>NC_136666.1:1977887-6777887 GCF_903797595.1 Erithacus rubecula
GAGCTCTGTTTTACTCAAAACCAAGTGGAATTTGGGTTTGGGACTCGTGTTTGGGTTGGGGTCTCCTCAGGGCCACCAAAATGTTCTGGACTTGTGACATCCCAGTTTTCCCAAGATCCCTCCTCCTTCCATCCATTTTTATCCAGAATTATTCCTGGAATAATTCCTTGGGATCTGGGTTTGTGGGATTTTGGGAGCTGGGTTTGGGGATTTTGGGAGCTGGGATTGGGGATTTTGGGAGCTGGGTTTGGGAGGTTAGGAACCTGGCTCTTTTTTTCCCCATGGATGGATGCCAAGAAAGGTCTTTGGGATGATTTGGGAATAGGTCTGGGAGAATTTTAGGTCCGGACAGATCCAGGTCAGATCACACTGGAATATCAGCTGGAAAATCCATCCTGGGAGTGTCCCAGGCCAGTCTGGGTTTGGAACAAAATGGGATAGTGGGAAGGGTCCCTGCCTGTGGGAAATGGGAATGGATCTAAGAATTCCAATCAAGCCAGTCCAGATTCATGGAAATCCTCAAAAAATCCCTGGAAGAATGAGGGGTTGGGGTCAGGGATGGAGAACATTCCACATCTCTGGAATGGGGGAAGGGGACCCTGGATCTCCCATCCCAGGCTCGGATCCACTTCCCAATCCTTCCAACATACCTGTGGGGATGGAGGGGGCCATCAGAACCCAACCTTGGATCCCACCAAGATCCCATCCTTGATCCCATTGGATCCCATCCCATTGGATCCCATCCCTTTGATCCCATTGGATCTCAACCCTGATACCATTGGATCCATTGGATCCCATCGGATCCCAGGATCCCATCAGCCCAACTCTTGGATACCAATATCCCAACCCTTTGATCCCTAGCTCAACCCTCTGAATCTCATCAGATCCCATCTTTAATCCCACCAGATCCCAACCTTTCTGATTGGGATCAAAATCCAGGATCTGGAGCCACCATTCCCAAGCCCAGCAGGGACCTCGGACCTGATCTGCAGCCAATTCCCCAAAATCCCATAAAAAAACAAGGATGGGGCTCCAGATGTCCCACCACTGCCTGAGCTGGGTGGGAATATTCCAATTGGGATTTTATTGGGAAGCGGCAACAGGGACTCATCCCAAAAATCCTCCCCTGCTTGAAGGGGGAAAAAAATCCCCCCATTTCCCTGGGAATAACCCAGGAATTCATCTCAAACTTCCTTCCCTGTTATAGGGGGGGAAAATCAAATCCCCCCAATTCTCTGGGAACATTCCCAGGGATTCATCCCAAACATGCTGCATGTGCTTAGAGGGGACAATTCCCTCCAATTTCCCTCATCTCAAACCTCCTCCCCTGCTTGTGGGGGTTGAATCCTTCTAGATTCTGGGAATTGGTCACCTAGAAGCAGGAAAGTGGTTTTGGGATGAACCCAGGGGATGTTCCCAGGAACTGGGGAGGATTTTTTCCATTTTTCCCCCTATAAACACATGATGAGGTTTGAGATGAATACCTGGGGATGTTCCCAGGGAATGAGGGGGTTCTTCTCCTCCAAGCTGGAAAAGTTCTGCCAGCCTCAGAGAGGGAGGAAAGGGGAGGATCAAAGCCCAATCCTTCTTTCCGTGTAAATCCCTGGCGGGAGCTGAGTAGCACCGAGGGATTTTAACCCCAGGCTTAAAATAGGGAAGAGCCTAAAAATAGCCCAGAGTGACACTAATCCTGGGATGGGGACAGCCACAAGTGACACTAACCGGGACGGGGCCAGGATTGGGATTAGCATGGGGACAGCTGGATTGACCAGTCCCTGGGATGGGGCTGGGATTGGGATGAGGTCAGGATTGGCATGGGGTCAGGACTGGGATGGGGTCACGATTGGGATGGGGACACGATTGGGATGGGGTCGGGATTGGGATGGGGTCAGGATTAGGATGAGGTCAGGATTAGGATGGGAACAAACATGATTGACACCAATCCCAGAGGACAAGATCGTGATGGGGACAGGATGGGAATGGGGACAGCTGTCAGGGGCACCAATCCTGGGATGGGGCTGGCACTGGGACTGGGATTGGGACTGGGACTGAGACTGGGATTGGGATTAGGATTGGGATGCACTTCCTGTTGTCCCTGCTTGATCAGTGAGGCTGGGAAGGTTCCTCAGGTGACACGGACACATTAGTGCTCTCCCAGCACTGAAATTCCCAGTGGGAATAGAGGGGATCCCATTACAGAAGAACTATTAGGTAACAGAGTTTTCCCAAAGATTCCCAACCTTCTTCCCAATCTTCCCTTGGCCCAAAAATGAAGAGGTCAGAAAATCCCTGTTTTAACTCTCTTTGTCAAGTTTAGCCCTTTCCTTCCCAAAAAAGAGGGAAAAATAAAGGGGAAAGGGATCTGGAAGGGGAAAAAGGAGTTTTCACGATTTTCAGGCTTCCCTGGGAATATTCCCAACAACATTCAAAGTCAAAGCTTGAAGGATGGAAGGATCCCACTTTCTCTGGAAGTTTTGGGGTGGGAAAACAATGTCAAAATCCAAGGGAAGGAGTTGGGTCCATCCATCCATCATCCACCATCCATCCATCCATCCATCCATCCATCCATCCATCATCCATCCATCCATCCATCCATCCATCCATCCATCCATCCATCCATCCATCCATCATCCATCCATCATCCACCATCCATCCATCATCCATCCATCCATCATCCATCATCCATCATCATCCATCCATCCATCCATCATCCATCCATCATCCATCCATCATCCACCCATCATCCATCATCCATCCATCCATCTATCCATCTATCCATCCATCATCCATCATCCATCCATCATCCATCCATCATCCATCATCCATCCATCCACCATCCATCCATCATCCATCCATCCATCCATCCATCCATCCATCCATCATCCATCCCTCTCTCCGCAGGTTGTGTCCCAGATTGACCGCCTGACATCGGACTTCGCTCTGGACCTGGAGCCGGACGCTTGGACTCCGGCCACGGCCAGCAGCACGTCCAGCAGTGACCGTGGCGGCGCCAGCCTCGAACTCGGCCCTCTGGACTTGGCCTCCTCCGACATCCTCTCAGACAGCTGGGAATTCTGCTCCTTCCTGGACACCTCCACGCCCTCGGACCCCGGCGACTGTCCGGAGCCCGCGCGGCCACCGCCGGCCCGGCTGATGAACGGGGGCGTCCCTGTGTCCAACGGCCCCCGCGGGGGCGGGGGGACGCCGGATTCCTCCAGCGAGGAATGCTTCGGGAGCGCCGCCCTTCCCAAAATGCGGCCGGCGGGCACGCGGGAGCGCGTCCGCTTCAGCGACAAGGTGCTGTACCACGCCCTGTGCTGCGACGACGACGGCGACGCCGACGCTGCCGACGATCCCGCCGGGAAGGGGCCTCGGGAGCAGCTCCTGAGGAATCCCGGCGCCATCCCCATCCGCAGGGCCACCAGGAACAGCAGCACCCAGACCGTGGCTGATAAGAGCACGCAGACCTTGCTGCCCTACGTCCCGGCCAGGCAGAGGATTCCCAACAAAAACTGAGCCTGGATCTGCGTTTGGGAAGGGTTTGGGGGAAGGGGAAAAATCCCTGGGAAAGGGGCTGGAAAAGATCTATATATAAATATAAATATAAATATATATTTCAATAAATCCGTACTCCTCATAAACAGCGAGTGAGAAGGTGGCAGCGAATATCCCGATATCCCAGCAGTTTTCCAGGCTCAGGGGATTTTAATTTTTTTTTTTTTTTTTTTTAATTGATAGAAGGAGCTCTAATAAATCATCTGTCATGGAGAAATCCCAACCACCATACAGATGTGCCAGGAGGGTGGGAATGGCGCACAGATTGGGATGTGGGAATGCTGGAAGGGGTGGCAGGATTAGGGAGGGGGAATTTTCCTTTCCTGGGATCTGTTATCCCTGTTTAGTTTAGGAAGAATCAGCAGGATGGGACTTTTCTGGCTGAGGGGAGTTGGAATGGCACTGGGATGGCTCAGGGATATATCTATGATGGCACCAGGATGTCACTGGAATGTCATTCCCAGCTCCAACAGGGACAAGGAAGGGATCACAAAAACCTCCCAGGAATGAGGAGCAGGCATTGGGAAAACCTCCCCCCCTCAAATCCCAATTTTTCTGCTGGAAATATCCCTGACCTTGACTCATTCATCCACCTAAAAACACCAGAAAATCCTGTTTTTCCTGAGGTCCCTAATCCCACTTTTCCACCTCCAAACACTGATTTTACAGGGAAAGAAATCAGGTCTGGCTCAGGAAAATGAAGGAATCTGGAGCACCAAATCCCCTCTGGGCATTTTTTTCCCCAGCTTTTCCAAGGTATCCAAAGGGGTTGGAGCAGCAGCTGCTCCTGGGACAATGTTCCCGTGTCCTGCAGGGACACATTTTTACCCTGGCACAAGGAATTTTCCAAAGTTTTTCTGAGCCAAAACCGCCACCTTGGCCGCTGATTTTCAATCTAGGTCAGAGGAGATGCATTCCCAAGTTTTTCCAGGTGTCATTCCAGAGCTGGGACAGCAGGATGGACAGAATTCCAATCGATCCGACACCAATCCGAGCAGGAAAAAGGAGATTTCCCCCAAAATTCTGAGATCAGTAAGGGCGTGGCTGTGAGGGTGTGGCTGTAAGGGTGTGACTGGTCTGAGATTGCCTGTAAGGAATTTGCTGTAAGGGTGTGGCTGTTCTGGGATCGGCTGTAAGGGTGGGGCTGTTCTGGGATTGGCTGTAAGGGTGGGGCTGTAAGGGTGTGGCTGTTCTGGGATGGGCTGTAAGGGTGTGGCTGTTCTGGGATGGGCTGTAAGGGTGGGGCTGTAAGGGACTGCCTTCCCTTCTGGAGCTCAGGCACTCCTTGCTGGCTGCTGTTCTGGGACCAAAGGCCCTCGTTGTGTGCCCCATGGTTGAGGTACACTGAGAGTTCTGACCCAGACTGTTCCTACATCAGTTGCAGCACAGGCACCTCGACTGTGCACTGACTGTTACCTTCCAGGAGCTCTCGTTTGTTTTGTCCCCGTGCCATCAACAGTCTGTTTAAAGTGTCATGTCTGTCACTCGTGTCCATTCCGTAAAGAATTCACATTGTCACAGGTCTGCCAACCTGAGAGTGGCTCTCAGGCTGCAGACTATGAGGAGGAGGTCATCAAAACCCCTCTCCACAGCAATGGGGAACAAAGACACACAGGTGTGTGCTGGTGTCCCCAAGGCCTGTCCCTGGTGCCACCCAGTGGTGGGGGATCACCGGCCACCACCCATGGATTGATCCCATGATCCATCAATCTCCATCTCCCAGGGGTGGGATCAGGGCCAGGACCACGAGCTGGTGCTGTCAGGAGCAGAGGCTTCTGGAAAAGTGGATTTGGGGGAGCTGAAGGCACTGGTTCAGGGATGTCAGGGATGAAGGAGAATTGACCCCATTCTGGCCAGGAAGGAGATCCCAGCTCTATTCCAGTACCTCAGGTAGGATGGAGCTGCTCTTCACTCTGTCCACAGATTAAATCCCAGGATGGATGCACCATCCATCCCCCTCAATCCCAGTCAGAGACTAGCACGCTTCTCCCAAGTTGAATTTTGGGAACATTCTCCCATCAGGAAGCAGAGCTTGGGGAAGGACCAAAAAATTATCCCCCACAGGGGATTCAGGAAGGATCCCCCAGGAATTCCCACCCCATCTTGGCATCAGGACTGAACTAAGGAGCCAGCTCGGGCATCCCTGCAGGGGGCATTTTCCTGCTTGTGCCAGTGGATGGGGTGGGGCCCACCAGTGCCCCAGTTTGCTCCTGGTGCTGGAGGCTGGCCCAGGACAGGGCTCCAACAGGCATGGAAACTTTCCCTCCAGGAATCCCTGTGTTGGGTTGATGTGTCCAGCAATGTGTATTCTGTCCCCATCTATGGGTGGGGCAGTGCCCCTGATCTCCTGGCACATATTATCTGCTAATGGGCCAGCTTTAAACCAGCTGGGGCAATCTCTTATCTTTCCACAGCCCATCCTCCCTCCAGGAGATATCATTGCTGCTGCCCCATTCAGTCCCACTGTGGGACTGATCAAATTCCATCATCCCACTGGCAGATGCTCCAGCCAGGGCAGGAGCCAAGCCTTTCCTACCCAGAAAAAACTGAGATTTGGGACACCAAGGCACCTTCTTTCCATGCATTCCAGAGGAAAGCCAGAACTTTCCACATCATCCCTGCACCTTCAGAGGGAAAACTGCACCTTCTCCAGGAGCACTGCTCCAGCTGAACCACATCAGCCACTGCAGGAGGATGCAGCCACCATTGAATGGGGCTGCTGCCAACCACCCTGACTGATGACGGGTGTCAGCTTGGATTCTGACTCTGGCAGGGTTTGGGATTGTTCTTTGTAATACTGCATTTCTATTTAATTTTCTAGTAAGAGAACTGTTATTTGTATTCCCCTATCTTTGCCTGAGGGCCCCTTAATTTCAAAATTGTAATAATTTGGAGGGAGGGGGTTTACATTCTCCATTCCAAAGAGAATCTTCTGCCTTTATTGACAGACACCTGTCCCTCAAACCAGGACAAATCCTGACCCTTACACTGTTTTACCCAAATCCCAAAGGGCACACGGAGGAAGGATTGACCAACACAGTCCCAAATTATTTGTCAAGGCACAAGAAACCCTCCAGATCCCGGACTTTAAAGGACTCAACCCAAGGAAGCCCTTGGGGACTTCCCCCACTCCAGACAGCACGGATAGGGAACGTGCCCAGCATTGGGGTGTACCTGTGTCCCCAACAGCACTGGGGAACAGAGCCCCCAACCACGGGAATAAAAAGTGGGGATGCCACCAGAGCTGTCCCAGAGCAGGACTTCACATGGCCAGCAGGTGCCCCCTTGCCCTGCCCTTCCCAAAAATGCCCTGGGATCGTTCCCAATGGGACAAACCCCACCAGGACCCAGAATTTAAGGCCAGAAGGAGTGTGGAGGGACACACAGTGTGGCACATGGGACAAGGAGCATCCCCACACAGCCCAGCCATCCAGTGGGATGCTCTGCCCAGCATTCCCAAGGCTCTGGGCTCGGGAAGGCAGGAAACGGGAGAATGTCACCCCAGGGGGGACACCAGAGGGACATGGAGACACAGGGACACATCCTCACCCCTGGGAAGGCCTGGAAGGGAGGCAGGGAGTGGGGATGGGATGAGGGGGGCAGCAGCTCCGGGTTCTCCCTGCCAGGGCTCCCCGGGGTTCTCTGGGGCTCCGGGGGGCCCCTCTGCCATCAATCAATCTCCTGCTCCCGACCTGGGCGAGGAGAGGGAAGAGACATGGTGACCTCCAGGCACAGCAAAAGAGAACTCAGATCAATAAAGCATTAGATTAATCAATTAATAAATTGAGGAATTATTGGGGAAGCAGCAACTCTCAGGAAAAACCCCCTCCAGGTGCTCCTAACCCTGGGATTCACTGCTGGGTGTGGTTTTATCCCTTCATCCCCACACCTGGCTGGAAATTCGTGGTTCCAGCCACGTTTTGAGATTTGCCACTGGGTTGGGAAGTGAGGGAAAGAGGGGTAATTCCCAAGGATATAAAATAATTGGGAAGGGCTAATTCTCAACAATAAGATTTAGTGGCAATTCCCAATTCTAAGATCAGCAGGGATTCATCAGCAGCAGAGACCAAGCTCTGATCCGTTGGTGAGGGAGGGAATAAATTGAAAGATCAGGATTTGGGGCTGGGAAGGAGCTGGGATTGAGCCAGCTCAACTCTGGATCATTTTCCAGGCTGGGATGGGAGGGGGGCTGATGACTGGGAGAACAGGGAACAGGAAAAAGCTGAAGCACCAATTCCTGTGGAACTCCAGCTGGAATTCAGCACCAGGATGCTGCTGGGAGTTCTGGAATGGCAGGGCCAACCCAGTAGATCCATGGAAACACCCAAAAAACCCCAAATTCCTTCCAGGACTGGGCATCAGGCGGCTTTTTCCCATCCCAGAGTGGCCTGGAAAAGGAGGGATGAAGGATGGAGGAGCCACTGGATGCCAGGAGAAGCCAGCACAGCCCAAACCAGGCCAGAAATGGGAGCTGGGAATCCATAATCCAGAAAATGCTGATGGAAAACCCAGGGCAATGGAACAGGGAGGTGAAAATTCCCCTCAAAACCTGAGGGATGTTTCCCACGTGGATTTTAGGGATAAAACATCACCAGGGAATGATCTCCCATTGTCAGAAACAATCCACTCAACCTTCTCTGCTCTCCACGTGTTCCAGCAGCTGCAGAGCTGGGGAAAGGGAAAAATATCCCATTGTCAATCCCATCCCCTTCCTGAGGGTCAATCCCATCCTCTTCCCAAACAAAACAGCTCCAAGATCCCCCTTTTTTAGAGAATAAACCCCAAGAGCAACACCCATTTCCAATTTCCCTGCAGAATTTCAAGGGTTTGTTCCTGTGGATAAAGGGAATCCTCAGGAACATCATGGACCTGTTGGATAATTAAGGAATTGAAAGGTTTTGTTATGGAATTCTATCATTCTATTAAGGAATTGGAAGGTTTCATTATGGAATTCTGTCATTCTATTAAGGAATTGGAAGGTTTTATTATGGATTTCTGTCATTCTATTAAGGAATTGGAAGGTTTCATTATGGAATTCTGTCATTCTATTAAGGAATTGGGTGGTTTTATGCAGGAACTGCATAAATCATATTTATAAATATATTTCTAAAATAGATTTTATTAAGGAATTGGGAGGTTTATTAAGGAATGGAGATATTTATCTGGGATCTGCCAGGTTAGGAGTGTCAGAAAATTTGGAAATACTGAAGGGGCTGAGCACCATCCCAAACCAGGATTGGGCACCCACCTGTCTTGGGCTCCTCCCCCTCCTCATCCCGCTCCTCTGGCCCTGGAAAACAATGATCCAGAGGTGGGAAACCCCCTCCAAACCCCATTCCTGGGATTCTATGGGTGCCCCTTGGAGTAATCCCATGATCCTGGGCTTTCCAGGGGGTGTGCAGACAAAGTGGAAAAAAGGTAATTTAGGGGGTGTGCAGTCAGCAGTGGAAAACTGGGAGCAAAACCCATGGAAAAATGTCATTTAGGGGGTGTGCAGACAACAGTGGAAAACTGGGAGCAAAACCCATGGAAAAATGTCATTTAGGGGGTGTGCAGACAACAGTGGGAAACTGGGAGCAAAACCCATGGAAAAAAGGTCATTTAGGGGGTGTGCAGACAACAGTGGGAAACTGGGAGCAAAACCCATGGAAAAAAGCTCATTTAGGGGGTGTGCAGTCAGCAATGGGAAACTGGGAGCAAAACCCATGGAAAAAAGGTCATTTAGGGGGTGTGCAGTCAGCAATGGGAAACTGGGAGCAAAACCCATGAAAAAAAGCTCATTTAGGGGGTGTGCAGTCAGCAATGGGAAACTGGGAGCAAAACCCATGGAAAAATGTCATTTAGGGGGTGTGCAGACAGCAGTGGAAAACTGGGAGCAAAACCCATGGAAAAATGTCATTTAGGGGGTGTGCAGACAACAGTGAAAAACTGGGAGCAAAACCCATGGAAAATGTCATTTAAGGGGTGTGCAGACAACAGTTGGGAAACTGGGAGCAAAACCCATGGAAAAAAGCTCATTAGGGGGTGTGCAGTCACAATGGGAAACTGGGAGCAAAACCCATGGAAAAAAGGTCATTTAGGGGGTGTGCAGTCAGCAATGGGAAACTGGGAGCAAAACCCATGGAAAAATGTCATTTAGGGGGTGTGCAGACAACAGTGGAAAACTGGGAGCAAAACCCATGGAAAAAAGCTCATTTAGGGGGTGTGCAGACAACAGTGGAAACTGGGAGCAAAACCCATGGAAAAAAGCTCATTTTAGGGGATGTGCAGTCAGCAATGGGAAACTGGGAGCAAAACCCATGGAAAAAAGGTCATTTAGGGGGTGTGCAGACAGCAGTGGAAAACTGGGAGCAAAACCCATGGAAAAATGTCATTTAGGGGGTGTGCAGACAACAGTGGAAAACTGGGAGCAAAACCCATGGAAAAATGTCATTTAAGGGGTGTGCAGACAACAGTGGGAAACTGGGAGCAAAACCCATGGAAAAAAGCTCATTTAGGGGGTGTGCAGTCAGCAATGGGAAACTGGGAGCAAAACCCATGGAAAAAAGCTCATTTAGGGGATGTGCAGTCAGCAATGGGAAACTGGGAGCAAAACCCAACGAAAAAATGTCATTTCCAAGGGTGGCAGAGCTGCTCCCACAGCCATTCTAGGAGTTTTTTTGGGAACAAATCCCACTCTGGTGCTGTGAAAATGTGAAATCCAGCCCAGAGGGAGTGGGACGTGGGGAAGGAGCACAGAGCCGCTTCCAGAGGTGCTGGAGATGTCCTGGCTGTGGAAGCAAGCAGGAGAAGGGGGACAGGTGTGACAGTGGCACCCCAGCAATCCCCTGGACTGAGGTTACCTGTGTGCTCCTGTCCTCCCGGCAGCTCTCGCGGATTTTCTGGTGGCACACGAAGGCCAGGACGCCGAGCAGCAGCACCACGCACACGGCCAGGGCCACTGTCACCCACAGGGCCACCGCCGGGAATGCCAGGGGCTGGCCTTGCAGGGAGGGAGGGAAAAGCACCTGGATCAGCACCTGGCTGGGCTGGGAGATGGGGAACCCGTGTCCAGGATGGTTCAGTGCCCAGGGTGACCCCACAACAAGAGTGGTTCAATATCCAGGGTGACCCCATATTCAGGGTGATCTTACATCCAGGATGATCCCACAACCCAGGATGACCCAATCCAGGTGACACCAAATCCAGGGTGACTCCACAACCAGGATTGTTCAATAGCCAGGGTGATCCCACATCCAGGGTGATCCCACATCTGGGGTGACCCCACATCCAGGATGATTCAATAACCAGGGTGACACCATATTCAGGATGATCCCACATCCAGGATGTGTCACCATATCCAGGGTGACACCAAATCCAGGGTGACCCCACATCCAGGATGGCACAATATCCAGGGTGACACCAAATCCAGGGTGACCCCACATCTGGAGTGACTCCACATCCAGGATGGTTCAATATCCAGGGTAACCCCATATTCAAGATGACCCCACATCCAGGATAATCCCACAACCCAGGATGATCCAACACTGAGGTGACCCCATATCCAGGATGAATCATGACCCAGCCTGTTTTTTTAAGCAGCCTTTCTCCATCTGTGCTGGAAAAGCCTGGTAGGGACCAGCAGATTCCAGTGGGAATCCAACTATTCCCTGTAACACTTCAAATCAAATCTTCAAACCCTGTCCCTGCACCATGTCATCCCAATGCTGACAGAGCCCATCCCAAAGCCACCCTTTGTCCCCAGCCTGCAGCACCCACCCAAGGGTTTGGTGCATCCAGCTGGAGAAGTTCATCTTCCATCTGGGACGCACCTTCCCAACCCAGCAATGCTGCTCCAGTTAACTAAAGATTAATTAATGCCCTTGGGGTGGGCATGGGGTTATGATGAGCCAGTGCCACCTCAGTCACCTCCCCCAGCCCCTCCTGGATGGTTCTGTGCCAGTGCCACCAAAACCACCTCCACCAGCCCGTCCTGAATGGCTCTGGGTGCCAGTGCCACCACAGCCACCTCCCCCAGCCCCTCCCGGCTGGCTCTGGGTGCCACTGCCACCTCAGCCATTTCCCCCAGCCCCTCGTGGCTGGCCATGGTGGCAGTGTCCCCAGGGTGCTCCCTGGCTCACCCGTGATGGTGACAGAGGCGTGGCCCTGCTGCTGCAGCACGGCGTTGAGCACCAGGCACGAGTAGGTGACGCTGGGCTCCACCAGCACGCGCAGCACGCTGCGCACCTCAAACAGCCCCTCCTCGTTGGCCACCTGCGACGTGGTGACATTGGATGGTCAGGTTGGCACCCCGGCTGTCCCTGCCACAGCACGCTGGCCTGGGGGTAGCCACGGGAGGCGTGGCACGTCACCACCGCTGTGTCACCCGGCTTCAGGTCCTTGCTGGGCTCCAGGTGCACGCTGGGCTTGGAGTAGGGAGCTGCGGGGGACAAGGGGGGAGTGGTGTGAGGATTGGGGTGGGGAGATGGGTGAACCCCAGGATGGGCTCTTCCAGCTCACTGTCTTGGGTTGCAGTACAGGATCTGGCCAGCAATGTGTGTTCTGTCCCCATCTATGGGTGGGGCAGTGCCCCTGATCTCCTGGCACATATTATCTGCTAATGGGCCAGCTTTAAACCAGCTGGGGCAATCATCTTTATCTTTCCACAGCCCATCCTCCCTCCAGGAGATATCATCTGCTGCTGCCCCATTCAGTCTCACTGTGGGACTGATCAAATTCCAGCATCCCACTGGCAGATGCTCCAGCCAGGGCAGGAACCAAGCCTTTCCTACCTAGAGAAAAACTGAGATTTGGGACACCAAGGCACCTTCTTTCCACTGCATTCCAGAGGAAAGCCAAACCTTTCCACATCATCCCTGCACCTTCAGAGGAAACTGCACCTTCTCCAGGAGCACTGCTTCAGCTGAACCACATCTGCCACTGCAGGAGGATGCAGCCACCATTGAATGGGGCTGCTGCCACCACCCTGACTGACTGACGGGTGTCAGCTTGGATTCTGACTCTGGCAGTGTTTGGGGATTGTTCTTTGTAATACTGCATTTCTATTTTAATTTTCCTAGTAAAGAACTGTTATTCCTAATTCCCCTATCTTTGCCTGAGGGCCCCTTAATTTCAAAATTATAATAATTTGGAGGGAGGGGGTTTACATTCTCTATTTCAAAGAGAAGCTTCTGCCTTTATTGGCAGACATCTGTCCCTCAAACCAGGACATAAACCCACCCTCAGCTCAGGGTCAGCACTGGCTGAGGTTGTCCCTCAGCTGGGAGCCCCTCTGTTGTGGCAGGGCACAAACCATGCTCTGGCAATATTCTGGGGAGAAACAGCCACTGACCCCCAGTCTCAGGAGTGTTGCAGTCAGTGAGTCAGGATTCTCTGAATTCTTCAGAGAGAAGTCAGAGTGCAGGGATTGAATAAGTTTTAGAGTGAGTTCTGATGTTTTTAGTGAGTAAAAGGTCTGGATTCCACAGTGCAGTCAGTGTTCTAGTGAAGACTGAAACACACTGATATCTTCAATAGAGGCTCCAGGCCCACAGTAGTAGTCTGGACATAGACATAACAGAGTTACAGCAAGAATATTGCTGACATTTCTCAGATAGAACAAGATAGATTGTATGTGTAGTTCTATACATAACCTGGTGTGCTAAGAAACTGGAATTCTAATAGGTTAAGGAGTGGTGGTCTGAGCTTGTGTCTCAGCTTGTTGGAAAAATCGTATATAAGAGTTTGTACTGGGGAGAGCTGTTGCTTTTAGCCATTGGCTTTTGCCAGGACTTCCAGCCATTGCTTATTGCTTATTGCTGCTGCTTTGCCATTGCTCTTTGCATTGCCAGTTGAGACTGATGTGCTTTGTAATAAACAACCTTTCTAACTATTAGCTGCTTCCTTATTTAAGACAACCCAACAAACAGTAGCCTGTAGACCTCCAGATTTTGCTGCCTTATAGCACCGGGGGTCAGAAAGAGCCCCCACATCCAGTGCTACACCTGGCCACAAGCAGTTACCTGCAGCAAGGCTGGCAGAGCCGTGTCCCCCGGTGCTCACCTGCCACCTGCAGCGTGACGGCGGCGCTGTCGTAGTCGCGCACGCGCACGAAGCAGGTGAAGCTGCCCTCGTCGGCGATCTCCACGCGCCGCAGCAGCAGCGACACGTTGCCCAGGGCCAGCTGGTCGTAGAAGAGCGAGGTGCGGTTGGCGTAGCCGCGGCCCTGGTCCTGCAGCCGGTCCCTGCCCCCCGAGAAGCCGTGCACCAGGCTCTTGGTGTCCGTCAGCTGCCAGATGAGGCTCAGCTCCGCCACGCTGAAGTTGGAGTCGGGGGAGAAGGAGCAGCGCAGGGTGGCGTCCTGGCCAAACAGGGCCACCACCGGCTCCTCCGGCACCTGGATCTCCATGGCACCTGCGGGAGGGCGTCAGCACACGCTGGGACACCCTCCAGCAGTGCTGGGGTCAGTGAGGCCAGGGGTCTCTCTGAATTCTCGAGTGCAGGGATTGAGTAAGTTTTAGAGTGAGTTCTGATGGTATTAGTAAGTGAAAGATCTCAAACACCACAGTAGCAGAGTGTTGAAACACACTGGTATCTTCAGTAGAGGCTCCAGGCCCACAGCTGTAGACAGGACTTCGTCATAACAGAGCTACAGTAAGAATATTGCTGACATTTCTTAGATAGAACAAGATAGATTGTATGTGGAGTTCTGTACATAACCTGGTGTGCTAAGAAACTGGAATTCTAATAGGTTAAAGAGTGGTGGTCTTAGCTTGTTGGAAAAATCCTATATGAGTTTGTATTGGGGAGAGCTGTTACTTTTAGCCATTGGCTTTTGTCAGGGCTTCCAGCCATTGCTTATTGCTTATTGCTGCTGCTTTTGCCATTGCTCTTTGCCATTGCCTGTAGAGACTGATGTGCTTTGTAATAAATAACCTTCTTAGCTATTAGCTGCTTTGCTTATTTAGAGATTACCTGACGAGTAGGAACCTATAGAACCCTGGAGTTTGGTGCCTTAGAGCACCTGGGGGTCAGAGAGAGCCCCCACATCGGAGCACTTCCTGAATTGTCCACCTGAAGAGCATTCAAGGAAATTGAAGGATGCCCATGGAGAGGTGGTCCATCTCAGGACTGTCCCCAACCATGCCACCCTGCTGGAAGGGGGACAGTCACACAGCCAGCACCAAACTGAGGCACCTTCGGCTGCCAGGAGCAGCCAGGAGCAGCCATGGGCACCCCAACCCGCACCAGATTGGAGCCTGGATTGTCCCCAAGCAGACAGGACAGGTGGCAAGGGTGGGGACACAGTCCCAGGAGGAGCCAGCATTGGCCAAGCTGGCAGGCACTAGGTGGCACCAGTGCTTCAGCATGGTGCCAACCAGGGTGCACAGCATGATTCCAACTCATCCCAGTGTCATGGCATGATTCCAGCTCATCCCAGTGCTATGGCATGATTCCAGCTCATCCCAGTGCCAATGGCATGATTCCAGCTCATCCCAGTGCTATGGCATGATTCCAGCTCATCCCAGTGCCATGGCATGATTCCAGCTTATCCCAGTGCCATGGCATGATTCCAGCTCATCCCAGTGCCATGGCATGATTCCAGCTTATCCCAGTGCCATGGCATGATTCCAGCTCATCCCAGTAATGTGGCACAATTCCAATTTATCCCAGTGCCATGGCATGATTCCAGCTCATCCCAGTGCCATGGCATGATTCCAACTCATCCCAGTGCTATGGCATGATTCCAGCTCATCCCAGTGCCATGGCATGATTCCAGCTTATCCCAGTGCCATGGCATGATTCCAGCTCATCCCAGTGCCATGGCATGATTCCAGCTTATCCCAGTGCCATGGCATGATTCCAGCTCATCCCAGTAATGTGGCACAATTCCAATTTATCCCAGTGCCATGGCATGATTCCAACTCATCCCAGTGCCATGGGATGATTCCAGACCCATCCCAGTACTATGGAACGATTCCAATTATTCCAACCCCAACCCGGTGCCCAGAATGACTCCAGTCCCATCCCAGTGCCATGGAATGATTCCAGCCACATCTCAGTGCCATGGCACAATTCCATCTCATCTCAGTGCCATGGCACAATTCCATTTCATCTCAGTGCTATGGCATGATTCCAGCCCCATCCCATTGCCATGGCATGATTCAAGCCCCTTCCCATGGCAAATACCTCCCACATGGGGATGAGTGCAGGGATGGGAAAGGAAATTTTTGGGAAGATGCCGTGCTGGGAGGATGAGGAGTATGGGAAGGAGCCCTGCAGATGGGCAGACAGGCAGGAAAAGGGCACTGGGCAGCCAGCCTGGCTCTGGGCACATCCTGAGAATCTCTGGATAAAAATAAATAAATGCCAGGAGCCAGCCTGGCTGGAAGTGTAGTGGCGCTGCCAACAGCTCTCCTGGGAAGTGGAATCCATCAGGATTGAGCTCTGCCACTCGAAGGTGTCCCCTGACAGGAGGTGCCACCAGAGGCTGTCACCGGTGGCACCGGGGACATCTCCAGCCCCCCAGCCCCACTCACCTGCCTGGCCGAGCGCCAGGATGAGCAATGGGAAGAGCATCCTCGGCACGGGAAAAGTCGGGATGAGGAAGCAGCAGCGGGAATCCTCCCTGGGAACGCCGAGCTGAGGGAAAACACAAGGAAACGCTGCGGTGGGGCTGGGAAGGAGGGAAGGGAAGCACGGCAGCCATTCCCAGGGAGCATCCACCCCGACAGAAACCATGGGAAGGGGTTCAGCTCCAGCCTGGCACGGGCCAAGGGATCGCAGCATTCCCGGCACGGAGCTGGGGAAGCCACGTGAGCCTCTTCCCTTCCCTTCCCTTTTGTTCCTGTGTTTTTTCCCAGTTTCTCCCCGCAGCGCTGGGCCGTTCCGCCCCCGTGCTCCAAGAGCGGGCAGCTCGCTCCCAGGCTCCGGGATTCAGGTCCAAGCCCCACGGGAAAGGGTTGCGGATTCCCGGCTCATCCCTGCTCGGGCAGGAGAATCTCCGGCATGGGACTGTCCCGGAAAAGAGGGAATTCAACCGGAGCTGGCTGTGGGGAAGGTGAAGGCAAAGTGCCCGGTGCCGCTGGCGGCGGCGCTGGATTCCCGAGGATCCGCGTGACCCGCGCTCCTCTCGCGGCTGGAATGAGCCCGACAGCGGTACCGCTGTGTCCCCTCCCTGTCCCAGCACATCCCAGGGTCGCACTGTGTCCCCTCCCTGTCCCAGCACATCCCAGGATCCCTCTGTATCCCCTCCCTGTCCCACCACATCCCAGAGTCCCAGTGTGTCCCCTCCCTGTCCTTTCCCTGTCCCAGTACAATCCGGGTCCTGGTGTGTCCCCTCCCTGTCCCACAACATCCCAGAGTCCCACCGTGTCCCCCTCCCTGTCCCAGCACATTCCAGAGTCCCACTGTGTCCCCTCCCTGTCCCTTCCCTGTCCCAGTACAACCCGGGTCCCGCTGTGTCCCCTCCCTGTCCCAGCACATCCCAGGCTCCCGCTGTGTCCCCTCGCTGTCCCCTGGCACTGGCACTGCCACATCTGTGGGGTTACAGCACCACGTTCCAGCAGGAACGGCTGCGGTCTCAATCCCTAAATCCCCTTGAATTGGGAAAATGGCAGCGCCAAAGGGCGGATCAGCTCAGCTCCCACGGGGGAAACTGAGGCACGAGGGGGAAATGGGTACAGGAAATGGGGGAAACTGAGGCACAAGAAGGGAACTGAGGCACAAGAAGAAACTGAGGCACAGGGAATGGGGGAAACTGAGGCCCATTTCTACCCCAAGAGCCCTAGAAGAGCTTCCCCTCTCCTTCCCTCCCAAGTATGACACAAAACCAATTATGCAGGTTTTTTCTGTACCCCTACCCCTAACTTTTCCCAAGTGGACACATTCCAGAGAAAGATGGGAAAGGGCAATGGGGCATCACTCTGGGCCAGGAGAGGAAAACCCTGACTCATCCCCTTTAGAATCCTTCCCTTTCCCCGGGCACGTTAAACAAATCCTCTTTTCCAGGTTTGGTGACCTTCAGTTCCTGCCAGGCTGGCTCAGGGGTGTCACAGGAAGGGGACACCTGTGTCCCCAACCCTCCTGCTGCAGTCAGGAGTGTCACTGTGCCGTGACTCAGTTTCCCCAGGCCTTGGGTGGGATCCAAGGACAAAAGACCTAAGCTCAAGCTGGGATAAAAGGAATCCCCCAAAAACTTCCCTAGAAAGGAGGATGCCCTCATGCCAGGGATGGCTGAACCCTGCAGAAACATAAAGAATAACTAAATCCCCCGGGAACCATACGTCACCCTTTTCCTACTTTTTATAATCCCCAAATTATCCACTGCCAATTTATCACCCTGAGGTGTCAAGAAAACACCTCCAGATCCAGGGAGAAGTCCTTGCCTCCCAGTCCAGCTCGATCCCAGTTTTTGGGGTGCCTGGGTCAGCCCTCCCTCTGCCCCTCTCCTCCAGCCAAGAGTCCGGCTCTGCTCGGGACTATTTTTAGTTCCTGCTTAACTTCTGGGAGTGCAACAGCAATCCCTCACTTGGGAATCTGTGGGGATTGGGATGTGGAAAGATGAGACACAGCCCCCAAATCCCATCGGGGATTCGGGGTGTGGTGTTTGGGGTCAGAAGAGACGAGGATTCAGGGTGACACCCGGCAGAAGGAAAGGATGAGGATTTGGGGTGCAATACTGGGAAGGAGGAAGGGACGAGGAATTGGGGTGCAGTACCTGACAGAAGGAAGGGCCAAGAATTCGGGGTGATCCTTGGCGGGAGAAAGGGACAATGACTGGCGGTGATCCTTGGCGGGAGGAAGGGACTGGGATTCAGGACGCACCAGAGGCCCGGAGGAAGGGAGGGTGGGTTATCCCTTGTCTTGGCGCGGGGAGAAGCGGAACCAGCCCTTCCCCTCGGGACCGCTCAGCCCCGGATACCCAAGAGGGCGTTTCCAATCGGATTTCCAGGCATCCCGGGGTGCCACCTTCCCTGCACCCACCCCGCCCGCGGGTACCGAACCCCAACCCCCCAAACCCCAACCCCCCAAACCCCGCGGGGCTCCCCGAGCCGCCCAGCCCCGCCTGCCCGGCCCGGGGACCCCCATTCATTCCATTCTATTCCATTCCATCCCATTCCTCCCTCGCTCCCTCTCTCCGTCCGTCCGCCCGGAACCCCGCCCGGCGCCGAGCGCGGCCCGCGGGAGGGGCGGCGGCGGCGGGGCGGGGGAGCGGCGGGGGAGCCGCGGGGGCCGCCCCGCTCCCGGCCCCAGCCCGCGCCCCCCGAGCCCCCCGGAACGCCCCCGGGCCCCGGCACTCACCGGGCCCGCGGCGGAGGCAGCGCGGGCGGCGGGCGGCGGCCACGGCACGATTGGCTGCGGCCGCTTCCTGCCGGGAACGGCGCGGGAGGAGCCTGGAGCCCCGAGAGGGGAGCGGGGGCACCGGGACAGCGGGATGAGAACGGGGGAGAGAGGGAGTGGGAGAGCGGGAATGGGGAGAGCGGGGAGAAGGAGTGGGGACTGGGGAGACCGGGAATGGGGATTGGAGGGAGAGGAATGGGAGAGCGGGGAGAAGGAGTGGGGACTGGGGAGAGTGGGAATGGGGATTGGAGGGAGAGGAATGGGAGAGCGGGAATGGGGAGTGGGGACTGGGGGGAGAGGGGAATGGGGAGCGAGGGAATGGGAGAGCGGAAATGGGGATTGGGGGGAGAGGGACTGGGGAGAGTGGGAATGGGGATTGGGGGGAGAGGGACTGGGGAGAGTGGGAATGGGGATTGGGGGGAGAGGGGACTGGGTTGCCTGGAGTGGGGATTGGAGAGACCAGGAATAGGGACTGGGGAGCCGGGAGGGGGGAGTGAGGGGACTGGGGAGACTGGGAATGAGGACTGGGGAGCCTGGAGCCGGGACTGGGGAGCCTAGAGAATTGGGGAACCTGGGAATGGGGAATGGGGAACGGGGAGCTGGGACTGGGGAGACTGGGAAGGGGGACTGGGGAGCCTGGGGAATTGAGGAACCTGGGAATGGGGAATGGGGAACCCGGAGCCTGGATTGGGGAGACTGGGAATTGGGAGACTGGAATGGGGATTGGGGAGCCTGGAGGACTGGGGAGCCTTGGAACTTGGGGACAGGGGGGCACTGACTGGGGGGATTGGAGAGCAACTGGCCAGAGGAACTGGGGGTATCTGAATCCTGAGAGTTGGGGTATGGGCTAGGTCAAGGCATTGGGGGGCACAGAGCTGGGGGATTGGGGTGCACCCTGAGCCATGGCACTGGGGTACACCCTGACCCAGGGATTTGGGGTGCAGGGAGCCAGGGGACCAGAGTACAGCAGCCTGGGGGATGTTGGGGTGCCAACAATACAGAGGATTGGGGTACACAGAGGCAGGGAACATTGGGGTGCACAGGGCTGGGGAAAAGGGGTGCCAGGTGAGGCCCTCAAAGCTGGGACATGCAGTCTCAGAGGATTGGGGTGCACAGAACCAGGGACTTTAGAGACCTCAGATTTGGGATGAGGTGCATGGAACCAGGCAGGAAGGCTGAGCCATCTCCTCTGGCAGCTGGAATTTGCCAGGTGGAGCCCAGGCTGCTTCCCAGGAAAGTCCTGGTTAATGATTGCCCCACACCAGCTGTCCAGCAGCAGCCCCACACCGTGCTGGGCAGAAAGCACTGCTGGGGACACTTGGGAAACCCCAAAAGTTTGGGAGCTGTGGCACTGGAAGGGGACACCCACGAGGGTGGTTTGGGCCTTTTTTTTGCTGCACAGCAAAGGAAGCTCCTCACCCTTTTAATTACAGAGGAAAGCTGCAACACCCAAAGCTGGAGAGCTGAAAATTAAAAGGCAAGTTAAAATAACCCCAGACACGCTATATTTAGACCCTTCCATTTTTTTTTTTTTTTCCCTGGCAGGCAAGGGAGGATTTTGCAGTGGGGGAGCTGCTGAAAGGCTGCACAGTGTGACCTGGGCACCCATGGTGACAGCAGCATGGACAGGGTGAGGCCAACCTGCTTCAAAAGGGACTAAAGGGGGAGCTTTGCTCTCCATTCCCAGATATGCCCTGAAAATCAAGAGGATTCCTTGGAAGGGACCTTCAGGATTGTCTCTGCAGCTCTCCTGGAGCCCTTCAGGCACTGGCAGGGGCTCTGAGGTTTTCCCAGAGCCTTCTCTTGTCCAGGTGAGCACCCCCAGCTCTCCCAGCCTGTCTGCAGAGCACCCTCAGAGCATCTCCAGGGTCTCCTCAGGATTCTTCCCAGCATCTCCACATCCTGCTGCTGTTGGAGGCAGCTCTGCAGGTGGGGTCTCACTGAGCAGGGCAGAATTCCCACCTCAACAACAAACCTCTCAAACCTCAGCACCCCAAAACCATAGGTGGAATCCAAGAAATAGACATCAATTCCCCCAAAAAGACATAACTGCCAGCACTGTCCAGGGCAGTGCTTCCCACCATCCCAGCATCCTGGCTTTGTCCCTTCTCCCACCAATCCAGCTGATAAAGGCAGCATCACACCTTTGATTTCTCAACCACAAGTGCTGATGGTGGTTGAAGGCACAAAGGGAAATCTGAGTGCCTGGAGCTTTCTGAGTGTAAAACAGAAATACAGAAAAAAAAAAAAAACAACCAAAAAACCCAATCAAACAGGAGAAACAAAAAGCTTGCAAACAAAGGCACCAAAACACACTCAGAATTAAAATCCACACTGCTCGTGGGTCTGCTTGTAATTAACAATGAAAGGGCTTCTGGGGAGGAATTTCAGCTGGGGATGTTTCCATCCCAAATTATTCTTCTTGGCTTCTTTTCCTTCCTCAAACCCTGCAGTAGCCCAGGTGTATGGGGAGAAGAAACATAATGATGACCCAAAAAAGCCACAAAGGCAAAGCAAGGGGCTGCAGTTTGCAAGGTTGATTCTATGCTCAGCCAGGATTCAGTCATGAGGAGGGAGGGGAGACATCCAGAGCCTCCCAAGGAGGGGTCAGCTCTGGGAATCAGGGCTGTTTCTCCTGGCCATTATCACCATGGAAATGCTGCACAGCTCTGCTTTCCAGCAGCTGGGGATTGGGAATCAAAGGTGTGGTGCCCAGGAAGCTCATCTCAAATTTCCTACCAGCAGCCAGCATGCTCAGGACTGATCCAGTACAAGGCAGGGGTTGGAGAGTAAATCCCACCCTCCATGATCATGGAATCTTGGATGGGTTGGGTTGGGAAGCACCTTAAAGCACATCCAGTGCCACCCCTGCCATGGGCAGGGCCACCTTCCACTATCCCAGGGTGACCCAAGCCCAGTCCAGCCTGGCCTGGGGCATTTCCAGGGATGGGGAACACGACCTGTTCCATCCCAATCATCCCTCTGGAGCCCCTTAGGAGCTGGATTTGCACGTTCCCACCTGTGCTGTCCACTGCAGGAGCCTTAGACACATGGCAAACTCCATAAACCAGCTCTGGCTCCTCCTAGAAGTGCCAGGAACATTCCAGTGCCAAACCCAAAGGATGTGGAGCAGCAGGAAGGGGCTTTGGAGGCTTTTGAGAAAACAGGAGAAAAAACCCCACAACCCCAGCCTGGGTCTCTTTTTGCTGAGGCTGCCTCTGGATAAGCCCAGTCCTTCTGGCTCACGAGAGGCAGAGCTGGGATTCCTTGGATGTGGCTGTGCTGGGATGCAGAGTCAGGGCTGGGGAGTCGCTCAGGGATGTCCCAGGGTTTTCCCTGAATCCATTAAGGTTTTATTCATCCCCAAATCTGGACAGGACCCAGGATGGCAAAAGCCAGAAGTGCCAGAAATCTGGGATGCTCCCACAATGCAGATGAACTAATCCCACTGAATTAATTGAAATATTAACAATTTATTGGGGTCAGCTCCCCAGATTCCCACTGGAGTGCTCTGGTGTGAGGGAAGAACTGGGAATATGCACAGAAGGAAGTGATGACAGGGACAGTGAAACCACCTTTAATTAATTTTGCCCAAAAATTGCCTTGAGGGGCCTGCAAGGGGTTGTGAGAGAGGGTGAGCTCCCAAAGCAGGGCCTGAATTCCCAGAAAAGGCTTGGGAGAGCCAAGCTCCTGCCAAGCTGTGCCCAGCCTCACACAGCCTCCCTGGCCCAGAGGTGGTTATTTTTTAAAATAAGTTTAATTAAAATTAAAATTTAAAACTTTTTAATTTGCAGCAGTGCTGGGAGCAGCCCTTGCCCTCCAGCCCTCAGCTCCAGTGAGCTCCTGGGTGGGATCAGCCATTCCCAGGGGGTTTTATCCCAGCCTGGCTGTGGGGATGGAACCATGTCATTCCCCCTCCTCAGGGGCAGCCAGAGGACTGGGCCCTGTTCACAGAGCTTTTTCCACAGCCTGCAGGATGAAAAGCTCCTCTATTCCAGCTGCCTGTGAGGCACTAAGGGTGAGAAGCCAGCTGTGCTCCAGGCCCTTGGAGAGCCCTTCCCCTCCCCCAGGCATGGAAAATGAGGCCTTTTTCCTTTCTCCCCTCCTCCTGCTTCCTTCCCACATCCTCCCCTCCAGCTTTGCTGCTACCAGCACCTCCGGGCTGGGATTCACCAGCACCCCACATCCAGCAAAGACAGCAGGGAGAAGGCAAAAAAGTGGATTTCCATCCCAAAATTTAAGAAATGTGAGACCTTTTCCCTCAAAGGCATCACCCTTCACAGTGTCCCCCCTCACCCCCTGCAGCCAGCCTGGAAGGCAGCAGGAGCATTGCACCTGGCAAAGCTGAGGCCAGAGAAATTCCCAGAACAGCAGGCAGGAGCCAGAGGTTCCTGCTTCAGTCCCAAAGCACGTGCAGCATTTTGATCTCCCAGGAAATTAATTCAGCTCAGAGCAGCCCTGCTATCTGTAAATATCAGCCAGGTATTTTTTTATCAGAGAAAAGTCACCAGGTTTTTCTTTTGCCCAGCAGCACCTCTGCAAGATCACTTCCAGCGTGGCTTTCATCCCAACAGGGTTGGGGAAAAAAGAGCTGTTATCTCTGAAACCTTTCCTTGAGGTCTCTTCTTCAATAAACTACAAAGCTCATGTTGCTACAACAAACAAACTCCTTGGGGGCAGCAGTGCAGCAGCAGAGCCAAGCCCAGGGCCAGCCAGGCAGGACAAGGGGGTCACCATGTCCCCAGGGAAGTGGTGGCACCATGGCCCAGCCTTGGGGAACTTCAGAAGAGCTGTCACCAGTGAGGGACAAGCCCTGCCCAGGCCATCAGGTGCCACCTGGTACAAGGTGAGGTGCTCCCTGCCTGTGGGCACACAAACACCAAGGAGCTTTACCCAGACCTGAAGGCTTCACCCCACACTTTTATTTACCTGCAGGTTACCTGAAGGTGGGCAAACCTTGGAGCAGCTGTGGCTTCCCTGGCAGTGCCAAGGCGGGATGGGGCTGGGAGCAGCCAGGGACAGTGGGAGTGGGATGGGACTTAAGCCACAGCAGGGTTAAGAATGGGTTTAAGGATGGGATGTGGGATTCTGTCATCCCAGGGGCGGAGGGGCATCCCAAAATCCTCTAGAGATCAGCTCCTGCCTGGGAAGGGCCACACGAACACACAGGGATACACAGACACAGGGAGAAAGGGACACACAGACACACAGACAGACAGACACAATGCCCTGCCCAGTGAGAGGAATGTTGGATTTGTCTTTACAAATGAGCTGTAGATCTTTTGGTAGATAAAACCAGCACTAAGAGAGAAAAGAAACAATGGTATGGATTCCACTGAGTGATGAATGAAAAAAAGATATTTGCCTTTACAAACAAACTGTAGGTTTGCTGATAAATGAAATTGGATATTGAAAGATGAAGGAAACAATGAAGGAAAACCATAAATTCTATAATAATTAAAAATTAAAAGAGAGGGTTGTACATTAGAGGGGAATCTCAGGTGTTCTGGGAAGTCTGTGCCTCTCAAGTACCTCAGCCCATGGGGAAAGAGAGAGGGAAATGCAGAAGGAAATTGGGATACAAAGGGAGGCTGCATCCTCCAAAAATTGGAGAGACCCCAGGGGAATGCCCCATGGCCTCTCCCTTTATTAGAATAAAGCAAAAAGGACTGCTCTGTCTCCTTTTTGGACATAAACCTCTGGTGTTTGTGGACCAGTTTTCCTGACACCAGCCACCACCCGTGGCACGGCTCTCCCAGCTGCTCCAGTGCTGGGAAAGGGCTGATGCAATGGGAAAGAAGCCTGGAGATGGAATAACCCCCGTGCTGCTGCTTGCTGAGCAGCTGACTGTGAGCACACCACATTTCCAGGCTCACCTATTTTTGGAGCCCACCCTGTGGCGCACAGCAGGGAGCTTTTCTCCAAGAAAAGCCCTTCCCAAAGCAGCTCCTCCACCTCAGCACCACAATCCTCCTCCTCCTCATTCCCCCTTCCTCCGAGGCAGCTGCCAGCACGGGAGGGGGAATGTGGCAACTGTGGCTGCTGCTCTCAGCTCCTCGGTGCAGCTGTCCCGTGGCAAGGGCACGGTGCCCAAGGTGCCACCTGCCAGCCCTGCCGTGCCCTCTGCCAGAGCTGCCCCTCAGCAGGTGGCTGCTGGGATGCTCAGGGCAGCTGGCAGATCCAGAGGGGATCTGGTGGCACACGAGGCTCCAGCTTCTCCTGATGCCTTTTATGTTTTTCAGAATCTCTGCTGCTTAGTGTGTAACTCTGAAACTTCATATTAGGTGTTGGTAATGTTGGGAGAATTAACCCACAAACACCACAGGTTTATGTCCAAAAAGGAGACAGAGCAGTCCTTTTTGCTTTATTCTAATAAAGGGAGAGGCCATGGGCCATTCCCCTGGGTCTCTCCAATTTTTGGAGGATGCAGCCTCCCTTTGTATCCCAATTTCCTGCTGCATTTCCCTCTCTCTTTCCCCATGGCTGAAGTACTTGAGAGGCACAGACCTCCCAGAACACCTGAGATTCCCCTCTAATGTACAACCCTCCCTTTTAATTTGTAATTATTATAGAATTCATAGTTTCCCCCCATTGCTTCTTTCATCTTCTGATATCCAACTTAATTTACCAGCAAACCTACAGTTTGTTTGTAAAGGCAAATATATTTTCCCATTCATCAATCAGTGGAATCCCCCCAATTGTTTCTTTTATCTCTCACTGCTAACCTTCTCTACCAGTAGATCTACAGCTTGTTTGCAAAGACAAAATGCAACATTCCTCTCAGTAAGTTCTCTTCACAGGGTAATCAGACAAAACAATTCCTTTCTAGCTAGAGAAACAAGGACAAGTGGTACCCAAAAAGCAGAAATAACAGCGAGGGAAAGGGAACAAGCCAGGGGCTGAGACTTCACAGCCTGGGGCTGTGCTTGGGTAATTGCCCCCAATTTGTAGATGAACCAAAACTTGTAAAAGTGTAAAAACTCATGACCAGAATCCACCTTGGATTTGATTTGGCTCTTGCACTGCCCAAGGTGCATCCCTTCAATAAATATCTATTTTATTCCTTTTGCTCTGTTTAGTCTCTGTGCCAGGTCAACCTTTCCAGGCAACACTCCCAGCTCTCAGGAGATTCCCACTCACCATCAGCTGGCTGCTCCTAGAGCAGGTACCTGCCTGGGGATGGGTCACAGGTCCCCTCAGGAATACAGGGACATGCAGGACAGCAATCCACAGAATCACAGAGCCTTTTTTAACCTTTACACTCTGCTTGTTTGCTCAAGCAGAGCCCAGAGAGGGGCAGATGACAGCAAAGCCTGAAGTAACCTCTGCACCCACCTGCTTTCCCTGATCACCAGCAGGGTTTTCTCCAAGTTCTCTTCCCCTGCACACAGGCCCAGTATCTCCCTCCAGGGCCCCTTACAGAGACAATTCTTTAAGGTTGCCCTGCCCAATTTATCATTTTTTCCACAAAATTTATGATTTCTCCCCCCCTAGTTCTGCTTTCTAGAAGCACATGGGAAGGAAGTTTCAGCCTTTCCACTGAGGCTGTCTCATTCCTGTGCTTGTGCTTCCCTAAAAGTGCAATTCAAACAACTTTAATTGTACATTATTTTCTCTCTGAATCGCCCCCATGGATAATTTATCTTCTCTTAGTGTAGCTGGAGGGAGTACAATCTTATCTTTCAGCTCCAGCAAGGCTGACAATTTCCTATCTTCTGATGCCTTCTGCTCTTCACTGTGTTGGGGCTTTGTTAGAGAGTTGATTAAAGCAAAATTGCTTTTTTTGCTGCAATTTCGCTGCAATCTAACCCAGAAATGCCCAAAGAATCACAGTCATCTTTCACAATGCTCCTGTGTTCCCTGCTATAAAAGTCTCTCCAGTCCAGGCTGGAGAATTCAGCACTAGCTCTAATGTCTGCCATCAATTAAACCTTCCCTCCTGTCACTCCTCTGAGCTTTAGGAGGTGAAGTAGTTGGGATATTCAGCCCAGTCTGGTCACTCACTCTTGTTCATTTTATCCTGTTGATTAAAAAAAAAAAATCTTCTTTTCATAAATTGCTTTTTTTTTTTTTTTTTTTTTTTTTTTTTTTTTTTTTTTTAAATCGTATGCATCCAGCTCCTCTCCACTGCAATTTCCTCAGCCTGTTTCTCACAGGTCTGAAAGCCAAACATTATCCCAAATACACACAGAGCCTAAAATCCCCAATTGTCCTGATTTTTCCCATTTCCAGGCCTTAGTGGGGCACAGAACTGTGGAATGTCCCGATTGGAAGGATCAGGAAATCCCAACTGCTGGTCCTCCACGGGACACCCCAAGATGTGGCACTGAGCCCACTTTTGGGGGCTATAACAATGATTTTGGGCTGGCCTAGATGACTTCGGGGTTTTGGTAACCCCCAGCCAGCAGGAGAAGGTTTTTGGACCTGGGCTGCACATTGTGATAATTGATAAATGATTCGTGTTAATCATAGAAGTTCTGGGGTTTGTATAAACCAGAATACTTAAAATAAGAAAGGAACATGGACCTAGATAAAGGGAGATATATGATTAAACCCACTCTGTTTAAATCCCCTGTGTATACCAGTTTGTAAAAGAAAAAAAAAGGATTTTCCATAGTCTGAAAGGTTTTTTTCCAGAATCAGATTTCCTGCCTTTGTGTAATCAATCACAAACTATCTGCTAAAGATCAGAATTCCCACTTCTCCTGTTTTTTATCTACTAAGACCAGATGGTTACATGACCAATTGTCCCAAGGGCTGTCCCACGGAAGATTGGAAGTTTCTTTGACCACCACTGCTTACCTTGCAGAATTACTACAACAAAACAATAACCATTATTGATTACTACAAGGAAAACCATTCTATAAAAAGGGAGCTGCAAACCAAGTTCGGTGGAAATGAGGAGTAGGCGGTGACGCCTCACGTTCCCCCAGCGCTGCGTTGCTCTGTCTATATAAAATAAGCAATCTATATTTCGCTGAATATCGAGACTTTGTTTCTCGTTTATAACACGCATCACACTTCAATCCTGGGGCAGTTCGCACCTCATCCGTGTCCTTCCAGGTGCCAACAGGATGAAAATGGCCCTTTCCCGGTCTGGAAGACCAAACTAGGTCAGATCCAGCACGTTCCAGATCAAACCAAGAGCAGCTCCCTGGGGCTGGGCTTAGATGGAGCAACAGCAGAGGGTGGGTTGGGAGGGGTCCCAGGTAAAGCTGCTCAAGGGCATAAAAACTTATCAGTGCCCCCCTGGTTGGGCCCAGTTCTCATCACTGGGGTTTATTTTAGGTGTCACACTCCCGAGGGAGGAGGGAGCTGCGGGTTTCATTAAATCACTTTTATTGCATCACTGGCTGAAGTGAATGTGCCCCAGGGCAGCAGAGAACGCTGATCAGAGCGAGCCATTAGGGTCAGAACCAGCCCTGGCTAATGCAACCTGCGGCACGCAGGACTAGGGAAATTATATTTATCATTTCCGAGGCCAACTGATGGCTTTCATTTGGATTTAGCTGCTGAAGGATGAGAAATAAACATCCCCCATGAGAGAAATGAAAAGTAGCACAGCGCGGTCCCCGTGCTGCCAGCTCGACAGTGACCTGCTGGCTGTCCCCTGTGTCACTGCCACCCTGATCGCAGATCATTGTCTTCATTTCATGTTAATCACTGCTCTTTAGGCGGATGGATTATCGGCCTTTCTGCCTGGCTGCCTGCGCCCCGGAGCGGCTGTGGCGGCGCTCGCTCGATGATGGCCATGATAGCGCATCGACGGCTGGGGCAGGGAGCTGTCCCCATCCCCAAACTAGACCTGGGCATCCCCAGAGTGACCCCACATGGTGTGGGACCAGAGCTGTGAGCCCCGAGGGAATCATAGAATCACAGAATAGGCTGGTGGGAAGGGACTCCTTGGGACCATCAGCCCAAGCCCTGGCCCTGCACAGACACCCCAACAATCCCACCCTGTCCTTGGCAGTGCCCATTTCCTGGGTGTCCCTGTAACCAACAGGGCTGCCCAGCTCTTCTGCTTCTTGGGCAAACAGTGCTGAATGACAAGTCCTGGGACACTGAATCCCTGGCCAGCATCACCTGGGGTGGCATTTCCACCCACAGCATTGGGAACCCTTTAAAGCTCAGCCCAGGGCTGGTCTCAAACCAGCTCTGAGCTCCTGGTGGTCTCTAGTTTAGCCCCAGCTGTCCCTGCATGTCTGGGCCCCAGGGATCTGTATGCTGGCCTGATTTTCATCTTGAGCTCAGGGCTGGTTCATGCCCTTGGATCTGCCCAGGGGTCTCTTGGCTCTGTCCAGCCCTAGTGCCCTCTCTGGGATTGATCCTGAGCTATGGATTGGTATTTCCAGCCTATCTTGAGCAGGATATGGGGACACCTGGCTGCACTCCTTCCCTGCCAGCCACAGCGTTGTTCCCTTCTCTTCCCTGTGGGAGAAGAGCTTGCTGCACCACAAGGGCACCTCGTGTCCAAAAGTCACACTCCAGGCCACTAAAATGCCACGGGAACAGCCTGGGTGTCCCGTGGAGAACACCCCAGGACATGGGGCCATCCCTGCAGCCACCACAAGCGCCCCAGTCCCTGCTCTTCTCCTCAGGGAGGAAGGAGAAGAAGATGAGCCCAGCTGCAGGCAGTGCCCAGCCCGGCTGGAGGAGCCCTGTGCTAATCAAGGGGTGCCACCTGCCGTCTGCTCCTGCCGGATCAGCCACATGCTGAAAATTCCTCCAGATGTTCCAAGCTCTCCCTTGTGCCTCCTGGAGACCCTCACTGGCACCCAGGAGCAAGCTGGGGTGCAGCAAAGCTGTCCCCACGCACCCTGCCCGTGGCTGGAGGGAGCTGCTCCCAACAAAAGTTACCCCTTCCCTCAGGGCAATGAGGTCAGGGAATCGCTGAGTTATTGGACCCTCGTTCCCTAAAAAATTGGGTGGAGGAAAACCTTACAGCTGGATGAAGAATTAGGAATGGAGACAAATAATTTTGGGCTGGATCAGAAAGGAGGGAGGGGGGAAAGCAGTTTGATTTGTGTCCCTCTTGCTTCTTCCCCGCAGAAAACAAGGTCAGGCAAACTTCAGCTTTCTGTCATAACACAGCTGATCTCAGCCCTGCTGAGATTCCCCCCCGGACTCCGTGTTTGCATTCCAAACCACCCTGTCCCAAATCGCCCTTCGTGTCAAGGCGTTTGTTTTGCATGGAAAGCCATTTCTGCTGCGAGAGGAAACCACCGAGTGACTCCAGTGTGACCACAGCCGGCAGCAGCGGTGAGCACGGGCAGGAGGGGAGCTGGCTGCCAATAACCCAGCTGCCATTCCCCATGGGATTGGGAAGTGTCAACTCAGCTTTCTCCTGAGGAAAAAATTACATCTAGATTTTTTTTTGTTTTAATGACTACCCTGAGATTTTTTAATTTTTTTTTTAAAGCAGGTTTGCCTTTGACTCTTTTCTCTCAGAGCATGTCACTGTGTTATTTTACACGCTCTCCCTTCTCTCATTTCTCAGAGCATGGGGGTTTTGTTCGGTTTAAGTTTTTTCCCGGCTGTTTAGGATGAAAACTGCGGGGGTCAGCTGTGCAGCAGGGTGTGAATGAGGCACGGAGCCTCTGCGGTGCCTCACCCCGATGTTATCTGACGGGGTTAATGTCGTTCTCCAGCTGCCATTGTGCCTTTAGGGAGATGAATACCCATTAATCAGGTCGGAGTTACCTTTTGGGATCGCTGTTTTCCTGGCAAGCGGCCCTGGGAGCATTATCTGATGTTATCCAGGGTTTCTCAGCCTGAGAGCAGCTGAAAAAGAGGTGGTTTGTGCTCTCAGGACTCTGTTTCGTGCCCTGCCCTGGCCCAGAACACATTCAAAAGAAAGTGAGTCCGAGTGAGGCAAAGCAAAGAAATTCTCCCTGTGAGGGTGGGGAGGCCCTGGGATGGAATTCCCAGAGCAGCTGTGGCTGCCCCTGGATCCCTGAAGTGTGTCAGGACAGGCTGAACGGGGCTTGGACAACATGGGACAATGGTCCCTGCCCATGGCACTGGATGATCCCTGAAATCCTTTCCACCCCAACCCACTCTGAAAGCTTTTAAGTCCCAAAGCACATCCCTAAACACATCAAAATAACAGGGATTTCTCAAACACTCGCAATTGCAAGAAGACAAGCTCAAAATTAGCCCACAAATAAGGATGATGCCTCTTAGTTGCTCTCTGAGAACTGAAACTCTCCTGAATTTCCTGCTGATTATGGGTTTTTTTTGCTTCCTCTTTGCTTCTCTGGCTTCCAAGATTTTCTGTCTTCCTCATTTGGAAGGAATAAGCAGAGAATAATCAAAATTGAGACACACCACCCCCACCTTCCCAGGTGAAAATATGGGTCTTGATTGAAGGGAAAATGCAGGGATTGGAAAACTTTAACATACCTGAGTTTTTCCTGGCATTGCTGAAGCCAGGAATCACCATCCCCACACCAGCCAAACACATCACTCTGCTCAGACTCGATCTGCTGGAATTCCAGGGTTTTTCTCACTGCCAAGCCACTGTGGTGGATCTAGGGCTGCCAAATCCCCTTTTCCTGTAGAACTCCAGCTGTAAGAGGATTCCCTCATCCATGAAACAACAAGAGGGTTTTTTTGGTGTTTTTTTTTGTTTTTTTGTTTTTTTTTTTTTTTTTTTTGCCACAGTTGACATGGCTGGATACCTGAATACTTTGTTATAAATTTTAGAGATTTATAGGAACTCTGTGATCCAAGAGACTCCATGAGGACATCTCCTGGCCGTGGGGACTTTCTGCTCTGGTTTCTTGTGCTGTATGACCACAAATCCATGGATCAGCTCCATGCAGAGCCTCCCTGTCTGGGGAACAACCTCCAATGGAGACCTTCCAGAGAAGCTCCAGGTGAGAGCAGGGCAGTGTCCCCAAGGCAGAACCAGAGGAACACGAGTGGCAGCTGAGTTATGCAACTGAGGAGAGAAACTCCAGCAAAACCCAGCTGGTGACAGAGTGGGGAAAAAATTCCTCCTGCTAAGTTGGGTGCGGGCCTCTGGCAGCGTGAGTCACCCTGAGCTGCCATGGTTACAGAGCAAGGATTACTGAGCAGATCCAGAGCCTGCTCCCAGTGCTCACTCCTTCCAAACTTGGAAAACAGGCAGTGGAGGTAAGGCCTAATAGCGAGTGGGTGTCTGCAAGGAGCAGAGTGACAGCAAAATCCTGGGAAAACAGTGTGCAAAGAATGGTGTGAGGGGCAGTGCTCTGTAAAACTGGGATTTCTGGATTCCTTTTAGTATGGTTTGCAAGGGCTGCTGTTACGATTGTTCCACGTAGAGGGGAAAAAAAAAAAAAAAAAAAAAAAAAAAAAAGAGGATGTTTCCACACCACGGTGAGAAAAAGCAGAGTAGTGTCACACAGATGAATCAGCTGGCACCAACAGTGAGTCATGGAATTGCACCATGGAAATTCTCCAGCACGGTGGAATCTCTGAGGCACATCAAACCTGGCATCCCTGGGCAGCCAGGATGACATGGAGCACCAGCACACGGCCAAAACCTGCTGCTCCTCACAGTGACCTCGCCCCTGCCATCCTCATCCAAGTCCTGAAGTGCACAGGCAGGGACTTCAGCAGGGTTTTCATGGAAAAGGTGTGCCTGACCCTTGCTTTCAGTGAGTCACAGCAGCAATAATAAAAGGACGTGCAGTCTGTTTTGCTGAGGATCAGCTGAGATCTACCTGGGCAGGGTGAAGGAGGAGGGAGACAAAGTTAAGAAACCAGGACAGTTTGGGATGTCACCACCCATTATTTCCCAGCCCATCCCACTCTGGGAACACTGGTGACACAGAGCTCTGAAGAAAGCTGAAAATCTGATTTGGAGGATTTTTTTGCTGTTTTCTCCCCCAGTCTCCTTCTCTGCTGGTCTGTCCCATGATCTCCTACAAGCCTCACAACTACCCACCATCAACTGGGCTCACAGGCACAGAACAAAGCAAAAGCAAGCTGCAAATCTGACCTGGTGTCTGTGATTTATGACAGGAAAATTGAGAAAAGCCACCCAAAGCACACCAGCAGCTTGCCTGGCATTTCCAGCCATCCAGGAGTGAGATTTTGTGCTCTTTGCCCACATCTTCACTGCTAACATGGAGCAAACACCTCTGCTTCACGTGGCCTCGGTTTCCTACTTGTGCAAAAATGACACAGCCCTTGAAAATCTTTTGTCTGGAAGCATAGAAGTGATGGATAGAAGGGTGTTTAAAATGGATTTCTGTCTTTTATGGGTGCATGGACCTTAAGCTGAACAATTTGGGGTGGAACTGAGTTTCTCTGACACATTCTGCAGAACAGCACAGACACTCCTGGAGTGAGTGTGAACAGAGCCAAATACCAGCTCTGGCCCTGTATTTGCCAGCATTTTAAGAAGTGTGAAGGAGTGTGGATGCTTCTCACTCCCAGCCAGAGGGGCTCTGCCATGGCGGCCCTGAGGGGAGGCTGCCTCAGGCAGGTTCCTCCATTGTCCCTGAGAGGATGGATCCCTCTTTGCCATGGCGCCCTCTTTGTCCCCAAGGGAGGATGCCTCAGCTGGGCTCTGCCATGGTGCTTGCAGGGGTTGAACCCTCAGGAGGGCTCTGCCATCTTGCCCTCAGGGGCAGCTTCCTCAGGAGGGCTCTGCCATCTTGCCCTCAGTGCCCCTGAGGGTACAGCTCCCTCAGGAGGGCTCTGCCATCTTGCCCTCAGGGGCAGCTTCCTCAGGAGGGCTCTGCCATCTTGCCCTCAGTGCCTCTGAGGGTACAGCTCCCTCAAGACGGCTCTGCCATCTTGCCCTCAGTGCCCCTGAAGGGATGGATTCCTCGAGCAGGTTCTGCCATGTTGTCCCCAAGTAGGGGCTCCACCATGCTGCCCTGAGGGTAAGGTGCCCTCACAAGGGGCTCTGCCCTCACACCCTCAGTGCCCCTATTGGAATGGATTCCTCAGAGCTCCACCATGGGGTCCCTGAGGAGATGAATCGCTGAGGGAGGGCTGCACCATGGCAGCCTCAGTGCCCATGAAGGGACAGATTCCTCAGGTGGACTCTGCTATGGCGTCTCTGAGGGGACGTATCTCTGAGAAGCGGTTCTACCATACCACCCTCAACACCCCTGACGGGAAGCTCCCTCAGGGGGGCTCCGCCATGGTGCATCTGAAGGGACGCAGTTCCCTCAGGCGGGTTCCGCCATCGGGCCCCTCAAGGGACGCTTCCCTCGGGCGGCTCCGCCATTGCGCCCGAGGAAAGGCTGCCTCAGGCGGCCTCCGCCACGGCGCTCCTGAGGGCACAGTAGAAAGGGCAGGGAGCAGCTCCCCTCCGCCGGGGCGTCCCTGTCCCGCCGCCAGCTCGGGAGCTCAGCAAGGAGGGGAAGCCCCGGGATGGAGGACGCGGCAGCGCTGAGGGGAACGAGCCAACATGGCGGCAAGGGGCGGGCGAGGCGAGCCCTGACACCGCCCCCCCTCCCCGCCCGTCCCCTCCCGTCCCCTCCCCGGCGGCGTCGCCCCCCGCCCCCGGCGGATCTCGCGAGAGCAGGCGCTGCGCTGCGGTAGGAGGTCGGCGGAGAAGGACGGACGGAGCCGCCGCCGCTCCCGCCGCCGCCTCACCCTCCTCACCTTCCTCCTCCTCCTCTTCCTCCTGCCCCTGCCTCAGGAAGATGCCGCGCTCCGGGCCGCTCCCCGCCGCCTTCTCGCTGCTGCTGGCGACGGCCGCGCTGCTGCCGGGACCCGCCGCGGCGCAGAACGGTGAGGGAGGGCGGCGGCGGGGGGAGCGGGTGTGGGGGGGCGCGTTGCTATGGCGGCGGGCAACCCCGCGGGTGGGGGGGCGACCCCGGGTTTTTGGGGAATCCCTCGTGATTTGGGGCCCCTCAGGGGAAGGGGGAAAGGGGGGAAGGAGGAGAAAGGGAGGGGGGAGACAGGCTCGGCCCCCCGGCTCCTCGTGCCGCCGGTAAAATGGAACATCTCCTCATCTCCTCCCGCCTACTGAACCTGCATCTGCCGGGCCGCCTTAAATCATTTATAATGCAATAAAGCCCGTAGTTCCTTAGCAACTGGAGAGGTTCTTCTGATAGGAGCGTAAAAGAAGGAATTAAAAAAAAAAAAAAGAGAAGAAACAACCAACCCACCACACCCCAAGCCTTCTCCGTTCCTTGTAGGATAGCGTGAGCTAAATCCAGCGCGGCTGCCTCCTCCCCGGCGAGTCGCAGCCAAGTGCATGACAATTAGTGGCAGAGCGGAGCGGGGCCAAGAGGCCGCTCCAGCCGAGCCTCCTGCTCCAAGGAAATCCTGCAGCGCCGAGGAAAATGCCTGGCTGCTCCCGGCATGTCTGCTCCTGGAGCGGGAGATGCTCCTTGTGCAGCATCACGGTCAGGGCTGCTCGGGCCTGGAGTGCCGGGAAGGACGGGGGAGCTCGGCTTGCAGGAAAAATCTGCCTAGGAGGGAGGGCTGCCTTGCTAATACACCAATTCCACGCTAGTTTAATCATTTCATCCTCCTTTCTGTCGCCTTCATATCTGCTCTGCAGATAATATTCAGTCCTAGAGTTTTCCGGCTGTTGAGGTCCTTGGCTCCAGGGCAATCCTGAAATGGCAGGATTGTGGAATCCCAGCCTGGTTTGGGTTGGAAGGGACCTTACAGCCCATCACATTCCAGCCCCTGCCGTGGGCAGGGACACCTTCCGGCCAGCACTGAGGCTCTCAGGGTGTTTCACAGTGATAGGTGAGATCCAGATGGGGAACATACTGTCCTAAACATCCCAGGTGAGAATTATTCCCTGAGCACGTGCTGATTTTGCAGCGTGAAACCAACAGCGAGCCTCGTGTCTCTGTTAACCACAGTTTGACATCTGCACTGGAGGCACTCTGCAGAGTGAGGCAGCCACTTCTCTGTGGAGTCTGGGAAAACCCTGCTGGAGTTAGGAATTAGGGATCTCACTTCCTTGGGCTGAGTTGTGGGTTAAATATGGTTCTGTGCTCTCCGTGGCACTGCTGGGTCCCAGGGAGTAGAGCAGCTCCCCGGGAAGGAGTTAAATGGAGCAGGGAAGGTGTCAGGTGCCAGCAGCTGGGGTGACAATCCCCGATGGCTGCGGGACAGTGCAAACATTTGGCGTTTGCAGCAGTCGGGAGTCTGGAAAGGAGTTTTATTGTGATTTCTGTGCTGGGCTTTGAGCTAAGCAAAGTGGTTGTGGCATAAGGGGAGATTGCAGCCCTCTGGTGTGTCCTGAAAGCTCATTAGTTTTTATTTTTAATGGAGTGGTGAGGGAGGCTCTGGGTTTCTGTAATGCTGTGGGAGTTCACACAGGTGGGTGCAAATCTGCTGGGGAAGGGGTGGAGCACCCCAACCAAGTGAAAGGCTGAGATCTTTCTGACTAGCATTTATTGCTGCCCCAATTTTAATGTGAAGGTCCTGCTGCAGAGGAACTGGGATTTTTTCAGCAAATTAATTTGGTCAAATAATGGGCCATGGGAAGCTTCCTGAAAGAGAACAATTCCTCTTTAGTGTGGAGAGCAGGTCCAGCCATTTCCTGGATAGAGGATATTCCTTCAGATCTCCTTTGGAAACAGCTTCTCACCCACGGGTGTGTGCTTTGAAGGGGCAGGGGAGGATCCCAAAGGGCAGGAATTTATCTTTTATTGATGTGGAACCATCAGAGTGATGAAAGGTGATAGTCCAAGTGCTGCTGAGCTCAGGGTGGTGAAGGAATGGCCACGTACCTGTTGGAACTGCACTCACCTGGAGCAGAAAATTCCCCCTGGAATTTTCCAATCCCAAGTGGTTGTGGGAAGCAGCTTTTCTTCCCCACCTCTGACAGCAGATTTCTGCTGAATTCCCAGTCATTTTTCCAGACTATTTGGAGTCAGGCTCACCTATGGATTTAAGTTTGCTAAAACTGGAAGGTGGTTTTTGACACTCGAGTGAATTATTTTGAAAGCTCTTGCATAAACACCTTAAGATCTCAGGAAAATGTGTCAGGAATTGAACTTTTCCTGAATATTCTGCTGGGGAAAATGATCAGTTTCTGCTCATGGCTCATGTCCAGAGCAGAGTTCTGATGGAATTGAGGGAGAGATGGGAAAATCAGTCAGGAAGAACTGTGTTTAACCTGCACTTTCTAAGGGCAGCTCTTGGAAAATCTCTTTAATGCTTCAAAGCAGACAGCAGCTCCTCGTGGAGGGGAGGAAAACATGATTTTTCCATTGCTGTTTCACCTTTGAAATCTCTTTATTTCAAAACAAACAGCTGGAAAACCAAAGGTTTTCAGATAATTCCACCCCAGAGTGGTTTTAAAGGTTATTTTATTGTCTAAAGATGCAGCTTGAGCTGCCCCCTGTGGAATCTGCAGGTTTTTTAGCACCCTGACACTAAAGTTGGAGTGGGAGCAAGTTCTGCCCTAAAGTGCAGAGAGTTCTTCACCATTCTTCACCCTAAATTTCCTTGGGTTGTTCTGAGCTGGACATGAGGGAAAATAAGACAAAATTAATTCAAGTGGTGCTTGGTCAGTTCATTCTCTGCATGGATGAAGGAGGAACTGTCTGGCTAAAACCTGAATATGGATTTTCTGTTGGCACAAACCAGTATAAAAGTGACCATAAAATCAGGGAAATTAACTAAGTTAATCCTGTATTCTGAAAATAAATTTCTTCTTGAGGCAGCCAGTGAAAAACTTGGCTTTTATCCTTATTTTTGACTGCTGAGTCTCATCCATTCTGCAGTGCCTGAGCTCTGCTGTGCCTTCTAATGGTGCCCAGATAAACGTGAGCAATGGTTTCCCAGAGCATTTTTGGAGCCTGAGTGTGGGCTGAGCAGCAAGGAGAACAGAGTTCTCTTCTCCTCCTCCTCCTCCTCCTCCAGCTCTGTGCTGGAAGCTGCAATCCAGGCAGGATCTCCCCTGCTTCTGCTGCTGTCCCAAGTCCTGTTTTATCAGCCCAGCCCAGGGTGGCTTTGGCAGCTTCAGGGGGCCCTCTAGCTCCATCATCGATTTTATTTCATGGTTTCTGTCATTATTGCAGCTCCTGAAATTCACACACGTGCTGCACCTGCTTCCAACACTGAGATTTTATTTTTTATTTTATTTTCTCTAGGGCAGTGTTAAAGCTTTACTAAAATCAGGACAATTCCTTTTGGCCATGCTTCTCTAAAGTTTAGTTTTGATTAAAGCAACACAGCTTGGGTCTGCCTTACCCCATTCTCCATTTTTAAAAGTTTCTCAGCAGAATTCTTTCTGGAGGCTGGAATTGGTGTGGGATTCCACATTCTGACCCTTTGGATGTTTGAGGATGGGCTTTATGTGTTCAAACTCCTCAGTACAGAAGGATTTGGGAGTAAATACACTTTTCTCCCAGTAAATTCCAGAACAGGAATCCTGACTTCTATAAAGCTGGAGGAGGGAGCTTGGCTATTAAAACATAACTCAGGAATTATCAAAGCTCTATCAAATCCAATGTCCAGTCACTCAAATATTGATAATTATCTGTGATTTTATTTTCATGGCAATTTATTTTTGCTTCAGGTTAAGCATTTCTTTGCCTGGTGCTGCATGGCATATATATGTGTGTGTGTATATATATATACTTTTTGGGGTTTTTTTGTGTGTTGGAGGACATTTGCTCTATGAGACATTTTTCTAGAGGAAAAATAGACTAAAATGGTTTTAATAATAATGACAAAGGTGCTTTTTGCTGTAATTCCTATAGTTCCACATTTTAAAAGTCCACAGCAGTGACTGGATGGAACCAAGGTGTGGCCCCTCACATTTTGAGGGTACTCACAGGGATCTTGGGGCTTTTCCACTGGTTTGGAAACCTAAAATAGAGCATTTTGTAGCTCATACATTGATAGAACAGGAGAACAAAATTAAGAAAAAATCTCATTTAGCCCCAAACTTCAGCTGGAAAAGTGACTGTGAACACCTGGAATTCCAGGAACTTGGGGAAAACTGACCCAGAGCATGTTGGAAATGCTGAAAAAAATGGGTTGAAGCACCCAGGGAAGATTTTTGGCAGTGCAGAAAGCTCCCAGCAGACTAGAGGCAGCCTGGAATAATTCCCTGAGGGCGGACAGCAGGAGTTTGCAAAAAAACAGATGCTCAGAGCATTTTTAAACCTGAGCGTGCAGCAGCTTGGCTGAGCACTCAGGGGGTTATTTTTTTCCCCATGGTTTGTTAGGAAAGCTTTGTGGTGCTTTTCAGCACAGCCTGCCTCAGGTTCAGGCTGCAAATGGGGAAGTGGTTTTAATTCCTGGCTTTTCAAAGTGCTTGGAATGAATTAAATGCTGCTGGAGTGGTTTAGAAGCAGCTCTGGAGCAGAGTTCAGCTGCTTGCTCTGGTGAAATCCAAAGGATTAGAAAATCCCTAAAATGCAGTTTTGCAGCTTATTTTTGGTCTGCTCCTCTCTGTGTCTTCACAGCAAATCCCTGTTTGTTATCCCTTGGTGGGTCACTTCTGGCTGGGGTTTCCTGATGTACAGAGAGATCACCTGAAACAGTCTGTCCCAGAGAATTTATTGCTTGCAAGGAGCTGATTCCCATTTTCATAGGATCCCAGGATGGTTTGGGTTGGGAGGGACATTAAAACTTTCCATGGGCAGGGACACTTTTCTGCTATCACACCCAGCCTGGCCTGGACACTTTCAGGGATCCAGGAGCAGCCACAGCTTTCCTGGGAATTCCATCCTCACAGGGGAGAATTATTTTTCAATATTTAACCTAAACCTACCCTTTTCCACTTTTTAGCCATTTCCCTTGTCCCCAGTCCCTCTCCAGCTCTCCTGGAGCTCCTTTAGGCACTGGCAGGAGCTCTGAGGTTTCCCTCTCCAGGTGAGCACTCCCAGCCTGGCTCCACCCTTGGAGCATCCAGGAATAAATGTCATGGAGGAAACAAATAGATGTAAATATTTATCAAGCCCGCTGGATTGAGCAGAGTAAGGAATCTTTCTATAGTTTCAGCTGAAGATGTGCAGTTTGCACTGACCAGGCAGCTTTTCCACTTCAGGATTCCAGGGAATAAACTTTATTGGAGAGCACATTTGGATTTGATTTGAGCCCTGCAGCTCCCTCCTCTCACACTGCTGGCCACAGAAACCAGGAGGTTGGGAAACAAATCTTGGGAAGTGTTTCCCAAATCCCAGAGCACTCAGACATTTTGGGGTTGTGGCTCAGAGCCCACCTGCACTTTGGGAATCTCCTGATGGGCTCTTCCTTGTTTTTATGGGAATTGGGAAGCTGGGCCTGCTCTGCTGCATTTTCCTGCTGTTCTTTTTTTCATGTGTGATCCATCCCCTCAGAAATGGGTGGGGTTTATTTAAAGTCAAATCAAGGTAAAAAACACCTTTATAAAGGTAAAATCCCAGCAGGTTTCAGGCAGGTTGGAGGGCTGAGTACAGAAATTCCAAGGTGGAGGGAACTTTGGGACTTGGGAGTTGAGTTGGAGAGCTGTTCTCTGGTGCAATTGCTCTGAGGCTGCACTGAGTGAAAAATACAGTGAGGGTGCCACTCTTTGGGTTTCATTTTCCTGTCAGCAGCAGGATATTTGGTGCATTTATTCCCTCTAGCCTAGACAATTATTTTCTGTCTTATAATGCTGAAGGATCCTGGTCACCTCTGGATTCACCCTTCCAGTGTCACCTCTGACTTTTGTCTTTTTGGAAATTTTTCTGTTTTATCCCATTTCTGCCAGTTCTTTATGCAGAAGGGTTGGGAATGGTGGTCTGTAACCCCTGGGTACTGTGAGAGCTTTTCTGCTTGCTGTCAGGCACCAGGGTAATTCAGTATTTTCATTCCTTTTAACAGGTTATTTGTGATTAGATCTTTTTCTCCCCACTACAACTTTGGCTCTTTGTTCCAAAACCAAAACAGAGCCAAGACAGTTCCCATTTCTCCCCAGTTTTGAGGGTGCTGAACCTGATAGGAGGCTGGGATATTGTATTAATGGTTTCCTTGCAGCCTTATTTTGTTGCATTTTTATCTGACAGTGTTTTCAGCACTTTGCTGCTCAGCAGCAGCTTCTGTTCTCACCCCAGGCTCTGAGCTGCTTGTTTGGGGTCTCAAAGCTCCTATTTTTAGTAGTGATTTGGTGACCCCAATCTTGAGCCATATGGAGTAAATGAAAAAAAAAAAAATCTAAAAAAGAAAAAAAATGTGGAGTTTGGTTTGCAGCAAGGGAATTATTGGGAGAAGAGAGCCAAAACCACAGGAGGGGCTCTGCTCCTTTGGGGCCTGACAAAATGGGTTTAGAGTTCCCAAAGGATTTCCCAGACACAGCCCTGTTGTCCTTTTGCTGTCACAATTGGATCAGTTTATCTGTGGGATAAATTCTCTAGTGCCTTTGCTGGGCTCTGTTCAGGTATTTTAGGAAAAAAAAATCTTTTTAAAGCTGCTGTAAAATTTCTGCACAACTCTGGTTGGAGAGCACAAGGGGCTCTTCTGTCACCCTGTGAGGGGACAGCTTTTAACACTGCATATAAAACAGAACACTGGATATAAAACTGAAGTAGAACCTTTTGGCTTGGGCTAGGGGCCATAGCTCAGGTGAGATTTTGTTTAAGTCACTGTTTCTGTTCCTCTCAAACATCACAAAATCCCTGCAGTGTGATTAAACATAATTATTGTTGGTACCAGGTGGTGAAATTCATTTTTTTAAATTTGCACTGAGCAAAGGAAGCTTCTTTCAGTCTTTTTTTTTTTTTTTTTTTTTTTTTTTTTTTCTGCTGCTTCTTTGTAGAGTCCAAATCTGCTTGGCCTTTAATTGGATTTTGCTTTTGCTGGGAAAGCTCTGGGAGCAGGGAAGCTGCTCTGGGGAACACTGTGGGGCTCCCCCTCAGCTGGAAACCCCCTAAGCTCAAAAACAACCACAAACTTGCATTTTGCTTTGTTTTTGCTTTGTTTTTTTTCCCCTTCAGCATACATACAGTGTGAGGATGGGTATCCAGCACAGGGAGGAGATTCCTGCCCAGGATTAGGATGCACTAATCAATTCTGGAGTGGAATTCCAGCTCAGAAATGGGGTGTTGGATGTGCAGGGAGGAGCTGTCCTGCCCAGGTTATTTCTGGCCCCATAATCTCAGCAGTGCCATGCAGATCAGACCTCCTCAGGGAGGGAGGAGCTCTGCTGGAACCCTGGCTTCCACATCCCAGCTCCCAGGTCTTTGGGGGAGAAATGGGAAAAGCCAAACTGCCTGGGGAAAATTATCCTTCAAAATGCAGTTTTTAACTGAGATCTGCTCCACAAAGCTGCTTTTCAATCCATTTCCTTCCTGCTTGCCTGGAATTCTCCTGCTGCTGGAGCTGTGTCCCTCTGGATGTGGCACTGAGCAGGCAGGAATTCCCTCCCACTCTGGAGAGCCTCAACTTGCAATAATTAAAGCATCTCTAACCCCATCTCTTGCAGCAGGGCCAGGTTTTTACACATCAGGCAGTTTAAACTCTGATTTAGGCTCCAGAGTGTGCTGGAAATATGTTATCCCCTGTGCTGATGCCATTCCCTGTGCTCACAGAGGAATTATTTTTGTAATAATAAAAACTGCTTCTCCTCAGCCTCTGTTACATAACCCACAATTCAGCAAAGGGCATTTCTTCTCAAAAGTCACTGGATGAAAATGTCCTTTCCCTCCATGAGGAGATGAAGCAGCTCCTGCAGAATGAATAAAAGGGGGAAAAAAGTAGCTTTGCTGGAGAGAAATGGAATCAGTCTCCTGTCAAACACACATTTGTTGGATCAGGAAAGGTCAGGGGAGAACTGGAAGCCTTTGGTTATTTAAAATCCTTGCACTGCACCATTAGAGAGCCAGGCTGAGGATTTTGAAGAGCTAATCTGACACCAGATCGTTTTTATTACCAATATTTGAGGTGGTTTTAGTGTCTTTAAGAAAGAAATTTAATGGTGTTTAAAATTTTTTGAGATCTTCAGCTTCATTTGCTGTGATGTGGGGACAGCAGACAAATTGAAATTGCTGCCTGTGCTGCAGCTGAATCTCTTCCCACTGCTTTCCAGGGAATGGTTTTTCAGTTGTTAACATGGATTTTTTGGCAGTTTCCAGGAGCCTCCTTGCCCTGGTTCTTTCTGCTTCAGAGGGATTCTTGTATATTCCTTAGCTGTAACACTAATATTCCTGTATTCCCTTAAAAAAAAGAAAGGGATTAAACCAGTGAGTGCTGGCTGGGTGGATTTTTCCCTGTGGGATGTGCTGGGGAGAGCAGAGAACAATTCCTGCCTTTGCTGAGCATGAGGTGGGTTTAATCCTTGGGAAAAAAAAAAAAAAAAAACAAAACTTTGGGAGAGGAGGGACAAATTCCCTGTGGAAGGAAATCTCCTTGGGAGGGATTCAGTCCAGCTCCCTGACAGCACAAAGCTGCATTTTCCATGGGATTACAGGGGGTGTAATTCAGGGAGGAACAAGCTGGCATTTCCCTGGGATGCCTTTGCCATCCATAGTTTCAGGGAGGTTATGTAAATTGTGGATTTTCCTGGGAAGTTCCCCAAACTTGGCTTTTTTACAGTGTGTGAGGGAGGTGCCACCCTGGAAATACAATTGGTGTCTCCTGTCAGAGCTCCTCCAGCACTTTTGCACTGATATTCCTAAATATTCCCATTGAAATGTGGGAAAAAAAAAAAAGTGCTTTTTAAGGCACTGGACCTGCTGTGGATCTGAGTTCACAGGTTGGTCAGAGCTGGCTCTGCTCCATCTTTATCCATCTATTATTTATTCCAGAATACTGATCCAAGTGTTTAAGAGATTTCCTGTGAATATTTTGATATCAAGTCTGCAGCGAGATAAAAATAATTCTGCTCCCAGGATGTCCCAAAATGACAGAAGCACTTCCATAAACTCTATCCCTTTAAATTCCCAAGGTGCAGAGCCCTGGAATTTTCTAGTTCATGCTAAAGGCCTGGGAGCAGATGGGCTCCAAGAGCAGAGCTGGAGAGAGGGAGGGAGCTGTAAATTGGAGCAGGAGCTGTGACAGGGACTCAGAGCTGCCCTGGGGACAGGCACGTGCCCACAGTGCCATCCCAGCTGTGCCAGGGGTCTGACAGCTCCTCCTCGGGCTCTGCTGCTCTCTGGAACCAGAGAATTGTCACAGCTTTGTTCTTCCCAGCTGAAAACTGGGAAAAACTCCATCCCTGCTCTTGGGCTGTGCTTGGGTGTGTTTCCTCAGGGAATTGGGGCTGCTGAGATCAGGTTTTGTACATAAAAGTGGCCATCAAGTACCAGTTGGGTTTCAAAAGTGTGCAGGAAGCATCCCTTTTTGTACTCCAGGGAAAATTGGATTTGTGGGAAGGTGTCAGGCTTTTTGAGGGGTTTGTGGGGCCAGAGGAACTTCCAGAATCCTTTCTACCCTAAATTCCCTGATTTATCCCCAGGAACTGGTTCCTGTGTCCTGGCCCTATCCAGGAATCCTTTGCACCTAAATTCCCCGATTTATGCCCAGGAACTGATCCCAGTGTCCTGGCCCTACCCAAGAATCCTTTCCAGCCTGAATTCCCTGATTTATCCCCAGGAACTGATCCCTGTATCCTGCCCCTATCCAGGAATCCTTTCCAGCCTAAATTCTTGATTTATCCCCAGGAACTGTGCCCATATGTGCCAGGAATTCCCCTTGGGCACATTCCCTGGATATCCTCACCAAACCATTCCCCTCGAGATGCTCCCAGTTTCCTGCTGGAAAAACAGGGAATTAATTGGCCCCTAAATCTCCAGCATTTGAGGTTTTGGGATGCTGGGCTGGATCCAGGGAATGTTTAATCCCTCCTCTGGCCTGGGAGGGAGAGATCCTCAGGTTTCCCTGCCTGTGGAATGATCCTGGCACAGCTCATGCATTTTAGATGATGCTTTCTCTCTGGGTTCACCTCTCTCCCAGCTCTGGGAAACTGCAGGATGAGACTGCAGGAATTAATCCAGGGATTGCTCTGGGCTCACCTCAGGCCTGCCTTAAAGCTGTTCTGCAGCTGGCAAAAAATTAATGGGATTAAAGCCAGTTTTTTAATTTCCTGGTGGTGATAACAGAGTGGGAAAGCATCAGTCCTGTGGAAAATGGGTGGGAATAGGCAGGATGCTTCAGTGCCTTCCTGGAATTGAGGTGTTTCACCTCTTCCTGCTGTCACTTTTTGTGTATTTAACTGATTCCCAAGATTTTCAGTGGATGTGAGCATTGGCAAGGAGCAAAATTAATCAGGGTGCTTTTTCCAGCCCAAATGGAGTAAAAATGCTGCACTTTGACAGTGAGATTTCCAAACCCTCAGAACTCTTGTTGCTTAATCAAGAGAAGAAAAAGGTGTTAATTAGCCAAGGCACTTCATTAACACAGCCTGGCTGAGGGAGGAGCAGCTCCTGCCTGGCTTTTTTTGGGATATTCCCATCAAATTTTCAATGTGGGAGTAAAGCAAAAATCAGCTCAGGTGAGGGCACAGCAAAGTTCTTGGTGGAACTTGCCTTTGTTGTTTATTTATTTAAACAATTTAAGAAAACAGGCTGCATAATTTGGATATTATGCAGTGAAAGAGAAATATATAAAAATATAAAATAGATATATAAAATTTGCTCCAGATCTTTCCTAAGTGCCCAAGAGCAGTGAAATACAATTTTTTGATGTGCTGAGATGTTTTCCAGGCAGGTTTTTGCTGTAAAAACATCCAAGCTTGAAAATCATTCAGTCCTACAGCAGTTACACTTCATGTATTGTGACTCCAGACTAAAAATCAGGTTTATTTTTGCACTTTAGCCTTGTCAGCCCTCAGTTCTGAGCTTTTAACTGTGCTTTGTGCTTTGATTTAGGTGGGATTCACATTGAGCAGCAGCCTCAGTGTGGTTTTTGGGGATTCCTTGGTTACAGTTGTTTTGGTTTGGATTGAAAACTTCCTTGGAAATCCTTTGTTTCCCCCTCATTTTAGTCCTAATTTGTCAATTCTTTGTGTGTGTTAAACTTTGAGCCTGGCTTAACATTTTTCCTCAGTTTGGGTTTTAAGCCAAAGCACTTTTATTTTTTAAGCCCCTTTTTAACATCAGACTTAACCTTGGGAGATGAAAACTCTCCCTGCTCTGCTCCTCCAGGGCCATTCTCCTTAATTCTTTTGCCTTGCTTAAATCTTGATGAAATTTGAGTTCCAAAAGGATATTTTAATCAATGGCACAGTTTCTGCACTTCAGGGGTGCCTGCCAGGCACTGCCTTGTGTATTCTTACCCTGGCAGATTTTACAAGAATTTCTGAGCTTTGAAAATCCTCTTTTTTCTCAGTGGGGTTTTAATTTTCTTTCCCCAGCACAAATTTTAATGCAGAGTTTGGAAATGTTAGGGAGCCCCTGAAATTCCAGTGGAATTCCATGTGCAGACTGAAACATTTCCCTGGTTTTAGGGCATTAATCTCTCCTTGACTCCATCCAAACAGTTGGGGGATGTGATCAAATCTTGAATGAATAAACCACTTCCAGAAGGGATTTCAGATTACTTCCCAATCTTTGGGGTTAAACTGAGCACAGCCCCAAATCTTTGGGGTTAATCAGTGCACAGTCCCCAGTTTTTGGGGTTAAACAGAGCCCAGTGCCTTGAGCCAGCCCTGAGGTGTGGCTGTGTCTCTGGTTTTGGGTGTTTGCTGGGTGCTGCTGTCTCTGGAGCAGGAGCTGAGCTGGGTGAGCTGTGCAGGACAAGCCCAAGAAAGGCAAGGCTGGGCTCTGGCATGCCCTGTGTAAGCAGGGTCTGCCCACTGTCACTGCTCTGTGCTGGGACAGCCTGGAATTCACTGGCAGGGCCCAAAGGCAGCAGTGCTTCCCTTCCCAGCTCCCCTGTGCTGCAGCTTCTGCAAGAATTCACCTTCTTCCCCCCTTTTTTTGGTGTTTTCTAAGCATTCCTGCTCAGTGCTGGCTGGTCGCAGCTCCTTGTGCAGCTCCTGGCTGGGTGTCACCACAGGCACTGATCCTGTGCAGCATCACCTCACTCATTGCTGCCTTTGTGAATGGCTAAAAATGCAAAACATTAACCCAGAGCTGCCCTTGGTAATTTAAATATTGTTAATTTATATATGGAGGCCATTTATCATCCCAGGGAGTGCTGCTCATTCATTCACTGGGGTCAGGGAGTGCTGGTCATTCATTCATTGGGGTCAGGGAGTGCAGGTCATTCACTGGGGTCAGGGAGTGCTGGTCATTCATTCATTGGGGTCAGGGAGTGCTGGTCATTTATTGGGGTCAGGGAGTGCTGGTCATTCATTGGGGTCAGGGAGTGCAGGTCATTCATTCATTGGGGTCAGGGAGTGCAGGTCATTCATTCATTGGGGTCAGGGAGTGCTGGCCATTTATTGGGGTCAGGGAGTGCTGGCCATTTATTAGGATTGTGGCTGTTTTTATTAAGGTCTGTGGCTGTGGTCACTTGGGGCCTGTGGCCATTGGTCACTGGGGGCTGTGGCCATTAGAGGGCTTGTGACCACTCTAGCCAGGGTTTCCTGGGAATACCTGCAGGATTTGCTGGGGGTTTCTTGGTGCTGAGCCCCTCTCTGTGGGAGAGCTGGGCTGGGCAGTTGCTGATCCCATGAGTTCATAAATCAAGGAATTTGAGGGTAATTGTTAAAAATCTCGAGTGTTCCTGCAGCTCCACACTGGCTGCTCTTCCAGCAGGACTGTGCCAGCAAGGGACACTTGGTGTGAGTTTTGGGGACACTTGGAGGGGTTTTTCTCCCCAAAGGATCCTTTAGGATGCATCCCTAGTGCCACCTTCCTATGTCTTTGTTTTCTGTGGTCAAGTGAGGGACAGGACATTAAATGCTGTTTAATGAATGCTCCAAGTCCACATTTCCATTTGTAAACCTCATTGACTTGTCTCTCATCCTAAAATAAGCCTGGGGTGACAGACAGAGTTTTCCTGGTGTCCCTCCCCGTGCTGCTGAGGTCCCCAGCACAGCACCAGGGTAGGTTTTGCTGCATAATCTGTCTGGCCAGCTGTGTCTTAATCCTGCAGTTTCAGGAGGGGCCTGGGGGGAAGGGCCTGGTGTTGAGGCACTGCTATTCTCCTCAATATCTTTGGAAATAGGATTGAAGGACAATTATTGTGAGTGTGCTCACAGCAGGGCTGTGAGGTGGGTAAGTATGGGAGGATTTAGGATATCCAGAATAAGGATAGTGTGGCCTGAGCAGGGATGTGAGCCCAGCAGCTCTCCACGGGGGGGGGGCACTGCTGAGGTTCCTTTGTGGGTTCCTAACAAAACAACCTTTTGGCCCTGAGTGTTTATTCCACTGAAATTCCCTCCTTCCCAGAGCTGGGGTGATCATCTCCTCCTGGAAAATAGGTCACTCATCTTGGGGATTTCCCTGCCCTGGAAGCCCTAAATGGATGGGAGGGGAGGTCAGAACAGAGCTCACAGCTGGCACAGGTTTGGGATTTTTCTCTTGTGCCCCTGTGGGTGGGTCAGGTAGAGAAACCTGCTCAGAGAGCAGATGCTGACCTGACCTGAGCCCTGGTGCATGGCGAGGCTCCTGCGGCCCAAAAGGCCTGGAGATCCCTCGGTGAGGGTGGGCAGGGGGGCTGCTGGGGCAGGGAGAGCAGCAGGAGTGCTGGGAGCCCACTTCTGTGTGCCCTGTGTCCCCAGGCGTGTCACTGCCAGTGCCGTGGGTGTCCCCAGGCGTGTCACTGCCAGTGCCGTGGGTGTCCCCAGGCGTGTCACTGCCAGTGCCATGGGTGTCCCCAAGTGTGTCACTGCCACTGCCATGGGTGTCCCCAGGTGTGTCATTGCCAGTGCCATGGGTGTCCCCAGGTGTGTCATTGCCAACACTGTGGGTCTCCCCTAGTCGTGTCACTGCCAGTGTTGTGGGTGTCCCCAAGCCTTGTCACTACTGATGCCATGGGTGTCCCCAAGTCATGTCACTGCCAGTACTGTGGGTGTTCCCCAAGTCATGTCACTGCCAGTACTGTGGGTGTCCCCAAGCCGTTTCGCAGCCAGTCTTATGAGTCCCCAAGCCATGTCACTCCTGATGCCGTGGGTGTCCCCAAGCTGTGTCACTGCCTACACCGTGGGTGTCCCCAAGATATGTCAGTGCCAGTACCGTGGGTGTCCCCAAGCCGTGTCACTGCCGATGCCATGTCTCTAACTGTGTTTTCTGCCCCGCTGCTCTGTTGTGTGTGAGCTCTGTTGTTTTCTGCCGCTCTGTCACTGCGTTTCTGCTGCCCCTCCCTGCAGCCGGGTTTGTCAAGTCGCCCATGTCAGAAACTAAGCTCACGGGGGACGCCTTTGAACTGTACTGTGATGTGGTTGGGAACCCCACTCCAGAGATCCAGTGGTGGTATGCCGAAGTCAACCGGGCTGAGGCTTTCAAACAGCTGTGGGATGGCGCTCGGAAGCGCCGTGTCACCATTAACACTGCCTACGGGGCCAATGGGGTGAGTGTGCTGAGAGTAACCCGCCTTACCTTGGAAGACTCTGGGACTTACGAGTGCAGGGCCAGCAACGACCCCAGGAGGAATGACTTGAGGCAAAATCCCTCCATTACGTGGATTCGAGCCCAGGCTACTATAAGCGTCCTGCAGAGTGAGTCTGGCCCCCAGTAGTGGCACTGTAGTGTCTAGAGGCAGTCTGGTGACCCCACCCCGTGTCCCATCCTCTGCCACCCTGTGCTGTCCCCCCTCGGGCTGCTCCTCGCCTGTAGTGCTGCCCCTGTGTGCCACCCCTGTCTCTCCTCCTTAGGAGCAATACACCGGGGAAAACCTGGGGATGTGTGTTAGAGCTTCTGTGGGAAACCAGCCCCCTGTTGGATTTGTGTTTGTGCCCTCCTCCCTTTAGTTTTGTAGGAGGTTTCCAGCCTCCCTGACTTCTCCACGAGTGCCTTTCTCTTTGATTTCCTTGTTCTTCCCAACTCTAACCGTTTTATTTTGATTTCTTCTGTTCTCTTGGAATTGCTGGAAATGCCTCCTCGCCTGGTTTTGGTTACATATCTGCTTTTGGATAAATCCTTCCCTTTCAGTTCCACGTGACCTTTCGTGTTTGGATTTTTCCATGAAGTCTTGGTGTTTCTTTTCCTTCCTGGCCAGCAGCATGTTCCTAAGGAGTTCTCTGATGCAGCAGCACTGAGGAGATGCAGCCATTCCTAATGCAGCCTGTGGGAGAGGGGGGGATGTCCTCCCCAGTGCTGAACTCAATCTTGAGCTCAGTGGCTCCATCCAGGTGGATGCTCTGAAAGCAGAGGCTGTGCTTGGCCCAGATTTGCTTTTTGTTCTTGGTTGTGACAAGGCTTTCCTGCCTTCACTTTGCTTTTCACCCCAGGTGGGTTTGGGAGTTCATGTGGTCAGATTCAGTAGAGAAGAGTTTTGGGCCAGATGTAAAACTTGCATTTGCTTAAGGAAATGGCTGCTGAATTGCAGGTAGAAGGAATTGAATCTGCAGTGTGCAGGTACAGTAGGACTTGTTTTGTTTCTCAGTGTCCTCAGCTGACAGAAGAGCAGAGCAAATTTGTGCTCTGTGCACAAATAACCCTTTAATGCCCTCCTGGGTACAAAATACCAACTCTGTATTTTATTTATTTGGACACTTTGAAAAATCCCTCCCCAGAGCTGTCCCCAAAGCCTGGTGCTGCAGTGCTGGATCAGAGACCTTCCCTCTGGAGATGGAAGCAGCATTGGTGCACGTGTTGGATGGATGGTGTCCCCGGTGGTGTGGAGTGGCTGCAGTGTTTGGGTGGTCCCCGAGCTGGAGCTGCCCTGCCCAGCCCTCGCCCCTCCCGTGTCCTTTGGGCTCCCAAAGGACTGGAATGCTTGCATGGCCTCCAGCAGCAGCTCTGCCATCCTGGGAATGATCCTGCCCTGGGACAAACCTGGAAATGTGTCTGCTAGGGAGTGCTGTGTACTGGAGAGAGCCCCGTGCCCTGCCAGCCCTGCAGGGGCTCCAGAGTGACTCTGGGGGACACAGTCCTGCAGTGTCAGAGCCAGCCTTTGGCACAGCTGCTGTGGAAAGGGGGGTTCCCTCCCTCAGGCCCTGCACTGAGCTGCTCCAGGGACTGAAGCTCAGCCTCCCCTGCCATTAACCCCGTGTCTGCCAAGTGCCTTGTGCTGGGATAATGTTGCTCTGGGGCTCTGCTGTGCTGGGTAGATGTGGATCAAAGCCCTGGCTGCCTTTCCCATGTGTGCTGGGAGAGGTGAGCTGCTCATGCCAGGGACCAGGAGCCCGTGGACATCAACCTGCCTGAGCCTGCTGAGGTGAAGTGAGCAAGGTTTCCAAGGTGTGCCTGGAAGTGCAGACTCTTCTCTGAGCTGGATGGCCTCACTGTTCCCTTAGGTGCCTGAGCAGTTTGTCTTGGAAATGAGAATTGTCTGGCTCAGTGAAGTTGGAATTTGCAGCTGATGGTGGTGGCTGCTGCCCTGCTGTGACACCAGAGTCCCACAGAGCACAAGGCTCCATCCTGGCTTCTGCACAGATCAACTTGCTTTTGAAAATCTGGCACCCAGGAACTACCATCTGCCTTCCACCTCATTCCAGATTTGGAACCAAATTTCACTTACTGGGGTTTTTTTTAGTTGCTTTGCTTGAGTTTTAACTGTAAAAGCTGAGCTTACATAAAATGGGCACTTCAAGTGATGTGTAAAAAGTGATTTTCTAGGTGAGCATCCCCCTTTGGCTGCTGCTGTCCCAGTGTTCCAACTGCAGTTTGTCTCCTGGAATTAAATGAGGAGACCAATACATCAATTTGCTTTTTTAATAGCCAGATCAAATTAACATAAATGCAGGTGAAGCTAGAAATGAGGCTTGCAGCTGCCTTCAGTTTTGCTAAACTAAAACTGAAAAGGTTGCAGGTCAGCCATTGAGTGACTATTTCAAACACACTCCAAAAATATTCCCAGGGCTCTGTCAGTGTTTTTGTGGGAATGCAGATGAGCTCTTTGGGGGTGGAAAAGCACACAGGGCAGACCAGGAATGGTGCATGATACAGGAATAGCACAACAATTTTGGGCCCAAACAATCCTTGAAAGGATAAAATTGCCAGTGTGGGAGAAATGAGGGAGAAAAACAGAGTGAAAAATGTGATAATACAAACAGCAACTGCAGTGTTTCTGCAGTAAAAGAATGATTTAAAGAGCTGAGGGAAGGAGGATTTTCAAAAAGGATATCCAGGACTGGAATGCTCCAGGTTATCAGTAGATGCATATTTTTTATTCTCTCTGGGCAGTAATCTAAGGATGTGCCACAGGATACAGGGATGTTCCTTCCCTGTGTGGAAAGCTGGGATGGTTCTGACACAATTGGTATTTTCCATTTTCTCATTGTGTTTCATGCCCTGCATTCCAAAGGATCCTAAATTTATATCCCAAACTGTTAGTTTCCAGAATCCAAACTCCTTGGATGACTTGCAGAAATCAGATGTTTGCTGCTTCCTCAGCATGCAGAGGAGAGGGAGGAAGGAGCAGCTGGAGCTGCACCTCTGGAATTCCCTGCAGGAATTCATCCAGGCAGGGCACCAGCAGCATTTACACACAGAGGCTCTGGGGTGACCTGCAGACAAAGCTGACACTAAAATTTATTTTTTTTTTTTACTGAGAATTGTGAAATTTTTAAACTCTGCCATCCTGTATGAGATGGTTTTTTGGCTAAGTTTGAAAAGCTATTATTTCTGTGACTGCTGAAAATCAGCCAGCTGTGTGTGCTGGAGAGCAGCAGCACCTGCAGGAGCTGGAGCCAGCGTGGCTCTCAAACAGCAGGACAGTGCCCTCATTGATTTTAGCACTTCTGAAAGGCTTTGTCCTAAAAAATGTGCATTTGGTGTTGCCAAGTGAGGCTGTGGAGTGGAGCAGCCCCAAGGAGCCAGCAAAGGGCAGAACTGGGCTCTGCTCATGCTCTAGGACTGTTTTTGTTCTTTGTAAGTGTTTGTGCTTGAGGTTACTTTAGACACAAAACAGTTGCAGCTCTGATTTTACCCCGCTGTGTATCCTTCCATTTCATTGTCAGCTTCTGAGCACTGCTCTCAGCTGTTCTCCCATTCCAGACACCAGGGAAATGATGCCATTTGGAATCTCCTGGGTGCACTTAAGGACACAGCAGCCTTTGGGCAGGGGCAAATCCAGAATATTACTGAGAGGCCTAAATGTGAGTGCTGTTCATATAAAAACAGGATTTGTTTGAAACCTCAATGGGAATGTGAGGTTCTCTCTGACCTCTGGAGCTCTTAGGCTCCTACTCCGAGCTCTTTGTTGGGTTATCTCCTAAATAAGCAAGACAGCTATTAGTTAAAAAGGTTATTTATTACAAAGCACATCTTAGTACAAAGCACATCAGTCTCTACAGGCAAGCAAAAAAGCAAAAGCAAAGCAGCAGCAATAAGCAATGGCTGGAAGCCCTGGCAAAAGCCAATGGCTAAAAGCACCAACTCTCCCAATACAAACTCTTATATAGGATTTTTCCAACAAGCTGAGACACAAACTCAGACCACACTCCTTAACCTGTTAGAATTCCAGTTTCTTAGCACACCAGGTTATGTATAGAACTACACAATCTATCCTGTTCTATATGAAAAATGTCAGCAATATTCTTACTATAATTCTCTTATGTCCAAGTCCTGTCTACAGCTGTGGGCCTGGAGCCTCTATTGAAGATATCAGTGTGTTTCAACCTTCACTAGAACACTCACTGCTATTGTGGCATTTGAAACCTTTCACTTACTAAAAGCATTACAGCTCCTACTAAAACTTACCAACTTACTTCTGCTTCAATGTCTACTTTATGTGTGAGTCTTAATACTCTTCAATCCATCCAAAGGCTTTAATTCAATCCCAGCACTCTGATTTCTCTCTGAAGAATTCAGAGACCCCTGACTCTAACAGGAGAGGAATGAAGTGCCAGCCAGCAAGAAGCTTCGGAGGAGCAACAGGCATCCCCCGGACATTGTTTCCCTGTGCTGTGGAAACATAGAGTGAACCTAACATGGAGTGTGTCAGCTGGATGTGCGCGGTGCTGGAGTTGCCATAAGCCATTAACCCGTTGTGTTGCAGGCAGCAGCGCAGCCCGAGGCGGTGTGCTTTGTTCTTTCTGGGTGTGTCCTGCAGTGCCATTCCCCGTGTGGTGCCCTCCCCGGCTGTCCCCTGCCCTGTAGCGTAGCCGCTGTCCCCGGGGTGTGGCCGCTGAGCTGTGGTGCCTTGCAGAGCCGCGGATCAACGCCAGCGAGGACGTGGTGCTGCACTCGGCCGGCGCCGCCGTCACGCTGCAGTGCAACCTCACCAGCAGCCCCAGCCCGCTGAGCGCCAGCTACTGGGTGAAGAACGGCGAGGAGATCCCGGGCACCAGGAAACTCTCCAACTCCACCGAGTACAGGTGGGTGCCGTGGACAGCCCACAGGGGACCCGAGTGAAATAAACCCTGAGCTCTTTGCAGCGTGGTTTGCTTTCCTTTGGGGTGTGTGGGGCTTTGGTCACCCCACTGCCGTGGGATGATCCCAGACCTTGGCTGCAGTTGGTGGGATCCCCTCAGCAGAGTCTGTTCCCTCTGTGATTTTCTTGTGCTGTTTTTTCTTTCCATCCATTTTTCCCCTTGATGGACAGCAAATCCAACTTCCAGTTCCACATTAAGCCAAACTGAAGAGCACTTGAGGGATGTTTTAACCACTGCTGGCAACTTGGTCCCAGCTATTTTCTGTCTCTAGAGTGATCCTTTTTCCCCTAATTCACTTCACAGGATTAGGGGATATTCCAGGTTTTCATGGCCTTAGCCATGCAGCCTCTCATCCACAGCATTGGGTTTGATCCTGATAATAATTGGTCCAAATTTTTCCTTTCATTCTCCCCTTTAGCTCTCTTTGAATTACCTGGTTAATTTGGCAATTAAAAGCTGAGTCACATTTCCTGCCACAATTCCCTCCTGTCCCTTCCTCAGTGCAGTGTTCAGCACTGATCTTCAGGGTCTCTGCTTCCTTAGTGAGCAATTCCCTGCATGGGAGTGGTGCTCAGGGTCACTGGGAATTGCACATTATGGAACAGGAGGCATCTGTTCCAAACCAGGCTGGATTCCTCCTTCCAATCTCCTCTGCAAAGGCTTGGCTTCAGTTTTTACTGCTGGGGAAGGAAGGAGTGAAGTGGGAGTGCCCCTTGTCCCCAGGGAATGGAGGGACTCTGGGAGCTCCCAGCAATGCCAGGGACAGCTGGAGAAATCCCAGAGTAGATCCTGAATTCCTGCCCACTCCTGGCTGCTCTGCTGTTTAGTTCTGTATTGGATCTGCTCCTTAGCTGTGCTTTGGGTACATTTTAAATCCAGGAATTCCAGCATCAGCATAGCTGATAACAGAGAGTATTTACCTCCCCCATTTATTTATATTTTATATTGCTTCATCTTTTGTATTCTGTTTATTTCCCTTAAACTCCTGGGTTCTTGTTTTTCAGTCACTTTGTTTTGCTGTAAGATGTTTTTGGTGCCTGGAGTTCAGAGCTGGGTACTTTTATCATCCAGACAGCTCCAGAATTTAGAGGTTGAACTGCTTCCCTTAAAAATCCAGGAATGAGCCTGTCCTAACCCTTCATCCAGCCTGGGGGTGGCAGCTCCTGGCTGGAGGCAGCTCCTGCCTGCCTGTCAAGCCTTGAGCTGTGTCAGTTTGCAGCTCCTGAATGATTGATGGGAACTGGACCCCAGTGTCACCTGGACACAAACAATTCCACCTTATCCTTCCTTTCCTCACTTTGGAGCATTGCCTGGAGCAGGTTAAAAACAGCAGTGTGGTTATTGAACTCTTCTGCCATTGCTTATCTGAAATTAAATAACTTTATAACTTCAGACTTGGGTGAGTAAGTGCTGTCAGCACTCAGAGTGGAGTGAGCAGTTTTTTCCATGTATCTAAGCAGTTTCCACGTGCAATTAAATGATTTTATTGCAGGCTTTTTGCTTCATTAAAATAAAATTAATAAAAAACAAAGCCAAGGAGCCTTTTAGGGGAGGTAACTGTGCTGGGAGGGCTGGGCTTACACCAGTGCAGAGTGCAATTAGCAGGTGTTAATTGCAGTGAGTGGTGTAGCTGTGCTGTGTGTGCTGCAGGATCCTGAAGGCCCGAGCAGAGGAGTCGGGGGAGTACCTGTGTGTGTTCGTGTTCTCCGGCTCGCCCGTCGCCAACGCCACCATCGAAGTCAGAGGTACTGCTAGAAACCAGAAACAAAGTCTCCATGTTCTGCAACGTTTCCATTGCTTGGTTTGAAACAGACAGAGCGACAGCTGGGGAGGCAGAGGGGTCACAGCTCCTCCAAACTTTGGTTTGCAGCTCCATTTTCTTTGTAGTCATCAATAATTGTTGGTTTTGTTGTCATAATTCTGCCAGGTAAGCAGTGGTGATCTGTGGGATCTTTAGACAATTTGTCAGGTCCTATAGATAACATCTGGTCTTGGTCTTAGAAGTCTTAGGGATAGACTGCAGTTGATTACACAGAAAAACCTGATTTTGCAGGATCTGTCTGGCTGTGTTCTGCAAGCTGTGAGTAGATAAAACTTATTTAGAAACACAACAGGGGGATTTAAAACAAAATCATTTAATAATATATTTTCCTTTCTTTAGTGTCATGCTTCATTTCACACCTAAGGATTCTGGTTTATACAAACCCCAATACTTTTATGATTAACACAAATCTTTTATCAATGATCACACTGTGGAGCTGGCACTGTCCCCTTCCCTGGCCTGGCAATGGCACTCCCTGCCTCCAGCAGCCCCACAAAAGAGAAAAGGCCTCCTCATCATGCACAGCTAGTTAGGGTTAATAATCATAAATAATAATTTATTATCAGAGGTAACTGATTCCAAGCTGGGAGCACAGCTGTAGCATTTGTGGACAATAAAGCACCTCCTGGCATCTCTGGGAGCCTGAAATGAAGGGTAAGAGCTGCAAAATGGGCAAGGTTTGAGTGTTGCTGTAGGTGAAGCACAGAGCAGTGCTGCTGTCTGAATTCAGCATTGGGAGATTCCCAGTCAGCACAGGGCTGCAGGGAGGGCTGAGTTGGGGGATTTGGTCAAGCCCTGGGATCTGGGTGGGAGGATCCATCAGTGAGTGGGAGATGCAATTCCAGCACCCTGTGCCTCTGAGGAGTTTAGCTGGGTGTTCAGGGTACACATGTGGAGCAGTTTCAATTTCCTTTTCCTTCCCTTGAGGATTTTTTCTTCCATTCTGCCTTTTGCTCAAATAGCTAAGTCTCCCAGTGTTATGCTAATTAAAATGTTAAGTTCCTGCTGCCTCCTGGGCTGCTTGAGGTGACAAACCACTCCTAGAGAGGGGAAATGTAATTTTGGGAGTGCAGCAGGATCTCTGGCAGCTCTGAAGGTCTGCAAGGGCCCTTTGGGAGTGTTTGCCTCAGGACTTGGCTGCTGCTCTGCCAGGCAGGGCCACCAGCAGAGCTTGGCAGTTCACTCTGGGTGAGGAAAAGCCAATATCTGTGATTGAAGTGCAAGGAGAACTAATCCTACTCACTTCCCACAGGTAATTTACACCTAAATACTCCTCAGATGCTGTTCCTGGGATGATAAATTGGGATTGCACTTAAAGCAGATGTGAGGGAGAGTGACTGATCTGCAGTTTAGTATTTACCTGCTTGGGTCATGTTGGTGCTCAAGCAATTACACTCAGATTTAATTGCTGATTGTAATTATGGTGCAGCTCTCACTGCTGATGCACAGGGAAAAGAGGGAGCTGAATACCAGAGTGCTTGTGCTCCAAAAATAAGGATTTTCTGACAGCTTGTGATTTCCCTAGAGCCTGTGGCAGAGGCAGCCCAGGGTATGCAGGGCCACCTCCCCCTGGGATGGAGCCTGGAGCAGCCTGGGGTGCCCAGGGGGTGGTTTTGGTGGGGCAGTGGTGCTGCAGCTGCCAGGCAAGGCCAGGGCACCCCCTCCTCCCCCTGGAAGGGGGTTTGTGGTTGGGGGAATCCCTGCAGTGCTGGTGTGGAGCTGGAGGCCTGAGGATGAAAAGAAACCCAAAGGATGAAATGCAGCCCTGGAGAGCTCTGCAGTGCTGCTGCTCTTACTGGGATATTGGGAGAAGGGGACAAGAGACAGGTGCTGGAAGGATCTTCTTAATTCCCCTTCCTGGGAGTCCTTCTGCCTTTCCCTCATCAAGAGATTCTTCCATCCTCTTCCCCAGGTGTTCTGGGGTAGAGCCTCATCCTTGATTCCTGCCTGTCTCAGGAAGCCTCTGCTGCAGCCTTGCTCCTCTCTACCAGAAATCAATTAAACTGGGCACTCTTGGAGCCCAGCTGCATCTTGCAGTGATCCATGAGAATCCTCACATTCCCCCTTCTCCTGGTGCCTTCAGTATCTTCAGGCTCCAGAGGGAGACAGGTTTGGAATCATAACCAGAAAAAGAAACTTGCAGAGCCCTTGTTCAGGTCACCTCTCACACATCCTAGTTTCCAGTGCAGGAATATTTTTAGGTGCTTTGCCCTTGCTTTAACTTTGTCTCTTAATGGGAAACTTGAAGGTAACTGGGCCATGGTTTGGAGATGTTACACATTTAAATTTCCCTCTCCTTTTCAGCAGTGACACTAAAGGGCTTGGAAGGGCTGAATGCCTCCTGTATATGAGAAAGTGAATTTCCCTGGCTGTGTTTCCCCAAGCCCTTCAGAAAGCTGCTGCACACCAAGTTCTGTGCCTGTTGGGAGCTGGCAGCTCTGGATCCCCATGGTCACCCTGCCACAAACCCCCTTTCTCCTGTGTTTTGGTTTAAAACTGTCAAAGTGATGCTGCTTAGAATTCCTCTTGTGGCAAGTGTGCCTAAATGTCTATTTATTTTGCCTTTTTTTTTTGGCAGCAGTTATTTTAAATTATCCCTGCTTCCTTTTGCTCTTCATGAGGTGTTTCCAGCCCACCTTCAGGATTTTTGCTGCTTCACTTGCAGGAATTCAAACTATTCCATTCTGGTGATGGAATAGTGAGGAGCAGGTCTGAGCAGAGAGGGGACTGTGCTGCCTGAGGCTGAAATCCAAATCCTTCCCAACAAAACCTGCCTCACCCTGGCCTTTTGCTGGCATTGGAGCAGAACAGTGCAAGGAGCAATCCTGGCTTGGAAAAACCTGCTGGAGCTGGGACTGCAGGGGTATGGGGACAGCAGGAGAGTGTTTGGGAGAGAAAATGCTGGGTTTGTGTCTGAGCCCTGGAACAGCAGCAGAGCTCAGAGCTCCCTGGGTGCTCCAGGAATAGCCTGTCCCAGCAGAGCCAGGGAGCAGCAGAGGTATTCTGGGCACTGCTGCTGCTGGGACCACCCCTGGGATCTGGCCTCTCCTTCCAGCATTGTCACTGTGTCACCCTGGACTGGCAGTGGAGCTGTCCCAGAAAGTGTTCCCTCTCCTCTCCCTTGCCTTTCCACAAACTGGGCCAGCTGGGAGTGCTGGCCCTGTCCCCTTTTCAGCTCTGCTCAGGGTGGCACTGGAGCTGCCACTGCTCCTTTTCCCCATGGAAACGTTCCCAGTGTGCAGTCCCAAATATTTATTTGAAATAAATGTCATTTTCCTCTCTGAGGCTGGGGACAGGGGGTTGGAAGGATGTGGCAGGTGCTGTGCAGTGCCTGGGATCCTGGAGTAGCACAGCACAGCCAGCCCCAGAGCTGATTTGTTTCCTGCCTGAAGACCTGAAGCTCAGAAACTGCATTTGCTCCAGGTGTTTGCCCCTTGCAGGATCACTTGGCAGCTGGGGAATGTTCTTCCCACTTCCTTCAGCTTCTGGCAGCTCCTTCTAGTACAAGACCAGGGGATTGTTTGGATCTGGTGCCTTCATTCAGGTCAGGTTTTATGGCTCTCAGAGTATTTTTATGTCTGATGTGGAAAGAAGCATTTTGGGTGTCAGTTTTCTTAAATAAACCCCTTAGGTTTGTTCTTGGCCTGTTCTTACCTGTCATGGCTGTGCTTGGCATCACCTTGGAATTAATGAGTTGGCATCTGGCTGAGCTTCATCCTTTGGTCAGGATTCCTGCACAGCCCAGGGCTGTGTTGGAAACACTGTTGGAATTTCCATGGGCACTTGGAGAATGTCTCAGACCCTGGTGTGCCTGTCCAGGTGAACACACATCAGCAGGAGCTGCAGCCCAGGGTTTCCTACAGCCAGGGATTTCCTGTGGTTCAAAATGTCACTTGGATAATGTTGTTACTGTCCCTGCATCAAAACCCCTTTGATATAGGGCAGTAGAAGCAAGTTAGCTTGCCAGGCATTTTCCCAAAGATCTGATCTGTAATTTTGGGAAGAGCAGGCTCAGCAGCTGTCTGGTGGAATGAGAGAGAGAGCTTTTGTTCCCTTTGAGCAGAGCTGTGAAATTCCCTTCATTATCTCAGCTCACAGCTGGAATTGCTCTCTCTGTGTATCCATGATGGAGCAGGGAAGTCTCCTGTAGGAAATTCCCATTTCCTGGAGCAGCTGGGCTGGCCTTGGATGGATTAACAGCTCAGAGCTGCCATCACACAGGCAGCCACGTGTGCTGTAATTAGCAGCTGCAGCTTTAAAGGTGGGCCCTGCAGCCTGGGGCCATCTGCTGGGCCAGGGGTCAGCCCAGGCTCTGCCCTGAGACAGCCTGAGCTGGGCAGGGTTTAGGGGAGGGGTTAGGGATGGACAGACAGCACAGGGGTTAGGGACAGACAGCACAGGGGTTAGGGACAGACAGACAGCATAGGGGTTAGGGACACACAGACAGAGCACAGGGGTTAGGGACACACAGACAGAGCACAGGGGTTAGGGATACACAGACAGCACAGGGGTTAGGGACAGACAGACAGAGCACAGGGGTTAGGGACAGACAGACAGCACAGGGGTTAGGGACACAGACAGAGCACAGGGGTTAGGGACACACACACAGAGCACAGGGGTTAGGGATACACAGACAGCACAGGGGTTAGGGACAGACAGACAGAGCACAGGGGTTAGGGACAGACAGACAGCACAGGGGTTAGGGACACAGACAGAGCACAGGGGTTAGGGACAGACAGACAGAGCACAGGGGTTAGGGACAGACAGACAGCACAGGGGTTAGGGACACAGACAGAGCACAGGGGTTAGGGACAGACAGACAGCACAGGGGTTAGGGACGGACAGCACAGGGGTTAGGGACACACAGCACAGGGTTTAGGGACAGACAGACACAAGGGTTAGGGACACACAGACACAGGGGTTAGGGACACACAGACACAGGGGTTAGGGCTGCTCCCAGGGACACACAGACACGGTTCTTGCCCTCAGTGTGGGAAGGCACACGCTGTCCATGGAGTTGGGGGGGTTTGTTTCCAGATGAGTAACAGAAGCCTGTTTGTACTCACCTGCTGCTCTGTTGTCTCGTAGCCACTCCTGACATCACTGGGCACAAGAGGAGTGAGAACAAAAACGAGGGGCAGGAGGCCCTGATGTACTGCAAGTCCGTGGGCTTCCCCCACCCCGAGTGGGTGTGGCGCAAGAAGGTCAATGGGGTGTTTGAGGTAAGCAAGGGGGTCACAATGTCCCCACCTCCCCAGAGAGGCATGGGTTATTGAAGGTACTTTGTAATTTCTCACAGTAGAATCCCTCCAACCTGTGAGGGAAGAATTGATATTTATATTTATCAAAAAATTGATATTATTGGTGTGTGAAAAAACGTTGCTCACTGCATTTCTGGGCCAAGTTAAGAACTTACTCTGAAAGCCATTTTCTGGAATTTGCTGCAGACTGCAAGTTATGAAACATGATTTAAAACCACATTGGGTTATAAATTCTTCCAAGTTTTACTGGTTGAGCTCACAAGACTTAAAGTGAGGAGGTGGCAGTTATCCCCATTAGAGCTTGGGTGATCTGTTTGTTCCATGCAGCCAGTGATGTAATGAGCAGGAAAATGTGACCAGCAGTGGGAATAGCAGAGAGGAGCTGGGACTTTCTAACCCCTCCAGCCCAGCTGTTCCCTGTTGCTGCATGAGCTGCTGAGGAGGCAGAATTGGGTGGATGGAGCCAAAATATGAAGCAAATCATGGGATGGGAAGGGATGGGATGGGATAGATGTTCCCTGATTGTCGCTATACTCAGCAGTGAATAATAATGACAAACGACTTCATAGGCAAAATAAGCATTTGATTGAAAAACTGAACCATATTTATAGAGTGGTTTACAAACCTCAAACAGAACAGTAGTTATTGGACAATAGGAGAAAACACCTCCTGTCACATGCATCAGTCTCTCAGTCAACACCAGGTGCTAATCTCTGTTTATTAATTCTTTTGTATTTATAAGAAAGCTATCACCCTGGAAAAGGCTCCCAGCCTGAGAAGGAGAAAAAAGAGAAAAAGCTGAGAAAAGGCCTGGTTAAAATCTGCCTAGGCCTTCAGCAGTGTCCACACCTGAAGGTTTTAAGGAGTGGCTGAGGAGTGCCAGCAGTGATCAGGCTAATGAGTGCAGGGTGGTGTTTTGGGCTTCATAAAGGCTCCAGAACTTAAAGCTGTCCCTTTGCCAGGACATCAACAACTCCTCGGGCAGGTTCTTCATTTCCAACAAAGAGAACTACACCGAGCTGAGCATCACAAACCTGCAGATCAACGAGGACCCCGGCGAGTACCAGTGCAACGCCACCAACCAGGTGGGCTCGGTGTCGGTGACCACCATCCTGCGCGTGCGCAGCCACCTGGCCCCGCTGTGGCCCTTCCTGGGCATCCTGGCCGAGATCGTCATCCTGGTGGTCATCATCGTCATCTACGAGAAGCGGAAGCGGCCGGACGAGGTTCCCGACGGTAAGTGCGCCCAGCGCCGCCTGTGAGGGAGCGCGGCCGGCGCGGGACTGCAGCGAGGAGCAGCTGCCCTCTCTGCCTTCCTCCTTTGCCCTCTCCAGACATTGAGCCCGCAGGGTGCTGCGTTTCAGGGGTCTCAGACTGTGGGGTGGGAGGGGTTGTGGATATCTTCCAAGCGTTGTTGCGTGAGAGATGGAGCGCTGCCATCTGTTTGCTGTCCCAAGGAGTGTGGGCAGCACCCTCAGCAGTGCTGGCATTCCCTGCTCCCCGTGGCCTCAGGGCTCTCCAACTAAGGAATTGGGGCTGCAAAGGTGCTTCAGAACTAAAATCTGCTCAGGGTTCAGAGATGGGGGAGGGCTCTTACTCTGCTGTGTAGCTGAATCTGTAGTTAAGGAATGCTCTGGAACCTGTATCTAATTGTAGCCACTGATTAGATTTTATAAAAATAGGGCTTATTATCAGGTTTGGTGGTAGCAATAATTAATTAGTTAATCTGTTTAGTACATACAGCTAGTAGGAACTTTTATCTATGAGTTTCTCCTGCACACCTTTCCCTGTGCACAGCTGGGGAAAGGGGCAGTGTGAGGCTGAGTATTTGCAGGATCCATGCTGAGAAACAACCTTTAATTTGCTGCTAGCAGCTTACTCCAGTGTGTAGAGAGAAAACCTCTGCAAGGACTCCTTGGGAGAAGCAGCAGGAATGTCATGGTGCTGTAGGAACATGATGCATCCAACCGTGGAGCAGGTGGAGAGCAGATGCTGGAGTGATCCTCAGCACCATCCTGGGCCGGCCAGGCTTTCCCCAGTGAGAGCTGCTTCCCAGGGTGTGGCTGTGGGGCTGCAGGGGGGCCTGAAAATAGAGATGTGAGACAGTGATCTGTGTGTGGGGTGGGCAAATCCACAGTGAGGAGTTCATGGAACTCAACAAATGGAATGACAGGGGAAGGGCCGAGGCTTGGATCAGAACTGGCTGGAGTAGTGCACTGCTAGAGGAAAGCAGCTTTGGTTGTAAGCACTGAGTAGCACTTACTAACTGCTTCCAGAGCATGTGTGGGGGCTGCTGTCGGGATGGAGCCCCCAGTTGGACTGTAGTGCATGTTCTGTGCATCACTAACAGCTTCCAGTGGCTCCGGCGCTTGTCCTGCCCTCAGCGTGGCCTCAGGACCTCCACCAGCCCAGAAAACTCAGAACAGACTGTTTTCATTTTCCCTTGCATGTACCCACCTCCATGTCAGTGATTACACAGAATTCTCATTGGATGAAGTTTCAAAAGGACCAAACCAAGGTCCTGGGAATTTGATACTCAAATATTCCCTGCAAGCAGCCCCAAATGGATGGAATCCAGCAGGAATTGGCTTTGGCATGACCAGATCACAGCACAGCCCCCGTGGTGGTGCAGGGGAGCTCACATTGGAGGTGAAAAGTTCACTGCCTCTTTCCAAGGCTGGAGTTTTCCTGGCTGGTCTGGCCTGACCTGAGGGCTCCAGGCTCATCATCCCCCTGGAGCTGTCCAGGATGATGAGGTTTCTCCAGTGCTCACTGGGGCTGCTGTTTTGAAGGCAGAGCCCTGGAGAGCAACATGACGCACCTCCATGGGGGTAAGATGTTTTCCCTGTCCCCTTTCCTGGAGGAAAAATCCATGCTGAGTATGACAGTCTGTACCTGTGGATGAGGTGTGCCTGGCTGACAGACACAGTCACACATTCCTTGGATAGTTGTGCATTGTCCTTACTGGCATCGAAGCTTTCTGTGCTGCCTGGTGGGGAACGCCCCAGGGGCAGGGCACGTACAAATGCACACGTGGGAAATCAGCAGCAGCCTCCTGATTGCCATGTGTGGATGTTTCACTTGGGTTCTCCTGAATTTTATTATTTTCAAGACATGGTTATGAAATGCCAAAGTTAATGCTGGAATGCAGTGGCGTGCTCAGCGTTTGGAATTTCAGCTCCCTCTTCCAAAATGACACCTCCGCCTCCGCTGCTGCAGTGAGCGGGGAAGGAGCAGGGAGCTGTGGCTGAGCCAGCAGCCTGGGGCCAAACACCACAGCACTCTGTGTTATCCACAGCATCTGGCACCAGCCAGGAGCTCTCCACTGGCTTTTCTAATCCTGGTGCCAGTGGGATGTGCTCAGCTTTAGGGATTGTGCTCATGGCAGAGCTCCACAGGAGATGGTGCTGCAACAACCACTGAGCTGTTGCTGCTCTTCCTGCTGGGATGGGAACGTTCTCCTTGGACCTCTCCAAATTTAGACACTGAGATTGCTTCATCATCACCACCATCACCCCATCTTCCCAGGGTGGGATAACTCTGGGATGCCCTTCTGGAGTGCCCACAGCAGGCTGGGGATGCATGGCCCCTGTGGATCTGTGCCCAGGGATTGTTACCCCTTGGTACTGTTCTCCTGTGGGGGATGACTCTGGCTGCAGATCCCTGCAAATATCCCAAGGGTTGGGCTGCAAGACCTGTGGTGTCCTCCCTCTGCAGGTGCCACTGTCCCTCAGGAATCCTGATGTCCTGTCTTGCTGAGAGGAGTGCACAGATAGCTGGAAATGTGGCTTACTCAGACCACTTCTAAGGATTGTTTTTAAAATTTGGAGAAAACGGTGCTGCTAAACGTGGCCACTTCCTGTGTCCAGGAAAATCAAAGGCTTTTGGAGCAGAAGGAGCTGTTAATGAGCTGCCAGAGCACTCCTTGGCTCCTGACTGGGGCAGTGCAGGATGAACTGCTGGTTTTGGGTCCTGCTGGGAGCTGCAGGTGCCCACGATGAGCTCTCACCTTGTGATGTGCCCAGGTGATCCTTTGTGGCTGGCTCAGTTAAACCTACACAAATGACATTTTGGGGTCTGCTGGGTCCTCAGGTGAGACCAGTCTGGTGCTGAGCACAAGTGCCCAGTTAGTCCTGGGGGATGTGGCTGGTGGGACAGAAGTGTTCTCTGGGTGAGAGGATCCTCAGGCATCTGGAACATTTTCCCTAGCACTTGGGAACTCTGCCTGGCCACCCAAAGAAACAATAGAATGAATTCCCTTTCCCTCTGATCTCCATGTTCTGCAGGCTTCAAATGCCTTGGCTCAGTGTGCCCATGGCTCCATCTCTGGGAAGCTGGGGAGGGTGATGGACTCCTGGGTACACTTGGAGCAGTTCTGTGTTCCCAGAACACTTCCCAGTGTAAAGATGTTCCCTCTGCTGGAAGCTCTGCCATGCCTGAAGAGCAGGGACACTCCTTTAACTTTGGCATTTCCTGACTGCAGGGCTCGGTTTTGCATGGACCTCGCTTTGTGTATCCGGTGAGCTGCTGCTTGTGCCTCGGGCCAGGGCTGCTCAGGAGTTCCTTTGCTGATGTTTCCTCCTTCTCAGAACTCTGATTTGGGAGTTGATTCTTCTTCCTGCTGCTGGAGAGCAGGAAAAGGAACGTTGCACCTGTGAAATCTCTGTTTCCATCAAAACAGTGGCATCAGGGGGTGCCTGGCACAGGGTTTGCTGCAGAGTCTGTGGCTGAGGGCTGGAAGGAGGAAGGGAGGGCAGGTGGCACCTGAATTCCTGCATCCTTTCAGAACGTGGGTTCTGACTTGCCTTAGGCCTGCTAAGGCAGCATCCAGCTGCATCCAGGGGCTCCCTGGCCACGTGCAGCTTCTGTGGCTTTGGGGGCGAGAGCTGCATGAGCGTGGCATGCCCTGGCATGTGGCTGCATGCCCAGGGGGAGGCGGTGCCAGCAAGGAATGCCAGGGTGTCCCTGGACAGGGAGAGAAGGGAATGGCTGCGGTTCCTCTGGGTTCAGCTGTTGCTGCTGGGTTTCCATAGCCAGCACCACCGAGTGTTGCACAGCAAAGGTTCCTAGAGGGAGTGGCCTTTCTGCCCTTGTTGGATCAATTAGTCTGGAATCAGCACAGCCCCTGGGTTAAAAGGTGTTTTCTGGGGTAAGTAGAAAGTAAAATCCCCTTGGCTCCATTCCCATAGGAATGGGAGTGGTTTTTCCTTGTAAATCCATAGGCATGATCTCGAGTCTGAAGCCGTGAGGTGACTGGGTTATAACATGTCCCTTTTCCTTCTTCCCCTCTCCTTCCTCAGCCTAATCCAAAGACTTCCCATAAATGTGTTTCTTCTCCTGGCTCTGCAGAAGCTCCATCCAAATCCCCACATTCTTTCTAACCCTCTTTTGCTCTTTTCTTGACTTTCCCTGTTCCTGCTATTACTGTAAGTAATTGAAAGAAACAAATTGTCTAACTGAACCATTTACCTTTTGTAAGCAGTGATTTTGGTGGGTGTTTTTTTTCCCTTTTATGCACATCTTTCTCTCCCACACTTTAAATTTGTCAGGGTGAGCAGGTTGTGAGGCAGGTACATAGTGAGGCCATAGCCATCAGCTGTTCCCAGCAGTGCTATTGTATCCCAGTGGGAATGGACCATAACACAGGACCCTGAGCTGTCCCAGGCTCTGGCTGCTCCTTCAGAGCATTGAGCTGCCCCTGGATCCCTGGCAGTGTCCAAGGCCAGGTTGAACACTGGAGCACCCTGGCACAGTGGAAGGTGGCCCTGCCCATGGCAGGGGGTGGCACTGGAGGGGCTTTCCAACCCAAACCAGTCTGGGATCGATTCTTTGCAGGTTTTAAAGCATGAGCTGAGATGTAGAATCCCTTCAGAAGCAAAAATTGGAATCTTAGCACTGGAAGAACCCGTTAGTGTTTCATTTTTAACTTCCATCAGTCACAAGATGCTACCCAGGATTAATTTGATACTAAAATAAACCCTGTAGTTTTCCAAAGGCAGTGAAAAAAAGTGAGTGACATATAAAATGCCTTAATTTACAAGGCTGAAAGTGGGGGGGGTGAACAACAGCACAAAACAATTAACATACAAGTGGAGGAGCTAAGGGAGATCTACTTGTCATCATCTTCCAGTTTTAATTCCCACATGTTTTTGCCTGCAGGGATTGATCACATGTGTTAAAGACAAGCAACAGTTGTGCCATTTTGGTTCAGAAATGTGTGCTTTTGGGACCCCATGAAGCAGGTCATTCCATCCCTGCAGGAAAGGCCTGGCTGTGGGGTTGTGCCTGTGTTCTGTGCCCAGGAGGGTTTTGGAGGCTGCAGATGCCCCATGCCAGCAGAGATGCTGCAGGAGGAGGGGCTCAGCAGCTGGGGGATGTCCCCGTGCCCTAGGTGGTACTGACTGTTCTAGAGCAGGGCTGTGGCATTAAAGCTTGGGGTTATATTGATCTTGTCGGTTACTATGACTTCTTTTTTTTTTTTTTTTCCCCCCTTCAATTGCATCATACCCTTAAAAAATGGTGGTAAGTGAGAGCTCTGCATGCTTTGGAGTTTGTTTAACCTCCGCTTCAGTCTATACAACGCACAAGTCATAACGTTAACACTCTTGAAAACTTCCTCATTCACGTTCACAACTAATTTGGATTTCAGTTTGCTGTTTTGAACCTTTTCTTTAGTCTGATTTTGTACTGGTTTTTCTGTTGTTCTGTTGCCCCTGGTTTCGCTGAGGGTTTGGTCTGTGTCTCTACTGTACTGGGGATGCTTTTCCAGCACTTAACGGCTGACTGGGAATTTCTCTCGGTCTTTTTATCTCTGGTTTAGGTTAGAGATGGGACAGGGAGGAGTGGTGGGGATCCACCCTCTAGTTTAAGTGTTCCAATAGGCTTTTTTGTGGGATCTTTGTGAGGAATCACCTATGGCAGCTTTTATAAACGCGAAGCTTTTTTTTTTTTTTCTTTTTTTGACAACACAAAGTTGCTGATCTGAAGTGAGCACTTTGAAGGGGGGAAGGTGGTTATTTTGTAGTGAGTGTCCACGGTGCAGTTTGATATTGCTGAAGTCCAGCCAAACAAACTCCCAAAGCTGTCGATGGTGCTTGTTGGAGCCGAGTTGGGTCTCAGAGGGAGCACTGGGGGCCAGGGCCTGCTGCTCCTCCCAGGCTCGTCCCGCCCGGAGCGCAGAGCTCGGCTGCTCTCGGATCCTCCGTTCCCAGAGATGTTTGTGGAAGGAAGCTGTAGATTCCTCTGCTATGCTTTGTGTTTGAGTACCTGATGTGTCTCTGTATATCTCAATGTATATACAACAGCACATTGATGTCTGGCTGTCCCTCCTAGTCCCAGTTCTTTGTACGGTGTCCAGTAGTTACTGTTGCTGGTACTGGAATTCTGTGGACACCGGTGTGTCGCTAGTCTGTTACTTTGGCTGTAAAGCTCTTGGTTTGTGGTTAGTTCTTTATTTTTGAAGTATTTTTTGTTCTGGTCACTGTCTGTGCTAGCGGTGGCTTTGCCTCTCCGTTGCCTCGAAGGCCCAGGTGGAGTAATGTCCCCTCTCCCTGACATTACTCCTGGCGTGTGCTCATGCGGATGCCTACACTGTAAGACTGTACTTTCCATAACTGCTTCATGTGCACTAAGCACCCTTGTGGAATCCTGCTGAGAGTTTCTCAAAGACTTCCCTGAAAAATCCCCAGGTGGGAACGGCAACTGTCAAGTGCCAAAACTAGCAGGGCTGGAATTGGTCCTCCCAAAATCCATCTGTGGGAGCATTAGGTACCAGATTCACTCTTGTACTGTTGTGTAAATGCATTTTCTGTCTTCTGTACTACAGCGTGAGAGAAAACAGTGTTTGAGAATTCAAAAAAAAAAGCCCAATTGGTCGTGAGAGTTAATACGAAACATTCCTCATTGGCAGATTTCCTCCACCCTCCCTCCCCACCCCCAGTTCTTAACTGAGTTTTGCCAAGGGCCATGGGCAGGACGATGCTGTCAGTCCTCTGCAGCTGAAGTGTGTCTGGAGGTGTCCCAGCACCCCTTCTCCTCCTGGTGACATCGGGTGCTGCTGCCCAAGGACCATGCCTGGGGCTGGAATTGAGTGTTCCCTGTCAGCCTCCTCCTAATCTGATCCCTTCTAATTAAACGTTGAGAAAAATGGAGAATGTAGAGGTTGTTTCATCAATGGGGGAAAATGAGTGTGGGGTATGTACCCTCTGGGGTATATACCAGGAGTTACCCATCAGCAGTGGAAAAATGGCTGAAAAATGAAAAATACATATTAAAAAAAAGTCAATGCACATATTAAAAAAAAGTCAATGCAAGCAAACATCCAGCAGGATTTTACAACTGAACCGTTGGTTTGTCTCTTCATCTATTTTTTATGAGATTGAACCACTGGAACTTGGGGACAAGATGAGTCTTGACCATGTTGCACCAATCTGTCCGCTACAGTTGCAGTCCTTCATGACCAGCATTCCAAGTGTTAACTAAACCCATTGAAGCAACATACCTGCCATTAAACCCGAATCCAGAGCAGTAACTCCATGATCCTTGCACACCTGACTGGAATGGCCTTTGATGCTGTAGATAGATCAGTTTGCTGCTTGCACTGTGGCCCCCTGCAAACACTGACTCTGTTTTTCTTTCCTTCCCTTATCTGTTCCTGGGTGCATCGGGATGCTTGCTGCAGATGATGAACCAGCTGGGCCAATGTAAGTGTGTTTTCAGGGAAAAAATACTCTTTGGGTTAATCGGGAGGGTTGTGGGAGGTGGTAAATCACAGGATTGATATTGCATGCGACATTACAGATGGTGTTGGGCCCTCTGGTGCGTTTCTTAGCACTGGAGGAAAGAAAAGCAACATCTTGCTGCAAAACAAACACTGTGCTAAAATACAAAGTTTAAGACTGTGTTGTCTTCAGCCAGCTAAAGGGAGGAAGACTGAAACGCTGTTTAGTGAAGTACAAATAACATCCACTTTTCCTGGACCTGTGACTGACTTTGGTGCATTTCTCTCTCATCCCTCTCTGCAGGAAAACCAATTCTACAAACAATCACAAAGACAAAAACTTACGTCAGAGAAACACAAATTAAAAATGCTCATCATGTAAGTATTGCCTGCACCCGGCCGGGAGCGGGCAGGCCCAGCCCTCCTGCCCGGAGTGCTGGGGGCGCAGCAGCAAAACGTTCCCGCTGCGCCTCAGGGAGCGCGGGGGGGACCAAACATTGATTTCCTCAACCAGGCTGGGGCTTTAAGGACCTGCCTGCTAAAATCTAGACAAAGCTGCCGAGCCCTCCTCATTCCCCGCTAAAAGGTGGAGCTGGGGCCGGCGGGAGCCCCGGTGGGAGCGCGGGGATTGCAGGCTGCGGCGGCTCGCGCTGTTCACCATTGACTAGCACCTCTTTCTCGTTTCTTTTTTAGAGCTTTAAGTTTCTGAGAGACTGATGGCAATATGACCTGCTAAATTTAAGGGTTGGAACTCTTGGTTCTAGAACTCCAGTTCTGTCTGATTTCTTTTTTTTTCTTTCCTTTCCAAGTGAGCAACAATATGACTGTCTAACGCATGCCTTATTTAGCCTCTCCTGCAAGGATGACCTAGCCAGATGAATTTTAATAATGCTTCCGTGTAGAAGGTGTAAACTCTTTTGGGCTTGATGTGCTGTGAATGTTGCTTTTTTTTCCTCCTTTCCTCTCTTTACACGAGCAGTAGCCAGGCGGGTTCACGCATGCGCTGTTTTTTACTTCCTGTAGCTGTTAAATTCGGCACCGCTCAAACCGCACCGCTGCCATCTAGTGAGACTTCTTTTGTAAAGTACAGCAAAACTTAAAGATATATACAGTATATATTTATATTTGGGGGAGGGGAAACCAGAAGTCGTTGTGGTTCATTTTGAAGCTGCTGATATTCATTCCTTACTGTATGGCTGGAAGGAGGGAGCGATGCCAGGCTGGCGCTCGCAGCAGGGACATTGGGATTTCCTTAAGGGCTTTAACCAAGGAGCACGGGGGTGTCCTGCTGGGTGTCAGGGCTGGGTGGTGCCAGGGGCTGCTGGTGGTGGTGGGATGCAGTTGGAAACAAAAACAAACCTTCAGTTTATAAATATATATATATTATTGCTTTTTAAGTGATTTTTTTTTTTTTTTTTGTTAACTCATGTAAATTCTCAAATCCTTTTGCACTGATGTGTTCGACATATTCTTGTACATTCAATTCAGGCAAACTTTTATAATTTTTGTTTAAATGATGAAATGTTACAGCATGGTGATATTCTATGCAACTAGTTATTCCTCTTTAGTTTGACACTGTAATTTCTCATGATTTTAAGATTGTAGAAATAGACCTACCAGGGTTCTCATGATGTGCGTAACTGTAGCTGCATGAACTCGTGTTCTGTGTATTTGTTGAAGTGCAATGATGTATAAAAAAGTGGATTCACCTGTTTTTAAAAATAAAACACCGACAAAAACCGCTGTTGGGCTCGTTTTTCAACCTTTAATCAGCGCAGGCAGTGCCAGGCGTGCCTCATTCCTCGGCCAGTCTGTGCAGCTCCTTCTCCACGTCCTCCACGAAGGCAGGGAAGTGCTGGTCCATGAGGCAGAGGCGGATGAAGGGCCCCAGCTCGCGCGCGCTCCAGCCCGGCTGCCACAGCGCCGGGGGCAGCGCCGGCCGCTGCCGCAGCGCCCACTGCAATGCAAGGGTGGCACGGGGCCCTGATCCGGGACAAGGACACAGCCACAGCCCAGCCCTCCTGGGGGCTGGAGAAACACGGAGCTGCCTGCGTCTGCTGCTCTTGGAATGCTAGCAGCCATGATTCCTGTATTGTCTGCACTTATTGCAGTTGGAAATTTACCCTGGGCGCTGTGGCTTCCTGGGCTGCCCGTTCTGTAATCAGTGTACACTCTTGATGAGCTGTACATGCTGCCACATGGATTGTGTAGGGATAACCAAGTGTGCACTTCCAAACTTTTCATTTAGCCAGAAGTCTTTATAGAAATAAAGTATGGGGCTTTTATGTTAAAACATGCTTTTCATCCCTGTTTAATCCCCTCTCCCAGCTTTTTCCCAAGGTGATGGGAGAACTCTGGGCATCGTGGCACAGGGTATGGAATGAGGTGACCTTTGAAGTCATTTCCAGTCCAACCCAGACTGTGCTCACCCAGTGACTACAAAAAAAAGGGTAAGGAAGACACAGAAAAGCAACTGCACAAAACCAGGAAAGAGCAGGGTTTTCTGCTCATCTGCTTCTGCACTGACCTGAATTCCCAGTAAATGAGCAACAGTTAACTTCCAAGTATTTACCTAGAACTGCTCAATGAAGCTGTCCATGGAATATGGGGATCCTTTGCTGTGGGTCAGGGCTGAGAAGGGTCCAGGGAAACCTCAGAGCCTAAAGGGGGTCCCAGAGAGCTGGAGAGGGACTTGGGACAAGGGCCTGGACAAGGGGGAATGGGTTCCTACTGCCAGAGGGCAGGGTTAGATGAGATACTCTGTGATTCCATGATTGATATTTTCAGGTTTCAGCTCTGATCTGCACAAGTCATTTCTGCAGAGTCAAACCAGTGCCAGAGCCATTAATTTGGATGTTGCCTCTGGGTATTCCTTTGCTCTCAGTGTGTCATTTGTTCCTATTCAAATGGGGTGATTACACCACCAAACACCTTGTTTTGCTGCTTATTCCCTGGCTGTGGATCATTACACAGATCCAGTGTTTTGCTGGTATAGATGATGGCATCCTGATGTTCAGGGAAGGCATTTCCCAGATGGAAAATGGAATCTGAGATAGCTCATTCTCAGACTCACTTACAGACCTTAAACAGGAGATGCTTGTTTTTACCTGTGCAAGCTGTGCTACAGATCTTCTTTCTCCAAGGCTGGTGCAGGAGTCTGGGAGAGGCTCATCTGGCTAGAAAATACCAAATGCAAATAAGGGCTTGTTACCAAGCAGAGTGTGGGTATGTGCAGGGGGGGAAGCAGTTCCATTTTTAGCACTGACGGGAAGGGAATGTGCTCAGCTACCTTCTGCAGTAAAAAGGCATCTTTTTATGGAACCTGCATGCACATCTGCTCCAGTCTTTAAAATGAAAGACATGACAGTTTAACTACAGGCCTGTTACTTCATGGCTAAACTGAAGTTACGAACTACTTCCTAGGAGTAACTTCAAAGAATGCTGTGTATGGATGCTCACAAGAGCACATTGCTTCTTTTCCGTAGATCTAAACATACAAACAAGTGGAGATTTTGGAATAATCACCCTGGGAAACATTTTCTGTCTCTGCCTTTTTCAGTTACCTCAGGACTTTATATTGGAGGGGGGAAACATTCTGTGCCTTCCAAGATTGCTTTTAGATATGCCAGGTTAGGCTGAAATTGTAAATAGGCAGTTGTAGCAGCTACTACCACTGCAAACCAGGAGCAGGTAAACACAGAAAGGAGCCAGCATCCAGGGTTACTTTGTGGCTCTGACCATTTTTTACCCTGTATAACTCATTCCCCAACTCCTACTTCACACAGTCTCACAGCTGGGAGAAACTTTTGTTTTTGGGGGTCACTCACTGCGTGCTCAGTGTCCATGGCCTGGGTGTCCTGGCTGAGGCTCTGTTCCTCAGCCCCCTGCACTGGGATGTACTGGCTGAGTTTGTGCACACAGCTGCAGCAGTGCTCCTGCATCTCCTCCCTGCAGCTGCCTCCGAACTGCACGCGGAACATGCGGCACTCGCTCTGCTCACAACCACAGGGACAGCAAATCAACCTGGAATCCCTTCAAACTACTTGCATTAAATCCCTGTTTGCTGGAGTTGGGAAGAAGGCAATAGATTCGTGGATCACTGCACCCATTTAAAAACAAATAAACAGATTTTCCCTGCTGTATTTTCATTTTTCCCAGCAGCTTAACCAGAAGACTGTGATTGCCAAATTGAAAATCAGATAAAAATATGCAAGAAAAGGGTAAGTGATGCAGGGCCACCTGTCACTAATTCAAGGTTTAGCCAAGTGGACTCAGCTTTTCCATGTAGCAGGAAAATTAAGTTTTATTGTTGCTGCAGGCAATATCCTGTAAGGGTGTGTCAGCTCTGCAGTTATTTGTAATAAAAAATGACATAACTCTGGATCTGAGCTGGAAATTCTGAGAGTGGCACGTTCTAGTTATGTTCCTGGAGCACCAAAGTCAACCTTACCTGGCCTGCCTGTGTGTAGCTAAACTTAAATGTTCCTTGAACAGAAACCAGCATCTTGGAGTGCAGGAAATTCAAATGCCTTATTTCAAATAGTCAAATTATACTAAAAATTACTGAAAACTTGACCGCCCCCCTGCCAGAGTAGGGTGTTGGGCTATCATAGATATTTTTAATAAGTGCCCCAAGTTCAGCAGCCTGCCCTGAAATGGGGATGGGAATCTATGGTATGTGATAATCTTGGTCTAAGCACCTTGAGCTGATGTAAGGTAGGTGCATATCCAATGTTCAGAGAGTCAGTTAATGGAACTTTCTATTTGATCATGCAATTTAATCAAATTTTAAAAACTTTCAAAGCAGCAAATTCTCCTTGGCCCAGCCTGGCTTATTAGGTCTTCATCTTCCTGAGGTTCCAATGTCAAACCCATTTTCAATGCTGGGCTGCTGGAACACGAGTGCAAGGACACCTCTCACTTTCAAGTTCCTGTCTCAGAGATGAGGCAGCTCCTCCTGACAGCCCCTGTGTTCACATGTCTGCTGCTTGAAGATGTTTGAATCACATAAAAAGATTTTTAGGGCAGGGTAAGCACAAAAGCCTGTCTCAGTGCTTTCTAAAGGGAAAAATGTCAAACTAATGTGAAGTGTAGCATTCATTTGCCAGTGCCCAGTTGGATTTGCCCTCATTAATTAAGGAGCTGGGGCAGCCTCACAGACCCAGGGATTGAGCTGTGGGATGCCAGACAGGTGAGTTCTGATTCCAGTGACAAAAAAGGAACTTAGGTGGAGTTTCTTTAGGATGCTTTCAAAGAGCACTTGCTTGTTTAGATCCTCAAATCAATTTTGAGGCAGAGATATTTGGACTCCCTCAGGTTTCTCACGAGGACTGTTAAATTCTTTAGTTTGTAGTTCATAAACAACAGCAGACTTTGAAAATTAAATGTTCCTTTGTGGAAAGAGAGCTGTGATATGTCAAGGTTTAAAGCATAAACTGAGGACTGGGCAGTCACACCTGAACCACACAAGAGCTGAATTATTGAAGAACCCTGAGGTCATGGAATCATTAAATTTGCACTTCTTCCATGCTGTGCTAGGGGGCTGAGCTCAAGGGAAACATTATAAAGGGAAATTATTTATTGTAAAATTATTAAGAACATTCACCTGGCTCCTGTTCATAGGTTTGAAACTCATTCTGCTGGCTAAGAGCCCACAGTGCCCTATTGAAACCATATTTGATATAATGAGTAAGTTGTACTGTAACTGCAGTATTAATGACTTATAAAAAACAAGGAGTACAAGATAAACCAGAAATTTATCATAAAGATGAGCACAGCAGCTGCATCCACTTTTAGGATATAAAGTAGAGAAGCTGTGTGGTAGAACCACTGCACTGCCACTAAATCCAGTTGAAACTGTGTGAATTTCTAGTATGTAAACACTGAGATGCACCAATTTAATTTCAGACTGTTAATATTCTCCCTTCCTGAACTGCCCCTCAGAGCTTTGCTCAAGCCTTGCAGAGTGTGATGTTGGTTTTATCTTGCTGTGAGGAGCAGCAGAATCCCTTAATGCTGCACTGGGGGCCTGGCTCTGGTAACTGGGAAAGAACAACCTGCTGGTTCATCAGAACCAATTCCTGCCCCAGCTGTCTTCAGGTTTTCTAACAAGCTGATAGAAAGCAGAGTGCAGAAGTATTTCGGTTTTAGGTATAACCCATGAATTTAGAACACTTAAGGTACAGAGTGTCAGAGTTCATCTAAGAACAAAAAAAACCACATGAGATTTTTACATAAATTTGTAAGAGCAAAGTGCTGTTTGGTTATTTAAAGGCAAACCAACCACTTTTCATCAGGAGAGCTGAGTGGGAGACCAGAAACCCATGTCCATTTTGTTTCCTTGAGTACCGAATACCTTAACCACCAGCCTGCTGCTGCTGTGCCAGGAGCCACAAAATGGCCCAGTAATTGCTTGGTGAGAGAGTTTGTTTGCTGAAGTGCAGTCTGACTCAGAGGTATCTTGGAAGAGATTTGCTTCATTCTTTTGTTAGCTGTGGCAGACAGATTGTGAAATAAAACCAGTCTGGCTGTTTCAGCAGCTAACTCTCAGAGAACAGGCTAAAAAAGAGTATTAGCAGATACAAAAGATACCAAGCTTATTCAATCCATTCTTGTTATCTAGAGTAAAAAGGAAATTCTAATTTACATAGATCATTTACACCTTCTAGCTTCATTTAGCCAAAATTGAGAGGTTTTTTCCATATCTATGGCACATATGAGGAAATGTTCCAAGTAGCTCAGCTCACCTTGGCCTGTGCACGGAACAGCAGGCAGTCTGCTCTCCTCACTATCTTCAGCCACTTGTGGGAATCAATCAGGGAAAAGCCTTCCTGAAATAAAGCACAAACCAGTGGCACAGCAAACAGCAGCACCTAGGAGCACATGTTGAAGTTCTGTGATGTAATTAAAGCCTTAATGAAGATCAGTCACTGCAGTTTTGTGGCTGTCAAACAGCTGCCACTGTGGAAGTTTAACCACTCCAGGGATTAACTCCAGCAACAACAAGGTATGTATGTTCTAATTTCCATCTCTCTGTATTTCTATTTGTGCATGCTGTGAAAGCCCTAAAACCAGAACAAAGCAGCTGCAGTTGGAGCTTTGAGTGCTGAAGTTGCCCAGGAGGGCAGCAGAGGGCAGGCGAATCCGGGGAATGGCACAGCCCTGCTTTATCCAAGGCCTGGGGAGGCTGTGGCTCCAGGTGGCACTCAGGAAACCAGCTTTGTTAATTGGATAAAGATGTTTTTATACTCCAGTTGCATCACTGACAGTCTTCTCAAACTCGACAGACTGCTCAGCCTCCTGTAAAAACATCCCAGCAATGTGAAAAACAGCTGCAAGGCAATGGACTGTGTCTCCCAAGGAAGGCACTCTGAGCCATTACTTAGCAAAGTCCAGGGGAAAAAAACCCAATTTATCAATGTTAGGGCAGGGAGGAAATCAGGAACCTGTTTTATCCAAACTCACAATACTTTCAATGATCAGGGGATTGAGTGAGCCCAGGCTGCTTTCAGGGGGTCCTAAGGGTCAAACTCCCCAAGCCATGTCCACCCTGAAGTCACCATCCATCTTTTCCATCCAGGCTGGCAAACCATCTGCCATTCTCTTTTGGAACAGGAAATCACCTCAGTGACTCTGCCCCTTTACTGTGCTGGCACTGGCTTTACAGTCTCATGCAGCAACTGCATGTAGATTTTTAGCTGCACTTCACAGAGGAATCTCTCAAAAGCTGTGAAGAGTGGAAGCAAAGGCAGACTGGATTGCAGACATCTGCTGTGAGAGACTCCAGAATGTCAGCCAGCAGGGAAGTACCATTCCCAAAAGACCTGGGCTCAGGGAGAAATGCATTTCCCTGTGTGCTGTAAAAGCAGGTGCTGACAGCAGGTAAGAGGGCCAGTCTCTGGTAGTGTCTCTGTGCACTGAACACACCCAGTGCCCCAAGGCTAAGCAAGAAAGGCCTGAAGGTCAAAACAACAGGGAGAGATCACTTGGTGAGCAATGGGGAGAGGTTGAGCCAAGCTTCAAAATACTGCCAGTGAAGCAATTCCAAACCATTCCTTCACTAGGCCACTTTAATTTGTGGCCACTTGTGCTTGTCCTGTTCAAGTAGTTTCTGTTTTGGATACACACCAAGTGTTTATTTAAATATAGCTATTCCCATATTCAGTCTGGTTTTACAATGTTTTTCCTTTCACTGGAGATGAAGGTTGAACAAATGCTGTCTCCTTAAAATAATAACTGTTTTCAAACAAATTGTAAAAGGCAGTCACTGTTTAACTTTCCTATAAACTATTTTATTGATGTTTTTAGGTTCTTTTATATGTCCTGTTTCTGAGGTAAAACAAGTGGAAAAAAACAGCACTTGGAATTTTTATTTATGTACTCCTCATTACCCAACTGCAACCCCAAAATTCGATTTAACTGAAATTTAAGTTTAACCACTTTATTTTTAAAATCACTGCCCCTGTATTCACAGAATCACAGCCTGGTTTGGGCTGGGAGGGACCTTAAAGCTCATCCAGTGCCACCTCCTGCCGTGGGCAGGGACACTTTCCACTATCCCAGGCTGCTCCAAGCCTATCCAGCCTGGTCACTCCAGGGCTGCACAGTGCATATGAAGTCAGGTGTATGAAATCAGAGCAGCAAGAGGGAAGAACATAAAAAAACCACTCAAAGCCAGAAGAATCTGTGCCAACACCCAGGAGTAAGCGTGGGGCAGGCAGTATTTTGGGATTACAGCCCATCGTGCCTTCCCACAGGTGATGGATTGACCTCGGCATGCTCTGGACAGGGGTGATGACACAGGAAAAAGCAGCGCTCCCTCTGGATCGGTGCTGCCACCAGGCTGCCAGAGCAGGGAACTGAGCAGCTGCTCCCTGGTTCCTGAGCAGGCAGCGTCCCTAGCTGCTTTAGTCAGCTAGGCAGGGCAAAGCCAGATGGCAGTGTAAGATTTATCAGAACATCCCCAAAATGCAGCCGAGAATGGGGCACGGACACAAGAGCACAAATGTCCACCATGTGAAGAGAGAAATGGCAGCACTTCATTAAGTCTGGTCACCAGTGTTCAGTCAGGCATGGTCCTGTTGTTTTCCACAACTGTACTTGTAACAAAAGTGGGTGAAGGAAAACTCTTTCCTACATCTGTGACCAAAATCAAAGCTTCTCAGAGGGAGGACTAAGTGGGGTTAAGCTGAAGGAGAAAACAAAGCAAGATGTTTCCCAAATGTTTTGGAAGCAGGCAAGAAGTGACCACAGCTGCCATGAGGCAGGAGCCAGAAATGCTGATCCAGCCTCACAGCCACTGAGTCCAGCACTGACTGGTAAATACTTTTGTTCTGACTTCACACTTCAGCATTCAGAAACCTGCTGTGTAATGAGGGCTGTGAGCTGTGGTGGAAGGTATTGAGTGTGATTTATGTATATTTTTTATTGTAGCATTTAGAAACCCTGTGGTGCTAAACAACACAGGGATAGATTATCTGTTTTGTTAGACTGCAGCCTATCTGAATGGAAAATGACTCTACATCTAAGAAATGTTATTTGTGTAGCAGTTCAGCTATGCTGGCTTGCATCAGTTCGTTTGGATTCACTCATGCACAAGCCAGATGTTTTCAAACAAAGCTATGTGTAAACAATAGCTTAGGAGGAAAAGCTTTTTTTCTTGGGTCACAAAAATGATCTAGTCTGCCCTTAAATCACAACCAGAATTAAAAAAGACAAACTAAACCCCAGAATGCTATAGAGACACATTCTCCAGTCTGGGCTGCCTCTTCTAACAGGCCCATGAAATGCAAATACATCAGTTTGTTCTCCAAGTTCCCAGCTGGAAGGAATGTATGCATTGTATCATTTTATGGATTAAGGACTCAGCTGGGAAGGAGCATTTGCAGGAAAGGATGAGGTCAGCTTGAGATGAAAGGAGTTTTAGTGTATCAATTAATAGTTCAAGTTTCCAGGGAGGCACCTGAGAGTTCCTTAACCCTTGCCTTTCCCAAGGTAAAGTACCACTACACAAGTGGGGAGCAAACCTTGCTCAGCTCTGCTCACAGGGCCTCTATTCACCACCAGATTTAAAGTGTGCTAAGTTTTGCTCAAATACCCACATTTTTGACCTGGGATATTGTGGGTATTGTAGTAATAACATTTATACTGCATAACACCTTGCTTATTCTTGGAAGTGCCCAATTTGGCATCAGAGCAATGGTAATGCTATTTCCAGGTGTCCTCACAGTGTGGTTCTGATCAAAAGAGAACTGAGATAGCGGAATTGGAAAAACTGTTGTTAACCATTCTCTCACGAGACAGGAAAAATAAAGATGTGGGAGCAGGCAGGCAGAAAAAGCTTGTGAATGTTGTTCAAGAATTATACAGAATGTTAAAGAATGGGCAAAACTGAGATGCTTTCAGGTGTTTACAGGTAAGTGGTGATGAATGGTGATCACTTTAATAAGGATTTCCTTATTAATAGGTTATAATAAAAAAGCTGCACATGCTTGAAACATGACATAGATTCTAAATCAAATGCTTGCATAAATCTGAAAAATAGCAATTTTTAACTCCCTGCCTTCCCAAAAGAGAATGTGAGTTGCCATTTTACACTTATTTTCCTAGAATAAACAGTTTTCTATTTCAAAAGTAAAAATTCTTCATTAATGACTGTAGAATAAAGTAGTGAAAATTAAACTTCTAACATAATTTCACTCTAGACTTCATTACTACCTTGTACCACATTTGGAAGTAGAAATTTTTGTATCTATTTCCAATATCTAAGCCCAAATACATCAGGTTTGATTTCTGCAGTATTATCTGTCTTGAAAATTGAGTCAAGATTAGAAAAGCCAACATGAACCAAAAACAAACAAAAAACCAAAAACCCCAAACAAGACAACATGTAGAGTGAGGGAAGCAGAGAAAACATTTCCAACCCTACCAATCAAGGGGGACAGCCAGGAGTAAGGAATAAAAGGATGTTAAGCTTTGCATTATCATTTTTTTTTACCCTCAGATCTTGCTCTTAAGCCTGTTTGATTGTGGCAGAGAGCACACATGGGCTGAACTCATTAAGGAGAGTGCTCTGTGTGTACACAGGCAGAGAAGCTGAAGGAGGGAGAAAATCCAGGACACACAGAGTCCCTGAGGGGACTCCAGCCAGAGAATGGCTTTGGCCAAAGTGCAAACACTGGGGTTCAGATGGGTGCAGACCACAGCCCACTGACAGCAAAGACCTCAGCACAAACCTCCACACTTCAGAGTGACAACCTGAACTCTTTTGGGCTTTTTACCCAGAGGGGAACTGGATGCTTCAGGGCATCCCAGTAATATATTCATTCATTCATTCCCAATATAAAATATGTGCTTCCCCAGATTGATACCACACATTAAGGTAAATACACTTCATTAACAGACATCACAAATCTAAAAAAAAAAAAAAATAAATTCTAAGAGTTGGGTTTAGGAGAACTGAGGCAAGAGAAAAGAGCAGAAGCCCTTGACATGAAACAGAAACAGGAAAGCTGGAGCAGAAGGATACCCTCAGCTCATCCAAAACAATCATGTCAACAGCACATGCTGAAATAAACAAACTGAAACTGAGATTTTTGGACGATGATTGTGGTAGTAAATAAGCCAACAAAATTTCATAGAAGAATTAATTGTTTCTTAAATAAAAGAACAACCTTCTGTGGCTTTGCAGAGCTCTACCAAAAAGCAGCATTAGCAGCCTGCTCACTGCCCAGGTTTCTGTCAGGAGCCCTCATTTATTGCAGAGGGACCATCTCTGCCCAGGGCACTGCTGTGAATCTCATCTGCAAAATCTGGTGCCTGAGTTTCAGGCACTGCAAAGGGAGCAACAGCAACATGAGAATGCCTGCTGAATGCTTGCCTAATTAATGAGTTAGAATCTACTGTACCCTAAGCACTGGTAGCTTATTTGAAGTCATGAGGGGACCAGGAGGGCACTAAGGACATTTAGTCTACACTTCAAAAGATCAGGTCACAAATCAATTACTCCAGATTAATTTTATCCTATTAAGTAAGTCCTCTTCACAATTTCAATTTGTTTAATTTGTAGGATATTATGAATTCTAGCACCAGAAATAATTGCACTGAATAAAACACCAAAATATAATTTGCATGATGTGTTGATACAGAGGGGAAAGGAAATAAGAGTTGTGGTAAATGGAACATGATGTATCTTCAGCATGGCCAGAAATTACCAGAGATGCTGTTGAGATATTCCTGTAAAATTCCACTGACTACAGTATACAAGAATGAGGTTTTTCTACCATCCAATATGCAGTCTGTTAGGCAACACTGCAGCAAACACTGGTCCTAAAAATACATTATGTAATTTAATTCCAAATGAAGAATTTGGTTTAAAAAAGAATAAAGCAAACCAAATCAAAACACCCTTGAATTTGCATTACACATCAGGGATTTTTATGTTCCATGCTCTGATGTTCCATTTACCTCCTCTTCATTCCATTACACAAGGAATAGATGGCATTTCGATAGGAAAACTGTTGTTTCTGTATTTATTAAAAACAACAGTTGTTAGGATATGTGAATATTTTATTGCTATTTTATAAATATTGTTCTTAGAAACAGATCATTAAAAAGCCAGTGGGCTCTAAGGAAAAGGTTTCTTAGTGTTCCTACTTAAATAAAATTAAAAGGACTAAGAGAATACGTAAGTACACCCATCATAGAGAGAATATTTTGACAGCGATCAGCAACACTTGAATATTGTCCCTGCTGTGGATATTAATCCAGACATCAGCAAAACAGAAATTCTTCTTCACAACTCTTTCAGTTTTGTGCAAATGTTGTTCATAGGTGAGAATCAGAAAAAAAATCCTTTTATTATTTAATGAAAATTTTACAAAAACACGGGTTCTGCATGTTGAGAAGGAAATGTGTCCCTGTGATCCAGATTTTGTGCCTCACCCTGTTCCTGTGCAGAGGTCCAAAGCTACAATAATTGTTTATCCAGTTCCCTCAAACCCAAAAGCCTGGGGCACATCAAAAGGGCTGAAAAGTAGGGATTAGGAGATAGAGCAAAAGACAAGACATCAACAATTTAAAGGATGCAACACAGCACAAAACTATTCTGTGAGAACATCAGGGGGGCTTCCAATGCAAGTGAGGCAGCACAGAGGTGTGGGAGGCACACAAGAACCCAGCCCAGGCCAACAAGAAGAAATGAGAGCACAGGTAAAACCTTGCCAACAGCTGCAGCATTCCATCAGAGCTGATGCATTCCCTGTGGAGCAGAAGTTGTGCATTATCCCCTCTGACAGAATAATGGACCCCCAGTGAGTGGATTCAGAGTGTGACAGGCTCCAAGCAGCTCTGTACTTAGTCGTGCAAAGCCTGGTTAAATATTGTGACAGGTTTGTGACAGCACTGACAGCTGGAACTGCAGGGAGATAGAACCACTGAGATTAACCATTTCTGATTATTGCTGCAGCAAAAATACAGCCTCAACAGCACTGCAAGGTGTTTGTTGTTAGGTGGCATCTCAGGAAGGAGCCTGCAAAATGCCCCATCCCTGGAAGTGCTCAAGGACAGGTTGGATGGAGCTCTGAGCACCCTGGCACGGTGGAACTGTCCCTGCCCATGGCAGGGGTGGCACTGGATGAGCTGTAAAGCCCAAACCACGCTGGGATTCTATGAAAACAAGCACATGGGGTATTTGGTGGGGTTTCCAGCCACTCAGGTGTGTTTAAGGGGACAAGTGGGAGGACTGCAGCTGGTCCAAAATCAGAAACACACACACCAGTGCTTCTCCCACCAGGTCAGTCCTGCACACACAGAACAGCCAAATACACCTGTCAAAGAGCTGCACCCAAAGCAATCAACAGGCTGTAAAACCAACTTCATGTGACTTTTCTTTAGCAACTCTCTAAATGCTAATGTGTCAACTTTAAGGTTGGCATACAAGCATTGGCAAAAACAGCTTTTTTTTCCTTTTCAACTCTCAGTATTGTACTTTGGTCACATCTACCAAGCATGTCTGTTCCACCTCTCCTGCAGTATCTCAGTGTCTCTTAGAAGCTGGAACAGTCCTGATAGATCCCAGAAATTCCTCATCTGGCACTTCATGCAAAGCAGCTGCCTGAAAGCTTCACTAGCCACTAAACACAAGAGCTGCAAGAAAGTGCTTTTCTCAGCCAAGCTTTTAGAAGTTTCTCTGATCCCTCATCCCTTCCAACAGCACACTTTTATCTGCCCTGCTACTTGCCAGATTCAGCCTTTGCCAGACAAGTCTTTCAAGAGCTGCAGCTTTGGGTTTTGCCTTTTTTTGCACTTCAGTTAATTATTAGAAGTTGCTGTTAGCTTTTATATGGTTATTTCAAGGATTTTAGAGTAATGTCAGCTCCTGGTCACTAACAGGTACATCCTTCACTGAGTCATTCCTAGCACAATGTGATGAGGGATGGCAGCAAGTGTCATTTCCATCCACATTTTCAAAACTTTTTTCCTTTTTCTTATTCAACACAACTGCTAAAATACTTTCCACTGTCTCTTTTTACCTTATCCTCACTAAATGAGCTGAGGGCCATTCACAGTAACAGCTCTGTGTTAGCCCATGCATTAAATATTCTATGTTCCTAACACACAAGCCAAAAAATTCAAGGGCATCTGGGGTTCTCCCCTATACCTAAATTTCTCTAAGTTTAAGACCCTTTAAGAGGCACAGTAAAAACTAATTTATAAGCTTATACATATTTAAAGCTGTAACACAGTCTCTTACATTTTGTCAAAAAAACTTTGTTATCTTTATACTGCAGCATCTTCCAGTGGGTTGTAGTACCTTTCTAACATATTGAATACCTTTCTAATATATTTATCAGCCAATTCCTGCTTGTTATCATCCCTGAGTACTGGTGATGTGCACCAAACACACAATTCCACCTTTCCAGCAAGCTGTTCTATGCCATGAGCATCAAACCCACTCCCCTCCTAGACAGAATTTTCCTTTTGGTGTCATTGTGAAATCTTTAGTAGCTGGTTATGCTTAAGCAAGTGCAGGCTACAGAAAAAACAGTGACACAAGTCTGAATTTTGTCTCCAAGGATCTGATGTTGTATGTTAAATCTCATCATTCAACACAGAAAATACAAACCCTTTGCTAAACCAGACTGTCAAACCAAAATACTAGCAGGTCATTGGCAAGCAGTCAGTTGCACCATGTAACAAATTATACAAATTATAGTTTTACTTATTTCTAAGCAGTGTATTTTTCTGTTTTCTTAGTCAGAAGAATCATGAAAAAAACCCAAATAGCTTTCAACATCAGCAACACTTATCATTACCTCTTAATCTAGATTTTTAGAAGCACAGAAAAATGCTGATCCTCAGCAGGAAATAATGCTTTTAGTATTATTCTGATAAATGTGAAGGGAGAACAGCACATGAGAATTACCATAAATAAAACAAAATTGACAGTCCCCACTCAGTGGGAGAGAAGATGAAGCTGAGAAAAGAAACGAAGTTAATACTGATGATAACATGAAGGAGAAATGTTCTTTATACATGACAAACTTACCAGCACTGCTCGCCCTTGGGAAATAAAGAAATGACCAGACTCCACAATGGTAAGGACAAGAGGGCCTGAATCTTCATCTGATTCAAACACCTTTAAAAAGTGAAAGGAAAATCTGGCCCTGTAAGCAAAAAATCTACAATTTCCATTTCTAGTGCCAAATAAAAGATCTCAAAGGTCACTTTTAGAAGCCAGGTGTGTCATCCACATCTCACTAATGCACCCTGCCCTCCACACCCACAGACAGGACACACATTAAATGCTTTTTTTGCTAATTATACCTCCATATACAAATTTAACTACTCGGAAAAACCCTCTGGATTATCCCACCTTGATCTCTAGATTTTAATACCACAGGTTACTGCTGAATGAAGGAATAAAAAATAAAAAAGTGGGCCGCTAACACTCTGATGCGTTGTCATTAATAATTCACGAAGCAAAAATCTCTCCCGATTCCTGCCTTAGCTCTGGATTCGCAAAAAGACACCCGAAAGGCCTCATTTATACGCGTTTGCCTCAGAGCAGAGTCAGTCACCCCACACCGCCCCGCCGGTACCTTCCAAGAGGAGCTCTGCCCCTCATGGTCACCGTCCTTCGGGGGCAGGAAGCGCCCGTAGCGCTTCAAGGGCCACACTGTGGCGCTGCCGAGGAGGGAGGTGTCGCCAGAGCTGCCCGGCGCCGGAGCCATGCCGGGCTGGGAGCCACGAACGCCGCCCGCCGCCGCCATCCCGCGCTGAGGGGCTGAAGGGCGCTGAGGGGGTTAAAGAAAGAGGCTGAGGGCGCTGAGGGGGCTGAGGGCGTTGAGGGCTCTGAAAAGGCTGAAGGGGCTGAGGGGCGCTGAGGGGGTTAAAGGGGCTGAGGGCGCCGAGGGCTCTGAGGAGTTAAAGGGGCTGAGAGCGCTGAAGGGGCTGCGGGCTCTGAGGGGGTTAAAGGGGCTGAGGGCTCTCAGGAGGTTAAAGGGGCTGAGAGGCGCTGAAGGGGCTGCGGGCTCTGAGGGGGTTAAAGGGGCTGAGGGCGCTGAGGGCTCTGAGGGGATTAAAGGGAATGAGGGGCGCTGAGAGCTCTGAGGATGATGAGGGCTCTGAGGGGGTTAAAGGGGCAGAGGGCTCTGAGGGGGCTGAGGGCTCTGAGGGGCGGGAAGCAGGAGCCAATAGGAAGACGGAGAGGGCGAATGGCGGGAATTGTTCGCCAATCAGCGCGACGCGCGCGGGGGCTCGCGCTCCATCTTGTGTGGCGGCCCGTCCTTACGGGGAGTGGTGGTTTCTTTTGCTTCAGCCGTGCCTCGCACAGCTCCCGGCTCCCCTTTACTCTTTCTTCTCCCGCTCCAAGGGCAGCATGGCTACAGCCTCTTCCTTCTCCCAAGCAGCCCTCGGCCGTGCCGATGTGGCGGGCTTGCCCTTTGGCTCCGTCTGAGGAGCTGTGGCCGCCATTTTGTGGCGTGTGAGGGAGCGCGGTGGGAGCTGCGCAGCGAGGAGGGGATGAGGATGTTATGAGAAACAAAAGTCTCGATATTCCGCAAAATTTAGATTGATTTATTTATATAAACAGTGCAACGCAGCGCTAGGGATACATGGGGAGGTCACTGCCTACTCCACACTCTGCCAAACTTCAGTTTTACAGCTTCCTTTATAGTCTAGTTTTCTCATAGTAATCAAGAATTGTTATTTTTTTTGTTGTCATAATTTTGCCAGGTAAGCAGCAGTGGTCAAAAAACATCCGAGGGAGCTCTGGATGATGTGAGGTCTCACAGATAACCATCTGGTCTTGGGATGTCTGGTCTTAGTAGATAGGCAGCCATTGATTACACAAAAGCAGGAAATCTGAGTTTGCAAAATTTTTCTGGCCGTGGGAAAGTCTTAGTTTGCAAATAGTTAGAAAACATAATATTCATAACAGGGGAATTTAAAGCAGAATGATTTAATCATATATTTTCCTTTCTTTAGTGTGATTCTTCATTTCAGACCTAAGTATTCTGGTTTATACAAACCCCAATACTTCTATGATTAACACAAATCTTTTATCAATTATCACAATTCCTCAGGTGGAACGTGGCAAATCACTGTAAAAATTCTATCCTACACTCTCAATTCCCTTTCCATTTCTTGGTGGGGTTCACTCCCTAAGAGTTGCAACAGGGATTTTTTGTGATACATGAGTTGGGGTCTGTCAAAAAAGCTGTTTTCAATGTGTTTGATGGTTTTAGCCAGTGTGAGCAAACAGCTGGATTAATAAATTAAAGTTGCACTCTCCTCCCCATTTCAGCTGTTAGATGCATCTACAGTGATGTAATGCTGCCCTTCCCCTGGACAAGGAGTGATGGTGGCTTGGCTGCACTTTGATATTCCATTTATGGTATGTACTATTAGAAATGATTTGTGCTAATTAAATTGTAACTGTATTAGCACAATTGTTGCTTTATATCTATAGAAAAATTGTATTCATTTGTTATAAAGGAAATGGTTAAACAAAGCAGATGGAATCATCCTCCAGATGTTTGGTGGAAGTGAGAATAGTAAGGGTGGAGGTTGAAGAACAGCATCTAGAAATGAAAGTTTTGGCATTGAATTGGGTCAAATTGGCATGATTCCAGGCACTGGACACTTGGACAAGACTTGTTATGATAACATACAATACTCCTGACCCGGATGAAACGTGGCCAAATAGTCAAATTAAGCAGAAAAAATAAGTTTATACCATGTTCCCCCTGCTTTTCCCTGCTTTGCATCAATGCTGTTGTGTTGGCTAATACAAATAAAGTTAAAATAACTACTGTCTCATCTGAAATAAAACCTTCAGGGATGAGGTTAACCTATTAAACTGTGATGGTTTAATCTAGATGGTTTAATTAGAAAATATCAGATTGACATTTATGTCCTGTGGCCCTTGTGTTCTTCATCCAGCGTTGCACCCGAGAGCCAGTTTAGCATCCGAGGAACTATTTCCAAAATAAACAATTTTACAGTGTTTCCAAAAGGGAGGTGTTTATCTAAGCCTTTTGCAGATAGGGAAAGGCAGGCAGAAAGGCATTAAATGACTTGACAAGGTCATCCAGAGACATCAGTAATGAAACAGGGAATACAGCCTGGGCTTCCCAGCTGCCAGTTGCCTTCTCTAATCACTGCTTCCCCACAAGGCTTTCTCAAATTGTGCTTGTCAAACACTCAGAATTTGCTAGCAGGCTTGGGACTTTCTTGGGATCTGTAGAAGAAGCTGAATGTTTTTGTCAGAGAAAAAATATTGTGAGTACATAGAGGTAAAATATTTTCCCTTATTTCAGCTGGAAACTGTTGGCAGCATTTATTTTCTGTGGAAAACAGTTTATATTTTCCAAAAGTGACAAAAGCTTAATGCTTTACTAAAGCAAAAATTTCAAAGTATGGGTTTGAGAGATGCAGATAGCAACCAAGCACATCAGATATTTCAATTTCCTCATAGATTTTTGCTTATTAGCCTCTGCTAGTTTGCTTCTACTTTTTGGATATGAATGTGTGATTTTACATATATATATATAAAGTCAAATGAGCATTGTGTTGAGACAGATACACAAGTTTTACAGATTCTAATTTCCTTGGGGAATTGCATGATTAGCTCTGGATTCAGAGGGTAGAGAGAAGAAAATGGTTAAAATGTGTTTTGATTTTATTTTTATTTTTTCAAAGGCTACAGAAGCTGCCAGTTTTTAAAAATTAGAGAATAAAATGCAGAAGAAAGAGACAAGTAAAAGCTGTCAGGAGACTGACAGGTTAAAATGTATTTCATCAGAGATGAGATGGCAAATCCCACTAGATGCCAAGGGTTTGTCACTGCTGTGTACTTCAGGATTGCCTGAGACTTCACAGGCTGCAGTGGTACAAGTTAATTTTCTCACTGCAGAAGTATCTGCTCCTGTTAATAAATTCAAGAAACTGCCAAAAGCAGAGCTCTCTTACACTATATGGATCCCTTCTTACTCTGTATGGATTTAATAATATGCTAATAATTGTTAGGTGTACAACATTCCATTCTGGTACTGGATATTTGCTGAAAAATCTACATTATTGATTTTTAATTATAACAGTGGTGATAATGGCAACAATAAAATCACATCACCATGACTTTGCTGTCAGGTGTGAGCACGGATTTGCTCCAAGTGCTGGGGGTGAACTGGAGGAACTCACACAATGGGGCAAATAATGTTCCCACCTCTGGGAACTGCAGGCACTGAATTTTACTCATCACTTGTATGCTGTTCCATTTTTTTCCTTGAAAAAATCTACCCCTTTGCAATAAGCTTTACACTTTTAAGTGAAAAGCTGAGATCAAATCAATGTGTTTCTGATGTCGTGTACTGCAAGAAGTAAAATCTGATGACTTGTTTTTGGCACCAGAGTCCCACAGAATCCTAGAATGGTGCTGAGGACCTCAAGTAATTCACAGACTCTCTTCCCAGTGGCTGTATCAAGGCTGGCATTGGCTTGAGGATGAACCCTTGGAGCACCATGAGCTCCCTCCCAGCTCTCTTCAGCTATCCTTGTATTTTCAGGAGTTACTCAGTTGTAGTGTATATCCAAAGGTTGATCCCATAAGTTCACATCTTGTTTCTGTTTATCTGAGGGGTGGCATTCTTAACTTGTCAAATATCACATTCCTCAATGACACTTTCCCTAGATAATCTTTAAGATCCCTTCCAACCCAAGCCATTTTGTGCTTCTGTGATCTTATTCCCAAAATTACATAATTTGTGGAGCTGCTTGAGCTTTAAAGGGCAGACAGAGATGCCCCAAAAGCCTTTTGGTGCTGGGGACAGAAAGCAGAGTTGTCCTCTGTCCCTCAGTCAGCAGGGACACACCAAGGCCAGTGTGGAGCCCTGACTTCACGGGCTCTTTGACCTCCTTGTGTGATTTGAGACTCTGCTGCATAAAGCCTTGCACTTTTTCCAGGGAAGGTCACATTTGTTCAAAACATAATTTATTTGCATTACCTTTATTTTCTTTTAAGTTGTCTAACTTTAGCACTAGGGGCACTGATAAAGGAGCTGCTGCCTCGCAGATTTTCCATTTACATAAAAACCCCACCCACAAACACCCTTCACTGTCAGTGCATCCATTTTGCTGAGTGCTTTTCATTTTCCATGACCTTGAAAACATGAGGGCGTTTATTAATTAATTCACATTTACAGCTGGGTGGAGGGGAGAATTGCAGATCAGAGATAAGCAATTTGTTGTGTGCCCCTTATTTGATGAGGATTGTAGGAGAAATAGTCCAAGCTATTGCCAAGACTTCCCATCCCAATCAACTCTGTTTTTTAACCACTGGGTAAAGAGGGACCCTAGCAGGAGTCTGAGCTTAGAGGGATTGATGTAAACTGAATTCCTGACAGTCTTGGATATGAAGAGGAGGTGGAATTATCCCTGCTTTTAACTCTTGCACTGACTAACTCTGAGCATTTCCTAAAGTAAACCTTTGCATACTGCTGTATAAACACAGCAGTAATGGGAATACTGACTTGGACAACTCTGTCAAAGTTTGTTTCTTTTTTAAAGAAAAATATTTTTTTCCTTCAGGTTGCATTTTACTGATTTTAGCAGTTCTTGCAGTGAGCTTGTAGAAGAAAATGCATCTTTGATTCTTTCTTTAAGCCTCAGTCCCAGAGCTGATGTCAGAGAGAGTTATGTGTGCATAAAGAGGAAGAAAATGTCTTGAACTTCTGTGCATTCTCAAAGAAGGATATTCCCTCCTCACCACCCTAATTCTGAATTCTCTTTCTAGACTACTGGATTATCATTTGTTCAACCAAGGATTTAGTGGAGCAGGTGAAGAGAGGACTCTAAATACATCTAGCTAGTGTAGTACATCTGTACCTCTTTGTGCCTGAATAGAATAAAATAGAATATTCTATTTCAGCTCCTGTTCCTAATATACAGCCTTTTAAAATAGAGAAAAAAAAAGTCTAATGTTAGTGACAGGAGGTTGTGACATGCACCTGAGCAGGTGCTGTGCCTTCCACTGAAGTGTGACACTGACACCCACCTTGCCACGTTCAGCTGTCCCTCTGACACCCATCCTGGGATCTGTGCCACATGAGAAGGAGCCTTTAGTCCCCTGAATCTCACACTGCTTAGGAAGCAAGCAGCAGAATGCTAATAAATTTAATTTACTTGCTTAATCTCCCCAGTGTTTTGTATTAATATGAATAGCATTAGAGGAGCAGGGATGTGCTTATATAACAAAATGTTCTCCTTCAGCTTAAGGTTAATGTAGTTACTCCTATTTACCACACATGAAATGAGGGTTTAATCTCCTGCAGCAGTAACTTGTGTGGAAGTTGTGTTGTCTGCCAGGAGCCAGGGAATGGGATCTCACCTCTGTGTAGCTTCCCCAAATCCTGTGATATTGGATACTGGAGATATTCCTGTCTCTCCATAGCTGGGATGTGGAGAAGAAGAGTATTGATCCAAAGGGTGGATTTTTCTTGTTTGCTTTTGTAGCCTAAAACATAAATAAAGCCTGATTTTTCTCCATCACTCCAGGGCTCCTGCCTTGCTATTGGATTGCATATGGTGCAGTGGAGAAATGATGCTGTGCTGCAATGTGCAGTGATCTGTTCTTGTTAATTAAAACAAGAGAGGTTGATCATTTTTTCCTGTCAGCACTGTGGGTCAGGTTCCCTTCAGCCCACACTGGTGGAGTCTCACTGGTGACTGCACTGAACAGCCCTGCAGGGTTTGACTGACTCACAGACACCCAGGGTGTGCTGTCTTCCTGTACATCCTAAGAAATTAATCTGTGAAAATGGGACAAGTGCAAATATGAGTATCCCATCCTCCTGTCCTCCTCCATTGTCCCTGGCTTCACAAGGGACATTTGCCAAACAGGCAAGCATCATTAAACTTTGGACTTGTCTTCAGGATAGTTTTATAACCCATTTTCATCTCTGAGCCTGCTTTTGTACCTCTTGGTAATGAGCTGGCTTTGTTTTCCTAATAAGATAATGCCACCATTTCATAAACATGGAATATCTTCTCTGTACCCCATGTTTTAGTAATTTGGATACAGAAGGCAACTGCTCAGTTCAGTCTAATTTATTTTCTTCATGAAAACTGAGAGATGTCTGTTGTCAGTCTGTGCAGAACCTGGGCATGATTCTGATCATCCAGCATCATTTTGCCAGTTTCAGCTGATTTCTTCTGATATTGTTTGATAGAAGGAAGAGTGAGAGCCTCACTCAGTCTTATTTGTTGTTACACAAAACCTGGATGGACAGGGATGCAAATAAATCCAATCTTAGTTGTTATTCTCAGCAAAATATCAAGTGTGATAGCTGGAATGTAATTTGTGATGGAAGAGATTTTGTTTTCCTATCTCAGCTTTCCAGAGATAGAGTATTTGCTAGTGTTTAACAACAGCCTGATGTCAGTGGGAAAACTCAGATGCCATTTGACATAAACTCTCATATTAATCAAGAAAAATGTAAGTTCTGAGAGGCATTTCTACTTCCTGAACAGAAATGAGGCTTGGGGTCACAGTGGAAGGTTGGAGATCATTCTCAAGCTGCTTTATCTCCTCACGTGCTGCAAAACAGTGTTCTCAAAACATTTCCAAAAAAGCATTTCATGGCTTCACTACATTAATTATAAAGGTAGATGTAAAAATGTAAAAATCCCAGCAGTACTAATGCCAAATAATTGTTAGTGCTTTAAGAGGCTGACAGAATATTTTAACTTGAGGGTAATACAGAAAGGGAATGGTTTTACATTTATTGTGATGCCATTCCCAGTGCCTCAGTCTGTCTCCTGTGCTGTGCAGTGTGTCTCTGGGATTGACAGCCACTGCTGCAGAGAATCTGCACATCACCTCAACTTCTACCATTTCTTCCCCCTAGAGATGACTTTGTGTGATTCCTGCATATCCTCCACCAGGGATTTCATGCTCCCTGTAGAAGTTATCACCCAGGCTCCTGCATTAATTCCCTTCAAATCAGAAGTTTGGAATGCTGGAGTTGCCTCTTTGTCTGGAAGTTGTCTCCAGGATTTGTGCTTCTGCCATGAAAGTCCAGAGCATCCCAAGGACACTTCAGTGGCACGAGGAAGGTGCTGAGTGAGGTGACCCTGCTTTTATCAGGATGAGTGCTGTCTTCTTTTGCAGACATCTCACTAGTGGAACAAAAGCCATTATACCACAGTGGCCCAGGGCTTGAGATAGTAACAGAGGCACTTGCAAAGTTTTAAAGGTATTTTGGACAGTGCACAGCAGACTCATGTTTGCTAGTGAAGTTAAGCACTGCTCTTACTAAGAAACAATGAGCTTTTAAATCTCTCTGGGCTTTTCATTCCATTTAAAGCAATTCATACCTGTTCTCCTCCAGTACATGTAAGTTGTGCAAGGTTTCTTAAAGTTTTATAAAGTAAAGTAGGATGCATTAATCTGAGAAAGAAAAATGTATTCCATATTTTAAAAAGTTTATTACTTTTAAAGAAAAAATGCATAAAAATACAGAGCACACACTTGTACAGAAACAAAACAATTCATCTGTGGGACTCTTTGCCATTGAGTACTGTGGATGCCAAATGTTAATGTGGATCTGAAAGTTAGTTGGAGAAATGCAAGGGAAGAAAGCTGTGATGGGCCATTGCAGATGGAAATGATAACCCTTGGAACCAGAGAGCCCTGGAGCCAAAGGTTGCTGGGGGTTTGAGAAGTGTTTTCATAGGATTTTCCTGCAAAAGCCTCCCCACTGCCCCCTCAGAGTATCCAGGGAGGTGGTGGATTCTGAGAGTTTCCCAGGTACTTCTGGTGCTGCAGAGAGCAAGCTTGGCTGGCAGGAAACTCTTAGTGCAGCTTTGGGGTGAATATAAAGAAATGTTCATCTACTTCATGAACCTTCTCTTACTAAAATCACATTTTTCTAGTTGCTTCTTGGACTGATAGAAACCATACAGAAATGTATATTGTATTAGCCATGTATAATATGCAGGAAATCAAATCAGGCACAAACCCCAGGCTCCATCTTTATTAATACTACAGTTTGGGGGGAGGAAGCTATTTTATTCATCCTTTTAAAAGGGATGGATAAAAGGGATGAATAAAATTCCTTTATTCATTCTTTAAAAATATCCAGACAACTCAAACTAAAAGAAACTCTCAGCATCTCATATCCAGCTGCTGGGGAAGTGAATTTTGCACACAGCACACACATTATCCATTCCAGCAGCATACACACCTTTATCCTCTGTCTCCTACCTGCTTTCATAATGAGCCTTCCAGAAGCAAGAACACATGTCCTGAAACAACTTCTGGGGTTACTTAATTGCTCAGTGACCTTTTCTAGATTTGCCAAATCGCTTAAGCTCAAGCACTGCTCATCAGTATTTAATGTAGACCATGAAGTGCCACTCAATTTTCAAATACTTAGTTCTGAACTTAGTTATTTCTGTGAAGAAGGATTTCCAAATTGCTCCCTGTTGGCAGAATGAAAGCAGATAAAACTGAGTAAATCCTCAGCTACCTGAAATTTGTCCAGAGTTACCCTGCCCCATGTTTTGAGCTCAGAATTTTGTCTTGAAATGGTTGTAAATTTGTGAAAATGACCTTCAGAATCAGAAGGCCAGAGACAATGCTTGGGGAAAAAGCATGAAACAGATGTTGTGAACTTTCTCCCACTGAGACACACACAAAGCAATGTTTGCATGCCACAGTATTTAAATGTTGTATCATATGCTCATAAATATGGAAATGAATAAAATTTTCTCCTGACCAAGGTCTCTGAAAAAATTCAGAGAGGAATGAAGGAGGATGAAAAAAAGATCCAGAAGACACTGGCAAGTCTTTGCTGGTTAAAGGGAACAAGTCAGGGTGCTCAGTTTCCAGCTGATGACTTTTCTTATATGAGAGTTTACAAATTCCATTACACCCATGTTAGCTTCAGAATTGCTCTTGCTACTCTCCTCCATTGAAATGCATTGCTTGAAACTTGATGAAATAGCAAAAATAATTATAAATTTGGCTGGGAGACAGGAGCTATGTCTGGTTGGACCCGTGGCTGTTCAATATTCATTTCCTTTTGCACAGTGACAGGGCACAATTTATTTTTACAATTGTATTGAGATATTTCGTGGATGCTCTCACATGAGCAGTTGTGTTGGAATCTTCTCTTTGTGCTAAGATGCTGTTGATGGTCAGTGTTTATTCATACACCAGAGCTGAGAGCTCCAGGAAAAAAAGGACTGCACTAAGGAAGAGTACAGGATGCAGGGCTTTTGGGAACATGCAGCCTGATTTGAAGATGATGCTGAAGTTCTTGATTGAAGTCATGAATCCAGGGAAGGCCTGGCTGGTGGCCTGCAGAGTAGGATGGATGGAGCATGTGGCCAGGGACAGCTCTTCCTGCAAGTGGCACCTGCTGGGCTTGGAGCAGAAAGATGTGAGTCTAACAGGAATTCAAGGGGAAAAACTGCAGTGTCTCAAAGCTGCTTTGAATCAGGGATGGGTAGGAATGATTTTTCCTGCTGGCTGCTGGAGAAAGGTGGTAGAATCAGTCATTGTCCATGTTGTGAGGAATATCTGGGAGTGTGTGTGGTGGACATTGCTATTGCCTCATGTCCTGGTTTGAGGGACAGGTGTCTGCCAATAAAGGCAGGAGCTTCTCTTTGGAATGGACAATGTAAACCCCCTCCCTCCAAACTGTTATTATCATTTTGAAATTAAGAGGGTCTCAGGCAAACATATAGGAGTTAGGAATAACAGTTCTTTACTAGGAAAATTAAAATAGAAATGCAGTATTACAAAGAACAATCCCAAACCCTGCCAGAGTCAGAATCCAAGCTGACACCCGTCAGTCAGTCAGGGTGGTGGCAGCAGCCCCATTCAATGGTGCTGCATCCTCCTGCAGTGGCAGATGTGGTTCAGCTGGAGCAGTGCTCCTGGAGAAGGTGCAGTTTCCTCTGAAGGTGCAGGGATGATGTGGAAAGGTCTGGCTTTCCTCTGGAATGCAGTGGAAAGAAGGTGCCTTGGTGTCCCAAATCTCAGTTTTTCTCTGGGTAGGAAAGGCTTGGCTCCTGCCCTGGCTGGAGCATCTGCCAGTGGGATGATGGAATTTGATCAGTCCCACAGTGGGACTGAATGGGGCAGCAGCAGATGATATCTCCTGGAGGGAGGATGGGCTGTGGAAAGATAAAGATGATTGCCCCAGCTGGTTTAAAGCTGGCCCATTAGCAGATAATATGTGCCAGGAGATCAGGGGCACTGCCCCACCCATAGATGGGGACAGAACACACATTGCTGGGCACATCAACCCAACACACCTCATCCAGACCTTGATTACCTGGCACCCTCTGAAGGGAAGGCAGGTGCTAGAGAAGGTCACAGTGTCACAGCAGAGCTGAGCAGAGGTGCAGGCCATGGCAGAGCAACACATCCCTTTCTCCAGCACCCAGCTGCCAAACCCACTGCTCCAGTGGGAGGAGATGGAGGAAGAAGGGCTCCAGTGTTTGCTTGCAGCCAGGCACTTGAGTGAGATTCTCTCGTCTGAGGCTAGTGCTGACTCCTGCCATACTGTACTGGGGTATTTTTCCTCTAAAAGCACAGTCTGAAAAGGCTAACTTGTTCTGCCATGTACAGCAAATGATCCGTCTGCTGAGCCACCTGGAAGGCCTCTATTTTTAGGCTCTCTCCTCGTAGCAGTTGTAACTTGAATTGACATATTGTTAGCCAAAAGCATGGCACACGAGGCAGGAAAATGTCTGGAGCCATGCAAGGCACTGATTGTTAGCAGCACTGGGAACAGGGGCTTGGCAAGAGCCAGTTTGCTTTTTCCAAGTGGGAAAGCAAGCACAGAGGTTTAACTAGGACAGGCCTGGCTTTCAGCAACCAGAGCTGAGCTGCCTCAACAAGTCAGTCCTTGAGCTGGAAGAGGGGAGAGCAAGGAAGGAGACCTTTGAGGGGAACGTCAGATTTGTCTTTACAAACAAGGGTCTGCTGGTAGATAAAACCAGAACTAAGAGAGAGAAAAGAAACAATGGGATGGATTCCACTGAGTGATGAATGGAAAAAGATATTTACCTTTACAAACAAACTGTAGGTTTGCTGATAAATGAAATTGGATATCAGAAGATGAAAGAAGCAATGGGAAAAATAATGATTATCTATTATTATCTATAATAATTAAAAATCAAAAGGGAGGGTTGTACATTAGAGGGGAATCTCAAGTGTTCTGGGAGGTCTGTGCCTCTCAAGTACCTCAGCCCATGGGGAAAGAGAGAGGGAAATGCAGCAGGAAATTGGGATAAAAAGGGAGGCTGCATCCTCCCAAAATTGGAGAGATCCCAGGGGAATGCCCCATGACCTCTCCCTGTATTAGAATAAAGCAAAAAGGGCTCCTCTGTCACCTCTTTGGACATAAACCTCTGGTGTTTGTGGGTTAATTTTCCTGACATCCCCAGCCATGGCACCCCCAGCTGTCCCTGCCTTCCCCAAGGACACACTGCTCCCTGCACCCCCATGGCCCTGCCACAACAGGAGAAAAGGAGAAAAGCCTTTGTGAGTCACGGCTGAGCTTTCCAACAGTTGCCACAGGAGCATTTGAGAACTTCACAGAGAGGTAACAATTAATCTGCCTGGTTTTTAATAGCTGCAAATCTTCCCACTGCCTGCAGTGAGCTGAGTGCAGCCACAGCAAGGTGAGTCTGCCGAGGGGAGCTGTGTCAGCCCAGCATTAAATCTCAGGGAATTCAGTGGGAATGCTGCATCCATTACCTTGCACCAAAATGCCTTTCAGAGTGCTTGGAGCACCATGAGTAATAGCTGGCACTGGTTCTTAGGTGCTGTCATGGGGGAAAGCATGTGCAGGTCAGCTGGAGGCAGCTCCACCTCCCAGATTTGGTGGGGTGGGATGCTGAGGATGTTGAGCACTGAGGCAGAGGAGCTGTCGAGATCCTTGGCTCCTTTCCAGAGGGTTACAGTGATGAATGTCTTCTCATGAGTGATGTGTTTGGCCAGCCTCAGTGCCTGCAGTCAGATCCAAGTCATTGACTCATCTCTCTCCACAGTCAAGGCACAGCTCCACTGCTACTGAGAGACTGAGGAGACTTGGGGAGGCTACAGTTAAATTTTTCCTTCAATAAATAAGTGTTCATATTGTTTTTACTATGAAATGCACAAGTTTGCAGAAGCTTTTAATTATGAACACCCTGAGCTGGTTTTATACAGCCTTGGGGTGGGTGCTAAGAACACAATGGGAGTGTGCTTGACATCTCTATGTTGTGGGTTTTTTTCTGGGAATGGATGTGCCATTCACAAGGAAATTCTATTCAATAACCTTCTTGTGTCAGCACAGTCAGGATTAATCACGTCCTCCATTACACAGGGGAGAAGTTTCCATATCCCACAGGAATGTGCTGCAGCCCGGGTAGAAATCCTCCCTCTGAGTTACTGATTGTTTTGACAAGTAGGGTCAAAGTGTGTCCCACAATTACCCAGGTTCTGAGCAGCTGCAGGGCTGGTGAGTTGAGGTGTGTGTATATATATATTTATATGAGCAGTTCTGCATTTCAATGAAGTGCCTCACAGTTCTTGTTTTCTGGATCTGACTGCACATCTGGAGCACACACAGCAGTTCAACAAAAAGCCCAAAACCAAACACAGCAGCATTCTGCTGACTTCCTCACCTTGCTACTGCTGCAGAGAAGTATTACAGAAGAAAATTCCTTCAGTCATTTCCAATTACTGGATAATACACTGGTCTGACAGCCTTCCCAACAGAAAGCTAACTGGAAATCATTTTAAACTCAATGAATACATGTTTGCAGAGGCAGGGTATGGACTGCTGAGATTCTGACAGTGTTTCAAAGCAAGGAAAGGCTCTTGCAAATTAACTGAGTGGAATCAAAGTACTCCCTTGCCCACAGCTGAATAAAAACTAGCACTGCAAACCTTTGTACAAGTAGCACATGAGCCCAATACCTGTAGGTGCTTCTGCACACAGATTCCCTTTGGCAAAGCTTCACCACTGGCTTCTTGTAGAACTAGAATATGAGGCAGAAATTGCACTTCTCTATTCTCAAAACACAACAAAAACAAACAGGAAATCAGATTTCCAAGCAAATCTGTCATGGTAGAGTTGTTGTCAAAGTTGATCTGGGAAAAAGGGACCAAAATTCCCTGGATCCAGCATTTAACACTGGTAAGAGAGCAAACAGAAATGTCCACCTGCCCCCACAGAGAAACACACAGAGAAAGTAACTCAAATTAACTTCCTGAGGATCCACAGATAGGAAAGCTTTGCCAATCCCTTGTGGGAATGAACCAAAGATTGGCAAAGTGATAAATAAGGATTTATCTGTCGGCACAGAAATTTAATACAGCAATACTCAAAGTCAAATATATAGAAAGAAAATATGGAAATACCTGAAGATTAGTGGGTTCTACCCTGACAGTGGCCTTGAAAAGAACTGCCTGTGCCAGGTCATGGAGTTTCTGTGACCATGGACTGCAAGTAGCTGGGCAGTGAGGAAGCAGTGTGAAGATCTGGGGAAAATATATTTTAATTAAGGAATAAAAAACCCTCTATAAAATGCTAGCCAAACCCTCATCCCTTCCATGTCCAGCTCAGGCTTCAGCAGTGTGCTCCAGTGACAGCACCTGGCTGTGCTCACACTGCAGCTGGTGACTGCCAGGCAAGTCCAAGGTGGCAGGGAAATTAACCCGCAAACACCAGAGGATTATGTCCAAAAAGGAGACAGAGCAGTCCTTTTTGCTTTATTCTAATAAAGGGAGAGGCCATGGGGCATTCCCCTGGATCTCTCCAATTTTTGGAGGACGCAGCCTCCCTTTGTATCCCAATTTCCCGGCTGCATTTCCCTCTCTCTTTCCCCATGGGCTGAGATACTTGAGAGGCACAGACTTCCCAGAACACCTGAGATTCCCCTCTAATGTACAACCCTCCCTTTTGATTTTTAATTATTATAGAATTCATTATTTTTCTCCATTACTTCTTCCAATATCCAATTTCATTTATCAGCAAACCTACAGTTTGTTTGTAAAGGCAAATATCTTTTTCTATTCATCAATCAGTGGAATCCATCCCATTGTTTCTTTTCTCTCTCTTAGTTCTGGTTTTATCTACCAGCAGACCCACAGCTCATTTGTAAAGACAAATCTGACATTCCTCTCACTAGTAGGTCTCATGGTTAGTAGAAGAATGATACTAATATTAAGAATTAAAAATTAGTAACTGTTAATACACTTAAAAACCTCAGTGCATGGAGCCATTGGAAAGGAACTAGTTCAGAAAGTTTTCTGTCCTCCACTAGTCAAGCATTAGGCTGGGGGGATTTTGAATTTCAATTATTTCTTAGTATTTCATATACATAAGTGCTGGAGATAACCTACGGGTCACTAATTATTCAGTAGCCACTAATTGAACCCTGTAAATGCATAAATCAACTAAATTATGTTATTATTTCTGTTGTTGGTGGTGTTAAATCCTAGAATCATCTATTTACTTGGATAGATCTTACTGATCAAGCAAGATTTTTTCCAAGTAAAAAGTTCATGAAATTAAATGTTATTCTCAGTGTTGTGCTTAATTTAGAATTTAATGGTATTCCGGGCAGCTGCCTGCTCTATTTATTTCTGCTTTTGTATATTAATTGGTTATATCATTCCTTCTGCCTCTGAGGTCTGGAGGTGGAAGATTTACAGCTTAGTTAATCAGTGCTTTTGCTATATTAATGTCATTGTGGAATCTGGAATTGGATGGGGTTCTTTTCCTGCTCTCAGCAGGGGTGAGAGCCATTTGTGGGCAGCTTCTTTTCCAAAGCAGGCTGAGCTTTGGGTTCATGGGCTTAGCTCTGCTCTCAGGCTCACTGAGCAAACAGCCAGGAGTCCATCCCACTGTCATCAGAACTGATACTCCAAATATCTTACCTTAAATCAGATTTTGAAGAGTTCATTGATCCACATGCTGTGGTGGTATAAGGAATTCCAGTTGCCTGTGCCATCTGGAAAGGATGCCTGGTTCATTTCTCCCATGTAAGCAACAGAGTGCTTGGAGAAATCTGATGGATTTTAAGTTTTATTTTAAGTTTTCCTCTCTGGCTGAGCTTGTCAGCTGTGGCAGTTTAAATACAGTTCCTCTGACAGCATAGTTACATCCCAATTTTTTATTTCTTTTAATTCTGAAAGTGTTTGGTCCTTCTTGAGTGCAGGATCTTCCAAATTGAGAGTACAAGGCAAACATTCATGTTATTATTTTGAGGGGTTGGTGGTGAAAGATAAGATTTGTAGATGTGGAAAAGCATTGACTGAATTGTTAGGCAGACATTATTTAAAAGGTTTTGAGTCTTATATGTGTTTGCTGTTTAATGAACATCACACTTGAGACTCTGAGAGTTCTGCTTCCATATCCCCATCTTGGTTTTGCCAAGATAAAACATTGGACCACCAATACTGAGTTCAGCTGGAGCTAAAAGACCAAGTTAGAGAAATCAGTATTTGCTAGGAAAGGAGCACAAAAGGAAATGTATATCAGACTCAGGCCAGGGGGATATACAAAACCTTGTCAAGGCTGAGTGGTATATCTCACATACTTTATGACTAATATATACCTCAAAACAACCTCAAAAGCATCACTTTGGTAGGGGAAAAAAATGAAAATATATGGTGTAGAAAATATCTTTTTTTTTCCCAGTCTGATTATCAACAGGGTGCTTCCATCCAAGACATCATCAATTATACCTTTTCCCCCAGAGCTGTTTACTGATCTATTTTCAGAGCTCTGTGTAGTAACAACAACAAGAAGAAAGGCTCAGCAAACAGGCCCTTCAGGTTTCCCCTTCAGGTACAGAGCAGGGGATCTATTAGTGGGAGGGATGCTATTTTTGAAGCATTCCCACTGTCCCACTTATTCACTATCCATCCATCCACCTCTCAAAACCTGTAACAATGCAGGCAGAAAGCCTTGGGACAGACGTGTGTGTCTCACTGCTGTTTAATGGCTGTTGGGTGAGTGAGCTCCAAAGGCAATTCCGTGTCTGTCCCTGCCCCAGTTCCCAGCTCAGCACATTCCTGCAGGATCCACACAGGCTCCAGCCCAGCTGCAGGGACCCTCTGCTGTGAAGTGCTGCCACTGGCAGTGGGCAGGCACAGCCACTGCAGAGGAGCAGGGATGCTCAGAGTTAATGCCGGGAAAAGTCGTTTATTTCTAACTGCCTGTCTCGGGTTGCAGTACAGGATGTGCCAGCAATGTGTGTTCTGTCCCCATCTATGGGTGGGGCAGTGCCCCTGATCTCCTGGCACATATTCTCTGCTAATGGGCCAGCTTTAAACCAGCTGGGGCAATCATCTTTATCTTTCCACAGCCCATCCTCCCTCCAGGAGATATCATCTGCTGCTGCCCCATTCAGTCCCACTGTGGGACTGATCAAATTCCATCATCCCACTGGCAGATGCTCCAGCCAGGGCAGCAGCCAAGCCTTTCCTACCCAGAGAAAAACTGAGATTTGGGACACCAAGGCACCTTCTTTCCACTGCATTCCAGAGGAAAGCCAGACCTTTCCACATCATCCCTGCACCTTCAGAGGAAACTGCACCTTCTCCAGGAGCACTGCTCCAGCTGAACCACATCTGCCACTGCAGGAGGATGCAGCACCATTGAATGGGGCTGCTGCCAACACCCTGACTGACTGACGGGTGTCAGCTTGGATTCTGACTCTGGCAGGGTTTGGGATTGTTCTTTGTAATACTGCATTTCTATTTTAATTTTCCTAGTAAAGAACTGTTATTCCTAATTCCCATATGTTTTTCTGAGAGCCCCTTAATTTCAAAATTATAATAATTTGGAGGGAGGGGGTTTACATTCTCCATTCCAAAGAGAAGCTTCTGCCTGTATTGGCAGACACCAGTCCCTCAAACCAGGACATGCTCTGATGAGCTGAGTGCTCCAAGGGCTACAATCCCATCGGTGTAATCCCTGCTCCAGAGCTCCAGGCAATCATGCTCTAGGGGACTCCTGTTTCGAACAGCTGAATTTTGATCCAAGCTCTATTGTCCATCCAACAGTTCTAGAAGCTGGAAGTGCCCAGAGCTCAGTGATCTTGACCTTTGTTTTCTCTGGATAAACTTAAGAGCAAGGCAAGCAAAGGGCCCCTGATTGTGTGGCAAATCATCCTCACAGACAGATCTGCTCTGGCTTTAAGGCAGGTTTATTCCTGGACATCTTCCCCAGTGTGGGAGCTACACTTGAAATTTGCTTTGCTTAGTAACTGTCTAGTGCTTGGTTTGGAAACCAGGATGGTGTAACCTTGGGGGAGTCGTGGAATTGCATATAACCCCATTTGCAAGTTGGGATATTAAAATCCTCTTCTTGAAGAAGGGCAAGAAGAAGTCTATTAAGTTCCCTAGGAGGCAGACTGCTGGGAAATAAGCATCATTGCAATTCACATGCTTGAGTGAGACATGAGTACAATTTGCTGTGAGCTCTGCAGCATGAGCAGCATTTTCTTCATTCTGTTGTACTGAGATTTTATAATTTCATTACTTTAAATTGAACAGGACATGAAGGCAAATCCATCTATGGATAGAAGCATACTTCAGTGCATCCACTCATGCTTTAATATCTTTAGACAGGGCACATCCCATTGGAAGTAGTTTGTGCTTATGTTGTGGAAAGCTTAATCTGAGAAACTGAGGCATGCATCCCTCATATTGCTCACCTGCCCAAAAGCTTGTGCCTTCTTTTCACATGACACTCCCACTGAAAATGTATGGTTTTCATAATGATAAATATTTCAAAGCCCTGAAGAATTCCAGACTTTTGCATATTTATCAAATGATTCAAGCAGAAAACCTTGTCCTATCTTTGCATGCACCGCTCTAAAAAGGGAGAAGGTTTGCTTTCCATGGCTCATTCAGTTCTTAATAGGCAAGGCAGTTTTAGTCTGGGGGCAGACCTGAAATCATGTAGTGCTCTCAGTGCAGCCATCAGGTGCAGCCATTGGTTCTGGCTCTCTGCAGGTGGAGCAGTGTGAGCTGCCTTTGTTCTCGAGGCTCATTCACCAGTGGCTTTTTCTGAGCTCTGTCCCAAATTCATTACATGCTCTTAGCATATCCCCCATCCTAGTTTGTCCTGAGACCTTAATTCCATTTTGTTACTGACAGCGAATTCCATCATGAATGCATGCAAAAGGAGAGAACTGCAAATGAGAAGGTGATCATGGAAGAATTGCTTCTTCCATTCCACCCCCCATCCCACCCCTCTCTCACACACACGGGCTGCTGTTCCCTTCATTCCAATGACACGAATCTCCTAAAGCCAGTCACAAGCAATTAATGGGAAAGCACTTTTCTTGTTTGCTAAAGTGTCACACCAAGGCGATTTGAAATCCGGGTTTATCTTCCCATTTCTTTAACTGCTGCTTCCTGCAAATTCACAGCACTGAATAAACGAGTAATAAATCACTCTTGTTGAGTGTCGGAACGCTGCAGCCAAAAAGAGATGTCACACCTTTGCTGCGGTGACAGCGGGGGCGGTGAAGGATGGCGCTGCCCCCTCCCTCAGCGCCAGGCAGGAGATTCCAGCTATCCTGCCTCTCCAGCCCTTGATGTGTGCCAGCTGCCATTCATTAAGCAGCACTGGAGAATTTCTATCCATCCCCAGCACATCTGATTTACTGACCAAAGACTGGGAGTCTTTTCTAAAGGAAACAGCTTTTTCTCACCCTCCTTCACACATACCGCAGCTTGATGTGGGGAGATCTTTTCTTTCTTCATTCCTAACTATTTAATTTAGAGGCAACACAATAGCTGCCTTATTACCTAACCAATTTTAGCATCTTCATATTTTGGAAGAGCTCCTGAGCTGTCCTTTCAGACATGGCAGCTTGGCTTCTGCTCCAAGGATACTTTGCTCCAGTTCAAGGTTAAATATCAGGCTGTTCCCCCAAAATCCATATTTCAATTGGATGCTCCAACAAAGTGCTGAGCCCTTTCAGTCCCACACAGGAGAAGCTCTACAGAGGTTGCTTGTTAGGGGAGAAAACCACATTTTGTCATTTGGTACTGTTTAGTCATTGGTCCTGTGCCTTGGGGCTGCCTGAGGCATTGTCTCTACAAAAGCTGTTTTAAAACAGACTTTGTATCAGATTCCTGAGAGTTAAAGACGATCTGGCAATGTTTAGTGCCATTACTGTTGTTCTTTGTGCTCCCTATTTTAGCAGGTTCTTGGGAAGAAAGTTTTGTGATAACCTTTCCCTAATCCTGCAGAAACCTGTTTCTTTTCCTGGGCTGCTGAGGGCTCTGGTGAGGAGAGGTTGCATTTGGGATACAGATGCACTTGGCAGCATGGTCCCTCTTACACCTGATGGACTCTTCCAGATCAGAGGGATGATCCCTCTGATTCTCAGCCTCTTCTTTGTGACTCATTTTTGGTTACTGAGCAATATTTTTGAAGCAAGGGGTTCTTCCTCAGCTGAGCCATGATGGGTTTACAAACCCATTGGGTTTTGATGGGAAATGAGGCCCCCTTCCACCTTCAATTCTGAGATCAAAGAGAAGGCAGCTGCCTGAGTTACAGCCCATGTCCTCCAAAAGAAGCCAAACACTCCTGTGGAGGTCAGTACATTGAGTTTTGTACTGATTTGAACTGAACTACAGCTGGCAGCCCAGGAGCAGAGAGGTGCTGCATCTTTTTGTTCTCTCAAGACATCTAATTTTCTAGAAGAGGATATAAATATTAACAAATAATTGCTGTTCTGGTTAATAAAAGAACCCATTTTCCATCATCCCAGGAGCACACATTGATTTCTGTAGAAATTCAGCAATCTCTGATCCAGAGAACAGACCTATTCACTATTTATGACTTACACTGAATGGTTTTCCAAAAAATAGAGTCAGGGATTTGATCTTGAATGATTCATGGAAATCAGAAAAAAGGTCAGTCCCTAAGAAACTCTGATAAGTATTTCAGAATTGCAGCAGCACCTTCCCAGACTGTATTCCTGGCTCAGTTATCATCTTTGAACTCTCCATAGTCCCTGATTTCTTTCTGCCTTGCCCATAACCATCCTGACTAAATCCAGGGACAGGCAATTCCATCATTGTCTCTGTTAAGCTCCCAGCACTCGTTCCTGAGTTACCACAACAACAAGGATTAAGTGACAAGCAAATGAAGAACCAGTCAGATAATGGAGTTTTTAAAATGGGGATTACTGGTGCTGAAGATGGAATGGCCTCTTTGATGCTGTTACTATCTATAGCACAAATCCTTCTCAGTCTTTGGACTATTGACCTGACACACTGAAAAGGCTCCTTTGCAGCCCCCATTGTCCAGAGAAAGGGAGAAGCTTTGAGCACAGATGTCTTCAAGGCACAGGAGAAACACAAGGCCAAGAGATAAGCTCGGTAATTTGAAAGCATTTGATTTCTTTCAAGCACAATCCCGACGTTTTAGCTGAAAGTGATATCCTGATCTTATCTGTGTTGCTTTTTCTCTAAGGTGTGCACTCAATACTTTCTAGTTTCCAAAGATACTCTGAGCTGATCTTCCAGCAGCTTGCAAATCAGGTCTGCTGGAAAGGACTGTCTGAGGAGATTCTGAGGAAATATTGTCCCTGACCCTTGGGCTGTTGTTCTTTTAAGGTTGTACAGGATGACTGAATATTTACTTTACTACCTAAGAGTAAATAGCTGGATTTAGGAATAACTGGCCTGATTGTTTTTTGTTTGGAAGGTATCAGTTAATGGAAGTGGGATAATCTGTAGGAAGGTGAGGTTTTTTACCCTTTGTCCATAACATAATGCAGACAATCAGTCTGCAGAGCTGGCAATGTCCAGGGAACCTAGACAAGCATCAGCCCTTTCCTCTTTCATCCAGAGAGTTCTGGGGTTTTTTTGCCATAATATTGTGAGGAAGTTGGGGATTATAATGCTCCCTATTTTACAGACAGAAGGTGAAATTCTCTCCTGCATTAGGGCAACATTGTGCTTTCTAGCAGAGTTGTGAAGGCTGCCTGCAGGAACTTAACAGGTTCACAGACACACTCCCCTGCTTGGGTCTCTGATTAGTCTCTGGTTTTGTGAGAGCTCTGTGGGATACCAGGCAATTAGCAAGTGTTGGACCAGTTTCAGTTTGCTCTGAGACTTAAAATGTGCAAAAGAAAACTGAGGGCTGATGCTGAAAGCTGCACTTGTAGAGGAGTTGCCTCCCTCTGTTTTGACTCTGCTGCTCGTCTGCATTCAGGGACAGGCTCATGGAACCTCACCTGTGACATCTTTTCTGAACCAACTACAAACTCTGTCAATAAGGAGCCCGTAACAGAACATCATGTTATAGATGCAGTTTCACCACAGTGGCAAAGAAGAGATTTTAGTGTTTCCTTCTTCCTTAATGCAGTGCCACTGCAGATTCTCCCTCAGAATGCCTTTGCTTTCTCTTCCATTTTGCTGATGTATTTTAGTGAAAACTTAATGCCAGTTTCTCCTAAGGCCCCAGGTGTTGCCCAGGGTCAGCATAGTACATAAGATGTGGGGAAGCTATTGGCCCTAAATTCAGGACACTCCAGAAGGATGGTGGGCTTATTTATCAGGATGGAGAGAAGGGCTGGTAGGAGTCCCCCGAGGCACAGCAGCTCCAACAGAATTCAGGTAATGAGTCACACCAGAGCTGAGAACACAAGACAGGAACTCTGGTTGCTATTTTCTGCATTGTCTTGGGTTGCAGTACAGGATGTGTCCAGCAATGTGTATTCTGTCCCCATTTATGGGTGGGGCAGTGCCCCTGATCTCCTGGCACATATTCTCTGCTAATGGGCCAGCTTTAAACCAGCTGGGGCAATCATCTTTATCTTTCCACAGCCCATCCTCCCTCCCATCATCTGCTGCTGCCCCATTCAGTCCCACTGTGGGACTGATCAAATTCCATCATCCCACTGGCAAATGCTCCAGCCAGGGCAGGAGCCAAGCCTTTCCTACCCAGAGAAAAACTGAGATTTGGGACACCAAGGCACCTTCTTTCCACTGCATTCCAGAGGAAAGCCAGACCTTTCCACATCATCCCTGCACCTTCAGAGGAAACTGCACCTTCTCCAGGAGCACTGCTCCAGCTGAACCACATCTGCCACTGCAGGAGGATGCAGCCACCATTGAATGGGGCTGCTGCCACCACCCTGACTGACTGACGGGTGTCAGCTTGGATTCTGACTCTGGCAGGGTTTGGGATTGTTCTTTGTCATACTGCATTTCTATTTTAATTTTCCTAGTAAAGAACTGTTATTCCTAATTCCCATATCTTTGCCTGAGAGCCCCTTAATTTCAAAATGATAATAATAGTTTGGAGGGAGGGGGTTTCCATTCTCCATTTCAAAGAGAAGCTTCTGCCTGTATTGGCAGACACCTGTCCTTCAAACCAGGACACTTACACCTTCACCACTGTGTGACTGTGTGGGCATGACTGAAGCACCCTCACACCCCTGGCCTCTTTTTGCTCCCTGACCCTTCCTTTAGAATATCAGCCCTCTTAAACAGCAGCTTTGAGACTTTTTTTATGCAGTACCTAAACAGCAGGGGCTGGGTTTAGCTAGGTTTAGATTCTCTCAATCACTCTGATGAAGCCCATCACAACAGAACAAACAAAAGCAGAGCAGAGTGATAACCTCTCACTAAGTTATTAGAATTGCACCAGGATTAAATCCCACTCAATCTGCTAAAGACAAGGCTGGCAGCAAGGGAATTTCAGTAGTATTTGTATTTTTAAACAGGGAAATATGGAATGTCTGAGAAACTACAGGCCAAGCAGTCTCACCTCAGGACCCAGCAAGATGGAGCAGGTCTGAACTATGGCAGAGGAAAAATAAGGAAGTGATTGGTGCCAGCCAGCATGGCTTCACTGACAAATTTGATGACCTTCTATGACAGGATTATAGGGAAGGACAACTGAATTATCTGCCTGACTTGTGCAAAGCATCAGACACTGTCCTGCACGATGCCAGTCTCTGAACTGGAGAGACAGGAATTTCATGGGTAAGGAATTGGCTGGGTGGTCACAGCCAAGGAGCTGTGGTTCAGTGTCCAAGTGAGCAGAGGTGTCCTCAGGGGCCAGACTAGGACTGGTGCTGTTGGACATCTGTATCAGTGACAGGGACAGTGGCATCTTGTGAGCCCTCAGGTTTCCAAGACACTGAGCTATGTGGTGTGGGGTGGGGTGTGGTCAGCCTGGGGCTGCCCCTGGATCCCTGGAAGTGCCCAAGGCCAGGTTGGACAGGGCTTGGAGCACCTTGTGCTAGTGGAAGGTGCACTGCTTGTGACAAGGGGTGGCTTTAAGGTCCCTCCCAACCCAAACCATTCCATGGTTCTGTGTGTAAAACACACAGTGGCTGTGAGTGCACCACAAGTAAGTTTAGGCTGAAAAGTTGGAGAAGAACTTTCTAAGCATCAAGCCAGGTATGTTCTGGAAGTTTCCCCCTAAGGAAGTTGGAGACATTTGTACTATGAACACCTTTTAACTTCAAAACATGGGCAACTAATGAAGTTTAGGGACAGATTCCTACTCCACATCTTGCTTTCTCAAAGCCATGTCAGATCTTCAATTCCTTTGTTATTTTTTATCTTTAGAAGCATTTCCTTTAGTTAACCTGAAAAAGAGTCTAAAAGAAATTTGTAAATCAAGCTGAGGTCAGATTCTACCTGTCCATTCCAAACCCAAGAAACTGTGGCTTCTTAGTGAGGACTTCCAACAGGATTTTTGGCTGAGCCACATTACCCTAATGGAGATATTTGTTCCTTGATTGCAGCAGTCCACTTAAGGAAGTTAGCAGTTGAAGTGTGCAAGCAAATGCACCTTCATCCCCAGCATTAGGAGGGGAGCCCGTGCTGCCCTGCCTGCCACCTTCAGTTTCTGCAGCTCTGCAGGCTGTGCCTGTCTTATCTGGGTCAGTCAATATGGAGAGTGGAACCTTAGCTGGTTATCACCCTCGAGAAAAGTGCTGGTTTGGGTTTCAGCAGAGCTGCTTATCCAACCTGTGGGGAAAATGACTTCAGTGGAAAAACCTACTTTTGTGAAGGAACAAAGCAGAAGGTAATTTGAATGGACTTTATAGAGTAGCTGAGAAACTCCACTTGGTACCTGCCTGCCTTTGTTCCCGTCCCTGCTGTGCATGGGCTCTGAAATACAGAGCAGAACAAGCTCCTGGGAGTGTGAAATGCCAGGAATTCTGCCTGAAAGGACCAATGTGCCAGTGGCATGGCTTTGACAGGGCTACTGCATGCAAACATCCAGTCATAACCTCCAGGCCCAGGCAACACTTCCTTGGCAGCATCCTTTTCCAGAGGTTTTGCAGGATCAGTGACTGGCAGGTAGAACAATCTCCCACATGATATGGATTGGAAAATACACTCTGCACCCATTGTTTTTGTTTGTGATCTTCCTTCATTGTGTCTTAACTGCTTTGTCCTTTCTCCTGTGGTGAGATGAAGGCAAATCTCCTGGGGAAAAATGGCTTTTTTCCAGCAGTTACGTGTACAGCTGAAACCAGAGTGCTGAGCCTCCCCTGAAGGTACCATCTGATACTGCCCTGCCAGAGTCCAGGACACTCTGTTCTGCAGGGCTTCCAGCCCTTCTTTCTCAAAACATCCCAACAGCTTTCCTGGCAAGGAGTCCCCTGCTAGTGTCTCTACCTCACTTTGCTATTCTGTGTGTCACAATGAACCTGAACCAGAGGTTACTGCTGAAAGGGGGAGCTGCATTTCCCCAGCCTTCTCCTACACTCTGCTGCTTTTACTGCCTCTGGCTCTCAACAAGGGCTTTAAAAACTGAGGGAGTCTTCTAATCTATCAGGCAACTAAGGAAAAAAAAAGCCTCAAAAAAACCTCTTACATTTTCTGGATTAGGCAATAGAAATGTTTGTGAAAGTTTTGTGAGTGCAAAGAAGGAAAGGAGAGCAGAACAGGAGAGTGAAGACCCCTTTCAGTATCTACCAGCTGGTAGTTTCAGCTGTAGTTTCACCCTGTATTTTCTAAAACATCAGGAAAAACTGAAAAGCTGAAAACATAGAACCAATTTTTGTGGTTCAGAGGGATGTCCCTCCTAATGAGGAAAAATACCTGCAGGGTAATTATCACAGACCACAAGGCACATGAATGCAGTGTCCTTCATTCTAGGTACATTTTGGCAGAGTGCAACCCTTCACAGTGAATATTCTGCTCCTTGGGTGGCATCTTGGCTAGACAAAATAAAGAATTAGCTTGTCCCAGTGGTACACACTGCTGTCAGAACTCCCACCTGTAACTCTGGGTGCAGGGTGTTCTCTCATGCTCCATATTCACCCTGGAGAACCTTCTCCTGCTCTCTAGTGGTAGAAGCACAAAAAGGCCAAAAATGTTCTGCTTTTTCCTGGCCAGTTCACACATTCATACCTTGTTGTTGCTGCACTGCCCCAGAAATGGTTCTCAATTCCAAGCTGGAATAGTTCAGTATATATCTGTGTGCAGAGCAATTGTATTGCTGCCTTATTTAAACTTTTTTTTTAAAAGTCCTTGCCCAGCTTCCTGCCTTTCCTGCTGGGGTGGGTAGCCCACTGTTCAATTGCAGTGAAAGTGGCAATAGCAGAGAGGCTCCTTGGCTGCCTGGCAGCTGAGGACACAGTCTTAAACTCACAGCTGGAGAGGTCAATCTGGATTTTAAACAGGGAAACATTTCAGAACAGTGGCGTGTCCTGGATTATAAACTAAACAAGAAGTTCCCTTTAAGAACAGATGAGTCAGTGCTGGAAAATTGCAGATTACTCTCTTCTTCATCCAATCCAGTGGAAAATAAGGGATGTAAACTTTTTCCTAGTTATCTGCTGATGTGTGAGTACCATGGTTTGATACCTGGATAGACAATCCTCTGCTTAACTGCCTCAGTTGCTGAAATATCCATTTTAATAAGAGTTGCACAGCACCCTCTTCTGCTGAGAGGAGCAGAGCCGTGGAACTCCCTGGGCTGTCTCTTTTCCTGTCTCTGATGGGCATTTATACACTGAAGAGCAAGGTAAGTATAAAAACTCAATTACAGCAACGAGGGCAGGATCAATAAAGGAATGAGAGGCTGGCAGCTGCACGGATGGGGCTCTGTCTCTGCAGCAGAATCCTGACACACGACATTACAAGAACATGGAGTGCTCAGATGAGTTATGAAGATTGATATTTATGATTATGACTTGCAATTGTGCTATTTTAAAAACCCACCTATTTGGTAATGAAAACCTGCTGGCAAGATCTGCTCAAAGAGGTGAAATTGCAGGAAGAGTAAAATCAGATCAGTAAATCAAATGCTCTAAATCATCAGTGAGACACACTACAATTAGGGTAGGATTCAAGCAGGCAGAGTTATTGAATTGCAAGCATAAATCCATGGCATGCATGTGCTGCCATTCCTTCTGGGAAGCACAGGCTCACCTCCAGCATTTCCACACTCACCTCTGCCAAGGGCAGGAAGATAAGGACTGTCTCCCCACATCATGATTCCCACGGGCTGCAGTGGGGTTCAGTTCTCCAGAGGCTCCCCAGGCTGGGAGGATCCCCATTTCCTTACCTCAGGCTCATGGGCACACAGGTGGTTGGGGCAGAGAGACCTGCAGGAGGCTCAAGCACTTGGCTGACTCTGCCTGGGGGATTCATTGTTACTGCTCTGAAATGAAGAGCAACCTTGGAGCAGCAGGGCCTTCTCCTTTTCTGACTACAATTTTTTATTTTTTTTTCTTAATCTCACTTGCTCTGTTTGCCTTAGGAAAAAATTCCAGTTCCTAATGATCTACTGGCCAGTGCATGGCATCTGCATGAGAGGAATGTCAGATTTGTCTTTACAAATGAGCTGCGGATCTGCTGGTAGATAAAACCAGCACTAAGAGAGAGAAAAGAAACAATGGGATGGATTCCACTGATTGGTGAATGGAAAAAGATATTTGCCTTTACAAACAAACTGTAGGTTTGCTGATAAATAGAATTGGATATTGGAAGATGAAAGAAGCAATGGGGAAAACCATGAATTCTATAATATTTAAAAATTAAAAGGGAGGGTTGTACATCAGAGGGGATTCTGAGGTATCAAGTGTTCTGGGAGGTCTGTGCCTCTCAAGTATCTCAGCCAGTGGGGAAAGAGAGAGGGAAATGCAGCAGAAAATTGGGATAAAAAGGGAGGCTGCATCCTCCCAAAATTGGAGAGACCCCAGGGGAATGGCCCATGGCCTCTCCCTGTATTAGCATAAAGCAAAAAGGACTGCTCTGTCTCCTTTTTGGACATAAACCTCTGGTGTTTGTGTGTTAATTTTCCTGACAGGCAGCACAGGAATGGAAGGTGCAGAAGATCCTCTGAAAATTGCAATGCCTCGTGTGCTTACCCACCACAGAAAAACATGTGAGGCTGTCAAGTCCTGTAAGTGCAGCCTGGGGTTCCCTTTCTGGCCAGGGACACCAGCTCAGGACATTGCTGTCAGCTGGGGGTTGGAGGGACTGGTTCCAGTGGCAGCTGGCTCATCAGGTTTAGTGCAAACAAACCTGCCTTGGAATGCATTTAGGGAAATGCTTAACAAAAGCTGCTTTCAGCTCAGTGGCAACAGCTGGATTCTGGTTTTAAGAGGCAGCACTGAACAAGCACAAGTGGAGAGGAATAGCTTGTTCCAGTGGGCTGATTATGGCACAAGGAATTAGGAAATCCTGCATTTTAGTTCCTACCACTGCTTTGCTGAGAAATCTTTCAGATTCTCTCTAGTGAGCATCTTCCTTATTTCACCTCCTGTAGCAATAAAACTTGCTTCAGTGAACAGTCACAAAGGCTGGCAGCTTGACATGCTACAAATGAGCCTTGCTTAGAAAATTTAAGCAGGGCATATGGTTTCCCTGGTTTAATTTTTGGTAGAGAGGAAAATTGTACCAGGAGTACACATGGGAGTGATAATATCTGTGAATTTCCTGTTCTCACTGCAGGAAAACACAGATCTAAGAGCACTTGTGTCTGTTTTCTCCTATTTCAGATCCTCTGTTCTTTATAAAGAGGAATTAGAATCAAGAAGAGTGGATTTATGAGAAAGTAACCCCTTAAATTAATTGGGATTTTTGCAACAGAATGGTGAGCAATGATAAGAAAGTGACAGCAAGACTGTTGCAGGTTTTTAATCTTGAGTCCAGCATTGGTTTCATTGTGGTAATGTGGCCAAATTAACCATTCTGCCTCATTTCCCCTAGACAGAAACCCGACACAAGGTGCTGAAGTGAATTTGTGCCCCTACTCTAAGCAGCACCTTTGGTGCACAGTGGTTATTTCAGTGGCTCCTTGATTTTCTTTGTATGTATCCTGCAAAACTGCTGGAGGGAACTCTGTAAATGAATGGTTACTTGTCATCCAGCCTTGGGAATGGCTCCATCAGTTCTCCAAAGTGCCAGTTTATTACTCATTTTACTGAGCTACGAGGTATTAATAAAACATGAAGGCTGAAGCTGACTTCTCTGCACTTGGAAATCCATGCTGTATAATCACCCAGGCTGGGAAATCTCATTAGTTTGCTTTCAGTTTCTCCAGGAAAACAAATATTTTGCACCAACAGAACTTACTGTTTGTGGGTTTCAGTTTGGATTCACCATCCTTCCAGCAAGATACTTGCAAAAAGCAAAGACACAATCCCTAAAAATTTATTAGGAGTCTTCCTTTGAAGCAGACCCAAAGAGTGGGCAAATAGATCACTGTAACCAAACCCAGAATCCTGAATTCTGAGTACCACAAACCTCCCACAGGACAGGAACTTGGATAAAAAGGATCTACTTTGGTCCACTTGGGAAGGGTCAAAAGGAGTCCTGAGAGTTTATCAACCTTATCAATAAATGGGATAATGAGATGTGATTTATACTTCCATTGGAATTTTTAGAAGGCTTTGGCAAATCCATTTTTTGAGGAAGCTAAGCAGCCAGAGAGGGCAAGGGAAGGTCCTGACAGGGGTAAACAAAAGAAAGGGATGGTAAAAGTAAGTGATGGAGCCCCACCATAGTGCCAGAGGAGCTCCTTAAGGATTTGTGCTGGATGTAAGCAGTAGGGCATAATCACAAGTGACTCAGAAAAGGGTGTGAGCATTCCAATCACTATTCTTGTTCATCTGCCTTTCCCTTTTCCAGGATTTAATATAGAAAGAAACATTATTAACATTTACTCTGGCTTCCTCTGCGGCACGAGCTGGGACGAACCCAAATTGATTGCAGATTCAAATCTAGTATCTGGGATTGAGCTAAGGCAGACCTTTCATGAAAAAACCTAATCTTCTTCTTAAAATTTCCTGTGACAGAGAATCTACGAGGACTTCATCGTGTCAATCTAGAGGTTAGTTGCCCTCAACATGAAAAATTATTAACTTAATGCTGGCCTGGAGGCGTGGAGCTTCCAGGCAGCGTCTCTTTTGCAACTCCATCTGCTGGTCTGAGGAGTCCTCTGTGTTCAGGTCTCCACCTCTCCATGTGGGTACTTACAGATGATTATCAAATAATTACTTACACTTCCTTTTGCTTAACCAGAAAAGATTATGCTTTTCTTTTCTATTAAAGTCTGTCTTCCCAGTTCTTTTCCGCTGAGCAGGATCTTCATCTTGAATTTGGTGCAAACATCTGTTCCCACAAGTCCTGGGTAGAGCTTAACCACACTTGTGAGGGTCTTCTACACCTGGACACCCTTCCAGCCAAGGGGAGCAGGATTATTCTCTGGCCATCCCACCCCAGTCTGGTCCCTGCTAGGAAATGTTAAGCATTCTCTAGTACTGAAAGGGCAAACACCTACTCGGACCCCGTTCTCCTCCTGAGAAATTTGAATTTATAGAAGCAAAAACACAATTGTGAGCTTTCCCCATTACTCATGAATGAGCTGTTTCCATCACCACACATTTCCAAAGAAATCCTATCACCTAGTCCTGCAAATCCAAGGAAGTGGAAGTTTGTTGCTTCACTGAAACACAGATTTGCAAAAGGTTTTGCAAAAGGGTGAAAAACAAAGAATTAACAAGCCCCAAAGTGGCTAATACACAATTGTACTGGGAACAGGCTTTGATCACAGCTTGTCAAGTGTCGACTGTGACATGAAGTTGATCTGAAGGGAGACAGCAGTGGCTTTGCAGTTGTTTAATATGAAGTGCTTCCTCTGGGTTTGCCCAGGTCCCTGTGCATGGCCCCGGCTCAGGGGACGTGCTGAGGGGGAGCTTGATGCTCTGCCTGTGTCCTTGGGGAAGCCACAAGAGCCCCAAAAGGGCCAAAGCAGAATCCTGAGGGACACCCCTCATCCCCAGCCTGCAGCTGCACATGGAGCCACTGGCCACGAGTCCCTGTCTGCATCCAGCTGGCCAATGGCTGGTGCCCAGAGTGGCCCACTGTCCAAGGGCAGGGCTCGGCAGGGTGGGGGTCAGGCTGTCCACTGGCCCCGTGGCACAGTGGGCACTGGGGGAGGGGGCTGGGCACACCAAGGGCTACAAGTGCCCAGGTGCAGGGAGGGCTGCTGGAGGGGCACGGGCGTGGCCCTTTGTGACACCCAGTGATGCGGGACACGTGCTGTCCAGAGACCTTTGTGACATGGCAGAGCCCCGCCCTGGCTGAGGGGTATATAAGGGGTGCAGAGCCCTGGGCTGCCCAGTCCCGTGAGAGCCACTCTCACAGAGGGAAGCAGCTCCCGCCATCTCTCGGTGCTTCGTGACCTCAGCCATGGAGGGTGGCAAGGCAAGGCCCAAGTCCTCACGGCCACGCAGGCCCCTGCCCAGCTGGGGGCCAGACCTGGCCCTCAATGGGCCCGGGGTGGGGGCAGTGGGTGCCTCGCCCTGGCCACAGTCACAGCCTGAGGACAAGGAGGGGCTGTTTGTCATCGAGGAGGAAGACAACAACAGGTGTCAAGGCGCGGATGTGGAGCCCGGGAAGGAAGCGTCCCCGTGCAGAGCGGGGGATTTGCACCAGAGCCTGGTGGCTGAGAGGGAGCAGCGGGGAGATGTGGCACTGGGAGAGCTGCCCCAAGGGGAAAAGCTGCCATCAGCAGGGGCACAGAGCCCAGTCCCTGCCCCGTACAGCTCCAGCTGTCCCCCCAGCCCCGCAGCCAGCCCACGGGGAAAGCAGAGCCGCGGTGAGCAGCTGGAGGAGGCAGAGTGGGAGTCACTCCAGGAAGAGAGTGAGGAGGGGGCCCCAGCTGGGGATGATGAAGGCTGGGAATACCAGCAGGAGTGGCAAGGTGAGGCCGAAGCAGAGCTGTGCCAAGGAGAAGCCAGCAGCCAAGAGCTCTCCGAGTGGGAAGACTGCTTCGAGCCCGAGCTGTGCCCGGAAGCGCTCCTGAACTGGGACGCCCTCAGCCAAGAGCTGCAGGAGGGAGACAACAGGAGCACCCCAGAGTCCCAGCTGAGCATCTTCAGCTTCGGGGCCAGTCCCTTGGCGCGGGAGGAGGATGAGTGGGACGCAATCAGCGAGCTGGAGCTGTGTGAAGAAGGCGGCAGGGCCCAGAGGCTGGCAGCTCTGGCGGCACACGGCCTGACCGTGCCGGCCCCTCGGGAGGCCTGGGCCGAGGGCCCGGCAGCGCAGTCGCCGCTCGCCTCCCTTCCCTCCCCGCAGCCCCGAGGCTCCGCGGGCCAGCAGGGGCCCGGGGCAGGGCCGGGGAGCCCCCCTGGCCCCTGGGCCGCGCAGGCCCCCCGGCAGCAGCCGGCTGCCCCCAGCGCACGGCCCGGCCGCCTCAGCCGGGCGCTGCGGGCGCTGCGGGCGCTGCTCTGCTGGCCCTGCCTGAGCCCACGGCCGCAGCACTAGTGGCTGTGCCGGCGCCAGGCCGGCTGCAGATGGCGGCTGCCCGGGGCCTGCGCGGGGCCCCAGGGACACGCACGGCCCGCCTTGGCCTGACGCGGCCCCGCAGCCTCAGCTGCCCACGGCCTCTGCCAGCACCCAGAGTCACCGCTGTGCCCAGCCCCGAGCGGCAGCCCTGGGGCGCTCTGGGTGCCGGGGGCTCAGCACTCAATGCCATGGAGCCATCGACGTGCCAAGGGACCCTGATGGTCACCCAGTGCCACTGCACCCTGCAGCACCGCCGTCACCACAGCGCCTCGTCCCCAAGGGCCACATCTGCACAACTTCTCGACGCTCGACAGACAGCCAGCACCTCCCTGGACAATGCTAGCAGTGCCTCATGCCTCTGCCAGGGAAAAGGGCTTCTGATATTGAATCAGAACGGGCACCGACAGGAGCTGCAACTTCCAAAACAAATGGAAGTGGAATTAGAAAAATAGCAGTAGTTAAACAAAAAAAATAGGATTAATAGTGTAGGAATCAGAAGAAGACGATGAGGAAGAAATAGAAGTTGTGATAAATTAAACTGTAGTTATTAATATAAGAATATAGAAAAGGATAGGAATGACGGCAAGCAAAACAAGTGAATAAGGTTACTTAGAAGAATAGAAGAATTAGAAGAATAAGAAGAATATGATAAAGAAGAAGAAATAGTAGTAGTAAATAAGAATAATAATTAAAATAGGAATAAGAAGAATAAGAAGAAAGAGTAGGAGAAGCACGTTAGAAGAAGGAAAAGTAGAAGACTTAGATGAAGATGAAGAAATAGCAAAAATTTCTACGACCCCATCTCCCATTTCTATTTCAATAAAATCCATGTCAAATAAAATCTGTTATTTGTGGTCTCCTTTGCAGTTCCAGTGGGCCAGAGGCGCCTCTCCCTCATGGCATCCTGACCCTGATGGAACCAGGGGCAGGCTCCTGCCACAAGCAGGAATCAGAACGGGCACCGACAGGAGCTGCTACTGGACTTGGACTCATTCTTCCAAAACAAATGGAAGAAGAGTTTTAGAAATAGCAGTAGTTAAGTATAAAAAGTAGGTATAAGAGTATAGGAATAAGAATAAGAAGATGGAGACGAAGAAATAGTAGTAGTGGTAAATGAAAAAATAGTTATTAATATAAGAATACCGAAAAGGATAGGAAGGACGGCAAGCAGAACAAGTGATTAAGGTTAATTAGAAGAAGAATTAGAAGAATAAGAAGAATATGATAAAGAAGAAGAAATAGTAGTACTAAATAAGAATAAAAATAAAATAAGAATAAGAAGAATAGGAATAAGAAGTATAAGTTGAAGAAGAGTAGTAGAAGCATGTAAGAAGAAGAAGAAGATAGAGAAGAAGGGAAAAAAGAAGACATAGATGAAGATGACAAAATAGTAAATATTTCTACGTCCCTAGCACCCATTTCTTGTTCAATAAAATCCGTTTGTTTGTTCTCCTGTGGTCTCATTTGCACCCTCAGTGGAGCAGAGGCGCCTCTCCCTCATCCTGACCCTGATGGAACCAGGGGCAGGCTCCTGCCAGAAGCACTCCAGGATTCTGTCAGGGACTCCCTTCCCTACTTCCCTCCGCTTCCAGCTGGAGAACATGCAGCAAAGCAACCTTTGCTGTGTGCTCGGGGGGCCCACCCAGCTGCTGGCCCTTGACCCTGGCCCTGCACAGCTGCCTTGGGAGGCACAGCAGCAGCAGCAGCACCCTGGCAGCCTCAGGAATGGCCTCTGAGATCCATGGCACACTCTGCAACGGGCTGCAACTCCAGCTTCCAGCAAGGAAAGGATTGCCTAGGGGTTCCTTTTCATTTGAGAAGGGTCAGGAAAGCCCAAGAGTGTTGAAACACACACGGACCCTGGGGGAGGCATTGGGGTATTTATTGAGGCAGCTTCACCCTGTAAATAACCCCCTGCCAGGCTCAACTTGAGAACAATTCCCAAATAATATCCAACCATCCGCTCCTTTTTGGGTGGCATGAGGAAACACCCGTGGGCCACTGCAGCACTGGAAATATTTCAGTGTACTGAAGAAGCAGTGCCTGAAGGGGAGAGACTCTTTGGGCCTGGGCTCTCTCCAGCACTTTCTGCTGCAAGCACATTCCTGGACACTGCCCACAGGGGCAGAGGCACAGGCTGAGGGTGCTGCTCTCTGGCCAGCCCAGCTGGCAGTGGGCATGGGCACAGGAAAGGCCCAGGAGCCAGCCAAATGCTGTTCTGGAGGAATGGGAGCAGCCAGGCAGGTGGCACCAAACTGACAGGTCTGAAGGCCACTCCTGGCCTGGATGAATGCAGGAGTCAGGAATTGCCCTGGGCCAGGAGCAGCACCTGGCACTCGGCCTTGTGTCACCCTGTGAGGTTCTCCTGGTTCCACTTCTGAGGTTTGCCCAGGTCCCTGTGCATGGCCCCGGCTCAGGGGACGTGCTGAGGGGGAGCTTGATGCTCTGCCTGTGTCCTTGGGGAAGCCACAAGAGCCCCAAAAGGGCCAAAGCAGAATCCTGAGGGACACCCCTCATCCCCAGCCTGCAGCTGCACATGGAGCCACTGACCACGAGTCCCTGGCTGCATCCAGCTGGCCAATGGCTGGTGCCCAGAGTGGCCCACTGTCCAAGGGCAGGGCTCGGCAGGGTGGGGGTCAGGCTGTCCACTGGCCCCGTGGCACAGTGGGCACTGGGGGAGGGGGCTGGGCACACCAAGGGCTACAAGTGCCCAGGTGCAGGGAGGGCTGCTGGAGGGGCACGGGCGTGGCCCTTTGTGACACCCAGTGATGCGGGACACGTGCTGTCCAGAGACCTTTGTGACATGGCAGAGCCCCGCCCTGGCTGAGGGGTATATAAGGGGTGCAGAGCCCTGGGCTGCCCAGTCCCGTGAGAGCCACTCTCACAGAGGGAAGCAGCTCCCGCCATCTCTCGGTGCTTCGTGACCTCAGCCATGGAGGGTGGCAAGGCAAGGCCCAAGTCCTCGCGGCCACGCAGGCCCCTGCCCAGCTGGGGGCCAGACCTGGCCCTCAATGGGCCCGGGGTGGGGGCAGTGGGTGCCTCGCCCTGGCCACAGTCACAGCCTGAGGACAAGGAGGGGCTGTTTGTCATCGAGGAGGAAGACAACAACAGGTGTCAAGGCGCGGATGTGGAGCCCGGGAAGGAAGCGTCCCCGTGCAGAGCGGGGGATTTGCACCAGAGCCTGGTGGCTGAGAGGGAGCAGCGGGGAGATGTGGCACTGGGAGAGCTGCCCCAAGGGGAAAAGCTGCCATCAGCAGGGGCACAGAGCCCAGTCCCTGCCCCGTACAGCTCCAGCTGTCCCCCCAGCCCCGCAGCCAGCCCACGGGGAAAGCAGAGCCGCGGTGAGCAGCTGGAGGAGGCAGAGTGGGAGTCACTCCAGGAAGAGAGTGAGGAGGGGGCCCCAGCTGGGGATGATGAAGGCTGGGAATACCAGCAGGAGTGGCAAGGTGAGGCCGAAGCAGAGCTGTCCCAAGGAGAAGCCAGCAGCCAAGAGCTCTCCGAGTGGGAAGACTGCTTCGAGCCCGAGCTGTGCCCGGAAGCGCTCCTGAACTGGGACGCCCTCAGCCAAGAGCTGCAGGAGGGAGACAACAGGAGCACCCCAGAGTCCCAGCTGAGCATCTTCAGCTTCGGGGCCAGTCCCTTGGCGCGGGAGGAGGATGAGTGGGACGCAATCAGCGAGCTGGAGCTGTGTGAAGAAGGCGGCAGGGCCCAGAGGCTGGCAGCTCTGGCGGCACACGGCCTGACCGTGCCGGCCCCTCGGGAGGCCTGGGCCGAGGGCCCGGCAGCGCAGTCGCCGCTCGCCTCCCTTCCCTCCCCGCAGCCCCGAGGCTCCGCGGGCCAGCAGGGGCCCGGGGCAGGGCCGGGGAGCCCCCCTGGCCCCTGGGCCGCGCAGGCCCCCCGGCAGCAGCCGGCTGCCCCCAGCGCACGGCCCGGCCGCCTCAGCCGGGCGCTGCGGGCGCTGCGGGCGCTGCTCTGCTGGCCCTGCCTGAGCCCACGGCCGCAGCACTAGTGGCTGTGCCGGCGCCAGGCCGGCTGCAGATGGCGGCTGCCCGGGGCCTGCGCGGGGCCCCAGGGACACGCACGGCCCGCCTTGGCCTGACGCGGCCCCGCAGCCTCAGCTGCCCACGGCCTCTGCCAGCACCCAGAGTCACCGCTGTGCCCAGCCCCGAGCGGCAGCCCTGGGGCGCTCTGGGTGCCGGGGGCTCAGCACTCAATGCCATGGAGCCATCGACGTGCCAAGGGACCCTGATGGTCACCCAGTGCCACTGCACCCTGCAGCACCGCCGTCACCACAGCGCCTCGTCCCCAAGGGCCACATCTGCACAACTCCTCGACGCTCGACAGACAGCCAGCACCTCCCTGGACAATGCTAGCAGCGCCTCATGCCTCTGCCAGGGAAAAGGGCTTCTGATATTGAATCAGAACGGGCACCGACAGGAGCTGCTACTGGACTTGGACTCATTCTTCCAAAACAAATGGAAGTGGACTTTAAGCAATAGCAGTAGTTAAATATGAAAAAAAAAATAGGAATAATAGTATAGGAATCAGAATAAGTAGAAGACTAAGAAGAAGTGATAGTAGTAGTGATAAGTGAAACAATAGTTATTAATATAAGAATATAAAACAGAATAGGAATGAAGGCATACGCAACACAAAAATAAGATTAATTAGAAGAGTAGAAGAATTGGAAATATAAGAAGAATATTATAAAGAAGAAGAAGAAATTGTAGTACTAAATAAGAATAAAAATTAAGATAGGAATAAGGAGTAAAAGAAGAAAGAGTAGTGGAAGCACTTAAGAAGAAGGGAAAGAAAAAGACTTAGATGAAGATGAAGAAGTAGGAAATATTTCTACGTCCCCAGCTCCCATTCCTCCTTTAATAAAATCCATGTCCAATAAAATCTTTTTGTTGTCCTCCTGTGGTCTCCTTTGCACCTTCAGTGGGCAGAGGCGCCTCTCCCCATGGCATCCTGACCCTGATGGAACCAGGGGCAGGCTCCTGCCAGAAGCACTCCAGGATTCTGTCAGGGACTCCCTTCCCTACTTCCCTCCGCTTCCAGCTGGAGAACATGCAGCAAAGCAACCTTTGCTGTGTGCTCGGGGGGCCCACCCAGCTGCTGGCCCTTGACCCTGGCCCTGCACAGCTGCCTTGGGAGGCACAGCAGCAGCAGCAGCACCCTGGCAGCCTCGGGAATGGCCTCTGAGATCCATGGCACATTCTGCAATGGGCTGCAACTCCAGCTTCCAGCAAGGAAAGGATTGCCTAGGGGTTCCTTTTCATTTGAGAAGGGTCAGGAAAGCCCAAGAGTGTTGAAACACACACGGACCCTGGGGGAGGCATTGGGGTATTTATTGAGGCAGCTTCACCCTGTAAATAACCCCCTGCCAGGCTCAACTTGAGAACAATTCCCAAATAATATCCAACCATCCGCTCCTTTTTGGGTGGCATGAGGAAACACCCGTGGGCCACTGCAGCACTGGAAATATTTCAGTGTACTGAAGAAGCAGTGCCTGAAGGGGAGAGACTCTTTGGGCCTGGGCTCTCTCCAGCACTTTCTGCTGCAAGCACATTCCTGGACACTGCCCACAGGGGCAGAGGCACAGGCTGAGGGTGCTGCTCTCTGGCCAGCCCAGCTGGCAGTGGGCATGGGCACAGGAAAGGCCCAGGAGCCAGCCAAATGCTGTTCTGGAGGAATGGGAGCAGCCAGGCAGGTGGCACCAAACTGACAGGTCTGAAGGCCACTCCTGGCCTGGATGAATGCAGGAGTCAGGAATTGCCCTGGGCCAGGAGCAGCACCTGGCACTCGGCCTTGTGTCACCCTGTGAGGTTCTCCTGGTTCCACTTCTGAGGTTTGCCCAGGTCCCTGTGCATGGCCCCGGCTCAGGGGACGTGCTGAGGGGGAGCTTGATGCTCTGCCTGTGTCCTTGGGGAAGCCACAAGAGCCCCAAAAGGGCCAAAGCAGAATCCTGAGGGACACCCCTCATCCCCAGCCTGCAGCTGCACATGGAGCCACTGACCACGAGTCCCTGGCTGCATCCAGCTGGCCAATGGCTGGTGCCCAGAGTGGCCCACTGTCCAAGGGCAGGGCTCGGCAGGGTGGGGGTCAGGCTGTCCACTGGCCCCGTGGCACAGTGGGCACTGGGGGAGGGGGCTGGGCACACCAAGGGCTACAAGTGCCCAGGTGCAGGGAGGGCTGCTGGAGGGGCACGGGCGTGGCCCTTTGTGACACCCAGTGATGCGGGACACGTGCTGTCCAGAGACCTTTGTGACATGGCAGAGCCCCGCCCTGGCTGAGGGGTATATAAGGGGTGCAGAGCCCTGGGCTGCCCAGTCCCGTGAGAGCCACTCTCACAGAGGGAAGCAGCTCCCGCCATCTCTCGGTGCTTCGTGACCTCAGCCATGGAGGGTGGCAAGGCAAGGCCCAAGTCCTCGCGGCCACGCAGGCCCCTGCCCAGCTGGGGGCCAGACCTGGCCCTCAATGGGCCCGGGGTGGGGGCAGTGGGTGCCTCGCCCTGGCCACAGTCACAGCCTGAGGACAAGGAGGGGCTGTTTGTCATCGAGGAGGAAGACAACAACAGGTGTCAAGGCGCGGATGTGGAGCCCGGGAAGGAAGCGTCCCCGTGCAGAGCGGGGGATTTGCACCAGAGCCTGGTGGCTGAGAGGGAGCAGCGGGGAGATGTGGCACTGGGAGAGCTGCCCCAAGGGGAAAAGCTGCCATCAGCAGGGGCACAGAGCCCAGTCCCTGCCCCGTACAGCTCCAGCTGTCCCCCCAGCCCCGCAGCCAGCCCACGGGGAAAGCAGAGCCGCGGTGAGCAGCTGGAGGAGGCAGAGTGGGAGTCACTCCAGGAAGAGAGTGAGGAGGGGGCCCCAGCTGGGGATGATGAAGGCTGGGAATACCAGCAGGAGTGGCAAGGTGAGGCCGAAGCAGAGCTGTCCCAAGGAGAAGCCAGCAGCCAAGAGCTCTCCGAGTGGGAAGACTGCTTCGAGCCCGAGCTGTGCCAGGAAGCGCTCCTGAACTGGGACGCCCTCAGCCAAGAGCTCCAGGAGGGAGACAACAGGAGCACCCCAGAGTCCCAGCTGAGCATCTTCAGCTTCGGGGCCAGTCCCTTGGCGCGGGAGGAGGATGAGTGGGACGCAATCAGCGAGCTGGAGCTGTGTGAAGAAGGCGGCAGGGCCCAGAGGCTGGCAGCTCTGGCGGCACACGGTCTGACCGTGCCGGCCCCTCGGGAGGCCTGGGCCGAGGGCCCGGCAGCGCAGTCGCCGCTCGCCTCCCTTCCCTCCCCGCAGCCCCGAGGCTCCGCGGGCCAGCAGGGGCCCGGGGCAGGGCCGGGGAGCCCCCCTGGCCCCTGGGCCGCGCAGGCCCCCCGGCAGCAGCCGGCTGCCCCCAGCGCACGGCCCGGCCGCCTCAGCCGGGCGCTGCGGGCGCTGCGGGCGCTGCTCTGCTGGCCCTGCCTGAGCCCACGGCCGCAGCACTAGTGGCTGTGCCGGCGCCAGGCCGGCTGCAGATGGCGGCTGCCCGGGGCCTGCGCGGGGCCCCAGGGACACGCACGGCCCGCCTTGGCCTGACGCGGCCCCGCAGCCTCAGCTGCCCACGGCCTCTGCCAGCACCCAGAGTCACCGCTGTGCCCAGCCCCGAGCGGCAGCCCTGGGGCGCTCTGGGTGCCGGGGGCTCAGCACTCAATGCCATGGAGCCATCGACGTGCCAAGGGACCCTGATGGTCACCCAGTGCCACTGCACCCTGCAGCACCGCCGTCACCACAGCGCCTCGTCCCCAAGGGCCACATCTGCACAACTCCTCGACGCTCGACAGACAGCCAGCACCTCCCTGGACAATGCTAGCAGCGCCTCATGCCTCTGCCAGGGAAAAGGGCTTCTGATATTGAATCAGAACGGGCACCGACAGGAGCTGCAACTTCCAAAACAAATGGAAGTGGAATTAGAAAAATAGCAGTAGTTAAACAAAAAAAATAGGATTAATAGTGTAGGAATCAGAAGAAGACGATGAGGAAGAAATAGAAGTTGTGATAAATTAAACTGTAGTTATTAATATAAGAATATAGAAAAGGATAGGAATGACGGCAAGCAAAACAAGTGAATAAGGTTACTTAGAAGAATAGAAGAATTAGAAGAATAAGAAGAATATGATAAAGAAGAAGAAATAGTAGTAGTAAATAAGAATAATAATTAAAATAGGAATAAGAAGAATAAGAAGAAAGAGTAGGAGAAGCACGTTAGAAGAAGGAAAAGTAGAAGACTTAGATGAAGATGAAGAAATAGCAAAAATTTCTACGACCCCATCTCCCATTTCTATTTCAATAAAATCCATGTCAAATAAAATCTGTTATTTGTGGTCTCCTTTGCAGTTCCAGTGGGCCAGAGGCGCCTCTCCCTCATGGCATCCTGACCCTGATGGAACCAGGGGCAGGCTCCTGCCACAAGCAGGAATCAGAACGGGCACCGACAGGAGCTGCTACTGGACTTGGACTCATTCTTCCAAAACAAATGGAAGAAGAGTTTTAGAAATAGCAGTAGTTAAGTATAAAAAGTAGGTATAAGAGTATAGGAATAAGAATAAGAAGATGGAGAAGAAGAAATAGTAGTAGTGGTAAATGAAAAAATAGTTATTAATATAAGAATACCGAAAAGGATAGGAAGGACGGCAAGCAGAACAAGTGATTAAGGTTAATTAGAAGAAGAATTAGAAGAATAAGAAGAATATGATAAAGAAGAAGAAATAGTAGTACTAAATAAGAATAAAAATAAAATAAGAATAAGAAGAATAGGAATAAGAAGTATAAGTTGAAGAAGAGTAGTAGAAGCATGTAAGAAGAAGAAGAAGATAGAGAAGAAGGGAAAAAAGAAGACATAGATGAAGATGACAAAATAGTAAATATTTCTACGTCCCTAGCACCCATTTCTTGTTCAATAAAATCCGTTTGTTGTTCTCCTGTGGTCTCATTTGCACCCTCAGTGGAGCAGAGGCGCCTCTCCCTCATCCTGACCCTGATGGAACCAGGGGCAGGCTCCTGCCAGAAGCACTCCAGGATTCTGTCAGGGACTCCCTTCCCTACTTCCCTCCGCTTCCAGCTGGAGAACATGCAGCAAAGCAACCTTTGCTGTGTGCTCGGGGGGCCCACCCAGCTGCTGGCCCTTGACCCTGGCCCTGCACAGCTGCCTTGGGAGGCACAGCAGCAGCAGCAGCACCCTGGCAGCCTCAGGAATGGCCTCTGAGATCCATGGCACACTCTGCAATGGGCTGCAACTCCAGCTTCCAGCAAGGAAAGGATTGCCTAGGGGTTCCTTTTCATTTGAGAAGGGTCAGGAAAGCCCAAGAGTGTTGAAACACACACGGACCCTGGGGGAGGCATTGGGGTATTTATTGAGGCAGCTTCACCCTGTAAATAACCCCCTGCCAGGCTCAACTTGAGAACAATTCCCAAATAATATCCAACCATCCGCTCCTTTTTGGGTGGCATGAGGAAACACCCGTGGGCCACTGCAGCACTGGAAATATTTCAGTGTACTGAAGAAGCAGTGCCTGAAGGGGAGAGACTCTTTGGGCCTGGGCTCTCTCCAGCACTTTCTGCTGCAAGCACATTCCTGGACACTGCCCACAGGGGCAGAGGCACAGGCTGAGGGTGCTGCTCTCTGGCCAGCCCAGCTGGCAGTGGGCATGGGCACAGGAAAGGCCCAGGAGCCAGCCAAATGCTGTTCTGGAGGAATGGGAGCAGCCAGGCAGGTGGCACCAAACTGACAGGTCTGAAGGCCACTCCTGGCCTGGATGAATGCAGGAGTCAGGAATTGCCCTGGGCCAGGAGCAGCACCTGGCACTCAGCCTTGTGTCACCCTGTGAGGTTCTCCTGGTTCCACTTCTGAGGTTTGCCCAGGTCCCTGTGCATGGCCCCGGCTCAGGGGACGTGCTGAGGGGGAGCTTGATGCTCTGCCTGTGTCCTTGGGGAAGCCACAAGAGCCCCAAAAGGGCCAAAGCAGAATCCTGAGGGACACCCCTCATCCCCAGCCTGCAGCTGCACATGGAGCCACTGACCACGAGTCCCTGGCTGCATCCAGCTGGCCAATGGCTGGTGCCCAGAGTGGCCCACTGTCCAAGGGCAGGGCTCGGCAGGGTGGGGGTCAGGCTGTCCACTGGCCCCGTGGCACAGTGGGCACTGGGGGAGGGGGCTGGGCACACCAAGGGCTACAAGTGCCCAGGTGCAGGGAGGGCTGCTGGAGGGGCACGGGCGTGGCCCTTTGTGACACCCAGTGATGCGGGACACGTGCTGTCCAGAGACCTTTGTGACATGGCAGAGCCCCGCCCTGGCTGAGGGGTATATAAGGGGTGCAGAGCCCTGGGCTGCCCAGTCCCGTGAGAGCCACTCTCACAGAGGGAAGCAGCTCCCGCCATCTCTCGGTGCTTCGTGACCTCAGCCATGGAGGGTGGCAAGGCAAGGCCCAAGTCCTCGCGGCCACGCAGGCCCCTGCCCAGCTGGGGGCCAGACCTGGCCCTCAATGGGCCCGGGGTGGGGGCAGTGGGTGCCTCGCCCTGGCCACAGTCACAGCCTGAGGACAAGGAGGGGCTGTTTGTCATCGAGGAGGAAGACAACAACAGGTGTCAAGGCGCGGATGTGGAGCCCGGGAAGGAAGCGTCCCCGTGCAGAGCGGGGGGATTTGCACCAGAGCCTGGTGGCTGAGAGGGAGCAGCGGGGAGATGTGGCACTGGGAGAGCTGCCCCAAGGGGAAAAGCTGCCATCAGCAGGGGCACAGAGCCCAGTCCCTGCCCCGTACAGCTCCAGCTGTCCCCCCAGCCCCGCAGCCAGCCCACGGGGAAAGCAGAGCCGCGGTGAGCAGCTGGAGGAGGCAGAGTGGGAGTCACTCCAGGAAGAGAGTGAGGAGGGGGCCCCAGCTGGGGATGATGAAGGCTGGGAATACCAGCAGGAGTGGCAAGGTGAGGCCGAAGCAGAGCTGTCCCAAGGAGAAGCCAGCAGCCAAGAGCTCTCCGAGTGGGAAGACTGCTTCGAGCCCGAGCTGTGCCCGGAAGCGCTCCTGAACTGGGACGCCCTCAGCCAAGAGCTCCAGGAGGGAGACAACAGGAGCACCCCAGAGTCCCAGCTGAGCATCTTCAGCTTCGGGGCCAGTCCCTTGGCGCGGGAGGAGGATGAGTGGGACGCAATCAGCGAGCTGGAGCTGTGTGAAGAAGGCGGCAGGGCCCAGAGGCTGGCAGCTCTGGCGGCACACGGCCTGACCGTGCCGGCCCCTCGGGAGGCCTGGGCCGAGGGCCCGGCAGCGCAGTCGCCGCTCGCCTCCCTTCCCTCCCCGCAGCCCCGAGGCTCCGCGGGCCAGCAGGGGCCCGGGGCAGGGCCGGGGAGCCCCCCTGGCCCCTGGGCCGCGCAGGCCCCCCGGCAGCAGCCGGCTGCCCCCAGCGCACGGCCCGGCCGCCTCAGCCGGGCGCTGCGGGCGCTGCGGGCGCTGCTCTGCTGGCCCTGCCTGAGCCCACGGCCGCAGCACTAGTGGCTGTGCCGGCGCCAGGCCGGCTGCAGATGGCGGCTGCCCGGGGCCTGCGCGGGGCCCCAGGGACACGCACGGCCCGCCTTGGCCTGACGCGGCCCCGCAGCCTCAGCTGCCCACGGCCTCTGCCAGCACCCAGAGTCACCGCTGTGCCCAGCCCCGAGCGGCAGCCCTGGGGCGCTCTGGGTGCCGGGGGCTCAGCACTCAATGCCATGGAGCCATCGACGTGCCAAGGGACCCTGATGGTCACCCAGTGCCACTGCACCCTGCAGCACCGCCGTCACCACAGCGCCTCGTCCCCAAGGGCCACATCTGCACAACTCCTCGACGCTCGACAGACAGCCAGCACCTCCCTGGACAATGCTAGCAGCGCCTCATGCCTCTGCCAGGGAAAAGGGCTTCTGATATTGAATCAGAACGGGCACCGACAGGAGCTGCTACTGGACTTGGACTCATTCTTCCAAAACAAATGGAAGTGGACTTTAAGCAATAGCAGTAGTTAAATATGAAAAAAAAATAGGAATAATAGTATAGGAATCAGAATAAGTAGAAGACTAAGAAGAAGTGATAGTAGTAGTGATAAGTGAAACAATAGTTATTAATATAAGAATATAAAACAGAATAGGAATGAAGGCATACGCAACACAAAAATAAGATTAATTAGAAGAGTAGAAGAATTGGAAATATAAGAAGAATATTATAAAGAAGAAGAAGAAATTGTAGTACTAAATAAGAATAAAAATTAAGATAGGAATAAGGAGTAAAAGAAGAAAGAGTAGTGGAAGCACTTAAGAAGAAGGGAAAGAAAAAGACTTAGATGAAGATGAAGAAGTAGGAAATATTTCTACGTCCCCAGCTCCCATTCCTCCTTTAATAAAATCCATGTCCAATAAAATCTTTTTGTTGTCCTCCTGTGGTCTCCTTTGCACCTTCAGTGGGCAGAGGCGCCTCTCCCCCTGGCATCCTGACCCTGATGGAACCAGGGGCAGGCTCCTGCCAGAAGCACTCCAGGATTCTGTCAGGGACTCCCTTCCCTACTTCCCTCCGCTTCCAGCTGGAGAACATGCAGCAAAGCAACCTTTGCTGTGTGCTCGGGGGGCCCACCCAGCTGCTGGCCCTTGACCCTGGCCCTGCACAGCTGCCTTGGGAGGCACAGCAGCAGCAGCAGCACCCTGGCAGCCTCGGGAATGGCCTCTGAGATCCATGGCACATTCTGCAATGGGCTGCAACTCCAGCTTCCAGCAAGGAAAGGATTGCCTAGGGGTTCCTTTTCATTTGAGAAGGGTCAGGAAAGCCCAAGAGTGTTGAAACACACACGGACCCTGGGGGAGGCATTGGGGTATTTATTGAGGCAGCTTCACCCTGTAAATAACCCCCTGCCAGGCTCAACTTGAGAACAATTCCCAAATAATATCCAACCATCCGCTCCTTTTTGGGTGGCATGAGGAAACACCCGTGGGCCACTGCAGCACTGGAAATATTTCAGTGTACTGAAGAAGCAGTGCCTGAAGGGGAGAGACTCTTTGGGCCTGGGCTCTCTCCAGCACTTTCTGCTGCAAGCACATTCCTGGACACTGCCCACAGGGGCAGAGGCACAGGCTGAGGGTGCTGCTCTCTGGCCAGCCCAGCTGGCAGTGGGCATGGGCACAGGAAAGGCCCAGGAGCCAGCCAAATGCTGTTCTGGAGGAATGGGAGCAGCCAGGCAGGTGGCACCAAACTGACAGGTCTGAAGGCCACTCCTGGCCTGGATGAATGCAGGAGTCAGGAATTGCCCTGGGCCAGGAGCAGCACCTGGCACTCGGCCTTGTGTCACCCTGTGAGGTTCTCCTGGTTCCACTTCTGAGGTTTGCCCAGGTCCCTGTGCATGGCCCCGGCTCAGGGGACGTGCTGAGGGGGAGCTTGATGCTCTGCCTGTGTCCTTGGGGAAGCCACAAGAGCCCCAAAAGGGCCAAAGCAGAATCCTGAGGGACACCCCTCATCCCCAGCCTGCAGCTGCACATGGAGCCACTGACCACGAGTCCCTGGCTGCATCCAGCTGGCCAATGGCTGGTGCCCAGAGTGGCCCACTGTCCAAGGGCAGGGCTCGGCAGGGTGGGGGTCAGGCTGTCCACTGGCCCCGTGGCACAGTGGGCACTGGGGGAGGGGGCTGGGCACACCAAGGGCTACAAGTGCCCAGGTGCAGGGAGGGCTGCTGGAGGGGCACGGGCGTGGCCCTTTGTGACACCCGGTGATGCGGGACACGTGCTGTCCAGAGACCTTTGTGACATGGCAGAGCCCCGCCCTGGCTGAGGGGTATATAAGGGGTGCAGAGCCCTGGGCTGCCCAGTCCCGTGAGAGCCACTCTCACAGAGGGAAGCAGCTCCCGCCATCTCTCGGTGCTTCGTGACCTCAGCCATGGAGGGTGGCAAGGCAAGGCCCAAGTCCTCGCGGCCACGCAGGCCCCTGCCCAGCTGGGGGCCAGACCTGGCCCTCAATGGGCCCGGGGTGGGGGCAGTGGGTGCCTCGCCCTGGCCACAGTCACAGCCTGAGGACAAGGAGGGGCTGTTTGTCATCGAGGAGGAAGACAACAACAGGTGTCAAGGCGCGGATGTGGAGCCCGGGAAGGAAGCGTCCCCGTGCAGAGCGGGGGATTTGCACCAGAGCCTGGTGGCTGAGAGGGAGCAGCGGGGAGATGTGGCACTGGGAGAGCTGCCCCAAGGGGAAAAGCTGCCATCAGCAGGGGCACAGAGCCCAGTCCCTGCCCCGTACAGCTCCAGCTGTCCCCCCAGCCCCGCAGCCAGCCCACGGGGAAAGCAGAGCCGCGGTGAGCAGCTGGAGGAGGCAGAGTGGGAGTCACTCCAGGAAGAGAGTGAGGAGGGGGCCCCAGCTGGGGATGATGAAGGCTGGGAATACCAGCAGGAGTGGCAAGGTGAGGCCGAAGCAGAGCTGTCCCAAGGAGAAGCCAGCAGCCAAGAGCTCTCCGAGTGGGAAGACTGCTTCGAGCCCGAGCTGTGCCCGGAAGCGCTCCTGAACTGGGACGCCCTCAGCCAAGAGCTGCAGGAGGGAGACAACAGGAGCACCCCAGAGTCCCAGCTGAGCATCTTCAGCTTCGGGGCCAGTCCCTTGGCGCGGGAGGAGGATGAGTGGGACGCAATCAGCGAGCTGGAGCTGTGTGAAGAAGGCGGCAGGGCCCAGAGGCTGGCAGCTCTGGCGGCACACGGTCTGACCGTGCCGGCCCCTCGGGAGGCCTGGGCCGAGGGCCCGGCAGCGCAGTCGCCGCTCGCCTCCCTTCCCTCCCCGCAGCCCCGAGGCTCCGCGGGCCAGCAGGGGCCCGGGGCAGGGCCGGGGAGCCCCCCTGGCCCCTGGGCCGCGCAGGCCCCCCGGCAGCAGCCGGCTGCCCCCAGCGCACGGCCCGGCCGCCTCAGCCGGGCGCTGCGGGCGCTGCGGGCGCTGCTCTGCTGGCCCTGCCTGAGCCCACGGCCGCAGCACTAGTGGCTGTGCCGGCGCCAGGCCGGCTGCAGATGGCGGCTGCCCGGGGCCTGCGCGGGGCCCCAGGGACACGCATGGCCCGCCTTGGCCTGACGCGGCCCCGCAGCCTCAGCTGCCCACGGCCTCTGCCAGCACCCAGAGTCACCGCTGTGCCCAGCCCCGAGCGGCAGCCCTGGGGCGCTCTGGGTGCCGGGGGCTCAGCACTCAATGCCATGGAGCCATCGACGTGCCAAGGGACCCTGATGGTCACCCAGTGCCACTGCACCCTGCAGCACCGCCGTCACCACAGCGCCTCGTCCCCAAGGGCCACATCTGCACAACTCCTCGACGCTCGACAGACAGCCAGCACCTCCCTGGACAATGCTAGCAGCGCCTCATGCCTCTGCCAGGGAAAAGGGCTTCTGATATTGAATCAGAACGGGCACCGACAGGAGCTGCAACTTCCAAAACAAATGGAAGTGGAATTAGAAAAATAGCAGTAGTTAAACAAAAAAAATAGGATTAATAGTGTAGGAATCAGAAGAAGACGATGAGGAAGAAATAGAAGTTGTGATAAATTAAACTGTAGTTATTAATATAAGAATATAGAAAAGGATAGGAATGACGGCAAGCAAAACAAGTGAATAAGGTTACTTAGAAGAATAGAAGAATTAGAAGAATAAGAAGAATATGATAAAGAAGAAGAAATAGTAGTAGTAAATAAGAATAATAATTAAAATAGGAATAAGAAGAATAAGAAGAAAGAGTAGGAGAAGCACGTTAGAAGAAGGAAAAGTAGAAGACTTAGATGAAGATGAAGAAATAGCAAAAATTTCTACGACCCCATCTCCCATTTCTATTTCAATAAAATCCATGTCAAATAAAATCTGTTATTTGTGGTCTCCTTTGCAGTTCCAGTGGGCCAGAGGCGCCTCTCCCTCATGGCATCCTGACCCTGATGGAACCAGGGGCAGGCTCCTGCCACAAGCAGGAATCAGAACGGGCACCGACAGGAGCTGCTACTGGACTTGGACTCATTCTTCCAAAACAAATGGAAGAAGAGTTTTAGAAATAGCAGTAGTTAAGTATAAAAAGTAGGTATAAGAGTATAGGAATAAGAATAAGAAGATGGAGAAGAAGAAATAGTAGTAGTGGTAAATGAAAAAATAGTTATTAATATAAGAATACCGAAAAGGATAGGAAGGACGGCAAGCAGAACAAGTGATTAAGGTTAATTAGAAGAAGAATTAGAAGAATAAGAAGAATATGATAAAGAAGAAGAAATAGTAGTACTAAATAAGAATAAAAATAAAATAAGAATAAGAAGAATAGGAATAAGAAGTATAAGTTGAAGAAGAGTAGTAGAAGCATGTAAGAAGAAGAAGAAGATAGAGAAGAAGGGAAAAAAGAAGACATAGATGAAGATGACAAAATAGTAAATATTTCTACGTCCCTAGCACCCATTTCTTGTTCAATAAAATCCGTTTGTTGTTCTCCTGTGGTCTCATTTGCACCCTCAGTGGAGCAGAGGCGCCTCTCCCTCATCCTGACCCTGATGGAACCAGGGGCAGGCTCCTGCCAGAAGCACTCCAGGATTCTGTCAGGGACTCCCTTCCCTACTTCCCTCCGCTTCCAGCTGGAGAACATGCAGCAAAGCAACCTTTGCTGTGTGCTCGGGGGGCCCACCCAGCTGCTGGCCCTTGACCCTGGCCCTGCACAGCTGCCTTGGGAGGCACAGCAGCAGCAGCAGCACCCTGGCAGCCTCAGGGAATGGCCTCTGAGATCCATGGCACACTCTGCAATGGGCTGCAACTCCAGCTTCCAGCAAGGAAAGGATTGCCTAGGGGTTCCTTTTCATTTGAGAAGGGTCAGGAAAGCCCAAGAGTGTTGAAACACACACGGACCCTGGGGGAGGCATTGGGGTATTTATTGAGGCAGCTTCACCCTGTAAATAACCCCCTGCCAGGCTCAACTTGAGAACAATTCCCAAATAATATCCAACCATCCGCTCCTTTTTGGGTGGCATGAGGAAACACCCGTGGGCCACTGCAGCACTGGAAATATTTCAGTGTACTGAAGAAGCAGTGCCTGAAGGGGAGAGACTCTTTGGGCCTGGGCTCTCTCCAGCACTTTCTGCTGCAAGCACATTCCTGGACACTGCCCACAGGGGCAGAGGCACAGGCTGAGGGTGCTGCTCTCTGGCCAGCCCAGCTGGCAGTGGGCATGGGCACAGGAAAGGCCCAGGAGCCAGCCAAATGCTGTTCTGGAGGAATGGGAGCAGCCAGGCAGGTGGCACCAAACTGACAGGTCTGAAGGCCACTCCTGGCCTGGATGAATGCAGGAGTCAGGAATTGCCCTGGGCCAGGAGCAGCACCTGGCACTCGGCCTTGTGTCACCCTGTGAGGTTCTCCTGGTTCCACTTCTGAGGTTTGCCCAGGTCCCTGTGCATGGCCCCGGCTCAGGGGACGTGCTGAGGGGGAGCTTGATGCTCTGCCTGTGTCCTTGGGGAAGCCACAAGAGCCCCAAAAGGGCCAAAGCAGAATCCTGAGGGACACCCCTCATCCCCAGCCTGCAGCTGCACATGGAGCCACTGACCACGAGTCCCTGGCTGCATCCAGCTGGCCAATGGCTGGTGCCCAGAGTGGCCCACTGTCCAAGGGCAGGGCTCGGCAGGGTGGGGGTCAGGCTGTCCACTGGCCCCGTGGCACAGTGGGCACTGGGGGAGGGGGCTGGGCACACCAAGGGCTACAAGTGCCCAGGTGCAGGGAGGGCTGCTGGAGGGGCACGGGCGTGGCCCTTTGTGACACCCAGTGATGCGGGACACGTGCTGTCCAGAGACCTTTGTGACATGGCAGAGCCCCGCCCTGGCTGAGGGGTATATAAGGGGTGCAGAGCCCTGGGCTGCCCAGTCCCGTGAGAGCCACTCTCACAGAGGGAAGCAGCTCCCGCCATCTCTCGGTGCTTCGTGACCTCAGCCATGGAGGGTGGCAAGGCAAGGCCCAAGTCCTCGCGGCCACGCAGGCCCCTGCCCAGCTGGGGGCCAGACCTGGCCCTCAATGGGCCCGGGGTGGGGGCAGTGGGTGCCTCGCCCTGGCCACAGTCACAGCCTGAGGACAAGGAGGGGCTGTTTGTCATCGAGGAGGAAGACAACAACAGGTGTCAAGGCGCGGATGTGGAGCCCGGGAAGGAAGCGTCCCCGTGCAGAGCGGGGGATTTGCACCAGAGCCTGGTGGCTGAGAGGGAGCAGCGGGGAGATGTGGCACTGGGAGAGCTGCCCCAAGGGGAAAAGCTGCCATCAGCAGGGGCACAGAGCCCAGTCCCTGCCCCGTACAGCTCCAGCTGTCCCCCCAGCCCCGCAGCCAGCCCACGGGGAAAGCAGAGCCGCGGTGAGCAGCTGGAGGAGGCAGAGTGGGAGTCACTCCAGGAAGAGAGTGAGGAGGGGGCCCCAGCTGGGGATGATGAAGGCTGGGAATACCAGCAGGAGTGGCAAGGTGAGGCCGAAGCAGAGCTGTCCCAAGGAGAAGCCAGCAGCCAAGAGCTCTCCGAGTGGGAAGACTGCTTCGAGCCCGAGCTGTGCCAGGAAGCGCTCCTGAACTGGGACGCCCTCAGCCAAGAGCTCCAGGAGGGAGACAACAGGAGCACCCCAGAGTCCCAGCTGAGCATCTTCAGCTTCGGGGCCAGTCCCTTGGCGCGGGAGGAGGATGAGTGGGACGCAATCAGCGAGCTGGAGCTGTGTGAAGAAGGCGGCAGGGCCCAGAGGCTGGCAGCTCTGGCGGCACACGGCCTGACCGTGCCGGCCCCTCGGGAGGCCTGGGCCGAGGGCCCGGCAGCGCAGTCGCCGCTCGCCTCCCTTCCCTCCCCGCAGCCCCGAGGCTCCGCGGGCCAGCAGGGGCCCGGGGCAGGGCCGGGGAGCCCCCCTGGCCCCTGGGCCGCGCAGGCCCCCCGGCAGCAGCCGGCTGCCCCCAGCGCACGGCCCGGCCGCCTCAGCCGGGCGCTGCGGGCGCTGCGGTCGCTGCTCTGCTGGCCCTGCCTGAGCCCACGGCCGCAGCACTAGTGGCTGTGCCGGCGCCAGGCCGGCTGCAGATGGCGGCTGCCCGGGGCCTGCGCGGGGCCCCAGGGACACGCACGGCCCGCCTTGGCCTGACGCGGCCCCGCAGCCTCAGCTGCCCACGGCCTCTGCCAGCACCCAGAGTCACCGCTGTGCCCAGCCCCGAGCGGCAGCCCTGGGGCGCTCTGGGTGCCGGGGGCTCAGCACTCAATGCCATGGAGCCATCGACGTGCCAAGGGACCCTGATGGTCACCCAGTGCCACTGCACCCTGCAGCACCGCCGTCACCACAGCGCCTCGTCCCCAAGGGCCACATCTGCACAACTCCTCGACGCTCGACAGACAGCCAGCACCTCCCTGGACAATGCTAGCAGCGCCTCATGCCTCTGCCAGGGAAAAGGGCTTCTGATATTGAATCAGAACGGGCACCGACAGGAGCTGCTACTGGACTTGGACTCATTCTTCCAAAACAAATGGAAGTGGACTTTAAGCAATAGCAGTAGTTAAATATGAAAAAAAAATAGGAATAATAGTATAGGAATCAGAATAAGTAGAAGACTAAGAAGAAGTGATAGTAGTAGTGATAAGTGAAACAATAGTTATTAATATAAGAATATAAAACAGAATAGGAATGAAGGCATACGCAACACAAAAATAAGATTAATTAGAAGAGTAGAAGAATTGGAAATATAAGAAGAATATTATAAAGAAGAAGAAGAAATTGTAGTACTAAATAAGAATAAAAATTAAGATAGGAATAAGGAGTAAAAGAAGAAAGAGTAGTGGAAGCACTTAAGAAGAAGGGAAAGAAGAAGACTTAGATGAAGATGAAGAAGTAGGAAATATTTCTACGTCCCCAGCTCCCATTCCTCCTTTAATAAAATCCATGTCCAATAAAATCTTTTTGTTGTCCTCCTGTGGTCTCCTTTGCACCTTCAGTGGGCAGAGGCGCCTCTCCCCCATGGCATCCTGACCCTGATGGAACCAGGGGCAGGCTCCTGCCAGAAGCACTCCAGGATTCTGTCAGGGACTCCCTTCCCTACTTCCCTCCGCTTCCAGCTGGAGAACATGCAGCAAAGCAACCTTTGCTGTGTGCTCGGGGGGCCCACCCAGCTGCTGGCCCTTGACCCTGGCCCTGCACAGCTGCCTTGGGAGGCACAGCAGCAGCAGCAGCACCCTGGCAGCCTCGGGAATGGCCTCTGAGATCCATGGCACACTCTGCAACGGGCTGCAACTCCAGCTTCCAGCAAGGAAAGGATTGCCTAGGGGTTCCTTTTCATTTGAGAAGGGTCAGGAAAGCCCAAGAGTGTTGAAACACACACGGACCCTGGGGGAGGCATTGGGGTATTTATTGAGGCAGCTTCACCCTGTAAATAACCCCCTGCCAGGCTCAACTTGAGAACAATTCCCAAATAATATCCAACCATCCGCTCCTTTTTGGGTGGCATGAGGAAACACCCGTGGGCCACTGCAGCACTGGAAATATTTCAGTGTACTGAAGAAGCAGTGCCTGAAGGGGAGAGACTCTTTGGGCCTGGGCTCTCTCCAGCACTTTCTGCTGCAAGCACATTCCTGGACACTGCCCACAGGGGCAGAGGCACAGGCTGAGGGTGCTGCTCTCTGGCCAGCCCAGCTGGCAGTGGGCATGGGCACAGGAAAGGCCCAGGAGCCAGCCAAATGCTGTTCTGGAGGAATGGGAGCAGCCAGGCAGGTGGCACCAAACTGACAGGTCTGAAGGCCACTCCTGGCCTGGATGAATGCAGGAGTCAGGAATTGCCCTGGGCCAGGAGCAGCACCTGGCACTCGGCCTTGTGTCACCCTGTGAGGTTCTCCTGGTTCCACTTCTGAGGTTTGCCCAGGTCCCTGTGCATGGCCCCGGCTCAGGGGACGTGCTGAGGGGGAGCTTGATGCTCTGCCTGTGTCCTTGGGGAAGCCACAAGAGCCCCAAAAGGGCCAAAGCAGAATCCTGAGGGACACCCCTCATCCCCAGCCTGCAGCTGCACATGGAGCCACTGACCACGAGTCCCTGGCTGCATCCAGCTGGCCAATGGCTGGTGCCCAGAGTGGCCCACTGTCCAAGGGCAGGGCTCGGCAGGGTGGGGGTCAGGCTGTCCACTGGCCCCGTGGCACAGTGGGCACTGGGGGAGGGGGCTGGGCACACCAAGGGCTACAAGTGCCCAGGTGCAGGGAGGGCTGCTGGAGGGGCACGGGCGTGGCCCTTTGTGACACCCAGTGATGCGGGACACGTGCTGTCCAGAGACCTTTGTGACATGGCAGAGCCCCGCCCTGGCTGAGGGGTATATAAGGGGTGCAGAGCCCTGGGCTGCCCAGTCCCGTGAGAGCCACTCTCACAGAGGGAAGCAGCTCCCGCCATCTCTCGGTGCTTCGTGACCTCAGCCATGGAGGGTGGCAAGGCAAGGCCCAAGTCCTCGCGGCCACGCAGGCCCCTGCCCAGCTGGGGGCCAGACCTGGCCCTCAATGGGCCCGGGGTGGGGGCAGTGGGTGCCTCGCCCTGGCCACAGTCACAGCCTGAGGACAAGGAGGGGCTGTTTGTCATCGAGGAGGAAGACAACAACAGGTGTCAAGGCGCGGATGTGGAGCCCGGGAAGGAAGCGTCCCCGTGCAGAGCGGGGGATTTGCACCAGAGCCTGGTGGCTGAGAGGGAGCAGCGGGGAGATGTGGCACTGGGAGAGCTGCCCCAAGGGGAAAAGCTGCCATCAGCAGGGGCACAGAGCCCAGTCCCTGCCCCGTACAGCTCCAGCTGTCCCCCCAGCCCCGCAGCCAGCCCACGGGGAAAGCAGAGCCGCGGTGAGCAGCTGGAGGAGGCAGAGTGGGAGTCACTCCAGGAAGAGAGTGAGGAGGGGGCCCCAGCTGGGGATGATGAAGGCTGGGAATACCAGCAGGAGTGGCAAGGTGAGGCCGAAGCAGAGCTGTGCCAAGGAGAAGCCAGCAGCCAAGAGCTCTCCGAGTGGGAAGACTGCTTCGAGCCCGAGCTGTGCCAGGAAGCGCTCCTGAACTGGGACGCCCTCAGCCAAGAGCTGCAGGAGGGAGACAACAGGAGCACCCCAGAGTCCCAGCTGAGCATCTTCAGCTTCGGGGCCAGTCCCTTGGCGCGGGAGGAGGATGAGTGGGACGCAATCAGCGAGCTGGAGCTGTGTGAAGAAGGCGGCAGGGCCCAGAGGCTGGCAGCTCTGGCGGCACACGGCCTGACCGTGCCGGCCCCTCGGGAGGCCTGGGCCGAGGGCCCGGCAGCGCAGTCGCCGCTCGCCTCCCTTCCCTCCCCGCAGCCCCGAGGCTCCGCGGGCCAGCAGGGGCCCGGGGCAGGGCCGGGGAGCCCCCCTGGCCCCTGGGCCGCGCAGGCCCCCCGGCAGCAGCCGGCTGCCCCCAGCGCACGGCCCGGCCGCCTCAGCCGGGCGCTGCGGGCGCTGCGGGCGCTGCTCTGCTGGCCCTGCCTGAGCCCACGGCCGCAGCACTAGTGGCTGTGCCGGCGCCAGGCCGGCTGCAGATGGCGGCTGCCCGGGGCCTGCGCGGGGCCCCAGGGACACGCACGGCCCGCCTTGGCCTGACGCGGCCCCGCAGCCTCAGCTGCCCACGGCCTCTGCCAGCACCCAGAGTCACCGCTGTGCCCAGCCCCGAGCGGCAGCCCTGGGGCGCTCTGGGTGCCGGGGGCTCAGCACTCAATGCCATGGAGCCATCGACGTGCCAAGGGACCCTGATGGTCACCCAGTGCCACTGCACCCTGCAGCACCGCCGTCACCACAGCGCCTCGTCCCCAAGGGCCACATCTGCACAACTCCTCGACGCTCGACAGACAGCCAGCACCTCCCTGGACAATGCTAGCAGCGCCTCATGCCTCTGCCAGGGAAAAGGGCTTCTGATATTGAATCAGAACGGGCACCGACAGGAGCTGCTACTGGACTTGGACTCATTCTTCCAAAACAAATGGAAGTGGACTTTAAGCAATAGCAGTAGTTAAATATGAAAAAAAAATAGGAATAATAGTATAGGAATCAGAATAAGTAGAAGACTAAGAAGAAGTGATAGTAGTAGTGATAAGTGAAACAATAGTTATTAATATAAGAATATAAAACAGAATAGGAATGAAGGCATACGCAACACAAAATAAGATTAATTAGAAGAGTAGAAGAATTGGAAATATAAGAAGAATATTATAAAGAAGAAGAAGAAATTGTAGTACTAAATAAGAATAAAAATTAAGATAGGAATAAGGAGTAAAAGAAGAAAGAGTAGTGGAAGCACTTAAGAAGAAGGGAAAGAAAAAGACTTAGATGAAGATGAAGAAGTAGGAAATATTTCTACGTCCCCAGCTCCCATTCCTCCTTTAATAAAATCCATGTCCAATAAAATCTTTTTGTTGTCCTCCTGTGGTCTCCTTTGCACCTTCAGTGGGCAGAGGCGCCTCTCCCCATGCATCCTGACCCTGATGGAACCAGGGGCAGGCTCCTGCCAGAAGCACTCCAGGATTCTGTCAGGGACTCCCTTCCCTACTTCCCTCCGCTTCCAGCTGGAGAACATGCAGCAAAGCAACCTTTGCTGTGTGCTCGGGGGGCCCACCCAGCTGCTGGCCCTTGACCCTGGCCCTGCACAGCTGCCTTGGGAGGCACAGCAGCAGCAGCAGCACCCTGGCAGCCTCGGGAATGGCCTCTGAGATCCATGGCACACTCTGCAACGGGCTGCAACTCCAGCTTCCAGCAAGGAAAGGATTGCCTAGGGGTTCCTTTTCATTTGAGAAGGGTCAGGAAAGCCCAAGAGTGTTGAAACACACACGGACCCTGGGGGAGGCATTGGGGTATTTATTGAGGCAGCTTCACCCTGTAAATAACCCCCTGCCAGGCTCAACTTGAGAACAATTCCCAAATAATATCCAACCATCCGCTCCTTTTTGGGTGGCATGAGGAAACACCCGTGGGCCACTGCAGCACTGGAAATATTTCAGTGTACTGAAGAAGCAGTGCCTGAAGGGGAGAGACTCTTTGGGCCTGGGCTCTCTCCAGCACTTTCTGCTGCAAGCACATTCCTGGACACTGCCCACAGGGGCAGAGGCACAGGCTGAGGGTGCTGCTCTCTGGCCAGCCCAGCTGGCAGTGGGCATGGGCACAGGAAAGGCCCAGGAGCCAGCCAAATGCTGTTCTGGAGGAATGGGAGCAGCCAGGCAGGTGGCACCAAACTGACAGGTCTGAAGGCCACTCCTGGCCTGGATGAATGCAGGAGTCAGGAATTGCCCTGGGCCAGGAGCAGCACCTGGCACTCGGCCTTGTGTCACCCTGTGAGGTTCTCCTGGTTCCACTTCTGAGGTTTGCCCAGGTCCCTGTGCATGGCCCCGGCTCAGGGGACGTGCTGAGGGGGAGCTTGATGCTCTGCCTGTGTCCTTGGGGAAGCCACAAGAGCCCCAAAAGGGCCAAAGCAGAATCCTGAGGGACACCCCTCATCCCCAGCCTGCAGCTGCACATGGAGCCACTGACCACGAGTCCCTGGCTGCATCCAGCTGGCCAATGGCTGGTGCCCAGAGTGGCCCACTGTCCAAGGGCAGGGCTCGGCAGGGTGGGGGTCAGGCTGTCCACTGGCCCCGTGGCACAGTGGGCACTGGGGGAGGGGGCTGGGCACACCAAGGGCTACAAGTGCCCAGGTGCAGGGAGGGCTGCTGGAGGGGCACGGGCGTGGCCCTTTGTGACACCCAGTGATGCGGGACACGTGCTGTCCAGAGACCTTTGTGACATGGCAGAGCCCCGCCCTGGCTGAGGGGTATATAAGGGGTGCAGAGCCCTGGGCTGCCCAGTCCCGTGAGAGCCACTCTCACAGAGGGAAGCAGCTCCCGCCATCTCTCGGTGCTTCGTGACCTCAGCCATGGAGGGTGGCAAGGCAAGGCCCAAGTCCTCGCGGCCACGCAGGCCCCTGCCCAGCTGGGGGCCAGACCTGGCCCTCAATGGGCCCGGGGTGGGGGCAGTGGGTGCCTCGCCCTGGCCACAGTCACAGCCTGAGGACAAGGAGGGGCTGTTTGTCATCGAGGAGGAAGACAACAACAGGTGTCAAGGCGCGGATGTGGAGCCCGGGAAGGAAGCGTCCCCGTGCAGAGCGGGGGATTTGCACCAGAGCCTGGTGGCTGAGAGGGAGCAGCGGGGAGATGTGGCACTGGGAGAGCTGCCCCAAGGGGAAAAAGCTGCCATCAGCAGGGGCACAGAGCCCAGTCCCTGCCCCGTACAGCTCCAGCTGTCCCCCCAGCCCCGCAGCCAGCCCACGGGGAAAGCAGAGCCGCGGTGAGCAGCTGGAGGAGGCAGAGTGGGAGTCACTCCAGGAAGAGAGTGAGGAGGGGGCCCCAGCTGGGGATGATGAAGGCTGGGAATACCAGCAGGAGTGGCAAGGTGAGGCCGAAGCAGAGCTGTCCCAAGGAGAAGCCAGCAGCCAAGAGCTCTCCGAGTGGGAAGACTGCTTCGAGCCCGAGCTGTGCCAGGAAGCGCTCCTGAACTGGGACGCCCTCAGCCAAGAGCTGCCAGGAGGGAGACAACAGGAGCACCCCAGAGTCCCAGCTGAGCATCTTCAGCTTCGGGGCCAGTCCCTTGGCGCGGGAGGAGGATGAGTGGGACGCAATCAGCGAGCTGGAGCTGTGTGAAGAAGGCGGCAGGGCCCAGAGGCTGGCAGCTCTGGCGGCACACGGCCTGACCGTGCCGGCCCCTCGGGAGGCCTGGGCCGAGGGCCCGGCAGCGCAGTCGCCGCTCGCCTCCCTTCCCTCCCCGCAGCCCCGAGGCTCCGCGGGCCAGCAGGGGCCCGGGGCAGGGCCGGGGAGCCCCCCTGGCCCCTGGGCCGCGCAGGCCCCCCGGCAGCAGCCGGCTGCCCCCAGCGCACGGCCCGGCCGCCTCAGCCGGGCGCTGCGGGCGCTGCGGGCGCTGCTCTGCTGGCCCTGCCTGAGCCCACGGCCGCAGCACTAGTGGCTGTGCCGGCGCCAGGCCGGCTGCAGATGGCGGCTGCCCGGGGCCTGCGCGGGGCCCCAGGGACACGCACGGCCCGCCTTGGCCTGACGCGGCCCCGCAGCCTCAGCTGCCCACGGCCTCTGCCAGCACCCAGAGTCACCGCTGTGCCCAGCCCCGAGCGGCAGCCCTGGGGCGCTCTGGGTGCCGGGGGCTCAGCACTCAATGCCATGGAGCCATCGACGTGCCAAGGGACCCTGATGGTCACCCAGTGCCACTGCACCCTGCAGCACCGCCGTCACCACAGCGCCTCGTCCCCAAGGGCCACATCTGCACAACTCCTCGACGCTCGACAGACAGCCAGCACCTCCCTGGACAATGCTAGCAGCGCCTCATGCCTCTGCCAGGGAAAAGGGCTTCTGATATTGAATCAGAACGGGCACCGACAGGAGCTGCAACTTCCAAAACAAATGGAAGTGGAATTAGAAAAATAGCAGTAGTTAAACAAAAAAAATAGGATTAATAGTGTAGGAATCAGAAGAAGACGATGAGGAAGAAATAGAAGTTGTGATAAATTAAACTGTAGTTATTAATATAAGAATATAGAAAAGGATAGGAATGACGGCAAGCAAAACAAGTGAATAAGGTTACTTAGAAGAATAGAAGAATTAGAAGAATAAGAAGAATATGATAAAGAAGAAGAAATAGTAGTAGTAAATAAGAATAATAATTAAAATAGGAATAAGAAGAATAAGAAGAAAGAGTAGGAGAAGCACGTTAGAAGAAGGAAAAGTAGAAGACTTAGATGAAGATGAAGAAATAGCAAAAATTTCTACGACCCCATCTCCCATTTCTATTTCAATAAAATCCATGTCAAATAAAATCTGTTATTTGTGGTCTCCTTTGCAGTTCCAGTGGGCCAGAGGCGCCTCTCCCTCATGGCATCCTGACCCTGATGGAACCAGGGGCAGGCTCCTGCCACAAGCAGGAATCAGAACGGGCACCGACAGGAGCTGCTACTGGACTTGGACTCATTCTTCCAAAACAAATGGAAGAAGAGTTTTAGAAATAGCAGTAGTTAAGTATAAAAAGTAGGTATAAGAGTATAGGAATAAGAATAAGAAGATGGAGAAGAAGAAATAGTAGTAGTGGTAAATGAAAAAATAGTTATTAATATAAGAATACCGAAAAGGATAGGAAGGACGGCAAGCAGAACAAGTGATTAAGGTTAATTAGAAGAAGAATTAGAAGAATAAGAAGAATATGATAAAGAAGAAGAAATAGTAGTACTAAATAAGAATAAAAATAAAATAAGAATAAGAAGAATAGGAATAAGAAGTATAAGTTGAAGAAGAGTAGTAGAAGCATGTAAGAAGAAGAAGAAGATAGAGAAGAAGGGAAAAAAGAAGACATAGATGAAGATGACAAAATAGTAAATATTTCTACGTCCCTAGCACCCATTTCTTGTTCAATAAAATCCGTTTGTTGTTCTCCTGTGGTCTCATTTGCACCCTCAGTGGAGCAGAGGCGCCTCTCCCTCATCCTGACCCTGATGGAACCAGGGGCAGGCTCCTGCCAGAAGCACTCCAGGATTCTGTCAGGGACTCCCTTCCCTACTTCCCTCCGCTTCCAGCTGGAGAACATGCAGCAAAGCAACCTTTGCTGTGTGCTCGGGGGGCCCACCCAGCTGCTGGCCCTTGACCCTGGCCCTGCACAGCTGCCTTGGGAGGCACAGCAGCAGCAGCAGCACCCTGGCAGCCTCGGGAATGGCCTCTGAGATCCATGGCACACTCTGCAATGGGCTGCAACTCCAGCTTCCAGCAAGGAAAGGATTGCCTAGGGGTTCCTTTTCATTTGAGAAGGGTCAGGAAAGCCCAAGAGTGTTGAAACACACACGGACCCTGGGGGAGGCATTGGGGTATTTATTGAGGCAGCTTCACCCTGTAAATAACCCCCTGCCAGGCTCAACTTGAGAACAATTCCCAAATAATATCCAACCATCCGCTCCTTTTTGGGTGGCATGAGGAAACACCCGTGGGCCACTGCAGCACTGGAAATATTTCAGTGTACTGAAGAAGCAGTGCCTGAAGGGGAGAGACTCTTTGGGCCTGGGCTCTCTCCAGCACTTTCTGCTGCAAGCACATTCCTGGACACTGCCCACAGGGGCAGAGGCACAGGCTGAGGGTGCTGCTCTCTGGCCAGCCCAGCTGGCAGTGGGCATGGGCACAGGAAAGGCCCAGGAGCCAGCCAAATGCTGTTCTGGAGGAATGGGAGCAGCCAGGCAGGTGGCACCAAACTGACAGGTCTGAAGGCCACTCCTGGCCTGGATGAATGCAGGAGTCAGGAATTGCCCTGGGCCAGGAGCAGCACCTGGCACTCAGCCTTGTGTCACCCTGTGAGGTTCTCCTGGTTCCACTTCTGAGGTTTGCCCAGGTCCCTGTGCATGGCCCCGGCTCAGGGGACGTGCTGAGGGGGAGCTTGATGCTCTGCCTGTGTCCTTGGGGAAGCCACAAGAGCCCCAAAAGGGCCAAAGCAGAATCCTGAGGGACACCCCTCATCCCCAGCCTGCAGCTGCACATGGAGCCACTGACCACGAGTCCCTGGCTGCATCCAGCTGGCCAATGGCTGGTGCCCAGAGTGGCCCACTGTCCAAGGGCAGGGCTCGGCAGGGTGGGGGTCAGGCTGTCCACTGGCCCCGTGGCACAGTGGGCACTGGGGGAGGGGGCTGGGCACACCAAGGGCTACAAGTGCCCAGGTGCAGGGAGGGCTGCTGGAGGGGCACGGGCGTGGCCCTTTGTGACACCCAGTGATGCGGGACACGTGCTGTCCAGAGACCTTTGTGACATGGCAGAGCCCCGCCCTGGCTGAGGGGTATATAAGGGGTGCAGAGCCCTGGGCTGCCCAGTCCCGTGAGAGCCACTCTCACAGAGGGAAGCAGCTCCCGCCATCTCTCGGTGCTTCGTGACCTCAGCCATGGAGGGTGGCAAGGCAAGGCCCAAGTCCTCGCGGCCACGCAGGCCCCTGCCCAGCTGGGGGCCAGACCTGGCCCTCAATGGGCCCGGGGGTGGGGGCAGTGGGTGCCTCGCCCTGGCCACAGTCACAGCCTGAGGACAAGGAGGGGCTGTTTGTCATCGAGGAGGAAGACAACAACAGGTGTCAAGGCGCGGATGTGGAGCCCGGGAAGGAAGCGTCCCCGTGCAGAGCAGGGGATTTGCACCAGAGCCTGGTGGCTGAGAGGGAGCAGCGGGGAGATGTGGCACTGGGAGAGCTGCCCCAAGGGGAAAAGCTGCCATCAGCAGGGGCACAGAGCCCAGTCCCTGCCCCGTACAGCTCCAGCTGTCCCCCCAGCCCCGCAGCCAGCCCACGGGGAAAGCAGAGCCGCGGTGAGCAGCTGGAGGAGGCAGAGTGGGAGTCACTCCAGGAAGAGAGTGAGGAGGGGGCCCCAGCTGGGGATGATGAAGGCTGGGAATACCAGCAGGAGTGGCAAGGTGAGGCCGAAGCAGAGCTGTCCCAAGGAGAAGCCAGCAGCCAAGAGCTCTCCGAGTGGGAAGACTGCTTCGAGCCCGAGCTGTGCCGGAAGCGCTCCTGAACTGGGACGCCCTCAGCCAAGAGCTCCAGGAGGGAGACAACAGGAGCACCCCAGAGTCCCAGCTGAGCATCTTCAGCTTCGGGGCCAGTCCCTTGGCGCGGGAGGAGGATGAGTGGGACGCAATCAGCGAGCTGGAGCTGTGTGAAGAAGGCGGCAGGGCCCAGAGGCTGGCAGCTCTGGCGGCACACGGCCTGACCGTGCCGGCCCCTCGGGAGGCCTGGGCCGAGGGCCCGGCAGCGCAGTCGCCGCTCGCCTCCCTTCCCTCCCCGCAGCCCCGAGGCTCCGCGGGCCAGCAGGGGCCCGGGGCAGGGCCGGGGAGCCCCCCTGGCCCCTGGGCCGCGCAGGCCCCCCGGCAGCAGCCGGCTGCCCCCAGCGCACGGCCCGGCCGCCTCAGCCGGGCGCTGCGGGCGCTGCGGGCGCTGCTCTGCTGGCCCTGCCTGAGCCCACGGCCGCAGCACTAGTGGCTGTGCCGGCGCCAGGCCGGCTGCAGATGGCGGCTGCCCGGGGCCTGCGCGGGGCCCCAGGGACACGCACGGCCCGCCTTGGCCTGACGCGGCCCCGCAGCCTCAGCTGCCCACGGCCTCTGCCAGCACCCAGAGTCACCGCTGTGCCCAGCCCCGAGCGGCAGCCCTGGGGCGCTCTGGGTGCCGGGGGCTCAGCACTCAATGCCATGGAGCCATCGACGTGCCAAGGGACCCTGATGGTCACCCAGTGCCACTGCACCCTGCAGCACCGCCGTCACCACAGCGCCTCGTCCCCAAGGGCCACATCTGCACAACTCCTCGACGCTCGACAGACAGCCAGCACCTCCCTGGACAATGCTAGCAGCGCCTCATGCCTCTGCCAGGGAAAAGGGCTTCTGATATTGAATCAGAACGGGCACCGACAGGAGCTGCTACTGGACTTGGACTCATTTTTCCAAAACAAATGGAAGTGGACTTTAAGCAATAGCAGTAGTTAAATATGAAAAAAAAATAGGAATAATAGTATAGGAATCAGAATAAGTAGAAGACTAAGAAGAAGTGATAGTAGTAGTGATAAGTGAAACAATAGTTATTAATATAAGAATATAAAACAGAATAGGAATGAAGGCATACGCAACACAAAAATAAGATTAATTAGAAGAGTAGAAGAATTGGAAATATAAGAAGAATATTATAAAGAAGAAGAAGAAATTGTAGTACTAAATAAGAATAAAAATTAAGATAGGAATAAGGAGTAAAAGAAGAAAGAGTAGTGGAAGCACTTAAGAAGAAGGGAAAGAAAAAGACTTAGATGAAGATGAAGAAGTAGGAAATATTTCTACGTCCCCAGCTCCCATTCCTCCTTTAATAAAATCCATGTCCAATAAAATCTTTTTGTTGTCCTCCTGTGGTCTCCTTTGCACCTTCAGTGGGCAGAGGCGCCTCTCCCCCATGGCATCCTGACCCTGATGGAACCAGGGGCAGGCTCCTGCCAGAAGCACTCCAGGATTCTGTCAGGGACTCCCTTCCCTACTTCCCTCCGCTTCCAGCTGGAGAACATGCAGCAAAGCAACCTTTGCTGTGTGCTCGGGGGGCCCACCCAGCTGCTGGCCCTTGACCCTGGCCCTGCACAGCTGCCTTGGGAGGCACAGCAGCAGCAGCAGCACCCTGGCAGCCTCGGGAATGGCCTCTGAGATCCATGGCACATTCTGCAATGGGCTGCAACTCCAGCTTCCAGCAAGGAAAGGATTGCCTAGGGGTTCCTTTTCATTTGAGAAGGGTCAGGAAAGCCCAAGAGTGTTGAAACACACACGGACCCTGGGGGAGGCATTGGGGTATTTATTGAGGCAGCTTCACCCTGTAAATAACCCCCTGCCAGGCTCAACTTGAGAACAATTCCCAAATAATATCCAACCATCCGCTCCTTTTTGGGTGGCATGAGGAAACACCCGTGGGCCACTGCAGCACTGGAAATATTTCAGTGTACTGAAGAAGCAGTGCCTGAAGGGGAGAGACTCTTTGGGCCTGGGCTCTCTCCAGCACTTTCTGCTGCAAGCACATTCCTGGACACTGCCCACAGGGGCAGAGGCACAGGCTGAGGGTGCTGCTCTCTGGCCAGCCCAGCTGGCAGTGGGCATGGGCACAGGAAAGGCCCAGGAGCCAGCCAAATGCTGTTCTGGAGGAATGGGAGCAGCCAGGCAGGTGGCACCAAACTGACAGGTCTGAAGGCCACTCCTGGCCTGGATGAATGCAGGAGTCAGGAATTGCCCTGGGCCAGGAGCAGCACCTGGCACTCGGCCTTGTGTCACCCTGTGAGGTTCTCCTGGTTCCACTTCTGAGGTTTGCCCAGGTCCCTGTGCACGGCCCCGGCTCAGGGGACGTGCTGAGGGGGAGCTTGATGCTCTGCCTGTGTCCTTGGGGAAGCCACAAGAGCCCCAAAAGGGCCCAAGTCCTCCCAGCCACGCAGGCCCCTGTCCAGCTGTGGGCCAGACCTGGCCCTCAGTAGGTCCTTTGTGGGGCAGTGGGTGCCAGAGTGGCCACCCTCACACATTGATGGGTTGTCCCTACTCTAGTGTGCTCTTCAGCCTCTCCATGGGATCAGGAGGTGATGGTGGCAGTGTCTGGGTGTTGTTTCCTCAGCTGCTTTCTTTATCTGTGGATGTGAACAGCGCCAGCAGAAATCAATGTTTTGTGGCAGACACTGTGGGAACACATATAACCTGGGAAGCTGCAATTTTACCCAGCCCCAGTGAAGGGTGAAAGTGTATAGTTCAAGTTCTGGGCCAGCCAGAGTGGGAAACTGTACCTCCCTGTGTCATGCTCCCTCTCCAGGGACCATGGCCAGCCTGTGTGCCAAGCAGGGAGCAGCTGAGCCATGATGAAAATGCTGCCAAAATCAGTGTCCTGGTTTGAGGGACAGGTGTCTGCCAATAAAGGCAGAAGATTCTCTTTGAAATGGAGAATTTAGACCCCCTCCCTCCAAAATATTATAATTTTGAAATTAAGGGGCTCTCAGGAAAACATATGGGAATTAGGAATAACAGTTCTTTACTAGGAAAATTAAAATAGAAATGCAGTATTACAAAGAACAATCCCAAACCCTGCCAGAGTCAGAATCCAAGCTGACACCCGTCAGTCAGTCAGGGTGGTGGCAGCAGCCCCATTCAATGGTGGCTGCATCCTCCTGCAGTGGCAGATGTGGTTCAGCTGGAGCAGTGCTCCTGGAGAAGGTGCAGTTTCCTCTGAAGGTGCAGGGATGATGTGGAAAGGTCTGGCTTTCCTCTGGAATGCAGTGGAAAGAAGGTGCCTTGGTGTCCCAAATCTCAGTTTTTCTCTAGGTAGGAAAGGCTTGGCTCCTGCCCTGGCTGGAGCATCTGCCAGTGGGATGATGGAATTTGATCAGTGCCACAGTGGGACTGAATGGGGCAGCAGCAGATGATATCTCCTGGAGGGAGGATGGGCTGTGGAAAGATAAAGATGATTGCCCCAGCTGGTTTAAAGCTGGCCCATTAGCAGAGAATATGTGCCAGGAGATCAGGGGCACTGCCCCACCCATAGATGGGGACAGAACACACATTGCTGGCACATCCTGTACTGCAACCCCAAGACAATCAGGCACCTACAAATTGCTTTTCCCCATCATCCCAGCACAGATCAGTCATGTGGGGCTGCACGTGCTGTCTCATCATCCAAAACTCTGCCAGAAAGTCTTAAACTTTTCTGGTAAAAAACTCCAATAAACCGAAGCGTTTTCATACTGCTAAATTGCAGCTGGTGAAGCAAATGCCCCTTCTCTGCTTGCCTGGTGTCCCACAGGAAGCATCTTGATGAAGCTGCTCCCTTGAACACAAGATTTAAGACACCATCAGGCAGTAGGGAGAGCACAGGAGGGAGTTTCATTCTGTCAGCTAATGGTTCGGGGGGAAATCAGGAAGGCCTGTCTTCTGTCCTGCTCCCAGGAATGTCTCTGCAATTCACTGGGGACACAGCCTTGTCTGAAGACAGCCCAGGAAGCAGCATCAGGAACTGCTGGGTGCTACCCTGACCCTGCACTCAGCAGCACTGAACAGTTTTTCATTTATTTCACCAAAAGAAGCCTCAGTTCATCCACTGAGGTGCCAGGAGAGGGGATAAAGACACAAACCTACCATCTACCCAAGCAAATTTACTGCAGTGGTGAGCTGATACTATCAAGGCAACAGCCTCAAGGGTCTGCAGAGCTTTGTTTAACACCCCCCACAAAGGTCAGCAGAGCGTTGAAAACAAATGGAAACACGCAGGTGGGCAGGGCTGGGTACTCTGCTTCCATCTGCTCAGCTCCAGGGGCATCCCAGAATTTGGCATTATTTAACCAGGATGGTGCTGGGGAGGAGGAAATCTTATTCTGTCCTTGGCCTGAGAACCAGGGAGTGTTTGCAGGATCAAATAAATTAGCACAAGGCAAGGTGAATCCAGGGAGCAAGAGGCACAGGTGAGGAAACATAGAATGAACCTTCTGCCTACCCCCTGCTGGCTTTGCTGGGTATTTTGTCTTTGCTAAGTGAACAGCACCAGCACGTTCTTTTACTAAGAAGTCCAAATCTCATTTTATTATTAAACACTTGAGCAATCCATTGCCTCCTAAACTACCATTTAAAAAGAGGGAAAACCACATTTTCTCTTTTTTTTCTTCCTTTTCTTCACATACAATCTTCCTGTTTACAAAGACAGCACATTTGCTTTATCTTTCAAAAGAAGGAAATTCCCTTTTTGGTAAAGATAAGATATTCAGAATGTCAGGTCAGATAGTTGAGATGAAGAATGACCACAAAGAAGCTTATAATGGAAGTTCAGCTTGTCCTTCATGGGGGCATTAGAGCACAACTTCATCATGCAGTGCAGACAATGACCCCACCCTCTTCCCATGTTCTCTTCTGCTTTGGATCCCCCTTCTCTGTCTTTTCCCTGCTCATCTCCTCTCACCAAAGCTTTCTCTGAACCTAAACAAGCATTTATTTTAATCTCAGAATTATTTGCAGCCTTATCAAGTAAAGCATTTCCCCTTTCCTTATCACCTGGCTCCTGAGGCTCTGGGCAATGCTGACACTGCTGCTGAGCCACATATGTGGTGGTGGTAAAATCCTCCTTTCCCTGCAGGATAATGGGGATGTCTGGAGGACTCAGGCTGGCCTAACCTGTTTGCTTGTTTGTAGAGGATGTGCTTGTGCCAGCAAGAATAAAATGCAGGCAGAAATAAATACTCTGTATGCCTTGGCCTTGTTTTCATGGCAATGGAGTTCTATTCTGCTGAATTTATGGACTGGGAAGGATAATTCCTGAAAATCCCCCTGGGGGCACCATAGCCAGGGTGTCTGTATGGGATAACTCCTGAAAATCCCTCTGTGGGCACCCTGATGGGATGTCTGGGAGGGGCAATGATCAACAGGCATCTGCTTGAAGCTCTTCTACTTCAGACATGAAGTAGAACCAAGCTTGAGTTTGCAGTCTGGCTGTTTTCACAAGGCCAGGGATATTGAGTTAGAATGGAAATGTCTTGAGGTTGTTCTCCTCCCAAATCCTGATTTATTTCTGCCTGCCTGAATAAGTGAAGCTTGCAGAGTCATGCCCAGTGCCCACCATTGTGTCAGTTCCCTCCTACTAACATTTCAAACTGTTTGTTCATTTCAAATAAATTTGACAGAGGGATTTTGTCTAAAAGTGAGTATTTTCCTACAAATTTATGGAAGTAGGTGGCTGGAGTAAAGAGAGAATTCCTCCTGACTCATAGCATTATAGAATAAGGTAATTTAGGTTGGAAGGAATCTCTGAGAATCTTCAGCTCAAAGCTGCTGCTTATGGCACCAGCATCAATAAATGAGCAGACACTGGAGAATCCATGTGCTGTGAATTATGGAGAGAAGGTTTGTGTTGAATCCTGCACATTGGAAATGGGATACTCCACTCACAAAGAATTGCTTTTATGGCCATCTCACTTGCAGGGCATCTTGTTTCTAATTAGTTTCCTATTTCAAAATTTTCAGTCTTCTGCCTGTCTTCAGCAAATGGAGGGAGGGAGGTAATGCTAAGGTACATCCCTGAGGATTGAGAGTTCCTAAATCAGAGCTGTACAAGTGCCTGACAGGGGGGACTGTAAAGCTGTAAAACTCTGGGTTGGAAATGTGATGTTGAGTGTGATTAACTTCCTCTGAGAAAAAGAGAGGTTTAAAGTGAGCCCAGACAGAATGCAGCTCACCAAGAGCAGAGTGTGGAGTTGCCAAAGGCTGGAAGCTGCCATGATTGTGGAAGCACATCTGCCATCCAATCCAGCACTGCCTGACCATCCAGAATAACACAGTGGCTGTAGACAGGAGATACATCAGCAGGACAGGCTCCAGGGAGGGATCCATTATTGTCTGGGAGGCTGCAGCTCATTAAATGCTGCTGAAAGGCACTATTTTGAGAAGGACTTGTTTGATAAGCACTGAGCTGATCCAGTTGGAACAAACCTCCCCATGATGTCTGAACTCTCTCCTGAATAACTCCAGATCAGGGGAGAAAAATAAGCTAGTGATCAGTTTTTAAATGGAAATTTGATGGAATATATATTTGGAAGGCAAATTTTATTGAAGTCCAAGATACAAGCTCAATATGAGGATTTCAATGTGAATATTGGAGAATTCATTTGTAAAGTTTAGACAGGAACTTTGTGAGCTAATTGTGACTAAATCATGAAGCTTCTCTAATGTCAGCAGCTCCTCTGAGCTCTGTCATTTCTCTTCCTTACAGCTCCATCCATAGTTACCTGTCTCTCTTTTCCTATTTCTAGGAAGGCTCCTGTTCTCCAAGGGGAATGTTAAAGGTCAGGTGGTAAGATCCTCATGCTAATCACTGAGTTCCTAGCTGGGATTTTCAGCTGCTTGCTCCAGAGAGGATTACTTTAGCTTTTGCAGAGAATCTCAGGGGGCTATTTGCTGCAGAGCCTGGGAATTCTTTCCATAGCCACCAACACAGCTGAATTTTTGGATACCGTGTCCTTTTTGCAGTTGGGTGGTGAAGTTGTTGGTTGTCAGCACATTCCCAGCAACCCCCTCACACCCCAGACAAATACTCACATTTTGATCTTGGTTACAAGGGTGAGGAGAGCATCCTTGCTGTGGAATTATTGATCCCTGGAAGCTGGAGTTAATATTGCTTTCCAAGCACTTCCTGGTGGCAGCTTTTTCCTCCTGCTGCTGCCTCCTGTGCCAGGCTCCGCAATCTGCTGTCGCTGGGATCTGTTCGGTGTCTCAGAGCTCCCACTGATGGACTTTGAACTGTTCTGCCTCAAAACTCACAGCAACTCCTCCTTCCATCCTGGCAGCAGCTCTGGGGGATCCTCCCAGTCTGTCCCTGTCCTGGTTTGAGGGACAGGTGTCTGCCAATAAAGGCAGAAGCTTCTCTTTGAAATGGACAATGGAAACCCCCTCCCTCCAAATTATTATTATAATTTTGAAATCAAGGGGCTCTCAGGCAAAGATAAATAAATTAGGAATAAAAGTTCTTTACTAGGAAAATTAAAATAGAAATGCAGTATTACAAAGAACAATCCCAAACCCTGCCAGAGTCAGAATCCAAGCTGACACCCGTCAGTCAGTCAGGGTGGTGGCAGCAGCCCCATTCAATGGTGGCTGCATCCTCCTGCAGTGGCAGATGTGGTTCAGCTGGAGCAGTGCTCCTGGAGAAGGTGCAGTTTCCTCTGAAGGTGCAGGGATGATGTGGAAAGGTCTGGCTTTCCTCTGGAATGCAGTGGGAAGAAGGTGCCTTGGTGTCCCAAATCTCAGTTTTTCTCTGGGTAGGAAAGGCTTGGCTCCTGCCCTGGCTGGAGCATCTGCCAGTGGGATGATGGAATTTGATCAGTCCCACAGTGGGACTGAATGGGGCAGCAGCAGATGATATCTCCTGGAGGGAGGATGGGCTGTGGAAAGATAAAGATGATTGCCCCAGCTGGTTTAAAGCTGGCCCATTAGCAGAGAATATGTGCCAGGAGATCAGGGGCACTGCCCCACCCATAGATGGGGACAGAACACACATTGCTGGGCACATCCTGTATTGCAACCCGAGACAATCCCTCAGCCCAGATCCCAGCACCCAGGCACAGATCTCCATTCCCATTGCTCAGCTGGTTCCTTTATCCAGAGTTATATCAGCCTGGGCGTGTGTTCCAGTCCCCACTCTGCAGCTCCTGTGAGGATCACAGAGAGCAGGAGGAGAGCCCAGGCTGAATTTCAATGAGTGCAGTGTGACAGCACACCTGGGTAATGAATAGAGCCAAGGGCCAGTGAGGATTTGTGTATTTATCACGATTATTTCTTCATTATCTCTGAGCTATGACAGAAGATGCAGAGGCAGCGAATGCAGCCTCTCCCACCAAAACTCCAAGGCAGAATTTCCCTGGTTTGTAGTGCTGAATATTTCATGAGTTTCAAATGCCAATTATGAGTTACCTGCTGTTTGCTAGGAACAATAGGCAGCTTTGAAAGAACTTGCTCCTGTTCTTCCAAGTTCTGCCACTTATTTAGTGACTCCTTTTTTTCCTGAGAATCCAGAGGCTCAAGGGTGATGAGGGAAGCTCTCACCCAAGCAAAGGTGGGCCTAAAAGATCCTGCTGTTTCTGTACCCTGAGCCACAGGATAGCTGTTTTTATGGCTCTCAGTCTATTCTTCTGTAGTTCCAAGAGTCCATTTGGAATGGGATTTTTCACATTTGCAGTGTAGCACTGGATTTTCATCAAAATACCATATGTATCTATATAAAAATATATTAAAATATAAATATATAAATATAAAATGTAGAAATATGAGCTGGCAAAATTCCTTAAGAAACAAACGAATCATTGGCTGCTTCACCTGCATTCTCCCCACTAAATCCATTCCCTTTGTATCTATGCCAAGTCCCTTAGAGCAGGATTGACAAATATTGTTAAAAAGGACACAATTTCCCTCAAAACCAGTTCTGCCTTTTCCTGACAAGTGATTTCTCCATCCCCCCTTTGAATGTACTGTGCAGCAAATGATATGCAAGACAGTGAAATATTTTAAAAATCTGCCTCTAAAGGTGCTTTTGCTGCCATGGAAAGCACTGCCACAATGCTGGCAATAAATTCCATCTCTGATAGTTGTTTCATGTCATTAGACAAGGATAATTCCCATCCCTTACACTTAGTTCTTGGAAGGTTCTCAAGTAAAATGCCATTACTTTGAAGTTCTCTCAGCACAAAATTGTCACTACATTTTAAAGACTTGAGAAATCCCTCTGAGTTTGGTTACCTGGAACTGCTGGAGTCAAAATTTTAGAAGTGTTTAGGAACCCACCCTCAGAGACAGAGATAAACAAGGAGGCACTTTCTGGATTTTTTTTTTTTTTCAGAACACCTCAAGCTGAGAAAGCACAAACAGCCTGGTTCCTTGAGCACATCCTTTCCTGCTCTGTCATTCCCTGGGAACACGAGGGACCATGCTTAAGAAGCTGCATCAGTTTCAGATGTTGTGCAGCTCATTAATCAAAACATATCCTTTTGGAAGGCAGTTGATTGCAGCTGAGGCACAGAAGTGCTTACACCTCAGCATCCCTAGTGCCTGGAGGAGGGAAGAAAAACAGAGAAAAGACCTTTAGTGCTCTCTCTGGCTTAGTTCACATTATCTAATCTACAGGATCATTGGAAAAATGAGATTTATTTCACCAGAAAAGCTCGTTCTATTAGAACTTGTAATGAAAATAATAATATTAAATGATATTTGCACTGTAGAGTATTGGGAATGAGTCACAGGCAGTCTGGCTTTTGCCAGGAGGTGGGAGGAGAAGAGGAGCAGGTAAAACACATGGGATTCTAGGAGAGAGCAAGGAGCAAGCAGAAAGGATTCAGGAGAGAGCAAGGGGCAAGAAGAGGCAAACAAAGATGGGGAAGCATGTGCTGTGTGTGTGCTTACTGCTGAGCAGCATTTCAGGATCATCCTGCTGCTCTACACGGCACAGTCACCTCTGGCCAGGGGTTCCTGCGAGGAAAAAGGGGAATATTTGCTTCCAAAAGCAGAAGCACCGAGCTGAGGTGGGGATTTCCTCCCTGCCTGCCCTGGGCATTCCTTGCCTGTGCTCAGCCTCCCTCCCTGCGCAGTTCACGTGGTTTCCTTCTCCTGGCAGGTAGGATTTGCAATGTCTGAAACAACAAGCGTTCTAGAAAGCCTCAGATGCTGAATCTCTGCAAAGATATACACCAGAAATCTCTCATGTGGCCGAAAAGATTTTTAATTTTACTTCACTGGTTTCATAGGCTTGGCACTAGGAACGATTTGAACCACTTTATCAACCTAGGAGCATTTTAAACAGAATAAGCAGCCATTCCCAAAGAAGCACAGGCGGGGCTGACTGCCACCCTTTTCCCTCTTTTTCTCTAGAAAAACCCTCTCAAATATCAAAACAAATTAGGGCAATGCCCAATTGTAGCCGTTTTCCCCACTGCTTTGGCCTCTGTGGGCAGCAGGGAGGGGTGGCAGGAGCTGTTTCCCGCAGCAGCCTCGGCGGGCAGTGCTGATTCAGGAGCCCCCGGGAAAGTGGGGTTCCCCCGGGGCAGTGGGGTTCCCCCTGGGACAGTGGGTTTCCCCCGGGGCAGTGGGGTTCCCCCGGGGCAGTGGGGTTCCCCCGCCGCCAGCCCAGACCCCGCAGGCCAGATGCAGCCGCCTTCCATTTATTCGGTTTTCAATGACTTCCCCAGATCCAAGCCCGCAGCAGAGCAGCGATAGCGACAGACGGGGGCAAAGGCAGCGTGTTTCCTGCTGGGGAACACGGGCACTCCCGAGCCCCTGCTTTTGCATGCAAGTGAGATTTTCAAGGTGAACCGCTGGATTTCCTTTAGATTCGCGTTCGCCTCTTCCCCCAAAACCCCCCGCGACTTCACCAGCAAACCTGCCCGCAGCAGCCACACCTCCGGGCGGAGCGGGGAACGCCCGCATCCGAGCGAAAAAGGAATATTCTCGCTGCTATTTATTCACTGTCATGTTGAGGGTGGTGGTGTGGGTACGCTGGCGGCGGCCCGGGGCAGAGCGCCGCGCTCGCCGGGCGTTGCCCCTTTAAGAAGCCTGGGTGCTGTCTCAGGTAGGCAGAGCCTGTGCGCTGTAGCCGCTCCTATGGCAACCCAATAGAATGGGATGGCTTCATGAATATTCCCAGGAGCAGGGGCTGCATGAGGAATAAGTGATGACAGTGATGTAAGCAAACAGTGGCCGCTGCAGGTTGCAGTTCATTGTGTTATTGGCCGGCAGGTTGAGGAGTTTGAGGCTTGAGCTTCGCTTTCCGGATGATGTCTGCCCGCCGGGATCCACGGCACATTTGCATCTCGAAGCCAACATGGCAAGGCGGCTGCTGCCGCCCTCCCTCGCCTTCCAGCCAGAAGTGTGTGCCTCTGCTCTAGACTTCTTTCTCAGTGCTCAGCATCTGAGCAGGCAGGGATTGCAGTAACACTCACCAAGGGGAGACAAGCAGCAAGTAGCCAAATCGGGACAACGGAGGAGAAGGGGGAGCTTTTTGTGCCTTCCCTCTTTTTCCTTTTTTTTTTTTTTAATTTTTTTTTTTTTCCCTTCTGGATGCAGAGCCTGTGTTTTGATGCAGAGGCTGTGGATGGCACAGCCCGGTGAGGAGATGCCACGCCAGCCGCTGGTCCCCCGCGCCCCGTGAGCCGGGGCAGGGCCCTGGGGCAGTGCCGGTTCCCTACAGAGCTGGGGGGGTCTCTCCCCGTCCCCCAGCAGCAGCAGCAGCAGCAGCGGCCATGGACAAGCTGCCCCCCTCCATGCGCAAGAGGCTCTACAGCCTGCCCCAGCAGATCGGACCCAAGGCGTCGATCATGGACGAGGAGGATGACAGCGACAAGGACACCCGCAGGAAAAGCATCAGGCTCAAGCCGCTGCCTTCGCCCTCTGCCGGGAGCACCCGGGGGGACCCCGGCCGAGGGGGGGACCCCGGCCTGCTGGAGACGGAGGCCGGCGGCAAGGGCGGCAAGAGCAGCACCAACGGGGACTGCCGCCGCTTCAAAGGGAGCCTGTCCTCGCTGGCCAGCCGGCACCTGCACGACGCGGCCGAGGAGAAGCGGCTCATCGGCGGCGAGGGCGAGCCGGCCTCCCCCGGCGAGGAGAAGAGCCCCCCCGGCAGCGGGGAGCTGGAGCCGGGGCTGCCCGCGCCCCCGCCGCCCGCCGAGCCCCCCGAGCCCCGGCAGCCGCCGCCCCGCGCCGGCTCCTGCGCCTCCATCAAGGTGGAGGGGGCCGGGGGCTGCGAGCAGATCAGCCCCGACGAGGAGCAGAGGCTCGGCCAGGCCGGGTTCATGCAGAGGCAGTTCGGGGCCATGCTCCAGCCGGGGGTCAACAAATTCTCCTTGAGGATGTTTGGCAGCCAGAAGGCCGTGGAGAGGGAGCAGGAAAGAGTTAAGTCTGCCGGGTTCTGGATCATCCATCCCTACAGCGACTTCAGGTACAACCCCCCCTTTTCCTGGCCCACTCCAAACTAGCTGGCCTGCCCCTTCCCATGCCACCTCCCACCCCAGCAGAACTTTCCTGGGTCATTTCCTAGCCACAGGAGCTGAGGACACAGCCAAGATCTGCTCCACTCAAACAAGCTGCAGCTTTCATTTACATTTCACCTTAATTTTAGTGTCCCCACACTACTGATAAATTTGAATTGTTTTTAATCCAATCGTCTTTGGCTGTTTATAATGGAAAGGTTCTCCTTAAGTTCGTTGTAAATAGAGAAAAACTGTTCCCACCTGATGCACAACTCCAGACTAAAAGCACGGTGTCTGATCTTAACTAGTCCTGCATCTCCATGGATGCTCTGCCTGATTGATGCTTCCCGTTTTCACACCTCCCGGTCCTCTCCCTGCTCCTTCCCAAGAGTTAGGCAGGGATGTTGCTACTGTTGCTGCTGTGTAGGCAGCCTGGCTTGTCAGGAATTGGGATGTGCAGGGGATGGTAGGATCATTAACAAGGTTCTTAACAGACAAAGAGCCTCTTTTGCATCTGCACATCCTCATTTGCAAAATTAGTTTGGATTGGGAATAGTTAACACTGACTTAGCCAAAATAATGGCTTGCTCTCACTCCACAGCAACATTTCTGCAGAGGTTAATGAGGAAATGAACTTGGAAACCCTAGAGCCGGTTTTTGTGAAGTCCTGCATAGCAGAGGGGCTGTGTCTGGGTATTTCTGAGCAAAGTATTGTCTGCTGCACAGGTGAACTGTCCTCTGCAATATGTATGTAAAGTACTGTGATCAATAATTAATTACTGAGTGCAATCAATGGCTAAGGTTTATTGCTTCAGCTTTAATTACAATGGACTTACATGGCACATTTAAAAGCACACAGGAGAAGAATATTATTCAAATGTATCTTTGTCACACTACTTGATTTTGTTGACTTTGTGGACTCTGCAAGGAACTGTGTATGATTCCCAAAAATGCAGTTAGCCAGATAATTGCAGAAGGAGTTTTGGTGTGGATTTGGCCTCCCCAAGGCAGGAATGACAGAAACCTCTTGACACCACCTATTAGGGATTTAGCAAGCAGCCCACATGCTTAGTGGATTCAGCACTGGCACTGACCAGATTCCTTGATATTTGCTTAGATTAACAAATGTTATTAGAAGGCTCTGTGAGTTGGAAGACTGCACTGTCATTTAAATTCAGTGCATTCGAGTGTCCCAAGCACACAGCTGACTGAGCTTAGGAGGGTTTCCAGCAGCTACAGCATGATGCAGAGTCCTTGCAAGCACAGCCTTACTCAATCCCACACTGGAACCAGGGGAAAATTGCCTCCCAGTGAGACTGGCCAAGTAATAGCTCCCAAATACTGAAATGTGAGAATGAGCAGCTTTCAAAAGAACAAAACCAGTTTCATTCTCTTGGCTATTTTTGCAGTATTTGCCCTGAGTCTGGAGTTTAACTGCTGTGTTTTCTCGGGTTATTCTAGCGAGGCGTGCTCTGCATGTCGCACCCTCAGGAAATTTGGGGTTTAGTCTCTGTGTTGTATCTGGAGTTAGGCAAAAGCAGTGTTCAGCTTCCACATCCTTCTGTCTCTCTAGTGGCTTTATTCCCTTCCATATCTGTGCCTGTTTTCAGCAGAGAGCCAGCCTGGCAAACTTCAGCAGCAGGAGCAGAGGAAACCACCTTGCCCAAGGTGAGATGGTCTCAAGAGTTTGGGATTTTAAGGTTTCTGCTGAGCCAGTGCTTATTCCATGAGATGAGGTAACTTTTCACTTGGTGCTTGGCTATGGGGCCACTCCTAGCCTTGCCCAAAGGAATGGAGCCTGCTGGCAATCCCTGAGCCGGATGATGCCATGGTGCTGCTGGCACGGAGCTGCTGGTGCATGCAGAGTTCTGTGGGTGCAGGGGTGGCTCCTGGAGCTAATAACAGAGCTGGCAATCCGTGCAGGAAAGGCATAGGGAGCTGCATGTCCGTACCTTGGGGCACATCCCAGGTGGGCTGGTTTCCTTCTGGACTGGTGTAGCAGCCCAGCCCAGCATGGGCTGTGTCCCTGCTGTCCCCCTGGGCTGGGGCAGTGGTGCCAGTGTCTGGGGCCATGTGCTGAGGGCAGGAGGAGCTGGATGTAACACTCAGCGGGGATATTTCCAGAGAGGCTGGAAAAACCTCACCTGCAGCAGATCTGGATAGGAATATTAGGATAGGATATTTGGATAAGAATGCTGCCTAGAGAATGTGCCTGGGCTTCCATGGAAAGTGGCCTTGAAGGGGAAGAGTGGGAGCACTCCCACCTTCTGTTCAGGCTTTGTGCTCCCTCCTGCTCTCTGCTAAAGCATCTCTCTTGGACACAACTCCCATCAAAAGGGCTAACATTTTATGACCTCTGGAATGCAGCAGATTGCACCAAAGAGCAGATCTCACCAAAACATTTGCCAGAGCTGTGTGTGTGCCCCGAAGGAGGGTGTTGTGTGCTTGGGGAATTACGCAGCGCGTTCCCGTGTTCCAGCCGGGTGCGGATCCCGGAGCTCCGGGATCTTGGAGGCTCCATTCTCCTGCCCTTGGCTGGCACCAGCAGCGTTTGCTGGTCAAGTTTCAAGTGAGGGAAGGTTTAGAAAGGTTTAGAGGCTCGCTGTGGCTGTGGAGGAAGCTGCCTGCCCTCTGCCAGCCAGGTGATCTCCAGGCAGGCTCTGCTGGGGCTCCAGCACTCGTGACTGCCGGCTGCCAGCAGCTGGAGCTGGCAAGTTTGCATGGAAGGCTCCAGGTCAGTGCAGTGCTGTGAAATGACAGGTTTGCATGGAAGGCTCCAGGTCAGTTCAGACAGGTTTGCATGGAAGGCTCCAGGTCAGTGCAGTGCTGTGAAATGACATTGGTGCGAGTCTCCGACTCGGCGGAGCCACCGCTCCTTCGCTGCCAGAGGAGCTCCTGATTTAGAATAGAACACAGGCTTTCATCATTGTCTCATTAAATTATCATTTTAGCATCTAATAGGGCTAATTCCAGTGGCAAATCTATGACCCTCCAAGAGTAAAACAAATTAATATAGATTCAGGCTCTGTTGATCTCTGCTTTTAGTCCATTGTGAGGGGAAAAGACATCAAATGACCTTTATAAAAATCAAGCTCAGTGCCCCTGAGTACTCCTGACTAATGCAGTGGGCTGGTTCTAGAAGCACTTAAAAGGTGTCTTAGCAATTTCTAATGAAATTAAGAATCCCATTCTGAGGTGCAGATGTGTGTGCTGGCAGCTGGAGTTCATTTGCATCTGTGGTTGATTGCACATCAGTGCAGAGCCACGTTGTATTTCCTAGATCAAGATTTATCTGTGACTTTGAAAGCTCTTCCACTGGGTAGACAGAATTGTATTTTACTGCTTAGAGGAAGCATTGATTCAGTACAATTGGTTTAATAAAAAAATTCCTGACAAACAATGATCTGTCTAGTTTGCAGCTGACTGAAGCATATGGGTTGTAGCTGCTGCCCAGAATTGCTTGCAAAAAAAAAAAAAAAGTGTAGCGTGCTGCTTTTAGAAAGACCTGAGAACAGATACACTATCTGAGGGCCCAAAATAGTTCCAGCAGTGGATGTAAATAGAACTGCACATTATTCACTGCCCAGTAATCTATTAACTTCCTCACAGTGAAGAGAAGCTGCTGTCTCTGAAAACAATGGCAAACATTCTGCTCGATAGCAGACCCAACTACAGATTTTAGAATTCTTCTTTTCATTGGTCTCCATTACTTGTAATACTTGTGTGCAAACAGAGACTTTCTTTCCTTTGCTTCCTCTCCCAGCTCTCCCTGGCTGCTGGGACCTTGGGGAGGATTCTGTGGCAGCAAAAACCAGGTGCTCAGGTGTGAGGTGTGAGGGGAGAGAACAAAATCACTGCTTCCCTTCATGCTGCAGAGTTCTCAGCCTCCCTTCTCGAGGGGAATCAGTGGGATTTGCTAATTACAGTCCTAAGAGCTGAACCCAGTAACACTGTGGGATGGAGCAGAAATGGGAGGATGTGTTTACCTTTCCCACTCTCCTGATTTCCAGTGCCTCCCTGATACTGCTCTGGCTGTGCACACTGTTCTCACTGGGAAGCTTCCCCCCATGCTTGAGAAGGGCAAACAATTTGTGGAGAGTCCAGCAGTGCTGAGTGACTTTGGCAGCTCCCTTTGGTGGGGGTTGCTCCCTGCTCTCAGGCAGCAGTGACCTTTTCTCCATCTCCTGCCCAAAGTGCTGCTCTTTGTGCTGCCCTCCCTCCATTCCTGGTCCAAGACCTGCCCTTTGCTCCAAGTGCCTGGAGCAGGATGTGCAGCACATGGGAACTGGGGCTCAGGGAAAGGGCAGGGAGCAGTGGCTTTGGTGGCAGGACCTGTGCCTGGCACTGGAAGTGCCAGCAGGCTGGGTTTGGAGGGGGCAGCTCCCAGGTTTGTCTCTCTTCTGCTCTCTGAGGTGATGGTGTGTCCCTGGGGCAGCAGGGGGACACTGCACGTGGAGATTGGAGGCAGATACCACTGCCTTTGCTGCAGAGAACTTCCTGGCCAATTCCCAGGGCACTGTGCTGGAGCAAAAGGAAGGGATCCCAACAGGAATCATAATCCAAATTCTGCTGAATGCATGGACTGGGTCTCTGTTGTTTTCAGTGGACAGGCTGCAGAAGAGCTGTGGCTTTGTGACCATGACCTAAGGGAGTGAAACTCCTATATCTCTACTTCCCATATCCATAGGCAAGTGAGGCTTTGTGCCCCAGCTCACTTGTCAGAAGGCTGAAGGTAAATTATCCCACTCCAGACAGTCCATGCAGGAGTACAGCTTCTTGTAGGAAACATGTTCACATTGCCTGAGCTGGAAAACAGAAAAGCCTCAGTGAAGGCAACACCACAGAAAATATTTTAGGACTAATACTATGGAGAAAATGAGATAAAATAACATAAATAAATAGTAAAGCAAACATTGATATTTAACAAAGACCTGTGGTTAAGAGTTTTGCATAAACTTAATCCAGGCCCTTCACACCAATCTCTGCCAACAGATGAAGACATTATCTCTCCCACATAAGCTCCTCCCTCAGTACACTCATTTTCCATTGGGAAAAACAATTTAATGTTTTCTTCATCTCTTCTTGTAAGATAACATATCTTGTTCATTATATCTGATTCAGATCCTGATATGAAAAAAAAAAAAAAGATTTGTTTTCTCATGGGTTTACAAAATATTTACTATGCTAGCATGCTAACAATATATCTTCCTCACTTCCTGACAGCAAGGAAATTGGAAATATCATCCCTAGGTTATAGTGAGGTGGCACAGACTGGTGGGGGTTGAGGTAAAGCCATCCCTGACCTGGGTGTGGTGGAGCTGAGGCCCAGTTGTGCAGTTAGTCAGAGCCCTGCCCTGGTGGCTCTGCAGGGAATGGGCACCCCTGGCACTCAGAAGGGCTCATGAGGAGCTGTGGGTGCCTTGAGAAGACTGGGCACATTCTGCTTTGGACCATTTCTTAGGCTGGCTCTGTCAGCAGCCAGACTGGGAAATGGGCCCATCCCTCCCACCCTCTTCCCCAGCCTCTGCTGCTTGTTGGTTTGTCTGTTGTTATAGCAAAAAATAATCACTGCTGTAAACAATGACATCGTGTTCTCTCCCATCATCATCTCAGAGTATTATTGCAGTTACAGTTTGGCACTGGGCTCCTTGCCTGGCACTTCTGCAGGAGCTTTTTGGCAGAGGGGGAGGTTCTGCTCACCTGCCCTGGCCATCACACCCCACCTGCAGTTCCTTCTCTCTTCCACTGCAAACCAGGCTGAGCAAGAGATGGGCTCCTACACAAAGTCTCCTGCTGCACACACCTGCCCCAAGCCCTCCCTCCCACCTTGGAGGAGGCAGGAATTCTCTGGGAAGAGAATAATCCATGTCATGACTGTACCATAACACAGCCAAACCTCCTGTCTGCTGTTTCCTACCCTGAGCTCTTGACTTTCCAGTCTGATTTTTAAAGCAGTGTTTTGCACAGTTAGGGTTTTAAAAACAGCTCAGTTTCTCCCCTGGCACAATAATATCTCTGGGTTCATCAGCAGGTGTGGAGCTGTTCAAGGCTGTGCTGCACTGCCCTCTGCTCTGAATGAAGCAGTGGCAGGCAGCTACAGCAAAGGAAAGATGCTGCACCACATTTCATGGCTCTAAAGGAAACTCATTCTGCCTGTTACAAACTCCCTGCTTTTCTCCTTCTCACCTTCAGCACCACTCCCTCCAACCTGTTGTCTTCCCCATCTCTCACTTGAAGTTTGTGTTTCTCACCCCACCTGTGCCATTCCATTTTCTATGCTCCTCATGGCAGGTGTCATATCCAGCCAGTCCTAGATGTTAACATCCAGCTTCTTTTTTATCTGATTTCCACCTTGTTTTCAGTAATGCCTCTCCCCCTCACCCCTTGCCACATTCCAGTGTGTTGGGTTGGCATTTACTCACTCCAGTTCCAGACTCTATCCTTATCCTTCAGTTTTTTTTCTTTGGGTGGGTCTCTCTGAATCAGTTCCTTCTCCTCCTACATATTCTTAGTTGCTATTGTCCTTCTGACTCTTCCAACAATCTCAGTTTTCTCCATCCCCTTCCTGACTTAAGAATGGATCATTTTTCCCAGTAATTTAAAACCCTTCCACATTATCCTTCTCCTTATCCTTGGACATTGCCAATGTTTAGACAAAAGCTACCCATTTTCTGTTTTTTAAACTTGAAAGATTTCAATCCTCAGACCTAAGCATTTAACATGATGGATTTGTCTGGAAGTACAATCTCTGCTGCAGGAGAATGAAACAGATTTTATTTGAAGGAAAAATGTGGTTTCTGAGGGTAAAACCCACAGAGTCAGTGTAAGAATTTGCAGCACTATTTTAAGGAAGTAAACTTGGGGTTTCAATCCAATGTTATTCTGGTTAGGTAACTGTGCTAGTGCTTTCTGTGGCACTGAGGTTTTTTCTGCTCCAGAGTCACTGCTGCTGCACTAAGATCCATTTATTATACAGATAAAAGAGTGATCTTTGTCTGGAGATAACATAGTGTCATTTTAGCTTGAAACCACTGAAATTTGTCTTTGTTTCTGATGTGTTATGAGCATCTCATTAGCAAGCCCATGAATCCCTCAGTCTGCTCTCAAAACCAACTATCTGAGCTCTCATCTCTGCCAGAGCAGAGATTTCCTCCTTTCTCTTATTTTTGAAAGCTGTGTTGGTGCCAAGGCAGTTATAGGTCAATTGAGTTATTGTTGGTTCTAATTGGCACTCTAACAAGCTATTAAATCAATTTACCTACAGATGAATGTCACTCAAAAAGCAAGGTGCCAGCTCCTTTTTGAGAACTTCAAAAAGCCCATTTCCAGGGCTGAGTGGGAGGGAAAGGTCAGGCTTGAAGGGAAGTGGCTACTTGAGATTTGCCCCCAAAATGTTTGTGCCAGGAGCTCTGTGGCTGAGAGGAGGGATAAAACCATTCCCAGGAAGGAAGAATGAACATTCCCAGGAGGAAGAATGAACATCAGCAGCTCTGACAGATCTCTTGTACCTCTTGCTGGGTGTGTAAGGAAGCACAGGCTCATTCCCATGTGGAAGGATCCAGGTGCTGTCCTCCTCCTTCACAGGTCTGTGTTCCTCATGCTGCCCTGTGGCTGTGCATGCATTTTTCAAAGCCCCCAGCCAGTGACATCATTGCCTTTTGAGTGGAGATTCACGAGATTTCCTCACTTCCCTTGCAGAAGAGTCAGAGTCGTTATGGTGAGCAGGGTTGATTTAAGCTCCAGAGTCATTATGGTGAGCAGGGTTGATTTAAGCTCCATTCTGAAAGGTTTGGATGACCTCTGCCCCCAGCAGCACTGTAGAGCTCATCCCCACGGAGCTGAGCACTGCTTGGCTGTAAACCTGTCACTGCTGAGCCTGCAGGGCAGCACAGGGGCTCTGGCCTGAGCAGCACTGCACATTCAGGTGCAGGATGGGCAGTGAGGAGTGCTCAGGTGCCCTGGAGTGGGCTGGGGTTTGGTGAGGATGCAGCTTGGCTCCCTGCAGCTCTGCAGTGCTGACAGCACCAGCACTGGGTCTGTCAGCAGACACAGCACTCAGGACTCCAGAAACACAGCAGAGGGAGCAGATGTGTCCTGAGCTAGCAAGGTGCTCTTAGAGAGACCTTTTCCTGCCGTGTTTCCATGCTGAATGCTTTGCTAGCTGGGAAGTCCCTTTGCCAACTGGAATTATTCATGGTGTGCAGTATCAAATGTGGTCACCCCATGCCTGGTGTTAGAGGAAAACCAGGCTCTTATCTCCTGAGGACATGCTGCAGGCAGCAGGGGAAGACAGTGCCGTGAGAGCAAAGCAGATGAGCATCCAAGGGGGAATTCCAAGGTCAGCTTGAGGGCCCACCACTTCAGCATTCCAGGGGCACAGCAGCTTCCCCAGCGATGAAGGAGAGCTAATCTCAATTGTGGTGACTCCTCCAAATGTGCTAATGAAGGATTTATCTCGCAGGCTCTTTGGATGGAGAGGGTGCCTGTGTGTGTGCATCCATTGTTGCAGAGCTCAGAGGCAGGAGAGGAGCTGCAGGTTGCCAGCTGACTCCAGTGCAGGGGCTCTGACTCCCTGTTTTTCCTTGTCACACTGTGCTCAGGAGCAATCAGGAGCTGGGCAGGGAGCAACTGCTCAGCTCCAGTGGGGTGGGAGCACAGGAACTCTGCTTCTCCTGCTCCAGGTCAGGACCCTCATCCCACCTGAGCACATGGAGAACCCTGGGAAAAAAAATAAACAACCCAGGAAGATGGATTTGTTGTGCTGGGTGTGGGAAAGCAAGGTCTGGCAGATATCAGCTCCTGGGAGGAGATAACAGCTGCATTCCAGAGACTGGGGGGCTCCTCTCCACAAATCCCTTCCTTCCCAGCAGTGTCAGCTCAGCACTGACAGCTCTCAGCTGTGCCTCTCCCTGTGCCCTGCTGTGTCACAGAGCCAGCACAGCACCCAGCTCTGCACCCTCACTCCTGCCATGCCCTGCACCAGCTCTCCCCACAGCCCAGCAGATAAGAGAAAAGATAATGATGCCTGGCTCTGTGCAGCTTTTTTAACAATAGCAAACCCACTTTCATTAAGCACAGATTCTTGATGCTTGACCTTTCCCCCTTCACTTCAAAGTACTAATGCATGCACAAGTTACACTTCTATTAATAACAAGAGGAATATATTTTTCCATGCCTATTTTCCTGTGAGCTGTGGGGAGGGCAGGAGGAGGGACCAGTCTAGACTGCAGATGATGGTCTGTTCTCCTTGATGCCCATACAAAGCACTCGTATCGTGCTCATTTAGCTGGGGATGCTCTTGGAATGACAAGCAGAGCCCAGCAGACAGAAGGACAAGCTGGAGGGGATGTCAGGAATCCAGGTTGGGCCTGTGAGCCATCCTGAGCTGAATTCTCCATGCCTTGATGTCTCCAGCTTTAAAAAAAGGGGTGATGGTGCTGCCAGGGGTGATGGCAGATGCTGGGGGACTCTGTGTAGGGATACCAGCAAGGGTGGGGTTGATCTCCACCAGGAAGTTCCATGAGGATTTCTTTGGGATTCTCCTTTTCTGTGTAGTGCTGTAGATTTAGTCTCACCTATTGTCCATCTTTTATTAGGACCCCAAAAATCCAGTGGATCCATGTACTGATGGGAGATTTCTGAGCCATTGGTTCCTTTGATAAGGGAAGAGGTTACAAATACTCTGCAGTTCCATGTGTGGTGCTCTATTGTCTGGCACATTTAGAACTAGGCTGGGAAAAGATAGGAAAAAAGCCTGCATGGAGAGGCAGACAAGATGGATTTTACCTTTTATGTCCATAAATTAGAACTGTGCAGCCCCTGCATGGGGTTTGGTGGTGCTCTAAGAAGAAAATGTTCCATCTTTCCCTCACCAGTCATGTGTACTGCAGGGTGTGCTACCCTTTTCTCTGACAATATGTGACTCTTGACTTCAGTAAACCCTCCCAAATACCAGGTGTGGCACAGAAGCTGCAAGGTGTCTGTTCCTGCTGTGGTGTGGCAGCTCTGGAAAACATCCCTTAGGCTGGCTGGCTTTGGATCTTTAGGATGATGTGACCTTTGGCTTTTAGTCCAAACACGAGTGTGCTCCATGCCAGCCTGGGTCAGGACAATTCCCTGTGTGTGCTGGAACATCCAGGTCTCTCCCAGAGCTGGGGATGGAACAAAAACCTGGCTCACAGACCTGCTTCAGCCAAACTCCAGAGGTGTCCATGCCTGCTGGCTAAAACCTGAGTGCTTCTGGACAGTTTTTGGGGCTCAGTTTGTGAAACCACGGGGAAAGTTGCACTCTTGGGGTCTCCCCTCCTTTATTCCCATTGTGCTGCTGTGTCTGCAGCACTGGCACTCCTCCCCTGTCCCCTCCTGTCAATCCCAGTGACTTCTCTTGCTCAGATCCTGGTGGGAAGTTGTCCCAAGCCTTCCAAACCAAGGCAACCCCTTCTGGAATTTGGGCTAACAGTGTTAGCTGTGGGTATGGCCTAGGACTCCTGCTTTCCAACAGGGGATCTGGAAGCCTCATTTGCAAGTAAATTCACACAGCCAAATCTGCACTGCAGACAAAAAAAGATTTGCCTTGACATCATCTGCCCTGCTCTGGCGCTCCGCAGTCAGTCAGGAGAGCAGAGCACAGCTCCAGCCTCTCCAGCTCAGCAGAATTAAGGCTAAGCTTCATCATGAGCTCATGCAAGCTGTTCCCACCCCAAATAATTGGCTGCTGCATGCTTTGTGTCTGTCTAGCCATTGCTGCATGTGGGTGGGTGTGTTGTGTATGTGTGTGTGTGCATGAGTCTGCTGTGGGAATTAATGCACAACATTGGGGGTGCAGCTGATAATAAAGTGCCTTGGGAATAGTGGGGCTGGGAGCAGTTCAAGAGCTGAGCCCCTCAGACACTTGCACTCACATCCCTCTGCCTGCTGCCACAGCATGGCATTCCAAATTCCAGACCCCCACCACCTCTTTTTTACCCTTCCTCCCACTCTAAGCACCCTCAGATGTGTTTCCAGCCCTGTGTCTCCCACAGCTGAGATGTGAAAGCAGGACAAAAAGCAGAGTGATTTCTCCAGAGCTCAATCCTCCCATCAGAACAACCCTTTTTGCAGGTGAAGAGGAAATGCTGTGGGGATGGGAGACAATCCATGAGCATGGCTGTGGAGACACTGCAGGATGGAGTCAGGGATGAAATCCCTCTGGGACTTGGCAGCTGTTCTCACAGGGCTGAGATGTTCTCAACCACCTCCTCCAGTGCCATCATCACACTCTCTCTCAGGAATGGCAGGCCAGCAGCATTTCTGCCCAGTCTCCAGATGAGAGGTGCAGAGACAGGCTGTGAAAGAGCTCAGCAAGGTGCCAGGACTTGGCATTTCCTTACAGTTCCTCCGTTTTCCTCAGCCTGCCCCAAAGTTTCCAGCTTTGCTTTCTCTCCACACCTTCATGCCCAAGTTTTTTTTCTGGGGAAAGGGCATCTCTCTGAAGTTAGGACAGGCCAGTGGAAACTTGTGGATACCCCAAACTGGCATGCCAGGATCTGCAGCCCATTTAGGGAAAAAGAATAAGGTTGGCTGTTCCTCTGGTGGTGTGGTTCAGAGAGGAGCATGGCTTTCCTGCAGCTGGGCACAAGAGCTTGAATTCTTCACAATTTGAATTTGTAAATTCTTCACAAGCTTTTGAAAAATTTGCTTTTCCTAGGTGAAGTATGGCCTTGGCTGGCTCAGGGAGAAAAAGGGAGGATATTCCTATAAAGGAGTTTTGTAGCAATACAAACTGCCCAGATCATAAAACCCCCTGGCTTGTACAGAGCAGCTGGTGACCTTTGCAGGCAGGCAGGTGACACTCTGAGTAAGGGCAGTGCAGCTCAGATCCTCCAGCTTTGCTCAGCCCCTGCCCTGGAGCTGCAGAGGTTCTGCTGCATTCCCCCTGCTCAGCCTGGCTGCAGAGGGATCATTCCTGCACACACGGGGTTCCTGTGGATGCAGCAGGGCTGATCATCCTTCCTGTGACATGAGCTCATTAGCAGACACAAGCAGCCAAATTCCCAGGTGAGAATGGCCCTGGGAATGATTTTCCCTCCTTGGAGTCCTGTACAGGAGCCCCAAATTCCATCCAGGCCCTGTGCTGGCACTGGGTGGGACCTGCTGGTGCTGCACTGCTGTCACTGATGCCACATTCCACTCCCAGCTTGGTGTTTGTGCACTGGCTCTTCAAGGCAGGATTCAGGCAGCCTGGGGCTCCTTGCTGCAGTGGAAGTGGTTCAGAGCCCTGAATTTTCTGCTCTTTGCCCACAGAACAGCTATTTCTGATTCAAGGATGCCATTCCTGAAGGAGATCCCTAATTTGCTATCTGAATATCTGATGAGTTAACCTGGGTTTGGATACACATGAGAGCAGAGCTGATCTGCTCCCTGCTCTCCCTGGACTCCAGTCAAAGACCCTCTGCTGTTCCCTGTTCACTGGGGTGTCCTGAGAGCTTTGCCCAGGTGCCCTCACCACTGACCCATCCTCCTCCTCCTCTTCTTCCTCCTCTCCCTGTGATCTCCCAGTGCCAGGGCTCCCATCTGGGCCAAGGCACAGCACAGACATTTCTCCTGGCCTCAAAAAACAAGAGCAAAACCCTGGCTCCTGCCTTAATCTGAGTTTAAGCAGAAGGACTGGGTTAACTAAAGGGGAAAAAACCATAGAAATCATGTTACTGTGATGGAAGCACACAAATTCCCAGCCAATTTCTGTGATATCCCAGCACATCCCTGCTGAAATCAAAGGCTGAGCCAGTGCCTGCTGCAGTGGCCTTGAAATTGGGTCCTGTGTGTGCAGAAGGAAAAACTCCAAGGATTTTCATTATTCTGGGGAAGAGGCCCCTTGAGAGTGTGTTCTTGGAAAAGCTGGAATTCATTGAGACACTGCTGCCATCCTACATTCCCAAAACAGGGCAGGGAACAGACTTGCCTCTAGGCACCACAACCAAAGGATAAGACTTGCCTTTTCTTTTGAGGCACAGAACTTAAAAGCCTGGAATAGTCTTTTGTGGCTGTGACTCTCAGATCCCAGAACATGTTTAGGTTCTTTTAGGGTTTCCTTTTCTGCACTCAGGACCAGAAGTAGATTTTTCTGGGCTGGTGGGGAGGGCAAAGTGCCCATCTCACAGTTCCATGTTCTTCTCTGGGCTCAGGCATGAGCAGAGCCTGTGCTGAATTCCTGCCTTGAAGCATGGATTTAAAATTGAAAATACACCCTTACACCTCATTTAGTGGCATCTGTACCTTCAGTGGTCAGAGAAGGGTTTGGCTTGTTATTTTACACTGCCCTTGTCTGAGCCTGATGCCACAGTGGAAATACAAGGGGGGTGTTGTTATTTATTGGGTTTTCATGGCTCTCAGATCTGCTCTGCCCCAGCTGTGTGTAGGAACAGCTTTGTCATATTCATGTGAAACAGCAGGGAGATATAGTCCCAGCTTAGGCTGGAATAGGAATATAGAGAAAAACTCCATTATTTCCTCTCAGGTTACTCATGCAGGCTGAACCTGAGTGGTGCAAACATCACAAGGAGCTCCTCAGTGACAGCCCTGTCCCTGCAGTGTCCCTTTCCCAGCCTGTCCCCCTGGCAGGCTGGAGCATCCTCATTCTGTATTGATGGAAAAATGCATCAAGCTGAATATATTTCTGAAACAACTTGTTTCTGGCAGGTTGTTCATTCTAAAAATATATTTATTTCTAATTGCTGAGTGGAATGCTTAATGAATTCTTCCTTCCCAAGAACAATTAATCAAAGAAATGATTTAGGGCTGGCACTTGCTCCCCCAGGGCTCAATGGCTTTGTTCCATTGACTGAAATAGAGCAGGGCAGGTCCAGCCCATAGTGGAAAAGATTTATCTGGCCATTTTTCATGGTGCCCATCACTGTTTGTCTGCCTGTCCATGGCACTGTGTGTGTTGGAGGAGCAGCACTGCACAGCAGAGTGTCCTCGTGGGGGTTTGGGGTAAAAAAAGGTTTATTTTTTTGGTAGATTTAAAAAGGTTTAATAAAAGACAATAAGAGACAAATAATAAAGCAAAAGGTTATGATGGCTGGGTGCTTGGCATTTAGCCAAGAGCACATTTGTTGTTTTGGAGACACTTTTAAAATTTATTAGTTTGTTACATATTTATAACTTATGATGTATTTTTTAACTTTCTTATAAACTATTTTTCATATTTTAGGAATTGTTTTACATGGCTGTTTTTTGAGTTTGTTTTTTAGAGTATGTGTGTTTTTTGGTTGTGGTTTTAATTTAGTTTTAATTTGGGCTGTGGTTTTTAATTTTTACAGATGGTTGGTGTTGGCAATTGGTATATTAGTAGCAGGTGTTTTTATTGGGTATTTTTTAATGAAGTAGGTAGTTTACTTATTACAAAGATGCTTTATTAGTCTATGTTATTCCTAAAGAAAACTGTATCTTAAAAACCATTTTAACACCACACATGCAACATTTACTTTAATATTTGCAAAAAGCCAATACCATAACATGTATTTATAACAGCTTTGGAGGATCTGAAGCTCAGAGCTGATGGATTGGATGTCAGAATTCCTGCTCTCTCCTCTCTGTTCTATGGAGGGAGTGAGATCCTCTGGAATATCTCCCCCTCCTGCCTCAGTTTCCCCAGCTGGCAGTTTCCTCAGCCACCTGCCCTAAAAAGCTTTGAGGTCAAAAGGGAGCCAGTCTCTGGGGAGCTCCTCAGTGTTTCAGTGCAGGCAGTAATTAATTCAGCAGCCATTCCAGGGGGAGGGACAGTGGATTCATGTGGATGCCTTAGGTAAGCACAGCCTCAGTACAGTATGTTTCTTCTGAGACTGAAAATAATCAGAAGCAATTGGACCTTTTTTTTTTTTTTTTTTTTTTTTTTTTCCTTAACCGCTGCATTTTTAGAAGGTGATTCATCTCTTGTCTGGGGTCTGGGCTACCTGAATAGCCCCCAGATCCCAGCAGCATTAGTCTTTTTGAGGATTCATTGTGCTCCATTGCAGCCTGAATAACTCATTACAAACAAGAGTCTGATGTGAGCAGCAGGAGAGCAGGGCAGGAGAAGCATTTTGTGCTTTGGAAGCTGTGCTACACACAGGCAGTGGCTTTCCAGGTGCCTTACTCCTTTCACCCCACTCCTTCCCCTTGAAAGAGACTCTGGCATCACTGGGGGTGAACCTTGTCTGGAACAGTGGTGCCAGCACTGGCATTTCCCACCAGGGCTAAAGCAAGGATGGAAACCAGTGAGGATTCCAAAAAACTAACGTGGATCTCAAGGAGCTGAAGGTCTGAAACATTGGGACATCCATCCCAATCCCTGCTCCTTAAACACTGCTGCTTTGGCACTGGGACAGAAAATCCACACTCAAAATCTGGCCATCCACACTAGCCAGGGTGTGTTTAACCCAAAGGAAAAGCAGGGATTTGCCCAGAAGTGCCCCCTCTCCTCTTCACCCGTGCTGTGTGACCCTCAGAGGTGAGCTGTCCCTGCCAGGGGTGACAGCCACATGCAGCCAACACCTTCTGTCACCCTGGCTTTGCCCATCCTCGCTGAACATGTGCTTCAGGAAGTTTGGAGCTTTAGAGGGAGGCAGCTGGAAATATGATCATTGCAGCAGACCATTGGAAAAGCCCAGAGTGCTTCCTGTCACCTCTTTCTGGCAGCTCTGAGCATTCAGGACAGAGGTCTGACTGTTGTCCCTGCCCCATCTGGCACACCCAGGGCTCACACAGCAGCAGTGTGTGCACAGTGCTGAGCTCTGGCAGATGCTGTTGCCTGTCTCAGACATAAATCCTGAGAACTGTGGAAGCTGGAGAGAAGCTGAGAGGGCACGTGTGCCTGGGAGCAGAGGTGGAGTAAATCATGCAGCTGAGCAGCAGCTTTGGGTTTGATCCATGCTCAGGCACAGGGAGCATTCTTGGTGCTTTTTGGGCTTTCCTTGTGGACACACAGAGATGTTGTACCTGGGGGAGTTCCTGTGGGGATGGTTGTCCTGGTGCTGTGTGCTTCAGAGGTTATGGCAGATATCCCAAACCTGGGCTCTGGAGTCTTGAGAGCCTGGATGTTGGGATGATCACAGAATCCCAGAATGGTTGGGCTTGGAAAGAGCTTTAAAGCCCATCCCATTCCACCTGCCATCATCCCAGGCTGCTCTAACCCTGTCCAGCCTGGCCTTGGACACTGCCCAGCTGCTCTGGGCACCCTGTGCCAGGGCCTCACCACCCTCACAGGGAATAATTCCTTCCCAATATCCATCTAACCCTGCCCTCTGGCAGTGGGCAGACATTAAGGGACCCCACTTTCCTTTGGGGGCCCTGGAGCTGTGAGTCCCTCAGGAGCAGGGGCACAGCAATGCCCAGGAGGAACATTTTTAGCATCTTAGGTGGTGGGAAGTCTTGCTCTCAGCTCCAAATGACTTAGCAGGGTTTGTCACTTCCTTGGGGACAACTGCAGGGTATGAGGGCAGAAATGTCAGTACAAGGCAAGCCAACAGTTCTCAGAAAACACTGCAGAGTCCTTTCCACACCCCCCACTCCTCAAACTGTGATTCTTACCTAGTTGTGTGACTCATGTCATTTCTCTGCCTTATTTTGGTGTTTAGTTTTAGTAAATTTGGCTTCCTAGTGGTGAGAGTGACATCCTCAGCTCACATAAACCCATATTATGTCAAGACAGACACGTCAACACAAAATAGTTTAGAAGCCAGCCTGTCATCCCTGTGGCTTCCCAAGGAGAGGAGGGAGGAAGGTTCCTGGTGTTGGTGTTGTGTGTCCTGTGCCACTCTTGGAGCAGCTCTGAGCCAAGAGGCATCCCCAGAACCCCCTGCCCCGGGCTGAGCTGATTCTGCCCCTCTGCCCTGCCAGAGGGCAAGGATGGGTGGGATGTTGGGAAGGAATTCCACCCTGTGAGGGTGGGCAGCCCTGGCACAGGGTGCCCAGAGAAGCTGTGGCTGCCCCTGCATCCCTGGCAATGCCCAAGGCCAGCTTGAAGGACCCTGGGATAGTGGAAGGTGTCCCTGCCCATGGCAAGGGGTGGCACTGGATGAGCTTTAAGGACCCTTCCACCCAAACCATTCTGATTCTGTGATTATATGATACCTATAATAGATACTACATATATCTATCTTATATATCATGCATAAGATATATATCTACAGCATCTACAGAGAATAATTTTCCTTCCTGTCCCTGTGTACAAACCAAGCCCTTCCCCAGTGCAGCCAGCTCAGAGCTGCCTGGTGCAGATCCTCATAAACATTTGTGGATTCCCCTCTCCCTGCCCGCCTGCCGAGCACTGGGGGGTGACTCATGGAAGGTGGATGTGGGCCAGGGCCTGAACTTCATCATGTCACCACTTATGCATGTCTTTAGGCTTTAATCCTTCACATTCCACAACATGTTCCTGATGGCTTGGAGGCTGCAGCCCTTATTGATCCATCCCTTCTCTACAACAGCAACATATGGCAGGTTTCCATGGCAATGGGTCCCCCTGAAGGGGCTTCCTTCCCTTCCTCACTTTAATGGTCTTTTTCATTATTAAATCATCAGAGATAAATGCACACAGGAGAAGGGTCAATGTCTGGATCAATGGGCAGCAAACAAAGAGGAACTCTTCCATATTCATACAAGCAGGAGATTTCGGGAGATCAAACAATGTGGAATTGCCAGGCCCTGAGGATGGCAGCTCATGCATAATGTATTCTGGGAACTCTGCAATCAATACACATCCAACACCTTGGAGACCCCTGGGATTCAGCTGCAGGTGGGCAGGGAGAGGGGAATCCACAAATGTTTATCAGTGCAGTAGGGTGGGGTATGAAGAGAGGTTAACTCTGCTTTGTGCTGCCCATGCAGCTTGGGCTCAATGCTGCTGTCCTGGTTTGAAGGACAGGTGTCTGCCAATAAAGGCAGGAGCTTCTCTTTGAAATGGAGAATGTAAACCCCCTCCCTCCAAATTATTATTATAATTTTGAAATCAAGGGGCTCTCAGGCAAATATATGGGAATTAGGAATAACAGTTCTTTACTAGGAAAATTAAAATAGAAATGCAGTATTACAAAGAACAATCCCAAACCCTGCCAGAGTCAGAATCCAAGCTGACACCCGTCAGTCAGTCAGGGTGGTGGCAGCAGCCCCATTCAATGGTGGCTGCATCCTCCTGCAGTGGCAGATGTGGTTCAGCTGGAGCAGTGCTCCTGGAGAAGGTGCAGTTTCCTCTGAAGGTGCAGGGATGATGTGGAAAGGTCTGGCTTTCCTCTGGAATGCAGTGGGAAGAAGGTGCCTTGGTGTCCCAAATCTCAGTTTTTCTCTAGGTAGGAAAGGCTTGGCTCCTGCCCTGGCTGGAGCATCTGCCAGTGGGATGATGGAATTTGATCAGTCCCACAGTGGGGCTGAATGGGGCAGCAGCAGATGATATCTCCTGGAGGGAGGATGGGCTGTGGAAAGATAAAGATGATTGCCCCAGCTGGTTTAAAGTTGGCCCATTAGCAGATAATATGTGCCAGGAGATCAGGGGCACTGCCCCACCCATAGATGGGGACAGAATACACATTGCTGGGCACATCAACCCAATACAGCTGTAAACACAACCTGATGCTGAATTCTCTACCCATGGAGGTTGTGGGGTGGGAGGCTCCTGTGGGGCTGGGTCAGCCAGCCACAGAGTGGAACTGCCTTGTGCAGTGCTGTGAGTGAGGAGGGAACCTCCCTCAGCAGGGATCCCAGATTTGTCAGACCTTCTGTGAGGACAGGAGTCCTGCAGACATGTACTGCCCTGCCTCCCTTCCAAGGAACACTGTAAGCCTGGTGAATCTCCACCATTCCATCCTCACATGCTGTCTCCAGCTGCAGTGAATCCACGTTGCAGGACAGTTTATATCTGTGCTCCCTTCGGTGGTGCTGTGATGACAATAAATTCTCTGGGTTCAGTGTGTAAATGCTGCTCCTTTGGGCCTTCAGACAGAAAGGGGATGAGCTTTCCTAAGAGTAGCACCATAAAAATCTCACTGCTTCTGCAGCTCGTTGCATGGGAATTCTCCATGAGATATTAATAGCTGTGTCCAAGCAAGTGAGAAAATATTAATAATGCTGCTTTAGTGGGAGATGGGATGCGTGCTCTATTGGCCTCCATGCTCCAAATTTAGAGCCGGAACAAACCGAGTCTCTTGTGGCTATCTCTGGCTCTGTGAGAGAAATGAAATCTTGTTTATTTTTACCTTTCTGGGAAGATTGGGTTCTAAGTATAGATTTAAGACAGGCTTTAATTTGTTAGGCTGGTGTCTGCAGGCAGGAAGGCAGCAGGAGCTGAGGACAGTGGGCATTGTCTCAGTGGGGCTGAATCCACTGGGACTGTCCTGAGTTTTGTGCCAGGGGTGTGGTTCAGTGTGACTGGGAATGAAAGTGCTGGAGCATCTTGGGTCTGAGTGGTCCAGTTTGTCTGTAGAGGCAGGACAGGGAGCAGGTGTTCATCAAATGAGTATAAATCCCTAGGAAGTGCTTATCCAGGTGCTGTGGAGCCCCTTGCAGGCTCAGGGAAGGGTTAGGACCTCACAGGTTGGATGGACCCTCATCATCCCGGGACAGATGTGAGAGGAGGGTCATACATCAGAGGAGGGATTGAGGGGAATGTCAGATTTGTCTTTACAAGCAAACTGTGGGTCTGCTGGTAGAGAAGGTTAGCACTAAGAGATAAAAGAAACAATGGGATGGATTCCACTGATTGGTGAATGGAAAAAGATATTTGCCTTTACAAACAAACTGTAGGTTTGCTGATAAATGAAATTGGATTTCGGAATATGAAAGGAGCAACGGGGGGAAACTATGAATTCTATAAGAATTAAAAATTAAAAAGGAGGGTTGTACATTGGAGGGGAATCTCAGGTGTTCTGGGAAGTCTGTGCCTCTCAAGTACCTCAGCCCATGGGGAAAGAGAGAGGGAAATGCAGCAGGAAATTGGGATAAAAAGGGAGGCTGCATCCTCCAAAAATTGGAGAGATCCCAGGGGAATGGCCCATGGCCTCTCCCTGTATTAGAATAAAGCAAAAAGGACTTCTCTGTCTCCTTTTTGGACATAAATCTCTGGTGTTTGTGGGTTAATTTTCCTGACAGATGCAAGGCAGGCAGCAGCACTCCAGCCTCCAGGAGCCTCTCTGCAAACGTGGTTTGCTCAATCCTTGAAACCCAGCTCAGGACGTGAGTTCACTGAGCCCCTCGCTGGAGGATCCATCTCACAGTTGGAGTGCTGCTGTCCTGGCCATGGCATTTCACTCCTCACTTCCCAGCTGGCTGGAAGTGAACAGCATCTGAGAAGGGCTGGCAGCATCCACTGGCCCTTCACTTCATGTGGGTGTGGTTCACGAGTGGTTCACTTGAGATCAAGGATAAAGCAGAGTGTGGGGTTTCCTGAGGCAGGAAGGCAGCAAACACCACAAAGATGTGCCAGTGAAGTCGCAGAAGGTCAGGACTTTCTGTCTTGCCTGATTCATAAAGCTCTTTCAAACTGAGATGGAGGCCAGGGAGGTGTCTGTGTCTCAGCGACTGGGGTTTCTGTGAAGGACAGTCAGCAGCAGCTTCTGGGGGCTCCTCTGGCAGCTCCCTGGGCAGTGCTGAGTGTCCCACACCTGGCTTGTTCTCCTTCCCTCCACAGCCCTCACAAGGGGAAAGTGTTGCCATCTCTCCTGAGGGAGTATTTGATGAAAAAGACACTGATCACTGAGCTGTTCCTTCATTCAGACAAACCCACTGCTTGGTGGATTGCTTGGTGGATATCAGCTCTGCCTTCCTGGTCCTCGGTTCTTCTGAATTCTCCAGAAAAATTCGCTGTCACATGGATCAGTAGAATGGCTTAGCTTGGAAGGGATCTTAAAGGTCATCCAGTTCCACCTCCTGCTGGCAGGGACACCTTCCACTAGCTCAGGATGGTCCAAGCCCCAGTGTCCAGCCTGGCCTTGGGCACTGCCAGGGATCCAGGGGCAGCCACAGCTGCTCTGGGCACCCTGTGCCTCACCCTCACAGGGAAGAATTCCTGCCCAATATCCCATCTATCCCTGCCTTCTGGCAGTGGGAGCCATTCCCTGTGTCCTGTCCCTCCATCCCTTGTCCCCAGTCCCTTTCCAGCTCTCCTGGAGCCCCTTTAGGCACTGGCAGGGGCTCTGAGGTTTCCCTGGAGCCTTCCCTTATCCAGGTGAGCACCCCCAGCTCTCCAGCCTGGCTGCAGAGCAGAGTGGCTGCAGCCTCAGAGCATCTCTGTGGCTCCTCTGGATTCTCCAGCAGCTCCACATCCTCCCTGTGCTGCTCCCCAGGGCTGGGGCAGCTCTGCAGGTGAGAGCAGAGGGGCAGAATCCCCCCCTGCCCTGCTGCCCATGCTGGGGCTCAGCTCAGGGCAGGGGGGATTCAGGGCCATTTCCATCTCTCACCCCCCCCAGCTCCCCCAGGTCCCTTTTTCCCAGGGCTGCTCTCAATCTGTTCATCCCCAGCCTGGATTGATCCCAGGCTTGCCCTGACCCAGGTGCAGCACCAGCTCTGGTTCCTCTTGTGTTTCCTGAGGCTCACACAGAGCCACCTGTGCAGCCTGCCCAGGTCCCCTGGATGTCACCAAGTCTCCAGCTCTGCAGGAAGCCTGGCAGCAGTGGGTGCAGAGCAGGGAGGCAGCAGCTCAGCCACCTCAGATTGATAGAGTGCCCTGTGTTTTGTGAGTTGAAGAAAGGGCAGCATTCACAATGTACCCTCATATAATTGCTTAAATCCATCAATGCCTCAAACGTGGTGTTTGCAAATTGTCAGCTATTACTGCTGGAATAAAAATACCTCTAAGTAATGTGTATATTTATATTTTTACAGTAGAAAAGAGAAGAAATTTCCCCTTTGCTGCTGCTGATCAAATTATAGATTATAACGTGGCTGGAAACCTCTCCTGAGTCTAGACAACCACATTTGCTGGGTGGTATTTCTACCTCTGAATAAGTTTCTTTAATCTTTAGTGTCTCACAGTCTGTCTGTAATATAGGATGATAATACCTTCCTAATTATATCTGCTGGGATTTAATTAATGTTTGGACATCACTTTGAAAAATGTAGGGTGTTGATTATTGTTTAATAATGTAGTGTTAGATTTAAAAATTAATGATAGAGAAGCAATGAAAATACTTCCTTGCTTGGACTGCAAATGCCATCTCCAAGTATTACATAAGCAATAGCTTCCTTAATTTTCCACTTACCAAAATCCATGTAATTATATTTTAAGGTAATAATATGAGCATATGTTCTAAACTTGAAACACAGTTTGGAATTGGGCACTGCTCGGAGGAGATTAGGTGAGCAATTATGTAGATTGAAGATAATCTAAGTCAAAGGCTAAGTGCAGACCTTGGAGAATATCTTGCCTGGGGTAAAACTGCCAGCTGAATTCGATGGGAATTCTGTCAGGGACAGCACAGGAGCTTTGAGGAATCCAGATGCAAAGTGCTGCCTCGTTTGTGCAGGGATCTCTCCCCATCACTCACCTGCTTGTGTCAGCATTCCAGCCCATCACTCCTGTGCTCCTGGCAGTGCACTGAATTCCCTGGGGAATGCTGTCCCATCCTGCTGGACCCAGGGAAGGAAGGGCTGGAGCATCCCCGGGGAGGTGCTGTGGGTGCAGCCCTTTCCCAACCAGCTGGGTCCCCACTGCTGGGTTTCCACACCTGGCAGAGCTGCTGGGTTTGTGCCCCTGAGTCCAGGAGCAGCTGGGAGCCAGCAAAGCTGCAGGAGATGCAGGCATGCAGGAGGTGCAGGCATGCAGGAGATGCAGGCATCCAGGAGATGCAGCCATGCAGGAGGTGCAGGCATGCAGGAGATTCAGGTATCCAGGAGATGCAGGCATCCAGGAGATGCAGCCATGCAGGAGGTGCAGGCATGCAGGAGATGCAAGAGATGCAGGCATGCAGGAGGTGAAGGGGATGCAGACATGCAGGAGATGCAGGTATCCAGGAGATGCAGGCACGCAGGAAATGCAGGTGTCCAGGAGATGCGAGCATGCGGGAGATGCAGGAGATGCAGGAGATGCAGGAGATGCAGGCATGCAGGAGATGCATGTACCCAGGAGATGCAGGACATGCAGGCATCCAGGAGATGCATGAGATGCAGGTATCCAGGAGATGCAGGCATGCAGGAGATGCAGGAGATGCAGGCATCCAAGAAATGCAGGAGATGCAAGAGATGCAGCCATGCAGGAGATGCTGGTGTGCAGGAGATGCAGGAGATGCAGGAGATGCAGGCATCCAGGGAATTCCAGAGGAGGCTGGGAGCCAGACTCTCCCGTGCTGTTGGAAGGCATGGCTAATTAGCAGTGCTCCCAGGGGCTTTAGTCAGGATGGCAGAGTATTTGCACAGATCGGTCAGAATGAATTAAAACTGTTTGTCTTTCCTGTTAGCTGGGCCCTTCCTCATTACACAGCACTCAGAATATTTCTGTAACTCGTTTGACTCTTTTTCTGGTGAGTATTCATGGCAAAGGGGTTTCCAAGTGCACAGGTCTTTGAGTAAACTCCCTGTAAAGAAATTAATTCTTCCCACAAGGGAATTGCTGGGCTCAGAGCTGGTTAAATGTCCTTTAGTGTGTTTAGGAGCAATGAATCCCTGTGTTCCTCCTGTTGTCTCAGGGTCTGTAACTCTCCAGTAGAAACAGCCTGCTCCTGTCTGGGAGCAGTAATGCTTCCAGAGGCAGGGAAGGATCTCCTCCTGCTTTTTCTCTTGCTCTCTCTGTGTTCAGCTGTCTCTGTGAATGGCTGCTTCTGAAACAAACTTTGCTCCCACTGTGGCTGCAGCCTCCCTGAGCTCCACAAATGCTCTTTCCAGAAGGTGATCTCTGTTTCCAGCCCCACAGCACTCCTGGGAATTGCAGCACGACCTCTGGTCCAGGGTGCAGTCCAGAGCCAGGAAAGGCAGCTGCCACTCTGGAGAGAAGTTCTACAGGAGCTGAGGAGCAGCTCCTGCTCCAGGCAGGGGATGGAGATTCCGTGTGGGACTCAGTAGGTGGCACTCTGTTTCTGGAGTCAGCACCGAGCCCTGGGACCGCAGCTGGGTTTGGCTTCTGGGCTGGGTCTGAGCAAGCTGTGCTGGTTGAGGAGCTGTTCTTGGGAGGTCAGCAGGGCTGGGAGCTCGGTTCCAGTGCTGGGGAGACTCTCTTGGCTCCTGGCACTGCCAGGAGTTGTTATTTGTGCTTCACTTTGAGGCAGTGCCTCACTTCAGCCCAGAGCTGGCTGCCCTTCATCAGGAGCTGAAAAATCCAAAAAGCCTTGTTAATGTAGAGGTGAGGCCCCTTAAGTCCATTTTCTCTGGACTGTGCAAGCACTACAGAGCCAGAACAGAAGCTCAGATGCCACAAATGCACAGGGTTTCAGTACAGTTGTGACCCAGTGATGCTGCTGAGCCTCTCATCTCTGGGATTCACTGCTTTCCCTCCAGTTCCTCACTTCCTGAGCTCATGCTCTATTCCCACCCTGCTCCATGGAATGGTCTTGAAACAGGAAATTTAATTTTATTGTAAAAAATTACTTCAAAAGGCAATATTCCTGGCCTGCTGTCTCAGTGTGCTCTAGGCAGAGCAGAAAGATGTCCAGCATTCCAAACCCACAAAGCAATGCCTACAGAATGTACAGGCTGTCACATCAGCTGGGTGACACAGCAGTGCTTAAGGGAGCACATATTCCTGAAGTGTCTGTGCCACAATAATTCTCAGATACATTCTGTTTAAATAATATATTGGGAATGAAGAGATCCGAGGTAGTGGTGCATGTTAAAATGTAATTTTCAGATCCAAGGAGTGTGCAGCGAGTAGGATGGAGTATAAAAACCAAGGGTGTTTGAACAAGACATCTGGTTTATATAGTGCTGCCTGTTCCCTGTGCTCTGAGCTGTTCAGTTGCACTGAGTCAACTGTAATAAAACAATACATTCATATTTATTAATTTTTTATGTACGCTTTTGGAAACAGGAAGAGAAGTGAGAAGAAGGCAGGATGTTAGAGGGAGACGTCCCAGAGATGTATCTCTCTTTTGCAAGTCATACAAATGGCTTCAGATCTCAAAAATCAGATTCAGGTCCTAACCCTTGCTCAGCCTCAGCCTTCCATGGACAAATCCCACGCTCTTCACTTTGCCATGTGGCTCCTCTGTGTGCAAGGCAGGGATAATAACTCTGCCTCTCCTGGGTGCAGCAGAGCCAATTTCATCACTGTCAGCTCCGTGGAATCCCTGGGTGAAAGGAACAACAGAAATCCAGAAAACATGGGTTATTAATAGCTGGTGCTTGCCCTTACATACATCACATGCACCGTTAGTCATTGTGGCCAGTAATTTACAGGGAGGGAAAAGATGTTCCTCGGAGCAAATGCAAAATGACACTTGGATGGTATCAGACCTCTGAGGTGTTGCGGGCCCAGAGAGCCTAATTAAGTCTAAATGCACTGATGCCACCCTGAGCAGATCCTATGTGGGTGAAATGAAAATGTGCAGGAGCTCTGCAAATCTGAACAGGGGAATTTTAACTCCCAGGCAGCGACGGAAGGGTAGGTGTTGGAGTTGGTGTGCAGGCCAAATTTTTGGTGTGATCCAGCTTTTTCTGCTTCCTTTATAGAGCCCAGAGGTTGTCTCCTCCCTGACATCTTTATTAGAGGGAGCACTGGATGCAGAAGTTTCCCTTCTGTGGTTTTCAGTGATGGTTTTAAAGGTCAGAGCTGAGGGGCCGTGACAATAATCTGGAGTTGGCAGTGCAGCCCTGAGGAGAGTGGCAGTGGGGTTCAGCACTTGACTCTCCTGCTGTCCTGGTTTGAGGGACAGGTGTCTGCCAATAAAGACAGAAGCTTCTCTTTGAAATGGACAATGGAAACCCCCTCCCTCCAAATTATTATCATTTTGAAATTAAGGGGCTCTCAGGTAAAAATATGGGAATTAGGAATAGCAGTTCTTTACTAGGAAAATTAAAATAGAAATGCAGTATTACAAAGAACAATCCCAAACCCTGCCAGAGTCAGAATCCAAGCTGACACCCGTCAGTCAGTCAGGGTGGTGGCAGCAGCCCCATTCAATGGTGGCTGCATCCTCCTGCAGTGGCAGATGTGGTTCAGCTGGAGCAGTGCTCCTGGAGAAGGTGCAGTTTCCTCTGAAGGTGCAGGGATGATGTGGAAAGGTCTGGCTTTCCTCTGGAATGCAGTGGAAAGAAGGTGCCTTGGTGTCCCAAATCTCAGTTTTTCTCTGGGTAGGAAAGGCTTGGCTCCTGCCCTGGCTGGAGCATCTGCCAGTGGGATGATGGAATTTGATCAGTCCCACAGTGGGGCTGAATGGGGCAGCAGCAGATGATATCTCCTGGAGGGAGGATGGGCTGTGGAAAGATAAAGATGATTGCCCCAGCTGGTTTAAAGCTGGCCCATTAGCAGATAATATGTGCCAGGAGATCAGGGGCACTACTCCACCCATAGATGGGGACAGAACACACATTGCTGGACACATCAACCCAACACAAGCCCTGAGGAGAGCTGTGCTGCAAGGAACACGTGGCAGTGGGGTTCAGCACTTGGCTCTCCTGCCCACTCTGCACACCTTGCCTCTCCAGGGCAGCTCAGGAGCAGCAGGCTGGGTGCAGGAGCTGGAGGAGCTCAGGGTGGAAGCGCAGGAATTGCTGGACAGGACAGCTGACCACACTGAACAGGGAGAGGCCGGGCTAGCAGGGAGTGCTGCACTCAGGGGAAAGCATTTCACTGGCCTTGTGTGTGTGCAAAACATCTTCCTTGGACTGGGAGCCATCCTGCCACTGCTGGCTGTGTCCCCAGTTACACTGAGTGTAGAAATCACCACCCAGCCTAAAAAAGAGGCACAAAAATGCAAAGATCTCAGAAGAAAGGCCCTTACCTCCCCAGCACTGCAAACCTGCCCATGCCAGGCTCATGCCATTAATTTGAAACTTGGGAAAACTCATTTTCTTTGTGCCTATCTCCTTGTGTATTCCCTAAGGCAAATGAAAGATGGCTGGGAGGTTATTTATTTTCGGTAATAATGCACACAGTGCTTCCAGACTTCCTGCTATTGTGCGATTATCCAGATTAATTGCCTGGGAAAGCTGCAGCATCATCTCAGGCCCTTATTAAGGAAGCTCACGACACGGATTTATATTAATGCATATTGCTGGGTGCACAGCCTTGCTCTTGCAGGCAGGTGGACAAATCCCACTGCTGAGTGCTGCCAGCACCCCTGTACCTGCAGACTGGGGGGAGGATTCCTGGCACCTTCCCTCACAGCACCTTGAGAGCTGGGAAGAGAGTTGAGGTCATTTTTAGAAAGCTTGTTAGTGAATAACTTTGCTTATTCTAAAATCAGTTCCCATCAGCCTCTGCTGAATGATTGTGAGAATTGCTGGGGTGCTGCTGGCTGCTGACCCTGTCTGTGCGTGGGCAAGGGCTGGAATCTTAAAGATGCTTTTAGGTGCTTTAAAGTGTTCTTATGAAGGAGAGAGGCTCTAGACAGGGAAGGCTTTTAAGACATATTCTGCCCTTTTGGTTTCTCTGCTGAGAGTTTAACAAACCGTGTAGCTGCCTTGCTTTGGAAATCCTGATCTGCAGCAGCTCAGCCTGGTCCAGGTTTCAGACAAACAGCCACTAACCCAGGTAGAGCTTGAGGGCCTTTCAAGCAAGTCCAGCTCTCCTGAAGCATTTCAGGGATTTTGGCTGTAAAGGGTTGGACAGAGGAGCAGCATGAGCATGTCCTTCAGCAGCCCAGCACTTCCCTCTGTTAAATCAGTGTCAATCCAGGGCCACACTGATGCTCTCACTGCTGTTGAGGTGATTTGCTCATCTCCTGTGACAGAGTGGTGGCTCTTGTATTAATAACTAACAATATTAGAGGAGCTGACCCATAGTGCACAGTGTGGGGCTGGTGGAATCTTGGCAATGTGAGCCCACAGTGCATCAGCATCTACAAGTGGCATGTGAGGAGGGGACTGGAGCACCAGTGTGCTGGGCAGTGAGGCTCCTCAGCAAGCTCTGACACTGGGAAGGGTTTTATTCCTCATTCTGGGGGAGTTGTGACCACACTGTCTGATTGTGCACTGTGGAAAATCTGTAAAAAGTCCCAGACGAATAATTAGGGGTTCTATTCAGTCTGTGTGTGCCTTCAAAACAAAACTGAGTGTTATGGTAAGGTCCACTGGATAGCACTGATCTGCCACTGGACTGAAGATAAGCTTCCTGGACACTGTGCTTCATGGAACAGTTAAATGTTGGTGTTACTGTCCTTAGGAATGGAATAGGTATTTCCAGGCACGTGACTCCAAGCTTTATTGATTGTTTCTGTACAACACAGGAGCCTGCAGAGTGTGGGCTGAACTCCTGGAGCCCAGGCTCGGCAGGAATCTGAACTGAAGGATGGAGATGAGAGCACAGGTTCCAGTTCCATCCTGATCCCATAACTGCTTCTAAAGAAGGATCAGACAGCAGGAGCAAAGCCTGATGGTTTAACCCCAAATGGCTTTATTGGCACACAGACTCTGAGGCTTCCCAAATCCTCATTCTCTCCTTACCCAGCAGTCGCTGTAGTAACCACAGGCTTGTCAGTCTCTCTTCAGCTCCCAGGTCCCAGGAAAGTCTTCGGGTGGGCATGCCCAGCTCCTCTGTGAGCCCTCAAGGCAGAGCAGGAGTGTTCCTCTGATATTAATTAGTCAATCAGCAGCTCGTGGAGCAGCAGAGCCCAGGGGATGGCTGACAGCAGAGATGGATGAGTTCATCAGCGCAGCTGACCCGGGCTCCCCGACCTCCTGCTCTGTGCCTGATCTCACATGTCTCTGTCTTGCTGTCCAGGTTTTACTGGGATCTGACCATGCTGCTGCTGATGGTAGGGAACCTGATCATCATCCCTGTGGGCATCACTTTCTTCAAGGATGAAAACACCACCCCGTGGATTGTCTTCAACGTGGTTTCGGACACGTTCTTCCTCATCGACCTTGTCCTCAACTTCCGGACAGGCATCGTGGTGGAGGACAACACCGAGATCATCCTGGACCCGCAGAGGATCAAGATGAAGTACCTCAAGAGCTGGTTTGTGGTGGATTTTATCTCCTCCATCCCCGTGGACTACATCTTCCTGATCGTGGAGACGCGCATCGACTCCGAGGTGTACAAGACGGCGCGGGCGCTGCGCATCGTGCGCTTCACCAAGATCCTGAGCCTGCTGCGCCTGCTGCGCCTCTCCCGCCTCATCCGCTACATCCACCAGTGGGAGGAGGTGAGACAGCCCCCGACAACTCTGCTCTCACAACATGCTTCCCTTCAATGCCCCTTTGTGCCTGTCTGAGTGGTTCTGGCTCCGGGGTCTGGATAGCTCCAGAGGCAGAGTTCAGCTTCTCAGCTAGCCAGGAATGAGATCTTGGGAGTTGCTGTAGAAGTTCCACAGGCAGTTTTATTTCTTCAAAGGGTTCTACCAGCAAAATCCCATAGCATAGCAAGGGGTTTTTATAGGTTGTGGTTTGAAGGACAGGTGTCTGCCAATAAAGGCAGGAGCTTCTCTTTGAAATGGAGAATTTAAACCCCCTCCCTCCAAATTATTATTATAATTTCGAAATTAAGGGGCTCTCAGGTAAAAATATGGGAATTAGGAATAACAGTTCTTTACTAGGAAAATTAAAATAGAAATGCAGTATTACAAAGAACAATCCCAAACCCTGCCAGAGTCAGAATCCAAGCTGACACCCGTCAGTCAGTCAGGGTGGTGGCAGCAGCCCCATTCAATGGTGCTGCATCCTCCTGCAGTGGCAGATGTGGTTCAGCTGGAGCAGTGCTCCTGGAGAAGGTGCAGTTTCCTCTGAAGGTGCAGGGATGATGTGGAAAGGTCTGGCTTTCCTCTGGAATGCAGTGGGAAGAAGGTGCCTTGGTGTCCCAAATCTCAGTTTTTCTCTGGGTAGGAAAGGCTTGGCTCCTGCCCTGGCTGGAGCATCTGCCAGTGGGATGATGTAATTTGATCAGTCCCACAGTGGGACTGAATGGGGCAGCAGCAGATGATATCTCCTGGAGGGAGGATGGGCTGTGGAAAGATAAAGATGATTGCCCCAGCTGGTTTAAAGCTGGCCCATTAGCAGAGAATGTATGCCACAGAGATAAGGAATCACTAACCAACTTGGTTTTAACAGATGGTGATAGAATACACATTTCTGGCCACATCAACCCAACACATAGGGTTTAGGAGGACTGAGATTCTAACCAGTAAAATTATAAGTTGAGAACTATCCAATTGCTTTAAGATTCTAGGTGAGAAGACCAATCATCTAGTGAAGTTAAAGACCAATAGAAATTTTATATGATCACAGGGGTTTCAGCGGGGAGGTGGACATTTCTCTGACACGAGTCATCCTAAGAAATTTCATTGTCTCAAGGTATGCAATCCCAGGGGCCCTTTTCAGGGACAGTTGTATCATCCACACCCCTTCTCCGTCTTGCCCATTGTGTTGGGGCCCAATGCTTTGTTGGAGCAGGGAATCCTGCAGGTTGTTGGGATGGTGCTGTAGGCTCTGGGATGGCAGGAGGGTGGGCATAGCTGGGCCCCTTGCAGGAGTTGTGTAGCTGGTGAACAGAGCAATCAGCCAGACAGCCAGGGCTTGCCCTCTCAGAGCCCCCAGAGGTCCAGGAACAGCTCTGAGGAAAGGGCTGCAAACAGCTGATTTGCAGAACCTGTGGCATCTGTTTGCCATCTGCTGCTTCTCTGTGCTTATCTCTACAATAAAGAGATAAGCATGGCCATGTGTTAGAACCCTCTCGCTTTCTGTATTCTCTGACACTGTGCTAAGGGAAGAAGGAAGGGGGAGGACAAAGGTCTGGTGAAAAGTAAGATCCCCACGAGCCCAGGACCCTGTGCTGCTCCCAGGGGGAATTCCAGGATGCAGAGCGAGTTGTCAAGAATAATGTGGGTGAAGCCACAACTTTGCTAGTAGCTTGATAATCAGTTATTTTTTTCCTGTCTCCGTGCTCTCCAAAGCAGAGAGAAAGCTCCCTGCATCTCTCTCCACATGTCAAGGGCATATTTGCAGGACAAGGAAAGCTGGTCAGGGCGATTTCATCTTCATCTTCATCCCCATACTTTGTGTTGTGCAGCAGAGCCTGCTGCAGAGCATGATCTAATGCAGAGCCTGCTCCTGGGGAGGTGAAGGGGAAGCAGCCATGCAAGTCATGGCTCGATTGCAGCGAGCTGTCACAACACAAATTCATGACAGAGCTGAGCCCTTCCCTCCTCCAACACTCACAGGGAGAGCACTGGGGCATGCTTCACAAAGTGTCCTTCTGGGGTGACTCAGTGAGTCAGGGCTGAGCAGAGCACTGAAATCTCTCCAGGTGTGTTGGCCTGTCCCCTGGTTGCTTTGCTTCTCTCTAATCTGAGCGGCTCAGGGAAGGTGAGGAGGTGGCTCAGGCTCTTCACCCAGATTCACAGGCACCCACAGCAGTGCACAGCTCCCTGCCCGTGCCCCCTGCTCTTTCCTGGAGATGCTTGAAGAGGACTGAAGTGTATTTGCTGTTGATTGTACCGAATTTGTTTTTAAAATGATGGGACTCAAGCATCTCAGCGTTTTTCCCTCTCTCACTTCTTGTGGTTTGACCGAGCAGCCATTCCAGTTTGTGTCCCATAATGGGATTCCTGGGATGCTGCTGTGCTGGGTGCTGGGTGCCCTCTGGGGCACAGGATGAGGCAGTGCTGCCAGGGCAGGGCAGGATGGTGCTGGTTGCAGTTTGGGGCTGCAATGCAGACTGTGCTGTGCACTGCAGAGCCCAAACATCACCACTGGCTGTGTCAAACAGGCTGTGCCCAAGCTGCAGCTCCTGAGGAGAGTTTGGCACTGGGAGCTTCTCCACCTTCCACACCAGGCAGGAAGGACAGGTAAGGGAGGATCCCCAGTCATTGGTGCCACAAAGCAGGGGGGACACAGGGAGGGGAGTGCTGCTTCATCCCTGTGTGGGAGTGTGCTCCCTGCAGCCACACTGGCAGCTCTCCTCCTCTGAAGTGCCTACAGATGATCCCTGTCTGAAAGGCCACATTCATCTTTCCTCCCTGCAGCCACCAGTGCTGCTCTGGGAGTGCCAGGACAGAGCAGTGCTGGACCAGACTTACTCTGGGTGAGTGTGCACAGCTAAAGGAGGAGGACTGGGGAGAGGGGGTGCTGCAGGTCTCACCTCTGTGGTCCCCCACATCCCACTCCATGCCTCATCAGCTGCAGTGCCTCTTCAGCTCTTTGCTTATGACCAGATCAGCTGAAATGTGAGCAGGGTGCTCTGGGGGAGTGTGTGCAGGGCACAGTCAGCCAAGGTGCATGGACAGAGAGGGATCAGGGAGGGATCACTGTGCCACTGTGTGCAGGCAGAGCTGGGGCAGGGCTCCAGCACACACAGGGACAACAAGGGGGCACCTCCTCAGCTGCCAGCAGCCTCTCCCTTCCTTCCCCTGCAATTGTCCATGCTCTGCATGAATTTATCACCGAGGCTGCAGCGAGCAGGGAGCAGCTTCTCGAGGGCTGCAGTGCTGTCAGGCAGCCAGGCACTCATTAGCTCCACACCAGCACTGCTCAGGAGTCTGTGGCCTCCAGAGCTGGGGCTGCACTGGCTCTGAGAAGCCTCTGCCATCCTCCCAGATCCCAGAGAGGTGCTCTGGGGATACAACCTGAAGAGAAAAGGAAGGCAAAAGGCAAGGAAAAACAATCTAATGCACTCGTGTTCACTGGAGTACAAAATTAAGCTTAATTCCAAATGTAGCAGTTTCATTTGCATGATGCATTTTGCATGAGTGGTCCCACGAATGAATTTACCAGAAGGACAGAATATAAATAGAGTCTTTTTGAAGTGTCTGCCGTGTCTCCCCTGCAGTTGGGAGCTTGATTGCAGTGTAGGCAGCTGCACTCACACTGGCTGGGGTCTGGCTTGCCTCAAATCTGAATTTCTGGCCCCAGTGTCTGGGAGTTCCCCAGGCCAGGAGGGTCAGAGCAAACGGGGCTGCTGCAGCCAGGCCTTGTCCTCCCCCAGAGAAACTCCTGTTATTTCAGCCTTGGAGCTGCTCCAGCAGCTCTTTGGTGTACCCAGCTTGGTCAGTGGTTCCTGGACCTGCACTGTCCCATTGTCCCACTGTCCCACTGTCCCACTGTCCCATTGTCCCATTGTCCCACTGTCCCATTGTCCCATTGTGCCATTGTCCCACTGTCCCACTGTCCACTGTCCCATTGTCCCATTGTCCCATTGTCCCATTGTCTCATTGTCCCACTGTCCCACTGTCCACTGTCCCATTGTCCCATTGTCCCATTGTCCCATTGTCTCATTGTCCCACTATCCCACTGTCCCATTCCCATTGTTCCACTTTCCCATTGTCCCACTGTCCCCCTGTCCCACTGTCCCATTGTCCCACTGTCCCATTGTCCCACTGCCCCATTGTCCCATTGTCCCATTGTCCCACTGTCCCACTGTTCTGCTGTCCCATTGTCCCATTGTCCCATTGTCCTACTGTCCTATTGTCCCATTGTCCCCCTGTCCCACTGTCCCACTGTCCCACCGTGCCATTGTCCCACTGTCCCATTATCCCATTCCCATTGTCCCATTGTCCCCATTGTCCCACTGTCCCATTGTCCCCCTGTCCCACTGTCCCATTGTCCCATTGTCCCATTGTCCCATTGTCCCATTCTCACTGTCCCATTGTCCCATTGTCTCCCTGTCCCACTGTCCCATTTTCCCAGTGTCCCACTGTCCCCCTGTCCCATTGTCCCCCTGTCCCACTGTCCCATTGTCCCACTGTCCCATTGTCCCATTGTCCCACTGTCCCATTGTCCCATTGTCCCATTGTCCCATTCTCACTGTCCCCCTGTCCCACTGTCCCATTGTCCCCCTGTTCCCCTGTCCCACTGTCCTATTGTCCCCCTGTCCCCCTTTCCCACTGTCCCAGGGTTAGGGAGTTGAGCCTCCCCACTGCTGGGCTGATAGAGTGTCCAGGGAAAGGAGATCTAAACATGAACATCCCACAAACCTCATGCCAAGCTCCCCCAGGAGAAGGAAAAATGGCAGAAACCCCATGGGACCCATGGATTCAATCAGGATGAACCACCCAGGTTTTGGGAGTCCAAAACCCCACAATTTTCTGGGTGCTCCCTGTTGTGTGCACAGCATCTCCCCTGTGGTTGGTGCTGGGGTGCAGTAACCTGTGTTTAACATGAAACTATTCAACTTTGGAGCATTCATTGCAACAGCAGCACAATCCTGCTCCTAGAAATTGGTTTCCAAATAGCACATAGGCTGAGATAACCAAAATGTTTTGATTGCAGACTCTGTGGGAGGGATTATGATGGAAAGGAGAGGAACTATCTGGGTTTGATATATATCACAATGATAATACTATCATAAGTGAGGGGTTTTTTCAGCAAGAAAAATACATCTTTTGGATTTTGCAGCTGAAACCTGAAGCAAAGGACAATTTGGTGATTTTCAGGCTATTTTATTGAAACCTTGCAAACTTGCCTGAGTGCTGTCTTTTTCTTCCCTTGAGTTTCTGTATTACAGAGAAGCTCTAGGAGGGAGGGAATGCATTCCTCTCAGGTCCCAGTAACAACATCCCAGTAACTACTGGGCACAGATCAGACCATCTGAAAGATAATTTCACTTTTCAGAAGCTTCATCTATTCAGAAAATGGACCCAAAGCTGGAGGGGCTGTGTGGAAGGATCCAGAAAGATCTTCCAGGGTCCATGAGAATATGGCTCCCAACTGATTCTCCTTTTGACTTGCTAATTCCCTTCCTTTCTTCTGACCTATCTGTAGCCTTTCCTAAATTCAATTAAAATTAGGTGGCCAGTGGCCTGGGGGATGGAATGTTAGACCAAATCCAGGAGTGGATCCCAGGAGGAGCTGGGCAGAGTGGCTGTTCCCAGGCACCCCAGCAGGATCTCATGGCACAGGCAGCTCCAAGGGGCTGAACAGATCCTTTATGGGGAGGATTTGCAATTCTGTCCTATTAAACAGCAAGGCAGGCCCAGGAGAGTAACTCATTAAAACCCCTGGCCACCCTTGGGTAAAATCAGACTCAACAAACACTGGCAGTGTGGCCAGGAGGGGGATGAGGGGCTGAGCTTCTTCCTAAATTTGCATTGCCTCATTTCTGAAGGGTTATTAAGCACTGGTCTTTAATGTGCTTGCAGGAGCTTATTAAAACCATAATGCAAGATGCAGGAATTTTCATTCTCACTGCACAAAATGACGCCAAATTTGAGACATCTTTTCCTCTCAGAGAAAATCCTGCCCTGAAACAAATGGCAAAACCCTCTTGTTGGAATATTAGTCAGAGGTTTTTTAGGATTTTACTGCAGCCTTTCACATGGGACTGTTGTCACTTGTGCAGCACAACATCCTTGTGGGGGGAGAGCAGACAGCACAAGGAGATGGATTTTCTTTATCCCTGTACATTGAATTTTCCCTCTCCTGCCCAGGGGCATCCCCAGTGATCCATCCCCTGCCTTTGCCAGGAGAAAGACACCCAGAAAAGTTTTTTTGGAGGAGTTGGTCTTTGGCAGAAAGTCTAATGCAAATTCAGCCCCCCACCTGGGCACTGGGAATACAGTTTCAAAGAGAATATCATAAAAATTAAAAATGGCTTCTAATGAATTATAAGGAGCCAGGCAAATATTTGAATAGCTGCGCAGCCATGGAGGTTGCCATGAAAAGGAAAAAGCTTTTATTTTTTTCTACAGTCACCTCCTGGCAATGCTTAATGTGGATTGTGTCAACAACAGGGTGTGAGCAAGGAATACCAGGTTTGGGATTGGGGCACAGAGCTGTGTGTGCCTGGTTTGGGACTGGGATTAGGGCACAGAGCTGTCTGTGCCTGGTTTGGGGGTTTGGGATTGGGGCACAGAGCTGTGTGTGCCTGGTTTGGGGTTGGGATTGGGGCACAGAGCTGTCTGTGCCTGGTTTGGGGGTTTGGGATTGGAGCCCAGAGCTGTCTGTGCCTGGTTTGGGGGTTTGGGATTGGGGCACAGAGCTGTGTGTGCCTGGTTTGGGGGTTTGGGATTGGGGCACAGAGCTGTGTGTGCCTGGTTTGGGGTTGGGATTAAGGCACAGAGCTGTCTGTGCCTGGTTTGGGGTTGGGATTGGGGCATAGAGCTGTCTGTGCCTGGTTTGGGGGTTTGGGATTGGGGCCCAGAGCTGTCTGTAGGACAGGAGCTCACAGCCAGTCTGGGCAGTGAAAGCCATTTGCTGTCTGGGGTGGTTTTGCCCTGGTGTGTTCCCAGCACAGAACCAGTGGGCACTGCCCAGGCAGCAGCAGTGGGGTCAAACCCAGGGCTGAGGAGTGGGATGACAGGGTGCTGCCTGTGCCCAGGTCCCTTGGGCACCCAGGGACAGCCAGGGACAGCCAGGGACAGCCAGGGACAGCCAGGGCTGAGGGCTCTTCTGGAGGCTGCACAGCCCCAGCCCCCTCAGCCTCTCCTCAGCAGGGAGATGATCCAGCCCCTTCCTCACCTCTGGAGCCTCCAGATCACCATGTTCCTCTTGTCCTGAGGACCCCAGAGCTGGACACAGCACCCCAGGAGGAGCAGAGCAGCAGCAGCTGCGTTTGTAACAGGGACAGGGGTCTTGACAATGCATTCCAATGGCAAAGTTTAAAGGAGCTTCTAAATGACATCCAGCTGCTGTGAGCTCAGGAAACAGCTCAGAGCCCGTTCCCTGAAATGTGTGGGAGCAGATCTAGCACTCAGCAGGGCTGTACTCTGTAGGAGGAGCACTGCACCCTCCCTGGAGCTGCAGCTGAGCACCCCAGGCTGTGTGTGTGCCCCCCAGCCTTCACAGCCTGCTGCCAGCACATCACCTGGCATGCACACACAGACACTGCTGGTGCTGGGGACAGCTGCTGAACCTTCCACAGGGAGATCCCTGTTAGCTCCTGACCCAATGCCAAGCCTGGTTTTGTCCCCACAGTCGTGTTCTGCCAGCCTCAGCCCAGACTTGGAGGCCAGTTTGTCTAAGGCACATCAGCCCTGGCAAGTGGGTGCAGATGAATGGCTCCTCTTCAAAGCCTTTTCCAGGAAGGCACTATTGATTGCATTCCTATCAAGTGGGAAACTTTAATGAGGCAGCTGGAGAGAGCAGCATTTCCCTGCCTTACTTGTGCTCAGCAAGGCAGGGCTGGAGAGGAGCGTGCCAGACCTCTGAGCTGTGTGGATGAGGCAGGAGCCTGGCCCCAACAGCACCATGGACAAAAACCAAGTTGGCTGGTGGAGGAGAAGGGGATTTTTGAGAAGCAAGGCAGTGTGGAGTTGCTTGCTGGCAGCTCCTCTGCCCACATCCTCCTGTGCTGTGAGCACAGGGAGGAGGCACAGGGCAGTGCCAGCCCCACAGAAGGCTCTGCACTCCTCCTGCTCACACTAAAAGGGGAGGGATGCTCTTCCACAGGGCACCAAATCCCCTCAGGACACGTTTGGTTTTCACCCACTTTCCTCCTTGCCAGCAGTATGGCAATGGAAGAAAAGAGCTTTGCTTTCCCCACCAGTCTGAGGTGAAGGAAGGAGAAATCCTCCTCAGGAAGGACAAAAGCCCAACCCAGAGAGGTGTGTGAGGGTTTAATGGGCAGCAGCCTCATTGATGAAGTTATTTTCTGAGCCCTGCTGTGAAAAGAGCTGTTTGGAAGACAGTTTCAGGACATGCAATTATCCAGTTTGCCAGCTTAATGCATTCAACTTAACCTCATTTTTATGAAGCAGAAATCAATGGTGCAACTTTTTCAGGGCTAAGAGATGACATTTTATTATTGCTTCTCTCAAAAGGAGACATATTTTTAAGCTTAATTTTCTGCTGTAACTCCTCCTTCTCCCACTTTTGCTTAAGCAGGAATACTCCAAGGGCTAGAGAAAGAGTGAGGCAATTTTCACATTCCCAGAGTCACATCAGAATGGAAAATGTTTCTGAAATCTCTTTGCAATGCATGGAAAATTTTTCCTTCTTGGGAGAGGACTTGGAAGTGCATTTAGAACTTCAATGCAAGCACTTTTTCATTAATTTCATCCAAGCACCATTTCACCCAGGAAGGATTCTAATGGTGCTGATCTTTCCCCCAGTTTTTTTTTTTTCATTCCAAGGAGTGCATGGCCCCTGTTCTGTTATATCAGTGCCTCTCACCCTCTCTGCTCCCACAAGGAGCACTTTGATCCCTGTTCCTCCCTTGTGTCCCCTTCCCAAGCCAGAAATCTTGCAGAGCAGCAGCTGCCAGAGCTGATAGCTGGGTACTGCTTGTCCAGAAGCTCCCCAACAAAACTGTGCCATAAAATTGAAGAGAGCAGGTAATTGCCCTGCTTTTCCTGGACATGCCCCCTGTCCAAACCCTGGCACTCCCAGCATGGGTGGCAGCACACAAGGAGAGTGCCAGTGACACATTCCTGTCCCCACAGAGCTGCTGGTGGTGGCATCTTTGCCATTTGCTCATCCAGTATTTATGAGGGAGAAGCCAGGAATCAGGGAAGGCCTTGTCAGGGGGTTTCTGTTTTCAGATCACATCTCTCACTTTCTCTTCCCAGCTGTCACTAAAGGCAGAATGTTCCCCTGAGGAGGCCTTCCCTGATTCCTGGCTTCTCCCTCATAAATACTGGATGAGCAAATGGCAAAGATGCCACCACCAGCAGCTCTGCTTGCTAGAAACAGAGCCCAGAGCCAGGCTGGGACAGTCCCATCTTTATCTCAGGCTCATGAGTCTGGAATTTATCCAGTGGGATTGGGGTCAAGAGGGGACATGAGCAGAGAGAGGGTGGGATTGTGATTTTCTGGATGTCCAGTTCCTGTGGCTTTGGAGAGAGGCAGAAATCTGGGGAGGTTTCTGCAGTTTGGATCCAGCCAGGATGATGATCAGGAAAGAATCAAGGTCTCCGTGTGTGTAACTGGATTTGGAGCTGGTCTGAGGGAGACCTGGAGGTAAAGGATGAGTCAGAAGCTGAAGAGGGCTGGAGACAGCAGAGTTGGGAGCAGCTGGAGTCTGCCCTCCCTAGGATCACCTGGCTCAGCTCTGGGAGAGCCTCTCTGTGCTGGCACTGATAAGCACTCACACCAGCAGCAGTGCTTCCTTCTAAACACTGCAGAGAAACTGAGGATAATGTCCCTTAAAGTAGCTGACAGCCCTGCTTTTCCCCAGCTCCCTGGAGAGGGTGGAGAGCAGTTAAGACACAGCAGCTGTGTTTGTTTTTTCTTCATTTATATATTTTTTTTTCGCCCAGCAAAGTGCTGGGTGTTAATTCCTCTTGATTTGCTCAGTGCAGCCCAGTTTGGAGAGGCTGTCCCTGGAATAGGGCTGATTAGCAGCCTCCTCTGCAGTGTGCATCACCCAAACAGGCACTAATCACTTCATCCCAACTGTGTGCCTCTTGGGAATTAGGCTGGAATTGTGCAGTTAATTACACAAACTTGGGAGTCCAGAGGCTTCTGTCAGGCCCTCTGCCCAGCTGCATGGGATGGAATACATGGTGGTTTGGAGTAAATGAATGCCCTGCTGAGCTCTGGGTGTCCTGTGAGCCCAGCTCTTCCCTCTCCCTCCATCTCCCTGTGTCCCTGCCCTGTGCTGGAGGGTGCAAAGTGGAGCCAGCACCTTCCTCTCCACTCCCATCTTCATGTACATGAAGGATGATCAGGGCTGTCCTTTGCATACAGGTGGAGAGAGGAGAAAAATTCATTATTCAGGTGAAAAATCAGCAGGATAAAGGGGGCTGCTGTGCAAGGAGACAGGAGGAGGGGGAGTGGGGAAGGTCTGTGGCATCCCCCATGTGTCCTGGCATGGGACTGTTTGATCCTTAGGGGCTGTTGTCAGATAGTCCAAGCAGCAATATTTGTCACATTTTTTGGGCTATCCATCCAGCAGCTCACCCCACAGTGTGGTGGGAAGAGCACAGCTACACTCCAGGTAATTTGAGGGATCCTCCTCCCTGCATCTCTTCTCCTGTCCTGTGGCAGTGACATTGCTGGGCATGAGGCACAAGCACACCACCATTGTTCTTCTCATACACGGATTTTTGCCCCTCTTCAAGGTCACTTGAGCAGCTGACAGGGAAAGGAAGAGCACAGCCCACTTTGGGAAGATAGAAAAAAAAACCCTTCAGTTCCATCCTGAGTGCTGGAGCCAGGCTGGAATGTGTTCCTCTGGCCTTTATCCTCCCCCTCCTCCTCTCCCCGAGCCACAGCATGCAGCAAACTCCTCCAGGAGCCCCTACCTTTGGAAGGAGCCTTATCTCAGAGCACTCTCCCTTATCTGCAGCCTCCAGCCTGGCTGTGCTGGCTGGGGAGCTGCTGGCAGCAGTTCCCATCTGCTGCTGGAGCCTCCTCCCAGCCCATGTACAGCTGCACAGCCAGGGCAGAGGGACCCCTGTGTGAAAAACCACATTCACCTTCCTGGTGGGTTTAAAAAAGGTTTAGTAAAAGACAGTAAGAGACAAACTTTCAGCCAAGAGCACCCCTGCTGGTTTGGAGACACCCCTTAAATTCATCAGCTCCTTGCATATTCATAGAGCTGTCATGCATTTTCAAACTTTTCTATAAACTGTTTTCCATATTCTAGAAACTGTTTTACATGGCCACTCCTTGAGTCTGCCTTTTTAGAGCCTGTGAGTTTCTTAGCTGTGATTTTAATTTCTTTTTCTTATTAGTCTTAATTTGGGTTGTGGTCTTCAATTTTTGCAGAGTGCTAGTAACATATATCACTGGCAAGTGTTTTCACTAAGTGTTACCCAGCCAAGCAAGTAGTTCACTCACTACAGACACTTTATTAGCTTATGTTCCTCCTAAAGAAAACTATATCTTAAAAACCATTTCAACACCACACACACAGCATCCACCCTAATATTTGTGAAAAGCCAGTATGAATGTGCTGTTCCTCCAGCCTTCCCTTCCCTTCCCAGCTCTCAGGCTCTCCAGGCTCAGGGGAAGAGCTGCAGAGCCCAGCATTGACCCCATCAGCTCGTGGGCATTGGGAAGGGACAGGAGCTGCTGCTACAATCAGTGAAGCAGTGCCTGTTGTGATTAGCCAGCAATTTTTCTGGTCATTTGGAGAACAAAATTTGCCTGCCTGTGCTCCCTGGTGCTCCCTCCTTCCTGAATGCCACCCCAGAACTCCCTCTGCTGTTTGGGAAGTGGGGAGAAGCTGTTCTGTGGGGCTGTTTCCACAGTGATTGGAGTGGAAAGACCAAGCTCAAAAGGCTGGAGAATATTTTATCTCAGCCAAGGCATTTCCTCAGCAGGAGGGCTGGGCATCAGCACACCTCACCTGGGCTTCTTCCTGCTGCCATCACCTCTGGTTTGCAGCTGGTGCAGAGCTCCCTGTGCCCCCAGCCAGCACCCAGCCCCTTGTCTGAGAGGACACAGCCTCCTTTTATCCCAATTTCCCAGCTGCTTTTCCCTCTCCCCACTGGCTGAGGTACTTGGGAGGCACAGACTTCCCAGAACACCTGATACCTGAGATTCCCCTCTAATGTACAACCCTCCCTTTTAATTTTTAATTCTTACAGGATTCATGTTTTTTCCCCATTGCTTCTTCCAATATCCAGTTTTATTTATCAGCAAACCTACAGTTTGTTTGCAAAGGCAAATATCTTTTTCCATTCATCAATCAGTGGAATCCATCCCATTGTTTCTTTTCTCTCTCTCTCAGTGCTGGTTTTATCTACCAGCAGATCCACAGCTGGTTGCAAAGACAAATCCAACATTCCCCTCACCAGGGAGGTGGGAAGGCTGCACCCCTGTGCCAGGCTAATTGGCAGCTGGCAGGGAGCAGGGATGTGCTGGTGGATGGAGGCAGCTGCCAGCTTCAGATGCCAGCACTGGCATCAGAGAAGTGACAGGACACAGATCCAGGAGCAAGCAGGGGAAGAGCCCAGGACAGCCCCATGGGAGTGGCTAGTGCCTGGCTCTGGTGGAAGCCAGGGACAGTGACCCTCCAAGGGCAGCAGTGCCCGAGTCCTTGGAGCCTCCTGGGAGCAGGGCAGCAGAGCTGTGCCCTCCTGCTTCCTGCTGGCAGCAGTGGGCTGCCAAAGCTGTGCCAGGCTCAGCTCCCACTGCAGGGGATGCTGCTGCTCCTGGAGCTGTGCTCACTTCTGGGAGCAGGACATGCTGCCCTGGGGGTGTCCCCCTGCAGGGGACAGCACGAACTGGCCACCCTCAGCTGTGTGCTGGCCTGGCTGGCCCTGCCTGTCACTGCTGGCCTTCCCTTGGTGGCTCTGCCAGGCTCTGCCAGGTCACCTTGGCTGCTCTGAATCACGGCCAGGACGTGCTTGGCTTGGGCACATCTGCCCACAGGAGCCTCCTGTGCTCCCCATCAGCCCTAAATATGTGAGCTCCTGCCTTTCCTTTAGCAAGGGGATGCTGCTTGTCATGGAATCATGGAATTCCAGACTGGTTTGGGTGAGAAGGGACCTTAAAGCTCATTTTGTTCCACTCCTGCCACAGGCAGGGACACCTTCCACTGTCCAGGGTGCTCCAAGCCCATCCAGCCTGGCCTGGGGCACTGCCAGGGATGGGGAAAGACCCTTCCAGTCACTTTTTTCCCTTGAGGTTCAGTTTAGGGTTTTCTCTGATTGCATCCTAATACATTCTTCTCCAGCCCCTTCCACTCATCTGCCATGTTCCTCAACACTTCCCTCCTCACCTCCCTTTCACCATCCAGCAGATCTGAAGAAGTGACAATCACCAAATTCTTTGTCTTGTCTGAAGTCCACAATATCCCCCACAGTGTCTGGAGCACAGCTGGAATCCATAATGAAATCCTGATGCTCAGATCATCTCTTGTCTCTGTGCTAGGGAGTTACAAACAGCTTCAAACACCAATCACTCATTAAACATTTGAACACCACTCCAGTCCTTCCAGAAACTGAGGTTCCTGCTGGTTTAGGGAGATCCAGACAAATAACTGGGATATCAGACATCTGTTCCTGACTCCATTTGGAGTCTTCCCCCTGGGGGCTGTGCAATTTCATCCCTCAGATTATTTTATTTTCTGCCCTTGGGAGTGCCCATACCCATCTGTGTGCTTCTGGGCAAATTCCCTGGAGGGAGTCACCGGTTCCTAGGTGGTCATGGAGAGAAACTTCACTGGATTCCCAGGTCTCACCCACATGGACACTAAACTCTGGAATGTGATGGTGCTGTGAATCCAGGTTTAGTGGAAGGAGGAAAACTCATACATTCTGTCAGATTTCAGGGATATGAGACACAGTCCTGGGATCTCAGGGTTCTGAGCCCTAAACTATCAGGGCAGACACATCTGAGGTCTCCAATCCAGGCTTGGAAATCTGAAGAGGTCAAGTTTAGTGCCCTGCACTTACTCAGTTTAACCCTTGTGTTTTTCATGTTCAGAGCCTTCACAGGCTGCTGAGAAACCCTGAAGTTCTGTCTTTTGGAGCAGCCCAAAAGGCAGTGTCAGCCTTCCTCAATTCCTGCTGTGGGTCTGAAACTGCTGGAGTTCCAGCTTGTGTGGGATCTGTCAGTACAAACACAGACATGGAGCAGCCCACAGCCTCATGGAATGATGGAATCACAGAACACTTGGCTTGGACAGGACCTTAAAGATCATCCAGTTCCAACCCCCCTGCACTTCTACAGTGAATGGGCTGAGTGTTTTCCTTAGCACAGCTCTGATTCACAGGTCTGGAGAGGTCAGCCCTGAGGCTGAGCAGCAGCCAGGAGTGATTCCCTGAGACCCTGAACCATCCCAAATCCACTGTGAGCCAGTGCTACAGCCAGGAGTGATTCCCTGGGACCCTGAACCATCCCAAATCCCCTGTGAGCCAGAGCTGCAGCCAGGAGTGATCCCTGAGACCCTGAACCATCCCAAATCCACTGTGAGCCAGTGCTACAGCCAGGAGTGATCCCTGAGACCCTGAACCATCCCAAATCCCCTGAGCTGTGAGCCAGTGCTACAGCCAGGAGTGATTCCCTGGGACCCTGAACCATCCCAAATCCACTGTGAGCCAGTGCTACAGCCAGGAGTGATCCCTGAGACCCTGAACCATCCCAAATCCCCTGAGCTGTGAGCCAGTGCTACAGCCAGGAGTGATTCCCTGGGACCCTGAACCATCCCAAATCCACTGTGAGCCAGTGCTACAGCCAGGAGTGATCCCTGAGACCCTGAACCATCCCAAATCCCCTGAGCTGTGAGCCAGTGCTACAGCCAGGAGTGATTCCCTGGGACCCTGAACCATCCCAAATCCCCTGTGCTGCTGCTGTGAGCCCGTGCTACAGCCAGGAGTGATCCCTGAGACCCTGAACCATCCCAAATCCACTCTGAGCCAGTGCTACAGCCAGGAGTGATCCCTGAGACCCTGAACCATCCCAAACCCACTGTTCTGCTGCTGTGAGCCAGTGCCAATGATTCAGACTGTGGAGGGCAAGGCAGGACCGGTGCAGTGAGCAAGTTTTGAATTCCCACAGGACTGAGTTTCCTTTAAACTGAACAAGAAGCAAGCAGAGTTAACATGAGTACACAAAGCAGCTCCATTTGTGTTTTGTAGTGGGGCTTCTCTATAGAAGCTGCTTCTCTGTAACTTCTTCCCTTCTGCTCCTCTGCTGGAGAGGATGAAAAGAGAACAGGGATTGAGGGAGCACAGGGTGGAGACAGGCACTAAAAATAATAGAAATGGCCATTGTAGGTTAGCTGAGTCTAAAAATACTCCAATTTTAGTTACTTGGGCTGCTTCTACCCCAGAGAATAAAGTGAATTCAGAGAAATCTGATGAGAACAACCTGGAAGAAAGGAGAAGCTTGGCATTCTTTCCTTTAAAGGGAAGTTATAAAAAGAAAAAAAAAAAAACAAACACCAACAAACCTCTGCAAAGTAATAAGTCAGCTAAAAAAAGATGAGTTCTGTATTAATTTTTCCTGCTATGTTCAGCAAAGGTAGGGGCAGCCAGTAAAACTGAAAAGGCAGCAAATTCCAAAAGCAGTCTAGGAAAAAGCTCCTTGAGACAGCAGCTATTCAGCCATGGGAGCTCTTTCCACAGGGAACTTTGGGGGTTCCTTGGAGATTTTTCCACAGGGAACCCCTTCCAAGGGCACTTTGGGGGTTCCTGGGGGTATCAGGCCTGTCAAACAGACAAAATAAATTATTCCATGGATGCACTGGGTGAGGGAGGTCAGGCCAGGAGAGGAGTGAATCAGGACCCCATTCCCAGCAGGATTAAAAGCAAAACTCCAAGGGATGCAGCAGAAAAGGCATTTCAGAAGGAAAACAGCCAAGGCTGGGTGGAAGCAAGCAGCTTTGTTTCAGTAATTCTATCCCACAGTGTGCTTTGGGACAGAAACACCAACAAAATGCTGTCTGCTGACGTGGTGCAGCCAGAAGGGGTTTGATTAGGATTTCATGACCATTTGTGGGAACATGTTGCCATTCTCTGGTGGCTGGGTCTGTTCCAGCACACACAGACGTGCTGGAAAATTCTGATTTATTCTGGGGGAAAATTATGAAAACCTGCCTATAGGAGGGTGTGGCCTTTTCAAAGCACTTCTTGCAGCTTTGATTTTTGAGGTGGGAGCTGTAGGTTTGGGATGGAGCTGTAGGTTTGGGATGGAGCTGTAGGGTTGGGGTGGAGCTGTAGGGTTGGGATGATGCTGTAGGGTTGGGATGATGCTGTAGGATTGGGATGGAGCTGTAGGTTTGGGATGATGCTGTAGGGTTGGCATGATGCTGTAGGTTTGGGATGGAGCTGTAGGGTTGGGATGGAGCTGTAGGGTTGGGAACTGTGCAGATCTCCTCCTTTTCCCTGGCTGTGGCTCCTGGGATTCTTGCCCTGATAGCTGTCATCAGGCAGCATTTCCTGTTAGATTTGTAATTAAAATGGCAGCCTTTGGGGACTCTTTTCCTGCCCAGCATAAATTAATGGAGGGGTTAGAATATTTTTGGTAGAGTTTAAATACTGCTTTTCAATGTCTTTGTTCTGCCCAAGTACATTTTTATATAATCTATGAAATCTATATACAATTACAGCAGGTATTAATCCCTCATACTTTCATAAATATCATCTAGGCTGCTTCTTAGTTAAAAACCAGTTTTCCCTGCCCTAGATTCTTGAAGGAAATAAAGAATTCACCCAGCACTTCCCCCTCTGCTCTCCTGCTGGGGTTGGAGCAGCCTCGGGTGTGCATCCCAAGGTTATGGGAGGTGCAGCCACTCAGGATTCACTTTCCCTGTGCTGTTCCTGTGGGATTTGTCCCCTCTCAGGTGCAGCAGGAAGAGGTTACAATGCTGTTGTTGCCTCAGCAGAGTGGGAGGACGTTTGTGTCCCTGTCACTGACGTGTGACACGGCATTAAAACACATTTCTGTCAGTCTGGGCAGGGGAATTGTCATTGCTGCGGTCCCCCAGAGATGATTCAATCCTTGCTGGGTGTTCTCACTCTGGTCTCTGTCAGAGTAATTAAGGCAGAACCCAGCACTGACAAAGCCATTGGAGTCTGTGCTCCCTGTGCCCACAGCTGCTCCCAGTCCCTCCAGGGCTGCAGCCAAGGCTTCTGTCCCTGGGCTGGGGAGTGCCCCAGTCCTTTTGTCCTGGTTTGAGGGACAGGTATCTGCCAATAAAGGCAGGAGCTTCACTTTGAAATAGAGAATGTAAACCCCCTCCCTCCAAATTATTATCATTTTGAAATTAAGGCGCTCTCAGGCAAAGATATGGAAATTAGGAATAACAGTTCTTTACTAGGAAAATTAAAATAGAAATGCAGTATGACAAAGAACAATCCCAAACCCTGCCAGAGTCAGAATCCAAGCTGACACCCGTCAGTCAGTCAGGGTGGTGGCAGCAGCCCCATTCAATGGTGGCTGCATCCTCCTGCAGTGGCAGATGTGGTTCAGCTGGAGCAGTGCTGCTGGAGAAGGTGCAGTTTCCTCTGAAGGTGCAGGGATGATGTGGAAAGGTCTGGCTTTCCTCTGGAATGCAGTGGAAAGAAGGTGCCTTGGTGTCCCAAATCTCAGTTTTTCTCTGGGTAGGGAAGGCTTGGCTCCTGCCCTGGCTGGAGCATCTGCCAGTGGGATGATGGAATTTGATCAGTCCCACAGTGGGGCTGAATGGGGCAGCAGCAGATGATATCTCCTGGAGGGAGGATGGGCTGTGGAAAGATAAAGATGATTGCCCCAGCTGGTTTAAAGCTGGCCCATTAGCAGATAATATGTGCCAGGAAATCAGGGGCACTGCCCCACCCATAGATGGGGACAGAATATACATTGCTGGCCACATCAACCCCACACACCTTTTTCCTGCCCTCTCTGACATGCAGGAGAAGCAAGGAGTGCCCAGAGTGGATCCCTCTGCAGTGAGGTCTCAGCCCCTGTGACATCCTCTGCTCCCCTTACCTGGTCCCACAGGAAACATTCCCAGCTCCAGGCCTGCCAGGAGCTTCCCCCCTGGATATTACAGCATCCCAGGAGTCCAGGCTGGAAGTTGTGCCTGGTTGCTGTAGTTCTAATGGAATTAGAGCTCAGGATTGAGTTAGGTGGGAGCTCTCAGAGTCCCTGCAGAGCACAGAGCATCCTGGCAGGCTGTGCCAGGCTGCACCAGCCACAGCTCCTGCTTTGGGACAAAAAATAATCAAATATAACCCAAGGGCTGTGCCAGGACCTCACCTGCCTGCCTGCCCCTGCCATGCCCTGAAGAGAGAACCTTTCACAGACAAACAGGCACGTGCTCCTTTTGGGGAGTGTATTTTTGGCTCTCTTCTTCCCCTGTGCTCCTACAAAAACCCTGGGTTAGCAGAGGGAGAACAAGTGTGTGCTTTGCTGTCTCGATTGAAATGCAGGTAGCATTAAAGAAATAATGTTAATTGATCAAGAGCAAACTGCAGGAGTTCTGTGGTTCTTCAGCAAGTTTGCAGTTCCAGGGTGGGACCTAATGAGTTCATATTCAATCTCAGCTGTTAATTGTATGGATCCCTAGGGATCAAGCTTGAATTTTAAAAAATCTGTTCTGAATTTTAAACAAAAAAATTCAGGTGGGACTGAAAAGAATAAGAAAACAAAGGTCATTGCTGATTTCTTTCTGAAAATGGGAACAAGAGACTGTTCTAGAGGCAGTTGGAATTCTGAGAAGAAAATTATAATTTAAGAGTCTGTTCTCTTGTTGTGGCTGTGTTTCTGTGTCCTGGTGGTGTGTTTCTGGATACAAACAGAGCTGGCAGTCCCTGGTTCCCAGGTCAGGCTCTGGGATGGGGACAGGGGGGCACCTGTGGCACAGCAGATGTTCACTGAATCCGCTCTCAAATGCTGCAGAGGGAGCATCAGAGGACCATCAGATGAGCATCCAAGACAACAGCTCTAAAACAATAAGTGATTTAATTTACTTGTCTTTAACTTCTACTGCCTGATCAGGGACCTTCAGACTGTGCTGAAGCTGCCACTTCATGGAAGTCAAACAGCTTCCAAAGAGCCATGGCATGGCCCAGCCTTGGGAACTGGGAGGAAAAGGGTTGGGATCCCCTTCCTCAGCACAGGTTCTTAATGTCCTCACTGGAAACAGGTCCATGGACAAGGCTGGCACTGGCCTGAGCAGGGGACAAGGCTGGCACAGCCTGAGCAGTGCTGCCCGCAGTGTTTGCTCAGTTCTGCTCCAGCCAGCTGCCTGCAGTGACTCTGGGCCTGGCAGCTCAGTGCTTTCCAGCTGTTTTCCCACTTAACCCAGGCAGGTTTTGCTCATGAGCCCTCCTGCAGCACCCCCTACAGCACCTGGGTCAGGTATCCATCACCTCCCCCTGCTGCTGTTCCAAGGGGAATCTTGCACTGGGACCACCCTGCACCTCTCCGTGCCCCTTCTGGAGCCATTTCCAGGCCCTCAGGCTCCAATTTCCAACAACTTGTATGTCTTGTCCCTTTCTCAAGGATCTAAGCCTCCTTTCCCCTCAGCATCCCAAATATTCCTTGCCCTGGGCACATCTATGTATAGCTCCTGAGTGAGGCAGACCTTTTGTCTGGTGACTGTGGTCATTCTTAAACATCCAAAAAAGCCCATGACCTATTTCCAGCAGTGATTCATTGCAAGCCTCTCAGAAGGACTACAATTCCCAAAGATGCAGATAAGAGCCCTGAGAGATTTGAGCCAGCCTCAGCAGGTAAGATATCTAATTCCCCTTGAGAACAAGACACCCAACCTATTTACAGCTCTGGGGGCTTGTTTCCCTTCTCTTTTCCAAAGAGAAACTGTACCAACTTAACTGTACCAAGAGATCCTGTGGAAAACCTGAGCTGGGGGCGTGTGGGAACATAAACCCCAAGGAAAAGCAAAGGAGAGTGTCTTGGTTTGAAGGACAGGTGTTTGCCAATAAAGGCAGAAGCTTCTCTTTGAAATGGAAAATTTAAACCCCCTCCCTCCAAATTATTATTATAATTTTGAAATTAAGGGGCTCTCAGGCAAAGATATGGGAATTAGGAATAACAGTTCTTTACTAGGAAAATTAAAATAGAAATGCAGTATTACAAAGAACAATCCCAAACCCTACCAGAGCCAGAATCCAAGCTGACACCCGTCAGTCAGTCAGGGTGGTGGCAGCAGCCCCATTCAATGGTGGCTGCATCCTCCTGCAGTGGCAGATGTGGTTCAGCTGGAGCAGTGCTCCTGGAGAAGGTGCAGTTTCCTCTGAAGGTGCAGGGATGATGTGGAAAGGTCTGGCTTTCCTCTGGAATGCAGTAGAAAGAAGGTGCCTTGGTGTCCCAAATCTCAGTTTTTCTCTGGGTAGGAAAGGCTTGGCTCCTGCCCTGGCTGGAGCATCTGCCAGTGGGATGATGGAATTTGATCAGTCCCACAGTGGGACTGAATGGGGCAGCAGCAGATGATATCTCCTGGAGGGAGGATGGGCTGTGGAAAGATAAAGATGATTGCCCCAGCTGATTTAAAGCTGGCCCATTAGCAGATAATATGTGCCAGGAGATCAGGGTCACTGCCCCACCCATAGATGGGGACAGAACACACATTGCTGGCACATCCTGTACTGCAACCCAAGACAGAGAGCTTCCTCCAAAGTCACAGAGCTTCTGGAGAAAGCCCTGGCCCCAGTCCTTGTGTTGTTGTTCCTGGAGGTGACAGTGGCACTGTCCTTCCACCCCAGCAGCTCCTGCTGCTGCTGTCTCACTCCCAGCGCAGTCTCACACTCCTTCTGGAGTGGCACAACCCCACCCCAGATGTTTTCTCCTGGAGGTTAAAGGGAACCTTGCAGGAAGGACAGTAGTTTTGAGTTGTGCTAGAAAATATTTTTACAAGTCTGTGTCACGTTGCCGTGGTGACAAAAGTTCTTAAAATGATGAAGATTAAAGTCTGGGCTGGGAATGGTGGCATGGGGAGAGGAAGGGGGGCTGCTGTCATGACAACCTCAACTCCGAGAGTGCAAGAGGCAAAACACACGCTGGTGGCAGGATCTTTGGGGTTTATATATATCCATAAACATCTGCCTGCTATGCCAGCCTTCTCTGTGCTAATTAGTCCTGCTATTTCACCTTTCTCTGCTGTAAATATTTTCCAGCAGACACAAGTCTTGGAGGGAGAAGGCAAGAAAATGCCATTTTCCCCCTTCTTTTTTGCACTGGTTTTCTGCTATTCTCTGTTCCCTGAGCTCCTGCCTGGGGAAGAACTTCCAGTGGCCTGGAGCAAGCTGCCTGGGAAGAGTTAAATCATCTGAGGAGGAGGTGGAGGCTTGCAGGGTGACCTTACAGAGCTGTCCAGCCCCAGGCTGTGGCAGGAGCTCTGGCTGTGCTGCCCTGGCTCACCGACACTCCATGAGCAGGAGATCAGAGCTGCCTGCCCCAGGTTTGGCTGAAAACTTTGACCTCAGCTTCCAGTGCAAGAGGCATTTTCCCCATTCCTCTGGAACAGCAGAGCTCAGGCTTTCCCTGGAGATAGGGAGCACAGCAGATGAATGTCAGCACAGCCCCCCGAGACCTGCAGAGCAAAACTGCCACGGCAGCACAAAGATTGTTGTATTTGGAGTGTAAAATGTGCTTGGCTATCTCTGCTAACACCTGGGGCTGGGAGCGCTGCCCTCCGAGCTGAATCACAGCCCTGACTCGAAGCAGCATCAGCAACTCTGCTGACACTGGTGATGGCAACAGCAAAGCAAGCAGAAAAAGAGAATCAGCCCCAAACTCTTGCCTTCATCTAAAACCCGATCTGCTGGCTGTGGGTGCTGGCACAGCAGAACAGCCCGTGCTGGGTGTGGGCACAGGCTGCAGATGGAGCTGCCTGGGCTGGGGTGGTTCTGCCTTTGGGGTCTGGATAGCTCCAGGAGCCCCAGAGGCAGAGCTCAGCTTCTCAGCTAGCCAGGAATGAGATCCTGGGAGCTGCTGTAGAGGTTCCACAGGCAGCTTCATTTCTTCAAAGGGTTCTACCAGCAAAATACAGTACATAGCATTCTGGCCATTACAGGCCCAGGGAGAATCTTAAAGGGTGTTTCCAGTCTGGCTTTCTCAGGGCTTTTCCCAAGCTAGAGCCTCTTTCTCTACTGTAAACACAAGAGGAAGAATCATAACAAAGATAAACACCTGCTGGATCTGTGAGAAGCCTGGGAAAGGAGGTGTCTCCTTCTCTGACCAATGATCTGTCTGCATTTTGTTTTTCATGGCAAAAAAAAATTTGTTTTTTTATTTAAGGCAATGGCTTCCTTCAATAAATTGCTCTTTTTTGATCTTTCTTACACTATGCAAGGGAGTGCCATGTTACTGTGTCCTTTCACTGCTCAGTAACCCTTTTACAGTAACATAGCATAGCAAGGGGTTTTTATGGGGTTTAGGAGGATTGAGATTCTAACCAGTAAAATTATAAGCACAGCCCGGGGCTGTCTGACCCAGGGCTGCTCCTTCCCAGGACATCCTGCTTCCCAAGGTGTCAGCAAACCCAACAGTGCTCCTCCACACGATTCCTCTTCTTCCCCAGATCAGCCTGTCCGCAGCAACAGTTGCCTTGGAAATTTGGAGTGTCTATTGTCAGGAGCATTAATCCACAAACACCAGAGGTTTATGTCCAAAAAGGAGACAGAGCAGTCCTTTTTGCTTTATTCTAATAGAGGGAGATGCCATGGGGCATTCCCCTGGGATCTCTCCAATTTTTGGAGGGTGCAGCCTCCCTTTTTATCCCAATTGCCTGCTGCATTTCCCTCTCTCTTTCCCCATGGGCTGAGGTACTTGAGAGGCACAGACCTCCCAGAACACCTGAGATTCCCCTCTAATGTACAACCCTCCCTTTTGATTTTTAATTATTATAGAATTCATTGCTTTCCCCCATTGCTTCTTTCATTTTCCAATATCCAATTTCATTTATCAGCAAACCTACAGTCTGTTTGTAAAGGCAAATATCTTTTTCCCATTCACCAATCAGTGGAATCCATCCCGTTGTTTCTTTTCTCTCTCTTAGTGCTGGTTTTATCTACCAGCAGATACACAGTTGTTTGTAAAGACAAATCCAACATTCCTCTCACTATCTGTGTTTAATTTAGTGGCTAGAATAGCATTTAGTCCAAGATTCCAAGGAAAACAATGAATAAAAATCTTTCCATTCTTCCTGAAAAACAAAACCTGAGGAGTTGCTCAGGACAGGAAACCTCTGGGAGTCAGATTATATTTTGATGCAGCTTAAGGGAGACATTCCTGGGAGGATAAATAGGAAGTTGGGGAGGGTGAGGAAGGAGCAAGGAGTGGGGGATGATGGGTTTCCCACAGCAGCATCAGGAGAAGGAAAAGAGCAGCTGAGATATTGGTTTGCCTTGCTGAAACACCCTGTGTGCCAATGGGGTGGGTTCACTCCACAGGGGGAATTCCTGGGGGAGCTGCACTTTCCCTGCCAGCCCTGATTGCTGTGTGTGCTCAGGATGGATCAGGGCTGCTCTGTGTGTCTGTCTGTGCTCAGGGCTGCTCTGTGTGCCCTGTCTGTGCTCAGGGCTGCTCTGTGTGTCTGTCTGTGCTCAGGGCTGCTCTGTGTGCCCTGGGTGTGCTCAGGGCTGCTCTGTGTGTCTGTCTGTGCTCAGGGCTGCTCTGTGTGCTCTGTCTGTGCTCAGGGCTGCTCTGTGTGTCTGTCTGTGCTCAGGGCTGCTCTGTGTGCCCTGTCTGTGCTCAGGGCTGCTCTGTGTGCCCTGTGTGTGCTCAGGGCTGCTCTGTGTGCCCTGGGTATGCTCAGGGCTGCTCTGTGTGCCCTGTCTGTGCTCAGGGCTGCTCTGTGTGCCCTGTCTGTGCTCAGGGCTGCTCTGTGTGCTCTGTCTGTGCTCAGGGCTGCTCTGTGTGCTCTGTCTGTGCTCAGGGCTGCTCTGTGTGTCTGTCTGTGCTCAGGGCTGCTCTGTGTGCCCTGTCTGTGCTCAGGGCTGCTCTGTGTGTCTGTCTGTGCTCAGGGCTGCTCTGTGTGCCCTGGGTGTGCTCAGGGCTGCTCTGTGTGCCCTGTCTCTGCTCAGGGCTGCTCTGTGTGTCTGTCTGTGCTCAGGGCTGCTCTGTGTGCTCTGTCTGTGCTCAGGGCTGCTCTGTGTGCCCTGTCTGTGCTCAGGGCTGCTCTGTGTGCCCTGGGTGTGCTCAGGGCTGCTCTGTGTGTCTGTCTGTGCTCAGGGCTGCTGCTCTGTGTGCCCTGTCTGTGCTCAGGGCTGCTCTGTGTGCCCTGGGTGTGCTCAGGGCTGCTCTGTGTGCCCTGTCTGTGCTCAGGGCTGCTCTGTGTGCTCAGGATGGATCAGGGCTGCTCTGTGTGCCCTGTCTGTGCTCAGGGCTGCTCTGTGTGCCCTGGGTGTGCTCAGGGCTGCTCTGTGTGCCCTGTCTGTGCTCAGGGCTGCTCTGTGTGCCCTGTCTGTGCTCAGGGCTGCTCTGTGTGCCCTGGGTGTGCTCAGGGCTGCTCTGTGTGCCTGGGTGTGCTCAGGGCTGCTCTGTGTGCCCTGTCTGTGCTCAGGGCTGCTCTGTGTGCCTGGGTGTGCTCAGGGCTGCTCTGTGTGCCCTGGGTGTGCTCAGGGCTGCTCTGTGTGCCTGTCTGTGCTCAGGGCTGCTCTGTGTGCCCTGGGTGTGCTCAGGGCTGCTCTGTGTGCCTGTCTGTGCTCAGGGCTGCTCTGTGTGCCCTGTCTGTGCTCAGGGCTGCTCTGTGTGCCCTGGGTGTGCTCAGGGCTGCTCTGTGTGCCCTGGGTGTGCTCAGGGCTGCTCTGTGTGCCCTGTCTGTGCTCAGGGTTGCTCTGTGTGCCTGGGTGTGCTCAGGGCTGCTCTGTGTGCCCTGGGTGTGCTCAGGGCTGCTCTGTGTGCCCTGGTCATGTTTGGCAGGTTTGTCCTCCTGGGCAAGCTCACCCTGCCAGTTCTGTGTTCTTTCTCTCTCCCTCACTACAGTCTCCCTGGATGTGTCTGCACAACAGAGCTCCCAAACCCTTCCCTTATGTGGGTTGTGTCAGTCAGGGCTCACCTTGGATGTGGAGAAGGTGACATTTTCCTCAAGAACTGGCTTTGTCCCCCAAATCACCCACATCACTCTTTTTTTCAGTGACCTGCCTTCTGTTTGCACATTGGCTGGAGTGAGTTAGTCTCAAGACTAAACAGGATGAGTGGTTTTGGGTGATCCAGAGCTACAGCAGCTGCTGCTGCAGGGCCTCAGCACAGCCACCCTCAGTAATCTTGCTAAACTGGATTTTAGGCTCAGAAAAGCTCTTTGCAGCAGCCACCTTTCCCCAGTCTATCGGGAGATTAACACTGAGGTTTGAAAAGGCAACTAATGCCTCTGTGAGGAAAATAGATCTTTACCTCTGTTATCTTCAAAAGCCAAGGAGAGAAAGGCAGACTGAAAGACATGTCAACTTTCTTCCCCACATCCCACAAATACTCTTCTTAAATGTAAGTAAACACGTTTTTCCTCACAGCAGAACAGCCTTAGCTCTGACCCTGGAGCACTCACAGCAGCGTATGAGACTGTTTTATTCTCTTTTGAGATCTGTATTTCCTTCTCAGGTCTGTGGGTTTTTTAAGCCATAAATGAAGAGTAAATTCTTTGCTTTTTATTAAGCTGGAGCAGTGTCACAGCTCCTTGATTATCCCCAGGGGATTTATCACAGTTTTATATTAACCATGCTGTGGGCACAGACACCAGCACTGGCTCAGGACCAGCCAGGATGTGGAGCTACAGAATTCCTGCCATGCTGGCAGTGCAGTAGTGAAGGGCAACAAGCACTTTCAGTGGTTTCCTGTGGAGCAGAATCTGTTCAGGAGCCCCGTGGATGGCAGTGAGTCCTGCCAGAGTCAGCACTCAGATGCTGCCTCAGCTGGGATCATTGGGGTTCCTCTGCACCCCCAAAGCCTCAGGAAAGCCCCTTGGTTCCAGGCACAGCACCTCCAGAGTGTGAAAAAACAGCCCAGATGTGCAGTCTGATCCCAGCCTGGATGTGCAGGCAGATCCCAGGATGTGCAGTCAGGTCCCGGCCCAGCTGTGCCAGCAGTGCTGGGGACAGGGGCTGTGCCAAAGGCTGTGCCTGGCAGGGTGTGCCTGGAGCAGCTGCTGCTCTGCCCAGCTCTGCCCCAGGATGTGCCCATGGACAGGGCAACCCCAGGGCACCAGCCTGGAGCAGAGGGATGGTGGCCCCAGTTGGAGCAGAGGGATGGTGGCCCCAGTTGGAGCAGAGGTGACCATGGTTTGAACAATGCCTGAGCCTTGTGCCAGCACAGACCAGCACACCTAATTAAACACACAGCCTTGATTGGAGCCAGGCCCCACTTCTCCAAGGTGTCCTTGATTCCTTCCAGCTCAGGTGCCAGGGTTGGAGGAGTGCTGCACAGTTATTGGGGCTGACAGGATCTCAGATTCCTTCTGATAGGATCCTGATAGCTCATTCTGTGTAAGTGGAGTTTCCAAGATGGAGCTCTTACATAACCAGAAATGACTTTTTGAGGGAAGTTTTGGTCCTCCCACTTTCCCAAACTGTCCTTTCCACAAGACTTGCAAGGTGTCCTTTGGCTGGAAGGACAGCACTGATTTTGTAGCAGGGATGCTGAAACCAGAGCCTGTCAAAAAGCAGACAAGAATTTTTTTATCCAAGAAAATCCTTTAAATGTGAATCCATGCTCAGCTCTTCTCCTGGCTACCTTTTTCCCAGTGCAAGCAGCAAGAAGACTGGAAGCACAGGCAGTGCTGTGGTGCTCTGGGACCCAGCCTGGGTTATGTTACAGCAGGACACAAAGTCCCCTGATGGAAACCAGAGAAGTTGCAGTTACCACTCACGTTCCTCTGCTCGTGCATGGCCCAGCTCTTCTGGAATGCTCCTGGTTGTCCTCTCCCTGGGGAGCCAAGGAAGGGCTGGAGGGCTCTGCAACACAGAATTCCCTGTGACACCAGCACCTCTTTGCAGTAGGAGCCTCTCAGTGGAAGGTTGTGTTCCTAGCCCTGCACAGCTATTCCTGTGTGCTGCACCAGGAGTGCTTCCTGCTTTTCTCTTGCAGGGGAATGCAAATGTATTCCAAGGAGTGGGCAGGAGCTGGGAACTCCTGAGACATCTGGAACTGGAATTGTCTCACCTGCAGCTCAGATATTTGGAGTTCATAATCATAATTACTCCTTGAGCTCCTTCTCAGGTGCCACAGCCCAGCTGTGCCACCCTCAGGGGTCTGTTCCCATCCAGGCTCTGGTGTTACAGTCCAGATCCCAAGGTGCAGAGCAGGAGCTGAATCCACCCTCTCCTCTCTCTGCAGGCACCAAATAAAAGCTCTCTGTCCTGCCCTGACTCGGATAGATCCCAAGCTCCATATCCATCACCTGGTCCATCCACACCCTCGGGCTCTTTGCTGTCTGCTTTTCATCTGTCAAAGGGAGGAAGGCACTTTCCTCCTCAATGTGACAGGGCTTCTCCCTGCCCTGCCTGGGGCTCCCTGGGTTACAGCAGGGCTGGAGCTCTTTGAAAAACACCCGGAGGTGTGAGAGGAAAAGTCATTAGCACAGAAAAAACCCTGGTGGCTCGAAAGATCCTTCTGCAAACTGCTGCTCCAGCTTCATTAAAAGCACAGCCCCAGGCTCTCATTCCAACAGGATGGATTCGCTCTGGGTTATCTAAATGAGAATGATCATTTCTGCAGGGGGAGGAAAAAAATAGAGGAAACCAGGAGGAATTATTCTGTATGAATTATGTGCTCAGCTTTCATACTGACCTATTGAGTCAGCAGTGAGAGCTGGATTTCCTAGAACAGCCTTTCATGCTGGATTTTGCAGATATTCTTCTTTTCAGCCCTGAGAGATCACTCGAATGGCCTTTCTCACACCAGCAGTGTGGGCTCCAGCCTGGATGCAGGGAAATAATGGAGTCAGCAGCAGTTATCCAAATCATCCATCCTTCTGGATTCCAGCATTCTCTGTGCTCCCTCCTGGCAAGGGTTGGGCACGCGGGCATTGCTGCGGGTGGGGATGGCTGGTGTGGAAATGGGCATTCCAGCTGGACAGCCAGCTCCAACAGCAGCGATTCCAGCTGGGAAAATGTGATTCCTTTGCCTGATAACAAAAGCTGTCTGCTGCTTTAGCTGTTGAGCTGCATTCCTGTGGAATGAGAGGCTGTGTGGGCAGAAGTGGTAGGCACACAGTGCCATGGTGGTGGGAGAGGCAGGATTATCCCTGCTGGAACAGCCAGGAGGTGGATGGACCTGGTCACACAGCCTGTCCCCTGTGCCACAAACCTTGACACTCATGTCCCTTGGAAGGTGATGGCTCCCTGGAACCCCCCTGGATCAGGGGCTGTGTCACTTCTGACCCATGAGAAAGTTTTGTTTGCAGCTTTATTTCCCATGTGAAGAACTGACAGATGAGGAAAACCAGCCCTCTCTGCCATGGTTCTCTTTGCCTTGCCCACCTGGGCAGGGGTGTAGCAGCAGAATACAAGGAACACAAGAAAAAAAGATGAATCAGATCCTCTTCCAGAAGCCTCTGCTGAGTTGGAGGCTGTTCCTTGTTGCATTTGGTACATGCAGAGACTGCAGCTGACATCCAGTACAAAGGCAGCTGCCACCACGGGTCACTGTGGAACACAGATCCAGCAAGAACAGGAATCAAAGAAGGGCATGGCAGCTAAAAGATGGAATTATAAGAGTTGATTCCTGATGGGTGGCAGGAATATTTACAACCAGCTTATTTTACAGAAGGAGTTATGGAGATTTTAATTGTAAATTAGAAGGCGAAGTCGCAGGGCAGGAGGGGTGACTGATGATGATGATTTTGTATTTTGCTTTTTAAGCTGTTTCTCAGCTGGTTCTGCTTGCACACCGGTGCAGCTCAGTCCTTCAGCAGGGTGCTGGGTGTGATTACACTGTGTGTGTGTGTGTGATTTTGGGGGGAGCTGCCATCTGAGCTGCCCCTGATCTCCCTGCAGATCTTCCACATGACCTACGACCTGGCCAGCGCCGTGGTGAGGATCGTCAACCTGATTGGGATGATGCTGCTGCTGTGCCACTGGGATGGCTGCCTGCAGTTCCTGGTGCCCATGCTGCAGGACTTCCCTGACGACTGCTGGGTGTCCCTCAACCGCATGGTGGTGAGTGCCCAGCACACAGCACCTGGCCCTGCTCTTGTTCCCTCCTCTCTTCCCTGTTTTATCTTTGCCCCCTGTTGCCACTCTTCCCACTGCCCCTTTACAGAGTGAGGCCAACGGACAGAACCCTCGCCAGCTGTTGGATTTTTCATCCCCTTGATAAATAATATTAAAAAAAGTCCTGCAGGGACACTGTGCTGGGACAGGGGGACAGGTCCTGAAGGGACACGGAAGAGGGAGGCAGGTCCTGCAGGGACATGGGACAGGGAGGCAGATCCTGCAGGGACAGAATCCTGGGACAGGGAGGCAGATCCTGCAGGGACACAGTGCTGGGGTTTGGAGGCAGGTCCTGCAGGGACATGGGACAGGCAGGCAGGTTCTGGAGGGACACAGTGCCAGGACAGGGGGACAGGTCCTGCAGGGACACAGTCCTGGATCAGGACCCAGCAGAAGGCAGGAGCCAGGCTCCCTCTCCTGGCACCAAACAGCAAGGAGCACTCATGGAAACTGCTTCCCGCTGAAATCTCAGTATATGAAGTCCAGAGACAGGGCTGGGGCTGGTCCATAATTCCCATTGCTGATCCCTTTGCCCCCTTGAATGGGTCAGTGTGACCCCACACTGGAGTGAGCATGGTCAGGGGATGAGCAGCCAGACTGCCCAGTGCCATCCAAGCTGTGCCCTGCTGTTGCTGGGAGAGGGTTTGACACCATATGGCAAAGGCACAGTGAATTCATGGTACCTTTCAACCATCTCACTGAGAATTCAGGAGCTTTTATTCAAAGGGACAATGTCCAATTGATAAAGCAGCAAAAACTGACAAAGCTTAAAAAATTGCCTATTTTTGCAGTTCTTAACCTCCAGATTCCCCCAGCCAATTTCTTCTTGAATAAAGGAAATAATCAGGCACTGGGGCAGAACAGAACAAATGTAAAATGTATTAAAGCTGTGCCAGCCTGCCCTGCCTCCCACCTGCAGGGCTGTGGGCACAGGCTGCCCGTGCCTGTGCTGCTGCAAGGTGCCAGGCTGCCAGTTCTGCAGCCTGGCACCCTCTGCTTATCTCCAGCAGAACAGCCAGCCATGCAGCAGCTGCCTGGGCTTCCCTGTGCTGCCTTTTTATGGTTTATGTGGGGAGCAGTCAGAGGTTGGGGCCCCACTGTGCTGCTCAGGGCCAGGAGGATGCTCAGCTCCTCATTCTGGGGAGCTCAGAGGTGCAGCTGAGGTCTTGGGGTCCCAGGGGTGACTTGGCCATGGTGCCCTTGCAGGATGGCTTCAGAGCAGCACGTTTGGACCACGATTCCCTCATCCCAACATCTGGCTGCTGATGGCAGCAGCAGCTCCTGGCTCTCCACATCCATCCCTCAGGGAAGAGGCTGAAGCTGCTGGGGGTGAAACTGCCAGCAGGAAGGGTCTGCAAAACTGGCAGGACATGGGACAGAGGAAGAAAAGATTCAGCCAAGGCAAATCTCAGCAGCAAGGCTGGGGAGAGAGGGCAGGATGCATTCCAGGAAGGCTCAGCAGGCTCCAGGAGGGCAGGGGAGGGAGCTGCTATCCAGAGCAGAGCTTTCCTCGTGCTGCAGCCTTGTCTTCCCAGCCTTGAGAGCCTCTGAAGCTGGGAATTAAACTTGCCTTGGAGGATTTTTTCTGCTTCTTCCCTGCAGCTAAATCACCTTGTTCTTTTGTTTCGTTCCACTTAAAAGAAGTGGGGAAAAAAAAAACCCATTATCTCTGAAAACAGAGCCTCAGGAAAGTGGGATGAAAAACTGGAGAGATGCCCCACCTATAGTTCAGGGGGCTTCCACTCCAGAAGCTGTACAGGAATATGCCAACCCCAAAATAGCCTGGGGTTAGAATATTTAACAAAGAGTGCAGTAGTTCCTGGGGAACCAGAAAGGGTTTTTTTTCCTCTTGAGAATGTCCTTTAATCTGAGAAGATTTCCAGGTGTGTCACTGGGACCAGTGGTGGATGTGGATGGCATTACCAGTGAAACAATTGACATCTAATCTGGAGGGGAGTATTGAGAGAGGCCACAGAGTCAGGAAATGAGAAACTGGAGCTCTGGGCTCTTCTCAGGATTTGGTGCCAGGGTGTGGATGGAAGGTTCCAGCAAGGCTCTGAGTGATGGACAGAGCTGGGAGGGGAGAGGACAGGATTTTGGAACATTCTGTACCAGCCTGGTCGGGACTCTGAGGAGATAAATAAATATCCTTGGTGCACGGCTGCCCTGATTACACACAGGAATCTGGGAAAAGGGAATCTTCTGAAGCTGCTGCAGCCAAGGGGAGCTGGAAGTGAGGTCCTGCTGCTTTGGAGGTTTATCTGTGAGTGACTCTGCTCTGGGGTTTCCCACCACTTAGCACTCCATTTCCATGCTGCAGGGAAGGAAGATTCATCACCTCCCATCTGCTTCCTAAAGGTTTGATCCTCATCCAGGGGATCTGTGAAGGGTCTGGTGTTGCCAAAATCATCTCAGGGCCTGGATAAATCCCCGAGTCTGGTTCATCTCGGTGTTTTTCACATGCCTCATGTTCCAGCTCCAGCATGGAGGCAGTGGGTGTCTGGCTGGCTCCTGAAATGACAGGGCAGGATGTTTCCAGTTTTAATTGCTGAGCCCTGATCCCAGCATTAGCTTTCCTGCAGTGCACTTTTATTAAAAACTGGAGACACTGGTAAGTGAGCTGCAGAGTGTGTGCTGCTCCCCCAGAGCCAGCCCCAGAGATCTGAGCTCTGCTGAGCCCTGAAAGCTGCTGGGAACTCGTGGCCCCCTTCCCTGGGTGCTGTGCCGAATTATAAATTATTATTATAATTTTGAAATTAAGGGGCTCTCAGGCAAAGATATGGGAATTAGGAATAACAGTTCTTTACTAGGAAAATTAAAATAGAAATGCAGTATTACAAAGAACAATCCCAAACCCTGCCAGAGTCAGAATCCAAGCTGACACCCGTCAGTCAGTCAGGGTGGTGGCAGCAGCCCCATTCAATGGTGGCTGCATCCTCCTGCAGTGGCAGATGTGGTTCAGCTGGAGCAGTGCTCCTGGAGAAGGTGCAGTTTCCTCTGAAGGTGCAGGGATGATGTGGAAAGGTCTGGCTTTCCTCTGGGATCCAGTGGAAAGAAGGTGCCTTGGTGTCCCAAATCTCAGTTTTTCTCTGGGTAGGAAAGGCTTGGCTCCTGCCCTGGCTGGAGCATCTGCCAGTGGGATGATGGAATTTGATCAGTCCCACAGTGGGGCTGAATGGGGCAGCAGCAGATGATATCTCCTGGAGGGAGGATGGGCTGTGGAAAGATAAAGATGATTGCCCCAGCTGGTTTAAAGCTGGCCCATTAGCAGATAATATGTGCCAGGGAGATGCAAGAGATACATACACATTGCTGGACACATCCTGTACTGCAACCCAAGACAGGTGGGAACCTGGAGCCAGGGGTGACAGGCACAGGGAGTGCCCTCCCCAACTGGGGCCAAAACCAGTCCACACCAGGATGGTCAGGGCAGAAGGGCCCATAATTGGGATTATTGGCCTTTCCAGGGAAGGCAGGGTGACAGGCACCTCCAGGGGCTGTGCAGGGAGGCCAGCTGGGAGCAGCATGAGATGGGGACAGCAGCAGGGCTGGAAAAGAGGCAAAAGCACTCCATGCACAGGGCTGGGTAAGGTGCTGTGAGCCCAGGCAAGGTGTGGGTGCCCAAGTCTGGATCTCCAGGAGCACAGGGTGCTTGGGAGGTCTCCCAGGAAAGGCTGCCTGAGGCAACTGGGACAGGGACCCTCAGAGCCTTGAGAAGATCCCTGCTGCCAGGTGAAGGCCATATTCCCAGCTTCCCTTGGAAACAAGCCCAGAACAGGCAGGTTCTGCCCGAGGTGAAGTTTGACCTGTCATCTCCATGTGTTCCCCTGCTATTCCCATCCTTTAAACTGGATGTGAGGAGTGTTTTCCCAGCCTAGCAGTCCCAGGGCAGGGCAGAGACAGCTCCTGAGTTCTCCAAATCAAGAGTAAGCCCCTATCCCAAGAACTTCAGTACTTCTCTATGTCTTCACTCATCTCACTCCTCTCCAGTGAGGATTCAACCAGACACACTGCCATGCACATCAGAACCAAAACACCCTGTCAGACACTGCAGTTTGCCTTCAGGTGCTTCTGTAAGGTTCTACAGAACCCAGCAGTGCCTTTGAAGTGTTCCAGGGAAGTGTGTCCAAGTGTTCAAAGGTGGATCTGAGCAGGCCAGGCTCTAATGCCAGAGAAGCCCTTCCAGCACTGCCAGTGTGGATGTTAAAAACAAACCAGTCTGAGAAACTGCTTCAAAGTCTTTTCAGTCTTTTTTGCAAAGTCTCTTCGTGCCCTCTTGACTGTGAGCAGGCACAGATCTGTAGCTCTGCTTTTGCTTGCTTTGGGATTTGTTTAACGAGGAGTCATTTTCCCTCTGCAGTTTAAGGCCTCATTTCCCTCCTCTAATGGGCCATTTTAGCCACTCCAGTATCTGTGGAGTGGTGCAGCCCTGCTGCCCTGGGGACTGCTGTACTTGGGTATTCGATAGGGGATGGCTCTTACAGGAATGAGCTGTGGCAGTGTGAGGCACCTGGTGCTGATAAACCCATTCCACACTGCATTTGGAACCTCTTCTAGGCTGGCCTAAAGTACTGTGGGCTTGACCTGTCTGTGTTCATCGTGTGGAAAACAAAACACCTGAAAGCTAAAGAGGCACTGAGACCTGAAAGTGAAGAATCATCACAGGGCATCCAGTGCTCTTCACACTTGGTATCCTAAAGGTAATTGCCCTGAAAGGCTTCCCCTCCACACAAGTGTCTCTCTCTGAGCAGTCCTTGATGTGCTTTCCCAGCAGAGCTGGGGTGTGTTTGGAAAGCTCTGTGTTTTCCTGCAGCTCTCAGCCTCAGCTGTCTCCCCAGCCTGTGCTCACAGGAGCCCTGCTGCTGCTGGGAATTGTGCTGGCACTCGGGCTGTGCCATTCCCAGCCGTGTTTGGGCAGGCTGCAGGGGCTCTGCATATTGCATGTTACAGTTTTGGATGACTAATTCCTACAAAACACTGGCAAGCTGCTTTGTAAACAGCACTCCTGAGCAGCAAGTTGCTGGAAGAATGGCTTTTAAACCTCGAGCCTGCCTGGTACCCAGATGTTCACAGCCACTGGCAGCCAGTTTTCCAGCTCAGCTATTACTGCTCTGTCTGCCCAGATTCCCTCTGGAATTTCAGCTCAGTTTCCTTTGTCCCTGCTCTCAGGTCCGTGGTGATGTGCTGCCCTGTTAAACTACTGAACCCAGAGAGCAGCATTGCTGCAACACCCAGTGAGGAATGAGGAAGGAATTCATTCAGCAGGGGATGGGACAGGACAGCTGCACTGCTCCCTGGGGATGTGCTGCCCACTTTGCAGGGATGCAGCATTTTGAGCAAAGTTTGACAGCTCTTCTGCTGTCTCAGGATGAGGGACAATAGATGGGCTGAAGCCAGGGAAGTCACAACAGCTGCCCTGAGTGCAGGGCCATGGCTTCAGACTGCCAGGAATGCAGGGCTGAGGGAAGGGGGCTCCTGGAAGTGCAGGATGCCTGTGGGAGAGGAGCAGAAGTGGGTCTGCAAAATGCCACAAAAGCTGGGGGTGGAAAATGCACCCAGCACTTCTTTGGGCAAGCCACAGGGCCATAGCCCAGGGCTGGAGGCAGAGGAGCAGGAGGGGTCACTCCTGTGGCCTCACACCTCCAGCAGCTCCTGTGGCCTGACCCTTCCTGTGCCCTGGCCAGGGGACAAACCCCCTGTGCTGCCTGTCAGGAAAACTAACCCACCAACGCCAGAGGTTTATGTCCAAAAAGGACACAGAGGAGTCCTTTCTGCTTTAATTGAATAAAGGGAGAGGCCATGGGGCATTCCCCTGGGATCTCTCCAATTTTTGGAGGATGCAGCCTCCCTTTTTATCCCAATTTCCTGACTGCATTTCCCTCTCTCTTTCCCTATGGGCTGAGATACTTGAGAGGCACAGACTTCCCAGAACACCTGACACCTGAGATTCCCCTCCAATGTACAACCCTCCCTTTTAATTTTTAATTCTTATAGAATTAATTGCTTTTCCCCATTGCTTCTTCCAATATCCAATTTCATTTATCAGCAAACCTACAGTTTGTTTGTAAAGGCAAATATATTTTCCATTCACCAATCAGTGGAATCCATCCCATTGTTTCTTTTCTCTCTCTTAGTGCTGGTTTTATCTACCAGCAGATCCACAGCTCGTTTGTAAAGACAAATGCAACATTCCTCTCATGCCCTGGCCAGGGGACAAACCCCTGTCCTGCCCTGTCCTCTGCTCCTTTGGGCTGTGTCTCCTCTCACATGAGCCAAGGGTAGTCACCAAAGGTCACTTTGCCCAGTGAACTCCAGAGCTCCCAGCACTGGTCACAGGAGGATTCTTTGTTTATTGACAAGCCACCAGCAGGCCTGTGCATTGACCTTCCAAGGTGCCATGTGTCTGCAGAGCACCATCCATAACCTGCCCCTTCCCAGGAGCAGGGAGCAGCTGAGGAAAGCCCAGTGCTGCTCAGTGTAACCCAGCAGAGGCATTTTCACATCCTTGCAAGAGCCATGTGTGGTGACAGACTCATCAAGGTTTCACAGCAAGAGCTTGCTGGCAGATAATCCCCACAGGATGGCAAATGCACCTCGAGCTGTTCTGTGAGCTCAGGCTATTCAGAATCACCAGGAAACTCGTGCCAGCTTTTCTCCCTGTGCCATGATGTCACTGCTGAGGTGCTGCCTGTGTGAGCTGCACAAGGTGTCTCATACCTCGCCTGGCAGGATGTTGCTGCTCTCAGATTGCACCATTTGTAATTCCTCAGCTCTCTGAAAAAGCCCAATTTTGCACTGAGAAGAACTTGCTGTCCAGACATTATCAACTTCATTTTCTGCCCTTCTCATCTCTCCAGGTAATGACCAGAGACCCTGGCCATTTCCCAAATTGCTGGGCAGTGATTTTCCCCACTCTGAGATGGTGCTGCTGGCAGCCTTGCTCGGGCTTTCTGCTACAGTTCTCAGTTAAAGCCCATTTCCCAGGGGAGAAAATTATTTGCTTCAGTTCCCTCTCCCACACATGGGTCACTGTGAAAACCTCCAGTGCATCATCTTGGTCTATCCCAGGTTACCAGTGGGACAGACTGGCTGCCTTCCCTGCTGAAAAAAGCACATGGAGTCTAAAAACTGGGGCCAAAGTGGTGATCTCAGATCATGGAATCTGGGCTTATTTTACCAAATGGACTGAGCTGGGCTTGTGGAGTGGTGAGGGCTCTGAAGGCACTGAGGTTCTGTGAGGGATACAGGAGTTATGGGATTTGAGGGGTTTGGGGTTTGAGACTCCACAGCCCTCCTAGCTTTCAAAGATCTCCCAGCTCTCCAAGCCACTGTCCTGGTTTGAAGGACAGGTGTCTGCCAATAAAGGCAGGAGCTTCTCTTTGAAATGGAAAATGTAAACCCCCTTCCTCCAAATTATTATAATTTTGAAATTAAGGGTCTTTCAGGCAAAGATATGGGAATTAGGAATAACAATTCTTTACTAGGAAAATTAAAATAGAAATGCAGTATTACAAAGAACAATCCCAAACCCTGCCAGAGTCAGAATCCAAGCTGACACCCGTCAGTCAGTCAGGGTGGTGGCAGCAGCCCCATTCAATGGTGGCTGCATCCTCCTGCAGTGGCTGATGTGGTTCAGCTGGAGCAGTGCTCCTGGAGAAGGTGCAGTTTCCTCTGAAGGTGCAGGGATGATGTGGAAAGGTCTGGCTTTCCTCTGGAATGCAGTGGAAAGAAGGTGCCTTGGTGTCCCAAATCTCAGTTTTTCTCTGGGTAGGAAAGGCTTGGCTCCTGCCCTGGCTGGAGCATCTGCCAGTGGGATGATGGAATTTGATCAGTCCCACAGTGGGGCTGAATGGGGCAGCAGCAGATGATATCTCCTGGAGGGAGGATGGGCTGTGGAAAGATAAAGATGATTGCCCCAGCTGGTTTAAAGCTGGCCCATTAGCAGATAATATGTGCCAGGAGATCAGGGGCACTGCCCCACCCATAGATGGGGACAGAATACACATTGCTGGACACATCAACCCAACACAACCACCAGAGAATTAAACTTCTCATGTAACATGCCCCAACTGTGATTTCTGGGCGCACTTCCAGGGGTGCTTTCCTTCCCCATATCCCTGTCTGCCGTGCCGTGCCCCGTGCTGAATCTGTGTCCTGTGTCCCTGCAGAACGACTCCTGGGGGAAGCAGTACTCGTACGCCCTGTTCAAGGCCATGAGCCACATGCTGTGCATCGGCTACGGGCAGCAGGCGCCCGTGGGCATGTCGGACGTGTGGCTCACCATGCTCAGCATGATCGTGGGCGCCACCTGCTATGCCATGTTCATCGGCCACGCCACCGCCCTCATCCAGTCCCTGGACTCCTCCCGCCGCCAGTACCAGGAGAAGGTAAGGACAGCCCTGCTGGGGCTCTCTGTGCTGTCCAGAGGGAGCCCAGGGTGGGTCTGTGTTATCCAGAAGGATCCCAGGGTGGGTCTGTGCTGTCCAGAGGGAGCCCAGGGTGGGTCTGTGTTATCCAGAAGGATCCCAGGGTGGGTCTGTGCTGTCCAGAGAGAGCCCAGGGTGGGTCTGTGTTATCCAGAGGGAGCCCAGGTGGTTTCCATGCTGACTGTAGAGAGCCAGGACTGTCACTGTGAGACGCCAAGGGTGCTGTTTCTTGGCCGTTCATCCCCATCTGTGGAGGTTCTTGGACCTCTAAGGCACCAACTCTGAGCTCTTAGGCTTCTGCTTTGTCAGGTATCTTGTAAATAATCAAAGCAGCTAGTAGTTAAAAAGGTTATTTATTACAAAGCACATCTTATTACAAAGCACATCAGTCTCAACAGGCAATGGCAAAAAGCAATGGCAAAGCAGCAGCAATAAGCAATAAGCAATGGCTGGAAGCCCTGGCAAAAGCCAATGGCTAAAAGCAACAGCTCTCCCCAATACAAACTCTTATATAGGATTTTCCCAACAAGCTCAGACACAAATTCAGACCACCACTCCTTAACCTATTAGAATTCCAGTTTCTTAGCACGCCAGGTTATGTATAGAACTACACATACAATCTATCCTGTTCTATCTGAAAAATGTCAGCAGTATTCTTACTGTAGCTCTGTTATGTCTAAATCCTGTCTACAGCTATGGGCCTGGAGCCTCTATTGAAGATATCAGTGTGTTTCAACCTTCACTAGAACACTCACTGCTACTGTGGCATTTGAAACCTTTCACTTACTAAAAGCATTAGAACTCACCCTAAAATTACTGGCTTACTTCTACATAAATGTCTACTTTATGTGTGAGAGGCTTAATATACTTCAATCCATCCAAAGGCTTTAATTCAATCCCAGCACTCTGATTTCTCTCTGAAGAATTCAGAGAGACCCCTGACTCACTGACTCCAACACCCATCCATCCACTCCAAGACCTCTCAGGAAAAAGCAGCAGGATCAGTTAACAGCAGGGCAAGGAGATGATTGTTGTCATCTCTGCCTGTCTTTGTACACCAACACTATCAATGTCAATGGTACCTAAAGTTGTAAGCCACTTCTTCCTTTCCCACATCTTATTTCAAGCCCCAAGTGAATGTTCCAAGATGTGCAGCTTTTGTTTAGCAAGTGCTCTCTTTAAAAGTATCCAGATTATTCACTCCAGTGCTCCTGGGTGAAGCTCAGAACGACCCCCAAAGCCTAGATCAAGTCTGGGGAGCTCAGAGCAGGTTCCCCAGGTAGGTGTGGAATTAATGTCATCTTTGTTGGATTGCAGAATGGAGGGTACAGCCAGAAATGTCACATCTGATCAGGCTGCCATTGCCACAGTCACTGAATTTGTGAGCATCCAAAAAAAGCACCTGCCCTCAGCTGGTGGGGCTGGGGAGGTTTTCTGGCCAGGGTCTTGTGGGTACATTTGATCTGGAGACCAAGAAGAGGAATTGTTGCTATTCTGACCCTGCCAGGGGTAGTTTAGGTGAGAGGGGAGCATGTGGACAGCAGGCACTGCTCAGGTGAATTTTAATTTCAGGAAAGAGGTGGGATGACCTTGGAACAGGTTTGGGACACAGGGATTACAATGAGAGCAGGGCAGAGGGGGAGAGCACAGAAGACCAGAGGCTGACTCATGCTTGGAGCATAGGGAAGATCCCAAACCACAGCTAGAGCTGAAGGAGGGGGAATGCCCAGGAGAAGAGTGTGGAGAGCTGGGATGCATGCAGAGCATCCAGAGTTTTAGCTCTGTGTTACAGCTGAGCTGGGCTGATCCTGACAGAGAGCAGGGCACGCCAGAGAGAAGGACACTGCAGCACTAGGAATGCAGGCTGATCAGATCTCAGGATGCAGAACATTTATTCAAATGTGTCTGGAGTAGCACAGAAGCTGAGGAGTGAGCTGCAAACCCAAGCACCTGGCCAGCCTGGCACAGCCCAGACTGCACCTGCAGCCCTGGGCACTCGGGGCTCAGGCAAGGGCACGGCTTCACCCTGGCAGCTGCACTCCAGGGAAATCAGTCCCAGGAAAGGGGGTGGCAGGCACAGTGGGAAGTGTTAAAGCCTTGAGAGAACATGAGGATGTGAGTGAGAGGGTTAACAGACCCAGGAGAGCTCTGGCAAAGGCAGCAGGACTGGACCAAATATTTCCTATGGCAGGTCCATTTCCTGCTATCCTTTGAGGATCAAAGCCTCAGGGATTGAGTAAATTCATTTTCCTCTTGCAAATGGGGCCAGTGATGGCCTAAAAACAAATATGTATTTACTTTCTGCATTCCTTAGCACTTGAATAGCCATGATTAAAATGAGGCTGCTGCGTGATTTGCAGCCCTGCAACTCAATTTATTTCAGCCCTCCTGGGACAAAGTGTCTGGTGAAGCAGATTACAGAGACAATCTCAACAAGTTTGGAGGTTGATTGGTAGAAGCCAGCAGCAATTGAGAGACCTCTGCTGAACACCCTGAGGGCTCTGCCTGTCCCTCAGCACAGCTCAGGCCAAGGAAAGGGACACAGTGGAGAGGGGAGGAAATACAAACACTATACACAAATACACAAATACAAACAGGAGAGAAGGTCAAAGCTGGAACTGCCCTGGGAGGCTCTGCTATGTGGCACCCCAGGACAAGGTTCAGGTTTTTGGGGAGGTTTCAGATTATTCAGACTTCTGCCAACCCACTGGTTCTCCCCTTGAGCAAGCAGGGCTTTGGAAAAGAGGAATAAAAGCCAAGCTGTGCTGTCTGTTGGTTCAGGAGCAGGCTTGTCTGTGAACACTGGGACATTCAATCCCTGTCCTGCCAGAATCTCCTCCCAGAGCCTCTTCCTTCATGCTGTGCTGTTGTGCAAGGCAGGGCAGCTGGGTGGGGTGCATGGAATCATGTGGAATTCAGAGAGGATGCCCCCCTCCAAGCCAGGGGGGTGCTGAGGTTCTGGTACCAGGCAGAGTCCCTGGCACAGAGCACTCCAGAGCTCAGGGAGGGGGCACAGCCATGGGGCAGGGCCAGCCCTGACCTCCCTTCAATGGGAACAGCCCTTGGATGGGGCTCTCTGCAGGGACTGTTTGTCCCCAGCCCCAGAGGAAAGGGAGAAAGGACCTGTCTGTCCCATCAGAGTTTCTCATGGTCACAGAGAGCAGGACTGGCAGCTGATCTCTCTTAACCTCAGTATGGAGTTAATTCCACAGTATCCTTGCACCCAGGACTGGTGTCTGCATGTGAGACAGCACCACCACAGGTCCATCCTGGGGCATTCTGGCAGGCACATTTCCCAAGTAAACTGAATGTAACTGAATCAGTGGGACAGCTCTGCCCAAGAGCCCCTTCTTGGTCACCCCAATGCCCCTTCTCACCCAGAGCTCCCTGCCACTGTGCTCAGCTGGGCATGCCTTTCTGGCTTCCCAGACCTTCTCTGAGCTCATTTCTTCTCCCACATTAGTTTGCTAATGAAAAACTTTGCAGGAGCTTATTTTTGAGCCCAGTGAGTGCCAGAGCTGGTGCAGGTGCTGGTGGAGGGGCTAAAGGACAGGAGCTGTGCATGGATCAGCTCAAGCCTTAACTTCATCACTGACTGCAGAATTACCCTCAGCCTGTGTAACTGTGGCTCACACCAGAGGGAGACTCTTTCCTGCCCATGAGAGGAACAGACCAGCCAGATATGCCAGCTATTTTCATGCTTTCTGCAGGTTCTGCCATTAATTTCTTTCCCTAATCCTGCAGCCCAGCTGGATGAGTGTTTCTGTCAGCCTCTCCTGCCCAGAGCTCTGTAACCTTGAGGGCTGGGGATGCTGCTGGCTGCAGCTCCTTGAGCAGGGCAGGGATGCTGGGGCTCAGTCTCCCATCCCAGTGAAGCAGGGAGGCTCAGATCCCCAGGGAGTGCTGAGAGGCAGGGATTGCTGCTGTCAGCACTGCAGTGCCCAGCAAAGCCCTCATCTCTCCTTCCTGAGCCTTGTCTCCACACTCCCTGCTCCCTGAGCAATCCCTCCAGTGCCTCTTGTTCTTAAAATACCTCTTGACTCTGGGTAGGGACTTGCACTTTCCCTTGTCATTATCCTGAAGCAGCACGTGCTGCAGCATGATTGCAGGGGGACAGGAGAGAGTCACTTCAGAAACCCTGCAGAGCCTGACACCACCCCAGCTCCTCACACCCTGCACAGCCCTGCTGCCCATCCTGTGCTCTGCCTGGCCAAGCACCTCAGCTTTGACATTTCAGCACCCTGAATTCAGCAGAGAGAAGCCAGGGAAAGTTCAGTCATGGAAAAAGCTGGAATAAAACAACTGGGATGTTCTGTCTCTGATGGGGATGTTGGAGCAGCATTTGTTGGAGGGAAATCTAGCTGGGGACCTTCCCTGCTCCTTCTTGGAGACCAGGAGTACAGTTTTATTAGCAGCAAGCTTAAAAAGTGATTTGGGCTTTTTTATGGTTCCTGTGGAACTCACAGCTCCAGGGTGCTGCAGAGCTCCAGAGTCTCATTAACCTCAGAATATTTAGACAAATTGACTTGAGGAAAACCTTTCAGGCATTGCTGAGTGCCCAGATGCAGATTGAGGACTGGTCACCAGTAAGATCTCAGGGGTCATCCCCACATTCCTGGAGCTCACAGACATTCTGGAGAAGTCTCCTGAGCCAGCATGGGAAGCTGCAGAGCTCACTCACTCCTTGGGTAATGTGTGTGAAGGAGAGGGCAGGGAGTGCAGCACTCCAGAAATTAAAGGTGTTTGCAGCACTTAATGAAATGCAAAATGTAATCAAACTTCCTAATTGGAAAAAGTTTGGAGAGCCTGGCTTTATCCTGTCATGCCAGCACTAGGTTTTCATTCCCTCTTTGGAGAGGTGGCCTGAGCACTGCTGTGTCCTGGGGTTGGTAACAAGGCTGATAAATGATAAATGACTGATAAGTGATGGTAACTGATAAATGATGGCCTTCAGTGATTGTGTCAGGGGCTCTGCTGTGCCCTGGGCTCCCAGCACTGCCCTAGGGCAGCTTTGCTTGTCTGCAGTCAGGGGGTTCTGGCTGCTTTGCAGAGTCAAAAGAGTGCAAGAAACAGGTAATGGGGTGTTCACTCAGCCAGAAACTCAGAAATTGTGTCAGTTGTTTTAGGTCTATTTAATCCTTTCTCTGAAAGAATCCTGGGTTGGCTATAAAACAGAAATGTTTGTTTAATGAAAGCCTAATGGATTCTTTTCAGAATGTCTGGTGGTGCAAAGTCCCTTAACCAGACTGGGGTCGAGCAGTTCCTGCCCTTGCAGGAGAATATGTCATTGGTGGACTTAAACTTGGCTTACCCATTCCTGAGAGAAGGCCCACTCTGAAGGTGTGAAACATGTCAGGAACAGTGGGATTACAGCTCAGATTCTGACATCTCCATCCTGGGCCTAGGGATTTCAAATTTCATTATCTGCCTGGGAATTCATGTTGGCACTTGAACTGCACATAGATAAATAAATAAATAAATAAGCAAATAAATAAATAAATAAATAAGGAGCTGATGTTGCAGTGCAGAGTCTCCCCCAGAGCCACCTGTCCTTCTGTTCCCTGCACACACTCCCTGCTCCCCTGTCCCCATCTCCAGCCTTTGGGGCCATATTTTACCTTTTTTGGGTTTTTTTTTTTTTTTGTTTTGGAGAGTGCTGCTGGGCCCTTTTCCCTGTCCCATTCCAGATGTGTGGATCCAGGGGCCTGACATCTCCACAATGTTCTGTGATATTTCTAAAGATGGATTGGCCAAACCTGCCCTGTGCTGTCCTAGTGCCCTACAGCAGGATGTGGCCTCTCCAGCCCAGTCAGACATTCCCTTCAGGGGCCGTTCCCAGGGCAAACAGCCTGTTTCCACAGCCATGATGTGCAGGTTTGTCCATATTGCATTCCCTGTGGGATGCACAGGTTTAGACCTTAGGACTCAGCACCCACATTTCATGCAGAGGGATTTGTCCCACAGCTTCTGGGTCTGCTTTCCTCAGAGCCTGGAGTAGCAGAAATGGTCAGGGGCAAACAAGGGTTTAATCATTATTGATCCTGCTCAGGCTGGGAATGAGATTGTCCAAAATCCCTGCCTGAACAGGGATTTCTGATGCACAGCGAGGGGAGGCAACTCATGGCCATCCCTGTGCAAGGAATGTTGGGCAGAAAGTGTGAGAAAAGCTCCAGGAATGGTCTGGAACACAGCAAGAGATCAGCAGTCTGACTCTGGGTAAGACAATTCCTCAAGGTACTGTGCAGTCAGGGAAAAGGTTCCAGGTTTTCCAGCAAGTGACACTTAGAACTCATTTTCTGGTGGCAAAATGAGCAAGGGCCATAATAGAGGAATCAATGAATCCAGCCTTTGGAAAGGCTCACAACCAGGACATCACATAAAGCTCTTGCAGAATGGAGGCAGCACCCAGATTTTTGTGACAGAAATTTTGTTCTTCTCTGCAGTCCTATGACTCCATGAGAATGACCATGTGGAGTAAGGATGGAACAGAACCTGAGAGTGGGAATATGAATGGCTTAAGAGAGAAAAAACCCCAGAACTCAGCATTTCCTTGGGTTTGATGATTCCTGAATGTGGGAGAGCTGCACTGTTTGCCTCCTGATCAGAGATCAGAGAAAATAACACAGAGATTCCATAGTATCCTGTCAGGACCCTCCATGTGCCTGGAGGTTTTCATCCTCAAAACTGGGGCAAGGAAAGGGTTGAGCCTGTTCAGTGGTTTATCCCTGCCAGAGAGAGGAGGATTCCTGATGGATATTGAGGGCATGGAAACAGTTAAAAGTATTTAGTTTTCTTTGGGCTGTGAGGGATCAGAGCTTTGGTAGAAGGAGAGGGAAGTGGTAAGAGAGGAGGGGAAGTGGCCAGCTATAGAAGCAAAAATATTCAGCTAAATGGTTTCCTTTTGATGTATTAATACCTCCTTCAAGGGCTATTTGAGGAAAAACAGACTTAAGAAAATGAGCTGGGATTTAAATGGGCTCGATTGTCTTCAGAGAGATTTAAATAATTCCTAAATGAGTGTTTTTAGTTGAACTCAGAGAGGCCACTAAGCTCTGAGCACAGGTCAGGCTGGGGACAGGGAGACAAGTGAGAGGCTGAGCAGATGAGCAGGAGGAGGGAGGAGGGGAAGGGGCTGTCAGGGGAGGCCTGGCCACAGCTGGAGGGCAGCAAAGGGACACCAAGTGGCTTTAGAGAGGGCCAGCTGAGTGTGGCATCATCTGCCTGAGTGGGGCCTTCAGCAGCTCCAGGCAAAGGGGGAAAACCTCAGTGACCCTTTGCTGTCTCAGCCACGGAAAGAAGGGATTGATGCTTTCAATTCTGACTCCATCTCTGCACAAGGGAGAGCTGAGCCCCCCAAAACCCTCATGGGTGAGAGGAGGGAGCACCAGCAGAGGCAGGAGAGACAAGATCTCCCTCTCCTGAGCCACGACAGAGAATGATGGCTCCTTCTTCCCCAGTTTGCTTTTATAAGCCTGATTTTCATTTGCAGTCGGAAGCAGCGCCTTTATTTGTGGGGAAGTGAATTTGTCCTGTTTTCCCTGGGAGCCTTATCTGGGGACAGTGGTGTCAGGGGACTGTGGCAAGTGCCAGGAGCACTGCAGAGCAGTAATTGATTGCTCTTTGTTGCAAAGCCATAAATCCACGTGGAATGGTGAATAAGCAGAGTCGCAGTCACCCCATCCAGCTTGTGCTGGTGGATTTTTGGAGCGTGGGGATGTTTTTGTCAGGGAGCAAAGGGCAGTTGAAGATGGGCAGCAAGTGCCAGTGGAGGAAAGGACAGGGGCAGGGGCTGCATCAGGTGAGGAGAGGCACCTGGTGACACTGCTCCATCACTGCACTAAAGCTGAGAGCCTAAGGGGATTTTTTGGCAAATCATTAATTCAAGAAAAATGCAGCATTAAAGCAAGCAGAGCTCTTTGTGGATTTTAGGTGAATTTAACAAACCTGAGACAGCAGAAGCTAATGCCTAGTGATTTCCCTTTCCACAGTGGAGTCCCACATACCCTGTGCCTGGTTTGCCATGTCCATGGGTGTTTCAGGCTGCAGTGGCAGGAGACATCTGTCAAAAACCCTAAAACTTTCTGCTTGGAAGACCATAACCTCCAACATTCTCTTTGTCCACAAGGGAGCTGCTGTTTTGCACTCTGCTGCTGCTTTCCACTTCTTTTTCCTCCCTCCTTTCCTCTGGGCACCCAGCACACCCTATCCTGCCACAGCCAGTCCCTACAGAGCCTGAGCCACACAGGTGATGAAGGGCAGGCAGAGGTGGTGACTCCCTTGCCTTTGGTCAGGCTTTGATGAGGAATATTTCCAGGCTCTGGGAATGCCAGGAAGCCCTGTGTGTCCCCTCTGCCACCTTGGCTCCTTGGAGTGATGCCCTTCCCTCCGTGGTGCAGATGGAGCTGGTGGTGCCAGCACAGGCTGTCCCTGGAGCAGGACCCGGGGCTGTAATGAGCACAACTTCACTAATCAAACTCTCCAGCTCAACCTGCACTAAAGGGACGTTCAGGGACACATTTATCAGGGAGAAAAGGGGAAATGGGGCTGGGAAAGGAGCAGCACAGTCCTTTTGTCAGCAGTTAGTGCAGGGTTGTGTCCTGTACTGTCACCAATGGAAGGAGAGTGACCATTCCCTAGACACACACCTTGTCCTGCAGCACCTGCAGGGCAACAGGACCCTGGTGCAGCCCTGGCCCTTGGGGAGGTGTCCTTTACTCACAGAAAGCACCATTCACCCCCAAAGCTGCTCTGCCAGCAGTCAGAGTGTGCCCTTGTATTCCTCGTAGAACTGGAAATGTGAACCATCAGGTAAAAATGTGGATGGATGGGGCACAGGAACAAAGGAAAGAGGAAGAAAGTCATGGGAAAGCAAAGGTCCCATCATGGCAGGGCGGGCAGGAACAGAGATAAAGTTCCAGCTGCAGGTACTGCAGCTTCAGCCAAATAAGTGGGATGTTGATCCCAGATGTGCCCCTGTGTTTGGCCATGAGCACACACCCAGGGCAGGTTCTGTGCTTCCCCTTCTGGGACAGCTCTGGAGCCACTGTCCTGCCATGTGCCATGGAAAAACCTTCCTTGGGGACACTTGGACTGCCCTGCTCCCATCCTGCACAGTCCTCACTCAGCACTGTTTGCTGGGAGGACACTGCTGGCCAGGCACTCCTTCGTCACCCTGCTCCCAGCTGGGGCTGTGAGGAGGGGAGCACAGGCTGCTCAGCACCCAGGGAATGAGGAGGTGGCATCCAGCTGAGGAAGAATTTAAAAGTTAAAACATGGGGCAGCCATTTGGGGAACACAGCAGGGTAATCTCCCCACGGATCAGAGCAGCCCTCCCTCCCGCTCCAGACTGCCCTGCTGGAGGTGAAGGCAGCAGGGCTGGCACACCAGCAGCCCGGCTGGTGGCTGGTGGCGTGTCCTGTTAACGTGCCCCTCGTGTTCCTGCTCAGTACAAACAGGTGGAGCAGTACATGTCCTTCCACAAGCTGCCCGCCGACATGCGGCAGCGCATCCACGACTACTACGAGCACCGCTACCAGGGCAAGATGTTTGATGAGGAGAGCATCCTGGGGGAGCTGAGCGAGCCCCTGCGAGAGGTGAGGGGCAGGGGGGCAGGGGAGGGGCAGGGAGGGCAGGGCACATTGCCAGCACCTCTGGCTGCTGTGGGGAGGAGCTCAGGAAGCTCCCATCTCATGTGTTTGGCTGTAACTCGGCATGGAGTGTTGGCTTCATCCGTGCCCCATCCACCAGCTATAAGAGGGGGCCCCTCTTCCCTTTCAGAGAAGCTCCCTTTCCTTCCCAGCTGAAGCCTGGCAATGCAGGCTGTCCCTGGTATGTCACCAGCTCCAGAAGGACCTGCCTTCTTTGTCCCCCAGAAATGTCCTCCATGGGAGGGAGAAGAGCTGAGCAAGTGCCAGCCAGAATTTAAAACGTTTTGCTGAAGTCTCAAAGGACACCCCTCTGAAAACACCTGGGGGGGGGGGGGGGGGGGGGGGGGGGGGAACGACAGCTTCCCCAGCTCTCTCTCTTCCCACTCCAGTTATCCTTGTTCCCATGGAATGCTGTGCTGGGGTGATGGGCTCAGCACCACGTCCTGGGTGGGACCTGCTGGGGCACAGAGCAGCTCCTGAGCTGTGACTGTGAGTGACACAGAGCCCTGGGGAGGCACAGCCTGGCTCTGGTGACAGCTGAGCAGCTGAACTGGCCTTTCTTCAGCTGGGGCTGGTGATCCAGCCTCTGCCTGGTGAGCACCTCTCCCTCCTCCCCTGACACTGTCCCCATCTGCCCGGGATCATTCTCCTCCTGGGCACATCGTGCTGTTTAACAGCTCATTGACAAGCAAGGGCAGCAGAGAAGGAGGGGCTGCCAAGGTGAGTTATGACACCTGCCCAGAGAAGAGCCCTGGGTTTTGTCAGACAGCATTTCACTGCTGCTGTGCTCCCTCGCAGCCAAGGTTTCCTGCAGAAACGGGAATGCTGCGTGTATTTGGAGGCTTGAGTGTTGAGGGGAGGCAGAGGGGTGAAGGCAGTGAGTGTGCTGCATGCTCTGAGCATCCAGAGCCCATCCAGCCTGCAGCAGGACCAAGGCACAGCCAGTTCATCCCACTTTAAACACACAGGTCAGGTGGGGATCTCCACAGCTCATTAGGTGCTGACTAACCACATGTGCATTCTCTTCCTCCCTGTCCCCTCCTCTCCCTCTCTCTCCTTTATGATCAGGAAATCATCAACTTCAACTGCCGCAAGCTGGTGGCCTCCATGCCCCTGTTTGCAAACGCAGACCCCAACTTTGTGACGTCCATGCTGACCAAGCTGAAGTTTGAGGTGTTCCAGCCTGGTGACTACATCATCCGGGAGGGCACCATTGGCAAGAAGATGTACTTCATCCAGCACGGCGTGGTCAGCGTGCTCACCAAGGGCAACAAGGAGACCAAGCTGGCTGATGGCTCCTACTTTGGAGGTGGGTGCTGCTCACTCACCCTCCTGCAGCCACGTCACTGCTGAGCTCAGGTGTGAGGTTCTCTGACCTCCAGTGCTCTGTAGGCATCTACTCCAGAGCTTTAGGCTCCAGCTCCGAGCTCTTGGCTCTTACTTTGTTGGCTTATCTTTAATAAGCAAGCAGCTAATAGTTAAAAAGGTTATTTATTGCAAAGTACATCAGTCTCAACAGACAATGCAAAAAGCAATGGCAAAGCAGCTGGCAATAAGCAATAAGCAATGGCTGGAAGCCCTGGCAAAAGCCAATGGCTAAAAGCAACAGCTCTCCCCAGTACAAACTCTTATATAGGATTTTCCCAACAAGCTCAGACCACCACTCTTTAACCTATTAGAATTCCAGTTTCTTAGCACACCACGTTACACATACAATTTAATCTTGTTCTATCCAAGAAATGTCAGCAATATTCTTGCTATAACTCTATTGTGACTAAGTCCTGTCTACAGCTGTGGGCCTGGAGCCTCTATTGAAGATATCAGTGTGTTTCAACCTTCACTAGAACACTCACTGCTATTGTGGCATTTGAAACCTTTCACTTATTAAAAGTATTACAACTCACCCTAAAATTACTGACTTACTTCTACTTAAATGTCTACTTTATGTGAGAGGCTTAATATACTTCAATCCATCCAAAGGCTTTAATTCAATCCCAGCACTCTGATTTCTCTGTGAAGAATTCAGAGACCCCTGACTCACTGACTCCAACACTCAGGCATTCCTGGATCCTCACAGGACTGACCCCCAGTACCTCCTCCTCCATCTCTGAGCATCTTCCCAGAGAGGGGATGGTGCAGGGGGAGGTGACTGGTGGGCACTGCAGAACCTATGTCATAAATAACAGCAAAACACAGCAGGGAAACTTGGTTCTTGCAGCTTCATTTCTTCCTGACAGATGGGTGAAGCTGAGAAGCTAAAGGTAAAAAGCAGCCTGTTCTCAGTTCTGCAAGCACATTCCTACTCCTGCCCTCCAGCATCTACCACATGAGGGGCTGCATAAACACAGAGGGAAAAACAGTCCCTCATCTGCCCTGCCTGTGGCTCAGCAGAGTGTCCTGGGGGTTGGCAGGCAGGCAAAATTTATGAGCAGCAGAGCTCTGAAGCAGTGGGACGAGCAGGAGGCTGGGATGGATTTAGGGCATTGCTCTCCTGAGAAACACCAAGCCCCTTCTCCTGTCAGAGCCCATGCAGAGCTCAGCCCCAGATGGGGCAGGTTGCAGGACAAGCTCTGACGGCACCACCTTTGATGTGCTGCTGAGGGGAGACAGAGCAAAACCTGCCTTGCCTTCCCTTCTGGGAGGCCTTTCCTCTAAAAAAATTACTATTATGCATTTCCCACACTCTGTTGCTCCTGGTTCACGTGAAACCATGTCTGCACCTTGCTTGGGTACCAGGATTTCTCAGGCTGGTATTTGGAGTTGGAGGGTTGGAGTCAGGATACCCTGGCTGGCAGATGGGGTTGAACTTTCCATGACATTCCATCACAACTTCTTACACACATGGCACTGTCTCCTAAGCATCCTTTCCTTGGAAAGCAGCCTAGGAGCACACTCATAACCTCATGGTGCTGCTGCACCAGGGCTTTGGGTGGGCTCAGCATGAATCCAAGGAATGGTGCAGGAGGATTGGCACCCAGCACACACAGGGAGCACAGTGCTGTCACTCTGCAGCTCACACCATCTGTCCTGAAGTGCCTGTCCCTGCTGCCCAGACTCTGTGCAAGCAGTGGGAAGGCAGAATTTGGGAGCTCTCTGTTGAGTGTTCAAGGAGCTGTGGTTGAATGCAGGGCTTTGTATTCTGTAACCAGCTGAGCACTGAGGAGTGCATGACTGCAGTGTAAATGTACCCTGAGCTGGGAGGTGACACTGATGTGGCTTTTCCTGACAGTGCTTATGGCATAGACATGAAAACCTTTGAAAACTGTGGAAAGACAAGTGTTCCAGGTACAGGGATCAAAATTACAGCCAGGCACCAGAGGCAGAGATCAGCACAGAGCCTCTACAAACCTAGAGAGAATTGCCTTCAATGAGAGCATGTTTTGACCTTCTGCTCCTGGTGCCCACAAGAAGCTGGAGAAACACAGCTCCTCCAGTGTGAGCACACATTGCTGCCCTTTGATAATCCCCCAGAACAATCCCTGTCTGCCTGACTGGACCACCAGAACCCCCAAGGGGCAGCTGTGTGTGGCAGCTGCCCCAAGTGAGCCTCTGGTACTTTGAAATGTTGGTGCACACACAGAATAATAACTCTGGCTGCATTTTCTGTGGGAGGGCAGTGCAGGGAGGATTTCAGGCAGGGTTGCAGAGTGCTGTGCTGTGCCCTTGCTGTGTCTCAGCCTCTCTCTGCTTGCAGAGATCTGCCTGCTGACCCATGGCTGGCACAGGGAGGGCTGCAGGGAGGGCAGTGCAGGCAGGGTTGCAGGGAGGTTGCAGGGTGCTGTGCTGTGCCATGCCCTGTCTCAGCCTCTCTCTCTGCAGAGATCTGCCTGCTGACCCGTGCCTGGCACAGGGAGGATTTCAGGCAGGGTTTCAGGGAGGTTGCAGGGAGGTTGCAGGGTGCTGTGCTGTGCCATGCCCTGTCTCAGCCTCTCTCTCTGCAGAGATCTGCCTGCTGACCCGTGGCCGGCGCACGGCCAGCGTCCGTGCTGACACCTACTGCCGCCTCTACTCCCTGTCCGTGGACAACTTCAACGAGGTGCTGGAGGAGTACCCCATGATGAGGAGAGCCTTTGAGACCGTGGCTCTGGACAGGCTGGACAGGATTGGTAAGTACAGGGGGCAGAGTTTCGTTCCTTCCCTGCTGCCTTGGCAGCCCTGCTCCAGGCTCGGTGCTCACTTCTGGGCTGGAGTTGGGAATGAAGGAGATCCCAGCCTGCCCCTCCTTATGCAGCTTCAGCTCCCTCAAGGACCTCAATCTAAAGCTGCTGGATGTAAGTTTAGGTTGGATATTAAGGATAAATCCTCTGTGAGGGTGGGAGGCCCTGACACAGGGTGCCCAGAGTAGCTGTGGCTGCCCGTGGACACTAAAGTTTGGACAACCCTGGGATAGTGGAAGGTGTGCCTGCCCATGACAGGGGGTCTGGACAAGATCACCTTTAAGGTCCATTCTGACCCAAACTATTCTGGGATTCAGTGATTGTTACAGCTCACAGTGACCCTGCTCCATGTCCTGTGGGAGACACAGCCTGTGCTGCAAACATCCTTGTCCAGGTGTCTCTTCCCCAGGTAAGAGCAGGATAACATTCCTTGGTCACAGCCAGAGGTATTAAACAGAGAGATGAAGTGACTTTTGCAAGGTCATGCAAGAAGGCTGCAGAGCTGAGGAGCATTTTGGAGTCCCAGTCAAACTCCTTCAGCTCCTTATCCACCCCTTCACAGTGCTTGCATTCCCCCTGTTTCCACATGGAATGCTCTGTAGAGCTCTGAGCAGAATGCAGAGATCCAGGCAGGTGGTGAGGTGAGGGGGTAGGGACTGAGCTGGCATCCCAGCAAGGGGTACAGTGCCTCTGCAGCTTCTCCTGCCAGGAACATTGGATTGTGTGCACCTCATTACCTGCTGCAAATCACCCCTGCCTGCCACCCCTGAGGAAAAGGCTCTGAGCTGAAGACACAGTTTGGCAAAGCCCAGACTAATGAGGCCCTGGTGGCAGTGGCAGTAGGCCCAACACTTGGGTTATTTCAATGAGGCTGTACAAACCACAGAGAAAATGTAAAATCAATGCAGGGATGGGCCAGCTTGGCTTCATCTGAAGTTCTGCAGGGCTGGGTGCTCAGTGCTGCTCAGCTTTCCAGCCTGCTGCTCTCTGGGGTTGTGGGATCAGGTGGGCAGAGCATCCTGTGCTCAGTGCCCCTGAAATCCATGGAAAATTCTGACCCAGCACAAAGCACCTCACGTGCTTCCTTCCCCAGAGAGCTGCCTTCCCCCAGACAGCTGCAAATGTAAGCAGAAGGTCAGGAGGTAACAGAGAGCAAGTGGAACAACAGGCCCTTTGCTGCAGGGCTCTGCCACTGCCCCCCTTCCTTCTGTTCTGCTGACACTGTCAGTGCCCATGCACTAAAGTCCTGCTGTGCCCTGCTGTCCCTGGCACTCGCCCTCGAGAGCTGCTGCTCCCTTAACTCCACACCTGAATTATTGTGAAATGGCTCCTCCACAGCCCTCTGGGTGCCCAGCTCTCCTTGGCTGTAACTGCCCCACAGAGCCCAGGGCAGCTCTGGGCACCCTGCTGGAGCTGGCAGACCCCATGGAATTCCCTGACTTTATAAACAAGGCATTTCCTCCCTTCCTCTGCAATGTGCACCATCCAGAAGGAGCAGTGCAGTAGTTCTGTACCTGTGTGTGACTTTTGAAAGAATTCAAGGTTACTGCATTCTGCTGAGACTCTCTGGAAGTGCAGGAATCATTCTGGAGGACTGATGCTGAGGAACAGCAGACCTTGAAAATCAGGGATGAACAGAAGCATTTTTGTTCCATTCCCATCCAGTTCAGGATCTTGCACAAGGAGGAAGCAAATGGAAGCTTCTTTCCAAGCCAGTGGTGCATTCCCTGGCTCCCTTCTGCACAGGTGACAGTGTCCTTGGGAAGCCCAGGGTGACAATGTCCTTGGGAAGCCCAGGGTGACAATGTCCTTGGGAAGCCCAGGGTGATAATATCCTTGGGAAGCCCAGGGTGACAATGTCCTTGGGAAGCCCAGGGTGATAATATCCTTGGGAAGCCCAGGGTGACAATGTCCTTGGGAAGCCCAGGGTGATAATATCCTTGGGAAGCCCAGGGTGACAATGTCCTTGGGAAGCCCAGGCTACCCTGAGTGCAGGAGATGATTCAGAGAACTCTGTCAGTGTTCTGGTACCAGGATAAGATCCATCCAATATTCCCCCTGTGCACTGAGGGAGCAGGGAGGAAATTCTCATCCCATGGAGAGATGTTTATGGGATTTCTGGCCATTGGGGGTTTGGAGAGCGTGGTCTAAGCTTTGTGGGTAGCAAAATGAGCAGGCAGGTGTTCAGCCCATGCAGCAACAGGAGCAGGATTGGTTGATGGAGGTGGGATGAGGCACTCCCATGGCAGAACTGAGCAGTTTGAAGCAGTGTGTGGGCAGAGGGGAGGGTGGAGAAGGAGAGAAGCTTTCACCAGGGTCACCCTTAAATGGGGTTTGGCAGTGACTGGCACAGGGGGGTCACTGAACACACACACACACACACACACATCTGCTAAAGCCACAGAAAATGATCTCCTGAAACACACTCAGAGTATGCACACAGACTGCCTGTGGGGAGAGGAGAACCTGACTATAGCTGGAAGGTGAGGGAGGCCAGCTCTGAAATTCTGGAGGGATTCATCCAGACTGCAGCATCCCAGAGTGACAGAGGGACTGGGACTGCAGCTTTGCAGTGCTGCCCTTTGCAGGGCTGAAGGGACAAATCCCAGCATGGTCTGTGTGCAGCTCCTGCAGCACTGCAAGGTCAGGCTGTGCTGGGGACACACAGCTCAGAGCTCCACAGCAGCCACTGCTCTGTGCTGCCATCTCCACACTCACCCCACTCCTGCTGTGCCCTGTGGCTCTGGGGGTGCTCTCTGGGCTCATTCCCAGCAGAAGCACAGGATAAATCACCCTGGATGTCTCCCAGCCCCAGCTGCACTCCCCTGGTTTCCCTGGCACAGCTGATCATGCTGAGGCTTTCCAAACGTGCCTGATATTTACTGGAAATGGTTTGATCAAAGCTCCTTAGGTTTGTGTCAAGTTGATGGAGTGATACCAGTAAAAGCCTTAGAATGATTTTTTTTGTTGTTTTTTAAACCAGAACACTCAATTTTCCCTTTGAAATCACATTACACTTCACTGTTTTCCTGAGCCCAGCTTTCTTCTATTAACTGTTTCATTAGACCACATTTTTCTCTTCTGTTTTGCCAAGAAAATATCAAATTTCTCCTCCAGAACACTGCAGAAGATTACTGAAAACATTCTTCCAGGCATGGAAGGGGAGAGGAATTTTTCAAAACCATTTTTCAAAATTACAACTGGTTGGCAAACTGAAAAAGTAATCGACTTCCCCATTGTAATGAATTGCCTCATTTACATGATGTTTCCACATGCCAATATAAACCCTGTGGAGAAAACCCCACCAGCCCCACATGGGAACAGGCCCAGAGCAGCCAAACTGGGACAAACATTCCCTGGCAGGGCTGACAGAGGTTCTGCAGGAGACAGAAACCAACAGTTTGACTTTGCTTGGGCCAAGGTAGATAGTGAGATAATTCCTCCTGCTCGTGGGGTTGAGGAAACAGCTCCCAGCCCCTTTTCCTGCTCTGGATTCCTTGCTGCAGCCCTGCTCAGAAGGAGGGAGGGGGTGCAGCTGATGAGTTTGGCTCTGGGGAACCCCCTGAGATGAGGTTCTGTCCCCAGCCATGCTCAGTGACCCGCAGGGACCAGTCCTGTGTTCCTGCTCAGCCACGGGGAAGCTTCATCAGGAGAAGGCAAAAGGGCTCCTGGTCCCCTGCAATCCAATCAGGGATGCTGAGTTTGTCCTTCTGGGATGTTTATCCCACAGAAATTAAAGTGTTGGGTGGAGTGAGGTCCTGAGATAAACAATCCACCCAAAATCACTGCTGAAGACTCCAGACAAACTCCCTGAGACACCCCAGAGCAGAGGAACCTTCTGCAGCCACCCCAGCCCCAGCTCCCCTCCCTCCCTCTGGGCTCTGAAAACTCCCTCTTTGCCTCACTGCAACAATGGGCTAAATAAAGAGGAAAGGAAGATATTTAGAGCCTTGGAGATGTTCAGAGCAAAGCTCCTGGTGCTTTGAAGTGGAGTGGGGTATGTAAAATTATGGAAACGAAGCAAACAGATGTTGCTCCCCTAATTAAGAACTGCAAAGTCGGATTTTCCTCAACTGTAGATAGCACACAAAAGAACAGGGAGAAAGGCTCATGTGATTTCATAAAAGGAGCCAGCACTCAACAATAATTCTTCTATCAAACAATCAAAATTAGCTTTCTGTTGTTAAAATTCTGCCCAGACACAGGGGAAATTAGCTGTGACTTTCTGTTCCTTTCTCCTTTCAGTTCTCTCTGAGCCCACTGGCTGCACTTTAAGAATTCGGGTCATTAAATTGCTTTCTGAATTTGCATGCATTTGAAATAATCTAATTTTATTAGGCTGCCTTCTGCCCTGGCCTGCTGTCAGCGTGGCTGCTCCCACCACTCGGGTGCTTCTCTCAGGTCTGCACTGATTATTCCTGGCACCAAAGGCTGGGTTTGCATCCTGGCTGCACATCCCAGCTCTGCCCTGGGGCTGTGCCTCCCTAGCCAGGGGTTCCGGGTGTCCTGAGCTGTCTCCTGTGGGAATTCAGCCCCAGAGGGACAATTCAGCCCCAGAGGGACAGTTCAGGCAGTGGCAGCTCAGGCACAGACCCAGGCTGGGCTGGGGCTGCTGCCCTGCCCCAGGATTTCCCAGCTGGGAGGAGCTGCTCCAGGGAACAGAAATGAACTGGAACAGGGGATTCAGAATGATTCTGAACCCCCAGAGCATGGACTCTTTGCCTTTTGGAAGACTGCAGGTGAGCCCCCACTGAGCTGCATTCTCTGCTGTGGGGAGGTTTCTGCTCTAAATTAATCAGCAAAGCCAGGTGGATCAGCTCTGAGAGCATCCTCAAACACTTCCCAGCCCTGCTCTGGAAACTCAGAGTGACTTCCCTGAGAGCCTGGCTGTAAATCCATGGATGTGTGAGCTCTGACAGCTGCCAGGGCAGCTCTCTCTGCATCCTGTCCTTCCTCTCTCCCTTGCTGGATCCTCTCCACTCTGGGGGTACCTTTGGAATGGACAATTCCCTCTCTTTCCTAGTGGAAGCCTTCCTCCCTGTACAGCTCAGGCCTGCCTCTGACTGCTTCCCTCTCCCATAAACTGAATTATCCCCAAATACATATCTCTGTGCACAGCCAGAGCACAGCCCCACTGCTGCAGGTCCAACACACACTGAATAATGTTATCTGATGAGTCCCAGCACAGCTACACGAAGCTCTTCCCTCCCACTCTTCACACAGAACTTTGCAGAATGGAAAAATAAATGGAATATGTAGAGCTGGGTAGGCTATGACTCTCCAGAGGGGTGAGGAGCTGTGGCATTCCTGAGGCTGGGACACCCCCAGGGCTCCTGGCTCTCACTCATCACTGCAGACTGAAGCCAAGAGGAGCCTTCTCCTCGAGAGGCACCAGTGCCAAGGTCCCTCACGCCCTCCCAGAGCCCTGCTGGAGCTGACAGCTGTGACAGGACACGCTCTGGGACACTCTGGGCACGCTGGCACTGTCAGCTGCTGCTCTGAAGTGTGGGCTGGCTGCAGACAGCTCCTGGAGTGCCTTCAAGGCAGAGAGAGGCCCCCAAGAGGAGAGGTGTCACTGTGAGCAGCTCCTTCTTCGTGGGATTAAAAAAGAGGGTTGAATATTATTTATAGGGATGTTGGAATGGTAAAATGTTACCTGAGCAGGTGGGGTGTCTGGGGCTGTGTTTTCCCCTGGAGTCACAGGAGAAATGGCACTGCAGGTGAGCAGGGCTGCCAGGTGCCCTTCATTAAGCTGAAGGAATTTACATTTCCCCATGGCTGGTGAGTTACTGACCCCTTTCCTTTGGCTAAACACAAAATACTCTGGGTCTGGGCCTTGGCTTCCAAAGAAAAGGAAATTCAGATACTCAGCTCCTGCTGAAGTCCAAGCTCCCACCCTGTGCTAGGGAGCACTCCCAGGTGTGATTCACCTGATCCACCTCAGACAGGAGAGACAAACCACACTCTGGGTGCCTTTTTCTCTCTGCTGAGCAAACCCAGATCCCCACGCTCTGCTGTTGAAGGGAGAGGTTTCCAGGCAGAGAAATGCACAAGTGGCACTTGAACTTTGATTCCTGAAGGACAGTTACATTTGTGGCCATTCAGGTGATGAGAGAGGACACCACACAGGAGCACCCGTGTTCCCTCTCAGGACTTGGATAAGAAGCCCCACGTGTGCCTGGGCTGGGAATTTGAAAGGAAGCTCTGTGCCAAAGGACACACCCTGTGCCACTGTTCACACCAGCCACAGGCACTTTTCTCCTTGCTCCACGAGGTCAGCAGCCTCAGATCAGTTCCTGTATCTCTATCTATAGTTTTCTCCTGATGGCCAGATCATCCTGCTCCTCTCACCCATGCAGATCTCTGGGGGTTACTCACCTGATCATTGAACAGACCTGGGACTTTATTTGGTTAAAGTGTAAAATTGCACTGCTAGAGTTGCTTCCATTCAATGTCATCCATTCCCAAGATTCCCAAGGGAACAGCCCCAAAACATCCCAGCTCCCTTTCTGTGAGCATCATTGTCCCTCATCCCTGCAGAAGGGATGAGGAGCTGAGGCTGGCAGCAAAGGCAGCACAAGGACAAGCAGGGATCTGTGGCAGAGCTTGGCACTGCTCCCAGCTGCTCTCCTCCCTGGCTCACCTGGCCCAGGCCAGCCCTGCCTGGAGGCAGCACAGCCCAGGGGATTAGTCAGGACTAGGCAAGCAGGGATGGAAACCCAACAGCATCTCAGCTGCACAACTATGATCAGTGTCCTGGTTTGAGGGACAGGTGTCTGCCAATAAAGGCAGGAGCTTCTCTTTGAAATGGAAAATGTAAACCCCCTCCCTCCAAATTATTATTATAATTTTGAAATTAAGGGGCTCTCAGGCAAAGATATGGGAATTAGGAATAACAGTTCTTTACTAAGAAAATAGAAATGCAGTATGACAAAGAACAATCCCAAAACACTGTCAGAGTCAGAATCCAAGCTGACACCCGTCAGTCAGTCAGGGTGGTGGCAGCAGCCCCATTCAATGGTGGCTGCATCCTCCTGCAGTGGCAGATGTGGTTCAGCTGGAGCAGTGCTCCTGGAGAAGGTGCAGTTTCCTCTGAAGGTGCAGGGATGATGTGGAAAGGTCTGGCTTTCCTCTGGAATGCAGTGGAAAGAAGGTGCCTTGGTGTCCCAAATCTCAGTTTTTCTCTAGGTAGGAAAGGCTTGGCTCCTGCCCTGGCTGGAGCATCTGCCAGTGGGATGATGGAATTTGATCAGTCCCACAGTGGGACTGAATGGGGCAGCAGCAGATGATATCTCCTGGAGGGAGGATGGGCTGTGGAAAGATAAAGATGATTGCCCCAGCTGGTTTAAAGCTGGCCCATTAGCAGATAATATGTGCCAGGAGATCAGGGGCACTGCCCCACCCATAGATGGGGACAGAATACACATTGCTGGCCACATCAACCCAACACAGTCATGAGCTGGCAGGCCAGAAGTTTGGGCACAGCTATTTTTTGTGGCTTATTTATAGACAAAGCTTTTAAAAGATCTACCACCGTAGTATATTGAACAGACACTCTCATCCTGCAATAATATCACAAATTATATTTAGAGGCTGGAATTGTGTTGGCTTTTCTTTGTTTTTTTAACATCTGCCATGCCTGGAGGAAACTCAAGGCATCTTTAATCCTGACTTAACTGGGATCCTTGTATCAAAACATATGCAAGTGGCATTCAAACAAAAAAAAAAAAAAAAACAAAACAAAAAAAAACCAAAAAAACAAATGCATTGCAAACCACGTGGCAAAAAAATTCCTGAGGAAAATGAAAACAAGAACTTCCTCTGGCTCCTAGGAGGCTTTCAGCTCTCACCAGTGACCTTGCTGTGGGTGGGGAGGCATTTCTGGGATGTATCACAGCACATGGAGCAGTGGAGAAGCATCCCCCTTGCTATTCCCAGGCACATTTGCAGCCCTGGGTTTGACAACATTTCACCACCTGTGCTGGGCTTACTTTCAATGAGCATTTAAGTGGTGATGTTTTACAAGTGCAAATACTTGTGGAAATCTAATTTTAAGCTCCAGTAGTCACAGAAAGCCAGTTTCAAAGGCAGGCAGGAACAGAATGGTGTGACTTACGTAACAGGGCACGGCAAACCGGGGCGCTTCACCAGCGCTGCCAGACGGAGAATTACTCACTGCAGAGAGCACAGCACCACTGCCACACACCAACACTGCTCACAGCCCTACAGCCTGGGCAGCAGCAAGGGACAGGGAGTGCTTTCACCAGGGATAAAGTGAGCATTGGTCAGTGATCAGCTCTTTGGGTGTCAGCCTTCCAGGTCCGAGCCCGTGGAGTGTCACGTGTGGCATTCTGCAGCCTGAGGAGTTCTCAGAGCCTGGATTTAAGCAGGGCCACAGATCTTTGTAGCATCCCAGCTCCTGTCAAGTGATGGGGATTAATCCCTTCCTGCTCAGTCCAGGCAGGACACCAGGATCAATTCCCAGTAAGAGCAGAGGTTCAAGGATACTCCTCAGCTCTTTGCCAGGGGTCTGTGTGCCTGACAGCTCCTTGCACAGCCTGTGTTCTTGCACAAGCTCTGCTGTGCCTGGCCATGGGAAGGGCTGGGCTCAGCTCTGGTACCCATAATGAAACAATTGCAGTCCAGCATACAATTAGAGAATTCCTACACATGCACTTCCAGCATCTCCAAACTTTGCTCACCTTCAGGATCACATCCTTTCCAGGCTTGGATTTTCCTCTAAGTGGAAAACAAAAGCCTTACTGACTTTTTTCTCTTTTTTTTTTTTTCTTTTCTTTTCTTTTTTTTTTTTCTTTTTTTGATTGGCAGTAGGTACACCAGCAGAGCACTGAGCATCCCATCCCCTTCCCCACAGCAGCCACATCCCAGGTTCACAGCCAGAATCAGAACTCTGGCAGCATTTCAGTGCAGCTCAGCCCACTGCAGCTTTACTCACAAAGCCCTCAGAGCCACCCCCTGTCCTTTGTGGGGTGACAAAGGCTTGATTTGAAAAAGGGGAGGGAAGGAAAAACCTTCAGTGTGTTCTTGCAGTATCTGCAATTACAGTCAGATTGCTCCTTCCTTTTTTATGGGCTTGGCTCAGATCAGTTTCTGCTGGTTCCTCCTGCAAGGGAAGGGAATGCTTGGGAACAGCTTCCTTTGTCCCTGAGCTCCCTCCTCAGCTGCTATGAAATCACCTCTATTCTGAATGTGCTGTACTTACTCACTGATGCTTTTCATGGGGGTGTTTCTGTGCTTTCCATGCTTTGCAGCAAGAACTGAACACATTTTACCTTCCCAGCATCACCATGGGGGTGACTGGGATCTCACTCCAGTTTTAAAATTTTTTTTTAATTGATGCAGGAATTGTTTCACCTTTTTCTGGTGGTGAATTTGGAACTCAGTGAGTTATGTCCAAGACTCTGCTGTTTCAGAGTGGCTTTTTAGGAGACCAGGGGGCCACCTTCCCTCTTCAGTGGCATTCCAGCTCTCTCCTGCCAGATGTTTGATTTTCCACTTGCCTGGAGTAAGAGGCATGTCCTTAAACTCTTACTCTTTTATGTGTTGCACACTTAAAAGCTACATCATGCACTGAAAAAACCAAGCAACCATCTGGATGTCATCTAGATGTGCTTCAGATCATAAAGATCTGAGAGCTGCCTGGGTGGGATCAAAAGGAAATTCCTCTGGCTCTGTCCCTCAGCCCAGGAGTGCATCCCTCCAGTGCCAGGTGCACTCCCAGGCTGGGCAAATCATTCCACTGCATTTTCCAGCCCATTGCAAGGGCAAAGAGCTGAGTTAACTTCTGGCTGCAGGCTGGGAATCCAGCTGGAACATTCCCTACAGCTGGGGCTCCAAGGGCACAGCTGAGTTCAGACAGGAGCTGCAGGATGCCTGGGGATCCTACCTGGCCCAGCTGAGCTTTTCCAGCTCATGAAGTCAGAATAGAATAGAATAGAATAGAATAGAATAGAATAGAATAATAGAATAGAATAGAATAGAATAGAATAGAATAGAATAGAATAGAATAGAATAGAATAGAATAGAATAGAATAGAATAGAATAGAATAGAATAGAATAGAATAGATAGAATAGAATAGAATAGAATAGAATAGAATAGAATCACAGAATCATTTAGGTTGGGAAAGACTCCAAGATCATCAAGTCCTTACTCACAGAGAAATTTCCTTTCAAGTGAACCCCTAACTCCAAAGTGACCAAAGCACCTGAGACAGGTGAGGAAAAAAGGTGAAGCTGAAGGAGAGTGGCTGAAGACTTCACTGGATTTATATTTCTGAGGTTTTATTCTCTTTTTCTAATGGAGGCTCAGGTGCAAAATGGGAATTTTCCAAATCCATCAGCTTTTTGCTGGCATGCTTGCCAGAAGAGCTGTTCCTCCTAAGGATGCATGTCCTGTTGGGCACAGCTGTGTGGGACTGGGGCTGTTTGTTCCACAGAAGCAGGAGATGGGGTGTTTGCCTTGGTCAGCCCAGTTTTTATACAGTTTTTTTAGCCTGCAGCAGAGATCTTTGTCTCCTTTCATCGTTCTGCATATTCAAGTGGTTTTCTTTCACTGCGTTGGGCTGGACAAAACCATATTCTGGGAGATGGTGAATTCTGACGAGGGCAGGTTCTGGTTTATGGGAAGCTGACATTCAGATGTATCTTTCCCAATGGCTCTGGTTATTTTAATCAGCATTCAGGTGTATTTTCCCGATGGCTCTGGTTATTTTACTCGTGGGTGCTTGCCGGGCTCTCATGGTTTGGGTGTTCCCTGCCCTGCTTTTGTTGATGTTACACTGCTGTGATGAGGCAATCTGTGTCCTTTCTGTCCATGGTCCTCCTTTTGGTTTCAGAGTTTTCTTTATTATTCCATTCATACAAACATTGCTCACTCCTCATTATTTTACAACTTTACACGAACTCACATTGTCTCATATATTACAACAGGCAAGAAGAACTCCATCCTGCTGCACAAAGTGCAGCACGACCTCAACTCGGGCGTCTTCAACTACCAGGAGAACGAGATCATCCAGCAGATCGTGCAGCACGACCGGGAGATGGCTCACTGCGCGCACACGGCGCAGGCCGCGGCCGCCGCCTCCACGCCCACGCCGGTCATCTGGACGCCGCTGATCCAGGCCCCGCTGCAGGCGGCCGCCGCCACCACCTCGGTGGCCATCGCCCTGACCCACCACCCGCGCCTGCCCGCGGCCATCTTCCGCCCGCCCGTCTCCGTGCTGGGCTCGCTGGGCCAGCAGCCCAGCCAGACGCCCAGGCAGCAGCTCAAGAGGTTCCAGTCGCTCATCCCGTCCGCCGGCCCCTCCGCCGTGGGGTCCCCGTCCAGCACCCCGTCCCAGCTGCACACGCCGGGCGCCGAGACGCCCTCGTCCTCGTCCTTCCACATCCAGCAGCTGGCCGGCTTCTCGGCCGCCGCCGGCCTGGGCCAGTTCCAGGTGGGATCCCCTCCGGGCGGCTCGGGCCCGCCGGGGCTGAGCGGCAGCTCGGCCGTGGGGCTGAGCCAGTTCCAGAACGCAGCCTCGGGGTCACCCCTGCAGCAGCAGCAGCAGCAAACGCAGCAGCAGCAGCAGCAGCAGCAGCAGCAGCAGCCGGCCCTCTCCAGCAGCGGGTTTGGGCACTTCCAGCAAGCCACAGCCAGCTCCCCGTCGACATCCCTCACCCAGCTGTCATCGAACTCTCCCCCCAGCCTGCTGAACCAGTTCCAGCCCGCCACAAGGCCCCTGCAGGCGGGACAGTCGCAGCAGCTCTCGGGCAGCGGGACCCTCGGGGGAATGAACCACTTCCAGCCCCCTCCTTCTTCCAACTCTCCCTCCTCCAGCCTCAGCCAGCTGCCGCAGGCCCCGGGCGGGCCGTCCGCAGGCCCGTGCCAAACACATCCAAGTGCTTTAGCATCCCTGACTGGAACGATAGCCCAGCTCCACCAAGAGCGGCCTCCCTTCGCCTCCGCCTCCCCGCTGCAGCAGCCCGGCGTCGCCTCTCCCTGTTACACGCCTTCCGGCCTTAGTCCCCCCAGCCAGAGCCCGGCGGCGGGCAGGACTCTGCCGTGCGGCGCCGCGGGCTCGCAGGGCTCGCTGCTGCTGCCGCAGCCCGCCAGCCCCCCGGCCCAGCCGCCGCCGGGCCGCGCCGCGCCGCCGGGCCGCCTCAACCAGGACATCAAGCTCATCTCTGCGTCCCAGCCCTCCCTGCCGCAGGAGCTGGCGCAGACGCTGGGCCAGCGCGGCTCCCCGCACTCCTCCCGAGAGTCCGTGTGCAGCTTCTCGCCGCTCCCCGGCGGCGGCGGCGGGCTCCTGGGCAGGCCCTGCAGCTCCGTGCCCGGCCGGGTGGCTCTGCCGCGCCAGATGTCCTCAGGTTCTCTGCCGCACCCGCTGGTGCTCGGGGCCGCGGGCGGCCGCAAAGAGTCCATCGTGCTCACGGGGGATCTGGAGCCCGTCAGGTCCAAGCTGCCCTCCAATTTGTGAGGACTCCTGCAGGAGCTGCTCCTGCCAGCTCTGCCCTTCAGTTCTGATGAGTTCGCCGAGCAGTTTTTTCCTTTCTTTCCCCCCTGCTCCACTCCTGCTTTTTTTTTTTTCCCCCTCCCTCCATTTCTTTCGTTTAGGTTTAAGTGTGCTTAGAAACAAAGACAAAACACATGGAAAAAAAAAATAACCAGGTATTCTTAGAGCTATAGATTTTTGGTCACTTGATTTTATAGAATATTTTAATACGCAGGAAAAAAAAAAAAAAAAGGATACGAGCAAATTTAATCCAACGAGGTAACGCACAGCCGGGGCGTGTGCCTGAGCTGGAACATGTGAATGAGCAGCCATAGAAGCCACCAAAAAAGGTTTTCCTGTTGAGACAGAGACCCAAGCTTGGCGTGGGCCATAGAAGGGGCCGTGGTCAGGCTTGGGGCTGGTGTTTGTAGAGCAGCCCTGGCTGGCCCCAGCTTTGCCCCAGCTGTGACCCTGGGGACGCAGGGCACAGCACACATGTCCCTCCCTCCCTCCCTGCCAGCTCCCCTCCTGTGCTCAGCAGGACACAGGAAGGGGCCAGTTCACTCCTGCAGACCCCTCGAGGGATTTCCCAAGGGATGAGGTTTGGGTTGGACTCCAGCTGAGAAGATGAAGGTGACCAGGAGATGGACAGGCCCCAGCAGATTGCCCTACCCCACTGATGGGAACAAGGAGCAATCCCTGGAAAGGCACAGGGAGGGCAGGGGTGATCCCTCTGTACTTTGGCCCGTGGGCAGCACACCAAGCAGAAGGCCCCAACCTTCAGCCTCTCCAGGCTGTGTGCAGAGCACGGGAGGGATGAGGGAAGAGGCAGCTTGAAGGTCCCCTCTGTCCCTTCAGTGTCTCAGTGTCCGTGGGTCGCTGCTCTGAGCAGAACTAGGAAGGGCTGAGCAGTGGGGTGCAGTCCCCAGCCCTCCTCCTCCTTAGCCCGGGGCAGTGTGAGGCACCAGGACAGTTCTGGAGCCCAGCTAAGATTTACAACTCTGTTTTTACCATTAACACCAGATCAGCCCAGAAATTTGGCCAGCCGTGGTCTGTGCTTGTCCCCTGCTGGGGGAACCGAAATCCTTTGATTTCACCAGCAATAAGAGCCTGCACCTGCTGGGCTTCCCCTGGCACCTGCAGCGTCACCAGGCACACCTGGGGCACCTGGAGCTGGCCTTGGGGCTCCCTGGCTGGGGACACCCACAGTGGGGTGGGGACAGAGCAGCAGTGAGAAGCCACAGCCTTTACCTCTAGGGCAGACATCTCCTTTTGTGCCACTTCATCCTTCCTCTCTCTCTGTTTGGGGTTTTCTTAGGCCAAGGGGTGTCTGTGGCCACCTCACTGTCCGAGTCAGGTGCTCAACTTTTCTAACCCTCATTGGAGACACATCCAGCCTCCCTCTGTCCCCAGCTCTCCAGGGGACGCAGGGCTCCATGCAGCAGTGCCAAAAACTTCCCCCCCCCAGCCCCCAGCTCCCAAACCCTGGCTGACACTTGTTTTTATACCGAGTTGTCTGTAGAACTCTCTGCCACGTGCCTGCAACCTTGATTGTTGCATTCCTGGGCACTCCTGCTTCACCCTGCTTTGGTGGCTCCAAATTCAGATGTGATCAGCTTTGGTCTTCCTTAAAGGGTCAGGGGAACTCTGGAAATGCTTTTTCTACTGGCTCCATGCAGCTCTGCCTGTGTGAGCGTGGTGGGAGGGTGAGTGTGTGTGTGTGTGTGTGTGTTTGTATAGATTTTATAGATGTATCTATATCTACACACCTGCTTTTCTATCTGTAGGGTAGTCACACACATCTGTAGTCTATTTATGCACATGTGTCAGCACACACACACACACACACACACATTTATATATATATATGTATATCCTAGTTTTAAAATACATGTCAGTTCTGGCCCTCCTGCAGGGCTGATTGGCAGGTGACAATTATAACCTCTAGATCCTGCTTTTCCAAATATGTACAGGTTCATCTTGACACAGGAATTGAAGCAGACTCGCAGACCCTCCCTTGTTTTCAGAGGTAGAAGGAAGACTCACAATATCCTTTTCAGTTTTTTGGGGGGGTTTTTAGCAAACCTTTCCCCTATGTGCCAGAGGGATCCTGGCCAAGCAGCTGGAGAGCTTGGGGGCTCCAATGTGGGGAAAGGGCTCCAGCCCTCCTGGGTCCTGTGGCCACACTGGGGCCTCCCAGACCCTCAGGGGACACCCAGGGCTCCCCAGACCCTCAGGGGACACCCAGGGCTCCCCAGACCCTCAGGGGTGCCCCCTCCCCACTGTGGGACACCCTCCCTGGCTTTGCTTCCCTCGGGGATCTTCTTTGGGTTTCCAGCTGTCAGCACTGCAGTAGCCAACATTGAGTTATTCTGACTGGACCCCAGTCAACACTAGGCTTGTCTCTGTAGATGGAACTATATTTATTACTATTATTATTATTATTATTATTATTATTATTATTATTATTATTATTAATTTCTTTGTTTCTTTTGGGGGGAAGGGAGGGGAAGAGTTCTAGGGGTGGGGTTTGCAATATAAAACACACAATAAAAACCTTAGTAAATAAAAATGTGAAAAACGCACCCCTCTGACTTGCTGTTTGCTTCACATGGTGAACTCCAGGCAACACAAGACCAGCTTTAAAGAAGGAAAACCCCATTTCAGCCCTTTGCCTTGTCCTGTCTCTATTTTCCTGCTGCATTTGGAGCTTTGGCAGGGTTTACATCACTTCACACATTCTCTATGTTCATCCACTGACAAGAAAAGTTTAAAACTTCCACCCACACCTGAAGTTTCACCAGGCCAAGGGAGAAGTCTGGCAGTTGCTTTGCATGTCTCAGAGGACACTTGGAAGGCCTGGCTGGTTCAGCACATGGTCCTCACTGCAAGGACTTCAGAGTGCACTGGAGTGATCCAGCTGTGGGGGAAAACATCGCCAGACACCAGAGCCAGGCCACTGCCCATCAGGGGGATGGGTTTGCCCCCTCATCACCACTGCCTGCCCCACAGAGCCTCAGGATCCTTCCCCCAGGGTGGGGAAAGGCAGGAGCAGCAGCTCTGGCTGTCTCTCCCTTTGCCCAGTGCCAGTTTGGGCAGGGCTGGAATTCATGGGAATTTGATCCTTGTTGGGAGCCTGGTCTGGCCTGTCTGCCCACCCCCTTGAGAAGAGCAGTCTCTGGCTTTGGGAGGAGCAGCAGCTCCCACACTCACTGTTCTTGCACCCTCTGGGAGGTTTTGGGGTGTCAGAGCCAGCAGAACCCAGCAATTCCCAGCAGTGCTTTCCCAGGGATTGTCTGGCCCCAGTCATCCCAGGACAGGAAGGAAAGTGGTGCCAGGGCCACAGGGAGAACAGGCTGGGGCTCAGCTCTTGGCAAAAGGTTTTTCCTCCTCTCTGCAGCCTCCCTGATGGAGCAGCAGCCTGGCAGGGCAGTCACAGCCACCACCAGGGACACCCTGCCACGCCTCTGGGGTGTCCCCACGCTGGGGCTGGGGTTGTGCATGCCCTGGCTGAGTCCCATTTCAGCTCCTCTGCAGTTCCAGGGATCTCCCAGCACTGGGCATGGGACCAGCAAGCTCAGGTGCCCTGCAAGGTGCTCCTGGGAATATCCAGAAGGAGAAGGGAGTTGCATCTTTTTCCTCCATGCTAAAGGAGCCACGAGTAAGTTGGGGATGACCCCTTAAAGCAATCAATACATCAGAGTGTGTGTTTTACCTAAAATAAAGAACACCAGGCAGATTTCACCCCCCCAGCCTCAGGGCTGAGATATCCCTGCCACCCAAGGCACTGCACAGGAGCTGCAAGCCATGAGCCACACTCTGCATCCCTGATATTCTGTGGGAATATCCTTTGGGAAGTGGGAGATGGGTACAAAGCAATGGTCTCAGCCATGGCCAAACCACAGCTTGTAAAAAGCAGGTGGGGGAGCTCCTCCAAGCCTCCCACACCCTGGGACAGGGGTGACATCTCACTGCTCACACCCCTGAGAGGTGGCAGGGGACTTTTCCAACACTTTGGGAATACCCTGCTGCCAGAGCTGGAGTGGGGCTGCTCTGCAGGGCCCCAGAGCAGCCTGAGACTGGAGAGGCAGTGAGGGCACAGCCCCTGCCAGCCAGCTCTGCCCTGCAGAGCCATGTCCCCACCTGGGACACGGACACACAGCTCTGCAAGGCAAGGTGGGACCAGCTCCTGAGCTGAGGGAGGGACAGGAGGGGCCAGGGTTGGCTTCTCAGCAGCCTGGCAGGGAGTGCTGGGGTCACACTTGGAATAAAGGCTGACCAGGGGTTCTGCTTTCAACAGGAGACAGAGCTGGCAGCTGGTGAGGCAGGACCTTCCCTTGGGAATAATTCCTCTGGCCAGCACTGCATCTCCAAGGCCCAGAGGGCTCATCAGCACCACGGCAGTTCCAGGAGAGGGGAGGGCAGAGGGCAGAGGATCCCAGGAGCCAGTGCTGCCCCTGTGCCAGACTCTGGGCTGAGGGATGCAGGGATGGACCCCAGGAGCTGGGATGCACAAATGAGCAGCCCCTCCTCTGATGCCAGAGTCTCTCTCTGCACATACTCTGCCCCTTGCAGGTTTGCTCTCAGGGGCTGGAGGTGATTCTGCAGCAGCTTTTCATCACCTCTGCAGTTCCTTGGCCATGTTTGTCCCTTGCCCCACACAGAGAAATGCTCCCATTGTGGTCCCAGGTTCTGTGTGTGCCTCTGGCCCAGTTTCTCAGCCCAAATCTACACTCAGAAACCTGCAGAAATTAAATGAAGCTGCTCAGGCACGTTGAGAGTGGCACTATCAGCTTCTGGCAGAGGTGCAGCCCTGGCTGGACGCTCCTTTTCTGGCAGGAGAGAGCCCAGGGACAGCCCAAGGTCCCCAGGTCAGAGCTGAGCATCTCGCAGTGTCCAGCACAGACTCCGTGCTGGAGCTGCAGCTGTGCCAGCTCTGCCCTCCCTGCAGTGCACGGGGGAGCACAGTGCCTGTCTGTCCGTCTGTCTGTCCGTCTGTCTGTCTGTCCGTCTGCCTGTCTGTCCGTCTGTCTGTCTGTCTGTCCGTCTGTCTGTCCGTCTGCCTGTCTGTCCGTCTGTCTGTCTGTCTGTCTGTCCGTCTGTCTGTCCATCTGCCTGTCTGTCCGTCTGTCTGTCCGTCTGTCGGTCTCTCTGCCTGTCTGTCCATCTGTCTGTCTGTCCGTCAGTCTGTCAGTCTGTCTGTGTGTCTGTCCGTCTGTCTGCCTGTCTGTCTCTCTGTCCATCTCTCTGTCCCTCTGTCTGTCCGTCCGTCTGTCCCCCCACCCGTCCCGCTGCCCGGGTCCAGCTGCAGGGGTCCTGTCTGTAAGGAATAAAACCCCAACGACACAAACTCTTGGTTAAAGTGTTGGTTTACTATTAAACATCAAGTGTTAACAAGCTCTTAATTAAAGTGTTCGCTTCCTATTGTGACAACTGATAAAAGATTCGTGTTAATCACAGAAGTTTTGGGGTTTGTATAAACCAGAACGCTTCCACCTTTATGCTGCTGTTCCAGACAGGGTGCCCAGAGCAGCTGTGGCTGCCCCTGTGTCCCTGGCAGTGCCCCAGGCCGGCTGGACAGGGCTGGGAGCAGCCTGGGACAGGGAAAGGTGTCCCTGCCATGGCGGGGGTGGCACTAGAATGAGATGGGTTTAAGGTCCCTTCCATCCCAGCCCTTCTGGGATCCTCTGGGGGGCTGCAATGGTTCAGTGTTTGTGATGAAAGCTGTTGGCGTGAATCCCCCTGAGCTGCTGCAGAAACGCTTCTGCTGAGATGAAGAGAGTGTTGGATCAAACCCAGTCTCAGTTCAGCTGGGGGTGGCTGGTTGCCCAAATGTATTGCAGGTGTTTGAGGCAACCCTTGGTTCTGGGTCCTTGGAAAAACCGGGATTTCCAGCGTAGCTCCTCGCTGGGCTGGCAGCATTGCCGAGTCCCGATCCCTTGCATGAGCTCCGCTCGCTGCCGCGCGGCACCGCTGCCACCTGCTGTCCCCGCGCTGCGCTGTCACCCCGGCCCTGGCACTGCCCGGGCACAGCGGCCCGGCCGCGGGGCTCCACCGCCCCCGGAGCGCTCTGGGTGCCGCAGAGCCTGGGGCAGCGCCTGGGGGCGGAAAAGGAGGCTCGGGAGAGACCTTGCGGCTCTGCACAACTCCCCGAGAAGGGGGGACAGCTGGGGACAGTCGGGCTCTGCTGCAGGGGACAAGGGACAGGACAAGGAAACAGAGCTGTGCCAGGAAGGGTCAGATTGGACATTGTGAGGAATTTCTTCTGGGACAATGTGGTGAGGCACTGGAAGGGGCTGCCCAGGGATGGTTGGAGTCCCCATCCCTGAGGTGTCTAAGGAATTCCTGAACGTGGCACTCAGTGCCCTGGGCTGGGAACAAGGTGGGGTTTGGGCACAGGTGTGACTCGATGGTCTGGGAGCTCTTTTCCCACCCCAGTGATTCCGTGTGAATCCTGGACTGGTCAGGGCTGGAAAAGCTCCATCCCAAACCTACAGCATCATCCCAACCCTACAGCTTCATCCCAAACCTACAGCTCCATCCCAAACCCTACAGCTCCATCCCAAACCCTACAGCATCATCCCAACCCTACAGCTCCATCCCAAACCCTACAGCATCATCCCAAACCCTACAGCTTCATCTAAACCTACAGCTCCATCCCAAACCTACAGCATCATCCCAACCCTACAGCTCCATCCAAACCTACAGCTCCATCCCAACCCTACAGCTCCATCCCAACCCTACACCCCCTGCCACGGGCCGGAGCTCGGTGAGTCTGGACAGGGTTTTGGGGTTTATCTGCTCTCCTGTTTTCCATAGGAAATGTTTCCCTGGCCCCCACCAGCTCTGGCACGGCTGGGCTGCCCCTGCCCTGCTCCAGGGCATCCCTCCGGGGGAATTCCAGGGTCCTTTCCCCCTGGGATGAGAGGGGGAGGGAAGCAGTGACCAGACACTGGGGAACAGTGGCACAGGCTGGCCCTGGGCTGAAATCAGCACAGGGGTGCAATAAGGAGATCAATGACTGCACTTCACAATCCAGATACAGAAAGTGCAGTATCCCATGGTTATGGTATTGTTTTCCCATTATTTCCCAGTTTATTAAGGCTATTATTTGTACTTTCACTGATTTGAAGCCCTTCCTTCTCTGCTTGCTAATTAAAAGGTGTTAATTTTACTGTGGAGCTTTGAAATAGGGAGGCAGGAAAATGCTCCAAGTTCAGTGTCTGCACAAAACCTGAGGGAGGGAGAACAGTTCTCTTCTTTCTATGGAGAACACAACCCACAGAAAGGAAAAAAAGGGCAAGTAAAACCCCAAACCTGGTCACTGCACCGACCACAAATAATTAAACAAACTCTCCAAGAAGCCCAGGAGTTGATTGGATTAAAAAAGTGTATTGGATGCCCAATACAAAATAATAAACATGAAGTTATTAAAAAAAGCCATAGAGGATACAGCAAATACTACAGAAAAGCAAAAAAATTGTACAGAAAGGTCGACATCTACAGCAGTCCTTGAAATTCTTCTACATGAGAATCATAAAACAATGTACAGGTTTGGTTTGTTCCTTTTCCCCAAATGTCTGAGGGAAGCTGTCACTGCACAGCTGGACTATGACACTACAAGGATACACAATGTTCCAAAGTTAAAATCACAGGATATGTAAGAAAACGTAGCATTAAAATGTGAAAAAGTGCAATACAGATTGTACACTGAATTGAATAAGTTTTTTTTTCTTTTTTTTTTCTTTTTTTTTTTCAGTTTAACCTTAAAAAACCAACTTTGAACAGTTGTTTTATCATTAAAAATATTCCCCCTCCCCAAATTCAATGACAATATTAACATTCATGGTGTTCTACATAAGGAATATTCACAAAGGCCCCCAGCTGGGAATACTGTGTGTGTAGGATGGCATTTCTTTGGGTATAGGTAAAAAATAGGTAAAGGAGCAGGTCCACACCCTCCTTTCAGGCCAGGGGGTGGATATTCTTCTTTAAATACATGTTCTGTAGCTTTTTTTGCCCTGAATTGTACTGATTAAAAGTCCAAACATTAATTATCCAGGTGGCCCACGGTGCTACAATTTATTTAATTCCCTCCCCTCCCTCAATAATAAATAAATGCAGGAAATGGCCCAGAAATGACAATACAGGGTCCAGGAAAAGAAAGGAAGTGATCCCACCCCCAATCCCTGCTCTCCTCAGGGATTCTGTGGCTCTCCCTTCTCCCAGTGACAGGACAGGGAGCTTCAGCTTCAGTTCAGAGGATATGGCAGGCAAAGTTCTTTTTGCCATTTCAGTGGAAATCTCCTGGCAGAGGCACAGAGGGGGCTGAGCTTCTCAAATCCCAGCCCCCAAACCATCAGCAAGTTTGGGATTCCTTTCATCCTAGAAGTAAATTGCACAGGAATTCATTGGCAGCTGGTTGGGGTTTCTTTTTTTTTTTTCTTCTCTCATTTTACTGAACTCCAGCCCTTTTTTTGAATGCAGAGAAGGATAGAGCCAGGCAAGCACACAGAGAGAAGGATCATCCCTCTTCCCTCCCTTCCCTGGAGCTCCCTCTTCCCTCTCCTCCCTTTCCAGACAGGTCTGTGAGCAGCACCTGGGTCACCAACACTGGGTTTGTTTTCACATGGTTTCCAAAGTGTAAAAAAAAATACATTTTTGCCTTGTTTTGTGTCTGAAGAATCCTTCTGAGCAGGATTCCTGTTGGGATGGCCAGGGACAGGAACAATGCTGCAGGACACTCAGAGCTCTCCAGGCAGGATCTGTGTTGGGAATGGGAAGATCCTGGGGTTCAACCCCAGCCCTGCAGACTTGCTGAGCTCTCACCCTGCACTTCCAAGGCTACTGATCCATCTTTAAACCAACAACAACAAAACAGCTGCCAAAACAAGCTTCCTGTAGGGTCACCAAGACAGGAGAGCCCCAACTCCCAGGAGGAATTCTCTGGATGTTCCTAAAGAAGACTCTCCCTGCACTCAGTGACCAGACACACAGTACAGCTGAAGATGTTTCCTTGTTCTTCAGTATTCCCAGTCACTGGAAAAAGACAGGAAAACAACAGGAATGAACCCTCCCCAGTATCCCCTCCCCTTCCCCAGCTACTTCTGCCCCCACTCAAAATATTGAAACTGCACAAAAAGCGACAAACAAGGCTCTCCAATTACACCTCAATTCAAACAGACTGGGAATCTCACAGTGATGAGAGGAGAAAGTCAGGCTTTTAATAATTATAATATAAAAATAATAAAAAAAAGCTTACAAAGAGCAGTGCAGCATCCCAAAAGGCCATGGATTAACTGCCAGAAGGGGACGTAATTATACTCAGGATAAAAACCAAAACAGAACAACCCACACTGGCAATGAATTTTCATACACAATAGAACAAGCAGTCAAACCTCAGCCTAGGCTGTGGAAAACAACAGTTTCTCCCTTTGTTTTTTTTTTTATTACAATATTTTTTTTTTCCTTTTTATAAAAAAAGATAAAATAAAAACACAAATAAAATTGTACATAAAATGCCAATGTCCAACACTGAAAAGGCAGGGCAATCACACCACTGAGACAAAACCTGACCAGAAAAGAACTAATGGCGAGTCCACTTTGCTTTGCTTTTGTCCTGCTGGATGCCAGCCTGGATGGCCTGGCCCATCCTGGAATCCTGCTGCAGGACAAGGGCTGGCACTCGGGTCACCTCCAGCTGCTTCCTCTCCTCCTCCCTCCATTGCTGTCATGTGCTGTCCCTCTTTCTGGCTTGTTTGCTTATGTTTTTTCCCTCTGTCTGTTTTTTTTCCTCTGTACAATTCCTTGTGTTCCAAGGCTGATCCGAGGCTGGCGGCGCTCGGTGGGGCGGTCACGCCGTGGTGATGGCGTTGAGGTCCTTCATCAGTCCTTCCAGATGGGCCATTTCTTTGGTCAGCTCGTCTGGCTCGTAGCTCTGCAAACAGAGACAGGGTCACTCTCACAGCTGGGGCACCCAGGGACACAGCAGGAACCCCAGGGACACAGCAGGAACCCCACTCCCTGCTGCAGGTCCTGACCCCGACCCAGGAATGAGCACAGGTGGATTTATTGACCATTACACCATTAATAGCTGTAAGATCCCTCTTTTCCAGGTCCACTTGTGGCTCAGAGCTGCACTGATCAAGCCCTGTTCTGTCTCAATCCCTGCCTTTGAACCAAAGCAGGATGCTGAGAAGGATCTTCCCAGCTTAGCAGGAAAACAGGTCAAAGGAATCACTTCAACAAAGCTGTTTTGGGATCAGGATAGTTGCTAAACCCATTCATTTTTAGGCTCAGCTGTCTCTGACCCACCTCCAAACCCTTCCTGAGCAATTCCTTCCCAGTCCTGAGCAGCTTTCACACACAAACCTCCTCCTTCATTTCAACAGCAAAGAATTTACAGTTTACCAAACCTCTGCACTGTACAGCAAAGTCATCCCTGTCCTGTGCCCAACACATCATCTGCCAACTCCTGACTGGGATAAAGAGCAGCAGCTGGAAGTAAAGATTCCTTAAACTCCCTCCTACAGGTTCTCCTAAAAACCCAGAATTAATTCAAATCACTGAACCCTATATTTCAACTTGTAATTTACATTTTAAGATGCACAGCTGAACCCGTAATTTAATTTAACTTGGTCTTTTGTGCTGACTCTACTCTTGCACTAATAAATTAATGAAGAAAGTATTAATGGCTCTATTTAAATATTACAAATTAGTTGAGGAGTATGCATTTGGTACTGACCAAACAAAATTAATAAAACAGGAGGGACAGAAGCATAAAAGGGCACCAAGATAAAGTTTCCAGACCAGCACATGTAGAAATAAAATCAGGAGAGTAAAAAATATGTGACAAAAGGACAATGAGGAAAAAAAGAAAAATAAATTCCAAATGAGCATTTCCTGTAGCAGGATGCACAGGGAATATTTGTATATTAAAAGGTGACAAAAAGGCCACAGGAGCAACTCCTGGGCTTGTAGTTTGAAAGGAAAACAGAGTGCTTCATACCCAAAACATTCCTTAAAAGCTGCTTCCAAAGCAGCCCAACAGTTAGCTGCACCCTTCCCAAAAGTCAGGAAACTTTCCTGTGAGAATTTACAAACATATTTGGGATGATGGCTTGGAACACACTGACATTAAAGTGTGCAGTGACAGTGGGGATGCTGTATTCAGCTCAGGAATGGCACTGGGGATGCTCTATGCAGCTCAGGAATGGCACTGGGAATGCTGTGCAGCAGCTCAGGAATGCACTGGGAATGTTCTATGCAGCTCAGCAATGCACTGGGAAGGCTCTATGCAGCTCAGCAATGCACTGGGGATGCTCTATGCAGCTCAGCAATGCACTGGGGATGCTCTATGCAGCTCAGGAATGGCACTGGGAATGCTCTATGCAGCTCAGGAATGGGACTGGGAATGCTCTATGCAGCTCAGCAATGCACTGGGGATGCTCTATGCAGCTCAGCAATGCACTGGGAATGCTCTATGCAGCTCAGCAATGCACTGGGGATGCTCTATGCAGCTCAGCAATGCACTGGGGATGCTCTATGCAGCTCAGGAATGCACTGGGAATGCTCTATGCAGCTCAGGAATGGCACTGGGAATGCTGTGCAGCAGCTCAGGAATGGCACTGGGGATGCTCTATGCAGCTCAGGAATGCACTGGGAATGCTCTATGCAGCTCAGGAATGGCACTGGGAATGCTGTGCAGCAGCTCAGGAATGGCACTGGGGATGCTCTATGCAGCTCAGGAATGCACTGGGAATGCTCTATGCAGCTCAGCAATGCACTGGGAATGCTCTATGCAGCTCAGGAATGGCACTGGGAATGCTGTGCAGCAGCTCAGGAATGGCACTGGGGATGCTCTATGCAGCTCAGCAATGCACTGGGAATGCTCTATGCAGGCAGGGACACTGCAGCTGCAGGCTGCAGCAGCCTCTCCCTGCAGAGGTGCTCCCCCGTTTGCCAGGCAGGCTGCAGGGCAGGGGCTGTGCCAGGGGCTGTAACAGGGGCTGTGCCAGGGGCTGTGCCAGGGCTGTGCCAGGGGCTGTGCCGGGGGCTGTGCCAGGGCTGTGCCAGGGGCTGTGCCGGGGCTGTGCCAGGGGCTGTGCCGGGGCTGTGCCAGGGGCTGTGCCGGGGCTGTGCCGGGGCTGTGCCGGGGCTGTGCCGGGGCTGTGCCAGGGCTGTGGCCGGTGCCTGGCAGGTACCCACGCTCTCCGAGTCCTCCAGCATGCGCGTGCTCTCCTGCGGCTCGGGGGCGCTGGGCACCACCACGGGCATGGGCGGCCGGCTCCGGCCCAGGGTGCCGATGGACGCCGTCTTCACCGCCTGCAGCGGGTGGCTGCCACCTGCAAACACATGGGCACACGTCACTGCGGCTGCTGCCTGCTCTGCAAGGGTGCCCCTGAGGCTGCCCCTGCATCCCTGGCAGTGTCCCAGCCCAGGCTGGACAGAGCTTGGAGCAGCCTGGGATAGTGGAAGGTGCCCTGTCTGAGTGGGCTTTAAAACTCCCTTCTGACCCAAACCAGTCTGGGATGATTCCATGAAGGAAAAGGATTCTATCAGGAGAAAAGGAACACTTCAGTTACAAAGTGTTGGATTTGAACTGGCTGATCTATGTACAGAAGATGACACCTCTAACTGCCTGGGCTGGGGTGGTTCTGGCTTCAGGGGCCCCCGAGGCAGAATTCAGCTTCTCAGCTAGCCAGGAACAAGACTTTGGGAATTGCTGTAGAGGTTTTGAAAGCAGCTTTGTTTCTTCAAAGGGTTCTACCAGCAAAATACAAATACATAGCATAGCAAGGGATTTTTATAGATTTTAGGGGGATTGAAATTCTAACAAGTTAAATTATAAGTTGAGAACTATCCAATTACTTTAAGATTCTAGGTGAGAAAAGACCAATCATCTAGTGAAGTTAAAGTACAATAGAAATCCTAAATGACAACGGGTTTTGGCAGGGAGGGGGCATCTCTCATCTCTCAGGGGATAAGGTCCCAGTGACAGCTGTATCATCCACAGACACCAACAAACCCCAGCCAGTCTCTGCCACACTCCCTTCACTCAGCCCAGCCCTGCGCTCCCCGTGCGCTCTCCGGCTGCTCTCCCTCACCTTGCTGTGCCAGCAGGGGGGTGCTGGGCAGGGCGGGGTCGAAGGGGCCCCCGGCGGGCACGGCGGGCACGGCGAAGCTCTTGAGGGGGTGGGAGGGGCGGACATGGGCGGTGGGGGGCCCGGGGGGCTCCTCCTCGGCGGGCAGGAAGGGCCCCTCGGGCTCGGGCAGCTCGGGCGCGGCCGCGGGCATGGTGTCCGTGCTGGGCGTGTTCCGCACCGACTCTGCAACACACACACGGGTCATCCCCACTGCCACGGGACACAGCGGCACTGCAGCTCCTCCCTGCGGCCACCACAGCCCCGGGAGGGACCGTACAGGGTGTTTCCAGTCTGCCTTTCCCCAAGCTAGAGCCTCTTTCTCTACTGTAAACACGAGAGGAAGAATCACAACACAGATAAACACCTGTCGGATCCGTGAGAAGCCTGGGACAGGAGGTGTCTCCTTCTCTGACCAATGATCTGTCTGCATTTTGTTTTTCACGAAGTGTCTTGGCTTCCTTCAATAAATTGCTCTTTGTTACACCATGCAAAGGAGTGCCATGTTGCTGTGTCCTTTCACTGCTCAGGAACCCTTACACAGTAACACTCCCAGGGCACCGTGTGTGCAGGGAGTGACCCCCGACCATCAACACTCGGGCACTGGAACAGCTCCACGATCCAACCATCAGACAAACAGCACAGAACACCAATCTGCAATCCTTTTACCCCACAATGCCAATGTACTGGCACTTTTAACTAGAACTCTTCAAGCACACAGCACTGGGGTGGTCACAGAGGAGTCACTGGTGGTCACTGGGAGGTCACATTTGAAATCCATGCACTGAGACTCATGGGATGGTTTCAGCTGGAATGGACATTGCAGCCTCAGGAACTGTTTTCATAAGGAAACAACACTTTTGGCTGTGACACCTTCAAATGTTGACCTTAAAGTAGAGGAGCTCAGAGCTTGCTTCATCCCATTATACTACCCATGTGCACATTTAGCAATACCACTGCTCTGGAATTTTTCAGAGCACTGGAGACTTTAGTGCTCTCTAGAACTAAATTGCTGCAAATGATTCTGATCAAGCCTGAAAGTGCTGCATGGAAATCACCCACATTGTTTTGTATGCCCCCATTCTTGGTAACCAAGCCTAGACTTGCCTTCCCTGTTGGTTTAAAATTGTATTAATTAGGGGAAAAGTTATTGCATGAAGAAGCTCAGAGTTAATCTGATGTTACAGACTCTAGGCTGGAAGCTTTAGCAGGGGGAATCTCTGTTTGGAGCTGTGCATAAAACATGAAACCCCCTTTTCCAAGGACACCACCACGGATATCAAGGATCAATATTCCACCTACCCAGAAAAACCCAGCCCGTCCAGGATCGTGTCTGTAGTTAATGGAACCCCAAAGAGGAGGCTGAGGCTCAGATTCCAGGTGCTTCCCTCACCTGCCTAGGGTTGTCTCTCACCTGTGGAGTCGGCCCTGTCCGAATGGGACATGGCAGAGCCCAGGGGCCACGGGCTGAGCTGGTGGTGCAGGAAGCTGCGGGTTGGAGAGGCGAGGCTGCCGGAGTGGAAATGGTGGTGAGGGGGGTCGAGGGAATGGATGGGATGAGCACTAATCACAGCTGTGGATGAACACAAGACAGAGAAACACTTAACACACACACACACACAGAGGACAGGCTGGGGACTCTCCTCCCTGCTCCCTTCTCCAGCAGGGAGCCAGACCCTCTGCTGATTTACAACCCAGCTTAAACCCCTGTGTTATCACACCTCAAAGATGCTCAGGACAAAATAAATCACCCAATTACAGCTCCAAAAACTGTGCCACCAGCTCTTAATGCACTGCTTGAATTCAAGGAAAAGTTCAGAAGAAGAATAAAGAGAATATAGATTTGTTACCCATATGCAGTACAGCAATAAAGAGGAAATGAGGTGTGTTAAGTAATAAACAGCCCTTTGCTTCCTAATACCCTTCCAGAATTTCTGTATTCCAGGAGGCAAAAAAGGAAGTCACTAAGCACACACCATTACTGCAAATTGGACTAAAATGGTACAGTGAATTAGCATAATTCAGTAGTTAGGATATAATTAATAAACCATCTGAATGCTCCAGTGGGTGAAGAAAGCCATGGAAGGTTGTGCAGGCCCAGACTGGACACATGGAATGGTCCTGGTGGGACCTGAGAAAGGGCCTCACATGCCAGATGAGCTCCCCATGAAGATCCTGCCCAGAAGGAGCTGCAGACCCACATCCCATAAAGCAGAGCCTGCAGCTGGAGCCCTCAGAGCCTTCACAAAGAGGAGGGAGAGCCCAAGTCTGAAAGCCAAGCTCCAGCCTGAGCCACCAGCAGGGCCTGGGTCTGGTCTGTGCCTCCCAAGCAAGGCAGGAGCTGACAGACAGGGGGAAGCAGCCAGGCTTGTCCAGAGCCTAAGGAATTTAGTGTAAAACTGCATCCTCTGCTCCCTCCTCACACATGGAGAGCTGGGAGACAACAAGGAGAAACCTTGTTCATGGTAGAACCATAAAACCAGATGCTACTCTTGGAAAAAGGTGGTAGAACAAGAAAATTCATAAACTGAGCAATCAGGTCATCAGGACATTGGAAAAAGTGAGTAGAGATCAAGAACACCATGTCCTCAGTTCAATTTTTAATTAAAGCAAAAAGAAAGTGGAACTGTAATGGACTAGTCTGAAGTAATTCCATAAAACAGAGGGGTTGTGGCAGCAGTCAGCTGGCTACAGGTGGAACATGATCACAGAGCTCAGGGAACTCTAAAGCTCAGCCTGGGTGAGCTTGGTGTGATTTTCCCTCCCAGTTCTACCTCTGCACAGTAACTCCTGAGCTTCCCACTGGTGTCCTCACACAGGGTTTCAGTCTGGCTGTGCAGAGGTTTAGCCAAGTCCCTTTCTATCTTAGAAAACTCTAGGTATATTGTTTAATTCCTGAAATATTTCGTAATAATGGTAATTTTGGTATCAGAGAAGGATCTCAGGGCAAAGAGGTCTCAAAGGAGCTCAGAGTAAAGTCAGAGAAGGCTCTGAGAGCAGCAACTGCAGAGACAAAGGGGATGGTGACTGCGTGGGCTGGGCTGGGAAAACCAACAGTGGGGAGCCTGATTCCAGAGATTCCAGCTCTCTCCAACTCCTATGGGACAGCTGGACATTGGCACAATTCCAAGGGAATGATTACAAGAAGCAGCCAGGCCCACAGACCTGGAGAGCCCCAGACTGGGACAGACACATCTGGACATGCTCCTGCCCTCAGCCCAGAACAGCCACTCCCAGTCCCTTCTAACAAAGCCCCACTCTGCCCACACCAGGAGGGGCTCAGGAGCCTCCCCTGAGCTGCTCCTGCTGCCCAGGACAGGATTTCCTGGGAGCAGGGAGTGGCTCCAGCAGGAATGGGGGTGTTCACTTACGCTGAGGTGGCTGGGAATCAAAGGGCATCATCATCTTGGGCCTCATGCCCCTCCTTCCTGCCAGGGTGGACATGCTGTCCTCTGACTCGTGTCCTGGGGGGAGACAGTGATGTTATTCCTCTGCAGCCAGGCTCGTGGAACCATGGCAGCATTCCAACACTCCTCCCTTTACTCCTGCTCCCAGCAGGTCTTGGAGTCACCAATGATAAAAAAAGCCCTTTCTGAAGGTGGGAAGAAGACAGTGAGATGAGGATTTTTGGGAGCTGGAGAACCTCTCCAGGCCCCAGTGCAAACTTCTGGCTGAAAGGACAAAATAAACTTCAATTGTTTAACATGAAGTGAGATGATCTTCTCATTACTGATCAGTATTTACCAAGAGAAAGTCATAACTCTTGGACACTCCATTTCCTCACTAAAACACGTGATCCACCTTTTTCAGAGACTACTTGGAAAATAAGAACAGAAAAGTCTAACTGAATCATCTCTCAATACAGTAATTTCACCACCACAACACAATGTATTCACTGCTCATGGGCTCTCACCTCTGTAGGAATTCCGCCTCTGATGGATGTTGCTATCCATGGAATTGTCCACTGGGGTGATGTCCTGGGAGTTTCGGGGGATGGGGGTGTCTGTCATGATGGGATTGGGATCTGGGGATTTATCAATGGGTTTGAGCTCCAGCCTCTCGTGGTGGATCCAAAGGTCTGGAGGTTTGACATCTTTGGAGTTGCCCTTGTACTTGTGGGAGCCGTTGACGGATTTGCAGGCGGCTCGTTTCCTGGGAAGGAAAGCAAAGGAGATCTTCTTCACTTGATGGAAAAGGCAACTTCTCCCTGGGATTTCCCTCAGGCCTTGCATCCAGCTGGGCACAATCCTACTAGGCAGGGAGCTTTGAATTTTGCACACACAAACCCCACTGACACCTCAAAGCACATCCTGAATACTGGTGCCATGGAATTTCTCTCCAATGGTACCTCATGTGCAGCCCTGGCTCTGCAGCCCAGCCTTACTTAACAAGAATTAAGTTTGCAGAAATTCTGGTTATTGAGAGACTATTCCAATGCTGTGTCCATATCCTGGGTTCACCAAGCTCCAGCAGCTGGAGGAGGAGGTGCAGGCAGCAGCTATCCCAAGAGGATGGGAACAGAGGGTTAATGACAGGAATGTTCCTTCCAGCCCTCCACAGGCTGGACACAGCCCACTAGAGAGGTTCCCATTGTGCTGAGCAGCAGCAAACCATGGTGAAGCAGAGATTTGGGATGGCAGAATTTTGGGAAAGCAAAATGTAGGTTTCAGCACTCTCTCCACACTGACTCCCTACTTTGGGCTATGCCAAAGCTGGAGGAGGGGTCCCTTTGGGAGCAGAGTTCCTGAGAATGGCTCAAACATTGGTGTCACCAACACAGCCTCTGGCAGGGGTGACTCCCAAATCCTGCTCCCACTGGAGCTGGTGAGTGACAGGGATCAGGTTATTCCCTGGGCTGGGGGCACTCAGAAATTGAGATTTCACAGGGTTATTTCTGCCCTGAAAATAAAAATCTGCTGGCACTGGCACAGTCCCAGCTGTCAGGTGTGCCAGGGCCACCTCCTCCAGCCCTGCTCCCTCTCTGGCAGTTCTGCTGCAGCAGAGTAACTGCAGACTATCCAAGCCTGGCTTTTCATCACTTCCTTAAAATCTGTTTTGCATAGCAGCATCTTTTCAAACTTCAAATACAGCTCTGGTTTTTCAAAGAATACAGTGAGACCCTGCAGGAGCCCATAACTAGGAGCATCAGTGCTGCAGCATCAATGCAGATGCTCTGAGGGAAGAACTCAGATACAAACATTGGGATTTTGGAGCACTTTTCTAAGGAATCCAGCACTGCACTCAGATTCCACTCCAGTGATCCTACTGAAAACTGGATAATGTCAAGCACAGCCCATGCACTGAGACCACCCGTGCAAGCGTGAGCAGCTGCCTGAACTCTTGAGCTCTCCCAGCTCCCAACACGTGCATTGGTTCCAATTTGGAAACTTGTAAATGACAATTTCTCCTCGGGAGGGGACAGGTGCAGGCACACCTGGAAGCACTGCCCGGATTTGTGTGCGAACTGATGGTTGGGGACTTTGGGACACTGACAGAAAAACCAGAGTAGCAGCAGCACCTACAATAAACTCTAAAGCATGTGAAGAAGTAAATAACAGGACTGAGGCAGGCAGGGCCCAGGCCCCCCAGCCCCATTACTTTTTCTGGTGGGACGTGGTGCGGCGGGTGCAGAAGACGGCGACGATGACGACGATGACGATGGTGATGACACCCACGGACACGATGATCACCAGCAGCATGTTGCTGTCCAGGGGGGATGTGGGGCTGCCATGGGGACTGTTACTGCCTGGGAGGGTTGGGGAGAGGAGAAAAGGCTCATTTATTACACAGGAAAAGCAAGCAGTGCCCACCAGAGATACCTGGAATCCTGCAGAGCAGCAGGAGGGATTGGACCTCATGAGAAATGTTTGTTTCTTTCGCATTTGCCAAACTGTTTCTGTATAATTGTTCATCTGGAAGTTGATTTACAGACCCATCTCCATCAAAATTTAAGTTCAGCCTGCTCAATTATCACAAAAACCTCAACACTCTAAGCAGAGTCAGTCTGGGATCTTGCTGAACCTGCAGCACCACAGGCTCCCCTTGGAGTCACCAAGCACTGGAATTGGATCAGGATCCTCCAGAGTCATTTGGCTCCAAAGGAAACCTCCTTTAGCAGGACAGAAAATCCCAACACACAGTACTGACCAGGAGAAGGAGCAGAGGAGGGTTTTCCTTCCTCATCTGTACCTACAGAACTATTTTTCCCTCTGGCAGCCGTTTCACACCACAATGGGAGCAGCTCTGGTTATGGAAATGCCATGGGAGCTCAGAGGCAGCAGGCACACCTTGGAACTGCTGCTGGAGTGTTCCCTGGGTGGCCCCAGCCTGGAAGCCAAGTGTGGCCATGAGAAGCTCTGCCCCACACTCACCTCCCAGAGGGGGTTTGTAGTCCGGGCCCAAGTCCATGGGGCGACTCCCCTTCCCAGCAGATCCCGAGGCTGGAAAGGTTGGACAGTGCAATTTTACACACACAGACAAATTCAGCATCTCTGAGCCCTTCTCTAGAACCTCCCTGAGCCCCCAGGAGCAGCTTTTCCCCTTTTTCTGCCCCTACAACACAATTCAGTTTTGCCAGAGCATCTGCTTCTCCAAGGAAAGAGCCACTTCTCCAAAGCAGCTTTAATAGTTCCCAGTTATCTTCCTAATTAAGCTCAGAAGCCTCTCTTAATTTCACTTTAAAAATCATAATAAAGCCCATTTGCAGAAGGCACAGGTACATGTTGAGGCAAATGGTTTTGCCACACTTGTACTGAGAGTTCATCACCCTGAAACAGGAATTATCCAGGTGTCTTTTCCTAACACCCAACTCCAGCAGCTGAGGGAGACTGGAAACGGCTGGAGGATCCCAAGCACAGTAAATGTAATATTAAGGCCCTGCCTATCCATAAAAACTTGCTTTCAGCTCCTCTCTGTTCTCTCCTGTGCACCATAGGTGACAACAAAGCACCACAAAAATGGTTTTGATGAAACCTGAGGAAACAATCAATTAGTTACATCCAAATGTGGTCCTTCCACTCTGTGTTTCCATTCAAATGCATTAATGCAAAATTAATGACAAAAACACTGGAGTGGGGGAAACATTCAGCAATGGTGCCAAGAACAATATTCCTCTGGTTACAGGAATCCAGAATATTTTACACATTTTCATATTGTTCTACAAATAAAACCAAAACCTCTCCAAAAAGTCAGGCAGGATGGCAGTTTCACAGTCAGGAGAAGGTGGGACCCCCCCAGATGGACTCTCAGAATCCCTGAGCCTGATGCTGAGGAGAGGAGCTGTGGGAGAGGGGGAAGATGAAGAACCAGCAATATTTTGGGAGGGCAATCAGACACCCTGAGCATTTCCAGTGTAGCAGCTGGAGCCCTAACACAGGTGAGATGATGGAAGAGGGGGGGGGAGAGGAGATGGCACACACTTTACATCCATCTTTCTGGTTTATGGAAAACAGGTATCTTCAAAAAGCTGGATGTCAGCCCATAAATGTGGCTGGTAACAGTAACTATGCAGATATATAATGAGAGATATATAAAATATACTGCATTTGTGCTTCCAGGAAATATCTGAAAGAGTGCTGTTAAAATAGCACCATAAAAAGAACATGTGGAGCCTATTAACAAGATTAACAACAAATTAACTGATAAGAATGACAATTATTCATGAGGAATGCTTCCAGTGAGTTCTGCAAGGGTCTGTAGTTGGCCAAGTGCAGCTCAGTGTCCTGAATAATGAAAGAGAAGGGAATAACTGCCCTGAGGTCAGCAAGGGACATCAAAGCAGGGCTAAGTAAAGAGAGACAATGATCCTCATGGAACCCATGTCCTCCCTGACAAATTTAGGATGAAATTTGGTACCCAACCAAGGTGCTTCTCAGGATCCAATTCCTCAGCCCACAGATCAAGAGTTTAAACCTTTAATAAACTGCAGTGAACTCTCTTACACAGAGTGACCTATTTTAAGGAATAGTTTAGGACAGGATTTGCTGGAACTGTTTTTCATTCAGCCTGTGAACATCCATGTTACAATATATCCACACAGAACATTTGAACTGTTGGTGACTTTGGGATGGGTTTACTCCATCAGAGACCTTAATCTTTGCTTTAGGATGAGGCCAGTGCAACCACCTGAAGCCTGAGAGCAACAAGCCCTGAGTTCTGACCAAGTTCTGTGCTTCAGAAGGGTGTGAGAAAACAGAATCATGGGCTGAGTTCAGAAGGAAAACACTAAAGCAGACAAAGGGAGGAAAGGACAGAACCATTAAGGGCAGAGAATCAATCCCATTTGGTTTTTCTCCCAGGCTGAGTTTCCTGCAGGTCCCAACTGGCAGTTCAGTGATGCTGTCACAGGGCAGCTCCTCAGCTCCTCTCCTGCACCCCCTCTGCCATCCCCTTGCTCACATTTCACCTACTGCCACCAGCTGTCCCAGAGTCCTTATAGGAATTGTCAAATTCTTGGCTTTGATGATTTATAAATAACAGGATGTGATAAAAATTGATCATGACTAGGAAAATATGTTACTTTAGCAACACTGGCTGAAATGGGGTTGGGAGAAACAGAGAACAGCAATTTTCACTAAAATGCTGTAGCCTTCTCCAAGTCCAGCAGGTGAGCAGGACAATGACATTGGAGCACCTGCTCCCCACAGAGCCCAAACCTCAGCCCCACCCCCAGGACACAAGGATGGGGATCAATTTACTCCCTGACTGTCCCTGTTACCAGAATTACAGAGTAAAAGCACATTTAATAAATTACTCCAAGTACCAAGCTGAGGAGCCAAGTGAGGAGCAGCTCCCTCAGAGCCCCTTTAGGATCTCTTTAATTGCATGTCTAAGCTGTTTGCCAATGGCCTTTTTAACTCATCCCTTCAGACTAATTCTCCCCCTTTTTATGGGGCTTGTAGGTTATTTGGAAGAAAGCAAGAAGTGCCCTGGGAGATCCACCTTCTAATGCAATGTAGGAAGCTCAAAGCTCCCATTTTTCAAGCAAACATTTTAAAACCTTAAGGCTTTTAGGAGCCAGTGCTGGGCTCCTCAGGAGAGTCTGGGCTCCAAATGAGCTGACAGGCAGAATCTCTCCTGCACAGAGCTTTCCAGGGCTTCCCTGCCTTTACTATGGAATGAATTCTCACAAGCAGCACTTGTGCTAACCAGAATCCCTTTGATCTTCCACCCCCTCATATTTGGGCAGTGGCTGGATGAGGCACCACTGGCTCCAAGGCCATTCTCCCAGAAGGATTCAGCACTGGCACAGCCCCCATGGCCCTGCAGGGACATTCTACAGAGATCCCTTCACATTCCTCCCATCCAAACCCAAGACTTGCAGCACAGCAGGAACTCCCCTGTTCCCAGTTGGAGCAGGAGGATCCTGTTCCACTTAAAAATTGTCACAGCACATGGAGAGCAAAGCAGAACAGTGAGGGATGGAGAGAAGAGAAATGTGGCTGTTCATTTACCTTGGTCATTGGGCATTTTATCTGAGGACTCAGCTTAGTGGGGCAAGCACAGGGAGGAAAAAACAAGAGACACATCACAAAGCTTGAAGGAGTGAGACAGAATTCCAAGTTTCCCATGGCACAGGGTACACAGAGCTCTTGATTCTCAGTACTAAAACTCATGCAGAGAAGTGTCCAAGTCCAGGCTGGAGCAACTTGGGCTGGTGAAGGTGTAAGGTCCCTCCCAACCCAATTCTGTGATAGGACTCTATGACAATAAACTCGTAATTTTACTTTTCCCAAGCTCTCTCCCATTTTACTCTTTACTACTTGCCCATCACATCAGTTCCTGAATTAGGGGGGAGTTCCCACTGCACCATCCCATTCCCAGGAGCAGATGTGACACAGGACACGGATTTCACTGCAGCCACCCCAGGTTTGGAACAACAGAATGACCTAAAGGGCACTGTGGAGCAGCCTATGAACCCAAGAGTGAGCTCTGTGCAATCCCAAACATCACTGCTGCCCTCCCAGGCAGTGCCAGGTACCTTTGGGGGTGCGGAACTGCACGGCCTCAGACATGGGCCCCATGCCCTTGGAGTTCCGAGCCTGGATCTTGAAGAAGTAGGGGGTGTCCAGGGTGAGCTCCTGGATCTGGTGGGTCAGCCTGTTCCCCACCACCGGCTCGATCACCCAGTCGTGGATCTCAGCATTGACATCCGTGCTGTAGTAGATGATGTACCCTGGGCAGGGAGAGAGATAATTCCAGCCTCAGGGACAGGGAACACAGCAGAGAGACAATTCTGTCCTTAAGGGACAGGGAACACAGCAGAGACAATCCCAGCCTCAGGGACAGGGAACACAGCAGAGAGACAATTCTGTCCTTAAGGGACAGGGAACACAGCAGAGACAACCCCAGCCTCAGGGACAGGGAACACAGCAGAGGCAACCCCAGCCTTGGGGACAGGGAACACAGCAGAGACAATCCCAGCCTTAGGGACAGGGAACAGAGAAGAGACAACCCCAGCCTTAGGGACAGGGAACACAGCAGAGAGACAATCCCAGCCTTAGGGACAGGGAACACAGCAGAGAGACAATCCCAGCCTCAGGGACAGGGAGCCACAGCAGAGACAATTCCATCCTTAGGGACAGGGAACACAGCAGAGAGACAATCCCAGCCTTAGGGACAGGGAACACAGCAGAGAGACAATCCCAGCCTTAGGGACAGGGAACAGAGCAGAGACAATCCCAGCCTTAGGGACAGGGAACACAGCAGAGAGACAATCCCAGCCTTAGGGACAGGGAACACAGCAGAGAGACAATCCCAGCCTTGGGACAGGGAACACAGCAGAGACAACCCCAGCCTCAGGGACAGGGAACACAGCAGAGAGACAACCCCAGCCTCAGGGACAGGGAACACAGCAGAGACAATCCCAGCCTTGGGGACAGGGAACAGAGCAGAGAGACAATTCTGTCCTTAAGGGACAGAGAACACAGCAGAGACAATCCCAGCCTCAGGGACAGGGAGCCACAGCAGAGACAATTCCATCCTTAGGGACAGGGAACACAGCAGAGAGACAATTCTGTCCTTAAATCAGCAGGTCTAATGGTGCCCGAGCATGTGGGACCATGACTGGCACAGCTCATCCCATCCCATCCCATCCCATCCCATCCCATCCCATCCCATCCCATCCCATCCCATCCCATCCCATCCCATCCCATCCCATCCCATCTCATCCCATCCCAGGAGACTGGAGCTGTAAAGCCCAGCATTCCATGGACAGGGGGTCATGGAATGACATCACCACTTGGAATTCTGGCATCACTGACAGCAGAGTGAGCTAATGAGTAATTAATTAGTGCTGGGCCCTTGGCCAATGGGGCTGTCCCCACCAGAGGGCACTCAGGCCCCACATCCCAAAAATTTAATGGGCTCTGGGAAAGGGGAGATGAAAATAGGATCTGGGAAAGAGGAGATGGAGATGGGATCTGGGAAAGAGGAGATGGGATCTGGGAAAGGGGAGCTGGGCTCTGGAAAAGGGGAGCTGGGCTCTGGGAATACTGAAGCTGGTGCCTGCTGCACTCAGGCTTAGCCCTAAGACTAAGCCATTTTAGTTCATTTTTTAAGCTGTTAACTGCTGCTTGTGCAAAAGCTGATAAATACTGAACAGTTAGTTCCAAGGGTTTCCTTCCCTGCCAGGGGATTTTGGAGCAGGACAATGGGATAATTTTGCCAGCCCTGTACAGGTAAATGCTGCTCTCTGTATTTGCCTCCCTTCTCTCAGGTGTGCTGCAGTGTGAGGCATCTGTGCCCCTCACTAGCAGCCAAATCCCTCCATCAAAGGCTCCTGTGTCTCCAGCCAATCCTCCTTTCCCATGGAGAGGAAACATTTTGCTGCCTTCCCCCAGGGATTGAATCAGTTTTAGTCTCCTGTCCAGAGCCTTGGCTCTAGTCCTGCCCTATCAAGTGGTGTCCCTGGTTTGATTCTACACCAAGTTAATTCTGAGCTCAGACCCAAAACCAGACACTGCAAACAACAAGCCATTAAAATCTGATTTCAGCTTTAAACAAATTAAAATTGGAGTTGATTATTTCAGAACACCCTTCCAAATGGGAATCTGAACAGAAATTATAGAAAGGAACCAGTAATTATAACTTTCTGAAAAGTGAATTATGGCAGTGATGAAATTAAATAACACTTTACTCTAATGGTTCTGTCAGGGCAACAAGAAACTGCTCTGAAGTCTGTCCTGTGACACAAAAATGCCACAAAGATGACAAAGAGCACTGGGATGGCTTCTCCTAAATAAACCTCTGGCGGGCCAGGATAATTGCTGGAGACCATCTATTAGAGCAGCAGGAGCAAAGGCTGTGGAGACATTTAAACTGGATTGCACTTCTCCCTGCAGTTAGTTTCTCCCTGAGTACATGTGATGGGGCACAGAAGGGACAGTGGCTCTGAGCCCACCTGTGATTTTGCCGTTGGCCTCGGAGGGCGGCTGCCAGTTGACGATGATGGTGCGGGGCTTGCCCTCCTTGCTCACCACTGTCACGTCCTTGGGGGGGGAGGTTGGCACTGAAACACAAACCCACACTGTCACAGCCACCCCAGGGCCCTGCACCTTCCTCTGATGGGCAATACAATTATATATTATTCTCTTTATTTTTATAATTCCCCCCGTCCTGCAGCGTCTCACTGATATTTACCCTCCCACTGGTCAATGCCATCCAGTGACAGTGCCTCCATCCCAAAAGGAGCTCCCCCTTTCCAGATGTGATCCATGGCTGAACATCCTCAAAAATCTGGACAACTAGGGGCAGTGATTTCTCACCTGAGTTTCTTCAGTCATCAGAAAAATCCCACAAACTTGAGAGAGATACATTCTGTATAGGCAGGCATCTGAAATATCTCCCTCTTTCCAGGTTTATGGTGGGACTCAGACCCAGAATTGCCCATTTGCCACTTAAATCCCAATCAGCAAAGTAAATCCACCAGCAAATTAGAATTATACCTGGAATGGTTTGGGTGGGAATGGACCTTAAAGCCCATCCAGTGTCACCCTGTGCCATGCACAGGGGCACTTCCCACTGTCCCAGGGTGCTCCAAGCCCAGTCTAACCTGGCCTTGAACACTGCCAGGGATGGGGCAGCCACAGCAAACCTGGGCAAACCTACAATGGTTTGACCTCCAGAAGAATGATTTGTAATTTGGAAGGCATCTGCACCTCAGAGATGTTTCAAAAGCAGAAGGATTTGCTGAACACAACTGGCCAACCCTTTTCCAGGTTGGAAGCACAGGGAAAGAAAGGAGGGGAGATTTTTCCTTCTCCCATCAGCCTGTCCTGACAAAAATTCAGGGAAGAGCACAAATTGCTCCAGCAGAAAACTGAAATCCTTGCTGTGAAATGCAGCCTGCAGAGGGCACTGACCATCCCTGCAGTGCCACCTCCTGAAATCCAGGAGGCTCCTGAGGGGGCAACCCAGAGCAAATCCACCTTGGGTATTTAATACAACCACAGTATCATTGAAATTTCTGCATTTCCAGGGCTTTAGGTATGTGACCTATTAGAAATCAATCCATAAATCCTCTGGGATGGTCACCAATTACCCCTGTGATGAAAAGCTGGAAACCAGGGACAGCCAAAGCCCAGAAGTTATTATAACTATTGCCCCAAATATGTAAATACAGGATTCAGAGGAAACAAAAATAGAAAATCAGGAGCAGTCCACAGGAGATCAGGAATATACAGACAACAAAGAGCCCAGAATTCCCTGGTATCCTTTTAGGAGTAAGTCCTACATAATTTTCAGGAATATCCCAAAATAATGAGGCACTCAGGAATTTGGCCAGTAGTATAAATCACAAGATCTGTTATGAGAAAATACATTTAGCTTTTTTTTCAATTTTTTTTTTCTATTTTAAATTTTCTCCTTAATTCCCCAGCTTTTTGGTCATATTTGCAAATACTCCTTACAACTACTTCAAGCTGACCCTTCCTATTTAAATGGCACTGTGTCCTCCTGCACTGTGCCCTTGCTCAGGGGCTTTGTGTCAAATTCTCTTTTAAAAAACTTTATTTGTGCAGCTTTTACAGTCCCTGCACTCAGAGCAGAGTTATGGCTGAGGATTGAACATGTGTCAGCAGAAATACTAAATGGAGTGTTTAATGTGGGCTGGGAATAGTGGGATGGGAAAGGAGCCCCAGCCCAGAGCTGGCCCCACATCATGGAATTCCCACCCAAAACCACAATAATGTTTTCAAAAGCAACTGAAGCTCACTGGGGCTTCGATTTTATCATGGGTTTGCTTTTTCTTAAGCAGAAATTATAGAATTTCTGTGATAGAATATCTGGAAAATCTTATTAATTCTTTGCATGTCTGTTTTTTTTTTGGCTGTGTTTTAATTTAGAAGGAGAACTCTGGGCTCATTTGGATGGGCTTCTTGTCCTCCACAGTCCATCTAAAGAGAGCCCTAAGTGTAATAAGCAGGAAATTTAATTGCCCAAAGTTCATTTAGCACTGCAGGGTAAGAAGAGCTAATGAGGGACAGGCTGGGGAGAGGGTCTGGCCCTCACAGTCACTCCCTGGGTCTGAGCTTTTCCTGGCAGCTACAAACCCTCCTCTGTTCTGCACTGAACAGGAATTTAGAGATGTCTTAATGCCTACAGTGATATTTTTTTTTGTCTCCATTTGCCTCATGCACCTTCTCACTCTGCAACAATTATCACATTTACAGCAAATTTTAATTATCATTTGCTGAAGTGTTTTCTTTGTATTTGCTGTTAATGTGTTTTTTGTGAGACTTTCTTCTCTCCTGCCCATGAACTGTGGTGCATTATTCATGACTTCTATGTAATTTGATGTAAATTCTCCTGCAATCATCCCTTGCAATTTTGAACGATGATGTTTTTTTCTTAATCACAATTTCTGACTGAACTATTCAGATCCCTCCCAGCAAGTGTTAATTAGCAGAACCATTTCAGTGGAGGTTTCTGTAGGAATACCTCAGCCTTTCCAGAGCCCAGCAGTACCTAATTCAAAGGTTGTCCCATGTGCTGTCATGCTCCAGGTGCTGGATCTCCTGCCCTTGGTCACCATCACCGAGAACTCATAGAGGGTGTTTGGCTTCAGCCCTGTCACCAGATAGCTCAGAGTGGTGGCATTTGCAGTCTGAAAGGGAAAGCAGGGTCAGCATTACCAAAGCACAGCTCTCAGACACCCCCAGCCCCAGTGTTCCCAGCATTTCCATAACCACAGTCATTAACTCAGGGCTGCCTCTTCTCTGTCGTGCAAATCCATTAATCAAATATCAACGTTTATCCTCCACTAGAAATCCTGCAATCAGCAGCAGCACTTCACAGCAGTCAATTAGAAATGAAAAAAGGACAGTACAAGATCCTCCTTAAACCTCTGTTTACCTGGGGGGTTCATTTACAGCATTTCATTTACTCCTCTGGCTGGGGAAAAACAAAAAGCACAGCAATGAACAGTCCTGCTTGGAACCTGGAGCTGCCTCCCAGATTCCTACTGGAATTGCCAGAGAAACCTTAAATGCAATAAACAATCAACTAAAGACACACTTGTGAGACTTGAAAACAATGAAACTTTACTAAGATGTAGATTCTTTCCACAAAAAATGGTTGTTTAGGATCGCACAAGGAAACTACACGTGGTTCACAGTGGAATTTGTAATTCAGCCTTTATAAAGATCTGGTATTTGTTATAAATGGCTTCAGCACCAACAGAATGTACTGGAGGCCCATGGAAAAAAGGAGAGCTGTATTTACAGATATGCATATTCCTCACCCTGACCTGCAGTGAGAATTAAAGAGTTGTTTCAGGATCTGACAGGGCCACTCAATAACTGGAACAGCCACTGCCTCCAGAAACCACTGAGTGCAGCTGATTTACTGCCAAGGTAAAGGCACTGACATAGAAACCCTGAGATCTCCAATACCTTTATTTCTTTTTTCTTACAAGGGATGGAAGCTCAGGAAATGGTGATCCAAGGGATGACAGTGATTTGTGCCCAGGGCTTTGCTGTCTGTGGCCAGACAACAAAGACTCATAAAATGAATTAAATGAAATCTTCCATTGGCTTTAAGCCTCTCCTTGGTTTGGAATGGCTGGGACTGTGGCTGAGGGGCTGTGGCACAGCTGGAATGGGCACAGCAGGAATGGGCACAGCTCCCTGGGGAAGGCAGGGAACTCAGGCCTCACTGGGAGAGATGCAATGACAAGTAAAGCAGGAATCTTTCCATCCCATCTGCCATCACCAGCTGCTGTACCCCAAAAAGCTCTTCCTGTCTGGGATGCTGGAATTCCCAGCAGTATAGAAGCATTTCAATATTTGTATTACTTGATGTGGCAGCTGGGCTGCATTTACAGGTGAAAGTTCTGGTTTCCATCTCTGGCCTTGAATCTTGGGATCTTTCAGTTTCTCTGCACATCCCACACTGAGTGTGAATGACACTGAGTCCCCTTGGAGTGTCAGATTACACAGTTTAACAGAGTTTATTATTTTTAAGATCCCAGCCTATACCACAATACCAAACCATGAGCACCTGCTAGAAATAAACTCCATAAATATTACCCTGAACAATTTCTCTTTTATGCAATCCTAAAAGATCCAACATTTCATATTTTCATAGATCCATGATGGATCCCAGGTAGCTGCAGGACAATCCCACACACCAACAAGGGGGCTTTGGAAAACTGCTCCATGTTAATGCAGAGACACAGTTCAAAGCACAGGAGCTGCCTCCCATCTGTTCCTGGGTTTCCAGGAATTTCCAAATCCTTTCTACAATTTGGAGTAATTTTAAACTATATTCCATCATTCAGTGTTGGCTTTGGTCACAGTACAACTTGTTGCCCACTGACCACCAGCACTGGAACAGCAGGAATAGTAAATTTACTATTTTATTCCATTTTCTATTTTATTTCATTCTTTTGAGCAATTAGCTAATGAAGCTGCAGCTTTATTTAAACCACTCTTGAGACATCCTCTGGAATGTGGCTCAGAAGAAACCTGCCTTTAGAGGAGGAATACACACATATTTACATCTTTTCATTTCAATAAAGAAAATATCTGGATTATAACAAACTGGCTCTGCAGGACCATAAAGGGAGCTCCACTGGCTGGGTATTTTAACTACCAGTTCCTCTGAGTCTCATAACAAATGTGAAATTTGCAGTCAGCAGCTTTGAGCCCTCCAGGTAACTCTGAAAGTTGAAAAAATCCACCCAACCACCAAACCAAACCTCAAACCCAGTCTCCAAATCAAAACACATGAATGGGGGAAGGCAAGGATGTTGTAAAGTTCTTGTTGTATATTTTGAAGCCAGTCAGCTCCCAAAGCAAAGGTTCACTATGAGTTCTGCACAAACTGAAAGGGTTCTAAAAAAACTTCAAACCATGGGGGTAAATCTGTTTTTTCTGCATGGCTCATAGTCACACACTGTTTGCAATACTGCAGTGATTCTCCAGAGGGGAGCCCACACCTCCTACTCCCAGGGATCAGGGCAGGGGGAAGCTTCACACAATCACTGTATCCACAGAACTGAACAACTCTGGAAATTTCCATTTCTTCCCTGTAGCAGCTCTTCCATCCCACAACAGCCCAGCTCCAGCTGAACAGCTCCCACCAGAGCCAGAGCAATCCTGGCCCTCCAGGACCCCTGGGCTCATCCCAGCAGCATCCCCTCAGCTGTGCCTTCCCCTGGTGTGTTGGGTTGATGTGCCAGCAATGTGTATTCTGTCCCCATCTATGGGTGGGGCAGTGCCCCTGATCTCCTGGCACATATTATCTGCTAATGGGCCAGCTTTAAACCAGCTGGGGCAATCATCTTTATCTTTCCACAGCCCATCCTCCCTCCAGGAGATATCATCTGCTGCTGCCCCATTCAGTCCCACTGTGGGACTGATCAAATTCCATCATCCCACTGGCAGATGCTCCAGCCAGGGCAGGAGCCAAGCCTTTCCTACCTAGAGAAAAACTGAGATTTGGGACACCAAGGCACCTTCTTTCCACTGCATTCCAGAGGAAAGCCAGACCTTTCCACATCATCCCTGCACCTTCAGAGGAAACTGCACCTTCTCCAGGAGCACTGCTCCAGCTGAACCACATCTGCCACTGCAGGAGGATGCAGCCACCATTGAATGGGGCTGCTGCCACCACCCTGACTGACTGACGGGTGTCAGCTTGGATTCTGACTCTGGCAGGGTTTGGGATTGTTCTTTGTAATACTGCATTTCTATTTTAATTTTCCTAGTAAAGAATTGTTATTCCTAATTCCCATATCTTTGCCTGAGAGCCCCTTAATTTCAAAATGATAATAATTTGGAGGGAGGGGGTTTCCATTGTCCATTTCAAAGAGAAGCTCCTGCCTTTATTGGCAGACACCTGTCCCTCAAACCAGGACACCTGGGAGTGTAGCTGGAGGAGTCCTGCCCCTCCAAGGAGCCCTGGCAGAGCTGTGCCTCCCCCTGCCTGGGCTGGGAAGCCCCTGTAGGACTCAGTACCTTGTACTTGGTGTTGGCAGGGATGTTGGTTTTCCAGCGGACGGTGTAGAACCGCGCGTCCGTGATCTTCTGGTTCTTGGGCAGGGAGTTGTCTGCCCAAGTGATCCTGATGGTGTCATGGCTCAGGATGGAAGCCTGAACTCCCACCGGGGGCATCATGGGAGACGGATCTGGCACTGGAGTGTATGGAGCATTAATAACAAACAAATCAACCTCGGAAGTGTCTGCGCAATCCGTGGGGGAAAGGCCGTGGTTTATAATTAAAAAAAGGAGGAGGTGGCATTTTAATGTCAACCAAAACAAAAAAAGGGGATGCAGGGAAGTGCAATGAGATGGAAGGTGAGGAATGGAGAGAAAGAGAGAAAAGCCAGAGTTAATAGCTGACATCAGACTGGGCAGTAACATCACTCTTGCATCGTCCTCCCTCCTCCAGACAGTAAGACAACAAATCCCTGCTGGCATAGCCCTAACTAGTGCCCAGGGCACTCAGCCATGGCCTGGGAACCCCAAACAGTCAGTCACTGTAACTTCATTTGCCTGGAGGGTCCACTGGGTCCTCTCCCAGAGGAGAGCAGGACACAGGTGGAGCTGTGGATGAGCAAATGTCACTTCCCAAACACACAGGGACCTCCTGAAAGGCACTTTCAAAGGAAGGTTTCAAGCGAGAGGCTGACTTGCAGTAACTGTGAAACTGCAATTCCAGCATCCTCTGGAGAATCTCCAAGCATTCCAGCTCATCAGGACTAACCCCATGTGTTGCACCTCCACCAAATTCCTGGGTGGTGTCAGCAGGCTGGGAGGGAGCCCAGTGAGCCATGGCAACAGCTCACCTGCTGCACAATTCTCTGCTTTAACTCTTTTCTTTATGGATTACAAGGCCAAAATAAAAATTGCCAAGATTTTGTTTAGTATGAGTGACAACAGAGCGACATAAAGCAAGCACAGGCATCATGTTCAAAAATCTCAGTGAAAAGGACCATAAACCCCCAGCTCAGGGTTTTTGGAACTTCAGCCACATGAGTTGTGCTCAGATAAGGGGAATGTTTGAAGTAAGAACATCCATTAGTAGTTGTCAGGTGAGTTTGGAATTTACAAATGAGCCCAATTAAGTTGGTTTATTGGGAACGTGTGAGGCCAAGCAGTGACAGGGACAGAGAGCACGGGATGAACTGACAACCAGGACTCTTCTATCACCCCCATCCCATCCCATCCCATCCCATCCCATCCCATCCCATCCCATCCCATCCCATCCCATCCCATCCCATCCCATCCCATCCCATCCCATCCCATCCCATCCCATCCCATCCCATCCCATCCCATCCCATCCCATCCCAGCTGCTGGGCAGGACTCACCAGAGTGGGGCCGGGTCACAGCACTCTCGTACAGGGGGATCCCCTCCCCCACATTGTTGAAGGCTTTCAGGGTTATCACATAGTGGGAGCTGGGATCTATAGGGGAAAAGAAATCAGCACAACCACTGAATCCTGGTTTCTGCTTCTCCATACCTTCTTTGTGCAGTATTTCAATTTTGAACTGGAATATGCGATTTGAACTGAGAAAGTCTCCACACAGATCTTCTTTTCATGGCCACAGAAACTCAGACTGGTTTGGGTTGGAAGAGACCTTAAAGCCTATGTCATTCCACCCCCTGCCTGGGCAGGGACACCACAGCTCCAGTCTATAGTTACAGCAAATCTAGCTTTAAGCACAACCCAATCAGCAGCGAGAAAAACAATCTACAAGAACAAAACCAAAATCACTGAAACCTCTGATTTGATGGAATTCCCAATATTGCTATTCCTCTCACTTTCAGACTATTTTATCTCCCACAGAGATCTCTGTGGAGGGGTGAATCTTTATTTTCCTTTTAAAAGAATCCTGGTGACATTTCAGTCCCTTTTTTCCCCCGCAGCTCTGCACCGGTGCTGCTGCTCAGCTGTTGAAGGAGCTGAGGGAGGCTGGGCTGGGGCACAGATGACTCACCCAGGTTCTCAATGGTGTAGTATCTCTGTTTGTAGTCCACCTTGATGGTCTGGGCGTGGGGGCTGCCGATGCCGTAGCCGATGGCGTAGCCCCTGACCACCACGTCCTGGTTCTCGGGCGGGGTCCAGCTCACCACGATGCTGGTGACCAGCGGCCGCACGTGCAGGGAGCTGGGCACCTCGGGCACACGGCTCTCTGCAGCAACAGGGCAAAGCCTTCTCTCAGACACAGGACAGGGAGACTGTGTCAAACAAAGCACTGCTGAGTGCTGGCATGAGCACACTGAGCGTGCAGGAGACAGCAGAATGTTACCATGACATTCCAGCAGATCCGCCCTTTAAAAGGCAGGATGGTTGTGCTGCAGCTCAGGGGGTTGGGATGGTTTTTGGATCAGATCTGCTTAGGCAGATTTGTATTGCCCATGTTCTCATGCAGTTTTATGCCATCCTTCCCCTCCACAAATTCATCACATTCTTTTCTTGTGAGTATTACAATAATCACATGGTAAAGTCTGGTGATGAAAGAAAGGCTCCTGAGCTGGTTGTAGCATTAAATAGGAAATTCCACAGCTTTAAGAACTGCACTGAAGAGGGTACTCCTCACTTGTCCTACAGTTGTTGCTGCCTACATCCTTTGATTCCCATAATTCATACAACCTAAGTAGAAACTACACAGCCACACTAAAAGTTCAGAAAATACAGAGTCGACATCAAATGTTCAAACTCTTCCCCCAGAAGCAACACAAGTCTCACCCCATCCTACAGAGACACAGAACGTGGATCCCTAACACCAGAACACTTCCACAATGTGCAACTGTAAGCCCCTAATATTTCTCCTAAGAGGCTTTTCCCCACTATTGACTGGAACCTAAAAGCAATCTCCCAACTGTCCCTGGAGTGTCCCTAACTTTGGGTTCACTTCTCAAAAATGAAATAAATCCTTTTGTCGGGTGCTGGTGGATTAGGGATAATTCCCTGCAATAGCAGACTGAGCTCCCCACTCCAAAAGGAATCAAGGACTTGTGCTTCCTGCAGGGATTTCATTTTAATGAAACACGCTGCATTTCTCTACAAACATTTAATAAAGCACCACAACAGGATTATTTGGATCACAGCACAGCCCTGGCCCCCAGCCCAGGGAGCTCTTGGGCTGCTGCTGACACAGCCCAGCAGCTCCAGCTCCCAACTATCAAACACAGCAAAGCTCCAAGTGCAGCAGGAGAGGTGACATTTCCACTGCACTGGGGACAAACTCTGTACAGCTGTTGCACACCTCCTGCTCTGCACTCAGGGGGAACCTGCACCCATTGCAATGTGGAATTGTAACACTTCTGCTCCCCTTTATGCCCATGGGACTCTCCTGGGAATTATTTTCTATTGAAACTCAAAAAGCAGCTGTGGAATAAAAAGAAATGATGCCTCATGTGTCTGTTGAACCTAAGAAAAATAAGATGAGCTGTAAATGCATTTGCATGGTATTAAAATTATCACATGAGCTTTCTAAAAAAAGAAACCCAGCAAAAGCAGTGTGCACACACAGATCTCACAGGTGTATGCAGAGTTATATAAATATCATGTTATTTTGTCTTAGTTGTAAATTTTTATTAGTTTATTCAATGGAAAGAATGCGTAGAAAGTCAGACTTCCTGCAACATTTGGAGATGAAAAAAATTTAAATGACAAAGCCAACAGAGAAGGAAAAAGTTATTTTCTTCTTCCTCCTTCTGCCCTGTTTAAATTTAAATTTAATCCTGGTGCTGTCCTCTGGCAAAGTGCTGTTAACTCCAGCTCAGGGACACTTCCATTGCCCTGTAAGGTGCTCCTTTACAGAGCTCTGCCCCACTTTGGGGACTTGGCAGCTCCAAGGGTGTGTCACATTCACTAAGGGCTGACAGACACAGGGATCAGGGAATTTCCAGTATCCACATCCCTGAAATCCATGGACTTGGTGGAACAGACCCACTGTTGAGGAGAATCCTTTACAGCACAAGAAAGAGCTTTTAGTGTTCCAACAAGCTCAGGAACCTTTCTGCCATAGTTGGAATTTTCAATGTTATTATTCTAATACCCACAATTTCAACATAATTTTATATTTAGCACCCACAGCAGAATTTCTAATAGGAGATTTGGTGCAGAAACATAGAAAATATAATTCATCTCCCTTTTGTTCTGTGCAAAATAAGTTACTGTGTGTCAAAGAAAGCCAAGCATCAACATGGGGCTAAGACTGCAAAGAGCTGTGGCTGAGAATGTTTTCCATAACTTCTTTCCTACTGTGACATCTCATTGTCACTGCAAATAAGTATTCCCTAGCAGAAAGCACTTGATGCCAACATACAGCAGTAGGAAGTGTAGAAGCAGAGCTTCATTTCAAGCCACTCTATTACCTTGGCAAGAATTTGCTGTTTAAATAGAAACTGTTGTCAACCCTAAATAAACCCCATTGTACACCTGGAACAGAAGTGAGAAGGCAGAGGTTTGCCTCTCACAGAGGCAGCCAGGTGCTGGTGAATGAATGACTGAAGTGCCATGCTCTCTGTCCCAGTGGCAGGCTCTCACCATCCAGGTCACTCTCGAAGGTCTCAGCTGACACCCAGTCGGTGGCAGGGCCGGTGCCATTGACGGTCATGGCAGCCACGCGGAAGCTGTACTCAGTGCCACGCTCCAGCCCTGCCAGGGAGCCACACACCATCACCCTGCTAACTCCACAGCTCCACAGACCAGCAACCCCATCAGCCCAGCAACCCCACACACCATCACCCTGCTAACTCCACAGCCCAGCAACCCCATCAGCCCAGCAACCCCACACACCATCACCCTGCTAACTCCACAGCTCCACAGACCAGCAACCCCATCATCAGCCCAGCAACCCCACACATCATCACCTTGCCAATTCCCACACATCATCACCCTGCTAACTCCACAGCTCCACAGCCCAGCAACCCCATCAGCCCAGCAACCCCACACACCATCACCCTGCTAACTCCACAGACCAGCAACCCCATCATCAGCCCAGCAACCCCACACATCATCAACTTGCTAACTCCACAGGTCCATAGCCCAGCAACCCCACCAGCCCAGCAATCCCACACATCCATCACCTTGCCAATTCCCACAGGTCCATCAGCCCAGCAATCCCACAGGTACATCAACCCAGCAACTCCCACAAATCCATCAGCCCAGCAATTCCCATGCCAGCCAGGCACCCCTGGAGGCCAGGACCCCCAGGGAATGGTGTCCCTGAGCTCCCCAGCCACAGGAGGCAGCCCTGGAGGCAGGACCCCCAGGGAATGGTGTCCCTGAGCTCCCCAGCCACAGGAGGCAGCCCTGGAGGCAGGACCCTCAGGGAATGGTGTCCCTGAGCTCCCCAGCCACAGGAGGCAGCCCTGGAGGCCCTGCTGACCTTCGATGAGCTGGGAGAGCTGGGTGCCCCCCACGCTCTCGGTGACGTCGCTCTTGCGGGAAACCTTCCGGTAGCGGATTTTGTATCCCGTGATTTGCCCGCTCTGGGTGCCAGCAGGAGGGGGCTGCCACTGCAGCAGGATGCTCTGGGGAAGGCAGCACAACAAGGGATTCAAAAAAAAAAAAGTCCTTAGGAAAGCTTTTCAAAAAATCTCCACGTGCAATCCCAAAGGCACAATGGGCAAATGTTCCATTTTCTCCCCCCGAGTGCCCAAGGCACTCCAGAAGTGTCTGTGTGTGCCCACACTGCAACAACAGTGAGCAGGGATTCCAGCTCTGATCCTTCAGGGCCTCATTAAATCCCTCCCATCATTAGCACTGTCACTGCATCCCACCACAGCCAGCCCACAGCTGGACTGCAAACCCACATTCATATATTCTCTATAAAGAGCTCAAAAGCTGCATGGGAAGAAAAAGACCCAAAGCAGCTCCAAAATGAGGCCAATCTCAGACCCCCCAGCCTTTTATTTACTCACTGACAGCAGGAAATCCTCCAGTCTTACCTTGGAATTCCGTACCTCCAGTGTTAGGTTCTGTGGTGGGGCACTGGGGACTGGAAAGATTAAAGGAATTACAACCCCAAAACTTTCAAATATTGTATTTCCACACTCAACTACTCTCTGCTCTCATTTGCCATGGAAGTACAAACCATTCTGGTTTAAGGCAGCACATCAAGGAACTACCAATTATCCCACAGGTACTTTCCTGCACAGTGAATGGCTGAGGGGGGCTCTGTACTTTCATCATGAAGAAAAAGCTCTTTACTCAGGTCTTTATTATTTTCACACCTATCTAAATAAAATACGTTTTATATTTAAAAACACTTCTCAAACTCTCAGAGAATGTATCCCATCCAGCTCTTTCCCAAGGCAAATCTTTAATGAACACACTGCTTGATTGGGGGAACCCACATTTAAAGTTCTGGTCTGGACTTTGTTATCCTGATTTTGTGTAACAGGAAACCTTTGATTCCCCAGGGCCTTGTGATAGTGAGGAGGTGAAAAGCATCTCAGACATTGGGGCTGCCTTTGAACTCCCACTCCTTGCTTGTTCTGTACTTGCTGCTCATGGCAGTGAAATCCAGGCAAGAAGGGAGTGGAAGAAAAATCCTGGAAGCAAGGAATTCCTTGTGATACCACAGCAAAATTTGGCTCCTGGCAGAGCTGAGGCTCCCCGGGCAGGAAGGGGAGGCTCCACTGAAGCACATCCATGGGCAAGGAACACAGGGATGAAGGGATGAACCTCACAGAACCCCTCTGAGGGCACAAAGTGGAAGGAATTTGGAAATCACTGGGATAGGGTGAAACAAACCCCAGTACCACCACCCCCCAGAAATGGAGAGGGACAGGATTTGCCTTCCCTTGCCAGCCCAGCTGAACCTGAATCACCACACCTGAGGATGGCTCAGATCCCACCCCCAGCTGTAATCCCTGATCATGAATTCCAGGATAGGAGCAGCACATAAACCTGGGCTCAAATGGTAATACCTGCAGAGTTATCCCTGCAACAAGGCACTGTAACAGATTAGGAGCAAAAACCTACATAAAAATGCAGATGCTTTGTTAAATCAGGGCTAAAGGAAGCTTAGGGAGAAATCCCTGCAGGGAACATGGAGATTGCTCCTGGACACCACAACAGGAAAACACAGGAGGAAAATGTGCATCATTTTGGAAAGATCTGAGAGTTCCCAGGGTTATGAGACTGTAAGAAGCAAGATTACATCCTTCAGACAGTTTTAGAAAGCATCTACCTATAGGTAAGTGTGAAAACTGAAGTTGGAGAAGAAAGAACTCCAGGAAAAGTTCATAATTACATTATAACTCATAATAAATTCTTCTTCAAGCAACCAAGTTGCTGGCAGCCCTTCAGAGAAATGAATGAGCAAGCTTTCAGGTAGAGCAGAAAAAGACAAAGATAGGGGCACACAAGTCTCTCTTTGCACTGGCAGTGAGGGGAAGGGAAAGGAGAGGCTTCCCTGTCACCCTTCCAAAGGATTCCCATGGTCCCTCCAACTGAAGTGTCAGTGTAAGAGGGATTGTGGAAGAGTCAAAGGCAGGGAACAGCAGCCTCTTGCCAGGAACTCCCATCCAGGAATTCTCAAGGAACTGGGGAATGAAACAGCTTCAAGAATTCTGTAACCTCTACCAGTTTATCTTGATACCAGAGGTGGCAAAGTGGTGCCAGCATAAACATGGGACCACCCAAACTCCACCTGCTGGGTCAGAAACTTCCACCAAATCAACCCAAGGAACAATAAAACATGAAATTGAGAGAGCAGGAGCCAGAATAGGAGCAGAATAGGGATTTATCCCCCCTTCAAAGGAAATCCCTTCAATTTTAAGCAATGAGGGCATGGGAGGGAAGTGCTGGTTGAAAGAAAGGCCAGAGCAGGAAGATATGGGGGTAGATGAGCTGGGGAGATCCCAGGGTGTGATCCTGTGTTACAGAACTGCACACAGACCTTGGGATGATTCCTTTAGGTGCTCAGAAGAACACAAAAAGCTCCTCAAATGTAAGTAATGCCTCACTTACACCTTTGATACTGTTTTAGTCCCCTCTGCCTCAGTTTTTAAAGCAAAGGAGAAAAGGAACCTGGAGAGAAGTGCAGAAAAGAACACTAAAGGTTGAATCAGCTTCCACAGGAGAAATGGGTAACCATTCCTGTGTCTTTGGAATCTGGAAAATGAATGAACCAAGGAGACCATGGCAAAGGTCCACAGAATGAGGAGTAGAATAGAGGAATAATCAGTGGATGCTGAGTATTTCCTCTTTCAGGAGCACAGCCCCAGGCAACAAGTGACCTCAACACAGAGCAGAGGCAGAACAGAAAGAAAGGAGGGATTTTTCAGAGAAAATTTATCTGTGGAACATTTGCCCACTTGATGTTGTGGATAAAAGCTGGGGTGGGTTCAAGAAGATGCTGACAGGGTCTCATGGAACAGAAATCACTGCAGAGTCAGGAAGTGCCCCAGAAACAAACCAGACCTAGAGAGAGTTTGGGACAATATTCCCCTCTGTTCCTGGTCACTCCTGGGGAGAGGATTCCAGGCTCTGCTCCCTATCCCCTGAGTGTTCTTCTATAGAAACTTCTCTCTAACAAATACAAGTTGTCACTAACTGATCACTCTGCAGTTGCTCACGTATCTCTGTTTGCTCACATCACTTCTTTATCTGCCTTATAAAAAATACTGACTTCACACCCTGCTCTCACCACTCTGTGCAATGGATTTAACAATATCTGTGCTGGAGTGCAAACATGGGAACACAATTAGAACAAAACCACTCCAAAACCAAGAGTTTGCTCCTATGTGAGAGAACCTAGAAAACAATTTGGAGTTGGTGCCTTCAGTGTATTTTTTTTTTCTGTCCATGCTCAATAACCCATGAAATAAATGGCTGAAGCTGGAATGAAGGACACCATTGTTCTGGAATCACAACCCCACATCCTTCTGCAGGTGCAGCAATTTTCCCTCATTCATTCTGGAAAGCCTCTGGGGTGGGGGTGGGATTTTAACCGTGAACATCCACATACAACAAGGAACAAAGCCCATAAGAGGCTGGTTAAAGATTCCCACGTGGGAAATTGCCAGATAATGGCTGGAAAAACCCCAAAAGTCAAAGAGGGAGCAGCTTTACCGTCGGACAGGGTGCGGGCGGCGACATCGTGGGTGGAGACGCCGGGGCCGTGCTTGTTGTAGGCGACCACGCGGAAGCTGTACTCTGTGAACTTCTTCAGCCCTGTCACCGTGTGGGACAGGCCCCCCACGTCCACATCCTGCCACAACAACACCCAGGGCAAGCTCGGGTCAGCTCTGAGTGCCAGCAGCACCACAGAGCTCCTGTACAACCCCACACACAACCCTCCGTGTCACCTTCAGGAATGGGAGGATGTCAGCTCTGAGCTTCCAGGAGAAAATTCTCACTGTACTATTTAGCATGGACACTGGTCCAGAACATGGAAACTCTCAAAACCATCGTAATATAGATCACTATAATTGAAATAGTGGGTTGCAGAAGTACTGATGTAAAAAACGTTCTTCCCTTTGCTTTTTCCAGCTGGAATGATATTGATATGCAGTCAGATGGGAACGTGGCTGTGAGGACTTGGATTAATCCTCATTCTCAGGTGGCAGCCCATACTTCTACAGAACACACTGAATGCTTCAGTGGCATACTAAAAAAATTAAATTAATTGGACGGTCAGCAATATCAAAACATCAGTCAGTGGGTCCAAGAACTAAAGAAAGTTTGGATTCGGGATCATGCCAAAATCAGTATTTAGCTTGAACTGCTAAAACCCAGCCCACAGCTCTGTGCAAATATCATCTGCACCAGAACAGCTCAACAATGACATGACTGCTCTCTGCCTTCTCCTCTCATGACATGATGGAATTCACCAAAAGCTACTTGATGCTGACAAATATCAAAACAAGGCATCACCAATAAAATGGGTTTCATGCCCAGCCCAGACACAAACATTTCACGTTGGAATTCTGATTTTAAGTATCTCCCACCTCTCAGGCTAAAGGATTCAGTGTGCCAGAAAAGCAGACCCTTCCCAGGTGTCTGCAGCCTTTCAGGCCCTGTACCTGCTCTGTGTGCTGCCCCTTCTCCATGTAGTAGAGTTTGTAGTTCTGGATGTCCCCGTTGCCCGAGAGCGGCGTCTCCCAGGTGACAGTGATGGAGGTGGGGGAGCTGGAGAAGGCACGGATGTTGGGAGCAGGGCCAGGCAGCTGGACTGCAACACAAGGAGAGAGGGAGCTCTGTTAATCCCTAAGCAACAGAGGGACTGCTGTGCCCACCCCTGGCCAGCACCCCAGGAAAAGGGGGGATGTTTCCCATGCTGACATTCCACATGGATCCACCACAGGGTGGGACCAAATTTCCAAAGGAGATCCTGCTCCCTGGGTCCTTTTTTATAGAATGACCCTCACAAGTGACTTGGCATTAGCCCAAAGTTTTCTTTTTTAGCTAATGACCATTTAAAAGTATTCCTGTTACAACAGTTCAGAGAATTTAGCAATGAATGTCCCATCAGTTCTTAATGGTGACAATAAATCCCACAATCCCACCGACTTGGAAAATCTTTGGAAACTGTGGTCCACAAGTACAACTTTTAAAAAGCATCAGATTCTGGGAAAGGTTGTGAATGGGGAGAATAAAAAATAAAGTCAGCATTAATCCCAAAGTGAGACAAACTCCTGGAACACCCCAGCTCACCCTCGGGCTGCGTTGCCACCTTGAGCGGCGCCGAGCTCTCGCCGGGGCCGTGCCTGTTCTGGGCCACAACCCTGAACACATAAACTGTCTCTGGCATCAGGTTCTGGATCATCACCTGGGTCTCTCCAGCACGACTCGTGTTTTCCACACGTTCCCTTTGGGAAACAAAAGGGTTGGGCACAGACACCATGGCTGATTAGTAAATGAGGAGTGGCTGCTCCTGCAGCGTGTCCCATCTGAACATACCCAGTGTGTAAATGAAATGGGATTTACACTGTGCTCCCTGCACAACACCACAACCGTGTGCCAGAAGTGCTGCTGACAAACTGCTCCCAATTTTGCAACTTCCCTTTGCACAAAACAGAATGGACTGAAGGAACAGAATAAATTACACTTGACACCCACAAACTCCGAGTGGTTTCTTTGTTATTCCTGTGACAGCAAGTGATAATTCACAGTGACAGTTTATCCTACAGCTCGGGAGCCAGCACAGAAACTATTTTAGCAGTACACACAGTCTGGCAAGATTTAGGGTATTCCTGTTAATATTGTGGGGCTGCTTTTTGGGGATTTTTCAAAGGAGCTGTTTTAACGTGTTACTTTACCTGCAGCCTGGCCTTGGCTCCTTGTTGATGTTTGGAATTGCTCAGCACACCCAGGACACTGTTTCCACACAGAGTGGAGGTGAAGTGGCTTCTGCTGTGAGCTGGAAACCCTAACCCAGCTGGGAGCACACAGCTCATGTGTGGGGACACCTGGAAGGGGCATTGCTGCTGCTCAGTGACCTCCAGCAAACCCCTGGCACCGGAACACAGCCTCTGCCAAACACCATCCAGGAACTCCACCTGCTCTTATCAGGGATTGAGGGCAAGATTAGGAGATCAATCATTAAACTAAGGGCAGTTTTTATTTCAAGGCACTGTGCACCTGAGCTTGCTCCAGGCTGTGTCTGGGTAATGCCATCCATCCTTCCCTGGAAAGGAGCTCCCTGGGAATGCCAAGAACTCCAAAAAGAGAAATCAGAAAACTTTCCACTGAGTAAATGCAGGGGGCTGTGGCTGCTCTGAGCCCCTCTGGGCTGCCAGACTCCCCAGGGGAAAGGGACAGGCTGGTCTTGGTCCCACTGACACCTGTTAAAGCATTTCTGGCAGAGGAACTGCAGCAGAACCATCCCAGCCTCCCCTTCCTGCCTTCCAGCCACTCTGCTTCAGTTTCTATCAGGGAAATACAATCCCCATATCTCCATTTTAAATTTGTTTCTTTTTACATCCACCGGTGTGGTTGATTTAGCAGAACTTGGCTGAAACATTCTGAAATCCCTGTTGGTTTCTGCATTATTAAACTGTATTTATATAGAGGGGAACAATGCACCCTCTGTAACTAAATACCTATTTATACCCTATTTTCTAGAATGTTCCTCTTCATAATCTCAGCTAAAATGGCACTGCATAAACAGCTTCATTTATTTCAGCTTTTTATTAATTTTCATTACTATTTTCTCCACTTCAAGCACAACACTTTCTTGAAAACATGTTTCCAAGTGGAGTTTCCTTTAAGATAAGCTGTAGCTACAAGGATGGAATCTGAGAGCCCAGCCTAAGTACCAATGGATTCACATCTGTGGGATAATATCCAGCTCCAATTAACATGCAAAATATAGCATTTTCTGACTCAAGCAGAAGTGCACTCCCTGATTTCATCTGGGAAAAAATGGTAATCAGCAAACCAAGGTTATTATTTACAATTAGAAAAATTAAAAAAAAAAATTTACTGGAAAGACATTTACCAAAAATAAATAGAGAGGTCACAGTATTGCAAATTTTCAGTAATAACTAGGAATGTGACTTCAGAACAGTGTGATAAAAACAGGAGAGATTAATCTAATTAAGAGCTGTGTGAATCCTTCCTTTATGGCCATTCCTGGGGAGCCTGGAGCACTTTTCCAGTGTGATCAGGTTGGGGTAACAGGCACCAAGCAGATGCCCCCAGGAACAACTGCAACCCTGTGCAGATTGAGTATTCCATGATTCCACTGTAATCCTCAATTAGGGAGCTTTGGAAACTCCAGTTAAGGTTCACAGGAACTCTCAGGCACCCAAGGGAAGAACCTCCAGTGCAACCCCAGGATTTGGCTGGAAATGCCAAGGTTAAAGTTGCATTTATATCCAAAAAGCACCTTTGGGGAGCTGTTAGGGAGGGGATATGGTGTGTGCCAGCCATGCCAGCTGTGGGGCCTGGCAGGGAGCTCCAGAGGCATTCTGAGTGTCATTACACACAATTAAACTCCATTTGCTGTGTCTGAGCACACCACAGTGAACTGTGAATTCAGCAGTGTTTAAACATCCCACATGTATAATTTACCACCTCAGACCTGCAATGTGCCATTATTTCTTTTATTTTTATCCCTATCTTGAAGTCTGGGGTTCTTCTGCCTGACTGCTTGTCTAAACCTTCCTGCAGCACTTTTGAATTTTCACACCCTTTCCAGGGGAACTGCCTTGAGTGTGAAGTAAATAAATACCTGACATGGGGATGAAATAACCTTGCAGCTGTGTGAGACAGTCACATCCACATGCTCAGATTGCCCCAGGCATGCAGGGGGTGTGGCAGGAGAGCTGGACTCCCCTTCCTTCCCACCTCACTGCCTCCAGGGAGCCTCTCTGATGTCCCCAGGCCAGGGTGGGACAAGGTGGAACGGTGACACTGAAGCAGGAATGTCCCCTCCATTATTTGTTCTTTACTTTGAAATGCTCTCTTGGAATCACAGAATGGGTTGGGTTGGAACAGAAATGCAAAGTGTCCCAGTGCCACCCCCCACACCATGGGCAGGGACATCTTCCACTATCCCAGGCTGCTCCAAACCCCATCCAGCCTGGCCTGGAACACCTTGGATATTACCAAATTAAGGAAGTAACAGAAAAACAACATTTGTGATGCAAATAAAATGTTACTAATTGCCTCAATTAATTGCCACGAGCCTGGATGTCTATCCACAGGATTAAGGAAGAGCAGGAATTCCCCTCTAGAGTGCTTTGTGTTCCAAATGACTTTGCATCTCAGACTCTCATCAGCAAGGTGACAGATAATTTTCCCTTGAGTAATAAATCTGATAAGCTAATCTGCAATTAATTAAGTATTGTTCCAAACAAATGTTCATTTCAACTTCCTCTAATTTATCACAATTTGAAACTGTAATTCCAAGCAGTAGATCCCATCAGGAAGGAGAAGGGGTAGACTGCTATCATCCACTGGGATAATATGTCAAAGTGATGATTGTGAGGCATTCACCAGATTTCTGTTTACTGTGGTTTCTAGGAGGGAATTAGCACTTAGCACTGACCATGGTGTTTAACCAACACCCATCACACAGCTGTCCCTGCACTGACAGGGCATTTGCAGGGGTTTGAAGCCTGATGTGCCTCTTGCTTCCAGCACAGCTTCCAGGGGATGTTCCTGTGCCTCCTGATATGCTGGAGTCAGTGAGTCAGGGGTCTCTGGATTCTTCAGAGAGAAATCAGAGTGCTGGGATTGCATTAAAGCCTTTGGATGGGTTGAAGTGTATTAAGCCTCTCATACATAAAGTAGACATTGAAGCAGAAGTAAGTTGGTAAGTTTTAGTAGGAGCTGTAATGCTTTTAGTAAGTGAAAGGTTTCAAATGCCAGAGCAGCAGAGTGTGATCTAGTGAAGGTGAAACACACTGATATCTTCAATAAGAGGCTCCAGGCCCACAGCTGTAGACAGGACTTAGACATAACAGAGCTACAGAATAGAGTGTATGTGTAACCTGGTGTGCTAAGAAACTGGAATTCTAACAGGTTAACTGGTCTGAGCTTGTTGGAAAAATCCTATATAAGAGTTTGTGCTTTTAGCCATTGGCTTTTGCCAGGGCTTTCAGCCATTTGCTCTGCCAGGCATTTGCTTTGCTACTGCTACTGCTCTCCTATTGCTTTTTGCCATTGCCTTTTGAAACTGCTGTGCTTTGTAATAAATAACCTTTATAACTATTAGCTGCTTTTGCTTATTCAGAAGATTACCTAAGTAGGAGCCTAAGAGCTCCAGAGTTGGTGCCTAAAAGCACTGGAGCTCTGAGAAGCTGCCACTGAGCTGTGGCAGTCCAGCAGGCTGTGAAACCCCCGGGGCGGAGCGGACCGCAGGCTGCGTGTCCCTGGTGTGCCAGCAGAGCCCAGCAGAGCCCTGCCCCGTGCTCACCTGTTGATGCCCTCCTTGGTGTAGAAGATGGAGTAGGTGAGGTTGTCTCCCTGGGGGTCTGAGGCTGGGGGCCGCCAGGTGAGCCGGATGAAGCGGGTGGACACCAGCGTGGCCACGACGTCCCGCGGCGCGGAGGGCAGGGGTCCCGCTGCCGCTGGTGCTAGATGGTCATTAGTGGCACTGGTCAGTGAAGTGGGAGCTAATGTTGGGATGGCAACATCTTGGCATGTGCAAACATTGGGGAATATGAAGGGCAAACATCACCACGGTTTAAAAAAAAAAAGAAAAAAAAGAGAACAGAAAAAAAAAACGTAAAAGAAATAAACAAAACCACGATGGGAAACAGAAGAAAATGAACACACAAAAAAGGCCATTAAACTGAAGGCTGACATGCAGGCTAAGGTAACTACTGACCACTAATGGTGAGTACAGGACACTGTCAGGCAGGCAGACCAAATCTCCACTGTAATGGAAGTGGCAGGGGAGGGAAGGGTGGAACTGGGGGTAAAATAAACCTCAGCAGAGGATACCAGCAGCAAACACAGTGTCATTGCTTTGTGACCACAGTAAACACCAACCTCTGTTAATTGCCCAAATACACAGTCAGACAACACTTGCTACTGTAGCTCATTAACATGCACAATTCATTTAAATCGTTCTCAATTATAACAAAATGACAGAGGAATTCCTTTCAGTGCAAACTCATCCTGTCAAACCCTGCAGTCATTTCATACAAAGCTGCTTCCTGACCTGGTTGGGTTCTGCTCCTGCCCATAGCACTGGAATTACAGCCTTTTTCCCCCTGTTTTCCTGCCATCAGTGCTCTTCCTCTGTCCCACAACACCCATTTCATCATTTTACAGTGACTAACAAGCATAAACAACTGCTGCTCTGGATTATACTGACACTCTCCAAACTTTTACCCGCAGCCATGTCTTCCTGTGTTGCTACTCCAAAGCAGGATAAATCCAGGGATTATTGCATTAAAAGGTTGGTGATTTAACAGCACAAGCTGAACCATAGGAAGAGTCACTCTCCAAATCCTATTAAAGCAATCCAGCCAGTAAATGTAACAGTGAGATTCTGAGCAGCTGGACCCCAATTACCACCAAGTGTTCCAAGCAGCACAATTAGTAACAAGCCTCCAAAACTCAGGATACACAGAATTTTTCTGAATTCTTAACTATTTACCAAGCTTAAGACACCTGATGACATTTTCCACATGGGAACCCATGCTGCCAAATACATTTATTTTTTTCATTAATTATGGAAACTAGCTAAAATTGCTTTGCTTCTCCCCAGAAAGAAATTCAGGACTAGAAAAGCTGTTGTTGAGCTGCAGCATCTGCACCAGAACACGTGGATTTGTGTGCTGATACATAATGAGAAAACCTCCCAAAAAAACTGAATAAAGGAGAAAATGTTGTCTGAATGACCAAACCTTCAGAGAAAAAACACTGAGGAGTCTTTTATCAGCAACAACCTGATTTGAAATTGTCAAAGCCCCTTGTCAGTCCAAGCATCAGCAGGATGCTCCTCCATTGGCAGGACTCTCATTTTTCCTGTTCTGTTTCTTGGGCAGGTCCTGACTGAGACTTAAGAACCAGCCACGGGTTTTTATCAGATTTGTACAGTTTAACACCAGTCCATGGGCAGGAGCGGGAGACAGATTCCCAGAGCCAGGAACATTTTGGCATTCCAAATACAAATCACAGAGAGACATGTACTCCAGGGTATCTCTTTAATTATCTCTTCCACACTCTAATAGCTAAAGATCCCAATTAAGTGCTCTCCTGCAGCCCCTCCTGGTCAATACATGACACCATTAATTTCACATTCATTGCAAAATCTATTTTTATCTAATTCTCCCTTTTTTTATGTCCCATAATTGGATTTCTTGCACCACTCTCAGCTCTTCTGGCCTCAGCCAGGCACCATTCTCCCAAGGAGTCCCTTCCCTGTGTTTAAATCCCAGCCCTTGCCACCAGCTCCTTTGGACTGGAGACCTTCTCCCTGTACTGACAAACTCCTTCCTCAGTGCTCCCACTGAGGAACAAGGGATGGAACTGTAGAATTCTCCATGGTGCCCACTGATTTCAGCACTTTTCCCACTGTCCTGCTTGATTTCCAATTCACTTTGAATTCCAAACACTCATACTTGGGTTTCTCTTACCTGTCTTGGCAATACTGTCAGGTGATCTGCTTCAAATAACATGGTTTTATGCAAAACCCATCCCTTACCCATTGTTAAAATTGATTCAGTTGAATTAAAGTTTGATATTTTTTAAATTCATCTGCTTATCTGAACCCCATTCCCACACACTGATGTGTTTTTCATCCTATATCATGAAATAGATCCATCTTTTATGAAGAGATGTGCACACAGAGCTGATGTGTCTGGGAGAGCTGCCAGGACTTCCCAGAGAACAGACACCCAGTTCTAGCCTTGTGCAAGGCTCAGACCAGGAATGCTCCTTCCCACAGCATTACAGGAGAACAGGAACACACAACAAAATCCTAATGATGCCTGAAAATCAGCTGTGACCCAGAGAGCAGCAAGGACCTGAAACCCTCAGGCGAGGTGAGCAGGGCCAGGCCCCACAATTCCCCCAACACTGCACTAAAACAGTTTTGGGACTGCCAGGAGCTGGGGGATGTACCCTGAAGATTAAGGGATTTCCTTCCTTTTTCCCCTGTATTTTCTACAAATGCCTCAAGTTACAGAGGTTTCACCCCCAGCCATGTGAGCAGAGCTCTGCAGTCAGAGCTGTGTAATGAGCAATTGCACCCAAATTAGCTCTAACACCAGTCAGGGAATGGCTTTGTCACTTCCATCTTTCAGCACTAAGAGACTTTCAAGTCTCTTCTTTCAAACATCTCCTTCATCACTTCCTAAAAGTAACTCCAAATCTGGACTGTTCTCTGCAGTTATTCCTACACATCTTCCCATGAATCTCATTTTTTAAAAACACCTTCAACAAGTGATTTGTACTTTGCACCATAATTTTTGTCCTACTGTGGAGAAACTGGGACCAGAGGGATGTTTAGGAGTTTAGAGGAGCTCCTGAACAACTCCAGGAAGCAGAGTTCCACTCCTGCATCCCAGCCACTGCAGGGCAGGCAGCAATTCTCTGCAACATGAGAAGCAGAATTTTTAAACTTTGCCCTAGAAATTATTATCCTCATGGAAATGGTTTTCCCTACATCCCAGAGCATTCCAAGTCACAGAATCTGTGTTTGTGCTGCTCAGGTGTGCCAGCCAAGGCAGCTCCACAGGAATCCCAGGCATTCAGGCTGGGAGGACATTCCAGCTGCTAATCCTCAAGCCCATTCCATCAAACTGCCCTTCCCAGGGCTCCTTCTGAGCAGACATCAAATACTGCAACTATTTTATCAAAATACTTTGCAGGGTGTGCAAATACCCACAAGGAACTGGACTCAAATCACTAACAAGGTTTTAATTGCCCCAGCATTGGGCTGGTGACATCCAAGAGGTGAAGGTGTCCATGGGGTGGGTGCACTGGTGTGATCCCATCTCTTCATCCTGTAGGAAAACTGTGGGATAACAAAGAGACAGAGCAATCCAGGATTGCTGCTCCAGTGCCACCACCCAGGGGGCCCAGGAGATCTTTTGCAAACAACTCAGCCACAGCTGAAAAGCACTCACTGTTAGGAAATCACTGGAAATACTTTCCACATTGTCCAGCCCCTCCTGTTCAGATTTCCCTTTTCCTGCCTTCCCCCCTCCAGAGGTTATTGGCATCTCCAGGCTTCCTCCTGTTTGGCAACAACATACCAGTGATACCACTGGATCCAACACAAAGGGGGAGGGGGGAATAGGACCCTTATCTGAACACATTCCAACCCCTGGGTACCCACCTGGCACTGCCACCCCCTGCCTCTGAAGAGCTGTGGAAATGCAGAAATTCAGACCCAGAAACACCTAAGAACTGGTTAAAGTCATATTTAGGCTGTTTGGCCATATCCAAGTGTTTGCAAGTCCTCCTACACCACCTACCCAAGGGGAGAAGGCTGGGGATTTTGGAAAAGGAACTGGAGAGTGATCCAGGTGTTCCTGGAGCCCAGTGCTGCACCCCAAACACCCAACAGGGACCTGAGTGCATCTCCCAGCCCAGAGACATTGAGGTCCAGTTAATGGGGAGGGAGAGGAGAGGAGAGGAGAGGAGAGGAGAGGAGAGGAGAGGAGAGGAGAGGAGAGGAGAGGAGAGGATGAGGAGAGGAGAGGAGAGGGAAGAGGAGGAGAGAGGAGAGGGAGGAGAGGAGAGGAGAGGAGAGGAGAGGAGAGGAGAGGAGAGGAGAGGAGAGGAGAGGAAGGAGGAGAGGAGGGGAGAGGAGGAGAGGGAGAGGAGAGGAGAGGAGAGGAGAGGGAGAGGAGAGGAGAGGAGAGGAGAGGAGAGGAGAGGAGAGGAGAGGCGAGGAGAGGAGAGGAGAGGAGGAGGAGAGGGAGAGGAGAGGAGAGGAGAGGATAGAGGAGAGGAGAGGAGAGGAGAGGAGGAGGAGAGGAGAGGAGAGGAGAGGAGAGGAGAGGAGAGGAGAGGAGAGGAGAGGAGAGGAGAGGAGAGGAGAGGAGAGGAGAGGAGAGGAGAGGAGAGGAGAGGAGAGGAGAGGAGAGGAGAGGAGAGGAGAGGAGAGTCCTCTGAATGACTTCAGAGTAGATTTTAGAGATTTGAACCATGATTTCAATAAAGATCTGCTACAACTAAAACCAGCAAATAACTATTTTGCCAACAAAACTTTTGAAAAAGGACATTCAGATCTCAAACCTCAAACATTTTAACTGTATTCCTTAAGAAAATAATACCTCAGAGGTAACAAATGTTTAATTTTTACTTCAGGCATTCATATAAAACTGTGTACTCAATAATATTTCTCCCATAAATCTATTTAACAGGTTCCAGAAAGGTAAAAGACTTTCAAACTTTTTGTTGTACTTAATGCACTGTTCTAAATTTCAACTTTGGTTCATGGTGACCCAATGGAAGGATTCAGGTCAGATCAGGATTAAGCAGCAGTGATGCTGCAGAGAGTCAAGAGTCAAATCCCACTGATGTCATTATGCTCATCATATTTAAAAACAACAGCAGCATTTGGCAGCAGTGCAAAAATAAGCATGAAATAATAAAATTAGTAAGTTCACACTGCACACCACCCTTCAACATTTTGCTTTCTTTATTTTTTGCCCATATTTTCACTTGTATCCAATTGTCCTTGTTCAAATGCTTAAAACATAAATTTCCACAGAAGGGATCACTTTGTTATTGCCAGCTGCTCCCTGAGTGATGCCACACTCAAACAAAGCCACATTACCTGGCCCTAATAACTTCTTTCAGACAAACAGTCAAAGTGCTGAAGTTGGTCTCACCAGATCAGCTGTAAAAATGGAATTAACTTCTTCCCTTGGAAAAACTCATTTAAAGGAATCTCTGTGACACCCTCCACAAATTGGTGCTTTTGTGCAAAGCTGGAATAGAGACTGAACACTTGTGGAAAGAAGAGGGGTGGAAAATAATTTCTGCTTTATAGAATGAACAGAAATGTCCTGAATCTCCTGGACTTCCAAAGACAGCCACCATCATCCCCATTCCCCTGGTGTAAAACACAGATTCATGTCTGCTTAATGTAAAACACCCTCCAATTTAGGATTTTGCAGACTTAATTATTCTCCATGAGCTAATTTAAACTGCAGAACTTTGTGGACTCTATAATTAGTTTTGTAAATTTGGAAATGTATGGAATTTGTGAGATGTGTCAGAAAGGCAAACATGGCAGAGCTGGGGCCAACACCTCAAGGGAAGCCCAGCTGGACACAGAGCCAGTGGCCAGGGCATCTCTTTGGGAATTAGGAACCATGGAGCAAAGGGGCCCAGGGGCTGATCCCACACAGGCACAGCTCACTCAAGGAAAATGTTTGAGAACAACTCTTGGAATAAATTATGTCCTTCACACACTTAAAAACCCCAATTTAATCCCCACCCTGAGGAACAGACCCTGCCCCACCAATATCTCTCATTTTTCCTCATAAATGAAATGGAGATGCTTCTTCATTTATTCCTCTATGGTGACACATTCAGCCTGGAGGAGGAGAAATGCCTTATTTTTTAATTTTTAATTGCCTTCGATTAATTTACATCACCACTGGGAGCGAGAGCTGTTATTTACTCTTCACTCAATGCACAGTGTTGCAAAAAACTCCTCAAAAATCCAGAACAAGCAAGTGTTTACCTGCCACTCAGTGATTCTGATTTTTAAGGCATTTATTTGGTTCTGCTCTGTGAACGGACACTGCTGGATGCTCAATAAACTGGGATATATAAATACAGTGATAAGCACATTCTGACTGGGAGCCTGTGTTTTAAAGGAAGTCATAAATCCCCTCCTGATAACAAGCCCTCCTCCCATTCCCATTTCACCATGAAATGCTTTGGTGCAGAGGAAACAATTTGATTTTTTCCTGTCTCATAAAACAAGCCTTAAAAAGGTGTGACGGCCCTGCTGACGCATTCCAGGGAAATGGAGCAGGAACCCCCTGCTTCCAACCACATCCCAGTGCTCAGGGGAGGAGGGAGGGGAAAAAAGCCCTGCAGGGATTGCAGTCACAAGACTCAGGTTATTAAAAAATGGGAAATAAGCCATACACACCTCACCTGTCCCCAAAGAGTACAAAATTGCTTTGAAACACATTTTGTCCTTGCAAACAAATTCCAAACATAACACATATGGCAAAATGATAGGTATGACCTTCAAATTCAGTAGTGAACATTCAATTATTTAAAGAATTAAATATTTTGTTTAAGAACTACTCTGAAGAAAAAGAATCCAAAACCCAAAACAAAACCCACATATAGAACCCAAGGCAGAAAAACTGCCTGGAAGTGTCCCCAAAGAACCTGGCCAGGGTCCCCTCTTACTGTAAATATTCCTCTGAAGAATTAAAAAAATCTCCTGAGAGCAGCAGAGCCTGCAAGAGTGTTCTGCAACCTGACTTTAACAATGGCAGCAGAGCTGCAACTTTATTCCCAATAACTGAGTTCTGTTCAAGCACAGCCTTTGAGCAGCAGTGACAAATAAAACCCCTTGTCCTGCACAAGGGGCCCAGCTCTGCACAGCCCCTGGCACATCTGGAGAATTCAATTTGGCTCTGAAGCTCCCCCAGGCCCTGCCAATAACTCTCCTGTTGCCCTTGGGCAGATCCCCTCCCTTCCCACCTCTCCCTTGTGGAATCCACAGGGATGCTCAGCTGAGGGAAGAGGGTCACCAGTGCTGGGAGCTTTGGGAATGCTGTAACAATCCCCAAAAATCCTGCAGGCAGCAGTGCAGGACCAGCACATCCCTGGCAGCGCCCCAGGCCAGGCTGGATGGGCTTGGAGCACCCTGGGACACTGGAAGGTGTCCCTGCCATGGTGATGGGATGGACTTCAAGGTGCCTCCAGCCCAAACCACCCTGGGATGCCATGACCATGCCTCTACTATTTCAGGACATATTTTCACAGGAACACCACAATAGCAGCCTGAACTGAAACAAAGGAACCCAGCAAACACAAACCCTGCCAGATCACTGATAGCCCCTGACTTTAATCTGCACTATTTCCTTTAAGTGAGTGCCATGCCCCTCCAAGTGCCTCTGGACAAAACACCCTGACCCTGCCTGGGACACCTGCAGGGGTACAAGGGCTGTAGCTCAGTGTTACTCTCCATGGCTGCTTTTCTCCAAAAAAACCCCAAAACAAACCTTGTAGTGGGACATCTTTTCCATCTCTTTGGGATGACACTTGGAACAACTCAGCAGCACCAATTCTACCAAGATAGAGCTGCAGCAGATGAGGCTGAACAAGCTGCTTGTTGTCAAAATTGTCCTTATTCCTCCAAGCTTTTTAAAAAAAATCTTATTTAAACTAATTATTAATGGCTTATTTAACTACTTGTTTATATACATCTCACACACTCTGTTTTCCTTCCATTTAGGTTTATATCTACACAATTAATATTTTTTGAGAGAAGTTCCCTCAAACCCCCCCTTCCCCTTTTACTCTATAACCACCTACAGAGCAGCACTATTTGATGTGGTACTGGATATTTGATTAATTTTCATTGGATTTCTCTGCTCAAGGCCACATGTACATGCTCCTTGCTGCCCACCTCACACCCACCCATTTTTATAGAACTAGAGGAGTATCAAGATATTTGGGAATCTTACAAACTCTTAATTAAAAATTTTTTCTTTCTAGTTTTAAATCTGTAATGTTGACTTACTTCCTCATATTTCTAATACTAACAGAAAAAGTGAACCCCATGAGTATTTTTAAAATAAAACTGCTTTTCCCAGCACAGAGGCTTGGAAATTTGGTGTGCACTTCCCAGCACACAAGAACTGAAGGTTATTCCCCAGAAGTACATGATGGGCTTTACAGCAAAAGATGCAATATTTAAATGTGCATTTGCTGTGGTCACTGACCACTTAAAAATGCCCAAAAAACAAGTTTTAGAAGCAGTTTATAAATGTAAACTGGTGCTGAGGAAGGGCCAAGGTGGATGTCCATTCCCTGGATCCAGGCATGACTTTCCTGCCTTTTTCTTTTCCTTCAACACCTCCAGTGCTGATGTGTCACCAGGAAAACCACACAGAATCCATCTGTCTTTAAAGACTCTGGATCTACAGTTATGAGCTTCTTTTTGGGGAGAAGAGAAATTACAGGAGAGGGGAAACCACCAGGAAAGCAAGAAACCCCCACTCCAGGCTGTTCTATCCCAGTGACATTTTAAGGCTGGTTACAATACTGAACACACATCATTAAAATTTATATTTCTATGTTAGATTTATGGCATTTCCTTAGGGAATAAACCCCATGAGCCATGATAACCATGCAGGTTATCCTGTCAATAAGTACCAGGGGCTTCTCCCAGCTCCAGATGTTCATCAGCAAGAGTGCTGTTACCCACTGAGCCCAAGTGAAAACCAATCCTGCCCCTTTCTCTCCAAATGGATTCAGCCATCTCTGCTGCTCCTGTATCATTTAGCAACTCTGAAATATAAGCAACCAATTAAGACCAACCCCATGTGTTTGTTCTCCCTGCTGGTGAGAGACTGACAAAATCTGATCTTTTCCTTTCCAACAGGAGCCTGGGATCAATTACAAATTGAGGGTGTTTGTGTCAATCTCACAGCCCTGGATATGAGGAATAAAGGCAGAGGAAATGCCTTTGGTAGTCATGACTGATATCATGCTACAGTTAATTCTGCCCTTCCACTCAGCCAGGGATGGAAAAAGCAAAGCCACTAAAAACAACAGCCCTTGTGATCCACTGCAGTGGCTGCTCTTGCCCCTGGTTATTTGTGTTTTCCTCTCTAAGCAGGAGCCAGAGCCAGGCAGAGCAGCCATCACTCCACAGCTGGAGCTGGGTAGCACCACTTTGTTCCCAGGAAAAAGCACTCCTGACATGACATCACCCAGCCAAGCTGCCAGGAATATGTAAAATAGGAGGGTAAACATAACTGCAGTGGGTGGACTTCAGTGCTCTTGAGGGAGGTGTATTTGGTGTTAACAATCAGCCTTTCTGGTGGCCAAGAGATTTTATGAGAAACTCTCTCAGGAATTCAGGACTAGCCAGAAGAGATAAAATGGACTCAGAGTTTTCCATATGCACCCTACCTCACTGCACTCCTGCAGTGGGACAGTAAATATGGAATAATACAGCTGGAGGACAGCAAACTTGTATTAATATGTGTTGTGTGTTTCTCATAAAACATTGAAGCTCTTTGCTCCTATGGGCCCTTGCTCTGCCTCCACTGAACATTCCTTATGTATCACTCCTTTTTTAACATGACATGGAATTTCTTCAAGTACCTTCTAGCCCTCATCTCCCCTGGTGAAAACCAGAATTCAAGGTGCCAGTGTTTCCAAGCATAGCTGCACAAGCAGCATCCCCACAACTCTTTATTTGTGGGGCCAGACTTAAGTCACAGCACCCAACCCTGTACAAATTCCATCAGGAGGTTCCCACTTCTTTGCCAAGCCAACTGTAAATACAGTCATAAAACAAGAAATGAAAACTAATAAATACAATATAAATGCTGTTCTGCCTCCCTGCAATTCATGGCGTGCCAGCAAACATTAATCTATTCCTAATTTAATCTAAATTAGAGCCATTTATTCAAAGCCTGTGCCAGCTTTAAACATGAATAGACTACTGAGAACTGCTTAGCTCCTGTTTCATCAAGTTAAATGCTCAAGAAGTTTGGGATCTAGGGTGGTTTAATCAGTTCTGCTTCTCAATAAGACCATATATAAGCAGGGCCCATAAACAGGGAATAAATAAAGATCATTTATTAAACAGGAATTGAGTCGAGAAATGGAACTGACTAAATTCAAACAGCTCCCAGGCCATTTTGAACAGACATGCAGCCATGAGAAACACAAATGCTCCTTTCCCTGAGGAATAATAGCTAAGTAATGTAAATTAAAATCAAAATTAAACCCAAAAACCCCACTCTTGCAGCACTAAAGAGGAGCACACATTGCTGTGTTTACAGAAAATTAGCACTGGAGTGTACACAACCGGTACAAAACATTCCCTGAGTTTGGCTTTGGCTGTGACTGTTTGAAGTCAGTTTGTGATTTCAGATGCTGTTTATGTTCCTGAAGCACAGCTCTCCAAATGAGGCTCCCAAGCTGTTCCTGCAGCATCCATCTGATTCTGGGGGCTGGGATGGAGCAGGGAGTCAGGAATGCTCCATTCCATGGAGCCCCAGCACTGCCAGGAGCTCTTCATGTGCAGCTCAGAGTTTGACATTTGCTGCTGTTAAAGCTTTTTGGGGACACACTTTAGTCCTGTGAGTGGAAACCCTCAGGGATATGTGGATATAAAATAGACCAAAGCAGGGAGGAAGCTCCCCTGCTACTCTTGGCTCTGATGATGCTCATCCCACTGGATTTTCCATCCTCCAACTTTCAGATATTCCCATCCCATCAGAGCAGAGGTTCCTCCCCATCTCCCCAGGTTTCCAGAGCAGCAGAGCCAGGTGCCCTCAGCACAGACCTGCTGTCCCAGAGCCATGGGCTGCTGTGTGCTGGAAGGGACCTTGAACACCCAATCCAGTCCCACCCCAGGTCCATCATCATCTCCCACTTCCCCAAAATTCACAGTTCATTCCTTGGTGTACTTTTTCCTCTTTTTTTCTGCAAGGCTTTGCAACCTCCCTGCTCAATTTTCATCTATTCCTTCCCTGGTGGACACTGAGACTCCTGAAAGCCACTCCTGGAAACCACAGGGACCTCTTCCCATTTTCCTTCATTAAGACATGCAAAATTGGACAAGGCAGAAAGAACATGAGAACATTTCTGTCAGAAAGAAACAGGAGACTGCAGAGGAACACCCAGAGTCCTCCTTTATTGCTCTTAAGAACAATATATTTTTATCTTGCTCTGGCATTTGATTCACAAAACCCTGTAGATTTTTCAAGTACTTCTGCAGTCTCCAAGAACTCCACAGAATTCCATGCACTGAGAATGCTTTCATTCACAATATGTAACTAAAAAATACTCTAAAGCACCACCTCTATGTGTGAGAGAGCCTCAGAAGGTACATTTGATATCTATAAATTCATCCAAAATAGGTCCTGAGGTGACATGAGAGGAGTCTGCCTCAGGGTTTGAAGCAGGCAAGGCCCTATTTATGGGATGTTTTACACTTGGCAAATACACAAATGTGTAACTGAGTTTTTCAAAGCAGAGCACAGTTGGCCTCTTAGTGCCAACTTTTGCATTTCTTTCAGTAGGAGCCAAAAATTGTCAACAAGAACTTCTATTTGCCTCCTACAACAGCATAATGTAGCTCATAATTATGGGGAAAACAGAGTAGTTCATCTATCCTTGCTGAAGTAAGGCTTTTGACATTCCTTTAAAATCCAGCTACAGCTGGGAATGTTTTCAGTCAGGTCAGGGGAGCTGAAATGGCCTCTGTGAGGAATGGGAATCTCCAAGTCAGCCTGAAGTGACTTCAAACAGTCCAATACCATCTGCAGTGCAGAAATGACAGATTTTCAGCACAATCTTAACTGAAATGTGCTGGCTTTGGGAGGCTTGCATCAGATTCCTGATGTTCTCCATCTTTCTGTGGGTCAGAGAAGCCCCCAGCCCCTTTCAGTGCTCCAAGACTGCACACAGCTCATGGCCAAACCCTGGCAGAGAGGCACCAGCAGCAAGGGCTGGACAGAATTCAATTGCTTTTAAAAAGCACCAATTTAGGGCAATAAATTATGCCTGTAAAACTCCCTCTGAATTAGGATCCACAGAATGCAACTCAACAGAGGAACTGAGATCATCCAGTGGTGTCAGACTTCAATCCAACATCAGGCACTTTTGTTTCTTGAGGGGATCAGCAGGAAACACACCCCATGGAATTGTCAGGTTTGGACATTCCATGCAGAGCACCAACACCAAGGGGGTGCATCCCCAGCCCTGCCTCAGTGTGTCAGGATCACAGAGCAGGTCTGGGAGCTCACCTGAACCCCCCTTGAGCAGAGCCAACCAGGTGCTCAGGGCTTTGGGCAGGTGTTTGTGTCTCCAGGGCCTCCCTGGGCAGCCTGTTGGGCTGCAGCTCCCTCCCTGTGGAACTGCTTTCTCTGAGCAGAAATTCCTCTGCTTGCAGCTTTTCCCTGCCACCACCACCTGCCCTGTGTCCCCACCCCCTGTCTGAGCAGTAACAGAGTCCAGGATAATCAAAGCCAGCACATCACATGCTCCCAGTTTCCATGGCTCTCCACACATCCCACCATCCAGCCTGGATTTCCCTACTTTAGTTTCAGGGATACCCTCAGGGACACCACCAAGGGTCTGGCTAAAGGCAAAGTAAACAAAATCCATTTTTCTCCTTTCAACCACAGGCCCAACCAACCATTCCATCTCAGCCAGCCACATGAACAATTAGGCACAGTTTGCCTTTGGCAAACCCACACTGATTTTCCCAATCATCATCCCTTTCATGCAGCACTAACATGGCCTCAGGGGCATTTGCTCCATAACCTTCCCTGAACAGGCTCCAGCTCCAGCTGAGCTTTGTCTTTCCCACATCCCTACCCTTCCAGGCAATTTGCTGCCTGTGATTCCAGACTCCCTAGGCTTTCACTTTGTGTCTGAGCCCAGCTGGCAGCTCCTCCTTTATCCCTCCTGGTCTGCTGGACACACACATTCTACGTGGAGCAGACCATTCCTGTGCTTTGGTCCTTCAGGATCAAATGGTTTGCCTCTTGTCCATTAACAGTCTCCCATGGAAACCTCCCAAAAATACCCCTAACAGTGTCTGGAAGTTGAAGGAATTCTCAGCTCCACTCACCAGCCAGATACAGGCAATGAATTCCACTCCACATCCTGGCTGTCACAGACCCTCTCCCTCTCCCCCTCTCCCTCTCCTCTCCTCCTGGGAATAATTAATCTCATGCAAGATTATCCTTGCTTGGACAGGGACCTTTTTTCATGAAAAAACTGACTTTTAAGAAATGGATAGTTCCACAACAAATAATCCCGGTAAGGTTCCCAAAGCACCGTATCCAACTCATTCACTCCAAGATTTTACTCCTGTACAATCCACAATACAGGGAAAAAAATTCCAATTTTGTGATACAGAAGTACAAGCACCTCCCTTCAGTTGTGAAGGTGACCCAGTGCATCTGACAGGACAGTTTGGAACTGTTCTCCCATAACACACATATTTGTTTACAGGCCAGGGCTGTGCTTTCCACAGCGTTCAGCATCGCTCCTGTTTCTCCCTGGTGCCTGAGTGCTTGTCAATGCCTTTCACACAGGGTGACAGGGAACCATCTGCCTCCCTCCTCCTACTTGTTGCCACCTGTTCTTTTCCCAGTCCCCACATGGCAGTGTGAGCCAGGCCAGATTCCCTGGACAAGGCCAGGTTACAGCACCAAGAAACCCCAAATCCTCCATTGCCCCGAGGGTCTCACTCACCACACACACACATGCTGTGACAGTGATGACAAGGAATGGCTCTGCTGGAATTAAGGGTAATAACTGGGACACTCAGCAATGAGGATTGGAAGTAAAGCAAGCAGGATTTGTGTAAAAAAGGGGGAGGAGAGATTTGAGGTTGCTGAGAAAGGCATTCCTAAGGAATGCTGGAGATTCTGGGATAGCAGGAGTCCTCCAGGACATCAAACCACTCATCTCTTTATCAAGGAGGCAGAGAGAGAAGCATTGAGACTGAGAAGTCCAAGTGCAGGGCAACAAGGTCATTGAAGAACTTCCTTCTTTTAGGGAGTTCCCAAATTCTTCCTAAAAGGCAGAGGAGGCAGCAGAGCCACTCCAGTGAAATTCTGGAAGGCACTGAGTGTGCAGGGGCAGCATCTGATAAACAGGGACACAGCTTCAAATCCCAACGTGGTTAGAAAGCATGAGAGGCTTTTCAAGTCCCCTGCAGAATTCTACACCTGGTGTTCAGTACAGGGGATAAAGAGGATTTAACTCAGATCATTGACCCAAATCTTCCTCCCTTTTCTATTCTTCCAACCTTCTCAATTACAAACACTTGTCCTAAAAATCTCTGCTCTCAACACCATGATTCTTCCATATATTCCTCAAAAAACAAAAGTTGTGGATTCTGTACGGCCAATCCCTTTCCAGGTGCAAACTTGTCTAAATTTATTAACAGAATTACCAAAGTTTCAAGGAAAAGCCACTCAAGAAGTCTTTCAATTCTGTGCTTTAACATTTTCCACAAATAACTTTCCCATGTACTAAAAGCTACCCACAACTCACACCAAACACAAAAAAAACCAGCCTAAAACGTTGTGTCTGATCAATGATTATATCAAGTTCATTGTAGGAGATGAAGAGTCACTAATGGACTTAATATAGGTTTGTGTGTGGCTGTGCCCATGCTGTGCAGAAGGTGAATCACCAAATTCCTGCTCTCTCCAAGTCAGAAATCTGTCCAAACACAGGCAACATCCCTTTGTAGCAGATAAATGTTTCCCCACTGCATTTCAAACTTACACTGCCTTCGAGGAGCACAAAACACAGATGTGGGACTTCATTTGGCTCAGAGAACTCACATGGCCTCCCTGAGAAACTCCCCAGGGTTTCCATTTTCTCATTTGTATTTAGTTCATTCAAGATCAATTTGATAAGCAAAAAGGGCTAATGAGAAATGGTTTGTAAATAGCCAGATGTTTGCCAATTCCAGCAGGAAGGAGAAAACAGAGCAGCACCAGTGGGGAAGCACTGCTAACTGGGAAGAACTTTGACGAACACTTAATCAACATTTTTCTCACTGAAGTTACTTTTCAAATTGGCAAAGCTGATATTTCTTAGCAGCAGCTATGAAATAATGTTTTAGAAAAAAGTTCTCTGAATTAATGACTGAAATATTCAGAATAGGTTTTGCTCAAATTAGGGGTTTAAATTGTCATACCAAGCCAGCTGCCACTACTGCATGTGATATTTTCTCTCTCTTTCCCAGAACAGTCTCCTTCTTCACTGGTCATGGATTGAGAGAAGGTATTTTAACCCAGTTTCCTCCAGCTGTGAATTGCCAGTTTTCACATATCACACTCATTCCTCATGGCACTCCTCATCACTGCCCCCCTGCCCAGCACAGTTAGATGTGTTCCATGGGGGTGTCCCACTGCATCTCAGTGTCCCCAGGGTTCCAGGGACACAGCCTTGGGGTGTGTCTCTACACCCACAAGGAGACTCCACCACTGCAGCCCAAATCCTCTGGCAGCATGCAAAAGAGAAAGGACATTATGAGGCAAAGTCCTTCAGAAGGGCAGGACAAGGTGCTGGAGTGGAGCAGGAAGGAGAAACCACTGGACAAACAGCAGCAGAGGGAAAGGAAGGGGAAGGAGACCACAGAACTCCAATAACAACAGTGAGAGTAATTTATAAACTGCTCCTGGGACTGGGTGCATAGGCTTGGGCAGGGCTTCCAAAGCCAAGGCCATTCATTATTCAGGGTTTTCAAATGTGGAGCATATGGAATAATGCTCCTGCTGCAAGGGGCTGAAAACCACTCAGGTGATTAATGCAGAGCAGAAATTCAATGGCTTTTAATAATTTTTCTGGCAATCTGATGACAGCAGGGTAGTGCTGGATGCAGACTCCTGACACTGCTCCAAGGCTTGAGTCCCATGGCTCCACGGCTTTAAAGCTCTTCACCTAAGAGGAGAGCACCCTGCATTCCCCAAATCATTTTGGGGAGTACCTGTGGCTCTTCAGCCAGCAGTGAAACACACCCAGGTCCAAAGAGGAATTCAGAGGATGTAGTAATTGCACAGATACTCACAAAGCAACTGGAAAATAAATAGCAAATTTTTATGGCTCATTCAAAAGTTTATTCTCGGCACACTGGGCACCAAACCCAGGGTCAGCAGAGTCACACCTGTTCAAGGTGTGAAGTTCCATCAAACCTCCAGCCATGGCTAAGACTGCTTCTCCTAAATCCTCTCCATCCAAATAAGAAAGTAACTGGAATTGAAAACAATCCTCCTCCAAAAGACAACACAAAGCCCCCCTTGATATAGTTTTAGTATTTTCTTGTCTGGCTTGTCTCTCCTTATCCCCTGTAGTAGTGGTTTTCTTCCTTGGGTTCTTAGAAATTATTTTTCAGAACTGTGTAACCTGAAAGTGCAAAACAGGCTGATGCCTTAGTGATGATATTTGCAGTACCTCTGTCCTGGGGTCTTTAAACATAACACCAATTGCTCTGCTTTGCCACTCCAGCCATGCAATGCAGGATACTGTATGGGGAGCACTGGCAGGAGTTTCACTAAATGGAGCACAGAGACAAATATTTACCTTAAACTGCAGCTGTAACCCACCAGATGTGCAGCTGCAGTTTGCAAGAATGACAAAGTTCACTATTTTTTACACTAATAGCAGAAAAAAGCTTCTGACACTGGAATGACTTTGCTATAAAATATGTGATTTGGGATGTGCTCCATGAGTGACTCTTTTCCAGGTTTGTGACTTAGTGACTGTTTCCATTTTGGCTATTCTGCTATTGCTTGTAAACCTCATCATTCAACATTTCTGACCATGTTTTATTATTGCACCAAATATTACTCAAAATACAGGATGCATCCTGTAGAATTCCCTCAATCTCCTCACTAAGTGTACAGCAAACAACACTGGATCACTCACATGATTTTTAATAAATCACCCTGCTCTAGCTGAGCTGTTGACAGAACCCACCATGTGGAAAGGTCCCTTGGAATGGTCCCTTCCCATTTTTGGCTCTCTGCTGTCACAGTTTATCTTACCAAGGTCAAGTATTATCAGCTGGGCTCCAGCCTGTGCATTTCCAACATCATTTTCTGCAATGCACTGATAGAATCCTTCATCAGACTTCACCAGCCCCAAAACTTGCAGGTTATGTTCTTTCTGAGGAGCAAAGGGAGAAAACAACACTTAGAAATGGCTGCAATTGCCAAAACAATGGTGTCATCAGGGCACATTACTGTGGCAGGAGAAACTTCAGACAGCAACTGGGAAAAGTGTGTTTGGCATTCCAAGATCTCACCTCCCTTGCACTGAATCCTCATGTTCTAGGACATCAAGAATCAGCAGAAGCTCTCCTTAATGCTTATCATTTTCACATAGCACTGGCAAATTCTAATGCTTCCCCAGCTGTTCTGGTGGTATTTTGGGCCTTGACTGGACCTCACAGCCCCACAACCCAGGTACATCCAATAACAGAGCCATTCATTTCTCAACTGCATCTCAAAAATGCCTTTCACTGCATCTAAAATCTCCCTGTAGAAGGACCCCTGTGCCAAACTCACCACCACAATTCAGTTACATTTCTATTTCAGCTCCTGCTTGAAATTGGAATTTTTATGGAGCACAGATGCAGCACACTCAGCTAGTGGTCATGGTGAGCTTGTGCTTTGACACATTCTGCCACCCTGTGTGCCTGACTCTCCTGGAAAGTCCAAGCTAAAAAGGCATCAGCTCTTACAATACAAGCAATGCACAATAAAGGGATACAAGAAACCACTTCTCTTCCATGCCCCAAACATCAACAGTACAAAAGCAGGAAGCAGGCTCCAGAGAAGAACTGAATTTCCATGACAATGGGGAGCAGAACTGACAGACCAACAGCTTTCAAGCCTGCAGGGTGGGCAATGACTCACCACGATTTTGAAGTAGTCACTGGGGATCACCACGTCCCCGTTCTTGACCCATCTGACGGTCGGTGGTGGCTTCCCCGTCACCTCACACTCAAACACAATGTCCATGGATTCGTGGGCATAGATGTTCACAGGGCTCTTCAGGAACCTGGGGGGAACTTCAGGGAGAAAGAAGAAAGACAAGAAGATGATGTTACACCAGAGGAAGAGATCTGACAGTCCCACACACACTCAGAGCTGGATTGGGGATTTGACATGAGGGGCAGCAAAGGCAGCAGGAATGTGCAGCTCAGGTTTGGCAGACACTGACACAGGCTGGGAGATCTTCCAGAACTGCATTTGGGCCAGGCTTGGAGCAGCCTGGTCCAATGGAAGTGTCACTGCCCATGGCAGAGGGTTGGCAATGACATGATCTCTAACGTCCCCTCCAAACTACATGAGAGAAATGGAACTGAGGTGCATAAACTGCAAAGTTAAACTCAGAGCTCAAGTAAACAGGAAAACAAAAGCTACAATTATATAAAAAAGTACTTTTTAAAATGAATGGACACAAAACTGAGATGAAACTTTCCCAGGGCACCATGGCCTCGTGTTCCTGTGAAGGAATTGAGATTATCAAACAGAGAATGCTGCACTGAGCCCTGGAGTTTCTTCTCTGGCCTGTGGAAGCCAAGGAAACAGGATGTCCAGGAGCAGCCAGGTGCCTCTGGACCAGAGTGATAACATTTCATGGATATACAGGAGGGGAGCTGTGCATTTATAACACAGCAGAGAAGATCTGAACATAAATTCTATGAAGAACAGAAGTGCTTCACTTACAACATGCACCAAAGGTGTTACTCTGGGTCTTGGCTGCCTTTTAAATGTTCTTAAGTCCTCAGAGCGAGATTAATTCAATCAAATATATTTAAAATCACTCAAACTCTGCGATACAGATTTTTTGGGGACACCTGCCCCAAGTGACTGGTGCACAAGCACATCACAGCATCTCCCACAGGAGCCTCCAGCTGCATCCAGGGCCTCTGCACTCATCTGGCTCAGGAGCAGCAAGCCCTGCAGGCACTTATTCCTTGAGCATCCTCTTCAGAGAACATCCATCCATTTATCTGTGTTTACTGCACCCAGCACAGAGCAGTTCTCTCACTTGTGTTGGCAGCTCAGATTGTTGGAGTTCCAGGAAAGCCCAAGGCAGCCTTTTGCCCTTTAATATTTAGCAAAGAAAGTCAATATGGAAGGGCCACAGGGTTTAGACAAACAATTTACACACTTGGCCTCTCAATGGGGTTTATTTGGTGCTGTGGATAAGGAATCCTAGGTCATGTTTTACTCCTTTCTCTGAAATGATCCCCAAGGGTTGTAGGTGGATTTAATAGTGTTAAAAACAGCTGGAGGTGAGCAGCTCCCCCACCCCCCCTCATGGTTTGGATTATAAATGAACAAAGAGAACATTAACAAATGGAAATACTTTAGAGTAAGAAAGTGGTTTAATTCTCAGGTAGGGGTGCAAACCATCACAAAGCTGTACATTCACTGCTCAAATTCTCACACAGGAGCAAAAAGCTGGATGGGGCAGAGCCTGGCTGCCTGTGAATTCAGACATCCCTTTCATACCAGGTTCCCAAAAATTTACCAAACACACCATAAATTCCACCTTGAAAAGGTTCAGATATTACTGTGCTTACTCTCTGATGGCTGCTACCACCATACACAACTCTGACATTTGAAAACTCTCTTCTGAATTTATTTGCCACCAAATTGCTGTAATTTATTCCTCCCTGGTATTTATCCTCAGCACTGTTATTTATTACATGATCTGCTACTGCTCCCCCCCTTTCCATATCCCAACCTAATTTTTGGGCAGCTCAACAAGTGGTGTTTGCTTTGCTCTGCTGTGACAATTCCTCACAACCCCCTGGATGTGCTCCAGCCTGAATCCATCTCCAGAGCCTGTGGAGTTTCAATCATTTACATGCAATTTCAGCTGTGCCTTGAAAAATGGCACAACCACCATGGCAGCAGTGCAGCAAATGGCTCAGCCCATCCATCACTCTGCCTCTGCCCTCCCCACATGCATCATCCCCTGCCAGCCTGGGACAATCATTGCCTGCTCATCGTTAGCCCTTTTTAACTAATGACTCATTTTGTTCAGCCTGCCTGATCAATAGTTTATGTGCTCATTTCCCTTCCATCTCCGTCTCTGGCTGCATTCACAGGCACTGATCGATTCCTGCAGCACTTGCACACTTGAAAAAAGGGAATACAGGAATTGGAAAAGTTGTTTTTCCATGAATGTGCAATGCTTCCATTTACAAAACATTTGTTACAGGTGAGTTTTAATTCCTTTGTCACACATTAATTTTGGCCAGAAGAACACAGAGACACACAAGCCAGTAACAGGCACCATCAGAAACACAAATCTTATGTGAAAAACCCCTAATGGAATCCCAGCCTGGCTTGGGCTGGCCAGTTCCTGGAAGATCATTTCATCCCACCTTCCACTATCCCAGGGTGCTCCAGCCCCCCCAGCCTGGCCTGGGCACTGCCAGGGATGGGGCAGCTCCAGCTGCTCTGGGCACCTGTGCCAGGGCCTGCCCACCCTACAGGGAAGAGCTGAATGCCCAAACTGCATCACAGCAAAGTTCTGACTCTGTACTCTTCACTAACATTTAACTCTTCATGAAGACATCTGGAAAGAACTCAAATATATTTGGCAACTGATATTGCTCCAGTGTGGGACATCATCCAAAAAGAGGCATCGATTTTGAATCAGAGTCAGGATTTTTTTGACACAAAAATGGAAGCTGAAGCAGATAATATCCTACCTACTCTCAATTACTTTTGATTCAGGAGATTAAGAATTTGAAATACACTATTTGTCCAAAGTGACTTTGCTTTTCTGGCTCATGGAGCAAATGCCAAGCTGCTTACAAAGGGAGAATAACATAAGGAGTGCTCACTTTATCAATTACCTCCCAGTTAATGAATTAATAAATGCTTTTCAAACACTCTTTTGGTTTAACTATGTCAATGTTTAGCATTAACACAATGCAAGTACAGATGCTTGTAGTAGAGAAGTTCAATTGATAACCAGAGAGCAAACAAGTCAATTACCACAGAAAACCAGATTTGTAAGGGAAGATCGTGTGCTCTGTTGCCAAACACACAATTAAACTTCAAAGACAACTTGGCAGTCCAGCCCCCTCTTTGTGTCAGCACAGAACAACTCCTGAAAATGAAAAATCCTTCAACAGAATTTCACACCACCCAGGGAGCCCAGCCACTCTTTTGGAGACTGAAAAAAAATATTTTGATCACAACAGTGATCAAAAGATTAAGAAAAAAACCCGAATCCAACTTACATCAGTAGTTGATTCAAACTCCTAAGCTACATCCCAATAATGGTGAAATATTTGAAAAATAGAATGTTTTTCTAAGCCAATAGCTCTGAAAGGATGGGAAGAGCTGAGGAACTCCAGCCATGCAGCAGGAATTGCACCTAAGGTGATGTAGAAACAGAAATGGATGCTGGACATGGATCCCATTCCACATGTACAGGTGATCAGAAGGAAATGGAAATGAATTCCAGTGGTCTGTAGCTCTCCTGTACAGGAAGAGCATGGCAACAGTCTCCTCTGGACACAAAGACACCCAGGTTGTAAAGATCATTTAAAAATACTTAATTCTCTTTCTAAAAAGCATTAATGAATCAGCTGCTGGCCCAAGCACAGCATCCAACAAACCCAAAATGAACAGCACTGAGCAGGGCAAGTCACAGATCTGTGACTGGCATGGGCTGGAAGGGACCTCAAACCCATCCAGTGCCAGCAGTACCTTCCACTGGACCACAGGGCTCCAACACAGCTCTGGGAACCTCCAGGACTATTCCTGAAGGAGCACAGGAATGTCAGTAACAGCCTAAGGCAGCCAGAGGGCTGAATTTCCACCTGGAAATGTCCAGGACAACCCTGAAGCATCACTGCTGCTTCCTCCACCACCTCAGTGCCCTGGATCTCTAGGAACTAGTTGTGTGTTTTCCAATGAAATCCCAGCTCCTGCCACTCCTCCTCATCCCTTTCCTCCCACCCTTTAGTCCATGAGCAAGCAGACATGGAGTGTGTGTTCAGCCATCCCTTACAAAAGCATTTGTTCATTCCAGAAGCTTCTCCCTAGCCCAAAGCTGAGCAGAGCAGCCACATTTTCACAGTGTATCTCAAATAATCCTGACTCCAGCATTCCTGGCCAGTTTCATTTATAACCCATTTCTGAGGGATGCTGGGGGCATAAGCCCTAGCTTACATTTCACTTACAAATCTGGATTACCAGCAGTATTTAAAATGGACATTTTACCATAAAGCCCATTTCATATCAGCCTGAAATGGTCCACAGGGATTTTATTTCCTCCTCCAGGGATAACAACCTATTCCATTAGGATATGCTTCAAATCCTATTAGAATCATTATAAATTTAAATGCAATTTTCAGAACTGCAATGTTGTTTCTAAGAAGGACCAAAATGCAACATGACCATCACCTGGTTAATCCATCCCCTCCTGTCCCTCCCCAACAACACAGAGAAAATGCTTGAGTTGCTGTTTGACAGCAGAATTTTTTTATTATTATCTTTTAATTCCATGAGTTAGTTGTACAAATTAGTTGGTTTTCTTCAAACATATCCTGAAAAAAAATAAATTTACACTTTAAATGAAAATGGGGATTCATTACATTCTTCTTTAATAAACAGCAGAAGTATATGGATAATACTTGTTAAAAAAAAGAGGTTAAACTCCAAAACTATGTTGTAGGCTCAGCCCCTGAGCATGGTTGTGATGTCCTTAAAACACACTTAATATGCAGCTACAAAATGTGTGAAGCAAACACAAGCTGACAAAAACGGTTCCTCTAGAGAAATGCAGAGAAGTGCCAAATTAATGTACAAAAACCAGCACACCAAGAAGCAAAAAGGTTATAAAAATGTAAACTACCACAGCAAATTTTTTTGCAGCAAAACCATGAACAGTTTTGGTGGCAGTGCCATTCTCTATACAGTAAATGGTTATGGTTTATGTTGTTTTAGAAAATTACAGCCCTAGGGAGAAGAGGTGCCTGTGGCATCCTGACTGGTGGGAATCTCTGCCATGGCAGAGAGAGGGGCCTGCTTTGCCTTCTCCAATCACCTCATTAACATCTGCTCAGCAGCTGGAACAGCCCCAAATGAGCAGCTGATGGCCCATGTTTTGCTCCTTTGGGCTGTTCAGAGCTTTACAGTTTCCTTGGCAAATGCCAACCCCAGCTCCATGGAGAGCAGGTTCCAGTGGTGGCAGAAGGGCAGGGCTGAATTAAAACAACTATTTCACATCTACAGTCAAAAGCTTTCATTCAGAAATTGCTAAATATGATCCATGCTTCAGCCCTCAAAGAAACATTCCAGAGGCAGAAAATAAAACCCAATATCAATGTTAGGACAACAACCAAGAAACCAGGTAATCATGAATAGTACAGAACAAATATAAAATGAAATTATATTGATCAATCAGAGAGAGTAAAAAACTCATGCTGTAATTCACCATATGTGGGAGCTTTTAGGGAGAAATAATATATTGTAGATTTATGGAATTGGAAGTAATAGCACTGAAGTTCACAGACAAAGGTCTGAGAAATAAGGATTTTCTCACAAACTGGACATGGGATGGAAGAACTTCCCATGTGGAGTCTGGCAGCAGCTCCCTCCCCTCCACCCAACACAGCCAAACCCCCACCAACTCTGATACTGGAGCCCCACATCTGAAGGAAAACATGAACTCTGATTTACAAAAGAGCAATGAAAATGATCAATGATTCAGAAAATTGGCTCCAAGATAAAAATGGAAGAGCTGGAATTGGTTATTTGAGCAAAGGCAGGATTATGCAGCCAGGGAACTGGACACCTCAAATAGCAGCTTAACAAAGAAATGCTCAGTGCTGCAGAAAGGAAATTAGTGTGTATATATATCTCTATTTATGTATCATTCCTGTGCAGGAGGAATGACACAGGACTAACATCTCTATCCCATGCACACTTGGCAGCCAAGGCCAGGTGTCTGGGAGGGAACAGAAGAAAAGCAAAATATCTCTGGATATTCTCCCAGCATTGAGCAATCCCTAGCTAAGGGATTTCCTGAGAAAGAGGAAAGACCTTTGTGTTTTCTGTTCCTGGTCACACTTTGCTTTTAAAAAGCTGTTTTCTGGCTCCAGGTGAGCCTTCAGCAGCCCTAAAGCTCAAAGGGATGAGCTCCATGAGATACCTTCAGAGAAAATCAACCAACTTTTTCATGTTTTGGAGTCAGCCAGCCACAGGATGTCTCTTGGTTCTTGCCAATGAGGACAAACAAGCATTTCTTTCCACTCTTCTCCCCACAAAGCACTTGTGATTTACAGAACAGAACTGGTCTGGACACAGCCCTGAGCATCCTGGACAGTGGAAGGTGTCCCAGTCTAGGGCAGGGGATGGAAATGAATGAGATTTAAGGTCCCTTCCCACCCACACAACTCCATGATCCCTGTTACATCCTACACCTGCTCTGGTTTCACTACACCCAAGAGCTTTGCTGTGCTTAAGAGAGGAGGGAACAAGAACTGCTCACCCCATCTGACATCCAGGACCAGCAAAGATTTAGACAGTCCCCTAATGATTTTTCTGCTCAGGTCCTATTCCTTCCCCAGCAATTTCTACCATTTCATTTGGTTTTTAAGATCTTGCACTTTCCAAAGACCTGCATCTTCCCACTTCAGTATTTCACAGCTGTGCCAAGCCCCAGGTGAGACCATGGCTGTATTTTAGAACCTGGCAGAGCTGCATTTCCCTGTGTAATCCATGTGCAGTGCATTCAGCTCCACTGTCATTTAACCACTGGATGTTCCTTACATCACAAAGTGGTCCCAAGGCTCTTCACCAGCACCATTTGTTTCCACAACCCCAAAGAAATCAAAACACTCCAAATCCCCTTTTCCACACTGAGCAGTGCAAACTCAGCCCCACTGATAAAAACAACACCCTATTCCCCTCTAATTTCCTATTAAGTGAGTTGATTTTCCTTTTTCCTGCAGGAGGGACTTCACTCTGACTCCCAGTGCCAGTGTTTGAGGCTCTCAGTGATTGACACTGTCAGAAGGGTTCTGGGAAGGAAGGGCAGCAACATCCTACAGAAGGTTCTCCATAGCAAAGTGTGGCTTTTTGTACATGTGTACAAATACACATGGATGGATTCAACCATTACCAACACTGTATTTTAGTTTTTGCTGTTTTAACAGGTTCAGACATCAAATTAACTCACCCATAGTTCCCCAAATCTCCTCCAAAAGGCTTCTAAAACCCTCACATCACACTGACCAAATCTGATTTTTTTCAGTCTGCTGATTTAGGTGCTAGGTTACACAGCACTCTTGGGAGCTCAGGATTTCACACTTCAGCTCCTTGAGAAATGTGGAGTGAAGACCATCTGGTCCTGATGATTCCTCACTGTTCACTTCAGGGGTTTGCTCTGAAATAGATTTTACTAACACTGCAAGTTCAGGTATGGCCTCCCTCCAGCTCCCTCTGTTTGAAATGATAAAATACAATTTAAGACAGAAGTCTCCAATTTTACAGAGAACACAGACAGCAGGAATTCACTTTTCTGCTTCAGGCCATCTTCTCATCCCTTTCTCCTCACACTCCATCATGTGCTGACCCTGTGCTGTCCCTGGCAGATGTCCCAGCTCTGACAGGCTTGGAAAAAAACTATCACAAATTTGTATGTTATTAGCAAATGAAAGTTTTGTATTAATTTACTTGCAAATAAACAAGAGAATAATAATTGCTATCCCTTGTCCTTAGGAGATCTCTGAGGTTTGGAGGTGGGTATTTCTCTTTGCAGGGTAACTTTTCACTGGTGTTGGATGCTCACTGTGAACACAAACACCACATGACCAGTGTTTGTTTAACCTCTAAAGGCTGTGCCTTTGCTTTGTGTTTTTTGTAACCTTCCTCAAACTATTTTATTTTTGGTTAAGTTCTATTACACAGATCCCCTTCTACTGAACTAAATGCTGGTGGTGGTGATGCATGTCACCACCCTGGAATGGCCATCAGTTTACAGTCCTAACATCCTGATAAATTTGGGGTTTGAGCTGGATTCTCTGTGTTTGCCATGACTATAATGCCATTATCTCTGGTGTGGGGTTGGGAGCATTGATGTTTGGGCAGAGATGGACCCTCAGTGACACGATGGTGCTGAGCTCCATCAGAACAGAGGAGTGAGGGAAGCTCTGTGCCCACACAGACACAAACCACCCCTCTGCCTGAAGTGCCATGGAAGGGCTGCTCCTGGGGGACAGGCACACCTGGGCCCCCACAGAGGTGCAGGAAGTGCAGAAGGAACTCCTATTGTCTCAGGATGACAGACATCAGGTGTGTGCTGCTCTGACCCACAGCACTGCCAGGGATCAGGGCACATGATGGAATCCTCACCCTCCCTGAGCTCAGGGGAAGATGTGCCAGAGCTCCCTCAGCTATTCCCTGCAGGGATCAAACACTGAGCTTTGCAGCTTTTCACTGATCTTGGGCATCCATAACACTTTTCAGTGGTATTCTGCAGCAGCATGAGAAGTAATGGCCATAAAAATTAAATCCCAAATTGCACCTCAGTGTGAGGAAGAGCTGCTTCCCATGAGGGTGGCAGAACCTGAAGAGCTGCCCAGGAAGGTGTGGAGTCTCCCTGTCTGGAGACATCCCAAACCCACCTGGGTAATCCTGGATGGACTGCATGGTCCCCAGAGATCCCTTCCAGCCCCAACTGTTCTGTGGGTCTGCCCCAAGAGTACTTGGCCCCACCAGTGAGTGTCTGTCCTGCACTAACCTACCATTGTGGTGTTTTGCCCACAACAGGAGAACACACAAGTGCAAACTCAGACCACCTGTGGAATGAAGATGTACAAATTTACAGATCCCTGTTTCCTTATGGGAGAGTTTTGGCCTCAACACCTTCTGCACTTGCCACCTCCCCTCCAGTGCTCTCAGTAAAACTCCTCCATGACCAAAAACACCAAAGATTTATTTCCTTCTTGTTCAGACTGAGCCCACCCCCTGTGGAAGGACATCTCCAAAAACCTGTGGAGGCACAGGCTGGGATTTACCTGCTGCTGAGTGAACCTGGAGAACTGGGTGAACTCCCCAACTAAGGAGGACATCAGACAAAGAACAGAATACACAATTTCTGTATGGAAATGAGATAACCAGATGACATGGAAAAGCTTATCAACTGTAATAAACTAAAGCAGATCTCACTCAGTGCTTATCAGAGGGTATTACTGATTATCATTCCAAACCAGCCTTCCAAGTAACTTCTCGGGTGATCTTTAGAAGTAAAAACCTTAATCTAGGCATCAATAATGTAAAACTGTTACATTCATTATTTCTCTGTTTTACTAAGCTCTCCTTCCCCAGCCCTTCTAGGAGAAATCTCGCCTGTTTGACCCTGAATCTACTCCAAGTACCATGGAAACATCTGAATAACAAGAACGCTCATCAAAATTTAAACTTCTTACAGCAGTGCCAAAGGCAATGAAATTTTTATTGAATTCCAGAGCCTTCATTTTCCACACAAAGCTGAGCTGGAGGAGAGGCCTCAGACAGTCCTGAGCATGATGAGACCTAAAGACTTTGGGGCCTTGTTTCCCATTTCCAGCTATTTCCAGGCAAAGTCCTCAATCCCAGTTCCCACCACACTGCCCAGCAGGGATCCTCCAGCTACCCTGGGACTATTTAGTAGAAGGATCTGCAGCAATCACTGTGAACAATAAAATGTTACTTCAGGATTTAGGGATGTTTATTCTGGATATACATGGTGGATATAGGGTTGAGTTCTCCCTTCACCTGGAATGACACCCAAACACCTTGCTAAGAAGTGCTTTGTAACTGGACAAATTGAGAATATGGCACACTGTTATTTTCTTCCTTGAGTCTTTCAAAACCTCAAATCCTAAATTTGCAGTTGTTCAAATAATTTTGAAGATTAAAAAATAATAATACCAAAACTTGACTTTGTCTAAGATGACAGGGAGATGCCTGGAAAAGGCACCATCAACAGGGAATGAATGGTCCCAGGCCCTTCCCCAGCCCCCTCCTCCCTGGTGGGACTGGGTGGACATTTGTGGAGCAAATCCAGTATTTGAGAGGTGACTGTGGCCCATCAGCCCCTTCTGCAGGGACAGATTATGGGATGTATATTCTGAAAAATCAATGCTGAAGTGTCTCATACTGGGCACTAAAACAGCTGGATACATTTCCTCTTAATTTTTCTCTGTCCCAGTCAATTTTTTAAATGGATTCAATGCCACTTCATTTCAGCAGAGAGCAAAAATACATTCATTAGTAGTTATGAATGATTCAGGTGCCATGGAGCTGAATACCAAAACAGGAATAAATATGGATTTCAACAGAGTATTATAAATAAACCATGGAACTATCCCCTGAATAAGGAAAAATATCAAATATTGAATATTTTCTCAATCAAGTAGCACTGTGAAGTTTGTGCAGTGCACAAGGCAGTGAGATCCTGGGGAGAAACAGCAGGAGAACACACATTTAAGAATTTCCTAATTCCATCCCATAAGAAGGGGAAAGAGGGTGTGACAAATTAGAGACAGCAAGCCTTGACATCCCATATCTTTGAATATTTCCCAGTGCAGCCCTCACAGTGGGGGTTTCATTTGTGTGCTGCAGACTGAGGAGCTCCAAAAGCCAGGAAGGACACACATTTTTGGATCATTTGAAATATTAAGCTGTTTGTTCAGTGAATACAGATTGCCCCAGATCATTTTGGGAAAAGACAAACTAGAGCTGGGAACAGTAAAAATAATTTATAGGAACGACTAAGCCCCTCTCATGTTCACCAATAGCATCTGACAGATCCAGGCACATCCTGGCACTAGAAAAAAAATAGCTATTTCCTGATCAAGTTCAAAAGAAAATAGAGAGAGTTACTGCTTTTCCATGATTTTTCTTGTAATGACACAAATTCTGTAGGCTGAATTTACACATCAATTCCAATTCCTTTCCAGCTCAGTGAATGCAGGCCCATCTTCACATCAAAGTCCCTTCTAATTTACAAATCCCAAAAATAACCTTAATTACAACCCACTTCAATAATAGCTCCATGTAAGGAAGGAGCAAACAAGACCCTACAGCCTGAAAAGAAACAACTCAAAGGATTGAATAAAGGCCCAGATAAACATGCCTGGCATAGTGCAGGAATAAGGGAGGACTGGATCAGCCTTCCCCATGAAAGCTGGGGAAAGAAAAACCAAATACATTTAACAGATTGGCACAAAACAAAGAAAAAAGGTGCTGTTCTCCTCAGAGCCATGGGATGAGGGGAACACAAGATGTTTACATGGAGGAGTGGGAGAGGAAAATGGAATCATAAAAAAGAAACCTATGTGGGATTGATAAATAATAGAGAAACCACTGAGGAAATTCCAATCTGCCTGCAGAACAAGAGATGACTCAGGGGAAATAACAACTGTGCTCAGCCTTTTCTTCAATCTCCTCAGCATCTGCCTGTGGACACTGTCAGAACTGTCAGAACAGGGTCCTGCAGCTGCTGTGCCCTGCCTGGGTGTCACCATGCAACAGCTCTGGGGGCCCTTTACCAAGAGATCCTCATCTCCCTTCTACATTTTTTAATCTTCACATGGCCCAGTGATAGCAGCAGGAATTCAGAATGGGAATTAGGAAAGCACAGATCCCAGTAACACTGTTTCTTCTTAAATAAAATCCACTAATTTGGGTTGCTTAAAGTAAAGAAATTGAGACAGGTATTATGGATCAGGTGCACACCTCAAATCCAAGGAAGTTTTTCATTTTTCAAGTTTGTGATGTTCTAGAAAAGAATTTTTCTCTCAAAGAGAAACAGGCTGCAGAGCATTCACACATTTAAACTACAAATTAGTAACAGTTAATAGATTAGGAAATTCTAAGTCTCCAGTACTCACATTTCACATTAGTATATTAAAGTGACTACTTTAACAGAGGCAAAGGAGCCTCCTGATAAAACCACAGGTCAATAATTCTAAAAGACTATATTAGAACAGTATTTTTAGCAAGGTGGTACAGCAGTGGATCCCTACAAGGGAAAGATGCTCTTCCAATCACTAAACCACAGCCCCAAATGCCACATCCAAAATTCAAATAATTCCCTCTAATCCCTAATATTTTCCCTGCACTTCAAAGAAGTTTCTCTTTTCCTTGGAAAACAGCAATCAACAATTACAATCCCATGTGAAACCAAAGAAGTCAAGTTCCATTTTTCCAAGAGAACCAGCTTAATATTGAATCCACAGTCTTCTACCCAAGTATTCAAAGTGCTGATTTAACATCATTGTGGTGGATGTGAGGATGCAGAGCTCTGGTAACAGCACCAGCAGTGCATGGAAACCCTCTGGAGGCTCCATAAAAGTTTTTTTTCCTTGCTCACACCCAGGGGAATTTGACAGGAGTTAACAAACCCTCTCTTCTCCTGCTCACAACCCCCCAGGTGTCTGCCTGGACCATTCCAGCTGCAATCCTCAGCAGCAGCAGGGAGATCAGGAGCTCTGAAATCACTCCTCTAATGGTTAATCACACTAATGATGGTTTAGGCAAATTAGCAGAGCAAGAAGCATGCACTGTGCAGATTGTGTGACTGGGAGCAAGAGCACAGGCAGTGCCAAGGGCAGAGCCCACAGCTGCTCCAGCCCCAGAAATCTTACTGAACTCCTCCCCAGCCCCACAAAGCCTCCAGTGGCTCTTTTCCCTTCCCACTCCACACAAATTCCCAGAGCAAAGCAAAGTTTCAGCTAATTATTTAGAGCATAGTGATTTGAGCCTTATGGTTTCTTCTACAGCCAACAGAACATAACAGGATGGTGGTCACAAACTCTTATTTATCTATTGTCTTCCCACTGGAAGCACCTTCCTAAAATACAGTTTCTTCTCTATGTGGCATCTTAGGATGTGCTACAGGAAACAGGCAAAAGATAAAGACTATAAATCAGAGATATGTTAGTGTTGACATTGTCAGTAAACAAAGTTATTAATTATACATATACTGGAAAAGCTGAAGAAAAATTATTTGCCCAAAGGGGAAAGGCAAAATTATATTTTAAAGATTCTCCCCAAAGCATGGCACACAGCTCATAGTAAATCATTAGAATTTAGTGAAATGTTTGTTCTGCAGCCCTGACTCAGAGTTGTGAGCTGCTATAAACTCAGCTCAAAAGAGACTTTCAGTTCAGAAAAGTGATGCATTTTAAGTTCTGCTTCAGCCTCTTTTGTTCTTCCCTGTGCACAAAGCTTCTTGGGCAACCCCAGCTCCATCCCTGTCCCAGAGCCATGGGGAAGGGGCTCATTCCAAGCCCTCAGAGCCCTGGCCAGCCTTGGGGCAGCCACAGCTCCCACCCTCACAGGGAAGCTGCTGCCACAATTCCTCACTCATCCAGGGGCACATCCACCAAAGCCATGGCTCTCCAGAGACTGGGATCACCCAGGACAGGTCTCATGCTTTGCACAAGCCCAGGTAGATGATTCTGCTGCTCTTTCCTCACTCACCTCCTCATTTCTCCTGTTACTGCAGTTTCCAGCAGGATCTGTTCCATGACCCTGCTGGGCACTGAGGTGGCACTGACTGCCCTGTGCTTCCCAGGCTCTCTCATGGACATTACTCCACCAGGATAAACAAAGAGCAGAAGTTTGAGCTCCAAAACAGTACAGAACACAAGCAGAATTATTTCCAAAGACTGCCAAAACTGTTGCATCTCCTTCAAGTCCCATTCCACTCTGCTACAATTCTATGGAAAAAACACATTGTCCTGCCTAAGGACAACTCCTTGTGCTTGCTGATCCAGCTCAGGACAGACAAGCAGCACTTTTGGGAAGGTTTTGCAACTTGCATGGCTACACCCACTGCAGGCAACACAAAGAGAAATCCTGAGAATTCCTACATTAAGCTATCAGTGATGGGGAGGTTCCAGGGGGCCTTCCTAGTGTTGTAACTCAGCATGAGCACAAACCCCCTTTTATTCAAATTGTCTTCACAGAACCAAGTGTTTTACCAAAGCTAAAACCATCTGATGTGAGAGACACCCAACCTGAGGAGTGGCACTTGCAGAGCACAGGGTGCTGTGAGCTACCACAGTTCAGCAATTTGTATCCTCACCTGCAAAGTGCTTTGTTCCATTTTACACTGAGACTATATTTAAGCTCCTAAGGATGTGAAAAAGGAAACATCATAGCTGCAACCTTTGAGTCAGCACTTGAAAACAAACAAAACCAGCAGAGCTGCCAGAATTTGGAAATGGTTAGAAAAATATTCAATACAAAAATAACTTGCCCTTCATTAACCATTAAGCAGCCTGCTTTGAGCCTGGTTTCCTTTTGTGAGTATCTTGGATCCTGCTCCCATTTCCCTCCAGGCCTGTCCCCAGCACCCCTATGGAGAGAGCACCTTCAAAAACATCTTTATTAGGCAGCTCACAGCTGCCTCCAAGGCTTCCCATCTCCTCCAGAACACAGTGTTTAACTTTCACTGGCATCATAACCAAACCCTGTTTACTCCAGGAACCCAAACTCCACCGTGGTTTCCCTTTAAATTATTCTTCTCACGAAGACAAACTAATTAACTGCAAGACTGTGTAGGGAATCAGCCACCACAGATAAAAGCCCTCCTCCTTCCCACAAATTACTGGATTGTTTCATCTCTGCAACTTTGGGAGAAACTTCCCTGCCAAGGACTAGAGTTTGGATAATGAGACATCCAGTAATGGCAATAATCTGGCTCCCATTAGAGAAATCAATTATCTGCTGGATGAGAGTCAGCTTTACCATCATAAAAAATTAACTTGAAAAAAAGTCTATGTTCACTTTATGGTATGGGCTCTCTCTCAAGACTGATTGATGTGTGGTGCTCCTCAGCATTTCCACTTTAACATGACCCTCAGTTTTCATTATGAAATTTGGTGGTGTGAAAATAGCACAAAATTTTCTGCTGAAATAAAACAAAATTAAGTCCCATAAAATCGAAAATTAAAGTTGAAGCTTGATTCAACCAAATAAAATAGAAGGATGACCCTGATGCACAGAGAAGTATTCACCATTTAGGGCACAACTCCTACAAAAAAAGTCTCAGTTGGAGGCAAAAGGCATTTTAATGAGCTTAGTTCACACATTCACATTTCCTGGAAGTCTCTGGCATGTGCAACTTAAAAATTACTACTGAACCTTCCTGCTTTTAGTTTGCAATTGAAATCCTGTCATCTCCTTTTGATGGGGAATAAAAGCAGCATTAAAACTCCTATGGCTTATCTCTAGTACATACATCTACTGCATCCTTGAATCCTTAAAAGCACCCAAGAACACTTGGGACTGGGAGCCAGCAAGGTTTACCTTTCCTACAGCATTGTATGAAAACCACACTGCAAGAAGAGTAAACCCTGTGCTAGGCAAAGCCTGCACCAAACGAAAAAGCACATTTTTACTTTGGAGACCAAAGAAACCCCACCCCTAAATATAAATCTTGGGTAAAAAAAATTCTGTAACTCCCTGTTTAGGCCAAAGACACAACCTCAGCTTGCTGTTTTAAAAGCCATTTTGGGGAAAAAGGATTTCTGTTCCTAAAGCAGCAGCTGGTTCAAACCCCTGTTAACATGATCCTCATTTATTAGAAACGCTGTCTGAAAGAGAAACCAGCCTTTACAATTCCCTCAGTTCAATATCAGTTTCTACACTGTAGATATTTAAGACACTGCTGCTTAATTTAGTAACATTTTTATTATCCCCAAGGATTCCTCAAGAACATTTACAAGGAAAACCATTTGTGCAAATTCTATGGGTTACTGATCATTTGGTTTTGTCTTTCTTAATGGGTTTTATATATATATATATTTCACAAAGAGGGTTTTTTTTTTTTTTAATTTCACGTGTATCTCATCTCCTTGGCATGCACAGCTCTGGATCTCTCCTCCCAAACACACCATTCCATTATGGACACCCATCCCAAGGATCTCATCCCTGTCCTCATGAACCCCTGCCCATTTGGGGGCTGTTTTGCAACTGTTTTTTCAGCACCACAGAAATCCATTTGAAAGCTCTGCAGCACCTCTGTAACACAATTTTCCCAGATATAATAAGACTGTCCAGGGAATTCCAGATGTTTCATTACAAGAACTTCATGACAAAATGTTGTCAGGTCTTTGGAAAAGAGACTCTCTCCCACAACACTGTTCTCTGACACCACCACAGAATGTTAAACATCTGCACTGCTACCAGAGAATCCTCCTTTAAATTCCAGCAAAGCTCATTAGTGACTTTTGGAAATACAGCTGAAGAAAACAAATGTTGGTGCCCCTACTGAGAACCATGGCAAGCTCTCTTCCATGTGTCAAGGGCTGGACAAATGTTCCTCCTGGTCTTAGAAAAACATCAAGAGACCAAAAAACCTGCAAACTTACAACAGTCCAGCTACAGAACAAGATTCAGACACTGAGCAGGAAAAGCAGAGGTTCTGCTGAGCCCAAAGCCCATGGAACAGAAACCAGATGACAGTGCTAAACACAAGAGTGGGACTTTTGCAAGATGCAAAGAACATTTTGGGAAAGCTTACCTTCAGTATTAAAAATTACACCTCTCCTTTCTGGTGTCCAGATATAATGTGAACAAGTGAGGTAGCCTTAAAATAACACTCCCCTGTCCTTCCTCTCCCATGTACCTGAATATCTGTTTATAAGTTTTCCACCAGCAACACCTGCCTTGAATACAAATGTGAGAGGCAAAAATTCCCAGTTAGTTGAATTAACAAGTGAACTGTGAACTCCATCCACATTAAACTTCACTAAGGAGCAACAGTGAGGACTTTCAGAAATCCTTTTCAGGCAAATTGTGAAGTGCAGTGGTAGAGACCCAAATTCCAGGGAGTTCAGCTCATCCACCTTTCCCACACCAGACTCCTGGACTCACTGCCCTTGTTTGCACTGCTGCAGAAAAAAGATCACTAATTACTCATTACAGTTTCAGGACAAGAAATAACTCCTGTGAAATCAAGGTGTTTTTACTTCCAAGAGCTTCCTCAAGCAGCACATTCTGAGACCCTCAGAAAGGACAATACTTTGTCCCCCACGTGAGCCTTTGACAGGTTCAGGTTCATGCAGCATCTCCTGAATCTCTAATTGAGAAGCAGCCCATTATCAAATGCAGCACTGAGCTTAATTAGAGAGGGAAATCAATGAAGATCATCTAGAACGTATGAGAAAGGTCTGAGCAATTTTCAGTGATGGTTCAAGTTTCTTCCCTGGAATTGTTTCCAATAATAATGAAAGCTTAATGCAAAATAAGAGTTACCCAGACATATTACTCTGCTGCTGCAGGATTTAATGTGCTTTGCAAACAGCTACAATTTCTGGGGCAGGATGGCATCAGCTTTTATCAAAGCAGCTGCCCCAGAGAACCCTGGACAAGCCCAGGGCTCTTCACATTCAGGTTCTTCCTTCTGCAGCTGTCCTGGTTTTGTTTTAAAGTCTTCACTTGCCTCACACATCCTGGCACATCCTCTTTTTATTTTAATAACAATTCCTATGTTGATCAATGTATAATCACAACTAGCTTTTAAGCCAAAATATTCAATTAAAAACTTAAAATGATTACCTGCCATAACTAATCCAAGAGACTCCATCCCAGCAAGAGCAAAGGCAACAGGAAAATCAAGGTGAGGCAATCCTGCCAACCCTCCCCAGAATACAGAAATCACTGCTGCCTGACACTGCAGGACCACCACTCCAAAATATTTATTTTCTGCTAGAATAAGGCTTTGCCATTGCTGTAAGCCTTGTCAGTTCTACTGAAAATATTTCCAGCATTTCCTTCTAAAGCACAAAGTGGACAATTCCATCAAAACAATTCTGCATTTGGATTTTTCCATACAATTTGCTCTGGCAGTATGAACAAGGCCATGAGGAGCCAATTGCCACATGCAATCTCTGATTTATCATTACAGATACCCCAAATGATGCATCTCTTGTTTTATTTCTGAGTTTAGCTACATTATCACAGTGAGACATTTAATGCACAATACTAGAGACACAATATCAAACACTGAATGCTGTCCAAGACAACTCAGTTGACTTTCTGCTATTCCAAAACCTCACTGAAAGGTAGTAACAAACAACAGCAAAGAGTAATTCTCACTCTTCTCCCACAAACACAGGGATTTATTTATTTATTTGAGAGCCTGCCATATCAATTTTATAGGAGAATGAAAATGGAAATTTTTTTTTTGTTTATGGCTTTCTGGTTCACTATTAACTGCAGTAAATATTTCAACAGTGAGAGAAAGTCCCCCCAAACTGCTGGTCCCCACCCCAGCACCAAGGCAGGCCACAGGAAGCCCCTGTGTTGACCTCACTCAGACCCAGCCCCTGCACAAACTCCCAGGGCACTGGGCACAGCCATAAATTTGATATATTGCCCAGATGAAGGCTGAACTTATGACCTTCCCAGTATTTAACTGCCACTCTGGCTCTTCCAAGCTGAGCAGATTAAATACAGTAACTACCTGTTTCCCCATCTCTGCTGTCATCACTTCCCACTCTTATCTGAGGGAAATGCTACAGATTCTTTCATGGCTGGGGTGAGCAAAACAAATTTTTCCAGTGCAGTCAATTCATTACAGGTGCTGTAAATAACCTGCACCCACAGTGAGGGGAGAGCAGTGTCACTACAGCCAAGAGAGAGGTGACTTTTCAGGCACCCAATTCTTGCCCCCACCATGGGAAGTGTCCTGCCCTGGCTTGGACTGTGGTGACACCAGCTTTAGCACCCAAGAAAAATCAAGTCCCTTTTCCATATTCTGTGATATTCTGGGTACAAAGGTGCACACACATTTTATCCATTCAGTGCTTAGCCCTGTGTCAGTTGTGGACAGGATTCAGCTTTAGGGATTCTCTCAGCCACAGGCTCTGTTCTCTTCCACATGAAAACACTTCTCAGGTTTACCAGACAAAGGGTCAGTGTGTGACCAGTGGGTCCATGAGATCTCCAATTTGCACATACATATAAGCACTGAGTGGTTTGGGTGGGGAGGGACCTGAGAGGTCATCACACCCACCCACTGCCAAGGACAGGGACACCTTCCACTAGCCCAGGTAGCCCCAAGCCCTGTCCAGCCTGGCCTTGAACACTTCCAGGAACAGGGCAGCCAAAAACTCCTTCCAAAGTTAAGGAAGTTCTTGACTAACTCCAAGATACACAATGCAGAAAAAGAGACTGAGGACAGAAATTTATGTGTAATTCTTCTGGACTCTTTAGTACCTTTCTAGTCGAGTTAAAGGTCATTTTCCTGATTCAGCCCTCCTGTGATGTATGTAGGGAAACAAATCCCATCACTTTTTAAACCAAACATTAGGGCAATAGAAGTCTCCTTTAGCACCTTTTATTTATGATACAGGAGTTCAACTATTTTCAGGTATGTGAAACTGGTGATATCCTTAAATGTCACCAATAGGATCTGAGTAACTGCACTGAAGGTACTGCTTATTCCAACTGGAAATGGTACCAAAAGTACAACCCCCAGTACAGAGTGAAACCTCTTAGAAAAAAACAGGCTTCAAGGAGAGCTGCAGAAAAATACAGAAGGGAGTTAGTACCTAAAAAATTGGATTTCTTGACTGCAATGCTGACAGGCTAATTTCCAAGAATGGCAGAAAGAACTTAAATTAAGCAAAATCATGCTGTTATTAGGTGGGGAGAGATGACAATTTCTTTAATCTAGAAGAAAATGATCCAGGGATCAGGTAACAGTTATTCAGGCTATTCAACCCTGCACCAAACTACAGTAATGCAGAAATACAATTACTCCCCACAGTGACCTCTCAAGGAAAATAGAATTAAGATTAGAACCAAGAAGTAAAATCAGAAATGTCACTACCCAAAATGCACTCCATAGAATCTTTAATATATTTTAATATTTGAGCACAAAGGATTTTCTTTCCAGTGACAGGTGTATAACAAAATTACCATGGAAGGTCTGGCAGAACACATTCTAAATCTTCACACTCAAATGAAGAAATCCTTTACCAGTGGTTCAGATAAGGAGCAAAAGAGTTTTCTCCAGTTCACTTTCATCCCCAGGTGACCTGGCTGGATGTCCTGCACTAAGGCTCCTCTCAGCTTTACCCATGACCTACTTAATTGCATCACATCATTAATGTTATTAATTGCTGTCACTGTCCATAAAACCAATTCTGTAAAATGGAGAGGCTGGAACTGAATTAAACACAGCACACAGTGAGCTGTTTGAAGCCACCATAAAGTGTTCTGAAGCCTCAAGCTTGGAGGTATTTCCAAAGCCAGAGCACCAAATCTGTATTCTTTTGGCCAAGATACAAGGTAAGAAAAACATGGAGTTTTCTCCATGACCAAACTGAGTCTTCCTTTTGGTCAGAAACCCCTTCATTTATGGATGTCCCATGAATAATTTTTTCCCCTCAGAATGACTTTTTAGACCAACTTTGTAGCACCATAGTCCACAGTAAACCAAGTCAGTTAAGTTCTTGTAAGAACCCTTCATATGCCATGAAACTCCAGAGAAAGAACTGGAAACCCCTACTAGGGTCCAATCAATAAAATTTCCTCAAGGAATATAAGAAAGGCAAGGAAGGAAAACTTTTACCTGAATTTTTCCCCACTCCTTACCAAGTCTATTTTCTTTCCTTACCCAGCCTGCTTTATTTACTTTTTTATGCTTACTAAGATGCTTTTAGAACTACATTATCAATATTTCAGTGCTTTTTCTAGTAAAAATAGCTTGCAAGAGTAAGCAAAACAGTTAAACACAATAAACCAGCATATTACTAAATATCTCTGCTTTTATCTTCTTGCAAGTTCATTGAAAACAACAACATATTTAAGGATTATGAAAAATACATTAGAGATGTCCTTTCCAAAGATAACCAGGTTGCAGTACCACAGGTTGACATTCAGATGGGATCAAGCCACACTGTGACCTTGGCCATCAAGTATATGACATCAACCACATTTAATACTATAGCAGCAAGCAGAGCAGCTTTTAAGCATCATCAGGTTGTATTAAATAAGCACATTGCTCATTTGGCTATTTAGGAAAATATAAGCATTTGGAATAATGAATCAGAGTAACAATATTTATAACAGTACTGGAAGGGGCTTGGTTTGTAACAGGGCACAGAACAGATCACAGAATAAACCTGGAATTTAGTCATCTGGAGAAGTGTTCTCTGTGGAAAATAAAGTCTCTGACCCACCTTGCACTGTCAGCTCTGCCTGGGCCTCCAGGGTGTCGTTGCCACTCTCAGCAATGCAGGTGAAGGTCCCAGCATCAGCCTCAGACACATCCTGGATCTGCAGAGTCCCCCCAGGGAGCAGCTGGAACCGGCCAGACCTGCACACACAGGGACACATCACACCATGGACATGGCCAGACCTGCACACACAGGGACACATCACACCATGGACATGGCCAGACCTGCACACACAGGGACACATCACACCATGGACATGGCCCAGACACAGCCCAGATCTGCAGGATTGCCCTGGCCAGACCTGCACACACAGGGACACATCACACCATGGACATGGCCAGACACATCCCAGATCCCTGGGACACCCCTGGCCAGACCTGCACACACAGGGACACATCACAGCATGGACATGGCCCAGACACAGCCCAGATCCCTGGGGCTGTCCTGGCCAGACCTGCACACACAGGGACACATCACACCATGGACATGGCCAGACCTGCACACACAGGGACACATCACACCATGGACATGGCCAGACCTGCACACACAGGGACACATCACACCATGGACATGGCCAGACCTGCACACACAGGGAGACACATCACACCATGGACATGGCCAGACCTGCACACACAGGGACACATCACACCATGGACATGGCCAGACCTGCACACACAGGGACACATCACACCATGGACATGGCCAGACCTGCACACACAGGGACACATCACACCATGGACATGGCCAGACCTGCACACACAGGGAGACACATCACACCATGGACATGGCCAGACACATCCCAGATCCCTGGGACTGTCCTGGCCAGACCTGCACACACAGGGACACAGTCATGCCATGGGCACCACCCCAGTGAGGAGCACAGAGGAGTTATAATTACACCATCACATCCCACACTGAAAATTAAGTTCAACCCTATCAATTCCACATGAGCAGCTCATCTTTTTGCACTTGCAGCTTCACTTGGTCTTTATTAAATGTGATCTAAGGTATTTAATCAAGAGCAGCCAGAACTGAAGAAAATGAGATATAGTAATCACATATTTTTTTTAAAAAGGCATTTTGCAGATCCAGCTGGAATGACTGACTGCTTGGAAAGCTGAGGGAAGTACAACAGGAGAGGCTGTTCCTTTACAACACCAGGACCGCAGTGCACATTATACAATGTACAGGAATTGAATTTCTGTGAAAAAGTAAGCCATCTCTGAGATTAAATATTTCAGAACATACAGGTTAAAAAAAAGATACAGGTTAAAAAAAATTCAAAATACAGATTCATCAGGTGACAAAGGGTCTGTGCAGAACTTCCCCTTCTGACTTGCAAAGGGTGGGGAAGGGTTTCTAACCCAGCCCTTACAATCTATCTGCTTTTGCTGCTAAATGGGACAGATAAAGGTGGCACTTCCTGCTCAATGCAGCACCCTCAGATTCCAGCCACATCCTCCTCCCACTGCAGCCATCACTGCCCTCCACCTGATAAAAGCTGTGCACAACTTGGAAAAGTTCCTTCTACACTCCAAGTTTCCACATAAAATACCAAACACATTTTCCAGTAAGATGCCAAGAACCTTAAGCCAGGACAGGTTGTGTCTGGATGCAGACCCAAAGTCATTCTTATTTGCAGTTGGAAAAGCAAAAGTCTGGGAGAAAGGGAAGAGAATTCTGTGGCTTCCTGCCTGACATTTCAAACAGTAGCTTGTTTGGGCAAGGGAGGGACTGAATTCTGTCAATATATGAACATTTCAACAACTGCATTTTTTGTTCACTATTTGGAATGGACAATGGAATAGCCAAAAAGCAGCCTTGGTGCTTTCTCCATTTGAAATTTTCCTAGAATTGCACACCAGTAGAACCAATCCTGACCTCCTTGGACAGGTAAATTATTTGGACACAGATTTTGCCTTATCTCATACTATTATTTATCAGATAAATATTGATTTATTATCCCACTGTAACAGCTGATCAAATTTCTGGTTAATACATTTAAAAGCAGAGCAAACAAAACCATAACTGGCATTAAATTTTAAAAAGATCCAAAGAGATGTCCCTATCCAGGTGTTCTGTAAGAAAAGCCATACTGTTCCCACGAGAAACACCAGGATTACAGAATGGCTGGATTGGAGGAAGTGCAGGGAACTTTGAGTGAAGATATGAGTTTGAAAAATCATATTAACAGCTTCCCAAATGCTGGGAAAAATGTCCCAGGCTTGCGTGGGAATGGTACTTCAGACTAAAACCAGACCTAAAGAAAAAACACCAGGAGTAAGACAAGCCTGGACCTTGACAGATCCATCCATGAAATTTTCTGCCTTCTTTTATTATGTAAAAGAGCTGCTTTGACTTTTTGTTCTTGCAGCAGGGAACGTGCTGAGGGCTGGAGTGAAAGCAGGGAGCTGGATCTGCCAGGGACAGCAGGGCATGGAGCAGGGAAGGAGCTGTGCCCCAGGAACTGCCACTGTCACATCCTGAAGGAATGATCCGAGGCCATCAGCACATCTGTGGCATTTTGAGGACAATAATGCCTTTTCCAGGATATCCATTGTTACCCTCTAAAAATAACAGGTGCCTTAGGATGTTCCTTTCCCACTGCCAGCCTCTGGAAAAGTTATAACAGCAGTTAAGATGTTACTAAAACTATTACAAACTATTTTTTGTTGTCACTTGAGTTTGTCCCAGAGGATCTCACAAACTACTTGTAGCACTGGAATATTGATGGGAATTCTCCTGTTCAGCCATCTCAACATGAGCCATGTTTATATTCCCTTTGATTATTTTCCTCCAGAAAACCAAGAGTTGAGTTCAATTTCCTAATAGGTGATTCAGGGGGATTTTAATGGAAGAAAACAATTAATCTGCCAGACTCCTTGGTGATTCCCTCTGTATGAATCAGCTATGGAGAAATCCTGGGCTTAAAGGAAAGCTCCTTTTGCAATAAAGCCAAACATCTTAATTTTGTAAGGACAATGAAGCATTTTCACAAAAGAGTGAAGCAATCGGATTTCAAACACTGGAGACAAAGAATCAGCTTAATATAAAAGTGATAACACAATTTGAAGTGTCATTAAAAACAACAAAGATTGATCACTCATATGTCAGGGAAGAGGAAAATCAAATTCCAGCCTTTTGTATGCATTCCTTACAGCCTTCACTTGCACCCCTGTAATATACAATTACTGAGCTACTCTGGATGCCTCACTCACAGCTCTTTGTGTTTCATTAGCACAAAATATAGTGAGCCTTTATTAATTTACTGTAGTCAAACTGTCAGTTATACCCTGAGGTTTAGGGTTTTTTTCCCTCTTTTAAATTACTATTCCCAAAACATCTTATAATCTATTTGCTGTCTCAGTAAGTACAGCAGATAAAATTAGACAGTAAATTAGATTATTTTGTGGGATCTACTACAGAAAAATCTCCATAATTACTCTGCTATTCTTAACCTTTCCTGAGCTGGGCAAGTGTAATTCACTTGGTACCAATCACTCAGAACCCTGCAAAAAAAAAAAAGTGGCAATATCACACATTTGTGGGAAGCACTAAGGAAAACCCTGATTAGGAATGTGATCATACAATCACAGACAGCAGAGCAGAAATGAATGTGGCACAAATGCCCTCAGCTGTCATCCCCTCACTGTAGGAAAGTATTACCTGCACAACCATGTTTCTGCAGGAATTTTTCAATTACATGAAATTTTGCTAAAATTAACAGTGCAACCTTCTGCAGAGTTTGCTGGACTTTACAGACATTAAAATGTTATTGCCCAAGTGCTTTCTGTGGTTTAGTTCCAGATGAACCATCTCATCTACTGCAGTTTTTTCAGAACCTGTGGCACCTGCATTTGCTCATTCTCTGCCAGAAATGTCCCAATATAAATGAAGATACACCATATATCCTGTTGGAGCACCTACTGATCCACACACTGCAAAGTTATCAGAGCAGATCATCTTCCAGATATTTCTCTGTGCCTGTGTCCCAGGCTCTGGGGACAAATCTACCTGGAACTTCCCTTTCCAATTTAGGAATTGTCAAATGCACAGTGACTTCCTGCATTTGCTGAAGAACAAACCCTCCACACAGGGGATTTCTCAGCCAGGCTAGAGACTGAAATAAAAAATCTCCACTAGGTAAGAAAGGCTCCAAGCTGGCTCAAACCTGAAGAGCTACTCAGCCTGAATATGACACCTCCATTCTAAACTTTTGCACCAAGCAATGTTGATACTACAGATTTTAATTTAGGAAGTTTTCCATAAAGGACTTAAGATTTATTCCAATAACTCCATAGTTCAGTGCCTTCCCTGCTTCCTTCCATTTCCCTCAGCACTCTCCACAATCCTGGCAGAGTCCATGGAGCCAATTCAGCTGGAAAAGCAGGAGGATATTCCAGTGTTGAGCCCATGGACGACACTGTCCATCTGCCAGGTGCCCATCTTCCACCATGGATCTCACACAAGGCTGGAACTTTCCTTTTGATTCTGGAGCTCCAAATTGGAGCTACATCTCAATCTAGAGTAGGGTTTAGTCTTTTCCTTTTTTTACAGACAGTGGAGTTTTGGGAAAACTATAAAATATGAAGATAACAAGCTGGACCAGCAAATCAATTCAAGGGAAAGCTTTAGTCTTCAGTGCCATTCTTTATGGAGAATCAAGAATTCAGCAGTCTCTCCATCAGATTTCTTTAAAAATCCTCAGAGCCAGAAGGATCCCTTGGAGTTTATGAGCCTTGTTACAATGGAAACTTGGAGCACTGAGTAAATTTTTGTTTCCCACCCAACATCCAAAACTTCCTTCTCTCACACTCTAATTAATTTGGAAAATATTTTATCACAGCGACTAATTTCACAATATATTGCATTACAGACTGTCTGAACAACTGCCAAGGCTGCCATCACTCAAGTTTATTCATATTTATCCATTAACATAAATCCTACTGCAGTCTTCAACAAATAATCCATCAAATTTAATCACCTTCCCTTTCCTCCAGATCTTATAACAAATATTTAATACCAAAACCCCACCACTCCCTAGCCTTAAAAATAATCTATTTTCCTACCAATACAGGCTCCTATCCATATTCTCCTTAGGAATACAGCCTGAAAAGCAAACATTCTATTTTGCATTAATTAATTAATTACCACAGTTAAGACAAAATAAAAATAAGGTTTTGTGTAAAACCCTCTAACAAGGGGTCAAAATTAGGGATAACCTGCCCATGCTGTCTGAGTTTTGTTTCCTAAGCCCAGACAAAGAGAAATCCCATTATATATGGTTATACCTACATATATGTATGCTAATTATATAAGTCCTATTATATATGGCTATACCTACATATATGTATGTTAGTGTTTGGGGTGGGGGTGTGCATAAATGAACCTGGGATTTCAGAGCTTTTCCCAGGCAGAAAACCTGCCCAGATGAAAAGAATCAGGTTTTTTTCCTTGGGATAAAGAAAAGCCACACTAAGAAAGTCGTACTTTTATATCAAAAGGGGATTTTAATACAAATTAAATGTGATTTAATTTGTAATTACATTAACAGACCATGCATAACAAGCTAAGGTAGCTATTTAGCAACAGTAACTGCAGGCTTTTCTCCGACAAAGAATCTTAATTTCTGGAGATTTTCCAGTTATTCTATTCACACCAATAACACAATAGCTGGAGGGTAAATGGAGTTTAAGAGGTTTCTGTTCTCTGCTCTTTGAATCTCTGCCCTTTTCAGCCACAGTCACAAGCAGCAGACTTGGGAGCTTTGGCTCATTTTGATCACTTGAAGGAACAATGAAAAAAGTTTACCCCACAGAGGGGGAAAAGATCAAATTTCTACCTTTACCTACCTTAAAACTCAAGCCTACAATAAGCACATTTCACTTTAAGAAAAGAAGAGCTAAGTGTTGGAAGAAGAAAAATGTCAACTGGAACCTGTTCTTGTACCAAAGGGCCAAAATACTAAAAACTAAAGCTAAGTATTCTGAAAATCAGGTTAGATTGGTTCAAATTGTGTGCATTTGAAGACCAAGTATATTTACTAATGTTATGCTCCAGCCCTCCAGAACAATTTCTCACTCTGGATTATGAGAAAAAGAAAATATCTGTGAAGTCTTAAGAAGTTATCATGGTAACCCCATGGAATGAGGGAAGAGAATTCCAAAGGGAATTAACAGCACTGTATTCAGTGGTGGGAAAAACTGGGCTTTATGTCTCAAAAATCAAGAAAAAAAAAAGGAGAGCTTTAACCTCCCTGTGCCCTGAATGTGCCACAACCTACAGAAGGATAGGGCAGCAAAACTTCCTGAAGATATGGCATCACTTTACATACAAGAGAAACAATTTCAGACCTTACCAGGCACATCTATTCTGCCATTTCTCCCCATCTGATTGTGCTGCTTTAATGAGTCTGCACCAGCTTTTGTAGGAGGAGTTCTTATATTTATAAAAACCCTGATTTAAATCATGTGCCTTCACACTGACACAGCACCATCTCTCAGTGGCTGTTTGTCATTTCCCACAGCAGCCTCCCATCAAAGACAGTTCAAATTACCAGCCCCTGGATTCTTTTAATTTAAGAGTTGCCAAAAAAGAGATATATTATATCCCTGGTGCTGCAGAGACTTGAGCATTGTTCTGACTGCTTTCTGTGTCAGCCACATCACAATTTACCTCTCCTTGTTCCATGATTAACTTGGCTCCCCATTAATCTCACTGCTGACTTCGAGGGACATGGAAAACATTCAAATAACTGTTTGCAATTCTGGTTCTAGGAAGTACCTTCATTATATGGACAAAAATGTGCTTAATATGATTTGTTCTGCATTTTTTATACTGATTTTTCTACCACATTATTCTGACTACATCAGCAATGACAACATATAAGTTTTCACTTGAAACACCTCAGAAAGCACACTGATTTTTTTGCCACCATGCCTACTGTTTTAATATTCTATTTTAATGAGAAAATGCATCATTTTGTTTTAAACACTTACTCTTCAATTCCTGTGGGACATTCTGACACAGAACAGACACTTCCATTGCAGAAAGCATGAGTGCAGGACTTCACACTCAAAATGTCCCAAGTCGTCCTTATTTCCTCAATTGCTGCTTCCACTGCAGTGCCAATCCAAAAGTAATCTACTCTTAATGATCTCCCTGCTTCAGACAGGATTTCTTGGTTTCAAATTGGTTGCAAAAAGATCCCAAGTCTCCCTTATCCCAATGCTGAGCCTTGAAGCTCTCCAGGTTTGGGATCAGCCTCTGCTCTCCCGGCGTGCACTGACCCCCACTCCTGAGCCAGCTGGATTCCTGCATCAGGCAGGGCTGTGCCATCACTCACCCATCGGTGGGAAGCTGCTGCTCGTCCTTTGTCCAGCGGATGTGGGGAGCAGGGAGCCCAGCAGCCAGGCAGGGGAACAGGGCGCTCTGGCCGGGCAGCCGGCTCAGGGACGAGGGCGGCCGCAGCAGCGCCAGGCTCTGCGGCTCCTCCGCACCTGCAACACACAGCACACAGCTGGGCCACAGCCACTGCACAACCCAACCACGCACAGAAATCACTCACCAAACCTCTAATTCCTTTCCTGCCTTCCAGAGGATTCCATTCCCTCCTCACCCGCAGCCTCTGGTAGGGCTTTGTTACCGTTTTCCTCCAGACATGCAAAGTGATTCCCCACTTTTGGAATTCTCACTCTTCCAACTCCCTGGGAAGCTATTTCAGCTCAAAATGACAGCCCTGAAACTGGAACTTCCACCAGGTAGCAGAGATTTAGGAAAGAAAGGAACAGGTTTGAGTTTGTCCAGCAAGCCTTGGGCTTCACCATAGAGCTGCGTGAGGATGTGCTGGAAAATTAAATTATTGCAGCAGTGACTGACTCCATGTAAAATACAACAACCAAGGAACATGCACACTGAAGTAACAAAACAAAAACACCCCACCATGGTTTTCCATCCATCCATCCATCCATGGAATCCTCTGAGGTAGTTTTGCATTGGATTAAGCTGGAGAGGGGTGTTTGCTCCTTTTTCTTCCCACCCTTAAGAAGCAGCACAAGCCAAGGGCATGTTTATTCAGTCCCCACTATGGTGTGTGCCCTCTGTCTGTGCCCTGCACTGTACCCAGAGGAAATGAGTTCTACACAGCAGCTGCAGTTTGGGCTGAATAACCTCTGCTCACCCTGCACTAATCCCTGCATCCAGCACCATGAGGGGTGCTTGGAGGTGTTATGGCAGCAAAGCTACACAAGTGGACAAGGCCTCAAACCAGAGTACTTTGTACCTACTCTACTGCTGCTCCCTGAATGAAGCACATTCTGTCTCTCATCACACACATATTTGGCTGCTCTCTCACTCGGGCCCGAGGTGATACTCGCAGGGATTTCAGGAAGTTGTTGTTTTGGTGTTCTTCAGTTCAAAGCACTAAAAATAATACCAAGTGTTCACAGCACTGAGCTCAGGGCACACACGAGCTCCAAGGCACAACAGGAGGAGGTGCCAGGACACTTGGGGGAAGCAGAGCAGGTGGAAATCCCTCGTGGGAGTTGGCAGAGGCAGCCAAGCTGTGAGCAGTCCTGGATCAGCCAGCCCCATCCCTGTCACTCTGCCCACATTCCTGGCAGGAACTGCTCTGCCTGCCCTGCTGTGCATGGGGAATAACAGAATGACAGAGACCTGGAGCAGCCCATGGAGCCAGCCAGGCTGCAAAGCAGGGATACAACATCTCCAGGCAGCCATCCTTACACAGAGAGGAGCTGGGATGATTCCCTGGAGACACAACTCCGACTGCTCCAAGCTCCCAGAAGGGAGCTCAGCTCACAGGTAAATGGAAACTGGATCCCAAAATTAAGTGACATTTTTGCCTTGGAGTCCTATTTTTGAAAGCACCCACTATGAAGTGCCAGAGCTCAGAAATGCATCTTCCTGCTCAGTGGCAGCCTGGTATCAGACAAAGCAGAACGTTTAAGCAGCAGAACATTGTGTGTGGATGCAAATCCCTGGGATGCAGGAGTGTGCTGGGTGTGTTTCAAAGCCTGGGAAGCAGTGGTGGGTTCACTGTCAGCCACACATCAGATAACCATTTAAAAGGAGAATAAAGTGAATAAAGAACAGATTAATTCAAATCCTTCTTTCAAATACTTCTCAGGCCAAACAATCAATTATGGGGCCGTTCAAGACTAAGGGAGCTTTCCCCTCAACAGCTTAATCCCACTTTCTAAAAAAAGCCTGCTGGGAGGGATTTTACCAAACCTCACTACTGGTACTTTTGGATTCAAAATGGAGCAAAGAAACAGAACCATTTGAACTCCCTAACACAGCTCTATTTCATCACTTTCAGCAATGAATTACAAAAGCAAGGAAACTACAGCTGGAGCCAAAAAGAATCCAAAAGATCAGTGTAATATGGAAGTTTGCAAGAAATCTTCAGTTTACAGAGCAATCAGCAAAATCCTCAGCATTTGAAGGACTGCAGAAACATGAAGGGATCCAAACTATAGGAATTCAATCAAGCATCTTTTCCAAAAGTGCTCTTCTTCAAACCCTGTATCCTTAGCTGGAGAAGAGACAAGACTTTGGAAAGGCTAAAGAATTGAATGAAACTGAATGAACAGTCAGTGAAAAAAATTATTCATTTCCAACATCCCAATTTCAAAAGAGCTATAATTGTAAAAATTTGGATACTTTACATAACAATTTAGTATTTTAAGTAGAGAATGGCCATAATCACAAGAAACAGAACTATTTCTTGAAAGGGACCCCTGAAGGTGCCCCCACCTGCCTCAAGTCCACCTGCTGCCCACACAAAGTCAGGCCAGCCATGACATTGTCCAGCCTAACCCTGATGGAAACCTGAGATGGGAACTCAGCAGCTTCCTCCAGCAGCTCTTCAGTAACAACTGAATGAGAATTCCAACATGGAGACTAATCCAGAAAAGACAACACTGGGAACAATTAAGGACTCTCATATGAAGCACAGCCTGTATCTCCCTAGTTTGGGAAAGCATGACCCACATTCCTGCCCTATTTTTGGTCACTTTTCAAACCTTTGTATTAGAACAGCTGGTGGTGTCACTGGGAACAGAACACACTGAATGTGCCAACAGTTTACATCAGCACTGGACTTCTGTTCTAACAAAAATATCTTAACATTTCAGCACCACAGGCAAAGCTGAACATTCCAAAAAAAATGTCACCCCCTCTGGGAGTTGGAGAGTTCCCAAAAGTTCCTATTGCTTACACAGTCAGAATTCCCAGAATACTGGGACAATTAAAAGCACCTCAGCTTAAGCATCCCAAGAGCTATGGACTAAGGACCAATTTCTTTGTGAAGCTTCCACAGAGTTTGAAACATGAAAGTCAACCTGAGAAACTTAGAAATCCCAAACTTTTATATTCACAGAAACAGTGAATTCCCTCTTTTTATCATGTCACAATGGAAGTATATTACTGGGGGTCTTTTTTTAAAGAAGTCTTTCCACAAAATGCCTCAAAAGCTGAACCATTAAATATGAGAAGGCAGCCTGTGAGCATCTGCAGACTGTTTCCAACCCCTGTGAAGAGCTCAGGACCTGCAGACAAAGACCCTGAGCTGGAGACTTCCCCAAAGGCCCCAATGTTTAGATGGTCAGAACTCCCTGCATATGGGAAAAATTCAAACCACCTCAGTTTAAGCACCCCAAGAGCGACAGTCTAAGGACCAATTTCATTGTGACACTTTCACAGGGTTTGAAAGAGGGGATTCAACCTGAAAAATTGCAGAAGTCCCCAAACATTTAATCGGAAAGAAACAGTCAGGTCCCCCTCAGTATCCCATTCCAATGGCAGTATTACCGGTGGCTTTTAAAAATGTCTTCCCCAGAATCCCTGTGTTGGGTTGATGTGTCCAGCAATGTGTGTTCTGTCCCCATCTATGGGTGGGGCAGTGCCCCTGATCTCCTGGCACATATTATCTGCTAATGGGCCAACTTTAAACCAGCTGGGGCAATCATCTTTATCTTTCCACAGCCCATCCTCCCTCCAGGAGATATCATCTGCTGCTGCCCCATTCAGTCCCACTGTGGGACTGATCAAATTCCATCATCCCACTGGCAGAGGCTCCAGCCAGGGCAGGAGCCAAGCCTTTCCTACCCAGAGAAAAACTGAGATTTGGGACACCAAGGCACCTTCTTTCCACTGCATTCCAGAGGAAAGCCAGACCTTTCCACATCATCCCTGCACCTTCAGAGGAAACTGCACCTTCTCCAGGAGCACTGCTCCAGCTGAACCACATCTGCCACTGCAGGAGGATGCAGCCACCATTGAATGGGGCTGCTGCCACCACCCTGACTGACTGACGGGTGTCAGCTTGGATTCTGACTCTGGCAGGGTTTGGGATTGTTCTTTGTAATACTGCATTTCTATTTTAATTTTCCTAGTAAAGAACTGTTATTCCTAATTCCCATATCTTTGCCTGAGAGTCCCCTGGAGGGAGGGGGTTTACATTTTCCATTTCAAAGAGAAGCTTCTGCCTTTATTGGCAGACACCTCCAAACCAGTACAACACATTAACAGGTGACCCCATCCTGTGAGTGTGTGCAGCTCAGGCTGAGCCCAGGCAGGCAGCAGCAGCAGGTACCTGGCAGCACTGTGAGCTCGGCCTCCTCGCTGTACTTGGGGGCTCCGCCGGCGTCGAGGGCGCAGCGGTAGAGCCCCGCGTCGGCGTCGGAGGCGTTGGAGAGCAGCAGGGCACCGCCGGGCAGCTGCAGCAGGCGCCGCTCCGGGGGCAGCGGCCGCCGGTCGCGCTCCCAGCGCAGCAGCGGCGCCAGCTCCGCCGCCACCTCGCAGCCCAGCACCGCGCTGCCGCCGCGCCGCACCGCCGCCGCCTCCGGCTGGCTCAGGAACCGCGGCACACCTGCGGGGACACAAGGACACCTGTCAGACGGCCCCACCCGGCACCAAGAAGGCAGCTTTTGATAGGTTAAGCTGCTTCCAGCTCCTTAAAAACCAGGACAATGCTAAGCATGGATGGTTCTGGTTTCGGGGGCCCTCGAGGCAGAGTTCAGTTTCTCAGCTAGCCAGGAATGAGACTTTGGGAGATACCATAGAGGTTCTGAAAGCAGCTTCATTCCTTCAAAGGGTTCTACCAGCAAAATCCAGATACATAGCATAGCAAGGGATCTTTATAGGTTTTAGGGGGATTGAAATTCTAACCAGTTAAATTATAAGTTGAGAACTATCCAATTACTTTAAGATTCTAGGTGAGAAAAGACCAATCATCTAGTAAAGTTAAAGATCAATAGAAATACTAAATGATAATAGGGGTTTCAGTAGGGAGGGGGGCATCTCTCATGAAAGGTTTCATTGTTTCAGGGTATAAGATCCCAAGGGCCTTTTTCAGGGACAGTTGTATCATCCACACCCAATAATCACAGAATCCTAGAATGGATTGCAATGAATAATAGGTTGGAAGTGACCTTAAAGCTCATCCAGTCCCACCCCCTACCATGGACAGGGACAACTTCCACCACCCCAGGATGCTCCAAGCCATGCCCAGCCTTGGACAATTCCAGGGATGGGGCAGCCACAGTTTCTACAATGCAGCCTACACAACACCTTCACTTACCAAAAAATTCCTCTGTACAGTGTCACAAGGTAAATACTGAGATAAATATAGCTGAGATAAATATTTGCACATGAACATTCTCAGTGTGGACAAGACCAGAGTTTCTCCAGAGTATCCCACAGAGCTGACACAGCAGTGCTGCACAATGTCACCATGTCACCTTTCCCATAAAATGTTCTCCAAAACACCCAGAGACAACTTAATGGTTTTACAGTTGGGCTGGGGAGGCCAAACCCTTGGGAGAGTTGTGGGAAGAGGCTGGGGACACAGCTGGAGCTGGTTCCATGGAGGCACAGCTGAGGCAGCCAGTGAAGCTGGGGACACATCCATGAAGTACATCCCAGACAGGGAAAACCATGGGACAGCAGTGATGGAAGTATGGGCACAGTCCTGGAGTGGGCAGCTCAGAGGAGGAGGAGGGAGATGAGGAAAGCTTTGGGTGCCACCCTAGGGAGACCAGGGTAGAGCACAAGGCTGAAGAACTGGGAATGAAGGCAGGGAGTGAAACCTGGAAAATGGGGAGCAGGCAGGGAGAGTGCTTTAGTTTGGTTCTGTTTTCTTACCACTCAAATTACTTCAGCTGTCAAGAAATTAATTTTCCACAAGTCAAGGCTGTCCTGCCATTACAGCAACTGGGAGTGCTCCCATCTTGACTCAGTAACTTTAATGTTATTTCCTCTCCATCCTGCTGAAGAGCAGAGCCACAGTCCCCCCATCCTAAGTACACAGACAGATCAAATCTGCCACAGTTCAATCCCCTATTTCCACAAGTCTCACTAGTACCTATCCCAAATGCACCAAGAATGTACCAGTGGAAGGACCAATCCTGCAGGACAGCCAGACTGAATCCTAACAGAGGAGATTGCTAACATATTCATAACACTTCTGTCCTCTCAAGTTCCCTCCATAACCCTGTACAGTTCATCTCCAACTGTTACACATTTTCTTCCCTCTCAGAGTCCCACCTGGGGATTCCTCCCATAACTTCATTCCTCTGAGAAGCTTTCAGTTTCTAGTTTCCCCTCCCAGTGTACTTCCAACCAACTTGCAGTCCTTTGATCTTGACTTGTTAATAAATAATACCTAGTTTTGGTATTGTTTTGTATCTTTGATATTTATCCATCAGTCCCTCCAAGGTATTCACAGGAACAAAAAATCCAATTTCTTTCTTTCAACTTTCCTTCTGGTTAATGAAGCTGCCATATTTAGTTTCTCTCCCTCATTCCCTCAACACCTTATCTACCTTTAAAGATGCAGAATGGTAAAATTTTGGAAGGAAGAGACCCAGCCAGAGCAAAATCAGCTACAAGGTCAGAGCTGGTTACTTAGGGATTTGTCCAGTCAGACCTCAAAAATCCCCAAGGGTGGAGACTGCACAACTCTTGGGCAGCCTGTCCTACCTCATGATGGAACAGAACTCCCTCTTTAAACCCAGTCAGAACCTCCCTTGCTTCAACTGACCCCCAAATGCCACCTGCTCTGCCACCAAGCACTCCTGAAAGACAAACCCCAGTATATCTACAGTAATTAAGGATCACTAACATCCACAGAAATATTACAAACCTGCTCCTCTGTGTATTGAAAAGATCTTCCCAAAAGATGAAACCATCTCAGTGGCTCTGCACAACCAATCCTAGAACCCAAGCAACCTTTTCCTCTCCTGAATCACCCAGCCCTCTGTCCCAGTACAATCCCAAGGCATCTCTGCATCTGCTTGATTTTACACACTGTGCTCTGAAGTCCCATCACTAGTGATTCTAGAGAATTATTTAATTCTCCCTGTGAGACATGGAGGCCACAGCAAGGGTGACAAGGTCTCCTCCTTTGCCACACTCACTGATACAGTGGGTAAACAGGTCCAGCTGATGAGGCTGTTAACCCTGAGCCTCTGAGCCTCTGAGTCCTTTCTGAACATCTCCTTCCTGACAGAGCCCATTAAATGTTCCTGATTACCTCTGATTCTTATCTCTCTCAATATTCTCACTTATTAAGAGCCCTGCATATTAAGCCAGCTCTTTGCCCAGCCTTGGAGGGAATCTTGGGTCTCCTCCTTCAGCCAGGTGACCCCATGACTTTTCACCTCACCTGCTGCCACCTCCCTGCTCCCAGCCAGCCCCACACTGGCCACTTCAAGCACAAGTGAGAATGTTCCTGCAGGACTGAAGCTTCTCGCACACAGCTCAAATATGCTTTAATTTTAATCCCTTACAAGTACTGTTCATTTCCTGGACAAGACAGACCTTATGCCTTCTGTTGTTTCCAGGTGCTCCACTGAGGTTAAATAAGCTTTATTCAAGATGGTTTCATTACTCACTAGAAATGAAATTACAGTTCATTTTCCAAGTCATCTTAAATGCCACTAAAACCTGTATTTCGTCATAGTCCTGTGTCATTTTAAAATATACATTTTAACATAGCCTATAATTTTGTCCTAAAGAGTAATTTTCTCTTATTCTACAATTATTGGCAATTTGCTCTGCTTAAAAGCCTCCATTGTAGAGGAGGACCCTTTGCTTTAGCCAACAAACAACCACAAAACAATCACTATGCATTATAAAAAGCACTCCAAATCCAGGCCTTAATTACTATTAATTTGGAGATCTGTTTATAAATCCAGGAGAAGGTCCCAGAGTGCTGGCACACCTCCTGCAGCAGTGAGCCACTAGAAAACACCCTTTCATCTCCCAGCCCAGAACCTTCCCATTACAGAGCTGCTCTCTTCAAAATACCAATTATCAACTTCTAAGCCACCATTTCCTGAACTTTCTATAATAATTTTAAAGGCATCACCATGTAAGCCAATTCAGTCCAGTTAAACTACAAACACTTTTAAAACCATTTTTAAAGGTAATTTTTAAAAAAGTTGATACTTTTTTCGCAGTGGTATGTATTTACTTCAATCAAGAAGGCTGAGCAAGAAGTTCTAATGATGAGTAGGAAGGGACCTTAAAATCCATCCAATGCCATCCCCTGCCATGTGCAGGGACATTTCCACTATCCCAGGATGCTCCAAACCCCATCCAACCTCCCTGGGACACTTCCAGGGATGGGAGACACATCCCTCATTGAGGCAGCAGCCCCCACTCCTCACCCATGTGTTCCAGGGCAATCAGTTGAAGACATCAGCCCATCTTTTGGCAAATGAATGTCATGATAAATGACACTTTGGGCTTCTGACATTGAAGACAATTTTTTCATGTTTGTACACACATTAATCATTCTGTGGCAGTGCACATACATTAGGTATCGATTTCAGAACACCAAAGGAAAATACTACTGACCTAGCAAGAATGCAGGTTAATAAACTCAATTTAGGAAGGATGATTTTCCATTTGGAATGTTCTCTAAACACATGCAGGAGAACACATAAGCAACAGTGCACTCACATGCATATAACAGGGATTAGATGCACCCCAAACCCCTCACTGCTGCTAGGACAATGCAAGTGGCAGAGAAGGTGGGGAAGTCAACTCTGTCCCTCTTTTCTCCTTCCCTTTTGTCTCCCCCTTGCCCTCATCCAAGCCCAGTGCAATGGTAGGAATGTGAATGAACAATCCATTAATGCAAATGTGGTACATTCAATCAGCATTCCTAGCCTCAGCATTACTGAGATTTGTGGCCCATTGTCTCCATTTCTGAAAAAGATGTGCCTAGAAAAGCAGTAATTCCCATGCTCCTGGAAAACACAGATGGTTAAAATTCTGGCTGTAGTCTCCTGCCCTCAATGGAGCCAGTATTTAATCTCCTGGAGTCTGCAGAATCAGGGAATTCACTGCCCTGAGCCAGATGCCAATCTAGTCCAGCAGCCTCCCTGCAAGTGCAGCCAGTGTCAATCATTTCCAAGGAGACTGAAAGGGAAAAAACCCTCATTACAAACCATTACTGAACAACTCCCTCACCTGAGTGCAATAACTGCAGAGTCACACCTGCCTGTGCTCTGCAGCCTTGAACAGGGAGCCATTGCCAAACATCCCCACAGAGTCCCACCAACCCTTTGGGACCCATCTCACAAATCAACACCACAAAAGCAAAATGAGAAAAGACAACCATCTCCAGGGGAGAGCAAGCTGTGGAGGAACCCACAGTGTGGGGTTCACAAGTGCTCACAAGCCTCTGTGAGCTCTGTTGCCACTGCTCTGACTGGAATCTAAGATAACACTTTGTACAAGCATTAAACTGCTGTAAACACACACAAATCACGTTTGTGCAATTAACATTTTCCCAAAGCTGGTTTCATGCCTTCTTGTAACATCTCGATGTGCTCAGCAAATGTTTTCCTTTCTTTCCCCCCATTTCTACTGATATATAGAAAAAGTAAAGCACAGGAGCAGCTGGCAGGTTTTCCATCCTGTTCCCTCCTGGATACCATCTGTGAAAAGCCTTTGCTGCCCAAAGTTAACTTTTATTCAAGTTTCTCCTAACCTACCCAACTCTAAACTAACTCCAGCAGCACCAGTTGCAAACATTCTACCCTACAGCTTCCACTCTCCATCTGAAATTCACCCAACTAATCTGTGAATGATCCCACAAACTGCTCACAATTTTCAGCCACTTGAATATTCTCCCATTGCTGTCTGCCTGATTGAATTTGAACTCCTGACAAATCCATAACTACGACTCCTTCCCCCAAACAGCCTCTTGGGAAGTGTGGAGATTTCAGCACCACAAGGAGGTACTGGAGAATGGGAACATGATCCCCTATTGTTAGGACAGCTCCAACATCTGCTACCCTTCAGCAACACAGCAGACCACAAAGATGCTGCCTACTTTGTTAGTGCATCAGCTCCTCACCCCAACCCTGCTAAAAAATTAATAAGTTCAGCCATCTGTGGACACTTCATTAAATTATCACAGCTCCTTCTCTCCAACATTATTCAGCATCATTTGTTGGAGTGGCAGAGGTGTGAAATGGCTTAAAATACACTCCTGCTAATGAGACATATTTCTTGGATCTCACTGGCACATGGAGCATTTGTAATTACAAACACAAGTCCAGCATCACCTGAATTAGGGTAAGGCCAGATGATTCCAGTCCTTGCTACAAACACCAAGCAGCACATCATTCTCCCTCTTTGCTTTAGGAAAACCAGACAGGGAAGAATGCAACCAAAAATCCAGGCAGGAGACAGCTCCTCAGGGAAGGGAAGAGGATTTTTACAAGGACTATAACATGGAGAGAGGAAAACCTACCAAATGTCTTTGCTGGCTAAACAGAAGTGTGAAGTATATGGAATACAGAAGACAAATGAGAAATGTCACTGCACAACCAGAATCCTGACTTGGTTAAACACAGCCATGACAGCATGGTGCTGATGAACAACAGTGTCCCTTGGCCAGAATGAAGAGAGAGAGGAAAATGTCACTGGACACATCAGTAACACAGCCAGACACAGGTACTGTCACATGCAAGGACACACTGAGTGACCTGGTGGCACCTCAGAGCTGTTCTGAACACCCCTTTCACACTCAATTATCTGATGACATGGGGAAGGTACAAAAAAAACATAGTAAGAAACAGCAAAATATTGCACAAAACATGGTCTAACCTGGCCATGGACACTTCCAGGGAACCAGGGGCAGCTTCACCAGGCAACCTGTGCCAGGGCCTCACCACCCTCACAGGGAACAATTTCTCCCTTAGATCTACTACACATCCAAAAATTTTAGAGGGTGTTTGGACAAGGAAAACACATCAGCATATTATGATGTTCTACTTGGCAAAACAAGCAAACTCAAATTTTAGTTAGGTGATATCAAGAAGAGATCAATAAATTATTTCAGGAATGAAATGGGAGCAACAAAATGAGTGAATGAAGATCTTCAAAAACACAGAGGTCACTAGTGACAACCACAACTACAAGAAAAGCAGTGGAGTGAGGTGAGGGTGTCAGTCCATTGCATGTGGTCAGGCTCAAGGAGTGTTGCAGGGAATGCACACACAAACAGAAAAAATAGACCTGCTGATGGAGGAGGTGAAATAGTACCATGAAAACTGGAGACAGGACTGGCAGTTCAAGGGCCAAACAACACAAGTGCTCCAGCAGCAGCAGGAAAAGCTGCAGCAGCCACAATGAATCTGATCTCCACAGACACCAAGAAATGGCTAAAACAACATTCTAATGCCTGAAAAAAATGAATTGAGGGCATGCAAACCATGGAGTCATTTATTTGCTGCTGTTGAAGATCATTCTAATAGCAAGACAGACCAATGAAACCCCTGTGGGATTTCAAGAGAAGCCCTAAAGATAAGGCACACAGATTGCCTCATCATTTAAGGAACTTCAGGTCTTCATCAATAGACTGCCTAAAAAATAAGAACCCTACAGGCTCACAATTACTCTTTCTAAAACAAAATCGAGAGCCATAACAAAAGAAGAATAATATCTGAGGGTTGTGGTGAAAGAAAAGAGCTTGACAGGTTAAATAATTTTAGTTCCAGGCGAGGCTATCAATTACGGAAGCTCATGTGAACAAGCTATTCAAAGAAGATTAATGCACAGAGAGGACTGTCAGGATAAATTTATCACAAAACTGAAAGAAAGGAAAGATCTGAAAAACTTTTGCAGGCAACTCTATAGACAGTGACAAAGACAGCTGGTACCTGACAACAGGCATTTAGAGACAGGAAACAACCAACAATTTCACTGTGAACTCCTCAGGACACGTGAATAGCAAAGAAATCCAAAAAAACAAGGTGCTTGAAGGCTGACAGGACAGCAGACAAACAAAGCACAAAGAACTTTTAAAAACACAAACATGCAGCTCAAAGAGATGTCTGGAGACAACAAGGGTGTGTGACAGAATAACACTACAAACTGTACAACTGCAAATTATCTCACACAAGCACAGCTCAGGTGGCATCCACACCACTGACTCCTGCAGCAGCTGCTGGCCATGAACCTCAGAGCACCAGGAATAGATTTTTAGAGGTCTTTCCACAATAGAGCCTCTCTTTGCCTAATTTTTATTCTCTTTTTAAGAGCTGATTGACAGTGCATTTAAGCCAGAGCTGACTTCAGAAGTTGTTACATAAGGAAGAGCAACACCTTCACAGAAACATATAAATTACCTAGAGACATTTTCCCATGTTCCTGTAAAATAGGGTTTCTATATGCAAATGAATATGGCTTGGAGAGTTTTTAAAATTTTTTAACATCCTTACTTCCAGTGTGTTTATGTGAATGGTGAGACACACTATGCTTTTAAGAATGTTACCAAGAGCTAGCTTCACTGAAATCAACCTTAGCATATGTCATAAACTTATTTTTCCTTATTCAAAATAATTTTCCTCCATTTCATTTCCTTTTCAGGGTCATTAAACTTCATCTTGAATTCCTGTTGCAGAAAAATAAAACATTAATCAGAGATACTCTTGTGCCTTGATACTTCTTACCCTTGCTGCTTTTGTGTCACCTTTCACTTGAGGCAATAGCACATTTTCAAAAAGCAATATTCAGTCAATCAGAAACCTGAGCAATGTCAGCACACAGAGCCTTCCCTGTCCACTAATAAAGCTGAAATCTCTTGCTGATTGCACACTGGTGCAGCAGCAGAGAGGAACACAGGCTGCAGATGTAACCATCACTGTGCTGACAGCTCGGGATTCCGAGCAAGCTCCGTGCAAACTTGTCAAACAGAATTACACAGGGATTGCTGCTGCTGACATGCAGAGCACAGAGAGGGGAAAATCTGATCTCAGTCAAAATATTAACAAACGAGAATCCAATCCAAACAAGGCTCAGTCAAGTTTCTTGTTCAGGGCTGTTGATGCACCATCAGTACAGCATCACCTTGTCCCTGTCTCACCATCCAGACCCCCAGCCAAACAGGAGGGTTTCAGTGATTTGGCCCCCAGCTCCCTTCCACAGAATTCCTGTTTCTCCACAGATTATCACCTGCCATATTTTCAAAGGCAGAGGTCAAGATGGAAAGGTATGCTGCGAAGAGCTCCCATTTCTTATGATTTATGTAAATTTATATTATTCTGAGGTACATGAACATAACTTTGCCCGTGAACTAAAGGCACAAAGGATATTCCCTTTGCCAGTTACAAGACTTGCATTGCATGGGACTCGAATTTCAGCCTAGAAAACGTGAGGTTTTTTTCTGAGCAGTGCTATTACATCATTACTAAAGCAGGTAGCTCAGGCACAAGTGCCACACATCTCCCTATGCCCCCTCTATCCAGCTTCAGCAGAGCATTTGTCACCCTCCAGCAAGCACAAATAAGCTTTAACTGGCTCACTGACCCACAGAATTCAGAACAGGGATAGTATTAGTCACAATGAGCTGTTGGATTTGGTGTGATGTAAGGTGAAACAAATTTTAAATACAAAAGCTTAAGAAAACCTGCATTTTTCAATAGGAACTAGTTTTAAGCAAGCAAATTAAGAATCTCTTCACTTGGGCTCTGACTCGGTCATTAGAGGTCAATGAAGAGTTTCAAAACAAGCAGGTGACATTCCCTGCTGTGGGCTTTCCCCAGGATTCCAGTGGGAATCCAGCTGCAGGCAAGTCCTGCCCTTCTCTGCCCTGGACATGGCAAGAGGCTCCAGTATTAAATCCCAATCTCAGACTAAAAATTCATAATAGTTTTGAAACTGGACCTTTGCCTTCAGTCCAAGAACTGAAGATCATTCAAAGGCTCACATAGACTTTCTTTGCTACTTTAGCTGTACAAATGTGGACAGCAAGAATTGAGAATGACAAATAACAGACAGCATTTATTGCATTAAATGTCTAAACTCTCACACTTACAGTAACCACTGACAGAACCTGTACAAACTGCAGTTGTGTTAAAACCACCTTTGCCATTTACCTGTCATGAAGAAATGCATTTTGATCTAAGCCAATATATGAAAAATGCAGATGCTTTTCTCACAGAAAAAATATATTTCTGCAAGGAAAATTTATCATCCATGTCACTTACTGGCTAAGTGCTCTTAAGTACCCTCCTCTGAAGTATCTCTGCTCTGAGGTTTTTTTTTCTAACTCCAAGCTACAGAATGTTCCTTATTCACAAAGATCTGACCAAGATTATTTTTTTCTCCTTGCTGTTTAAGGAAATGTGCAATGCTGGGTAAAAACGTGCTGTTATTTCTAACTTAACCCCATCTCTGTGGAGCTGGGACAGTTTGTTCTAATCTTTTCTCTCACTCTTTGGGATGGTACATAGAGTCTAGTGAGAAATGCACTGCTCAGCTGTAATCTTTAGAGCTTGGCAAACTTCTCAGAGGACATGAGCAAACAGAACCAAACAATCTGCCTACTTCCGTGCAGCTCCTTGTGATTATGGCAAAAAAGGGAAGATAAAAATTCAGCTCAAACTAATGCTTGAAAAAAACCCTTATCTATTCACCATTATGTACACAGAAATAAGTGATTGATATTCAATAGCTCAGCACTGCAACATGCCAGAAGGAAACACAGCACACCTCTGCTGCTGGGCTTTGCAGAGCCCTACCTTGAAAGCAATACTTGAATTTAGAGTATAAAAATTCTTTATTAGCCCATGGAGAAAAGGCAAAGCACGGAGATCTGGAGCTGGTGTCATGAGCTGCAGCAGAAGCTGGATTAAGCCTTGGCAATTCCTGGCTCAGAGCTCAATTAACTCCTCCAAGCCTCAGGAGCTGCCATAGCCCAGCCAGGGCTGCAATTCCAGGGAAAGCTCTCTCAGTCATCAGCTTGGAAGTTCCAAGCTGGACACACACAAGATTCAAATAAGTCTTGAAAAGGCAATGTGGTCAGCTAAAAACTGGAGCAATTTCCCCAGCAAATCCATTCCCTCTATCTGAGTCTGGAGGAACTCTCAGCAGTGAACCCCAAGTGAGGGCAGATCCCTCCTCCCCAGAGCCTCTGTGACACCCAGCATACAAAATGAAGGCTTGAAAATAAAATTTCTGTGAGTATTTAAAGGATAAATAATTCAAGGAGATCATTTAGTTGAGAAAAAACAAGTCAGACGTTATCAGCAAGTGCTTTTAAATTAATGAAACTCAGACACACCTGAAGTTTGTACCAAGGCAGTGCCACACCTGCCTCATCACAGCCAAGCAAATGAAACAAAGCTCAAAGCCAAGAATTATCAAATGCAAAGATAAGTGGAAGAAGAGGAAGAAAAACAGCCGAATTCACTTGGGGAAAGAAGATGACAGAGGTGAAACAAATAATTCAGTGAGCAGTCTTGAAATAGATTTATAGAGCAAATAAATCTGCATGATCAAACTCAGTGCCCCTGTCACACTCCCCAACTTTTAGATCCTCATGTATCTGTTCTCTTAATAAAAGCTTTAACCAAGCCACAGTAACCAGTGACTGGGGAAAGATCACCCTGGGAATATTTTCAGCTCATGTCATTATATTTTATATGAAAATACATACATATTTATTTTTCCAAGATGAATTACAGACACAGATCTCCAAAACTTTGTAAATCTATTTTTAATCCATGTTTTACAGCAGCTTTTTTAAACCCTCTACCCTTCTTAAGATCTAACTGGCACTTAAGTATCAAAGACAGATTTGCATTTCAAAAGCCAATTAAAAAACATACTGCACCAAGGCAATGATTAAAGTGTTGTGGCTTTACATAAATTAGGCAGTTCCTTTGACTTTCCCTACTTCAAATCCATCATAACAATGGGAAAATCCTACACATTACACAGACTTGGATGACCACCTTCTCCCTCCACTGCCCTTAGAAACTGGTCATGACAAACTTAAACCTCATTTGCTTGAAGGAACCAAACTGTGGAGGCTCACTCAGAATGGGGAAGATCCTCATATGCCCAAACTGCTGCTCATTAAAGAAAACTAACATTTACTGCTGTTTGCAGTTCCTAAAAATCAAGAATTTACTACTACAAGCCTGGTAGAACAGCAAACACTTTACTACCAAGGTGTGGCAGCACATAATTTCTAGTTACAGACTAATTCAAGTGTTCTTCACAACTGAATATTTTATCACATCCTCTTTTTTAAACCTAAAGGCAGCAAAGGTCAGTTTCTTTAAGAGGCTCAGTTGCCACAGAACCTGCTGATCCTCACACCCCCAAAAACCCAAAGAGCCAAGTGTTCTCATGGTTCACTCACAGAGCAAATGTCCTTTAAAAGCACATTGCCAAGTGCACAGAGGAGCTGCCATGATCTGCTCCCCTGCACAGCACCTTCAGAGCTGGGTCAAACACAATGATTGATGCAAACCCCAGCCAGCCAGCTCTGCTGCAATTCCTGCAAATCCTGCAATCCAGACACCCAGAGCACATATTTTGGGTTGAGTTATTCATACAGTGGTTCACTAAACAAACCCCGTCACCCTATGGCAACCAAAGAGCTTCAGATTCCAAAACCCAAAAATTTTAGATTTCTCCACAGAAAGTCCTTTAAGTAACTTGAGAAACTTATCCAAATTTGTCCACCTTCCTGCAGGTGAATTGCTCAGCATCATCCACTGGTTGTACAGCTCCAAGATTGAAACTTCCAGCCCTGGATGCACATGGTGGCACATAACATGTTTTGACTGGATTTCCTTGCCCTGGCCTCCATGACTAACCAGAACTTTTCATTTTCAAGAGTTATTTAATGAGCAAGAAGCTGTTCAAATATGCAAGCTACACTTCAGAATGTTCCCTTTTAGAGATCAGGTGCATGGCAGCACCACACTCACACACAGCAGAGGAACCCCACTGCTCAATTAAGAGGGGAATTAGTTCCCTCCCACTGGAATTTTGAGGCCAAGGGGAGCCCTTACTAAGCTAACAATGCCCATGCTCACCACAGCCTGAAAGCTGCCAATTAAAACAAAGAGTGGGAAGGAATATTAAAAACCACTGTCAAAACTAAGGGATTCAAATGAGGAAAAGCAATAGGCTAAACCAGAATTTAAATATTCCACCTCTTATGCCAAAGCCTTCAGGAACCAAAGTGCCTTTCCCCCTACAAGAGGATTAAACTCAGCATGGTCTTGCCCAGCTCCTGGCACTTGACTAGGGTGGTAAATAGGTTTTCACACACCCACATCTGCCAAAGCTTCTGCAGCAGTGCAGCCAGAGGGGCAGGTTTCCAAGGCACAGGATGGCAAAAGGCAATGCACAACATGTGTCACCAGTATTTCCTCTAGTTCTGGGCAATAAAAGTACTATTTTTATTGCATGGAATCAATCAATAATCTTAACACACAGCTGTCAGGCCAATGTGTGCCAAAGGGGCAACTGGTTGTGTGGGGAAGGTCCTTATTGTCTTGGGCCAGACTGTATTTGTTCTGGTTTTTTAGCTAAGATTGTTTGGAACCCTCACCAGAGCTGCATTGTTGTTCGCTGTGTTTTTTTTTTTTTTTTTTTTTTAATTAGGCTCATGAATTTTGTTTTTTTCTAAGTACTTGGGCTCTTTTTTAAGTGCTAAAAGGCTCTTAAAGATTCCATCATTTTAGAAAATATCAATTGAAATAATACCTTCTACCTAGATAGGAGAAAATGGAAGTAGAAATTCAGCAGACATTTTGGCTTACCTTCATTTTTAACCCCATTAACCTCACCTAATGATCATATAGAGCAGGCTGATGGCAGAGGCAGGAGGCTGAAGGCTCTCATGTGGAAAGCAGCAGAATTAATCCCGACAGCAGCGATGCAAGGAGGTGGTAATTGCTCTGAGAAGTGTGGGAGAACTGCCTTTATTGTCCCCATTGCCAAGAAGCTTGGAAATCTATTCCTCATTAAGAGATTCTCAAAGTCACTCTTTTAAGGTATTAAACCCCAATTTTTCTATTTCTGACACTGCTGATGTTTCACAACAATACTACAAGCCAAGTTAATGGGAACAACATCTGAATACAAAGGATGGAAGCAGCAGCTCTGGGAGATGCAGGAGCACCAATCAGGAAGAATTCATTACCCCGAGACATTTATTAAGCAAAGGAAAAACAACTGTTTGAAAAAGGTTGGCAAACATCATTAGAGAAACAAAGGAAAATAGCTTCATAGGCTTTTTTTTCTAGTTACAGTGCCTTAGTTTACCTTGTTTTTTACTTTTTGGTTGGGTTTTGAAGTCTCATCCTTACTCAGTAATTACAAGTCTCTTCCTGCTTTACTGTTTACAAGATACAAACTTACAATACCAATCCCTGAGAAATCAGCAAGTGACAGATCACTTTCCCCAGACATAATAGTTATTTTTACCTGCAAACTTCACTCCCTCACTGCTTTCTGCTCCCCAAAATAAAGCTATCACCTATCAAGTCTAAAGGGTACTCAAAACACCAAAGCTGAGGTTATGACTTAAGCTTTCTAATGAAAAATTGTATGCATTTGGTTGGCTGCGACTTTTCAAACTTCCTTGTTTACACCTGATACTCAAGAAACAGAAAAATACAACTCCATTCTCTACCCATGTCCCAGTCCTGCAGGGACTGTACACACTGCAATTAGGAGCTTCCCAAATGTTTCAGACAGAGCAGGTAATTCTCCAAATACAAGCAATATAAAGTTATTTTAAGGTTATTTATACATAAAGAAAGTAAAATCTCATGTTCTCCTCCCTTCTAAGCTGTGGTAAATCTCCATTGTGATTTCAGACACCTGACACTTCCCTTAATCCATTCATTGCAGCTTTCCTGATCTCCAGCTTTTCCTGAGACATACCCCACATTAATCTGCTTACAGGAACAGAGCACATGCCAGCTCCCAGCCAGTACAATGAGAGCCTCAGTCCCAGTTTCCCTGACAGCTGATGGAACCAGCTCATGCTCCTTGGGGAAGCACCTTCCCATTGATTTTCCCAAGGGCAGGCTCCATTCCATCCCCACGTTCTCAGAGCCTTACCTGCCACAGTGAGCTTTGCCGTCCTGCTCACGATGGTGCCCAGGCTGTCCACAGTTGCCACGCACTGATAATATCCTTCATCGGGTTTGTTGTGCTTGGAGTGCACCACAGCGTTGATTAACAGGGACCCGTCGGGCAGCAGCTGGCGGCGGTCATCCGACACCAGGTTCAGGAACGTGCCGTCCTTCTTCCACTCGATCCTGGGCGGGCTCTCGCAGTGCGCGGAGCAGTTCATGATCACCGAGGCTCCACGCACCGACAGCACGTCCACGGGCTCCACCAGGAAGTAGAAAGGAGTGAAGGTTCTCACGAGCGATTCTGTAAAACATCGCCGAGGTTTTGGGTTAGTTTTCCAGGGTTGTTACTGTGAAACACGCTCTCCTTGAAGATGCTGTAACGGGCACAAGCACTGCCACTGCTCACATCCCGCCCCGAACAGAATAACCACATTGCTCCGTGTTTTCTGCTTTGATTATTCACATCATGGACCCTCAAATTCTGAGACATTTTCACCCCTAAAATGTATTTCCCTGCTCTGCTCTCAGCCTCTGTGGCATGGGTGCCCTCCCAGCAGTGCTGTCCTTTGGTTTGTGGAAGACTGGAAACCATCAAGAAAGTTTCCCATTCTGAGCTTAAAATATCTTGCAAGTGTCATACAGTGGTTTTTAACTTCCATTCTATCCCAGGATAAACATGATTACTTTTCCATTTTAAGTATTCCCCAAAGAGTTCTGTAATTAAAATCTAGTTTGCATTAAGAAGTGAATTTTAATTACTGTCTTTCTGCTGTATTTGGTCAAGCAGAATGATTGTGTGTCAATATCACTTTGACTTAATTTAACCATCTGTGGGAAACAGAAGACAAATTCTTCCAGAGAAGAACAGTTTTCCAATCAGAACTGGGTTCAGGGAAAAGGGCATCTCAGTTTTTAAAGCCTACCTCAGAAATTACACTCATACAACAATAACAATCTCCTGCACTCATCTCAAAATAATTTCATCTCTCACCATTGACCATCATCTCATGGTCAATAAGAAAATGGTTAAATATTTTAAGACCACCTGGAAGACAAATATGCATTTAATAACGAACTTTGTTTAATTAAGTCACAGAATAACTCTGGGGTTTGAGGAAAAAGCACAAACTCTGAAGGCAACATTTATTTGCAAACAAAGGCTGTCCTGGAAGCACTGCAGCTTCTCCCACTGATCAGTTGTTTGTGGGGGTTTTAAAACCGGATTTACCTTCTAAAATGACCTTAATTAACAAACTGATATTATTTTCCTCTATCTTTGAACTGCACAGAGAGTCCCTGGTCTCCAAAGAGCCTCCAGCTTCCCTCCAGAGGGACTCCAGCCTTCCTGCACAGAGCCCATTGTCTCTGCTACTCACAATTCACAGCAACTTGGAGATAAGGCAGGAGTGGTGTGAAAGAAACAACAGATAAATGAGCTTTGGCAGCTGATAGCATTCAAATGCTCTCTTACCTTCAAGAATTCAAAGAGGAAATAAAGGAAAAATATTTTAGAAAGATTGAAGTTTCCCCAGTGACAGTGTCGGGCTGGAGACCTGTTAGGTTGGGATCCAAATCCTTAGGATTGTCTTTTTTAAGGATAATAGAGACATCAAAAAAAAAAAAATTAAAAAAACCCCAAATATACAGAAAAAAAAAATCTATAAAACTTCAAAAACTTCTAGGAGCTACTTACATTACTCTGGTTTGTACAAGGGTCCCTTATGTGTGGATGTTCTCACATGCTCCCTGTGAGGCACAGGATGTTCCCTGTGCCTCTGAAACCCTGAGTGCCACCTCTCACACTGCAAAAGGCAGAGCAGAAACAACAGCAAGAACAGCAGGAAAATCTTTGACCTTTTTACCTCTATAATCTCCTCCAGTGCTGCAGAAATCTAAAGTTCTTGCTAAAATTAAAGATTGAGCTGCATAGTCCCTGGACTTTCCAAGGTAAGCATTTCCCCCCCACTCCTCAATTACAAGCTTCTCTAAGTTTTTCCAGTATAAATTCAGATCCCTGAGAACAAAATACACTGGTTTGAATTTTGCTTCACTCTAGCTTTTCAAATAAAGCCCAGAAAACTTTTAAAAGGGGAATGGCAGCTTTTTGTTTGCCCTGCCAGTCTCCAGTGCAGACTGGAGCAGATCCAGTCCATCCATAGAGTTAGATCTTTCTTGCCCTGGAAGCAACAAGGTGTCCAAGGAAATAGAGCAGAGCAGAGGATGTCAAGAGGTCACATTGAGACCTAAGAGCAGCTCAACAAGGATCCTCCTGGATCCCTGAAGTGTCCCAGGCCAGGTTGGACACTGGGGCTTGGAGCACCCTGGGACAAGGTGGAACTGGATGAGCTGCCCATGGCCCAAGGTGGAACTGGATGAGCTTTAAGGTCCCTTCCAACCCACACCATGCCAGGATTCTGTGATTCTAAGTCTGGGAAATGCAAGCTTGTTCACCTCATCCAATTTGTCCAGGAACTGATGTCCAATTCATCACTTCCATAGATTCCTACCCTCTAATATTAAAAATGCTCTGGGGTGTTCTAGTCCTCCTTGTAGCTCCTCTCTCCTCAAATTCTCACAATTAACCATCAGCTTCAACACTGTTTCAACCAAAAACTCATCACCCCAAAGTGATCTGACAGTATTTAACCACAAAGTGCTTCCAGCCTGTCCTGCACCATTTTCTGTGCAGAGACCTTTATAAGGCCTCAGGTGAGCAACAGTAAATGCCAAGCAGCTGCACAAGTGGAAAGAAGCTTCCCTTCGTTATCCAGTTAATTTCTGGAAGACACAAGCACTCCAATATCCACCTTAAATCACTGAAATGCATCCTTTAACAACCACCTGCCACGAGCTCATCAGAAATTACAGCACTTAGGAAAATAACTCCAGACAAAACCACTCTCATCTCAGCCCTACTGACTCCACATAAATCACCTCAAACTGGTGCACAAAAGTGTCTCTCGAGATTTTACCTGCAGTGCCACAGACCTGACTTGGATCCAGTGCTGCCACCAGAGCTGCTCAGCTGTGATGTTCCCCTGAGGATGGGCAGCAGCTGCAGCCCAAGCACAGGGCTCCAACACCACCTTTCACTTCACTTTGGAAAGAAACCACATCACATTCCACAAGGACCAAATGCAACGACCATCCAAAAGGAAAATGTGAAGCACAGGTGTCATTTTTCCAAAGAGGATGATAAATTAAGGCAGCCAAACACATCTTCCATCACAGATAGCTGACTTGAGATGAGCAGTACACCAGGCTTTGGTTTGGCAGGAGTCAAACTGGGCTTTGATGAGGAAGGATCACTCACTGTTCAGAGCTGGCACCAGGGGTGATACCTGTCCTTCTGACCCCAAGGCAATTTAGGAGAATGGCTATGACACCCTTCAAGCTTGACATGTAAAACAGAAGCATCTGACAAATCCTGATCAGACTGGCAGGAACTGTTAGACAGCCCCTTCTCATGTACTGCGAGTCAATGATAAAAGCTCCAAGCTCTCTGGCTGCAGGACTGCACTTTTAAAAGGCTTTTTCCCAGAATTTAATTAACACTCCCAATGGCCTCTGTAATCCTAAAGACAGTGTTATGCCCTTCCTAACCCACATCATTACAAAAAGCTGCCTCCAGAATCAGCCAGATGTAGTTTAAGTGAAGATGTTCCCCACACCATTCCCTGCAGGCTGCCAGCAGGAGCTCACAGGGAACTTGTTCTGTGGTTTTGTTCACATATTCATGGCTAAGGAGCACGTTATCTATGTGGGCAAATTGCTGCATGTGGTAATCTCTAAATAAATGTATATATTACCAGCTTGGTAATTTATTTTCCTTGACAACATCAAAAGCATTCTGCATTCTCCAATAAGCAAAATTTATCTATGATATTACAATGCACCAATGCTTAGACAAAGATGTATTTTCTGCTTAATATTACATTTTTCTCTTATAGGCAACAGAGATTACAGACCACCTGATCAAATTAAACTACAACAGCAATATACACCAGCCAAACATCTTTTGATTTTACTTTCATAAAGCACTTCCAAAGCCCAGCCAAACACACAGTGCTTGGCAAGTTCACCACACTCAAAAACCAAGGTCACATTTCTAAACTGTGCTCTCCAAATGCCACTTCAGCTCTTGCTTCACAAAGGCTCTGCAATCCACAAATTACACCAGACAAAAATTAAATTGCACTTAAGCATCAAGAAAAAAAAGAGGGAGTGGACAAGCTAGCCCTGACTGCAGAGTACAGTATAAATCCTGCTGGAACTTCCAGAAGTGCAGCAGCAGGCTGGCAGTGGAACATTATAAGGTAAGTAATGCCTTGTATAAATCCAGACTTTCCCAGACTCAGTAGATTCCTTTCTCCTTCAGCTCAAGCAGATTTCCTCCTCTGATGATTTAATACACTGAAACAAAGATATCCATCACAAAGAGTAACTCCCCTTTGCCCCAGCATGGTTGGGAATTGTGGGTTAGGAATGGTGCTTGAGCAATGCTGTGGTGCCTCAAACTCCTCCTCACCCACAAGGGAAGGGGCTGCTCTGAAATCCCCAAGGGAGAGAGATGCTTCCAGGATGGAGAAGCACACATGCAAGGAATTCCTCCCTGTGAGGGTGGTGAGGCCCTGGCTCAGGCTGCCCTGACCCTGCCAGGGTCCAAGGCCAGGCTGGACAGGGCTTGGAGCACCCTGGAATAGTGGAGGGTGATCTTTCCCATGGCCAGCGAAGTGGATAATCCTTCAGGGCCTCTCCAACCCAAACCATTCCCAGATTCTAGGACATTACTGAGCTGAACAGGTTTTTGACACCATGTACCAAGGAGAACACAACAATCAAGACAGTCACCATAACCCCAGCATTACTGTAACAGACAGAGGTAACATGGTTCAGGACCTGGCCTCAGTAACTGGGAAAGAAAGAACCAGTCATGCAAAGTAAGCCACATTTTGCAACAAGGCCTTTAGAGCTCTGTTTAAATTTCCAGTTACCTTTCATTTGTTAAATAACAAATTATTGTTGGCTTAATCTTAACTGACCTTCTTCATGGACCTCAAGCACAAAATTATATTTTAAAAAATCAGCTCATTAAAAAAGTGTGCAGGAATAGAATTAAGAAGTCCCCAAATAGCATGGTATGTCTGCAGTAAATCACTGCAAGGAAGCATCTCTGCATCTACTCCAACCATTCCCTCTGTAAGTGAAACCATTGCCTCATGTATTATTAAATAATGGCAAGAAAAACACGATAATGATCAGCAGCCACATCCAAACACAGATTGTAATCTCCAAGATCAGATGTCTGTGGAGATGCACTTATCTGGTGTCCAGTTCCACAGCCTTTCAAACCCCTCAAGAGAGTCAGACATTTTTTACCTGGATTTGGAACATGTGGAAATGACTTTATTATTTACAGTAAATTGTCCCAGGTGCTGTGCCATGGCTCCCTTCAGCAGCTGCTCCCAAGCACTGTCACACCAGGTCACAACCTCTCTGTCCCTTTACTGTGAGTTCAGCTTGGAAAACTGCAGGAGAAAAGATGGCACCAACTCCTCTTGCCCTAAAGCAGGACTCACTGGAACCACTTCTCATGGTGCCCTTCTGCACCTTGTCCCAAGAAAACCTCACCAAGGAGATGCTCCTCATGTCCAGTCCATATTCCCACTCTTAAACTGCTTCCTACTCACAAAGATTTATTAATTTACCTTAGATCCACACTCAAAAAAAGGGAAATAAAAAGCTGCCTGCCAGCTGTGCTTCAAAACCAACTTCCAGTGCACTTTTTGTTCCTCCTGATACGCCGTGAAAAAAAAATTCTTTATAAGCACCAAGTCCAAAAACGTGGATTTATTTCAGGTCATTTTAAAATATCCTTGGGTTTTACAGAATTTGCATGTAGCAGCTGAGCCCCACAAACCACAAGGTGAGGCCCTTTCTCACCTTGTGGAAGGAAACATTCTTTCAGGGCCATTTTGCTTTTATAAATCAAAGGAAACACAAGTCAGACCATCAAACGTCATATATTTGAATTAAGCCCGTGAGGGAACCTCTCTGAAGGTCCTAACTGCAAAATAACTTCTTGCAACAATTTCAGAAGGAGAGCTTAAATTATTTTATCCACCTTTTCCCTTTTTTGTGGAATACTAAAGCCATTTCTCTCATTTCAAGCAACTATCAGTTTTTAATATCAGCAGTGCTTCCTTCAAAAAGCACCTCAGTCCCAGGGGACCACAGCTCCATTATTTATTTAATTTTTAATTCTTTCAGAGACTGTTTTCATTACTTTCTCCACCTGGGCTGAGAAACATCCCTCCAGCATTTCTCCACAAGTTTACTAGAGGGCACTGTAAAGACACTTACAAAAGGAAGAAAATGCATTTCTGTTCCTCCTGGTGAACAACAGTACTTTGACTTTTCCCCAGAAATAGCTCCCAGATGTTGGCTCCTGACAATGCTACAGTTGTTACAGCAGGTGAAGAGGAATTTCCATTTTTTCCTGGAGTAATGGATTTCCTCTCCCAGAGTTCCAGTCTTCTGAGCACTCAGATGCCTAATTTACCTCTTCACAGAGAGATGTGAAAGAAAATGGCTTTCCAAGGCTTAAGGACAAACAGAAAAAACACTTTTAAGGCTCGAAATACACACTGCACACAATACAAGGAGGTTCCTCATCCTGCCCTACTCCCCCAGTCTGGGCTCCACTCACACCACCCTGCTCAGACCCACAGAACCAGTTCCCCAAACCCTCCAAGGTCAGACAAGATGCTGAGCTCTCTATGGAGATCCCTGCTGGTTTGCAAACCAAGCCCAGACAATCAGGGAACAGATTCTTTCCTTCAGACAGGGTGGGTTTTTTTGCCAGACTGGTATTTCAAAAATGGTTTAGAATATAAATACAGAAAAAAAAAATCCCCACACATCACAAGAGAATTATTTGCTGAAACTAATTACTTAAATATTTCCCAAGTGTAAACAAGCTGCAGCATCCAAGAAATGTGCATCAAGGGGAAAGCAGTTTTACCACTTCTCAGATGCCAGTGAGGTTATGGGGCACCCAACAGAGCTAATTCAGTTTAAGATGCTCTTTAAGTGAGGCAAGCTTTGCACTGAGTGAATGCTCTCCCTCCCCCAGGCCACCTCTCCAATCCAGGGCTCCAGGCAGACCACAGAGATGCCAAAGGATGCTCACAAGTGTGAAGGGCAGGGGGAATGCTGTTACCAAGTCAGGGAGCCTCCAATCATAGCAATGGCCAGAAAAGCCACACAGGAAGAAACACTGGGAGAAAAAGGAAAAAAAATTGGTTTCTATAAGAAGCATAAAATGAAAAAAAGGATGAGAAGGAAAAAAAAAAATATGCAAGGAAGAATCAAATGGAAAGTTGCTGAACATAATTTCCAGTCTTTGTAAAGACATACCTTTGCCACACTTCATGAAAGAGGAAAAATTTCTTAGCAAATACCTTTAATGTCAGATCAAGCAATGAATATCTGAGAGGACCTGGAAACAGAACAGCAGCACTGGATCAGAGCACAGAGAATCCCTTGAACTCAGCAGCCTGTGACAGCAGCTGAGAGCAGATGCTGGGGAGCACTCAGGGTCAGAACCAACAGCAGCAAAGCCCCCAGAGCCAGCCCCAGCACTCCCTCTCCCAGCCCAGCCACACCAGGGTTTGCTCCTCAGCTCAACAGCTCCTGCAGGAAAGCACAACCACCAAGCTCTGCAGCACCTCAGAGCTGCCTTCAGGGGGAGAGGGAAAACAAATGCAAGCTCAGCATTTGATTTGGGGGTGTCTAATATAAGGGACTAGTGCAGAAGCATCAGGATAATCAGTAAATTCTGTACACTCAGCACAATTAACTCTGCAGCCCTTCCCTTCTCTGGTTTCCTACCCAGCACTGCCCAATCACACCACTGATCCACAATATATAAAATTCTAATAGCCTTAGCAATGTGTTAATGAGGGTTTTATTGATCTTTCAGAGCACTAGTGAAAAAACAGAACAGTAGAAAGGTGGAAATGATGCACATACACTCTACTAAAAACATGCTACCATGCTACCAATAATCTTACTTTAAGAACATATTTACACCAGTTTTCTATCTCATAAAATCCAATGTTATTTGCAGAGTTCATTAGGTGCTGTTGGGGTTTAACCCAGGGACAAATCAGGTACAATAAAACCTGCCCCTCAAAAATTAAACTTGTAACACTCCTGTAAAAGAGAGCTGGCCAACTAGAGAGCCTCAAATTGAGACTTTTTTAGCAGCAAGGGTTAGAATGGGATGACAGAACAGGAAAAGAGGGATGCAGAAGGTGTCCTCACTGACATGGAAAACTGGGGCAGATTTTAGTCACACCAGCACCAAAGTAATGCTCTGGGACAGCTGAGGAAATAAGAGAGAACCAGCAGTGTCCCAGTTTTCCTGGATTTGCACTGAGCATAAGGGTTAGTGTCTGTGTTTGCAAAGCCCAAACTAAAAGCTAAAGCCCTCAGAGATGCCCACTCTGGTCAGGTGACCACAGCACAGCATTGAGACCCTTTAAAAATTACAACAACCATCATAAATATCAACCAAACATCTTACTAGTATCACCAATAAATGAGTCATATAAAATAAATAATACATAAGGCTCGCATAACCAGTATTCCAGAAAGACTTGGCAAATCCAGAACTGGTAAAAATATACATAAAATTTAAATCTGATATCCAGATCAGCTACAATATTCAAATGAGCACCATTTTAACACTGCAAGCTAGAAAAAGAAGCAAAGAAATGACATTTCAGACCTGTGCCCACAGGACCAGGAAAGCAGTTTAAGCAGGAACTCAAACATGTATTGTGGAGTCAACAGCCCCTTCAAGTTACACATTCTTCACTCTGAGCAGTGGATAAAGCTCTCCAGTTGTGCCACCTCCACAATAAACTGTGGTTTGTTTGGCTTTTTTACCCTCTCAGCTGTGAACTCTGCATATTGATCCTGAAATGTTTAATACCTTTTACATGCTTTGGCTGTTCCCATTCACCAATGCCACGGGCTCTGCCTGGCCCAGCACTCCCTCCCTCTGCAAATCCTCCTGACCCTTCATCATGAAATGCACAAAAATGCTCTGGAATAAAATCCAAAATATCCCTAAGTCTTATTTACCACAACTTAATTATTTCAAGTATAGTGAATGTATGTGGAGTAGAGAAAATTATTAGATTTTTGTTTATTATTTGCTATACAAGAAATCAAGCAGCTACACTTTGGGAAGGCAACTGCAGCCTATTAACAGCATATCTGTATTCTAAACAGATCTATAAAAAAACCTAATTGCACTAATCCTTTACTGTAACTTTGCAGTCGTGTTGTTTTACCCAGCTGACATTTTTCTCTAACAGATTCCTACTAAGCTGTGAGTGCTCATAAGCCTCAGAAGCCTCGAAAAGCTACAAGAAAAATCGAGGCATTTGGCTCTTTAAGTGCTGATTCTCAGTGTCTCCTTTTCCCCAAGAGGAGTGGGTGGTACACAGTGCTCTCCCCCTCTGTGGCAGGGAAAGGGTGAGGGGATGTCCCAGGGTGTCCCAAAGCACTGATTGTCCCTGTGCCTTGGACAGGGTAACACAGCCCTGGGCTGGAACTGGAGCGTGTGGAACCGGCATCCCTGCCCCATTTGATGTCAGTTGAAAGTACAGTAAAATTAAGTGAAAGAGCAGTTTTAAAAGCTTTACACAGATTCTTGTCTCTCCTCAAAGCACATTAATGAAAACACTTCCTGTGGCAGTGTGTGAAGACAAGCAGCACCTTTCATCTCCCCTGTTTACTGCCTTCACCTCCCAGATTCCCAGGCACCACTGGAGCTTTGACTGGCACGGCTTTTGTCAGAATGAAAGAAAAAGCTCAACTGTAGCTTTGCAAATATACTAGCAAAAACATTTGCAAGTATTAGCTTGGCAAATGTTTTATACATGTGAGGGGAAAAACAGATTTCTCTGTTGGTTTATATAATACAGATTATTCCAAAGTGGGAACGTACATTTCAAAAGAACTTATGTAAGAGTGGAAATACAATTACTGCATGTATTAACTGAATTATCATATAGATATGGGTATTACTGGATGGACAGTTCTGGATATGCTGCTTCTCTCAGCCTCTGCCCCAGCTAATCCTGGCTGTGTTATGGATTGGCACGCACTGACAGCTACCTGGGTGGGTATTTGAAAGGTTCCTCTGCAAGGTTTTGCTCTGCTTAACACAAAGCAGAATTTTTCAGCTGAAATAATAACATCAAAACAAGCCCCAGACCTGCACTCTGCACATCGCATCAGAGAACAGCACTCCATTCACACCACTTCATTCCTAAGCTGTTAAACAAACAGACAGACCCGATGAAATATTAATTTGGCTAATTATGGCAGCAGAACTCCAGAAGGAAGTACCAACTCCACAGAAACAGAGCAGTACCTGTTGTTAGCAGTGCCAAGTGCCCGAGCCCCAGACGGGTGGCAGATGGGCACCGTGCTGCTCCCAGCCTTGGCTCAGCTCTCCTGCCTGGGACATGCAAAGGCTCTCCTGGCTAGGCAGAGCCCACATGTGACCTACTGAACAGGGGCTTTTAGGGAAAGACAGCACACAAAGCACCGACTACTCTGCAGTTCTTCCAGTTCACACACTGCAATCAAATCCAAGTGTTTTCACCACAGACATGTTTTCCTTTATTGTAATAAAAAGCTCTTCGATCTGCTTGGACAGCAGATTTGAACACGTGGCAAATCACTGCCCAAACCAAAAATTCTGGATGATAGTATTTCATTAAAACATCATTTGAATGCAATTCTTTGCATAGAAGAGTCTTCTGGAGCCCATTTAGGTCCAGCCAGCTGTCCTAAGCAGGTCTAGTTAGATCAAGTTGCTCAGAGATCTGGCCAGGCACACTCTAAACTTCCAAGGAAAATTTCCCAACAGTAGAAGAGAGCAAGCAAGAAGTGTGTGAGCATCCAAAGCAGTAAAGCATGGTGAGAGATACACTCCCAAACTGGCTTTTCCTTATTTTCTTCCTGACATATCTTAACTGTGAGCTTTAGTTAAGCATCTACAAATTGAAAGTCCCAAAGCCACATAATGGCAACATTAGGAAAGCCCTGCTTTGAGGAATCCAGCAGTAAAAGGTAATGAAATGCCTGGTGTGGAGCTGGCTGTCATTGCAATGATGGGTTTGTACCACCAGCCACATAACCTGGGCTGTTCTGGCTCCCAGAGCCCAGCACACGAGTCCAGTGATCAAGAGACACACGAGGCCATGGCTGAAGCTTGACTGGAACTGTTCACTGCTGTAGGGTCCCTCAGCATCCCCAAACATCACTTTAGCTGCCTACTCTGCCTCTGCTCCAAACCACAGGCTGATCCCACTCCTCACTGCACATCTAGGGAGAGCTGTGCAACTTCTGATGTGACTGCACCATCCCAGCTCAGCAGAGTCATCACTAGCAGCACAGAACAAGGACCTCAACACCCTTACACTGCCATCTTTGGTTCATTCCCTTCAAATCCAACCTTCCCCATACTGCCAGGGCAGCCTTTTTCCTCCACTTGAGGTCCCTGGCAGTGTCAATGTAATGTTTTTGGCACATCCTTCCCATTAGCATCAAGGTTAGCACCTGCCACAACAAGCTTTCTATTTAAATACTGCACATGGATAGGACTGCATTAAAATACAAAGGGTTTACACAGTTCCAGATGATGTAATAGCAGAGCTTTTCCCAGGTTCTGTCAGAATTCCTGCTGTAATTTGTCCCAGTCCTCAAGCAGCACCTTTCAGAGACAGCCACAAACACTGGGAGCTGCAGGGCAGAGCCACCACTGACCACCACCAGACACCATCAGAGAGCTAAAAATTCCTTTGGTCTGGTTTTCCCTGTCTGTTCCATGGTTTATGTAAATAGCCTGTACTGCCTCCTCCTGAGAAACTCTCCCAACCTAAACCTACCTAAATCACAGCATAATCAGATAATTAGATTGCTGTCCTCTAAGTCTGCTATTAGCACTTCCAAGCTATGTTTAAGGGGATAAAAAAAGCTTTATTTCAAGTAATTCACAGCACATGATGACTATCACAAAGGGGAAGCTCTATTTTCTAGCAGAGTCATTTACTTTCTAAGCAAAAGAATTCGAGGAGAAAAATTGTCATATAATATGTGGTGGGGTTTTTATGTCTAATTTTTCTTAGTGGGTTTTTTTGTTTGCTTTAGAAACTACAAGCAGAAAACAAAGCTATTGAACCAGCTCCTTTCAGCTGTAAGAAGGGTGAAATGCAGCTTTCCAGGAAACCAAGCACTCATGTCACCATCAACCATGTAAAAGTCCCAGACAAGAGCATGTAAAATCATTGTATTGGCTCCATAACAGGAACATCCATGCTACAGATGGGATTATGAGAGGAGGGGGGAAAACAGAGGTCAGGAACTGGTCACAAGCAGTGGCATCTGTCAGGTGATGCACTTGAGCAGCACATTCTGCAAATACAAACAAAACCTGATCATGTTCACTTTTTTTAAAATTCAAAACCTGTTAGGTTAGTGTAAAACCTTGTTTTTCTTGGATTTTTTGGCTTTGTCTCAATACCAGGCACTAGTGAGGTCCTCCATGCTTTGCTGCACTATTACCTTGCTTGCACATCAGAGAGAATATAAATCACACAATATTAAGCAAAGCAAGATGCTTTGCCTTTATTTGATTAGGGTTTCTCTGCAGCACAGATTTCTCACAGTCAATATTAAAGTGTAATTACTTTGTCTCCCAAAGTTTTCAAATACATGACTTGCATATATAGAAGTTGTTTTTATCTCTGTAAACACAAAGTAAGAGAGGGAGGGTAAAATTACTCCACTTTTCTACTTAGCAGTTTCAGTTCCAGCTGCACCTCCTCCCCAGCCACAGCAATGCATGCAGGGCTTCATCCCTGCTTTGGCTGAGGATGAGGAGACTGTTAAATATTTGTCACAAGAGTCTGTGCCAATAACAAAACAAAAAAAAAAAAAAAGGAACCACAACCAGGGCAGGCAGATGGGCCAGAGCTCAGCAAGGCATGGGCTGAAGTGTGTCAGGAATCTTATGAAATGAGATATTATACAACAGTATCAAATCTGGACACCCAGAGCTGGGTCACCTGCATCTCCCCAGCTGCACACGATGCAGGCAGCCAAATCCAAGCATTTAACCATCTTACACTGAGTTATATACTGACTTATTTTTATATAATTACATATAAAAGCATGCACATCAGCATAGCTGTGCAAATGGATGTACCTGCTGAGTTCTTAAGCAAAAATTAAGCTAGACCTATCAACAGGGCAGCTGATAAACCCATGGGCTTTGAACAGCATAGGCAAGATCATTTCAGACTCAACCAATAATGGCATTAGATCCACCTTGGCATCCAAATTAATTTGGCTGCTCCAGCAGTGCAAGTGCTCCCCTTGAGCAGGAGGGGGGTGGGAGCTGAGCTGGCCAAGGGCTTCATCTCCCCACTTAACTGTTCACAGATACAAAGGTAACTCTGGATACCAGTGCCACCTCTTCAAACTGGGAATCTAGGTGAGCTATTTTTACCAGAGGATATTTAATCAGAGATCTGAGAACAATAATTATCTAGAGATACCAAAAATCTGGGGCTATGCTGCAGGACCACACAACAAAAAAAACATAGAACAAGGGCACTGTAATGAGGGCTCAATCTGGAACATGTGAGTGAGAAAAGCAAAATCTCACAATGCACAATGAGCTGTCCCAAGTTCTTTCTGCACCAAACCCACCTGTCTGAAAGGCTGGTGCTGCAAACCATCCCATCAAACCAAAGCCCAGCAGATGCCACACTCACATCCGAGCAGCAAGTTAAGAATATTGCAAGAGCAGCTCATTAAGTTGGCAGAACTTGCTTTTAGTTCACAGGGGAAAAAATCATGGTCAAAACTTACTATTAGACTAAGGTGTCTTTGATATCTCATCGATTAAATTAAATGTCATTAATTTTGCATGCAACTCATAGATCATTCTCTAAATGCTATGCCAAAAATCTAATTGAGTCTTCATTAAGTGATCAGATGGGAAATGGGAGCTCTTCCCCCACTACAGAATTCAAGGTTAAAACTGCAGCTCACCAAGGACTGTTAAGAACTGCCTCAGAACCTCACTTTCAGTCACCACACAAAAACCCCTCTATTTCATTCACTCCAAATTTCCCCTATTAGCTGGCTCCTCCCCCCAGCTTACACCAGTAACCTTGAAAAGAGGACAGGTGGAGCTACTAAAGAAAGACAAAGGGGCTTAAAAAAGGAGATTATTTCAAGCTACAATTAGTGTATCCTACTAGACTACACTATTTTGAAGCTTAAATTCAAATTAAATTCAAGCTGCATTTTTAGCCATATGCTTGTCATTACCTTTTTGTGATCCCAGTGTCAGCAGAGAACAATTCCCAGGCTTACCTCCACCACTGAGTGCCACAGCTGGATTTGGCCACCTTTCTGTTACTTGTGGGTGGTGATGGGACAAATCTACTCTCTGCCATTTCACAATTAACAATGAGACTTTAAAAGTATAACCTTGGAGTTCTTTACCCATTTCAAACTCTGTTCTCTTTGGTGTCACACTGCAGGAGAAGGAATACTGATCTAAGTAATGAATTTTTCCTCTTCCCTCCAGGGCTGTACATTTGGATTCAGCATTCTGCCCTCAAATTCCAACTCAAGCTTCTTATGAGATTGTTTTTTCAGCATAGATGGTACAGCCATAAATACTATTTTTTTTCTCCATGAGAAGTATTTTGTACAGGTGGTATCTTGAGTCTCCCCAAATCATTGATCCATTATTGAGCCAAGCTGAAAATACACTATCAATTTTCACTGAACTATTGATCACATGAGGTCAAGCCCAGCAAGATACATGGAGCACCAGGAATCTACAAGCAGGCAGCTGGAATGAGCCTTGGTATTTCCGATGCCATACAAGGAAAGAACTTAGAAAATAATATTTAAACAGCTTGCTGGAGTGCAGGCTACTTGTAGGAGAACGTCAGCAGATTGGGTGCTGATTGCAGTGAAAGAATGTGATCCCCACTTGCAGAAACAAAGGTGATTTTTGAAGCCTGCTCCCTGAGCAGCAGGCAGCCTGCCCCAGCTTCCCAACCCAAAAATGAAAATAAACTCGGGTTATCTCAGTCAAGGGGAGGTATGGATGGCAGGGAGTCAGGGGAGTTTATGGATAAGTGTAAAATCCTCACTTTTGCTTTGCCAGTAAGGCACTGCCATTTGCTATGGCAAAAGAGGAAGAAAGAACCATTTTGCACACACATTCCTTCCCAGGACTGGCACTGCCAGAAGTGACAGGGAAGCTTTAACAGACACCTGTGTGATCTCTAAGTGCCCTGGGCACTATTTCAATTACCCACTGGTCTCTTAAAAAGCTGTTTTTACATTTGATTTTCTCATTCCCTGCAGCCTCGTTTCTGAAATGAAAACAAAACCGAGAATAACTTCCCCTTGTAAAAATCCTGCAAGAGATAACTTGGGCTGTTAGTTCCCTTTGAGCTGCTGGGATCTGCCTGCCACACTCCTTCACAAGAGCCCATTATGAGATTTGTATAGGAAATCAATGGTGAGGAGCTGCAGGTAGCCCTGGCCTCCTTTTGTGCTGCCAGCACACGGGCCCAGCTGAAGTCCCGGCAATCCCGGCCCAAACAATGACATCACTCGGTTCCACACGGCATTTGCTGCTCCTTTTAACCATTATTGCAGAAACCATGGCGAAAATGGGAGCCTTGTCCTGCCAATGGGGAAATGAAAAGCAAGACGAGCAGAAGAATGGTCTCTCAGTCATGCCACTCCAGCAATAATGTTTTTTCCAATGAAGCTTTCAGCAGTCAGAAATGGGAAAGATTATAGACACCGAGGCTGCAGTTCCATTCAAAAAGATCTTTGTTAGCAGCAGCAATGAAAAGAGGGGGAAAAAGCCCACGAAATTCCTCCACTTAAAGCACAATCTCCAAACATATGCTTACAATCCTGGAAATCTTTGGGAGATTCAGGGTGTTCAACAGCTGCAGCTGAGCTTACAATGAACATTGCAAATAAATGCTAATGAGATGCTTATAGATCCTGAACAAATTGATTTACTGAGATCTTGTCGAGTGTCTCCTATCAAGGGTTTGTCAGAGTAAACAACCAAATCCTTATAAACAGAAGTGACTCATTCATTACAACTGGAAGAAGAAAGGCATAATAACTGAAGCTATAGTCCAGAAGGATGATAAAACAAGCCACACACACACACATTATTTACCAAAAAATAATAAAAATTAAATTTTTGAAAACACTATTAGAAAACATGTCCAGTTTAGCTCACCACACAGCTTGCAATGCTGTGAGTACATTAAAAACCATGAGTTATCAGCACAGGAAGCAACCATAATAAAATACACTTGAATAAAGCTTTAGAATAAACCCATGTAAAGCAGATGCATAATGAGTTCACACTCGTGCTGAATTGTTTTACTGAACATTGTTATAGTACAAGCTGTGTGTGTAAGCAGCTCCTTGGAAATCAAATGGGAGCAAATCCATTCTCTTACAAAAAAAAAAAAACCTTACTGTTCATAAGGTTACATACGATTATAAACAAATTATGCAGGAGAAGGGAGGCAAAGCTTCAGAAGCTCTATATCAGAATAAGAAAAAATATTTCTAGTTCAATTAAGCTGAGATGATTCCATACTATTACAACTGTTTAGCACAGAGAATTCTAAGATTCCTTTCTGGCCCGTCACCTATAAAATATGAACATTTAATGATTTCATAATGGCAGGCAGGGAAGGTGGTAACATGTATCCCCTGATTGAGCACAGACAGAGAGTTTCTCTTACACAACATTAAGAGCAAAAAGTGAATTTCTCCAAACTGGGATAAAAAGCAAGGGCCACTTTATTAACACTAACGGCCTTTGGGAAGGTTGCCCAAAAAAACTCTTTAGTAGGAAAACCAACAAAATGCAAGAAAAATGAATCCCTTCATCTTTTCAGTCTCCACAACTCCACTTAGTGAAATCCTGGCAGCTTTCAAGGGAAATCCAATCCCCTGGTCCCCACCTCCTGCTCAAGCTGGAGCAGCCCCAGCCTCACACCCATGGCTGTGTCTGAAGGTGATTTCCAGGAGATCCTTGTGAAAGGCTGATGTGCTCTCCTGTTCCTACACACTGTGCCCTGCCTGCAGCTCCTCACAGCATCCCTTTGCATCCCTTTGCCACAGGGAGCAGGGCTGGGGGGAGTTTCTGCCTGCAGCTGTAACACAGATCACCACCACCACCTCTCTTTGTATCTGCACAAAGCAGAACGATAGCAGGAGACATTCTGAGAGTAACTCCCTTGGAAATAATCAAATCCAACTCCTCTGAGCTTTGGGATCCTCCACTGGGATCAGGAGAGCATATCCAGAATAAAGCACAGGTCTGCAGACTTCCTATGCTTCTCATTTTAAGCAGTGTAAAGCAAAGCAACATTAGGAAAAAAAATCTGGGTTTTCCCCAAAGAGGCCCAAAGCTCCCAAGTGAGTGACAAATGCAGCTCTAGCGACTGCAAGGAGGAAAAGGAAACCTACCCTAGGAATTCTTTTGTGGGGAAAAATACCAGTTCCCAGTGTGGTGTCTGCAGGAGGACTGTGGTCAGGGAAGTCCTGCCCCACTGGCACGGCTGCTGCAGCCCTCTCTGTGCTGTGTGTGAGTGCAGCCTGGCCTCCTACAGAGACCAAACCATGGGAAAGAGGGAATTCCTTTCAGACCTGAGCCACTCAGGGGCTCCATGATCATCGGGAAGCTCCAGCTCTTCTCTCTTCCTCGGAGCACTTTACAAGCCACAAGCACAAAACAACAACGCGGCACAATGGGCTGTGCCCTCTGTGAGGAATGCTCAATGCTCCACATTCTGCAAAATCAAAACGGTTCAAAAACACAGCAACCCCCTGTTACAGACACAAGGCCACCTGCAATTTCTGTGCATTGAGCTTTCACCAGATTGATGGTGTTTTATTGGTTTTTCTTGTAAGCTGAAAATGTACAGGAATGGGGGTTATAGATGGGCATTTCCCAAGACACTCCAGTTGACAAACCCAACTATCTTCAGGCAGTGGTTCTCATCATCTCTCGCCAGCAAGGTCTCCCAGAAGTAATCCTGCTTTTGAGAAAAGCAAGACTGAGAGAACCAGGACCTGACAGTCTCAAAACAGGACAAAGTAAATAAATACTTGACTGAATTCTTGTCTCTCTCAACCTGAAGGCAGTAGTCAAAATTAAAACCAGACTTACTCAGAATTCTGAAAAATTTCGAAGGAAGACCCAGACCACATGTTCTAACAAACTTAGAGTGCTCCAGATGAAAACTGACAGTGGAGAGCAGTACTGCAGCTCCACAAAGGAAACAAAATCAGGTCCACAACATGAAAGAATGGATTTGGACAGCAAAGGTGCTGAGGACAAAATCTAGTGCAGGAAATCAAGGTAGGCACAAAACCAGTTCAGCTTAGACAATTTTTTTCCCCTCCCCTACTGGCTGAGTCGCTCAGGATGTTACAGGGCCAGTAACACTGGATGGAAACTCAGATAAATCCCAATTACTGCTAGGAAAGGCCACTGCTTTAAGCACTTTACAATAATCAACCTTCCCTTTCCAATGCTGGACAACAATCTCCTTTCCCCAAGGTGTGAGCAGAAAGAGAAGAGGCTGCAAAGAGGCAGCACTTGCACTCCTTGTTGATAGTCACCTTCCTGCAGATACCAAACGAAAGTGTCCACGTTTGCTTTATCAGACTTTCCCCTTCATCTGCTTTACGTGGTGGATTTATCTGTCCCTCTTTCATCAAGTTCATTCCAAAGCAAACAATTTAGTTTGTTGGATTTTTTTTATTAAAAAAAATAAAAAATTGAGAAAGAGACAGAATAAAACAGTTATTAACTGAAATAAGAAGACACTCTTGAAAAAAAGATAAAGCTTAGAGCATTTTCCATTTGAAATTACATTTATAATGATATCTAGCAAGTTTAACAGGTTTATATAATTCAAATAGTATTTTAAAAAATGGGGTTAAGCTGTGCAATTTCAAAAAATGAAAGAACATAACAGATCAGGAGATAGCAGCAGCAAGCTTTCCATGGCAGGAGTTTCAATAATGGTGTTTTGGATACTTTGCTTCCATCCTCCACAGAACAGTGATGAGATTTTAACTGTATACAGAAGGGAACTGCCAGATGTGGATTAACAACACCACAACACACTCAAAGGAAAATAATTTCTCAACTCCTGGGTGCAAACTGAAGACTACTGCAAGCTGTTTGTTTTCCCAGGATGCCAGTTTGCCTTTAAAAGAGTCTCACTGAAAAAAGTGAAGCTGTTATTTAACTAATTTTAACAAAAATTAAAATCAATTCAACAAGTGCTCTTAAACAAGCCACCTGCAAAGATGGGCATCACCAATAAAAAAAAAACACATCCAGGAAATAGATATTTTTGAAGCTTGAGAATTTTGTAAATGCTCCTGTGGACAAGTTAATCTGGTGTCAGCTAGAAAGACATTGCTGCAAGTCACATTTCCAGCTTTTCCCAAGGCCAGGCTTGCCTTTCCCAGGAGCAAATCTCCTCTCTAAACACGTCCCTCAAAGATGTGCTTGCATTAGGGTCCCCCAAACTCTCCCTGAAGTCACTCCAGCTTGTCCCCTGAGTGGAGTTAATTCCTTCCCACCCCACTATGGAAGTGTTTGCTATGGAACACTCTCAGTCCCACAGGTCTGTTCCTGCAGTTGCTCCAGCTACTTCTCATGCATTTCAGACTTGCCTGTTCTTTTGTCCCTGCAGGAAAAGAATTCACCAAAGCCTAAGAGTGAGCTTTTCAAGAGCAGAATTCCACAGCAACTGCAGCAGGAACGCTTGGAAGCCTGTGGGGTTTTCATTTTAATTTGCGTCTTCGGGGGAAATTTAAATAAAAGCAGCAGACGCCGCATCTATGAGGCTGCACCAGCCAACACAAAACAGCCAGATGTTTATACAAAAACAACAGCATTTTTCTAAACATAAAAAGGAAAGATTTGGGGGTTTAGTCTCTGCTAAACTCTCCTGTACAACTTCAGTGCCATTCCCAAGGCCTGTCCTTTCCTTATTTAACTCTTTGGCAGGGATGTGATGTGTTCAGCCACATGTCTAACACAGCCCAGGCCTCAGCTCAAATCTGTCCTGTGCTTCACAATAAGAACACTGGTTTTCCTGACAAAGAGACTGTTCCACCATTTGAGTGGTGGTCCTTCAGTGAGGTCACTGCCAGGAAACCATTCAGAGTTGACTCACATTTTCTGCCCTGTAGGAGGGCACACACTGAGCTCCCCTGATTTACAGCTGGGTGTTCACGAGTGCTTCTGCACCTCCCATCACTCCGAGCTCTGTAAAGTGTCTGTGCATGGAGAAAACAAAAAGCCCACAAGTTTCTTTTCATCCTGGTCTAGATGTAGAAGCTCCATTTCAAATCCAGCCTATTATTAGTAGCAATCCCTGGAAATGTATCTCCTGCTCTCCAAGATGCTGTGCACTAAGCACTGCCCCAGGCCTGACCAGCTCCATTGCAGCCCTTCCCAAGGCTCATCCCTGTGCCACACTGCACTGCCACAGCTGCCCCCTCACAGAAAATCTGACAGGCACTTCAGCCACAGGCACTGTGGCATCTGTGGTGTCAAATATGATCCCTGGCTCATGCCAGCCCTCCCACAGCTTCAGCTGTAACCTTAGAACCCTTGGATACCAATTCCTCATTCCTCAGAGATGGGAGGTCTTTGGTGCACTTGGCAGTGAGAGACTCAACACCTTGAAAAGGGCACAAAAGAACAGCTTTGTGATTAAGAAAAAACACAGGTTTCAAAATAATTAATGAAAGCCACATCCTACCTTTTACATCTCTCCTCTTAAGTTAACTTGGAGAATATAAGCAACAATCTGCTGCTGCTCAAAAAATCTCAAATCCTGAGCAATCATAAAATCATAGGATAATTTAGGTTGTACAAGACAGTTAAGACTGAGCCTAACCCAGCACTAAACCATGTCTCCAAGTGACACATAGTCCAGTGCTACCAGTTCAAATGGAAATGTGTGTGCCATAATTTCCTCTGCAGTCACACCACCACAAAAAGTTAACATCATATATGAATTCTGCCCCAATATGGGTAAAAAATTATTAGAAATCTATATTCAGACTCAACTCCATCAAGAGAGGTCAAACTTACAAGCTGAGAAGTCAACATAACAAATGTCTACAAAAGTCAGTGATGCAGAAAGCCCCTCCAGCAAACCTAATTTTTAGGTTGAGGAATTTGAATGCCACTCATAAGCATTAGCTGTTTGCACAGAACGATGCCATAAAACATTTACAATGTATTTCAATTCTTTGTCCATAAATCTTCATTAGAGAAGTCCTGGTTTTAACACACATAACTGACCACTTGACTGGATGACCAACAAGTGTGGAAAGCTCCCCATCACTGAGATTGGAAAGATTCTTGGGATTGTATTTGCCATCACAGAACATCCTGCATCCTAAAAAGGCACACTGGCTTGAAGTTTTTTGGAAACAATCATACATAAATCTGGTAACTGCTGGTTAACAGGTACTGAGTGCAAACAGATTCTAGAGCTGGGAGCTTATCAACAGTTCCCAGTTCTAGTCAGGAAGAAGAGGGATCTCCTGTTTGTGAGTGATCCAGCACAGCAGAGCACTAAGAAAGAAGACAGCATTAATGTCAGCAGAGAACCTGCACACCAGGGCACAACAGGTCCCCAGTTTGTAAAACACATGACTCCAGAATGGAGAGGTGTAGGAGCAGTATCACAAAAGGATGCAGGGAAATACATGAGAACCAGCTGGAACCCTAATTTTTGTTTAAACAGGATTCATTTCCTAGAGTTGTCTCCACTCTGATTAAGAAAACACACATAACACCACATTGGGCCAGACCTACAGCTCAATCCCAGCAATACAATACCAGCTTTTTTTCTATTATTACTTTGCAAGTGCAAACACCAGAGCCTGGCCACTGTCTGTAACTCATTCCCCTTGCACTCCTCCAGAACCCACATCTGACACAGAAACTGCTGGGGTTCATCACTGCCCACACTTCTGCTGCCTTCCCCATCACCCCCAGCCCCTGTGTCCACCTGCTCTGGGCCTCCCATGGCAGCAGGTTCCAGAAGCTCCATCCCCACTGTGGGATGTGCTTCTCTCTAACTCCTCCTTAACAGGGTTATTTGTTTCACCAAGTGGCTCATCCCACTCCAGGACTACCTCAGGCTCTTCTCCAGCCTCAGCCTGACAAGAGAAGGAAATTGGTTTAAAAGCTACTGTGAATTACATGTTGTGCCCAAGGCAAAACACCTCCAGACAAAGCAATGTCAAATCACAAAAACCCTTTTAGGGCCATCACAGAAATTAAACACTGACTTTCTTTTTTCTTTTGTATAATCCAGTGCAAACTACAGTAACAAGTTGTGCTAACACTGGAAAATAAAAGTGGTTTTGAAATGACTGAGCTATTGCAAAGTGCTCCTCCAGTAACCAGGCAGGAAACACTAATGCTTGTTACTCCTTCCCATAAGCAAGGCCAATAGCACTGCTCATTTGCTGCCCTTGCAAACAGGAAGATGCTTTCAAACATCTTTATATCTTCTGAAATTTGACATAAATTCTCCATCTATCTCACTGTGTTTTTCCTGGCATTTCAGTGCCTGAAATAAAGTGCCTATGGAAGAAAACTGGACATTTTCTTTAAATCTGTAGTCTAAAGAAAAGTGATTATTTCCCACAATCCAAGACTTAAAAAGAACCAAAGACAAGTGAAGAGAGAGTATTACAGAATTATTATATAGATATACATCTTATATGCATATCTATGTCTTTGCCTCTTGGATAATTGCTAAAATTATTTCAAGAACATAATTTCACACTTCCTGCAAATTACTAAGAAAACACGTTCCTGAAAAAAAAACGTGACAAATGTGATAGAAGCAAATGACAGCACAGGCCTGGGGGATTTGGAGAGGTTGAGGTGTGTGGCTTGTGGGTTTTGTTTTGCTCTTTAATGAAACCAACATCTCTTAGGACTTCAGAATTACCTAGTTTGAAGCTACTGCTTTACAAAGTATTAAAGTATCACAAATTATCTTATAAACAGTACACAACTTTACATAAGCAACTGTCCAAAAACCAGCCCTCCTTGAAGCAAACACCATGAATCCTACCAACAGTATTTAACATTTAACATTCCCATCAGGTGGGAAAAGTTTTATGCAACTTTGTTCCAAAACTACAGCTCCAAAACGCAAAGTAATTCACCCAAAATGAAAACACATTAACTTAATATGCAACAATTTCACTCAACTTCAGCCATGGAAGGGAATTTTGAAGTGAAGCTGCATTAATTCCTAAACACAGAAAATGAACAGCATATGAATAATTTATTGATGGCTTTTGCTCCATGTCAGCAGCTTTGCTGAAGGAAGTGATCTTTATGAAGTCCCCCAGGACACCAAGAAGTTAAAGACAGGCAGACAGACCATAGGACACCATTCTGTGAGGCAGCAGCACCACTCCAGGGGGCTGGGTGCTGTGGGGGCTTCCAAACACCAGAGTTCCACAGGGCCCAAATCATGGGGCTGGGAGAGCCCATCCCCACCTCTGAGAAGCAGAACTGGATCTTTCATGCACAGCAGGTGTTTTAAGGGGGAAAAGGGGACCAGGAGTGAAGGCAGAGAATGGAGAGCCCATGGTCAAGCAGGGCAGCTTGGAGCAGGACTGTGGAGCAGCACACATCCACACTGTAAAGGGAGGCAGCAGCAGCTCCAACACCCACTCACCTCCTCTTCACCCTTCCTGGCACAAACTTACCATTTGTTTTTCCCCATCACCTCTTCAGCCCAGAGCAATTTCTCCCTGTCAAACCAGCAGCTCCTCAGCACCACAGCTCCCACACCAGGTAAGTTATTTGCCCTCTAAGTTATTTGCCCTATAAGGATCTAAGAACCTACTCAGGCACCTGCAAACAGCTCACTTCCCTCAGGCACCCACCAGTTCCACATTACAAATCTAATTTTACAAAGAACTTAAATAATGGAAATATCACTAAGACCAAATCAGTTTCCCCTAATTTGCCCAAATCCCTTTGTAAGATCTAATAAAGAATATACAGCATGCTTTCTTGACAGCCTCTACAAAAAGCCGTTTTTATTTTCAGATGTGGATTAGATGTTAAGAAATATTTTACATGAAACAAGGGAACTCTCTGAAATTCATATACAAAACAGAAATATCCTGCTGTTAATCTGAAGTGACAGCTCTGTAGCAGCTCTTACAAAGGTAACTGAAATGACTGACCAGTTTATTGTGTATCCTGCACTGCAGATGAGTGTTTATTCAAAATGAAGGGCAGATTAGCAGCATATCTACAAGATGGGGGGAGGAAGCAAATTAAAAAGTCAGCGAGAAGATAACTGATTCAGTGATGCAAATTAAGTGTTTTAAAGCCACTGGGATTCTGGAACACAGCACAGCTCAACAGAAAAAAAAACCCAAGGCAAAGCGACCTTCCAAACATAATTAACCATTTCTCTGGAATGCCAAGACTCAAAACATCCTATTACCTTAACTTTGCTGATGGCTCAAAGCTTGAGTGCTACTACAATTACCAATAACCAATATTTAACCTCATTTCTGCACCAGATCCTCTGACCTTCCCCACCCCTTAAGCACAGCAGCAGGGGCTGCCATGGGTGGCTCTGGTGACCATGGAAGTTGTTCTCTGCCAGAGAAGCTGAGCTTGGCTATGGACACACCACTCCAGCCCAGGCTGAGCCTACCCCAGACCTATACCCAACACTGCATCAAGCCTTTTTCTGGCTTCAGGAATATGGTATTCACATATGGAAAGACTCCATTTTCATTTTTTCCCTGCTCACAGCAGGCTACAGGGTAAATTAATGCTTCAGCCTGCAGTGACTTTGGATTAGGCCAGTCTTGTCAATAATTGATACAGCTCCGTAGAGCAAAAGCACAGGAAAAAACCAGATTAACCAAAATCCCTTCTGCTGTGACACCAGCTTTTACCCCTGCTGAGTGTGCACACATAGGACTTAAAAAAGGACAAGATTATTTATGACCTTAATGTAAAAGTTCTGAATGTCAGGATTGGGTTTTTCTTCCTTTCCTTTAAAAAATTCTTATGAAATAAGCATTTTTATTGTAACAACTCAATAAATTGAAATAGTAGCAAATACCTTTTTTAACTGGCCTCTAACTTATCTAAAGTCTTAATCACAAGTTCTTTTCAAGCCTTGGGGATTTCAGAATCCTAGTGCACCCAATGGAAGCAATGAACAAAGGCAGGAGCTGTGCTATTCCATGGGCTCAGGCATTGTGATCTGTCACAGACAGCCATGGACAACATCTGGATGCTTACCCATCCTCTCTCTGTATGTTTGTATTGCTGTCACTGCACAGCCACTGAAGTTATTAAATCTGCAAAAGGCTTCAAGGTGAAACAATTCATTTGCAAATTGGCAGATGATAAAAAAATTGTTTTAACAATTCTAAGTATCAAACAATGAAATAAATTGCAAGCATTCAATCAGCTGGAGCCTAAATTAATTCCTTGGTAAGGCCATTTTTCTTAAATCAACCCCCTCTCCTGGATAATCCTGGATTTCAGCTGTTTTGTTCAGAGTGCATCTTAACGAGGCCACTGGTGCTGAATGACATGACCCGATTTCTTCTGAGGTCAATGGTTATCAGTAGAGCTGGAACAATACAAATTTCCACCCTGAGACACAAGAAAAGCACTGAATCTGCAGGACTTTTTGTGAGTTTTCACATCTGACACCCCATTTTGACAGGAAGCTCTTCAGCTGATAAAGCCCTCAATTTTTGCATGACCAAACCCAACTGCCTGACATCACTGCCCACCTATTGATTTTGGGGAAGATGCTTGTAGTCTCAAGCAATGTGAGATGCTGCAGTCCAGCCATGAACTAGGCAACTGCGACAAAGCAAGACATAAAGGTTCTTTTTTGTAATCTTCAAAGCAGGTGTTCATACTGTTTTTATTTTCCTAGATAATAGCAGACTTCTCATGGAGAGTGAGACAAATTTAGATAGAGTTCTGGTACTTAGGGCCAGACAGCAAAGTATTAACTTAATCACTGAGCTCCCACTGAAATAAACACATTTCTATTGTGCTCCTAAAGCTGTGAAGTGACAGAGCCCACAGCTCTGGCTATCCTTTCAGATGTGTTTTCCACCCCTTCACTCAACCTCCAGCTCCACTCCAAGCTTTGCTCCCCTTTTGCAGCAGCTACCAGAGCAAGGTGCAAGCTCAGACCTCTCTGTGCATCACACACCTGGCAAGAATAAACACTGGACCAATTCTTCTCAATTAACCTCAGGTGAAGTGAATTCAGACACCAGGAGGGCAGAAAATTGCTCAAGATGTTCAAAAGCAAATAATTTATGATGCTCATGATTAGATTAGTACATAAGGAGAGGCAAATGTGACCCAAAGTCAAGCCACTATTTCAAATCCCAGGAAAGACTGTTTAAACTTCAGGACATTTCTTCAGTGAATTATGCCAGAAATAAACAATTTGAAGTAACTGGATCCATTTGCCTTTGGTGCAGCTCAGAGGAGCTACAGCAGTTGCTTGAGGTTATACCAAACCACTTTCCCAGGGAAAAGGGCTCCCTGCCCACCTGACACTGCCCCTGAAGTGCTGATCTTTGAGGACATCTCTCACACCATTCTGACATGGAGATAAAAAAGGACAAGGTCCTAAGGAGAATGCCCAACACTTTCAAATACAAACCTCTACAAACATGAAGAAGGGCTTCCAAAGGGGCACAAAGCTTGGAGGAAAACAGCAAGCTAAACTCTAACAGAGACAGGTGGAAATCTGAAGCCATTTTGGGTACAAAACTTCATCCTCACAGAAAACTTTCATAATCAGCAGTGCCAATGCTGGCACTGCTGGGAACCCAACACATGGCAAACTTCAGCTCAGTGGTAATTTAAAATAAATCCTGCACAGCAGAGAGACCTACCCACATACCATTGGAGGCTTTGTTTAAACACAACTAGAGCATGCATTTAAAATTTTCCTTTAGGCTGAAATTTGCCTTTTCACTCAAAAGCCTTACCCCTGCCCCAACCTACATTTAGTCAACTTTGACCAAATCAAAGTCATCTTTCTTGTGAGGCTTTACCAGCAAATTCTGCTTCAGCATTGGTTCACTCTGACAAGCCAGTCTGTTGCAAAAAAAAAAAAAAAAAATTAAATACATAACCACAAGGGCCACATAAAAGTAATTTAGCATAACCAGAAAGCACACTAAGTCAAATTAAAGCCCAGTGCTTTCATTAAGGCATGGGGAAGTCTATTTATGCCCAGACATTCTCTACTTCAGAATTACCAAAAATAGTCCTGACAAAGTTTGCTGCCTGTTTCCTCAGTGCTGGACCAGCACTGGCAGTGCTGGCTGTATCACAGGCAGGCTCCAAGTCACCCAAGGACACCAGAGGCAGCAGGGTCTAAGAGTCCTGGAAAACCCAGCACTGCCATGGGGCACATCCCAGGGAGTCTCTGCTGGGGCTCAGCAGCTTCCCCAGGCCCCAAGCAATGCCCTGGCCAGCACTAACCAGGCTCTCTCAGCCTCCTCATGGCTTCTTCTGCAGGTGGGATTTGCTTTTCCATCCCAAATCCACAGATACGTGTGCCAGAGTGGATTCTGCAAGGCTCAGCACATCACAAATGCAATTCCAAGAGACAGCAGCTCCCTAGACCTTGGGTAATCCAAAGGAAACTGTGGATTGAAGCATGGGAAGAAGACTCTCCCATGTCCCTGTGCTTGTGGCTCTCAGATGGGCTCAGGAGAGCTCAAGTCCCAACAGCAGTGCTGATCCTGCTGCCCCAGCACCCTCCCCCTCCTCTTCCAGCAGCTTTCAGATCTGCATCCATCAACACCAGAAGCTCCAGCCCTGCACAGAACCTTAGTGAGCAATACTCTGCAATAATTTTATGAGCAAAGTACCAGAAAACTGAGTGGGAAATACGTGGCATGGTACAATTGTGAGTCCTTATCTCCCAGAGGGACCAGTTTGGGGACTGGGTAAGGATTCCCACAGAAGCCAATCCTTGACCAAAAATCAGATCCATGCAAAGAAGAATCCAAACACTGGATATATTAGAACCTCCTCACTTTCAGCCACAGTGGTGCCAACACCCAGCAATGCAACACTAAAAGCACTGACTGCACTCAAGGAGAAGGTTCAGCAAGAGACATTGATGGGTGATATGACTGAAAGATCAAGCTGGTGTGTACAAGAGTTCTCAGCCAAAAGTTTCACCTGGTCTGTAACAACCCAACTACCTCCCCTGAGGATTATACTGCAGGAACAATACTCTGAAGCAGCAGGAAAAAAAAAATTAACATAAAAGCAAAGGACCAGACAGAATGGGAATATACACAACTCTCACTACTTTTTTTACTACTCTTTACAAAACTTTTCTTGAGGACTCCACAAATCTTTCAGCTTTAACAGATTACTAAAAATGTGGAATTTAGCCTAATCTCATGAGACTGTTCTAACTCTTAGCAGAAATATATAAATATTGGATCAAACTCTAGCACCACTTCTTACATTATTAATTCTAGAATAAAATACTGCCACAATTCTTTTCTTTTATCAAATCACTTCCTAACCTGTGAGAAGGGCAGGGAAGATGAGATCAACCCTGCACATTCAAGCTTAAGCACCACTTATACTGCACTGTGCCTGAAAGCTTTAAAAGTCTGCCTATCACTGAATTTGCTGTTGCCCAAAAATACTACAAGTCCTGCAGTTTCCAGTTTATATAGGAAAGTGCACAGAAGGAAGGAAAAAAAACAAATTAAATGACCTTTTAGAGTTCATTAGTGATGTACTTAGACTTCTGTGCTCTTCAGAAATAAATCAGTTTAATCAGACCCCAATTAGTCCAGTTCCAGCAGGCAAGGACAGCTACTGGGAGACTGCACAGAACAACCATGAGATTTGCTAACTCATTCTACAAGCTGTTAAAAATGCCCAAAACCCACTGAGAGGCCAAAGCTAAAAAAAGAACCCAAAAAATCCATGCTCAAACTGTAATTTAGCAAAGCAGTGAAAACAGTCTGCATGTTAGAGATGGAAACAGCAAGTCCAAAATCCTTCTGTCCCCCAAACAGCCATATTTGTATTAATATTGATTGATTTTAACTAAAAAAAAGGGCTCATTTTGTATATATGTACATCAATTATGTACACTATTATGTACATTTATGTTATATATGAGCACACACCGTCCCTACTTGCAGAAACTCCAAGTCTATTTGTCAAATATGCTCAAGATTTGCAAAGATCATTTCAAAGAAGTCCCATAAATAAATCAAAACTGGATCAAATAAAGGAATTATATGCTGCTCTCAAGATGAAAATGGCCACAAAGTCTGAAATGACCTTGGACAGCTCAGACAAGTTAACTTTCACCTGTCACATGGTGCAAGTGCTGTCACAAAATAGACCTTAAAGTCCATGTTAATATTTTTCTTTCAACTTCTCAAGCCTTTTAGTTCTCTTCACAAACGTTCTCAAACTCAAGAGACAATTTTTTATGTTATCAAGACTTAGGAAAAATCTGAACTCAAACTTGCTCAAATTTGAAAATGTTCACACTCAAATACATAAAGTTATTCCTTGTCTACACAATCTCAATGCAGGAGGACAGACTGAACAATTTTGCAGCAGTTGCTGCCCTACCTGGGACTATGTACTTACATACTGACAGGTCTGATTTACTTTAATAACACTAAAAAAGAATTCATGCCCATTACAGCAGTCAAAGAACACATTTCATCACTTAAGACATTCTCTATCCTAACAGTCATTAGTATTAAAAAAAAAATGTTTAATCATATGAAAGGCATCTCCTCTCTTTTCAAATCCATGGGATGTAGTGAGGATAAAGCTCCCAGGGACAGCAGTACAGCAACACAGAGACTCCCATCCAGCTGCACCCCAACCAGGGCTGGCTGGGACAGCAGGGAGGAGGAGAAAACCAACAAAAACCACTTTATGTCACTCTGCCACTGGTAAAAAGTGTTAGAGCAGAAAGCACAATACCCAGGGTAAGGGTGTCCAGATGAGGTGAAGCTGAGGCAGGGAAAGCCAGGGGGACTCTGTCAGAGCAGGTGTCACACACAGTAACATTAACTTCTGCCTCTCCCAGGACTCTCCTTGCCTGGTTTCTCTGCTTTGCCTAATTTTCCCAGACAGAATTACAGTGAAGTTGACAAGCTGGTGTTCAAAACCACAACTGGACCAACAAGAAAAATAATGACAATGAGATTCCTTTTTCTCAGCAGTGCAGAGTCCTGCATGCTGCAAAGATCTGCCAGGAGCCATTCTCAGTGTGGTTACAAACCTTGACCTCAGCAGTGCCTGGTGCCACATTTCTGACACCCAGGCTACAACAAAGTTTTCAATATTGAAAACAGCTCCATTTTGCTGTGTGGGGGGCATGCTGGTGCTATTGAGAGCTGAGCACTCCAGAACAAGCAGGCAGGAGCAGGAGTTTGCATTTCCCAACAACTTCCTGGATATTTTACAATTGCTTCCCCTCAGGAAGCTGATTCAGTCTTTGCAGCTCCAACACCAACAATTCTTACTGAGAGGCAAGTTGTCCAAGAATACTAAAAGCACATTCCTACAGCACACACAAACCTATTCCTGGCTCCCTAACAATGGATTTTTCTTTTGGCCAAACCTCTTGCCCAAGGAGAAGGAAAGGAATGAACTGCTCAGGTAATACCCAGTGTCTTGGGCTTTTTTAGATTTGTCTGGAAGCAGCAGGGCACAGATCACAAATGGAAAAGCAGGCTAGGGAACAAGCCTGAAAGGAGAAAGGTAATATGGAGTAAATCACCACAGTCAATTTGGGGAGAAGGATTTCTTTCATGACACATTTAACCTGATGCTTCATGCCCCAAATCCCTGGTTTTGCCTCATCTTCAAGTCCAAAACAGCCACATTTCTACACATGCAACTGACCCTTTTTGTTTGTACATAACCCAATTTCACCTGCAACTCATCTTACTCCATATGTATCATTACTTACTAAAATTCCATCTTTTCTTCCACAGAAAAAGTAAAACAATTGGATCACCAGGACTTCAAAGCAAGGATTTTACAGGTGGTGGCCTTTCAGTGCTTAGTCAGACTAAAGAATTGATCTATTTGGATCAATCTGTTAATCCTGTTACTCTGAAAAAACAAGAAAACAGTTTTATTTGGTCATCCCATCCTCTGATTGTTCTAAAAATCATCATTTTTATTAGAAAGCTACTCCCCCTCAAGGCCAGGCTAATAATTTTCAAGATGATAACCCATAATCACACCATCAAACCTTAATCTTTGGGCTAAGAAAGATATTTTATGAACATCAGACAGCTTAAAACTCATCTGTACTACTTTCCACATGTTATTACATTCAAAAGGAATATTTATGACATAAAATTACTTAATACCAGTGTCAAGCTGCTTTTCTGGAGAATTAACTGGAATGGTGTAAACACAGGGAGAAGGTGTTTGGGTGTTGTTTGAATTTTTTTAAACAGCACACATGAAAGGCTCCTGAGTCCCAGTTTTGCAGTGCTGTGTAGATGTGAGATGTGTTGAACAAAAGCCTCTCTGGTTGGGAGCTGCAGAGCTTTGATCACGAGGTGCTCTGATCTCCACTTCCCACACACTCCTCTTCATCCCAGACTGGAGCAGAAAACAGTCACCCCGATTTTCCTGCTCCTGATGAATACTGTAAGGTTGAATCTTATCCACTGAACTTCCCCTGCAGTAGCATAAAGCCTGATGTCTGTCAGAATCCAGCTACTACACTGCTTATCCATTGACTTCCCCCTCCTACTCATATGAATTTCTTTTAAATGTCAGGCTTGTACTGCCAGAATATTTAGTTATGCATTAATACAAATGTTGATTTTAAAGCAGGCTCAACTTTAAACATTTAGTTTTTATTAAAAAAAAAATCTGCTATAAATGATAGTCTCTGTTTAAATAATATTTTAACTACTTAGCCAGTAAATATTCAGATAAGATTAAACAAAATTTCCAGGAACTAATGGGTAAGGAATTGCTTGAAAATAACATTTTGTAAAATGGGAGAACACTGATAATTTCTAATAATTTTTTTCCAACTTGTTTTTGGCAAACAAACCCACAAGTGAAAAAACTCATGACTAAAAGTCTTTCTTCCATCAAATAACTAGGATCTGTTTTGCCATGGATGTTACCTGAACCTGCCACCTCCTCTGGGTGTTTATCAGTTTGATTAACTCAGCCTGAGGATGAAGGCTGCTTATCACCTTTGTTAAGGAGCTTTGAAGATGTCAAGAGCTGCAATCCTCAGGAGTTCAGAGGAAAATGATTATCCTCTAGTCCCATGTCTGAATAACTCAGATGTGGTGGTTTCACCATCAGTTTAACAAACCTGGAGAGCAGGAAGACTCTGCTAAATCAGCATTAGGAAGGACACAGTTATCTCAGCATCCTACTTGGAATTCTGAACCACAGAGGCACTGACACAGATCCCTGTTCTCCACTCCAAACAATCCCAGAGCAAATGGTGCAGCCTCCACAGGAACAAACACACTGAGTGCACCTGGAGCCCAAACTGGAGCACCCAAGGTGGCAGCAGGCAGGACAAAATGAGATGTACAGAAAAATCCAGGCTCAAGCTCTGTGCCCAGAGCTCTTAATGTTAAACAGATTAATGGAAACTCCCAAAGTTACACCAGAAGCCTGCAAGAGGCTGAGTGGGGAGCAGAGGGAACATTAGTGCCAAGCCTCAGTAATTGATTGGGTCTGCTTGCATGCTCTATCTATCCCCTCAAACTACATTTTCCCTGCATATGGTTTCTCTTTCTGCCACTTTTAAAGTGATTTATACCTTCAGAAGGAGAACTAGGTCTTATTTTGATCAAATATTTAGGACCTTTTAGACATTAAAAGCCACAGATTACAAAGAAGGAATGGTCAAAACAGCAAAGTCAGATTAAAATTGCAGATAAGCCACAAATACTGAAGTCAGGAATGAACAAACAACTAGCAAAACAAGATTCAAAGAACTAAGAGGCTTATCCACCCTCCCTGCAATGTCTGGCTCCTTACTGCTAAATAACTGCTACTGAGATCTTACCCACACAGGAGCTGATGAAAGGGGTCTGAATATAGGTCAGCAAAAGCCTTTCAGATCCAGCTACAGACACTAATTAGATCACTTTCAGTTATTAAAAAAAGAGAAAAGGAAAAAACCTCCAAAACAAAGGTTTTACTGCGTAAAACGTCCTGAAATTCTCTTTTTTTCTTGTCTCTAATTGGCAGTGGCCTTTGGTTTCAAAGCAGCTGGTTGCTGCCCCAGCTCTGAAATGGTCACCAGCACACACCAAACACAGCAATGACCCACACTGAGGAAGAACCTCCAGCAAAATTAAGGGTGAAAAACATCTGCAGCAATCCACAAAGACATGGGGGGGGGGGGTCTTAAAATATGTTTTCAAGATATAAAAGAATTCTTCAGTTTTCTAAGAGAACACTGACTGTTTTGTTTTACAGTGCCAAAACCCACAAGGCAAAAAAAAAAAAAAAAGACTATTTTTTTTCCCCCTGAAGTATACAGTATAGCTCAGTTCATACAGGGCTCCTTGTACCAGCTTGTTTATGCCTCCTCTCCTGTGAAACAAGCCTTTATGTCTCCATAGTGGAAAAACCCACTGGTTTATATCCTTTTCGAGATGTATGCAGCCAATTAAATTGTAAAGTAATACCTGTTTCAAAGTCTAACTCAAAGAAACGATACATTCCTGGACTGGGACCAGAGCCAAGGAGGTCACCTTACACCCCGTGGTCACATGGGAATACCCAGCTTTTGGAATTTTGTATTTTGATTTCCATGCAAAGTAAAATTGGGGGATTGAAAGGATGAAATATTGTGTATTCTCTGCACATAAACTGTGCTCGTTTCTCAAGTGATAAAGTTAATATTCTGAGGAACAAGAAAAGACAGTTCAAGAGTTCAGAGTGATTTCAAGCCATTCAGAAAGACTCGGGGAAGTGACAATTGCTGGTAGCTCTGCACTTTCCAGAACAATTTTAGTGATGAATAAACTATTATGTGACCAGACTATATGCATAAGAATGGTATAATGTGCAAAAAAGCAAAAGTGCACCAACACATTACAATAAAATCCACTTGTCAGAGTAACAAGCCAAGTCGGTTTCCTTCCATGTGAGAACAGTTATGAAAAGACTGACATCTTATTCTAATTTCCAGTTTTCTACAAAACAAACAGCATAGCAACCCCAAGAACAGCCACTGCAGACAGGCTGCACCCCACCAGGTGAGCTCACCTGGGCCAGCCCACAGCGACAGACAGTCTGGTTTTTAAACTGGTTACATCTGAGTCTTTGAAATAATGTCAGGGTTTATTCTAAATTAAGCAGCACAAATGTGTATGCACAGTAACCTCTATCTCTACCTGATGCCTTTTAAAGAAGGACCCTAAAGTTTCAATGCCATGGAGATTTGTGGATGGAAAACAAAAGTCCAGCAAATGTACCAAAACAGGGACTCAGATATTTTTGTGACACCTCTGTCTGACAGAAGCTGTTGAGTCAAATTCACAGATTACTCTCTAAGTTAGTGTACATAATTACAGAGCTTTTAAGAACAAGGCAGTTTGCTGTGCCATATTCCTAAAAACCTACTTTAATATATTATAAACTAGATTGCCTAGCCCATGTGAAAAACCCTTGCAATGACTATACATTTAGTAAGTTTAATTCCTTTGTCAGATCTGTGCCACAAAACAAATACCTATGTAAAAGACAGTTTTGTACCTGTTTCTCATAATGACCTGAGAACCCAGGAGAGGTAGAGACAAAAGTAGCATTAAAATCAATTTTTGGCATATAAAAAATAATTCTGTATATTGATTAGCTACTCAGAAAGAACTGACTTAATATTGGCATCATTAACACCTAACAGTGAGATTCAGAACATTCTTTAAGCAAAGGATACATCAAAGAGCTACAACATAGAGTATGGCTTGGATAAACAACATCAAGCATAAGCAGCTACATTTCCTTGTAACTTGTGCCTAACTCAGCGTTTTGTAATGTTTCAGAACAATATTGTAACTGTTTAGCCTTAGAAATAGAAAAAAATTACTTTTTTGATGCAAGTCGTGTGTAAAATCAATTGTGTTGACTAAAACGTAATTTGAACATATTTACATCTTCAAGGCTTTTCTGCATTTGACGTTGATAACAAAACCCACTTAGCTCTGATAGTATAGTATTCCCCCAGCATGTAAGAATTGGGATTTATTTCTCTGTACAGATCTACAAAACAGCTTTTCCCTTGCAACCCTTTCCAGTGCAAGCGTGCATTAAGAACAATAACCACGTAGAAAAGCTGCCACAATGGATCGGGAAAAGCTTTGTCTTTGACAGCCACGCTGGAAGCAGCAGTTTGAGTTCAGTCTTTCCAGAATTTACCAGACTGAAAACTTGCGTGTTTGGCACTCCCAGCAGGCAGGGCAGGGCAAGGTGAGGGTTGGAATCGGTCCTTTGTGCCCAGCGTTGCAGAGACACAAACAGAAATGCAGGCCGGTCTGTGCCCACGCTGCCGGCCGTGGGCTGTTCCTGTTACTCCTCCTCAAGGACAATGTGCCGTGCTTCCCACCCGGGAGCCGCTCCCTGCATGGCAGAGAGCTCTCCCCAGCCCCCTGCGGCGGCCTCAGACATTCCTCTGCTCTGTCAGGCAATGAAAATATCCCCCAAGGATTAAAGCAGCCCTCGGGAAGAGTGAGGCTCGCCAACATCCCCAGCCCACGAACGGCACCGACGGCTTTGGGGGGTCACAATACCGGGAATGACCCCCAATTACAGCCGCTAATGGTGGGGGTTGAGCCTCTGACAAATTAAGACCTCTACAAATTCGCTGGTACTTTCACATTCTTGCGGGATGCAGCCAGCGTTTGGAAGTGTTCATTAAGGAGGGAAGACTCCTGCTCTGGTACTTACACTAAAGGGAAAAAAAAAACATGAGAACAAGCAAAATTAGAAAGCAAAACATCTCTTCCTATTTCCATCCCGGGCACAGGCACAGCCAGCTACTCTATTCTTCTCCTATTCAACTTCATACAGAGTGGTCAAGTGTTAAAGTCTTTTTAAAAAAAATCAGAAAGGAAAAACGTTTTTTCTACAATGAGGAGCACTTGAGAAAGGCTCCAAGCACTAACAAAGAAAACGGTCCTGAAGAAGGAGGCCCTAACTACAGCATTCAGGTTTGGATTTTGCATTTGCCTCCTCTGCCAAGCAAATATATTTAAATGAAATTATTCAATCCCACTGTGGCTTTCAGGCCACATTAAGGTAGTAACATTCTCCTTAATTACACTCTCTCACATCTTTAAAAATCTTTTGAATGTTTACCTTGAAAAGCTAATTGCTGACAGCTAGAAAGAGCACACGTGATTTTTTAACAATTCTGGGGTGGAGGGAGAGAACTGCCCCCTCCCCATCCCAGTTCTCAACAGCTCCAACATCCTCACAGAGCCCCGTGGATGAACAGGCACAAACCTGGAGAAAAGGAGGCTGGAGGGCAGTTTATTGCTCTGGAGAACAGCCTGACAGGAGGGCAGAGAACGTGTCCCAGAGACACCAGCAAACAGCCCCCAGTGGCCCCAGGGGAGGGTCAGGTTGGATATTAAGGAAAGTTCCTTCATTAAGGGGTGTCCAGCCCTGCACAGGGCAGAGTGGGGTCCCCATCCCCGCAGGGATTCAACAGCTGTGTGGATGTGGCACTTGGGGACACGGGGCTGTGGTGGCCTTGACAATGCTGGGGGAATGGCTGCAGTCAGCAATCGAAAAGGACTTTTCCAACCTAAACAATTCCATGATTGGGTGTAAATTATCCATCTCATACACCTTCCCAAAAACACTGTGGGCTGGGAGATGCAAAGGGAAACACAGGATTTTTCCAGGGTAGAAAACAAAAGCCACCAGAAAACAAATCTATACAGAGAATTTCTGATTAAAATTCCAACATGGATTTTAACTACAAAACTTACAGTTTCCTAATTGTCATTTAAGTTTAGCTTGGGACACATAATGTCCACATTCCAGAAGTACAGTCTAAGAAAAATCTTTATTTTTGTACTCCAAAAACCATGAAGCAACTTCAGAAAGATCTTACACAGTGTTACAGTTGTGCTCAAAACTATCTCCAGGTTATCCTCAGAGTTTCTCATGAATTTACAAGCTTGAAGTGACTGTCCTATTGACCAGAGCAGTTTACATTTGCTGTGTTGAGACCATCAAATATCTACTTTAACGCCAAGCACAGATGGCACAGACAGTTCTAACCAGACTTCCATGATGAACATTTTTTATTGATCGTTTTTATAAAACAAAGTTTAAAAGTGGAAAAACATATGTAAAAAGAGGGAAATTAAATCAGGTCCAGTTCTATCCTTATAGAGATTACAAAGTTACACATAGGGATGAGAGAGCCACAGCAATTAAATACGCATCACAGAAATCTTTCTAATTTTAACAAAAAGTTGTGAAATCCAACTTAGCAGTAACTTGGAAGGCAAAGTCTGAGGAAAGGCACTGCAGGGTTTACCCGGAGGGTAGGGGAGGGAGGAGCTGAGCTAAAAGGAGCAGCAGCCACCTCCCCCCTGAATGGTTTATTAAAGCAAGAACCCCGGCATCAAAGCACACGATAAATAATTAACGTGCAATGCCTTTGTGATAAGGTACTGAACTTGAGCTTTCTCCTAAGGTAAATGATTTGTAAATGCAAATTTGTCCAGCTGCTCCTTTCCAGCATCAAAAGCCTGCACAAAGATAGCTTTTATGAGCTATTTTTGCCAAATATTTACACCATCTTAATCAGGTTTTGAGCCACATGTGTACTCGTTGGTATACAAAAATGCAGGGCAGTTACATAAACTAAAGGCTTTGGGGGGTTTAAAAGTTGGTTTTTGCCTAGTGATCTATTCAAGCTCACTCTTTAATTACCCCACCTCAATCACAGTGAGCACTAACACACCTACAGAGACCATTCCAGTTACATTCCTCAATCCATCTTTCCCCTCACATGCAGATCAGAAGGCTTGGAAACAAGTATTACATTTTTTTATTCTAAAAGCATTTAGGAAATGGCACCTCAAAATGAAATTACATCTGCACAGCCACCACTGAAGGCTGTGTTACAGCCTTGGAAGGGTATAGAAGCAATTACAGCAGGAGCATGGATGTTACTGATTCCAACTGCTATAAGGCTGCACAAATGTAACTTATTATCATTAAAGGCTGAAGAATGAATTAAATGTGGTCTGCTTATACAGTGATACCCAGTTTGGTCAGCATCTAACACCTGCCTATCAATCTCTAGGAAAACTGCCTAAAGATGAATTTCCAGGTGATAAAACAAACTGTGTTCTTGTTAGCAGAATTCCAAAGCTCTGCCTAAAAAGCTGCAACAGCTTCCAGCAAACAGAAATACTCCTGCACCTTTGCAGAGGATAGGCAATGGCTCCTTCCCCACACAGAACCTCTGGAAGCCTTGAAAGAAGATTAAGTCCTGTTTCTGAAAGCACTTATGAGAAAGTTTTAAGAAAACCAGCAGTAACATCCAGGATAGTTCCCTGGCTAGAAGGGAATAGACTGGCCTCATCCTACCAGTAACTGAAAGGCACTTAAAACTTCATAACTTAAAACCACTTCTAGGTTTTGTTTACGGTAAGAGTCACCCAAATAAATGTTCAGTCTTTGGGTTACTGATATAAAGCATCAACTCAACCTACCATCCACTTATTACACTGAAAGACTGTAAAAATTACAAGAAATTAGGTGCCAGCAACATAGGTAGTTCACTGAATGTGTTGTGATTTGACATTCAGTGAGCTAATTCAACTTAGCTTTGCATCCCAAGGGAATCACAGCCAAGAGGGGCAGTGAATCCAGCACTGCATTTGGTAGTGATTTCACAAGGTTCTCAGTACCACCACTAGCTGTGAGGCACAACATACAAAGGCCAGCTATTGCTTTATTTTTTTAATGAACATCATCACCTTCAGTCATCATGCTCATGGACAACAACCAACAGCCACTCAGCACACAAGTTAAGAATCAAAGTTACTCACATGACAGGAGCTAAATTAGATTTAAGCAATCAATATTCTCCAAATATTAATCTGCAATAACAGAAACAAGCACTTGATGACCTTTCAAAGCCTTCTGCAGAAACAAGAATGTCTTGAATAGGCTTGGAGAAAATGCTTTTTTAACATCACACGAGAAAAAAGTAAATGCAAAAATCTACTTCTTACAGGTCCTTATTTTAATAGATCAGTAAAGGACATGTTTGAAAAAGCTAAAGTTGTAAAATCTGACCAGAATAAATGTGAAAGCAAAGATAAAACCCCAAAGCACAGGCTCAAGCTCTGCTATAGAGCCCTGAGCAGTGGTGCCTCTACAGGAAGTTCCAGAGTGAACAAAAAACAGCACAAACCAAACTGCACACAGAGATCAGCTCTAGCACAGATGTATTTTCAGCTCCTGTGAATGCTGGCTTTTTCCATTTAGACTGATTTCCTCAGTGAAATGAAAAACTGGCAACTACAACAAAGAAAACAACTGGAGAACATTACTTTATAAAGCCACCACTTCAGATTTGGGGCTGTTAATGCTGTTACCATGAGCACACGAGATTCCAACTGAGCTGAACCAGGAAAAGCCTTTAACTAGCACTACCCAGAATGTGGAATGTATTGGATCCTGCTTTGGGTGCATCTGATGCCTGGTTCTCCTCTTTCCACATTTAGAAGTCAGTTCTTCCCTCCAAAAGTCTCAGATGTGAAATACAAAAACCTCCATTCACATGCTGTGGTGTTGCCTTGCAGATTCTGGCCCCACACTTTAGAGCAGACTTACAATATTTACATCACCTACAAGAAACCCTATACATCTGCACTCACAGAAAACACATTGAAAGGGGAAGAACACTAATTTACACTCAGTGGAACTGCCAAAGTTTTCCATTTGTGCCAAAAGGACACTCCATTTTCTGCAGCTATGGTTTGTGTGGGTTCTCTTTCATCCACATCTCCAAAAAGTTACATTACACCACAACACCAGCTGGTTACTAAATCAGGTATCTCAACCATTTCTTATCTCATACTATCCAGGCATTTTTCAAAATCTACCATGACTTCAAATAAGATAAGTAAAAAGAATCCATAGCAATAAAAGAACTTCAGAACCTAAAATTAAGGCTCTGAAAACCTGAAGTACGTATGAGCAAACAAGAACATGTGAAGATTTGGATAAATAAGCTATTTTACACTTCAAACAGAAGACAAGCCTTGTCAGATTCCAGAAAAGGAAGCAACTTGGGAAAATTTGTGGTGCACTAAGAGCTCTTAATGCTAATGAAAATAGTGTCCCATAAAATGCATTAAATTTGCTGCTGCAAATGAGTAAGAACAGAGTGCTGAGATTTCAGGTGGAATCCCTGGGACTTCTGTCCCTTCACCATACACAGGTTGGCAGAGGTGGGTCTATCAGCCCCTCTGCACCACCAGGACCTCCTTCAGTAAAAAGGGGAAACCAAGACATTTCAAAACACTTTGTCTGTTAACTGCTCTGCAGAACCACTTTTTTCCACCTCCTCAGCTGCACCTCCCAAACTCCCCTGAGCTTCCAGGACATGCACAGCACCAGCACTTCATTTCAACATCTATTTTACCCTGAGAAAAACTGAGCAATTTCATCCTGAGCCATTCAGTGGCATTCTCCTCACTCTGGCTGGGGGCTGGTTTGGCTGTCAAGAGTGCTTCCCATTTCCCTTCACAACCATATTGTCACACCCTATGTCATCTGTTTTTCTTATGCTTCCCAACCAAGTTTCCATGAAGAACTGACCTTACAGGATTTCAGGATTGATGTAGGGATAATTGTGAAAGTGCAGGCCCCAAAAAAATTACAGTATAGTTAAAAATTACACACTACACAAGCATCATTAACCAAGGTTCCCTCTGGACTTCTGCAAGTGAGTGTATTCAGAGCTGTCAGCCTCCATCCTTCTCTGAAACCACAACCTCTTGGGCAGCTTTGAATTTTTTTTTTCTCAAGGCTAAGTATTTTTAAGATTAAACCTGCAGCTTTATTCCCACTTCAGAACCAGACAAACAAATGACATTTCAGCGTGGGAAAAAAAGTTAAAAACTAAAGCAATGAAGTAATTAAAGCTGAACTGAGAATTTTGTTACCAATCTGAAAATGAACTTTTATAAAACATTTGTTTTTCAATGAATTTGCTAATAAATAGTGCACACTTTTTCAATAAAGTTTCAGCCTATATATCTGGAATCTATCTGCTGTAATACATAATATTAAAGACTAAAATGGTGACATGAGACACACAGTGTTATTTTGCTCACAGTGCTTTTCATACTCCAGCTCTATGCCAACCCCTACCCCCACCAGAAAAGCAGTCTGGCTTGGTGGCAGTGTTCCCTGTGCCCGTGTCACCCTCTCCCTTCTGCCAGCACGAGTGCTGATGCAGGGAGAAGAGCAGGGATCTGATCCAATTCTCTACATCCTCCACAAACACTTAGGAACGCCAATGGAAGGGCAGTGGCACTGCCGGCTTGAAACACTGAAACTAAACACCAAAATAGGATTAACATTTGGCTACAACTTCATCTGGGCTGTGTTTCCTATCTGCCCAAGCATATTTCTAATGGAAGATTCACAAATGGATAACAAAATACCTGGATTTTCTGCAAGGTGAGCACTGACAGCCCACCACTAAAAGTTCCAATCCAAACAGCACTGGAGTGTATTACAAACTGCTGAGGTGTCCTACCACAGAAAAAAATATTTCTGGATGCAGTTTTCCTTTATTTCCAGTTTTTTATACTTCCTTCCTTGCCTGTTTTCAAACAGGAACATTTGGCTTTATAAATCACTTTTGGAAATATTTCATCTTCTTGTTAACACCCAGCTTTCCTCACTGCTGTGCACAACACTACAACAGCCATAATTTCAAGCAGTTTCTCAGTTTTCTAAAAGACATGTGGGTGTGGCATTTGGGGACATGGTTTAGTGATGGACTGGGCACTGCTGGGGAAATTATTGGATTCAATCTTGGGGGGCTTTTCCAACCTAAATGATTCTGTGATTCTTCGATTACTTTTAAAAAAGTAATGTGACCTCTCTCAAAATTTTGAAGACAAGTTTGACTCCACTTCTCAATTATAAAAGCCATGACAGGTCTAATGACTTAAATTACTTTTGGCAACCTGTTCTACTTTTAGAAGGAATATCTAAACACCTCTATTTGTGGCTCTCCCTTCCTCACTACAGTTACATTATAAGGTTTCAATGCACGAACCACGGGGCTGTGTTAAGAGGAGCTGTTCAGGCTCATTAACTACAGAGGAAAGCCAAGAAAGATGAAACTTATACAGGGCTGGACTCCATCTCAGCCCAAGTGGAAGCAAGCTGTGGGACAATTACACTGAGAACTAGGGTATGAAAAAAACCTGGAAGCTGCCTCCAAGTGCTCAAGTCTGTTAGTGATGGCAGTAACACAAAGGTGGCTCTGCCAAAAGGAAGATGAAAGAGGAAGAAATGAAACCAACACAATCAGAGCTGGAGCTTTTACTTCCCAGACAATGTAGGGAGCAGTGTTTTGTTATAAATACACAATCTAAAATATAGAAAGATACTGTATCTATTCATGAAGACAAACTGAGATTTACCATGGCTCAAAATATCATCGTAAAGTACACAATAAATGAAGTAAAACTTCCCCAGAAAAGCACTCATTAAATGGCTGGAAACTCCATGCAGAACATGAAATAAATGGAAGCTGTAGATAAGTACAATGCCTCTTCAAAACCATATCAAGTCTAAAATATGTTAACAGGCAAGAAAGAGCAGCTAAGCCTACACTGGTACAGCCCTCAGCCTGCTGAATGCCCAACACACAGAGAGCTCTGTGCTGCTCACCCCAACGTCAGCAGCAACACTGGACATATGTCACCAGAGTTAAAAACACATCAAACAAGATAAATTCATCAAAGTATCGTAATAATAACGACAGACAACTGTGCTGGCTACTGACACATGCTCTGACCCAGTGCCACAAAACCTGACAGCTTCAAGACACCCAAGACAGGCATCAGACAAAAACAAAGGTAAAGTATATTTGGACTCCATATATATTCAAACCCCTCATAGAGTTACCCAAACTCCTAAGCCAAAAAGAAAATTAAAAAAACATAAGCAGATGGCAAAGGCCAACAGAGCTCTACTGATGAAGCACTGGAACCCCAAAGGATATCAAGTACATAGGTGCCTACTAGGAGAGACAAAGGGAAATTTTAAGGGATTAGCAGGCAGAAGTACAAAAACATGGGGTTTCAAGGTAATAGTAAAACAGAGCATAATAAAACCACAGTAAGACTCATGTCCATATATACATAACAATTAAAAACTGATCTAACTACAAAAGACAGTAGTGCACAAATTCTTTGAGCAAACAGATAAATTAGTGGGTAATCATGTAACAGCTTTTCCACTTCAAGAGATCTCCAGACAAAACCATATTACTAGAGGATACCAAAAATGATAACCAAACTGCCATGCATTGATGAGACCCAAAAGAACTGAATCATCAAAATCCACACCATCAACAACAGTCTGTCATATGAGCCAAAACCTCTGCAATGCACTAAGGAAAAGAAGATCAAGAGATTAAAATGTGCAAATGAAGAAATTGAAGCTAAGGAGAACATCTGAATTTCTTCAGTGGTAACCAGCACCAAGCCAGCTGCACAAACAGCTCCACAGTGAAGAAAATTCACAGCTAACATATGCAGAACAACACATTTTGAGGGGGAAAAAAGCTCTCTCACAATTCAGTGTTTCTGAATCAACTTTAAAAGAGATTTCTCACTGGAAAACTATGAAAACTAGAATGTCAGAGGAATAGGAAAATAAAACATTGTTACATGACTGAATGGCTAGTACATTCCTTCCCAAAAATGCCATACTCAGTCCTGGTCACACTGTAACAGCAATCCCAAAGCTCAACCAGGAAATTTCAGAGACTGGCAATGAGGATCAGTGATGACATTAAAAAAAACCCTTAAATTTGTTTATTGCAACCCCAGTGAGTTCCCATGGTGGGCAGTCCTGTCTGAACAGCACCTTTAGGGATTTAACTGTCATTTTTTCCTACTAATACACCCAATCCCAAAACATTCAGAAGCAACAACTGGAGCAATAAATTTAGTGTTGATGTAAAAAAAATTCCTTTAGAGTAATTTATTACTTTTTTATTAAAATGAAACCTCTTCTCTTTTTGCACTAATCAAACAGCTTGTGGTGGTTACACACTCCAGGGAATTATCCAAAATCCCAAGAAAGTTTAGAAGCAGAACACTCCAATTCCTTCACTGCCTTCAGTAAGGGCAGCTTTAATGAGAGAAAAAAATAACTGATGCAAAAGAATTTATCATAAATTGATAGTCTGCTTATTTTGTAAAATTAAGATGCTCCTCAGCATGAATACTAAATGGTAAAAACCCTGGAAATTAAAGCACCTAATAGAGCATATAAAGCAGGCTTTCAGATTTTCTACCAAACCCCACAACTGTACACATACAAATCAGGCTTATCTATTTATATGGAATTAATCAGGATTACCACTTTCATCTTGGCAATTCTACTGGAGGATTAAATCAATAGCACCCAATCAGTAAAATATGACTGCTTCCACTGTGCTGAGGCATTTTCCCTATTAAGAACTATTCTACCTTTTTAAAAAATCAATAGCCTCAGGCATTATGTTTCAATATTGGGAGGGCCAGAGGTGTATTCCAGCAGGATAATCCAAGCAGCACCCCAGTGTTTGAGGCAGCTCACCCCTCTCAGAAGAGAATTCATTTTCAAACACCCCCGTGATTCTCAGGTTGATGTTGCCCAAGTTAAATGTTTTTATAGCTTGAAAGCAAAACTTAAACAGAATATTGCATTGCTCCTTGTGTAGTTTTCTTAAACTCCCACTTCATTTCCTCATTCATTTATTATCAACTCTTTTTTTTTCTTGGCCATGCAACAAATTCCAGTTAGGTGCCTACAGAGTCTTCAGACTTCTCTGACAATCTCTGGCTGAAGGTTAACATCATGTAAATCACAAGGGCATTTTATAATCAGGAACAACCAAATACTCTTATTTGTATAAGGAAATATCTACCATATGTAACTTCCTTACTCACACTGATAAGTTAGCACAAGGTAACTAAGCCAAGCTTTTTTTTAATGACACTTTTTGTTTGCTGCTTTTCACTGTGATGAACATTAGGCACAGGTGTGTACACACCTGACAACTTAGAAACTGAAGTGTTAGTTTATTAGGAAAGCTTCACAAGCCAGTCAAGTCATTTTCTTAGATGACTAATAAACATGCACTGCAAAACCCATATGCAACTTGTCCATATGGAACAGGAATATCAAGCAGGGAGACTGTGCTTGGGACCTACCCGAGACCTGAATACTTCTCCTCTATTTTTAACCTGGGATATAGTTAGAAATAATCAAGCAGCACACACAAAACAGAAACAAATGATGACCTGCTGTTTCTAGGGCCCCCAGCTGATCTGTGCTGCCATCCTTAGCTTTCCATACCCCCATCAATCCCCAGGAGGAGCATCCCTGGCAGCAACACCTGGATGCAGTTCCCAACTTGCTGCTCACAGACCCCTTCAGTTCTGGGCTCCTCCTCAGCCCCAGGCTCACTGACTGCTAATTCTGCTCCATTGGACTTCCCAAACCAACAGTTTGTCCTCTAAAAAAAAAAAAAAATACATATAGAGTCCAAGGACTTCAAGAACAGCAGGGAGAGAAAGAACAAATTTCCTGCTCTTCAACAATCTCATTTGCAATCTTAATGGTGTACACAGGCTATCACAGCCTTGCTATTAACAATTAAGTGACACAAGCTTCATTTTTATTTCTGATGACACAATCTGTATAGATCCAAGTTTTTATGCTTATCTCAACTCAGCTACAAACAGTTATAGGAGGTGGGATTTAGCTTAATTTGATGTTTCTTCCTGATTTGTTTTATTCCCTCAGCTAAGTGAAATGTCCCAATTCTAAAATCAGCAGCTCATCTCATCTGCAGAGCAACCAACTAGACTGGAAAATATATTAATGTTTGCAGATACACCAATAAATGAAGTTTTACAGCTTTTTCCTAAAATAATTCAGCTGCCCTCTTTTTTTCTTCAGAGAGCCACGATGAGCTATTTATAAATAGGATCAAATGTCCCTCCAACACACATGACTCCATACAAAGAATATGGGCTTCCAAATCTGCAACTTCTGCTCATTTGTGGCACTTTCACTCACACCAAAATGCCAGCATGTGGGGGTTTGTTTTGCATTAAACCCCCTGTTCTGGACATAGAAAGCAGCACTTCAGCCTTGACAAGAAGTCCCACAGCTAAAGCTCCACCTGGACATGCAAACCTGGTGTTCCTCTGCCTCTCCAGCCCTCAGCACCAGCCCAAGGAGGCTCTTCCCAGCAACCTGAAGAGATCAAGCTTCACCCAGAGCATGGAACAGAAGACAGCACTACCACCCTCACATCTAAACTCCAAGGGGAGAACTTTCATGCCATGGAACATCTGCACCCAACTCCCTCTCCTATGAGCACCTGCCCATACAAAAGTGTGTGGAACATCCTGTATTTAAAAAAAACTAGTAGAAATTAGATGGGAAATAATGTGAATTAAAATGAAGTTTATCCACTACACACCAAGAGTTTGCTCTTCCTTGAAACAAAAAACTAAGAGCCTTTCTCCCTTTCCTCTAAATAACAAACACCCTCAGATAGGGAAAGCCCAGCTCCTGGTCCTCCCCAGGGATTCCAGGGCAGCATCCATGGGCACAGCATAAAGGCACAACAGAGAGAGGAGAGGGGCCCACCAGAACTTACAAGACTTCCACAATACTACTCCTAAATCTGATAAACAGCTTCAATGAAGGTTTTATTCCACATTAATTCAGCACATCACTCCACCTCGGCAGACTTAATTCACATATTTGGCTCCAACAGACAGAACTTCACCTACTAATTTGATTTCTACAAATCATAAAGGATTATTTTAAATTAGCAAAAAGCTACTAACACAACCATAAGACCACTGAGCTGTCAGGAGAGCAGGAATATCAGAAAAGAATCATCACGTGGCAAGATTTTACACATCAAAAATAACTTATCTGTTACACGTTCTGCAGATTTTTGAGTCAAACAGCAATATTTTTCAAAAGAAAAAAAAATCAGCTTCAGAGCTGGAATCGGCAAAGCTTGAACTGTGTAAGAGGATAAATAAAAATACTCCTTGTCAACAGGAGTCAGCACACATGGTTCCATCAGTGGTGTCCAAGATGAGAACCACCGTGGAAGATCCTGCCGAATGGGATTTGAAACAGAACAATTACACCACTTAATGTCAGAAATTAACCATTCTCACTTTCCCAAATTGCTAACAGGTTGCCAAAAAACACTCATTTGACGAGCAGTTTTCTCCATATTCCACTTGCACAGAGCCCTCTCTTAAAATGTCAGGATTCAATCAACCCACAGGGGGATTTTTTTTTTTTTTTAATCCCAGCACCCAGCATTCGAGACCAGATTCTCTTTCAAGCTTCCTACTAGCTTATTGCTGGCAAGAAGGAAATAAAGAAGTTACTTTTTAAAGCCAGTATTTGGCATAACGAGCAGATAACATCGCTGAAAAGCTATAGAGGCTTCTGTGGTATTAATGGTCTCATGCAAGGGCTTTTGAGAGAGCCTTCTCCTGCCTCACCTGGCTGAGATTACGTTTTCCGTAGCCTATAAAGAAGCAGGATTCAATCACAGACCATTAAAGACAACAATGGTAAAAGGTGTGAGAACTACCGCGGCTGAAGCGCTGCCAGACCGCTCATTTCTGGGCTACTGCGGCAGTTCCCAGGCAAGTTCCTCTGTCTCCACAGGTTGCCGGTACCGAGCCCGTGCCGCTTTCAGCACCCCTCTCGAACCGGGGCAGAGCTCGGCTGCCCTCAGGGTGAGCTGCAAGCCCGATCGCACTCAGCTGTGCCCGGCTCCCCTCCCGGTACCAGCGAGCCGGCAGCACAGGTGGGCGAAGCGTTCAACGCCCCACAGAGGGGCTCCGGGTGTCCCTTGTTCCCGGGGAGGCACGGCCGCGGCTCGCGGTGCCGGTGCCCGCCCGGGGGGAGCGGAGCGGGCTCAGCCCCGCGGGCCGCGCCGCCGCCGGGACCCCCCCGCGGTCTCGCCGCGTTCTTACCCGTGAGGAGGCTCCGGGAGCCGCTCCGCGCCGCGGCGCCGGACGGTGGGGGCTGCGCGAAGAGAAGGGCGATGCACAGGGAGCCGAGGAGCCGCCGGGCTCTCCGCGCCGCCATCGCTCCACTCCCCGCGCCCGGCAGCCGGGCTGCACCCAGCGCCAGCCCCTCCCCCGGGGGGGCTCCTCCTGCCTTCTTTCCCTACCGGGTGGGCTGCGCGGAGGGAGAGCGGCGGGCGGGCGGAGCGGCCGCGCTCCCTCCCTCACTCCATCGCGGGCCGGGCTCCGCCGCTCGCTGCCTCCGTCCCTCCCTCCCTCCCTCGCACGGACCCCGCGGGGCGCGCGCCGCCTCCCGCCCGCCCCCGCCCCGCGCATGCGCGCGCCCCTCCCCTCCCGACCCCCGCGCCAGGTGTGCGCGCGCCCGCCCGCCCCCCCTCCGCGCGGCACCGCGCGGCACCGCGCCTGCGCGAGCGCGCGAGGGGGCGGGGCCGCCGCCCTCCCCTCAGGAGCGCTGCGCTGCCCCCCCTCCCCTCAGGCGATCGGTGCGTAAAGTTCTTGGGTTTTAACGCAATAAATCCGTGTTTTCCCTCCTCCAGCACCATCCCAGCGTGGCTTTGGTTTTTTTCGTTTTTTTTTTTTCCACGCGTAAAAACATGGAAAACCAAAGAGTTCGGCAGCAATCCGGGTATCCCCGCTATGTGGCGAGCCGGAGGGTGTGGGAAGAGGGAGCTCTGCTCTGCCATGGTGCTGGGAACCAGCAATCCAGAGCCGCGCCAGAAATCCGAAATGGAACTAAATGTAGAAAAATAACTTGGGGAAACTTGTTTTCCTGGGGAGCGACTCTGCTTCTGTGTTCGGGATGTCGTCTCTCCCAGTAAACATGCTTCTCAAAGATAAATAACGTGAAGAAAAGGCCAGACATGCACCGAAAAGGCAAACGCAATGTATTTTCATCCTCCTGGGGGTAATTAGTTTTATCCAGCATTTGCCATTCAAATCCAAATCACTGGAATGCCGCATCGTTACCAGCCCGTTCCAGCCCTACTGCCGGATCCAGTCTCCTTACAAAGGACACAATAAAAGCTATAAATATACATTCCTCCTTCATTAATCATATGGAGTGTACCCTGATATTTTTTCCATCTCAGCTTGTTACCTACTAAATTATATTTTTACAACGCACGCGGTGTCCTTGCTCATTTTACTATTGACTAATTGAATGGTCTCTTTCAGGACATAAATTACATGGGACCAGAGCCGGGGGTAACCAGGAGAGAACCAGATCCTCGGGGCACCGCAGGATGTGAAGCATGGGTACGTCCCCTGCAAAACACGTTACCAAACATTTTAATACAAATTTTAAATAATTCATTAAAAAAAAAAAAATCCAGGCTCCTGTAAAGTTTCTCTTGATAACCTCAGTGTGTGTGGCAAGTGTTTCCCTCTTGTTGCAGGCAGCTCTATATTCCCGTGAAATTCTCCTTGATCCGGCGGGATTTGCAGATTTGTTTGTGGAGAGGGTTCTGTGCGAGGCAGACGCTGGCAGAGTGTGCAGTGCCTCAAACGCAGGTGTGGATTTTGCCGTGCAAGGGACGCAGAGATGAGAATTAAACGCTGACGTGACTGCAAAGCACGAGCTAATACAGGTGTTGGAGGCGTCTCTCCTTGTGAAGCTTGCTTCATTATTTTATGTTTCTGTCAGGAAACGGGGGGTTTGGCCACTAAAAATATCCCAGGGCATTTTCACAATGGAATAATTACCTCCTCAGAAGGATGTTTGGGTTTCTCCAGCTTACCCTTGCCGAGTTACGCTGCTATCTGATATGCCACAAGGATTACCAGCAACCAGCTGCAATTTATCCTGAAAATGGAAGCGATGATTAAAAGGCAGGACTGGTAGTGTAACTCCTATTAAAGCTGGTTAGCAATTCCCATCATAAAATCCTGCCCTCAGTCACATTTAATAGGGCCAGCCTAACCACTGTGCTAAAATTTAAGCATCTGAAGTTCATACCTTAGGTTAAATCATAAACATTTCTCCTTCTGTTCCTTTTGTCAAGGATTTTCTGGACTGAAAATGAGAGTGGTCACTTTGTTAGAGGTGCTCCCTCAAACCCCAGTATGAAAACTCTCCTGAAAGTCCTGCTGGTTCTCAGAAGGAGCCTCCTGGCACTTCCACTCCCCAGCAGCTCCGTCCTCATCACAGCCCAGGGCTGTGGGATCAGAGCTGGAGCTGCAGCTCCAGTTCCTGGCTGCTCTGGACTATGCCATGTCTGCAGGTAGGAAGGGTGAACCTGTCCTTCCAGTCCCCTTGGGAAACAGAGCAGGAAGCTCCTTGAAAAACACACAGTGAGGATGGGAACTGGGTCTGTGACAGGTAAGTTGGCAGGCACAGAGGCTCTGGAGAGAGACAGGTTCTCCAGGGTGGTGGAAGGGAACGAGGAGCCAGAAGGAACAACAGGTCTGCCTGGAGGGAGGGATAAAGCAAAGCTCATAAGAAAGAGTCTGGAAGCCAGGCTGCTGGGAGAAGACTTTGAACCAGAGTGGGGATGGGGAAGTTGCTGGGAGGACATGCAGCCTGAGAGGGCAGGGAGCTGTCCCTATGACCTGGTCACAGGGTGAGGGAGAGCTCACTGGGCAAAGGGGATCAGGTGGAAGAGCTGGAGTGGGGCAAGAGGGACCTTGAGGCTGGATATGGGATGCAACAGGGCCTATGGGAAGAGGGAATTCACTGGAAACAGTGATGTAGTAACAGGAATGACAGAAACTGGGGCAGGGAGGCAGAGCAGAAAGGTGAGGATTTAGGAAAGGGAATGAAAACCACCTGGAAAGCAGGTAACTGAAATACACTGAGAATTTCACCCCCTTGGAGTGTTGGAGCTTGTGCCAGCCATGACATCCCTCATAGAGGAAAATTTCCACATTGCTGATGGTCTGCATCCATGTCAACCCAGGATTACATTGCTGGGGTTATCTCTACCTGGGAAAGAAGTACATATTGAATAAAGCAACTCTCAGGCTGCACAGTAACACACTCCCCAGTTACCAAACACCAGGATGAAGGCAGCCAGTGCAGGAGGATAAGCCAGGCTCAGACACCAAGGTCAGGGAACCCAGGCAAGCTCTTCAACAACTTCCACCTCATTTACTATAAAAATCATGAGAACTGCAGGGTGAACAAGCACAGTGTTGTGAGTGGGGCAGGTGGCTGCTGCTCCCAGAAAGGATTTTTAGCCACTGGAACCTGTGGGATGCAAAGCACAGTCCCTAAACAGAACTAACTGCAGTCAGCACTGCCCAGATGCTTGGGCTGGCATTTTGAAGCCTGGCTTGGAGAAGTGAAGAGCTCTTGCAGATAAATCTGCAATAATTGAGAATTTATACAACTTCTGACTCAATTAGATGCTTGGCCATGTTCTATTTTCTGGCAAAATCAGGCCATTGAGTATTCCTAATTGGATCTCTGAAATGAAAAGATATTTTTTACTATTCTGTCTGTACACTAGAGTTCCTCGTCTGTAAAATAAGGGCAACACCAGTTCTCGCTCCAGTGTTGAGAAAATGAATTAGAGTTTGTGAAGCACTTGGATACCATAGTGATGGATCCCATGGAAAAGCTCAGGAGGAAATGAATAAATCTGTCTTCAGAACAATATTTGAATAGTCTGCTGTAAATAAAGCACAGGCCACACAATGAACAGCGAGGAGAAAATAAAATTATTACTTAGTGAGCACAGTCTATTCTGTACAATGAGTGGGTCCAGAAACCTGTTGAAAGAACAGCGTGTGATCTAATTACAATTAAATACTGTATCATAATGCAAATGCATGGAAGGGACAAATTATAGTTGCATAGACCACCTTAATATTGGTATTTCTTAACTTTTAGACTCTTGAATTTAAAAAAAAACTCCACTGTTAGGTGCAAAGGTGTAATACACATGTATAAATTATTTCCTCGCCCTTTAATAATGGGAGACAAAATATTTTCCTCCTCTACCTCAGCCACTTAAGTAAACAAAAATGTTTTTCTCTTCTTGGATATATCTCAGCCTTACAGCCAAGATTTAACGCTGTCATTCACACCCTAACGTAGAGATTTTCAATACAAAATTTACCTTCTTTGTGAGTCTGTGCACGATCATCAGAGACGGACTATTCTCCAGAGAGGGATCCAGAGGAGGACCTTCATTTCGGTGATTAAAATTTTGTCTGTTTCTTGGAGTGCTTCCCATTCCAAACCAGCCCTCTGGTTTTGGTGCAGAGGCAAGGTTATGGAACAGCAACTCCCCTGATCTTTCTGACTCCTCAGTCCCGAGGCTACGCTGAGCTTCCCTGACTCCTGCTGAGACTTGGAGCCGCTTCAGAGCGGCTGCAAATTGCGCTGGGTTATCTGTCGCCCACAAGAAGGGTTATGGAATTAGGATTGCACTCTTCAGTGCCACTCTGGTCCTGCCTATTTTTCTCATCGTGATTTCTCTATTGCTTAGCAGGATGCGAGGTGACACTGAATCGTTACACCAATTTATTGTTATCCGGAGAATTTTCCATTACCAGGCATCCTCTGGCAGCTGGTAAAGGCAATTTGGGATAAGAAGGGACTGCAGCACAAATAAAGACGTGGCTCGTTAAGTTTAAGACTAAGAGCTATGACATACCTTCAGTTTAACCTGCTGTGCTGCCTCCCTTGTGTGAGGGCTCCATTCATGGACAACTTCTGGCAACATGGCCTGTCCCATTATTCCCAATCTTCATCCTGTTTCCAGCACCACTGCCCAGCAAGGTGTACTTTCATCCTTCCATAGGGGCTAGATTATTTTTTCATTTATTTTTCACATTTATTGGTCACAGATGTGGTTTTGCAAATTGCTCTGAGGTTAAAAGTCATCCTCTGGACTTTGCCAAGCAAATTCTAGGTTAGCAGGTCATATGCCAGAAACCCTCCAACCCCAGCATATACTTCTGTCATTCCTGAGGTCAACAGCAGTTCCAGCTCCTCAGTGGAATCAGGGAAAGTTATAAATGGAGGCAGACCTTTCTATCACTGAGGTGAGTTCCCTGGGACAGCTGAGAGGAAGGTGGAGCTCCTTGAGTCCCAGGCTGATAGAGTCTGAAACACAAGCAGAGCAGCTGGTGTAAAATGCTTTTAAAGGCTTCCCTTGCTAGGAAAGGGAGCTGCTGAGGTCTAATCCAGTGTTTGTTTATTTAGAGTTTTCAGAGGTAGATGGAGGGAACCTAGAATCCAAAATGCAGGGTTTGCTGGAATTGAATCCACAATTTAAAAGAAAAGGGTAATGCATTTGTGGTCAGGAAGTGTATCATGATGTGGGATATGGGTCTCTGGGCATCCAGAAGGAAAGAAATGCAGGTAACCTCCAAGGGGAAAGCCTGATGTTATTGCAATCAATGGGATTTTTGCCATCCATGTCAGTAGAGTGAGATTTTATCTCTGGAAGCCTGTCATGGGATGACACTGTGCCACAGGCACTCACAACATTCTCAGTGACTGTATTTTCCTGTTTTGGTGTGTCATTAGTCGTTGTTCTGAGATGAGATCATTACCAGGGACACACTGACCACTGGGTCTCCATTCTTCTTCCCCTCTGTCCATGCCCTCACTTTTCCAATGTCCCACTTCTCCCTGAGCCACAGCAACTCATCTTTGGATTGAAAGACTCTCTACAGATCCAGTAAGAGAGGAGACAGATGGTCCATGCCCTCTTGTGCGAACAGGATCTGTCTCCTCTGCATCCTAAAAACCACATAAACCAGGCGAGGATTCCAGGTGGTGTTTATCCCAAAGCATTTCCAACAATCCCACAAGAATGTTAATTACTGACACCAACAATCTTGTTCTCGTTCACATAATGGGAGTGCCTAAAGGCCTTACCTGAGGTTGTGTTAGACACCATAGGATCACACAGGAAAAGCACAGAGGGTTTTAGTCCAGGTTATCCTGACAGGAAATCAGAAAGTAGAGCCACCAGGGCCACCTTTCACATCTCCTGAGTCACAGTGCTTCTGCTCTGTAAACACCACCACGTTTTCTCCTTGCTGGGGGAAGTGAGATGACAGCAGTCTGAGAGAATTCAAAGTGAGAGGAAAACTGGACAGGAGAAAGGATAAGAACAAAAGGAAAAGAATCACTGCTTAGCACACAGAAACAGTCATTTGCCTCTGGGCTTGGGAAATCAAAGAAATAACCTAAGACCAACAGCAGAAGATGCCTGGAAAACACAGCCCATCACTCCCAGGGATCCCAGCACACCTCACAAGCCTGACCTCTGCCCATGGCAGGACCCCACAGCAGCACAGCCTGGCCCTTTTGTGTGTTACCTGAAAGGGTCAGCTGAGGTCATAGGGCTGGAATCAGATGTTTTGAGGGACTTCTGGAAATGGAAAAAAAATGCCACATTATCAGTGAGAGATACAAACAGATTGGCCAGAGTTAGATGAGCAAGTCCACACATAAAACTTGAGACCAAATAGACTTGACTGATGTCCAACAGCAACAACTCCCACTGTCCTTCCTTTTGGTCTGTATCCCAGACTGTGATTTTAGGTGTTTAAAACAGAATATTCAGAAACAATGATACCAGGAGTCATTGCTTGGACATAGTGTCTGAAGTGTCCCTTTGCTTTAAATGGCAGGAACTGGAGGCACAGAGTGCTAATAGTACCTTTGGATGGAAGAGTAGATATGAACAAAGTAATACAAAATAATACAAAATATTACAAATATTACAAAACATTACCTCTGTCTGCTAATTCAACAATTCAAAACCAGCCATTGCTATGATGTAGCAAAGACAGGAACAATGAGCCACAGAAACAGGAAGGAGTAAAGACATTGGACAACAGGTTGAGACAGGGACAGAGTCCTGTTTGCTGTAATAATCTTGTTCATGCACTCTCAGACAGCCCTTTAAAGTCATAGTTTTGGGTTTGCTTCCTCCAATAGGAATGCTCAGACAAACAGCATCACCCTTTCAAACACCATGAAGGAATTTCCTATAAATATAATGGATTTTTCATGGGGGAAATATTGAACTTCTTCATTTTTACCATGTTGTCTGACAAAGGGACAAGCTCAAACAGTTGTAAAATTAAACTTTTCAGAACAAGTCCTGATTTCATTCCCCAAGCTCACAGTGTGGCACAGAAGGATGCCTGGAGCCACAGGATCTGTGCACTGTGATCATGGTGCATCCCAAATCACCTTCCTGCCAGGAAGGTTGTGCTGCAGCATCTGGGAATGCTGCAAAAGTCTGGACAAGACCTTGTTGATGTAGCTGTCAGAGGAGAACATGGAAGTCTCTTCCCAGAGAGCAGTAGCAGGGGTACATCCCTGATTTGCTAAGGAGAGAAACAAGCTTCTGTTCCCAGCAGTTCCTGGTTTATAAGCAGAGTTATGCCTTGACTCATTCTGCATAAATTTTATTTTTCAATCATTCTGATCTCTTGCAATTCTTCAGCCTCTCTAAAACCAGGGTAAATTAGCCAACATTCCTTCCCAGTGTTACCAGTGTAACCTCTTACCCCCATCAGTACAGTCTGATTCTTTCTCAGCTGCAGGACTGAGCTATACAGGGACACAAGGACAGTGTAAAAAGCAAAGAACACACTTTGTGCCAAGGAATGGTGCTGCACTGAGAGCTCTGGCAGGGAAAATGTGGGCAGCCTTCAGACAGGTAAAGAGTCTGACTCCTCAAACTCTAATCTGACACTTCTTACAGACATTCTTTTCACTTTTTTTTTTTTTGTTGTTTAAACATCCCTTCAGGGCAACACTTCAGCAAAACCACCACCATTCTCCCACCTTTCCATGCTCATCCCAGGGGATTGGTGATCAAAGCCAGGAGCACAAACCAGGGGCTCCCATGGGATGTGGAACATGGGTGATGGAGCCACGAGCCCTTGGATCTCGCTGACAGGTCTGTGCACTTTGCATGTCAGGATTGCTGGGTGTGCTGTCACACAGGAGTTCCACCACTGGTGTTATTCCCTCAGCACCTGAGTGGCAGCTTTAAAATAAAATTACTTGAGTGCTACAGGCTGCAGCCCCTGTCTGAGCCCCGAAGTCAGATGACTTGAAACAACAAATGTGCCTGGATAGCAGTTCCCTAAGAAATGTCATCCTTACACTGCTCCTCTTTTCCTCCTAACAGGACCTGACAGAACTGATCAACTGCCCCATATTCCTGCAACTGCATCGGAAGCTATTGATCCTGGGAAATATGAAATGTGTCTCAGAGAGGTCAGAATGGGACTGTGTCCAAGTCAGACACAAAGGTCTTCAGAGACACTGAATGGGCAAGAAGGAGCAGGAAACCAGAGGTGGGGAGTTGACTCCAACAGGGATCAGTGGGGTTTGAGCACCAGCATCCCATGAAGAGGTGAGGGTCTGATCCTTGTGACCAGAAACCACCACACTGTAAATGTTGCCCAGGCTGTTCCTCCACCTGCTTCCCTCTGTACTAATACACATATTTAGTCCTCTTAGAAGGACTAAACATTGAAATGCATTTCCTCTTCCTCCCATAGTGGAAAGCACGTGCTGGCAGGGGAATCTGGGAGGAAAATGCTCTTTTGCTACACAGGCATGGCCATTTTGTGCACAAGCAATATGTCTTCACATTCCCAGAGGAATTCAGCTAAAAAGCATCACTGCCAAAAACTGGAGAGAATTCAGATCCTTGGAACAAACATATTGCTGAAAGTGGGAATTGGTAGAGAAAAATGTTCAGGCTATCAGAAGTTGTTATCAGAAGTGTCCTTCATTTCTGAAAGCACAGAAGTGTAGGTATTCAACAAAAATCACTTTCTCAAAAAGACTCTCCTTCTGTGACCAAAAAACCTTTGGTGAAGGCTGAGAAGAAATTGAGGTTTATGTCTTTATCATGTGGACATTTAGATTCCACAAAGCAAAGCAATGGTATTTTTCAGCTGTGAGCCCTCTGAGGTGGGTAACAAATAACAGAGATTTGACAGAGGGAGAAAAGCTTTCTCACAAATCTGTTTTCCCAATCCCAAAGGGCTGCAATCTGCCTCTGACCCCTTTCATGCTGCCGCTCAGTCCCTGATCTGTTGTGTTTGTGTTTTCAGATGGGAGTCCAGCATTTCCTGCTGACCTCTGGCAGTCAGTAGCATTCAGCTGCTCCTTCTGGGGTGCCATCATGGTATCCATCACTCCTGAGACTGCCAGGACATTCTGGGAGCCACTGCTTTTGGAGAAGGCAGCACAGGGGACCATAAGGAATAGTGTGACTGACATTAGTTTTTAGGTTTACAGCTACTACGACTGCTAACGTGTGTTATTTTCTAAAGATCAGAGTTCATTAATTATGCTCAGCTTAAAAAGAAAGCTATAAAAAAGTACCAGTGAAAGACATCAGGAAGAAAAAACTCAAAGCCACTCCTGTTCTCTTTTTTTCTTTTTTTTTTTTTTTTAAATTCTGCATCCAGTTTCAGGCAAATGCAGCCTGGGGTGTGGTGCCTCCAGAAGGTTCCCAAAGAAGCACCTGCTGTGCATAGGCTCCTGCTGTGGGAAGGGAGCAGTGGGAACTTAGACACAAGAGCAAGTACTTCACTGTGAACAGTTTTCACACCAGGAAGAAGAAGAACCTGGTCTTGTTCTTGGCTGTAGGAGGCTCTGACACATAAAAGGTCCCAATAATTCTCAGTTGAGATGAGTGAATGATGCCTGCCCCATTAGAAGTGACTAAGGTCTATCTTGCACTTCACCTAAAATTGACACCAGAAGAATGATGGGTTTAGATGGGATATTGGGAAGGAATTCTTGGATGTGTTTGGTGCTGAGGTTGCTCAGAGCAGCTGTGGCTGCCCCATCCCTGGCAGTGTCTGAGGCCAGGCTGGACAGCTAGGGGAAGGTGTTCCCACACATGGCAGGAGGTAGAACAAGGTGGTCTTTAAGGTCCCTTCTAACCTAAACCCTTCTGGGATTCTGTGATCAAGAATGTGAGAATGCCAACACAGCCTGGAATCTGGACAAAATCCCTGTTTGGAGTTCCTGGACCTAAGGTGGATGGGGTGACACTGCAGCAGGAGGTCCAAACCACAAAGATAAGCAGATATTCATGTTGCACACCAATTTACAAACTTCTAGGAACTAAATTAACCCCAACAAAAAGCTACACACACAGACTTTGGGGATAGAGCAGTGACACTGCTCTAAGTCAGCTTCCCCAGTGGGGATTTTCCTTTTGACCAAAGGGATCCCTTGTTCAATGTATGGAAACACAGACAGCAAAAGAGGTGGTGTGAAAAATTAGCAGCATTTACAGTTGTGTTCACATCAGAACACCTTCCCCAAGAAACTGAACAAGAGAATGGGGATTTTAAAAAACAGGGAAACCTGGACAGGGCACTCAGTAATTCTGAAAGGAGCACCTTAAAGCTAATCTCCTATATGGAATTTTTACCTGGAGTCCAGCTGAAACCAGAGGAAGGGGTGAAAAGGCTTACAGCTCTGTGAGAGATAATGACAGAACTGACAGCAGTGAACCCTGGTGGGTCACCAGAGAAAGGGGAAAAATGCAACCCTTTGTGATTACAGTCAAACACAAATAAATATGGTGGAAAAGAATATTTTCTATTTCCAGCAAGCAGTAAAGTTTGGGGGGAAATGGCCTATGACAAATATTTTGCTCTGCTGGAGGCAGCAGCAGGGCTCTGACAGGCACGTTGGAAAACAGACCATACGTTTGTGCATATTCAACAGCCCCACTGGGAGACATCATTTCTCAGGCTGCTGTTGGGGTTGTGTTTGGCACTTGAACTGCTTCAGGGGCTTTGATAGCCCAGGATCTGTGGAGAGGATGTTTTGTTTTGATGGAAAAGAGCCCAAGCACATGACCAGAAGGTCTGATCAGCTATTGAGAGACCATACTTGCAGGGCTCAACAACACAACTCCTTTGTAATGGAAATGCCATATCTAGGCATGAAATTAGGAAAGCAATGTGTACAGGCAGGTTCCAAGAAGATTGAAGTCATCTCTGGTATTCCTTGCCCAGCAAAAAAGGATGCAAAGTTAAGACACCTCTGAGTAGTGAAGTGTTGGCCCAATTTAGCTGCCCAAGCAATCAATGACAGATCTTTATGAGTGTTCAGGAGCCCTAACACACAGATCTTCCCAGGGAAACTGAAAGGAGCTAATTAATAGCCCAGATAAACAGAATGAAATGCAAAGCCAGACATAGATCTTTACAGCCCGGTGCTGACTGTGCTGAATTCTCTCCTTGCACTCCCAGCTGACCCCAGTCAGGCATCAAGATTAATGCTTGTACAAAAAGCTTTTGCTTTCTACTTTTTGTAAAGCACTTGCACACTGTCTACTGGAGTGTTTCACCTGGCTGCAATTAGAGATAATTTAGTCTTGACTTACACACTTAGTTGAGTGTAGTTTTGCTCTCCCCATCCCACTTCAAGCACCCTGAAGTGATAACTCTCTGTCTTTACTGCTCTGGCTGCCAGGACATGAATTCCCTAGTAACTGAGACTGTTTACCTCCAAATTGCTCAGCTCCATTCATGCCATCTGCCCTGTTTGCAGGTGCAGTTTGGGACCCTCTGGTGCCCTGAACTGCAGTGAGGTAATGATGTCACTAAGAGTTAACACACAAACCCCTGGACAGAAGATGTTGAAAAGTCATGGAAATCCTTCTTGTTCCTAAGAGGTGCAGCACAAGGACCCTCAAAGGAGCTTTAGGAGGAGTTCCAAAGCTGGCCTTGAACATGGACCAGGATGGATACTTCCTGGACAGCATACTTGGGGGTCATTTGGGCTTTCCAAGAACAGGCAAAGAGACATGACCTTGCTTTGAGGGCTGGACTGCTCCAACACATGGCCAGCACAGCAGAAGCAGCTCCTGCCCTTTGCCACCAGACTGAGGCCATTTTGATCCAAGTATTTTAGGGAGAAATACCAGTCAGTCTTGTCAGCAGGAAGGGTCTATCTGGGAAGACGTCCCTTCAAGTGCCTTGAGATGGCAGAGGAAGAAGTTAAACACTGAGGGTTGTCTGCCCTGCACAGGCAGCTCCTGCAGCAGGGAAAGGTGCCTAAATTTTGTGTGTATTTCACTTCAATCTCTGCTTGGATGCAGCCTTAGATGTCCCTTGTTTTTTCAGTGGAGAGCAGCAATACTTCCATGGTGTTTCCCAGTGTCACTACTAAACTAGTGATCCCTCTTCAAGAGCCAGGATGGAAGCTACAGCACAAAAAAATCTTTATTTTTTAACTCAAGTAAGGTGAAGGAGGACATCAAATAACTGGGTCAGCCTGAGGGCACTGAGAGGATTCATAGAATCCCAGAATAGTTTGGGTGAGGAGGGACATTAAAGTTCATTGCATTCCACCCCATGCTGTGGGCAGGGTCACCTTCCACTAGCCCAGGGTGCTCCAAGCCCCAGTGTCCAACCTGGCCTTGGACACTTCCAGGGGCAGCCATAGCTGCTCTACCAGGACCTCACCTCCCTCATAGGGAGGAATTTCTTCCCAATATCCCATCTAACCCTGGGGTCCAGAGAGATGTGAGATGTTTGAGAAAGGTAAATCTCAGGCTCAAGGGCTGCAGCTGACCTTGATTTTGCTCGTCAAGCTCAGAGGAGCTCTCCTGGGTCCAGAAGGAGCCTTTCTATATGGAAGCTAAAGATCATTAAAACCTTCCAGAGGACAACATGAGATCCAGCCAACATTCCTCTTTCTCCCAGTTCCTACTTCCTTACATACCCCCTCGACTGAGGAAGAGGAGCAGGTTCTGCATGGCCTGATTTGGAAGGGAGTCACAAACCCCACTGGCTGGGATCTGCAGTTATCCAGCTGCACCTCAGTCTTTCCTGTCCCATCATTCCAGTGACCCAGAAGTCCTGGAAAATAAAAAATATTTATAATTGTTGTCCTCTACACAAATGCAATCTTTCTATCAGTGCTGTGCATAAGGATATGCAGAGAAAACAGGAATGTTCTGGGGATTGGAGACTTGTAGGCAGAACATTTTTTTGCAGGCCTGCACAAAACTGTTGGGTTGTCCCAAGCCAGTGTCACAGAAGGACTTCAGAATAAGCACTTTCACTGCTGAAATTACCCACAGCCCGAATAAATGCATGAAATATTAGTGGGAATATTGAGAAATAACAAAAACTGTGCAGAAACCATGGTGGAATGTGCTTGCAGGGACATGCAGAGGCACAGCCTGTCCAACTCCTGGTCATCCGCTATCCTGGCTCACAACCTGCAGCCATTCCCTGAAACCTTTCACCAGCCTGAATTCTTTCTGCACAAAGGGAGTCTCATGGCCTGTTTTAAAACTCTAAGGTTTCATTTTATTTTGAGCTCAGCTTCTCTCCTGGATTTACAGGCATTTGAGAAGATGTGAAGATCACACAATCATTGTGGGAGAGAAAACTGTTCCCTCTGACAGCCCCCTGTGCTCTGTGCCCACAAACCTCAGGGTCCATCATGCAGCCTTGAGTCTGAGAGATGAGCAGGGACTGGAAAGAGACAGCTGGAACCTCTGGAAACTTGGAATGCTCATGGGATTGAGAAAGGGGGAAAGCACCAGCACTGGCCCCTTATCCAAAAGCTGCACACCAAGATCCCAAATCACTTCTTACTCCAGCACTCAGGAACTCACTGGAGTCAGAGCTTTGGGATTTAACTGCTGCTGGGAAATGAGGAAACTCATATTTGCATGCACAGAAATTGGGAGTTTTCTTCCTCCACTCAGTAGAAGTTTAATCCAAGAAGCTCCTTGCTGTGTGTTCAGTGGCCTGGTCACCACTGCCTCAGGTGAGCAGAAATCCAGTGGACGGACATGGGAAAGCACAGCCTGGGAACAGAGATGTGCTCACATAGTTTCATTTAGATCTTTCCTGATGGGAGAATTGAGAACCAAAGATGTTCCCACCAAACCTACTCATCCAATTAGTGGAGCACTTTGAAAATGTGATATGGATCAGAGGAACAGCCTGCGCTTTTCCCAGGACAGAACAGCAGCGTGCAGACACTGCACTTTTGGGAAGCATTGAGAACCAGACACAGGAGTTTTGTGGCTTTTCTTCATTGGTTCTGACTTGCTCTGACTCCTCACCTGCTCACCATTAGCACCCCGTGGTGCAGTTGTGTTTGACATCCCTGTAACAGCCCCTGATTTATATGGCCTCGCACAATCCCTCCTCCTCTGTGCGGCCTTGGGAGCAGCAGAACAGACATCCTGAAACAGAGCTCCTTTGAATCAGTCACTGCCAAAGGGGCAGACACCTTCAAAGAGCATTAACTTCGTGAATCAATAATTCACCCTTCCAAAATGATCACTTTTTAAAATGAAATGGAGCTTTTGGGGTTTGGCAGAAACGGACAAATACTCCAGTGGGCAGACTTCAAAACAAAGAGGTGAAAGTATGACTGAGATTCACAGTCACAGAATAAAGGAGAGAAAGGATCCAGGGAGAAATCCAATGTGCTATATTCATCACTCACTCATTCAATTACAAGGATTTGAGCAACTGTCCAATGAAGGGAATTCAAGCTCCCCATTTTATGGTGTACCTCTGATGCTTTTACACATGGCATTGAGGAGATGAGCTGTGCTCCTTACTACACCCATTTCCCACAGAAACTCTGCAAACCATCACCACTGATGTTCCCTAATTTAGGATACAAGTCCTAATGTTCTCTGCCTCCAAAGCATGGCCACCACCTAATGCCCAGCTTGCTTTAGGAATGTGGTTTTCCTTTCATCCGATGGGACACCACAATTATGTGCTGCACGTGCCAGAGAGGCAGGGCTGGGTGGGGAAGGAGAAGGGAGGCTTCAGCTCAGAACTGATAGTACCTATTTTTGGCTCCTGGAGCCAGGCTGTGCTTCTCCCACTCTGTTTTGATGCTCCAACACATTTCACTGGAGATGTCACCAATCCCAGGCAGTCACGACAATCTGGGGTGCTGGGATTCAGTCTTGTGGGGGAGGGAAGACAAGCAGCAATTTTTCTGAAGTCTGTGGCAGGAACAAATGGATTTGTGGTGACTATTATTTGAATGTTAATATTTAGATGAGGCTATTTTTCAGTCTGAACATACCATTAGAACACAGGAATTCTATACCTGGCACTCTCTTCCACCTGGCTGCAGTGGGACATCCCCTCTTCCTAAACTCCCACCCTTGTGCAGCCATGGTGAGCTTTTCAGATCTGCTTATACATCTTGCAGAACCAAATGCCCTCTTGCTCCCCACTGCCTGGGACACATAAAACAAAAAATACAGTCTCCTGGAGCAAATTCATGTCCTAAGTGTATTTTACATAACTACAGTGCCTACTGAGGGTGCACAGGATTTTCCCAGAACTCCAAGTGCTACAGTTCCCATTGTTGTTAATGGACAACTTATTTACATCCCAGGATCCTGAGGCAGCACGAGCCAAAGTCTCTGCTCACATCATCTGCTGCAGGTACTCCCAGGAGGTTGTGACAGCCTCCCCTCTCCATGGCTGTGCTTTAGGGCAGCCCTGTGAAAGAGGAAGTCCAAAAATTCTCCTGAAACTGAACACTTGACCAGGCCACCCTGTGCCTATTGCCCCCAGCAGCCTGTTCCTGCCTGGCACCATCCCCTCAGCCCTGCAGCACTGAGTGGAGAGGGGACATAAAGCTGTGGCTGAAGCCCTGAAAGCCCATCCCTGAAAGTGTCCAAGGTCAGGTTGGACAGGGCTTGGAGCAACCTGGGACAGTGGAATGTGTCCCTGCCTCTGGCAAGGGGTGGAACTGGATGAGCTTTAAGGTCCTTTCTAACCCAAGCCACTCTGTGATTCCAAATCCAACAGGATCCAAGGGAAGACAAGGCAGAGGGTGAGGAGCTCAAGCATCTCTGATGCCAGACCAGTGCTCTGGGAAAGTGGGGAACCAAAACCCTGTGGGCCTGCTGCTCACCCACCACAGGATCAGCTTTCCTTTCTTCAGCTGCTTTTCTACATTCTGTTCTCCTGCAGCACCTTGTGTTATGGAGTGATAGAAACACATAACAGCTTCTCCAAACACAGTTATCTTTAGAAATGGAACAGCAGAAGAAAATGACACCATGTAGACACTGTAAAAAGAAAGCCTCTCTACATTAAAAAAAAAAAAAAAAAAAAAAAAAAAAAAAAAAAAAAAAAGAAGTTACATTCTCGATCAAGGAACAAACTGGTCTGAATAGTCACAATCACATTTTACAGCCATGTAACTCTTTTTATCTTTTTCTCTCCCAACATCTGAAGAAGACTAACATCTGATTCTTTCATATGGGAATTGCTTAAACCAGCACTAGGAGAAAATATGCAGTTGAATATTGATCTGAAAAGATGGAGTGAGTTCAGCCCTGAGTTAATGGTCCTGGATTTTGGATGGGGGTTGGCAGAGCTCAGCCCCTCTCAGGAACAGCCCCATCCTGTTTCCTGCCAGCCCTACAGCTCGAGGCTCCTACAGCTCCATTCTTTTCAGCAAAGGTTGGCTGAAAGAGCACAGCACCATTTTATTTAATCATGGTTGGAGTTCTGGTATCCATGGGAAGAAAATCCTGGGAGCAGAGTGTATTTTCACAATCAGTGCATACAGAGTGGTATAAAATGTCTGCACCGCTTCTTTCCACTCCACTCTGTGCCTTTGAAGTCATGGTAACAGCTTTTGGATCCCAATCCTCTGATGAGACTTCTTGATTTATTAGGTAAAACATCTGGAAAAAATGAGGACTTGTGGCAGTGTAAATCCTCCAGAAGGAGCCGAGAGAGGTTTCATGTGAGCAGCCCTCCTGTCAAAACGCAGGAAACCTGAGCCCTGGCCACTGGCTTGAGGGTGCTCCGAGGCTGAAAAGCTCCAGCTGGGCCAGTTCCCGTTTCACCCAGTGGCCAAAAGCAGCTGTGAGCAGAGGGATGTCCATGTCCAGCAGCCCAGGGAGCTGGAGCACACCAGGCCCTGGAATGGTTCACAGACACTTGAGTGTCAGGAGCAGTGCTGCCCCTGACAGCAGCAGGGAGCCCCTGCTGTAAATCCCAGACCACTGGGAGCACTCTGGGATGTAAATATCTGCAAATACCTGCCTGTCACCCACACAGGAACAGGCACCAGTCAAACCCACTGATAGCCCCACTGAGAGGAGCCTTGGATGACTTTTCCATCCCACAATTACAACAGGAATGTTGGAGAAGAAAATGGTTTGGAAGGAATGAAGCCCGTGCAAGTAACAAACAAGGCGACATGCATTTTGTCAGGCAGATTCCTTCTTTTATTTGGAATCAGGCCTGAGGTAAGAGAAGAAAAGAGAGGAGAGAGGGAGCACAGGAGCAGCTTGCAGTGCTCCAGAGCTGGCTGCTCTCTGCAATGTGTGTGGTGGGCAAACACGTGCGGGAGCACGCGCGTGTGCGTCCGGCCGGGGCGGCCGGGCCAAGGGGGCAAAGGTACAAATCACCCAGGTACTTGCCTCTGAATTATTTACTCTCTGCCTTCTCCACTGAACAACCCAGGTTCCAAATTTCAGTGCTGACACTCTGGGGAAAATCCCCTGAGAATCATCCTTTGCCAGTTATTTTCCCATCTAAATCGCCCTTCCAGCAATTTGAATAACAGAGTTCAAACACCAGCCCTGGTGCCAATGGTGCTTTTTGGAGGGGGCGTAGGACCAGCACAGGAGGGGGAGTTTGGGGAGTATTTTTTTAATCAGATAAATTATTGCTGGGAAACCAGCCACTTCTCTCCATTCAATTTATACTCTATGGGGAATCCATCCAATACCCCTGCTCAGAGTGTGAGGCAGGAGCAGCGAGATGCTGTATCAAACCAGGGAGGGAGGCAAAAGATGGGATGGAGTACAGGGAACGAACAAACAAAGGGAGGAAAGGGCTCTGGGAAAGCCACGGGATGTGTCTGCAGATCCTCAGACAGGGGAGGAGGGGAGAAAATGGGTTTCTCTGCTGGCAAATTGGAGCAGGCTGGAGCATGGGTGGAGTGGGATGGGATGGCTCAGAACCACAAGGTTTTCACCTGCAGGGAGGCAGCACAGCTCCAGGCAGGATGGAGGATCCATCAGGCTCTTCTTGAGTTTGCAAAGTAAGTTTAGTGATTTCCCCTGTTTCCCAGTGGAACTGGGAAGCTGCCAGTTCACCTCCCTGCTGTATTTGGAAGTGGTAAGTGGTGAACACTTTGGTGGCCTGGGAACAGAGACAGCTTGCAGCGCCCAGGGTTCAGCCGTGCTCGCAGGGCAGCGTGTCTGGGAACCTTGCCCTGCTGTCTGGGCATTCCTCTCATCCCTGTTTGCATTCCCTGCTCACCTCAGGCTCTGCTGCAGCTCCAGGGTGGGGGACAGGCTGTATCCCCAGGAGCTCCTCATCCAGAGGGGCACAGCTGGAGCTGGGCACTGCCAGCAGGGGCATGGCAGGGGATGATTGCTCTGAGCCCACCGAGCGAGCTGGTGACCAAACCAGCCCAGAGCCACTGCCCCGTGCAGGACTGGCTCTCTTTCATGTGCTAACACCAATTTAGTCCAGAGCCTTCCCACTCCAGCACTTCCCAGTGACTATAAATGCACACAGAGTTTTTAAAGAATTACAGGGTAATGGCACCTGAATGGGTGTCGAGGTGCACTTTGCTGGCCTTTTATTCTTCTTTATAACAAAGAATTCAAAGCTTTAGTGGGAGAGTTGGCAGTAAGCTCAGGAGATGGGGAGACTTCTGAGGATGATTTCCCAGATTCTGGGAGTGACTACAGTACAAATAATGTTGGAAAAGAAAGGAATTTACTCAGCAGGAGGCAAAAGGGAACAAGTGGAAGAGTAACTCTGCTCTGGAAAGCTGTGAGGAGAATATGACACAAAGCAGACAAGAGAAATAAGGCCCAAAAAAAGAAATCCAATGTGCATTTCAGAGGGATTCCTTCTGACAGCCTGTCCAAAAACTGCTGAATGCCATTCTCAGGAAACTGGGCCTTACACGAAGTCCAGGGAATTTTGGCCCAAAACAACAGAGATGATTTTACTCAGAGCTCATTCCCATCCTCCCCAACAGTTCATGGGCTGTCTCCAGCCCCTCTGGTTGTCTCCCAATCTAAGCAGTGTGAAGGTGTCACTACTGACATTACATCCTCCTTTCCCAGGCAAAATTAATGCTTGAAGCAACACTGATCTAAACACATAATAAAACCCCCTCTAGCCCACCTACCAAATAAACTCATTTCCAGACACCAATTAACCTCCCAGGTTATTACTGGGGATTACAAATCTCCCTAGAGCTCCTGATGCCAGGATGCAGGGAGCCCACTTGTTCTGCAAGTGTCAGGTCATGGGGGTCACCTTAACCTTGGATCCTTGTCCAGCTCTCAGAGTCCTGGGAATAAAATTAATAACTTTCTGGCATTTTCTCCCTCACTAAGAAATGGAGAAAGTGTTATCTCTTCCTCCTCATAATTTTTCCTTGTATTTTGAGTCCCCAGACATCTGTACTTTGTTAAAGCACTGCCCATTTCAGAGGTTTTTTCCAGGACTGGATGAACTCTGGTGATTGATATCCAAGCTGCTTTGTACATTTAGTAGTCCCTAAATGTCTGTTTTGGAATCTGTTCCAGATTCTAATCATTTCACATTAAGGCTCAGGGACTCAGTAACCTGTCCCCTCTTAATTCCCAAGAAAAACAGAAACAACAGCCCTTCAACCTTAGATCAAGCACAAGCCTCTCCAAAATCCCAGCTCGAAACCATCTTTCATCAGTCTGTTTTCCATGACTCCTGAACTCCCCAGGATGTGCAGAGTCTCCCTGTCCATGGAAAGAACACCCATGACATGAGTGAGGGCTTTCTCCTGACAGAACAAGGTGGAGGGGCTGCACATTCACACTAAGGGGTTCTTTAAGCCTCTCCAGCATTTCTGGAGCTTTGCTGGACTGTGGGAGTTTTGGGCTGCTCTGTTGTTCCACGTTGGTTTTTATCCCTCATTTCTTTGACACTTGATGCCATGTGGTTTGTAGGAATCCCTCTGGCCTCAGTAAACTATAGAACTGAGCCTCCTTATTCTGCTTTTTTCTTCCACCCACGGGAACTCAGCTCTGGGTTTCTTTTTCCTCTGTCCGACTGCAAACTTTCAGGTAACTTTTGGGTATTTTGTATCAGTGAAGTTACTCCTAACTCTGCTGAGTTTAAGAAGGAATTCAAGGCAAGGGAAGAATGGAAGGATACATCTTTAGAAACCAAGACGAGTGCAAAATGGCTGCTAGAAATCTTGTTTTCATCACCCACAAATTCCCTGATGCTGGAAAACATCCCTCACTTTCCCATCTTCTCCCATTTGCTGCAAGTTCTGACAGGAACAGCTTCTTCTGGGAAGAGCTGACTGTGCCAGAATGGGAGAGCTGCTGTTCCTGCACTGCTCTCCCCTCCCCATATCCCCACATTTCAGCCCAGAAAATGGAAATTGCTCCGTGTTTACCAACCCTCCTGCTCCTTCCCACTCTGCCAGGACCTCTGTGCCCCAGCCAGGTCTCTGCTGTTTACAAGCCCATCTGCTGCTGTTGCTTTTCCTCACCTCAAGTTTGAATGCTCCGTTCAGGGTTTTGCTCACCATTGTGTTGGGAACTGCAAAGAGCAGCTGAGGATTTCAGGTGGGAAGCGAGCAGCAGAGAGAGAGGAATACAAATCTGTTCTCATCTAAAGAGCCCTCAAAATGATTTTAAAAAATAGAAAGAATCAGATGAAAGAGGAAATTCCAAATGTTTTCAGCAGCACAGTCATTCCGAGGAGAGTTTGTCTCATATTTTTGTAAGAATTTGAGCATTTAGAACCATGAGGGAAAATTCACAAGTGTTCCAATGGCTGTTTTTCTGAAATTACCCTCGTCCCTCTGGTCTCTGCTGTTTAGTCTCTATAGGAGCTTCAAGCCTCTACTTCACCCAAACCTGTTGAAAGTGAGTTGAGAGCTCACCATGCAGGGTAACTCAAGGCTGCATCTCTCCAGGAGTAAGGGGAGACCCTTGGGAATCAGAGAGACTGGAAATGTCTGTGTCTGCCCTGAGGCCTTCAGTGGGGTGCCAGAAGACTCCTCTGAGCAGCAGAGCTGCTGCCCTCCTGCCTTAGCCTGCACAAGCCTCTCTCCAGAGGCTGATAGATTCAAGCTCTCTCCTATCCTCCCCTTTGCCAGCAGGGAAGCACAGTGTGGAACAAGCCCAGGCAGGTGCTCAGACACCACCAGGCTGCTGCCAGGAGCAGGGATGGGAAGCAGCCAGGCTGTGGCTCACACTGTGCTCCTGGACACGGCGTGGCTGCAGTGGGAATTGGTGACCACCCAGCTCCAGTGGGCCCCACTGCTGGGTCTGGGTTCTGTCTGCTCCCAGTTGCAGCCTCCCAGCCTGCATTGGGAGGGAAAACAGAAATTGTTCTCCTGGGCCCTTCTCAGAGTCAGTGAGAATCAAGAGAACCCAAAGAGCTGAATTGCCCTGACCAGAATACATTGGTGGCCAAAGTGTCTTTGCTTCCCAGGCTTTACTCCTGGATTGTGAAGTCAGCCAAGAACTGGATAAAGGGAGCAGCATTTGGAACAGGCTCTGCTGTGCCCTGAGCTTTGGAAGGCCCAGCCTGCCCAGGCACACCTGCCATTCCATGTGGGAGAGCAGACATGGCAGGTGACAGAACCCACATCCACAGGAAGTTCACGCTCTGTGTGGACAATTGAGAAACAGCAGAAAGAACTGGAAAGCAGAGAGGATGGATTCTCAGGAAGGAAAAGCCCACCAGAGGTTCCTTCTGACTGTCCCTCTGTGCCACTGGATCACCTGCACCAGTTCTCAGCCAGGAATCTGCCTGGTTTAGGGAGGAACACACTGTCCCACTTGGCAGCTTCCTGGCCCTGCCCGACCAGCTCAGCACAGTGCACAGATCCCACCCGAGGCTGGAGGCTATTGGGAAAGGAGCCTCCCAGGAGGGCAGGACACCCACTGTGGCCAGGGCAGCTGCTCTGCTCCGACCTGGAACCCAGGATAACATTCCCTGCCCTCTGCAATGCCTATGGCCCTTCCCCAAAGGATGTGTGTTTGGATCATCTCTCTTTGAGGACTTCACCGTGCAGAGCAAGGATTGAAGAGCACAGAACTGCCCTGAGGTGCTGAGTGAGTGCTGGTTCCATTTCCCCAGCCCAGAGCACTCAGGGAAACTGCTGGATTTACAGACACCCTCCCAATGGAATTAGCAAGGTGCTGGGATGCCCTGGAAATGCAAATCTCAGCAGTTGAGGGCAGAAAGACTGAAATTATACTGCAAAAAGTTCCTGCTTCGTTCACTCCCAGAAAGGTCCTCTTTGAGCCGAGCTGTTGCTGGGAATAGCTGTGTCTAACACCAGGCAGTGCTGCAGCTCCGGGCCTGCAGCAGCACCTCTGGAGCACACATGCTGTTCATTAATGCTAATCCAGGAGCAGCAATGATCCGAGAGCAGAACCTCCGAGGGGATTAAGTACACAGACACCGCCTCATGGAGCTGCGGTGCAGGGCGGGATCCAACCTGAACGTCCTCCAAAATGCACTCGGATCTGGTTGCTCTGGTTTGGCCCTGGCTCCAGGAGGTCGGAAAGAGCTCAGGGAGATGGTGAGAGAGGGGAGAAGGAAGAAAGGAAAACAGCCTGCTCCCTGTGCTCCCCAAAAAAGCAGCGTTTCACTGCTGGGGCTCTCAGCGAGCACAACAAACTTGCCTCCCTTCCCTCGGTCCCACTTACATTGTTCACTTTCCTGCAAATTGTTTCCACATTCTGTATAAATAACCCCGGTGCCAGCGAGGGGGAGGGGAGGCGCAGGGAAGGGGTGGGAGGAAATCCAATGGCTTTGTTACTTTGGAAAAAGAAGGTGGAGGATGGAGAGGAGCGGTTGGAGCTGGAGCCCTGGCAGACGGAGCAGAGAGTTGCCATCGAGCTTGCGTTCAGACCTGGAGGAAGAAGAGTAAACAAGGAGGAGATTATATATAATTATAGACAATCATGTTGCCGGGGATAAACAGGAATCAAAAGCACGGAGGCACTGGAGTCTGGCACATCCCCAAGCACGGAACAGAAGCCAGCCAGCGAGAGGCACTGCGGCTGGAACGCGCCTTCCTTTGGGCCTGCTTTCACTTAGCTCAGGGGCTGGGGGTTTTTTCCTCTCTTTTTGGCTGGAGGCATTCCCCCATAAAGAGAGGAGTCTATCCAATGGGGAACAGAAGCCAAACTGAAGTCAGCAGAATTCTTGTCTGTGACATTCACAGATTACCCTGTGAGAAACGTCAGAAACATTTGGAAAAGATACAGCCCACAGAGGTCAGCAGGAATAACAACAGGAATTTCTGATCAAAAATGGCTTTAGAGACACTCCAGAATCTGTGCCTGAGTGTGCTGTGGGCTGCTCCTCTTTGGCAGGATTCAGAGGGGGAGCTGCAGCTCAGGGTGGCACTTGGCTCCTGCTTGTGGCTCCCAAGGATCCAGGGTTTGCTTAATGGGGAAATGGTGAACAAAGCCGTGGAGCAAACCTGAAACAACGGCAGATGGGCCATAAGGGCTGTGCTGTGGGTTTTTAAACGAGGGCTTGGGGGAATTTAACAAAGAAAAAGGAAAAGGAGCCCCCTTCGTTCCCTTGAAGGCTCTGGAGAATCAGAGAGAAGGTGACAAACAAAGGACAGCAATCGCCGATGGTGACAGGAGGAGATTGTTTAGCAAGGCAGTGTGAAGAGCTCTCTCCCAGACACTGTTTTCAATCCAAATTGCTCACAGCCCACTGAATTCTTAAGCCATTTTCCTGATCTCTCAGCTGTTCTTCATTGGAGCACAGGCAGATACTTCAAAGCAAAGAAGCAGAGAGGAAAAATAAATATATGTAAGAAACAACCAGACCTTAGAATCTGCATAAAACCAGAGGAGGAAGGGAATGCTCACAGGCTTCTTCACCTTCTCCCTTTCAGTACGGATGCTCCAAGTGTCCTTTCTTCTAAGGAAAGAAAATATATTTTTTAAAGGGAAATGACATTTACTCTCTGAGATCAGGGTCACAGTTTGGTGGATAATATTATCTGGCTCTCTGGGGGTAGGATTGTATTTTTTTCTGTGAATTCATCATTATGGGCATTTTTCCTCTGGGATTTCTTCTGCTGACAAATCCTTCCCCAGAGGATGTACCTGTGTGTGTGCACATGCAGGGGGGAGTGAAAGATGTCTCTGCTGCCATATAGAAACAGGAGTCATGTTCCTCTCAAAACTGCTGGAAAGAGCTCAGAAAGAGCAAAGGGAATGGACTTGGAAAAGACAATAAAGGGTTAAAAAAGGTATTTGAGGTCCAAGTCTTATCTACTCTAAATTTACATCGACTCTGTGAGGTAATATTTAAGCAATCTACTCCCATGCCAAGTTACAACAACTCCTTCCAAATATCCCAGACAGTGAACGGAACCAAGACTAAAGCCAAGATAAAATGATAGCAAAAATAGCCAAGCACATCCTTTCCCACATGCCCCAGTGCAACGTGGAGCACAAACAGTGCCAGGACTCGAGCCATATGGTGAGAGGGTAGGTCTGCACAGGCTACAGCCTCTTTACTTTCTCTTTCACTTATACCTGACCAAGAAGAGAGAAGGACACAGAGCTCTTGTGCCGATGTTCTGGCAAAACTGAAACGAGGTTACTGATCTCCTGCAAGCACGAGCGAACATCAATCACCAAACACTCATCAAGGCACAAAACACAGTCCCTCGGTGTTGTTAGACTGCAAGAATTAAGAGTTTATCAAGCTGGAAAGAGCAGATCCTCGAGGGAGAATGGATTTCATAAGCAAGCAGCAAATCCTTCTCCAGGCACCTTGGTGCAACTTCAGCACCGAGAAAATCAAAAGAGCTCCCACCTAAAGAGAAACACACAGGAGTGTTCCCAGCAGGCATCTTAGGAAAAGCCCTTGGCAAGAGAAAGTGTCAATCCTGCCTCGCCTCCTCCCACTTCCCTGAAGCAAAGAGGGGAAAAAAGACGGGGGAAATAAAACAGAGTATGATATTTGCATTGCTGCTTGTTTTTGCCCTGCAAAATAAATCTATGTGTGCTGGAGGAACAGTTTGCACTGGCTTGTCACAAACTCTCTGCAGCTGGGTCAGTTGGACCAGCCTGACACATCCCACAGAGGTGCATCCCCAGAGCTCTCCCAGGGCACAGGGCTGCAACAGAAGCTGCTGAAGGCTGGCAGAGGTGAAACTCAGCTGCATCTCACCCTGGTAATCCCATTTTGGAGGCTGCAATTCGCCCATGGGGAATGAAAATATAATTGAAGCATTTCTTTATTCCAAGTTTGCCTGTCTGCCTTGGAGTCCCACCTCTGGAAAATCCAACTATAAAGGGATGGAGCAATTAGAGTATTGCCCCAACTCCTTGCTTGTGCTGGAATTCCTTGTATTCCCAGCCCTAGGATACTGTTATGTCCTAAAGTGTCCATGGATGACTTCTCTGAGGTCAGGGATCACGGGCTGGGGGGACCAGGGGATGAGCTGCAGCATCACCCACTGCACCTTTAGCCACCAGTGACCTCTCTTCCCTACCCAGGTGCTCAGGAGGCAGATGTTTAAACCTGCCATCCAGAAAACGTGCTTCCCTGTCACTGTTCATGTGCTGACACCCCTTACACAGCCACTTTGGAAACAAATATCCCCATTTTTATGAAAAGGGGCAGAGATGAGCTCAGCCCTCCAGGCCAGAGCTGCTGGGCACAGGTACTTTCCAACACATGCCTGTAATGAAGCAGAGAGTTGCTCAGGGGAACCCAACAATTTGTTTAATGAAAAAAAGCCCTGCTTCAAGCTTCTGAAGGGTTATTATAAGCTGTGGCGAGATGAAACTCAAGACATAAGTCTCTTTGTATTTAATAATACATGGGATCGATTTTTTCCTGTGGAGAAACTTCAATGAACACTTTTTTTTTTTTTTTTTTTTTTTTGTTTAAATCTTTTGTTGCAGGTATTGATTATTCATTGAAAATCTAAACCCTAAAGATGTGACCAAATGATTTCACGAAAAAAGGTCTGATTTCTCCCCCAAAGCAGGCGTTTCCAAGCAGTGACAGCCCCTTTGCTGTGCAGATATTGCAGCGCTGATGGTGAGTTTATAATTAGCCCATACAAATGTGTATGCAAATGTACAAAACTGCATTTAAGGAGAAACTACTCACCCCCTAAAGCAAAAATGCAGCTACAATGGACACCAGAGAAATGCAGCAAGCATTCTAATCTTAGCAGGTAATTAAAGCTTATTAATAAAAGTCAATTTATTACCAAACTGTCCCCAGAAAGGCTCTCACAAAGGCCACTTGAAGAGCTGTGACATCCAAGCAATGTCAGCTGAGGAGTCAACGCTCCCTGGCTTTACTGTTAAATCACTTTGGCACAGAGAAGGTCCAGCAGCCAACGACTCCAACACCTGTGTTTCTATACTTGATGCAACACGAGCGTGCCATCCTTTTAAACATGAATTTGTGCCTCTTTAACACCCCAGATCTCCTGAGCACTGGCTGTACTGCGGCTCTGGTGGGGTTTATTCTCCGAGCTGGAGCGGGGGTGAAGCAGCCATCAGGAGACGGTGATTGAGACGCACATGAGACAGGAAGGGGCAGAGGGAGAGAAAGAAAGGAAAAGATCAATTAATGATCTGATCCCGGGGACAAAACAGCATAATTGTGGTCCCTAAAGTTCCCTCAAGTCGGTCGTGGGCGTAAGCGCTGGGGAGGGACGCGGTGCTCCGTGACAGAGCCCAGTTCCAGCGGCCGGGCTCGAGTCCCCAGATCACAATAAGGCAGCTTGAAGGTGACAGATTTCATTGTTGAAGGTGATAAAATTCCACGTGTGGCGCGCTGCAAAACAAGGGCTGGAGCTGCGCCCGCGGAGAGGGAGCAGCGCCGCAGGCAGCGAGGCGGGAGGGAGCTCCTGCTCTCCTGCTCCCCTGCTCTCCTGCTCTCCTGCTCTCCCGGCCTGGAAAATCCGGGAGAAGGGCTCGGGACCGGCTGGGTGATAGGTCTGCTCCTGCCTGACACACGGCACGGCAGCTGCCGGTGCCCAGGGCCAACCCCGGCAGTGCCACCTGTGCCCGGGGAGCGCCGGGACACGGCCCGGGAGCGGCGGCGGGGAAAGGGAAAGGGAAAGGGAAGGGGAAAGGGAAAGGGAAAAGGATAGCCAGGCAGGATCCAGGATGCACAGTGGCCACTGCATTCTTTCCTGCCCGTGCTCCTTGCAGCTGCTCTCCCCCAGTTCCCTCTCATCTCCTATGGGGATGACACCAGCACAGGTCCATCATGAACAAGGTATCCCAAAAGCTTCAGGTTTTGTTTTCCAAAAAAACCCCCGATGCTGTTACACAGCTAAAACACCTATCCAGCAAAAGCCTGACCTTTGGTGTCATTAACACGTGCCCACGCTGTTGCAGACTCTGATTCTCAGTTACACAGAAGTGCAGCTCAGGCTGGACACTGCCCCAGCCAGGCTGCTTGAAATGCAGGAAAGACTCAGTGGCAGAGATGTGAAAATAACAGGAAAATCAAAGCATGAGACTAAAGGAGCAATTAAGCCAGCCTCGGAATATATTGGAGTCAAATCAATCCATACAAGAATTGCAGTCACGGTGTGCTGGTGCCCATATTTTTCCCTCCCTCCCTCTTCATTTCCCTCTCTCTCTCTCCCTCCCTCCCTCCCCAACCCAGGCTGATCCAGCCTCACTGTCTGCTTCATCAGAATATGAACAAACTGCAGTGACAACACGTCTCCCAAGATGCTTTATCAGTTTTGCAAAGTCCCAGTTCATCCTCCTCTTGTGGATCCATTTACATATTGATGTATTTATTCCCTTCTCTCCAGGCAGGCCCCATGAGATTAAACTATTTTATTTACAAAGATATTGGGGTTGCAGCTCCTAACAATTAAGTCAGCCAGGATGGAACTTTGCTGGTGCTCAGAGATTGATGTGTGAACAGAGGAATCTGCCTCGTCAGCGATTTGGGAGCAGCCAGGGGGGACTGGTTCAACCCAATCTCTATAAACCACTCAAGAGCTGCTGCAACTGGGAAAAATGAATTGGGGTGGTGGGAGTCACCAATGTACAGAAGGGAGAGATAATGAGGCAACAGAAGGAGAGATGAATAAAACCAGGAGGAGAAACTTTGCCAGCAGGGCTCACCTTGAAAGGTTGGTGCTCCAGAATGATTTGTGCCTCCTGGGAACTCACAGGCTCCTGGGAGCTGCCCCTGCTCCATCTCCCTCATCCACACCAGGCACACAAGGCTCCAGCATGTGTCCCTGTTGGATCCTGTGCCTCTCACCAGGAGAAATACGTCCAGATGAAATACATCCATCAGAGCACCTCAGGCTCCTTAAACACCGGAGCTGAAAAGTCACCTCCCTGTTCAGGCCTGTGTAAATCTGGCACACTATTGCCTCTCCATGACAGCAACTTCAGCCAGCGTTCTTCCCAGCATCTCTGACATTTCAGAATTATATTTAGAGACCTGGATGGGAATTTAATTTTGAAGTTTTCCACGACACCCTGTCATATAAATATTGCGCAGTGCTGCTGTCGGGGGTGTCGGTGCGGAGCGAGCCCGTGCTGCTGCCTCCAATTAAACAGGCCCAAGGAAAGGCACTAAAGAGTGCTGGAACCATCTTAAAAGTCAGCACGTGTCTCCCTATTAATTCTCACCCTGATCTTTTGCATAGCGCTATCGCCAGGCTAATTAATCACCGGTGTGAGCTCGAGCATTAATTGGAACAATGAATCATTTTTTTTGTCTGTTCATGGACACTTCTAGCCTATAGGAATGTGGCTACTGCCATTACTTTAATAATTATTATAAATATAAAGCCAGCAGCACACACCACATTTGGTAGGCATTAAAAAAGCCGTGGTATTTGGCCTGGAGCATTAACAATCTGGTGCATGTTCAGGGGAGTGATGGATGCAGCTCGCTGACAGTCCAGAAATGTGCTCCCTGAATCACTTTAACTCAGGACAGTTTAGGAAGGTGCTGGGGAATGCACAGGTTTCAGGGATCCAGTGTCTGGATCAACACCCTTCAGCAGGTCCTGCACTCATGGCTTGTTGGGGCTTCCAGGGCGCCCAGGGAAGGAAACATCTCCATGAACTGCATGAGGGAGCAGAAGCTGCTGACAGAGCTGTTCCAAGATTATAAATGTATGGAATGACTCAGGTGCACCCTGTGTCCTGCCCAGGAAAAGCAGCTGCATACACAATGGATGGGATGTGGCAGTGACAGCTCAGGCACTGGGGTCAGGACTCACCTCCAGTGTCAGGCTGGCAGAAGCACTCCAGGCTTTGGATGCTGGGAAATACAAAGCCACAAGGATGAGAACTGAGCTTTTCAGGGAGGAAACAAAAGCTAAAATGTGAACAGCTATAAACCCCCAATTTGTCACACAGAAGACAGCAAGTATTTCCTTTCCTTGCCAGCCTGGAGAAGCAGAGGGGGCTGAAGAAGAGCTCAAGGTGAGGCCTGTTATTTACTGCTGCTGATGAGTAAGCAAACCCCCACACCATGCTTTCCTCCAGGACAGGAAAAGCTCTGGAGTGTTTAGCAGGCTGGGCAGTTGTTCTTTCCCCCCTCCTGGGGTGTGTTTTACACACTCTTCCAGCAAGACACAGTCCCACTATTAATTGTTCACACACATAAAACACATGGAATTCTCCTCTGCCCCCACTCAGACCCAGCAGACTAAGTGGGGGAGGGCTGGAGAAGTCACCTACACAGGGGTGGGGAGAATAATGTAAAAAAGATTCAAAAGGATTTGTATTAGTTTTTTTTAAAAATGCAATGTATTTCTCTGCACCAGTTTAAAAGCACAGGCTTGTTTGAACTTCCTAAGGAGGCAGGAGCATGGGGCAGGAATTGGCAGGCTCCAATCTGGCTGCTTTTCCTTATGATGAGAAAATCCACTCTGGTCTTGTGCGAGGGTATGAATTCTTCATCTCATATTGTGTTTGCACAGAAGCGTGAAACACATCCCGAGCGCTGGTGCTGTCCCGGGAGCACAATGCGAGAACAACGAGGGCACTGAGAACAGGGCTGCGGCTCTTGCAGGGCCCGGGCTCTGCCCTGCATTCAGCACATCACGGCTCTGAAAAGGAGACCCCGAGGCACGTATTTCCTCCCCAGTGCTCGGGGGCCCTGCCTCGGAGCTCTTGTCCCTGTGGGAAGCTCCCGCCTTCCCTTCCGTAAACGTTCCCCCCGCTGCCGCTGAATCACCGAATAATCAGGAGAGCCGTGGGAAGGGAATTAAAGGGTGGTTATCACGCTGCCGTGTTCTGCTCACTTTATTTGTTTTAAATGACCATGAAAGCAAAGGGTGGGGGGGAAAAAGAAAACACACAAGTGGAAACTTAATTGAGCTGCTGAAATGTCTTCAAAGGAGCATTCCGGGCTGGATTGCGATGCCTCGGCTCCCACTGGTGGCATTTGCTCACATGAGTGGGCAGCTGATGAGGCAGTTCGGGACCGTTCTCTGAGTGATCTGAGTTTCCTGCTGCAGGTTTGGAGCAGTCGATGGCACAGACACCCAGCTCTGGGCTCCTGGGGACACTGCATGTCCCAGAAAGGGGCAGGATGGGAGCGGGCTGCAGGCACCTGGCATTGCTTTGGGTCACAAGGATCTGAATCCTTGTTTTATGTCAGAGTTTGCTACTCCAGGGGAAATATCCATGTTGGGGTACAGCTTTTCACTCCTGGAGCCAAGGACCATCTGCCCTGGCTCCACTTCTGGGCAGGAGGAAAGGGGAACTCACTCCACTCATCACAGGCACCAAAGTGCAGGCACAAGGGGACAAAACCACCTGAAGTCACAAAGCGGCCTTGGTTAGATGCTGTCTCAGGGTGGAGGTTTGGGAAGGGCTTCCAGAGGGGCTGCAGAGCCCATGGAGGATTTCTGGGGCAGGAGAGCACATCAAAAAGCTGGGCAGCAGCTGGTCTGGAACAGGAGCACAATCAGAGGGGCAGGAACAGTGCCACGGGAACAGAAGGGAGCTTGCCATGGAACTGGCCAGCAGAAAAGGACCCAAATGTGGGGAGAAGACTGACAGAGAAGAGGGAGGAACTGCCCTGACCAACTGGCTGGAGCTGGAATGTAGGAGAGGGGGCAAAGAAAAGCCAAGATGTGGAAAGGCAGGTCCCACAATCCGAGCACAAACCGAGCCACCCACAGCTGAGGGAGAAGCCAGGGCAGGACCATGTGGGAAAAGGGGGCTCAGGAAATGCAGTGTGGGAGCCCAGGGATCTGACAGGGAACCTGCTGGACCTGCTGGAGCAGCCACGCTCCAGCTAATCTCCAAGAGGAACAGAACTTGCCTTTGGCTTGTTACACCCTGTTTTATTATGAGTCCAATATGCACCCAAGTAAACAAAAATGGGTTCCTCTCTATTCAATCTTCTACTGGATCTTAAAATCTTCTAACATCCTTGGGAAGGATCCCTGCATTCTCATGTCTGAGTTCTGAGTCCTGTGCAAATCGAGATGAAGGCAAATGGGAGGAGGGGGAGCTGAGCTGCTCTGCCTGCTGTGTACATCCCTTACACTGGCCCAGCACTGCTCAAAGGAATGGATCAGCTCCTTTCTCATCCCTTTTTCCAATCTCCTCCTATGTATGGGCTGACTCTAGCCCAGCAGCAGTTTTTGGGATGCCCTGTTTCCTGCTCAGTCCCTCCTGCCCCTATGTCCATGCCCCAGCTGTTTTGTCAGGTGCCTTCCAACCCCAGGATGTCCCAGGAGCCTGGTGCTCCGAAATCCATCCCACTTGTGCTGGGAAGATAATGTGCAGGCAGGGATGGGAAGAGGGATGGAGCCCTTCCTGAACACCTCCACTGAGCTCCACTGGCTTCCACTAGGTCAGCACTTTCTGGGAATTATTGCGTTGCCAGATGTTGATTGGGCATCTGACAGGAGATGAATAAAGCAAATAAAGCTCTTATTTCTGGCTATAAAAGCAGTAATGAAAAGCAGACTGGGATGGTGGATAGGTTGCCCAAGGCTTTCCTAGGCCACACTGAGCTGACTGTAGCAGGAACTACCTTCAGCTGCCCTCCCTTCTTGCTCCCTCCTGCCTGTGTGCCATGAGCAACAGCCCTGAGATGGAGCATTGGGATGACACTGTGTACAGTCAGAATTCCTCTAGTCCTGCCCAAACTCCCCAGCCATGAGCAGAGCTGTCTGTGCTGAGCTGATTCCACAGTGAGATCAGGGCTGTGCACAGCAGGGCAGCTCCAGCATCCCCACATGGGCCAAGTCACCTCCTTTAAATAAAATCTCCTCTGCTTCCAGTGTGGCACAGGAAAGCTCCTGTTCCTGTGCCAAAGGCTGTCCAGGCCTCTCTCCCAGAGGCACAGTCCTGCCTGTGTCTTCAGCTCCTGCACAGCTAAACACCAAGATCTGAATATCAACCACTTGCTTTGTGCTCTGCTGTACCAGCTTGGGGATATTTGGCCAGTTCTGAGGAGATATGAGATTCTGAGATGTATTTCTGCAGGGAGATTTGCTACACAGCTGCCAGCTGAAAAGCTGCCTCTGTCCCTCCCTCCAACAGTGGCACCTCTGCTCTTGGGAAGTGCTGCTAAAGGGGCAGATCACAGAATCAGAACACCACAGAATCCTAGACTGGTTTGGGTTGGATGGGTCCTTGAACATGGTTCCATCCCACCCCTGCCATGGGCAGGGACAGCTTTCGCTCTCCTAGGCTGCTCCAAGCCCTGTCCAGCCTGGTCCTGGACACTGGTAGGGATCCAGGGGCAGCCACAGCTTCTCTGGGCAACCAGTGCCAGGGCCTCACCACCCTCATAAGGAAGACTTTCTCCCTAATATCCCATCTAACCCTGCCCTCTGGAAGTGGGAAGCCAGACCCTACCACGTCCACACCTCCCAAAGCCAGGTGACAGCTGCAGATCTGGAGGATGAAGGGAATATTTACAAATAATTCCCTGGCTTTGTAGCCTCATAATCAGGGATCTAAATTGAGAGGTCTTGAACAACCTGCAAACCTGAGGGCTGGTGGCAAAGGTATGCTTTGTGGCAAAGATATCATCCTGCCATTCTGGGAATACTGGCACTGAGCTGTGCACACCTGGCTCTGGATAAACCTGCAGATCCAGCTCAGTCCATGGCAGTCAGAGCAGCCCTGGGATCCAGGCTGGTGACTGAAAAGAAACATTTGAAATGTTCATTAACTGTTTTAGGGGGTGGGCACCAGCAGAGGGACAATGTCCAGCCTGGCTGACGCACAGTGCCACAAAGCAGAGTTACATGGCTGTGGTAAGCTGGCCTGGCTCTGACTCATAAAGCCAGGAACAGGAGTTCTTCCCAACCAACAGTGCCTTCAGCCCAGAAACTGATGCAATCCACATGGAAAAACTCTTGCTGGACCTCAGAACAGCAAGGAGTCATTCCTAATCCAAAGGCCAGCAAGCTGCCTCAACACCACAGGACATGACCTGGTTACACTTGTGCAAACACCTGCACCAGCACTGATACACACACCTATGCATTTAACATTTATACTGTCCCTGGCATCAGCTGCCAGCATAATGGATTGGGAATGCACATTTCAAGTGGAAAGCATTCCTGGAAACTGGCTGTTCTTCAAAGGCATATTTACTGGATGTTCCAATAGCCACAACTCAATAAACATACAGCAATATTACACTGGCTAAAAATATCTGGGATAAAAGAAGAGAGAAACTCCCTTTGCCCTTTTATTTAATATTTTTATCAATTATCTGAATGACTATATAAATCCTTGTCATGGGAAAGTTTGCAGATGCCAGTGAGATTGGTGGGAGGGGAACAAGAAGCAGGATTGGGCTATCAATTCACTGGGATCTGACATGAGTGAGAGCTGGCCACATGCCAGTGAAACATGATTTAAACTGCCAAATACAAAGTAAGAAATCTGAAACAAGAAACACAGGTTACACTCACAGGATGCTGCCTCAGAAAGGAATAGTTTGAAAAAGGACTTGGAGGACATTGGAGATTTGTGGTAGCCCTAAAGCTGCCATAAAGGGGAACTGTGATCCTCAGTGCTGAGAAGGGACGATGGATGATCCCAGCAGGGAGGATTCCTGCTCCAGGAACCTGCTGGAAGGCCATGATCAGGTTCTGTTCCTCCCTTGATGGAGAAAGGAAAAATACAGGAGCAACTCTACAAAGCCAAACAGTGACTCTGAAGCTGGAAAATGGAAGCTGCCCAGCATTCTCCTGAAAGAACCCAAGGTGTCAACTTGTCAGGGATGTGACTGAGACAGGACCTGGCCACTGCTCCAGGCACTGATATGGGATGGCAGCTGGTGGGGAGGGCTCCTGGGAACACTGATACCTCTTCCAAGACAATTGCAGATTTAACCTTGAAAAAACTCAAGAGAAACAGCCACAGAGGATGTCCAGCACTAGAAGAGCTTCCCAGTGTACCAGGTGAAATGACAAGGTCAGGTGTTTTCCAGAAGGGGCTCTTTAACTCACCTCTGGGAGAAATGGAGTTGGTTACACTACATGTGGCTGTGGGAATCCCTGGATTACCATACTGGAGTCTAGCCCTTGCACAAACTGTTTGAAGCAGGCTTCCCTTTGTATTTGAGGGAATGGAGGCAGCCTGTGGAATGGTTCAGGCAGCCTGAAAGACTTTTCCTGGCTGCCTCAAACTCTACACGAGGGGATACTTCTGCTTAAGCTTTACATACTGTAAGTTATAGGGCTGTCTCTTCCCAAATTAAGTAAACAGAGATTCCCTCCTGCCGAGCTGAAAATCTCAATATCAGTTTCTCCAGTCCTGAACAAATCCTCACCAGTCTGGCTCTGGAGAAAACACATAAAGAACCCCCGTCTGCTCTGAGTTCCAGCTGGGGAGCTGCATGGATATCAGCAAGGTTTCAGGGTGTAACAGAGCAGAAACCAGCTCAGCATGCTCATCTTCTCAAGCTAAGTCTGTCCTTCTGTTTCCATAGATTAGCTCTTCCCTGCACTCCCCCTGCACAGGGTGCCAGCCTGGCCAGGGCAGCAGCGAGCCACGAACAGCGGGAGCTCCTGCTTCATCCAGCACCAGCTCCCCGTCCCCAGCACTGGCAGCTTTTGTTCTCCTGGCTCCTGTCTGATCTCTCCAGCCCGGCTTACATTCCTACTTCAGGGCCCCCTCCAAAAGTTACTCCACAAAACAGGATTCTGCTTTTCTATTTCAAATCCAGACCTGGCATAGGAGCAAAAATAAAAAGCAATCCATCATGGCACAAGTTCTTTTTCCATCTCTCCCTTGGTTTTTGCAAGTTGAACTATCACAAGCAAAAATTCAGTTGCTGTTTGGATGTACAGGGAACACATGGACTCAGGCAGTGGGGTACAAGAAGTGTATTTCCTGGATAAAGAACTGAATGCATTGAGTAAATTGATCTTACCTGTACAGCTTCCCACCAAAGCAAGCTGTGAGCTCGTGTCACTGGGGGAGCTCCACTTCTCACTGCTGCTATTCAGTTCTGTGTCACTGCTGCCATTCAGTTCTGTGTCCCACTTGCCCTGTGTCTTGCTCTGTGGCTCCTAAATCCCACGTCATCAGTGGCAACTTTTCCACCCTAAACCAGATCCTTGGTGCAGTACCAGCTCCAAGTGTTCTAGGCAGATCCAAGTCTGCCCAGACAGAGCCATCCCTTCCCTTGGGAGCTACAGCAATCCTAATAATGAAACAAGCAACTTCCTGACTGAGAGCTATTGCTTCCCTGGAACAACAGCATTTCAGAGTGAATGTGTTATCAAAACAATAAACCAGGCTGTGCATGTCCACATTAACTTTCATCTGCTGTTTCCAGGAAGGAGCAGCTGCTCTGACAGCTCCCTGCACATCCCATGCCTGTGTTGGTGTTTGCTTCATCTGAAGCAGAGCAGCCCCTTTGAGGAGGGGGGGCGAGGTCTCCTGACCCTGCCAATTACAGTCAGGTCCAGGCTGCAGAACTGGAGTCCTTGCAGCTGTGGAAGGAGCCCCAGAGACCCAAAAAGCCATGCTGCTCTTGAATGCTCCAAGCCATGGGGCCAGACCAAACCTATCCCAGGTAATTCCTCTCAAAACACAGAGTGGACCAGCACTGGGCATTTCACTCCCCAGATCTGTTCATATTGCACTTCCTGCTTCCTAGTGCAGGTTGCATCTCTCAGAAGCCTCTCTGCCCCTGCTTGTCTCCCTGCACAACCTCATGGACCAATCAGCTAAATCTCCCCCCATTCCACTGTGTTCTGGAATAGCTAAACAAGATTCCCATTAGCAGGAGAGGGAAGGTGTTATGATTGGAGCTCACAGTTTACCCACCATTGTGAAGAGCAGCTGTGGCTGCCCCATTCCTGGAAGTGCTCCAGACCAAGTTGGAGCAACCTGCTCCAGTGGAGTGTCCCTGCCCATAGCAGGGTTGGGAGTGGATGGGCTTTAAGGTCCCCCCAAACCTCCCCAGTCTGTGATTCCATGATTGTCCTCTTGCCTGTGAATGAGTGCAGACTGCAGAGGTCCACGCCCTGGGAGCTGGGCTTGGACCATCAAACCCTCAGAGCTCCTCAACTCACTGTCAGGCTTGGAATAAAAGAAAATCTGAAATTCAGGAAGGGAACCATGTGTTCTCATGCTGGAGGCCCTGAAGGAAGTGGAAGTGAATTCCCATAAAGAAATTACCAGGATCATTAAGGATTAATAATTACCTTTGCATCTGATAAGCTATTGGAGCTTTAATTTCCTGCAAGGTTTTTGTGAGCTGTTGTGTGTACAACAAATTGTGTGTGAGTTCAGCCTGGCATTCCTGGGCTCCAATGGCAGCCCAGGTTAGATGTACTCAGCCACCAGTTATTTTCCAATTAATGTGGAGCTGTGGTGTGATGAGTAATCAGGACCTGGTTACTGGGATTTTTAATGGGTGGCAAACAATTGCAAATCCTAACTAACCAAAATAACAGGGCCCTGGCCAGTGTCAAGTCTAATTTCACTAAATGCCAGGATCATTATGTTCTCCTGTGGTGGTTGATTTTGAACTGGCACCAGGAATGAGTTATTCCCACTCCATGGGGATTTCAGATTTCATCTTTGCTCCCATCTTTGATTTATTGAACAGATTTATTTTCTGGGTTAGATGTTCATAATTTGCCCTTCTGCTAATGATAAGATTTGCAGCTCAGTGTCTCACTGGTGAAGGAATCAGGAGTGTGGTATCTGGGTATGCTGGAAGTGTGATTGGCCACCTTAGACACTTCCACTGGCTCAGAAACACTGGTGTTCTCCCCCTTTGCAGAAATCTCAGTTCAAAAGCATCACTCTTCTCCCAGAAATGAATTCTGCCTCAGGAACTGATTTAAATCAGAGACCAAAATAGAGGAAAAACCACTCTTCTGTTATTTTCACTCTTCCCCTGCTCAGAATCTCATGTGACAAATCAGCTGCACCTTCCCAAGCCTGAGCTTTTTTTCCTGGAGAGGAAGAGGAGGGCATATCCCACTGCCACTGGAGCAGCACAGTCAGAACTTCACTCTGGAAGCTGCTCCCAGTCACCTTCTATCAACCTTTATGGTGAAAATATCTTAAGGACCCAAAAAATTTAAAAATCGAGGAAAACTCTCTCTATGTCCTGCAGGTGATTTCTCTCCCCCCACTCTCCCAGTACAAACCTCTCCAACTCCACCCTAAAAACCCCAATTTGTACCTTCAGCTCTGCAACTGCCACGATCCTGGTCCAGTCAGGATCATGTTTGCAGTCTCCCTGCATAATTTAGGAAGATTTTACTGCAAGAAAGTAATTTCTCTGCAAAGAAAGACCACTAAGTCTTGCCTGATCCCTTTAGCTCTGTATAGCTGCAAATTTAATGACCCTACAAGCTGCCATGTCCTTTAAATCTTTAATAAAATTATTAAAGAGCCCCAGCAGAGGATCTGCTGCTCAGTCCTCTCCTCACTGACACTCACCCTGAGCTCCAAGCCTTCTTCCCAGTATTTTACCCTTTTCAATAATAGATTATTTTAACCTACGTTTAGGGAGTTTGGACCATAATCCATCAGGCAAAATTTTCTTAAAGCCTCATGGACAACCAGATAGATTTATATTATCTAGCCTGATAGTTATTTCATTAGCATAAGTGATCAAATTAGTCTTACATGATTTACCTGCAATATATCCATGCTGACTCATTCCTACTACAGTAAATTGATTCATCCTAAAGAAAAGAAATTGAGCTGCAAACTAACTGTAAATGAAAATTTTTGAAGAACAACATTCCTCTGAAATCTCTGCCCCCTGTTATTATTTCTGTTGGGATGGAGCACAGACATTGTGGGGTTGTTTTGGGAATGGGGCTGGACTAAAGGAGAGCCAGAGGGTACAGGAACAAGTGGAGGCATGAAAGAATTGTCACTGCAGAGAGGGCAGCCACAGTCAAGGATTCTTGACTCATTTCAGAGATACACAGCACGGGGAATTAAGCTTGGCTCAAGACACTCAAAGTGGGATTTATCTGACCTGATTTTCTACAGACCCTGACGAAGCACCTTGGGCAAGAGGGAGAGGAGCAGGTTCACCTTGGAGCTTCCAACCACACACCCACCATTGCCTCCTACTGCTAATAAAACTGCTAAAGCCCACCTGCCATTGGATACTGCTGGGACAGGGACAAAAACCAGCCTTGAAGCTTTTTCTCAGGCTTCACAAGGACAAGAAATTACAACAATGATTGTACACCTGCAGGGTGTGTGAGAGCCGTGTGAGTGTCTTGGGATGTTTTGCAGAAAGTGTTTTCAAAGAGCTGCTGCCTTCTTGGACCAGTGTTTTGTTTTTCACATACTACCCTATATAAAGTGTAGTGTTTCTTTGAGTAAAGCTCTCTCTCTCTCTCTTTTGCTTCTCCAGTACATGAGGAATTGTGTTGCATTATTCTTTTTGACGCTCTCCTATAGCCTAAAATGCAACACCCACCTCCCCAAAAAAACAACAAAAAAAAAACTATTGCACAGCCAAACTATCTGTTTCTTCCAGTTCCTCTCCCCACAGTGGTGGGCAGTAATGTCCTTCCCTGAAGGGTGTCCCCACAGCTGGGTGCAGCCCCAGCCCCAGGGATTGCTGCTGGCACAGCACACAGGCACTCCCTGGGGCTCGGGGTGCAACTCCAGCTCTGCTCCTGTCCTCTTGTGCCACCTTTAGGCACAGCACCTTCCTCCCAGAGCTGCCTTTCCTCCCACCTCCTGCCTGCCTTGGTTAAACCTGAACTCTCCAGAGGACAGAGCAACCCAGGCATCTCCTGGAGTCCTTTGGGCAAAGCTGTCCAAATCTGCTGCCAGCTCTTTCAGCCAAAGCTGAGACTTTTCTTCCATTTTGCTGTTGGCTGAACATCCAGTTGAGATTCCTCACACAAGATTTAAAGATGGGAGAGAAGGGAGAAAGACACTTTTTATAGGGGCAGGTAGTGACAGGGCAAGGAGCAATGGTTTTAAGCTGCCAGAGGGCAGGTTTAGATGGATATTGGGAAGGAATTGTTCCCTGTGAGGGTGGGGAGGCCCTGGCACAGGGTGCCCAGAGCAGCTGTGGCTGCCCCAGTGCTGGAAGGATATCCTGGGATAGTGGAAGGTGTCTCAGCCCATGGCAGGGGTGAACTTTAAGGTCCTTTCCAATCCAAACCATTCTGGGATTCCATGACTTGGGAGCTTAACCACATAACATTGATAAATTTAGTTTTGTCTAGGGAAGCATTTTCATATCACAGCTCGCGAAGGCCCACTCCACATGCAGCTATTGGGTAATCTGGGTTACCACCTGAACCTTTAAACTACATTTTAACTTCAGCCCTGTTCTCCAAGACAATGAGGCCACATTCAACATCACATTGAGGGCAAAGTCAGTCATGTAGTTTTTAAATGGTCACAGCTGAGAGGTAAAACAAAGGCCCAGTCATTAAAGCATTGCAAAACTGGGCACTATATAATCCTCTGTCAAGCCTCCCCACTGGCTGGCACAGTAAAATAATATAACCAGAGATGCTTTTTTTTCCTCCTACATATACCCTCATTTAGTTTCTCAGGGAAAAGAAAAACCTCTTCAAGCTCTTAAGAGTTTAAAGAGAAATAAAGTTAAGTCTGACATCACTGAGGCATTTCCAGCCTGCTGTGCTGGATCAAGGGATGAGTTGTGTCCTCGAGCAAGAGCAGGCACCAGTGAGGATTCATCCCTGACCAGCCAGCAAAATTCAGTGTAACTGAGGCTGGTCCTCAAGCACCATTGACTTCAAAAGGTTTTAAGCATATATTTAAAATTATGGGTAGCTTTGATAACCTGGGACTTTAGTCAAATCCAAGGATGTCTCTAGGAAAGGAGGAGATGCTGCCTGCAAGCACAAAACACACATGGGCACACCATGAAACCCCTTAATTAGCATATAATCTGTGCCCTACCAGGAAATCTGAGTCTCTTCTCGATGAGCACCATAAAAATCATGGTAGTGCTGCAGGAACCTTCTCCTTAATTACACAGAATCTCTGGAGCAACCACGCACTGTGTAATTAGTCCCAAAATGAAGTATTTCAGTAACTTGCATTTAACAAGTAGTACTGCCATCCTGATTGCCAGTGTTCAGCCACCATAAAAAGATGTTCTTCTTACACAGGAAAACAGATTTTTCCTGCTTCTAAAATGCTGCATATTGGAGAGTTTTTCCAGGCTTTTCTAACATCAAGTCCTGTGTCCTTACAGATCTCAGGGTCAGCACTGACAAGGGAGCTTATCAGGCAGAATGATCTCTGGAGCAGGTTCCCAGCTGGATTAAACACTGCTGTGAATGGAGGAAATCAACCCAAAAAATAACAGGGAAAATGACAGCCTTCCTGCCATTTGACAGAGATCTTGCTTTTCCCTTTTTTCTCTTGTGCACGTTCATAATTTTGTAGACAGGTAATTACATGTCTGATGCAAAGACCACCCCTCCTAGTTCAGGCTTCAAAGCTGGCAGAATTCAGTTGCAATTTCATACTAGAAATCACAGATTCAGTAGAAATGCAGCTGGGTGGAGGTGGAAGATCTCACTTCCAATCGAGGTATTCAAGTGGGAGACACGGAATCAGCCTCAGAGCTGCTGCTTTTGCCTTCATCCTCCAAGCACAGGGGAGAGCTGAAGGAATGCAGATCTAAGCTCAGTTCTCCCACAAGGCAGGAATCGAGGTGTGTTGGGTTGATGTGCCCAGCAGTGTGTATTCTGTCCTCATTTATGGGTGGGGCAGTGCCCCTGATCTCCTGGCACATATTCTCTGCTAATGGGCCAGCTTTAAACCAGCTGGGGCAATCATCTTTATCTTTCCACAGCCCATCCTCCCTCCAGGAGATATCATCTGCTGCTGCCCCATTCAGTCCCACTGTGGGACTGATCAAATTCCATCATCCCACTGGCAGATGCTCCAGCCAGGGCAGCAGCCAAGCCTTTCCTACCCAGAGAAAAACTGAGATTTGGGACACCAAGGCACCTTCTTTCCACTGCATTCCAGAGGAAAGCCAGACCTTTCCACATCATCCCTGCACCTTCAGAGGAAACTGCACCTTCTCCAGGAGCACTGCTCCAGCTGAACCACATCTGCCACTGCAGGAGGATGCAGCCACCATTGAATGGGGCTGCTGCCACCACCCTGACTGACTGACGGGTGTCAGCTTGGATTCTGACTCTGGCAGGGTTTGGGATTGTTCTTTGTCATACTTCATTTCTATTTTAATTTTCCTAGTAAAGAACTGTTATTCCTAATTCCCATATCTTTGCCTCTGGGCCCCTTAATTTCAAAATGATAATAATTTGGAGGGAGGGGGTTTACATTGTCCATTTCAAAGAGAAGCTTCTGCCTTTATTGGCAAATACCTGTCCAGGCAAATACCTGACCAGGACACCAGGCCACCCCAGCTCCCACCTGTGCAGGACAGCACCCACCCTGCTCTCTCAGGAAGGTGAATTAAATGGGGTGAATCAAGATCACCCTAAACCCAAGCCTGTTTCCTACAGGCAGCTCAGCATCCCAGCCCTGCCATTCCCATCTCTCCCACCCTGACTGTGGCAGGGCAGAGCCAGCTCAGCCTGCCCAGCCTCCCTGCCCAGACGTGCCAGGAGCCCCACAGACACATTCCCTTGGACTGAAAACTTCCTCCAGGAATGGCTGCCAGCCATGTGGACCAGTGAGCACATGTTGTTTGGGGAGGGCAGGAGTGAGGAACACCATGGAATTTAGGGCATGGTAGCCCAATCTTCCAGCTTCCTCTGAAGTGTGGAGTGGACTCTGCTCAGGAGAGAGGTGGTGCAGAATTCAGAATCACAGAACATTCTGAGCTGGAAGGGACACACAAGGATCATCGAGTCCCACTCTTAAGTGAATGGCCCATACAGGGGTAAAACCCACAACCCTGGCATTATTAGCATCACTCTCTGACCAACTGAGCTAATCCTAGTGAAAAACTACAGGGAATTTTCATAAGGACATGGCCCAGAGACCCTGCTCCACTGTCATCAGCTGGTCTGGGGGCATCAGAGCGAGAGCTGCACGGCCAAGGCTGCCAAGATCAGGTGCAAATGAATACATCAAACAACCAGAGAAAGAAGCAGGAGTGGAGTGAACAAACATTTGCTTTAACAGCTTCTACTCACCTGGATCTTGTCAAAACACCTTTATCACATCACCAGCACCGCTCAGCATCAGCGCCGTGCCATCCTAGTAGGGCAAACAAACCTTCCCACAAGATGTGAAGATAAAGGGGAAGAATAAAAAAACAGCTTCACTGGTTTTCTAGTGACAGGATGGCCAGTGGAGAAAACTGATATTCCCTGAACAAAACCAAATACTGGATAGGAAATGAGCCCTGAAATTACCATCAGACATTTCCCTGTCTAACAGACACTTGTTCTGGAGGTCTTCAGTCATTGTTTTTTCAGGGTTGTGCCTGGCATCACTTCTTTCTAATACATACACATAGAATAAGCCAGAAATGTATCCAAACTACTCCAAAGAAGCTGCAGCCCTGGGAGCTGTTCCTCTCCAGCCCAGGAGATCTGCTCACACTGTTACTATTCCTGCCACTTTCCCAGCACCTAAGCTGAATATCCCTTGTTGTTAAGTCCATTCCTGCCCTCCCAGTACAGACCCATCCCTCCCTCTTTGCCAGAGCATCATCACCAGGTGCTCTCTTGCCCAAACACGCCCAATTCCCTCTGTCTGCTCCCCAGGCAAATGTTCCCTGGGACTATGATTGCTCCAATGTGCTGCTCGTCTCTTTTGGTGTGTGCACCTCCTGTCTCTCCACTGAGCCAGGGACTGGTTTACAGATCTTTCAGGTGCAATTTCTATTTTATGAATAAAATTTAAGATCTGGTCAATCAGAGACATGAGGGAAAAAGTCACACAGGAGCCCTTTCTGTGCTCAAACACCCAAAGAGCAAAAGCCTAAAATACACTGCGGATGAGAAAATAAAATCAGGAGCATCACAACTAAATTGGGATGTCTGGTCACTTTAGCTGTGTCACAACTGTACCCTGCTGGTGCTATTGAAGCCTCTCAGCTGCCCTTTAGCAGCAAGTCCCTTTCTTAAGCTGCCAGGCCTTTGTTCCTCCCCAGAATAGTGTCCTGCTCGTGCACACAGGGGCAGGGCAAGGTTGGACACTGTGCACTGCATTGTACTGTCAGCCTAAATAGAAGCTGATGGGATAATAATTAATTGCAGTCTCCCTGTAATAAAAGACAAGACAAAGCCAGAGATATAAATAAAATCATCAAAGGGACTCACAGAATAGGAGCTGTGTCTGCATTTTGTGGGCAATTTACAAGCCAAAGGAAGGCTGGGAACCCAAGGACTGAAAAGCAATAAAAATCTATGGAGCCCTCACAAAACCGTGACAGCGTCTCGCTGCTCTGCCTCGTTACCAGGCAGAGAGGTATAAATTCCCTCAACACCTCTGTTGTTTAAGGAGCTGGAAAGGGCAGGGAAAAGCAAGGCTGGAAGTGGGGGTGACCCGCAGCTCAGCGGGGAGGAGCCCTGGAGAATAGCGGAGGCAGAAGGCGGCCAGCGCTGCAGCAGCCTGCCAACGGAGCCGCGGGCTCGGCAGCCACCGACACCTTCCTCACTCTCTTTGTGCCCCTTGCCCCTCCTTATGGCCGCACAAAAGCACACCCTGCCCTGACCCGCAGCTCTGCGGGCCAGCTGCCTGTCCCTGCTCCCCGGCTGTCACCGCAGGGCAAGGAGAGCAGGGCAGGCACAGCCGGGGCTCAAAGAGCTCTGCCCCGGCATCGAGCAGCTGCAGCCTGAGCACAGCTGAAATAGCCAGGCAGCAGAGCAGCTCCTTGGTAAAGCCTGGATTAGAGGCCAGCTTTGGGTGGGGTCACGCACAGCACCGCTGTTCCTGCTGACAGCACCAAGGAGGAGAAATCGGCTTTGCCAAACGACAGAGCTGGGGCTCCCATCCTCACCAGAGTCCCTTGGAAATGCCTTACTGCCTCTTGATCTGGGGGTGTGATGCTGACCGAGTGCTGTTCAAGTTGTGGTGACAAAGCAAAAAAGCTTTGCTTGGTGATTCCGTATTCTCCACTGTTTTCCCCAGCTGGGAGACCACTTTTCAGTCCTTGGTGTTATACTGGCTCGTTGTTTTTAGGGGTTTTATCACTGAGTGGTGTCCTGTGAGCACTTGCTGTCACACATTTTGGAGGGGCAGTGGAGGTGAGCGTGGATACAAGAGTGGGTACTGGGACAGGGTGAGGGACAAACAGCCAGGAGTGTATACAATTTACAAAAACATAAAACCTAACAACAAATAGTCAACACAAACATCAACAGTTATGGTCGACTGGGTGGACACACATCAACACAAACATCAACAATTATGGTGGACACACATCAACACAAACATCAACAGTTCATTAACAATTAACCAATAACTCTATGCCCAAGGTCAACTAATTTATAACACAGCAGGGAGGACAGAGGGAAATCCTCCCCCTGCTCCCTCCCCATGAGGCTGTGACAGAGGAAAATGGGTAGAAACGACGGTGGATGTGAAGGGAGGGGAGGGCAAGATCCTCTGTCCTGTTTAATGCCTTGTCACTGAGGTCGGACAAACAGGCACCTAATCACCCTCAAAACTGGTGACATGGCACATCCCTCTGCTCAGCAGCCTGCCCTGATCCCCAGCTCTTTCCACTCAGCCTCAAGGACAGAAGGACTGAAAGAGGATGACCAGGTGCTCTCATAAAAGGGAGAGAGGTACAGCCCTCCCCGACATCTGGGCCTGGTCCCGGCTCCTTCTCCTGGGAACCAGCCTATTGTGCATTCAGCTTATCTCCATATGGCCATGAACCCCACCACAGAGATACACAGCCTTCCCTCATTCATCCCTAAAGTGCATGGAGAGGCCAGGAATAGTGGGAAGGCAAGGATGCACACCCTCAGCCTCTGTGGTAAAAGCTTTTCCTGCTAAGTGTGAGTGTGTAGCAGGGACAAGCTGGAAGCACAGATCCCAAATCCCAACACCACATCTGAGCTTTGTTTTGTGTTCCTATTTCCTCTCCCTGGCTTTTCTTTAAATTCTCCTTTCAGAATCTTCTCTGGCTAAACTAAGCCAAGGTAAAGAAACAACAACTAATTAAAAGGAGCTGACATTGCACAGTGTCCCCCGAAGGCAAACACGATCTTCTTCCCAAAGAACAAATAAGTCCTCAACTAAACAATGGCTTTCTTAATGGAGTCGGCAGAGTCTTTCTTCCACCCCATCCCTAAACAACAAACAAAGCAACCAGAGAGAAAAGCCACCTCCCTTTCCCTGCCCCTGCCTTGCCAGGACTTTTCATCCCCGCAGCAGCGATGCCAGGGGGAAAGGGGCTCTGCCTTGCTGGGGCCTGTTGGGAGGTCACCAGAGAGGGGATCATCACAACCACCCTGCCTTGTCCCTGTGCAGCCAGGCTTGGCAGGAAGGAGAGGTGATACAGCCCCAGCACGGCTCTGGCCAGCCCAGGAGCTCAGGCTACAACTTCTGCCTTTGTTTCCAAGAGGGGCACAGAACCAGAGCTGGGTTGGTTGGATTTAGGGACCAAGTCTTGGATCTGGAAGTCTCTGAGCTGAGGGTCAGCCACAGCTTACCAGCATAAACAGCTCTCTCTTGTGAGCCCTTCTCTATGCTCAGAAGATGGATTGATTATTTTAAAGCTCTTTTCAACCTGGATGATTTTATGATTGTGTGACTCTATCCAAGGACCTGGAGGGGCGATGCCCAGAGCAAACTCAGCAGTGTAGCATCCCCAGCTTGGCTCCAGGGAACTCAGAATGGATCAAACAGAAGTCTCCTGTCACCTGGCAGGTGTCCTGATAAAGCCCATCCCTGTCTGGGTGCAGAGCTGGAGCTGATGGGTGGTGTGGGGAAGAGAAAGGCAAACTGCAAGTTAATCTGTGTCTTTGACTCCAAGCAAGTTGAGAGCTGCTACAGAGAGTGGGAGAGATCTGGAAAGCACCCAAATATTTGTGGGGCCTGCCACCAGATTCTCCTTCTAGCTCACAAGCAATTCTCTGGGAAGGGAGAAGGGAGGGAGGCTCCAAGTGCTGCCAAGAGAAGAGCACACTGTGGGCACAAGAGCAGGCAAATCAAAGCCCAGCTGCAGCTGTGCCAGCTCTGTCAGTGCCCACTCCTGAGGATCACCCTGTGCCATCTGACAGCTGGGGTGGCCTCTCACTGCTCCCTAATCTGGCTCAGCCAACATGAACTAGCTTTTTCCACACCCTACACGTGCACGAGCACTTTCCTTCTCCCTCCTTGTCCCTCTGTGGGACGGATGAATGGATTGGGAATGCTCATGAGGAATTATCAGCATACTATTGGTGTCCTACATTTCAGTTTCCTGAGGTTTTAAAAGACCACAGCTCAGCTTGCTCCTCAGGAGCCCTCCCAACCCAGACCTATGTCACACATCCCTTAGCCAAGGCCATTTTGAGAGGGATTCACTTTGTGCTCTTCAGGGCAGCCTGAGAATCAACATTATTCCTGTCTTGGGTTGCAGTACAGGATGTGCCCAGCAATGTGTGTTCTGTCCCCATCTATGGGTGGGGCAGTGCCCCTAATCTCCTGGCACATGTTATCTGCTAATGGGCCAGCTTTAAACCAGCTGGGGCAATCATCTTTATCTTTCCACAGCCCATCCTCCCTCCAGGAGATATCATCTGCTGCTGCCCCATTCAGTCCCACTGTGGGACTGATCAAATTCCATCATCCCACTGGCAGATGCTCCAGCCAGGGCAGGAGCCAAGCCTTTCCTACCCAGAGAAAAACTGAGATTTGGGACACCAAGGCACCTTCTTTCCACTGCATTCCAGAGGAAAGCCAGACCTTTCCACATCATCCCTGCACCTTCAGAGGAAACTGCACCTTCTCCAGGAGCACTGCTCCAGCTGAACCACATCTGCCACTGCAGGAGGATGCAGCCACCATTGAATGGGGCTGCTGCCACCACCCTGACTGACTGACGGGTGTCAGCTTGGATTCTGACTCTGGCAGGGTTTGGGATTGTTCTTTGTCATACTTCATTTCTATTTTAATTTTCCTAGTAAAGAACTGTTATTCCTAATTCCCATATCTTTGCCTGAGAGCCCCTTAATTTCAAAATGATAATAATTTGGAGGGAGGGGGTTTACATTGTCCATTTCAAAGAGAAGCTTCTGCCTTTATTGGCAGATACCTGTCCTTCAAACCAGGATAATTCCTGAGCTTCAAATCCAGGGCTCACCCCCAAGCCTGGGGGTGACCCAGGGCAGGCCCTGCAGAACCAGAGGTCACATCCCGACATCCCTGGACTCGGCACAAGGGCAGAGCTGCCAGCAGGGCTCTGACACTGCCCTGTGTGACTCTGCCCTGCACACAGCAGACACAGAACACAGCAGCTTCCCCGAGCTGCAGGAGCAGCCCTGACAGCAGAGGAGCCGTAACCTTTTGAGGAAACACAAAACTTCAAAAAGAAATCACGTTCTGGGGATGGAACAGACGCTCATCTCTCACACCCTCAGCTGTAAGAGATCCCCTTCTCACCAGCAGGCTTTTTTTTAACTGCATCCAGGCAACAGCAGCTGATGGAGTGGTTGCTGTTCACACCCACAGCCAGCCCGAGGTGATCCCTCCCCACAGAACACCTCCTGCTCAATCGTGCAGAAGTGATTAAACACTCACATCCATCCTGGCAGCCAGGCAGGAACAGGTCAGAGGGGAGGAGGGAGGGTCTCACCATGTGAATATCTGGCATAAAGAGCAGCATCTCCCTCTGACTGCAGTTCCAGCCTCTTGTGCAGTGTGAGCAGGAGGATCAGGTTGGAGCTGTCACAGCAGCACTCAGAGAGCAGGGGGCTTGGACTCAAGCATAGAAACTACTCCAGCTGGTGTGTGGAAGAAGGGCAAGGGTGCAGACACCTCCTGTCCCCACCTTCAGCATGGATCTGGGGCTACTGCTCCTCCAGCCTAGGCAGGCTGACCAGGCAGAGCCTTGGGCCCCCTGCCTTTCCTTGATGAGCCATCCTGCCTGCTGTGCAGTTTGGGAAGTGTGGCACAGATTCTGCAGGGTGTGAGCACATCCACGCGCTGAACCACACACAGCTCAGGTTTTTTATCAGGAAGTGATAACACTTGGACTTTGAGTATATATTTAGAGTAGTTCAGTGATTAGGAGCAAATGTTCTTGATGATAGCATGTGTGAAATGCAAGCAAGAGCTCTTTTGATCTTCTGCCCTTGCCCTCCTGGATCCTGGGCTCCATGGCACAAAAAACCAAGACTATAGCCATGGGAGGTGGGTGCTCATGTCCCATGAAGAGCAGTGCTGTGTCCTCTCCTGCTCTGCACTCCAGGATCCTGCTGTTACAGCCTGCTGGGATTGATGGAAGGACTCAGCTGGGTGAGAAATCATGGATTTTAAATAAAAACAGAGGAATCCTGATGGATGTGGCATAAGGACATGTGGGCTCAGCTTTTCCCAGGAGCTGGACAGGTTCTCAAGCCTTGTGAGAAATCAAAGATGATGATACCAGACACTCATGGGGATCCAAGGCACTGCTCCTTGCTCCCAGAAGCTCCACAAGACCATCAGCAGAAGGCAGAGCAAGAGCAGAGCACACAGGATTACTGTGACCATGTAATCATGTGCTGATAATGCCATGAGGAAAGAAATGCCACACCTTGCCATTTATTTATTATTTTTAATTTATTTATTATTTTAATTTATTATTTTTATTTATTTATTCTTATTTATTATTTATCTATTATTGCTCCAAGAGCAAAACCAGACACCAGCAGCTCTCCCTGCTGTGAGATTCTTGGAAGAGAGCACTCCATCCAGCTGAGCTCCCACAGACAAGTGAGGGCTGGGTCAGGACTAAGTAGGTGTGTTAAAACTCTCCCTCTAACAGAATTTTTACAGCCCCTGAGGTGCTGCAGCCTTACATTAATGCTGCACTTGTCTTTGCAGGCTCTGTCTCTCACTCACAGCCTGATGATGCTGAGGTGAATCCTGCAGAACCATTTTCCTGAGCTCACCCTTCCAGGCACATCACTCCACCTGACACAGCCATGAAGCAGCTCAGAGGCAGCAGCAGCATCCTGAGAGGCTGCTGAGGGCAGGAGGGCAAAGCTGCCCAGTCCTGAGGGGACCTGTCAGCTTAAACTTTATCTGCTGGAGACCTGCAGGCCCTGAGCTCACACTTGTGGAGCACTGTGCTCACAGAACAGCCCTGCAGTGCTACAGCAGCTTGTCTGCTCTTTACCACAGTTTTCTTCCTCCACAAAGGTGTGGTTTTATGGGCATTTCTTTCTCACCTGTTGGGTTGATGTGCCCAGCAATGTGTGTTCTGTCCCCATCTATGGGTGGGGCAGTGCCCCTGATCTCCTGGCACATATTATCTGCTAATGGGCCAGCTTTAAACCAGCTGGGGCAATCATCTTTATCTTTCCACAGCCCATCCTCCCTCCAGGAGATATCATCTGCTGCTGCCCCATTCAGTCCCACTGTGGGACTGATCAAATTCCATCATCCCACTGGCAGAGGCTCCAGCCAGGGCAGGAGCCAAGCCTTTCCTACCCAGAGAAAAACTGAGATTTGGGACACCAAGGCACCTTCTTTCCACTGCATTCCAGAGGAAAGCCAGACCTTTCCACATCATCCCTGCACCTTCAGAGGAAACTGCACCTTCTCCAGGAGCACTGCTCCAGCTGAACCACATCTGCCACTGCAGGAGGATGCAGCCACCATTGAATGGGGCTGCTGCCACCACCCTGACTGACTGACGGGTGTCAGCTTGGATTCTGACTCTGGCAGGGTTTGGGATTGTTCTTTGTCATACTTCATTTCTATTTTAATTTTCCTAGTAAAGAACTGTTATTCCTAATTCCCATATCTTTGCCTGAGAGACCCTTAATTTCAAAATTATAAAAGCTTGCACCAGACAAACATGTATTGCACACAGTGCTAGCTCCAGAGCAAGCTGTGAGGAAGCAGATTGAGCTCTCTGTGCAAACCCACAGTGAAACCATTCCTTGGTGGCTTCTCTTGTGGGACACTTCAAAGGCACCACACTGCCACAATGCTGCTGCTGCCCTGGGGAGGGACTCCCTGAATACCCTCTGTGAATGAGGAGTAAAAATTAAGCACTTGTACTTGGCATGTGCAGCCCAATAAAGATCCCTGAATGTTCAGCTCCTCATTGAACCTAAGGCAGGCTGTTAATTCGTTATTCACTTCCCAGCCTGGAAGGAAAAGCATGTTATACCCGAGGGCCAGAACTGATGAACAGAGCCATAAATCAAGCAGTTTACAAGACCAGCAATTAGGAAACAAGCTGACAGAAGGGAGAACTCTGTCAGTAATAAAGCAGACACACCACAGGATCTGCTGAGTGCTCAAAGCAACAGGGGATAGGCAGTCCTTTCCACACTCCATCTCTAATTCTTCATTTGCTGCTTTTCCCCTCTCTCTTCTACTTCCTTTTATTTCCTCCTGCACTCCCACCAGTTTTTCCTCTATTCTCTCCCTCCTCTCTTCCAAAAAGCCTGTTCTCCCTGTGAATGCAGGAACACACCTGCTGAGCAAATGGATTGAGCAGAGGCATGTGCTGGGTACCAGCAGCAGGATGATGGGTTTGGGCAGGGTGGGGGAGCTGGGTGCTGCTCTCCAGCCCCAAGACTGCACAGTGCAGGAGCCCCTGGACAGGGGACAGGCCCTGGGGGAGACAGTGGCAGTGGCAGAGCTGCTCAAATAAGGAAGGGACAGGGTGATTTTAAACCACCTTGCTTCTGCCCTACTCACACCCACTGCTGGGCAGTTCTGCACCATGCTGCCCCACAGAACACCCCCAGAGGAGCAAGGCAGGGGCAGGGCTGGCTGGCACTCCTTCCCAGATGCTGCATTCCTGTGGAGCAGCACTCTGGGCAGTCACCTCAGCAGTTTCCCTGCACACAGCACAGGCACACACATGTGAAATCCCAGTGCAGTACATGGGCTTGAACCACCTCTCACATCCCCTCTGCTCCATGCACTGCCACAGCTCCTGAACATCACAGATTTGGGAATCACACCCAGAGGTGAGAGACTGCCTGCATTAGCCTTTGGCACAAGGCTCCCTAAAACAAGAGGAATATGGCTAATTATGAACCTTCTTTTATCAAGGAAGGAGGGAGACCAGAACACTGCTCCAGTCATCCCAAGACCAAATGGATCAAGTTATGCCAAGAATTAAGTGTGTGATATTCCACTGCAGCCTGCAGGAGCCTTATGTAGAGAATGAGCATCATCCAACACCCTCCCATGTGCCTGTGGGATCTTGACTGGAAAGGCCAAAGATTTGTCTGGAGGAGTTGTCCATAAGAGGAGGAAACATCTCCTCTAACCTTGAGCAGAGAGAGATTAATAATCCAGCTCCCCCAGCACTGGGGATGGGAGGCTTTGATGAGCTCTTTGGCAAGTGCTGCAGGAAGAGGCTGCAATGCAAAGTTAAATAATTAGGTCATTGCAGAGCACAAGGAAAGAAAGTAGAAATATTCCCTGATTCCAGAAGAAGAGCAAACAGCTGGATTTCTGGAGACAGGCTGCATCAAGCTTCACGAGGAACTGGGGAGGGGAATGGGCTTCAGGGTCTTGGGAAAAGCAAATCCCAGACACGAGGCCATGACAACAAAGCAGCTGAGACTCCTTGGGATGAGATGGGAAATCCTCTTCAGAGGAAGGTTTTTCCCACTCAGATCTTGGCAAGCTGCTGTGAGCATTTACATTCCACTTATCCAAGGTCTCTCCCAGGCCAGCCAGCCATGGATTTCACTCCAGAACAGCTGGACAGTTTCTGAACTCCCACAGTTCACCCCAGATGTGTTTGAGGACGGGAGATCCCAACAGAGCTGTGTGGGGCTTGCCTCAGGTATCCTGCCCAAGGGATCCCCAGAGCTGTGCAGGGAGCACCCATGGAGCTGTGCTGCTCCTCATCACCCTGAGCACAGAGCCCACAGGTGAGACACAGTCCCCAGCCTCCCAGCTGTCCATGGAGCACAGGAAGGAAGAAAACGAGGGAAAAACAACTGCTGGCACTTGGGCCAAGGGGTTGTTTTCCCAGAATTGTCACAGAGGATTTCCATGGCATCAGGTAGGTTTTGAGGGGCACTGGGAGGGAATTCCAGCCTCTTGGCTCTGCCCTGCTCCAGGAAGGTCAGAGCTCCTCAATCAGCCATATGTTCAGCCTTGGCTTCCCCTCCCAATGCCAGGACGTGTCTGGGAGGAAGGAAGCCAGAGGGAACAAGGATCACCACTGAGATGGAGCCTCTCCTTGGCTCCCACCCTAATTAACCAGCAGAAGGGCCCTGCCTTGCCAATAAAGAGTGTGGGTAGATAATTAATTAGTGGCCTATTGGGATCCCAGCACCTCTCACCCAAGCCCAGCTCCCTGGACTGATACAAAGTGGATTTAATGAAAACACAGTGGTTTTCCCATTATGGCCTTCAGCTAAATAGAACTGGTTTTTGAAGGAACCTTATTTACAGTCCTGTCCCACTACTGATGCTTGGCTGCTCACCCTGCATGTACAGGAGGAGACTGGAAAGGAACCTGCCTGTGGAATGCAAGAATGACACAGAGAGAGCCCCTGAGCTGATCTGTGAGCTGTTTATGTTCTCCATCCTCTCTGCAGAAGAAACCAGCAAGAGCAGAAGGACACCACCATCCTTTTCCACAGTAGGAAGCTAGAGGTGAAAGGTGTCCAGGAGCTGGAACAGGGACAGCAAACCAAGGCTCAGGTGGTTCTTTTCCTCTCCCATGACCATGGGTGACATTGAAGCACCAAGGTCTCAGGCCCAGGGGGAAGAACAAGGGCAGAAAGGGCAGCAGGAAATCATGTCAGGACAGCCCAAATTTTTTTTTAAGGGATCCTCAGAAGGAGCAACTGCCAGAGGTCAAGGGATGACCTTTCTGGCCTGGGATGGAATAAGACTTTTCTAAGGGCACTGAGGGTCTGGCACCATGTGTGATGCCCACCCAGAGATCCAAACCAGAGCCATCTCCTTTATTGCAGCTGGAGCCTTCCCAGCTCCCTCTCCTGGCTTGATGTCCCTGTCCCTTGCCCTGCTTTGGGGGGGATGTGTACCATGCTGCTCTCACCTGTCTATCCCCAAGTCACAGCATCATCCCTACACCACCAATTTCACACTGGCCTCTCCCAGCTGACATCCACACTATTGTAACCTCTCCTTTCAGAATCCTCTGAAAGCCCTTGTCCAAATAAATTCATCTTGAAAAGATCAGGATTTTTCTTTCCAACAGACACCTTTTTCACTTCTCTTGGTCAGCCCTCATTTTTCCACATAAAGCTGTCAGTTCCATGAAAATGCCAGCTCAAGGCTCGGCAGCCATGGAGAAACAGATCAAGAGGAATGAATCATCTGGAAAGCAAAGAACAGAACAGAAAAATCTGTGATTCATCCACACCTTGGGTACTGCGGGCACTCATGGTCCCTTAATCTCAAAAAGGGATATCAGAACTGAAACAGATTCTGAAAAGAGCACAACAGATGGTGGTAGACACACAGCATAATTAAAAGCACAATTACCGAGGCACAATGAAGTAGGCTCAGACTCGTTAGTGTGCAAGAGAAAAGGCTCGTGGGGACAAAGTCAGGGTGTGAAGTCATTACTGCTGTGAAGGGGGCTCTCCTCTCACCTCCTCCTCCAAGCCAAGGGCTCAGGGCTGGGGATTAAGCTGGGAGAAGCACCCCAGGAGGTGCAGCCCACCCCCAAAACCAGGGACTCCATCCTCTGTGTCTGCTCCTGAAGCTGGCACAGACACTCTGTTTCTCAGGAACAGAGGGACAGCCACATTCACCTCCACAGTTCCCATTATCCCCTTACTCTCAGTCAAACAATCCTCTCTTCTCTCTATCATATTAGGAAAAAAGCTCATCCCAATGTTCTCAGGAGTAAGTTAATTATACCAGTGCTGAAGGCCTTTCCTTGCCTCTCCCCATCTGTCATCTTTCATTCATTATGAAGGAATGAGCCCCCACCTTCTATCAGCTCACAGCACAGGCCACCCACCAGATTTCCAGTGAAGCACTGCCCTGTTTTTCTGTATTCATGCTTCTAGCAGGGAAAAACACCCAGAGAGCGCCTCACTTGTCTTCAAAACCTCCTTCTGCTGTGCCAGCACAGCACCAGGATCACTTCAGGATCCCTTCACTGCTGTTCACCTCTACCAGTCTCACACTTTGGCAGGAGCTCTCTGGGACCAGTCTCCTCCTTTTCCCTGGTGCAATTCCACACCACAAAGCTTGGTTCTGCAGCTTTTGCTGAGGATCTGGCACAGGAGCTCCCCCAGCTGCATCCATCACTGGTTCAGTCTCTTCCTCCTCTGCTCCATTTCTTCCAGAAGGACCCTGGGAGGGACATTCAGGCCCCTCACTGCACTGGTCCCACTCTCTTCAGGTTGAGCTGGGCCAGGGCGTGCAATGTTCTGGCCTGGCCCCAAGCCCTCTGGGGTCTGTAGGGAAGGAAAGGTCTTAGAGCCAGGAAAAAAAATTTAGCTGGAATCCCTTCAAAAGCCTGCAACACTTCACCTCCTCAGCAAAACATCTGAGATGCTGCACATTTATTTACTGTGATGTTCCAAGTTATAAAGTGCCTTTCCAAACCACCCCTAACACACACTGGATGGGAGCTGGCATCATCCCTTCTTGGAAAAGCCCACAGAGAGGCTGGAGGATCTCTGGGAGGACAGGGGAAGCCTAGTGGGTGCTACGCCAGTGATAAACCTGCTTTGAAAGCAGAACCTCTGCTAGCATAGGAAAGGGCCAAATTTTTGGAAAATATTTCAGTCAGTACTGAGCACTCTGCTGCAGTAAAACCCAATTATCCAGGACAGCAGCCCAGAGAGGCAGAACAATCCCTGTCCTTGAAGAGACACAGAAGCTGACTGGAGGATGCCCAGGCCACTTCAAAGCTGGCTCTGGAGACTCCCTGAGTGTCCTTTCACCTCATTATCCTCTCTCTGACTGTGGAACTGCACCTCTGTGACTCCACAGGCAAGTCTCAGCTGCACAGGGAACCACAAGGCTCTTGTGGGCACCCCAGAGCACTCCCTGGAGCTCAGCTCTCCTCCTTGGCTCCCTGGCATGAGACACCCACAGCCAGGACCTGACCTGGGTGCCTTTCACACACAGGAAAATGGCTCTTGTCTTCACAGCATTCCCAGTCTTGCAGATAAACCAGAGGGTGCCCCTGGAAAAACAATCTGCAGGAAAGCTGAAATGTTGGAATGGAAGTCTGGCTGGTTTGCATTTGAATTTCAGTAAAAATGCACTTAGACCAATGTTTGGCTCCAAAAAACCCTTCCAGGTTTGAAAGCAGTTCCTAAGAGCCTTGCTAAAGCAGTTTTTGGCAGTGGGGTGGTGTCTGCAGGAGAAACAGCAGTTCCCCCTGACAGACACAGGGTGAGAACTGCTCCTCCTTTATACCCAGATACACCTCAGGACTGGCACCCCAAAAGAATGGATTTTACACCTTCACCTGGGGATCATCACAGAAAACAAGGGGTTATAAAGCCACTTTATAACCTGGAACATCACAGTGGATAAAAGTGCAGCATCTCAGATGTTCTGCTGAAGAGATGAGGCATTGTGGGCTTTTGATAAGATTCCAGCTAATTCCACATACAAATCTGGCTCCAAGGCCTTTACTTCCAAGCAGGCTGTTACTAAGCCCTTACACAAAAGGCTGAATGCAGTGGCTGACTGCATTCCTCCTTGATGCAAAGCTTGGCCCTCCTCACCAGTGCAGCACAAGGAGAGAGAGGACCACACTGCAGGACAAGGGTTGAAGGATGTTGGGTTTTGCTGCTTGCAGATGTTTTCAGGGACCTGTTTTGAACTGGGATCATTTGGATTTGCTTGGACATTTGTAGCCCCACACCCCCAAGACTGTGCAGCAGCACAGGAGGGTAGTTCTGCCACCAGGGAGCTCAGCCCTGTGTTCAGGGCTATGGATTCCAGGACTGGAAGGAAAACAGGGAGGAGCAGGGGCAGAATCACAAGGAGAAACATGAGAGACTTCCCTTGGAATGACCCCATCCATGGAGAGAGGTTCAAGCAGCTGCAGGCTCCTCCAGATTACATCTTCCAAATCCCTGGGATAAGTCAGAAAGAGGCTATGTTGTTTCCACCACCTGACTCTGGAAACTACCCCCAGTAACACTTTACAGAGATGGTTCAGCACTGGCCCTGCTCCTGCTCCCCACACATGCAATACAAAGGTGTGCTGGCAGCTCAGGGGATCCCCCATGGCATGTTCAGCTGGGGCTGGTGTCCTCTGAAATAATCAGTGCATCCTCCAAAACACTGCCTGCATTCCCTGCTCCTGAAGCTGCCTGCTGGAAGTGCTAATGTGCTGTTAGACTCTGTGTGATGATTACAGACGATAAACATAATTATTTTGGGTGCTGATTGCCTCCACTGTCTCCATTCTGCTGCTGATGTGTAAAGCAATCTCAGTGTTATCAGTTTTATGGGCAGAGTGTGGAGGTACAGATTTATTCCTGAAGCCAAACCTCCAGGGAACAACACCCCCCTATCCTGAGGCACAGAGCTGTGCTGTGACAGATTCCAGCCTCTTGGAACGTGGAGCTTTTAAGATGCTCCTGAACACTGCCCAGCCCAGGTCAGAGAGTGATGGAGGTGTGTTTCCTCACTCAGCTGTAGATCCCAAGGGCAGGAAAGCACTGGTGATGGAGTGGGAACGATTTGACTCTGCCCAAAGCAGAGCTGGCAGGCACCACACAACTCAGGATTTTGTGGAGATGGAGCAAATTGAGTTTCCCAAGGCAGCACAGTGGCCCATTCAGCATGCAGGTACTGTGTGTGAGGCTGGGGGGAGCCCTTCAGATTAGCACCAGCACATGTCTCAGGGTGAGATCCAGAGCACAAACCCTGGCTTTTGTTTCAAACCCCTGACTAACCCATCCTCTAAAAGAGTGCAGTTGCTTCCCAGCTATGAGAATATGGAGCCTTGGGTGAACTCCCTCTTCTGCTATCCTCACCACATCTGGGAGAGGTGGAAATGGCAAGGTCTGGACAGCCTGCACAGCACCATAAACCTTCCAGCCAGTGCAGGAGGAAGGGCTTACTGCAGAAGGCTGAGGGGCAGAAGGAATAGTGGGATTGGCAGGTTTTAAGCTCCCCAAGCAGCCCTGCTTCCCTCCACACCAACCCCATCATGACCTGGCTCCATAGAGACAGCCACTGCCTGGAAAACAACCCACTCTTTAAGCTTTATTATTAAATAAATAAATCCAGCCAGCTACCACGAGGCTCTGCAGCCACAGCAGCCAAGGAAAGGATTGGAGAAATCAGAAAAGCTCCAGTGAGAGCAGGTAAGCAGGTAAATAAAAAAAAAAATAAACAAAAAAACCCAGCTTCTAAGCCTTTGCAATGCTCTCAATATCAATTAATATGTTTTAAATTTCTTTGGAGAGGCTTGCAAAATTATGCCTCATAGATTTACTATCAGTATTTGAGCTTTCCCTTCAAACCAAATTGTAATAGATTTCTAGTTTACACTTTTCAAATTATCAATGAAATTCTTCATGAACACAAATTAGTACCATTTCTAGGACCATCATTTGAAGTGTCAAATTTAATTCGAGCCAAAATTTCCTTTATAAACATTGGGAAAAACAGCATTTCTCTATAAGCTCGATTTTTAATGCTCAAATTTTGAAGACAAATGTTTAGAGCAGAGACAAGGCTCCTCACAGGAGCAGCTTCCCCCTGGCCTGGTCTGGCTGTGCAGGGAATTTCCACGTGCAGGCAGGACGACGCCGAGCCCTGGCTGCTCAACAATCAACTTCTATTCTCTGCAGAGCAGCAAAGGCAGGATTTCAGTAAACACACAGCCCCAGAAATGTGCCTGCAGATTGGGTAGAGCAGAGGCTGTGCTCTGCCTGCCAAGTGGGGGTTTCATGGGGAGGAAGCCTTCCCAGCGGTCAGAGACCTGGATCCCACCCCAGCTCCAGGAATCTGGGCAGCTCTGGTTGCAGGAAACCTCAGCACACTCAGGAGCCACTCTTCCTCTGCCATCACTCCTTGCTGAGGCACAAACCCTGCTCTGACACTGATAGCACTGCCTGACCTTGCAAGGCTGCTGCAGCGCTGGGTGATTGATGCCTGAAAGGTTGTCAGAGCTCTCTGCACTAAAATCTCTCTGGAAGGCACTGGGAGACTGCACAGATGGGTGCAGACATGTGAGAGGGAGCCATGCAGCTCACACACACACTGCTCCCCTCCCTGCCTGCAAATCCCCACACTGACTTGCTGGGCTACCACTCCAGCATGTAAATATTTACAAGATGGACCTGCAGAAAAGCTGGGGTTTAGAGCAGAGCAGCCAACACTCAGCTCAAAACTGCCCTTCCAAACCCAGCCTGATGCTGGGGCTGCCCAGGCTCAGCAGAGCCCTTTGCTCTTTGCTTTTACTCACTAAACCAGGCCAGTGGGAAGCATGAGCCCAGGGCAGACACAGCCCAGCTGTGCTCAGTTTGGCCAGGCTGGACCCTGGGACCAGCCTTGGCATGGCTCCCTCTTCCTTTCACCCTCCATGCCATTCACATGATGCTTACCCCATCTTTCACCTCAGTAATGAAGACACTGAAAGGCTGGACCAGGCCCTGAATCCACCAACTGCACCAACAGCTTCTATAACAAATAGAAAAAGAAGCAGGAGGGAACATCACACTCTCTCAGGATGGCTCTGTGTTGAGCAGCTGTGCTGGGCTTGGCTCTTTACAGTGTATTATCCAACTTTTGGGCTCCCTTCCTGTCCTAAAAAGGTCTGGTCACTGTTAATTTTTCTAAATCATCTCTTACCTTATTGGCTGTGTTTCAGAAATAAGTGGCATGAGTCAATCACAGAGGAGCAGTTTAAAACATTGTGAGCTACTTCCCTCAAGTGGAGGGAATAAAAATCACTCAGCTGTGTGTCACAGGCTCTGTGGGTACCTCAGGTAGGAGGAAGATAATGGGACATGGACACCTGCATGTGGTAGAACCTACCAAAGTATCTGAAAGGTGTCAGGAGAACAGAAACACTGCCAGGGATAGTGCAGAATAAACTTTCCCACTGCATAGACCTCAGGGCACACAAGGGGCACCCTCTGTGTCAGATTCCAAAAGGGCAGGGGCTCTGAGAGCCCAGCAAGTTCCCACATGGGCAGCTCATCTCCGTCCATGGCCAGGCTCTGGGAACATGCTGAATGCAATGAGATGAGTGACAAGTGCTCCCACACAGCATTTCAGCTCAAAGGGAGGAGACTGCTTGGGAGCAGCTTGTGGGGTGAAAGAGCTGAGTCGTGTGCAACAGAGCTGGGGCTGCAAGGTAGGGTGGGGTGGGGGAGCCAGCCCCAGCTGAGGGAGCTGGCAGAGCTGCTGGTGGGATCTGCTCCCACCCCAAGGCTCTGCCTCATCTCATGGTCACTGTTTTCCTCAGAGGAGCCAACGAAATGTGCACAAAGAATCCCCATCTCACTGCAGCTCTACAGCTGTGGAGAAAGCAGCCCAGCTCCAGCCTCTTCCCTGTGCTGAGAGAAGGAGGATGTTTCATCTCCTGCAAGTAGAAAGAGATGAGAGAGGTTTAGCACGAGGCAGGATTTGTTTCTGATCAGTCCCACAAAGGGACACACAACCCGTTTATTACTGGAAATTAATTGTGCCATCAATGCAGATGCCTGCAATTACTTCTGTTAAATATTATCTTTAATTAACTGTAAAATATATAATTAATAAACTTGCCCCCTCATTTTTGTTAAGTTTCACTGCTAAGACCTTATTACTGAAATAAATCTTCCCAGCAGCACACACTGACAGAACAGAGGAAGGTGCACGCCTCTAGCACAGAAAAATTTCCTTATGGGAAGTGGAATTAGGAGGGAGGAATAATCACCTCTCTTCGTGGCTAGGACTGTACAGACACCCCACTCTGCCAGCAGTTGTTTCAGCCCATGCTGCTTGGAAGCAGGCATGGAGAATCTGCTTTGGCTGGCAGGGAGGGCTCGCTCTGAAAGCTGTCAGGCAGATGCACACTCACCTTTCAAGCCTGAAGAAACAAAAAATAAATTTCCTTTTCTGATTTACAGTCCACTAAAGGAGTTTTCTGACTGTAAAGCTGCACAGAAGGGCCTTGGTGGTCAGGCTGGTTCTTTTAGAAGGTGTTGTTCCAGCTCTCAGTGCTGTGCTAGAGCTGCATGACTGATTTGCTCCCCACGTACATCAGAAATGTTTGGATTCAGGAAGGTTTATGGATGGCTCTTAAACCATCCCAATTAGAAAAATGCTTCAAAAACATTGCTGAAATTTGACTCCAAGCATAAAATTCCCCTTAGTCTTTGCCTCCACTTGTGATTTTTACCTCAACTTTGTTGATTGCCAGATCAACCATGGTAATTAAAATATTTCCAAAGACTGTTCTGGGCAACACTTTTTGCCTTGCTGCAGGTGACAAATGTTGGTGGTTTGCCTGAGGCTGGTGCTCCCTCCTGCCTGAGCTGAGCATGCCAAACCCAGAGGAATGGCTGCTCCATCACCATCCTGCCTGCCTGGCTGAGGTGCACAGGGGACTGCTGGCATGAGGGAGGAGGATACAGGCACAGAGATCCAGCTCTGGGGTATGCAGAGACATAGAGAGCACTCAGGAGCACACAAAGAGGCACTCAGGAGGAGAAGGGCTGTATGGCTTTTAAGGAAACCCTGCAATTTCCCTGCTTTTGGAGGGATGACAGAGCCCACAGGCTGCAGAGCCATTTGCCCACAGCCTGGATGTGTCAGTGCAGAACTGCAGAAACAGAAGCACAGAACCCCTGAGGCTGGGAAAGATCTCTGTGATCATCAGATCATCACAGTCACCACCACACCTGTCCTCAGGTGCCATATGCACATATTTCTGGAACACTTCCAGGGATGGTGGCTCCACTACTTTCCTGTTCCAATGCCTGACCACCCTTTCTGTGGAGAAATCTTTCATAATACCTGGTCTAAACCTCCCTTGGCACAATTTTCCCTTCAAGGTCCTGGTTTGGTCCCATTTGGAGCTATTTCACAGAATCATTGAGGCTGGAAAAGCCCTCCAAGGCAACCCCTATGACTGATCTCCACTTGTTACCACCCAGAGCACTGAATGCCACATCCAGGCATTCCTTGGACACCTCCAGGGATGAGGACTCTACCACCTCCCTGGGCAGCCCATTCCAGTGTCTGACCAACCTTTCCACCAAGAAATTCCTTCTGATGTCCAACCTGAAGCTCCCCTGGCACAGCCTGAGGCTTTTTCCTCTTGTCCTGAGCAGAAAAGGAGAAGGGTTCTCACTGTACCAAAATTTTGGCAGTGAGATGAATTTGGGGAGACAAGAGGGTGTCATTTCCTGGCCACCCACTACCACTTTGTCACCCCATTCTGCAGCTGTGGGCAGACTAAAAAGGGCTCTGTGGGTGTGAGTGCTGGAAATGCACAACCCCTGACACAGAGTAGGTCCTGGAGATCCTGCTGCAGCCCCAAGTCTAAAGAAAGGGCTCTGTTCTCCACTTCATTTAACTACCATATAAAAATGGTGTTGGACAAATGTTAAAACAGCCAGCCAATTTGATTACACAAAAATTTTAGACTCAGCAAATTATCTAGTGAAATGATGCATATAGAAATGTTAATTCAACAGCAACTGAAACCTTCCACATCCCTTAACATCTAAAGATGATAATTCTGCACAAAGAAAAGAGAGGGCTGAGCGCACTGTCCTTGCTGGAGAAATTACGGGAATATTCTAGCTCTCACCTACACTGTACCCTATATGCAGTGAGATAAATAACAGGGGCTGAGGGAGAATTTAGAAGTAGGTTTGGGCTGGAAGCTCTGAAATCATATTACTTCCCATGAGTTTCCTGGGGGAGAGGCTCCTGTATCAGCCCTTTACACACCCATCCTCAGGAGTGAGGAGCCTTTGTGCCCATTCCCAGGTACTTCTTTCCTGCTGGGTCAGACCAGGAGCACTGGAGAGGGAGAATGGAAGAGTTAAACAACTGAACTCTCTGCTGTTGGGCTGCAGAAGGGGAGGGAGCAGGGAGGCAAAGCATCTGGCTTCCCTGCTTCCCTAACAGCCTGGCGGGAAGGCTGCTGTCAATTCCGCCTTCTGCCTTGTTGGAAGAAAGTAGAAGTGACAAGAGGCCCTCCAGGCAGGCAGCCAGGAACCAGAAATTCAATTGTGCTACCTCCTGAAACTGGACCTTTTTTTGGAGACCCTTTCCCTGAAATTGTTTTGACTTTAAAAAAAAAAAGGACTGTCATCATGGTTCAGGGCCCATCCATCACCCCTGCTCTCCTGGCTCCCATTGCCTCCACGCAGGCAGATTTGCACAAAAGGATTTCCACTTTCTGGGCTGCTCTGCAAGCAGCCTCACCCCCAGTAAACACACAGACACATAAATATGCACACACACACACAAACATGTTATTTATAGGTGCAGCTCTGCACAGACAGAGTGTTTTCCTTTGCTGCAACACGAGGGCTGCGAGCACCACGGCAGCTGAATTTACTCCACACTCACAGCTCAGCAAGCACAGTGTGGGCCATACTGGTCTGTCCCAGGGGCTTAGACCAACTGGTTATTGGCTGGCGCTGTTGTTTCTCTAACAAGCCCCTGGATATATGGCAGGGCTGCAGAGAAATGCAGCTGGAGGAGCCTCTCTCCCCCTGTCAGCAGCAATCTGTCACTGAGCCTTTGCACCCGCCCCGTGCAGCACAAAAGCTGCACCACGGTGTCAGCACAAAGGTCAGGCTGCAGGTAGGCTGGGGGGGGACTCTTCATCTCTTCATCTCTGGGAACGTGCAGCCAGCTTGAGGCACCGTCTGGATGCTGCAGCAGGAATTTCAGCCTCACAGATGCCTGGCTATAATTTAAAACGAGGCAGCATTTCCATTACAAACCCCATTTTTCCCTGTGGATTTATACCTCAGCTATTCAGCTCCGCTTTGGGGTGGACCTTCCTCACATTTTTCCTGCACAACATTTAAATCCAGCTCAGCCTCTGTTGGTTGTGAGATGGAGAAGGAAATTACGTATGCACACACACACACATGAGCACACACACAAAAGCTTACACAAACATGTGCCTGCAGAGAGATCTGTCACACAAAACCAGACCAGCCAATGCAAATAACCTCGATTTTAAGAGTGAATTAATTTGTCTTGATTATTCTAAATTATTAACAAGTTCCAGCAACCTTAGAATGCAATAACCACACTCGAGCTTTCGTCTAGGATAAATGGAAACAGATTACTTACACTGATAGAGATGATATCAAAACAAATGTGACAGCAAAGTTGGAGGTACAAACCTGACCCACTCAGAGCCCCTCTCCTTGCAGCAGTGTGTTAACTCCTGGATGCTTCCCCTCCCCTGAAATATTCCAGTGCAATGAATCACCCCTGAGAGAGCCAGAGCCCCCCTGTTTCCCTGGCTGCCAGGTGAAGCCTGGCCTGCACAACACTCCTGTTTATGACTTGCTCTGCCTTTAGAAACCCCATTTGGTTAGGGTTTTTTAATTCTTTATCAATTCTACTTTGATGTAGTCCAATAAAGCACATTGACACAAGCAACTTATGTTGGCTGGTGCCTCCAGTTCCAAGAAAGCCTTCCTGGCATGCAAAGAGGGGTGAAGCACCTGGCAGCTACTACACAGGTTACCCAGTGATCCCAGATTACCAGGCTTATTCAATCCAAGCCCAGGCCTGAGATGAGGAATGACCTCCTGTTTCTCCTACTCCCAAGCAGAAATAGGGATGATGCTCTTTATGATCACTTCCTCACATCATACAGAAACATTAGGAAGTGTGACAAGGGTTTTCTCAGTCTTAAAATGAAAAAGCTGTAAGTGGCCACTGGAGTGAGATGAGCATTTCCTCACTTCTGATGGCACAGAAACCAATCTTGGATCACCAGAGCTGGCACTGGTCCCAGCAGGGCTCAAGCACCTGGAAACTGTAAGATGTTCCTATTCACATTCTGCAAATTGTTCCAGTGCCACAAAGATCTTGATGAGGCAATTAGGAATACCATGGATTTATCCTGGCAGCTGGAGACATTGCTGGTAGCCACATGATATGCTGTATTCCCTCTCTCTTTCCTGGTTTCACACCCAGACCTTGCTCCTGAGGCTGGGGAAGCCCTGACCAAGAGCATCACTCAGGGAAGACATTTAGTAGATGTTTAGATGGCTGCTAAATGCCACCCAACAGTTTCCTTGCCTCCTGCTAAGAGGGCAGAGGAAAAGAACTGGGAACTGCAGGCATTGGAAAACAGCTCAGTTTAGCCACAGGGCAGTCTAAAGTGCCTGTTGCATTTTTCACCTAAGTGCAGCAAATCCCCTCACTAAGCAGCAGCTCAGGTGGCCATAAGTGCTGAGATGCTAAGTGGGGAGCAGGTGTTGGGCAGGCTGTGCAGCAGGCAGGGCAGGGAGCAGTGGAGAGGGACACTGTCCTTGCAGGGAGGTGATGCCACCTGCAGCAGCACCTGAGGCACCCAGCCCTGCTGGATTCTCATCCATCCAAAGCTTCCTGCAGCCACCAGGCAGGGACTGGGTTTCACTCCTCACAGCAGGAGCTCCAGGAAAGGGAAGTGTCTCTCCAGAGATGAAGATGGGTGGGGAACAGAGAGGCTGCAGCCATGACACAGCAGTGATGGCACTGGGGACCTCCCGTGCCAATGGGACACTTGGGTGCTGAAATGCAGCTCAGCACTTAAAAATGGAAAAGAACAAAAAGAAAACATGGCTTTAAAAAACACCTGGACCTATTAGCTCTGTGCCAGGCTCCCAAGGAGCCCCTGCTGCAAGAAGGGGAAAAGGCACATTAATTTGCTGTGAGGCTGCAAGCATCTAACTTAGGGCTCTTCATTTATCAGAGGAAGAGCTGCAGAGCTCTATCTCCTCACACAGAGACCTGCCCAGCACCAGCAGGAGGTTTCCTCATCCATCCATCCATCCATCCATCCATCCATCCATCCATCCATCCATCCATCCATCCATCCACCCATCCATCCACTCCATGGCAGCTGGCAGTGCCCAGGGCTGAGGATGGATGGCTGAGCGTGGCAGCCAGGCTGGAGCACAGGCAGCCAGGAGAAGGGAGAGGAGCTGCAGCAGCCCTGGGTGAGCCTGGGGGTCTGCACTGTGACCCCTGGAGTGTGGCTGCTCCAGGATCCCCAACTGCTCCCATTTGGCAGCTCCCAGGTGCTCAGGACCACACGGCACTGGCTGGATCCTCCCTCAGGCTGTCCCCAGACAGTGGCAGCAGCCCTCAGAGCACTGCTCTCACCTGACTGGCATTTTGGGATGCTGTTACTGAGAGGCATTTTTGGAGTTTTGGGACCTGCTGAGGAGAATGAGGCCAAATTCCCAACCTTTCTGCCCTCCCACTTCTGCCCTGCTTTCTGTTTTCTGGAAAGTTTTCCCATGCTAAGTATAGCTCCTAACAGGTGCATGGCCAAAGGGGACTGTCAGGGATGCAGCTGTTCCCACAGAGGCCTGGATCCAGCTCCATCTGTCCACTGGAGCTGTCCATGCTGCTCTTTGGACCCAGGATGGGGGAGCATCAGGGATGCAGGCAGGAAACACACGTACACACACAGGCAGAGAGAGGAGGATTATGCCAGGGAATGCAGCAAACAAAGCCTCTGACATCAAACTAATGCATCCTTTGAGGCTTTAAAGACCCCTTGGCACACACAGGCAGGCTGCCAGCTAACTCATCTCTCTTCCTTGCCATGCTAGCAGCCTGATGCCAAGGTCAAGCTTTAAAGGAAAGCTGACTGCTCTGCAATCCCCTGTGCCTCATTTGGGGATGCCACAAAACTCGTAAGGATCAGTGACAGAAAATATTTGACTGGGGCCAAGGCCAGTGTGATGGCTGAAGTGGTTCCTTGCCCAGCCAGCTGCCAGTCCTGCTCCCATCCTGCCAGCCCCACACCCAGCTGGGAACCAGGCTGGGGCTGCAGGGGGTGTAAGGCAGTGACACAGGGAGCTGGGGTCCCTGTAATACCCCAGAGTGGGCAGTGTTCATCAGCAGGCACCTCCACATGCACAGTGCTGACCAGGTGTCCCAAATTTGTAGGGGACAGGTGCTGGGGTGACCCTCAGGGCATTGAGTTGGCTCATCACTGTGTAGGGGATATGAAAATAGGAGCAACAAGGATAAGTGACCACCCTGCTCACAAACTAAAGGTGCTTCCCACCCCTAAGGTGTCCTGGAATAATTCCAGGCTGATAGGACATAAGGAAATAAATTTTGCAACAGCACACCAAGTGCTGCAGCAGGAACAGCTGATCTGGTTCACAGATCTGGGGCCTGGGACATGTGCTGGCTTGGCTTAATGGAAGGGTGATGAAAACCATCCTCAGGGAATAGGATGGCACCATGACATCAGCATCACTTGAAGAACAACAGAGGAGGTTTCTGCAGTCACTGGGCCACCACAGAATATGCTCCAGACTCTGCTTTGGCCATTTGGGAATTTGGGGAACGCAGAGCCCAACTCCCTGCTCAAGCTGCAGGAAACAGCCTCAAAACTCTGCCTGGGGCTCAGTGAAGGGGTGGGAGGGGCTGGGTGAGATGGATGTGTATAAATTCTTGGCAGAGAGACAGTCCATTCTCTTCTTCAAAATTAATTTTAAAATGAAACCACACTGCTGGTAGCAATCCAGTCACACCCTCCCAAAGGGAAGAACCTGCATCCTGGGATCTGGGGTGACTTTCATCCTTTCACTACTCTTTTCAGGCAGAAGTGCTGACTGAAGCTCTCTGGGTCTCCAAAGACCATTCCATCAGCTCGGTGCTGCTGGGGCTGCCAGGCTGAGTTATCACAGGTCCTGCCCTCCCCTGCCATTAATTCCTGCTCACCAAGGCAGCCCTGGCCAGCCCAGGCAGAGAAGGGCAACCCCAGCTGCAGGAGTCTCCCACAGTAAGGAAGGAGGTATCAAAGGGAAAAAAGGAAAATAAATATTCCCCAGGAATCTCTGAACAGTCTTACTGGAGCTCAGACAGCCCCGGGAAGGGAATGAAGGCACAAACTTTCCAGCTCACGTTGCCCAAGGAGCTCCAGCCACACCCCATGGGCAGCCCTGAGCCCTGTGTCCCACAGAACCGTGTCCCACACTCTGGGCTTTCCGTCCCAGCCCAACCCCTTCCTGCCAGGCATAGGGTCACACTCCTGTCCTGCTGTCACCTGTGCCAGGTAACACCTGTAAATCATCTTTCTACCAAAACAGAAGCAACACCCAGCACTTCAGCAGCACCGCTGGAACATCTGCAGCGTTATGCAATCCCTCTCTGGTCAGACATGGGACTGAGAAAGGGTTTTCTGCTGAAAAACTTAAGACATGAGTTAAACTATCTTTGCTTTTGGTTTTAATCCCAGCCCTCGAGTGTCTCAGCCCCAGCAGTGAGCACAGTCACCCCTGAACACTCCAGAACTGAACAGAACAGTGACCAAATGTGGGAGCAGGGCTTTGCCCCTGGTCAGGGACACCCAGCACCACAAAGCCAGCCACAAACTCAGAGATCTGAACAGCCTTGGTGAAACCTCCTGCCTGCATTTTACCATCCAAACAACAATCCAGGGGGGAGGGTGGAGTCTGATGTGCTCCATGGATTAGAGCAGGTTAATTAAGAACCTACAAAGATATTATCCAGGATCAGCCTTGAGAGCCCCAAAACCCCCAGAGCCACAACTTTACTACAAAGCCTTCAGAAACAGGGTGTTCTTCAATCCCCAGCTCCTGGGGCCCTGTGCCTGCATGCAAAATTCCACTTTTGTTACTGCAAAAATGGCATTCTGGGCTCCCGCAGCTGAGAAGAGTCTGAGAATGCAGCTAAGGGATTAAACCCCTCCCCTGCTCCCCAGACCTACAGTAAATAGAGTTAAAGCAGTTCTGCAAACTAGAAGAGTTTGAAGCCAATTTTGTGGCTATCAGGCAGTTCTGGTATTCTTTGTTCTTAGGAGAAGCAGGGCAGAATAAAGGGGGATTGACCAGAGAACTGGGATGGCTCCCTTCAGTGTGGAGATTTTGGAGGTGGAAGGGCTGGCAAAGAGGAGGCAGAGGGAAGAGGAGCAGCCATTTGAGAGACATTTACAAATGGATTTCTGAGCCAAAATTTCCCCTCAGTTACGCCTGCATATCTCTGCAAACATACCTGGCCTCTGCACTGTGGGTTGAGGACAATTTAACCTGGAGTCTGAACAATGGGATTAAGCACTGGATCAGCAGAAAAATGGTTGCAGATAGCTACGATTGCTATTGGAGAGTGATTGTTTCCCTGAGCCACATTGTGTAAGTGTCGGTGCCTTTGTGAGATTTAATGGTCCAATTATCCCAGGCAGTGTCACCTCCTCCCCTTGTGCATGGCCAGACCTGCTCTCCTGCCTCCATTCCCCTCTCCTGCTCTGCCAGCAGGCAGACACAAACTGCTGCTCATTCAGGGCCAGTCCTCAAGTTAACTTCTCCCATGCCCAGTTAACTTCTCTGGGGATGCCCAGAGGTGATCTCTGGGATGGGTATCTCATCCTAAAGGTGGCTGTTTGGGAGCTGGTCTTCCTTCATGGGTGAAAATCTAAGTTTTTGCTTAATTAGTTCAAGAAGGAGCAAGCACTGGCATGCGGAAGGGGGAAAGCTCCTCTTCTGCTCTCCAAAGAGCAGCCTGCAGCAGGTCATAAAAGACTATCAGGTCCTCACCAGGATATCCAAAAAGCACTGTAAGAATCAGAATTAGAGAGCTTCACCACAGGATTGGACATTTATGTGCACAATAACAGCATCTGCAGGGACTCCAGCGACAATCAGAGCAGCTCCTGCCTCTCCTGCTCTGGGGTAGAAGCTGCTGCCAGCTGGGGTCAGGGGGAATCTCCTCTCACAGGGTTGTATTGCACAATTAGGGCCATTATGGGATTTTTATGCCTTGCTTTAAGGCATCCAGCTTGGCTTCTGGTGGAGACAGTATACAGGGCTGGGAGTTCTGTGGGTCTGTTCAGCTCAAACAGTTTTTATGTCCTAATACAAAATTAATGGTTCTCTCACTGAGACTCCATGAGGCAAAGCTGCCTGCTCTGGGCATTCCATCCAACTGCAAAGCAAAAGTGGGGCTGAAAACTCATTCCTTCAGAATGCTCCTGGATGGGACACATCTCTGTCCTGGTTTGAAGGACAGGTGGCTGCCATTAAAGGCAGAAGCTTCTCTTTGAAATGGACAATGTAAACCCCCTCCCTCCAAACGATTATAATTTTGAAACTAAGGAGCTCTCAGGCAAAGATATGGGAATTAGGAATAACAGTTCTTTACTAGGAAAATTAAAATAGAAATGCAGTATTACAAAGAACAATCCCAAACCCTGCCAGAGTCAGAATCCAAGCTGACACCCGTCAGTCAGTCAGGGTGGTGGCAGCAGCCCCATTCAATGGTGGCTGCATCCTCCTGCAGTGGCAGATGTGGTTCAGCTGGAGCAGTGCTCCTGGAGAAGGTGCAGTTTTCCTCTGAAGGTGCAGGGATGATGTGGAAAGGTCTGGCTTTCCTCTGGAATGCAGTGGAAAGAAGGTGCCTTGGTGTCCCAAATCTCAGTTTTTCTCTGGGTAGGAAAGGCTTGGCTCCTGCCCTGGCTGGAGCATCTGCCAGTGGGATGATGGAATTTGATCAGTCCCACAGTGGGGCTGAATGGGGCAGCAGCAGATGATATCTCCTGGAGGGAGGATGGGCTGTGGAAAGATAAAGATGATTGCCCCAGCTGGTTTAAAGCTGGCCCATTAGCAGATAATATGTGCCAGGAGATCAGAGTCACTGCCCTATCTATAGATGGAATTCACATTTCTGGCCACATCCTGTATTGCAACCCAAGACAATCCCACAGCCCCCACCCAGGCTCACTGACTCACCTCCATCAGTACAGCCCCTCTAAACTCTCTGGAGCAGCATGGTGATGCTGGACTCTGATGGGTGCAGTTTGGAGCTCCTGTGCTCCAGGGGTCCTCCAGCCTCCTGCTTCCACCAGCTGCAATGCAGGTGGGTTGCAGGCAGCTTAAACCTGACTGTGCCACCTCTTCAGGAGCCTCTCCTGCTGACCAAAGGGCTGCCTGTCAGGTTAGGCAGGAACAGCTGTCTGGAAAACTGTCTTTCAGGATTCACACAGAGGTTCCTTCTGATTGTATGGAACAACACCTCATTCATCATTCAGAGAGCCAGACAGAGCCACTCATCTTCACTTGATGACACCTTTTATCTACAAACACTTAGACTGACTCAGAACCAGCCTGTGAAACCATCAGGATCTTTTTACCACACCAGGGGCATGTTTTTCTGGCTCACATCCAGCACAGTGCTAGAGGCTGGAAGAATTCCTTGCTCCCACGAGGACTTTTTCAGGGTTTTTCTGAGCAGACTGGAGTGGGCTGTTTTTGTGGAGCTGATTATTTTGGTATTCAAGTGGAAGCTGAGCTCTGCAATTGCCATGTGTGTGGTGGCTTGTGGCTTGCCCTGAGGGAATCCATAACACTGCTGGGAATTCTGACCCCAGAGTCCTGACTCAGGCATTCTGCAAAACCACAGGCCCTGCTGCTTCCAGCCCATATTTGTGCTCCTATGTCTCTGCTGGGGCCAGCACAGTGATGGAAAAGGCAGGATTTGAACTGCTGGACCAAAGCAAGGAGAGATGTGAGCAGCAGCATCTCCCACAGTGCAGTTCCAGAAGTCTCTTCCCTTTGGCTTTGTGTCCAGCTGTGAAACTGCAACAACTTCCACCATCCTCTTCTTCCCACTTCCACCTGATCCTCTCCAACACTTCTCCACCTTGCTGAAGGCTGCCACAGATCTCCTCTGCCTCCTCCAAGCCACTGCCATAAAGCAAATCTTTGTGCACTGTTACTTATGGGGGAGCTTTCACACAGCTTAATTCACTGGGAAAGAGGACTGAAATATTAGGCCCTGACTCTGAAATAGGGAATTTCTCTTGGTGGCCCTTACACCTCAGTGACAAAGTGACCACACAGAACAATGAGGCAGAGGATCAGTGCCCTGAGCCTATCCTGTGACACCAAGCACTCCTGCTGTGCCCCACTCTGATCACAGCACCATGCTGAACCCTTCCTTCACCCCCAGCTCTGTCTGTCTGGGGGAACAATGTCCTAATTCCTAGAGGGATGTTGACCAAATCATAAAGATGTAATGACATTGTCTGGGCTGACACGCTGATCAATGCCTTTCATGCAAAATTATGCTTTCTGCAACTAATAAATATTGATCCTTTTTGTTCCTGTGCAGCACTGCAATAAAGAGTGACTTAACTGTCTGCCAGCTCTGAGCCTCCACCATCGTTTTCCAGCTCTCTGGCAGCATCCATCTGCACCTCCTACTAACCCAATGAGGGCACAGCACCTCCATGGACATCCATCTCCCTCCCTTCTGTCCTTTGAATGGTACTTATGTTACAGGGGTTCCTGGGAAGCAGTGGAAAATAAATGGAATGGAGGGAGTGCTGGAGAAGGGGAGCAGGGTCATGTCCTGGGTACATTTAGGATAATAAACAGGAGGAACCAGACCCAGTGCAGAACAAATAGAAACATTTACAACTGCTTGGCAGGGGAATGGGGTAAGTGGTAATGGGCATGTTGAGACTCCCTAAATCAAAGCTCTGCCTTTGGCAGCCAGCTCTGCTGACAAACTTTGCTGGACACAGGGATCCATTCAGCCCTGAGGAAAGGCTGGCATCCACTGACAGCAAGTGCTGCTCTATTTGCTCCTCTTCTGGAGAGGGGTCAGGCAGGACCCTGCCCTTCAGACCCACTTGGCTCCTTCTACACACAGTGTGGCACCCATAGCTCCACTGCTCCTGTATGAACACAGGATCCCACAGCCATGGGATGGCACCCTCAGCTTGGGTTCTGGGACCCTCTTTCCTCCAGGCCTCACTGCATGGCTTCTCATTCTCCCATTTCCCCACCCCAGCTGGAGGAGAAGCCTTTCCCAGTCTCCCAGGAGCTGCAGCAGAGAGCACAAGGTGTAAACTCAGAGCCTGGGCTGCAAATGGATTGATGATGACAGGCAGAGGCCTGGCTTCAGTCACTGCTGCCTGCCAGCCAGGCACTGATTGGATTTGTGCACTACACATATTTTGGGAGCACGCTGCTTCCTTTGCTGAAGGGATTCAAACCCATCATGAGCAGAGTTCAGCTGGAACAGTGAACCATAAAGCAGGAAGGGCTAAAGGTCCACAGTGCCCTGTGCAAACTCAGTGAAATGTGTCTGCTCCCTTCCCCACGCAGACAGCAAAGTGCTGAGAAAGCTTTTAAAGCAAAAAAAACTACAGATAAATACACTGCCTCTGGATTACAAAGTTTAAAATATGATGGCATCTCCCCCAGATTGTGAATGGGCTCCCTGAAGAGCTCCTTCAGCTCTGAGACCCTACCTTCCCCATTCCCCCCCTGGGAGAATTGCAGAGGCAAAGGGCTGCTGTTCCAGCAGATTTGCAGGAGTGGGAGTTGAAGAATCAATGAAGCTCTGAAAGCCAGTGGGGAAAGTCATTCTGCACCTTCCTGACACCAGGAATAAATGATTCAGTGGGAAAGGGGAAAAAAAAATCCAACAACTCTCAAAGAGGCTGGAATTATCCTCTGGAGAGATATTTCATCTTGAGGAATTGTGTTTGCTGCAGTGTTCATCTTACTGAGCCACAGAAAGGCTTTAATATCCAGCAAAAGGTCAAACCTAAATGGGAATTGCCAGAGCCTGCTGGAGCTCCTGCCTGCACATGAGCTCCCAACCCTCACATGGAGTGGCTACACCCAAGCCAGGCCTGAAACTGGGAGTGATGCTGAGCTGGACCACGTAAGGATATCCCTATTCCCAGTGTGTCCCAGTGTCTCCATGGGACACGGCTCAGCCCTGCACTCTGCATGGGTACAAAAGGAACAGACCTTCCTGCCTGGGTGCTTGAGCAGGGGGAGTTTGGAGAGGATTCTGGTAGTTTCCAGGTATTTCCACCTGTCAGGAAAATTAACCCACAAACACCAGAGATTTATGTCCAAAAAGGAGACAGAGCAGTCCTTTTTGCTTTATTCTAATAGAAGGAGAGGCGATGGGGCATTCCCCTGGATCTCTCCAATTTTTGGAGGATGCAGCCTCCCTTTTTATCCTAATTTCCTGCTGCATTTCCCTCTCTCTTTCTCCATGGCTGAGGTGCTTGAGAGGCACAGACCTCCCAGAACACCTGGTACCTGAGATTCCCCTCTAATGTACAACCTTCCCTTTTAATTTTTAATTATTATAGAATTCATAGCTTTTCCCCATTGCTTCTTTCATCCTCCAATATCCAATTTCATTCATCAGCAAACCTACAGTTTGTTTGTAAAGGCAAATATATTTTTCCATTCACCCATCAGTGGAATCCCTCTCACTGTTTCTTTTCTCTCTCTCTCAATGCTGCTTTTATCTACCAGCAGACTCACAGCTCGTTTTAAAGACAAATCCACCATTCCTCTCACACCCAAGGGATCTGATTGTCAGCTGGGCTTTCAAGGCACCTGAGGGCTGCAGGGGCAGCTGTCAGCTGCTCCTCAGCTGAACATCAGTGTTTGAGACAGTGCCAGAGCCCTCTGAGTCCAGTGTGGTCTGCAGGGCTGTGAGAGCTCTCTCCTCGTGCCCATCAGCTCCCCATGGATAGACAATTCTTCTCTCTTTTCCCACTTCTGCTCTGGAACTGCTGCTGTCTCCCTCACCCACACATCTGCTCAGCCCTTCCTGGGTAATTTGTACTCTTTTACTTCCCTCAGACTCAGCTCTGCCCTCTGCCAGTCTGCTATCACTATCCCAGGCTGTAGCAGAGTTCCAGGGATAAATTGGGCAGACAGGAGAGGAAGGCAGAAGTTTCCAGGGACCTTCCTGTCTCCTCTACACCATGACAAAGATGAGTGTTCAGGAAAAGAAAGGAGGGAACTGAGCCTGTTAGTGTAGAAACATAATCACAGGGTGATTATATGCAGGTGCTTTCACTGAAGAGCTCTGGGAATCAGGGGTACAAACCCAAATCTAACTCTGACATGGATTTGAGATGGACATGTTTTTATAGCCTTCTCATTATATAACTATATATTAATTATTAAATTAAAAATTAAATATTGTTCTATTGCATACATTGATCTTATGCAAGGCTGTATTCTTGAAGTTTTCATCAGGACCCCCAGACATCCTTTCACATTATTCATGTTACAATTACATAGTTTCTCATTATTCTTATTATGATTAAACAATAATTATATTAAATTACCACACAATCATTATATTTAACAATCATATTATTTATCATATGATGATTATGCAGGTGCAGACAAAGCTCAACATTTGTTCCCAGGGCTGAGTTCCCTTTCCCAGCCCTACCAGACCCAACCTTTCTTTCCACCCCCTGAATCTATTGTATACAATTCTCATGTTTTAGAAACATTTTTACCCTACTCTATCAAGCCCTTCCTGTAACATCCACGGTCCCCCCAAGAGTGCACAATGCTGGTCAGTGAGCTGAGGGGAGTTTTACCTAAAGCAGAGGTGAAAAACTGCTGGAGCTTTGAGATTGATAGCAAAGCTGGTCCCATGCTGCAGGCTAAATCCAGACCCTGCAAGGAAACAGACCTGGGAGCTATCAACAATCCTGACAGCCCCCAGCCTTCCACCTCAGTCATCCCACACAATGTGAGACCCTCCTGCTTTCCTGTTCAGGAGCACATCAACCTCCACCAATGCATCTTCATCCTGCCCAGCAGTTCCAGCTGTCCTTCCAGCCCCTCCTGATGAACCAGAGCCATCCATGCTGGGCAACACACTGGTTTCTGTGCCAGTGTGGAGGAACATCCACTGGGGATGAAACTACCACTCTCACTTCCAATTGTGACTCAAGCCAGATTTCATTATGTAGAGAGAGATTGAATTTCTCCAAGGTTAATACAAGATAATTTTTTGTTCAAATATTTACAGTTAGAGCTCACCAGAAAATCAACAGGATTCTGCTGGACAACACTCAACTATCCACATCCCCCAAAGGCAAAGAGGGTTTTTATGAGCTATTTAAAGCATCCTGAGAAGTCATCCAGGATGAAGCCCTCACCATTGCTCCCAGGCCAGAATGGGAATCCATGCCTCTGAGGGAAACAGGAAAAACTTGCTGGGCTTTTCTTCCTAATAATGTGCCCACATGGACACAGCCAGAGCAGGTCACCAGCCCCTCACGTGGTGACACAAACAGAGGAGGTGGAGACCATTCAGAACTGCATCCAGCAGCCACATACTTGGGAAGCCCATGCTGTGGAAAATGGGGTCAGGTTGCTTCTCCTCGTGTTTGGCTTTGTGGAGCTGTTTGTGTCTCCTGGATGCAAGATTTCCCTGGCAACAAAACGGAGCTGCCATTTGGAGATCTTGTCCTTTCCATCCAGGACGTTTAAATTCAAGCCTCAAACTTGTGGTTGGCAGGGAACAGGGGCAAACAAAGAGCCAAATAATCTGCTGTCAGCTCCTGCCTGCCCAGCCTGCAACACTTATCCCTCTTGTCCACAGGGAATGGTGGAGCAAAGAGGCAGTGGCTCAAGGGCCTCCACAGATTTAAGCTGCTCAGAATTACAAGACAGAATTTAAAAGATCCAACAGACAGTAAGTTTACTGAAACATTTAGACTTTGCTCCATCCTCTACAGGGTCTGTTGTTCCATGAGCAGAGGGAAGACTGAACTCACCCACAGCTGCATTAAACATCTGGGGCTTGAGGAACATTCCCTGACTGCTTCTGAACCTTTGTTTGCTACTCCCCCAACCCATGGCCCTATTTCTGATGTGTCAGCCTCTATTTGAAGCTTCCCTCAACCCCTCCTGAGTCTGCTGCTGTCTGCACCTGAGGTTTAATGGTTTTCTGGGAGGCAGGTTTGACAGAGCTGCTGTGTCAGGTGCAGAAGCTCAGGTGGAAATTGCCCTCTCCTTCCTCTGCTCCTTTCCAAGGGTTAAGAGGGAAGGTGAGCACAGGCTCTATCCCTGTGAAGAGCTTTGAAGGGAGCACAGACATCCCCAGGTGCTGCTCCTACTGAGTTGATTTCAGTCTCCCCTCCCTAGGTGGACAATCAGCTTTCCAAGGGAGTCAATGACTTTCTGAGGCTTTTCTAATAGGCAGTGCTTTTCTGGGATGAAGTTCCTGCCTTTGAAGGTGGCTGATCTCTCCCCAGGCTGGTCTGTCTTCTGTTTACCCTATTCTGCAAAGGCATCCCATGCCAGCTCCTCTCTCTGCTGGATGCAGAAACATTTCCCTGCAGCCACAGTGTTTGTGGATGGTCCCCTCAGTGCACCAGGCTCACAGGGAATGCAGGAAGGAGCTCCTTCCTCTTGGTTGTCACCACCATCCCCTCTAACCAGGCAAGCCCCAGCCCTACAGATGGCAGCTCAGCCCTCCCTGTGTTGCTGAAAAAGGGAACACAGAGGAGAGGGGAATGCAGACAATATCCTAAACAAATCTGCTGTTTACAAAGTCCCCTGTAAACAGTTTACATTGCTGGGGGAAAGCATGGAGAAACAGCTGCTGGAGAGTGCTCTTCCCAGTGGGAAGAACTCCACTGCTGTGGGAGGCAGTGGAGCTGATGCACATTTGGAAAGGGTGCAAAGGCATGAGAGAAAGAAGAGCAGCAAAACCCCAGCACCAGCCACTCTCCCAGCTTGTCAGGAGCTCTGGCTGCCTCAGCAGTGCCTCCCAGAGCACAGCCTGAGGGTGGGCTGTCCCTGGGTGCAAGGTGACAGTGGCAGCCAAGCTCAGGCTCTGAGCAGTGCCTGTGGTGGTGAGGCTGAGCTGCTCCTGCTGCCAGAGGATCCCAAAGGAGCCAGCCCTGCAGCCCTTGGGCTGTGTGAAGAGCCTTGTGACTCTCATCCCTCAGAAATGTGGTGTGTGGTGCCTCCTGCTCATGGTTAAACATGGAATACCAGCAAGAACACTGCAGAGTGCTGGCATACAATGAAAGAGAGTGCCTCTAATCTCCCTGTTTCCTGTCCCTGGAAGGCTCTTTGAAGTGCCTGTGCTCAGGGCAGTGCAGGAACACCCGTGACCCAGCTGACCAGCACAACGTGGACCAGGGCACAGCGTGACTGCCTGAGCCCTGGGACTGCCAAGGGCAGGAAAGGCTCTGAGGGAAGGCATGGAAGAGTTAAAGCTCAAACACCCTGCATCAGTCCCCTTCACACTGGAAGGTTGGATTTGTTACTTGAGCAGGACGTGAGAAAACACAGCTTCTGCTCAAGGATGGTGTTAAGTGCTGTGAGCCCAGAAAGAGTCCCAGAGTGGTGCAGGAATGGGCAGCCAGCTGGAGCAGCAGGGACAGGGAAAACATCCTCCCTGCACATGATATGGCAAACCCTGACCTGCTGGTTGGAAAGGAATACAGGTACAATGACTAAAAAAACAAAAAAGAAAGTGAGCAAACTCAGGCTGCCCAGAGAAGCTGTGGCTGCCCCATCCCTGAGAGTGTCCAAGGCTGGGTTAGACAGGGCTTGGAGAAACCTGGGATAGTGGAAAGTGTCCTGCCCTTGGCAGGGCATGGAACAAGATCATTTCTAAGGTTCCTTCCTACTAAAACCAGTCTGTGATCCTATGAATACAGGTACAATATTTTTTAAAATAAAGGAAGTGGTCAAACCCACTCATTAGGTGTGAAGGGCAGGCAGGGACACCTCCATCAGCAAGGGGTGAGAGATGTTCATCCACATTTACTCTCAACAAAAACTCAAATCCAAAACCATTTTTCACAGCCAACCTCCCCAAAAAATTGTTTGGTTTTGGCTTCACAAGCTTTTGTGCAGCTCTAAAAACATCAGCCAGCTACATTTCTGAATGAAATACCTCCTCAGAATGAAAACTTGAGCAATTTTGTTTTAAACTAAGTCAGAAAGGACTGGAGCTGTAATCCCACAGGAGAGCTGGGTGTGTTTCCTTGGTTTAAAATGACTTGCTGAGTTTGCCCTGAATTTTGCATATTTTTGCTTGACCCCACATGGCTCAGGCACAGTGACAAAGCACCTTCAGGTCCCAGTCCTTGCAGAGGAGTAGTGACCTGCAGGGACAGCCCAGTGCTTCCTAAGCCTTGAGAAACCCCCTGTGGAGGTAGTCAGGCACAGTTTGGAACAGGTGTCAGGGCTTTTTGGTGAGTGAGCAGCCTTTCCCACTTCTATTTTAATGGTTGGTGCTGAGGGTCACTTCTCCTCATACACCAGTACAGCCAGGGCAAAGAGATTCCTTCATGCAACATCTCCAGTGGGAGCACCTTGCCCAAAAATCCCACAGGCAAAGGCAGAGGGACAGCACAGCAAGTTCAAATTCACAAATCCATCTATCATCAATTCCTTCCTGCCTGGTGTGATGGGCTGGTCAGCACCTGTGTCCCTGCAAAGGGATCATCTCTTCCCTTCTTCTTCCCAGGGGTTTTACTACTACAAACCTTTAGAACACAGACAAAATGGCCAGCAATTAACCCACACCATGAAGCTCCAGACTCACATGTCCCAGTGTCCCAAAACCATCTGCTGGAATGCTGTCCCAGACATCTACCTAGAGCAGCCCTACACTCTCAGCCTCCTCCTGTGCCTTCCAGAGCATCCCCATCCCTCCCTGTTGATTGAGAGGATAGCTGGGATATGGTCTGTGCCTCTGGGAGCTGTGGGAGAGGGAAGAGCAGAGCTGGGGGGCAGCAGTGGCCTGGTTTGGGGTGAAGATCCATGCTCCCCATGCTTGCCCAAGGTCAGGGAGCAGTGGGAGCTGCCCTGCATCTCCTCACCCCCATTTCTAGACAATCCCTCCCTGCTAGCATGCCAAGGGCCCTTCCATGCATGGAAGTACTCAGGAATTCTTGCAATTAATTCCCTGTCATCCCCATGATAGCTCTGCTGTGTGGAGGAGGGCCACAAAGCAGCAATTAGGGAGCAAAGACAGACTGCCAAGGAAGGCACTGAGGTCACACCTGTGCTGCTCCAGGAGAAAGCCCTTACCAAGCTCCAGAGGGAACAGCAGCTCCTAAGTCAAACCTAAGTAATAAGATGGTCTTCTAGGGGAAAAGATTAATCATTATTGGCAGCAAAGGATGAGCAAGTCTAACAAAAGCCAAAGGTGTTTTCATTGCAGTCCAATTGCAGCTGGGAAGACAATGTTAGCTAAGAATCATTAAATCTGTTGCAATAATACATTTTCTTTGATCCAAACCATAAAATGGGAGTGAAATCCTCTTAAGCCAGCAGCAGCTCCTAATGGAACAGACATCATTATTTTTTTTGCAAACTAGAAATAAAAAGTAAAAAAGGGTTAGATTATTAAGTGAATAGATTAGGCTCCCAAATGGTAAATATTTACTCAAGCAAAACCTGCCTAATTTAATATCTGCTTCAATTTATTTTTCAGTTTGGGATTATAATTGAAGGGAATAAGGGCATTTTCTGACTGTACAAACAGGGATTCATGAACCCTGTTTGCCCAGAATTCAGGCAGAGAAAAAGGACCATGGGAAACTTCCCCTTCCTAACCCCCAAGTAACATCAGTGCTGCTGCATGTGCCAGTGATGAGCTGGGATCTTCTCCAAACCTAGAAGATGGGAGGTGAAACCAAGGTCCCCTCTCACACTTGGTCATTACATTTCCTGAAACATCTGACCAGGAGGTCACTGCTGCTATTATCAAATATAAAAAATATTACAGAAAAATTGAAGTAGTTTTTTACTGCACTCTGATTTAGTCCCTGCTTTCAGAGTAAGTTTGGGATATTCCTCCCCTAGTGCTTTTCCCTCTCTGCCAGACAGGAGATGTGGAAAGGGAGTGAAACTCTGAGCTCTAGCATTCATATGGGCTCAGTACACCTAGGTGGAAAATTTGCCTACCCAACCCCTTCTCTGGGGTGCACAAAGAGAATGTCCTGTGCCCAGGGAACATTTTCCACTCCAGACATGAAGGTGTCAAAGAAGAGCTTTGTATCATCAAGGTCAAGGGAGGGAATTCTGCCCCTCTGCCCCACTCAGGTGAGACCCCACCTGCAGAGCTGCCCCAGCCCTGGGGAACAGCACAGGGAGGATGTGGAGCTGCTGGAGAGTCCAGAGGAGTCACAGAGATGCTGGAGCCCCTCTGCTCTGCAGCCAGGGTGGGAGAGCTGGGGGTGCTCACCAGCTTGCAGCTGGCAACCAACTCTGATATTCTGCTCCTGGAATGAGCAGGAAGAAGGGAAACATTTGAATACAATACCTTCCTGCCTGCAAGCATTTCTGATCCTGGCTTGACCAGCTCAAACTCAGCTCCAGGAGTGTAAACTTCAGTGCATGTCTGAAGTCTTTTGGGGAGGAAGATGAGACAGCACATGGGTTTCTCTGACATAGATCTTGCTGTCATGTCAGAGCTCTGTTATGTTTTCCAGACAGGAACCTTGCTGGCACAAGAAATTCTCCACAGAAATCCTTGGTGCAGGTCTGGTATGTTGTGCACAAGGGTCAGTGGGGGGACAAAAATGAGAGAGAGAAATGGATTCATAATGAAATCTTGAAGTAAAAATGTGGCTGGTCAGATTACAGTGATAGAGAAGGTCAGGAGTACTTTAGACTCAAACAGCTCCTAAATCTGGGTAAGAAATGGGACATCTGTGGCAACAGCAGAATCATCAGAAATAACAGCTAATCCCAAATTGGAAGCAAGTACAGTCCAGAGCTTGCTAGAGAACAACATGTCAGCAGGATTACGGGCAAACCTTACAGGGCAGCTGTGATTCTGAAGGGCTGGGAAGCAAATTGTGATCAAAGAGCCACGCAGGCACAAGAGGAAACAGCATGGAACCCAAAATCCTTCTCCTGAAGGCAGATGGAGGTGAGTGACAGCCCAACAGATCCTTTCCAAATCACCCCCTGGGTCCCAGGAGCAATGGATGGGGACTGCTCACGTGACACTGCCCGACACGCTGTGAGATTGTCTGTGGGAAAGGAACAAGAGGGGTAATTTTATTGTCATGTCCTGCAGGGGGGTGTAAGGAAAATCACAGCATGAGAAAATGACAGTGTATCTGTCTGAGGTCATTTGCATGCCCAGATAATCTGTGGGAGGAGAGCCAGAGCTGCTGTGCTTGTCAGAGGCACCACCACGACAATGGGCCTGGGAATCGGGAGATTTGCAAGCCCTGGAACCTGCCTGGAGTCTGCTGCTCTCAGAAACCAAAATGAGCTGACTTCATCATTTAGCCTTCCCATGATTACACTTTCCTCCCTCATTATGGGCTGTATGATGGTCTCATCTTGCTGATGGCACAGGGGGACAGTCTCATCCCAAGGACACACTGAGGGGACACAAAGAGACCCTACACATGCAAAGGAGCAGAAAAATGAAGGCAGAAATGGAGTAGCAGTAGCTGTGGGCAGCCAGTGCAGCCCAGTAGATTTTAGCAGGGATATAGGAGAAGGAAAAAAGGCTTTGTCAGTGGCTACAGGTTGCTCCTCTGCTGCAGAGGGAGAAACATGCAGTGGCAGATGGGAACTGGCATGGCTGGCAGGAAAACTCAGTATCTCTGCATTGGAAAATCCAGCTGATGGCTGGATGGAGCAGGGCCAGGAGCACAGGCTGCCTGCAGAAGGCACAGGCACTTCACAGGGAGTGTCAGGGAGATGGTGACAGGTTGGGTGAGACTCACTCACACAACCCTTTAACACTGCACTGCCAGAGACCCCCAGGAAAATCCCAGTGATAAGGTGTGCAGGACTCTGCACAGCACTGATAAAGTGTGGCAGAAATCTGATTGCTTAAAAACCTGGGCATTCCAAAGGGATTTCAGCTGGGTGCACACGGAGGACGAGTTGGGTTTTAGAGATAACCTTTGGGCAGAACCATCCAGCTTTCAGCAGAGCCCAGAAATGGGTACTTAGAGAAAGGTCATCAAAGAATGGAGGGGGTGAGTGGATGGTGAGAAAGAGACATCAAGAAAGGAGCAGGGAAGAGTAAGCATGAGGAGATTTAAAATTCCTGAGCTGAAGGCAGGAGGTTGGTGTCCAGGAAGGGCTGTCAGAAAGCAGAATGTGAATTAATTTGGACAGTACAGGATGGTTTAGGAGGAAAGTGATCACTCTGTGAGTCATCAGCAGGACATTAAATATGCAAAATTTGCAAATAAGGTCACCCTGAGAGGGAATGCAGGGAGAGAGGAGGGCTGGGCAAATAGCCAAGGATGGAGCAGGTGATGTAGCTGACAGTACCTGAGGATTGTCAAGCAGGGCAGGCACAGCCTCAAATCCATCAAGGCAGGGGGAACCATGTCCTCCTTGGGCAGAGGGGAATAACACACCTCTCCCTCCACCAACAGGTAGACCTGTCACTACCAGACACAAAGAGAGAGCAAACTGTGATGACAGTGTGCTAGTGGTGGCCATAGATTGGAAAAGACAAACCCACAGCTGCAGCTGGGAGGGAGTTGTGTGGAAACTGAGCCTGGCCAGCATCACTCAGCTGCTTCCCAGGCACTGGGAGAGCCAGAGCTTGTGTCTGGGACTGCAGGGGAAGGAGCAGGGAGATCCTGAAAGGCTCAGTTGACCCCAGGTCACAGAGCCAGCTGGGCACACAGCAGGGCTGAGCTCACCCACCCCCCTGGAGCTGGCAGCTCCAAGGGAATGCCAGGTTACCTTGCTGCTGGCAATGGCCTCTCACTTGTCAGCAAGGGATGCAGGCAATTTACACAGGGATGTGGGAGTGCTGCAGGTGTTAGGCAGCCACCCTGAGAGCTCAAGACAACAAAGAGATCCTGAAAAAAACCAGATCCATTTCTAGCTGCAGAGAGGCTCTTAGCAAGTCCAGCAAGCCCCAGGCAGAGCTAGGGGAAGGGGGGCTGGGAATGGACCACTGGGACAATGGTACAAGAACAAAAGGGCTGCATTAAGGGGTGTATTCTAGCAGTTAAACCAGCTTTAAGCAATTTTGCTGCTGCCTAATCTGAGGCTAATAATGAGTCAGTTTTACAATCTAGAAATGCCTGGTCTAGTCAGTGGGGAAAAGAGGGTGAGGCACTTAAACAGCCCAAACCTTATGTTTCTATGTTCACAACAAAGGCAAAGCACTTTCAGGTTTAAAGTACACAACCCCTGATGGAAGCAAGATATTATACAAACTGTGCTGTGATGGGATGAGGAGCCTTAACATCTCTGTCTGGTAAACCCCAAGAGGCAAAGTTCAGTGAGCTGGTGCCAGGGTGACTGGCAGAGGTTATCCAAAGCCAGGCTCCATGAAATGTAGTCAGGACTAAGTGGCCTGGTCTCTGCAGGCTGCCTGCTTTCCTGTTTACCTGACCCAGGAAACCAGAATTTCTTTTACACAGCTTCATTTATAAAATAAAGCAGTCTGTAAAGCACAGCTTAGCCCAAAATTCTACTACCAGACTTCATCAGATCACTCCAGGCTCTGAGGCTACTGTCTCAACACAGTAATAGACATTATCCTCAGGCTTTATGTGTGTTTATGTTACCCTTCCATTTTCCCTTCAGATATGACATGCAATTCCTAGAAAATATGTTATAAGCTCTTCTGCTCTGGAGTTCTGCCACCTCTGATTGCACTCATTTGAGCCAAGGATGTAGTTTCAAAGTAAATCAATAAACAAGGCTTAAAAGGGTCCTACAGACAGAGGCTGGGGGCAGCACCACCTCCCCCTCCCCAGTTATCTCTGCTGTGCTTCAGCCTAACTGAGCAAATGGGTGAAATCCAAACAGGACAACACTTCCAAAATCTCCCAGTGTTGCTCTACAGTATGGGAGTAGGGGCCAGGGCCTGCCTTGCACCTGGAATGGCACCTCCAGTGTCAAAAGTCCCTGGAGTCACCAAACGAATATGAGTGTCACAGCACAATCTGGGAAGGGTCTCCCAGGATCATCAGCGCATCCTCCTCACTACCAGCCTGTGCTACCCATGGGGGGTGCAGCCAGGGCCTCTTGGTTGCTGCAGGTGGTCCTGGAGGGACCCCAGGAAACATCTCAACCCCAGTGAGAGACTGGGATGGCAAACCTGGAAAGCCTGGAGTCAGAAAGTTGCCATGCACCTCCCACTCTTACTGAAGACATGTAGGGCCCCTCGGGCTTGCAATCACATCCAAATAGAGCATACCTAGATTTATTTGGGAATCCCAGGGCAGCACATCACCTCTAATCCCCTTTACACTTCTTGTAGCTTCTTGTATTTCCCAGCACACCAAGAGCTATACAGGCACAGAATCTGATCTTTGGGAGTTTCCCAATCAGCTCTAGCAGGGCTGTCCCTCCTCAAGCAGCTCCTCCAAGGTGACCCATAATAGACCCCATGAGCACAGTGTGGACTGCTGGCTAACCATTTCCCTAGGGAAGAGCTGAGAGGTAGGTCATTCATCACCAGTTGTCCTGTTCCCCAGGATCAATGCACACATGGGCAAGGGAACTACCAGAGAAACCTCTGACACAAAGCCTGCTTGGATGCACTCACAGCAGGATTTACAGTGCAAATTAACTCCACTGGTTGAATTATTTGGATTTTGTTTTTCTTTCAAAACTTCCAAAGGTTGCATAGACACAATGCTGACAATTCAGCCAGAGAGGAAGGCTGCTGTTGCACACAAAGAGAATAGAAATCCCCTCACTCTGCCACCAAACAATTGTTGGGTTTGTGCCTGGCAGCATCTTCAGTTGAGATCTTCATTGCCTGTGTGCTGATGGTTGTGTCAGTGTGCCTGCCTGGGCTTCCTTGGGCCAGCTCAGGACATCTGCTCCCAGCTCTGCTGCTTCTGCTCACTGTAAAACAGAATAAATCATTCAAGGTAGAAGTGATCTCTTGTTCTGGTTGTTTTCATGGGCTGCTCTCTGTTCAGTGCTCTGTGTTGAGTTTCCAAATCCAGCATTGTGTGTGCAGAATCTGATTAGGGGAGTTTACACCACCAGAATATCCATTCAGTGCAGCAATGATACACAGCTCTGGAAGAGCCTCCCACACAACATAGTAGCACAGTGAAGTTCCTACTAGAGACATGTAGGATGAGCAGCCCACACGTCTCCTGCACAACCAGATTACTCAGCCCTGGAGTGCTGCTTGAATCAACACTTTCTTGGGATTCAGGGAGAGATTCCACAGACTGCTGCTCTTTTTTGTGGAGGTTTGTTCTCGTTCACAGAGCTATTACTCATTACCTGTAAGGCTGGGTACCACCAAGGTGCTCTGAGCTGTCCCAGCCTGCACAGAAGGTTCCTGTGAGCTGCACTGAGTGACACAACTGCCAGAAGCCATAACCATGGCCATACCCATGACATTCCTGTGTGTGCATCCCCCCTGTACAGCACCAGGCATCTGAACTGTACACACTGGTGTGGTGCCTCAGTTTCTCTCTGTGCCTCCAGCACAGGCTTCCCTGCCCCTCACCCAGGCAGACCCCAAATTCAAAAGGCCAAATTCTTCCCTGTGTCCATGCAAAGCTGCCCCTTGTCTCCTCTGCAGAACAAGGGGAACCCTCCACCCTGCAGATTGCAGAGCCCTGTTATATGGTCCCAGTGCAACACTTCCAACCCCAGAGCCACTTTTCCTGCTGGGAACCATCCCCCTGCTCTGGGCACCTGCTCAGCCATGGGGTAATTAATGAACACATATGATCACTTCTATTATCTGCAACTTGAAGGCAATTCTTCTCAAGGCAGAGCTGGAGCTGTGCCCACCCAGGGCACAGCCATATCTGGGGCTCAGGACCTTTGCTCATTGAGTCTCCCTGGCTGCTCAGGGAGTCAGGTGGTGCTGTTCCTAGAAGGCGAATAAATTATTACTGCAAATTACTCTGATGAAGTGGCTTTTATTAGAGAGCCAGACACAAAGGGAGTTTGCTGATTGGCTCCCAGTGATGTCATACCCAGCACAGCACTCAAATGCAGAGATACGAATTTTCTCGTCTATATTTTGCATATAATTTTCATTTTCTCCTGGCAATAAAGACACCAGTGGAGTCTTTCACTCGGGAAGGGTGGTGGGGGGTCTGTACTGCTCAAGTGGCTGATGAAAGAGAAGTTGCCTTTGTTCCTCTGTCTTGCAGGGAACCTCAGGCTAACAGTTTGCACCCACAAAGGCACTGTGGTCTATTGCTCTATTACAAGCCCATCACTCCATTTTCTTAGGTGGATAGCAGAGAAATTGGCATTTTTCTGTCTTCATCATATCTAAAATCATTCTGATCACAAGATTTTGCTATTTACAAGCTGAAGCCTAAAGAACAGATAAAGCAACAGCTTCCTGTTCATCATCAGAAGGCGGGTACAGGGCTTTTGGAAAAAAACAGGCAGCAAAATCCCAACTGATTATTTATCTTCTGAGTTTTGCATGGTGGTTGTTCCTCCCTGCAAAGCCACTCTGAGTTCTCAGTGAGGTCTGTCAGAAGCAGGCTCAGCAACCAGTGTACTCTTATTCCCCTTCTCTAATTGAATGTCCTATTGAACTTACAGAATTTGCCTAGGAAACATTCCAGCTTTAATAATTTCTGGATGCAACAGGCTTGCTGATGCAGCTCAAACAGCAGAGCCTGTGTGGAGAGCAGGCATGGGAGTATCCCTTGCCTCAGTGAACTGAACTCCCAAATTCAAGTGAAGACTGTGGTTTCCTCAGCAGCTCCCTCACACAAGGCTGCCACCGTTCTGGGCCCCTGCTGTCCCTGCTGAACTTGGACATGGGCAGAGGGGAAGGTTTTCCATACCTTCCTGCTTCCATTCTGTACAGAGGTGTACAATTTGCTGGGATGGCCAAGTGTAACATTTCCAGCCCTGGAAACAGTCTCCTGCTTGTTCTGTGCAAACACTGGGCTCTCCTCCAACAGAGCCAGCACAAATCCTGAGCTGACCTACAGTGCCTGCCTATTCCCCTTTGGTTATGGCTCCAAAGTCATTTGTCCTACAAGGGCAAAAACAAAACACATCTATCACTTGGAAGATGTCCTGGAAATCCCCCAGACAGTTGCTCTGATGAAACTGGACACTGAAGGCCACTGGAGAGCTCAAACACAGTTAGATTTGCTGTTCCCAGTCCTGGGGTCATGACCCCCTGCAATATCATCAACTCCACTTAATTCCAGGTGGCTCCAAGTTGGAAATCATTCTCTCTTACCATCTGAAGATTTGCTGAGCTGTCTGCCCTTAGTGGAAAACAGGAGCTGTCCTCAGACTCCTGGATGTTGGATCTGAGGTTTTTGAAATCCTGAGGGTGAAGGTGCAAGGAACAGGCATCCGGGAAGGAGAGCACCTGACTGTGGATGAGAGTAAAAAGGAATGTGAAGACTGCAATCCTGGGAGAGGATGCTGGCTGAGACACACGGCCAGCATCAGCAAAAAGGGAATGGGCTCTCAGGTTTAAGACCTGGAACAGATTCAAATCACCCCTTTTAGGCCTGACCTCCTTGCCTATTTGAGGGAGACAGCAGAGAGGGGAGGGAGTCATGAATCTTGGATGCTGTCCATTTGTGGCTTGGCCCTACATCTCTCTTTGCTTTTACCACTCTGTGTGTAGAACAGAGGGTTATTAAAAGCCCCAGAAGAATCTCAAGTAAAATAATTTTACTTTTCAAGAGCTTTGTTATAGCATCTCTGGAGCTCTGGCTTGGACCACCACAGACCATTGTCGGGAAGCTCTAACAACCTTTGGATATTGAATTACTGATCAGAAACATATCAAATTCCAAAATTGCAAACACTGTCCAAAAAAAGAAGCTTCTTTAGAACAGATCAGACTCACACAGACAGCACAGAGAACAAAACCATCGTGCTGGCCTTAGTTTCCCTTCCCCACTCGTAGCAATAGCCTTGTCCCAGTATCATTCCAGAAGTGTTATTCCCCAGGGGAAGCAGCCAGGCTCTAGAAGAGAACACAGTTCCACCTTCTCATCACTCACCTCAAAATGAGAACCCTTCTATTGCTTGGCTTTTAATGAAATTGGGGCTTGATATCTCAGTCAGCCCCTCCCTTCCACTTGAGGACAGCATTAGCATCACTCTGGATTATAATACCCAGTAAGCTGTTCTGGGGTGATATGAATCAAAGCCCTGAAAGTGGGATTGTGTTTAATTAATTGTGGCTGATAGATGAAAGTATTGATCGTAGATTGAGAGGTTCAGGGCTGGCCTGGGGGATAATTATTGCAGGGCACACTGTGTTAGGGTGACATTTTTTAATTTCTAGCGATGTAGGAGGGAAGCAGGGGGAAAATAAGTGAATAATTGCAGCTAATTAGGACCTGTGTGTGCATCCCAAATTAATTTGTTTGAATAATCAACCACCACCAGCAGCCTGATCCAAAAGGAAAAGGAAACAACTGCTCAGAAAGATCTCAATTCCTCCCATAAATTGTGCAGTCCCATGTCTGGGCTAAACGTTTTACAGAATTGAGGCCCTAAATACAGAAGGGGAATTGGGCAAGATTACTGAATGGAAACGCCTTTGCCTAAGATGTACGATAAAGCAAAGGGGTTGGGTGAGTCTGTGGGGTGGCAGGGTGTGGGATAGCAGATGATGGTCGGTCCTGCCCTCATCTTCTCTCTGTCCATGTGCAACAGGCCCCCCCCCGGGCCGCCACCCCCTCCCCAGGTGGGAGACGGGGGGAGCAGACACACAGCTGCTGTCGCCGCGGGGACACGAGGGGTGTCCCAGCGAGGAGAGGGCAGATGGAGGCGAGCTGCGGCAGCAATCTGTGTGCCGGTGCCCGGCCCCTCGCTCCGGTCTGCGGGATCCCCGTAATCCCCCCCGGCAGCCCTGCTGCTACAAACACTCTCATCACCATCGCAGCGGGGGCAGCTCAGCACAGACAGCGAATGATCTAGCGGGGGGTTAATAAAAGGACTGGCGCAGAACAAAAAGCCTGTCAACCGCCGCAAGATGTGCTCTCCTCCCCTCGTGCCCCCCAGGAAATTAAAAACCGGAGCCTGTGGTGTGCAGTGTTCTCTGCGGGACTGGACGGGGCACTGGGATGCGGAAGGGTAGGGTGGGAAGAGGGAAATAGGGAGTTAAATGTTTGTGCAGCTGTTGTTTCTGATGCGATCTATCGAGTGCTGTTGTTACTCCAAAGGACCAGACTACCTGGTTTTCCAAACCTGAAGAGACCAAGGCACATTTCTGAGCGCTGCTGCCAGCAGCTCCTCCTGGAGAGAGTCCACTACATCCTGCCAGGCTGCTCTGCCTGACACCGCTGAAATCCATGTTTCCATGGAAATGGAAGAGAACGGATGCCTGTGACACAACATACCTTTGCTCATGTAGATTTGGACCACTTCTAACATCCCTTTCTAGCGACAGCTTTCAGGACTGGGTATTTTGCGGGCATAACCAAAAGAGAACAATAGGGGGGAAAGATATCTGATGGTGTGAATCAAACCCCACCATCCCTTCTGGTGGGCAGCAGCTGAACTCGAAAATGCATTAATCCATTAAAACACCTTTGTAGGCCGAGAGACCCCTGCACTAAATACAATAAAATTCACAAGCGGACAGTGTGGATCTGCCCCTCCCCTCTCCGGGCCGGGCTGGGTAAAGTTTCCAGCAGCATTTCGCTGCCGAGGGCTGCGATCGCAGCGCTCCTCGGCGGCTCCCCGTGCGCAGCCCGTGCGCGCAGCGCGGGCCCGCAGCGCCCTCTCCCGCGGCGCTCCGGGGCTGCCCTGCCCTGCCAATCCATGCCCATGCCCCTTCCCTTCCCTTCCCTTCCCTTCCCTTCCCTTCCCTTCCCTTCCCTTCCCTTCCCTTCCCTTCCCTTCCCTTCCCTTCCCTTCCCTTCCCTTCCCTTCCCTTCCCTTCCCCTCCCCATCCAGAGCTAAGCCCAGCACCACCCAAACCACCAGTGACTTCTATGTGCTTTAAGGGTTTTTGGTGAGCAGAGAGAGGCAGAAGTCTTTGCCTACCTACAGATTGCCAGCAGCACTGGGCACTTCAGATTAAAGTGAGGAGGCTCACAGAGGTTTTGTTGAGTGCTGAGGGCATGTGGAATGAAGTGTGGAATAAAGCCATTATCCCTCTCTTGGACACACTGCTCATCACATGAGGTCTGGCTGCACCTCAGGGAGTCAAGCAGCCAAACACTCACCGGTCTGTTTTTGTAGCATCATCACAGAGGTTTTGTACAGCCTCTCTGAGCAGCTGCTCCTGTCCCACGCTGCCCCGGGCACTGTGCTCCAGGCATCTCTGTGCCCACACCCCCGCCTGCCCGGGACCTCACCCCAGAGCCATCAGCGAAGCACATTAGGAGGAGAAACACAAGATACTTGCAAACCCAAAGGCAAAGCAATGACAAATTTTGTCTCTGTAGGGAGTTTGCTTAGGATTATTGCCATTTTAAAGGGCAAGTTACTGCTCCTAGAGCTGGAAGCCAAGGATTTGAATAAAGGAGCTTCATTAATACAGATACATTGTATAGGCTGATCCACAGCTGCCATTTTGCTTTCCAACTGGGTGAAAATGAGATGTCCCATCCCCAGGAGATCCAGAAGGGGCTTCAGCCCCTTCATTAGACATAGAGAAGAGGCTGAGATGCCAGGCCTGGCTGAGTGCTTCCAACCTGTCAAGAGAGCAATATGCTGGAGAAGTCAGCCTTCCCCCAAGGAACACCACTCCCAGGAAGCAAAGGCTTCCTGGCTGCCATGAAAACACTTGAAAGCTGGAAACACTCTTGCCCTTCCTCAGTGCAGGGAGGCACCAGTGTCAGAGCCAGACCCAGCTACACCCACAGGGCATTCAGCACCACACTGCAGTTCCTGGAATAAAGTCAGCAGAATAAATGATAAATGAAATAAAATGGGATTTCAATTGACCAGAACATTTCATGCAGCCCAAAACCATATGAGAAGCCCAGGGCTCCCTCTGAGAAAGAAGCAGCAGCACTGTGACATTCCCAGCCCTGCTCTCCCCAGTGTGGGCACTCCCAGCTTCTGGCCAGATGTGCCCTCAGGCTCTACCCTAGCTCATGCACCAGCACCTGCTGCTGCAAAAGGAGTGTTTGCAATATTCCTTCCTGCCACATCCATCTCACACAGTAGAAATAAACATGTCTCTCACATCATGTTATATGTCCTGACAGATCTGCCCAGCCAAGACATCCCTTGCAACACCAGCCTTGATTTGCCCCTGTCTTCACTGAGTTTGGCACCAAAGCAATTCTCTCCAGGCTTGGGAAGGTTATTCCTTCTTTTGGTGCCATTGGGAAAACTCCTGTGCATGCTGTGTGGGAGGTCAGATGGGGTGAGTGCAAGCAGCCCTGCAGTGACAGGAGAGTGTCTTGTGTGGGGCTGTAACAGGGCTGGGACTCTGCTCCTGCTCCATGGCAGGCATCAGCTCTGTGTTCCTCCTGCTGCTGCTGAGCACATCCCTGCACATTTCCCTGTCCTCCAACTCTCATTTGTCCTACACCTGCAGTGACTGTGTGTATTCTTGACCTCAGGGAAACATGAGCAAGAATTTACCTGCTCAACAGATTCTGCTGAGTCCCACGTGTCCACAAACACTGGCAGGACCTCCTGGTGGTAGTTCCATGTGGTCTTTTGTATGCTGGTGGTAGAGGATTTGGTTTTTCTTAGCACTTCTCTGCTTTGTCTTGGGTCATCCACCACTGCTGGCTGTAGTAACATTGACAGCACCAGCTTCAGAATGTGGAGACACCAAAGTGATAAAATTCCCCTTTTGGTGCTCTGGGTAAATGAACAGATTGAATCCAGAGCAGACATGGGCAAGGTCCCCATGCCCCTGACTCCACCACTGAACATATACACTCACCCTGGGATCAAACACTGTGCCAGGATGCCATGTCCAGCTCTGACAGCCCCAAAGCTCCCTTCTCTCCACTCTGTCTGCACTCTATTTGGGGTCACCCCAGATGCTGGACTGGCAGCACCATGGCATTAATCGCAGGAGGGTGACAGTGACACTGTCCTGACAGAGCTGTCCTGGCTGAAGCCCTGCCTGTGTTCACACCTCCTCACTCACTTTGCCCCAGCAGGCTCCAAACCCACCTCTCTCACTGCACTGCCCACAGCTCACACTGCTTGTTATTCCAGCAAAGAAGTGAATCCCAATAATGTGAGGACACTTGCAGAGCCCAGCTTTACAGGGACTGGAGTTTGTAGTTTATCCCTCCAGGGTGACATTGCAGATGAAACTCAAAATGCCAGAACTGACAAAGGAATTTTAAAAAGCATTTTCTGCTTTTAGGCAGCTGAGGGATGAACATATCTAGATTCACTGGGCTTAGGTCAGTCTTGTCTGAGATACACAGGTCCTTCTCCTTGCTTTGTCCTTCCAGTTCCTCAGCTGAGTCTCCTACTGTGCAACTCCCAGGTCAGTCTTTACAGAAGCTGCAGTAGTTTATTTGTTGAAATCTCTGCAAACACCAAGACTTCAAAGCAGCAGTCAGTCTTGACAGAGCAGCAAATATTCACAACTGTAAATGTGTCTTGCACAATTCTTTCCCAGATTGCTGCTAACTGTACCCAAAGTTTAGCTGATTCCCTCTTTTTCTGCGTTTTCTTTTACACATAATAAAGATCTCATTTTGCCATTATCTTGTGGTATTTATGTTGTGTAAGGTTGCTCAGGGTCCTAACTCTGTACCCTTTTGTCCTTTTCCCATCAGAGACACAAGCTGCAGCATGTCACTTCAGCAGAACGTGCTGAAGGCATTTGGGGGGCACTCACAGTGGCATTTTACAACTGCTCCTTGGGGATTTGATCTCTTCCTTCTTAAAATACCTTCTGTCCTTGAAATACAGCTTGAACTTTTCACATGAGATCACAATTGCTAAACATTCCTGTGCTATTTAGAGACATCTTTGCTCTGTTGATAGCAGTGACATGCACAGGAAAGCCACTGCTCTGCTGGCACTCCATTTAGTGGCAGCAGGTGACACAGTCAACTCTACCACTGAGGGATAAGACCTGCTGTGGGTGTGTCACGTGGATGGAAATGTCTCCCTAAAAGCTCTCTTTGGTAGGGCCAACTCAAGGCTTGCAAATATTTGGAAGGAAGCTGGAGTTTTTACATCCCAACAGCCTCTGAACTGGAAGCACTCAGCTTTCCTGGGCCAAGTCCCAGCCTCAGGAATCCAGCAGGTATCTGTTGTGTACAAACTAGGATTTCATCTGAGGTTTACTCCCCCAGCTCTTGTTAGCAGACTGATGGCTTTGTGATTATGATTTTCCTCAGCTTCTGTCTTGAGATGTTTGTGCCTGAGATTGCCACTGGGCAGTGCACTGACTCCCACTTCCCTGACTGCTGTGCTGCTGAGACACTGTAATATGAAAAATGCTTCCCTTGGGTTAAGGATGGCATCATTCCCCCATTTCACAATAAGGTCAGAAGAAGAATCCCTGAAACCTGCTAGCCTAGGAAGCAAATCCCTGCTCAGAGGAATTCAAGTTCAGCTCCTGCTCATCTGCCAAATGGGCCATCAGCACCAACCAGCCCTGCCTGGAGCAGGGCAGAACCTCGTCCTACCTCCCTTACCTGTTACCCATGAGCAGTACAGGGCTCACACTGTTACTCTCTGGCCTGCCAAGAAAAAATTTCTATTTCAGTCGGAACATTGGAGGCTGATGGAAATCTGACAGTCCATGGCTAAGCTGCCATCTGGGAAGTGGGTGGAAATGAATCTTTTGTTGAACAGTTAAACTGCCTTTCCTCCAGATTAATTAATTCACAAAGAACATATCCCTTCCTGGGTTTCACAGCTGAAAACAAAGCCAGTCTCACCTCCCTTGCACTATCTGTCAGTTGTACCACAAAGTGCAAAGTGCTCACTCCATTGTTCCTCATGTGATCAAGTCCTAGGGAAAAAAGAAATTCTCTGCACTGGCTTCCAATTTACCTGAGGTTCTGAGCTGCCCCACATCAATTTTTCTACAGCTACACTCAAACAGCTAATTCTGCCTTGAACTGATCCACAGGGCCATGACCCCAGGCAGAAGCCCCAGCACAAACTCAAACCACTCAAGGCACTGCTCAGTTCTATTTTCAGCCCAACTTTCCCTCAGTTTGTATTAAATGCCAGGTGTCTGTTGGATATCTCCACCGCAGTGGCAACCCTCAGATCACATTTGGCTTCCCATGGACCAGATCCAAGGAGTGATGGATAGCTGGACAGGTGCCCAGCTGAAAGCTCAAGAGCCAGCAGTGAGAAGCATCTCAGCACCTGTGTCTCGACAGAGACAAGAGCAGGTTGAAAATCCAGCTGTCCACAGGCTCCTGCTCCTCATCTGGTGGCACAGTTCCTTGGATAATCTCAAAGCCTCCTCATCAGGTGCTCAGGCATAGCTGTACCCTGTGCATCTGCCCAGACCTGTCTTTCTCACCTTCAACTGCCAGCTAAGTGCTAAATCTGTAGCAGACTCCAAAGATTATCAGCTCTTTTCCTGTAAGGGAGCTTTGTTTGGGAAAGGCTTCCTCACACACCTCCATATTTGGTACCTTATCACTCCACTTGAAGTGAAAACCAAGCTCAGTAACACCTCTCCCCTGCAGAGTAGGCCACAAGAGTCACAGCATGTGCAGACTCCCACAGGTCACTATCCCAACTCTGGAACAATGAGATACCTGGGAAAGGGAAAGCCATCCCTCCCTGCTGACCCTCTAGATATGGAGGACTTCACAGTCCTCTAAAGCAATACTCTGGAGCTGAAGGGTTCATTTTTAGTCAACTCTTCCTTGAACAGAAGATAGTTCAGATCAACAGATTGTTCTTTCCTGGTTATTTTTATACTATAGAGTTTTTGAGGTTAATGAGCAACCAAAACTGTCCTTGTAAGCCTGAGTTTGGCAAAGGAGATTGTTCTGTCAGCAGCTCATTCCTCAGGAGGAATTCACAACAGAAAAATCTGTTGTTCCCTTTGGAGATGAATGACCTCCTCCAGACAGCAGATGGAGTAGTAGCTGCTGAGGTCTTGTGCAGCAGGATGTTTCAGCTGGAAGAGAAGGGAGAGGAATAAAGTGACATTCTGACTTGGCCTCTCTGAGAAGGGAAATGTCACAACAGTCGTTTCTGAAATCTAGAGAGCAGCAGAAGTAGAGAAGCATCAGTTTGTTTTCTTCTGTACTGGAGATGAAGGAGGAAGAGTCTTTCTCAGTATGTCCACCATGGAGAGGCTTTCAGTGCCTTCTCTCTTCTCTTTAGCCCCTTGTCTTCCACCAGTGCCCAGCAGCCATTTCTAGAGATGTGCTGTGCTCTGAGGCAGGGAGATCAACCATCCCCACTCACCCCAAACAGCCTGAGGATGCTGCAGGGAAGCACTCAGTCCTGCAGCACTAACAAAGCAAAGCTGAGCTTACAGAATGGACACAGAGTAAATCACATACAGACTTGCAAAAGGCAGTCCCTGGAACCTGAGCTGGTTGATCATCCAGCAATTTCCCTGGGAATCTACCTGGGTTTCCCTCTGATCTCTTTTGGTTAGTACTTCTCCTTGTAATGTGTGATGCCCAGCCTAGAGGCAAGACATCTTCACAAGACTTATAAGTGCCACAGAACTACAAAGGAAAAAGGAATTTCATGCTCACAAAGCCTCAGCAATATCTATACATACATAAGAAAAAAACAGACTTCAGATACTTATAACCTATTGTGTTCTGGTTTTCTGTGGTTTTCCAGTGTCTTACAGCTTTATTTCAAGATCATAAGATACTTTCTTTGAAATCTTTTCAAGCCCTTCCCCACACAAACAGTTTTAGCACCCCTTTGCTCCTCTTTATTTTATAAAACATTTTCTGGGTGTTCTGACTTTTCTCAACCATGTTTCTATTTCTCTGATTGTTGTCTCTTTATGGAGGAGGTTAGAGACCTCTTTTACCTATTTAAACAAATCTGGTTCCATAGGCAGCCACAATCACTACCTTTGACTCATTTAACACCAAGCACTCCATGTTCTATGCTTCCTGTATTCACACAGAAGGAAAATACCAGGGACACCTTTGTCACCTTTGTGAATTCTGTTGCCCAAACCTCTGTGGACAGATCTAGAACTGACAGCTTTGCCAGGCACCACTATTTATGAGCTGTGTCTGTTAACACACAACCCAGGGGGGTGTGTGAGCAGTTTGCAGTATGAGCTATTGAAATACACAAGTAGGTTTGGCAGTCTCAGTGGTGACATTCTCAAACAACTGCCTCTCACAAGACCAATACACATTCACTGCAAAGTCTGATTCAGGGCTTCAGCTGGCATGTTAAAATACACCCAGCTTACACTAGTGCATAAGGCACATCCTATCTGGATCAGCTGCCCCCAGGAGAGCAGGGCTGTGCACCTGACTGCACATTCTGCAGTTCTTGGAGCTGCAGCACAGCCTGGAAGATGCTAAGGAAGAGACAGAGATCAGGAGGGTGGAGCAGAGGTGGTGCTGGCACAGTGGGAAGTGACATGATCTGTAAGGCAGGATCCCTGAGGGTGAGCAGCTGATGTCACCTCTTGCTGTCCCCACCCTGAGCAATTCTCCCACAGGGCCGTGGGTGATTGGAGTGTGAAATGGCAGCTGAGCCAGTGGGAGAAAACCACTCCCCACAGACACACCCCCCCATGCCCACAATCCAGACTTGCATGGGACACACACCCAGGGAGGAACACAGACAGCTTATGTTCACGCTGATAGCTCAAGTGTATTTTTGCTGGTAAACCTGTGGAGTGCTCAGCCCTCTCTTTTCCCTCTCCCCTGCTCATGGAAACCTGAGGCAGTCCTGTGCCTTTCAAAGTGCCCTCAGAAGCCCCTGCACACAGCTCTGCAAGCTGACAGACCCTACAGCACACAAACACTTGGCTTCTCTATTCTCACCTCTCCAGGCCTGCCTAAATCCTTCTTCCATAGTCCTCTGCCACAGCAAGGGCTTCAGCTACAGCCTTAAAGGCTGCAAATCAAAGGCTTCTCAAGGATCCAGCTTTTGGGAGTTCTCTACAACAGTAGCAGAAATAAAGGTTGCCCTTTTGGCATGTAATTTTGCTGGTGGAGTTGTACTAGTTTGTTAGTTTGAGACACCTAATGAGGTTTTAGCAATGCCCCTTGTTTCACAGGAATTAGGTCAGGTTCACTGGGCACCAAGCATTTCAAGGCAAATTCACTACCAACAACACTGGCACTGCTGAAATGATATGAATATAAATTATAACAACCATAATACAGAATCCAAAGTATTTACAGTGACACACAACCCACAGAACACTCACCAATGGGAATGCAAATTGGATGGATGTAGGCAACTGCAAAATAATTTGAGTTTGGATTTCCTTCCCAGAGATAAGATTGAACATCTGTCATCCATCTTCTACCTTGCCAAGCTGAGAATACATGAAAACACTTCAAGCATTGCTCTGCTCACATATACCCATCCTTTCTTCTGAACAAAACACAACACACCTCTAACACATCTAATCACTCTCATGTTTACAGGGTCACACCTGACAGATAAACAGGGGTTTTGCTGCAGATCTCAGCTTCTGACAGTGCTGCAGCTACCAAAGTTTCTCACTTCCTGGGGATAATTTCCTAACCTGTCTTCTTCCCACAAATTTTAGTTGCTCCATCTTCATTGGTGTGTACCATTTGCTCCAGAAACATGCAGCTCAGCAGTCACTGCCACCATCTCTGATTGCTCAGGTCTTCACTAGCACAGGTGGTGGCTCATGCCTGTTGCAGTTCCTGTGGATTTTCTGGAAGCCAGGCTGGTCACTGCAAGGTATGAGAAACCAGCACTGCAAAATCCAGCAGTTTGGCTCCAATTGAAAGAAATGCATAAATTTGGACATGGATGATGCCAGCTCCAGTCCTGGAAACAGTTCTGCCTCCCACTGCTGAGCTCTCAAAAACTGGGAGCTGGCAAGGTCTCCAAGGAAGGTGGATTCATAACCTGGGAGGGAGGGAAAGCAATTCTCTGTGCAGAAATATTTCTGCAACAGCAAATCTCTCCAACGTGGTTCAGATTCTGCATAACATCCACACAAAGTGGCATCTGGCAGCTTCAGACTTTTCCCAACTATCATTCTGGGAAAAAGGCTTGCCAGAGAAGCTGATACTCATTATTTAAAACTGGGACTTGAATATTTCCCATGTGATTCTACTTCTGAAGTGCTGCACTACTGAGGAGAGGTGTGTAACTGCCAAGACATGGAAGTGTTTGTTATTAACACATCACTATATAATGAGGGGCTTAGCAGGGGGCTGGGCAGGCACAAGTCTTCCTCTGCTGCTGACAGTGGAGATGGAAGTCCCCAGGTATCCCATTAGGTGACAAGTGAGAATGAGTACTGCAGCCAAAACTAAGCAATTTGGCACAATTTAGTGAAGAGATGGCATTTTCTGCTTAAAAAGGCCCCAGAATTGAAACAGCACAGGATGTTTCCAATTGAGATTGAGCTGTGCTGGCCAAGCTGAGTGGGTGTCTCACAGAGCAACAGTGGGTGCTGAAGTCCAGGACTGAGATCTGCTGGCAGAGCTCTGATGGGGAATGTTGCCCAGTTTCTGAGAACAACACAGAGTCTGTATTTTAATTAGAGCTCCTCTGCTCATCTGCATGGCTCAGCAGAAACTTTGTGAATTTTCCAGGCTTTTATTAGGATCCATCCAAAAAGCCTTCCTTCAACTTTTTTCTTCTCTTCCTCCAGCAAAGCCACACCAGTAGCAACCACCCAACCCATGTGTTCTGCTATTTTCTCCCATGGAATGCCACAGGTAGGCATTGATTCCATGTACATGGAGTGATGTGTGGTTCTGGAAAGAGTGCCCAGCTTGGATTAAATGAGGCCTGTGAGCAAAGGCAGCCTGATAGCAAGGTATGATGACACACAGATGAGTGAGCTGTGTTGTGCACTGGCCTAGACTAACTGGCCAAAGCAGGTCAAAGGGAATGAGCTCATTTGAATATGGAAACTCAACTTAATAAGGAGTAAAGACAATTGCTTCAAGCTTGTGAATTCAAAATAAGAAAAACAGGTTTCCAGGTCTCCTTTGGCAACTAGAAGCTTTGGCTTTCACTCCTCCCTGCTATTTCCTCCCTGTGCCCACCCTTGTTCCCCTCCCTCTTACCTCCTGCCTAATGAGGGTCTGGCAAACCCTCATTTCTCCAAGCCAAGCCCATGGTCTGAAAAGCAAATTCAGTGAGGTCAAAAGCTCATACATACAGCTCTGTCAGCTCTGAGTGGCCTGAGAACAGGTGACACTGCAACTCTCCATATAGCTAGTCTTCAAACAAGCAAGAATCACATCCTTTGTCTGCTTTCTGCAGAAAAAAGGGGGGGTTTTCCACATTTTCTCTTTTTTTTTCCTAAAGGGAACAAGTTTCATTTCCAATAACTGAACACTGATTAAAACCACTGTCCCTCTACCACCCCCCCAAGTCAGCTTATACCACAAAACTGTAAAGAAAAAGATTTCTTGTACAAGGACTTCATAACACAAGGGAAAAGAAATGAAGGAAAACTGTTGACATTAACTTTTAACTCTTTCCATTCTAAAAAATCTCTTGCATCTTACCCTTTTCTTTCCATGCTTTTAATAAACGTCTCCCAGTGAAAAGGCATTGAGATCAGTTTCAAGTTTTTGAAATGACACACAGCAGTGACCCAGAGGCAATCAGCTTGCTATTTCCATAATTAAACAGGTATTTAATCAATAATTTTTATTCAGACTGAGTTAGCTCATAAGAATCCAACAGTCCTGAGTCCCTCTATGTTACCTCTAACAGGAATTCATGGGGTTGCTCAAGGGCAGACAATAAAAAGCTGGACTTCAGTTCTCTGCTGACAGTTTCACCTCTAATTTTGCTATAGGAGGCAAATCTAGATCTCCATTGGCTAAAAAAATGAATGTTGACCAACAAATAGGTGTTTAGCTCTTTAACTGAACAGGTTCTCTGAAAGAACTTGTCTTTTATAAACCTCTTACCTTTTGTTGGCAGATTTAAAATGAATCTTACAATTATCTTTGCATCCTTGTTCAAGTGTACTGCCAGAACTGTCCATGGAGGCTGAACACCAGCAGTTTATAAAGATCAAACTGAGGTGGTTCCTCCTCAGCAGCATTGATGTGGGAACTGCATCTGTAGTAAAAAAAACCAAAACAACTTTAGTCTTCAGGGCAACAATTGCATCAGCATCAGGTGACAAACTAATCACCCTAAAATGGAATTGTGCCTTAATTCCCTAAAGCATTGCTGTGTCAAACTGCTGCTCACAGCCACACCCTGGCATGGGACTAATAACAGTGATGCTCTGGGTTGAGGCTGCCCCATGGGCACATCTAATTATGATGTTCTGTGACAAGGCTATAAATACCCCTGGTCCCACAGGTGAAGCCCTCATTGCAGCAGGGTTTTGGGCAGGCATATATTCTGTTCTTTCTGTCTGCCTGGGCTGAAGGGCTGTTTGTAACCATGAGAGCTTCCCAGGCTTCTCCCCTGGAGAGTGTGAAACCAGTGAGAGATAATAAACAGATCAAACATCAGCCAGAAAAGCACTGAAGAGGAAATTATTAAATCTGTTCAAATTAAAAAGCTATGACAAAACCCAAAGACCACCTGAGCAAAGGAAAAGGGGAGTTACACATGAACCAAGCAACTCTGGTGGACTGAACAGGGTCTGAGAGGAGATGATCACTCTGTAAAGGGCCACTGTGGCAGGAAGGTATTTGAGGATAAAGAAATGTTCAAAGGATCTGTTGAAGAATAGAAGAGGCAGAAAGGCCTCTAGTTTGTCTTTATGATTCTGTTCTTAAAGATAATTACATTATTGCTTTAGGCTCACAAACCCAGTCACCATCAGCTGTCAGGTAAGAAGGGTTTTTTTCTCACTGTTTCCTTCACCAGCAATTCCAGCCTCCATCATCCACCTGGCCTGCCCATCTTTGCACCCTCAAAGTTCTGAGGAATAATTTCACAGGAATAGAATACATAAATAAATGAGGAAGGCCTTTATGGCAATGCCGAGGCAGAAAGAGAATCTGATGGGCAGCCAATGAGCCCTGAGGGCCACACATGAATCCATGACAATGGCTGCTGACTAAATATCATCCTAAAAAGAAAGAAAAATCAGCAAAAAAGCCTTCCACTAATCTATCTCCTTTACTGCATGCTTTGTCAGAGTCTGAGGAGATGACAATCACTCACAACACAGAGCTGAATAAGGAAATTATCAGCTGCCTCAGCCAACGCGATGTGGCACACAGTTGCCAAACTCCTGCAAATTCTGTCAGAAGTCTCTAAGCAAGTGTTACAGCGATTTCTAAAGAAGCCCAGAAAAACTTCCTTTTATTAAAAAAGGAAACCTCCCATCTAGCTCACTACAGCATCCCCGCGCTGGATGCACAAAGCAGCAAACAGCGTTCCCAGGCCTGCCCCCAGCGCAGAGCGTGGGCAGCCAAGGAACAGGGCGAGACCAGGAATATTTCCACGAAAGAAAAAGAAAGAACGCATACTAGGGTTGGTTATTAGTTTCGGACCGTGACTAGATTGATGGAAATGAGCTTTTAGGGAAACTTTGGTGTGAGGCAGGGCAGAGTAGCTGTGGGACTACAGCTACAGGCATCGCGCTGTCGGGGCAGAGTGGAAATACACCACAGACGCACAAAGGTGTGGGGAACAAAGAAATAGCGGCAGCGTGAGGAGGAACCCCGGGGAGGGGATGGAGCAGCAGTACCGCGTACACAGGAGGGTGCAGGCAGGATGCCCACCCAGTCAGCGCTACTGAAGGAGCCGGCACCGGGGCAGTGCTCACCGCGGGCTGCTCGGCCCGGTGCTCCTGTGAGGGACCCCCTGCCCTCCATCTCCCCTCACGCACCGCCCCCTGCCGCCTACACTATTCCCGCGGCAAGTTACGCAGGTGACGTAGTGGCATTACCAGGCCGCGCACAAGTTGCGCGGGGGAAGCGCTATTCCCATACCGATTTACGCAGCTGGCGATACCGCACGGCCGGGCCGCACGCAGTTTACGCAGGAGGAGCGGCGCGCTACGATTCCCGAAGGAGTTTACGGCGGCCGGCGGGGGCGGGGCGCTACGGAGGCGGCGTAAGGCGGCCCCCGCCGGCGGCGCCCCGCCTCAGCCGCGGCGGCGGGGGAGGAGGAGCAGCAGCGGAGCGCGCCCGGCGCGATGTGGCAGCGGTCGGTGTGCGTGGGCCTGCTGGCCCTGGCGCTGGGCTACCTGTGCGTGCTGGGCCCCGAGCTGCCCCCCGCGGCCCTGCGGCAGCTCTCGGCCTCGCTGCTGGGGACGCTGCGCCGCGCCCGCTCGCTGGAGGCGCGCACGGTGGCGGCCTGGCAGGCGGCCATTGTCCGGCCCGCGCGCGGCTGGGCGCGCGTCGCCGTCGGGTAGGTGCGGGAGCGCGCGGGGAGCGCCCCTGGCGGAGGGGCGGGAGCGCGCCTGGGCCGGGATGCGCATCCCGGTGTGCAGTGTGAGCGTGTGGAATGTGCGGGTACGGGTGTACTGCGGCCCCCAGGGCATAGCCAGGTGCCTGGGCTGTATCTGCGCCGCCCAGGTGAGACCCTGCCTGCAGAGCTGCTTCCCGCTCTGCCGTCCCCAGCATCAGCAGGACGTGGAGATGCTCCGAGAGCTGGAGCCAGGCTGGGACAGCGGGGGGTGCTCACCTGGATAAGGGAAGGCTCCAGGGAAACCTCAGAGTCCCTGCCAGTGCCTAAAGGGGCTCCAGGAGAGGGACTGGGGACAAGAGATGGAGGAACAGGACACAGGGAATGGCTCCCACTGCCAGAGGTCAGGATGAGGTGAGATATCGGGAAGGAATTCCTCTTTGTGAGGGTGAGGCCCTGGCACAGGGTGCCCAGAGCTGCTGTGGCTGCCCCTGGATCCCAGGCAGTGTCCAGGGCCAGGATGGACACTGGGGCTGGAGCACCTTGGGCTAGTGGAAGATGTCCCTGCCCATGGCAGGGGATAGAGCCAGATGATCTTAAAGGTACCTTCCATGAAAACCATTCCATGAAAAAGAGCTGCACCTCCCACAGTGCTGCTCAGTCAGGGTTGATCTGCTGAGGGATCAATGATCCAGAACACTCCCGTGGTGGGGATTTATGCCAGGCTCTGGCCCTGTTGGCAGCCCTTCTCCAGAGACTGTATTCCAAGCTTGATTGTAAAACAAATTCATGTTCATGCAGTCTGAGGGTTGGGCTCAGGGTCAGTTGGAGCTGCTGGTCCATCTGGCACAGGCTAGCAATAAATAGGTACCAGAGACAAGTTTATAAAGTTTTCAAGTTTCTTTCCCTTTGGGAAGAGGTAACTGAGTCCAGGCAGAGATGGAGAGAGATAGAAGGGAAAGGACAGGGAAGGCAATGGATGTTGAGCTCAGGGAAATTCAACACCCTTTCTCTTTTTAAAGTGGAAAGAGAACAAGAGGAAAGTTCAGGAATGTCACATTGATCTTCAGTGCTGGGTTTAAGTCTGATTATTAATCCAGACATCATATTTAGTGCTTGACTCACTTTCTTTTAAATATATGGACATAACAGGTGCCTTGACTTGGACTGAAAGATTCAGCCTTTGGATGTTGGAAGGAGTTATCCACTTCTGTGGCTGTGTAGCTCTGTGTTAGCAGAGGAATATGACTTACTTTCATCCCTTTGGATCTGTAATGATCCATTAAAACATAAAATTGGGGCTAAAATGCTGCTTGAACTTACAGTTTCTTTTCTCTGCTAGGGGAATTTCTGTGTCCTTGGTGTAGGAGGTGATGCACATCCAGAGGATTTCTGGGCTGGTTACCCTGTGGAGTGAAAAGCTGCAGGGTTTTCATGACCTTTATTTCGTATGATGCAGCTTTTTTTTTTTTGTTGCAGTCCAAATCTGACTCCTGAGAGGTCACTGCCAAGGGAATGCTGAGTGCTGAGCACTCCACACTGACAGGGAGCAGGAACTGGCCCTTGGAGATGTCAGGGAGTTTGATAGATGGTTTGGATCCCTGTCAGGGAAATGTGGGGCAGAGGAACAAAATGGAACTTGACAGCAGCTACAGAAGATGCTTAAATTGCATCTCTGTGCAATCTCAGGAAATATTTGCTATATATTGTTATCACTCTGAAACCACAGAGTGAGAAAAGGGCAAATGTTTCTAAATTGTCTTCCTGGGGTTCTGGTTCCAGCCAGGAAGTCCCCTGTCCTCTAGTCTGAGTTAGACTGTGATTAAATTGATGAGACATGGGAACTGGAAGTTAGACTTTCCAAAAAGCCTGGATCTGCTGAAATGGTTCTTATCCCTCCCTTACTATCAGAGGATTTTTCTCCTGTTTCCACTGCATGCTATTTCTGTAAGTTTGGGATGGTCCTCTGGAAACTGCCACTTTCAAATATTTCAACTGACTAATTGCTCTCTTGACTTTTTATAAACAGAACCAGCCTGTATGGGGAGTTGTGTCTGGATTTGGGTATTATTAGGAGTAGTTGAAACTCCAGAGGCTGATCTAGCTGACTTAAACACTTCCAGTTTTGTTTTTAACAGTTTTGAATCACATGCACATTTTAAACCCAAAATACATATGTCTTTAAAAGCTTCTAAGAACTTAAAATGCCACTGTTACCATGCCTGTTCTTTTTAAGTGAGCCCAAGGCAGGAAATGAAGTAGAACCTGTATTGTAACATACTCAACCACCTTTGGACCACGAAGTTTTCCTTGTTTTCATTCAGCAGAAAGTTAGAAATCCCTCTCTGAGCACAATAAAAGCCAGTCAAGCTTTAGGAAAGAATTTCAGGAAATTCCTGTGGCTTTTTTCCCTTTGATGGCTTTTCTCCCCCTGCACAGCCAGGGATGTGACCTCACTGCATTCCCAGGTGCCCTGAGGTCTGTCTGCTTTTCCCAGGACACCTTTTCTTTCTCTCTCTCAGTGTCAATGCCTGCGTGGACGTGGTTCTGTCTGGGGTGAAGCTGCTGGAGGCACTGGGCTTGGAGCCCAGTGATGGGAAGAACCATGCAGTCCTGAACTCCAGGCAGGACCTGAGGGAGGCTTTTTCCCACTTCATGGAGCGAGGGGCGGCTGCTGAGCGCTTCTTCAGCGATGCTGAGACATTCCAGGACATTGCACGGACAGCCTCGGAGCACCCTGCAGCACAGGTGGGTCTGCACACACAAGGGGGCCTTGGCAATCCTCTTCCTTCCTTCCTGGTCACTGCTGACTTGCATTCTCCCTCTAGAGAGAAAATCATTGAGGAAGAAGCTTGTGGTGTAGCTTGAATTATGTTAATAGTTTGCCCTGGGATTCTGTGCCTGCTGCAGATGGGAAGGGTTTAAGTGGTCTCTTCCCTGCTGATACTCCCAGACTGAAATGTAAAGATGCTTCCTGGGAGCCAGATGGGGCTGAGGCTGTATAAGAGCTCCCAACACCTTGGGATGATGCTGAGAGTGAGGAATCCCTGATTTCTGTGAGAGAAGCCAGGAATGGTTTGGGTTGGAAGGGACCTCAAAGCCCATCCAGTGCCACCATGGGCAGGGACACCTTCCACTAACCCAGGGTGCTCCAAGCCCCATCCAACCTGGACTTTTCCAGGGATCCAGAGGCAGCCACAGCAGCTCTGGGCAACCTGTCCTAGAGCCTCCCCACCCTCACAGCCAAGAATTTCTCCCCACTATGCCCTCTAACCCTGCCCACTGGCAGTGGGAAGCCATTCCTTGTGTTCTGGCCCTCCAGGCCCTTGTCCCAAGTCCCTCTCCAGCTCTCCTGGAGCCCCTTCAGGCACTGGCAGGGGCTCTGAGCTCTCCCCAGAGCCTTCTCTTGTCCAGGTGAGCACCCCCAGCTCTCCCAGCCTGGCTGCAGAGCAGCCTTTGGATCTTCTCCATGGCCTCCTGAGCACCTGACCCTCAGGACAACCCATATTCACTGCTTTTCAAGCTCAAATCAGAGTTTAACTGGAAAGTTTGGCCTTTATTACTGAAGAAACTTCCAGTTTCTTTCACTTCATATGGGCAGAGGTAGAAGGTTTTACCTCAACCTCAAACTGGAGGAAGAACTGCTGCAGTTTTTAAATGATTTTTTGTCAGCCTTGCTAAAACCCTACAGGGTTTTAGCCACAGATAGGTTGCACAGAAGTAAGAATAAGGCTTTTTATGTGCTGAATGAGTTGGTTTTTACAGGCTGTCAGTGTTGGGAATTGATTGATTTTTACAGAGCCATTACCTGGAAGTGAATATTTAGATTCAAAATAAAGTATGTTCAACTTGTTGAGATCTCACAGAGAATTCTAAAATCATTTTGCCTTCAGCTCCAATAACCTTCAGTAACTTGGGTACTGCTGAACCCTGTTGTAAAAAGCCAAAATCTCCAGTTTGTGCTGAAAACTAAATGTGTTTAAAGGTCCCAAAGCAAGGGGATGCCCACACCCAGCTCTGTTTGTTTTACAGCTGTACGTGGGAGGAAATGCTGCTCTCATCGGGCAGAAGCTTGCAACAAATCCAGACCTGAAGGTACACACACATTCCAAACTTTTTGTGCTATTTCCTTGCATTCTTTAATCTGCTTGTCTCATGTTACTTCTGTGTAGGTTTTGGGGATCTGGCAGTTATTTCTTAGGTTCTGCTGGTGGAACATATGGTTGGACTTCCAAGCTGATTTTTAAAAATATTATTATTAACTTCTTAAAATCAGTTGTGTAGGTGATGCTTAAATTTTGGCAAGATACAAAGGAAACTTTGTGTTTCCTTGTTTTCTAGATCCTCCTTTGTGGCCCAGTTGGTCCCAAACTCCATGAACTGCTCGATGACAATGTGGTTGTGCCACCTGAATCCATGCAGGAAAGAGATGAATTCCATCTTATCTTGGAATATCAAGCAGGTACAATGGAGCAGGTGTTCAGTGGAACCCCTGAACATCACTAAAATTGGTGCACAGCCTGAGGGGTGCTATTTTGTAGCTCTATACTAAAATAATCCCTGAAAACACATGTTTAACCACTGATGAAATTCAGGGTAACCTTCATGTAATGGCTAAAACAATTCCATGGCTTTTCTTGCTGCTGATGGAGCCTGTTGAATTTGTGATCTTGCCCAGGAATAAACTGGTTCACCCACACTTGGTGCTGTTTGCCTCACCCCAGGTGAGCAGTGGGGCCAAGTGAAAGCACCCACTGCCAACCGCTTCATCTTCTCCCACGACCTGTCCAACGGGGCCCTGAACATGCTGGAAGTGTTTGTGTCCAGCCTGGATGAATTCCAGCCAGACCTGGTGGTGCTTTCAGGACTCCACATGATGGAAGGGCAGAGCAAGGAGATGCGACACAGACGACTCATGGAGGTGAGATATTGAATCCCTGAAATTTCCTGAATTTCCACTACAAGTGTTTCATGGCGAGGCTTTCTTTTCCCAAGTTTGAAGGGCTCTCACAGATCTCAGTATTGAATGCCAAAAGGAAACTGGGAGCTGCAGGAATGGCTGAAGTCTAATCCTGTAACACTGTTTTTTCTTTGATTCAGTGGCTTATCCAGGGAAAAGAAGGGCTGGTTGCCTGGCTGGAGGGTGTTAACCTGGTTACTGGGCTTATCTAGCAGCTAAACCAGACTATTCCTATGCTGGATACTGAGATGATCCAGGTTATAATCAACACCTTCTTTCCTTAAACAGCATGTCTTGCACCACCTGTTTTACAGCTGAAGGTTTGTCCTCAGGCAAGGCATTGGCCTTTTTTGTGTTCTTGCATCAGCTCTTCTGCAGCTGCTTCAGATTTGTGAGGATTTGGAATTAATCCATTAAAAAGGTGCTGAGCTGGGAGCAGTTTAAGGTTAGATAGTTTTCCTGCCCTGGGAGTCTGCAAAACTAGTAGTTGTTTTATTTCCTCTCCTTAGCAGTACATACACAGGTCAGACATCCCATTGGAATTGTTTATATCCACACACAGGAAGATTAAAGGATGTGTAGCTTGAGTCAAGACCGTTTTTCTTCTTCTGTTCCTTAAATAAATATGTGTTCCAGGTTGTTTTTTCCCTTTTCCTGTAGGCTGTAGCCTCCATCGCTGATATCCCAACTGACATTCCCATACACCTGGAGCTGGCCAGTATGACTGATCAGGATTTTATGAGCAACATTATGCATCAGGTAAGGAAAATGAAAGGATGTGCTCTTTAGATCAGGTTCAGTATCACAGTGCACACATTAGTGCATGAATATAACAATCAAAACTCAACATTTGGACTATACATTGGAAGATAAAATCCCTCAATTTCTTCGCATAATTTCTTTCCTGGTGATTCTTTGTTTAGCTTGACACAACTCTGACCTCAGTGTTATGTTTTATGTGGAGTTGATGCGTTGTTACTTTTTACTGTCAAAGTGTGTGTCTGGAAAATTAATTGCACCAAACAGAATGTTTTCTTGGCTAAGTAATTCTTGCCAGCTTGTGGAAGTGCAGTGACTGGGAAACGGGGTACTGCAAAAGGCTCAGCCTGGGGAGGAATCCCAGGTCTGACTCCGCTCCTAAAGGAAACCCGCTGTTCCCTGTTCCTGTTAGCAGGTCTTTCCCCTGGTGAACTCCATCGGGCTGAACGAGCAGGAGCTGCTGTTCCTCACGCAGTCTGCCTCTGGTCCCCATGCCTCTGTGTCCTCCTGGAGTGGCATCCCTGACGTGGGGGTGGTCAGTGACATCCTCTTCTGGATCCTGAAGGAGCACGGCAAGACGGCGGAGCGCGCCTCGGACCTGACGCGGATCCACTTCCACACGCTGGCCTACCACATCCTGGCCACCGTGGACGGGCACTGGGGCAACCAGGCGGCGGCGGTGGCGGCGGGGGCCAGGGCCGCCGGCACCCAGGCCTGCGCCACCGACACCATCGACACCAGCAAGGTCTTCCTCAAAGCTCCTCTCGAGTTCCTCACCTCCCACACAGAGGCACCAGCCAAAATCTCCCTGGATCCAGACAAGCCCGTGGTGCAGTGGCACAGGGAGGGCATCTCCTTCCACTTCAGCCCCGTGCTGGTGTGCAAGGATCCCGTCCGGACCGTGGGGCTCGGGGATGCCATTTCAGCAGAGGGACTGCTCTATTCCGAAGTGTATCCTCAGTAAAACCAGGACCCTCCTTCTTCTCCAGCACTGCGTGGGGTCTGAGACCCGTGGATTGGGATTTGAAGCAGTGGTGGCATAGGAACAGAACCAGGGTGTGGTTTGTTTTCTGGGTATAACTGAAAGAGCCAAAGAATAATTCCAGGTATAAACTGTCGGCTACATTCCAGTCACTCAGAGGTGACTCGAGCACTTCACGTGCAGGTCAGGTGCAGATGTTTTAATATTTAATGTGAAAACTGGCTTTGTCTTAAGGAGGAGGGACACAAAGATCAAAATCCCTGGCTGGCAAGGTTTGCTGTTCATAGCTCAGAGTGGATCTTTTCTGATCAGTGCTGGAAAGTGCAGCAGCAGGAGAATTTCATGCCCCTGAATCCCAGGGAGAGCACAGCAGTGCCTGACCCCACCTTGCCTCTGGTAAATTCAAAATAAAAGGCATGTGGGTTATCTCCTCCCAGCACATTGCAAACCTTGCTTGGGGTGAGGATGGAATTATTGCCTGGTGCAGTCACCTCTCTGTGTGTCCAGCCCCAGAGGGAGCCACGCTCCCAAAATGTGACACAGACTGAGCCTACTCCAGGCTGCACAGGTGATTCTGGATATCTGTGACTAAGGGTGTTCAAGTGAGCCCCAGCAGTCTGTGCTTGGTTTTTAGGAAATCAGGAGTGAAGATAATCAGGGTTTCTGTTTGGGGGACAGCTCTGCTTCCCTTCCAGGGAACCCCCAAACCATTCCCCGTGTTTGCTGCACACTAAATACTCTGCTAATGGTGTGTTACAGAAAAGCTCTTGAGTGCTGGAGACTCATTTTTGGTTTTGAGAATGATTGTGCCAAATTTTTCAGTCTCCCTGCCCTCTATTAGGAAAGGTTAATATATTAAGGAAGATCCCTCTGGAAGCTCAAAAGCTGCAGCAGCCTTTTCCAGGTAAGGCTGAAGTGAGGAGGCTGTTTTAGGGTTTGATGTTGGGGTTTTTTTGATTAGGTCACTGATAGTTGCTTTGCTCTGGCCTTTGAAATTAAAAAAGCAGAACCATGTGTCCTTGTTAAATATTTTGCTTCTGTTTTTTTACCTTTTCACAGTCACACACTAAGAATTGTAGAGCACCAGCATGGTTTTCTCTTTCCACCATGGTTGTGTGTCTGGCCACTTCAGGAACCTGGAGTGCATTTGCACAGCTCTCAAGCCACTTTTCAGAACTGGGTTAAGTGCAATCAGCATGTTTGGGCAAGCCTGTGCCTTACCAGAGCTTGGCAGAGGTTGTTCCAGGTCAGTCTTTGCACCTGAATGGAGGGAGGAGAGTCTGTGTCACTCAGGGTGGAGTGATCTGTTGCTGCAACACTGTCAGGCTGCTGTCAGTGGTGTTCTCTGTTGGGAAAAGCCATCCTGGCTGCAGAAAGTTGGCAGCTGTTGTACTTGCACTGACTCAGCACACAATGCTGTCATGTGTATTCAGCTTTCCCCCTGAGTAAAGTCTTCTGTGTTGTACAGAGCAGAAGTACAGTCAGTGCTGTGTTTTCCTGCAGCTCAGCCCACCCTGAGCTTCCCTTGAGTGTCAGCATTTTATCCAGGTGCAGGATCTTAAGACTGGAGGTATTTCTACCCAGATTATTTTTTATGATTATTACTGCTATTATTATTATTATCATTGATAAACTGTAGCACAGAACTTGGAGTTCTGGTGTAGTCTTCCTAAACTGAAAATAAATTAAAAGAACCTCTCCTTTAGGCTCAGAGGTCCAAGGCTTTACACTGTGGATCCTCAACCTGGAAACAAAACAAAACTAAATATACACAAGCTGTCACCAGCCATGGCCCTGCTGCTGTATTTCACTTCTTTCTTCCCAAAAGACTTCCAGGGATGTGAGGCTGCTGGGACATTCCTTACAGCCACCTAAAAACACATGAGTGCACCTACAGACTTGTCCCAGAGTCAACTGTGCTTGCATTGCACAGGAGCATGACAGGCTAAAATTAGCTTTTTTGATCTGAGTCAATAAATGTTGTAAAGAATCATTTAAAAGGAGCTTATAGCTTAGGAATCATCTGGGCCAAAAAGCTGATAATTACTGTTACTTCTCTCTTGCTGCTGCTCCTCACAGGTAAACATTTCTGCTGTGGCCCCTTCTGGGTGTGCTGGAACACCTGGCATGTGAGTCCCAGCTCTAATCCCAGCAGCTCAGCATGGTCAGGCTGCTGCTCTACCCAAATTGCTTTATCAGACACATAGAACTCATCTGTGCCCAAAGTCACTTCCCAAGGGGAATCCTTAACCACCATGAGCTCAGCTGTGCCAGTGGGATCCTGATTAAATTGTGGAACAATCTATATGGTAATAAATCTGAATTGGATGGAGGGGCCCAGCAGCCTTTGCTTTGTTTCACATGCTGTGAACATGATGTGCTTAACTTCCTTCTGTCCTCCCAAATTAATGACAGGGAGGCAGAGCTGACATCCTTCCCCTGCACCTGTAGTCTGGCACCTCTGCACAGCTACAGTAGTGACAACAAAGAAAAGCTGCTTCAACTGCTGCAAAAACACCAAAGCTTCAAAAACAGGCTTGAGCTGACCCTGCTCCCCCTCATCCTCTGTCTCTACAAATTCTATTTGTTCTCCTGTGTTACTTGTACCTTGAAATCCTCAGTGATGGATGACTCAAACCTCAGCTAGCCTCACTCCTGAAGCAGGGTTTGCACTGGAAATGTTTATTCACAGGGATTCTGCTGGAGATGCAGCAGTAGAGCTCAGCTCTGTGACAGCTCTCCATGGTAAAACCTGTGCATGTTGGTATTTTCACCTGTGTGTTCCTGCAGCCACCTTGTCTTGGGTTAATTTTGTCTTATCCATGATCCAAAAGGAGCATTCTTCCCATGTTTTCTGTGTATGGCATTTAAAAGTGCTGGATTATTTGGGAGGTGAGAATTACAGGGGTCTGGCAGAGTCTCAGAGGACACATTCCACTCTGCCCTTGGTGTTGTGTCATGGAAGAGCCAATCCTAAATCCAACTCTTGCCGGTTTAAAGGCTCTTTATCTTTGTTCCTTTCCAGGGGAGTTTTACAGCATTTCTGAGAATTACTTGATTTTCTTTTGTTTCCTGGTTATCTCTTGTTGGGATGTGTGAGATCCAGTCAAGCCTGCCCTCCCTTCCTAAGTTCATTTTACAGAACTGGTGCTGAAATATTCTTCCTCAGCCTTTAGCAAAGACTTCATTAACTGCTTTGTGCTCAACTCCTTAACCACTGGAATCCAATGCCTGGAGAGCAGCAGAGTACTAAGTCCATTCCAAAACCCAATGGAAAACTGTCAGCAGTTGTGCTTGGCTTCTTTTTTTACTATTTATTCTGTAATGATACACTGAATTATCAGGATTTGTGTGCCACAGGGTCACCTTTCCAGCAATGTCCTGAGGAAACAGTTGAATAATAGGATAGTTCTGTGAAGTGGTACAACAGAACTCAATTTCCAGTTACCATAAAATGTTGGTTTGGGGGTTCTTTTGGAGCATGCAGATTAAATGAGGGCTTTGAGTGAGTGAACAGCTGAAGTGTTTCTGTGCCAGTACTGCCTCCATGCAATCTGTTCCAGAGCAGTGCTGGCAAAGACTTGTGTCACACAATTGCTGCCTTGCTATTCCTGGGCTAAGGAACCTCAGAGTTGTGGAGAACAGGAGAAAATTAGAGGAAAATACTGGGTCTGAGTAACCTATGCAGTAAAACTTGGATCTCAAGAGCCAGGAATGCTGGTTCTACCTTTTGGAGATGTTGAAGTTCTCCTCTTTCACTCCAGAGCAGTTTATCTTGTGGTATCTCAGCTGGATCTAGGTGGAATTCTCAGAGAGCCACTGATCCAGACTCTGGTGGGAGGATGTTCTCTCAGCAAAGGAAAGGTGCAGGTTGGAAATAGCACATGGGTGTTCCCTCCTGTGCCAGGAGCTGTTCCCAACAGCCTGGGATCAGCTTGTGCTCAACAGATCTCACAGCAGCTGAGGAACACAAATGATGGCAGGAATTATCCCATTAAAATGCAAGGACAGGCAATGGAAAAAATACCCTGGAAACCTCCCCTGTGAGTTTCTCAGGAACGCTGCCCCTGGGTGCAGACTGGATAAAACTGGCTTCAGATCTCACCCGTGCCTTCCATTAAAAACAGATTTTTTTGGAGCAGTGTGGTTTGAGGGAGTGGTAAAGCTGTCCTTGTAGCAGAATTGAGTTTTCTCTTTTAGAAAAGTGTTGGCAGATGGAGTACTTGTTATAACATGGACTCTTTTTGAATGCATTTATGTGTAGAGCTTATTACTTCAGTAGTTTTCCTCCATTCAGCACTGAGGCTTGTCTGTCTCTGAAGAAGATGCTTTGCCAACTGAAACCCACTCCCCAACTGGGAAATCTAAATTCTGAACAGCTTTAAGGCCCCCACATCCACCTTGCTCAATCACAACTAAGCAAACAAGTACAGAAGCACAGCATGTACCCACTAATACTGTCTGTACCATAAATCAGCATCCAATTGTCTCAGGGACCTCAACACCACATTTTTTGGGTTGAACACATGTTGCTGGATAGACAGATCATTACTCTTGGCTGGAACAAGGTCTTGCTGCCCAGGCATTGATGTTTGAATGTCTTTTGGTTTGTTTCCTGTGCAGAAGCCAAGATGCAAAGTACCTTGTGAGCTCTGTTTTACCCTGTTCATCACAGACCTCTCCCTAAAAAGGGGAAGAGAAGTCCTAAAGCAGATGGTTTCTGCTTCCCTTGAAATTAAGCTCATGATTCTTTTCCGTTAAGGGGGAGGAAAGAGGGGATTCAAATTATGGCTGATGCCAGAAACAGGTTTTGGAACATAAGGTGTGATTTCCAAAATCCCTAAATGCCTCCGTGCAGTCCTGCTGAAGAGTCCCTTACTTAATTCCAGCTGAAAGAGCAGTCCAGCCTCATTACCATTAGCATACAAATGCTCTCCAGAAAGATCCCAGGAATTTTCTGCATGCAAATGCCACCATTACCATGCCCAGGGGAGGAAAGGGGACAGGACAGGAATTGTAGCTCTATTTATTATCCAACTGGAATTACATATTTAAAAATGCTCCCTTAGACATGAAGCTCCCAGGAAGTAAAAAGGTGCTACTGCTTCATTTCATTGAAGAATTGGTTCACTGTTGCATAAGCTTTTCATAAAATATGTATTTAAAATAAATCCCTTCACAGTACCTCCAAGTGCAGTATGTGCTCCCTGTGTGACATTTATCCCATCAAAGCATCCTAGGACAAAAATCTGCCTTTAATTAAAGTTTTGGGGCTGAAGTGAAGAATTCCCAGCCCCTGCCCACCCCTGCTCTGCAATCCTCACCTCTTCTTCCCAGGCACTCTGTTAGCTTCAGTGTAAGAAGTTAAATGTGAATAAAACTCTGCACTGTACTTGACTGATACTGTTTCTTGTTTGGTTTGTTTCAATTTGCCTGTGCTCTACAAAAAAATTCTGTTTAACTCCTGCCAGGAGGGAATCCTTACAGGAGTGCTGCCCTGGGGCTGAATTGACACAGCAGAAAAAAAGGGGGAGAATAAAAGCTACATTTAACATAAGCAGTCAGTTTGGGCTATCAGAACCAGGGGAAAGTGAGGGATTCCTACTCTTTCAGTGTTCTCTAGGGAGCAGGAGAGCACTTCAGCTCCTGGCTGGGCTCTAAAGATGCATTAATGTCTTTCTGGATAAGAGCAACACTCCACAAAGCTCAGCTGAAGGTTGGGATGTACCCAGAGCCCTGCTCATGCTGCCTGTACACTGCTGCCTCTCAGATGTTGCCATTACTAACCTTCCTCTCCCAGACTGGTTATTATGGAGGGATAGATACATTGTCCAACAATGCAGAACTAGAAGCAGGAAATACATTGTCCAACAGCTGGGGAGTTTCACCAGCAAACACAGCCCTGAAGCTTCAGTTTACCGGTTCTTTATGCAAAATCAACTGCTCACCACTTTGGCCACTGGAAGGGTTTGATCCTTCTCACAGCCCAGGATCCTAAATCACTGCTGCTGGCTTTGCTAAATGCCCTTCTGGAGGACTCACATCCCATCTGTGGAGATGTGGACCCTCCAATTCTGCAGTGAGTTGTGACTGCACTAAGAGTAGCTACATACAAACCTCTGGACACTGCAGTGACTCCTTAGAATGAGGCAGAGCCCCAAGCTAAAATCACTGATAGAAAACAGCTGCATCCAGACTGACAGTGAGGAGAAGCCACCATGGGGCAGGTCCCTTTCCCAAATTCCAGGCAGCCCTGGAGAGGCTCCTGCACCACCTGTGCTGCCCAGAGCAACCCTACTCTGCTGCCTCCTGGCTCTGGTGCTTCTCCTTCCTCTGCTCCTCGTCCCCTGTGGGAGCTGAGTTCTCCTCAGGGCTCATTTCTGACTCCTGCTCTTGTTCTGGTTCCAGAGGCAGGGAGGGAGGCTTTTTTGGCAGAGCTGGTGTTGCAGCACCTGGGGAGAGAACACAGTTAAAGTTACTCTGTGGCTATGTGCTGTCCCTTCTTTATGTCCTTCCCCAGCAGCAGAGGTGCAAAACAACCACAGCTTTTAGTTACCCTCAGATTCTTTCTGCCTAACATTAGTTTACTAACACTGAGTTATCCAGACCTAACAGTGCCTGAAGTCCTGCTGAAAGAAAGCTCAGCTTTCAGTCAGTCAGTCAGTGTCTCAGCTGTCAAAATTCAGTACAAATGTATAAATTAACTCATGCTCTGGAAGGGAAAACATTTTCTACAATCATGAATCTCAGAATGGTTTGAGTTAAAAAGGACCTTAAAGCCCATCTCATTCCAGCCCCTGCCAGGGACATTGTCCACTATCCCAGATTGCTCCAAGCCTCATCCAAGCTGGCCTTGGACACTGCCAGGGATCCAGGGGCAGCCACAGCTTCTCTGGAGAACTGTGCCAGGGCCTCACCACCTCTCAGGGAAGTGCCACTTCCAGTTCCACTGAAGCTGGTTTATGCTCAAGCTGGAGCCACAACCAAAGTGTTGTATTCACTTCACAGCTTTAGCAAATGTGGGGAGAGTTTCCAGGCAGCTAAAGTAGCTACTTACAGAATTCAATCACAACAGGACACAAGTTGCTTCTACACTTATATTTAAGGTGCCAACTGATGCAATAAATCAGCTCCCTTCTCTGATCTGGATAATGAAGTCCTTCAGGTATGCCCTAAACCCCTGGTATTTTATTTTTCAGGTTTTCTTTATTCCATGTGCAAGAAATGGAACAGGTCCTTAGGGATGCCAAAGAAAGAGGCCTGGATTACACAACCACTCTCCTGGTTCAGTCCACAGGCAACAAGACTGAGAGTGACAGAAAATCACCATGATGAGCAACATCCCCAGTGCATTCCTCCTTGGAAGCTGAGGGGTAAGAGAGGTCAGGCTTGGAATGGCTCAGGAGATGCTCCTACCCAGCCCCAGCACATACAGGGATGGGCTGAGCCTCCAAAGGCTCACACCACCTCCTGAAAATCCTCAGTCCCACTAAATCCAGCAACACCTGCAAAGATGGGCAGCTTTCCAGCTGCAGTTACTGTTGTCAGAGATGTTATAAAAGTCCTTTAGAAAATTGTCCATCCCTTCCCTTCTCTGCAGCATCCTGTCTGGGCACAGGGCTTTTCCAAAGAAAGGCAAGAGGGCTGGTTGCTGAAACTGCCTCCTTTCCAGAGCAAAATCACAATCCCATACTAATGAAATCTTGCCCACTGTGACTCAGACAGGAAGGGAAACTTTCCCAGCCTCCTCCATCCTGGAAAAAGCAGGAGAGTGAAATACACTACACAGAGCATTTTCCTGAGCTCAGAAATCTGGGAAAGTTATCACCAAATACTGCCCTCACTGCTGTGTGAGCAAGTGAATTCCTTCCCAAATGCATGCTGCAACTCTTCCAAAGGGAAGAGAGATTTCTCTTCTTCCCTCCCACATCTCTACTGGAATGAACCACAGAGGAGACACACCTGGGGGGAGCTGCATGGTTTTCCCATATCCTGCAGCAGAGGACATGGCTTGACCCAGGGCCTGGTTGGAGCCCAAAGGCTGCTGAGAGCTGGATTTCCCTGACACAGCAGCTTTCTGCTTGGATTTGGACTCTTTAGAAGGCTTGGTCCAGACCAGGCTCTCCCTGACCTGCAGGGCAGCTCCCATCTTCCGGGCCATCTCCACCATCTTCTCAAGAAGCAAAGAGAGAAGAGCACTGTAAGCAGGGACACTTCAGATAACAACAAAGTCAACAACACCATTAAAAAAAAAACCTACAAGAAAAGATCTGTGGAGAGCTGGCTACAGCTTGGTGCTTGGGGAAACATCTCTGCTAATTCAGTCCCTTAATTAAGAGGGAATCTTGTCTTGCTGTGTATTGACTGAAGAACTGGGTTTCAAAGAGCAGAAAGGAAGTGAGCAGCTCTCAGCAGGCACCAGCTCTGCTTGGAAAATCTCACAAGCAGAATTTCTTCCTAATAATTGGCCTCAAAGTCAAACCTCCTCCTCATTTACTGCCAGCCCTGGGGTGGCTCCTGAGCTCAGGCACAAACCTCAGGGTCGAAGTCGGGTGTGCTGCTCTCTCTGGCCATGGTGACCTTCCTCTCCATCTCCTGGTACTGGCTCAGGGCCCCCTGCTTGTCACCCTGGTTGTAGAGCAGGACAGCATAATTCAGGTTGATGAGGGGGTTGCACCTGTAGCAGACACATGGGATGCATCACATACCTTGTGGGAACACTTATCCTGGCTGCAATAATGATAAGATGTGCCTGAGCAGCAAAGCTGGACACACCTCATTATCTGACACTGACAGAGAGGCTACAGCCAAAACCCTTCAGGAACATGGCTGAGACCCTCTTGCCTGATGATGGGCCCAGTGCTGGGCTCTGCAAAGGCTCCCAGTGTCAATGACAACATAAATCCCTCCCTGACTGCCTCCCTCTCTGCAACAGCCAGTTCTGTGCACCTGGGGTCCATCCTGAGACTCTCCTGGTCTCCCAGGCCAGCCAGTGACAGGGGATTTGTCATAATGAGACAAATGATCTTTCCCTGATTTACCCCAGACCCTCCCAGCACTCCCAGCCTGCAGGAGAGCAGCTCATAAGGGGACAGCCAGTACAAAAGAGCCCTGCTCTTGGGTTTTATTTTGTAACCTGACACACCACAGAATGTGCTGTTTACATTTCATTTCCTCATCTCTTCTCTCTCCTTCTCCCAGCAAAACCACACACAATTTCTGGTACTGCTACAGGTGGGCACAGGTACCTGCACAGTCCTGCCTCCCTTCCTGAATGAAGATTTCACAAAGCAGAACTGCTCCATACACCCATTTTCCAAACGATCCATCTCCTTCACTGGGATACATGAACCCTCTCCCATCTGGCCTGGCCAGGAGAGCCAGGGTGGGTGGAGAAGCTCTGCCTACTCACAGCTCCCTGGGGGGACCCCACAGGAGCACCCCTGCACACAGGCAGGGATGCTGCAATGCTCCACGGGTTGACAAGAGATGTGAGTGAGGGACTGGTGCCCTCTCCTGGAGCATGGCTGGGATAACTGGAACCATCCATGGCCAAGGCAGAGGGAACATCCTCTGGAGCAGCGCAGAAGGGAAGGATCCTGCTGGCACTGGGCAATAAATGAAGTGTAACCTGCAGGCTCTGACTCCCCAGTCCTGGTGACTCTCCATCCCACAGCAAGGAAGGCAACTCTTAGAAGAAATCTCACTGCATTTATAACCATGGCTTCTCCTTTAACTAGGAAACTGGAATGCTGAGTCCAGCACAGAAAAAGCCCTCCTCCCTGTCTTTGCCAAAACACTGAGGAGATCAGACAGTCCTGGGAACAGCCAGTTTTAAAATTAACTGAACTTGATGGAGCTATTTCACCGCCTCCAAGAGCTGAGAAGCAATATGACAGTCAGAGAAAAATCAATAGCTGAATACCCACAGAAAGCACAGTTACAAGCCAGAACCAGGAGTGAAACACCTTTTTCTAAAGAGTTTTCCAAGATGTTTCCATTCTAGCCCACAGAATGACATCCAGGCCACCACAAAAGCATTCCTGGTGATGGAAACCAACCACCTTCATCCCAAACAGCTCTAAACACTCCAGCAAAGGAAACTTGTATGGACACAGATTCAGCCACATAACTGGCTAAAATCCATGGCTTGTCAGCTGAATCAGCCTCACAATCTGGATGTACCCCCCCAGCAGGCCCTGGCAGTTGGAATTAATTTTTTTTTCCCTGGTTGGACTGTAGAGCTGGAGCATCACTCAAGTGCCAAATACATGGGCAAAGCTGTAGAGCCCATTTACTGCTCCTTCTCTTTGAGCAAAACACTCAAGCCCCTGACTAAGGAGCCTGAGCTGCTTTTAAGGTCCTGTCCTGCCTTGCTAGGTATGGAAAATCGATTAGGAATAGAATAATGGGATGGTTTGGGTGGGGAAAGACCATAAAGTTCATCCAGTGCCACCCTGTGCTGTGGGCAGGGACACCTTCCACTATCCCTGGGTGCTCCAAGCCCTGTCCAGCCTGGCCTTGGACACTGCCAAGGCCTTGGACAAGAGCTGCTCTGGGCAGGGCCAGGGCCCTGTGCCAGAGCCTCCCCACTCTCACAGGGAAGAATTTATCCCTGGTATCTCATCTATCCCCACCTTGTGTGGCCCATGCACATGGAAGTGCTTTAGGCACTGCTCTGTCACCTGCAGACAGGCTCAGGGCTCAGGAGTGCTGGTAGGTCTAAGTGTGCAAACATTCACAGTAAACTGGGGAGAGAAACAAAACTAGTCATAAATGTGAGGTAACTTTGATTTTCTGCCTGAAATGATGACATACTCTAAGGTTCAGCTGGACTGCAAACATAGATGCTCCTAATAAAGGAGCTGCCCTTTTACTTGCTTTATATAAACTTCTTGCACATTCTCCCAGTTAAAATCTTCCCTCTGTCCAATTCAGAACAGGCTCCACCCCAGCCATCTCACTGCTCTGCACTGTGCTCAAACTTTGGGTTAAAAAATATGTTTTCTTCTATTCAATCTGCTCCACTGTGTATAAATATTCACCAAAAGGAGGGCTGGCATCCAAAGTCATCACCAGTGACTCACTAACCAAACAGCAAAACAAAAAACAGCTCTGGGTTGCTCTGAAATAAAATCCTCTCTAATTTTTCAGAGCTGACTTGAATTAAAAAAAAAAAAAAAAAGGGTTTTAACACTGTCACTTGCACAGCTAGAAGAATTAAAGTATTTCCCTACACAAACCATTTAGGGTTGAGGTACAGGAGAGGCAAAGGAAATGAGGTGCAAGTAGGCAAAGCAAGACCAAACAAGTGACAGCTCTGACAAAGACTTACTTGTCCAAGGCCACAGCTTGTTCATAGGTACTTTTGGCATTCTCAATGTCTTCAAGGTTGGTCAGAGCAACTGCACCAAAGCAAAATGCACACACAGGAGGAGATGTTTTACAAGCAGTTCTGCATGTCAGAAAATAGGTGTCAGCAGGGTTGTCTGGACTGCTGCCAGGATTAACCATGCTGAATGGAATGGCCTAGGTTGGAAGTGACCTTAAAGCTCATCCAGTCTCATCCCTGCCATGGACAGGGACACCTTCCACTACCCCAGGTTGTTTCAAGTCCTGCTCAGCCTGGCCTTGGACACTGCCAGGGATCCAGGGGCAGTCACAGCTTCTCTGGGCAATCTGTGCCAGGGCCTCCCCACCCTCACAAGTAAGGATTTCTTCCCAATATCCCATCTAACCTCATGACTTCACTTCTGACATATTTATCTCATTTTATCCCAAAAATACCCAGTGCTGGAAACCCACACCCACTCCTTAGACAACACAACCTCAGTCTCACATGTGTCAAGTCTTTTCCAATGTTTAATCTGGATCTAACTGCAGTTTTCCCTTCTATTTTCCCAGAGAGAAGAGACTTTATGTCATGAAGCCTTTATGCCATGTTTCTTTACTTCATGTCACACCCCATGTGTGTGCTGTGGTGCTCCTAGGAGGGATGCACATGGAGCTGCACATGGAGTTACAAGAGCATCTCATACCTGCCAGGAGCATGTAGAGCTCTGCCATCTTGGGCTGGAAGTTGATGGCAGCACTGAGGAAGTGGAAGGCTGAGGCATACTGCTGCATTGTGAGGTGCACCAAGCCCAGGTTGTACAGGATCTTCCAGTCAAAGGGAGCCAGGTAGTTTGCCCTCTTCAGGCAGCTGATAGCCTTGGGAAAAAAACAAAAAGGATAAATATGCTAGAACAGCCTCCACATGACAGGAATTTTGTACTTGCATGAAATTGGATGCGGATGGGAGCAAAAAAGGAAACTGGATATTTACTGCCACGTATTTCTTCTTGCCAAAGAAGCACATGCCAATGTTGTTCCAGAGCGGGGGGCTCTCGGGAACGCTGCTGGCCACCACCTTGTACTTGGAGAGGGCCACATCAAAATCCCCATGGGCCTGCATCATGCTGCCAGCAGCCAGGGTGGCCTGGGGACGAGACAACAGTGACAGACTCACTGCCCTGCCTGCTCAGACACAGCAGAAACATGAGAGGACAAAAGCATTAAACTAAAACCATCTCAGGAACAACCATTTCACTTTTAAGGACTGCCAGGACCAACAGTGGGAGCAGATGGGGACTCTGGAATCTCCCACCACAGAGCAGAACACAGAGTGAAGAACAAACCTGAGTCTGCTTCTTCCTGCACTATTTTAATCATAACTGCCTCAGAAATGAGTTTGCCCAGAGAAGCTGTGGCTGCCCCACCCCTGAAGTGTCTCAGGCCATGCTGATGGGGCTTGGAACACCCTGGGATAGTGGAAGCTGTCCCTGCCCATGGCAGGGGCTGGAATAGGATGGGCTTTCAAATCAAACCATTCTGTGAGTCTGTGATTCCATAAGTATTGCACCATGACATTGCAAATGTTCAGGGTATTTTTTGGGGTGACAGAAGTACTTCTTAGAATCTGAGGCTCTGAAAAGATCTATGCATTAATAGATTCTTTTTACAACCAAGCACAGATAGAAATAGTTCTGGTGCAAGCTAAGAGGGGAGTAAAATGTACTCAAGTAAGACATGCAGCAAAGATCTTCTAGTTCACACCGACTGGTTGATACTGCAAATTAATGGGAATATGCATGGGGAAAAAAAAGGAAGTGAGTACAACACACTATATTTAAACCACACTAGTTAAGTCCTTTTCAAGATTTCACAGTGACAAGTAAAATTCATAAGTGTAAAGGTGTTTTCACAACAACTCATGTTTGTCAACCACACATTTCAATGCTCTGCATTGCTAACAGGGGAAGAAAGGAGAGAAATGAAGTAACAGCCCTAAAAAGGGAAGCAGTTCCACAATGAGGAATGAAACCTAGATGCCAAGCTCAGCTTTCCAGGCCAGAGCCAAGGAAGTATACACAGCAGCTGGAAGCACAGGGCATCAGCAGATGGGAGAATAATAAAATGCAGTATCACTTGGATCACAAGGGACCTGGCACAGTTCTGGGATTTTTAAAATCCAGAAGATCTTCCTTCCAAAGTAAATTGCACCTGGCTTTGGTGCAACTTCAGATTAAAAACCAAAGGCACCAATTTAACATCCCATATTCTGCCTCCTTCCCTTTCCCTACCTCCACACACATCCAAATCCCTGCCCAGGAAAACATCCCAGAAATGTATTTCACAAAAACCTTTCCGAGCAGGATCCTTCCCAGCCTCTCCAGGCCCCAGATGCAGATGGCAGAGCTCTGACAGTGGAATTAGCTTTAGGTGGTGCCCCCCTCATGGTTCAGCTGGTTCCACTTCTCACCATACCTTGTAGTTGCCTGGGTCATAGGTGAGCACGTTTCCAAGGTGTTCAAAAGCCTTCTGGTAATCCCCAGTCTGGGAAAAGAAGAACATAAGCATCAGAAATTCAAGAAGAAGGGAAATTAAGAAGGAGAATACAGGGTTTGTGGGCACCAGAATTTCTGGTTCAGTTATACAGTCAGAAAAGTGAGTTTTACAGTGCTTTACACACATGGTCCTGTTTGATAATTCACAGAACAGATTCCAAGAATTTGATTTGGCTGGATTCACTGTTCTGACCCAACCACTAATGAGCTCTGGGTTCACAGGTCTCTGCTCCTTTCTCTGTCCCAGAAAACAGGCCACAAACTGCTACTCTGCACATCCCCAGTTTCCTCACCACAAATTCCCCAGGGCTCTCCTGTCCAGGAGACTTCCCTTCCCTTGTCTTCACATGGACTCCAGGTGTCAGTGGGCATCACTGTGGTCATATATGAGCCTGTGAGAGCTTAGAATCACTTAAATCCTATAGACTGGAACCAGATAAGCTCTAAGGTCCCTTCAAAACCATCCTGTAATTCTGTGGTTTCAACTGAAATCACCTAAATCTCATCTCAGGGACACCTTCCACTATCCCAGGTTGCTCCAAGCCCCATCCAACCTGGCCTTGAGCACTGCCAGGGATCCAGGGGCAGCCACAGCTTCTCTGGGCACCCTGTGCCAGGGCCTCACCCTCACAGGGAACAATTTATTCCCAATATCCCACCTAACCCTCTGGAAATGGGAAGCCATTCCCTGTGTTCTGTACCTCCATCCCTTGTCCCCAGTGCCTCTCCAGCTCTCCTGGAGCTCCTTTAGGCACTGGCAGGGGCTCTGAGCTCTCCCTGGAGCCTTCTCTTATGCAGGTGAACACCCCCAGCTCTCCAGCCTGGCTCCAGAGCAGAGGGGCTCCACCCTCACAGCAGCTCTGGGGTCTCCTCCTCCTTCCAGGCACTACTGCCTATTCTTCTTTGCCTGTTCACTTTTTGGGAAGCCAGCTTCTGGAATAATCCAGCCCTTCCCATCCATTTCACAGACACATGGATAAACACACCCTTTGTTATTTAAATTGATTCTGATTTCCCTTTATGGTGCATTAGCACTCATGATTTCATGGCTGCTTTTCCAGGATAACTTGCAAGACTCCTGCTGCAGAAAAAAGGTAATGACTAGTCATGTTTTGTTATACTTTGAGGATTTATAACAGAGTTAGGGTGGTTGCCAAACAGAATTCCTGCTCTGGCTCTGGTCCAGGGAATCAGCTTGCTTTTAGCAGCAATGAGAAGATACAGAAAAGCAAGTTCTGTCCTGTTAAATTCAGTCTGTAGAGAAGTGCAAGCAATGGGAAGCTGGATAGAAATTAATGCTATTAAAAAATCCAACATGGTTATATTGAAAATAATTAAGTTTTTGTAGCAGTAACAGCATTTAGTACCTGCAGATACAGTAGGCCCAAGGATGTGAGGAGGTCTATGTTTTCTGGAGAAAACCTGGAACACAAAAGCCAAAGGACATGATTTGCTTTTCAGACCTTCTAGAATAGGGTAAAAATAGAACATAGAATTTTGATGCTACATTACTGTTGTATCAATCCAGGAAATTAAACTGTTATTATTAAAAACATATATTAGAACAACTGCCATAATGGGGACCTCCTTTGAATAATATCACACCTCAGCTTGCCAAATATCTTCTGAGTATCAGTGGGAAGGTACAAGGCTCTGTGAAATAAGATCTGGACTCATAATAAGATAATGTGGTTTTGTTAAGCTTCAAAGTGAGTCTGAATCAGTGACCTGGAAATACAAAATGGGATTTTCCATCATCTCTCATAAACTAGCCTGTAAATCCATCCATCCTAAGCCTTTTGGGCCACATAGGGACAGGCAATCCTCAGCATTCCTGATGGATCCTACACACTCCTCATCAGAATTTTAATTCACCTTGCAAAAGGATTACAAATAAATAAGATGGAAACCACAACAAAAAAGGACAAAGGAGAGAGAGACACAATTTGTGGTCTCACTCATCTCAAAAGGAGTCAGTTTTTAATTCCCTGCTACCAAGACTTCAAAAAATCTGATCTATACACTCACATTGGCAGCTCTGAACTTCAACCAGAACAAAACTACCTGTGCCTGCTGAAATATCAACATGGAATAACACACTATCCTGGAACTGGAAACAGCAAAAAAAAAAGTAATAGGCAGATGAGAACAAAAAATAAAACAAAAAACCCAGGAATAAACAGGAATGAAGAAGAAAGGAGGCCAGGGGAGCAGCAGGATAAGAATATAAACCTGATAAGATGCTTACCAAGGATTATTTACGTAATAAACATTGTAGATTAATCCCAACGTCCAACCCCACCCACCAGCAGGCAGCAGCAGGGCAGACACTGAGGAAACACTACATTGATACACCCGTGGCTCCCTTTCATGCCTGAGGGAAAGCAGCAAGTGACAGACACCAGCCAGGGATTTTGGATGGACACTCAGAGTTACATTGTTTTGGGAGATAATCCTTTGGGATGGATGAAGTCAGTTTTGGATCACTTTGCTTGCAGGCATCTCTGTCCACTTGTTATTCCACTTTTTTCCTGGCAGCCCTTCCAACAGCTCCCTTCTTCCCTGCCACACTGTCAGCAGGAGCAGAGACAGCTGAAGTGCTTGGGAGTGCCAGCTTTGCTTAGAGCCCCCATAATTACCATTAGCTTTTTAATCATGGCCTCAATTCAGATCTGGGACACCAATCAATTTTCTCCTGGCATAGGATGGGAACAGGCAGATGGAAAAAAAAAAAAGATATTTCTTACTCTACGGCTTTCTTATATATTTCAATGGCTTTATCTATCTCCCCCTCCATGAGGTGAATTTTGCCCAGCATCATGTAGGTCAGATCATGTCTGTTGAGCTCCAGGGCATTGTTGAGCTGGTCTTGTGCCTAAAAACACAACCACAGACAATGAAAAAATAATAAATGATTACAGAGCCCTCAGCAAAGCAACAGCCCACAAATAATCCCCAAGAGGGAAGGAGGGCAGCCAACAAACACCCCCTGCACCTGGAGAACACAAACCCCAGCCCAGCTAATCCTTGGAACAAGCTCTGCAGCAGCAGCCACCTGCTTTCTGGGGCAGTAAAAGGTAACAGCTTCGAGCCAAGCAAGAGGAAATGGCCTCCCAAGGAGGGGATGAGCACAGGCCTGCTCCTGGATTTGAGTTTGTTTGGCTTGAGGGACGCTCTGAATTTGTTGGGTGAACTGATACTTGGCAGCTTCTTCTTCCTTAAAATGCTTCTTCCACCAGTGAGGAAGTGAAAATCTCAGTGGAGGTGTGAGCAGGTCTCAGTTTGGAAGGTGTTAGTGCAGATAATAAACCCCAAGTGTGAACCCACACTCCAGAGGCTGTTTTTTCACAGGATGCCCTTGACCAGGGAGCACAGTTGGAGTTTGCTGCAAGGGCTACAGCACCCCACCAGCAAGAGCAGCAGGGAGGAGCTGGGCCAAATTGGGAATAAAAAGGCTCTAAATGCTGGTTTTTCCCTTGGAGTAGCTGGATCAGAGACAGCTCAGTGCTCACTACCAGCACTCAAGGGATGGTTAAGTGAGGAACTGTGAATGGCATGCTCAGACCAGGGAATAAAACTGCATTTCACCCTCCAAGATTCCTTTACTAACTTCAGGTTTAGTTCAAAAGGAGCTTCAGACACAGGAGCAAAACCTTCCCATGGAGTAAAAAAGGACCTGCTGCACCTCCAGCAAACAGCCCCTAACTCTTTCCCTCTGAATCCTGCCAGAGCAGCTGAGGTTCCCTTCAAGAACTCTTTGCACAAGGTGTAGCAGTTTGAGCTGGGGAAATGGTTTGGGGTTTTACCATCACCCTTCTCTTGCCCCAAGTGGATGGACCTGGCTGTTCCTACACCCAGCAGTGCTCCTGGGTCTGGCTTTAAAGGGCTCAGACACAAAGCAGCTCTTATTGGAGCACTGCCCATTTTCTGTCTAGTCTGAGGTTTCTCAAACATTCCCTTTAAAACCAGAAATGTTCTCTGAAAAAATCTTAGATTTCAGAAAAAGCCCTGGCCCTGCCACAGGCTGATCCCCCTTTATACAACTGACTGACTTGCAGCTGACTCAAAGTAATTCAACACAAATGGAAAACAGAGACAGCTAACAAACCTTTGTCCCCAGAAACAAAACACTGAAGCAAAAAACTTTCTTGATACCTCTTGCTGCAAATGATCCATTTCAAGCTACCAAAGACAGTGAAATTTCTGGGATGCTTCCTTGCTTCCCACTGACATTACCTTGTTGAAGTGTTTCAGGTACATGTAGCACACACCCAGGTTGTGGCTGATCTCCTGCATGAAAAAAAAAAAAATGAACAAAAAACCAAATCAGCACAAGGTATGAAATAAAACCTGACAACACTGACTCAGAGAAGAAGAGTCCTGTGACTGCCCACACCCTTCTTGCTTTGAGAGCAAGTAAATCTATAAATTCCAGTTACTTCAGGCACCTACAGAGCTCAAGTGGGGTTGTACAGAAAACATTACAGTCCACTCAGACAAAAAACACAGAAATTATTAATCTCTTTTGAGAGATTAGACAGTTTCTCTTCAGAGAACAAGGAGCACAGTGTGACAGTTTCAGAGACAGGCAGGTAACTGAACCCACTGAAGTTCATGCAACAACAGCCAACTTTTACTGAGTACTGTTCTCCTTAGAGAGTTTTGAAAGTCCATGCAATTAGTCCTGATTGGCTGAATTATTGCCACCAGGCTAACTGGCCAATAGCTGTCCATGTCCTGCTCCCCAGGGGTACAGGCTGGTCGAGTTATATAATTAAGGTAGTTGTATAATTAGTTATATTTCAGTTATAAAATTATAATTAGGATTATATATAACTGTGAGGCCTCCAGGCCAGCTGTTAGCCACCACAGCACAGAATGGCTTCTTTATCATGGTGTCACTCTCTAAAACTTGCTGCCCTCATGGGTGACTCAGTCTGGCTGTACATCAGTAGGATATGCACAGTGTCCAACCCAGCTGGACAAAACTGGAAGATGTGCCTCAAAACACACCTTAAGCACTGGAATATCTGATATCCCTCTGGCATCCTAAATGATTTTGCACAGGGTAGGAAGATCCCTTAGGGATCCTAAACACTCTGGTGACACTGTAGGGATCATCTGTGCCCCTAATTCTTCACTCACAGTTTAACACACAAGGCACATTCCCCATTCCAGCAGATCTCTGAAAAGCAAAGTCCTCCCAATTCCTTATTTCATTCTGGTGAGCATTTCACTGATTCATCAGCTTAGACAGCTTTGACCTTTCACAGGAAACACTCTTACTTCCCCATCAACCTGCTCTCCTCCACACAGCCTCTCCAGCTGTGCAGAACTGAATCAGTGACTCCAGGCTGCTGTGGATTGTAGGATGAGGGAAGAGCACAGCCTAATCCTGCTTCCAGTGCTGAGCCAGGAATGGGGAATAACTAATCAAAATACCCATTGTCATCTGCCTGATGGGTTGTAAATAGGGTTACAAGCATGCCAAGCACTGGAAATGCAGAGGGAAAAAAGATTCACAATACAAATGTTTCTGAGTTGTCTGGCACAGGGTAATTTGAATGACACCAAAGCTATCCTTGTATCCTGAATTTTAGATGGAGTGAGAAACAAAGGGAATAGCTCACATATTGCAAACCTACATTAGAAACACTCCTACAGGCAAAACAGGCACCTGCAGAAGGCTGCAAGGCTTGGCCTCTCCCTCACCCACTGTCACACTTTTCCCTTTGTAATGTTCTTTCTCCCTTTTTGTCTTTTTATACAGAAGAGCTAATTTAATCACTGCTCCTGTATTTTCAATGATGTTTCGCATTATAAAAGCTTTCCCAATTACTCAAGCAAGTTTTAATAACCAAGGTTTCCAAACTCTCCCCATACTTCCCTTAAAGCAGAGATGTGGTTATGTTAAAACTGATCCTTGGCAAAGTTCATTGCTCAATTCTCTGTGCCCCAAGCCAGGGATTTGCCCCAAGGTGTGGGATTTGGCTCCTGTGATCCAAACCAGGCTCAGACCACAGGCAGTGTGAGCTCACCTTGACTTGGGACAAGTCTGCAGCTATCACAAGGATCTTCAACTCCCTGAACACTCACCCAGTCCTTCTCATCGAGTTTTGCTGCTTCATTGTATACTTCAATGGCTGCCTTATGCTTCCCCAGGAGAAACCTGCAAAAGGATTGCAATTCTTAGGTCCTTCCTGTTTTCAGACCCTGCTGTGCAGCCACTATCACCTTTGCCAGTGAGAAATGATCCTATTTGCTGCATCTCCAGAGATTTGCAGAAGTTTACAATCTCAGCATTGCTCCCTCTCAGGATCAAGGTCATCCATCCTGACACTACTGGGGATGTAAGGAATGAATGCCCAGACTCTGCAGCCTGCTCCAAGCCTGCTTCTGTCTCCAAGGAAAGAGACAGGTGTCCTAACACAACATTCAGCAACAGAAAAGAGTCTGTAGGGCAAGTCTGCCCAGCTCAGGTCAGCAACTGTAGCTCTGGACCTTGAAATCAGATGTATCACCTTTCTGCCTGAAGCCCAAAGAAAAAGAAAACACAACAGCAGCCAGGCAGATAACAAAGACTCTGCATAAAGAACAACCCACGCTTCTGGAAGCCAAGCCAAATGTTGATAAGGAGGAAACATGTCTGGAATTAAGCAGCCTAAGAGAAAAACAAAGGATGGAAGGTCCTGGGTGGCACATCCAAGAGAAACAACAAATAAAACACCACTCACAGGGATCGTGCCACCTGCTTGAGGTTGTCAGCACTTCGAGGGTTCAGAATGGAACATGTCTGGAAAAGTTCAAGAGATTCTTGAATTTTCCCCTCCAAGCGAAATATCAAAGCTGTAAGACAATATACAGCAGGCAAATGAATCCATTCTCAGCAGGAAAAATGTGCCTCTGACAGTAGGGAAAGAGGGAAAAGAACAGATATATCACATCAATGCTCCTCTGGTGCCTCCCCCTCCTGCAGCACCCACAGTTTGTGTCTGAGGGCAGCACTCTGTGTGCCTGGAAAAATTCAGGGGTCAAAACAAAAGCTTTAAGCTTTAAACTTTGGGCAGTTGCTTGCACAGATGCAGTCTGGATTCCTCCCCTCCCCAGCCAGGTTGCAGAATGTCCCTGCCAGCAAATCTGCACTTTCCCCCACCATGGCACTTGGAATTGGAATGCCACATTTTGGGAGATATTTTTTAGGGTATAGAGAGGAATACCACCCTTAGAGCAAGGAGTGAGGCAGTGACCAGCTGGAGTGGGTAACAAACAGAAAACATGCATCTGTAAAGAATCAAACACACACCAGCACAGTGAAGGCCAGGAGCCCATAACCCAAAGAAGAACAGATTACAAATACAGAGAAAGCAGAACATTTAATCTGCCCATTTCATGTGAAAATCCCAAACTTCAGAACTAAATGGAGAAAACAGAGGGGAAAAATGTATTTTTGACATAACAATTCTATGTTTCCCTCACCCATCTGTATTGTTCTCTGTATCCCCAATCAGGAATGACCTGCTTTAGCAAAAAGGTTTTCAGACATACCTTGAACATAGACAGCATATTCACAGAGCCCTTGGGACTCCTGGAGCTGCTCTTTGATGACAGCCTGGAAGGACAAAATTGTAAACTCACATCATTTTAACAAAGCTGATTCCAGAGACTTGGTCCAGTCACAAAACCCACAACCCCACCTCTAACAAAGGCACTGGACCATGACTGGGACAACCACACAGTGCATGTGACAGAGCTCTGTGACAAGAACACAGTGGCCCTTTTAGTATTCCCCTGTTCATTCCTATTCCCAAAGATAATCAGATACTATCTGGGGAAAATGCCAGGAGGCATCTCTGGAAGCATCCTCTGCTGATAAGGGCATCTACTCCAGGCCCTTTGTGAAGAAATAAATTGAACTGCAGCAACTGCAGCTGAGTCAATGAAAGCCAAAAGAACAAATGAAGAGTGAATGGGGAAAAAAAAACCATGATGAAAATGTAAATTCTTGCTGGCTGCTTCCATGTAGCTCCCAGCTTGGGGTGGGGTGGCTGCAGCTTGGATATATTCCATAGTCACAACTGGTCCCACCTTTGGGAGGATGAACACCCTGGACAGGAATCAAGAGCACAATTTCTGCTCTGAGACTCCTCTTTTGTGCAGAAGTGGAAGAGATACAGGGAGTAGGAATAATTTCTGGGTGAGCAGTGACCTGATGTTCATCTGGCATTTCAGATGTGTATGGTCAGTACCAGCATCCCTAGTCTCTGAGAGAAATAGAAGTGAAGGAAAACTGAAAACTGAACCTCAAATACAGCACATGGGAGGAAAACTATTATTGAGAGTGTTATTCTTGAGAAGGTATTTATTGAGAAGTTACTATGGAGAAGAAGGAAAGTTCTTATTGACAATCCTCACTTGTAAAGAGAGGAAGGAAGAACAGGCCTGGGCTTCTCTTCCCTCACCTGTACCTGCTAATTTATCTATGTAACTCTTCCTGAAGTACATGATTATAAAACATTGTACTCAGAAACAAACAACATCCCCCCAATCTGGATCTCTGGATTATTCCATCTACATAAAGCCAGATTCTCAGAGCAAGAGAGGGCAATAGAGAGCTATCTTTTAGAGAAATCTGATTAATTCTACAAACCCTAAAAAATTCCACAGCAAAAGGCCCTCAGTTGAGGAATATGATCTCTAATCCCAGAATTTAGACACAACTGGCAGGAGACCAACCAGTCTCTGTGTCATCCCAGGGCACGCTGCAGCTGCAGACTCTGAGATGCCTGCCTGGCACCTTGCTCAAGCAGCATTGAAAGGGTCAAAATCACTTTAATGCCTTCACTCTGGGGAGTTGATGTCAGTAACTAAACAGCTTTTAATGGCCTTTTAGCTCATTGAAAACTATGGGAGGTTTTAAAACTGTTAGAGAGGGAGCATTTCAAAGCACTGAGCAGGAAAGACCAATATTAATTAACATGACAGGTCACTTGTTTCTTACTGAGACTAAACTAATGGATTTTAACAACACCCAAACTGACCTGGAATCTTCCAGTTTTACTGCAAAAATATTGCTTTGTGAGCTCTGAGGAAAAGGAAAGCTGGCCTGCCAAGCAGAGGAGTTATTAGCTGTCTTCTTTCAGTTTTGCCCTGCAATTTTCTTGCTTCCATGACTGATGAAGACGTGGAAATGTCAGTGTTGCCCTTAATCATCCATTTGTTATTTTCTCATATTTCTCTTATGTTTCCTGAGCTGCATGTATTTTTATTTTCTTTACTCTGTGATTCCACATCCCATCACAGAAACAATCAACACATCAAGAAACTCCAGTCAGACAACAAAAAAGGAAAACAATTTTCTGTTTTGAGGGCTGGTCCAACTTGTATTTCTATCCATGCAAACCAAAATCTGAGAGGAAATCACTGTAATGATACAACTCCCAGGCTCTGTTAATTAAGAGTTAAATAAAATTCCTCCAGCCTGCCTGTTTCCTAAGCCCCCCCAGGACCTCTCTAGCAGAGGCAAGTCATGAGCAACCTGGTGTTTCAGAAGCCAAAAGGTTTTTTCAGATCTTTGCTGCACATGCCAGAATCAGAATGTCAACTCTTATCCCCTCCTCTTGCCCATGGGTGCATCATCTTCTTGTGTTCATTTTACCAGGAAAATATACTACTAAATAATAATTTGCTATTTCCTTAGTCCAGTTACTATTATAATCCCAAACAATCAGTTCCAAACTACTCACCAAGCCCAAGATGAATTAGAGTGTGCCATGGATCATGTGTAAAATGAAAGAATTTTGCTCAAGAGTAACCAGGATATTTTTATTTACACTTGGTAGTAATGTTCCCCTCAACTGAAGTGTTTTTATTGTGTCTCTGTAGTACCATTGAGAAACATGCACTGTGGAACTGTGTTATTATCAGTTTGGAAAACCCTATCCATCACTTGCAACAACAGAAGTTTGCAGTTCTTTCCACTTTTCCCCTCCCAGGGACATCCTCAGCACACAGATTGCTCCAGAGAGCTGCACCCTCAGATCCTGAAGGGAGCCAAGGACTGGAGAGCACAGAAGTAATTTTACCTGTTTTCTCATGGTCCCCTTATTCCTAAATAAGTCAGGAAAGAGGGTGGTTTGGAAACTGTCAAGAAAACTGTATTTTCATTACATCAGGAAATTAATTCCCACATTCTGGAGGCAGCTCTTACCTTACACTCCTCATAGTCTCTGCGGACATAGAGCAGATAAATCAACCAGTTCTTCCTCTCTAGGATTGGCAGCTCTGGTGCTGTACATGGAAAATATTCACAGAACACAAGGAATCAGACTGAGCAGCAGAGAAACTGGGAGAGATATTCCCAGCCACCCCAACTGCCTGCACAAGGCAAGTAATTCAAGAACTGCAATTGCAATTAATGATTTGACTTGAAGGCTGGAATGTGGACTTCTAACCAGGATCTGGTTTTATTCTACTTCTCAAACAGGTGGATAAAACACCTTGTTCAGGACAGACACTAAATAAAAGCTCTAAGCAGAAAACTTCCACCTGCTCTACTGGAAGGTCTCCCTGCCCATGGCAGGGGGCTGGAACAAGATGGGTTTTAAAGTCCCTTCCAACTCAAACCAGTCTGGGATTCCAAAAGACTTGAGGCATTGGCTCCTCCTGGAGCAGATCCGGAGTAAACAGCTCCACACATACATTTTAATTCAACACCAACACTGGCTGAAGGAATTGGAACTTTTCAAATACACAAGAAGAAGCTTGGAGGAAATGAGTTGGATTCACATTTTGAATCTAGGGTAAAAGAATCAAATGTATTTAAGATAAATTTCTGGGGCTGAATGAACAGGAAACAGGCGGCACACACAAAAGGAGATTGGAGAGATGGGGTCTGAAGGTGTGAATAATTTAAAGAGATGAAACTTAGTTCTTTGAAACTGTGAAGAGCCTGTGAAGCATCTCAGGTCTGAGAGACTGCAAAGCTACTGCAGATAAACATTTGATGCAGTGGAGGAGGAAGCTCCAGCATTTCGGTGGCACGGAGCTCGCAGCAGTAATTATGGCAAATCACGGATGGATGTTGCTTAGCGATATCCACGTCGGGTTTACAAGTTGAACACACTGCTGTGCATTTCATTAAGGCTGGGAATGTATTGCCTGGGACTGGAGTCTCCATTCTGAGGGGTAACCATAGCAACTGGCCCAAAAGCTCTGTTTTTGCAAGTCAATATTGTGACATGAGTGCACAGGCACAGCCGGCGAGTTCTGGGGCAGAGCTGGGGGGACACACGCAGGGACACCTTCTCCAGCCTTTGGGGACACCCCCAGACACAGCTCAGCTCCAGCAGCACAGAGCACAAGGGGACACTGGGGTCCCTCTGCCATCAGAGGTGAGGAAAAATAAACCCTGTGAGGGGAAGGGCAGGCAGCTGCCAAGTGTAATTATCTTTTTAATCACCTGAAGTCCAGTTTCACTGAGAGCTCCTAAATCCAAGATCCTTCAGCTGTTGAATTTGGAAAATGTTTCACAAAGCTATTCTCATTTTCTTGGTTTTTCTTTCTTAAATTCTAGAATATCCACCTAGATTTATATTAGAGCTGAGAATTAAATGTGCACACCAGCAATTTAAGGTCAAATACCTTTTAAAGAAGGTTCAACTACCCTAAAACAAATAGAAAGCTCGAAGTCTAAACAAAAAAGTAATCCAAACACACAAAAGAGTAATCCAAACAAAGAAGTAATCCAAACAAAAGAGCAATCCAAACAGGCTAAGCATACAGAAATGCACAGATCAGGGATCCAAATGTTCTAGAATTCTGCTTTGCTGTGGAGTATCTGGATCTTTGTAAGTAAGGCATTTTAATAAGCATGTTCTAATAAGATTAGATTAATTGATTTCTGAAGGTTTTATGTTTCCTATTCGTCCTTTTAGAGTAAAAGAATCAAGGGAAGACTCAAGAGGCTGCCTAAATAGCCACAAATGGATTGAACCCCCTCTATTTCACATCTGAAGCCCATTCAGGGGCTACCTAATGCAATGACACTGTGATTACTTCCCTGTGTAGGCTATTACAGTACCAGGGTGTGACAGAAACATGGCACTTGGGGACACTGGAAATGCTCTGGCAGTGTCCAAGGCCAGGCTGGACAGGGCTTGGAGCACCCTGTCCATGGCAAAGGGTGGGATCACATGGGCTTTAAGGTCCCTTCCAACCCAAATCAGCCTGGGATTCTATAAAAGCAGCTGGACTTGTGTGTCCTTCCCTGCCTGGCATCTCCTGGTGCCACTATCTGATACAAAACACCAAATCTGACACACCTGGGCACTTCCCACCTTCATCTGCAAGTATGGATTTAAGGACAGACACTGCAAACTCTATGTACCCATCAACATCCCACCAACTGAAGTATCCTTCACCATTTTGTGCCTATTGATACAGCCTCAATTTAGAAAATCCTGCAGCTGTCTGAAATAGGGAATAATCAAAAGATCTCCAGACACACCCTACCAGGTCTCCAACAATCTGTTCATGCCTTACTGGAGGGTTAAAAAGAAAAAGTACCATTGAAGGGTAAAATATACAGCAATGTTATGGGATAAGATAAGACATTAGTACACCAGAGAGGGGATGGAGGATTGGCTGTTTAATTCCTGAAGGAAAGAGCTTTTTCACACTTAGGAGACAAGAAGGATGTTATACTCCACTCCCACACCATGGAAACGCCTGCTGGGAACAGGGAGGGGAAAGAAGAAATGCTGAACGTCAGACCAAGGGCTGAGCAGAACATCAGGCTGCAAAGGGAAAGGGGGAAACTCGAGGAGCTGCCTAAAAGTGCTGGGATGGAGAGAAAATGGAGAAATCAAAAGGCACTGTGAGCACCATTCACATCTGCAGATGAAGCAGCTCTGCCTCTCCCAGTGATACACTGAGCTAAGGATAACTCTGTGATTGGGAAAACACAGAGAGATTTTATGCTCCTAAAAATCATTCAGAAATAACAACAAGGCTGACTGAGGAGACACTAATAGTTTTTTTTCTTCTTTCTCCCTAAGACAAGCATATTGAAAGCAGGCAAACAATTCTGATGTTTTTCAAAATCCGTGTCCAAATTCATTAAATTTGACACAGGAACATATCTGATCCCCCCTAAATGGGTGTGGGAAGTAAAAGATTGTTACAGAAAGTATGAATGGAAATTATTTATACACCTCTCCAGAGCCACAACCATCTTAATCTGCATTTCTGCTTTCCCACAAAGCAGTGGATACCTGCTCCTGGTGCATTTATCTCCCTCAGGTTTGCTCCCTCAGCCTGTTGATAAGGGCTGTTGCAGGGCTATGAGTCACTGCATCCTCCTGAAGAAAATGGAAATATAAATGCCCATCTATCTGGGTCTCTAGCTCCAGAGAAAGGGAATAAAACACCTTCTGCAATATATGAATCCCCAGGAGTTTCTCCTATGTCACTGCTGTATGAAGACACACTTTTCTTTGTCAGTTCTAGCAATAATCCAGGCACTGAACAGCAAAGGTTGGAAAAGTGTAGTTTAGATTTTTCTAGCAGTGAAGAAACAAATAGCCCTCATTTGCTGTAAATCAATCTGCCCAAGGGCCAGTCCAGGAAAACACAATTATCAAAGAACTTGGTATCTACATCAAAAAAAGAGTTTATAACTTGCATAATTGTCTTTTGGCCTCTCTTTTGTGGGACTACGAAAGTCCTGTGCCAGGGAGTCAGGCCCAAATATATGATTATGCCTTTGAAGTCTGTTTTGATTGAATTCAAAAGGGAATCCATCTGATCCCCTTGCTGGCCAGTGATTGATTGCACGAGCCACCTCCAGCAATGTGATTTTTCTTTCTGACAGTGCTCCTTTAAGGAAGCCACTGGAGCAGAAACCCTGACAGAATCAGAGTGAGATCATCAGGTTTGTATCTGTGCTCTTCTATCATCACTCTTCCCCTTATTCATCCTCTTATAGATTTTCTCAAAGGACTGAATAAAATAATGATTTTATTATTATAAATAATAATAAAATAAAAGGGAATAAAATGTTATTCCCTTCTGTGTAAACCTCCCTAGGAAAATATTTTGTGCTTGCATCTTCATATTGGGTAATTATAGCTTAGGGATGAACTATCAAAAAGTAGGGTTTAGATTGCTCTAAATTTAAATTGCTCTAAAAAGAAGAGGGGGAAAACTCTTATGAGATTTCATGGAGGAAATTATTTCTAAAGCACCAGCAGTAAGAAGTGGCTCAAGAGCAGTTTTAGACACCTAGGCCAGTTCAGAGCCCAGCCCTCCTTCCAATCCAGATTATTGGAAAGGGTCCAAGCCCCAGTTCACACCTTTCAACTCTGAACCCAACCTACAGCAACCTGAGCAAGAGCAGCAAAGGGGCAAAAGACTCAAGAAGACACAAAGAAGAATTTGTCATTGCCCAAAATGCCCAATAACCTAAAGCACACATAACATACAGCACAAGGAGAGGACAGAAAAGCTTTGTAAAGGCAGTTACATATAAGTATTTTAATTTTTTTTACACTGCAGTAGCTTCATGAGCCACAGTCTGGATCCATTGTGGTAGGTACCACATATGTGGGAAAGGTTTTCCAAAAGGATTCAGCTGCCCCTTTCCAAATTCTAATTCAAAATTCCATGTTGTAAAACAGCATCATGCAAGAACAGAGATATTTTCAAAACTAACAAACACCCAGGCAGTACCTGAATTCTCTATTGTGACATTTTGATTACTGAGGCAGCAGGAGCACAAAAGAATTTCATAAAGTGAATCTTAGAAGGACCTCAGGGTTGGAAGGATCTTAAAGATAACCAAGTCCCATCCTCCTGCCATGGGCAGGGACACCTTATGCTATCCCACAGTGCTCCAAAACCTGTCCAACCTGGCCTTGGACCCTGCCACAGCTGCTCTGGGCACCCTGTTCCATCCCTCCCCAACCTCACAGCCAGGAATTTCTTCCCAATATCCCATCTAGCCCTATCCACTGGCAGTTTAAAACCACTGCACCTTGCTCTGAGCAAATTCAAGCAGGAAGCTGGGCTGTGGCAAAGTCAGAGAGGTGCAGTTATCAGCTCCCATCAGCAGGGAAGGCTCACTCAGACACACAGCAGCAGGAGTGGATGAGTTTGGAGATTCAATCCCCACTTCCAAGCAACTCCAGTCATTGCCTGAACAGCAAACTCCCAATGGCATAAAGACAATCCACTTGTTGCTGCAGGAGAGGATGCACATCTGAGGGGGGACACATGGAATTCTCAGCGGAGCACTACCTGCCCCATCCTGCACTCCCAGCCCAGCCTCCTGTGTGCTGACATTATTGCCAGGATTACCCTTATTTCCACTCCCAGAGCTTGCAGAAGGTTAAGGCATAGTTGTGGTTACAGCCCAAATGCTCTGTGCTTTCCTATCCATGCTAAATAAACATGGATAGGGAGGACAAGCCCATCTGTGCCTGTCTCCTTTTTGCCTTGAGCTTCACAAGCTGCCAACACCAAGAATTCCACTCCCGTTTGTAAATCCAGTGTCAGGGAGGGAATGAGCATCTTCTGGGCAAAAATAACCCTAAAATAATAGGACACACACTCAAACAGCTTCTGCAGAACAATACAGCCCTGCAGGGAATTGGATTTTCCAAAACAAGGTATGATAATGGATAGAAAGCATTTGTAAACTCTAATATCAATCTTCTTACCAAGATTTAAAACTAACAGACTGCCTTGGTGTGAGAGGAGCATCCTACAAATTTCCAGCAGAGCCAAATTTAACAAAAAATCCTCTTCCTTCCTCAGACTCTTTCACTGAGACTGTGGCAGTATAAATACATTAGAGCTTTGAAAGAAAACTAGCACAGGAACATTGCTCTTCCTACGCCCAGATCCATCCTTGGAGCTTGAAAATGGAGCTGTTAATGTATTCAAAACTCAGTAATAATGAAAAATAACTCCAAAACCCAGCACTCAGAAGAGGCTCTACGAGCTGTATTTCACTCACCATGTGTGAATGAATATATGTGAGAACAGAGGTGTTTGTATGCACAAATCCCTCTAAAATGGAGATAAACAACAGCAAAAAAAAAAAAAAATTTAAAAAAAAAAAAAAAAAAGGACCAGCACTGCAGCCATCCTCTGTTTAATCCCTTCTCCCTCTGTTTTCCCGTTTGCAAATTGTTGCTGGAACATCTGTAAATCAAGCCCTAAAGCCATGTGGCTGCTCGTTATTTACAGTCAGCCGGGGTTAATGAAACTCATCGCGCCCAGGCCGGCGCTGGCTCGGAGCCGTAACTCATCCCGCCCTTTAACAGCTCACGAGGTGCCGGGAGAGCTGCAAGGAGCCGCGGAGACAGCGGCTTAAACAACAAAAAAAGAGCAACATTTCTGACTCTCCACCTCCCCCTGCAGGAAAATTAGCCAAGGATAGATGAAAGACTTCCAAATTGTATCTTAAATCTGATTTATACCGCAGGTCGTGAGGAAAAAAGGGCATTTTCTCTTGCTACTTTGCACTGCATAAATCTCACTGAGTTGCTTGCTCAGGTTTGTGTTTTTTCTGATTTAAGACATTTACAGTTCTGAGTTACTCCAAAGAATGATGGTTTCATTTATGAAATAAATACACTGATTTTTCAATTAATTTGCCATGTAAATAGAATTAATTTATTCAATTATTTGGCTTTTACTACACGCTGTTCAAGTTCAAGCTTAAGGTGAAGTGGTATGATCTGTAAATAAAAACACATTTGTCATCCCCCTGGACCCCCCAGTGACAGCGAGGTTCCCTGGGGCAGAACCAGTTTGGTCACTGGGAAATCTCTGTTAACAGCAGGAGGCTGGTGAGATACCACTGTGCAGTCCTGCATCCATCTGGGGGGATGAGATTTACACACATTAACACAAGTACATGATCCTCATCATCACTCCATAAAAAGTTTAATTCGGGCCTGATATCCCTCAAGTCAAGTCTAAAATTTGATTCAAACAAGTAACACTGAAAAGAAATTTTTAAAAAAATTGAAAAAGTGTACTTTTTGTGAAAAATGAGAAGTAGAAGTCTGTTTGCTCTGCACAAGCCGATTTTGACCATTAGTGCTGACTGCTTAGCAGAGATGTGCTTAGGACAGAAGAAAACCAAAAAATAGGGGGAAAAACACCCCAAAAAAGCTACTTTACATGTTAGTTCTTAAGTCCCTGAGGGTGCAGACACCACACCTGGAGATGCTCAAGGATCCAAGCCCTGGCATGACATCCCATCTCTTATCTTCTCTGTTTAAACCACATCCTGCTTGATGCCTTGTGCTTTTGTAGGCAAGGTGCAGTCTGAGCTCTCCCCAGGTGTCTGTTTGCCAATGCTGTTCCCAGATTTGGGAAGCACAGCACACCATGGCAAAGGCCTGGCAAAGAAATGCCTGATGAACAGCAGAGGTGGTCTGAGATACTCACTGCAGGCTCCTCACTGTCTCCTCCCACAGCAACACTGGGATGGGAAACATTTCCCTCACGAAGTGGCTGCAGGCATTCCCAAAATAACCAGCTTCTCATTAATTCCAATATCAGGAGCAAAGTAGTTTGGGGATTTCCAGTCTAATCCTTCCTTTGGCTTTAATTCCTGTGCTTAGTCTTTTTCTGTCTACAGCATGAGGTATTTTACATGGAAATTGAAACTAAAATCGTTATAAGGCATTTGTAAGAAAAGCTTTTTCTTTAGAAAGCAAAATAAAGTTCTGATATGGAGAGGACCACAATCCAGCCATGTCAGGAAACTTCCCACTCCATAAGGAACAGCACCTGTCCTCAGTTCATCCACTGACAAAGAATGAAGGAATATCACAAGAACATAGATATACATACACAAATAAATATAGAAGCTGGTCTTGCAAACATTTCAATATTCCCTGCTACAAACCCCACAGTTTGAGTTCCTCCAGCCTCATTGCCTCAGGATGAAGTTTTCCAGGTGGGAAATCCCAGTCTACACCAGGCTGAACATTTGCCTGTGCAGCTTCACTCTCCCCCACTGCACAAATGTGTTAATGATATAGTCTTTAATTACACAGTCACAGAAGCACACCCTGCCTCCTTCTAATGAGAAGTATAAAAATGAATCAGTCAGGCAAGGAATGAAATTGTGGAGAATTAGGCATAAACCAGTGACTAAATCCCAGGAGTTGCAGCAGGCATAATGCAGCTGAAAGCATTGGAAGTGAAGGGGACAGGCCCTGCAAAGAGTGAATGGAGATACTTTTTATTCAAAAAGCTCTCAGTGAGCTGCTCCTTGCTCAACACATCCCATCATTCCTGTGCACAAATGCTGCAGGAGAGCCAGGCTAAATGCAACAGGTGATTATGTCACTAAAGACTCAGATGTTCAAATTCCAGCTGCACATTGGGAATTCTGACTCTTGAGCAAGCTGCATCTCCTTCAAGTGTCACAAAATGAAGATATGAGTGACTTGCCTTGGGCTGTCTCCAAGGTAAAGGACAGGAACAGGCATCCTTAGGAAGGGATTCATCCCAGCACACGTGGCTTAGAGAGGTCAGGGGATGGCACAGATGCCATTTCCACTGACTAAATACAGAGCAGGGGTGATCTGCTGAGACTTGTTCTGCATCAGAGACATCTCAATGCAGAGAGAAGAATCCCACCCTTCCTAAATTTGTCACTTACTATTTTTACAGAATTATTTTTAAATTCCCACCAGGAGATGCCATTTTATCTGTACGCAGCACGCCAACTAACTGCAGCTGAAAGCTTTAAAATATAGAAAAACTTGCCTGGCACCTAGGACTTTCAAAGAAGCTTCAAAAAATGAATTTACTTGCTTTAAAAACTGGCACTAAAATGTTCCCTGTTGTGCTGCCTGCAAAGGATTCCCTGCTCTCGTCAGCACAGATATTAATGTACATGCACAAGAGGGCAGAGCTGTGCTAGCACATTCCAGTTTAAGTATTACCAGTTCTTTGCAGTGCAGGGATTACTGGGCTGTTATTTTGGGGAGAAGAGGATGAAGTGAAGGATATTATAGAATTTAATTACCCAGAAATGACAATCCATTTTTTAATCTCACCAGTCAAAACTAGCAGCTGCATCAGATCCAGAGCATCACACACAGCACTCACTGTTCCCCACTTATCGGCGAGATGGAAACACCCAAGTCTCTTACATAAAACAATGATGTAATTACCAACTAATCTATCTTATTTAGGAACCAATTTCTTCCCACAAGGTTAGGGGTTCAAATGGACTAAAAGATCTTGGCTTGCACATGGCCAAATGGAGGCGAATGGGTATGGACAGATAAGGGCTGAATTGGCTCCCTCCAACCACGACATTCCCACTAAGGCCTTTTCTTTCTGACACACTTAGAAGTATTAATTAATTTAACTCAAGGGGGTTGTTTTTATCTGGATTTCTCAGGCAGCTTCACTCTTACAAGTTCAAAGGCAGCTTTGAAGCCAGCTCAAAGAATGGATTTATACTGATTTAAGAAACTGTATCAGAAATTCAGAAATTATCAGCACTGCAAGTGCATGGAATTGACTCCATGGGGTAGAGAGTTCCTGCTCTTCAGATTAAATACTCACAGAATCCCTTAAAACATCTGCAGGAGCAGGAGGGATCCCCACTGGTTCATCTGGGAAAGCAGGAGCCACCCAGAGAGAGACAGGACAGCTCATCCAAAGCCACTTACCCATTTCTGCATAATCTGAGCATTATTCATTACCAAAGAGTCACAATTTGAGGTTGTTTATTGTCACTGGCACTTCCTAACCAGAGCACCACCCAACAGGCCAAGGAGTGCATTGCAATATATCCATTTATATGATACTTTTTATTTCATGTCTCCAAATGTTTTGTTAACCAAAAGCATCCAAAACCTATCATTGGGTATTAGGCCAAGCTTGTGGTTGATAAATGGAAAGCAACAAAAGCCAGAACACTTTTCCAAAGGTCATAATTAATTCCTTGCTTCAAATCCTAGAAAAAACCATACCTACAAAGCATCCAAAAAGAACCCCAATGCCCAGGCCTGGGAGAACATTTGATCTCTGCTAACAGTTTTACAGGGTTTTCATTTTGAAAATTATCTACCTGACCCTTGCTGTGCTAAGTGTAAAGGTGGTTGATGACAATTCAGAATTCTCATTCTTGACAGATTAATGGATTTTTAGGATAAGTTCTTCCCAGTGATTCAAGTGAAATCCATTTTGCTCCAGTAAGTTTATTATACTATGTACACATTTAGGATTCTACCTTGTCATTAAAACACCATCAGTGCATCTCAGAAAGTCTGAGGTCTCATATTCATGTAGAAATCCAAATGCATTTAAAATGGTCCCATTAACCTCTGAACTGTTATTAGACAAACACGAGCCCAGAACTTACTTTCTAAACATTTTTCCATAATAAAGAGAAATAAATTCAAGATATGTTCCATAAAAATAAACAATAAACAAGCTGGTAAAAGCACTTCTCCATTCCAGTACTATCAGATCCTATAAAATTATTTGATTTGCCTGCATGGGAAAAAGAAAGTGGGAAGATGGGAGACTGCCTATCTCAATTCCAAGCCAGTAAAGCATTTAGGAAAATATCTGATTAATTTAGAATGCAGAAGGGAGATTAAAACCCCACCTGAGCAGGCTGACATTAACTCCTTATCACTTCAAGGAACAGAGCTCCCTTTATTCCACCCTCAGTTGCTTGGGGATGAACACAGGGAGAGTTATGGATCTTGATGGAGAAACAAAGGGAATTGATTTTTGCAGCAGATCTCCCAACAGGGAATAAAGGACAAAATAATGAATGCTACTCCTGTGTCAGCTGCTGAGGGACAATTGTCACCAAGTGTGGCCACAAGATCCTTGGAGGGAGTCACCTCCCCACATGCTGTTAATTCAGATTGTAGCATGGAGAGATTTTGAACCCAATTCCACCAGAACTCTCAGACCTCCTCCATCCTTGCTGAACACTCATCCTCTTCCCTCAGGGCTGACCTGCCTACAAGCCACACTCTCCCAAATCCCAACTTTCAGGCTCTGGCAGCCCAACAGTCACATGATGAATCAGCAACTTCACAAGCAAATTCCACCTCCAAACTCAACATTATTAAGAGCCACATAATCCAGTTGCTAAACACTAGCTGTAGGTTCCACCTTTTCTTGGCTCATAGGAGGAATGCAAGGAAGAGTGAGGGGAAGCTACTCAATTTAGGTGAAGTATATCAAATGTATTCAGACCTGCATTGCTGAAAACGTGGCCTCTGGTTAAAGCTACAAACCTCACGTGTGTATTTTGTCATTCCAATGGTTTTTCGCAAATTTGAGACTCCATTCTCAGAAACACACATTTAATACCTCACTCCTGCCCAGTACAAACACAGACAAGCTGAACAGGCTGAATGCAGCACTGTGATGGTTAACACAGGGCTCAGTAATGACTTGGTCCCACTCTGCTACACCTGTGTGCAGCCATATCATCCATTACTGCTCCATTTGGGCACAATTTTTGCCCACAGCAAACTGTTCATATAGTCTCTGCATTTCACAGACCTGTTTGTGCTAATGTTGAGTTCAGGACCTCTCTTGCCAGAGAAAACACTGACACCAAAGCTTTATCCTGCTTGAAAACACAATGCAAATATAAAAAGGCAATTTGCTGCAACAGAAAGTGGCCATTCAATGTTGAAAATGTCAGTTTAAAATAAGTTTAGCAGCACTCTTCTGTTAAAACAGCACTGATGTAGCCTGGTTCCTAAAGTTCATCATAATTCTCCTCAGCCAAGCTAAAATGGGATGAGATATTTAATTAAGATGTTCTACAAATATTTCATTAAAAAAAAAACAGCTGTCATGGGAAAAAAAGATGCTGCTCTTTCCTGCCAAATTCCACAAAAACATACCAAATATCCCTTCATTCTCCCTCCTCCTCTTTTTCATGCCCCTAGTCCCCCACCCACACACAGAGGACACTGTTACATCACTCCAAGTACAAATCTTTTTGCTGCCCTCATTTCCCAGAGATTAACCATCAGGCAGCTCAAATCAGCTTTCCCTGCTGCACTGAAGTCAAATATTAAATGGCAGAGCCCAAAGGCTTTGAAGGCATCTCAGTCAGAATGACCTGAGGTGTGCCAGGCACTGGAGATGCCTCAATTTACCTTAAAGGACAGAAAAGAGAATTACAAAAGTCATAAACTAGAGGATTTTTTTTTTTTTAATCATCACAGTTTACTTGGAGTCAAGGGTTGTGTCAGTATAAAAGGGAGATCCAGAGCCACAAATAAATGGGACTTGTACAAGGAGGCACAGCAGGGTGGGGGTTATAGAGGATGAGGAGATGAGAGTCATACCCTTTATAGGAAAGGATAGAGATGAAATAGCTCACCAGGGAGTCCATCAGTGCCTCCATGGGAGTCAGACTAATTGCCTAAGAGTAACCAATTTAGAGTAATTTTGGAGCCATCCTTGCTCTGAAAGAGTTGAGGGTCAAGATAAAAGTACATCTGGGAGTTATTTTTACTTGCATGCAGGCCTGAAGCAACAGCAATCTTCTCCTCAGCTCTGGGCAAGCTACCAAAGAGGCCTGGGCTTGTGCTGAGACCTCAAGCCCCCTCTCCAGGAAAGCCATCCTCTGCTCAAGGGCTGGAATTCTCCTACCAGGAATTGGGACTATGTGAGGCTGGCCTGCTGCAATCAAACTCTTTTTTACTGCCAGCATTATCCCAAGGCAGGCTCCATCCCAAGGAATACTCTGACAGGCACATCAGGGCAGAAAATGGCCAAAGGACTCTGTTCATCAGCTCAGGTTCCCTGAATGCAAAGGCAAGGGAAAAGGAGGATTGCTTCTGGCACTGGGAGTAAATACTCTTAATTAGAATCTGAATTGATGGAGCCCTCTGAAAGGAGAACATCAAAAAACATCCCAGAAGCTTAGCTCAGGTAGGCACAAAAGCTCTGCAGTGACCAGATCTGGGCTGGAAGGGGAACAGTGGCACAGAGAAGGAAACACTCATTGTGTGTGTCAGGACAAGTCCTGCCTCAAAAACCAGGGAAAGGGGAAAAGGAGAGATCCCTCAAAAACCAGCAGGATTTAGTCAGACATTTTGAACCAACAACTAAAATTGTATCTGTTCCAGTTCAGATTCAACCAAGACCTCAAAACAACAATTTGCACTGAGTGAATTAACACATTCTCAGTATTAAAAAGAAACAGCAAACATAAGCAAAGGAACAATAATTAAGCTCAGTCACAACCTGCCTGATTTGATATCACTTTTAGTTCAAAATTTGGAACATGTGACATAAAAAAACCCCACAAGACACAATGTTTGCTTCCCAAGATTATTTCCCCAGCAAGACATCATTCTGAAGAACCCAAAACAAACCCATTATTATTTGAGAGGAAAAATGAGAATCAAACTCATTAACAGCCCCATAAGTATGTACACAATAAAATAAACAGTCTCACAGATTATAAGCAAACATGATACAGGCTGTGGCTATGGTAAGTCAGCCAGGAACAGCACTGAGCTCACAGAGACCCTGGAAAAATACTGGTACTCAGCAAATTACAGTCTAGACAGTCTCCTCTTTTCCCAGAGGACATTTATTTCCTCCTAGACAGCTGCAAACACTATAGAAGAAACCTTAAAACCAACCTGCCCAAGAAGTACAACAATATCTTCAAACAAACCTTTTTTAGGACGGGGCTTTGTTGGTTCTGTGGCCGCTGGCGAAGAAGAAACCTGAAAAGACAGAACCCAGGAGTAGCAAATATACCAGGCAAGGTTTCTTGGAGTTTTGTTCCAGAAAATAATCAGAAAGGACAAGTGGCAAATCCCAAAGGAGAGAATAAAAATAGCAGCATTGCTGCTGGACAAACTCTGCCCTGCCAAGCAAGGCAGAGATTTCTGTTCCACAGCTCAGTTAAATAAACACCCTCATTGTGCAGCACATCCATATTCATGGGGGCACTTCTGATCACAAGCATCCTGGGGAAGTGATCTTTACCTTGCAAAAAAAAAAAAAATACTGCAGTATTTAGGACACTAATGAGAGATCACACAGAAAATAAGTCAAAAATGTTTATCATGAAATATTTATGAAGTCAATTAGGGCAAAGCTGTTCCTGGGGAACCATCTGAGTTTGCAGGATGTGAGCACAGGGATGTCCCATCACATGGAGGGCAGGGAATCTCCCCCAGCAAACACTGCCCAGAGCTCCCAGTCCATGGAAAACACATTCACTTTATGTGATTTTCTTACTTTGCATCAACCATCAAACCTCAAATATCAAACGGAAGAGAAATGGGTTTACACAGGAAAGTATCTTTATTTTTCACTTTGCTTTTTGGGAAGCCACAACACAGGATTTTATACACCTGTGTCACCTCCCCTCTACTTAATTTTTTAAATCGAGATTCAGTCAATCTCTGTTCCTTGCAATGTTTTGGGGACATTTTCTAGTTGCATCTTTTTTTACTGGAGATGGGCCAAATCAGAGATGCTTGAGACATGAAAAATAAACCAAGAAAGACTCCTTTTGGTTTTTTGTTTTTTTTTCTTTTCACTGTTTACCTTTTCATTTCTTAACAGTTTTTAAAATTTTATTGACTTTTCTGATTCCCATTGTGAAAAACTGAATTGCTATTCTCATGGAATTCCTCAGCAGGAATAACCAGCACAAACGACTAATTTTTTTAATATACTGAAATTTCTTAATCTTCACACCCATCATTCCAAATCTTCTCACTCCACTCTGTTAAGACTTTCCTGGAGTTTCTCCTGTTTCCTCCTCACCTGAGTAACTTTCTGCTGATCCTTTTGTCCAGATCATTTCTAAGTACACTGAACAACCCAGGCATGGTAGTTCAGAGCTTCAGAGCAACCACCCCCCACCACAAAAAACTAAGGAATTATGGAATAGGTTGGGTTGTGTGATAATTGATAAATGATTCGTGTTAATCATAGAGGATTTGGGGTTTGTATAAACCAGAATACTTAAAATAAGAACATGGACCTAGATAAAGGCAGATATATGACTAAACCCACTCTGTTTAAATGCCCTGTGTGCATCAGTTTGTAAAAGAAAAAAAAAGGATTTTCCATAGTCTGAAAGGTTTTTTTCCAGAATCAGATTTCCTGCCTTTGTGTAATCAGTCACAAACTATCTGCTAAAGATCAGAATTCCCACTTCTCCTGTTTTTTATCTACTAAGACCAGATGGTTACATGACCAATTGTCCCAAGGGCTGTCCCACGGAAGATTGGAAGTTTCTTTGACCACCACTGCTTACCTTGCAGAATTACTACAACAAAACAATAACCATTATTGATTACTACAAGGAAAACCATTCTATAAAAAGGGAGCTGCAAACCAAGTTCGGTGGAAATGAGGAGTGGGTGGTGACCCCTCACGTTCCCCCAGCGCTGCGTTGCTCTGTCTATATAAAATAAGCAATCTAAATTTTGCTGAATATCGAGACTTTGTTTCTCATTTATAACAACACCCCCAACTTCCTCAGCCGCTCCCGTTCCCCATCTGCATTGCTCTCCCCCTGTCCCAGCACTTAATAATCAATTATTATTGTTAATTACTTCAGCAAAGGCTGAATTTCCCTCACGTTTTCCATACCAAGTGTGCAGATTAAAAACCCCGCTCTTCAAAAGAGCTTCCCGCCGCCGCCCCTCACTTCCCTTCGCCTCCTCTCGTCTCCCCTCCCGTCCCTTTCAGCCCCTCACCGTGGTGTCCTGCGGCTCCGCCATGGCCGCGGCGGGATGGGGTTGCCATGGCGACCGCCCGCCACTTCCGGCGCCGCCATGGCGCGCGGGGCATGGCGGGAAGGTGGTGGTGCTGGTGGTGGGAGGACTTCGGCTTTTCCCATCCTCCTCCCCCCTCCCCTCCAGGACCCGGCCCCCGTTTAATCTGAAAAACGCCCAAATAACCACAGGAATAATAAAATGTCCGGCTTTTGGAAGGTTTTATTGGGAACTCCGTGGTGTAGAGGGGAATGAGGCCGCTAGTGAGGAGGGACGGCCCGGGAAGCGCTGAGCGGCGCGGCCCCGCTCCCTCCCCGCCCCACATTAGCAGGAGGGAGGGTGGGATGGTGGATTTTGTTTATTTTCCTTTGCATTTCCACAGCGTCTGTGGGGATGGTGTCCCACCAGCCAGGTAATTCACCCGGAGGAAAGGAAGTGCAGCAGGCTCTCCCACAAGAACAGGGCTTTGACACGATCGGCCATCGGCACAGCCCGGGTTTCCTTTCCAGAGGAGCGCCCACATCCTTGGCGTATTCCTTTGGGGAAACACGGAGTGAAAACCCAACGCCCAGCCCACCGTGCTCCAGCTGCCGCGTGTTTCAAGGCATGGACGGAGAATTCCCCACGGGAATGGACGGGTAGAGGCAGCTCTGCGCCATCCCACCCCTCCAGCAGCAGCGGGAAAAGCAGAGGGAAAGCGGCTGCACTCCCTCACGTTTCCTTTCCAGGGGAAATGAAGGGAAAAGCAGGCACACAGGGACACAACCGCAGCCGTGGAACGTCGCTAGGAGCAGTGAGGCAGCCGAAGTGACCCCGCTGCCAGCTGGAAACAGCAGCCCGTGTTACAGCCCTGCCTGGGAATCTGCCTTTTTTATTTGATCCCTTCGTAACTTCCATCCCCTGGAAGCTGGCAGAGTGGCAGGAGGCTTAGAGGACACTTGCCTGGTGAAAAATACCACAGAAGGAATTCCTATACAGGAGTAAATTTAATAAAACCACCACCAATTGTTTACTTTAACATAGCTCTTGTTACAGAAATCATAAAAATGGACTCAGTAGCTAAACTCATTAGTTCTTTCCCCTTTTAATTGAAAAATACTCCGCTGATTTCAGCTTCTACTGCACTAGATAGAGTGTTAAATAGTTGCCAGGACAGGACGCCCAGTGATTGAGCCCAAAACAAACACAAAGACAATTCCATCAGCTTTCCTTTTCAATGTTACGACTCGTTATAATGAAGTGAAAATTAAAACAGCAAGAGAGGGTCCATTTGACAGATGAAAGGGGAGGGAGAGGAGATCCACAGACAAAATCTCGCAGGAAGTCTTTGGAGAAGTGGTGCAAAACACAACAAACCCCTCCATGTCCTACCTCCGGATCCAGAACAAACCTCTAAACACACACGCACAAACACACCCACACACACACACCCCTCCTCTGTGATCAGAGCACGTGTCCTGCGTGCACCAGTGGGAACAGAGAGCTGGATTTGGGCAGGTAAAGATCTGGGGCCGAAAATAAACCGAGAAAAAGGCAAAGCATCCTGAACCAGAGCTCCAGGAGCTGCAAGGGGCCGCGTCCGTCGCCAGCAATGGATACACACACAGACCTGGGGGAGGCCCTGGACAGAAAGGAACTGCAGGAAGAGGAGAAACCAAACAGCTCTGGAAAAAGCCTTCCAAAAAGAAAAGAAATAAAATATATATATATAGATATATTCACTACACCAGCACACGCTTCCCCCACCCCAGCCCAGGAAAAAAAACCAAAACCAAACAAAAGAATCAAACTGAAAGAAAATGCACAGCAAATAGACATAATCTTGAAGATTTTTAAAGAATAAATATTTTTTGTAATTAAACATTATGCAAACACGTGCCACGCTTGCTCTTTGTCCATGCATATGCGCTATATACAACTTTGAAAAATACTGTGTTGTCCTCTTTTTGTTTTAAAAGTCATATACAAAGGTTGGGGTTTTTTTTTTCCTTGCTGTGTACCCCCCTCCTTCCCTCCCCAAAAATCATCTTACAATGAGCCAATCCACATTCATCTGTGTACTTGGGTGGCAGAGAGGAGGAGGGGGGTGGGAGAGCCACCCCCCTTACTGAAGTCCATCAAAATGGCTGGTTTGGACATGAAAAGCAGTGTCAAGAAACTGGTTTAAGTTTCATCTGTACTACACACAGGAAAAGAAAGAGAAAAAGAAAAAGGAGTCGGCTTGGAGGATGAAGCTACGTTACAAGTTAAAGTTGGAGGGTTTCTTAGTGCGTCTGTCACACTCTTGGCCGCCTAGAATACTGTTGTACAATGGTTTATCTACCTTTTTTTTTTTTATTACAATATAATTTACTTAATTTTTCTGTTAACAAAACAGAATCCCGGTACTACAGACCAGCGGTGTAAGAGGCGGAGCAGCGCCCTGGGTGGGTTTTATTGGAATTGCATGAGCACTCTAGGATGGGAAAGGGTTCAGAGTTCATTGCTGCAGGGCCGGGCTCAGTCCTCGATGTACTCCCACAGGTCCTTCTCGTAGCCTTCATGCACGTGCTGCAACAAAACCTTCCGCCGGCTCTCGCAGTATCTGCAGGGGACAGGGACAGCAGGGAAAAGGCACGTCAGGAACCACGGAGCATCCCTGGCAACGAGTTATCCAGACCTACAGCACGCCTCACTTCTGAAAGAGCTGATCCCCCGAGCAGGGAATTTGTATTTACAGCCTGTTAACAGCGCTAATTAAGACTTTGGTTGCTCTAGTCACTCAGCTCCAGATCCCCAGCTGGAAAAGCAGTGTGAAAATTCAGAGTTGTTCAGGCAAAAGTAACCCCAGAGCCTCCAGAGCTGAGAAACCTTCAGGAATAACTGGAAGAGGAGGAAGCAGCAGCTGTGGTTTGAAAAAGCCTGAGCACAGGTTGGTGGTGACACATGGAATGGGATGAGCTCTCCTTATATGTGGGTGGTGTCTGCTCAACAAAAAGGCATATGTTAGGTGGGAAAAACTAGCTGGAAGTGTTCAAGGCCAACTGGTCTAGTGGAAAGTGTCCCTGCCCATGGCAGGAGGTGGAACATTTACTTTTAAAATGCCTTCCAACCCAAACCAGTCCATGATGAAAACCTCAGGAGTAATGACAGTTTTATTTCCCAGTGGAGGGTTAGTGGTCTGGCTGGAGAGCAGGTTTCACCTCGCATCCCAACATGTGGCTCTCAGAGGGACACTACACCCTTGGAGTATTATCACCTAAGCTGACTGAAAACTGCTGCACATAAAACTGATCCCAGAGTCCAGTCCAATCCTCCCAGGATCACTGATCCTGAGGAAAAGGGGTATCACAGAACACAGCAAAGGATACCATGGTCATTTCAGGTGTGCTAGAAGACAAAAAGCACAGAAACATTGAACGAATTCAGGTACCAAGAGCAAACTCTAAATAAGCATCTGAGAGGCTCTGGCTTGCTTGGCAGTGGTGAGGCATCCCTCAGGAGAAATCTCTCAGTGGGAAGCCATCCCTGACCAGAAACACACACTAACAGCTGGCAGGAATTCCTCACCTACTGCTCAGGATATTATCAGAATGACTAATTTATCCATGGGAGCAGCTGTGGCTCCCCTCACCGCTGTCAGCTGGTCCAAGAGATACCCCAGTACACAAAGTCCTATTGATTTTCAGGAGCATGTGATGGCAAACACGTGATCTCTGCTTTCCAAACTTTAGTTATTTTTCTGCTGGTTGGGTGTGGGGGGCTTAATCCTGTTTGCTAGATATGTCTTGGCAAGCAAAGACAAACTGCTGAAATCAAACCAGCCTGGAAGGCAATTCCTGCAGCTTCCCAGAGCTCTTTAAACCCACCTTGATGACATCCTGCTCCCAGTCTTGCATCAAAGGGCACCGTGCAGGACATGATTAAGACATGACTGAACTGGTTAATTAGGGACCTGCACAGGCTTGACAGATGCATTCTTTCTTCCCAGAAATGTGAAGGCTGCTTTGGGATACTGTTTCCAAACGATTCAGGCTATATTGGGTTTTAATTTCATTCCTACAAAAGCATCCAGGTTCAGAGGACTGATGTAAACAAGCAGCTTCTTCTGAAACACCAAATTAATGGTGGCCTTAAAGGGTAAATTACAAAATGTCTTCAAAAAGAAGGTCAGGAAAGTCCTGTCCAGCCCCAGCTGTGCTGCCAAAGTTGGGCAGGATGAACCACCAAATCTTAACAGCTGCTGCCACGCCCCAAAGTCCATTGAAATCTACAGCTCACCCTACTTTGGATATTTTCTTCCCCTAAGCCAGGCATAACAAATTCAGTGATTTTGGCAAAATGCCTCAGAAATGCAAGCCCTAATCCTGTGACTCATCCGCATTTTCAGCTTTGTACTTTTCCACTGTGCAGAAATTATTCCCCTGGGACTGAACAAAGCACTGGCATCTGTGTCACCTGGACCTCAGTCCCCTGCTCCCCTTCCCAGCTGGGCAAACTGCTCTCTACCTCTTCCTCGGGGACAGCTTTCTTACACCCATATTTTGCACAAATGGGCCCAGCAGACAATTAAAAGAGCCAATTGCTCTCTGCTGGCAGCTCATCCTAGGCCAAAGCTGGCAGCTTGGAACAACGAAGTCACTCCTTGTTCTTTGGCCCTCACTCTGCAGATCCCATCCCAGTGCTGGCCATTCCCACATGCTCCTTCTGTGCACAACAGCAGTGTACTGAGAGCCATTGCTTCTGGACACGGGATTTTTTCCATTCCAGGGTTACATCTTCCAGCTCCTGCTCTGCAGAGCAGATGGAAGATAGAGCTGGGAGCCTCTCCCCACAGGCTGTCACCTCCCCTGAGAGCTGCTCCCAGGAGGGACAGACAAACATACTGCCAGCATCTGCGTGTGGGCTTTTCTGGGAGGACTTGAGGCTGGTGCGGGACAGCGCTGCTGCTCTCACACACCCAGGGGCTGCCTGATCACAATGGGTGGCACAGAGCCAAGAGCAAGCCCAAGGATGTGGCTCTGGAGAAACTGTATCTTGGCAACTGCTCAGATCACTACCTGACACAGGGCATGGCAACACTCACAGCTTTGAGAGAAAGGAGTATTCCAACACAAACCTGTACTTATCCTGTACTTTCTGCTTTATGTCTTGCAGCGAATCTTGGGATATATCTCGCTCCAGGTACCCAGAAAGCACCTCTGTAGCATTCTCTAAGTCTGCTTGGTTATTCTGTAAAGACAAAAGAAAAAAAGTGTTTGAGGGGGGTAAAGGAAAGGGGGAGATTTTTATTTCAGCACAACTGGAATAAGTACCAAAATAAAAAGGATTAGATATCATGGAATCCCAGACTGATTTTGGGTGGGAAGAGACACTGAAACTCATCCAGGTCCACCCACTGCTATGGGCCACCTTCCACTAGACCAGGCTGCTCCAAGCCCCATCCAACATGGTCTTGAACACTTCCAGAGTTGGGGCAGCCATAGCTTTGTGATTCTGTGACTCCACGAGCAAACAATCCTACACAATGCCCAGAGAGCCTCTACCTTCAGTACAACAGAATACTAAACCAAACTAACTTGGGTAAAAGTGGGGATTAGAGGCCTCCAAACATTAAATCTTATTTCCTCAGTTTTGCAATCAGAATTCCTGATAACCCCATTTTCTCCTACCTCAAAGATAATGGACTGATTATTCTTTTTGAGGTAGAAGGCAAAGACGTAAGTGTACATGAGTGTGGCACGACACTGGCAGAGGACGTCGACTGCTTTCTTCAGGAACTGCACCTCGATCCACGACATGTTGTGCTGCTGCATCTCCTCCATCTTCTGCTTCACCTGAGCGTAGAGCTTGTGCTCAAAGCGCAGGCTCTGCATGTGGTTCATGTAGCGGTTGCAGTAGAACAGGTACCTCTGCAGGGCTGCTCGGGATCGCTGTGTTAATTCCCATTAGGGAGAAAGAAAACAAATAGTTAAAACAAAGTAACGGCTGCAAGAGAAGTAAACCCTTCACAAGGCTCCTCCAGATCCAGGGAAGGAGCTTCCTTTCCAAAGGAGGCTCCTCTTTCGTGACACTGGGCAGACGGTTCCATGTGGCCCCACTAAGCCTGGGAAGCACCCCGGGCACTTCCCAGCACAGCTCTGACATCCTCACTCCCAACCTTGGAAGCAATTACAACCACACTGCTCAAGCCTCATCACTTTTCTATTTCAGGCTCTCGACTCAAGGTACAGCACTCAAATGCTTTCAGTGTCATGACGAAAGTGAGAAGACGGTGTTTTGTTGGGTTTTTTTTTCTAATAAGGAATTCTAATTACTGTGCTCATGCTAAGAGGGCAATCTCAGGTAGATTATAGAGCAGGGGAAAGGCACCGTGTGCTAAATAGTGCAAGAGAACCAAGATGACTCAATACACAGTCAATCTCATTTTCTTCACACTGACAGACCAGCTGTAAAAAACTAACACCACGGGCATGGCTCAACTCTACAAAGGCAAAGCCATCCCTATCATAAAAGTCAAAAGACTTAACTGTCCTTCAGGATTTGTGCCCGAATCCGTGAATTCCTTCAGAGCAGATGTGCAGGTTTACAGAAAGCACACCACAAGGTCGCTGATCTCCCTCATCACCAAAGGTTATGGACTCACCTCCTGTGCATCCCTTGCTGCCTTTGCATCATCCTCATTGTAGCGATTACAGTTGTACCTGTAACAGGGACACCGATTCCACAGATTTCAGTCCAAATCCGTGCCGTTTGCACCACGACCTCCTCGCCCTTCCAGCAAGGCAAGCTCCCGAACTCACCAGGCAGATCCGTGGGGCTCCCAGGGGCCCAGACACACCCAGCAGAACTCCGCCTTGCAGTTCTGGTTCCGACAGACCATGTGGTTGCAGCCCCCGTCCTTCTCGATGGTGACATGGCATTTCGGGCATTCCTGTCCACAGGACAGAGAGCACCGTTAGCAGGGCAAGCACGGAACCCCAACAGCCTGGGGAACTTGGAAGGGTTCCCACGGCAGTCAGACAGAGCACGTCAAGAGAAATACATGATTTAATTCTTCCCTTTGGACATCGAGATCCTCTTCAGTCAGGCCTTAAAATACTTCCAACCCGGAGCAGTTAGATAGAAAGAAACTTAAGGAATAACATATTTTATCTATGCTGCTGTCACAGAGGGACACTGGGCGAGTCACTTCATGACCTTCCCCAAAATCCCAGCAGAAGGGTGGTCTCTAAGAGCCTGGGAAGCATGTGGCTTTCCTCACCACCAAGTGTCTGCTCCACTCTGGGACTGAGACCAAGCCGGAATCACGCTGTTACCAATCCAACCTGCAGCTGAAACATGCCATCCAGAAAGGAGCTCAAAACATGCAGCAAGACTCTAGTGTGCTTCAAAGAAGCTGCTGTCAGCTAAAAAGTCACTTCTCTTCCTGAGGTGTTTCCATGTTTCCCATCAGGTCCCTTTTTTCCCTTCATGTGACACCTCACTGAAGACTTTTCCATAAAAGCTCACATGGGGTTTCCCTTTCAGGAGTAAGGCTTTTGACAAATACAAGTATCTCAAAGGGCAGCTCTGAACAGGGAAATATCTGGGGAATATAACACCAATATCATGGTCTCCATGATCTTAGGAATTAACGAATCAACAAAACAGCAAATACAGAGAAAAAAATGGCATAAAGAAAACCAAAACCATTTTAGGCTGAATCAGCTCCTTGTCCAGCTCATCCCACAACCATACCAGTCTTTCATGAAGTCTCTGCACAAGCCAGTTTTTATATATAAGACAATAACAGACATATCCAAACCAGTGGTATACACACACCTGTAAAATCAGCTGCAGCTTTGGGTCAGAAGCATATGAAATCCCCTCCCCAGTCTGGAGCATGTCTTTGCCAGCCAAAGCAAGCAGTTCCTACCCTGGCATTCAGATAAACTCTCAAAGGAAGAAACCAACATGCACAATCACTCCAGAACTTGTACACAGGACACAATCCAACAGGTTCTTGAACACCCACTCTGAGTGTCCCAGCTATTACTACATTTTCTACAAGTTTGCCAGTTTGTGTTGTCATGGATAGGAGAATTTGCACATCAAACCAATGGGATCAAGCAGCAACCAAGCACAAAAGAGGAATGTTCCAGCCCTGCCTTCTTCCCAGTTGCCTGTTTGTCCTTCAGACTCAGTAATTGTACTGCAGAGTAAGTGAAGCACAGTAGCTCCTGTGTTGGTTCCCTCAAGGGCACAATGCAAGATGTTCCCTAGGACTGTCCACAGGATAGATACTCAGCCAGGGAAGCTTGTTCCCTGTTAGTGCAGTTCTGTGAACTTCAGAGTCAAAAATGGTCCCTCCTTCAAGCAGAGTAGCCAGTGCAGCATCTATTTCCCTTTTCCAGGCAGCACTCCTCCCTCTTCCAATGCAGCACGAACAAGCCAAGACTCAAATTTAGGTTTAGCAATGTGGCCAGCTGTGCAGATCCCTACTCAGTCTGCTCATCAGCCAGGGTGGCTCTCATTGCAGACAGTGGCCCTGTCCCTGTCACACCATGATGGCCCCAGGGCACACAGCCAGAGTGGTTTTTCAGAGGAGGTTGTGGAGCTGTGCAGTTCTTCAGACACATCTCCTCCCATCAGGGCCAGCATCACTCGTGGGAGACGCAGTTGATCCACGCAGCTGTGGTGATCCCTCCTGCTGAGCAAAATCCTACAGCTGCAAGACAGGGAGAACAGGTCCCAGGTGACCTGCCAGGCTGGAGGGATGCCACAGGCACATCCACAGCCCAGGCATGTGGAGCCATCTCACCACCAGCAGGGCTCCATCAGCAGCAAGTTCTGTCCTCCTGTCACTAAGGTGGGACCAAGCTTTGCAGTGTGTCCACAGTGCTCAGGGCTTTGAGCTGTAGAATACAAACTAGGACAAAAAGACTCTTCCAGTACCTGAAGGGGCTCCAGGAGAGCCTGGAAAGACACTCTGGACAAGGGGGAATGGCTTCCCACTTCCAGATGCCAGAGTTAGATGGGATATTGGAGAGAAATTATTCCCTGTGAGGGTGGTAAGGCCATGGCACAGGGTGCCCAGAGCAGCTGTGGCTGCCCCTGCATCCCTGCAAGTGTCCAATGCCAGGCTGGTCAGGGCTTGGACCACCCTGGCATAGTGGAAGGGGTCCCTGCCCATGCCAGGCATGGGACTTGATTGAAGGTCCTTCCAACCCAAACCATTCCATGATTCTATGATCTCATTACAGCCCTTTTCTCACAGGGAATGCCATACTTTCCAAGCCTTATGCTCCTGTCTAGCAAAGCACAAAGAAGAGGTGACACAGCATCTGTACAGATCCATAAAGCTGTGTAGAAGTGTAAAGTTGAATATTATTAAAAATTAAAGCCATGAAAAGCACATACTAAAGAAATGCTGGACATCAGCAGAAAAAGAAGCAGTAACTGCTCAAGTCACCAGCACAACAAGTGGGAGAGATTTATAGATTAATGAGGATAGGAAAGGAAGAGCTCCCTGAGAATTATGGCTATGCAACAACCCAACAGGCAGCAAATCAGGTTACTAACCCTGCAGATTATTGTGCACATTATCAGTCACAGCACAGCACAGAAGTGACCTCATTAACATTGTTCCACTCCAAACAATTCCGTACTGGGCTTGGAAACAAAAGCCTGGGCAAACCTGGCAAAGGAGAAAAATCCTGATTTTGTTGTAAAAGCACCGTAAACCTCAGCTGCTCTTTTATGACGAGAAAGCTAAACAGAAACATGTTTCTTATTTCAGGGCAAGTGAAAGAGATGAGTTCTTTCCAGACTCCCAGAGGAACAGGTGGACCTCAGCCTCCCACAGTCACATCCACAGCAATGCCTTCACCCCTAGCCCATCCTATAAAATGAATCCTCAAAAATCACAGGGATTTCTTAATGAATTTCAACAAAACCCAAATGCTTAATTACAGCTAGCACAAATCAGTACACCATTCTAACACCTAGAATCACAGAGCAAAACTTTGAAAATAGATTTTAAACACCAGTTCATCTGAGAAGGGGAGACAGCACTTGAGCACCTTTAGAAAAACTCAGATCACAGCTCCAGCACAGTGGGAAATGAAGGAGCACAGTTTGGTGCTGGTGCCCAGGAGGATTCTGTGTCCTACCAAAATTTCCACACATTAGAACAAATGCAGGCTCCAGAAAGTACATAAGGAGCACTTGTCCAGCCATTAAAAAGTGACTTGAAAAGGGAGAGATGTGGGCTCATGCCATTTTATCTCTTGCAGGGGAGAAAAACAGCCAATGGTGTTTTTTTGGAGAAGAAAACATGCCTGGTTTATCCACCAGCTCTGGTTTATCCTTCAAGCTCTGTCTGGCCTGGAAGGGAATGATGAGGATGTGCCAGGAGCCAAAGAAGCAAGGCTGGGGCATTTTTTTAGTATCAGATGAACAACTTTAATTAACACAAATTTAAGTTCCACAATAAAAAGCAGTGCCTTGTGTGAAGGCCAGTACCATTCCCAGCTTTGTTCTTTTCCCTTTGTTATTCCAAGAGGCAGAGATTAACATCACTGACACTCAGGTTCCAAACATGTTTCCCCTCCTCCTGTTAGCCACTTTCAGATAGTCTTGATATACCTTAAAAGCCCAAAATAAATGCATAAATCTAAGTTTTCTCTATTTTTCACTCCTTTAAATGTCCACTTAACAAAAGTAATGGATCTCTGTGGTTTCTTTATTACCAAATACCCAAAACCTGCCTAACTTAACTCAGGAGAGGAACTCCTGAAGAACCAAGTTTGTCAAACAAACTGAAAAAGAAATATGCAAATCCTTGGACTGTTCAACCCCTGAACTGAAGAAGACTAAGAATTACCATCTTGATAAAGAACTTGTAATGCTTTATCTCAACTTTAAATTAATGTAGTTAACTTTAACTCATGTGAAAGTAGCTTATTTTAAGAAAAAAGCCATCTACTCCAACACACTCTGCTGCAAGGGCTGTATCTTTTATAGAAGTTGAAGGAATTTAGGTCTCCTAAGTGCAAGTAAATGAATGCAAAAGAATAAAAAAATCATATCAGAAACCACAGAACTCACTACTCAAATCTCCTCATTTTTCATTCAGACCACTCTACATATTCGTCAAAAAATGCATCACATCATTGCAGTTTGGGAACAGAACCCAATTCAGCTGGGTTTCACTTTTCTGTTCTCTCACACAATTGCCTAATTTTCCTTTCCAACTCCATCTCCCAGGACAAGCCGTAACAAATGTATCTCACATTCTCCCGTTGCAAAGGATTATCCAGATTTCAAGCCCACATTCCAGAGGACTGGTATTTTGCTTTTACACCTTCATCTCGTTATGACAGAAAGTCTCCTTCCCTGAGAGGAGTTCACACTGGACAGGACTCATGCCTGGATGGCTCCACAAAGCACTTTCCAAAAGCCAGAAATGGCAATGGAGCCTGCAGTCACAACTGAATTCCTTGGAGAGCTGTTCCCACTGATGGTACCTGATTCCTTTCTAGGTTCTTCAAAATGAAATTCAACACACAATTCAGGCTGTGAAGCCAACAGTGCAGGCACAAGTTGTGCCTCACAAACACAGCTGCCCTGCCTTCCTGCTATGAACAGTACAGAGAGAAAGGGAGGATGGACTCACACTCCAAACTGCACAATGGCCATCCCAGTCTGTCACTACACCCCACACCCAGACAGCACTTGGGTTTCTCCATGCCTCTGGTCAGGGATCAGCAGGGAGCTGGGGCAGGAGGGAGGTGGTGCAGCCCCACGATCCCGGGCTGACCTGGCTCTCTGGAGGCTGCAAAGCTCCCAAGGCACACACCCCAGCAGCCAGAGCTGGAGATTCCCACCTTCCCCAGGGCAGAGATCAGCATGAGGGTGGTGGCTTACTCTTCCTGCCAACTTTCCCCTCAATTGAATCCAGCATCGGCTCGGAGAGAAGAATGCCATACTGTCCCTCAGCTAATTCAATGGATATGGATGCCATAAGACTCCAGGACAGTTGGCTTGCTCACATGTCTGGAGTAATTACCCAAATGGCAATTCTTCTTCCTGTTGCAGCCTGGACTCCAAGTATTCCCATGTAGGAATGTCTGGGACAATATTAGAGGAAGTAGCCTAGACAGAAATGTCCAAGGACAGCTCTGCTGCTCATACCAGACTAGAGGTACCAACAAAGAAGCAGCCTGGTGCCAGGTGCCACCCTCCAGATGGGTGCTGCTCCCCACCCCAAAAATCTTCTTATTCAGCTACAAGATGGGGAACCCCAAGATCAGCCTCCTGAGGGCTTTCTGTGGCTGTCCCAGTGTCCCAAATATGTGAGACCCGAGGCTAGCAGTGCTTACACTCTGCCTTTTCCAAGCTATTGGCTGCTCTTCCTCAGGTTTAACAGGAGCAGTCCCTGAAGACCCAGCAAACTCCAAATAAACCTGGTTCAGCCCCAAGCCAAAGTTCCAAGTGGAACACACTGGGGCAAAGCCGAGTCCCTTTGATGACACTGTGAGCTCCAAGCAGGGCCCACCCAGCCCCACTCCAGCCTGATGTGAGCTGCACAGCAGGGGTTCCTCTGCCACTGTAACACAACATTCCAGCTGGATGAAAACCAGGCAGCCAGCCTAGGAAGGAAGGCAGCGAGGCTGCTGCAAACAATGCCATTAACCACTTACACAACAGAGCTAAGAAAACAAAGCAGCATTTCCTCACTCCCTCCCCACCTTCCTCCTGCAGCTGGGAGCCCCAGGCCTGCTCCTTACCCACCATGGGATCTGCTGCTTTTGTGTCCTTGCCACCATGACAATCCTGGTTTTAATTTGTCCCAAAATGATCAAATGCTAAAGTTTCAGTCAAAGTTGGGCTAAGTAGAATGAAGACCTTTACATAATGAAATCCCAGACAGCTGTTCTGCCAGTCTCCACCTGGAATGCTGCCCAGTGGAAATGAAGGCTCCTCCAGAGGCCAAACCCAGGGACTTGAAGGAAGATATAAACGATCCCAGCCAAACTGAGCCACAACTGGTAGTAACATGTTCCACACATGGAATGGGCCATGGATTTGCTTAGGGAAGCCACCAGTGCCAGACAGGAGCCCAAAGACTTAAACCATGAACCTCCTTTGGGTCTTAAATTAACTGTTTCTTCCAAGCACTTTTCTTCACTGAACTTGAAGAAACTCACCTGATTCCAGGCATTAACACCTGTTCACGCTTCAAACAAGAGCACTTCAGTTTACTGTGGATTTTAAGGCTTGCTCTTAACATGGAACAGAAAAAACAATCCTAGTGCAAGGAATTAGACTGATGTCCTTTTCACCTGACAAATCTGTACAAAATCTCTGTATAAAATATGAGTGAACCTCTCACCTTTGTGTTGGCTGCAATCCAATTGGAGGTTTCACTGTCATCATCACACTTCTTAATCCATTTCTTCAACCACTATCAGAAAAATGATGGTAGAAGAGCATTAAATCTAGCTGGAGGAACCACAAATGTTCTCAAGACACCTGTTCACATTAAGGAAAGGTACACTCAGCAACATGGGAACAGAGGAGTGTTGGTGCTGGAAAACTGTGCAAACAGCCACTAATTTAGTGGCAGACAGTTCCTGCAGCTCCATCCTGATCCAGCAAGCACTCCTGCAACAAGTTTGCACCTCTTAAGCTTAATCAGCACAAACTTCCTGTTGGACTTTTAAATAATAAGGACAGTTTGGCTTTGGAGTGATTAACTGTGTTCTTTCAGTACCTGAAAGGAGCCTACAATAAAGATGGAGAGAGACTGTTTACAAGGGCATGGAGGGACAGGACAGAAGGAACAGGTTCCTGCTACAAGAGGCCCAGAGAAGCTGTGGCTGCCCCATTCCTGCAAGTGTTCAAGGATGGGGCTTGAAGCAACCTGGGGTAGTGGAAGGTATCTCAGCCCATGGCAGGCTGTGGGACTAGATAACCTCTAAGGTCCCTTCCAAGCCAAATCAGCAAAACCAAATTAGTTCCTCCAGTACAATGGATAACACCTGACAAAGCACCAAACATCTACAGGAACAACTTGTACAGGAATGCTCCTTGTCCAGAAAACACCAACCTCCTCTTCCAGACAATCTATACCTGGATGAGGCACTATTCCCTCACAAGGTCCAACAGCAACTAATAAAAGCAGCCAGTAGGATTCCACTGCTGGCTCTCTCCTGTGATTTAAACAGATGAGCTACTATGCTACCTGATGGAACAACAACTGAGCTCAACAATCCCTGGGGGTCCCTTCCAGCTCAGGATCATCTATGATTCTATGGACAGCCATAAAAACTTGGGCTTCATAGCTAAGTCTTGCACATAAATTTATTTAAAACTTTTTCAAAACACAGATTTGGACAAGAATCTTGACGTGCTCACCTTGCATTTAACAGGATCATGCCAGTTTTCACCACAGTTAAAGCTGTAAGGGAAAGAAAGGGAAAGTAAGCAAACAGGGCAGATGATTGTACTTGGAATTAAAATAATAATTAAAATAATAAAATAAAAATAATAAAATTTCTTCTGGGTTGTTCAAAGCCAGTCCTAAGGAAACTCAACACACCCCTCTTTCATCCTGAAATTTCTCAAGGGCCACTTCATAATAGAACAAGGAGGAATGGCTTCCCACTGCCAGAGGACAGAGTTAGACGGATTATTAGGGAGAAATTATTTACTGTGAGAGTTGTGAAGCACTGAAATTGGTTTCTAGAGAAGTGACCCCATCCCTGGACATATCCAAGGCCAGGCTGGAGCAGTCTGGGGGTGGAACTCAATCACCTTTACAGTCCCTCCCAAGCCAAAGCAGTCTGGGGCTCCATGAGCACACATGAACACAGCTGAGGGCAGGGAGCACAAAGCAGGATCAGCAGCTTGTCCCTGCTGGCTCTTACCAGAACTGACGGCCGCATTTGCAGCGCACGGGTTTCGCATCCGGGTACTGGACTTTAACGACGTGGTGGCAGTCGGGGGCAGGACACCACTTTAACAGTCGATTACACTGCCAGACAAAGCACAGCCCACATCACACAGGAAGGATGGCTCAGGGACAGACCCTGCCCTGCACCCCTTTGCTGTGGCTCCAAACAGCTAAGATGAAAACCAAACCACTGCACCCATCACTTCTGGACTGTCTTCCAACCTGGGCTCTACAGGACAGCTGAACCCACACAGCTGGGAAACTGGGACAGTGCAAACATCTTGCAAAGCAGCTTTCTCCAAGTTTATTTTGAGCTATAAAACTACCAGTATTTTGCTAAAGTACTTTTGCCATTTTACTTCAACTGGCAAAATGTTCAAGGCATGTTCTTGTTTACAGCATTTCCTGGTTTTCAATGTGAAGTATCTCAGGTAACATTCAAGAGTCATAAATATTATGTAACTATTATATAACTACTATAACTACGTAATTCTGCTTCTCAGAACTCAGATATTAAGCAACAGCTCTTACATTCTCTTTAGTTCTTTTGTCCTAAAGTTTTTTTAGTATTTTCTTACAACTATTCCTGTAAGGCAAAGAACCATAAAACAACCCTTGCATTCACACTTGACTATAGACTATGCAAAGAACCTGCTTTGCACTTCTAAACAAGCCTCCAGCCTCTGGCTGGGTACACATCAGACAAAAACCTACAGGCCCTTAAAAAATTCAAATAAAAACTCACCTCTACAAAACTATTGGTTATTAAATGCTGGTACTTTAATTTCACCTTGGAATCTGTGATCAGACGCCTGTGGGAAGGTAAGAAACAGAACAAATTGTAGCAGAAATCTTGTTTTTTCCATACACTGCCAGTAAGTTAAGACAAATAGATTTGATTCATCATTCTACACTTGAGGGTACCTTTTGTACTTACCTGTTCTCTATTTATTTGTTAGATCATTTATTATTATGAAAACTACATTCATTCTATTCAATATATATTAGTTTCAGAAACAGAGAGCTCATGCAGCTCAAAAGAACTGAACCTCTTGGTGAGAGGATTTTTATTTAAAAACCCTTTCCTGAAGAGCCCAAGAAACAAGTAATTTAATCACTTCATTTACATAAAACATGCACATTTTGTGGCAAATCCCTTTAAAAAGCCCCAGAACAACCCTTGTGTGGCTAATAACTTTGGGAAGCCTCATGTTACCTGGGTTTCAGTGGAATGCTACAGCTTCATCTTAAAAATTAAGGATTAAAATTAGAGGTGTTTTAATCTATTTGCCATAAAAACAAAGTTGATTTGAATTCAGCATCACTAGGGGTGCACACAACACCGACTTTAAATTAATTCCAGTCTGCTTGGAACTAGGAGAGCAGAGGAAAAGTGACTGATGGGAACCCTTGACAAGCATGGTGACCACTTTCTCCTGGGCACGCCATCACAGCTGGCATTTGCAGACTGCTCAGCCTAAATGCATCCAAAATAACTTAATTATGGATTGTTGAGCACTTCTAAAAACTTCTTTTAGCTGTGACTGAAGTATCTTCTCAATATATCTAAATATAAAGCTGCACTAACACACCCTTTGTGGCATTCCTGGTTTAAATCCTACTGTGGAATGCAGTTTTATACAGGCCATACCATGGGTAAATACTGGAATTAATGGATTTTCTTTCCAGCTGCAGCCAAAACTAAGTGTACTCCTGCATGTTACCCTTACAATAATCCCTGAGGAGTGTGTGTGCCCATGAGATGTGCACAAATCCCAGCCCTGGGCAGCTGGGGAGCTCCTCACCCAAGCACATGCTGGTTATTACATAAATCACAGCACGTGGCAGCTCAATTCCCAGGGCTAAAATAAAACAAATCAGCTGACAAAGCATCTCTCCTGCAATTCTGGAGTCAAACTTACTGAAGAATGAGAAAACAACATGAATTTAGTATGAATTATGAATCTCTTTTTTTTTTTTTTTGCCCCATACCTGGGCTTCAAGACATACTAAATATCAACCTTGAAAATGCACTGTATTATAACAATATATCAGGTACTGGAATTTAAATTAATAGTCATGCCATGATTAACCAGAGCACATAATCCACTGGTTTTTTGCTTATTGACATGCTCTGATTGCCTCAATCAACATCACCAGGTCAAGATCTTCAAGAATTTTGCTTTTAAAATCATTGTCTTTTGGCAAATCATAAATAAAACTAGACAAATTAAGAGATGAAACCCATGCCCAGAGCCCATAAGTCATATTAATTTTGTGTACATATTGCTTGGAAACTGAGAGACTTTGTAAACAGGAAAGGACCTTAAAAAGTAATAATTAAGGACACAGAAGTGAGTGTAGGTTCCAGTTCCAGTTGAGATCATTTACATTTTTGCCATATATTTTGACATACCCTAAGACTGTCACAGTTGTCCAACTGAGCTTTTAAAGGAAGGAGTTGGTTTTTTTTTAAATGCACCTTCCTCCCCACAGAAATCCAGGTAAGATCAGGGAAAAGTGGATTTTTTTCATCTAGAAACAGTTTCTAGTTTTACTCAGGAAAATGGGACTTGTTTGCTTAAGCACCCAGCTGCCACTGCCCTATCCCAGGCCTCATTCCTGCCCTCTCCAGCCAAGTGGAATCCCACAGCACTGCCCTCTTTTTCCTCCATCCCTTCCTTGCTGCTGCTGCCACTGCAGCCTGAGATGGTTTCAGCTACTCAATTTCACAGGCACTGTTTGAACAGCTCATTCCAATTGTTGTAATCAAGAAAACACTCAAAAAAGTCCTGCCGAGAGCATTTGACTTCACAAATTGAAGTTCAACCTCTGGTAAACAAAAATCTCAATCAAGTTACTCAAGATATGCCAATTTCAGCTCAGTTTCCACCCACTGGGCTCTACAAACCACTCCTCAATAGGGCAGGAATTTCAGCTACTTCCACTTCCATCCAGCCTACACTCCATGAGTAACCAAGAGCCAAAAGTGGCAAAATCAGTACTCTGAAAGCAACTGATAATAAAAACCACCAAATTAATATCAATGAGTGAGTCAGGCTTCAGGAAGGAAAGAGTAAGTCTCTACTGAGATGCTTTTTAGCAAAAATAATTAAAATGAACTTGAACAAAGCTCAGAATTATTAAGAATATTGCTCATGCAAGAATATCCCCCAGTATAAAAGGAAGCAGAGTTCACTGCTCCATAATGAACTAAAAGTCATTCTACAGCTGGACAGCTTAACTCCAAGGACACAGGCTGACACACCAGCTTAATCAAATCCTGTGTTTGAGGGTCAACTGCCTCCTATCTGAGGGCAAAAAACACATCCTGCATCAGCTCTTAGGACTCCTGTCCTCTGACTCACCTACTAACTACAGCTATAGGGCTTAGGGAACTGGTGAGTTGTCCTGGGTGGAAGTCCTACATTCCTATGTACATCAAAGGAAACAAAATGCACAAAGCAGTAAAGCAGGATTTGGAAACCCTGGTGTCACAACTGACCAAACTGGTCAGGGAGTCTTTCCTCCCAGGGCCATCACATGGGCTTTTCACACCTAAACAGGAAATTCAAAGACATTCTGGTATCAAAACAGACAGTTCAAGATAGGTTTCTCTGCCACCTGCAAGCCTCTGTGCAGTTTGTTATAAGCATTTGAATAGATCTGAATAGCACATGAGTAACACAATGGAAAGAGAGCAAAGCCAAGAGTGTTACTTACATAACTGTATTGTCGTCCACTAAGATATCACAGCCATGGGCAGGGCATGAAATGGTCTGAAAAACACAAAAAGGTCAAAGAAGGAACGGTGGTTATCCTGGTTTTGCCTCACAAGGAATTCCAAGGCAACAGAATTCACTACAATCCATAGCTAAAAGAGTGCCCTGCCTCTCACCACATCCCAGGTGTGCCACTGGCTCCTCCTCCCCCAGCCCAGCTACCAGCACCAACTTCACAGAATTCTCTCCAGATCCACCTTAGCAGAGCCTGCAGCCCCCAAACTTTTGGGGTTTGGGTTTCTTCTTTGTTCTTTTGTCTTTTTTTAAACTTTAGCAAAAGACTGTCCCCCATCTCTCCAATACACAGAATTTCCAGAAATAAACCATAAGGTGAGTTGTGATTTTACCTGTCCCATGCCTTCCTCCATTATTTTGGTAGTTAAATATTCACTCCAGCACTGCATACAGAACTTGTGTCCACACTCTAGGCCAGTGAAGTACTGCAATGACAAAGAATACAAGACATGGCCTCATTTTATTACTTGCATTCACTCCATAATTTCATCCTGCTTGGTGGTGTGCAGTTCATCCATCCAATCCCTTGTTCTCCACACCAAACTTGAGACACAGCTATGCATTTGGCATCATCACCCCTACAGAACCTTGCCAAGGCAGCCTTAATTACTCTTCCAAAGCCAGACTTTAATCCCCAACCCCAGCAGCAAGGAAAGGTGTGGCCCATGTTTCCATCCTGCCCATTTAAATTTATCCTTGGTTTAGGAGTGTCTATGGAGCACAGCATGGCTCTCTCCCATTTTACTTTGGAAATCAGGCAAATAAAAGCAACATCAAACAGGTCACAGTGATAAGGATACAGAGTCTTCATCCCTCCTATTTTTTCCCCTTGGCACATGTGGGTGCTGCCCTAAAGTCCCAGACCTCCTCAGGGAACCTCCCTGAGGTTCCAGATGCTCATCAGATGAGGACACTCAAGATCCTAATTGGCAGGTGTAAATTGCTAAATAACATTCAATAATGATCTGCTGTCACAGACAGCAACAAGGACAACTCCATCCTTGTCTGCATCATCTGCACAGAGCTGTCAAGATATTTGGGACTGAGTAGTTACACAAGGGGTGGAGAAGCAAACCCTGCAGAGGAAAGACTGGAATTAAAGTACTATTTCTCTGGTCAGCCTAAAGTTATTTTATACTCAGAGTCAGCACCAATGAAAGCTGTATTTAAAACACTTCATTTGTACCACTGTAGAGGTAGTATTTGCTGGCTCAGCTTCTCAAGCCAACTTCTCAGCTAGTAAGATAAAACCAGAACTTCACTCTCAGATACCATCAAACTCAAACTCCACAGAGGAAAGAACACCTTCCACTTTCTGAACCCTTACTGAGCCAGCTAACAAAGTATCTGATGCTCCACAGATCTGCTGTGGCCAACTGAGATGCAGGGTTAGAGTAAAAACACTTTAACATCTGTAGCTTTTGGGATGCCACAGCATGAAACCAGCCCAAAGACAGCGTTGGCTTTTCCATGAATTCTGGCTTCTCCACAGGTGGCAGAAAGCAAGCAGAGACAAGGGAATCATCCCTTACTGAACCCAAACACCCTGCAGCAGGCACACAAGAGGAACCACCACAGAACACATCTCCATGTAAGAACTGTTTTGGTTATTTCAGGCACAGAAATGCTTTGCTCAATGCCCACAGAAAGGCAGCCACCACCACGCTTCCTCCCAGGCTGCAAGGAATGCAGAGAATCTCTCAGCTCTTCTCTTTACTTTGAGGGAGTTCCCAATTATTTTTGGCTCAGCTGACAGCAGATGTCAAGGGAGCAAGTAAAAAGGCTAACATAAAATCACCAAGGACAGGGGGAACAGTAACTCCTTAGGCAGCTCATGAGCCCAGGGGACAGCTCTGCTGTGACCACATCAATGCTCAATAGCTACAATCTGAACAAAGCAGGATGTTCCCAAAACCACCCCCCAGCCCACTCTCCTGAGGGTGAGGGGCAAGAGGGGAGGAAAGCAAAGCCACAACCCTCCCAATTCCTGTCTTCCCAATAAAGGGAAGTAAGTAACCCCAAGTAAGTACCCCAAGTAACTGCTGGGACCTGACAGTGCCTGATAGGGACACAGAGCAGGTGAAACATCTCCCTTAAGTCCTCACACTTGCAGGGTGAGAGCTTCAAAATATCCTTGTTTGGCAGCTGCTTCCCAAAAACCTCAAACTACAGTTCTTTGGAGTGCTACAGAGACTTTGTGGATGGGAGAGAGGGAATTTCAAGACTAACATTCCTTAAACAACTGTACACTGTAAAACTTCTTAACACCTCCAAACTCCCAGCTTTCCATAGGCTGAATGGGGCTCTCAGTGCAAAAATGCCCCAGCTTTCATGTGGAAAAATAATTAGCTGATCATTGCAAGAGGATTTGCAAAACTGAGATTTTAGTTTGGGCATTGAGTATAAAAATAATTCTAGAATTTATAATTCACATTGACTGAAACAGCTTCAAAACAGATTTCAATCACCTTAGACACAGACACTACAGCCTTTTACAGAAGAAATAATAAATACCAGTTTTCCTACAGGCTGCAGCTTTTTTGTAGGGCAAAGAAACAGAGACCCCCTCTGATGGTTTAACACTGGCAACAGAGACAGCCCTGTTCACCTGCAACATCTCTCTGCTCCAGCTAAAAATCTGCTCTTCTAACAACTGGGCCACTGCTATTTGAGCTACAAAATCAAGAAGTGTTACTGTGTTTTGTGCTGTTCTTTCCAGTTCCAAAACTCTAGACAATGCTGGGGTGTGATTTTGGGGAGTGTCCTGTGCAGGGCCAGGAGTTGGAGTTGATGATCCTTGTGGGCCTGTTCCATGATTCTGTGATTCTGCTTCCCAGGTAGCACAGTACCCCCAGCCAGAGGACAGGCTGTCACTTGTGAGTTGTACCCCCACCCAGCACAGCAACTCCATTAAAAAGGAGAGAACAATATATCAAAATATACTGACTTTCTTTTTCAAGGCACTTCGTCATACAAAGCAGGAATCTGCCTTTTGAGCTGTTTTTAAGAGTGAAGTTGGCACACAAGGCTGAAGAGGAGACACATGAAGCCTTGTGGTTCCTGGCTCAAGAGCAGCAAGGACCTTACTGCTGAGAATGGGAGGCCTGAAGCCAGGTTTGCTCAGCTCTGCCCACTCCAGGGAAGTAGATCCAGATCAAGGGAGAGGCTGCAACCAGGGAACTTCACCCCAGGCTACTCCTGAACCCCAAAGCTCATCATGGTTCCTTGCTGAAAACACATCCAGAGCAAGAGCAGAGCCTTATGTCAGGGCAGCTTGGCCTGGGAAAGGCCCAACACGTTTTAGGGTGTTCTGGAGGCACAGCTCCTCTACAAAGAGCAGGTTCTTATATAAGGAAGAACTCCTCACTACCAGCACTTTGCCCTTTTGATGAACTCTCCTAGTTGAGCTTTTCCACTCCCCTCCTTTTCTCCCAGATCTCCCAACAGTATGTCTTGCCCCTGGGAGCCCCAGCAGAGCCTGGACCTCTGAGCAGTGTATGCTAAATGCTTCAATTTGGTCAGCAGCCACAAAAAATGTAGCACTGTCAGCCAGGACATTGATGCAAAGCCCCAGCAAGCACATGGGTAACTCATGTCTGACCAAGAGGGTATTGTCCAAACATGATAAAGATCCAAAGATATCCACATTTTACTTCTACTTTTATTCTAGACTTCCTAGTTTGACTATTTTGTAGCATTACTTACTGCTTCTAAAAGCTGTTTCTTACCTTGTCTTTCTATTTAAGTAAATCCCTTTGCCTGTCATGCTTTTCACAGATTTTTAATACCACCTGTCCTTTATCTGTACATCTCAGTTGGTATCTGATCTTTGCAAACATCACCTGCTTGCTTTTTCCTGAACTTTGCTACATCACTGCCCAAGCCCCAGCACCCTCAGATGTACTCCAGGAAAATCTGAAGTTTCAGGTCAGAAATTTGGGGAGTTGCTGGTCAGGTAGCACCAAGGCCACGGGGGTACTCACCGAGTTTGGGTAGTTCAGGTAGCAGATCTGACAGGACATGTCCTGGGCTGATGACCTGGTGTTCATCTGGCGTGTCCGTGACTTTTTACTTGGATTAATTACATGACACTCTGCAAAGAGCTTCTCCAAGTTGCCATCAAAGTACCTGCACAACAGGAAAGAATGAAAATTTAACCACCTTCTAAATCATTTTTCTGTGCTATGTAGAAGTGAAGTGAACAAAGATGATTTTTATATTTCAAAACTCATATACCCACTACTTTCAACAAACTCTTCTCTAACACAACACAGAGATGGATATTAGACAACTACATAATATCAGAGACTCTCACTTGAAATACACACTCCTGAAATTCAGGCACCTTCAATTCTTCAGCTGCATTTCAAGTAATTTGTGATTCTCCCCAGTGACTGTTTTGCATTAGAATTCCAGGACAGGAAACTAGAGCAAGAACACCTGAGTTCACAGTCCAGACACTGGAACACCTTCCTAAAACACAGGTTTGATGTCTTCCAGCTCAATTCTTTTCAACTGAAGCCTTCTAATTTTCCTAATATTCTGATCATTAGTCATTTGAGCATCTTTTCAGTCAACCTGAGGTAATTTAACAACCTCCTAAAAAATACAGTTCCAGGTTTACAATGCTTCTGAAGATTGGGGACCTATTGGAAAGGAAGATGCAAAATTGCTTGGGGGAAGGAAAAAAAGATCACTTCCTTTCTATTTCCTACTCCCTTCAGGAAAACAATACTGGCTTGCTTTAAAAGTTTATAAAAAGCTCTTGCTTGGAAAGGAGGACCAAACTGGAGACAATCATTATCAGAAAGCTCAGCCCCTTCCCAGAATCCTTCACACACCTTTTTCCAGCCTGCAGCAAGCTGCAAAGAACTAATTAAACCAGAAAATTAACCAGCCCCATCACCTGCAGAGATCCCCCAGCCAAACCCAGTAAGTCACTCCTCTGCCACCCTAACAGCTCTACCTACCAACAAGGCTTGATTTACACTTGAAAAACATTAATTTTGCCTCTGTTTCAGATGTTTCTCAGTGTTGCTCATGTATTTTAAATCCTAAATTTCAAGACACTGAATCTGTAAGGAAGTGGTGAATTCTGGCATGACAGCATCCATGAGGCTTTGCCACTATTCAATGTTAGCTCAGGATTTTACTCAACCAAGTTCTTTGCTTAGGGGATTATGTTTATAAAGTTGTATGTTATCTTTAAATCTAAATATATAAAATTCTATATTTAGAAAATTTTAGCAAGTGAATTCAGCGCACTCCTATTATAGGCAGTATTTGCTTATTAAGAATCATGGATGAATATTAAGTCCACAAAAGTTTTCCAGCCTTCCAACTGCTCTTAGAGGCAGCAGGAGCAGCACAGGACATGCTCTGAGGAGAGCAGACACATAGCTGAGTGTGAAGTTTGCAAGGAAAATAGTTTTGTATACAAATGCTATGATGCAACTTGAACCCTGATACGCATGACCAGCTAAGTGCTTATGGAAATACCAGAGGTTTTGGTAGTGGTGGGCTGGTTTTAAGGGTGAATATCCATGTCAGGAACTTGACTTTTTTCACCTGGAATTACCCATCCCCTTCAAATATCTATGGATAGTATTTCTGCTTCTCCATACTATTTCCTTTACATGCCTTTTCTTTCTGAGTAAGTAATTTCCATATATATTTTTATCCATGTCTCAGACTCATACTCATGCTGCCACTGGGCCATAGGACTCCAGAAAATGCAGAGGAAAACGTGGCTCTCTGAAAATACAATGGATACTCCAAAGTCCAACAGCTCTCTAACTGCTCCACTCCTTACACAAACATGCCAAGGGCTCAGTCAGAAGACCCTTGTAGTTCCTTCAATGGTTAGGAACAACACCTAATTCCAACAACCATCCTTTTTCCCACTTGTTCCAGCATCACCACAGACCATCCATGTAGGCAGATCTCCCTTTGCCCTCCCCATGTTCTTGGGTCAAAGAATTCCCAGGCAACAGCTCTAACACCCTTCCCTCCCACAGCAGGTGAGCTCCATGTGACAGTCACTGACTTTGCTGGCCAGGCAAACCTTCTCCACCAACAATTTCCATTTCCATTCATCCTCCTTAAATCCAAGGAAGCCAAAACACTTAAAATCCCAGTCCTGTTCTGACCCTGACCTCATACAACTTCACTTAGACTTTTTCTGCAAATCTCACCTAATGCATTATAAAAGATGGCTACACTTCTCCAGATCTCCTCCATGTCCCTCCTCACTTCCTTCATGTTTCCCAGAATCCTGAATTTTCCTCAAATACTCTCTATTAAAGGGTTGGTTCTTGTACCTCTATCCTTATTTTCATCCTAGGGAAGAACAAAGCACCTTTAACAGCCCTTTAAATGCTCAGCCCTCCTCTCCCTTCACAATGCAGATATTGAGTAATTCCAGCACTTCTGGCACATTAATTCTTCAAAGTTCAGTTGCTTCATCACAAATCTGGGAGTTTTTCTGCTATTATAAAATGAATAGACAAACCAAAGTTTGTCCATCATTTTCAACTGTTTCTACTTACCAAGACCAAAACTGCAACAATGCCAATACTTTTTGGCAGAGGGATCAAGATGCCAGCCCCTTTATCTCCTCAAAATTCCCTCCTGCTGTTTGTAACTGCCTAATCACCATTTTCCAGACATAATCAAATCCTACCCATGGGAGTATCAAAGATAAAAAGCCTTTTCACTGAAAAAAAATTGCTTCTAGTACACATTTTGGGATATTCACTTTCATGGAAGAGCATTTGTGAGTGTCAGTGCATCAATATACTCATAGTAAAAGATATCTCCACATCAAAACTCTTGCCATGCACCATTTTTCACCTGTTCAGCCTCTGCTGAAGAGTGTGTATTTATTTGTTCCAAGGAAAGCAGGCAGCCAGGCTCTGGGGAAGAGGCAATCTGGGCATTCCTGACATCCCTCCTCCAGTCAGAGGGAACAGGGACATGTGGCCACTCAGATAAGCAGCTACAAGGGACTGCTGTATCTCTGGCTGTGCCTCCAGGGATTAAAGCAGGCCTTGGGGACACGCTGAGACACTCTTCTCTGAACAAAATGACCAGGGGAAGGCACATCAAACAGGAGAGCTGCATTTTAACCTCTTCATCACACTGAGTTTCCTCCCCAAATTCCTCTCAGGAGAGCTACAGTAAAATTGGAAGTCAGTCAAGGTAAGGTTCAAGCTAAAGCACTTTCTTCACTTGTTTCTGTAGTGATGTGGTCATTCTGCACCTGGTGCTCCCCTGCCCCTATGCATCAAGCTTGCAAGACCCAGGAAAATAATATCTGACATCTTTATTCTCCTAAACACAAGCAGCATATCCGAGGCTGAACTAGTATTTCCTCCACTCACCACTTAAATCCTACAAACAAATCTACCCCAAATCCCCAGTTTTGCTTTTGCATACAAACAATTAGTGTTTTACCAGTGGGATAGGGCAGTTTTTCAATTGTGGCTGTTACTACTTTACTGTAAGTGGAACAAATATCTGTAGCACCTCTGCCCCCTGAACACCACTGTGTAATTAGCAACCTGCTCTTTTAACCTGCTGCTTAAAAACAGGCATAACAAGGCTAAAAAAAAGTGGGAAAACAGAGAAATTTTCATGTCACAAGTTCAGACCTCCACATTTATCCAAAAAAAAGAGAAGCCACTTAGTTAAAGTGCTTTCCTCCAGGCCAGGTCTGATAAGGCTGCTGGGAGGTTGTGCTGACTCACCATGAGCTAAGGGAAAACAGGCACTGATTAGGAACTAATACACACTATCAAACAACAGAACTTTCAAGCAAAACTGTCTATTTTGGAGTTTTTTTCCCCTTAATCCTCACCTATCACCACAGCAATGACCAAACCCTCTTCAACACCAAGAGCCTGCTCTCAGCCTTCTACCCAGCTTCCTACTCCTGCTTTAAGACAGCCAGAAAATTTCAGGGAAGTTATTTGGTGCAAAAGTGACAGAAGGCAGCACCAGGCACTTGAGAGATCATGTTTTGGTGTTTTTCAAGACAACAGGACATCAATAAGAACCAGACTGGGATCAGTGTGCAACAGGTCTGCCTAAGCAAGTCACGTATTTTATCAGACACTGGGGTAATCCTGCTGAGTTAAGTATTTCTATGAATATGTTTACCTGTGGATTTGTAAATATAGTGTGTACTTTAACTGTAAAAGCCTTAATAATACCTCACATAGACCTGGCATCTCCCTTGAGAAAAAAACCCCAAAAACAAAACCACAGCTCAATTTCTACTTTTACATTGATGCAGCCCTAAGCAAGTTTTCAACAAGGGACAAAACCTACTGTACAAAGGGAAGGTCTTTCAATGCACTTGTGTAGAGGTATCTCACAGATATGGAGAGTGAACTTTACCTTGATTAAGAGAACCAGCCCAAGAAACTCAAATACCAAGTGAACAGACATGTTGCAGAGCAGGAATTTAATTAGAACTCTTAACAACTGTAGTCAGAGTTAAACAGTGGATATATTTCTATCACAAAACTTCCAGACTTCCAACATTTATTAAAAGATCTCAATCTTATGAAAATAAGGACTAGAAAGCTGTAAAAATACAACCACTTCAGAAAAAAAGAAATCTAGGTTAAACAAAACATAAGAGATACCTGAGCACCATCACTAACCAAAAATATTACACAAAGGGGACTAAAGATGTCCTAAATCCATTAGCCAAAGATAGCACAAATATTTATCCTCCAAAATAATTACTAACAGTGTGAAAACCTTTGCTTCTCTTTCCCTAGGTGACAGAGTACCAAAGTACAGGGGCTCAGCAAGGAGACATTTATCAATTCACAGGAGCACCAACAATTTCTCCTGATTTACCAAGCACATCTCATCTTCCCATGCCCTGATCATCAGGCAAAGGAAATGGTAATTAAGAGAAAAGTCAACCTCATGATCGATCCCAGCAGGCCCTCCACACCCATTGGTGACAGCAGTAAGACCAGCAGACACCACACCCAGCAAGTCTCTGTACAGCTTTTACTGCTCCTTTTGGTCCAGATTAATTCTCCACCCAGTTTCTAAAGTAAATTAAATTCTCCAGCTCCCTCAACTATCTTCAATACCAACAGTGGCATTGGAATGAATCAAATGGTCTCCACTGTATAACAACAAACTGAAAAATACCTTTGCCAAGCAACATTCCAAGAGCTGGGAATCAAAGATAGGAAATAACCATAAAACACTCTGCTCTGAGGGGGAGGGAGAGGCAAAATTCTACCCATTATTTACACATGCTGAAGAAAACCTAGAGCTGTGGAGATGAAGACAAGGCAGGACTATTATCAGTCAGGAACAATTTAGCCTTGGCCAGAGCAGCAAATAAACATGTCAGGAATACACATGCCAGCATGACAGGCAAAAGCAGCTAAACCCAAATCCAAAACAGTTGCTAGATAACAAGAACCTGTTCCTGCTTGCTTTTTTTCCAAAGCCTGTCCAAAGCCTGTACATGTTCAAACTGGAAATCCCTCTTTGCAACTGGCAAATTCCTCAACTTCTAAGTCTAACCAGGCATCAATAATATTAAACCAAGGAGTCAAGAGTCACCCTTAGCTGAGAAAGGGTGAACATTTAGAGCTTAGACAAAACAATCTCCTGCTTCACACTGTGCATTCATCCATCCTCAATTAACCCAGGAGCAAACATTTTCTCCAGCTCTGTGGCACAAGATGGTTGCATGCTAAGGTGGCTGCTTACCTCTCCATCAGCTTCTCCTTATCCCAGTTGAAATGGCTGAGCAGTATCCGAGTGATAGTCGCTGGATTCTGGAGAAAGAAGAGAAAAATAATCAATAATTGGGTAACCAAGTGAGTGAGAACACCAGGCAGAGCTTTGAATAGGCAAAGGGAAAATCAGGGTGTCTGATATCATCATCTGTTCAGACAATACATGTTTACTGGCATGGGCTGGGAAATAGCTGGACTTGACAGACAAATTTATAAGGAAAAATAAAAAAGCCCAATTCTGTAAATCCAAGCATCTGTATAAAAAGAGGATTTGGTTGAAGATTTAACGATCAGATTAATTGCACCTATCAGAGTGCCAGCATCTCCACATCCAGCATGCCCACACAATGCAATTCCAGAATGTCTGCAAAATGCAGAAGGGCTGATTTCCACCCAACATACACATTTTAGCCACTATCTCCACACTACTTGCAGAGCAAGAATAATCCAGCCCTGACCATCAAAACACTTGGACTGGAAACTATCCCAGAACACAACTGGCTGCCAGAGCAAGATGACAAAGTCCTTGGAAGACCCTAGAAGTTCCTGAAGCACCATGAAAACCAGAAAAAACTCATGGACAGCTAAGGAAAGAAATACAGCCTGGAAAGGTCAGAAAGAAGGTGCAACATAAGAACTGATTTTCACTTGTGCACAGGTTTTTATTCCAACTAAATCTGAATTATCATCCAAGAGTTTCATTATATGAGAAACACAGCAGACCATATGGCTTCTGGTACACCCCAGAACCACGTTTTAGCTCCCCAAATCCACTCTTGGACTCAGTTTTAGGACAGTTTACCACAAAGGAGACAAGAGCAGGGCCCTGAGAGCAGCTGTGTGTACTCTGCCATTTGACACCAAAATGGAAGTTTGCCTCAGGGCCAACGTTCAATGGATGCTCTGAAGCTGTTGAAAAGTAGGACATAAACCAGCAATGTGATTTCCTGAGCCCTGGAGCTACAGCCACAACCTTGGATGCTGCCAAAAGCCAGGGCTGTCACCCACAGCAGCGACCCCACCCCATCCCTGCATGTCCTGCTCTCACCAGTCCATACCACTACAGCCATTTTATGCTGTCAAGATGGCTCAGAAACTGATCTTCTCTTTTCCTTTAGGTTGTTGTTTCTCATGGAATCAGTTCTCCAATCCATTTGATTGCCTGACCACACAAACAGCTGCATTAACACGAGGGAAAAGCAGGACAGTCTCTTTCACCACCAACACCAACAAAACCTTCACTGAAATAAAGCCCTCGGGTGACAGTGCAATAAGAACAAAAAAACAGTCTTGTGCTTTGTACTATAAAAAGTGACACCCCTCTCCTACAGTGTGTTCTTACTCTTATTAATGCCAGCACAGATTGTTTAAGGCCAAACTAAGAATTTTTTCCTAGCTTAAAAAGCCCATATGAATGAACCAAAGCTTTAGAAAGGTTTGAGCAGATCCCTGATGCAGTGGAACCCCATAAACAGCTGGGACAGCAGATCCATACAGTATGGGGCAGAAATGGGTATTGCTTAACACTGCAAGGTGACAATACCTGAACCAGTGTCCCAGATGACAGGGATCCAAACTCTTCCCTGCAGCAACACAAGGTGCCAGGCTGACAACCAGGTGTCACTAGCTCTCCAACAGCATCCCTCCCTGCAGAGGGGAGCAAGCAGCTCAACTCTTCCAAGTCAGTCCTGCCAACAAGAAGCTCTATGGGAATTTAAGGGTCTCCTCCAGCAGCTTTTTTCTGGGTTTAGTTTAGGATCTTTCCAGGTTATTTTGTATTAGGGTCTCCACAACATCCTTTTCTGTAACTCTGTACTACATAGCAGTACTGGAGTTCTTAAAAGCTCACTTAGAGACAATTCCTGAAGTAACTTAATCAAGAATTAAAATATACCTAAGAAAATAAACCAATCTTATCTCTGGGTTGTCTTGGTTATGATACTAGCCCCCATAACTCTCAAGTTACAAATTTCAGACAGCAAAGCACACAGCCCTTCAACATAAGGAGTTGAAGAGATCTGCCAGATGTACACAGAAACACACTTTCCTTCATTTCTCAAGCAAAGGCATTGAGAGAGCTTTAATTAAAATCAGTCTGAAGTCTTGTCCTGCCTTCTACCACAGCAGCCCACTTGGCCACTTATTAAGGCTTCTGGGAATACCTATTAATCACTTAATAGGCTAAGAGGCAGCTGAGGTAGTGGTCTCTGGCTGACTTTAAAAAGACAGGTTTCCCCTGCACTGAAGGAAAGGTTATGGTACATGGGTAAGAAACTTGAATGGTCTGCAGTGATTATTAAGTAGAACAAGGCTGATCCAGCAAATACCACTCCTCAAAGGACAAGAGTGTTTCATCTGTGGCTTCTCCATTTTCCCAACACACAGGCACTGCAGCTTTCCCAAAGTCTCCCTAAGTCAGAGCCCCCAGGTACCCCAGCACTGCGAGGTCAGGGTACAAAACTGTACATTATTTAGGATTATACTGTTGACTCTGTGTCCTATCACCTTCTCCTGGCTTGCTGGGCTCCAGCTTCCTCCAGCACTGTTGGTTGAACATTTAAAAAAGAAACACCAGCAGCATGACAAGCTCCCACCAGAAATAGCTGGGCTGCCTGCTCTCCCTGCCACATCCCAGATGTAGTGTTCAAAGCTCCCCTGGCTGTACCCCACATACAGAAGGAAAGAATTAACACAGCCCTGCCCCTGCTCATCCCTAGACAGGGATACATACAATCTGGGCTGGAGGCACACAGGGAGCACAGAAGACTGGGAGGGAGGCAGCTAAGGGGCAAATCAGAGTTAAATACAAATGCCAAAAGTTCTGGCACGAAGGATTGCTCCAGTCTAAGACCAGGCACAGCATCATGGAACAGCTGTTCCATGGGAACAGCTCACATGCAAACACCTCCCTCACAGTGACTCCAGAGCAGTGCTGGAGGAGTCAACCACAGCATCCACCCCAGTGAGACATGTGTCCTGTACCCCAGGCACATAGGGTTAAACCACCACCAAAAAATAGAGTATTTCAACACAGCTCTACTCCAGCCTTCCACCAACCTTCAGCCATCACTCTGGACACTCATACTGTAAAAATTAATAGAATGTCCAAATACTGGGTTACACAGCACTGGGAAGTCATGGGCTCTGTTCTGCCTCCTCATTTGGCACACAGGATTATTTCCTACGACTGATACCATGCAGATTAGTTATGAACAGGCTCTGCTGCTGCTCAGACAGGATTACTCCTGAGGCTGCAAGAGCATGCTCTTACTATTTTCTGTTTATAAAGACAAATTTTCCTGCAGAAAGGAGCCAGGGATGGACAGAGAGCAAATGAACGGTCAAAACATTCTCCCTCAACGTGGTGTGATGAAAGCTGAAACAGCAGATCTCACTTACAGCAGCCTCCTATTAAATTTTACATGTGGGAGCCAAGGAGGATTGCCTGGAGCCGAGGGCAGCAAGCCTGTTGATATCCAGTAAGGAACAAACCCGAGGAAAGCAGCCATTTTGTTACAATCCTCCGGGCACTTCAAAAGATTCCCTAACAGAACATTCTGAATAAAGCCCTGCCCAGGGAGAAACACCCTCAGTCCTTCAGCAGGGAATTTTTTTTTTGAACTAACAAAGCAACCAAGTCCCACATATGTTTCAAACAAATTCCACTCCACCACAGCTTTTCACTGGAGGTATTTACATTTACTGTCCTTATCTATGTTGCCCTGCTCCAGCACACCAATGCAAGCAGGAGATACAGCAATAGGAAGCCCTGCAAAGGTCTGGACTTCACCAAAGAAGCATTATTAATTCAAATAAAACCCCTTAATTTAATTCAACTGGAAGTTTCATCAGTGATAAGAGTTAGAATTCTTTTTGCTGTCAAAATACAAAAGTATGAATCGGAAGGAAGAATCAGGATGCACTTAAATGCATAAATGAATTATAAATTAAGTATTATTAGAACATTAGCTTGAATCAGAATTTCCAAGCAGCACAATTTGCTGAATGACAGTTGGGAGCACTTGATCCATTCATGTTTCCATCCATCAAGACAAGCTGCATGGTTAATTCTTGATGTTATTACAAAGAAAAGCACATTTTTCAGCTTCTCCTCATACTGGGAGTCAGCTCCTGGTTCAGTTTCAGCATTTACTGCCAATAAAAACCATTTAAGAACAACTTAAGCTCAGTTCTCCAGTAAAATCCCTTCTCACCTCCTGGAGACATAATATTGATAAATTCTTTGTTTTGTTTCTTTCCATATCATAGCTGGTTTTGTTTTCTACTCATGGTAGCTTCTGCACTCCAACAGTTTACATCCCAACTGCAGCACCTCCATCCCAATAACAGAGGCTTTTACAGCCATAAGGAATTGATGCTGCTTGCAGTTGGGTTTTCTACAGAATCAATTTGCACTTGTGAATCCAAGCAGAAACCCTGGCTTTGCCCAAGCCTCAGAACTCAGTACAGGGTTCAAACCTCAGCAATGTCCACTGCTGTATTCCATGGGGACACAAGACTGGGTTTACATTTCCCAGCAGAAGGAAAATGATGGTTTAACATCAGCTGACAAGACAGAGGGTTTGGCTTGGTGGAGGAGAAAAGAGCCATCACAAGCTAATGCTGCTCTGAAGCCAAGCAGCACAAACATCTGCACCAGTGAAGTGGCACCTGGGGACAGCATCACATCACCACTGTAAATATTTAACCAGCCAAACCCTCATGTTTGCAATAATAGAGCACCAAGTGTAGATTCCTGATGCCCATCATCTCCAAGGTTTGTCACATGCCTGTGCCATGGGAGAGGCACTGATAAATAACCCATAGGTCACATTTAATGGCAGTGAAGAGAGGAGGAGAAACCCCACCATGAGACACTGTGACTAACACCATGCACCAGGCACCAAAGAGATGCTTCATCACATAACAACCAAGGGGCATCAGCTCAAAATTCTGCAATAACCTGATGTCTGCTCCACTTGGACCCACTGCTCTTCATCTGCACCTTTCCCAGCCCCTCAGGTATAAAGATGCAGCTAGAATGTGCTTTAAATCAGCTTCTAACATGAAAAAACACACCACAGTACAACTGCCAGCAAAAGGTTTGCACTATTCTGCAAGTGCACTGAGTGGCCTTCATTTGTGGAGATCCATCCACATCCATTCTTCCAGGAGACAATTAAATGAAATCTTACAAGCACAAAACTTCATTTCTAGCAGCTTAATAAAATTCCCAGCACAGAAGATGAGATCCAAGAGTACTTCCAGGACACGATCTCAAATTTGCTAGTTTTTAACCACCACCAACGGAGCACTCCAAGAAGCTGCTGGAAAGCTTCAGTGTAATCTAATATTCTCTGGTTCAATTACAGCCAGAACATGAGAGGGCTGCTGTGAGAAGAGGACAGCAGCTAAAGGGCTCAATCTGCCAACCCATCCATGCTCTCTCCCTCTGCCATCCCCTGGGGTTTGGGAAAGAACCACACCACAGGATGTTTCTGCCATTAGCCATCTCAGGGTTTACAGGGACAGCACAACACACTGGTGGACCTCAGACACTTCTCATCTTCCCCTTAGAGATAATAATTATATCAGTACTGCTGATTCCTGTACCCCACTGAGGGGATGGTCTTTGCATCTTGCATACTACTGAAGCCATATCAGAAGACTTGAGTTAGAACTCTAAATCACCTGAAAATGGTAGCAGTTTCCTGCCATTTCAACACAACTCTACAAGAAGCCAGGCTACTCCCTGTAACTGCTGTCATATGCTGTCTTCCATCTGGCATTTGCCACTCCACTATAACTTCCCATTAACAGCTATAGAGCCTTCAATTTTGACACACATAAATCTCTTCAGCTCCCTACATTTTTCTTCATCTCGTTAACTTGGCTTCACACATCGCCTCCTAATTCTGAAAATTAAGTTTTATGGAGTTACTGAATTAGTACCATTATGTGATAGCACCAAATAGTAGCTTGTTCTGATGATCTCAGTTTGTAGTAACTTACCTGCACTTTACTGATTATTTCCAGCTCTGATGAACATAAGTTCTTCTAGCAGGGGAAGATAATAAAAAGCAACTTCAGCAAAAACTCTATTACTTCAGTTAATTGGTTTAAGAGACAGAAATGAAGCAGTCAGCTGCTTCACATTTTCTCAGAGCCTCTTGGAAAGCTTTCAGGTTAATGATTAGGAGCTGCAATGAAGAGCCATTGTCTAACAGAGCTTTTAAAATCAGAAAAAAGTACTAAAGCAACAATTCCAGCATGAATTAGCAAATTTGGAAATGCAGAAACTGAATTCACACTGCAATACTTCTAAGTAAAAGAAGATGGCATGGATTCACCCTGCTGCTCTCAGACGACTGCAGAAGCTCTACCACCAACTCAACACAAATTCAAAACTACCTGGGAAGGCCTCTTCCAGCATTTCAGCTATGCTCACTTCCACAGCAAGAGACCTGGGGTTTGATGACAAGACACAGAGAGATGTTAACCCTTATCTTATACATCCAATCTGAGGAAAACTTTGATTTCTACTTCCTTTTGCTACAGTTCTGGAGTATAAAATCCATCCTTTAAAGAGGAAGGACCCACTGATGTTTTACTGTCCACAACAGCAGTATCACCCAAAGGATTTCTCTCCTGCTGGCAGCTCCCAGCACCAGAAATCCCAACAGATGAAGGAAAGCTCAGCAAAGCTGGGTAGATAATATGAGCCCAGCTCTGGTTTCTGGAGTCTCTGCTGAGCACATGGGTGCCAGAGTACACTGCGCAACAGCTTTATTCAATTCTACGCCTCCCACTCAAGGATTTGCAAAGACTTGCTTTAAAAGAGTAGGAGAAGGTGATGGCATCATTTCCATATAATTCTTCCAGTTTACTATTTCAGCAGCTCTGTAATATCTCCCCATCAGCTGTGGAGGAAGTGAACAGCCCCCAGCACTGCAGCCAGGCTGGGCACGAGGTGAGAGCAAAAACCCTGCAAGTTTTGGCTACCATGAATGCAAAGGGCCTTTGTGTTCATGCAGGTAAACTCCAGGTGCCTGGCAATCACTAATTTCCCCCTCAAGTCAAACCTTCAGTCAACATCCAGTGTCACACAGTTGCTCTGACAGGATGAGAGTCCATGAAATAGAAATGGATATTCAGGAAATCAATAATGCACCTCTGTGTCCCCATCACAAATGATGCACGGTCACCTTCCCTGCTTGCCAATACAACACCACTCCCACAACCAGTGTCCACAGAGCGTATCTGAGCTCACTTCCCTCTTGAGACCACTGCTCTTCCAGACCTCCATGTTCCATTTTTCCTCTTCTATCCAACATGACCCCAATCTTACTGAAATCCTCACCCCACTGCACTCAGTTTGGACCCACCATGTAGTCACTGCACTGATCGTATATATGGATCACAAACGTGTCCAGCACTATCAGACAAAAAAACTGGGGTTTTCTCCAGATCACAAGCATCCCTAAGTGAGAAAGAAGATCATTAGATACTTTCAATTCTACAGTCCCTACAAGGCTACACACACAGGGACAGTTTAAGTTCTTCTCTCAGACCCATATAACAACTCACTGATGCCTGGCTTGAATAAAATACACTATGTTGCTTCAAGTAGAAAGCAAAAGCACATTTTGCCACAGAAAGAAATTATACTGAATGAAAGCAGTGACTGACAGTAAGCACCAAAACACCATGGCTTGGCCCAAGAGCATAGGTCAGAAATCTCTATCCCTGCACAAGATTCCAGAGAGGCCAGGGAAGACTCTAGACACCCAGAATGGCTTAGCTCTATTTCTGCCTAGGAGATGAAGTGACAGCAACTTGGATTACAATTTTAATCTGAAACAGGGCAGTAACTGGGCAAGACCAGACCAGCTCAGAAAATATTTATTCAGCAGCAACACAAACTCACACAAGCACAGGCTCCTGGACTTGCCACCAGAGTCATGATGGGAGCACAAGTGACCAGACACAGAAACTGACTGGGTAAAGGGGGTCGCTGGTTTATTTTAAAACAGACAGAATCACCATGTCACCAGACAGCTGCACTGGCACAACCTGGACAACAGGGACTTGCTTCCAAGAAATCTGTTAGTCTGCCAAGAGTCATGTGTCAGGCATGTTAAAGCTGGATTGTCCCATATGAACAGACCCTCAAATCTTTGTCCCAAAGACTGTAAAGCATATTGGGGTATACTATGATGGCAGGTATAGTCAAGGTCCCACTTTTTTCCTCCATTACCCCACCAGCTATGAAGAGCAAGTCCTCATCCTCTTCACCCCAGAGTCTGGGAGGTGTACACACCTGACCTACCAAATAGCAGATCTTGATACTAAACAGTGGGAATGCTGCCAGTATCTACTACCAAGTGTCCTGAACAGAACCACATGAGCCTGACAGAAATACACTTTATTTTAAGGTCTTTTATTAGTCAATGTTGGAAAGACTGGTCATGGCATATGTCAGGCCAGCTACCCATCAAGCTGACAAAAGGAAACAACCCAAAGCACATTTCTCATGTGCTGACTTCAGTGACTCAACTCCTGAATGAACTGTGCCTTTCTGGGAAAAGTACAGGTCTGCTGATGTGAGCTCCAGAAACTGTCCTGTTTGCAGGCAGAAATGGATGTTAAAGAAATAAAGCTGAAAGATGAACTGCTTTCTGCTTTCTTCCTTTAAATCATTTTGTACAAGTCTTCTGGAGTCTCAAAAATACTTTCCCTGCTCTTTTGCCTCACTGCAAAATGTACTGGTACATTGACTTGGCTCTTTCACCACAATGTGCACTGGGAGGGCCTGGCCCAGAGCCAGAGGAACCCAAAGGGCTGTATCCATATCCCAGGATTTAAAACTCTGTAGAAGAATGTTCTTCCACACCAGGGAAGAAAACTGCTGGCTCTGCTGGCTCCTGCAATGTAAGGAACAGGCACCTCAGCTCTGGCCAGTGAATCATTTCCTAGTACCTGGGAAACAGGTACAGGAACAGTACCTGGCACTTCATGGATTTTGCACACCTTTAGGACAACAGAACTTGTCTTTTGCTGCTTTAAGCTCATTCAGAGGCACCACCCAGTCCAGGGCAGTGTCAGGAGGCAGGTATGAGCAGATCAGTGGAGAAAGTATCAGAAGCAACTTGAAAAAATAATGATACCATGGCATAGCTGAAATGTTTAGAAGAAATCAGTAAAGCTCTATGAGGATGAAGGTATTTTTTCTAATTCTCAGCATCACAGTTATAGTGGGAAGGATAAATTCTGAATAGCTTGTGGACTTCTTTCACAGCATGTCTGTCTATAGGCACAAACATGTGCTATGAAAACAAGTAACTGATTTTCTGGGTTAACTTTTATAAATTCTTAGCAAAGGGCTCTCAAATTGTCCTTCCAGATGATGACTTAAAAGGTGTCCCCTCTACAGACAATGTATAAGCAGAGGATCAGCCTTCAAGGATGTTCAGCATCAATGTGCCTCTCAAACACTGCTGGTTATGCAGTGATCTGGGTGATCTGCTGGAGAATACATATCACAGGCTGCTTGGGCACAAAGACATGTGAGTTGTTTAACAGAGAAGATATTATTCAGCCAAATTCTGTATCACCTCAAGACAACCACTGTTGATTCCTAAAAATCACAGGACAACCTGACTGTGAACAGAGCTTTATCCCCAAAAATTAAGAGTCCTCAGACTCACAGGCATTTGGGGAAAATAACTCAGTATGCAAAAACCTCACAGTAACATGCCTGTGCAGCCTGTTCTGATTCCTGACTTCCAGCTCAGAACACTATAATTAACTTTTTCCAAAAAATAGGCAGGAAAAAGAAAATGGCAAGGGATAATAACTTCTTCCATGAGCACAAAGAGATGGCACCCACAAAGCCCTGCAAGTTAAAGATCTACCATGGTAAGTAAACAAAAGTCATCTCAATGAATAACTTCTCTCCTTGCAATAGCCAGGTTACTTAAAAAATATTTGGATACATAGTCTCCGATGGCATGCAAGTGTTAACCCCTTCAGCGATAGTGTGACTGACACAAAAATGGGCTTGGCAGAAGAATTTTTAGCTGGGGGCAAATTACACGAGCATTTTTGGAGAACAAAAATAAATCCTTCACATTCTTCTATCTTGTCTTTCTCCTCCAGGCCCGAGTGAGGTGAGCACTTGGTACTTTTCTTCAGTTCTGTCTCTCATTGCTTCTGATTTTGTCCTCTCTTCAAAGGAACATCCACTTTTATCATCCTTTCCCTCTTCACTGGGGCAATGAGGAAGTTTTCCCATCACAGTGAAGCATCATCACATTTCACAGTATTTCAGGAAAGAAAAAACCACATTCCTTAGGGTGGTTTCATCTCCCCATCACAGACAAAATATGTTTTAAACACCCAGTGTCACCCTGACAAAAAGGTAAAAAATTCATTCTGGTGATGCCTATGCCTTAGTCTACAACTCTCAATCAAGAAAAAAATAATAATTTAGCCATCTTAAGAAACCCTTTAGGCCCAGGAAACCATTGCCAATGCAGCAGTGGCTTGGGGATGTAATCTTTGGCAGCATCTTGACACTGGCAGCAGCCCCAGTGCAGATGTGGTTGTGGCTTATACCACTTCCCTGCAAAAAGCAGCTTTACCTGCAAAAGCACTTTGTTCTGTTGGCACAACCTGCATCTGCACTTGGAAAACCTGCCAGCATCCTTTTCTCAACAAGCCTCTTCTAGCTCAGATCATTTTTTAATGATGACTTCGCAGTTTATTTACCACACTCTGCTCATTTATTCTTACTTAGTTTTACAGCCAACAAAATACAGCCCTGGCAACACATTATTTTATAAGCTGGGATTTCCACTACAAGAAGTAATTTTGCCTGTTTACACCCCAAAACGTTTTCCTCCAAGGGCTCTGCAGAAGCCACCTTTGAAGAAAGGATATTCTGGAGGAATGAGGAGTTCAGCAATCACTTGTTAGCTCTTGTTCCCAACAAGATACATCTCAAAGTCTAAATGCAGTCTCTAATTGCTGCTGGTATTTTTTAACCAGTTACCTGAGCTCCCTTGAGAAAATAGTCTGGCAGGATCTGATACAGAAATAGCAGAACACAATTCATACAGCAGTGGGGGGGAATGGGAAACCTCCAGTGTTTTCACCAATTTCTCATTTAAAGGCTTTGAAGGCTTGCTTCTACACAGACTGACACTCAATCACAAGTGTTTCCACAGTTGCTAAGCCAAACCAGCAAGTAGGTGCAGATTCCCTATCTCTATTACCCTTCGATAGGGAATGGGAAACTAACCTGGACATGTAATTTTGCATCTGATGGACTGCACAGTAGCTGACAGGGATATCCCTTGTTCCTCTCCCATTAAAATACCCCCTTCATCAAGACACTGGGCTTCTGCAAGAGGAAAAACCCACCTAATCAGCCCTGCCTTGTAACTGCTGAGCAGGGTAGCAAGAGGAATAATTACACTAATGACTGGTGAATAATTGAGTGCACTGAACAGGCTGGCACCCAGCCTCCTCCAAATCCCAGTGCTGCCTGCAGAAACACCCTGGCAAAGGACAACAGGGAATTACACCATGGCACACGAGAGTGACACAGATCCCAAACACCCTCCCTCCAGTGTATCAGTATCCATCATCCCCAAAGAGAACTCCAAGTCTTTGCACTCCTCCTAGAAGTTATTATCCTAGCCAGGAATGGTTTTGTGCACATTTTCAACCATCAATTTCAGCTCTATTAACAATACAAATAAGAACATTTCAAACATGTCATATTACCAAGTAAAATAAAGAGACTGGGTATTACAAAACAACTTAATGCATATCTAAAATGTGTATAAATCAAAGAGTATCACCTCAATTTGCTCAGATGGCCTTTCAGTCATTGCAGAAGTACTACAAATTGTCAAAACAAAGCCATCCAACACATTACTGCATTGACTCTTCATAGAGTACAAAAACTGTTAATTTTTTAATTGAGTTGGTATTTTATATTACAGTTATTCTCCTCTGTGCACACTAGGTGAGATTTTACTCCAAGGACTTTCCACTTTACACTGTTGCCCCCAGAAGAAAAATTATGCTGCTAACTAAGAGCTGGAATGTTGTTCTTCTTCCCTTTTTATTAAAAAGCTGCTGTTCAGCCTAGTTTTAATACACATTGTTTAATAAAGCTCTGTCACTTCCAAGCTCCTGCTCTGGAATCCAACCTCAAGACATGGCTCTCCCACACTCTTCTTTCCACACCATTCCTTTCACTCCCTATTTGTAAGATCCTAGATAACTAGGAGTTAACTTAAGACTAAGTTTTTCTTCCCACACAGGAAAGCTCAGTTGCAAGGGAGATTGTTTATACATGTGAGTCCTCCTGGTTTCCTCTAATCCCTCTCCACATTTCTATCTGCCAGACAAAGGAATGCAGATTGCATTTGTGTTTTGTTGCACAAGAACACACCAAGCCCACAGCTACCAGCTGAAGAGGGCATCAAAATGTTGAAAAACTCTCCAGAGACCTTTCCAAAATTAAATATGCACACAAAGCAGGCCAAAGAAATGTTGAGGTGTGGATGCACATCCATTTGTTTTGCTGATGGAGTTGAACAATTCAAACACCATCACTTCAGGCACCTGGAACAAAGCAGCTGCTCATGGGGTCAGAGGGCTGAGCAACAAGAGCAGAGAGAAGACATTTTTAACTGGAGAGCTGCCTGGTCCCCTGCATTCTACAGCCCTGCAGACAGCTGTATCCAGACAGGGAATGGGAACTGTTCAAGACCAATATCCAGGTAACCACAGCTCTGTTGTGGATGCATGTGTCTGTACATCCCAAAAATCACCACTGGGGATAAGTGTCAGGCACTCAAACACTAGAACAGTTCGAGTGTGTTGGTGTTTAAGCCAACCAAGCCCATTCCAAGTGCCCCAACTCAGAAAACCAAAGGCAAACCCCAAAAAAGTGACGTGGAGCAAAGCACTGCACTGTCACTAAAACCAAGTCCATGCACACATCAAAGCAAGTACAGGATGGTAAAAACAGCCATGGCCTGCTGTGATTTTTATACAAGGGTGTTGTTCAAATACCAGCTCCTTCCTCTGTGGCTCTGGAAGTGTTTTGCTGAAAAAACAGAGAAAAAACCTTTGCAGGGCAGCACCCAACACGCTCCTTCAGAGGTTGACCCAGTCATGAACACCAGGCAGGAAGCAGGAACCTTCAGAACCACTTCAAATTTTCATTTCTTTACCTTGGAAGAAAGTTTCTTCAGGCTGTCTCCTTAAGATTTGCAAATATTAGTTCAAAAAGAAAATCTTTGAACTAACACTCGAAGAAGTCAGTTATTTTGGCATTTGACTACTTTCAAGTGCAGTTATATAGATTCTTCTGGTTCTACTAAGTTTTTTTACTGTGTGTTCTCCACTTTGAGAGGACTTTAACTGTGCCCAAGTAGAATCCTTTGGAGCAGGAACTCCTACTCTGTCCTGATTATCTGCTGGGAAACAGAATTTAGAGTCTGCATCCTTCATCTGGTGAAATTACTGCAACAATCACAAACAATTTTTCTAAAGGGTTGCAAAGGCAGTAAGAATATATCCAAGCTTTTAATTTCAAACATTGAGATTATCTCCCTCCAGTTCCCAAATTCCTCAAATCACAAAGCAATGAAAGCTTCATCTGTTGTGAACTGAAATGCACATGAACAGGTCTATTTGTGGTGTCACAGTCCATAGAGAGTCCCTCCCCCAGACCAGGAAACCTTTCACACCTCCATGTTTGAGACACAAGTACTCTCTCACAAGACCTAATTTTGAAGCAGATGGCCAAGACATGATCCTTGCACTGCTTGTCCCTGGAAACAAGAGGTGCCACATGGCACATGGCTTACTAGCATGCAAGTTTTTAACTAAGGAAGTTACAAAACCAGGAATATTTTAGAAAGACTGGAAAGAAGGACCTTAAGGTGCCAGCACCAGCAGAAACCACCAGCAGACTAAAAAGTGCTCCAGCAGCTCCTAAAGCTGCCCAAAACTCAAGACAAGACTGCTGGCAATGCCAAAATGCCCCACAACTGCCCAAGATACTTTCAGGAAGGCTTACTCACTTCTTCCAAGTGACTTTGATGCTGTCAAAAGCTATCTATGTCAGGTTTTGGATCTGAAATGATTCCAAACATCTGGGAAAAGTTCAGCCTCTAAAAACAAGGAAAAGACTCAATGCCAACAGTTCTGTTTGAGTGGTTCAAACTCTCACCACAGTGAGCTGCTCTGACTACCAGAGATAATGACCTGGTATTGCTATACCACCTAAACAAGGGATTGCTCCTGAAAGAGCCTCTGCACTTACATGGGCAACCCCAATTCAAGAAAGGAACAGAGTTTTGAAGTATAAACCCAGTTATACCTGAAATAACTACTGAGGGAAGCCCTGGATGGCAGTTTTCAAAGCAATTATTTAAACTGTGTTTCCATCACAGCTCAAGATCAAAAGCTAAGAGCAAGGCAAGGAATTCTATACAGGCTGAGCTCAGGGTTTCCAACACCTTCAACACCAAACACCTGGGATGGTGAAAATACTTAAATATTATCAGCATTGCCACTATCAAATTACTAATGATTTTTCTCCAGCTGACTACCTCGTCCCCTCAGAGACTCCTGCACCAACATCCCACACAAAGCAGCAGCCCTCTCCCAAACCTCAGGCATCTGTATTCTAGGCTGTGCTCAAATGCACCATTTGGCATTACTGAGCAGCTACAAACCCTCCCAAGGTGTTTTACAATAAATGAGGCTGCAATTTCCTTGCAGTTGCTGCAGCTACTAAATGACTTGATGAAATTCAGCAGCATTATGCACTTGTATGCACCCAACAGCCTCCAAACATCCTTTGTAGCTGTCAGGGATCCAGCGTAGCCAGCAAAGAGAAAATACCATTTACAATTCTCAGATCCCAAAAATTCCAGAAGTACCAGAAATCTGGAGGACTGAGTTTTGTGGAGAGGACCTCCAGCCTTTACAGGTACTGACAAATTCCAGATTCTTTTCCCAGTTAATTAGCTTTTCTAAACAGAGGAATGAGTTGCTACCTTTTCCAGAAAAAGAAGGCTCCTACAAAGAAATTCTGGATGAAAACATTGACTTGATGTTAATACAAGCACAATGTGGAGATCACCATCATTTTCTTCACCTATCACACCTGACACCAAAGCAGAACCACATTCTTGTTTGTCTCATTAATGGAGTAAAGGGGAAGAGAAATTAGTTTAGAAATAGAAAACTGAAAACCATTCAACAGGTGCCAAAGACACAGGACTGTCCTACATTTCCAAAGGGCATTGGAGCTTTGGGGTTTATTTGCTATTAGGAACTTGAACTTGTGCAAGGTTAAAACCAAGGGGTCAGAGCTTGGGACAAGTATAAAAGGGGAATCTATTTTATTTTTAATGATGTTTTAACACCCAAAAATAGCTCTTGTTTTGCATCAACTGCAGTCTTAACTCTGACTTCGTGGCACAGCTTCCAATTTATAGCAGAAATAACCCTGAAATTAAACCCACAGGGAATAAGCAACAATTGTATTTACCATTTAGTTTTAGCTTTCAGGAAACAAATATTTAAAAGTAGCTAAAAACCAATGACTGTTTTCAGTTTCACTTCAAAACATCCCAAAAGATCCCCATCTGCACCCCAAGAAAAAGGCTGCTTTGCTGTGATTTTGGAAACACTACATTGAGACAAAAGCAACCAGCATCAAATGTTTTCACACGTGGCCAACCATGAGATTTGCATTTGGCCTAACAGAAAAATAAAGCACAAAGCAAACGGGTCATATTTAAGTACAAAGTTGAAGTTCTTCCGGAGACTTAAGACTTCTACCTGGTAATGCTGAAATTTAAAGTAATATTAAAAAAAAAAAAAATTGAAATACTCAGAATTACATGCCTTGGTAGTCAGGAACAGACACCATGTCATTTCCAAAAGGTCTGGAGTGATTGCTTATACAAGATTCCAGGAATGCTTTGTCACAATGAAGTTTATTCCATTCCTTGGAAATATTAAATGCATTCCTACTATAATGAAACACCTTATAAACACCACGTGACAGAAACAGGGGGTTTAACAAAGCATTTCCTTCCAGCATCATAACATTTAGGCCCCTGACATGAATTTTATTATCAAATAAGTAACCACACGAGGAGGTTTGTTAATGCACCTCACGCTGCAAGAGGACCCGGATGGAAGCAGCACCAGCCTCGAGTGCTTCCACCCACAGACTCCCACCTAATGCTGTCAGGCAGCTCCAAGCATTTCAAATTTCTAAGATGTCATCTCCAGCATTAAATACAGTTTTAAGCACTACCCTGTGCAACAAGCAGCAAGTCCTGTTGCTCATTGGCAAATCATTCCTGTTTTGGGCAATACCTTTTGAATGTACTGCCCACAGTGTGCTGAATTACAGCACTGGGAAGATTTCCTCAGTTCTGTTTGGGAATCAGGATGTTTTGTCCAAGCAAGTGGGCAGTCCAAGCAAGTGAAGCCACTGTTTAACAAGACCCTTCCTGTAACAATGGGTTTGCACTAGTTGTGACAGAGCTCTATTTAACCAGGGTGTGTAACTCCAGGGGCCTCTGGGAAAGCCATTCCTCAACAAATAAGGGTTTATAACTTCAGAGTGGTCTGGGGTTTGGGCTTGTTTTAATGGCAAAGCTTCCACCAGAAAGAACCCTAAACCTTGCTTCCAAAGAAGTCATCCAGCTCCATCATGTACATAGAAACCTGTACTTGCTGCAAAAACTCTGATGTTACACCTGACCTGGTCTGCTCTAAAAAAAATCTAATTTAAAGCCCTTAATCAAAAGTAAAGGTATTTTTGAGCTAGACTAAGTTTTTGTTTGATCCAAGAATGTCACATCCTTCCAGAGAAAGCTCAGGTTTGAAGCTCAACATGCTCACAAGCACACAGCAGGCCAGGCACAACACCCAGACACATCCAGGATCCTAATCCCTGCTGTGGGGTGGGGAAAGAAAACAAGAGGCTCAACTCCTTGTTCTGCCACCTCCAAGATTCATCACAGTATTTTCAATACCTCACCACAACAAAGTCCAGGAAGAATAAATATGGTCAGTGACATCACAACAATGTCATTGGAATGCTCCAGAAAAAGGCAGGCAAAAAGGGGAAATTAATCCCACCTGGAAGTACTGGAATTGCACAAGGTTGCAACAAAGCAAGGAGAACACTGGGCCAAGCCAGGCTACAGAGACACATCATGTGCCCTACTCAGAGCAGAAATAAATATGCCATTCTAAACATTTTTCAAGTTTATTTTCAGGAAAAAAAAAAAACCAAGAGTGAAAATAGAACTAGCAATCTGATATAAATTTAAAAAAAAAGTGGCAGAGGATTATTTGGACAGAAGTTCACAGAGGAAAAATATGGGGAAGACACTCAACTGTGGGAAAATGCCTTTGGTAAGAGAAAGTCTTTTGTTCCACAGCACCTCTGTGTCTAGGTTTTTACAGTCCCTTGCTAACTTATTCTGCCAGCAGCTGGAAAAGCACCAGAAATCCGCCTGTTTACTCAGACAACTAAAATTCCAAATACCATGGCAAATGGCTCTCTGCTCCACCTAATCACAGGGAGAGGATGGGAGGAATACTCTGAGGTTTACAAGTCTTAGCCAACCAACAGGACACAGTAATGGGGTTATTCATACCCCTATTTTTGCATTTGGAGAGCAAGGGGAATTCTTGTTGTGCGACACACAGAGACAAATCAGACTCTGAGCATAAGCACCAAATATTGTACAAAAACCACCATCAAACACCTGAAATCCTGCTTATGTTCAGACAATAAAGAGCAAGTGTAAAATATTCTGAATATTTGAGACATTTTAAAACCTGCCTGGTTCACTGCAGTTCAGTGGTCTTAGGGAGGCCAAATGATAGCAGAGTTTGGCACTGAACAGATGTTTCCAAAAGCCTATTCCACCCTACAGGGTGAATCCCAGGCTCTATGAGCAGCAACTTAGCCACAAGTTAGCTCCTACTTCAGCAAAGTCTCCATCAGTTCAAATCCCTGCCCTGAAAAGTTCATGGTTTTTCTCACACAACTTGTATTTGGAAATGACCAAATGGATGGGAGAAAAAATTTAATTTAGCCCCTTCAACTCTAGCCCTGTCAGGTAATAACTGCTCAAATGGAGTGTTTTAATATAGTTACACCTGCCATAGCTCAGACACCTCCTTACAAATACTCCATGGCTCCCTGTTGCATTTTCCTTTTACTGCAGCTGCAAAACAAAAGCCCATTTATACCTTACCCTTGATCATCATAAAACCACTCATTAGAAAGCACAAGACCTACAGCTGAAGTTTTCAGGCTGTACATTACATCTCCCTTGAAGAAGAAAGTTCAAAGCACTGGAAGATGCAACCACAACCATCACTATTTGCTACCAAGAACCCACGGCAGACACAGGGGGACAAAAGCCATCCAGTACTTGACTGGAACAAGTGAATCACAGCTCAGCAAGCGAGGATCCGCAGCAGGATCCTGAGCCAATGTGACTCCAGAAAAGGTTTACTGAACCAGAAAAGCAGCAGCAGCAATCCTGGTTGGGCGCCAAACACAAGGAAATAAACAGAACAGAGCCCTGGAAGATTTCATCACCAGCCACACAGGAGTGAGGATGAACAAATCCTGAAGTATCAGCCGAAGCAGGGCCACTTACCTCAGAACAGCTCAAATCTGATGCCAGGAAGCTGGCATTTAACAGCTATCCACAGCAATTGAGTGTTTTCCTACCCTCTTCTGATGCATTCCAGGGTCTAAATTGGTTTTGGGTCCCAGGTTTACCCATAACATTGAGAACAGACAGATTTTGTGCACCCTGCTCTGCTAAATCAGGAAGAACTACTGCAAACCCCAGGCAGCAACTGGAGCAGGAGAGCAGCCACAGGAAGGTCTGGGGGGATGGTTCTGCAGACCCCAGTACAGGGTCAGGCCTCCCACTACCACCCCAGGGACAGGCCAGAACAAGGGGCTCGTCACCTCAACCCATTTCACTCCACTAGTTCTGCAACTCACAGGTCAAGTACACAAGTCAAACAGCTTCAAAGCAGTGTAAGAAGGGGGCAAATCTGCTCAGATCAGTAATCAGGACCTTCTCTAATAAATCTGGTTCAATAAGAACATGCAGGTGAGTTCACCAGCTGGGTGTGGAAAATGCAGGAACAGGAACACTCACAACTCCTCACAGGCAGCAACTTTTCCACCACTTGTCTAATGCAAAGATAAGGAATATGTCAGAATCTGCTCAATACAAACAGAATGGGCCATGACTTTTGCAATCTTAATCATAAAACACAAAATCACTATTTGAAAGAGTAAAAGCTGCAGTTCCCAACTGTTTGCATGTCTACCTGCCAATTGCCTCTCTCCCTACATCAGGATCAATAACTGGGAGCAAAGAAACAACCCTGTTTAACCATGAGATCTTCTTTAACTGCAGGGTAATCAGCTAATCCGGGCAGACTCCTTTATTCAGCTTTACATGGGCAATGCTATCATTAAAGTTATAAACTTCAATTTGACTCAAGGAATGCCATTTACTAATTTAGCACGCAAATATTTTTACAGTTGTTTGCATCAAACTCCATATAAACTACAGGGGATTTATAGCACATAAAGCAACATTTTTAAAACTGCTGTTAAAGACACTGCAAAGCACAGGACAGCTGGAGAAAAAAATATTCACTGAGGCATCTCGTGTTTAAAGAGATTTACCAACACACAACCAGTGAAATCAACTGCTTTGTGGGCATTGGATACCTCAGTATTTAATATCCAGAGATTTCTAGTCTTGTTGGAAAAGGGTAGCACTTCCTAGTGACTTGGAGTAATGGTAAGTAAACGGGAACTAAAGAAAACCCATCACCTGAAGAAAAGTGAACTGCATCAGAAACATGATGCTGAGCTGGAGCCAAACCCTGCCACGAACATTTACAAAGAGATGCTAAATCGCTTCAGTGGCTTGATTTTCTTCCCCAAAAACTTAGGAGCCAATAGATAAGACTTAGATACATTGATCTAAAGAAGGTAAATGTTATTTCAAATTCTATTTCAGTTTTAAAGAGACACGCTTAAAAACTAAGGATAAAAAAAGTTACGGTTGTGAAGGGATTTCTCCTACCCCTCCCGGTCTGTGCTGGAAATAAACACAAGGTTCAAGCTCTGTGTTTGGCGGGGGGGGGAGGGAGGGAGGGAGGAAAGGGAGACAGCAACAAAACCAGAGCAGTGCCTCTCCTGGAATTCCAGGGCTTGCCATGGACTCCGCGGGTTACCGAAGGAACTGCAGGAGCTACACCCCGCCAAACACCATGAGGACGGAGGGGAATAAAGAAAAAAAACATACATTACGGGCCCCAGCTCACACAAAGAAAGAGGAGCCCTTTCAGTGCCAAAGGCCTCGTTCCCGACGCTTCCACAGCAGGAAGCGAGATCCTGGCCGGGCCCGAGGGGCCTCCCGGCAGAACGGGGCGACGAGGAGCCCTCTCCACCCCCAGGCTGTACCGAGAGGAGCCGACCCCCCGCCCCTCCAGCTCGGGGGACACCGAGCTGAGCCCCCTCCAGCCCCGGGGGTACCGACAAGTGAGTGTGAGGCCCTGGCCCGAGGCCCGGTGCCGCTCAGGAGGCCGCTGGCCCGTCCGGCCGCCCCCCGCGCCCCTTCCCCCGTGTGTCCCCCTCAGTCCCACAGCTGGGGGGCCGCACCTGGATGACCTCGTTGACCTCGCGGATGCACTCCACCATGTGCTGCAGGATCTGCTCGGCCGTCAGCACCTCGTAGCGATAATCCTCCTCCTGCTCGGGGCCTCCGCCGGGGCCCGGCCCGCCGCCCAGGCCGCCGCCGCCGCCGCCGCCGCCGGGGCCCAGCCCGCCCGTCTCACTGCCCAACAGCCCGTCGCGCTCCCCGCCGACGCGCAGCCCGGGCTCCACCAGCTCCACTTCGCCCAGGTCCAGATTATCGTCGGGCTCGTCTTCCTCCTCGTCCTCCTCGTCCTCCTCCGCGCCGCTGTCCTCGCTGCACTCCTCGTCCTCGTCGAACTCGTAGTTGTACCCCTCGTCCGAGTCCATGGCGAGGCGCTGAGGGAGCGGCGGCGGCTCCCGCGGCCTCCCCGCGCCCGGCCCCGCCGCCGCCGCCGTTGGCCCCGGCCCGGCCCGGCCCCGCCGCGCCTCAACCGCCGCCAACAAAGGGCCGCGGCCGCCGCGCTCCGTCACCGCGCGCCCCGCGCGTCACCGCCGCCCGCCCGCGCCTGCGCGCCCGCCACCATCTCACCCCGCCCGCCGCCGCCGCCGCCATCTTGGGTGCGCGACACGCCCCCACCCAGCCCCCACCCGCCTCATGCCGCTGCCGCCATGTTGAGTGTGGCGCGGCGCCAGGGTGGGTGCGGCAGGGAAGCACGGCGGAACCGTCGCGCCATTGGGGTGGAAAAGACTCCGAGACCGTCGAGTCCAACGTGAGACCCGACACCATCCTGTTCAGAGCAGAGTGCCATGTACAGTCTTTCCTTGGACACCTCCACGCATGGGGACTCTACCATCTCCCCGTCCAATGCCTGACAACTCTTTTCATGAAGAAATTCCTCCTGGTGTCCAACCTGAGCCTTCCCTGGCACAGCTTGAGGACGTCTCTTCTTGTCCCGTCCCTTGTCCCCTAGGAACAGAGCCCCTGGGAACCCCAGCTGCCCCTTCCTGTCAGCGTTGTGCAGAACCACAAGGTCCCTCCTGAGTCTCCTTTTCTCCAGGCTCCCTCAGTTGCTCCTGGTGCTACACAATATTAAGTGGTTGGAATGGACCCTAAAATAATCTCATTACACCCCTTGCCATGGACAGGGACACCTTCCACTAGCCTAGGTTGCTTCAAGCCCTGTCCAGCCTGGCCTTGGACACTGCCAGGGATCCAGGGGCAGCCACAGCAGCTCTGGACAACCTGTGCCAGGGCCTCACCACTCTCAGAGAGAGCAACTTCTCCCCCTTATTCAATTTAAATTTTCCCTTCTTCAGTTTGTACCCATTACTGTGTTCTATCCCTACAGTTCCTGATGAAGCCTGGGGGGTGGAGGAGCAGAAGGTTTGGGAGGAGTTAACAACTTCTCTTTCTGCCCACCCAGAGATGGGACATGAGGTGGAGCTGGGGCACGGAGCCTTCTTGAAATGTGTTGTGGGCCAAGTGTGAAGACTCCCAGTGCCACCATTAAGTTGAGTGGTGTGGTCTGTGGTAAGCAACTTCTGGGGACACAAAATTGCACTGAGACCCTTTAGGAAGAAATTCCTAATCATTCCATGGGTTAAACATGAGCTCACCATCACTGGTGGGGGGGCTCTGACTGCACCAGGTGGCATCTCCCAGCTCCAGTGTTGCCTTCTGGTCCATAAAGATGGTACTGCCTGGGTTTTCACTGGTGCCAGGCTTGATTCCCTTTATTTTCTGTTTGGTATTTTGAGGCAGGAAGAACACACAAGTGGTTTCATCTCCAGACCAGGGATAGACTTTTTTACCTCCTGGAGTTGCCAAGTGCCCTGGGCAGTTCAGGAATGCCGTTCCCAGGTGGTCTCATCCCTGCCAGAGGCTGTCACCTGAGCACTGAGCTGCCAGCAAAGGGCAGGATGAACACGGAGGTTCTGCAGGGGCTGGACACCCTTTGTCTCAGCTTTCCCTGCCTCCAGCATTAGCTGTGCTCAGCCTGATATGGAGAAGGCTTGCTGGGCTCATTGTCTGCAGCCATTCAGGGAGCTCATGGAACTCTGGTTGGCTTGGAAACAAGGCTGCAGTCTGACCCAGAGGAGAACCAGCTGCTCCCCCTCTCTGCTACTGTTCAGCATGGATGTGAGAGCCTGGCACAGCCCCGGGAGGGCTCCAGGGCCACCTTCTCTCCCACTGCTGCTCACCTTCCACTTCCTCATGCCCTGGGGAATAATTTCCTCCCAGGGTGAAGTGGGGCCATTCAGATGTGGTGATGTTATTCACCCACACTGCCCGGATGAAGATGAGACTCATCAGGGCAATATGTGGTGTAGGTGTGACAAATTTCATCAGCTCTTTGGGACAGGAGTCATCCAGTGCAGCAGGATCCTGCTTCCTGCTTCTGTCTCATACAAATCCCTTGTGAAACAGGAAGAAAATTAGAAGCCACATCCAAAAGGGTGTTTATTTCCTGCTGCAACAGGGCATAATGATGGATGCAGCAACAGGGGTTTACACATGCAGGTGCCCTCAGGGATCCAAGGAGATTAAGTGTCCAATGGCCTGGTAGATGTCTTTAGAACCCTCACTGGGTACTCAGCTGCATCTTCAGACACACAGGCAGCTCCCTTAGCTCTGCTCTGCCCGGGGCCGGAGCACACGGGGGGTGTGGACTGGGCATGCACATTTCTTTATGCCATGCTACCCAGTCAATAAAGCCAGTTCTCTAATTACCCAACTTAGGTGGAATTGCAAAGGCCAGAGCTTTAATCATCCTGCCCTACATAAATGTGAATAGCCCTGACGTGGTTCAGCTCCAGATGCACCATCTGGACATCTGCCAGGCTGGTCCCACCTCACACGTCATGTGTGGGCTCAGGTGGTTGCTCCAGATCCTCACCCATGCTTCACCCCAAGGGGGACTGTGTGTCACCCCCTGGGACTCTGAGCTAGTCCTGCCCAGCTGGTGACATGCCCAGCTCCTGGCCAACAATGACAAGGCACAAGACATTTTGCCAAGCTGCTCATCTGCCCACAGGACTCCAAGAAAAGCACTGACCAAACAGTGGGGTATGGCTTTATTGGATTTTGGCAGCTTTGGACACAAAAACCCTTGGCTGAGGTGACCTCCCCCTCAGGGACAGATGCGTTTGGGAAGCAGCTGTTCCTGGGAGCAGAGACTGGCCATCTCCAGGTGCTCCTAGAACCTCCCCACAGCCCTGTCTGGCCTTGGCCAGGACTGCAGAGTTCAGACTGGAGCCTTGTATGGAGCCCAGAGAGAGGAGATTCTGAGGCTAGGCTGGGAGAGCTGGGGGCGTTCACCCAGAGAAAAGATGGCTCCAAGGAGATTTCAGAGACCCTGCTAGTGCCTAAAGGGGCTCCAGAAGAGCTGGAGAGGGGCTTGGGAGAAGAGATGGAGGAACAGGACACAAGGAATGGCTTCCCACTGCCGGAGGGCAGGGTTAGATGGGATATTGGGGAGAAATTATTCCCTGTGAGGGTGGTGAGGCCCTGGCACAAGTTAACCAGAGCAGCTGGGCAGTGTCCAAGGCCAGGCTGGACAGGGCTTAGAGCAACCTGGACTAGTGGAAGGTGTCTCTGTCCATGGCAGGGGGTGGGAAAAGATGCTCTTTAGAGGTAGGGACCTACCTTCCTACCCAAACCATGCTATGATTCTATGATGCCAGTAATAAACATTTGTAAACACTAATGGGATCTTCCCAATGACATCCCACAGATAAAGGAAACCAGTTCACCTTCTACAGTCCCAGACTTAATCTTTCCCAACTGCAAGACAGGGATCAGCACTTTGCAGCCGGTTACTCCAGCAACAGTTACACAAATACATCTCAAAAATACACTTTGGAATTAAATTTTAGCCATTACTTTTGCAAAAGGCCTTTCTTTATTTTGAAGTTTCCAGCCAGTGGTGACATACAAAGGCCTGGTCACCCACCAGCAGTGGTTGGCAAAAGGTACCTGAAAAAAGCAGGGCTGCTGCCTTTAGCTCATTCAGAGGGGATCTGCACTGTCTCTGTGGATTTCAGGACTCCAGCTACTGAGGAAAGCCAAAAACTGCTCTTCTGCCCACTCTGAAAAATGATTTAGATCTCCATAGACACCTGGTGCTTTTTCACTTTATTCTTGCAAGAGTTTAATTACCCAAGTGATTCTGGTAATTGTTAACACTGAAGCTGACAAGAATAAAATATTGCCTTGCAATCACCTTGCTCCCCAAAGTTAAGCACACGCTTACAGGATTTATGGGAGCATCGCCTCTGGGCACAGGGAGTTTGTCATGGTCCATCCACAGGCTCTGATTGATTCCAAGTCAGCCCCACAGCCGTGACTGGGAGCAGCCAGGGACAGCAGCCACATGTACTCAGCCTCCACAAGAACTTGCAGCATCTCCTCGTGACAAGCCCTGATTCGTGATACCAAAATGCTGTGAAAGTGCTGCTGCCCCACACCACAAACCGCCTGCAGATTCGGGATGAACCTCCCATCCCACCCAGACTCTTTCCTGCTCCCACATTCCTTGAGGCAGGCAGGATCTCTGGAAAAAGCCTTTCTTCTCCATCACCAGAGACACACAGAGCTCCCACGCTGGGAGAAAGGAAATCCAGAAGATTTCTCAATGCTTAGGGTTTGATTTTGAGTGTCTGCACATTCCTTAACAACCTCAACCATGAGCATGGACTGAGCAGCCCCTTGGATCACCACCCCAAAGCTGTGTGAGCTGGAGATAACCCACAAGAGAAAAGGCTCTGTGATAACATCAACAGTGGAAACACCACCAGGCTGAGCTTGGGTCAGGAACCCAAATCCTCCACACTGATTAACACATCTCACTTCAAGCTTTTTGCCTTAAACTCCACTCTCATAACTGTTTAAATACTTCTCCTTTCCTGCTCACTCCAAGTCTCCCAGGCCTCACTTCCCTCACACATGCTCTCCCAGCTGAAGAGGTCTCTTCTGTTAAACCCCATCTTTGTGGAGAAATGAATCCAGCACATGCACCTGCTAAACCATTTGATGGCAGCATTGATGAGTGGTGGTCTAGCTGGGAAGGCAGGGATATGGAAATGAGTTATCCTGTGCTTTGAAAAGCACTGGAATGTGTCCTTGTGGCTCCAAAAGCATCCTGCCATATACCAGCCTGCTTCAGCCCCCCCAGAACATCAAGGTTCCTCATGGGCTGAAGTGTTAGAGCTGGTGAAAATACCCTAGATGTGGATGTAGCATTTCGTGTTTAGGATCTTCTTTGTGCACATGCTAAAGCTCTACGAAATGTCTCTGGGGGCTCCTGCTGAGTGTTTAAACATGAACACCCCTCTGCTTGATGATGAGCAACATCATCCCTGAAATACAAAGATGTGCACACACATCTGAAAGATCTGGCACATGCTGACCATATTCCTTCCAGATCACTACCACAAGTAAGGACACTTCAACCCTGCAACCCTTGTGCTTGCAGTCCAAATCACATCATTATTTTACCAAGAATTACAGTGAAGGTAAACAAACAAATGGAGACAGTAGTTTTGCCCAGAAAGGCTCTGAGATGCCAAAATTCAAGTTAGAGGTCTTTTAGATATTTCCAGGAGATGATCTGTGTTTTCCGGAGCCCTCTTCCAGCCACACCACCAGCAGGTCCCTTGAGCTGGAAGTTGCTTCATTCAGGAGCAATTTTCCTAGACTGCTGGCTTAAAGAGCAAAGCAAATATAAAACTCATGCCCTGTGAAGGTGCTCATGAATGGCTTTCTCCATTCCCTGGCTCAGATGCTTCTCATCAGAGGAAGAACCTGTGTGCAAAGCACCCTCCTGGTTAAATGCAGAATCAGCCACCATTATAGGGAGTTAGGCAGCATAATAAATGGGTTTATATATTTTAAAAATGCTGTGGTAAACTGCACTGACAGCCCAAAGGCCACTTTCATGCCCCAAAGGCAAACAAAGCAGGAAGACTCAAATGTGACACCAGCCAGGTTTTATAACAATTTCTATCAGAATAATTAATTTGGACAGCTACCAAATTCATAATTGGTAGCAAGCAGGTAATCCAGCAATGTCCTGGTGCAGCAGTTTTTTACAGTCTCCCAACAAGTCCCAGCTTTTGCATCAGAGAGATGACAAGAGGGATTTGTAGGTACTCCCACTGCCACGGGTCTCACCTGAGCTAGGTTCACTCCGTGTGTGTTCCTTGCTGAACTTCCTTGGAAAAGATCTCCCAGGTAGTTCTATCACCCTGCAGATACACTCAGAGCCCATGAGCTGGTCTATTGACAGGCTACTGAAGAGCATCAGCAGCATTTGGGCTGTTGGTGCTCTGTGTGTGCCACAGGACAGAGTTAACCAGGTTCTTTCAGCCAAGCTCCACAGTTAAACACACGCTTAAGCAATTTCTTATGCAAAGAAACATTTGAAAACGACTCTGTTAGTCTGGATTAATGCTGGCCAGCTACAAATGAACTTCAATGAGTCATCCCCCAGAGACATCAGGTCCCCTAAAATAGCATCAGCAACTGAATCTGTAGAAAGGCTGGAATATTTGGACTGAAAGCTCTGATCACAATGCTTTACATAAGCTGGCAAACATGCCACCCTCCCCAGGCTGACATGAGAGTTTGCCTCAAGCCAGGGCACTCCCACAGCTCTGTCTCATGTGCTGGGAAGGGCAGTCCTGACATTGCCTGATGCAAGACAGCAACAAACTGCCTTGTTTGGGGTGTTTTACCTTCCACTGAAATTCTAATACAGTGAAACTACTTGAGGATAAGTCCAGAGATACTGCAGTCAATCAAATATAGACAGAAAATGGTGACAACAGCTGGTGCTTCAGAAGTTTGCACAGGGAAAAGCAACAAGCCCAGCTCAAGACTATGGAGGTTTTATGTAGATTGGCAGCAGGAAACTTGAAAGCAAGGAATGACCAAGGGGCCACTTCCCCAGAGGTCTGACACAGGCTGGAATACAGGTGCTCTCACTTCCTGCTGTGTGATGAAGACAGAGATAGATAAGGGCCACAAAATCCTGGAAGAATTTTGTGAAAGAAGCAGCCTGGCATATGCCATTGTGTTGAATTTGGGTCCTGGATTGTCAGGAACCTGGGGGAAACAACAGGCTTTAATTGCCCCAATCAGCCTCTCCTGGGACCTCCCTAAGCTCCATTCAATCTGAGGTCCAGGCAACCAATTCTTCCTGATCTCTCCTGTGAGTGTACCTGCTCCTAGGTACTCCTAGATTGATGTTGGACTTGACTTGGTGCCTGTAATTCTCTGGGTGATACCTGGGCTGTTGGTCCACCCCTGTGCTCTGTTAGCCTGGCTGTGGAGGTACACCCACCTGCTAAGGCTGTGCCTGTCCTTTGCTCCAGGCTCACCTTCACATTAAGAACATTGCCATTTTACACATCTGGAAAAGAAAGATGCAGTGCTGTGTAGGTATTGGGTTCATGGCAATACCATTTAGCTCTTTTTGACCCCCTTCCTGATGGAGCCCAGATTCTCTAAGTGACCCTTAGTTCCCTCCCTGCCTTCCCCCCTTTGAGCCCCCTATTAATTTTCACTAACCTCATTAAATTCCCACAATCCCATTTAGACACAAACCTGATCCCACAACTTTTTCATCTCCACATTACCCCCAAGAGCTTCACTGGAACCCACAGCCTCCTTCCACATTGGAGAGCACCTCCCTCCATCTCTCTTGAGCCCCACTGAAACTTCCATGTCTTCCCAGCTTTTTCTTTCCCTATCAGTCCCCACCTTTGTGCTGGTGCTATTTTAACCTTTGACAACATGTTTCTTGAGGTTTTTTCCCTACAAAATGTTTTTTTTCCTGCTGATCCTGTTCTCTCTCCACTGCTCCAGTGAGGGACAATCCCTTATATTCCCCACCAGACCTTTCCATAATTATATCCTGCTCACATAGGGTAGTTTTTCCTCATGTGTGATGGGGCCATGTCCCTTGTCACACTTTCTCCTGTGCCATTTGTTTTATCTCCTGCTTGCTCCTATGTCTCTGGCTTGTCTCCCAGCACACCTGATACCTTGGAGTTTTCTGGGACAACAGGTTTTTAATAATTTGATGGAGTGGGTTCCCTTGCAGGTTTGTGCTGGCAATTAGATGGGTAATACCTGGGCTTAAGGCCCTTATTTGAGTTGGGGATTGCTAAAGAAAGCAGAGCTGGAGGGAGGAAGCGAAATTAAATAGAGTTCATCTGAGGTTAAGGCTTTCCTTGGAAAAGCCAAGCACTGCATGGAAAGCATCCCTGCAACACTTCACTGTGAGGACCCCCCCGTGGGATAAAGCCCCTTTTATTTGTACAATCCAATAAATATTTCACTGGCCACACACAAAATATCCTTGGAAACCTGTGCAAAAGGTGATTTATATACAGTATTGCTCATAAAAATGCACCGTATCAACAGAAGATGCCCAAACCCAAGGTGGATCCAAAGCACAAGGTGCTGGTTTTAAACTGAGAGGGTCTAGTTAGGTTAGATAAAAGGAAGAATTTATTTACAATGAGGGTGGTGAGGTCCTGGCATAGGTTGCCCCAAAAGGCTGTGGCTGCCCCATTCCTGGAAGTGTCCCAGGCCAGATTGGACACAGGGCTTGGAGCAATGTGGGACAGAGGAAGGAGTCCCTGCTCATGGCAGGGGATGAAATCAAATGGTCTTTAAAATCCCTTCCAACCCAACACTACATGATTCCACGAAAGCAGCACGGGTGAAATGTTTTAAACCATTAATCTCGTCAAACCCCGAGGCAGGTTGCTGAGGCTCCCTGACAGCAGGAAGCATGGCTGGGGTGGGGCTGTAAAACCTCAGGGCTGGGGCACAAATTACCTTCGGGTGGGAGCAGGAGGGGTTTGGGGACTTTATTTCAAGAAAACGAGGAGACTGCAGCCGACTGGAGGACGCTGTGGGGCGAGGGGCAGCGCGGCGGCGGCCGTGAGGGCGGGCCCAAGCTGCCATTTCGCGGCCGCCCGGCCCCCCGCTGTCGGGCGGTGCCGCCTCCCTCAGGTTCGGGCGCGACATGGCGGCGGCGCGGGCGCTGCAGCTGTATCTGCTCCAGCTGCTGCTGCTCCCGCTGGCGCTGCTGCCGGGCCCGGCGGGGGCTGTGTGGCCGCAGCCCCAGGCGCAGAGCTTCCCGCCCGGCGGCGGCCGCTGCCCGGTGCCGGCCCGCCGGTTCCGCTTCGCCGCGGCGGGGGGCTCGGCCGTGGGGCCGGGCTGTGAGGTGCTGGACGCCGCCTTCCAGCGGTACTGGCCGCTGCTCTTCGGCCGTACCACCGGTGAGGGCCGCGGCGGGCGCTGACCCTTCCCTCCGTGCCTTTGGGCTTAACGGGCCCCACACCCTCGCCGATTTTGGCGTCAAACCAGGGGGTTTGGTGGCCGTCTGCCTCCCCTCAGTTCTGCGGCGCCAGGTGGGGTGGGAGTTGTGGCTTGGATGGAGTCTGGTGGCAAGGGCAGCGATGCGTTGGGATTTGGAGGGCAATGCCTATGGCATGTACAGAAGAAATCTAATCGAGTTTGGCACAGCGCTAGTTATCTTCCAGCCAGGATTTAGGCTCTTTTTCCTCTGTCTCATTTTTTACTTCCTCCGGATAGTGGTACAGCTCCCCATTGCTTCATTTAGCTTCCTTCTCTTGCTGCTGCAGGGAAAGTTGCTCCCCGTCTTGCAACAGCTCTTGCTTCAGGGTTGCTGCTAAGTCTTGGCTGTTCCCATTCTAGCAGCTTTCGGTGTCTTGTGTGAGGCCTCACCTTGAGGAAGGAGTTAGTGCTTTGTGTGTGTTCTTCCAAGTACATTCTTGTGCCACGGGGCACCTCTGCCAAAGTAGAGCTGCTAAAAGTCCCGAGGCAGCATGGCTTTTCTGCCAGGGAGGGATTAACTCCTGGATTCATCCTGAAATTGAAGGGTAAGATGAGGAAAGACAAAAGCTCTGAGAGTCTGGATTTGCTTTGGGACAGGCTCTAAAGGTTTCTTGAGCCCAGACTTCTTCATGGTAGCACCCATTGCCTGTCTGGGGTGAGCTGCAGGAATCTCTTGGCTGTGGAGCCCATGTGCAGGGATGCTCAGTAGCTGCGTGGGTCTGCTGCAGTCTGAAGTGCTATATCCAGGGAATATGAAGCACTTCATTCATCAAAAAGAGCTAGTAACTCTGCTCCCAAGTGTTTTAAATGTCAGTGTGAACTCCGTTGCTGCTGATCAAAGCAGAGAAGGGTGGCGGTGTTGGAAACTGCTTGGCTTTGTCTTGAGTGCATCATACTTTGAAAAAAAGTAGATTTGAAACAGAGAACCCTTTGTCTTATTTTATTTCTTCAACTATTGTGAGTAGCAGTAGAAATAAATTTTTGTTTGAGAGCCGAAAAAACTCCTCTTGGTTCTCTCTGTCTGCTAGGAGCTAAAAACAGCTGATCTAATTATTCACGCTCTCCTATTTCACTCAGAGGGGAAATGTGACCATCAAATCACTTGGAGCAACATTGTGATCACAAGATCCAGCTCACACTCATCACTTTCCTTATGCCCTGCTTTATGATGCTCAAGCTACACAAATTATTTTAAGGCATTTTTTTCCCCCTCTTTGTTTTAGTCTTTTTTTTTTTTTTTTTTTTTTTCCACACGGGTGGTTAGTAAGAACAGGCAGTGGAAACCCTGGATGAAAGGAAATAATTTGTATTAATAGAGGAAATAGATGGCAGAAACCATTAGCTGGCTGTGCTGCCTTGCAGGTGTGGTGGCAGTGGTGCCTGTCTTTACCTTGTCCTAGGAGACCATGTTTGGGTTGAGATGTGCCTCACTGAGCAGGTTCCAATTCGGTTTGTGGTGGTGGAACCAATTCTGTCGAGGCTCTTCAGCAGGATGAGTGTTCCCAGGCCTGAGGGCGACTGTTCCTGATGAACTGCTGCCTTCCCGAGTGGAGGGAGCAGGTCTTGCTGTGCTGCTTGCACATCTGTGAGGTTGCCTTGGCTACCAGCTTGTCTGCAATTGAGAGGAAAGCTCAAAACAGGGCTGGCTTCAAGCTGTTTTCCTTCTCTCCACAGAGGTTTCGTCATCCCTTCGTGGAGAAATCGGGATTTCTGTGAGCTCCTGTGAGCTGTGGAGCAGGAGCTCTCTGCATTTCTCTGAAATGCTGGCAGTGCCACATTCTCTTTGGAAAGAGAGACTTCTTGGTGTTCTTGGCTCATTCAAAGCCAAGCCCTTTATTTTAAGTGACCACACTGAGCATTGGCTGTTCCTGGGAGTGCTGTGGGGTGTAGGCATGGACCTTGGCTGGGATGAGCAGGGTCCCACCCTGCTACCCCATGCTCCTCCTGGCATCCAACAGCTCTAAGTCTGTTGTGTCCCAGCAAAGGTTGAATATCCCTTTGGAATGGGGAGTGACTCTAGTGGGGATTCAGGCTTGTGCAACCTTGGAAGTGCTCTTCAGTTAGTGTGTGCTCAGAGCTCCTACTTGAGGTCTAAATGTGCCTGGGTTCATTTCTCTGCCTGCTACACCTGGGACATGCTCTGCAGTAGGTGGAGTTGGTCAGGAGCTTTTCTGAGCTGGGTGAGACCTTTTAATAGTCTCTAAGTCAGCCCAGTTTAGCAGATTGATTGTCCACCCTTTTTTAAAGGTTTTCTTTGCCCTTTTTAAGAAGTATGTGTAGGGTAGAGCTCTTGGGCTTGTACTTTTATCCAGTGCTGGGAGAGCTTGGAAACAAGATGCTCTTCACTCTCATGGGGAAGCTTTTACTAGTTGTGGCTTTAACTTAAGAGCCAGGGCTAGTGTCCAGAGAGTCTCAGGGGCTGCTGCTAGTCCATATTCCAATGTTTCTCCTCTCTTGTGTGCTCCTTTAAGCTTTCCTGTGGGCTTCCTCACAGGCTGGGATCAGCTCATGTTCTCCTGGTTGGCTGTGTTGAAATTCGCCCCTGCTGAACACTGCAGTGTTTGTTTTGGGGTGCAGGAAGGGCTGCCTGTTCTGCTTCCATCCCTAGCTGGGCTGGGAGGATGGTGGTGGGCTTGGAAGTAGTAAAAAAAAGAGCTGGCATGGGGTTGATGTGCATGGTCTGTATCCTTTGCAGAGAATGAGCCACCTGGGGAAACACCCTGCACTGAGCTTCTCGTCCATGTTTCCACTCCAGGCTGTGATGGGTTTCCCAGCCTGGGCTCCAAGGAGAGCTGTAAGTGTCTGGGCTGGGAGCAGGAGGGAACATGGCTGTTTCTATGCAGCACTGTGCTATTACCCTTGGATTTGGGGGGACACCAATTCCCTGCTCTTGAGACCCTGGGGCAGGGAGGGCCGTACCTAAGGGTGCTGATAAAGCAGTGGGGAGAGGTTCAAAACAGCAAGAGAGGGACAAAATTCAGTTTTCTGGGGTCCTGGTGTGCATTCTGTACTGAGCTGTGCCCAGTGCTGTCGTGGCCGTGTGGGACAGCCCCCTGATGCTGTGTTTCAGATAAGCTGTCTGTCTCCAAAGGCTCAATGCTGCTCTCAGCAGAGACCATCTGGGGAGCTCTCCGAGGTGAGCTGTGCTTCCTGCAGGGTATTCCTGCTCTCCCTGCCTCGGGCCTGTGGGGATGTCTCACAGTGCCTCTCTCTTTCCATAGACTTCTTTATTAATTGAGCTCTGCTCCTTTGGGGGTGTCTGTGCTTAGAAAGGGGCTGTGTGTTTTCCTGCAGGCCTGGAAACATTCAGCCAACTTGTTGGGAGAGACGAGAATGGCACGGTGAGTCCTGGCCTCGTCCCCTGGGGGCTGGCAGCTCTCCATAGTGCCCCTCTCTCCATGGGGACAGGCTGAGGGTTGCTGGGATGCTTGGGATGAGTGGGCACAGCCTTTCCAAGAGCCAAGTGGAAATTCATTGATCCCTGCCTTCTGACTGGGTAAGAAGTGATGCAGCTCTTTGTGGACAGTTTGCACTCTGGGCAGTGAGGGCACCTCAGTCCTGCCAACTCTGGGGACAATGGTGACCTTCAGTGTCTCTTGCTAATGGCCATTTGCCCAACATCTTGCTCATGTCTTTCTCGTGTCTTCTGTGTGCAGTACTACATCAATGAGACAGAAATTGTGGACTTTCCTCGCTTCCCTCACCGGGGACTGTTGCTGGACACCTCTCGTCACTACCTGCCTCTGAGAGCCATCCTGGAAACTCTGGTAGGGCACCCGTGCTGGGAGATTACATGGCTTAATTGGGTGTCCCTTCCTCTGTGACAGCTGAGCTCCCTTGTGTGGGTGATTTCTCAGATGCCTTTGTTATAAAGAAAACCCTAAGGTATTTTGGATTCCTGCAGTCCAGGTTATTTCTCAAGGCTGAGTTGTTTCTAAGGCAAGGGAAAATACTGGCAAAGGTGAGTGGTGGTTCTGTGCTCATCCCAAGCAGAATTAAACTTCCAGCTCTCCACTAGTGGCTCAGTTACAGGGAGAACAGGGATTTTACTGACCAGAAGTATTCCTGGCCCTGTTGCAGCTTTTTGTTCAGAGAGAAGAGTCTGAATCCCTCTTGGATCCTGGGGAGCATTTAGGGACTATACCTTGTCCTTCCAGAACTGGAGAACCTTATCCACTGTCTGTGGCAAGCTGGGTGACCTTTCAGAAGGGATGGGGCATGCTCACCTTTGTCCCTGTTCCTTCCCAGGATGTCATGGCTTACAACAAGTTCAATGTGTTTCACTGGCACATTGTGGATGACCCATCTTTCCCATATGAAAGTTCCACATTCCCAGAGCTCAGCAAGCAGGTAATGACCCCCATGTAGTGCCAGCTGAGGTGAGCAGTTCCCTGCCTCTGCTCCTGACAAGGCACTGAGCTGTCCCATGTTCCCAGGGAGCTTTCAATGCCATGACCCACGTGTACACAGCCAGTGACGTTCGCAGTGTGATTGAGCACGCCCGGCTGCGCGGCATCAGAGTCATCGCCGAGTTTGACACCCCTGGCCACACCCTCTCCTGGGGACCAGGTGAGGAGCAGACCCTGCCTGCTGCTGCTCTGAGCAGGGTTGGAGTTGTCCCAGGGGCAGGAATGGGTGCTGCAATCTGGACCCTAAAAGCTGAGTGTGGGCAGCAGTGTCCCACAGGCTGGCTTTCATGAGGAGCAAATCATCGTTGGGGGGATGTGGGACCCAATAGTCCAACTTCTAGAGCAAAATCCAAGGGGAAACATTTCCATCTTTTCTTGGGTTCAAGCTGTGTGATTTTTTTGTGGAAACATCTGCTCTGCCAAAACTAACATCACTTGGTTTATTGCAAGGCTTTTGTGTTGTGAGGGTACAGCTAGCCAAGCTTTCTTGGTCTGCTCCGCTGTGTCCCAGTCCTGACACACTGCTCTCTGCTCCAGGGACTGCATCTCTTCTATGTGTAGAAGTGCAAGAAGCTTCAGAAAAACATTCCATTGTCTTTTTCTCTCCTTCTTCTGCCTCCAAATGCCAAGGCCTGCTAGAATTCATCGTGTGTATGGTCACAGCTGGAACTGTGGCTGTCCCTCCTTCCCTGTCCCAACAGGCCCTAAGTTGTGCTGAGGGGCATTGTAGAGGATGACATGGTCACACTTTGTCACTTCCTCACCATCCTGCATTTGTTATCATCAGGTGCTCCAGGCCTCCTGACTCCCTGCTATATGGGCAAGGTTCCTTCTGGAGTCTACGGGCCCATCAACCCCATTGTTAACAGCACCTACAAGTTTATGACCCGCTTGTTCCAAGAGGTCAGCACTGTGTTCCCAGACTTCTTTCTCCACCTTGGTGGCGATGAGGTAGATTTCACATGCTGGTGAGTCTGAGATCAGTCTGGATGGGGATTAGGGGTAAGTATTTGGGATTGGATTCCTAGCCCATGGCTTCTTGGTCATGATCTTTGGTGTCCTGCTCTCCCAGGCCAGGGATAGTGGTGATGCTTGGGATTTTTGGGATTTCTGTGCTCATGGTGATGCTGGATGTAGGGAGCTGCTGGTGCTGGTCCAGCCACAGCTATGGAATACCTGGGCAAGGCTTGGACTGATGTGGGAGGGACTTGACTATGTCTTGGCCTTGCTCCAGAGCTCAGGTTTTATTCCTTCTCACTGGTGCACAGGAAATCCAATCCAGAAATCCATGCGTTCATGAAGGAGAAGGGCTTTGGTGAAGATTACGAAAAATTAGAATCTTTCTACATCCAGAGGTAAGGTCAGGGCATCCAGGGCTTGCAGCTGCACTGTGTGACCAGCTGAAAAGTCTTCTGTCTTGGGGACACTAGAGGTCCTTTTCAGGAGCATTCCCATTGATCATATCTCCCTGACTCCAAAAGGGAACATTTTAGTGGGAGATTGACCACAAAAAAGCCTGGGGATGAAGAGAAAGAAGCCCCATAAGGGCTGTGCTCTCCTTCTCCTTCAGAGGCACCTCCACATCCCACTGAGGATGTTGGGGATATCTGTGCTGCTCCTTAGGCTGTATGTAACCACCAAAGAGGGGATCAGTGGGATCACCCAAAACTCGGTACTTTTCCCACTCCAGGCTTCTGGACATCGTCTCTTCCCTTGGCAAAGGTTATATCGTGTGGCAGGAGGTGTTTGACAACAATGTGAAGGTGAGAGCTGCCTGTGCTGGGGTGAACAGTGCCAGCACCCCAGCCTGACACACTGATGTGCTCTGGGGCTGGTGGGAGTTACTCTGTAATGGTACTGGGGTTGATCTCAAGATGGTGCTGCCAGTGAACTGCCCTCATCATGGCTTTGTCACATTGCTGGCAATGTTCTGCTCCCTCTAGGATGCAGGTTTTAACCCTGCCCAGGACACTCTGCAAATGGCCTTATCCCTCCTTCTGTTGTTCCTGCAAACCAAATGGGAAGTGGCTCAAAAATCAAGCCCTAGTTTGCCTCAGCTTTCTTTTGGGGGTGTGGAGGGGCCAGGGCACTCTGCTCAGGGGAGCAGGTGATGCTTCCATCACCAATCCCCTGCCCCATGTTCACCTGTGCTCCTCAGCTGAGGCCTGACACCATCATCCACGTGTGGAAGGACAACAACCTGCAGTACCTGAAAGAGATGGCCAATGTCACCAAGGCTGGCTACCAGGCTCTGCTCTCTGCACCATGGTACCTCAACCGCATCTCCTACGGGCAGGACTGGCTAGAAGCCTATAAAGTGGAGCCCTTGAACTTTGAAGGTGTGTTCCTCCTGTTCCCTTTCTGCATGGCAGCTGGCTTGGCACTCAGATGTAGTGCCTGAACAGGCTGTTTTACTGTCCCCTCCACAGGCAGTGCTGAGCAGAAGGCCCTGGTGCTGGGTGGTGAGGCCTGCATGTGGGGTGAATATGTGGATGTCACCAACCTGACCCCCAGGCTCTGGTAAGGGAGGCCACAGGGAGGTGGCTTGGGTCACGTGAAGCTGTGCTTGCATCCCTTTCTCTACCACCAAGTGTCATGTGCTGAACTCATGGGTTTGGTCTGCACATGGTGCCTGTCCCTTTCCCCTCTGTGCTGGTAGCAGCTTCACTGAGGCTGAAATGAGAGTTTGCAAGGTTGTAACAACCTGCTGCTGCAACCAGCCTGTGTGTGTAAGACCCACCTGTCCTGTCCCCTGGGGTGCTCCTGGTGCGCAGTGTCCAGGAATAGATCTTGGGATACTCTGAAGCCTTGTGGAAGGATGCTGGTCAGGAAAGTGTCTGGGAGTTCAGGGCTTCATGTGAGAAGCTTTTGAGCTCCCCCTGCCCTGAGTGCCTGTCCCTTGTCCTCAAGGCCGAGGGGTGGGGCCGTAGCTGAGCGGCTCTGGAGCAATGCGACTGTCAGGGACATGGAAGACGCGTACACCCGGCTAGCCGAGTTCCGCTGCACCCTGCTCAGGTAACCATCCTGGGACAGCTGCTCTGGGCTCAGCCCTGGGAGGGCAGTGAGGGAGAGGGGCTTGCTGTGCTGAGAAATGACCCTTGTTCCTCTGGAAAGCAGGAAAAATAAAAGGCAGGTTTTTCTGCTGCCTGTGCATGGGCAGAGCTTGCTTTGTGCAGCACTGAAGAGCATTCTGCTGCTGGCATAGGCTGGTGACGAGGAGAGGGCTTTGTGCTGAGGAAGGAGGGGACTTGTCAGCCCTTGCCATTCTTCCTGTAGCACCAGCTTCCCCAGGAAACCTGTTCTCACCCTGTGTTCCCACACATGATATAAGCACAGGATGAAAACTGCTTCCTACTTGTCACACCTGAATTGGGACACCCATGGCCACCCTGTGCCACTGGAAGCCCTCAAACCTGATGGCTCTGACTGTGCCCTTTCTCTGATGCCATCCTTCTGTTCTCTTCCCAGGCGTGGTATCCAGGCCCAGCCTCTCTACATTGGATACTGTGACCAGGAATTTGGTGGGGTTTGAAGGGAGAGCCCCTCTGTCTCTGTGCACACTGAAGGAATATCCCCCCCTCATAAAAGGGCAGAGGGACCCCTTCCCACCCCACCTTCTGCTCTGGCTTCATTGCAATGTACATTTCTTTTGCCTCAGCATGCACTCATTGCCTCTTTTTCTAATTTTATTTCTTTAAATCTATAAATAAAACCCCAAAGAGGAAAAAGGTGCCTATTCCTGCTCATCTGGGGCTTGGGACACCGTGCAAGGGTTAGCAGGAGATGGGTAGGGTGTGCTCCAGAGATGCTGGTGGAGAAGTTTGCACAGTGCCTGCTCAGCTGGATAAACTGTGCTTAGCCTCTGCTGTTGTACCAGGATTTCCTTCTGCAGTCATGTTGTGCTGTGGGGTCCTGTCCTTTTCTTTCCACTCTTCTCTGATGATCAGGCCTTCAAGCTACCACCTCTGCTGCCCTAAAACCTGGCTGGTGCTACCTTCTCTGGCCTCTCCTCAGCAGATGACACCCTGGAGCCTCTTTGAGGAGCCCTTGCAAATGTGCTGAGTGGTGCATGGATATTACAAAATCTCTGCTCAGCTCTTCAGGCTGTCACTTCTACCTGGGGATTTGGCCAACTGACCCATCCTCCTCCTGCTCTGTTATCCTCAGGGTGAGGAGCTCATGTCCAGGTCTCCTCCGTCCAGAGAGATATGGAGGTTTCAGTGCTGGTTTCCTTGGTGAAGAAACCAGTGGTGCTTCTGTCCTGTAGAACTAGGACAGGTCCTTCAATGGTTAGGATTGCTGTGCTGGAAACAGCATTCAGCTGAAAGCAGGGAATCTCATGAGGGCTGGCTGGGACCATTGTATGTGTGTCTTGGTCTTAAGTGAATGAGATGCACTGTTGTGGCTGGAAACCTTTTATGACTGAACTTTAAATTAAAAATAGTGAATTAACAGTTACTGCTACCTCCTATTTTTAAAAGTCAGAGTTTTTTCCTTTTTTTTTTCCCCATCATGCTGTAGCGTGTTACCTTGGCTGGGTGCTTTTGTCACTGCAGGGAGCTGCTGCCAGCAGGGATGGGTCAAGCAAGACCCTGGCCCTGGGAAGGGTGCTCTGTTCCCACAGATGATGCTCTGCAAGAGAGGCTCTTCACCACCCTATCCCAGCTCCCTGCCCCATTCCACCTACCCTTCTGCCTTGCTGGGCCCTTTCCCCCATAGCCAGGTGTGAGAGCCCCCAAGGCTTGGGATACCCATGGAGAACCCCTCCAGCATTGCACCTTCCACTGAAGCCTGTGATCCAGGTCAAACATCACCCATAATCCCATTTCCCAGGGTATGTGCACCTGCATCCTCCCAAAACCACTATCCTGGAGGTGGCTCAGTGACGTTTGCAGCCTGGGCCGGGCCGGGATCCCGGAAGCACCCTGCTTTCCTCACCACGGCTTTGCCGGGTGCCCGTTCCTTCCAGAACATCTATTTTGGTCGTGTAAAACTTGCCGGGGAGCAGGGAACAGGGAACAGGCAGCGTGTGAATCACTCGGGGCCAACGGGTTTAAAAATAAACCCAAGCGGCGGCGAGGAGCAGCCGCCAAGCCCCCGGATTCCAGCAGGATTGTGCTCCACGCGTCCCAAACCCACCCGTGGGCACTGCCACCAGCCAGGGGAGTTTATTGGGACGTGCTTGCAGTGGCAGGCACCTGTGTGCATCATGTGTGTGCTTGTAAAGATGTGTGTGCATGGGGTGTGTGCTTGTAAGCGTGTGGGCAATGTGTGTGTGTGCTTGTAAACACATTTGTGTGGTGTGCAGTGTGTGTGTGCTTGTGAACACGTGCATGCACTTGCACACACCTGGTTTTGGGTCCTCACACACGTGCATAAGGGTCATTGAACACATGTGCATTAAGGGCCCTTGCATGTGTGCACTCACACCCATGCACAAATGCACTTGCTCACACACACGTGGGTCCTTGCACACTCATGCACAAACTTGCACACATGTGCATATAGGTCCTTGCATGCATACACACATGTCCATAAGGATCCTTGCATACACATGCATGTGTGTCCTTGCCCTCATGCACATACTTGGACTCACGTGCACATACACACACTTGCAGTCATGAGCTAGGGAGTCCTACTACACATGTGCATATAGGTCATTGCACATGTGTGCCTATGGTTCCTTGCAAGCCCATACATTCCTACACACACTTGCACACACATGCAAATGCCCCCACACATCATTGTCCAGACTCACAGGCCTGTAGCCACATGTGCTTGCATGTACTTACGTGTGTGTGCCCTTGCAGCACCTGTGTGTGCTTGCACATGCTTGAGCATATATGCACATTTGTGTAAACTTGCACACTTGCTCACACACACATGTTCACAGTTGCACACACACCCCTTCCCACACTCTCAAGCCTCTACACACATGAGGTAGCACACTGGGGAAGCCAGGCCTCCCCCCCACCTGGCTGCTGCTTTGGGACTAATTAATTAATTAACGACAGCACCAGGTATTAAAGCTGCTCAGTCTAATTACAGATCTTTCGGGGTGACGTGGGATGCAGGAGGGAAACGCTTCCCTCCTTTCCATTATGGGGAATCCCCGGGGGGGCAACAGGGGCAGTTTGGGGTTCATTGAGGTGAAAAACTCAACAAGTGCTCAAATTCACCCCTTTTGAGCCTCTTCTGTGTGTTTAAACCCTGCTCTGAGGTGGGAAACAGAAAGGGTTTCAGTCTGGAGGCTGCCAGAGGGCTGCAGGGGGAAGGTGGGAGGCTGCTCAGCTCCTTGTCCAGCCCTGACTGGGGCTGGGGGGATGATGGGGGCAAAAGGGGGATGGAGGGGGGTGAGGGAGTGGAGGTGGTGGAGGATGATGGGAGTGATGGGGAGACGGGGGAAGGGGAGTGACATGGGGATGATGAGGGGAGAGGGAGTATTTGGGGGGATATGAGGAGGATAGGGGTTGGTGCGGGTGACACTAGGGGGTGATGGGGGGTCAGGAAGTGATGGGAGGGATGGGGAGGGAGACGGGGTGATGCGGAGGACGGGAGTGTTGGGGAGTGATGAGGCGTGATGGCAGGTGATGAGCATGATGGAGGTGATGGGGATGATAGAAGGGAATGGGGGGTGAGGAGGATGATGGTCATGATGGGGATAATGGTGGTGATAGGGATAATGGGGATGAAAGGGGTGATGGGGATTCTGGTGGTGGGGTGAGGGGAGGATGATGGTGATGACGGGGACTGCTGGGGGGTGGAGGGGGGTGATGGGGAGACACGGGGGGCGACGGACGAGGGGGAGTGACGGGCGGGGGGGCTCGGGGTCAGCCCGGCGGGGCGCAGCAGTGGGCGGGGCCGGCCCGCGCCCCGCCTCTCTTTCAGCCCCTCGCTTCTGATTGGCCACCGCCCCCTCATTATGCTAATGCAGCGCCCCTGGGCGGGGCCGTCCGGCTGACGTCACGGGCCCGCTGGCGGGCGCGGGCCGAGCCGAGCCGAGCCGAGAGGTGCCGAGCGGGGCGGTGCCGAGGGTACCGAGGCGAGCCGAGCGGTGCCGAGCGGTGCCGAGCGGTGCCGGGCGGTGCCGAGCGGTGCCGGTCGGGCGGGGCGGGGCGCGGAACGGGCCATGGCGGCGGCGGCGGCGGGCGAGGCGGCGGGGGCGGCGTTCAGCACCGCGAACAGCGGCCGGGTGAACGGGCTGAGTCGCTCGCCCGGCGCCATCGCCATGAAGGACCACGACGCCATCAAGCTGTTCGTGGGGCAGATTCCGCGCAACCTGGAGGAGAGCGACCTCAAGCCGCTCTTCGAGGAGTTCGGCCGCATCTACGAGCTCACCGTGCTCAAGGATCGCTTCACCGGCATGCACAAAGGTGCGGGGGCGGCGGGCCGGGGCATCCCCCGGGTGGGACGCCCTGACATGGGGCACCCCGGCGTGGGGCTGTCCTGAGGTGAGGTGGGACACCCTGGGGTGGGGGAGACCCTCCGTACCCCTGTGAGGGGTTCTGGTGGGACAGCCTGAGGTGGGGGGGACCCTCGGTGAGGTACTGCTCGGGTGGGATGTCCTGTGTTGTGGGGGACCCTCAGTGAGGTACTGCTCGGGTGGGATGCCCTGAGGTGTGGGGGGGACCCTCAGTGAGTTATCACTGGTGGGACAGCCTGAGGTGTGGGGCACCCTCAATGAGCTACTGCTCTGGTAGGATACCCTGAGGTGTGAGGGGACCCTCAGTGAGGTACTGCTCTGGTAGGATGCCCTGAGGTGGGGGAGACCCTCAGTGAGGTACTGCTCTGGTAGGATACCCCGAGGTGTGGGGCACCCTCAGTGAGATACTGCTCTGGTGGGACACCCAGAGGTGGAGTATGCTGAGTTGGGGACCCCTCAGATGGGACATCACTGTGTGGCACCTAAGTATGGGCCATCCCTGAGGCAGGACCAACTGAGATGGGGGGGTGAGGGGTCCTGTCCCTCAGGTGGGATGCCCCTGAGGTGAGGTACTCCTCAAGTGGGACAGCCTGAGATGGATCATCCTGACAAAGGGCTACCCCTCAGGTGAGATGCCCTGAGGTGGGATGCTCTAAGGGTGGGGACCCCTCAGTTGTGGTAACCCTGTGGTGGTATAAACTGAGATGGAGCACCCTGGCATGTAGGGAGACTCCTAGGATAAAGACACCCTGTGGGACACCCTGTGGGACACCCTGAGGCAAAGGCACCCAAGTGTGAGGTGCTGCTGATATGGCACAGCCTGAGGTAGGATATGTCTGAGGTAAAGTCATCCCTGAAATGAGATTTCCCATCAGATGGGACAACCTGAGGTTTGGTACCTAAGTGTGGGCCACCAGTGAAGTGAGATGCCCTGAGATGCCCTGAGATGTGGGACATCCTGAGATGAAGCATCTCAAAACAGGGGTACCTCTAAGGTGGGACATCCCTGAGGCAGAGGCACCCATGAGGTAACCTGAGGTGGAGCAGGGGGGTCCCATGATCTAAAAGTATGCCTGAGGCTGGAGGCAGTGGTGTGGGGCACCTCTGAGATGGGGGTACTCACGAGGTGATGTACTCCTGAAATGGGGGTACCCCTAAGGTGGACACCCTGATGTGGTGTGCCCAAATACAGGGCACCCCTCAGCTGAGTTACACCTGAGATGGAGATACCCTTGATCTGGAGGGTATCTGTGAATATGGGGCACCCCAAGGAGGGGAAACCCCTAAGCTGGAGGCAACCTTGATGTAGAGCACCCTGAGATGGGAACACCCCATTATGAAGCATTTGGATTAATGCCCCTCCTAAAATTGGGGTAGGTCTGAGGAAGAGGGGAGCATCCACCAGGGGTCAGGGTTCTGTCTGGCTTGGGGGCACCCCTGGAATCGGAGCATCACAGGGCAGGGAGCCCTGCAATGGACAACATTAGCAATGTAGAGCATCTGCCTGGCTTGGGGACACGTCTGGCATCAGCACACCCACATGAGTTTTGTGCACCCCTGGAGTTGGAGCAGCCCTGGGATACAGGCACCCACTATGGATGGGGACGTGCCATGTCTGTGCTGTGTCCCAGGTGCTGTGGGGCACAAGTGCTTGGAATGGTGACACACTGAGGGGGTCACATCGGCACCGCCAAGGTCTCCACGGAGCCCCCCACCCAAGAGCTGGGGTGTGCAGCCCCAGAGTGGGGTCAAGGCACCCCAGGTGTCACCCAGAAAGGAGCCACAAGCTGTCACCAAGCCCCCGTGCCACAGGCAGCACCTGCTTTGCTGGGACTTTCCTGGGAAGCCAAAACTTGGCGTTTGTGGTTGCTGCCTTGTTGATGTCCTTCGGCTATGGGGCTGCCGCCTTGACTCTGCCATTTTTGGCACTGTGGCCTCCAACATTTCTCCAGGTGTCTCTGAAGCTGCTTGTGTGCCTGGATCAATGGGATTTGCACCCTTCCAGGCCCCCTCAGCACTTCCCTCAGCGCGGGCTTCAATATCTGCGGCCCAGCCGCGTGATTTAATTGCGGATGCTCCTCTAATTTGAATGGCGTTCTCCCTCCCGGCAAGCCTCCAAAGCAGAACCGCTCCTGCGCCAGCCCTCCGAACTTCTCCAGAATGCCCGGCCACCGTGTACATTGTCGCCTGCAGGAAAAACAGGGGAAAAAAAGAGAGAAAGGAGAGCGAAGAGCAGGAAGCCAACATAATTACAGATGGTAAACACTGGAAATGGCATCGGGACTGAGGCGAGCTGCTGTGCTGATCTCCCCTTCCCACCCGCAGCGGGAGAGCATTGATCTAGGGGGATCTCTCCTTGCTCTCCGTGAGGGCACTGTCCCCAACACCCCGAGGCGGCCGAGGGACCCCATTCCACAGCATCCCCCGCCCTGCCGCCATGCTCCCTCTCCTCCTAGGCACGCTGATTGTACTTATTAAGAGTTATTAATACTTAATCAGCTGGCGGATTTAATTGTGCCAATATTAAAAATGCATCAATGTCAATTTTATTCATTAAATATTTACTTTGTTGAAGGGAAACTGTTTTGCTGCTGTTTTAATATCACTTTCAGATGCTTTTGGATTTGACCCCAGCAAATTGGGGGGAGCCCTCAGGGAGAGAGAGGCGCAGCGGTGGCACAAGCACCAGGAATGCTTCAGGAGAGACTGAGGGAAGAGGACCGGACCCTGTCCCCAGGGCTCACTCGTTGCTGCCAGCTCTGTGTGAGCGAGTGGCTCGGCAGCGTGAGTCAGCGTGGGAAAACCTCACCCCAGGCGTATTCCCAATTTCCAAAGCATCATGGTGTCGAAGCAGCCAGAGCGCCTTGACCACATGAATCTCATCCCATGGAGGATGCTTAGGGCTGGGAGAAATGTGATGGCAAGACAAGCACACGGCCTTGACACCTGGAGATCTGCTTCCTGAAGGACTTGGAAACCTGTGGCTTTCCCCAGGGTTGGGGTCAGAGCACCGCAGCCCGTGTGCTGCCTGCTCCTCGCTTGCTCCTTCCTTCATCCTGCTGCTCTATCTCCTATCTTGTTCTGGGGATGAACTGTGATCCTGTGTGTGCCCATCTGAGTGTAGAGTACCAGGGTACCTGGATACTGGATGCCATGGGGTCAGAGTGTCAGTGTGACAGAATGGTAGATGCCATGATGCTGAGCTGCTGGATGCCACAGTGCCAGGATGCTGGATGCCATGGTGCCAGATCATCAGGGTGCTTATTGCTGGATACCGTGGTGCTGAGGTGCTGAATACCACCATGCCAGGTTGCTGGGGTTCTGGATGCCACCATGTCAGTGTGCCAGAGTGCTGGGATGCCGGATACCACAGGAGCAGGGTTCTGGATGCCAGGGTGTCAAGTACCATGATGCTGGGGTGCTGGATGCCACAGTACCGGCATGCTGGGTATCACTGTGCTGAATGCCAGGATGCTGAGACACCACAGTGCCATATCAGCTGTGCCACCACTCCCTGTGTGCTCAGGGTGCTGTGGCAATACCAGACCAGACACTGATCTTATCTCCCTGTCTCCACAGGCTGTGCCTTCCTCACCTACTGCGCCCGTGACTCCGCACTGAAGGCACAGAGTGCCCTGCATGAGCAGAAGACACTGCCAGGGGTAAGTGACACCCGGGGGTCGAGTTGAGCTGGAGCAGCACCTGGTGACACTTCCCCAAGGCATGGAAGTCTTAAATGATACCGGGGGATTGGGGTGAGCCAGGGCGGGGGCTGGTGACACCTCCCTGAGGCACGGGAGCCACTTCCAGCGGCCGCAAACCGAGGCATCGATTTTCCAGCCGCCCACGTGCTGTTGCGCTTTCTGTGGGCTCCGACCTCCCGAGCTTAACAAAGTGAAAATAAATATTTAATTATTCGCCTAAATAAAAATCAATAGGCCCGCGGGTTGGCTGGGGAAAGAGCCGGGGCCCATGAATATCAATCCCTGCTCTGTGTGTGTGGAGCTGACAGAGGGGGGAGAGGTTTGCGGGGATGTGGCTTCCTGAGCCGTGCTCTCATCAGTGGGGCCATGCTTCAGTAGGTTCGAGAGTTAACCAGCCCTCCTTGGCAGCCAAAATGGGGCTGGGGTCAGGCCCTGCCTGGTGGTCCTCATCAGGCACACGTGTGTATGTACAGCTACTGCCATGGCCACTCCCTTTGGGCTGGGGGTGTGTGTGTGACAGCACGGGTGTGGACGCAGTCATGCAGGCACCCGCCCCACAGGGGCTCACACTGTGTCCATTTCTGTGTGTGTGCACACAGCAATGCAGGGGACTGTGTGCTTGAGCTCACACCCCTTCTGTGCCCATGCAGGTGATGACACCTGCCTGTGCCTGAGCACCCTTTCTGTGCCTGCACACACCCATGTGTACACACTTGTGTACACACCCATGAGTGCCTGTGAGCACACCTCTGTGCACATCTATCTGCTTGTGCACACAAGCACACCCGTGTGTGTTTATGTACAACCCCTCTACCTGTGCACACCCCTGAATAGTTGTGCATCCCTCCTGTACCTGTGCTCACCCTCTGAACCTGCTCATACCCATTGTACCTTGCACATCTATATCTGTGCTCACATACCCTGTTACCTGCTCATATCACCTGTACCTGTGCTCACCCCCTATCTATGCATCCCCTGTACGTGTATTCACACACTTCTACCTGTGCTCCCCCCTGCTCACACACATCTACCTGCGCTCGCACCTGTCCCTGTTCATACCCTGTACCTGCACACTCCCCTGTACCTGTACTCACACCTCTGTACCTGCTGACGCCCTGTACCTGCGCAGCCCCCGTGTTCCCACCCTCGCCCCCCGCCCCACTCAGGCCCCGCCCCCGGCGTGTCGGGGGACCGGGGGCGTGTCCAGAACATGATGGGCGTGTCAGCGATGAGGCCCCGCCCCCGGCCCGGCCCGGCTCGGCTCGGCTCGGCGGGGCTGCAGCCGCTCCGCCCTGTGCCCCGCCCCCCCCGCGCGCCGCTGCGCGAGCCCAGCCGAATCCAGCCGAGCCGAACCCGATCCCGGCGAGCCTAGCCGAACCCAACCCATCCGAGCCCGGCCTTGCCGAGCTAAACCGAGCTAAGCCGAGCACGGCCGAGCCGCCTCGGGTGGAGCCGAGCGCAGCCGAGCTCAGCCGAACCGCCTCGGTGGGGCCGGCGGTCCGGCCGGTCCGGCCATGCAGCTGCCGCAGGTGCCGGCGCCGGGACCGCGGCCGCCCGTGCTGTGGGTGCCCGCCGGCTCCAAGATCCTCTGCATCGAGGTAGGGCCCCGCCTTTGTCTGCCGCCGCCTCCGCCCGGCCCGGCACGGCCCGGCACCGCCCGGCAGCCTCCGCTCCCCCCGGGGTGGGAGAGCTGCACCGGGGGGGATGTAGGAGGGATGTGGGTGATGGCAAAGGGTAGTATCTGCTCCCGGGGATGCTGTATGGGAGTGGGGGTGATGGCGAGGGTGTGGATCCTTGCTCCTGGGGATGGTCATGGAGGGGTGTTGATGGTGAGCAGGGCGTATCTGCACAGAGGGATGAGGATAGAGGGGTTTTGGTGGAGAGGTGTATCTGCTCCCCGGGATGGGGTCGTCGGGTGTGGGTGTTGCAGGGTGTATCTGCACGAAGAAATGAGGATTGGGAGTGTTGGTGACAGGGTGTATCTGCTTCCAGGGATGGGTGTTGGAGATGGAGGAGTGTTGGTAGGGAGGGTGTATTTGCACAGAAGAATGGGGCTGGAGGGCTTTTGCTGAGGGGATGTATCTGCACCCACAGATGGGGTGTGTGGGTGTAAGTGTTGCTGTGCAGGGTGTATCTGCACCCAGGGATGGGGTGCATGTGTTGGCAGGGTGATTGTTGGTGATGAGGGTGTATTTGCACTTAGGGATGGGGGTTGTGCATATCTGTGCTGTGGCCGAGAGAGTGTATCTGCACACAGGGAAGGCTAGGGTGTCGGCAGCTGTATCTGGAGCCAGGGAGGCTGTGTGTGGTGTGGGTGTAGGCGAGGAAGGTGTTCTGGCACCCGGAAATGCTGGGGCCGGCGGGGGGGGGGTGTTTGCAGGCAGGGATGGAGGATCATGGTGAGGAGGTGTATCTGCTCTCAGTGATGGGTTTGGGGTGTGTGTGCTGGCTGGAGGGTGTATTTTTCTACCGCAGGTTTGCGTGTGTGTGCATGTGGTGCAGGTGTGCAAGGGGCAGCACTTGGGGGTGTTGCACCCGCAGGCAGTGCAGGGAGGGGTGTGTGCATTGGCAGGGTTATGGCTTTGACCCCCGGGTGTGTGCAGGTGGATGTTGGTGGGTATGCAAGCACGTGGGTGTCTGTGTGTGTGGGAAGAGGAGCTCAGGGTGTCTTTGCCCTCGGTGATGGTGATAGGGTGTGGGTGCACATGGGCCGGGGGTGTGTGGGCACGCGGGCTGTGACAGGGAGTGCAGGTGTGCGTAGGTGTTGCACTGGGCACCATGCACGGTGCCTGTGGGAATGGGATGTCAGTGCCCATCATGTCTGAGCCACTGTGGGTCCTGCTGCTACAGCGGGAAACTGAGGCAGGGGGCATTGTATCCCCGGCGCTGGCTGTGCATGCCTGTGGTTGTGTGTGATCCATGGCAGCAGGGATGGCTCTGTGAGTGTTGCATGGCACACACACTGGGGCTGTCGAGGTGCCTGCAGGGCTGTGTGTGGTGGTGCATGGCACACGTGGGTGTGCAGTGGTTCTGGGACAGTGGTGTGTGCGGCACAGGAGTGTGGCTCTGGAGGCGTACGGCTGTGCCGGGGGCATTGGGGGTGGGTGTGCTTGGGGGGTGCTGCCTGTGGGTCTGTGGTTGTGTTCAGAGGTGTGTGGGCACGTGCAGAGTGTGCCAGGGTGGTCATGCATGTGCAGGGTTGTGCAGTGGTGTGGCTGTCCCCAGACTGGCTTTGTGGGCCAGGGCTCTGTGAAGGTGTTCCCATGATGAGTGACTGCCAGTATCTCGACTCCTATCTCTCTGAGGTGGCATGGACATGAAGCTCCCGTGGGCACTCACTGCTCCAGTGTCACCTGTCACCTACACCTCATTTGGGTGCATGTTGACCTGGTGGATCTTCTGTCTGTTGGTTGTGGGGACAAGGAAGAGTAAAGTGATACCAAGGAAGTGCCCCTGTCCCACTGGGCACATCCCCAGGCAGTGATTCTATGGGTTGGCTCTCTCTGATACCCAGGCTCTTGGGGGGCTCTGAATTTGGGTGGGGGACAGTGCCTGAACAGTCAGGAGATGGTTTAGCAACTGCTGATGATCCTCTGTACTGTAGAACACCAGTGGTTTGGCCACTGGGGTAGCTGGGGCTTTATGGACTGCTGGTGATGGTGGGTGCTGGAGCATCCCAAGCAGGGTGTCACTGTGTCCTTGGGGTGTGGGAGATGGCTAGGAATTGGGGATGGATGAATAGATAGATGGATGCTGTAGCAGTGGAAAGGTGCATGGTTGCAAGATGGGAGGGAGATGGATGGGCAGATGTATGGGTGGTACAGGGATAGATTGGTATTGGGAATATGGATGGGTGTTGGGCGGATGGGTGGGTATTGGGGGTGGATAGAGGGTCTTTGCAATATAGATAGATGCTATGGGAATGGATGGGAATATGGGGATGGATGGTGGGGATATGGATGGATGCAGTGTTATGTTAGGGTGGGTGTTGGGGATGTGGATGGGTTCTATGGGGATGGATGGATGCTATGGGAATAGGTGTTGGAGTATGGCTGGATGAATCCTGGGGGAAGATGGGTGTGTGGGTGATTGTGTGGGTGTTCAGGATGGATGGATGGATGGATGGGTGTTGCAGGGTGGGCGGGTGGGTGTCAGGAGCAGGAGAAAATGCCTGGGTGACTGTTTAGTGTAGGAGGATGGAGAGAGCTGTGTGGAGACGGTGCAGGGGTGCTGTGGGGACAACCAGAAGGTCTGGGTGCCACAGGGGGTCACTGAGCACCCTGTGGTGGCCACATGGCAATGCCAAGGGTGCCAAAACCCCCTTCTGGGGGTGTCTACGAGCCAGGACAATTTCTCCTCAGAGCGGTGTGGCAGCCCTGGGGTAGGTTAGCTGGTCCCCGAGGGCTGACATTTATAAACATCAGCCGCTCCCGGGGAATCAATACAGTTTAATAACCGGCGAGCGGAGACGGGAGACACATCAAAATGACACTCTGCGGCTCCGTAAATGTTATTCTAAATCATCCTCACTGGGTTTATTACATTAAGCATACAGCAGCAGCCATGGGAAATTTATTCCATCAAAGGCCATCGTGCTGGTAAATGGGGCTGGTGGGTCAGTGGAGGGGGGCAGCCACCCCAAAATGAGGCTCCCTCCTCCTGGCCGTGGCAGGGATGTGCATGAAAGCAGGGTTCTGGGTTTAGGGTCTGGGTGCTGTCATAGCCTCCTGAGTTTGGGGGGAACCAAAGCCTGCCCAAGGTGGGTGGATGTTTGGGGGACTGGTGACATAATGGGTGACACCGTGAGGTGTCCCTCGGTGCCATCCTGTGTCACCCCATGACTTCTGGGGACTCAATCCCTTCCCTGGACCATCCCCAGCTCTGCGCTGACATTTCTCTCCACGTTTCCCTGGAGACGAGGCAGTTGCTGTGGCAACCTCCCTCCTCTTCTCTCTTGCCCATCCTCTTCCTCACCCTGATGTGGAGGAGACTGGCTCTGCCCCCACCCAGCCCCAAAAATTTAGGAACCCCTTCCAGGGGTGCAGTGGGGGTCCCTGGGATGAGGGTGCACACGCACGTGGGGGCGCCTGTCCCTGTGTGTGCTCAAGGTGTGTTCGTGTGCGCACCCCCGCGCTGTCATGTGTGACATCTCGCCGTTGCCGTGGCGACCCCATCGAGCACATGGCTCGGGCTCCGCAGCATCGTGGGGGAAGCACGCTTGTTGCCATGGAAACGGCCATAATTGTTGCATTTTTCGGCTAAAGGAGGGGAAAAAGGAGGGGGAGAGAGGAGGAGAAATGGCTCCATGGGGCAGCAGGCCAGGGATGTGCCTGCCATCCGAGCGTGTCTGCTGCAGACGGGTGTCACGCTCGTGGATGCACACGGCGGTGATGAGGAGGAGGCCAAATTTGGGTGAGGTTTGGGAAAAGGAGTGCAGTGGTGCCAGAGGGGCCAGGGCCAGCGGGGTGCTGCTGCTGCCTCTGCAGTCCTTTGCAGTCGAGGAAAGCGGGCAGGCGGCCAAGCCTGGCACTGGCTGCCCCGCGGGTGCCTGCAGCACTGGGTGCCCATAGCCAGGGCCGGAGCATTGCTCTTTGCACGTGGCATCCCCGGGTTGCTGTGGCCACAAGCCCCAGATCTGTTCATGCAGGTCCCTCCCCTTTTCCCCAGCTCCCAGTGCCAGTCATTGGCCAAATCCTGCTGTTCCCCATAGAAGGGGTTCAGGGGTCACCACACTGACCACCCGCTCTCACTTGTGTTGCAGATGAACCGCCCCATCCAGGTGAAGCCGGCCGACAGCGAGGGCCGAGGAGGTAGGTCCCCAATTCTGGCAGGAGGGCACAGAGTCACACAGGAGGTGATAGGGGACATGGTGGCATCACGAGGGCTGCTGTGGGAAGGTTGGTTTGCAGAGGAATCCAGGAAAGGAGCTGCCTTTGCTGGTGGCACCCAAACGAGGGTGCAGAGCAAATGCCACATTCTCTCTTGTCTGGTCAGCTGAGGGGAACATCCTGATGTCATCCTGGGAATGTCCTAAAATCATACTACAAGCATCCGAACATCTTGGGGTGCAGAGCAGCAGTCAGCTGCTCACCCTCACCACCTTAATTTACCAAACAATGCAATTCCCTCTCCAGAGCTGCCTGTGGGGATCCTAGGGAAAGAGTTGACTACATGTGGCCCGAGCCCCTCTCAAACTACCACCCCCTCAAATTCTCTATGAGCATTCGCCACTCATCAGGCTGTGGCACTGCCAGGCTGAGGTGATCATTTGAACAGAATTGCAGGAATTGGGTCAAAATCCCACATCTGTTGTGTTGCTGGGCAGGTAGGCACCATCGAACATGCAGGATGCTCCTGTGGGGCCGCCTGCACTTGACAGGATAGCTGGGGTAGATCCCCCCTATCCAAACCCTGTTCTTAAACAGAGTGGGAGCTGGTCCCAGCACATCCCAGAGGGACCTGGCAAATAGATTACCCACTTACCAAGCATAATTGGTGAAGGATTAAAAATCGATGGGTGAGCTGGGGCTCCTGTCTCCAGCCCCCTCACCCAGGAGGCAACACTGGGCTGTCCAGCCCACTCCCCCTGGGAGGTGGTTTATGTTTAACCAGACAGCACACGAGCCCTATTCCCTTAACTAATTTTCCTGGTACCTTAATGGACAAAGCATTCATCGTCTCCTGCCATTATTTATTTATTTCCCCAGCAACGCTCTTGACAGGGCACCTTATTTCCTTTGTCAAATGCCATTAGCGTGCGGCGGGAGCACGCGGCCGCACAAGACAGATGCTGGTAATAATCATGAAATTCTCATTATTTACTATCCCTTCTCTTGTGTTTGGGTTATTGATGTCCCCTGGGCACGGCTGGAGGCTGCGGGCTGTTCTGCGAGTCGATCACACGAGGGTGATCACCTCTAGTTTGTGGGTTTTCTTTGTTCCACCGCATCCTGCCCCAGTGCTGGGGGAGCCAGCCCCCTCATCCCTGGGAAAAGCCCCAGCTCCACTTCCTAAAGCAATGGCTCTTCCAGGATTCATCCCTCAGCAATTTCCCCACAGGAGAGGTTTTCCCACCCTGAGTTTTCTATAGGACGGAGATGATAAGCCCAGCTCCTTTTCCGTGGGATCGGTGTCGCTCCCTCCCTCTGATGTCACTTGGCTCCTTCCCCTCCATACACCATTTATGAGGAGGGGTTGGGATGATGAGAGACCTCCCACTCCGATGGGCTTGGTTTTGTTTTTAGAAGACAGGAAGCTCTTTGTGGGCATGCTGGGGAAGCAGCAGAGCGAGGACGACGTCCGCCGCCTCTTTGAGCCCTTTGGCCAGATTGAGGAATGCACCATCCTCCGAGGGCCTGATGGAGCCAGCAAAGGTGGGTTTGGGGCACTGGATAGGCACCCTCAGTAGACCCACAATGGCCAAATCCAACCTGTCCCATGTTCCCTCTGTTCTCTTAGGTTGTGCCTTTGTGAAATATGGCAGCCACGCTGAGGCACAGGCTGCCATCAACAGCCTGCACGGCAGCCAAACCATGCCGGTAAGTGCCAGGCTTGCACCCTGCCCCAGCTGACCCCATGCTGCCTGCTTAATCCAATCATCCACTAATTTGATCCTCAGTCTAATTGCATCAAAATCCTACAGACTGCAATTTGTTGGCCATACCACCCCAGGTCCCTCCTTGCCAGGATGCTAAGACCCAGAGGTGGGATCATGGGGCTAATTCTCTCCATGCTAGAGAAAGGAGCAGTTTAATTAATGCTGAAGATCAGAATTGTGGACAAGGAAGGGGAAAGGAAGCAGAGGTTGGGGAGTTGCCACTGGGGAGAAAAACTGGCTATAATTGAACCTCACATCGATCACTGGTTGCTGCTGCCAAGCTGGGCGGTGTCCCCAGGGCTGAGGATGCTGCAGACGCTGCGAGCCACACCCACAGCGGGTGCACAGTTTGGGGGCATTGCTGTGGTACCACCATTAGCCCCATCTTCCCCCCACCTCAGGGCGCCTCGTCCAGCCTGGTGGTGAAGTTTGCAGACACGGATAAGGAGCGGACCCTGCGGAGGATGCATCAGATGGCAGGGCAGCTGGGCATCTTCAACCCCATGACCATCCAGTTTGGCGCCTACGGGGCCTACACGCAAGCGGTAGGAGCTGCTGCAGACCGGGGCTTTGGGGGACCCCCTTGGGTGGAGGGGTTGGTTTGGCCCATGAAAGCACCAGTGCCAGGGGGTGTGGATGCCTGGCAGGGCTGGTGTATCTCTGTTTAAGGGCAGATGCAGGGCTTCATCCCCATAGCCGAGGGTGGTTGTAGGGTTCAGTGGTCCCATGTTCAACACGACCAAGAGTTCTGTCCCTGGATCTGGGTGGCATTTATCCCTCTGAACCCATCCAAAGCAGAGATGCTGATTTACCCTCCCCTCTCTCTCCCTCTCTCTGCCTCTTATTCTCTGTCCCCTTTCCCCCTTTCCCTCTCAAAGATCATGCAGCAGCAGGCAGCGCTGATGGCGGCCGCGCAGGGCACCTGCCTCAACCCCATGGCTGCCATCGCTGCCGCCCAGATGCAGCAAATGGCCGCCTTCAATGTCAGCGGGCTGGTGGCCGCCCCCCTCACCCCCTCTTCAGGTAGGACCCCACATTAGCCCCTTGGCATCCTTAGGAGCCAGTCTGGGGGTGATGCCAGCCCTGACGCCGTGCTCCTGCAGGTACAAGCACCCCTCCAGGGATCAGCACAGCGCCGGTGCCCAGCATCGCCACGCCCATTGGGGTGAATGGCTTCAGCCCGCTGCCGCCCCAGACCAACGGGCAGCCTGCCTCCGAGACCATCTACACCAACGGCATCCATCCCTACCCAGGTACAGCCTGGGGCTGGGGGACTGTGCTTGGCTCATGCACGATGCCTAAGGGGTGCTCCCCATCCCAGGAAGGTGCTGGATGAATCAGCCATGTGCTCCCGTGGCAGCACTGCCGGGAGGAGGGAATTCAGGCAGGGAGCAGCTCTGCCCCTCCATGGTGGCACTTGGTCAGGAGCCCTTTCCCGTGGGAGCTGTGCATGCATCCCTGTCTTTCTCTGGCTTATTCTGTCTTCCTTCTTCTTTCTCTTCTCTTCCCAGCTCAAAGCCCCACGGTGGCAGATCCCCTTCAGCAGGCCTACGCCGGCATGCAGCACTATGCAGGTCTCAAACTTTGCTTCCCACTCCTTCCCTCTCTCCTCTCTTTGCTCCTCACTCTTATTTTTGGGAAGTGAACATCACCTTGGGGTTGAACATTGAACTGGGGCAGCGTATTTGGGCACAGATTCATGATGAGAGCACCAGGTGCTGTGCCATGGCAGGAACTCCAGGGTGGCAATGCTGATGAAAGCCCCATTCCCTCATCCCACTGGCTCCTGTCATGGCCCCCCATGCAAGTTTTGGATGGTGCAAAGTGAATTTTAATACCCATGGGGCTGAGAGAATTCTGTGGGAAAGCCCTGGCAGTGGTATCGAGAGGAGAGGGTGAGATTTGGGAGGTGACAGAGGGCCAGCTCCACACTAAGACACCAAAAGTCTTTGGATTTTCATCACATGACCAAATCTGATAGCCAAGGACATGGGCCATGGAGGGGTGGGAGGGATGTGTAAATATGTCAAGCCCAGCATTTAATTAGGAGCATTGACAGCAGTGTCCAGATTTGCAACAGAAAATCAAGTTTTGAACCCCAAATCTTTGGGGTTTTTCAACCAAAATATCATCTTTCCTCAGCCTTGAGGCCATATTACTGCTATCACCAGCATCCCTCCCAGGAGAGCTGTTCCCACATCCCCAGTGTGTCAGGAGGGGTGGGAAAGGCAGAGCCAGCAGTCGTGGGGCAGGAGAGGCCCCTTGATCACAAGGTGGCAGCAGGGGACATGCCTGTCCCAGCCCTTTCCGTGGCTGGGGCTGGTGCTGTGGCCTCAGCTTCTTGTTTCTCTCTTCCAGCAGCATATCCCACTGCCTACGCTCCCATCAGCCAAGCCTTTCCCCAGCAAGCGCCCCTCATCCCACAGCAGCAGAGAGAAGGTGAGGGGTGGGAGTCACCCCACGTGGGGCCAGTGGCTCCTCAGTGTCCCCTGGGGTGACCCCAGCTCGCAGCTGACATGTCCTGTCCTTTGTGTGTCACCCAGGTCCCGAGGGCTGTAACCTGTTTATTTATCACCTGCCCCAGGAGTTCGGGGATGCGGAGCTCACGCAGATGTTTTTGCCTTTCGGCAACGTCATCTCTGCCAAAGTCTTTGTGGACCGTGCCACCAACCAGAGTAAATGCTTTGGTAAGTCCTGGGGTGTGGCTCTCCCTGGTGTCCTAGCTCAGGGCTCCTGCTCTTCTCAGTTCCCAGCTCAAGGTTCCAGCTATCCTTAACATTGCAGCTTGGAGCTCTGTCTCTTCCTCAGCATCCCTAACTCAGGGGTCAGGCTCTCTTCAGCATCTCATTTTAAATATATGACTCTCCTCGACATGCCAGCTCTTGCCAGTCTCCAGCTCCAGAGTCCCGTTCTCTCTGGTCTCCAACCTGGAGGTCCAGCTCTCTTAATATTCTGGCTCAGTTGGTCTTTGTCTCCCCAAACCCCAGCTCAAGGGCTTGGCTCTCCCCAGTCTTCCCAGCTTGGGAGTCTGGCTCTTGCTGACAGCCCAGCTCAGAGCATCTCCATCTCAGAAATCCATCTCTCCCTGAAGTCTCTGCTTGGGAGTCTGTCTCTCAAACATCCCATCTTGGGGATCTCTCTTTCTCTAGTCTCCAGCTCAGATGTCCCTGTTTCCCCGCTGTCCCTTGCTTGGGGTCCAGCTCTCCCCTATGCCCCCAGCTCAGGGATCTGTATCTCCCTCTCACAGACCTTGGTGTCCCCACAGACCTTGTCAGCTTGGTGTCCCCATAGACTCTTTCACTGTGGTGTTTTTGGAGGCTCTGTCACCTCAGGGTCTCTGCAGACCTGACCTCCAGATGTGCCCTGAGCCCACACATCCCATCCTGGTGTTCCCACAGACCCCATCACCTCAGTGTCCCTGCAGCCCCTATCACTTTAACAGACCCTGTCACCTCACAAATCCCATCCCATAGTGTCCCTGCAGATGACTCCAGTGTCCTGTGGACCCTCTTATGCTGCTGTCCTTGCAGCCCTGTCACCTCAGTGTCCCTGCAGATCTCAGTGTCCCTGCAGGTGCCATCACTGTCACCCATTCCCCTGCAGCCTGGGGCTGTGATGTTACCTCAGGACTCCCTCTCCTAGCACTCCCAGACCAGGAGCATCCTGCAGGATTTCAGTGCCTGGTTGAGGCAAGCAGCTGCCTGTGATGTGTGTGGTGACAAGCCCCTGTGTCCCTCCCCGTCAGGTTTCGTCAGTTTTGACAATCCGACGAGTGCTCAGGCGGCCATTCAGGCCATGAATGGCTTCCAGATCGGCATGAAGAGGCTAAAAGTGCAGCTAAAGCGGCCGAAAGACGCCAACAGACCCTACTGACCCCAGCTCAGCCTGCGGAGAGGTGAGGGGCCTGGCCTGGGGGCATGGAGGGCGTGGAGTGTTAGTGCTACACCCCCAAGGGTGTGCGGGGGTCTCTGCACTGCCTGGCACCACCCAGTGGATCTGGGTGCCTCCCCCACAAGCAGGCTGACAACCTTTTCCTTCTCTTTCAGGTCGGACGTCCTGCAGTGTCTGACGACTTTCCCCTTCCCCAAGTGCAGTATCCAAACCCGTAACTCTCTTTCTTTGCAAAGCATCCTGGTGGAGGAAGAGGAGGAGGTGAAGGAGAAAATGGCAAAGAAGAGAGTGTTTTGGTTGTAGCTTTTCCTTTTTGAATTTTTTCCCAAACTGGTCTTGTTTGTTGTTTAACGGGCATGAGAGGAAGACAAGGAAAGAGGGGAGCGATGCGGTGCCAGGGCTGCGATTCGCCGCCGGCCGCTCGCCGGGACTCACTGGATCCCTCACTGGGAGCAAGGCGATGGCTCCAGGCAGCTGGGCCATCATTTGTTTTTTGGATTTTTTTTTTTTTTTTAAAGCACTCATTTGCTGCTACCGATTTCCAAGGAGAAACGTGGAAAAGAGGCTCCAAATGGATTCTTAAACCAAAGCCGGTGGGACGGGACCAGCCTCGGGCACTTCACCTGGAAGATGTTTGTTTGGAAAATAAAGAAAAACGGCAAGATTTTCCTTTTTCCCTGCATTGGGGGAAAAAAAAAAAAAAAAAAAAGAAGAAGAAGGATCAAAGTATGTTGGACTTATAGAAGATATATATAAATAAGTATATATATATATATCCCATGGAGCAGGGTGGCGGGACACACGCTTCCCCTGCTTGTCACTGGCACAGGGACATAGGATTACTTGTTTCAGAGTCATATCATTCCTTAGAGTTTAGGGACCAAAGGACTATTGCTTTTTTAAAATATATCTATAAATAAATTAATTTAAAAAAAACAAAACACACAAAAAAACATCAGGAAAGGAGGAGAAAATCCAACAAAAATTAAGAAGGTTGAGTAAAACCCTCGGGCATTCAGAGCCACGAGCGTTTCCTACAGGGCTCGGATTTGGGGGGTTCAAGGGCTTGGTTTTGGGGGCCAAATCGTGGCTGGGGACTGGGGGGATGCAGAGGGGATTTTTGGGGGGTGCTGCAGAGGCTCCCTCAGCTCCATGGCCCAAGGGGAGTTGGAGCCCCTCGGTCACCTCTGGCAGAGGGCGTAGTGATGTGGTTCTTTGCATTTTGGGTTGGTTTGGGGGGATTTTTGGGTTGGGGTTTTTTTTTTTTCAGCCAAAAAAACTTAAACAGAAAAATGTGAGGTTTCGGCCAAAATGAAGTGAAGCGAAATAAACTTATTTTGTCAAAATCGTCACCTTCGTTGGTTCTTTGTAGCAATTACTGCCATTTACCACCCAAACACAAAACCAGGGCCCCTACTGAGGCCAGCTCAGCTCCAGCTGCAGCCAGGATTTGGTGAAGCTGGGAGAGAACCATAGGCCTCTCTTTTTGCTTGCTTTTTCCTAAGAATTGTGGCTTTTTGGAGCAATTCACCCTGGCTGCAGAGGGAATCAGGACCGGACACAGCTCCCCCTGTGGTTTCACTGATCTTTCCAACGGACAGAGGAGATTCAGGGGGATGTGGCCATGTCCCATGGGATGTCCCTTTGCACTTGTGGGTACAGCCAAGTGACTGCCATGATCCTGGGAAAGTGACTTATTTTTATTTGAGGAGAGGAGAAACCCCAAACTCCACAATTTTAAGCAAAACCTCCCCAGGGGGTGGGTGGCAGGGCCAGGGGCAAGGGAATGGCCACCAGCCCAGGTTTGGGTGGCCATTGGGTACATGATGCAGCCAGTGTGGGACTAAGGGGATGGACATACTTTGGGATTCAGGCAGGACAGAGGACAGGGACATGACAGAAGTGACACTGAGGGCACCCATTGGCGTAATGAAGTCACAGGACTCAGATGGTGACTGTACCAAAACCAAGAAAATTCTTACATGAATTCTTAAATTCCATCATAACTCCTGGCTGAAATTGTGGCCTTGTGCTGCTGTGAGTGACCCAGAGAGCCCCTGGGCTGTGCCAGCAGTGCCCTCTGCCTGCCCTGAGCCCTGGCAGCCTCTGGGCTGTTTCTGCTGGCTTTCCATGCAGGTTTGGGTGTAACAGGATGCAGCTGTGCTGGTACTGCCTCCATGTCCATGAAGTTACTGGGATTGCCTTGAGCTGAAATAAAACGCTGTCCCTGGGAGGTTCCTTCTCATCTGAGTCTGTGCTGCAGCACCAGTGCCTGGTGGGCTGCTCTGTGGGATCCCAACTCCCCATCCCTGAGGCACAATCCCTTTTCCATTGTGTTCTGCCTCCGTGGCACCATCCCTTTGCCATGATGGGGGAGTGGTTCCCTCCCAGCCCTATCTCAAAGCTGCATCAATTCTCCATGACACTTCCCCACCATCCCATCTCTTCCCCTCAATCCCATCCCTTCTTCAAGGTACCATCCCTTGTTTCCCACCCCTTCTCCACAATCCTATCATTTTCTCATGATCCTATCCCTTCCCAGTGCCTCCATCCTTTCCCCATGTTCCAATCCCTTCCCTGTGCCCCTATTCCTCTCTTAACACTCCCACCCTTCCCCTCAATCCCACACCTTCCCCATGACCTCATCCCACCCCATCCCTGTGATCCCATCCCCTTTCTTGTGCCCCTTTCCTTTCCTCTCCCACTCCCTCCCTGTGCCCCCATCCCTTCCCCAGCTTCCCCTTCCCCTGCCCCACACTTTAATCTCAGTTAAATCCACAAACACTGATTCCTTTTCTCTTTTTTTTTTTTTCCTATGTTTTTGGGTTTGTTTTGGTTGTTCAGTTTTTTTTTTGCTTCAGTTTCTCATCATTGATAAAAACACCGTCACTGCCAAAGCCAAGAGGGGCGGCCCCAGCCACGCCGGACCCACGGCTCCTTCTCCACGCTGCCACAGGGTCAGGGACAGTGGGGAGGGGACAGGGAGGGGACAAGGGACAGCTGAACCCGCCTGGTGCTCACAGGGTGCCAGTGTTGCCCCAGCTCTGCCCTGCTGGGGGGCTCCAAACCCGCTCGGCCCCTGCCCAGCCTCGCCCGGGGCTCACTCGGGGCCCGGGGGTCCCGGGGTCCCCCTGTCACTGCCGCCAGTCAGTTTGTGTACACCTGAGTGCCAATCACACGCATGATCTCCTTCTGGATTTTGGGGTCCTGAGTATTGATATTGGCGTCTCCCACTTGGCCATCTTCATACCTGGAAGAGGAGAAGGGGGTGAGAGGGGTCCTGTGGGGGTCCCACGGGTGCAGCAGGGTGGGCGCAGCTGGACTCACACAAAGAAGAAGCGTGTGCAGACGTGGTCCGAGACAGGGCAGACCCAGATGTTGCCGTGTTTCTGCAGGTCCTTAGAGGTGATCACTGCGGGGCAGAGGGGCTGTCTGGGTACAGGCCATTGTGGGGAGCCTCCATCCCTCCACCCACCTGCCTGGTGACCCCATGGGTGCTGCCTGTCCCCCCATTATCCCCCCCATCCCCACACCTTCGCAAAGCGCGATGCAGTTCAGGTTGCGGCTCTGGAGGAAGCGGGACTGGATGGAGCGGGTCTGTGGGAAGAGCAGCGTGTGTTACCACTCTGTCCCCAACACCCATGGGTGCCATGTCCCCATTCCCACCCTGCCCTAGTGTCCCCTGGTCCATCACCCCAGGTCCTCATCACCTGGGGGATCGTGTTCATCCGGTTGTACCGCTGCACCAGCTCATCCTTCGACGGCATCCGGTGCTGCCCTTTCCCCATTCCTGTGGAAGAAGCAAGGCAGGGGCTGTCGGTGTCTCAGGGAACACCCTGGGCTGATGTGGGGACACATGCCACAGACAGGGATCGCCACCCACAGAGCTCCCACCCTGCAGCTGAGCCCTAGGAACCCCCTAGAAGTTTGCACAGCAGCTTCTGAAGCCTTGAGAATGTTGGAGGTTTGATTCTTTGGTGTGTAGGAAAGCCCCAACCTGGGGCTGGGAAGAGACTGATGTGATGGGATGGATATGGGATGCTGCCACTCCCGTGCAGATTCTCCAGCCAGCATGATGCCAAACCTCCCCTTGCCCATGCAGGGAGTGGGAACAGGAGCACAGGCAGGACTGGGCAGTGCAGGCAGCCTCTTACCTGAGTATCCAAAGGAAATACTGGAGATGGGGCTCAGATAGATGCCCTTGCCATAGGCTGCTCCATGCAGCTTGCGGAAAAATACCAGGGTGAGCGTTGTGGGATCACCCCAACAGCTCGGGCACAGCAGCAGTGGAGGAAGCCTGTCAATTCCCAGTGTCTGCCCCCTCCCTGCCTTCCTGCCCCCTCCCTGCCTGCCTGCTGCCCTGGGGCGTGCTGGGTGCAGGGAGCAGAGCTGTACCTGCAGTTTGGTGTACGAGGCGTTGACCAGCCCATTGCGGAGGATGGAATGCCAGTTCTCAATGTGAGAGCCACTGCAAAGAGCCAGCCCCACATCAGCCCCTCGTCCATCAGCCCCACAGTGCCCACCCCGGGGGTCCCACTATCCCCCCACCTTGGCAACTCACTGGAAAGCGAAGGTGCTGCCGTAGAGTTTCTTGGCCGTGCGGAACCGAGCTTCCTTGGCCGGGGGGCTGCTGAGCAGGAGGAACTGGTGCGAGGTGTGCATGAACTTCAGCTGCTACCAGCAGAACAGCAATGGCATTGCCAGCAGGAGAGAGGACAGACAGACAGAGATCATGCACGGCCACCCAGCCCTGGGTCCTGCCCAGCCTGGCTTTGGTGACTCCGAGTTTGCAGAAGGGTCCTTGGCATCCCTGTCTGGTCCCCATCCCACAGCCCATGTCAAACGTCCCCCTTCCTGTGTCCCGTGTCCTGACTCCATATCTCCCAGGCTAGAACCCCACCCAGAGGGATCCATCCTACATCCCAGACCCTTCCATTGCCCATCCTATATCCTTACATGCCTCATCCTGCAGCCCATAGCCCATATCCTGCACCCCATCTCCAGTACACCTCCACACCACCTCCCATATTCCATACCCTTTGTCCTGCACCCCACCTGGAGCCTGGCCTGGCACCTTACCCTACTGAGAGGCAGCTTGACAATATGGGATCTGTTGCTGGAGATTATCCTTGGGAAGAGGAGGAAAAGGAGGAGGGTCAGAAAAGGTGGTCCCAATCTGCCCCAAGATCATTAGATGCTCGTGATGCCCCAGAAGAAAGGAAATGAGTGTTGTGCCATGGATACCTGACTGCCCCCCACTCCATCACATGTCCTGGAGAATGTGTGGCAGTGAGAGGGACAAGGGGCAATGGGAGAGGGCTGCAGCACCCTCAGCCTTACCACTGCAGGAGGGGATGTGCCAGGGGGTCCAGCTTGTCCATCTGCTTCTTGATCTCCAGGTAGGACCCCTGGCAGAGGCAAGAAGGGGTGCAGGTGGGTCCCCTAGCACCCAGCCAGCCAAAAGCAGACAGAGATCAGCACCAAAATGCCACTCCCAGCTTGGATCCCACAGCAGGTGGTCACATGGGGCTGTGGGGCCACGCCACGTACCTGGGTCATCTCCCGGATGGACATCACACTGTCCAGAGCCTTCTGCAGCCGCTCATAGTTCTTTTTCTGCACATGAGGGGAGAGGAGTGGCCATCAGAGGGGTCTTTGGGGCTCCCCATCACCCCCTGGTGTGGAGGAGCATTGTCTCCCCCAGCTCTTACCTTGGGGTTGAAGGCCAGAGTTTTGGGGTCGTTGGGGTCCACCACAGAGGGGTAAGGCTCAAAGATGATGCTCTTGCGAGGAGACTCGAGGGCAGCACGGCACATGGCCACCAGCAGGTCCACCACCTTGGGGCAGAGCAGGGACTGAAGGGACAGCTCCCCAGGGGCCTGGGGGGGTCACCACTGCCCCCAGCCCTACCTCAGCACCGGTGGCCACCTCCTCAGCCGCGCCGGACATGACGCCCAGGGTGTAGAAGGAGAAGACGCAGAGCTCCCGGGTGCACACAGCTGGCTGTGGAGGGGACAGGAGAATGGTGAGTGCCAGGGATGGTGACACAGGGGCACAGGGGCACCTGAGCTGGCCCTGCCACCCCACCTTCAGCATGGAGCCGTTCTGGAAGACGTGCTGCTCGTCACACACCACGCAGTACTCGTTGAGCGTTGGGATCCGCTGCTCCGCGTACTTCATGATCTGAGGGGCAGGATGGAGGGAGTCAGACATGGAGCCTGGGACATGCACCAGGCAGTGGGATGGGGATGAGTGGAACTCTGGTCCGAGGGGAGGATGGCACAGGCAGTGGAGTGTGGGTAAGTGGGAGGTGGGGCACCGGGGAAGATGTTCTGGGCAAAGGGACAGGGCTGAGTGGGTTGTGGAACAGGGAGGAGACTCTGGGCATCAGGATAAGGATGAGCAGGAATGGGGTAGTGGGGAGAATGCTCGAGACAGTAGGATGTGGATAAGTGGAGAAGGATGCTCTAGGTAGCAGGCTGAGGATGAGCAGGGTGCAGCACTCTCACCTGGACGAGGAAGCCGTACTCCAGTGTGGGGATGTTCTTGCAGTGGCCACCGACCTGTGAGGGAGCGGGAGCGGAGCCAGCTGTGTTATCCCCTTTCCCATAAACATCCCCAGCTCTGCATGGCATGGGCAGCCCCCAACTCTCACCAGCACAGCAGGACCCCCAACATACCAAAACTCTGGCACAGCGGGATCCCTGACATTTCAACATGCCCCAGCACAGTGAGACCCCAACATGCCAACCCCCTCCCAACACAGCAGGACCCCCAACACCCCCAATGCAGTGGAGGTGTGACATGCAGCATTCCCTGGCATAGTGGGATCCCCAGCACGCCAAACCCCTCTTGGCACAGTTGGACCCCTGACATCTGAACACCCCCTGGCACAGCAGGACCCCCAACATGCCAATATCCCCTGGCACAGCAGGGATGCAGTACCCAGAGTGGGGAAAAAATCCCAGTGGCCCTCACAGCCAGCCCCAGCTCCCCAAAAGTGGGGACAAGAAACCCTGCAGGAGCTCCCCCCATCCCATGGGGGGTCTCAGCGCCCCACAACAAACAATCTGACCCCAGAGGAGCCCTGGGAAGGGGAAGAGAAAAGCAAACCCCAAGGCGGGGTGGCACCCACCAGGATGTTGAAGGGAGCAACACCTGCCTGGGTGCTGGCGGGTGGGTAGCCAAAAACTTCCACCTTGGGATTCTTCACCATGCAGGACACAGAGCGGTTCATCAGGCGGTTGACACGAGGCTCGGGGATGCCCAGTTTGCCCTTCAGCACTGAATCTTGGATAACAGGGAAGCTGGGAGATCTGCAGGAACAGAATCCCTCTGAGCACCTGTATGTCAACGTTCCCTGCTCCTCCATCACCCGGCATCGGATTCACCCATTGGCTATTTGTCGGGAGCAGCCTCCACCTGCTTGGGATATGGCAGGGAGCAGCAGCAGCCAAGTGGGGAAACTGAGGCACAGTGCTAGGCCTCACCCAGGATGAGGGGATGTAGAGCTGGTCCCTTGTGGGAACAGCATCAGAACCTTACTTGGGGATGGGTGAGAAGATGCTGAGACCAGCTCGGAACTTCTTGATGGTGCCACTTGTCTTGAACCAACTGTGCCGCTTCTCCTGCTGGGTCTTCAGGAAATCGTTGCTGAGATGTTTCCATTGCTGGGATGTGAACATGCCCAGGATCCTGGCAAATAGGGAGGACAGCACCCATGGGTGTCTGGTGGTCCATGACACCCCCAGCCCCTCCTCTTCCTCACACACAGATGGTGGTGAGCCTGTCATGGGATTGTGTGGTGCATAGAAGTGGTGGCAAGAGACTATGTGGCATGTGGACAGTTTTGGGGCAGAAAAGTGACTGTGAGCCACCCCACCCATCACCCTCAGGCGCCCACCACATTTCAGCTCTTACTTCTTCAGCTGCAGACCCAGCCCGAAGCCCTCCTTGTTGGATGGCTGGAAAACCTCAATGGACGGTTCTGTGGGGAGAGAGGATGAGCTGTCAGTGCAGCACTGTGCCTGTCCCGTGGGCACAAGGACACTGCACACCCTGCCTGTCCCGTGGGCACAGGGACACCACACCCTGCCTGTCCCCACTCACCGGGGCCATCGAGGTACTGGGACAGGGAGAAGCGCAGGCGGAGCACGATGGGCTCCGTCCGCAGCACCTTCCATGCTGTCGCCACCTCCTCCTGGAAAGGGACAGACACACTTGGGCACAGCCACGGCATCTCCACCCTGGCAGGGGGATTTGGGGACCCCCCAGGCCCACGTGCCCGCCCTCCCTATGCCAGCACTGCCAGGGGCACCCCAGACTCACATCGAGGAAGCTGATGTTCACATGGAGGTCGATGTCCACGTCATCGATGGTCCCATACTCCCTGTGAAGACACGTGCTGCTGGGGCATGGGGGGGTGGCACAGGGCTGGAGCAGTGGCTCATGGGAAAGTGACAGTGGCATGAGGGCTCCCCATGTGTTAATCTATGCACAGGGGAGTGCCCAGAATGTGGATGTGAACCTGGGAATGTGTGAGCACAGCCAGATGCTCAGGGGTTGGCACAGCCAGGTGTTCTAGGGATATCATGGTTGAGTGCCTTGGCAGTGGCACAGCTGGACACCTGGAGATGCTACAGCCATGTGCCAGGTGCCATAGTCAGGTGCCCCAAGGATGGCACAGCTGGTTATTCAGGGGTGCCACTCCTGGGTGTTCCAAGATGGCACGGTCAAGTGCCTGGCAATGGCATGTGCAGGTGTACTGGGGATGGCACAGCTGAATACCTGAGGATGGCACAGCCAAGGATGGAACTGCTGGGTGTCTGGCAATGCCATGGCCAAGTGACCCAGTGATGCCACAGCTGAGTGCCCTGGATACCCAGGGCATAGCTGGGTATCCAGAAATGGCACAGCTGGGTGTCTGAAGATGGCACAGATGAGTGCCTGGTACTGCCACAGATGGATGCTCCACAAATGCCATGTCTGGGTGCCCAAGGATAGCACAGCCAAGTGCCCAGGGGATACTGTGGCCAGTGTTCTGGGCAGGGTATGTCTGAGGGATGGCTCAGCCAGGTACCCTGGGGATGCCATGGTCAGATGCCCCAGAGATGGCACAGCCAGATGCCTGGGGATGCCATAGCCAGATGTTCTGGAAATACCACAGCCAAGAGTCCCAGAGACAGCACAGCAGGATGCCTGGACACAGCACAGTTAGGTACCCAGGGAGAGCACAGCTGGATGCCTGGGGACAGCAGAGCTGAGCTCCAGGCATGGCACTGCCAGGGGCAGGAGGCAGCAGAGGCACCCACCTGACAGCCACAGCATTCTCACTGTAGATCTCCTTCACGGCCTCGATGTCGGCGTCCAGCTGCGGGTGCCGGTACAGGTCGGCGGCGCAGGTCCCCTGCAGCACAGCACCCACAGCACCATCACCCAGAGCCCCCCACAGCCTCCAGCAGCTCCATCAGCCTCAGCCTGGGGGCTCCCGGGGCACCAGCGGGACCCAGCACCCACCTGCACGCCATAGAGGAACTCCTCAGACTCGTTATCCCCGTCGGAATCATCGTCCGTCCAGTACTGGCCCTTGAGGTCCTGGGGACAGAGAGTGGGGAGGCAGCAGGGATGGGGGAGAGGTTTGGAAAGTGGATTAGGGGAGCACATTAACAGGGAGGGAATTAGGGGGGAGCAAGCTGGGGGAGCTGGTTTGGGGAGAGGGTTGAGGGCAGTGGACTGAGGAACAATTTGAAGGGAGCAGTAGGACAGGGAGAATGAGAGCGATTGTGAGAAGTGATTAGCGGTAGTGGGATGCGGATGTGGGCAGTGGGATGGGGGGAGTAGGATGGGAAGAATAATTTGGGGGGCAATGGGACTGAGGAGCAGGTCGGGAGAGGGAGGATTGGGGAGCAGACTGGGGACAGTGGGATGGGGAGCAAGATGGAGACAGCAAGATGGACCAGCAGGCTGGGGACACTGGAAAGGGGGAACAGGATGAGAACAACCGGATGGGGGAAGCAAGACGGAAACAGGGATGGAGGAGCAGTGTGGGGGAACAGGATGGGAAACAGCAGGATTGGGAAGCAGGATGAGAACAGCAGGATGAAGGAGCAGGATGGAAAACGGCGGAATGGAGGACCAGGATGGAGGAGCAGGACAGGCACTGCGCACGGAGCTGCCGGGGGATGCCCGGCCGATGGCGACGCGGGGGTCCCTCCTCCTGCTGCAGCCCCATCCCCGCCCCGAGCCGGGGGACCCCGGCACACGGGGGGACCCCGAGGGCCGCTGCCCCTCCCCCGCCCCGGGCCCCGCCCCGCCCCCTCGGCGGGCGCGCTCCCCCCGCGGCCCTGGCCGTGTCCCCTGTGTCCCCGTGTCCCCGCCGCGGCCCGGCCCCTCACCATGTCAGCGCGGGCCGGCCGCCGCGGGCCCGGCCGCCATGCTGCCGGGGGGCCGGGCCTGACGTCAGAGACGCCGCACGGCGTCACGCAGCGGCGCCGCCATGACGTCACCGGCGGGGACCCCCCCCCCCCCCCCCCCCCCCCCCCCCCCCCCTCACGACACCCCCGGAACCCTCGGAGCGGGGCAGCGCCATGGCGGGGACACAGCGCTGGCGGTGTTCCCAGTGTCCCCAGAGTCCCGGTGTCCCCACTGTAGGGTCTCCCTCTCAGCACACCCCACAGTGACCCCATGGTCCCACACAGGACCCACACAGCTCCCGTGTCCCCAGCGCAGGGACCCCTCCATGGACCACAGGGTCCCCACTGTCCCCGGTACAGGACCCCTCTGTGCTCCCAGCGTGACCACTTTGGGTCCTCACATGGCTGTCACTCTGTCCCTACAGTCCAGCACAGGGTCTGTGGGGCAGGTCCCTGCGTTAATGGCATGTCCCCAGTGTCACCGCGGTGCCAAGCCACGGGGCGAAAGGTCCCCATGGTTCTGGGACCGTGTTCCCAATATCTCCAGCATGGGGTGCCCACTATTACCAGCCAAGAGCCTTTATGTCTCTGGCATACGGTGTCCATGTTGGGTCCCCACAGAGCTGAGGCAGTGGCTCCAGTGGCCCCGGTACTGTTTCTCCTGAGTCCCCAGTATCTCCAGCCTGGTCTCTCATTGACCCCAGCACAGTGTCCTCAGCGTCCCCAGCACCATATCGCCAGCATCTCTTCGTGTCCCCAGAACTGCGTCCTCGTGCCTCACTACAGAGATTCTATATTGGTCCCTAGTGTCCCTGTTGGGAGGTTTCAGGATTCTCCAAAGCACCCCAAAACACCCAGAGCTGCTGCTCTCCAGAGTGAGGGACCCTGAGGTGCGAGCTGAATAGCCTGTGCCAGCTGAGGGTGTCCGTGCGAGTTGGGGGGGGCTCGGTGTGAGCTGGGTGGGGTCAATGTGAATTGGAGAGATCGATGTGAATTGGGGGCCACGGCCCCTTTAAGAACATTGCGCCGGGCCGCGGTCCCTTTAAGGCGACGGTCACACTCCGTCCGCGCGCGCGGCGGCTGCGCCACCCCCTCATTGGCCGGCTGGGCGCGTGCTGTGACTCAGCGCCACCCCCGTGCTTTGTGCGTCCGCTCGTGAAAGTAGCCCCGGTGCCCCGCCCTTATGGCTCCCGGCTGATCGGGCGGCGGAGGGATCCGCCGAGGGGCGGTGCTGCGGCGAGCCGGGATCACCTTGGCGGGGCGTGGGGGGCGGTGTGCAGAGCGGCGGCGGCGCTCGGAGGGAGAGGACCAGGTCGGGGTGTGACTGAACATCGGCAGGTAACGGCGGCCTGAGGGGCAGCGAGCGGTGGGTCAGGCCACACTAGTACCGCCGTTATCCCCATGTTTCCGCCGCAGGGAGAAGGTCCCCCCGGGCGGCGGCTGAGGGGAGGGGGCGCGCGCCATATGAGGAGAGGGTTGAGGAGGAGGCGCGCGGGGGCTCGCGACGCCGAGCTGGTGGCGGCCCCGGCCCCGCGTCCCCTCCTCTGTCTCCCCGAGATCCCGCAGCGGGGAATCGCCCTTTCCGAGCATCCCCTCGTGAGCCAGCACTGGGGAACGCCCGATCTGAGCATCCTTTCCGATCCCGCGCTGGAGAACGCCCGCTCCAAGCGTCTTCCCACGGCCCACACCGGGAAACAGCCGTTCCGGCCCTGGGGCGGGGGGAGAGACGCGGGGGTCCAGGCTGGGATGCGAGGGTCAATGAAGTGGGACATGCAGAGCGGGAAGCCCCGCTCCATGTGTGCCCGGGGCCGTGCCGCTCAGCGGGGCGCCGCTGCGGCTGCTGCCCGGTGCTGGCGGCCGGGCAGTGCCGGCGGAGCTGCCGGGAGGCTGAGTCAGAGGCAGACGGAGTGAGGCGCTAGGCCGCCGCGTAACCCCCCCCCCCCCCATGCTGCATTCACGTAAGAGCCGGCAGGTCCCCAAAGGGCATCAGTTTAAATCAGCGTCCGCCTCACTGCACCCACCACTGATGCTGCAGCCTCTTCCTGCCCCCACCGGGAAGAGAAGGCCCCTTCTGAATTATCTTCTCCCTTAATTGTGCCTGCTTAAACACGTCCGTTTGATTTGGACAGTTTCTTGAGCTGTGAAACCCTTTCAAACATGTTTAAACCCCCTTTGCAGAGCTACCAGGGCATGAATACCGCTTTTGTCGGCGGACAATGGCAACCTCCCAACTGTCTCCTCAGACTATTAAAAGTATGCAGCAATCTCTAAAAACCTGCTTTTGTTCTGATAAGGTAACTCGGTATCGATGAGGCCCAGGTTAACAAAAAAAATTCCGTGTTTTATAGAGAGTTTTGTAATCTTAAAGTGTTAACTTTCCTGCTGCTGCTCGTCGTGACTTGCCTTGTCTCAAAGGTGCAACGACGAAGAGGTTTCTCGTTACTCAGACGCATCCAGACACTTGTGCGATTAGAAGTGCTTAATTTAAAAAAATAAAAATCTGAGAAGTGTAATTTCATGTCCGAGGCCCCGTCTATAGAGCAGAGCAAAATTCCAGTTAATATAAACGAGTCCGATAGATTATTGGGCCGTGCTGGTGCCAGCAGGTTTCCAGCCCATCACCGGATTAAGCAGAAGGTTTTTGTGCGAGGCAGGAAGCACTGCTGCGAGCCACGTGCTTGAACCGGGGACTTCTGCCTGTGAAAGCTTTCTGAGAAACTTGCTTGCACTAGTTAAAGAGCTTGAAGAGTCTGGAGCAGCCTGCGGGCTTTTTTTTTTTTTTTTTTCCCCTTTTTTTATTACCTGCGCCTTTGTCCATCTAAAGCTATTATTAAAACTTTCATTTATTGCTGTTAGCTGGAGCGGTCCACCGCCGGCCTTAATTCCCCTTCCACCTAGCATGTTATAATTTAATTTGATGGGACCAAGACGTTTCGCAGGCCGGCTGGAGCACGTGCTCGGTCCTTTATCTCCTGCCTGGCCGTTGTTCTCCCGGGGGAAGATGGAGCCGCAGTGGATGGTGATGGATGGCACGTAGGGAATGGGGCTGCAGTACCGGGGCGCTGCCACGTGCAGCAATCTCCATCCTGGAGTGGGGATGCAGCACAGTGGTCTGTACTTCTGCCTAGTTAAATGTGAAAAGAAAATCCCCAGGCTTTCTTTTATCGTGTAAAGCAGGTCTTTACAGCTTGCCTGAAAGCAGCCAGGTGCTTTTTGCTAAGTCTAATGGCTCCTTGTCCTCTGCAAGGTTAAGCCTGTAGGTCTGTCCTACAAATACCCTCGAGATAAATCTTTCTCGTCACCAAACATCCGATGCTTGCCACCTCCTCTTTATTTTTTTAGTTAAGCCTTCCAGGGAGGGCAGCTCAGCAAATGCACAGCTGAGCCAGCAGCACATGGGGAAGGTGCCAGAGCCAGCCTGACCTTCCTGTTCCCCATTGCCAGAAAGCTGGAGAGACATCTCCCTTGTGGGTGTCTCCTCCCGTGGATCTGCAGCTCAGTACTGGGGAGAGCGTCGGCCATCCGGGAGCTGGTGGTGACTCCTGGTTTCCATCCAGGCTTGCAGAAAAGGGGTGGAGTTTTGGGGTGGCCATTTTGTCCTTATGTAAGGGCGAGACACCACCTCTGGCACCAGTTGCCTGGCAGGAATGTGCTGTCCACCCTCCCTGGGAGAGTGGATGCTGGGCCAGGGTAAAAACGTGCTTCTCTGCAGAGCTGCATTTCCCTGTTATTGAGTGCCTTTAGCTTCTGGCATGAGCAAAACTGATATTTTTCTAGGCTTCTTTTGGGAATCTGAAGACCTGCCTGGTTTCATAACCCTGCCCTGAGCACTAACTCAAACCATTTCTGCCTCTGGGCAGGGACACTGGGCATGAGCAGCCTTGCTCTGCAACATCCATGAGATTGTGTAAGTGAGGCTGACCAGTAAGTCCTGGATCATCACCCCCTGGGAGCCTCCTGGCTGGAATTCCTGCAGGCAGTGACACAGCTCTGCTGCCATAGCCTAGGGACAGCCCCTGCTGCGGTTTCTACTTCCCTGTCGCCAGTCACAGCAAAGACTTGGCCCTGGGTGGGGATTGCCTGGGTGGGGATTGCCTGGGTGGGGATTGCTGCTCCCTCTCCTTTCTCCATCCCCAAGGGGCATATCCAGAGAAACCGGAGAATTCAGGCTTTCTCTCATCTGACCCGTGGGATGAGCTGGCTGGAATTAGTCACCTAGCTACAGTAAAACCCAGTCCCCACCTCAGATGGCTCAGTCTGGAATATTCAGGAGCTGGGGAGATACCAGTCATCATTGGGACACACTGCCTGAAGCATGGGCAGTGATTGATTTGGGGATTTAGTCGTTATTCCTTTAGGAATGAATTCAGGTTTATTCTGGAAACATTCAGGTGTTGTAGGGTATTGCTCACCCCCTCTTCCTCACTCTACCCAGACTGAGTGCCCTGTGTTTTCTGGTGTCCTTAAAGTCCTTGTTCCTCTGATGTTAAAAAAAGCAGAGTAGTGGGAAATGCCAGACATTCCTGTTATAAATATGAGACTGGTCATTCCGGTAAAATTCAGTAGATGCCTTGTAAATGCATGGTGAGGGAAGGCAGGGGGGAGTGTAAAAAAGACTCCTGGTGGTCGTGGGCACGGTGCTGTGGACAGATGGGTGTTTGGAATACTTTCTGGCTCCTGTCTTTCTGCTCTCGCCCCTGGACAAGGTCACTGTGTCTGCGGTTAATTTTTCTGAGTCCTCTGAACTGCTGGAGAATCTTCTGAAGGGGATTCTGGCTGGGAAGTGAACTTCTTTATCCTTATAAAAACTTCAAGGGTGTTAAAATTATATTTGCAAGTGACTTCAGTGGGTGGGGGGATTTCCATGAGGCAGGGAAAATTTACTTGGCCATTTTTTATAAAATACCAAGTTGTGCTCAGGCTGCAGTTTCCGTGTTGGGATACCATTGTTCCGTGTTCCTCTTGTTCCTAAAAGCTGTGCAAACCTGATCCCCTGTGCGTAGAGGTGATTTCCCAGCAAAGGCTTGGGGTTTTTTTGGTTTTTTTTGCATCTAGGGAAGCTGACACTGTTTTGCAGGTGTCAGAGGGTGCAACAGCAAGTGTTAGAGGGCTGAAACACAATGTTTTCGGACTGACCAGAGGGTTTTCCTATAATAATTAGACTTTGTTGGGCTTTTTATGTGGGCAGACTTTCTTGTAATGACTCCAGTGAATCAGCAGCTTCTGGCAGAGCTGAGGGAAAAGAGGCTTTGCCAGGTCAAATTATGGTTTTTGCTGGCCTGGCTGCTCTGTGGCGCATGGCAGCGCGGCGAGGGTGAGTCAGGGCTGCCTGCGCGAGGATCTGCACGTAGGTGAGGGAGGGCTGTGGAGCAGGGGAGGAGCATCGGGGCCAGGCAGCAGGGCTGCTGTGGCACCAGGACAGCACCAGGCAGCCTAGCAGGGCATGCTCTGCCCTTCACTCTGCTCAGTGCCAGCTTTCACCCAGTTTTTGGTGCCTCTGTCTCAAAGCTGTATGTGCTGAGCTGGCTGGTATGTGCCCCTTACAACATCCCGTGTTTTATTTGTGGGCTTTGTCTGCCTGGGGTGGGCAGAACAAAAGCCCTGTTCTGTTCCTCCTCTTTCCCAGCTTTTAGCTGAGCCCCAGCCCGTGTTTCTATAAGCACATCTTGAGGATGAAGGCAGCTCATGCCTGCTCTGAGTTTCACCCGTGTGTCCAGGGCATGGAGTTTGAAGTTAAACCTGTCTTTAAAGGCAAAATGAGTGATCTTCCCATGCCAATGGCCACCACCTTGAATCACTCTTTTACCCCAGAGGCTTTTATAATGCTGGGATTTTTAGTCTGGGCAGGTCCAAGAGACATTGAGCTGCCATTACTACTTGAGAACAAAATTACTGCAATTGGAAATACCTGGGGCACCAGCACTATTGTGAAATGAGTGTCCTCCCATCCCACTGAACTGTTAAGCAGCAACTCAGCTTCCTCTTTGAAGGATAGTTTCCTGAAGAATAGGCTGGTCCTGCTATTGGGGAGACTCTGTAGTCCAGAGGAGGCAAGCAGCCTGAGTTCAGAGAAGTTTTTTAATCCAAATGTTGAAAAATACAACCAGTTTTAAACCTTATGATAAATTTCTGGTGCTGTAGGTGGAGGGTATTGCAGGGTGTGGGGGAGACCTGCAGCATCTTCAGTCAAAGAGAGACTCTGAGTATATTAGATCTTCAGTCTTTTATGTGTTTTCTGCCAAAGTGTTGTGTTTAATCAAGTCAAGTCTGCTTCTTGTCCAGGCTTAAATGGTTTAGGCTTATGTGGACTTTTCTGTGATTAGGTGCTCCTGGGCAGAAGGTTGCCCGTGTCTGGGCATGCTGCAGTCACGCCAGTGCTGAGCTGCCCTGGTCCCAAGTGGGATGGGAAGTCAGTTGGGACCTCTAGGAGAAATGAGTGGAGAGCTGGGAGGGAGGAGGCAGAACCTCTGCCTGTGCACTCAAGTGCTTGAATTTTGTTGCGTTGTGTAGCTCCAAGGGAAGACTGGCAATGAAGAGAAGCTATGAAGGGAACATCTGCATAGCAGGCAGGTGAGCTTTGGGTGGTCCATGTGGGGGATGACATGGAAATAGAAACATGCCTTGCCTGTTAGGACTCTCAAATAGGAACATAAAGATAGTTTGACCCAGTAGCAGCTTTGTTATCTCCATATTCATCACGTGGTTGTCTTGGTGTCTCTGCTTGATGGGTAAGGTGGTGTGGGTGATTCCCAAACCTGGCACCGCTCTCTTCCCTTCCAGACACAGGAATCAAGCCACCATGTCGAAGCACCACGATGCAGGGACCGCTTTCATCCAGACCCAGCAGCTGCATGCTGCCATGGCTGACACCTTCCTGGAGCACATGTGCCGCCTGGACATCGACTCGGAGCCAACCATCGCCAGAAACACCGGCATCATCTGCACCATTGGTAGGCTATTCCTCGAGAGGACAGGATTGCAGCTAGGAGCCCACGCCTTGGTGAAACTTATTAGGAAAATTGGGAGAGGGATCTGGCTTTCATCCATTGCCAGGGCTGAACTTGTGTGGTGAAGGAACATGACTTTCCCATGTTTGCCTAACCTGTGTTACTGCTGGGAGTGAGTCCAGTATCCAGGGAAATGGGAATCGCTTGGGTTCTGCTGCACTCTGTGGGCAAGTTAAAACAATATTTGGTGATGCAGCACTGAGCAATGCTGTATCCATTTACATTTTCTCTTCCACATGAAACAGCCTGGTCTGTGTGGGTTACCTCATGATTTTTTTAAAGTTAGTGTTCTGACTGTTTGTTCCTCCTAGGCCCGGCCTCCCGCTCTGTGGATAAACTGAAGGAAATGATTAAATCTGGAATGAACGTTGCCCGCCTCAACTTCTCTCATGGCACCCATGAGGTAAGGGTGGGGTCTGAGCTGCTATGGCCCCTGTGTGTCTGCTGATCCTGTCCCTCAGAGAGAAGGGAAATCCAGCTTCATCCAGACCATCCTTGATGTGGGAAGGTCAAATAGCTGCTTTTGGGGAAAGCATGCTGGTTATACATACCAAGTCTGTCACTGTTGATAATACTGAAGTGTATTTTCTGAGCCATTTTGAAAGCAATTCAATTCCTCACCATGCCTTGTAGCAGAGAGCCAGGTAACTGGTATTTGACACTGTGTGCCAATTGTTTGCCATGAAATCGTTCACCTCTTCCTTACATCCTGCTGTTCCAGAGCTCCTGCTTCCCAGTGAGCAGCAGAAGCTGAGACCTCTCCCTGTTTCAGTCCTCTGCAGGAGGTCACACTATCAGTTAATCTCACTTCTTGTTCCATTGCTGGGGATTTTGCAAGCAGGCAGTCAATGAATTACCCTGATCAAAAGGCATCAGATTAGTGCTTGGTGCAATTACTGTGCCTAGTGAGGAGAATGGGCTCATGGGTTTTCTGGCTAACCAGCTGCTCCGGGTACATTCTTGACACTCTGGAAGGTCCCACTGTGGAGCTTGGGACGTGGTGTGGTGAGCTTAGAAGAATAAGGTCAAAGGAAATCAACACTCCATGACAGTCAAGCCCTTATTGCTATAAATAGCTGAGATCCTTAGTGATACTGGAGGACCTGAGGATCTCATTTTGCTGAGGAGTTGTTTTTCCTTTTTTTTTTTTTTTTTTTTTTTGACCCCAGCTTTCAAAATGTCACCTGGTAGCAGCTGTAGGTGGCTTTACTTAGTGACCCGTGAGCCTCGTGGTGTGTAACAGCTTGGCCTCTCACCCTGGTGGCCTTTAATGGGCACAGGGTAGTGTCAGGATCAAAAGGGCTGATACTTAACTGTGGGCAGCCATCGGACCTTGACTAAGCACCCTGGGATAATGTCAGTGCATGCCTTGCACTTGGGAAATCATCCTGGAGAAAGATAGTGTGGAGTAACTGTCCCAGGAGTCAAATCCTTGCAGCTGGGTGGGTCTTGGGCCAGGTGGCACCTCAGGGAGTTGGTGGCCAGGCTGACACTGGGAATTCTCACACCATTATTGCCCAGTTGCAGTGGTCTGTGAACTTGGCTGAGGTCTTTCTGTTTTGTGTGAGATCTAATTGCACATTTCACACCAACAAAGCTCCAATGTGGCTGTCAACTGCAGACTGTTACCATCAGCCTAGGGAGTCCTAGGTTTGTGTCCCCTCCTGGCTCCTCCAGACGCTTCAGTTTCCAGTGAAGCCCCAAAGAGTTTCCTTCTGTCACAAGTGCTTCAGTTCTCATGTCTACCCCAAAGCATTTACCAGGGCCTGAGATTTAACAAAGGTGTTCTGGCACCTGCCTGGCTCCCTTTTATGTAGAACAAAAATGGATTTTACCTCCAGCTCTGTCTGCATTCCCATTCTGCATGTGTAACTCTTCAGAAAGTCAGACTCTCTAGGAGCCAGTTAGTCCTTGATATCAAGCTAAAATGGAAAAATCCCAGGTGATTAGGTTTAGATAAGTATTGTGGCACTGTTGGGGCATGATTTCTGTGCTGCATCAACCCCAGCTGCAGTGCCTGAAAGGGTCAGGGCCGTCTCAGTTCCAGCTTGCACACTCAGTCAATAAACTGACTCATTTTCCTGCTATAAAGAGTTATCAGCTGTTGGGTATTTCTGGCTCAGGGCACACATGTGAACTTTAGCATGGCTTTTTCCGGCCTCACCTTCCTGGTGCTGGCTTATCATCCCCAAGACACCAAAGTTGGTGTAGAAGGCTCGTGTTGGGGTGGCTGACTGGCATGAGGGAACTGCATGCTCCTGGTGATTCAGGTCAAACTCCATCAGTCCATGAGGCACAGAGAGGAAAGGGTATGTTGTATCTACTGAAGTCTGTCAAGAGTTACACAACTCCTACTAGTTGTCAGTAGTTAAGGTTATCTCTTAATGTTATTTAAACAAGTAAAGTAAACTGATCTGCTGGCTATCTGTAGCACATTTGAGGGAGTTGGGCTGGGTTTTGTCATCACAAAACTATCTTAAAACTGGCAGCATTTAGCAAAATGGTCTTGCAAACAAGGTTTGGAAGCCAGGTGTGTGGTAATGGAATATTGAACTCCTGTCTCTGTGATTACTTAGACTCTGAAAATAAGCTGTAAATATTTACATGGATAACATTATTTTAGCAAATCCTTTATCTGTGGGAATTCAGGCCAAAAAGTGAAAGTCTGTCCACCTGCATAGTGGGTCAGGCTGGAAGTGTGTGTGGGAACTAGCAGTGTGGAGAAGGATCTTCCCTTGCTCTGATGGGAGGAGGAGCACAACCGTGTGATACTGTGACATTCTTCTGCTATCAGGTCTCTTTCAATGCACACAACTACCCAGCTGCTGGTGCTGTGAATATTCTGCTGTGTTGAATAGGCAGGTATTCAGGAAAGCTTTTGGAAAAGTTACCCCTAAAGGCCTGTTAGTTGGTGAACCACATTCAATTGACAGATGTGTGTCCTCACAGAAAATCACTTCAGGCAGGCCTCAGGACTCTCTCCTTGAGTTGTCCTTCTGGAATTAGAGCTGAGGTAACTTCCAGACTCCAACTTCATGGCAGCAAGGTCCTTGTATCCTTGCAGTCTTCTTTATTTTTGGAATAAAAAATATTGGAATGGGTTAAAATATATTGTCTGGGTTAGATTTTGAAGGCAGAACTCAAACTAAAAGCAGAGCTGTCATCCTGGGCAGTCTAGGGTGCACAGGGATCTTTTCTGTAAGCAGTGGGGTAGAATCAGCTTTAACATTTGCATCTTTTTTCTTTTCTTGCCAGTATCATGAGGGCACAATCAAGAATGTGCGAGAAGCTACAGAGAGCTTTGCCTCTGATCCCATCACCTACAGACCTGTGGCTATTGCACTGGACACCAAGGGACCTGAAATCCGAACTGGACTCATTAAGGGAGTAAGTTGCACTTTTTTATCCCACTTCACCACAAGAATTGATACTGTATTAAGTCTTTGGCCATTTCCAAACAAAAAACATCACAGAAAATGAGGTAACAAACCACCTCCCAAGAGTTCTGACTGCTGTGGGCTGCAGTGTGCTGGTTTTTACTGGATTTGTTGTCATACAGAGTGGCACAGCAGAAGTGGAGCTGAAGAAGGGTGCACAGCTCAAAGTGACCCTGGACGATTCCTTCATGGAGAACTGTGATGAGAACACGCTCTGGCTGGACTACAAGAATCTCACCAAAGTTGTAGAAGTTGGCAGCAAAGTCTACGTGGATGATGGTCTGATTTCTTTGGTGGTTAAGGAGAAAGGTGGGTAACAGCCATTTCAGCTTTGCCTGTTTGGATTTTCCTTAGCACATACTTGTGCTTTCCTTCCAGTAACTGTTTCTTAGTTTGCAGTTGTGTGTTGAAGAAAGGAGAATGTGGTTCTTGATGGTGTAGTGAGACTTTGAGCTGAATTTCTATCTCAAGTGTAGGAACTTTCTAAAAACTAACTTCAGCTGGGTTTCACTGGGCTGGCATACCAAACTTCATCTTCAAAGGGGGATGTGTGGTAGGGCCATGCCTCTGGCTCCTGATCAGCCAGGCTAATTCATGCTCTTAAAGCAAGATTTAACTAGTTTTACAGCACAGGCCCTGGGTTTTGTAGCTAGAGACAGAACTAGTTTTAACCAGTCATGTAGAGGCAGGGTTACTTGCATGATATTTTCTTCATAATGCATTGTAAACTGCTCTAGCCTCAAGCCTCTTATCTGTGAGCCTGTAGGGAGTGGGAGGTGAGGCTTTTGGGGGGCTCAGTTTGCTCTTGCAGGGTTCTGTGTGCAAAACTACAACCTGCTAGCTTTTCTTGGGGGAGGCAATCCCAGCCTCCTGCAGGGAGCAGCTGGTATCTTATCCAGGAACAGCCTAGGAGTTGTTTTAGACTAATCTATCGTGTTCCCAAGGTTAAATTGCAAGCTTGTGTGATACAGAAATGCTCTGAAGAGCTGGGATGTGTTTTTTATCACCATGTGCTGCTCTTGGCACTGCAGTTCCCAGGCAGGGAGGTGGTGTGGGAGCTGGTAGCTGGAGCTATCCTGTAAACACTGACCATGGGAATACGTTTCAGGGAAGGACTATGTGATGACGGAGGTTGAGAACGGCGGCATGCTCGGCAGCAAGAAGGGCGTGAACCTGCCCGGCGCTGCCGTGGACCTGCCCGCTGTCTCCGAAAAGGACATTCAGGACCTCAAATTCGGTGTGGAGCAGAACGTGGATATGGTGTTTGCTTCCTTCATCCGAAAGGCTGCTGATGTCCACGCTGTCAGGAAGGTACTGGGAGAAAAGGGAAAGAACATCAAGATCATCAGCAAGATTGAGAACCACGAGGGTGTGCGCAGGTGAGCTTCGTGCAGGGGATGCTTTGGGTTTGGCACACTGAAATAGAGCAATACACACTCCTTTTTGTAGCTTCAGGCAGCTTTGTGCAGCACTGAATATGTGCTGTGACTGCTTCTTGTTTTCTTCCTCCTTCTCTGATGTTGCAAAAGCCTAAACAGCCCATGACAAGCATGTGTGCTCCTTTCAGAGGAGGACAGACAGATGGGAAGGTGCTTTGCAGAACAAATGGGATAACAGCTCTTCTCTCGCTGTCAGGTTTGATGAGATCATGGAGGCCAGTGATGGCATTATGGTGGCCCGTGGTGACCTGGGAATTGAGATTCCAGCTGAAAAAGTCTTCCTTGCCCAGAAGATGATGATTGGGCGCTGCAACAGGGCTGGCAAACCCATCATCTGTGCCACTCAGGTATGGGAAGCATCACCTTTGGCGCCTCACTGCCAGAGTCTAGCTGGGAGGGAATGTTGGGGCAGCTGTGGGTTGATGACATTGGTTAAAGAGTAAGATGCAGATAGGTTTTGCTTGTAGCTAAAAAGCTCATTTAGGTGTTTCTGTGTTTGGGGTCTTTTCCAGTTAGATTATGGGGCCTCTTGCTAAAGACTATTCACCTCAAAATGTCACGTGGTAATGAACCTTTGGGTCTGAGCGTGCAAATTCATGGGAAAATGGCACATACTTTTCTTTGGCATCTAGTGGCAGCAATCTCTGCCTGACTGGGAAGATTTGCTGGGTTTCCCAGGTATCTTAGAAAATGTACCCACATTGCAGCTTCAGAGGGAACTGATCCATCTCCTTTTTCTAGGAGTGGTAGGGATCACATGCACAGTCCTCAGGCACTGGTAGGACTGGTTTCCTTGTTCTGCACACAGGCTGTGGAAGTGAAGACTGTCTTTAAACAGTCATTAAACAAGGTTCTAGATTTACAGTAGCATATGCTCCTTCTTCCTGTACTGCTACAAAAATGCAATGGAAACACAGCCTCAGGCAATGTCCCGTGGGTGAAGAAATGGTGTTGAAACAAGTGGTGAGCTCCAGCTGGGGGGAAGCTGAGCATTTGAGGAAGACAGGGAGCTGGCCAGACTTGGGGTGTGGAAAGGGGTTAGAAAGTACTAACTTAATGGAAAGCTGTTTTGTTTTCCACTCTTAAGTGGGGATGCTTAAAAAGCTGGTGGAATTAATTGTTCTGAGTTTACTACCTTGTACATATTGTCAAGCATTTGAAATCTTGTGTTGGAAAAAGGTGACTTCATTAGTGCAGACCTTGCTCTTTATGATTTCTAGATTATAAAATTCGAGAATATATGACTGGATTTGAGCTTTCCATAAAAACATCTAATGCCACATTCTGCTCTAAAGAGGTCCTAGGAACTCAGAGCAAGCCTTGTGATGAGAAGTTGAAGGTTGGAGTATTTTGTCTGTGATGTTGTGTGGCTTAAATCTCCCTGAAAAAGGAGTAGACGTGGAATGTGTATAAAATGGAATGGGTTGTTTTCCTTACTGGTGGGGGCTGGTTTGGGGACCAGACCTCTCTCTCTATTCCATACCTGTGGAGATCACTCTAGCTTGCACCCCACTTTGTGCCCAAGCCATGAGGAGCATTGAAGTGCAGTTGTTTCCTCTGGCAGTGTGTAGATCTGTGGGTTTGTCTCTCCAGATGCTGGAAAGCATGATCAAGAAGCCTCGCCCGACACGTGCCGAGGGCAGCGATGTGGCCAACGCCGTCCTGGACGGAGCAGACTGCATCATGCTGTCTGGGGAAACAGCCAAGGGGGACTATCCCCTGGAGGCTGTGCGCATGCAGCACGCTGTGAGTACTGCCCCGCCAGCTGGGGACAGGGACACCACCTCAGCTGGCCACTCTGAGGCCTAAATGGACACAGCTGCCTAAAATAGCCTTTTTTTTTTTTTTTTTTTTTTTCCGTAGCCTCAATAGAAATTTAATCCAATGTTCTATTGCAGTGGCATATTCAATGCCTTAAACTTGTGCAGGGTCAAGGAGCTGCTTTAAGCAGTTTATCTATAGATAATGAAAGGCTTTGACTGAGTCCTGCATGGGAGGGAGTGGGGAGGCTCCTGGGGGTGATTTACAGCACTGTTGAATTCAGCACCTGCTGTGTGCTGGGATTGGGGGACTTGTTGCATGTATTGACAGCACCATATTTTTACATGCCTGAACTGCCAGAAACCTCTGCTCTGCTTCAAGCTCATGTTTCAGCTGATAAAAGTCTGATGTCAAGTAGCTGTGAGCGTTGCTGCTCCCCAGTTACCAGTGCTGTAATCACAGCAGTGGTAACTCCCAAGTTCTAACTTTCAACAGTTTTTATTTGTAATTCAGGTTCTAAAGGTTATTCAACTCAGCCAGTGTTGGTTTGCAGTGTGTTACCTAAACATCTCAATGTGGAGTGGTGTTTTTTGCATGAGGCACATGCAAAATACAGCTTATGATCACTGGGCAGTGGTGCTCCTTTACAGGCTGAATGCTAACAGTGCACCTTAAAGCTTTTCCCTCCTTTTCCAACCCTTAAATCACAAGGATTGACTGCCTACCAAGACTTGGGAACTTGCTGCAGCAAACCTTACACCTGGGTTTCCATTATGGCATTAATTCTTTGGTCTGGGCAGGTTGTGTTGTACCTGCAGCCTGATCTGAGGATCTGTTGCATGTGCTTCCTGCTTCCTCCAGACCTGGGCATGGTGTTCATTCCACCAGGGCCCCTGGACAAGCACTGAAGACTTTAACACTCTGCAGAAATTGAATTTCAGATTGACTAAATGAAAGATGTTCCAGGCAGCAAGGTGCCAACTCTTATGGTATGAGCACATAGCAGTACAGTGAGGATCTTTCATCTGAGCTAATTCACTTGTTGTTAGTCAAGCCTGGCAACAATGTCCTGATAACCATGGTCTGGGGATCTGCAGCATAGCTGGAGCAGGTGGATGTTACTATCTAAAGTGGGCGGTAGCAAACTTCCAAATACTGGGCAGGCTGATTGCTGCAGGTGGGAGTGGGCATCCTTCCCATTCCACTCCAGGACTTCAAAGCCCAGCCTGGCCATGCTATGCTGCCTGATGGGACCAAGGTTTAAACAGCCTCTCCATTTTCCTTTCTCCCACCTTCCTGGTATCTGCACCTATGCACCAACTGGAAACCCTCTATAGCTGTTCCTGTCTGAGCAGATCCAGCTGTGGGGTGAAGTTAAGGATTACTGTGCCCCTCTGCAGCCACTGCAGTCAAAGCAGATGCTCGTATTCCCATGTTCCATTACACATGGAGAGTGCAGACTTTTCTCTAAAATCAGGTTTGCTCTCTATGTTAAATGGAGCTGCTGCCTTTTTACCAGAAGCTGAAAATAAACTGCCAGGCTTCCAGCTCCTGCATTTGGAGTAAGTGTTGTGATGCAAATATTCCCCTTTTATCTAAATCCAGCAGTAACAATATGCTTTAGGACAAGTTGGCACTGGCCTGCTGTTCCGGCCTGCTGTCTGTGCCCTGTTATTTTTGGAACTAAGATACTTAACTACTTTGGCTTTAACTGATAACTGTGGAAAGGATAATTCCCAGCATCACATAAAATAATTAACACTAAAGTAGCAAAATTCTGATTTTTCTAACTCCAGAGCTTTCACTATAATGGCACATCAGCCTCTAATTTAACATGAACTTGTCATGCTTTGTGTAATGGCTGCTCACTTTGTGGTGTAACTGGGTGAAGTTGCCCTTAAGAAGATAATGAACCTTTGCATGTTTTTCTAGTCTCTGCAAGCCTTCTTTATCGGGTTGTTGGGCTGTCTGAGATGATTAAACATGATGATTCCCAGGATTCTGGGATGAACAGGTTGCTGAACCTGTAGCCAATGCTCAGCCAGAAACAAAGCCTTTAGTTGTGCCTCTGTCTCTCTCATCTGTCTGTATCTGGCACTGTACAGACGCCCCAGCATGCACACTGTGACAACCCTATAAGGAAGACTTGTTCCTGTTTATTTCCCTATTACCAAAAGGAAGTTGGTATCTCACTTGGATGTGAAGCTTTATTGACTCTCAAGTTAAAATAAATCTTTATTGGCTCTCAAACTAAATCTTTAATTGCTCTCAAGATAAGCCAAATCTTCATTGTCTTTAGTTAAACTAAATGTAATGAGGCTGAGAGAACAGACTCCCACCTTCATGGGTGACATTCAAAGTGTGTTGCTTGCATGTTGGCTCCATGAAAACTGGTGTTGGGAGCCTAGGAGAGGACACCAGATATTCTGGAATCTCTTACAGAATTGCAGGCAGGTCCACAGATAAGCAGGTAGGTGGCATAAGAGTCTCTCAAGGAAGTCACAGGCAGCCATGACTTAGTGTGGTCTGGCTCTGAGCTGGCTTTTTGTGGTCCTTAAAAAGTAAATTATGTTTGCTTGCTCTGCTGGAACTCCCAAATAGAACAAAAATGCCATGTTTGGGATGCCTGCCCAATGACTGCAGCCTGCCAATCCCATGGTATGGTGAATCTTACTCTGGGTTACCTTTAGCAGAGTCAAAACCTGAGAGACAAAAAGCTTCACAGCTTCACCTTGCATGCATTACTGTGACAATTAAGCAAGTTAATGTGATCTCATGTTCCTCTGGTGTATGTTTCCTTCTTTTCTTTCCTCTATTCTCCTCCTTCCCTCCCACTCGGGCCTGCAGATCGCCCGCGAGGCTGAGGCTGCAATGTTTCATCGTCAGCTGTTCGAAGAGATTTTACGCCTCAATGTTAACAACAGGGACCCTGCCGATGCCATGGCAGCGGGCGCGGTGGAGGCCTCTTTTAAGTGCTTAGCTGCAGCCCTGCTAGTCCTGACAGAGTCTGGCAGGTAGGGCTCAGAGAGGGGCTTGGGCCAGCAGAACACGCTGCACTCTAACACGGCAGTCTTTGGCCAGCTGCTCGCTGCCCGTGCCAACCTTGTGTAACCGCTGCCGTGTGAGCTGATCCTGTGCCAGGGAGGGACCCCAGCAGGCAGGAGCAGAGGGAGAGTGCCTGGCAGTTGGCATGAGTGTCACCTGAGTGTGGGCTTGACAGGGCGAGGTGCCACCATTCCAGAAAGAAGCCTTGGGAATGAAATGGTTCCTCTGCAGGGATATGCTGTTGGGGTGAGCTTGGTCTGAGCTCGCTGATCAGTGACAGTGCCAAAGGCTGGCAGTGTGGATGTGGCACCTTGTGCTGGAGCACCTCGCCCTGCCCCGTGCCCGAGTGCCTGCTGTGAGTGTTTTCGAACGCGTGTTGCTCTTGTAGATTGCCCGGGAGGCCGAAGCCGCCATCTTTCACAGGCAGTTGTTTGAGGAACTGCGTCGTCTGACCCCACTCAACTGCGACCCCACCGAGGCCGCTGCTGTGGGCGCTGTGGAAGCGTCCTTCAAGTGCTGCAGCGGGGCCATTATTGTCCTCACCAAGTCTGGAAGGTAGGAGGGGACAGGTGCCCCCAGGTCAAGCCTGCTGTGTGACAGGGTGGGGGAAGGAGAATTCCAAAAACGTGGTTTTGAGAGACCGGTGGAATACACTCTGAGTCCTCGGCCTTCCTCTGCCAGCGTGGCACCAGCTCCAAGCCCAGCCTCCCTGCACTGCTGCAAGTGGCAGTGGCACCAGCTGGAAGAGCCAAGGGAAAATAAGTGTTGCAGCTTCAATTCCAACTTCTTGGCAAGAAATCATCAATGTTACAGTGAGGCAGAAAGGCAGAAGTTCAGTGGATGCAGAATCTTTTTTTTTTTTTTTTTTTTAATTCAAGGCTTTGGCCTTTTGTAGCAGCATCCAAATTATTGGTCCCTTGCTGGACTTCGCAGTCATCAGCCCTGCTTGCCTGAGCCCAGGGGGTGAAGAGGGACTGCACAGCCTGGGATTGGTAGGCAGGAAAATGGAAAGTACTGGTCCTCTTCCAGGATTCCTTGTGCCTGCTTGCAGGTAATCTATCTGCACAGACAGGCATCTGGCAGACACCAGGTGAGCTCAGTGGCTGCAGGTGAAATGTGCTGGAACAATGTAGTTTGTGATTTCTGTCCAGCAACGGTGACAGCTGCCAAGCAGAGACTTGTTCTTCCAGTTGTGGAATGGGAGCTAGAGCCTCATGGATCAGCTCTTCCATCTAGAGCAACTGGGCTCCCTGTTCTCTAAGCACGTCCGACCATAAGTCTCAAGACTGCTTTCTGGAAGGAAATCAGGATTTCTCACACTGGATTCACACCAAAACAGTAGTGCAGCAACAGAGATGTACTTGTGTATGCTGGGTACCACCTACCTGAAGATGTGGACCATCAGTGAAACCTTCACCAAAATGTACAGCTTAAAATGATTTTAAGCAGAAAATTACTTTCTGCAGAGATGATGAGGGAGTTACAAGCACTGAGTTCTGGATACCCTCGTGCTTCTAATGTTTCTTTGTCAAATGTTCCAACCTTAGCACTTGACCTTTCTAAAGAGGTTTGAACTCTGATATTTGAGTATTTTTAGCTGTGGATTTGTTAACTCTTGTGAATACCTGAGTCTCCTGGATCCGCGGCTCGGACAGTGTGGGAAGGTTTGTCTGAGGGCTGACATGTGTGATTGGGTGCTTTGAGCAGTCTGCTGGCCTCTGCTTTAAGCAGCAAACTTTGCATATGAGTGTTGCTGTGCTTGGCTCCACTTAATGAGGCTGCAAAAGCAAGTGGAGACCACCAGCATGTCTGTTGGAAAGGTGGAGCTGCAGTTGCCACAGCCTTGCAGTTTGAATCTGTCTGTTTGCGGATGCTCTCCCTCAGCAGTGCTCAGAGAAAGGAAAGTTGTAGTCTAGCCCCCACCTGGACTGTGCTGTTGCTGTTTTAAGGCTTTTAAAAGATTCTGTGCCCAATTTCCCAATATAAATTTTGGCCTTTGTTGCATTTGCTTCTCATGGGGTGCAGGAGCAGAGCTCTGTGTGGAGGAACTGGCCTGTTTGCTGGCTGGGAGGCAGATGGCTTCCTTGTTGGCATGCTTTGGGCAGCGTTGCTGGCACCAGCTATTTCCATCCCCAAAATCAGGAGCTCCTCAAAACAAGGAACTTTCAGGGACCCCTGCTGAGATGCCAAGGCCTATTTGCAGAGGCCAGAATAAATGGCACCATGCCACCCTAACATAGCAACAGAGACAAGTAAAGGCTTGTTTGGGGACCAAAACCTCCTGATGGCATTTGCTGAAATGGGAGGTGAGGAGATTGTCACCACCAGTGGTCTGGGGTCTGCCCAGTTGCCTGACTGGGAGTCCAGTTGGTGAGTAGCTCTTGCAGAGACTGCTGACATCCCCCAGGGGTTTTGGGGAGCGCTCGTGGCTGACAGGCAGATCTTGGGGCCGCTGTGCTCCCACAGCCATTCCCGGGTGTCCTCTCTGGAGCCTGTGCTGGCTGTGTCCCCCACCGCGGCTGTTGTCCCGCAGGTCGGCGCACCTGGTGTCGCGGTACCGCCCGCGGGCGCCCATCATCGCCATCACCCGCAATGAGCAGACGGCGCGCCAGGCCCACCTGTACCGCGGCATCTTCCCCGTGCTCTGCAAGGACCCTGCCCAGGACGCCTGGGCTGAGGACGTGGACCTGCGCGTCACCCTGGGCATGAATGTTGGTGAGTGGCACCGCTCCCCCTCCCCTGGGACACGTCCCTGAGCACCTGGGTGGTCACTGATCAGAACTGGTGATGGGAAGAGCGGAGCTGGCTGCCTGTGTGGTAACTGGATCCGGATAGGAAATGGGTGGTGGTTGCGTGAGCAGAACCACATCCGATTGGGAAATGGGCTGGTGGGTTTGGCATAGCTGTGAAGGAGTTTCCAGCAGAAGACCAGGTTGGGTTTATGGTGGTGAGTGACAAATCTGGGGGTCTCACCACTCCTGAAGGACAAGGGAAGCCTGGAGTGGGGTTGACTGTTTTTGACCCTCTCCAGCTCCTGTGCTGTGGAATTTTGAGCTCTGTTGCAGAGCCCCAGAGCAGAGATGAAGGGTGTCAGTCAGATGGGTGGGCAGCAGGAAGGTGGGATTTTGATACTCTCCTGGAGCCTCACTGCTATGGCACAGGCAGCCTTGGTGATTTGGGGAGCGAGTCATGAAAACTGTTACCCCATGGCTAGGGGACAGAGTTGAGAGTGGGTTCTCACACCTCCTTCTTCTCTCCTAGGCAAAGCTCGAGGGTTCTTCAAGAGCGGTGACCTGGTGATCGTGCTGACGGGCTGGCGCCCTGGCTCTGGCTACACCAACACCATGCGTGTGGTGCCCGTGCCCTGAGCGCCTGCTGGGCCTTCCTTCCCCTGCCCCCTCCCCTCCCACCACCCCACTGCTCTGTCTCCCCTTGCAGTAGACCAGCCATTGCTTGCGCTGTTCTCCTTGTCCCTAGAGTGGATGTAGGTTGCTAAACACCACCCAGTGCAGCAGCAGCAGGGGCAAGAGACCTTAAATCACTAAAAAAAGATACTTGAAGTGTTTAGTTTTTTAAAAAACTTCTCCCTTTAGTTAAAGTCCTGCCTTGATGTCTGTAGGAGTCAGCATAGGAGGTTCCTGCGTGCTGCTGGGACTCCTGTTTCCTGTTGACTGTTCTCAGAGTGTGAAATGTCCCTTTCCTGGCCCTGGTGTGGGGTTTTGGGGAGGGAAGAGGCAATGTGTGGTCAACGGTTCTGCTGGACCCCTCCTTGCTCGAGGCAAGCTGCTACTCCCCCCTCCTGTCTGGCCAATGCCTCCCCAGGCCCAGGGCAGATCCAGCCTATCTCAGCTGCTTGTTTTGGGGTTGGGGCAGGGGAAGGGTGTTGCACAGAGCTTCCCGTGCTCCCCTTGCAGCGTTGTCTCCTGTGTTAGTCGTGTCCCCCCACCACCCCAGAGCCCTCCCCTCACCCAGCACTCTGATGGGCCCTGGGGTGGGAGAGCACAACTGTCCATCAATAAAGAGAAGCTGAAGCACCTGCCGGGCTGAGCTGCTCCTTGGGGGTTCATGAGGGGGTCTGCAGGGGTCGGGGGAGATCTGGTGGAGAAGGGCTGCAGGAGGCAGGGAGGTGCTTTAAGGGTTCAGGGTGGGAATCGGGTGGAGTCTGCAGGGCTTGAGGTGTGTGTCTGGTGTGGGATCTGCATACATTAGGAGATCGGCAGGGACTAGGGCCATCTACAGTTTTGAGAAGGTGCCAGGGCAGGAGTTTGCTAGGGCTAGGGGGTGCCTGGAGGGGCTCTACAGGGATTTGGGTGTTCAAAGGAGAGATCAGCAGGGCTGGAGGCATATGCTGGGGTGGGGAGGGGGCCTAAGGGGGACTCAGTACGGCTGGGTGATCTACAGAGATGGGGCCAGGATGGGGGTCTGTGGGCGTTGGGGTTTCCATGCCTGGAGGAGAGAGCCAGCTGCACACCAGGCCGGTTTCTCCCGGGAGCGCAGCGCTCCCTCCCCGCGTGGCCTGAGCCCCGCCCACGGCGGGGATTCCCCGGCGCTTTCCCGCCGCGCGGCCCCTTTAAGAAGCTGTAGCGCGGCCCCTTTAAGGGCCGGGACCCGCCGGGCTCCGGCCCTCCCGGTTTGGGCGGGGCCTGTGGGGGCGGGAAGCGGTGCTCGGCGTGGCGGGGGCGGGGCCGGGCCGCGGGCGGCCAATGGGCGGGCGGGAGGGGGCGGGGCGCGGCGGCGGGCGGCCAATGGGCGGGCTGCGTGGCGGCGCGAGGAGGCCGGGGCGCGCGGGGCATGACGGCGGCGCGGGGCCGCGCACAGGTACTGGGGGGCCTCGGGGGGCTCCGGGACCGAGGGCGGCACCCGGGACTGAGGGGGACTGGGACCGGGAAGGGGTTCGGGGCCGGAGGGTGCCGGGAGCACGTTCCTCCCGCTGCCGCCGCGGAGCGGGTGCTACCCCTCGGCCTGTCCCGGCCGGCGCCGCCGCGCTGAGGGGAGCGCGGAAACACCGACACCCCTTTGCCCATTCCCTGAAGAGACGGGTCGGGCCTGGCCGGGATGGAGTCCCGCCGCTGCCTGCCGGGGACCCGCCGGCTTCTCCTGAGGAGCTCCGAGCGCGGGCGGGGATGGGATCCGCGCTGGGGCTGGCCCGGTGGGCGAGACCCCCGGTCCCATCGTGTCCGCACAGCCCCACAGGCCGGGGGTCACCTCCCGCCGCGCTCCGTCCGTGCCGCGGGGCGCTCGCAGCGGCTCCGGGGAGACCCAGCGCCACGGGCTCTGCGGACATCCTAGCACCGGGGTCTCGGCACTGCCCCGGCCGTGACCCCCCGGTTACTGGGGCAGGGAACACCGGGGACATCGCGGGAGGGGCACGCGGGGCTCCCTCCGGCCTTGACGTCGCGCCTCATTCTCTCCTGCCAGCGCCGCTCGGCTCCGGCCGTTCCCCTCCAGCATCCCGGCGTGGCTCCGCTCCAGCTCCGAGACGCGGGACTGAAATGACCTTGGACGCCAGGACCAAGGGCAGCTCGCCGAATCCCGCCAGGGCTCCCTCGGGCCGCGGCCGCCCGCCCGCCGGTGCCTCCCTCCGCCTCTGAGCCTCCTGGGGTTTGCTGGGAGGCGGGATCCCTGCCTGCTTCGCTCCGGCCTCCGCCGCGCTCTTCTCCGGCAGCGGAGCAGGGATCCTGCGAAAATCGCTCGCCGACGGAGGGGCTCGCGCCGGACCTTTTCCAGGCTGGATCCCAGCGCCGTGTAAGGGGAGACGGCGATCCCGTGGGAGGGAGAAGCACTGGGTTTTACTGGCAAAACCTGAGGGCTCGGGGTGCCGGGTGGCGGGTATCAGGAATGAGCAAGGGGGCATCAGGTCGCTGGATTGTTTTCACTTTGCTGGGAACTTCTACACCCACCCTCTCTACCTCCTCTCTACCTCTTCCTCTGAACTCCGACTGGTTTTGTTCCACTTGTATTTTGGAACACTTGGGATAGTGAGTTTGTCTCAGGAGCAGCTTCCTACTGAACAAATTCGAGGAGGGTGACAGTATGAGTTGCTAGAAAGTGTTTTCCTCACTGTGCTGGCACTGGAAGCACCTCTTGGTAGGGAAACCTCCCTGTGCCTGGAGCCCAGCCTTATCCTGTGCTCCCAAACTCTGGATGTATATTGATGCATCTAGGAGACAGGACGGAGCAAGATCTGGACAGAGGAGACAAAGCAGCTCCTGCCATGTCCCTGCTGGGGCTGAGGATGCTCATAACAGCCCACAGACTATCCCTGGAGCATCCCACTGCCAGCGCTGTGTCCAGGATCATCTTACCCAGGAGTTGTCCCTGATGGTGGCCATGAGAGGTAGAGAAAGCAAGCATACAGCACTTCAAGTGCTTTCCAGCTTGTGTTTTTTCTCATTTTAGGAGGTTTCTGTGTGTTTGGTGACCTCGAAGGGGTTCAGATGCCTTTGCCTCTCCCCAATCCCTGTGTGGTGCCCCTCGGTGTCAGTGCTGGTTAGGGATAAATCCGCTCACCGGATTAAGCAGTGCAGGCGCTTGGGGATTTAAGGGATGACGTGAGGAGAGCCAGGGAGAGCTGAGCTCTGGACAAGGAGGCACTTTTCCAGCATGGGAGAAGGGCAAATGAGGGCTTTGGTGGCTCCATGATAGGAGTTTCAGCTTCAGGGCAGCATGGAATCCCCTGACAGAGGATGCCTGAGGAGTCAGGCAGGGAAAACACTTTTTAGTGCCATGCCAGGGGATGTTATTTTGGTGCTTCTTGTCAGGAAGGTCTCCCTACTCTTCCTCACACATCCTTTGACCTGAGCTCCTAAAAACCCACGACCTCAGTGTGTCCATCCCATCCCTGCAGTGCTCCAGGGCTGTGCAGGCAAGTCTTTGGGGATCCAGGAGCTATTTCCCAGTCTGTTTCCAACCACACGGCACCAGTGACTTCTGTTTGGTTCTCTTGTGCCCCCATGTATGTGTTACTTATTGTGGGAGCATTCCCAGTGCCTCCAGCTGGGAGTCAGCCAGGCTCTATTGCACCTGGACAGTGTTTTCATCTGGGCTCTGAGGCTGTGGGGATGTGGGAGCTCACGTGGTGTCAGCTCTCAGCCCATTTGGGATCCAGCACCCCAATTCTGGCCCTTCCTGAATCAGGGGGATTATTGCCATGGGTTTCCTTTCCGAGGAGCAGGAGCAGGATGTGTGTAGGGCAGGACAGGCTGGTGAAGGAGCCTCTCTCAGGCTGTAGGTTTGGTTGTCTCCTCGGTGTGGGCTGTGCCGCAGTGTCACAGCGCCATGCCCGCAGCACCGGGCTGCTCTCCAGCCCTGCGCCTGTCCCGCTGCCGGAGCTCATCCTGTCCTGCCGGCGCCCACCTGCTCCGACTCACCCCCTGCATAGTGAGCTGAGTGCTTGCCCTGGACTCATTCCCTCTCATGCGTCTGTCTGTGGCTCCATGTGGCTGTTTGCTGCCTCTGCCGTGCCACCGGTCCCCTGGGATCGTGCTCTGCTTGGCTGCCAGTGCCACAGCTATCTCTGGTGGTGGTTTGCAGAGGGTGAAAGTGTCACCTTTGTGGCCTGCCAGGTGATAACCTCCCTGTGGCACTGGGCCCGTGTTTACTTTGGCTGCCGTGGCTGATAAGCACCTCTGATAACATTCCCGATGGTAAATAACCGGCTCTAATATGCCTGCTGATGGCTCTGCCCTGGGAAGATGATGTTTTGCTGACCAAGAGGAGCAGACCCTGGCTGAAATCCATCCCCTCAAGGAGTTTCATAGACCTGTGGTTTTTTCCATCCCAACCTCCAGCCTTTCAGGATAGTCTGTGCTTTGGAGGGTGTTATCCCAGGGAGCCGCAGCAATTTGGCTGCTCTATTGTGAGCGCTGGGGAGTCCCTGGCAGAAAAATGACTTTTTTTTTTCCCCTCCACGTGACTTGAGAAATAGCAGAAATATTCTTGCTGTCCTTGAGCAGCAGATTCTGACGTCTGTGTGCAGGCTGGGATTGAAGGGAACAGATTTACAGCTCCAGACCCCTTTTCCCCTTTCCCTAGGGGGCTGACAGGTGTCTCCTTGCAGTGCCACGCCGATGCATGAGAAGGCAGCTCCCCTGAAGAGCCCTGAGCCCAGGCACGGTCGTGAGAAGCTGGAGGTGTTCCACAAGCACAAGAGTTTGGATTCCCTCGACGGCAGGTGAGGAGCAGCATGCCGGGGTCTGTCTGTGGTTGAATATTCTCTGTTTTCTGTCCTGCTGTGGCATTCCTGCTGCCTTTGAGCCCTGAATACTGCCTGCCAACTGGGGCAGAACACAAGGGGGGCTAATTTGTTTTCTCCCTAAAATATTGTGGGTAAAAAAGCAGGGAAGTGAAAAGGGTTTGGGGAAGGGGATGATATTTCCACTTCTGAGGTTGTTGGTAGGATATTGCTTTCTCCATGGTTTGTCCTTTCATTTGTCCATGGGATAGACATGGGTGGATGTCCCTGTGCATGGCCAAAGCTCCTACTCAGCACATTCCCAAGTTCCTGCCTCTGCTTTCCCTTGGGAATCCTTGTCCCAGCCAAAGCTGCACATTTCCAGCTCTCAGCCTGTCCCAAGCTGCTGCCAGGTCAGCTCTGGGCTCCTTCCCATGGAACTGGGGTGTGTGTGAAGTACCTTGGTCCTGGTGCCTTCACTGGCTCTCATCAGAGATCAGCCCTCAACCGCCAGTACTGAGCCTCAGCAATGCCCAATGCCACCATAAATCCTGGAGACAACCAAAGTGTGGCTTCCTGGGGTCTCTCTTCAGTCCTTTACATTTTTCCATGTCTCATATTGCAGCACACGTTTTAGGGAGCAGGTGAGAGACCTGTGTCTCTTTGCTTACCTGGTGATTATCATTTTTCCTTCCAGCCTCCGCCTGAATGAAACCCTCAAGGATGAGGACATCAAGAAATGCCACCGGGAAGTGGTAAGCCTTTGGCTTTGGGAATGACCAGGCTGCTGTGTGCCTGTTGCCCTAGGAGGAGCTCTCAGGTGTGGGCTTGAAGGAGCCAGAGGCAGGTTCTGATGTGGGGCAGAGCCTCCAGCATTTAATTTCGGGAGATCTGGTGATGGTTTTGTGTGGCCCATGCTCTGCCTTGCAAATGCTTCCAGGATTTTCCATCTAGAACAAATGAGAAAGTGGAAATGTTGACTGAGAGCACTTAAATTTCTGTCCATTTGAACCTTTTTGGTTGTTCAAATCATGCCCAAACTAGATGGTTTTGGTCCATCTACAGATAAGAGGTGCCCTGGAAGAGGAAGGAGTGACAGAAAGTGGCATTTTGCCTTTTCCTGTGAAGAAAATGGAGGAGAAAAACATTTTTCCATTTCCTCAGAGGCATCTGAGAGGGTGACGGGACCTGCAGTGGATTTGTGCTGGGACCAGGGAGTGTTTCTTGGTGTCAATGCCCTCCATGTTCTCCTGGAGTGCTCCCACTGGCACCCCCACCATCCCAGCATCCCTCTGGGAGGTGTCTGAGCCAACTGAGTCTTGATCCTCTTAGGGCCCAGCTCATCCAGTGACAAGGTGCAGAGCACAAAGGTGACCTTGTACCTGTGGCTAGGAGGGCTCTGCTTGTTTGGCTGCCACAAACCAGCCCTGCTGTGCCAGCTTTCTCTGCATCCCGGCAAAGCAGCTCCTGCCTTGGAATTCGGGGTGCAGCATCCCTGGGGAGCATCCCGAGGGCAGGGGGCACAAAGCTGCCTTACAGGACCAGTTGAGCAGATTTGTGGGAGCATTCAGAGCTTTACCTTCGCCACAGGAGCGTTTCAGGGCCGAGCTGCCGAGCCTCCCGCCGCGCTGCCGGCAGGCTTTGAAGGAATATAAATAGCTGGATGGTGCGGCGCGATGGGCGCAAAGCGAGTGTTGTCACCGTGTCCCGGATAAGGGAAGAGGAGGAGGAGAGAAACCGCTGGGCAAAATCAACTGCCTGCAGATGAGCCTGGCAGAAAACAGGCTCCTCACTGAGGCTTAGCTGCCTCCATAGATATTAAGGGAAATGTTCATCTGGGAGGATGGCACAGCCTTCGCCGCGTGCTGGATCATCCAACCTTCCTCTCATCCGTCGGGGCTCCTGTCTGCAGCCTGCTGGGACCCCCCAGCGCCGCTCCCGGGTGCGGACAGAGGGAGGTTTTCTTGCAGGAGAGGGATTTTTGGGTCTCCTTTTCGGCAAGGTCACCGGATAACTTTGTTCTGCTTTGCTTTCAGGCTGCTAGCAAGTACAACTCCCAGTACCATAAGCTGTTCAAGGACATCCCGACGGAGGAGAGCGTGCTGAAAGGTGAGTGGCAGGGTGAGGGATGGGCACAGAGGGGGCAGGGTCCAGCACAGGGATTGCCACGACTCTCTCTCTGCCTTGCAGTTTGCTCCTGCGCACTCCAGAGAGACATCCTCATCCAAGGAAGGCTTTACATCTCCCCCAACTGGCTCTGCTTCTACGCAAACCTTTTTGGGAAGGACATTAAGGTAATGTGGGCACCAGCCCACACTGGTCCCTCAGGGCTTGTAACCACAGCTTATCCCCTCCTGCACCCAAATATCACCAAATCCCCAGCAGAAGGCTCTAATGAGAAGGGGAGCACAGCTGTCCCTCCCCCTCTGATGACCCGTGGCATCAGCCTGGGGAAACCAAATATTTGGTATGTTTTAAAATTCCCTGATGCAAAACCTCCTTCTATCTGCAGTGATGCTTGAAGGAAGATCAAAGGTTTTAGGGGGGGGCGGGATTTGAATCTCTCTTGGCTTTTCTTCTTGATTTACAATCTGATGTTTCCCCATTAGTCTTGTGGCTGACGGGGATCTTGGGAAGAGATGACTTCCTTTAAAACTGGGCTGAAAGACTGAATTATTTATATGTGATGCTTTCAGCAAATACCTGAAGGAAGCTCAAGGTTTCAGCAAAGTTACCCTGCCAAAAATAACAACCTGCCTTATTTTTCACCCTCCCTGGGCTTGCACGGGGGGCTCTCCTGGTGGATCTTAGGGAGGCTGGTTGGATGGTGCTTGTGCTGTGTCCATCCCTGTGTTCCTGCCCTGCAGGTTGTGATCCCAGTGGTGTCTGTACAGCTGATAAAGAAGCACAAGACAGCTCGTCTGCTGCCCAATGGCCTGGCCATCACCACCACTGCCAGCAGAAAGGTAACACCAGCACCCAGCAGATGCCCAGGTCCAAACTGGACGTGGTTTGAGAGCAGTGAATGAAGCTATTCCCATCCCTGGTTAGGAAGTGAGCGCTGCTCTCTGTGCTGGCTGCCAGCCAGGGCAAACACCACAGCTTTGCTTTTGTTCCTGAATTTCACTTTGTTCCTGGACAAAGCAAAGCCCAAGTGAAACTCGGCCGAGCCTGACAAATCCCTGCCAGGCTCACGTAAAACCTTTAAACTCCTTAAACACAAGCAGGGAAAGGGTTTGGGCTGGCATTCAGCCAGAGCTGGTGGAAAACTTGGATACGGGGCTGCATTTCCAGCTTTTAAATCCTGTTGGATGTTGTTGGCTGCAGTGAGCTGATGCAGTGTGTCCAAGTCCTCTCCTACCCAGGTGCTGCTGCCAGCACTGTGTGTTGCCTGTCCCTGTCAGGGAAGGGATTGTTCCTGCAGGATTTTGGAGGCAGTTATTCCTGCAGAATTTGGGAGGTGGGTTTTAGCAGGGAGTGGCATAGGGCAGGATTTGGGCATTCAAAGCCATGTGTGGCTGCCCTGCACATCAGACAGAGGCTCTGTGTCAGGCAGGGTGAGTGTGGCCCTGTGTCCCTTCCATCCCTGGAGATGTTTTCTGTAGGTCCTGGCCCCATTTACTGCCGTGTCCCTCTGGGTTAAGCTTGGGAAAGCTGTAGGAAGAGCAACTGAGCAAGACTGGCCCCAAAAAAATCTGGTCCAGGTTTTAGCAGGTTGCAAAAATAACAGCAGGGAAGCTCTGCAGGGAAATGCCCGTGGGGGAGATGTGGCTCCTGAAAAGGGGTAGATTCAAGGGCATGATGTCTCTGCCTGTCCCTGCATGTGGAGAACAACTCAGGATGGGGGGAATCTCTCTGAACAGCTCATCTCTTTCTCCTGCAGTACATCTTCGTATCCCTCATCTCTCGTGACAGCGTCTATGATGTCCTGAGGAGAGTCTGTACCCACCTGCAGGTACCCCCACTGTGTGTCCATGGCCCTGAGGCTCTGCACCTGCCCTTTGGGCTGAGCACAGCTCTTCATCACTGCCTCCAAGGCTTTGGGCTGCTCCCAAAGGCCTCTCCAATTCCCAGCATCCTCACTGCAGCAAGGGATGGGACAAGGGGCAGGAGCCATGCCTTGGGCACATCCTGTCCCCGTGGGCTTTTCTGGGTCATGGATGAGGCAGAGCTCTGAGTTTCTGCTCTCTCTCAGGGCGTGGGTATGAATTATTTATAATCTGGTGGTAATACTAGTTCTGCCACTCTGCACATTGTTGCCTTTTGCCCAGATCTAAAGTTTTAAGGTGAGGAAAAATGATACAAAATTAAACAGGAGTTTAAATTAAGTGGGGGAAGACATCCATCAGCCCTTGAGCTGGAGAGGATGACTGTGGGGACCTCTTCCCCCTGACTTTGGAGCACATGGGAAGCTGTGCAGGAGCTCTGCCCTGCCCATGAGGGTGTGTGCCAGCTGTGCCAGGGCAACGATTTGAGTGATTAAGCCCTGTTGCCAAACTGGGGGTTTTATTCTTTGAAATGTTCTGGGCTCTGCCCAGATGTGCCCTTTTTTTTTTTTCACTCCCTGATGTTTTATCCTGTCCTTGGAAGCCCTTGGCTTAACCATAGCCCCACCAGGTTTTTGGTGATGGGAAGCAATGATGCAGTGCCCTTTCCTCGTGCCCCAAATCCCTGTGATTGTAAGTTCTAGCAGCTGCTATTCAGAGTCTCAGCAGAAAAGCCCAAATTCCATTTTGTGGCTGAGGCTGAAGCAGGGAGAGGTGGCACTGTAATGCCTGATCCTTTTCCCCCCCATCTAGGTTTCCAGTAAGAAGAGCTTGAGTCTGAAGGAGCTGTCAGAGGAGCCAGACTCCGTGTCACTGGTGAGGGTCAGGGCAGCTCTAGGAGAGGAGACACCCCCTGCCTCATGCTGTGGGTGAAGGGGGCCTGCCTGGTCCCCTTGCTGGGTTTGAGACTGCCTGGTGGCTGCTCAGATAGTCAGGGGAGAGTTGGTTCTTCTGTCAAAGGGTGCAAGGATGTGCCTGCTGCCATCACAGCTTGTCCTCTGGAACCCTAATCCCCAGATGGGTCAAGACTACAGCCAGTGATTCTGTCTGTTTATAGACAGAAAAACTTCAGTCATGTGGGAAATGCCACCACCCTGACAGCTGATGCTGTTCACAGCTGGAAATGTGGATAACAGGCTGGCAGCGTGGTTTTGAGACATCCAAAAATCTGTGGGATGAGTAGGATGGGAGAGGGAAACACCTGCTGAACCATGGCATGATCCAGGGAGCATGGGGGTCTGCATCCTGCACCTTTGGAGAAGGGTGTCCTCCATGGCTGCTGGTCCTGAGCTTCAGGCTGGGTGCAGGAGTGACAATTGGGATGCACCAGAGGATGACAAGGGGGATGTCACCCTGGTCTGTTGATATGCCAGGGGTTAAAGATTCATTTCAAGGGCAGAATTAGGAGTGAGCCAGGCTGATCTGGCAGCATCTCCTGGTACTTCTGTGGGATGCAGCCCTTTGGCAGCTCCAGCCCTGGGAACTCTCTTTTGGGGGAGCCGCTTTCTGTGCCAGCTGCCACCCGCTTGTTTTTTTGTCTTTTGGGGGCACATTTTTGCCCTATTTGGGGCATGCTGGAGAGTTCCAGGTGACTGCCCTGAACTTCAAGGGGTGGAGGAGGCAGCAGCTGGTATTTGGGGCAGGTGTGGGGTGCGTGGGCAGGTCCTTCTACAGTAGTAGGAGCCTGAATTCCTGTGGAGCCGTCATGGAAGATCAGCTCTCCCTCAGGATGATGTTTTGAATGCGCTGGTGCTCCATGGAGATGCTGTAGGGTTTTGAGTGAATTTGGCCCCACCATATCCATGGCACTGCTGGTGTCATTCATGGCTCACCAGGACTGTTCCCACAGGAGGTGATTGTCCCCGAGGGCAAGTGGAGGAAGGTGTCACCTACCTCGCTGTCACTGTCTCTGCCTGATGCCAACTACCAGTGCATCCACAGGACCTCTGTCAGCAGCCTGAGTGCCAAGGAAAGCTCCTTCACCTCTGAGGAGCCACTGGTTTCAGGTAAGGGAGATGGGTTTGTGCCCTGCTCCACATGGTTCTGGGTGATAATCTCCGTAGAAGTGTGTTCATCCATCCTCTGCTCTCGTGCAGGAGAATTCTGCCTTACAGATTAGGCTGGGAGTCAGTGATGGAGTCCTGGGGATGTGCTGGGATCTCCTGGCTGCAGTGTCTGAGCCCATGAGGGAGGAATATTTGATGTTTCCTGGTTGCTGGAAGAGCAGGAGCATCAGCCAAGTGTGGCTGTGCCTCTGAGTCTGGATTTGCTTTCAGAAAGTGCAATAAATACCGAGGAAGAGCTGGAGGTGGAGCAGAGCTGTGTGGCAGAGCTGAGACCCTCCGACTACCAGCTCCTGAAGATTTTCATCGTGCTGTAAGTTTGCTGAGGGTGCAGGGAAGCTGGGGGGACTCTGGAAATGTTGGTCTCAGTCTCAACTGGGTGTTTGGCTTGTTCCTCTGCTCCCAGCATCTGTCTCCTGGTCGTGTCGTCCTCGTACCTGGCATTCCGCATCTTCCGTCTGGAGCAGCAGCTCTGCTCTCTGAACCGGGATTACCTCTCCCGTGGCCACAGGAGGTGAGGGATCCTCAAGCACATTTTGGGACACACAGGTCATGCCATGAGTGAAGGACTTGAGGGAATGTGGGTGCAAAGAAGAATGGCTCCATTCTGTGGGATGTTTCTAAGGAATGCTTTGTCCCTTATGCTGAGCCTGCTGTTGGGCTGGCAGAACCCACAGTGCCATCTCCACACTGGAGGTGATCCCATCAACTGCTGGTTTGAGTGACTGGGAAGCTCTGCTGTCCCTGAGACTCTGGAGCTTGGGAAGAGGTTTCCTCATTGGTTTGCAGCTGGTTCTTCAGTTGCAGGAAGCACCAGGACATCTTGTTGGAGCTGGGCTATGCCTGGGGGCTAAGGCCATGGGTACCAGCATGGGATGGACAGGAGGGGAATCTTCTTGGGCTGAGGACATCAGAAGGCACCAGGAAGGGTTATGGAGTCTCTGCAGTAACTCATCCCATCTTACCCCACTCCCTGCTTGCAGGTGACCATTCCCCAGGTGCTGGCTGAGGATGGACACTGAGGTGGTGGCACCCTGCCCATGGATCCCGGTGCTGTGTCCTCCCAACCATGGCTGTTAAATGTGGTCTGGCTTTCCCTCGGCCAGTAAAATGGGACCAAGTATTTTCTCTGTTTCTTCGGGCACTCATTCCTGGTGGGACTTTCCAGCCAGGTTCTGGCCACCAGTGCCAACTCCCCATCCCACTGGAAGTCTGTTTTCTCCCTGGGACACTGCTGTGCTGTAGCACCGGACAATGGCTCAGGGCTGCCGAGCACTTGGACCTTCCCTTAGGACTTGCTGCTAAAATGGACGCTGGTTTTTATTTCAGATTTGATTTTTTATTGTTAAAAGATGACCTTGGGCTCACCAGGAACCCCCAAAAACGTGGATGAGTTGCCACTGCTGCTGTGGGAGAACCCACCTGTTTGTCTCTGTCTCAGTATCCCTGTGAATATGCCTGGAGAAATGGCCCTGAATGCAATGATCTGTGGGGATAGGGAGAAAGGGCCCAGTAGCCCTTGGGGGTGTCAACTATCCCACACACAAGGGTGGGGGTACAAGCCCTTCTCTCCTGGAGCACTGAGAGCAGAGAGGGGGGTGTGTGTTTGTGTGTCCCTTGCAAAGCACTTTAAGGTCCCCCAGAGCAGGTGTCCTTGCTGGGGTGCACACCTGGCACCGGTGGACATTGTTAGTCCTGCTTGCCCCATTAAGACGTTGGGAAGGAGCCCATGGCTGGCACTGGAAAATGTCCTGGAGTGTAGTGTTAACCCTGCCACAGCATGGAGCTGAATGCTGCAGGATTTGTCTCACAGGAATTGTTCCACAGCCCCCTGGAAGCACATTGGGGCAGAAGGTGATTCCTATGTGATTCCTTTGGGTTTCTATTTCCTGTTTTTTTGGGAACTAAAAGTGCTCACGGGGCCAAATCCTGGTGCCCTGGGGAAGAGGTCACTGCTCGCTCCAGGCTTGGAACAGCTTTTAATGAAATGAAAATAAACCCAGGATTTTCTAGAACATTACTGTCTCTCACCAGCGTCCTCCACAGCGGTGCTAGGCTGGGAGCCCCAAAACCGGGCACCCCAAAATCTGTGCTGTCCCAGTGTCCCTTCAGGATGTGGGTGACATGGGGACAGCCCATCCTCTCATGGGTACAAGGGGACGGGGGTGCTTCTGACGGAGGATGCACTAGATGGCAGCAGAGGCTGCGGGATGTGACACACTGGTGGCAGGGCCACCCTGGGGACAGCGGTGCCGGGGGAGGGAGCTGAGTTGCAGCCCCACCCTGCTGGGGTGGGCACGGTGGGCCTTCCTCTTTCTCCTCCTCCTCACTGCACATCCACAACCCAATTCCACTCCTTTTTCTGGCCAGGCCCATGCAGCAAAATGCATGAATACTGCCCAACTTGAAAACCATGGTGGCCACTGGTTAAGTGGTGACAGGGGTGGTGTCACCTGTTTTGGGCGGGGTTTAACACCGGGGTGCCTGAGGGGCATGGTCTGGTTTCTTCAAAGCCCTGGCATTATGGGGCTGTCAGCCTTTGATTCCGTGGGTGACCTGGAGGATGAAAGGCGCCGTCCTGTCCCTGCCAGGGACTCACCCAGCTTGTTTACCCGGTGGAAATGGGTTTAGGGCTGTTTCTCCAACAAACAAGTTGGTGTTTAGTGGGTCCAACCTCAAAGTGAGGTCCCAAAAAGAGGTTTACAGGTTGAGGACTGGGGAGAGGGGTCTGGTCTGCTGTGCCCAGCCTGATGTTTGTTGGGTGCTCCAACAGCAGGAGCTTGGAGTGCAGGGGTCCCTGTGGTGAGCCCAAGCCAGGAATGTGGTCTCCTCTCAGGACTCTGGTTACAGCCAGTGGTGGGGTGAACCACAGGTGCAGTGACATGTAGAAAGTTTGGAGGAGCACTGGGATGAACCCACAGTGTGCTTTGGGGGGTCTCTGCTGCCGAGATGTGGTTGCAAGGCTCTGGTTTTGTTTCCCAGCTGGTGTCAGCCTGCCCGGTTTGGTGCATGTTGGTTCTCCCAATGACAACCTGCTTGAGCCTATTTGCTTTTCTTTGTGTAAAGAAATGCCATGTAAATGTCTTGGGTGCAGGGAATGTTCCTGGATACTCACTTTGCTGGCCTGGAGACGGATGAGGAGCACAGGGCAGTGCTGGACGAGCACAGCCCCTGCCCTCAAATCTTTCTGGTGTTCCCCATGTCACACCCACCATCCCATTTTCTGTCTCCCTCCCTCCCCAGCCCAAGCCAACCTCTAAAAATAGGACTGAGAGATCAAATCAGCCAAGGCAGCACTGTCAGAGATGAGTCAGAGCCATCATGCTGTGGCACTGCACCACAGCATTAGCAGGGACAGCAAGGACTGGATGACACCAGGAATTGCATGGTTTGCTCTGAGTTTTATTCAGGATTTAGGAGTGGCAGTGACATTGTTCTCGTAAAGCCCCTCAGAGTCCAAAGGGAATCCCCTTCAGTGAGTGGCTAGATCCTGTTCTGGCTCCAGCTGAGTGGGTTTTCCAGGAAGGGCTGGTGCTGGAGACTGCTTTCCTGTCCAGGCAGTGACAGGAGGGAGGGGAATGGCCCCAACCCTTGTCAGGCCCCAGTGCTGCCATGAGGGTGTTTTGGGGCAGCCTGGGCTGACTTATTGACTTTCACTTGGAGCAAGGGAAGCCCTCCATCCCCTCAGTGCTGTGCTGCTGCACACACCGGTGGTGAAGAGCTCCAGGTTAAAGATAATCCTTCCTCAAGGGTTGTATTTAACCCGGATTTCCCTTCTCAGGTAGGGGTGTGGTTTCTCAGCTAGACACCACCTGAGCAACCTGCTTTTTGCTTCTCATCTCTCTGCTAAGATTATTCCTTATCCTGCAAACATGTCTCAGTTTAATTTTTATTTTCCACACTGCTAAGCCTGTCTTTGAGGAGAGGTTTCACTCTGGGTTCCCAGTCATCATCCAGCACAGGAAGAGAAGTGTTTCAGTTTTCTGAAGTGCACTAAGGACTTCAACGAGTCCACAGTTATCTTTGGCTTTTATACCTCAAACTCTGTCCTTTTGTTCTCCCTGGTGTGGTTTTTTTTTTTCTCTCAAGTAACAGAACTGGTTTTGTGTTAGAGCAGCGACCACTAACAAGGGTTGGGGAGCACTGATGAACCCTCCCCACACAGAGACAACCTAAAATCCTAATGAAAAACCCCAGACTTCAAAGAGTGAGTGTTGCTTTTCATCTCAATTTTCTCTTCCTAGGATTGGCTTTCTCAGCTTCCTATTAATCTTCCAGCAGTTAAGAGTTGGGTTTTAATTTGCAATAAGAACAAGCAGGGGTGGGGGACCAAAAAAAGCCATCACTGTGTGGCCAAGGAGCACCTGGCTGATGAAAACTGACTTTGATTTTGCCCTGTTCTTAAATTAATTGTAGCATTTCCTTTGCAGTGACATCTCAATGTCAAGTTTTCAGGGGTACAAATCTTGGCTGCTAAATCCCACATTGCTCCAATACCATTAACAGGAGGCACAAACCAAAACTGCCCACATAAAGCACTCGGGGGCTTGGGTTTAAAAGCATTTGCTAAACCTGGCTTGGAAGGACAATGCCTGGAGCCAACTAAAACCACCTGATGAGGATGTGTTGCCTGCTGGGCACAGGTGGAAAAGTCTCTTTAGCAACCTGTTTCGCCACAGCGATTACTTCAAAAATTTACCATGGAGAGGGTTTCTTTGAAAGCAAAATGACTCTTGTCATTAGAAGTTGAAAGGCCAGTGATTTCAAGAGGAGAATAAGGCTTTTCCTGGAGGGAATGGGGTGTTTGGGGGGTGTAGCCATGCTAGAGGGGTTACATTCTTTTTCTTTGGGACAATCCTGCGCATGGGCATCTCCCTCAGGCACTGGGGGTGCTGCCTCTTGGACTGGGAAGGCAGTTTTTGGGGGCTGAAGGTGCATCCCCATCACTTCTGTGCCAGTTTTGTGATGAGAGCTTTCCACTCTGACCTCTTCTGCGTGATGTAGGAGGGGGTGAGGAGCTGCAGCAGAGGCTCCATCCGGCCCTGGAAGTAGCCGTGGCACAGAGCCTCAGCATTGCAGATCACATACATCCCACAGTCGTAGCTGTTCTGCTGTGCCGGCGCCTTCTCCTCCACAAAGGTGGCTTTGCCCCCTCTTTTTCCCAGAAAGGCCTCCAGTTTCCCTGCCACTTGCTTGGCATGGGCAGAGTTGCATTTACTGTGGGAATCGTAATGGGCAAAGCACTTCTTGTCCCTGAAATAAACCAGTAAACTCCAGTGGGTGCCCCCAGCAGCCTGGCTGGAGTTGTCATTGATAGGCAGGAACAGCAGCTCCTTGTGGAGAAGGTCCAACGGCTGGAGAAATATGGCTATTTCTTCCTGACTAAGGGCACACTTGATGAACTGAGCCACCTCGGGGCTGATGAAACACACGCGGGGACTGAACTCCTGGAACTGCTGGTTGGCGAAGTACTCGAAGGCGAAGCCGATGATGTGGTCATTGAGCCAGTTTGGGGGCTCCAGCAGCGCCACGTCCGACCGCCTCAGCAGGCTGTCCATGTAGCTGAGAACCACGGGATCCATCCTGCGCTGCTCCAGGGCACTGCCAGAGCTGCAACACACACAGGGAACAGGGCTCGGGACCTGCATCGCACCTGGCGTGTGGTACTGCCCAACAAACGCCTCAGGTTCCTTCTCAGCAGCAGTGAGAGCCCGGGATTCCCCACCCAGATGGATATTTGCAGGACTATGAGCAGATGGAGAACACAGCAGCAAGCTGCTGTGGCTCCAGTGAGATCAGCCTTCTGTCCTGAGGGTCTGAACCTCACAACAAAGGAGTTTCAGAGCAGTTCCTGCACAGAAACCAGGAGTGATGCAGACGTCAGGTGGTGTTTGGGTGTCTCAGTGTTTTACCTGTGCAGTGGGCAAGCACTGGAGTTCTTTGCATCACTGGTATTCCCCTAAATAAAAACCTTTTGGGGCTGTCTGAAAGACATATTGTGCCTTTCTCTGAGCACAGAGTGCCCCATCTATGTGCCAGAGGCATGACCTGTTCCAGGAGAACCTGCTGGTCCACCAGCACAGGAGGCACAGCCTTGAGTAAGGAATAACAAAGCAAGATGAGATCACAAACAAACCAGTTCCCAACCATGGAAATTTTTATGACAACTCTCTATATAGCCAGGATTTAGGAGATTTTCCATAGGGAAATTTGATTTGGAGCCCCTGTATCTACTTTGGTTTTCCTTTAGCTCTGACATCCCACAGCCCTTCCAGGCTCCCCAGTGCTGTGATGCATCCTCAGCCTCTAGCTCTTTTCCTGGCCAGGACAGGGCTGGAAATGCCACAACTTGGGACAGGGGTGACATGAACCTGATTTTGGCCTCACCCTTCCCTCCTCTGTCCCAAAGGCAGCATGAAAACATCTTCAGATTTCTAAAAGCCTCGTGTGAAAGCTCAGAATGATAAGATCACTTTAATGATTCACTATAAATAAGTCACCAATTTTCCATCATGATAAAGAAGAACGAAGCAGGAATGTTAGGAAGAAGTAGATTCACACTTCTTCTTGTGACGTGAATCATGAGGAATAACCCTGCCTGGCCTGGGATGCATAAATTAAGGGCTTTATCTCTCAAAAATCTTGGAAAGGTCCCCTGGCACATGAGAGGCAAGGAGCAGAATGGATGAGCCATGGTCTGTGTGTAAGACATAGGAAGGAAGGGCCGAGGTGAGTGTTTGGGGCATGAAACAGCCAGTGAGCATTTACATGTGGCTGGAGGATCCCAGAGATGCCGAGCAGCAGGAGTCACCAGAGGAAGGGAACAGCCCTTGTTTATGCTGAGCCAAACACAATGGTATTTGGACACACTTCCCATCTTAATGAGCTTCAACTATTTCCAAGCTCGTGGTGCAAACCCTTCCAGTATAAAAACAAGGAATCCAAATGGAATCCCAGTAACTCCTCAGCCTGACAGAATATAGTCTGGTTTAAGGATCTGAACATACTCCAAATATCCTGTTTGGGGGTTTAACGTGGGCACTGCTGAAATACTTTTTGCATGTGCCCATGAAATGCCCTAAATTTTCCTCTACATTGTGTTCTCTCTGCTTCATCTTGTCCTGGACATGTAGAAGTTCAGCCAACAGCTTTCCACTCTAGTACAAATGGAATTAAGGGTGAGGGAAGCATGTGTCCCCTGCTCTGTCAATTTTCCACTCTGCAGAAACATCGTTGTGGTTTGGTTTTTTTTGGTTTTTTTTGTTTTTTTTTTCCTGTCATGACATTTGGCAGGTTCCTCTAGTCAGGAAGGAGAATGCAAGTGCTTAATTGCCACTAGCTACTACTTTTAATTTTGTTGCCATCTGGTATTTGTGAAACTGCCTGTGAGTTCCGTGGGATGACTCACCACATCCAGCTCCAAGGAAAACCCTTGGGAGGCTCCCTCAGAGCCGTCAGGTAAGCAGGAAGGACCAAAACAAATTGATGGGGCTGTGAAAAGCCACTGGTGAGGTGGCTTTGTGTGGGCAAACCACCCATAAGAGCTAAAGATGGATCTGCAGAGGAACCAGGCAAGCCTCTGAGGAGTGCTGAAATCCTGACGTGGATTGGGAGCAGCTCTGCTCAGCCACAGCCAGGATTCTCTTCCTGAAGGCTCAGGCACGCTTTGTTCAGTTTCCATAAAAATAGGAATAAATACTGGCACAGGCCTGGAACATTTGCTGGAGGTTGCCAACAAGTGTCTTGCTGGTTTGTTTTATTTGCATATTAGTAGTTGGAATTTGTGCAAACTCCCTGGAATTCTCATCTCCTCCAAGGGATTTCAGCTGCCCCATTTCCAATATGGGGAGAGAGAAAACAGCATTACAAACACCATAATTCAATTTACAGATTTGAAAATGGTGCTGTGTTGCATCAATAGGGCAAGAGGTCAAGTTTCCCTCACTTAAGTTGTAATAATTTAACAAATTAGCTGCTGACATTAGTGCCAGTTCAATCCATTAATGGATGGGGCTCCTTTGTGTCCAGATGCAAGCAAAGCCTGTGTTTTTCAACACTTGACCAAAACCACCCCAGACCTGTCATTTTCACACCATTAAAGATAACCCTCTACAGGTAATTGCTGAAGGCACTTGAGAGCCAAAGGATGAGACTTTGTAACTGAGTGTAAAAAGGCAGTGACAGAGCAAAGGGAGTGTCAACTAAGGATGAATCAGATTCCTAGAGTCTATTTCAATAAATTAAAGGTGTTAAGAACCTCCAGAGTGAATAGTTTAAGGTGACACGTCACTAGAGTCCTATTCCTAATTTAAAGAACATGGAGGTAAATAGGAAAATGGCCACCTGGAAGACAAAGAATCCAGACTTTTTCAGGGAACAGGAGGGAAGACAGAGAAGGTTTTGTCTTTTAAAGATCAAGAGTAAAAGACCCTGTGGTTTAGTTTTCTATTCACTTTTTCTGGAAATAGAGGGTTTAGATAAAATGTCTGGATAATTGTTAATGGAACAAGATCAGACAAGGAACATTAATTTCTATTAGCCAACAGGAGCCAGGCTGGGTGACACCTGAATGTCTGGACTTATGTGTTTCCTGACAGAGCCAGAGGAGAAACACAAGGGAAATTAAACAACTCAACCAGAATAGAAGCGTAGTTGTCTCCTTTTTTGTTATATATAAATAATTATCTCTGCAGCTGCAGGTTATAATTCCTGCATGATACAAGAACATCCTATTTCTGAAGGTTCAGCAGGCCATGAGTGCTGAAATCAGAGGAAAATACTCAAAGTCTGTACTCACTATGCCCAAACTTCTCTGTTCTGGACAAATTCCCCAAACCAGAGACTCTGCAATTCAGCACCTTTCTTGGTGTCACAGCATCTCCCAGAGCACAAAACCAAGAGCCACAGGAACAACACACAATGGGTTTTACTCCCCAGGATAAGATTGACCAAAACCTGGAGTTTAACAGGAGAAAACCCTCAGCGACCAGAACGCCTGAAAATGAGCGATGGTACCGGGAATGTCCCAGAGGTACCGGCGGGATCCCAGCTCAGAGCCTTAACCCGAATGCCATGCACTCACCTCCCACGGAAAGAGTCTCATCCAGGGAGCACGGGGAGGGAATAAAACTTACCTGAAAGACCTGCAGGTCACAGGAATTCGGTCAGGAGTGGAATTCGGTCAGGGAAGGGATTGGGGCTGTCCCACGCCCCACGGAGGAGGAGCGCGGGGCTGCCCCGGGGGCTGCCCCCGCTGCTGTCCCCGCTGCTGCCCCCGCTGCTGCCCCCGGGGCTGCCCCCGCTGCTGCCCCCGCTGCTGCCCCCGCTGCTGCCCCCGGTGCTACCCCCGGGGCTGCCCCCGCTGCTGTCCCCGCTGCTGCCCCCGCTGCTGCCCCCGGTGCTACCCCCGCTGCTGCCCCCGGGGCTGCCCCCGCTGCTGCCCCCGCTGCTGCCCCCGCTGCTGCATCAGAGCACCTCGCTCACCCCACCGCCGCTCTTATGTGAACAAACGGGAACTACAGGGCAAGGACAAGAGTGCACCGCGGCCAGGGCCTGCCTGGGGCAGGAGCACCCACAGCACCGTAACACACCTCCACTCCTTTGCCCATGTTACCCTTTTTTCCCCTTAAAACACAGGCTTAAAGCCTCCGGGCCCGAGGCCGGCCAGCACCGACCCCCGAGGGCTGCGGCCGGCGCCACCCCCAGACACGGCGCCCATGTAAATGGAATTATGGTGTCCCACCATGTCCCTCCGTGTCCCCTCCCGTGTTTCCCCGGCTCTCACCCGCCGCCTCATCGCCCGCCGCCGCCGCTCGGTTGCCACGCGCTGCCGTAAAGCGTCCGCGTCGTAACGACGAGGGGTGGTGTCCGTGGGCGTGTTCACGGCAGGGCGGGGCACGCGCCTGCCTCCCTCCCTCCCTCCGCCGGGCGGGCGCGAGAGGGCGGCGCGCGCGCGCGGGCAGTCGGGCAGCGCCCGGGCGGCGGCGGAGGTGGCGGCAGCGGCCGTCCGCACCCCTCCTTGCCGGGACCCACGGACCTCCCTCTGCTCCGATCCCCCTCGGCTCAGACCCCCGAGAGCCTCCTCGGCACCGATCCTTGGGACGCTCCTCAGCACCGACCCTCCTCATCACAGACCCCCGGCTCCTCTATTCAGAACCGTCCTCCTTCAGCCAACGACCCTCGGGATCCCTCTCAGCGGCGGCGGCGGCTGCGGGCGAGGGATGCGCCGCGCCCCGACTGCCAGGTGAACGGTGGCGGCGGCGGCGGGGAGCGGAGCAGGGCGGGGGCCTCCGGTGCGCACGTGAGGTGGGAGCGGTGGGGCGGGGGTCGTGAGGCGAACCCCGCCGGAGCATCGCGGGGCCCTCGGGTGTCTTTGTTCGGCGGAGGAGGGCGAGTCTCCCCGGCGTCGGGGGGTCTGCCCGGTGTCGCGGAGTCCCCCCCGCGGGGGGGTGCGGGATCCTCCCCGCCTGAGCCGCCCCCGGCGGGTGCGCGGTGCGGGGCAGCCCCTCCACCTCCCACTCCCCACATGCACGGGGAGCCGGTGCCGCTCATCGCCGGTGGGTGGGTTGGACACCCAGGGCATGGAAAAAACAGCGGGGTGGGAGGAGATTTACCTTAGAGGCGTCCCCGGTGTCACCAGTGGGGCCGTGGGCTGCAGCCCTGAGTGTGGCAGCAGCCCTGAGGCCACGGCTGTGCACATCGCGACGGGAGCAGGTCGCGGTCGCCCGCGGACGCCCCGTGGCTCCGGCATCCCGGTACGCCGCGCAGAGCCATTCCCGAGTCCCCATCAGCCATTCCCGAGTCCCCATCAGCCATTCCCACCCGTCGGAATGAGGTATACCTGGCTCTGCTTAGCACAGTGTTGGACTTCACGGCAGTTCCCACCCTGGCACGCCGGACCCCTGTGCGAGCTCTGCTCCTCGGAAGGTTAAAACGGTCGATATTTCTTTCTGGAATTTTCCTAAACGTAGCCAAAACGGCCTTCGCTTTATCCCAAGGAAATAAACCCCCTCCGACGTGACCTGCGCTGGGACCTGCCGTGAGTTCGGAGCCGGGCGTTTTGCCGCCCTTCTGCTTCTCCTGCGGCTTCTTCCTCCTCCATGTACGTTTTCCTATCCCCAAATCCAGCCGACGTTGATAAAGTGGGGAGCGTGAGCTCAGCAGAAATCATGGCTTTCCCATCCCTCGCTGCAGCGCGGTCCCTGCCCATCGGCAGATCAAAAAAATAATCACGTAGCGGCAGAGGAAGGAGATTTGCTGCTACGGGGAGGAAAACCGGCGCGGTGTCTCACCCAGTCGATAACCGAGCGCTGTAATAAATCGCTCTGTAGATTGCTAGGTGTGGAATTGGGTTTCTGGCTGGCTCAAGTGCTTTCCTGACTCGTTTCTCATGGGACTGCTAGGAAATCACCGGGGAGCGTTGTGCTCCCATGGGGAGGTGCATGGATGCTGCGGTGATGGGCTGTGAATCCTTAAGCACGACCTTACAAATCTGACCTTAGCCATAAACTCCAGCTAGCTTAGAGCCTAGGCTAGCTTAGAGTCTGTGTTATCCTTGAAGAGCATCATCTTTCCAGCCCCTCACCCTACAGTCACACAATTTCCCCTGTGTCCTTGAGTAAACTCACCCATTTCAATGGCTTTTCTCATTTTTACATTTAATTGAAATAAGAGAGTTTTCTATGCCTTTTTTTCTCACTGAGGCACTCCCAGCCTTTGCCCTCTCTTCTGGCTGTAATTTTTGATCCCCAAGACTGTTTTGAAAGTTGTCAGTCAGGCTGCTGATGGCAGGGAAGGTAATTCAGCAGCCCTGGCACACAACTAATAATGATTTTCTTTTCTGGGCTATCGATGATAATGCAACTGCACATTTGTTCAATTTTTTCTTTATCTATGTATTTATTGTGATCAATGTATAAATCAGGCAGCTTTAGAGATTTTTCCTATATTTTGAAAGGCCTGGTGACCAGCAGCAGCACTTGGAAAAAGCTTTATTGTAATTCATCATGTATTTAAAATGTAGATCTGTTTTGTGGAGTTATTTGTTCTGTGCATCTGCTGCTCCTGTTATGATTTTTAAACTCCACATTTTCACCCTTTTTTCCTTCTTATTTTGGGTGGGAAAGCTGCATTTTAAGATTAAAGGTATCAAATGCCTAATATAACTATTGCTGTTACAGCATCCTTCACAAACACCTGTACTAAACCACTCGGACAGTCAAACCTTTGGGATCCTTTGCTAGGCAAATCTGAATGCTTTATGCCTAAATCATTTGTATCTGGGATGTTTATGGTGCATTTCATGAGCATTGATCAGGTTTGCTGGAAAACCCCTGAGAATGTGAAGCACCTGAGGTGGGGTACTTGGCAATGTGAAACCCAAGTTATCTGTGCAGTCTTAGTTTAGTTTGTGTCAAGGTATGGCTGGACATGAAATCCTCATCCTCTGCTTGGTTTCTGGGAGGACAGTGTTCTGCTCTGGGTGGAAGAATGGATCACTCCTTCACATGCCCACAAGTCAACAGGGGGAGTACTGGGAGCACAGGGACAGTGCTGGTCCCTCCACTGGTTTTGCAGCTCGGCACCACTAAACTGGCAAGGAAGACCAGGGTTGGACATCCTTGGGATCACACGTGTCCTGTAGTCCTGGAGCTTAAATACCTCAGGTCTGGGGAAACTGGGAGCAAACTTCAGTGTCTGAAATGGGTGTACAAGGAAGATGGAGAGGGAATCTTCCTCAGGAGCTGTAGTTCCAGGCTCAGGGGGAATAGCTTCCCACTGCCAGAGAGCAGGGTTAGATGGAATATTGGGAAGCAATTGTTGGCTGAGAGGGTGGGAAGGCCCTGGTACAGGTTTCTCAGAGTAGCTGTGGCTGCCCCATCCCTGGAAATGTTCCAGGCCAGGTTGGACAGGGCTTGGAGCAACCTGGGATAGTGGAAGGTTTCCCTGCATGGCAGAGGGTGGAACAAGATCAGCTTTTAAGGTCCCTTCCAGCCCAAACCAGTCTGGGATTCTGTCATTCAAGGGTGACCAGAGAGTTTCTAAAGCTATTTGGAGTGGTTGGTTTTGGTGAGTATAGTGTGGCCATTTTCTGCCCAGTTCTAGTTCTTGCTCTAAACTGTGCAACTTTTGAACTCAATTCTTTTAAAAATACATTTATGAGGGAGCAAACAAGGTCGTTGAACCACTGGAAGCATCTTAGCCGGTCAAACTTGATTTCAGAAATTCCTACATCCCCTCGGTTTGTAAATAAAAGAGAATTTGCCTTCCCTCTTGCACGCAAAAACACCGGGGTTGAAGGCATGAAGCTCCCAGCCTAGCCTGAACTCTGGCTCCCTGAGGTGGACTGGGTGCTGGTTTCAGTTTTGAAACATGTGAGGTTTTTTTGTTTTGAGGTTTGAAAGAGCATCTGAATTTCTCAGGCTTTGTCCTGCATGCCGACATTTGCTTTACTTCCTCTCCAGTGAACGGGATTTCTCCCCTCTCGACAAAGTAAACATGAGCATAAATATTTAAAGGATCACGGCTCAAGTTTGCAAATTGGAGACTTTCTCTAGCATTCTTTTGGACAAAAGCAGTAGCACTGGAGATTTGGTGTCTGTCTGGGTGCTTCCCTGCTATGGGGAAAAGCTTGGCAATTCTTTGGGCTTCATGACTCAAAAATACTCTGCTGTGTTTACAGGTTAGATGGCTGAGATTATCACAAAGCTTGGTTTTCTTATGGAATTTTCAGGACAAAATGCTGCTGATGGGATATCTATGGATCATTGGAATTGAGATTGTTTTTGTGGAATTTTATTTTTCTGTTACACAAGCCAAATTTTTCCATAGGTTTTGGGTATACATGTGAAGGCACAGGTGTTCAGAGTTGAGACAACAGAAACCAAACACATGAAACTCTTGCCAGATAATGGATGAAAACAGGAAAAAAGGGAAATGGAATAGTCTTTGTTTTCTTTGTTTGTCTCTTTGATATTAAATCTCATGCCGTGTTTGACAGGTCGAACACCATGGTGACATGTACGTCTCGCTCCTGTGATTGTGTCCATGTCTTAACTTCTGTGTCTTGTAAACTTTTTGTTGTGGAACTCAACAAACCCTTTGAGCTCAGAAAGTACAAAAATTCAGGAGGGAACATGGATTTTTAGAGTTGAACTAATTTTTGTGTCTGTTTTCAAAATATTATCAAGAGTTGCAGTTTTGTTAGACCTTGTGGTAGCGTTATTCTGTCTGTGAGGGGAATCTGTGGATCCCTTTTTCACAGGTACCTGTGGAAAAACCTTACAGGCGAGGTGAGAGTTCCATGCCTTCACCACAATGGCTTTTTATTCCTAACAAAACCCCCATGACCTTAATGCTGTCTCTGATGGAGGAATGTAGGCTCCCCTGGGTCAGAAGGGAACTCAAGAGGTCACTTGATCCAAAATCCTGCTCCCAGCAGGATTGTCTGCAAAGTCAGATTGGGTTCTTCATGGCTTTAGGTGTCTCATGTCTGTTGCCTTCCACCTATGGTTTACAGGCTGCAGGATGAGAAGGGAAATGGTTTGAGCTGTATTTAGGTAGGAGGTGGCCAAGTAGAATGAGATTATCTGTGATCCACTGCTTGCAGAGTGTAGCCTTCCACTTGCAGCCTGTTAAACTGCTGCTTCCTACTGCCTTTCCATGAGTTCATTAAGCTGGTCTAGTCACAGGCTGCAGTTGGAAGAGGATCTGGTCTGGCTAAAGTTAAATTTGGAAGGAGAACAGTCCAAATCCATTTGCTGGTAACCAGCATGAAGCTGGCAGGTGGCTCCATGGTGTTTCAGTGGAGTTTTCAGAATTTTTCTAGGCAAAATAAAATAGATAAATACCTGTGATTTGAGGATTGTTGTTACTCTTCTGATTACTTTCTACTGTTAAAGTCTTGCATTGCAGTTTCTCATTAGGTATGGATGTGCATCCCTTTTGGGAGGGATGAGATGTCTCTTTGTGTAGGGTTCTCTTATAACTTAGACTGTTCATACCATGTCAAACCATGGTTAGACAAAGCCAAGGGTCATAGGTTTGGACTCTGCTGGTGTTTTTTGTCAGCCCTTTTTTAGAGGTTTTCTAAGCTCATGAAGAGACAGAGCATGATGTTCAGCCAGGCAAAATTTTTTTTGCCAAGGAAGATGGGGTTCGGGTGGAAAGGCTGTGGTGCAGTGAGGATGCTCTGGGTAGGACAGCACTGAGACTGGATCATGTCAATGGCATCATGGACAACAAAGAAGAGAGGAGCTACAGGAGCTCATGAAGCAGCTGGTTATCCTGGGCAGATACACAGTGTGTCCAGGTTTGGGTGTAGGTACTTGTGCATTAAGCATCCAGATCCAAGTTTGCTTGGACCCTTTGAGATCTGTCTCTATATCCCCTGAAAGAATATTGATATTCTTTAGTTGGATCCTGTCTCTGTTGATGTGAGATCAACACAGAAATCTCTGTGGAGAGCTCAGACAACTGGGTCTCATACAAGCTCTCATCTCACCTACAGAGATACTTTGCTTTTTTTTTTTTTCTGCTACGTTCCTGATTTAAAATAAGATGCAGGCATAGCTCTGCTGTGGTCTCCTGTCTTCTCTCTGTTGGGTTGTGGTGTGCTTTTAAAGATCTCTTCCAGGTCCTGGAGGAAGTTGATGAAATCCCTGTTGGTGTGAAGGCCCCTAAGGATAGGCTGGCTCTATGTGTCCCTTTGAGGGGAGGGGAGGGCTGGGCCCTTTCAACCCTGCTCAGCTTCTCTTGGAAAAATCATCTTGGTTTCCATCCCTGTGACTTGCAGGAGCTACTGCAAATTCCTGTTAGGAGCAGGGGGGAGCAGAGCAGGGGACTGTCCCACTTGGATGCTGCATGAAGTAGCAAAGGAAAAATGTAGTTTAAAATAAACAAATGCCTTGACTACCCCCTTTAAATGTAAAAATTGTCAAAATATGTGGATTTCAATATAATTTTTGTGTCTTATTTGCTGGTCTCTTCACCTTGAGTCACTTTTTGGCATCCTCTAGATGACCTTGAATCCTAGAGTTACTCTTCGGATGTCCGTTCCAGGTCTTGGCTTGTATCCATCATGCACAGATAATCTGACATCCTCTGTGCTGTTTTTTAATAAAAATTATTTGGACTGTCTTTTATTTATTGCAAAACATAACCTTTAAAAGGTAGAGGATCCTGGATATGCTGCATCATGGCTGAGTATTGATGGAAGAGGAGTGTTTAATCCAGACAGATCCATCTTTGGAAAACCTGAGCTTTAAAACCAGCTCAGACTATGAACGTTTTTGATAGACCGCCAAGAATTCTTTTATTGTATTCAGCATCTACATGGTTGGTTTTGAGGGATGAACTTAAAACAAGTTAACTGAAAATATTTACTTTAGTAGACTTCCGTAACTCTACTGTCTTTTCACGTAAATAATGTAGACCAAAATAAAAATTCTCCTAAATGTTGCCATTTAAACTTATATGACACTTGTCTTTAAACTGTTAGATTGGTTTGTGCTTGTTGGGTGCACAGGACAGCCTCCCCGGGGAGGAATTAGTAAATGATTTAATTGTTAAGGAATGTGGTCCCATTAGGCAAAAAGAAAAAAAAAAAGGGACCGCAGTGGATCATTAGAAATGTTGTGCTTGATTAAAACAATGCTGAGCAATTTGTAATGATTTTTTGAAATAAATAGCTTTTTTGGAAGAGGGAGGTTATGTGGGTAAATAACCCTTCTGAGGGTTTCTTTGAGTGCAGGAGAACTGTTCTCTGCTCCTTAATTCACCAATTGCTTCATAAATTGGGCATCATTCTGTGGAATTTGTTGCTGCTGGTGGTGGTAAGGATGGCAGAACCACTTCAGCTCAACAAAGGGATTTGAAGAGTTGTTTAAAAGCAGAGCCATTGTTTCTTTTGCTTCTTTTCATCCAAAAATAAAGATCCAGCCTTGCTGCTAAGGGATGTGGCAGCCCAGGCGCCTCCCTTGGGATTCGGGCCCCACATTTGTGGAGTGCAGTGAAACGTCTGGCTGAGCAACCAGGGCACACTCTGGGTTCCTCCTTCCTGGCCAGACTGTGGCACAAACAACCTGCACAGACAGGCACTGGCATTCCCTGTCAGCAGAGCTGGGGCAGCCATCCTGCAGATAATCTTATCCAGAGGCACTTCGCCGTGCTGGGCAGGTAGGCAAGGAGATAGCAGGACAATGCAGAGCAGAGGTCAGGTTTGAGGTGCCTGCAGCAGATAACGAGGAATCTTAAGAGTTTTCCTCAGCTATGAAGAGAATGAACTTTACCAAAAGCAACGGAGGAGTCTGTGGGGAGAATTGGATGAATCCACAAATCCTTTTGCTGGTCGCTGCTTAACAACCTTGCTCCACTTCAGGGGTTTCCAAGTGCATCATGAGTTGTCAGAGCAGTTGTTTCAAAACATAGTTCCCTTCTCCAAATGCATCTCTGATCTCATTGCAATCCACAGGGATGTGATTAAGGAATTTATTAGCATTGATAAACATTAGCAGCAGTATTTTTTTAATATATCTTTAAGAAATAACTTGCCAAGAAAGAAGACTTGGCAATTGTTGCCTGTTCCTTGCCCCAGCAATTCTGTGGAAAAGACATGGACTTGTGCATTGTTCCAGGCTCCAATCTCTTTGAAATTCCAGGTGGGAGCTGCTGCCTTCCAATGTTTTGTTTCTGACTTCAGCTGTCCTATGCTGTGTTTCTTCATTTATGTGATTGAAATACTCCTCTAGAGCTATTGCTGTTCATCTGAGGTGAATAATACAATAAATGTGAGAAATGGGGTAAGGAGAAAAAAATGAGTTCAAAGGTCCATTTCTGAGGGGTTGAGAATTCATTCTCCTACCTAACAGTCTTTGCTGAAACAAGGGGAAAAAAAATCCCTGCTTGAGTATTTTCCTGTTCCCACAGAGGGAAGGTGTGAATCTCACCAATGGTTTGCTGACTCGGTTTTAGCAACATTAGGGATTTCCTCCTGGTTTTTTTCTCTGCAGCTCAGCTGCTTGAAGGTTGCTTTCATTTTTATTTTGTTGGGGAAGATGTGAAACCTGAGGAGCAAAAGCTAAATGAGATGCTTAATACACTGTAAGGAGTGGCCTTGTGTGAAACTTTTTCAGTTGTAGACAAAACTACTTTGAAAACTCAGTCTGAAGGTAGCTCAGTCTGATATTTGTGGTTCAGACTGTGTGGTGGGGACATCTGGATCTTCTGTCTTGTGTTGAATCTATTTTTAATAAAAATTGAATCCTTGAGAGAATATCTCAGAAAAATAATTGGAAATTAAAACATGGATACATGGATTTATGATGGTTTGGATGCAGTTTTTCTGTGCATTTTGAAGTTTTCCTTCCCTGAGCACAGATTATCCTCTGCACCGAGAAAGGTGTTGGGGTTTTTTTCTCTTCTTGTAGGACTGGATCAACTTTCTTTTCTGTTGTGTGAGCATTAATCTACATACTTTCTTTTCAGGTATGCTCTTCAGGGGCTGCGAGGGGGCAGGTATTCAAAAAACTTGAACAATTTTCCTTAGGTGAAGGATCATTACAGGTTCAGGTGCTGCTGTTATTAGTGAGACTCCCGCCAGCTGCAGTTTAATTTTCTAAATGTCTAAATGTTGAAATTCCAGGTTGTTACACAAGTATGTGTGTTGGTGTGCTTTGAGAGGCTGGAACTCTGGACTGCTGGGATAATTCTTATAACATTGACAGATTTGAAGAGAAGGTCAGATTGGGAAATTAATCACCAAAATCATAAAAAAATTCAACCTGTTTGGTTTCTAATGTAATGTGGCCTTGTGTGATGTGGGGGCAAAATGATTGTAAAGCTGTAAAGTCAAGTTGGAGAATTGAGTAGAAAATAGTGACTTAGCAACCTGGTGCACACCAGGAGACCTTGAGATGCTTGTCCTGGAGCAGCCCATTGCAATGAGTGGCCTTGGGAATCTTGGGGGTGGGAGAAGCAACAAAGAAGAAAACAAAGCTCAAAACTAACCAGAGAAATTCCACTGGTTTAGTTTTGGATTGTGCTAGCTGGACTATCATCCTTTAGGGAAGACTGAGGTGGAAGGTGCCATGGTGGCACTGAGGACCTGGGTTAGGCCAAATTAGACCTGAGATCATCCTGTGTGTTTTTGCTGGTGTTGCTGGGATCTTCTGCTTCATCCTGCTCTTCCTGGTGCTCAGCAGCTCTGAAATCTGGACCTGAACTGGGGTTTGGGGGGTTGTTTAGCTTTAGGGGTTTTTTTGCTGCTGCTGTAGTGGGGTTTTTTGTTTGCTTTGTTTTTCCCTTAGTACCTAAAAATGCCCCAGCTCCTCTCACCTGGTAGGAATCATCTATTGTAGAGGCAGGTAGGGAGGTAAAATCTCTGTGGTGGCATTTGCTCACTGATAAGAGTATTTTTTTAATGCATTTCCTTTCCTCATACTCAACATGCCTTTTAATTCCTCAAGAAAAAAAGGTGTGGGGTGTTTGGTGCATATGCTGAGATTCACAGGGGTGGTTTTGGGTGGGTGAATTTGGGGTGGGCAGCTGTGCAACTGTGTGCTATTTTAAGGAAAACAAGTATTTTGTTTATGTTACAAAGTAGTGCTGAGGGATTCATGTTGCAGGTGAAATTTTGGGTTAACTGTTTTACTCACCATAACGTGCTGAAAAATTATCCATACACATTTGATCTTGCTTCTTTTTTTTTCAATTCTCAAAACCTTTTGTTATTCTGAAGCTGTTGATTTTTGGGCAAAAACAATACGAGGCAGTCGCTGTGGTCTGCAGGGTGGGGCTTGGAAAGGTCTTGTTGCTGATTCCCTTCACTGGGAAGGGCTAATTATAGAGACAAACTGGGGAAGGAAGAGAACGGGGTCAATTAGAGCATCCAGCACAGTTTCCTTTAAATTAGAGGTTGGGCTGGAGAGATAAAAAAAAGCAAACCCCAACGTTAAAGAGGCACAGAGTGAGACCTGAAATACTCTGGTGCACAGCAAGCTCAGCAGCTACAGCAGATGTTCTGCAGTTTCAGTTTGAAATAAAGAACATGTTGAATTAGGAGTTTTATTGCCAGAATTGCCAAATTGAGCTGAAAAGACAGAGGAGATCCTGCTACTGTTTTTATTCTTTAATATACTTTTGGCTTGCAGTAGATTGAGATAGTGAATGAAGCCAAGAAATACCTTGCCCCAAATGGATAAAATGGATTTTGTGGGAAAAAGGAATTGATTTTAAGTTTTTAATGTTCAGAATGTTATATTTTCATAAAAAGACTACCTGCATCCTTGTACACATAACATGGATCAGTTTTGTACATATTTTATCCCATTTTGGAGAGGCCAGTAGGGCTAAACTTTTTCTTGGAGCTGTTTTATGGATTTAAAAGTTTTATTCCCTGCATTTCTGTGTAATCTAGCTCGGGTTAGAGGACACAGTATTTGAAGGTATGGTGCAAGCTCTGGGCTCAGAGCTCTGAATGTGTGGAAAGCAATAAATCCCAATGCCAACTGGCATTTGTGCAAGTCAGTGAAAAACCAGAAGAGCTTTTATGGTGCTCTTCCCACATGATCCTCTCAGTCACTTAATACCCTCTTGCCTCAGATTTTAGGGCAAAGACCCTCCCCATATCTGCCAGGTATATTTGCTTCCCCTTTGCCAGATCACCTACCTGGCAGTGTGCAATCATGAGGAATTGCTGTGCACAAAGGGAGATGGCAGAGCAGGGAGAAAAACCCATCATTTCATGTGAATGTTTCAATCCAGATTGGCAAATTCCTTCTGCCTGTGGAGTGACTCATGCTGGGCTTCCTCACTGGAGGCCACTACTGGCAGGGCATCAAAGGAGCAGCACTTCCAGCCTGGAGCTGAACCAGGATCTTCCTGCAGCAAGGGCTGTTTTTCTGCTCCTGGCTTCTCTCCATATGCAGAAGGTGGTGAGATGCTCCCAAATCTCAAGGGAATTGGTGATAAATTTGATGAATTCATGTTGAGGGTAAGAAGGGCTGCTTCTTGCTGCTTTGAGCAAGGCACGTGCCTCTCCAGAGGGTCCTGCCCAACTGGGGATGGGCTGGGAAAGGCCCTTTGAGGTCAGTGACACAACCAGCAGAACAGTTTGTTCACTTCTGGTTTCTTGGGTAGAGCTGATATGCAGGGGTTTAGTGTGGCAGTTAGGAAATTCTTCAGCTAGGAAGGAAATTTTTCATTTTTCCTGAGGGCTTAGGTAGAGGTACCCTTTGCTTAGGGCTATGGTGCAGCAGAGACTCCTGCCCTCCTCTCCTTCATTCTCCTAGTAAAACAGATGATATAAATGCTTCTCCCTTATTTTTGGTTCAACCAACATAGCTCTAAATCTTTGAAAAACTAATTATTTGAGCAGCTCCACCAAGTTTAGGATTGTGCCACCAGGACCTAGGAGAGCCTACAGCATGTCACTGGTAGTTTGATGTGAGAACACTCTCATGAGCTGAACTGTTATTTTTAGGGATTTTTTTTCAATTGAAGGACACTATCAAATGTTTTGTAGGGTTTCTAATATTATTTTACAAATTATTTACAGTGTTAAATAGTATTTTTAGGTTTTTTCTACCTTTTTATTGTGTTGCCTATGTGCCCAAATTACAGGTCTCTTGTGAAGCTGTGAACACTTTGACTGTTTGAGGTGGATCCATAGGGTCTATCAAGGGGATGTAGGTATTGGCACACCCACAGCCATGGCTGTGGGATATTCCTCATTTGTAGGTGTCATGAAGGGGAGAGAAAAGCTGCAGAGAATATGAAAGGGATATATAAATATTTAGAGGATGTTTCTGTCTGGCAGCAGACTCTTGGAATATCATGAAAAGTGGTGATTTTCCTTCTTTTCTTCATTCCTGAATAGGTTTAAACTGTAGATGAGCATCCTGAGCTGGCAGAGGAGTCAACCTCTTGATAGCAATCCAGAATTCTGTGTGAGGAAGAGCCTCAGAGTACAGATTAAAAACACAAAGTTAATACAGTGAGGATCTGTTGAGATGCAAAAGAAGAGCAATAAAACTATAGAAAACAGTGACTTTTGCTACAATGTCCTGGCAGGTCAAGATTGTCTTTCTCAGTTTAGAGGGAAGCTGCTCTGCTGGCTGGAATAAATGCCTGAAAAGGGAGCTTTAGCTCTTCTTCTTTTTTGGGATTTTTTTTTTTTTTTTTTTTTTAGCCCCTCATATTTTAATTTATACAGTGGCATTCTAAATACTGCATTGCTCTGATTCATCTTTTGCTTCCATTTAATGTACGTGTTCCTCTCCTTGTGGTTATTGCATGTATGTGACAGTGTCCACAGCCCACAGATGGGGTTATGGTTTTCATATCACCTCCTTCTGCATCTGTCTCCTGCAATCCCTGGGGTTTTGGAGGGCTGCTACAATACTTACATTTCAGCATGTTTTCTAATTTTTTTCACCAGCTGTCTGCGTGTCAGTCTGTGCTTTCCCTCCTTTTTGTTGTGCAACATTTTGTCAACAATTTAGAAAATTTCAAAACCAAGCTCCCTAGTTTTTTTTTTTGTAAAGTCATCAAATTGACATTTTTATTTCAGATTGTTTCCTGCAGAACCCTGAGTTGATTTTTTGCCTGTGTCTAATGAGTCAGCACAACTGTTGAGCACGTGAAGCTTCACTGGTTGCTGAGTTCTATTTTGCTGTTCAGTTTTTGAGTTAGCCCTTTAGCTGAGAGCACTTAAATGCAAAGTACTGCAACTTGTGATGCACTGAGGCTGAGTTTGGTTTATTTCTAATTAAGATTTAAATGGTCACCTCTAAGTGGTTGAATGTGAAAACTGCCTAGAGAAACCCACTGCCATAGGTACAATGTGCTGAAGGAGGTAATTGTTTGCTAGGTCTCTGATTTTTAAGAGTCTCATTTAATTTTGCATGGATTCAGGTGTCTGAACATGTTCAGTGCTGCTGCTGCTGTATTTTCTTCCCTCCTCAGCCTACTCAAGACATTAGACCCAGCTTTAGTTTTCTCAGTTTCCTATGATTCTCAGTTAACCCTCTGCTCAGGAAATCGGTGGCTTCCTGCTGGCTATTTGTAGTTGCTGCTGGCCAGCTGAAGTGAGGTGATGTCTGTGCACTGAAATATGATTAAACCCTTGGAAAGATTTGTTTGGCACTATGAGGATGAGGTTTTTTGAGGCATTGTCGAGGTGAAAGCCCATGGCAGTGGCACTTCATTAATCTAATTTACTGGTGTTTGAAGAATATCTGATCTTATTGTCCCTTCCTTCATATGAGAAATCTAATCTCCACTTGAATTAGCCTTTGTAATAAGGCTCCTGCTTGATAAGTGAGTAGACAAATATTGGGGCCTTTCCACTGAGGGCTTTATCCTTCCCTGAGATAAAGCAGTTGGGCTCCAACGTAGGTTATTTATGCACAGGCTTATCAGCATTCCTGAATTGCCCCTGCTGCAGAGCCCAGGCACTCCTGCCCCTAAACAAAGCCACATTTAGCTTGATGACTCCTTCCCTAGACCAGGAATAAAATATTCTCCTGTTTTCCTGCATGCCTGGTATTTCTGGCACTGCCTATGGCGTGCATGTAGAAAATGCATAAGGAATCTGCTGTCTGTGGGCAGATCCCACATCAGGCCAGGACTTCCAGTGCCAGGGCTGAAATAAGTGCAGCCTGTTCCCTGGGCGCCTACACCATCTGGCAACCTGGAGAGGAGGAGGAGGATAGCAAGGGTCAGAAGCAGATTGTTGCCCTTGCAAATAAAACCTCTCGTCCATCCTGCAGTCCTGGAGGTCCAGCACTTTCTGCCTTGGAATGGAACGAGTGAGTCAAGCTGCCCCAAGCCTCAAAGCTGCAGTGGGATACAGGATTGATGGCAGAAGGTGGCTGGTGTTAGAAAGAAGGAGAATAAAAATTATCTTAGGTTGGGGTTTTTTTTTGCTTTCTGGGTGAAAAAGCAGAGGGAGAATTGTTTCCAGAGGTGGTCTTGTAGCTGATGGCAGGGAGCACTAGAATAAACATGGCAGTAGAGTTAATAGATGGGGAGGTTTCTTCCTGTCCTTTTACAAAATTCCAGTTGAAGCATTGTGTTGTTGGGGGAATTCTTTGCAAAACAACACCAGGACACCCCTTGGAGAGGTCCCCTTGTAACCTGTTGAAAAGCCAGCCCATGACATAGCTATGATCAAGATGAATCTGAAAAAAACCCTTTGAAGTTCTTTATTATATTACTGGAGATGAAGTATCTATTCTCACTTCATTCTATTTCTATATAAACTCATTAAACTGACCTTCTCTGCTTTATATTTCTCCTAATTCGTATTTTCAGTGCCCTAATGGACTGTTTGGTGGCTTCAATGCTCATGTGATTGAATCACTCTTTGTGTTGGTTTATAACCATGCTTCCTTTTGCTCTGCTTGTGGTGTGGAGTGAAACCTTGGAGACATAATGGGATTTTGAGAGAGAAGGGAGAGGGTAGGAGGCTGTAGTTGAACAAAATCAGTTCTGATCAGCATTTGCAGTCAATTGGGACATACAGAGTAGTCATCATTGCTTAATTTTGGTGCAGACAGTTCAGCATTCAATTTGAAGACATCATAAAGTATCCATATATTAATGTTGAAAGCTTCTGTGTGTCTGGTCATGCTTAGTTTTTCCTCTCATTCATGCTCCTTTGAATGTTTGCCAGCAGAACTCACAAGACTAAAACCACCTAACATCTTATCAGTCTTGATCCAGTAATCATCTGCCTGTGTTGTTCACCTTGAACCTGAACTGGTGAGCAGAGTACTCAGGCATGGAGAACATGAATGCTCTCCTTTGGAAACTTCCCCTAATCTTGATGTTGAATGCTTTGTGGGTGTCTCAGCCTGACAGGATTTCTGGTGGTTGGTGTGACAGGCATCCACTTGACTCATTCAGACAAGTTAACCCCTTTTCTACCAGCCTGATTCAAAGTCAGGGTCCCACCATGGGTATGTTCAACCAGAGTTTTGGCCAGCTGCTTGTGCTGTTGGCACATAAAGTGTAAAAAATACTTGCCATCCCTAGAAATGTTTTGAGTTGGCTGGTTGTCCCCATGGTAAACCCACCTCAGTTTTGACTTGCCTCATTCGCAAACATAGAAATAAGTGACCAAATGATCACAGTGAAAGTATTTTGGAGGATGTGACCTCCTCTGCAGGAATAAGTTGTCCCTGTTACTTTTTTTTTACTCAACCCAGTGCTTCTCATTTTCTTATGAAAAACCAGCTTGTTTAACTTCCCTTAGTGACACTACCCAAAAAAACCCCTAAACCCAGCAGTAAAGGGCAACCTGAAAGGACATATCATGGAGGGCTGTGGCAAGGACCTGCTGGGATGCAGTTAATTTTTTTATAAAATCTAATTAAAAGCATGCTTGCCACAGCTGCTCATTGGAGGAGCTGTTTTGATTTATGTTCTTGCATCTTTTGCTGCTGAGATGAGACCCAGCATGGCTAAATGATGAGGTTCAGGGGAATATGAGCCAAACAGATGCACTTCAGTAAATGAAACTTCAGTCTTGGATTTACTTAGCTCATTTCCTGGTGTCATTACCTTATCCAGATGATGAATGTGCCTAGTTGTGGGATCCTACACTGAATACATTTTGAAATGTTTTTTTCACACTCCCTTCTGTGGACCTCATCACACACCTCAGTTAATCCATTTCAGGCAGTTTCATTTCCATACCATATGTTCTTCAAGGTGTTTTGGAGGGATAATTATGTGAATATAATTTACTTTCCTGTGTGATGCCAAGATATGCTCTGCTTTTCAGGTACAGGGGGAGGCACACATATCTCATTGAAGTCTTGATAACTTTCTGAAGGTTCTGTCTCCTGTTGTCTTTGTGGGGACAAGGAGATCATGTCCTCACTCTGGAATGTTTCTTAGACTGACTTAACACCCCATCCTGCTAGTGGGATCTTTTCCTTAAAGAGCAACCATAATTTCCATAACATTAATTTTTGAGGAAGTTAGGAATGTAAATATTGTGGTGAATTTAGGGGATTGAGAATCTTTCATGCTCAAATCCCCCTAGCTAAGTGTTAATGTAAATGATAAAAGTGAATTATATAGTCAGAGAAAGCCCAGTTTCTTTTGGGATTTTTCCTATTGAACAAATCATGAAGAACAAACTCAGCTGCAATTGCAAACAGCTGCCAAGGCTTCACCAATTTACCCAAATTACTGGAGCAATGCACTGAAGTTGACAAATTTAGCAGCATCTGGATGGTACTAAAAAAGCTGAAACCTTCATTCTTTAACCAAATCTGTTTTACAGTGTCTTTGAGCAAAGTTTGTTTCAATTTTTGTTAGAGGTGAATAGGTTGTCCTTGGACTACAGATGTGACTGAACTTTGGAGGAAAAAATACCCCATTGGATTATTTAGTAATTTAGGCTAGGAAATCCCTTCCTTACACACACTTCTATAGGGTTTGGGTTTTTTTAACTAAAATTTTTAAAATTATGAATGGAGCCAGAATGGTGCAAATCAGAATTCCAGTGTATTTTTTAACTTGACAAAGCACTGCAGCAAGAACAGTTATTTCCCACATAGGACTTATTTTTGCTCCTTTTGTAGATGTGATGTCCTTTAATATAAATTATGAATTTGTGATTGTAGTAGAGAAGAAATGTTTTGAAAACATGTCTGCTGATAATTGGTATTATAAAAGAGATTGAACTATTAAATAGGGATGATGTGTAATGCATGGTGACCTTGCCCATGATGGAGTTGGAATGAGATAATCTCTAAGGTCCCTTCCAACCCAAGCAAATCTGAGATTCTCTAATCACTGGGAGCAGCTTTATTTCATCAAATCTATTGCTGTATTTTGGGCAATTGAGGCTGAAGCCTCTACCCAATTGATTTCAGGACTGTGGCTAGATCTAAGTGATACAGGGATGAAGGTGATAAGGGAGACTTGCAAGGAGGGATGTCAAGGTTAGATGGTGAATCCTTTCAGTGGTAGCAGTTTGGAAGATGGAGATGCAGCATGCACTTTCCTCATGACAACATGAGAGCCTGGGTTGACTTTTGATGGGAGGAATACCAAACCAGCAGATTATGGAATGCTCTTGTCTTTCACTCTTCAATTAATAAATAAAATTTTAAAAATCCCCAAACCTCTATTTCAGAGGAACATGTTTTAAAAAGGGCAACAACCAAAAGCCCTCATCCATTAAAAAATTACCCTTTAAACTTGATCATCCTTTAAAGGTCAGGGGTTAAGGATGTTTAAGTCAAATTGCTGATGAGTTTTACCATAGATTTCATTGGAAAGGCTCAAGGAAAGTGGAAAATCCCTGAGCCTCAGGTGTAAAGTCAGCAAGGACAAGCAGGAGTAGAACAAATAGGTTCCTCTGTGTCTGTCAGATCACTGACAGCACAAACACTTTTATGTACTTAAATGTCTGGAAAACTTTGATTTGCTTTCTGCCTGCAGCCAGGGTACAGAGAAGGATAACAATCCTAGGCTGTTTTTCTGCAGAAAGGGACTTTTGACTGAGGATGAATGATAGCATAGGGTAGAATACAAGTCTTCTGTCCTGAAAAGTCAGTTAAATCTCAGGTTTTGGGTATGAATTGTATTTTGTGATTCCTGTGCTCACCATATAGGTGGACTTGGTATATTGGGGAGAGAATTTTATGTACATGAGGATGGGCCTATTGTGAACAGAAATAACATTTCATATCATTTTTGGTCTCAAAAAATCCCCACACTAATACAGACACTGTGAAAATATCAGGGATGGTAAAGAATTCATATCTGAACAACAAGCAATAACCTGGTGTTCATCTGACAAACCAAACCAAACCTATCTGCTCAGATCCCTGTGTTGTAGATTCCTTTTTAGGACACTTTGAATTTTTCCTTAGTGCATTCTGAAATTTCCAGGGATGACACACCTATGCATTGTTCCCACCATGCTCATGCCACAGCTAATCCCAGGAGTTGTGGGCATGTCAGACCCACGCTGTGTCTTCCTGCAGCTGATGGGAGCTGAGAGGTGGCATCTGCTCACACACTCCAGTGCTGCTGGGAGAGAGGATGGATTGTTGGATGTCATAGCCCCAGGCACCTGCCTGTTTGTGGCTGCCCTCTGTCCTAATGTTTCTAATTCTGCTAGTGAAATGGAGTGGAAGTAATTCCAAAACCCAATAGGTTTAATATTCTGGGGGTTTTTTTATTATTTTATTGCTGTATCTCCTTTTTGTCCCCCACCCCTCCCTGTTCCATAATGACCTTGCTTTGCCTCCAGCAAGAAAATGGAACTAATTTTGTTGGCTTGTCTTTTTAAATACTTGTTATTGGATTTGCTCGACCTCTTTTTCTGCTGTGGAGAGTTGTGCTGGCTTTGTGCCAGTGGAATAATTTGTCATAATCTGAAAGTGTTTGGTTAAAAGGATTTACTGGCCCCCTTCCTCAGATTTCTGCTTTACATAAAATGATTCCTGGGGAACTTTGGGGTGTGTTGGTAGTTGGGGAGATGAATGTTTTGAAATAAATCCTTTGAGCATGAAAAAGATGAGACACATGCACAGGATGGGAAATATTTCACCTGGAATATTTGCCATGTGGTGAATATGAATTAAAGATTTAATGGCTTGAGAAAAGTAAATGATGTAGCATTTTTAGGCAGGATTTTGTAGATGCTTGTGAACTTCAGGGAGAGGTTTGTGTTACAACATCATATTTTAGTGTGGCAGAAAATATTCTCTTTTGTGATCAGTGTTGGATTCTCCTCTTCTAGGAGTAATCCCTAGATTTTCTAAATGAAGATGTGCTTGTGGAAAACCACCAAGATCTGGATATCTGAAGGTCCTGTCATTCCCATCTCAGTTGTCCTTGATGTAAATAAAAGGTGGAAATGAAGCCAGTTGTGTCACCTGAGCCTGTTCCACCAGGATCAGCATCGTGTTTCAGTTTCTCCAGATAATGCATGGCTGACCTTGGCTGTGTCCTGTCCCTCCCAAGGGTGAGGATACCAGGTTTAGGAATAGCTCCAAAGTTGTGAAAGCTATTTGGTTGTTCATAATAATTTTTAAAGAGCTTCAAGAAACGTATGGATTATGTTTATAACCAATTTTTCACTGTGAGTTTGGTCACTGCAGAATTGTCTTTTTCTGTACTGATGGCACAGAAAGAATCTAAAATATACTTAATATTTTTTATTAAGGAAGAGCATTAAAACCCAAGTGTGCTGCAGTTTTTTGAGGGATGTTTGTATGTCTCCTCCTGTGTCAGGTGTAATCTATGGCTTTCTGCACTAAGATAGGGAGCTCTCTGTGTGTTTTGTGGGAAGGAGGTGCCTCTGCTTTCGCTTGAACATGGAAGAGAAAAATTGGGATGGACAGGATGGCATGTGGTGGAAAGTAAAAGGTGAGAGGGCCCGATGACTTTCTCTGGGAATGACCCAGCAGCCAAAGCTTACACTCTTTTATTATGGAATCACCTCAGGCATGTTCCAAGCCCAAATATCCCACGGGAGGCTTTAGGTTTAGAACAGGTTTTGTAGGAAATGAGCATAGGAGTTGGAAAGGAGATGTTCTCACATTGCACTGGGCACCCCGTTCCAGGCTAAGGGCGATTATCGGCTGCAATTAGGGCAAATCTGTCACCGGAGCCGCTTTGGGAGCAGCCGCGGAAAATGCAGGAACAGATGTCACAGGGCAGCCCGGCAGACCTGGCTTACAGGAGCTTCTCTTTCTGCCTCTGCTTCTGCTTGGGATGGGGAATTATCCTGGAGATGTTTAATACTGGACTGCTGCAATCTGTCATTTAATTTCTTCAGCCGTCTGAGGGTGCCTGACCTCTCTCTGTGCTCTATGCTCTGGGGCTGTTTGTTTTCCCTTTGTTTTAATCCTCCCTTTTTGAGGATGGACCAGATCAGAATTTCTTTTTCATAGCAGTGCTCTGTCCTAATCAAAAATCATGCCTGCTACTGGAAAAAAAATTAGAATGCTCACACCCCAAATCCTACTCTGGACGGAAAAATAGTCCTAAAGACAAGGGAGGACACATGAAAGTACATAAAAAACAAATCCATTGTGCTGGTTTGAATATGCTCAGGTTTAACTTGTGCTCACTGAAGCATTGAAATCATTCCACTGCCAGTCCGGTGAATATTTCGATTTTTACTGCTTGGTGTCTCAAGAAACCAGATCTTCAGATGAGATTTTTTTTTTTTTTCCTCCCAGAGAATATAATGAGATACAGACTGTTTTGTCAATTGACTTAATTGCTACCTTATTGAATATATACACTGATTTATAAAATAATTTTATTTCCCAGAATGTGCTTTTTGAATTTTCTCTGCAGCATTTGTCTGCTCCCTGGAGTTTATGTCAAGCTGTAGCTTGGGAGAGGTGGAAGCTCTTATCCAAGTGCAGGATGAAATCTTGATCCCAGCTGTGATGTTGTTTCAGCTTTTGCCCCAAACAGAAAAGATTCAAATGAAATGCAAAGTCTGTGTATATCTTAGTTTCCACAGTGTCATCTTAGTCCTTGTTTGTAGGTTCTGTCTGTCCTTTGTGTTGGGTGTCTGTAGGGATGTACCTGTTTATGAGGTTTGGAAATCAGGGATGCTTTGCTCCTAATCCTATCAGTGATGTACAATTAGCACAAGGTGTGGAAACCCCCAGAAACAGCTTTAAATAACCCAGAGGCACCATAAAATACGTTTGTTACAGCAAAATGCTGGGTCAGAGTATCTGACATAGATCTTTGATAATTTACTACTTATTTCATTCTAAAAAGGTGAATTATAACATTCCTAATGGATGTATTTGTTCCCTGATGCTGGTCATCAAACATCCCTGAATTTCTGCAGTCAGTGTATGTGGAAAAGCAATATCATGAGGAGCTTAAGGAGAAGCTGAATTTTGTTTGTCCAGGGCTTCAAGTTCTGCTCAGGTGAGACCCACCTGCAGAGCTGCCCCCAACAGGAGAAGGACATGGAGCTGCTGGAGCCATGGAGGAGTCACAGAGCTGCTCTGAGGCTGCAGCCCCTCTGCTCTGGAGCCAGGCTGGAGAGCTGGGGGTACTCACCTGGAGAAGAGAAGGATCCAGGCAGACCTCAGAGCCCTTCCAGAGCCTAAAGGGGCTCCAGGAGAGGGCCTTGGGAAAAGGGAAATATTTCAATTAAATACTTGTTTAGCTTCTGCTTTTTTTGGTTTGTTTTCTTTTTTGCCTCTCTGTCTGATATCAATAGTTTCAAAGAACTGCAAAGCCTGTGTTTCAGGTAGCTGCCAAGAACTATTTTTAGTGGAGCTGTCAGTTCTAATTCAAGAGACTTTTAGTACATCTCGCATTGTGAAGTGGCTTTTGTTTTTGGTTTCAAGTCCTTGATGCTTTCAGAACACTCTTCCTCAAGTTTAAAAGCCCCTCTTGTGTTGTGGCATTTGCCTGACAGTTTAGTTTTCAGATAGAATATGAAATATATTTGTGGTTCATTTAAATCCAGCATCCTATTCCAGCTCTGGCTTGTAAATTATCATCATCTGTGGGCTGAATATTTTTTATAAATATGGCCTTTAGAGGAAAAAGACTACATTTTTTTCTGTGAACTAGTTGCTGGAAGTCTTGTTTAAAGTATGACTCCTCCTGTTTGGTGTTTGTTTTTATTTGGGTTTTTTTTGGGTTTTTTTTTTCCCTTTGTGAGGTAACTAAGCCAGATCTGACAGTAGAGTTTTAATATTCTTTTCCCTTTGATCTTTGACAACACAATTCTTAGTGCTCTAAGATGTGTTCCTTGTGCTGCATGGGCTATAGAGAATCTATAGGTTACTATGAGCCTTGTATCAGTCTCTGGATAATAGACTCTTGCTCCTGCATGGACCAGGATGCTTTCATGTTGGTGCTATGGGATTTTCTGTAGTTCTACATTGAAAAGAAACATTAATTTTGGAGGATTTTGAGCTGCTTGGTTTAAAGGAGTACCTGTATGGTCTGGCTACAGAGATCAAATCCCTAAAATATAGCAATTATTTAAAAGTCATTGATATTCTGATAAAATCTTTGTTATTAAATATCACTAAGCTGTTTGAGACACTGAACATGGAGAAGAGACAGATAACAAATGGCATCACCTCTTACTTAATATGAAACTGAATCCAGCCAGGAGCAGTCTCTTGATTTCCTGACGACACTGCAGCTCCTGCTGCTGAGGGCTGACCTTCATTCAGTGCAGAGAAGATGATTCTCTGTGGGGAAATGATTTCATTGCTCATGGAAAATGGGAAGGAGGTGCAAGGATGAGAGGCAGCTGAAGGATGAAGTTAGTTGCATTTGTTTAAGGAGGATTTCAAAGAATGAGGATGGGCTGGAGTAGAAGCTTTAGTTATTTTGTTGGGAAAATTCAGGCTTGTAGCAGAAGAAACCCAGCAGCTGCAGGGGCACATGGCACTGCAAGATTGTGGACTCCCAAAAATAAATTTATTCCTATTTAGATGCTTGAGTAAAGCTGCACTGTAGTATTGCTTAAGAAGTAGGTGACCAAGCTGAAAAATTGGGAGAATCAGCCTTTTAAACTCTTGTTCATTAACAGATATGTTCTACTTAAAATGGGAAAAAATGGGACTTGTCTGCTGCCCAGCCAGAGTCAATTGGTAGGGTTCATTTTGATCTTGAACAGTTAATGTCCTCTCAGGAGGAAAGTTGGAATCTTCTTAGCAGAAGAGAAAGCCCATGGGTTTGTGTTGGTTGGTTGCAGGTAATAATTCTTGTGAAATGCAATAAAATTGTGTAGGGAACACTGGAAAATTTTATTTGAAACAGACTGTGCCAAAAAGAGTTTTCTGTGAGAAGGCTTTAAAACCATCCCTTCCTTGCTATCAGTCATGGTCCATAATCCTCCATAAAATGAGGGAAGGGAGAACATCAGTAACCACATTATTATATCTTCTCCTGGCACTATTGCACTTAAATTTGACTTTACTCCCAAGCAGAATTATCTTGTGCATAGTAACCTCAAAGCTCCTAACACTACAGGAAAAACATCTGAAATTATTAATTATTTTTTGACCAAGTTTCAAAAATAACATAGTGACATTCAATTATGTAAATTATGCCTAATTTTATATTTTTAGGGAAATGCAGCATAGGTGTTGTCACTTCCATAGTGATTTAATGTTTATTTTCCTGTGTTCATGGACTCCACAATAAGCAAGGCTGAGGTGTCCATGTTTGTCTTGGCTTATGCTGGAAGTGGGTTGAGTTTCCCAAGGACAGGGAATGTTGAGGAAGAATCCATGCTGAGGATCTATAGGAGGACCTAATTCTTTAACCCAACAAAATCCTTTGGCATGCATCTATATACTGATATTTATCAGTATATTGATACATGTAGTTGATACAGATCAATATGTAATCATATAGCAATATTCAAAATACTCTGCCATTTCATCATAAAGGTGAGAAATTATTTCTTGGTGATAAAATAGAAAAATATTTTTTTAAATGAGCTGCCCTTTATTTTTGTTATCTTTGGGAACTTCCTAATGCAGCATTTTGGTGGCATTTAGGTGCCAACACAATGTATTTGTGAAATTTTTGATGCTTCTGTAATCCTTCTGCCTTTTGCTCAGCTGTTATCTCAAGTGTGGTGCTTGTTGGAGATGGAAGTGGTCCTGGAGAGCCTCCACATCCTTCAGGGAGCTTCCTTTTCACCAGGACAATCCTCAGGCTGCTCCCACCACCTGCAGCACAGCATTAGGAGGAGAAGGATCCCTTGATTTCCCAGCTTTTGTTCTCTGAGGCTCTTGAGCTCCTCTAGGATAGAACACTGATGTAATTCTGGGTTTTCAAAAGGTATTTTCTGCAGCTATTTTGGGGCTGGAAGATGCTCCTTAGTGTGAATTCCTTTAGTCCTTGGCAGCATTGCTTCCACTTCATCTACTCCATTTTTAACAGCTTCAAAAATGTTTTTGTTGTAAGTGCTGCTGGTTTTCAGGATCTATATGTGACATTTTAGCTGTGAACTAAAATATAAGTAGAGCTAAAAGGGAATTCCTGAGTCCACTGACAGTTTCTGCAGCCATCTCAGTGCTTGCTGGCTCTGCATCTGTGTGGGATTTGACAGTGATCTGTGTGTTTGGGATAGCAACTCCAGATTTGTTTCCAGTTGGATTTTCAGAGGCTGAACTGCTCTGTGTCCACCTGTGAGGAGCAGATCTAACCAGTCAGGTTGGAAAATCTGATATTTTGGCTGTTCATGTGAATAGAATTGCTGTGTTGGTGAGGGATGCTGTGTCTGATGATGTTACTGGAGCCTGGATTTGATCCTGGAAAACCTGAAGGGGTTGTAAATGTAATTCTATCAGTTTTATAAAAGACAGATTTTTCTTGGTTTTTGGAACAGGATTGTCCCACCTCTGGCCACTAACTACCTCTTTAGTCATTAGAAGCAGCAAAACATGTTGTAGCAAGGATTTATTTCCCTGCAGGACTCAAAACACTCAGGGTACACCAGGCTCTTCCTTAGTCTCTGCCTTTTTGTTAATCCTTGTCATCCACTGACAGTTCTCATTAGTCATATAGGGAATATGGGAGCAGCAAATTAAGTTAAACAGGTGCTACCATTGCAGCCTGAGAGAGGACCCAGCAATTCCTTTTGTTTCTTTAAGTTTTATTTTTTTATTAATATTTTGTTGGTTCCTGGAAAGAAAAAAAAAAAAAAGCCAAGGGAGCAGCTGGAGGATCCCATTCTCTGTGTAGGGGCATGTTTTGAGAGAACAGAAGTCAGGATCCAGTGACTCAAATCTGCAGCTCAAGAAAGAGGAACAATCCAGGACAGGGTTTTCTTTGCACCATTTATTTGGGTTTCCCAGCATCATGCAGAGATGCTGTGATGGAAGTAAAGATGGAAGTCACTTCTCCCATGCAGCTGCCTCAGTCAAGACTCACCAAACTTTCTTGTAGTTCCTTTATTTAATTTTCAGTTGTTTGGCACCACTGATGATGGATCTGTGTCTTTGGTTGCATCTCCAGCTGGTGAGGCAGGAATCAGCAGGCAGGAGCTTCATTCACTGCATAGCCCAGGTTAATTCCTTGGATGCTGATTCATTCCCTGCACAGAAAGTGCTTTCACCACAAGGGAAAGAATCCTGATGTTATTAACGTCCTAATTCAGTTTCTCCTTCATCAGAAACTTTTGTAACATTTTAGCAGTAACTAGTTTCACAACAGATTTTCCTGCAATTTGTTTTAGTTGTTGTTTTGGGGATTTTGGAGTTTTTTTGTTTGGTTTTTGTTTGGTGTTTTTATTTTCTTTTTTATTTTTTTTTGTGGTTGGTTGTTTTTTTTTTTTTTTTCCTTCCCATTTTCATTTTGTCTCAGCTTAAAGGTCTGGTAGAAGCTGAGAGATTTCCACAGGAGATGCATCAGCAAGGATGTGATGGATAGTAACATCCTCACACACCCCCAGTTTCTAAAAGAAGAGGAACTAGTGAGTGATTGTCATACCATAGGGAAATACCAAAATCTCAAGACAAAGTGATTCCAGGCCCTGGAAGGGATTCTTGTCCACTGAGGTGCTTTTTGTATCCATGGACTTCTTAATATCAGTGTCTGATTAAACTATGGAGGAGCCAAGCCCATCTCTGAAAGAGAGGAGGAAACATTTCTGGTGTCCAGCAAGGAGCTCCCAGGTGCCAAACTGACACTCAAGTGTCATCTTCCACTATAGAAGTGAACAGACAAGGAGGTGACAGAGTTGCTTAAAGTGCTGAATAAAACTGAAAGACATGGGGAAAACCAGTGTAATATGACTTGTATCAAAATTTTCAGGCCATAAAAGAAGCTGTTGAGATCAGGAGCAATTTAGAGAACACTTGCAATCTATTTTAGTTCCAGTGTGGGCAACTGTAGGCCTTTGGGAACAATTTACATAGGGTGAACTGTGTCACTGCTTCTTTTGTGCTCTGGGAATCCCCCTTGGAGGCTGAGTAGGCATCTTTGGCTGTATAGGCATCTTTACTTCCAGAAATATGCCCTTCTGCTTGAGGCAGGATGGTTCACACTGACACTCCTTTTGTTATGGTCCTTGATAATAACAGCCAAACCCCAGTTTACAAATCTCACTTGGACTGGGCACATTGAGGAGGTTTAATTCAAAATCACTAGGGTTTTCAGGAAGTGAAAGAACACCAAATTTTTAAGTTCACTCACATTTGCCTTGAACTCTGAGCAAGACAAAGCAGGTTTAGCAAAGGAGAAGAATTTCTTTCTTTCAAAGGAATTGGGACCAAATGGACAATTTTAAGAACCCCCCCAAAACAGTCAGATGTGTCATTAGGATGTTGCTGCCATTTCCTGTGTGTCTTCAGTGTTGGTGCCTGTGGGGTTCTATTTTGGCTCAGTGCAAGGTCCAGCAGGACCCTGTGTTGCTGCAAAGCTTCTGGGAACTTGTCTTCACTTCTGCTTTCATTTTCTGTTCTAATATCAGTTCTCTCACTGCTTTGGCATCTTGCTTAGGTGCCTCAGTCCAAATAAACTGCTCTGAAATTCTGCCAAAAGATCTTTCTGGAGTACTAATGGGTATTTTTCCCCCCATCCAAACTTATCATCCTTTAAGAAATTTGAATTGTGATTACAAACCAAGCTGAAGACATCCCGACTCATTGCAGGTGACCTTTAAAGTTCTCTTCCAAAACAAACCATTCTAAGATCTCTGTAATGCTTCCAAATCTCACTTTTCCTTGATAGAACCAATACCTGGGTGCATAAATCTGTGTCTGATGTGCCACCACCTCCTGCACTTGCACACGAGGCTCTTTGAAAGGGCCCCACATAGGTAATTGACAATAATTGTTTCTCTCCCATCAGCAAACAGTGAGAAGAGAAAAATACAGTGAGCTTGGAAAAGGAAGATGATAAAAGGAGAGGCTTAAATGGTATGTAGATTCTGCAAGGAACTGATATGTGAAACTGTGCAATGATAACCAAGATGTTGAGCTTCCACCTGGGTATTCCTCCTGTGTGTAGCTGACACAGATGTGTCAATCTGGTGTCAGTTTTGATGTCACCAAGGTGTTATTTTAGGTACCAGCAGCACGAGCCTGTTGGCTGCTGCAGGGAAACATCCAGAGAGCTCTTGTGCCCATAGATTCAGATTAAACAGTGAAGTGTGTTTAGACTGGCAGCTTCTTCATCAGATTTTATCTATCCCAGGAATTAGTGCCCTGCACTGTGTGTGCTGGGGGGTGCCAGTGGATGGATAAATCCAGACTGTACTGAGAACCAAACCCCGAGGACTGGGGAAGGGGAGAAAGTTTCCCTGTTTCTGCAGTCCCTTGCCAGATTTGGGGATGTTATAATAAACTCAGTGAACTTTGCTTCCAGAATTGCCCCTTTAGCAGCCTCAATGCTGACACTGATCCCTGTTTTTTCCAAATCATTCAGTATTTGGCAAACTCTGCACATGATTTCAGGCTTTAGCTGTCACAGATTATTTATGCCAGGTTCAGATGCTTCCAGTGGACAGTTTGTTTTGGATTTTTGCCACGTGCTGCTAATGTCCCTGAAAATGAACATATTGAGGTTGGACTTTTTTGAATGTGTATTAAGCTGGGATCATATAGCAAAAGCTCACACAAAATGTAGAAATCAACCAGTATTTACATGCTTAGTGGCTGTACAAAGCCTAATTGGCAATCAAAGTTTTAGTCTTTTTCTGTCAACCTGTTAATAATCAGATGATTATTGTCAGTTTTATCAGGACCCTCTGAACCTTCCCCTTGGAAATACTAATTGATTTTGTTATGTAGGAGAACCCAAGTAATATAATTAATTTGTAACCATGTTTGGAGGTTGTGCTTTTTAATGGTGGAAATGAAATTATGTTTGTGTAGTAAAATCGAGCAAAGTCAGCATTCAGGATTAATTTGAGAAGAATCTTCATTCAAACATAGAAAATGTAAAAGGATATTGAAAATATTAGGCTGAAAGTATATGGACCCCCTTTGCTCTGGAGCCAGGCTGGGAGAGCTGGGTGTGCTCACCTGGAAAAGAGAAGGCTCTGGGGAAATCTCAGAGCCCCTGCCAGTGCCTGAAGGGGCTCCAGGAGAGCTGGAGAGGGACTGGGGACAAGGGGAAATGGTTTCCCACTGCCAGAGGCAGGGTTAGATGGGATATTGGAAATGGATTCCTGGCTGGGAGGGTGGTGAGGCCCTGGCACAGGGTGCCCAGAGCAGCTGTGGCTGCCCCTGGATCCTTGGAAATGTTCCAGGCCAGGCTGGATGGGCCTTGGAGCACCCTGGGATACTGGAAGGTTTCCCAGCCCATGGTGGGGTAGAATGAGATGAGCTCTAAAAGCTCTTCCAACTCACACTATTCCATGATTCTGTGTTGACTTAAAATGCCATAAAGGTTTCTTTTCACAGACACACAGAGTCCATGAATTTTTGACCAGTGTGTTCCCAGGAGTTTGCAATAGGCAAAATGTATAAATGACTGAAATGCAGCATCATTTTTATATATTTTCCTGTAAATGTAAGCATGTAGTGACTTGAAAGGCCTTTAATTAAAATAGTACATAGAGCAAGTATTTACGGGTGGCAAAATACAAACCTTGTGTCATTCTTTTCATATTCCCATTCAATTTTATATGTCTAAATGCAAGAATATTAATTGTTCAAGTCATATAATAGCTAATACAACAGCCTGCTGAAATGGTGCTATTAGGAGAACCTTTTTCCCTGACCTATGCTAATTACCTTAGGATGGATATTTCATTGCATTATTTTCTCCAAAATGCTTTGGAAAAGCTGGCTGCATGCACAAGGTGTGTTGGATGCTGAGCCAGGGCCAGGCTCATGTGCAGGAGGACATAGCAGACCACAACCAATTAACTTCATTAACATTACTTTGACCTCCCTCAACACTCTGAGCCATGTTTGGGATTGTTACCAGTAAACTCTGTGGAACACCTGGGATTTACAAGGCTTGATTTAACACCCCTTTGCTTTCTGATCTCAGAAATTCTGGATTTTGAGTGGTTTTGTGGGGAGGACTTGGCTCTTCTACATCCCTAGGGTTGTTGAGGCTTTTAGCATCTCCATAGGGCTTACACTTGGCTTGCAACCCTGATGGATTCAAGTTGTTTGGATGCAGGAGGCACAGGTGTTTGTTGTTACCAATTCCATGCAGAATGAGCACCTCTAGAGATGTTTGAGTGGGTGGGGTGGAGTGGCCTAGTGCCTTATAATGTATTTATTTATTGAGTGTGCAAGAGGGAGGAGGCAAAGTCAGTTTGCTCTAGGTAACCAAATTAAAGTTCTGTTTGCACTTCTCACGTGAGTCAGCAGTCTTGGATATGCTCTGATAACATCAATAAAAATAGCCAGCTCTCTTGGCCTGAGCTTTGAAGTAAAATCTGGGTGAGGAATTATCAAGTTTAAGTAGAGTGGGGGGTTTGCACCCCCTTCTTATGAAAGGCTGGTGCTGGAGTTGCAGAGCTACACAAAGCAAGCCCAACCCAGCACTTCCCTGACATCATCCCTGTTGCATCTGTGCCTGTAGTAAAGCCATAGGAAAGCATCTGGAATGTTTCCCAGTGTATGATCTATGTCCTGCTACCAAGCAATGCACCATGAATCCCTGCCAGATGGATTTCACTGGGACATATTAATTTCTGTGCTTTGAAGTGCACGTGGCTGGAGATAATATACTCAATGAAATATTGGAGCAAGAAACAATACAGCATGAAATAGTGCTGTTCATTTCAGGGCCTCAGAAATGAAACAATTCTCCACATCCCAGCCTTGGAGTGGCTGAAGAAAATGAGGATGACTGTACTTGGACTGAAGGTCCTGGATCTGGAAACTTGGGGAAGACTGCAGGAACAGGGTGACCAGTGAAATGCTTTCCCTGAATACTCTTCTGAAGTTCCCTAAACCTATTGTGGGTTTTGACTTCATGTTTTTTGACTCTTCTTGAGCATTTTGTTGATGCCATGAGGGAACTGTCATAGTTGTGAGGTCTTGCTCCAGTGAGGCAAAGCTCAATGTTACAAATAACGTTAGGATGTGCATCATGCAACTTGAACCTGTGTAAAGTGTCACTGCCACCTGATTGCCCAGATCCTGGTTCTGAGGGTCCTGCTTTTCTCCTTTGTTTAATTTTGTCTTTCTATTGGAGTAACTCTTAACATCTTCCAGGGCAGTTTGGAGTTTAGAACTGGTGGAGAACTGGGGCCCTATAACTCTGTATTTGCTTTTATTTGGGGCTACTGATGGTGTGTTATCTTCTTGTGGTGGTAAAGTTTGAGTAATCAGCTGCACATTTGATGTTTCATTGCTAGAAATATGAGTTTGTTTGGTTTTTAGCAGTACGAGAGAAATAAAAAATGCAATGTACAAAGGAGTTGGTTGCAATAACTCATATCCACCTCTGGGCATCTCTGAAAAAGGGTGACTTGGTAGGGAAAAAAAGTGCTGCTGATTAAATCATTATGGGTTCAAAATCTTCTGGACAGGAAGGAAAGGAGTTTATCTCCTCTTCACTGGCACAGGACCGTGAACAAATGTATCTGTGGCCAGGTGTGCAAGGGAAGGTGATGGTTATTTTGGTTTAGCAGCTAAAATTTGTGGGTGCTGAGTACCACGCACCCATGAGATTGATTTAGGTGATTGTCTGATGTGTTGATCACAAAATTTTCACAGAAAATCAGAGGGTGTTTCTGATACCTCAGACTGGGGGCAAAAAGCTTGAGGTGCTGTGGGATTTCCATCTGAGCAGGGGGAGCCTGTGCTGTGTGTAGTGTTTGAGTGTTGAATACCTTTATCTGCTACACCTTTGGGGTATTTGTAGGATAACACATGACCTGATTTTATTTTGTTTTTTTCCAGCCTCGCTAACGTGATGACCTGACAAGATCCAGCACAGTCCTGACTATGCAGCACAGGGACTGATGGGAAAGGATCCAATATGAGTGTAAATGATGTAGGAGGCAGACGACGCTTTGAGGATAGCGAGTACACGCTGCACATCTACCCGGGGAGCATCGCAGAGGGGACAATCTACTGCCCCATCACTGCCAGAAAAACCTCCACGGCCGCCGAGGTCATCGACTCGCTCATCAACAAACTGCAGCTGGACAAAACAAAATGCTACGTGTTGGCCGAGGTGAAGGAGTTCGGAGGGGAGGAGTGGATCCTCAACCCCACGGACTGCCCGGTGCAGCGCATGATGCTGTGGCCGCGGCTGGCGCTGGAGAACCGCACCAGCGGCGAGGATTATCGCTTCCTGCTGCGCGAGAAGAACCTGGACGGCTCCATCCACTACGGCAGCCTGCAGTCCTGGCTGCGCGTCACCGAGGAGCGCCGCAGGATGGTGGAGAGGGGCTTCCTGCCGCAGCCCCAGCAGAAGGACTACGATGACTTGTGCGGGCTGCCCGACCTCAACGAGAAAACGCTCCTGGAGAATCTCAGGAACCGCTTCAAGCAGGAAAAAATCTACACCTATGTTGGCAGCATCCTCATTGTTATTAATCCCTTCAAGTTCCTGCCTATTTATAACCCCAAGTATGTCAAGATGTACGATAACCATCAGCTGGGGAAGCTGGAGCCCCACATTTACGCTGTGGCAGATGTGGCTTACCATGCTATGCTGCAGAGGAAGAAGAACCAGTGCATCGTGATTTCAGGGGAGAGCGGCTCGGGAAAGACACAGAGCACCAACTTTCTGATTCATCACCTCACCGCCCTCAGCCAGAAGGGATTTGCCAGTGGAGTAGAACAGATTATTCTTGGAGCTGGCCCAGTGCTTGAGGTAAGATGGAAACGATAGTAGTGTAGAAATGTTTTAACAGTGAAAAAAAACCCAAACCTGAGTAGCTGGGGTTTTACTCTGGCACTTACTCTGGGGTTATACTGATTATAAAGTGACAACAGGGTTAGCAATGAGAGAAGGTTGTGTTTCCACCTATAGAATCCTACCTGCTTCCAAAAAAGAGGATAAAAAGAAAAGTACAGCAGATGGCTTGCTGCCAAGTTTGTTAATACTTTGTTTTCACTCAAATGTTTCTTAATCCTTTCCTCCTCTCCTCTCTCCTCTCTCCTCTCCTCATGAGAGCACATCAGATCAGGCTCCCATAGTTTGCAATTAATGGTGGTTACTGCGGTGACCCACGTTGGTGACCACATTAATTTCAGAAAACTTGTATGAACACTATTGCATTCCACCTCCAGGCCTGTTATTCCACCTGCAGTCCTGTTATTTATTTGAAACACTTCCATGCTCTTTAGTTCTGCATATATTGCTTAATGTATTATGTTGGACCAAGGTAATTTTATAGTTCTCTTTAGCAGCATCAGACAGAGCATCTCTGTCTAGGTTAGATTTCCAGAGGTGGAGAAGAGAGATCTCCATGACAGGGAATGTAGAAGGAAGTTTGGGGAATTGCTTTTTTTCTTAGATTCTACTTTTCTCAGAAATAGATTGTCTGCTTGGTTGGCTCTTGGATGGAGAGAGGCATCACAAATGGGAATCCTGCTCTGGTGGTGTCCACTTACTTCTTCTGGGGACCATTCACAGAATGGTTTGGGGTGGAAGGGATCATCCCAATCCACCCCGCCATGGGCAGCATCACCTTCTATTCCAGGTTGCTCCAAGCCCCATCCAGCCTGGTCTGGAACATTGCCAGGAATGGGGCTTGGAGCTTCTCTGGGCAGCCTGTGTCAGGGCCTCCCCACTATCACAGAGAAGAATTCTTCCCTAATTTTTAATATTCTTTTCCTTTAAAAAGCACCTTTGTAGTTCCTCTCCTTGATTCTCTTTCCACTGGATGAGGTTGCTCAAAGCCCCAGTGCCTGGTGAGTTGTGTGTGTTGGGATGAGGTGGAGGGCAGGGATACACTCCAGGCTTTTGTTTTCCTTTCACAAGATCTGCAGCTGTTTTAGAGGGAAAAAAATCCTGAATCATATCTGTTATATTTTTTTTTGCTGTTGGAACAGAAGTTTGCATTCCTTCACTCTGGCAGCTGGATGGCTGCTGTTGTGCTTTGTCTGCATCCAGGCCTCTTAGAAAAAGTGGGGTAATCCAGAATTTCTTCTGCTCTGCCAGCACTGGTCCCAAAGAGTCACAAATCAGGCAGCCTGAAAGATAAAGTGGCTATATTTCTGCTTTTCCTTCTATTCCTAGAATTTCCAAAGAAAGGGATCTTCAGAGCAGAGCTTTGGGTTGCATTACTCTGCAAACCATTTGCAGATTTGACCTTTTGAGTTGTGGTTGAAATAAATTAAATAAACTCTGGAAGTTTAGAAACCAAACTTTTGGTGATTTTTTTTCTTCTTTTCCTTTGCTCTTCTTCTCTCCTCAAGACACCTTCTCCACTCCCTTTGCATATTTAAGATCAGATTGTGTTCAGCTCAGGTTTGTCTCTCAGAGACAGTGACACAGCTCTTTGTGCTGCAACTTTTGGTTTAGGCAATGGAGAAGCAACAGCTCACTTGGGCTCACTGATCTCTTTCTCAGCTTGAAAAGTGTCTCTGGCAGAACAAGTGCATGGAGCCTCCTGTTCCTGGGAATGCCTTTGCTGTCATGCTCGCACGGCAGGAGCGGAAGTGGAGCAAAATTAAGATTTTTTTTTTTTCTGTAGCTTCTCTGTTTTCCTAATTTATCTTTCTTGAACAGCTTTGGGCTATTGTTTGGGATTTTTTTTTTTTTTTGTTGCATGAGATTCCTGAGTCTTGTCCAAACTGTTGGGGACAGCTACCAAGACAAGCTGTTGCTGCCTCTGAACACAGTGACATTATTCACTAGTTGCACGTAGTTAAGGTGTGTACTGAGACCAGGCGTGTCCTTTTGAAGTGTATTTGATGTAAATCCTATGAATTTTCTTTTTCCTCTGCTGGGATTTAATAGGATAATTTTGTTGTAGTTGTGCTCGTTGGAATGGTTGTAATATTCTCCTTTGGGTGATAAATGATATTTTAAAATATTTACATGCTTATATATTATTCGTCATAAATTATGTTCTTTAAATACCATACTAATTTTTCCAATAACAAGATTAATTTTTTTAAAAAACATGCAATTTTCTTTATATTTTTCCTCAGTTTCCCCTCATTTTCATGTAAAGCATATTTTGCTCTATAAGAACTTGCTTCAGCAGAGCTGAGCTTATGAAAACTTTGTACTCTGGCTCTCTTTAATTTCAAGACTGAGCTTCTCAAAATCCATATTTTTGTAGTTAATTGAAGAAGAGTTCCATTCTGTTTCTGATTGATTCTGTACAATACTTGAGGTGAAAACTTCTGTTCAGTTTGATGCTATATTAGGAGCCCAGAGTGCCACACATCAATGAGATATTGAGGGGCTGGAGCATGTACAGGGAAGGGTTTGGAGCACCAGGAACAGCTGAGGGAGCTGGGGAGGCTCAGCCTGGAGAAAAGGAGGCTCAGAGGGACCTTCTGGCTCTCCCCTGCTCCCTGACAGGAGGGGGCAGCCAGGTGGAGGTCAGGCTCTGCTCCCAGGGAAAAAGGGAGAGAACAAGAGGAAATGGCCTCAAGATGTGCCAAGGGAGGTTTAGGTTGGAAAATTATTTTCACACTGGAAAAGATGTGCTTGCCCCATCCCTGGAAGCATTCAAGATTAGGTTGGAGAGGTTGCACAAGCAGATGTAGTGGAAGGTGTTCCTGCCTAGGGCAGGGTGTTGGATTAGATGACCTTTAAGTTCCCTTCTAATCCAAATCATGCCATGATTCAGTTTGTGCTCTACCTGGAGAACTGTGCTTTATCCCTGCAGGGATATTTTATCCCAGATCTAGGGAACTTGTTGATGTGAACTTGAAATAGTGTTTTAAAACCCTGTTTTCTCTTTAATTAGATTAGCTAGAAACATCTAGATGAACTTTATGTTGGAAACCCAGCTTGTTTTTATGGACTGTAAGCCTTGGAGGTGGGATGTGATGGGTTCATCACCTTGTACTGGTACATGGTACAGCCTGTGAGCATTCTCCTCTGTCCTCCTGAACCATGCTTCATTTTCTGTGGAGCTCTGAATGCAAGTTAATTTATTACATCTTGCTAATTTCTTTTTCAATTCTGCATAAAACTGCAAAAGTAAGAAATTCCTTCCTGGCTTAGGTAAGCCCAAAGTTCCTTAGACAGGTATAGGATGAACCTTGGTCTAAAGGAGTCTGCACCAGAATATTTTACCATCAGTCCCTTTCTCAGCATCTCATTTGTCACAGGAGTACAGCCATTGCAGCTACACACAGCAGATGTGTTGTCTGAGCAGCTGTTTATTTGCCTTTTCAAGCATCCCAGTGGGGATCTCACCAAAAAAAAAAAAAAAAAAAAAAAAAGAAAAGCCAAGAGCTGTGTTCCTGGGAGAGGCCTCTGAGCTCAGGCAGTGGCCAAGGGGAGCTGCTGCTGCCCTTCACAGCTGATATGCATCTGCAGCCTCTCTGCCAGAAAAAAAAAAAGGAATTGATTGCTTGGATTGCTTTGGAAAGAACTGCAGAGAGCTTTCTGTAGACTTGGCCCTGCTGTTTGCATTCCCAATGGTGGTAGTTTGCACAGGAACCTTAGGAACAGCAGCTGGAGTTGCTTTTTGGTTTCTGCAGCAATATTGTGCAATGTGTGTGTTGCTTTTGTGGGTGAGGTCAGAGTTGCCACCTGAAGGCCTGGGAAGCTGAAAGCCTTTATTTTTTCTTATTTCTTTAATCCTGATTGTGGGGTTAGAGGGAAATGCAAACAGCATCTAGAAGATGTTGAATGTTATTTTCCAGGACAGGATCCTCCTAGCTGAATTCAGCCATGGCAGCTGGAGCTGAGGCCCTGTGAGGTGTGAGCAGAACAACTCCACACTGCTGGAGTTGCAGTGAATGCTGCTGAATGTTTCCAGAGCCAAACAAAGAGCCATTGAGTCGAGTTTAAAACAATCAATTAGCTGGAATGATCAGGCGTGTCCTGGAAGTTTGGGCAACATGGGGTGGCCAAAGCTCCTTGTGCTCATGGCCTCCACTGCTTTACCCATGTGTGCTAGAACTGGAGTTATCCCTGCTCCACTGGCAGATCCCACACTCTTAACACCTGTACTGTGGAACAAGGATAAGGGGATACTTGATTCATATAGGAATTAGGGTATCATTATTTACTGTGGAAAAACAACATTTGCAAACAGACCATATTCATATTTTTACCTAGAACAATGCATGGAATGTAAACTTTGACTATATTCCCCTTTTTTTCCTTATTCAGGCCTGAAACAGTAGTAATGGGAAATAAAATTTAAGTATATTTGCATTTTTACCTCCTACTTGGAACAATATTAATGGGAGGTAACCAGATTCCATTAAAATTGATTTAACAAAAGAAATAGATTCTCTGATTCAGTTCATAATGTTCAGTTTTCAGTACACTGATTTTAAAGTAATTGGGTAACTGATTTTAAGTAATTTTAAGTAAATAGAGTGGCTCTTAAAGTTTTGTATATAAAAATATGGATTTATGTGAAGGAGAGAGGGAAGATATTTATTTTTGCTCATTATTCACTTTTGATTATTTTTAACCTATCACAGGTGCAATTATCACCCCTCTGCCATCTGAGTTTGGGGTAGGTGTGAACACAGCAGCCTCTGCATTCTTGCCTCCCCAGTGCCTGGAAAGGTTAGAGAGAGAGCAGCACATGGAGATTTATCCAGCTGATGCCTAATGTGGGAAGAATTTGTGCAGGCCTGACACAAAGAACTCCCACAGCAAGGCTCAGGCACCAACTGCTTTTCACCAGCACTTGCAAAATGTTGGGATTCTTCAGCTGGGGAGGTTTGACAGTTTCAGGCTTTGTATCAAATAGCATCTTTTTCATCCCTATTTCTGGCACTGAATTATTCAATATTTTCACTGTAGAGTCTTTCTGCCATATCCAGATGGGCTGTATCAGTGCCTGGGTCTAATATTGTTAATATTTTTCATTACGTGCTATCTTAACAAATATTTCATTATTGCAAAGTCCAGATTATTGCACTTGAATGACAAAAATTGGTATTTCTTCCCTGAGATGACAGTAAGGGAGATGGATTTGTTACTAAAGCAGGTCTATATGAAGCTGCTCTTTCTCCACCCTTAAGAATTAGGAGCTATTTTGTTTCCAAGTGGGAAATGCCAAATAAACCCTGCCCTTGTTGGGTGTAGTGTTCACCTTGCAAGATATTCTGACTTTACAGACCTCTAGATAGCCAGACTTTATGGACCCCTAAGTATCAGGATCTCTGGCTATCCAGGTTCTATAAATATTTATGTATCTACACAATATAACCCTGAATCTGACCCTGGCAGGGACCATGTGTTCGTGCAAATCCAGATGATGCTCAGCATTATATGGTATTAGAGAACAATTTACTTTCTTAATACCATTTTTAAAATATCTTTCTCTGTCTTACTCCACAGTGTGTCTGTTTCTTGGGTTTGTATTCAGCTTTTTCTGGTAAAACTTGAGTATCAACGTACACGTTTAACAAAACATGAAGGAAGCACCCATTTTCTGACACTTTATTTTTAACTTTTTCTCTCTATTTATCAAATGGTGTAATTCTAATGTAGCATTTTGCTAAATAATGTTTTCAATCAAAGATCATGCTGCTGCTGTTCAATAAGGCTTCCATGAAGACTTAATAACCAACACAAGGACTTTTTATCTCTAATGTACATAGTTAATACAGCAGCATGTTTTTCTAGTCATGGAGTGAGAATTTAATGCCTTAGTAGGGATTTTGTTCCCTCCTCACCTCCTTCTCCCTGTCAAAATACAATTTTTTTTTGTTTTCAGCAGCATTTACTGAGACCCTTTTGACTTTTTTGTGCCTGGGTAGCCTGTATTGGAATTGACACGCTGGGCTGGGTGCTGGGTGGATGCCAGGTGGGTGCTGTGCTGCAGCCCTTGGTGGGGAACAGAAGAGCCTTGGAACAAGGAGCCTTTGTAGGATGGGGACTACACCTAGCTCTGGTGGTATCAGCTGGCAAATTTGGGCTTTTTAATGGTTTCTGTCATTCCTGTGGCTTTTCTGGGCCCAGAATGTGAGTGCTGCCCCCTAAACACCTCTGTGAGAGAGAGCACTTGGGTTTGCTGCCGGAGCAAATCCTTTTCCTGACTGCTCAATGAGAGTGTCCTCCTGAGCTCAGAAATTGTATCCCAAGGGAGCAGATACAATTTTCTGACTTAGTCCTCCATGCCTGGGAGAGAGAGAGGCAGGAATTGCTATTTGTAACAAGACATTGTTGTTGTCACTTATTTTATGGGGTGGGGAGGCAGTGTGGTTATTATGGAAGGGACCACAGCAGTCACCTGGTCCCACCTCCCTGCTCAGACACAGGATTGTGTCCAGACAACTCTGTAATATCTTCACTGAGGGAGACCCCCCAGCCTCTCTGGACAATCTGTTTCAATGCCCCAATGGCTTTGCCAAATCCAAGAGGAATCAGTTAAAAGAAGTAAGGCACTTCAGGGAGGCAGAGGCAGGCTCCTGTCTGTTTGCTGTTTAAGGTTAAATATTAGGTGGAGGTTAAGTTAAAGCTCAATGGAGGGAGGTGCAACAATCCTCTCCCAATCCCACGTGTCATAAGTCTCACAGGAGCTGATGGCAGCAATTCAGGGTAGGCAAATAAAATCATTGTTTGCCGTGTTTGTGGAAGGGATCTGCCTTAACAGCAGCAGCAGATTGCAGCTCCCTGCTATTCTCTTAATTAAGATGGATGAGGGATAAACGTTGTGCCAGACAGTTGAGCCTTTGGCTTTGTCACTGTGATTGGGGATTTGGACTTCTCTGGGCAGAGGCTGAGATAGGGAAGATGAAAGGACAAGCAGAATCTGACGAGTTTAAAACAGCAGGAACCTTTCGTAGATCATTTATATTTAACATCTAAAGTACAAAAAACAAATGATGTCCATTTTGCATCAGTGAGTTAGCAAAACTCTCCCTCCTTGGGTGGTTGGTGTCCCACCATCACTCCCTGCTCCTGGGGAGCCTTGACCTGAAGGCAAGCACCTCTTGTTTTGGAGTGAAGAGCCATGGAGAGTGAGGTCTTCCTCCTGTCCAACAAGGATCTCTGCTGTGCCACAGATGAAGGCTTCACATCATCCTCCTCCCAGTCCTGGGAGGACATGAGCCAGGGCAGGATGAGATCTGCCTGCCTGACCCACCACTTGCCGGCAACTGTAGTTCAGGGATCTCCTAAATTGGTACAATCTTAATTTAATAAGTCTGAATGGGTGTTTTTGGGGTCAGCTTCACTATCAATGGCCATAAGGAAAACCTGAATAGAGGAAAAGATGTTACAGTATAGGTTAATAGTCAAAGTAATTAAAAATTTAGCATAGCGCAAGGCAAAGGTTTGTTGGCAGTTATGAAAAACATTATTTATAGTTATAGAATAGATAAATATATATATATATATTTAAAAAAAGGAAAAGTTGAGCAATTCTTGCCCATAATGTAATTATTTTTAAAAATCCAAATTTTTTTTATCAGTGTTCTCCAGATCCACACTATCCTCGTTCAAAAGGAGGAAATAAGAGCAAAAGAACATGATTCCTGTACACTGACGTTGTGGTAGAGACCAAAGATTTACTGATTGTCCCAAAATGGGCAGATTTCCTTAAGGTTTTTAACTGGGAGAAAAATCTTGGCCAAAGATCTCTGTGAAGAATAACAAAAGAGAAGGAAAGCAGCTGGATAAAAATGTTCACGTCCAACATAAGGATAAAATAAACTTAATTGGCTTTATCACTGAGGAAATTTTTTTTTTTTTTTTTTTTTGGAGAAACAACAGGTTTGGGGAGCAAAGTTTTTATTTGGTAGATTGGTTGGGAGCTGTCCCCCAAATATTTGTTGCTTGACTGCTTTCCAAAGCAGAGCAGATCCAGACTTCAGCAAAGCATCTGATGTGCTTGGAGAAGAAATAGAAAATAAATAAATGAAGGAAAAAAAAAGAAAAAGAAACAAAGCAGATTTCATAACACAAAATCCTTTTTTGAAGAATTAGTGCTCTCTCAGGATTCCAGATATTCTGCATACGTTCTAGTAGATGTAAGGAATAGTCTTGAGTCTCTCTTGTGGGAAATTGTGGGGTTCAGTTGGAAAATAGTCCTGGAGAACAGAAAATGCAATATTTTTTGTTTTTCAGCAAATACAGGTACAGTGGTTTCCATCTGATGGAGATAGGGAAGATTTGGTGTTGTCTCCTTAAAACAACCTTCTCTACAAGGCTCATATCCACTTCTTCATTGAAAGGGAACTTTACAAACTTTGGAAATACACTTTTCTGGTTTGGTTTAAGGCTCTGAAAAACGTGGAGCTGGAAATATTGGAGTTTGTCTTTATCTCCAAGGCTACGGCCGAGGAGCTGGCGATGCTCAGAGGAATGTGTTTGAATTATTAGGCTGAACTCTGCATTTCTGGGCCAGAGTGTTCCTGCTATTTGGAGGCCTCTGGGATAGAGGTAACCTTGCCAGCAGGTCATAAATTTGAGCCAGGCTTTTTTACCTTAGTCAGGAAATTCATGCTGGAGCTTTCCTTAAGCCAGGATTCGCAGTGATCTAATCCCAGCCCGCTGCCAAACCTGACCTGGGAGTTGTTTTCTGGCATTTTTGCTGCAGTCTCTTTGTTCTGTGCGTCGCGTTCCAGATCGCTCCATTTCCCCTGCTCCGCGCTTTTCAGCAGGGCTGTTCAGCAGCACAGGATGAATGCACACAGTCAGCCTGCAAAAGCCTCACTGCTCGTTGTGGGCACTGGCCAGCACCAGGATGTGCTATCCAGGGAAAATTATCATCAGTAGTTCATTTTAGTTTCTCCTAATTAGAGCTAGAGGAAAACCTGTGATGGGGTTTTGGAAGTTTTGGGATACTTCATACACAAGCAGGTAGAAATCTGCATTGTAAGTGTCATATCAAAATCAAATCAACAACTTATATAATAATGTATGTTAATATCTCCTATAGTAATAATAAAAAATTCTTTGGTATCTTCTATGATACTGATATATGAATGCACACACAAATCTGCATTGCAGGTGTCATATCAAAATCAAATCAACAACAACTCATATAATAATGTATGTTAATATCTCCTATAGTAATAATAAAAAATTCTTTAGTATCTTCTATGATACTGATATATGTGTTAATTGTATGAGTACACACACGAATCTGTGCAGATGTCATACCAAAATCACATCAACAGCAACTCATATAATAATATATGTTAATGTCTGCTATAGTAATAACAAAAAATACTTTAGTAACTCCTATGATACTGATATATGTATTAATTATATGAGTACACACAAATCTGCATTGCAGGTGACACAAAGCAGTCCAAATTTATATAATTTGTCTGTAAAATATTGCTATGTAATAGCTATATGTTTATATACATATACACAAAAACAGAGCTGCATTGTTGGTGTCATAGGTTCTCATAATTACATACAATAGCAACAACAATAATAAAAACAATAGAAATAAAACATAGCAGATGTAATACAGAATCCCCAAACAATTACTCAGGTAAAACCTCACTGCATTCTCTGGGTTGTGGCTTGATGTGAATGTAAAAAGCTTTATTTTAACTGAATTTGCAAGCTATAACACAAATAAACCCTTTATGTTATGGAAAAGCACAGCTGTGATGGACAGTTAAAATATCTTTGAGAGTATTTAGCAATGGGAATTTGTCCAATATGTTAATTATTGCATCTGTTAATGAAAGTTGAGGTATGTTTGCTGCATGTTTGGTACGAGTGGAGATGTTGCTCCAGTACATGGCTACATCTCTGTGATGTGAAATTCATATGAATTAAGCCAGTTTTAAAGGAATTTCAGTGGATTCCTTGGAATAGCAGTTGCTCAACACTGGGATGCTGATGATGTGTAATTCCCAGCAGTGCTGTCAGTGTTGCTGGGCAGTGATTTTGTTGCAGCAAATCCAGCACAAGGTTTATTTGCCCCCTTCTCTTTTCTTTCCTACAAATTGAAGCTCAGAAAGAACTGCTCCCACGTCCTGTCCAGATTGCCACTGCATGTTTGCTTTAAATCAGAATATTCTATTGCTAGACATGTTAGATTAAAATTAATGGTTACAAAATAATATTGTGGAAAGAGAAAGAACTTCAAAGTCCTTTCTGGCTTAGGAAATATGTCTGAAAATTGAGCACAGTGTCACTGGCCATTTCCATTGCTGGTGCATATAGTCAGTCAGTCTAAATTCATCTGTGATCCACCAATGCTCCCCATTTTTGCATCACGTAACTGCTGAAAATGATAGATAACCCAGTTCCTGCTCCTCCACTTGTGCTGCAAATCAAGGGAATGGGGATGTACCTTCAGTTTTGTGCAATAAAACGTCCTAAATTGCTTTATATCCATGCACACTAACCCTTTGCCTTCTTGAATATTCTCAGTGTAATAAGTGGGCATCCAAGAGCTGTTAAACCTGAATTAATCCTGGTCTTGGGCTGCTCCAGGAAGGATTACAAATCATAATATTGGCATTAAGGCTGGGAGATGGGAGCGAGGCTTTCCAAAGTGCTTACACAGCACAAAGGAACTGCCGGCGCCTTTCGGCTCGCGTGCCTCCCTGGGCTCTGAGGGACAACCCAGGGCTTTCTAGAGTTACATCACAATTATGATATTTGTAATCACAGAGATGCAATAGAAATAACCTCCTGGCTGAAGGGAAATATGTGGGTAATGAATGGGTGCGACCTGCCTGTTGCCGTCCTGGGTTTTCATGCTGGCTCACACAGCCCTTCCCGCTCTGCAACATCTGGTTTTCATCTGCTGCATGAAAGCCAAATAATTTCAATGAAACTGGGAGAAAACATAATGCTTTAAAAAAAAAAAAAAAAAGACAACTCTTGATGTTAGCCTGGTTTTCAGCTGGCGTTAATTAGATTTATCAGCAGGGTTTATCGACAGAGTGGACGCTCACTTGGATGCTTGAGTTAATGCATCATCCAATGGACAATGTGATTAACGAGGGCCAAGCACCACGTTTTTCCTTGGAAGAGCTTGAAATGATAAATAATGTGAGTTGAGATGATTCTGATTTTTGGTGCACCCCCCAGGTGATGAATCAGCAGGGCACTGGGGCACAGAGGGGATTTTACTGATGGGAACAATCTTGGTTCAGTGGGACTGGCCACGGTCGCTCTGGGAATAAGGATATGGCAATACCTGCATCATGTTAGCCTACAACAAAAATGCATTCTCAAAATTGTCAAATATTAGATATTTTGAAAGAAAATAAATATATAGTAGATGCACATGATATATTAATAAAAAGATAACATACGAGATAAAAAATATAAAATAGGTATAACGTATACATGAGATATAGAAATATGAAATAAAAAGAAAGGATTATTTTCTTTCCATCTGTCCCTTTAAATCAGAATAAGGTTGTCATTGAGATCCATTTTCAAGTTTAGACCAGTGTGGGTTAGCATCTGCTTAATCCCCATCACATTAAAGCACCCCTGGACTGAGTCTTTTAGCTGCACTTTGTTGATCACTGAGCTTTTCAAGACATCTATGAGTTCTCAGCAAATGGAGCATTTGTCCTGCTCTGTGCAGATTGACCCTGTTGGGCAGGGGGTGGAACAGGCAGGCTTTTTGTTCCATCTGGGCTGCAAAACTCCTGTGGGTTGTTAGATTGTCTCCCCTCAGTGGGTTTTTGGTGCTGGGAAAGCTTCATTAAGATTGAATTATGAGTAAGCAAAATACTTCTGGTTTTCCGTGTTAATCGTGTCTGTTCAGCAGGAGAAATGGAACTGGGAGAAGCTTTTCAAATAAGTAGGATGTCTCCCCTCCAGGCTTAAGGCATGAGGATCTGTGAGAGCAAATACTGAAGGAGCCATAAGTCTGTATTTTGATTTAATGGTCGTAATTTTTAAATTGCTTTATAGTTATCGTGTCATAAGATCTTAACCACTAATTTTTCCAAAGAGTTTAATTAAATTTCAAGCTTTCAACTGGAAATTCAAAATAGAAAATAGGTTTGAGCTTACTATTAAGTTTCTTGCTTTGAGAAAAATCACTGCATTTAATAGAACCACAGAATGGGCAGGGTTGGAAGGACTTTTATTTATTTGACTGGATTCAAACTATGGTTAATTCATCTTCACCCCTGATTGCCAGATCCACACTTCAGTTTCTTATGAGCCAAATTTCTCTGGACAAGGATGCAGTTGGAGCAGTGTACCTGCAATTGCTAAGAATATTTTCAGGAAAAAATCATGGCTTTTATTTTTTTGTCCCATTGCATTCCTTGCCATGGAATCAACTCAGCTGAATTTTGTTCATCTTGCTGGGGGCTGGTGCCAGAGATGGGGTTAAGAGGATGCAGAAGGTGAACAGTTCAGTAAGTCAGGAGGTAAATGTGTGGATAATTCATTGTAGATATTTCCCTCCCTCTTTCCACCTCTCATGTGAGTTACCTCTGATACATTTGTTTTCTAAAGTGGCAGTGGAAGGATTGCAAATGCAGTAGCAACCCCCAAACCTTATATTTGTAGGCTGGATCAGGGTCTTGATACAGTTGGGAATAGTGTCCCAGGGAACAGAAGAGTACAGGTGGGAATCTCTGAAGGTGATGTTGATTCTCAGCATCACTTACCATCAAATTTAGGTTTTAGAGCTCCTTAGCACCAATTCTCTCCTTTTCCCCGTTTTTTTTGGTCCAAGCCCTGATACTGTGGGATTATTTTTCCATTCCTTGTTTCAATCCCCACCTGGGTTTAAATTATTAGAGTGACTTTAGCATTGGCAGCTGGTGAATTATCAGCAGCTTCCCTATCCTGGATGCCATCCAAGGGGGGAGACAGGGAAGAAGGAGCAGAAAAAAGAGAGATGGGCAGGGAAAGGCCTCACTGTTGGATGCTGGAGGCTGGGTGAGTGAAGCCTTCCTGCTGAAATCCAGCCAACATGAGGTAGGACAATCGTGCTGCTGTTCTCCTTGGGAGTTATAAACAAGAGGATGAGGCTCACCAAGAGAAAGAAATTTCTGTGGTTTTCCTTTCTGACAATGTTTTAGTTTCCTTTTCCACCCTCCTCCTGAACTGCAGGCAGATCTATTTAGAGAAGAAATGCTGTTTTGACATGAGTTAAATTTTTTCATGTAATATTTTACTTGTTGATTAAGGTCAATAAAGAAATACATTTAATATTCTCTTGAAAGATGCAAACAAATCCCTCCTTAGTTAGCACTGATGGTGTTTTTGTTGGGGTTTATAAAGCTGCTTTGAGGGAGCCAGCAGGAGGAGCATCCTCATCTTCCCCAGCTGGGATAAACAAATGCAATCCAGTGATTCCTGCTACATCCCACATGCATTTTTTAATGCAAAAAGGAAAGAAATAATAATAAAGAAGGTTGAAATAATAATAAATGCACATCCCAAATGCAACAAGAGTGGTTGAGCTCCTTATTTTTTCAGGATAATGATGTGAATGATGTGTGCATTGTTACTTAAGGGATCTTTTAGCTCTGCACCCATAAAATCTTTCCAAGATATTTATGGAGATATTTTGACCACTTGAGTGATCATGTCCTTGTTGTTTTCATCATCTTGAGAGCTGGGTGGTGTATGATGAGGTTGTTGCCTCTCAGCAGTGACTTTATATGTATGGAATAAAGGTTTTGGAAGTGGATAATAAGTGCTGGAAAATGTGAGATCTGGATCTAAGTCTCCCTCCAGCCAGTTTTTCATTGGCATATCTAATTTCTCCACATACATTCATCTGTGCTTGACAAAAATCCTGTAATCCATCACCTCTGTTGTTCTGCCTTATGAAAGGACATTTAGGACATCAAACCAGTGGGTTTGGATGTGTTCTTATGTTTTTATTGAGAACACAGTTATGTCTTGGGTCAGTCATCATGATCCAAGACATTCACCCTCTGGAGATGCTCTGTCATGCAGGGGTGTTATTTGTCCTGGGTGGGAGCTGGGGCTGTGCCTCTGGGCAGGGAGGGATGCTCCTGGAGCAAGTGCCATAGTGCCAGCAGCTCCTTCCTTTACAGATAAATGTTGGTTCTCTGTTCATTTTGACAAACCAAAGGTAGTTAGTAATGGCCCACTCTTCATTGTGCTGTGCTGCTGTGTGTTAGGTCACCACTCACTTCCAAATAATAGATGGAAATGTGGTTTTATTTGGGTTATAAATTATGTATTGCCACCTAGCACAGGGAGTGCTTGTTTTTTTTCTGCCTTTTGACATCCTTGGGCTCCTCTGGTTAAGGATCCTTTCCTCCCTTGAAGTTCAACCAATTAGTCTCTTGATAAATTGAGAAAAAATACTCTGAATTTGTACTTAAGCTTTGGAGTTTGTCTCAGCCTGGCAGAAAACATGTACTCAAATCCTGGTTGGGTGTTCCAGCTATTCCAGTCAGGCTGGTTAAAGATACTTTTGCATCTGTCTGCAAAATTTCCCACCTCTTTCTGTGTCCTGTCCCTATAATACCAACATCAGGTTGTGATTTTAGTCTATTCACTGTATATTTAATTACAGAAGATTTACTAAAGGGCTTAAACACACTGTAGTGATTCTTCAAAGGTTGAATGAAGAAATGGCTGTTCTGAATTTTATTGTTGTAGAGGCTGCAAATTTCTACAAGGGGAGTTGTAAATGTTTTGTTTAGTTACACCACGATGGAGAGGGCCTGAGTATCACCAGAGTAGGGGACAATCAGGGAGGGTTTGTCAGACTCTGTGGTGGCAAGGAAGCAGAAAAGGTGTTAAAAGAAATGAGATGTACAGTACCTGTGTACTGGAAACCAGCACTTCAGGAAATCAGAGGAGAGAAGTTAATGAGGGTGTGCTCTAACCAAGCCTTGCATGTTCACATTAAATTAAATGGATAACGAAGTCTGGTTTGCCGTTTGCTCTGGCAAGCAATGCCCCTGTGGATTTTCCAATGTATCTGCTCTGTTTCTGCTGCTGGCAGCTGTAGTGGCAAACACTTGTGCACAACTCCCTACACAGCAGGTTACTGGCACTTCATCCAATATACCTTTCTTTGAAATGTTTGTACTTTTGATGTAGTATTGCACATACATATTATCCCATGTTCTTCTGGAGGGCAGGAGGGTTTGAAAAGCTGGTGTTCCCCAAAATATTATGCTCAAGGACTAAGGAGATGGCAAAATTAAATGATATTAAATGCCTTTGGAGACTTAATTTATTCTAAGATGTTCTCAGTGACACTATATCCTCCTACTGCTTCCCTTCCCTGCCCTCCTCACATCTGGAAAGAACTCAGCAGCTGGTGGGGGGAGATCCCAGATGGAGCTTCAGTGGCACTTGGATGCTGCTGTAAAAAATTTGGACTGTGTTCCTTCCTCTGGTTTGCTCCATTTTGGGTCAAATCAATGCAGAGTGGGTGGTTTGGGCCAGGTGTTTGCTCCTGGAAGTCTTACAAATCCTGCCCCTTCATGGAATATACAACCTCAAACTACATTTCTTAATGCATACATGAAAACATGGAATTCAAGGAAGGTGCTTTGAGTCCCCTCTTCATGATCTCCCCTGCTTGGCTGAGGTGGATGATGAAGAGCTGCTCCTCACCTTGATGCAGAGAGAAGGAGCAGTGAGGCCTCTGCATGCTTGGCATGCTGGCAGCACATCTGCCCTGGCACACCAGGCTTGGGCTTGTTTTGACTCCTGCCCTTTCCAAAAAGGAAAAGGAAAACGCCCCCAGCATCCATCCCAACCACTTGGCATTTTGCAGAGCCTGGCTAGAAAGAGGTGGACAGCAGAAAAATATCCATGTTGGTTTTGAAACATTTTCTGCAATGTGGAAACTTGGAATATAAAATCTCACCACGTTTCCCTTAATTTCATTAATTCAGTGCTTTCCTTTGCTGGTTGGATTTTCTTGTCCTTTAAAGCTCAAAACACTGTTCTCAGAAACACTGGCCTTGGCAGCATTGAGCAGCATTGTGCAAAGCTAAACAGGTGGTTTTGGCAGGATAACCTTGGACGTGGAAGCTCCTTCCCTGCCCCTGGGCATGGGACCTCTCCCATGACAAGCAGGATTGCAGCTCCGTGCCCACCTCGTGCCACGGGGCACCTGCTGCTCCACACTCACCTCACAGCTGTTCCTCCTCTGCAGGGAATGATGGAGTGGTGTCAGATTTACCCCTGGCTCAGGAACTGCTTCAGTTCATAGGAAACCTCTCCATCAAGGAAACCTGCAATTAATTCCTCTGGGAAGGTGACAGGCAGTAGCTGTTGAATTGTCCTGTTCTGCTTTACCTAACAGCTGAAAACAGACACCCTCTCCTAGCACAAATATCTGATAGGAACACGTTGATTTTTGAGACTTCTCTTTCACTCACTAAAAAAACCCAATGCCAGTTATTGTTTTTCATGGTACTTATTGAATATTCTGGTCCCTGATAGGGCAATTATTTTTCAATGCTTTCCATTGATCCAATGAGATAAAAATTTTTTCAGTGCTATGCCTCGTCTGACTCCTGCAGGTGTTGTGGTCCATCCCAACACTTACTAATAAATATTTTTAAGATCTTACTTCACCCTTTGAACTGTGGAAATAAGGGAAAAGGTGTTTTTATGGATCAGTCAGACATCCAGAGCTGCCTATGGTTACTGAAACATTACAAAAGCTGGAAAACATGAGCCTGGCAGCGCTGCTGTGAGGGAAGCAACTCATCCAAGCTGCATACAAGGCACAGAGATTTTATACTGCTGCTCAATGGTGCTTGAAATTTTGGAATTGCATCAAGAAGAGTTGTAGATTATTTATATAATGCCACAGAAAAGCAAGGAAGGGCTGGAGATGTGTGTATTCACGCTTAACCTTCTCCTTACTCAAGAGATTTTTTTACATGGCAGAAAACAAATGTGTGTTTTATTGTGTTGATTTAATGGCAAAGCTCTGATTTGGTTGGTTTTTGTTTGTTGGAGGGGAGGGTGTGGATGATTTTTTTGTCTGTAAGAAGCAGAAAGTGGCTGAGGTCTGAGAGGAAGGACAGCAGGAGTGGGAGCCAAGCTGAGGCTCGGGTTACACTGGTATGTTTTGGTTGCTGCCTAACGTGTTTTTGTTTTTCTTCATTACACATATTTCTCTTGGGAAAAGCAGGAAAAACTGTGTGTCAAATATACATCAGGGCTCTGTGCCTCTGCTAAGAGGTTCCAGATGGGGAGCATTATGATAGAGACACTTTCTCCTGCCTTTTACTTTGTGGCATTAATTTTGGTGACAAACTGCAGGAAAACTTATATCAAGCCCAGAGTGTGCTGTGAATGTTCTCAGGATGTAGTTTCCTGGTGGATGTTTTTGCATAATGAAATTGTGTTTTAAAAAGTAGCATTTGGTTTGTGTATTGGGGCATTTGAAGCATCAATGTCTCCAAGACAACAGGCCAAAAAGACCCAAACCATGTTACTTTTGGAAGGATGTGAAGCCATGGGTGAGGAGTGGTTTTCTATAGCTGCATGCAATGCTCCATGCCCTAAAATACAGGAGATGCTTTGGAGGCAGGAATTTACCCCTGTCTTCTCCAGAGCCCTGAAATAGGTGGATGGTTGACTGTTTGAACATAGAAAAGTCATATTTTCTTCATCAAGGGCTTTAGAGCAAATGAGACGTGAATGATCAAGAGCTCTGGAGACTCAAAAGACTCAACCTTGAGAAGAAAAAGGCAAAGTGGTGCTGAGGATGTTGTTACCTGTTTATCATCATGGAATTACAACATGGTTTGGGTTGCAAGGACCTTAAAGCCCATCTTGTTCTAATCCCTGTCATGGACAGGGGCACCTTCCATCAGACCAGGGTGCTCCAAGCCCCATCCAACCTGGCCTGGAACACTTCCATGATCCCTGGGCAGCCTGTGCCAGAGCCTCACCACCCTCCCAGCCAGGAATTCCTTCCCACCTAACCATGTCCTCTGGCAGTAGGAAGCCATTCCCTTTGTCCTCTTCCTCCAGGCCCTTGTTCCAAGACCTTCTCCAGCTCTCCTGGAGCCCCTTTAGGCACTGGCAGGGGATCTGAGGTTTCCCCAGAGCCTTCTCCTTTCCAGGTGAGCACCCCCAGCTCTCCCAGCCTGGCTCCAGAGCTGAGGGGCCCCACCTCTTGGAGCATCTCCATTGCCTCCTCTGGACTCTCTCCAGCAGCTCCACATCCTCCCTGTGCTGGGTACCCAGGGCTGGGGCAGCTCTGCAGGTGAGGTCTCACCTGAGTGAGGCAGAGGGGCAGAATCCTCCCCTCCCCTGCTGCCCACACTGTGAGTTCAGCCCAGGCCATGGGGGTTTGGGGCTGCTGGAGCTGGTCTGTCTTCTCCTCCAGCAACACCCTGGAGTTCCCCCCGGGCTGCTCTCACTTCGTTATTTGCAGTATGATTTTATTTAAAGGAAGCCAGAAGTGCTCCTGGCACTGTGTGAGGCTGTTTCTAGCAGTGCCAGGCAAGTTTTATTTGCAGCAGCTGCAGTTTATGCTGCATTGCTGCACTTCATCCAGCTCTGCATATGGGGATTATGAAAGGTGAGAAGGAAATCATGATATGGCTTCATGTTGCAATGCTTAATATAACCTGTTATATAGGTTATAACAGGTCATCCCTTGAAATATATACATTAATGGGTTTTTACTGTTATCCTATCAGTGCTGCTTTGTTCCCACTGCAGTGCTTGTTTACAGTACTTATATTGCTGACTGAGGGAATGTAAAACCTCCTTTAGCTATGACTTGTTTTCAGCTGGTCATTTTACTGCTATTGCTGTTTCATTGTGATTATTTTGTGTCTTTATCCTGTGAAAAAATCATTTTGCACCAATAAGCACCAATGAAATTTTGATCAGTCCTGGCACCTGTTGGACACTTGCTGCTTGCATTTGACAGAGTAAAGTTTGTTATTTGACTGCAGAATATGAATGTTGGGGGGTTGGAGAAACACTGTAACAGCACCAAGTTTCCCAACTTCATTTTGGAATGCTTCTTTAAAACCAAAGCTCAATCTAAGATGAAGATTTTTTTCCACCCAAATATTTGCTGGCCAATGTGTACGAGTTAGCTGGAAAATATCAGCCTTTGGCTTCCCAGGGTTGTCCACCCTGCTCACAAAAGCATGAATGTGTGAGCAGAGGAGCAGGAATGTTGGTCAGACCGTAGGGATTTGGCAGCCTCTGCCTCCAGGATCTGTTGTGCAGTGACTGCCAGCTCAGCTGGGTTTTTTTTCCCATTATTGCACTTGTGTAGGGAAACTGTCCCTGTTTGGGAAGAGGACTGATTTTGGAGGCTTTAGCTGGGTTTTGGGGTTTTGTTTTCTTGCATTGTGGTTTCGTGGCAGTTCCTTTTTTTCCAGAGCATCACTTAAAAGGAAGAAGCTGCAGTGGTCTGATCCTGTGTTTAAACATGGGAAAAGGAGGAATATTCTGCCAACACTAAAGTGTTTGCTGGGAATGCAGACAATAAATCCTATTTCTTACATAGCTGATAGAGCCTCTGCATCCTTTCTCCCAAACAAGGCTGTATTGTAGTGATGCTTATAGGATTTATCTCAGGTATTTTACCCCATAATGGTGCTCTGGATATTTCCATTACACTGGCACTTCAGCTATATTGACTCCTAAACCTTCTCTAAGTCACTGCTCTCCCATTAAAACTCCATCTCTTCCCCCAGAGAGGGAAGGTGCTACAGTTGAATAATCTCAGTTTTCACCTCAGGTAGGGTCAGTGCAAGTTTCTAACCATGACAGGACATTTTTGGTTGGCATAAACTGTCTGTAATGAGAAAAAAAATATTTTGAAAGATGTTTTATAGTTTGTACTGTGAGAGTTGTATTTTACACAATAGTTTAATTACAAGAGGGTTTGTCTGCTAATGGGTAGAACTCACTTGGCTGCTGTTCAGTAATTGCAATTATGGAATGAAGGATTTGGTGTGCTTTTTGTTGGAAGAATCCTGCTGAGTTGAATTCCATGTAGTGGTGGCTGTGCTGTCATTGACAGTGAAGTGTCAGTGAAGCAATGAAGAGCATTTTAAACTTCATCAATACAACAAACTGTACATTTGGTTGGTGTGGGGAGGCCCCTTAGGTAAGGTTTTGGCCCTTTGGGCAGTCTTTGCAAGCCATATGGACCTGTTCTCCACATCTTCCATGCAGGAGGGACAGGAAGGGTCTCATCAGCCTTCTCCAGGTGTCTTTATCCTCTGCACTTTCCCCATCTGAATTATTTATAGGTCATGTATTTGAAAGGTTCTTTTGTGGATAGTAAAGAGCAGGGACAGGATAGGCATGCACCTTTTGGTTGTTGCACCTGCTTAAAAATTGAGTATTGATTTTATGGGAACAAACAAGAAACTACATGGGTTTAAGAAGCTCATAAGCAAAAAAAAATCCAGCTACCACAGGAAGCAAATACCACCAAGGAGATGTTCTGCTGTGTTTGCTATCAAGGATTGGTACAGGTCCATTGGATCATGTCCACAGTCAGGACATACTTTCTGTAAAATGTTAGAGACAAATATAACTCTTTTTTAAATAAAGGTATTTTGTCATTATGCACCTTGAATTTAAGTTGCTTTGTCATGCTTTGGTTTGAGGGTTCAGAGGAGGCCACAGAGATGCTCTGGGGGCTGGAGCCCCTCTGCTCTGGAGCCAGGCTGGAGAGCTGGGGGTGCTCACCTGGAGAGGAGAAGGCTCCAGGGAGAGCTCAGAGCCCCTGCCAGTGCCTAAAGGAGCTCCAGGAGAGCTGGAGAGGGACTGGGGACAAGGGATGGAGTATCAGGACAGGGTGGGGAACAGTTTTAAACTAGAAAGGAGAGATTTAGATTGGATGTTAGGAGGAAGTTCTTCCCTGTGAGGGTGGTGAGGCCCTGGCACAAAGCAGCTGTGGCTATCCCAGCCCTGGAAGTGTTCCAGGCCAGGTTGGATGGGGCTTGGAGCACCCTGGGATAGTGGAAAGTGTCCCTGCTGCAGGGGGTGGCTCTGGGTGCTGTTCCAGGTCCTTTCCAACTCAAACCACTCTGTGGTTCTGTGTTCTGTGAAATGGAAAGCCCATGTTTACTCTTCAAGCTGCTGCAGTGGCCCCTTGAAGAAAAGAACAGCAAGGTAGGAATGTTTGCAGGCCTTTAAAGGTCAGGCATGGCAGCACAAACACTATAAATAACTGTGGTTTGTGCTTTTGGCCACAAAAGCACCGTGGGTTCATCCCTCAGTGTGGGACACAGAGCCACAAGCAAGAGAGAAAACCCCGAGGTGCTGCTGCTTCCAGTCATGTTTAGCTGCTCTAAGTTAGATTTTCAGTGCTGCTGTTGAGCACAACTTCAGAGGTGCCCATAAAAGTTATTTTTCTTTGCAGCCATTCAAGTTGTACCTCATCTCTTTTAACTTTGGTGCTTCCAAAATCTCTCTGCATCTCTCTGCATCAAGGTGGCTCCTCGTGGGGATTGCAAGTCAGAGAGATCCATCAAAGTGAAGGTTGTTATAGCAGAGCAATTTGGGCTGGAAGATTTTATCAGGAGGTGGGAGCTGCAAGTTTAAAAGCTCTTCCCAGGTCAGGAGCAATAATGGGAAGGGATTTAGTGTGGCTCTAACTTAAGTAGAGTACGTGCAGTGTGTGTTCTGGACATAATTCAATATATTTCTGTTTAAAAGCAATATAACAGGGCAAGAACAGTGCTGGGAGCTTGGTTTCAGGTGGAATGAAAACTAGGGAAAATGATCTTTATCATCCTGCTGTATATGTGTCAGAATGAGGAAGAAATTTGTGAATGCCCACAAAAATTATATTAAATATAATATGTGTTTTTTCATTTGGAATGAAGGTGTTTATGGATTTAAATTTTTTTTTCAAGCATAGCATATAGAATATTGGGATAAACAGCCCTCAGATAAAAGAATTAATTACAGGGGATGTTTGAAACCACTCTCTTTGTGGATTTCTCCAACAGAAGCTGTAGGTGAAGTGTGGAATGTACATCTGATGTGCATCATGGGATCAATCATGGGAGGGTTAAGGTGGGAAAAAGCCTTTCAGATTTTCAATACAGAAATCACCCAGCACCACCACCATGTGCATCACCAAACATGTCCCCAAGTGCCATCCTGGGTTTTTTTGAACACTTCCAGGGTGTTGCCACATCACATCACAGGATGCCCACCACATCCCTGGGCAGCCTGTTCCAATGCTTGACAACCCTTTATGTGGAAATTGTTTTCCTAATATCCAACCTTAACTTCTCCTGGCAGGACAGGGGGACATTTCTTTGAGGACATTTCTTCTCATCCTGTCCTTGTTCCCTGGGAGCAGAGCCTGACCTCCTTCAGCTGCTCCAGCCCTTTCTGTATTTATATTATTTATATATCTGTGTGTTATGTATTTATTCATTTGGTGGGAAATAGATTTTAGCAGAGCTGTTCCCTCCGTGCTCACACAGTTGCAAGTGATTCTTACTTTATGAATACATTTGGTTAGTGAACTCCACATTTCACAGTAAAACAGAGAATATGAATTTTCCAGCACTGTCTTGTCTGATATTAACCTGTTTCTTCTCCCTGGCATTAATGAGCTTGATGAAATTTTGCTCCCAGTCCCTTCTGTGTACCTCCATGGAATATAACTATTAATATAAGTATTCCACAATGGCATAGTTGAGATTTAAGCAGTTGACTTGCTTTTCTCTTGGTATATCCATGGCATGGCTTTCTAAAAAATTCAATTTATACTTCAGGTTAATGGAGAACCTTTTAAAAACTCGTGTGTATTAATGTATTTCTTAGCCTGTACATCAACATGAAGATGATGCTTTTATTTTTCAGTCTAAGGGTGAGGGCTAAAGGCTTCTCTGGGGGCTCAGGACCTAAAATATGCTGTATAAAAGGCCTATATTTCCACTTGCTCTTTCACCACAGAAGCTGTTATTCTATAAGGGAATGCAGCTGTTATTCTGTTGGAGAATATTGCTGTTATTTTATGGAGGAATAACATTGAGTTGGATGATCTATAAAACAGTGTTATATTGCCAGATAAGAACAAGTCACCACGGTGTTTTCCCAGTTGCCGAGGTTTGGAAAATAACCTTTTTTTCAGGAAAGACATTAAAATAATCCTTATTCTGACTGTAATCTGGAATTAAGCCAGATTGCATCAACATTCAGTCCAGAACAAGGAGGCTGCAAGCCTCTGGGATCAGGAGGAACGTGGAGCATTTAGCCAGGAAACTGTTAATCCTTTTTTTTCCCTCATCCCAATAGACTTCTCTTTGTGCAGGAGGGCTGGAGGAGGAGGAATGGAGCTGCTGCTCTCTCTGGCCTTCTCCAAATTGCTGGATCACCCTCCAGGTCCACAGGGACTCCCAGCTCCTACAGAGGAATGTATTGAATTTTGTTTCCTTCCAAATGTTGAGCCCTGGCCAGTAAAAGCTTTGGTCTCCCCAAGAATCCTCGGAATGCTGTTCTGGAGTTTTGGCCGTTGAGCTGCTCAGCAGCCTCGAATCAATGAGTCAGTAAAGGGCAATCAAATGAACAGAAGATAATTTGTTTTAGAGAAATTATAACTTGTTTTCTGAGGTTGAACTATTATATTCTGCCCCACTTGCAGGGGACAGTGTGTTCTGTTCGGATCTGTATGGATTAGACACGTATAAATTGAATTAATAGCCCTTTTTTTATAGCCCAACAGTCCTGCTAAAGAAACCCTGTGAGTAAAGCAAACAAAAATGTATTAAGTTGTCTCAAATCAAACACCAGACATTCATTTCTCCAGCTACTTGTTGGCCCATTCCCAGCGTGTTGGGCCTGGAGAGTCACCCAAAGTTTGCACAAGAAGGGATCCAAAGACCTTTCTCGTTTATATCAGCACGAAAGAAAAATGCATGAAAGAGGGACATTATGGGCTGTGATTTCTGGAGGTGTTTGGGTTATAACATATCATGTGGTCTGGCACATTCATCCCCCAAAAGCTCATAAAAAAAGAGGAATCTTGCTGTTCCCCACTCCTATATTTGAGATGTTTTCTCCTAGATTTCCTTGCTACAGAATAAGAAAAAATGATTCCTGAGTAAGGCTCTTCCCAAAGAAATCCTGTGAAAGAGAACTTCGTTGTCTCTGTGAGCAATTACTTAGGGTAGAAATACAGGGAATCGAACTAGAAAATCTTCTTAATGTTGTCCTTTGCTTAAATTCTTTAATAAATTTTATGAAAATGTATTATATAAGATGGTATAAAACTGTGCTGCCTCCTCTTTGGTGTGTTTAGTTCATCTTGCTGCTTCTCTAACAAGCAGTGTTAATTAGGTGTATAGAAATTTTATCTCATTGCCTTAAGATGGTTTCTTGGAACATGAGTGATCCCATAGCAGAGAAATGCTCATAACCTAATTAATACTATTTAAAACTAATACCTGAATATAAAATGAGCCACTTGCATTTCTTGAATATTCTGCTTAAAAGCTTCTTGCTGTGTCTCTGCTTGCTGAAATACCTGGAAGTAAATCCTCTGGATATCTTAAACACCATCCTGTCTTTTAATATCAAAATTCCTGGTTTGGGGAGAGGATGACTGGATTTTCATCTCCAGGAGAGATTTGGGGCTGCAGGGGAGCTGTGGGTGCCTTTGAGTTCCCCTGGAGGGTGGGTTGAGGGGGTGCAGGGAGGATTTTTGGGGAGAATAAGCAGGAAAAAAGTGAACAGCCTGAAAAGATGTGAATGCTCTGCAGGGTTCCTGAGCTGCAGCTCTGGAATCATCCCTCCAGAATAACCTGTTTGCTCGGCAGGTTTCAGCCCTCCCAGAACCTGCTTAGTTGACTAAAGCAGGTTCATATGCAATAGTTGGAGTTTAAACAAATCCCTGTATTCAGATAAGGGGGAAATCATATAGTTATTCCATGGCAAACCCTCTGTGGGTTCTTAAATCATTAAATCTGAGCAATTTGGGAAATAAATCAGCCTGGGAAGGGAACCTGATCGTGCACAGACAGGATGTGTCCAATACCCTTTCTCCAAGGTCTCATTTTGTTTGGCCTTTATATTCTGCTTTTAGTTGGGAAGTTAAATCCACAAAGGTCATTTGAAAAGCTTCAGATTATAGATGGAAAGCCCTTTTAATCTTTTCTAATAAATAGCTGAGCAGGGAATAAATCTATCGGGAGCTGAGCTCTGATGTTAAGCCTCAGCACAAAATGCCCATACATGAGCAATACTTTGAAATTATCTCTGAAATTATAATTACTTTAAATAAATTTGACTTAGAAGAAATTATTATGTGTGTGATTATGAAAACTGGTTTAATAAATGAAGCATTAATTGGACCTAGTGGCTTGGCAGATTATGTCACTGTGGTCCAGATGATTATGAAAGTGATTTAGGCACAACTGAAAACAGCAGTTTCAGTTCAGAGATTTCTTTTAAATGGCAAAAATGACTCTCTCCAGTCACTGCTTTGGTAAGGCAGGGCTGGAATAAAAGCTATGCATAATAAAGACTTAAAAGCATTTTGATTTTGGAAGATCATCAGCCTCAAATGGAAACAAGGGTGTCTGAAATGCTGAAAATACTCTGGGTTATGCCAGTGCTGTGTATGACATTGTCTAATGTCTAAGTAGCCTTCAAAGCATTCCCCCCCCCAATTCCACATATAATTAAAAAGCAGCTTCCTCTAGCTCATTAAAATGTAGAGTCCTGTTGGAGCAGTGTACTTGTATATTTATTTAAATGAATAAAGCAGCACAGCTTTAATGCAGACCGTAATAACTTCAAACATTGAATCTCTTCTGTTCAGCTCACACTTTATTTTTAGACAGTGTTTAGCTTCTCTTCATGAACACCAGCTTGCAAAGGAACATGGTCCCCTTGTTGGATTATTTTATGAACCACTCAACAAGTTTTCCCCATCCCCTTTTTTCCTAATGTGAAATGATAAGAAAATCCACCAAGTTCAGTTGTGATTGACGCCCATGGAAATCAGGTGGCTTTTCCAGCATAACCATCATAATTCCAGCATAACCATCTCCCTCTTTTCACAGGCATTTGGAAATGCAAAAACAGCCCATAACAACAACTCCAGTCGCTTTGGGAAATTCATCCAAGTGAATTACCAGGAGACAGGCACCGTGCGAGGGTAAGTGGGAACAGGGGGTGGCTGCTGGGTGTGCCCAAACCCAAACAGGTTGTTCATTGCTTTGGCCAGTATCTTTCCCAAAATGGAGATAGGAAATAAAAATTCAAAGGTTTTTTAGCTTGTTAAAATCTGTTGGTTTTGGAAATATTGGTGCATCCAAGGTATGGATTTACCTGAGCTGCCTTCAAGCCAGCTGAGCTCTCCTTAATCCTGTCAGATTTTTAATGAACCTGAAAAGCAACGTCTCCTCCTCAGACAGGAGTTAAGGCAGAACAGGGGAATGTTTTAGTTGGGATAGGATGGGGGCTGAGCAGTAGATGTGGAGTGAAAGGTTTGGCTCAGGAGCAAAGGGAAGGATTTAATCTGTGGCTGGGAGTTCTGGAGGCCACTGAGCCACGTGCACTCTTCTTGCTCTCTGCCTGATTCCCCCAGGCTCTCCCTGCAATTCTCTCCTTAACTCAGCCCTTGGCCAGTGAAAGCCTCTTTTTCCTCCCAGGTCATTGCAAGGAGATTCTTGTCTCCACTGTGGTTCTCCTCAGTTTATTTCAGCTTTGGAAATTTGAGAGCAGACTTGAGGAGAAGAATTTTGGGGGTTGATTGATGAGAAGCTCATGGACATGTGCACTGGAAACCCAGAAAACCCCCATGGCCTGATTCCTCAGCATGGCCAGCAGGAATGGGGGGAATTCTGCCCCTCTCAGGTGAGACCTCACCTGCAGCACTGCCTGGGCTCCAGCACAGAGAGGACATGGAGCTGCTGGAACAAGTCCATGGAGGGGCTTTGAGAGCTGGAGCCCTCTGCTCTGGAGCCAGGCTGGGAGAGCTGAGGGTGCTCACCTGGAGAAGAGAAGGATCCAAGGAAACCTCAGAGCCCCTGCCAGTGCCTGAAGGGGCTCCAGAAGAGTTGGAGAGGGACTGGGGAGGAAGAGAACAAAGGGGAATGGTTTCCCACTGCCAGAGGCAGGGTTAAATGGGATATTGGAAATGGATTCCTGGCTGGGAGGGTGGTGAGGCCCTGGCACAGGGTGCCCAGAGCAGCAGTGGCTGCCCCTGGATCCCTGGAAGTGTTCAAGACCAGGCTGGATGGGCCTTGGAGCACCCTGGTCTAGTGGAAGGTCTCTGCCCATGGCAGGGATGGAAATACCTAAACCCAGCTTTCTCTCTGGCTTTAGATAATTTCCATGGCATCAGATCATCACCAAGGAGCTGTAAGTGAGCAGGGCTTCGTTAACTTCCCTTTTTGTCCAGGTTCACTGAGTCAGTTGGAAAAATGAGGAGTAGAAGCAGCATTTCAAGGGCTGTATAATTTCTGCAGCTGGCTAAGAGGCCTCTTGCTGGGACTTTGTTGTTATTTTAGAGAATTGCTTTTAAATTTTTTTCCTTTCTTATTTTCCAGCAGAACAGTATCACACAAAGAGCTGCCATTAATTTTTCAGTGAGCTTGGGTACTCCACGTCCTTTCCCACTGGTTTTGCATCCTACATCAAATCTGATGCTCTTTTCCCCCCTTATTTAATTCTGGTGCACAGCTCTGTTAAAAGGATAAACTTGATTTTTTTAATACCTCCTGGGTAACAAGAATCCAACAAATGCCTTAACTATGTATTATCTTGGCATGATGTAGCAGCACTGTGGTTGTGGCCTCTTTTTTTTATTTGGCAGAGATGTGCAAATAACATTATATTAATGTATTCTAGCTCATAAAATAGGAAGAATTTTCTTTTCCTTTTAAAAACTGAGCTTTCTTGGTCTTTGGTTGCACAGAGTATTGTGACTGTACTCTGCTATGAGCTTGCAGTTCTCCCCCAGTAAAAAGATGCTTAAAGAAAATTATAAGCAGTTTAAAAACAAAAAGTAAATGTGGCATACAAACTCATATTTTTTTCCTGTGAAAGAAGATTTTTATAAAATCTTAGCCTATACTTTTTTTTTTAGCACAACCCAAATCAATTAGCACCCTGTATTCTGGGATTTAAATCAAAGCCCTGTGGAATACAGGCTCTCTGTGCTCAAATCAGTGTTTTACAGAAGATCATTCCATTAGAGCTCTTTTTCTTTGCTTTTAAAGGTAGAACAATGCTGACGATGGTAGATCAAAAGAAATTTGAAGACATCAACTTGTTAAGACATAAGTTGGTTTTCCTACTCACTGTCCTGTTACAAAAAGGGACAGATGTTGTTCTTGAGACATGGATTCATTGTGACTTTTGCACTAATAAAGGGAGAATTTTACCAAAACAGCATTGTAATTGCATCTATTTAAAACAAATTAAATTAAATACAAAATAAATTTTTTTAAATAGAAACTTTTTAAAATAAAATTTTAAAAATTAAAAAAAAATGTTAAGATAGATAGATAGATAGATAGATAGATAGATAGATAGATAGATAGATAGATAGATAGATAGATAGATAGAATCCCCTTGATTTAAATAGTGGTTGACCTCCAGGTCAGATGACCTCCAGGAGACCTTTCCAATCTAATTTATTGCCTAAGAATGATTTTTGGGGTGGTTTATACTAAGAGCAGAAATGACAGGGGTGGGGATGAATGCCAAGGGCATGGACATGTTGCAGGTTGTTTACAGCAGGGTCTGAGCCATTATCCAGTGGGATTTCATCAGTGGGTTCCCTGACCCTGCAGAGAATTCATGGCTTGGGAAGGAAAAATTTGGTTCAGGTTAGAAAAGGAACATAAAAACCCCATGAACCTGTGGGTGAGGAATATCCATAGACTCTTCCCAGCTTCCTCCCAGGGAATAAACAGGAATACTGCTTTGCTGTCTGTCTTCCTTTACTCCTCCTGTCCAGCAAGATCATCCTATGGGGGGCTGGATTTGCCACTTCCAGTAGCCTCTCCCAAGAGCTGCCATAAGAATTTTCACAAAGCCTCTGCAGTATGTTCAAATGCTTTATATTTTAGCTTTTATGGAAGGAAAGGATGAAGTTTTGTTGGAGGTAATAATTAGATCTGGCTTTCTCATCTCTGATGGTGGAGAGAGTGTGGAAGCACTTCCTTGTCCCACCATGCCTGAGGTTCACTGGGTTTCCCAATTCCTACACAGCTCCAACTGTTAGTGCCACGTCACTGGGCAGCTGCCACCAGAAAAGCACAGCTCCATCATCCAAACTGTCACTTACAACTCCAGCTTCTAAATCCCTGTCATTACTGGTTAGGTTTGTTTGGAAGAAAAAAACCTGTGGAAGCTTTGTTTGACTTGACAAACCTGAAAAAAGTATTTAATATGTAGATTGAGCGTGTTTGTTGTGGAGGCTCTAAGGAGAAAATGTAAACTGCAGTGAGGAACTTTCACAATTGTTTATTTTTTTTTTTAACTGGAGCCAGAAGTTAATACCCCAAATTTTTGGTGAGAAGTGGCTCTTCTGGAAGAGGGAATGGGGATCTGGAGGTTGATTCTGCAGCTAAATTTTGCACACTTCTGCATGCAGAGGTGTTTCCATGTGCACGGCTCCTGGGCTGCAGGCAATGGGATTTTGCTGGCTTTGGATGAAATAGGGATCCCAGCTCCTTCCTTGCAGACAACATTTCTCTTGCCCATAGGCTGACGCATCTGAGATCATATTTTTCAGATCCAAGTTAGTTTTGGCTTAGTATCAAACCAAAAAAACCTCAAAAGCCAAGCATAATATTGGGCTTGTTCTGCCGAGGAAGAAATTTATATAACTAAGTGAAACAAGGCTGAAACTTCTTTGTGTGGGTACCAAGGCTGAAACCCCCAGTAAAGCTGTGTTCATTGAAGCTGTGCATCAGGTCAATTAATGCTGCTTTGATTTTTCTCTTGCAGAGCTTATGTTGAAAAATATCTCCTGGAGAAGTCCCGGCTGGTCTATCAGGAGCACAACGAGCGGTGGGTGCCTCTCTTTGCCCAAGGCTTGGCTTTAACTCCTAGACATGGCACAGATAACTTACATCTCTGTAGGAGCTGGCACAGGGGATCAGGATTGTGCTGCTAAGATTAATGATGCATTTTATATTTGAATGTTTTGTTCTTTAGGGAGAAATGTGCTAACGGAGGGAATAAACTCCATTATTTTATCAACAGTCTTTGAGTTACCATGGAATCATTGAATGGTTTGTATTGGAAGGGCTTTTAAAGATCATCTTGTTCCAACCCCTGCCATGAGCAGGGGACCTTCCACTATGATATTGTTACATTTAATTTAATTTTCATTTTCTTTATGGCAGATAGATTATTATGTACCACTTCCTTCTTGTGCAACTTGTGAACTGCTTAATATGTCATTTTAGGAGAGAAACATGGTATTTTCATTCTTTGCAGTTCACTGAGGCCTTTAGAGGGGCCTCTAGAAAGAGCCAAAATTATATAGAGACTGAACTTATGTGAAGGGTTTTCTCCTGATTTGCTGCATATTCTTTGTTGATTATTCCTCTCCTCTCAGTAATTATTTTTCCACTTTTAAATAATTTTGACGCCTTTAGTTGTTCTTTCAACTCTTGGCACTCCTGGCTGTATTTCCCTTTGGAGACAGATGTGTGAGTTTTCTGGAATGCTCCAGGGCTGTTCCTGGAGTGAAACAGCATCTACAGCCTTGACAAATATCCTCTTGGGTGTTGCATGATGATTAAACTTGGATCCTCTTGGAAAACATCCAACATAAAAGCACAAGTTTTAATTTTAGAAAAAAATGGTGTTAATATGTGTTAGAGTTGTCTGGAAGCAGAACAGATGAGTCCCTTGGGGTGGGTTTAGCATTAGTGTTATTAAGGTATTTTGAATATTTGAGTTTTTGAATACTTGAAGATATTTCAGTCATGTCTCATAGAACTACAACTGCAAAGTCCTTGCCTTTTTAATTGTAGTAAGGTATGAAAAATTATAATTTCTGCATTGCAAGGAAATATGTTGTGATGAAGGAGGTTGGGCTCTAATAAAGGTGCTGGGGATGGTCAGGGGACAAGGGACAGGACAAGGAAACAGCCTCAAGCTGTGCCAGGAAGGGTCAGATTGGACATTGGGAGGAATTTCTTCTGGGACAATGTGGTGAGGCACTGGAAGGGGCTGCCCAGGGATCTTTGGAGTCCCCATCCCTGAGGTGTCTAAGGAATTCCTGAACGTGGCACTCAGTGCCCTGGGCTGGGAAGAAGGTGGGGTTTGGGCACAGGTGTGACTCGATGGTCTGGGAGCTCTTTTCCCACCTGAATGGTTATGATGGGGCTCAGTGAAGTATGTAGGCATTGTGCATGGGTCTGAAGGAAAACCTGATCATCCCAGCTAGAAATTCTTCTGGTAGATTCTGGGGCAGTGGCTTTCCTTGGAAGGAGAAGAGTGATCTCATTCTCCATGACATAATTGAAATATCTGTTCCATCCCTGCACAGCAGGTACAGGCCAGCTCTAAACAGTGTCAGACCCGACCTTGAGAGCTGGAAAATCAGGTTGAGAGGTTTCCAAGTGCCTCTGCTCAGTGCTGCTGCTCATTTTTGAGTCTAACAGCTTTTGTTTTTCATTTGTCACCAGGAACTACCATGTATTTTATTACCTCCTGGCAGGAGCAAGCGAGGAGGAGAGATCAGCATTTCACCTGAAGCAGCCAGAGGAATATCATTACCTTAACCAGGTGGGAGTACTATACAGGAATACAACACATGGTCTTGCCTTTTCTTCTGCTGATATTTAATGCTCATAAAGAAGAGATGTGGAGTAGTAAAAGTGGGGTTTTTTTGAAGGTGTGGAGTAGTAAAAGTTGGTTTTAATGGTTTATAAGAAGCCTTCCATCGTTGGAATAATTCTGCATTAGCAATCTGAACACCTGTTAGTGTTTCAGGGAAAAAAATAATCAGTGTTTTCTGTACCTGGGATATGTTAATATATTGAGGTTTTGATTGCTGGGGGAAGAAACAGTCAGAATTTCCTGCTCTCTGTGTGAATGTCATTTACTCATTGCTATCTGTCTCCTGAGCAGGAGAAAAGGGGAAAACGTGGCATACTGGGATATAACATCTTGCATGAGGAAGTCCTAATTCTGTAGCTTCTGGCTGGCTTTTAGCATTACCCTTTGAATTTAACAATAGAACAAGTCTAATATAACTAAAACCACAGCAGCCATTGAAAATCTGGGAATTAATGATGGAGGGGTGTTACCAACTGCCAAATAAACATGGTTTATATGATGGTAGTTTTATAATAAACTGATTTCTTCAGGTATCTAGGCAGTTATCCAGTGACTCTTGCAAGGAGGGACTTCAAAAAGGCCAGAAAGAGGTGGAATATGTGGAAGAGGAGTTAAGTTACATGTTGATTTTAACCAATTGCAATTTTCTTGGTGCTGAAACACGAGGAGCAATAAAGAGTGATTTCTTCACCCCTATACTGGAGTGAAACTTGGACCCACAGCCCAACCCAAATAGCCTTTAGTCTTGTTAGAAATATAACTTCACTCAGGAATAGCTCTCAATTACCAGGGACTTTTTAAGGATGTTTTTAAAGCAGCAATCAACACCAAAAATCCATTGCATATTAACGACTCCCACACATCCATCACAGGATTGGGAAATATTCCCAAGTGAGGAGCACTCCAAGGGCTGGGGGCTCTTTTCTGGAGTCTCTGTGCCTCAGGTGTTGGTTGGAGAATGTGGTGTTATCTCCAGCACCATCTGTGCCATGGTTTTGCAGTGGGAAGATGCCAAGATGGAATATTTTGTCAGATTCTCAGGTTTTGTTGGGCCATCCTGTCACTTTCTGTTAGTTGAAAACACTGCTTTTAATTACAGTCCTTTTTTTTTACACAGCAGTTTGAGAACATTTATATATAAAGGAAAATTAGAACTCCAATGGCACATAGTGTGAGGAACCAGTAGGAATAGTATGATTTAGGGTGAAATGTTTATTTTAATATAAATTAAGGTCCTGTGGGGCAAGTAAGCTGATAAGGCTGCTAAGATCAGTCCAGTCCAGGGAAGCAAACTCTGGGCTTCCCTGAACACAATATACAGACAGCAGTGTCATTCTGAGTTTTTGGGGAGGTTTTAAAATAATTTTTTAATAATTAGAATTAGTGTTTTAACACTGACAATTATGGGAAAACAGTGTCTTTAGATGTGGTCTGTGCATGGTTTCACATGAAAACCATCTGACAGTGCAGTAGCAACTCTTCCCTGCCCTGCAGGAAAAAGAAGGAGAAAAATAAAAAAAAAAAAAGAGATAGTAGAAAAATGGAACAAGAAACTTGGGAAACATTTAAGAGAAAAATTATAAAATGGCCCTTGAACATTTGCAGTCTCTTCTTAAGTGTGTCCTGGAGAAGACCTTGCCTTTTTAAAAGGAAAAAGAACCAGCTCAGACATGAACTGCAGTGCTTTACTGAAAATTAAATATTCATATAGAGAAGCCATAAAATATTGAACCAAGCCCCTGAAATGAAGGAGTGACTCAGTCCTGAGTCAGGCTTTACTTTCCTCCTCCCAGGTTCCTCACCTCTTGTGTTATGCAAAAGAAATGGGGAGTTTGCTTTGCAGATGGGAAATAATCTATTCAGATACTTTTCCAAAATCTGCTTTGTAAATGCAGGGAGCAGATTGAAAAAAAAAAAAAAATTTTTTTTTTAGTGCAAATTTGCTAAAACTATCCCCTGAGTATGGGGGACTTTTCCATCTCTCCCAGTGGCAGGTGCACCCACTGCTGCACACTCTGCAGCTCACTGAACATTTTCTGTGCTGGTTGTTAATTTCCATCCATTTTGAAATCAGTCATTTGCAGGTTTAGATCCTTATTTTCAGCTTTAACATGCTTTGACTTCTCTCAACTCCATTTCTGTCTGATTGGAAAAAGACACAATTTCCTAAAAACCTTTGGAGTGTTGCTTGGAGAATCTCACTTTTTCTGCACCACTGTTTGTCTGGAGCAGAGGTTGAGAGTAGAAACAAATGAAATCTGTTCTTCGGTGGATTTTGGCATCAGTGGCTCTTCAGCTGCACATAAACCAAGGGTTTCCCCAGCTCAGTAAGAGAAGAAAAGGTTTTAGTATCCATTAGGATTATTGCTGAGAGGGCCTTGCTGATGCACTGTGAGCAGGAACCAGCACCAAGAATGCAAAAGCATCATAAATCTTCCCTTAAAACAAATAAAACTAGGGAATGACATGACTCTGCAGAATAACAACAGTTATTTTCCTGGTTAGGGAGCAGGTCATCGTGGTGATTTGGGGTGGGAACACCACTTAACCCACTCTGCCTTGCTTTCAGATGACAAAGAAACCCCTCAGACAGAGCTGGGATGATTATTACTATGACTCGGAGCCGGTCAGTACCAGAACCTGCCTCTTCCATGTTGCTGGTGCAGGGCTGCTCTCACTTGAGTGTTGTAGGGACACAAAGAAAGCCAAATCCAATTAAGTTTAACCCATTAACCACCCTTTGCCCTGCAGTGGTGTTGCTTGTAAAGGGTTTTTTTTCCCTTGCCCTTTTATGGTTCCTTCCATCTGGAAAGCTTCTTCAGCAGTTGGAGATGGTCAGCTCTCTACAGTTATCATGGTTTTAGAAAACTAAGGGGGTTTTCATTCCTTCCTGATGGAATATGTGATGATTTATGGAAATTGGGATGTGGCAGCAATGTGAAAATTGAAATTCCATTCCAATAAAACAGCAAATCAGTGTCTTGAAGCCCCAAGAGATACATCAGTTCATGCTGGTTGTAGTGGTGTATCTGCTCTCCAGCTTCCAGGAAAAAACAGACAAATTCAAAAAGCATCTCTCCAGCCATCTGTGAGCAAATCAAATCCTGATATTGTTCAGAGTGCAAAAACAATTCCTTCTCCTAAAATACTTCTGCTGACATGATCATCCTTTCCAAATGGATGGCCCCAAAAAAGGGGATGGTGAAGCTTCTCCCCCTTCCCCGGCTCCTCCTGCGCCAGCGCCGTGCTCTGGGTGTCTGTGTGTCTCATGGTGCTCCCCGTGGGTGTGTCCTGCATGTGCAAGCATGTTTGGCATCAGCTGCTTGTCCTTCCTGCTAGTTTTCCCATGTGCTTGATGATTACCAAAGTCTGGCTGATTCATCTGGAAGAGTAAGAGGTGATGTGGGATGGAGCTGGATTCACTCAGGTTAAACAAGCGTCTTAACAGCAACATTTCCCTGCAAATCTTTAGGAGGGGAGGAGGGAACTGCCCTCACAAGGTGAAAAATATTGGATATTGGATTGGCATCCTTCATCCATCAGCATCCTTAGGGTTGTGCAGGAGCAGGGAATGATGAGCAGATGCTGTTCTAGACCTTAATACACTTTGGAAGTTGGAAAGCCCTTAATTGCTTTGGGAATGGGTTGAGACAATTTGCTGAAGGAACTCAAATTCAAACAACTCTGAAATTTAGTACCTTCTCCTGGCATGGCCAAGAACACCCTGCCAGCCTGGGGGCTGCCATGTCTGTGTCCTTACTCTGCCCAAGAAAACCACGTGCCATTACCACTTGGCTGTTTATTTGCTAATTTATTTAGGATAATTTTATTTATTATAATTTTCTGTGACAGTCCTGGTAAATCACATCTTAGCTTCAGTTGATGATTCACTCTTAAGCCTGCCCTGGGTTTCTCCCTATACCCATGGACTCAACCTGCTACAGACACCAAGTTTATAAAGAAACTCTGTTTTATCCTCTTTAAATTTTCCATGGAAAACTTTTGCTGGGAAACTAATTGCTCTAGCAGGATATTAACAGCAAGTTAGGTCTGTGGGGATGGACTTTGTGATGCTTGTCTGCTCTAATATCAAGGACACTCCTCTATTTTATAATTATCCTTCATTTATCATCCATTAGGAAGCGGTGCTGTGCTGGAACACTGCAGAGAGCATCTGCTTTTAAGCAGAGAATTTGCTAAAAGTCTCTCCATGCGGATTAATGAGCGGGCAATTGTTATGTAAATCGTTAATTAAATTGCCTTCGGCGTAGATTGTGCTACTTCGGAGCTGTCCGGGGTATTTTGCTGTTGACTCATGACTTAATTTTGAAGGAATGATGCCAGAAAATGAAAATGTCTCCTGGAATGTGGAGTGCCACTAAAAGCACCACTTGGTGTCTTTAAAAAAAGCTTGAAGCCAGCCTCATTTGCAGGATTTGTGGGCGTGCTGTTGTCCTGCCAGCTCCAGCTCCTGCCAGAGCAAGGGTGGGAAGTTGTGCTGAGTTGTCACTTTAAGGAAGCCAGAGTTGGAGCTCAGGAGGGACAAGGTCTTACCCTGAGGTTTGGTGGTGTGAATAATCAGTGCTGTGACATCCCTGACTGTTTCCTAAAACAAGCTGGTATTTTCTCCTGGAATTTCAATCCCTGCCTTCATCGATGCCGTGCATGGTTTTAAATGGTTTTACTGTTCAACAGCTCCAAATTCACTTTGCCCATGGAGCATTAACTTGTCCCTGGGGACAATTGATAAAAAAATTTCGATTTTCTTGTCCAATTGCACTTCTCTGGCTTTTAGTGCAGTTGTGTGCAAGTCTCTTATGTTGCAATAAATATTTAAAATATGTAAACAATATAATAAATAATAATAATAATATCAACATTTAAATATATAAATAATACAAATAAATAAGTATCTTAAATAAAGGTTTTCCACTCTAATTATAACTGTGGCTGCAATAATGCTCTGGAGTGGGATGAAGAAGTTTGTTGATATGGTGGTGAGGCTTTAAAAGCTGTAAACCACAAAGCTGATATTATAAAATAACTTCATTCTGTACATTCTGTATTTATGATTAATTTTCTGTACTATCAGTGGGTAAAAGTGGCTTTTCAATGATTTACATAACCCTATTTAATGCAGACTTTCCTAATTATTTGTGCAAAATTTTTGCACACTTGCTTGTGTGATAAATATGATGCTCAGGAAATGATCAAAATAAACTGTGTGCTATTGATCAAATTAAATGATCAAATTAAACTATGTTTAATTAATTCCAACTGCAGCTACAATTTTTTATTTGTATTATTTTAATGAAATTTTAATAGAATTATTATTTATATTTATTTACACTTGGATTAACTTTTTGAAAGTCTCTAATTACTTGTAGAAAGTCTTGATTTAAGTGTTAGTAAAATACTCTGAGGTTTAAAAAATCATGATATTGTGTGATACACAATAATCTAATTCTGAATCATAGAGAGGTAGGTTTTCTAGGCAGCAATGGATAGAATATTAAATATAGGCTAGGAAGACAGAGAGAAGAATAAATAATCCATGGGAGGATTGCAGTGAGCCAAAGCAGGATAAATTTGGCATTAATGATCTATATGTTAATTTAAAGAGCATTTCTGTTCCCTAAATATTGGTGCAGGACAATTTTGGTTGGGTCTGGAATGTCACTGGAATTTTCTGAACATCAGTAACTGATATCAAGGAAAAACTAAACTGTTCAGGCACACAAGCCTCCAAGAAATAAAACATCCTGGATTTCAAATTCTCCCAGTTTTGAAATAACTTCTTGATAGTTCAAATAAAGTTACTGAAAAAAAATATTTTAAGCTTTGCCTTTCCCACACAGGATTTAATGCATTGATCATTTACATGAAGTTATCTAATTCTATTTAAAAACGGAATTTCCCTCTTTAATTATAGGACTGAATGTGGAATAAACTGCCTGTAAAGATGGAACAGATTTCATCTTGTTGTTATTTCCCATCCTTTTTGTGTATGAGGTGTTCCACACTGACCAACTCTCACCATCCTGTTGGAATGGGGTGACTCACCTCTTTCCTTAGAGGTTAAACCTGGGAAACAAGGATGTATTTCCAGAAAACATTAGCCAAAAATGTTGTATTTCCAGTGCCAGGTTGGAAATGTTGCTGATAAAAGACCTGGAGATCACTCAGTGATATTTACAGAGCACTGACTTGGCCATCTGGAGCTGATCTGGTGTTAATTTGTGTCAGTGCTTCCTCTGTGTGTTTGATCCAACAGGATTGTTTCTCCGTGGAAGGGGAGGATCTGAAGCACGACTTTGAGCGGCTGCAGCTCGCCATGGAGATGGTGGGGTTTCTGCCCAAGACACGCAGACAGTGAGTTTATTTTCCATTTTAATAGCTTGGAGAGTATCCTGGTTAATGTCACCTCCCCTGGCAGGACATTGTCCAGAGGCACTGTGGCTCCCTGTCCTGGTTTGAAGGACAGGTGTGCCAATAAAAGCAGGAGCTTCTTTTTGAAATGGAGAATGTAAACACCCTCTCTCCAAATTATTATTGTAATTTTGAAATTAAGGGGCTCTCAGGCAAAGATATGGGAATTAGGAATAAAAGTTCTTTACTAGGAAAATTAAAATAGAAATGCAGTATTACAAAGAACAATCCCAAACCCTGCCAGAGTCAGAATCCAAGCTGACACCCGTCAGTCAGTCAGGGTGGTGGCAGCAGCCCCATTCAATGGTGGCTGCATCCTCCTGCAGTGGCAGATGTGGTTCAGCTGGAGCAGTGCTCCTGGAGAAGGTGCAGTTTCCTCTGAAGGTGCAGGGATGATGTGGAAAGGTCTGGCTTTCCTCTGGAATGCAGTGGAAAGAAGGTGCCTTGGTGTCCCAAATCTCAGTTTTTCTCTGGGTAGGAAAGGCTTGGCTCCTGCCCTGGCTGGAGCATCTGCCAGTGGGATGATGGAATTTGATCAGTCCCACAGTGGGGCTGAATGGGGCAGCAGCAGATGATATCTCCTGGAGGGAGGATGGGCTGTGGAAAGATAAAGATGATTGCCCCAGCTGGTTTAAAGCTGGCCCATTAGCAGAGAATATGTGCCAGGAGATCAGGGGCACTGCCCCACCCATAGATGGGGACAGAACACACATTGCTGGCACATCCTGTACTGCAACCCAAGACACTGCCCCATCCCTGTCTCACAGCAGGTTGGGCTGGGCTTACAGCAGTCTGGTCTAGTGGAAGGTGACCCTGCCCCTGGCAGGATGGACCCAGATGAGTTTAAGGTCCCTTCCAACCCCAACCATTCCGTGATTCCATGATCATTGCTGTTCTTAGCGATTCTCTTCATGCAAATGGAGCGTTGGCAGAAGTTGACATCTTGAAGTGTTTCTCGAGTGTTCATGAATAATCACGCCTCACTCTGCATGTCATGAATCTAGAGCTTGGTTTAATCAGAAGTCCTCATTATCCCTCATCAAACTTAACCCTTTGCATGCAATTCTAGGCCTGTAGATCATTTCCAACTGGCCTTTTTCACTAATTCACTGGACATGCTGGGTTTGAAAACTCGGTTGCAACACCACTGACACCATGGAATTAGAGGGTTCATAAGGGTCATTTCCAACCAAACCCACAAAATAATCCTTCCTGTGTTGATTTTTGGCTTGAAAGGCTTAAGTAGGTTGGAAAGAACTTGACATAAAAAATTGCCTCAAAGATATTTTCACACAGCTGAGAAATTTTAGAAGCTCGTCCTTTTTATCCCTCACTTGTAACAAATCAATTATGAAATTAAAACTGCTTTTTTTTTTTTTTTCCCACGCATGTGGATAAACCCAAGGATCCAGACTTGTGTGAATATGTTCTGTGACAGGGGCTGCTTTATCAGTTTTCAGGACGAGGTTTATCTAAAGCCTGTTGAGGGGTTTAATTGCCTGAGCAAAGCAATCAGAAAGTGTCAGGACTGAGCAGGGTCGGGTGATGCAGTAAATTCTCACTTCTGATTTACTGTGCAATGATTTTTCTTGGCACACAAGTTGCTCCTGGTAAATTTTGCATGTCAGAAATAAAGTGGATTCTTCACTACACAAGCAGATTTGTTTTGCTTGGCATTATACAACTGCAGCACAAATAAGAAACCACCTTCAGCTGAGATATAGGAAAGATGTTTTGAATACTACTGTACTTTAAAAAGTAATTTCTTTATAGCAGAACATGGGGTTTTACCTTTGTGGAAACAGAGAAGAGAAATTTTTTATAAAATTGCGTCCTGAAATTCACAACAAGGAATCGGTATTCCTGTTTTGGAGATAAGGGAGGGCTTGAAGAGGTGAAGGAGTATTGTCCAGAAAAGCTGGTGCCTAGTTAGGGATCACATTTGGGTTTATTCATTTTTAGCTCCCAGGGGAGTATAGAAATATGGACATACAGGGTTTATAGCTGAAGTCAGCCATGGCTCAGGAGCTGGGCTTGATGAACCTTGTGGATCCCTTCCAACTTAGGATATTCTTTGAGTGTCTGGTCCTATTTTTTTCAGAGGGGAGATAACTTAAAAATGACCAAATTCCCAAAATTGGTTGGAAACATTGGTTGGATAAATTTACTTGAAGTGTAACATCTTTTCTTTGCCTTAGTTGCTTAGATATTATAAAAGCATTCATGCTGTTTTGTACAGTCTTTTGTTTCTTACTGGGACTAGATCCAAAAAGATGACAAAAACATGTGTCTCAGGGGACTAAGAGGGATCACCTGCATGGCATGCCCATACTACCCCTTAATTTAGGCAATTATATGATAAATATTTAATCTGGATATCAAGATTACTGGAGGATTTCTATTTTTCTTAAAACATGGACTGTAATTTTGTAACTGTGGGTTTGATGTGTTAAAGAATTTTCAAGGCAACTGCACAGATGCAAGTTTGGTACTTGACTAAATGAAAAGCTTTTTGACATGAGGCAAAGTGGATGCTTTGGATTGAAAATTAGAAGAATGAGCCAAAGAGAGACATGGACCTTGGGGGTAAAATTTGCTTCTCTATTCAATTAATGAAAACCTGAGTGAAAATGGATTTTCTCTGTTTAGGATTTTCTCCCTGCTTTCGGCGATCCTGCACCTGGGGAACATCAGGTACAAGAAGAAAACCTACAGAGATGACTCCATTGACATCTGTAACCCTGAGATACTCCCCATTGTGTCAGAGCTGCTGGAGGTAAGGCTCTGCTTTCCCTCCTGAAACTTTCACCCCAAACAAGCTGCCCTTGATTTAGGACACAAAATGTGCACAATTTATTTCCAGTTTATTAACAAAGAGTATGTTCTTGTGTGTTTTCTTTCTTATGGGCTGTTACGTTTGCCAGGGAAATGGTACAGGAACTTTCTTTAAGTGGTTTTTAATGTAGGGTTTTTGGCCCCACACTTCATCTTCAGGTTTCATTGACTGAAAATTCTGTTTCTGTGATTAAATGTGAAAGGTTGCAGGGTCTAAATGCAAAGCAAACCTGCTGTTCAGCACAGCAATGTCTTCCATTGCCAGCCATCAGCTGGTGCTCTTCAAATCTGTTCCAAAGTCTGTCTGAGGAACTTGAGCAGTTGTACAACCATTGCCCCATGTTTTGGTTCCATGCAGGCTGTAGGATGGACTGAGCTCCCTCACTGTTTGTTTTTGGTCTGTTATTACCTGCCAGATTCCACAAGGGCTGGGTTTGAGATGGTAGAAATCTATCTCATCCCTCTAGTCCCTATTTGTGGGCCTGTTAAGGAGTTCTCTGGTGCATCTGTTGATTATCTGCTGTTTAGGACCTGATGCCTTGGCCTCTGTGAGCCACTGCTGTGCTGGCGTCCCTTGGGAAGGGTTTGTAGGTCCCTGCCCAGCTGGCCCAGGCCATGTCCAGCTCTGTAAATCAGTGCAAAAGCATTAAATAAGTTCTTAGGAGATTTGCTCTGTCAGCTCAAGCAAGCTATGAAGCTGTGGTACTTCTTTTCATGAGAAAAATCTTTAATGAGCCAACTTGTCCTGCTGGCCTTCAGCCTTCAAAAGCTAATCTCAAAAACCTCCTGACATGGATTGAGGTGGCCAGAAGCTCCCCTTGCTGTCTCACTTCACTTGAAACGCTCTAAACCTCTTGCAATTGAAATGTTTTTCTTGCAGTTGATTATTTTTTATTTATCAACAATTATCTTTATTCTTTTGTGCTCCCTGGGTGGTCTGGAAGGTGAATTTGTGCTCATTTTATGGTCGAATCAGAAGACAATTTGTCCTTTTGTGTATAAGTGGTGCTCTTCCCATTCATTCCATTGAATAACTGTTGTGTTTTCTCCCTACCTCCAGAACTTGGGAATTGGCTCTCAGGGATTTTCATAGCACTTCATTAATGCTTTGAATTTAGGGAGGGGAAAGCTTCTGTAAAATATGGTCTTAGCAGCTGGATGCTCTTTGCATCTTGGCCTTGGAGATTGCAGAAATAAACAGAAGGAAAATATGAGTGGGGAGGAGAATGTTGTTGATTTTACGCTATTAAATGTGGCCAAGTCAGTTAAGTAATTGTTTTTTTAAAAAGTTTTGAGTAAGAGAGTGACTTAGAAATCTGAAAAAGTTCCAGGCTTTGGGTCTTTGCCTTTGCAAACAAGCCCTTTTTGCAACATCTGCACGTGGGGAGGTTGTGGGGTGGTTTTTACACATGATTATGTGAAGTGAGGCATTGGCTGAGCCATGTCAATCCATCAGTGCCTTATTGCCATGGGCTGGAACAGCACCCCCAGGTAGTGTCAACAAGATGTAAAAATAAATAAGTATATTTATTTTTCACCATTTGAAAGAAAAAACAGAACAACCAAACCACTAGCATCTGATGTAGCTGAGCAAATGGATAGATTCCTCTTCATCTTGGTAATTCTTTTTATGAGTTAAATTACCATCTAGAACATAAAATGCTTGTTAATTAGACTGGGACAATGCTTGCTGTGTTGAGGTGGAATCTGAATCATCACTGAGTTTGGGTAAGTGGTGGTGTTTGTTCCTTAAGTTGCATTTAGGTGATAATTGATCCATGGAACTGGAAGTATTTGCTGCGTCCAAGTGTAAACCTTTCAACAGACCCACTGAAATCAGCAGAAATAAAGAAAATAATCTCATTTTCAGACTTGATTTCCCTTTACAAAATGCCATGTTTCTCTTTGCAGACCTCAACAGATGTTGCTGCTTATTCAGGTTTGACCCAAAGGAAAAACTAAAGGGTTCAAACAGATGCAACATCATTGCAAAGAGCACTCACCACTCTTTATTCATTAGTTGGCTACTTACAACTCTCCCCATTAAATACAATGAGTTCTACTCAGCCAGAGACCTAAAAACATTTAAACACTTTGTATTTTGACTCATTGGGTAATTATTTTTATTGCATTCTTTTTTCTTTCTGGTCACTGAACAGTTTTGCTTTTCCCATTGCTGCTAAAATTATGAAATGGCTTGAAAAAGTTGTTAATCCCCTCTCCAGATCTTGGCATTAGACACTATTAACTGAAAAGTCATCTCAGAATAAAAGTAAGTTGAACTTCCTTTCCTATGGTCACCGGATTTTTGGTGGGACCTTCTGGAGTGCAGCAAAGGGATGGAAGAAGCTGTAATCTGATACTTCCTTATCTTGGGGGAACTTTTGGGTTGATCTTTATACTCAAATGACTCATTGGATTTGTTTAGTCAAGCATTTGACATGGAGAAGAGAAGGAGAAAATCCACCTGGAGCTGTGTTGGCCATCTCTGAGAGCAGCCAAGAGGGGATGGAACCTCCAAGGGCAGGAGGGGAACCACTAGCCTGTCTGAAATTAAAAATTTAGGCAAAATTGGGTCTTCTCCCACTGTAAAGGGGAATCTGGCTCGAATTCTCATGAGCTGGTTGGTTTGTGTTGGAACCTCTAATGATAACTGGGGGAATTTCAGTCAATGCGACACCAGTGCACAACTGTCCTCCATCTGTGTCATGAGATTTGTGTCCCTATAAAATGAAGCTAATAGATTTTTTTGAAGGAATCTGGGAGGAGATGGTGGCCTCAATGGATTTGTTTTTTCTTAGCTATCAACAACCCCATCCAAGATGTTTTTGCTTTATTAAACCATCCAGGGCAGCATTTATGGAAACTGCAATATAGGATTTTGGCCAGACTCTGCAGATCATTGTTTCATTTACAGTAAAACCTCGATTCCATTTTTTTTTTTTTTTCAGGAATAGACATAGCGTGTGGATTATGTGATGCTTTTGGCAGGTTTTTCAGGGCCTTTGTTTAAACTCTGCTGAAATGCTGTGCTGGGGAGTGCCTGATTAATCAAGCAGACATGGAGTCCTGTGCAAGCACTGCAAATATCCCAGGGCCTGGGCAGAAATCATAGAGGGTTGTGCAAAACTGGGTAAAACCTTTGTGTTTCTGGGGAAAAAAGCTTGGAAAAGCTCATTTGTGGGCTTATTAGCAAAAATAATATATTAGAGATTATCTAGTTGACCTTAAAAGAGACTTTTTGTTTTCCATTGGAGCAGTAGGAACATTTTAATTGTGTGTGTTTACTAAAATGGGAAATTATTTCCATGGATGAAGCATTGAGGAAGGAGATAAATTCTGTCTTTGCTCAGTAGAGAAGTTTTGTATTCAGCTTTTAGGTTTAGGTTACCTAACCTCAATGCAAATAAGCACAAGTTATCAATTGTCCCAAATTAGTTTTGCCAGATCTCCCAGTGCAGATTTGTCTAAAGTTGGCCTCTGCAGGAGATTTATGGGCTCAAGTTCTTCTTCCACTAAAAAAATGGCTTTCAGCTTCCCAGAAGAATCCCACAGGTACTGGGGCTCCTCCTGTGATAAATGTCTTGGAAATTAATTGGGGAGGGGATGAGGATTATGAAGCAGACAGTGCTTCCTTCCAGTTTTTTCTCCTGGATTTGTTTTCCAGATGATGTTTTGTAGAATTACAGAATGATTGGGGTTGGAAGTGCAATAGTGGGGATATCATCATTGGATGCAAAATTTTGAGCCAGAATTAGAGTAAGAAAACTTCAGAGAATCATAGAATATGCTGAGTTGGAAAGGATCCACAAATACCATTGAGTGCAACTTCAGGTCCTTCACAGACACAGGTCCTGCACAGACACTCCAACAATCCCAGCCTGTGCCTGGGAGTGTTGTCCAAACACTCCCTGAGCTTGGCAGCCTTGGCATGACCATTCCCTGGGGAGCCTGTTCAGTGCCAGCCACCCTGTGGGGGAAGAACATTTCACAATATCCAGCCTAAACCTACCTAACATAGCTCCAGCCATTCCTTTGCATCCTTTCTAACTCTGATTGTTTGAAAGAAAGTCTGAGGAAAAGATTCAGCTCTTTTAAAAGAAGAAGACCTGATAGAAATATGAATTTATTTTCTGTTACTCCACACAAGGCATCTTTAGAGTGAGCACTCAGCACCAAGATCCTTTTCTCCAATATGGAAGGAGAGACAAAACCTGACATTTTCTTGCTCTCCAGCTGGGAAATGGTTCATTTTTCTTCAGCTGCTCTAACAGAATACCCTAGAATTACTGGTGGAGCACTCTCTGCCTGCCTTGGCTCCAGCCCAGTCCTTGCTGGCTCCCATTGCCAGCTGTGGCACTGCCAGTCATCCCTCACTGGCTCATGGAGCTTGAGGCCTCCAGCCCTCTCTGGGCCCACTTGTGGCAATGAAGTCTTAAATCTGCATTTTGTCCCTTTAATTAAGATCTAAACTCCTGCAGGCCATGTTTAAGAGGGAGATCAGGCCATGCCCTTTAGCACCAGGAAGCAAAAATCCATGAAATGTGACCCAGAGTGAAACTGCTAGGGCACAAAGTAAAGGAATGAATGGTGCTCTCCTATTTGCTGCACCAATGGGTGTCCCTATTTTAGTGTTTTACACTTAATGGAGCAGGAAGTTTAGGATGAGAGGGAGCTGTAAGTATCTCTATGTCCTCAGCATGTGCTGAGTTTGTCTTTAGAAAGCTCCAGCGGCTCCTCCCTGGTATCAGGAGTCAGCTGCTTTCACCCTGTGACCTTGAAAATGCAGATTAGGATGGTTTGGTTGCACCCTTGGTGTTGATCAGAGGCAATGAAGGAATTGAGATCAAGCTCCACTGGGTGGTAATTGCAGCCTGGGGTGATGCAGGGATTCCCATCCTTGCCAAGAATGGTTTTGTACAATAAGATGATTCAATGGGATCTCCCCAGGTCAGGAGATGAAGGATGCACATCCACAGGTTCCCTCCATGCAAAGAGCAGGGGGAGAAAGAACCAGAGTGACCATGAGATGGGGATGGTAAGGGATGGCGTGGGGAGCTGTTTAAATTGCTTAAAATCTCAGTGTTTGCTGACAAATCTGGGACTTGGAAGTATTTATGTTGTTGAGGAATATTTCTTTGGACTGTTTTGATTATGAACCATCTGACAGCCCTCTGCCTTGTTGCCTTGGGTAATTAAAAAAAGATGGCATGCTGGCTGTGGATTTGCAGCATCCTTGAAATGGGATAATGGATGGTGTGAAACTCACTTTGTTCCAAGTTGTGCAGTTGAGGGAGAGCAGCTGATGGAAAAGCATCCACAGAGCTGAAAATTACAAAATCACATATTTTGGTGAATGTTGAGGAATAGAAACCAAATGTGAAATTGTGCTGTGGATCTCTGGATGAACCAGGAGATTATTTTTTTTTCCTTCCTTGATTTTGGAAGGTGAAATTGAATTGTAGGAACTCTTGAGTAGTGCTGAGCATTAAAGAAATGAACCTTGAAATGTCATTTCCAGTCATACAGACCTTGCTGGCAGGTGACAATCATTTACAGGTGACTTAATGTATTCTGATTTCAACAGTGACAAGTTCTTGTGCAGGAAGAGTTGGTTATATAAAAATTCCCTGGATTTTATCAGGGAGACTCCCATGATAGTTTTGGCAGGACATCATTATTGCTATGGTTTGTGGGATTCCTGACCTTCCCTTGTCTTGTTTACATTTCCTCTTCCTACTAACTCCTGAAGTCAAAGTACATATATAAAATTGGTTGGAAGAGAACTCTCAGATCATTGAGTACAGTTAGACCTCCATGTTTCCCATTTTCCATATTAAATCATAAATGGTTTCCCTGTGATAAAAATATGGCCTTGGATGGCTTCAGAAATGTGGATTTTGAACGGAGATGTCCAGAGGAGGTCTGGTGCCTGCATGGAGTCCTTCAGGTGGGATAAGCAGTTTGCAGAGACTTCAGTGCAGCTTCTCTGTATCATCCATATCCATTAATTCTGGCCTCCAAGATTTTCACCCAGATCCATGATGTCTTTTTTTGACTTGGAAATTTAGTGAAGATCAGTCAATGACTCAAATTCTTTAGGTCTAACTGATGTGTTGTGTGAGAGAGGACACCTTCTGAATTCCTCAAAGTAAGAGGGCCTTGAAACTGCTTGGGAAAGTGGCTTTTCCCCAACAGTTGCAGGTACTACTTAATTTGTCAGCACCATTTCCCTCTTTGCTGAAGTGTGTTTACATGACAAAGTAATCTGAACAATCTGAGTTTTGTTCTGCAAACCTGTAAAAGCTGATTAGAAACTGTCACCTCACCAGGAAGTGGGGCTTTAGGGAGTAAACATCCACTGCTAATAGCAGAGTAAATATCAGGTGCTTTTCCAAGAGTTTCTTCCTCCTTCTGACTCCTCCCCACCCTTAAAAGCAGGAGAAAAAACCCTCCTCCACTTGGATATCTCAAACTGATGACACTGCTTGGCTTATTCTAGAGTCATTTGTATGATTTCATCCTTCCAACCCCAGAAAGTTGACTTATTTTGCCAAGAGAAAGTGTGGGAGGGAGTAGCCACACTGGAAATAAGGAAACCAGGGGAAATTGCTACAACTGGGATGCCTGAATGCAGAAAATCAGGTTCCTTTGAATACCCTGGTGTTAGGTTTCTATGCTGGATTTATGTACTGAGTTGGCTCCTCCCAATGGCTTGTTTTTACCCATTGAACTTAACTCTGCAAGGGCTGGCAAAAGCAGTTTAATATTTTTTAAATTAAATTTTGAAATTTAAATGTGTTTCCACTGAATTTTAATTTCTTTATGTTTAAGTGTTAGCGTTTTAAACTGGATTTTAAATAAAATAAAAAAAAAGAAGATCACTAGAATAATCAACATCTGTACTTTTGTTTTAGGTGAAAGAAGAGATGCTCTTTGAGGCCCTGGTGACCAGAAAGACAGTGACAGTGGGAGAGAAGCTGATCTTACCATACAAACTGGCAGAGGTCAGTACATGATGTTTCTTATTAAAAGGCAACTCTTGGAATGGTTTTCAATACTCTGAGGTGCACACTCAGAGTTTCTTTCAGTTTTTATTTATTTATGTCAGAATAATGCAGGAGAAGCTAATGGGTGTCCTAATCTAGGAAATTATTGACTTTTCTCCTACTCCATTCCTGGAAGGCAGGTTTGTAGTTTATTCTGATGGTTGGTAAGTGCTTTAATAGCTTGTGGTTGTGTGAGAGTAGTCCAAAGCACAGTTGTGCATTGCTGGGAGTGTGTGTGGGTGCAGGTGTTCATCTCCAGACATCATTCCTTAAGCTGGAGCACTGATTCCATAGCAGAGTGCTGACTCAAGACTCCAGGAAATTTTTATTGCCTTCTTGAGTGCCTGTGTTAGTGATGTTCTTGTATGGCAGGAGCTGCAGATCTCTGCAGGAGATTCCCAGTAGCTTTTCCTCAGACCCCTCCCAACCTGGGCCCTTGTGTGATGCTTTGGAACAGCCACAACTCCATCAGCTTCTCTCAGACTCCAGTGTAGTTATATGGGATCCAAAGGGGATTTTCAGGAATTCTGCATTCTGTTCTATGGCTGGTAAAGAGAAACAAATTTTTCCTCTTATATTCTTCAAAGTTCATAAGTTCTGTTTTGCTGAACTATTTGTTTTGTCTACTTCTGCCTCTAATCTTGTGTCCCCCAGATTAGGAGCATTGAGCATCACACCAGCTTGGTCCCTCCATTCCCTCTTGTTGTAGGGTTGTGTGAGAATTTACAGCACCTTGAATAGCACCTCAAGAGCAGCCTGCTGTGTCACAAATAACTAAGCAGTGTTGTCACTGAGGTCAGCTGGAGATATTTTGACCCCTTTTTCCAGGGGAAAAAAAAAAGTGTCTTTTCTTCTACTCTGAGGGTGCATTTAAGCTCAGTAACTGTTCCTGAATTTCAATCCTTAGAATTGAAATGTTGCCCTTGTGCAAAGGTGAGATGTGCCCTAACAAAGGGCACACAAGGGCTCTCACTGTGTCTGTGATGGGCATTTCATCAATGTGGTGTTTCTAATTTTTTCTTCATTTTGGGCACAGACATAGGAAAAAATGGCTAGAAAAGTTTAGAACTGATGTATAACTACCCTTCTGCTGGAGGGTCTTTAGAATTACAGTATCATAGAGTGGGCTGGGTTGGAAGGAACCCTAAAGATGATCTTGTTCCAAGTTCCTGCCATGGGCAGGGACACCTGGCACTGGACCAGGTTGCTCCAAGCCCTGTCCAACCTGGTCTTGGACACTTCCAGGGATGGGGCAGCCACAGCTGCTCTGATCAACCTGTGCCAGGGCCTCAACACCCTCACAGGGAACAATTTCTTCCCAATATCCCATCTAATCCTCCTTTCCTTCTTTCTGTCAGTTTGAAGCCATTCCCTCTTGTCCTGTCCCTCCAGACCTTATCCCACGTCCCTCTCCAGCTGTTCTGGACTCCTTTAGGCACTGGAGTCTTCTCTTCTCCAGGCTGAACAATGTCAGTTCTCTCAGCCTTTCCTCACACCAGAGCTGCTCCATTCTTCTGATCACCATGGTGCCTCCTCTGGATTCTCTCCAGCAGCTCCATGTCCTCCCTGTGCTGGGCTCCAGGGCTGGGGCAGCTCTGCAGGGTCTCACCTGAGCAGGGCAGGCAAAATCCCCTCCCTTGGCCTGCTGCCCAACATCTGTAGTGCATTGACACAGCTGGGAACAAAGGTTGAGTTGGAAGAAACCTCTTTAGAATTAGAGTGGCTCTGCATGAGATTCTCAAGTGCTTTCCCAAATGTTTTTGGTGATATGGCTGCTCCTAAATCTCAGGTGTCCCCTTAGAAGGATTTATCACCAATATCAGTAGAAGAAAGGAAAGATCAGAGTGTGGTGGCTGTGGGGGAAGACTAAGGAGTGCAAGACTCCTTAGGGAGTGGTTGATGTGATCTCCATGACAAAATCCTTTTGGAAGAAGCTGTGAATTGTGTTCAGATAAGCACTTCCCATGCTTTTTGTTCACCTTCTTACATAATTAGCATCCTGACCACCAAATTTTATTAAGCAGTGACCCCACTCTAGGAGTTCACTGCTCACAGAGCAGAATTTGAGATACTCCAGCTTGAACCTCCCTCTGGTAAGAGACCTCCTGTCTTCCTCTGACTTAAATTCAGATCTGTCTGAATCAGGAAGGGTGGGATTCATTTGACATTTTGGGACTTCACAAAGACTACTGATGTCTTCTAATCCCCACTCATGACTCACTAGACTCTTGGGAATCAGTGGGCTGGCTATTCCTGTACACTTAACAAAGGAGCATTATAGTTGGCTCCAATGGATGGAGCCATTGAGGGTTTGAGGATTTTTCAGACATGACTCTCCCACCATGACTTCTGTAGTTCATGGGCAGCTGCCTTTCCTGATGTATGCAGCAGCTATTTTATTCTTCAGATGCCTGTGGGCTTTTTCATAGCTTGGTACACTGAAAGTTTCAATGGGGTTTGTCTGGAAAAGACTCTGCTCCACAGGCTCTTTGAAAAAGGATTGCATAATGTCATTTTGACATGTTCTTGCTTCTTTACACCATCAAGAAGAGCAGGTTGGATCTACCTTCAGGTTGCAAGAGAGGTGGTAGATACTACTCCCCTGGAAATGTCCAAGGCCAGGTTGGATGGGGCTTGTCCATGATAGAGGATGCATCAAGATGAGCTTTAAGATCTCTTTCAGCCCAAACCATCAGGGATTCCATGTCAAAAGCTTGAGATTTAAGTTTGGGATGGGTTTTGAGCTTTGATGAGATTCCTATGTTCATCTACTGCATTCTGGAATGTTTCACTCTCTGTGCTTGACATAAGGGCTGACATTTGCCCATCCCTTTCATCAGTGTTGGAGTATGTGGAGTACAACTCTGCTCAGAAATGCTTTTGGTGGAAAGTGAGTGTGATCATTCCATGATTCGAGTCTGACTCTGCTATGACAACTGTCATCCCCTTAATAGTCTTGAATGGGCAGAGTTGGCCTGAAGGGATCCTTCCCTTTGGCACTTTGTAGCTGAGACTGGAGTTTTATTTTCCAGCCAAGCCTTTTCTGTTCCCCTTTCCCGAGCTGCAGCCCCAGAGCCCATGGAGCCTTTGTTGGATTTGCAGTGATGTCACATTCCTGGCTGTCTGTGTGCTCCTGCCTTCTTCTTGTGCACTGATTGGAAACACAGTCCTGTGGTTTGGGGCTTTTTTTCAGAAATGGTGGTTTGAACACTTGGCAGCTTGCTTGAAGCATTCTGTCTCAGTTATGAATTGATACCAGACTGACTGTTCCTGGTTCTGTTCATCTTTGCAATAAAACTACATCTTTTATTCTGGCATGCTTTGGGTAGAAGGTACTGCAAAGTGGGGACAGCTTGTGGATGGACATCATGGATTCACAGATGGGTTTGAGTTAGGAGGGACCTTAAAGCTCATCTCATTCCATGAGCAGTGACATCCTCCACTAGGCCAGTTGCTCCAAGCACTGTATAGTCTGGCCTTGGACACTACCAGGAATGGGACAGCCACAGCTTCTCTGGGCACCAGTGCCAGAGTCTCTCCAGCCTCACAGGGACATGTGCCCTCATCTTCAGCTGAGCAAGTTCTCCCCAGATTTCATTTTATTTTATTTTATTCAGGAGCATTCAAGGTGTGTGGCAGCAGCACCTGCTCAAGCAGGGCCATAGGTAGGAGCAAATAAATAGTTGTGAGCCAAACTCCAGGGTGGGATTCTTGGTGTGTAGTCAGTGCCTGTCCTTGAGATGTTACAGGGATTATGGGATGAGCATGTGGTTTTTCAGGAAGACCCTACAAAGCATAAAGTGCCATCAGCTTTTCCCATTGTTCAGTCACTCATGGTTTATTGTTTAGAGGTTGTGTCTGACCATGGTATTTACATTTGAGTACATCCCTGTGTTGTTGGAGCTACAGCTCTTTCTGAAATGAAGGAGAGGCAGTCAAGGGGAGATCTGGTTTTGCAGAGAAAAATCAAGACTACTTTGTTTTGTCTCTCATGGCTGTGGCACTGATGGCAGACATGGGCTTGGCTTGAGGCCCTGCAGGGGAGCTGCCATCCTCTCTGACTGCACCTCTGGCAATCAACAGCACCACATCCATAAATAATGCTTGCATTCATCTCTGGCAGCTGCCTCTTATCTCCTGAGCCACACTGGCTCATCTGCCATGGAGCTGCCTCCTGGAACCATCCATTTTTCCTTTTATAGCACTGGATGGTGTTTTAATGTAGTGTTTGAAACTACTGTGCAGTTTGGGCAAGCACAGAGGTTTAGAAGCTTTAGTAGATAAACTTAGGGGAAAAGACTGCTCAAACATGAAAGGCTGCACCTGTGTGCTGAGGTCTTGGGCTGTTGGCCAAAACAGCTGCCAAAGACTTTATCAGGAGCAAGATGGTGCATTAATGAAGCCAGCACACTTCATGGGTTTCCAGAGAAATCACAGTGCAGTGTTTGGTAACAGCAAGATGGAGAATTCCATTTATTTTAGCAATGGAAAAGACTCTTGGAAAACTGTGGGATCAATGGAGCCATCAGTGGCAGTAGTGGTGATTGGACTGTTTTCATTCAGATCTGTCTTGAGCATTGAGCATCTCTGCAGTCACAGCCATCTTCTCCTTGATAAAGTAAAATACAGCAGGCAGAGAGCTGAAAAAGGGAAAAATGGAATTTTAAATTTTACTGTCAGCAAAATAACATGCTGTGGGATACTGTTGTCCTTCCCAAAGTGCCCCTCAACTCCAGATTCTGGGCTTTTTTAAAATATATTATTATGTGCATTTTTGCAGTTATACTGAGGTAGAAAAGCTTCACAAGACACAATTCAGGTGTTCAAAAGAAAAAAAAATAAAGAAGAAAGAAGATGCATTGAATATCAAGTGACTTGACTGATGTTTGGTAGGAAACATGTAGAAGCTTAGCACTTTAGTCACATCTTTATGGAGAACTTGAGGGTTCTTAAAAATCTTTCTCTTGATCCTTTTTGTAATCTGAGTTTCATCTTAATCCATGCAAGGAACTGCCCTCCTGGGCCACATCTGTCTTCCTGCTTCTATCTAAATAAACCAAGGAATTCAGGTTTTTCCCTCTCCACTTGCTGCATGTATCTAAGGCCATTACAGTATGCCTTGACTCATCCACTCATTTAACTCTCTCAAATCCATCTTGGTTGGTGGTTCCATCCCCTTTCCATCATGCTGGAGACAAGCCTGTGGCTGAGCTCCACAAGCCTCCCTGCCTGGTTTCCATCCCATCTGTTCTGTTTATCAGGCTGCTGTCCTGCACCTACTTGTCTGTTTTTCACTAGTCTCTGCAATTTTTTCCAATTCTTCACCCTATGAGAAAATATTCATTATCAAGGTAAGTAGAGCTGTTTATGAATCCTGGTTTACATTCCTCCAAGAAAAAAAAAAATCCATTATATTTTCAATTCATTAACTTAATTTAAGTAATACAATTGATATTTCTTCAGCAAGTGACTTTGCTAATAGACATTATTATAACAGATCTTTATAATTTTAAGCCATTTGTGATCAAGGACATTCTACCCTAAGGGTTAGAAAGCTAATTCACACTTTTGGGAGAAATCTGATGTGAAATTGTGCAACAGAAGGGAAATAAAAGATGTGAGACAACTTCTTGGTCAACAAGTGACCTGATTCTTGCCTTTTTTTAATTCTGGAGAGCTGTTGTTTGATGTGATGGGTGTCACTATAATGCCCTGTATTTAACAGAAAGTGTGTTCAGAATTGTAAGTGGAAAATGGATGTCTGAAAATTCAGAGGAACTGAAAGGGGCTGAGTTATACCTCCAGCAGGGCAGCTGCTGGGGAGCAGGTGTTGGGCCAGCAGCCCCATCTCCCCCATAACCTGGGCAGCAGGGAGAGAGGTGAATCTTCCCCTCTACCCTGCTCTTGTGAGACCTCACCTGCAGAGCTACCTCAGCCCTGAGGTCCCCAATTTCAATAGGATGTGGAGCTGCTGGAGAAATCCAGCAAGGTGGAAGAAAACACATTTTGTCATCAGTGGACCCTTCAAACTTGGGTGCCTGGTAGCTGCATTCTCCTGTAGCTCTGTGGTGGGCTCAGGATGGCTCAGTGTGAGCACCTTTCCCCAAGGCATGTTCCATGTGTTTCCTTTCATCATCATCTTGACAGGAGAAGCAAGAACTGCAGCCTTGTTTTCTGGAAGGGTTTAATTTCAGGAAGAGAGAGTGTTTTTTTTCCCTTTTATTTTGTTTTTGATTTGTTACAGATGACACTTTCTAACCACAGCACCCAAATCCAAAGGTTCTGAGTGAAATCTTTTTAGGAAGATGCTTGTAACTGCCTGGCTCTGCAGTCAGGAATGAGAGAAAATCTCTAACAAGATTTGTGTTGGTTTCCTTTGCTCCTGCCTGTGCTTGGGGACTGTTTCTGAAAAGCATAACCACAGCATGTTCCAGTCATCAGCTGCAGTTACAATATCAGAGACAAGGCTTGAAATCATCTCTAAAAATAAACAGCAGGCAGCCTCTGGCCTGGGATGGGGATGGAAATGGGAGTGGTTGGTCTGTCCTTTCCCAAACCTGCCTGTCAGCAGGGACACAACAGCTAGATCTTCAACACACCCACAAAAGATATTCTTCTGTTCTTATTTGAGGTTTTCCACTTCATTCTCCATGTTTGCATCCATCTAATGACACAAAGGAGGAGTAAGGAAGAGGGCAGTTGCAGGAACACTCTGATGCTTTCTGTGTAAGTCCTCAGAAATCACAGGAATTCACAGAAGCACACAAACCATTTCAGTGGGAATGAATGTAAGATAGTGTGAGGATCACAGAATCACAGGATGGTGTGGGTTGGAAGGAACCTTAAGGATCATCTGATTTCACACCTTCCACTAGCCCAGGTTGCTCAAACCCCTGTCCAACCTGGCCTTGGACACTTCCAGGGATAGAGCTTGGAGCTTCTCTGGGCACCCTGTGCAAGGGTCTCACCAGCGTCATAGCCAAGAATTTTTTTCCAATATCTCATCTAACTCTGCCCTGTGTCAGTGGGAAGCTGTTCCCCCTTGTCCTATCCTTCCAGGCTGTTGTCCCCAGTCCATCTCCAGCTCTCCTGGAGCTCCTTTAGGCACTGGTAGGAGCTCTGAGGTCTGCCTGGAGCCTTCTCCTCTCCAGGTGAGCACCCCCAGCTCTCCAGCCTGGCTCCAGAGCAGAGGGGCTCCAGCCTCTGTGGCTCTTCTGGACTTGCTTCAGCAGTTCCACATCCTTGTAATACTGGCCCCAGAGCTGGAAGCACCTCTGCAGGTGTGGTCTCACCTGAGCAGGGCAGAGAACAGAATCCCCCTTTTCTGCTGCCCATGCTGGAGAATCAGCCCCCAGGGCACAGGAGAATTTGGGGCTCCCAGAGAACACAGACAGCTCACATTGAGCTTTTCCTGATCCCAAATTGATCTACCACAATGTTCAGCCCACTGAGTGTCTCCCAAGTCACCCATGTGTGTATGGGGAATTGTGCTTTCCTGCTGTTCCACTCCTTTCCCTGCTGTGACCCAACATACCTGGTTTCCATCCACATCCATGTCCTGTGTCTGGGATGAGCTGGGCAGCCTTTGGGGTTCCCCCCTGGCTCACAGGGCATGGGCTGAGGCAAGCAGGATTAGGGGTTGTTTAAAACACCCAGAGGAAAGTATTCTTGCAGGATATCAGACTTGAGATTAATCCCTGACTTGGCACCCAGGAGTGTTACATCATGCTCAGGCAGGAGAAGGATGATGTCATTTTCCACGCTCATATTTTATCTGAATATTTTGCTAAAATCCTGGCATTCTCCTGGGTCATTTCTCTAAGAGAACCCAGATTGTCAATGCACCACTCTGGCTTTAGCCTGTAATTTTTATGTACAATTAAGGAGGAGGAAAAATATCTTTACAGTCATCATTGAAAGAAAAGGAGTGAAAAATGCATTTTTTCATTTTTGATTGCAACAAAACAGAGGAAAAATTGGCTTAAAAGTAGTTTGAACATTCTTGTGAAGGTTCATTTTTATGCTTTAATTCTATAAATTTCCTACCTGCAAAGGAAATACATTAAAAAAACAACAACAAAGCACTGAAGCCTTGCCCTGTCTCTGGCTCCCACCCTTCTGGCTGGCTGCCACATTCTGGCAGGAACCTTCCACTATCACTCTGGAGATGGGAGGTGTCACAGCATCGTAGGGGTTGTCCTGCCAATAGACAAGAGATTTATCCAAGAGATGCAAGTGTCAGTGATGTTTTCCAGACCTTATGGGTGGATTTTCCAATGAGAAAAAATAGCCTGTAATGTCATTACCATACAGTGCTGTGTCTTGCCCCAACATAACACTCCAACAGGAAGAACTTCAGGATTTTGTCACTTAATCAGGTGTAAAGGTCTCACATTCAGAGAGGGTGTTTAGGTATTGCTTTCAAATTTTATGTTACACCTTTTTTCTAATTCTTCTTGTGCTCTCTCTGCTCTAGTACCACTTTCTGTGTACCTTCCACAATCACCTTGAGCCAATTGGGATCTTCATAATCACTTTCCTTGGACAAAGGTCCTTCTCTGACTTGCCAGTTTCTATTAGTCAGAGGCAGTTTCAGGGGATTTCCCAAACCATACTAACATCCTTCTCAAAAATCCCAATGGGACAAGTCAATTCAAGAAGTGTATCCAGAGAGACAATTTTCCAATATCAACATATCATCAGGTTGACAAGGAAGTCCTTCAAAGTTACTTGCTTACTTGCAACTCTAGGAAATTGTAGACCACTAGTAATTAATTGTAAAAAAAAAAAAAAAAAAAAAGAAAAAAAAAAGAAAAAACAAGTTCTAAAATTAATTTTAAATATTTTAACATCACAGTGTTCTCATCCTGGATTAGTGTGTTTCTTCTGCTGGCCATGGATGGAGCAGGACATATGGCATGGGAGGGGATTCTTCCCCTCTACTCTGCCCTCATGAAACCCCCACTTGCAGAGTTGCCTCCAGCTCTGGGGTCCCCAACATCACAAGGATGTGGAACAGCTGGAGCAAGTCTAGAGGGGGTCATAGAGATGCTCTGAGTGCTGGAGCCCCTCTGCTCTGGAGCCAGGCTGGAGAGCTGGGGGTGCTCACCTGGAGAGGAGAAGACTCCAGGGAGATCCTAAAGTTCCTGCCAGTGCCTAAAGGGGCTCCAGGAGAGCTGGAGAGAGACTGGGGACAAGGGATGGAGGGACAGGACACAGGGAATGACTCCCACTGCCACAGAGCAGGGTTAGATGGGGTATTGGGAATGAATTCTTGGCTGTGAGGCTGGTGAGAGCCTGGCACAGGGTGCCCAGAGCAGCTGTGGCTGCCCCTGGATCCCTGGAAATGTCCAAGACCAGGCTGGATGCCATTTGTAGCAACCTGGCCTAGCAGGAGGTATCCCTGCCCATGGCAGAGGGTGGAACTGGATGATCCTTAAGGCTTTTTCCAACCCAAACCATGCTAGAATTCCATAAATGAGGCACAAACTTGCATTTGGAACAGAAGAGGGGTTTAGTCTTTGTCTGATTCCAGCAACTGAGAGGTTTCTGTTTCCTTCAAACCCAGAAATGTTCTCCACATTTTGGTGATGAGCTGTAGATGCTCCAGCAGGTTTTGTGTGTGGTGCTGCTCTCCTTCCTCACCATCCTCCTTGCTTTCTGCTCTTTCCCTAATTTCAGTTTCACAGGTACATCTCTCCTTTCTTCATCACTGCTCCATCTCAGACCCAGCAAACCACCCTCAGCACTTCTCTCCCTACAGCCACAAACCCAAGCTGCAGCCACTTTCCATGTGGGTTTTTCAGCCCTCATGGAGTGTCAGAGATAAAAACTGGATTTTTGTAGTATTTTAGTACATATGGTCACCTATGAGTAGTATCTGGCACCCCCAAGTGCTATTCAAATAAAAGTGTATTTTCAGTTTGCTTTTTTTAATTTCATTAGTGATTGCTGTAGATCATCCTCTCTGAGATGCCCATTTGGGCTGTTTCCAATTGTCTGCACATCCAAGGCTCACTGAGAATGGGATGTGGCTTCTGTTCCTGGTCATTAGATCCCTTTAGGTGATCCAAATCAAGTGCATTAGGAGAGCTTGAATTCCTCCTATGTTTGTTTGTTCTAATCTTGGATAAATCCTATCCCCCTTCACAGTGGCCAAGCATTGTTAATATGTGTATTTTTTTAAAAAAGCAAGCATAAATTATTATTTTTTTTTTTAGAATGGAAACTGATTTCTTTAATCATTTACTTGCATGCAGCATGATTTTATTGAATAGGTACTTTGAAGCAAATAAGAAAACACATACACTCTTTTCCTGATTTTCCCCCTACTTGGAAATTAAATGCATCATTTAAACCCACAGAAGTGATTGAAGGAGGGAGATTTTCATCTGAAAATCCTAGGTAAATACCATGGGCTAAATTCAGGAGGTTTTTTCCTCTGAGTCATATTGGAATATGACATTTGTGTTACAGTAAGTACAAATGTAATTATGAAGCCAAATGTCACCTTAGAGAATAAATGGGGGGAAAATGGAAGTGGCTGATAAGGATTTCAAACCAGACATCAAATGATAATGAAAATCAAATCCTGTATATAATAATAGTTCACTATATAATTTCTGTAGTTGGGTATCTACAGGTTCATGGGATTTAGTGCCAAATCCCAGTGAGCAGAAACACCAATTGATTAATCAGAGAACATGCTGAAAATTTATTCCATGTATTAAAAGAAAAGCAAACAAATTAACCCCCCACAGAGCCACTAGAACCACATATCCAGATTTGATTTTTGGAGGGATTTCCTGAAGAGGAAAAATTCTATTGCTACTTTTTATTTCCCCCAAACCTTTCAGCCTTGTATAGAAATTATAGAAAGCCCATCAAAGGCCCAAAGGGAAAAGGGGATATTTCTTCTCTTCCTGTGTTCAGATCTGATTTCCTGAAGAGGAATCTTTATTTCTTCTCTTCACCAGCAGAAAATCTGTTTTGTGGTGCCCAAATTTACTTAAGTAATTGAATGTCTGTTCCTTATGTTTTACACCAAATCCTGCAAACCTCACACTTGGAAAGAAACATTTCTTATCACCTTGGAATTACTGTAATTAATCAGTAATTAATCAGTAATTAATCAGTAATTTATCAGCATTTGTTGATAAGAGTCTGAAAGGGGAATGTGTTGCTTGTTTCCCTCCTGGATCAGCACACATGTTCTCATGTTCTGGAAGAGTTGGGGGTAACCAGGAGAGAAAGAATCCATAGGTAGGTTCATATTGCTGTATCAACACCACTCCTATTTTAACAAATGAATTTTTGGAGCTATTGCAGGTTCTTGGGAAAATTAGAAGGAGTGTTGCTTGCAAAGCTATATTTTTTTAGATGGGTGGGAGTACAGCATTGGTAGGGAATGCTGGCAACATGTTTAGCAAATAACATCTATAGTGTCTATAATGGGATACACACACACAGTCACCTGGGAAAATGCTGGAGAACTGGAGGTAAAAAGGACCATGACCAACAATGCAGCCAGTCTTGTGGACTGAAAGAAGCAAAGCATCAAGGTGCCTTTGGGGCTAACAAGTCAGGCTGCCTTCTTAAAAATCTTTTCTTCTAGATCCAGGGAATTTTCTAGAGTTGTGCTTGAAAATGGCATTTAAATATAAACTTTTCTAGTTCTCATAGCTTGTAGAAAATCTGGAGTGAATGCACTGACCTTGCCCCCATATCTGTGATGTTCCCAGTGAAAAACAGAGATTTAACAATATGTTGAGGAGAATTGTTGAAGGTGCAATAATGTTGTGTTGAGTCTATCAGCACATCTTTATGAGTGCTCCCTAGACCTCCATGATGCTGGGAGATGGGATGAGGGTTGTCACAGTCAATAAACTCCACGGGTGTTTAATCCTCATTAGGGCTTTAAGTTGTTTTGATGCTCACACTCACTCACTTTCCAGTTCTACTTAAATCCATTTCTCATTAACTGAGTCTGTGCTTGTCCTGGTTTGGAGGACAGGTGTCTGCCAATAAAGGCAAGAGCTTCTCTTTGAAATGGAAAATGTAAACCCCTTCCCTCTAAATAATTATAATTTTGAAATTAAGGGGCTCTCAGGCAAAGATATGGGAATTTCCACCAACCTGAGCCTCCCCTGACACAGACTGAGGCCATTCCTTCTTGTCCTGTCTGTTCCCTGGAGCAGAGCCCACCTCACCCCCAAGGCTGCCCCCTCCTGTCAGGGAATTGTGCAGAGCCAGAAGGTCCCTCTGAGCCTCCCCAGCTCCCTCAGCTGCTCCTGCTGCTCCAGACCCTTCCCCAGCTCAGTTCCCTCCTCTGGCTCCAGCCCCACAATGTCTTTCTTGTAGTTTCCAATGTCTAACCTTGGTGGGCATTTTAACCCTCTTGCCTCCCCTGGTTTTTCTGAGTACCTACAAATATTTTGAAAAATTGCATCTTGAAATTTCAGCCCTCAGCTCAGTGGAGAAGGGCAGGAGTGAAGGAACCTGCCTGGAGCAGGAGGTGCTGTGGGATGGCAGCACACAGATTTTCTTAAATATATTTAGTGACTTTGTAATCTCATTTCTTAAGAACCTCCTGTATGTGTACAAATGTGTTTTATAGAGGCTTTTAATTTGAGCAAATTTGGGTTCCTGAGATTACATCTTTTCCAGCCTCTAAAACACAGGCTGCTGCTGCTGCAACTGTAAGTCCTTGTTCCAAAGCACTCAAAAGCAGATTTTAATTCTTAAGCCTGTCTTCCCCTTGTTCCTTTTTGACAGAAGATGTTTCCAGAAGTTTATCTATTTTTAAGGTGGCCTGAATCCAATGCTGATGATGACAACTTTCAGCACAATTCATTTGGCAACAAAATCTTACAATAAACTCAAATACATTACATCAGGATCTTAACAAATGTTGGCCAGCCCAACAAGTGGAGCTTCTGGCATATAATAAATATTGTATAGATCCTTTCTAGCTTGATAAGCAGGAAACTATTGATTAAAACCTTGTCTGTAGCTTATTTCCTTGCATGCCAAGTCAAAGCACGTTTGATCTGTCTCAGTTTGGAATCAGCAATATTTTTGTGTGGGTGCAACATGTCCCTCTGCCTTTGATCCCCAGAGACTTGTTTTGGCATTGCAGCAGCTATTTTTATTTTGCTTTGTGAGGGAAATAAAAATGGTTTTGATGAGTGTCACCATGTTCCAGATCTGCCCAAATGTCACATAAGGAGACTTGTGGAAGAGACCAGAAACTTTAGGTGTTGACCTGAAGCCAAGCTGTGTGTGATGTATGGGATACAGTTCAGAGACTAGAAGTAATTTAAGATAAGTAGGATAGTATAGAAATAAATAATTTCTCATTAAATAAAGCATAAAAGCTTGATTTAAATGCTCTGCTTCAGCTTCTTAATTTCAAAAGAAGTAATATTCCCTGCTATTACTCAGATCTTCAGATTGGGTAGTTGTAGAATCTGTTTAGGATAGTGAGGGGCTTTATTTAAAATGTGATGTCAGTGAAGATCTGTTCTAAAAAGTAAATATTTTATTGAAATGAAATTTAAAAATTCAAACAAAGAAAGGTCCCCCTAAACCCCGAGTCATTTAAAGTAAGTTCATTTCAGCAAGTATTGTTTAAATGAATGAAGGCAAAGTGCTCCGTCCACCCTGACTTCTTGATGTGTTACTTTGCCAGGAGTTTCCTACCAGGTCCTAGGATTAAACCATCACTTCTAAAAGCAGCTTTGGGATCTGGGCCACAGACTGTGGGAGGCAAGCATAGCAAGGAAATCACCTTTTCATGGGCTCCCCAGCTTTCCATGTAGCTGAAACCACCTTGGGAATAAAGAGCAGTGGCTCATCCCCCACCCTGCACATTGTGGAGGAAACTGGGCAGTGCTGCTGTCAGGGAAACCTCCCAGTCTGACCATTCAGAAGACTGGTGGCAGTCACACTCCCAGCATTCCTCAGCACTGGAGTGGTGCAGGCTTAATAATATCCTCTTTTATTTTGGAAAAAAAACCAAAACAGGACATTCAGGAATGAAGCCCTGCACATCCTTCTAGCCTCCAATAAAAGGTAATGAAAAGTAGTGCAACATAAACCAGTATATGATGCTGTAGAAGAAATAACAACATTCTTGTTGGCTTTAAATAGAGGTGGAGTTTGTTTTTAATTGCACATTGGAGCAATTGATTGGGCTGGTTTATGCCAGGACAAAGCATTAGGGCAGTGAGAGGCATTCATGGATCTCAGCCTTTGTCTTTCCCCAGAAACTGATTTTTCTGGTGTGACAGTGGCACTGATTAATCAAAAAAGTGTAGATGGAACATAGGGATAGAAAATTTGCCTTTCATTTTCTATTTATCACTGAAATGTTCTCTCACATTTGAGGGAATTTAAAAAAATCAATTTGACAGCAACCTCCCCCCCACTCCAAACAACCCATGTTGCTTTTAATAAAAACAGCCAAAAACCCTTCCCCAAACCCTTTTCATCAGTAAAGGGAAGAAAAAGCAGTTAGTGGGAACTAGAGCTCTTTGTGTTTGAAATTCAGGCTGCTTTCCAGCCCTTGTTGGAGAACTCAGGCATTTCAAGAGCTCACTCTTCAAAAGTGCTGGTTTGGTCTGAGCTACAGCAAAATCTTCTCAGTCCTGCTGCTCACATATTTGCCTCACATACTTGTTTTTGGTTGTTTTTTTGGGTGAGGAATTCCTTGCTAATTATGGCCTTATTTTGTAATTACCTTGTGATGTTACTTTTTATTGCCACTATGTTATGGTTAGCAGCACACAGAGGCTGTGAGCATCCTCAGTCACAGAACCATGGAATTGTTCAGGTGGGAAAAGCCCTCTGAGCCCATCCAGTCCAAGCATCCTCCACCACTAACCCATGTCCCCAAGTACCACATTCACACATCTGTTAAATCCCTCCAGGGATGGGGACTCCACCCCTCCCACGGGCAGCTCTTCCAATGCCTGACAACTCTTTCCATGAATAAATTTTTCCTGACATCCAGCCTAAACCTCCCCTGGCATGGACTGTGTTAATCCCTTCTCCTATTCCAGCTGGACAGGGGGAGGAAGTGAGAACATGTGCTGAAGTGTGTTTTAAGAGTAAAACATTGGCTGAATGGCTTGTGGTCACACTGAATGCTGCTATGTCCAAAAATCAAGGAAAAAGGAGGTGGGAATAAGCTGATAGAAGATAAATGATGCTGCGTGAGCTTTATTCCTTCACTTGGGGTCAGTGACATGAGGCCACTCAGATGATGTTCTTTGAAGGGAGTATTGGTGGATTTCAAGGCAATGTGTGACAAGCCACTGGTTTGTTAGAGTTCAGGGTTTAATTGAAATAATTATTTGAGAATCTTCTGGTTCCTTTTTTATTCTTCTGCAGTAGCTAAAACGAACCAAAATGTAGCAGTCATGGCTGGTGCCATAAATTTTTAGGTGATTAATATGTACCAAAGCTCTACTGAAGGTGATAATTGAAACCAAGGAAGAATCCCAAGCAGCAAGAACAAAGATAACCTTTAAGTAGGAACTCCTGTTGTCTGGCTCTCTGTGTAGGTGCTTGTCCAAAAGCCCAGGGATCTTCCTTTGATCTCAGCTTTCATCCCATCAAGCAGAATCTCTTTGATCCCAGCCATGGTGGGGATGACCCTTCCTTGGCACTGTTATTCCTCTCTCTGGGAGAGCTGCTGGAGGAGCTCTGAACCTGCCTGGCCACGATTTGTAGCTTCCGTTGGTGGTACCTGAAAATCTTCAAGTTTTCAGAAACTCTCAGATTTATTAGAGGGGTTTTTAGCCTCCCTTTTTGTAGCCCTTCTGCTGATGCCAGACACTGCCCATCCTGGCCCATGCTTGCTGTCACTCCTGTGCAATATCCACACTTCTCACTCAGGAAACCTTTCAAGGTTCTTGGTGAATTTATTACATCTATATTTAATGTATGTATTTCTTTTCTTTCACCACCAGTGATGGGATTTGTGGTGTGATTTCATGTATCATCCACTCAAATGCATGCAAATAAACCAAGCCAAAGTCAGGGGCACATCCCACGGCCCTGGGATTACACCCAATTCCCAGTGCTGTCAAGACCATTGGCATAAACTAAAATAGCAGATGAAAGCTTTGGCAAGGGAGAAATACAAACATTGGATGTGGGAGCTTGAGAAGCCACTGTAGTGCAGAGCAGGAATCATTTCCAATCACCTGTTTTTCCTTTTCTGTTTCAGGCTGTGACCGTGCGGAATTCCATGGCCAAGTCATTGTACAGCGCCCTGTTTGACTGGATTGTGTTCAGGATCAACCACGCACTCCTCAACTCCAAGGACATGGAGGAAAGCACCAAGGTAACACCTCACCAGCTCTTCTGGCTCCTCTTGGGTTTTTAAAATAGATAACTGAGTGAGAAAACATTATCCAGGCAAGTTAATTTTTCCTCAGATCATGACTGAGTACATCATTATTCTAAGTGGTGCTTGTGCAGCTGAGAAGGATGAAGCACCTTAAGTGTTATAAACTCAAAGCAACCAGGGAAGAGATTTTGTTGTAGCCTCAAAAGCCAGTTCCCCCACCCACTCCAGGAGCAATGGCAAATCATTTTCCTCCTCATGCATAAAACTTGAGGGCCATGTATAATTGAGGGAGGAAGAAGGGAATTCTTGCTGCTGCATTTTGATGAAGTTGCTCCATGATGAAATGGTGAATGAGCTGGGTGTCTGTATATACTGAGACAGTACAGTAGCAAAATAAATTTAAAGGGAAAAAACTCACAATGGGAAGAGTGGAGCAGGTGCAATTCTAAAGAATTGATGGAAAGAATGACATGAAGTTTCCTGCAGCAGCAGGGTCTGGATGCTGTGACCCAGGACATCCTCTCTAACCCTCTCATATGCTCATCCATACTCCTCATGACTGGGGCATGCTGTCCCCAAAATCCATGTCCATGCACACAGGCACTTCCAGCTATCCAGCTACCCTTGGCTTGGGAATCTGGAACATGGTCCAGCAGCATGTGGGGATTTTTGGGGGGTTGTGCATCCAAACTAAAGTCACAGCTGCCAAAAGGAGGATTTTCACTAAGCACTGACATTTGAATTGTGCCATAGGACTGAAGTTGCAGAGACTCTCAGTGTGATCACTCCTTTATTTAATTCCAAAAAAGGCTCGTAGATCATGATTGTGGGCTGGAAATAAAAACATGCCTATGAATTCTGGTTATATGCTTTTCTGACAAAGAAGGGCTGTTAGAGTGATAACATCCAGTGAGCCTTCTGATTGCACATGCTGCCTCTCCCTCTGTTTAATATTTTACCACAAATGTTGTGTTCTTTCCTGATTTTTTTCCATCTAAAGTTTTGTCAGGAAAAAACAAACCACATTGTTTACATATTTGGTGAAGCAGAAAAGAGGATTTGTTTTGACAAGGAAATGCATCTCAAATGCTAATTATTTTTTATTAATGACCTAATGATTTTTAAAAGTGATTATCTGTTCTGTAATATTTAAATACAAATCAGTCTAGGACACTCTTGTGTGCTTACTCAGCATGGCTGTGAAAGTGAGGCACCACAGTAGCTGTTTATGGGCCATTAAACTTTTGTTCTCAACCTCAAATCTCAGCAGGTAAGAGCCAGAACAGCCCAAATTCCTGCTTTTTTCCAGCCTTGTTTGCTGCACATTAACCCTCTGCTTCCTCCAGCCAAGACTCCCATGGAGTGTGTAACCACCTTCTCCCTTGCCCACCTCCATGTGTCATCTCATGAATTCACAATTCACAGGTTTCTGACCCTTTTTTTTGCCCCAGATCAGTAATATCCAGGTCAGACAGTGTGTGCCAGGAGCTGGGATTGGGGTTGCCCATGTGTCAGAGCAGATCCACCCATGCTGGCAAATGCCCAGGACCCAGAGCTGCAGGAATGTGCTTGTACCCAGGTCCAGGGAGGTAATCCTGGACTGTGCTTGGGCCAGAGTTTCTGAAGCAGAAAGGCAGTGCACAAAATGCCAGGAAATGTCTGCTGCTCTAGCCACAAATGTAGTTCAGTTTATCTTCAGAGTCCTCTATTAATTGGATTAATTCCACAAATCCCCCAGAAATCATGAAAATGCACAAATCCTCCCCATTTTTGGGATGGTAAAGAAGAGATTTATGTGCATTTCAAAGCAGCTTTGTTAAACATTGACCAGCCAATTTTCTCTTGAGTGGTTCTACCACATCACCTCCTCAGCCCTATTTTTAGCCCCCAACTTGGGTCTTTTCAGTACAGGCAGAGCAGAAATGTCTCCCTGGACTGGGCAGGGCTGGGAACAGCTGCTCCTTTGCTCTCCAGGAATAACATTGCTGCCAACAAGTGTCCAAGGACATGCTGGGCTCTGCAGCTGCCACTGAGGCACCAACCAAGAATCACCAACACAGAGAAATGGAGCCAACAATGAGCTTTTCCCACCAGTTCCCAATCCTCCTGAAACCCTTTTCAGCTCACTCTTGGAGAAACCCCAGATGAGGATACAGGTTCTTCTTAGCCTCCCATATGTTGTTTTGAGGTTGGCAACACCAGTGAGTAACTGGGAGGTGAACTGGGAGCAGTGCTGTCTCCAAACCCAGGGAACACCTCCTTGCTGCAAGGCAAGACCTCAGCACTTGGATGACCTCTCCCTGCTGGCATCCACCAGCCAAAAAAATCACTTCAACACACCAAGTCTCTGATTTATGAGAGTAAAATACAGCCTTGCACCTCAGAAACTCACCAGTGTGCAGTGGGTAAATAATATGTGACTCATCCTGTAGTGAATATCCCAGATTAATTCCCAGCTCATGCTTGTCACTGATATTCCTCTGACTTTTAAGATACATTTTGAAACAAACCTGCAGGTTCAGAAGGTCAGATTATGGATTTGGGGCACAGATCTTTCTTTTATAATAATCACATTATGCAGAGGTAAAACAAGGCTCAAAACCATCTCAATTCAGAGTATGTTTGGGAGAAATTGAGAAGAAAAATTAATACGGAAGTTTCTGTCTTCATGAGTGTAGATTTGATTTTAGTGGGACAATGGGAACCAAGATAATTTTCAGATCCCAATATGTGTTTATTTGATATCAGCAGTAAGGAGAAGATCAAAAGATGAAGTTGGGCAAAGAAAAATAAACACTCGGCCGTTGTTCCTCCATATTATCCAGCAAATATTTGGAAGATGTAAATCAGACCTTTGATATCCAAATTTAGTTAAATGTACAGTGAAATATTTTAGGAAAACACAGTGGGATTTGGCTGATCTTGCTTGGTGACAGGATTTCTAGCATATTATTTCTGACCTAAGTTGTGAATAAGTTATTTGATACCTCCTGGGTTATGGTAATGGCAGAGCTACCATGGGTCAGATTTGCTCTGACTCCCTTTTCCTTCATCTTCTCTCAATTCCTTTTAGTTGCTTTTATGTTCTCATGATTCCCTACAAAGTGTCTGAAATTCAACCTTTATTAATGAGGTTGGATACTTTTCCTTCTCTTGAGGACAGGATTACTTAACATCCCAGAGTCTCTTATTGAATTCCTCTTCCATAAATCAGGTTAAGAATCACTAGAAGTCCATCTCACTTCTTCAAATGATGATAGAGTGGTGGATCAAAAGGCATTTCCAAGGGTGTTTTTAAGCTTTTCCCATTTGGTTCTTTTGAAGCATCTTAATTTTTTCCCAAAACATTCTGTTTTTGGATGACATGCTGCATACATGGAGATGATGGTGAACTCATAGCTGTGAAGAAAATTAAAATTATTTACCATGAAGAAAAATTTGTGGTTGAATACATGAAGAACTCATGGCTACGAATAAAATTCATTACAATTAATGGCCATGAAGAAAAATTCCTGGTTGAATTCATGATGGCCTCATGGCCATGAAGAAAATTCATTCAAATTCAACCAACCAGTTAATTCTTGGCTTTTTGACCTGAAGCAGAGGTTGAATTGCTGAATGTGCAATGTGTTTAATGTGCATCAGTTCATTAATTTTAGTTCCCAGCTTCCAAGTTTGTAGCAAATCTCTGCCTTTCACTTTATATAATAGGTCATCATGTATATTGGGGTGATGTAGGTTGGAGTGATCCTTCTGGATGAAGTGCTGATGGATTTTGGGGTTGTTTTGGGGAGGGATTTTTACAATATCAGCTTTGGAATATTGTAAATGAAAAGGGATTACTAAAATGAAAATAAATAAAAAATTTAAAATAGTAATAAACAAGATTTTTCCCCTGAATTTAAAGCAAAGCTATTTGTGATTGCCAAAATCTACCTCCATGGTGGAATTACATCACCAATGTGCAATGGGGCAACATAAATCAGCTCCAGTGATCCCTATTTATTGGCACTTTGGGAATTGGAGAGCACAGAGCTTCAAGGCCATCATTTGCCAGAAGTCCTTAAAACTCCTGCTCTGTGTTTAAATGTCATGGCTGAGACATTTTAAGAAAAGCATGAGGTTATTTTTTATCATTGCAATCAGAAGTGCTCACTGACCCAGAGTTCACCCAAATTTTAAAAATCTTCACAGATATGCACTTTTAATCACAGGAAATTTGATATGCTAATTAAGACAGTCACACTTTTTAATTTTATTTATTAGTTTAGATAAAGAAACAGCATTAGCACACAAACTAGACTTGGTAAGTCGAGGTCTAAATTATCTTTGTGTCATTTCCTCATGGCACCTATTCAAAGGATGGATTTGAAGCTAAAGACTTAAAATATTTGTAAATGTTAAACTCCTTTGATTATTTTTTTAAACATTGGTCTGCAAATTTCATCCTAAACTCACCGAGTTACTTTTAGCAGTTTAGCAAATTAATTCCTGTATATGTTAACAGAAATGGTGTTTTTTCACCTTGCTACAAGAATTGACTCTATATTAGTAAATTTGTGCTGCTTTATCAGAGACAGAGAGCAGAAAACCAGCCATAAATTCCAGATTTCTCAGGTTTTAAAGTTTTCCCAAATGGCATCCACTGGCCTCATTCTTTTGGGAGCATTATAGCAGAGGACAAATGACTGTTTCACTGCAGAGCTCTGCCTGGATTTCTCTGGCATGAAACTCTGCAAAAAACCACACAGTTTAAAATCTGTATTCTGGAGGAGTTCAGGAGTTGCAAACACAGGGATGTGAGAAAAATGCAGTTTTACTCTGTACAGCAACCACAGCAGAATTAACCATCCTCCTCCTGAACACATGGTTTGATACCTGCAGTGGTTTTGTGAAATGCAGATTGTTTTTTATAGTTCAGTGTATGTTTAATTTTACGTGTCAGCAAAAAAAATTGTAAAAACACAGTTTTAAAATATAGTATTTCTGTAAGATTTTTTTATAATTGACAGGACTATTTTTTGATATATAGAACTCTTCTGTTTTGCTTTAAAAGTGCATTTCCACGCCCACATTGAAATGTATTTGGTAGGAGTTTCAATGCAGTGTAAATGAACTGGGTTTGGAAAATAGGGAGAGGGTTTTTGTGCTCAGTTGTTCTATATTAAATTAAGTTTGTGAGAGCTTAAAGACCTTGTTCAGCTTAAAGTCTTCACTCATGGCAGGGGCTTAACTATTTCCACAGGGCATCAACACAATGCTTTCGAAAGCTGGTGTCAGTAAATCCATGAATAGTCTGGAAGTGTGAGCATTTTATCTTCCAAGTCTGGTTTGTATATGGTGGAAAAGACACTTTTATGTAGGGGAATTTTTGGAAACTTGAGCTTGAACAGCAGTGAGGTGGTTGGGGTCAGGATTTGCAAGGGTGATGTGAAGCAGAATGAAAAAAGTCACTTTGTCCTGTTTCCATCATCAGTTTTTCCATGGATAGTATAGATAAAATGTGATCCATAAATCATACAGAGTGTTTAAGAGGAATTCCTCCTGAGATGTATTTTAAAAGGAGATGAGGCAGGTTTCTGCCCAGTGAACAAAAGGGTTGCCACATGCATTGGGACAAGCAGAAGTTGCTGGACCTCAGGAAGCAGTGGATGAAAATGAATCCCTCTGCCAGGCTCAGTTCTTGGTCCAGTGGTTCCCAATTTCCATCTTCTGGTCAAAGAGCTGTTTCTCAGGAGTGTTTTGCCAAGTGATGCAAACTTCTGGGAAAGTGGCCAAGGGCCTTCATCCTTGTCACAGCATCAGGGAGGTAGAGACTGTCTGGCCTGGAATAGGGAGAAAAGCCTGGACAAAAGATGGAGTACTCAATGAGCTCTTGGAAAATGGGTTAGAGACTTATCTTTGTGCTTCAGTGGTTCTTTGTTGTGTTTTTGCTTGTCCCAGTGGGCAGAGTCCAGGTCAGACAAAGCTCCAGCTCACAGCCTGTCTGCCCACAGCAGCTGTGCCTGCTCCAGCTGTAGGTGGTTCCCTGGTCAGGAGTTGGCTACAGAAGGAATATTTTCCTCCTACATTATGGGATGCATTGAAAATGGACAAAAGGTAGTGTGGGGAGGGCTGTGGACAGTCTGTTTTATATTCCTGGCAGTGGAATTAAGCCTGTCTTAGTAAGGAAGTCTTAGAAAATCCAGAGTGCAGGTAACACCAACAGAACTAAAACCAGGGCACCTGGCAGCTCTCAGGTCCTTTGAGGTGGAGGGGAGGGGATAATTCTCCTCCCTAGTTGAGGTTTGGCTCATTTGACCAGTGCTAAAGCTTTTACCTCTCTTGTTAGCTAATTAATTAATTACAACTGGTGAACAGAGTATTTGTGAGGTGAGGTGGCTTTGGTTGGACCCCAGAGCTCTGCTGGTGGAGCTCTCCCCAGACATGTCCTCCAGGCTCTTCACTCCTTTTTTGATGACAGCAGCCTTTCTGGGCAGGCACAGGATGAGTTTTATTTATGAGTTAGGTGTTTAACACAACAGTCATGTACAGGCTTGGAAGCTGCAGCAGAAATTGTATCTTGAGTTTGGTTTTTTCCCCAGCTCCCTCTGTGGATGTGGTTTATTTGCTGACACATCCCCATATCCCACTTCCTCCAAGTTTCCCAAATGCATCTGAGAGGCAGAAAGCTCAAATTTTATGAAAACCAGTACCTACACAAAGGAGAAAGTTGCACATTTCTACTCCCATCTAGGATAGAAAACACAGTCTGAGCCAAGAGGTGATGGGTTGTATTCACCTGTGGGCCAACATACACCTGGCCAGAGGTCCACTGCCTCTCCTTGCCTGGCTGGTGTGGGGAGAGGAGGGAGGTAGGAGGATACAGAGCAAGCTGGGAATTCACTGCAGCACTGACCTCACTTTGCCAACATAGGAAACCTTGGTGCATCCACATCTTGATGAGCATCTCAAGAGGTAATTGTAGATTAGAGACCAAACAGGCATTGGTTCTTCAATTTAGGGGTTGAGATATGGCTGAGGTTCACAAAATCATCAAAGTGATGGGAAAAAAAGGGCTATTTAGAACTGTAGCTCACCAAATCCTGCAATTTGTATTATGGGTTACGGATTTAATAAAAGAAAAAACTTCCCTATTGTGAACTTCTGGAAGTTCATTAGAGAGAGTGTAGGGCTCATAGTGCCAATAGGCTCCAAAAATAAAAGGGATGAGTCCCTCTTTACATGAACTAAAGGAGCACAGAGATGTTTCTCCATATCCCTCACCCCAAACTGGCAGGAGCTGGTGGAAAAAGGTGCTGGAGCACAGAATAGCCTTGTGGACACAGCCAGGTGTCACAGGGGAAGATGACATGGGCAGGGCTGAGCCAGCAGTTAATGCTGAGTGTTAGCCTGGGCTCTGAACTCCCTTTTTCAGCAGCATTCTTGTTTTTGTGTGGGTTCCCCCCTTTCAGTGAGGCAGGAGTGACTCAGTGCTTCTGAACATCAATCCACCATCTGGTCCATCTGACAAACAAGGTGGATGCTTTATTTGTGATACTATTTTAGTTTTCACCAGGACAACTAAAGATTATTTCCATGGGAAGATGTGCAGGAGTTTCTTCTTGAGGTTTGCAGCTGGAGCAGGTTTGCTTGGACAATGCACTCACCTTGGAGGTGTGTTCCTGTGGGTTGTCTTCACAGTGCAAGCCTTGGTTTCCCAAGCCCATCCTCATTTTCCCTTCTGAAGATCAATACTCTGAAACCCAATAGAATAACTTGGAACAGGCTTGAGGTTTCTTCAGAGATGGCCATTTGTTAGTAAATAAGAAAAAAATCACCTCTATAAGGGCTTTTCTCTGAGAAGAAGCCCTTTTGTCCAGATATCTAAAGTTACATGATGTCTCTCTGATTTGGAGGAGTCTTCCAGATGGCACAATATCAACAATTCCAGTAAAATTCCTGATATTAAGTATATTTAATTCTGCCTGCGTGCTTTTGATTATGTACTCTGTACAAATAATCCACTTTATGTGATTTTATTCTAATCCTCACTCTTACTTTTCTTGCAGACTTTATCCATTGGGGTGCTTGATATTTTTGGGTTTGAAGACTATGAAAACAATAGTTTTGAACAATTCTGCATTAACTTTGCCAACGAGCGTTTGCAGCACTACTTTAACCAACACATCTTCAAACTGGAACAGGTAAGTCCAGAAATATTTATACCCTGATGCCAGTGAGTATTGACATGACTTTGAGGCCCTGATGAAGTCATACCATTTGATACCATATATAAGTTATTTTTTGGTCTCTGGTGAAAAAGTCACCCCAATCTTGCTGTGTTTTTTTGACTTCCAGTGTTGATTTGTGGGGAGGGAGGAGTAATGTCACTCTCCAAGGTCAGACTTGAGAGCATTATGACCCCCAATAGCCCTGGTAGATTGGGAAAGACTGAACTTTAGCCTTTGCTTTACATTTCTTAAGACAGGGTGATGCTTTCCTTAAGAGAGATAGGAAAAACACAGGCTGCAATCCAGCAGGTAACACACACATGATGGTTTAGAAGGATGGGAGGAGGCTTCTTCATTTGTTATCCAACAACAAGCAGGATAAGAAAATGGAAAGTTTCTTTCAACATCCATGTGTTGTTTCATGGATGAAACTATTATTCATTGTGAAACTATTTCATTATGAAACTATTATTGGGCTGTATAATACAGGAAGTATGTTAGAGACCTTCAAAATGCCTTTTTCTTTCCATGCCAGTCTGCATGTCCTCTCTCCAGGGTGAAATCCCTCTGAGGGGAGGCCAAGGGGTAACCCTCCTTATCATCATTACAGGATTAACCCAGCCCTTCCCAAATCCCTGATACTTTCATTTTGGGCTTCTCCAGTGTTCTCAGAGATTGGAAAATTCAGAAGGAAATGTTGCCTTGAATATAAGGATATTCAAAAAACTAGTGATATATCCCTGAGTGGGTCACTTAGGGAATATTTGTTCATGAGTTTGATGGTTTCTGTTTAATCTCTGGTTTTGATCAATAAGGAGGAACAGAGCTGCTCAAAGCCTTTTAATTTCAGTTTTTTAAGTGGCCTGTATGCAGGTGCACCCTGCTCAGTAGATGCTCCAAGAATGGGAATGCCTGTCTATTTATAGGGACAGGTTTGTTTCCCCACTGTCCACCATAAAAATGCAGATTTTGATACTACCACAAAACCATAGCAGCTGGATTTTTTATAAACATTGACATACACTTCCTAGAAGAGACTCAGGGAGGGAAGATCCTTCCTGAAAGCTGGAGACAGATGATTCCTCCATGGGGTGGAGTTTCAGCAGCCTCCTCCAAGATGCCATAATCTGTGAGGGAATTCCTGTTACTGGGCTGAGATTTCTTAGCAGCTCAGTGCTCCCCCCAAGCACTGGGGGATACACAGAGTGCAGCAACCCATAACTCTTCTTGGAGCAGCTTCAGAGCTGATGAGCTTTCTCCTGGAAATCTGTCAAGCATGTGAAGTCAGTGTGTGCTGTATGGATAGGAGGAGCAGTTGTGGAACCATCAAACTGCAAAGGGCCCATTCCAATCCTTAATGCCAGAGCACGTCATCCTCCTGGATCCTGGCTGGAAAATTCACACATCTTGGCTTAGATTGAGTCTATAAATACAAGTAATCTGCAGCTGCAGGAATGCTGATCCTTGGGTGAATGATCCTTGTGTGGTTTAACCATTTGCTTTCCCTGGAATTTTGTCTGCATGTGGAGGAGTGCAGAAAGAAAAAATGGAAAGAAAACTCAAGGACACATATTCAGATTTTGGGCCTTCAGAATGTCCTTCCTTCCTCATGCTGGCCCAAAGGGTTTGTAATGATAGTCTACAATGAAGACCAGGGAGGTAATACTGTGTTTCTAGGGAGCAAAGTAGTTCTGTTACTTCAAAATGTGAATTTATCTTAGGAGTTTGTGTCTTCATGTCTTGGTGATGGGGACCTGAAATGGATGGGAAACTGAAATCCTCAGTTCTCCAAAGCTTGCAGGAGGCTGAGGAGAGGTTGCTGAGATACCCAGACACTTCTCCAAAAAATTAAGTGACAAAATTAAATAGTCACCAAAGATTTTTCTTGAAATACTAATAGAATTTGTCTGCCAGAGCTGCATTTAGCCATGATGGAATTGTTGCCATGACATGCTGTTGATGTTATGGAAACCAAAATATCCACCACAGTCCTCTAGGAGAGCCATGGGATTATTTTAACTTCTATTCCTTTTTTTTTTCCCATGGTGAAATCTAATACAATGTGTCTGGTGGATCTTTTTTTAAGTCTTTTATTCTGAAGATGACACTATTTCTGATGGTTTGCAAACAGCCACCAAGGCATCCTCCATCTTCAGCTTGGTGTCTCCCAAAAATACAGCAGCTCTTGTATTTGGCTGAGAGGGTTTTTGCAGGGGCAACCTCCTCTCTTGCAACTGAGCACAGGATAAGGGTAAAGACTTTATAAATCCTGCTTGACTCTTGGATCCAGATTGGTGATTATTTATTGATGTAGCAAGGTGGCTCTGGCAGGAGTTGTGACCTTGCCCTGTCACAGAGCAAAGTGATTTTCTGTCCCCAGCCCAGCTCCATCTCTGTGCCCTCATCAAGTGGCCTCCTGTGCAGAGCAGATGAGCCCAGAGCTGCCTTGAAAATCAGAGAACACTCAGGTGCTTCTGGGAGAGGAAAACAGCATTTTTGCATTTCACCTTGTCTTTTGTTTGGGTTTTTTTAGAGTTTTGCACTAAATAATTGCTGTGGATGAAGTTTGGAGGTCACCAGTACCATACCACCATGATCTGAGTTTCCTCCAAGTTTCCAGGTCTTTGGCAGTTTAAGGACCAGGAGTACAAGTTTTTATTTTATGTATCCCATTCTCCAAACTTTATCATCTTCATCCTCACCAGTTTTCCCCCATCCCTGCCAAGGCCATCTGATTCTCTCCACCTTACCCAGCTTTCCCCATTTCAGCTGATGCTTTGCAAAGCTTGAGGACTCATCCTGTAGTTTTCATCCCACAGGTCTTGCTATTAAAGTTATTTTCTACCTCTTTTTCCAGCTTTTGCTTGCCCACCAAGCCTCAGTTTCGAGGGCATGCTTTTATTGTTTAAAAAAAAGAAAAAAGATAAATACCCAAGGTTGAGGCTGAAAAAATTACAGAATTTGGAATATAATCAACTGGTAGGAGCTCAGGTGTTCAGTGAAGTCTGTTTTCTGGTGGGATCCCTGGTGAGCTCAATGTCTCAGCCAGCAAATCTCAGTCTGATCAGACTGAAAAACTGAATTTCATCAGGATAACACATTCTGTGGAATGTTTGCTCAGCCATCCAATGCTCCATAAATATTTAGGGAGGTCTGTAGGGTTTACTGGTGCAATAGGTGGAGAAATCCAGTAGTCTGGGCTAAATTATGGTGGTGTTTGGTGGAAGGTGTGATTTGATGGTCTTGGAGGTCCAGTCACTACCTTCAAACACCTCTGAATTTCACCTCGTGATTCTGAGAAGCAGCAGCCCCCAGGGAATATGACACTCTAAAATTAGTTTAGATATCTTACTTAAATATTAGATTTAGAAAATAATGTGGGAGTGAATTAAATTTAAAAGACATCAATCTAAAATATTTAAATTTAAAATAAATTGTCAAAAAGGGTCTCTCTCCTACTGCTTGGAACACTCTTCCTTTCCTTCCAGCCAGAGTTTTTTTCTGTATCTCATCACTGGTTAGGCATTAACACCTCTTTATTGCCTCTGAAGACAAAAGCCAACCATCAGAAGTCAACCATTAAAGCCTGGGAGGTTCAGTTCAAATTTCTGTTTTCCTTGGAGATGGGAGAGTGATGCCCTCTGAGAAATGTTGCTGTCAGCTGCAGGCCACATGACCCGTGGAGAAAGAACAAGCTGCACAAGTTATTGATTTATTACTTGGCAGAACACCATCAAATGCAACTCATGTTTGGGGGGAGAGGATGATGCTTAGAGCACATAAATTATACTCATAAAAATCAATATGCCAAGAGCTGTTTAAAGGTTATCAGCAGGGTAAGAAGATTTCGAAGCACATTGGTGAAATGAAGGGCAGCTCTGATCAGAGCTGTGCCAGGGTGAGTTTAGGTTGGACATCAGGAGGAATTTCTTCATGGAAAGGGGGGGTCAGGCAGTGAAAGTGCTTAGGAGGTTGTGGAATCCCCATCCCTGGAGATGTCCAAGGAATGCCTGGACGTGGTACTCAGTGCTCTGGGCTGGTGACGAGGTGGGGACCAGGCACAAGTGGGACACGATGGTCTGGGAGATCTTTTCCAAGCTCACTGATTCTGGGATCCATTGTCAGTCCCTCAGAGCTCTGTCTTGTATCCTTCCAGCATCCTTGAGTCCATGGATGTGTCATGGCTGGGACTGGGGCTGGGGGGCTTCATTTGCCACCCTCTTGTTTCTGGGTTTCTCTAGATGATGAGCAGTAAATACATAAATATAATATATAATGTATAACATGTAGCAGGATATATCCTAATCTGTTATTTATATATCCTCTATCATAGAGTAGATTGAATTGGAAAGGATCTGAAAGATCATCCAGTTGCAACTCTCCTCATATGTAATTTCCTAACCTTTAATTTTATCCCAGTGTGGAGAAGTGCTGCAGTTGGCAAGCCCATCCCTCATCCTGTGCTCCTTGCTGTCTCCAAGTCACAGTCCTTGCTCCCAGTGCCCTTATCCCTCTCCCAAATCACCATGATCTCTTGAGCTTTTTTTCTTCTCCTCTAAGCTGGTTCCTTCCTTTTTCCAGGCAAATGATGTTTTCTGCTGGTTGTGGATCCTACTCAGATGTATTGGCTGAATAAAAGTGCAGACTGTGCCAGGGATAAAAATTTTTATTTATTAATGGTATAAAAAGGGTTTGGAGTGCCAGGACAAGGAGGAATGGCTTCCCACTGCCAGAGGGCAGGGTCAGATGTGATTTTGGAAAGAAACTCTTCCCTGCAAGGGTGGTGAGGCCCTAGCAGAGGCTGCCAGAGCAGCTGTGGCTGCCCCAGCCCTGGAAGTGTTCAAGGACAGGGCTTGGAGCAACCTGGGGTAATGGAAGGTGTCCACAAGATCTGGAAACAGAAGATCTTTAAGGTCTCTTCCAACCCATCCATTCTGTGTTTCTGTTGGTGGATTTTCATAGGACAGAGCTGTGCAACGTGACCTCTCCTCTTAAGCAAGATGATGAGCAAGAAATCTTTAAAAGCATCTAAAATACTTCAGCCAATGTAAAAATGGTCTTATTGTGGCAAGACTGGAATGGGGAGTGTGTTAGTTGACACAAGTGTGGAGTGGGACTGGAAGGGGAAGATGTTCAGCCTCAGAGACCAGTCTGGTGCTCACCATGAGCACTGTGGATGTTCCTTCATATCTTCTAACTCTGATCCATCTTTCAAGGTGCTGACAGATGCAGATACAGATTTTTCTTTTCCTCTTTAATCTTGCTCACAAGAAATTATAGGAATTGATCCACCAGCAGATCAAATAACAATGTTAAGCTCGTGCTTCTCCTGGCTGTGTAAGGGCAGCTTGGGAAGAAGATGGAGCAGAGGGAGCCTGTTGGGGTCATGGAAATGTGTGTGCTGCTGAACCAGGCAAACCCAATTCTGCCCATTTTCAGAGCAAAATATAATTTATGATTGAAACTCTGTTGCCACTGAAGTTCAGGGAGCTGATTTGAGGCCTTAAAAACCTGTTTATAGATCATGTATTCATAGAGAACATGGTTAAGTATTTATATTTGTTGTGTCTGTGTGCACATGGTGAAAAAATATATGTGGCATATATTTATATTTATGTCTGTGTCTATAAATTTTTTTTCTACTGAAACTGAGAACAAACATAAAAATCCTCATTCCTAAATGAAACCATCAGCGTCAACATCTTTTCCTGGAGGGATGTTGGGAACTTGAGGCATCCACCCCATCTGCAGCACAAGCACAATAAGGACCAGACACTGGTTTCACTCCTTTAGGAACTTTCTACATCCCATGGATTTATCATATCAAACTCATTTTAATCATCAGTTTATGCTGGGCCTGACTCACAGTGCCCATTTGCTGAAAAAGAAATTAATCCTCCATGGGATGGGTTCATGTCTGGATGGATGAATCCTTAGGACAGAGATTTTCTCACACCTTGTTACCATTTCCAGCTGTGGACAAATCTTCCTAAGCTCCTGAGGATGGATTTTAGGATGCAAATGTGTCCATACATAACCAGAAAAGAGCTTTTTTGAGGTTTAGTTCTTTCAGTTTTTCATATAACGGTGACCCTTTTTAACATATGATACAAAAATATTTGGGGGTTGCTTTAAACTGGGGAGTTCAGCTGGGAATTGAGAGAGATGTGGAAGGGGGGTTAATTCCTAGTTTCTCACTTTGTGAAGAAGCCTGAAGCTGAAGCAGATGGTGCTCAAGGCAAGAAGAGAAGAATTTCACACCCTTCTGTTTAGTTGGGAATTTTTATGCCAAATATATACATTCAGACATCCAAAAGTAGCTGATTGTTGGTCGTGTGGCTCTGGATTACTTGAGTTTTTATGAGAGTGCAGGAGTGCAATGGGAAATGTTCCCATGTGGAGTTGCACTGGGAAAAGGGATTTTTCAGTTGATTTCTCACTTTAATCTGGGAATTTTCATTGTGTAAACAAGGTTTTCCTGTGCCTCAATAGGGAAAAGTTGGAGTAGATAAACTCCTGGATCTGGTCTAGCTCTGCCTGGGAGGAGTTGAATGGGTTGGGGGACGTTTCTGCTGCTCTTGGGGGTTTGTGAATCTTATTTTTGGGGCTGTTTCTCAATTCTCACTGTGACTAATGGCAATATCCCTGTGGGATAGGGCATCTGCTCCAGGGCACTGAAACACTGAGGGATTTTCAGGGCTTTTGGCTTGCAGGATGTGTGGATGGATGCCCAAAGCCCTCCAGACCTCTTTAAATCATGGGAAAATTTGTATTTTTCATATCCCATAGTAGAGCAACAAATTTCACATATCATGGCAAAACCTTTATCTTTAGGTGAGACTTTTTACCATCTTTTGATTTGAATTTCCTAAACCCTGAGTTTTGTACTTTCAGACAGATGGGGAATTTATTATGTTTTTTATTTTGTATTTTTATCATGTCTCCTGTTTCATTTAATCTCTGCATTTCCTCTTCTCTGAGGTTTTTCAAGCCCATACCCACCTCTGAATTTTACCACATGATTTTGGGGAGCAACAGCACCCAGGAACCATGATACTCCAAAGAGAGTTTTGATATCATATTTAGATATCATATTTATCACACATATCATAACTAGATAAGTGTATCTAGATAAGTGTGAGTTTAAAAATAGTGTTTAACCTTTTCTCCCCAGTTGTGCTTTTTAGCATTTAGTTTTATTTACTGATGACTGTGGCTGAATACAGAGTAATTGATGATCATATGTGGAGGTGTAAAGACATTTTCCAGCAGCTCCAAAATTTTGTTGGACTTGTGGGTGTTTCCTCCCACTCAGGATAAAGAAATCTTTAATTCCACCCTGGTTTAGAGTGTTTTGGTTTGGTTTAGCACTGAAAGTCCTGATAACAGAACTGGTCCAACACTCCTGTAGAGATAACAGGACTTGGTTCTCAACAACTCCAACTACAAAATTACAGGATATTTCTGTTCCTAGCAGGAGGGTTCCATCAGGCCTTGCAGCCCAGTTGGGAAGGTTTTCCTGATGCTCAGCATGTGTGTTTTAATTTTAAATTCATTATTCTGTGCCATGGGCAGCTCTAGGGCAGTTCATGCTCTAGGTCAGTGTAGGCAGGCAGAGTTTCTTCTTAACACAGCTTTAACAACTCCCTCTTTCCTACAGTTCCAGTAATTTTCCTACTTAAATACATTGGATATTCTGCCCCATTCTGTTTGTTTGGTACCCCAAAATTTGCATGATACTTTGCCTCTGCTGACACTGCATGAGAGTGCAGATTTATTCTCATATTCCATGTGCATTTCAAAGTCTGCATCCCCATTTAATACCTTCTTTTAATATATTTGAACATCATGAACTGTGTTTTATTCAGATGCCTTCAGTCAGCCCACGCTGCCATACTGCCAATGTGTCTCTGAATTCCCACTTGGGAAGCAGGAATCTCCTCATGGAGTCCATAGAGGTCACCTGGAGAACAATCTGTAGCATCTTACCCAATAATTAAATGAAAATGTGGAGCTACTGGACTCTAAAAAAACCCCTAATGTCGTTTTCAGTTCTTTGCTCCATTTCTTTTGCTGAATCTGGAGCTCAGTGCTCTTCTCCCCAGTGAGCTGGCATTGCTCCTCTTTCCAGCAGACCAGGTTTCAGGTACCCAGGGATGGGAGGAGTAAATCCTCATGTTTTTATTGCAAGGAAGGATGCCAAAACTGGGGCTCTGTGGACTTCACTGCAGTAGAAACTTTTGCAGAGAGTGGTAATGTCAACATTTGGTTCTTAATGCAGAGATGATCTTCCAGGAACAGGACATTTGAATGTGCCCCTAAACATAATTAGTTTTAAATCAAGGTATAAATTTGATTTTTAATCAACCTCTGGCTTGAGGAGTTATAGTTTGAATGGACTGAAAGTGTTTTATGTTGTTTTTGTCCTGTTAAATGAAAACTTCATATTGTTTGAGTGAAATTCCCTAATATTCCAGTGTTCCAGAGCCCTGTGTCCATCAAAGGATGGCAGAGGCTTTGTTGTCATAATTAGAGATGAAGGAATATTTTGGAGGTGGCTTTTATGGATTTTTCCTGAATCCTGCAGGAAGAAGATCTTTAGAAGACAAATATAGGAATCATATGGAATATTAACAACTGCAATTTAATAGACAGCAGTGATTTTATCCTATAGCTTCTGTCTTTCTGTGGACAATCTGCAGGGTGTTTTACAGACCAGCAAATGCCCCAGAAATGGCATCAAGCCATCCCAAAGCCATAGTTGTATCTCTTCATCTGAGATCCTGAAGGCGACCAAGCAAAGAACTGGAAAATGCTAGGGAAAAAGGAGTAAGGGGGATTTATTTCTATTTAAGCTTTGGAGCAGTTTCACTGGAATAGTTCCTGCTGCCTGTCTTGAAATGAGAGCAAATCTGTGAATTATTGTGAAAAAGGTTGTTTGCTGAGGGCTTGAATCCCTCTTCTCATTTGGCCAGAGTGGGAACAGGTTGTGTTGGGAATGGAAGGGAGAGAAGAACCCCAGAGCCTGGGAGTGTTTCTGACCCAGCCCAGAGAATAAAGGAGCAGAGGAGGGAGAATTAGCCAAAATCCTGCAGCTGAGCAAAACTAGGCCAGGAAGGACTTGATCACTGACCATCAGGTCTGTGGAACAGCTGAAAATGAGAAGTAATGTCCTTGAACTCTGGTCTTTATTGGTCATTTACTAGACTATTTTAAAATCTCTGTATCTGGCATTGCTGATTAGTGCTATTGCACTGATCTCAGCAGCAGTGTAAGTTTTTTATGTGGCCAGAGGAGTTTCACAGCACATTTGCTGTGCAGCTGCTGAATGTCCCATGTGGAATTATGGATATCTTGAGGCCTTCTAGAGAAAAGCAGTGGTTTCTCAGCTTAGATGTGTGGATATGTAAAACTCTACATGATTTATGGGGTTTGAGGGGCAAAAAATGAAAAGCCCCCTAACAAGTATTTCAACAAATAGTGACGATAATAAATATCTAAGTCTGGTAACATCAGCCTGTCACCACTGAAATAATGCTGCTCTTGGCTCATCACACCAAGGTTTTATTGCTGTCTGCATGCTCCTGACCAGCCTTGAGCTGGCAAAGCTGGGCTTAATGGACCCTGCAATCCATTAAAGGGCTATTGGAAGAGGGCAGTTGATGGATGGTGCTGACTCCCAGTGACTTGCTGGGAAATCCCTTGGGAGCAGCTGATGCCTGCTCCAAAATACACAGCCTGGATGGAAACTTTGTCCTGGCTTACTCTGAAAGTGCCATGATTGTCACAGTTCAGCTGGGACTTGAGAATGTGCTTGGCAAGAACTAAAGGTAAAAGATTAAAAAAGAAAATTCATGATGCAGAGCCATTCCTTATTTTCAGGATTTTTTTTCCCAATGGGATGTTGTATATTTTGAATCCCAAAGGCTTTAGGGATGTTAAAAACTCCTTCTAAGGCAGCATACCTCTGTATTTGTCTGTATTGTTGTTGATTATGCATCTCCAATATTGAATTCAAGACCTTTTAGGGGTTGTTTTAGCAAAAATTTCCTTGTGAAATGTCTCAAAGCTCTTTAGGCTTTTTATTTCTAAGAATATCTGTGGAATTCGTGTTAATTTTGGACAAGGATGGACATACTTTTTTTAAAGCTGTTTGCTCATATTAAAAGTAAAGGCAGATGCAGCAATAATAATCTGATTATTATTAGAAAGGTGCATCCTATTAGGATTTTGAAACTTGTTTCCTTTCTATCTTCAATTCTGCCATCAAATTGTTCTGTGATAGAGAAGTAGAAAGGCAGCTGGATCAGCAGGACTTTGTCCAACATATGGAGTAAGGTGCATGATCCAATATCTCTGTTTAGATAGTGAGTCACAAGTCCTCAAACATATGATAAAAATTATGATTGCTAAACTACTTTCATTTAGATGCCCTAAAATAATTTCTACATAAGACTGGTGCATCTGAAATTGGGAAATTCTCTGTGGTTCATTTTGTTTCAGGTTGTTCCAGAGGTTCTTTATCCTTTTCTTTGCAATCACGAAATTCCAAATATTGATGGAATATTTACAGGACAGATGTCTGTTTTGGTAAACAGTGTATCAGTTTCCACAAAACCCTTTGGATATTGTCTTTTATTTTTTCTTACACCAAGTCATCATTATGTGATCTATGGGGGTTTTTTTAGGAGGAATATAGAGCAGAAGGAATTAGCTGGCACAACATTGACTACATAGACAACTCCAGCTGCATCAACCTGATCAGCAAGAAGCCAACAGGGCTGCTCCATCTGCTGGACGAAGAAAGCAAGTGAGTAGGAAAATGCTGGCTTTGAAAATGAGATTTGCTTCTTCTGTTAAAATGTGTTTATCCTTCAGTTTTCTGAAAAAAAAACAAAAAAACCTTCCCAGAAAGGTGCTAATAGCTTGCTGATTGGTGTTTCTAGTGTTGCTTTTGAGGCGGCAACACACAGAGTGGAGAATCAGCCAGCTGAGCAAAAAGCTTTAAAAATAATAATTAAAATTCCTTTCCAGAATTTCTTCCATTAAAGGGGAGAGAAAAGCTTTCCTTTGCTTCTCTCTTCATTTCTTTCCCTGTCTCTTGGGATGTGATGATGTGAAGGTGTTGAACCCAAGTGCATGAGTCAAAGCAGGATGTGTAGGTTATTGAGATGTAAGATGGAGTTAGCAATTTACTGGTAAAAATTGAAGCAGAGTGAAGTGAGAGCACTTGTCCATAGGGGTTCCATTTCCACTGGGTTTCATGGGCATCAGGGTCTTAGCTCAGATTTGCATCCTTGGTTGCATTCATGTGTCTGGGAGAAGTTCTTGGGTGAATATGTGGCTTCTGTGACTGCTCTGGTGTGGAAACTTTGGAGCAGAACAGTTCTCCCATCAGATGCTCATGCCAGTTTCCTCCATGTGAAAGGCAGGGGAGGCCAGGTAATTTTGCTGAAGTCACCTCAGATCCACAAGACCAGGGGCATGCAGCCTTCTCCCATCATTTGCCTTGCAGGTTTCTCCCTCACTTCTTGTCTTGTTGACAAGATACCAACAGTGATGCTCTCCCTGTGATATTGTACTGGGATAAAACAAATTGGGTAAAGTTGTGAAATACATCCCCTGCTGCAGATTTCCGTGAAGTTTGAGGATGGAGGGTTGGCTTTCTCTTAACAAGAGGCTCTGCTGAAGCACACACAGAAGTGGAAGCTCAGAATGTCTCTGCTTTCCCTTTTGTGGCAAATAAAGAAGTGGAAAAGTTTTCCTGTTGGGTTTACAGCTTCTTCCTTTCCATTCTCTCCACTCAGTTTTCCTCAAGCCACCAACCAGACGCTGCTGGACAAATTCAAGCGTCAGCACGAGGGGAACTCCTACATTGAATTCCCAGCAGTGATGGAGCCAGCTTTCATCATCAAGCACTATGCAGGCAAAGTGAAGTATGGAGTCAAGGTCTGTCACCCAGCTGTTGTTTTCATCTAAATCTGGGACTGGGAGGGAAAACCCCAGAGGCTCCACAGAGATGTTTTGGAGAGGATTTGGCCCAAGAAGATGGGCGGGTCAGGAGAGAAGTGTTTGGGGAAATGAAAAGGTGGTAGGAACAGGGTTTTCCTGTTCTCCTCCATGTGGGCATTTCAGGAAGAATTTAGGGATGCACAGTGAGTTTAGTGCAAGTTAAAATTGGATGTCTGGTGGCCTTTCTGGGCTTGGTTTGTGTAGAAAAACTAGTGTTTTCCTCACAATTAGGCCATTTCAATACTGGTTATGTGTGCTTGAGTCTCAGCATCCCACTGCCACAGGTACTCTCTGGAATCCACATGAATGATTCCAAACTTGACCCTATTTCTATTCATGCCAGCTATTAGCAGAAGGAATTCCAGTAACCTGATGAGCCTGTGTGAGAAACAGCCTGGGGATTTGCAGCTGCAATTTCCTCATCATGTTTCTGATGCAATAAATGCACGTGATAAGCATCAGAGATGATGGTCATAAAGAGGTATTGATATGGGAGCAGGAGAGAAAAAGAAACAGGATTCAATAGGTGTGCTGGCTCAGAAGATCTACCATGAGTATTGTGTGGATGGTGTTTATTTTCCTGTTTTCTCCTCCTTCCCTGTGGGGGTCTCTCTGTCATGGTGGACTGGTTATTCTGGGACAAACTCAGTCACTCCCAGAAGGCTGCTCTGTTACAGTTGCTGTTTATTATTATGAGGGTATGGGTACAGAGAATCTTGCTAAAAGCCACAGCTGGTAACTCAGAGCAATTTGGGGGGACAAATAGAGAGAATGGGGGAGAGTGATTAGGGAGGGTGAGGGAGGAGGAGGGTGAGAGGTGAGAGTGTAAGAGCGAGGGGAGAAAGGAGGGTGGGGGATAATAAGAAAGAAATGAAAGGGAGAGAGAGGAAGTAGAAGAGAGGAGAGGAGAAGAAGAGAGAGAGTTCCCATTTACAATACAATAAATCTCCTTCTCTTATGAATATTTTAAATCTTACTAGCCAATCTAATACATGATACAAATTCTATAACATTTACATACAGCCTATAGTGTGTTATACTTTAAACTCTAGAAAACTACCCTTTTGGATTTTAACAAGATATTCTCTTGACCTTGGACCCGCTTGTAGCAGGAATCATTGTTTCTCAAAAGTGCCTTTCATTCCAACCTCATTCTCAGAACTGTACATTCATACTAGTAAGGTTTGACCATTTCTCCCTTTCCAACCTTCCCCGGGCAGGATTTCCGTGAGAAGAACACGGACCACATGCGGCCGGACATCGTGGCGCTGCTGCGGAGCAGCCGGAGCGCCTTCATCTGCGGCATGATCGGCGTGCACCCCGTGGCCGCCTTCCGCTGGGCTGTGCTCAGGGCCTTCTTCAGGGCCATGGTGGCCTTCAGGCAGGCTGCCAAACGATACGTGGAGAAGAAAACTGGTATGTGAGCCCATCACCTGCTGCTGGAGACTGGTTTGCAGCACCACTTTGGGTCTAATGTGTTGTTATGCTGTTTTAAGTAGTCCGATTTATTAGGAGTTTTGAGGTAACAGGAAATGCATATATAAATATATAAGGAAATATTTTCATTTTGCTGCTGTTTTAAATTTTCTTTTTTTGTAGGATGCATGGATAGAAAAACCCAAGTCATTCAAACAGAGACATACAAATTATCCAGCAAAAAAGACAAATTTTTTTTTTAAATAATTCTTGATCTGTGAGTTCATCTGGAAACAAAAAAAAAAGGCAATAAATCTTCCTATAATTTTTCAAACTGTTCACTCTTTCAGCTGCAGGAGATCATGCCTCTTGTCTAGCAAAATTCATCTGGATGGCTTTGCAGTCATCCAGAACCACGTATCACAGGGGCATTAAATTAAAGGAAAGTGATGGTGCATCATCATGCTGTGGCAGGCAAGACCTGGCTGTGCTTTTAGACCATTTCTCTGCATAAAGCAATTTTGGAAAGATGGGTACAAGCTATTACTATTCATTTCTGGGCACAAGAGGGCTTGAAATCCGTGATGGAATTAAAGCCTCAGCAGGGAAAATGTCAGCTGGGTTAAAATTAAATGCACAGCTGCCCCATGAATTACTTTGTAATCAGTGAGGTTTGCATCATGGAGAGTGAGGGAGCCTGGGAAAAGGAGCATAGGGATGCAAACTCTTCAAGCAGAAAGAATAATTTTCTTGGGAGCAAATCCCAAGAAGAGCAGGAGGCAAAAAAATCAACTTTCAGCTCTTGAGGTTCTTGCTCTGACTCGTCTCAGATGCAGTGTAAGAGAAGAGCTGATTCTCATGAGCCTGGCACATCAAGACAGCATTTTTGGACAGAGTGACCAAAGAAGGAGATGGCAAAGATGTTTGGTGCTGTGACAAAGGCCACTCCAAAGAGGTGGCTTGCAAAATCCATCTTTGCATTTTCATCTTGCATAAACCCCAGGCTGAACTCAAATGAGGTAACCCAGAAGATAAGAAAAATCATTCAATCTCAGGAAGTAAGAGCTGATTTCAAGCCCTGCTTTGCTTTCTGTGTCTCTGGCAATTGGTCCTGCACACTGCCCTGCTCATCTCCTCACTCCCACTTTTCAGTCCAGACTTTATAGCAGTAACTTGCTTATATCTCTCTTACTGTATATCAATATATAGATATGATTACAGATATATATACATATACATACATATATAAAAGTGGATGAGTCCAGGAGGTCTTGAGACAATTGTGAGACTCAGTTCTTGCATTGTCTTCTCTTTCCATACCAAAATCAACTAATACATGGTGATGGCTGAATTTCTAAATATTTTCATGGTGTTGCTCCATTATCTATCCATGTCCTTAATGCTGTATTCAGATTGCTTCATGCTTTGTACCTTCTGGGTTTTGAGTCAAAAAAAAAAAAAAACCAGAAAAATTCTGACTTTGCCCAGGTCACACTTAGCAAGGTGAGATCAGCAGCAGTGTTTTCACTGTGTTTTTGCTGGTGTGACCTTACACCCATCCCCTGTTCTGTTGTCCTCCTCCAAAATCCTGTCACCAAAGCAGGTGGCTGTGGAAGAGGTGGAAATAGGCAGAAGGCTCAGCCAGTGTCAGGACAGTGTGACAGGCTGGTGTAGCATGATGGCCCCACTGCCAGATGCTGGAATTCTCTCCAAAATAATGCAGAAAAGCCCCAAACTGATGCTTTGCATCTATGGCAGAAAATATTTATGAGTTATCAAAGTATCACTAAAATTCTCCCATCTTGATAGAAGCAGAAAACCAAAGGCAGCACATATTTGAGATTTTTGGTTTTTATCAAACCTTAATCACTTTAATTAGCTTGATTTGAGCATCTGCCTGCCCACAGATCCAAAACTACTGACAAAATGATGTAGAGTAAGGAAAGCCTCTCTCACACAGTCATCCACATGCACACACTTAATATTTGTACAGCTAGTTTTTCAATTTGTGCTGCCCATTCTTGGCTCCTGAGGTCCTTTCCCCACCCATCAGGCAGGTGAAGTGAGGGAGCAGGGAAACATCCAAAATGTGCTTCTTTTAATTAAAGGCCCTTGGCACTCTTTGTCTGAACCCCAACTGGATCTCTTGTGCTTTTATGCTTGCAATACCCAACAGGGATTTATTGGAAAAATCCCTGGCTTATGTCTAAGCAGCTCTGTGAAATTTTTCTCTGCTTCCTTTCCACATCATCCTTTTGGTTGTCTCCTCCATGCCAAGTAGATACTTCTGGAAGAATAATCAGCATTTTTCTTGCTAGCTTTAGGAACTCTTCCTTTTTTGGTGCTCCTGCTATCCTTGTGGTGCAGCTTTTGGTGACTGTGTGACTGTCCTTGTTACCTTGAAGGTGAAGAGCAGCAAAGTGGTGTCACTGTGAATTTTCTTTGGTACCTTTGTGTTCTGCTTCTTCTTATGGTGCTGCCAACTCTCCTCAAATGAAAGATGCCAGGATCAGCTGCACTTAGCTGAAGGGTGGAACTCTTCAATAATTTGATTTTTAATTAATTTTATTACTAAGTTTATCAGTGAGGAGGGAAATGGTCCAATAGAACTGCATGTTAGAACTGGATGTGTTTGTGAACTTGGCTTAAAGGAACACTGTCAAGCTTTTTAGGAAATATTGGAATTATTGGAATTCCTAAATATTTGGAAATATTTAGGAATATTGGCAGATTGACTTCTTTTGCCGTCATCAATGCACATTTATTATGCAAACCCCTCAAATTCTTAGCAAAAACTGGATGGAAAAAATGGTGCTGTTCATACAAGCTAGGCTGTGGTTTTGCTGGACCTAAATCCTTGCTTTGATGAAGGTTCAGGTCTTGAGGCTGTGCCTGTCCTCTGCATTTGGATTTGGCCAACAAGGGTTGCTCCTTGGGTAATTCCTTCTTAAAAATAATCCCACTGGCTTCTACAGATTTATTCCTGAAGTCTATCACCAATAAAACCACTGCCCTCAAAATAATCAATAAAAAGGCTGCATTTGCCAAATAAAGGTGGCAGCAACCAAAAGCTTGGTGTTTGAGGTCTCACTGCTGGTAAGGTGAGGAAGGTGCCCCTTGACAGTGTTCCTGTGTAAAATTCAGATCAGTCCTTTCCCATGGATTGATGTGTTGGTATGGAATGCTCTCCACTTTGCTGTCACAAAGTGACTGCACAGTGACCTCCCTGGGAGTGTGGCACATCCTGGACTTGGCCAGCAGTGACAGAGATCACTGTGTGCTGGCACATTGTCACTGGTGTCACCTCTCCTCCACCCTGTGCTCACAGCTGGGCCATCAGAAGTCCTCTTGGCCACACATTGATGGTTTCTTCCACCTCAAACCTATCCTGCTGAACTCCAGTTCCTGTGTTCTCTGCCCTCAGCAAATACAGAAATGGTGCTTAATGCAAATAATTTAAATTTTTCCTTTTAATTACCAAAATCTGAGCAAAATGTAGCGCTGGGATGCAAGATGAGAGTTCCAGGTGGTTGTCTTATGGAGCATCTGGACAGGGATTTGCCAGTAACACCAGTCAGAGACACAGAAAGGGTTTTAAAAAAAAAGTTAATAAAGGTAGAAATTTATCTAATAATCCTCTTTTTGCCAAAATAATCTTGGAGTGATTATTAAGAGTTTATGCTCTGTCTGATGAGGATTATAATTAAGACTGGGACATGGTCCAGCCCATTGCTCCCATGCCACAGTGCAGAGGAAACCACAGTTAAATTATGTCAAGCACAAAACGTGTGACCCTTGAGCTCCTTTGGGCTTGTTCCTTCCCTTCTCCTGATTTCTGCTTATTAAATCTTTCTCTTCTCTCCATTTTTTTTTGTTTGTTTTTATTTTGCTTCCCAAGGGCATGATGATGCAGTGCCATGTGCGGTTTTGAAAAGTGTGGATAGTTTTAGCTTTCTCCACCACCCAGTTCATCAGAGGAGCTTAGAGATCCTGCAGAGGTGCAAGGAGGAGAAGTACAGTAAGGCTCCACCACCCACCCTCCCCTCTGATACCACACTCACACACCCAGAGATGGAAACCAGGTGCATTCCATGGAGAAAAAAATGAACAACAGTGCCTGAGGAGCCCCCCATGATCAAACCAGCTGCCAGAGATTAGTTCTGAGCCTGTTGGGAAATGATCAGGCAGAGTTGGAAGAGTCAAATTAAAAGCAAACCCATATCTCTTGGGAACTCGCAAAAATCATTTTATTGGCAATTTCCCCATTTACTCACTGACATTAATAAGGAATATTCTTGATACAAGGCTGGTGCAGCTGGAATTTAACTTAATTTGGATTTCATTTGACTTCAGAAATACCTTCAGCTTGTGAAAATATTGTCTCCCAGGGCTTTTACTTCAGAGTCATTGTCAATGTTGTTTTACAGAATGATGCACTTGGTCTCCATTTCTTCATCTTCACTCCTCTGTCATGTAATAAACTCATCCTGCATGACAACATGGACACTCTTGCCTGAACTACTCTATTTTACTTTTATATTTAAATAGCTATTTGGTGCTCTCATATTTAGATATATTGTTTGCCTATCATTATTCTCTTCCTTCATGTTGTATGTTAAAGCTCTGAGAAATAGAGCTGCTCTGCATGGGCAAAGCCTCAGCCCAACTTGCTTAAACTTAATGAAATTTAGGTGTAAGTGGAAACCACCTTTTTTCTGTAGAGCTGAGCACAGTAAGTACAGTAGATGCATGTTAAATCTTCATAAATATTGTTTTACTGTTAGAAACCTTCTGCCAGATGTTTGTGCTTCCTGCAGCATGTGGGGTTGGGGGAGCAGTGGTGGTTTAGGTCTTGATTTAGGCTTTCATTATTAATTTAACTACTTTATTTTCCCCTACAAGGTCCCAACACTGCTATAAGAAAAAATAAAGGAGCAATACTAAATTTTACTTGATTTTAGATTTTATTAAGTGGTATTGTGCCAAATGACCTTACTGATACTCCTAAGAAACTATTGTAAAGGAAGATAGTTATCAGCAGAGTAATTTTACTTGCAGTTAATGAATCAATGTAACTTTAATTTTTAAGTTGGCTCAGCAATATGGGAGATTTTGGGGTGTTTAGTTTGCAGTTCCTTAGGTGGGAAAAAGGGAAGTCATTCAACTCAAGAGATACTTAGAGCTTTAATTTAGTGAGAAGCAGGAAGTTGAACTCAATGTTGAGCTCAGCACCTCAAAACCTCACTAGTATAGACTAGTCCACACAATTTGGGATCTTTAACAATAAATCCAGCATGTGTGTCTGAGAAGAACATTGCCACAGTTTGTAAATTGGCATCTGACCACACAGACAAGTAATTCTTGTTGTGCATTCAGAGATCCTTCCCCTCTTCCCAGGAGTGTGCTCCTGCTTCCCCAGGCTCCCAGCCTTGCCAAGCTGAAGTGTAATGTTCAGAATCCATCAGGTTTTGGGCTTGGCCTCAGGGACTTGGCTTTTCCCCACAAGTCAGATGAGGTAATACATCCATGAGACGGAACCAAGGTCATCTCCTTGTCTTGAACTGTGCAATTAGCTCTGAACAAAGAGAGAAAAATTGGTTTGATGAGTTTATTGAGATTCCCTTGGTATTGAGCTTCTGGAGCCCACTGGTCACCCTTCCCTCACCATCAGCTGCTTCCCTGGTGCTGTGGAGTCCACCAGGTTTGTGGGTTTAGACACATCTGGTTCAAGACTAGAGCTCTGCTACTTGGCATTCATCCATAGGGAGTAGACAGGGCTTACCCAAAACTCTTCTCAGCAAGGGCAAAGACCTGTTAGGTAAATCAGTTCATCTTTCCAAAACATTCCAGCTGAAGGAAAGGGAATATGCTTGAAAAATCAGAATAATTTTTGCCTGAAGTGTAAACCTGCTTAGGCTGTCTGAGCTGGATGAAGGGAGTGAGAGGTTGTTGCCACATTGTTCTTTCCTGCTGTATCAATTCCTACAGTTTGTTAGCCCATATTCACCAGACACAATTCTCAAGGCTATGTGCAACTCACCAGCTGAAATCTAAGACCTTTTTACCTTCTGTTTATAAAAATCCCCCTTATTTCCAAGAAAATAATTTACATCAACATTACAGCTTTTTTTGGCTGCATTTAAAGAGCCAAGTGATGGCACAGTGTCTTTATATTTGGTGTATCTAAAGCAATTCTCTTCAACCCAACTTGTGCACTGTGACCTTTGTTAATCAACAAGTCACTTAAGGTCCTGAGCTGGCAGAACCATGATTCAGTTTAAATGCAGCAGTTACCTGCAAACCTGAAATAGAAATTCCCTTTTCCTGAGCAATGCAAGGTGTGGATGCAGGGATAATTTGATACAAGCTTTTCTTCATCACTTCAGCTTGACTTGTTGGGTTGAAAGGTGTTTTGGACCTTTTCTTTCTTTGGTGGGGTGTGCAGGGAAGGGTAGGAAGACATATTTTTAGTCCACAAAAATTATTAAATTAAAATTAAATTTAAACAAATCTTGGAAATACCAGTGAAATACTGTTTTTCATGGACTCCTTTAGACAAGAAAAGCCTTTTGGGCCTTAACAGAGGAGTGTACAGGTATATTAAAATATATTTAATCTATATTAAAAATAAGCCTAGCCAGACATTAGGTGCTTTCTTAGTCTAAACTAACTACATAAAGTACTAATGCAACATTTTAAGCAAATTCCTAATGCAATCATTTTAAGCAAATGGTTATTCCCATTTTTCCCTCTTTACAATTGGGTTTCTGTGCTCTAAATCAGGACTTTGGACACAGAAATGCCAGTCTTGAAAGAGATACAAGAACACTCCTAGGGCAAGAAATGTAACCCAGAAATGGATTGAATGGCAAACAGAGTGATTGGAAAGAGTTTTGAGCTTGCTATTGGAGCCTGGATATTTTTGGATATTGGATATTTTGAGCTTGGTTGTTTTTAAGTGCTCAAATACATTACCTGCCTTGCTTTCCAAAAATCTCCAGTGCTGGAGGTGCCAAAACTTTCTCAGCAGGAGTGATTTGGTTGGTCCTGCCTTGTAGCACAGGCAGGGTTCAAAGATGACCTGGAACAGCACACCCTCAAATTTTCTTTTGTTGGTATTTCCAGGATATTTGGGCACCTTTAGATGCAAAAACTTAATTAGCTGGACCATCAGCCTTTTCAGGGATCTCCTGCTCAATTCACAGATTCTCCTGTTCAGCTTCAAGATGAGCTGTTACAACACCTTAACAGGGCAAGGAGGGTTAAATCACTTAAAGTGATGTCACCATTGACTCTGGTAGGAATTCATCTTCTCCTCAGGAATTCCAGGCTCATAACAGCAGGACAGGCTCAGGTCTCAGCATATTTGCTTTGTGTTCATCTTTCAGAAGAAAAAATCACCAGGACACCTTTTAACTCAGCACCTGGGCTGCATGAAATAGTGGAATTATAAATATGGAGAGGAGGGGATATGCCACTGCTTCCTCCTGTCCTGCTACCAACTATAGTTTAGACCTTTTTCTTTTTAGAAAGCTTTTTTCCCACTGTAGATGTCTCAGGGTAAAATAAAATACATTTGCCCCATGCTGAGGTGAGAGCTGTGATTTTTTCCTGTCTCACAGCAGTGATTTTGAGACAGTTATAAAATTGCTCAACTGTTTTCATGTCAAACTCCACATTATCAGATCTTTAAGTCTGTGGTTTGGTGACTTGAAGTGTTTTGTTGTCTACAAAAATTGCCTCCTGTCTTTGTAAGTGCCTGGTTACAAAACATTTCCACTTGGAGGAAGATAACAGCTGCTACTGTAACTATGTGTGGCAGCTTCCTAGGCTGAATACAAAATAGATACTTTATTTAATATATTGTTTGATTAGATATATTTTATTTATTTGCAAATAAATTATTCTAGTTATCAAAGGATATGGTCCCAGTGGGCTATCAAGCCTTTATAAATAGTATATAAAATATGAAGTATAAAGTATTTCCTACTTGCTGCACATGTCCATATATTTGGAGGTAGAGAGAAAAGAAGTGTCTAAGGAATAAATTACCATTTTTCCAAGCATTCTAGTTATCAAAGATATGGTCCCAATAGGCTATCAAGCCTTTATAAATAGTATAGAAAGTATAAAGTATTTCCTACTTGCTGCACATGTCTGTATATGTGGAGGTAGAGAGAAGTGTCTAAGGAATAAATGACCATATCAAATCTTTATAAGTAGTATATAAAGTATTTCCTTCTTGCTGCACATGTCCATATATTTGGAGGTAGGGAGAGAAGTGTCTAAGGAATAAGTGGCCATTTTTCCAAGCATTCTAATTTTGTGCAGGTGTTTTGCCCATGCAGCTGGGTTATCCCATGCACAATGAAAAGCTTGGGAATCTCTTGGACATGGAGAACATGAGTGACTGCTCCCCCCCATCATCTCCTTCCCTCACCCCATTTGCTAGCTGGGACAGCATGTCCCTGAAGCACCCCATGCATGTGTGGGAGGGGAATGAGAGGCTGGAGCAAACAGTGTTACTCACCAGGGTGCTGACTCTGGCAGGGAGGTGGGACTGGGAAGTGATGGCATCCCTGGCACCCAGCATGTGCCAGGACACGTCTGCTGCTCCATGCCAGAGTCAGGGCTGAGCTATGGTTCTGCTCATTGTCTCTTGGCTGTGAGCCAGCTAGAAACTTCTTCTTCATGTGCTGCTTCAGGTATCACCCGCAAGAGCCCGAGGACACCGCTCTCAGACCTCCAGGGAGCCAACACCATCAACGAGAGGAGCCCAAGGTAGGCTGCTCTTACCTTGCCATGGCCAGGGGTCTGGGATGAGAGAGCACTGACTGCACCTAAAAATGGCTGTGCTGATATTTCTCCTGTCTCTCCTATCAGTCTTATTTCTCTTTGTTTTTTTCTCTGCTGTGTGATTGGTTCTAAACACCTTTCCTGACTAAGCAGCAGGCAGGGAAATCAACTTCCCTGTGTCAAAGGCAGCAGTTGTTGGTGGTGGGTGTACAAGGGGATAAGAAGCTTAAAAAAATGAACGAATGTGCCAATACCAAGGAAATAGTCATTTAAGGAGGACAGGTTTGGGTGCAGAACTGCATACGGTATATGGTGGCACCAGACACCTTGGAATATGGAAAACCTGGAAGTTATGGGGTTTGAGATGGTACTTTGCCAAATGCTTGCATGTTTTCAGGGGGAAAAAAAGCACATTTGCTTCAAAAATGATTGATTTTTACATTTTTTATGTACATTTTTATTTTAAAATCCTTCCTTGAAGTTTTTGACCATTTAAGCAGCTACTGAATGAGACTCGGCTCTACACTTGAGATACAGGTCTGTGCCTATTGTGCAAAGCCTTCTCCATCCCCATTCCAGAATTAACTTGCTTGTGAAGCCAGAGTCTTCATTTTCAAGGCATGTCTGGGCACTCATCCTTTTCCTAGCTATTCTTGTGCTATCCCTCCACACATCCCAGGAGGTCTGATTTTCTCAATACCCCTTAAAGGTGTATGGTGCATCTCTGAGCAGGTGTATGCTGGGGAGGGAAGTGATAGGGGCACCCTCAGCTCCTACAAGCATTGCTTGGAGCTGCAGATATCCAGGTGTGTCTTTATGGCTGCTCTGAGGTTAATGAGAAGCTCAGAACAAGTCAAGAGGAGTCTGAGTCTGTCTCCATTTCATGTGTCTGTTAAATCAATCCTTGCATCTCAGTGCCTTCCCTTCCACACAAAATAAAACATCCTTCAAGGATATTATGAAGGCTCATTTTTAATGACTTTAATGCCAAATAACCACAACAAAAATTAGATACACATTGTTCCTTTTTCCTAGGGGAAGAAAAGTGGCTTCTTCTGCCTGATTTTGTTCACTACATGCTCTCTGAGTGCCATCAAGAAGAGAATGTCCTTCTTCCTCTGAATTCCTCCCCTTTGAGAGAGGCAGTAGCACCCTATTGAAGAACTGAATGTTCTCACATAATTTTAAGTCCATTTCAGTGGTTAGAGAGGATGGGACTTGCTTAAAATGGTGGGACTGAATTCATAAATATGTGCTACTTCTCAAATTTGAGCAGAAATCCAACTGGTGCAAGCAATGCCACCCTATCCTGGGAAGGTGATGCAACCCTGGCTGTGCTCACCTCAGTCTTTGGCACCCTCCTTTCCTTTCTCATGATGCTGCAGCTGCTGGGGCTCTGGTGGGTTGGGTTATGGTGACAGTCATTCCTTGGTGACACTTGAAGCAGGGAAGGTTGGTGTCACCAGAGTGACGTTCCCTGTTTCCAGCACCTCTGATTGTGCAAGTTTCCCTCAAGATAACGTAACATGAAACTTTGTCACTTTGGAGATCTTCCCTTGTAGATAAGAAGATTCCTGCAGTTTCTTTATCCAGCCTTTGGCACATGAGGAATATCTGTGAACTGGGACAGGGCTTTTCTTGAATGCCCAGCTCCAGCTTTGGAGGCACTTTAGTGTGGGACCTGGGGCTGCCAACTTTTTTTTGTAGCTCAAAATATTTCAATTATCTCAGCAAAGGGACACTGTAAAGGCAGGGAAGTTCCTCCTGACCCCAGCAAGGGGGAGGATGTGTTTATTTACTGTGGAGTTCAGTGTGTGGTCAGCCCTGGTGATGTGGCTTAACCCATGCCAGCACAGCAGACAAGTCAGCCTAAACAGCCAGAATTGAGGAACTGTGTTTTTCTTCCTCATCCTCAGCAGCTGTGCTCTACCAGCAGCCTCAATCTGAGCCTTTATTTGCAGAAAAAGTGCTTTTGGGGGAATCCTAACTCCTGTATTCCTCTTTCTGTGGCGCCTCAATAGCACCACAGGTGGTCCATGAGCTTCTCTTCCCTTGGGCAGCAATGGGTCCCCAAATGTCACCTTTGCCCTTTCCTTTTGGAAGAGAACCAGGTGTCTCACAAGATCTCCAGGGTCCAACCTGTGCTTTCAGAGTAAGCAGGTGATTTTGCTCCCTTTGATGTAGCTACTGTTGATCTGGAGAGTCATGTCACATGTGATGAATGTTGATATTTCAGGCACTTGTTTAGCAGGAGGAGGTGAGCACAGGAGTGCAGGTAACATGTGTAGAAGAGAGATTGGCTTTAGCAGCTTCCCAGCAGATTGACTGGCAAGCAATTTATTAAATTAAACAGGAATTGCTTTCAGAGCCATCTCATGATCATGTGGTGATAAGTGTGGTTGTGCATCCAGCCTAGAGGATGGCTCGAGGCCTGTTTCTAAAAGCAATTTTGAGGCATGACATCACTCAGGAAGTCACTGGGGAGGGTGTAGGGAGCCAAGTGCTCTCCTCTGATCTCAGAAAAAAACGTGGACGGGTGGTTTGCACATGCTGGGTGGGAAGCCAGGCTTCAGCAGAGCATTTCAAGTGTCTTCCCCAGCTGCTGGGAAATGAAGGCCAGGCCATGCCTAACCAAAACCACTTGGGCTGGTTGGGATCCTGCTGGTTGGTGCTCACTAGTGGCACTTTGATGTGCAGGGGTGTCTGAGCAGGTATTGGTCTGGAAACAGCTGGCTGGGCTCAGTGAGGTGATTGAACCCAAAGCTGCAAAAGCTGCATCTGTTGCACATGACCATATCCATCCTAAAGTGTCCATAACGAACAGAGCTGACATTTTATCTCTTGGGTTTTTCAAAACCACCTGGGAATTTCTAAGGTTTTCCAGAGAAGTTAGTCAGGATTAATGGTGTTGTGCATCCCAAAACTGGCTGTTGAGCTTTAGTGGTTCCTGTCAACTGGTGACTTTTTTTTCCCCCTGCAAACAGGAGGGTTTTGGTGGATGGTGCCTGAGATGTAAAGAGAAGAAAGGTGAACAGGAAGGATCACTTGGATATTCAAGCTTCTCACTAACAATCTGTCAATGGAATGCTTAAGAAAGCAGGTCCTGGAGCACTTAGCCAGGGGTTTTACTTTGCTGTGGTTGATCCCTCCTTATAATAGTGGTCTATGTCAAAATGCTGATTTAATAGGATCAGGAAGGAATTTGGGAAGTGCTCAGATGAGGCAGCGAGGTGACGTTGCTCCAAGGATCTGGCTCCAGGCTTTGAGCTTTACATCCATTATTTATTAATTTCCATGTGGCACTTGAGATTTGCCTTTCCTCCAAATCAGGTCTTTAAGGCAAAGGGCTGCCTTGTTGTCAGACCTCAGAAGTAGCCGGCGCCTGAGGCCACGGTTAAATCACCGTATCCTTCTGCATCCTCATGACCTGGTGCAGCCTAGAGTCTCATCCTGTTCCCTTTCCTCCTGTCTGAGATAACTGAGGGGGAGGGGGGGCACATTGCAGCCCCCACATTAATCCTTAGATTGCTTTTATTCTGTATGATTTCTGCAAGGCTGATAAAAAATCTAGACTTTAAAAACTCTGATAAACCACCAAAAAACCCACCAAGCCAAAAGTATTTTGTTGTTTGGGTGCTGCCTATAAGAGGCTTCATATTCCCCAGACACCACTGCAAGGCTTCTCATCTCAGGAAATTGCTTGTCCTGATGTGCAGTTTGGTTAAGTATCTATTTCCATCCCTCCAAGATGGGATTTTGGTTCTTCTCCTCATTTCCTTTAGCCCTTCTGAAGGCAGGTGAGCATTTCTGGAGACCACAGCAGTTATGCTCCATGGCAAGGGGGACCAAATTGAGTCATTGATTTGTAATCAGGTCCCAGAGAATGATTCTGGGTTAACCCATCCATCCAACTGGAGCTGACATCCATCTTTGTGACAGATAATGAGTTTATTGCAAATTAGATTTATTTTTCTCTTCATAATGGAATGAGTGCATGAATTTGAGGAAACAAAGTCAGCACCAGATGTCATGGCCTCATATCCTTCAGTCCACCAAAGGTATCTAGAGGTATCTGCAGACACAAGGTTTCTGTCTGGGAGAGCTGGAGGATGTTATTGTCCTGCTGATAATTTGTTCCTTTTGTGAATGTTTGATCTTTGAGAGGTGCTTCATGTGCTGGCACCAGGGACTCCCCCATGAGAGTGAATGAACAGTGGAAAAAAAAGCAGCAGCTCATTTTCTACCAATGGGTTATTCTGTGATCTATTTTTATCATAGAACTGTGTTTTTTATCTCTTCCTAATGGTGTCTGGTGTTTCAGGGATGCCTTTGCAGTTGGCTGGAATGGCCGGATGGGGATGAGGCACAACAGGCTCTCCAGCCCTGGCACCTTCCTGGACAAAGATGGAATATTTGTCAGCACAACCAACAGCAAACTACTGGAGAGAGCCCATGGCATCCTCATGTCAGTACCCAGGAGGGGATCTGTGCAGCATGGGTAGCTAGGGGAATGTGAATAGCCAGGATATAAAACTCTCAGGGTGCCAAGGAGACTTGGAGGTGTTTCCCAGTTGGATCAAAGCAACTCCAGTACATTTGACATGTCTGATTTTGCTCATCTCATTCATTCAGAATGTCAGAAAAAAGGAAGAAGGAACAAACCTGCTGGTCACACCAGTCTGGAGATACAGCAGTCACACTTTTAGCATCATATCAAAGTTTCCATTATAAATTATCAGGGCAGATGATGTTGGTGATTCACACTGCAGCCTCCTCAAGGTTCAGGGAACATCCCAGGGTGGCCCTGATGAACATGAGGGTTGGAAATCAGGAGGCTGCTCAATCATTTTGTGACATGGCTTCTTCCCAAATTCCTAGCATGCCATCATTTCCAATGTAACTATTCCATTAATTGGATCATTCCTCTCAGTCTGCAATAAGCAGGGGCAGCCCCATTTCAGTGCCAGCTCCAGGCAGCAGCTGCTCAGGGGATTTAAAGGGGCTGGTTTCATAAACTCCTCTATTCCACAACTGCACTGTGGATTAACCTGAGCTGTTTATTATCTCCCTAGGCGAAATAAGAACTTCAAAGCCAAACCCAGTCTCCCAAAGGTGAGTGAGAAGCAGCATTTCTCTCTGTGTTCTGTGGGTTAAGGCTGTAGCACAGTAATGCCATGCTGCTGGATATGAAGAAAGACCATTGTGTCTACACCAAGACTTTGGTCAACTCAGCTCAGTTCAGGGCTCTTTAATCTATATAAACCCAAAGGATTTCAGCCCTGATTTCTGCTGGGAGAGAGATATATGAGCACTTACATCCTGCTTGTAACTATTTTGGCTCCTTTTTCCTCCTTCTGAGGAGGAGTACGTACACACTGGTGAAATTTAATAACTAAATCTCTAAACTAAAATGAGCAAGCAAGTGATGCAGGAGAGCTGGTACCCGATAGACAACAACCTTGTTACTTTCCCTCCATCTTGTCTACATTTATTGTATTTTAAGAGATGCCAGGAGATCTGTTGTCCCTAGGAGAATAATGCTTTTTGTGGTACTCACTGGTGCTGCATCTGTGATCAGGAACAGAGCACCAGGAGAGGAGCAAACATTGTTTTTACACCTCTCTATGTCCATCTTGCACCTGGAGTGGCACCAATGCAATTAATCAATGAACATTAACAGTGAGGAGAATCATAGAATCATGGAATGGTTTGTGTTAGAAAGGACCTTAAATGTCATCCACGTCTACCCCCTGCCATAGGCAGGGTCACCTTCCTTTAGACCAGGGTACTCCAAGCCCTGTCTGCCCTGGCCTTGGACACTTCCAGGGATGGGGCAGCCACAGCTTCTGGGCAACCTGTGCCAGGGCCTCACACCCTCACAGGGAACCCATCCCTCAGTGTTCCCTGTTGAGATTGCTTCACCTAAGGAACCTCTTAGGATTAAAGATGGATATAGCAGATGGTGTGATGGTAGCATCTGGATTTTCTATGGATTGTCTCTTTTTCCACAGCACTTGCTGGATGTGAAGTCCCTCAAGCATCTCACAAACCTGACACTGCACGACCGCATCACCAAATCCCTCCTCCACCTCCATAAGAAGAAAAAACCACCCAGCATCAGTGCCCAGTTCCAGGTGAGCCCTTTCCTTTGATGGAGGGAGGGGAATCACTTGCTCCAGGCACAGTCCTGCCCCATCCCCTGCACATTTAGGCCATGAATCCCACTGAGGGACTGAAAGAGCTGGAAGACACAGCAGGCATTTAAAGGGTGCAAATGGAGAGAAATAAGAATGAGAAGGGGTAACATGAGGGTGACATGGTGGAGCAAGGTGGCACATGAGGATGAGTTGCAGAGGGAGATGTTGGTGCATCCCTGACCTCTGGTACCTCGTATTGTGGTGCTTTCTCCCCAAAATCCAGAAACTGCAAAATCCCCAAATCATGTTTTTTTACATGATTTATGCTCATCCAGCATAAATCTTTTCTGAGACAGAATGGGATTTTTAATAGGGGCAGAAAAGTCAGAATCCTGCTGCATAATCTCGAGGGGAGCAGAGGAATTCAGAGGAGGGATTGATCTTGTGTTACAGTGCAGTTGCCAGTCAGCAATCCCTAGGGTTAATGCAGAGAAAATAATCCTCCAAGGACTTGGCAGTGCTGGGCTCACAGTTTGGCTCAATGGTCTTAAAGGTCTTTTCCAACCTAAATGTGATTGTTCTATATGTGCATCACATCTTGGAAACAGCTACAAGGCATGCACAAGCAGGTGGTAATAATGGAAAGCAGCTTTTCACTTAAAGTCTGGGTTCTAAGCAAGTCTGGGTTGGGTTTGACTTGTAATTTTCACTGCTTTGGGTTTTTCTTTTTTCAGAGATGTGGTTTATATTTAGAAAGTCTCCGTGTGTAGGTGTGGGTAAGATTAAATAATTAAAAATGTATGCACACACACGTGTGTATATAATTAGCAGAATGTGCATCTGTATATTTATGTATTTAGCCTTGTTTAATCTAATGGTATTCTTGTCAAAATTCACTCCTGCAGAGTTTTATTCATACCTGTGGATGGGTTGAAACAGGGATGTCTTGGAGTGAAAGGCCTTCCCAAAACCTATTTATGCTCCCAACAAAACTCTGAAAATCCCCAGGGGGCACAACTGATATTTTTTTGTATATTTTCACAGCACATTCAAATCAAATACCCCTAATTTCATTGAACACTTTTTAAAGAGAATCATTTTGAGGGACAAAGCAGCAGCATTACCTTTTTAATCAAGAGCAAACTAATAAAATTGCAGTGCATGGAATTGGGTCACAGGCAGGAAACACAAATGTTTCCTATCATGTTTTTTTTTGCAGAGAAACACTGCTTTGTGTCTAATGCCTCAACACCAGGCTTGCAGCTGCTCCATCTCCTATGGATTTCCACTATCCCTCTACTTAGGGTCATCTATAGGGGAAGTGGCTGCCTTGAAGTGTGCACTGAGGGATGCAGGATCCCTTTCATGATGGAAAACTAAACCACCCATACCTAAAACTGTAGAGCTCCCCTTTAACCCACATGCAGCTGCCCTAGAGACAGGGATAGAACAGTTCCTGAAAGGCCAAGCACAGGTGGTGAAGGAGTGGATGGCTGGAAAGTTTTGCTGGCAGAGGGACAAAGGAGACAGGTACAGGGTTAATCCAGTGACCTCACATGTCCTTTGAGGATTCCCGACCACCAGATGGCTGAGGGTGCCTGCACCATCTGCCTCACACAGGATGGCCCTGAGGGAGTGGAAATGCACATCCCATTCCCCCATTTCCAGCACTGCAGCACTCTGCTGCCTGGGTTTTTAGCAAAGGGGTTGTGTCCCTTGAGCATCCCCTTTCCCTCCCACTAGCCTGTGTAGGCACAGTGGGATGCTGCAGCATCACTGCTGATTGGGAGCACCCAAAAGGCTTCTTTTGTGTCAAAAAGGAGTAATTTCAGATTTTGAAAAAGCCAGGAGCATGCCAACAGAGGTCTGCCACGTCATGGCATTCCTGCTGCTCCCTGGGACAGGAGCAGTGATATTTGCATGAAATTAATGTACAGAATACAGCTGCATCACATGTGCCTGGGATCTATCCCTTGCTCCTTCCAAAATCCTGGATGTGAGTGAATTTTTCTAAACAAGAAAGGCTTCCCAAAAAGATGTCTTTGAAATTATCAGAAGAAAAAAAAAGGCTTCCTGTCAGCTGATCTGTGGGCAAAATGCTTCTTTGTAATACCACGCCAGTTTATTAACTCCTCTATTCCAAAATTTATACCTCTGCTTATACTAAATGTGACAGAATATCCTTTACATGACTGAGTTTTAAACTCTATTAAAATCAGGAATAATCAACTCTGTAGCACCTTACCTGTGTCATGTTTGTAATGTGCTCAGCAATTAGAGATACCCCAAGTATTTATAGGAAACAGCAAAAATATGTGGCTGAGGAGCCTTGCCAGCACCAATGGACCCAGCATACACTGGTTTCCAACCTGGTTTTATTCCAAGAGCTTGTAATTCATCCCAAAAAGTCAAAGGTTTGCAAGGTAAAGGAGCATGACATGCCACTTGAGCAGCTGGCTGTAGAGTGATGCCAATGTGAATTCATTTTATGGGAGAGACTTTTAATGGTGATGAATAAATAAGGGGAAATAGAAAAATGGAACTAGGAACCTGCTCAATTCTCAGTGATCCTTCAGTCAGGAACATGCCAGCACTGAAGCTCTTCTCTAGAAACAACCTCTGAAGTGTTCAGAGTTTCAGGCTTCAAAAATTATTGTGAATTCATGATTTTCCCTTGGCAAAACTTTCATTAAAAACAGTTCATTTTTAGGACAACAGTAAAGTTTTGAGAATTAAAAATCAGGAGTAAATCCTGCTTGGAGTCCCTTTTGATAAAGGAGAATTTGATTTATGTTTAAAAAACATCAGTGGTTGTTTGGTGCCAGGTGTGAATTCTTGTCTTGGGGCGCCCACTCATGGCTGGAAGAGGTTTGTAGTGTGGAGTGCCAGGAGAATTTGGGCTCCAGGGGAGGCAGAGATCTGAAAATCTAGCCCAGCATTATATTTATCTTTGGTTTCTTTTTTGGGGACAAAGACAAAATCAGCACAAGTTGCTTGTGCTAAAACATTCATTTGGGGGAATAATTTCCCATGTGCCTCATTTTACTCATAATTAATTCCAATTTCTGTTGGTTTGTGATTTTAGTATTTGGATTTTCATTATCCACTGTGGTCTCCTCTCCCTTCCCTGTGTCTCCCCTGTTGCAGGCATCCCTCAACAAACTGATGGAGACCCTTGACCAAGCAGAGCCATATTTTGTCAAGTGCATCAGATCCAATGCTGAGAAGGTAAATGACATCCTGTGAAAGTAATCCTGCTAGAAATCAGCCTGAGAAACTTCTGTCCAATTTCACAAGGAGTTAGATAGGAAGCAAATCCTCAAATGGAGTTGGATTTAGAAGATTTGAGCAAGGGGAAGCATGGATTTATCACTTGAGTGTCGTTCTTGTTAAACTGAACTGGCTCTTCTATTTGTAGAAACACGTGTATGCAAATGCAGTATTTTAATTTATATGAAAAATATATTGGCTTTAATAGATGAATTTGACTGCTTTGAAACTTCTGACCACCCATAAGAGAGATTTATAGAGCCATGAATTCACTTGTGCTGGGTCTGAGCCCTAAAGCTTCCTTAAAATAAAGTTGCCATAAATAAAAGCAGATACTTTTAGAGTATACTACATTGATCACAATTACTCATATTTCTTAAATTTGACTTTATCTAATTGTGTCATGGACCAAGGATCCTCTCTTCAAAATGTAGGGATGCTTTGTGGATTAATCCTTCAGAGTTTTACCCAGGCATTTAAAGATAAACCTTTTTGTATTGGAGATTATTTAGTTGCTTGACCCATTAATTGTGCCTTTGGGGGATCTTATTCAATTCAAATGCAAAAAAATCTTTTTTTTGTGGTTTTATTTCTCTGGTTAACTGTTTGAAATTCTCAGAAGCAAACAGGATTCGATCCCAGTGGGATTAGTTCAGTTCCTGAGGACCCACATTCCCTCCCTCCTGTAGCATCACTGACAATGTGTGTGTCCTGCACATGTGCTACATCTGCTGAACCCTTCACCCATCCACGCACTTAAAAGCCCCAGTGAAAGGAAATATTTGCTCATGCTTGCTGTGGTTGTCCCCTTGCAGCTGCCCCTGCGCTTCAACGACAGCCTGGTGCTGCGGCAGCTGCGCTACACGGGGATGCTGGAGACCGTGCGCATCCGCCAGTCCGGATACAGCTGCAAGTACTCCTTCCAGGTCGAGTACAGGGGCTTTCTGCTCCTTCTCCCACCTTCAGCAGCATTAGCACAGTTGTCTGAGTGTTGCTGGTCCTTTTCTTATCAGGGTAACTGCTTTCTAGTGGATGCAACAGGCTGTTCTCTACCTATGAGCCAATCTAGACTTCAGGGAGGGCTGTGAGCACTGCAACATGGTTTTTGAACAAAACCAGTGCTTTTTTGCAACATGGACTGCCTTTTGGGAAAAAGTGTCTGATTTGCACGTTCTCTTCTGCATTTGGAATTACTGGGACAGTGTTTGCCCTGTTGTATTGGCTGTGTCCCATCAGGAGGGTGATCAGCATCCTCTGAACTGCTAGAGTTAGCCAGCTTTTCCTGTTTTCTTCTTTTCCATGTGTTTGCCAGGTTTTGTGTACATGTCAGTCCTTTCATGCTTTCATGCTGGTGCTGATTGGTTTCCTGCTAGCGGCTGCTTTGGGGCAGACATCATGTTCTGCACAGCAGCTGTTTAGAAAAAGAAAAATGCTTGAAATTTTTTTGCTAGGAGCAGGGCTCCTAACCTTGCTTGGGAGGATCTATCCTCTTGTACCTCCTCCACTCTGAATCCTCATAGCAGTAATGGCTGGAGCATCTGAGGGATGTTTTGCAGATGTTGGTATCCTCCTTCCATCGTGGCTCTTGCTGGGGATGTGGAGCATTTATTTGCTTGGGACTGACCCTGTGGCTCCTGCAGAACCTCTCTTCCCACGCTGAAAAGCATTTGAACCTTGCTGGATCCCTGCTTTGATGTCTTTCCCATCAAACCACAAATGTTGGATGAAATGTGGTGTTCCCCAGTGCATAAAATGTTATCTGTCCTTCTGCTCACTCCAGAGGTCCCGTTTCATGTGGCCAGTGGAGCAAATCTGTTATTTATGGGAGAAAGAGGCAGCAGGACCCAACTAACCAAATCTTGGTGCTGCTTTTTTTTCCTTCCAGGATTTTGTGAACCATTTCCATGTCCTTTTGCCACAAGGGGTCAGCCCATCTAAGCACAATATCCATGATTTCTTCCGGAAGATAAAACTTGTTCCAGACAATTACCAAGTTGGAAGAACAATGGTAAATGTTCATCCTCAGCTCAGCCTTTAAGACACAGATATAACATTTGCTTGTATTTCTGTCTGATAAATTAACATCTATATATGGTTTTACTTAATGAAACTATTTTTCTTCTGTTTACCAAAAATTAATGATTTAAATGAAACTTTTAATATTATTAACTTAAAAGAGCAAGGAATAGTATTGTTTTGTTATTGATTGTAATAAGGCAGCCACAAAAAAACTCATGTCCTTCAAAATCTCTGTGTGTGTGGATACTTAGCTTGATATGATGGTCCTCATTTTGCCTTCCCTGATGGGAAAGCTCTGTAATTCAGAATTTAGACAGTCACAGGCTGCTGCAAAATCTGTTAGAGTTGCCTTCACAAAAATCAGCTCCTCAACTTTCCTGGGAGCATCCAGGACACAGAAACCAGGAAAATTAAATCATTTGCCTTGTGATCTGGGAAGCTTTCCATGCTGGTGTCTTTTGGGTTGTTTTGGCCAGGTTTTCATGAAGGAGCAGGAGCGGCAGCTTCTGCAAGACCTGCTGCACCAGGAGGTGCTGCGCAGGATCACTCTGCTGCAGCACTGGTTCCGCAGCCTGCTCTGCAGGAGGCAGTTCCTGAGCCTGCGGCACGCGGCCATCACCATACAGGTGGGTGCTGCTGTTGGATTCCACACTGGCAATGGAGAGGTTGCATGAAGGCAGCTGCTGTCCCATCTTCACACAGCACCCATTACAAGGAACCCCCTGCTGTGTTCGCAGAGATGTTGGCGTAGTTACCAGAGCCGAAAGAAAGGCAAACCGTCCCCAGACGCCGTGGTCCTCAGCAGAGCCGCTGTCATCCTGCAGACCCACTGGCGGGGCTTCGTGGAGCGGCGGCGCTTCCTGCAGATGCAGCTGGCAGCCCACCTGGTGCAGAGCTGCTGGCGGGAGCACGCCAGGCGCCGGCACGCCGCCGCCACCAGCATCCAGGCGGCCTGGCGGGGACACCGCAGCCGGCAGGCGCTGGCAGCCCGCCGCAGCAGAGCCGTGTGCCTGCAGGCCGCCTGCCGCGGGTACCTGGCACGGCAGAGGTAACACCGTGGGGCTCTGGGGAAGGGAAACCTGCTCTTTGGTGATGCTCACAGTGGGAATCAGGGCACTGCAGTGACTTGCACAGGGTGGTGTCCCCTCGTAGCATCCATGATCCTCTCCCGACCTGCCCTGGTCCTTGGTTTGCCCACGCTTTGGGCTTTTTAGCTCGTGTCCTGCTCTTGGAATAAGCAGAGCCTATTTCAGGTTGGAGCACGTAGGCAGTGCAAAGCCAAGGCCATAAATACTTGCAAGGGTTTTTTTTTTTTTCCCCCTTGGCAGCAGCACCAGTTTAAGTAGCCTATTTTTAACTCAGATTTCTTCACCAATCTGGTTGCTGTGCTGGCTCACAAGGACAAGGGATACTGGAGCCAGCTGCTGTGGGGGGCACAGGCTTTCCAGCCATGCCTTGGCTCGCTGGCTGGGAGGCAGGTCACGATTCACTCTCCAGCGATGCTGCCTGCAAGGTGTGGAGCACCTTAACATCGCTTGGAACATCTGGGAGCTGCAGAGACAGCTTGGTGCCAGGCACAAGCCCCTGTTAGTTGTTCCAGATGCAGTCCAGGCAGGATGGCGAAGATGGAGAAATCAAGGGGGTGTGATGGGTTAAGCTTTTCTGGCTCCAACAGCTTATGAAGGAGCTAGACCAGGGATGGAGTCTGGATTCCCTGCCATCGGCACAAGAAGAGCTATCAGGTGCGTTGGGGCAACCCATCAGTAGCAGAGATGGCAGAGGAGGAGAAGGTTTGAAACTGAACGTGCCTTACCTAGTCTTGCACCAGAAGTGCAAGGAGGGTTGCTTGAGATACTGGTGGTGATGAGGTGGTGGTGGTGGTGGTGGTAATAAGACACCACTAGTGCAGTGCCTTGAGTGGACACAGGGCTGAATATCCTGGTTTTCTGCTTTCTTCCAGGTTTAGAGCTTTGAAAGAGCAGCAGTTAAAAGAGATGCAGCTGGAGAATGGCCTGGCGGGTAGAGAAGAGGATGGACTGGAAGGAGATGTTTTGGAAATTAAGGGCTCTGACCCATCTAAGTGGGAGGACAGCTCATTCGAAGAGCGAGTGAGAGCTGTAGAACAACATATATCACTGATGGAGAATAATCGTGTGAATCACATGGACCCACTGGATACTTCCCTGTACAAAAGACATGAGAGAGCCAGCAGCCAGAGTGGGATGGACACCAAGGAGGAGATCATCGTGAGAGAGAGGCCCAAGTCTCTGGAGGATCTCAACCAGAAAAAAGTGGTTCGCGCAAAGAGGGAAAGCCGGAGGATGAGGGAGCTGGAGCAGGCAAAGTTCAGCTTGGAGCTGCTCAAGGTCCGTTCCACAGGTGGGCTGTCACCTTCAGAGGAGCAGCTCTGGTCCTCTGAGCTGATGTCAGAGGCACTGCATTCCCCTCAGGGAACCCCAGAGAGCGAGAGCTCTCAAGGGAGCTTCGAGTTGTTAAGCAGCGAAGATACCTCAAATAATAAACCCGTTTCCTTAGTCTTAGATGATCATGATGCACAGTCATTTTCTGTGGACTCCCTGCCCAGCAGTCCCCAGGCTCAGCTGCAGGAGAAGCCTTCCTGTGCAGCAGATGGGAGCAGTGATTTGCCCAGCTGCAGACAGACCCCAGCAGACACGGTGCTGCCCAATAACCTCAGCAGGAAGGAGCGTGGGGTCGGTGGCCCCCAGAATGTTATAAAAGCTCACCCAAGAGAAACCCTCCTTTCCAGCAACCTCCCAACTTTCTACATTCCACCACAAGACAATGTGAAGATGATGGAGAATAACCTGAGGAATAAAGCAGTGGAAAAAGAGGAAAGGACAGTTACATTCTCCAAGGCCAGGAAGGACTCTGAGTCAGACCAGGGCAAAGCCTTGGGGGAAGAAGAGGAAGAGGATAAACCCTCCACCAAGAGAGAGGAACGTGGGGCAGTGACAGCAGCACAGGCCCTTTCTCCAGGTTCTGTCATCAAGAGACTGGAAAAGCTCAACGTGGAGAAGGAGGAACGGCAAAAGCAGCTTCAGCTGCAAAATGAGAGAGAGATGATGGAGCAGATTCGCCAGCAGAAGGAAATCCTGGAGAGACAACGCAAAGCCTTCGAGCAGCAAGGGAGGGTAGAGGCTTTGCAGAGGACAGAGCAGAGCAGAGTGAAGGACCCTTCCCTCAAACCAGCCAAAAAAGCAGACAGCCGGCCTCAGTCAGTGCTCATCCTGCACCCCCAGAGCAGAGGGGAGCACAGCCCCGCCCCAGGCTCGGCTCCAGCCTCAGCAGTGGACATCAAGGGTCTCACTGTTGGCACCAGGGCAAGCTCTCCAGCCCACAGTGCCCCCAAGGACCGACCTGTCAGCATGTTTGTGGAGCAAAGAGAAGCTCTGGAGCCCCGCTGCCATTCCAAGCCAGCTCTGGACCCCAAGGACCACCCGGGCAGCCACTTCTCAAGGACAGAGCGCCTCCGGCAACCGCGGCTGCCCAACCAGGCCACTGAGGAGACCAGGGCAAGCTCCATGTTTTTCACTCCAAAAGACAGTCCCTTCGGCCTCCAGTGAGTAAAGAGAGAGTGGGCTTTCTCCTAGGCTTTCTCTATAGGCTTTCTCCCAGGCTTTCTCCATTGGCTCTTTCTTCTGCTAGGGACCTTTTTGTACAAAGGGACAGAACGTTGTTTCTGGAGTCTACATACATCCCATAGTTAAACAGAGGGGTCTTGATCTTCTAGCAACAAGGGGATGGAGGTCAGAGAGAAAAGAAGACCTGGAATATGGTTTCTCAGTCTCTTACAATGTTATATATTCCAGGGGAGATAATCATGGACATTAGCAGGTGCAGGGAGTCAATAAACCGGCTCAATACTGTTGCTATTTGCCCTACATGAATGGGGATAGGAGTTTATTTCTCAAAGTAAAAAATTATTAATAAGTTCTTAGGATTTCAGCTAGTTGGAATAGAAATGACTCAATGAGGCAAAAAATTCCAGGATTTTCCTTGTTTCCCATAGAATTAATACATCCAACAAAGCCATGTGGATGGCATGACCACTGCAGATGAAAAAACGCCAGCTGTGCCGAGAGAGTTTGGGAGTGAATGCTCTTTGGAGACCCTATCATTCACATATGTAATTAATTACACCTGTAATGGACTTAGTTGCTCAGCTCCAATGCATGTCTTAACCTTGAGCTGTTCCAGACTCTGGAGATGGCAGTAAGATCTTGGGACAACTTTTGCTCCCACTTTATTGTGTTGCTTAAGGTGCTTTGCCTAATTTTGGGGTGGTTTTGGCCAAATAGGATAGAAATGACCCCCCTCCTAAATCCTGCTGCACCCTTTCCAAGGCAAAAGTTCCCAGTGAATGACTGTAACTCAAGTTACCTCCAAGTGTCTTGTAGTTTCTCTGCCATTATGACAGGGCAGGAGAAGATTCTGGTTGAATTTTCTTTTCCTGGTTCATCCACAACATGAACAAGCGACAGGAAGAAAGAGACATTAAGAATTTCTGTATTTTAATTTTTGCTCAGCAACAGAATAGTCACATTTGAGAATCCCAAAGTACAAAGGTAAAATCCATAACCACCTTGCTGTATAAGGTTGACAGGTAGAATGTTTTCTCTTTTTGTCTTGTGGTATTAAGTCCAATTCAGAAGAATTCCAAGCAATTCCAAAACCCCATGACCTCAGACTTGCAATTTAGTCCTGACTGTTTGGACTGTGTGCTCTCAGGAGCTGGGCTAGCATGGTGAGAAGGCTTTTGGGAGAGGATGAAAGATCTCTGTTCTGTGTGTTTCAGCAGAGAGGCAAATCATCAGTGCCTTTCCAAGGGCGAACTAGCACGGAAGCCATTTAAGATGCCGGGGTCTGGCAGAGGCGAGGTGAGTTGTGACTTGTTTGTTTTCTCTTCCCATGAAAAGGAAAACATAAGTTATTGAAAAGGGGGAAGCAACTTATTTTGCCAGTTTTCCCTCAAAAACTTCAAAGAAGTGAACTCTGAAGCACAAGGGCTGCTAGACCTGGGTAGGGAAGGGGGATATGACAGCACAGTAACCTCCACACCTTCTCTTAAAATAAAAAGCCCTGTAGGAATAATTTGTAGCAGCTCTGGATAAAAGGATCCCGTGATCCTGATGGCAAACACTGTCCAACGCCGTCTTGTCTTGGTTTGGTTTAATGTCCGTTTGAGTAACACCCATGATTGTCCATTTTCACTGTCCTGTCTTGGTTTTTGTCCTTCCTGGTCCTTTGCTGTTTTCACTAGACATAATACTGCAACCCCTCCATGGGGTTCAGTGGCACTCAGAGATGTCTTAAGGCTACATGGGTAGAGAGTCCTTTTTACTTTAAAACCCTTCTTTTCGTTTTGTTTTGTTTTGTTTTATACTTTGGTCAAGCAGGTGCCCAGACCGAGCCATAAAAAGAAAGCCCGCATGGCGCGGACGCGCTCCGATTTCTTGACTAGAGGTACTTTTGCTGATGGGGAGGGGGATACGGAGGAAGAGGATTACGATGGCAGTTTTGAGTTTCTTCTCTCCTCTGAGCACCCTCCTCACACCGAGGCAGCCCGCCTGGGGCAGGCCTGTTACAGTGACTCCGAAATGGTAATTGTGTCCGATGTGATGGGGAGGTGAAACTGAGCGAGAGCGCCTTTCTTCGCTAACCTTAGCTGCACTGATCCCTCCACTGCTTCTTTTCCCACTCCCAAGGATGCTGTAGATGGGTAAATTTGGCAAACATAGCAGAAACAGAGGCAAAATCATGGAATCGCAGAATGGTTTGGTTTGGAAGTAACTTTAAATCTCAATTCCAACTTCCTGCCATGGGCAGGGACACCTTCCACTGAGCCAGGGTGTTCAGAGCTCCATCCAAACTCTATTTCTTGCTCCTGGGTTGATTAAACATCCACTACACTTCCCACAGTTTTCCTGGAGCATTACAACTTGTATTGCACAATTACCTGGTTTGGGTGCTTCAAACTCAATCCTCCCATCCTCCCCTTGGAATATTTTTTGCATCTGTAAAAAAAAAAAAAAAAAAAGGAAGTAAATGTTGTCCAAAAAGCAACAGACAAAAAAAATATATAAATCCTGCAGCTTTTTTACTTTTGTTTTTTTATCGTTAGCTACAATATCCAATGATTATTCAGCCCTCAATTATCAGAATGATGCTGGCAGACAGCAGATTAGAGAAAGTTAAACCATGGAAATTGGACAATGAAATTGTAATGAGAGTGAAATAGTGGGTTTAAAACAAAGACAACCAACCTAAGTGTTTTTTCCAAGCACAGGGATGAGTATCCTTTAGCAGGTCCAACATGAGCCAGCACAGTGGACTTTTGTATCTCAGGCTTAATCTCCCACCCACATAAGCTGCTTTTGGAAAATCACAAACCAAGAGGTTTCAGGAGTGGAAGAGGCCAACAGATTCCAACCTGATTGGAATTTTTTTTCCAGAGGTGGTGGAGATGTCCAAATAGGAGTGTGGAGAAACACCGGGAATCATGTCCTGCTGTGAGAATTTGGGTGGAGTGCTGGTTAGGGCTGCCATGTTCCTCTCCTCCAGCTGCAGTACAGGATGTGGAGCTGAGTATAAAATCACAAAAAAAAGCATGAAACAAAAATCCAGGGATTTATTTTGTGCCACAGCATTGCTGTGGGTCTGGCAAACATCCCGTGAGATCCTAAAAGCTGCTTTTCCAAGAAAAGCAGGTGGCCAAGGAGGGCTTTTCATGACTTTTCTTTTAGCAGATCTTATTATAAAGGATAATTTTTCTCAGGATAATTTCCTTTCTGGAAGAGGGCAGAGCAGAGATTTACAAATTCCATATATTTTTTAAGCCTGCTCTTGATAAGTTTGTTGGGGGCTTGGGACAGGAATACTCCAAATCTGATTGAAAGACACATCTCTATGGACTGAGATAACCTGGCTGTACTTTTATGCAAGTCCCTGCTTGTGGATTGGAAAAGGGAGAATTTTAAGTATTAAAATGTACTTTTTTTACATAGAATCATATAGGTCTAGGTTGAAAAAGATCTCTGAGATTGCTGAGTCCAACCACAAACCCAGCATTGCCTTGTTCACCACCAAACCACGGCCCCCCTGCCATACCTGGAGTGCTGTGCTCCTGGAGGCTGCCCATGTGCAAAGGGAATTGTAGCTGCAGGAATCATTCCCTCTTGGATGTGAAAAGTGCTGTGCTGGTGCTTGGCAAGCTCCATCTTTGGGAGCATCCTGGGTCACTGCACTCCTTGGAAGTGCTCCTTGGGACTCTGCTCACCTGGTTTAACAGCTCTCACTGCATGCAAGTAGCAGTAGGTGTCACCTCTCTCCTGTCTCTGCTGTGTCCCTCTTCTCCTCTGCTCTCCAGCACTTGTTCTAACTGGTGGTCAGGACTTTCCCCCCTGGTGTGGTGAGCTCTGCTCTCTAGGCCAATGCTCCCTCTGATGCTGTGTGCTGTGTGCTGCCTTCCATCTGTATGTCCTGCCAATGTCCAGTGTTTCCATCTGTATTTTGTATTGCAGGTTTGGGACCAGCCTTTGGGCATGGGGCTTTTTTGGGTCAGGATCATCACAAATAGCAAAATATAGAGACTGTTTATTTGTATTAGTTAGCAGAGCCCAGTTGGTTGTTGCAGATGGCAGAGAAGAAGCCTGTGATAAAGCTGGACTGGTGCTTCTTGGGGTGTTTTGGGTACAAACACAAAGGTACAGAGATTGGTGTCTGTCCAGACCATTGGTTGTGTCCTGTGATAGTCACATGAAGGCAAGTCTGGCAGTGAATAGCCCCTTCACACAGCTCCTGCCTCCAGCTAGGACTTTCCAAAACAGCCTCTGCACGTCCTGCTCAGCAGCCAGTGCTGCTGGCTGGATGAATGAGAGATTGCATGCAGCCCCATGGAGCTGAGCATATGATGAGACACCAGCTGCACTGCCTGTTTGCCCATTTTTTTCCTGGTCATCAAGTCACTGGTTGTGTATCCCAGCTGGAGAGTAGAGGCCCACTGAATCCAATGCTCCTGACCTACGTTCAGAGCAGCAAACACCCAGAGCATCTGCAGCCCCAGCTGAAACCCATGTGGCACCAATACATGAGGTGCCTGCTGCAGGTACAGTTGACTCCAAGGTCCTTTAAGGATTAAGGGCTTCCTGATAAGACCAAGATTCAAGTTTTTGGCTGGTGAATAGCCAGGGGTTAATCTATCTTGCAGCAAGACCCAAGTGGGAGGAGCAGCTCCTGGCTGTTCCTGTCAGTACATGTTAACTTCACTTTTGTTTGGCACCTAAGCCTGGAGAGCTTTTCTGCAGCAGCTGCATAAATGGAAAGCCTTGGCTAGAGGAATCACACCAGAAATATCCTCTGGAAACATCCTTAGAGAGTGGGACCTGGATAACAAACCAGTCATTTTGCTCCACCCACCTCATTAAAGCCATAAATTGACAAAAATGAGTCCAAGTACCTGCCACCAGCTGATCCCAAGTACAGCTGAAGAGCTAGCAATGAAGGAAGATCTCTTGTCCTGAGCTACTCAGAGAGAGCTTCAGGAAGTTTTTCTGTGCAGCATACAGCACTGCTGCCTGCTGGGACAAGTCCCTTGACCATAGTTACCTTATGGGTGGGTGAAACACAGGTTATTCTGTCAGAGGAAAAATACTTGGTCCCTTCCTCATACAGGAGACAACTTCAAACCCCCAGTTATTGCCATTTGCCCTCATGATGTTTGTGGTGTTCCCACAAAGGGTATTTTCTGGCTCATCTTGATGTCTGAGAAGGTTTCCCATCCTTTCCCTTCGGAATTTCCTGGCAGAGAACCACAAACAGAAGGGTCTTGTGCCAAAAATGCCTTCTAGTCTTTATTTACTAAAGCTAGAAACTCAAAAGGTTGAAATGATTCAAGAACAAAACCATATTTTGGGGGCAAGTATTTAACAGATAATTTTTAAAACAAGTAGTTTTGAGCTGGATGGAGATCACTTTTATAGGTTTTTGAATTACTTTTTTCCCAGTATCCATCCACAATTTCTATATCATCACCTGAATGTAAGAATGACAAGAACAAGATCTCTTTCATGGTTTAGGCAGTTTCTGGCTTTCCCAGTGTTAATTTTGCCTTGCATGCTGCCATCTTCTGGCTGGAAGAGATGTTAGTCAGGGGGAGGGGGGAATAAGACATGTAAAAAGAGTAAATATGGCAAATGTGACCCCCCTTGCAGCCTACTTCTTATAGAGTTTTACTTAAATATTTTAACAGAAGTAAAATAATTTCTTTAAAACATAGAGCATTCAGTTGAGAAGTTGAGGTGATAGGTAAACTACAGGAGATATTTGACCATCATTTTTCAAGTCCTTTCATACAACCTGATTCTCCACTTTCCTCGTGCTGAAAGTTTCTCCTCCAGGAGGCCAGCTCCCAGATCACAGCTGCAATTGGAAAGTAGAACAAAAATTTAGGTATTTTTTTAAATATGGCAAGTCTATTTCTGAGCTACTTCATGGGATCCTGTTAGGTTGAATTACTGCAAATTCATCCCACCCTTAAAAATGATCCAAGGGCATTTTAAATGGTAGCAAAGGTGGAGATATTTTCTATTAAAGCTGCAAAATCTCTTCGTTAAAGGGTTCCTTTTAGTGTGTCCTTGGCACAAAGACTTTGGTCTTTTTTTCTGTTAAGTGCTCAGCAAGAATTGGAGTAGGAACTTCTGCTGGGACAGATCCAGGTGGTTAAAGGTTCCCTGGGGGAGTCACTTCATTGTGGCTGATGGGACACTCTGGGTGGAGAGCTGAAATGTCTGGATGAAGCTGTGCAGGCTGAGCAGTGAGGACCCATGGCTTGGTGCAAACTGATTTTCATCATGGATTGCTCAAGGAAAAAGAAGGTTGGACCTGCTTGAAGAGTTGGAGCAAGGAAAATGCTTCTCTTTATTAGGAGTCATTAAAATATTTCTCTAGGGGCTCATCAGGACTGTAGGTTTTCACCTGTTAGCAAATAGAAATAAAGATGTAGGAGGTGAAATAGCTGATTTTTCATAGAGAAAAAAAAATTAACTGATATCCCAAGAGCTGTCTTATTTTTAAATGGTTCATGCTTGGAATTGTTACAGACCGTGCAGCGATTCACCTCTGGGGAAGGCCAGGCCAAACTGCACAAAACCATGTCCCAGGGGGAGATTGGGAAGCTGGTGGCCACACAGAAGAGTCTGGTTCCAGATGGGAGGTAGGAATCATGGCTGGAGATGGCAAATCCTTCCTGTGACCCTCCTGCTCTCCAACACGTTATTGAGCTACCCAGGCTCCTTTGGAGCTCCACCTGCAGCCTGAGTTACCCATCCCACCTTTTCTACATGACCATGGACAGGCCCAATTAGGTCTGGCTCACAACACAATGAAGTTTTGGTGATATGGGCTGCATGTCCTGTCCCAAACCACCCAATCCCATACATGAAACTGAAGTTTCTCACCTTTGCTGAGGAGGAGTAGCCACATTTCCATGGTAGAAATTGTGTGGATTTATCTCCTCAGGAAGGGCCAGAAGATTGAGATAGTTTTGGGTAGAAAGACCTTTCCTAGTTAAGACAGTTCCTATTTCCATGACTTATTTCCAGGCCTCAACGAGCCAAGATGAGGTTTTGGGTGAAGGGAAAGCAAGGGGAAAAGAAGACCCCCCGGGAGAAGCTCGCTACCCAGTCTGAGCTGCTGGAGCTGTATGCAGAAGAGGAAGCCCCTGGCAGGGAGGCCATTCCTGGCTTGCAGCTTGGTGAAGGTATGTGCTGGGGGGACACAGGACCAGTTGTAAGGAGAGAGAAACTGGGTTGGGAAATTGGAATATGTCCATGCTGGTTCATGTCTCTTAATATGTGGATGGTGTCAAGCCAGAGCAATGGCAAGTAGGTTAGAGGGTGGGATCCATAGCAGATCTCAGGGAATTCCATGTCACTAATCCTTCCAGCCACCATCTGGACATGGACAGATGTTTCCTCTCTTGAGGGAGGAAGTAACCTAACAAGGCAGAAATGACATTTAATCTTCCCGTGAGTTCTACACCGTGCTTTTCTCCTCAGCAGGTTTATTCCAATGCCCATCTCCCTGTTTTAGTCACAATTATTTTTCCTCTGCTCCTCAATCTCCTCCCCCTTTCCATTTATCACTGCAGAGTTGGGTCCTCAGCACCTGACGCCCCCGCGGAGTCCCGAGCTGTCAGGCATCTACCGGCGGGAGTTCAAGGAGAACAAGGAGCCCTCGCCCAAAGTGAAGCGCAAGCGCAGCGTCAAGATCAGCAACGTGGCTCTGGAGCCTGTGCAGTGGCAGAATGACTCCCTGCAGATCATAACCAGTGCCAGTGATCTGAAGAGCATGGATGAGTTTCTGCTGAAAAAGGTAACTCCTGCCCTCACTGCTCCACACATCAGCGCAGAGATCCAGGAGCAGACGGAGGCAATAAAGCAATAAAGTGAAAACCATCCTGTGGGTAGCTGTAGTAATGCTAATAATTCATCTAAGGGTGTCAGGGAAGTCTAGAGGAGTTTTTTTCATGCAGGAGAAACCACCTTGTGATCGTGGTGGTGCAGCTGCTTCTTAGTGCTGCTTCATCTCATGCCAGCTCTGCTGCACCAAAAGAGACCTGGGTGCAAAAACCCCCTTGTTTCCCCAGATGAATGAACTGGACAATGAGGATAGCAAGAAGGACACGCTGGTGGATGTCGTGTTCAAGAAAGCACTGAAGGAATTCCGACAGAACATCTTCAGCTTTTACTCCTCAGCATTGGCAGTAAGTGACCAGATGGTGGGTGGGACTTCCACCTCCAGGAGAAATGGGCTATTCTGGGTCCTCCTGGTGGTACAAGTGTTGCCAAACCCTCCATTTCTAGTTTGCTCATCCCAAGGAATAGATGTGTTTCCTTTGTATTCAGTCCCATAATTAAATTTGGACTAACTCTTCTGCATGAGCCAGCTCTGAGGATATCTTGGGTGTAGATTTATTCCCAGCCAAAGGAGAGATGACAAAAAGCCAAAAAATTCCAATTTGTCACCCAAAGTTCATGGAACCCTATGTGTTACCTTTGCTAGTCATGGAGATGTCTTATCCTTTTTTCCTTCTCTTTATCATACTTGGACTTTCCCCAAGCAGCTGGAAGTCGGTGAGGCTGAAGTAATTTTCTGGAGAAGAAAAGCTCTCCAGAAAAATCTGGGCTGTATAAAAATCACTTTTCTTTTTGCTTCTGTTTCTTTAAAAGATGGACGATGGGAAAAGCATCCGCTACAAGGACCTCTATGCCTTATTCGAGCAGATTCTGGAGAAGACCATGAGGCATGAGCAGAGGGACTGGAGTGAGTCTCCAGTTAAAGTCTGGGTCAATACCTTCAAAGTCTTCCTGGATGAATACATGATAGAGTACAAACCCCTGGACTACACTGTGGGGAAGGTACCCAGCACTTTTCTTACACCCCCTTGAAGGTTTGGGAACGATCTTTCCATGGGGTTGTGGCTCTGTAGACACCTGTTGTCTTCTCTGCTTTAAGCTGAGCTGGACAAGGCAAGGTGTCACTGCTGGTGACATCAGAGCTGGAGCAGCAGCTACTCCCAGCTCCAGGATGAAGATAGGAAGAACTGTCCAGGGAAATTCCAAAACTGGAGTGATCCATAGGAGAGTTTTCTAGAGTGACTCTTCTGGGGCTGTGACTCTGCAGGTGCACTGGAGGATGGGGCTGGAAGGCACTTGTCACTGTTAGCTATGAGCCCTCTGTACTCTTTACCTGGAAAAATTGCCCAAAAATTGAGTTAAATCTCTTTCCCTCATCAGGTGCCAAAAATCGAACGAAAAAAGAGAAGGAAAAAGGAAGCAGATGTGGTGAGTTAAGCCTGCACATTAAAAACTCAATGTCCCTGGGGCCAGAATCAGGAGACTAACTTGTGACACATCCTGGTCTGAGATCTGAACATCAGCCCTGAAAGGACATGTTAAAAAGATGTTTGAGGTGGATTTGCTTTGCTTGATCAAGGATCACTTGAGTTGGCTCTGAAAACATGTCCTTCATCAGCCAAGACATACATGTAATGTCAAAGGTTGTTAGAAAAGGGCTGAGAGTAAAATAGTCTCACTCCATCTTTCTGCATAAGTTTATAGTATGTGTTTTACATCCCCAGCATAGACAGCAGGACATTACATCTCCTATTTTCCTAATGGATATGATGGTAGTAGGAGTGGTGCAGGTGCAGAGCCAAAAAAAGAGCCAAACCAGATGCACAGGAAACTTCCTTAACATTAAGAAGTTGACCTGCCAAGCTCAGTCAGAGTTTCCAACCTGCTTCCATGATGGTTTGCTTCCCCTAAAGGATGGATGTTGGTTTGGGTTGTCTGTGGCTGGGCTGAAAAGGAAATAAAACTATCAGATAAAAGCAAGAGCTTTTTAAAAATTGAATAGCTATCTGTGCTCTTTACTTTGCAGCAGGCTGAGCACCAGCTCCCTTTTCTCACCATCCAACTTTTATCCTCCAGGTGGAAGAGCACAATGGTCACATTTTCAAGGCTACCCAATACAGCATCCCGACATACTGTGAATATTGTTCCTCCTTGATCTGGATCATGGACAGGGCTTCTGTTTGTAAATGTAGGCATCCTTTCTTTGATCCTTTTCTTGTGCTTCTATCACACTGATGAGTTGGGGATTTTGAAATGTGTTTATTGCTGTTTTCTCCAATCCCATGCTCAAATAATTTTGATTTTTTTAACACCTGAAGAGCTCTGGGGAAAGTTCTTAAGGTTTTTGAAGTCAACTAGTAAGTCCATCACAGCAGTCCTTCCTGGCACAGTTAGTGAACTTTGTGTTAGTCTGAGCTGATCTGTTTTGGGGGGGGAGGGTTTAATGTTTCACAGATGTAAATAGGGCATCTTTAATTTTAAAGGCTTCGTTATTTTTGTTTGAGTGGATCTAATAAGACTTGGCCCCTGGAAACTGCAAATCCAACATTCTTTTGACTTGATAGTTCTGAGAAGTGCTTATCAATTCACATGAATTCCTGTTTCTCCAGCAATGTGACTTTCAGGATAATGAAACACTCCTTTTCTCCATTGCAGTATGTAAATATGCTTGTCACAAGAAATGCTGTCTTAAAACCACGACCAAGTGCTCCAAAAAGGTAAATGTCTCTCATTACTTTGCTTTCATTAAATACTTGAGACAATGATTCCAAGTTGGTATAAAAATTATTGGAGGTGCAAAGCTTGATAGAATACTGGAAATAACCCTCCTTTCAGCAGAAGCTCAGACAGACATCCCCAAGGTCTCTCCAACCAGAGTTTTGTAGATATTTTGGGAACTACACAGTGATGAGTCACTGTACATCTGCCCAGTCATGCAGCAAATGTTGCAGTGTCATTCCCTGCCTTGTAACCACACATAATAATAGGAATTTCCCTAGATTTGTAGCTTTTAATGGTTTGAAAATGTGGTGTTATTCTTGGAAATACAGGCTTTTTCTCATACTAATGGTCCTTGCTTGCCATGGATGAGCAAGGAAGGGCAGGTAGAGGATATTCACTGCCCTCTTTAGAGGGGAATTAAATATTGTTTACTGGATGTAAGGGTATGGGGAACAGGGTGAGTGCAGCAGGTCATCCAACTAACAATGAATCATCAAGATTTGGTGGGTTTTTTTGTAAATAGCTTATTTTGTGCCCAAAAGAAGGAAATGGATAATAATGAATGGAAAGTTTTATCAGTTCCCTGGGAGGCTTCTCAGGGGAGAACAACCTCCATAATACACAGCCCCCAGAAAACTGCATGAGTCCATTTTCCCCAAGGAATAATCTGACTATACATTGAAGGTGTGTGTCTGTGTGTGAACATATTTGTATTTGGAATGCATATAGAACTTATTCTGCACTCCTTCCCTTTCTGACACTATTTCTGCAAAAGCTGGGAATGTCTCATAAGAGTTTGTACTCTGAAGTCTGGGAGCTTCATTGAGATGCTTGATTAATTTTTTCAGACATTCTTGGAGCCACCTTTTTGTTGTGATTTCTTTGCACAAGGAAGTTTTTGTGCTGCACCCAAGGAAGCAAGTTCACTGTGTCTTCATGGGTAGCTTTGCACTGGGCTCTAGGAAGGCTCCAGTTTCTCTGTGCTTGGTGAATTTGTGTTTTTAGGGTTGTTCTTAGTGACAGGGAGCTTCAAACTATCAGTCATGAGAAAGAAATGGCATGGAGACCTTCTAACCATCTGCTCTCAAGGTTTGTAGGATCAATTAAAGGATGACATTGAGTGGGAAAAAGAAAAAAAAGCAATTGTAAGGGGAGCCACTGTCTTGCTGAAGGTGGAGTTGAATCTCACCTTTCTTTGGCTAGGGCTGAGAATTTATGTCAGTATTTTATTGGATCTTTGGACTTTTCACATCTAGAATCTCCAGAGCAAGAGGACTTTCTTCATATTTAAATTTGCCAGTTATCAACTCTACAGTGAGTTTTTGCAGCTGGTATCCTGACAGGTGTAGAGAGGTCTTTTCAAGTTCTTTTTTTTTGCATCTTGTTTGTTCACTGATATTTTGTAACTGTCAATGCTTGAAGTTGATCTAAACACACAAAATTCAGATTTGCCTGTTATGCTTTGTGCATCTTTGGGAGGTGAAATCATCCCTGCAGATGGTGCCAGAGGGACAGGAGGTAGAAGAGGACCATGCCCAACTGCCAGGCTGGGAATATAACTACACTGGGGTGGTTACAGAATGAAAATCCAAACTTGCCTTCGGGTGCATGTCCAGAGACCAGGTGTCCTGGTTTGAAGGACAAGTGTCTGAAGCTTCTCTTTGAAATGGAAAATGTAAACCCCCTTCCTCCAAATTATTATAATCTTGAAATTAAGTGGGCTCTCAGGCAAAGATAGGAGGCATTAGGAATAACAATTCTTTACTAGGAAAATTAAAATAGAAATGCAGTATTACAAAGAACAATCCCAAACCCTGCCAGAGTCAGAATCCAAGCTGACACCCGTCAGTCAGTCAGGGTGTTGGCAGCAGCCCCATTCAATGGTGGCTGCATCCTCCTGCAGTGGCAGATGTGGTTCAGCTGGAGCAGTGCTCCTGGAGAAGGTGCAGTTTCCTCTGAAGGTGCAGGGATGATGTGGAAAGGTCTGGCTTTCCTCTGGAATGCAGTGGAAAGAAGGTGCCTTGGTGTCCCAAATCTCAGTTTTTCTCTGGGTAGGAAAGGCTTGGCTCCTGCCCTGGCTGGAGCATCTGCCAGTGGGATGATGGAATTTGATCAGTCCCACAGTGGGGCTGAATGGGGCAGCAGCAGATGATATCTCCTGGAGGGAGGATGGGCTGTGGAAAGATAAAGATGATTGCCCCAGCTGGTGTAAAGCTGGCCCATTAGCAGAGAATATGTGCCAGGAGATCAGGGGCACTGCCCCACCCATAGATGGGGACAGAACACACATTGCTGGCACATCCTGTATGCAAGCCAAGACACCAGGTTAGCATTGCAAGACCTGTGTGCTGTCCCGTCCTCCTTCGTAAGACTCACACCTCTCCTGGCTCTGCCAAAGGGCTCTGAACAATCGGATCCAAAGCTGCACCAGCATTGCAGGCAGAAGGATCCCAATCCCTTTTTCCCTTTTCCTGTGCAGCACGACCCCGAGCTGTCCCCGCGGCAGTTCGGCGTGGAGCTGTCCCGGCTGACCAGCGAGGAGCGCGCGGTGCCGCTGCTGGTGGAGAAGCTCATCAACTATATCGAAATGCACGGGCTCTACACAGAGGGCATCTACAGGAAATCAGGCTCCACCAACAAGATCAAGGAGCTGCGGCAAGGCCTCGATACAGGCAAGAGGAGGGGGAAAAGATCCGACATGGGGAGGAAAATTCTGCAGCAGCAACGTTGGATGGGGGAAGGTGGAATGCTTGAGCATTGCTGGCTCTGAGCTCTGCAAGGAATGATTTCACACTAACAGATGTAGCTCAGGTCACCAACTCATGAGGTTTTGGGAGCAATCCACAAAAAATAGTCAGTCTAATTGAGGGAAAGTGCTGCCTTTCTTACACCCTAGCAATCAGTAAGAAAAGAAATCCTGATCCCACCTGAAGTTATTTGCCCTGGAAAATGTATTTCTAATTTTACCATGTGGAGCTGAAATCAGGTGCTGAATTTTTTGCCATTAAAGGCACATAATAATTTTTTATTTTAGAATAATTTATGCCTGAAGAGTTTGGGTTGGAAGGGACCTTTAAAGGACACCTTGTCCACCTTGGTCTTCGTATTGATTATTGTCTCTTGTTCTTTTCCTTCTTGTTTTGTGTGGTGCCAAACCCAGACATCGATAATGTGAATTTAGACGACTATAACATCCACGTCATTGCCAGCGTGTTCAAGCAGTGGCTCCGAGATCTGCCCAACCCCCTCATGACCTTTGAGCTCTACGAGGAGTTCCTGCGTGTGATGGGTGAGGAGCTTCCCTCACTGCCCTTTCCCTTGTGTCCTGGTTTGAAGGACAGGTGTCTACCAATAAAGGCAGGAGCTTCTCTTTGAAATGGACAATGTAGACACCCTCTCTCCAAGTTATTATAATTTTGAAATTAGGGGGCTCTCAGGCAAAGATAGGAAGCATTAGGAATAACAGTTCTTTACTAGGAAAATTAAAATAGAAATGCAGTATTACAAAGAACAATCCCAAACCCTGCCAGAGTCAGAATCCAAGCTGACACCCGTCAGTCAGTCAGGGTGGTGGCAGCAGCCCCATTCAATGGTGGCTGCATCCTCCTGCAGTGGCAGATGTGGTTCAGCTGGAGCAGTGCTCCTGGAGAAGGTGCAGTTTCCTCTGACGGTGCAGGAATGATGTGGAAAGGTCTGGCTTTCCTCTGGAATGCAGTGGAAAGAAGGTGCCTTGGTGTCCCAAATCTCAGTTTTTCTCTGGGTAGGAAAGGCTTGGCTCCTGCCCTGGCTGGAGCATCTGCCAGTGGGATGATGGAATTTGATCAGTCCCACAGTGGGACTGAATGGGGCAGCAGCAGATGATATCTCCTGGAGGGAGGATGGGCTGTGGAAAGATAAAGATGATTGCCCCAGCTGGTGTAAAGCTGGCCCATTAGCAGATAATATGTGCCAGGAGATCAGGGGCACTGCCCCACTCATGGATGGGGACAGAATACACATTTTTGGACACATCCTGTATTGCAACGCAAGACACGTTGGTAGAGGGAAATGGTGGCCAATTTCAGTGTCAGACTTTTAATTCATTCTTCGTTTGGTTTTGCCAAATTGTATTTACCTGGATTCAAAGTCTGATTTTTTGGCTATAAAGATTTTTTTATGCAAAACCTCAGGCAATTTGGTGTCAATTTAGTGGCTTTTGCATCATGTTTCAGCTAATTTCAGCCCCAGAGTTCCATCTTTTAAGTAGTAAATTTAAGTGTTAAGAATGTAGTAATACTAAACAAGTCTAGGCCACAGTGACATGTCTAAACAAGTCTAGGCTGTAGTCTGTACCATATGCACCAACCAAACTATATTTAACTGTTTTTCTCCATATTTTGCTGCCTAGTTGTTTTTCTGCACATTTTGCCATTTCTTCGCATACTTAACTGTTTTACTGTATATTTCTTAGTTTAAACCAATGTTTATAACAAGTGCACAAAATGTGTTTTAAGTGGTTTTCTGCAACTTGTTAAAACCCTTCAAAGCCACTAAAACATAAATTGTGCTAAATCAAGAGAGAAGGAGCTAAAAAACAGAATACCAGAATTAAAAGACCCAAAATAAAGGTAGGTGGCAAAAGTTCTAAACAGCAACCAATCATGGTACCTGAAAGCCTCGTGCAGGGCACATAAACAGCATAAAAGCACCAATCAAAAATGAGTAATCACTTGAACAGTAGTCTTAAAATGTGTAATTAAAACTAAAAAATAAACAGTAAATCAGCTTCTGCATAATATTATTAATTTACTCTCCAAAAGTTCTGTTTCTCACAGATAAGAAATAGCACTTTAAACAGGAGGAGGAAGTAGAAGGTGCCCCTAAACACGGGTGGTTTCTCCACAGGGCTCCAGGAGAGGAAGGAGACGGTGCGTGGGGTGTACTCAGTGATTGACCAGCTCTCCCGCACCCACCTCAGCACCCTGGAGCGCCTCATCTTCCACCTGGTCAGGTAAGGGGGCCTGGGCAGCTCAGGGCAAAGGCAGGATGTCCTTCCCCAGAATGGCTGAGACTTGTGCATCCACCGTGTGTCCCAGCAGGTGGCCATAGGGCTGTTTCTCCAAGGGATGTGTTGATGAGTGGCCTCTGCTGTGCTCTGGTCACTTGTGGTTCCTACAGCTCTGTGGTACCTCTCACCACTGCAGGGACACGCTTTTGGGTGGGAAGGGCTGGTTGTTGCCTTGGGAATATCTGAGATGCCTTCAGGTTTTGTCTTCCTCCCTCAAAGCAACATTTCACCATAGAAATGTCATCCCCTCTCTTCATCCATGACCATGTGCAGGAGGTGCAGTGGAGCGCCTCCACCTCTGACTTCTCTCTTAATCCCTATTTTTCCAGGATTGCCCTCCAAGAGGAGACCAACCGCATGTCAGCCAACGCCTTGGCCATTGTGTTTGCTCCCTGCATCCTCCGCTGCCCCGACACAACAGACCCACTACAGAGTGTTCAGGACATCAGCAAAACCACCACGTAAGGGCCTGGGGCTGGCTGAGCCAGCTCCACCACTGCAGCACCACAGTAACCTCTGGGATGGTCAGATGGATAAAAAATTGAGAACTTTGGCATGAAGGGATAAACACATAGTAATAAATGCATCTGCATGAAGATATTTCAAATCTTCTAAATCCCCAAGAAGTTGTTAAATGAGGATTTTTGAGTGATGTGGGATCCCCAAGAGTGGAAAAGCTTCTGTTGCTGCCTGGCAGGAAAAGGGGGAGCTTGTGCTGTCATGGTTTTATAGTTAATGTAATTAAATTTTGGCAAGCAGATCTTGATGCTTACTTGATTTTGGCTTTTTTAGTGGAGGAGGTGAGTTGTTTGGTCTGCAGCAGTTGTAATATTAATATACTTAGATTTATTGATGGTGTTTGCCATAACTGAAAAGGTGTTACAGAGTAAAAGTAAAATACTTGCTCAGATTCAGTTTGGCTCACACTAAATAGGTTTTAAAATAGAGAATGGAGTCAATTACAACAATGAAAACCCTCCAGTGAAGGGCTGGGCTGCTGAAAGAGGTGTTTTTACCTCCAGTATGTATTAAAATTGTAGAAGACCAGAACATGTTTAGAGATCCAGCTGGCAGGAACACCTATCCCTTAACAGGATTTCATTGTAGCTTCTGCCTCACACTTCAGTTCCAGCACATCCTCTCATTTTATTACAAGGAAAGGACTATTTTTTCCCCAAACACCCTCCTGGCAACATTAAACTGTCTGCTCAGTTACACAGGTTGCTGCAGAGTCACTGTGTGATAGTGAGTTGGAATCAGCCTACCTTCTCCAGGTTTATATTCCACCACTCTTTTTGCCAAGGGGGGTAAATTACTCTGGTGGATCCTTTAATATCTCTAGGCTGTTCCTCAATCCATCCCTTGTAATCACTCTTTTTAGGAGAATTCTCACCACCCTCTGACTTCCAGCTGGAGCTTTTGCCTCCATGCTCTTCCATCAGGGCAGACCTTCAAAGTAATTCTTTCCTTGTAATGAAATGAGAGGATGTGCTGGAACTAAGGGAGAAGCTACCAGGAAATCCTGTTGAAGGGCAAGCCAAGACAAGACCAGAGCAGCTCAGATGAAGTAGCTTCCTCTTCCCATTTTGTCTTCTTTTGGGTTTTTTCTCCCTTAGTTGCGTGGAATTAATTGTCATTGAGCAGATGAACAAGTACAAGGCTCGGCTCAAAGACATCAACAGCCTGGAGTTTGCAGAGAACAAAGCCAAGAGCCGCCTGTCCTTGATCCGCAGATCTATGGTGAGATGCCAAAGCCCTCTCTGCCCTCTCCTGTCCTCTCCTTGCTCCTGAAGCCACCCCACCCTATCTTCTCCTGCTTATCCCAGCCTCCCAAACCTCTTGCAAACTCCTACACCATCTCCACCAGGACAGGGACCCTCAGCCCCGTGGTGGCTCCTCACCTTCGCAGGGAGTCGTAGCAAAGCACGAGGAGGTGGGAACGGTCCATGGAAACGCTGTTGCTCCTGCTCAGATGTCCCTGATCAGCATTTCCACCTTCATTTGAGCTTGTGTGGTCCTGAGTTGAGTCAAACCTTTCAGTGACCAGCTCAACATCACCCTGTGGGTGACCTGGATCATTGCTTTTCGTGCTCAGTCACATTATCTGGATCCAAAATGAATTCCCCAAGGGGTCTCCCTGCTCCTGCACTGCCTTTTTGGGAGCCTCAAACCCATCTCATTGAGCTTCCAGGCTTGCAGCCTGCAGGCTGCAGATGCACCTGTCCTTGGCTTGTTGGGCTGCGGGAGAGGGACGGACCTGGCACAGCAGGTCAGCACAGGCTTGGGCTGAGGAGCTTAGACCTGCCCCCTGTGATCCTCAGGGACACATTGCTTCTGCTTTTTGGGGATGAAATCCAAGACTGTGGATCTGGTGCTGCAGAGCTACACCCACTCATCTCAGCTAACTGAAAAGACCTCAAAGTGAGCACAGCGGGTTTTGGAGGGGCAGCGGCATGCGCACTCTAACCTTCTGCTTTCCTTTTCATCTCCTCTCTAATCCAGAAGCCCGTACTAATTGCAGTTAGATTTATGAGCATAACCCGCAGCTCAATCCCGGTATGTATCGCGGCGGCGCCGCTCCCTCGTTGTGTGTCACCGTCATTCCAGCTCTGTCCCACTGGCCATTGTCCGTGACCCGCCTGCTCCTCAGAGCCACCCTTCCTCCAGCAGGCACAGCAGTGGGGCTGGCGCTCGGCCATCCCTGCACTCAGCTCCTCAGAAACATGCTGCCCACCCCTAGTCCCTTCCTACTTACTTTCATTTTCTATTTTATTTTCTTTTTCCATCTTGTGCTTCCCTCTTTTTTACTTTGCTTGACTCATCCCTTCCCCTCCCACCTCAACTTCTCCTCACTCAGGATGCGTTTCAGCATCAAGTTGCTTTCACAGCGCTGCTGTTTCTGAGGATGGTGAATACAACTCTCAGCTTGGATGCCTTGGAGAGCTTGAGGCATCCAAAGGTCTCCTCCACCTTCTTGGAGGAGGAGCACTACCACCCTGAGCACAAGGTCAGGACATCCAGGTTTGAATGAGAAGCAATCTAGAAAGTCTTGTATTGCCCAACTCCATCCCAGCTTGAGTTTGAGTTCTGTGAGATTATGACAGACAATAAAAGTTCCTGCAGGATTTTGGGAATGCTCGTAGAGCTGTTTCCTTTCCTAATAGGTTCAGTTCACGATGAAAATTCCCTCAGGCTCCCCCCATTCTTCTAGGTGGAGAAGAGCAAAATTTGAGCTCAACTCCCCTGAGTACAGCATTTCTCAGGTGCTTAAATCCACAAGCCAGTGGGATCTTTGAGATCTTGGGGCTTTTGGCTAATAGGATTTAGGGAGCTGTGCTTCAGCTCAGGAACCCACGTGAAAAGTGTCATCAGAAGAACACCAGGGCACAGGAGAGGCTTTGCTGACAAAGAAAGATCTCTGAGACATGGCTTTAAAAAATGAAAGGGCTAAAATGGAAGAAATCTGACTATTTATAAAAGGAAAAGGGGAGGATCCTTTATCCTGAAAATCTGCTCTGAGTGCTTGAGTTGTCAGGGATACTACAGTTGAAGGGGTTAAATAGGGGAAGCAAAACTGAGCTGCAGCAAGCTCTTCAACCCTGAGGAGATGCCAGTTCTCCTGGGTAATCATTGTTAGGAGAGGGCAGCAAGTGATGGACGTCTCAGTGCTGGTCATGTCAGGATCTGGAATGTAGAAGATGAGATGTCTGGTCATGATAATGGTTTTAAATAAAAGCTGTTTAATCTCTTCCATGTCCCTCATCCCCAAGAATCCTTTTTCTTCTGCTCTGTGGAGCAGATCTGTAGAGCTGGCCCTCAGAAGATTAAAGCAGTTGCATATTTATCTCTCCACCTGTACCACTACCATTTGCATCCTTTCTCGTTTTCAGTTTCAATATAAAAAAAATGAGATAGTTCTTCAGAGCTGCATTAAATCACAGCAAGTTCAACTGGGCACAGAGATCCACATTGATTGTCTTACAGTGGACCACTGGAAGTGGTCCTGGTTTCTGGATCTCCTGTACATGAGACATGGCAGGGCATGGACAGCATAATGAGGTGGGAGTTCCTGTGTGCTGAAGGGGTCAGTGAGACCCTTGTGATGATTAGGAAATACCAAGGATGGATGGGGGAAGGATGTGAGGCTTTTCCAAGGATAAAACAGGAGTCAGGTGCCCTGAAATCAAAGCTTTGATGATGCTGCCACCCAAAGCCACCACACTATGGGCTTTGTGGAAACCCAGCCTGCTGCCAGCTGGGCTTGCTTGGACCTGGACCAAGCTGCACCTGGTGCATCAGCATCATCCTCATCACTGTGTTCCTCACCACCTCCATCCCCAGCCCCTCCAATGTGTTGAGTCCTTCTATAACTTCTCCCAGCCTGATGTCTTGGAGGGTCCAGGGTGCATCCAGCAGCAGCACAATGAGGACCAATGCCTGGTCTTCTTCACTCCTTGGGAGAGCAGTGTGGCTGGCACCAGAGTGTTTGTCCCATCACCCCAGCTGGCGCTGGTGACACCGCTGTCTCTCCCCAGGGCAAAGGGCGCGTGCGGCGCGGCGCCTTCCCCAGCCCCGCCTCCCCTGTCACCGGGCGCCTGCCCTCGGTCACAGACATCCCCGAGGAGACCATGAGCAGCGAGGAGGCCATGGAGATGGAAGTGACAGAGCAGCAGCAGGCGGCCATGCAGCAGGAGGAGAAGGTGCTGACCGAGCAGATTGAGAGCCTGCAGAAGGAAAAGTGAGTGGCCCAAACAACACCTCTGGATGTTGCTTGGTACCGTGTGGTTGGTAACTGGAGGGCTGTACCCCTCCATGACCTCTTGATGCATGTGCATCCCTTTCTCCTCTCCACCTTTGTGTTCCCATTGGGTCAATGGGGCTGGCTTGGCTTTGCAGGGAGGAGCTGACATTTGAGATGCTGACACTGGAGCCCCGTGCCTCCGACGATGAAACCCTCGAGTCTGAAGCCTCCATTGGCACAGCCGACAGCTCTGAAAATTTGAACTTTGACTCCGAAGGAGCCATCTCTGATCGCTCAGGTAAATCCAGCTGTTCTCGGGTTTATGATGGAGTACTCTGGGTTGGAAGGGACCTCCAAAGGTCATGGGCAAGGACACCTTACACCGTGTTTTTCTGTCACTTTTGCAAGGGTTATTTGAGATTTTTAAGTTTATTTAAAGTCAGCATTTCAAATGTATGCTGATAGGAGGGTCAAGCACATGGCCCTGGGGGAATAGGTGGGAGCAGCCAGGATTGGTGAGGTGGGGAGGTGAACATTCTTTCAGCCACATCATCTGGGGTGATGCTGCCCCCACCAAGATGCTGGAAACTCCCTGGCTTCAATTGCATGTGTCCCCAGGGAGAGAGGGGTGTTTGGATGCTGGGTGATGTCTGGGTTGACCATCCCTGCTCCTTCTGCCCTGCAGAGAGAAGTGTAGCACTTACGTCCCTGCGCCCCGCCAAGGCCGAGGGGCCGAGCCGGCTGCGGCGGCACCCCAGGATGCGGCTGGACCCGGCGGAGCCCACGGACACCCCCATCTCCTCCTCCTCCTCCTCCCAATCATCCACCTCCTGTCTGCCCCACCTGCCCCGGAAGCGCTTCCAGATGTACTCCAAATCGCCTTTCTACCGAGCGGGGGGGCACGGCGAGGCCCCCGAGGGCCTGGAGCGGCCTCTCCATCACCCCGAGGACCGGCCGCAGTTCACCACGCGCGGGACCTTCAACCCGGAGAAGGGCAAACAGAAACTGAAGAGTGTGAAATCTTCCCCCCCAAAAACCAAAGAGCCCCCGGATGGGGGGCCTGGAGGGGGACACAAGAGGAACCCCGAGGCCGATTGTGCCGCCGCCCAACCCCTTGTCCTGCTGGGGAGCAACGAGTTCATGGTCTGAGATGCTCCACCCTGGAGCTGCATCCGTGCCAGGGCATCCTCCCCGTTGGCAACGCTCTGATGGCTTCCTTGTTAACACCAGGAGATGAATTCCTCATTAAAGAGGCCGGGAGGGGACGGTTTTAATGGTGGCCTTAATGATTTGGGGGGGTTGAGACCTTCTGGTGGCAGGGGATGGGAGGCACCGACCGGCTCCTGGCCCTCCCCCTGGGAGCATCCCACATCTCGGAGCATCTGCCCCAAATCCTTGTGCTGAATTGCCATTGCCTGTTGGTAGGAGCAAACCAAGCCTCACCATCCCACGGGAGCATCCCGAGCCGGCTCCGCTGCAGCCAAGCCCTCCATGCTTTACCCACCTCATCCACACCAACGCCGAGTGCATGGAAAAGTGTTCAAACCTGCCAAAAAACACCTTTGCCCTTTGTTTTTTTATTTTTTAATGAGACCTAACCATCTTTCCTCTTTTTTTTTTTTTTTTTTGGAGGTCAACAGTATTAAAAAATAATAATGATTAATAATAATCGAGGACTACTTGAAGCGATATTTGTTTATATGCTGGTTCTTGGAGTTTTGTGTAAATATATATTTTTAATTTTTTTTTTAATATTTTTCCCCAGACAGAACTTCTTTTTCTTTTCTTTTTTTCTTTTTTTTTCTTTTTTTACTATTATTATTATTATTATAATTATTATTATTATTGGGCTGGAGATGAGGGGAGCAATTGGCTGAGCCATCCTTGGTGTCACTGGCCTTCACTCAATAAAACATGGAGTTTTATTTTCACCAAGAAATCCCTGGAGGTATAATTAGACCATCAAAAGCCATCACAGGATTAAATAATGATGCTAGTTAATGACTCAGGTTTATAATCCCTCCCCAGTTGTCTCTTCATCATCCTCAGTGGCACCTGGAGAAGCTCCAGGTACCAGAAAACCTCTGGAAAGGCAAAATTAGGAGCCCTGGGGTGCTAATTAGATTTATAAAGGCTAGATCTGTCCTCCTATGTGGGCTGGAGCTCGTCCTTTCCCAAAATGCCATCAAAAAGGGGGAAAAGAGCAAACAATGGAGTTTTCCTGAGTATTATCTTTTCCCATGTCTGTGAGCTGCTTATTGGTCCCCTCTCCCCCTGCCCATTCCAGGGATGGTTTATTTATTGGGGTTGGTTTTTTTTATTTTATATTTGAAATTCGACTCTTTTATTTCATGTTCTCTTTAATTTTTTTCCAACGAGGGAAGTGAGAGATGCCACAGGGAGAGTGGGAAGAGCATCGGCCTCGGCGCTGCCTCCTGGGAGTGGAGCAAGAGCAAGCCAATCACCCCCCATGGGGGAAAATGGGATTTTCCCAGCCCCAGAGGGGAAAGCAGGGCTTTGGGGGCCAACCTGGATGCACTGGGAAGGTGGAAAGGGCTGGGGAGCCACCCCAGATTCTCTGGGAGCATCCGAGTGCTTGGTGCCAAACCAGCCTCTTGAGCCTCTTGAACTAAAAAACCCAGAACTGCCCTTAAAATGGCCCTGAGGGGGAGATCCTGGGCAGGAGGGGAGAGTCCAGCCTCATCCTGTGGGATGAGAGCAGGGATGTCAGATCTGGCTCAGGCAAACATATATATATACATAAATATGTATGTACATATATACATATATGTATGTGTATATGTATATGTCTGTATGTATCTAATTTCTTTTGGAACATATTTGTTTTCCTTATATATATTTAATCTCTATATAAGGAAAATATATGTCAGTGATATTTATATATATAAAGAACATATATCATAATATGTATATTCTATATATATAAAGAAAACATGCTCACAAAAGAATAAATATTGTCTGTGTAATTAAAAAATACATAAGATAATAAGACTAAATACATCTATGTATTTTCCATTTCTTATATATAGTATGTCTTTATATATAAATATATAAGATATTCTATATATAAAGAATACATATTTCTTTATACATGCTTATATATTTATACATAAATAAGTATATAAAGAAAATCAATTATATATTTCCTTATGTATATATTTTACATATTTCTATATGTAAGGAAGTATATAAAAGATATATGTACTATATATAAAGAATATTTATTACTTTATATATATTTTAATGTATTTCTTCTCTATGTAGAAACATATTTAATGTTATATAATTTAAACATATATTTAATGTATGTTTAATATGTATGTTTATATATGTTTCTTCACATACATTTATGTATTTCTTTATATAAAGAGAGTATTTCTCTATAAAGAAATATATAAAGGAAATATATAGTATATATAAAGAAATATATTTTCTCTCCATTTCTTCATATGTATAAAAATGTATAGAATGTAGGGGAAATATACTAAGAAAATGGACTTCTTGACATAGATAAATGTATGGAACATATATAGAATATATAGAAAATATGTTTCTTTATATATATATATAAAATATAATTGTGGTCATATGTATAAAGAAAAACACATGTAAAAGAAATATATACATACATATATATATATATATATGAACTCCAGCTGTGGCTGGAGCTGAGCAGGACTGGAGTGTTCCAGGGTCCCCTTCCCCCAGCATCTCCCCCACTCCTTCCCAGCCCTTCCTGGCAGGATTTGGGGTCCCAGAGGGTTTTCCAGAGGGCTGAATGTACTGACTACTGGAGGGCTGCGAGGGGAATCACTGTTATTTTTCATGAGAAGTTTTCTAAGTAATTTATAAAGTGGCTGCTTGTACACTGAACAGAGTCTGTATGGAAGAGGATATATTATCCCAATCCCGCGCTCGGGGTCTTGTACAAACTGACAAAACGACAATAAAGTGTCATTCTGCAAAGGCAACGATGCCCAGGGGGACACTGCTCCTGCCCATGTCCCAGCAGCCTGGGCTTACTCTGCTTTTTCCATGGGGTTGGGAAGTTGTGGGATTTTCTGATCCCCATGTGCATGGAGCAAGTGGGATGGGAGCCAGGGCCCCAGATCACTCTCATCTGGGTTGTTTAATTCTGGTTATTCATATTCTCGTGATTTATGTTCAGAGAATTTCTTTCTCTCTTCCTTGTTATTCACGTTATTTTTATTTATGTATATACAGATTATTTATATACAAATTATTTTAATCAGATAATTTATATTTCATTTATATTTATATAATTTATTTTCAGTTTTTCTGTATTCGGATTATTTCAGATTAGTTTTAGAATAGATTGTTTATATTCTGGCAATTTATTTTCAATTTATTTCTATTCAGATTATTTTATTTCTGTCCACATAATTTAATTCAGATGATTTCCAGTGAGGTTCATTATGTTTCTCTTATTTATATGCAGTTTGTTTATTCTCAATTTATTTCTATTTATATTATTTCAGATTATTTTGTTTTATTTTCTTTCTATTCAGATTATTTAATTAAGGAAATTTCAAAGCAGATATTTATATTCAAATAATTTACATGCATTTTATTTCCATTAAGATTAGTTAATTTCCTTTTATTTGTATTTGTACTATTTAGTTCACATTTTATCCAGTCAGAGCATTCACATTCATCTACTTATATTAAGATAGCTTATTCTCAGCTAATTTCTATTCAGAGTATTTCAGTTTATTCAGTTTCATTATATTTCTATTCAAATTATTTCATTCAGATTCTTTCAAATGGAATATTTCCAAACAGATTATTTACATTTATCTTTTTTATGTCAGGTAATTTCAGGTTATTTATTTTCATTTTATTTTTATTCCTATTCTTCTATTTATCTTACACTGATTATTTAATTCACATTATTTATACTCATTTTACTTATATTTAGTTGATTTCCATTCAAATAATTTATTTTCAAGGTATTTATATTCAGGTTATTGATTTTTATTTATTCCTACTCAGGTTATTGACATTCAGACATCCTCCCCAGCCTCCCATCCAAGGGAACCCGAGTCATTGGCACAGGGACTCTGGCTGCAAAACTCTCTTTATTCCGAGTATAAAATGGGGACACAAGTGGGAGCACAGGGACAAGGGTGACCCTGTCCAGTGCCAGCCCTGGTCTGGGATCAACCTGAGGATGTGCCAGCCTGGTGTCCCCTCCAGGTGGCACCACCTTGGGCGAGTGTCACCCCGGGCTGGTGTGACTCCCGGGCTGGCACCGCCCTTGGCCCTGTCATCCCTGGCTGATGTCATGCCCAGGTTGGCATCCCTGGGTAAGTGTCCCCCAGGCTGGTGACCCCTGGTTGGCAGCAGGTCCCCGTGGTGCCAAGGTGCCTTTGCCTGGGCTCCTCCAGCATTTGGGACACCACTGAGACACACCCCAGTGCTCTGTGCACTGACTTGGGGACATCCCTTTCCGCCCCAGGGAAGCTGCTCCCACCCCCCAGCTGCCAGCAGCATTCCACAGTCCTGGACGCTGCCCCAGAGATGGGACCATGGGCACCTCACCCAGGGTGAGGGGACCCAGGGTGGCAGCACAGGGTGACAAACAAGCCAGGTGACAGCAGGGAATTCAGTTCTTGAACATGTCACACAGCAGCTTCTCCATGGGGGTGTTGCCAATGGTGCGGCGGAAGAAGAGCAGCTCCACGCGCTCCGAGGAGATGAAGCGCAGCGCCGGCAGCAGCAGCAGCAGCTTCCCAAACCTGGGGGACGGAGCGGTGGCCATGGGTGGCTGTCCCACCCCGGTGTCACCCGTGAAGACGTGGGGACAGCAGTACCTGACGGGTTGCCCAGGGTAGTGGGAGCGGTTGTGCTGGCCCAGCATCACCTGTGACTGGTCCTGCAGGTTCTCCACCTGCTCGGGGTCCTTTAGGCCACGGGTCTCTGCAGGGACAAGGGGGTGACAGGCTGGGGAGGGGCACAGGGATGGCCGGTGGCGGGTGCTGGGGGTGGCCTCACCTGGTTTGAAGAGCACCACGGCCTTCATGCAGGCAAACTCCGTGGGATCCACGGCCAAAGCCTTGAAGCGGCCGAGGGTCTCCTGCAGCGCCCGCATGTCCAGGGTGGCCGGCAGCAGCTTCCCAGGGGCTGGCTCAGAGACAGCCAAGAGTGGGCAGCTCTCCAGGGGCATGGACCACTGGATGGCACAGAGCAGGAACAGCTCACTCCATGCTTCCTCCAGCAGAATCACCTAGGGAGAACGAGGCAAACCCCAAAACCCCTGTCACCCCCAAAGTCTCCAGGACATGTAGCCACCACAGCTGGTTGGGCTGATAAGCAACTGCAGGGAAACCTTAAGAATGTTCTGGAGATGCTCCAGCTACCTCAATTGGCTGCTACTTTTTTTGGGGTTCGTGTTGCCCCCTGGGCAGATCTCCAGTTCCTCATGGAGATTGCCAACCCCACCTGGTCGCGGAAGGGCAGGTTGGAGAAGACAGGCAGGTTCTTGGCCCATTTCACAGCCATGAAGAGGAGACGTGCTGAGGTCTCGTAGATGTTTTCAGGGCTGGCTGCCGGGTACGGCGCCACCTGGTACTCGCCAGCTGCCCGCTCCGGCTCACTGCCCGTCACATCCACTGTCTCATCAGCTGCAGGAGTGGAGAGGACACTGGTTGTCACCACACCACGGGGACATCTGCCACCCCCCCTCCGCTGCTGCCACCCACCGTCCTCGGGCTCCAGCTTGGCACAGGTCTCGGCTGTCATCAGGCTGGCCATGAAGCGATGGTTGGTGGGTGGAGTGGGCGCTCGGGGCCCCAAGGTGACAGTGGCACCAGCACCACGAGGAGCCGCACAGGGTGACGGGGGGACCTCACGTGTGGTGGCCACGTGCTCAGGGGGCAGCTCAGCATCCAGCTGGATGCTGTCCAGCTGGACCTGGGCTGTGCTGCGGGGCTGGCGCTCGTTCTGCACAGCTGTGCAGACAAGGTGACATCAGCACCGGCCACTGCACTGTCACCCCCTGCTATTCGTCACTGTGTCCCCCCCACCTTACCATCCTTGTTCATGCCAGCCTGCAGACACTTCTTGAGCCGGCAGGCCTGGCACTGGTTGCGGTGAGCCTTGTCCACTGGGCACAGTCCTGTCCCCGCCTGGCACCTATGGGGACAGGTAGCACCTGGCTGCAGCCCCTGTCCCCAAGGAGGGTCCTCCCCCATGGGTACCATGTCTTCTCCCATGGGTTCCCTCCACTTCACAAGTGCCCCACCACTGTCCTGTCCCCAGCTCTGCCTCAATGGGTGTTTTTGGCTACATCAGGGGGCTCTGGACACCCTCTCCACAGGTGCCTCTCCCCCTGCATGCCTGTCACCTGCGTGGTTTTAAGTCCCTATGGGTCTCTGCCCCATCCATTGCCCATGCTCTGGGGTCCCTCGCCTGCTGAGTGTCCATCTCGGGGTACCCTGCCCCACTGGTGCCTACCCCCAAGCTCCCTGCCCTGCTGCGTATCCATCTGCAAGGTCCCTGTCCCACAGGGTGTCCATTCCTTCCCTGCTGGGTGCCCATCCCATGGGGTCCCTGCTCTGCTGGTTGTCCTATCCTGCTAGGTTCCTGTTCCCCCCATTCCTGCCCCACTGTGTCCATCCTCTGGATCCCTGACTCCCTGAGTGGCAATTCCTGGAGACCCCGCCCTGCAGAGTGTCCTTTCCTCAGCGGTGTCTGTCCATGGGACCCTGGTTCCTGCCTCCCTGGCTGCCCATCTGCAGCGTCCCCGCCCCTCTGGCTGCCTGTCCCCCCCATTCCCTGCCCTACGGGCACTGCCGCGCCTGTCCCCACCTGTAGATGAGCTTCCTGCGGACGCTGCGCTTGAAGAAGCCGCTGCACCCGTTGCAGGCGTAGATGCCGTAGTGCTTCCCGCTGCTGGTGTCCCCGCACACCTTGCACAGCAGCACCGGGCTCAGCTCTTTCCCGGGGGCCGGGCTCAGCCCTGTGGAAGCGGGACCATCATATCTGGGTTGACTCTGGGCATCCTAATGTCCCTCATCCCGCCCACCAGTCCCTGCTGCCTCCCAGCATCCTGGAGATGGGCGGCTCCTCTCTCTGCTGCTTCAACCCAGGGACAGGAATGGTGACAGCTCAGGAGCTCCGAGCGGGGTTCACCATCTTCCCATACCCCAGCACACAGTGATGCAGGATGAGCTCTCACAGGAATTGTGAAAAATAAAAAAGGGATGAAATGGTGTTCTTGGGGACGGAGACACCAGGCGTCCCAGGAAGGAGACTGAGCATCCCAGAGAAGGGCTGCAATCAGGGATGGGAGGTGTCCTGGAGAAGGGACAGCTCTGGGCACATGAGGCACCCTAGACAGGAGTCACAGCAGGGAACTGTGGAGATCCTGGTGAAGGGCTGGGGACCAAGGATATCCAGGAGAGGGTTTTGAGTAGGGACCCCAGGAATCCTGGAGAAGGGGCATAGCTGGGGACCTCAGGGATCCTGGAGAAGGAACACAAAGGAGAAGGACCATGGATACCATGGAGAGGGCTGGGCACTGCAGGCATCCTGGCCTAAGGAAGGACCATGATGGGGACTCATCCTTTGGAGGATGACAGCTGAAGACTCCAGGCATCCTATAGGACTAGGATGGGGACCCTAGGCACCCAGGATAAGAAACATGGAGAGAAGCCCAGCCATTCTGGAGAAGATTGGCAGCAGAGAACACAAACATCCCAAAAAAATATGATGGGGACACTGGGTGTCCTGGACATGAACCATAATAGGGGCCCCCAGATATCTCAGAGAAGGACCACGATGGGGACTAAAGGCATTCAGAAGGCCATGATGATCCCAGGCATCTCAGAGAAAAACTGCAATTGAGGATCCCAAGTATCTCATTATGGGGATTCCGAGTATCCCAGAGGAGACCCATGAAGAGGATCCCCAGGCACCTTGGGGAACGATCACAGGGGGGACCCGGCCATCCCAGAGAAAAACCCACATCCCTCCGTGTCGCACCCGGAGCCACCTCTTACCCGTGGGACTTTCATCCAGCCCGGCGCTCACCACCGACCCCGCCGGGGACGCAGCCATCCCGCAGCGCCGTTCTGTCCTGTCGTGTCCTGTCGTGTCCTGTCGTGTCCTGTCCCTGTTCTGTCCTGTCCCGGATCCAGGCGCTGGGCGCTCCGGCAGCTCTGCGGCCAGCGGGGCTCTTGCCTTGCTCTCTTCAAGGCGGCTTAGCGGCGGGCGCTGTGTAAGCAGCCGCCTCTTTGTCACCCTCTTAATCTTTAGTGTCTGCGTGGGGCGGGGGGGATCAATCAGCCACGCGATGAAGAATTAAAAAGGTGCTGAGCCCCAGCCCTGTAACCCTAAACCCCGCGACACCCAAGCCGCCCCCCCGCTCGCCGCCCTGGAGGTGTCACCCTGCCCGTCCCCCCGAGCACTGCGGGGCCGAGATTGCGGGGAGGCGGGAGATGGGGCTGGAGACCCCCCGCATGCATGTCCTACCCTCGGGACCCACCGGGTCCTGTAAGCGCATAAGCCCTTCACTAAGGCGGTTAGAGGGGAATAACGAAAAGTGGTAATTAAGGGGGGTAATTTCCCTGCCCCCAAGTAATTAATTACCGGCCCTGATGGCGAGGGGAGGGGGGATGCTCGGTGGGGGCCCCGCTGTGCCTCCGCAAGCCCGCCCGGGGACGGGGGCCCCCACGGATGTTGGGGCTGCTGACACCGCACAGGGTGGGGGCCAAGTGGCCCCGGGGTTACGCAACCACCGCTAAACCCTCGAGGTGACAGGGCAGCACAATTTGGGATTTGTGGGCTTTAGCCGCTAAACCACCTCCTCTCCCCGCCCCACTCAGGGGGGTGGCGAGTGGCCACCGTCACAGGCCCGGCTTGTCCCCAGCCATGGGCCAGACTGAGGACAGCGGTTCCCGGCCTGCTGTGCCCCTTCCAGAGGGGCTCAGGGGTGTTGATGTTCGGAAGGTGTCCCAGGGGACACGCGCTGGCAGCAGGTCCCTGCTGACGGCTGGCAGCAGTGACTCCAGTGGATCAAGGGCTGGGGGTCACCCCTCCATCATCCCTGATTGATGTGCAGCTCCATCTCTGTTGCCTGCTGCATTCCTGCATCCCTCTGCCTGTAGCACGGCTCCATCCTCCTGCCTACATCCTACTTCCATCCTGTTTGCCTGAAGCATTTCCCCATGTTAGCAGTCTGCACAGTGACTCACTCTATCAGCCTTGCCTGCACCATGGCTCCATGTTCCCATGTGCAGCAACATCCCGTCACCCTTCCTGACTCTGCATTGCTCCACCATCCTTCCTGTCCTGCACCATGGCTCTATCCCTGCCTGCACCATGGCCCCATCCCTGCCTGCACCATGGCCCCATCCCTGCCTTCACCATGGCTCCATCCCTGCCTGAACCATGGCTCCATTCCTGCCTTCACCATGGCTCCATCGCTGCCTGAACCATGGCTCCATCCCTGCCTTCACCATGGCCCCATCCCTGCCTGCACCATGGCTCCATCCCTGCCTTCACCATGGCTCCATCCCTGCCTGCACCATGGCTCCATCCCTGCCTTCACCATGGCCCCATCCCTGCCTTCACCATGGCTCCATCCCTGCCCTCACCATAACCCCATCCCTGCCTTCACCATAACCCCATCCCTTCCTTCACCATGGCCCCATCCCTGCCTGAACCATGGCTCCATCCCTGCCTGCACCATGGCTCCATCCCTGCCTGCACCATGGCTCCATGCCCCCTGCCTCCAGCCCCCTCCCACCCTGGGATCCCACATTTCCCCAGGGTCCCCTGTCCCACCCTCAGCCCCCTGTCCTGACCCAGATCTCTGACCGCCGCCATCTGCGGCAGCGGCCGCCTCCTCCCGCGGCAGAATTATGACGCTGGGCTAATGCGGAGGGAGCAAGCTGTCACCTCCCTGCCCAGCCCTTGGGTGCCTCCACAACCACACCCATGGGTGAAACGCCCCCCAGTGCCTGGCCCGGGGGTGCCAGGTGCATCCCAGCGTGCCAGCCCAACCATGGGGACACAGGTGGCCAGGGCAGGGACAGTGGGGAGAAGGCAGCATGGCGATACAGCTGAGTCGGCTAATTTGCCCGTCCCCTCCTCGCCGTTTGGTAAAAGCCAGCTCTGGGCAGGGATTTGGGAGGGGGATTAGCTGGGCCAACCATCTGCTGCCAGCCAATCATCAGCACCCCCAGAAAAGCCAATAATTGCAAAAATATGGTTTCCCACCCCGTTTCTCCATTACACCCAGCTGGGTGCTGTTCTTTTGGGGGGTCCCCATGAAGCAGCACCCTGTCCACTTCCCAGGGATGAGGGTTCCATGAGCACCCAACTGGGCACTCATGGGAGCACACCCAGCCTGATTTGGGTGAGACATGAGCAGGCCTGACGCCACAGCTGAGGGGCTGTGGGTGTTGGGTGGGGGTGAAGGAGCAAACGTTAAACCCGAGGCAGGGTCGTGACTCGGCTCGGTGACAGATGCTGGGGCAGATGCCACGGGATTACCCAGCCTAAAACCTTGGGATCTGCCCCCCTTCCCCCCAGTAGGCAGAGTGTTTAATTAGTAATTTACTAATTACCCAAAGATGCTGGTGATGCTCTTGCTGTCAGGAGCAGCCCCAGGGCTCCAGCCACCCTAATCCCACTGGCTGTGGGGAGATGGTGGATGCACCCTGGCCAGGGACAGCTTGGCTGGGGACATTGAGTGACCCAGGGAAACAACGCTGTCCTGGCAGTCCCACTCCTGCTGGTGATGCCATGGAGTAGTGGGGAATGGGACAGGACAGTGAGGACAAGAAGTAGACAACAGGGACAAAGAGAACATGATGGGAATCAAGAGGGATATTGGGGACCAAGGGGAGACAGTGGAGACCAGGAGGGGATGATGAAGACCAAGAGGAGCTGAAGGGTGAGGGAGGGGAGATGATGGGGACCAAGAGATGAACCACAAGGATCAGGAGGGGGTGATGGGAACAAAGGAGGTGGTGATGAGGATTGGGAGGCAATAATGAGGATCAGGAGGGGACAATGGGAATGTGGATGTTTGATGGTGACCCGGAGACAGGGACAAATGTGGAGAGCAGGAGGTGACAGCAGTGACAGGGAAGGGATGATAGAGATCAGAACATGACAGTAAGGACCATGTGAGGATGATGGGGACCAGGAAGGTGTGATGGAGATCATGAGGGGGATGTAGGATGCAATAGGGGTGGATAGGGATCATGGGATAGTAAGGACTGAGATGGGATGATGGAGAATGGGAGTATGGGAATGAGAAGGGTGTGATGGGTACATGTGAACAAGACAACAGAGACCAGGATAGGATGGTGGAGATAGAAGGGGACAAGACCAACAAGAGGATGACATGAAGTTCTGGAAGGGTGGCTGTGGGACTGAGGGTGGCTGGGAAGGGTTAATGTGGCCGCCTGCACTGAGCTGGGTCCAGGCCAGGCTCAGGTTTCACCTGTTTATTCAGCTCTTGTTTATTGGAGGCTTCCTGATAAATGATTCTTTGGAGGTTGCCTGATGACAGAGGGTGACAGTCACTCACCTGAGCCCTGCTAAAGCCTTCACTGACCCCTGGCACCAGGATTAAAGTTTAATGCGACTCTGGAGCTGACCCCGGGCAAGCACCACTCTGGGGTGACAGGGCTGGGGACAGGCTGGTGGCATCCCTAGGAAATGGGGCTGGGTACAGACTGATGGCCTCCCAGGGCCAGAGGATTTTAGCACCAAGAGGTGATTTGTCATAAGCCTAATGTTCACAGGTTACCAGGGCATTGAGACCAGGGGGCTGTTTCATGACTCCTTTGGGGTCACTCAAGAGGTTTGTGGATGAAATGTCACACCAGGTCGGGTTTGTCCCCCTGGGACTGGCCCTACAAGATGGGCACAGTGCCACGGTGCAGCCGGTCTGGGCACATTCCCAGGCACTGGTGGAGCCATGTGCCAGTGCCAAGAGCCCCGTAGTGCTTGCTGGGGCGGGCTGAGGTCCTGCCCCGCAGCCACCTTTGGAGCAGTGACAGCTTGGGACACACAGTGGAGTGAGGGGACCTTGGAGGTGACCCCAAGGTGAGGCAGCAGGGCACAGAAGGAGAACTGAGGCTGCAGCTCGGGTTTCAGCAGGGTGCCATGTCACCACAACTGTGGGGACAGAGAAGTCCCCGAGGGGTGGGGTACCTGCCCCCAGCTCCTGGAACATCGTGTTTTCTGCTTGCAGATGAATCTCCTGGCCCAGGTAAAGGGGGAGCCAGCAGGAAGGACACCTGCATCCAGGTGATCCCACTCCTCTGCATTGTACCCAGTGCCCCTGGACCCCAGAGCTGGGACCTGCCTGGTGCTGTGTCTGCTGGGTGGGGAGGGGGATGAGTGGCCTGGGAGGCTGGGCTGGGCTGGGCTGTGTGCTGGCAGAGATGGCTGGTGGCAGGGGATGGGTGTCAGAAGAGGACAGGTCCCCGTCTTGCCCTGCCCCCTCTCCCCATAGGTGAGATCCTTCCTTCAGACCCTGCAAGCCCCGGACTGGCTGTTCCTCCATCCCTGGCAGTGGCTGGGCTCCTCGGTGCGGCAGGTTTGGGGGTGCTGGCGTGAGAATCCCAGCCAGGTGCTTGGGCAGGGGGTGGCAGCAGCCCAGGCCAGGACTGAGCCATGACACTGGTGCCACTGTGGCTGATGCAAGGTGTTTGTCCCTCCAGGTGGGCAGCTCCAGGCAGGTAAGTGCTGGCATTGCCCCTGTGCCCTGAACTGCCTGTCTCACCCCTGGCACAGCTGGGATGAATTCTGCACACCCTGCCTTTTCCTCAGCACCCACGGGTGCTTCAGCACCTAGAGGAGGCAGCCCCTTCCCAGAGGGTTTCCATCCATGGAGACCCTAGACCCAAGCTGTGCTTAGGCCACCAAGGATGTGGGATGAGCCAGCAGGTCAGTGATGCTGCCGGTGGCCCTGAAACATGGCTGGGTCCCCAGGCAGTGACTGGGGCAGTGACCACGGCAGGGTTCTTCCTCTGCGAGGGGCTGCTGAGACAGCACTTCAACGTGGTCCCCAACGGAGAGGCTGAGCCCCAGCCTGGGGACCTCTTCCTCTTCCCTCTGGCCTCGGGGGGCCCTGGCTGGTGGGGCGCCCACGCTGGCATCTACTGCGGTGACGGGGAGATCATCCACCTGGAAGGTGAGCCCAGGAGGTGTCACAGCACAGGAACACCTCCACGGAAGGGCCATGAGGTACAGAGCCCACTCTGCCCTGCAGGCAGCTCAGGGATGTCACCGTCAGGCATCGTGGCTAAGCACGGCAAGAGCCACCTGCTGCGGGCACGGGGCCCGGCCAAGGTGCTGCGGAGGAAGGGAGGGCTGGACGTGGCCGCCCTGCAGCGCCGGGTGCGCGTGGCCATGGAGCAGCCCCTGGACTACGATCCCATCGCCTGCAACTGCGTCCACTTCGCCCTCGCCCTCCTGGGGCTGGGCCACCTCGCTGGTGCCATGGTGGGTGCCACCAACAGAGCATGTGCTGCCTGGCACACCTTGGCACCTTGCTCCCAAACCTCTTCTTTCTTCCAGGTGTCCCCAGCGCTGCAGTGATGGAGCTGATGGTGCTCCTAGGGCTGGAGCATCCTTGCCTGGGGGCTGGAACTGCACCAGTGATTTGTCAGTCCTCCTGTGTGGCAATAAACAGTTGCATGGAAACCCTGTGCCAACCCTGTTTGGTTTGTTGTTTTCTCACTTTCCCAGAAGCCACTGTCAAGTGATGTCCCACTTTGACACACCTTGAAAGGAGAGGCTGCTCTTTGCTCCCCATGGTCTCCTGAGACAAACATCTGCCTCTTTCAGTGCTGGCATTTAATTTTGAGCATAAAAATGAATATTCTGTGGCCTGCTGGGTTGAAAATGGGTCAAAGGGCTGGAACAGGTCTGGCTTGAGGCTGGTGGTGTAGCTCATGAGTCAACTCTGTGTCCAGTCCTGGTCAACCTCTTCATTACTGGTCCAGTTTATGAGGTAGAGGGTATCTGCAGTGGGGGGGAGTGAGTCACCAACCCACAGTGATCCTGGCACCCCTGAAGTGCTGGGTCCTGGGATGGGCTGTCCAGCATGAGAGAGACAGGGACATACTGGAGACACACCACCAAGGAGGGCCACCAAGGGTCTGGAGCGTTTCCCGTAGGAAGGGAAGCTGAAAGAGCTGGAGCAGCTCAGCAGGGAAAAGGGAGTTTCCAGCGGGATTTTATCGGTGTTTGTATGGGGAAGGAAGGTGGAGTCTGGCTCTTCTCTGTGTCTGCTGAGGGTTGGGGTTCCAGGGAGGGCTGTGGGGTCCCAGGGAGGGCTGGAGTGAGTGTGTCTCTGGGCTGAAGATTAATTGCTGTCCGTTAATGAGATGCTTTATCCAATTCTGCTACTTGAACCATGGCCATTTTCCCTTGCTGCCTCACTCCTGTGGGATGGGCTGAGTGCCTCTCCATCCATACCAACTCTGGGGCTGGTCAGTTGCTTGGAGAAATAATAGGGGGAATATCTGCCAATATATTGCCAATATATCTGCCAATAGTATAAAGTACCTAGGAAAACAAACAGAAATGCAAACAAAATCTCAACTATAATAATATCAATGATATCTTATAATAGATATCATTTATAGCAATATATTATATAATATGTTGCCATATGAAACATTGTAATATGCATGGCCATATCTATACTAATATTTGTATTTAACATCTGTAGTATAGTTAATATATGATAATATATCTAGCACATAATAATTCCTATCCTGTTATTAATAATAATATCAAATGCAAACTATAATATTTATTAGATTAATATAAATTAATACCATATCTAATATATATAATAATTGATATAGCATACATCACATATACTACCATGTGGAATACAGACCATAAAATATTGAATTTTATAATGCAGTAGATAATACATAATACACAATATGTAATATGTACTACATTAAATACTATATGCTATATAGCATATAACAGAATTAATATAATCTGCAATATAATATAACATAGGACGACATATAGCATATAGAACATAATGCATGTATTATATCGTATATAAACTGTAGAATGGAAAATGGTTTATGAATTATCTATAATATAGTATGATTGAATACGGCAAATATATAGCATTGCATAATTAGTGAAATCTGTAATAAATTATAATGTAATGTAATGTAATAAATAACACGCAATATATGGAATACAGCATGTAATAGAAGGTATAACTGATATGTAATATATAAGTTAAGTATGTATTCTGTACAGCACGCAGTATTACATATAAAATAATAATATATATTAATAATAATGTATACAATAATACAATAAAATGGAATATGGTAGGATATAATAATACATATTATAACATCCGAACATATAATATTATTTACTGTAGCTTAATCGATTTTAAATGTGTCTAATTATGATAATACACAATAACGTCTATCACTATAATTATAGATTTTTGCGACTCTGGACTGGTGTGTGTGCGGCTGTGATCTCAGTCACTATATCACGGCAATCTCCTCTGAAATTCCCCGGTGTCCCGCTCCCTGAGCAGGTGCGGGGCCGCGCAGGGTCCGTCCGGGGCTGCAGACCCGGCTGCGCTCCCGTTCCCGTGCGGGCGGGGGTCGCTCCCGTTCCCGCTCCCGGTGCGGGCGGGGGTCGCTCCCGTTCCCGTTCCCGTGCGGGCGGGGGTCGCTCCCGTTCCCGTTCCCGGTGCGGGCGGGGGTCGCTCCCGTTCCCGGTGCCCCGGCGCGCTCCAGCCGGGCCCGTCCCCGCCCGCGCTGACATCAGTGCCCGCGTCCCCCCCGCATCCATCCCGCATCCCGCATCGCTCCCGCCGCCATGGCCGCCAGCCCGGCCTACGGCGAGGAGAAGGGCGGCTCCTCCAGCCTGGGCGAGCCCGAGTACGGCCACGACCCCGCCAGCGGCGGCATCTTCTCATCCGACTACAAGAGGTGGGGACAATGCGGGCGCGGGGGACAAGGACGAGCCCGCCCGTGTGGCCGCCGCCGCAGGCCTTGGCCGCCGGCCTGGGCGGGGAGCGGCACCGAGCCGGGGCTGGAGCGGCCCCCGACGCGGGCACGGGGACGGGGACAGGGACGGGATTTGGATGTGCATGGGGATGGCGATGTGGATAGGGATGAGGATGGGGACAGGGATGGGGCAGGGAATGCGGCCACTGTCGCCGTCACCGTGATTGCAGGTTGCCAAGGCCGGAGAGGGTTTTGTGGGAGCACCGCAGGATTTTGGAGATGATGGAGTTGGGGGAGATGTGCGGGGATCCCCCTTGAACCTCCCACCTGGGGCTGGGGCGAGCCGGGCACGGTGTTGCCACCGTGGGGTCTGCTCCTGGGGCTCTCCTGAGCGGACACCCCCTCCCCACGGCGCACCGAGGCTCCCCGCGGGGAGTGGGGTGTGGAGGAATGTCACCCTGCGTGGGACAGACCCCTGGCGGGGTGGGCACGGGTGAACAGGAATTGGGGGGTGTGCTCCTGGAGCTGCAGAAATGTGTCTCGGCCCTTCCTACCAGTGTCAGTGTGTCGCTGTAGGTCTAGGAAGCGGCGAAAGGATACAGCAGCATCAGTGTCCCCAACTCTGGCAGTGTTTCCCCATCCCTGCTGCCCCGGAGGAAATCGCTGAATCACTGTCTGGCAGCATCACTCTCTCTACCCCTGCCTGTGTCCCCCAGTCCAGCGGTGTCCCCCCATCTCTGCCCCTGTGGTAGTATCCCCACATATGACAAGGTTCCTCAAGTCCTAATTCCCTGGCAGTGTCCCCCACTTTGAATGTGTACCCCACCCTGACCTCTTGGCAGTGTCCCCAGTTTGGGAGTACATCCCAGTTTTGGGAGTCTGGGAGTCCTCTCCCTGTACTCCTCCCTAATGCTGGCAGTGTCCCCCATTCTGGGTATGTCCCTGATCTGCGACACGCTGGCAGTGTCCCTGTCTGACTGGGTCCCCCTTCCCTGAACCCCTGGCAGTGTTGCCTTCTCTCTTATACTCTGGTAATGTCCCTCAGAATGAGAGTGTCTACCCAGGCCTGAGGCCCTGGCACTGTCCCCCACTCTGGATGTGCCCTCCATCCATGACCTGCTAGCAGTATCCCTATCTCACAGTGTCCCCCCATCTCCTGACCCCTTGGTGGTGTCCCTTGCCACTGTCTGGCAATGTAACACTCTGCCACTCTACCCCCGGCTGTGTCCCCCAGTATGGCAATTTCCCCCAACCCTGATCCACTGGCAGTGGATCCAGTCTGGCAGTGCACTCTATCCATGACCCACTATCAGTGTCCCCATCTCAGAGTGTGTGTACCTCCCATGAGCCCCTGGCAGTGTCCTCCAGTTTTTCCAAGTCTCCCCCTCTCTGACCACTCCTTGGCAGTGTCTCCTGGCCTGGAAGTGCTCCCATGCCTGCCAGTATCCTCTGATCCCCACTGGCAGTGTCCCCCTCTCTGGCACCATTCCCCAGCCCTGACACCCTGGCTGTGTCCCCCAGTCTGTCCAGGTTACTTCAGTGATCTGCCATCAGTGCCTCCCATTCTGGCAGTGGCACCACCCTCATGGCAGTGTTGCCTTACCCCTGACCTCCTGGCAGTGTCCCCCACTCCCACAGTGTTTCCCCACACCTATAGTGTCAGTATAATCTGCAGACTGCCCTTCACCAGAGCCACATCAGGTCTGTCACCATTCCTGTGAGCCATTCATGGCACATGGGGCAAGACAAATGCATAAAGTGAACTCCACCACCCAGGTAAGACACCCAGAGGTGCCCCATCATGCCACCCTACCACCCAGGCAGAGTATTCCACCTTGATGTGCATTCCCTGCCCAGGACTGAGCCACTCAGCACTGGGGAAGGAGCTCCCTGCAGTGTCCCCAAGCCCCACCAGCAGGTCAGATGTCACTTTGGACGTGTCCTCATCCACTGGGAACGGCATCCTGATCTAGGTTGCAACCGAACCCCAGCCACAGCATCAGGTTTCAGCCCACTGCGCTGGGCAGAGGAGCGGGGCCACAGCCCTGTCACCATCCCCGGGCCACTGCTGCCAGCCACAGCTATGATGTCCTTGCCGCCAGTGCAGAAGCTGCTGCGGCAGCTGCCGGTGGGGCCGTCTGGCTGGCCGAAAACACCAGAGGGTGGTGGTGTGGCCGAGGAGGTGACAAGCCCGGTGCTGGCCACCGAGGCTGGACAAGCCGTCTGCTACAGCGCCCTGCGAGCTGATGAGCTGCGGCCCCTCGCTGGCACCAAGCCCGCAGTGGACACTGGCACCGGGCCACCGCCGCGGTAAGACTCCCCCAAGGAGCACCCCCAGGACCCTCTGTGATGGTGCCTCTGGAAGAGCATCATCCCATGGGTGTCACCCTCAGTTGCTGCAAGTAGACACAGCCTTGCAGGTGCTCCCTGTTTAGGGGGATCAGTGTCCCTTAGGAAAGAGGACATTGGTGACAACTTTACAAAAGACTGGTGGCATTTTCCCAGTCCAGGGAGAGGACCAGGGAAGGGCTTTGCATCGGGGTGTGCTGTTAGATCCATGTCCATGAGGGGACAAAGGACACCCAGCCAAGCCAGGATGGAGCTGGTGATGGGCACCTGTGGTTTAGGGACAGTGTAGGGTGACAGCCACAGCCAGGATGGGACAGGGTTCTTGTCCCAGTGCCTGGGATGAGGATGGCACTGGGTGCTAGCACCATGCCAGTCCCTCTGGTTCCTCTTTCACCTGGCTGTAACCCAACTCCTGTCCCCATAAATATTTCACAGTGAAGGGTTGGATTGCCAGCCTGATGGTAGGCTGGGAGCAAAATAATAAAAAAAACCAGACTAAAACCAGTTAAAAATGTGAAAATGGGAATTTACCTCTGGTGTGGTTCAGGCATGATGACCTCAAGGAGATGCTTGACAGCAACAAGGATTCACTCAAGCTGGAGGCCATGAAGAGGATTGTGGCGGTGGGTGTTGCTGTCACTGCTGGGGACCACTGCTGGTGCCTAGCTGTGTCATGTTGTCCCAGCCCCTGCTGTGCCAGCTGCCCAGTGTTACACCACTTCTTCTCCCCCTAGATGATTGCCCGTGGTAAAAACGCCTCCGATCTCTTCCCAGCTGTGGTGAAAAACGTTGCCTGCAAGAACATTGAGGTGAGGAAGATCTTGGGTGGCCCTGGCAGCATCCCTGAGTCTGGCACTTTCCCAGTTTTTGGGGATTGGCTGGAGTCTGGGGGGCTCTGAGGTGGCACCTTCACCTTGCAGGTGAAGAAGCTGGTGTACGTATACCTGGTGCGCTATGCGGAGGAACAGCAGGATCTGGCCCTGCTCTCCATCTCCACCTTCCAGCGAGGACTCAAGGTGGGCTGGCTTGAGGACCCAGGGGGGGTCTGGAGGAGCATTGAGTCTGTCACAGCTGCACTGCTGTCCCCACATGTCCCCACAGGACCCCAACCAGCTGATCCGTGCCAGTGCCCTGCGCGTCCTGTCCAGCATCCGTGTGCCCATAATCGTGCCCATCATGATGCTGGCCATCAAGGAGGCCGCCTCGGACATGTCCCCATATGTGCGCAAGACGGCTGCACATGCCATCCCCAAGCTGTACAGGTAACGGGGGGAAGGCAGCTGCTAAATTTAGGGGATACCACTAAGGGTCTTGGCCACTTGGTACAGGCAGAGATGGGGAGGAGCTCGGTCCAGCATCACCTCCCCTGCTCCTCCCTCACAGCCTCGACTCAGACCAGAAGGACCAGCTTATCGAAGTGATCGAGAAGCTGCTGGCTGACAAGACCACGGTGAGCAGGGTGCAGTGCTTCCCCCACCTCTAAATCTGGGAACATCACTGGCCTGGTGCCCTCATGGGGATGGAGATGTTCCCACCATGGATGCAGCCATCCCCACAGGGCTGGCATCCTCATGGGATGCCATTGTCCTCACTGATCCAGCATCCATGAAGGGATGCAGCCATCTCCCAAACCAACATCTTTGTGGGGATGCCACTATCCCCACCTATCCAGCATCCTCACAGGAATGCAGATGTTGCCACCAAACTGGTGTCCTTGTGGGGATGAAGCCATCCCTGGAGAGCTATCATCCTTCTGGGAGTACTGCTGTCCCTACTGGGCCAATATCCTCATGGGAAATTCACCAACTCCACTGAGCTGGCATCCCTAGAAGGAAGGGCTGCCCACCAAACCAAAACCCTCTTGGAGATGCCACCATGCGCACCCCTCCAGTAATTCATCCCAGGTTTTCCCTCTGCAGCTGGTGGCGGGCAGCGTGGTGATGGCATTTGAGGAGGTGTGCCCAGAGCGCATAGACCTCATCCACAAGAACTACCGCAAGCTCTGCAACCTGCTCATCGACGTGGAGGAATGGGGGCAGGTGGTCATCATCAACATGCTGACTCGCTACGCCCGCACCCAGTTCCTCAGCCCCAACCAAAATGTGAGTTTGGGAGCACAGGATGCCCTGGGAGCCCTGGGGTGTCCCAGGAGCCTCTAGGGAGGTGAAGGGAGAGTATTTTTGGGAATACAAAGGGTCCCAACTGCCAGCAGGAGTCCTTGCTGGAGGAGAACACTGAGAAGGCTTTCTATGGCTCTGAGGAGGAGGATGCCAAGGATGCCAAGGCAGAGGCAGCTGTGTTGGCCAAGTGCAAGCCCTATGTCATGGACCCCGACCACCGCCTGCTCCTGCGCAATACCAAGCCCCTGCTGCAGAGCCGCAACGCTGCGGTGAGACCCTTGCTGCCACCCTGTTCATCCCCCAGGGCCACTGGTGGCATCCATTGGCTTATGATGGCCCATGGTCAAGGACTCACTGGGGTGTTTGAGGGCCACCCAGAGATGGGTGTCCTCAGGGCCAGGCTACCTCCAAGTGCTGAGAGTGGCATTGGGGGACATGGCCATCCTTAGGGTGTCCCCCAGTTCCAGCAGGTGACCCTTGGGTGTGTGTCCATAGGTGGTGATGGCTGTGGCACAGCTCTACTTCCACCTGGCACCCAAGGCAGAGGTTGGAGTCATTGCAAAGGCACTCGTACGGCTTCTGCGGAGTCACAGGTCTGTGGCATCTGGGTTGTGGTGGTGTCCTACCCCTCCACCCCTCCTGTTGGTACCCATGGGGAGCTCCAAAACCCTGTGAGAGACCCTCAAACAGCCCATCCCTGGAAGGACATCAGGTTGGAGGCCTTTTTGGGCTGGCCCAGTCCAGACATGGGATGACAGCGACTTGTGACATCAGGCTGGTGATGGGTCCTGGTGCATATTCACAGGGACTTGCTGAGGGTGCCTGGTCCTGCCCCACTGATAATGGTCCCCTCTTTGTCCCCACAGTGAGGTGCAGTATGTTGTGCTGCAGAATGTGGCCACCATGTCCATCAAGCGGCGGGTGAGTCTCAGATTTGGTGTGAGAGGTGTTGGCCCTGTTGACTCTGGAGGGAGATGAGGATTAGCCAACAAGGTCACCTGAGACTGGAGATGACCTTAGAAAGGTGGGGGGACAGAGATGATACTAATGTCTCTGGCTGTGCATGCAGGGGATGTTTGAGCCTTATCTGAAAAGTTTCTACATCCGCTCCACGGACCCCACACAGATCAAGATCCTCAAGGTGAGCTGAAAACACCTAGCAGAACCTGTCAGGGGTGGGTTTGGGGCTTCATGGAGCTGTTTCCTTGGTTCAGCTGTCCTCATGCCCTGGGAACAGAAGGGCATCAAGGCCCTGTGCCCTGTCACCATGCCCCTGTGCTGCCCATCTCTTCCTCTTTCCTGCAGCTGGAGGTCCTCACCAACCTGGCCAACGAGACCAACATCTCCACCATCCTGCGAGAGTTCCAGGTATGGCCATACTGAGGCTGCCACCCTGGCATGGCTCTTGATGCCAAACTACCACCATGGAAGGGGCAGAGAAGAGCCCCTCCAGGAGGAGTGGGCTGAGGCCATACCAACCCCATCAGCAGTTCCAAAGGGCCCCAATGTGTGACCACTGCCGGGGCATGTCTGGCACTGGCACATGGGTGATGTGTTGTGTGCCCTCCATGCCTGTGCAGACCTACATCCGCAGCATGGACAAGGACTTTGTGGCAGCCACCATCCAAGCCATCGGGCGCTGTGCCACCAACATCGGGAAGGTGCGGGACACCTGCCTCAATGGCCTGGTGCAGCTCCTCTCCAACAGGGATGGTGAGTACACATGGCAGGGGTGAAATGGCAGCTCCATCACTGTCAGGGCAGGACACAACTGAGGCTGGGTCTCTGCCCACAGAGCTGGTGGTGGCCGAATCTGTGGTGGTCATCAAAAAGCTGCTGCAGATGCAGCCAGCCCAGCACAGTGAGATCATCAAGCACATGGCCAAGCTCACTGACAACATCCAGGTTGGTTGGGGTGTTGCTGGCCCACAGGAGAAGGGATGGCAGCAGTGCCACATGTCCGAGGTCATTTCACAGGTGCCAATGGCACGGGCCAGCATCCTGTGGCTCATCGGCGAGTACTGCGAGCACGTGCCCAAGATTGCGCCTGACGTGCTGCGCAAGATGGCCAAGTCCTTCACCAACGAGGAGGACATCGTCAAGCTGCAGGTCATCAACCTGGCAGCTAAGCTCTACCTGACCAACTCCAAGCAGGTACCGGGGATGTGATCCTAGGGTGTGCCTCGGTTTCCCTGTCGGGGAGGGAGAGGCCAGCCCTGAGCATGTCATCTGACACAGAGCAAGCTGCTGACCCAGTACGTCCTCAACTTGGCCAAGTACGACCAGAATTACGACATCCGCGACCGGGCTCGCTTCATCCGCCAGCTCATCGTGCCCACTGAGAAGAGCGGGGCCCTCAATAAGTATGCCAAGAAGCTCTTCCTGGCCCAAAAACCAGCTCCCATCTTGGAGTCTTCCTTCAAAGGTACCATCCCTGGCCACAGGGCACTGGGACATGGGGCGAGCTGTCACCACAATGCTGCATGGCTGTCCCTGAGCTGCTGCCTCCTCTCACTTTGTTGTAGATCGAGATCATTTCCAACTGGGCTCCCTATCCCATCTGCTCAATGCTAAGGCTGTGGGCTACCAGGAGCTGCCTGACTGGCCAGATGAGGCCCCCGACCCCTCTGTGAGGAATGTGGAGGTGCGTGGAGCACTCTGGGTATGTTGGGGAGGAGGGGCCAAGGTGGGGACACTGACTCAAGGTCTTGGAAGAGCCCCAGAAGGTACCCAGATACTGCTCACCTGTCGCAGTTCCCTCTCTAATGCTCATACATCTGCTTTGGAATGGGGGGACAAGGGTGGCTTTTTGGATCTCCCAATCATGGGTGATGGCCCTGCTCCATCAACCCTGTGCCAGCAGGTTCCTGAGTGGACCAAGTGCACCAGCCGGGAGAAGAGGAAGGAGAAGGTGGAGAAGCCTTTCTACTCTGACTCAGAGGGTGAATCGGGGCCCACTGAGTCGGCAGACAGTGGTGAGGACCTGGCATGGGACCATGGCATTAGACACTGGGCAGTGGTCACTGTGGCCATCAGGCAGGTGCCACAATGGTTGGGCATTGGACAGGGGACATGACAGTGGGGACACTCCGTCATGGGAGGGACATGGCAGGAGATGTGAAGGGATGCAGCGGTGGGCAGTGGGGACACAGTGGAATGCAGTGACACTATGCAGGGATGCAGCGGGAGGATGGAGGATGTAGTGGGATGAAGTGGAAGATGGGAGAATGTGGGGGGACACAGCAGCAGGGCTGCACTCTGCTGTGCTCCCACAGAGCCTGAGTCTGGCAGCGAAGAGAATGGCAGCAGCAGCAGCAGCTCTGGCAGCTCCAGCTCTGACACGGAGGAGGAGGAGGAAGAGGAAGAGGAAGACAGCGGGGAGCAGTCAGAGGACAAGGAGGAGGAGGAGAAGAGGCCAAAGAGGAAGGACAAGGAAGGTTCCCATAAGGCAGTCTTGGGGAGCGCGGGCAGGTACGCCCTGGGAAGGCAAGGGGGTGCTCCCAGCAAAACCTCTGCCTCAGCCCCCTGAGCTGGGCTCTCCCTGCAGCCCCAGCGAGGAAGAGGAGGAGGAGGAAAGGGCAAAGAAGGCCAAGAAGAAGGCTCTGCAGGGGAGGAAGGGCCGTGCCGAAACCTCATCAGAGGCCAGCACGTCTGAGAGCAGCTCCTCTGGCTCCGACTCTGGCTCCGAGGCAGAGGCCAAACAGAGGAAGGTGATGAGGGCTGGGAGGGGATGGGCTGGGATAGGGGGCTGCACAGGGATACCTGTACCCCCTGCTGAACTCCCCATCTCTGCCCCCCTACAGCCCCCCAGCAGCAAGGCCAGCCCCAAGGAGATCTCCCTGCTTGACCTGGATGACTGTGAGTGGCTGTTTGGAATATGTGAATATGTGGTGGTGCTGCTGGGGAAATTGAGGCATGAGCACTCACCCCAATATCAGAACTCCATGGGTCCTTTGGGAACTACAGAGCTGGGACAAGGATAGGTGTGGTGAGGGGTCCTTGTACCCAGAGGATGGCTGTGGAACAGGCAGCTGTGACTATTGGATTGTCCCCGTGTGGCCATGTATAGGGACAGCCTACAGGGTTGTGTCTATACCAATGGAGCTATGCCACTGGGCTGCCCTTGTGTGGCTCTTCCCATGGGGCCGTTCCACCAGGCTGTCCCCATATGGCTGTCCCCATAGGGCTATCCCCATCAGACTATCCCCATGGAGTTGTCTCCGTGGCACTATGCCACCATGTCTGTCCCCATGTGGTTGTCCCCATGGAGCTGTGCCACTGGGCCTGTCCCCATGTGGTTGTCCTCATGGGACTATGCCACCAGGGATGTCCCCCACATGGCTGTCCCTCTGTGCTTGTTCCCATGTAGCTGTTCCACCAGGGCTCTCCCCATGCCATTGTCCCCATGGAGCTGAGTCACTAGAACTGTCCCTGTGTGGGTGTCCCCGTCGGGCTGTGAGTTCTGTTAACCCTTTCTTCCCCTCTCCCCATGCTGCAGTTACTCCATCTCCTGTCCAGCCCATCCCCTCCAGCAGCATCATCTCCACCAGCCTGGTGACCGACCTGGAGGGCCTCACTCTCACTGACAGCTCCCTGACACCCACCGTAAGGCTCCCCCATGCCCTCCCTGGGGAGCTCCCAGGCCTCCTATCACCTGTGGGGGCTCCTGGGCCCTCTGCCACCCGCAGGGGTTGCAGGGAGCCCTGAGCAGCCCCTGCTGTCCCCTGGTGCAGCTGCTGAGCCCGGCATTCAGTGCAGTGAAGACCTATGAGCTGCTGCACCGCATGGCAGGCGAGGGGCTTGCGGTCGAGTACTGCTTCAGCCGGCGGCCCTTCCCAGGAGACCCCCACATGGTGGCCGTGCAGATCCAGATCTCCAACAACACCGACACCGAGGTGAAGAACCTGCGAGTCAACGAGCCCAAGCCACTGTCTGGCATGCGGATACAGGAGTTCCCTGAGATTGGTATGGCATGGCTGTGACGCCGTGGGACAATGGGGACAGGGGTTGGGTGAGAATGTGGGATGTAGTGGCAGCCCTGTGGTTCCAGAGCACCTGGCACCAGGGGACACGGCCACTGTGGTGATGGGCATCGACTTCTGTGACTCTACCCAGGCGGCAAACTTCCAGCTGTGGTGAGCATCTGTCACTGGGCAGGGCAGGATGGGTGTCCCCAGGGATCAGGGCACGTGGTGCTCCAGAGATGGGGAAAGTGAGATAGGTATCAACATCCCTCCAGGTAGCAGGGAACAGGGGACAGCAGAAACAGGGCATGGGGTATCCCAGGGGATGGAGGACAGCAGGACAAACACCAGAGTCCTTCCAGGGAAGAGGAGACACTCAGATGGGCATGGGGTGGTTGGGGGACAGTAGGAAATGCACAGGCCTCCCTGCAGGGGACAAGGACGCAGCAGCAGCTCCAGGTCCAGCCTGACAGGTTTCCCCCATTCTTGAGCCCTTTTGTGCCAGTTTCCCCCAGTCACCCCTGCCCAGGGCAGGGATGAGAGCAGGACATGGAGAGGGGACATATTCTGGGCACGTGCTCGTCTCACTGCCTGTCTCCCCAGCACCCACACACGCCAGTTCTACGTCTCCATCCAGCCACCCGTGGGGGAGCTCATGGCCCCTGTCTTCATGAGTGAGAATGAGTTCAAGAAGGAGCAGGGTGAGTGGGGCTGGGGATGGATAAAATGTGCTGCACAGGCACCTACCATTGACACTCACCCCCAATTTTGTCCCCTCTGCCGCCCTTGCTGTGGCCCTAGAGCACCTGGCACGGCCGGGTGAGGGTAAGTGGCTGCTCAGCTGGCCCCTAGAGTAGCTCTGCTCCCCTCACCCACTCCTGCACCCCCAGTGTGTGGGCTGGGATGACCACTCTGGTGCAAGGGTGGCTTTATTGGGTCCCCACAAAGCGTGAAGGGCTCATGCTACCCCTGGCACTCCCAAAACTGTGTCTGGTGAGTGACACCCTGTGTTTCCATGCTTCTGGATTATCACATCCCCATTCTGACCCCATGGATGGGGTCTGTGGGGGTGCTTGGTGCCCTGCAGCACCTGGCCCCATTGCTGCCACTTTCCAGAGGAGCCCATCCCCAGTGATATGGTTGCTGCCACCAGGCAGCAACATGGGGATGAGCCCAGGAAAGGTTACGAAGGATTTTCCTCAAACCACTGAATCCTGAACCAAGAGCGAGCAGAGCAGCCAGCTCAGGATGTCACAGGGAGCTTGAACACGGGAGCTGGACAGGCTTGCTTTAGGCATGTTAAAGCAGGGCCCAGCAGGGTATGTGGCCAGAGATGGGCAGGTTCCTCTGTTACCTGCTCTAGGAAAGCTGATGGGCATGAGCGAGATCACAGAGAAGCTGACGCTGCCTGAGAAATGCCAAAGTGACCACACCATCGTCCAGCAACTGACCTCGGCCGCCAACGTGGGCCGCGTGCCCTGCGGTGCCAGCAACGAGTACAGGTAGCTGGAACCCCACACCTGGATCAGACAGGCACTGTCACCACTCCATTCCCACCTGAATCACAGCACGGCTTCCTTTAGGATGAGGAGCTTGCATGAATGCAAATGGGACAGTGGCCATGGGTGGCAGGTTCCTGCCTGTCCCCAGTGGAGCATTCCATGGGGCCAGAGGGTGGCAGGGGATGGCTTGCCTTGAAGCCCTGTGTTCACCACCATGGGGCCAGAGGGTGGCAGGGGACAGCTTGCCTTGAAGCCCTGTGTTCACCACCCATCCCATGGGGCCAGAGGGTGGCAGGGGACAGCCTGCCTTGAAGCCCTGTGTTCACCACCCATCCCATGGGGCCAGAGGGTGGCAGGGGACAGCCTGCCTTGAAGCCCTGTGTTCACCACCCAACAGGTTTGCAGCCAAGACAGTGACAAGCGGGAGCCTGGTGCTCATCACCCTGGAGCGGCGGGAGGGCTCCACGGCTCAGCTGACCATCAACAGTGAGAAGATGGTCATTGGCACCATGCTGGTGAAGGACATCATCCAGGCCCTGGCACAGTGACAGCTGGGGGTTGCTGCACCCATGGCCCTGCCGTCCCACCCCTTCTGTCCCGTGCTGCTCCTCAAAACACTCCCTTGCCCCCGTTTCTGCCATCCCTTCCCCAATCCCAAAAGCGGTGGCAGACAGCGACCCCCGTGCCAGCTTTGCTGCTGGGTGGAAGGAGCAGGATGGGGCATGTGGGATGCAGGGAGGTGTCCTACTCAGAATGCCAGAAGCAGTTCCAGCCCCCACAGAGCACAGTGTGCCCCCAGTCCCTCCCATAATCTCCCAATGTAACCCTTATTTATTATGTCCACGGTCTCCCAATAAAGCTCTTCAACCTACTGCCTTTCCTTCCTCTGCTCTGTGGGCACATCAGCCCCAAATTCTCCCCATGCCGTGCTCTGCTAGCTTCCCAGGGCGGCCCCCAGGGGACATCAGGGGACCAGCCATCTCTTAGGTGACTGGAAACATGCAGAGTCTCCCAGGGGTGGGTGGCTACTGGCTCCTGGAGAAAACCTGGCACATGGTCTCGGGGTGAACCCCCTCGAGCAGGAAGTCCTCAGGCATCTGAGGAGTCTTGGGAGGGTTCCAGCTGTTTATTCAAGGCAGAATTGCTCATGCTTTGACCGCAGAAATACCTGCTATGTCAGTGCTGGGTCTGCAGTGTCACTGGAGAGATTCCTGGGGCCAGTTTAGGAAGGGTTTTCAGCTCCAAACTGGGATTATGAAAAAAAAAAAAAAAAGAAGGAAATCTGACTCTTTATTAAGATCTCTCCTCCCAGCATGGACTGGGTGGGATTTAGATGAGCACTCTGGCTCTCTTCATCCAAAGCTGCAGCCCAGCACAGGCCAGGCCTGGCATCAGAGGCAGAGGATGAGCAAAGGATATGCAGGAAGGTCTGAACCCCAAACTGCCTCTGCTGCCACAAAAAGGGTGAGGGGCTTTCTGCTTTTTCTGGGCCAGAGATGAAAAAAAAATCTTTGTTTTCTGATGGGTGAGGAATCCCTGCCACTGGATTGGAGCAGCAGCCACTGAGTGTCAAGTGCTTGTTCCACAGGGAAAAGCCCATTCCCACAAGGACAGGGGCTGGAGCCACAGCTGCCCCACAGGATTCAGCTGGGAGCCACAATGATGCCACCACCCTATTTTCCTTAGGGAGGCTGATTTAACCCTTGGGGCCCTATCCCTTCATGGGCTCAGTGAGTGCCACAGCTTGTGTGTGGAGAGATGCCAGCACAGTGAGTCTGCCCCTGGGGACCCCACTGTAACTCCCGGGGGTCCCATTCCCTCATGGGGGGATCAGTGAGCACCACAGGCTGTGTGTGGGAGCTGCCAGCACTGAGGTGTCCCTGGGAGGGAGGCTGCAGCCAGGCATCCCAGTGCCACCACTCCAATCCCCTTAGGGAGACTGATTTAAACCCTCGGGGGTCTCATCCTCCCATGGGGAGAGTACTGAGTCTGTGTGCAGAGCTGCTGGAGCCAAAGGGGCTCTGGAAGGGCTAAAGCCAGGCACCACAGCACTGCCACACCCCATTTTCCTTGGGGAACCCATTTTAACCCCTTTGGGTGGGTCCTTTTCCGCTCAGAGTGGGCTCAGTGAACACCCAATCTGTGTATGGGAGTTGACAGCACTGAGGTGTCCCTGGTGAAGGCTCCAGATGGACACTGTAGTGCAACCACCATGTCATTCCCCTTACAGGGGCTGATTTAATCCCTCCTGGGTCCCATTTCCTCATGGGATGCTCAGTGAGAGCCACAGCCAGTGAGTGGAATGCTACTGGCACTGAGGTGTCCCCTGGAGGGCTCCATCCAGACACCACAGTGCCATCGTCCCATTCCCCTTAGAGGGCTCATTTAACCCCTTAGGGGTCCCATCCCTTCACAGGGGTCACAGTGAAGGCCATAGCTCATGTGCAGGAGCTGCCAGCACTGAGGTTGCCCTTAAGGAGCCCCATTTTTAGTCATGGAGTAGCCCATCCACTGAGAGGGGGCTCAGCGTGTGACACAGCCCGTGTGTGGAGAGGTGCTGGTGCTGAGGTGTCCCTGGGCAGCTTCAGCTGCCACCAACATATTGCCTTCATGGGGGTCTCATTTAAGAGCCCTTTGGGGTCTCACTTGTCAGAAGGAGCACAGCGAGCACCACAGCCTATACATGGAGAGCTGCTGGCACTAAGACATCTTCAGAGGGCTCCAGCCAGGCAGTGCCACTGCTGCATTCCCTTTAAAGGGACTGATTTAAGCCCTTGGAGGTCCCATCCCCTCACAGAGGGCTCAGTGAGCATCACAGCCCATGTGGGTGAGTTGCCAGCACTGAGGCTGCTCTTGGGGAACCCCATTCCCCTTGATAGGAAAGATATGTGCTCATGTATTTACAAACAATTCCATGGGTGAGGGTATGGGTATTAACGTCTTTGAAATGGTTATTACTGCCTCTACCAACTTCAAGCCACAGCCGAGGAGGCTGAATCAGTACCACAGCCCATGTGCGAAGAAATGATGACACTAAACCTGCCCTAAGGGACCTCAAATTATTGCCTAGGGAGTCCCATTCCCCTCACGGAGGGGGCACAGCGAGCACGTGGCAGCTGGCAGCGCTGAGGTGTCCCTGGGAGGGTGGCTGAAGCCGGACTGGGGGGCTGATTGAATCCCTCGGGGTCGCGTTTAACCCGCGGGAGCGCCTGCCCCTCACGCCGCCCGGGCCGATGGCGGGAACCGCCCCATGGCGGCGGGCAGGCGTCACGCGGCCCGCGCGTGCCGCGCGCATGCGCCGCAGCCCCGCCCCTCACGGCACACCCTCCCCTCCCTCCGCGCCCCCACCCCCGCCCCAGGCGCGGCCCGGCCCGGCCCATAAAAGCCGCGAGGCAGGAAGCGTTCCCGCTGCTCCCGGTGTCCTCGCTGTCCTCTTACCTGGCCTTTGCCGCGTTCCGGGACCGCCCGCCCGCCTCCGGTGCTGCCGATGGCCTTCCCGCCGGTGAGTGCGAGCACGTGCCGCCCGCGAGGCCGCCTCGCCACGTGTTGACGCGCGGCGGTGCCGCTGGGGCGGCGTTCCCGCCTGTTCTGCGGGCGCGCAGCGGGGATGGCGCCCGAGCCCTCAGGGCAGGGCGGGTGGCGCTCCCCGCCTCCTGTGGGGCGCTGATGTGGGGTCTCCGCTCCGTTTGGGCTGGCCTCGAGTGGTACACCCGAGGAGAGCACGGGGCTCTGCTGGAGCTCAGGGAATCTATTAACTGACCCCCGCTGATCTCAGCGAAACGGCAAAGGAAACCTGATCCTAGCCTAGCAACCTATTATCCCGCTTTTCCCAGGGTTTTAGGGGAATGAAGTTGGGCTGGAGGTGCTGAGCTTAGGTTTGGATGGTGGGGCATGTTTTGGCTGCGGTGGGCACTTGTAGTCATGCAAGTTGTATTTTTGTGCACATTTAAACTGCCTTTATTTTAGTAAGGTAATTGGAGGTGCTGTTTTATTCTTAAACTGTATGCTGAAAGCTCCATATTGTGTCTGGCTGGGGCAGGGGGTGACACAGGAGACTCAATTTGTAACTGAGTGTCGGCAAAGGTGACTTTTCTGAGTGAGACAAGTCCGTTGAAAAACAAGTTTTTTTGTTTTACCGTTTGGTATTCCCCAGCTGAAGCCAATTAATGCTTATTACTGGCGCTTGTGTCATGGGCTAACAAGGTGTGCTGGCACCTGGAGAGCTGGTGAGGGGCTTCAGGTGCAGCTGTGCACAGGGTTGGGAGCTGGGCTCAGGGAAGAGCTCCAGGACATCATTGCTTTTCTGCAGTTTGTCTAGACTGCAGTAACAGTCTTCCTACACCAATTAAAACCTTGTTCAGCTTTGATAATCTGCTGCAACAGGCAGCTATGGGTATTGCTCATGTACAAAGCTGCTTGGGAGTGATGGCTGCAAAGTGGTTTTTTTTTTTTCCAAAAAACCCCTGAAAAATAGCTGCCTTGATGGTGAAATGCCTTTAAAAGCAGGGATTTTGGCAAAACTTGGTATTGTTGTGAAGTCTGTGCTCCCCTCTGAATTAAGATCAGTCTTAATTCCAACCAGGTGTGTTCAAGATGCCTCTACTCAGTAAACCCTGGGACAGCTGCTTAACTTTAGCCTTGCTGATGGTGGGAGAGCTGATGCAGCCTTGCCTAATAACCCTTTTTGGGATCAGCTGGGGGTGGGAGTGTGATGCTTGGTTACACCAATGTCGTGTTTTGCATGGGTGTGGCTGACTTCAACTTGGGAAGCAAAACATACCAGCAAAAAAGGATGTTCTGAGCTGCCTTTCATAAAGTATGGAGCCATCTTGGATTGGTTATTTTGACATGGGCACCATTTTAACAGCATCTTAAATTTTGCCTTGGTATTGAAGGCCCTCTTGGCTGTAGCTACAGCTCCAACAACCCTCTGGGCATCAGCATGGCACTGCCTGGGTGGGATTTCTATGGAAGATGTAAAAAAGCAAAGGCTGGATTGTAACTGAGGTGGATGAGCCTTGCCTGCTCCCCAGTATCCCCAGGAGCTAATGTACATCTTGGTCATATTGGCAGCCGAGCTGTGTTTAATGACTTCCCTAAGGATTAGACTGTGATAATCCTGTGCCAGTGTTGTTGTGATGCTGCAGGTTCTGCCTAGCCCTGGGATTTCATTATCTCTAGGTTTCCTGCAGGTGTGTGTGCCTGGGGGCTGTGGAGGTTCCTCATTTCCACTGACCTTGGACAACTTTGGGGTGTTTTGCTGCACAGGTGTGTTATGCCACCAACTGAGTGCTGCTGGTTGTGCCTGGAGCCGACCCTCCTGTAGGTAAACTCTGCAGGGTGTTGGGTCTGCTTGGGGCTGGTGGGATGGGAGCTCCAGGGACTTGCCAGTTTTCTGAAGCACAGCCGGCAAAACAAGCTCTCTGCCGTGGTGGTAGGGCTTGCTTGGTGCTGTTACTCTGAGGGAGGGGAACTCCTCCCTGTTTCTTGACACTTGTTTTCTCAATTCCATGTGTTTGGGTTGCAAGAGGGGTCTGGAGCCTTTCAGTACCCTCCTTGAAACCGTAGTGTTCTGGGGATGAGTTTTCCTGCCTGGATTCAAGTTTTGTTGAGAGGCAGGATGTGGAGGACTGCCCTCCTGCATGAACTTCATCTTGCTGTGTGTCTGGATCAGCATCTCCATTGGCTTGTTCATCCCTTCAAAGGACTGTGTCCATGCCTCTGGATTTGGATTGTGAGGTGTAACGGGATGGAATGGCTGAGAATGATTGTTGGGTCACTGTTTACACCCCAGGGTGTCTCATGTGATGTGAAGAGGACCCACCAGTGCTGCATTCTGTACAGTGCTGCTGTACCTCTGGAAGCAAAGAGGATCTGTAGTTTGTAGCTGCAGTGTGGAGGGCTTCCAGGGAAGCCTGGAGAGGCAGTGTGTTGAATTTGCCAAATCGTTCCAGGTGGGACAGGGAAAGCAAATGCTGCCTGGGCTCTGGAGTGCTGTGTTTCTCGTCTTGGCTGGGGATAAATAGAGTGGCACCGGCTGTGGGGATGCAGCCTCAGGCGGGGTGTTTCACTGGGTTTGGTATTGACTCCCACACAGAAGCACTTGGGTGGATTCTCAAGTTTGCAGACTTTCTAGCATCCTCTCCGAGCTCTAAGTGCTCTGGAGACTTGCAAAGCTCTTTGCAAAGGGGTATCTTATTTTAGAGTTGAGGGAGGAGAAGGGTGAGCTCTGAGCCCCTTCCTACAAGGGGTTGCAGTGCTGTAAGGTCCCCCCTACCCTATGTGCAGGATGATTGCAGTATCTCAGGGATATCCTTTACCATCGAGGGTTAAAAGCTCTCTAACAGAGGGGATTTTTGTGGAAAGGCTTGGCTGTGTTCTCGCTGGTTCCTGTTTGGAGCAGGAGTGGTGCTGCCAGTAGTGGGGATTAAATGCGAAGGAACGGGTGGGGCGTACAGCTGGCTGCTCCGGGTTATTTTGTCTCACTAGTGCAGATTCCTAGGGAAAAGCTTTGCCTCCTGCTGGAAGTGTGGTCCTTTTACAGGAACAGGAGTAGAATGTGGAGTTTCATGCTTGTGCCAAGGCAGCCTGATGCGGCGCTCCTTTTTATTAAAGATGACTGGCAATACTTTTGTAATTTGAGCTTCTGTACTCCAGCTGCTCTTTATAAAGATGACTTAAAGCATGCTCTGCCTGTTCTCTCAGCCTGCAGCTCGCTTTCAGCCTTACCTGTTCCACTCTTGTAAATGTTCCAGAGAACCAGCACGTTGTCTGGCGGTGGGCTCTGTGTGCTCATATATTTACATACAATTCCATGGGTGAGGGTTATGGGTATTAACGTCTTTGGAATGGTTCTTACTGTCTCTACCGCCTTCAAGCCGCAGTTTGTCACAGAACACAGACGGTTTGGCTTATGAAACAGAGGGTTCATACAATCCTGAGTTTCTGAACTTTGGGGGGAAAATGATGTGATTAAAGAGGGAATATGTGGTAGGCGTTTCGGGAAAGGCTGTACCTCATCCAGTGGGGAAAGGGAGAGGGCAACATGCAGCCGGGAGTTTAGGCTGAAAGGAGGCTGTGCCTGCCAAAACAGAGAAAACGCTGCGGGCGTGCGCCCCAGGGGACAGTCTCTCTCTTTATTCGAATAAAGTTGCAGGACTCCTCCGTGTCCTTTATGGACACTGGCTTTCCACGGCGTGGTTTCCTGCACAGCTCTGGCATTTCAATAGCCGGCCCTCAGCGCTGAAGAGATGCTAATAGTCCGAAACGGGCTGGAGTTCTCCAGCTATTGTTCAGGTCCCGCCTGCAGGCACCGTGCTGGTTCAGTAGCTTATTCCTGCTGCTTCCAGGACTGGGTTTCCTTTGCTTTTTAGCTATGTGGTGGGTCGTTGGAGAAAACGATCGGATCGTGAGCGTCTAATGGCGAGGTGGGGGGTGGAATGTAAGCGCCAGGCATGGGCTGGGCTTATATTCCGTCTCCCTGTGGAGTTCGGTTTAGACAGCCTCCTTGAGCGATCAGCAAGGGACCATTTGAAAGTAAAACCAGCTCGGTGCTTCAGACTTGTTTGCGGGTGAAGCAGAACTGGAGGTAAGTGAGGCGCCCGAAACTTGCGGTAGCACGTCCAAGAGGTGCCTGTATTAAGTATCTTCTTGACAAGTACAAATGGACCCATTTAGAGCTTCGGTGTGTGTGTTGGAGGAGCAGGGGCTCGTTTGCCAGACTTGATGCTCTTCAGTTCTTCAGATCTGAGTTTAACTTGATTTAATGGCCAGCATTCTGCTCCGGAGGCCAGGACTGGCAGGGTTGTTCCTCCCTGCTCCTCTCTTTGAAGCCGGTCTTAATTGCCGGCGATACCGATTGCTCGGCGTGTTCGGGAGCAGAGTTCTGCCCTGGCTCTGGGGGGCGGCTGGGCCTGTCCTCGGCCTCTAAACGTTGGTAGCGATGAAGCTTAGCGGCTTCTGAGGTGTCAGAGGCTCGGATGTGGTGCCTGCATGTCAGTGGCTTGTGAGCAGAGCTGGGAAAGCAGCTGCTTTTCCCGGTTCTCTGGACCGGCATCAGAGCGCAGGAGGGGTTTGATGTTTCTCGGCAGAAGCTTTACATAGGTCATCCTTTATTTAGGGTGGTTGCAAAACCTTGATGCTGGTGGATCTGTGCCTGTGCAGGGTTGTGCTAAAGCAGAGATGGTTTGGGGTTCCTGTCTTTGAGGTCAGGAGCTGCTGCGTGAAGGGAAGATCAGGGTTTGATCTTCTGCCTTTCCTCAGGATTTGGGGCTGTTCGATTAGCTGGGCAGCAGTGTTCAGATCTTTTTCTGCAAGTGAGGTGAGCCTTGCCAGGCACAAGAGGAATTGCTGTGGTTCCTTGTGGTGTCTGCCTGGACCATGAGCATCCCACTTGACCCTTGGTGTCAGGAAACTGATTTCGGGGTAGAAAGTGTGTGCCCTCATTAATCAGGTCTCTGCTGGTGTTGTGATATGCTGGGGAAAAACAGCAGGGAGCTGTGTTCACAACCCAGCTGGTTTGGTGTGGCTGTCACTGAAGTCCATCCCGGGTACCTGTGTGTGATGGGCAGTCTGATCCAGTGTGCACATTGCTGACTGGTTTGCTTAACTGCTTCTTTAATGCCAAGAATTGGGTTTGAGTGTTGCTAAGACCTAAGCTAATGTGACTATTGGAGGCGGTCCAGGCTTTCCACAATGTGTTGAAAGCTGAGTACTTGCCTATTTGACACACATACTGGTTCTTTTTTACCAGAAAGAAGATCCTGTGAGGAACATAAAAGACTGCTGGGATAGCCCGAATGCCCCTGCACTTTCCACTTGCAGCAATGCGGATATATTCCGCCGAATAAATGCCATGTTGGACAACTCTCTGGATTTCAGTGGAGTCTGCACCACGCCTGTCACAAAAAGCAAATGTGACGCCCTGCCAGGTGATGGAGGGGGGCTGCTGGAGGGGGGAGGCACTTGCTGGGACCTGGTGACCAGGTGGTGGTGGTGGTAATCCTCAATGGTGTGAGTGTTGGCGTGTTTGGAACCCGGGGGGCTTGTGTGCCTGAAATGAATAATCCGTGTATTCCCTGACAGTGTGGAGGTGCCTGGAGGTGCAGTGGGTCCCTGTGGGCAGGATGTGAGTGCTCCCTGCCTTACTTGTCAGTTCCTGGTGGGAATACCCCCAGCAGACTCCTTTAGTCTGCCTCTGCTGGAGTCATGATTAATCTGCTCTCAAGGTTAAAGGAGGCTGAGTTGCTGCATACATGGAAATTACAAAACAATTTTGAAAAAACATACTTGCCATGGGTTAGTTAACCTGCATGTAAGAGCACAGGTGGGTGCAGACTTCCCTGCAAAGCAAGCTTGGTGTGATGAAATCTGTGCTGCAAGCTTGTTTCTTCCAGGCTGAGAGGAGTGGGCATCTTCTGCTGCCTCAAGACAGAAGTTTTGTGCCAAAGTGGAGAGTGTTTGGTCTAGTCTTATTTTTATTCAAGTAAAGGACATGCTTTTGTCCCTTTGCAGCAGCCCAGGTCTGCCAGTGAATGTACCTGTGCCTGATACTCCTTTTGCCAGCACACCTTTGAGCAGCAGTGCTTGTGCCAAGGATTTGGACACTTGAAAGTGGTTGCTCTTGCCTCTCCAGCCTCTGAATTACAGGGTCCAGAAATACTTAAGCCATTATTGGAAACAAACTGGTCCCTAGGATATGTCTGAAAACAGAGTGGGAAGGGCTGAGCCTCCCCAGCTGATCACCCTACAGGGTGCCCTGGGCAAGCAGGTTTCTCTGCAGTCACCTGGAGACAGAGTCGCCTTGGTCCAATGGGTAATCTGAGGTTTAATCAAATGGGTGTGGAAAAAAGTTCTAAATGGGTATCTGGGTACTGTGTGAGCTGGTTTCATGCCTGTACAGTGTAACTTTGTTCTGGGCTAGCAAAATGACTGCTACCAGATGACTTCCAGTGCAGCTTAATCTCCTGGGTATTTGAGGATTTAGCAGTGTTGACCGGGGGCTGATCTGGCCATGTGATCCCATGCTGGCACTGCAGAAATACCAGAGGAAGTGAATTGCTTGCTTTGAGGCCCGGATCCATGGCCAGCACTGCTTGAAACCTGCCTGGTAAGGTGGCATTGAGGGCTATGCTGGCTACTCCTGAGCAGTGGTGTAGGGATTGTTAACCAGTTCAGATTAGTGGTGCATTTTTAAAGATTTGCTGTTGGACTGAGCTGGTTTGGCTATTTTTTTGCCTGTGTCACAGTAGTGGCCAGTGCTCTATCTGATCTCGTTGCACTGGAAGCATAAAGGAGAAATAAACAAGAATACTTTCCTTTATCTCCTTGCAGTGGGTTCATAAAAGAGTTATTTCTGGCTTACTTGTTGAAATCTTAGCTATTGCTCCATTTGGAATGGGACTATTTAATAGAATCTTAGAACATGTTCATGGTATTTCCTGATGGAGTTTGAGCTTGCCAGAGTTAACTAGTTTATAAAGGAGATGCATCTGCCTGCTAGAGCAGATTGATTCTGTGAAGGTATGGGCTAGTTCTGGTTTTGGGTCTGGGCTTAAGAGCTGGCACAGCAATTTTAATTTGCAGTGCTGTATTTTACTTTGAAAACACTAAAGCATGGGGGTTTTTGCCTAGTGCTGAAGTAAAACTTTACTGACCTGCCGTTTGCAAATCTCTGCTTGTTCAGTCACTTACTCTGTTTTTTCCTGGGGGCATCTGGACCAGGCTGTCTTGCTGGTGATGCCTTGTCTGGAAACTCTTGAGTTCCCCAGTGGTGTTAAAGTGCTTGTTTCAGGTGATCAGAAAGTCCTGTGGAAGACTTCATAGGGCAAGTACACTGGCACTTGTGTGCAAAAAAGAGCACCTTCCTCTAGCAAATGTTCCTTTTGGTGCAGGCTAACCTAAGTTGTGTTTTGGGGACACCCTAAGCAGCTTTTTTTCCTGCTCTGGCAGCTGAAGACCAATCTCACCAGTGAGTGCTGGGGACTGGGGTGGGGGCCTTGCTCAGCAGTAGTTACCCAGACAGGAGAGTTTCGGTTGTGCCAAATCCCTTGTATAGTGGCAGAAATGCTTATGATGTTGTGAGGAAAGAATTCCTCACTTCCCAAAGGATACTAGGCCCTGATGAGGGGGGCTGCCTTGGGCTAATGGAAATGTGAAAGTACTGATAGGAGAACAACCTGGGCCAGCAGTTATCAGCTATAAATTCATGGATGAGTCAGCATCTGCCAAAGTGTCCTCAGCTCAGAGCTACTGGTCTCCCTGCAGTCCCAGCCTTCTTTCCTTAATGTTGGAGCTGGAACCTCTGGCCAGGTAAGGAGGGTCTGAATGCAGCAGCTTTGCAAGGCTTGTCCTGTCTTGGCAGCTGAAAAGTGCAGGAGATGCTCTTACTGTATGATAGGTTGCTAATGAGTTTTCTCCATGAAAAAGATGGCAGTGTCAGCAAGGATGTGAATCCTGGGGCATCTATGATATATAAATGGGGCAATTACTTTGGACCCTGGCCTAGGTTGTGCAGAAATTCACACCTGATTGCTGTAAGGCTGAGCAGTTGATTGCTGAAATTGAGTATAGTGCAGGTGCTGGGCAGGGGTTAAGCCTGGAACAGGGTGTTGGAGCTTTTTTCCTTGCCCTTGAGTGAACTTCTGAGTAGGTGACCAGTGGAGCAGAGATCCTTCATCTCGGGTGGTGTTTTGACATTGCTCTAAGTCACTTCTGAATATAATTCTTGGGTCTGTGGTGCTTTTATTTTGTGCAGGAGCAACTGTAGTTAGACTAGATTATCATGAAACTCCTTGCTTGGGCAGGCTTAATGACTCTTGAGATCCACCAGGAATGCAGTAGCTATAACAGGTGAAAAGACTTTTTTATAGCTTAAACTCTTAATGGCAGAGCTTGGGAGAGGCTTTATACCAGCAGTAAATGCTTGGACTTTAATCTATTTGTGGTTCCTCAAGCTTTTCAGTTGTCATCTTCATGTCAAAATAAATTTATCCTGGCTTGGACTTTTGTTGAAGAAGCCCCTTTGAGCCCTAAGAGGATTACACGTGGTGGAGAAGAGATGGCAGAAGTTCATGACCTTTCACTAATGCTATTGGGGAAGACACGTGTGGGGGCACTTTACTGGGCTGACAGTGAGGCCACGCTGGGATCAGTGCAGCAGCAGCCTGAGCAATGTGAGAGGACAAGCTGATTCAGCACTCCTGGATCCATGCAGAGTGTTATCCTGTTCTGGGCAGAGCTGGGACTGCTGCTGCAGGTTCAGCTGGTCACCCCTAAAGCTGGATCTCTCTAAAGATCAGCTTGCAGCTGATGATAATCTGTGGTGAGCTTCACTGCCTTGTCAAAGCCAGCTGTGTTGGGATGCCCAGGTGACCACCCTCCCTGAGGTTTGTGGCTAGCTGCCCCAGGCTCAAGGTGCTCTCCCAAACTCTGGTGCAGTGGTGTGGGGAGAGCTGTCATTGTAGAACCTGTCTGGTGGCTTCTGGGGCAGGGTCATGGTGCTTCAGAACTACAGCCTGTCTGGCTGCCTCAGTCCTCTCTGGAGAAAGGCAGAGCCTCCTCAGTGTGGGCCTTAATGTTTAGTGGCTTTTTGTGTGGTGCTGGAGATGGGAGAGGTAGTGTGGCCTTGACAGAGGCAGGAATCTGCATCTCCTGACAGTGCTGCTGGAGCAGCTGCCTGTCCTTGAGCAGCTGCTGTGCAAGGAATGTGCTTTTAAAGCTGTTGCGTATGTTTATCACTTCTCTGAATAAGAAAGTGATCAAGGCCAGTTTCTTAACTGGCTGGTGGTTTGTTTTCCAGGATTTAAAGCTGGGCCTTGCTGGGTGGAAGGTGCTGCTACCTACACCAGCTTTTGTAACTGTAGGCACAACTTCCAGCTTTAGTGGAACTGGGAGTAAAGCTCCCGCGGGAGTTTTTGCATCCCTGTTGCTGGCTTCAGCTGAAGGCTGTGCCTTCAAAAGGAACTTGTGTGGGTACCCCAGGTGTCCCAGCAACATTGACCTGTCATTAAGCTTTGCTCATTTAACAGCAACAAAGCAGCCATTATTTTGCTCTAACTTGGCAGTCTGTTGTGTGAAGGAATGGGAGATGCCTATATTACTTCCTTTGGATGTGAGAGGCTTCAGGTGCCAAGTTCAGTGTGTAAATGCTGTTAGTTGTGGTCCATCAGGCTTTAATGACTCAGTGGCAGCTTTATTTAAGGAAAACTGAAGGACAAATGCATACCCAGACTAGCTGATGACTAAATCGGCTTCCTGTTTGCTCTTAACTGCAGTCAATTGCAGTTAACAACCTATCACTTGTTTAGCCGTCCAAAAAGTGTCTCTGATACTTGTAATGTGAATTCTTCTGCTCTTCCTTCCTTGCAGCCCCAAGGAAATGTTCCAGGTAGCACTGGCTGTAGCTGATCTGATACACATGGTCTTGAATCAGGGAACAAAATGCTCTAGGATGTAGAGACTCAGAAGGTAGCTCTGCTTACCTGGAGGCACTGAGGGAGAGTGTGACTGTTAGGAGCTCACCTGAAGGTGGCAGAGCCATTCTGCCTGCCCCATAGTAATACTGGATGCCACATGCATATCCAGAATAGGGAAATTCCACACCTATGCCCCAGAAAAAGCACACTTGCTTCCCTTGTTCTTGTTGCCCTTTGAAGTGTCACATTGCTGTCTTTGCCTACACAAGCATGATGCTTCTCTCCTGGAAAGTGGCTCTAGTAGTTGGGTTTTTTATCAGAATTGGAGATGGAAAAGCAGATCAGTGTTCTGCGGAGCAGGGACTTGGCCAAAGGTGTTGTGTTCTTCTGTGGTTACAGATTGGTAGTGTTCCCAAAGATGCAGCAGTTTTGATGTGTACTGAGCTCTGCCACTCAGGTTTTGGTGCTGTAATTCTGTGGCAGTGTCTGTTACTCTTGGAAGAGGGAGAGGTAGAGCAGCAAGACTGTTGCAGTGCCTCTTTCTTGGTTTCTGAAGTAGCTGTTCACCAGCTGCTCAAGTGTTTGTGGTTATGGAATAAGGCAGACTCCTTCATCTGGCTGTGGAACAGATCATGCAGCAGCAAATGTCTCCACTTCAGGAACTTTTCAGATTAGAGGGGAGATGCTTAGCTGTGTTTCAGAAAAACCTCTTGTAACTAGTAGGTTTGTGCTGAACAAGTGCTTTTCTAAGTCTCTAATGACCTCCACTGCACTTCAGGAATACATTTGGCTCATCTGAAAGCTTTCACTTGGATATCTGTTTGTCTTGTGTGCAGAAGGCACTTGAGAGGCTTAATTTTCAGGGATGCAATTCCCAGCCTTTACAATGGGAGATGCAGAGAAGTATGACATGCAAAGGAATGTTACTGCTGGCTGCTGCCTCCCTGTTTGTCACCTGAAGGCTGCTTCCTCTGGCTTCTCCAGATTTGGTTTGGAACTTCAGCCTTGGTCAAAGCTCTAGTCCATGGTGTGAATCTGGTTTTGTCAGGGGAATAGAGCTCATAATTGAGCTGGGCTTATTTTGTTGCTGTTAATGCTTGGGGCCCACACTCAAGGAGGTGCTTCATCTGTATTCAGGGTCTGGTGGGAACCAGCATGTGGGAGCAAAGAGAGCTGTACTGGCTGTGGAGGTGGTAGGAATGGGATCTGACTTGGTTCGTGTTTGCTTAACCATTGAGAAAAGAGAAAGAAACTGCTGGATTGTTAGCTGGCCTTCCCAGATCTGGAAGGCTCAAATATCTGAACACCTTTGTGCTAGGTTGTAGCACCACCTTTCCAGACTGATGGCACAGAGATGCTGCTGCTGTGGGTTGGGAACTGAATCATGCTCCCTTAATCCACAACCTGCTTGTGGATCACAGCTTCTGCTGCCAGGCCTTGTAGATACTTCCAAAGCAGGCTTAGGCTGTAATTTCCTAAATATTTTCTTGTTTGAAGTGCCTGGTTGGTGCAGCCGTGCTGCATACCAGATCAGGGGAGCAAACCAGGCTTAAAATTAACTCCCTGTGGCTTCATCTTAACCAGATGAGCTCCCCAGCCCAGCTTCCTGTGTGGAAACTAACCTGCCTAAAGTGATGTGAGTGGGGAGGACGGGCTGGGGACAGGGACAGCTGTCCTTGCCTGCAGGTGAGAGGTCATCTTTGGAGATCCTCACCTTCAAGAGCCTTTGGAATGTCTTAAATCCAGGGCTCACAGTTAAAGTCTGGAAAATGCAGCTTTCCATGTGGACAATGATGTGTGAAGCTGTCTAGCCTGTGCTGTGCTGTGGCTTGGCTACAGGGATTTCCTGGACAGGCAGGAGGGAGTTGCCCAGGAGAGACACTTGCTCCAAGGCCAGCAAGGGAGTGTTTTGTTAAGTACTTTGTTCTCATCATGCTGTTGAAATCAAACCCAACAGGCTTGGGAGGCAGGAGTTTAGTCTCTCCCAGGCTGTCGGGCACAAGCCCAGTGTAGTGCTGCTCCCTCTGCCAGGATGGTTGGCTTCCAGTGGCAACTCCAGGGAAAAATCCAGGTTGGAAGGGCTTGTGTTGGTGGTTGGTGCTTGGAAAAATCTGCAGGAAAGCATTTAGGTTGGGCTGTGTCAGATTGCAAAGTGAAGTTACTGTTTGGTAGACATTTACTTACTAATAACTTGAAGTTATGACTCTTTAGACTGAATTTTTGTTAAAAATGTAATTCTTCTTGCTTTGGTATCTGATTTGTTTTATTTTCTACCTACAACAATTGATTGCTTTGTTACAAATCTCCAGACACTTGACTTTTAAAAATAACTAGTCCAGAAGTCTATTTAAGTTCTCTTTGTTTTTCTTTTTAGTTGGTGTTTTGCCTGGATGACCTGCATCTCTTTCAGCCTGGCTTGGGAGTATTAAAGGGGAAGCAGTTGGGGCTGGCTGTTGGCTTCTGATGGGAAAAGGTCTAATTAAAAACTGCTGGTTATCTGAGTGGATTCTCCTCTCTGCTTCCACAGTTAGAGCTGTAACTGGATTGCAGGGAGTTTGTTTTTAATGTGGATTGAAGTCAGAGGGAATTATGGATGATTTACTTGAATCTAATTTGGTTCAATTAAACAAAACAGTTTATTTCCTGAAAAATGTGGATAGTGAGGGAAAACATGGCTGGATGCTGTGGAGTGGGTGCTTCCCGTCACAGATAAATGTGTTCCCTATTTTCCTTATTTATTCAGTTGTGGGTTTCATCCAGGCTGTGCTGTGTGTTTCTACTGTGTCCATGCTTCCCAAAAGATGAAGCTTGGTGGGAATTATTCTTTTTGAGACCTAGCAAGATCCCTGGTCCCCAAAGGGAGTGGAGTATCCTGTGACCAGGGATCTGTGCACGACACTTGTGCCTTTTCATAAAGGCAGGAATGTTGCATATTCATATGGACAAGTTATGGTTGCTGTGGGAACTGAGTTGGCTGAGCACTGTGTCTTGATCCTCTCCTTCCTATGTTAGAGATGTCCAAAACAAGCAATCAAAAAGCTGTCTGGGGAGAATTGATGCAGTGAAGTACTGTACTGGAGATGCAGTGTGCCACTGTCAGAGGAATAGATGCTGTTACAGGTGCTTGGTAGTAATGTGACTGAATTGGCACTACAGCTTGTACTAGTACTACTAGGAGTAGGAACACACTGGTGGATGCTAACCTGGTGGAATGATGTGGAGGAGGCTGCAGCTGGGAGGGGAATGGTGGCATGTTGCCAGCAGGTTATGTGGCTTTAAATTCTCTAATCATGCTGCAGCACCTCAGTGTTCTCACTGGGGTCTGGGAATGCTGGTGCTTCCAAATTGCCATGGGATGAAGGCAAGGGTCCTGCCTCTAGCAGCAGTGGCCCGTGTCACTCAGGTTACTCAGTGCCATCAGCCTTTGCTCGTGGGCATCCGGGTGGCCTGGGATGTGGATGTGGAAAAGGAGGCCAGGAACGCTGTGGGGCAGTCTGGGATGGCTGGGGCTGCACGTGAGAGAGAATGTGACAGGCTGGAGTGACTGCGGCGCCTGCGGAAGAGCTGGGAGCAGTGTGTGGAGCGAGGTGTACATCTGATGGCACAGTGGGAGGCTGTGGGGGCAGGGGGAGGAGGAGGAGACAGCTGCTGCTGCTTGGGAGTTGGCTTATAAATGCCCTCTGACTCAGATTTTTGGTTAGCACAGCTGAGCATCTTGTGGTTTCACCAGCCCCCAGATCCCTGCGTTAAACTGGAATTCTCAGACTATGAACCTGCTGTGTTTCCTTAGGCTGTTGGCACGGGCTTAAACTAGAGAATCTGCATCTCCAGTCCTGTAGGCTTGTGAACACCCTGCAGGGGAGGGCTGGGAAAGGGGGGACCGGGCGGGCAAAAGGTAAACAGGCCAAGAGAAATTCCTGATGTGAAATGGGTCTGCTCAGCTTTTCCCCCTGTACCAGTGGGTTGTGCTTGCTCAGGCTGGACCAGGGATAATGGGCTGCTCTCTGGGTAGTGGGGGTTGAAGGTTATCCTTGTTACTCAGGGGTAAACAATGCCGAGTCAGTGAGGCACAGTGGCCAGGCTCAACCAAACAGATTATGCCAGCAGAATTGCGAAGCTTTGCATCGGCTCTGAATTGGAGCCAGCAGCTGGAAGCTGGCCAGGACTAAAGTGTTTTTGGGTTTTGTGGGTGGAGGGAGGCGGGGACAGGAGAGCTGGGTAGCACTAAAACTAACTGTGCTCTGTTGCTACGAGCCCTGCTTTGTGCTGCCTGCCTCCCCTGATTTACTGGAACTGCTCCTCTTCCTTCCTGCTACCGTCTTGTCTGTCAGGGGAAATCTTATCCTTTCTTTTTACCTTTATTTTGTAAGAGCTGATGCAGTTCTCTTGCATGGCTGAGTGACGTCACTGTCAGCACAGTAAGCATCAGCAGCCTGGTCACATGCTGACCCAGTCAGTAATGCAGACGGGATAGGAAGGTGGAGGGGCTGGGGGGTGGGGGGCTGGATTCTGGACATATGGTAGCCCTCCCTTTTGGGGTGCAACTGCTGGTTGCAGGAGCTGTGGCTTCAGAGCGACGCGAAACCTGGCTTGGGGCTTAATGCTTTGGAAAACTCCTGCTTTAAAAAGAAAAAAGCAGCCCTGAACTCTCAAGCTTCTGTTTGTTCTCCATCTGAGCAGACATCCAGGACTCTGAAGAAGCAGTGGCAAGCAGGATGCTCTTCCCTACGTCCACGCAAGAGTCTTCCCGTGGCCTCCCAGACACCAACGATCTGTGCCTTGGCCTGCAGTCTCTCAACCTGACAGGGTGGGACAGACCCTGGAGCACCCAGGACACTGACACTGCAGCACAAACCAGCACGCAGTCCGGTGAGTCTGCTGACACATGCAGCAACAGTTGTTGGATTCTGTGTGTGGTTTTGGCTGGTTTCAAGCTAATGTGGAGCGATGTGCTTGTGTAACAGGGCGCTGGTGGCGGCTAATGGGGGCTTCTCGAGCTGAGGTGCTTGTGTAATGTGACAGCTGAGTTGGGGAGGCTGTGGCTGCCTGTGCCACAGCCCCCTCTGCTCTGCTGTCAGCTCACTGCAGATGAGAAGTGCCTGGGGTTGTTTTGCTCAGAGCTCTAATGCTGCTGGAGGAATAACCTCACCAGGAGAGGAGAAATCCTCTGGCTGTGTTTGGAGGGAGTGGGTGGGGGGGTGTGGTATTAGGAGGCTGAACACGCTGGGTAGGAGTGAGGCTGAACTTCACTCCAGCAGCCTGAGGAAATCCCTGGTGGCAGGGAGCTCTGCAGGTGGAGGGGGGGCAGTGTGTTTGCAGAGGGGCCCCCCTGTGCCTAATTGCCAAAGTCCTGGCAGCCTCACTCGCCCAGCTCTGCTGTGGGGTGTGGTACAACCAGCACCTAACAACTTCAGCCAGGAGCTCCTCAGCTCGGTGGGAGACTTGGGATCCTTCTCCACTCTCAGGCTCAACTAGAAATAGCAGGCTGTGCCTGGCAGTGGGCTGCAGGAGATGCTGTGGAATGGCTTCTTGTTTTAACTCTTCTGGTCCAGCGCAAATGTACGTGATGGGCAGGGTGTGGGCTTGCAGCCATGCACTGCTGGCTGGTGTGCCCTTCCCCCTTGATCCTCTCCAGTCTGCTTTTGCAGCTGGGATCAGCTGGAGGATTCCAGGGATGCTGGGTGCCTCCCCCGGAGTGATGTGGGGTCCAGTTAACTGAGACACCAGCCTTCCATGTAAAATCCCAGGAGAAAGGAGTGCTGCATGCACAAACTTAATGCATTCTCTCAGCCTGGTGTTGGAGCAGAGGGGTAAAACAGGGAAGAGTTCACTTGCTACCCTTTGAGGCGTGTAAAAACCAGTTTCACAAACAGTGTGTTCGTTCAAGTATCAGTCTGTGGAAAGATCTAGTGCTTTGGCAGAGTTTGTACAAGTACAGCCTGGTTGCTACAGAAACTCATCCCTTTATAGCAGCATGCTGCTTTGTTAAAAGGGGAGTGCATCCGTGCGCAGACTTGGGTGACACAGAGGCCCCAGGCATGGAGTTGGTGCTGACAGGAGTATAGATAACTTCTTGGGTGGGGGAGTTGGGCAGTGGGGATTGCCTGTGTAGATGTTTGGTGGGGCAAGGACTGCTGTCCTTGAGCACAGGAAGAGCTTCTGGGACACAGCCCTGAGTTGCTGCATGAGTTGTAAAACAGCAGAAAAAGTGATGGTGAGGTAAGCAGAGTTTGAACAGCTCTATCTGCACAGATCATTTGAGTTTCTGCATTTAATTTCCACAAGACTTGGCGTGTGGGGCCTGGCATGGGCACTTGAGGTCTGCCTGCAGCCCAGCTGCGGTAGCTTTATTAAGCCTTGCTCTGCTCCAGTGAGCAAACCTCCACATCGTCCTGTGGGCTTCCCCTAATGAACCAGGGAATACCACACACTACTGCCTATACTTTCATTGCCAGACGAGACTTTGGAGGAAGGAGAACCAAGTTGTTAGTGTGCAGTGGGCCAGCCAGGTGCCTCAGAGCTCTGCTCTGAGCCCCCTCTGGCTGTTGGCAGACTGGAGGCCTGCTGTTCCCTCTGTCACAGGGTCTTTAATAGATGAAGAGCACACTTGGAGCAGGTGACATTCCTTGGAGTGACCCTGACAGTGGGCACAGTGCTGCAGAATGAGGCTGTCACACATGAAGGCAGCCACTCGGTGCAGATGTCCCAGCTCCACCTGCTCCTCTGTAGCTGTCTCCAGAGCTCTGTTGGCCAGCTTCCTGCCAGCCTGCCTTGGCAGAGGTGTGGATGTCTCCGCAGTGCTCCGGCAGGCAGAGGAGCAGCGCGCTGGCACGAGCCCGGGCGGCTCTGCGCCTCAGAGCTCGGGTGCTGGGGCTGGCATGGCCGTGCTGCTGGTGGGAGTTCACTGCTAAGGGGGTGGAAGGGGTGCTGGTTTCTGGAGGGAGGTTGAGTTGGAGAGGATTTGAATGTGCTCTGGTGACCTCCCTGCTCGCAGAGTGTCTCTAGTGTCAGGTGCCCCAGTGACTGCAGTGCTTTGTGCTGGAGCTCCTGCCTGCCGCAGAGGCCTGGGTATAGCCTCAGGCACAGCCCTGGGCTCTAATGGTCTGTGCCCACTGGGTGGTTGTGGCAGTGTGGTAACAGCTGGTGGAAGATGGCACCCAGTGCTATCTGAAGAGGCCTGTTTCTTCACTTCTGACTGGTGTTCCCATTAGTTCATAGAGGGGGTGGCTGGGCTGTGAGACCTGCCCAAGTGCAGCTCTACTGTCTGCACAGAGCAGCCTCTGGCCTGCACAGGGTCCAGGGCTAGGACTGTTGTGATCTTGAGACAGTGTTGTCCTTCTCACTCCCACACACCCTTTGCAGGCAAGCAGCAGCTGGGCCAGGGGTGCTTCATGGCCTGGGCTGCTGCTGCTCTCCCGCTCTCAGAGCAGGGGATGGTATGTGCTGGCTGGGAGGTGAAAGGCTGATCCTGTACACGGTTTTGTATTGTTTCAGCCACCCACACCTCCCATCTCTGTGGGGCCTTAGCCCTTCCTCAGGGCCCTGGAGGAGTGGCAGTGGAGCTCAGGAGTGTTTTCTGAGCACTCTGGAGGCAGAGAAGTGTCCTGTGTCTGAAAGCTGTGTGGGTCCAAGGAGCTGGCAGGTGCTGGCTGTCCCGGTGGCCTGTCTGTGCTATGATGGGCAGAGGGAGGATGTCAGGAGATGCTGTGTGAGTGCTGCCGAGGGCTGGCAGGCTGCAGCTGGCCCGGCTCTAGGGCTGGCTCTCCATCGGGGTGTCTTGCAGGCAGGTGAGGCTGCGGCAGCGCTGGGCTGTGGCCGGGCATGGGGGAGGGCTGGCACTGCCAGGCAAAGCTGTGTGCCACTGGCAGGCAAGCGTTTGGAAGGTTCCAGCAGTGACTCAGCTGTGTGGACCCACAGAGAGGAGGCTGGAAGGGTGGAAATGCAACAAAATAGCTAACAATCAGTCTAAAAATATTGCTGATGTGGTCCCCTGCAGTGCTGTGCTTGAGTACTGATGAGCTGGGACCTCTTCTCCTGTGCCTAGTCGCTGCCAGCAGGGAGCTTCCTCAGCTTGGGACGGACCTTGGGCTGCAAAGCCTTCTGGTGTCACCTTGTGCTCCCGGGGCGTTGTCACCACGCTGCCTTGGTGCAGCAGGAGCAGATGCCTGCTGATGCAAAGTCGGAGAACAGTGGGGCTGTTGTTTATGCCCCAATCCTGCCTGCCTCCCCTGTTCCCAAAGGGCCACCAAGCTCCTTGCACTCAGACAGGGTTATTTGTGAGTTTTCCTTCTGCACCTGGCTGATAATGCACAGAGGGTGTGTGCTGAGCTCCGAGGAGCGTGCCAGAGGCTCTCTGGAGGCAGTGCCTGCTGCAGGCTTGAGCTGCTGGCACTTCCTGACTGTAGGATTGAACTGCTGTCTCACAGCAGGCAGTGTCTCAAACCCTCTGCTGCCACTAGACCTGTCAGGCTAGAAATACTTCAGCAAGTCCCAGCAACCTGCCTGGTGACCTGCAGAGGAACTTGTGTGGGGAACTGGCCTTTAGCACTTCCAGAGCTGCCATTCTGTTTCTCTGCCTTTAGCCTCCCAGTAGGAGAGCACGTGTGCTGAGGTGTATCAGAGCTCAGAGGCAAGGAGGGGTTAAGAGGCAGTGAGGTGTGGCTGCCCTTGATGGTATCCTTTACCTTTGCTGCCCTGTTTCTCAAGGGGTACAAGCAAATGGGGTCTCGATCCAGTTTTTGTGTGGAGAACAGCAGTGCAGAGCACATCTGTGTGCAGATTTTGGGTCTCCCTGCCTGGCTCTCAGCCTGCATTGCCTGCTGCTTGGTCTGGCTGGCCTGTCCTGCCCTACATTGGGAGCTGTCCCTATGTGGGACAGCAGACTTGCCCGTGGGGAAATCATCCTAAAACCAGTCTGTTAACACTAAATCTGCAATGCTAACCTGGAGTGTTTTTAGCAGGATCAGATCTTCTGGAGAGGATGTTGGGCTCTCTAGGTGAGCCCAGCAGGTTCATCTTCCTGATGGCATCTGATGGAGCACCTTGCTGTATCTGCCTCTCTGTTTGTGTGAGCCTAAAGCTGCTGGTGCAGCAACAGATTTTAAGTTTTCCTTGGATTTTTTTCTTGAGACTGCAGCTCCAGCCTCATCTGTGCCCTCTGCGGGGTGGCTGCTGCTGTCTCATTCTCCACCTTGCAAGGTTGCAGCTCCTATTGCTCTGGTTCTGGGGAAATGGCCCATGGTATGAAAGTGCTGCTGAATCTTCCCAGTCCCTGGCTCTTCTGCTTCCCAGAGCACAGCAACTCATTTTTGCAATAAGCTTGCTTATCTGTAGTTGCTTAAAATCTGTCAGGCTGGAGCTGTGGGCAGTCTGTTGTGCGTTGCCTGGCAGATAGTGATGTCTCAGAGCATGAATCTCTCTGAAGTCTTCAAGGCAAAACCCCGTCTGAAAGATGAAAGAAAGGACCTGTTGCACAGGAAGAATGGTTGTCGTCATGGATTCCTTTCCTTTTTTCTTGATAACAGCAGGAGGGATTCAAAAGCTGCTCCCCAAGGTCAGGCTGTTTTGAGAGTGTCCTCAAATGCTGTGTGTGGTAGAGGGCACCTTAGCCCCCAGGGGAGAGTTGCTGCTCTGCCTGGGGTGGCTGTTTATAACTACAGCATGGCTGTCACTGGCTTTCCTGGAGTTGCTTGAGTGCTTGGATGCAGAGCTTGGGGCAGAGGATTTGGGTCCTCAGTTCTCCATCTGTTTAATTTGCTGCTTGGCTAACCCATGGTAATCTCCACAGAGCTCTCTTTTGTGCATGTCCAGGTCTCTCCCTGCTGTTTTTCCTGCTGTCTTTTGGACAAGTGGCTTCAGAACACTTAGGTGTGCCCTCAGCTCCCGTACATTCCTGCTTGGCTATGTATAACTCCTCCTTATGTTAGAGGAAGATTTCAGAGGCTCATTCTGATGGAGAGCTCAGTGTCTGGACAATACTAGGTTGGCATCAGAATCTCCAAGAATTTTTTTTTCCCTGCCCTGTCATGAAAGGGGTGTGTTGGTGTGGGGGGAGAGCATTCCACCTGAGTGAGATTTACTTCCTTCTAAGCCTAAGTATGCCTAGAAGACTCAGTGAAGGGTTCCTTTGTGCTGCTGGGATGAAGAGGGAAGGGCAGCTCCTGCTGACCTTGGACCTGTGCCTGGTTCAGGAAAATAGGTATCCATAATTTTGGTGGTGGCCCTGAATTGCATGTTTTTTGTCTCCTTTGTTCCTTGGAAAGGAGGATGGGCTTTCCCAGTAGCATGGTTCTTTGGGAGCAGCTTGCTGATGTTCAGAGTGCAGTAGTGGAATCACAGATGTGTTGGTGTTGCTTCCTCTGTGAAGGTTGTGGATGATTGCAGCATAAGGGCACAAAGCTGGGAGCTGGTTTGACTCTGGGTCTCCTGTTTGGTGCTGGTATTCCAGAAGTACCTGAGACAGCCTTACTAAAAACTTGTCCCATGCCATCCTAGTGCTTGTAGTGCTTTTCTAAGGACTTACTCGATGTGGGTACTTAATAGGCCCTTGTTCCTTGAATGTTTACTGAGCTGCTGACACTTAGTAGGCTGATTCCTCAGTGCTTGGCTCCAGCCACCTGTGCTGGGGAGTGGGGAGCACTTAATAGCTGCACACTGCTCATGTGGCAGCTGTATTTGATCCTTAACAGAATGAAATATATCAAATAAGTAAAAGAAGTATCAAACCTGAGCTTGCAATTGGTTTCTAATGGAAGTTACTCTCAATCCAACTCTCAAAGCTTACATTTGAGCAGCTTCTCTTAAAACAGGTTTATTTTTATCAAATAGAGGAGTAACCAGAACAGGAACCCAAGCAGCATCTCTCCTTGTATCCAGCCAGAACCGAAGTGGGTCAGGGCAGCTCCAGTCCTGTGCTGAAGGCAGCTTGTGGGAGCAGGCATGTGCCACCCAAAACCCTCCCCTTCTGTCAGGGAGGGGTGTTTGATTTGTGGCTTTAGGAGCAGCCCTGTGGCACTGTCCTGTGGTGATTTGGAGAACATTTCTCTTGACTTACTCTGGAATTGAGCCTTAAAAGGCATGTTCCCTTCCAAGGAGAGCGTTGGAGCTGCTGTTTGCTGGGTCTGCACTGCCCCAGGCAATACATGGCTTAGTCTTTCCTGTGATTAGTACTGGAGGTAGCAGCAGGGAGAGTGGTTTAGTGTGTGCAAGCCCTGGCCTGGAGTAGGATTCATCCCCAAAATTGCACCAGTCAAATGAGAGATGAGGTTTTCCTCCAGCCTTTGCACTGCTAAGCATATAATCAGTGAACATGACAGTTCCTTGCTGGGCAGAGCTGACCCAAAAGGCTGTGCTGCAGCAACATCAGGAGCATGGGAGCTCTCTAGAAGAGGCCTTTTTGACTCAGTGCCTTTACTGCAAGCTCCACAGCACATGCTGGCATGAGTGCTCCCACATGGAACCTGCACAGGGAACAACTTCTTGACCTCTCCCAGTGTGCCTGTAGCAGAGGCTGTGGGCCCTCTGCACTCTTGGCAGACTGGGGTTTTTAGGGTAACTCCAGTTGGGAGGGGCCTCTTGAGGTTATCCAGTCCAGCCCTCTCTCAGAGCAGCAGTAGGAAAGCTGCTGGAGGGTGGAAGAAATAATGTAGTCCAAGGGGTCTCCAGGAACAAATTCTGCCTTGGTGTTTTCACAAAAACTCTTAAGTGGGTACCTCCCATGAGCTGGCTCAGAAATTACCCCTTCCAAATGATGCTGTGATCCTTGAGCTGTCACTGCACAAGAGGCTGGGGCACTGGGAAAAGCATCTCCAGCCAGGATTGCAGCTTCTATTCTCATGTCCAAGCTCACTCCCCCTATGCCTGGTCCCTTAGGTGCTGGCAAAACAGCTGAATCACAGGTGCTGTCTGTGCTGCTGCCAGTGCAGAGCTGCTCTTGGGCACAGCAGCTGGTGCCATGCATTTGAGAGGACATGCTGGCTCCCTCCTTGCCCCTCTGCCTGGTTTTCTCCCCAAAAATGTGGAGGGGAAGGTGAGGCAGACTCCCAGGCTGTGATGCTAAGGGGTGCAGACCTCTGGAAGGTAACTGGCAAGCTGCAGACATCACTGGTGGGGTTTGGGAGTGCCAGTCTAGCAGTGGCTTTATGTCAGCTGAAGGCCTCAGTGATGCTTGTGTACCATTTCTCAAAGAAAATTGAGTTTGGGACTAAAGTCTCTTTTCAGTTGTTTTTCCTTCACTGCAGCCTGCAGAGGGGTCTGGCCAACTCCCTGCCCCCTTCCAGACAGTCCCCCTTCTAAAGGTGGTATCCTGGCCCTGACATCCCCAAACTGTGATGCATCTGAGGATGAGTCACTCACCCTTATCACGTCAGGTAACACACAGAGCACAGTTTGCACCCTAGATGTTGCAGCAGATAATTGAGAGGAGTTTGGTACTTAAATATAGAAGTGTTTGTTCTTGAGGCTTGCAAAGCTGAAGCTTGTTGTGCAGAATTTGACCTGAATATGTTGGCTTTTAAAGCTCTCAGGGACTGATATATGTTAAAACCTGCTCTATTTCAGTGTTCTGATCTTTTTAAAGACAACTATGGTTGTGGCAGCCTGCTTAGTGAATGCAGTTACCTGGGCACTGGAATCCTGAATTGCATTTTAGCTGTCTCTTCTGATTTTTGTGTTTACCTTGGGCAGCTGTTTTCACTTCCTGGAAACACACAGGAGTGAATTCTGTGCCTCAGGAAGCTGTGATCCCCATTGTCAGCTGGGTCCTGCTCTCAGTGGCAGCAGAGAACCAGTGCTCTCAGATGTTAATGCAATAATCTTCTGCTTTTTCCCAGTTATGCTGCTGTTTTCATTTTTCAGGGCAAGTGACTTACCATCTTGGTGCCAGAACCAAGAATAGACTTCAGGTGTCCTGACTCTAATTCTGTGGTTCAGCTGTGGGATCATGCAGCCTTTTTTTATTCCCCTGCCCCCTTCTTAGCAAACCAGAAATAGCTGATGGAATATCTTCGGTTTTTCTTTGCCCCAAATGAACAATCTATGAGGGCAGAGGTTCCTCTTTTGTAGTTCAGGAAAAAAAATGCTCTGTGCTGTAGGTCCTACTTAGATGATGGTTTCTGCTGGTTTGATTACATCTGCAGTTCTGGGAAATGCTTTTCTCCAGAGCTGGTAGCTGGCTCAAGATTACTGGGGCTTCTCTGGTGGTGCAGCTTGGAGAGGCCTGTGTGCCTTGGACTTTGTATGACTCCTCTAATAATGGCACTGACTGTTTTTTCAGTGGAGTAATGGGAATTTAATGGAATTTGGGGGATTAGAGCTGGGCAGATCCTCTGGATCTCAGTGTGCTGCTCAGGTGAGCTCCAGGGTTCTAAGGACACAGTTGTTTCACCTCTGGGCCTTATCCCATGGCTGCTGTACTTAAGAGGAAGAAAATTTTGTTCTACTGCTCTTGCTTGCAACTCTTCCTTGGGTTTTTTCCTCTCCTGTAAGTTTGGTGATCAGGGAGAATGCAGTGTCTGCCTTCTCTGTGCCAAGCAAAGCATGTCCCTGTCCTGTGTGATCCAGCCCCATATCTGCAGCTGCTGCTGACTGTGTTTCAGTCAATGTTCCTGTGGCTGTGCAGGCTCCTTGCAGGCAGTTCCAGCTCCCACAGCTGCAGGTGAGAAAGTGCTGAAATTTAGGATTAGACTGGAATGTTGATCATTCCTTCCCTGCTGTGAGATTTGAGCTACTTGGTGCTTGTGTGTGAGGAGGGTCAGCTCACTTTGGCAGCTTGTCTGGCTGTGTCACTGCTGAACTACATCTGTAGGAGGTGGTCGAGGTGCCCTTTTGCTTTTCAGACATGCAAGTGTTTCTCTTGCCATGGAGTCTGTTCTCAGTGTCTGTAGGAGGTGCTGCTTTTTGGCTGACTAAAACATTCAGCTTGCTCCCACCCCACCAGGGTAGAGCTTGGCTGGGTGGTAAAAACTGCAGACAAGCTGTTTTTCTGGAATTGCAGCAGGCCATTGTTTAGGACATCAGCGCTTTTTTTTAAAACTTTACAGGCTTATTTGATGCATGACAAAAGAAAATGCACTGTATTCAGTCTCCAGGGTCTCAGTCACACTGCTTCCCTCCTCTGCTGCCCTGCCCCACATTTTTATATGGTGCTGCAGCCTCTGGGCATGGCAGGTGTCACCAAAATGTGGCTTTTCTGCCTTGCTTCTTTTGGTAAAGAGCATTCCTGTTGATCTCTGTAGGGAGATGGTGGCAGGTGGATTTCCAGCCTGTGTAGTAGTTGGTTGCAGGGGGAGGTCTTAACAGCTTGCCATCCTTGTGCTGAGTAATCTCTGGGCAGACTAACTTCAGGAGATGGCAGTGTCCCTCTGCCTAACCTTGCTGGGACTGCCAGCCTGCAGAGGTGACTCTGACAGCCTTGCTCAGACAGGTCCTGGACTCTCCAGAGGAGGCTTTTTCCAGCCCTGCAGTGAGTTTCAAAAGGCTGGAGCACATCTCCACAGCATAACTTCCAAAAGTGCCTGTGCTGCCCTGGCCCTGGGGCTATGGCCAGCGTGGTGTCAAGCTGCCTGTGCAGAGTTTGTGGGTGCCAGACACAGCTGGCAGCTCCAGGACTGGGCCTGGCACCCTGCTCCTGCTACAGGAGTCCTTGGCCCACTCTCCACCTGTCTCCAGACTCAGTGGTGTGGCTGTGTGGCAAATGCTGTTCTCAGCCATGGGAGAGCTCACACTGTTCTGAGTGTGGAGAAAGAACTTGAGTGGAAGCACCTGGGCATCTGCTGGATAAGAGGGATTTTTGCTCAGGGCAAGACTCAGTTTCTGGGTAGTTTGACTAAACTGGTGTGCCAGGGAGTGAAGAGTATCAGCACTAATCTCTCATGCTGCTGGCTGGGTGGTCTCCTGCTGAGCTGAAGCTTTTTGTTCATAGGGCAGTGTGGAGGTGGCTGTGCTTCTGGTCAGCTCTGTCCATCAGGTGTAACTTCAGTGGGTGCTCCATGTGAAGTGTCTGGATGTGGCACTTGGTACTCTAATCTAGCTGGCAAGGTGGTGATTGGTCAAAGGTTGAACTCTATTATTGGAGGTTTTTTCCAGCCTAAATGATCCTATTGCTCTTAAGGTGTTATCCAAGGTAATAAACTGTCATTTGTCATCAGCTTAGTGGTTATTTTCTCAGAGCCCTTTTTTCCCTGAGCTGCTGGCAACAGCAATCCTGGGGGTTCATCTTTACATTCATCTTTTACAGAATGGGCATGGGCAAAGCTACTAGAAAGGTCTGCAAATCAAATGGCTGTGAGTTACAGTGTGCAGGGAAGAACTATGTGCTCCAGGGTCCTGGGCAGGTGCTGAAAATCTTAAATTGTGTGTCTTAATGGTGGAGGGAATAGCAAAAGCTGTTTTTAGTGCTTGGATTGGACATCTTGCTGTTGGGACACTTTCCCAAAGTGTGTTCTGAATTGCAGCTTGTGCTGTGGAGCAGCTTGAGATGTGGGCTCAGTGTAGCTGCTTGTTTCTGTTGAGTGCCTGGCTCAGGTATGATGGGTCTGAGAGTCTTGAGTGAGCTGCCCTGGGCCTCTTTTGGGGCCTGGGGTGATGCAGGAGTAATGGTGTATCCAAACAGTGGCTGCTAGGGAAAGCTTGGCAGGGGAGGAGGAGTAGTTTAAAAAAATGCTGCTTGACCAGGCCTGGCAATGCCCTGTGGTGTCATGGCTGTTCCACAGAGCTCAAACCTGCCTGTGCTGGGCTGGCATGCCCAGAGATGGAGTGGAGCATGCTGGCTCTGTGTCAGGTGTTAGAGCTGCAGCAGTGAGTCAAAAGTCAGTGCCTAGATTCTATTAAAAGCTCCTTTTCTGCTGTCCCCTGCAGAGGAGCATGGCTGTGTGCCTTCCTTGCTGCATTGAGCTGAGGCAGGAAAAGTTCTAGAAGCTCTTAGTGTGCAAGGAGTAAATGGGAGTCATTTTGACCCCTGAGTTAAAATTTCCCCTCTAGGTGTGAAAAATACTTCTATGTACTCATGTTCTTTTCTTACCATGAATAGTTCCATGATATTTGCTTTTTCACTTTGGGACTTTCAGGAATGTTTCTGACTCCAGGAATTGCTGATGCATCTTGCATGTGTGTTGGGAATGATATTTTTTTTACCTTATGCGAGCTGTCTGCTTGGAAGGGGAGACAAAGCCAGCTCCCCAGGGAGAAGCATGGCCCCAGTGCCTTGAAGGCTTTTTTTTTAGGGGGCAGCCTGTACTGGGCTCTTGTGCCCCATTCTTCAGGAGGGGTTAGGTGGGTTGGAGCAGGGAGTTAGAGCAGGATGCCTTTGGGATGGTGCTGAGGAATAGGATCTGCATGTCTCATGCAGGTGTTTCCTAGGCTACCTAGACCACACAGCCTGGTCACTGAGCAGGGATAAAAGAGGAAATGGCTGAGTTTGGCTCATGGCTTTTCCACCCAATGTCCCTGTGAGCAGCTGTGGGTACCAGGTGAAGCTGAGTCAGGCATACTGGGGGGATGTGGGGTCGCCCACAAGCTCAGTTTGTCCTGTAGAGTGTGTAATCAAGTGCTGCCAGTACAGAGCTGTCAAAGCTGCTGGACTGGATGGAATCCATCTGTGTTAACAGCAGGATGCCAGCACTTGTCCAGGATGTGAGGTTAGGATTAGGGCAGTTGAAGCCAGCAGGGTTTTGTGTGTTGGTAGATGCCCAGACAGTAGATCCTTCTAAAAGACCAGTAATCCTGCCACACTTCAGTGTGCTTCTACTGGCCTTACTGGTTTTGTAGCTGCTGTGGGAGCTGAGACATCATGGGAGAAATGCATATGTGGTGGTGGAGATGAGGGAGACATAAATTGGGCAGAGCAGCTGGACCCTGTAATACCACTGGGAGCTCCCACTGAGCCCCAAACCCTTTGCTGTTGCATCCTAAGTAGAGTTCTGATTCCACATCTCTGCTGACAAGGAGATGTGGGGCAGGACAGCATTATGTGGTGGCAGTGTGCCTGGCCTCAGCTGCAGCAGGTCTCTGGAATGCTGTGCAGCTGGGGTCAGCACAGGGCTGCCCACGGTGCTCGCTGCCGGGGGAAGGAGGGCGTCAGCGCGGGAGCGTTTGTTGGCAGCAGGGCTCGGGGCTGTGGGATCAGCTGCTTTGCTCTGCCTCTTGTGCCGTTTAGTGACTAATCAGATTTTGGAGCCTGTTGGACAGATTCAGCTGTCTCCCCAGAACAATACGCCAGCTGTATTTTTAAACACATCACGTGGCTTCAGGGAAGTCGGCAGAGCAGAGTGCGGCTCGCTGGGGCTGGGAGATGCTGTGTCCTGCTTGGAGCTGTGACTAGGAGGGAGCATCTCCTCCCTGGCTCTGTCACATTCCCTTGGTGCCAGGGCTCCTGCTGGCTGGCTCTGCCCAGGTAAGGACTGCTGGGCTGGCCAGGATTTCCCTGTGGCTGCAGGGCTGGGTGCTGCCTGTCCAGGAGGGCCCTTTCTCAGTGTGGTCACAGGTGAGTTCCTAGTCCCATGATGTGTAGCTGAAGGGATGAGGCTCTGCAGATTTGAGAAGGTGTTGTTACTGTTGCTGAGGGCTCTGCCTAGAATTGAGGGAGATGCTTCAAGTAAAGGACCCACCTGTATCTGTATGAAGTTGCTGTTGGGGTGGTGAGGTTTTTCCCCAAGTGTGGGGCTGGAGATGCCAGCTTCAGGGCAGGTGTGCCATTGGATAATGCAGTTTGGATGGGTATATCCCAGCATCTCTCCTCAGTCGTGCTCAGCAGCTCTCCCTGGTGCTGACACCACACTGTGCTGGTGTCTAACCATAGTGCACTCGAGCATGATGGTGTCATTCTCCTGGTTTGGCTGGTGGCTTGGATTATTAATCCTCACCTGCATGGGAGTTGCTGAAAATCTGGGTTAAAACCTTGTGGTTCAGCTTGCTGAGATCAGTTAGGGCTTGGAGGATCTCAAATGGATCCTGAATTTGCTTTGCTGAAAGCTTCAGGGCAAGCTGCCTTGTTTTGCAGCCTGTGAATGATTAAAACCATTTCTGAATGCTTTGCTCTTTTCACTTGGTTTGGGTACACATTTAGCTTGCTGAGACTTGCTATTTTTGAGTAGACTGGCTGGTGTTGTGCCCCTGTGGGCTCCCTGCCCTACATTCCCTCTTGTGGGTGGCAGTTGCCCCCACATGACTGACCAGGATGTGGCTTCATGGCCTTTGGATGGCCTGGTCCTCTGCTCAGAAGCAGCTCTCTTTGTAGGGAGATGTTTTTCTGGATTCTCCTGAGTAGGAGGAAAACCTGCAGTGTGAGGGAAGCAGTCTGACACATCCCTGTCTGCAGGCTCTGGGGCAGAGGGCTGACCAGACAGACCTGCTGTGAGCACACACCAGGGATGGTGAAGCCTCTGTCAGCAGCCAAGGCTGGCTGGCACCCTCTTGGCTGCTCACAGCCAGCTCCTGGCAGGGGTGATGTGAGCAGTGTCCCATCTCAGTCTGAAAATTCATGCTGGTGGGCCAGGTGTGCCTCCCACTTGTGTGTGCCCCCATCCCAGGGGGAGCTGTCCCCCTGAGTGCCAGCTTGCTCCAGGGCAGGTGCAGGGGATGGCATGGTCTGGGCAGAGGGCCCTGTCCCAGAGGTCTTCTGAGGTCCATAATCTGGGATGTGGGACCTCTGAACTTCTTCCAGATTAAATGGATTCTCTGTTCTCTGCAGTTCTGTCTGGGTTCAGTGATGGCAAGCAGGCAGTGCCACCTCCCAGACATGACATCTGTGCACTGACAGGAGCCTGGTGGCCTCCTGGGCCACTGGAGCCAGGGGAAGGGGCAGTGTTGTGCTGCAGCCCTGACAGACTCTGTCCCTCTCTGTTGCAGTTCTCAGCATGCTGAGTAACCCTCTTGGGAACGTCCTGGGGAAGCCCCCACTGGGTTTTCTGCCTTTGGACCCCATTGGTTCAGACCTGCCAGAGAAGTTCTCCACACCATCGCTGAGGAACTCGCGCTCCCTCCTGGACTCGCGCTCCAGCAGCCCCTCGGACTCGGACACCAGTGGGTTCAGCTCTGGCTCTGACCACCTCTCAGACTTGATTGTAAGTTTGGGTCTTGAGGTTTTGCTCTTCTGGTTGTTTTTTTTTGGGGGGGGGGATGGGGGAGAGCAGGGAAACACTCAGCTGCCAGCTAGAGCCCTGCCTGCTCAGGAAGGGGAGGAACGCTGGGAGGAGCAGTTGTGCACATACTGGCACAGCCCAGGGTATGGGAGAAAGGCTGCCCATGCAGTCCTTCAGCACAAGCCAGCAGTATCCTTGTATTTTTTTATTTCTAATGTTCTGGCTTTTTTACTCTGTGCTTGCAGCCTTACTGGGTTACAGTAGTTCCCAGAGGGATATTGGGTGCTTGAGCTGGTGTGTGGCAGGGCTGTGTCTGTGCCCTGATCCCAGCAGAAAGGTGGCTGATACAGCCTGGGCTTCTCAGGAGCCACTGTCCTTGACTTTCATTGCTCTTCCTGTTTGCTGACTGCACTTCTCTATCTTAGGGTGGTTTCTTCTAGAGCAAACTGTGTCTAGCCTGCTCTCATTCCCTAAAGCACAGCTAAATTTGAGAGGCAGGGAGCAAGTGAGTGTCTGGCTGCCCCAGTCTGCTGGGGTTGGGTGCAAGTGGCAGCTCTGGGTGCCAGCAGGACAGCCTGGCTCCAGCCAGCTCTGGGATGCTGCTTCATGGCCTGGCCTTGGCACAGAAGGACAAAGCCAGGAGCTGTTCCAGGCTCTGTTGTGGTGTGACTGTGGCCTTGATCCCTGTGTTGGGGTGGGTGTGAAGGACAGAGCTGACTGGATGTGGGGTTGATTCTGCTGTGATCCACCCTGGAGAAGCAGGCTGCGCTGAGTGCCTGCAGCACCCAGGCAGTGGTGGTGGCAGGTGGTGCAGGACACAGGGCTCTCTGCTGGCCTTGTTTGTAAAGGGCAGGACTCTCAGCATGGCCCTGGTGTGGGTGGCTGCTGTGGCAGCCCAGGGACAGATTTGCAGCACAGCTGGCACTGAGCTGTGCAGAGTTTTGCTTCCCTGCTGTTCCATTAATCTGAGCTTTCCTTCCTGCTGCCCTGGGAGGGGCCTGCAGTTCATGGTGCCCACTCCCTGGTCAGGCAGCCCTGGAGCTGGGCTGTAAGGATTAGATCCAGCTGGTACCTGCAGAGTCCATGGGCACTTCCAGCAGGCCCTACCCACTGCAGGCACAGCACAGAGCCTGAGGCTCCTTCTGGGGTGCCTGGTGTTCCCCAGGGTGACACTATTCTTGAGGCTGTATGGCCAGGGGTAGGTGTTGACCTGGTGGTCTGTGAAGTGCCTCCTGCTTAATAATCCTTGCTGCTGATGATAGGCGTGGGTTCAGTAGAGAATGGCCCAGGGCTTTCCTAGGGTGCCAGGATGTGTTGGGGCTGTTGCTTTCTTGCTTCTGCCAGGCCTCAGAGGGTCTCAGGAGATCCCTGACAGCTCTCTTGCCATGGGCAAGGGCAGGGCCCCAGTGTGATGCCTCACCTGTGGCATTGTGCCCCTACTCAGAGCTGGATTTCAGTGTGGCCTTTCTCTTGCAGTCAAGCCTTCGCATATCCCCTCCTCTGCCCTTCCTGCCTCTCAGTGGGGTGTCGAGAGACCCCTTGAAGATGGGAGTGGGATCCCAGCTGGATCAAGACCAAGCTGCCCTGGCTGCAGTAACTTCCTCCCCGGCCAGTGCATCAAAAAGATGGCCTGGAGCATCTGTGTGGCCTTCCTGGGACCTTCTGGACTCTCCAGAAGACCCCTTCAGTATTGAAAGAGAAGCCCGGCTTCATCGGCAGGCAGCTGGTGAGTGCAGGGGGGGTCCAGGGGATGGTCCCACACTTGAGGGAGGGCAGGTGGTCTCTGTGTAGACACTGGCTGAACAGAGTTTGTTCCAGGCCCAAGCCTGACTCTGGCTCTACCTGCCAAGAAAACAGGTGGGTCTGGGCAGCTGTCTGTGGCTGTGCAGCTCTGCTCAGCCTGTAATTGGGGAATATGGGGGGACCTGTTGGAGGGTGAGAAGTAAATGATCCTGTACTGAATATTACTGGTCTTCTCCAAGCTGTGAATGAAGCAACCTGCACCTGGAGTGGGCAGCTGCCTCCCCGAAACTACAAGAACCCTGTCTACTCCTGCAAAGTGTTCCTGGGAGGAGTCCCATGGGACATTACAGAAGGTGAGCAGCCCCTGGAAGGTGAGGCCCCACACCAAGCCCTTGGGTGCTGACATTGGGAACAGAGCTTTCTCAGGTCAGTAGGGGACACTGACCTCTCTCCTTCTGTTTGTAGCTGGGCTGATCAACACTTTCCGTGTTTTTGGCTCCCTGAGTGTGGAGTGGCCTGGTAAGGATGGCAAACACCCACGCTGTCCTCCCAAAGGTAATATGCCTAAAGGTAATACCAAACACGGTAGGGTTACTTTTTTCCCATGCTATGTTACAGCACGGATGCTGGGATAGTACAGCTGCATGCTGGTGACTGGTTGGTAAAGAGCACCTGGGTAATGTCCTGTCCTCACCTGGGTCTGCACCTGAACTGCAGAGCACTGGCACCACAAACCCAGCCTCCTCACCCATCCATAGCAGGGTTGGACAGAACTGTGGGCTGGGGGAACTCTCCTTGGGTGTTTTTGGGAGCCCCATGTAGGGCTGTGGCTCCAGAACAGCTGCTGCCCCCACTGCCAGCATGTGCAGCTGGGCTGATGTGTTGTGTGAGCAGGAATTAGTTACTGGGTGGGGAATGGCTGGTTTGGAGGGCTGATGGCCTCATTCAGTCACCAGAACAGTGTGAAGTGGAGTCCCTGGCATTCAGGGACTTTAAAAGCCTGGACTGTATTTGAGCCAGGCCACCCTAAATATGAAGTAAGGTCTATGTTTTTGCAGACCTTGTTGTGGCCAGGCTGGTGGTGCCCACCTCACATGTCCAGGTGTAGTTTGTGGATGACAGACAGTGGCCCACATGGCCCTGGACCTGGGCATCCTGCTCATTCTGCTGTGCTTGGGTTTGGGCTCTTCCCAGCTTGGCTTATATGTAAGAGTCTGCTGGGAACAGCAAGAGCTGCCACACAGATAATTCAGGTGGCACCCAAGCGTGATTTTGAGGATGTCTGCAAACTGGGGTGATCTGTTCCTCCTCCACCACAGCTCTGACAGCTGCTTCTTTCCCTTCCCTTCCAAAGGATATGTCTACCTGGTGTTTGAGTCGGAGAAGTCGGTGCGTGCGCTGCTCCAGGCGTGCTCCCAGGACCTGCTGAGCCCTGATGGGCTCAGTGAGTACTACTTCAAGATGTCCAGCCGCAGGATGCGCTGCAAAGAGGTGAGCAGAGCTGTGAGAGCAGCTCTGGCAGCAGGGCATGTGGAGGGAGATCCCTGGAGGAAAGGAAAGCAGGGCTGGAATAGCAGCTGAAGGCATGCTGGCTCCCGACTGGCTGAGTGCTCTGTGCCTGTGGTAGGGATCAGTGTGTCAGCTCAGTGTTTGTGTCCCTCACACCAGCTTATGGAAACCAACCTGGAGTTTCTGGATTGGTGGCAGACCCTGCCTTCAGGCCTCAGTTAGTTGGGACAGAGCACAGAAACAGGTATTTGACTGCTCTGTGCTGGTTCCATCACACCTTTGCTTGCAGAGGCAGACTGGGATCCCTCAGGTGCTTTGTTAGGCCTCCTTTGCTCAGCAGGCAGGTATTTTGGATCCTAGGCTGCTCTCCAGCATGGCCTTCACTGGCTGACCTGTGTTTTGAGGGTGTTGGGGATGCCAGAGGCTCTGCTTGGACTTGTAGGAAAGGGGGACCTCAGATCATGGACAACTGCCTGAATTCAGGGATTTACAGGATTGAGATGTGGCTTGTAATCTAGACAGGCACAAACTAATTGTGCTGTAGACAGCTCTCCTGGTGTCTGGCAATTGGAAGTGCTTCTGTGCTCGGTGATTCAGTTCTGCCAGAAGCCTCTCTCCAGAGACCACCATCAGCTATAGAGCAGATGGGAGCTCATGATGGAGCTGGCACTGGGTGATTATTCCAGTGTTCCACTCCAACTCCATGTTGGCTCCTGTGCTAGGAGGTACCTGACTGGGCTGTAAATACTGGTGGAGGGATGTGGATTATCCCCAGGAAACTGCTGGCTTGGGTTCTAGTGTGGCTGGAAGCAGAGTTGGTTTTGGCCCCTTGTGGGCTGTCCGGAGCTCTAGATGAATGTGGACCCTGAGCAGCAATAGATAACAGGTTACATTTGGAGCTTGGGGTGAAGTCTGAGGCTCAGGGGTTGCTGGTTGCAGGTGCAGGTGATCCCGTGGGTGCTGGCCGACAGCAACTTCGTGCGCAGCCCCTCGCAGCGGCTGGACCCCAGCAAGACGGTGTTCGTGGGGGCCCTGCACGGGATGCTGAATGCAGAGGCCCTGGCTGCTGTCATGTACGACCTGTTTGGAGGAGTGGTCTATGCTGGCATTGACACTGACAAGCACAAGTATCCCATAGGTAAGTGATGGTTCTGCTGGGATTGGTGGTTCATGGCTGCAGCGTGCCCTTGGCTTGTCCTTCAAGCAGATGCTGACTCTCCTACAGTCTGTGCTTCTTATCTCCTGGCCCTGAGGGGGACAAGACCAGCTTTGGAGAGGGCTGATAGACCTGATGTGCCTGGGAATTGGAAGGTCCTGGATCATTCCAGAGCAGCCTGAAGTTTTGAATATGCCTTAAGGCATTGTTGAGGTTTCTCTGTCCTTGTTCAATGCTGTTAGTAGTTGTTGGATGCTGTTGTAGCTGCTTTTCCATTCCCAGGGCAGAGACAGCTGTGGGTCTTAACCCACTCTTGGGCTCTTGTCACCAGAGCTGAAACATGGTATGTTTGAGGTATATGTGTACCTCCCTGGAGACCTGACAGGCCAGGGGACAGCACTGAGGTGGCTGGTCTGTTGGAAAAACCCCACAGCTTGTACCTGAGGATCGGCTTTCCAGGCTCAGGCTGAAGCAAGTCACAGATCTGGGGAGACCTGGTGTTGCCAGGCAGTAACAGTGTCAGAGCTTGTCACTGTACTTGGACAGCAGTCAGGCTTTTCTCCTTTAGGACATGCATGTGGTGCTGCAAAGCCCCTGAAATGCTTTTAGGGGGGCAGTCTCAAGGAGGGTGGGAATGTGAGTATGAGACTTTAAACAAATCCTCAGTGTGACTGTGGATGAGGTGTCACAGAACATCCCTGTTCTGGCCTTGTGATATCCCACTGTATGACCCCAACCTCCTGTGGTTCATGCAGAGCCCAGGTTGCTCCAAGTGGGCAATATCCATCTCCCAACACTTCCACCCTTAGAGCTGTCCTGAAGTCACAGCAGTCAGAGTTCAGTTTTGGTAATTAAGCTGTGCCCTGGTTGGTTGTGCTGATTGAGGGCATCTCCTGTAACCCCAAAGTGGACCCAGGCCCTCCTGCCTGTGTCCTGTGCATTGCTTTGGGAGGGGAATGGATGGGTTTTGAGTGGCACTTAGTCCTGTGGCTGAGCTGTAGAGATCTGCCAGTGTCAGACCTGGAGCTTAGCAGAATGTGGCTGGAAGCGAGCAGTGCTGGAATGCTGCTGACTAGCAATGAGACTGCAAAACACAGGGCTCTGGGGTGAGGGGGAGGCTGGAAATAAAAGCTGCTGAGACAGCTCAGCAATGGCATATTTCAGGTGTAGTGTGTATTCCTGCTTCTCCTGGGAATGTGTGCCTGGAGAAGGAGGCAGGAAGAGTCCCCAAGCCCTGGATACCATATCCCTGTCAAAACTGTTCCCCTGTCTGAGTGGCACTGGGGAAAGGGTGGTGCTGACAGTGGTTCTCTCTTGATCTCTGCTGTTCCTCTCTAACTGTTGTTGTCTGGCTCATTCCAGGGTCAGGCCGTGTCACCTTCAACAACCAGCGCAGTTACCTGAAGGCTGTGACTGCTGCATTTGTGGAGATCAAAACCACAAAGTTTACCAAGAAGGTGAGTGGGGCTGGTGAGGCAGCACATGGAGGGGCCTGTGTCATGGGTGGTGCTGCTGGGAGCACCAGTGTTCATGGGCTTGGCCCATATTCCTGCTCAAGCAGCATGAAGTGGGGCTGCTCCTCTGCCAGCCCTAGGGGTGCTGCTGGGGATGGGTTTGAGGTACCCAGGGAGAGGGCAGTCAATCCATGCCCACTGCTCCTCCTCCTGCAGGTTCAGATTGACCCATACCTGGAGGATTCCATGTGCCAAGTGTGCAATGCCCATCCTGGCCCATTCTTCTGCAGAGACCAGGTAAGAGCAGTTCTGCAGCTTGTGTTCAGGGGTTTTCTCAAGGAGGAGCAGGCCCTGCTGCTGGGTTTGGGGATATATACACTGGCCCTTGCCCAGTGGGCAAGATGAGGCCCATCTGGGAGGAGGATGGCCTTGTTTTGGGGGAGGTGCAGCCATCCTGAGGAGGCTAATTCTGGTTCTTGTCAGGAGGCCCAGGCAGGCAGTGTCCACCTGGCTTTGAGCTAGGGCTGCTGCAGCTTGCTGGTTCTGTGCCAGCACTGGGAACTGGTGTGGGAAGTACTGGTGCCCCTGAGGGGAGGCTGCTGCTCTGTGAGCCATGATGAGCTGGGGTTGGGGTGCGTGCCCCTGGGGCTGGCTGAGGCACGGGGAACTCTGGCTGACATTGCCTCACTGCAGGCAAAGGAGGTTGGCTGGGCTCTGGCAGCTTCCTGCAGAGCTGGGATAGGATATGAGCAGGGAATAGGAGTGTGGTGGGGAGCCCTGGCAAGCTCAACAGCTGCCCCAGTGCCCAGGGCCTGATGTTCAAACCTGTCCAAAAGATGGAAGCTGGGCACAACAGACCCTCCACAGCATCACTGGCATTCATTCTCTCCCAACCCACGGATCCACCGTGCTGGTGAGGGCTGCAAAACCAGGCAGTGAGGGAGGCTGCAGTGTTGCCCTTGTGCTCTGCCCACAGATCTGCTTCAAGTATTTCTGCCGCTCGTGCTGGCATTGGCAGCACTCCATGGAGGTTGCTGCGCCACCACCCGCCCGCTGATGCGCAACCAGAAGAGCCGGGACTCCAGCTAAGGGGCCGCAGAGGCGTGGGGCCGGCAGAGTCCTGGCAGAACCTGCCACCAGGAGAGCGCAGCAGCGCCTTGCCGGAGCCAGGCCCGGCTGGGAACGTTCTTCCTGAGGACTGACGGGGAAAAAACAAAAATCTTACATTCATGTTTGCACTTGCTGGTCTTTTTGTTTCTGCACTAATGCACAGTGAGTTTTGTTGGGGTTTGTTTGGGGGTGTTTTGAGAGGGGGAGTGCCCCTCAAGCCATTCTGCAGTTCCCAGACTTTGGTTCCTGGTTTGCTGACGAGAAGCAAAAATCAAAAATGAATAAACCCAACCAACCAAGGGCCATGTGTCGCGGAGGTGTCACCGCAGGCGCCTCTGACCTGGTTTTTTTATTTTTTAAAGGCGCTTTTTTTACATTCCTTGCAATACTGGTGGAGAGAGCGCAGGTCTCATTGGTCATTGTTTTGCCGTTGCCATACAGTGCCTTTCCATTCATTTACCCCCACCTGGATGGTGTGACCTGGGTGTTCAGCTGGCGTTTTTTACTGTAACAACAAGGAGACTTTGCTCTTCATTTAAACCAAATCATATTTCATATTTTACGCTCGAGGGTTTTTACGAGTTCCTTTTTACACTCTTAAAAACAGTTTTTAAGTCGTTTGAAATGAGGGATTTTTTTTGTTTTCCTGGCAGCTTTTAACATTATTGCAATTTGTGTCTGGGGGCTGCTGGCAGGACGTTGTAAATCCAGGGGTTTGCAACGGGACAGGCCGGGCTTTTTTTTTGTTTTTGGATTTGAAACTGGACGGGATGAGGATCTCTGAGCTGCTGTATATAGTTTTAAATAGTTTGTTGCACTTTTTTAAGTTGCACTTATGGGGGGTTGATAGAGGTTTTTAATCACACAAAGTCACAGGACTTAACCTTTTCTTTTGTAACAAGCTAAAAAAGGGCTGCGTTTTGGTGGATGATGAAGGTTCCTGGGAGCCCTTTCTCTTAGAGGGGACAAGTACTTTTCCTTTCCTTCCCAAGATGTTTGGAGTATCAGTGCAGTCGACTGAAATGCTGCTGCTGGGATTTGAGACCTTAATTATGCTGATCATTATTATTTTGTTACTTTCCCCTCTATTGGAAGCTGTGTGCCAAAGAACCAGTGTCATAATTTCTCCCTCTTTACTATGATTTTTTTTTTCTTTCCTGCTGAGCTGATGTTGCATTGTTGCATATCCCAGCTGCTCTTTGTGGGGTTTTGTGAAGCTGTGTGTGAAGTCTCTACCTCATTGTAGTATATGCAGGCAAGACTGCACTCTCCTACAGACGTGTGGAGTAAGCTGTGGTGTAGTTTTTGGCACATAATAAACACGTTGCAGCAAAAAACCCCAGTTTTCTTGTGCCTTGTGTCCTTCATGGGAGTTCTCCACAGCTCAGAGGGCTGTGGTGTCACTTCCTGAAGGTGTGGGGGGGAGGTCTGGATGTGTTTTGGAGGGAGGGATGGATGGAGCTGTGAGTTGTGGATGCTCTAGGTGGGAGCTCTATCTGCTGGGCAGTGCATTTTCAGGTTCCGTTTACCCGAGGTCTCTGCGGGCCCCTAGGCTCCAGCTGGAGCTCCCCTAATTGCAGCAAGAAGTTAATGAGGCTGGGCGGAGGGGCGGGTGTTCTCCCGCTGTGGCAGAGCGGGCGCTGCTCCTGCCGGCTGTGAGGGAGAGGGAGCCGGGGCTGCTCTCTGTGGGGCTGGGGAGGGCTGAGTTGGGCTTCGCTGCCGCAGCGGCCACCTTGTGTGCCCCATGTCCCTGGAACAGGGAGGGCTTTGGCTCCTTCCACGTCCCGTACGTAACTGCAGCAGCCCTGCTGTGGTCACTCCTCCTTTAGAGCTGGGTGGTGCGAGTTGGTGAGTGCCCAGCGTTGTCTGTCAGGCCAGCTGTGGGAGGGGCTGGTGCCTTTAGCACCGCGGGTTCTCTCGCCTTCCCTTCCGCGGCTGCTCCCTGCGGGGCCGGGGGCGCTGTGGAGCCCTGAGGCGGCGGGAAGGGCCGAGCTCCGCCGCCGCGCCCCGCCATGGCTCCGCCCCTGCTGGGAACCTCCGAGCCGCCAGGGGGCGCGCTGCGCGCCGCTGGTTTCCGGCGCCTGCCGCCAGCTTCCGCTCTCTTTCCGCGGCCTGCAGCTGCCATGGTGGGTCCGGACTCGCCATCCGCCGCCATCCGCGGGCGGGCCCGCGCCCCTCGCGGCGGAGAGCGGCGGAGGGGACCAGAAAGGACCGGGGCGAGGGGCGGCGGGGGGCGGCGGGAGCCGGGATGGCTGGGGAAGGGGGGACTAAGGAGAGGGGCGCTGGGCCTGAGCTCGGCGGAGCCTGACCGGCGGCCCTCCGCCCACCCCGCGTAGGGGCGCGTTCGGACGAAGACGGTGAAAAAAAAGCGGCGCGGGTGATCATCGAGAAGTACTACACGCGCCTAGGGAATGACTTCCACACCAACAAGCGCGTGTGCGAGGAGATCGCCATCATCCCCAGCAAGAAGCTGCGCAACAAGATTGCGGGGTGAGGAGCCCGCGGGCCTCCAGTGGGCTTTGGGCAGCCGGGGGGGGGCCCGAGGGGTTTGGGCAGGCGGGAGGTCCTGGGGGACTCGGGCACGGCGTGGGGGTTCCTGCTGGGCCCTGCATTCGAAAGTGATTACGGTCCCGCCCGTGGCCGGGTCATTGATAGTGCAGGGAGAGAAGTGCGAGAGTTTTCCCGTGTTTGGGGGGGTCTGTGTCTCCCCCAAACCCTGTTGCTGTCGGACACTTTGTCTGTGATGTCCCCTGGAGGTGGTGGGATGATGCTGGGGTAGAAGGTGGCAGTTGTCTTCATCCTGCCGTGGTTCCAGGATTTGGGGTGTGGGGAAGGGTGATGTGAACTCTGGGAGAGCCCAGGAAATGCCCGCGTCCCCGCAGGTATGTCACCCACCTGATGAAGCGAATCCAGAGGGGCCCTGTCCGCGGCATCTCCATCAAACTGCAGGAGGAGGAGAGGGAGAGGAGGGACAACTACGTCCCGGAGGTGAGGCTCCAGGCTCCCCATCGCTCTGTCCTGCCTTCTGTGTCTCCATAAACCGTCCCAAGTTTAAAACAAACCTTCAGCCAGGAGAAACAGGAGTGTTTGGATCAAGGGGGCCTATGTGGATCCCTCCAAAGCTGCTACCTGCCACAGGAAGGGCAGCTGACTTCTTGTGGTTTAGTTTTTCTAAAGTAAAATTCGGGAAAAAACTATTTGATGGGAAGCAGGATGCTATTTTAGAGTGGCTGAAAACCTGCTCTGCAGGTAGCATCCCCAGAATTGATGGTTTTGGGAAAACATCTTTGCCTTAAACCTCTGTTTGGACGGGGTCAAGATCTCACCTGGGTGAGGTGGTCCAGAAAGGCTTCCTTTGTTCCAGGAATATGTTCCTATTGCTCCTAAATCTTGTAGCCTTCAGGTGCAGCACATCTTGCCCCTTTCCCCAATTTTCCCAGTGGCTCCTGGCAGAGCTGTCTGTTTCTTTGCTGGTACCAGAGAGGGATTATAGGGAAGGGAGTCCAAGCAGGGAAGGAATGTCCATGCTGCAGCTGTTGGTGCAGTGTCAGCACACAAACCTGTACTGTGTGGTTTCTTGGAAAAATCCTAGTGTTACATAACTCTTGGGGAAGGAAACCTGTAGAGTTTTGGCGTCTGGAGAGGGTGGAGGAAGTTCTACTGGGATTAAAGAGCAGGAGAGCACAGGTCCTGGAGGTGGGACAGCCTTTGTTGGCACCATGGTGGGCTTGTGTCACAAGGCAGCTGTGTCACTGATCACTGTGCAGTACAGGGTCCAGTGCCAGCTCCTTAGCAGCTTTGGCCTGGAGCAGGTTGGGCCTCGGTTTCCAGAAATTTGCCATAAAACAGGCTTTTCCCTCTACTGCCTCTTGTAGTGTTCAGTCAGGAAAGCTGTGTTCCATCAGGATGCTCCTGGCTCTGCTGCTGGAACTGTTCCCTGCAGCACTGGGCTGAGACCAGAGTGGCCGTGGGGACACCCAGGTAGTTGTGGGACTTTACCAATCACACCTTTTCTCTCCCCTCTGTCTCCAGGTCTCTGCCCTTGACCAGGAGATCATTGAAGTGGACCCAGACACCAAGGAAATGCTGAAGCTCCTGGTTAGTGGCCACAACTGTTCCCTGCCCAGCTGCTGACATGTCTGTGGCACACCTGCTGCCCTGGGTGGCTGGATGGTGTTAAGGGCATCCTTCCATCTGGGGTCCCATGGGAGGTTTAATTTGTGTGGCTTTTGGAAGGGCAGAGGCTTGGGGGCTTTGCCACCAGCAGGGTGGGGGTATCCATTCTGATAATTCCCTTACCAGGGAGTCAATCTCCAGAGCAGGATGGTCTCCCCTGCTTAGAAAACCTGTGTCTACCCTTTGTGCTGCCACAGCACTTCCCACACCTTCCCGGAGGAACTTGCCCCCCTGTCAGTGGGCAGGATGCTGTGACTGATCCCATTGTTCCTCTGCTGTTTCCAGGATTTTGGCAGCCTGTCCAACCTGCAGGTGACACAGCCCACAGTGGGAATGAACTTCAAGACACCCCGAGGAGCTCTCTGAGTCAGTCCCTATGTGTTGCTTTTCCAATAAACGTGAGGAAACCATCTCAGCCTGCCTTGCTCTTTAGACACCCAGGGGATGAGGGAGGGTGGGTTCCTGGGATGCTGCATTGGGGCATGTGGATGATTTAACACCTTTGTGTGTGGCAGCATCTTTTTGTGTTCTTTCCTGGCAGTTTGGGGTGTGAGGTGCAAATCTGTTTTTTAGAGGCTCTCCTGCCTTTGGGGCAGCCAACCATGGTGGCTCCTTGGAGCTTGTGGGAGCCCATCCTAGGTTTGCCTATGCTTCTTCCAGGTGGACAGCCCAAGGAACAGGCTGTGCCACAATAAAAGGTGGTTTTTATAATCCTAATGGTAACTTTCAAGTGCTTAAATGTAAGGGAGAAGTCTTATATTTCCTTGATTAAATGAAAGTAAGGAGACCTTGGTGTGTCCCTTTAAGGAAAACTTGCTTAAACTAAACATAGGTTAAATGACCACCACCACCTCATCCTGGAATAAAAAGAAAATATTTTGTGTTTTGAGGAGGAATGTCTGTATTTACATTTGTTGTGAAATTTAGTTTAAATAGTTACTTAAAGAAGCAAATACTGCAATAACTGTAGCCAGTACTTAAATAACACATTGAATACTCTGAGCTGCATTCAGATAATTAATAAATCATCTGGCAGCTCTTAGAGTGAATCTTTTGCTGCTCTAGCCACCTGCTCCTTACAATTTCCTCTTCATTTTGGTCTTCTTGCTGTGAAGGCTAAATTTGCTTTGAACCCAGTAGGCTGCATAGCCCGAGGTGCCAGGGATAAAGTCGTGGAGTTCTCCCTCGTATTTCTTCATGTCCCTTGCAGAAGCATAACCTGCAGAGGGAAAAGGGGCTGAGTCCCTGCTCCATCTGCCCCATCTGCAGCCCTTTCCAGGTGTATTTACCTGTCACCATGTTATTTATTGGGTATTTCTGGAGGGCACGGTATGGAAATTCTCCCTGGGCAAGTTCTTCAGAGTCTGTTTCTTCACTGCTGTACCAGGAGGGAAAAAAATCTGTGTTAGTTCCTATGTGATAGGACTGCCTGGAATTGGGGATGCATACAAATCCCACCACCCAAGGTAGGAAAATACCTCTCAACCAGGTCTAGTGCTTCCTCTGCCTCTGTTTCCTCCTCACAGCTATTACTTGCTGCTTCTGGTTCATCTGTCACATTTTCATTGGTCTGTGAATATCAGTGCAAGGATGAGTTACAATTGTGCCCTAGGTCACCTGCAGAGCACCTGGGACATACTCTGAGTGCATTCATTTTTAGGGCTCATGATTTCAAGCATAATTCAGAGTTAAATTTTAAATCTAAGGGCATTCCTGCTTCAAAAGTGCTGGGAAGTTGCTTTGAGAGGAGTGGGCAGTGACATGAAGGAAAACACACCAAAGGGCTGAGCTCAGCCTGTGGCAGCTGGAATGGTGGAACAGCACTCTCCTGGGAGACCAGATGTATCTGGGCAAGGGAGATAATCCCTCCACTGCTCTCCCCCTTGGGATGTCATGCTGGGATGGACACACAGCACAGCAAGCACAAGGAATCGGAATCAATTAGGTTGGAAAAGACCATTGAGTCCAACCAGTGACCAATCACCACCTACCCAACCAGACCAGAGCACTGAGGGCTGTGTCCAGTCATTCCAGACAGCTTGTTCCAATGCCTAATCACCCCCTCTGGGAAGAAATTATTTCTGATGTGCAACCTCCACCTCTCCTGGTACAGATGAAGGCAGTGTCATCCTGTCCCTTGGTCCCTGGGAGCAGTGCCTGACCCCCACACAGCACCATCCTCCTGTCAGGGAGTTGTGCAGAGCCACAAGGTCCCTCTGAGACTCCTTTTCTCCAGGCTGAGCCTCCCCAGCTCCCTCAGCTGTTCCTGGTGCTCCAGACCCTCTCTTCCCTTTGCTGCACCTGCTCCAGCACCAAAATGGCCTTCCTGAATTTAGTTGAGAGGTACAGAACTGAACACAGGATTCAAGTTGGGGCCTCAGCATTGCCCAGTACAGGGAAAAACAACTTCCTGATCCTGTTGGCCACACTACTGACACAGGCCAGGTGCCATTGGCATTCTTGGCCACCTGGACTCCTATTTGGCTGCTGTTGATCAGCACTCTGAGGACCTTCCTTACTGGGCTGCTTTCCAGCCACTCATCTCAGCCTGTAGCTCTGCAGGGGTTATTGTGGCCAAAGTGCAGGACCCATTGATCCAGCCTGTCTGGGTCCCTCTGCAGAGCCTTCCTAGCCTCCAGTAGAACCACACTGCCACTCAACTTGGTGTCATCTGTGTATCTGCTAGTGGTGGACTCAGTCCCCTCATTCAGATGGGAAATGGTGTCAAAAGCTCTGCTGATGTCCAGGTAGGCATATCCACAGCCTTTCCTTCATCCACCAGGTGCATTCTCCCCACCATGACCTGCCCCTCCTAAATGCTGGCTGGGTCTGATCCCTTGGTTTTCCTCTATGTGCTATGTGATGGCACTCAAGGTGCAACCTTCCCTGCCACAGGTGACACTGAAAGGCCTGTAATTCCCTGGATCCTCCTTCCAACCCTTTTGGATGAGTGTCACATTGATACCCCATCATCTGGGCCCTCCCCAGGGAGCCAGGACTAAAGACAATTGATGGAGAGTGGCTTGGCAAGCTCTTCCTCCAGCTCCCTCCTCACTCTGGGATAGATCCCATCCAGACCCATGGACTTGTGAGCATCTAAGTGGCACAGCAGGTCACTGACTGCCTCCTCCTGGATTTCTGGGGCTCCATTCTGCTCCCCATCCCTGTCTACCACCTCGAGGGCTGTTTGTCCTGATACAGCTGGTCTTAGTGTTGAAGACAGGCAAAGAATGTGTTAAGTACTTCAGCCTTTTCCTAGTCTTTGGTGATGGACACTCCAAAAAAAAGTTGAGGTTTTCCTTGGTCCTCCTTTTGTTGTTAAAGTATTTATAAAAGTATTATCCTTTACAGAAGTGGTCAGATTAAGTTCTAACTGAGCTTTTACCTCTTTAATTTTCTTTCTGCATGACCTAAGGACATCCTTAAATGCTTCCTGAGTTGCCTGCCCTGTCTTTTTTTCCCCTGAATTCCTGTGAAAGCTCCCTGCTGAGCACAAGCTCATCCTCCACCACACACCTGTGTAGTACAAATTTTTCATCTTACCTGCTTTTCAAGGGCATCTGCCTTCTCCCAAATAAACCAGCCAATTTTCCTTCTGATTTCTGTCAAGAACAATAAAACTAGTGACTGAGAGCATCAAAGAACAGGACTGTGGCTGTTGCACCCTGCAGGTGCCTCTGGGGAAAGCCCAAATGCAAGGTCCTGCCCCTAGGCCAGGGAAATCCCAAGCACAAAATCAGGGTGGACGAGAATAGATTGAAAGCAGCTCCAAGGAGAAGTACTTGGGAGTGCTGGTAGATTAAAAGCTCATGGATATGATCCAGCCATGTGTCCTGGGCTTGTGGGCAATGTTGGCAGCAGTGCTCCTCCAGCTCTGAGGTCCCCAACAAAAGGACATGGAGCTTCTGGAGAGAGTCCAGAGAAAGCCATGGACATGCTCCAAGGACTGGAGCCCCTCTGCTCTGGAGCTAGACTGGGAGAGCTGGGAGTGTCATCCAAAGAAGGCTGCAGGGCCTGGACTTGGGATAAGTGCCTGGAGTGACAGGACAAGGGGGAAAGGTTTCAAACTGAGGGCAGGATTAGATGGGATACTGGAAAGAAATTCTTCTCTGTGAGGGTGGTGAGGGCCTGGCACAGGTATCCCAGAGCAGCTGTGGCAGCCCCATCCCTGACAATGTTCAAGGTCAAGCCATTCTGCAGTAATAGATGGATCATATTCTGCCCTCTGGGAGGAAAAGCCACTCCCACGCAGAAGGAAAAGTCCCTACAGCTAAGGAACTGTCAGTTCTAGTTTGCACTAAGGCTGCACTCACAGGGGATTTCCCTGGGAAAACATCCTCAGATTAATTTTTTGCCTGACCTTCTTGCAGGCAGGCAGGGGGCAGGACGAAGTGGCCCAGAAGCACGGAGGGCTCCCCTGCAGTGCCAGTGTCTGCACACACCGAGAGGTAACAGGAGTGAAAGACTGTGGCTCTGCCCTCCAAGTAACGGAGGCTCTCGTGGATGCTGCAAAAGAGAAAGAGAGCTGGTTCCCACAGCACAACCTGGAAGCAAAGCAAAACTGAAATGTTAAGAGGGGTATTGTCATTAAACATGCTATGGTATTTTTGCCAAAAATACCGAATTTTCTGTGATTTTCTAGCTGTGAGACACATCCACTTACAGTCCTGGCTGTCAGCACCTCCCAAGGGCAGCCTGGAATAGGGAAAAAGGTAAATGTATTTTTAGGGATTACACAGTCCCACTCTGCTCTTGAGGTGAAACCACTTTGGGGAGAGCAAAGCCAGGATTTTTCTGCAATTATCCTTCCTATTCACACTGGTTCCTGTTCACACAGCTGAGCAAGGAAGAGGAGGTGGAGGCTGCTGCAGCCCTCACTGTCCTCCTTAAAGGGATAGTAAATCTTGTTTGCTGAGTTTAATGATGTGTATAATGATTACATTTTTTCATGAGAAACTATCTATATATATAGAATATATATCTTTTAAAAATTATCCAGAATTGCCCTGGGGGAACAAGCTGATCCAGCAGAACGTTATTGGAGAAGAAAAGTTGTTATCCTGTGTTTATTGGAATTCCCCTTGCTTAGCTGGAGCAGGTGGCTGAAAGATTCCAAAATTTGAAGCCAGTTTTAAGCACTGGTGTGTTAAAAAGGAACTACTTAGTCCAGCCTAGCAAAGCCCAAAACAAACACTGCAGCTTCCTTCCTCATAAATATGTTTACATTACTAAATAATGAATAAATACAAATATTCACTGATACGAAGGAAGATCCTGAAGACTTGCCTTATATTTGTACAAATATTCCATAAATCTCTGGTTTTTTATATTAAGCATTTTTGCCCTTTTCCATCCATTTTTACCCCAGTACTCCCTTTTAGCATTAACTGGCTTTTTAGCACCAGGTTCCTCCTTCTGTGGGAACTGTATCCCAAATTGCATCCTCATCTAAAATGCTGATTTTCCAGCATATAATTCACAGCCGGCAATAAACCAGCACAATTAATTTAATATGTATCACAGTTAAGCCCCTCTCAACACATGGATGGTTTTTCTCTGTTCTGAGAAATCTACAACTTAGTGTGGGTGTGTGTTTTCCTGACCCCACTGGGCGATGAGATCCTGGTAGATCCACACCGTGACTTTAAAAACACCCCTTTGATTTTTACGGAATGTCAGTATATCCATTTAATACTTTCCACTAAACGCATTAAAGCCTCCTTTGCCCACCTGCGGGTGTCGGGGTGGGCGGCATCGCTGCTGAAGAGGTAGTCAGCATCCAGCCAGTGGGTGGTGGTCCCGCCGCCGTCTGCTGCAGGGACAGGGAGTGACATGAGGGTGGGCACGCAGGAGTGACCTGCCGTGGGGACAGCTGGCTGTGGGGCTGCAGAGACGGGCCCTGCAGTGGAAGCTGTGATAGCTCCCCATGGCTTTGGGACTCCCATTGCTCCCCTGAGGGTTGATCAGGGGTTTTCCTCAGTGTGGGGGCACCGCCAAACTCATGCTCTGCCCTGTTGTGTGGGTCTCTACGAAGGAGCGTCAGGGCTGTGTCCCCACTGCTCTGTCCAGCTGAGGAATTACGGGGCTTTGATCCCCTTTTAATTCCCCCAGAGTAGTGACAAGGCTGTGCTCCTCCCAACTCCCCCGCGGATCCCTGCCAGCCCCGGGATTCCCCTGCACTTGGCCGCTGTCCGGCCCACTCACCCCACAGCCCCCGCGGGCCCGGGCTGACGCTCTGCGAGAACCAAGCGCGGCGCCCGCGGAACATCGCGGCGGGAACCGCCCTGAGGGGAGACGGAGGCGGGAACGGCCGTGAGGAGCTGAGGGGAGGCAGGAACCGCCCTGAGGGGAGACTGAGGCGGGAACGGCCCTGAGGGGCTGAGGGGAGGCGGGAACGGCCCTGAGGGGCTCAGGAGGAGGCGATAACTGCCCGGAAGGGACGCCGTGGTGGGAAAACCGGGCGAGAGGGAGAACGGCTGGAGCTGTGTCGGGGAGCTTTAAGCCGGATATTACAGAAAGGTTGTTCCCCCACAGTGTGGTCGGGCAGCCCCAAGCCTGACAGAGCTGAAAGGGCACTTGGACTTGTGCTCTGAAGCACATGGTGGAGCTTTGGGGTGTCTTGTGCAGACTTAGGAGTTGGACTCGATCCTTGTTCTCCTAGAAGTTAAAAAAAAAAAAAAAAAAAAAAAGCAAGCCAAAAAACCCAAACCCTTACATTTTGCTGACTGGAAACTGCTAGCAGAAAAACTGCTTATATTTCATAAAGCACAAATGAGGCTTGTTTTATGCTTCATGCTTCCCAGCATATCTCTGAGGATAGCCCATCCCCTGGGAACTGCTGTTAGCAGCAGCAGCAGCAGCAGCAGCAGCGCAGCAACATCCCGAGAACCTCAGAACACCCAAGACACTGGATAAAACAGAGATAATATTTCTGAACATGGTCCTGAAATCTAAAAGAAAATCAGCCTCTGGTGTGGGCATGTGTTGTTCTCCCACAGGCAGGGGATTTTTGAGTAAACCATCCAGATATTTCTTAAGAAAGAACATAAAAATCCCAGAGATGCAATCAGGGCAGACTTCCTCATTATGGGAAGACGATGTGTCCTTTGGAGACAGGGTCATTTCACATTGCCTCCACAAATCTTCAGTTTCTGCAGTTGACTCCACTCCTGTCCTAATTAGGATGCTCTCCTGGTAGAGAGGTTACCCAGCCATTATTCTGGTGCTCTTGAGGATAGGAAAGGTAGAGCTGAGGCAGTAGTATTTGTTTTGGGTACAACTGCACTTCTCCATGGGGTCAAGCACAGAGAGAAAACCAGAACTGCAATTCACCAACATACACACATCTGCTTCCCCCAGGCTCAGCTTTACACCACACACTCCAAGATGCATCAGCCAGAGCTCTACCCCTTGGAGAGACCACCATTCCCTGCCATTTCTCCTTTTAGGGTGTCCCACCCTATGTCCCCAAGGCTCTTTACCCCTATTTAAACATTGTGCCTTCCCTTCAGAGCCACAAAGGAGCCTCCAGCCAGGCAGACACCAAATTAGCAAAAAAAAAAAAAAAATCTTGAATTCTCTTTTTATTAATGGAAAGGTGCTCTTGCATATTCTCATTGGGAAAAAAGCACAACTGACCATCATGCCACCAGAGCTACATATCCACCCACAACCCAGCGGCCATCACAGCCTGTGAAATCAGCTTGAGCTGTCAAATTACTCTGAAGACACAGTTTAAGGACTAGCATTTTATTAAGGTATAAGCATCCTGTAAAATTTGGACCAGTGAAGAGCATTGTTTTTCAAGCAGTAATGTGGGCATTTTTAGCTAGATGCTCAAAAAGTCTGCAGAGATCCCTTGATGCTCTGGCCAAGTGATTTTTAACAAGGTTTATCAGCAAATTTCTGAAAGCAAGTTGATCACTCAGAGTACGATGAAGAATGGACACAAGCTTGAGAAGACTTTGTCTTGCAAGGATTTCTCAGATCTGCATGGAGAAAGTAGATTGACATCAGTCACTCTAGTGACATCTTCAACTGTAATTATTTTAGGACTAAAAACCAGTTTCTTGAGAGCAGTCTGACTTGCAGTGTCCTTTCAGAACCACCTTCCAGTGAGATTCAGGTAAAAATTCTGCAGAACTTGCTTTTCTGTCCCTTCCTTGGTAGAGTTCAGAGTTCAACAAAGAATAATCCTTTGTTCTCTACCCCAGGGAGTTTGTCCTGCTCTCAGCTCTTTCCATGCCAGGTTAGTAAATTCTCGTCCTCAGACCACAGTGAAGTCACCAACGTCCCACCTCCACCCAGACTTGTCATCCCTCACCAATGTCCCACCAATCAAAGCCACGGTGCTGTGTGGGCACAGCACATTCCAAACCCTGCCTTGGGGCCAGGTTTGCACCCTCACTGCCCAAAGGTGAGTGACAAACCAGAGGAGTGACTATACACAACTTTTTAGAGCTCTGCAGGAACTGGGGTGTTTCACGTAAGGGTCCTGTCAAGGCTTTTCCCAGGCACAGTTAATCATTATCCAGCCTCTAACAGGGCACATAACTGTTTCAACCAGAGTTATGTCAGCTGGCCCACATATTCAGTTTCTTTTCCCTACCAAGTGTTAAAGCAGAATTTCCCCATTGCTAAATCCAGATCAGTTACACGTAGGTAGTTTGAAGAAGTTGGAGCCCTCAGACTGAGACACTGGTGAATACACCCAAAAGTGTTTCAGGTTTGTGCTTCTCGAATTCCCCATGGCGCTGCCCTGCCACAGCCTGCTATCCACCCTGTGCACAGGGATCCAGAGCACAGTGACTTCCTGCTCCTCCCCTGACAGGATACAGCACTTCGGGACCTGAGGGAGCTTTAGGGGACCTGCGACAGCTCTCTGCAGTATCTAGCTGGCACAGCAACAACACACAGAGAAGATTTTCTCCCAAGTTCTCTTTTTTTTTGAGCAAAGGACTCTTGTAGGCATGGGACGGCCAAAACCGGACCAAAGAAGTGGGTAGAAAGGGTGCGGGAAGAGTTTTGTGTCCCAAATCAGCACTAATATTATCTACTTTTTGGGTGTGGTTGCTTCTGTTCCTCAGCTTTTCAAACCCTCCCCCCCTACAGAAATGGATCTGTGTTTCCCTTACTAGCATGGCACACAGTATAGGAATAACTCACCATGAACTGCCCCAGGCACAGCTCAGAAGTCTGGTTCTGCAGGAAAGAAGCGCAGAGCGTTAGGCTCGGTGTCAAATGACATCCTCTCTCCGCTGTCCCCACAAGGCTTCCCCCGGAAACAGCCCCGGTGTGGGAACCACAGAGTTGTCCTCAGCTATAGCTGAGGCTAGGTTTACCACCATCAGCCCCGACCGCTGCATCCGCCTTTATATTCACCCAACATCTTCTAGTTAAATTCACAAGACAGAGATCGGATGGCACGGTATCACCGAATCCCTACGGATTAGCACCAACACATGTCCTCCCTTTTTGGCTACAGTCAATTTTCTATCTCTAATACAAGCCCTTCAAACCCCGCTCCGTTACAACACCGTACTTCCCAGGAAAAGGAACAGAGACGGCATGGATATAGAACAAGGAGCTCCAGCAAGGAGGAGGGAAGGTACAGCATACCCCATCGGTAACTGCGTGGCTCCGGCATGGTGGAATGCACCACCCTACAAACGAAGTCATCACCCCTTGTGGGAATGAAGGGCGCATGGACCAGGCGCTGGAACTGCCACTTCTCGTTGAAGGACAAGTCTCCGTACTGGACGTCGGGAAGGGGCTCCCCGTTCTTCAGGAGTTGGATGTCAATCTTGGGTGGGTGAAAGCCAGCGACGAAGCACTGGAGGGTGTTCATCTTTCCTTCCTCAGCGCGAGAACGCGCGTAGACCTCGACCTTCGGCATCTCTGGAGATAAGGGCGAGGGCGTGTGAGAAGCGAGGCTGCGGTGGGCATCGCCTCGACACCAACACTCGCCCACCCACTCACCCGGGCACAGAGACCCGGGACCCCGCAACCCCGCCAGGACCCTTCGCGCCACCCCAGGCACTCACCAGCGGCCGCCCCCTGGCCGAGCAGCGCCAGCAGCGCCAGCAGCCCGAGCGCCAGAGCTCCCCGCGCCATCGCCGCTCCTCGCTGCCCCGCCGTTTCCCGGAATGCCCCAGCCCTTTCCGCGCTCTGCCTTTTATACCCGCCGGAACCCGCGGCCAATCGCGGCGCGGAGCGGCCGGCACGTCACCGGTCTCTGAGCAGAACGGGAGCTCCGGGGTTGTGCGAGCCAGAGCGGCGCTTTCGCTTTCAGTTCCGCACTGGGTGCGGGGCGAGACCCGAGCACAGACCCTGCGGCGTCGGGCAACGGCGGCTGGACTGAGCGCGGCTGGGCAATGCCACCTGCTCTGCACCAGCCCCGCGGTGGACACAGACCCAGGGCAGCGCCCGTCCCCTGGCCACTGCTGAGACCACACCCCAAATCCTGGGGTCAGTTCTTAAGGACACTGGGGGAACTGGAGCACATGAGCAGCTGAGGGGGCTCGGCCTGAAGAAAAGGAGGCTCGGGGGGACCTTCTTTCTCTACAGCTCCCTGGGGGCAGCCAGGTGGGGTTGTGCTCTGCTCCCAGGAAGCAAAGGAGAGGAAACAGCTTCAAGTAGCACCAGGAAGGGTTTAGATTGGATCTTGGGGTAAAGTTCTCTGAAAGGGCTGTCCAGCCTCACCACAGGCTGCCAGGGCAGTGGTGGAGTCCTCATCCCTAAAGGGATTTAAAAGCCCTGTGGATGTGGCACTTGGGGATATGAGTGGCCTTGGCCTTGATGGTCACACAGAGCTTTTCCAACCTCTAGCAGAAGATTTTGCATTGAGGCCCAGTAGTACACCAACAGCCTATGGTGGAGCAAGCTGTCCACTTTCCTTTACAAACCTCTTTCAAAACCTGCATGGAATATCTCATTCCAGCAGCTGCAAGGTGAGAAACTGGCTGTTTATTTATAGCACAGCACAGACTCTCTGACATAAAACATGAGAATTCTAACACCAAAAAAAACAGGTTTTTGTGGTGCTTCCACTAAAGCCTAATGAGGCTAGGAATGCTACTGAGTGTCCCAGTACTGCTGCTTGGAAAGAAAATAAGGGGAAAAGAAAGGACAGTCACTACAAATGGGGAGAAAACAGCAGCATGGTGCAAGTACCAAAACACTAAGTCCCTTTAGGACCTGTTTTCTTAATGCAACTCATTAAAACACAAATTAAATTAAGCAAGCATGTATGGAGAACACCCCAAAGGCAGCAGGTAAATCAGGAGAAGCCAAGCAAAGGAAAATCTTAAAAAACTTGTTATCAGCTCCCAGCGGCCCAGCTTCTGCTGGGTTTGCTGGCTATTCAGCACTGCCAGCCATGCAGCTGAAAACACGCCATGTTTTTCTAGTGTGGGATAAACAGATGCAGCTGTGGCCAGAGCCTTATCAAGGATCTCAGGGCTCCTGCAGAAATAATCCCAGCGTGCTCCATCGGTGGCAGAGCTGTTATTAGTCACCACATCAGCAGTCACCACCCTGGTCCAGCTGTCCCACGGGTGAATCTGGCTCTGCCCAAGTGGCTCTGGGGAAGGATGGCCGGACATGGATTCGTTCTGGGCCCTTTGAATCCCTGGCAATGACTCTGCTGTAACCCACACCACCTGTCAGAATTTCTCAGTAAACAGGAGCACTCTTCCATATGATGTCTATGAAAAGCCACAATGATTTGGTAAGAGTAGCCAAATCTTCCACTTTTGGGACATTTCTCTTTTGTTAGCAAAACATTGGGAGAATTATTTGGGAGTGAGTGACATGACCAAGGTGCTTCTAGTATTCAGGGCGATAAGAACAACCCGCTATGCTTTGTGGAATGCAGAAATTTCTAGTGTTAGTGTTGACTCCTGTGCCCGGTGTTATTCAATCCCGACAGGGACACATCCCACCAGTTTTCCGTAACTCCCCAGGAGGATATCAGCTCTGAGAACACCATGGCAGTCAAGGAGCAACGCCAGCAGTGGGATAAACTGCGCTGGGGTGTTCTGTGCTCGGAGAGCCGCAGGTGGAGTCACTAGACCTGTTCACCCTCGCTCCGCTCCCGGCTCCAGGCGCTCCTCGTGCGGGGCGCGGCGAGGCGAGTGCGCAGGCGCAGGGCGCCGCTGGGAGCCGCCATGCTGTACGGCAGGCGCATGCCGGGCGCGGGGGCGGCCCATAAAAGGGGCGGTGGAGGCAGCGGGGCCCTGTAGAGGGACCCGGGACGGACGGAGGGTGGGTGAGCGGGAGGAGGCGGCGGTGGCACCGTGGGATGGCGGAGGGCGGCGAGCGCATTGTGAGTGCCTGCCCTGCTCCGCTACCCCCTGCCGGCGTCCCGCCGTCTCTGCGGTGCTCGCTGTCGGAGCAGACTCTGCCCTGGAGGCGCTGCCGGGATGCTCTTCCCCGCCCTGTGCTCGCGTGCCGCTCGTGCCCTCGCAGCGGCTGTTCACTGGAGCCCGGTGGTGTCTCAGCCCAGCCGCACCGGTGCCGTTCCGTGCCGGCATTTGCTGGTGCCTGCGGCTCCTGTCCTCGCTGGCAGTGCCGCTGGCTCCTGATTTTCCCATTTCCAGCTGTGAGCCCTATGGGTTGCCTGGCACCGCCAGCAGAGTGAGGGGGAGGTTGGGTGCCCCCCCCACTTTGGGAGCATGTTAGGGTTACCTCTCCCTTAGCAAGGAATCTGCTGCTTCCAAATCCAGATTCTCGAGGATTTTCTGCTGGTGGAAGATGCGCTTCTGCTGGAAGAGATGGCTGAGGAGGATGATGAACTCGACCTGTACAACGAGATGACTTTTGGGTTAGGTAAGACCTCAGGGGAGTCTGGTGTTGGAGAGACCTGCCAGCACGCTGGGGGAGCAGACACCCTGGTGGGCACTGTTCAGGCATTCACCCGCCCTGCTGTGTGCTGCTTCCCCTCTCCAAGACCGAGACTCCACAGAGGAGGGTGTCCCAAAAGTCCTGGTGGTACCGAAGATAAGCCCTGAGGTGGCCAAAGCACTGGTAGAGGCAACTGGAAGAACAGCTGAGCAGCTGGAGGAGCTGGCCGAGGAGGAAGGTGGGATAGAGCCAGAGGTGGAGCAGGTTAACTCTCAGTTGGAGGAAGAGGTAGAAGAGCTGGAGCCTGAGGAACAGGAGGATGATCAGGAGTGCTTTGAGGAGCCCGGTGAACTGGGAGACCCAGCAGTGATGAGAGCTGTGCGGAGCAAACCCACGCTGGAGGTGATGTATGAGCGTACAGGGGGTCCTGCTGCTCCCCCCTCCCTCCACACACCTGTGGGTCCTGCCCCACAGAGAGTCCTGGGGGCAGGGAGGCAGACCTTTAGCTCCCCTTTCCTTGCAGAGCCAGGACTCAGCAGTGCTGGACAGCAGGATTGGTACTTGCTGGGAAGAGTTTGGCAAGGAGGACATGGTAAAAATGTCCCTACCCATTTGGTGATGAGGCAGGGTGGCTCCTGGGGTGTCCCCTGCTCTCTCCTCCTGTTCACTTGCCTTATGCCAACATCTCTCTCTTTTCCAGCCAACAATGGATCCCATGGAATGGGGCTCTTGCCCTGGGGGTGCCCCACGCCACCTCATGCTGGAGGTGGGTACCTCCAGCCAGGCCTTCAGGGAGTGGCTAAGGGCTCCCCACTACTCTAGGACAAGGGTCACACAGGGAATTTGGGACACCTGGAGGTGCAAAGATGTACCTTGAGTGTGAAGGCAGTGAGTTCCCACCCAAAGCAGAGCCTAGGTTTGAAAGCAAAGTTGTTGAATTTGGGGGGGACTGGGACCTCCATGTCAGGTGTTCCCATGGGTCCCCAGCTGCCCCACACTGCCAGCTGGAAGCCCAGCTGGTGCATGGTTTTGGTTGAGCAATCACCAAAGGTTTTAGTGAGCTGAGTGTTGCTGAGGGAACAAAACTGTTCCCAGCTGTGCTCTATTCCCACCTGCTGCTGCCTCCTCCTCCCAGCAGGATAAAGCCATCCTCCAGGTCCTGGAGAGACCTCCACCATCTCCCAACATGACTCTCGACTTCTGTGGCTCTCCTGCACAGAGTGCCTATGGGAGCTCTCCCAAACTCAAGTGCCCTGACTTAAGACTGATGTCCCCCAAGCCTTTCCCCCAGTGCTTTCTCCAGCAGGTAACAGATTTGGGGGCTCTTTTTGTGTCCCTTCTTTTTCTGCTACCCCTTCTTGGAGGTGCAGCCTCTAGTACAGGCTTGTCTGAGTGACACCCCACCTCCTGTTCTGCACCAGGCACCTCTGATGTCTCCTCGCTCCCCATGCTCTCCTCGACCCTTCTCACCAGCTTGCAGACCCACTCCACTCTTCACTCCCAACCAGGTAATGTGGTGGGCTTTGAGCCACTGTGGTGGCCCTGGAGTGGCAGTATGTGGAGGTAGCACTTTGCCAGAGGAATAGGAGCCAGCACAGAGCTGGCTGACCCCTCTGGGATGCTCAGAGCCTTGATGTCCTCTCTCCCTCTCAGACAGCAGGTTATGCACCTCTGACTCCTTTCCAGCCTGGGTCCCCCACTGTGGGCAGCCCACCAGGACCCCTGGGCATGCACTTCAGGCCCATGTCCTCTTCTTTGGACCCTGCTCTCCTCTTCAGCCCTTCAGCCATGGGCCAGCTGAACTTCAGGTAGCAGGAGTGGAATGTTGGGGTGTGACTGGAGTGCCCTACAAAGCAGCTGGGGGTCACCTCACTCTGAGGGTGTCCCAAAACCCCCCTTGACCCCTGTCTGGTGTCCCCTGCAGCACACCCAGCCACATGACCCAGCTACACCCCCAGCACCAGCGCATCCTGATGCAGCAGCAAGGCAGGCAGGCGCAGAGGTATGGGGGTCTTTCTGATGCAGGGGGGGCTCTGGGTGGTCACAGTGGTCTGAGGTTTTCTCCTGTACCAGTGTCTCCCCCAAGAAGCTGTGGTCTCATAAAGCGGACCCTTATGCCGGGCTGATGACTTCCAAGGAGAAAGATTGGGTTGTCAAGGTGCAGATGATGCAGCTGCAGAGTGAGAATATGGATGATGACTACTACTACCAGGTGAGCTCCTTCTGGCTGCACCTGCTGCTTGCCCTCCTCAGGGTGGGGCTTTGGGAGCTGGAGAAAACCTCCAGGACTTGTAGAGGGGACTCGTGGCTTTTCCTGTTGTTACAGACCTACTACCACCAGCTGGAGCGCAAACAGGCAGAGGAGGAGCTGCTGGGCAGGCGTAACAAACCCCCCAAGCTTGTCACGCCATTCATCCAAAAAGTGGAGACCTATGACTCTGGTGAGAGGCTGGGGCAGGTGTTGGGGGGCTGGGTGAGGAGTTCTGGGGTGTGGAGTCACCATGTTTCTGCTCTTCTGCAGTGGTGCGCATCGCTGGGTCGCTGGGCCAGGTGACGGTGTCCACCTGCTACAGCCCTCGCCGGGCCATTGATGCTGTGCACCATGCCTTCGTGGAGGAGGAGGTAGGTGGAGGGAAGCTGGGCTGGTTGGGGCCCTGAATTGCTAAGAATGCTGCCTTAAGCAGTGGGATGGGGCACACAATTGGAGGAGGTGCCACCTCAGCAGTGGCAGCTTATGCCTTGCCAAGGGGTGGGATTGGACTCTGGTCAGTCATAGCTGGCCATGGTTTCCCTATGGGACTGCTCTGTGTCCTGAAGTCACCTCTGGTCCCCGGGGAGCAGCTGGCCCAGCACTGGGCAGGTGGCAGTGTCTGGGGATGGCTGTAACCTTTGTACCTTTCTTTCTATCCCCCCAAAGGCCTCAGGGATGCACCGGTTACGGGCGCTGCACAGGATTGAGAAGGTGAGTGAGTGGTGATTTGGGGAAGGGCAGGTTGGTCCAGGTGTTCTGTTTTCATCCAGGGATTTCTCTAAGGAGACATCTACCTAGGCAGAGTCCTGGATAGCCAGTTGGTAGTGCTCCAAGCTTCCTCCTTGCCCTGTGTTGTTTCTTTAGCTCTTCCTGCAGCTGCTGGAAGTGGAGGAGGTTCAACAGAAAAAGTCCCTGGCCGTGAGGGAGCAACAGCCCCACAGACAGGAGGAGAAGAGCCAAAAAGTAGAGAGTATCTACCAAGCCTTGAAAATCAGGGCTTGCAGCAGTGAAGAGTGAGTCTGTGCCATGGGGAGAGGGGAGCAGGCAACATGTCCTGGTCCTTGTGGATCTGAGATGCTCATTGATGAGCAGGTCTGGGTCACAGGAGGATTTGGTCCTTCTTTGTGTCACTGCAGCCTGTGCTGATCCTAACTGTGAACCTTATGCTCCAGTGGAGCTGATGCTGGTCCTTTTGGATGGACAGAGATGCTCCAGGTCCCCTTGGGATTTGTGCCAATGGAGCCTTTTTTCCCAGGGAGGCAGAAGATGAATTCCTACAACTGCTGTGTGTGCGGAAGGGCAAGAAGCTCATGGCCCGGCTGCTACCCCACCTGATTGGAGAGCAAAGGGAGAAGATCCTGCTGACCATCACCTACCACCTGCCCTTTCTCATGAAGAAGGACATGCTGGATGAGGCAAGCACCTTCAGCCAGGGCAGGGATGGCCTGGGCTGTCTCCTCCCTCCTCTGTTCTTGCTGGAGGTGGCACCCTGGGCAATGAGGGAGTTAGCATGAGACAAGAGCTTTTTCCCATTCTTGAGGGGGAGAAGGTCTCTAGGAGTTAGCCACCATCAGTCCTGGTGACCTGGAGTGACCCTCCTCTCCAAGTGCTGGGATGGGGATGTGGCTGTGGCTGTGACAGGTCCAAGGATCTCAGATTCCTGCTCTCCCTTCTGCCCTGCCCAGTCTCTCCCCCTGCTCTACAGCCCGTTGAATGAGGTGGTGGGTGAGATGACCTTCAGCAAACTCATTGAGGTCCTACAGGAGCTCACCCGGCCTCTACCTGAGACTTCGGAGCTCCCCCTCACCATGGCCCTGAAGAACCAGGTATGTGGCCCTGAGCTTCACTGTGTCCCTGGGGTGCCACTGCTGCTGGCTGTGACATTCCTGGTGCTTTTCCTGCAGTTTGGCATCTCCTTGCTGTATTCCTTGCTGAGCCATGGAGAGAGGCTGCTGTCCTCACGTATGCCACTGAAGCCATGCAGAGGGGACTTCGAGGCATGGTGAGGGGCTGTGTGAGCTGGGGGGGAGGAGGGGGGTTTGTCACCATTCCATGGGGTGCTCACCCCGTGCTGGTGCCCCCAGGACGGACACAGTGTACCTGATGTCCCAGGAGCTGTCACGCCTGCCCACGGCATCACTGGCAGAGCCTCTCTTCTTGCCCAGCAACCTTGTCTTGCTCTTCTGCCGCTACCTGGACAAGCAGACTGTCTATCACCTGGCAGCCAAGATGGCTGAGTGAGTAGTGCCTGGACTGGCCCCCTGCTTCCCCTGGGGATCCCTCAGGGGGAGAGGAGCAGACAGCACTGGAGGCTCACTGCTTCCATCCCCCCCCTTGGAATTATCTCCAGATACCTACTGGGCTGAGCTGATCCTGGTGCCTTTCCTCCCACTTCTTTGGGACAGATCAGCAACATCCAACACACTCCAACATCATCTTTCCCTGCAGATGCTCCCCACTGCCCACGGAGGCTGACATGTTCTGCTGAGCCTTGGGGCTGGGGCCCAGAGCCGGCGGTGCTGGGAACGGGCAGGGCCCGACACCCTGGCTTGGGAAGTGAACACTACCCTGGTGCAGGGCACTCTGGGTGACACAGGCACTGGCAGGGCTGGCATCACCCTGTTCTGCTGCCTGGGAGCACGGGGGTGGGTGAGTGTAACTTATTTTGGCCTTCCCCCTGCAGTGGTGGGTGCTGGGTCACAGCAGGGGCCAAGGTGGGGCACAGGGGCGCTGGGAGCACCTAGGGGGGAGGGATTTTGTCTATAGCACATTCTGTAAAGTGCTTGAAATAAAATAAAAAGGTGATTAATGAGCTCCTTTGGCTCCTGGGGGCAGATTATGTTGGATGCATAGTGGTCCTTTGGGCATTGCTGAGCAGGGAGACCCCTGGCCTGGGACAGGCATCTGGCAAGGAGAAGGGAGGGATGCTCAGAGGATTGAGGACAGGAGAAAGGAGTGCTTGGAGAGAGGATCAGAAGCCCCACACACCTGAGCACACAGAGAAGGGGAGTGGGCTGGAAATGATGGGATGTGGTGGTGAAGATAAGTCAGAGCTTGTCCTGATAGGGAAATGAAGACTTATGCAGGCATCTGACAACACAGGAGCAGGATATGGTGGGGAGGTCTTAAACATATAAGTTTGGGTAATAAAGCACCTCTTGTCTCTGAGCTCTCAAAAGCTGTTTGGTCTGAAGTCTTCTAGTCATGGTCACAATGAAGTACCTTGAAGCATCTTCCTAAGCAATTGTGACTACCCCAAGCCAACTGATCCTCATTTCTGTATCTGAGGCTCAAACTAGCCATGTCTGCTTCCACTATGGGACTCTTGGTAGCTCCTGCCTGGTTTTATGGTGGGATTTTCCCTAATCGTATGGGACAGCTGGGACTGGGCCACCTCCACCCAGCCAGAGGTCTAAACCTGACACCCAACAGCTGCTGTGTATTCAAAAGATTTGCAGCAGAAAGTTGTCTCGTCTTCAACTGCCCAAGGTCACGCTGAGTGGATGAAACTATTCCTTTAAAAGGGGATCCTTCAGAGGCCAAAGGGAGAATTTACAGAGAATAAGGCTGTGAGGGCTTGAGTGGGATTTATCTCCACTGCTCATCAAGGTAGCTCAGTTTCTTCTGCATCAGTGCAAAGTCCTCCTGTGAAGGCAGGACCTCCCAGTTCTTCTGGCAGCTGTACCTCCTCCTGCAGCCTCTCCTGCTCATCTTAAAGGATGTATATACTTTCATGCTGTATCCTTAGGGAATATTTGGGACAGCCATGTTCATTCCTAGCCATCCTCTTCAAAAGAGTGATACTGCCATGTGCTCTGTGGGGTGAGCTTCTCGTTCCAAACCCACTGAGCAATCTGGGAGGATTCCAGTGTGGGGTCTCACCTGCTAATGAAAGAACAGACTTGCTGTTACAAATCCCAGAGAGAATTTGAGGTAGGAGGGAATTAGCAGCTGCTCATTGATAGCAGGAATTGGGGAGGACACTGGCAAGTCCTTCAGATAAGGATAAGCTGTGTTCTGTTTTCTGTTTACTCTTTGTCTGGCAGCCAGTGTACATGAAAGATGTAAGTGTGACCTGGCTGCAGCCACGTACTACATCAAGTTCTCTAGCATGGAAGGTTGGAGATGTCTGCTGGATTTTGCTGTTTCATTACAGGAGACAGCTGAGGGAAAAGAAGGAAAACACATCTCTTCATTACTCTCCCACAGCCACGTGGCTCATAGCACCCAGTGCTTCCCACCTGGAGAAACAGACCCTCTCTATGAGGCAGCACCCAGGAATGAATCCTACTGAGGGGTGCCTTGCTGGTCAAGGACCCCCAGACCTCTCATCTGCATCTGGATGTTCTCACTTAATCTGGATCTGATGGAAGTCTAGGGTGTTTCATCTGCCCTGCAGCTCCTGATGCTCTCCTAAGAGGGTCATTGGCCCCACAGGACAGTGGTGACCCATATGGGCTGTCACTGTCTTGGGGGAGAAGGGTGTATGGGGCTCACTCTGGAATGTTTTGAGGTGTATAGAGCTCATCCACTGCTGTTTTGGGTGTTGAATGGGGTTAATCCTGAAACATCTTCAAGGTGTGTGTCTCATCCTGGCATGTCTTGGGGGGTGTGCACAGGGCTTATCTGGGGATGTCTTGTGGGAGTATGGGGTTAATCCTGGGATGTCTTAAGGTCATGGTCCTCAGCCTGGGATGTCTTGAAGTTATGGTGCTCATCCTGGGAGGTTTTGGTAGGTGTGTGGGGTTAATCCTGAGGCATCTGCAGGGTATGGGGCTTGTCATGGGATGTTCTGGACTACCTCCAGGGTATGAGGCTTACGTAGGGATGTTTTCGGTGGTACAGGACTTACCTTGAGATGCTTTGAGGGGTATGGGTCTCATTCTGAGCTATCTTGGTGGCGTATAGGGTGCATTATGGGCATTTTTAAGGTCTAAGGCTCATTTTGCAAAATCTTGTGGGAATAGGATGCATCCTGGGATGACTTAAATGGCTTAGGGCTTATCCTGGGATGTCTTGGTGGTGTGTGGGTTGCATCCTGTGACATCATCGGGGTCTGGGACTTATCCTGGAACATCTTGGGAGCGAATATGGTTCATCCTGGGACGTCTTCAAGGTATGTGGCCCGTCATGCGATGTTTGGAGTGGTGTAGGGTCATTCTGGGGTGTCTTGGAGTGGGTACGGGTTTCCCGCTGGGGTATCTCTATGTTGTTTTTAGGGTGTGCAGGGCTCATCCTGGGATGATTTTTCGAGGGGGAAGGGGTTCAACCTGGAGTGTTCTGGGCAATGCGGGCTTGCTCCCCGGGCCGTCCGGCACCGCAGGCGCCTCGGCCGGGTCGCTGAGGGGACACGGCGCCCTGGGCTGCACCACTTCTCCCAAGGGGAGGGAGCTCCACAATGGTACCCCCCGTTCCCATGGCGACGACGCGGCGCCTGCCCGCACCTGTCATTGGCTGTCGCTGCCGGCAGGGGCGGGGCCGGCTGAGGCGCTGCCCAATCCGCTGTCCGCCCTCAGCCGCGGCCCCGCCCCGCGGGTCAGGGCGTGGCGGGCGCTTCCGGCGCGGCGGGCGCGGGCGGAAGCGGCGGCGATGGCGTCGGGCGGCAGCCGTGGGTCCCGTTCGCCCTCCCCGTCCGAGCGCCGCCCGCCGCCCTTCCCCGAACAGCGCGGGCTGGGGCCGCCCGACAGCGACTCGGAGGGCGAGGACATCTTCACCGGCGGAGTGAGTGAGCCCGCTGCGGGGCCGGGCCTGTGTGCGAGGGGCTGCCCGGGGAATCCTCTGGGCTTGGTTACTATAGTACGAAACGCCCCCAAATCCCCCAGAATAAAGGGGCGGGGTGATGCCTCTGGACTCGTGCCCCTTCAGGGGGAGCCTCGTAGGAGAGGGAGCCGCGGGGCCGGATGGGGGGTCATACAGTGGCTCCCGTGGCTGTGGGATTAAGAAAAAAATGAAGCGGCTCGGCTGCTCCCCGTTTCCCCGGGGCTGTAGCCTCTCCGTTCCTGCAGAGCTGCTGCCTAAAGCCGGGCTGGATGGACTTGGGGCAGCCTGCTCTGCCCGCCCATGGCAGGTGTGGGCTCCCAGGCCCCTCACGGCCATCCTGCAGTGGCAGCCACAGCTCTGCTGCGTGGCTTGTGAGGCTTCACTAGGAGAAGCAGCCCCATCTGCTTTCTCCCAGCATCATCAGCTCTGGTCCCCTCAACACCACGAGGGTGCTGTATGGCTGCCATGGTACCTTCAGGGTGGTGTGGAGGGTGAGGTGTCAGCAGATATCCAGGATCCCCTGCTCACTAGGGCTCTGTAGGGTTTGGAAGCTACTTGTTCAGCAAACCATGCCCAAATCCATGCTGAAGGTAGAGGTGTGAAGTGTGTCAGTGTCTTTCCTTGTTTCCAGCAGTCTCCTGTGCAGGAAGTGTAGGTTGCTGAAGGCTGTTGACAGTAACTCGTGCTGGCGTTGTCCCGGGTTTGCTCCAGGCAGTGACCAGCAGGCAGGAGGGGAGGTAAAACACTGACTGGTGCTTTCCCAAGCTGAATCCTCCCAGTCAGCCACTGGCCTCTGGTCCTTGGGATCAGCATCTTCCTGGAGTGAGTATCTCAGCTAGAGGGGCTGCAGAAGCTCTTCCAGCAGTCTGAAGGCTGGAATGCTGTGAGGTGGATTCCCTGAGCTACAGGAGTCTCTGCCTACCTCACCTAGACTTTTTCCAGCCTGCCTGATCCAGCTGGCAGTGCAGGAGTTGGTGTCTGTGGCAGGAAGTTCTCCAGGAATATTCTGCAATTTTCTAGCCTAGGGAGGCCTTGAGCAGGAGATTATGGCCATGTGAACCTGCCAGGAATGATCTGGCCAAGCTTCTCCTGCCACAGACACAAAGTTGGAGCCTGTCTCTGCCCTGCTTCTGGTGCAGCCCTTGCCTGGTGTCTGTGAGCTGTGCTTGTGTTTCCCCTGTGCAGCAGGTGACTGGGGGAATGTGGATAGACTGTGACCTTGTGAGGATGAAACTCGCACTGCTCTGGTCAAAAACAACAGCTGGGTTGTATGTTTGGAAATTGGGGAAAGTTCAGCCCTGGGCCTTGCAGGAGGAAGGTGCTGGTACCTGTGTCAGGGAGCAGGTCCTGGAGATGGTCTGGAGCTTCACAGGACCTTTGGTGAAGAATCAGAGGATGGAGGAGGCAGCTTAATGGCTTGTAGCCCCACCAAGAGGGGTGAGCACTGAGTTCAGTGGGATTTCATGAGAATCACATATCCCTGTGCTGGAAGGGGAGGCTGGTGAGCCACAGCAGCTTATCAGGTGTTTGGTTTTGTTGTGGAAGCCACTGTCATATCTAATACGTGACTGTTCTTGTGACCTGGTGGCTTTGCTTGTCTCTGCCCTTGAATGTTAGGAAAACACTTTCTGGGAAGCAAGGGAGGCAGGTCCCCCTGGCTGCTGGTGTTCAGGTAGCTCAGCAGCACCTGGGCATTGCCAGCAGGGAAGTGTTTGGATCAGACCTGTGTGGAACCAGACATGGACCTCATCTGTCTGTTGGCAGAGGGTGGATCCCTGTGTGACCACAGCCCTTTCTAGGGATGGCCCCAAGGATCAGCTCTTCCCAAACAAGTTCTGTTTCCCTGTGGTGAGTGTCAGGCTGGCACGAAGGGACCTCTGCCTGCACATGTGATGTAGGGTAGTGCTGAATCCAGCCCCAGGGCTGACTGGTGTCATGTCATGGGCTGATCTAACAAGGTCACAGCTCCTCTGCAGCAGCAGATGGAGAAGTAGGAACAGGGCGTGGTGCTCTCATGTCTGAGGAGCTAAATTTAAGGCAAACTGGGAAGCACTTGTGGTAGAAAACCCCAACTGCACAATGGGGTTCTTTATGAGCCTAAAGATTTCCTGGGGAAGTAGAGGAGCTGTATGAACCCTTTCCTCATAGGTCACCACTGGTACCAGTTGTCTTGTTGTCTTGGACACTGGTCTGAAGGGGGCCTGGGGGGATGTTTGGCATAGAGACTCTGTTCCCCTCTCTCCATCACTAACAAACATAACTCGTGCCTTTAACTACTGTTATTCAAGCTGGGAACAGTTCCTCCTCTAGGAAAACATCCTAAAATTCAGGAGCTCTTGCCATCAAGTGAGTGTTCTGATGGCTGTTTTGTTTTTACCACCTGAAGACATGAGCCCACCTCAAAGAAAAGCTGTCTCAGCACAGCTTCTCTCCTTCAGGAGTGGCATGATCAGATGATTCTTCCTTGCTGGAGAGAGTGCTGAGGAGCTGCTGGTTCTGAGTCTCTAATAGAGCTCCATTTACTGCCCATCAAAGACCTGTTCTGTTCTCTGCTGGGACCTGCAGAATAGCACTTGCTGTCCCCTTCTTCCTTGGGATATCTGTCTGCCTGCAAAACAAGGGAGGGTTTGTGATGCAGGTGTCTGTAACAGGAATGCTGGAGCAGCTCTGTCTTCTGGTGGGGAGGACTGGTTGGCATAAAAGCTCTTGGGTGGGCTGTCCTCTTGTTCTTTCTGGGTGGAAACTGGCTCCAGAGTTCAGTGTGACACTTGTTGTCCTTAAAGTGGCAGAAGGGGTGATGCTGAAGGGTGAGCAGAAAGGCACAGGGTGGTGGACAGGGGAAGTGACGTGTGTGCTCCTCCATCCCTCAGTGTAAATGACCAGTTTTTGACCTTTTAATCCTCTCACAGAGCAACTCCCCAGCCCCAAAAGCAGAATCTCCTCTCCCTGTGAGCAGCTCCTCCAAAGAGAATGGAGTTCATGTGGAGCAGGATGATCAGGATCTGTTTGCAGGTGAGTCTGTGTGTGCTGGGCCACTTTCAGCTCCAGTCCTGGAGTGACAGTCCTAAAATACCCATAAAAAAAAGCAGATCATAAGTCCTTATCTCAAGCCCATGTTTGATTCTGCTTGTTCTGGCGTTGTGTTTGGGGTCTCTAGGATAATCCTGCCACAGGACTGTCTGGGAGCTGAAGAGGATTAAAATGAGGGTTGCTTTTGTTGCCTTAAGCACTGAGGTGGTGAGTGTCTCCTCAGAGTTAAAGTATTTTCCTTCTCCACCTTCTCCTGACTCCAAGCTGGTGGAAGAAGCATCTCTAGTAGAGACCTGGCTGTTCCCAAGGAACAGGAAACACAGCCCCCCTCAGCAGGGGAAAATGAGGAGGGTCATGGCATGATGGGCTGAGAGTCAGTTCTAGATACTTCTGCTAAGAGGTGGAAATGTTTACATCCTCCAGGTGGAGAAGTGACCTGGGAAGGAGCCTTCCTCCCAGGCTGGCTCATGTACCAGCTAAGATCTGTGTGGCTTTAGCTCCAGGGTGCAGCTCCTCTAGCACACACCAAAGAGGGGATCAGTGACAGCTCATGCCTGGATCCTTCTGGAATAAGAGACTGGATTAGCATTCTCCAGCAGGATTGATCAAATGCTCTTGCTGCAGTGAGGGTGCTTTGTTGTGCTCTTCCCAGTGTCCAATGCTTACAGGTGTCCTCCCTATGGATTTCTTTGCTAATTAAGACTAATGTTACTCCCTAGATCCCATGAATCAGAGAATATTGCAGTTGCCTTTCCAGAAATCCCAAGAGAGAGGCTGACCCTTGCAAACTTCTTTTGACAGATGCCACTGTGGAGCTGTCCCTTGACAACACTCAGAACAACCAGAAGGAGGTGGCCAAAGCATCCAATCCTTTGCCCTCATTAGACATAGCAGCAAGTTCTTCTAGAAACCTTTCAAAGAGCTATGAGGAGGTGAGAATTGCTCTTCCAAACTGTCCTGCAAGTTTTAAACTGTCTTTGGCAGGAACCTCTCTATGTACTCAGTTGTAAACACAAATCTTAAATGATATAATTAATATATAATTGCTTTATTGAATGTCCTAATTTGTATCTCAGGCCATCAGTATGAGACTGATACTGCAGGAGTGGGGCTCAGGTCAGCCTGAGGTATTCCTGCTCGTGTGGATGTCCAGATTGCTTCCAGAACTATAATAGTGGTGGATCTGGAGGAGGGCTCAAGCTGTGAATTGGAGCTCTGAAGTTTATTCTTGGGGCTGAGCAGTTTGTTCATCAGTCTGGGCAAATGGTGGAATGACAAACCCAGTTTGGGATCCTTGCCTGGACATGATGAGGAGCTGGGAGGCTTTATGGAATGGTCCTGGCCAGACTAAGGTGCTAGAGGTGTCCTGGCAAGGGGGACAAGCTCACCATAATGGTTTAGGGTGGGTTGGACCATGGTTTCCTGGTTTTCACTTGCTGTCCCTGTGTGTTTTCTCCAAACAGCTGGAAGAAGAGGAGCAGGAAGATAAATTTGACCTGACTGTGGGAGTGAGTGACCCGGAGAAAGTTGGTGAGTTACTATCCTGCACTGTGAGAGGTTTAGGGGAACCAGGCTTGGCCTTGCAGCTCTGGCCTCTGGGCTTTCTCTAGGCACAAACCTGATCCTTGAATAACACCTCCAAGGCTTCCTCTGGTCCCTTAAAGAAATGATACTGTACAAAGCCTAGGGTGAGAACAAGCAAGGCAGGGGCAGGTTCTAGAAAGCCCAGAGCCAGGTTTTTGGGATTCTTGGTGCCTGGCACTGTGGTGACCAGCTTGGCATGACCTGCAGGCAGCACTGCCCTGTGTGGAGCTGGCATGGGGAGAGCACAATTCCCTTAACCTGAAACTGAGTGTATTATTTCATGCTGTGGTACATTCCCTGGAAGCTGGGCTTGCCAGGGCAACAACTCTGGCTTCAAAATGAGAAGCAAGAGGGTTTCTGTGTATTGAAAGAGGGGGCAGAGCATTGTGACAGCCACGTGGAAGTTCCTGCAGTGCAGAAAACCCAAGGTAACAGCTGATCCCAGCCAGCAGAGCAGCCTCATGAGTGGCAGCTCCCCATTCCATGGCTTGTGATCTCTGGAGCTGGGAGGTGTAAATCAGATGTATCTTAAGAGTAGCAGAGGAGCTGGGAGGATGCCCTTCAGATGAACTGCCAGGTGAACAAGGGGATTTCTGTGTGAGCTGGAGCAAACTGCCTGCAGTGTTCCAGGACCCAGCCCCATCCAGCCTGACTTGCATCCTGTGAATAGACTGTTTCATGTGCCCCACAGCCTCCCAGTTGTTGGGGTCAGAGCAGATGTGTGGAGCCAGCCCAGACGCTGCTGGCACAACAAGTGCCCAATTATCAGGGCTGGCTCCTGTAGGAAGTGTGGGGAGGCATAAGCAGGTTGGGCTGCTGGGCAGTAGTCCAGGGCCAGGCAGTGGGATGCTGCCTCTGATTTTGCAGGAAGATCCAGGGCTCCATCAGACCCAAAATCAGGATCACCAAGTCAGGAAAAGGTCAGGAGCCTTGTGCTTTGTGTTCAGGGAATAGTGGAATGTGCTAATGCTGTGATCCCAACACCTCGTTTCTGTTTTCTGTAGGGGATGGCATGAATGCCTATGTAGCCTACAAAGTGTCAACACAGGTATGTCTAATTTTCCATTATTTTTCCATGCTTAAAGGCAACTGAACTGTATGTCTGTAGCCAAGCCAGCAGTGACCTAAATGAACAGGAGGCCTGAATGCCTCACTCTGTGGATTCAGAAGTTATAATCCACAAAGGATGAGCCTAGCTGAGGAATAGGGTTGGAATTCATTTGAAAGGAGACTGGCTTTATTTTCACAGCCAGTTACCTTTTTGCAGCCTTGGCTGATAGGGATGCTCAGCATTGGAGGGAGCAGCAGGAATGACATCCACTGGGAGAGTTCCTGAGCCCAGGGCTGCTGCTGAAGGTTCTGTGCCAGCGAGAACATCAGATAGAGCTGATGTGAGCTCAAAGCTCTCTGCAGAGCTGCTGCTGTATTGCATTCACATCAGAACCTGTTCCCCTCAATTTCCATGAGAAATGCAGCTGCTGGAGTGCTTTGGAGTCCTGGACTGGACTCTAGAAAGTTGCTCCAACTCCCTGTACCATGGCTGCTGGGCTACAGGCAACTTGTGGTCTGAAGAAGAGACAAGAGACTTGTTATCCTTAAATCCTGCTCTGCAAACTCAGTCCAAAGCAATGGTGGCCCCTGTAGTCTTTAGGTGACCTGAGGGGTGTGTCCCTGTTCCTGTGTGGAGCAGGGATGATGGGATTAGACAGTGGGCAGGGCTTACTAAGCAGCCCACGCTGCAGGAACAGCTGCTCATTATTTAAAGCCATTAATGCTGCTGCTGGCTCCAAGGAGAGCCCAGCTGGGAGGGAAACTCTGGAAAACCTGGGCCAAAACTTGTTCTGTTCACCGCTGACATCTTGCAGAGCTGGTGCTGTCCCACTTCATCCCAGAGGTGCCAGCAGACAGAGCTGGCAGGGCCAGGCTTTCCTGGGGGAGTGTGACCCGAGTGTCCTCTCTTCCCCAGACCAGCATGCCGATGTTTAGGAGCAAGCAGTTCTCAGTCAAAAGGAGGTTCAGTGACTTCCTGGGGCTCTATGAGAAGCTGTCGGAGAAACACGCCCAGAATGGGTTCATTGTCCCTCCACCGCCCGAGAAGAGCCTCATAGGTGAGTGAGGAGCTGCACAGCACCAGTGCTGGTCCTTCACAGCTCTTGTGAGTCCTTCTGTGGTGAGCTCTTTGTCTGAGGACTGGCCTACAGCAGTCTCAGAGCTGACAGGTAAGCTGCAGAGTAGACAGGGAAAATAATCTGGGTTCTATGTCACAGACAAAGCTCTAGCTCCATACTTGGAGCTCTGGACTTAAATCCTTGATGGAGTTCACAGATGCCTCCCCACTTGCTTGGTGAAGAATAAAACCTCTGTGGTGTTACTGAATTGCTGTTCACTTGAGTCCAGCCCATTGCTTTGCCTCTTTCCTGAATGCTCATTCCTTGAGTATGAGCAGTTTTCAAATTCCTGTTGTAAGATTCCTCTCCTCCACTGTCACCCTGATAGTCTGTAATAAACCATTTTGCCTTGTGTGTAGATTTTAGAGCAGCTCATTCAATCACATCTTTCTGTGCTAGGCATGACCAAAGTGAAAGTTGGGAAAGAAGATTCCTCCTCTGCAGAGTTCCTAGAAAAACGTCGGGCTGCTCTAGAGAGGTATGACCCTATTGGCTGTCCCTGAGCTGAGTGAGGGACCTCAGAGAAGTCTGGCAGGTCTAATCTTCATGCTAGCATCACCAAATTCTCCAGGATTATAGGAAAACTGGTGGATGAATTGGAACAGTTGTTGGCTCTGATTTCCAGCTCCCCAGCTGCTGTTCTGGAGTAAATACCAAGTGTGTGGCTGTGATGGCTCAGAGCTGGATTTGCTACAGCCAGAGTCACTCCTGGAGTTGTTCCTCCCACAGGTACCTACGGAGAGTGGTCAGCCATCCAACCATGCTGCAGGACCCGGATGTCAGGGAGTTCTTGGAGAAGGAGGAGGTCAGTAGTGTGGAGTAAGGTATCCTTGGAAACACTGGAGGAAATGGTGCTTGAGCAGCTAATGAGATGGGATCCCACAAAGCTCAGCAGGATGTAGCAGAACCCTGTAAGAGTGAGCACTGATGTTGACACCAGGTGCCCACCAAAGCTGATGAACCATCCCCTCAGCTGGATGTGAGGGAGAAAATAAACAAAAGGCTTTTGGGTTGAGGTAAGGGCAGGGAGAAATAACACAGCAGTTACCTCATGGGCAAAACAGAGTCATGGAATGGCTTGGGCTGAAAAGGATTTTAAAAAGCCCATCTCATTTCATTCCACTCCCTGCCATGGGCAGGAACACCTTCCACTATCCCAGTATCCAAGCCTCATCCACTGCCCTTGGATACTTCCAGGGATGGAGGAGCCACAGCTTCTCTGGGAAACCTGTGCCAGAGCTGCATCACCCTCACAGCCAAGAATTTCTTCCCAGTATCCCATCTGTCCCTGCCTTCTGGCAGGATAGGCCACCTATCCTATCACTCCAGGCCATGCTTAGAGTGCCTCTCCAGCTCCTCTGGAGCTCCTTTAGGCACTCATTGGGGCTCTAAGGTCTCCCCAGAGCCTTTTCTTCTCCAGGTGAAACACCCCCAGCTCTCCAGCCTGGCTCCATCTCCTATACCAAAACAAACTTCTGTTCCTTTCCAGCTCCCAAGAGCAGTAGGAACCCAGACCTTGAGTGGAGCAGGAATAATGAAGATGTTCAACAAAGCTACGGATGCTGTCAGTAAAATGACCATCAAGATGAATGAATCGGACATTGTAAGTGCTGGCACTCAGGGTTGTCCCTGTCCTTGCTCTGGAGCCACGTGCTCTTCCCAGCTCCAGCTCTGGGTCAGGGAAAGCCCCAGCTGTGGGCATGAGCTGTGCCTTTGCCCATTGCAGTGGTTCGAGGAGAAGCTGCAGGAGGTGGAGTGCGAGGACCAGCGGCTGCGCAAGCTGCACGCTGTGGTGGAGACGCTGGTCAACCACCGCAAAGGTGACCATCAGCACGGGGCTGGGACAGTGCCTAAAGGACTCTGTCTCTTCCTCTTGGGACACAGATGTGAAATGGTCACTCCAGTTCTTCTGTCCAGCTCCACAAGCTTGGGATGGTAGTGTGGAAGGGATCCTGTGGGATCATAGAATCCCAGGATGGCTTGGAGGACTGAAGGGACCTTAAAGTCCATCTCATTTCACGCCCCTACCCACCCCTGCTATGGGCAGGGACACCTTCCATTATCCCAGGTTGCTCCAAGCCCCATCCAACCTGGCCTTGGACATTTCCAGGGATGGGGCAGCCACAGCTTGTCTGAGCAACCTGTGCCCATGCCTCAGTTCCCTCACAGGAAAGAATTCCTTCCCAATATCCCATTTATCCTGCCCTGTGTCACTGGGAAGTCATTTCCCCTTGTCCTGTTCCTCCATCCCTGTCCCAAGTCCTTTTCCAGCTCTCTCAGAGCCCCATTAGGCACTGGTAGGGGTTCTGAGGTCTCCCTGGAACCTTCTCTTCTCCAGCCTGTTCAACCTTAATTCCCTTAGCCTATCCTCATGGGACTGAAGGCTGCTGTAGCAAACCCGAGCAGAGATGACCTTATTCCTTCTGAAACATCCTCTGGGGTTAGGGGTGTTTTCCTTCCTGTGCATGTTTTGACCGACTTCTGCAAAACTATGCCTGTCCTCCCACTTGGCTGCTTCCCTTCTCATGGCTGGAAGCTGCTAGCTCTGGCTGAGCCAGTGCTGGCTCTTCCAGCTGGTATCTCCTGGAGCCATAGAAAGGCAGCTCCAAGGGCTGAACGTGGGGATCTCCTGGGGCAGCCAGGCCCATCTGACCCTCGTCTTGTTCCCCAGAGCTGGCACTGAACACTGCCCAGTTTGCCAAGAGTCTGGCCATGCTGGGGAGCTCAGAGGATAACACAGCCCTGTCCCGGGCATTGTCCCAGCTGGCTGAGGTGGAGGAGAAGATTGAGCAACTGCACCATGAACAGGCTAACAATGACTTCTTCCTCCTGGCTGAGCTCCTGGGGGACTACATCCGCCTGCTCTCGGTTGTGAAGGTAAGGTCTCCTTTGCTCTTGCTCCTCAGACACATCTGAGGCTTAGGGATGCCAGGAGGTCTTCCAAACTCAAGCACAGGACATAGCAGAGGGTATGCAGGGCATGGTCTCTTCAGGCAGAGGGAAAACTTGCTGGTTGTCCAGGTGTGCACTGGTTAGGTTGGAAAATGGTTGTAGGTGAGGCCTGGCTGCTGTTCTCCAGAGGGGATGTGGAGCAAGTTCATGGTTTGTGGGTGACCCCAGCTCTTCCAGAGGTGAAGGCTGAAGCTGTAAGCTGGTAACCTGACCTGCTAAGTGCCTGCTGCAGCAGAGCCTAAGTCCTGATGCTCCTGAGCTTGGCCATCAAGTCCACACAGCCCATTTGGTGCACTGGGAAGAAGCAAATCCATGAGAGTAGCAAGTCCAGCAGGCTGATCCCTTCCTGCCCTAAACACATCCTGCTACAGAGGCCAGAACACCATATCCTTGGTCCACTGGTCCATATGGGACCCATTCTGTACTGTGGCTCAGCTTTGGTCCAGGATTTCCAGTCTCCCCTTGGTGAGGGTTGCCTTGTCAGGAGCCCTCTGCCTCTCCTTCCCTGCAGGGAGCCTTTGACCAGCGCATGAGGACCTGGCAGCGGTGGCAGGATGCCCAGACCATGCTCCAGAAGAAGAGGGAGATGGAGGCCAGGCTGCTGTGGGCAAACAAACCTGACAAGCTGCAGCAGGCCAAGGATGAGATTTCAGAGGTAGGGAATGGAGTGTGGGGTCTCTGCTCTGTTACTGCCCTTCATGCTCCAGTGGGGGACCCTCTGGGCTGGGGCACACCTCCTGAGCAGGAGGGACAGCTGCCTGGCCATGCTGCAGGAGGGGCTGCTCCTGGTCCTGCCTCCTGTGCCCTCCATCTCAGGGTGGTGACAAGGGCTGGAGAGCTGAGCTCTGCTCCATCAGCACCTCTCACATGTACAGCTGTGGCTCCAGCCCCCCGTGGAGAGGGGGCAGGAGTTCCTTCTGCTGCCCCCAGCCTGCACTTCTGTCTCTGCAGTGGGAGTCCCGGGTGACACAGTACGAAAGGGACTTTGAGCGGATTTCTGCTGTCATCCGTAAGGAAGTGATACGGTTTGAGGTATGTTTGGGGCTGACCTGGGCTCCTGCCCTCCTCCTGGCACAGCAGCATCCCTAAATCCCAGTGTGGGTGAGCTGGGGGATCGCTGAGGGGCTAAGAGGGGCTTCCCCACAGGGAATTCATTAAAATGAAGCTGGGTGGGCAAAGATCCTCAGTGTCTGGGGTGGGACCTCAGGAGGAACAGGAAAATCCTGGTGGTTTCTCCTTCCCCCTCCCAAAATCTGGAGGGTTTTGGTGGTTGGTCCAGCCTAATGCCCATCTCTTGCAGAAAGAGAAATCTAAGGACTTCAGAAACCACGTCACAAAATACCTTGAGACGTTATTAAACTCTCAGCAACAGGTGAGTGGCCCTAAATTCAGGCCAAGCTTGTGACTCTCTCAAGCATGACCCTCTGCACTGCAGCTCCATCCTGAAAGCTCCTGACTCTCTCCCTCTCCTCCCTGCAGCTGGTGAAGTACTGGGAAGCGTTCCTGCCCGAAGCCAAGGCCATTTCTTAATTGGACTGAGAAAGCAAACCTGAATTTTGCCTTTTTTTTTTTTTTTTTTTTTTTTTTTGTTCCTTTTTATATATACACTATACCTCCTCCTCTTTTCCACGTGCTGGAGCTGGTAGAGGTGTCACCCCCAGATGAGCAGCTTGCGAGCCAGTAACTCTTCTAACTGTATATTTTTCATTTAGCAACATATATTTTCTTACTGAAGAAAAACTAGTTTCCTGCTTCCAGACCAGACCCGCAGCCAGGGGGATTAATGAGATCTGGCAAATATCTATTTTTCAGGCTGGGTTTTAAGGCTCTAATGAATTATCTTACTCCTGCAGTGCCATTAAAGTTCTGTAATAAAACTTCTATCAGGGCAAACAGGCTCTGGGTGTTGGTGGTGGCAGTGGGGAGGGGTAACGGTGCATCCCGTGGAGAATGAGGGAAGCAGACGAGCCTCCCCCGTGTTGTGACAGGACAGAGGTGACCTTGGACACCACTCTGGCCACTTGTCCCCGCTCTTGATTAGGCTTTGGCTCTCTGCCTTTCTTTAGCAGAAGCAGTTTTAGGATTGGAGCTCAGCGGTGCTCTGTAGCAATATCACTTTGTGGCATTCCCCATCAATGGTGGAGCTCTCAGGGGTGTGGTGCTCCTACCCCCCCGTACCAAGGGCAGGTTTTGCCCCTTTCCCCCCTCCCCAGCCTCGCGTGCGCATTTTATCAAAACCGATACCCTTGCTGCGTTAAAATGAGAGAAGGCAACGTGGGCTGACTTCCCACTTTCTTTTCCCCTTATCCTTGTAAACCGGGTCCGTGCGGCGTCTCCGCTGCTCCCGCCCCGTGTGCCCGGGCTGCTCGGGCCGTGTCCCCTGGGGGCGGTCCCTGCCCGGCCCGGCCCCGCCGTGCCCCGGGCCATGATCGCCGTGTCCATCGCCGCAGCGGAGCCCCTGGTGAGCACGGGCTGTGCGGGGCTCGGGGTTTGCCTGCGAGGGAAAAGGAGAGGGTGGGCGAGGGGAGGGTCTCCTTCTGCCCCGGGAACAGGAGGTCGCCAGTTGTCCCCGCGCGGGTCCGTGCCGGCGGGGAGGTGTCCCTGCTCTGGGGGTGCCCTGAGGTCCCGGGGGGTCACCCTGTGCTCTGGGGGTGCTCTAGGTCGCTGCCTGTCCCTAGGCAGTCCCCGCCGGTGGCAGGCTCTGTTTTGAAAGGGGTGTCTCTGGTCCCGGGGGTCCTGCCTGCCCCTGTCCCCGCTGCCTGTGGTTGTTGGAGGTTTCTGCCTTTCCCCGCTGCTCCCTCCCTGCCCGGCGGTTGTTCCACCCTAGCCCAGGGGCTGGAGGGTTCTGAGTGTCCCATCTCCCCCGTGTTCTGTTCGTCCCCCAGTACTGCCGTCTGCCCCCGGGCTGGGAGGACCCCAAATAGCCCTGGGAGAGTCCCTGACCCAGGGGTTCCAGGCGGAGGTCCCTACAGGGGACCCACTGCCCTTAAAGGAGGGGCTGGAGACATAAGCAAGGTGAGATTATTTCGGTTCCCTTCGTTCCCCGGGATGCCACACCTGCTCTGGGACTGAGGATCCCCACCTTCCCCTAGGAGACCCTGAAGTGTCCCGGCCTCAAGGGTTGGAGGTCCCCAAGTATCCTCGGGTGGTCTCCACCCTGCCCCAGGGGTCTCTGCCTGCCCTGGATCCTGCCGGGGGCACCTTTTGCCTTTGAAATCAGGAGTGTGTCTGCCCCCGCAGCTTCCCTCTCGCCCCAGGGGTCCCGCCACTTGCCCCTGCCTGCCCTGGGGTTCTTGTCACTCCCGTGGGGTCCCCACCTGCCCAAGGGTGGGTGTCTCCTTGTGTGTCAGGGACTGAGGATCCCCAAGTGCAACTGGGGAACCCCACTTGTCCCAGGGGCCACCCTCTGTCCTTACTGTTGGGGGTGTTCCTCTCTCCTGGGAATCCCCTCTGACCCCATAGGGTTGTAGGGTCCCTGTCTGTCCCTGGGTACCCACATCTGCCCTGGGGGTTGGGATGTCCCCAAGTTCCTCCCCTGGTGTCCCCAAATGCACAGCAGTGGTTGTCCCTGCTGAGGCTAGAGGGGGATAGACAGTGACACTCCACCCCTGGAAGGGGTGGGGAAGGGGCATCACTGGCCAGGGTGACCCTCTGTTCCCAAGGGGTCCTTGTCATATCCTTGCCTGCTTGTCCTGAATGGTGGAGGGTGTGGAGGTCTTAATGTGCCCACCAGGGTGTCCCCACATCCTCCCAGTGCTGAGGGGGGTCCCAGCAGCCCTGAGCTCCTCCAGGGGTCCCAAATATCCAGTCAAGTGAGGAGGCAGGGGAGAGGGAGGGACAGATTGGACCATCTCCCCTGAGGAGGAGAGGTGCCCAATTGTCCTTGTGGATCCCTGTCTGGTAAGGGAGACACAAAGCCCTTGAAGGAGTGGGGATGGAGGTCCCTGGCCCAGGGGGTGCTGGGCTGGTCCTCACAGGGTTCCTTTCTGAGGTGGGTTCTCTGCCCTTCTGCCTTGGCCTGAGGGTCCACTGTGTCACTGTGGGATGGAGGTGCCTCAGGGCCCCACCCTTGAAAGCAGGGGCTGTCCCTGGCCTGAGGGATCCCCACTGGCCCTGGGGAGTGGAGTGGGGGGACCCCTGCTCTGGGGTTTCCTCTGGCCATCTGGGGAAAGGAAGGGGGTTCTCCTGCCTTCCCCAGGAGGGTGGAGATCTGTGACTATCCCTAGGCAGGGACCCTCTCCTGCCTTGAGGACAGATGAGTTATCTCCCTCTGTCTCCTTGGTTTGAGGTTCCCATGTGCCCCTTCCTGGTTCCCTGCATACCCCAAGGTGTTGGGGGTCCCTGCCAGCTCCAGGGTCACAATTGTCTGGTAGGGTTTGGTGGGGGTTGGGTTGTCACACCTTGCTGTGTTCCTCCTGGGAGGGGGGAATTGTGTCCCATCTGCTTTTGGGGGTCCTGCCTGGTCCCACGGTGTCCCCATTGGCCATGGGGGTGTTGGGGGTCTCTGCCTGTCCTAGAGAAGTGAGGCTGGAGTGTCCCAAGTGCCCTTCCCAGGTCTGTGAGTTAGTGGGTCCTACCTCCTCTGGAAGGCTGATAATGATGGTGAGGCTGATGAGTGTGATAAGGATGGTGGGGATGGTGAAGGTGGTGAGGACTGTGAGGGCAATGGGAATGGGCAAGATGATGAGGCTGCTGAGGCCATGGAGTCTGTCCCCCTGCAGGTGTTCCAGGTGGAGGTACTGTGCAATGGCCGGCGGCACACGGTCACCAGGTGCTACAGTGAGTTCCAGGCGCTGCACAAGCGGGTGAGACCCCCAGCTCTGCAGGAAGGGGACGAGGGAGCCTGGCCTCATCCTCTCTGGCCTGCCCTGCTACCCCCTTCCTCACTCTTCCTCAGATCAAGAAGATCTGCAAGGTCCCTGACTTCCCCTCACGCCATGTTCCCAACTGGATGCCCAAAGTGCTGGAGCAGCGCCGGCAGGGCCTGGAGGTCTACCTGCAGGTGAGGAGTGTACAGCAGCTTCAGGGTGGGTTTTGGGGGGAGGGCTTGGAATGGGTTTTTGGGGTACTGACCCCCTGGGGCATTGCAGGGTGTGCTGTACCAGAACAAGGAGCTGCCCCAGGACGTCCTGGAGTTCCTGAAGGTGCGGCAGTGCCAGCAGAACGCCAAGGCCAGCAGCCCTCCGTGAGTAGATGAGTTCTGCCTGCAGCAGGATTACCTTACATAGCACTGGGATTGCCCCCCTGCTCGTGTTAGGCTCCCTGAGTGTGTGGAGTTGAGGATGGTGGGGACAGGCTGAGGGCTGATGTCCCCTCTTCCACAGCAGCAGCAGACTCCAGCCTTCCCAGCACCCCACTGTCAGCTTCTGCTGGGATCCCTACGTGCGGCCACACGGCACTGGTAAGGAGCAGGTCTCCAAAGGGCTCTCCTGGGCCCTGCAAAGGTGCTTCTCCTTTAGTGGGGCTCAGGAGGGAACAAGCTATTTCAGCAGCCCCATTTCCTCGCAGAGCTGCTCCCTAGCCCCATCCTCAGCGGGGTCCTGCAGGGCCTCTACCTCCCCCTGAGCTGTGCCCCACCCAGGCAGCGCCCCGAGCCTCTGCAGTGATGAGCTCCCAGACACCCACCCAGCACCCAGGGATGCAGTGGTGAGGAAAAGAGCCTTGTGATGAAACTAACTCCCCACTGATGGGCTGGGGCAGGGAAATGGTGAGATGACCCAAGGGGACAGGGGGAGAAGCCAAAGGGGTGTTGGGAACTGCTCTCCCACCACCATGCAAAATCCCTTTTGTTGGCAGAGCAGGAGCTCTGCCTTTCCCCTCTGCTCTCTTAGGTTTGCAGAACAAGCCTCTGGATGCTGAATGATGCTGGAAATCCTCTCTGCATCCAGGCTTTGGTGCAATAAATCTCAATTTGACTGAGTGGCAAAGTGCTGTGCTGTGGAATTCTGCAAAGCAACCTCAGGGCCAGCTGTGGCACTGCTCCCAGCTGGATGAGATGTGGAAGAAGGAAGGTTGGAAGAGGGGGGCTGGAAGGTTGAGGGGTACATCTGAGTGAGGGATTCAGAGTGATCTGCACCCCTCTAAAGGGAGGAGAGGCAGCTCTTTAAAAAACACATTGGTCACATTTATTGGTGCATGTGCTTCTTACAAAAGTGATGGAAGAACAGCCTGCGCCCCGTCCCACGGGCGGGGAGGCCACACAGAGAGGGGCCAGGCACTGGGACACAGCAGGCCCCAGTGGCCCCAGGGTAGGGGAAGCACAGCAGCCCCCATGCCACAGCCCCTCACAGCCCAGCAGGGCCTGGTCCCCTCACTCTTTGGCGATGGCAAACGGCTTCTCCACCTCGATGGTGCCACAGTCGGCGATGGTGACGTCCTTGAGCGGCTTGTCCCGGCTGTCTGTCTTTGTGCTCTCCACCTTCCTCACCACGTCCTGGGTGGAGCAGAGTGTGAGAGAGGGACACAGGGGCACAGCCAGCCTGGCCCAGGCCTGCCCAGTCCTGCTGTCCCCAGAGCACTGCCCCCTTTCCCTCTCCCATCCCTCACCATGCCCTCCAGCACTTTGCCGAACACCACGTGCTTCCCGTCCAGCCACGGCGTCTTCACGGTGGTGATGAAGAACTGGGAGCCATTGGTGTCCTTGCCAGCGTTGGCCATGCTCACCCAGCCTGGCCCATAATGCTTCAGCTTGAAGTTCTCATCAGGGAAACGGTCCCCATAGATGCTTTTTCCTAAGGTGGGGACAAAAAGGATACAGTGGAATAGGTCAGTGATGGTGGTGATAGCTCCAACACAAGCTGGGTGGGGGAATGAGCAATTCCAGAGGAGGGCTAGCACTGATGCTGCAGGGACACATTAGACATGGACTGCTGCAGGGAGCTGGAAGCACTCAAGAGCTGGGCAGGAGCATCATGCCAAGGGACTGGAGCAGGAGGCTTCCAGCATCCCAGTTATCCCAGCACTCAGTTCTGCTCCAAGGCCATGTCTTTGTGAGCTCTATGCCCACTTGTTTCCACCAAGCTCCAGCTTTACATAGGGCCCAGGGCCCTGCAGGGGTTGGAATTGCAGCTGCTGTCTCACTCCAAGACACTGGCTTGGATCTGCACATTACCTCCAGTGCCATCGCCGCGGGTGAAGTCTCCTCCCTGGATCATGAAGTCTTTGATGACACGGTGGAACTTGCTGCCCTTGAAGCCAAATCCTTTCTGGGGGTGTGGAGGGAGAACGGGGAGTGAGATGGAGGGACAGACCAGAGCCCTGTGACCCCAGCGCTGCCCCAGGGCACCAAGCAGGACCTGAGCTGGGGCAGGTGAGGTCCAGGGCAGGAGGGCCCCTCACCTCTCCAGTGGCCAAGGCCATGAAGTTCTCCACCGTCTTGGGCACCGTTTTGCCAAAGAGTCCGATGACAACGCGGCCCACATCCTCCTCACCGATCCGCAGGTCAAAGAACACCTTGGGGGCAGTGGTGGAGGAAGGTTGGGGGGGATCAGGGCATCCAGATTCACCTTGCTGGACCAACCCACCCCCCAAAGTCCAACTCGCCAACTCCAACCAGGCCCAAAACCTCACTCGGTGAGGCTGGTGCCCCGCTTTGCTGGCTGCATCTCCCCTCGCAGCCTAACCACTCACCCCAGCTCGATCCCGACCCCAGCCCTCCAGCCAGGCCCCCCCACGTCCCGGGCTGTCCCCAGGCCTCTCCCCACCTTCAGCTCTCCCGGCGCTGGATCCTCCCTCCATCCCTCCCTCCCTCCCGGCCTTACCGCACCCTCCCCGTCTGGGCCCCTCAATCCCAGACCCCCACAGCCCATCCAGGGCCCCTCACCCCAGCTTCCCCTTCCCCAGCTCTCCCCCGCCCATGCGGGCTCCCCTCCTTCCCAGTGCCCCCCCCGCGGGCCCCGCCTCGCTGTCCCGACCTTGGCGGTGACCTTGGGTCCCTTTTTGCGCTCGTCGGCGCGGGAGGCTGCGGGCAGCAGGAGCAGGAGGGCCGCGCCCAGCGCCGCCGCCGCCACCAGCACCTTCATCCTGCGCCGCTCGCAGCCCGGCCACAGCGCCCGCCGCGCCGCCGGCATCCGGCCACGCCCGCCGCGCACCCCCGCCCGCACCGCGCCTTGGTACCGCCCGCGCCGCGCGCCCGCCCGCTCCGCCCGTCTGGGCGCGACCAACCGCGGTCGCGGGGGGGAGGGGGAGGTAGCACTTTCCGGCAAGGCCGGGTTCAGGCTTGTGCCACGTTGCCCGTGGCGGGGCGGGCGCGGCGCTGCCAATCACAGGGGAGCGCCGCCATGATTGAGCGCTGAGGGAGAGGCGGTGACCGCGGGCCGCGGCCGGGGGCGGGACGGAGGCGAGCCGCGCCTGTGCTTGTGGCGCCATCCCCGCTTTGTCCGCCGGGCCCGGCGCCTCTCGGTAGCAGCAGCCGCGGCCCCCGGCTCGCTGGATGGCGGCGGGTCCGTGTGTGAGCAGAGATGCCACCCGAGAGCCAAAGCGCCTTGAGAAGAGCTGGCACCGCATCCACTGAGACACTCGCACCCGAACCAAAATGTTCCTACGCTTGGAACCCGCTCCCACTGTGACTCTCGTGCGACATTTCCCCCCTAATTCCCAGTCTTTAATCATTTTAACCATGAGCTTTCATTTCCTGTTCCCAAAAATCTGGAGACACGTGGGGAACTCAAAGGTTCCCTCTCTGACCCCTGGAACCCACATCTCCACCTCTGAGATTTATCTTCTTGGGGATTGACACTGACCCAGACCTGACGAAAACCCAATTCCCACATGTTGAAATAACTCCAGGATTTGCAGTCACAGACTGGTTTGGGTTCAAAGGCACCTTTACTAGTCTAAGCCCTGCCATGGGCAGTGACGCCTCCAGTGATGGTGCTGAGCTGAACACAGGCATCTGCAACAGCACAGACAGCCCTGTGTGCTTCCAGCCCAGCCTCTCTGGGATTTAAGAGCAATTAGGGCTTCTCTCACTCCTTCCTGCAGTTTTTATCCCACAGCCTTGCCAGAAGACAGGTCCCAGTACCCCTCTCCCTGCGGTCCCCTCTCAAGCGCTGCCTCAGGACAAGGCATGCTGCATTCCAGGGCGGCTGGAGTGGGAATGTGTGGGTTCAGGGGGAAGGGAAACCAGTGCCACCATGCCTCGCCCAAATCTGTATGGCTGAAGTGTTCAGAAGGTCCCACCCATGTGTTGCCTCCTCCCAGGGGAGCACAGAGTGACACAAGTGCCCCGTAGAGCCAAAGGAAGACAAAACACGAATGCCACGGTCAGGCTGAGGTAATAAATACTTCTATTAATGGAGAACAATGCAGCAGTGCAATGTTTTATTGGAAAAAAAAAAAAATCATCTCACTTGATACCTCAGAAGACTGCATCGCAACGTTGGTGGGCCAAGAGCCGCTGGGAGCCGCCAGGAGCTCTGCCCTGGCCTGGGCTCTCCTGGCTGTCACCACTGCCAGCACGGGAGGAGGGACTGCTCAGGTAATGCCCTACATCCTACCACACATCTGGCTCACTCTGCCTGCATCTCCTTGTCACCTCGCAGCTCCCTGGGGACAGCGGTTCCCTCAAGTACAGGACTTGCTGATAACCTGCTTTATTTAGTTTTCTACAAAATTTTTTTTTTGTTAAAAAGCCACCCCACATCTTTGCCCTTTTTTTTTTTTCTTTTTTTTTTTTTTTTTTTTTTTTTTGAAGAGTCCACCGTACGATTATAGTGCAAGAGGGCTTGGTACAAGTGAGCATTACCAGCATGCCGTGGGGGGACAGTCCTCCCCTACAAACACATCATTGTAGGATTAAAAGAACACCGTATCTCCGGAGAGAAGCTGTAGTGGGTCACCATGAAACAGCTTTCAAACCAACCCACTTAAAAACAAGGTCGGGAAAGTTTCTAAACGATCAAATACATTCACTAAAAAAAAAAAAAAAAAACAAACAAAAAAAAACCCAAAAAAACAAACCTCCAAAAAAAACCAACGGAATAAAAGAAACCAAAAACATTTAGAAAAAAAACCTGTTGAGATGGTCCCTTTCCCCCCGCCCCGCCCTCCCTCTCCCTGCAAACACTTACATATGCTGCAACTACAAGCTGCTCCTCGAGTGGAGGCAGCGAGGAATGACCAAACACGGCAGGAGATGCAGAAGGAATCGAGTTCTGGTGACAGGCACTTAGTGGGGCTTGGGAGGGCAGCAACAGAAGTGTCTCAGGGCCCAGCTCCGTCGGCAGCAGCCAGGGCGGCTCCCCGGGGAGCGCCTGTGCCCCGGGACCCCCTCCCAAGATGCCAAACCATGGTTTCCTACAGCAGGGAGGAACACCTGTGCCAGAGACGCGGCTTCTGAGCGCCGCTGGCAGCGGAGGAGGCTGGAAAGCTGAAGGTGGTGTGTGCCCACGGCTGTGCCCTCCCTGTGGGCACAAGGGGACAGGGCGGCACGCCTGGCATGTGCCCTTCCTGCCCTGCTCCTGCCCCGCTCCTGCCCCGGCTGCAGGAAAGCGCTTTGCTGGGGGGCAGGAGGTGCGTGCCTGAGCCGAGGGCTCTGCACCTCCATCGGCTCATTGGGATAAGGCATGGAGACAACGCAGCAGAATGGACACGAGATGCCCTGCAGGGATCCCGGCCAGGAGGGAGGCTGTTCCACCCCGGGACCACACCAGTGTCTGCCTGACTCGGGAATGCATGAAGAGCATGCCCAGAGCTCACTGCCCAGGCTGATCTGCCCTCCAAGCCTGCTCCTACCCAGCCAGGGAAACTGAACCCCCTGGCAATGTTGCTCTGTGAACTCCAAGCTACACAGATTAACTCGAATAAATGAGAATGAGATCTAGTCTCTCCCTTTCCTCCCTTCATGCTCTCCAGGACTTTGGGGTAAGCCAGGCCCAAGTTTATGACAAGTGAACCATTCCAGCCTGATCTGGGGTCACACATGGAAAGACAAAGTCGAACAAATCTATTTATAATCTCCCCAAAGCTGCTCGAGTTGTCCCATAGCCCTGCCACCTCTTCAGTAACCGCTGGCAGCCTCATCTCCTCCAATTTGGGAAACGCTGCAGTTGGATGCAAGATTTCACTGTTTTTCTGAGTGTGCAAAGCACCCCAAGCCCTTTCCTTGACACTGGTTTTGCTCCAAGTGGTGCAGGAGAACCGTGGCTGCTCCGGGGGTGGGATGGTGTGGGCAGACTTGCACCTGCCCCATGCTCACAGAGAGGATGTGAAGGCAATTCCAGTCAAACCTATCTGACCATCGGGAGATGGGATCAGTGTTAAGGCATGAAGTATCCTTTCCCCTGCTGGGGATGCTTTGCTCCCACTAATATGTTCTTGCTGAAGGTTCCCAACCACCTCAAGGAGGGATTTAGGAAGGCTGCCTGGCCACCCACACCAAGAAATGCCCACACTTCAGGAAATGGCTGTTTCTCAGTAACCTCAATCCTGATCTACCTCTTAAACCAGCACAAATTTCTCCAGCTTGGCAAAGACCATGCTGCTCCCTCCAGCCCAGGCTGGGCATCAGCCTTGTGTCCCCTGGCCAGCTGGGTCAGGCATGGTGTAGGAAACCATGGAAAGGACATTCACTGGCAGCTAGGAAGGGTGATTGGAAATTCAAGTATGCTTTCCTCAGCCCGTGGCCCAAGGTGGGCGCCAGGAGCCCCAGACTGGCACGAGGGTTGTGAACATCCCCACTCAAGGACATTTCCGTGCACCCCACCATCCTCCTCGCTGGATGTCTGCCTGTGCTGGCATGGCCATGCAGAGATCCACAGATACAATGTGCATCTGTAAATGCTAAAAATAATAAAAAGTGCAACGACGACGTCAGCTTCTTTAAAACAATCCACACTGCTCTGTTACTGTCAGAGGAGGGAGGTGTCAAGGGAGCCAGAAAAAACCCCCTAACTGGAACAGTAGATTGCAAATTTCTCACAGCTTGCACATTACAGTGTAACTGTTCCCAAGGAGCCACAGAGAGAACCTGTCTCTTCCTGCTGCAGCAGTCAGGCCCTTCTCCCACCCGCATCCTCCTGCCCTCTCCACAGCCAATTGAGCCTATGGAATTTCTTCACTTAATTAAGGAGGGAGGAGGACATAGGAGCAGAGTGCAGGGGAGGGAGGGGAGGAAAGTGAGCAGGAACTAAGCACAGTCCTCAGGTTTGCATCAACGCAATGCCTTCGCCGTAAACAACAGGAAGGTGGGTCAGCCAGCCAGCCCCCCTCCCAGGGCGACCAAGACCTGAGCCAGCCACAGTCCTGGTCCCAAAAGGAGCTTCAGGCTTGGAGTGAATGAGGGAGACCATTCAGCAGATCTACCCCAGAGTGGTTTGTTTTGGAACGTTTTCTTCTCTTTTTGGTTTAAAATGTCACTTGGATTTTTTTGTTTGTTTTCATTTTTCTGTCTTCCTCCTATGCCTCCTCCTCCTCCCTCCTAAAGAGAAGCCCCTTCCAGTGAGACAGGGCAGGAGCTGCAGGTGTGGTGGTTCCTGCAAGGCTCAGGAGGCACCGGTCACTTGTGACGCTGAGCCGTCTTCTTCCGTTTCCTCTTAAAAAAGCAGCAGCACCTAGGGCACAAAGGACAAGGAGGGAGAGTCAGCCCCTTGCTGGCAGCCTGCAGTGTCCCCATGATGTGTCCACAATGTCCCCATGATGTCCCCACTGTCTCCCCACTTGTTCTCATGCAACAGCACCTCTGCCTGCCCAGCCCGGGCCCCGCCCTGCCGGGATGGGGGCAGGTGCTGGTGGGTGATGGCACCACCAGCCCAGCCTGGAGACCAGCTGGGGTATCCCACTGCCAGGCCCCACACTGCTGGCCAGGCTTCTCCCTCCTGGCTGGGCTCCTCCCTCCCAGGCTCCACTGGAACACGAGGAGCCAGCTGGGAAAGCAGTAAAACACAGACCCAGGTGCTCCACTCCCTCTGTCCCACCCCAGAGGAAGGGACTGGGATGCTGAGCTCTGGCTGCTTTTCCCAGCCACAAGACATATTGTTTTCACCACTGTTCACTACAAAAAACAGATTCCAAAGAGACCTTGGCTCAGGGACCAGGTTTCTTTACTGAACCTTTCACGATAACCAGAGCTTCCACCCTGGATCAATCACTCAGTATTGGGATGCAGAACCCCTGCTTCTTCCCCCATCTGATGTGAGGGTGGTGCACAGGATTAGGGGAAGCAAGGATGGAGAGTGGAGGCTGAGGTGGGGGGAGAAACGCCCAGCACAGCTGAACCGTGAGGAGCGGTGGGTTCCCTGTGGGATACACTGGGAGCAGTCGTCCAGATCCTACACTCCTCCTGGTTTCCTACAGAATTCCTTGAATTACCCTCAGCCCACTGTCAGGAATGCTCTGCACATCTGTGTGAGTTCTCCCAAACTACATGTCTCTCTCCACCTGCTGGGACGGCCGTCCCTGAGAAGCCCGGGTGATGCTGAAGGGATGCCTGGACAAGCAACCAGAGTAGACCACTGAGTCTGAGAAGACCCTGAGCTGGAAGAGACCCACAGGGATCATCGAGTCCAACTCCCAGCTCTGCACAGGACAGCCCCAAGAATCCAACCATGTGCCTGAGAGTGTTGTTCAAATGCTCCCTGAGCTCTGGCAGGCAAACATGAGGATGCAAAGACCATTTTTTCCTATAACCATCTGTTGTAGGCTAAAAACATTCCAAGCCACTCCAACATCTTCTCCAAACTATTTTTCACTGTAATGTCAGCTTTACAACCCTGTCCTCTCAGAGCTGGAGGAACTCTCACCCAGATGCTTGTCCCTGGGTGCTCAAGCCTTACTCTGGGCTGCAAAAGCGATGGGTGAGCACAACCTGGCATGAGCTGAGCCTGCCAGCACAGATCGACTGCTTGGCAGAACAAACAACTCTCCCTGTGACATGGAGAGCTCCCACAGCCCCCCAGGAGGAGGGACCCTTCCCACTGCACAGACTGATGTCAGTGATTTGTCTCTAGGCTCCTGAACAGACCCAGTTTGGCGGTGGGATGAGGAGAAATGCAAAGCCCTTGTCCTTGCAGGTCAAGTGATACCTCTGCTGTCCACCCACCCTGAGGTGTTTGTCTGCCACCTCAGCACCCCCATCCCAGGCTGGAATCCCTGCCCCAGGACTGCTCTGGCATTCTGTTATCCTGGGCCATCTTGCCCCCATCTCCTGCTTTAGCCTGTTGCAGTATTTCTCTCCCACAGTAGCCACCTTCCTTCATGGCTTCTGTGATGGTGAGTAAGGGAGACGTCACAGGGAGAGGATGGAGGATGCATGAGTGATGGTTTTGCATGCAGCAGGTAAGGGAAGAAGGGGCTGAGCAGCACTCAACCCCTTGGGCACCAAACAAAGGGAGCTGACTAACTTCTGGCTGGTTTTCCTTGTAACTGTCTTTTTAGGCTCTTACTCAGAGGTCCAGGGAAGGATTCAGGAAAGGAAGTCCTGGGAGTTCAGACAGGCAAAGGCAAAACACCAAACAAAAACAAAAGGATAAGGCAGGCTGACAGTTACAGAACGTGATCTCTGTGCATGCAGATGATGCCCAAGAGAACAGCCCCAGACTACGACATACAGAGAAGCCAGAGGTGCCAGAGATACTGGAGGCGATGCCTATGGAGAGCAGGGCAGAGTCAGTCTCCCATCCAACAAGGACATTCCTCGCCACTCATGGGCTTGGTCCCCTCACTATGTGGCAATTTCCAACCATCAGCCTACCCTGGAACCTAAAAACTCAGATCTGAGTGTCTGCTTGGTCCTTCAGTTACTGGATACATGGCTTCCACAAGGGGCACCTCCTGGGACAGCCTGAGCCTGGGACACTACAGCTGCAGCTTCAAGACCCTGATAAAGCCCCAAGCTGGGCTTGGATCAGTGCTAATCCCAACCTTTCCATCCCTTTTTTCCTGGAGAAGCCCATTCACCTGCACCTCAGCTGGCTGGAAAGGAGCCACCTCCCACCCACCCTCTCTGAGTAGGGGCTCTGTCACTAATAAGGACTCCCTGGCCTTGTCCTTCCTATATTTCTCCAAGATGACACTTTCCAAGGAAGCATCTGGCCCCTCTCCTCAATAACTGGTGCAGGATTTTTCCCTTTGTAACTGTCTGTGGGAGGAATTCCTGCAAGAGGCTCAGCCAGCCCAGGCCTGACTCTGCCCAACTCCATCAGGCATCATCTGCTCACGGACGTAGACGTTTGGGGGAGATGGAAAGCCAAATAGGAAAGGATTAAAATCTGATTTTGCATCCATTTGTTCAGAGATCAGCCGAATCCCTCAGCTTAGTGTGGCCGGTCACACACAGCCCATGCCCTCCCCAATAGTGCAAAAGGTCCTAAAATCAAAACAGCTCTGGGTTGGCTTTGACTTTGTGCCATTTTAGCGTTTGGTGGGTTTGGTTTTGCCAACCCCAGTCTAGTCTGGTCCGCTCCCCCTTGCATGTGGACTGGAGAGAGGGACTCACCACAAGTTGAGCATTTTCAGGCAGCTACAGAGAGTATAGAGAAAAAACACAGAAAGGAAGAAAGAGCGATTAGTTCACAGAGGTGGGATGGAGCGAGTGGCTGCAGCCATGCAAACATGCAGTGCAGAGCGGCAGACACACAGCAGGCCTGCCCGCCGCCCGCCCCAGCACTCACACCACTGGCCCTGCCACCTCTCCACGGAGCAACTCTCACCAGCACCCACTGCCCAAAGGCACCAGGCCCCTCAGGCTCTTGTCTGGAGCTGGGATCAGGAAAGAGTCTGCGTCACCTCAGCTCTTGTCCCTGCAGCTCCAGCAGCAGAAGGGACTGATGATGGATCTACACCTGAGACCTGCCCTCCATCAACACCCACTGCAAGAATCCAGAGCTTTTCTCCAGCAGAAGCATTGGCATGGCTCTGCCTGTGGAGTGGCAGGGAAAGCCCATCCCACTACTGCACATCATCTCAAAACACAGAGCCCAGCTCCACCTCCAGCTCCTGCCAGGTCTCTCTGGCACCCTTTTCTGCAGAGCAGAATCCCAAAGTCCTTTACCCTTCTTGTGTGCTTGAGGGGATTTGTGATCAGAGAGGTAAGGAAAGACAAACCCTCCCTGTGGCAAGCAGAATGAAGCAATCTATGCTTAGGAATTACAAGAGACTCCAAACCTGTCAGTGCAAAGCAGCTTGTGCTCTGCTTCTGCTTTTGCTTCCAAAACCAATCTGGGAGCACACAAACAAGGGCTGGAGAGAGACACCATGTGGGATAGGGTCTGGGTGGCACAGCTCCTTCCCACCTGGCTTGATGTCTCCCCTGTACACAGAGTGGGGGCTGGACCTGGCCTTGCTGCACAAACATTGGCTGGAGATATTCCTGGTTCTTCCTTACATTGGGTTGTTGGATCAGAACTGTTGAGAGTGACAGTCTCCCCCATCCTAGGAGCCACATGCTTGGGGGACCCTCTTTAGAGCCCATGATGCCAAACTGCTGGTCTCTGTCAGCCACAAAACCCATATCTAAGAGGTATGTTGCCCATTCTGGAAGCTGCTCTTCAAGATCTTCCCCACCCTCCCAGCCTGATGAGGAGTCTGTACAAATCCAAGGCTTCTTGGGCTGGGAGAAGGTGTGTCTGTGGCTGCTGGGATCAAGGCCAGGCCAGCTACCAGTGAGCAAGATCCCACACAGGGGCAATTCCCAAGGGATTGGGGAATAGAGAGCAGAATACCTTCAGGACAGCAGCACAGATGACATACCTAGGGACCTTTTCCATCCATACCCCTTCCTTGCACCTGCCACTTTTCATACAGAAGTGCCCACAAAGATTGAGGCAAACAGTGAGGGACAAGTGGCACCATATCACCCAGTCAGATAATAACCAGGCATCTGGGCCATGTCTCAGCACTGACCAGTTCAAAGGCAGCCCTGGGCCAATTGGCCCCTCACTGGGGGAGTGTCAGAACTCTGTGGTGACTCTGCAGTGACAGGTCCTGGTTTCCTTCAGAGGCGGCGAGAAGGTGCAAAAGGTGACATGATGGTGCCAGATACAGGACAGGAGTCACGATGGTCAAAGCAGCAGCTCTGACAGCAGTTCTCACCTCTGACCACAAGCTACTGGAGAGGTCAGCTTAGAGGGTGCACTTTCTCCTCCACAAGCTGCTTCTGGTTCCTCTCACTCGAGTTTCTCAGGGCTGGACCAAGAGAACCCCCAGGGAGAACTACCCATCTCTGCAAAAGTTATTTCCAGACTGTTCTGGATACCTGGGACCCACCTCTCACAGCCAGAAATGAAGTGACAACTCAGACCAATGATCTCTTTGCTGAGCTGTGCTCAAGCTACTCCTACACTCACGAGAGCACAGCGTGTTCTCTCTGCAATGGGGGATGCTCACTGGGATTCCTGAGATCAGCTCCTGGTATTTTGGTATCTGTGTTACTGAAATGTATATCTGGCAATGCATGCTCTGAGTAAGAGTTATGTTCTCCAGGCATGACAAGTGTCAAAGAGAAGCAGCAGCAGCACTGAAGGCACCATGCACAAAAGCAGCAATATGCAAGGAAAAGGGCATGGGACACGAGCACTGAAGACTTTTTGCCACAGAAAAAATGTCCCCACTCGCTTCCAAGGAGAAGGATAATGATCAACCAGTGGAAAGGCTGTTATAAAGCAAACTTACTTAGCTTCCTCCACCACCTCCACCTCGGCCTGTGCTGTGATGGGAGCATTGGAGTGTGCTCCTGTTGGGTCATCCACATTCAGCTCCCCGTTGGTTGAGCTCACCACCTGCAACACAAAGAACACCTGGTTTGTGAGGCTCCCTGGCAAGGGCTGCTGAGGGAATGGGAAATCTGAGAAATAACCATTTGCTCCTGTTTCTTGGCACCGTTTTAGGAGGCTGCCAAGTTTTGCAAAGCAGAGCAGCAGCAGGGGCCCCTTGGGCTCTGCCAGGACAGGTCAGAACTCAGCTCACATAGTGCTCAGAGCTCTCCTTGAGTGACAACTCCTTGGTCTTCACCTCTTCCCTTACTCGTCACCCAGGGCTACCATGGTTCTTCAGACCCCCATGCTTCCTATGCAGATTTGCAGAGCACTGGCACTTAATGCATTGTTCCCAGGGCTCTTCCCATACTTCATTCAGCTACTTGTTAAATTCCATTTTACAAAAGGCTTTGATTTTTCTCCTTGCTTTTCATGTGCCACCACTTCATTTTCATGAGGCAAATTCTGCCTTAAAGGGAATGGTGACTTGAAAGCTGCTGACCTGCCAAGGTCCAGCATGGACTGGGATGTCTGCTGAAGAACAATTCCACCCTCTGCAGCCTAGAAGCCACACACAGCACATTTCCTGTTCTCAACTGCAGATAAGCAGAATTTTAGTGCTTACAGTGGCACAAGGAGCTCATAAACTGCTCAGGTTGGCAACTCTTCCCATCCAATTCCTAGGGCTGCTTCAGTGCTGCTGTCACAAGGAAACATTCCCCTCCCTGAGAGGACAAATCTGATTTTTCTTTATTCCTGAACATGTGTTACACATGAGATGAAAGATTCCTTACCCTTTTTTATCAATGGTCCTCAGATATAATATTGCTGTGTTTGCACTTTATTTTTGTCTGAGAAATCTATCAAAATAATCCTTCCTGAGTCCTCCTTTTATTGTGGAACGGGACACTCATATTAAAAAATATAAATAAAAACATCTACTCTGTACTGAGTGCTGAAGTTGTGCAATCACAGAATGGTCTGTGTCAGAAAGAACCTTTGCAGTTCATCTAATGCAACCCTCTGACACCTTCCACTAGAACAGGCTGCTCCAAACCCCATCCAGCCTGACCTTGGATGCTTTTCCAGGTTATTACTCTCTGCTCACATCTGAGAGCAGAGCTACACATTCATCAGGTCCTCCTTATCTTTGCTTCTCTGCAACTCAGTAAAATACCTTTAAATTAAAAGAGGATCTTGGCTAATCAAGCCAAAATCACATTGAACACAGCTTATCAGGAATAAGTAAAAATGTCAACCTAATCTGCATTTTTCTTAGGGACACTGCACTACCTGTCTCCTTGGCTCAGCTCTGTCCTGCTCCAAGCTCTAATTCCCATTTCACCAGAGCCAATGTTCAGGGTGTTGTGTCTTACAGCAGAGCCAGCTCTCACAGCAAAGCTCTGCCAAACAGGCACCAATAGCAGAGTTGTTATTTGCTTGGATGACTCTTGCACCTTCTCTCCAGCCTGTCCAGCCAGCTCACTCTGGCTTTAGTGCCAGAAGGTCCCTCAGTGAGCCTGAGTGACAACCAGGACAGGCTGGGCTTCACCAAACAGGAATTTTTCAGGAATTTAAAAACACTGGTAATGCCTGCTCCAACATTGTCTGTTGCACATTCTCTGTTCATCTTCCAGTGCAATCCTCTGAAGATCCACCTTGTGTTCACCATGCCCTCAGACTAGTAGTGATCTGTTTTGGAACAGTTCAACTCTTTTCACAACATTAGTGGGGCCTATGTACAACAAATCCTACTTCAGCTGCCTGTACTGCCTCTGAGACAGGGTAGAGGGTACTTTATAGATCAGACCTACTAATGCCACTCATTTCTGTCTTCAGTTTAACAAATCTGGGTTCAAAAGAGCTTAAAATTTTTGTTCAAACAGTAAAAGCCATGGTGTTGGCCATCACAGCTTGGGTCCCTTCCAAACCATGACTTGAGCATGACATATAGGACAGGACCAGTAAAACTGCTCTCCTGACCACATCACTGCTGCAATTTGAGGAGAATTCAGGGGGTTGAACACAAAGGCTGCACAAACCAAAGGAGGAGGTACCTGCACTGATCCTCCATGTCTATCTGCAGCCAGATGAGATGTCAAGTACGAGGTATTTGTCTGCCTGCTGGGCTGGATCTCCCACTCTCCTCTGCGATCCGACGACGCCTGCTCAGGAGTTCAGGAGCATGAAAGAAACAGGAGAGGCCAAAAGGAGAATAAGGAGAAGAAATAAAGGTGCATTGGTTAGTGAGTTAGTTTCTTTGCAGAAAGCAAGGCTTTTATACTTTTAGGTGGGCTAAAATTCCCCTTTACCAACTGCACCTCATTATTTACTTCCATGGTGGCTGCAGTGACCCACAGTAGGAGTGGATGTCATCTCCTCTAGCTGCTATTCTTCCATGGCATCAGGTGACTTGATCAGCCCAGGGAATGAAGCTACATCAGTGCTGGGAGAAGCAGGCTCCTGACTGAGAGCCTGGAACCAATTCCCAGGAAAGACTCCAGTAGCCACAAGAGCCAGATTTTTATCTTTTAGCTCTACAGCCAAGTACGTGAAAAACTGGGTCTGAAGTTGGCTTGAGCTGAGCTCAACACAACCTAAGGAATGACACTGAGGAAGTGATGCTGTGAAAGAATAGAATAGAATAGAATAGAATAGAATAGAATAGAATAGAATAGAATAGAATAGAATAGAATAGAATAGAATAGAATAGAATAGAATAGAATAGAATAGAATAGAATAGAATAGAATATTCTGAGCTGGAAGAGACTCACAAGGACTATCAGTCTGACTCCTGACCCTGCACAGACACCCCAACAATTCACCCTGTGCCTGAGAGCATTGTGCAAGCATTCCTGGAGCTCTGGCAGTCATGGGCCATGACCATTCCCTGTGGAGCCTGTTCAGTGCCCAATCACCCTCTAGGGGAAGAGCCTTTTCCTGATATCCAACCAAAATGTTCCCTGATAGAGCTTGGAAGCATCAAGTTCCCATTAATACTCATCACCCTCCTAGCAGCTTCCAAATCACATGGCAAAACTAAAGACAGAGGGGGAAGAGCTTTGACCCTTCACTTTCCAGATGAAAAGTCTACAACGAGGAGATTAGCTCTTTACTAGAAGTCAAATACTGTGAGAGAATCTGAAGTTATTACATCCCAGAACAAAAATGAGGCCATTAAAACTGGACCAGACTTACACCTCCAATTCACTTCTTGACTTTTGTTTTTTTGCCTTTTTCCTTTTGAGAAATGCTTTGCTTAAGACTTTAAAGGAACATCCCTCAGAAGAGAGCTGTTTGTGTTTTGGTGAGAAGAATCTGATTTCTCCCATATTATATTAAATAATTCATCATCATAAGTAATGTTTAAGTGAAACTATGACAAAAGCTGCTGTGCAATCCAGAACTGGACTATATGTGCAGCTCAGAAGAACAAGGCCTGCAGGCTGCCTGCATATTTTGAGATTTCTTTGAGCCTTTATGAACTAAATGCCTGAAAATGAAGCCAGGTGTCACTGTGCTGTCAAGGAAACACGATGCCTCACACATACACAATGTGAAGATCTGTGGTGGACAAGAGGAGAGTGGCTGAACAATCCCCTCAAAACCAGGGGGTTACTGCATCCATCAGGGAATTTATTGAAGCAGATGACTGTATCAGGGCTCATACACCAGCCCACACTAATCACCACATATGTGCTGCAAACAACTCAGCTTCCTACAGCAACAGTACCCAAGGAGGGGTCACCTTGAGTGTAGCTGATGGATGGGGATGTATCCTACCCTATGTTAGCTGTGTGACCCCTCAGAGCCCAGGAAGGCTGAGCCCAGGCAGGTTGTTACACCCCATGCTTGGTTCTGTACCCACAAACCCTAGCTTGAGGAACTGGGCAGAACATGGAGTTTGGGGGAGCAGAATAAACCCAGAACCACTCCCTGGGAATAAGAGCAGCAACAGCTCCAGCTGGGATCTACTGAAAGTCTGACAATTCTATTAACACAGAAAATCCAAACTCTCCCCACCAACAAAACAGTACAACGAGAAAGGAAAAATGGGAAATTCCATTTCCCTGTGGCAGTTCATCCAGACTGTGATGCCTTCCTGAGGGTTCTGCCCTGCCTGTCCTTTGTGCTTTGCAACACTCACACTGTGAACTGGACACCCTGAGAAGGACACATGGATGTTCTTGGGACACACATCCTTGTAACAGCCGTGGGCAGAGGGTACCTGGGAACAGGCTGCCATCAGCACAACTCTGTCTGCTCCATGGTCTATGTGCTCTGAGTAAAAGCACCTCAAAAATGTGGTAGTCAGGCAGTCTAACCAGGCTGGATTATTGACTTTAACCTGTTTACCCACAAACTACAGAAAAACAACCTCATTCCAAACTGGACTGCAGCTGGCTCACGATACCAAGGAATTCCACTGGCTGATACCTTATTTCAACAGTTATTGCTTTGACAAAATTCTCCTCATATCACCATCTCTAAATTAAACACAAACTGTCCTTGGTATGACCAACAATCATTCCCAGCCACCTATAATGCCACGTGGCTCTGGAATTGGGAGAGGAGCCAGGCAATGCACCTGATTGCGAAGGGCCTGCTGTGATGGTCGGTCCCGGTGCATGTGGCTGTCTCTGGTCACTGCAGAGGTCCCAGAATCTACATGGACAGATCCCACAGGAGTAGGCTGGAAAATAAGGTGTTGGTTAGAGTGAAGGCTCTCACATGCACAAACCTACCTTGCCGGGCCAGTAAGGAGCAAAAAAACATTAAAACACTGCCCAAAGGAGCCAAGGAGAATTACAGCCAGGGCTATAAAATCCCTGTGATTTACAGGTATGGAATTTGATGGTGGACACCAGCACCAAATGTCTTGTATAAAAATTAATTAAGAAGGTACAGTGTGAGGTACAGAAGTTAAGTGCCTGACTCAATGCCAGATCACACCTAGTGCGTCTCACACAGAAAATACACAGACTTGTTTTCCTCATCCCATTGTCTCACCACTTGTAAAAATCACGCCTGCATAGAAACAGGACATGTAAAAATTAAAGCTTCATCTGCTCTCTTCTCACCAAAGTCATAATCCCTGCTCCCAACATCGAGATCTCCATGGCAACCACCGTGGCTGTCAGCAATAGCACGCTTGTCTTACAAGGTGCTCTTTATCAACTGCCTTCATAATTAAAGAAAAATGAAGATAAAATCTTGACTCACAAAGGGAATGATTTCTTAGGAACTCTGTTGAGCACAGTAAGCATTGGGAATGCTAAATATAGTAAAGCACTGGCAGTAGTACCAAGTTTAGCACTGATGGCATTTGATCTGACACCAGTTACAATTCATTTACAGATGTTATTACTGGTCTTAGGGATGGGTCATGAGCAGAATGACCCACACAAAGAGCTTTAGATTCTTCTACCATATTTCCCCATGACACATCCTTTGGCCAAGGTCTTCCTGAGTTTAACTGTGTTTTGATGATAAAAGTGATGCAAGAAATTCAGGGTCATGGTCCACACGGAGTCATGGAACTGCTAAATGGAGATTGGTTTCTCCCACATTTCCTTGCCATGTACTGTACAGAGCTGGTTCAGCCTCTGAGTGTCCTCCAAGATATTCTGAGTTCAGGAGAGCAAGTTTAGATTAGATATTTGGGAGAAATTCCTCCCTGACAGTGGTGAGGGTCTGGCAAGGTTGCCCAGAAAAGCTGTGGCTGCCCCACTCCTGGACAAGGCCAAGTTGGGAGAGGCTTGGAACAACCTGGGATAGTGGAACATGCCCCTGCCCATGGCAGGAGTTTGGAACCAAGTGGGCTTTATGGTCCCTTCCATCCCAAACCATTCTGCAATTTTATTATTCACTGAACATCCATAAGAACCCTGCCTAGATCTTCTGTACCTTTTTGATGGCAGCATCACCATTATAGGGGGTTTCTATGATTTTCCTGCTTTAAGATGGATTTTAGGTACTGGTCTCCAATCCTGTGGTAGACTAGAGGGAATTCAGTCTCATCATGTTCATGTCACAAATGGAAAAATGAGAATTGTATGTCCAGAGAGGTGGATGAGGCCTCTGTCCCTCAGGAAAACTTTGAGGCACTACAAAAACCCCCTGAACACAACACCAGGACACCTCACCGCGTTGAGAATTGACAGATTTGATCCTAAACTCACTGGCATTAATTGGGATTATTGGGATCAAAAAGGCAAGGGTGGGGAAGCAGCACTGGAGGGGATTTTGCAGGGGCAACTCACAATGGGCCTGCCAACCCAGTCGTAGGCGTAGTCAAAGGTGTAGCCCTTCTTTTCAAAGAGCTCTGTGAAGATGGTCCGCAGGTAATCGTAGTCTGGTCTCTCAAAGAAGTCCAATCGCCGGACGTAGCGGAGGTACGTGGCCATCTCCTCTGTGAAAAGGGGAAAAAGCAGCACCTTTTATCCTGGATCTTCCAAGTGAGTTGTTAGAAACCAATATCTGGGCTGACAGTGCTGCCTCTGGCTTTTCAAAACAGTCCTCAATGGAAAACAATACAATCACTTCTCAAGCAAAGATGGGAGTCCCATCTCTGCTCAAATTTGATCCATCCACACCTTGATTTATTCTATATATTTGTATAAAAAAAAAACAGAGTGAGAAATAAACTCACTGAACCTGACAACAGGCTGCTCACAGGCATTTAGAATGCTCTTGCCCAGAGAAGCTGTGGCTGCCCCATCCCTGCAAGTGCCCAAGGCCAGGTTGCATGGGGCTTGGAGCATCCTGGAATAGTGGAAGGTGCCCCATTATGACATTGGCAAAGCTTGAATATTCAAAACTATACCAACAGGGGGAGGCTCCCAGGTTAATTTACCTGAAGGGGGTTAATTTACAGACCAGGATTTGGTGTTAAGATAATTAATTGCTTTCTTCCATCTGGGTTACCCTTTGCATGCACCAAACATTGAGCCCTAGGAACTCTTGTCCTGTCTCTTCTTGGCTCTCCCTTGGCCCATCACCTTGCCTTCAGCTGACAGAAATAAGAATTATCACTAAGAACTGCTTATTAATGCTTAACTCTGTCTGTGGCTTGTAGCTTCCATGGAGGTAAAAGAGGGAAAAAAAAAAGGAGAAGAAAGAATCCTCTCTTTTAAATACCTCCAGAAGGTGACAACAACCAGTTTCAGGTGAGGAGGGGACAAAATTCAGTTCTCTCATCTCCTATCAGCCCAGACCTGAAGGAGCTGTGAGGAGGAGGACTGAAAAAAGATGGGAACAGTCAGCCTGAAGCTGTTCTGCTTGGAAATTGGTGGTTTTTGGAAGGAGACATCTGGGGAATTACAGTGACTTGAGTGATCAATGATCCCATTCCAGGCTTGCTGCTCCTCATGCTGGGAAAGAGCCATGTGGCACAACAGCTCCTACAGGAATGGGATTAATTGTGGGTGCTCTCCTTGATGTCAGGACTTCAGAAACCTCTCCCAAAACCTCCCAGGCTCACTCTGTGGCCAGGGGACCCTGGGGAAGGTGCTAACTCTGTATCCTGCTCTCTCAGCTCCAAGGTCTGAAGCAGGAGATCAGGTGTTGAGCTTGGCTAGAAGCACCAAGTGTTTAGTAACACTCTCGTTAAAACTGCTCCCAGAAGGTGGAATTCATGGACAGATACACCATCCCATTTTCCAAGCTGACCACCTACACCTGCAAGACCTGTAAAACCTTCCATTTGGAAAAGAATTAACTCAGTAGTTCCAACATGGTCATTTGGGAGAGGGAAAATAATGAGGAGTTCTTCTGGAAGGAAGCCAAGAAGTAAAGCAGGCATACAGGCTCTTGAGCACTGTCCACCCTCCTTGATGAGAAGAGTTTTGTTCATTTTAAGACCTCAGGCCCTGCTAATTTATAGCAGAGCTCCAGTTGTTTGCCAGCTTAAGGAACAACATGATGGATACACATCATTCAATACTTTCTGACAGAGCAGTGCAGGCCCATCCTATTGGCAAGGTATGGCCACCTCCAGCTTCACTCACACCATCCCATCAGGGCTTTACCTGGAAAGTTCTCACAGAGAACTTCAACTGGAGTGTTTCTCTTTGTGTCCCCAATCTTCTGATATCTCTCTTTTAAGGTGTCAGCCTGCAGCGCACAAAGACAAAACAGTTGTGGAGAAAGAGTTCAACCATGTGAGAAAGGACATGCTGTATGGGAAGAAAAACAAGGTATTTAATGCTCATTCTGGGTGACATCAGGACATGTTACTTGTAACTGAACTGTATCCTAGACAACAACAGCAGGAATATTTCACAGGCTATTGGGAGGGAGCATCCAAGGATGTTCAAAACATCTTTGCTCAAGAAAGGCATGACCCCTATTAGTGTCTTACAAGGCTCATTTCCCACAGCCTGAGGACTGCGCAGGGAAGGTTTCATGAGAGAAAGAAATAAAGGTGCATGAACTGCAATGGCACATCAGGACCTCCCCAGGCTTAGGGCCATCAAGCTGCCTTCACAAACAACTGCAGAACAGACCCACCACACAGCAATCTGGGTATTCCCCTGTGCAACAGGATGTTACCACGTTGATAATAACTCTGCATCAGTCACACTTCTCCCAAGCTGCTCTCACACAGCCTGTCCTTTCACCCCCAAACTGTCCATCACTCAGCACTGGTTTAATATCTGGTCAGCAAGGAAATGAAACCATTTGCAGTTGGATTTCCCACCTAAATCAACTTGAGGCAGAGAATTCTGCTCCAGCTGTCACCCTGAAAGTGGGGCTTCTTGCCTCCATTTCAAAATGTCAATTAGACCTGGCAGCAGCGTAATTACCACTGTAAATATTCTCTGCACATTCAGCCTTGACAGTACAGAGCAAAAGTGTAAGCTGAGGAAACCTAGAAGGGCAAACATGCCACATTCTAAATCCAGCTGGAGAGTCAGTGTTTGCCCTGGACCTCAGAAAGGAGCAGAACTAATTTTTATCAGGCTCAGCACTGGACTAAGGAACTTTTGCAGAACCTTGTATAAACTTGGACTTATTTTAAAATAATTCACAGGATGAATTTACAGCAGATAAGTTCAACTAAGCCAGAAAAAAAATACTTACTAGAATAACACACTTACAGAGAGGCATGGACATAAAATCAGAGAGAGTCTGATTTCTTTCACAATCCCTTTCATGCTTGAAAAACCCTTCTTTGTTTTTATGAGCTGTTGCCAACATTTCTGGCATGTGCCTGATGAGGTTGAGCTGAGACTAACTGGATAGGTGGTGAAAAACAGCTGAACAAGGTCTATGAACCCAGCTGGGTCTACACCCTCTGACCATTGCAGAGCTCTGCTGAGCAGCTTTGGCTCCTTTTTCCAACAGGAGCTCTTGTCTTGCCTGATAATCCCAACCTGCTCAGACCCTTCACTCCCTTCAATTCCAAAGCTGAATGCAGTAGCTTAATCATCAGGGAGGTGATGGAGAAGTGAAGATGCAGCTTCCAACAGCTTTGGAGCCAGCAAATGACTTACTCCTTGTTAGCTCAGCTGATGGATGTTGGTGGCAGTTGGCAACTCAATTACTCGCAGCTCTCCACATTGTACACAGCATCTCATAAACTCCCCAGCACTGAGTGTCCAGTGTCTCTGGAGGGAAGCCAAGCCAAATACTTGTGCCAGAAAACCAGTTTTTCAAGCTGAAGTCCATCTGTGCATCTAAACCCATCAAACTGCTCCCATTATAAGCACGGATCACAGATGCAGCTGGGGGATTGTGGTGCTGTAACTGGAATTTCATAAACAATCACTGTGTCCTAGTCACGCTCCAGTTCAGGGCAGCTTCCAATCACAGCTCTCTCCCTGCTGTCCTTGTCTCCCTCTTCAACCTCCTCTCCAAAACTGTACCAATTTGGCAACTTGAAGTGCCAGCTGATTTCTACCTTAAAATCTTCCCTGCAGGTAAACTTAATGCCTCAGTGTTAAGCTTCAAGGACACAAAGCAGCGGACAGTGTGTCTGACTGGATTTTCCCCAGAGGATTCTCATTTGGGTAGAGACTAGCCAAAGTTTTAAAGGACAAAACCTAAAGCTCAAACCTACCTTCAGTCCTTGCCAGGGCAGGCTGCCTCGGAGGAAATACATGAACATATGGCCAAGGGCTTCCAAGTCGTCTCGACGACTTTGCTCTAAAAGAGATGACAAATTATTGCTGCAGAAGCAAAAAGGGCTCTGAGATCCCAGCAGCAGCCACACCTGTATCTGAGATAAAGGTACCACAGGGACATCACTCACAGGCTGTGGCTCAGATCTTGTGCAATAGCAGAAGCTGTTTCAGAAAGCCAGAAAATGTGTAAAATCAGCCAGAAGCCATGAGATAACATGGGAACTGCACAACACACATCCAGCCTCTTAATTGCAGAGGAGTAAAGCAGTGCCCCAATTTTTCTGTGTCAATAGTGCTATGTGGTGCTGGATCATTTCCTCTGGACTAAATGGGAACAGGATACCCACAACCAGCTGCAGGGATCTACCCATGCACAGTGCCAACCCTTTCCCAATTGCCTCTGCTGCTCATCAGAGCAGATCAAAAATAGCTCCTTCCAGTACCATGGAACACTTGCTGCTGCTGCCATGCAGATGTTATAACTATAAATGAAGGGGAGAAAAAGGGGCACAGAGCCAAAGGAAAACATCCAAAAACAAGCTGCCAAAATGTATCCAAAACCCCAGGGGAGGAGAGAAGAGAAGGACAGATGTGCAGGCGATGCTGGCCTGGGCTGGGCTGCATTCTTGGACTCACTGAGCTTGTGGACTCATTTGGTGCAACCTCCCCTCCTCTGAACCCCACCTGCTCCAAACAACATGCTCTGTGACCCAGAGCAGATCCAGCCCACTTAACCCACAGGAGATGCTGGGAGTGGGAATACTCAGGAGAAGGGAACTGAAATGACAGTTCCTGCAGTTATCCTGATAAAAAAGGGGGGAAAAAAGAGGATGCCCTGGGTAATTTAGTGCAGTGATGCAGATGGACTTCCAGGAAGATAGCTGAGTGCACCTGTCTCTCAGAAAAGCTGCAATCACTGAGTTTGAAATGGGAAAGGACTGATTCCACCTGGGCTGGTCTCACCAGTGAAGCATCAGCTCCTCACAACCCCTCTGGGCAGGGACAGCCCCCTGAAATACAACCCCAGAACTGATTTGGACCCTTCCCCTGCATGAGCCATGGTGGGAGCTGAAATCCTGTGGGAAATGGGTCCTAAGGAAGGCACACAGTGCACCTCAAACAAATACAACTTCCCTCCACACTGCCTGCACCAGCAGCTTCCCAATGCACCCTCTCATTCCTCCATCCCTGCCTGACTCTTCCCTTTCCAAAATTAGAAGCTAGGCTCATCCCTCCTTACTCCAAAAAGAGAGTGAGCTCTCCAAGTGGGAAAAAAACATGCTAGGAGGCCTCCTAGAGAATATTCCATTATCTCACTGCTTCTATGGATTTAAGAGAATATAAACATTTAGTAAGCGTTTTTTTGCCTTTCAGCCACAGAAATGTAACCTTCTGGTAGAAAAGAAAGTAGCAAGGAGAGGAGATGAAAGCTAGGTTTATAGTTATTTAAAATAATTCATTTTCTCCAACCAATTACTAGGTCAGGGAACATCCAACTCTACCACCTGGAACTGGAAGGCATTGGGACAGTGCTGTGCTATAAAAATCTATTTGTCTATCATCCAGTGCAGCAATCACTGCCTGCCTGCTTGTCTTTTATCAGTTCAGGGCTGCTCCCAGTTATTTAGTTCTTAATAAAAACTGCAATTATGAGGCTTCCAACATTTCAGCTGGCTCAATTCCTCAAAAGAGGGAAGAAAAAAAAAAGCCACACAACTGTAAACAGCATTGGGAAGCTCACAAATAGCTTCAAGGGCTCAAGAGAACTGAGCCAAGATGATATGGGAGGTCTACAGGATTCAAATGGCAAGCTGGAATGTGTCCAGGGAAGGGAGAAGAGCACTGGAGCCAGGGTAGAGCACCAAGAGCAGCTGAAGGAGCTGAGGAGGCTCAGCCTGGAGAAAAGAAAGCTCATGGGAGACCTTCTGGCTCTGCACAACTCCCTGACAGGAGGGGGCAGCTGGGAGTAGACTCTGCTCCCAGGGAACAAAGGACAGGACAATAGGAAACAGCCTCAAGCACCACCAGGGAAGGTTTAGGTTGGATGTTAGAGAAAATAATTCACTGAAAGGCTGTGAAGGATTGAACAGTGGTGGAGTCACTACGCCTGGAAGTGTTGAAAAGATGTGTGAATGTGGCACCTGGGGACAGGGTTTAGTGGTGAACATGGCAGTGCTGGCCAACTGTTGGACTCCATGATCTCAGAGAGCTTTTCCAGCCTAAAGGACACTGCGCAAGTGTACCCCCAGGCAGACAAACCTTTGCCAAGGTGTGTGTTGATGGACATGTATCTCGCTGTTCCAGTGAGACTCTTGTGCTCCCTGTAGGGAATGTGTTTTTTGGTTTCTGGGTCAATGTACTCCTTGGCCAATCCAAAGTCTATGATGTGGATGACGTGCTCCTTCTTGTTGCCCTGGCGGCCAATGAGGAAATTCTCCGGCTTGACATCGCGGTAGATGAGGTTCTTGGAATGCACGTACTCCATCCGAGAGATCTGCAAAACCACAGGGCATGTCACTGTCAGCAGAGCTGCAAGAGGAATCTGTCCCCCCCCTTCCCAAGGCTATCATGCTGTGCTCCCTGCTCTATTCCCACGGAAATGGCAAAGGCTGCTCCTGAGCGTTAGCACTGGGATGCAGCTCTTGGCAGGATGCCACGGGGAGCTGCAGCAGCCTTTTTGTACTGATTTTAAACACACTCAGCCACTTACCAAGAGCTCTTCCCTTGCCCTCCGCCTTCCCCTGTTGCTGTGTCTTATCACCTTCCTCCCTCGACCCATATGCTGTCTTAGACATGCCAGATTCTTCATGGAGGGGGATTTTTGGGCAGGCAGAAACTTTACAAGCTTCAAAGATGACTAAAATAATAATTAATCGCACTGCTGTCAACTAGAATGTTTTTCAGCTTTTGATTAACATTTTTCTGGAAGTTTGAAGGGGAAGGTGAAAGGGCAAGAACCTCACTTCTGAGGTGATGGAGTACCTCTAACAACACACCTTATTCAGAAGTTCATCATTAAAATTGATTTTGAAACCAAACATATTGCAGGTGATGTCTGAACAGGCTGTCAAGCAGTTCTCCTTTGGTTCCTGAACTCAGGAGATGATTCCAACTGGAAACCTCAATTTAATTTCATTTATTACCTTAAATTGCCTTTATGTTTCAAATGAACACACATAAACCCCCATTTACCACTGTCCTGGTCACAGCTGCCCTGCATGCCAGAGGCACAGTGGCTTTAAACAAGATGCTCCTTTGGAAAGGCTGCTGTGATTGACACAGATATTTATGGGCCAGCAATGCTATGAAACCTCTGCAAAGCTCCAGTTTTACACTGACAAGCCTCAGTCCCCAGAGGTCACTGCCACACTGTCTGAGGGACAGCAGAGTGCCAGGATGTCCAGGGTGAGGGCCACCAGCTGGTGACCCCACTGGGTGGATCCTGGTGGGAAGCACTGCAGGCTAGAGGGTCACTGAGCCAGCTCTCCCCCTGCCAGCCCTTCCAACCCCCCTGCTCACTCTGTTGGGCTGGCAGACCCTGCCTGCTCCTTCATTTCTTGCTCAATCCAGACACATTCCCAGCTGGCAAACCCAGAGCACTCTTTCTCTTTACAGATCTTGGACTCACACCTGGTTTTAAAACTCCACATGCATGTGATCCCCCATCACACCTCCAGGCCCTTACCATGCACCTTATTTTAAAGGAAAATCTGCCACATTTCCACCTCTTGGAAAAAAGCAGCAGGCAGGAGGGGGCAGCCCTCCCTATAAAATAAACAACTGTATAGGGAGGGCAGCAGACAAGGGAAAATTGGCTGAGGTGAATCAGGCTTAAAAACTGGAATTTGCTCAAAGACTCTTCAAGGAAAGGAACAGCACGTGCTGCTGCTCCCTCCTCTCAATGCAGTGATTGATTCCAATGTGCTGAGAAAATGGGTTTCACGGCTAACAGCCATTATTTCCAATCAATTACAGCCTGGTGCAGAGCAGAGCAGATGCTCTTCAGTCATTCTTCACACTTTGAATCACCTACAGGACACAGCAGCAGGTTGTGAGACAAAAAGCCATGTTGGGAGGCAATTCAAATGAAGATGCAACCCTTGAAAGTGGAACAAAGAGTTTCCTTGCCTCTCCACACATAACAAGCTTCCAAGCAGAGCCTGACTGGCTCATTTGATTTGTTCCTGCTACCAGACAGCTCAGTTGTTGAAAACCCAACAGCAATTAGAGAACCTGAAAAGGGTCCATTTTTTTCTTCTTTAACAATTCTCAGCAAGTTGCAGCAGGCAGGACAACAACCTGGACAGCTGAGGAGTCAGATGAGCCAATATGCTCCATCAGCACTCAAGGGTAAAATATGCAGCATTTATTTTCCTGCCTTTTTTCCTCCCACCTGCCTTTTTTGCTTCCACCATACACACACAGCTGTTGTGGGGCCTTTCATATTCCATCTTTACTTCTAACTTCCTGGATGCTTCATGCTGGAGAGTTCTGCTCAGCCATGGCAGTGAAAGACACTTGCTGAGGAAAAAAGATGTTTCTTGGAGTAGCTTCCATGCTTTATTCACCCTGACAAGACACTCTCCCTGCTTGTGCTGCTGTGATGTGGAGTGTCTGGGCTGCATCTCCCTTCCAGACTCTGCCTGAGCACACAGGAGCAGTGGTGCTGTGGCATCAAACCCTGCACAGCTGAAGCAGAGGGGAAGTGGAGTTTTCAATCCAGAAATGTGCTGGATGCAGAAGTGCAGTCCCCACTCCTCTGGGTTTGAACTACAGGCTCAAACACTCTGAATTCATTGTTTTAGGGGCAGAGAAACCACTCCAGGAACTGGGACTAACTTGGAATTGCTCTAGCACTGGAAAAGCAGCAAGCATGGGAGCACTAGGGTAGATGACTGTGAATTCCAGAGGGATTTCCATGGCCATGGAGAGCTGAAGTCCATCCTTGGAGCCATAAACCTCCATTTCAATGTCAGAGAAACCCTTAGGAGGGGGGAGAATCCCTTGGCACAAAGCAGGACCCCTGTGCTGCAGAGCAGAAATGAGAGGATATTGTGACATTTAGCAGGTGCCAAAGACCTGTGCTTTCATTTGCCTTCCTCCTGCCAAGGCAGCAAGTGTAACAAAACCCCTTCTCCCAGGTAACTCTTTAGGGGCTGATCTTGACAGCAATTCCATCTCTAGACCTTCCTGATAAATTTGAACCCTTCTTCCACACATCACCCATTTAAATATACTTCAGATCAGCAGAGAATCAAATTAATCTTGATCAAAGGCAATTTTGATGGTCACTGGTAGAAAAACACTTTGCCACAAGTTGGTCCAGATCACATCCAGATTATTTTTCCAGTGCCTGGTGGCACAACAGAGCTTGTTGTAAGCTGTTAGTGAGCATCATAAAGGCTGGACTGGGCAAGAGTGAAAAACAGAAGCCTGAATAAAAAAAAAATCTCACCCAATTTATGGGATGTAGGGACTGACACAGCAACCATATTTTAATTGCCCAGCCTGGCTTTGTTCAGGAGCTTCACCCACTGGAGCTGATCTACTGGATGTCTTCAGCTGCATGTGGAGTATGGAGAAAGCAGTTTGAGTCTGAACAATTCCCAAACAAGGCTGTCTTTCTTGAAGACTCACTGTCATCCAGTCTCTCTAGCTCTCAGCCAGGAGAACCTTTCTGATGTAAAGCTGTGTTTGAATTCTCCTGTAATCCCATTCTTCAGAGACACTTCTTCAGAGACACTGCCCTTATTTTTCTAGAGAAACTCCTTTTTCTTCTAACATCTGTGAAGGATCCACCCCAGTCCTGAGATGCTGCAACCTGTCAAGCTCATTCACACCAGCCAAGCAGAAATACATACTGAAAAATATCTTTCCAGGATGTCTCTGGTTAAAAACTGACCACGGGACTGGATGCTCCTAAGACATGGGGATCATCCTAAGTATGAGGAAAAAGATCAGGGGATAAATGCCCATGGTTTGAATTACAGCAGATTAAACAGACTTGGCCAGTCAGAAGCAATAACAAAATGTAATTCATGAATGTGAATCCAAAGAGTTTGAAGGTCCAGCTTTCCTTTCTGTATGTCACACACTGGAGCATGACACAGTGACTGCAATCATTTAGTGTGGGAGAAAGACAATTTTCCCTAAAGTCTTGTAGCTGGAGCAAAGGGTTTTTCTTTCATTTGAGCAGTAAGTGCCAGCCCTTTTGGAAAACACTTCTTCCAGGGCCAGGTGATGGGGCACACCTGAGGATGCTGAATCTGTCTCCTTAAATGTGCACACTCCAAGCTGGCAGCTCAGGAAACCTCCCTGTAGAGACTGAGAAGATCCTACAGCATCTCCCCATGGCCAAAGGAGCACCTGATCCTTTGAGAGAACATCAGCTCCTGCATTTCCTACTGCTTTTGCTGTACTCCTGCAGCAGCCTCAGCATGAGTTTTCCAGCTGGCACCTGCTGAGTTCAGCCTGGCCACAAGATCAACAGGTGATGCCAGTGCAGAACATCCAAGCCCAGAGCTGAGCAGCAGCCCTGGGACTTGGCAATAGGCAGCAGCCATGGCTGTGACAATCTTGATTTCCCCAGAAGACCCTTGGGAATGGATTTACATCTTTATATTTTCCCTCAAAATGTCACACAAGCCGTATCTGAGGCATTGCCAGCTGCTGCCACTTGATTTAATCAAATCCAATACTATAAATTTGTTTTCCATTGGTAAAGAAACTCAAACCTAAGAGAACTTGACTGCTTTGCTGTGGGAGGTCTCAGTACCAGGCAGATGCTGTTCTAACTTCTGCAGTTCTGACCTCAGTTTTCCATTTAAGATTCTGCTGTCAAACTTCAGTTTATCTGGAAAGGATTGTGTTCCTCATCCCTTACACCTAATTTTCCCTACCATGCTTCTATCCACAGAGCTACTAATGTGAATATATAACCCCAACTCTGCAGTGGAATATCTGGGTGATGTCAGAGTCTGGCTATTCAAGCAGGTATCTTGGATATCTGGCTATCCAAGATCTGGTATCTGCAGATATTTAGATCCTTGGGAATCTGCAAACTAGTCTGAAAACAAAAAAAGCCAAACTGGCTGGCTGGGCCCACTGACCTGTAAAAGTTTCTGCAGCACATTTAGTATGTTCAGCTTTCATGTTGTTCACTTTTAACACAAACCCAAATCCAAGCCTGGATCTCTTCCAGCTTGATTTCCTTTCCTTTTCAGGTACATTAAGGCTCTGTGATGTTGCCCATAGAACTATTACATTTCAAGTGTCAGTAATTTAAACCCATTTGATTGGCCAAATTTTTGACCAAATTTGACCAAGGCAGAGCCTTCAAATGCTGGTATTTTGGCTAAGGAGGGCTCACTCCCATTGCCCTGTGAGGTTTCAGTCTATGGGCAGCCCAGTAGCACCAAACCAGTAGAACTGGTAGGAGTGTGGGAGGGTGCTGTGCTGTGTATCCCATGAAGTGGTGAGAAATGAGATGCTCCTGGGATGTCCAAACAGAGAGGGAGCTGGGGCAGGTACCCAGCAGGGGCATGCAGGGGACGTGGGACACAAGTCTGCAGGAATCCAGCTTCACTGGTTCTTCTGCACAGGTAGCCAGTTCCTCATAAGCATAATTTGACCTTCCCTTCATAGGCAGGAGTCCTTCTCATCCCTGAGATGTTTTCTTTTATAAGAAAGATGGAGAGGGGAATTGGACAAGGGGAAAGTGCTTCCTGCAGCCAGAACATGGGGTAAGATGGGATATTGGGAAGAATATGAGGGTAATGAGGCCTTGACACAGGTTTCCCAGAGAAGCTGTGGCTGCCCCATGCCTGGAAAACAAGGCCAGGTTGTATGGAGGATGGAGTGGAAGATGTCCTTGGCAGGGAGGGTGAGATCAGATTTTTGAAGGCTCCTTCCAAACCAAAGCACCTGATGATGCTATGATGGAAGAAGAGTCTCTGAGCCCTGAACCTTGCAGTGTGCTGATGGATGGACACCCAAGGAGAGCCCAGAGCCCATCACTCACCAGCTGAATGGCGATCATCAGCACCGTCTTCAGAGTGAACGTCCTGTCACACAGGTCAAACAGATCCTCCAAGCTTGGCCCAAGCAGCTCCAGCACCATGGCATTGTACTTTCCACATGGTCCAAAGTAATACACCTGGGGGAGCCCTTCAGCTGGGAGAACAGGAAAAGAACTGGAATCAGTCAACGGGACAAAGTTAACTCCCCTCCCCCTGCACGCACAACTTTTGTAAGGCAGAGTTTTATTGTCACTTCTTGAGTATTCTATCTGATCCTGCCCAGTAAGGAAATAAGTTCCAGCACAAACTGTGACTGAACCAAAGGGCAAACCAGTGCAGGCTCTGCTCAGGTACACCCTTGGACAGACAAGTGGATTCCAGAGCAATTAACAAGACCATCTGAAAGCACAGAGCTTTGGCAGCTTAAAGGCTTGGATTTAGGGAACAAGAGACAGAGTTCCCTGTGTTCCACTAAACACCAGCCCCAGATGTGGGCTGGCACTTGTTGGAGCAGTTAGGAAGATCACAGCCCTTGGAGAAAAGGAAGCATGGCCAAAAAGGGCTGCTTTGTCCCTTGTTTTGCAGCACAACTTTACACAAAGCTTGTACTCAGGAAAAAGCTTTAAATTTTGACCAATCACCACACAAAAACAGGTGATCATGGTCGTTAGCATATGTGCACACACAGAGCTATTACCATGGAACTGGTAGGAGCCAGAGCCCATGTTGCCACCCAACAGACTGCTCTGTGGGAGTACAGTGCTGATACTCAGCTGGCAGGGGCTTTTTTGGGTGGGTCAGCTTTCTAAAGGCATCAGAAGGAAAGGGACAAAACCAGCCTTAAAGCTGGAAGACTCTAAGAGCTGCAAAGCACTCCTGGAATTAACTTTGAGTCACAGAGGAAGCCACAGCAGCCCATAGAGGAGGAATTCAGTGCAGGTCCAAGTGCTCATTTTGCTAATCAGCACCTGCACCAGCACTGGCTGTCCCAGTGTCAGGGCCAATATCTGTGTATTTCCAGTCTACACCTTACAAGCACCTCCAAAACACAAAAGAAAGGTTTTGTTTCGAAATATAGGACTTTGTCTTATGTCAAAACAAAATATTTGCTTGAATGCCCAAAGATACAGCATCCTGCTATTCAACATAAAGGCTGAGCATGAGGAGCACTGCTATGTGTGCAGCCTTTCTTCTCACAGAGATCCATAAATTATAGCACATGGAAACACTGAAAACACTGATTATTAATTTTATGGCATGTTTTAAACAAGTGCAGGCACACACCTGTATTTGCATAAGTGATCAATGCTAGATATAGCAAAATACTTGAATAATTAAGTCCAAAGTTTGGTGTCAGCTCTGTGAGGTGCTCAGTCATAACCTCACAAACAAAGATTACCTGAGGAGGGTTTTAATCTCATTAATTCACATGCTCAGGGAATCTGTCATCAGGATGCATTAATGGGATATTACAGAGTATTGCAGGAATTCCCTGTCTAACCTGTGTTTTGTGTCCCATGTAAAACATTGACCCAACCTGGGTTTGGGAAGTTGATGCTCCTAACAGAGCTCCATGCTTTAGGAAGTTATTGTGGAGTTATTAAATCCTCTAGGACGATAGGATGGTTTGATGCAGAAGCAATTCAGAAAGCCAAACAATGGTGGGATATGATCCAGGCAGCTCCAGGATGCTTTCAAATATCCCCAAATCAACACAAATGGCAATTTAATGTCATCAGCTTAGTGCTGAAGGCTGGAATAATTGCAATAGCTCTTGAAGTGACTCATGGTGAGACACTGGGTTTTCAGTAAAGTCTGATAAGGATTTACCTACAAAGTCACCTCTAACACCAAGATCAGCATCTCTATTTTTTAGAGAATAATAGAGTAATAATAGAGAATGAGAGAGTAACAGAGTATTTTATGCAAAGTTTAATCCTGAGCTTATTATAGATTCTAGATACAGATGGACAATGAGTACCTCTACCACAATTTCTACAAGTCTCAAATAGTGGAACTGAGGAAGGAATTAGGATTAGAACTCTGCTAACTAAGGTTTGCAGAGGAATAAAATTGCAGAAAGGAATTTCTGCAATTTTTCCTTCCTTTTTAAGGAAGATGAAGGATCATGTTTCCAGATCAGGGGAAGATGAGAACATTTACAGCTTCACTCAGTAAAGAGCAAACCCTGCAATTAAAATGAATTTCCTACTGAGCATAAGAACCAGGATGACAGGTTGTGGCAAGACCCAAAAGGTGGGAATTTCACATGGGGAAGGAAGCAACACTGCTTAATGCTCTCAAGGATCCCAATTCCTTCAGCTTTACCCCCTCAGAGCTTACAGCCAAGAGCTAGGAGTACCCTCTTTGAATTAAACCCTCAGGAAAGCTCTGCTTTCTGTGGGAGCTCTGACAATGTGAGGCTTTAGTGAAGAACATTAAAAAGCATCCTAAATGTCTGAATACAGGAGAGGTTTCAGGCGTGTTTTTAGGGTTGATTTTTCCCTGAGGGTTTCCCCTGACTGCCAGCTCTGCAGTCAAGGACTTCCCTCTTGCCTTTGCCAGGATAAAGCTGCTCTAACATCTCTCTGAATTCCAGAGGCAGGCTGTACCACTGTGTCCTGGATCCAAAGGAGCATCACTGAAAAGCACTTGGAGCTCCCAGCCCAAGCCAAGGATCCTCAGCTCCCCACTAGTTATGGAAATGAAGTTGGCAGAGACTCGGTGCAACACATCCTCAGCTCACTCAAACCCAGCTCAACATTCACCATCTTTTCTGGGAAGAGGAAAAGCTAAAAAAATGAACTTGATGTACACATTAATGGGCGAGTTGGCAGATAAGACTGGATGAAACTTGAGATACAGGCAGCTCCAGAGCCATTATGAATAGCAAAAAGGGTCAGGCCAAGAAAATCTGCATAAAATTGGATTTTGTCACAGCCTATCTGCATAATTTATGACATAGCTTGGCTCTGTTTCAGCAAAAAGCATTGTGTGCTGGTGCCAAGTCCATTGTCACAGTGAACCATAGGACCTCCATAAATATCACCAGCAGATCTGTAAATACTTAAGAAGGATGTTGTGAAGTAAAGAGATCGATGGAGGAAAAGTGACTTTTTGCCTGGGCAGTCGAGTTGAGGTTTTTAATGGAGAATAATCTCATTGGGAGAGGACTGGAAAGGTCACACAAAGCCATGGTGTCATGCTGTAGGTGAGCAGCTTGGAATTCAGAGACTGTGGGATGAAAAGCCACCAGCAGAGCAGAGTCTCATACTGAGGATTCAAAGGTAGAACTTAACACTTTGAAATACAAACCATGATCTGTTTAATGCAATTAATGTGTGAAATCACATCAGAATGAGGAATTTCTCCATGGTATTAAACAGCAGCAATACACTAATGGAAGAAAATACAGGCATGATATGTGCAGGTTCTCCTTTGGAGGAAAACCAGTTTATTACAGCAGAGACTGCTGCAAGCAGAAATCATCTCAATTTGCTTAACGGCTTTGGTCTCGCTGCTGCCTGATTTGGCTCAGCTAGATGGAAAAGGGCCCACTCCACCCTCACTCTCACAGGAAGTTTATCACCCCAATAAACACAGACTGACTGCTGCACTGAATTCACAGGCAAATTCTGCTATTTCAGCAGAGTGATGTCTTGGAAGGAATTCAAGCTGAGCACAGCGAAAACGCAGCAAACATTTTGTAGATTAAAGCATCACTGCTGGAATGAGAGCAAATGCAGACATCAAAGCAAAAAAACTCAAGACTTTGATTCCCCCACACTCCCAAGACTGGCCTTGGTGTTCTGGGGATGCTAAATTCTCACTGCTCCTGGGCTGCCACCAAAAGGGACTTTCCCATCCTTCCTCATGCTCTGTGGCTGAGCAAGATGTTGGATCATTGAGTTTGAACACAAGAATGGGAACAGTAACAAAGAGCACCATCACTGCTCTTCCAGAGACTTTCATCTGGGTCATAAACACTGGAACACACCTTTCAGAAATTTCCATCACAAGATCAAGTGTCCCAGATGATTTGAGTAATGTTATCTTGCTGCCATGTGTTTTACAGCATGATTAATGGCCACAAAACTCCTCAGATACCCAACATACTCCAAAAACACACTTTAGTTCAGGCACACAGACATTCCAAAGCCATTTCCAGGACTGGTTATGAAACGACCATGGGTAGAGATGCCAATCTAAGGTTATCCCTGAGGGAAACCAGAGTTTGCAGCACTTGCCCTGCATGGAAGGTACAGGCAGCAAAACCCACCTGCTCTAGAAGAGCACCTGGCTTGAGGCTCTGTGTGAGCATCATGACAGGCTATGAATAAAGCAAGTAAAATATACCCAAGGAGGAAGGAGGGAGCAAGTGCAGGAAGCCACACATGGCTTCTATATCAATGGAAGGATAAGTGTCACATCCCCATACAGAAAAACACCAGGAAAAATCCAAAGCTTGTGATCAATATTGGTAGTTTTTGAACCACCATGGTTTTTGCTCCCATGGGGAGTTGTTTTCCACTGCCTTTCAATGAAGTGCAGCCAAACTGAGAAGCTGATGTCTTCAATTTCAAGAATTAAAGAAGAGTTTAGACTCTTTGTTCATGCAGGTTTTGACACTGAACTATACTGCAGAGACACTCCTGAAGAGCCCCAAATTCCAAAGACAGAAGGAGGGGGGAGCAATCCATGGCCCAGGAAAGGGCTGATGCTTGATGCAAACCCATGCTCTGTGTGGGCAGCAAGAACTTTTTCTCACTGAAAGAGATGCAGACACACACCAGAAACATCAGTGCACAGAAAGTTCTGTGTGGTTTTAAAGAGGCTCTGATGAATGGGCTGTAGATTGCCACAAAATTCTCATTCAGAGCAGAAAGTTTATTTTTACAAATCACAGAACACAAAATTACACAATGAACACCATAAATAGCAACTGTGAGAGGGCTGAATATCTACAGCTAAAATTAAACATGTTCCAAACAAATTAAACAAATTGCTTTAGAGAAGTCAACCCATTTAACATGATTACACTAATGAGGATTTACCCTTCTCTTAATTTTCAAATAGGAATAAAATCCTGGCTGAAAGAGAAGATTTGTGATCAACATAATCAACTGGACCAAGATCTCAGCTTTTAACCTCTTCAAACATGTCCCCTCCAAATCTATCTGAGCACGTTAGCAAACAGGTTATTTCTGTGAGCTGGAAGTAAAAAGACTTATCCTGCCCTTCAGATTTTGGAATAGTCTGCTTCAAAAACAGAAAGATATGGGGAAAGCTGAGATTTGGCTTGTTACTGGGAATAACCTTGTCCTAAGAATCTTTTATATATTGGATTGGATGCCTTTCAGAGATACCTTCCTTCAAAGTAGAGCTGCAAAAGCTTTTTAATACAGTCCTTCAATCTTACCTGGAGGAGCTTAGAGAAGGACAGAGATTTTGGGTGATGGAGAGTGTTTTCTCTTATTTGAGAAACAGCAGTTGATATGTGAAGGAAAACAAGCAGAAAATGCCATTTGTGACTCCAGCACCAGCTCATTTGCAGGTGGAAAAAGAGGTGGTGGAAAAAGTCTGTTACAATCTCACCAACCACTCCTAGGCATCACAAACCTTGAACTGGTATAAGATTAGGGAAAGACCTGTCTCTGGCACATCTCCTGTCCCCAAACATCCTCGTGCTCCATTTGCTCCAAGTGCTGCCAGACACTTGGCTCTCTGCTGCCAGCTTTTCACAATGGCTTTCCCCTGCTCTGGGCAATAAATCATTTCTCCTAGCAAATGCTGAATGCTCTTGCACCCCTGCCTAGCAGGAATTTGCAGCAGGACTTTCTGCTTTAACCCACTGGTGGGTGAGGAAGAGGAGAGGCAGAGCAGGGCCCTACTCCTGGCCTTGGGTGTGGAAAAGGTGCAACTCACTCTCTGAACTCAAGAGAAAATAACTCCATGGAGAACATCAGAAGCTGGAAGGGACCTCTACACCTTCTATGTAGACCAGGTTGCCCCAAGACCCATTCAACTTGGCCTTGAACACTTCCAGGGATGGGAAACCCACAGAAGATACTGGATCAGCACCTTCTTCTTCCCTGATGAGGGCAGGGAAAGCTGAGCTGCTCATGGGAGGAGATGACACCAGATGATGCAATGATGCAACAGCTGTGTGTGAGCTGTGAGCAGAGTTACTGTCATCTCCAAGGAGTTCCATGCAGACTCCAGCCTCACTCCAGCTTGTCTCAGGACATGCAGGATGTATTTAACCCCTGCTGTGTTTTCTTTCATTTTGGTAGCATTTGAATCTACAACAAGAAAAGGTATGGAAAGGAACAGCAGAAAAACAGATCAGGGAAGGACAGAAGGAAGAACATATTTGTTCTTGGTGCTGGTAAAAATCCAAACAATTTGATTTTCACTTCAACTGCAGAAAAACAAATCTCAGGATCGCTGTGTTATTAGAACAGGGTGGCATTTCATCTTCCCTGAGTGGTACAAGCTGGTTTCCTGATATCATGGCTTCACTTTATTAAACAACTCTTGACATCCACAAAGCAAGAAGCACTTGAAGAGGGGGTATCAAGGAGACACTCATATTTGTATTTGTAAAGATAAAAAAAGATTGGGAGGACAATCAGCCCTATGTGGAAAGGTCAAATGCAGGAAAACTTTCAGAATCTGGGAAATTTACCCAGAAACATCCATTCACTGGCAGTTTTTTAGCTCTAACAACTAAATCAGTCAAGTGAAATTGTTTCTATTCTTGACAAACATGAAATAATAAAGCACAATAAATTGGTTTTTTTTTGCAAGTTTTATAAGACTCAATTCACATTTCTAGGGCTTGTGGGAAATTACTGCATTCAAATCTTCACGTTACTATTGGATTTTATATCCAACACAATGTCTTGCTACAGTCATGATAGCAGCTGGCACACAGAACAACACCTTAAGAGAAAGTTAAAACCAGTAAATCATTTTAGAAGAGTTATTTTAAACCACCCAAAAATGTTCTAGTTAAGTCCTATCCTTATTAGCTTTTCCCACACACCTGCAATACAAGGACAAGGATGAGAGAAAACCATTGGAACAACTGCCCAGGGCACATCTGTATGGCCAGCTGGGTTCTGCTGCTGAAGAACACCCACAAAAACCCAACCACAAAGAAAGAAAGAAACCAACAAAGAAACAAATTCCCTTCCCCCCAAAAAATAATACAAGGAGAAACTGGAAGCTGTTCTGGGTCAGTTCTTCCTTCACTGAGCAATTCCTCAGCCCTACCTGTGAAAGGGAGTTAAGTGCCAGGTTTGGGCCATTTAATTTGAACCAAGTAGCAGAGAAGTTGAGATGGAATAATGGGGCCCTTGGTAATTTTCTTTTCTTTTGAGAACAAATTCATAGAATCATGGAATATCCTGTGCTGGAAGGGACTTACAAGGACCAATGAGTCCAACTTCTGTCCCTGCACAGACACTCCAACAATCCCAGCCTGTACCTGAGAGCATTGTCCAAACACTCATCCTCTGGGGGCAGAACATTTCACAATATCCAGCCTAAACCTCCCTAATACAGCTCCAATTTTTCCCTCAGATGCTTTTCCTGGTCACAGGGAGCAGAGATCAGAACTGCCCCTCAGCTGCCCTTCAAGAACATGTTATGCACATGAAGTGATGCATGTTAATGACATTACAGCTACAATCTTTAGAAAAATCAACAACAAGAGCTCTTGGTTGCTCAGCAGCACTCAAATTCAACTACAGAAGCAGTGCCAGGGAAGAGCCTACTTATGGGCAGATGAAAAATGCCACGAAAGCAACAAAAACAAATTGCTTGTGCTGAATTGCTCCTCTGCTGCCCAGAGAACCATTTTGGTTAGATCACACCCTGCTCTTCCTCAGCTCATCTCCATAGCAGACAGCTGGCTGAAGGCAGAGCTTTTCCCTGCTTTCTCCCCAGCTGCACACTGGGGTGACACCACCACAGTGACACTGCAGGGAGGGTCTGGCAGCCTGAGCAGTGGCCACAGCCAGTCTAACCAATCAGTCTAACATAAGGCAAAACTGGCATGTAACAGGCAGGATTTGTGGTGGATCCAACAGCATTTTTAACTGGGATTCAGATCAGTGAGTGAGATCCAGCTGGATAAAGCAGACAGTGGTACTGGACACTTTGGGTGCTCAGGAGGAAGATGATGCTCAGCCCTGCTCAGGCATCTGAAGGTCAGATTCCCACCAGGCTGTGGTGGGACAAGCTGGTGCCATTTCTGGCAGCACAGCCATGTGTGTCATCCCAGAGCTGTGCTGGGATCTGCCTGCAAAGCTGTAGGTGCAACTTGGGCCCCCAGTACTCATACTGGTCCCACTGGGAGGATGGACTTTTGCAGGTTTGCCCCTGTAGCAGCATCAAACTAGAAATGATGAATAAGAACCAAATGCACATAAACTCTCCACAACAAGCCAAGAGACTGGCATCCATCCATCCCATCACTACTGTAGGACTGGAGAGGAAAAGGGATTTTTCACATGAGTAGGAAAGTGTTACCCACACGGTCCTTCCAACCTGAGGGAAAACCTCCCACTCCCTCTTATCACAGGAGAATCTGCTGCCAAACAGAAGTTCAGAGGTGCTAAATCAGATCCAACCTCCAGATATCATCTCTGTTTCACCTTAAGAGAATCAAGTAGGAGCGGGTAGGAATGAAATTTTAAAAGGAAAATTGCCACTTTCAGACAGAAAAATTATTACAAAACTTCAGATCTCCAGCCTGATGCATCATAGACTTGGGCAGAGCCTCTGGCTTATCTTTTAGCAATGAAAGGAGGTTTTTCAATAGCAGGCAGGGCACACCTCCAAAACAAATTTCAAACCCATTGGAGAGCCTGTATGGGAGGTGGGCAGCCCTCCATAACAAGACTTCCCTGGCACAGCTCAGTTTTGCACTTCAGAAATCTCCAGTGTTTATAGGCTGCCTCTGCTACAGTGGAAGGGATTCCACTAAATCCAGCACCCATCTTCCAAAGGGGAAAGATCTTTGGATTAAGGCAGTGCTCAATCCCTGACAGAGCAGCCCCTTGAAAACTAATTTTATAGCTTTAGATCTCAATTAGTTTCTAAGTGCAGCATCCCCATGGCTTGAAGAATGCTCATAGAAGGGACAGGAAAGGGGATCAAGCAGAACAGCTCCTAATCCTTATTAATTATTATGGCCCTCATTGCCAAACTGGGTTTGTCATTCAAGGTAAATATAAATTCCAAAGTTTATCTTCAAGCATCACATATCATGTGGACTTCCCATCCATGGAAGTTTTCAAGTTCAGGCTGGACAGGGCTTGGAGCAGCCTGGGACAGTGGAAGATGTCCCTACCCATGGCAGGAATGGAATGAGGTGAGCATGATGGTCCCTCCCAGCCCAAAGCAGTCTGGGGTTCTGCAGACTTCACCTCCCCACTGCAATGGCTGAGGCACTGCAGTTTCCAAGCACAGCCTGGGCTGATAGCAGCAAGACACACAGGGTTTGCTGGAAAGTACCAGAAGCAGAACAGAGACCTTAATGATTAAATGTCTGTCCCTCTCTTAGAGTCCTGCTGGATCCCCAGAGCATCCCACAACCCACAACCTGCTCTTAGAGGATATTGCTGACTGTGAGGAGAACCCAGTGAGATATCTGGGATGGCTTGAACCAGACTGCTACAGGTTTATGGTTTATGGTTTCTCCAAGGAGAAGCATCTCCAGGAATGGCATTTTCCAGCTTTCCACCATCCTGCTGCTCCTCTTCATGTGCTGCCTGGAGTTGCTGGTGTTTGATTTGTGATTACTGGCACAAATACTGGAAGGGTATGAGATGTGTGAGGAGTCTTTGAAATATAAAAAGGAAACTGCCTTAATCTCATATTCAAATATTAATGGCCTTGCTTTAAAAGCATCCGATAACTTCCAATCGACGAAATCTAAATTTAGCCCAAGGAACTCAAAACTGCTGCTGAGATGCTGAAATGTGCACATCCAGGAAGCCCTTCCTAACAAGGGAATGGCCACACAAAAAGAAAGCCAAGTATTTTTAAATAGTGAAACATAATTCTAACTGAGCCCTTTACAGTAATACACTATATTTCATTCTGCAGTTCAAAAGTTTGGAAGTCCAGGATCCCTCAAGTTCAAGCTCCTTGGACTACCCTGACTTTACAATGAGACTGCTGATCACCATTCCTTAATATGCAGGTCAGCCTGAGGGTTTCCACTTTTTGCCTAAAAAAACATCTTCAGTAGAATGAAACTGTCTCCACTGCTAAACATCTCCCACCTATGGCCAAGGGGACACTTCTGTGCCTAATTTGAGAATGGAGAGATTTTTCTTTACTGGTAGAAAATTAACCCCACATCTTAAAACCCTGGGGTCTATTGGAGGCATCTGAGGTGGGGAATGACTGACGTGAGATGCATCCAAAAGCTGTTTTCCTTGTAAAGAGATGTCAGTTTAGTATCACCTTGCACAGATGAGTCACTTATTGAATACTTACAGTGACTGAACACTAGCAACCTAAAATATTTCCTGTATTTCAGAGGAGGAGGCTGCAGTGCTCATCCAGAGTGTTGCAGTGTGACAGGTATGAACAAACTCTTCCATACAATAAGCAGGACACAAACTACCTCAGGTGACATCCACATGTCGCTCCACACAAGTCCAAACTCACTTTGGGGTGCAGAAGGGCAATCCTTGAAAATGCTCAAGGCCAGGTTGGAGAGAGTTCTGAGCAAGCTGGTCTAGTGGAAGGTGTCCCTGCCCACATGGCCACAAGATGAGGTTTAAGGTCCCTTCCAATGCAAACCACTCTATGATTTTATTACCATCCCACCCAGCAGCTCCATTCCCCTCAAACCAGTCCCCTGCTAAGGGGTGACCTGGCTCAGCTCTCAGCCACAGCAATATTTCCACCCTGGTGGCAAATATGAGTGGGAATTCTGAAGATTACAGTGACTGTGGCCACTGCTAATGGGTATGTTCACACTTGTTAATTAAACAAGGGTGGGGACCACTTGCACTAACCCTCCCTCACAGGCCTCAAGTTATTCCTGCTTCCTTGGGGAAGAGTGATGTGCACAAGGACCTCCCTGTAAAATCTGTTGGCAGCTCCACCAAGGCAACTTGTTTACATCCATCCTATAATGAGCTCCACCAAAATAACCCATAATTGCCATGTGAATGACACCATTGTGCAACTGGCATGGAAAGAATTTCTTCATAAAGCACACTGATACATACAAAGGGTTTGTGGGTAAAGAAAGAGCAACACAGGAAAAGGTGCTCAATGCAGGCAGCCCCTACAGAACTCCATAGGCAGCATGGATAGCAGACAGCTCAGCACACTGGGGAATATATATGCAAATATTGACTATGCAAAGGATTGGTTATTTATAACACCTTCATTTCCCTCAGTCCTACCTCCTGACAAGTAAACAGACTGCTTTGCTCCGGCGAGTTGTGCAACAGAGAGGTCCCAAAGTAAACACACAGACTCCATACTTCATTAGAGGTGAACTTGTTTACAGAGCAGGAATTAAAACAAAACCACTGAATCCGTCAATATTCTATATGTACTGACATTCCCCTCCCTGACTCAGAACAATCTGCTCCTACACTGTGACTCATTCACTGCGTGGGCTGGGGACAGCAGAGATCTCTGTTTCCTGGGATTCTCCAGCGTATCAGGCTCCTCTGCTGCTCCTCACCACGCCACTGTGGAGGCTCATGACGTCTGAATCCACTTGCCAGTGTCACCTGCCCATGCTGGGAAGGACCACTGGCTACAGAGCTGTGGCACGGGACTCGGTGCCACGTGTCTGAACGAATCACACGTGCCAAGGTGGGACTGCCAAGGGTGGGGGAAGCTGTGACTCATCTGCCAGCTGATATAAAAATAAACTACTACTGAATCAAAAATGCATGACTTCTGCACACAATGTGCACAGGCTGAAGCTGTCACTATGTGGAAACTTGAGCATCAGCTCCGCGCAGCCAAAGAAACATGGAAGCAGCAGTGCTCCATTTTACCTTCCAAAGGTGATGCTTACAGGGAAGGCATCACATATGGCTCAACAGGGAGAGATATCAGAGATGCTTTGAGATCCCAGAATGGTTGGGTTGGAAGGGACCTTAAAGTCCATCTCATTTCACCCCCTGCCATGGGCAGGGACATGTTCCACCAGATCAGGGTGCTCCAAGCCCATCCAATCTGGCCTTGCACACTTCCAGGGATGGGGCAACCTGTGCCAGGGCCTCCCCACCCTCCCTGCCAATAATTCCTTCCCAATGTCCAGTCTATCCCTGCCCTCTGGAAATGGGAAACCATTCCCCCTTGTTCTGGCACTCCAGGCCCTTGTACCAAATCCTCTCCAGCTCTCCTGGAGCCCCTTCAGGCACTGGCAGGGGCTCTGAGCTCTCCCTGGAGCCTTCCCTCCTCCAGGGGAACATCCCCAGCTCTCCCAGCCTGGCTCCAGAGCAGAGGGGCTCTAGCCCCTGAAACATTTCTGTGCCCTTTTCTGTACTAGTTCCAGCAGCTTCTGAATAAAGGATTAGACTCTTCTAATCTGGAATCAGCCTCAAAACAAAAAGAGCATTCCTGTTATCCACAAGAGGCCACAGGACGGAGCCAATGGAATCACTGAGACCTGGTGTGCCACTAGCAGGACCCAGCTACTGCAGGACTCCTGCAGCCATGGGAAAAGCAGGTGCTTTTACTCCTCCCAAACCAAGCAGGAGGGCCCTGGCATGCTGATGGGTGTGCAGAGCAAAGCCAAAGCTTTGTCCTTTGGTAACTGCCCAGGAAGTTGAACCATTCCAGAAGCCAGGAGATGTGTCTGTTTGACCATGGACAAATAACTTAGTTTATGCCACAAACCCCAAGTACAGGGGACAAATGACACACTCAAGTGACTGCAGAAACATGCTGGAGACGTGAGCTGCTTCTGGCAGCACTTGGAGATGCAAAAGCATCTGGTCAAGTTGGAGTGGGAGCTCCTCTTGTCCCCAGGGTATGGAAGCAGTGGATTCAAGCAGCTGCATGAAGCATCAGAGCAAGGAGAAGTCCAGTAGCAGAGAACCAGCCTTGAGGAGGAACACCTGATACAGCCAGTCCTCAAGGAGGGTCACAGAGCAAGAGCCTAATTTTGGGGAATAACTATCACACTTGGACTGTGCTACTCATGTTCATGCTCAAGTGGGTGCTGCCATCAGGACTGACTGTGCCACACCAGTAAAGCAAGATCCCAGGGATAATAGCTCAGGCCAGGACAACTCCAGTCTGGATGCTGGTGCAAACTCATGTGGCTTTTAGGACAAAAAACCAGTATCATTAAACACCTGAGTACAACACTGGCATTAGAGGACTGATGAGAGCAAAGTAACTAGTTTGCACAGAAATTATTAAAATTACTTAAATTACCTTGGTGAGCAAATGGATCATACCCCAGACTACCTAAAACCTAAATGAATTACATTTCCTAAAGGAAAGATGTGCTTTCCTGAGACACCCTATGGATTGACCATCAGGTCTCTGACTCCGTGCCTGTGCTTTGCTGTTTTGTTTTGCTGCTCACATGAAGGTAAAGCACTCAGATGCTATTTTGGGTTATTAGATATTTAATTCCACAGCAAGAAAGAAGCTAGCAGATGGTCACTGGGCAGCAGGGCCTTGCTCAGCTTCTGTGGGGAGAGTTCAAGGAAGAATTATGAAAATCCGTTTCTATGTGCAAACATTCCTCCAGTGAGAGAAGAGAATTACAGGGGAGCTGTTAGTTTCCCTAAAACAAGGAGGCACTAAAACATCAGAGACAGCATTGAATATCCAAAGCAGCACATCAGAGACATCTGTTAGTTGGTTACTTGTGACTCAGGACTTCACCTCTATATCCACTGGATCCATCCACCACTATTGAACTGTTCTGAGAAGCACCAAGAAGAGCCACATTCTTACAGATTAAATCCCTTTGGCAAACTTCTCCCTGCTCCATCACTTAATCTAGCATGAAGCATCTTAAGATGTCTGAGACACATGAAATCCAGTCTGCTCCTTTGGTAATCCAAGCTGACTAGGGATCCTCATCCGAGGCATGTGGCAGGCAGAGGAGCTGGTGCTGCTGGGAGGGAACAGATGCAACTTCAGTGCCCTGTCAGAAAGCCTTGGAGCACTGAAGGTGATGGAGCACGTGGCACAGGGAGCCACAGAGTCACATTAGCCACTGCTAAAGGAAGAGGCAGTTAGCACACCCTGTATTCCTGTGGAAACATCTCACGTGGAAGCTGAACTCAGGATTTAGCTTCTGAATTACTGGGCTATTTGCTACTCTGCCCAACTGCAAAACTTGACTGAATAGCTTAGAAAAAGGAAAAAAAAAAATACTTTTTTCACTAGTTTCTTATTATGTCAAGTGAAGCAGGTAATTGATGCCCACATACATCCTTCAGGCATTGGCCAAGGAGGTGAGTACCTTCCAGCCTCTGACTTCTACTCAACAGTAACACATTTACAAATACTAATTCTGAACATCCAAGAAGGAAATCACCAATAAAACTCTTCTTATTAGGAAAAACACCCCCATTTTTCTCCCAGAGCTGCAGGTGATGACAATTTTGACATCTCAGAGCTGACTGGGACTATCTGGCTGTACACACAGTTGAACACAGCTGCTGAAGGGAGGAGAGGGCTTCAAATGTCACAGCCAGGCAGCCTCTGCTCTCCCTTGGCTGATGGTGGGAGCTGCAGCCAGTCATGGCATTTGGCAGGATTAATTCGCTAATTTCTTGAGCAGAATGTCACATGAAACACTTCTGTTCTCTCTGAGTCATGCACACCATGTGTTTGGACACTTCCTGGTCTTCCTTTGGTAAGTGTATGACAATTCCAAGTAACCAGACATCCCTACTGGAAGTTCAAGCCTGGCTGTTTGAGCAGTTTCAGAGCAAGAACCATCATGGGGAGTGGGCTAGGTTGCAATACAGGATGTGACCAGCAATGTGTGTTCTGTCCCCATCTATGGGTGGGGCAGTGCCCCTGATCTCCTGGCACATATTATCTGCTAATGGGCCAACTTTAAACCAGCTGGGGCAATCATCTTTATCTTTCCACAGCCCATCCTCCCTCCAGGAGATATCATCTGCTGCTGCCCCATTCAGCCCCACTGTGGGACTGATCAAATTCCATCATCCCACTGGCAGATGCTCCAGCCAGGGCAGGAGCCAAGCCTTTCCTACCCAGAGAAAAACTGAGATTTGGGACACCAAGGCACCTTCTTTCCACTGCATTCCAGAGGAAAGCCAGACCTTTCCACATCATCCCTGCACCTTCAGAGGAAACTGCACCTTCTCCAGGAGCACTGCTCCAGCTGAACCACATCAGCCACTGCAGGAGGATGCAGCCACCATTGAATGGGGCTGCTGCCACCACCCTGACTGACTGACGGGTGTCAGCTTGGATTCTGACTCTGGCAGGGTTTGGGATTGTTCTTTGTCATACTGCATTTCTATTTTAATTTTCCTAGTAAAGAATTTTTATTCCTAATTCCCATATCTTTGCCTGAGAGCCCCTTAATTTCAAAATTGTAATAATAATTTGGAGAGAGGGGGTTTACATTGTCCATTTCAAAGAGAAGCTCCTGCCTTTATTGGCAAACACCTGTCCCTCAAACCAGGACAGGGAGCCAGGCACTAGCAACATCATTGAGAACAAACCCCTCTATTTCCCCAATGTCAGCACTTATTTATCTGTTTTTCCAGACACTCTTTCCCTAATCCCTGGTGCAGGCACCAAGTCAAGCCTTCCTGCTCCTGGCAGTCTGACTCCACCACAATTTATTTTGTTTGGATTCCAGGTTTCATGGTGAGACCAGAATTGTAGTTCACATCCTCCACTCCACTCTTGGCTGATTTCCAAACTTTTAGCAAAACTGCAGCTCAAGAGCTTCTAGGCATCCAACAAAGGCATCCAACAGCTCATCAGAGCTGGGTGTGTGACACCCATGGGATCACAGAGAGAGAGAAATGGAGTCAGGTTGTTCAGGAGGCTTCTCAACAGTCCCTTGACAAATACTCCAAAAAGACTAGGAGGGAATTGCTCCCTGTGAGAGGAGTAAGACCCTGCACAGGGTGCCCAGAGCAGCTGTGGCTCCTCATCCCTGGAAGGATCCAAGGCCAGGTTGGATGGGGTTGGAGCACTCTGGGCTAGTGGGAATTGTCCCTGCCCATGGCAGAGGATGGACTTTAAGGTCCCTTCCAACCCAAACCATTCCATGATCCCATGAATGCTCTGAGTGGGTATTACAGGACAGAAAGCTTAAATTCTTCAGGAACAGGGGAAAACCTAAAAACACTTAAGAAAGTAAAATAAAAAATAAAGCCACTCCTTCAAATTTTGATCAGTTTTTTAAATCCTTAATACCATCTTTAAAGAGTGGAAGGAAGTCAAGTGGTGTAAAAAAAGCAGACTGGGATTAATTCATGTGTCACAAGACATGTGAGCTGGAGTATCCCAGAAATCACAAGCACCAACAAAACTCAAACAGCAAGTTCAACTTAGTATTTTGGTAATATATTATTGTCAAAGTATTTCTGGATGTCCATCAGACATCCTCTGCAATTGGAAGCTGGGTCCATTCAGAAAAAAGGAGGGAAATTAAAATCAGAAGTATAAAAAAACTACAGTAATGTAAGAAACTTGTCAAAACCCAAAGTCAATACATGATCAAGACACAGAAGGAGCAGAGAAGGTTGTTGTTCACAGAGACTTCCTTGGGCAGTGGAATGCCCTGCATGAGGCTGTGGAAATCCTGGCATGGGAAACAGCACATGCCAAAAGGCTCTTCAGGCTTAAAAAACAACCATGAATTGAGGGAAGACAAAATCCAAACACTATTAGACACAACTCAAGCTGTGCATCTTGGACATCAGAGATTGCCAAAAAGAAAAAAAGTGCAAGAAATTCCACCTTTGGCTAATCTTGCTCTGTTCTTTTCCTGTTTGCTGCAGACCATGGTTGCACAGAGGAGCCATGGGGCTTGTGGACACTCTTATGATTTAACAAGTGAAAATGAAAACAATTTCTTAGGTTTAAACACTTTAGATCACCTACTTAAGGGGTGTTGTTCTTTTGAATAACTTTCCATCCATTGACAATTCCAATGTTTTACAAACACATTTACAGGGGTATTTCCTTATCAGTGGATCCTCACAAACTCAAGGTTTTAGGTCCACACAATTACCCAATATCTCCATTATGATCCCATTCTCACCAAAGCACTTCCAAAACTTTTGTGAGGCTAAATGAATTGGCCCAGATCTTTAAGTTCAACTCAGAGTTACAAATATTACGGTGGTGTTTTAATAAAGAAATCCCCTTATTAAAAAAATTTAATAAAACTTTTGAAAAGCTTAAGGTAGGTTTACTCACCTGCACTTCCAAGTTGTTTATAAAATCTGTATTCTAAATGAAGCTGTGGTGCCCGGGATTTAATTGGTTCCTAGAACAGAAATAAATAAATTGGTTAAAATCAGTTTGATTAAAAGAAGTTCCATCTTATACTCGAAAATTTGTGCATAATTAAAGCACCCCAGATTGAAATTCTAACAACAGACCTCACCATTACATGTCATTTAAATAAGAAAAGAACAAAAAGCAGTAAGATTGGCCCTCTGGTAGAGAGATAACCTCCTCATTTAAATACAAAGCTCAATCATTGCAGTGAAATTCAAGAATCATTCCACAAAGCTCCTGGTCCTTGAAAAACAACCCTGGCCATTGGCAGAGGGAAATCAAGTTTGCAAAAGCTCAAGCCCCAGTTCACTCTGTGAGCACTGTGACTGCCCACAGTCCTTTTGCTGTATAATTTTGAAAAGTGTTGAGTCACACAAGTGTGTTTTAGATCAGACTAGTTGTTCACAGCAAGCACCACAGTGCAGCCAGACAGTTTGGAAAAAGAAGGAAGTCTCCCCCTTCTTGTGGCAGGTGCCAGTCAAACATCTTGAAACACTCAATAATATTCTATTTTTATTCACAAAATACAAAAATGTAAAATGGATAAGTCTGTAATGTACCCAAACCATCCCATTTATTAACTGTTACTCATCCACACTTCACATAAAAGACTTAATGCCTACAATCCATCAAGGCATTAACATGCAAGATTACAGAGGTTCTAAAAATATAAAGTTTATATGGAGAGGATTAAGAGACTGGAGTAATTACATGTGCAATACAACTGTGCACTTAGGATAGGCAGGGATGTGGGTTCACCAACTGCCCAGGCAGCCTGGGGATAGGAGTTCACATTGGCTTCAATTCTTGTTGACCTCCAGTCATTGTAAGACTGATGTCCACACTGGGTGTCAACTTCTCAGTCAAGGCTTCTTTCTAAGTGTGGAGAAGGAATTCTGCACAGGAATTCAGGCAATTTGACTTGCAGCCAAGCTGTTCCTCATCAGCTCAGGTCACCCCATCCATTTCCCAGCAAGGGAAATGCTCCTGGTTACTTCTCCACTTAGTCATAAAATCATTAAAGTAGGAAAAGGCCTCTAAGATCACCAAATTCCTGATGTTTTAAAGGTCCAGAAGACAAATATAACCAAATACTCAATAAATAATGTGAAAAAGTATTCTGGTGGACAAACTGAACCTGCACCAAAGGCAAATACAAAGCAACACACAAACAAGTTTATTATATAAGTCACATTTAAATTAAGGTAATTGTTGCTGATGGCTTTTGGGAGAGTCTACAGACACCTGCAAGCACAGGGATTCAGGGAGTAGTTTATTTATCCAAACATGTAAAAGGGAAGGATTGATGTAGCAGGACATGATGCTGCACATGATAAAATCAGGGGAGACAGCCCTGATTCACTTCTGCATCAGGAGCTGCTGGAGCTCTGGACACTTGCCAGAATCATAGCAGCTTCCAAAAAGATCATACCAGCACAGATGGTTGTCCTGCAGGCCAAGGGCTTAGGGATGACAGCAGAGCTTGTGTTTCTAGTAAAAATAACTGAATTGCTACTGCCTAACAGAGAAAATCCACAGCTCGAAGCACCAGTGATCACTGCTGGGAGGGGCTGCACTTGTGCTCTGACTGCAGCTGCATGGCACCAGGCTGGCTGCTCCCACAGAAGGAATCCCCACTGTAGGAAATGCAGCTTTGAAACCCCCCAGGAGAATAAACCAGATGATCCTGACCAAATAAGTCAGGTAAGAGCAGGACCAGGAGCTACATGGTGACACCACACAAATCAACACAAGGACCAATTCCCACTGCCAGCAGATTTCCCAAGGTGCAGCCTCAGTCCCAGAAAGAAACCATGAGGAATTGGCATGGAATTTCACAGCACTTTCCAATGGGCTCTTGGTACCCATCACACACTTCTCTAACACTGTGATAGGAGACAGGAATAGCTGAGACAGGGGTGGAAGATGACCTCACAGCTTGAAGGACTTGGAGCAGTGCTTTGACTCAGTCCAACAATGAAGATAAAAGAAAATGTTGCCTGCAAGTACATCTTACAGCTACTCCACCACTAATCCACAAATTATTTGAAGGATAAAGAAAATAGCAGTTAAGTCTGCATGTAAGAGAAGTGTATTTGCTGCTGAGGAGGCTGAGTCATTCTTATCCCTGTAGAATTTTGTCTAAGATCAGGAGACCAATAAACCCCCATTTCTCCTACTGTTCTCTGCTTAAACTTCTCCAAAACAAAGCACATATATGGACACCTGGATGGCCATCAGATGGCAGTTCCAGCCCCTCACACAAGAAGGACCTGAGATTTTTAAACCTGGATCACAAGAGGGCAAATGAAACTGGAGAGTGTTGCAGAGTAACTGCTTTAACACTCAGTTATTTGGGAAAAAAAAAATAGTAAGAAAAATGAAGAAAGAATGTGACCAGAAAAACAGGTCAGACTGAGGCAGCCATGAGGCAATGCCACCGAGTGCTGCCATATGGAAAAGTTTCAGGTGACTGAGAGGTGTCACTGCAGCCACTTTTTTGACAGAAAAAAAGCATCCTTTAGACTAGCAGAGCTGTGTTTTACCTTATTGGTTTCCAATGCAACAACTTTGTGGGATTATCTTTGGGAGCAAATTAGAAGCATTATTGTCTCAATAAAACACCTTGTCTGTGCACACAGTATATTTTCTATTGCCTAAAAGCAACAATTTTTCATTCTGATGTGCATCCATATCAAGGGCATCTCCTATGGAGGCAGGCTGGGAGAGCTGGGGGTGCTCACCTGGAGAAGAGAAGGATCCAGGCAAACCTCAGAGCCCCTGCCAGTGCCTGAAGGGGCTGCAGGAGCTGGAGAGGGACTGGGGACAAGGGCCTGGTGTGCCACAACAAGGAGGAATGGTTTTCCACTGCCAGAGGGCAGGGATGGAGACCCTGGCACAGGCTGTCCAGAGCAGATGTGGCTGCCCCATCCCTGGAAGAGTCCAAAGCCAGGTGGGATAGGGCTTGGAACAACCTGGGATAGTCAGAGGTGTCCTTGATGTTCTACCATAGCAGGAGGTGGAATGAGATGAACTTTAAGATCTCTTCCAGGATACCCAAACCCATCTGGGATATTGTGTTGCTGAATTCCTCTGCATGCATTTATTTATTTACTTTGGGGAACATCTGATATTTGCCAACAGGTGTGAAAACAAGTCCCTCCTGCAAAGCTGTAATTATTTTTCATCTAAAACACATCATAAGGGGAATGCCAGAGATATGGAATCTGAGGCACTTAAACATGATCACAATGAATACACCAAGTCCATCCTGATTTTCTGTCACCAGAGTTATTCCTGTCATTTTGCCAGATAGCATCAAGTGGGCAAACTGGGGAGTTTGCTGCAGTATCAAATTAGCACCACAACTTTAACTTCAGATTTTAGGGTCTGGATTATTTTTAAAGAGTGTTCTAATGAGAACTCAGCACATCAGATGAAGACATTGAATCTGAAACCCCAAGGGACTAATGAAGGTCTGAGTTTACAGACAGGACAAATTAAGGCTTAAACACAAACTGCTAGGCTGTGAGTTTATAAATGTAGAAGAGCTACAAGTTAGGGAGTTCCCCATCCCCCAGATTCCACAGATGATGAGACTCTATCTTCTCTGCAATCCAAGGCAGCCAGTGGGAAGACTGACCTTCACCAAATTGGATCTTGTTTTGCCTGTTGCATCTGCAGTCTCTCAGTATCACACCAGACCTAATTGTGCTCTGCTCCCCCAGGGAATTTTAACCAAAGGAACACCCTCTCTCCTGCCTCTTGACTCCAAATGCACAGACCCCTGGGCTGCACAGTGCCATGCTCCCAGCCAAACATTCTGACAGCTGGAGAATTCAAGGAGTCCTGAAGGGAAAGGTTTGAGCCATGGAGCAGCAGGAGGTGGCAAACCCACCAGTGCCCTTCACTGGGACCTGGGCACAGAACAAGGCTCCCACTGCTCAAAGACAGCTACAGATCCTTTAGGCACCAAAAACCTTCAACAGGTGGAAGGATGGGTTTTTCCCTGCTTTTAGTGCTTTTAAGAACTTATCTTAGTTTTAACAAGATAATTCCCAGCTGAGGTTGAGAGAGCCCAAACTGAAAAACTTGCTTTTGGTCTGAATTTTTAACATGAAGTACAAGTCATTTAAAGACACCTGAAGCTACTACTTACCAGTTTGATCGCTACATATTCATTGGTGTAGAGATTTTTACCTGCAAAGGGACAAGAAAAAAATATTTTAGTTCCACATTCAACACTTGCAGCTCGAGGCACAATGAGAAATAGTGACACTGATGCCAAAGGGCTGTTTTCCCAATTCCCCCTGAAGTTCCTGCCCTTAACAAAGCATAACCTGAAAATAATCAAAATAATGAACAGTTTGCAGCAGTTTAGCAGGGCAGGCAAATAACACTTTCCACTCAGCACAAGGTAATTGTATTTTCTGGCAGCACTTTTGCTCTATGCACATGTTAAAAGAGGTATCCCAGACACACCAGGCTTCATTATCCACAATGCCAGGAAAGTCTGGGGAGCAAAAAATGATGAGGCAGAATGTCACTGCTTTTGGAAATATCTTGGATCTGCTGGACACTGAACAATTTCATCCTGGGATGCACAGGGAGTTTCATTAGGTTGATCACACTCTGGGAATCAGGAAGAGCAGGAATGTGGGATGAGCACAACTAGCTGAGCTCAAATCCATCATCCTGACAGGAAGCCCCCACCAGAAAAGCTCCCTCTGGATTTATTCAGGGAAATGCTGCCCTTTGTCATCAGTGTCACAGAACATGTCATGCTTTTACTGAGCAACTCTAAAATTCAGGAGAAATCCAGGATGGAAGTTATCAGGGCTTATTTGTAGCATCAGCTTTGCTCAGCTCTCTTACTCATTTATTTTCCAATTTTTGTAATGGATATTGATGCTTGGACAGCCAGCTCTTGAGAAAGCCCAGGACCATGAGTGACATCATTCAGAGCAGCAGGAGCTGGAGCAGCTCTTCCATATCCACATGGCAGCATTAAAAAAACATGCCACGTCCCCCTCAGCACAGGATGCAACAGCACAGAGAGACTCAATAAAATTAAAGACATTATGAACATGGGAGAAGACCCACAGTCATGTTTAAATCTGGAAATATCAGGAGAAATTTACTTTATAACAGCTTCATGTTTTCTGCATTTAACTTTTGATGCTTTCCCCACTGTATCACCCAGGGTAGTTCCAGCCTCTCAATCTGTGTCTGGGTGCTCCCAAGCCCAGACTGCACTAAGCAGATTGTTTTAACATCCCTCAGGAGTAGAAGACATCATAGCTCCAACATGTTTAGGTACCTGCTGATGCTCTTTAACACAGGACAAAGATTTAAATGTGAGGTTAAATATCCTCAGAGATGTTTTCCACCAGCAGAGGGGAAAGCTGAGCCCCAGCATTAACCCCTCACACACAGGGGGGTTTCCATGTATTTCTTTCAATCTTTTAGAAAAAGACATAATATCATGCCCAGACTGGAAACTAAGGGTAGAAAGGAGATTGTGCAGCTTCATCAGGAACCTGCCAGCACCAGAAAGCACTGAAAGCACTCACAGGGCAAATCCCCAAAAAGCAGGTGGCAGATAAACCCCTCCACTCTCTGAGACAGACCAGCAGCTGGGAGGAAAGACAGGAGGACATTAAGAGAAGGAAATCTAAATACACTTGGATTATCTGCTCTGCATTAGCTACCAGCAAATAAGCCCCATCAGCAGCTCCAGCTTTATTTGCTCCCTGAAACTGCCTCTTACCCTCCTCAGATCACATTCCCAGACTGGTTTGGGTTGGAAGGGCCCTTAAAGCCCATCTCATTCCACCCCCTGCCATGGGTAGAGGTATCTCCACTAGCCCAGGTTGCTCCAAGCCACATCCAAACTGGTCTTGAACACTTCCAGGGATCCAGGGGCAGCCACAGCTTCTCTGAACAATCTGTGCCAGGGCCTCACCACCCTCATAGGAAACAGTTTCTTCCCAATATTCCATTCTGGAAGTGGGAAACCATTCCCCCTTGTCCCAGCATGCCAGGTCCTTGTCCCCAGTCCCTCTCCAGCTGTCCTGCAGCCCCTTTAGGCACTAGAAAAGGTTCTGTAATCTCCCTGGAGCCTTCTCCTCTCCAGGTGAGCACCCCCAGCTCTCCAGCCTGGCTCCAGAGCAGAGGGGCTCCAGCCCCCAGAGCATCTCTGTGGCCTCCTCTGGGCTTGTTCCAGCAGCTCCATTCCTGATATTGGGGCTGGAGGCAGCTCTGCAGGTGAGGTCTCACCTGAGTGGGGCAGAGGACAGAATCCTCCCCTCCCCTGCTGCCCACACTGAGGAATCAGCTCAGGACACCAAGGCATAGAAGCTCCAGTCCAAGTCCCTGAGGAAGTTGGATGCTTTGAAGAACAAAATAAACCCCAAGGAGGGCAGCATGAGAACTCCACTCCATGGATTCCATGACTTCCATCACAGTCTTGGAGATGCACCTCCACCCAGGGAATGATGCCCTACAGACCTTCATCAACACTAATGCAGGATAACAGCACTGGGAAAACTGCTCTTCCAAACTTGTTCCAAGGCAAGGAAGGACATGGCCAACATGTATGTGGAACCATAATCCAGTCTATTATGGTCTGTTCATGAGGCTGAGGACTAGGCAGATGACACTTTTGGTAATGAAATTCCTCAGTTAAATAACTGGAATTTGTTGCACACCAGCCTGGGATGTGAGGCCAGCAGCCAAAGGTAAATGAACTAATTCATCCTCCAGTTCATGCCCTTTGGAGGATGTGCCATGGGGAGATTCTGAACATAAATGGGTCCAGCCTCTGGACTTCAAACCCTTCCCAAAGCTCCAGTCCAAGACGCTTACTTTGCCAGCTGCTCTAGGAAAGTAAATCCCCAAAATCTCTCTGCTGGCTTGCTCCAGACTCAGATCCCTCTCTTGGTTTTGCGGTCACGCTGTCCAAGCTGCAATGGCTTACTCTCCCTCCTCCTCCCAGGCTGAACAGGTTGCATGGAAGATCAAAGGCTTAGAGGAGACAGTGACCTGCCCACTGAAACAAGCCCTGAGCAGTAGCTGCACCTTCACTTAGCATGACCAAAGAACTGTAGCACAGTGAGGGGATGTAACTGTGCTGGCAAAAGCCTTTCAAGCTGAGGCAATGCTTTTGATGGAGCAGTAAATCCATGCCTCAGTTTTGGGTAGTTCCACTGACAACTATGAACTACGTATTCCAAAGGAGAAGTGATGCATTACATCACCAGCATTCACATGGGAAACTTCCCCAAGAGGATTTCTCAAGGCCTTGGCAGTGAGATGTGGTGAATGTATGGATGGATTTGAGACAGCAAAAAAGCCCAAAATTATCCATCTCCAAAGTGAGGCATCTGCACAGAGACTAGATCATTGGGCATGTGGGACATGCCTGATTTTCTGCCTCTTCCAGAGCAGGTCTGAAACTAACAGCTCCTGCTGTAGGTGCTTCCCAGGATCTACTCCTGCCCTGCCCTCCACATCTAACAGTATTACAGTCAAATCATGACTTGTTATTTTGGAATTACAGCCTCAGCATCAGATGTTATTATCATTAAAGTATTTATTTTACTGGTTAACTTGTTTTGAAGCAGTTTCTAGCTTCAAACTGCAGCTTGAGAGGCAGCTGGGTGATTCTCACTTTGGGGAGCACCTTCCCAGTTCCAATGGAACTGCTCTGACCTGAAAACCTACAAATAAACTGCTTTTCTGCTGGTTTAGGGCCTGCTGCTCTTCTTACACTTTTTTTCCAGTTCCAAGCAGGGTGAAAAACTGTTTTAATTGCCATTTTTAAATGATACCCAAACACACAGTTTTGAAAATGCCATTTATTGTTTCAATTAGAGCAAGAAGATCTAGGCTCCAGTCTACAGCTCAGGGACCCCCAGCATCAGCAGGACATGGAACTGCTGGAACAAGCCCAGAGGAGCCACAGGGATGCTCTGGGGGCTGGAGCCCCTCTGCTCTGCAGCCAGGCTGGAGAGCTGGGGATCATCACCTGGAGAAGGCTCCAGGAAGTTTTCAGAGCCTCTTCCAGTGCCTAAAGGGGCTGCAGGAGAGCTGGAGAGGGATAAGAGCCTGGCATGCCAGGACAAGGGGGAATGGTGTTCCAGTGCCAGAGGGCAGGGATAGATGGGGCTTTGCAAAGAAGTTGTTTCCTGTGAGGGTGATGACACCCTGGCACAGAGAAGCTGTGGCTGCTCCTGGATCCCTGGAAGTGTCCAAGGCCAGGATGGATGGGACTTGGAGCAACCTGGCATACTGGAAGGTGTCCCTGTCCATGGCAGAGGGGTGGAATGAGATAAGTTTGAAGCCAAACCCCTCTGCAATCCTCTGATTAAAAGAAATTTCTGCTGTAATAAGAACCTAACATTTGTCTTAGAAATCCCTCCAACCTACCAAAACTGCAGAAATAATTTTACATTAGTACTTATTATTTACTTTACTAAAACAAGGGTGCTAAACACTGGGCAAAAAGAGAACTTTTGAAGAGCCTTATTAATCCCTACCATAGCTCATGGTTAGGAACTGGGAGAACACTAGGAATACCTCCTGGATAAACTCCTGAGCCAGTTTAAGAGGGCAACCCCACCATTCCCACTAAACCACATCATGCAGTAGCACATCTCCTTTTCTGAACACTTCCAGGGATGGTGACTTTGATCCTTTCCTGAGGACTCTATTTCATTGCCCAGCCACCTTTTCAGTGAGGAAATTTTTTCCTAATATCCAGCCTGACCCTCCCCTGGTACAACTTGTGGCCATTTCTCCTGTCCTGTCAAATGATAAACTTTGTGCTCATCTCCCCATCTCCTTGAAGGCTGGAATCCAATTGTACTGCTCCCACATGCTCCAAAAAAGTCATATCCTTGTGTGATCTCTGTTTTCAGGAAGAAAGATCAGCCCTGAGCAGTGAGCTGGATATATACAGCAAACAGCTTCATTAGGTAAGTGCCATCTCCTCCCTGAAGAATCAAACAAGACTGAAAACACAACACCTCAAAAAAGATGGATTCTTCAGGGGATTGAAAAAGCCTATTTTCCCTTTGCTTGTCAGTGCATGAATTTTTTCTGCCTGTGATATTGGTGATGAACTGCTCTGAAACCACATAAAAAATAGGCAAAAAGCAGAGGGCACATCATTCATCTTCACAGGACAAAAGTGTTATCAGAGACTTGTGTGCTCCGATTTCAGCTGCTACTTCTCCTTCCCCCCAGTGATAATTACCATGGGCTGTGCAGGAGAAATAGCTGCTATTTGAGCAAACAGGAGCTCTTAAAGTGGCAGTGACTGGCAAAAAGCAAGACAAATTAAATTTAAAAAAATGGAATGCAGCTTCTGTAAGAACCTTACAACAAATTGTTGTTATCAGTATGTGTGGCTCATGGCCTTAATTTTTTAGTAAACTAGCATTAACAATGCATGTATTATTAAAATAAAAACCACTCAATTAGCAGGTGTTGCAATTTAAAACTGAATTTCTCTGTAAATTGACTTTTTCAAAAGTGAAATCTCTTCTGTAAAGTCCATGCCATGAAACTGTACATGGGTCAGAAACCCAATACTGCTGAAATTTTGAGAAATGTGGAAAAGAATCATGGAAACAGGAGCTGCCTCCCTGCAGTGTGGGCAGCAGGGGAGGGGGCTTCTGCCCCTCTGCCCCACTCAGGTGAGACCCCCCTGCAGGGCTGTCTCTAGTGCAGGGTCCAACAGCAGCAGGATGTGGAGCTGCTGGAACAAGCCCAAAGGAGGCCATGGAGATGCTCTGGGGGCTGGAGCCCCTCTGCTCTGCAGCCAGGCTGGAGAGCTGGGGATGATCACCTGGAGAGGAGAAGGCTCCAGGGAGATTCCAGAGTCTCTTCCAGTGCCTAAAGGGGCTCCAGGAGAGCTGGAGAGGGACTGGGATAAGAGCCTGGCATGCCAGGACAAAGAGGAATGGTGTTCCAGTGCCAGAGGGCAGGGATAGATGGAGTATTATGAATAAATTGTTCCCTGTGAGGGAGGGCAGGCCCTGCCACAGGGTGCCCAGAGAGCTGTGGCTGTCCCTGGATCCCTGGAAGTGTCCAAGGCCAGGATGGATGGGGATGGAACAAGCTGGGATGGTGGACAGGGTCCCTGCCCATGGCAGGGGTGGGATGGCATGAGCTTTAAGGTGTCTTTCAACCCAAACCAGTCTGTGATTCTGTGATTTGGGAACCAGCTGAATAAACTCAGGATCCATATACCCAGAGGGATCCACTACAGCTGCTAAACCTCAGAGCAGAGCTTGGATTACAAAGCAATTCAACATCTCCCTGGGGATCCTGAGATCGTGACATTTGCTGTTGGGGGGAGCTTGAGAATCCAATAGAACAATTCATGTTATGTCACTGTAAGGATCCAAATTTATCTTTTGCTGCCAAAATTATCTTTTTTGAAATTATACTCATGTGCAGGAAGGTGGGAGTTTCCATCCTTGCCCTTGGTTTCTCTGCACCCTAGGAGTGTTATCTCTGCTCAGGTGAATCAATAAAACTTCTCTGATGCAATGCTGAAACCAAAATACTCGTTTACTGAGCCACACCAGAAGTGAGCAGGTTGATCTTCACACCATGGAACAGCAGCACATGTGTTGATGCAATAACCCAACCTCAGAGTGGGAAATCACACAGATTCATTTAAACTGACAGATTTTGAGTAGGAATGCACAAAGACATTATCAGCAGTGTTCTGATCAATGAGTTACGTGAAGCAACACCAGCTGCTTTCCCCACCTCATTCAAAACACAACCATTGTTTTTTTAGGATGACTTAAGAGCCCAGTGCACTGCTCTGCATTGGTCTCTTAAGTAGTCCTAAACAAACAATGCATCAGTGTAACCATCTGTTTTGGGCAACCAGCTGCAAGACGTGGTTAGGAAACCAACAGACCATGAACAAATGTCGGGCTGCTGGGCTGGCTGAGGGAGCCAGATGGCCACTCAGCACATCCTGCAAGTCCAACACACAGAGCAGGGAGAGAATGATGGGGCTGAAATTAGGGCAGTGGGGTTAGAGAAGGACATGGAACTGAGTCTGAGTGCTGGGAAAGAGTCTCACCCATCCTTTTAAATGGGAGTTCTAGCTTATAAATAAAAAATTGAGAGCAAGATTTTGCAATTCACAGGTTATTTTTCACCCTAGGCAAGACATACAGCACTGTGGACAGTCGTCATTTGTTGTGATTGTTCAAAATTTGCATCTTTGGCCTCTCCAGTGTATTCTCTTTGAGTTTATGCAAATCAAAATCATGCTAAGAGTTACACCTTCTGAGTCAGAAGCTTTGGATAAGGCAGCTCAGTACTTGGGAAACAAGACAGCGCACGCGTTTCTCAAACCAGGGTAAAATTTTTATGCATTTATATTGCAGTGGTGAAATGCTAATTTGCATAATGCAGGCCACTAAAATGCTTGCTTCTTACCTAGTCTGAGCTCTCCAAAGTTCCCACACCCAATCTTCTTGCCCACTCTGAAGTTGGGTCCCACCATAAGGACGCCGGAGGACGCTGACGAGCTCGGCCGAGAGCTGTGCCCGCTCCTGCCCGGCATTCCCTTCGCTGTGCGCTGCCTGTCATCCTTATCCCGACTGGGATGGTCCATGATCTTAGTGAGACACCTCTGCCAGCAGGCTGGCAGCAAGCAGCTGCAGTGCACACTCTTCTCCTCAGAACAGAAATTTATATCCAAAAGTATCTGCGTTGGAGTTCGAGAGAGTCATGGAAACACTCATGGAGTTCTTTTGGCACTGGATCCAGTTTTCTAATGCATCTTGGTGATGTACCAAAGGGTAGACTGTGTTCTTGAGAATTCAATAAAGGCAGGCTGCTTTTGGTTTCTTACCTGGGGAAAAGAAGAGATACATTAAATAAATATCATTATTTTAACATACCAGGTGAGAAATGTACAAGGCCAATGTCCAGAACTTTCCTGGCCTTGAGGAATTTAACAGCTATGTGAAAACTTTATCACTTTCTTTATAACCTTCTGATAAAAAGCCCTGATGTCATGAAGAAATAGAAGTGCTGCCCAACAATCCACTGTTGCTACTCATCCCATTCTTAGAAGTGTCCCAGGCCAGGCTGGATGGGGCTCTGAGCAAGCTGTCTAGTAGAAAATGTCCCTGGCTTTGGGTGGATCCACCTGAGCTTTAAGATCCCTTCCAACCCAAACCAGTAATTGCATTATTCCACTGGAGTGCTCAGGACTGACACCACATGCAGTAACCAAAGCCATTCCAAGCACCCCAGCACATCAGATGGACACTGTGAGGACACAGCCCCTGTGAAACACAGGTTTGGTTTTTTGTCACTTAATACACGTATAAAGTACTACAGAAAAGCCATACAAAAAATACAAGGTGCCAAGAAAAGAAAATTTTGTAGCACTTAAATAAAATTCTCCTTGCATTTACCTATTTTCAAGTTGATCTAGATTATCTTGAATAACCTAAATTGGAAGGGACCCACAAGGAACACTGAAGTCTAACTTCAAATCAACCTCAGATATATTTGCTAATTCAAAGTGCTATCCTACAAAGATGACCAAAATGAAGAGCCAAAGCATGATCAGTTATGTTTAAAAAGCTAATAACTCAGTCAAAAGGGGATAAAACATAGATGCTTCTCAACCCTTGCAGGCCAAATGGTTCTCCTGTGCTCAGGAACAAGACCAAAGGAGACTGGCAAGAGCTGCAAGGACCCAGGAGGTCCTGTCCCACAAGGACAGCCCAGAGGTACCAGCATGGTGGTCAAGCTTATCCTCATTTCCCAAGAAATCAGCATGATAAAGGGAAAGTTTGCAGGATGTATGGTCTGCACAGGTGCTGCGTCAGGAGATGGTATCAGGCACTCTTGGGGTGCAGTTCTCAAGCAAGAATTAGAATAAACACACCTGGAACTAGCCCCCATATGCCAGGATATAAAGGTGCTGGATTGTAGCCTTACAGGAACACTACTGCATTCAGATTTTCCAGATGTGAATAGAACAGTTCCTGTATAATTTTACCAACAAGGTTTGTGTCCTACTTCCAATGCCTTCAGAGCAATCAAAGAAGTGCTCAGTGAGACTACCCAGCCAAGAGTCCTGTCAAAGGACACCCAGAAACACAACCATGTAAATGAGGGCTCAGAAGTTACTTTACTCAGGCAACTGGCTCAGTTCTCCTGCAGACAGACCTCTCTAGAGGGCTTAGCAACAGCTCCTTCTGTTCATTTTGCCATGAAATCATTAAAGTTGGAAAAGACTCCAAGATGATCAAGTCCAACAATTAACCTGGCACTGGCCCATTCACTGATGATCTTCTGGTTTACCAGAGGATGAATCTAAGCTACCTGCTTCCACTTATCCAAAAATAAAAGACAAGGATTATTACCCATCCACACAGAACAGAAGCAGGAGCCCTTCTGAAATCTGACTATGTTTTCCCTGGCCTCCAGCTGTGGAATGCTTCTACTTCTGGAGACTTTTCATTTGACCTAAGGCACGTGGATAGAAGGCAGATGTTGCTCATGCTGAACCCACAAAATGCAGGGAACTGCCAGTTGGAAATTCCAGTTTTTGAGTATTTATACAATCACAGAATCCCAGAATGGTTTAGGTTGGAAGGGACCTTAAGGCTCATCTTACTTCATTTCACTCTCTGCCATGGGCAGGGACACCTTCCACCAGCCCAGGTTGCTTCATGCCTCATCCAGCCTGGTCTTGGACACTGCCAGGAAGGGGAAGCCACAGCTACTCTGGGCAACCTGTGCCAGGGTCTCACCACCCTCAAAGGGAAGAATTTCTCCCTAATATCCAATCTAAATGCATCCTTTCAGCTTAAAGCCCTCTTGTCCCATCACTTCTTGCTCTTGCAACAAGCCCCTCCTCAGCCTTCCTGTTTATCTGTCCCCTTCAGGTAATGGAATTCTCCTTGTCACTTGGGACAGCTGTGAGTCCCTGCAGAAAATGTCCCACAGTATGGTTGCAGCATATCCAGGAGGTCTAACAATCACCAGGTCACCTGAGAACCTCCATGTCTCAGTCACACCACCAGTTTGGTCATGAACCAAAGTGACAAGCTCCCAACATGCTCCCAAGCAATGTGTGAAACACCATTTGTGATTCAGCACCTCTGGCCTAGACAAGAGCTGGAGATGACAATGTTCAAGAAATTATTTAGCATTACCAAGCTCTACTCATGCCTCAAATTAATTCCAGATTTAATACTCAGAACTGAATATGGATAAGCAGGAAGCACCTGTTACCAGTGAACTGGCTGAACTGGTTTTTCATCACAGACATCCCCACATATCTCAGCTGCCATGCTTGGCACAGACACAGTAGAGTTGTGCTTGCCCTGTGAAACCAGTCAGCAGGAGCAGTGATGAGACTCTATCAGATATCAGAAAATTACTGGACCCCACCCCAGGCTGTCCCAGGAGGAGAGACTGGCTTCAAAACAAACAAACTGAAGAAGAACCATCAGTGAAACTATTGAGTTGTACAGCTGAACTCAAACCAAACGTGAGAATGACTTCTACTAGTAGGTAGATTTACTCAAACAGGTCTTTCTGATAAAATTTTGGAAAAATCAAACTGAAGCATGGAAAGTTTTGGTCTGTCTATTTGGTCTGTCTCTGCTATGGCGAGAGAAGTAGACAGAGCATTCCAGCCAAATGTTTTATTTCCAGTTACAGCAATCATCTTCCATGTAACACAACATATGGGTTTGGCACTTGGGGACATGGCCAGTGATGGGCTTGGCAGTGCTGGGAGAATGACTGGACTCAGTGATCTCACAGGGCTTTTCTCACCTAAATGATTCCATGACGCTGGGAGTGTTCTTAGGCTTGTATCACTAAGAAAGATGAGCAGGATTTATATGAGTAAAAAACCAGTAACACTTTAGAAAACACACTCAAACCCACCAAAGCCACAGAAGAACATTTTTCCCCTGAAATTCAAAGTTATTATTTTAATCAAGACTGAATAATTTATGACCAAGAACTACTTACAACCTCAGAAATGGAAACAGAAAGAAATTTCCAGCAAGAGCACAAACCCTGCCCAGTTTATACCTTGCTCAGCACATCTCAGATGGGACAAGCAACCCCATTATCCTCAGGCAAATTAAGCACAAGTCCCACTACAGGTTTTCTGGCTCCCAAAGTGAGATGTTAATGGTTATGGGCTCCTATGCCTCCATCCTTCCGCCGCTCCCCATCTGGATCAGGTTTCCCTGGGGAGAAGGATGGAAAGGTCATGCCTGACAGTCTGCAAACACTAACCATCCTCTCAGCTAAAAGCCTCCTGCAAACAGGAATTCAGAGCAGCAATAGATAAGTGAGCCATGCCTCTGAGAAGGTCTTTATCACAGCCAAGCCAAGGAGCAGAGCCCAGCTGCTGGCATAAAAATCACACAAAGATCTTAGACCATCACCACCACCATTAAAGTGTAAGTAGTAAATATGGCATCAAATATGGCATTAAATATGGCCTTTGAGAACCAGCAGAGCACTTCCCTTTGGAGGGGAAGAGGCAGAAGAATGAAGACCAGACTGTCAGTCACATTAATAGTTAAAAGCTGCTCAGAACACCAGGATGACTTCCTGCCATGATTCAAACTTCTTTATAATGATTCCTTCCTACCTTTCCACCCACTCAGCAAGATTGCTCCTCAAAGTTACTTCCATTTGAATGGAGCTGCATGAAGATATTTCCCTAATGGTGAATCAGCCCAATTCCAGGATTGATTTCACTACAATACAGTTGGAGACATAGGAACAGTTATTTAATGAAAGACACAGGCTTGAAAAGAAATTATTTGCAGCACTGTAACCTAAGTAAAAAACAACAGCACTGTATCCTACATGCTTCCAAACATTTAGACCCAAATCTATGCAATGACCTCTCCTCCACTGATAAACTCACAACACTACAGCTAGAAACCAGCTTCCAGGTGGTGTTAAATCATGGAATGGTTTAGGTTGGAAGGGACCTTAAACCTCATCTTATTCCACCCCCTGCCATGGTCAGGGACACTTCCACTAGATCAGATTGCTCCAAGCCTGGTCTAAGCTGGACTGAAACAATTCAAGGCAGCCCTGGAGGGCAGCTGCTGTTTGTGTTGATATCCACAATCCAGAGTAAAGGAGTGTTTAATAAATAGCACAGGGACACTGCTCATAGCCACACAATTCTTCAGGGGAGCTCTTCAGGTGTAGGAAAGGACACTGCAAACGAGAGGCTGGTGTCAAGAAGCCAAAGCCATTCTTGCTCCCCCTTTTCAAAGGAAAAGCTCACTTTCCTTGAACTCAAAACTTCTTTGGCCTCCTTAAGTTACTTGAGAGACCCTTCCATGATAGGAGCAAGTTTTGTCAAAGTCTCAGTTTGTGGAACCATTTCAGAAATCTGTCCAAACTGAAATAGTCAATTAACATCCCCTTCTTCAAATCAGAGAAAGCAGGCCTGGTCCAGGTCTGTGTGTGGTTTTGATCCCTGAAGGAGTCATTACACACCAAAAATAAAACTGCAAAAGCCTGGTGGATGAAGCAACACCCTAAAAGGCAGGAATTCAGCCCCATAATTCCTTTTAAAATCTTTTAAGAGATGTCCAAGAAAGCCCTATTTTGTGTTGGGATGGGTGAACTCAGTGAACTCACCCTGCTCTCTACAGACACAGGACCACAATTCCTCAAAGGAGGTTCAAGATCATTGCTTTAGGACAAGGCACATGCCTTCCCACTGGCTTTTCCAACATCCACCCCACGTGCCTGTGAAAATATGTCTGGTAAGTCTCCTGATGTGGAGAGCCCTTTCCAGACAAGATCTGCTACTTCCCACATGACTAGAAAATCCTCCAGGGCTCTCAACTGACATGTTACAAACACAGAGATATGAGCTCACCAGCTTCCACCCTCACACTGTGTAAAACACAGAGCCTTCAGCAGCAGAAAACTTCACTGGTTTTGACACAGATTGGGGCAAAGTGCTCACCCTCTGGGAAAGGAAGAGCAGCCAAGCTACAGATAAGGAGAAACATTTTGAAACCAGGACATACATGATGTGTTTGCTCATGTTTTTAATATCTACCAACTCATTTTCTGAGATTACAACTCTAAGTTTAGAGAATCAAGCTGGCTTTGTATGCTCTGCCTTACTGTGTGCATCAATAGCTTCCAAAGCATCAATGTTCTGCCTTTAATAAAGTAAATTAGTAAAGCCTTTGTTCCCAGCTCTGCATGGGCATACATCTCTACAGGCTCCACATCACTTTAAGCCTTCTCATCCCACTGCCTTCATCTCCCTGCTTTCATGATATTGCATTTCTTATCCTGCTTCTGCCCTTCCAAACAGCCACAGCAAAATGTTCTTCTGCAGCTATCCCTTTACTTACTCATGGCAAAGTCACTGTTCTAATAATGAGAAAATAAGAGAGTTTTGCCCTGCCCCTGAGGAGACAAATGAATAAACTATCAAATATCCTATCTCAGAATCACAGAATCCATAAGTCTGGAAAGGCTCTCTAAGGTCACCTGCATTTAGCTCTATTGCCCCTCACACCACTGGTCCTGTCCCATGGATCCAGCCTGTCCAGATTCCTCTGCAGAGCCTTCCTGCCCTCCAGCAGATCCACTCTCTTGGTGTTACCTGCAAGAGGCCCCTGCTCTGGTGCTTGGCTATTACCCAAGCCAAGAAACTGAAGATGGAAGGTCAAATACTTTCCCCACTCAGGCATGAGAAATATCTTTTTGGCTTTTTTTTTTCTTTTCCTTTTTATCTCCCACTCAACAGCTTTCTGGTTACTTCAAGGATCTTCCACTGGATGTATTCCAACTCCTTTCCCTGTACCACAGCAGCACCTCTACACAGAGATCAGCATTTATCTGTGCTTCCCCAACCAGCACTACACTGACCTGGGTTCAGTGTCCTCAATTTTATACAAAACAACAGAAAAACTGAAAAAGTGTGTCAAAATTCTCTGCTGCAGCTGGGAACAGCAATGAAAAGCTGCCTGTCAACTACAGCAAGCAGGTGCATGTCACATCAGATGCCCCTCACCTGGGAGATTCTTCCCAACCTTGGAGGCTACAGATGCCTTTTAAACATTATGAACAATTTCTGTTGAATCCTTTGACCCAACTATTTAATCTTCAGCTTGTGCAGTTAGTTTTGTTCAGTGCTTAACAAGTGGAAGATAAGGGGGCACACAAACAATATTTAAGTCTATATTGCCGGGAAGGGAGGATTGCCAAGTGTGGATCATTACACTCATTCATTACTCATGAATGCCCAGGATTGAGAAGTTTGCACCCTCTGATTACCATTTTTATGAACAGGGATGAACTCAAACCAACTCATGCCTTTTTTCAGCCAAGTGAAGTGAACTTCCAAGAGCTCTTGAAGACCTTGTGAACATGCTAAAACACATTAATTGTATAATTCCCAACTGAATACATTGGCAAGTTACTTTTCCAAGTGATCTCAGTTGATTGTTTCACTGAGAGTGATCCAAGCACCCATTCTCTAAGTTAACTCCTAAACTTTGCTCCCAATCCCCTCTATGGAAGCTCAGCACAAAGCCAGGAATGGTTGGAAGGGAAAAAGTAATTTAGTTGGAAATTTAGTTCTTCCACATGAGCAGAGTCAAAACAAAGCATAGAGCATTTTCCAGGGAAGTGGTTTGTGTGATGTGAGATCAATTCATCGACTTCTCTCCCTCAACTGAGTCCAGCCAAACATGTACCAGCAACCAGGGATGCACATTCCTATAGATGCAAAAAGTACTAGAGACCACAGTCTGTCAGAAAAGGAGGGTTTGTGCTATCTATGAAGAGGAAGATTATGCTGGAACAGCTAAAGGAACAGTTGAATGCTGGAATAAAATGAAAAAATCCCTGGGGGTTCTGCATCCTGCTGTTCCTGCCTGGAGGGGATGATCACACCAACAGCACTTTTGGGATCCAGCTCCTGACAGTACAGCAACAGCTTTACAATCCAGTGTTCAGAATCACTAAGGTTGGAAAAGGCCTCCAAGATCATCAAGTCCAATCTTTTCATAGCTTCTCAAAGAGCCTGGTGGTCAGGATACCACCTCTGCTCACAAAACAGGCTGTGTAAGGTCGCATAAGATCAGCATAAATGTGTATTTATAGGGATGCTACAGAGGAAATTAGGAAAAACCTTCCAGCAGCAAAAGCTCTAACAGATCCTGCAGAAGTTCTCTGATATCCAGGCATCATAAACCTGTAGGTTTATTTTTTCTCTTAAAATACCAGGTAGTTTAACAGCAGAAAGAGAGGTGCAGATGTCCCTATACCATCCCCTTTCTTCCACGCAAGAAATTTGAAGAAGAAAGGGCAAAGATGATTTCTAGACAACCATGTGCATCCATCATCAAGGAATAACCCACAGCACATGGATTCAGGTGCATCCATGCTGGTTGATGGATTAGTTTGCAGTTAATGGTATCAAAGTCCTCAGCAAGACCACCATGGGAGCTCAGGCTCTGGAGCAGCCTTGGATCACTGGCAGCAACATCACTTTTACAGATTTACAGCCTAATTTAACACAGAGGCACCTCAATCATCTACAAGTGTTTTACCTGTGATCTGTCTGGCATGGAAAAGCAGCACAGAGGATAAATTGTGGACAGGTTCAGACAGCTTGAAAAGACTGGTGAACTTGGCAGACAAATGCAACTTCCCTCAGCCCCCAAAAACCTTGGAAGTCTCCAAACCATGAAGTGCTTTTTGCTGCTTCAGAAAGGAATGCAAATATCAAGTTTAGAGCCCAGGCAGCTTTCACAGTGTGTGTGGGGTGGGGAAAAGCCTCTCAAGAGAAGAAAAGTCCTTGTGAAGTTGAGGAGATAGGTTCGAAGAAAACTGAAGACACCTTGACAGCAAGGGTGGGTAGAAGCTGCACTAGGGGAACCCAGCTTGGGATAACAGGGAGCCCTGAGGTGCTGAGAGCTTTTTGGTCCTGTCCCAAAGTGAATCCAGCACACACCAGGTATGTGTTTCCCCTAAAGAAGGAAAAATCCGTGTTGAGTACCATCCAGTATCCATAAAAAATGTCAGAACAGCAGTGAGGTGGGATTCAGATGCAGGGGCTTCGTATTCCAACTTAAGAAAGCTCCTCCAGGTCCCCAGGCTTGGCTTGTGGTTACCTGATGGGAACAGGCTGTCTCCTCTCTGTCCCATCAATACCTAGAGCACTTCCAAAAGCTGAGGACAAACAAGCAGAATGGTTCCTTTGTTACCTCAGCTCAAAATGACACCAAACTTCTGCTGAGTCTCATATGAGCTCCTAAAATCTTCAGACATCACTGCTCAGATTCAGGATCAGCCTGCTGGTGCTCAGTGTTTGTACCTGATGGCTTAGGAGACAGGAAAACATCTGGATTCTCACAGCACCAAGCTCTAAACATGGGTGTAAGGGCTCTCCCAGTGTCCAAGTATCCAGCACAGAGCAGCAAAGCCTTGGAGAAAATTCCACTTGCATGCAACAGGAATGAAATTATGAGGGATTTTCATGCAAGTACCTAATTCAGTGAGGTGATTTAGTCAGTGAGTGCCAAATGCAGCACAAATTGAGCATGATTGAGCCTGGCTCGGGTGTGTCCTGCAGGGATGAACAGCAGCCACCAGCACAACTCGTGTGGCTCTAAGAGACTGAGCATCCATGTCCTTCTGAGATTCCAAGCATGACCCCAGAGTGACTGAAACAGCTGTTCTTCACCACCACACAGCCCCATATGAAGAGAGGATGAAAAGGTAAGAAAGGAACATGCCCAAGAACAGTGGAATGGGTAGAAGCCTCAGGTATACTCTGTGCAGCTGGACTTTAACACCTGGCATGGCAGGCAAAGCCCAAGCACCCCACAGCAAATGGGGAAGAGAACTCTGCCAAGTGTCCATCACTCCATCCCACAGACTCTTGATGGTGCTAAACAGATGTAACTCCAGGCTGCTCATCACTAAGAACTGCTTGTAAGAGCTGGGTGATAAATTGGAAACATGGTGATGTAAGAGCTGGAATAGCAGCACTTCTTAAAAAAATAGTAATGGTGATGCCAACAGGAAAGAGATGGAATGTATTAAGGGAAAACACAAGAAAACCTGATAGTCCATGATTTAATGTACATGTTCCTTCCTTTTAATGCCTGAACTTGACCTTCTCTTTTTGTGAAGAATTCCAGCAGTGATGGAGAGAGGAGCAGACCATGCTGTCTCTTCATATAATGAGACATTTGGCATCATCACCTACATATTTTTTTTGCAACTGAACCTTGTCTTGAAGAGGAAACTTTGTAGTCAGGAGCTACAGAGGGAGGGAAATCTGCCCCAGCCTTTAATGGCTGCCTTTTTTGGAGGCAAATTGCTGTCAGACAGGGGTGATTAACCACTCACCTGCTTAGAGCACAAGGGAGCTGGAAAGGTAAGAACCACAACCCCTAAGTAATCAATCCTGTTAATTTGGGCTTAATAAAAACCAGTACTTTAGTTTAAGCAATCCAATGCTGTTGCCAGCACCCTGATTCCTTGCCACCATTGTTATAGAGAGGAAGGTTTTTATTGGGATAGATAATGTCCATTAAAAACTACCAGAATTTGAGATTTAAGGCACTGTTACACTTAAAGCCTGAAACCTTCTGCAGTAATTTGTTTATCCTTCCAGTATGGGATTATAAAAACTCCATTATGTCAACATTGCAGCCCCAAAACAAGCTGTCCCATCCCAAAACCCACCTATCCCACAGGGCAGCATCCTCATGGCACATAAAGAGCCATCATTTCCTTTTTCTCTGAGATGTAAGACTCCCTAAATTTCCCAGATCTCCCAATTCTGTGTCCTGATGAAGCAGTTCAGCTGCCAGAAGGATTTGGATTCCCTGTGCATCTGAAAGCTGCTAGGAATTACATCCAGACCAAGCAAAATGCCCCCTGGAGAAACACAACTCCCTTGCAGGGAGGCCAGAAGATGTTTAGATCCTATCACTTGCCTTTTACATTTTCATTTATGATAATTTATTTTTCTTTACTTATTTCTAGATGAAGCAAAGGTCACTCTGCTTCCTGGCAGTTGAACTGCCTCCTCCTCAGTGCAAGGTCCAGTCGTGGTTACTAGTGCAACTGTGCTGGTGGCTACACCCACACAAACACCATCAGCTCCATAAAAATCTGCACTTCCTCAGTAGGGCAATTAGGCACCATAATCCCAAAATACACAGTCAGACAGTTGCATTTGTTCACAGAAAGGAAATGTTTGTGCCGAGCTCCTTTCTCAGTCTGGTAAGGAAGTGGCCTGAGGCACCCACCCGCAGGAGGAACCCAAGCAGGAGCCACCAGCACTCCAAGAGCAGCCACATGGCTTGAAAAAATCATAATACTTGAAGGTTTGTGCTGTTGGTTGGTTTTCTGGGTTTTTTCTTCCTCAAATTTGAAGCTGTCAGCTCCTCAAAAGTCTTCAGACACTGCATGGGTATTTTAGCTCCTTCCAGGTGTATTAGGAAGCACCAGCCCACACCTATCATTTTTCTACCTGTGATTCCACAGCTTCTTTGTAAAGTGACACCAAGATGAGGTCCATGTGCTCCAGATGGAGCAGCATCAGCAGAGATGGGGTCTCTGCACTGGCATTCCTGTAAAGCCATCCAACACACCAGAACATGTCTAGGTGGCATGTGCAGCACTGGAGATGGCAACAATCACACTCTGGTTTCTCACAGTGATAGTCTTGAGAGGTTTCAGAGATCTTCTGCCAGAATGCATCCAGCTCTCACATGGGCATCACCAGTGTCATAACATTTCCCCCTTCAAGCTCACACTAAAGGGGCAAATTTAAATTTGTGAAGGATCAGCCTGGTTGAGACATCACCATCCTTTCTTGGCTCTTCTGAACACAGGATGGCAAACAGGGTGGTCAGGTATTAGCACCTGCCTTTGCTCCAGGTGATGGACAATGTGCCCAAGAGGGTGTTAATGCCTACATTGCCTAGGGACATCTGCAATCCCCAAAATCTCTGCATACCAAGAAAAACACTGTGGAATTGTGATAGGGGTGGGTTAGGTTAGTATTAGGAAAAAATTCTTCCCTCAGAGAGTGTTCAGGCACTGAACAGGCTCCCCAGGGAATGGTCTTGGTCCCAAGGCTGCCACAGCTCAAGGAGTGTTTTGATAATGTCCTTAGGGACATGGGATTATTGGGTTGTCCTGTGCAAAGTCATATCCAGCTTCCACAGCACATTTGTTTTCATCATTAAGCCAAATATTTGGAAATGCTGCCATGTTAAGGACATGGCAGTGGATTTACCTTGTGTCAGCTTCTGCCACAGCCACTGATAACCCTTTATGTGCTTCTCAGCACTGTGTCACCACCTGATGCTTATCTGACAGGTCAATCAAAGGCTCTCCAACAGTGAATGAACACCTGAGCTGCCTTTCTGAGGTCACCTTGCTGTTTTGGTTACATCTATCACAACTTGTGCCAGAAGAGCCTTACTACTGGAGCTACTCCATGCCCTAACCCAGCACATCCAGGGAGGGCAAGTAGCAGGAACAGGCAGGCTGACACAAACACTCAAGCTCACTGTGCATCCACTGGAGCAATGTCAGCTCGAGGAAGCAGCCTGTAAACCAGCAGGGAAATAAGCTGAAGGGATGGTTCCCTTTCAGAGAGGTAATTTTACATGACAACTCTTCCTGCTTCTCTCCTTTTCCTTGTGTTAAGGACTTTGTACAGTTCATGACTGGCTCAGGTTGCTCTGAGCTCCAGCCATGCCTATGTAAAGGGAATATTGTGCCAAAACAAACAAATCTTCTACTTGCTTGTGGTCCAGCAATCCATCAGGAAGGAAAGACAAGGCACACACCACTGAAACTATAAATACCCCCTAGTATGGACAAGAGTGAAGGCTTGTGCTTAACAAAGAGAAGGATTTTGCTGCATTGCTCAAGGTATCAGACTTATGTGTTGACACTCCTGTTTGAGAAGTTTCTTCTGTTTATAGAGTGGTTTGGGTTGGAAGCTCAGCTTGTTCCACTCCCTGCCATGGGACACTTCCCACTATCCCAGGGTGCTTCAAGCCCCATCCAACCTGGCCTTGGACACTTCCAGGCATCCAGGGGCAGCCACAGCTGCTCTGGGAAACCTGTACCAGGGTCTCCCTATCCTCAGAGAGAAGTATTTCATCCCAACATCCCATCTAACCCTGCCCTCTGGCAGTGAGAAGCCATTCCCCCTTGTCCTGCCCCTCTGGGTCCTTGTCCCAAGTCCCTCTCCAGCTCTTGGTGCCCCTTTAGGCACTGGAAGGGGCTCTAAGGTCTCCCTGGAACCATCTCCAGATGAACATCCCCAGCTCTCCCAGCCTGGCTCCAGAGCAGAGGGGCTCCAGCCCTTGCAGCATCTCAGAGCCCTCCTCTGGATTGGCTCTAGCAGCTCCACATCCTTTCTTTGCTGGGACCCCTGAGCTGGAGTCACTCTGCAGGGTTTCACCTGAGTGGGGCAGAAGGGCAATGCCCCTCCCCTGCTGCCCAAGCTGGGGAATCACCCAGGGCACTGGGGCTTTGGGGCTGCCAGGTTGTGTTCTATCCCTTTCCCACCCAGGTGTGTTTGTGCTTGGGCAGGACATTGCACTTGCCCTTGGGTTCCAGGAGTTCCCAACAGTCCCACCTCTCCAGGTCCCTCTGCATGCCATCCCTTCCCACCATAAAACATAAAATTGGCATCAATATCTCTAAACAAAGAATTCAAATACCCTGAATTTCTCCACTGTTATGATAAAGTCCTATGAGACCCATCTACACATATTCCCCCAGTGAGGAAAATAAGGAAGCACCAGCTCAGCTGTGCAGCATAACACACAGGAATCCACATGGGAGTGGAGTTGCTCATCCCTGCCCACAGAAGAAAGCTTCAGAACTTGGGCTTCATTAGATACTGGATCATCCAAAAACTGAAACCACATTTCCTAAGACATCCTTGAATTCACTTACTCCAGCAGCAGAAGCTACAGGAAGTGTGTGCAGCTCCATGAAACTGCATTTCCCATTCTAGAATGACTTAAATTAGTGGCACTGCAGAGAGAAGCCTAAAGGCTCCTCAAGAACCAAGTTGTGACATAGCAACAGTTTGGTGCATAGAGATTAGAAAACACCTTATGGACTCCCTGGATTAGCAATGGGAGAAACTGAAGCCAGTGCCCTGCAAGAAAACACTGAACAAGAGTGATGATCACAGGAAGTCTCTGGAACCAGAGGAAAAAGCTGTTTATTCTATTTCTCACACTCATCTGGACTTCAGAGTTAAGTTTATCTTTTAAAACAAAGCAGAGATGCCACAGGTACTCACAGAGATCTGCAGCCAAGGGAAGCACATCCTGATGGTAACATTCCTTTATCCTGCACTGCAGGGCCCTGGACTAACCACAGCTGGCCCATTTCTTCACAGTAAACTTCAGCATTTATTTCACAAGCAGTAACCTCACTAAGCAGAGACACAAGACCTTTTCCCACCCTATTAGTTTTAACACCATCATCTAAAACAAGACATGAGGGGTTGTCCCATGCAGGACTTCCCTCCAAACCATGTGAGAAGTCAGTTGTTACTGAGCCTCTTTGCCCTCTGACAGGGACCAACCTCCCATCTAAATCCTCCCCCACCATCAAATCTTCACCTAAATACAGGCTAAGCTCTAAGAATCCTTTGCTGGAACCCTGCCTTCCTCAACCACAGATCCCCTTTAGGTGCTATCTTAAACTGTATTTCCAAGAGTAATTACTCCATTACAGCACCTGCTCCCCCCTCCCATGACCTTGAGAAAGCTGGAAAAACAAGCCCAATTCTTCTCCCTACAAGGCAGTTCTTCCACAATAAAAGACATAACCTCTTGATCACATCTCTAGACAACATCCCAGTAACTTCAGACACTTTATCAAACATTATCTTTTATGGTTTGAAACCCAAAAATGGCTCTGTACTCAGCCACAAAACACCCTTTTGAATCACTACATGTGGAAGAAAATTCAGGCTATTTCTAGCTGTCTCCTCAGATCATGAAAACAGGCAGGTGGCACAAGGGCATTTCAGATTATTTGTGACAAACAGATGCCATTTCAGTGCAGGTGTGATGGACAAGCCAGCCAAGCCCCCAGGAGGTGGCAGAGTCCCATTGCTGCAGCTGCTCAAGAAACAACTGATAATAGGACTTAGTGTTCTGTCCTAGTTCAAAAGGTCAATTGGTCAAAAGTTGGACTTGATCTTAAAGGTCTTTGCCAACCTGAATGATTCTGTTCTTCTGGGATGAGATAATTCTGATTGAAGAGCTTGACAGCCCCCAAGTTACCAAACAGGCATGCCTGGTACACACACACCACATGTGTACCCCAGTTAACATCCTATCCCAAAAGGACCTTCCTGGTCCTCTGTCCATTAAATACCCTCAAATCCATCCTTTTCACCAGCTCTGGCACTCGTTTGACCTCTCAGTGAGTCAACTCCAGAACTGCAGGGCTGGCTGCCAGCTGAATCCCAGACTGGACTGGGTTGGAAGGAGCCTTAGAGCTCACCCAGCTCCACCCCCTTGCCATGGACAGGAACCTTCCCCTGGACCAGGCTGCTCCAAGCCCCATTCAATCCAGCCTTGAGAACTTACAGAGATGGGGCAGCCACAGCTTCTCTGGGCAACCTGTGCCAGGCCCTCACCATCTACTGAGAGGTTAAAAGAAGCCTCTGAACCAGCACAAGGAAAGGCACAGGTAGATGACACCATCCTTCTCAGCAGCAGCAGGTTGTCACACACTGTTGCTGCATTAATTGGACAGAGAGGAACTTGGTGACAACTGGACATTTGTGATTCTTTTAACACCCCACAGTAAACAGGAATTTAAGGAGTTATGCTTCCCCTGTCCTTTGGTAATTTTCAGTGGCTCTGTATAACAATGCCAGAAAATAAAGGCTCTCATTTGTGTTATGCTTAACACACTGGTTATGTTAAGCAGCAACAGCTCTCCCTCAACCTACAGCCATATCTTCCATCCTCACAGGTATCTGGAAAATTAGGATGTAGCACAGTCTCTTTCCACCATCCCATCAGGAGAAAACAGGACAGGAAATGCTGAATTTCAAAACTGAAAGACACAAGGGAATGCTAGTTCAGGATGCTACTTCAAGTACCAGTCACACATCTTACCACAAGAAAAGGACTTGCATGTTACCTCTGGCTTAAGTGGTATCAAAATTTTGTGGCAGATACCTAGAACTTCTTGAAAATCACCAAAACAAAGTCCAACATGTACCAAAATCCCTAATTGTGAAGACTTGAATATCCACACAGTGTCCTGAAGCATTCCCAGCACTGGAGAAATCTTATTTCCAGTAAAGCCTAAACCAGCAGACACTGTGGTCTTCAAAACCTTGAATCTATCTGCAGAGCTAAACTTCTCTAGCCAATCCTTACTTCTCAGGTACAGAGCTATCACCAGTACCCCTAGTAAATTTCCTCTTAAAGACCATCTGTCCAGTGCACACCTCCATGTCCAAACTGCACAAGAAGCAGCACAATGGGAGCAAGATATCCTTGTGGGGAAGGGAAATGGCACAGCTCTGGCTTCATTCATGTGGTCTCTGCAGACCTGGACAAGCAAACAACAGACCCAGAACTCCAGAATGCAGATAATTCACTCCCTGTGCAATCTTCTCCCAAACAAAGTGGTCTTGGATGGACAGGACAAACCCCCAGAATGGGGATGTTTCAGAGACAAGAGCTGCTGGGAGCTTCTTGTAATGACCACCAGGACCACTCACCCCCACTGGGTGACTCTCTTCCCCCAGCTGGAAAACAGAGGTAGGAGTTGGCTTCCCATGGAAATAGGAAATATAGAAACTGGAAATAGTCTAGCAAAGCACAAAGCTGATCACAGAAGAGCTGCAGACAGCAGGATTCCCACAGTGGCATATCCACCAAATAGAATTAATCCATACAGTGCTAATTGCCCAAGTAACACTGACTGTTATAAGACAGCTTGATCCTATCCCCCCAGCCCCCAACATCACATTTATGGAAACACTAAAAATCATGGACAAGGCCTCATAGTATACCACAAAAATCAGGATCCTTCATTGCTGGAATCAAACTCCAAGGCTTGCAGTGGGATTTTAGCAAGGAAATGGAAATCACACTGGCATGCAATTGTTCTGCCTCCCTGCTCGCCTTCACACATTTCTCACAGGTCAATTTTAAAGAATTAAGCCTTGTTCAGTGAAACATCTGGTGGCTGTTGCTAGAGGAAACCGACTATCAGTTACATAAAAGCCAGACTGCATAAGCAAGGACAAGTGTTTTGCCAGTCTGTGAATCTCAAAACCTTACATGAAAACTCACATTTAATTTCTGGGTTAGAATACAATGAAGTCAACTCACATTACAGGCATTACAAAACCTGTGAAGATTTGAGTTCTCTAAGTTTATGGGGATATAATTGTATTTGAATTATCTTTCTAGCTATGAACTGTCCTAAAGATTTTCTGCAAACAGCACAGATGAGTTACAGCTTAAAAATGGACCATTTCAGCTTTAGGCACTTTCAGACTGAGTTCAAGACAGAACAAGTTCAAGAGTTAGAGAAGAGGGTTTTGGTCTTTCACTGTTTAAGTCAGTTTCTCTCATGCTCAATGGAAGAATACTTTCCCTTAATGCTACAGATCACCTTTTCCTCAGGGCTTTTCAGAGTCTGTAGACCAATATCAACCAGCTGAGGCTGCATTGGGCTGCTGAGGAGGAGTGATTTCCTGGGAGAAGCTGAGAGGAGCTCTAATGTATCACCATATACACAGGACCAACCAGAAGCCTCCAAGATTTCAGATCTTTGATGGGAGCTCTCCAGCTCCTAAAGTCCCACAACTGGAGAGACAAAATTCCCAAGAACATCTCCAGCAGGCAGCTCCAATATATGGGAATTGCACTTTACATGATGTACCTTTCTACAAATAGATATTGCTGTTTTCTGAGGAATGCTTAAGCACTTAAATAATCCAGAAGCCTGATGGATGACTAATGCAACTAGAAAGCTTCATGCACAAAAAGAAATTTAGGCTTCCCCACACTACCAGAGCTGCTCTCTGGATGCAACCAGGGTACAGAGGAGGCACCTACAACCCTCACAGCTGTCTCCCTCATTTTGGATATCAGCTTGAGACTGCAGATACTATTGCTCTTGTTCATTTATGCTATCCAAGGAAAAAAAAATTGCACTTCAGGCCAAATTCCTCAAGCTGGATGTGGCTGACTGAGCACACTGAGGTCACTATGGCAGTGCCAAGAGCCAGCTCCTCAGGCACATGGATAGTGTCTGGTTCTGCAGCACAAATGCAGGAGGGAAGCATCTGGCATTGGTTTCACTGGAGCTGGGAAGAAGGCAGGAGGCAGGGAACACACAGGTGAGGACACACACAGACAAGTAATGTCAGGAGGCAGAGTGCTGGCTCACAGTAGCACCTGGAAGTCATAGAATGGGAAAACCAGTACATCTTTAAATATTAAGTTAAAATATACAGAAAGATAAAAGGAGGCAGGAACAGGAAACAAGCTTCACCCAAGTGAAAAAGCATGCTACAAATGCAAACCTTGGGAAATAGGTATATCTGAGTCAAAAAGACTTCTCAAGATCCCAGACATCTTACAGGCAGGATGTAGAAAAACAAGCCAGTGACTCCAGTTCCAAAAGAAATCCTCCATGACATCACAACAGCAAAGTTTTAGACTGCAGGAGCTTCTCTTTGAGGAAAAAAAAAGTGAAAGAAGGTCCAGGCAGATGACACAGCCTCTGCTGGGCTCACAGAAGATATTAAAGCACTGTACTGCACCAGCCTGAACTGCTCAAACTAAACACTTCTCAACAACTAATGATACTCCTACTACTGTCACCAAAAATAGACAAATTAGTTTCAGGGAATGAAGCTGCAAGAATAATTTGAGATACAATATCAAGCAGAATTGGAAACAGATTTCTCCTCCAGGCTGGAAGCTGCTGAGATGATGACACTGTGGCCCATCCACTGTGCCCCCCAGCCCCCATCTGAAATAACCAAAAGAGCTCATGAAGATGTCCACACAGAAAATTCTAAATGGAAACTATAATTTTAAAATAATTTGTTTCATCACATCATTTTGGCCAAAACCAGAAACAACATTCCCAAAGGATGCTGCACAATTATGGCCCTAAACAAAACATCCCAATGGCTTAATCAGGATCACTTAGTCAGCAAAGAAAAAAAAAATGTTTATCACTACATAAATTCTTTTTCAGAAGTCCAGAAAGGGAACTCTAGTGCCAGTTTCAGCCTTTATATACACCCCAAAGACCCCTTGTGCCAAGCAGGGACTTGTACTCCCTAAAGGTCACTACCTTCCCCAAACCAGAAGACTCACTGATTTATTTTCATTAAATGAAGGGATCTACCTCCACTGGCATCAGTCCAACACACTCACCTGCAAATACCATTCCATTTGATTTCTGGAGAGGAAAATTTTCCCAACTCCTTCAATTTTGAGTTTTCTGCTCATTCCATAGGTGAGCTGTTACAGAATAGGTAACCTGGCCCTTGTTTTATTTGTCACACAAACACACATACACAGAACACAAGAACTCTGCTCTCAGCTCACCACAAAAGACTCTGGACTCTCCCTGCCTTTAATCCTGTCCAATTTCCTTGTTTGTCACTGGCAAGCAACACTGCAGCTACCTACTTCTCAGCTTTACAAGCATCTTTCTAAAAATAATGCCAGGGAAAGGAAATCAGGGATGTAAGTTCACAGATAAGTTACTTCAGATGAAAAATGCTGACAAAACTGAGAGGAAAAAAAAAATCAAAATGGGAACAAGGAATAAGAACTGAACAACTTACACTTGGGCCTCTAAGTATCCTTCCATAGGCTCAGCAGGTATTTCATTGATAGTCCAGATAAGATTGGATTTTTAGTGTCTTGCCTTATATAGAAAATCAAAGAATCCTAAAATCATTTGGGTTGGATGGGACCTTAAAGATCATCTTGTTCCATCCCCTGCCATGAGCAGGAACACCTTCCACTAGACCAGGCTGCTCCAAGCCATATCCTGGCCTTGGACACTTCCAGGGATGGGGCAGCCACAGCTTCTCTGGGTAACCTGTGCCAGGGTGTCACCACCCTCACAGGGAACAATTTCTTAGTTGCATTTAACCTAACTTTCCTTTATTTCAGTTTGAAGTCATTCTCCTTTGTCCTGTCACTACAGTTCTGGATGAACAGTCCCTCTTCAGTTTCCCTGTAGCCCCTTCAGATCCTGGAAGGTGCTCCGAGGTATCCATGCAACCTTCCCTTCTCCAGGTTGAACAGCCTCAGTTCTCCCTATTTCCATAAGGGAGGTGCCTCTTATCAAATACAGGAGAGTTTGGGTTTCTTAGGAAGGAATATTTGGGCTCTGAGATAAGACAGCCCAGAATATCAGAGGTAGTGGCACTCACCCCACGATGTGTAACTCGCTTCTCAGGGCAGCGAGTGCTGGGGCAAGGGAGCAGCAGAGCAGCCAGGCACTCATGGGGGTACTGAACCTGGTAAGGAAGAAAGCACATTTTAGGAAGTCTCAGTGCAGCACTTCACACCAGTGACTTCCAATCTTATTATATTCTGCATATAAACAAAAAAGGCATTGTTTGGTTTCAGCTGGGGGGTACTGGTTTACAAGTACTGGGGGCAAAATGGAGCCAAACCCTATTGTTCATAGGAAAATCATTCTCCTTACCCTATGTCAGTGCAAACTCACAGCTTTCTATGCAATAAGTAATGAGAAATTAAGTTCAGAAGACAGTGCTTTCTTAAAAATGAAATTTTTAAAAAGCAACTTTAAGTTCTGACTGTCAGCTAAAGATGATTCTCCTGAAAAACCAGAGGAGACTCCCTTACACAGGCTACAAGCAACCAGCTCCCAAATGGGTATTCCAAGCTAAGTTGGCACTTTATCCTTTTTTTTCCAACTGTTACAACAAGGTAACATAAAAGTCCATACTAATACCTTAAACCAGAGGGTGTTTTTGCTTTCTCCAACATGAAGAACAAGACAGACCAAAGTCACTGTGGCTGTGCTGCTGAGTGACACCAGTTTGACTAAAGCACGTGGGAATTTGGTGTCCACCTCTGCCCTGTCCTTTCAGGAGCTTGTAGACAGTCCAGTCCAAGTCACATCCATGCTATTCTGATGTTGTTCATGGTTTTTGTCCTTGAGAAGCCTGGAGGATTGCTCAGTGGGGCTGCAGCAGACTTTCAAAGTCCTCACGAGCTCCCAACAGCTATCATTATTGAATCCTCCTCTGTAATTATCCAGCACCAGCTTCAGAATGAAGCCAACCACCAGGGTGAGGAACACACACCACTACTCCAGTGTACAAGCAGTGACACTCATTCCTCCCCAATGAAAAGGCATTAGGGAGCTGAATATAGACCTCAATATAAAATCTACTCTGAAGCATTAAAGCCAACTTTTGTTCTACTTGATACTAAAGTAATTCCAAGTTATTTGACCAGGTCAGAGGCTGCAGCAAGGAAGAACCAGCCAAACTTGTACCAAACCAAGACCTAAAAGAAAGGGAAACCACAATCACACTGCAGCTTTATTTAGTCACCTGTCATCCACTCCTGGGCAAAAAATTGGAGCATCCCATTAACATGACAGTCCACATATTTAAATGCTGAACACTCAGCTCTGCTCTCTTGCCACTTGGAACATGCCCTACTTAAACTTAGAAAGAAAACCAAAAGCTGTGCATAAGAAATTCTAGCTGGGTTCACTGGCCAGAAACTCAGTTTCCTTACACCAATCCCAATGTTTGGTGGTGACTCCAAACAAGGAAGCAAAACAGAAGACTATTTATAATACACTCCATGGTACAATGATTCACTTTAGCAATAAAGGTAAATAAATCATCTTATGACATCCTAGGGTTCAGGTTTGAACCAGGAGTTACATTATTCATGTTCTGCTCAAAGAACAAGACAACCAGCATGTTACAGAGGATGGATCAAAATGTAACATGGGAAAATCCCACACTGGTCAGACTCTGCCACTTCCTACTGGCAAGGCCAAGTGACAAAACCCATCCTCACCTCATTCAAGACCTTTTTTAACAAAGCTTTTGACCTGAAGCACAGCAAACACGACTCCCACATTCACACAGATGTGGCTCCAGCATCCTGAGGTTGAAAATGCAGAGCTTGTTCTTTATCCTTTTCCTGGCCACACACCAAGAAATCCTGCCCATGTTGAATGTGGCCAGGAAGCCAGGAATCTCATTTAGCTGCAAGCACAGAGCAGAAAGGCACCTCTGGCAGCAGCAGAAAGCAATGATTAACAAGTGAGAATATGAGGACAGCCTGGTTAGAGCACCAGTTTATCATGGTAACAAGCTCCAGCCTACCCCTTTCCAGCCTTGATACCCAAAGCCTGACATCATGGAGAGTCCAGGGGACAATGAGGCAGAATGAAAATGACAATGAAAGAGGATGTCTGAAACTATGACTAGCAAGTGGGACCCTTTCTAGCTCCTGACAACTCTCTTTGCACTTAATTAGCATCTTCAGACACTGAGCACATTTCCTGTGACATGTCCTGGCATGGATGGCTCCAGTGAGACACACACCTGGAGCTGAACAGCCCTTGATGTTCCACAGCCATGCAGGGGTTGTGCAGCATCCTTCCAGGAGGATGCTCTGCTCTGAGTTACTTATTTTCCAGAGTACCAAGGGCAGGAGGGCATGAAGCATTCAGGGCTGTGGAGCTGGGTCCCACACATGCTGTAGTCAGGACACCAGTCAGCAGAACCACAGCAAAGCCATCTCTCCCCAGCACACAGCCAATGAGCAGCATGTTGGGCAGCCCTCAAAGCCACTTAAGGAAGTTCTTCACTTCTTCCAGGTGAGGCACTGGAACAGACAGACTGTGGACTCTCCACCCCTGAGGTATCCAAGACCAGGTTGGACAGGGCTCTGGTCTGGTGGAAGGAGTCCCTGGCCATGGTAGAGGACAGAACAAGATGAGGTTTTGGGCCTATTCAACCTAAACCATTATCTGAACATCACAGGATAAGAGAAACACCACCACACCAGCTAGAGAAGCCACAAAGACCCTCCAAAACTCTCCAAGCTGCCAGTGTGAGAGAACAGGGCTCCACCAGAAGCTTTAAGCCTTGCTGATAGTTTCCCACATTACTTTTCCAAGCAAGGAGCAGATGAGAAGTTTGTTTCAGTTTCAGAGCAAAAACGAACAACCTAGAAGGCATCATGTGAAAAGCTACTATTTGCTATCTAGAGTGCACAACCAGGTCTTCCATGTCCTCCAGGGGCCAAGGAAATACCTGCCAGTCTGACCCAGGAGGAGTGACTTGTGTGGCACAGTGCTTCCAAGGTGAGGGTACAGCACAGCCACTTTCTGCCTCCCTGAGGACTTGACTTCTGCCACAGCAAGGAAGGTGAGTCTACAAATCCACTTCTCAGGAAGCTGGTACAGAGACAGATTTTGGATCTTTTGTGCTTCAGCTCATTATTATTTTATTACCAGTTAAGAGCACAAAACTCGTGAGTAACACTTTGAAAAAGCTGCTCATCTTTTGGTTTGAGGTATTTGTACTCTTTCCAAGTTAAAGCACAAGAACAATATTCAAATTCCAACCTGACACTGCCCTGCTCCAAAGTGTTCACACCATTGGGCACAGCAGAAAAGGTAAAATAGCTCCCACCAGCATTAGATGATGGAACACAACCTCAAGAGCCATCACGATGACTTGTGTTAAGCTCAGACAATGAGGACCACAGCTTAGCAGTGCCCAGGATATGCAACTCTCTGGAAAGAGGATGTGCAATTCTCCAGAACCAGGTGAGTTGTCTGAAAAGCAACCCATCAGTCCTGGATCAATGGGGATTCACATGAGCAGGCTGTCAATCAAAGCATTCCACATCCATTTGGAAAATTGTGAGGTCCCTCCAGGTGTGTGGACACAACTCTGCCAGACAGCTTCAGCATAAACCTTTAAATATATATATGAAGCTGAAGTTGTGTCAGGGGATGGTTAGGTCTGGCATTAGGAAAAGGTTGTTCCCCCAGAGGGTGGTCAGGCACCAAACAGGCTCCCCAGGGGATGGTCACAGCCCCAAGGCTGCCAGAGCTCAAGGAGCTTTTAACAACACTCTCAGGCATAGGGTGGGATTGCTGGGGTGTCTGTGCAGCACAGGAGTTGGATTTGGTAATCCAAGTCAGAGGTGAAATACCTCGTGTCACATCCTCAAGAGCTAAAGAGGAGAACTAAAGAATAGGGCACAGCTAGCTGGACCTGCAGTTTGGAACAGCAGCCATGAACACATCACTGGAGGGGAAGGAAGAGAGTAAGAATACTATCCATTTTCCCACCTCCAGTGGTTTGCATTTCTGGGCCTCCCCAAGTCAGTTTGAATGTTCTGAGTGTGAACAGTGCCTCAAATAATACAAGAATAAAAAGCTTAGAGGAAACAAGAAGGAAACTTCAGGTAGAGTCTACTTACAACACAGGAACATCATGGAATGAGATTCTTAAAATCTTTTGACTCATCAGGAACAGAGGCCTGTTTATTCTAAATCCTTATTCTAAATTAAATTTCATGACATTCCCTGACTGTACCTGAGGTATTCCCAGCATGGAGCTGCACAGTGCTTCCAGCAGCAATCATTCCATATGATGTGGTTTGGTGACACCTCAGCCTGGGAGCAGAGAGATGTGACAGCTCAGCTGAGGACGCTCATGAAGAGAACTCTAATTTATCCTTTAATGTGAGCCTCTGCTCCCAAACCCTGACCTCTCTGGTACAGCTTCCAGAGCCTAAAACTCAAACAGGGAAAGCCCACCCAAGGAGTATTTTACTTTTCACTTTGAGATGATTTAACCTTCTCACCTGCAGCAGCTGCAGATACTGTACAAGGAACAGTAGTCTGGAAGAAAGTGTGTGGCTCAGGGAAAAACAAGCACATATCTTAATATGAAACATCTGCTTTTTACTCTTTTTTGGTTTTTTTTGGTTTTTTTGCAAAGAAATTGAGTTTTTCCCTTTTGGCATCTCCAGCATCAAGAGCAGAGGGAACCCCACAACAGCACCCAGTAAGGGTCTGGGTGCCCTGAGTTCATGGAGAAGGGTCAAAACAGACCAACCACCTTGAATAAACATTGAGTTATGAAAAATAGTTAATAGTGGGATTTCCAACTCTCATTGTCTTATGGAAAAAGGCTTTGAGGAAGACTTTGATCACAGTCTGGCAAAGTGTCTCTACACAGCACTCACCTTCTATCCCCCTCTGAAGTGCACAGTACATAGCTCACACACTCTGTTACCATTATCACATTGCACTTGGCTCATATTTTGTAGTACTATTATTTCCTTCTTTTCCAAGGATCCCTTTATGGGTTATATGAATCACACAGTTAATATCCTTCTAGCATCTGCACAATAAATGTTGCCACTCTCAGTGCCACTGGGAAGAGGGATAAAACCCTCCTAAGTTAAAGTCATACTAAATGGCATTTGCTGTCAGACATGGCTGAGTTCACACTCCAGGTGCCAATCTCAACCTGGACCATCATGCAGTAATACTTTAAAAAAATTTTTTTAAATTAAAAAAAAAAATCCCATCTAGTCTAAGGAGTTTTCTTGCAAGATCCTTTTGATTCACATCTGAAGATGAGCTGCTTCAGTTCTTCACATTCTTTTCAAGAAATGATAACAGAGCTGTTGGAGCACTTGCTGCTCCCAACCTGCACAGCAATGATGACTTGCTCCACACTCCCCCCTTACTACATGGGTTTACTCAATCATTAACAGATTCTTGATTTAGTGCTCTTTCAAACAGCCAGCTCAGCTCATAACCCTCTTCAGATCTAAGCACAAGCCAGGAACCCAAATGCAGATATTTAAGATCCTTTTTCCTTACTTGAGAGATTCAGAAAGCTCATCACATGCTCAGGTAACACTATGGCTCTCTAAAGAGAGGGAGAGACACTAAATTAAGCTGGGTAGTCTCCATTCCTCAGGGCCTCTGCTGCTGCTCCTTAAGTTTTCAGGAGACCTCAGGTTTTTTGCTGCTTTTGGTTCTCCCTCCTGGCTCTTCTCCTCCATGTGTGAATCCCACAACAATCCACATGTGCCCCAAAAGTTGGGAAGATGCCTGCAGCTTAGAACTGACACCAGGACAAAACAGCATCTCTGCAGGAAAACCCACACGTGCTCTCTGCAACATGGAGTAACCCAAGAGCTGCAGGAACCCCTCTGGCTTCTCCCCTTATCAGACCCACTGCTGAGCAAGTCTAACTCATCACAGCAACAGGAGAAAACCAACCCAACAATACCTGGAGAGCTCTGTGCCAGGTTAGAAACTCAGGGCAGCTCAGGAACAGGTTTGACGAGCAGTATATGGGAAAGGCAGGACAAAATCTCTCCTTTTGGGCACAGCAGCCCTTTTGTTACCTCTGCAGAGGTAACAAAAAAGACTTCAAGCTGTGAACATTCCAGAATAGGATGTTTCAATCCCAGGGAAAGTATTGAAGTACCAAGTTTCATGTTTCAGTATGAAACTACATTAATGGCTCCTCATCCGTGGTTAAAATTACTATTTTAATAGGTCAGTGTCTGATTAAAACTAGATTTTTAGCAGGCACAGACTAGGAAGCTAAAAAAGCAACCCACAGTTGGTCAGCTATGCCATGAACACAAGGGAAACAGCCCCAGGAACATATTGGGATCACCCCTATACATACATATAAATATATATATACATATATATACACCTTGCATGCAATTAGTAAGACAGAGTAGGACATTAAATTGTGCTGCTTCACTCTTGGCTGTTTCTGCCCCATCCTGGGCTATCAGCTGATTGCCAGCCTGCTGGATCCCACACAGGGAGAGCTGAAGAGAGGCATTATGATCACCTCCTCCCAGATGTTTCTGCATAGAGAGGTGGAATTTCAATAATTTTTTCACTTTTAACGGGACCAAGAACTTTCTGTTCAATTCCTTTTTTCATCCATAATTTCTAATTTTATTTCCCTCCTCCTTTCCATATCTACCTATCCCCTCCTGGAATGCTTTTACTCATAAGCCTCAGTACACTATACAGCAAATCTCCTTTGAACAGCACAGCATGGGAGGCCTGTGGATATGGACAGTGCCCTGGAAACAGCTGGAGATTTCCTCTCCTGTAAGAATCCCTAAGGCATCCTCCAGAGCTCTTCAGAAGTACCATCTCCTCATGCTGCCCCAGGAATCTCAAAAGGCAGGAGGTTCATAAAGGTGGATTTAATAGCAGGAGAACACTTGTGTCAAATTCTGCCCATGAAAATTGAGAATGATCCAGGGAGCAGTGAATTTCTGCAGTCTGCTCCAGGATCTGCCACTGAATTACAGATACTGGCATGGACACAATTGTCCAGCATTCATTTTATGGACACGCCTGAGTTTGTCTAATCACATTTTTTGTTTGCCCAACTTCCTAAACCAACAGCTTCTACACAGCTCCAGAATAACATTCAGAAGTTTGCTGTCTGCTTTTTAAAGAAATTCTCCCAATCCCAAGAGTCTCAGGCATTTCAGACTGCCCAGGATAGGCAGCTTCTCATTCACCTTCAACTCTACATCTTCCCCAGGGTTGGAAAACATATGGAGAGAGAAAGTAATGATCAGAAATGCACAACACAATAGGAGTCACACACTCACCCAATGCAATTCACTCAGTGTATTACTCAACTACCCTAATCCTTAGTCAGATTAATATTTGAGCCTTCCAAAAAATAAAACAATGTGTACTACCTGTATCAAGCAAGAAACTAGTGCACCACCAACAACTGAGTCAGTGCCAGAGAGATGAATCCCAGTGGCTCCAAGCCATGCCCATGCCAACCAAAAGGGTTTGTCCCACTCACCTGCAAAAGAGCTTCTTTCACAAGGCAAAAAATGCACATCACTCACTGTGCTCCTGAACAACATGGCAGACACACAAAAATCCTATTCAGCTTCCCAGAAACTTTTCCCACAGGAGTTTGGCATTTTTGGGGGATGCAGAAGAGCTCCAGAAGTACTCTGAGTACTCCTGAGTACACACTGAAGGCATCTTCCTCATTATGCTTGCAGGTTGAATAATGCATTTAATTAGAAACAACTTCAACAAGAAGTTGCTGAAGTTTAACATGGAGGATCAGTCTCACTTCACACAAAGAGCAAACCCACACGAGGAAGCACACAGCAGAACTGGCCACCTCTGTGCAACATCTCACACACTCTACAAACTTCTCCCAGAAGCTGAAGAGCTATTTTGCACAGATAAGATTCATGTTATCTTGAAGGCAAACATTACATTTCCCACAATTTGGAAATTGCATCTGTATGATGCTGCTTTGATTCAACTTTCAAGCCCTCATCTTCAGTGTAGCTGTCAATTAGAAATGTTTGTTACCAAGCAATCTACTCTGTGCACCACATTGTGTCTGTCTCCTTTGAAGCCATTGGTGAGCATGGCTTTGTAGCAGTAGATCACTTGTGAACCTTTTGCACTGCACTCAGATCTGGAGTCAATTCCTGGCAACAGCCACACTGGAAGTGTTGGCCAATGACAAACACAAAAAGCTGTTTGGCATCATTGAGCCTCAAAGCTCTGTCCACCACACAAAACCAGGGATTACATGTTGAGAGAGATACAAGTAGAAAATCCTTTCAGCACAAGGTCATACCAAGCTTGCTGGAAGACTAAATTTAGCCACCTGTGCCTCAGGCAAGTCTGTTAGTTATGGGAAGCTCAGATACTCAGGGCTGGTTTACTCAAATGTCCAAACTACTATGTTCAGAGTCAGCAGGAGGAGCTCAAGAAGATTTAACAGATGGGGTATCAGCACAATTATATTTTGGAACACCCCATTAGCCAGTACATTTCCTCCTCTACCTCACCTCACACAACAATTCTAACAGCCACACAAGAGCAGATAGACAAGGGATTATTCCAAGCTTTTGAAAATGTTAGCAGAAGCTGAATGAACAGTTTGTGAAGACAAGCCTCAGTTTACCAAAAAGTATCTTGGGCAACAGTTTTGTCAAGCATTTAATAATTTTCCAAGCCAAAGAGGCAGGGGTGGCCCAGCTTCTTCAACTGTGTTAGGTCCTAGGATCAGTATCAGCCATGAGCACAGAAGGAGCACAGCAGTCAACTGAAGTTTGATGTCCAGGATCACTGCAACAATCTGCCAGTCAGAAAAAACAAGTTAAAGAATCTGGTTTCAAGACACCACTGTAGAACTTCTAAACTATCTGCCTCAGCCCTATAGGCCTTCAGAGATGCTCAAGAACCTATTTTGATGCCTGAAACTCAAACAGGAGCATTAGCTCAAGCATGCAAAGCCAGGATTACTAAGATGACTGCACCAAGTCCGACCAGGCACAAGATTTCCTGCATTAGATGCTGTGTATGGTCCAAAAGGCATCTGGAAGTCACACTCCATCCCCTAATGCCTCTGCAAACAGATGGTGCCACAGAGGGATATATGAACATCCAACAGCCACCCTGCACATCACTCTCCTACCAAACCTGTCCCTGCAGAGGCCCCAGCCAGGAGGATACCATGACCCCAGCCAAAACCTGGAGCTATCACCACAGCAGCCAAGTTTCCCCCAAATGTGTCTTCAATCACATTGTCTCCTTAAAGTTGAAGCCCCAGGAAGAACAAAACAAGTGGTTCCAAAACATCCTGTTCCCAGTCATGGATCTTGACAGGCAAAGGCATTCTGGCATACCCAGTAACTCCTTAGAAGGGATAAAAACCACCAAGTACCAGTGCAGTACCCAGCAAATCCACACAAAACTAAAGAGTTGTGAAATGTGTTGGAGCCTAAATAGCAGTCTTGGATTTTAATCACAGAATTCCAGGGATTTGAGCAGCAGTACTCCCCCCAGAGATGCCACTGCAGCCCAGCAATGATTTACCACACTGGCACTGCAGCTATCACAACTCAAGCTGAAGCCTCAGTGCTGCCAACACTGCACAGAACCAGTCAAAACCTTTCCAAAGAAAGGAAGCTGGGGAGCAGTACCAGATGCCAAAGTGGCTAGAGGCCTAATGTCAGCTGCAGGATGATAATTTGGAGAACCTGAGGGCTCCAAAGCATTCAACCCAGCACTGAAGGCAAGGCAGCTGAGGTAGGCATGGCCAGAAAAATGAGAGAGCAACTAGGGAGTGAAAGTTATTCAGGGTGGGGAAGAACCATAAAATCACAGACTGATTTGGGTTGGAATGGACATGAAAGATCACCTTGTCCCACCTCCTGCCACGGGCAGGGACACCCTCCACTAGGACTAGGTTGCTCCAAGCCCCATCCAACATGGCCTTGAAGACTTCCAAGAACCTCTCTACCTGGAGGAATGAAACACAGCAGGTATTTTGGAAGTGTTCATTTCCATCTAAGAAGTTACTTAAAGCACGTGCTGCCTCAGTCCCTTCCTGCAGCACAAAGCTGTGACCTGCCAAAATTTGACAACAAGAATGAGTTGGCATGAAACTCCTAAAGGCAAGACCTTTGAAGTCTAACCTGGACTTGAAAAGAGACAACTACAAAGCCTGTAAAACCTCTGCTTCATTAAAATAAGATGTTAAAGGTTCTTAAATTTCATTTGCTCATTGCAACTTGTTCTTTTAAGATCTATGAAATAAAAATAAGCTGCAGAAATGAAACTGGCCTTGTGTGTTACAAAGGAAGACAGTTACAAGGTAACTAAGGACAGTGGAGATCAGGCAGGATGGGATTGCTGCACAATGAATGAAGCAGCTTGTTCCAACCTTGACAAGAGTCAAACTCTTCCATTACTTGCCAGAATTGTCACCCTGGATGAACAATACTAAAGCTGTATTTTAGAGAACTTCCTCTCTAGACCCCAACAAACAGCAGTCAAATCTGGAAGAAATTTTGAGTGATGAGGAATGAAAGCTCAAAGATCCAGCAAGTCTGAGAGACATCAAACCACTACTCTTCCAAAACTGCCCTAAAAAATTTTATATAAAAGAAGTAACATTAATGGCTGGGCTCAATGATCTTAAAGGTGATGCCAACCTGAACAAGTCAATGAGTCTATGGTCAATGTATATACCCATCCTTGCCAAGTGCAGGACTAGACAGATGCAGACAGACTTCCTGTGCTCATTTTTCTTCTTGTGAGCTCTCCATTAATGTGAAGGACAGCAACTGAAATGATCTGAATCTATCCTCTGACTTGTAACTCAGAAATGAATGTGCAAAACACAGGAACACTGAGTTTGGCTTCTACAAACAAGATATTACCTGTGGCAGGGCCTCACCACCCTCACAGAGAATTTCTTCCCAATATCAAATCTAACCCTGACCTCTGGCAATGGGAAACTACTCTGCCCTGTCCTGGCACTCCAGGCTCTTGTCCCAACTCCCTCTTCAGTTCTCTTAGGGCCTTCTTCAGGCACTGGCAGGGGCTCTGAGGTTTCCCCAGAGCCTCCTCTTCTGCAGGTGAGCACCCCCAGCCCTCCAAAGCAGGATCCAGCCCTTGGCCTCCTCTGGACTGGCTCCAGCAGCTCCATCTCCTGATGTCTGATCCCAGAGCTGGAGGCAGATCTGTAGGTGGGGTCTCACCTGAGCAGGGCAGAGGGACAGAATCCCAACCCCCCCAGCCCACTGCCCACATTATGGAATCAGCCCAGGGCATGGCAGGGGTTAAACCATGAACTGAGCTCTGCAGCAAATCAATAAGATGGAAGAGAGCATCTTTTCTAACATAAAATAAACAGCTCCAGGAAACACATCAGAGAGGTCAGCTTCACAGAGTTCAAACAGGTTTCTCCTACAACTTGATTAAACTACCTTTGGCATTGACACAGCAATTCCTTGTGGGCTGGGAAAAAGGAATAGCTCTGTAGGAGGCAGGTATTTCAGAGCTTTCTTAACCTCAGCACAAACTGCATGAACTCCCCAGGCTTTATCACTGGACATTAAAACACAGGATAGCAGCTACTCAGGATATTTAATAAATGATGTGGCCTCCTCTAATGCACCACAGACAATGTGGCCATCTCATCTAAGAGCTACAGAGACACAATGACCTCAGAAAAAAAAGATTTGGGACTGCAGAGAAACCTTCACGTATTTGTAAACAGCCACAATATTCCCAGCCTAAAGGAATGTCACAATATAACCATAAGAAGGGGAAAAAAATAAAGAAAAAAAGAGGAAAAAAATAAGAGCAGGACGGCAGAGGCAGACAGGAAAACAATTTTCCCATATCCCCAGTGAATATCCCCAATTCCTGAACTAAATGCTCAGAGCAGCAAATCCAAGCTATTCAATTGTCTTCCACAACACACAAACTGTCAGGCTGATCTTGAGAGTGGAATCACTGTCAACTTTTCAGGCTGTTAAGCTGCTCTCCAGAAGAGATTTGCTCAAAGATGAGCAAAGCAAACCAGAAGATTCAGACAGGTAAAAGACACCTATCCATTGCAGGAGATGGGCTGCTCCAAAAGGATCTGACAAGAAGGAAGAACATACTAAAAGCCAGGAGAAAATTATGATTTCAGCCCTACTGAGTTTCATTGTTGCTTCTGCCAATTTCTAAGGGAAAAAAAGGATTGTTTAAAAGGTAGGGAGAGCCTGATGAACCAGAAATTAAATGAGCCATTTAACAAAGAGTTCAAATACCTCCTCCCTCAAATAAAAAACAAAAGTCAGGGGGTGCAGGGTGTTAATGTGGAACATAGAGTACAACAATTCTGAAATTTTACCACTTCATAGAACCCCAGAATGGGCTGAGTTGGAAGGATTTTAAAGCCTGTCCTGTTCCATCCCCCTGTCATGGGCAGGGACATCTTCCACAGCACCATGGCAGTGCCCCCTGCAATCAAAATCAAAGGCTCCTCTCACATTGCAGAAGAGGAGTAGAGAAAGCCAGCAGATCCAGAGAAGAGTGTATCTGAGGAGGATGCATCTTTGGGGGGAAAGAAGGTGATTCATAAGATCCTCATCTCCTCAAGAACTCCTACAGATGGGACAAGAATTAGCCATGTGAAAATCCACAGCTAGAACAAAAAAAATCAACACAGTGCAAGTCAGATAGACAAAAACAAGGGTCAGGAGCATTTCTTCACAAATGCTGGAAGTCTAAAAGTATGATGAAAAAACTCAAATGTCTGGCTTGCAAGTGGTCATAGCAAGTTCATTCAAAACACAGTAGAGAGCAGAGGAGCCACCAGACATTAAAAAAACACAAGAACCAAGCAAACATTTAGAGGACCTAAGCTGACACCACCATTTGAGCAACTCAAGTTTTTTGTGCTAACAAGAAATCCCCTGTAAATCAGAATTACAAGTTTAAACCAGAAAATCAGAGCCTCAGACATGGAGCAGCAGCTGTCACACTGTCACCAGTGGGCTGCACAAGCAGGACACACAGTGTTAAACAGGCTCCACGTCCCTTCATGTCACCAGAGCAAATGCCAGCTCAGTGTGTGACACCAGGAGCAAGTTCTTTAACAGCAAAAAGTGATTCTCTCCAGGACAGGATGAGAGAAGCAGCAACTCATAGAACTATGGAATATTTGGATGGGAAGGGACCTTAAAGCTCAGCTTGTTCCACCCCCTGCCATGGACAAGGATGCTTTTCACAATGCCAGGGTGCCCCAAATCCTGCTCAACCTGGCCTTGGACACTTCCAGGGATGGGGCAGCCACAGCTTCTCTGGGCAGCCTGTGCCAGGCCTTCACCACCCTCACAGAAAAGAATTTAATCTTAACATCCAATCTAAACTAATTCCTACCTTCACCTTGGAAGGCAGTTGGAATATTGGTGTGAGCCCTACAGTGTGACCTGACCAAGTAATCAAAGCCAACCCATCTGTACAGCAAGCTAAATGTCCAAGAAGGAAACAAAATCTAAATTTATAAGCTTTTAGTAAGACAAAAAAAAAAAAGGTTAGAAGCCACATGATCTATTATTGCATTAATGAATCATCAGACAACATCCCCCAAAAATTAAAATTGTGTTTTATACATACTCTGCTGAGCTTGGCCATCCCCTCTCTCCCTGCTTGACCCCAGAAATAAGGCTTTTGGTGGCAAAACATGATGAGGTGACAGCAACAGCCTCACTTTACCCCAAAGTCACACAGCAGGAAATGTGGGGATGCCCTTGATTAAAGCTGGTACCTGCAAGTCTCTTGGCCCAGCTTTCAGAGAAGGATTCAGCAGCATCTGGACCACCCCAGCCCAGGCAGCCATGCTGGGCAAACCAGAGCTGGCCTAAAGACCAGCCTAAATTGCTGCAGGGCTAATTACACTGTACAAAATGATGTTTCAGGAGTCAGGGCTGCTGTCATTTTTAGACCTTCTTCCTTCTGCAGTGGACAGAGCACATCAAGGGAAAAGCAGCTGATACACTCCATTGGAAAAAAGCAAGAATACTACATGGCAGAATCCATCAAAGCTCTCTGGAAAGTAAAACTATGGGATAAAAGAAAAATCCTTCATGTACATAAATAACTGGTCCGTTTTGCAGCAGAAGGGGCTCACCAAAGGATTCTGCTTTACACTGAGCTGTGTTACTAAGATGACAACATTTGCTACTCTGAATAATTCAGGATGAGAAGTAAATAAGAGCCATGACTCCAAGGAATTGCAGTAAAATCTCATGATATGAGTGGGTGATACAATTCACAGAGCAGCACATCAGGAACAACCACCCTAACATCAACTTCAAGAAACATGACAGACTGAACTGAAGCCAACCCTAAGAAGCAGGACTAAGAAAAGTATTCCACAAAAACCATGGCTTCATGATTTTAAGATCACTAATGAACAAGCACAACATTTGTAATTACAGAGACTGTAATATAGGATAAAATACCTCTAAAGAGGTACCTGCACCATAAATATAACCCAACACATCTGTCAACATCCCCTGTTGTCCTGTGCCCCACCCCTCCTGCCTTACCTGAAGCAGAGCTGGCAATGACATGAAAAAAAAGTAGAGTCACAAAAGGTCTAAATATATGTGCACAATTCAGCAACGAAACTACTAGGAATGGAAAAAGTATTTTCCTAAAATCATGAATATCGTGGAGAGAAGTGTGAAAGCTCCTAATTTCAACACCTGGCTCAGGGAGGTCATGAACTGTTGGAGAGAGAAAAATAAAGTACTGTTTCCCTGGATTATATCTGCTGTGTTTGTGTTCTCCCCTCCCCAGGCATCTGCTTCTGGTTACGAGTGAGCAGGATACCAGGCCAGATGGATTCCTGGTCTCATCTGGTAGCACTTTTTAAGGCATTACACAGGATTTAATCTGTTAACCTGAAAATACACAGTGGCTGATTGCTTCCTAAGAGCTGGAAAAGGGAGCAGTGTCAGAGCAGGGAAAGCAGCAAGTGGCTGTGGACTAGGATGGACTCAGGATCTTGCCCAGTTGAAAACACCCCTCACAGCACAGTTCTGAATCTGCCAGAATAATTTCCATTGGTGACTCTGGCACAGAAAAGCAAGTTGTTGCCAATACAGAGAACCAGAACAGCATGAAAACTCCTATGGAAGAGCCAGATATATGGGCTGGAAAGAGGCAAGCTCACTTATGAACTGGAAAGCTTTTTAATTCAAGGAAAAAGAAAGACAGGATATTAGCTTGTTTCCATGACCTGTGAGCCACCAACCTGTCTTAGACATGAAGGATACCAGCACAGAAGGATTCTCCATGGCACATCCCAGCATCCCAGAGAGCCTCCCCTGCTCCCCCATCAGGGATTAGCTTTGAGCAAACACGTGCAGGGAAGAGAGAACATGGACAGAGTGACTGTGTGGTTTGAAAATGAGGAGCCAGCAGCTGGGCCAAGACCACTAACAGAGAGAAGAGCTGATTTAGAGGAAGCAACTCTGGCATAAACACAGGCAGGTATGTACAGATAAATTTATTGTGAGAACCTGGTGTGGGTTTCCAGCCCTCATGTCCCAAAAACACAGCAAGGAGCCCAAATTGGCCCAAACTTGTGAGGACAGTTGGAAACACACAGTTACAGACTGGCAGAGGAAAGCAGAGAGATGAGACTCCTCTTGCTCACCACCCAGGAGCCCTTAAAGAATAAAAAAGGGCACCAGCCAAGTCTAGGAAAAGTGATTTGAGGGCAGGGACTGTTTAAAGAAACACTTGTATCTGAAAAAAGCTTAGGTGCTTATGCAGGGAGGAAGCATAAAGCCCTGATTTTATCAAGCCAATAGTCTAAAATTTCACTGGAGTCAGCAAGATTTTTGCCAAAAGGCTGGAATATCAGCAGTGCTGGGGTGCTGCTACATGGGCAGCCAACATGGAAACAGAGATTTCCCTGGCACCTCTCACCTGCATCCTCCACTCTTCCTAAGTACATCTGCTTTTTTTTTTTTTTTTAAACTAATAATGGTTTTTTTATTACACACCATGATACTTAAATTCTTTTCTTATCTGGTCACACCTTGCCAGCAGTGACCTTCCCTAAACAAGCACTCCTGGTGATATTTATCATTGGCAGCATCTCCAGCTCATCCCTGACTCCCAGGAGCTCCAGTGTGAGCCCAGCTTCATGTGGAAATAACCAGTGTGCACATCTCTCTGTAACAGCAATGTCATGAAACACAAATTCTCTCATCAGTAACACCTCACCACCCAGGTGGCACTTTCAAAACTTGAGCCACTGGCAAGCATTGAGGAATTCTGCAGCCTGAATCTCTCCAAACTCCTAAATCAAAGGCACTCTTTGTTGTTTTTTTGGGGGTTTTTAATGTGTCTTGGGAAAATGCTGCTAATATTTAGTAAGAGCTTCTCACCAGGAACAAAGTCCATGATTCCCAGTTCAGCCATCATCCTCCCCAACAGAGATTGAGTTACCAACACAGCACTGAACCAGGGATGTAGAGATGGATTAACCTGTGTAAATCACAGCTGGGAAGCTGAGAGAAGGAAAAGGCAGGTCCTGAAAAACTTGGGGAGTATTAGGTCAGTAGTAAAAAAAAAAAAAAAAAAAATCAAGTCTGAGTCCCACCCATGACAGTGGGACTTCAGGCAGGTCACAGTGAGCCCAGAAAGGAGGAATGTAGAAAATGTCACACAGTCAGGCACGGGAGGCAGCTCAACAGAGCCTGGACTCTGCTCAGAAGACTTCCCACGAACAGAGGAGTCACTGTCGAGAAAGGCTAAAGGGGAGTGTTGGTAGCAGTGAGCCATTTGGGAAGGAAGATGCCACCCTCCTGAGGCGGCTGAGGCTGCCCGTGTCTGGAAGGGCCCAGGGGCAGCTTGGACACGGCTTGGAGCAGCATGGTCTGGGGAAAGGTGCCCATGGCAGGGCTGGAATGAGAGGACCTTTGGGATCCTTCCAACTCAAACCATCCCGATTCCACGATCTGGATAAGACAACAAACCCCAACCCTTAGAGTTCCACACCGTGCCAAACAGTAGAAGGAAATACTTTCCAGGCGTGGAGGGGATTTATAACTTCTTCACACAAATACACCGCTGATACACCTCCAGTTACAAAGAGCATTTCGCGTCCTTTGATGGGAACGCCACCAGGTTCAGCAGCTCCCAGGGCACGTTCCTCGGCCGGTCCGCGCCCCGCTCTGCCGGGACGGTCGCTCAGCTCGGACCGCCGCGCTCCCCCACTCAAACCGCGCCGGGCGCCACCGGCCCCGCGCCCCGAATGCGCCCCGCTCCCTCCGCCCACGCCCCGGGGAGAGCCGCGATCCCCTCACCGCGGGCTCCCTCGGGCCGCCCCGCGGCGGCTGCTCCGCCCGCTCGGCCGGAGCCGTTCCCGCCGCACCGGCAGCGCTGCAGCGCCCAGCCCGGGCCGCGAGAAGCGCCCCCCGCCCGCGCCGCGCCGCCCGCGCCGCGCCGCCCTACCTGCCCCGCCGGCGCCGCGCTCCCCGGGCGGGCCGGGCCGCGCTGGGCCGGGCCGGAGCCGCCGCTGCTCTCCCCGCGCCCACCGCAAGCTCCTCCCTCACGGCACTCGACGGCCACGGCCCGACCCGGCAGCGCTCAGCGCCGGCACCGCCCCGCGCGGCTCCGCCCTATGGCCGCTCCGCCCTATGGCCGCTCCGCGCCCGCGCCGCTTCCGGGGCAGCCGGGCCCTGGAAACCGCGTGCCGTTGCCAGGAGGAAGCGGCGGCCCGAACGAGCGGCGGGACCGCGGAATGAGCGGCGGAACGAGCGGGGGAACCGCGGCCACGGCGGCGGAACGAGCGGCGGAACGAGCGGGGGAACCGCGGCCACAGCGGCGGAACGAGCGGCGGAACCGCGGCCACAGCGGCGGAACGAGCGGGGGAAGCGCGGAACGAGCGGCGGGACAGCGGCCACGGTGGGTCCGCTCCCGGCGGGGCTCAGCACCCGCCGAGGCTCGGCATTCATTCATTGGGACTCGGCATCCTCCGGGGCTCAGCACCCACTGGCGTGGTCGCTTCCAGCCCAAACCGTTCCTCGATTCTATGGAAGAGTAGTAGAAACCCACTGGTGTTGTCATCTGGATGCTCTCAGGCTGATTCTGGTGAAGATCTTGGCGTTTTCCGCGTGGATGTTTTAAATTGACACATTCATGGAATCACGGAATACCAGCTGCTCTGGGTTGGAAGGGACCTTAAAGACCACCTCGTTCCTTCCCTGCCACGGCCAGTGACACTTTACACCCAACTGGGTTGCTCATTCCTTGAAAATGGTTAAAAACACTGAGGAAAACCTTCCTCCCTGGTTTGCAGGCCTCCAGCCTGGGGACAATCCCATTATCCATCCACATACACAACAGCCTGGCAGCATATGGACCCTACCAAGGATGAACCACAGGTTTATTTGGAAAACGTGTTCAGACCCAGAATTTAGGCATTAGAATTATTGACTTCCCCTACTACCTTGTAATCCTGAGGCCAAGATTGGAAATTTTTCCTTGATGCAGCAGTTAAACCTGAAAACAAAGCCCAGTTCTAATAAAAATTAACATTTCACTTTAGGTTTTTTCCTTTCTCTTTTTAGAGCTATATGCACTCGGCTGACTCCATATAGGTTTAATAAAGGCTTAATGTTTCTTATTAAACCTTTTAAGTTGTCAATATCAAAAGTAGGATGTCTCAATCCAGCCACCTGAAAAGCCTATCCTGGCAGCACTCTGTCGAACCCTGCCCTAAGCCTCTGCTCCACAATTAGTTTATTTTGCATATTCTTTGTGCTGTTATCTGTGGAAAATAATAACAAAGTGGATATCACAATATTGACAATCTCTTTGATGAAAAGGAGAGGCATTTTTGCGATTTGGCTCCTATTTTTTTCTGCTCTGAACCACCTGGGCACTCCCAAGGATCATTTTAATTGTGAAAAATTATTTATCATCGATTTTAGTCCAAGAAGCTCTTCTACCAAGTCCTATTAAACACGTGGATTCTCATTAGCTCTGTGATAATCCCTTGGGAGTTTATATGAACACCAGCCTGTGTGTTGAATGAAGGAGGGTCAAAACTGACCCAAAAATGTTTGGGGTGGGTGAGGTGCACCCCAGCGGAGGTTCCTTGCCTCCTCATCCTCAGTCCAGACAGGTGAGATCCCAGCCCAGTTCCCAAGCACCTTATTGTGAACAGAAAGGAAACATCCTGCTTTTCTGCTTGCATCTCCGGCTGGGATGAAGCTGCTCGTGGCCGCAGGGCGGCTGGAGCTGGTGGGCAGGACAATTCCCCTTTGTCCGGAGCAGTGGGAAGGACAATGGAGCTCCTGTTGAAGATCAGGCACAGGGAGGCACCGCCCGACACACCAGCATGGGCAGGGGGACCCTGCAGACAGACCTCAGATCCTTCTGAATAATGTCCGAAGGGGAAAAAAACAAAGTAAAAGCAAAAACAAAGCTTGAAAGTGCATGTTTTGGCAGAGAGGGGAGAGCAGAGGAGCAACTACTCAGAGCAAGGTCTCACCCTTCTCTCTTCCAATAGAAACAGCACTGTAACCACTCAGTCCAGAGCAGGAATATACATGAACAGGTTTGGAATTCACCAAAATTAGTAGTGCTCTAGAAGAATTCGAGTGTGTCTCAACATAAGGAGGCAACACCTGAACTCCACAGTGTCCACAGCAGGGAGGCTGCACTCCAAAGACTGGGAATTCAACAATCATGGCTATAAATTGGACATGGTCTGGTAACAGATTTTTTTTTTTTTTTTAAAGCCTTAAAAATCAGAAAAAATTATGAAACCCCCTCATCTGAGGATGAGGTCCTTGAGATTTGGCACTGGATTTCCCATGATGGGGTAAGAGGTCGGCAGCCTGCCAGCTGATGACCCTTTTTCCCTGCCCTCCATCTGCGTCCTCATGGCCCAGACATCTTCTGTCCCCACTGAGCAGCTGCCCCCTGTGCAGCCCTGGCTGCAGGACAGCAGCAGGAGAGCCTCCCTTCCAGCTAAATCCAATAGAAATGTGCTGTCTGTCCTGTTTTGGACATGAGGGGAGAAGGGGGCTGCCAGGGAAAAGCTGAAAGGTGCTGTGGAGCAGCAGCAATTTGTAATTATCCTCATGAGAAGAAGGAAAAGCCTTAGGCTATGGGGATGAGATAGGATGGCATCTGCTACATCACTCTCTCTTGCCCAAACAAAGATAATTTTGCCCCATCAGATTTAAAATTCAATATATTGGCCCTTCAGGAATTCTTATTTCCTAAACACTTCCATCTCCTCTCCTAAACACTTTGTTTGCTCACTTTGCAGCTGCTTTTGGAGCATCCAAGAGCTTCTGCCAAAAAACGTGCCCAGTTGTGCCAGCAGTGAACCCCTGAGCTCTCATCTGTGATGTAGGTACATCCAGAATCCTCTGGGGAAAAGTGGGGGTGCCCTAGCCTGGGTCAAAAGGAGCCCTTGGACCTTTGGGCATGAACAGCAGCCTCAGCTGAGAACAGGTTATTGCTCATTAGTGCTGTCAGGGCTGTCATGTTCTCAAGGTCAGGAGTCAGATAAATAATTTGGACTAGTGAAAGAAAATTCCACATGTTGGGATAGAAATAAAATCTGCTGGGGTGAGTGGGTTGCCCTCACTACCCATCCCTGACTGTCCAGCACTGCTGGGTTTAAGGAAGCCACAGGGATTCAGCCAGTGACACAGCAGGTGATTTTGCTGAAGCCATTTCCTTACCTGGCAAGATAACACAGACTCAGGAAATGAGCAATTCCAGTCTTCCATCCATACATTTATATATTCTCCTCACGTTTCCTAAATAAACTGGTCTGAGGCAGAAGGTGCCTTGTCTGGTCCCTGGCCCAGCCCAGCATTTGTAGCTGAAGATGCTGCTGACATCTATGGTCAGCCTGGGGTACTGGTGTTAAAAGTGTTGGAACCACAGGCAGGATTCAGTTGGAACATATCTTTAAATTCCTCTCAATCCACCCCTGCCATGAACAGGAACACTTTCCACTATCTCAGGGTGCTCTAAGCCCCATCAAACTTAGCCTTGGATACTTGAAAGGATGGGGCAGCCACAGCTTCTCTGGGCAACCTGTGCCAGAGCCTCACCACCCTCACAGGGAAGAATTTGGAAGACATTTCCCCCCCTTCCCCTGATCCTGTCCCTCCAGGCCCTTGTCCCAAGTCCCTCTCCAGCTCTCCTGGTTCCCCTTTAGGCACTGGAAGGGGCTGTCAATGAGTTGTAGTGTTCATATGGATTTAACCAAAATATCATTATTATAGAACAATCCCTTAAAATTACAAGATATTACCTCAGAAGTGATAACTACTCTGAAAATATAAAAGTAACACTGACTGGATTTCCAGCTGATTGTTTCCCTTAGGAGGTTCTCTGGTCCACACCTCTTGCCCTAAGACTGTAGAAATCCCCTTTCATAGGGAAGACCTGTTAGCTGCTGCAACATTACACCCAGTACAGCGATACAGACAATTGATCTGTAAATTAATTTTCAACACTGTGCATGATCCCTCTTTACCACATTAAACTTCACTATTAATTGTATTGTTGGACTGAAGTGCTTCTTGAGATTGATGGAAATCCTTCAGCACAGGTGTCAGCATAGGTGCAGCTCTCTCAGCATTGTAAGACCCACACAGTGCCATTTTAAGATTTTTATTGGAACAATAGCTGGGGAAAAAAACCAACCAGGCAAGATTTTGGACATGGAAATCTCCTACAAGTGTGGTCTTAACTATAAATTTTATTTTGGGTTGTCTGAAGCTCCTGAGCTTTAGCACTCTCTCCCTTTCTGGATTTTTCCCTCATTTTCAGAAAAGCTGGGTGCTATTCCTGTTTCCCTATAGGCTCAGAGATTAGCAGCAGGGACACAGCTGGAGCTAAATCAGCTCCAGCCCCAGGGAGTGTGGGTTGAAGGTCACCACCCTGTACTCCCATCAGGGCAGGAAAGCAGCCAAGTAAACACCTTCTTCTGCATTTTGCTCTTATTAAAAACTCAGCCTTAAGACTGCAGGGCCTGATGTAAATATTTGGATTTTATTTGTGCAGAGGGAGCATATTTATTTAATAGAGGCAAAAGCAGTTGCTCCTTAATACCAAGTGCTTCTTTTTGCTGAGGTTCCCAGCAGGGTGGGTGTGTACTGCAGAGGCACATATTGGATCCCAAGCTCCTTCTGTGCACCTCACATCCCTCCACAGCCTCTTGTGTTCCAGCTCCATCAGATTTTATCTGTTTAATGATGTGTGAGAGCAATCCAACACAGGAAGGACATGGAGCTGACATAAGGAAACACCAAAATGTTCAAAGAATACAGCAGTTCTGCTGGGACAAAAGGCTGGGAGAATTGGGATTGTTCAGCCTCGAGAAGAGAAGCTCAGGGTCACCCAACTGGGGCCTTCCAGTGCCTGAAGGAGCCAGCAAGAAACATGGAGAGACTATCTGCAAGGGCCTGGAGTGCCAGGACAAGGGGGAATAGCTTCCCACTACCAGAGGGGAGGGTTAGATGAGATATTGGGAAGGAATTTTTCCCTGTGAAGGTGGTGGGGCCCTGGCACAGGTGTCCCACAGAAGCTGTGGCTGACCCATGCCTGGAAGACCAGGTTGGACAGGGCTTGGAGCACCCTGAGCTAGTAGAAGGTGTCCCTGCCCATGACAGGGGATAGAATGAGATGAGCTTTGAGGCCCCTTCCCACCCAAACCTGAATCTGTGATTCAGGTCTCCATGAGCCATTGCTCCTTGATGAGCAGCTCCTCATCCTTCCCCCTTCCCACCTGGCAGCTGCAGAGCCCTCATGGAGCAGCTGATCATGGATAACAGCTGAGGGGATGCAGGTGATGAGCAGATCTGAGCAGAGTCCAGAGGTGTTTACTGTCTCCCAGGCTTTTTTAGAGGAGAAACAGAGAACTGAGGATACGCTGGTTTGGCAGGTCAAAGGGACAGGAAAGAGCTGCCAACAGTGCCACCATGGGACCTGTCACTGTGATGGTGTTTTGTGTGATGGCAGGGCAAAGAAGCCTGTGGCTTGTTCAGATTTTTCTCCTTAATTTACATAATCTTTTAAAAATTTCTGTTAATGAGAAATCAATTGCTACTTCTCATTCAAACTTCAACTGCTTTTCTGTAACAACTCTCCTTTTTATCAATACACTCTTTAGGAAGAGCATTCACCACTTTCTCCACCAGGCTGACCTATGAGAGCTGCCACTAAACATTCTTAAATTTTAATCTCCTCCTAAACTGCCCTTTTCATCTGCTCAATGATACTCTGATATTTCAGGGAGCTTCTGAGGAAGAACAAAAGCAGAACCCCTGACATTAAGACCTATCACAAGGCCCCACTTGCTTTTTTCCTATGAATTAGCCCAAAAGTTATGTGGCAACACTGTAACAGCCACAATAAGTTTTTTGTAGTTTTAGCCACTTACTGCTCTCCCAGCTTTCAGAGTTCTGATCCTCTAGAACAACCATTTTGTTTTAAATAAACTTCACCTCTAATCAGAGCAAGTTCCAGCTGTACACACACCTCTCCAGTGTCTTTCCAAATTCAGTTTCCCATCTTTGGACAAAAAATTTTCATTAACACCTCTTACTACAAGACAACATAGGTGTGTGGTCATAAGGCTTCTGTTTATTAAAAAAAATGAGGATCTGCTTTTCAAAAACAGAACAACCATGATCATGCAAGTCAGAAGATGAAAGACAAAAGCTGCCCAACATGCTGGAGGAACTCAAGCAAACCAAGATAAAAAAAATAAACAAGTAGTTTACAATGAACAATAAGTGCCAAACAGTAAAAAATAATTAATTTCTCCAGTGTTCATGGCCATAAAAATTGTAAAAACCTATACAAATGCACAAAACCAGGCTCAAGTAGAAGGAGCATTTTAACATTAAAATCAAGGTCAGATCACATCAGTCTTCGTCCAAGCACTCTCCATCTTCAGCAGGATCCAGTGGCAGGGGCCGTGCTCTGTAAGGAGCATTATTTCAGAAGCATTAGCAGAAACCAGCTCTGGTTTGAAAGGCTAACCAAAACCTTTTTCCAAAGCCCAAGCCTCAGACAGCACCTTGAGGCACCAGGACTAACACAGGCTTCCTTTATCCTGAGTGCTCCAAGCCCAGATGCAGCTGTAGAAATATTCCTCCCAAACCAGAAAATTAACATTCCACACCAAGACATCCCTGGATGGTCCCTGCATGTCCTGGACCTCGAGGAACACAAGCAGGCTCCACACTTTCCTTTGGAAACTGCATAACTCCCATCTCACACATGAGTTTCCACCTAACTCACTGAACAAAAAGCTTGTGCAGTTGAATGAGTACAGTTCTGGCTTCTTCCAGAACACACTGGGAAGCTGCAAACTGTTCTGGATGGGGAAGCTCTGTGTTCTCTTCTCACTCAGCCCAACAAACTCCAAATTAAAGGGATGAAAGTTTTCCTGTACTACAGCAAGCATTTTCTGTTTCACCAACTGGTGGGATGCACTTAAAAGCTTTTGTCTGCTTGTTTGGGGCTGATTCTTATGGGCTCCCCCTGGCAGTTTGAAAATACCTATATTTGGTGGAAAAAAGGAGGTTCAACCCAAAATTCTCTATGGAAAACAGAGTGTCTGTAAGACAATATTTTATACTGCTGCCTTTTAGTCAGTAGTGCAGCCTACAGGTTAAACCCTGATGTTTCAACTTGGTAAAGCCATTCAATTCCTGGCACATATAACTCGTGAGCGTTCTCCTAAGCTTTTCCAAAGCTTCACTCTGGTAGCAAAGTTATGTGTGACCAGTGAGAAGTTGCCTCAACTACCAGTTACTCCACCCATTTTCAGGAACCTCGATGAAGTCCCTGAAAACTTTGCTAGATTTTGCTGAGAAAAATAATTTCAATGAGGACACAGAGGTCAGCAGTCACTTGCCCCTTCAAAACTAGAGTTTCACAGTCACGGAGCAAAAATAATCACAACTTAAGCCTCCCATTGCCCCAACACCTACTCCAGGCCGCTGGTCCCGGGCGTGGCTCCGTCGGGGACCCGGTTCTCCTTGGACGGGAGCTTCAGGAAGTCGCTGATGCCCCTTTGCCAGGCGGGCACCGGCCTCACACACACCCGGTTGAGCCGCACGGGGCGCCCGGCACCTTCGGGGAGTGCAGCGTCAGTGCGGAGCGGGAGGAAAAGAGAGAGGGAGGGAAAGAGAGGGGTGAAATGAAGGAAGGAGAGAGAGGAGGAAGGAAGAGAGAGGGAGGGAAGTAAAGAAGAAAAAAGAACGTAGTGAAGAAAGGAGAAAAAGAAGGAGGGAAGGAAGGAAGGAGGAAAAGAAGGAAGGGAGGGAGGGAGATGAAATTAAGGAAGGAGGGAAGGAGGAAGAAAGGAGAGGAGAAGAAAGAGAGAGGAAAGGAAGTAAAGAAGGAAGGGACGAAGGGCCTATCCGGGAAAAAAAGAGAGAGGAAAGTAAGTAAGGGAGGAAGGGCGTATCCGAGGAAAAAAGAGAGAGGAAAGTAAGTAAGGGAGGAAGGGCGTATCCGAGGAAAAAAGAGAGAGGAAAGTAAGTAAGGGAGGAAGGGCCTATCCCGCGCTCACCTCTCCTGTCGGGCAGCGGCGGCCCCGCGTAGGTGCTGCTGCAGCCCATCGCCTTCCGGGGAGCCCTGGCCACCAACACTGCGGAAACAAGGCCACAGCGAGCGGTCACACTGGGAACGCGGCTCAGCGCTGCCTCCCCTGTCCCGTCCCCTCCACTTCACTCCCCCATTCCCGCAGCCCCGCACCCTTGCGGAAGGCGCCGCCGCGCTGGTCCGCCTTGGTCCGCGCCATCCCTGCCTGGCCCTGCCCGCCCCACAGGCGGCCAATGGAGCCCGGCCCGCCCAGTCCAGCCCGCCCCACAGGCGGCCAATGGAGCCCGGCCCGCCCAGTCCAGCCCGCTCCACAGGCGGCCAATGGAGCCCGGCCCGCCCAGTCCAGCCCGCTCCACAGGCGGCCAATGGAGCCCTGCCCCGCCCGCTCCGCCCCACAGGCGGCCAATGGAGCCCGGCCCGCCCGCTCCGCCCCACAAGCGGCCAATGGAGCCCGGCCCGCCCCGCCCGCTCCGCCCCACAGGCGGCCAATGGAGCCCTGCCCCGCCCACCCCACAGGTGGCCAATGGAGCCCGGCCCGCCCCGCCCGCTCCGCCCCACAGGCGGCCAATGGAGCCCGGCCCGCTCCGCCCCACAGGCGGCCAATGGAGCCCGGCCCACTCCGCCCCGGGGCTATGTGGGAAAGCAAGTCCCTGTGAGGGGAGTGCAATTCGTGTAAAGTTATACAGGAATGTAGAATGAGCAATGTTTGTATGAATGAAATAATAAAGAAAACTCACAAAACAAAAAGAGGAGCACGGACGGAAAGGACACAGATTGCCTCATCACAGCAGTGTAACATCAACAAAAGCAAGGCAGCCCAGATTAACAATTAAATAGACACAACCTCGGAAACGGCTCCTTCAGGAACTGTCCAGGGAACACCCAAACCATGAGAGCCCGGCAAGCACCCACGAGTAAAATAACCAGAGCCATTGGGAAAATACATCTGAATGGCGATTAAAATAACCAGAGCCATCGGGAGAAGTACATCTGAATGCTGATTAAAATAACCAGAGCCATTGGGAAAGATACATCTCAATACCATCTTCCCGTAAACCAGAACCTGCCTTCGTCAGAATTCACCATCTCCCAGAATATGGTTTTGTCCAGCCCAACGCAGAGAAAGAAAACCACATGAATATGCAGAACGACGAAAGGAGACAAAGACCTCTGCTTCAGGCTAAAAAAAACTATAAAAACTGGGCTGACCAGGGCGGTTTTGTGAACATTGGGGGATCTGATGCGATAGAGATCAGAGCAGAGCGTGCTCACCCTGCGCCATCCCGGCTCGGCACTGTCCTTTTTTGATTGTGGCTACCGAGGACCGGCTGCAAAATAAATATCACTTATTTTGATCATATTGAATTCGGCTTGATCTCGTTTTTATCTATAACAGCAGTGAGGCGCTGACACGGGTTGCTCAGAACATCTGTGGCTGGTCTGTCTGTGGAAGTGTTCAAGCCCCGCTGATGGGCGCTTGGTGTGGAAGGTGTCCTGCCTGAACGGGTTTGGAATTGGGATGGGATTTAAGGGTCCTTCCAACCCAAACTATTCCCTGACTCTATTGAGAGGAATGGCGGGTTTGTCTTTACAATTTGTCTTTACGAGCTGCGGGTCTGCTGGTAGATAAAACCAGCCCTGAAAGAGAAAAGGTGCAATGGGAAGGATTCCACTGATTGATGAATGGGAAAAAAAAAATATTTACCTTTACAAACAAACTGTAGATTTGCTGATAAATGAAATCGGACATTGAAAGAAGCAATGGGGAAAACCGATGAATTCTATAAGATTTAAGAATTAAAAGGGAGAGTTGTACATTGGAGGGGAATCTCAGGTATCAGGTGTTCTGGGAGGTCTGTGCTTCTCAAGTATCTCAGCCCATGGGGAAAGAGAGAGGGAAATGCAGCCGGGAAATTGGGACAAAAAGGGAGGCTGCATCCTCCAAAATTTTGAGACACCCCAGGTGAATGCCTCATGACCTCTCCCTATTCGATTAAAACAGAAAGGACTGCTCTGTGTCATTTTTGGATATAAACCTCTGGTGTTGGTGGATTAGTTTTCCTGGCGCTACTAGCCGGTCCCGGAACGGTCGCTCCGCGGCTGCGTTCCCGGGGGGAAGGGAAGGGCAAGGGTGCGGCCGGTGCGGCGCCGTTTCCCGCCCCCCGCGGAAGATGGCGGCGCCCAGCGGGCTCCTGGCCTGGTGCGTCCAACACCTGCGCGGGGACTTCGGGCTGGACGTGGGCGAGGACGTGGTGAGGTGAGCGGGGTCGGGGCCGGGCGGGGCTCTCCTGCCCTCAGGTAGGGGCTCCTCGGTCCAGCACGGAGGAAGCACGGTGTGTCAGAGCAGCTGTCCGGGGTTGTCGCTTCGGTGGAGATTTGGGGAGGGGAAGGGGCGGGAGAGGGTGTGTGGGGTTGCAGAATCACAGCTGCTCTTAGCTGGGTGGGATCTTAATGTCATGTCCTGCCATTGTCTTACCACGACCTCCACAGAAACCTTATCCGAAACGGAAAGCCAAATGACACAGGTCAGACCTGGGAACATCCACCCCTCACCCATTTCTATCCTCCCCGGCCCCTGCAGGTACATCTTATCAATCACAAACGAGGATGAGATCCGGGAGTACGTTGTTGACCTCGTTCAGGGCACAGATGGGAAGAAGAGCTGGTTTGTGGAAGAACTGCTGAGTAGGTGGAGGAAATCTGCCCAGCTGCCCCCCGAGCCTCTCCCAGCCTATTGGAAAAAGGATGGTGAGTGGTGCAGAGCACTCTCAAACAAGCTTGGTTATTGTGGTTACAAACAATCCCATGCCATAAATCCCTGTGTGGACACTGGGACAGTTTAAAGCCCATTTCAGTCATGAAGTGCTGCTGGCACTGACCCAGCCTCTCCTGTGCTTGCTCCCACTGCAGAGGCTTCAGAAGTGCTGCGGGCTGGGGACCAGGGCAAGAAGGGGAAACGCAAAGGGAGGAACAAGCAGGAGACCCTGGCATATTCTGAGCCCAGTGCTCATGGGGAGGAGGTGAAAACCCCACTGGACCTGGCCAAGGTGAGTGGGGGAGGCTGGAAGTTACTGGGAAGGCTTGGAGCCTGGGGAAGGAGTGTGTCAGACACTGGTAAATGTGTGGTTGGAAAGGGGATATGAGTGTCTGGGATGCCCAGGTGGGCACTGCTGAGGCCACACCTCAAATCCTGGGGTCAGTTTTGGGACCCTCACAAAAAAAAAAACAAACAGTGAGATGCTGGAGTATTTCTAGAGGAGGGAGCAGAGCTGGAGCACCAGGAGTGGCTGAAGGAGCTGAGGGGGCTCAGCCTTGAGAAAAGGGGGCTCAGGGAGGATGTTCTGGCTCTCCACAACTCCTTGACTGGGGAACTGAGCTGGGTGGGGGTTGTCATCTGCTCCCAGGAAACAAGAGACAGGATGAGAAGAAATGGCCTCAAGCTGTGCCAAGAGAGTTGTAGGTTGGATATTAGGGAAAAAATGTTCATGGAAATGATGGTCAGATACTGGAATGCACTGTCTGGGATAGTGGTGGAGTCACCATCCCTGGAGGGATTAAAAAAACGTGGATGTGGCACGTGGGGAGGGAGGAAGGAGGAAGAGGGAAAAGGAGCGGGGGGGAGGGAGAGTTAATGATGGATCTGTGTGATCTTGGTGGGCTTTTCCAACCTAACCATTCCCATGTTTCTATGATATCCAGGCTGGGGAGAAAGATTATGTTTGTTTGTGTCTATAACTAGGAGTCAAATAATTATCAGGCTGCATCTATGCCAGCATGGATTTTTCTCCCCCAGAAAGCCTGAGAGGAGAGAGCAGGTGAAGGAAGTTGAGGCTGTAATTAGGAATAAAAGGGGTTTCTTTAAATCAGATGTGAGGATGGGGAATTTAAGCCACCAAGTGGTTAGAACATCCTTTTCTGCTGTGTTTAAACTATCCCAGTCACACTGATTAAAGCTTTAATTAGCAACTGAAATGCTTCAGAAAGAAACTGTGGAATAAGAACATAAAATCTGAGAAATGCTGCTATTCCTGAGTAAGGAGTGGAACTTGAATTCATGTTTTTGAATGGAACTTTTTGGAGCAGGGAGGCTGCAAAGGCTGAAAGTGTTTGCAAAAGTGTTTATAGGATAAAACACAACATTTTTGAACTAGTGGGTTGAAAGTGGACAGTGATGTTCCATTTCTTTGTAGTTACCTTTTAACTTAATTAAAATTTGTAAAAACAAGTGAGAAAGATCTGCCAAAGTCATTTTATCTTGGTGGCAGTGTTTGAATCTGGCAGTGGCACTAAAACCAGGTGGATTTTACTGGGAGAACTGGAAATGCTTCATCTGCTTGTCAGTAAACCAGATTGAAGCTCAGAGGTGAATCCTTAAATAACTGAGACCAGATGATAGAAGGGGGAGCAGAATTTATTTCACAGCTCAGTACTTGAACCCTCCTGCTGAGGTGGCTGTGCCAGGTGGGATTTGGGGAAGCTGCTGGGAGGTGACATGGCAGTGAATGCAGTGTCCCTGCTGCCACCACCAGCTGTGTCTGGGTACAGCTACAAACAGAGAGTCTAAATAATACTTGGGAATGAACTTGGGAGTAACTGAGCTGCCTTTTGGGTCTGTTAAACAGGCGTAAGGCTGTGCAAAGCACAGATAGCAGCTCTTGCTGCCCAAATCCCAACAGCTCCAGCTGGCATGGGGGGCAAACTTTGAGTGTATCCTGGTGCACTTGCTCTGTTTGGATTCCTTGGAGCTTTTCTGGCAGGACTGAGCTTGTCTTTCCCCTCAGCCTGGGTCTGGTCCAAGCTTCATTCCCCTGATACAGGATAACACTTGTCTGAGCCTCCCGCTCTGCCCCTGGGTCAGTGTTCACTCTCTGCTGCCAGTGCTGCACTGGGAGCACAATCTGTTGCTTTATCCTTCCCTTGCCAGGCCCAGGAGAGCAGCAGTGGAGCCAGCAGCATCTCCTCCAAGAAGAAGCCCAGGTTTGTCAGCCTGTACACGAGGGAGGGGCAGGACAGGCTGGCTGTGCTGATCCCGGGCCGGCACCCCTGCGAGTGCCTGGGCCAGAGGCACAACCTCGTCAACAACTGCCTGCAGTGCGGCCGCATCGTCTGCCTGCAGGAGGGCTCTGGGCCCTGCCTCTTCTGTGGGGCCCTGGTGAGTCACAGGGGGTCACTGCCCTCTTTGGGCCTGCAGGGCTTGGCTGGATTAGCCCTTTACATGGAGGCTCCTCTTGCAGACTTCTAAAGCAGGGAAGGAAAGACCCTTTACGTAATTTACATGGCTTTGGAGCTTGTCTGGTTTTTGACAGTTTCCTGTGTCCCAGCCCCATCCCAGGCACTGTCCTGATTTTCCTTCAGCTCTTGTACAATATGGATCCTTTGGAATACCTGATAACACCCAGATTAATTTCAAAGGGCGCCTTTTGGAGAAAAGGAATAAGTTATTGGTAGCAGAGAAAATTCTTCTTTGTGTGAGAGGAGAATATTGGTTGAGTAGAGCAAAATGTTTTGAAGCAGGTTGGTTGGTATTTTGAAAGATGAGTTTAACTCCCAGTGTCCAAGGAGGAGAGAAAAACTCTGAGTTAAGGGTTGTGGTTCTACCTGGGATGGTTCTGAGCTCATCTCTTGTTCTTGGAGCTCAGTCAGCAACATGTCCGCCCACAGAGCAGGGAGAGATCAAACTCTCCATTTCTCTTTTAGTAAATAACAAGCTTCCAGGGTCCTCCCCAGTGGGGAAATGAAGGAGTTGGGGATTGCCACTGCCACTTTAAACAGCCTGAACTGTTGGCCAGGACTCTAAAACTGGTCAAGCTGTGACATCCTTCCCATGTGATATCCTTCTCACACCTTCATTTCCTCCTTTTCCTTAGGTGTGCACTAAAGAAGAGCAGGACATTCTTCAGCGAGACTCCAACAAGAGCCATAAACTGCTGAAGAAGCTCATGGCAGGTCAGTAGCTGTTCCATACCTGGAATAGAATGAATACAAATTGTTTCTGTGCTTTATTTCCTTTGGACTTCACTGAGCCACTTGCTCTCATTGCTGCCCCTTGTCTGTGGTAGGCATTAAAGGGATGGATTGGAGTTGGTTCCCTGGATCCTTTTGCAAGCCCTAGGCAGCATTCCCAGGCTTCAGCAGAGGTGACAGTGGCCAGTGTCAAATGGCAGCGTGTGATGTCCTTTCCCTGAGCCCCAAGGCTGCTCATTTGCATTCCAGAATCAATCACATGAACTGGATCATTGTAGCTGTCCTTGAAAATTAGGATAAGTCTCCTGTGGAATGCGTGCTGGGGAAGATGAAGTGCTGCTGTCTGATTTGCTGGGCTTAGAGAGGTGGTGGTTAATATTTTCTAATGGCTCTTCTTGTCTCACACTTACCTTGGGAGCTAAAAATAGGAACAGAGCCAAATAAAGCAAGAGGAAATACTGCCCAGTGCCCCAGCAAAGAATTGTGCATTGTGGGGATGTTTGTCTGAGTTTAGCTGAACTACAGCTGAGGTTGTGGTGGTTTTGGCTGGAAAATACACTGCTGAAGAACTGGGGGAGTAGTTCCTCCAGATCTGGGCTTCTCCTTACAGCTGTGGAGATGGCAGGAGGATGGAAGTCCTTGAGAGCACCAGCCAGTCTGTTCTATCTTTCCAGTACAGGTGTACTTCAGGATCTCTTTTCTTGCCTGTTTCATCCCTTTTCCCACCTGCCCCTACCAGCTCTTGTTTTGTTATCCATGTAGGTAAAATCTGGAATGTGGTTTGCTGTTTGTCTTGGGAGTAAAAACTATGGGTCAGGGACCAAAGGGAAATAGAGGCAATTGTTTCCCTGAAATGAAGGCATTTCCCAGTGTGGTGAAATATACTGGTTTGGGTTCAAACCTTTTGTGGGTTTTTTTTTTTTTGGTTGTTCCCTGTTGGTTGGTTATTTGGGTTTGGGCCTGAGCCAGGAGGGGTAAGAAGGAAGAGCATTTGCTGGGAATAGATTTCTCCATCTCTGGAAACAGCTGGTTTGGGTAGTCTAGTGTGGTGTGTCAGAATAGGGTATTGTTTGTGGGAGGCACAAACAGCAGCAGAAGGCTCTGGGTCTTCCTGGAATCTGTCCTGGGCAAGAGACTCTTTGTGGGAGTCAACATGTGGGAAGGCTTTGACTTTTAGGAGGGGACTCCTAAAAGAGCTGGGGTTGTTGGTGAAGAAGAAAAGACTCCAGACCTTAGAGCCCCTCCCAGTGCCTAGAGGAGCTTAGGAAAAGGAGACAGAGGGACTACTTAAATGGGCAGATAGTGATAGGACAAGAAGGAATGGTTTTAAACTAAAAGATGAGAAATTTAGATTGGATATTGGGAAGAAATTCTTCTCTGTGAGGGTGGTGAGGCTCTGGCACAGGTTTTTTCCCAAGGAAGCTGTGGTTGTCCTATCCCTGGAAGTCTTCCAGGCCAGGTTGGGGTTTGGAGCACCCTGAGATAGTGGAAGGTGTCCTTGGTGTTCCACCATGGCAGGGAGTAAAATGAGATGAGCTTTAAGGTTCTTTTAAACCCAAACCATGATTCTATGGCCCAAGGCTCATGGTTGATTATGGGAGGAATTTTGACTGCAGGAATTGTTAGGGAAGGGTGAAGGAGAACCAAAGACCTTCTCCCTAAACTCTACCCAGGCACTATCACTGTGATATTTAAGTGATTCCTTCTCTTTGGAGGAAGGAGTCTGTGAAATGGGCTTGAGCAAAAATTGTGGCTGCAACCTCCCTAGAAAGATGCTGATCTTGCTGCAAGGCTGTATTTTTAGCTCCTGGCATGGTTTTTGGTTTAGGGGGCATTTTGCACCCAAATGGCTTTAACACACTGACCTACTGAGCTGTGGTTTGTTTTGTGTCTCAGGCTCTGAAAGTTCAGGGAATTTGGATGACATAAGCAAAGGCTTGCTGCCTCAGCAGGAAGCAAGGCTCAAATCAGGCCTGGAGATGGCTGTGAAGCACAAAGACAAGCTGTTGGAATTTGATAGGACAAGGTAAGATACTAGGTGGGAGACTGACATGAACAGCATAAATGACCTGGCAGGTGAGGTGCTTTTAGGATAAGCATTGGGAATTCCTCCTAAAACCCAGACTGCAGCCACAGACACCTTAACTATGGCATTTGGTGGGACACGAGTGAGTCTCTGGGATGGATCCTCTTTGGATATCATTGCTTTTTGTCCATGACAGTGTCCATGACAGTCCAGCTCTCCAGAGAGAGGGAAAGGAGCAGGTTGGAGGGTGGCTTTGGGACTCTGTCCTGGTGCCACTGTGCTCATTCTCTCTGGGGCTTTCCCAGCGTGCGTCGGACCCAAGTCATTGATGATGAGTCAGATTACTTTGCCACTGACTCCAACCAGTGGCTGTCCAAGCAGGAGAGGGAGGCTCTCCAGAAGAGGGAGCAGGAGCTGCGGGAGCTGCGCCACGCCTCTCGGCTCGCCAGGAAAATCACCATCGACTTCGCTGGCAGGCAGATCCTGGAGGAGGACAGCAGCATGGCTGAGTACCACAGCAAGTGAGTGAGGGCTGGCAGCATGCCCCAGAGCAAGGATGTGAAAATCCTTATGGAGAGTGGTCTGACATGCTTGGTGAAGCTGCCTGGGAAAGAGGTGTTGCAGAAGTCTCAACAGAGCAAATTCAGCTCAAATTCACACTGCGCTAGAGAGCGGTGACTGCTGAAATTGGAAATCAGACCAAGCAAGGAAATCTGAGGGGGGAATGGGGCAAAAAGTGCTTTGAGTTGGAGTGTGTGCAGAGAAGGGAGATGTTCCCAGGGGAAGCAGGGAATGTTCATCCTTCTCATTTGTGCTTGCAGACTGGATGAGACCATTGAGGCCTTGAGCTGTGGTGCACTGAGTGAGCCAGCCAGGAGCCCTGGCGCAAAGATGACAGCAAACTCTGGAGTTTTGGTGAATCCCCGTCTCCTCCAGCCTGCTCCTTTGGTCAGTGGGGCTTCAAAGGTTTATTCCAGAGTAGTGACTAATTTTTGGAGAGTTGAACTTTGTCAATTCCAGCATGTCTGTAGAACTGCAAAAGATCACAGGATGGTTTGAGTTGAAAGGGACTTTAAAGACCATCTCATCCCATCCCCTGCCGTGGGAAGGGGCATCTTTCAGTAGACCAGGTTGCCCTGTCCAACCTAGCCAAGAATACTTTCAGAGATGGGGAGACTTCTCTAGACAACCTGTTTCAGCATCTCACAACTCTCAGAGTAAAGAGTTTCTCCCTAATAGCTGATCTAACCCTGCCCTCTTCCAGTGGGAAGCCATTCCCCCTGTTTCCCCTTGTTTCTCACCCCCTCTTTCCTCCCCCCTGTCCCTCACTGGCCATCTCAGTTTGGGATAGAGAATGTTTGACAATGCCCTGCTCCCAGTGGGTTGGTTTACTGTAGTTTAAGCATCCTGCATCCTTTTCAGGAATGCAGAATAATTTCTGAGAGTCAACCTAAGGCCATGTCACCCTTTCAGCTCTATTTTATGAAGCCTTTTCTGCCAGATCCCCATTTTACAGGAATAAGGCTAATGAAAGAAAACTTCAAATAAGATTTGCATTTGATACACATTACTCCTGGAGAGATGCTAACCTATTCCCTGTTTCTTTTGAACACTCCCAAGTGGGTGGATCAAACTGGTTTGGTCCCACAAAGAAAACCTCTTCATTGTGTGGGTGCTGGAAGTGAGTGTGGCTCGGAGCGGAGCAGGCTGCGCATCCAAGACCGAGAGCTGCAGGAGATCTCTGATGATGGCTGGTGCCTCAGCCTGCACCAGCCTTGGGCTTCCTTGCTGGTGAGAGGATTGAAAAGGTGAAGTGCCCCAGGCAGCTCTTGCTCCACGGGGGAAGTGGGAAGTTGTGTTTCTCAGAGGATCTCTGCAGATCCACTGGCTCTGTGCAATGACTGATAGACAGTTCCAGGTGTGGAAGCTGTGCTTCCTTTTCCAGTGGGTTGATGGGTCAAGGAGCTGGAGAATCTTTTTTTTTTTTTTTGGGATGCTACCTAACCTGTAAGGGACAAGCTTCTTCAGAGTGGGTGAATGTAGAGAGAGGCTGAGATTTCACTACAATAGCTGGGGCATTCCTGTGTGGAATTTGAAATGCAAATAAGGTAATAACTTGAAATATGTTCTTCTGGGCTTTTGTTCAGCATAAAGAAGGCAACAGTGGCACCAAGCCTTGTTTAAAAGAAACCCAACACTTGCCACTACCTTCCTCATCTGGGCTGGAAATTGGGTTGCAAAAAGAAGCTGCTACTGTTAATACTGAACAAAGAATCTTCTTTAGCCTTTTCTTCCCTTCGCCACATTTCTCATTTTGGAGACCAAAGCTTTTTCACTTCCCAAGACAGAGATGCTGTAATCCTAATGTGCCTAGATTCTTGGGATTATCAGGGCAAAGCTTAGCAGCAGGAACTGTCTATGTTTGAATGAAAAATCTATCCATGTGAGTGATTTCTGCTGAAGTTTTAGTCCTACATTTCTCTCTGTTCCTTAGGGTGGAGGGCAGGACCTGGTACACATCTCATCGAGGGAGGTTATGGATTGCAGCTACTGCTAAAAAACCTTCCCCTCAGGAAATCTCTGAACTGGAGGCCACCTACAGAATGCTGCTCCAGAAAGGTGAACTCCTCTCCTTGGCTCTTGGAGTATATTGAGCCACATAATGAGTAATGTCAGAAATCCTCCCTGCTGAGCAGGGAAAGCTATATATAAGATTAAATTTCCAAGCCCTAGTCCTTCAAGGGGAAGATCCTGACCTGAAAAGGCACAAAAAAAGTGTTAAAATTGCTATATCTGTTCTTGTCCCTCAAAAAGAAGAGGTGTCTGGAGGAGAGGGAAGGGCACTTGGGGATTGGAAGATCCCTGCTGTGTGTGGGAATATGGGCTCCCTGAAGAGATGTTCTCTTTTGCTGCAGATGTGGAATTTCCAAGTGATTATCCCTCAGGATGCCTCCTGGGCTGTGTGGATGTGATTGATTGTTTATCACAAGAGCAATTTCAGGAGCAGGTGGGTACAGAAATGAACCTTTCCATGCTTGCATTAACCAGTGGGTTTTTAAAGTGGTGGAACTTGCTCTGGAGCAGACATTGAGTGGAAATTTTAGATTGTATTGAGAAGACATAAATCATTGCTGGGATTTATATGGCAGAGGCCTGGCAGCTCAGAACAGCATGGAAACATGGACAGCTCTGCTGCAGTGGTGGTGCTGTGCTGTGTGCTGGGGGGCCAGCAGCACTGACTGCCCTGGTGTAGGAGAGAGTGACTCGGCCTCTGTGGAGGGATCATGGTCTGCTGGATCTGCCTGGTGCTTCTTACAAGAGCTGGAGGCCACAGTGGCCTCACTGGCCTATCTGGTGAGTGTTGTGCCTTGTTTGGGGTTGAGTGACCTGGAGATGGAGCCAAGGAAGGAGGTGAGCTCTGTCCCACCAGGGAGGATGGACAGGAGAGCCACAGAACTACCTGTAGTGAAGCAAGGCTGGAATCAGGAATCTTTTCAGAAATCTCAACCCATAAAACTCCATGGGTGGTATGATGTGTGTCCAGATATGCTGAGAGCACTGGCCTTATGAGGCCACTTTTAGCTTGGGATGGTTATGGAAACAGAAGAGGACTCTCTGTAACCTGGGTTAGAACAGGAAGGAAAGATGGTCTGGATACTTCATCCAGTCAGCTTCACCTTGGTCTCTGGGAACCTCTAGAGAGATTGCTCTTGGAAGCCAGTTTTGGGCACTTGGAGGAAGAGTTCATCAGGAATAGCCATGTGGATTTACCTAAAAATAAACTCATGCTTGACTAACCTGATAACCTTCTTGGATCCAATAGATAGAGTGGAGATTATCTATTAACCTGCTGTCCTGGAGTAGGCATGAATCCCAGAGGAGTCATAACCAGTAGAAGTATTATTCCTCTTTGCATTGGTTAAACCACATCTGGAATACTTGGCTCACCATAAAATTGTTGATAAACTGGAGCAAACCCCAAGAGACCACAAGGGTGGTTAGGGGCTGGAGCCCTGTGAGGAAAGGCAGGAGGCAGATTTTCCACTTCCTGCAAGGAGATTATTGGCTCTGTGCTGACGTGCACATACACAGCAGGAGGGTCATAAATTGAAAGGGGAGGGTTCAGTTTGGATTAAGGAAATAAATTACCATAAGGATGGCCCACCAGTGGACATTGCCCAAGGGTTTGAAGAGTCTTCATCTGGGAGGGTTTTTAAGACCCAAGAGAACAAAGCCCTGAGCAGCTTCACCTGAATTCAGTGTTGGCCCTGCTTTGGTTGGGAGGTTGGACTAGAGACCTGAGTCTGGTGCTGTGACTGGCTCCATGCCCAAAATCTGGAGCAGGAGCTTTCCTTAGGGTGCATTTTATGGACTTAAAAACCTGCACTTAGCACCAAGCACAGCACGGCTGTTCCTGATCCCATTTCATCCCTGTTCACTGCCCCTTGTGCACATCAGGTTTGGTCTGCTGGGAATCACCAAGCCATGTAGGGCTTGATAGTGAACCATAACCATCTTGTAAGGTGGAATAGATGATTTCCTTGGGAAGAAATTCACCAGGATGATCTTGCTGTGAAGAGCTGGAGAGGCAGCATGAGTTGGGGCTGTTTTTCAGGAATTGCTCCTCTGACTTAAAACCCTGTGAGGTTTTTACCTGGGAGAGATGCCTGGAAGGATAGGGAGTGTATTTCTGATGAGCTTGTGTCTCTGAATCACAGGAGGAAGGCAGAGAAGTTAGAGTATGAGCAGCAGAGGGAGCTTTGGGTCTGGAATACCATGAAACCTACAGGACTATTTGGCTTTTATGGGAACAAACCTTGGGAGAGAGAGGAAGGGGCACTGAGGCCAGTGTAGGGATTTTCTTTTGTAACATCCACTAATTTGCAGTTTGGGCTTCAGTGGAGATTCCTGTCATCTCCTGCTGTTTGTAACAGTGGTGGAAAAATAGATCTTGGTCTCTTACAAGTACTTTTCTGTTTGTCACAATCTTTCCTCATCCTTTGTGGATGTGCTCTTCAGGCATTGGTAGAATGGCTGTGACAGCATCTCCAATCTGGGAATTGTGCTGTAGATAACTAGTTTTAATCCTCCCATGGAGGACCTTCACAATTAGCCATATTCTCTGGAGATTCCTCCCAGTTTGTGGGTACTGCTTGGCTGCAGAGCCACTGGAGCCAGAGCAGCATACTCCAGGAACACCATTATCCAACCTGTTAATGACAGATTTCCCTTTCTCCTCAATGCTGTGGCATTTCCTAGGTTGCATTTCTCTGGCTTTTTGCTGCTCCTGTATTGCAAACTACTTATAATTCTTAATTTTCTGCCTTTTTATGGTGATTTTGTCTGCTTTTCCCAGGATTCCTTTAAGCAGCAGTAATTTGCCTCGCTTGTGAGCTAAAATGCAGGGATGTGAGCCTTTCTGCAGTTGCCTTCTGAGGAAATGTCTGGGTTTTTGGGCTCTCAGGAGCTGCAAGTGCATCTAAAGGAAGCTGAGCTGAATTTAATTGCAAATGTCAGCAAGATGACAAAGTGTGCAGCACCAGCTCAGAAATCTGACTTGGGTCTCGCCAGGAGTAAGAAATTCCTGTTGCCCACGTGGGTGTTTCAGCCTGGGTTCATCAGAAGTGTCAGCACTGTGATCCAACCATTTCCTGGTGTGCTAAGATTCCTTGTAGCCCAGGGACAAAGACAAGGAATATTTCCCTTTTTCACCACTGAGGGTGTGCAGAAACACAGGGTATTTTCAAGGAATGTGTGAGCAGGCAAGGGGTGGTGATGCAGAGCAGAGACCTCTTGGGAACTCAGCTCTTGTGGAGCTTTTCCAGGCACTGTGCTTTGACTCACACCTCTCCTCCTCATCACCTCCCATCTGAGGCTCCTGCATGTTCCAGAAGAAATCATTTCACAAGTGCAGGGTGAGCCTTGCTTGCAGGTTATACCAACCTTGTGAGAATGAAATAGTTCCTGGCTTGCTCATGGTGTTTTTATGGTGATCCAGTGTTTTTTGGCAGCCACAGAAGCTTGCTTTGACTCTTGTGACTATTTGTTGTTCCCAATAGGCAAAGGGGACTCTTCCTGGTCTTAGGTCTGGTTTGTAGTTTTTGTTGATTTTTTTTTTTTTTTTTGTGCTGGGGGGTGTTCAGTCTGGAGAAGAGAAGGCTCTGAGGAGGCCTTAGAGTCCCCTCCAGTGCCTAAAGGGGCTCCAGGAGGGCTGGAGTTCTAGAACATGGGGAAATGGCTTCCCACTTCCAGAGGGCTGGGTTAGATGGAATATTGGGAAGGAATTGTTCCCTGTGAGATGAGTTTAAGGTCCTTCCCAACTTAATCCACTCTGTGATTCCATGGTTTTGTGGTCTGTCCCCACTGTGACTCTCCCATTACCACTCAGACCTTTCACTGCTGTCACCCACTCCCTGTTTAGCACTGTCTGCAGATTTAATTTCCCTGCTGTTTGCATCTTCTCTTGGGTTGCTAATGAAGATGTTGTGGCACCCCGCTGGTATTTTTCTGTCATTATCCTCATTTAATTTTTTTTTTTTTTACACTTATGCTCAAAAAACCAAAATTAAGCAGTGCTGCCCCAGCAGAGTCAGACCCATTCCCTGCCAGAGCTCTTACATTATGCTCAGGGAGGGGTTATTTGCCCACATTTTTACTGCACATGTAAGCCTGGCCTTTCATCACCACTGAGAGGGGGCAGTCCTGCCTTCCTCTGCCCTACCTGCAGCATGTGAGCCCGACTGACGTTGTTGAGATGGTTTGCAGATCCTGAGGATGTGTGGGAAGTGCTGATGGAACAGGATCTGGAGTGCTGGAGCTGGCAGGGAGCAGGGCAAGAGTAGAGATGTCCTTGGAATTAGGATCAGTGGCATGTCAGGTTCCCTAATCCTAGTTATGCTGCTTATTGCATGAACTAGTTAAATTTCCTTCTCTAGGTCTCTTTCCCATGTGGAAAATAAAGTAATTATTCCAGTCAGAGGTTATTTACACCACATCTTACTGCTCAAGCTGTGATCTTTGGCCTGGAGCTGCTCTGGCAGCAGAAGTGTTCAGCTAGGAGGGTCCAGCCCAGGTGTCAGTGTCACTTGCTCTGTTTGCAGAGAACTGCAGCAGGAGCTGCTTCCTGAACTCAGCCCTGGTTGCCTGGAGATCCCTCTGAAATCTCAGGATATCCAGTAGAGCTTTGCACATCTTGCCCCTCCTCAGAATACATTCTGGGCTCATTTCCTTCTCTTCCTGGCAGCAACCCAAAAATCCCTGCTCCAGACCAGAATGATTCCTTTGTTACACTTTTCAGCTAGAGGTGACCTGGAAACTTTTTTTCCCCCCTTGGAGATCCAAGCATTCACTACAGCTTTTCCTTGCTCCGGAGCTGATGTCACTGACACCTTGAGCAGAGCAAGGAGCTGCCCTGGTTTTCCTGTGGGAGGTACCAGTGCCTTCAGCAGCACCCACTTGGCATCTGTGGGATGGGGCACAGCACTAAAGCCAGCAGGGAAGTGTTTACACTGATGCCATTTCCATGTGCTCTGAAGTCCATTTTGCTAATGACTTCGATCTGAGAGACTGTTTAACTGGAAAAAGAGTGTTTCCTGCTGCTGTTTTGGTGGTTGGTTGGTGTGTTTGGCTTATTTTGAGTGCAGATACACACCAAGATCTGGATGGAGCTATTATACCAGGCTGAAATATTGGCTAATTATGTTTGATGGGAGTTAAGTGTTTATTTTTCATTTCTAGGTGATCACTTAGTGTCCTAAATCTGCACAGGGGAACATGTAGAAGCTATTTTTGTTCCACGAGATTGCAACTATCATTTAAATAGGCTCCAGCTTTCCCTCTCATGAAAAGTTGCATTTAAACTCTTGGCCTCCTCTTCCCTCTCTGGTAAAAAGAGCAACAAAATACAAAAAGAGACTCAGGTGCCCACTGTGCAGAAGTTGGTTTAGATTCTCAAACAGGAGTGAGGAAGAGTAGAGATTTTCTATATTTAGACTCCAGAAGGTGCCTGTTCAGATTATCTCCAAATAAAGGAACAATAGCCCTCTGAAAATATTTTACTAAGGAGTTAATGGGAGGGAGAAACACAAACACAGACATTGATGTGTATTTCTAAGAACAGTATAAATGCATAGAGACTTTTTATGAGGACCTGGTCCCTGAGGGAAGGGTTTCCTAGTGCAGGCTCCAAGTGAGACAGATGCCTGTTTGTGTGGTGCTGTGGCTGTCCTGGCATCTTCCTTGCCTCCACCACCAGGATATTTGCCTTCTCATTCCTGAGGCACCTCTCCCAGTGAAGGATTTTTAGCTAGGTCAGATATCCTTCCTTCTGGAGCAGTCTAGGTGGCTGTTAATGATTGCAAGGCCTTGAAACTTAACAGGGCTCTGCATTCTCCTGAGCTGAATTTGTCTTTTCTGTGTAGCCAGATGCCAGATCCAGTGGTGTCAGGCATTAGGCTGGCTCACAGGGTGATGCATCTCTTTAATTCAGGTTCTCACCCCACAAAATCCCCTGATTTGTGGTTCTGGGAGCAGAGCAGGAATGCAGCTGGTTTGGATTAGAGACGGTAAGAGATGGGGGAGTTTTTCCATATGGGAAGTGCTTTGGTTTTCATCAGAGGCTCTTCTGAGGTTCCAGCTGCCTTGCATAAGCCAGCAGGTTTGCTCAGGCCACTGCTCAGGCTGTTAAGATGAAGGAGAGATTGTCACTTGATGATGATTAATTTAGGAATGCATTAGCATGCCAAAGAAATCGAATGATAAGAGGCCTGCTTGCCCTCTCCTCTGGTTTCCTGGACCCAAGGGAGAAAGCCAAGCCAAGACTGAAGCATATGACTTAATTAATGATGACTGTGGACTTTGCCTCTGCTACCATTTCAGCAAAATACTCATGAGCTGGCAGGGCCTTTTCCCTGTCTCAGATGTGGTCACTAATACTTGCTGCCTTCTCAGTGTTGGGGTTTTATTCAATCCTGAAACTGAGAGTTTGATAAAACTGACCCAGTCAAGTGCCCCACTGCCTTCCCATCCAGGTTCACCTATGACCACCACCCTTTCCATGGTGACCCCAAATGATGTGTCAGCTGCAAAATACAACCCTTGCAGTACATGTAGAGTGCCCAAGGACTCTGCTTGCTTAAGCTTTTGTTGATGTGTCATTGATTTCCTAACCCTAAATAGCCTGGTCGCTCCGATGAGTTTCCTGGTCCTGTGAGAGATCCCATCCCATTCAAGGGATTGAATCAATCCTGGGAGCAGGTGCTGGCATCATCCCTCCTTGGGGAGCAGCAGGAGGGGTCAGCATGGGGAGAGGCAGCTGCCCAAGTGAGCCAGGGCAGGGACACAGCTGTGCAGGGCTGTGTTCCCAGCGTTTGGGTTTTCTGGCTTGGTTGCATGTCCTACCCCTGTGCTTCCCAGCTCTGATTATGAAAGCACTTTGTGCAGCTGCTTGAAGTCTGACTGTATCTAGCCAGGTGCAGCTCCATGAGGTGGCCTGGTTCCCTCATCTCCTCCTCCCCATTGCTTTTCCCTTCTCCTTGCTGTGTCTGTCCAGTAGTGTGGGTGATGGGGCCGTGTTGGAGCTGAGCTTAGTCCTGCCCCAGCTGTCCCTTGGCACAGGAGGATGAAAACAGCCCTTTCAGCCTAGTACCTTCTCAAATATTATTCCAAGTCCACCTTGTTTCTCCTGAACTGGTGCTAGGTGCTCTGTAAACATCTCCAGTCTTTGCCATGGGTGGGTGTTGTCCTGGGCTGGGGTGTGAGCTGCAGGAGGGTGTTGGTGGCTGTAGGTCCTACAACAAGAGCTGGGGCAGCAGCTGCTGCTGGCTCTGCTGGCTCCTCTGGGTCTCCCACAAACTGCTCACAGTGCACTAGCACAAGTTTGAGTTTTAAATCCATGTTTCAAAGTCCTGTTATTACTTACTATGTTTTAATTGTTTCTCCTGTTTTGAATCAAAGTACAGCCTGTGGTGTAGAAACACCTCGATGAGAGCTGGGCTGTGGGCTGGGGGCAGAGAACACCCACTGGATGGGTCCAGGGAAGGATCCCACAGCCATCCCAGCCTGCTGTGCCTGGATCTGGTTGCATACCAGCCAGGCATGCAAGGGGCAGAGCAGCCCAGGGCTGCCAGGCATTGTGATGGGAAGAAGGGGAAAGGAAGGCTCAGAAAATTCCTTGTGCATCCTGGTGCAGGGAGCATGTGCCAGCACACGAGCTGCCAGCAGCAGCTGTAAGTGCTCAGGAACAGCAGGGAGGATGTTGACTGCAACAATGCATCAAGGCTGTGGTTTGTAGCCTCAATAGTCAGGCAGTTAACTTTTTTTCTCTCTTTTTTTTTTTAACAAAGACATTTTGATTGCCAAATCCATAACCATTAGCAGCTGTGGTTTCGAGCTGTTCCTTCCTCACACGTTGCAGTCTAGACCTGACAGGCTTTCAAACAAAAGTTTGGCTGACAGCTTTTGTTTGGATTTCTTTGTGATCCTGCTTTTTTTCCCTCCTTTTCGTGTTCTGTTGATTTGAGGTGAACATTGATGCGGATCCCTTTGCTAACACAGCCTCTTACAGCAGCTCTGCTGTATCCCTGAGCTCTTCCATGGCCAAGGACAGCTTGTAGTGTTCTTTGGGTGCATGTTCTGGATGTTTCTGCCTCAAGCTAGAAAATTTGGCATTTCTAGAAGATTGGATCTGCTCTGGGGTTTTCTGTTTAGGAAAATGTTACATTTCTCATGGGCCAAAGGCTTGTTGGCCAATGACCTTAAAAGATGGTGCTTGAGAATGTGCTTAGAGTAGGAAGTGTGATGCAAGACAGTGTCATGATGGTGTTCAGAACTCAGAGTGAAGCACTTGGTGCTCTGCAAACGCTTTTCAGGACTGGAGGGCTAAATAAGGAGGTAAGAGCAGTGGTAAAACTGGATCTGCTGTTTGCAGAGGTGTCACCTTTGTGTGAATGTGTTCTGGAGCACTCAGAGTGATGGCTGTGCTGGGAAAATTGGCTGGATAATTCCCCAAAGGGAATATCCTTTTAAAGAAATGGAGACCACTGCTGTCAGAACAACAGAGCTGATGCTGCTAAACCATTCTTCTTGGAAAAGTGACAGGCCAAATGTGGCTTGGGCACAGTGGCACCCACATCCAATTAAGCATTATCTCTCATCTCTGATGGCTTCCTTTTTCCTGGATCCATGTGTTGGTGGTGCAGGCATTGCTGCAAGTGCCCTTATTTGGCCACAGCGCCCCTGTCAGTCACTCCCAAAAAGCTGCCCATTTTCTTTCCCTCTTGCAAACCACAGAAGAAACATTTTCTAGCTGGATGGTGAGCAATTTCCCTCTGGAGAGGAGGAGAAAATGGCTGTTTAGTAGTTAATTACCTGTTACACGTCTCTGACAGCGATGAAGCTTATGAGGCATGAAAGAAGAGCAAATCTGCCTGTCCCACAAATCACCAAGAAAACAGGGTGAAGGAAGTTGGGCTCCCAGGAGATCCCTTGCATCCCACTCCTCTTTTTGCACAGCGCCAAGGAGTGTCTCCAACACCCAGGAAGAGTCCCGTGTGTGTTTCTGCCTGCTGGGGGGAAATGATTTATTGCCACTGCTGGATTCTGCAGCCCAGCCCCTCTCTTTCAGAGGAGATGCTGCCTCCACCAGGATGATTTTTTTTCCCCTTTGAATCCATTTTATGGTGAACTTTCTTGCCAACACATGGGGTCTGCTTGCTTTTACTCTTTCCAGACAGCATTGCTTTCCAGTGCTCTCTTTTATTCCAAAGCTCTTGGAGAGCAGCAGGGAAATGAAGGCTGGAGCGGGTGTCCTGGCCCGGCACCGCCTGGCAGAGCAAGCCGTGTTTTCCCTGTTGTTCACTGAGAAGCCACGCCAGGAAAATGATTCACCCCTTTCCATCATGAACCTTGCAGAGCGTCTCAGGCAGCTCCTCACTGCTCGTGTCCCTGGCAGCTGTAAGATGGAGAGGCTGGCAGTGACCGGGGAGGGACCACAGGTTCCAGCGTGCAGTTCTTCCCCACCATCCGGCTGCCGGCATGTGCGCTCGGGCTGAGAGGAGAGCTCGGGTTGCACTGCAGGGCTCTGTGTGTGTGTGAAACCGGGACTGTTCCCACCCCTTTGTGTCCCCAGGCCTTAATGAGAGTGAGAATGCTGCTGGAGGGTCGCTGTGGAAGCTGCCGGGAGCGCCGGGCTTTGTGCTGTGCAGAGCTGCTGCTCCGTGCACGTGGTGCCTTTGTTCCTGCCTCGGATGCACCGGAGCAGAGCTCATCTCGTTAGTGATGGTTTGGCTTCCCCCCAGGACGTTTTCCTTCTGCTCTTTCCATTCCCCTGCCTTCGGGTCACGGCAGTTGGGTTCAAGCCAGTGCAGCTTATTGGGGAGGGGTGCAGCAGTCGAGGGGTTTGGGATGGCCCTTCTCCATGTTTTTTTTTTTTTTTTTCTCCTGTGGAGGTGGAATCAGGATGAGCAGAGGGTCCCATTGCACTGGTACTAGTGATGCTGGGTGAGCCTGCATGGCCCCAGCATCCTACTGCAGACTTTACCTAAATGGGGGAAAAATAAAAGGTAACAGATTGGTATTGGTGTGGGGTGAAAAATATAGCAAGATTTTTTTTTTTTTCTCAGATGCCAGAGAAGGTGGGTTTGTGTCTGCTGGCTCTGAGCTGGCTCGTCCCCTCCTTTGCTCTTTTGCTGTGGGCTGTGGAGCAGGAGGCTGGCAGCCCTGCTGCTATTCCTGGTGGTGACAAGCTGGTGATGGGAGACGAGGGATGGTGAAAACAAAGTGTATGGAACATTCATCAGCAATTATCCCTGCTTGCAGCTTGAGCTGGGTGACTGTTGGGGACATCTGATAGCTACTTAATACATGTTCAAAGCGCTGGCTCTGGCGTGAGGGTGAGTCTGGTGGCCAGTTTTTGGAGGAGCCCTGCACTCAGCTCCCTTTTCCAGCTTAATTTAACCTGGAGCTCTTGCTGCGGGTGTTAAGCTGCCTTGAGATCTGCTTTTCTCTTCCCTCCCACCTAATCTCCTCACAGCTGGGATCTTCCAGACCTGTTAGCAGCAAACTGAAGCCCGGGTGAGAGGTGGAAGGAGCAGGGGGGCAGTGGAGTGCATCTATGGGGTGTTGGTGCGTGGCAGTGGGAGGAGCAGCTCTTGGTGAGAGCTCTGTTTGCAGCCCACTGAGCCCACTGCCCTCCCACCTGCCTTGTTGCCAGCCAACTACAATGTGGCAGAAGGTCTGAAAGGAGGCTGAATCTTTTTTTTTTTTCACACTCTAATTGCATTGCATCACCCCTCTCTTTTGAGCTTCCCTGGTCATCTGCAGGATTGGAGAAGGGTAGGTTTGCTCCCTCTTGAAGGATAATCTGTTCTCTGGACTGTGTTTGTTGTAGCCACCTTCTAAATGCCAAGTTGATTCCAGGTAGAGGCAGTGTAAAGCCTGGAGTACCAGCACCTATGTTATTAACACCCCCAATATGAGAAACATGAGTGCTGTTTAATTTAAGAAGGGACATCCCTCATCTGTCTCCTGGTTGGATTTAATTCCTGGTCTCTGGAAGAGAGAGGGAGCATGGTTTCCCTCTGAATTGACCTTTTATTTGAAAAACTGCTGTTGGAGATTTGTCTTTACTGGGGATACAGAATCCCAGACTGGCTGGGGTTGACAGCAGCTTTAAAGTTCATCTCATTTCATCCCCTGCCATGGGGTGGAACATGCCTTCCACTAGACCAGGTTGCTCCAAGCCCTGTCCAACCTGAACAATGTGACAGGATATGCTCTGTCCTCTCCCTCTGACACACCAGCTCTGAGTTTTGGGCTTTTATTCCAAGCTAAGGTTTACTGAAGTGATGATGGGTCGCTTGTGGGGTGGAGTAGTTGGGAATAAATTTTTTCTCTTTCTCCTAAACTTCCTGAGTTGCAGACAGTAGAGTGACTTGACTGACCTTTCACTGCAGAAACAGTGAGAAATTAGGTTTTGGTACTTAAATTTGGGCAATGTAACAGAGGCAAACCTGTTTGGTGTCTTGGTGGCAGTGTCTCTGCTGAGAATGAAGCTTCCTAAATTTCTGTGGGATGAATGAATGGAATGTACTCATGGAAGGGACTGGGGGAAGAAGGGAACTGGGCTGTTGGCCTGGCTCAGCCTCATCTTCCTCACCTTAGGAGCATCCTGACTCTAGGCAGAGGAAAGGGTTATGGCTCTTTCTCAGCTCCAGCCCACAGAAATATTCTGGATTTTTGTTTACCAGGATGAGATAAGAGGTTTCTGGGGTAGGTACAATAGGAAGCCTTAAATGTAGTGGCTGGATGAGGGGCTCCCTTCCATGCCTGCTGGGAATGAGATGCCAGAGGAAGACCAAAGCTTTTTAAAATGAAGGACAAAGTGATTTGGCTCACAGACAGAAATGCACCCTGGGAGTAAAGATGAAAGGCTGTGGTGTGGAAGCAGAAATTCAAGTCACAGTTGTGGCATCCACCTTGGCCTTGAGATCAGATTGAGGAGGAACTGTTGGAGCTGAAGGCTTGATTCTGGTTTTGAATGAAAATTGTCAGTAGAGAAACTAACAGGCTATTGCTTTCACTGCTGATGCCTGTTTAGGAGATGTTCCTGGGATGAAGCTGTAAAAAGGTGTGAGGGGGACATGGTATTGTCCTGGTCCACCTGAGGGGATTTGGGAAACAGCTGCATTCCAGCAGCAGGACCTCTGCAAAACACCCATCCTGGCTGCCCCACCTGGCTGAAGAAGCCACAGGCTGAACCAGATGTAGAAGAGCAGGAAAAGAATCACCTCTACTGCCAGGTTTGGGTAGCCTTTGGTCCTCCAGCCTTGGAGGTGCCACCAGTCACCCAGGTGATGCTGAGAGCAACCAAGCAGTGACAGCATTTCACTCCCTCCAGGCCTTAGCCAGGAATATTCACATTGGCTCTTCCTAACTTTCCAAGATCCTCCTTCCCTGCAGATGGGAAATGAAAATCCTTGGCATGGGCATGGAGCAGTGGAAGCAAGTCAAGTAAAGTGACTCAGCCAAAAAAGAACAGAGAGGAAGAAACCTTTCCAAGCCTGGGTCAGTGCAGCAGGGCATGATGTGGATCAGTGAGGCTCCTCCTCCCCTGCATGGAGCAGCTGAGTGCTTGTACCTTTCTCTTACTCTGTGCACAGCCCTTACATGCTCTTGTAAAATGAGAGGGCTTGGAAACGCTTCCCCTGATTGATCCAATCCCAGCATTGGGCTTCTGTAAATCTCCCTGAACTGCTGGCAATGCTGCCAAACCCTGCTGCAGTGTGGGGAGAGCGGGCTGCTCCCTGCTTCCCTTGCCATGCCCAGCTGTTCCAGGGCAAATCCAAACTCATTTTGGCAGGTCGGAGAGAGCTTTTCAAACACTCGGCCTAGGAGTCATTTGTTAGTAACAAATGGGGGATTTGCCAGGACATGCAGCTCCATCTGGTCTGGCATCCTGTCCCCTCAAGCAGCCTTGATGAATCTGCTCCAGGAAGGCAGGGGAGCAGGAAAAAAAAGAAGGCAGTTTTCCCATGGAAGGAAAACCACTTCCACAGTCTGTTTGAGCAGGGTTTCCTGAGCTGGAGCATCCTCATGGCATGTGCTGGCCTCAGTGCTTGTCAGCACCAGCTCTGCAGCTCATGGACTATCTGAGGTGGGAGCTGAGATATACATTTTTTATGACTGTTTTGCCTTTCACCTCTGAATGCCAGGAAGGCTGAGCTGCAGCCAGCCAGGATCTTGGTCTGCTTCCTGCATGGAGTGGGGATTTTTTCTCCTTTTTCCCCACATAGTTAATTAGAGAAACAATTTTAGAGGTATTTTTCCAACCTAAATCCTTCTATGATTCTATAATCTGTTTATTCTCTTCCTATAAAATTCTCCCATGTCTTCAGTGTGGTAAATTCCCTCCATTGACTCTGTGAATGAAGCCAGCCCTGAGCTGGCCTCTCTGAGCCATCACCTTGGTATGTAGCAGGTGTGTTGCTCACCCTTTATATGCAAGTGAATATCAAGGAATGCATGTCCCACAGCAGGACAGTGCACACTCTCCAAATCTTACATTCTTGTGTTTGGGATTGAGCTTTGTGGGGAATATTTGAGGATGTATTTGTAACTGGAACAGCTGGTGGTAGCCACCCTATTGGTGGTCATTTCAGGCTGGATTTGGCAGGTTGTTTTGGTTGAGGTGCTGGGTGCTGTCCATAACCAGTTAGGGATTAGTGGGGATACTCATATTCCTAGACATCTGAGTCTGGGGATGCATCAGGCTGAAAAGCTGTCCCTTGCTTGTCCCAGTGAACAGGTGGGCTGGTGATGGTAGGGCCCCTACCACCTCCCTCTCCACATGCCAGGGTTCTGATCAGCCTAAATCAAGTGTGAAACCACAGGGGTAGCACAGGTCAGAGCTAAAGGGGGCTGAAAGGGGCTTGGGAACACCCAAGGTGAGGAGATCCAAAGAGTCAGCGACCTTCAGCAGAGGTGCAGTGGGAAGAGCCTGAGCAAGGGGCTTGCAGAGTAAGACCAGAATTGGAATTGTTTGGGTTTTTTTTCAATAAAAGTTCTTTAAATGGTTTGATCTGAGCTGCCACAGCCTCCATATAACCCATATCTTGGCTAAGATCCCTCTGTTCTTGCACACTGAGCTCTTTTTGCACCCATGCAGCTGTCCTGACTCTGGTCTCTGTGTCTCTCTGTGTTTCACAGTATCCAGACCTGAGCCAGGAGTCCGGATCTCCATTTGTCTTTATCTGCACTAATCCCCAGGAGATGGTTCTGAAGTTTCCCATCAAAGGCAAACACAAAATCTGTAAGTAGTAAAGTTTCCCCAGATGCCCCCCCAGCCCTTGGAGCTGGCTCCCCTCGCCACCCCAGCTTGCTGTTGCCAGATGAGTTCCCAACCTTTGTCATCTGCTCTTTGATCTGGAGGTGTTTGTTAAAGGCTCAAATACATCTGTAATATTTTTTTTTGTCTTCAGTTCCCCTTTCCCCAGATGTTGCTTCCTTCCATATACATGTTTCTTCCTGCCTCTGCAAACACTTGGGTAGTCAAAGAGCAGTCGTGTCAGCGACAGGGTGGGGACAGGAGTTGTTGCAGCAATATCCAGGCAACCTCTGTGTCCTTTAGTTCCAAATCACACTCTTGCCCCTGAGGACAGTGAGGGCTTGAACAGCAAGAGCTGCAGGGCCAGATGGACATTCCCCATCTGCAGTCTGGTGGGATGGGATGGGATGTCCTGGCAGGGCACAGGGAAGCTCCGCAGCATCTGCCCGCGCTCCGCTCGCCAGCGTCGTTAGTCCCTTTTACGAGCCACCAGCCCCTCTGCAGGCTGCCAGTTATTCCTGCCCAGTGCTATAAAAAGGATGGAGGAGGGATGCAGCAGCTGGGGAGCCTGCAGTCAACTCTGTCCTTATTAGCAACCTCCCCACCACACAGCCCGGGGAAGGCACCGCACGCGCTTGCCGGGGATGTGAAAAATTAATTTGACGGGCTAAAAGCAGCAGAAGCAGGAAGAGTCTTGGCTGTTAGTTCAGCAGAGCTGACAACTGGGTGATCTCCCTCCTTTCTACAAGGATCCTTGGGCTGGTACCTGGAGCTCAGGAGTGTTGGGATTTCTCAGGACTGGTTATTAAGGGCTTTTTGAAGCATAGCAGAGGGCTATTTTTGTTGGCTTTGAGGGTTTTTTTTCCCTATCTTCTCAGGGAAGCACCTTTTTCCCACAGCTAGGTGTTGGGATGTCCTTCAGAACCATTTGATTTCTTCCTTGGCTTTTTGAGGAGCAACTGGGAGGTACATTCAGCTAATGGAGACCAGTGCTTGGTGACCTGCAAGCAACTTGAATTTCACTTGTGGTCCTCCCCCTAGATGGGTTATTCTGAGTGCCAGTGAGCAGGCAGGAGTTATTTAGGATGCAAATCTTGGCTGTGGGGGAACAGCCTTGTGGCCCTTGCTTGCTGATGCAGCCACTGCATCCTTTTTTCCCCTTGTTTTAACCTCTGCTTTGCTCTTGCCAGGCACTTGTGCTCCTTCACTCCCACCTCTGCCTCTGTCTGGCCACGGGTGGGAGAGGGCAAAGCTGCTATGAGGCTCCTGTGCATCTGCCTTGCCGGGTGCAGTTGCTGCCAGTCCCCTCCCCATCTGTCACATCATCTCCTTTGTGTTGTGACACTTTCTGCTTGGAGAAGGATCAGTCTAACAGCCTGGAAGGAAGCCGGCTGTGCTGGCGGCTGCCTGTGCTCCCACTCCCACTGCTGGCCCTGCCTTCCCTGCCCTCCATCCCAATAGGAGCTGTCACAGGAGCAGTGCAGGGGGGCTGTGAGCTGCATATTCACCTCCCAGAAGGGACATGGTCCGTCTGGGTGATATTTATGACAGCCTAGGGAAGGAGCAAGGAAGCCTTTGACCTTTCATCGGCGCAGGGCGCTGTTTTAATAGAAGCTGGCATTGCATCCCAGGCAGTCAAAAGCTTAATTCTCCCAGCTGGAAGCAGAGCAGAGGGAAGGTGCCAGCTCACATCCCCACCTGGGCTTGCTGGCTGCCCTGGTCTCCTTGAAACCTGGCTCAAACCATGACAAAATGCCAGTTTGTCCTGTTGGAAAGCCAAGCCAGAACAGTCTTCCGTGCCAGATAACAGTGTGGACCTCACCACATTGACATCCGGATGCTTCTCTGTTGCAAATTACTTGTTTCTAGCAGCCTGGGGATGAGAAAAAGACCCTATCATGGCTCAGTTTTTGCTGCCAGGGTCATTGTTTTTGTGGAAGGGATGGGCACAGTGTTGCATCTGGGAGCACAGCTCTCCCTGGATACATCCCCATGTAGTTTTTGCACATGAGGACAAAGCTCATTGGAGATGAGCTCATGGGAGATTTCCTTGAATCCAGGCAAAGCTACCCTGAAGCATCACTTAGAAACCTCCCTCCAGCAGTCAGTGGCTGGAAGAGTGCAGAGGAGCAGAAGACATGGTGTGAGATGAGAGGCCTTGAATCACTGAGCAGAAAGAGCAAGGGACCCTGGGGCTTTGCCTTAGTTTTAGCCTTTTCTTAAAGGTTACTTGTGTGGTGTTTGCCAGCTGGAAGGGCAGAGGAGCCTCCCAATGTTTTTGGGATCCAGGAGAAGCAGGCAGGCATGTGAAATACAACAGCTCTGGTGACAGTAGGTAGTTGGGGTAATGTGAACTTCCTGCCTTTCTGCCAAAACCAGCCCTGGCGTGGGGACAGGGTGATCTGACACACTGCTTCTGGATGGGCTGGCTCAGCCTGCTTAGGTGCCAGTGACTGGAAACAGCAATTGCAAGGAGGAGCCTTCTTCCCCATCCTTGGGCAGTGGAGGGAAAGTCTTCTCTGGAGTGGCCAGTGGGATGGAGGGTCTCCCAGGACATCTTCCAAGCCATGTTTCAGTTTGTGGATCTGTGGCATGGTGATCTGCAAACTGTCTTTGTTGAACTGGAATTGAGACGTTTTCTTGAAGACATGGTGATGGTCACTGCCTGGTTAGGATCCATTTTCTCTGGAGAATCACCTGCTTCTTATGGCACATGGGCAGTTACCAGCAGATTTTGTAGCAGTGGCTGAAGTAGAACTTTGGAGCATGGTGTATCTTGCCCTATCCCTGTTCCCAGCTACACAGACAGGACAAGGCTGGCATTTAGAGGATGGGAAGATGCAGGGGAGCAGCAGGAAGGCAAGTCCTGGGGAGATGTGGCAGGAGGTGAGCAGTGTTGGCTGCTGGCAGAGCTTCTCTGGGAGCTGGGAGAGTGGGAGCATCCTTGCATTTTTACAGGCAGGAAGAAGAGGACAAGGTCATTCCTCTGAGGGAGCACATCACTATGCCTGGCTTCTGACCTCTTCATCAGTTGTCCAAAATCCTGTGTTCTTGTGTCCTGCTCCTCTCCCAGGTGGGAAAGCAGAGCTGGCTGTGAAGGTCAAAGAGAGTCAGTGTTTTCTCCAGGTCCCACTAGAGCTGCTGGCTGAGGTTTTCCCTGGTGGCAAAGGCAGCAGATGGCCTTGGAGACCACCAACCTAGCATGTGGCAAGGTGGAGCAGATGTCACCATCATCCCAAGCTGAGGGTTTGTTGTCCTCAATCCTGCCGTGGAGAAACACGTCCCTAACACATTGCTAGACAGTGCCACATCTCCTCAGAGCACATCAACACGATTCCTGCAGGCAGACACAGGGATCCCTTTCCCCCCTGGTAGTGGCAGGCAAGTGCTGGATGTTAATTTACTCCTCTCCTCGAATTTCCCCTCCTGGCCGCATCGGACACGCTTGCCCCCGGCTCCCGGTGTCACGCCTGTGAAGGGAGCCTGTGCAGCTGGAAATGCCTGGCTCCTCAAGCAGGATAATTGGATGTGACAGGAACACACTAACTAGGAGACCTCGGTGCCTCCAGCTCATTTGCATTGCAAATAGCATTTAAAAATAAAGAGTGATGAGGGTTTGTTGTGTTTTTCTTTTTTTTTTTTTCTTTAATCCCCTCTTTACAGGGAAGCTGGATGCAAAGATCCATCAGGGAGCAAAGAAGGGGTTAATGAAGCAGAAAGCCGTGGGGTGAGCGCTGGGGAGCAGCACTGGTTCCTGTGAAGCACCCAACTGCCTCTGAAGGGTGCCAGGATGGTCTTCAGCTCTGGAAAGCAGGTGGAAGATGGATTCCTGATCCCAGATTGCTTTAGGTATTGCTTTATCTCTTGTATTGCAAAACTATTAAAAAAGATTGTTTTCACCAAAACCTGGCCCAACAGCCCTGTGCTTCCAGGGAGGTCCTGTGCTGCTGACGAGGGTGGGTGGGAGATGGAGGTTGACAGGATGTGGTTCAACAATTACTGGCACCCCAGGAGCAGCAGGTCCCAGAACAGGCATGGGGAACACTCCAGCAGCAGGCAGCCCAGCTCCATCCTGGCTTTGGCATGATCTCTCTCTCCAAAAAGTGCCTTGAGGTGTTTTTTTGCTCTATGGGAGAAGGGTGAGAAGCTGAAGGGATGAGGGTGATGGCTCCCAACAGCCAGAGAGCCTGAGCTCTCAAGTGGGTATGGGAATTTTGGGGTTAAAGGTGGGCTCTGTGCCTGCTCACAGGTGCTCTTCCAACCCTTTGGAATTAGTGCTGAGTGCCCAACCATACGTTCTTCTGTTGATTTGTACATAAACAGCAGCCACCCCCCATGAGCTGGCCCCCAGCAGCTGTGTGTAGAACACCTTGGGAATAATCTGAATTGTACCTTTTTCTGTACTCCCTCACACTGTGCCTCTCCCCACATTGCCATGTCCATGCTCATCATGCACTGTGTATCCTGGGCTTCCATCCCTTCTCATGCTGCAGTGCTCCAGGCTCTGCCTTGCCATGGTCCAAGAGCACCAGGAACGTGGTGGGAGCTGCCAGCTCCACTGCTGGCACAGTCCCTGGGTGTAGGTTGTCCCAGCACTCTGCCCCATGGGAGAGGAGGAGGGTGCAATGCCTTTGTGCTGCAGCACTGGAAATTGTCCCATGCCATTTGCCTTGGGAGTTGTCTTCTGGCTCCCTTTGCTGCCTGTAGGATCTCCGAGGTGCTGGAAATGATGGAGCTGGATCCAAGACTCATCCACGTTATTCCTCAGTGGGAAAACCCTCATGGGTGTTTCTGAGCTGCCTGCAGTTGGCACAGGGTTTATGGTGTGGGAGCTGCTGTTCAATGCCAAGGGTGATGGAATTCTGTTTCCTTCCTCCCCTGGCTGCATTTCTCCCTCTGCTCTGTCCCTTGTGTCCCACCACAAGTCAAGTCAGCAGTGCTGGGATTCCTAGAGACTTCCCTGCACTTTTCTTACATGGAGATCCTGCTGTCTTGGTGGATGTCCCTTGAGAGTGATGGAGAATATACATGGTGCCAATAGGAGCAGAGTTGGAAAGGGATGGGGGGCCTGGGGAGTCATCCCAGGGTCTTGGCTTGGGAAGAAGGAGGCAGAGAGGCCTTCCTTGTGAGCTGTGTGGGAGAGGTGAGACACAGAGGGATGGAAAACAGCACCCAGGGAGGAGGTGCCAGCCCAGCCCCATCTCCTATCCCAGGAGTGCAGCATTATCAGACCAGACATGACAGGCTGCTGCCTTGTCACCTCCCTGTCCCTTGTCACTCACAACTCATGTCTACCTGGTGCCTGCAGGTTTCATCCCTAAGGGTTTCATGTCCACCATCATGTGTTGGATTCTGTGGGATCTCTGACAGCCACAGGCAGGCTGGATCACAGACCCTGCTTGTGGCTGTGGCAAAACATGTCATTGGAGGAATGCTGAGGTCATTCCCAATGGAACTGCCTTGCCTGGCAGGGGTTTTATTTTCCTCCTGTATTAGTGGCATCACAGTTTTGCCAGGAAAGATGCACTGACTCATCCCCTGGTTCATCCTGCGTTCCTGTCTGATGCTGTTTTTCCACTCTTGGAAGCACCATTCCTGGTCTGAGATTTGATGAACATCAACAGCAAATGCCCATAAAACCTTTTACCCAACCCTTGAAAATACTTCAGTAAAAACTGACCTGGTTTTATTAATACAGGTTGTCTTGGAGCCTGCCAGCATTGGCTCTGTGCTGTGCAAGAACAGTTTCTCCTCATCAGGATAAATATGGATTTCTCCTCTTTCTCTCTTTTGGGCTGTAAGAATTCTCTTCTCATCCCTCGTTTCCTGTTGCTTTAAACATCTTCTGACTCCCTCCCACCTGCTCCAGCCCCAAAAGCTGGTGAGACACCCAAACCTCTGGCCTCAGGATCACCTCCTTTGCCAGGGATTTGAGTCTTGTGTTGTCCTTATTTGGGGCAAAAAGCATCAGAAGAATTTGGCATCTCCTTTGCTGCTGTCCTGAAGCCACACTGGATGGTGGCACACTCAAGGAATGGTGGCACCTCTTTGGCCTGGAATACTTACAGCAGTCCCTGGCTGGGTGGATGGAGTTGGTGCTCCCCTCTCCATCTGCAGGAGCTGCAGATTCCTGCGTGTTCCTGCTCCATGCTCAGCACTGACAGATGCCAGCTTGGATCCTGCAGCCCGTCTCCCATTGGCACAGCTTGCTGTACCCATTCACTTTCATGGTTTGGGGTGTCATGGAGATAGGACTGGGACATCCCCACTGAGGTGAACTGGAATTTCCTCCCCGGTCAGCAGGGCTGGTGCTGAGGCTTTGGGTGGGAGAGTTTAGGGGACATGTCACCTCCAGGGCATGAGAACGGCTGGGGACTCAGGTGTTCTTTCCATCCAGAAGAGAGTTTGGAAAGGAAAAGTGGCAGCGTGGGGCACAGTGTGGATGATTTTGAGGTAGGTGTGGGTGCCCCGGGTGGTGATATTCCCGCCCCTTGCTGCTGGCTCGGGGAGCTAAAAGCGTGCCGGGCAGAGGTCTCACAAGGCACCGCTCAGAGCGTCGAACACCCCCAAAAGATTCCCCCCGCCATTTCCCAGGAGGCACATCGGCGGCTTCGGCTCCTAAGGCAGGGAATGCTCCGTTCCGCTCCGGGCTTTGTCTGTCTCCGGCCCCCGATCCTTCCGGCGGGACATCCGCTCCGTGTTTCCCCGCCGCCCGGGGACGCCGCTCCGCGATCCGCCCTCCGCGTTTTGCGCCGTGTCCGCCCCGCCCCGCCCGGCGGACCCGGCGCGGCCTGCGCGGCGCGGCCTCAGCGCGTGGCGGCCCCGGCCGGCCCGGCCCGGCCCCGGCCCGCAGCGCCGGCTCCGGCGCGACCCACATGGAGCGCACCTAGGGCGGAGACCCCAGCGACCGGGTGAGTGCGCGCCCGCCGCGCCGCGCCGCCCCGCCGCGGGCGGGGGAGGTGTGTGGGGGGGTGGCGGTTGGGGCTCCCCTCGGGCTTCGGGCATCCCCCCCCGCCCCTTCCGCGCCGGCTGGGCCCGGGCTGTCGGGAGCCATGAGCGCCGGGACGGGGATACGTGCCCTCCCCCCTTCCTTCCTGTGACCCCTGGGAACGCGGCTGTGGCCCTCCCCCTCCCCCCCCCCCGTGACCCTTACGGACGGGGCTCTGCGTACCCCTCCCCCTGGAGCATTGGGAACGGGGGTTTCAGTGCTTCCCCCTCCTCTGTGCCCCCCGGGAACGGGGCTGTGCTCCCCCCCCGGACCCTTGGGGACTCCGTGTGCTGCCCACTCCTGCGACCATTGGGGATATGTGCTTCGCCCGCCCTCATCTCTCGCCGTGGGGATGGAGCTCCGGTACCACTGTGTGCGCGGGTCGGTGTGCCCCTGGTCCCCCCATCCCCGTGACCGGGGGCGGTTGCGGTCCCTGCGCGGCCGTTGGGAGGGAGCTCCGCGGCTGTTGTGGCCGTTTGGGGCCGGCTCCTCCCGGGCTGCGAGGCCCCGCCTTGGCCGTCGCGAGGGTCGAGCTCCGAGCCCGGGGTTCCCACGGCTGGAGGGCGGCGGTGTTCCCCTGCTGGGGTCACCGCCATGCCAGGTTTTGTGGGAAGGGAGTTGCGGGGGGTGATGCGGGCGGAGAGGGGCTCCTCGAGAGGATAGCGGTGTTCCTGGGGGTCACCCCTCTTGACCCCCACCTGTGTGCAGGGAGGGGTTGGGGGCACAGGAGCAGAGGCTCTCTGGACCCCAGCTCTTTTGTAGCGCCGTTAGGGGGTTCTCGGCACGGATCCGGATGATTCAATGCTCCCCAATGCGTTCAGCGAGTCTCTGTGAGTTTGGGGCGGGTCAGACCCCGAGAGCGGAGCCCCTTCGGGCGGCACCACTGGGGCCGGGCCGGGTGCCGCAGGACGAGCCGCCCTCCTCCGAGTCCTTGGAGCCCGCGTTGGGCAGCGGGGCCGGTCTGGAGGTGACCCCGCCGGTGACAACGTGGCCGGTTGTCCCGCGAGGGCTGGGGCGGCCGGCGGGGCAGGCGCTCCTGCCGTGCGCTCTCCCGCCCGTTGTGTACACGGGGAAGGTCACAGGTTCAGATCTGGTCTGCGAGACTTGGCTCCCCTCCATCTCCCAGTAGCCTTCCTTTTGCCTTTACTTTGCTTTTTCCTCCCTTTCTGGGAAGGCCCTTTCCCTTGGAGGAGGCGTTAGACACTTGTTTTTTAAAGTGTGCACCGAGGAGCCCCATGGGCTCTTTCCCCCACCTCTGGGGAAATATGCAAGGATGCTGGTGTTGGGGCTGGATTTTGGGCTCCATCGTGTGCAGGCAGTTCGTCGCCTGGACATCCTCAGGAAAACCTATTTCCACTCTTTGTGCGATGACTCCAGCATCAGATTATGCCGCACATTTCTAGCTCTTTGTTGGCAGTATGCGACCGCACATGCACGGCACTCAGAAAATCCAGGCAGCTGATTTTATTGATTAGCTCTTGACCAAAAATAATCTATTATTTTGAAGCTGTTTCAGTCGCAAAACACAAATCCTTGCCCTTTTATGCCCTCGTTCATCCAGTGAGGTTTTCTCCTCAGGAGAAGGGAGATGTGCTCGGCACCAGGAACGTGGCATTTCTGTGGTGGAAGAGACAAGGATTTAATGTTTCACCTGGACTGGCCTGGCATGCGGGGCAAGGGCTGCTTCTGGTTAGAGCTACTGGAGGAAATTAATTATCAAGCAAGTTGGAATGACTTGTAATTGAGTATGGCCAGAGCACAGGGATTTTATTCCTTTCTCCAAGCCAGGCACTCAGACTTGGTCTGTGTGTTTGGTGAGTCACCATTTAGGCTGCTCATTAGCCTCAGGGGGCCAGTGTGTGTGTGCATGGATGTGTCTCTTAAGATACTTGTTATCTCTCTGCTTGCTGAAAGCGGTGTGATTTTTTGGGGGGATCCATCTGTCTGTCTGGAGCCCTGTGCTGGCTGGTAGCCACAAATAATCTCTCGCTGCCTCAGCTGCAAAGTCCCCTCACACTTCTTTGCACCTGGCTTGTCTTATGTCGGCGGTGATGGCATCGCTGCTTCTCCCTCAAAAGCTTTTTCCTTGTAAATTGAGCTGAAAAGGTTCCTTTCTGGGAAGAAAGGGCTCACAAAGGTGGTTGGGGTGCTCTCACATGGTGTTGGATCTACCCAACACCTTGCATGTGTGTCTTTATTTTGAATTAACAAGAAAGACTGACCAGAGTTCACTCCATCTGGTTTATTTTCTTGCAGAACAGGGCTACCTTGAATCAAAATTCGCTTATAGGTTGTATTTACAGTGTATTCTTAGTTGTGATTGCATAAATTAAAGAAAACCAGGAGCTGCCTGGTCTTTCTAGCACTTCCATGTGATCATCCAGACAAAGTCGATGTCTGTGTGTTGTGTCTAGACCAGACAGGTGGGAGACCCACATCTGGAATCCCACTTCTGGGCCCAGCTGATGGTGGTTGAGGACCAAAGTCACGTGTTGTGCCTGATTCAGTTGGCATTGCTGGAGTGCAGGGTTCTTTCTCTGCATGCTTGTGCTGAGCAGAAGGAGAATCTTGAGCTTGACCTTGGCTGGCTGGGAGTGGGGATGCACCTCGGCGCTGTCCCACCACGCCCCGTGCAGCCCGGCTCTGCCTGGGATTAGGGCCTGTGGACGCTGATGCAATCCTAGTTCCAGATGTAATGCAATAAGCCTCTTTGTCCCCTTTATCCAGAGCATTATGTAAATAAGATGGTATTTATGGTGCCAGGTATGTTGTTCCGGGGCTGTGCGACATCCTGCGTGCGCAGCGATGCCCTTTGAGTGTTGGCTGGCCGCGGTTCCTGGCCAGACACAGGGACCTGCTGGGGGCAGGCAGCGAGCAGTGGATGCTTCTGGGGAGTGCATCACGTGCTGGTTCCCCACGGAGAGGAGGTGAGGCTGTGGGTGACCTTGCCAGGAGCTGGTGACAGTTTAACCGTGCTCAGCTGCTTGTACATGATGAAGGCAGCGAGTGGATTAGCGCTGGAGTCTGTAGGGTGGTTGCCCACTGAGATCGTGGAGAATCCTATGGTTCCTGCAGGATATGGACTGCTGGTTCCCCAACCTTGGAAGTAGGAGAGTCATGCGTCTGTTCCCAAATCTGTGTTCCATTGCAACTGATAGTAGTTTGTGGAGATATTTTTTGGGAAGCACCAAAGTCTCTGAAGCACCTGGAGGTGGCCTGGGCTGTTTACAGTTCTTCTGTGATGCCTCTTCTAGTGCTTCGTGGGCCCTCTAGGCATGAGGAGGGCTTGTCATTTTCACTTGGGTCTTGCCTGCTTACGTGGAAAAACCCTAATTTGGGTGCTTGTGGCTGTGGGAGGAGGGACGAGGATGCCATTGCATGGGGGTGCTTGACTCCCCCAGGGTTTGGGGTTGGGGTAGTGGTGTGTTGAGGAGCCCATGTGGGTGTGAAGGACCTTTTCTAAGATCAGGGCTAGGTAGATGAGCTGGCTTACAACTATCCTGGAGATCATTGGTGGCCACATGTGGCTCCTGAATTAGAGCTTTGACCAACCTGGCAGCAACTGGTCTGCTTTATGTCGCCATGCTGTGTTGGCTTGAATGAGGAAGGGTGTTGCTTTGGGTTGGGAAAGGGCATGGAAGGACATCCCACTGGGATATGGATTACTTTGCCATGCAGATGCACTTTCCTGCTACTGAAGGTCGGTGCCTTGAGGTATGACATTGTGCCAGAGGAAGGAGTGAGGTTGAGCCTGAACAATCTTATAGTAAGAAAATAGGGAATGGTTGCCTAACCAGGAAACTTACTCTGGGACTCTGGTTGTTTTTGTGGTTGATTTTTTTTCTTTAAAGGAAACCAATTCCCATCTGCATTTGGGTGAAAAATCAGTTTTTGTGATGAGCCCAAGAGGTTGTTTTGTTTTCGCTGCAGCTGAGTGTCCTTCACATGCACAAAACCCACTGACGTAGCTGCTGAACGTCAGCTCAGATGTGGTGTGAGGGGTATGAAAGGATGCAAGTGCAGTTTTTTGTGGATTAATAAGGATAATTTCAGGATAACCTTTGTATTTTGTATTGAAACATTAAATGCCCAACTTCTACAATTCATTGCCATGTTCATGGTGTAAGAAAAGGAAAGGTGATGTTGTTGCTTTCTGCTCCTGTTTCCCCAAGCACTGAAAGGTTTTGTGGCATTGGATTTTTCCTCTAAGCTGTTCTTGGGCCACTCATTCTTCCACTGGCTGGAGTGATGAGATCTCTACAGTGCTCCATCATGTGTGATGGGCCTATCCTGATTTAATGATAACAAAATTGATTTTAATGAATTTGCTGAGCCCATTTGTGGTTTGGATTAGCAGAGCATTGTTGGTTCAAGTGGGTCCAAAGATTTGACTTGGAGTTTTCCTGGTGCTTCTCCAAGGGGATGAAGGGCAGATCAGGAGGAGTGTGCTGTGCCTCTTTAAAGGAGTGAAAAGGAGGTGTGTAATGACTTCCCTGACAGTAAACACTATGAATCCAATAGGAAAGGAAGAATCTTGCTCATCTCCGAGAGAATTACTTCTCCTTTCCCAAAGGTTTTGTAGCTTGTTGAAATTTCTTCTTGTCCTGAGGATTTCTTGTTTATCTTTGAGGGGGTTTCACATCTAATCTGCACCTTCCCTCTGCATCCATTGCCACAAGCAATTCCAAGTGCACTAGGACTCCCCAAATAAGCCCAGCACGCTTTGATGCATGGTTTTCATTGGGTTTTATTGTATTCCTGTGCACTGGCTAATTCACAAAATTCGGCAATTTGCAATGGGTCATTAGCACAAATTAGCAACTTTCTGATGGATATCAGAGCTCTGCAAATGTGCTGTATTAATCTGGGAGATACACCTATTTATTATCCCTCCCAGGGACAAAAAAAAAAAAAGGGATTTCTCGGCATGGTGCTTGCTCTGCTTGCATTTGTCCCTGTCTGCATGTGCCTTCCCTCCTCCTTTACTTCACAGTCTGGTTGTTTTTTTCCCAAAGTGTTCCCAGGCTGATGATGTGACAGGAAGAGGGATTACAGCTGCACGCACTGGCCTTGCTACAAAGGGAGACTCAGCTTTGAGAGCCAAGGTGCCCTAATTGGTTATTGAATGAAGGGAATTAAAGACAAATTATAGGTGAAGTGGCAGCTCCTTTGGTTTTGGAGTGGTGGAGGGATGTTTGTCGTCTTCTGAAGGCTGAGAAACAGCCAAGGCTGGCTGCATGGCCTGCTCCTAAAAGGAAAGATAAAGGAAATAAAGCCCAGAAGCTCTCCCTTCCCTAGGAGCCAGCAAACCAGTGGCTGTCCATCCTCTCTGACCAGCTCTGCTCATCTCCTGTCAAGGCAGAGCTGTGCCTGGGAGATGCTGCTCAGCTGGGATCACTCTGGATGAAGAAGATGGAAAAGAGATGTTGACTTTGATGCAGGGTGGCAGTGCAGCCAATGGTTTGCTGTTCCTGCTGTACCTCTGTGGAGGGTGATACCTGCATCTCTGAGACCATGAGAACCCAGTTTGGGACTGGGCCCACGATGGGGCTGGGGGACAGCAGGGAGACCAGGAGCAGGGTGAGGGGCCATGCTGCCTCCAGAGCCCTGTAAAGAAAGGGAGCCAATGGCTGGTTCAGTATTGGCCACCCTGCTCTCACCAACACCCTCAGCTCAAGATGCTGCCAACTCCTGGATGCCTTCCTGCATCCCTGCTGACAGCGTTGGGTGAGCAGGGGAAAAGGGTAAGTTCCTTTTTCTGGCACTTACTCCAGTGGTTATTTATTCCCACTGGTTGTCTGTGGCCTTTGCCAGGTCTTCTTTCTTGCCATTTCCACATCTCATGCTTTGAGGATCTTTCTTGGTCACGTCTGTCTTGCTGCTTCCTCTCACTGCTGGTGATCTTCCAGCCTGCATGGAGTGCTGAAGTTTGGGAACCTCTTGGGTTACTTTTGTGTGCCCTCTACCCTCTTCTAGGCTATGCTAGAGGACAGGCCACCAGTTCAGATACCTTTAAGCCTCTCATAAATCAGCTCACTTCTGTGTTGGGGTTAGCAAGGATGTAACTGCCCTGGTTTTAAATCCACACAGCTCTTCCACTTCCCCAGCTGAAACCAGTTCTGTTCAGGGGTCAGTCATTCCCCAGGTTTATCACTATGGGAAGCATTGCAGTGCCAAGCAGATTGGCTCAGATGTGTGGTTTTGAGTGCTTAATGTTGTTTTTGGCACCAGCCAGTAGGGACGTGGCTGGCTGGGCTCAAGAATAGCCTTTGTGGTGGTAGGGGAACACCAGGGCCATGTCTAGTGCTGCTGGAATGCACTGACATGTCTGGGGTAGACTCACCAAAGTCTCCAAACCAAACCAATGGCTGGTTACTGCTCATGGTGTTGCTTTGCTTTTGCTGCTGTGTAGCTGCCAGTGGTCTGTGTGTTGGCCTTTGACAGCCAAACCCTGTGGAGCCCCTGCTCTACCCCTCTGCACTGCCAGTGCCTGCTGGGCATCTGCTGGGTGCCAGTGATGCTGTGACACCTGCAGGGTGGCACATGAGGACTGTGGGGAGAGCAGGGGATGCAGATTTTGGGTGAAGATGGGGCTGTGTGTTTCTGGTTCTTGTTAAACCATCACATGCAGGTCTGTGTATGGCAGTTACACAGGGGTGTCTTCCAGCATGCACACACAACAGTGAGGGGTTTAATCCTTGTTAGGCAGCCCTGATTCAGGGTAGATCTGAGAGCTGAGCTTGCAGGAAGGAAGCTGCTCTGTCATTTTACATACCAAATACTTTTTCTCCCACACATGTGGGTTTTTTAATTCCTCTTTCTCTATACAGCAGAGAGTTCAGATACTGAGCCCACTTGTGCTTGTGGATTTGGGTCAGATCTGGGATCTCTTATAAAGATATTGGCCATTTTCAGCTGCCTGAGATTTTAGAGATCATGCTTGCTGGAAGATGTCTATCCTGGCATTTTTGGATGAGCAGGCTGTGATCCAGAGCCTGAGCCTTGCTACTCCCTGCTCATCTCCATGGCAAAGACTTGAGAGGGGATGTGGCTCACCCAGGACCCTGCTGTCAGAGCTGTAACAAAGCACTGGCATGACTCTGGCCTGTTTATGCTGTGCTTGATGCTCCTCCAGTCCATGCCACTGTGTTATCCTAGCAGGTTCCTGCAAACCTGGCTCCTGCCTGGCAGGAAGGAGGGCAGTCAGCTCTTTGCAGGGGTGCTGCGTGTGCAGGAACAATGCTGGACTTAAGGGCACCTACAAAGAGGAGCCATATGGAGAAATCAAGGGGCAGCAGATAAAAATTGCACTGGGAGAGGTTTCATCTCAACATAAGAAAGAAATTTTTTGCAACTATTCCCTGAAACAACTCCCTCTGTGACACAGTAAGAGTCCCTGCCCGTGGAGGTTTTCAAGACATGTCTGGACAGGGTGGTAGGTAATCTCACCTGATCTCCCTTCTTCTCAAAAGGTTGAAGCAGGTGACCTTTCAAGGTCCCTTCCACCCTGCTCTGCTCTACAGTTCTGTGACCTGAGTCATGTAGACATGTATGTTCAAGCTTGTGTGTAACAATGGTGCTTGCTCAGCTTCCCAGCAGAGAAGTGACTCCAGCAGTGCAGTTCAGCACTGTGCTGTTTGCCAGCCATCCTTCACAGGAGCCAAATGGAGGGTTTGGTGCTTCGTGTGGGTCTGTAGGTATCAATGTGCCTCCTGCTTGACTTGAGGACCATGTGCTGGTTCTCTTGCTGATAGTTTTCTTGAATTACGAGGCTCTTGGGCTTCCTTGTGAGTTGGTGGAAGAAATGTGAGCTGTATTTTATTCTGAAGTACACACAGAAGTGGTGCCTTGAAAAAAATGCACAAGTTGAGAGACATCAAAATCAAATAATTGTAAATCTGAAGAACTGTGGGGTCTCAAGGAATGAATAGACAAAAAATTTGGACTCTGGTGGTGACACTTGCAAAACTGATGGGAGGATTAGAGAGGTACTTTTCCCAGTTTTCCCCATTTCACAATATAGAGGAAAGCCTGAAACTCGTGGTCCTCTATGTTTGCCCTTTCTGTGTTCCTCATGTGTCAGGGCTGTATGTAGCCTGTTGGGAGTTGAGGGAAGTGAGAGGTTCTCAAAAGAAGGGTGTCTTTGCTAGTTAGGCATGTTCAAGAACCCTGGGTTTTTCAGCCCTAGATTGAGTTGATCCTCATGGTTTTGAGGTTATAGAACTGTCAGTAAGAAGCAAACACTAGATTTTAGCTATGGTGGTATTTTCTTCAAACACACTGGCACCGTGTGTCTATCTTTTATATTGATAGCTTTGCTGGACATTGTCATGTGCTGCAGTTGTGTGGAGTTTTGCTAGAAAAGTCATGTTCTAAGGTCATAAGTGAATAGGAGTGGGGGTGAGGTTGAATTTTGATCCCAGGAGCACCTTTTGCCTGATGATGAATGTGAAGTTGAGGCCTAAATGTGCATTTGGGAGCAGGTGGGATTTGTTGCTGATAAGTCTCTGGAGCTTTGCTACAGGTAGGGTGATTGCCTGGCTGTCCTGCACCAAAGTGGTCTCTGCTCACCTCTCCACTTTCCTCCATCTCTAGCCTCTTCCAGTGGTGTCCTGCTTTTGTCATGCCTAGACTGAAATATTTCAAGCTTTTCTCAGGAATGCCAACAAAATGACTCATCACTTGAATGCTGCCCTGTTTCAGGTTCATCTCCAGTGTCAAGGCTCAGCCTTTGGAAACTTGGGAGTCCTGGCCTAAGTTTATCCTGTCTATTTCAGCACTCTGGCTGCAGTGCATGCTGGAAGATGTAGTCTTGATGGGGTGCACCTCCATATTAAAAAAAGAAGGGTGGCTCCATTTTATTCAAATTGGGTTCAGCCTTCTCCCTCCTGGCAGCTTTGCTGGCATTGTCCCGCTTCAGTGGCCTGAGAGCCACTGAAGTTCTCTGGGTGCTGGTGTGAGCACAGAGACAGGAGCACAGCTCCTCCATTCAAAATCTCACTTAATTCCACATTGACCTGTGCCTGTTTTGAAGCTCTGCGCCTTGGCGTGTTTTGCAACAGCTCGGACTCCTGCAGGGTGCAGGCGGCGGAGGGATCCTGCCCCCATTGGGTGGCAGTTCTGGAGGGTGTCATGGCAAATCTCCTTTGTCTGCTACAGCCTGACTGATGTCTGGGGGAGAGTGAACCCTCCTCCCCTGTGTGATTTCTTGAGCTGAAAGCAGCAAGTGAGTGAGGAAGCTCCTTTGTGCAGATTTCTCCGTCTCCTCTTGTTCGTGCCAGCTGGCTCGCGTTCAACATTTCTCTTTTTTTCTCTCTCGTTTTTTTCTCTTCTCTCTCCCTCAGCTCTAGAGAGAGGGGGCGGGGAGAAAGGGAACATCTTAAAAAGAAATCTGCAGAAAAGACATGGGAGTTACTTAACAAAAATCCAACCCAAACAAGCCCAGCTGGGGGATTACAGGCGCGGCAGTAGGAGCTGAGTGGGGAGTGAGCGCGGCAGCGTGGGGAAGGCAGTGTGTTCCCCCACCGCCCCGAGTTTCTTTAGTCGTAAAAGGAAACAAAAAGGGATCTCATAAAGAGGCAGTGGATGGGGAGAGCAGCCGGCTGGCTGCCAGGAAGGGCCTCGGCACTGCAGCCCTGGTGCTGCTGCCTCCGCTGGGGCTTCTGGGGAGCCCTTTGGGGCTTTGGCAGGCTGGGGGGGCAGCATCCCTTCCATGCCTTTGGCACTTTGGGGAGGGAGCGGAGAGCTCTGCTCTCCAGGGTTGCTGCTGGCCAGAGCAACCATCTCAGCAAACCTTCTGCTCCTTGCCTTGTGCCTGCTGGAGGAAATGCTGCATCCTGCAGATTTTCTCCCCCCCTTCCCCGTCCTCTTTGCCGCTCCTTCTTGTGGGCATTCCTGAAAGTTAATCAGGGTGAAAATTGCAGTCAGTCATGTCTGGAAGCCACCAGAGGCTAATCCTGGAGCGCTGCAGGCTGGAGCACATGGCTATGAGACAGTCTCCCTATGTGTGGGCTGGCTGCTGCCAGGAGAAAAGCTTTCTCCTACATCTTGCTGCCCTTGGGCAGTCAATCCTTCCCAGCTTTGGTCTCCTGGCCTCTGGTAAACAGCAGAGAAAGCCAGAGTGGCGCGGGTTCAGCGGGTTCTGAGCATCCTGCACTGGTTTTAGCACATAGAGCCGGGGGCTGGCACAGTTTCCTTGCTGTCTTTTGGAAGTGGAGCTGTTCTGGTGGAAGAGCTATCTCTAGGTGTGTGTGCAGCCCTGAAAGTGAACTTTCAGGTTTGTCTCTGAATACGGTTTGGCTCTGTCCCAGCCCGTAGATGTGGATTATAGAGGTCTCAGCACCTAATGGAGCTGAATTATTCATGTCTGGTGCTGTGTGTGTGCAGCATTCCCAAGCAGAAAGCTGTCTCCTTGTAGGATCTGCGCTCCAGGACTGCTCTTAAAATGCTTTGTTGGCAGGTCTCCAGGCCAACAAGTGAGCACATGCTTTTCATGTTGTGTGGGGATCAATCCTGTGATGGCAGGAGGTAAGGGGAAGGACACGTTTACAGCTGAATCAATCTCTTCGCTCTGTTTTCTGAGATGCTGTGATTTGTGGCAGCGTTACTTCCCCGGCAGGAGAGTGGAAAGGATCTGGATACCACCTGGTATTCTCCAGCTTGGGCAAAGGAGACAGTGGGAAAGGCACCTCTTTCTCTGGGCCATGGGGTGCGGTAGCCAGGGGCTCCTGTGCACCCAATATAGTCATGGTGTGTCAGGTTGAGGTCCCTGCGGGTCTGGCTTGGGAGAGGGACTCAAATGCCCCTCTGGCTGCAGAGGCTGAGCCTGCAGTGGTGGAGTAGAGAAAATGGGGAGCTGGATGAGAGTTTTGGGGAGGGAAAAAGCAGTGGAATATGCTTTAGAGCCAAATACAATGGAAAGCATATTCAGGAGATTCTCCCCAGATCACATTCTGGAGTCCCAGCCTTCAGCTCTGCTCTGGAAAGGGCTGATCCCTGCCCCAGTCCCTCTTCCTGTAGTGGCATGTCTTGAGTTCTCTGCCTCACTCTCGTCACAACGTGCCTTTCCCCTGCTCTTGCCAATCCAGCATGTTCCTGTCTGTCCTGTTTGTGGTTCCCTTCTGTCTGCATTAGCAGAGCCTGGGCTCCCTTGGCACCTCCTCTGTAGGGTGAGGGTTTTTGCTTCTCTCATTTTCTAACCCTTTGATTGTTCCTGGCTCTCCAATTGTCGGGGACCCAGTGGACTTCTAGGCTCCTTCGTTTTGTTGTGGTAGGAATTGGCAAAAGCTGCTGCTGTTTGCAGAGTTTGAGAATCAAGTCCTGCTCATCTGCTCTCCTTATTCCACATGTATAAATAGTATTTAAGGAGATGTGTGTATGTATGTGCAAGTTTGGAGCAGCAAGGTGAATTCTGTGGTGGGAGAGCAGAGCTGGCCAAGCTGGCATCATGCAGGTGTTACATGGAGCAGGTGATTCTATGCATGTTGCAGTACAGCCCTGTGGATTGTCTGTCATTTTCTTGTCACTGCAAGGTCAGATCCTTGTCTGCATTTCCCTCTGACCTGAGCTCACCACGGCTCTTTGCCTGCTCCAACTTTGGGTCGGCAGCTCTTGGATTTGGAGACTGAGCTTCATCCTTTGCTGTCTGCTCCTGTGGGTTGTTCCTGCATATCAGTGGCCATCAGTGGTCCACCAGTTCATTTGGATTGTTCCTGGATTCCATACTTCAGCTTAGGGCTGGGAAGGGACTGGTATCAGCCAAAAATCTGGTTCATCCAGCTCATTACTGGCTTTGCCCACCTGCACAAAGGAATTGCTGTGGATCCATGGCACGAAGATTGTCATGCAGGGGTGAGGTGGTCGCTGCCAATTGCTGCATCTCATCAGTGATTTTGGAGGGAGACTCTGGAGAGGCAGGTTGATGAGGTTGGACACACCAGCTTGGAACTGGGGAGCAGGTGCTGGGGCAGGAGTAGGAAGGGGAGGAGGAGGCGGCCATAGAAACACGCAGGTCAGCTTTGGGAAGCTGTTAGCGACTCCGGTGCACAAAGTGATCTCCTGATTCGGCACTTTCCCTGCTGCTGAAATGAGAGGTCAGTGCTTTTCATTTCCAGCTTGCACGCAAGTCCCCAGCTCCTGGGGTTAAAAATCTCCGTAATGACCTGTCAGAGAGCGGATTATTAGCTGTACAGAGCTGAGGATGCTGTAGGGAGCAGATGGAAAATGGTCTGGCTGTGGCAGCCTAGCTGATGAAAGAATCCCTGGCATTTTTACAGTGTTTGCGTCTCTGGAAACACACTGAAGCTGCTTTCCAGGCTCCTGCCTGCTGGGGTTTGAAGAAATTTGTGTGTGTGTGTGTGTGTGGTGTGGGGTTTTTTGGCTGGTTTTTTGGGGGGGCTTTTTGTGGCTTTGTTTTTTTTTTTTACTTCTCATTTCTCTTTAAGTCACTTGTTTTTGAAGTGTCACTTGTAAATAGTACCAGGAGCGGGCAGGCCTGGAGCTTGGCGGGGAAGGGGAGGACAATGCTGCTGAAGAGAAGCCTCATCGAAATGGGTGGTCAAGGATTTCTTAAGGATTCTGAAGAACAGGTGGCCTTGCTGGGTGGTGCTGGGAAGAAGCTGTTACATGTGTTAATTATGTCTCATCAGGGTGCTGTGTCAGGTTGCGCGTGGGTGTCTTTTTTGTTTCCCTCCCTGGGGGGAGGCTGAGAAGAAGGTAGGAGATATTTTGGGTTTATGGGGGTCAGCTGTGGCGTGTGCAGGTAGGACTGAGCCCTCTCATCCCAGTTAATACTTTGTACTTATATAATTGCGTCTCTGTTTCCCCTTGGAAGCTTTTGGGCTTGGCCAGAGGTGGTGGTGTTAAACACTCCAAATCTGGGTACTGTGTTGCTTTGCCCAGAGGTGTGGGATAGGAACCCTTATGCTTCCCACTGTGATTTGGGCTTTGGTGACTGCTCTGACAGGTCCCAAGTGTCACAGGCACTCTGAAGCCTGTGATTTATTTCCCACCGAGGCACTTGCCTGGTGAGCAGCTCTTGTCCCTCACAGCCAGGCTGACGTGGAGAGGAGCCCTCACTGGGTGGCATTGGCAGGAGAGGAATCAATCCTCCCTCCCAGGGGCAGCGCTCGATAATTCAGAGGGAAATGGTGAGCGGGGAAATGTGTGAGTAATGTCTTGTTGGAGCCGAGAGCCGTGACCTGCCAGGGCTGGTATTGATCGAGGACCAGTGCCAGATGGCTGCTGCTGGGGGGGCGGCTGTGGAGCAGCCCCAGCCCAGGGAGTGGCAGAAGGAATGCTGTGAGGGGGATTTGGGAGGCTGGGGGTTTTGCTCTGCCCAGATCTCTCCTGCCTGCAGGTGTGGCTGTCAGTGATCTGTCTGCCCATGGCTCTTTGTGTGTAACCCTGTTCTCTTTGCTCTCCCTTCCAGCAGCGATGCCGTCACCTGGGCAGACCTCGACCACTGGAAGCCCCCCAAGGACGTAGGTGACCCCCAGGGCATAGAGGCAGGGAAGAGCCTTGAACTGTGAGGGGCCGTTAACTCTAAGATGTCCTTGAGCGGCGGAGCTTCCGGAGGGAAAGGAATTGATGCGAACCCGGTTGAGACGTATGACAGTGGGGATGAGTGGGACATTGGTGTAGGGAATCTCATCATTGACCTGGACGCTGATTTGGAGAAGGATCAGCAGAAGTTGGAAATGTCGGGCTCCAAGGAGGTGGGGCTCCCGGCACCCAATGCAGTGGCAACACTACCGGACAACATCAAGTTTGTGAGCCCAGTGCCAGGCCCGCAAGGCAAGGAGGGCAAATCAAAGTCGAAAAGGAGCAAGACTGGCAAGGACAGTGGGAAGCTGACCCCAGGGTCCTCTCTGTTCACTCCCAGTGAGGGAGCTGGTGGCAAGAAGGAGGTTCAAGGACGCTCTGGGGATGGTGTGAACTCAGGTGGTTTGGTGCCCGCTGTCACCCCGAAGAGCTCGGAGAAGTCGGCCAAGGCGTCTCGCAGTGTGGCTGGCTCCAAGAAGGAGAAGGAGAGCGGCTCATCCAAAAGCAAGAAGGAAAGGAGTGAGGGTGCGGGGGCTTCGACAGAGAAGGAGCCCAGTGTGCTGCAGCCCCTGGCCCTGGCAGTGAGGGTGGGACAGTATGATGGGGGCCAGGGAACAGAGCCTGCTGCTGCTGAGCAGCTTGGGAGTATAGCTATTGATACAGGAGCTGCGCTCAATCCCTTGGGAGTAAAGTCGGAGCTGGAGGATGGAGAAAGTGAGTGCCGACAGCTGAAAAAGGTGAAGTCAGAGAAGGTAAGAAAGGTGTTGGGGCACAGGTGTCATTGCTGCTGCTCACATGGTGTTTCTGTGACATTGCATTGTGGGTGACAAGGGAATGGGACTGTGTGTCTTGTACTGCTGGGGCCAGCACTGGTGTGTGGCTGGTGCCTCCTGGTTTTGGCATGAGAGTGGTTTGGCCATGCGATGTGCTGGTGTCTGGATGTGGCAGTGGAATGAGGGTGGTCAAGTCTGGCTTCTGGAGAACCATGTGTGAGCAAATCACCTGCAGACACTATGTTCTGGGTACCATCCTGCTATAGCCTCTGAGATTTGGTTTTCCTCAGCACTTTGGCTGTGCTGTATGGGTCCAGGCCTCTCTGGCCTCTGTCACTCTGAAGTCAAGGTGATGTCCTGGTGCTTTGCTACGTTTCCCAAGGGGACACAAAGAGTCTGTGCTGTGCTCTGTGTCCTGCTAGCTTCACACTGAGTGCCAAGGCTCTCTGCAGCTCCCAAAGGAATTTATTTCTCTCCAGTTGCATCATGTACAGAGAAGGATCCCTTAACATGTTAGTAGATGTGGGATCTGCATGGGCATGTGGATGAGCACAAGAAACAGGACTCACAGGAGTCACCGCCTCATTCCCGGGTCTGTCGATGGTACATGGACTCTGTCCCACTTGGGGTGGTGATCCAGGGTAGCTGTGGATGATGTTTGATGTTTTACTCCTCTACTAACACGTGGCAGTGATGCTGAGCTGGCCAAGCTGCTCTTGCAGGTCACCAGGGGCACAAAAAGCCCTCCCAATGGCAGATGACCAAAGGGGTGAGTGGCCTCCTGTCCATCTGGTGGCTCTGGACTCTGGGTGGCTGTGTGACTGTGCTGGATGTGGCCATTTTTCACGACTTTTCTCTGGGTTTTGAGCAATCACAGTGGCTGATGTGATTTCTGGCTCAGATAGGGAGGACTTTGAGCATGTGGAGGTCTATGCTTTCCTCTGTGCCAGCTGCACATGGAGTGTATGCCTGGTGAAGTCATGCATATGTCATGCACAGGGTGGGCATCACAAGTGTGTGTGCTATGGTCAGCTTGGCCCTGTTGCCATCAATATGTCCCAGAGTGTCATGAGAGTGGCTGGAGAGTATGAGAAGCAGCCAGAGGCAACATGTTTGCAGCCAGAGGTTCCATGGCAGGAGCCAGAAGTCCTGAGAGGATTTCTACTTTGACGTGGGGATCACAGTGTGGGCACTGGGATGGGTGGGGAAGGCACAGTGGCATTGGGAGAGGTGCTGAGACCAGAGAGTTGTTTGGGAGCATATATGGAGAAAAGTATATGGTGGGGATGGTCAGCCGCAGGATGGCTCTGGGACAAGGGTTCCTAAATAAGTTGGTGCTGCCTCCACTTACGAGGAAGACTCCTGGGACAGGTGATTGAAGCCTGTAAAATTCAGGAGTGGTGTGAAGATGTCTTGTTCCTTTGTTCTGGCAGTGAAACTAAAGTGAATGAAACCAGGAAGAGCAGCAGAAGCTCTTGTGTGTAAAGGTCTGGAATGCTGCTGCTAAAAGCTTTGGATGCTGGAAGTTCATCTATAATTTGGGGCACCTGAGTGGGTTCATGGATGAGAAACTCATCAGGAGGGTGTACAGGGCAATGTGTTTTGGCTTGGGAAAAGCATGAGGAGGACAGAAGCTTGGGAATTGGTTTGGGAAATACCTCAACATTCTTGGCTGTTATGTTCCCTTGTAGCCATCTGTGCTGGCTGCTGTGACAGCCAGCACTGCAGCCAACTGGACCTTGGGTCATCCCTGCATGGCTTTGCTGTGTTGTTACTATTAAAGATTTATTTCTTTCACTGATGCAGCTGCAGAAACTCTTTGCAGTTGGAGGTACCAATGTGATGTGTGGTGGTGGTGGACGAGAAGCTCCACACACACCTGGAAGCTCCTCTGTGTCCCGGGCTCATCCTCCTTGTGGGCAGCAGGGGAGGTGGGGGGGGATTTTGCCCCTCTGCTGCACTCAGGTGAGACTGCACCTGCAGACCTGCCGCCAGCTGTGAGGTCCCAGCATGAGAGGGATGTGGAACCGCTGGGGTGAGTCCAGAGGAGGCCATGGAGATTCTCTAAGGGCTGGAACCCCTCTGCTCTGGAGCCAGGCTGGGAGAGCTGAGGGTGTTCACCTGGAGAAGGCTCCAGGGAAGCTTAAAGGGGCTCCATGGGGAGGACATGGGGGAGTGGCTTCCCACTTGCAGAAGAGGGGGTTGGAAGGGATATTGGGAAGAAACACTTTCTTGTCAGGGTGTTGAGGCCCTGACACAGGTATCTCTGAGAAACTGTGGCTGCCCCATCCCTGAAAGTGTTCCAGGCCAGGTTGGATAGTGCTCAAAGCAGCATGGTCTAGTGGGAGGTACCCCTACCCATGGCAGGAGGTGGAAAGAGATGGGCATTAAGGCTGCTTCTAACCCAAATTATTCTATCTTCTCTGTGCCGACACCCAGTGAGGATGGTTCTGCCATTTTACTTGTCCAGATTCAAGCATAACCCCCTTGGTGAAAGCTCAGGCTGGAGGGCTGATCCCTGTTTGGTGAAGGGATTTGATGTCTGGATCTTCAGGAACATATGTCACTTAGGAGGAAGCATTGTCTGTGTTTCATCAGCATCCTGGGGGCAGCTGGATGGCTTCCTATGGGTCGGGAAAGCCGTGGGCGAGGAGAAGAAAGGTATCTGCCTGGTAAGGGGTGGGAAAGCAGTCTTGTGTCTCCAGGAAGAGGCTGAAGCTGGGTGGATGCCTGGGGCAGGGTGGAGGATCGATGGGATACAATGTGGATTTGGCTTGTCCTGTCTCCCGAAAGTTGCAGCGATGTCACAAAAAATGAATGTGGAGTCCAAAGAACAAGCCAAGAGCAGAGGTATGTGCTGCCTGTGAGAGGCAGGGCAGCTCCTCCAGGCTGTGCATCGGGAGCATTAAGGCAGAGGTTCATTCTGCCCTGGGGACAAACCTGCTTGGGAAGCGAGAAACTTGCTCAGACTGAAACAGGAACAGCCACAGCATGACTCAGCCAACCTTTGGTCTCTGTCAGCTTGTCCTTTGCTTAACCCTCTACTGCTCCCGCTTCCATTTCGGGCAGGGAAGCTGTGGATGAAGAAAGGGAGACTGTCCCTCCACTGCTGAAGCTGGGGTGGGTGACCTCCCTGGAGGTCAGACAAAGGAGATGTGTGCTGAGCTAGTCGCCGCCGGCCCGGGAGGCTCTGTTGTATCTCCATAGCTGGAATAGCAAGCACTTTAGCAGGTAGTATTTTTCCTTGATGAGGTGCTTCAATGCAGCAGCCAGCTCTTGCCCCACCCAGCTCACCCCACTTGCCTCTACTTCTGCTTTTGTGTTCTTCCAGTATCTTGCTGCAGGATTTGGCAGCCATTGAGTCCTTGTTGGGTGTAGGAAGGAGCTTTGCTTTGGGCTTTGCCAGACACTTTCCCACGTCAGCTGGTGCTCCATGGCTCTGTGCACAGGCGAGAGTTCACCCTTGCTCCCATCTCTGACACAGCAGTGATGGAGCCTGTGGACATGGCCCTTGGGCTCCATGGGATGTGTTTTGCCAGTATGACCCCATGGCTCTGGTTGCTGCTTCCTGGGGTGAAGCCTCCAGAGCTGAATGTCCCAAATATCCTTTTCCTTGGTGTGGATCTTGGCTGTGTCCTGGCTTGTTACATGCTCTCCTCAAACCCAGTGCCATCAGTGTGTTGGGGCAGAGGCAAAAACTTCTCCGGGGGTGGTGCTGATCTTGATGAAGCCCGCTGGTGATAACCCTGGTGAGGCTTTCCAGGGTCTCTGGGATGGGCTGATCACCTCGAGGTTTGCTTTTGGCTGTGGTCAGTGCCTGGGCAGGTCCTTGGAGCCCCAGAAAATATTTGAAGGGGCAGCAGTGGAACCTTAAAATACTTGCAGCAGGGAGGGAAAAGAGCTTGTGCTGGTGGACCCATGAGCATAGTGACCAGTGGCTGGGTCAGTCCCTGGGTCACTTGTGATGGCTGGAGCTACCTTGAGGTTTAGTTTAGTTTGCTTTGTTTTGCTTTGCTTTGCTTGGATATTGGTGCTGGAAAGGAATGGCATCTCTTGGTGAGCAGCTGAACTCAGCAAAATGGCTGTGCACAGAGGGGCAGCGCTGATTTTGCCCCACCAGCCACTGTTGTGTGGCCAGGCTGGCCTGGGGGCTGGTGGCTGAGCTGGCCCTTTCCTCAGCAGCCCTGCACCCACCACACTGCCCACCCTGGGCCCCTGCACCCGCTCCGGGGCGTGCTGGCCCAGCCGGGGGATGTTGAGCATTAAACAAAAGAGCCTCCCAGCTCTTGGCTGCTGCTCCGGCTTTGTTTTGATTGCGAGGTTGTTCAGCAGGAGGAGGGAGGGTTGTTTTTTTTCCTTTCTCTTCTGACAAGCGTCCAGATGTGATGCTGCTGCAGACAAGGGAAAGGCAAACAGAAGCCGCTGGAGACTCGGCTCTTCTGAAAAGCCTCTCTGGGTCACGTGTGCTGCGGTTTTGGGCAGCCAGGAGGGTGGATTCATCCGTGTCCCTCTGCGGGAGAGGGGGTTGAAGCCACTGGTGCATTTTTTTTCTCCTGAATTTCTCCCTAAACACAGTGTGGTGTTGCCCTGTGCGTGCTCAGAGCAGGCATCACTGCTATGGGTGACCTGATAGAGAGGGACTGTTGTAAGATGGGGGATGCTGCAGTGTGTTCACACCAGAACTGGTGTGAAAATGCCCTTGCAGTTCTGTGGGAGGACTGTGTGGCAGCAGAGGGAGTGCTTGGGGTCAGGTGGCAGTGGAGACAGTGGGGTGGTGGCTCCACACCAGTGGCAGCTGCCAAAAAAATGAAATATGCCCAAAAATACATCTGTGCACTGTCCCTGCTGCTGCTGGCTTATCCAGCAGTTTGCAGGGTGGCTTTGGTGTCACCTTTGTGGATCTTCTTGCCCTAATCCAGGGATGCAGACCTGTGTGGTGCCTCCAGTGCTGGTCCTACAGCCTCAGAGGGACATGGGATGGACTCCCAGGTGCCAGGTGTCCTGCACCATTTATCCTTTACCTGGAGTGAAGGCATGGTTGCCTTTTTTTAGCCATTTTTCCATTGCTGGGGGAAGGGATGAAGCTTAGTTCTGCATACAGTGGCAAGGATTGGGGTGAGGGATTCCTGTGTGACTCCAACTTGAAGGGGTGAGATCTCTGTCTCTCTGCTGGGTCCAAGCCCAACAGGAGATGGCCACAGACACTCTTAGGAACATTTCTTGATATGGCAGAGAACCAAGAGATGTTGGGGGTGGTCCCAGCCTTGTGCTTTGAAGATATGCTTGGGATTTTGACTGGTGTGGATTTCCTTGTCTTGGGGCCAGAGTTTGGGTGGAGAAACTCCCAGTGGAGCTGTTTTGGTGAAAACAGTTGTTGCTTTTTCAGCCCCTCCAAAGCTGGCTTTGGAGCTGGCGTTCACCCTGTGCTTTGTTTTCCCCAGGGATTTTTAGGGCATGTGGGAAGTCCACTGATTTGCTAGGGACCCCCCAAACCTTGGGGAGAAGTTGTTTCCCAGCCCTTGTTCTGAAGGGCTTGTTTCTTTCCAGGGAATGGCAGCTCAGGGAGGTGGCAGGGCCGTGCAGGACTGCTCTTGCCTGAACCTCTCACCATGGTTCTTTTTCTCCATGATCCCATGCTGGAATCAGCTGTCTCCAGCTCTGCTGGCAGAGCTGTGTTGGGAGTCCTTGGGAATGACACCACTCATTTCCTTATTGTCCCTGGCTCCGCCGCCCAGAGCCTTCTGCTCTAGGAACAAGGCAAGAAGGGGGGCACACAGCCAACATGTGTCAAGAGCTACAAAGGAGGAAATTAGCCTCGTTCACTTCAAACCTTGGGGTTAGTGCTGGAGTTTTGGCTCCTGCTGAGAGGTTATTTATATGTGGGCTTTCTTTTATAACCACTGGATGTAGCAGGCTGGGAGTTCCAGCTGATCCTACCTCTGAAGGCTTTACAAAGGGAAAATTGCATCTCTCCCTTGTTGCTTTCCCAGATGGCAGTGTTAGGAAGGACTAAAGGGCTGAGTTAGCTTTGATGCCCGACCCATCAGCCTTGCTGCATCCCAGTGAATTGGCTGCCATGCCAAAACATGGCCCAATCTCCACCAGAACGGGCAGAAGGACATGTGGCTCCCCGTCAAGGACATGGTGGTAGGAAATAAAACAGCGCTGGGAAAGAAGAGAAAAAACCTCCCTACTCCTGAAGTGTGAGAGCAAAATGACTCCATGGTAACGAAGGGGCTGATAGAGGGGGGACAGAGGAGGAACAGCCCCTTCTCAGCTTTCTGGATGCAAACAACCTGCAAATCTGCTCCCCCAGTACTTTGATGAGAGATTTTAATGGGAAGGCCGGCGGGTGATTGATCCTGCTGACTCACGGACCTGATTCCTCCCTTGAGAGCAACGGCAGCTGCTGGAGATGGGTCAGATCTTGGGGCTAGCAGACTCTGGTAGACTCCGTGCTGATTTTTTGCTTTGCTTCCAGGCTGGCGGTAGCTGCTCATTAGCCTAATGACCCCAGTTACCCAGCACCATTTATCTGCCGAGGGAGATTTCTTTAAAGGAAGATTTGCGCCTCTGGAGCGTTGTGCAACCCCGAAGGCTTCAAAACCCTGTGAGCTGCTCCCGAAGCCCTGCCGGGGAGCTGATGCAGGGGGAGTGTGCCAGGAATAACCCGCTAATGAGCAAAGCTGCTTCTCCACCCGGCAGCCAGGGAGGCCATGGGAAAGGGCAGCAGAGCACAGGCTGCCTGTGTTTCCCCTCCTATGCTTTTAAAGGCTGCTTGGTTGGGGATTCACTGCCTTTTCCCTGTTTTCTGCAGGCACGACATCTTCTGTGCCACTGCTTTCACAGTGCTGCATTGCTCTGCTGCTACTCTCGAGGATGCTTTGGGTTGGAGCTGTGAAATCCATCCTGTGAATCCTTGTGTGCAGGCAGCCCTGAAGATGTGTTGGGCAAGAGGGCACTTAAATCCCCAGAGCTGAAGCCGGGGAGGAAAAAAGGCAGTGGCGATTGCTATGAACTTTCTGTGGTGGTTTTGTGACATTCTTACCTCGTGGTGATTAGTGCCTGGAGCCTGAGTGCTCATTGGGTGCAGGAGGAGCCACCCCAGGGCTCAGAGCTGTTGAGCAGCAGCTGGGAGAGCAGCCCAGGGCTGTGAAGCAACTGCTGGGCTCTGGAATGATTTAAAGCCACCAGCAGCCTGACGATATGTTGTATTTGGTGACAACATCTGCTCGATATATTCCTGTCCCTGTTACTCATTCCTGCCCACGGACCAGATCCGGGAACTGATTGATGTAAATAAATGTGCTCAGGGTTTTCTGGGGTGAGCTCAGGTTGTGGGCTGGCATGGATGGGTGAGCTGGGATGGATGGGGCATGGGCAGTGGTGGTGGCACCTTGGAGGCTTTGCTGTGGTGTAAAGGTTTTAGGGGCTCACTGGCCTCTGACAGGGCTCACAGTAGCTTTGGTGAGCTCTGCTCAACCCAGGAAAGCAAGTGGTACCTGTGCTCCCCATCCTTTCTCCTCCTGTGCCTCCAGCCTTGCCAGCTGAATGGTGCCAGCTCCATCCCAGTGTTCTGTGGGCAGGATAAATCTCTTTGCAGGAAGATGCTACCACAAAGCTTTTGTATGATGTGGTGATGGCATGTACTCACATCTGCTGACTTTTCCCTTGCCCTTGACACTGAAGTGGCTTTAAAACTTGGTATCTAGACTTACTTTAAAATACTGTTTGGCCCTCATTCACTTGGGATGTCTTGGAATGTGTTATGATGAACAGTGTGGAGAGCATACCTGCTTTGCAGGCCTGAGCTGGAATTCTGGTTGGGATGTGGATGTGACCATATTTTGGTGAGGGGGTGAGATGTGATAAAGCTCAAAACTGGATTTTGCCTGGTGCTGAGGGAGTAAGAGAACCCTCTGGGCTGCCCTCCTTAATGCAAATGCTGGAGCCTGTGTGTCTCAGTTTCCCCTATTCTCTGCATGGATTGCCTTCTCCTGTTAGGCTGGAGCATGGGTTTTGCTGGGGGGAGCACAAGGTGTGCTCTGGGTAGAGAAAACACTGTTGCAGCTACAAGTCCTGTGGTTGTGGCATTGTGGTTTTGGGTTCTTTTCCCAAGCCAGAAAGTAATTTCATTCCACGAAGCTTGCTTGCTCCCCCCATTACCCATGGAAAGGCAGTGTTGTGATATTTTCCCCAGATACTGTGCAAGTGAATGCTGTTCCTAGATTCCCCCAACCCCTCTCTGCACTCATCAAAGTGCAGGTACACTGCATGCCCCTATGGGAATGGCCCTCTCATCTGGGTAACAGGTAGCTGTGACATGTTCTGGAGTCAGCTGCATGCCATGTGCCTGGTGGTCACCATCCTAGGATCAGGGCTCAGAAAAAGGACCCTGGAGCTGGGTCTTGGTCTTTGGTGTTCAAGCTGGACTGGAGGAGAGAGAGCTGCACCCACCTGATGGGTCATCTGTGGGTGGTGGCAAGTGTAGTCTTGTGGTCTGAAAGGGAAGGCCATCCCAAAAATCCCTGTTACCACTGCAGCTGTGGTGCCGAGGAGAGGCTGTGATGCCCATGTGGTCCCTCAGCAGACATGGTGTAGGCTGAGAGCTAGTGGCTACTGTGGCTACACTAGCTCCAAGCAACTGTTTCCAGCTGGTGCTGCCTTGCCAGCTTGGGATCCTGACCCTCCTTCCCCAGTGGGATACCAAGCCCTAGGTCCTCACTTCTGTGTCCCTCTGACCCTCTGTGGGGTAAAGAATGGATATCCCTTTAGAAGGGGAAGAGAACAAAGAAAGGGCTCACTAAGAGAGTAGTGAGGCATTGGAACAGGCTGCCCTAGGAAGTGGTGGAATCACCATCCGTGGAAGTGTTTGAATAGTGTGTGGATGTGGCACTCTGGGTTTGGTGGTGAGCATGGTGGCACTGGGTTAATGACTGGACTAGAGGTGCAGCCTTTATGAATCTATGAAAGCTGGAGCCAAGTTCTGGGAATCAAATGGCGTAGAGAAGCTTGGAAAACAGGAGAGCACTGAGTCTGGGCTCTATGTGCTTAAAGGCTAGGGGAAATTGCTTTCCCAGGCTGAAAGGAGAGGATGGCTGAGTATCAGGCAGCTCTTTGAGGTGGTGACAAAGTCATCAAGCAGAGCTGTCCCCTGCTGGCAAAGCTCTCATACCCAGGTGGGACCAGTGGATCTACGGGGTGCCTTGTACACAGGGCAAGGTTTCAGCATTTCCAGGGCTGTTTGCTGTTCTGTGGCTTGGAGGGGAAGAAGGTGACTGTGTCTATGTATCATGGCCCTGGTTTGCTGACTGTCAGGTTTCTTTCTTTGTTCAGCATTAACATTTCAAGGTGCAGGAACCCTTTGGGCATCAGTGTTTTATGGTCTCACAGGCTGGCTATTAGTACTCTGCTTTGTGGGTAGGGTGAGGGAGTGGAGGGGCTGAGGGGTGAATGGCCCTTTGAAGGAAACCAGCCTTTTGGTCAAACCCCTAGGCCACAAGCAGAGCTACCTGGACCTGGGGGAAGAGTTGAAGCCCCTTGGTGGTGGGAAATTAGGTGATATAACTCTCAGGCTGGGTCTGGATCTTGCATACAAAAAGCAAAGGTTGCATATGAAACCACACCCAAATGTGACCAATTACACCATGGCTTTGCCAGATCACTGCTTGGCTTGTAGAAGAGCCACCTCCCAGGAAAAGGCCCTGCTTTACAGGGGCTGACAGCCTGTGCTCCCCACTGCTGCTTCCTCCAGACCAAGAAAACAGAAGCTGTTTGTGTTCCCTGTGATAAGATGCCTCAATGGTAGCTTGGACCAGCATGTGTCCTGTCCATGTGGTCTCTCAGTAGGGTCAGTGTCTTCCTGCTCCCCCAGGGACCATGAAGAGGTTTGTGGCATTAAAAAATGGAAGTACTGGGATTTTCAGGCTGTATACTCATCAGTAATGTTTTGGCTCTTTCATGAGCATATTCCCATGTGGGGCCCTGTGAAGGAGGAAGACACAGCAGAGAGGGCAGCAACTCATCTGGTTTTAGTTTTTCTTGTATGGACAGAGGCTGTTTTGGGGTTCCCTTGTACCACCCCTGTATACAGTGCTTTCAGTGTGCTTGGGCCCTGGGACCAAATCTCCCTTCCTCTGCAGGGAAGGGGCTGTCCTTAGCTACCTTTGGCTGGGAGGACATGCCATCTTCATGGTGACCTGATGGCCTCCAGCCTTTGGCCACAGGAATGAGAGCGACCAGACTTGCAGGTGCCTGTTGTTTCTGGGCAAGAAACTAATGGTTTCATCCTTCAGGCCATCAAAGCAGACAGATTTTTCTGGGCAAAGAGGGAATCCAGTTTGGTGCAGATCTCAGGCTGGTAGCACAAGGAGCCTGTGATGAGAGGTTGCCTTCTCTTTTGGAGCCACCATCATGAACCACAGCATGTGAAGTAGGGTTGAGAGGCTGGAGTAAATTGGATGTTTTTGGGCATGGAGATGTGTTACAGTGCAGTGTTTTATTCCTTACCCACTGCTCCACTGTTGTGTGTTACCCAAAAGCCTTTGGGAATATTCCTTCCTGGTTGACCTGTTTCACACATGACACTGGAGCAGCACCCAGTGAGGTGCCTCAGCAGCCTCTGTTGGTTGAGCAATCCCAGCCTCCTGCCAGTGAGTGAGGCCATTAAAACCCAGTCTCCTCTGGGAGCTGATCATCTGAAGTGGGAGATGGAAGGAGCATTGCTTTCAATTTCCCATTGATCCTAATGAGCCGATGTGGGAGACTCGGGAGGCTTGGCTGTGTTGGGGCTCTTAGCTCCACCAGCACTCAGAGCTGATCCCAGGTCTGCTTTGCTTCTCAGTTCTAGGAAATGGAATAAAGAGAAAACCACTTAGGAGGATTTTAATCAGAACTTGGCAGAAGAACTTAAGGAAATCCAAGAAGTCTTCTGACAACCGCATTTCACGCTGAGATTGCCAGTGAATGGCAAAGACAGGGCCTTGGCTTGGGTGGGTGGGGTTTCTTCTGGCTCATTTAATGGGATGCCATTCCTGCCCTCCCTGGCTGGGAGGAGAGGAGAAAAATAAGCCTTCTTCAGTATGCTGGAGACTTGTCAGCTGGAAATTAGTTGGAGTCCTCTGGGAGTAGATGATGAAAGTCATCCCAGATCTACTGGATATGGCCAGTAGGTTCAGGAGGAGGAGATGGTGTTATTTTTACTAATGGTGGCCTTGGAGTTCGAGGGAGTTTTGTGGTGTGGCTGGATTTCTTCAAGATTTCTTGGAAGGCTGGAGAGGTGGGTCTGTGTACACCAGGTACAAGGTCCTGCTGCTGGGCTGGAGCCGTCCCTAGTACAAACATAGGCTGGGTGGAGAATAGATTGAGCACAGTCCTGGGGGAAGAGCCTGGGGATACAGGTGGCTGACAAATTGGATGTGACCTGGCAATGTCTGCTTTTAGCCCAGAAAGCCAGTTTGGGCTGCATCCTGAGGAGTGCATCTCACAAGTGGAGGGAGGGGGCTCTGCCCCACGCAGGTGATACCCCACCTGCAGAGCTGCCTCTAGTCTGGGGGTCCCAACATCAGAAGCTGCTGGAGTGAGTCCAGGGAATGCCATGAGATGATCTGAGAACTGGAGCTCCTCTGCTCTGGAGCCAGGCTGGGAGGACTGAGGATGTTCACCTGGGACTCCAGGGGGAGCTTCAAAGGGGCTCCAGGAGAGCTGGGAAGGACTTTGGACAAGGAGTGCGAGGACAAGGGGAAATGGCTTCCCACTGCCAGAGGGCAGGGGTAGATGGAATATTGGGAAGGAATTGTTTCCTGTGGGGTGATGAGGCCCTGGCACAGGTTTCCTAGAGAAGATGTGGCTATGTTGTCCCTGAAAGTGTTCCAAGCCAGGTTAGGTGGGGGTTGGAGCAACCTGGTCTAGTGGGAGATGTCCCTGCCTTGGTAGGGGATGGAAAGAGATGAGTTTGAAGATCCTTTCCAACCCAAACTGATCTGTGATTCAGTGGTGCTGAGGTGTTGCTGGTGAGTGCTCTTGAGAGTGAGAAATGCTGCTGTGAGGTTGAAAGCCCTTGAGGATAATGTCCAATTTTGAGCTAAGATGTGTGAGGAGTGGACAAACCTGTTGCTGTGATGGGAGATTTCATCAGCTCTGCAGACTCTCACTTAGAGCTGATGGCGAGTTTTCCATAACATCTTCTTAGCCCAAGTTTCTTGGCTTGACTGTAACTCCTTCTGTAAATTGTTATTTTGGAATATTTAATTTAAAAATCTATGGAGTGGTGTGAGTAGCTTGGTCATTTAGGGGCAGGAGAGTTGCAAGAGCAGTTCTTCCATGTGTGTCCTGCAGCTGGGTGACCCAAATCAGCTTTTGTTTTCTGATTCCTGGGGAGGGGAGCATGTAGTTCTGGTTTATGAGTGTGGGCCTGGCATTGTTGAGCAGAAACCCCCCCAAGTTGTTTATTTATAAAGGTCTCTTCAGGACTGCCTTGTACCAAGGCTTTTTGTTTTATTGGTATTCCAGCATCTGGACTGTTTTCCTAAACGTGCTTTCATCCAAGGAGAGATTAAGGGAGTGACAACTGTTCTGATAAAGCTGCCAAAAATAATCTTTGCTGGAGACTAAGTACCTCTCTTGGGACTTTGTCTTGTGAAACAATTTGTGGGTGAGCACGAAGAACCATCCTAGGAAGCTCTGAATGCTCCAGATCGTTGTTCCTCCTGGGGGGGTTGGAGGACTCTGAATTTTCCACAAGAGTGTTTGAATTTGTCATGTGCTGCCTGAAGTGATCTAATAGCAGTCAGGGAAGTTTCAGGAGTTTGTGGCTGAGATGACTGAATCCCTAAGAGAAGAGATCTGCATGCAATGTGGTTAGATTGATGGGAACACTGCTGATGCACACATCCATCTTCCTCACACCTCCCAATGGATTGCTCATGGATGGGTTGTCATCTCCTGTGACAAGCTGATGTAATGAGGGTGATAGCTTGTGTAGCTTTAGGTGTCAAGTATGTGATGGTGGCAGTGTGATACAGATAATCCCTGAGGTTTTGTATGAAGATCCATCTGAAAGTAGGTTGATGCCACATTGGAGTAGTTTGGCTCTCAGCACCTGAGACGTGCTGAGCTCAGCAGAGCACAGTGGTCTAAACGCTGCCCCCTTTGTCATTCTCCTTCTGGCAGTGTTTTCCTTGAAGTCACATGTCCCTATGCTGTGACTGTTTGACAACTTGTGCAGTGACAGGGAGCTGAACTTCTTCCTTGATGAGATATGTAGGTATACGTGGCATGTGTTCTCCAAACTTGTGTGGCCCTGAAGCAAAATACTGTTTGGATGCCATCTGTTTCCTGAGGGGCAGAGTTAGAGCTGCTGGAGGAAGCTTAACATGCTTCTGTGGGCTGTATGTTGCCCTGTGCCTCTCCCAAAGGACCTGGGATTGGCTGCTCTGGGTCAGTTCAGTTAATTCACAATTAACAAGGTGCTATTAAAAGCACACTCATAGGAGGACTTGCTCTGAGGCTCTTGGCTAGTGGCTTGTGTATCCCACCTGGGAATCACACCATGGCCCATGAGCAGATGGGTGAATGGCCCATTGCATATCCTGGGTTGGAAGTAATCCACAAGGATCATCAAGTCCAGCTCCTGGCAGGCTTGACTCCATAAACAGTTATGATATTAACTTGGAAGAGATAGTGTTGGGTGGGACAGTGTGTTCCTTCTCAGGGATCTCTCCGGTCTAGAAACAGGAACTCTGGAAAGCACCATCAGAAAGCATCATCAAAAACCACCTTAGTGTCTCTGCCTGTGGAGCTCCTGACATTCCTAGGATGGGCTGAAGGCATCTGTGCTGGCTGGGAGCTGTTCTGGCTGCTGCCTGGGGTCATGGTGCAGGATGAGGGGCCTGGCTGTGGAGACTCACTGAAGGGCTCCAGCTGGCTTGTGACCCAATGAGGCTGAAAGTAGCTGCTCTTCCATCTGGGCCAAGAATTTGTCACCCTGTCCTGGCATTGGGCTGGCATGCTCTTCCAGTGTCAGATTTACTGCTGTTGGCCCCCTAATGTCCAGTGCAGCTTGCTTTTATGAAACTCTGCTTGCTTTTATGGGACCAAAACTAACATGTCAACATCGTTAGACTCTTAGTATCATTTGAATGTCCAACACTGCAGGTCTTCAGCTTGTTTCTTATGGTGAGGTGATTGTACTGTGTGTGCTTTTGAGTGAAGTGTAACCAGTTGGGTGAAGGTTTTGATCTTCTCTCTTACTCAGATCTTCTCTGCACAGGGGAAAGGAGTCTTTTATCTGAGTGTATTTTTTGTGGCCGGGGCTCCCTGTTCCTTCCTGAGCCATGTGTAGCCTGGTAGTGTTTTAGTGGGAAGAAACAAATGGCTGAAGCAGCTGCCTGGACTTCACCCTGCAGAGGAGATGGTTTGGGGGAAGTGGGGATGGAGAGGGGGTACTGCCTTGGGCTTGAGGCTTGATCCAGAGTTTCATCCCTGAATCACTACAGGATGTGGGATGTTGGCATATGGATGTGAGTGCACTACTTGGAGAAGTTGGAAGGTGTCCCTGCCCATGGCAGGAGGTTGGAACTGGATGAGCTTTAAGGTCTTCTCCAATCCAAACTTTTGTGTGGCTCTGTAAGCTAAGTTTGGCTCTTGCAGGTGATCATTTCAGATCAGTGATGTCCTTTTGTGCAGGTCTTTGCCCCAACATTGCCTGTTTTCTTGTTGCTGACAGCTTCAGTGCCTTTGCCATTCCTTTCTGTTGTCCTGGTGTGAGAAGCAACAAAGCTGGAGGGGCCAGATTTGGTTCCATCTTAGTGTTTCATAGACTCACAGGCTGCTTTGGATTGGAAGGGTCTTCTAAACTCACTTCATTCCACCCTGTGCCATGGGCTGGGACACCTACCACTAGACCAGATTGCTTCAAGCCCTGTCCACCCTGACCTCAGATGGGGCAGATACAACTTTTTTGGGCATTCTTCACCTGGGCAAGGTGTTTTCCTCCACCTGTGTCCTTTGAGAGTCTGTCTCTCCTGGATGACAGGCTGGGATATGAGGTCCTGGTATGCAGGAGATGACAGCCATGTCTTTGCTTAATGGTTCCTGCCTGGAGAAGGGAGCAGAATATGTGGGGATGGGAGGCAGAACTGGGGGATTGTTCTACTGTGGCATCTCTTATCTTGCCATTGTCCTGAACCACTTTCAGCCCAGCCAGGTTTCAGGACCAAGCTCTCTGGACACAGCTGGTATTTGGTGACAATCTCTTGGAAGATGGGAGATCTCAGAGGAGAGCTTCCTCACAGGTTTGTGTTCAGCCTAAATGTGGGCACAGGAACCTTCCTGCTTCCTTGTGCAGTCATGGAGCTTTACTGCTCCCCCAGGAGATGTCCTGCCTGCTCCTGGCCATCCCTTCCCACACTGCTGCTCAAGGTTTTGTGCAGCCATGTGGGGAATTGGGTCAGGGGCATGATCTAATTAAAAGCTGTGCTGAGTGACATCAAAAGCAGGTTTTAACCAGGCAGTTTTCTGACAGTCCACAAATGCCTGTGTTAGGCAAAGAGGGCTTTGAGCCACAGCAGGAATAAACAGCCATGGGTGGATTGTAGGGAGATGGTTTCTTCTGGTGGTGGTGCTGGTCTGTGAAGTTTTGCTGTGTTGGTAGGCAACCGTAGGGACAACAAACCCAGCTCCCACTTGGATTCTGGCTGGTGAGTCTTTGTTTTCTTCCCAGGGAGCCCAGTCTCCCTCCCTTGCATCTGTTTCATGGTTACCATTGCTCATGGAGAGCCTCTTAAGAGATATTTCTCAGGCTCCTTCTCTTCAAGGGTGCAGCCAAGAGCTGTGGATGCAGGGGAAGACTGGAATTGCACCGAACCCATGCCCATCCTCACTGCCTGGGGCGAGGGAGGGTTGCCTTCAATAATCCTGACTAATCCTTTAATCTGTATCAACACTGATAGGTATTAAAGCAGCAGATAAGGTTCAGACCATGGCTTGGAGCTCAGCGATATCCCCACCCTCTTCCAGCTAAATCTGGGCTGATTGTGCTTTCTCTTAAGGGGACCGTGCTTGTTTGCTGAGCAGCTGCACTGGGTTGAGAGGGTGGATTAGCTGTTCCCAGCTGGAATATGCTCTTGTTGCTGGGCTCCAGTTTGCCAGACAAGTCCATTGGTCTGTGTGTGTTCCTGGTAACCAGCATCCTGTGCTTTCTGGAGCAAACCCCTGTAGGCTCATGTTGTTCCTCTGCCAGTCTGCAGCAGATCTGTAGTCTGCTGCTTTTTATCTGTGTTGCTCACCTGGATATAAGCCTCATTCAGCTGTAGACAGCTCACAGAGTTCTTAAGCAACAACACAAAGCTCTCCTGAATCAACCAGTGCTGTGGATCTGTGGTTCCTTTCTGCCTGCTGCTCACAGCAGGATTTCCCTCCTCCCACACCTCCACAGCAGGACTCCCACCACCACGTCCTTCCCCTCCAGGCCTTCCACTCTGTTCTTTTTAGGTGCCTTTCCTCATGGTTGAGGTCTGCAATGTTCTCACTTATAGGTTGCTGGACACCTCCAGTTACCCCAATAATGCAGTGCTGTGAAGGCAGGACTCCAGAGCTGGCTGTCCTGTGTTTGGTGGGCACCAAACCAAGGTTATTAATGCTGGGAAGAGCTGCTCCCAGTTGAGTTCACTGTGCAAAAGAAATTGTCCCTATTGTTTTTGCTGTCACAGGCTCATCCGCCCTTTCCATGTCCTCTTCCAGCTTCTGCCCATGCTCATGGGATTGCTCCAAGTTTGCCACTGGTTCCCTCATCAGCAAAGCCATGGTTAATCCTTCCCTTAAATCCTTTAAGCTGTCAGCAAACAACCTCCTTCTTAAAATTCTAGCACGCAAGCTCAGCTGGGACAGAGCCTGGCTCACAACCTCAAGGTTTCATTTTTGTTACCAGATTAACACCTCCAGTCCTTCCTGGTCCCAGTTTTGGCTGGCACTGCAGGCTTCTCACCATGGCTGTGGAGCAATGGATGGCTCATGCATGTTTGTGGCCTTTTGTAATATATCTGAGGTGTAAAAACATTCAGGTTCTGGATTATGTAATGGTGGGTTCCAGGTGTGTTAGGTGATTTGAAGTCACAGGTGAGAATATGTTGCTTGGATTCCATGTGGATGAAGTCTCACCTCTCTGAAGAGCCACCTGTCCTATGAGACAGAATGTGTTGGTCCTGTTTCTTGTCTGCATAAGCTCAACATGCAGCCAGTGGCACCAAAATGGGCTGAAAAATAAGAGTAAAGCTTTTTTGTGGTCATGCTCACCTGCCTGCACCCAAACTCACATCTTTGCTGTTTTGCTCTCAGACATGACTGTTTGGCTCTTTCAAGTTTGTTCATTCCTGTAAAAAACACAAGGTTGGTTCACTGTTTTGGGCTGTATTTTCATTGGTGTTTAGGTTAGGAGCTTCAGGTGTTGTACATCTTCTTTTGGAGTATCTCTGAATATCCCTTCCTTCAAAAGTTGACATCCTCCAAGGCATTTGGTGGGATCCAAGAGAACAAAAAATTGGTTTCTTAAAGTCTCAACCCACGTCTTGAGTTTCTCTCCTGTGAAATTTGGGTTTCTCCTTTAAAACTCCTGATGAAATAGTTCAGAATTTATGGGATTCTCATTACAGGACTGTCATACAAGAACCACAAACCTTTTTCCACTGTTGATTCCAGAGGGAGAAAGGCTCTGAAACTCCCTGAGGAGTACTGAATGGCATCTTGCTGCTGAGTGGCTGCATCTGGGGATTACTTGGTAAAACAGAAGGAAGGGGAAAAAAAGGTTAATGCAGTGTTGGCAGCAGGCAGCTCCAGCAGCTTATGTCCTTCAGGTTTCTGTGATTCAGCTTGGTGACTTGAGTGCAGGTGGTTCTCAGCTTATCCCTCAGGTCTACCAGAGGAAAATGGATTTGAGGAAATACCATATTAAATCTAAATTTCTGAAAAATTGATTTCTTAAAATTGATTTTTTTTCAAAAAAAGTGCATTTGTCAGCAGGGGCTAATTGTAAAAGGCACGTGGCTTCTGCATGTGGCCCTGTGAGCCCCTTCTTTGCATAGGCTGTTTTCCTGCTTTCTTAACTCTGGACCAGTGACAGGACTCATGGAGCAACCAGCTCTATCCTGATGCCTGTAACACTGCAAAAACCTTAGGGCCAGATTTGGGGTGAGTTGAGGTGGGAGAGCCCCCATGGGCAGATGCCAGGCAGCTCCTGCTGCTGGCTGCCACTGTGCTTTCCAGGAGCTCTGGTGAGGGTCAGCCTCCAGGCATTACATGCTTTCTTGCAGGCTGCTGTGCTTGATCATTTGCTGCTGGCAAGCATGGGCTTGAGCAAAAGATCACCTGGATCTACAGGGTTTTATTTATTATTATCATTTTTTTTTGCAAACAAGCGGGGTGATGTGTGCTTGGCTGCTGGCACTGCATCCTGCAGCACAGGACAGATAATCGGCCTGGCTGCTGGCCCACGGAGGAGGTGAGGCTCCTATTGATGTGTGACCTGGGAAGGCACGTCAGCTCCATCAATCACTGCCTGCTGCCTTCTCCTCTCTTCAGCTCCTTGGCAAATTCAGTATCTTCAGCAGGGTTCTGGATGGCTCCTGGCCACTGGGTGAGCATGTGATCAATGTCTGTGCAAAGCAAGGAAGCAGGGCAGGCTTCTGTCCAGTCCTCTCTCTTCCTGTAATGTCATTCCTCAGACAGAGAAAATAACTTGGATAAACTGCTGTCTGGCTGTGTTCCATGTGTTGGGGAGCACAGCTCCTTATGGACACCAGGACACCTGCCCAATCCTACTGATAATGACCTGAGTCTTTAAAAGCCAAGGGTTGGGTTTTCTAGGTTTTAATTACTGGTGCTCAGTCATGGGGTGCATCAGGTTTCTACTTCATGGGGGTTAAACTTACCCAGGTCTCTACTGCTCTACTGTGCTTATTCCCAAACTGTTCTGGGAACAGGGTCTGTGCTGCTGAGCCTTTTTCTAGAAGTAGTGAAATCACCCTTTGGGAGTGCCATATAGCCCATTCCTGGGGGTATCCTCGGAGAGAAGTTGCTGGCAGCCAGAACCCTGCTCGAGCCACTAGTTTTCATGAAGTGCCTCATGCCTCAAGCACACCTGTATTCACCAGTCCAGCTCCCTGGATTTTTGGGGTTTACTTATGAACAGGAGGAGGACTTGGGGTCTGGCCAAGGGCTTTGTTGAACCCCCCCTTGGGATTACTGGTACTGAGTTTTGGGATGCTTGAGATTGTAGGTAGCAGAGGGAATGAATCCTCTAATCCTGACACAAGCTTGTTAATGAACCAAAAGCTATTTTCTACTGTGGGTGAAGTGCCCAGGGCATGCTCAGAGGAAGCACAGCCAGGCCCTGAGCCTTTTGAGTCCTGGCAGTCCTGGTACTTGCTAAACTGAGCAAAAAATTGCCATAGTGTTTTATTCCTACAGTGGGAGGAGAGGTGAGCAGAGCTGAGAGGGGAGGCTGCCTCTGCCTGGCTTTACCATTCAGAGTGTGACAAGGTGCAGAGTTAGGTGAGGCTGCAAACCATTGGTGGAGACTTTTCCTATGGATACTTTCCTTATTTGTCAGCCTTCCTTTCAGAGCTGAGTTTTCCAGCTAGGGATCAGGCCAGCATCTCCTTGATTTCCCCTTCCTGGAAGGTTTTTTCCACAGCTTTTGGTGCTTTTGTGTTCAGGCTTTTTCTTAAGCTCTGCTTCCCATGGCTAAAGATGCAGCAAAGGTGGTCAGGGATCGTAGCACTTGGTTTACTGCTTTTTGACAATAATGCTTTCCTGGCATCCCAGCACCTCACCTTTTCCAGGCTGTGTTTGAGGAGCTGTGATCTCTGTGATCAAGCTGTGGAGGTTTGCAGCTAGACATTTCCCAGGGAGTGTCTGTCTCCTGCCTGTGGTCATTGGGATGGGCAGGGGTAATGATGGGGCCTGGGCTCTGCTTTGAGCAGGAGTGACAGTGCTAATGCATACCAGAGCTTCAGGATGGTGGTGGGAGACTGTGTCCAGTCCCTGTTTGCCCTTGGCGTGGGCACTTGCCTGACTTGTGGCTCTTGGGAAGCACGTGGAAGGGTTTGTGGGTATGGTGGGGTTGGAGATCTCTGTTTGTGGCTGAGATAACTGGTTAAGGGACTTCAGGAGTAAAAGCACAAACAAGGCATGGTAGTAATCTGAATACAGAACAAGAGATGCTCCAGGAGTGGGATGCACCCAGTGAGGCCACTGCAGCTGTAGCTGTAAAATAGTGTCCCTCTGCTCAGGGAAGGAGTAAATGGCTCCCTTTGCTTGCTCTACCCTTTTTTTCTCCCAGTGCTCTGTTCCTCCTCCTCTACCTCCCTGTCATTAATTGCTTAGGGTTTGCTGATGCAATTAAAACCAGGTGTGTCTGCAGCTGTGGTGCTTGCTTCCCTTCTCCAAGATATTCCTCTGCCTGTGTGTGTGAGAAGGTGGGAGCTGCTGGCTCAGAAAAGGGCAGGTCTCCACGTTGGCTGGCTCATGCCCATAGTGGTGGTCCCCAGAGAGGGGAAGTGGCTAAGCCAGGGCTGTCTCCCAGCCTGAGGAGGTGGCTAGATGACTCCTAGCACTGCCAAGGATGCAAACAGGCTGGAGCAGAGACTGTCTGGCTTCCTGCAGCTGATGTGTAACAGTGATAGCTGCCAGGCTGAGGTGACGACTAATGGGCAGGATGTCTTGCCAGGCTGGGGGTCATTTGCACAGCAGCTAAAGCCAGCTGAGAGATGAATTATGGTCTCTGGGCTTTCAAGGGAAGAGAATGACAGTCACAGACATAGGAGATGCTCAGCTGGAGGAACAGGACCCCGTGGCTCAGCAATCTCCAAGGGTGGCAGCTGTGGAGACTGCCAGCACAGAGGGCAGAGGGCACTTGCTCTGCTCGGGGTGGGAAGTTGCTGATGTGATGGAAAAAGGCTTTGTCCCTCTGCCAAGCTACCTCCCATGTCTCTCCCTGACTGGGTAGCCCTGCCCAAGGCAGGGTGCTGGGCATGACTCCAGCTATGTTCCACCTGTGTCTCTTCACTTGCTCCTCTGGGATGTCAGTATTTCTCCACCAGCACTGACCCTTGGTTTTGGTGTGTCCCCTTGGCTTTTCCCATGCTTATTTGTCTAGCTACTGTTGCCATATCCAGGAACCTTCTTCTGGTCCTCTTCTTCATCCTGTCCCTTGGTGTTCTTCTATGCTGAAAGGAGTGATTTCCAGGCTTATTACCAAGTTTCAACTTTTTAATTCTGTTGAGCCCACTCCTAGAGATCCTTCCTGGTGCTCATGCAGCTTTTCTCATACTTTCATCCCTGCAGCCATCAACTTCCTTCTCTGAGACACTGTCCTTCAAATGCCAGTGTTTGATTTTTAGTCTCCATGGCCACAAAGCATCTCTGGGATCTGCTGTATCAGCTGTGCCCTTCTCCTTTACCAGCAGCCTCTTGGAGACCCTTGGGAAACTCTTTGGTTGTCCCTGCATGATGTTTAGGGGACATTGCCATGGTATCTGCTGTACAGAAGATCTGTGTGGTGTTCAGACAGGCACCAGTTACCTGCTTTGGCTTGGTAAGAGCCAGCATCAGGTCAGATGTTGGCAGAGATCCCAAACGATGGGAAGGGTGTGCAAGGAGGACTTTTGCTGCCACACCACTCTGAGCACAGGGTACACAAGTATCCATCCATCCATCCATCCATCCATCCATCCATCCATCCATCCATCCATCCATCCATCCATCCATCCATCCATCCATCCATCCATCCTTTCCTAGCCCCAAACTGCAGACCAGCAGCTCATTAGCATGTCCTAGCCATTCCAATGGGAACCTTCTCCCTCTGTCCAAACAATATCTTGTGTGATTATTATCAATAGAAAGCTGTTGCTTTTTTCCCTCAGGTATGAGTGGGAGTAGAGGATGTGTATGGACATGCTGCTGCTGTGTTTTCAGGAGAGACAGTGTGATTAAAGGTCAGATGGGTTTATTACAGACAGAAATGTTTTTTGGCTGCTTCAGGCTGGAGTTGAGGTATCAAAAGCTATTGGACAGCCATCACAGTGGTCCTGGAACTTCCAGACTAGGTTGTGGAAGATTGTCCCACTGGTAGTTAGATCATGACACTGATCTAGTGGCATTCCTGGGAGGGACTCTGGTATCCTGCTTATCCTATTTGCCTTTACTGTATTTTTGTCATTCTTTTTTTCTTTTAACTCTCCAAGATCATGGAGTATAAAAAAAAAGCGATATATCACTAATTAAGAATTAAATGCCAAAAAACACTGTGGTGCCATCTTCCCAAAGAACCTGGAAATGTGGACCTGTGGGGTGGTGGCTTCCTCTGTGCTGAGGACATCCTTTTTGTGGATGTGACCACAAACCCTCAGCATTTCTTGGTCGAAATGACCCCAAACCCCAGTACTCGAGCATGATATCCTTGGGACTAGAACTCACTTATTTATTATTATTCTGCTCTTCCTCATGCCATGAGGATTTCTCTGTGATAGCTGGCTGGTAATTTGAAGAAGTTTTGGCAGGGCAAGAAATGAAATTTTTGAAGATTTATGCTTGCTTATGACAGGTCTAACTCCAGCAGTATCCTTGCCTTATTTTAGGGATGCCAGCCAAAAATCCAGAGTTGATTGAATATAAAGTTGGCTCTGCTACTCCCTGATCTGTGTGCCCACCAGCCCCCCTGGCATCTCATTTTTACATGTCTATGTGCTGACTAAGGTGCTGCTGGATGGAAGGAGGCATAGTGACTGCTGGCTTTGGATAGGGTTTTTTCAGTGGTGACTGTTTTCTCTCTCATTTTGCTTTGTTTTGTGGCAAGGAGTACAATTTGTTGTTAGCTGGAATTGGGTGATCCATGGATATCCCTGCATGTAGCCTGAGAAATGTGAGGTTTGAGGCTAAAAACCTTCCTGGAGCTTAACTGGACTAGCAGAAAGCTTCAGCCATGGGTGGTGTCAGCATCCACCCTTGTTTGGTAGAGGCTAGTTTGGATTTCATATGCAAGCTCTTCCCCTTGGTATAGTCCAGAGGAGCTGATGAAGCAGCTTCTTGAAGCTGTTTTTCCATTTTTACGTGGAGAGCTCTCAAGGGGGAGCATGTCTGTGGGTGGCACAGTCCTGTGAGGCCAATCACAAAGCATCCTCTGCTCCCTGAGATGTGCTGAAAGCCCCACTGTGCCTCTACCAGTCCTTGCTGTAGGTGGCCTGCAGGTGATGAGTTACAGTCTGGCTTGGCTGTGGCTCAGCTTCCCTGCAGGGAGCCATGGATCCTCCCCAGCCTTGCTGCTCGACCGCTGGCGGCTGCTGGTCTGTCAGCACAAACCCTGCCAGGTGAGACCTTCAGCCATCCCAGCCCAGCTGTGTCCAGTCCAGGCATTGGCTCCCACAGGGACATTGCTCTGCCTCCCCCAGCAAATGTCCCTGCCTGCAGTGAGCTCTAAGATCCAACCCAAACGGGTCTGTGATTCTGTGATCACAGCAGAGGCACTAAGAGCCATTTGAGCCAAAGACAGGAAAACTGCTTTTCATCCCCAGGGCTAGAATTAAAGTTCAGAGTGAGAGTAGGTGATGGGAGCCTGTGGGTTCACGTGAAGAGCTCACTCCTGCTCCTCTTACAGTTCATCTAGAGACTTCACAGCCATATGAGCATGTGTTGTGCTGCTTTGGGGTCAGTGCCCAGGCACTGTTTTGCTCAGGAATAGTGAGGCAGCATCTTGATTTCAGTAATTAATAAAACCTTGGTAATTGGCTTGAAAAACTTCCTATGGAATTTGCTGTGTCCTGCAGGCAGTGATTCCTGCATGTTCCTGGTGGGAGCTGATGGACATGGGTGCAAACTTTTGAAGAGCTGGGGTGAGCCCAGCATTTATCCAGAATATAAATATTGACTTGTGCTGTTTTAAAAATAGCATGATTGAAGGAATTTGCTGAAAAACTGGGGTTTGGGGAGTGGGGTCTGATGCAGTCGTAGGACACAGCACATTTGTCATTCCTGTGTTAACATGAGGTTTCCATTTTGTGTGCTGGGAGATAGAGGCACATTCCAGATACCAGTTCCCTCTGTGGCCACTGGTATGAGACACATGTGGTGACACCGTCTTCTTCACCCACATCCTCATATCATGTGATTGAGCTCATTTCTTGCTCTCTCTTCTCTTGTAACCTCCCCATCAGGCCATGGAACAGAGCTGGCTTTGTGTCTGGAAAGCACCAGGATCTCTCCTGGCAACTGGAGCAAAATCTACAAAGAAGAGGAGATGAGAGCCAAGTGGGTGGCTTCCTAAACATGCAGCCTGTGGGGGCTGGGATGTGCACATCACACCAGAGCAGATTTTACTAAATAGATGGAAGGAAGATGTCTCCTTTTGTCTGAGGGTTAAATAGGTCTGAAACTCCTCCTAGACTTTGATGCTTGTTGCATCTGAAATATGTGTGTGTCACCCTGGAATCAAGCCTCTCCAGGAGCTGCCAATACCTGGCTACAACCCATGTGTAGAAATGCTCTGTGTTCGTGGTGTATGTGGGATGTGATGGAAAATCTCTGGGAGAAGCATCCAATGAATGGATTTGCCCCTTTCTTCCCCCAGTCCATAGCTACGTGCACCCCATGGTCTGGACATGATGCTTCTCATGGTGCCACTAGAGTAAGTGTCACAGCTGTGCTCCTCTGGTGCCCTCCCCATGCTAGACATCTTCCAGGAGCTGTGTTGGTGCCTCAGGAGATGCACCCTGCTTTGCGGGGACTGAGTGTTGTCTCCTTCCCTCCTACCCCTTCCCCAAATAAATTTTAACAGGCATGAGCATCTGGCTTGGCTTCTCAACCACAATCCACAGGACCTTCAGGACCAAATGCTGTTTGTAGCTGTGGGCAGACAGTTTCTTGTGCAGGAGAACTGCTTAGAAAACTCTTCATCTCCCACTGCCATTTATGGGGAGATTAATGGGATAAGAGAAGGACTTTTTTCTTATCTGCTTGGCCATGAACCTCCTGGTCCAGCCATGGAGGTGTGATGGTGGAAGCATGACTGACACTGGTGTCTGTCCCTTACTATCTTAAAAAGTCCTCATGCCTTCTCTCTGTGAGTTTCCCATAGGCAGCTCCTCACAGCACTAACTCCTTCCCTCCTCCTCTCTGTGAGTTTCCTTCTCCCTTCTGCATGACCAGTTAACTCCATCCTGTCCCTTACATGGCCACCTAACCCTGTGTGTCCCTTGAACAACTGCATGACAGGCTCCATCTCCAGCTGACAAGCTAACCTGCTCTTTGATAACACCCATCCTCATGGGTCAGGCAAGGCTGTTTCTACTCCTCAGTACAGCTGTAATTCAGTGGAGGAGATTGCCTTCAACACTCTCCTTACAAACCATCCTCCCACAGAGCTGGACCATAGAGTTGAAGCTGCTCTCTCATCAGAGATGCTCATTATTGTGGTTGCAGTGAAAGAACATCAAGAAAAGATAACTGCCAAAATTTCAGTAAAACCCTGCCAAAACCTGGCAAATCTAGTCTGAACTTGGACAGTTCCAAAGCTGCTGGATGTTGGCTCTCTAAAAGGAGAAGGACTACTGCCATGTCTTGGGAAACCTTGAATGTTGCTTGTTGGTGATTCAGAGCCTGGCACAGAGTGGTTCTGGGGTGAGCAGCACTTAGGCAGTGATGTATGTTGTATGATATTAATGGATGGTTGTGGGAAAGAAAGAGGGAAGGAGCAGAGCAATGGAAGGATGAAGGATTTTCTCACTTGGAAAATACTGGTGTACTTAGGAAAGAATCTCCTGCCAGAAAGCTGTGGAAATGTCTGTCTTAAACGTTCCTCTCATTGATTCATCCCATTTCCTTCTTGCTCCTCTGCATCATCCTCTGTGTAATTCCTCTCTCTCCTTTGATGTTTTTACCTCCCGTGTATTTGTAGATTAGGGCTGTGTCCCCACATAGCTGTCACTGAACCAAGCTATCCATATTTAGCTCTTCTAATCTCCTCTTCCAAACCAATCCCCTCAGCCTTGTTATTTTTGTGTCTCTTCTCTGAACTCCTTCAGTTTGTCTCTTGTGTCCTTTCTGTCATGAATGGACTAGTGAAAGGAGTCCCTGCCCATGGCAGGGGGATGGAGTGAGATAAGCTTTAAGGTCCCTTCCAAGCCAAATCATTCTGGGATATTAAGATGGCATTTTGCAGATGATCCCTTCTAGGTCACTGAAAGGATCATCTTTGGATGGTGCTTGACTGCTTTATTTATGTCTGTAACTCCATATTCCCCCTGTATTTTGCACAGTGACTCTGAATGTGACACTTGCTATTGGCCCTTTCTGAGGCTTTGGAGGCACAACCCAATGCCACAGCTTTGGCTCTTGTGGAAGGTCCAGCTGTCCTCACACCACATTCACAGCTTGGTTCATCAAAGCACTCCTAAGCAAAGCCCATCTTTTACCCCACACTCCATCTCTTCTTTCTCAGCTCTGCTCTGAAAACACCAGGGCTTTGTACCACAAAATCTTCTGTGCTTTTTTAAGTTTAAAAGTTGGCTTTTTAGTGGTGTAATAAAACCACATCCATGCACGTGGTTGCATTGTCTACCATGGGTCCACAGAGACAGAATGGTTGCAGTGGCTTTGTCCATTCTCACCTGGAAGTGGGCACTGAATATTGGGATGGATGTGGACAATGCTGGTCCCTGGACTGTGCACTGAGCAGGCAGAGGAACCCATCCTAGATAAGACAGGTCTGAGCCCAGCTCATTTTTACTTCAAGGCTTGGTCTACATTTACAAGAATCCAGTTTTGTATTGAAGTGATTTGCAAATCCTAAGCTGTCTCCCCTCTGGTTGACTGCTGTGTACTGCAGCTTTTCAAAGGTAAGGACTTTGTGCCTGAATAAGCATTAATTAAAAGTGATTGAATTATTAATGCTCTTGAGTTTGCATGTAGGGTTGTGGATATGTATGTGGATATGTGTGCAGGAGTGGCCATGTCCTGGCATTAATTGCTGGAGGCCTAGCACCCACAATGTCCATGTTTTAGGGGTTTAGATTTGTGAGACTGAGATAGAGGAAAAAATGGAAAGAGAAATGGTAGAGTGAAAAAACTGAAGGAAAGGTTGAGGCAGGCAGGTGGAGCCATGCTATTGCCTAACAGAGAGCTGAGCTGCTGTGCCAGCTTTTTGTGCTCAGCTCTGACCTACCAAGTGTCAGCTTTGGCTTGCAGTCCTTGGCTGTTGATCCTGGCCAAAGTTTGTTTGTAACTTTTGTGTTCTTGCTGTCTCCATGAGCCTGCTTTTTGAGCCTCTTTCAGACTCATCTCTTGATCTGTTTTGAGTGGAGATGCCAAGCTCTGCAATATGTTCTTCATCCCTAGATCTGCCTGGGTGGTGGAGCTTGTGCTTGGTGCTCAGGATGCAGTGTGCTGTATAGCACAAGGCAGACTCTGTAGGCAGGTTAAAGCCACTTGCCACAAAAATCCTGGTTTTTCATCTGATTTCTCTTGCCTGCCTTGCAGATTCAGGTTTTAGGGATGTCTCTAGTTTGGCTGGTTCAGCCTCTGTGTTGTTTGGCCAGGTTTGTGGAGCTGGTGGTTATCAGATGGCTCTTAACAGTGCCTGGATCTGCCAGTGGTTTGTGAAAGGTCTCATGGATTTGTATCCTCCTTCTGGGAGATAGATGTGCTGAGGTGCTTGTGAAACCTTTTGTGTTCTCCTTTGCCTGCTTAGATCTGCTGGCCAGCAAGTGCTGTTAATGGCAGCTGTTGAGCACTGCTCAGATCCTTGGATGCAGCTGCCTTCTTATTTTGGTGGAAAGAAAATAAGCAAATGCAAGACTTTCCCTCACAGTGGTTGTTCCATGTAGAACCCTGGCTTGCAGGAGACATGGCTGGTGTCAGTGGTGCAGGGGATGCTGGAGGATGGAGATGCAGGAAGCAGCAATATGGGAAGTCAACCACGTACCTGTGATAGCTGTGTTGACAGAAGGGTGGGTGCAGGTGGTGGGCCATAATGGGAGACCTGTGTTCCCAGTGGGAAGTCTCGTGCTGTCACCAGAGCTTTCCTGCCAGAGGTGGGGATGGTGACCATGGCAGCAGCAGTGCTGAAGAAGGGGCTGGAGGCTGGGCTGCTCATTGTGAAGGATGCTTGTAGCCATCCATGACCAGGCTCTATATTTCTAATCATCCCTGCTCTCCCATGACTGATGCATCTCCAGTGTTTTTCCACATAGCATCTTTCCCTTTTTCCCCACCAAATCAGCTGCTTCTCATTTTAATTAGATAAATGAGGAGACCCATGGGCAGTCTGTGGGATATCAGTGGTTGATGATGGCTGAAGAGAGACCCAGTGACATGTGGTGAGACCAATGCACAGAGGTCCCAGCTTGGATTTATTTTCCACGTCTCTCACTTATGTCACCTGTCCCCTTTCATCACTGCTCTTCACTACCTCTCTCCTGCTGGAGACACCGTTTTTCCCTTCCAGGAGCAGATCTGATAGTCTTGTAAGTGGTTGGAGCAGGTGACCTGGTGCCAGCACGTCTGCCTTAGATACTATTCCTGGCTTTATTGAAGACACAGTAATATGCAGGACTGTGCCTCTGCGGTGTCTGCCTCCTCTTGATCTCAAACCACTGCAAGCACTGAGATAAGACTGGCTGTGTTCAAGCAGTGATTTTATTCCCCTCTCCTCTGCAGAGGAAAAGCAGCTCGTTGTAAGTCATGCTGAGCTGTATTTGCATTTCTCCAGCAGTGTGCCTGAGGTTGATGGTATCTGGCTGTCTGCATAACTGGGTGTTTGAATGCCCATCACTGGCATGGTGGGAGGTTGTGCCTCCAGTGTCACTGGGTGGGATGTCTCACCCTGATATTCCCGTTAACTGTGACCAGTTTTGGTGGTGCTGGTGGTGGGACTGTGAGCTTTATGCAGATATCCTCTTCCAGGCTTTGGTTCCTATGGCCCACTCATCTGTGGCCAGAACAGACTTCCTCAGCCAGGTCCACCCCAAAGTAGCCAGTTGAAAATGAGTCTGAGTTGGGAATGTGCTGCCAAGCCCAGCGTTGTGCTGCCTTGTGCCATCCTTTTGGCCACCATCTGCTCTGGCCATTTTGCAGGGTCTTGCTGGCCAAGGAAGGTTGTTTGCATGGATGGAGGCAAAGCCCCCATTCTGGATCTCAGAGCTGGAGTACAGGTGCTTGGCATGGCCAGGAAAGGACACGGAGGCACCTTTTGTAAGTGGAGCACTCCCATTACACCTTGACATCAACAGCCAAGGGAGATGCCACGGATCCCAAGTTTGACAGGTGGGAGCAGATGGTGAGGAACACTGGGAAAAACTTGTGAAGGAGAGTGGTGGGGAATTGGCATCTCTTGACTTTTTTTTAGGGGGATGCTAAGAGCCCTGAGACTGGGAAATTGGGACCTCTGCTCCTTAAAACTCCTTACTTCCCTTCTGAAATGTTTGGCTCTTTGGTGGTAGTGCTGACCAGGAGGTCCCACGCTCACTTGTCTTCTCTGGGCAGTGAACTCAGGAAGTGTGATGCTGAGCCCACTCCATTCTGCACACATGGAAGCACATGGAAGCATTAATCCTTCCTTGTGGCATTTAGCTTTTCTTGGTAAGGAGGGGCTGTTGCAAATGTCAATCCTTTTTTCTTGGAGCAGCTGCCCTGTTGCCCTGTCAGCTCAGATTTGCCAACTAAGGAGCCAGTGTATTCCCCAAGTGTTCCTATGGTCTCTAGAAATAACTGGCTTCATTTATTTGAGCTTGTGTTTGTCCAGGGAAGGGAGTCTTTTGTCTAGAACAGAATCTTTTTTTTCACATCTTGATGTCAGCGACCTCAACTTCTTGCTATAGCAAAAGGGAAGAACAGTGGGCAGTAGCATAGGGATCAGTGCCCCAGACACTCCTGGCTCTGTCCTTGGGCCTGATGCTTGTGTTACCACTATTTCCCTGCATGTGGGTGTTTTTGGAAGCTCTTGTTGGCTGCTTTCTCGCTGGAGAAATGCAGTCAGTGTTGAGTGTCAGCTGCACTGTTTGGGGAGGGGATCTTCTGGAGCCTGTTGCACATGGCCTGGGGTTAAGTACCTCCAGTGTGTTGGTTGCTGGGGGACATGACTGGGAGCTCTGCTTGCAGGTGGATTTAAGATGGAATTGTAGATGTGGTGGGCACCAGAGCCAACAAAGGGGTTTTGTCTTCAGGCTCTGCATACCTGGCTTTGGGGGTCAGGTTGGAGAAGACTCTGAAATTCCTGCCAAGGTCAGTGGAGGGGAAGAGGCACTGTGGTGCTGTGGTTTTGGGGTTTAGAGATGCTCACCAAAGATGCTTGTCACCTGGATGTATCTGCTCCCTGGGGATCTCTCTCCAAGGAAGCTAAAGGTCCCAGCTCCTGCTCTGAAACAGCAAAGCTGTGGGGCATGTAGTGACAGACCAGGACAGGAGTAAGAACATCAAAGCTCCCGAAGGTTGAGCTGAGCTGGTCAGTGACTTGTTGACTGCAAGCCTCGAGCAATGCTCCTGTAATGGAACACCTTTGGTTCATGTTCTGTTTCCTGGCACATACAGTCATGAGTTTGTGACCAGTAACAAGGCTCCCTCTTGGCTTTTCTTGTCTCTGTGTCTGTAGGAGTGGAAAGACCTTGTAGGTGAGAAAAATGATTCATGTGCTTCATAGCTTCTTCATGTGGGGATAGAACCATCTCAGATGCTTTGATGGTCTCACCCTGAGTCCTGACTGACAGACAGGGTTCAGATATTGGGATGCTCTACACCTTCACACCCTCTCTGCCATTGGATGAGCATCACAGATATCTCAGCTGGTTGCTCTTCTCAGGTTTTGGCGTTGCTTTTGGCTTTTATATCTCCCAAATGCATTTTTCTTGCCTGACTTTGATTATTGCAGACAAACCAAAATTCTCATAAATATGAATGAGTGGTCTGGATGGTCCAGGGAGTTGCATTAAAATCAGTGGGGTGTTTTTGTTTAGAGGGTTTGCCCTCTTCTAACTCTCTCATTAGTGATTGCTGTGATGTCCCCTTGAGGGCAGCTGGTGCTAAGGAGCCAGTGCTGCTAAGATGGCAGGAACTGCTCTGTGTGTATCTCCCCATGCCAGCACCCACTGCTGTGCTTCCCTTCATGTGAAACCCCGTCCCACCTTCCCAGGGGGCTGTAATGAGGGGCAGGTTTTAATTATCCCCCAGAGCCTGGCATCCCATGGTGCCATTGGCATCACCCTGGCCTCTCAGTGGATTTGCTTTTTCCCCATTGAGCAGAGGCTGTGCTGGTCGCTGCCGCCCAGGCTTGGCTCCATTCCACTTCTGTCCTCGGCGGTGGTGAAAGCACGTTCCTCGTGATGGGAAAGCCTCCACCAGAACACAAAGGCCTTTCATTAGGGAGCCAGTGGCAGGCAGACACGGATGGCCAGCACTAGCACGCAGAAGCTTCACCCCATGTAACTCCCACAGCAGCAGCTGCAGGCACACCAGCTTGCTGCAGCAGTGAGAGTGTAGCAGGTATTTAATCTTAGAGTCTATCCAGAATGGAAAGAGAAATGAATTTTATTTCTGCAAGGGGGATTTAGGGCCCAGAAGTGGTATGAGGGGGTGGCCAGGCTTGTTTTTGGTGCTGGGGAGCTTGGCTAGACAGCCCTGGAGGTGATGTGAAGCTCAGTGCTGTGGGGTATGAGTGCTGCCAGCATCGTCCTGGGCTCCCTCTCTCCCTGCGAGGGGAAGAGCAGCCAGAGGAGCTGCCCCATGGTATGTGGGGCTCTCCCAGCCATCCTGCATCTCCTGACCTTGCTCAGAAAGCAGAAAGGTGAAAAGAACATGGCAAGGGGAGATAAGACACATATAGAGGGGGAGGTGAATTTCAGGGATTAATTAGTATGTTTTTTCCTCCAGCATGGCTTTCAGCTTTTTTTGGTTGTGTCCCAGTGGGGAACCTCTGCTCTTGCCCTCACCCTTGAGGAACCATCAGGACCCTTTTTATTTTGCTCTGGAGCTTCAGGCAAGGGAACAGGAGAGCTGCCTTGTCTCCCCACAGCTGCTGAAAGAGGCTGTTTGTTACAGAGCAGGGTGAGATATGAAATCCCATCAAGCTGCCTTGCTTATTAGAGATCTCAGTGAGCTGCTTATTATGCACCATGGCATAATGCAGATTACGAATGTGACCGGGCGATAATTAGCAGAGCTGGAACTGTAATTAAACGCTCCTGTGCTGCGCTGTGGTTTCTGTTGCAGAGTGGAAGGAAGCTGAACGGTCTCAGCAGGTCCCCAATGTGCACACACAGCCACTGTTCCACAGGCAGTGGGGGCAGTGATCCCTGCCACTCCCTGGGCTGTTCTCGCTGCCCACCCCAGCCAGGTGGCCCTGCCTGCTTCCTCCCTGGCTCTTCCTTTGCTGCAGGCTGACCTGTGGTTTGTAGAATGTGCCATTGAGCCTCGTGCTTCCTTGGAGCATCTTGCCCTGGATCTGCTGATGAGGTTGCTGTGTTTTGGGTGGTGATTTTCCTGTGGGAGTCTTCTGGAAGCTCCTCTGGCAGCCTTCTGGTGGTTTTATGCCAAAACCACCCTTCTTGAATCCCATGGGGTGCAGTTGGGCCACTGGCCCTAGGGCAGCCTTGGAAGTGGGTGGTCTGGAGATGAGTTCCTGGGGGAGAACTAGTTCTCTTGGTGGGAGGTTGGAGGTGGTTGTGGATAACAAGCTGTGCAGCTAGGGAGGGGACTGTGGGGTTCACCCACTGTTGTTCAAGATCTCCAGGCCATCTTTAGTGCCGAGTGGGCTGCATGTTGCTCTGATGAGCTGTCTAGAGAGAGGATGGATGCAGGGCAAGGAGAGGGCTGCAGGCAGAAAGTGCTTTTTGTTCTGCTGGAAGAACAAATCAACTTGCCCTATCAGAGAGCCAGGATGGGATATCCTTCTCTCTGCTCCTCTGCCTAGAGGTTTGTGCCACCACGGATGTGAAGAGAATCTGTGGGTCAGGAGTTAGTGGGGAGGTGGGATGCTCCAGGCACTTGCTGTGGTTGTGGGCACCCTATTGGGTGGAGCAGGCTAGTTTGGACTGCAAGGTTCTGCTGGAGTTGTTTCCCTTTCCTGAAGGATGGAGATGTGTGAGCAAGAGAGGGAGCAGGCAAATTTGGCAGCTGGTCAGGACCAGGATGGGAGTCAGCAGCAAGGCTGGAAGGGATCATGGGCTGGTGCCCATGTCCACGCTTGGTAACCACAAACTTGTGCTCTCCATGTCTATTGTTTCCCCTCAGCAGAGTTTTAGGGGTGCTGGGAGTAGAACTGGGTGCTCTGGAGGAATCTTTGCCTGCTTGAAACTGGAACCCAGGTCAGCGCTTCCTGCTGATGCGATGAATTTCCTCAGTCTGCTTCTCTGCTGAGGTAGCCCAGTGTCAAAGATCACAAATGAGAGGAGGTCTGAGCTGAAGAGGAGCCACTTGTCCCAGAGCTGCTGCAGGTCCTTGGAAGCCAAGGTGCAGGGGTGGCTGGCCATGGCTGGCTTGGCTGATGAACCCCAAAAGATGGGAAGGTCTCCACCTTGCCTTGGCCAGCCACAAAACCAACCCATCAGCCATCCTCCTCCTGACACTGCTGTAATGTGCTTCGTGGCAGCCAAGGACCTTGGCTTCTCAGCAGCAGGGTGGCTTGGCCAGGCTTCCACTTGGCATCTTGGCTTTGTTGGCTTTCCAAGCCCAGCTCTGGCTGTGGGATCTGGTTTCTATGTGCAAAGAGAGCACAATGGCTGGATCAGACTCTGAAGCAGATACTTGCATAAAGAAGAAGGATATGATCCAAGTGCCTGTGTCTGCAGGTGGTCACAGGGTAGTTCTGGAAGGAGAAGGATGTTGGTTTTCATAGGTGCCGGAGGCAGTCTGCTTCTTGTTTGTCCTGTCCTGCTGGTTGAGCAGAAGCTCTTTTAGTGAGCCATTGGGTCCAAAGTCACTGACTGCATTAACATCTGAGCCATAGCCAAGAGGCATCCTCACCAGGGATGATTACAGAAACAGACTGTAAGGAACTTACCACGAGCTCTTTGAAGCAGGAGCACAGATAACTCCTGCACAAGGGCTCCTGGGTGTGATCTCTGTGACTGCAGAGCTCCCCAGGGTTACATGGGTATGGGCAGGGCAGGAGAGCCCTGTGAGATCCTTGTCCCCTGATGGGATGCGGGACATGAACTGAAGGTAACAGTCCTGAGCTTGAGGCTCTCCAGGAATGTAAATATGCTGATACTTGCTGTCCCTTCCGTGCTCCCAGCAGTATTCCTGGCGGTGACACATCTCTCTTTCTCCCCACAGATGGAATCTCCAGTCTCTACGCCCGCAGTGTTGCCCTTGCACCTCCTGGTCCCGGTGGTGAACAGCGACATCTCGTCGCCGTGCGAGCAGATCATGGTGCGCACGCGCTCGGTGGGGGTCAACACCTGCGACGTGGCCCTGGCCACCGAGCCCGAGTGCCTGGGCCCCTGCGAGCCCGGCACCAGCGTCAACCTGGAGGGCATCGTCTGGCAGGAGACGGAGGACGGTGAGTGCCACAGTCACGGGGAGTCATGGCAGTCCCTGCTGTGTTGGTCTTTGCCATGTCCTGCCACCAGCTGGGTGCTCAGGACGGAGGAGCCCTGTGAGAGCAGTCCATAATCCATCCAGCAAACGGAGTAATGGGTCACTACTTGAGGCGGTCCCATGTGTTGCGTTATCCCTTTGCACAGAAAGCAGGCAAAAATCTAATCTGCCATTTCTCTGCCCTTTGACAAGAGCTGACTTGTTCTGGAGATGCCAGGGGAAAGGCCATGCCAGCCAGCACAGGAATTCGACAGAGTTGACTTCGTTTTTGCTTGGCAACCCACAGGTCTGTCACAAAAACGCTCAAACCCTGGGAGGCAGCAGAAATCTACTGCTGGATTAAAAAACCTCAACGGAGCTCTCAAAATTCACTCAGTGGGAGATCAGCTTCTTGGCTCTCTTGCCAAACCAAGCCAGTCTTTTTTTTCCACTGGAGCTCATCTCATCCGTGCACAGCTTGGTTTGCTTTCCCAGGTCCTTTGATGGGTTTTTGTTGCTCTTGGGGCTCTGCCAAGGAACACAAGGAATGAATAGATGGCTCAGTGGCCCATGGCAAGCGCTGGAACTTGGTCTTTGCTCTAGCCTCAGTGGGACGCTGGAGGTTTCTGCCTTGGGAGGCACGGGGTGAGCTCCTTGTGTTTGTGTCTGGAAGCAGAAACAGTCCACAAGCACAAAGGTGAGAAAGAGCAGTGGTGGTGGAAGCTGGTTGATGGGTCATCTCAGCAAGGTGTCCATGTGCTTCTGTTGGAAATCTGCACCCACTCTTCCATTGCTGTTCTGTGTGGAGAATGAAACTGTTGGTCTTCATCCCAGCCACTCCTTACCGAGACTATTATCTGTGATGGAAGCTGAACTGAAATCTCTATTCCCATGTGCTGCTCCCAGTGAGGTTCTTTTCTTGTCCTGTGCTTTGGGAAGATGAGGATGGGCCCAATTTGCCTTTTTGCTCTTCTTACTGGGAAACTGGTTTTGACACCATGGTTGGCACAGGACCAAGTGCTGCAGTGGTTGCTGATGTGAGCACTGATGTTGTTCCACTTGGAAAAAGTGTCTTGAGAAACAGCACCTGAGCTGTTTGGGAAGAGAGCAGTGGATGGACCGTGCTGGGGAAGACTGGAATGTCTAGCTTGGGATGGGGACCTTCACACTCCTCTGCTTTACTGTTCATCCATATGGGAAAAAAATTCACCCTGATTGAGGCAGCTGGGAGCTGTGTGTTTTTTGTGCTGCTCCAAGGCAGAGGGATGTCACATGTAAAATCTATGAGAAGAAACACAAAGCAGGGGGGTTCAGGAGCCCTGCTCTGCACGTACCAGGGCCAGGGGATCTGCAGGGTGGGTCTGCTCCAAAGAAACCTGTGAAAGGTCTGCACTGATCTACCACCTTCCCAGCACTGTGTGATTGGTGTCTCCAAGAGCCTGGTCACTCTGCAGGATACACCACCTTCAGCTGAGGGTACTGAGGCATGGCTGGGCTGGGTTTTGGGACACAGCAGCACAGAGAAACATTGGCACCCTCCACTTGTGGGGCTTCCTCATCTCCCCAGCCCCATCAGCCTGCTGTCTTGGTGTGACTTCACTCAACCCAAAAGCTGTGGAACTGCAGAGTTCCCTGAACATCCCAGGGCTGCTGGAGAGCCCCACAGGCAGCAGCAAAGCTGATGACAGTTTGGGCCTTGTATGGGTCACAGTGGCCATGCCAGGATGGATGAACTGAGCATCCCTGAGTCAGGGAGCACAAGAACATCCCTCCCTACCAATTGCTGGTTGAGAGGCTTTGCCATGGGAGCAGTTGCTGTTCTTTTCTCCTGCTGCTCACCCCAGCATGAGCTCCATGCCTGTCTGCCTGTCCATCCACATTTCCCCTCACTTCTGCAGCCACCCCTTCAGAGCATGCCTTGGAGGTGTCCTGTGGTTTCCCACAGCCCGGATATTTTTAGTCTCTGGTAATTCAGTGAACTCACACAAAGATCCTTTTTTGCCAGCTGATGGTTGCCACTGTTGGGAGCAAGAATTGCACATCCAGTCCTGCACAAAGGCGAGCCCTGATACTGCCTTTGGTCTCTTTGGGTCTGCTGTGTGTCTTGGCTCTGGTCACACAGCATCTCTTGTCCTTGGGTGAAAATGCAGGGGGGAGCCATCCCTGTTTTTTGCCTGACATCTCTGCCCTGCCTTCCCATTGTCAAAGATGGAGTCAAAGGCAATGCTGGATCTGGCTGTTGAAAGCTAGAGCTTGTGAAATGTTCAGGGATGCAGCAAGCATCTCTGCTTGCCCAGAGGGTACAGAGGAGAAAGCCACACTACAGGCATGTCTGCAAAGCCAGGTGAGGTGCTCCAGCATCTGAATACTCTCCTCAATATCTCCAGAGGGATTCATCTCTCCCCTTGTTCCTTGGGATGTAGCAGCCTCATTGGACTGCTTGGAGGACCCCATAGCAGTGGAGCTGGCTTGCTTCAAGTTTAGAATCACAGAATTGAGGAATGGTTTGATTGAAAGGGACCTTAAAGCCCAGTTCATTCCACCCCCTGCTGTGGGCAGGGACACCTTCCATTAGCCCAAGTTGCTCCAAGTCCCATCCCACCTAGCCTTGAACAGTTTAAGGGATGAGGTAGCCAGAGCTTCTCTGGGAAACTTGTGCCAGGGCCTTGCTACCCTGTCAGGAAGGACTTTTTTTTCTAATATCCAATCTAAATTTCCCCTCTTTCAGCTAAAGCCATTACTCTTTGGCCTGTCACTTCTTGGCCTTGCAAAAAGTCCCTCTTCAGCCTTCTTTTAGATTCCCTTTAGGCATTGGAAAGGACTCTAAGGTCTCCTTGAAGTCAGCCTTCTCCTCTCCATGTGGGACTGCAAAATTTCTAAAACCAAAACCTGGCAATGCTTGGAAGGATAAGTTGGACAAGAAGGACAAGTCCATCTGAGACAGGAGCATGAAGCTGCAATGAACCTGATGATGTCCTTCCTGCCCTGAGCCAACTTCGTCCTCATCTGCCACTAGAAAATCTGCCATGAGTCCATGAGCCCTGCTAAAAGCATCTCAGAGGGTCCCACCACCAACCATGTAGCTCAGGGCTTTTGGTCCACCTTCTCCATTCTATCCCCATCTGTTTAATTTCCCTCATGTTCCAAGCAAGGGCACATCCACACTGGCATGTGCCAACCCTGGGCAGGCTTGTGCTCCATCATTCCCTCACAAGAAGTTTGCCAAAGGGCAATCCAAATGTCCAGAGTACAGAAATCTGAGCCATGGGTAACCTGCCACTAATGTCTCAGGAAGGAGCTGGAGGAAGAGATGTTGAGTATGCTGATGTTTTCCATGGTTCACACCATGATCCTCCTAGCTCAGAGGGTTTGTGTATGTTTTGCTGCAGTCAGCACTGGTGTGGCACCATGGGGAGGTGAGGTGACATGGTCCAAGCCAGGTGATACCAGGTTCATGGAGGGGGATGGAGGAGACCTGGCAGCTCCTGAGGCAGCAGAGAGAGCAATGCTTCCACTGTGACCAGATCAGTTAATAGTTCCTGGGGATCAGAATTACACAACAGCACTAGGGGAGCTCCCAGGACAGCTGCTCCCCATGAAAACATCTGGATAAAACACATCCCTGTGCATGCCAGGCTCAGCAAAGGGATGGTGTCACCAGCATGGCTGCAGGAGAGCATGAGGAACAGTGTTCACTGCCAACTAGATCAGACCTTGGGCCAACACCAACCTGGACTGGTAGAGGAGAAGATGGGAGGGTAAGAGCAAAGACTTCTCAAATACAATGGATAGTGGTTTAGACTCTTCTCTCCCAGCTCCTGTGGGAACTCTGAATGCATCTCATAAGGTCTCATGGACTTACACACCTCAAACATCTCTTACAGAGGTTTTTTCTTCTTCCAGTCCCTGTCTTTGCCTCCTCCATCTCAGGTGGTGTGGCTGGAGCACTTGCTGGTGAAGATGAAGGCAAACAAGTGATTGAGCCCCTCAGCTGTGGGCTGCCCCTGCTGCAGGTTTCCTTCATGTGTTTGAGTTTCTCCCTGTTAATCCATCAGATCTCCTGGCATTTCCACTTGACTTCTCTTTGTTGGGATACCTTGCTCCTGAATACAGGGATGATCCTTGGATGTCAGCTAGCTTCCTTGGGTCCCACTTCCCTCCAGCCCTCCATCCCATGGCACTCTGTCAAACAGGTCTCTGAAGGGACCAAAGTCATCTCTCCTGGAGTCCAGGGCAGTGATGTTTCTGTGTGCTGCAGTCCCTGCAGAGCAGCTGGATGGCCAGGGACAGTCATGTACCATCTGAGCATCCATCCCTGCATGGTGTGATGGGATCATCCTGTCTCCCTCTTGCCCTGCTGAGGAAACTGTGTTCATGTTTCCTGTCAAGGTTTGATAGAGGGGACTTCCCTGTGAGAAGATACAAGGAGCTTCCCCCGTGTTGGACAAGGTGAGCTAAGGCTGAGTCTGTCAGGGCATCCTGGAAGTGATACAGGTAGAGGAGGAATTCATGGAGATGTTCTTGGTTGGGCTTGGGGGATTCCCCATTACAATGGCTCCTGGTGCCCACAGCAGCCTTGTTCTCCATCCCACATTTTTACTAGGATTTTCTCATATGCTGCCTTCCTGAATGGCAACTTTGCACCATCACCAGCCCTTAATTTTTCCAGCCAGGATACAACTCAGATGTGAGCACTTAGTTAGCAAGATGCTGAGTGGTTTGCACTGAGATTTGGGTGGTATCAGTTCCTTAAGAGCTTCAAAGATGTCACCTTCCCATGAAATCAGGTGGGATGGGAGTTACCCAAGCAGGATTCCTTCTGTTCAAGAGCATCTGCATTCTTGGGGATGCAAAAGCATTACTTGCTCACTGCTGCCCTTGTCATGCCTGTGCCTGCTCATCATCCTGCCGTGGGAGGGGGACACAGTGGGTGAATAAAGCTGCTTAGGATCTATCCTGGGGTTTAAATTGTCCTGGGTTATTGTTGGAGGATTAGGAGGGGATTTGGAATGATTGGTTGCAGCGGGTTAAATATATGCTGGTGTGTGTTGGAGGTCTGGTGTTCCAACAGGGAAGGAGAGATGGTACCAGCTCGTTTTTGCCCCATCCTCTTTCATCTCTCTCTTGTGACTGTGGTGGTCAGGAGGAAAACTGCCAGCACCTTCTTTCTAATATCACACATTGGCCCCAGGATGCACAAGAGACTCCAGTGGTTTGCCATACAATTAACTTCCAGCAGCTCACATGGCCTTCTCTGCCTTCAGAGGGATTAACTGGTGGGGAGAGCAGAAGGACCAGGTGGGATGGGGCCTGGGTTAATGCTGCTTGTTTCTTAGGTCCTTGAGCAGCTCCTGGAGGATCCCACAGCAGCTCCCCAGAGGTGCCCTGGGAATGGTAGGGCTGGGTTGGGATGCAGGATGCAGCCAGGAGTTTCTTTGTGTTTTAAGGAAAGGGAGACAGGCTCCTGCCTGCCAGAAACTGCTGCATTAGGAAGAAGAGAAGACCACATTCCACATGGCCTCTTTGGGATGCCTGAAACCAGCATCCCACTGTTCCCATTGAGCTTTCTGTGCATGAGGCTGTGAGTTCCAGCATCACATCCTGGCCATGTCTTTGTTAAGGCAGGTCTCCAGCACCTTCCTCTGAAGGGAGAGCCCAGCATCTCTTGCTCACTGGGATGATCTCGTTGTGGCTCTTGGCCCTGTGCTGGCACCATGTCTTCCCATGATGTGCTGGCAACATTTTCCAGGGGGAAAAGGAGAAAGAGAAGGTCTGCATTTCATCTCTCTTTCTGAAGGAGCCCCACGTGTTGGGCCTTGGCTCCATGTATTATCCATGCTGAAGCCTGCAGCTGGCTGCTGGCATAGCACCACGGGGGATGTGGGCTGAGATTTATAAACATACTTGAGGCGCAGCTGCTCCGGGCTCCCTCGGCTCCATTCATCTCCCAGGGCCGTATATCTTGCTGCACTCATCAACCCTTGCAAATGCATTACTGACTTTTACCTTGCTTGCATAAATGTGCCTGGCACTGCAGACTCTGCTCCAGTTGTGTGGAAATCAGAGAGATCTGTGGCAAGGAGGAGACCCTACAATGCAGAGAGATGCTGTGGAAGACCTCTCTGCCTCCCAGAAGAGGTGCTGAGGATCCTCAGCCTCAGCATGGGTGTGAGCCAGGCAGTTCCTCTTCTGAATTAGTGTGGAAAAGCTGAAAATGCAATGTTTTGTGAATGCCCAGTGACTTTGCTCCATGATGGGAGGATGTGGCCCCATGGATGGTTCTCCAGATGGAAACACAGGGCAGAGGAATGCCCTTGGAGGTGCTGAAGCAAAATGGCCTAGAGCAATGGTGGGTTATTCTGCCAGGATTGTGTTTTCCTGCCAGGGACAGTTGCCTGAGAAGGAATGCTGGGCTCAGTTTGCCATCTAGTGGCAGTAGCAGCTTTTTCCAGAGGGTCATGAGGTTCATGGCCATGCTGGTTTGTAGCCCTGCTGGGGGTTTGCAGCTCCACTTTGGGATCCACAGCCTTGCTAGGGGCTTTCTGCGTTTTCCCCATTGGCTTCCCAGCTCTTTCTCCCTGGAGATCATGTTCTCTACCCTACCTGAGCAAACACAGAGCCAATGTGGATCTTCAGGTCTTCCCTGAAATCCCACAGCCCTTTGGGGGTCACTGTGTTTTAACATCCCATGAAAATAGGGAACAGGAAGAAGGGTTAGGTGAGGCATGCCAAGGGAAGGGATAAGCTGGGAGTCTCCAACTTCCATCTTGGTGTCCCTCTAGCCCTGGGTGGAATGTCTCACCTCTTCTATGAGTCCACGACCCCTTGTCCACCTTTCTTCAACCCTAGATCTAAGTTCTTCATGCTGCCTGTCTCAAGGGGCAGGTTCCTGGCACCGTGGATCACACCTGGCCCCATCTGATCCTTTTCCCTCACCTTGCAGGAATGCTGGTGGTCAATGTCACCTGGAGGAACAAGACGTACGTGGGGACGCTGCTGGACTGCACGCAGCATGACTGGGCACCTCCCCGGTAAGTGGGTGGGGGCTCTGTTGGACTCCTGGCACCAAGGGCAGATCTGGCCCTCTGTGGCCCCCACAGCACTGGACACACTGCCTTGTGGGGTTGGCATCTCCTCCTTGCCCAACCCAACTGCTCCCATGCCCTACAGTAACACATCCCTTGTCCTGGGGACTGGAGATGGTTCAGCACATCCCAGGAGACCTCTCTGGTTTCTCTTTATCAGTCAGTAGAGGGAGAAGTCTATGGACTGGTGGTGAGGGGAGTAAGGGGGTCTCCACTGTGCCTTGGGGACAGCAGAGCCCAGCAGAGCCATCTCTCTGTTAAAAGCCCTGTGTCCTCCTCGCTGCAGGTTCTGTGACTCTCCCACCAGTGACCTGGAGATGCGCAACGGCCGGGGAAGGGGCAAGCGCATGCGGCCCAACAGCAACACCCCGGTCAACGAGACGGCCGCAGCCTCGGACAGCAAGGGCACCAGCAGCAGCAGCAAGACCCGGGCAGGAGCCAACAGCAAGGGGCGCCGGGGCAGCCAGAACTCCTCGGACCACCGCACCCCGCCCGGCGGCACCAGCGAGGACGTGAAGGCCAGCCCCTCCTCCGTCACCAAGCGCAAGAGCAAACCTCTCTCCGACATGGATCTGAACTCCAGCTCGGAGGACTCCAAGGGCAGCAAGCGCATCCGCACAAACTCCATGGGCTCGGCCGCGGTGCCGCCTGCCACGGTCAAGGTGGAGCCGGCTGTCCTGGAGCGCAACTGCCCTTCTCCCATCCTCATCGACTGCCCCCACCCCAACTGCAACAAGAAGTACAAGCATATCAACGGGCTGAAGTATCACCAGGCCCACGCACACACGGATGACGACAGCAAGCTGGAGGCGGATGTGGACAGTGAATATGGCGAGGAGCCCTCCCTGCATGCAGATGTCGGGAGCTGCAACGGTGCTGCCGGGACACAGAAGGGCTCCCTCTCACCCGCTCGCTCGGCCACCCCCAAGGTGCGTTTGATGGAGCCACACAGCCCCTCCCCATCCAACAAGTTCAGTGCTAAGGTCTCTTGCAAGAAGAAGGTGGGTGGTGGGGAAGGGGACACAGACCTGGGTGCTCTGTCCAATGATGGCTCTGAGGATGGTCCCTTGGTGGCCGATGAGACGAGTAATGATGACTTTGACTCTCTGGAGAAGCGATGCATTGATAAGGACAAGTCAAAGAAGGCCTCTGGTGCTAAACAGGAGAAGATTCCTTCCAAAAGCTTGAAGTCTGCCAGACCCATTGCACCAGCTATCCCCCCGCAGCCGATTTACACCTTCCAGACGGCCACGCTCACCACAGCCAGCCCCGGCTCCTCCGCTGGCCTCGCCACAACCGTGGTCCAGACCATGCCCAACAGCCCCCAGCTCAAACCCATCCAGCCCAAGCCAACAGTGATGGGAGAGCCCTTCACTGTCAACCCTGCCCTCACCCCTTCCAAGGAGAAGAAGAAGAAAGACAAGAAGAAGAAAGAGCCCAAAGAGGTGGAAAACCCTTTGACTCCTGGCAAAGCCTGCAGAGCGGAGGAAGGTAAGAGCCCTTTCCGAGGGGAATCCAGTGAGCTGGGGATGAAAGGTGAGGGGCTGCTGAACGGTTCATCTGACCCCCACCAGAGCCGGCTCGCCAGCATCAAGGCTGAGGCAGATAAAATCTACAGCTTCACTGACAATGCACCCAGTCCCTCCATTGGCGGGGCCAGCAGGCTGGAGAACACCAATCCAGCCCAGGCCCTGACCCCTCTGCACGTTGTCACCCAGAATGGGGCAGAGGCCAGCTCAGTGAAGACCAACAGCCCTGCATACTCAGACATCTCCGATGCTGGGGAGGATGGGGAGGGCAAGCTGGAGAGTGTGAAGGCAAAGGATCCAGAGCAGCTGGTCAAGGAAGGCGCCAAAAAAGCTCTTTTCCCACCACAACCACAGAGCAAAGAGTCTCCCTTCTACCAAGGCTTTGAAACCTACTATTCCCCTGGCTACCCCCAGGCTAGCCCAGGACCCCTGAACCCTGGCGGGCAGTCTGCAGCTGAGACACAGACCTTGAAGCTGAAGAAAGACGAGGAGCAGGAGAACCCGGAAGTGAAAGTGAAGAGTGAAGGCTGTGAGGAGAAGAAGGCAGAGCTCAGCAGTGGCTCCAGCCAGCAGCCCTCGGTCATCCAGCAGCGCCCCAACATGTACATGCAGTCCCTCTACTACAACCAGTACGCCTACGTGCCGCCCTACGGCTACAGCGAGCAGGGCTACCACACCCACCTGCTGAGCACCAACTCTGCCTACCGCCAGCAGTACGAGGAGCAGCAGAAACAGCGGCAGAGCCTGGAGCAGCAGCAGCAGCGAGGGCTGGAGAAGAAGGCGGAGCTGGGCTTGAAAGAGAGAGAGGTGGCACTCAAAGAGGAGTGGAAGCAGAAGCCACCCATGCCCCCAACACTGACCAAAGCCCCGAGCCTCACGGACCTTGTCAAGTCAGGCCTGAGCAAGCCCAAGGAGCAGGGAGGTCCTGATATGGCCAAATCTGTCATCATCCCTAAACTGGAGGACTCATCTAAACTGTCCAGCAGCCAGGTGGCCGAGGGGCTCAAGGTGAAGCTGAGTGAGGCTGGTCACCTAGGGAAGGAGACGGCTGAGACGAAGGCTGGCTCCGAGTGTGGCCGGCAAGCAGAGGTGGACCCTGTTCTCTGGTACAGACAGGTAATGCCCTGCCCTGTCTGCCATCCCAGCCTTGCTCCAAGAGAAAGCCACTCACCAGGCTTTGCTGGGGCCATCACCTCAGAGAACACATGTTGTCCTCTGCTTGTGGTGGGACTCCATGAGATTCCCTTGGGGACAGAAAAAGGGTGGGACTGTGAGGCCATGGTCATGCTAAGGAGAGCCCAGGGAAGGGGAGTGAGGTTTCCTGGTCTCCTCCAAACCCAGCCTGGATTTGGGAAGGGTGGGGCTGTGGGGAAACAGCTGCTCTGGTGATTGGCTTTTTTTGCGGGAAGCAGAGGCCACAGATGGGCCGAGGAGAGCCCAGGGAAGGGGAGTGGGGTTTGCCAGTTTCCTCCAAAGGCAGGCTGGTTTTGGGACAGGCAGGACCAGGGGGAGGCAGCTGTTCTGATGGCTGGCTGTTCTTGCAGGAAGCTGAGCCCCGGATGTGGACCTATGTGTACCCGGCCAAGTATTCGGACATCAAGACAGAGGATGAGCGATGGAAAGAGGAGAGGGACCGAAAGTTGAAGGAAGAAAGAAACCGAAGCAAAGAAGCCTCGTCCAAGGAGGAGGGGAAGGAGAGCAGCAGCTCCGAGTGCAAGTTGACCCCCAGCGAGGAGGCTCGCATGGTGGGGAAGGAGCCCAGGCCCAGTGTGCACGTCCCTGTGTCCTCACCCCTCACACAGCATCAGTCCTACATCCCGTACATGCACGGCTACTCCTACAGCCAGTCGTACGACCCCAACCACCCCAGCTACCGTGCCATGCCCACCGTCATGATGCAGAACTACCCAGGTAGGGAGCCGGGGGCTTCAGGGGGTGTCTGTGCCCAGCTGTCCCTGCTCTCAGGGTGAGGGATGGCTGTGGGACATCCTCGCACACATACAGAGCCTCATGCTCCCACTGTGCTGCCTGAATCCCCCTGGTGCCCTGACTGCTGTTCTTCCCACAGGATCATACCTACCCTCCAGCTATTCCTTCTCTCCGTATGGGAGCAAAGCGTCCGGCAGTGATGACAGTGACAAGTCCCGAGCCAGCCCCAGCGTGAGTTGTAAATCCAGCTCAGAGTCCAAGGCCCTGGACATCCTGCAGCAGCATGCCAGCCACTACAAGAGCAAATCACCCACGGTGAGGGTCAGCAGGGCACTGGCTTTGCCCAGCACTGAGGGATACTCTCTTGAATCCTGTGAGGTGGGAGCAGCTCTGCTTGCCATGTGGTTTTGCTATTTCTTGCTGCTGTGGGAGACATGCAGCCATGGATTCCAACATTACAAATATTTTGGAATGGACCAGCCAAACCTGTGCCCCAGTGCTGGGGCTTCTCCAGGCCCTGCAGCAACCAGGTGACGCTTGTCCTCAGCCCTGGAGCTGGCAGGTGGGATGTGGGGGCCGTCTCCATCCTGTGGCTCCTCCTGAGCTGAGCTGGGAGACAGAGCTTGGAAACAGTGAAGAAAGAGTTGTCCTCAAATGGGCCCTGTGTCCTCCACATGGCTTTTGGCCATCCCATCCCACTTCCCATCAGCATCATGGGAACCTTTTGGGCAAAGGCAGAGGGAATGTCCTGATACGTGCCCTAGGGTCACTGTTCATGTCCCTCAGCATGTGTGTGCTTTCTCCTCTCCAGATTAGTGAGAAGACGTCTCAGGAGCGGGAGCGCAGTGGCTGTGGGGTGGTGGGGGGCGGTGGGAACTGCAGCAGCGTCGGGGCAGCGGCTGCCGGGGAGAGGAGCAGCGACCGGCCCCGCACGTCGCCCTCCCAGCGCCTGCTCTCCACGCACCACCACCACCACCACCTCGGCTACTCGCTGCTGCCAGCACAGTACAACCTGCCCTATGCAACAGGTGAGAGTGGGGCTGGGCTGGGGGGAGCCTGTACCCACCCTTGGGCCACGGGGCCCTCACACTGTCCCCAAGCTGCCCAGCCCTGTCCACCAGCTGCTGACACCTCTTCTCCCCACCAGGTCTCTCCTCCACAGCCATCGTTGCCAGCCAGCAAGGCTCTGCTCCCTCCCTGTACCCACCGCCCCGGAGGTGAGAACGGTAAGGCTCTGCTCCTGCCGCACCCCACTGGGCGCTCACGGGATGCCCTCCAGGCTTTAGGGTTTGCCCATGGCCTTGGGGCTCGTGGGAGCTGACTTGCCCTTGGGTCGTGGCAGGATGTGACACACCGGGATGCCTGGGCTGTACAAGACATGTGACTGGCTCACATGGAGAAGCGCTGGAGACTCCTTTAGACATCAGTTGAATGGTGTTAATTGTACTGCTTGATGTTCCTGCCATGATCCGAGGCAGACTCTGTCTTCTCCCCTGGTCGGACACACACTGACTCCACACTGACTCTTTGGTGAGTGGGTGAGCTGGTACCTGCAGATATATTTATTCTACTGAGCACCAGCACTCAGGGTGGAGGTGACTCACCTGCTATGAAGAGGAAACAGAAGCACTGAGGTTTCTCGATGAATTTGGGACCCTGCCGTGTCTCTGTGAGCTGCTGCTTCACGACAGGACTGGGGGCAGGAGGGGGCTTGGAACATAGGGCCGAGCCTGCTGTGTGGCCACGGTTTCAGGAAAGGAAGGAAGGACTGGCTCACAGAGCTCTGGTGGTGTTGGGGGGCTGGTGTGAGCCAAGCAGGTGGGTGGCAGCTGTGGGGCTCTCCCAGTCCCTCATCTGGTCCTGCACCCCACAGCACCCACAACTACAGAGTGGGTGGGATCTGCCAGCGTGTGGCCCCCAGAGTGGTGCTGGGGAGGCTCTTAGCCTCAGCAGAGCAGCCTCTACCATTGGGGGGCTGGGGCTCCATGGGGCTGGGGGCAGCAGGGTGCACAGAGCTGGGGGCTGCGTCTGTCACCCCACAGGCCGTGCACAGTCCAGACCTGCCTGAAGCTCCTGCCTGTGGCTTTTGCTTTGGTTTCTGAGCTGCAACTCTGCAAATCCCAGCCTTTCCTGTGCCCCCCAAACTCTGGGGCAGCACATCCTGCTGTGGGGGGCTGTGTCTCCCGTTTTCATCCACCTTTTGCTTTTAGGGCAGCTTCCCCAGGCTGCAGGCAGGGCGCAGCAAGAAACAAGCACACTTAGGTTCTGCGAGAGGCACGTGGGGCCGTGCCGGTCCCCATTCCAGCCTCGTGCCAGGGCTGGGGGCTCCAGGTCCTGGAGGAAGATGGTCCCCGCTCCTGGCTGCTCCCCAGCTCTGAGGACAGGGGCTTTCTGGTCCTCTGCCCCCAGCCCCAGAGTGGCTGTCTCCAGGCCGACACTCTACCTCGGCCCTGCAGTGGCCGGGCCGTCCCTGCTCTCCCCCGGCTCTCACTGCCTGGCTGGGGGACATGGGGGCCATCAGTCTCAGTTGTGCGTGTCCGTGTTCCACCCGGCCTCGAGGGCCGCTGTACGGGGATGCTCTGCCTGCTGGGCTCTGTACATACTGTAAAAAGCAATTGTTTGAAAGCTGTTGTTTTGGGTTTTGTTTTCTTTCCCCGTTTCTTCCCCATCCCACTGTACCCAGTTGGAAAGGAGGCACTGGCTGCTCTGGGCCCCGGTTCAGGTGCCGGCAGCACGGTGCTCTCAGCCTGCTCTTGTTGTTTGACTCATTTTTCTTCCCCTGTATGTTGTGTTTGGAAGGAGACGGGGCCGTGTGGCCCGGCACACTCCGCAGGGACGGGGGGTTGGTGGCCCCACCCACGCCCGTCACAGAGCCACACGCAGCCACGGGACGGGGACTGGCGGGGTAGGGGTGCCTTGCAGAGCCCCACATCCCACCCCTGGAGGAGTGTCCCACTGGCTGTTCCTACCTCCAGCCTTGGCCAGCCCCGCACAGCCAGGCCCCAGCACGGCCAGGGCCCACAGCGGCTCCAGCAGCGCAGAGGAAGTGCCTGGGGGGGTCGGGGGTGTCACAGGCTTTGCTGGCAGTCACAGGGGGCTGGGGGGCTGCTCTCCACCTTCCCAGCTGGGTCCCAGATGAGTCTCCCTTTAGGTGTTAAATGAAACAACAGTTTATGCAGAATAGGTTTGAGGTTTGACATTTCAGCATTTCCCGGGTTCTCTGGGCCAGCTGTTGCCCACGGGGCCACCCCCAGCCCTGGTGTCAGACCGTTGGTGTTTATAGCTCGTTTCCATTGGCGTTGCTGTGTTGGGTTTCATTTCAGTCTTCCTGACTCTGCCCTTCTGTAAAGTGTACATTATTAACGAGTTCCTTGTTTTTTTTATATATATATATATATAAATATATATATATACAAACTGTACTCTTCTTGCCTTTGTACATTTAGGCAAGGAGGGAGAATAAATCTTTTTAAGAGACAATCACAAACCTGTGAGGGTTGCTTTTTCTTCCTGTTCCCCCAAGTCTGGTCCTTTATCCCCAAAACCTGTGGCCAGTTATTTTGGGGGATGGGAGAGGGGGTTTCCCCATCTTGGGTATTTGAGAAGGCTTCTGCCCTGTGCTCCTGGATCCACCTCTGCCCCAGCTTCCATGGCTGCTGCAGCTAAACTCAGACCTGCTAACTGGAGGCAGAACCCCCCAGGCTTGAACCCCTGGGCACCAAAGCCCTACACCATGGCCCAAGGGTAGAGGAGATATTGGATGCACAGGGTGGTCACAAGGCAGGATTTGGCCCCTCCAGCTTTGCCATGGAGGAGGATACACCCAGGGACATCAGAGGCACCTTCCAGATTTTCCAGAGGGTGTTTTGGAAGGCATCTGGTGATGTGAGAAATCCAGATTTGCCCTCCTTTACTTGAGGCAGGGCAGGAGAGGATTTGAAATCAGAGAAGTACATGCAGTGGCACAGCCTTGTATCTCCAGCACAACGAACTTGGATCAGCCTCACTCCAGCTCCTACACTGACCAGAATCCTACACTTTACCAATTTTACCAGTAAGAAAGAGCAAAGTGGTTTCTATCCCATCAGCTGGGATGTGCCAGCCTGGGGCACCATGGGCTGGCAGCTGGCTGCTGGCACATGCAGGGACACCCAGGAGGAACCTGCCAGTCTCAGGGCAGAGTAGGGGCAGCTCCAGCTACAAGGAGGGATATAACTGCACCTTTCTCAAGCCAGGAGCACCCATTCCTGAGGGCTCCTCTTTCAGAAGACAACCCATTTGATTTTAAACTGGTAAGAGGATCTAATGCCCTGCTGGAGGGAGCAGAGCTCCTTTCCCTCTTGGTTTTATGGAGGTGGAGGAGGGCAAAAGAGACCCAAATTTCTTCACATGCACTCATATCACAGCCCCACCTCTCCCAAACCAAACACTCACCATGATGGATATGGAATGACTCAGGTCCAGCTTCCAACAGAATCTTGTGAAAGGGCAAAAGCTCAACAGAACAATCCCATCACAAGGAGCCAGGCCTGGAAGAGCTGAGGATGGCCCTGGAGCACATCCCCCTTCCCTGGAGCTCTGTCAGACAGAGCCAGCCAGGATACAAGTACAGGTACAGGGCTGGACTGAGCCATGACCTACTGCCAGCACTATGGCCCCTTCCTGGAAAAGCCTGGGGAGAGCACCCAGCACCTGCCCCCACACAACCCTTTGGTTTGGATACAGCCACTGGTGGCATCTCAAGCCTTGAGCTCATCCCTGTAGGAAGGTGAGAAGGAACAGAGGTGAGGGCTTGGGGTGTTTCCAGATCCATCCTGGGGTGGAGGGTAAAGGCAGGAGCTCTTCTTGACTCTTTGCACCATCATGGTGCAGGTCAGGAAACTGCTCCTCCCAAATAAACAGCCCCAGGTGTGTGAAGTTCATCTGAATGCCCCTTTTATTGAATGCTGTGATAGTGTAGTGGAAACATGGAACAGGCTTAAGACTGCATAAAACAAAAGCTGGAAGAGCAAGAAGTTTCAGAAAAAAAGGTTAGGCCAGTTAAACCAGCACTGGAGTGGAGATGCACGGGGAGTTTAATGTAGTGTTAAAGGATAAACTTGAGTGTCTCCTGCATGTGCCCCACACCAAGCCAGGCTGTTTTTAAGGTCATGAGTGGGAAATGAATGGGTCATGTCCCAGCTGAGCCCACGCTGGGCAGGCAGGAGGCACCAGTGGGGGTTCGGAGGAGTCCCGAAGGTGGTACCGACCTCGGGGCTCCCACACCATGCAGCTGCATGGGAAGAGCTCCTATGCCAGTTCATAAACATCTTCCTTTTCCTAGTGATGATTACATGTGTGATAGATAGTTCTCTAGGCAACATGTTTCAATGAGAGTCAACTCTGGGGGTACACAGCCCAATCTAACAATGAGAAATGCGCCTGCAGTCCAACAGAAGCTCTGCTTCCCTCTCCTCAGGAAAGGAGGTGGTTCTCTCCTCTCCACAGCATGTCAGGCTCCCTGGAGTTCCCTTGTGCAGCTATTCTTCGTCGGAGGAAGAGCTCTGCTCCAGGGGGTACACCATGAACATCACGTCTGGCCGCGACGGCACCGCGGGATGGCCGGGCCGCACGATCTCAAAGCCCAAGAAGCTGAATGTCTTCAGGAGTGGAGCTACCAAAGAGAAGGAGATCTGTTACTACCAGGAGTGACCCTCTTCACCTCTCCCTTCAGCCATCAACGTGTGGGACAATATGTGGGAAATGCATGGCACACCCCATGAGTGCATCCAGAGCTTCCTATGCAGGGAAGCACAGCTCTCTCCAACAGGGATTTCAGTCTCCTCCTGTGCTCATCACAGATGCTCCTAAGTGTGAAGGGATTTCAGCTGTGCAACTGAGCAGCTTTGTCCATGCTTCTCATGCAATTCTGTGAGATACAGCAATGGTTGGTTGTCTGCCTGCACCAGCTGCACATCCCTGCTTTCCACGATGCACGTGGCCATGCCATAGGTTTTGTCCTGCCCCAACACCTTTGAGCACAGAGAGGAGACAGCAGTGAAGACAAAGCTGCTTTGGGACAAGGCAGACATTTGCTGTCTCCACAAGGAGGTGCTGGAGCTCAGTGGAAACTCCAGACAGCTCTGCACAGGTCAGAGTGAGATCCTGGGAAAGCCACTTTGGGTTACATGTGGGAATTCAGAGTGGGGTCAGCCCAGACAGATACAGTTCTGTGGCACCATGTCACTGAAGCTGCCCTGTGACACTCTGGTGCAGTGTCCCATCCCTATGGCACCCTCAGGCAATCAGCTTCAGGACACACTCAGTGTGCAGACCATGCAGAGGAGCCCCTGAAGATATTTTCTGGCAGCACTGAATTTCAGCTGCATAAACAATGACCTGGATCCACTCCAGAACTCCTACCAACAAGCCCTGGCAATGGCTGTCCTCTGTCCCCAGCCTCCATGGAGGCCACCTACGAAACCAGTGCTAGTGGTGACATAACAGGACTTGATTTGGAAATTATTCCAGGCATGGTAATGAGGGATGATGACATCTTCCTGGGCTCAGCTCTGCTTTAGCTTTTAGCTCTGCCTTTCATTTCAGAGAAGCTGGGACAGCTCACAAAGCTGTGGAGTAAAATTAGCATTGGGGCTGGAATTACTCGCTAGGATACAGCCTGACTCGGGTGGGATTTAGAGAGACATGTTCCCAGCCTGGTACATCCCCCAGCCCCCTGGGCTGTAATCCCTCACCCAGCTGGTCTATCTTTAGATCCTAATGCAGCCCCCAAAGCCATAAGCATCTCCAGCCATGGCCAGGATTACCTGTAAGCCTGCAAAGGACAGAAGTGCCAGGAGATCTTTAGAAAGCTGATGAATTTCAGGGCAACAGGCTGTAAGTGCTTGTTTTGCATTTCATAACTCCTCCCTAGTTTCACCTTCCGTGTCACAGCAGCCTGGTGCCAAAAAGACTCCACTGCTCACCAGAAGGGGAATATTAACTGACACTAGGTGAGAAAATTGCCTCAAATCATTTAGGAGCAGCTTTTTGCACCAGAGTATTTAATGGCAGGGCAGCAAAGGAGATGAATGGAATCCTGTGGAATCCCACATTGGTATGGGCTGGAAGGGACCTTAAAGCTCACTGAGTTCCACCCCACTGCCATGGGCTGGAGCAACTTCCACTAGATTAGGCTGCTCCAAGCCCTATCTGGCAGATCTGGAGAAACCACAACACTTCCTTACCGTTACCCTCCAAAAAGGGCTTATTTCCTCTACACAAAACTATTCCCATAATAATTATGCACAACAATCCTTGCACTAGGAGGGTCCTGTGAGTTTTGCCCTGGGATTAGTTCTTTACAGCTTCAGCAGCACCGTGTGGGATGTCAGGAGCAATCCCGAGCGTGGGCCAGCCCTCACCTCGATCTTCTCTGCTTTTTCTGAAGCAGATGAAGACATAGTTGACTTTCATTTTTTCTTCAGCAAACTCCAGCAGTGCTGACAACCTGCCAAGGAGGGGTAAGACAAAAGGACATCAGCTCTGGGAAGTCCTGTCCTGAGGAAGCCTCTGAGCATTATCAACTGTTTGGATGTTTTCAGACACAAAGATTGTTTACAGTCCTCTTCCAGCAAACAATGGGTGCTGAAACAATGGGCTTCCTGCCCTGCAGATTCAAGAGCTGTCCTTGCTCTGAGCCAGGGTAAGTTCCTGTCCTCACAGCCACAAACACCCTCCCCACCCACGGTGCTTTGAGACTGAAGCCTTCATAGGCAGGAAGCAGAGTATCACAGCTGCTCCCGGGCCAGGCTGCATTCCCTGGCAATGCACATGGGGGATCTGGGAGTTCTGTACTTTTTGGAAAGGAAAACTGCCCAGAACCAAGCTCATGGCAGGCAGAAAAGGAGAACAGACCATCTCCAGAGAACGTGTGTGCAAGCCAAGCCATTTCCTGAGTGCACTGGCTTGATGGCACAGCTGCTACTCCCTGAATCCTTGCTTCCTGCCTTTCCAGCTGGATTATTTTTGCCACCTCTTGATAGAAGTGGTGCTGCAGTAACCCCTCTGCAAGCCTCCAGGGTGGCACACCAATCAACTGCTATCACTTGCAACCACTGGCGCTGACAGAGCAGTGACAAACAGCCTTCACTCCACATCTCAGTAACCAGCTGGCAGCACAGAGCAGGAGATTAAATTTGCAAGGGTTCTGTTAATATGTTAATGAACTACTTTAATTATGGCCTCTGGCCTCTCCTCGGCTGTTTCACCCAGCTAAAAATAACCTGACAAAATTGCACTTTTAAGTCACAATGACACTGGCAAATAAATCCCCTCCCAGAAGGACCCATTCCAGGGAGAGCTCAGAGATTTATGAGCCAACTGGAGAAACTACAGAAACATTTATCTGGATTCAGAATCAAATGAGACAAGTGTGAGACAGTAACAACACTGCCACTTCCTGAAGGTGCCCAGCGATGGGTTTTTCCTTAATTAGCTGTTGTCACTAAGGGATGAAACCTATTTGGGGATTCAGGAGGAGCTGACTGCTCTAGAGAGGAATCTAGCAAAGCCACATCTACACTGCAGTGGAGACCTCTGGCACAGCACTTGGCAGGAAGGAGCTGCTCTGGAAACTGCGTTTACACAAACTTCCCATAGCAGAGCTGTCTGGACAAAACATGACTGGATTCTGCCAAGAGAAAAATTAGAGCTCCTGGCAGAGCCTGGTGCCAGTGTGGCAGTGCTCCAAGAGCAGACCCACCTACTGATGAGGAAAGCATCAATAGGATGGAGGGGTTTTTAGTTCCTGAAAGAGAGGAAAATCACCAAGATAAGCTTAATAAAATAGCAGAGAAAATCTCGTTGGCTTTCTATACTTAAGTATGCAAAGATTTCCTTTACTCATTTATTGCTTGTTTTTTTAGTGTTGGGACTCAAAAAATGATAACTCATCTGGAATATCACTGAGGAAAAATATTCCTATGGGGGACTCCACAGACCAGGGAGCAGAATGTGCACAAACCACACACAGAGCTGCACAGCCCATTTCCCCTGCACACAGCACAGAACCCCAGGGTGGTTTCATTTGGTTGGGACCTTAAAACTCATCTCATTCCAACTCCTGCCATGGGCAGGGACACTTGCCACTAGATCATGTTGCTCCAAGCCCCATTCAACCTGGCTGGAACACTTCCAGGGATGGGGTGTTGACCCACCATCACCTATATAAGCCTAGTCCTGCCCCCCAGGAGCCATGGCTGCCCCTTTGGGATCCAGAACTTACCCCTCTTTGCTTCCATCAGCTAATAATCCATCAGGGATTTCCACAAAGAGGCTCTGGTTTGAGAGCACTGCGTCCCAGGAGGAGGTCTTCACCTCTGTGACCTTGTACTGGAAGTGCACAATGTGAGGCTTCCCTTCATGCACTGGGACATCTTGGCTAACAGTGATCTTCTCATCCTGAGAAAATGAAAAATGTAAAGTCCTGAACAGCCAGGGACAACTGGAGAAAGCAAATGCAAATAAATGGTCTTAAGGCTTTACTGAGAAGAGGATTAGGCTTTTCCCTTCCCCTTTTGCTGGCTCAGTGACACATCACACAGTTCTCAGCCCTCAGAGTGAATTCTTGTTAAATGTTTTCCTGTTAAAGGAATGCAGTTTTATATATTAATATTAAATTTATAAGTAGAAGACTCCACTCCCTCACTGCAGGCTCCCCAACACAGAGCTTCTGCTGCAGCCCAATCAGTTTCGGTGCCTCCCCCATTCCCAACACAACCTTTCTGTTCCAGGAGTGACCACAAATTGCTTTCCCAGATTTTACAACCAATGGTTTGCCTCCTGCTGTAAGGGAAGAAAACAGAGTGCAGGGAAATTCCAGAGCAGATCTAAAGCTCGTGAGAGGGTCTTCTCTAGAGCCCACAAACACACACATCCCTCCCCAGTCCTGCCCCATGAGGATGCCAAGCATGCAGATTGCTTGAGATCAGCTCAGCAGTTCCTAGAAAACAATTCTGTGGTTAAAGCTCCATTCCTTCAGACAATTCCTGCAGGCACTTGGCTTGCCCAGTAATGATTTCCATGTTTCAGTGGAATGAGCCCCAGTGAATGAAGCAGAGCCCTGAGTTAAGGCTGTTACTGCAGCAAAGCTGAACTGTCCCCGTGCTTGGTGAGAGCTCCTGTGTCCCTGTCCCTCACACTCACAGGCACCTGCACAGCTTTGAAGGGCAGAAGTAAAACAGATACCCAAAGTCCTGAGAGCACCTGGAGAGCCATGTGTCACTCCCTTCACAGCAGGTGGGTGGGCAGTGGTTTGCTCCACTGGATCATTGGGTGAGCAGCTGTCCAGCCTCCAGATATTTTATATTTTAACAGGGCAATTAATTCACCAACTCCTTTCAAGTTCCTCAAGCCACTGTCCCAATGCTTTAATTCCTATTACCTCCTGTCTTAAAACATTCACACTGGTGACAAAGTAATACCATGTGCAAATTGGGAGTGGCTTGGCATCTGAAAGCCAAGCAGAGGAAGCTGCCTTTCATTGAAAGCCCACAAAACTGAGCTGAAAAACAAGTTTACACTTCACCAGAATAAATATCCTGTAGGAAACAACTTTATTCATCAAGTTTGAAGGAAGTCTGAATGCACCAAGAAATGCACTGAGAGCTGCTCCAGTGAGGTCAAGCTCTGGTTGTGATGGAGCCAGGAGAGAGAGGCAGAGCTGAATAATACAGAAGTTCTTAACAGAAACACATCCAATGGTCTTATGTGCATCTCATTCAGGAGTGACTTTACAGGACCCTTCACAGTTATTACAGTGCAGAAAGTGTTTCTGTTCCAGAAAACATCCTTCCCTCCAGAAAAGCTCACAGATCATGCTTTTCCCATGCTCACAAACTAAAGCTGGGTGAGCAAGGTAAGGAAAGCAGGCTGGGATTTACACATGGGAGGTGTCCCTTTGAGTGGGAGGACCAGCACTGCCATAGGAAGGGAAAAGCATTCTGAGCTTTTGGTTCAGAACTTCCTTGTCAGCAGAAGTTTGATGTCCAGTGCTCGAAACCCAGTGAGGTTGTTCCACTGAAACCTCTCCTGTGGCAGCAGGACCACAGGGATTAGCAGAACCAGTTCCCCCAGTTCAGTGGGAATTACATTTACACTGCCTGGCTGGGGCAGCTGACACTTTATTTCTAGGCATCCAAACAGAGATGCCAGGGAAGGGAAAGGCTCTGTGGGCTGCTCCTGTGAAGCAGCAAGAGCAGCCCAAAATTCTGTGAAAGCTGCTCAAAGCAAAATCCTGTTTGCACAACAAGCACTCAAGTTTCAGTTTGCCCTGGAAAAATGCCCACACAAAAGCCCCCTGCCATGCTCCTGTGGGCAAAACTCCCTGCCACCAGACTGAATTCCACACAGCTGCCCAAACCCTGGCTCCCTGACCCTCCAGCTCCATTTCAGCAACACAAAGCCACAAGGACCAACTTCCACTTGGTTCCATTTCATTGAGCACAAGATTTTCCAGCCCTGCTGTGCTTCTCAGATGTCCCAGGAAGGATGGGGGGAGGCCCTGGTGTGTTAGCAGGGTCAGAAGGAAGGATGTTATGGTCCACCCCAGCCAAGAGGCTGGAGAAAGCTGGGGAAGCACCTGCTGCTGGCATGTGCTACACCTGCAGCCTCCTGCCCTGTCTGCCAGCCAGGGCACATCTCAGCTGGCAGCAGCCACTCTGGTCACTGTGTTATTCCCAGCTCCAGCAAAGCTCCCTGGGTGGAAGGCTGAGCTTTAAGTCTCTTAACACAAAAATGACAACCCTTACAGAAAGCCCATATTTACAGCAGTGCTGCATGCACTGGCAGAGGCAGGTGTGTTCAGAAAGGTCATGCCTTGGACTGGAACAGCTGATACAGCTGGAAAAAGGGCTTAAGCTTTCAGATCCAGATGCCTTTCGAGGTCATGCTGGTGGCTGCTGGCTGAAAAGTTCAGCTGCTGTAACGACAGCACTGCCAGACTGAGCAGGTGACTGAGGGGGCAGACACAACTCTGGAACCACTCCAAGGCCTGACACACCTCAAATCCTGGAGGCAGTTCTGGACTCCTCATTCCAAGACAGATATTGAGGGCTGGAGCATGTCCAGAGAAGAGAACAGAGGTGGGGAAGGGTCTGGAGCACAAGACTCATGAGGAGCAGCTGGGGGGGCTCAGCCTGGAGAAAAGAAGGTTCATGGGGGATCTTCTTGCTTTCTACAACTCCTTGACAGGAGGGTGCAGGCAGGTGGGAATCACACTCTGCTCCCAGGGAACAAGGGATGGGATCAGAGTAAAGTACCTCAACCATTTCCAGGCCAGAGGAGGTTGGATATTAGGGAAAGTGTTTTCACTGAAAGGACTGCCCAGCCCTGGCAGAGGTTGCCCAGAGAAATGGTGAATGGAGTCACCATCACTGGAGGGGTTTAAAAACCCTGTGGATTTGGCACCTGGGGACATGGGTTAGTGCTGAACATGGACAGTGCTGGTGGAACAGCTGGACTCAATGTCCTTACAGGGTTTTTCCAACCTAAACTATTCCATGATTTTTTGTTACAGAAGGGGCTGATTTTCTGAGAGATTCTTCTAGTTTTGTCAAGCAATAAATCCATGAGGAATTCCATCCTGGGAATGCAGCTCTCTGAATGACATCCCCTCTGCCAAAATCTGTGCAAGTTCAGGCCTGTACTGGAATCAAACACTCCAAAGTCTACAAATCATGATTCCTTCCACCTTCCTCCTCCACACTGAGCCCATTTGCTGCCTCTGGGACTTGCCTGGTGCACACACAAGGCTTGGCAATACTGGCTGGCAGGAATTCCAGCTGCAGGGTCCCATTTCCCACCCAGAGGGGATTCACTACTTGTCCAGAGCCATCTTGAAGCTATTTTTATATCTTCTTTCTGTGACAGGAAGCCCACTGTGCTGCTTCTCTGCAGTTTGTACCTCCCAAACATCTGTGACAATTCACCTCAAAGGGACCTTACCACTGGAGATTTAAGAGGTTGACATTTTGCAAGGGAAGCAAATGAGTAAAGTGCTGAAAACTCACCAAAGGAAACTGAAAACAACCATGAGGTCTGTGATCCTCTCAGTCTCCAAGAGAAGACTCTGGGAGCTGTGGCCCAAAAGGGTCTGTATCTTTTCATCAGGTAATGTTTGTGTGTCGCACACAGGTTAATTAAAAATCAGGTCTAGCACCTATGGCAACACCCCTGGCTCAACAGACAAATCTGCAAAGTGAGCATAAATTCAATCTGCCTCATCTAAATGGAGGAGCAGCCCTTGTCCCAGAAAGGAGACAGATGTGACCAGGTCACACAAATGCCAGTTACTCTGCAGGAAGGAGCAGCAAGGTCTCCTCATCTGAAAGAAAAGGTCCCATGGAGTGAAGAGGAACATAAAATGAGACAGCTGCAAGACTGCAGCCAGAAACCCTTCCTGATCTTGTCCTGCCTGTGCTCATGTTCTAGAAACAGTCCTGTCTGGGAGCTGGATGGCTGCCTCTCCCATCTGCACCTTGGTTCAGGCAGCTCCCAGGCCCTTTCACATTTGATAATGCAGGCTCTGTGTAAAATAGCCTCTGCAGACAGGCTAGTGAATGATCTGCTGCACAATGGTCTTTCATTTCTTAACAAACAGGTGATATTTAAGCAGGAGAGACCTATCTGCAGCTCAGTCCCTGAAAAATTACCTGTTCTCCCACTTACTATCTTGGAGTTTGTTGCATTTATTCCCAGCAGACTGTGAAAGGAACTGAAGAGAGTTGTAACACAGGTACAGGTCAATGTTTAGAAGTAAAATCTTTCTCACCTTATATATCAGAGCTGAAAGAGAAGGATCCCTGCCACCCCCTCGCCCACCGGGGATCTTCGACAGTGGGTGAGGGGCATCAGGAGCACCACAGAGGCCCTGGAACAATGTGCCTGCAGCACTGCAGCTGGGGACAGTTACTCAAGGGTAAAATACTACTGCAAGAGAAGAGAGAGAACACATGTTATAATAGCAGGGATCACGTTCAGGAGGCTCCAGCTTTGAAACCCCAAATCATTCATATCCTTGCTGCTCCGCAGCACCCAGATGTCAGCTCTGAAACCACCCACTGCCCCAGTGGCACCAGAACCCAGCAGGGTTTGTCAGGAGTGGAGGAGGGGCTAGAGCCAGGAACCCAGAGAGTGCTGAGCAACCTCATGCTAATAAGAGAGGCCTGGAAGGCTGCCAGGAACAGATGGCTGGGAACACATGACCAGACCAGCACACATTTTCTAGAGACAAATACCTACAAGTAGATCAACAGGGCCCAGGAAGAGGAGGTTTAAGTTTCACATTTTCAAACCCAGAAGTGAAAGGGTTGGCTCTTCAACCAATGCTCTACAACATCCATGGCAACACTTTCACACCCAGATGAAGCACCATGCAAGCATCCTCCACACCAACCCTAAAAATTACAAATTCACCCCTCAGAGCAGATTTGAATAACAAGAAAACACATTTGCCTTGCAGTTTCCAAGTCTGTTTGGGAGTCCTACACACAGTCTTCCACAATTGCTTTGGACACAGGCTTTAATACCTGCTCCAGCTTTTAAGAAGCTCATCAAAGTATTTTACTGCTGGAGCCTTGGTTCCTCTCTCAGCACCACAAAAGCTCTGGTTTGGGCCAGGGGAGGCCTTAGAACCCATCCAGTTCCACCCCCTGCCACAGGCAAGAACACCTTCCACTACACCAGGTTGCTCCAAGCCCCATCCAACCTGGCCTTGTAACTTGCCTGTGCCAGTTGCAAACAAACTACTAAAATTTGGCATTTCTGAGTGCCAAAAACTCACAAATGCACAAAGTAGAATTCACCACAGATCCCTGCTTACCACCTACCACCAAAACCATCTTTCAACAGGAAACTAATATTCTTCCTCTACATATTCATTGCCTCCCCCAGGTCTGCTAGACGGGTCTCTGGGGCAGCATTCCCACGTGCTAGAGCAGGCAGCTCTTGGAGAAAAGGCAGTTTAAATACACCAGGAGATGTCTGGTGGCAAAGCAGCGTGTTCTGTGCTCCCTGGTGTGCCTGGGGCTATCAATGGGCCAGTGTGTGTTCAGTAGTAGTGGATGTTGAGAGGATGACAAAGCACTTTGTGCTGTCCCCACCCCCGAAAGCTGTTGGCAGCTTTGTTATTCCCTTCCCTCCTCCCTCTACCCTCCAGCCAACAATGTACTATTGATAGCTCTTTCCAACTTGCGGCCAAGGAATCGAGAAACTGGATAATGAAGTGGAGTTGTGGGGGAAAAAAAAAAATTGAAACAGAGAGGCAGTTTTCACGAAAAACAGCCAAAGACACTTCCCGGTTTCACTTCCTCTGGCACATGCAGAAATCAAAACATCACCCCCTTCAGCTGCTGCCTGCACATCCCTGGCCCAAATCTGCACACCTCCACTACTCCCCACCAAAATCAGGGTCCCTGCACACCACCACTATCCCCCCAAGGATCAGAGCAAGGAGAGCAGCACCCTCAGAGAGGAGAGTGCGTGTGGGGCACAGATTAAAAGGGCTTTTGCTTTCTCCAGCTGTGCTTCAGCTCCCTGGGAACAAATTCACGCCAACACCCAACAATGCCTGATCCCTCCATCCATCCTTGGCAAACGGTGTCTCTCCCTGAGCCTGTTTATAGCTAAAAAGTTACGCTTGTGCTCCCTTCTGACGTCTGTCCTCCTAGGAGGAGTTGCTTTCCTGCAGCTTGGTTAAAATTCAGACGCATTTAGATCACCGAGGCCTTTCCGTGGAGAAACTCCTCAGCAGAAGCTGCTGATCTGTGCCCTGCCTGAAAGGGGAGCTGGAAATGGATGTTCCGCCTTTATCCCGCGGGTGTAATTTTAACTCACTAAGCTCCCGGCGCTGCCAAGCCCGTGCCCTGTCCCTGCTGAGGGCAAAGGGCGGCTCCAGAAGCCCATCATCACTGCTCCCAGGCACACACAAGCCAGGCTGAGACCACCAGCAGCACATCGGGGGCTGGAATCGACACACTGCCTCGTGTTTCGGGGGTTTGCTTAGTTCTGAACACTTAGACCAGACGGAAGGATCCACAGAGCTCCCTGACTTTGAAGAAATGACTGCTTTGTTTGTTTTCCTTTCTGCCCCTTCCAGAACAGGCTCTGGAGATGCAGTTACACTAAACAACAATAATAATTACTACTATTGCTAGTCACATATCCAGGAGCCCGATTTGAGGAGTAAATTGTAGATAACCATGTGATGAACACAGCACAGCTCAAGCATCCCCCACACAGGCCACGGACAAGAACCGAAGCTGCTCGATATGCATCCCCTGGGCTCTTATCGGCGACAGAGGTGCAGAAAATGATACTCTGGGGACTCTAAACAAGGAAGCGACACATGAGATAAATCGGTCAGGTGAGAAAAATACACAAGTTCGTTCCTGCTGACACCCAGCCTGCCTGGAGAAACAGAGAGAGGTGCGGGGGGCGCGGGGAGGGAGCTCAGGCCCACTCCGGGGCTTCCTCCAGGGGGAAGCAACGCCTCCGTAGGAATTTTAAGCGGGGAAAGGCAGAGCGACCTCCTCACGTCCCGCGGCCTCCTCGCCGCCTCAGCGCCCGCCCGCGCCCCGGGCCCGCCCGCCGCCAACGCCGCCGCCGCGCCGAGGAGCGAGGGGAGCGCGCTGCACACCTGTCCTGGGTGTTTATCATGGTGCGCTCGCTGCGGTGCCGCTGGCGCTGGTGCCCGGCTGTGTCCCGGCCGTGTCCCGCCTCCGCTCCGCTCCGCTCGGCGCCGCGCTCCGACTGACCCCGCGGGCCCGCGCGCGGACACGCCCCCCGCGCCGCGCGCACCCGGCCCGGCCCCGCCCCGCGCCGCGCGGGCGGCCTGGGAACCTGCCGCCCAAAACAAAGGCGCGCGCCCGGCCGCGCCCCCGCCCGTGACGTCACCGAGCGGTGCGGGCGCGCGCCCCCTGCGTCTCTGAGGGGAGCGGGGAGCGCGCCTGAGGCTCCCGGTTCCGCTCATGGCCTGATTCTCCTCGGGTTCTCGGCTTTCCCCTGCTTCTCCCCTCGGGTTACCGGCTCTCCTGGGGCTCCCGTTTATTCCCAGGGCCCCGGTATTCCCCGCGGGCTTCTTCTTCTCTCCTCGGGCTCCCGTTTATCTCCTGGGTCCCGGTTCCCCCCTCAGGCTCCCGGTTCTCCCCCCACAGCCGTGTGGGGCAGGTCTCAGCCGGCAGCCTGGGCTGTGGGAAGCGACAAGTTGTTACAGTTGTTAATGTTTGTATGCCCACCCAGTTAGCTACAAGCTGTTAGTGCCTGTACGTTCATCCAGTTGATCCCAGTTGTTAATGTTGTATGTCTTTATAAATGCTCCTGTTGTCTGTTCTTTCCCTCCATTACTTACCCTGTATCCCTGACCCTTCCTGAGGGAAAGCACACCTGCTGCACCCAGAAAAACCTGCACATGGACTATATGCAAACGAGAGGCCTTTAGTGCAATTCAGACCTCCAATATAACAAACTGATGTATAATAAAAAGATGAAAAAGCAGGACTACAGGGAATCATATACCATCAACCAGAGCCGGATTTTGTCCTGTTGCACTTGGTCACTTACAGAGAGTCTGGTTTCCTGGCCCTATTTATTTCAGAGTAGAGGTAAGAAATTGGGAAGAGATTGCTGCCTGTGAGGGTGGTGAGGCCCTGGGAACCAGGCTGCCTGGAGAAGCTGTGGGTACCTCATGGATTGAAGAGTCCAAGGCCAGGTTGGACAGGGCTTGGAGCAACCTGGGATCGTGGAAGGTGTCCCTGCCCATGGCAGAGGGGTTGCAATTAGATGGGATATAAGGTCCCCTCCAACCCAAACCATCCCAACATGATGATTCTATATCCTGCTGAAGGTATGTTGCTGATGCATAAAATACAACAGGCTCATAACCCAGATAAATAGGAGCTGGAGTAAAGAATGAGCAAACACATGGATAACAGAATGTGGAGCTGCCCATGAGAGGGCTCTGCAAGGGCTTTTGGTGAGCCGTGTATCCATAAGGGAAGTCACACAGCCAAAGATGAGGCTCCTGGAGAAGCAGGCAGATGGAAGAACCTGTGGGGTCCAGTCCTGCAAGAGAGCTCGGTGTGTGCTGAGCCTTCAGTGAGGTCAGGGACTGAGCAGCCTCTGGATGAGGAGCTCTGGAGTCCCTATGGATGCCAGCCCCCAGGGCTGGAGGCTGCAGAACCTCACACTGGTCTCACCCCTGGGCTGGCAGAGGCAGCTTCTGAGTGCCAGGGCAGCCTCCTGAGTGACACATGCAGCAGCCTGGGGTGTGACGCCCCAGCAGGCTCGGGGCTCTGGGCTCCAACAGGCAGCCCTGGGCTGGGGCTTCCCAGTTCCCAGTGCAATGCTGCTGCTCCTCGCTCGGCAGGAAGGGACCAGATGTTCTGCAGAAAGCTGGACATCAGCCAGGGCTCAAGTTCAAACACAGCCCATTAAATGGCCTTTCCCCCCTTCCTTCGCACTTCCAGCCCTGCTTGTAGCCCTGATTCTATTTATAATGCCCAGGAAAAATGAACTGAGACTTTCCCACAGTGCTGGCTTCTCAGGCGATTGTTGTTTGGGAAGCTGGAATGTACATAGTATTATTTTTGCATCTCCCTGGGAAGGGTTTTTTATTTTTTATTGCATGTCACTCTGTGTCCCCATCTGTGCTGAGGAGGAGAGAGTGTGTGAAACACAGGGTGCCTGGTGCTGCTTACAGCTCTCCAGTGCTTTGCCACTGCTGGTTTAGGGGGCTGTGCCCGTGAGCCCCTTTTGGGGAGGGTGCTGGGTGCAGTGAGAGGTGTCCTACAAGCCATAAGGGTGGAGGCCAAAGAAGAGCATTTCCCTCAAGAAATAGCCCCTGCCTCAGTGCCAGACCCTGGGAGCTTCCCATCATGTTGTTTGCTCTGTGTCTCAGTGTCCTCTGAGTGCAAAGAGCACCAGGAGCCCTGCTGGGAGCAGTGGGCTCATCATTCCTGCTCTGCCTGGGGTTTGGCATCGAGACATGCTCTTGCCCCACAGTTTTGGGGTGGCAGAGCTGCCACATGAGGCTGGGCCTGGCAGCCAGGCTGCAGGGTCACTGTGTGGTGCCAGTGCCAGCAGGGGCCAGCAGGTTCTTTATTGGCTGTTCTTGGCCATGGGAGGCTGTTCCCTGCACGGAGCTGCTGTGGGATATTCTGTGCACGGCTGGGGCTCCCCTGAGCTCCCATACCCCTGGGCAGGAGCTATTTCAGGAGCAAAAACCACCTTGCTTGGACTCAGGTCCTGCCTGTCCTCTCCCTTGTCACTGTCACAATGCTCCTAGTTCTCTCTTTCCCTGCCCTGCCAGGTCCTGCACCACTCCATTCCCTCTGTGCCTCAGGGCCTTCCTGCTCTCCCTGGGTTATATTGCCCTGCACAGGATTTTGGCAGTGAGAAATGCTGTTGCATCATATTTTTGGGCAGTTTCTTTTTGCCACAGCCAGTCTCATGAAGGACAGACATCTCCAAATAGCTTTAATCTGTTGTGCTGGGTTCTGGGGTTCACTATCCCAAAGTCTAGATGCAAAACAGATACAGTCTGCAACCTCTCTGTTTTAGAAGCTTGCAAACACTAATTGAGCATCTCTTTAATTATTGTGATTAAATATGAACTATGTAGCTCTTAAAAATACTTTCCATGAGGACAAACTATCGAAAGAAGTGACCAATTTTTCCCCAGCTACGGGAATGGAGATTCAGGTATCTCCAAAGGTTTCTAGACAAAGAGAGGAAAGGGTTGGTAGATTTTAGTGTAATTAATACCCTGTAGTTATTTAAAAACATTGTTAGAAACGTGTCATTCAGAACTTTCTGGAGCTGGGCATGTATCTGGGGATGTAAATAACTTTTCAACAGTGCCTTTGTATCCCCCTTCTGTGACTGCTTTTTTTTTTTTTTTTTTTTTTTTTTTTTTTTTTTTTTTTTTTTTTTTTTTAAACATGTGGTGTTTTCCTAAGGAGAAAACAGAAGTGAACCCTGCCAGGGAATTTTGTTTTCATACCTCAGTCCCAGCCCTTCTGCAAGTTCCACCTTCCTGTGCTGACCTGTCTGTGTCTGTTACAACCAAAACAGCACCAGGAGTGTTCCTGTGATTTTGGCTCCCTGTGTTTTGAGGTGAGCTGTACATAAATTCCCTAAAACTGGCTTATCAGTGCATCTGGAACTGTCTTGAGTGTCCATCTGCAAAGTGGATTTTAATAGTTTGAACAGATTTGTGTCACCTGTGTCTTCAATCCGCTTCACATCCACAAACGAGGTTCCTTCCATACTGTGCTGATAATTTTCTACTCTCCCTTAATATTTCCAGCAGGATGACTTGATTTCTTGGCAGACCTGCCTGGAGCTGAGGGTCAGATTTAAGGCATGTTGCTGACATCAGTGGCTTTCTTTTTTAATGAGCTTTGTCAGAATTTGTTCTTTAGCCATTAAGCGGTGCCAGCGCGGAGTTCATGCATGAGCTGAGCTGAAACCTGCTCGGTGTGAATTAGTGATGAGGGAAAAGGAGGTCAGGGAACGTCTTGTTTCAGGGAATGGCAATAACTGGTGTGCCCAAGGCCTGGAACCAGGGAATGGGCAGGAGATAACTTAGAAATCATGACAAGGGATGAATTCCCACTGCTGTGCTCTGAGGAGGTCTTGTCCCTCCCTCGTGCCACTGGGATGTGCATCAGCACCAAGCAGGGGTGCAGCCTGAATTTGGGTGCTGTTGGTTGAGGAGCTGGATGGTGTCAGGGGAATGGGCTGGTGATATGGCATGATGGCCCACCATGAGAGGGGTCTGTCATGAGCTTGTGCCATTGATGTGCTCCAGAAGGATGCTGTGGTCAGTGCCAATGCCTTTGGAGATGGCGCAATGCTCTGCTGGTATCGTGAGATGGCCATGAGGAAGACATGCCAGAGCAAGTCTCTCACTGTCCCTCCAAGCACTGAGTGTTGGGATGGGCTGCCCAGAAGAGGCAGCAGGGTTTTACTGGCAAACACTGAAAAAAATAAAAGGCAGTTCCTCCACCAGTGGTGATCTGGCACCACAGAACCTGGGAATGGGGTGTGGTGGAGAAAGTAATCCATGGAGTACAGAGCCTCCAGCAAGCCAGGAGTGTGTGGATGAGAGGTTTGTGCATGCAGCTCCCAGCTCTGGACTGCAATCAACCAAGCTGGCACTGAGGAATATCTGTGGGGGCTGGGGTTTGCTCCAGAGGTCACTTCTTTCTTGGCCAAAATAAATACATCTGTAATTCCCTGTCCCTGTTTCCACTGCCTGTAGCTTCTCTGCATCATCCCTGCTGCTTTGTGCCCAAAGCTCTTTTCTTTGGCTGCTTGTGGAGTACAGCACACCCCAGGATACTCAGTGCAGAGTCTGGTGGGTGGCACAAAGAGACAAAAAAGGGATAAAATCAAGGACAAATTGATAAAAAGGAGCAGACAGAAAAGCCCTCGGGTGGTGGGGAGGTGCCTTACTGCTGGCATTTGCACATCTGAATCCAGCCAGGGCTTTGTATTGATTCCTTTAAAAGCTCTTTCAATTATTTTTACAATGAGCTCATCTTTCCTGGCATATCCTCCCTCCCTGTGCATTCCATACTGGCATGGCAGGTGTTGCTCACCTCTCTGTACTCATCAACATGTAAGCTGGGAACAGCAGCTCTGCTGCTTGTCCCTGGAGAAAAAGAGGTGGTGTCTTGGCTGCAGGTGGGATGGATGGAGCTGGAGGTGTTTCTGATGGAACTGCCAAAACAGGCCCTGTGTGCTGCCTCTGAGCAGTGGGACTTGCACAAAAGCTGTTTTTCTGTGGTCAATACTTTAGGAAACGTTCCTGTGAACAGAGGTGGACTTGTGGAAAAGACTGGGTGGTGTGTTGGTACATGGTGATGAGCCACTGCTACTTCAGCCAAAAATCCATAAGGCCTCTTGGTGTTGCATTTTTAAGATCACAAGCTGACTGCACACTGCAAATACAGTAAAAAAATTAAAGTCTTGTGTCTGCCCATGGCATTTACAGTACCTGAATGAGGCTTCTTATAAATGTCACATGGCAAGAGTTCAGAACTGTCTCTTGGGGGAGACAGTTGTTTTGTATAATTCATCTTAACCTGTGGCTGTATCATAAAACAGGAAATCTTGGAAATCCCAAATCTGGAAATCTGGAGTCCCTGCAGATCTGAAATCCTTGAAGTGCTGCCCCAAAGCTCCCTGAGCAGAGGTGACACCCTAAGCCTCACTCTCCCTCCAAGTTTGATTTAAGCCAGCTGAGCCACGGATCCCAGACAGGGGGTTGGTTCCATCCTCCAGATGCACTCATGGTCCTGGGGATGCTGCAAGGCAGCACCAGTGATTCAGGGCCTAAGATTCACCCCTGGCTGCAGAGCTCCTGTCTGCTGACACCTTCTGTACTGGTGGTGAAGCTGTTGGAAACAAAGAACTGAGAAGCTCAAGGACCTGTCCAGGCAAAACACCTCCTTTTGCTTTAATAATTTTGTTTTTCTCAATTCTACACTGCCATAATAATGTGTCCAGGCCTGTTTCACTGTACTGGTTCACTCAGAAGATTCATTCTGATATCCAGGTATTTCTAGAGCATGATCATGCCTCTCTCCTATCCTCTGGAAAAAGTAGTGTTCTTTCTCTCTTTCCATGTCACACATGCAAACATGGATTTTGCCAGCTGGGTTTGGGGATGCAGTCCCAGCAAAAAGACCCAAATCTGTGTGGATTCTTCCCTTCTGTGCTTCTGTGTGTGTGAGATGTCTGCTGAGCACGTTTCTGTTCCAGTGTAGTTGGGTTCATAAAGCTCCTGTTTTTGCAGCCCCACAGGAATTTGCAGGCTCAGTGAAATTGCTGGGAGCTCCCTGCAGAAGCTGGCTGGGTGTTAGCCCTCTGCATCATTTGCAAGCAGAGGCAAAGGGCTGATGGAAGGAAAAAGCTGCCTGCCCTGCTCCAGATTCTGGCTCCTGTCAGCAGCTGCAGCGTGTTAACCACAAGCCAGGGTGCTGCTGTTTCTCAGGTTGCTCGTTTTATGGGGATAAGCTCCTTTATAATATCCAAATACTGTTAAAATTGTCCTCTGGGTAGTTTTATTATGAATGTCTGTATATCTAGGTGCTTGTCTCCTTGCATTTTGTGCTTTTTGGTCTAGTGGATGTTTCCCAAGTGATGCAGCTCATTTATTCACAATATGCTAAATTTCTTCATCTAATATAAACTTAGGATCCTTTCCTGTTTCAAGCCCACCAAATATGCCTTTCCCTTGTGATGCAAAGTTACCATAGTTTTGGATTTTTTTAGATTCAATTAATTTACTCTTATAAAATTACATTCTTCATTTGAATCTCTCCAAGAAACCACTGCTTGGGCACACAGAGGGAGAGAAAAAGCTCGGATTCTGGAGGAGATAAAACTTTGATTTAGGGAGGGCAGTTTGGGAGAAGAATGACCTAAATGCCATGAGCTCTTTTATAATCAAAGGTCTACACTACCATCATAGAAGACTCAAAACTCCCATCACCTGGAACTCTGGGGGCAAAGGGATACAAAGAAGGTAAAATCAGGGTTTCTCATGCAGTTTCCTGTTATGATAGATGATAAATTACTTGGTTTTTACCAGTCCTGTCTTCAGTGGCTGCTTGGGCCTGGGGGCTCATGGCAGGAGTGTGTTCTGAGTGGAGTTTTCCAGCACTGTTACATCTGCAGTGGAAAACTGGTGAGGGTTTGTCAGCTTAAAACATGGCCAGATGCCAAACCTTTTCATCCCAGTTACCTCTCTGTTCTCCTTGTTCCACGGAAGCATGACTGGAACACAGCTTTGCTCAAAGAATGGAGAGGAAAGAAACAAGAGGGAGACAGGAAAAGGGCCTCCCAGGCTCTGCACAGCTTTGCCTGTGATTTGGAACAGGAACACCTTTGAGCTGCAGGTGACTCCAGCTGGATTCATCCTGGTGAGTTGACCATCAGGAGGAGTCCCTGAGGAATCAAATGTTTGCCTTCAAGAGCCCACAGCTAAACAGATTTCCAGAGACCTCTGCTTCAGGAGACATAAACCAGGGGCAGCCTGCTGTCCTAGAGCTCCTGCTTTAACCTCCAAGTGATCCAAAGGTCCAGAAAATCTAAATATTTTCCAAAAAGAAACTCAAGAACATGCCCATCAAACAGCTGAGTCAGGGATTCATGAGCTGCCATCTGTAGTGCTCTGGAACACTGATAAAAAGCTTCCCAAGACACACGAATGGAGGGCATTCCCAAATTCAGGTTTTGGATAGCTTTGTCCTGCCATGTGTGTGATGGGTCAGTGTGGAACATACCTAAGATAGATGCCTGGATGAGTTCTGGTGCCAGTGTGAGCAGGGAAGCATTGCTGCTTCCTGCCTTCTGCACATCTCTGGAAGAAGGGATGGGAACCACTGCAGGGCTGGGAGCACCTGCCCCCTTTCATCTGGGGAAAGTGTTTTTGGCCTGGAGCAAACCCTCGGCATTTTACAAACTCATGTAATGGCTCTGCTTGGGGCACAGCCTTGTGCTGGACATGTAGCAGAAATTACTCAGGATCAGGCTGTAATCTATGATATAATGTAATTTGTGTAAGTTTGTAAATTAATGTCGAATAAGTAATTTTTGTATGAATAAAATACTAAAAACTTGGAAACTAAAAAGAAAACCTCGGACAAAGGGACACAGATTGTTTCATTGCTACATTGTGACTGCCAACAAAAGCTGAGCCCGGATTAACAAGTAAATAGACATAGCCCCAAAATTAGATGGGTCTCTCCAGGGAACACCCAAGCGATGAGCGCTTGACAAATACAATTAAAATAACCAGACCATTGGGAAAGATACATCTGAATGCCAGCTTCCCTTAAACCAAGATCTGCCTTCATCAGAATTCATCACCTCCCAGAATATGGTTTTGTCCAGCCCAACGCAGAGAAAGAAAACCACATGAATATGCAACGATGAAAGGAGACAAAGATCTCTGCTCCGGGCTAAAACACTGTATAAAAACTGGGCTGACCAGGGCGGTTTTATGAGCACTGGGGGAACTGGAGCAGTAGAGTTCGGATCAGTGTGTGTTCACCCGGCGCCATCCCGGGCTCGGCGCTATCCCTTTTCGATTGTGGCTGTCGTGAACCGTATCCCGGCCACTAAATAAATTATCGCTTACTTTGATTATACTTAATTTGGCTGAATCTCTTTATTATCTATAACGAAGTTTCCCAAGATGTGCTGTCCCTCCACAGGCGCTGGAGGCAGGCAGAGCAGCTCCCGGCCACCAGCGGGTCCCATCCCGGTGTCCCGGCCGTGGGGAACGCCGCACGGAGGCTGTTCCCAGGCTGGGGCCGGCCTTTGGCCTGTCCCCCGGCCGCTCACAGCGCTTCCGTCCCGGAGCCACCCCGCACGGCCGCTCAGGAAGGGCAGCAGGTCGTGGGAAGCGCCCGGCCCCGCGGCTGGGCTGCTGCAGCGCCGGAGCAGCACCAGCGCAGCCTGCGCTGCCCGCCAGGACTGCGGGCACACGCCCAGCTCAGGCACACAGCCCTGCCTGCCCAGCACACCTTCACCCCCGCCCTGCCTGCCCAGCACACCATCACCCCTGCAGTGCCTGCCCAGCACACCTTCACCCCCGCCCTGCCCAGCACACCTTCACCCCTGCCCTGCCTGCCCAGCACACCTTCACCCCTGCCCTGCCTGCCCAGCACACCTTCACCCCTGCCCTGCCCAGCACACCTTCACCCCTGCAGTGCCTGCCCAGCACACCTTCACCCCTGCCCTGCCCAGCACACCTTCACCCCTGCAGTGCCTGCCCAGCACACCTTCACCCCTGCCTGCCCAGCACACCTTCACCCCTGCCCTGCTCAGCACACCTTCACCCCTGCCTGCCCAGCACACCTTCACCCCTGCCCTGCCCAGCACACCTTCACCCCTGCCCTCCTCACCCCCTGCTATGGACCACCTCAAACGCCTTATGTGCCTTTTAGTGTTTTCCTTCATTTTATTAAGGTGCCTCTGAGCACTAAAACATCCGAACGCTTAACAATTATTAAAGCGTCGCTTTTAGCCCTGACAGCGTTTTTTGTTAAAGCATTTTAAAAACTATTTGCCAAGCTTTCCTTTCAATTGGTCAAAAAGAGCTGTGGGTCTGAGTTCCTTGTCCTCCAGATCCTTCAGGACTTGCTGAGGCCATTATCCTGCAGGAAGAGCCCTGGAAACATGAATGCAGCAGCGCCCTGTAAGGCATGCTTCCACCAGCAGCCCTGTGGGGCTTTTATGGGATATTTAGCTCAGCTACCATCTTCCACCTGTTTTCTCCATGCATTTCCAAGTCACTCTCTTGTAGCAGGGCTGGATGCATGTGAGGAAGGTGGTTTATTTGGGACAGGAATGTGGGATTGCTTGGAAGCCAAAGGGAGCAACAACAGAGCAGGGCATGATGCAGAGCTTTTCCTGTAGAAATTTCTATTTATGGTGGTGAAAAAATCTGACCCAAAGCTGTGGTTGCACTCTTCATTGGTCCTTGGGACACAGGACAATGATCACAGCCTCTGGGAGGTGTGGGATGGATTTTCAGGCAGCTGATGGATTATATTCTGCAGTGTTCCCAGGCTGGTCCATATTTCCCCGGCTTGTGTCAGTTGCTGAGGGTGTCCTAGGCTGTGATGGTGTGAATCCAGGTGAGAGAGTGATGCTGAGGAGGCTGTACTGCCCTGCAGCCTAAGGGGAGCACTGTGGGGTGAGGGGTCCTTGGGACCAAACCCAGGCTTCATCTTCACCCCACAGTCACCCTGCTCCTGCTATGCCATATCTCCAGGCAGCCCCTGTCAGTGTAACTTGTCACCTCATCCATTACCTGGTCTTTTGTCCTTCCCTTGGTTCTCTGTCAACTCCTGTGGTTCTGTAGGGGCACAGGTGGCTGGTGTGGGCCAGGAGGGTTCCCAGTCCCAGGAGGTGACACCAGGAACAGTGCTGTGTCTCAGTGTTGCTGGCACTGAGAGCTCAGTGCATTTAAATCCCAGCTGAATTTTTGGGACTCAAATATATTTTTCAATGTTTTAATGCCAAACCAAGTTCTCACCTTCCTGCTTTACTCTCCCCCCAGCCGACTCCTGCTAGAGAAGGGCAGGGAGTCAAATCCCCTGAGAGACCCTGTAACTTCTGTTCCTGTCTTGTGTCTCCCCACAGTGGCTTCACGCTTTTCCCCAGAGATTTCAGCTCTCACTGTCTGGTGCCACACGCTGAGCAGCAGCAGAGCTCCCAGCTGAGCTTTCAGCAGTGGTTTCCTTCCATCAGGACAGCTGGGGTCACTCTTTCACAAGGAGCGTGTTCCTCCCCAGCTCCAGTGGTGCTTTCCAATAGGATGAGCTCTGAGCATTGCCTCCTGTGCTGGCTGGGATCTCAAGCTCCCAGCACTCTTCACTGCATCAGCAATGCCTCTGATTTTAGTACTGCAGCCATGCAGGAATAAGCTTTTTCTATTGATTTGGAAGCTTGGTAAATTAGTGTTCAGGCTCCCTGGCCTTCTCTGGTGTGGATCCAGCAGGGCAGCTGGGGTCTGCTCTTTGTCTGGCTGCTCCCAGCTGCCATCAGTGGGGAGGCAGCAATGTGGATCAAGCTCACGGTGTCATCCACAGGTCTGGCATGTGAGCACGTGCCATGGCATTCACTGCAGCCTCCTTAGCACCTCAAACCCTCTGTGGTTTCATGAGGGGGAGTGGGAGGAGGTGATGTCAGGACCCTGCTGGGCTTCCTGTGAGGAGGTGTGTGGGGTTGATATGGACAGAAATCTGTATTTTATCACCATCTGTGGCACATCCCATCTGCTAATGGGCCATCTTTAAACCAGCTGGGGCAATCATCTTTATCTTTCCACAGCCTATCCTCCCTCCAGGAGATATCATCTGCTGCTGCCCCATTCAGTCTCACTGTGGGACTGATCAAATTCCATCATCCCACTGGCAGATGCTCCAGCCAGGGCAGGAGCCAAGCCTTTCCTACCCAGAGAAAAACTGAGATTTGGGACACCAAGGCACCTTCTTTCCACTGCATTCCAGAGGAAAGCCAGACCTTTCCACATCATCCCTGCACCTTCAGAGGAAACTGCACCTTCTCCAGGTGCACTGCTCCAGCTGAACCACATCTGCCACTGCAGGAGGATGCAGCCACCATTGAATGGGGCTGCTGCCACCACCCTGACTGACTGACGGGTGTCAGCTTGGATTCTGACTCTGGCAGGGTTTGGGATTGTTCTTTGTCATACTGTATTTCTATTTTAATTTTCCTAGTAAAGAACTGTTATTCCTAATTCCCATGTCTTTGCCTGAGAGCCCCTCAATTTCAAAATTATAATAATTTGGAGGGAGGGGGTTTACATTCTCCATTTCAAAGAGAAGCTCCTGCCTTTATTGGCAGACACCTGTCCTTCAGACCAAGACAGGAGGTCTTATCCCATGTTTGGTTTTCCCCTCTTCTTGGTGTGAGCAGGGCACCAACCCACCAAAGCCATGCCTGGTCTGCCAGCACCCACCCTGTGCACCCTGCCCAGCCATGGTGATGTGTGGGGCTGGCTTGTGGGGGCACAGCAATGTCTCCCTGCTGCTAGGCTGGAGCCTGCAGGCTCTTCCCTGACAGTCAGGGAATGCTGGAGCATCCTCAGGGGGTCCAGCCCCACTGCTGTCCCATGTGAATGCAGCTGCTCCCAAGCAAGCAGCTCATGTGGGAATGTCCTGGCCTGGGGGAGGAGGTGGGGGTGATGTGGGAACTGTGGGGGTGGGAGTGAAGCATCACCCAGTGATGGGAGCTGATTGTGCCATGCAGGGGGTCTGCAGGGATGAACTGAGTGGTGGTGAAAGAGCTGGCTCTGCCTGATGTGTGATGAGCCAAGTGTGCCAGGAGTGTCTGTGGCTCCTGCTGTTGGGTGGCAAAGCCCTGGACACCCGATGGGGACAGGAAGATGGGTGGGAAGGGGGCAGCAGTGACACAAAGCAGCAACCCCAGCCAGCCCCTTTGCCAATCCTCCTTGGTGGCTCCACTGCCACTTAAGGAAGAGAAGCTTGGAGGAGACATGCCAGGACTGATTTGAGAAGCAGGTCACCCGAGCGCAGGGTACTCTGCAATTCCAGGATGGTGGCTTTGTGGTGTCACACCAGGGCCTGGCCACACTGGTCCTTGAAGGATGTGCCCTGTGCTGCAAACCAGCCCCAGCCCTGGCAAACCAGGGGGGTTGAGGAAATCATTTGCTGTGTTAACAGTGAGGGTGGGGGTCCTATCTGCTAAGCATGGGCACCAGCTAGGCCTGGTGACAGCCAGCTGCCACCTCACAGGGGACATGGTGACAGCAATGTCCCAGGCCTGAGTGGACAGTCTGTGGTGTGACAAGGAGCTGTAAAGGGCCATATTTGCATGGGAAAAAAGATTTCCTCCTCTGGGCTTGATCCAAGGTCATGCTGGAAGGAGTTTGGAGTGACCTGATCTAGTGTAAAGTGTCCCAGCCAGTGGCAGGGGGGGTGGAAGGAGATGGTGCCTTCCAAGCCAAACTGATTCTATGGTCCTGATAAACAGGACCAGCCCTTCATGGTGCTCCCTTAGGAAATGGTGCTGGCAGGGAGCCTTCCTCTGCTTTTGTGCTTCCCTGTGCTCCCTCTTGTGTCAATCCTGGAAATCCCATCCCCTGGCTTTTTCTCTGGCACTTGCCTCCCTGGCCCAAATTAGGTGATGTCTCCCATGCTGCTGCAGTGTTTACCCCATCTCCTTTCCCACCATCCTGTCCTTACAGGTCCTTCACTACTTGTGAAGAGGTTCACAAGGACACCCAAACATCTTCCAGAGGGGCAGCCAGGCTCAGATGTCAACCCTCTCACACCCATCCCTCTAAGTGTTCAAGGTCAGGTGGGACAGGGCTCTGGGCAGCCTGCTCTGCTGGAAGGTGTCCCTGCCTGAGGCAGGGCATGGGATGGAGCTGGGCTTTAAGGTCCCTCCCAGCCCAAACCAGTGTTAGGATTTCCTTTGCATCCAGCATATTGGATTGGCTGTGGCAAACCAACCTCTTTCAAGGAGACATCTCTCCTTTCCATTACCTGGGCTTTTCACAGGTGACTTTCCACTGCCCTCTTTGTACCAAGCAGAATCATTTTGTGCTTCTTTCCTGTGTTGGGCAACAGTTGCCGTGTTGTTTATTAACCCAGTTACTCACATAACCACAGTGATGGATTCACTACTGTTTAAACTAGTGAACCTGAGCCTCAATTCACTCCCTTTTCTCTGCTCCGAGGTCCTGCAGGTCTGAGGAGGAGGAAGTTTGTACTGTCAGCTGCCCTGGGGAGAGCTGAAATGCAAAGGACAGTGAGGCAGTTGCAGGAGGGGAAGGAGCCCTTTGGCTGGTGCAGGCTCTCCAGGGCTGCAGGGCTCTGGGTTTTCCCAAAGCCTGATCTGAGTTTGGGTCTGAATGCAGTCAGCTGTGGGGCCGTGCCTTTGCTGCTGCATGTGCCAGCAGTGCCACTGCTCCTTCCACCTCGCCGAGCAGCAGCCAGCCTGTTTAATTCAGCAAGTCATAAATTCATAATGCTTATTTACCACACAGTACCATCAATATTTGATAGCGGCCACTGGCCTGCAGGGGAGGGGATGGGGCTGGCGTGGGGCTGTGGGGGGCTGCCATGCAGTGGGGCTGCCCAGGTCAGTGTGCTGGTGCTGGGATGGGGCTGGAGAGATGTGGGCTCCTCCTCCAGCCCTGCAAACCTGCCAGTGAGGGGATGGAGCTGCGAAGGCTCTGCAGAGGGATGCGTGGGGGCCGGAGCGGCAGCTGGAGGCTGTCAGGTTGAGGGAGGAATGGAGCAGGGAGCTGGGTGCAGGGGGATCCTGCAGTTGGTGTGAGGAGGAGAAGCTGCAGCCCTCGGGACCCACACACAGTGGGGCTGTGTCCCAGGACAGGCACAGGGGCTGTGCTGTATGTGCCACTCGGCAGGGCTCAGATACCGGCAGGGTGAACTCGGGAAGCCCCTTGACCCCCGACCCCAGCTCACTAATTGACTGCGAGGAGGAGCCCTGGGAGCAGGAAGGAGCCTTCTCCCCGAGAGCTGCCTGGCCTCAAGGAGAAGGCACAGGCGGGGGAGTTGAGCTGTGCACAGACACTATTTTGCAGCTCGCTCCAAAAGAGCCTCTTCCTGCTTATGGATCTTGAGTGTTTTGCTTGTCGTAAGCAAAAGTTGCTGCAGCCGGTGGCCTCCCCCCAGCTCCTGCTGGATGTGCTCTGCACTGGGAGTGTTGAGGGTCTCCTTTCTCACTGCTTTGGAGGGGGCTGCTCTCTCCTGCCTTCCCTTTGTCTGAGCCCCTCTCCCTTGTGTGCAGAGGGTGATGGAGGGAGCCAAGCACTGCTGTCTGCCTGGAAATCCTGAGCTCACCCAGGAGCCATCCCAGCTTCCCATGGAAGGGGCATGTGGATGGTGTGTGGACCAGGTGGCCAGCAGAGCCTGATGGGATGTGATGGCTCCAGCAGGCTGCAGGTTGCCATGGCAGAGAGGAGGGAGCTGAGGCTGCTCAGGGGTGCCTGGGGAGCTGGTGCCTACCCCGGTGTCACTCAGCAGTCCCTGAGCACCCGGGCTGTGACACGCAGCTGATAAGGTGGCTCTCAGCTCCTGGAGCTGTGGTGGCACCAGCTTGCTGAGTGCTGCTCCATTCTCCCCGCTGTGCTGAGACAAGCCAGGCCAGCCTGAGTGACAAGTCTCCCCTTTTATGGTTGCCTTTATCTGTCCCTGGGGAATGTGGCCCCAGTGCTGGCTGAGCCCGTGGCGGCAGCGCCGACAGCCGTGCTGCCTTCCCTCCTGCTACCCAGAAGTTTCCCATCAGCCAGCCACATCCCTGCACTGCTGGCTCCTGGACCTGCTCCTGCCATTCCTGGGAGATGCAGCAGGAGTTAAACCCCCTTCCCAGCACACTGGAGTCCTGCCTGCACTGGCTCCACTAGCAGCAAAGAGGGCATATATCTATTGGCAGCTTGCAGCTGGGTAGGGACAGTGGGGTGCAGTGCATCCCACATCCCACAGACTTTACACCAGAAGCTCTCCTGGCTCAGACCTTTTCACCCAGGATGTGACTCCCCACACTCCCCTGGTCATTGCAAAACCTGGTGGGGCTGCTCTGCAGGCTGTGGCTTAGGGGATTTGGTAGAGTGGCAGATATGGGCAGCTCTGCTTTAACTTACAGTGACAAGTGTTTATGGCCCTCATGTACAGCCCACAGTTCACTGCTCATGTAGTCAGATCTCTCCTCATATAGCCTGGAAAGGACCAGACCGTGTGGACTGGGGTGAGGAGAGAGTTTTCCCTGGTGGAATGAATGTCCTCTGTACCAACCTCTGTCACCTCCCCTTCACTGTGAGCCCAGCATGTGGGGTGACAGTGTGGGAGCACAGTGACCACACTGCTTGCAGGGGATGAGTGAGATGGGGGAGCTGGGTGGAACTGGGAAGATGGGATCTGCCTTGGTGCTTGCCAGGGGGGAAGCCACTCTGCAGTGACCTGGGATACCTGATGGATGGCTATGTGTATGAAAACAAACCTTCACTGCTGTTGCACCCCTGGGGGCAGAGTGGGACACATGGTACACCTACAGAGGAATGTCCTCCTTGGCCAATGCTCCAACAGGCTGCTCTGAGTCAGTCCCCAGCAGCATCCCTGCCAGACCACACCATGGCCACTGTGGTGACTGGGTGGCTGTTCGCTGCAGTGCTCAGTTGGCTCCCAGCCTTCTTATGGTGCCATTTCCTCTGAAATATTCATCCTTCCTCTATGGGAGACACTGAATTGCTTTAAACCTCTCTGAATATTTCATCCCCCACCCTGCAAATGGTTCTGCTGGGGTTGGTGATGTCCCAGCCTCAATTCCATCTGAGACAAGTTCCAAAAAAAAGTCAAGTTAGTATCCCAAAAACCTGCCTGTTAACTGGGGCCATGACACCAGCTTGCCTCACCATGTAGCTCCTTGTCCTCCTTGTCACCATCTCCATAACACCTCCCAAACACAATGTTTGTCACCCCTGCTGGTCCCACAACCACAGTTGGTGTTCAGGGATCTGGCAGGTAGATCCAATGGGCACCCTGGGAGGAGAGATCAGGGCTCCTTGGGATGCAGGGATCAGAGAGGTTCAGAGAGGGGCAAGCTTGCTAGGGCTAGGGGTTAGCAGATGATGCATGTGCTAACAGTGGGTGCAGAACTCTGGGGTGCAGGATGGGCAGGAGGAGCAGGAATTGTGTGGCACACAGGCATTAGCAGCCATGCAGGAAAAGGAAAGCAAGGGATGCCAGGCTTGGTACAACAGCTCAGCCTTTCAGCAGTCAATCCTTGCTGTTGAGGCACTCGAGTTACTCATTATTCTGATTAATTCCTCAGCACTTTTGACCAAATAAGTCAAGAAAGTGGAAAAATATCTCAAGAGCTTCTTGCCCCTTGCTGTCCTGCCTGGGGTGGGGCTGGGAGCTCTCTGTGGTGCCAAGGCCAGTTGCTGGCCCCTCAGCTGGTTTTACTGTCTTGAGGATGTAGGGAAGCTGAGGTTGCCCACCCTGGAACACAGTGAAACATGTCTGGCCCTATCCCACTGCCTCACCCCACTCCTTGTGGGGCTTTCTCCACCCCCCTGCTAGACGAGTTAAAGCCTTCCCTCCAGCCTGGCGTTGCTCATGGAAAGTTTATATATAGCCTTTTGTTTTTGCCAGCATCCCCCTTGAATTTAAATAGCTCTAGCTCTTCCCCGTCCCTGGTGCTGACCCCGGATGTATTTATAGAGAGCAATCAGATCTGTGCTCAGCACCGAGCAAACCAAGCTCATGTCAGTCCCCTGAGGGACCCTTCAGCAGTGTGGCCTCAGGCTGAGCCTTGCTCTGAGGAGGAGGAGGAGGCTCAAGGGCTGGCAGGGGCTGCCCGGAGGGTTCAGAGCTGGGGCTGTGCCAGTTTGGGATGACAGTGTCAATTCCAGCTTTTTGGATTGCATCACCAGGGTTCAGAGTGCTGTGAGAGCAGCGCTGTCCCTCCTCTAAAGCTGTTTCTCGTGGAGGTGACCCGTGTCCCTGCTGCAGCAGGTCACTCAAAGGCAGGGCTGCAGGATGGTTGAGCTCCAGGGGTTAAAGGGGAGGCTGTGCCACCTCTCCCCCCGCGGGTGCCAGCCCTGCTCCCATCCCCGAGCTCCAGCCGCCTTCCCCTGCAGCCTCACTCTTGACTATTTAAGGAAAATCTCTTTGCCGGACTTTTAAACAAAACCCGGGCTCCTCTCACTCTGCTCGTTTTAAATAACTCGCCTGGCGTAAACAGAACGAAGCATAACACTGTAAATCAGGCATTCCCGGGATGGCCTGGCAGGCTGCAGCAGCCCCTCCAGCGTCCCTGCCAGCTCCTTCTGGGGAATGAGGGGAGTGACCAGAGGGCAACAGGGGCTCTGCTGGGGCAGGCTTTCCCAGGGAGACTAATGTGATTACAGGCTGCCAGCCTTCGGAGTGAAATAATTAAGGTTGCTAAATAGTTTCCATCGCAGCCCCTTGCTTGTCATTCCTCGCTGAGGCTGGAATTTTCCAAGCTGTATTCCTTGTGTGAAAATTAATTTTTCCAGGGAAGTTTGCTCTGGTGATGGTCAGCTATGCAATGGATGTTTCGTAGGGATTTGGGGGGGAAATGCTGGACTGCAGATGAGAGCTCAGCATGTTCCTCACAGGAACTGGGGCACCACAGCTTGCCCCATCAGCCGAAGGGACCAGCTCTGGAAAATCAGCCCTCAAGCCATCAGCCCTCAGTGTTTATGCACTCTGGTCAAAGCAGGACAGAAATAATTACAGCTCATCTCAGGGATCAGTGCTTCCCATGATAAAACTCTTTGTTTTCCCTGGTTTCAGGGCTTTGCCAAACTTTCTTCATGAGCTGAATCTTTCAGGCTGGGTGTCCAACATATGCCAAGCCATCTAAACAGCCCAGTTTAAACAAGTCTGGCCTTGCTGGGATTGAAAACTGGGAAGATGTGTTGGTTTCCTGCCAAGGCTGGAAACTCCAAGGGGTGAGACTTAGGGTACTCTGGGGATGGGGACAGGTCACTGTGCCTGTTGGGGACTCTGGGCTGTGTGAAAACCCTGCAGGAGCCTTGGCTGTGGCACATCCCCATGTGGCAACAGCACTGGGAAGGGTGTTGCTGTGGCACATTGTCTTTCACTGTACCCCCAGCTCCAGGAGGGCAGGAGGGACAGTGGAGCCATGCTGCCATCCCTGGCCTGCCCCTGTGCTGCTCTCCACCTTCCCTTCCCTGCCCAAAGACACGCAGGATGGATGGAGCAGCCTCTTGCAAGGAGATGCTTCATTTAGCTCTCATCCTCCCAACTCGTTAATACCTCTCATTATTCACATGACTGAGGAACAGCCTTCAGAGATCTGGCAGTACTGGCATTTACACAGCAGGTTGCACCCTTGAATGGGCAGTGTCATCTCCAGGAGGAGAGCATGGGTCCTGCTTGGCCAGAGGAGATGGGAGGCTGGAGTCAGCAGGAATCTCCTCTGTGCCACATCCAGGCTGGGATCTCCCCCATGCTGGGCAGAATCACACTGGGTGTTTAATATTGGAGGGGTTCCTGGCTGTCCTCCACAGTGCTCAGCACCAGGAGAACAGCAGGGAGGAGCAAGGAAGTTGCAAGGAGGCTTCTTTCCTACCCCTGAGGGCACCCATGGACACAAACCCCAGGGTGGATGTGCAGAGGGATGCCCGAGGGGAACCCGTGGAAGCTGGGAGTGTCCTGGGGAAGGATGAACTGATAAAGAGCTTTTCCAAGCTTGCACCTGCCACAGAGAAAGTGCCACATCCAGGCTAGAGCAATGCTCATCCCACAGATCCCCTTTTGTGCTCTGGGCTGGCTGTGCATCCCAGGCCAGCTCCAGTGGCTGGGGAGCTGAGCCGTGCCACGTGTGGCAAGATCGCTCGCTCGGGTTTTTGACAATCTGTTTTCTAAGTCGGAAGGTCATGTGTATGTTGGTCGTGTTGCCAAGGATTCCTCCACAACAAGTCCTTTTGTTTTGTTTGACAAGGTCCCCAGTGTGCAGAGGGGCTGGACATGAATAACCTTGGTGAAAATGGGACTCCTTCCTCTCGGGGAGTTGGGGTTGGTGTGTTCTGCTGTGACCAGGGGACGCAGCACTTGGCAGCTCAAAGCTGCCCATCTCCCCCCTTACTGAGGTGGCCCCTTTGGCTGTCCAGACACTTAATGGCAAACTTTGGGAGTATTTCTCCCCTCCATAATGTCAGTTAATTAGGGATGAAGATGATGTAGCAGAGGATGAGGCCTGCAGAGCCCTGTTGACAGTCAGAGGTAGCTCTGGAGGGGATGGGACACGGTGCTGTACTTAGTAGCACCTGGATGAGGGATCCAAAGCTGGATCTGCTGACATCCTGAGGGGCCTGGGCCAGATCCCGGGCATAGGACCACTCATGAGGGCTCAGGACACCGATAACTCTGATGGTCTCCTACTGCTCTGGGTCAAGCTACATCCCAACCCTGCTGCTCCACATCCCTGCTGGCACTGAAACACTTGGTCAAAACCTCACTCAGACAACTGCAGAGCAGGGAAGGGGAGGGATCTGGCCTGGCAGGACTTGCCAGAGGTGCTGTGCCTCCTCCCTGCTGCTGGGACAGGTCTGGTGACCATTCATGCCAGACTTGTTAAAGTCAAGTGCCAGGCACTGGAGTGGAGCTGTGTCTGCTGCCCAGGGGCAGGGATAGTGGCTGGGGAGCCTTGAGCCTGTCCTGTGGCAGTGGGGCAGCTCCTGACACAGCTCCAGTGAGGAAGGACAGATTCAAATGCAGAAATCCCTCCATGACAGCTGGAATGGCACCACAGCAACCTGGGCAATGGGGGAAGGAGCTGCAGGGGATGGACAGAGGGAGAGCCCCAATGCTCCAACGTGTCCACCAGGTCTGGGCACACCTGGACCTGGAGCTGAGATGGCATGCACTCCACACTTCACAAAGTCCTTGTTAAAAATCAGCCATGGATGCCCCTTGGGCAGCAGTTCAGTGCAGGAGTGCTAGAGCCAGGTGTGTGCCATCCCATGCACAGGACTGAACTGGCTTTGGGGCCTTTAGTTAACAAATCCTCTATAAAGGATTCCCTCTGGTTAATTCCCTCATAATTAATATGCCTGGATTAATTATGAAACTAAAGAGATAATAGTGCACTGTTTCAGTGCTGCACAAGCAAGGAGGAACCCTGCCTTCTCTTTTCTTTACATTTCACCTTCTAGGCAAAAGAAGTATGAGTTTTGGGGCAGACTGAAGTCCTGTCTTCGTTTCCTAGATGTGACAAATCCCTCCCTGAAGCCGTGCTTTTCCCACCAGATCGCCAGCAATGCTGCATCTGCAACCCATCAGACAAAGTGTTTGGGTTTATTGTTCCTGCTCCTGGCTCCAAACAGGCTTTTCTGTTTGGTGCTATCTCTTTATTCAGATTGTGTAAATACAAGCTCTCCTCACCCGTTTTTGGTCAGAAGCCCACTTGGTGGGCTCACGTCACGGGGCACTGCAGCTTCCACAGAGCTTGGCTGGGGCGGCGCTGCCAGGAGCTGCTCTGAAATGCCCATAAAAGCAGCTCTGCAGCGATCCAGCGCATCTGAGCAGACATTTGCACACACCTCCAAGCCCCTGTCTGTCTCAGTTAGCTTCAGTGTGTCCTCCTGGGGGAAGGCGGGGCGGGGAGAGATGAGCGCTGACGTACGGAAAGGAATTAAAATTTGAAAGCGCTCACTGTCGTCCTCAAAGCAGCTACTCCAGGCATGTGATGCTGGCTGAACCCTGCAATTCCACTGCTGCTTGTCTCTGCCCTGCACCCACTGGGCCATCCAAAGCCCTGCACAGCTCCCAGGATGGGGCTAACTGCATCCTGTGATTTGGTACTCAAATATCGGTGATCTCTAGTATTGATCTTTCTGCCACACCTTTCATCCTCTGCCCTTTTTGGTGCTTAGGGCTGTTGTAGCCACATGGCATTTGGTCCAATGGAAGTAACAAGTCCATGGAAGGGGTTGGGAGCTTCTCTTCAGCTTGGCTTTGACCAAGTACCATTCCTGCTGTTTGGAAACACACAGACCAAAAGAGGCTGCAGGGTGGGAGGAATGGCTGTGTAGGCTCTGTATCGGGCAGAGATGCAGACTGGGAGAGGGAGAAGCACAGAAAGTGCTAGTGAGGGGTCAGCAAGGAACTGGTCTGGGCTAGACTGGCCAAAAGAGGTTGGGCAGAGGTCTCTTTGCAGCTTACACCTCCCTAGAGGGGTAGTTACAAATATGGTGGCTCCTTGATAGCATCAGCAGATGATGCAACATGGGGCAGCAGCCACACATGGTGGCTTGAGAGAGTCAATCAGGTGTTAGGGGAGACTTCTTCCCCTCTGGATGTGCAGCCTTGGGATGGACACCTGGAGAGGAGGGGTTGGTCCATCCTTAGGGGTTTTCAAGGCAGGGCCCAGTGCTAGCGACAGTCACACAGGATGCTGGATGGCTGAGTTCTGAGGTCCCTTCCCACCTTCACTCTAACAAGTCTCCAGATGTTTGGGTGCTCTTCCATACCAAAAGCAGCCCCAAAGCCTTCATCTGCTTGTAGCCAAAAGGTTCTCTGAGAACTCATCTGAGGCCCTGTAAAGGGTCTTTGGTGACACCAGTACTCAGCTTGCATTTGTCCATCTCTGGTCTGAACTGTGACATGGTGTTGTCTGGTCTCACTGCTTGCTTGGAAATCAGTGTTCTTCCATCTCCCAAGGTTGGTGGCCTCTTTCCAGCCAGCATAGCAAATCCCAGTTCAGAATAATTAACTGGAAAGACTAAGAGCATGAGGCAAGAGCAGCTGGAATGGGCAGAGGATGGAGGAAAGCAGCAGAGCAGTCTGGGGAGATGTGGGATCTCCTGGATAAGGACAGGAGGTGGATAAATTGGTGCCAGTGGCAAGCAGAGGAAATCCCCCTTCTCCATACCTCAGAAATGTTGGAAGTGGCATGGGAGCATCCTCTCTGCCCTGGGACTAGTGCCAAGGCTCAGTTGTTGTCCCAGGTAAGCAGTGAGAAAGAGCAAAAACAATCCAGCATCTCAGCCAAAGTGTGGCACTGCCTGTGGGGGGCTCAGCAGGAACAGGGGCCTAAAGTTCCCCCATGACAACCACCATGATGCCCCAAATAAAATCCATTGTCTTTCTACAGTTGGGTGAAGGAGGTCTGGGATCACAGAATGAATGGGCAGGATGCAGGAGCCCAGTTGGAGAGAGACATCCCTTGTTATCACCTTAACCAGCATTCAACAAGCTGAAAACCTGCTTGTTCAAGAATGGGAAAGAGCCCTTGGATAATGCAAAGCAAACTGTGGGAAAATATGACTGTCCACAGCTGGCTGTCATTTCAAGTCTCACCTTGATTTCTCAGCTGATTCCAACCTGTTTCTGTCTCAAGTACTTTGTTAAGCTCCTGGGAGGAGAAAACATGCCCTCTCTGTGCAGCTGGTTGGACCATAGGGGGCTCCATGTGTTGAAGCATGTGCTGCAGTGCTCTGAGAGGGGAGAGGCTGCCTGGCTGGGATGTTTATGGAGACAGCAAAGGGACAACGAGCCACAAGATACTGGGATGTAGGGATGCTGCCACCACGTACAACTGTGAGGGGTGGCTGTGCAAGGAGGGTACTTATCTCCAGCTCAATACCATGGACTTGCCTACAGAATAAACCAGAGGTTGTGGCCATCAGTATGGTAGTGACATGGTGTACCTGCTATTATTGCCCCAGGTTGATGGATACAGAAACTCTTCTGCTTGTGGCCAGGGTTTTCCTGCTCTGGAAGAGGCAGAATTTCTCCTCTGCCTGTGTGTGCAGCATGGGGGTCCTTGGGGTTCTGGTGAAAACCCTGCTGCTCCTGACTTCCACCCTTTTGTGCCTTCCTCCATGTGCCTCAGGCTTCGTACTCGGAGTCTGTTGAAAGTGGAACACCAAGCCTGAACACAGAGAAAGTGCTTTCCCCAGGCTTGGGGACAAAGCTATGGAGAAGGGCAGTACCTCTGAAGACTGGAGAAAGTCCTTGCTCTGATCTGGATCTGTCTGTGCTCAACTCCATGGGTAGTTTGGGGGAGCTCTTGCTGTGGTGCTCAGAGCTGGTATGTGAAGTCTCTCAAAAAGCCTTCTGTAGAACAGAATTAAAAAAATTAATTGTTTTTTTTTAGTAAAAAATTGGGAGTTTTTTCCTCTCATGCCGGACCTGGCAGGGATCAGGCTCAGCAGGTTATTACAAAGCCTTGGAAAAAGAAGTGGTCACTTTGCCTCTGTATGAGGACTCCATACACAAACCCTCTGTGCCCCATGCAAAGAGCTGCTGCTGCTAAAAGCCATAACCTAGAAAGCAGGGGAACATAAAGGTGATGCTCCCAGAAGGATGTTTCATCCCCTCTAACACAGCTCTTGATGGAATTACTTGGCCCCACATGCACTTGGCTGTGGGCACCATCTCAGTGATATTTCTTGTATTGCCTTTCTGGTGCCAGGCTTGGAGTGCTGTGGCTTTTGCTGGATGATACTTGTGCATCAAGGGGATGGCTGAGTTTAGGGCTACATTTTTACAGGGTGCTTCTCTCTAGCCAGGTGGCAAATGGAGTCAGAGGCTGGGGCTTGAACAGGGCAGTGGACCCAGGTGTGGTTACCCCCAGCCAGGCTCACACCTCTTCACAACATGCACATGAGCAAAACTATATTATCCCTGAGCTCCTGCTGGAAAGAAATGGTCACTGAGAGACAGATGTGGACTCTGACTTTGAAGTGGCATTCAGTGCCTTGAGGACACACAGGTGTCTCCAGCCAGGACAGGGAACACACTTGGCTTTTGCAGTGTGGGGGGCTGTGGGACCCCCAGGGCAGGGCTGATGTTTCCCCTCTCTCACCTGGCCTTGGTGCTAAGGAAGCAGCGCAGACTGGGCACAAGAAATGCTGGTTAAGATAACAGAGCTCAGATCCCTGGACATCTCTCACTCGGTAGGTTGACCCAAGCCCTCGGGGATTTACACTTATACGTCAGAGAGGAACCAAGCTGGGGGATGCAGGATGGAGGAATAGGCTGTGTATTCCATTTTCTGCTCAAATTATCCAACCACAGGCTGTGCTTTTTAGGATGTGGCCAATTGGGCAGGGAGAAAGGAAAGAAGATGGATAACGAGAGTGGTGAGGCCGTGGCTCAGGTTGCTCAGAAACGTTGTGACTGCCCAATCCCTGGAAGTGTCCAAGGCCAGGGTGGATGGGGCTTGGAGCAACCTGGGAGAGTGGAATGAGATGGTTGAATGAGATGAGATTTAAGGTCCCTTCCCAGCCACACCACGCACAGATTCCATGGTTCTATGCCTCAACCCTGCTCGAACAGGGCTTTGCACATCGATGTCCGTGAGGATAGCTGTGGGGCTGACCTGGCAGGTGGAACCAGGCTGTTGCCCCCAGGAGAGCGGGGATATTGTGGGGACAGATCTGCGGCTGCTCCCGGGCCGCTGTCCCGGGGTTACAGGATCCCATCCTGAGCTCTGAGGCTGCTGTTCCTGGGGCTCGGGGCTCCCATCGCGGGTCACAGCGCTGCAGTCCCGGGGCTCTCGGACCCCCGCGGGGCTCAGCCACGTCTCCCCATCGCCGGGGATGTCCGGAGGGAGCAGCGTGTCCCCGCCGTGAGCCCAGAGCCCGGCGGGCCCTTTAAGAAAGTCGAAACCCGAAAGTTCATCAAAGTTGACAAAAGTTTTTCGTGGAAACGAGGGGGAAAAAATAATTAAAATAACTCGAGCCCAACAACAAAAAAAACCTTCCCCGCGGTCCCGGGGGGCCGGGCCGGGCCGGGATTGGCGGCGGCGGCGGCCGGGGGCGGCCCCGGGCGGGGCAGGCGGGCGGGTCCCGGCCCCGCTGCTCGGTGAGCGGCACCGGGAGCGGCGGCTGGGGCTGGGGCTGGGGCTGGCTCGGCCCCGCAGCTGCGGCTCGTTGCGCTCTGCTCAGCCCCGCTCCGCCCGGCCCGGCCCGGCCCTTAACAGCGGCGCCGTCCCGGGACGCCGCATGTGAGCCGGGAGGGCAGCGCCGCACCGCCCCGCACCGCCCCGCACAGCACACACCGACACCGGCACCGCACCGGCACCCCGGCACCGGCACCCCACCATGAGCAACCTCAACAAGGACACCGAGCACACCAACAGCGGCGGCACCGTCGAGGAGGAGGTGGGCGCTGGGATGGGGAGCGGCGATGGGGCGGCGGGGAGTGGGAGCGGCGCTGGGACACTGGAGGGGCTGGGGCTGGGTCCGGCGGCGGCGATGGAGCCGGGGTGTCGGGGGATCGCGGGCGGAGCGCAGCGCCGTCGGGGAGCAGGGGCTGGGGTGTTGGGCATGGAGCAGAGCGGGATCGGGGACCGCGGAGGCGGCACCGGCACGTCGGGGACAGCGGGGAGGAGCGCAGCGCCTCTCTTGGGGAATAGAGGTCCTGGTGTCAGGGCTGGACCCCCCGGTCGTCGGGGAACCGGAGCGCCGGTGCCGGGGCTGCTGCTGGAGCCAGAGTACCGAGGTGTTGAGGAACTGGTGCTGGAGTCCTCGGGCCGTCCCGAGGAGGGGCTGGGGCCGGGCAGCGCAGTGTCCCTGTAGCGCTGTGGGGCAGAGGGCTCGCAGCTCCTCGCTCCATCCAGCGCAGCCGCTGCCTGTGGGCATGGGGTCCTGCTGCCATGTCCCTCCCTGTAGCTGGAGGGCTCCTGGATCTACACTGTTCTGTGTGGGACTGTAGTGGAGGAGCCCCTGCCCTGCTCCGGGTGTGCTGGCTGGGGCTGGAGGACTCTGAGCTGACCTCCCAGATGCCACTGCAAGCCAGAGCCTGGATGCTGCTGGATTCAGGGCTGGAAAGGCCAGTAAGGGTGGGTTGTCAGTAGCCACATGTCAGAACTCGCAGCCCTTTGGCTGTTGGAGCCATTGGCCGATGCCATCTCTGCACCCATGGAGCAGGTGTTGGCATAGCGGGTTCCTAGCTGCCCTCCATCTTGGAGAGGATCTGGAAAACGCCTGGTCTTGGAGACGTTTTGCTGCAGTCCTCTGCGCCTGGCCCTCAGGACTGGGGAGGTGCTCAGTCCCCTCCCCTCGCTGTCCTCCGTGCATCCGCGCCGCCGCAACATGGCGCCGGGCTCGCTCCGCCAGCCGCCGGGCTGCACGGCCCCGTGGCCAGCTGACGGAGGGCCACCGTGTCCCCCGGGCCAGCGGCACCCGGGTAATGGGCTGGAATGCATTGGCAGCTGGTGGCCGTGGTGATTCTGTCTGCGGCGTGGAGCAGGGCAGAAGTGATGTGGAGCGGTGGGATGTCCCAGTGTCACCGGGTGGTGCTGGTGTGGGTGGGCTGAGACAGAGCACCTGGGGCCCTGTGCTGCTAAGGGTGGAGGGAAGTTTGGTACCTGGGGGTTCTGCAGGCTTTGCATGTGCGTACAGAAGACTCAATGTGCCTCCTTGATCCAATTATTCACTGGCCTGCAAAGCTGCCTGAGGTTGATGCTGCTTGGTGCATCCCATCCCAGTGGTGTTGGTCCAGCTGGGATGGTGCCTCACAGGTGATGGTTGTGTGAGCTCCTGGTGCTGGAGGGCAGAGCTGGTCTGTTTCCCACTTCTGGGTGGTTATTTGGTGAAGTGGGTGATGGAGCATTTCAGGAGCCTGGAAATCCTCACCCTCTGGAGAGGCTGGTCCTCCCGGGAGTGGAGCTTGATGGCTGGAAAGCTGAGTTAAAGATGGCATCCCTGGAGAGTGGGCAGGGGTCGGACAGAGGGGTTCCTGCTCTGCGTTGTGCAGCCTCTGGGAGTGTGTGGGGAGGGGTGGTCTGTCCACCCCATTGGATGGTCTGTGGCCTCACTGGGTGTGTCTGTCACCCTGCACCCAGGGCTGCAGCAAAAGACCCACCACCTTGGTTAGGCTGGGACTGGTGGGGAGTTAATGTCCCGGTCCCTGGTGGGATTGCTGTTGGAAAGTTCTTTCTCCACCAGAATCCAACAGAAACAATGCTGTGGGTGGTAAGCACAGTTTGGGCTCCGTGGTGGCTACCCTGAGCCTGCTCTGATTGCTTGTTTTTCCAGTCCCTCCTGGCTGACCAGGAGCTGCTCCCACTGCAGAGGCTAACGCCAGCACAGGGAGTTATCTTGTGTTCAGGATCCCAGCATGGTCTGGGGGCTCAAAATTCTTTCCCAGAAGCTGCCTTTGATACAGAGTGATAAATAAATTCAGTGCAAAGTGGAATCCTTCAGTCCCAACATATGCAGGAGGTTGTGCTGGAATATTTTCCCACACTGCACGGATAACACCGCTGCGGACACTCCTCCACCCCCACCATGCACCTCCTTCAGTGCCTCCCCAGGCACTCACAGCAGGGTGCTGTGTGCCCCAGATACAGCGGGGCGATGCTCCCAAATTCAGCCTTTCCCTTTATCTTATCTGGGAGCCCCTGGATCTCGCAGCCGCTTCCTGGCTGGTGACATGCGGAGGACAGGAATGCCTCTTGCTCCTCTCGAGGTCGTTAACGGGAATGTTAAACAAACAGGGCCTAATGTCAGTCCCTGCTGTTCCTCACCAGACACCTCCCCAAACGCCATCCCTCCCCACTTGCTGCTATCTTCTGTTTATTTTCCAGGCAGCCGCCAATCTGCGTGGCTGCGTCCCTCCTGCGAGTCCCGGAGGGTGCTGTGAGACAGGCAGCTGCCTAGGTGCTGCACTCCCACCCCCATGGCAGGCTGAGCCTTTTCCAGCACCTCCAGGAGCTCTCGTGCTTCCTGTGGACACTGTGTGTTGTGTCCATGGCTGCATGGCATTCAAACCCTGTGTGTTCACCCTGCTCTCTGGAGTTCCTGATGTAGACGTGTTGGTTCTACTCTAGAAATGAGTTCTTGCTCTCCTGGGAAGTTGTAGGTCTACCAGGAGCAGGAGGAATCTGGAGCTAGCTGTGTAAATGCCCAAAGTGGCAGTTGAAGTCTGTGGTTATCCTGTGTGTCCCCTTGGCTGCTCTGAAGGGCCTGTTTGCAGCTCCATGGGTGGTGGCTGCTGTTCTTGAGGTACAGCTGGGGATCCTGGACTGCTGAAGGTAAAAAGTGTTAAATGTGAAGTTGTGCTGGGAGAGCCCAGGTGAGGACCTGGCTAAGCTCTGCCAGAGAGGATCATCTTAGGAAGAAATACTTCCACGTGGTAGGGTGAAGCTTGGCACACGTTGCATAGAGAAGCTGTGGCTGCCCCATCCCTGGAAGTGTCCAAGGCCAGGCTGGATGGGGCTTGCAGCAGCCTGGTCTAGTGGAAGGTGTCCCTGCCCGTGCAGGATTGGATCAAGATGGTCTTTAAGGTTCCTTTTAAACCAAATAATTCTGTGATCTTTTTTGTTGGTCCATGGTTGGCTGTGGGTTAGAAAACTGTGTTGGAGAGGCAGAAGGCTCTTGGCTTCCAGACAGCCTCCTCAGTAGCAAGTCCTACATCCCTTTTTCCTTAGCTGCTGCACTCCAGGGTTGCCTGAACTGCCTGGGAATGCTGCTGGTGAATGGGCTGTGTTATGTGCTGGATGTCTGTAGCACTTCATGGACTGGTGCCAGGCATCTCTTGACTTCTGTAATCTCTGCTTGAGTGGACCTACATACCTCGTGCATGTGTGGATTCCAGCTCTACAGCTGCAAACAAATAAGGTTAGTGTAAGCTCTGGAGTCAAATGTCTCCTCTGATGCTGCTCCTCACTATGAGGAACATGAAGCTGTAGTAGTTACAGTCACCACTCACTAATCCTCCTGCACTGGCCTGGCTGAAGCAGCCTCAGAGCTGTTTTCATGCCTCCTAGAAGTCCCCTAAATGTTAGATGCAGCTTTCTGTCAGTGACAGATTGTTGGCTGAGCAGACACCCTGGAGTCAGCATGCACACAGTGGTTCTGGGAACTGATGTGTTCCCAGACATCCTCTTGGTCTCGAGTTGAGCACTGAGTTGCTCTGACAGGAGAAGGGATGTGGGAATCTCCCCATTATCTCCATGTGTCCTGGTGCCTGTGAATACCCTCTGAAGAAGCTTCCTTCTCCTTTCTCACTCTTTGAAATCTAAGTTTCTTAGGCACAAGTCTGAGTGTTGACATCCCAACTCAATTAGTCCCTGTGATGGGGTAACTTTTTCTCCTGCCACCTAGGCTATTAAATGAGAATGAACTTCAGAAATTAGTTTTCCTCCTTGGCTAATCTGAGGAGCTGCTGAGGACTTTCCTTCCTTAGCCTCAGAATTAATGGGTTTTTGGTTGTGCCTGTGGAAGTTAGGAAGGGCCAAACTCAATAGTTCCCTTGCTAGATCTGTCTTCATCACTAAAGTAGGAAGGATGCCCTTTGAGATGTCTAGGAGATACCTAAGAGTAGTTCAGGCTTTGTGACTCCTGCTTGGATCCCAGAGCAGAGAGCAATGCTGCTGCCTGTTCTGGAGCTCTGCCTGAAATAAAGGCTTCAGCTCAGAGCTGCACTGTGGTGTGGCTGTAGAAGTGAGATGATCAGACCTCACTACAGTACTCAGCATCTTTCTGCACTATGTGGGATACTGGAAACCAAGTTCCTCCTGCGTGCCTGGCCCTGTGAAGGGACCTGATGAGGGTCAGGGCAGTGGGGGACAGCTTTGGCACTGGAGCTGCTGAACCTGGCCCGTGCTGAGGTGTGATCCTGAGCCAGCCCAGCACATCTGATGAGGAGGGAGTAGTGGCACCAGGTGACACTGCCCTTGGCGTGGCAGAAGTGGGTGCTACAGGCTTGGCAAGGATGCTCTGGCCCCTGCCCCATAGGTGATGATGTGCTGGGGTGGCTGGAAACCTGAGGGCCCAGTGTGCCTTACCCTTGTGGAGGTTCTCCAGCCCTGCTGCACAGCCCAGGAGAAGCTGTGGAAATGTTTGCCCTCCCAGTCTGGGGTGGTTCCTTCCTCCTGTGCTGCAGGGGGTGACAGGTTCTTGCCTTGCTGTGGGGTCAGCCTTGGTGTGTATCCATTGGAAGCTGTTGGCCTGGGGATGTGTGCCTTTCCCATCTGCTTCCAAAGGCAGGAGGCCTGTGTCTCCCCAATGTGTAACTGCCCTGTGTCACCTGTAGCCATGGCCTGAAGTGCAGGGTAAGCCTGGGTTGGGAGTCTGGATGTGTCCTGGGAGGCACACTGTGCAGAGTGCCCAGGAATCCCTGTGTGGTGGGGTGAAGCAGGTACAGATGTACTCACTGGAAGATCTGAGGTGAGGGCATTTCTTGTGAGGGTCCTGCTTCCAGACCCATGTCTCCTGCCAGTCCTGGTAGGATCTCGTTTCACTACAGGTGCCTGGCTGTGGGCAGGAACAGTTGGTCCACAGCAGGTAAAGTCCATGGCTCCAGTGGATGGTGACAGGTGTCTGCAGGTCCCCAACACCAGGTGAGGGTGTCTGGAGACCAGGGCTTAGTGTGGTGGCTGGGTGGGGCCAGTGTGGATGTGAGTGTCCTTCAGCACATTGGCTGTGGCACTCGTGCCTGTCCCCTCTGGCTTAGCAGACCTCTTGGCCAGGTGAAAGGTGATGCAGGCAACCTGAGGGTGCTCAGCCAGCACCTCTCTGCGCTGAGGAGCTGCCCTGTTGGACAGCAAACTCCCAAACCCATCGGTGTGCTGTCCTTTGTGTGAGATGCTGCAGAGACACAGGCAACAGGACTGGATAGAAGGAGCAAGCACTCATGGCACAGCCGCACCAGCAGATCTTCCTCTGCCAGGGTCTATTCTTGACTGCTGTCCTGGGCTTTATCAGCTCCCATGTGCTTCCTGCTCTCCCGGAGCGGGGCTGGTGCCTCTCGCTGCTTCCCGCTTGTTGGAGCGTCTTCCTCCCCTGACCACAGGGGTGGCTGAGCCCCACTGACATCCCTGCCTGATGTGGGGGAACAGCAGTGCTGGGGAGGGGCTGAGCAGAGTGGGACACCACAGCCTTGGGAGCAAAACCTGGTGCCCTTGGGCTGGCTTGTGGTCAGCCTGCTTCCCTCTGGGCTGTGTTGATCCTCATGCAGCTTTTGTGCTGGTTCTGGAGGGAAAGCCTGGCTTGCTTCAAGTGCTGGGGGGGTTCAAGACCCTCTGTCCCCCCTGGGGATGGGTGAACATCTTTGCAGTGGGTGGGAAGCTCTGTGCCTGCCTGGGCTTCCCGCTTGGAGCAGCTGCTGGCCTGATCCTCTGCGATCCCGCCTGCGGAGCCGGGAGCTCTGCTGGGGCTGGAAGGGCAGCAGACCCCGGCCCCTCTGATCGGTGGAGGGGAAACTGTGGCAGGGAACAGTGCAGCAGCCACTTACTAGCCCCTTCTCTCGGGATTCTTGCCCCGTGGTGTGTCTGCCGAGCCGTCCCTCGTACAGACCACACATCCCGGTTTTCTCCTCCCTTGTGGTTCCTGAGGACCGAAGCAGCCGCGGGTCGCACGGCAGGACTCTGCCGCCCCACAGCCCGTGTGAGAGGCCGAGAGGCGGCTCCGGTCCCCTTTCCAGCCCCGCTGGTGTGTGTGTGTGTGTGTTCCCTCCCCGCAGCCCTGTTGTGCAAGCCCCGTTCCGCTCCCGTTCCTTATAAGTCGCGGCTCCGCAGCTCCCGCATTCCAGCGCTCTCGCCTCGAGTGGCCCTGGCTGCTGCGGTGGCCGGACCGGGCTCGCTGTCCCCTGAGGGCCTCTGCTGACCCCGCTGAGGTGCCCTGCGGAGGGAAAAGCTGTGCCCATGTCCCCGAGCTGAGTGCAGAGTGCTTTGGGATGCTGCGGCAGGGCTTGTCCCTCAGCAGGATGGCGTGGGGCTGGTGGCATAGGAAGAAGGCTCGGCATTGGTGTGAGCTAGTAGGAAATGGCTCATTACCAATGGCTCAAAACTGGCATGTGGCTGGGGTGGCTTCCTGGAGAGGGGGAATGTGGGGGAGGCACTCGCTCGCTTTCCTGCTGCACCAGTGCTTGGGTGTCTCTGAACCACTGCTGGAAGCATAGGCCAGTTTTGGGGGGCTGGAGTAGCTCAAGCTGTGCTGTGGGTGGTGTAGTTAAAGGGCTGATCTCCCCAAAGGGGAGGGTTGCCCTTGCTGGCTCCAGGATGGGAATTCAGAGCAGTCTTCTAACAAAAAAAAAACCCCAATCACTGCTGCGTCGGGGGGTGCCCTTGCATCAGACACTTCTGACATAACTCAGCCCTTTCTGGGCAGCAGAGCAGCCCAGAACTCCTTTTTGAGAGCTCTAACTCCAAGGCAGCTGTGCCAGGAGCTGTGGGAGCTGTGCCTGTCTCCTGGCAGCACTGGGGCTGTGGTAGCACAAGGCAGGTGCTGCTGCTTGGCTCTCACAGCCTCAGCTCCTGGCTGTGCTGGCCCAAGATGTGTTTTTCTTTGGGGAGATGCAGCTGTGTAAGAGCTGACACTGAGAACTAAATCTCCCTCCTTCCCTCCCCCCCCCCCCACCCCGTGTGGGAAGCTATGCTGGGATCCTCCCTAAGAGATGGCCTAGATGGTCTTGTCCCTCCTGGCATGAATCCTGTTTTCCATGGTTCTTCTCCATCTCAATCAGCTATTTGGACTGGGGACATCCCCAGAGGGGCAGGGATGGGGAAGGGAGAATGCTGTAGGCCCTGCAGAAAACAGTGTGGGCTATCCTAGGTGAGACTTGTTCCCTGTCCTGCTTGCCCCCATGACCATGTGTCCAGTTCACATCAGTCCTGGGTGGGGTGTGACTCCTCTCACCTGGCATCTCTTTTTGAGTAGCTGGCAGCAGAGCCTAAGGATGAGCAGAAAAGTGTGGTATTCCTAAAGATCTTTTCCTGCTGGATATCTGGATGTGTAGTTTTGCCCAGGCTGCTCCTGATCCAGCCCTGGATGGATATTTTTGATGGTGTTTTGGTTTGGTGGTTTTTGTCCTGTGACTTTTCCAGATGCACTGTGGGGAGGCTGGATTTGGTGTTTGTGGCAGGGTCTTGAAATTGGGTGCATTTTAGCAGAACCTGTCCTGTCAAGGCATGTTGAGTGTAAGGGCTGAATGCCTGGATTTGTCAGCCCTGGATGGCACTTCAGGGCTCTCAAAGCCTGCAGGATTTCAGTTGACTGGAGAGTCCCAGTTTGGTTAATCCACTGGAAGATGCTGGTCTAGACCCCGTTGTCCTCATCTAGAGTTCCCTCTCTTTGGGAGCAGGGGAAGAGGCTGGACCAGGTTGCCCACAGTGCACAAGAGGCTCAGACTGGTGAGCCGCCTCCTGCTTTTCTCCTGTGGGGTAACCTAAGTCTCCTTTGCTTTATGCCTGGTAATGGAAGTGAGTTCCCTCTGTCCCTTGAAAATACTTCTCAGGTCTCTGCCTCAACCTCCCTTCACTGAATAACTTGATCTCCCTCTTTCCTTACCCTTCTCTAGATCAGTTATGGATGTGTTGAATTGCAGAGATTTTGTAAAACCAACTGCCTCATCTTGTCACTTCCAACAACCTCTTCTGAGCAAGGACTTCCTTAGTTTGTCTTGAGATCTTCTTTGGAGAGATTGGCTGGTGGCATTTGGAATTGCCTGGGCTTTGGAGTAATGGCAGCCCTTGTTGGGTGCTGTGGCTTGGCTTTCTGGTGCTTTCCAATGCTGTGGATGGGGACTAACAGGACTTGGAGGCCAAGGGAAACTTCTGTGCAGTGAGAGATTTCTTGCTCCTGTCCTTGGCAGCAGCTGGCACTGGGAGCCTGTTACCTCTGACAAAGAGCTTTCCTGGGCACCTGCCTTGCTCACAGGTGCTCAGGCTGATGTGAGGGCTCCAGCTCTGGCTCCCCATTCCCTGAGCCACCACACATCTTCCATCCTGTCAGGCCTGTCGCAAGGACTTACCCAGTGATGCATCACAGAGCCATTTAGGGACCCAGCAGGGATGTGGCTGCTCGGAGAAAAATCCATTCTGGGGGCTGAGCACTCTTGGATCCTGAAATATTGAAAAGGGACACTGCTTTCACATGGCTGAGGCACATGTGTGCCACCACACTCTGCAGCCCTCCCCTGCAAGGGATGGTTTGGGTTTTCTGGGAGTGCACTCTGGAGCTCATGCTCAAGTGCAAGCACTGAGGTCTTGGAGGCAGCCAGCAAGCCAAGAAACAGTGGCATTGTCCCCTCTGCCCAGGCATGGGGTGGCCTTGGTGTGGTGCCTTAAAGCATCAGGTGTGGGGTGGGATGGTTGGGCAGCCTGTCAGACTGAGCCTGGGCTTGGAGAGTGTTCCTGGGGTGCCTCACATGGCATCCTGCCTCCCAAGGCAGGGCAAAGCAAGAGTGTGTGGTAGAACTGCCCATATTGAAGGGTCAGGATGGGAAGGCTGCTCTGGTTCTGCTCCTGAGATGTGCTGGGCTGGAGAAGGGATCCTCACACTAGTCTAGTGGAGGACAATTAATCTCAGCATGCACTAGAGTGCAGGAGCACCCCAGGTCTTTCAATGTTTGTCCTGAGGGCTTTACTCTAGGAAGGGCATTTGTCTGCCTTGGCAGGACTGTCCTGGGCACAGGAGCTCAAGGGGGTGAGTTTCCATCTGTAAGTAAGAAACTTCCCTGTGTGGTGTACTCTGTCTGGCTGCCCCCAAAGAATTACAGAGTGCTTCCAGGTCTGTCTCCATCCCAGAAGCAGGACAAGTGTATGATGCTTACTTTGGTGGTAAAAGCGGTTTTGGATATAACCTACTCTGTCTGGAGAAGGGGAGATGGCTGAGCAAAAGAAAAAATGTGGGAGCAGATCCCTTCTGCCCTGTAGATTTAATGGGGTCACTCTGTGCTGGAAGCAGGCCAGGAGATGAGTTCTGGCTTGGGGTTCTTGCTCCATTATTTGTTAATAATGACAAGTGTCTTCATGACCTTGGTTGTGCATAACTTCCCTTTCCAGCTCTGTGCTGATTTACAAGAAGTCTCTGCAGCTTCATCATGCTGCTTCCTATGGCAATAGTCCCAGCCAGTGTGCAGGGACAAGGTGCTCATGATGAGTCTGCTGAGCAGAGCTCTGCCAGGCCCTGAGCCTTCAGCACTTTCTTCTTCCTGGTTATTCGAGTGAACTATTAGCTATAATTTTAATGGATTATCTATTGAAACCCTCCCTGGCACTGCATTTTTTGCTGTGACATGAGTGTGTTTGGACTTGGTCCATGACTTGAACAGCCTGGGAAGAGCAGATGCCTGCAGGGGTTTGGCTGTAAACAGAGTAACTGCTCTGAGAGTGGGCTTGGGAGCAACTTCTGAAGGGTCTGAGGTGTGCTGGGGGAGGAGCTGAGATGGACCCAAAAATCTTCCTGCAGTGGGGCTGTTGCAGAAATCAAAAGCTGTAATTGGGGCAATGAAGTGTTTCTCTAAATTGAGGGCTGTCTTTGAACTGGTGATGGAATTAAAGTGCCAGGATAGGTTGAGGAGAGCAGCTCTAGTATGTGATCTGGACAGAACTGGGGTTTGTACTGGTGCCTTCTGGACCTTTGAGATGTGTGAGAGTTCTTGTGGTCTTTCCCAGTTTAGCCATCAAGGTCCTATCAGAGTGTGGAGCTGGTGTCCATGCCTGGACCAACCCAGGCCATGATGCCAGGGACTGAATTTTTGTAAAGACCTCAATCCTTTGAGCTGGGGATCAAAGGACTGTGTGTGTTTTATCCTGAACAACACTCCCCTAATGCAGGGAAGGGTTAGTGGACCTTTGATGCCCTCTCCTTTCAGTACAGCTGCTTGGCCTCTCCCCCAGGTACGGACTCTGTTTGTCAGTGGCCTCCCAGTGGACATCAAACCCAGAGAGCTCTACCTTCTCTTCAGACCTTTCAAGGTAAGAAGGTCTTCAAATCTTTTTTTTGAGGGAAAGATGCTGTTTTGTGGAGGACTTGGCAGTAAAGGTCTGTCAGGGGAGGTAGGGATGACATGGGATCCCATGACCTGGAACCAGCCCTTGGCATTGTGCTGGCTCTAAGCTTGGTGAAACCTGCTTGGTCAGCTCTGCTGCTCAGCTGGACCAGCCCTTCCTTGAGGGTGTGTCCTCATCCCCCAAACTGTCCATCCTTCTGTAAAACACACCTAGACTGTCTCTGGGGAGGTGGGGTTCCCTTCTCTGCACTCCTCTAGTGCAGGGAGGGTGCTCTGCTTTCTCTGGGCACTAGCCAGGGCAGGGTGCTCAACTTTGTAGCTGGATGAAGAGTTAGAAAGTGAAATTCCTTCCCAAAGGGCCAGGATGGAATAGCTAAAATACCTGCTCTGCCCCCAGTCTTCCCTACTGGTGGAAAAGAAGTGTTGTCTCTGTTTCTGCAGTGGCCTCTGCTGTATGGAGGGCTTGGTGCTACAGGAGCTCCTGGAGCTGGTGCTGTGTCTTGGTTGTAGCATGGCCTGTCCAGGAGCCTGACACTGACTTGCTTTCTTCTCTCCTGCAGGGTTATGAGGGGTCACTGATCAAGCTGACTTCAAAGCAGGTACCTCCTTCCAGCCTGTGTATTTTTGACTTTTGCTAGCAAGCTGATCATGCCAGGAGGGGAGAAGGGAAAAATCCCATTTCACTGTGTAAAGCCCTGTCTGGGCCAGCAGCAGCTACACAGCAGGGTTCTACTGACCCAGCATGTTCTGAATGTCTCCATGTGCTCCCCTGCTGCCCTGGCTGACACTTGAGGCTTCAGCCTCAAACCTTGTGCTGCCATCAGCCTTCCCCACTCCCATGCTGATCCAGGCAGGGGTACCCCTGCTGGGGGCTTGTCAGGGTGAGTGGTGTCCCCCCACACAAGAATGCCAAAGCATTTGTGGTGGGAGCAGAATCTTGAGCCAGTGACCCAAGCTCTGCTCGAAGCCCCTGTGCAGTTTAGAATGGTTTCTTCTGCTGGTTGTCTGGGACAGAGGGGGTGGCAAGGAAGGCTGAGGAGCTGGAAGAATCTTCCCAAGTGGAATCAGTGGTGTTGTTTTGCTGTTTCTTTCAGCCAGTGGGTTTTGTGACCTTTGACAGCCGGGCTGGTGCTGAAGCAGCGAAGAATGCCTTGAATGTGAGTACCAGAGTGGTGGGGCTGGGGGCTACATGCCTGGACCCAGAGCTGAGGGCAGAGAAAGGACAGAGTCTACCAGCTGTGCACCAGATGTGAAAGTGAAATGGTCCTGCAGCATCCCACCAGGGAAGCAGGAGACCTGTTCAAGGCTGACATCAGCCTGGGCAAATGCATGAAAGCTGTCTCTGTAGTTTTTCACAGCAGCTCTGAGGGTGTGGGGACCTGCTCTGACTCAAAAATATCTTGAGGATGGTCAAGATGGAAAGGACACCCAAAATGATCCCCATCCTGCTGCAGTGTTGGTGGGATCTGGTCAGCAAGATGTGGTTCTGCTGTGCTGTAGAACTTGCCTTGCATTTTATGGCACCTGCCAGTGCCTCTGGTCAGGTTGGCAGAAGGTGTAGTGGCACCACAGATGGGAGCTCACACACAGGGAGAGCTACAATAACCCTCCATTCCCAGTATGGACAGTTATCTCAGCTTTCCTGACCTGTGTTGGTAGCCATAAGGGGCAGAGCTGTATCCTTCAGCTAGGCATAAAAATAAAAGCACCTGGGAATTTGAGTGTTGCAGTGAGGTGACAGAAATCTGGGTGTGTCACTGCAGTGTGGTGGCCTTGGTTCCTCAGTTGGGCTTTGCTCCATGAATAACCACTGTGCTTGGACTGGAGCTTCACCTCCTGTGCTCTCTCCTGTGGCAGGGCATCCGCTTTGACCCTGAGAACCCCCAGACCCTGCGGTTAGAATTCGCCAAAGCCAACACAAAGATGGCCAAGAGCAAGCTGATGGCCACACCGAACCCCACCAACATCCACCCTGCCCTGGGGGCACATTTCATTGCACGGGACCCCTGTGAGTATGCTGAGGGGCTTGGAGCTCATGGCTCCAGCCTGAGAGCTGCCCAGCTCTGTGAATGCTGCCACGATGGAAAGAGCCCAGACACTCCTTTGCTCTGCCTGAAATAGGGAGGCCAGCAGGAGGATAACAGGCATCTGGCCAACATAGAGCTGATGAGACATGAAAGTTGGATTTGGTAGCTCAAGTGGTGCTGTAAATCCTTAAAGCATCCCTAAGTGTGAAACACAAAGGATGAGTCCATCACCCTGTATGTAGCCTGGTGGGCTGAGTTGCCCTGCTGAGGTTTATGGGGTGAGCTGTAATGTGGCTCTGAGCCCCCTGTCCTGCTGCCTGTGTAGACCAGCCTGTTCAAAGCCCACATGGGGCTGTAATGCAGCACATTCTCCTGGCAAGGCTGGGAGGCCAGAGGGGCAGCTATGCACACAGATTTTATGTCTCATCAAGATGGCAGTGCAAAGCTTTGGCCTGGGGTGGGGAATCTGGAGCCAATCCCTAAAGCAGGCTGTTGGGGCCAGCTCCTGGGACACTGTCCCTTTTTGTCTCCTCCTGTCTAGATGACCTGACTGGAGCAGCTCTCATCCCAGCATCCCCAGAAGCGTGGGCTCCCTACCCCCTGTACACCACGGAGCTGACCCCCGCCATCCCCCACGCTGCCTTCACCTACCCAGCAGCTGCAGCTGCAGCTGCTGCTCTTCACGCTCAGGTGAGTCCCTCCCCACCTCCCTGGGCTGGGCTGGGCCCTCCCATCTCCCTGCTCTCAGTCCAGTGGGCTCTGCTTGGCTGGTTTGACTCTGGCCTCTGCACCTTGGCTCCTGGGCACAGCCTGCTCCTGGCTGCTCCTGCCAACCTGAGAGAGGGGTCTGTGTGGCCAGGGGCAGGCAGAGCTGGGGGGTGATTTCTGACCCTGCCTTCCTGCAAGGGGCAAAGTGGGTGGGAGGAAGTCAGGGCTCAATTTCTGGCTGGTCCTGTTGCTCCCCATGGCCAGAGAACTACACTGAGGAAATACTTCTGCCAGTGAGTAACACAGCTATGAAGGGTCATCCCCAGCAAAAGCCATGGGCTTAGCTCTGTGCTAAATTGGGGGGCTCAGCTGGGACCCCATGGGCATAATGACTCAAACACTTCCAAAGCTGGAGGAGGGGGCCCTGCAGGAGATGAGTGACCAGAGCCTTGCCAGAGTGAGAGCTGATGGGTCAGGATGTTAGCCACCCTCAGTACAGGCTAGTGAGGAGAGTCATTCCATGCATGAGTCTCTGGAAGTGCAGGTGGTGGTGCAACCAGTTGCCTGGTGTCCCAGGGTTTGCTTGCTGACAGCTGAGGATGTAGGGATGCCTGTACTGGTCTGACATGGATGCTTTAATGTATAGAGACCACATAAACCTTGAAACCATGAACATGCAAAGGGAAAGTCAAAACAGAGTAGCAGTGTCCTAATTTCAAGTTAAGGTGCTTGGTTTGAAGCACTTGTCCAGGAGAAGCTGGACCCCCTGTCCCTGCCCTGCTCAGTGTCACCAGCCAGTTGTGCTCTGCCTGCTTCTGTCTCTGCTCCTGTAGTGGTGCCATGGGAGACTGGGGACTGAGCACTGGGGCTTAACCTCTGCTCCCTGCCCTGCCAGGCAGGGCTTGACTCCTACTCTTCCCTGCTTAAATGGAGAGGAAGAGGAGCTATGTCCTCTCACCATCCTGGCTGGCAGTGAGCTGTGTGGGCCCTTGGGCATCCTGTTGCTTCCTGCAAGCTTTGTGATGGTAACTGCCCAGCTTCAAGCCAAGCTTGCTTTCCAAATGCCATGTGGAGTGGATGCCAGCTCCCATCCTCTGTCCTGCCCCTCTCACACCTGCAGAGCTCCCCTGCTTTTGCCCTTCTGCAGGTGAGCTGTTGTTGGGCTGAAGTTCTTTGAGGGATAGGGAGAAGTACATTGGGATTCAGGACAGGACCAGGAAGAGCCCTGGAATGTTCTTCCAAGGACCTTCACACCCAGGCTGGTTTTTCACTGGGAAGGTTGTGCTTGCTGGTGTTTTCCAAAAGTTGGTGGTGGTGCCTGAAACTACAGGGCTGTGCTGTGCTCCTCAGTGGCCCAGGAGAGAGGGGTCTTCTTGCCCCTTGTGTGTGCAGTGTGCTGGTCAAGATTGAATTGTCCCTGAAAGGGAGGACCAGGAAAAAAATCAACCCCTCTGGCCTGAGGTGGTTGAGGGAGGTGATACTTCTACTGCAGTTTATTTCAGGATGGTCACTGGAGACTGCATAGGGTACCCTGAGTGTGAGGGTTAGACACCAAAACTTTATGGTACAAAGTGGGGGAGTAAACTCTGCTCTTGTAGAATGGAAGGTATTAAGGAGGCCTTCAGCTACATCTTTTCCCTCTGAGGTCTTAGTTCCTGCCCTCCAGCTGGTGAGCTTCTGGTTTCCAAAGAGGTTGTCTGGCCTCACCACAAGAGCCTGAGGAGCTCCCTGTGTAGGCAGAGCTCCCTGCCCCATGGTTGGTGATGGGCCTTAGGGAGCAGTGCAGACCTTCCAGGCTGTGGCTGGACCCAGCTCCTTCCCAAGGAGGCTTCCAGGCAGTCCCAGCTGCTCCTGGCTGTGCTGAGCCAGAGCTGACCCCGCAGGGACATGTCCTGGCACAGGATATGTTACCAATAAAATTTAGTGGGGTTAAATATTACTCATGCAGGCAGCCCTGGGCTGGAACCCTGTCCCTTGCAGAGCTGAGGGTGGAGCACAACAGGGAGATGACTTTTGCTCACAAGCTGGGCTGAAAGCTGTGCCCTTGGCCCCCATGTCTGAGCCCTCTGCCCTCGTGGGAGGGACTGGCTCACTCATGTGGTGGGCTTGTGAGTTATTACTCCCTGTACCAGTCACAGTTCTTCCTCCTGGTGGACTGGTGTTGGCTGGAGGGCATCCAGAGGATGGCCAGAGCTGTAGCAGCTCCATGGTGATCAGCCTTGAGGCAGGCAAGGAGATGGAGGATGTAACTAAACCAAGATCTTGTCACAATAGGTTTAAACCTGAAGGGCTCATCCTCCTGCAGCGCTGAGTTCAGCAAGGGGGAGAGGAGCTGGCCTGGCCTCCTGAAGAGCTGCTCAGAGGGCTGGCAGGAGGGATGAGGGGCAGGAGGTGGTGAGAGGCTGGCCTGGCCTTGGGATCCCTTGGTAAGCCACTCCCAGCTGATGGCTGCTGCTCCTGGCTCAGCCACGCCTCGATGGTGCTCTGGGCAGGCACCAGGCTGCCCTAGCTGTGCCTGCAGCCTGACCCTGGCCCACTGGGGACTCTGGTTACTTAAAGATTGTCCCATCTGCCTTCCCTCCTTCCCACACTCTCTCAAATCCCTCCTTTGATGTCCCTAGTGACCTCCAGCCATGATGCCAGCGCAGGCTAGCCCCGAAGCTCAGAGCTGTCCCTGGAGATGGGACGCCCTAGTGATGCCTTATTGCAGCTAGTGGAGTGGCTGTACCACAGCTCCATTCCTACAAGTGTTAAGCATGATGGCAGCCACGTCTGGAAGGACTGGTAAGGTAACCATCTCTCCTCCAAGGTGCACTGTGGGATTTGCAAGCTTCTGCCCATCTCTGTAGCCCGTACCTCCTTGGCAACCGAGTGCATGGGCCTCACGCTACCCACCCACCAGAGCCTGGGGAATGAGATCCAGGCCTTCTTTCTAACCCACATCTCCAACTCTGCAGCACATGACATGGCGCACACAGCATGGCACCGTCTGACATCAGCTCCTCCCAGCTGAGCCAGGCTCAGCCAGGCCCTGCCAGGGGAGGGAGAGCCGGGCTGGGCTGGGGCCAGACCACCCTGCCACTCGGCCTGAAACAAACCTGGTTACTCCCCAGTCTTGACCCTTTGAGGGCAACCAGAAATCCACCTTGACCTCACTCTTGGCACACGTGGGGGAGGTGAGTGACGTGGTAGTGACAGCACACGACTAAATTGTAGTGGGCACCGTAGACAACAGCACTTGCCGGTCACTTTGTTCCAGAGCCGCATTCTGGGACAGACCCTGCCCTCAGGGGGTCTCATCTCACCACTCTCCTCTCTGGTCATGGAAACAGAGCCAGCTCCTGCCTGGAGCTTGGCTTCACTCACAGCCTGAGCTCACAGCTGTGAGAGCTGTCATGGAGGGAACCAGCAGCCTTGGGAAGGGTTGGTGTAGGAAACTGGGAGCTTGGGAAGAGGGAAGGGCCTGGGGCTGGTTGGTGGGGGGATGGTTGATGCTTGACTGAAGGAAAAGAGCTGGGTCAGTTCTCCCTGCAGTGGTTCTGAGCAGATTTTTTCCTGTCTCTGTGGAAATGATAAGAAAAGCCACTGAACATGAGGGCCCTGGTCTGCCTTTGCCCTGAGAAAACTGTGAGGAGCAAGGATGTGCAGAGCTAACCTCTTAGGGAGATGGGAAGAGACACAGGCATGGAGACAATGATACAGCTTGTCTTGTTCTGCTTGGCCCTGGTAGACAGGTCCACCCATTGCTGGTTGGATGGAGTTGGGCTGCATTGTGTCTCTGGGGTAGAACCACTGATTTTGGGGTGCCTCTAAACCAGGCTGTGAGGGGGCAGAGGGGATTCCAGGGCTATCCATGCTTTCAGAGCTCTTTTACAGAGATGCTTCCAGCTGTGACAGCACCCATGAGGGCAGGACTCTGCTCTCAGCAGGACTTGCCATGGGAAGCAGGGGCTGGATGCAGGGTTGGCTCATGAAAACATGGCCAGGTGGTGTTGCTGGGGACACAGCTGATGTGCTGGGTACCTGGAATCCCTGGTAGGTGTTTCCAAGGCAGTCAGCCAGGTCAAAGCCTGAGGGCACAGAGACAGGAATTGTTAGGAGTGGGCTGCCCAAGCTTCCCTTGAAGCATCCCCTGCAGACCTTGAGGAGATAGCAGAGGTGGGTCTCTGGTTCTGGGACCTGCCCAGGGTGGAGGGAGCAGCCCTGGATCATGGCTATGTGGTTGTGCAAGAGCCTGGAAGGACCTTGGGACTTCTAGCACTGGGTTGAGGCTGATCCCTTTGAAAGCAGAGGTCCAACCCCCCTTTCCCTTGCAGCTAAGCTGGCAGACCTGCCCTAGACTGGAGAGAATGATGAATTTTCTGTCCCTGATAACTTGTTGCCTGTTGGTGCTGCCGTGCAGGGACTTCCCAGGATTATTTCTCTCTGGGCAAGCTCCATGCTTTCCAGAGATGTGAAGCATCTTGTTCAAGATGTTAATGGTTGTGGTAACTTTCTAAACTCCAGTGACTTGGTGGCACAGCTGTGGGCTGCCCAGGGCTCACACCTGGTGACCTGAGGTGCTGCCTGCTGATGGCTTGCCAGGCTCAGGATCTCAGCAGCACCAGTGAAGCAGCTTGGCAGCAAGATGCAGCTCTTGGATGTGGTAGCTGGATCCTACCAGCTCCTAGGAGCACAGGGAGTGCTTTGTCCCTGCCTGCACCAGGAGCCATCCTGATCCCTAGGACCATTCCAGCTGTAGTGATAGATCTGAGCTCCAAGAGTTGCTGGGGCTGGCTGCAGACCTAGAGGTAACTAAGGAGAGAGCAGGTCCTCCAAGCCAAAAGTGGTCTGTATACTTGGTTCTTGCTTCCCCTGTTTCCTTCTGAAGGACTTCCTCTCCATGAGGATGGTGGACAGTTGGATACTTGAATTCTGAGGGCAGCTGGGAGAGACAAAGGAGGTTTTAGCAAGGAGAGTGAAGCTCTGATGGGCTGTTTCTCTGTCCCATTTATAATATCATTGTGATTTTTAGGCAGCTGCTGGTGGTGGGCTGCAGGGAGGGGTTCCTAGGCTCTGGGAGGTGGCAGGCAGAGGCACACATTTCTCCTCTCCAGCTGTTTTCTGGGACAGATGTTGAAGGCAGCAGGATGAGGCCAGCAGTGGCTGCCTCATCCCCATGAGCAGGAGATGCTTTGGTGGTGTGACCAGATTTCTTTCCAACTGTGAGCTAATGCCTCTCCAGAAACAGCTGTGCCTCTTCCAGTAAAAGCCTCCCTTGCTTTGCTTTCCTCACCCAGTGCTGAACATCTCCATCAGTTCTTAGCCTCCTCCTTGATGGGTGTAGTATTTTGAGGGGTGTGAAGATAAAGCTGCCTTGGCAGGTGCCTGGTGAGTGTCCTTTTGTCTGTCTGCTGCCTCCAGTCCAATGGTGTCTGCTGCCTCCAGTCCAATGGTTTCTGCTGGCTCTGGGAACATCACTCCTACTGAGTTCTGCCTCATCCCATCAAGGCTTTAATCTTTCTGTAGGGAAAGACCTGCAGATCATTTCCTCACCCTGCCAGCATGTCAGAGCCTTGGATTGCACCCAGAGTTGTCACATCTGTAGAGCTCCTGCAGGGCTCCAGCTTGAGCCCCTCTGAGTACAGGGCTGGGCTGGTGGTCTGTGTGCCCACAGGGGCTCAGCCTGGGTGGGTTTGCTGTGTGGGCATTGTAGGCCTGCAGGAGGAAGGCAGAGAGGGGTGGTCCACTGCAGTCATGGTTTATTAGCACCAGAGCTACAAACAGTGCATGTTTTAGGAGAAAACCATGATTTCTTTTGGGAGTGGAGGTGCTGAGGCTCTGCAGGTGGGCCAGGTGGCTCTGAGGACAGGCTGGAGGGCCAGCAGGCTGGTCTGTACTGGCTCCTGTATGGCCTGGCTGTGCTGCTTGGCTGAGCCTGTGTGGGGTGGAGGTGGCTCTCAGGGTTAAGCATTTACAGCCTTGTGAATGAAGTGGGAGTTTCCTGTTGCTGCTGGGCAGAAGGAAACTGCTTCCAGCTGTCAAGGGGAGGGGTTGTGGAGTGGGAGACACTTGCCAGGGAGAAGGGCTGCACAGGAGATGTGGCTCTGCTGAGCAAGCACCTTCTGGTGGCAGGGGTTGGGGGGAGCAAGAAACCCCTGTGCTTGCTCTGGCAGCTGCTGTGGTGGCCCTGTAAGTTGTCAGTGATGCTGCTGCCTGTTCCAAGCCTTCCTGGCTGGTGTCTGTGCAGTGTGGTGGCCCTGACTGGACAGCAAAGGTCCTTCTCCCAGGCTAAAGGAGAAGTGAAGAGACTCTGTGTGGCACTTCAGTGCTGGCACTAGATGGGACCCCTCACTGGGAGGAAGGTCTTGGTCATGTCCCTGCCCTTGATTCCCATGGCTGGGCTGACTGGGATGCTGTGCCATGAAGTGTGGGGCCAGCTGGGAGCTGATTTAGTGGCACCCACTTGCCTTGTGAAGGTGTCTGGAAACAGTCCAGCAGATGATGGAACTGTGGACTGGTTCAAGTTGGAAGGGGCCTTAAACCAATTTCATTCCACCCCCATCCCATGTGCAGGGACATCTTCCACTAGACCAGGTTGTTCCAAAGTCTTGTCCAAACTGGCCTTGTTCTGAGCTGGTGAGAGGCTCCTGTGAGGACAGAGCTGCTGCTGCCTGGCAGGGCTCACTTGGAAAGGGACTCGAGGCCCATAGCTCATGTGGCTGCAGGTCCTGGCATTGCAGCCCTCATGCCTGGGGGGGAAATTGGCCCCTGCACTGCAGGCAGTAGTGCTGAGGCTGTGGCAGTTTGCTGCATGTCTCTGCACATCCTTGGGAGAGAAGCATCTTAGTTAGGCTTGGGTGAGGGGATAGCTGTACCAGGATGGATGGGACAAGGGGAATGGCCCACATGGAGCTCCAGGGGATTTTCTGCTGCTTTTTTCCCCATCTTGGAGCCAAGTCCATCATTGTGCTGGTTTCCAGAGCCTGAAAGTGCTGAGGCTGTGCTTCTCTCCTGGCAGCTGGGGAGGGAGGAGCAGGGGGTGGTGCTGTACTCCAGCAGCAGGACCAAGTTCCAGTTGCTACTCTAATGCTGGATCTGTGCTCAGTCAAGTGGCACAGGCTTGTCTCCCACTGTTCTCAGGCACATCAGCTGATGCAGCCCAGCTGGACACTCTGGTCTTGCTTGACCAAATGGGATCATCTGGATATCCAAGGCTGTGGGGGCTGGGTGTTGCCAGCTCACTGTGTCTCCTAAGGGGCTGGAAAGTGTCTGTTCAGTTACTGCCCCTTGTTTGCTTATTAGGTGCCCACCCAGCTCCTTCCTTGGCAAGGAGCAGGTCTGGGAAATAGATGTGGCAGCAAGCACCTGCCAGGGAAGCCTCTAAGTCTTGCTGGTTTGTAGCTCTGCCAAGTTCTTCCCATGGAGTCACTTCTGGTAGCAGGGTTGGGGTTTGGAAAACTCCACGGGCATCTGCTGTAGTGGATGAACCACCTGTATATAGAGAGGTTTGGGTCTGGTTTTAATGTGTGGTCTGGTTTTAATGTGTGGTCTTGAGATGCCTCCTTGGCCTGGCTGAGGGTGGAGCTATTCAAGTGGTGTTTGGAGCTCACCCTGGAGCCATCTTTTCTCCATGGACCTTGCACAGGGCTTGAAGGAGGTGAAGGTTTGTACTGTGCTGAGGTAATCATGGAGCTCCCCCGTGGCTTTCTTTTGCAGATGCGCTGGTACCCTCCCTCTGAAGCTACCCAGCAAGGATGGAAGTCTCGTCAGTTTTGTTAGTTCCTTAGTAAGTAATTAACTACTCTTGGAGTCAGGTCTTTGTCTTGCTCTTCCTTGGGCTGCTTGGACTCTTGGGGGAGAGGAAGGGATGGGAGCTTGGGCTCAGCCCCACACCCAAGGATGTGGTTGGGGGTCCTGGACAGGTGATGGGAGCAGGGAGAGCCCCAAGCCCTGGGCTGAGGAGGGGCTGTGGGACACACTCAGGAAGCTGCAGCTGGCCCTGCTGACCACACTCCTCTCCCACAGTGTCTGTTCTTGGCTTGTGTTCCTGCTCCCTGCCTCTCTGCAGAGGGATGTGCCAGGGAGGATTGCTCTGCCCCCTCTGGATTTGGTACGTGGCCAGCGGACAGCGCGCCTGGCCCCACCACGCTGCCCCCAGGGCTGCCAGAACCCTTTCCCTGGACTGTGAAGCCACTGCAGCCCCAGCCACGGGCTGTGTGCTGCCTGCATCCCTCCCTCCATCCCTCCCTCAAGCCATCCCCAGGACGTCCTCCCTGACTGAGCTTCTCCATCTGGCTGCACTGAAACCCAGCTGGGGGCTTGGTCCTGGGCTTCCCCGGGCTCGCCCTGCCCTGGGGGCAGCTGGGCCGAAGGAATCGAAAGGCTAAATGGGTTTTGCATGTTTTCTGGCATGAATTAAAACACTTAACTTGTGTCTGTGTGATGTAAGTTTGTTTGTTCTAGCGTTTGTGTAACCGTTAGCAACAGGTCTTGGCCCAACAGATTGATCCATCAAGGTTTTCCTCTTGCTTTGGTGAAGACTTGGCTTTGAGAAATTCTAACTGTCCTTGTCTCACCCTTTCTCCCACCTCCACCCTCCCCTCCCCAGGATGACCAGAAAAATTTGAAAAATTCTTGCTTCTTTTTTTTTTTTTTTTAAGTATGATGCACTGGGTTTTTGTTCTCATCCATTCTGCTCATTTTAAAGTCAGGGTTATTATATTATTTTTTTCCTTTTTCAGACTTCTATATAAAAACAGCTGTAAAATATCTAACCTTTTTTTTTTTTTTTTTCTTCCCTTCTTCTGATTGGAGTGCATCCAGTCTTGCCAAATAATCAGCCATCCTTATGGGAATACCGAACAAAAAAAAAAAGTACGAGTATTTTTGTACCATGTGTAATAAGGAAATATTTATGCATCATAAAGAATTTCTTGTGTGTTTGTGTGCAATTAATTATTGTTATTATTAAAGAGAAATTGTAATCGTGTAAGATAAGTTAATGTTTAGTTAAAAGCTTGAAAAAGAAGGGTTGTCTTCTGTACCAATGATTCAGTCAGGCATAGTAAACAAGAAATTGTGCAATTTTTGTTTTTGCATCTTATTGCTTGGTATTGAAGTGCTTTAAGTATTATCTGACCATGGCTGTCTCGCTTGTATTAAAAGATTTGAGAATAAGTTGCTCTATAATTGCTGATCCTATGAGAATGTGAAACTGGATAATATATGAAATGCAACAACAACAAAAAAAAAAATATACCCAGAGGCTGCTGTGACTTTTTCTGTGGTCTTGGGTGTTTTCTTGTGGGAATGGTGTGGGATGCTTCAGGCCTAGCCTGGCCCCTTCCTGGTCCTGTTTCCCAGGCTGGAAGGATGCAGGCTGCTTTGGGATGCAGCTGAGGACCAGGAGAGGGGATCTTCCCTGCAGTGCTGGGAGAAGGGTGAGTCCTTGCCTGTGTGGGTGTGTGCTGGGGGTTGGTGGGGCTGAGCTCTGCTGCAGGGGCAGCCCTGAGCTCTTTTTGGGTGTTTTGTTCCCCCTTCCCAGGGTCTGGAGGCTGAGGGCCTCTCCTCCATCCCAGCAGAAGGAGATCTCCTTAGAAGGCAAATGTTCTCCAGGGCTGGAGCATTGGCCTTGTGCCTGCCCAGCTCCTGCTCTGCTGCCTGTACTGCCCAAACCTTTCTGTGCCCTTATCTGTATCCACTGGCAGTCCTGGGGCAGGGGCTGCTTTTTCCACTGGGAATCTCCATCCAGGGGCCAGGCACTGTCCCTGCTGTGCTCAGGAGTCCCCATGGCCTGGCTGGGCCACTCCACATCCCTCCCACACAGCTTCCCGCCCCAGGGATCAGTGTTTTCCTCTCTCCCCAGTGCTGAGCAAAAGCAAGGAAAAAAAATCAGTGAAAGAAAAAAGGCTGGTCTAAAAATAGCCCCCCAGTGCCTGGGAATGGACTCGTGCTGCTGTGGGCTGCCAGCCCCTTCCCGTGGGATTCCTGCCCCAATCCCAGCTCCAGCAGGCCAGCTCTTCCTTCTGGCTCTGTCCTCACTTTGTTATAAATTGTTGATTTTTTTTTTTAATGTATTTTTATTATTTTATCACTATAATCATAAATTGTATCTACTTTTATGTGTAAGGAAAATGTGAGCTTGTTTGGACAGGAGCAGGCTTGTCCCTGCTGTTAGCTGCTTGCTAGGGGTGTGACCTGAGAACATGTTCCAGCTTTGTCCAGACCAGGTGGGGGCTTGTAGCAGTGGAGGTTCTTGACCTCAGCCCACCAGGAATCTGCCTATAGAAGGGGCAGTGACCAGGGATAGGACAGATGTGTTAGCAGAGCACAGACTCCCCACGTCCCCAGCTTTACCAGTTCCTTATAAAAAACCTAATAAATTGCCTTATTGATTGACCTAACCAATTGTAGTGAGTAATTTATAACACAAGGCTTTAAATTCTAGAGCAGAATTTTCCCGTTCATGTTTTTATTTTTTTTGTCGTTTGTTTTTGGTGGGGTTTTGTGGGTTTTTTGTTTGCTTTTTTAAGCCTTTAGCACATGCATTAACATGGCCAGGCCATGAATAATTTAAACCCGGCTCTACTAAGCTGTTACTCTGGGACCTGCTCAGCTCAGAGCTAAAGTAGGTCAGGTCTGCTGTGAGGGTCCCTGGGGTCCCTTCCCTGGCTGCAGCGTGTGGCCACACGTGTGCCATGGCTCAGCCACGTGTGTGTCACCCTGGCTGCTCCCACTGGGGTGCTGCCCAAAGGGAGGCTCTGTGAGGTGATGGATGTCCCCAGAATATCCACATCACCAGACTGGATGGAGCTCTCTAGGGGCAGGGAAGCTCTGGAGCTGTTGGCATCACCAGGGAAAGGTGCAGGTCCATGGCACCTTAGGTGCTAATAGGCAAAGGACAAACCTACCAGGGAATAGAGATGATACTGAGGCTGGGAAAAATATAGATGGGGAAAAAGGCTGCTCTTGTCATGCTTTTGTTTTAAACTCCTCTTTTCCTTGTTTTGAAGGTGGGACAAAAGATAAATCTTGGAGTTTTGGACTCTTTTTGGCCGGACAGTGTGTGGTCTGGGCACTGGGGCATCACAGTGGGAATAGAAACTGCAGCTGCTGTGATGCAGAAGGACCTTTTGGCAGGGCTGTAGTGGATAAGCTGCTCCCATTGGGGTGATTAGACACACAGCCAGCCTGGGATGGGCATATCCACAACTCTGTCCCTGCTGCAACCAGGTCACCTCACACCAGCATTCATCCAGTGATGTGCTGGTCACAGGAGCTCCTGTCTCTCAGTCAGGGCCATCTCACAGCTCTGATGCTCCCCTTGTGTCCCACACATCTTTGCTGATAGTTAAAGGTCCCCAGATGCAGCTCAGTCATGCAGGTGATGATTGGTGCCTTTCACACATTTCTTCAGGAAATGCAATGAAGAACAATTTAAAGGCTTTTATAAAGGATCAAACCCAGCAATCCTCACCAGTCTGTGCCAGCACTGCTGCCACTGTCCCCTTTCCTGTCCTGTCTCAGGCCAAAGCCTGTCATGGCTGGAGATCATTTTGAGCATTACTGATGCCCTGCCTGTTGTTTGTCCATCAGGCAGAGAGCTGTAAGGAAATGTCTGAGAGCCCCAGCTCTATTCTGCAGCAGGATTTAGCAGCTACTGCTCCCTGCTGATTTCAATAGAATCACAGAATTTTTAAGGCTGGAAAAGCCCTCTAAGACCATGGAGTGCATCCATTCCCAGCACTGCCCGGTCCACCACTAAACCAACATTCCCAGGCACCACATCTTTGAACAGTTCCAGGGATGGTGACTCTGCTGCCCTGGGCAGCCCCTTACAATTCCTGATTACCCCTTAAGAGAACAAATTTTCCCCAACACTCAACCTAAACCTTCCCTGGCATAACCTGGGGCCTTTTCCTCTCATTCCTGTCCCTTGTTTCTTGGAAGCAGAGCCCAGCTTTTCCCCTGGCTCCCCCTTCCTGTCAGGGAGTTGTGGAGACCCAGAAGGTCTCCCTGAGCCTCCTTTTCTCCAGGTTGAGACCCCACCCCACTCCCTCAGCTGCTGCTCCATTCCCTTCCCAGGGGAGGGAATGTCATGCGGGGCCCAAAGCTGAACACAGGATTTGAGCTGTGGCAAGAAGCTGCATCTCATGCAATGTTGCTGGGATTCCCCAGGCAAGCACAACTTGTCCAGCCCTGTGTGGGTGAGGAGCAGGTCTCCTGTGGTCAGGGAGCATCACATGCCTGTGGGGCCCTAGCCCATGGCACTGGCCAGGTGGAACGACTGGCTGAGATGTACAATGATGGATGAACTCAGCATCACCTCTGGAAGAGGCAGGTTGGGCTGGCAGGTGAACAAGCAGGCTCAGCCAGGCCTGAAACATCACCAGGAGGGTAGGAAGAAATAGGGAATGATGGAGGGACACCAAGGAGACAATGTTCTGGCTGCCCCACGATTCCTTCTTGCAGAGTGTCCCCTTTGCTTGGATTCACCACACTCTGACAGCTCCAAAAATACCTCTGCTCTCCCCCTGCCAAACACCTACTTGTTCAATTATTCCCAAATGCAGCAACAAGTCTGTAGAGAGCTGGAATTGGCATCCTGTGGAATGACACAGGTGATAAAAAATGGATACCACAGGGATCATGTAACACAAAATACACCCAAAAATAACTGCGGGGAAAGGTGAGGGGGAGCAGCTCCCACCCCCAAAGTGATAGATGACATCCCAGAGAGGCCTTGGGACTCAAGTTGTTGCTTTGATGGGTTGCTAATTACAGGAAGTAATCCCATCACGATTCAAAAAATCCATCAGGTCAGCTCCACAAACAAAAGCTGCTCTGAGCCAGTCAGGCCTCAGCAGAGTTGTTATCTGGGATGGTGTGATGGGAAATGTGCTCTGCCACCACATGGGCAGTGTGGCAGGAAAGCCAGGAGGTGGCATCCCAGACCTGAGCACAGGAACACACAGCGCTCCTGCAGCAGCAGCTCCACAGCAGTTTGCAGCTGGGGGAGTGGAGGAAAACCCACATAATTCTGTCCTGCACTTTCTTCTCCTCCTTTGGATGGGGAGAGCAGAGATGTTTTAGGCAAAGAAGCACTGTATTAAGTTAATAGAGGAAAATGTTTTATTTTTTCAGGTCAGCTGTTATCAAAAATACACCACATACACCGTTATTGTTATCAAAAATACACTGATTTTGGGCTGGAACGGGCCAGGATGAGGGATGTTGCTGAGGTGGGACTGTCACCACTCAGACCAGTCTTGGCTTGTTCCAGCTGAGTCTGGGAATCCCCTGAGGCTGGTGCTGTCCCTCTCTGCTTGCCTCTCCCATGCATAGCTCCTGCTATTACTCATTTCACTCAAAAAGAAGTGTGCTGGCTCCTGGGATGACACAGCCATGACACACTCGGCTCTCTGTGGAGTGGAGCCACTCCCGTGGGGCACGGGACAAGCTGCCAGCAGTGTCACCTCGGGGTGTGGGGACAGCCAGCAGATGGCACTGGGAGGCAGCACGGGACAAGGTGGGATGCCTGAAGGGAGAAAAAGCCACTGCTACACAGGCAGGAGACCAAGAAGAACCAGCTGCAGCCACCCCTGGGGCAGGGGAACACCAGCTCCTGATGAAAACCTGAAAGAATCTCCAAATACATCCAAAATGTCCTGCTCTCCTGGCCTGGGGTGCTGAGGCTGGGAGGAATCCCAGCTTTTCCCCTAGGGTGCAGATGGGTTGGAGTCTCTAGAGTGTTGGTCCTGCTGTGGGAAGCCAGAGCTCTCCCATTCCCTCCATTTCCCAGGCTCCCTAGGCATGGAGAGCATGCCTCATCTCCTGGGCTTCATCAGGTGAGATTCACCTGGTGGGCTTCCTCCATTGGGCATCATCCCTGGGCTTTGTCCTTTGGCTTCACCTGCTGGGCTTAACTGTGGCTGGCACGTTCCTTTCATGCTCCTCTGGGTGCCAGGAGTGACTCTGACCTCCTGAATCTCTCCTGGGCTCCAAGTCTCCACGCTGCTTACCCAGGACAGGAGCTCCAGCAGACAGAGTGGCAGCTTGTGCCAGTGTGTTAAAGCCAATGGAGCAACTGGTTAAAGCAAATTACAACAGCAATTGCAGGCTGGTCCCACCACTGATGTGTTTCTGTCACTTTGTCCTCTTGCTGTCCTTGGCACAATGCTGAGGACAGGATGAAAGGAAATGGCCTCAAGTCACACCAGGGGAGGCTTAGATTGGATATTAGGGAAAAATTCTTTGTTGAAAGGATGGTCAAGCACAGGAACAGAATGTCCAGGGCAATGATGGAGTCACCATCCCTGGAAATGTTCAAGAATTGTGTGGATGAGGTACTTGGGGGTATGGTTTAGTGATGAACACAGGAGTGTTGGGGGAACAGTTAGACTGGATCACCTCAGAGGCCTTTCCCAGCCTAAACAATTCCATAACTCTGTGATCCTGTTCCAGCCTTGCTTTAGTGCCCCAAGCACATTAAATGCTGATGAGGACCAAACAGGGTAAAATTTTATTAATTAAACACCCCTATTTTATTGCCCCTCTGTGGTGTAGCACATTGGTGTGGCTGGGAACCAGTAATGAAATATTGCTTTTCCATGGAAGGTGATGCTTGTAGGTAGTTGCCTCTTTAGGGGCAATTTTTGGGAATTTGAGAGAAATTTTTCTCATGTAGATCAGCCTGGCTGTGCCAGTATCCTCCTCAAATGCAGTAACTGGATTTGAACAGACCATTTTGACATGGGCCTACTTCCTCAATTTACCAAGGAAAGCTTTACCTGGAAATCCAAGGAACCACTGTGCCTGTTGTCTTGGTTTCTTTTTTAAAAAAAACCCAAAAAAACAAAATGCAGGGGGAAAAAAAAGGTGTGGGGGGAGGGGGGGGAAAGAAAGAAGATAAAATTAAAAAAGCATTCTGAAAAATTGTCCTTGCCACAGAACCAAAAATTCCAGGGTAATCTCTTGGGATGATATGCTGAGTTCTTGTTGATGGATTTGGCTTATTAAACAGACATGAAAGCTTGTATCCAAGCTGGTATGTGAGTATTTAATGGGAGGATGGGAGGAATAGGAAATGGGAGGAATTCCAGTTGGATACAAGGGAAAAAAAATTACAATGAGAACAGCAGAGTGACTGGGGAGGGTATGGAGCAGTGGAGAGGGGGGTCTCTTCATCCTTGGAGACCTCCAGAATTGCCCCCAACTCAAAATTTCCTTGTTTCTTGCAATTTAGGGGATATTGCATGGGAGAGGGGTGACTGGCTAAACTGGTCTCTCAGGCCACAGTCAGTAGTCATTTATCACTCAATAATGAGGATGAACAGATACTTTTGCTTTTAAAAAAGCTAGAATGAAAATTATCTATTTATTTTAGGGATTAAATATATAACACTGAATGCAGACAATGTTTTCCAGAAGTTTAAACCTTTCCAGAGTATTCAAGCACTTTGGTGTTCTCTCTGTTCATGCCTGCACTTAAATAAAGCATAATATAAAACAAAACTGGAAGGTAGCAACTTCTTTTTAATCTGTTTGCATTCTAAAAAGATTATTACAAACAGACACACAAATCCCAAGCCAGTAAGTACACCTTGGATTTCTAAAGAAAATCTGTTGTGGTGAGGAAAAATATGATCTCCAGCAGTGTGTGTTTGTGTATGGGATCAGAGCAAATTTGCATGGAGGTGTGTGAGAAAGAAAGTGAAAGCATGCTGGGGCACTCACAGAAGGTGCCTTAGCATGAGTCTACTGAAAAAACAAAAGGTTTTCTCATGTTTTCTCACTGGAAATAATCAGAAGTATGGGTTTTTCCTTTCTGGGCAAAGTTTTAGGCATGAATGTCAGACTTTACAGCTCCAAGGAAGGAGAGGGATTGATCACAGCCAACACCAGGATGAGAAAGGGGAGAGCTGGGCAGAGATGTTCAGGTTTAAACATCCCTGAGGCACCACACAGAATGCTTTGTGCAGTGGACTGTGGAAAATAGTATTTTTGTTACTACTTACATTTAATGTAATATCTCTTCCTGTGAGTATAGCCCTGCATGAATGAGGCAGGGTGCAAGGCAGCATTTTGGGACAGTCCCAGGGGAAAAATCAGATGGTGGAGCACTGCTAGGAGTAGTGAAGAGCAGCATCTCCAAACCTGTGATGACTGCAAGGACAGGAGACATCTCCCCTGAGATAAAGGAGCAGTGATGAACACCTTCCCTTGGACAAGCTGTTCCACAAAACCATCCCAGAAAGAGCAGAGGACTGGGGTGAACCAGCTCCCTGTCAGCCTAGCAAACCATGTGGGGCCCAGGTTGTGCCCAGTAACAGATCTCAAGGATGGACATTCCTTGGAAATGCCAACTGGTGTCAAGAAAGCTTTCAATAGTCTTTGTTTTGTACTTAGAGAAATCTGCCCTGGCTTGCCCACAGAAATCCCACTGCTGCTCAGAGCAGAGCTTTTGGGCAAACACAGGCAAACCCAACCTGCTCAGTGGAAGTTCTGGGGCTAGAGGGATGCACACATTTGTGTCCAGAGAGTGTTCCTAGGCATACATTCTCTACCTCCCACTGCCATGGATTTTGGATGGATTTTCATACCCCTTCTCTCCATCACTTGCATCACATTCTTCTATTCCCTTTCCCTACGTGATATTTCTGTTCACTTTTGAAAGATGTAATAAAGATGTAAACTATTAGGGGAAACAGGTCAGCTGGTTTAGACAATTTTGAAAATAGTCTTCTAGGAAGAGCAATACAGGCTTTACATCAGCACTGATGCTTATTTGACTGAGGCCTTTAGGAGCAGAGCCTGGGCTGAATGCCTTGTTCTGGTGGTTTGAACACACAAGTACATCATTGAATCGCAGAATCATGCAATATCCTGAGTTAGAAGGGATCCAGTACAACTCCTTGCCCTGCACAGGACAACCCAAGAATCACTCCATGCATCTGAGATCATTGTCCAAATACTTCTGGTGATAGTCCACAATGTGCACCCCATGAGCCTGGGGAACTGAGACAGTGCTTGACTCCCACGGAGGCTGGAGATGAAGCTACCAGAGGAATTCTAGCAGTCTCTTGAATGAAAAGTGTCTGTAACATCAATAAAATTGTACTTCAAAGAAAAGAGGATCAGAGCAGGCAGGTGGGGGCACAGCAGCACTGCTAAGAGAATGATGCTGGTGCATGGGCATGGAAGGGTGGCAATGTCAGAGCAAGGAAGGAAGTAGTTTGGGAGGCTTTAAAATAGATTATCAAGAAGTTTTTGCTGATTGTAAAGCAGTTTTAAAACTGCAGATACGTGGGAGAAGAGAGACTGCTGTTTGTGGGTGCACAGAGCAGTTAGTCACAAAGCAAAGCAGAGATTCTGTGGGTTATGACCTTGACCCTGACCTGCACCAAACTCCTGGGTGACTCCTGCAGTCTGCACCCTGCCCTGGCATAGCCTGCAGTCTCCAGCATGACTCACACAGCTGCAGGATTTACGGGAAAGCGCATGCAAAAAATCACATGGCCACATTGCCCCAGTGTCAGCTACCACCAACACCCCAGATCCAGCACTGCCATTCAGACAGAGCTGATTTGCACAAGAGTTTGGTTGGGAGCTCTGCATTTCTGGGGGTCAATGTGCAGTGTAGAGGGACTTTCAGCCACTGTGCTTCTGTCACACAGGCTTGGGGACAGGGTGCTTGTCCTGCAGGGAACAGCCATCTCTTCCAGGAAGGGCAAACACACACAACTTCATCCTCTTAAAAGTCTGGCACTTGGTCCCTAAATGTTTGTCTCACAAGGACATGTCAAATGATTTCCTGGGTGACGTTTCCCTGGAGATAATTGATAGGATGGTATGAGGTGTAATGCCTAATCAGCAGGTAGAGCTGAGAGCAGGAGTGAACAAGGAAGTAAGGACTGAGGATGGCTTCTGTGGACATTACAAATCTGAGTATGCAAACAGCTCCATGTTTAGTAAATACCTGACTGACAGAGTCATGGCATTTGTAGAAGAGGTGGAGGGAGCAGTGGCATGTACATGAGGGTGTGGATGAAAATCTTGACCCAGAACAGAACAATGCAAAAACTTACAACCAGCAACCACAAAGGCTTCCAGGGCCTTCTTCTCCCATTGGATTATTTGATTATTATTTCATAATCTAATTGTCCCACTTGGAGCTATTTCATAAGATAATTGAACTTCATCCTAATCAAGGTCCCTTTGGTTCAGAGGGGAGATAAGACTGTCACAGAATGGTGGCTTTACAGCTGAGGTGCAGTTACCACAGCTAGTACTGTGTAATAACTAATTAGTTATTATTACAAGTGATAACTAATTGATCTATTTTTCCAGCTCTGGCAAAGGTGATGGTAGATCTTGGACAGGCATCTTAGAATTTTCTGCATCAGTTCAGGAGAAAACACTTTGATGCAGTTGGTCAGAAATAGAATTGTGGTGCTGGGATGTGGAAGAAGCTCCAGAGCAATCCTGTTGAGGGTGACAACACCTCCAAGGCAAACACAGGAATCCTTCATAAGGTAACCAAAGGGAGGAGAAGAGGAGCATCTGCCTCCAGTGTGAGTCCTGCTTGAGCTGTGCATGGAGATGGAGAGTTCATGAAGATGGAGAGATTCAGCCCAGGCTACAGAGATTTCAGGCCTCTGGTTGCATTTTGGACCAAGCAGAGGCTTCCCCTGACATCTGAACTTACAGCAGCTATTTGGCCACTCCACACAGGACATCATCCTGAGGCTCTCCTGGCTGTGGCACTGCTGAAGGATCACTGCAGGAATCCCTGGATCCCAAGCATTGTCCTCCCCCTCCACGGGGGTGGGTGGATGTGTGACCTGCAATGCTGCTTTTTATTTTGGGGAGTTCATCCTCCAAGACATAGGGATGCATCTCCCCAGGTCGTGTCCCCCCTTTCCTCACTGAGTTAGTTCTGAGGTGTTTTACAGTTTACACACAAGGAAAACACACACTGAGTTTGACTGCTGCAAGTGAACTGAGTTATTTTCATGTCAACAAAGCATCCACCTCTTTTCCCAGTGAGGCCATAATGGTCCTGACTAAACAGGCAAACATTTGGTGGAGTTAATGTGAAGTGGCTCTGGTAATAAGAGTTGCTGTGAGAGGTCACACCACGGCTATGACATAATCCCACAGCACTGCTCTTGTGTGCCTGGGGGAATGTGAATAGCTGCCTTGCCAGTGAAAGCTGGACACCCACACACAAAGGTGGAAGAGAAATTAATTAGGACTAAGTCCTAAGTGTGTTTTGCCTTTGGGTGGCAGTCCAAAGGGCTTGTCAGGCAATGCTGAAGGCAAACAAAGAGAAAGGGACCATGGCAAGGTCTTCAGAACATCTTTAAAGAGGATCTTGTGGTGGCTGGGGAAGTCCTTGTGGTCCTGAAGGAACAGCAGGCCCAGCAGGCACAGGCAGCAAAATCTGGCAGGGAAAACATGGAAGTTTCCTTTCTGATTCAGAAAGGGACCAGGAAAGAGAAGGGAAGAAAATTGAAGGCAAAGTGCTGACAATTGTGACAGGGAGGAGCAGAAGAGCTGAAGGAACCAGTTTCCCCATCCCAACAAAAAGTCACTTTTTGCCCAAAGGCTGGCAGGGAACTGATGTGAGAAGTCAAAGGACTTTTTTCATAGCAAGAGCCCTGAGTTCCCAGTGAAGCTCCCAGTCCATGCCTCCAGCATTTTTTTCCAATTTAGGAAGCCCAGGCATCAGTCTGTGCTGTGCCTGTAGAGCTGCAGGATTTCATGGTCAATCCCATGCAGATAATTTGTGTGGCAAGTCAAGTCTGGAGGTAAATACACCCTAAAAAGGAAAGGCACAAGCAGGTGCCTTGAGAAAACAAGCATATCCAGGAAGGAAGCTTTTCTCTACCTTTTCATAAAATGCAAATATTCCTTCTTCCATGCATGTGGCAGGAATTATATTGCTGTGCAAACACTGAGTGAGGTATTTTGTCACAGCCTCCAGTTCTGTGAACTTGTTTCCCTTCCCTCAGAATAACTTCAGTGATGATGCTGACACTCAGTCAGTAAATGTTCCAGGAAATGACCCTGGAAGGGGGAAAAAATGCATCAGACTTCTTGTGCCTGGGAGGTGAAACATTTTCAGGAAAAGTAAATTCATAAATATATCTATTCATACAAGGAGTAGCACAAAATAACATTAGAAACAGAGGCCATTTTTTAGCTGGTTCTGACAATTTTAGATGATAAATCTTGCATATTTTCTATTTTTCTAAGGAAGTCAAACTTGGAAAGCTTTCAGCTACAGAATGTTCTTAGAATGCTCTTGCCTCTGGTGACCTCTGGCAGGACCTGAGGGAACAGCTGGAGCTGTGTCAGGGGAGGGTTGGGATTGATATGAGGAAAAGGTTCTTCCTCAGAGGGTGGCTGGCACTGAACAGGCTCCCCAGGGAATGGTCATGCCAAGGCTGCCACAGCTCAGGGAGTGTTTGGACAACACTCCCAGGCACAGGCTGGGATTGTTGGGGTGTCCAACAGGGACAGGACTTGGATTCAATGGTTCCTGTGGATACCTTAAATCCAGGATATTCCATGATTCCATAATTCAATGACAGTGGAGGGAATAATCTATTTGAGATGTTTGTCAACTCCATTTGAGCAGAAAACGTCTTTTCCCCAAAACCCAGAGAATCCCTGAAGTCTGAATTTTTTTCCCCCAAAAAAGCTATTTCTGCAGCTGAGAAACCACATTCCAATTGTGTCATGTCCAGGGAAGCTCACAGACCACATTTCACTGAATTTTAGCCAAAGTGCAGGGTTCAGTGCTGTCACCAGCATGGCCTGAGCTGGAGCTGAGGCTGGGATTGGGCTGGAAGCAGCACCTGGGGCAGAGGTGGGTCTGGAACAGGAGCAGGGGCTGGAACTGGAGCTGCAGCTAGGACCTGGAGTTGGAGGGGTGAGTGAGTGAAAAGCAGAATAGCACTACAGATTTTTTAAAAAAATAGATTAATAATGAATAAAAAAGAGATAAAATTCCAGTGCTGGGGTGCTCCTGGCAAACATCCAGAGAACACACCAGTAGTCCCTGTAGTGTTATCTTTACACTGTTACATTACTGAGTTACATGCATATTCATACAGTCCACACGTTATTCAAGCATTCTTGTGAATTGTTTGATGTTATGGGAATTCTTCTGTTTGGTTTCTTCATGCTCTGGCTTATCTGTGTGACATCCTGTGTGTCAAGTTAATATATTTTATTCCTCCTTGTGTCTCCATGCTGTTGTTTTGCATCCTCTGATAAGGATTTAGCATGTTCTCTTTAAATTTAACATGGTATTTTCTAATTGTCCTCCGGTGCTCTGGTTTGTGTCATGATTATCACTTGGAGAATTCAGTCAGTGGAGAAGGGGGGTAACATGATTGCCTTACACCATTCTTTTTGGTTACACAAAGGTATTTAACACCCAGTGTTTAGTTAGGGTCTATAATACCATATATTCACCACACTACTATTTCTATAAGCTATGCAGTACATATTTAAACCGGTGGATTACGTTATACTAACAAACAGGTAAATAAAGGTATATACAATACTATATCTAAATACTTATGATCAATGCAGAAACTAATAAATAAATGTGAAAGCCAGTATCGTATTGCAGTCCCTTTTTTAACAGCTGCAACTGGATGGGGACCCAGGGCTGGAGCTGGGGCTGGGGCTGAGGCCTGGAATTGGAGCTGGGGCTGCGGCTGGAGCTGCAGCAGGGGCCGAGGCCGGGAGCTGCCGCCGCAGCCGTGCCCCAGCCGGCCGTGCCCGCTCGGTGCCGGGGGCGGTGCCGGGCCCGGCGGGCGGGATGGGGCCGTGGGCAAGCGCGGCCCCCCCAGCAGCGACCCTTGAACCCGAGCTGAGCTGAGCTGAGCTGAGCCATGGCGACAGCGGGGCCCAACGTGGCCGTGGTGGTTCACCGAGCCGGGGACCTGCGGCTGGTACGGGCGGGAGGAGCCGGGCCGGGCGGGGGCGGCGGGGCCGCGCTGGGCAGCGGCGGGAGAGAGCGGCTGAGCCGGGCCCGGGGCTGAGCCGGGCACAGGGGCTGAGCCGGGCACGGGGGCTGAGCAGGGCACCGGGGCTGAGCCGGGCCCGGGGCTGAGCCGGGCCCGGGGCTGAGCCGGGCACAGGGGCTGAGCAGGGCACCGGGGCTGAGCCGGGCCCGGGGCTGAGCCGGGCACAGGGGCTGAGCAGGGCACCGGGGCTGAGCCGGGCCCGGGGCTGAGCCGGGCACAGGGGCTGAGCCGGGCACCGGGGCTGAGCCGGGCCCGGGCTGAGCCGGGCACAGGGGCTGAGCCGGGGCACCGGGGCTGAGCCGGGCACGGGGGCTGAGCCGGGCACGGGGGCTGAGCCGGGCCCGGGGCTGAGCCGGGCACGGGGCTGAGCCGGGCACAGGGGCTGAGCCGGGCACAGGGGCTGAGCCGGGCACAGGGGCTGAGCCGGGCCCGGGGCTGAGCCGGGCACAGGGGCTGAGCCGGGCACGGGGGCTGAGCCGGGCACCGGGGCTGAGCCGGGCACCGGGGCTGAGCCGGGCACAGGGGCTGAGCAGGGCACAGGGGCTGAGCCGGGCCCGGGGCTGAGCCGGGCACAGGGGCTGAGCAGGGCACAGGGGCTGAGCCGGGCCCGGGGCTGAGCCGGGCCCGGGGCTGAGCCGGGCACGGGGCTGAGCCGGGCACAGGGGCTGAGCAGGGCACGGGGCTGAGCCGGGCACAGGGGCTGAGCCGGGCACCGGGGCTGAGCCGGGCACCGGGGCTGAGCCGGGCACAGGGGCTGAGCCGGGCACGGGGCTGAGCCGGGCCCGGGGCTGAGCAGGGCACAGGGGCTGAGCCGGGCCCGGGGCTGAGCAGGGCACAGGGGCTGAGCCGGGCACAGGGGCTGAGCCGGGCACAGGAGCTCAGGATCCCGGCCCGGTGAGCTGAACCGGGCCCGGGCCGTCCCCGCCCCTGCTCACGGGGGGCGCGGGGACCCAAATCCACGGTCTGGAGCTCTCCCATCCCCTCTGTGCGGAATGACCCGGACAGGAAAAAAAAAAAAAAAGAAAAAAAAAAGAAAAGAAAAATCACCAGTCCTCATGTGTGCCTGGGAGGTGCAACATTTTTGCAAGGAAATAAATTAAGAGATACACTCATTCAAGGAAGCAGGAGTATCAGAAGCATTAGCTATTTGTAGCTGGTTCTGGTAACTTTGTGCTTCTGTTTGGCCAATCTTGGAAAGGTTTCAGCTGCACGATGTTGTTAGGGGACAGGAGAGGATAATTCGAGATCTTCACCAAGAACCTTTATCCCTGAAATCCAGAATGCCCAAAAATCCTCCCTCCCAGCCTCCCCCCCTCCTCGCATTCTCCCAGCTGAAGCAGCCCTTCCAGGGGGCAGGGATGGAGGATGGTGAGTGCCTCTTTGGACTGTCACGGCCAGCTGAGCAGCAGGACACTGGGTTCAGGGGCAGCAGGTGCTGAAGGACCCTCCTGTACAGGGGGAGCTTTTATTTTGTATTTTTTTAGTCCTTCAGGCTCATTTTTCTTCTCTGGCTGCTGACACTCTGCTCTTTCTGGTGCTGAATCACTATGGCGCTGCTGGAGAGCCGTGCTTTCCAGCTTGGCAAGTGCCCAGAGAGGGGAAGGAAGATTTCCATGGGCAGACATTGGCCAGCAGCTTTCTGTACAAAGATCCTGGCAGGAGGGCTCTCAGAGCACACAGGCTTTAGATGTATGCCATGTTTAGGGAATGATTATCACAGAACAGGTTGATTTTTTTACTATTCCTGCCCAGCTAAAGCGACACATGCCAAAGCCTGAACGGTGCTGTGGAGGTGGCTCCTGGTGGCTCCCAAGTGGATCTCAGGCTTCTTTGACACAATTTCTCTTTTTCTACAGTCACATGTAGCCTGACTACCAAGAGAAATCAAAATGGGTTAAGGACTGAGGTGGTCCCTCTAGTTCAAGAACACATTTCCAAACCCCTGTGATTTAAGAAAGATGGCTGAGATTTGTGAAGGTGGACACTGCTCCGTCCCATTGGTGTTACTGGTCTGTAAACTGGCTTACACCCAGATGTGTGAGTTTTCCTTGGATATTTGCACTGCTGGAGACCTTAGAGCTGGTCACCAGTGCCCTCCTGCCTCACTGTGTGGTCCTCCTGGGCTTCCCTGAGGTTTCTTTCCATGATGTGGGTGGTGCTGTCTGTATTGACCCGCTGGTCACTGGAGTAGTCTCAGCAGTGAACTCTGAACTTGTTATCTGTTATTGATACTCAAAGCTGGGTGAAGCCATCTTCCCATAATTCTCACACCCTTCTTGATTTTTAGACACGTTTCCCATGGGCAGAGTTGCTGTGATCCCTGTGATGTGTGAAAATGTATTTGCTTTGTTTTGTTGACTCTCCTCTTGTCCTTAAATAGTTGCACAGACTCCTCTTTGCTGCCTATTTATGATTTACTGGTTTTATATTGCTTTTATATTTATGTTGGTACCTGTCCTTTCACAGAAAATATTTCCTGTGTTTACTTTACTGATCACCATTTCTGAATTTCTCAGTGAACAACAGCAGACAACAAGCAGAATTTGTGTCTTTGTTGATCTCCACTTTGGTCACTCCTATTTTTTTCCAGGTCAGGCTGGAGAATTCACTTCCCACCAAGATGTCTAGGTTTTCTGGGCACAGTTGTTATGGCCAAAAAAAAAAAAAAAAAAAAAAAAAAAAAGTGGGCTGGGTTTTTTTTCCCACACACACATTTTCAGCTAGTAATTGGCTTTATCTCTCACTATGGACTTTCTGTTCAGTATGAGGTGGTCTTTTACCTCTGGTGTGTCACCAGTTCCTGTGCTTATGTAGTAAAAAAGTTTTGTATTATTTAAAATAATAATAATACAAGCACTGCAATATATAGCAATAGCTTTAGAAACAAGTGGTTGAGAATCTTCCTGGTTACAGAAGGTGATTTTTTTTTTCAGCCAGTGGGATGGATGAAGGATTCAGCTGAAACTTGGGGCTGATCCAGTGCAAGGAAATTTAGTATGTGTCTTATTATCTGGGCAGGGAAAGTGAATTTACTGAAAACTGATTTGGAGAGTGGATTTACAAGCTGGCAGTGTGCTTACTCCTACAGCTACCTGTGTTATTCCACTAAGCATGGAAAATGAGGGGAGCTTAGCAGCAGGCTCCAAATGGCACAGCCATGTCTAATGGAGCAGACAGAACCAAAAACCCTGTCTGGTCGTGGATTTACCTGAGCTAACCAGAGCTGAGTTTCCACAGATATTCCCAGGGATATGAACAAGCCACTAAATGTTTTTTTTTTCCCTTTTGTCCATAGGAAAATCGTCCAATCCCAGAACCAGGTCCTAATGGTAGGTCTATAGATGACTGATTCTGGCTGCTTTCTTTACTCCTCTCTTTGTTTTCTCATTCTCTTTTGTTGCTTCTTGATAATATAAAATATTTCTGAGGAAGTACAAAATTATCCAAAAAATGATTGCATTGTTGAAACAAACAATGCTGCTTTTCCAGCTGAAAATAAGAGCTGGAGCAGTCACAGATCAACCCCTTTTGTTTCCTGTTTCATCAGTGCATGTATGTTACAGTAAATGGTGCTTGGGACATGCCAGATGATCTTATGCAGGACTAAATATTAATAGGATGGATATATGGGCTGATAGAAATTTGATTCACTAACTCTCTGAAGCTGAAATCATAGCTTTGGGAGAAGGGAAAATTAAATGGACTTGCTATTTTATTCCTTCTCCAGCAGTAATAACATCTCTCTTTAATTATATTACTTTATTGCCCACATTTTTATTGACATCAGCTTTTTCCTTAGCCTACTTTAAGCCTTCTTGCTTTGTGAATCATTACATTGTATTTCAGCAGGTGGCTCTTGAACGTGTCACTCTTCTGTGGTGTGCGCTCACAATCCCGATGTGTTGATTGAATGCCAGTAAATTTTCACGTGTCCATACTGGCTTAGCATTTGCTCTGGGGCACAGGGACAGCCCATGTGCTGCTCTTTCAGTGCCTGAGAAGGTTTTTCTACATGGAGCCTTCCCTCCTTTTGTGGCAGAGGTGCTCCTGCGCATGCATTCCGTTGGGATCTGTGGCTCTGACGTTCACTACTGGCAGCACGGTCGGATTGGGGATTTTGTCGTGAAGGATCCCATGGTGTTGGGGCACGAAGCTTCTGGGACTGTTGTAAAAGTGGGCTCTGGGGTGACTCATCTGAAACCAGGTACCTGCAACCAAACCCATTTGTTTGTTTTGCTCCTAATCGGACCCGAGAATGTGTTTTGTCGTGTAAATTTATCTGTAATGCTGAACTCACAGTGTGACCTACTTCAAAAAGTGTCACTGCACTGAAATTAGTCACCCATCTTGGCCACTAGTGTATGATATTCCTTAGGTAGCTTTATCCTGGGATATGTTGAGCTGAGCTGGCCTGGCTGTATTTTAATGCAGAGCAGAGTGTATAGTGGTAGAAGGTGCATTACAAGGAAGCTTGATAAACCTTCAGAAACCACACCTACAGCTCTTGCCAGCAACCTGCTGTGTTTATTCTCTGTGTGTTCTTGCAGGAGCAAATGGCCTCCTGCAGTGCAGAGGTCACTGGAACAGCTGCTCCAAGCCCTGTGGTGGGACCTCCACAGCTCACTATGAATATGCTAGAAAAGGGACTAGCAGGGAATTTTGCAAAGTTTGCTGATGAGGGCAACTTAGGCAAAGTGGAGAGGATGTGGGGGAGAGCCAGCAAGAGTTACAGACAGACCTGAGAGGTGCCAGTGAGCTGCAGGTGAGATTCAGTGCAGGCAAACACAAAGTGATATCCACAACAGAACAAACAAAACCAGCTTCATATCTGAAATTCTTTGCTGACCATCACTGCTGAAGTGTGAGACTTTTGGTGCTGACACTGGGCATAGCAGCATTGGCTCCACAGCAGTGAAAGTGCAAATCACTGTTAGGAAGGGACAGAGACTCAGAGGATGTCAGTGCACATCTGCAACTCTACATGTTGTTCTGGTCTCCTCCTTTCCAAAAGGATGTAAAACAAGTGAGAAAGATCAGAGGAGGACAAGGAGATAATGACACATGGAGCAGCATCTCTGACAAACATCCAAGTCAGAAACTTGAGCTGAGAGCTAGAGAGACAACTCAAGGATGTGAGGACTCATGGAGGGCTGGGAGAATGGGTTGCCCATTCTCTGGTTGCTGTAGCACCAGAGCAAGGCACAATGAGGTGAAGCATTCATCTGAGATGCAGCAGACCATGTAGTTTACACGGTGGAAAGAGGAGAAGTTGTTGAGTGTCACTAAATGCAAACAAACCACTTGTGACTTGGGAGACCTTACAGCTGCGTATAATGTGAGGCTGGGAGAGTATTCAGTGTGTGCTTGTCCTGCCTCTGTCCTGTCACACACCTGTTGTTGGCCAGCTCAGAGGGGGTGTAGTGACCTAAATGGCTCTTTACTTCCATCCTGCTTATCCTCACGTCTGCTTAAAAGTCTGTTGGTGGAGGGCTTTGCTCTGATTCCTCTGCCAAATCAATGTGAGGTTTGTGTCCCTTGTGCACTTGCAAATTGTACTGTGCTCACCCTGTTTTCTCTGGTCCATACTGCCTTGTGACTGCAATTAAGTAATAGCTCTTTGTCCTGTAGCATGTGTGCTTCCAACACCCTGGGCTACTCTGTAGCACCAAGCTGCCTCTGTTCCCAGATAAATCCTGCCAGCCTCCTGGGTGTTCTGCTCCTTAAGCTTCCTTCTCTGTGAGGGTGGTGAAGCCCTGGCACAGGTTGCCAGAGAAGCTGTGGCTGCCCCATTCCTGGAAGTGTTCAAGGCTGGATTGGACAGGGCTTGGGAGCAACCTGGGCTAGTGGAAGGTGTCCCTGTCCATGGTAGGAAGTGGAACAAGCTGAGCTTTTCAGGTTCCTTTCCAATACAAATACTTTCATGATTCTGTGATTCCCAAAGAACAGCCCTTTCCATCTGTGGCAGTGTGGTGGCTAGCCCAGCTCACCAGCTCCATCCTCAGTATTTCCTCTTCTGCAGGTTCAGCAAAATATCTGGTCACAGTATGATTGCCTGGGGGCTGTCCCTTCATCTGCTGAGGTGGGCTGCAGGGCAGCTGGAGGAAGGAGTGTGGCTGAGCTTCTGTCTGTGCCTGTGCCTCTGAAACACCATCTCTCTCCAAGTACCTGGGAATATCTTGGTGATGAGGCTGCTGTGAAGGGAGCCTTGGGAAACACCTTCCTCATGTCCCTCCTGCCTGCATGGCGCCAGTGTTTCTGTGCTTTTTTGGTGCTACTCCTGCTTGTGTGCCACCCTGTCCCTGACCCACTCCATCTGCTTTCATCCTGGCAGGTGACCGTGTGGCCATCGAGCCAGGTGTGCCAAGGGAAATGGATGAGTTCTGCAAAACCGGGCGCTACAACCTGTCCCCAACCATCTTCTTCTGTGCAACCCCCCCCGACGACGGCAACCTGTGCCGCTACTACAAGCACAACGCCAGCTACTGCTACAAGTCAGTCCCTCCACAGAGAAATGTGGACTCCCTGGGGGGAGATTAGCTGCAGCAATCACCTCCTGGCCCTTTGGAACACTCTTTATGTGGTCTCAACAGGTTTTGTTGCTTTCTGATCCATAAATAGCATGCCTCGGCTTGGATGGCAGCCACTTTGCAAAGGGTTTGTCAGGCAGGCAGTTTATCCCCTCTGGTTCCAGACATAAACATTTCTTGCAAGTCTCTTGGGATGTCACCACTGGTTTACTCTTTAATTGTTTTCCTTTTCCCATTTTCTTTCATTTCTCTTTTCATATCCTTGCCTTCCTAGGCTGGTACCTGAAGGTCTTTGTCTGGTTCTTTGAGCTGAGTTTTGCTGCTGCTTTTCAGGAAACACCAGGGTGACTGCTGACATCTCGTTCTGTTATTTCAAACAAAATCATTCCAATTGAGCAGAGCAGGAACAGAAAGCAGTGGCCCTGCTGAGCTGGTTTTTCATGGTTTGTCTCTGAGTGTCTCCACTAAGCTACCAGCATTACAACATATCTATTTTCATGTCCAGTTCAGCACATTTGAATATGTTATTAATTGTGGCAGCACTGACACATTTGCTTAGAAGAAATCTGTGCTTAAACACTCTGACAAATCATAGAATCCCAATAGGGTTTGGTTTGGAAGGGACCTTAAAGCTCTTCCCATTCCACCCCCTACCATGGGCAGAGACACCTTCCTCTATTGCAGATTCTCCAAGCCCCATTCAGCCTGACTTTGAACACTTCCAGACATGGGGAGGCACAACTTCTCTGGGCAGCCTGTGCCAGGGCCTCAAATACTCCAATGACCTGAAAAAACCTGTGTGATCTTATAACCACTGAAGTGCCTTTAACAAGGAGTTAAAAATATCCCAAGTAGTGTCCCCCTGAGGTTGCTCTACCTGTGGAGCTTGTTCTTTTTCAGCATCTATGGGGTTGATACTTCCATGAGCAGGAACATCCTTGGGATTAATCTCCGGTGTCTGCATGGAAAGCATTCAGGATCATGTCAGTCAGAAGGAGGCACTTGACTGCTTTTATTTTATTTTATTTTATTTTATTTTATTTTATTTTATTTTATTTTATTTTATTTTATTTTATTTTATTTTATTTTATTTTATTTTATTTTATTTTATTTTATTTTATTTTATTTTATTTTATTTTATTTTATTTTATAGCTTTGGGATGCAAAGCCTGGACCTGGTGCTCCTAGTTTCATATCAGCAGTGCTGTGGCTGGCTCATGTAGAGCAGATTGCCTGTCATGCAGTCACTCTGTCAGCACTAATTTCCTAAAAACAAATGATGGCTGAGCTCAGTGAGCTTTCTCACATTTGGGCAGTTACTGTGTGTCCTCCTGGTGGTCAGATTCTGTGTTGGCTGCTCTGAGGAACTTGATGTAGGTGAGATCATGCTGTGAAGCTGCCCTCCCCACTGACTGAGCTCTTGGAGCCAGACCTTTAGAGCCTCTTGGAAACAAGGGATATGCAGATATCTTACAGCTGTCTTCCCACAGCCATCATTTCCATTCCTTTGGCTTCACACTGGCCTGGCTGAGATCTGACCTGGAGTTTCCCAGTCACAGAGACCCCACCTAGCAGGCACAGCTCCCAGAGCTGTGTGAGCACCCACACTGATGGCTTGCTGGTGGGCAGTGCTGGGGCTGTTATTTATTTCCTTCAGAAGGGTTTCACTTCCTCTGCTTTTTTCCATCACTTATGTTGTCTGCATTACAGGGCTGCTTTTGTCCAAAAGGTGTTTGGTACCCACTGCACACATTGTCCCTGACTGCTGGGAGGGTTCATGCTGGGACTAGGCCACTTGTTAAAAATTTGGTGCATCAGGGAAGGTGATCCTGGGTGTTACAAAGAGACCTGGACCTGGCTGCCTTTGGTAGCAGGATGTTTCCTAAAGGCTGATTCAACCCTGGTGAGGGGTCTGGGAGCTCACTGTTGGATGAGCCATAGGACAGCTACATGTGACTGGTGGGTTTATTCCAAAAGGAATGAGTGGTAAAGGAGTCCTTGTTGATTCACCAGGTACTGGAGAGTTGATGTGGGGAAGTTTGTGGGTCCCTGGGTGTGGTGCTTGGGCAAACCTCACTGATAAATGGTTCAGGTGCACTTGATGTTGTTTCAGAAGAGGGGAAGAAGCAATGGAACCTCTTGAAGCATACTCCAGCATATTTCTCTGATCACAGGTGGCAGTGTGTGTTGCCACTGTGTTTTATACCCCTGTTCAGTCTTCACCCTCATAAACTACATTGCTGATTGTTTCTTTGTGTCCCATTCTTGCAGGCTTCCAGATAATGTCACCTTTGAGGAAGGAGCCCTCATTGAGCCCCTGTCAGTGGGAATCCATGCCTGCAAAAGAGCAGGAGTCACTCTGGGAAGCAAAGTCTTCGTGTCTGGCTCTGGTACAGTGATCACAGTCAGTCCTTGGGCTCCCTGCCTGCTGGGAGGGGTGGGCAGGCTCAGGCTCTGCTGTAAGGGTGGGTGATGGCAGAGTCACAGGTGTGATGAGGGGGACCTTGGGGCTGCCAGAACCTCCTTTGGCCAGGAGCACTCTGAGCTCTGGACATGTTCAGAGGTGGGGCTGATGTTGCCTGCCAGTGGTGCATGTTCTCTTTCTCCCCTTTGTGCCTAGGACCAATCGGCCTTGTTAATGTGATTATTGCTAAGATGATGGGTGCAGCAGCTGTGATTGTTTCAGGTAAGTGCTTTTAGCCCTTTTTTACCCTGTTTCACACCATACAGAATCACAAAACCATAAACCCAGTGCTGCCAAGCCCAACCCTGTCCACAAGTGCCACATGTTTTTTGCACAGTTCCAGGCACAGTGATTTCACCTGATTTCACTTCCCTGGACAGCTGTTCCAGTACCTGACCACCTTTCAGGGAGGTTTGATCTTAGCAGGTTATTTTTATCTCTGCTACTGTTGGATAATGGCCCAGACAGTGTTTGCACACTGTTTTCTGTGCGCAGCCACCCTGCACGTCTCCACTTGTATCCACAATGACTAAAATGGATATTTCAGGGTCTCTGCATTTCAGAAATGGGCATTCCTTGCATAACTGTATCCTGGACATTTAGCTGCTGCTGGCAGGATTGTCTTTGTCCAGCTGTGTTGGGAAAACTCTAAGGAAGGAGATCCCATTTTTCCAGATACCTTCTCCAGGTTTGCATCTCTTAATGATGAGGCTTTTCTAGGGTCCACTCACAAACTGTTACTTATGGGGATTTCCCCTTGATGCAAGAACTGAAATGAGTTCTTCATCACTTTTGCAGCTGCCCTTCAGGTTGTTGAGACAGCCATTCCATCCCTCCTTTTTCTGCCATGCTAATCTAGCCCAGCTTCTCCTAGCTCTCCTTAAGGTTCAGGCCCTCTCTCTCTGAGGCTTGCCCAGAATTATAGAGAGCTGGAGTGACCTCAGGATATTTTCTGGTTGAAATTTCTATGTGAGGGTTGAACAGAGTCTGGAAATGGTGTTTCAGCTCCCACTATTCCTCTTCAGTCTTTCTGAGTGGTGGTGGCCAGGAGGAGCAGTTAGAGGTCCCACTGGACATTGAGCACAGATGGCTGCAGTTTTTATGTCAAAGCACTAAGGGATCTGGACCTTTCAGAAGGCTGTTACTCACCTCCCATACTTTGAGCCAGGCGTATTTTTGACCTTTCCATTAGTGTTTCTGGTTTTGGGTCAAGAGATAAAATTCAGGTCCCACCCTCTTGACTTCACAGAAACATCCTTCAGTAGTAGCACAGGTCAAAACACAAGGCACATTATTGCCTTCTCTTCCCTTAATCCTTTTGCTGTCAAGTCCAGGGCATTTTTAGCTCTGCTGGCCTCACCCTGCAGGTGTGTGTTCTTGATGAATGTGATCAGTCCACACCTCAGATTTTGTAAAGTGTTGTAATTTGAGGATGATGTTTGCTGTAGCAGGAAAAACAGCTCTGCTTCCTGAATCATGCACAAGGAACCTTGTGCCCAGGTGGTGCTGGGCTGCTGCAAGAGCTGGGGTGGCCCATTCCCTGGGTGGGGAAGGCTTGCTGAGTGGGGCTTGGTGGGCCTGAGCAGCTGGCTCAGTCTGCCCCTCATTCCTGTTCCAGCCTGGGTGTGTACCCCTTAGTACCAGGAGCTGCTGCTGCTGGGGATTTTGGGCCAGCTGAGCTGGCTGTCATGTGCCACAGGAGGTTCCTGGTGCTTGGTTTGTAGCATCATCAAGCTTGGATACATGGAATTACCCTTTCTTATCTATATGTGCCAGCCTAGGTACTGATTCATTATGGATGTCTCTTCCACATGAGAGGGGTTTGGCTGAGGTGCTCAAAGACACCCATGAAGGTGCTGTCCCAAATCAAATGTTTGTGTGTGAGATGAGCTCAGGAATGTGTTTGGTTTGGCTTGTTGTTGCTGGAAATTTTGCTGCATGTCTCAAGGAACTGCTTTTTGGTTTGGCTTTAGGAGCCAACACCTGTGAGGTGCCTGTCTGCCCACAGAGACCCTTTTGTACTTTGCTACCAGATTATTTGAATTCATTGCCCTGTATTTTTATCCCGTGTCTGTGATGAGCTTTGTCTGTGCAGCACTTATGGCTTTAAAAGCTTGTGTTTGTTTTGACAAGCTTCTCACAGGTATAGAAATATTTAGAACAGCTTTTTTGTGAGAACTCACCTCCTACAGCTTCTGTCTGTGGCTCCTCTGGAGTGTTTGATGTATTTAATGGATGCCAGTTGGGTGAAAAGACCAATTTGTTTCATGAGTCCTCATCTATTCTACCAAAGGGTCTGTGTCTTTCTCCACTCCACTCCTGAGTGGGTGTGATTGATATTTATGGGCAACCTTCTCCCATCCTTCTGCCTTGCTGTTACTCTAAAAAGCTGCTTTTCTTCTTAGATGCAAAAGATCATCCTCCCTCCCCAGTAAGGGAAGGGGCAGTTTAGGTGTTCATGTTGGGCTGTCTGTCACTGAAGGTGCACTAAATAATTCCTACTTAAGGGAAATTATTCTATCTGAATCGGAAGTTCTGGGTGTTGCTGCCTCCAGAACTCCTGGAATTCAAGGTCAGGAGAGGTGAGTAACTGTACAGAGCTCAGCTCCTTTGAGAAAAAAGATCAACACAGAAAATCTGAGAATAATAAAGACTATTTATTTATTTATGGCCCTGTTAAATTGGCTCATAAACCATCATCACACACTTAGGAGTAATTTGATAGCTTCATTGGAGGCAATCAAAACTTTAATTAGCTCCAGGCTCTGGGAAGTGAAAACAAATTTCTGACCAGAGGCGAGATGTGAGCCATTAATTGTTTAATTGACCAGTTTCCAAAGAGCTGTGTGAGTTCAAAGTCCAAAAGACTTGATCCTTCCCAAGACTCTCAAGTGCCTGGAGCTCTGAACAATCCAGTGACCTGCAGATCACTGAGTGCTTCCTGGTGATTCAGGTGTACTGAGATGTGATTTCAGCCCTGGCTAGGGCTGGCAGTGTTGCTGCTGCATTCCATGTGCTGCTTAGAGCCAGGGCTTCCTTCCCAAGCAGGCCAGCAAACCAGAGGCCAGCTACAGGCAAGATGTGGGATTTTTTTGCTGCCTGAGAGTGTTTCTGTGACCCATTGAAGTGCACTGGCTGCCTTGTTACTCTAGAACACTGTCTGTGGATTATTTCTACCAGAGAGAAAGTGTAAAATATGTAAATACGTGAAATATAGAATAGAATGGCTATATTTTTTATATTTATATATTATACATATATAATAATGTAATTATACATTTATAATTTAAAATATATTAGTGGCTCAGCAGATGTTAAAAATGGTAGAATCCATCTGTGTGTGCTGTGAGCTGCTATTGTGAGACCAGACTTCACAGGAATTTAGTCATTCCTTGAGAGCCCCTTGTTGAACCCCTGCAGAATTCTTGCCATACACTGAGATTTGGGTGACACCAGCCATGCCGGGCAAAAGTATTTCATAGCACTTGAAGTGCCTCAAAATGCCCTTGGCCATGCAATTGGTGCATGGGAGGTGTCTGAGTGTGCCTCAGCTGGGGTCAGGCATGGCCCCACACATGGCCTGGAGCCCAGGACTAAGAGCTTGGGAGGGACAGGAGCAAGCCCATGGTGGGGCTTCCAGGGTGATGCTGCCTTTCTTTTCAGCCTTGGCTTTTCCTTTTTTGTCTGCATTTTATTACCCTTTGTTACTCCTTCTTGAAATGCCCTTCACAGCTCTCCTGGGTGCTCAGCTTGGTAGGTGTGCCCACACTTGGCATCCTGAGCCCTCCAGCTGCCCCTGGGGGCTCATCCATCCCCTGCCCTGCCAGTGGGACCCTGTCCATCCCCTGCCCTGCCAGTGAGTACCATAATTTTTGCTGTGGGATGGGTAGGGTAGAGCCTCTGCCCTAACTCGCTCCCAGGACTGTGGCTGAGTCAGAGCAGCTCATGTTGGAGAACTGGTCTTATCCTCCTCCTCTTTCCCTTGATATTTTTACCCCACCCCATCTGTGACTTCTCTGAAGACTCTGCCCTGATGGGAGGGATATTATCCTTTTTGCTGTGTGTGTCCTTAGCACAGGCATAATTTTCTGACTCTTCAAGCCCAGGACTTCTGGGTGGAGACCATCCCTCTATTTTGGGTTTAGGAAATCTTGTCTGTTACATCTTTTCCAGTGCCAGCATGCAGACCCCTGTAGACCACTGCTTTAGTGTAGGGAAAGAGGTGATTCTTTGCTGGGAAGTCCCACTCTTCTCCTCAGCTGTCCACATCCTTATCTCCAGAGGTGACCTGGTTACCAGTGATGCCTGGAGAGGAACAGACTTTCTTCCAGAGGATGTGGGATGCCCCAGCAGGACAGCTTGGTCTGTGGTACAAATCCCCTGTGGCTCTTCCAGCCCCATCAAGATTCCTCAGAACACAGTACAGGAGTACAGCCATGCCCTCAGAGATGTTTATCATCACCAGCTTTGTTGCTCAGTGTTAATGCAGTGTCTCAGGTCCACCTTATTACCAGATCCCCTCCCTTTTTTCTTCATGGGCTTGCCTGCTCATTCATCTGTGACAAAAACTGTCTGAAAGATGCTCAGCAGCCTTCAGAGCTACTACAGGGAGGGTAAAGAGCAGGACAGGCCTGTGACAGTGTTTACAATGAATGCATTCTGCAGTTTGCTCATCTGAAGGCATCTGTTGAGGATTGCATGAGGAAGACCTTGGAGCTCATGGTGTGTTCTCATTGTGCACTGTTAGAAGTGAAATGTCCACATTAATGATTCTCCAAGCCTATTGTCTCCTTTTGGAAAGATTTCTTGGTGCTGTCCATAGCCAGGTGATTTCTGAGCTGTCAAAGAGCAGGGTCAGAGCAACCTTGCCCCTGGCTTGTGCTCTTTGAGACTTGTCCTTTAGGGTGGAAGTAAATGATGTGGACAACCAAGAAGGAAAAATACAAGAGTGGTGGAGTTTGCCCCATTGTAGCCTATTCCCTAGGCTGACTGACTGTGTGTGTGCAATGGGGTTCCAAACAGTCCATTCTCACTAGAGGATGAAGATCCTGTGGGAATTAGTGAAACTGCTTCATCAGAGTCATTGCCAGAGGGACATTGGGCAGAGCAGCTGCAGAGGCAGGTTTAGGTAGGTGGAGTAGGGCCCCATCTGCCCTGGCCTCCTGCTGCATTTTGCCTTTGCCTGCACTGAGATTCCTCTGCTCTTATGTGTCAGGACAGCAACTAGGACAACCACAATAGCTTGGCCACAGCTGGTCCTGATCTGGTTCCTTCTTGTGGTGTCTCTGCAGTGCACTTTGGAGTTAAGCTTGGGCTTCTGACTTTTCTTGATGCACTTTCAGTGTTCTGGCAGCACCAAAAAGAAACTGGGCCATTTACAATCTGTTGGTCTTGGAAAACACTTCCCCAGTCTAGTGGTGGTGGCTGTTCCTTCACTCAGACATTGCTCTTCATGGTGTGGGTTTCACCTGTGGGTTTGTGCTTCATCCTCTTTGAAGCACACCTCTTGTGCAGCTGGGCAGCCTTTGACATCTCCTGTGTCTCTAAGTTGTCCTCATAGCTCACCCTTCATCATCCTCATCATCTGGAGCCCCCAGCACAAGAAAGATGTGGGTCTGTTAGAGCAGGTCTGAAGGAGGAGAATGAAGATAATGAAGGGGAGGGCTGGAACCCTTCTGCTCTGAAGCAGGCTGGGACATTGGGGGTGTCCAGCCTGGAGAAGGCTCCAGGAAGTGCTTAGAGCACCTTCCAGTGTCTAAAGGGCTCCAAGAGAGATGAAGAGGAACTTGGATCAAGGGCCTGGAAGGACAGAACAAGGGGAATTGGCTTCCACTGCCAGAGGGCAGGGTTAGGTGAGATATTGGAAATTCTTCCCTGTGAGGTTGATGAGGCCCTGGCACAGATTGCCCAGAATAGCTGTGGCTGCTGCATCCCTAGAAGTGTTCAAAGCTGGACAAGGCTTGAAGCTCCCTGGTCTAGTGAAAGGTGTCCCTGCCCATGATAGGAAATGGAACTTCAAAGTGGATTGGAGCTTTGAAGTCCTAGCCCAAACCACTCCAGGATTTTATCAGTCTCTCCCTGCCAAAAAGGAGTGAATCCTCATCACTTCTGGTTGTGCACTGCCCTGTGCACACATGTGCAGCAGCTGCCAGGTTCAGGTTCTTCCTCCTCTTTCACACAATGCTCCAGGTCTTGACTTGGTTTTCTTTCCACAGACTTGTCTGCCTCTCGCCTGCAAAAAGCCAAGGAGGTGGGGGCAGATTTCACCATTCAGGTGAAGAAAGAGACCCCACAGCAGGTGGCTGCCAAAGTGGAAAGTGTACTTGGTTGCATGCCTGAGATAACTGTGGAGTGCACAGGAGTGCAAGAATGTATACAGGCTGGAATTTATGTGAGTACCACTTGTTCTGAAGGCAGGCCAGTGATGGTGCTGGTCTTTTTTTTCTGGGATGGTTCAGTGAATGGGCTATTTCACTCCCACAGTGATTAAATTAAAGTGGGCTTGGTGTGGGGAGAGAAGCTGCTCTAGACTGTAGACAAAGAGAGACAAAGTGTTGATGCTTGGGTGCTTAACCACTTACCAAGGAGACTCCAGTAAGGTCCCCAAACCCAGGAACTAGGACAGCATTCTGCATTGAAGTTATCTCCAAATAAGAATAATAATCAAGAAAATTAATTGCAGAAACAATGAAAGAAGTAATTAAGAAAATGATGTTTTGCTGCCATGAACATCCTATCAAGAGGATGGGGGAAAGGTTAATGTAGAGTTACATAGTGAAAGGACAGGAGGGGAATGGGACAAACTGCAGAAAGAGAAATTCCAATAGAGCATCAGGATCTTAGTTTTAAGACTCTCCCACTGAAAGCCCAAAGTACTTTTTGTAGTCCTAAATGCCAGCCATTTTTCAGAATGGGGTTTTCAGAATAGGAATTTCAGATTCCTACCAAAATCCTTCAGAGATTTTAAAAAGATTGCGTTTTTAGTTTTGATTACCATGTGTTTCACTCCTACAGACTCCTGACAGCATCCTGCTTCCCTCTGACTTCTCTGCTGTACCCCAGGCAATCCATTGCAGCCACAAAGGGTGGCTTTATTTTTGACAGACCCTGCACAAGCTCCTGCAGAATGTAACCTGCTTGTGTTTGCTCTGCAGGCCACTCGTTCTGGTGGGACCTTGGTTCTGGTGGGGCTGGGGCCTGAGATGGTGACAGTGCCCATTGTGAATGCTGCTGTGAGGGAGGTGGATGTCCGTGGGATATTCCGCTACTGCAACACGTGAGTTGCTGCAGAAGGGGCTGATGTGCCTCCACGTTAAAATTCCTCAGAGCTGTGCTTCCTTGCCAATGGAGAAAGTATCTTTTCTTAATCTGTAGCTCTTCAGGAAGGATTTATGGGATGTTGTCACTCTCCTTCTCCCTGTTGCTCTAATTTGGCCCATTTGTGGTTGGGCTTGATGACCTCGGAGGCCTTTTCCAATCACAATGTTTCTATGATTCTACATGGAGTGTCAATGCAATCTATATGAGGGACAGTGCCAGAGAAGAGGCTGGGAGCTGATTGAGGCATTTCCTTTTTTCTCCCTGCACTAAGTCCATGAGTTTGAGCTCCACCATGGTCAGTGTGCAGGCAAGACACTGGGCAAGAGGAGAGCAGAGCATGGAAGTTTTGATTTTCATTCAGGGCTTCCAAAGTAGTAGTTTCCTGTGATTTTCACTTGCTCCCTGTGATTTCACTCTCTCAACTGTCTGTGTAGCCATGCCTGTCTTCTCAGAGCTCAACAGCCCAGAGCAGCTGGCTTGCCCCATCTCCCATACCAGACACTTGAGGTTCCCTTCCCAGGAGATTCTTTGCAGGCAAAACTTCCCTGGGCTAAGGAGATAACTGTGCTGATCCAGGCTGCCCCATGCTCTTTGCTCAGACCCAGAGTGGCTGCTCTCACCCCCTGCTCTCTGCTTCCCTTGCAGGTGGCCTGTGGCCATTGCTCTTCTCGAGTCCAAGCGCATCAATGTCAAGCCCTTGGTCACGCACAGATTTCCCCTGGAGAAGGCTCTGGAGGCTTTTGAGACCACCAAGAGGGGTGAAGGGGTCAAAGTCATGCTGAAGTGTGACCCCACTGATCAGAACCCCTGAGCTGTCCTAGTGCCTGGTCCTCATCCCTGCTGTTTGTAATTAGAAAATCACATGTAATGAGGATGAATGGCACTGGGTTCCACCATTAGAGTATTAACAGGTAACTACAAATGGACAGCCAATAGTTTGAATCAAAATGCTGAATTAGAGATGATGGTTTGCAGAATTGGTGGCTCTTCTCCACAGATCACATGTGCAGGAGAGCCTGGCCAGGTTTCTCTGTGCCAGGGAGGGTGTCACTGGCATGTGGCACAGCAAGGGTGGAGGTGCTGGCACTCCCCCTTCCTGTCCCACACTGCCTTGGCTACAGCATTTCCTGCATGGCAATTCCTGCATGCAAGATTGCCCTGTGTGAATATCTCCCCTTCCCTCGTGAGTGCTCAGGGACTGCCTAGCCTGTGGAATAAAGCCTGGCCCTCCCCACTCCATGGAAAGCACAGGCACATTCAGGTCATTCTCTCCATGCTCTTCTCAAAGCTCAGAACTGGTTTTTGTGACACTTGGGACCACATCTGCTGTGGCATCCCCAGCAGCTCCTTGTGGGACCACTGCAGGCTGGGAAACTGGGACTGCTGAGAGCTCTGTCTTTATGTGCCTCCCATTAAAGGGTTGTTGGGGGGCACAGCTGCTTTTGACATAGAGAGGAGCACAGGTGAGACATGAGGGGACAGCATCACTCAAAGGTTTTACCACTGCAGACAAATCATAATTATTTAGGAATATCAAGCCTTCCTGCTGAGTTTGTGAGCCACAAACAAGGTACTAGCAAAGTAGAAAAAATCTAATCTTCTATTACAGTCATGTTAATTTTAGTACTGAGAGATCAGCTCCTGCCTTGGGCTGGTATTGAACTTTCCTCAATAAATTCTGGTTGCCTGAGTCCTTCTAGATGTGTCTCTTGAGGTGTGGGGGGGAGGGTTGGGAGGGTTTGCAGACCTAACTGTGCAGACCTAAGCCTCACCAGTGTGCAGGTTGAGCTCAGTGTTGGCATGACTGTGAAACCTCAAACACAACTGCTTGCAAATGAAATCTCATGTTTTTTTCCAGATGTAGCCAAGTTAATCCTGGCAGAGGTGAAAGGCCCCAAGTCCATGCTGAATTTTACAGGGATGAGATATAACTCAGGGGAACTTTCTGTAGCTGGAAGAAGCAGTCAAAATATGTGCTCAGCACATTCCCATGGTGGGAGGATCCCCATTGACATGGCTGGGGATTCACTGGCCATCCTGACTCCTGTCCTGTGGGGATCCCCATTGGCATGGCTGGGGATTCACTGGCCATCCTGACTCCTGTCCTGTGGGGATCCCCATTGGCATGGCTGGGGATTCACTGGCCATCCTGACTCCTGTCCTGTGGGGATCCCCACTGACATGGCTGGAAGACCAGTACCCATTGCAAGGTTGTTCTTACTGGGAAATGGAAACTTGCTCTCTGTAGTCTTAGGGGCTGTTTAGCATCCTGAGGGCTGGAGTTATCCCCACAGCTCAGCCTGGTTGGGCTCCTTGTCTGATCTGCTCCCTCATCAGGTCCTGCTGGGGGCTTTGACACTGTGGGGGCACTGCTGGAGGAAACAGGTCTGGTGGATATAGTCAGTGGGGTTGTGCATATGATCCCCCACCCCTGACTCCATGTTTATCACCACTGCAGGGGAAACGCTCTGCAACTTAGCCCATTTTCCAGTGGGCTGGAGTTAATGCTCTGTGCTAGGAGCAAGGCCAGCACTATGCCACAAGTGTTACAAGTCTCCAGGTGATCAAGACCCAACTACAGGAGGCAAGAAAGTGTTTTAAGACTTCAATCAGCTTTATTTGAGCTATGCAAACCCAAGGAAGGCTTGGAGAGTTAACAAGCAGACACTGAAGAGTACGTGAGGAAAGCTGTTTCAAGAAGATGGATAGAGGACTCCTCACCCCATCTGTTCACCACATGGGTCTTGGAACAAAGTGCTGTGAATTCAGATTGTGCAGGCAGCAAAGTGTTCCCCAAAGCTGGTCAGAGACATTCCCTGAGTCCTCCAGCAGAGCACAAGCTCTGTCTTGAGGGATTAAGGGGGTAGAGCTGGGTTTAACTCAAACAGTGGGTTTTGTGGATTGGGACACACCAAGATGACCCTGGGCATGGGGCTGCAGGGATGTGTGGATGGTAGCAGGATGCCCTGGGCTCAGGGCAGTGCTGGCATGGCAAGGCTTTACCAGCACATGGGTCTCAGTATCCCTGCCCTTGTCTGTGGATGGCTTCCACCTGGGGAGCGGGGTGAGTGGGAGCCCGGCATGGCTCATGGCCACTCAAAGTATTGTTGCTAGGTGCTGGGGTGAAAAAATGCAGCTGCAGCCACAGGGTGGAACAGTGTGGGGTAGGGTCAGAAATTCTCATAATGATGTGCAAAGTAAGTCTGGTCCTTCTTGTTCATCTGCCGGCAAGCGTGTTCCACACTCTTGGTCATCCCGGGCGGGCCGCAGCTGAAGACCCCGATCTTCTGCACCTGGGAAGGAGGGAGCCAAGGGAGTCAGACTGCAGCAGCACTTCTCACCACAGTCCAGCCCTCTTGGTCCCTTGCTCTCTGACAGCTTTGGGCATGGATGCTGGCTGAGCAGTCTGTCTCAGCCTCCAGAGGCTTTTGGGGAGGCTGTCACATTCCCATGGAGTTGCCAGGGCCATGGAGGAAGGATGGGAGCCCCCCAGCTCTGGTCAGTGGTTGCAGCCAGGGTCCTGCAGTAGCAGGGGGTGTTTCACAGGTATGGGGCATTGCTAACTCTTGCAGCTCAGCCTGGCTTCAGAGAGAAAGCAGGAAAGGATTAATTCCCCTCCCACTCTGTTCTTGGTGCAGATGCCACTGAGGTCTCCAGGACCTGGGGGACAGGCTGGGACCAGTCCTCCACAATGGCCAGTGGGTGCACCTCTCCTGTCCCCAGCTGGACACTGACCTCAGGGTGCACCTCCTGCAGTGAGTTGAAAAAGGGTACGAAGGGAGGGCGCCCAAAGTGGGTGATGGAGCGCAGCCCCGTAAACAGGCTCTTGTTCAGCACCTTCTGGAAGTGCCGCTCACAGATGTACTGAAAGAGAGATTGGTGCACATGAAATGGCCCTGCACAGCCTGGCATGGCATGGCACGGCCTGGCATCCTCCCCATTGGATATGCAGGCTCACCAGCATGGTGGTGCGCAGGTCGAACTTCTCGGCCAGCTGTGTGATGTAGATGTGCACAGAGACCAAGTCGTTGTTGTCTGATTCTTCCACCTCCCGGATGATGTCTGTCAGCCACTCAAACTGCCGCTGCGTGCGTGTCACCCAGATGAAGTAGATCTGTGGCACATTGGAATGAGGCCCAGAGTGAGGCCAGCATCCTTATCAATGTCCATGGACTCCCTGGAGGATTTTATCCCCAGAGAGGCCAGCAGCAGCAGGAGGCATCTCAGAATCACAGCATCAATCAGGTTGGAAAAGACCTCTGAGATCATTGGGTCCAACCTATCAGGGGGGCTTGTCTTTCAGATATTCTTACCTTCTTACACACCAGCTTGGAGTTTATGGATGACTTGAAGACCAGATCCTTGAGAATGGATGCGAAGGGTGTCACCCCGATGCCTCCTCCTACCAACACTGACACCTCAAACTTGTTCCACTCCTGGTGGCCCTCCCCGAAGGGTCCGTCCAGGTAGAGCTGGAAGGGAGTCAGCTGTTAGCAGCAGTCTCTGCTTGCCCAGCCTCAGAAGCCCTCAGGGCTAGAGAAGTGCCTCACGCCCATTGCCGAGAGGCTCTGTGGCTCAGGTGTCCCCGCAGGCTGACCTTGGGCAGCGCGCCGAGCAGGGCCAGGCTCTGGGGAGAGTAGAGCTGGCGCAGGCGGGTGGTCCAGGGCCCCACGGCGCGGATGTGCAGGCTCAGCGAGTCGTCGTGCGGGGCCGAGGTCAGCGTGAAGGGGTGGTACTCGGTGGTGCCCAGCGCCACGCAGGCGATGCGCACCCACTGCCCCGACTTGTAGTCAAAGTCCTGCGGCCGCTGGAACTGCAGGTGGGTGACGCCTGTGGGGACACGGGGCAAGGGACTCCGTTCAGCTGGAGGTGTTGAGGAGCTGTTCCTGGACAGCTGCAGCCCCTGCTCTTGTGGGAAGCCTGGGCTGTGTGGTGGTGTGGCTAGGGATGGTACCTGAGGGCAGGAGCTCAGCTTTCACCACACTGATCTCCACCTTCTTCCTGCTCAGGCTGAGCAGCTTGTCCGCACTGTAGATGAGAGCTGGGATGATGAAGTAGATGTAGAAACGGGGCTGCTGGATCAGTGCATAGCTACCGTGGATGATGACCTGGACAGGAAGCAGAACCCTTTAGCAAGGTGAGTCATTGCCTCAGGGATGATTTGGTGGCAGCTCAACACCAGTGGGGAGCCAGGACTGGGGCTACCATCTCCCTTGGGACTACCACAAGCTATTCCACCTCATCAGTTGCACTAACTTGACCTACAGGCTTGCAGTGCATCAGCACCATCCCTCCCTTGTTGCACTGACTTGACCTACAGGCTTGCAGTGCATCAGCACCATCCCTCCCTTCCAGCCCAAATCCTTTACCAGGATGTAGAGCAGCACATAGAGGTGGTGAGTGATCCAAAAGCCCTGGAAGCTGACGTGCCGGAAGTGGTGGGTGGCAAACACATACATCACAGCAAGGACCACCAGCAACAGCACTCCTGTCATGCCTGTGAGAGGAAGAGTTGGGAGACCCTCTGGGGGAGAGCAGGGCAGCCCCAAAGGGGCTCTAACTGGACCGGGCAGAGGGCTGCCCATCCTGTGTACAGGTCTGTCTGCTAGGTGTTCTCACCTGGAATAGTCTGGAAGAACCACCAGTAATACTTCTCTGGGAGCTGTGACCTGGAGAAGGACAAGAGATTAAACCATGGAGTGACCAGAATGAACCAGTGGTTTCCATTTTCGTTTCTGTCCATGCCCAGGACACCCTGTCTGGACTCTGCTTCAAATTCCACCTACCCATCATTTGTAAAGACATTGGAGAAGAGGCAGGACAGCACACTAAGAGGTGTGACTGAGAAGATGTAGACATTCACTATGTGACCTGCAGTGTGGAGCACTGTAAGAGACAAAAACATGGAGAAAGAAGCATCACTTGATGTGGATGGAGATATGTCAGACTCCAGGGACCTGGAGATTTCTCCTCTTCTGTAGTGTAAGGGCATCTGCAAGGTCTTTGAGCTTCTCCCTGGTCCTGCCCTGGTGTGATGGGCTGGTCCTCTGCTTGTGGGTGGCCATCCCCAGTGCCCACCTACCTGCGAAAATCAGGGCTGCCATGGCAATCCAGCGGTGGAAGTCGACAGCGGCGTCGAAGGGGATGTAGTGGTTGAGGAAGGTCTCCCGCAGGACGGTGATGAGGTTGCGGCACATGGTGAGTAGGATGTAGGAGTACATGAAGGAGATGGAGGCAGCTGATCCCCGGGAGATGATGATCCCCACAAAGGTGGTCTGTACAATTCCAGTGCTGGGCGATGCAAAGGCATAGTCTGGGGAGAGAGAGGGGAGGGGTGTCATGTGCCCAGTGCTCAGAGCCATGACCCTTCCTGCAGCCATAAGAACTGTGGCTCCACCAAAAACAGGACACCAGGCATGGGTCTGTGTGGGGAAAAGGGCACAATGACCCAGGACTGCTGGATGACAGGGTGTCCTTTCAGATCCAGGGAGGAGAATGTCCACCTGGGAACCTGTACCTTGGGACTGTGGCCTCAGTTGGGGAATCCAATATAAGAGGTGTCCCATAAACTGGAACTAGTCCAGTGGAGACCACCAGGATGGGTGGGAGCTGGAGGACATCATAGACCTATGTCTATGTAAGGAAAGGCTGAGGGAAATGGGCTTATTCAGGCTGGAGGAGATGGGTCAGGCAAGCTGGCTGTCTGCAGCCATTTCATGGGTGCACAGAGCAAGTCTTTATCAGGGAGGCACAGTGCAAGGATGTAAGGCAAGAGCATGCGTTTCACTGTAGAAAATTCAGGTTTGAATTCTTGAAATTCTTCACAGGGAGGATGGTCAAAAACCAGCATAGGCCTGGCAAGGTGGTGGAATCACCAGCCTTGTAACTCTTCACACCTTCTCTAGACAAGGCTTTCAGCAGCCTCATTCAGCTTTGGAATAGGATTTTCTCTGAGCAGGGCATTGGACCAGACCCTTCCAGAGATCCTTTGGGGACCCTTAGTTCAGGGCAGAACTGACTCTTGTCCAAAGCTGCCAGTCAAGTCCCCATCGTGCCCCAGGCAGCCACCAGCCTGAGGCACCAAGCCCCTGCTGGCTGGACACTCACAGTAGGCTCTCTCAGCAAAGACACCGACGGTGATGGCAGAGAAGAGGGTGACACAGACGATGTGGCGCCGGTAATTCTCCACGAAGCGCTTGAACTCCTGGATCTTCTGCTGGACTCTGCTCTTCTCGTACTTCTTCCGCTGTGCTTCTGTGTACAGGTGCAGCTGGTACTGGTTCCCCCTGACAAATACAGGTGTCACCACAAGGTTTCCCTGGCAAGGAATGGCTCAGGGCCCAGATTTGGGTTTCCTCTCAAAGTAGCCCTGCACATCAGTAACAGGGGTGACCTGCAGAGCACACCATCAGAGGGTGACCTCAGGTCAGCCTGATCTACAGTGCCCTCAAAAGCTGGGAGCAAATGTAGAGGCAGTGACGCACAAATGAAACTGTAGGTGAGAACAGCAAGAGAAAATTTCACAGTAACATTAATCCATCAAAAAGGGGAATTTCCTGAACTGGTGCAATTAAGGTAAATCAGGACACTCTGGCCACCAACAACAGCTGAATTGCTTCCTTGAAGAAATACTTGCTACTGCCACAGCAGGGAGTGCCAAAGTCTCTCCTGCAGCTCTTGTAGGCAGCCCAGGTGAACCAGCAGTAGCCCAAGAAGCAGAGAAGCACAGGCAGGAATTGTCAGACAAGACCCCTCTCTAAAAACAACTATGCCAACCTCTGGAGTTTGCCACTTAATTTGTTTGGGTTTTTTTTGTAGATGCACATCACCCAGACCCAGCTATGGCACTGTCCTGCCAGAATGGGACTATTTTTGTAGTTCCTTGGCCAATGAGTGCCTCCTTGGAGCAGTGCCATTTGTCTGGAGGGCTACCCAGTCTGGCATGGAGATGTGAGAAACAGCAAACAGCATGAGCCCGAGCCCCAGAGGCACAGCTAGCCAGGGGACTCACTTTCTTCCTGGTCTCTTCCTCAGCTCTTGGCCTTTTTGCTCCATGTAGTGACTCATGGTGTCCAGATTTGGGTCTTTCTTTTCCTCTGAGATGGTTCTGTGGAAATAGAACCTAAAACTGTAGTCCAAAACGGTATTTGCCAGAAGTGCTTGCCAAAATTTTCCCTTTTTCTTCACTTCCCATCTCAGGCTCAGCTGGGAACATGTCCAGCTCTTTTCCACAAGCCTGCCTGCATTAACTTCAAGTGCAAATGGTCTGGATTCACTCCAAGATGACCCCTCCATCTGAAAAGCAATGCAGGATGCCCATCTCCACAACAGGACTCTGCAAGGGCAGTTCCTCCCTTCTGCCATGCCTGGGGAGGAGGATGGCAGCCCCACTGCAGCGTCCACCATGCACTCCCCACCCCTTCCCCAGCACTGGGACTTCTAACATCTGCTGGGAGCATTGGTTGGAAGGCTTGGGGTGAAGGATGGCTGTGAGCCAGGGCAGCAAGGGAAGCAATAGCAACAGTGGCACTAAGGAAGGACACTTACCCTTTGGGCTCCTTTCTTATGAAGGAGACACAGTTGTGCAGATTTTGCTTGAACACCTCAGGGACACCTTTGAGGAGACAAAAAGGCAAAGGTGCAAGACAAAGTTTAGGAATCTGCTGTGGGCAGGGAAAAGCTCTGAGCAGACCCAAAGATGTCACACATGAAGTAACAGCTGATGCCCCATTACTGCAGTTGAGTAATGGGATGGGCCAGGATTTGAGATTTTGAGGATTCCCCCTATTGGGTGCTGCCCTTTGCCTCCAGCCTTGCAGGACCTGGGGCATGCCAGGGCCAGTGCACTGACCTTTGATGCAGAGCTGGGTGAGGCGGAGCTCGCTGTCGTGGTCCCGCAGCATGTAATGGAAATCCTCCCACGTCAGCTCATCCCTGTCCTGAAACCCCGAGGCCTGGAACATGGACTCAGTCACCTGCTCTGCCTGTTCTCTTGACAGGCAGTTGTTGGAGATCTCAATGAAGGACCTGCAGCAAGGAGGTGAGATGGGAACACCAGCTGAGTCCCTCAAATAACACAGGGCAGAGCCCAGACCAGTTTCATGGGAGAAATGGGCTCTTGATTGCAAATGTTGAGTTCATGGTCTTCACAGGGCCTGAAGCACAGAAACTGGGAGCTGCTTCTGAAGACATGTGTATAAACACTGTGAAAACATTAGGAGAGAGGAGGAAGAGTACCTGAGCATCCTTAGAAACTCCTCCTTGGAGAGGAACCCATTCTCATCAACATCATACATCCTGAACATCACCTTGGACTTCTCCTCTGGGGACCCTGATGGAGTGAGGAAGAGGCAAAGTAAGAACAAGGACAAAAAGAACAACAACTTCATTTTCATCAACAAAGATGCTTTCATATGTTGTTTTTGAATGTCTGGACCCTGCAGCAGTGAAACCTCATCCTTCACTTGACTTTCTCAAGTGCAAGGTGAAATGTTGGGTAGACACACATTCTTTCTTGTGCATTATTTTTCAAAGTCAAAGTGTGCCTTTGCAGAGTAATGAGTTTTCTGGGAGTTGTTTTGATGGAATCTAGCATTCAACATCTCCACCTATGAATCCACTGTTCCAGTGGTCTTTTAGGGAGAATCAGATACAGGTGCTATAATCTCTCAAGTACAGGGTGCACAGTCCCTTCAAGAGAAAGGGCAGACATGTCTGTGGTGGTGGAAGACAGCTCCCCTCATGAACCATCTTCCATAAAACACAATTACATTGTCATGCCCCATAACCCAAGCTGAACCTGTCCTGAGTGAAGGAAATTTTAATCTGTAGCTGTCTGCAGGTTGACCTGCTGGGTGAATCTTGTCCTCCACTCTGCAGAGCCTAGAAACAGGCCATGGGGAACAATGGAGGCACTAACCAGCTCCAGCTCCCACCTTTCATGAAGATCACCAGGATGTCCAGGAACTCCCGAAAGGAGATGTAGCCATTGCCATCTTTGTCAGCCAGGGAGAACATGGACTCCACGAACATGGAGTGGTCCTTGAGCCCCAGGGCTTCAGCAAACTCAGCCCTGCTCAGCTCACACGTAAGAGACTCCTTTGCCTTCCGTGAGGATTCAAAGCTGAGCTCTCCAGCATCAGACCTGTCAATTTCCAGAACCTGCAGGTTGTGTCCCACAAAAGAAATGCTGTGAGTGATGGCAGAGCAGAAGGCTGGTGTTTCCTTTCTCACTGCACAATGACTGGTGGCTCTCTGGCACAAAAATCATGGCAGATACCATGGAGAAAGTCCTGCACCTCTCCCACATAATGTCACTTTTTTACACTCCACATGACTGACCACTTGTATCATTGCAGCAGATCTCCCTTTGTCTTCTGCAAAGGAAAATGTCCCTTGGCCCTAGAAGTATTGGCAGCTTCCTTGTGTGTGGCTCACCAGCTCTTACAGAGAGCACCAGCCCCAGCGTTCATTGCTTAATCAATGCAGAAATACCTTCTCCCATGCATCAGGGCTTGCTATACCTCTACATACCTGAGCAAACAGGTGCCTGAAAAAAGTTTCCAGAATTTTTTTCCTCTGCTCCTGGGTGACAGCCTGTTTCATCAGGCTCTGTTCCTTCATCTCAGACAGATGCAGGTCAAGTCGGCTCTCCTTCAAGTAGTCTCCTAGCTTTCCAACAAAGATGCTCCTCTCGGCCTCCTCATTGAAGAGCAGCACCTGCAAAGGACCCACCAGCTGGCTGTGATCATCAGAGGCTCAGCTCCACGGTATTTGCTGGACCTGCTGGTTCTCAGGAGGCCACAACCTCCCTTCAAGGACTTACACTGCTCCCAGTGCCATCAGCTGAGTGGTGCAGAGGACTGTAAAGGTGTCATAAACCAGGCACCAGAGTACTCACCAGGTCATATTCCTTGGGGCTCTTCAGGAGCAGAGCTTTGTTCCCTTTGTTGATGGAGAGGATCACCTCCACTCTTTGGTGGGTTTTCAAGTTGATGGTCCGGAGCAGAGACCCTCTGTTGTCCAGCACTTTGAGCACTTTGTCAGCTTGGAGCTGAATGTAGACAGGAGAGTTGTCTGTCTTGGGCCCATGCCACTCTACAGCTGGTGACAGAGAGCACAGGAGTCAGCTGGAAAGGTTCCTACCCATCTCAGAACCTCCTTCACCAAGAGGCATTTTGGGAGTGATTTCATGACCTGGCATATCTTGAAGGAATAATGATGATCTGCTGAGCTCAAGCACATGCACACAGGAGGAGTACAAACTATGGAGCAGGGAGGCAGGACTTTTCCAGTGTGCAGAGCAAGGAGACACTGTCCCTGTCCTGGAACTACTGGTGCAATTGCTCTGCACAGGTTTCCTTCAGGCAAGGTGTGATCTGGGGAGGATTGGAATTACAGAGCCATAGGATGGCACAGGTTGAAGGGTCTTCCACTGTAAGGGTATCTTGCCCAACCTCATGCCCAAAGTAGGACCAGGCACAGGTCAATCTGCTCAATGCTTTATCTGGTCAAGTCTTGGATAGGATGGGCTATCAAGTTCTCTGGGCTTCCTGTTCCACTGCCTGGCTACACTCCTGGGGAAATTGCTAAGGAATTCCTCCTTACAGCCCATGTGGGTATGAGCCCCAGGCCCGGCCCTGGCACAGTGTGTGCCCTGACTGCAGCAGCATCATCACCAGATGCCATGGCAGGGGGGATAGTGCCACCTTACCACGTATGGCCTCGCCAGACATCTGCCTGCACACACTGGTGCCCTGCTTCCTCTGCAGCTTCTTGAAATCCCTCCTGCGGAACGCAGCAACAACCCAGGCAACAAACAGAGTCACTGGGGACACAAGGGAGAAGGAGGCAGGAGAGATCATAAAAATGCTTTCCTCTTTTGGATCCTTCCTGGTGCCCAAGGGCCCTGCCAGCCCGAGCACCTCATTAGTGACTGGGACTCACAGCTCCTACTGGGAGGAGCTTTGCCCGTGGGCACTCAGCCCCTTTCTCTGGTGGAGAGATGGAAGAGGAGAGGAGTGACAGAAGGGGGAAACAGTGACAAACCCAGGGGCAGACAGCAGAGGACAACAATGATGATCCCGAAGCCTGCACCACTGCCTGCAAAGTAGTCCAGCACCATCATGGGCGTGCAGTTGGCCAGGTGTTGAGCTGTCAGCTGCTGGGGCTGGGGGCATGGGTTCCCTGCAAGGGGAAAATAGGCAGTGAGTGTCACTGACCCTGTACCCAGCTCGCCAGCATCACCCCCAGGAACCTCTGCATTAACATGGTGATGAGGTCTGAGAGACCCAGCACTGCAGAATTGGGGTACTTGATTTAAACTCCCAATCCTGGGGATAGCATTTGTGTTTGGGTTCAACCTTTGCCTGTCACAGCAAAGCAAGCACAGAACTGGACTCAACTGCTCTGGAGGTTCAACACCATCACCTCTCCTTGGGATGGGCTAACCCTGGGCCACAGCAAATTGGGGCTCAGAGCCTCTGCTCATCTGGATGCTGCAAATCCAGGGAGTCCTCCTTGTGTGATTACAGGGAATGTACACCAAGGCAACAAAAACACCTTGTGAGGTCTGGAATGTTACCCAGATTAAATGCTTACAGTAAATGGGAAGAGTGTGGCAAGATCCCAAGAGGAAATGGCATTTTGCCAAACAACATGCATTTTCCCCTGGGGAAATGCCTGCACTTCAGCCCTCTTTCAACTTTTGTATCATGCATCAACATCTTGCTCACATTCCCTCCCCGTGCCCTCCCATTGCATGGTGCACTCACCCTCTCTCCAAACAAACACGTGGGACTGGAGATCTGTGGGTTTGGCAGAGGTGACAGAAGTCAGGATGCTGTGATAGGTGGTGTTACGGATCTCCCTGATTTCCTCCTCTGTGAACAGCCTGAGGATAAGGACGTGGAGACAAGCAGTTGCCCCAGGTGTCACTGACCAGCAACAGGAGGAAGCTGGAAGATGCTTTTTCCTCCAGCCACAGTTTTCATGTGTTAAGTGGGGTTTGCAGAGCAGCTGCCAGATAAGGACAAGGCCATTACCCGTTCTTGGTGTTTTCGAACCAAAACCTGTCTCCATCCCGCAGGCGCACAAATTGTTCCAGGATGATGGTAGAGAAGAGGGAGCCATCAGCTTCCAGCATGCCTCCAGGGAGCAGCTCCAGCCCAGCCACGTTGTTGCCATACAGGGCAGCAACCTTCTGCAGGACCTGGTGAGAAATCCCCACATCTGTGAGCACAGGGAATTCTGCCAGGGCATCAGAAACTGCTGGCAAGCCTTAGGAGGTGTAAGGAATGTGCATTTTCCAGGCACATCTGTGGGCTGGGAGGATGCTGAGCCTTACACAGCCTCCAGCTCATGGCTTGAACTTGAGCAACTGAGCATCACTCCCAGAGCTCTAGAACTCTAGAAGGAGCAGAGTGCCTGGGGGCACGGTGGCATAGGAGTGTAGCGCTGGGGCAGGATGGTTTATTCATGCCTGTAATTACATAGTTACCCCAAGGCAAGAATGAAAATAACACAGTTACCGCCCTGCAGACATGAAAATCAGCCAGGGTGGGACATGCACTGAACTCCCTCTTCCTATGATGCTGCAGAACTCAGCTCCTGCCTGGAAGGTCCCACCATCCTTTGGCCCACACGCATTCCCTGCCCAGAGCAGTTCCCTGTTACCTGTGGCTCCAGGTGTGGGGCAAGGTTTGTCCAGTTTTGGAGGGGCTGCAGCCCAAAGCGCTGCCTGGCTTGGTTGTAGGTCGGCAGGCCGAAGTCTCGCCCGTGCTGCACCCAGCTGGCCACGTAGTCGGTACGGGAGAACTTGAGGGGCCCGTACCAGTAATCTGTGGGTGGACATGCTTGGTGTGTCCTGCAGCTCCATTAAAAAGGCTGCAGCCTTGGCTGGGTGGATGGAGGAGCCAGTGGCACCTGCCTCCCCACCTCGCCCCCAGCACAGCCTCAGGCATCGGGGTCCCCCACCAAGGCACGCTGCAGTACAGACCTAGGAGATCTTCCACCACAATGTTGTCCTCCCTCTCTGCTATCTGTGAACTCATCCCCAGCAGCAGCTTGTCCACATCTTCTGCTTCTTGCAGTCCAGGGCTCTGAGACGCATGGGAAGAGCAAGTGATTCCTCTTGCATGAGGAAGGACAGAAAGCAGCCCCACAACCCTGAAGTGGTGCCCCCACGGGTGCAGACTCATGATGTAGGGAATTGGGACCCTCTTCCAGGCTCACTTTCAGCCTTGAGGTCTGAGCCTGACACAGGCTGGGGATGCTGGATGGGGAGGATCTCCCACCCCTTGTCTGGTTGTCATGCTCTGCACCCAATTTCCCTTACAGAACCTTGTGGAGTGTCCCTTAACACAGAGCAAGGGATGAAGCCCCCTGGCCAGCCTGCCCCCTCCTCAGGACCCCCGTGCTCCCTCCCTGTACCTCTCTGCTCCAGTAGCTGTTGCAGAGCCGCACTGCTGGGAACGAGCCACTGGAGACAGTCACATTCTGGAACTGGCACTTGGTGTCTCTGGAACAACAAAGCAGGATTCAACCCACAGCCCTGAGCCAGTGCTGCTGGAGCTGTCAGGGCTTGGCTGTCTTAGCTGAGGGCAGGACATGGGGAAGGGGCAGAAGACCATCCCAGCAAAGACCATTCCCAGTCACCAGCTTGGCATCCCCTCCCCTCGCACAGGCACTGCAGCCCCACCTGGCTGTTCCTACCTCTTGTAAACGCCTGGAGGCACCATGGTGGCCAGGAATTGCCCTGCAGCTACCACGAACTCTGGAGAGAGGCTGGGGTCCAGGTGCTGCTGGTAACCTGTGGGGCAGTAGCCAGGCTGGAGGGAAAAGGGGCCAAGCTCCCTCTCCCTCCCCAGCCACCAGCTCCCCTAGTCCCCCTACCCCTGTTTCCAGAACTCCATTTCCTGCCTACCCCTCACCTTGGTACTCCGGGACCCTCGTGCCCAGCAGGGTCGGCAGCCACTCATACAGAACGATGCTCTAGGGAACAGGGAAGCTGAGTCAGGGCCATGCAGGGTGCTGGGGGTCCCAGCAGAGCTGGGGGGATCCATCCCTCACCTGGAAAGTGGCGATGACCCTCTTGCGAGCGTGCTGGAAGAGATCCTCATCAGACCAGGCAGGATGCTGCTGGGCCAGTGCTTTGGCCAGGTGGTTATGGTACCGGAACCAGGCGATGCTCTGGGCCTGCAGGAAGGGGTTCTCATTCCCCCAGGCACTCCCCAGGTCTGCAAGAGCCACCATGACCATCAGTGGGGGTGTCACCGCTGGGCCTAGGTTTGCCCATGGCTAAGATGGATCCAGCCCAGTGCCCCCTTGTCTCCTTGCCCTTCCTTCCTCCTCAGGCTGACCAACAGCCTGGGTGTGAGAAGCAGTACTGGGCCCCCAGCACAGACCAAAGGTTGGGCAGGGGAGGAATTCAAAGCAAGCTGAGTTTGTATCAGCAGCAGCCCTTTTCTTCAGAGGAGGCACCTGGGGTCAGAGCTGGTCTCTGCCACTGTCCCCTGGGCATGTGGCCTCTGGAGTTTCTGGTGTGTCCTTGCTGGGGCTCCAATCTCCCACCCCCTTAGGAAACTCCCACAGCCCTCCTGACCCATGTGTCCTGCCTCCCTGCATCTTCTGCCCTCTCCCCTTTTTCACTCTGGGCTCAGCTCCAGGGACCCCCTGCTCCCCCTGCTCCCAGTCAGGGGTGAGAGCCATTGGAATGCCTCCCTTACCGTATATCCCTTGGGAACCACCCTGTCCTGTGGCTGGATCCAGCGCCTTCCACATGGGAACCCTGCCGTCCGTCTGCCTCGGGAGGCCCCTGGTGGGCCCTGATGCCAGCTGTCCCCCCAAAAAGCTCCTCAGGGCATCGCTCCAGGAGTGTGAGGGGCCGTAGATGGAGCTGCCATCCAGCCAGCCTGTCATCCCGTTGGTCTAGGCACAGGGAAGAGGCATTAACAGGAGCCAGGATGTCACTGGGAAGGTGTCAAAAAGAGGTCTAGAAAGCCCCAGTCTGTCTCTTTAGTTCTTGCCAAGCAGCCTGTTTCAGCCTATTTTAACAAGAGCTCTCAGGAAGCAGATAAATACACAGACAACCTCTGTGCAAACTTCAGGAATTAATACCAGGTACAGACTTTTCAAAAGTACATTTGGGATTGTTTTTTCTCCGATTATTTTGCCAATGCCCAGAAGCAGTGAGTCCTTGTAGGCTGGAAGGGGACTAAACCCATGTCTGGGGAAACTGGGAACACCAGAGCTGTCCCCTCTGATCTTGCAGCAGGAAATCCCATTGTCCTGGCAGCATGTTGAGTATCTCCCCTGACAAATGTTTGTATGGAAACACACTTTTAATGCCAAAAACATGCTGGAGTTTCCAATTTTTAAGCTTTTAAGTGAAGTTAAAAACATGACTTGCTAAACTGATCTCTTCAAGGTTTGTCACATGAAAGGTTCATGGGGGTATTTCACTTTGGTGATTTTGGCTGGGAAGATCTCCAGCATGCAAGAAATCTGGGGAACACGAACAGAACAGCAAAATCCAGAGAAACTGGGGGAAAACCTGGATTTATTTTCCAAAATGACTGAAATTCAGGGAAGCACTGCAACTTTGTGGCATTGTCAGCTCAGCTTTGTCATACAGTATTAAAGATAGGACTTGGTGCCTAAAAGAATATGTGATAATTAACTCACCTAATTACCTTTTCTTTGTTCAGGAAATGCTTTCACTTTGGGCAATCACTAGTGTTGTGGAAGTTGACTTTGGGCTCATTTAATCAGTGCAAACACTTGAGAGATGCATATTTTTTGGGGCGTAGTGGTGCTCTCATTTTATTTTTGAAAGTTATCTTGGCTGCTACAGACCCCAGTGGCAGGTGAAGAAGAATTCAGACGAAAGGCAAGGAGCAGAGGGAGCCACACCTACCTGCTGCCGGGGGTTGTTGGGGCTCTGCCCTGTCCCTGGTGCCCATTGCAGCCTCTGCAGGGGCAGGACCACAGCCCCAGTGCTGGCAGGGTCAAACACTGGGTCTCCAGGAGGGATGTGGATGTTGAGGAACTCAGCAGGGCAGCCTGGTTTCTCTGTCTCCAGGATGTCCAAAAGCACGTGGAAACCTGACAGACACCAGAGCATGGTCAGCAAGAATGACCCAGGCCAGGTTGAGCAGGGCTTGAAGAACAAGATAACCATTGAGGTCCCTTCCAATCCAAACATTCTGGGATTCTGTAATTTCCCAGAGACAGACATCTCCAGGCCTGGAGACCTAAGACCCCACTGATCTCCTGGGAGACAGGAAAAACTGCTCCAACTTGCAATTCAGCCCAGCACAGCTCTTATTGGATCTGTCTGGTGCTTTTGCCATGGGGCAACTCCACTGCTAAAAGAAATGAGAAAGTTCCCAACTGACTAATATCAGCACCTAGGTCAACTGGCAAAGGTCACCAAAAATCCACACAAACTCTCCTAGCTGGACAGTGCTGTGGTAGAGCCATACCCAAGGCTTTGTGGGTCTGTGTGTTGGGTTGATGTGGCCAGCAAGGTGTATTCTGTCCCCATCTGTTGCAGGCAGGTGGGCAGTGCCCCTGATCTCCTGGCACATATTCTCTGCTAATGGGCCAGCTTTACACCAGCTGGGGCAATCATCTTTATCTTTCCACAGCCCATCCTCCCTCCAGGAGATATCATCTGCTGCTGCCCCATTCAGCCCCACTGTGGGAATGATCAAATTCCATCATCCCACTGGCAGATGCTCCAGCCAGGGCAGGAGCCAAGCCTTTCCTACCCAGAGAAAACTGAGATTTGGGACACCAAGGCACCTTCTTTCCACTGCATTCCAGAGGAAAGCCAGACCTTTCCACATCATCCCTGCACCTTCAGAGGAAACTGCACCTTCTCCAGGAGCACTGCTCCAGCTGAACCACATCTGCCACTGCAGGAGGATGCAGCCACCATTGAATGGGGCTGCTGCCAACACCCTGACTGACAGACGGGTGTCAGCTTGGATTCTGACTCTGGCAGTGTTTTTTGGATTGTTCTTTGTAATATTGCATTTCTATTTTAATTTTCCTGGTAAAGAACTGTTATTCCTAATCCCCCTATCTTTGCCTGAGAGCCCCTCAATTTCAAAATTACAATAATAATTTGGAGGGAGGGGGTTTACATTGTCCATTTCAAAGAGAAGCTCCTGCCTTTATTGACAGACACCTGTCCTTCAAACCAGGACAATCTGCTTTGGAAGACTGAGCAAGGAGCATCCAACGCATGGTCTTGGCTGTCCCACCCACCCACCATTGTTGCAGCAGTTCAGGGCCCATGTCTCACCAAAGAAGACAGCCAGCACGGTGGTGTTCCTGCGGGAGGGCAGCCCCGAGGGGCCCCGAGCTGCTGCTGTGCTCAGCTGGCGGGCGTTGGGCACGCGGGGCTCCTGCAGCGCCTGGTACACCCCGTCTGCATAGCTGGCGGGCAGCAGGCGCAGCAGCCTGGCCCCTGCAGCACCACAAACAGGCAGGGGTTAGGGGAATGGACAGGCAGGGGTTAGGGGATGGAACAGGGAGTGGGTTAGGGGAATGAAACATGGAGTGGGTTCTGTGGCACCCAGCGAGAGACACAGCTATATGTGGATGTAGAAGACAGTGAGAGGATAGCACAGATGCTTGGAGTAGCCAAGTGTCATCACTCAAAACTTCTTGCAACACTGAAATCAGTACTCTTAAAAGCCGGAGGGATCCTCCATCTTCCTCTCTTCCAGTTGTCCTTTTGTCAGTGTGCATCCCTGTTGCCTTCTGGAGGTCTGGGGTGCTGCTCCATGTTGAGCTGCCCCATGCACTGAGCAATCCTACAAAAGCCTGATGTTTGCAGCACCATAGGGAATAGGAGAAGGAACAGCCAGAGAGGCAGAAAGACAAGTGTGAAGATGAGAGAGAAACACCCTGATTTTGCATGCACTGTTGGTCCCAAAGCTGAAAAGCCCAGAGGCAGGACATCATTTCACACTGATTTTGAAAAGCTTATCATCACTGAGGTGGGCTCTATTTACTCCCCAGAACTGGGGGAAATCCTGAATTCCTGCCTTGGTTTCCCTATGTTGGTATCCAAAAGTTGAGGTCTGATCTGTCTATTCTAGAAGAGGAAGACCTTGTCTGTCACAGCTGGTTTTTCCTGTCAGGATTTGGTGTTACCAAAGAGTTGGTGACACACATGTCATGTGGGAGAACCCTCTGGACTCAAAGCTGTGCAACTGCCACTGCACCTTGTGTCAGGGGGTCACCAGAGCAGTGACCAACCTGGGCTGCCAGAAATGAAGATGCAGAATCTTCAGTGTTTTAGATAAGATCCTGCCTGATCTGTCCTGGTCCCTGGCTCAGGGACAGCTAGAGTTGAGCCCATGGGCTGGTTGTAGGCCAATGGAGAGGAAACAGTTCACCAATGGCACAGGGAAATCCCAAATGCCTCTCCCAGTACTGACTGGTACTTGGTATCAGCTCTCTGCAGGGCAAAAAATCAATAGGTTCAGCATGTCTGGACCATGAGCTCTTCCTTGTGTTGAACCCTGGTTGAACTGCATGTTGATTTTGGCTAAAGATGGTTTTTTGCAGCTCCAGGATCCCTGACCCTCACAGAAACACCTGCTGAAAAGAGCTGGGACCTCCCTGCCTTGGATATTCTGAGTGATCTCACAAAGGCACAGCTTTGCTCTAGGGTTGATCCAACACCAGCATGACCTGCAGATTGTGCCTGGGCAGCAGCAGCAAAATGTGGCAATGCCCAGACACACTGTCTGAGCCCTCTGTGCTCTAACAGGGCTGTCAGGTGCCTCTAGGGAGCTGGCATTGTCTGCTGCCCTGCCTGGCTCAGGCTCAGGCCAGAAAGGTTTCTGTCACAGCCAGAGGCACCTTGCACCATCCCAGCATTGCTGTCCCCAGGCTGGCACTCACCCACAGAGCCATGGCTGTGATGCAGAAGGTTGTTGTACCAGCCATCATAGCGCTGCACCTCCCAGGAGATGCTTCCCTGGGCTCCTGGAAGAGACAACCCACCCTATGAGCAGCAGGAAAAGAGCATGAAACAGGCATCACCACTAGAGAATTATATTGATATTGTGATATTTTCCCATATTCTTTCTGAAACTTCCCAAATGTGCAGTTTTTTGGACAAGTTTTGCATTCCTTTTGAGGGACAAAAACTAAAACTAGAAATTCATGCTTGTCATCCTGATGTTCTCAGATCAATTTGTGGCTGCCACCAATCTAATACCAAAAGACATTCTTCTCCTTCTTTCTCACTGGATCAGAAATGTCTCCTTAATTCTGGCTCCTGCAAAGTCCATGTGAATCAAGGAAAGACTTGGCACTTTTGCATCAGCATCAGCCTTATTTCTTTCATGTTAATTTTATTTTATTTTTACTTTACTAATACTAGCAAAGACTTCCAGTTCCAGCTTACAAGCTGAGTACTCATCTCAGCTGCCACAGGGCAGTCTCTCAACCTGTACTTTGCTCCAATTTTTCCTTATCTCCTCACAAACTGCATCATAGAATCCTAGAATTTGTGTTGGAAGGGACCATAAACATCACCCTGCCATGAGCAGAGACACCTCCCACTATATCAGGTTGCTCTGATATGATGTCCTGTGAGTCAGAGAAAATTCCCCTGAGTATCCAGTATCTCCCCTTGGATTCCCTTCCCCAAAATCACACTTACCCCCCAAGGTCCATGCTCCCAAAAGAACAACCAAACTCAGCATCACTGCTGCAGATTGCATCAGCCTCTGGGTCTTTGGAAGCAGCAACCTGCAAATGGAGCAGAGAGGGAAGAAGCTGGAGGTGAGCTGTTCCTGGAGCTGGAAACATGCAAAGACCAAAACCTCAGCTCCTTTTTGTGGTTTCTGCTGCTGGGTAAAACCTCACTGCTGACACCATCACAAATGTGACAATTCCACCTACCACTGGCTTCCCGTGCACAGAAATGCCAAACCTGAATTTAACTCCAAGACAGAGTTTTCCACTAAATATAGATCTTTGTCCCTGTTTCAGGGAGTATCCAAAGATCAGCACTATTTCAGAGGAGCTGTGCTGCCGAGAGAAACAGCAACACACAGGTTTCAGCTTTTCCTACACAGCTCTGTCATGTCCAAATAGATGTTTTAAATGTTTAATTTGTTTTAAAATTTTAATTAAAACTTAAATAAAATCCGATTTTGGAAAGGCTTACAGATTACCAGCAGCTCTGTAGGTGTTATTTTTGATTTACTGAGAATTGCACTGGGGATTTTTCACCTATAACTCCTCGAGATGCAAACTGCAAAACTGAGTTCATGTTGAATTGTCAGCTTGGAAAACAAAGTGGTCTGAGGCTTAAATATTATAATTTGCACTCACATTCATTACATTAATCAATTTAAACACTCATCACCAGGCTGTGAGCAGAACATGCAACCCGTGGCCAGTCCTTCTGTTAGAGATTCCTGTACTTTTGGTCTTGTGCATTAGAAAATAAGTTGTGTCTCAAGAAGTGACATTTCCATGCTCCCTGACCGTCCCAACAGTTCTGCCATCCCACATCCTTTCCACCCCATAGCCCTGTGCTGAGTGTGGTCTGGTGGATGATTATTTATTGCCTTATCAATCCAAGACTGGAGGTTTCCCAATCTGAATCATGACCAATGTGTTACAGTAACAGTGTGATCTTGCAGACACACCTTGGGAGCCATGGGTGTAGCTAGCTGAGGGAAAGCTTGCTAAGTGTGGATTTTTTCCACAGCCCTATCAAGCTTTCCAAGAATATTGCAATGATAAGCCCTCCAGATTCCCTGTGCCACCTTTGGAAACTCATTCCCTCCCTCTGCATCTAGTGGAATTAAGCTTGTCAGCCTTGTCTTCTCCCATCAGAGAGGATCCCTGTGCCCTGTCAAAATCTATAGTTTCACACCCCTCCAAAAACCAAATGTCAGGTAGTGCAAACACACAGCTTCCCACAGAGCCCGGATCTCCTGTTCCACCTGATCCCAGCAGATTTGGCTCCTCTAAAGTTAGGGTTCAGCCTCCAAGAGTCTCCTGAGCTGTCCCTGGAGCCTCAGGGATTGTGGAGCACACCAGCATCCTGAGAGAGCACCAGCCCCGTGTGAACATGAGTGTGGCCACCCAGAGGACAGCAGGCTCAAGGCTTCCGCAAGCCTGGGGGCTGATCCCTACGGTCCTTGTGAGTCACAGCTGATTTCTGTCTCTTCCCAGTGCTGCTGGGACACATCTGGGGGCTGCCACCTTCCCCCACACGCCAGTCATGGGATTTTAGATCAGGCTCCGTGTCCCCAGCCTTAGATCCGAGAGTGTCCCAGACTCCGGGGACAATCTGCACTCAGTGATGAGTGGTGTCTCTGGCTTTCCCCAGGGCCAGATGCCCCAGTGGCCCAGAGCTCAGCGGGGACTGTCCCCTGGAGGAGCTGAGGGCTCTGTGCTGTCCCCAGGCAGGGACACGCTGTGTCCCGTGCGGGTCTGCACCGCACTCTGCAGGCGAGGCCGCGCATGGCCCCGTCTCACACATCACCCAAACCCTCGGGAGGGGGACACGGCCCGAGCTCTCCCAGCCCCGGGCACGGCCCCATCCCAGAGTGTGCCCACAGCGGGAAAAGGAGCAGCAGCACCAGTCCCTGTCCCCTCCAGAAGTGACAGCAGAACCCCGCAGGTGACACCGCGCACGGCCCGGCCACCGCGTCCCCGCGGGGGCACAGCAGTCACGCCAGTGGGAACACGGGCGGCCCCGATCCCGCCGAGCCTCCCCAGCCATGCAGGCAGAACACGCGTGGTCCCGGTCCCTCAGACATCCTGACGAGCACAGAGCCTCAGACACACCCACTGCGGGGAGCCAGAGTGTCCCCCATCCTCCACACGGGGAATGAGAGTGTCCCCATCCTTCTCACGGGGAGCGAGAATGTCCCCGACCCATCACACGGGGAGCGAGAGTGTCCCCGACCTCTCACACGGGGAACGAGAATGTCCCCCATCCTCCACACGGGGAACGAGAGTGTCCCCATCCTTCTCACGGGGAGCGAGAATGTCCCCGATCCTTCACATGGGGAACGAGAATGTCCCTGCCCCTTCACACGGGGAACGAGAGTGTCCCCGATCCTTCACACGGGGAACGAGAATGTCCCTGCCCCTTCACACGGGGAGCGAGAGTGTCCCCGACCCTTCAGCTCCCTCTCCCCCGTCCCTCTACAAGCAAGGACACCCGTATTCCCAGTCTATCTCCCTTTTCTCCACGCAAGCGGGGTGCCCACCATTCCTTCGATGCCCAAGAGACGGCTGCACGCGTGTCCCGCTGACCCTCCCGGGCAGTGACCCGTGTCCCCGCTGGCCGTCCCCGCTGTCCCCAGGTGTGACCCGCGGTGCCTCACCTGCGCTCCGTGCGGCGGCAGTGCGGCGGGGCGGGCGGTGCGCGCGTTAATACGGCCGCGCAGGCCGGCCCCGCTATAAGAGCGCTGGGGACGGAGCCGCCCCAGCCGCCTGCACAGCACGGCACGGCACGGCACGGCACGGCACGGCACGGCACGGCACGGCACGGCACGGCACGGCACAGCACAGCACAGCACAGCACAGCACAGCAGCAGGTAGGTGCTGCCCCGGCCCCTCTCTTTGCGAGCAGCCCGCCGCTCTCCGGGGGTCCCGACTCGCAGTGACTGCGAGGGGAGGATGCTTCCCATCCACACTTAACCCTCGTTTCCTACTATTCCACCCTGTAGCCCCCTCACTCCTCTTTCCCTACCTGGGAATTGCAGTTCTGATGATTCAGTTTCCGGGGGACAGGATTTTAATTTTTTTTCCCTAATGGAAGTACCAGCTTGCAGCCCTGAGCAACCCAGCTAGGATTGCTGCTGGCTTTTTGGCTGGAGTTTTTGGCTGAGCACTTGCAAAAAATTCTTTTATCTTGTTTCATTCTGGAGCAGGAAAATGGAGATTCTGTAATGAGAAACTTCTGGGGTTTGGGTAAACTTTCTGCTTTCTTTGCCTTTCTCTCCTCCAAGTCCAGAATATTTTAAAATATGATATTATATTAGCTATTTCTGCTGAACTGCTGGTTGCACCTTGAAGATGTTTCCAGTTTTCCCCTCCTCCATACACAATGAGAGAAGAAACCACAGGGACTCTAAGGTGACAGCAATGCTTCAGTGTGGAGGATGTTTTCCAAAGTGCAACAAGTCCAGTTTCTCCTGCTGTGAGCTGTAGGCATAGCTTTTCCACTTTATAGCTGCAAAAATACCAAAGAGCTGCAAAAATGCCTGTAGGGCAATCAAGGGACAAAAATGGGCAGACAGCAAAAGAGGTGTTTCCCTGGAAGTTCTCTATAAAACAAGTCCCAGCATATGGAAATGCAAGCATCCATTCATGTTGGTTGAAAGTTAAATTTAAATTTAACAAGACAGCATTCTTCATGTTCTGGTTTTTAATTTTTTAAACTCTGAAGGGTTGTGTTTTGGTGAATATGCACTTGGAAATCTTTTCTGCTTCATTGTATCTCATAGGAAATTTGGGGTCAGATATCAGGAAACGAGTGGAATCCAGGCCATTATGGTTTAATCTGTCCTAGGTTAAACTACTCATTTATTTATTTTCTTGCAGCAACACTGTTTTGTGGGTGCTTTTGCTGGACTTCAGAAATATTGGGAATCAGCTACAGCTCCTGCTTGCCAGGTAATCATAGCACTTGAAGGCTGCTTTTCTCCAGGCTTGGCTTTCCAAGGAAATAACCCAAAACTTTACAGCAAAATAGCCCCAAACGTTTCTAAGAGCCCAGCACAGCTCTGTCAGTTTGTAGCAGTCAAACTAAATTCAGGTCCAGAGCCCTTGTAAAATCCCAGTCTCCATTCCACTCTTTGTTGTTATTATCTGGGTTACTGGGCAGAAAATTATTCTCAAATCAAATACTGCTTTATGCATTGAAAAGCAGTTCAGCTGTCCAAGCAAACTGTTTTATGATAGTTATTGTGATCCCCACTCACCTCTAGGGATTTGGGACCAGTTTTTTGTGGCTGAATTGCTCTGTGTTGGATCTTAGCTAAAAATATGATTCAAACAGTTTTTGGAAAATGAGAATAAAATCACCTCCTCCATAGAGGAACAGAATAAAATGCTGTTTGAACATGAGTCAGACCAGCTCTGGCATTCCCTGACTTTAGCAAACTTCCTGGGGCAGTTACATGCAGAGAGGCTATTAAATAATCAGTAGCCAAGAGGACTAAGCATATTATCAGTTTTGGTAGAAAAGATCTAACCCAGGCACAGGGAAAAGATGTGTAATTGCTGGAACTGGGATGCCAGAGGAAGTTCAAAGTCATCTGTGGGGATGACACACCTTTTCATTTTATATAATTCAACTGCCTTTAGCTGTGAGATGTGCTCATGGAGTTTTGAATGTTCTTTGGACCCTCATCCTGGCACCAGGGGCTGCTTCTGGCCCCTCTGGACCAAGTGCAGGACCACTCCTCCCTCTCCCTCCTTCACCAGACCAGCAGCTCCTGGGCAAAAACTTCTTGGGGGAAATGAGCAGGAATGGGAGTAGTAGGCTTTGTTCACTTGGCACTTGGCTGGGAATAATTTTGCTATTGTGAAATCCACGTTTTCAGTGGTTCCTTGTAATTTTGGAGGAAAATGCTTCTGCAGTGATCACTGGCTTAGGCACTTCCCCTAAGGGTTCACCCCAAGGTGGAAAGAACCTGCTGGAGGGAAAGACCTGGCCCTGTCTGGACAGGAGCTGCTCAGCAGGTTCCCTCTCTGGGGCTGCTCCTCACCCTGCAGTACATCAGGGGCTTGTGGTTCCTTGGGCTGCTGGAGCCCTGCCCCAGGCACCTCCATCTCCTCCACTGAGGGATTTTGGGGGGTGTGTTCTTTGCTGAGGAGTGTCCTACCTGCCTTCCTGCTTCCAGCATCACATTTCCTTGTCCCTCTGGGGAGATTTTTGGTGAACCTCCCTCAGCTGGTTATTCCAGAACCGAACCACCACAGGCTGGAGGCATCCCAGCAGGGCAGTGCAGGGTCCCTGCTGTCACCACCTCTCTCCCACAGGCTCCTGGAGGTGCAGGATGACTCTCTTTGATGGTGTCTACCCCTTCTACCCACAGCAGAGGAAGGCTGCTGTGTTTGACATCAGCACCATCATTGTCATCGTGGTTTTCCTGACGCTGGCTTGCAGCTTCCTGCTCATCATCCCAGGCATCCGTGGGCGGGCGGTGAGTGGCCCTGGGATGGGCAGCTGGACCCTCCCAGCTGGTTTAGGGGGAGGCAGGAGCAGAGCCAGGGCTGTTCCTCCCTTCCTGATGCCCATCTCTCCCTGCAGAGGTTGTACTGGACTCTCCGTGTTCTCCTCAGCCTCTTCGTGGGAATGGTGATTGTCTGTAAGTGCAGTGCAGCCCTCGGGGATGGCTCTGAGGACAGGGTTAAACCTGGGGCAGGGTCTGTGTCTGGGAAATGTGAGCTGGGGCTCACAACCACAGCTGGTTTTGCTCTGCAAAGCAGCCACACAGCTTCCCAAAACAGCTTTCCCTTCCCTGGTGCAGGGGCTGAGGGCACTTGGAGGTGCCTGTGGTTGCTTCTGGGAGTTTTGCTGGCTGTAACTCAAACAGCCCCAGATCCATCAGGCTGCACAGCCCCACGTTCCTCCAGCTGTGCATGACCCAACACAGGCAGGATGCAGGAGCAGCCACAAAAACATGGATGAAATGCAAAGAACAGATTTATTGTCATTCCTCACCCTCCAGGGGATCCCCAAAGCAGCAGGTAGAGACAAGGAGGGGACCAGCACACAATGCTCAGTCTGTGTGTGATCACCAAATTTGCTGTTTTCACCTGAGCCCTCCTGTGCTGCCTGGGGCTGTAGCCAGACATGTTTGGAGATTGTGAGGAGCCTTGCTGTGATGTGGAGGGAGCAGGATGGGATAAAACACAGGCAAGGCAGAGATTGCAGTGGGGTAAATACCTCCCAAGGAGCAAGGTTGGAGGAGATGAAGGAGAGCATCCAATTTAGTAAAAACCAGGAAATCTCCTGTAATAACTGATGGTGGAAACCAGGAGTGGGATTTCCAATTCAGACAGGATAGGTAAGAAAAGCTGTACTGAGGGGATAGAAGATGGCAGGTGGCAAGAGAAACCCCTCCTGCTGTGAAGGACAGGATGGATTACAGGACTGCTCAGAGAGGGATAGGAAGGAGAGGGGTAATGATGACCCAAAAGATTCAGCTCTGATTTGACCAGGCACTAGAAGAAGGTAGCCAGACTGGGACTAGCTCCAGGACACATGGACCATCCCAGAGTGTGATTCCCACCCTGGGGATGTCCAGGTTCTGGGAGATGCCACCAGAGCCAGCTGGGTGCCAGGCTGGAGGTGGCAGAGGGGTGGAGGCCAGGCTGGCCCCTCAGCCATCTCCAGTCCAGGCCAGCAGAGCCTCCAGCCCTGCCTGTGACACGGCTGCAGTTGAGCTCTGCTCAGGCACTTGGGAAGAACAAACTGTTCTGAAGCCAGCCTCAGAGTTTCTGTCTGGCAGCAGCAGGCCACACTCACCCCTGCAGCCAAAAAACATTCCTCTGGAGCTCCCACTGCATCAGTGCACTCACAAGTTGACTCAGCAACTGAACATTTTCTCAGGAAGTTTTTTGTTCAGCCTGACATTCAAATCATCGACTTTACTGGAAAATGAAGCCCACTGCAAACTAGAAATTCTTCAGAAAAGGATACCTTGTTCCAAAAAGCATATACCAGAAAGCTTCCAATTTTTCTTTTTTCCCAGCTGGAATGACTTCCCAAGCAGTGATGACACCTCCCACCCCTCTCCACCACCTCCTTTTGAGAATGGCTTTTACTGTTCACTAGCAGTGCAATTCAGGGAGCTGAATGTGTGAAATGAGACTCACCCCTGCTCCTGTGGCTGACAAACAAGCTCATCTCTGAGCCCTGTCCCTGGGTGGCGTGGTTCTTGCCATGGTGGGGAGCTTGAGGGATGTTCTGGAGAGGATGTCCAAGGAGAAATCAGGTCATGATGTTCATCTCTGGGGATCTGAGCTCCGCTGCTCCCAGATCCAGGGAGTTGATGCTTAGCAAGGGGAGGACCTGAGTTCTGCAGGGTGTGGGAGCTGGTTGGGGCATGTCCTGGTGACTGAGTCAGCATTCCTGCCCTCCTAACACTCCCTTCCAGTACCATGGTGGGAATGCTGCCACTCACTCATGATTCTCCCCTTGAGCACAGCGAAGCCTGAAACCGAAGCTGCTTTAACCCCAGTTTTATTTTCCCTGGCAGTGGTCCAGTTCACAGGGGACTGGGAGACTGGCTGGGTGCAGGCAAACACCTCCTACAAGTCCTTCAGCCCCGTCCAGGTGAACGTGGACGTTGGGCTGCACATCGGCCTGGCAGGGGTGAACGTCACGCTCAGGGGTGAGTCTGGTGTCCCCACCTGGAGCTCTGCAGCCCCACCAGCTCTGCAGCTGCTCTGCAGGGCCCTTGGTGTGCCTGTCCCTGCTGGGACCCTGCCATGGCCCCGCTCCTGCCTGGCACTGCCCAGTGCTGCCACAGCAGGACCTCAGCTTGTCCCTCCCGCAGGGAACCCGGTGACCCAGATCAACGAGACCATCAACTACAACGAGCACTTTCCCTGGAGCTTTGGGGCGGATTATGAGCACAGCTACAGCCAGGGGCTGCAGAAGGGGCTGCCCAGCCCCATCCTGTACGTGGCAGAGAAGTTCAGCAGGCAGAGCCCGTGTGCCGTGCACAGGCAGTACCGCATCGCCGGCCACTACGCCTCAGCCATGCTCTGGTGAGCCCTGATGGGCCCTGATGGGACCTGATGAGACCTGCTGAGCCCCCCTGAGCCCTGTTGAGCCCCCCTGAGCCGTGCTGAGCCCTGCTGAGCCCTACTGGGTCCTGCTGGGTCCTGCTGAGCCCCTCTGCCCTGCTGTACCCTGCTGCAGGCACTGGAGATGCAGGGCTGTCAGCAGCTTGGCTGCCTCTCCCCACAGCTTTTGGGATGGGTGGGATTGCATGCTGCCAGGAGGGAAGCTGTGTGCACTTTAGGACAATCAGAGAGTGGAAGGTGGTGCAGGTCTTTGCTGTGGTGTGGTGATGTTGGCAGAAGTCCATCCCCATTGTCCTTGGTGGCCCAGAGAGGCCCATGGACACCCCAACCCCACCTGTGAGTGGATTTTGTATCTCAGGTTGGGATCAGGTGAGGGAAAGATGCTGCTGCTATTACTGTGGAGTTGATTTGACTCTTTCACAAGGTCAGGGAGATGTCACTGGCCTCTTGGGCTAGGGCAGAGCTGGTCCTCAGCTGGCAGGAGATGGTCCCTTCCCCACGTTGGCCATCAAGATCCATTGCAGTGCTGCTCTCCCTGCTTGGTGTTTGACAGCAGGGACATAGAAGCTAGGGCAGAAGCCTGGCATTGCCATGGAGCCAGGGCTCCTGCTCCACAGCTGAGGCCTTCCTCTGTAGCCCAGCTCCTCAGCAAGGATGGCCTTTGCCTGCTCCTGCATTTATCTCAGTTGTGGGTGCTACCCTCAGGGTCGGCTAGCAGTGCAATTTAGGGAGCTGAATGTGTGAAATGAGACTCACCCCTGCTCCTGTGCTGACAAACAAGCTCATCTCTGATCCCTGTCCATGGCTGGTGTGGCTCTTGCCATGGTTACCTGCCCCATAGTGGGTTGGCAGCTCACTGGGATGGTGCAGATACACTGAGTGGGCTGCCACAGCCTCCTTGAGCTGCTGCTGTCTGTGGGCTGAACAGCAGGAGGAGGAAATCTGTGTTTCTGCCCTCTGGATGTAGCAATGTGAGCCTTGCACGTGTGCTTGCTCAGCATGGGGATTAGGGATCATTCCTGCCTGCCCACAGAGCTTCTCCACCTTGCACAGTGCACTTGGAGCCCAGATTCCTCCTCCCACACAGAAATCCTCACACAGAGCATCCTAACCCGTGGCACTTGCAGCACTCATCTCTTCTCTTGTCTCCAGGGTAGCCTTTTGCACGTGGATCATTTCCAACATTCTGTTCTCCATGCCTGTCCTGGTTTATGGAGGATACATGTTCCTGCTCACAGGTGCCTTTGTCATCTTCTCTCTGCTCTCCTTCTCCACCGTGAGGAACTCCCCCATGTGCCAGATCCAGATTGGCACCAGCACCCTGCATGTGGCCTATGGGGGATCCTTCTGGCTCGTGCTGGCCATTGGTAAGAGCATCAGGGCTCCCCAGGTGACAGCACTGTGTCCCTCTGTATGCACAGGAGTCCCAGTGCTTCCTCCTCAAGTGGGAAGTGCAGCTCCCTGAGCCCCAGCCTGTGCTTGGAAAATAGGATCCTGGCAGAGATGTGGCGAGGGACAGGAAAAGGGAAACATCATCCTCACCTTGAGGGCAATAGAGGCATTTACAGTTCCTGAGGTGCAAAGATATTGGGATCCCTTCCTGGGTTTCCAGACTTCTGCCTGGGTGTTAAGGATGCTCAGAACAGCTCATCTTCCATAACCAGAGGCAGTGGGTTATGGAGAGCAGTGGGGTGGGGACACTGCTGGAGTGACAGGAACCCCACTGAGAGCATGTTTGTTTCCAGGCCTGCTCTGCTTTGTGGTTGGAATCACCATTGTGGCAATGCACCACCTCAACCTGGATCTGCTGAAAACCTTCTTTGATCTCCGTGAGGACAAAGCAGAGGAGTACCAGGAAATGCCTGGGGTGTTCATCAACCCTCACTTCATTAACAAGGGCCTGTCTCCTTCTCAGCCCTCTGCAATCAACAGCATCTAGAAGAAAGCCCTTACTCTCTCCCTGAAGATGGACCCAAAAGGGCAGAACATATCCCTCTTGATGTCCCCACATGCATTTCCCCATCCAGCTGCCTTTGAAGTGCCCATTGGGACAGGTCCTTGCTGGGAAGTACTTTCACAGACTGAGTGTCCCTGACAGTGCCCTGTGGAAGGGGCAGCCTGTGCTGGCAGGCTCCCATCAGAGCAGCTCCCAGCTCCAGAGACCTGAGCTGCACTCACCTGGGTCATTTTCAGTGGATTTTTTTTGTCATTTTCTGATGATTTTAGCTCATTTGGGTGCATTTTTGGTGGGGATCCCTGTCCTGGGGGAATGCCCTTCCTGCTCTGTGCCCTGGCCCCTGGTGCAGTGCAGGATTCTCCAAGGGTCTGCTCCTGCTGAAACTGAGAAACAGATCATGAGTAACATTTCTCCCTGCCACTCCAAAAGCCTGGGATTAAACTGCTCATTTCTTTCCCAAACATGACATTTTCTGATTTAGGTGTACCCAGGAAAGCCAGGCATGGATCCAGCTTCTGGAGGCTCGATGCTGCAGGGGCTGGAAGAAAAAAACCTGCTCCACCCTGAGTAAATGTCCCATGGAGTTTGCTGGGATGTGGTGATGTGATACTTTCCACCTTCCAATTTGGCCTTTATTAGACAAAACTTGTAGCCTAGTGTGAGCCAAAAAGATTTCATAGGAAAGGGAGTGAAGAGTGAAGTTATCCCTGTGCAGCTGGAGCACACTCAGACTGGCTGGGCAGCAGGGGAGGGAGAGAGGGCAAATCTGCCCCTCTGCCTCACTCAGGTGAGACCCCACCTGCAGAGCTGCCTCCAGAGCAGGACATGGAGCTGCTGGAGTGAGTCCAAAGGAGGTCACAGAGATGCTCTGAGGGTGGAGCCCCTCTGCTCTGGAGCCAGAGAGCTGGGAGTGCTCACCTGGGGGAGAGAAGGCTCCAGGGAAACCAAATGTCTCATGGCAGGTTTCAAGGTGACCCACTAAGAAACCTTTGTCATGAGGAGCTGTGAGAATGTAGGAGAGCCTCAAAAGGATTTCAGCTAGCTGAGTGCTGGGATTTTAACTAGCTGTAAGATTAAACCAGCAAAACTCCCTTAGGAAAAGGAGCATCCAAGCACATGAGGTTTGAAGGCACTGATGGGAAGATGGTACAGCAAAACACGAGATATTGGGGGGGGTATGGGACAGATCCCATGACATAGGAGGCTGGGGGGTTTCCCAGCATTTTGGCCATCACATCTGCCTCTCTTCAGCTTCATCTCCTGCTTTAGGGCATGATTCCTGCCCAAGAGCACCCTCTCCAAAAGGAAAACTTTATCCTCTTGTAGCAGATGTATAGGAGCATGAACCCAACTAAACAAAACTGAAATAAAGTTTGATCTATTTGAAGCACTAAGTGTGTTTGAAGCACTCTGTGTGTCCTGTCTGCATCCTAGCAAGCACAGGATGGGCAGGATTGCTGCAGGTCCTGGAAGGGGCAGCTGGGCTGTGGCAGTGACAGGATGGAGGTGCAGGGAGCACTTCATGCAGTGCAGTGGGCAGGTGGAGCTGGCTGTGCCTTGGGAACCAGCTCCCCACAAGGAATGTGCAGGTGGAGATGCTCTTCCCTTAGAGCCACACGGGGGGCACATGCAGGACCACTGCTCAGGGGGGATTATTTTGGTCACAGCAGCTTCTTCACTGGCCCTGTGGTTGGGCAGCTCCTGCATTGTGCTGCTAGAGGTGCCACCCTCTCCCTCCACCACAGCTCCCAGCTCAGTTTCCTGGCTGGATCGAGGTGTTGTTGGACAACAAGAGGTAAAATTATCACCCCTAAACCTGTGACTGTTGGCCCAGGTGGACTCTGTCCCCCCAATGTCTGGGGAATCTGGCACCCAACCAGAATCAGTGCCAGCAGTGGAACAAGCACTGTGAGCACCTCAGGGAGCACAGCCCAGGGCTCTGCAAGGACCATGGCACCTGGCAGGCAGCCCCTGCCCTGCTGCCCAGGCAGGAACACACAGGAAGGGCTCATGATGCCTGAATTCCAATTGACTAAACCAAAGGTGTTCGTTGCATCTTGGATCTAGTCCATCTGTGTGCTGCAGCATCTCCTGATAGGTGTCATTGGGCTGGCTGAGCTCTCCAAGCCAAAGGAGCTCAGCTCCAAACCCTGCTGGGTGCTCTAGGTTTCACTGAGGGCTCTTCCCACCCACTGGGGTGGGAGAGGATGGCTGAGCTCCTCCTGCCCAGAGGGCCTGGCCAGTGGTGGTTCTTCTGCAAACCCCTGTGCAGGGCTGGAGGGAGCTCCCATCCAACCTCCCACATACTCAGGGGCACACCAGGAGCTAAAGTTCTCCCATATTCCCCCTGCTCGTTTGCTGGGGATATTCCAACACCCCATTTAGGGTGCACTGCCTTGACTCCATTGCCCTGCACTAGCTGACCAGCTTAGCTGCCCTGTCCAGGGCTCTGCCTTTTCTTTATCCCTTCCCTGTGCCTGCCACATCACAGCAGCAGTCCTCAGAGGAACACCTCCATCAACAGGCAGGTGAAAGGGCAAGTCAAACTTATTTATTGAGACAGAGGGGAAAATAAATGAGCACAAAGCAGAACAAATGGTTGTGAAATCCTCAGAGAGGTAAAGGGGTGCAAAACTGGTGTGCACCCCCTGTCTGTGTGGGCAAGGCCAGGCTGGCTGCCAGCAGCCAGGAGTGGAGCTGCCTTGGAGTGCAGAATGTCAGAGTCTCTTGCCCCTGACATGAGCATTGCCACAGCTGAGCAGGAGAGAACCCACCCTGCAGGTGCTGCTCACCTCTCCCTGCTTATAGCTGATCACTGCTGCACCTCCTGTCCCACCTCCTCCTCTCCTCCCCTCCCTCCTGCTCTGGTCCTTCCAGCATCCTCCTTCAGTAGGTACCTCCCACTAAATCACATCCCTCTTTGCCATCCTGCTCTTCACCTCAAGCTAAGAGGAGCGTGGGGTACAGGGCACCCTGGGGGGCACAGCTCCATCTGCATTCCTGATGCTGATGGGAAGAGCATCCAGGGACAGGGGGCTTTCTGAGGGTCTTCAGTGTGAGGGGGCTCTTGTGGCTCTACTCCTTTGGCTCATATCTGTGAGTCTGCAGTTACTTGCTTTCTCCCCAGTTTGTTCTGATTTAATCTCTGTATCCTGGGGGGACTCAGGGCTTGTTGGGATGGACCGAGAGGAAGGGCAGTAAAACAGAAAAAAAAAAAAAAAAAAAGGAAAAAGAGGAGAAAAAAAAATGTGAGCTGTTGTATTTGAGACACTCTTTCAGATCTGGATATTCTCACCAATTGGCTCTTGTCATATCTCTCCCCACCTGTGCTCCTGATGGATTTGGTGACTCCAGGAGCAGCATCTGCAGTGCCTCAGGGCTGGGTGCCTGTCCCAGGGCAGAGCTCCCCCAGGGGCACCATGAGCCCCCCCTGTGCAGAGCAGCTGGGCTCAGCTGGCAGCCAGGACTTGTCCCAGGGCTCCTCTTTGCTGCTGCTGTCCAGGCTAAAGACGAGCTTCAGCCTCTCTGGCTGCAGGGAGTTGAGGATGAGGGTGGCCAGCCCCAGCAGCAGGCACAGCAGCCCTGCAGTGACAGACACACAGTGACCCCACTGCAGGAGTGCTGCTGGCCCCAGCTCCACCCAGTGCACACCAGGGACAGCTGCCAGCACCCAGCAGGCCAGGCAAGGTGCTGAGTTCTCCTTCCCCATCTTGATTCTAGCATCACTTTGGGCTCCCAGCACAAAAGAGAGGTTGATGAACTGGGGTGGGGAGTCAGGGTTGGAGCCCACTGTGCACAGGGAAAGGTTGCAGCACCTGGGCTTGTTCAGCCTGAAGAAGAGGAGTGTCCAGGGGGACTCAGTTACCATCTGCTGCTGGAAAAGGGCTGGTCTCCCTGGGGGTGGTGCTGTAACATGGAAAACTCTGGTTTGACCAGAGGGAACAATTGCTGCTGGGAAGTGGAGCAGGTCCTGAAAACAGGGGAAATCTCTATCCAGCAGGTGACTCCAAACATTCCAATCTCTTAACTGCTCATCTCTTCTTCTCCCCAACCTTGCTAATTCTGATCTAAAGTCTTCTAACCTAAAACTATCATCTTCTGTATCCAGCTGGTGACTCCAAACATTCCAATCTCTTAACTGCTCATCTCTTCTTCTCCCCAACCTTGCTAATTCTGATCTAAAGTCTTCTAACCTAAAACTATCATCTTCTGTGGCCAGCCATGGATAAAAAAGGGATTAGGAACTGTTGGGGCATCATCTGTGTAGGGATGGAGAAGAAAAGCCCCAGAAGCAAGCTGAGCACTCACCTGTCACTAATGTCAGCCAGAAGGATTCACCATAGCCTGTTTTCAGGGAAGCTGAACCAAACTGGATGGGGCACTCCAGGGTGTTCCTCACAGTGGAGAAGAAGAGCAGTGAGAAGAGGATCACGGTGGCAGTGAGCAGCAGCATGTGGCCACCATAGAGCAGGATGGACATGGAGAAGAGCAGGATGGAAATGAGCCATGTGCAAAAGGCCAGCCTGCAAAAGGACCACGAAATTGAGCAGAAAACATCAGCTGGGAGTATCTATTGAGGGCCTCCTCTCCATATCCCAGTGGAGGGATAAAACCTGGGCAATCTCATCCAGCTGGCCCTGTTTCTGCGGACAGCTGAACAGCCTGATCCAAGCAATCAAACAACTGTGTAATGACATGAGTGGAGCTGTGGGACAGATTCCACAGGAGTAGGGAGGGATCTCCACCCCTGGGAACTTTCAGTATTGAATTTCCTGAAGCCCCCAAGCACCTTGGCATGGCTTTGGCATCAGCCCTGCTCTGGGTGTGGGACTGGAGTAGAAATCTCTGGAGGTTCCTGTGGGAGACTGAAATATTAATGTTCAGTAGCTGAAACATTTGGGCATTTGCAGAGGCAGCAGGTGCTTTGCTGGGGCTGGGTTCCCCCTGCCAGGGGAAGGAAAGGTTTTGGGTGTATGGTGGCAAACCCTCTGGTGTGCCTGAGGACCCACCCTAGAAGCTTTGGGTTTTGAGCCCAAGCAGTTCCCACGAGTTCAGAGGGACAATGGCACCAAGGGACACCTTTGTTTGGAGAGCTGCACCATTAGCTATGCCCAAACCTGATTCAGCACCTGGAGTGCACCCAGCTGCCAGCCCTGCCCTGTGCTTGGGGCTTAGCTCCCTGGGGGGGTGAGCCTAACAAAGTTTTTCTGATTCCAAGGGAAAAAAACAACAAAAAATCAGTTTTCTTGAACATTTCTGATTGAAATACAGGAATGTTTGATGGGGTTAATTATTTTTCCTGAAAATAAAAAGGGGATGGATACAGGGACCTGGAACCTACATTCATGGTGGAATTGCAACTCTCTCTCTTCCCTGCAGTGCTTTTCCCACCACCTCTGAGACTCATGGGGGTGCTGGAACTCCACAATCACAACAAGGGATCTGTTTCACACCAAGACATGAGCTCTGAGCACCCTCTTGCTGGCCCCTCCTGCTCCCCTTGGGCAGGTCTGTGCCCATGTGGGTGTGCAAAAAGACCCTTCACAGTGGATCTTCACTGGGACTCTTTATCTTGGTCCTTCAGAGAGATCTCAAAGTGAGATGCCACAGCTGCATCTGTTTTCCCTGCAGTTAATTTTTCTCAGGCTGCAGTTTTGTATGTCTGGGGACATGGATAAAAGATGCTGCAAGGGCTGGAGCCCCTCTGCTCTGGGACCAGGCTGGAGAGCTGGGGGTGTTCAGAGAGGAGGGAAGGCTCTGGGGAGACCTTACAGTGCCTGGAGGGGCTCCAAGAGAGCTGGAGAGGGACTGAAAACAAGAGCTGGGAGAGACAGGAAGAGAAGGAATAACTTCCCACTGCCAGAGGGCAGGGTTAAGTGGGATGTTGGGAAGGAATTGTTCCTGTGAGGGTGAGGAGGTGCTGGCACAGGCTGCCCAGGGAACCTGTGGCTGCCCATTCCCGAAGTGTTCCAGGCCAGGTTAGACAGCACTTGGAGCTACCTGGGATAGTGGAAGGTGTCCCTGCCCAGGGTGGGGGGTTAGAGAAACATAAGCTTTAAGATCCAACCAGAATCACTCCACAATTCCACAATTCTTTGATCGATGACAGACCCGGGAAGCACGAGAACCCCAGATTCTGCAGAGAGCCAAGGCTTGGGCATGCCCATACACCAACAGAGGTGGCTCCATAAAGCTCCCTGTGCTGTGCCTGGCTCTGCCCAGCTCCCCAGAGCCTGGGGCAGAGCTGAGCCCCCTGTCACTCACCCCAGGGCCAGGGACAGGTAGTGGCCGGCGATGCGGTACTGCCTGTGCACGGCACACGGGCTCTGCCTGCTGAACTTCTCTGCCACGTACAGGATGGGGCTGGGCAGCCCCTTCTGCAGCCCCTGGCTGTAGCTGTGCTCATAATCCGCCCCAAAGCTCCAGGGAAAGTGCTCGTTGTAGTTGATGGTCTCGTTGATCTGGGTCACCGGGTTCCCTGCGGGAGGGACGAGCTGAGGTCCTGCTGTGGCAGCACTGGGCAGTGCCAGGCAGGAGCGGGGCCATGGCAGGGTCCCAGCAGGGACAGGCACACCAAGGGCCTTGCAGAGCAGCTGCAGAGCTGGTGGGGCTGCAGAGCTCCAGGTGGGGACACCAGACTCACCCCTGAGCGTGACGTTCACCCCTGCCAGGCCGATGTGCAGCCCAACGTCCACGTTCACCTGGACGGGGCTGAAGGACTTGTAGGAGGTGTTTGCCTGCACCCAGCCAGTCTCCCAGTCTCTGGTGAATTGTACAGCTGTGCAGAGTTCAGGGGTTAGTTACAGCAAGACATGTGGAAGCACCAGGATGGTCACCATGGTCACCTTCCTCATCCCAATGTCAGACTGGACTGTTAGCCCAGGGGGCAGGAGTCCTGTGTGTCAATATCAACCCCAACCCATCACCCTGAAAGCCCCCCTTGGGTTGGTTTCTGCCCAGCCCCAGTGCAGATCCTAACCCTGGTGGCAGTGGGGCTGATGTGTGGGCACTGTCTGGGCACTGCTTTCATCATCCCCTGCCCATTTACCTGAATTCCCTGGAAGCTGGTGGTTGGCTTTTGGTGGCTGCCATGGATTTGACCGCCACTCTTTAGACTGAGGCAGATGGGTGCCTTCTACCAGCTGGAACCCCCTCCCAGACACAAGACATGTCCATCTTCCCCATTAACTCATCCTACGGGCTGCACTTGGCCCTTGACTGATCTATTCACCCTCCCCCACCTTTCCCCTCCATTTTTTGGGCATCCATGAGCTTCCTCCCAGGTTCCCAGAACTCACTGAGGATCACTGCTCCCATGAAGAGTCCCAGCACCCACCGCAGGAACCAGAAGAGTCGCTGCAAGGGGTGAGCAGAGTGGAGGGAGAGCTGTCAGCCAGATTTTACCATGGGCACCAAGCACATAATTCAGAAACAGGGTGAGGAATAGACCTGTCCCTCCCCTGGGGGGTCACCCATGAGCTTTGTGGGTGGGTGGCATGGGGCACCCCTGCTGTGGTGGGAGGGAGGCAGCAGGGGGATTGAGACAGAGGAAAAAGATCAAAAGAATCCATTTGAGAAAGACGTGACATTCCTTTTCTTGAGAAAGAGGGTGGAGACATTCCCTCTAGCAGTCTTCAGCTGCAATTCCCACTCTTATCCAAACCTGGTGTGTTTGGAGGTTGACAGCTGGCCACAGCTGTAGGAAAAAGGAGTGACCAGGCACTTGTGGAGTGGCAGAAGCCCCTCAAGCAGCCCTGCTGCAAGACCAGGCACACAAGCAGCACCTGATGTGGCTCACGGGGTCTGCTGGCCACCCTGAGCCTGGTGAACAGTGCTGGGACATGCCCAGCACACACCTCCTTCTTTTATTGAGGGTTCTGGGAAGGTGGGGTGAGATCTCTGAGCCTCACCCTGCTGTTCCACTCTGGTGAAATCATTTAGGCTTGTTCACAGAGAAACCCAGCCAAGATCAGATCTAGCTTCCTCAGCAATCTGGGGTGGTGGAGTTTGGTGTCTCTGGGATGAGTGTTCATGCTGGGATAGGCTGAGCTCAGCCCCATGGCTCTCTAGAGACCCCTGAGCTCTGGCCATGAGCCTGTTTGCTTGCCAGGTCTGTTAGGGAGGCTGAGAAGGAGGAGGAATGTGGCATACATAGGCAGGGAGCAGAGGTGTGAGCTGCTCCTGCCCTTCCACTTACCCCCCTGCCCGGGATCCCTGGCAGGATGACGATGAATGTGACCAGGATGCAGAGGAATACGGTGACAATGACAGCCTGGGTAGTGTCAAAGGGGAAGCAGGCATTGGCTCCAGGGTAGAAGGGGTAGGAGCCATTCCACAGTGTCATCTTACTGCCTGGAAGGACTCAAAATTGGCACCCAGAGAAGAGACAGTGGTGAGAAAATCATCTCTGCGCATCCACTCCAACCAGCCTTCTCCATGGAATTACCTCCTGCCAGCACTCTGCTTGTCCCTGGCACGTCCCAGTGCCCGTGGGAACTCCTACACTGGCCATGCACTCAGGGATCTCCCAAGGGAACCCTTCATCTTCCCAGCACACAGCCCACAGCAAAGACGGGCTGGAGCCACCAGGGTATCTATCTGCTGCAACACCCAGGGTGTCCCCAAAGAGGGACAGCAAGACATGCAAACAAAACACCCCCGGGCTGCTCACTCCCCTCTGCTTTCCATCCCCAAACCCTGTGGTCCCTCCCTGGTTCAGCTCTTTATCCAGTGTCCTGAACTCCGCCGTGCTCCCCGCTGCGCCCCGGGCTCGGGGTTAATCCCTGCACAAACAGAGCCCGACTGGGCAGCTCCTGCTGCGCCGCTGTGCACTCAACATCGCCCGGAGGGGACAGAAAAACTGCAGCGGCATGCCAGTCACTCAGGGGCCAGCTGGGGATAAATAAACACCCACAGCCCCTTCTCACCCCGAGCCTACCTGCGCTCCAGCCGGACCCGCACTGCGATGAGCCGGGATGCACCGGGATGAGCTGAGATGCTCCGGGATGCGCCGGGAAGCGCCGGGATGCTCCGGGAAGCGCCGGGATGCTCCGGGAAGAGCCGCGATCTGCCCGCCCGCCCGCCTGCTCGCACTCCCTGCCAAGGCTGCGGGCGAGCAGCCAGCCCTGGAGTCACGGCTGTTTTCCCGGTGTTTCTGACAGCGCCTGCCTCCGAAGGTGGTTGGATCATCCAGCCCGAGCCAAGCGGAGCCGCTCCTCACTCCTGCAGCGGAGCTCTGGGCTGGCGCAGCCCTGGGAAGGGTTTGCCTTGCTCTTGAGAGGAATGTCGGGCTTGTCTGTGGGTCTGCTGGTAGATAAAACCAGCACTGAGAGAGAGAAGAAACAACGGGATGGACTCCACTGATTGGTGAATGGGAAAAAGATAGTTGCCTTTACAAACAAATCGTGGGTTTGCTGATAAATGCAATTCCATATTGGAAGATGAAAGAAGCAATAGGAAAAAGCTATGAATTCTATAATAATTAAAAATTAAAAGGGAGGGTTGTACATTAGAGGGGAATCTCAGGTGTTCTGGGAGGTCTGTGCCTCCCAAGTACCTCAGCCCATGGGGAAAGAGAGAGGGAAATGCAGCCGGGAAATTGGGATAAAAAGGGAGGCTGCACCCTCCAAAAATTGGAGAGATCTAGGGGAATGCCCCATGGCCTCTCCCTCTATTCAAATAAAGCAAAAAGGACTGCTCTGTCTCCTTTATGGACATAAACCCCTGGTGTTTGTGGATTAATTTTCCTGACAATCTCCTTGTCTTGCAGAACAGTAAGAAGTCGAGTTCCATATGGCATGAAGACCCTGCTCTTCAAAGCCCCATCTGCACTGCCTGGGGAAGGTTCCACCACTGAGCACAGGCTGTGGCTGCATGGCCTCCTCCACGACCCTGCTCCTGACCCCATCCCTGGGGAGTTTCCCTGAGAAGATCCTGGCTGAACTCTTGGTCACCAGGCAAGGGGTCTGGAGGTGCTGCCGCAGCCATTATGCAGAAGATGCTCAGGTTTGTAACCTGGCCATGGCATGGAGATAGTGGAAATTCAAGATTTTGGGGTTTGCTCCTGTACTTTGGCATTTCAGTTGGCTGAAGAAGGTTGTATTGATACTGAGAAGGGCCAGCATGGCAGAAACACTCTCCTGACCCATATTTGGGGTCTTCCCTGTGAAACTGGCATAGCTGTCCCTGGATATTTCTTTTTTGTATCCCAGTGAATGGGCTGGCTGGGTACCCACCCCCTTGGCATAGGGAGGTAAAAACAAGTGTTCACTCATACCCAACAGGAAATAAAGGCATTTTTTGGGCAAAGAATTTGCCATTTCCCCTCAAACCCCCAACTGGCCTGATCCAGTTTTCTTTTCCTCCTTTTCAAATTTTAATTTTTCTGAGTATTTCTGCAGATAGCAAAGGTGTGTATTTCATCACACAGTTTCCAGGGAACATCACACATTTTCCAAGGAGTTTCTTCTCCCACTGTCAGCACCCTGCCCTTGCTGGGGCAGCCCTCTTCCTTGGCAGCTTCTGCTTCACTCCCTCTGGAGAGATGGGTTAGAGATTAGAGGTGAGTCATTTCATGCAGGTCACGGGAGGGAGGTGGGGACAAGGGGAGGGGCAGCCATCCCCTCTTGTGCAAGGGATGCTGAGTGCTGCATTAGCCTCTCTCAGTGCTGGGAAGTGCAGTGAGGAAAGAGTGGGTACATGCCTGGGCAAGGACCTGATTTTGGGGATGGACTGGGGAGATTTCTGCCAGACCCACTGGATCCAGAGACACAGATGTGATGCTCATATCCAGGAGTCACTCTGCCCCACAGCTGTCCCCATCTCCCCTCTGTCTTCCTCCCTGGGTTTGAACTGGGGCTCTGTTGTGATGAAGCCCACCCTGTGGATTCTGGCCCAGCTGAATTGCCTGTGATTGAGCAGCTTGAAGGGAATGAGAGGAGGAAGGAAGGAGGAACCCCTCTGATGAACAGGGAGGTTGCTGTGGGGTTGGTTTGGCTCCAGATATATTTGCAAGAAGGGTCTATTTTTCCAGCTCTATTTGGAAGTTACACATTCTGAGAGAAGGAGAAGGTGTTGCTACCCACTACACTGAGCAGTGGGTTTTGTATCTTGTGATGGAAACAGTTCAGGATCAAGGGACTGCCAGGAGATGGAGGCAAAGCTCAGCAGGAGTCAGATATCATCCGGGTGGGAACTGAAACAGGAGGAGTTTCAGCCACATTTCCAGGAAATCCTCTTCTAGAAATTGTGTTGAGTGTTCAGCCCTCTGACCCTTCCAAGAGCCAGGAGAGGAACAGCTCCCTGGACATGCTCTGGACCTTCTGTGGCCCATCTCTACTGCCAGTCCCAAACAGCTCCTGTCAGCTCCTGCCAGTGTTACAGGTTTCCATGTGTTCTCAGAGATACAGGGGACAGAAACCCAGCTGTGCATTGCCCTCCCCAAAATCTCCATCCCACCCAGAGGCTCCATGTTTGACCCCATGGTCAAAGGCCCCTGTCTGAGTGGGGAAGGGGCTGGGGCTGGTCCCATTCCTTCCCTTGCTCCTTCCTGGGGTTACCCAGCTTGGATGTGGTTACCAATCACTGTGTGGTAATTAGCACTTTCATCCCTGGTTGCATCTTAGAGACCTTTCTCTTGTAATCCCTGGCATTAGAGGCCAATTTTAAGCAATAAACGTTTTTCCATGGAAACTCCTCTGTCTTTTATCTCCCTGCCAGCCTTGGAATCCCTTCACACCTCCTCCTGAGGTGAGAGCTTCCAGATCTCAGATCAGCAGAGTGAGCACGGTGGTGGAAGATATCCAAGGCAGATAAGGGGTTGGCCAGGTCTCCTGTGCATGTTCTCTGCCAGCTCTGGGTGTCACAAAAGCTTTGATAAATGATGGTCTTGGTTCTGGAGACAAATTTCAGGAGGAAATGCCCTGGAATGAGGGAAGGGGAGGGAAGGGAAGGGAAGGGAAGGGAAGGGAAGGGAAGGGAAGGGAAGGGAAGGGAAGGGAAGGGAAGGGAAGGGAAGGGAAGGGAAGGGAAGGGAAGGGAAGGGAAGGAAGGGAAGGGAAGGGAAGGGAAGGGAAGGGAAGGGAAGGGAAGGGAAGGGAAGGGAAGGGAAGGGAAGGGAAGGGAAGGGAAGGGAAGGGAAGGGAAGGGAAGGGAAGGGAAGGGAAGGGAAGGGAAGGGAAGGGAAGGGAAGGGAAGGGAAGGCCAGAGCACTGAATGCCACATCGAGTTGTTCCTTGAACACCTCCAGGGATGGGAACTCCCTCTCCTGAGCAGCCCCTTTCAGTACCTGACCACCCTTTCAATGGAAAAATTTCTCCTGATGTCCAGCCTGAACATCCTCTGACACAGCTTGAGGCCATTTCCTCTTGTCCTGTCCCTTGTTCCTTGGGAGCAGAGCCCACCCACACCTGGCTGTGACCATACTGGTTTTGCTACAAGCCAGTTGCTTTTGGCCTTTTTGGCCTCTTGGAATCTCTCTATGGTTTGAGATCATACACTGCATTTAACCTCCTCTGCACTAGGTTCTCTGCTCCCTGGGAATTGTTTGGATACAGTACCAAGCTCTCAACCCACTTCCTCAGGCTGTCCCAGCCTCTGTCCTGGCTGGATTTACCTTGGCCAGGTCAGGGTTTGATGTTCATATCAGAATATGAAGAGCTTTCCCTGGAGGAGCGTGGAGGTTGGCAATGGAATTTGGCTGTTCTGCTGCAGACTGCTTCCCTTTCTGCTGCCTTCCCTGCCTTCCTCACTGCCCAGCTTGTGGGTCTCATGAGGAAGAGAGGTCTCCAAGCCTCTTGGAGGACGGAGCACCCCAAGGTGCAGAAGGGAGTCCTCTGTCAGTAGCAGGACAGGGAGCATTTCACTGACAGCAATGACACCAAGTGGTGGCAGTGGACTTGCACTGACATCCCTCTGAGCCAGCTCCATACTCTGAGTCAGTCCCACAACCAAAGGCACAAATGTCAATTGTGACTTGTGTCTATCTCACTTCATGAGATAAAAGTTCTGTTCCCATCCCTGGGGTCTGCCACAGCCTCAGGCTGTGGGGGAAGCCCAGGAACAGCAATGGCCACAGCTGTTAATGAGCTCTCACAGCACATCTTAAAAATGAAATGTTTCACAGGTCTGAACACCCCAGGAAAGTCGTCCCAGTGATCCTGAGGGGAACTTGTTGCATCTCTGCTTGCAGTGCACAGAAACAGCAAGTTCTGCTGTGAGCAAGAACTTGAGCACCAGCAGCAGAGTGGCAGGTTATCCTCAAACCAGAGGAGCAACAGGAACAAATAAGAGCTGGGAAAAAACCCAAAGTGAAGAATTTACTCCTTTGCTAAACTTGGCACAAAGCTTTGGTGCTGGAACTTTCCAAGGAATGTGACCTGGTGAGTGATAGGACATTGTGCTGAGCCTGTGCATGCTGTGGGCCAGTAAATGTCAGAAAGGTGGATAACAGAGCAGAGCCAGAAAACTGCAAAAAATTATGACCTTCCTCAAAAGCTTTCCTGACCCTCTCAGTTTGTAAGCAAAATTCAAGAGGGAATAGTGGTTTAAGAGCTTGAGTAGTTGTTTGCCTGTGAGGGAGAAAGAAAAACATTGAAATAGCTGAGCAGTGGACCCAGCCTTCATACATGGAGGCTTTCAAGTCCTGAGTAACCAGTCTGAGCTCAGGGCTCGTGTTGCTTTGGGCTGCACTACAGGTCTGCTGAGATTTCCTCCAGCCTGTGATTTTCTCCATGCTGTGCCTGTAGGATGGTGTCTAAGGCAGGTACTGGGGGCCCAGCACCTTCCCCAGGTGTGAAAATGCTTGGGGGTTGGTTCTTCCAAAATCTGAATCAAATACTTAAATTAATTGACAATAAATTAACTTATGTTCCCCAAGGCGAGCCTGTTCTGCCCGTGGCAGCACTCAACAAGCAACTTCAACCTTTTTTATCTCAACCCAGAGTGTTTGAGGCCTGGGGACACAGAGACAGCTGGACAGGTTCTGCTGGGTCAGAGGGAGAATGAGGATCTCACCTGGCCAGGAACCTGCTCCCCCCTCCAGTGAGCTGGACACAGGGTCCCATGACACATCAAGTCAGGAACCCCATTAGGCTGTCAGTCCCTCACACTGCTGGCTGAGGGGCATCTGGTTTCCTCCAGTGTCAAACACAATCCACAGTGTCATTATTTTTCTTGCTATTAATTAGTTTTAGGTCAAGGCTTTACTCCAGCTAATGAAAAGGTGAACTGGGGGTCATCCACATCCCAAAACACAGCAGCAAGTCTGGGCAAAAAAATTGAACATAAGAGGATTGATTGCAGGAAAACCTATTGAGCAAAGCTGATGGGTAGGAGACCATGAAGGACTCACAAAGGGAACAGCTAAGATGGGCTGTTCACCAGCAGTATGCAGAACCTGGAGGCTCAAGGTGCTGCTCTTCCCAGGGGCTGCAGCCAAGAAACTGCTCCAGTGAGGAAGAGGAGGCTTCACAGGATCTGAGCTGTCCTTGGAGGGATTGTGAGCAGCATGGTGGGAAGGTTTCCCTGTGGCTCTGATCCCTCTACCAGTCATCAGCATCTTCAGATGCTGGATCAGCCCTTGGCTTGGTGTGAGGTGGCTCTGAAGTTCCTGTTCTTGGGCAAAGGGCTCTCCTCCTTTGGGATCAAAGGATGGGGTTGAATTTATCATCAGAATTGTGGGGAGCAGATATAGAAGTTTATGTTTTCATTTATGGCATCACTCTGGGCTCTGCAGGCAGGTTTTGCTCTTCCTGGGGACATCCCCAGAACCATGGAGATGCTCAGACAAAAGGCTGACACAGCAGCAGTTGCTGAGCTGTGAGAAGGCTCAGTAGAAACCTCAGAGCCCCTGCCAGTGCCTAAAGGGGCTCCAAGAGCTGCAGAGGGACTGGGGACAAGGCATGGAGGGACAAGACAAGGGGAAATGGCTTCCCACTGCCAAAGGACAGGGTTGGATGGGATATTGGGAAGGAATTCCTCCCTGAGAGGGTGACAAGGCCATGGCACAGAGTGCCCACAGCAGCTGTGGCTGCCCCATCCCTGGAAATGCCCAGGGCCAGGCTGGACAAGGCTTGGAGCAATCTGGGATAGTAGAAGGTGTCCCTGCCCCTGGAATATGGCCACAAGGTGTGCCTTCTAATCCAACCCATTCCATGACCCCCTGACCCCTACAAGTGGCTGGCAGCCTTAGGGTGCATCTGTGAGCAGCCCTTTCAGAGGTATAAAACCAAAGTCTGCTCATGGGATTGTTCCATCACCCACTCAGCAGGTCCCAGCTCCCTTCTCCAGCCATCCTGCACAACCAAGGGCCCTGGGCTGTACCTGTGCCCCTGTGAGGGTCTGACTGCATGCACGAGGGTGCCCCAACCATCACCACAAAGCAGCCTCAGAATCAGACTGTGTTTGATGGCCAAGGCAAATGAGCCTGCAGGGACCCTGAGGTGCCACAACCCAGGACTCTGACTGAGCCAGAAATCCCACCACTGCCAGGACAAGATTTTGCTGGGAATATTGCCAGCAAAGAGTCACAAAGATGCTCCAGTGGTGAGTGGTGTGATCAGATCACCTAAGTGTGCTGTTTTATCATGTCAGGGTCTCCTCCAGTGAGCAGAGGTTGCAGGGACTGAACCCAACCCCTCTGAGCTGTTGAGATCCAGGCACTTCCCTTCACCCTGCCCCAAGGTGCTCCCACTCATCCTTCCCCCTGCACAAGCTCTGGGTTCTGCCTTCCTTCCCCCACACAGGAGTCTGTGCAAAGAGCCAGTTTTATTCACACAGGCAAGAAAACACAAAACATACAGGAACTGTACAGGGAGGCTCCACTTTCCACACACACACCATCACTATTAACAATATTTCAGAAAGAATAAATAAAAGTGATGTTGCTATAGAAACCCACGAGGATGATGCTCTCTGTTCATCACACAGTTGACCTTGCAGACCTCATCCTTCCCAGCTGCACCTCTTCAGTTTGAAAAGTACTTCTCCAGCACCTTGGTTAAAAGCCCTGTGTCCTGAAAAACAAGACACAATGGTAAGACATGAGGTCATTCACACAACCACCACCATCACCACCCATGCTGGGCACCTGGGAGAGACCAGACAAACATCCCATGCTGGAGCATAATGGCTCTTCAGGGGTGGCTTGGGATGGCACATGGGAAGGACAGAGCCAGAAGCCTCCCATCTGTGCCCCAAAGGCTGAAACACAACTCAGATGTCAGAGGGAAACTTCATCCCAGTGAGGCAGCAGCCACTGGGCTGAGCTTCAGGGGAGAGCCTCACTTAGCAGAGAATGTGAGAAGGCAAAAAGGGACAGAAAACACAGCAGGGAAGAGTCACAGAAGAGTTTGTGGGATTGGCACTGACCACAGGTCCCAGAGCTACACAGGACAGCACCTGCCTTCAGGCAGAAGGGCTCTCCCCATACTGGAGCTGTTCCATTCCACACACATGGCCTCTGCATCCTGGGGAATCAATGCCACACACCCAAGGAGATGGCAAAGGATGGGAAAAACCCTCCTCTGCCAGCCCAAAGTTTGTCACAGAGCAACAGGACAGCACTGTGAAACCCCAGCATGCTGAGAGCTGAGCTCTGTCTGCCACACACAGCCGGAAAGTTGAGATGGAAATGAGAGATCCTGAGCAGGGCCTGGACCGAGGGGCAGAGCTATGAAAAAGCCTGTGAGGAAGGTGGGAACGTGGCACACAGATCAGTCCAGGCTGGGTGCTGACACCTGGTGTCCAACAGCAGTCTTGCTGAGGGGGGAATTTGGACTAGCCACAAGAGCAAGAAAAAATAAGGTCACACAGAACAGTATAACATGGACAGCACTCAGAGGCACTGGGGAGAAGCAGTTCTGTAATATCCACAGCAGCACAGATGTGAGGATGCCCTGGGGATGGGTGGGAAAAAGGAGCAGGAGGGCAGGAGCTGGGGAAGTGAGGTGCTCAGAGATGCCCAGGGGGCAAAACCAGAAACAGCACCCAGCAAGGTGACAGGGAACTGCCAGAGGAGAGGCTCCAGGCTTTGGGAAGAGAAAGTGAGGGGCAGGAGCCAGTTACACTTTGAGTACATGTGTGTAATCCCACCTTGCCTTACAGAGGCACTGGGCTACAGGCAGGCACTGGCCAGCACCTGCACAGCACACCCAGCAGCAGAGCCCTGGCACCCACTGGCCAGGCTGTGGCACCCAGCTGGAACCTGTAGTGCAGTACCAGCACTCAGGGCAGCCTTTGCACAGGCACATCTGTAAAATGAGCTGTGATCTATGGAGGGGATAGCCCCACAGAGCACCTTTACCAAATTCACACTATATGCTCAGAAACAAGGCAGCACATCTACCAGCTCTCCCACCCTCTCAACAAGTGCCCTCCTGCTCAAAGGTTCCTTGGGGAGCATGGGGCTCCACAGCCCTCATATCTCCTTTCCAGCAGCATCTGAGAAGCAAACACTGCAGCAGCCCAGCCCAGCACACCACACAGAGTGGGGTGGGCTAGTGCCTTCATCCATGTCCAGCTGTATCCTCACTGTGGAAAGCCCTCTACCAGTGGGAACAGCCCTCTGAGACGCATCAGTTTACTTTAATCTGCTAAAAGTGATTCCAAAAGGTGCTTGAACAATCAGTAGCTCTCAGGCTCCCAGTCCTGCAACTCTGTTCCACTGTGCCAGAGAGGAGCAAGCCCTGCCTAACCCTGCATAGCAGAAATAGCTTTACCTGCATGCAGTGCTACTGGATAGCTCCTCAGGCATCTGGCTCGGTGGGACAGCACAGGCAGGACTGACTTAAGAGGATTTCATGCTTGTTAGAGTCCCAGTTACTTCCTGCAGTGACTGGAAAGGGTGAGACCCCAGGGAAGTGTGCAGGAGGCAACAGACAAGCAGAGCCACACAGACTAATTCCATCTATGAATGCAGAAATTCCATCCCTGCACTGAGCAATTCCATCTCTACATCCTGCCTGAGGATCTGTGCCTGTGCATTGCTGCCAGGGGCAGCTTTTCACTAGGAGCCAAGTGAGCTCAAAGGTAAAAGCCACAGTGAAGCTCCTGCCCTCTCCCTGCTCCCCAAAACCTGCTCTGCAGCAGGAGCACAACACACCCTGTGCAAGGCTTTGTGCCCTCAGCATCGAGGAATCCCAACCACACTGACACAGAGCCAAAGCTCTTTGACTGATGCCTTTCCCTTCACATACTTTGTCTCTCTTGATCTCTTGCTGTGGAAATAATAAGAAGAAAGGAATTCCCTGTCCTGGGAAAAGGGGACACCATGCTTTTCTGCATCTGGCTGAGGAAGACCCAGATGCTTATTAACAGCCCCTGGAGACCATCACTGTCACAGCTCCACTGCAGTGTTACCTGCTCATCCTCACACCCTTCCCAAGCACCTGAGACTGTCACTGCCCAGCTAGGCACAAGCCTCAGGACACTTCTCTCTCCCTTTATGGTTTGTCTTAAGAAGTGGTTTAAGGAGGGTTAAAAGGAAGGTAAAGATGGGAAAGCACCAGTAGCAGCTGTGCAGGTGCTCCCATCTCCAGCACAGCTCCTCCACCCTTCCGCTCCGAGCATCTCCCTCCACCTAAGTCAATATTCACCTGGTCAGGAAGGTCATATTTCCCTCGGTTCTCATCCAATAGCCTTTCTTGCAGGAGGATTTTCAGGAGCTCCCGGGTCAGCAGTTCCACAATGTCCTCCATCAGGGCTCGTAGAGAGGGACTGAAGACCACTGGCACTGCAGGCTCCTCCGGAGTCTCCAGGTGTGGGGAGCCTGTGACACTCTTCTTCCCCATGAAGTGACCTGGAATACCACACACGGTGTGTCTGGGGGGACTCACCAGCAGCAACTAACGAGGAGCACCAAGTCACCAATGCCCAAACCAGCTGAGCCAAGAGAAACCCAGAAATCTCAAGCCCTCACTCCACACGGGATTTTTGGAAAACTTCCCTCTCTGTTCCTGCTGACAAGATCTCTGGATCTGCCGTGCAGGGATGCTGAGCCTCATATTCCAGGGATGCTAATACCGGTCAGTCTGCTGGAAATGTTGGACCTGCTGCCCAGGGATGCGGGTGGAGGTGACTTCACCCCTGCCCGTGGTGGCACTGCCAGCACCCCCTCCCTGGTGGGAGCAGGGGGCTCCGCACAGGACAGCGCACATCCCGCGTGTCCCCGCGCCCCGCCCGGTACCTGTTGCCCAGAGGTTGCCGCGGGGGTTGACCTTGATCTTGGCAGCCTGGCTGCGGTGCTCGGCTAGGTCCAGGTGCACGGCTGGTCCCAGCGCGGCTCCGCACAGCAGCAGCAGCAGGCAGCGCAGCGCCATCGCCGCGGGACCCGCGCCCGCCGCCGCCGCTCCCGGTTATACCCGCGGGGCGGGACCGCTCCAGCCCCGTTATACCCGCGGGGCGGGACCGGGACCGGCTCCAGCCCCGTTATACCCGCGGGGCGGGACCGGGACCGCCCCAACCCGCCCGGTTATACCCGCGGGGCGGGACCGGGACCGGGACCACTCCAGCCCGCCCGGTTCTACCCGCGGGACCGGCACCGGCTCAGCCCGGCCGGCCCCGCCCCGGCTGACACACTGCGATCCTCCGCCGGTGCCCTCCGGGTGTAGCGGAGATGTGACTGACCCGTCACCGCGGCGAACAGTGACAGACTCACTCCTGAGTCTGATCCCATCCCCAGATCTCTCCGTCGTGGTCTGACCATGCTTCCACCTTCTCCACGCTGCCTTTTTGCACCGCAGCTCAGCCATGAGCTTCGTTTCCAGTTTAGCTCAACCCCATCTCCCGATACACGTACCTGCACACCTGATTATCGGGATGTGTTGGAGTGGTGGTCCGAGCCTGCATCTTAGCTAGTTGGAAAAATCCTATTATGAGAATATGTATTGGGGAGAGTTGTTGCTTTTAACCATTCAGCTTTTAGCCACTTGCTTTTAACCATTCGCTTATTGTCACTGCATTTGCCATTGCTTTTAGCTGTTGCTTGTCTGTGTGCTTTTGAGACTGATGTGCTTTGTAATAAATAACTTTAATAAGCTGCTTTTCTTATTTAAGATAACCCAACGAAGTAGGAGCCAAGAGCTCAGAGCAGGAGCGTAAAAGCTCCAGAGTTGGTGCCATAGAGCACTGGAGATCCAAAGAACCTCACAGGGATGGATAATCTGAAGATCCTGTTCTTAAGGAGCTGCCAGCTCTACCCAGCTCCTTTATTTTCCAGAGCAGCCTCCCAGAGGGTCCCACTTACTGCAGGGCATGACACCAGAGCCTGTGTGTCACTTCTCACCTCTTCCACTCCCTTTGAGATTTTGCAGACCATTATTTCCTGATTACTATATCCAAACCTTCCATGGATAATCATGCTCCCCACGAGCTCCTCTTTTTCCATTAATGGGATGGAGCTGTGACCAGCCATGCCAGGGACACAGAGAGTGGAGGCCTGGGACACAGACTGTGTGTGCCCAGGGCTCAAAGGAAGTGAACTCCAGGTGAAACAAAGCATTTGATCAGAGGGCTCCAAGGCACAGGGTTGTGCTGTTTCTTCTTGTTCCCTGCCTGCAGCCCACAGGGATTCCTCCAGGTTCCATATTTACACAGGGATACTCTCAGGGTCTGGAGCACAGCAGGTTGGGGTAACCAGGGTCAGACATAGTCCTGGAAGGTCCATATGAGGAGGTGAAGCCAGGCACTGCTGAGCTCCCACAACACAGATCAATGACAGACCACAGGCCCAGGACTGAAATCAAGTGGTTCCTGGGTTCATGTGGATAGAGAGAAGCCCCAGGTGAGACCCATGAGAGCTAATTAGTGTCCCAAAGGCCCTGACAACTTCTGCTGGATTCACAATTCCAGAACTTTGCAAGGAGGTGCTGATCAGTGGGGATGAGATTACCCACTTCTCCTGAGAAATGGCAGAGGGAATTCAATAGCTCAGCATGTGCTACTGTTCAGGAGGACAGGGATGGAGGTGACACATTACTCTTCAGCAAACTCAACTCTAAGCTTACAGAAAGAAAAAACAAATCCCAAAGTGTTCCTTTGTTACCAGGTATCCTTCCAAACTGTGTGAGTGTCCCCTTAGGTGGCCAAATCAGCAAGGGCTCCCTTACTGTTCCAGAGATGTGCCACAGTGATGGCCAAGGCCTTCTCCTCCCTCACCCATCAGGTGTGACACCTGTGCCAGCCTTGTGTCCAGGTGTGCTGGAGGTCCTGGACTCAAAAGGGGGATCTCACTCTGCTCTCTCACCATGCTCCTTCCCTGTGTTCAGCACTTGCCACTCAAGGTGACCCTTTAGGGGGCCACAGGGTGCATGAATACAGTGCTCACCCCAGATGTAGCATTTACAGCACTGCAGCCCCAACTCTGATGATCACATCATGGCTTTGTCTCCCCAGCTGAGTCAGCAGAGAGAGGAGACCTTGAGGCCCCTGGTCCCAGTGGTGCTGGTGGCTGGGAGCACAATTTGGGCTCTGGTGGCCCCTCCCAGTGCCCACATGCCAGTGCTGCACCTGGACAGACAGAAAAACCCCTTTACCTTCACTCTTTATTCTCTCAGTGTCCTGCACTGCCATTGCACCAACAAAACAAGCTTGAAATAGATGGGCATTATCCCAAGCCTTTTCTTCAAAACAGTTCTGAATTTACTCATGGTGGTCAAAGTGATGGAAGTTTTGGGTGTCTGGAGAAGGTGGGGGATGTAGGAAGGGCAGGAAGAGGAGGATGTGATATCCAGAGAAGGTGCTGCATGTGAAGGAAGATCCTGATGCTGCCCAGCACTGGCACAGCCAGTGCTTCTCCTTACCCTGGGGAAGGGCTGTCTTTTGGAAAGCTGAGCAGCAATCCTCCACTGTGGGGAACAGCAAGCTGAAGGGTTACCTGCAGGATTAGGGAGGATGAGGCCAGGGATGAAGTGATCCCAATTACAGAGGGCAGATGAAAGAGCCCCGGGCAATTTTGGCACCAACTGAAGCATGACACAGTTAAGTCCCACTCCTTCCTTGCTCCTCACAGGCAGCCCCAGGGGACAAGGGATAAGCAGTGGGAAGCTGCAGGGTTTCAAACAGGATGAAGGCTTTTGCACTGCTCCAATTAGATACACAACAAAGTGCACACAGATCTTCCTTCTTTTTCAGCTGCTGTTATCTCAGCCAAGGTGGGAGCAGAGGAACAAGTATTTTCTATCCCAGCAGCACTGCTAAGCAAGCTTGGGAAAGGCTGGGAAATCAGGGAGCTTCTGCCCTTTTGCAGTGCCACCATAAACCTTCAGAAACTGAGGGGATGTCAGATTAATGGCTGAGTACTAAGGCTTGACCTCATGGTGTGTGTGTGGGAAATGTAAGCCCATAACCCTGATTTCAAGTCTGGAAGGAGCACTGGAACAGCTGCTCAGAGACATGTTGGAGGCTAAAAGTGGGAGCACAGTTCAGGGCAGCCAGTGGGGCTTTAATGGAAAACTCCTGGGTTGGCAGCCCCAGAAGTGACTCCTTGGAAAATGGCAGGGCTGGGTGAGAGCAGCCCTGCACAGCCCCCCACCATCCAGGAATGTCCCTTCCCACCCAAAACACCTCAAAGTTCCAGGTATCTTCAGCTTCCCCAGATGCCTGAGGCTGGAGGGAGCAGGGGTTGTTTTGTTCTGTTTTCCCCCAGCAATTGACACACACAGTTTATTCTGGATGGCTGCTGACCACAGAACTGACATTTTCACAGCACAATCTGTAACAGCCCCAACGTTTCAGACAGTAACACTTAACTTGGAACCCGTTGTTTTATAAATAGAGTTAAAATTGGTTTTTCTCCCTGTGCACCATTTTGTATTTATGTCCATTTAAATTTCATCTTTTTTTATTACCCAGTCTCTTCCTTCCTCTCTTCTGTTCTTTACCTTTTAGCAAACAATTTCCCCTGTAAGGATCTAGCCATCTGCTCCAGGGCTGCTTCCTTCCTTCAGCAGCCTTTGTTGAGGGACCATGACAAATACCTTTGGGAAATCCAGGTGGATGATCCCTGCGGGTTCACCTTGACCATAAGCCTCCAAATTCCTTCAACAAGTTCCAGGTCTATTCTTAGGGTGTTCTGTTCCTTACCAAACTCCTCTCCAAGTAGGGATAAGATGAGCAATAACAGACCTGTGAAACAGGCACTAGTAGCAAATCCTCTAAATGCACCTAAAGATGAAGCAGGATTTCACCAGGTAAAGAAAGGAAATCACAACTAAGGAAAATAAATGGATGTAAAAACTGCACAGCCAAAAGGGCCTCACTAACAAATGTAACAGGCCAACCTGAAAATACCCTGGGTTCAAGGGCTTTAAAGCAAGGTCCATTTTGGTTTTTTTCTGCTTTGCATCCAGGTCTGGAGTCCTCAACACAAGAAAAACTAGTTGGAGCAAGTCCAGATATGGCCAGAGATGCTCTGAGTGCTGGAGCCCCTCTGCTCTGGAGCCAGGCTGGGAGAGCTGGGGGTGCTCACCTGGAGAGGAGAAGGATCCAGGGAGATCCTAAAGTTCCTGCCAGTGCCTGGAACAGCTCCAAGAGAGCTGGAGAGGGACTTCAAACAAGGGCCTGGAGTGACAACACAAGGGGGAAATAATTTCCCACTGCCAGAGGACAGGGTAAATAGCATAGTGGGAAGACTCTTCCCTGTGAGGGTGGTAAGGCCCTGGCACAGGGTGCCCAGAGCAGCTGTGCCTGCCCCATGCCAGGAAATGTCCAAGACCAGATTGGACATGGCTTGGAGCAACTTGGTCTAGTGGAAGGTGTCACTAGCTGGGCTTTAAGGTCCCTTCCAGCCCAAATCATTCTGAGATTCCATGCTTTAGTACCTTTGGCACTGACTCTGGACCCCAGAGAGAGGTCTGGCAAGGGAGAGACTCCATGCTGTGGGGTTCAGGCTTCCCAGGCCCTGCAAATATCCACCTGGGCAGGCCAGTATGTGCTCAAACTGATGGCTCTAATAAAAAGCAAACACAAAGAGCAAAGGCCTCGAATGCCCCTATTTGTCTCCTTCACAGAACTCCTGGTGCCAATAAAACTCTTAGCAGCAGTTAGGTTGCTTCAACCTCTTCACCATTTTTCCAAAGTCAGGTCCTGACATGCCTGAGGGTATATTTTCATGCATTTTTCTCTTGTTTACAAAGATTAAATCCCTCTGTTACATCCACTTGTCCACAGGCAATAGCTGTTGTTTATAAAGGATAAAATTTGAAGTCTTGCACATCTTGTTTTCAACTCATTTTCAATTTTCATTTAAGCTGTAAATGAGCTGTGGTTTTCCCTGAGGTCTCCCTTTCACTCCACACTGCTGGACATACACAAATAACTGCTCTGCAAGAAGACTTAGAGAAGAAAATCGTGTTTTCTTCCAGGCAAATCCAGGCCCAGCTCAGAAGTGTCCCAGCCAGAATTATACAGCAGAAATCTGACAGCCCAGTTTGAATGAATCAAGGCTCAGAGAAGTTAATTTCCTCCATATTATTTTTCCTTCAGGTCTGTTTCTATGGGGAAAGGGGTGGTTGAAAAACAAAGGCAATACCAAGACATTCAGCAGAGGGAGATGCAGGAAGAATTTTTGAATTGTTAAACAGAAGGAATGCAAATAGTCAAAAGATGAGAAGAAGGAGCAAGAGACTGAGCAGCTGCTCCATCCTGGATGACAGAGGTTCTGAATCACAAAAGGTGAATTTCTAGTCCATCCCTATTTAGACTGTTGTTCTCTGTGAAGATGTTTATTTCCCCCAAGGTTTAGGAAACTCTGCTAGATAGGCATTCACAGGACCTGCCAGAACTGAACAAGTGTATCAATTTCCCCATGAGCTGGAGTAGGTTTAATAGAAAATGTGCTCAACTAGCAGGCCAGGACATAGAGGCAGGTCCTGCTCCATGGGGAACCAGGATTATGTGTGATGGAGCTGATGGGTTTTTACAGAAACTGAGGGATAAGCAAGGTAAGCAAACACAAGGAGGAATTCTTACAGCTGGGCAGACTAGGAACCTGCAGCAAAGCCACCCAGTTAGGGCAAAATAGAGCAACCAAGTCAGATTTCCCAGGAAAGCCCCTGTGTCCCATATGAATCCAACATGCTCAGGCTGGTAGATCCACTCCAGCAGAGCCCTGTGGCCCCTGACAGGTGAGAATCTGGGTGCAGATGACAAAGGGACAGAAGTGTTACGAGGTTGGGAAGAGGTAAAAGGGGCAGGAGGCTGGTTCAAAGCACAGTGTGGGTGCTGTTTCTCTTCTCCCAGCAATGAGAGTCAGATAAGTCACCCACCACCCATCAACTCCCACCCTGAGCTGCTGGCACTGTGGGAACAGCACAGGCTGGGTGCCCCTGGCATCACCCCAGTGCACCTTCCTGGAGGATGGAACCAGGACATTCCTCATCTGATTCAGCCACTGAGTCACTGTGTGGGTCACACAAACAGCTGCTTTGCACTGCCCTGCTCTGGCACAGGAGCCATCCCCAAGGCATCTGCTCTAAGCAGCTCCTCTCCTCCTTCTCTCCTCCTCTGTCTCCTCTACTTCTCCTGGCCAACTTTTGTGCTGTCCTAGGAGCTGCAAGCTTTGTTTGCCTTGTGCATTTCTCCAGCAGAGAGTGGTCTTCATGCATGAACCAGGTTTCTTCTTGAAGATGCTCCTTGGTGAAAAATACAGTTGATCTGTTCTGATTTTATGGGCACGAAAATCACCATGAAATCACCCATTCTCATTAAAGACAGTGGGGAACTGACCATCTGACAAAACCTGAGCTCTGTGAACCCCTGCAAAGCAATAAGCAGCAACAGATCTGGATGAACCACCCTGATGCTCATTGCTGTTCAACCAACAACCATGCATTAAAGCATCACAAATACACAAAAACAGCCTCTGTCTCACAGAGCTCCAGCTTGCAGCATATCACCCACCCCTCACAGCCCACTTCCCAACCATCATGCTCTTGCTTATGTATTTAGCTTTGATAGGGAGAAAAAAAAAATCACCCACTAGAATTCCAGCAGCCATCAGACACAGCCCAGCATGGTTTGTGGCTTTGCTCCATGGAACAGCTCCTGCCAGTGAAGGAAATCTGTGCCCTGAACTGCGGATGTGACTGAACTGCAATTAAGCACTGGAATTGCTACCAGAAAACCTGCTCTGTTTGGCTGTAACCAACCACAACAGAGACAGGAGCAATCAGCCCTGGCAGACTTCTCCCTTCATTTTTTCCTCCTTTATAAACCAGACCTTTCAACACCCACATACTTTACAAACAAATCCCATTCCTGTGGTGACACAAAGGTCTCCATCCATTTCCAAAGCCTCCAGTATCATTGACTGCTGGAACTGCCCAGTTTCACCTTTAAAAAAAAGTAGCATAAAACTGAAATAAAACATAAACACATCAAGTTCTACCATAAACCACCCTGGCTCTGTGGGAGCTCAGAAGTGCTCCCAAACACCTCAGCATCAGCACACAGCCAGCCAGAGACCCTGCTCACCCTCTGGCTTTTCTGCTCAGCAAAGCAGAATAAATCTGGTGAGGATGAAGCCAACAACAACTCAGTGTCATCCTGCCCCCATATCCCCAGTTTCCAGCCTGTGCAGGCTCATCCCCAACACTCCCTCACTCCACTGTGGCAGGAAAGGTGCTGCTGGAAGGCAGGAGGTGATGTGAGAGGTCACACAGAAGGTGGTGGGTGTTGGAGCTGTGATAGGGTTGACTGCTGAATTATTGATGTTTAGAATTAACTCCCCATTTCACAACTGCAGGTAACAGAACCACATTCTCAGCTGCATAGAGCTGAAAACAGGAAGAACAGGGGCTTCAGAGATGAATTCTCAAATGCCACATGGCAGCCCCTGGTTTAGGACAATTGTTCCTGTTCTGCAAGCACCTGCAGAGCCTGGACACAAGCCTCCAAAGCTGAGCTGCAACAGGGGCTCCAGCCACCCCTCACCCCAACCACCCTGCATTTTTAAAGTATTTCCTGTTCAATTCCTTCACAGAGCACCAGGCAAGAGCAGGGCACATCCTCCTGCAAGAGCTCACGTTGGTCCTGTGTCCCTCAGCCAGGGACTCCTGACACCAGCTGCCACCCTCTGGACACATCATCCTGCCACAGAACTGCAGCCTCAGCAGTTTGAGAGCTAAACCTTGCTTTACAATCCTTTGTGTTTTACCCTTTCTTTTGTTAAATTAATTCAGTGACAAGAACTCAACTGCATTTGCACACTCAGAATTTTGGAGAAGGTCTGAAAGGGAGAGGACTTGGAGAGCAGCAGCAGCACTCCCAGCAAGTGCTTATGAGGAGGTGTTGATTAGCAGCTTTCAGACAAGCTCAACTCAGCCCTTTGTGTGAGCCCAAGTCTAAAACTCATTTATGCACAAAAGCTGTTCAGTCTCAAGGCAAAGCAGGGACAGACTCAGGCTCCACATGAGCTGCAAAGGCAGAAATGCCTCAGGAAGGTGCTCTACAGCAATAGCAGCTCTCAAAGACTCTGTTCTCTCAGTGCTGCCTGGGTTTGACTTCTGACACAACACCCCACCCTTAACTCATGAATTACAGAGAACTTTTATCCACATTCTCCTCTCAAGGGCTTTAACACTGGGGGTAAGAGATACAGATTTTATTACCATTTTTATTAAGAAGCTATGATTACTCAGAGCCACAGGCCCAAGTTTGTAGGCTCTTTCAGTGCCATTACAGGTGATGTTTGTTTGCTTCATCTTACATAGGGAACAAAGCACCTCTTAACATCAAAACCAAAATTCACCTCCAGAGATGGGAGAGGCCTGAAAAACCCAATGAGAGACATATGCAAGAAACTGCAAACAGTCATAAACACCCCAGTGGATTTTGTCCTTGCTTTTTCTGACTGTTTTTGCTTTATACAAACTGCCTGTGTGGCTTCAGTGATCATTTGCAATGATTCCTGTTGCTCTGGAATCCTGGAGCAGTCATGGAGAAGAGCTGATAAACTGCAGCACTGCTGCCTTGCACCTGTTCCCTGGGCTCTTTCTGACAACATCTCCACCAGCAGGATCACAAGCCTGAATGAGAAGCTCAGAAAAAACCAGCTGCTGCACATGGTGACAAGGGGGTTTTTTATTTCAGACCCCAGGGCAGTCTGTAGCTTTCAGGTGAGCTGTGAGATGTGGTCAGTTCACAGGACACCTGAAACCCTTTACTACTGCATCCTGCTAAATCATCCCTGTCAAAGAGCTGAGGGTATTTCCTATCTCAATCCTTCTGTTACCTAGAGCCACAATGCACAAAATAATCCTTTGCCATCTTCTACCCCAAACACTTTGCAGAGTTCAGGCAGATTATTTCAGTGTGATTTACAAAAACACAGAAATATTGAATGATCAACAGCTCAAGAGAGATTATTCTCCAAAAACAGGTGAGAAGAGCAGCTGCTACTGCTCTGTGAAGAGAGAATAAGTTAGATGGTGGCTCTAGGAGTAGGTGTTTAACAGCAAAGCCCAGGTGTCCCCCAAAACCTGGGCAAGGGGGCTGCTCTCTTTAGGGCAATAACAAAAAACGTGGCAAGAGGTAAAATCTTTATTCCAGTTCTGAATTGGAAAAAAACCATCATGGCAACAACTCACCATTGGACTCAGTAAGCACAAGGAAGGGGGCACTGGCCCGGCCAGACTGAGGACATGATCCCAGAGGCACTTGGAGAGGAAGCTCAGCTTCAAAGTACAAGCACTAAACATTTTGGCTCAATTTTTTAATATAAAAATTCACTAAAAAGGCTAAAATGTGACAAACCATTGGAAATACTGTGACAAACATTCACCCTTACGCAGTAAAAATCAAAACAAACCCAAACTGTCAAGAAGCTTTGAAATGCATGCTTTCTTCTTTCTCCTGGCACATCAGACCATCAGCTACTTCAAATGTTCATCTAGAAAATCCATGGCACCTTGTAGCTCAGTGCAAGGGATTACTCTCGATGGACCAGCACAAACAAACCCAGTAAAAAGAGGACTGCATACTGGAAAAGAGAGCAGAGGAGACACAGGAGTGCACACTGGTATCTACAGCAGCAAACGTGCAGGACACAGGGTTCTGCTGTGTTTTTGTGAAGGAATCATAGCTGGGGAGGGAAAAGCAGGCAGGAAATAGAAGAGCTCTTACCTTAAATTTTGGATAATCGTTCATTAAGATGGTCACGATTCCTATATAGGGCACAAATCTGCAAGAATAAAGGTCATATAAAGAATAAAGGACAAATCTGGTGACAATTCTGATCAACTCTGAGCCTTACTTCTGTGTGCATCCAGTATCAACATCCAGGATGCAGCTCTCAACTTGATGCCTTTGCTTAAGCCAAACTAAGAACTGAACTCTCCACACTCTCAGGCAGGTTACAAAGCCCAGCAGGGACAGCTCAACACAAGGGGGGATTTACCAGATGGCTTTTGGGGACAGCAGTGTGAAAAGCCCCATCATTTTCAACTGCACTTACCCTCTTGCTCGCCCTACAACATCCTTCTTCTCCAGCCAGTGCTGCCCCTGTTTGTAGAGCCCTCTGTCATCCACAGCATTGTTATCTCCCTTTGTCAAAAATTTGATGTCTCCATTTTGCCTGGTAAAGACAAGACAGCCAGGTAAGGCAGGACAGAAACTGGTTAAAAACTATTCTACAAGCATGGAGAGACCAACACAAGGGTTCTAGAAGCAACCATGTCCTACAATTCAAGAAAGACAGAAGAGGGAAACTCTGTCAAACGCAGCAGAAAGCAGATGGTTTGGAAAAAACTGTCAGAGGAAGAATGAATTCTGGCCCCAGCCAAGCTTTCCAGCAGTTTCAGAACAGAACCAGCAGGACAAGCCATTTCTAGTGCAGATGCAGCTAATGCCTCTTGGCTTTTGACCCATCTTGTGTTGATGCTTCTCTTGCTTCACACAAATGTTGGATTCTGGTCTCCCTGCTACCACACAAAAGGAGAGGTTGGGATTGAAGCACACAGCTCTACTCAGCAGTAGGCAGAAGCAAGCTGAAATTTAGAAGTGATTAGGAAAGTGGGACAGAAAAAAAACCAAATAATACCATGATGACACTGCATGAACTCACGATGTGCCTACATCTGGAATGCTCTGGGCAGTGCTGAGCCCCCCAGACCCTTTTCTGCAATGGAGAGAAGAAGTGGCAAAGGTTGAAAAATGGTTAACAAGGTCTGAAACCACTTCCATACAAGAAACTACAGACCAGCCTGGAAAAGACAGAACTGATGGGAGATATGACACAGTCTACCACAAATGCCAGCAACAACCAAATAGCTTTTCACTGTCTCTTCCAATGCAAGAGCCTGAGGGTACCAAAGGAGCTCAAAAGTAATGGGTTAAAACAGGGAGAGAAGGTGGTATGCAGAAATAGCCATAGCACAAACTAAACCATGTCTCTCTGCAAGGCATTTTGGTTTGCAAAAGATTATATTGACTCAAAAATTGACCTGATACTCCACATAAAAGAGGAAATCAGGCTATTCATAAAGAACTAGGACTTTGTGCTTGAGACTGTAACCTGCAGAAAGCAGGGAAATTATCACTACATACTCTGTCTTTAAATAATCCTGAGATGAATTAGCTTGCAAGAAATGGGATCACAGAGCAGATGAATCTTTCCTTTGACCAGGGAAAAGCTTTATAAATTGTTTCTCAGCCATTCCTGTTCAGATGCTGGACAGCAGCCCAGAAAGTGGCACTACTCAGGGATATGTCACTGTCACTTTCCAGTGGCACCTGTGGGCAGGTGCTGAGCAGGAGCATCCTTGAATCTCACCTCTCACAGAAATGACTGATGGAATGCAGGAAAGGAAAGCAGGCAGTTCTTTAGAGCTCAGGCTGTTTTCATCATGCCTGAACACCCATAGGTTCTTTAACAGGAGAAGCTTAGAAAGGAAAAAAACCCACAGCTTTCTCCAAAGCACATCTGGCTTGTTGTGTGGGAACAACACTCTGGGAGCTTAGAGACACGGTCTGGGAAAAGATAAAGATCCCAAAAGGTGCAGATAATGTTGTTTAGGTCTGAAGAGTGACAGTGTAGGAGTGCAGCACCTTACTGAGCAGAGCCAAGGCTCTGTCACGACACAGTGTGAGGAGCCCACTGTGCACTCCTCTGCTGTCTGAAGTGAGTGAACACTGGTCTGGCTGCCCTGCTCCAAAACCACTAAGTAAATTTTGACTGTACACTCTGTGTTAGTAATAAAGGACAAATTCAATTTTGGGCTGAAACAAGAAGAAAAGGCCAGCAAGTAACAGACATTTTCTCACTGACACAATATTGATGTGAAACTGGGCCCTGAGGTGCCCCAAAATCATAGGGAACACTGTTTTTGTTTTCCTGCATTTTGACACTCCTTCAGCTTCTGCAGAAACTTTTCACTTCCAAACTGGCACTACAAAATTATTCTTTAAGTAGTGAAAGAAGCAACTGACAGCCAAATCCTGTCTTCAGTTCCCAGGTTTAGGTTGCAGTATGGGTTTTTCAGTTTATCTCTCCTAATAAAAAAGATTAGGTTTGTGTTTGGTTGTTTCAGTTAAATGAAACCTAAAATTCTGCAGAATGGTTTCACCTTCCCAGGATTGGGACTGTGGTCCTGTTACATTTAAACAAAAAATAGTGCTGGATACCCTAATATCAAGGCAAAAAAGTAAAGTTGGGAAACATCTGGAGAGAAAATACTGCACAGAACAGGGGAGGAAGAAAACTGCATTTCACTTGAAAGAGTTCCCACAACACCACAAAAAATGCTCATGCAACATTAGGTGTCAAATTCAGTCCATAAACTGACCTTATTTTTAAATCACTGGTATCAAAGAACTGACATTGTTCAAAGTTCTAGGTACAGAATAAATTTGAACAGCAAACAATGCGCTTTGCTTACTGTGTGAAGCATTGTTTTGTTACCTCAGAGCCAGGATTCCAGCTCTGTATTTATGTGCACAAGGCTGGTGATCCTTGAGTAGGACTGGATAACTGGTCTGGATATTCCAACAGCTTTGGGAAAGGGACTCTCTCCATCCCCTCCAGATCTCAACCAGAGGAACCCTCAGATGTCACCTGGTGCAGCTCCAGCTCACACCAGAAACATTTACTCAGCAGAAACAGATGCTGGGACCCCAACCAGCTGCTGCCTCTCAGAGATGCCTTGAAGAATCAATGATTCAGTTCAAGACTCAAGTTTTCACTCCAACAACTCACATGGTTGGCTTGGAGAGGCCACAGCTCCATCCAGCAAAACAGGAAAGCTCATGACTGCAGTGGAAACCTTGGCTGAAAAACTAAGCCCTGTTCAGCCACAAAACCAATGCCTGTTCCATTCCTTCAGACACACAACCTCCCCAGTGCTGAGAGTGAACAGCACACAAAGACTCTGAGGATAACAACACAACTTTCTAGAGAGACACAAGGCCCTGAGTCTGCATGACAGCAAAGACCAGGACCATAGAGACAGGCTCTAAAATAACACATGCTACACACAAAGTATCTTTCTGCCACAGCTGTGCCCCACTAACAAGAATCACTTCACACACAAATGAAGCCATGCTAGAGCAGACAGCACAGCAGCTCAGGACAGAGAGGATGGCACAGGAGACTGTAAGTGGTGTCAACCTTCCAGTGCCTAAAGGGGCTCCAAGAGAGATGGAGAGGGACTTCAAACAGGGCTCTAAACAGGACAGGGGCAAGGGTTAGATGGGATATAAGGATTAAATTTTTCCCTGTGAGGGTGGTGGGGCCCTGGCACAGGCTGCCTAGAGAAGCTGTGGCTGCCCCTGAATCCCTGGCAGTGTCCAAGGCCAGGCTGGACAGGGCTTGGAGCAACCTGGGATAGTGGCAGGTGTCCCTGCCCATGGCAGGGGTGGAATGACCCCACCCTTAAGGTCCCTTCCAACCCTAACAATTCCATGATTCTACAGTCCAGGGCACTGGCACAGACTCTCAGCTTGTGCCTTCTGCTGGATGACCTTTACAAGTAAACCAAGTAGGACAGATTTTGTCTGTCTGAAACTTCTGTGTTACTTCCTACACCACCTGGATATTCATGATTGACATCCCACCCACTTATTTACCCAAGCAGATGAAGAACATCAATTAGGGAAAATCAGCAGTAGAACCCCCAGATTGTTAACATACTTCTCATGGATTTTCAGGACACGATGGACTATAGGAATTTCCCTTCCTTCTATCCTAAAGACAACAATTTCTCCCACTCTGATTGGATCTTCAATTCGGTTTGTGAGGAACAGGAGATCTCCTCTGTGGAAAGCAGGCTCCATACTCCCACTGAAAAAGAGGAGAGAAACAACTGAACAGTATTTAAACAGTTTAACAAAAATCTCACAAGAACCTCATGAGAAAGAGAAGCTGTGGATACCCCATTCCTGGAGTGATCAAGACCAGGCTGAAACCTTGAGGAAGAGCTGCTGAGAAAGCCACCTTAGACACTGGGCAACTGTGTAACCTCTATTGCAATCAGGTTTTCAATCATCATATTACCAGTAGTTTGGCTATGTTAGGAAAAGAGCAGTGTCAGTACCTGGGGTTACAAGCACATCCAAAGGGAAAAGCATTTTTAAGAAGCAAAAAGCTGATGACAAACACTATATTTTGATTTCTGAGCTCACCATTGGCAGGGCAATGATGGCAGGTTTGTAATGATGGGAAGCTTTTTTTTTTAAATTTATTTTTTAGAGATAGACAGACAGATACTCCTCAGGAACAAAGCACTGGGAGCATCAGGCTCTTGCATTCCCATCTGAAACAGACAAAGGGACTTGACAAAAATTTGTTACTGTGATTCATTACCACGACTCAATTTTTCTTCTGTCTTGTAAATGTCAATTGTTACCAACTACTCATCCTTCCTAATTCCACATAAATAATGCAAAACAGAACAATGAACTTTAAGTACTGCGTGCATTTGTGTTTTGCATTTTATCTTCACAGAGCACAGCAGATGCAGTTCAGAACAGCAGGTCACATCACTGTGACCTGTCTTTGTCACTGGGAGGAGCAGTGGGAAACATCTGTCCTGCACTTCACATCAGGAGGGAGTTCTGGTAAGCAGCACTTGGTCATGGCATTACAGCATTGCTGCATCATGAACACTGACACAGAAACACAAAGAAAAGGCCAGTGTGGCCACAGAGCAGGTGAAATATCCATGCCAGAATCCAATGGCAGCCCAGGGAATTTGTCCCAGGAAGCAGAAAGGTGAGAATAACATTGGTGGTACCCACTGCAGGATGCTGCTGCAAGGACAATGTGTGACACCCAAAACATACAGTCCCTTAAGCTCAGGACCACCTCTGTAACATTGACCAAATCATCACAGATGGGTTAGAAGAGACCTTCAAGATCATCCCATTCCACCCCCTGCCCCATGGGCAGGGATACCTTCCACTATCCCAGGTTGCTCCAAGCCCTGTTCAGCCTGGCCTGGAACACTTCCAGGAACGGGACAGCCACAGCCTCTTGTGCAGTCTGTGCCAAACGGGACACCCCATTGTCCCGTCACTCCCTGCCCGGGTAAAAAGTCCCTCTGCCTCTTTTTTACCAGCCCTTTACTAGCCGGCCGGCAGAGCGAGGTTGGATGCTCTTATTACCCACTCCCTCTCCCCTGGCTATTGCTGAGCCTGGATTCTTAAGGAGCTTCTGGCCCGCCGGGGCTGCGGCAGGAGCCTCTGTCTGAGCCAGCCCGGCGAAACCACCCGGGAGTTCAAGCCCCGCACCCCGGGACTGACCTCAGCACCACCACGATGGGGCTCTCGCTGCCCGTCACCACCATGAGCCCTTTCCAGATCATGAGGGCCGAGGACACGATCATGCCGAAGTTCAACACCTGGTAGTACAGCTGGGGAAGAAGGGGGTGGGTGAGGCCCCGCCAGCAGCGCACGGCGGGGCGGACCGGCCCTGTCCGCCCGCTCGGCTCTCCCCCCCGGCCCCCGGCCCCTCCGGCACCTGCCGCTTGTTCATGCGCCGCACATCGTCCAGAAAGTCCAGCGACAGCATCCTCGCCGCCGCCACCGCCCGCGCGGCCCCGCTTCCGCTTCCGCCTGCGTCACCGCCGCTTCCGCCCCGCGCGCGCAGCCGGGGGGACCCCGCAGCGGGAACGGAGCCGCGGCTCATCTGCGGCGGGAGCGCCCGCGCAGCCGGCACCGCATCCAACACAGCAGCCCTCCAGCCGACACCCCACCGTCCTCAAAACACCCCGCATCCAACACAACAGCCCTCCAGCCGACACCCCACCATCCTCAAAACACCCCGCATCCAACACAGCAGCCCTCCAGCCGACACCCCACCGTCCTCAAAACACCCCGCATCCAACACAGCAGCCCTCCAGCCGACACCCCACCGTCCTCAAAACACCCCGCATCCAACACAACAGCCCTCCAGCCGACACCCCACAGTCCACACAACGCCCATCCAACTGCAACACCGCCTCCAATCAAAAGCGATCCAACCAATTCCCAGTTCCATCCGTGCCTCTTCCAACCAGTCCCATCCAGCCCATTCGGCCAACACCCATTGAACCAAACTCCTATTCAACACCCGTTACACTTCACACCTCATTCAGCCAACGTCTCATCTAATTTACACCCCATATGACACCCCACCCAACCAACCCCAACACACTACACCCAGTCAACACCCCTCATCCAACCAACACACCATCCAACATCCACACAGCTCCAGTGCACTATATCCAAGCATTTCGAGACCAGATGGTGAGGAGCCCAAGCAAGGAGATAAATAGTTCTTAAATTATTTAAACATTGTCAGAGTAAACAATAACAAGCGAGTTCTGGCTCAACAGAATGAAAAAAATAATAGTATAGAAGGTAATTGTATTACACAAAGCATGGGTGTGACAAGGGATGAGGGAGAAAAGAGAGTCAATGTGACTACATGGAAAAGAAACATCTCCTAAGGGACAGGCAATGCCGAGGCACAGCAGCAGTTGTGGAGCTGCTGATGGAGTGCCAGCCCCTGCTGCACTGCAGGATGGTGGCTCCCACTAGTTCCAACACCTCTGTGAGCTGTGCTCTGCTCCTCTCCCCTCAAAATGAGCTGTCAGGGAGCCCTGGCACTGGGGATGCATCAGGAGCTCTGGAATAGTTTTGTTCTAGTTGATGCCGCTGATGGGATGGGGGATGTCATCCCCTTCTGGTGATGGCACCAATCTGAGCTCCCTGCTGGGATGAACCACTGGCAGCAGCCAGCTCAGGATGGCTCCAGCAGCACAACTCCACAAATGGCCAACATGTTCCCAAGGGAACCAGGCCCTCCTAAACACTGTACTCACCAGGGAGGATTAGGGCTACAAAATCCTCTTTCAAGGACGATTCAGGTCCAAGACATTTCATTAAACTGCATTTTGAAAAAGAATGTTGTTATTTGGGCAACTAAAGAATAATCAGCACAACTTACAGCTCAAACCCATCCCGTGTAACACGGATCCCAGATCGGCCAACATGGTGCTGACAAACGTGGTTGGCTGAGCCAGTGTTATGAGTCAAAATGAGTAACACAAAGGCAGGATGGGGAGAGAAAAGAAGCCATAAATAGAAGAAAGGGAGATTGGGAAGGCAAGGCTGGGGCTCTGGGCAGAGGCTGAGGTGGTGCACACTCAAAGGAGGAGAGCTTGTCTGAAGGAAACTGCAGCTGAAAAGTGCTCCTGGATCCTCAGGAGTTGGCCAAGCCCCACTGAGGATTCTGGCTCTACTTTCCCTTTTCACCTCTCTGGGCTGGCAGGGAGTTAGTGCTTAGGATGCAATGGCAGGGTTGGTTGGTTTTTTTTTCTGTTTTAAATTTCCCTTACAAATAGGAGTTAACGGAAAGCAACATCCATCCCAAGAAATCAACAGAATGTTTCAAAGATTTGCCCCATCCCCACCCTGGATTTTGAATAGAAACCCTCCAACAAAAAAACCCCAATCAACCAAAAGGGCTTTTTTTGCTTTTAAGTCTTAAGAGACTGAATGATTGTTCTGTGAGGTGCTGTTGGGGCCTTCTGCGCCACACGTCTGACTGTGCTCACAAAGAGCTGAGTCACTTTTGCACTCTTTGCATTTGTTGTCCTCTTCCACTGTAGTGTACAACTCGCCATTGTAGTCCTCATGTCCATTCTTACCCATCTCTGTTTGCAACTTCTGCCTTTCACCTTCCTCCTCCTCTTCCTCCTCTTCCTCCTCCTCCTCATCTTTGACTTTATGAACAATGAAGAGGTGTCTGTTGAGAGAGATGTGAGAGGTGTAGCACAGGCCACAGAAGGAGCACTGGAAGGTGGAGCTGTCGGTCTTGTGCCGGGGTATGTGTTCCTGGAACTCAGTCTGGCTGTCCGTCGCAAAGCTGCACTTTGCACATTTCCAAGGGGCTTTCAGTTTTTTGGCTGGTGGAGCATCCAAACCTGCAGTGCTCTCTGCCTGACCCAGCTCATCTGCTGCCATCCTCTTTGGAGATTTTGCCTTAAAAAATAGGATTAAAAAGTTACTTTATAATTTGAACCGATGGAAGAGTAAGTGCTAAAATCCACATGCGTCTGGAGATGCCTGAGGGTGAAGTGGTGCCTAGGGATTCCCGGGGCATCCCCCTCCCTACCCAAACCAAATGCCTCACCCAGCAGGATTTCAACTGCTGCCCTGTGATGTGAGGGGGGAATGCTAGGACAGGCTGGCATGATGGGGAAATAGTTTAGAATCAAGGAATCATGAGATGATTTGGGTTGGAAGGGACTTTAAAGCTCATCCAATTCCACCTCCTGCCATGGGCAGGGACACCTCCCACTATCCCAGGTTGCTCCAAGTCCTGTCCAGCCTGGCCTTGGACACTTCCAGAGATGGGCAGCCATGACCTCTCTGGGCAAAAATTTGGTTTGGTGTAGAAACAACTTATACTTTGGTGTGGGAAGGAGGAGCCCACAGAAGAGGGTCAGTTGAGGGACACAGGGGTAGTTATCAGCCCATACATTGCTTCTCAGATTTAACTCTGAACATTCTCCTCTCCACTCAGATTTTGTCTTAGTGGCATTTCTCAGTAACTTATCCCCTCTGTCTTAGAATCCTGCAGCTTCTTCTCCAGTGAGGATAACTCGCTTAAATATGTCCCTGCAGTGATATGCAAAATGTGTATTTTTAAAATAAATGGAGCAAAGAAGCCCAAGCAGACAATCCTCCACTCCAAACCAATCCAAAATAAAATCAATAGAACAGTTACATTTGCTATACAAAACTGCACACTCCTACTTAAGAAAAATGCAGTTCTAGCAAGTATTTATAAACAGAAAATAAATCTTTTATAACTGGCAAAAAAAAAGGGAGAAAGAAGAAAAATGTGCCATGAGTGGGGTACCAGGGGAAAACAAGGGTAGTAACAAATTTAAATTATAAAATAGACTGAATAAATGCCAGTAAACATGGCAAGAAAATCTTGAGAAATGCAAGATGCAAATTCACGGTGTCCTGGTGCTGGTACAGCTCAGCTGTGCTTGCACTGCTGACCCTGACCCTACCAGAGGGAACCAGGCTGGATGGAATTGAGTGAGGGAAGGAAATCTACCCTATGGATGGGAGGATTTGACTGGCACAAGACCACAGCTTGATGAAACACCCCAAATTAACAGCTACTCGCCAAGCACATTTAATTGCACATTTAATTTTCCATGAAAATAGACATCAGTTACTTCTGCTCTGTCTCCCTCTGGAGCTTTTGCTTTGGCCATCTGGGATAAGTCTGGGTTTTTGATGCCATGCATGAGGCTGATGTGGTTCTCCAGCATGAATGGTTGAGGAAATGTCTGATTTTCATCTGTACAGTACCTTGGAAATAAAAAAAAGGAAGACAATTTATTAGAGGATATGCTCTTTGTATTGTGTCAAATAGGTGGCATTGGAGACAGACTGGTGAGTAATTTACCATTAAATTACCAAAATACACAACAAAGCATCATTTTAATAGTAGTACATTACCCTGAGAGAAATCTAGAACAGTTTGGAGTTTGTCACAGTGCTCATGAATGAGAGTAAGGCATGTCTTCTTAACACTGCTAAATAAATATAAGGACTAGTGGGGATCAGGCATCCTGTGACAAGTGCCAAAGAGGGTAAATTATCAGGATGGAAAACATATGGGAGAACAACAAAAACGGACTCTGAGATGAGAGAACTACACAGAGAGAGCTGATGACTCGTGCGACACCCAGGAGACCTGCAGCACTCCCAAGTACCAGGGAGAGCCAGCATTACATCCACCAGACTGTACCACAGCACAGTGCTAACAGTTAAAATTCTCATCAAACTGCTGAAATTCCAACTTTGATACCAACAATCTAGCAGTCACTTACAGGTAACTCTTCGTGTTTGAACCTGGCAGGACTCCAGAGCTGCTACAGAGCTGCCTGACATCTCAAAAAAGAGCTGTGAGGGGAATGTGTCATCTGTACCTTTGCTCCTGGATCACTGAGATCTCCTGGACTAAGTGCCAGGCCTTGCAGACATAAACCAGCCCCCAGAAGTGCACAGGGGGCTCTGTTAGCAGTTAAGAAATTGAGAAAGCCAAGATTGAGTATCCGTGCTGTTCTGGTGCTTGCCAGCACAACATGGTGAAGGTCCATCAGCTACACATGGACCTGAGCAAGGGAAAGTGACACCAGAGTCCCCTGAAATGCCCTAATTCTATCTGAGACAGAGGCAGCAGAGAGGAGCTGAAGTGTCTCTGGGTATCAAAAATATCTTCTAAAAAGACAGAAGATTCCTACTAATCTTCCAGTAACTAGAGGGAAATTAAACAACAGTCAGTAATGATGTGAAAATGCAGACATGCTCACTGAATACTTCTGGGTTTTAACAGGAATTGCTCAGAGGATAAATCAATATTTAATGATGATGGAATTTTTCTTTTTTATGGAAGAAAGCTGAGAGATTATTAAGTGGTATTTATAAAAAATAAATGCTGCAAATCAAGTGTTTCAGACACTTGGTACTTAAGACTTGGAAAAGAAGAGTAAGATCTTATAACAATAACCAAGTGAATTATGAAAGAAAATACACAATACATCCCAGTATGTTGCAATTTGCCCTCATTTAGAATTATTTTCATGCAAGCAGGGAAAAGATGCTTGCCTAACCTGAATTACTCCAGGGACAAGCATGGCTGGAGGGTGTTCAAGTATGTCCTCCATCACTGATTTCTCCCTACAAATTTATCCAAAGCCAGAGACCTATGCAGGGCAGAGGGAGAAATGGGAAATCACAGCTGGGAATGTTAGAAGCCAGAGGAAAATCACCTACAAGCAAGCAGGGGAAGAGTCACAAAAATGGTCAGTAATCAGATCCATGACAGATTTTATTCATGTTTCAAATGGAAACCCAGGAGAAGAGGGTGACATGAAGCTGAGGCATCAAAACCCCTGAAGAGAGTAAGAGGTGAGAGTGATACAAAATTCCAAACAGGAAGAAGGAAAAGAGACATCAGAACCAGAAGAGATGAGGAGCAGTGGACATGTGATGCCTTACAGAGTGCTGAAAAGAGTCAAGGAGGAATTCAGAGACTGGAGGGTAAGATTTTTAGTGCAGTGCTCTACAAGCTAAGAGGGATCAAATGGAAGACAGGACAAGAGTCCTCAGATCCAAACAAAGAGCAGCTCCTGAAGATGCTGGGACAGTATTTCAAGGAAGAGGTTTCATCTGCAGGGGGCTGTGATTTCAGTGATTCTGCCACTACAGTGACTGAAAAGAGCATAACCACTATCCAATTAAGACTTCATCAACAGATTTTGAGAAAGAACAAGATGGAGAATTAAATACAACCACAATTTCCTTGGATTGCTAGCTGTGTTTTCGTTGCTGGCATAATCATTGCTCCTTGGGTGAACCACTGGATCCACAGCTGTGTGTTCTGAAAAGTAACAAGGTAATACACAGCAGGCTGGAATATCCTAGACTGTCAGGAATTTCTACACAAATCCTTCTTCCCAGTAACATCTTATATTCATTTTGATCCTGAAACATTCCACTTTAAAAACAACTGATCCAGAGAGAACAGATTTACAAAAATCAGGTGAGCATAACACCCAAGACCATCACCCACAAACTTAAAGCTGAATGAAACACAATAGAAGCCAATATTTCATTTCCTCCAGAGGTTCCAAGTCAGAAGAGTTACAACAAATGGAAAGTTTAGAAGTCTTAGATGAAAAAATGTCTCAGGAATGTATTCAAAGTGGAAATGCCTATGCTGTATCCATTTACTAAAAGCTGTTGTGGCTCACTACAGTCCAAAGAAATACAGTACTTGAGGAATGTACTTGTACTCTTCAGATGAGGTTTTAGCGACTTGAGTGCAGTGAAGTGACAACACACATCAGAAATGCTTGCATTAAACCAAAATTTTAGATAAACTGGAAAAACTCCCCAACCTACATCACTGCAAACTTCTTTTCCAACCCAAGTGTGCTTTAATCCTGTTTCAAAAGGATGTCTGTGAATGAGACAGGAAGGCATTATGCACAGTCACTCAGCATACAACTTTTCCTGCAGCAGTTACAGAGGTAGATTCATAAGCACTGGGCTTTGTCCTGAACCGAGATTGTATCCACAGTTAAATATGTTGAGCAATGATTTTTATTCACCACTATTTCCACAACTTGTCTGAAGTCTCCAGATCCGTTTTCCAACTCTGAGGTGTGACTTCCCAAACAATTCCAGCAAGATAAATTCTCTATTGCCCTGCAGCCTGTGCAGTCAGTTCTGCCCTTCTAAAGCAGTGGCAAGATCTGGTTCATTTATTAGGATTTTACATACCTTTTCCACCCAAGGAGAAGGCACAAGAGTGACGCATGACCACACCAACCAGAAAGCAGTGAAAGACTGGCCCAAGATTTTACTGGCTGCTTCACAATGATGCAAAACATAAATCTCATTTATCACCTGCAGATCTCAAATCACACCTTCCCTTACATTTCCAAAAGACATTCACTGTGTGGTCAAAAGCAAGGTCTTATTTTAACCACTAAATCTCTCGCGTTTAACACATTCTTCTCCTCACTTTCCTTACAGTCTGGAGTAGACAGGAGCAGCAGACACGAGTTATCCCAGCTCTCAGACTGGAGGGGCTGGAGTGGTGCTGCACAGCAGTTTGCCCAGTGCAGCAGGGTACATACCAGCAGGTGTAGACTTTCTTTGCTGTGTCGTGGTTGTTGCGGATGTGTCTGCGCAGGCTGTTGGAGGCGTTGAACGAGCGCTCGCACTGCCGGCACGGGTACCTCTTCATGGACTGCCAGGGAACACAGACAGCTGTGAGCAGCACCCACGTGCAAGGCAGGACTGGGCTCTAATCCCATGCTCTTCACATGGATGTTACCTCTCAGATGCTTTACTGATGTTTTTTATTATGTATGTGCTTCTCCTGCGGGTTCATTTCATGCAGAATTCACTCAGTGGAAGGTCCTTTCAGCCCCAGAAGGCAGCAGGACCCCAGTTAAGTACAAGTTCACTTACCCTTCTCACTTCTCATAATTCAGCACAGGGCAAGATGCTAAAAAGCATCACACAGGCCCTTCTGTAATCCATATATGATATCCACATCCCCCTAAGAAAGTCTGTCCTGTAACCAGCCTCCTCCAAAATTTTTCTACAGCCCTTTATATAACCTGCATGCACATTCCAGTTAAAATTTTCTTAGACTTGTTTAATCAATACATATATGTGTTAAACTGAAATATTTGGCCAATTTCCTACTTCTGTGACATTCAAATGGGAAAAATCCAGCACTCAGCCTACCCTCACCTTTTTCTCTTGAAGTGAGGACATCATCAAGTGGGACAACCCATCCCACCTCAAATCAAGCCAGAATGACTCAAACACCATGATCCAGATACCCATTCATGGCTGGGTGACTCAGGATATCAAACAAGAAATCCTAATGCCAAAGTACAGAGAAATCTGGCTGCACACAGCATCTTGGCCCATGTTCTGCCAGAGACAAGGCTTTAACTTGACAAAAGTAGGTCAAGGCAATGCAAGGCTTGAACTGCATGAAACACACAAAAAATTGAGATTTGCAGTTCTTGTAATGACAGGCCTGCAAAGGGGCCTGGAATGCAGGAGACTTGGTGTTCTTCCCCAGTTTGCTAGCTCAAGTATTTCACCCAAGTCCTTACCCTTCCATGATTTCTCTTCATATGGGACACATAGGTTTCCCGATCAGGGATCCACTGTGAACATTCCTTGCAAGTCCAACCAGTTCTTCTCAATCTGGACTTGGATTCAGGATTATGTCCTTCCACCCTCACCTCTTTCCTTGTCAGAGGAGAGGGGGAAGTCCCATTGGCTACCAAAAGCTCCTTTGGTGAGGTATGAACCTGGTTCCTTGAAGCCTTCTCAGACTTTTGCCGAAAATTTGAGAGCTCTTCAGGATTATGGGGGACTCCATGAACACCCTGTACAACAGTAATAGTGGAAAAGCATGTAACATTTACATGTAATTCATATTTCACACCTTTATTTATAAATAAATACCATTTACTATTGAAACACATAATTTAAATCCCCACTGGCCAAAAATGTGTTGTTGTCTTGCTCCTGTAAGTTTTCCCATTTCTCCTAGAAGCTGCTGCAGTGCTTTCCCCAACAAGAGATCTTCCCAAGAAACATGAAGCTTCTATTTCTGTTTCCTGCATGACAACAGCCACCCCTTGGTGCTGCCTGTTTAGCATTTTGGATGAGCCCTGGGAACTCTAGCTAAACAGGGAAGATGTAATAGAAATCTCAATTGCCATTATTTCAAGAACTTAAACTCTAAAAACACAGAGCTTTGGCAAGCTCTGAATGAAATGTTTGCTGGTATCCTGGGGGTTCCAAAGCTGCTTCATTTTTGCCCAAGGGATGGGAAGAGAAAATGGTGAATTTTTCCAAGTCTATTTCCTTCAATTCCACTCGATCTATTGCTATTTGCATTTTTCATGGTTCAAAACTTGCTCCTGACATATAAGACCAAGCATAAAGCCAGGAACCAGCCTCATAAGGAATATGGCCCTAGACTCTTTGTTACTCAACAAGCCAAAATCCAAAAAACCCCCAGAAAATGATTTTAACATAGAAAATTGAACATAAGGAAAATAATCTAAAAATGAAGAGCTGTGGGAAAGCAAAAGCAAGTAAAACAGATACATACCAAAGAAACCTCAATAAACTCCCCCAGGAACAACAGTTCATCTACACAAAAAGCTAATTTAGAGGTTTAATTGTGCACAGTAATTAATAACGGGTGAAGTTTCAACACATGAAAGCCCCAGGCATTTGGAAGCGTTTCTGTGGGTTAGACACCAAACAAATCTCCACACACAAGGTCCCAGCTGAGAAGTTTGTGTGCTTTGCACCTGTCCCAGCTGATAACCACAGAAGCCATGCCACTGCCAGCTCCTCAAGAACACAGACACATCACCTTTCTGCCATCTAGAAATCTCTGCAGAGTTTCAGTGCCCATTACTCCATTGTTACACCACTGGGGTAAAATGAATGAGGAGCATGGGAAAAGGAAGTGATTCCTCTGCAGAATCAATTGCAGGAAGCAGAGTTAACTCCTGCTCTGAGATGCTCTAAACCTGAGGAAGATGAGGAGGCACGTGGATTTTTTATTTTGCATGTAGGCACACACTAGACAGCACCTCCTAAACTCTTCCTCATGAAGGTGACCTCAGAGGAGATGGGGGAGTGCAATTACCACCCTGCCACAGCCAAAAAGCCTTTGGTTACCTCAGAGGTTAAGAGACAAAGTTTTGTGGTGAAGATCTTGGGGTGCTGATGCAAACTGCTGCAGGCAGTCCCTGGGATGGGATCTGACAATGAACCACAAGGTATCTCAGTTCCAGTGTTTTAGCACTGGGCATGAACACATCTTTGAAGATCCTGCTTGTAGATAGGCAGTTGCCATAAAAACTCAGCTGAGTACCATGGGCTGGCCCCTGAGTAGACATTCATCCAATCTGCAGACATACAACTGGTCAAAGGAGCTGGGCAGCACCAAGACCTCAACCAATGATATGGTCAAGAGTGCAAATTTTGAACCCCCTATAAAAGGCAGGCTCCATGAATAACTGACAGTGATGTCCTTGAACAACTCAGGAGTGTATAGTGTTCTCTCTCTGACCCCTCTCCACCCACTCCTCAGCAAGCACCAGGAAGTAACCAGCACAGTTACACTAGCCTTAATCTCAGCTCTATTTTCCTAGCATACTGCACCAAAATTAGCAATCATCAACTTCACAGGAAGGCTTCAAATTGTAATTCATTACTGCATGCAAAGCACTTCCAGATTTGCAAATTAAAGACATGGGGGAGAGAGCAAAGAAGGAGGTTTGAATGGGTTTTGCTTTCAGGAATGAGCTAACAAATCTTCTGGCTTCCTCAGTGTTAGTATAAACAAAATAAAGATTAAAAAAAAAAGTGCCTTCTTTTTCCACATCAAAGGGAAAGAAGACTGCAAGTTCTTTCTTCAGAATGCCACTGAGAAATCTTCTGAGTGTGATTACACACTAAACATAAAAATATCCTGAGGAAGATAACAGAAAAATGTAGCCCTTTTACATTTATGGGATAATCAGACCTGTAAGGCAGGTCCCTCCAGGGCAATCATTTCTGCCTCCCTCAGTCCCCTCTTGCAGTCTGGTGTGGTTCAGAGCAGCAGGGAATCAGGCTGTTAAATGCCATGTAACCTCCCTCTGAGGCAGCTGCAAAGGGGTCAAAGCTCTCTAGGTGAGCACCCAAAACAGTAGATTCAGCTTTCACTATATAAATTCAGTAACACTGTGGGCAGAGAATAATTGTTCCTGTCTCCCAGCTGAAGAAAAAGCTGCCACACGAATTTAATGACTTTCTCTGAGTTTAAGAGGCTGGGGACTACCCATCCCTGGAAGTGTTCAAGAAGACACTGGACAGCACCCAAAGCAACTTAGGATAGTAGAAGGTGTCCCTGCAGCAGATAGAATGAGATGGGCTTTAAGGTCCCTTCCAACCCAAACCAATCTGTGATTCTATGAAAATAGAAGAGTTAAAAATCAAAGTTGTAAAAACAAGTTTTTGTCATACAGCTAAAATAAATCTAGATGCCTGCCTGCATTAAGACCAATTAACACAAACCACTCCACTGACATTTCCAGATCCTGCAAATCACTGTAGTCTGTATTTTCTGCTAAGATATTCCTCAAGAATCTTCCATTTCTTGAACCACTTGCCTCACACGGTTGATGTAAACTCTCAGCAACTCAAAAAATACAATTGTGCACCAGTAAGGGAGAGAGTTACCTACCTTAACATGCTGCATTAGCTGCTGCTTCTGCATATACACCAGCTGACATTGTGGGCACTTAAACACTCCTACTAACAACTTGCTGGTGTTCTGCTGGAAGTGCTCTTGGAGCAGCTTCTTCTTGTTAAAGACCATCTCACAAGAGCATTTGTAGATCACCCTTAAACAATTAAAGAAAGTAAATTCAGTCTCTGTGCCTCAAGAAGACAATGTAAGAAGTTATCTCAGCAACTCCAGAAAGGGATGGACTTCTGAGGAGAGCTGTGCTCTCCCTGTATTGTCAACACACACCCACGTGGACAACTGAACCAGTAACTCAACTGGGAAGAACATCAAAATGCCTCAGGCACATACCACAGCTTGCTAAAAATAAGTTTACTTCAATGCATATGCATAACACAGTGTGTGTGAGCACAGACAGATGGGAGCAAACACAAAGCATGCCAGTCAGCTACACACTGCTTGCAGTCCCACCTTTCCATAGTTCCTCCCTCAAAGCAGAGATTTTTGGCACTAGCTCAAGCCTTGCAGGGAAATGCTACAGAGTGGAAAAATCAGGAGACTTCTCTCTAGTGATTTTTGGGGCCAACACTGCCTGGGATAACTCTGCTCTTCCCTTTGAATGCCAGATGCAGCAATTGCCCTGGAGCCATCTACCAAAAGTTGCCACTGGGGGTCCTGCTAGACAAAGAGGGGCCAGTTAAGTTCCTTTTATGGATGTTTAGCTCTTGCCTGACCAAAGTCCTCTCCTACCCAAAAGACTGTGGTTGTACCAAGGCATGCTCTGGTTTGGAACAGATCTCTGCTGGCAGACAAAGCAGCAGATCATCTTATACAAGGACAAAAACCAAAAATAGGAAAAAACTGTAAGGGAAAGGGGGAACCCTGGAGCCCCCCAGTGAAGGAGAAGAGATAAAAACACTTACTGAGTAGTCTTGTGAGGCTCTGCTGGGTGCTGGCTGGCCACGTGAGCCATGGTGCTTTCTGCAGACTTGAAGGCCTTCGGGCAAAAAGAACACTTGTGGAAGACTTCACAATGTTTCTCATGGATGTGCACTTTGAGCATGGCCAGGGTCATGAAGACAACTCCACAATGGATGCACCTGGGGAGGCATGACAAAGAGCTGAGTTATAGTCACAGCACCACTTCCATCACACCTGTGGAATGGCACAGATGGAAGGACCAGGCTGTGGTGGGTCCCTGATTTAATCAGTTCAATCTCTTCCATATTAAAGTGGAAGAGTCAAGGAGGAATATGATACAGGAATTATGGGTGCAACTGACAGCTAAATGTTAGCAACAAGCAGACAAGATCTATCTTCAGAGACTAAAACAACCCAAAAAAGAATAAAGATGTGGCTCAATAGAATGCCAGCCCTGTACTTGTGAAAGCCAATTCCAGCACAGGGCACAAGTGAAAGACCAAAGTAAAAGTACCTGATGAGATCTCCCTGGGCAAAAAGCAGCACAAACACCAGTAAGTCCCCAGTACAAAAAAAAAAGAAAGAATATCCAGTTGGAAATCTTCAGCAATTGCAACTCCCCTGAGCTCCAGAAAAATCACAACAGCAAAGACACTGAAAACAGCAACAGAAACACCCATGGAACTGATAAAGCTCATTAAAATCATCAAGATACAGGTGCTGCTTAGAAAGTGCTTGTCTGGAAGGGCTGTCTGGCTGCTCAGGAAAGAGAGAGGGAGAAGCAGAAAGCAATTCTTCTCAGCAGCTGAAAACAAGGCCAAGAGGAGAGCAGGGCTGCCCCTGTTCCCAGCCTGCCTGTCCTCCAGACACACACCTGTGACAGGTCTTGCCCAATAGTCCCACAAGATGGCAACAATCAGCAGCCTTACTTCATTTAACACTCCTCCCCAGATATGCCTGCTGTGCTCTGAGATGCCACACTCCAAATTACAAGGGCATTTGAGGGTGCAGCCACCTGTCCTCACCTGCCTCGAGCACACCAGCTGCAGGGTTTGCCATCCCATAGGTGCACCTCTGCTGATCTGGGACCAGAACAGCCTCTCCCAAGGATACTCCATCAAAATGACACCAGTGGAACTCTGCTTAAGCCTGCACTGCATGTACAGATGTTAGAACAGGGGAGCCCACCCTGGTAATGCAGGGGCCAACCTTGTATTCATGGGATGGGAGAGATGCACAAGGGATAACCTTCTCACCTTTATAAAAAGATTTTTCCTTAATTTCCCTACTTCCCCTGAGGGCTGTGTCTGTCCACAGTGCTGTTCAGGGATGTGTGCTCAGCACTGCTGGCACAGATGGACCCCAGCTATTGTGCACTGGAACAGCTCCAAGCCTGTATCAAAAACAAACAAGCTGCTGGAATATCCTTCCCTCCAAATGCCTCCCAACAGCGTTTAGGAAACAAGCCCAGGCTTTGAAGTTGCACTTCAAAAGATTATTAGGCAGAAGCCAGCCTGAAGGAGCCAAACCCTCTCCCTCACAGCTTTAAGAAAACACAAAATTGCTGTTTTCTTAAATTTTGAGAGGGCAGCAGTAACAGAAGCTGGTGTCACCTTTGGGGAAGCACGAAGACATTCTGCTGGGGTAGTTCTGCCTTGAAGCCTGATTCTCAATCACATGAGACAGGGGGAGAGAGACTTTCTAGTACACTAACACCAGGAACCAGGTTATTATGGAAGAATAAATTCCCCAAGTATAAATGGAAGAACAAATACTAATCCTGGCAGCAAGGAATGGCTGGCACATCCAGGAATATCCAACGGGCTTCCACCACAAATACTCCCTTGAACTAAAAAGAGATGGTTCTGCCTGATGCTTGAAGTACTTGAAGTACTTCATTAAGAATGAGGAATGAAACAAGCACTAACTCAGGGTCAAACAATCACAGGTTAATTTAATTTACAGTAGATGGAAATATAAACAACAGCCACATTGTAATTAAGAATCCCAGTGCCAGAAAGACAAGGTCTGATAAACTAATTAGCTGAACAAAGTAGATGGAGGATGTCAAGGAGCTTGCTGTGTAATTCCAGCAAATTGCAAATCCTGCTATCATCCCCAGCATTGTTGCATCCCCGAGGGCAAGGAAGGTTGGCTAGAAGTCTTGGAAAGCATCCTGTGAGAGGAGATAACAGCTACAAGATATTGTCTTAAACCTCAGAACACTTACTACACCATCACCTTCCAGCCCCTCAATTCTCCAAATGGCACCAAGCAGAAAAATGAGTCCCAAATTGGTGGGGACAGCTGAAAGAGGCTTGGAAAAAGTGTGGAAGGTGACACTTGGAGCCAAGAAGAAAGGAGCATTAAGGACAATCCTGCTGAGTTTAATTTTTAAATGTAGAAGACCATTCTCATTTTCAGTGCAATCAGTAGCCATGATTCAACTCCAACTGAAACAACCATACCCCAAATTTAATTGAAAGCACAGGGGTATGAGCAGAAAAGGAAATAGAATAAGGACTTATTGCAAAACCAAACCTGTGCTCCAGAAATTCAAGAAAAATAGAGACAAAGAGAAGCAGCGAAAGTCAAGCTGATCCCAGGAGGGATTTAAAGAATTCCTCAGTTTTTCAGCTCTGCAAGTAAGAAATGTGAAAAGAAAGAATGAAGTCACTCCATGACTACAGGGCAGATGCCACAGATTATCTTGATATGGTTCTGCTACCAAAATTTATCTCTTCTGTTTTCAACAATGTCAGTGACATCAGCCCTGCAGCACAGTCAGGATAACAAGGATGGCACAGCCAGACATTGACCAGTCTAGTGGACTCAGCTTTCATAGATGAGCTTCAGCAGATGTGAATTAGAGGAGAAGTTAAAGAAATTCAGCTTTTAGAGAAGCTGGGTAAAGCTAAAAAATCTGTAAGTATAATTTGTGAGCTTTGCCTTTGTTTAGATCTCCATTAATGTCCCTGGCACAGAAAGTAGGTATCTGCCAATGACATGTGTAGACAGATGGAAGCTCTTGCATTGCATTCCCAGGTGCCACTGAAGTCCCAAGAACTGCACCAACCCAAGTTAATTTTCTGACATCTCCATTTCTGTTTTTCTATCTCACGGAAAACATTTTTCCTTCAGCTTTCTTCCCTCCCAGATTAACTCATTTTCAAACAGCCCCAGTGTCACAGCCATTTAATATGTGATGGAATCAATTCTTTGTTGTGAGCTGGGTCTCCTCAAATCAGATCCCACATTAAAAATCCTTATCTGTATATAATTAAACTCAGAATCAGTTTGTTATGTGCCTCTTGTCTTCACAGTTGAAAGAAAAAGCCCTTGAAAACCTCAGTGTGATTCAGACCAAACCACACAGCAGTTTCCTGAATTTGCAGACATCTTAAAAGAACATCTCCAAGAGCAGAAATTGCCCTGTTTATTTGAAATTTCAGAGTATTTAATGGCAAGCAAGAGAAAAAACAGAACTTTATGGAAACTCAGAAGTTCATCCAGTCTCATCTCCCAAGCAAATCATCATGTTAAGAGCTGTGCTGCAGCTCGGGTGATGGAAAGGAGGGAAGGTTTGTAAGCAAAAGTAACATCTTAGAGCAAGCAGTTTAATTAAAGAGAAGATATCATACCACATCCAGAACCTTGGGAGCCTTCTCCACCTAACTCAGCTCATGAGAAATGTTTGGAGAGTTGCAGGGACATAGAAGGAAATAATCTCTGCCCTTCTCATAAAGGCACATATCCTCAGCCCATTACAACTGACATAAATATAAATTAAAGCCTTGAGGAGATTTACAGGATTAAGATCTGCAATCTTTTTGCTGTATCAATCCTGAGACATCCAACTGCAACATGAATTCAATGCAAGAGCTTTTCAGCTCAAAGATGCCACAAAATAATATCTGCTCTCAGAAACCTCCCTTAAATCCAGTTAGTAATTATTTCCCATTTCAAATGTGTTTTGTCATGCAGAAAACCATGCCAGGCTCTAGCTACATCCACTTTCATTTCTGCTGTAAGACACAGCTCACAGTCACAGAATGTTTTGGATTGAAAGGGACTTTAGAACTCATCCCATCCACTCCCTGCCATAGGCAGGGACACCTTCCATCACACCAGGCTGCTTCAAGCCCTGTTCAACCTGGCTTTGAACACTTCCAGGGATGGGTGTCCTGATTTCAAATGGAACAGAATTAATTTCTTCTCAGTAGCTGCTACAGTAACATGTTTTGGATTCAGAATAACACTGATAACACACTGATATTTTGTTTTTTGCTAAGTTGTGTCTATCCTAAGTCAAGAACATTCTTTTCGTGTGTGTGTGTGTGTGTGTGTGTGTGTGTGTGTGCGTGTCCTCCAGTGAGAAGGGACACAAAAGAAACTGGCAGGGAGCACAGCCAGGACAGGGACAGCCACAACCTCCCAAGCACAGCCCAGCTGCAGAGCCAGATGGCAGCTTCCCAGGGAGCTGAGGTGCACACACCTGAAGCCAACTTTGCGGGAGTAGTGCAGGCAGTTCTCCCTGACGTGTGTCTGGAAGTAGGCGGAGCGGCACACGGCTCCACACTCCGGGCAGCAGTACGGAGACTTGTGAGCGTGGATCCTCTGGTGGGCACAGTAACTGCACTGGTTGGGCAGCATCATCTGGCACACTTGACATGTCTGATGGAAGAAAGGTTATATTAGTTAGTTATTCTTTGCTTGGGGTTCCCCCCCCCCCCGCCAAATTCACCCTAGAAAACTTCCAGGTTTAAAGGAAGCACAGGCATATTCCTCTAGAAGCAGCATCAACTTCACAAAGCTCTTTAACTAGTCTCCTTTTCCCAACATCTTCCACAGTTAACCATTTCAAATAAAATTTCCATATTTAAATCATATCTTCATTGGTTTATTTCCTTTTTTCCCCATAAAAAAGGAAAGCAAACTCTTTCCTCTTTTAGCTCTGATGATGTTCTGAACGCTCAGCACTTTCATTTCCTGACTTGAGAAGGAGAGCCCTTTTCTCAACAAGCACCAACCTCACACCAAAACATCACAAAAAAGAAGGAAAATTATAGCCTGATTTCAATCCTGACATGCACCTTCCCCATCAAAACCAATGCTGTGTCTCTTGCAAAATTTCTTTGTATCAAACCACAAACTATGTGCTTCCCTTACAAAATCTTCATGATGACTAGAAATAAAGCAAAGTCTCTTTCTCTCCCTGTTTCACCCTTAATAAAATCCATTTTTACACTATACTGACTACCAAAACCTCTGCAGAAGCATAATTTAATTGACATGTGAAGTTTTTATGTGGATGTATCATCCCATTTTCAACAGTTGTCAAACCTCTGCTCCCTTTCACAGGTGTCTCAACTCTGTACTCCTTCAAAGTCCAGCTACTCATCCTCATTACAGGATGCCTGAGGAGGAGAAGAGCTAGAGGAGATCCCAGCCCACTCTGAGTCCTACAGAAACAACAACTGTCTTCCAACATTTATCATCCCATGCAAAATCACTCCTTTAACTTAAGAATGAACAACAGCACACAGCTAATTATGGATTATCAAATCAAGTAATTTAACTAAACAATTTCTGTGGACTTAACTGCTGGCAGCCAGAGTAGAAAGAGGGGACAGAAGCCTCTAAATCTGACAAAAGATAGAATAAAAGTAATGGCCAACTCCCTTTTCTGCATCATTACTTAATGCAGCATCTCTATGCTGCTCCACTACATAACATCCACAAGGGAACTGTCAAAACCCCTGCAGGTAAGAGAAAAAAACCTCACACTAAAATGCAAAGCTATGGCAAACCTGCAAGGTTCATAGGGTGGAAGGAAATAAAAAATTAGTCAAAAGTGAAAACTGCAGAAATTACCAAATAAATGAAAAGCTTCAAACATGATCTGAGATGTCACAACTTATGTTTAGGGGCGAAATGGTTTCTGCAGGAAGGAGAGAAATGAGTGAAAAAACCACATGGCAGGACCCCTATGTACACACCTATATGCAATTAAAGGAAACTCAAGAACATTTCAAACGCTGCAGAAGTCCCCTAATTTCAGCAAAGAAAAACACTGCAAATGGGCCATGGGAATGGGAAAATGAGAAATAGAAAAGCCCCCAGGATCTCCCTGCAAGAAGCTGAGCAGGACCTTTAATTCTCCAATGCACTTTCAAATCCCCAAGTAAGAGCTACAAGAAGTAAGTAATAAGCAGGAAATTTGTAGTGAATGAGAGCAGTAAGTAATAAGTAAGTAAAAGCAGTTTAATTGTAGTTAAGACATTTTTTTCTAACTGGCTTGAGATTTGCAATGGAAAATTTATCTCCCTGGCATTGTTAAAATGGGACTCTTCTTTTTCTGATCTCAACTAGTATGTAAGGCAGAGTCAGCACAACCACAAACTGAAAGTACCTTTGCCCTAGTAATGCAGTGAGAAACACAGTCTCCAGATCCTGCCTTGTCAAAGCCAATTTAGTTTTGATTTTAAGTCAGTTTGAGGCTCACCTCTTCCTCCCTGCATGTCATACCCTCTGCTCCTAAAATCAATCAACACGTGTTGAAAACCTGAATTTTCACCACCCCGAGTGTTCTTGTGCTAGATCTCAAATATGCCAAAACCACTCAGTATTTGATGAGCTCCACACCTGGGCACTGCTGCTTGGGGATGCCAGAGAAGCAGCTCCTGTCACCTCCTGCATCACGTGAAAAGCTCCACAGGGACTAAAACCATCCTAACACAAGGCAGAAAAGTTTGGGGACTGTGAGCAAGAGGCACCAAAATTGTGGTTATCTATTTTATGCCTAGCAGAATGCCTGGGGACGCATGATATGGAAATAAAAAGCAAGGCTCAGTGAGGATAAGGCTAAATTAATTCATTGATCCTGCAGACACCATGGAAGGAGCTAGAAGGATTCCTACACTGACACCACACACCACAGGAGAGACATAAACCAGCCCAAAACTCCAAATTCAGACTGTCTTCTGGAAGGGTCAAGACATTGGGCATTAAATAGACAAAGAAGAGAGATGAGACAAGAATAAGGAAAAACTCTCATCCTTAAGCAGCATTATTTCTGGATTTGGGAAAAGTCAAAGCGGCTTCTCCCTTCCGGCCACATGGAACAATTCAGGCTCTCCAGAGAAGTCAACAACACATGGGTAAAGAAAATCTAAGCTGCAATGGGTCAGGCTACCTGATTTCCCAAACAGCTTTGCAAAATCCTTCACTACAGGACTTTGAGGAAACTAAGGAAAACATAGGAAATGGAGTTTGCCAAGTGGTTAGAAGAAAAGAATAAGCAGTCCTTTAACAGAGCAAGGTCCCCAGGAAGTTCTGCTGGCATTTGGGCTCTTCAAAATAACCTCAAATTATCTGGGAAAGTTAAACAGCAAAGACTGATGATCATAATCCAGTAACTCAGCATGTCACAGATAAGGGCTGATCACGAGGGCTGGCTGCAAAAAGAGCAGGCAGGGCAATAAAATGAACCAAGCAAGGAACATGCTAGAGCTGAGGAAAATTCCAGAAAGAGAAAAAAATCCATAACTGGTATCTTCCTGCTCACACTCAACCTTTTCTCAAGAAACAAGGCTGGAGGTGCTGCCCAGGAGGATTCCAGGAGGTTCTGCTCATCCCTTGAGCACCAGGAGCTGCTGCACTTGTCAGGAGCCAATGTGCAGCTCCTGGGCCCCCACCAAAGCTTAGTCTTGGACACAGAGTGGTTCTTCCTTATGCAACTCTTCTGCTTCGTATGAGAAATTCTAACTTGGTTCCAGATGTCACATTTTTATCTCTCTCCTAGTTTTCCATGACTTTTCAAAGAAGTCTGGCAGCAATTTGAGACATTCATTAGTCAGTTATTTCTAAAACATGTTACCAGGACAGGATTGAGTTGTGTAATGTCTGTGTTTTTCACATACTCCCAGAGCCTACGCTTTAATCAAGAGTTATTTATTACAAATTTTCTTTAATTCTGGTTTGCCTGCCACATTTCATTTGGGCTTTTCTTCCACAAGTCACATTCACACACAGACAAATGTTCAGAAGCTCAGCCATTTTGGAATAGTTGAACTGATTCCCATTTGCACTTATTAGCTTCTTCAAAAGGGAAAAAAATTAAATATTCACTGAGACATAGTGCAGATACATTGAAAAAATATACTACTCAAAAAAAGTTTTTCTGTTAAACCAAAGCCTGCAGCCACAGAGGTGTTTGCAAATCAGGGCATTTATAGTAACACACCATTTTGCCCCAAACAGTGGAAAGGGAACTGGCATGAGCAAAGAAACATTCCAACAGTTTTGGTCTCTTTGCTGTTCCAGATTTAAGTGATGGTGATGAAGTCCACATCTACTTAAGAGCTGCCCCAAGACTACAAGAGTCCACCTTGACATGATCATGGAGCTTCAGTTAAAAATACTTAGGCAACAACCCTATGGCATGGAACCAGGGCTAGAAAAAGATTCACAAGCCAAAAAAAAAAAAAAATTAAAAAAATTACTAAGGACTCAAAGGTATACAGTCATAAGGAAACAGAAATTGTATTTGCAGACTGTTAATGTTTTAAAGAATGCTTGCCCCTAACACATTCAAACTAAAAATCCCCTGCCAGTGGTGCCCTAAAGCCCCAGTTCTTCCCAAATCCAGCCTTTTGCAAGCTATAAGTTTTCTGCTTCAGGCAGAGCTGCAGGAGCAGCCAAGGGACCATAGACAGAGATTGATTAGCAGGATCCCCTTGATTTTTAAAAAAATAGTGACCAATTACTACTTAAAGTTAACCTTTAACTTCTCAGTAGCTCTCCCTCACTGGGATCAATGCCAGCAACCTGTAATCTCAGCAGGGATGGTTTGACTGTAAAGTGTGATGTACTGGCTCTGAGAGGACAGCTGGCACACCTCCATCTCTGCCTCCCTGTGCTCCCACTTCCCTGCATCCTTCCAGGGTGACTGTTTGTGGCCCACACTACAGTCAAGCTCCAGATGCTTGAAAAGCTATTTTTGACTTATTTAAACCATCCAGGTTACAGCATTGCTACACATTTCACCAATTTGAAGAGACACAGCAGGCAGAAAACTGAATCTGCTGTCACTGTGATAACTGTACTCTACTCCTGCCCAGCTTCTCTCTAAATGAACATGCATCATAGCATTAACATGTTCAATTCATGGAGGAAAAATACCCCTTCAACAGAAACTCCAGATGACTCATTTGAAGAAGAAAAACTCAGAACCCTAATGTAGAAATTTTATCCTAATTAACCACATCAAAGCACAAGAGCTATTGTTATTTCTTTACAGTTGCCATTTTGTCAGCCTAAGGAGCCAATGTCACTGAGGGTGCCTGCCTGACTTTCAACCAAAGGACATGATCATGAGACACCCTTTAATCCCAAACTTCTCCCATCCATTCTCTTTTCTACCTTCAGCTCACTCCCACCTCACATCAATTCATCCTCAGCCTCACTGTTGCATCCCACCTCCTCCCACTGACCTTTTGTATTTGTATCCCTGAACCTCACTAAGTCTTCAACACTCCCAAATCCAGTGTCCTCCTCACACCTGCACCAAGACCAACTCCCACACACACATTTCAATCATCCCAATACAGCAGGATGCTTAAGCTTCAGTAAGGCATTCCAATAAAAACTTATCTTTGGAAACAAAGGCTATTAAAAAAATGCAAAATGCATTTTTGCACATGGAAAAATCCCTGGTTAAAGCATCAGTGTAAATCTGGAAACTTGACAGCTTAGAGAAACAAAGTGGAATTGCAATGGAAAAATCCACTAGCATCACTGATCTTGGACAATATTGCATCAAACAGCTTACTCCTGAATTTGTGAAATCTTTAACTCTTTTCTCTTTATGATTTCAGCTGTAATTTCAGTTTCCACACCTTTAATTTGACCCACTGCACCAGGTTTACCTGTAAAGGCCTCTCTGCTCTTTCCTCCAGCCTGCAGGGTTGATTCCTGCCCATCCCTGATGATCATCATTGCAGCCTCTCAGCTCTGCCTTTTTCTTCACACCCTGCACCCCAATTTCTTGTCTTCCTGGCCTGTCCTTCCCAGAGAGCCTGTGTCCCTCCACCACAACACTCCAGTCATGCAACACATCTCATCTCTTTCCTGTGAGGATAACACAACCAGAGTCCTGCACACAGATCATAGAATAGTCTGGGCTGAATGGGACCTTGAAGCTCATCCCATCTCCTGCCATGGGCAGGGACACTTTCTACTAGACCAGGCTGCTCCAAGCCGGCCTTGAACACCTTCAGGGATGCAGCAGCCATGGCTCCTCTGGACTGGAGACTGTGTTTATTGCCTGTGGTGTTTGTGGCAGCATTAGACACCTCAGAGGGTGCCTTCTCCTCACAGCAGAATTGAGTGACAGACCATCACTACTACTGGGGCTCTCACTCCCCTGCCTGCCACCCACACAGCTCTCCAGTCACAACTCCAGGCTGCCTGGGCATCATAGGTGCCCAGCTGGAAGAAGAAAGCAGGAGCAAGACTCTTCCTTTTAGTGCTAGCAGACACCAGCTTCCAGCCCCTCTCCATCCTACCCAGGACAACCCACCTGCCTCCAGCTGTCCCCTGCTCCTCACTCAGCCATGCCCTGGCCTGTAGCTCACAGCCCTGCTCATTATCCTCTTCCCCCCAGTTGTTCTCAGTCCTCCAGGGGCTGCAGGGCCACCAGGGCCAGGCATGGGTGGGGAAGGAGGAGAGGGTGGGATTGTGGCCCCATGGCAACAGATCACAAACTGATTTAAGCAGATCATGGAGCTGCACCCTGGCTTTTCCTCCTCACCAGCCTCTCCTCCCTCATGCTGATGCTCTGGTTTGGCCTTGGGTGCAGGCTCTGCTATCCTGCCACTCTGTCTTCGTTCCCAGCAATCCCTGCCTGGAGCTCCATTTCCCCAACATGCTTTCATCATAACATCTTCCATCCCTTTGCTTCTACAAAATCCACAGGGAAAATTTCCATATAAAACAAAATCCATCCTTGCTAGTACCCAAGGACTGCATTAATCACTCTTGGTTTGGGACATAGAGAAAACAGTGCTTTATGGAGCCAAGGGAATTTTTTGTGATTTTCAACCCTCTTGTTTTCTAAATTAAAACATGAAGTTGAAGGGAGAAAGGAAGAGAAAAACAGGGAAAAAAAGCTGCTGCCTTTCTTTTTTTGCTGCTGGGAAATTATCAGGGCAGCATGTGGTTCTACTAGCTCATGGCAAGTTTTATCCAATAAATTATAAAGTATTGATTTAAGATGGGGAAGGAAGAAGAAAAAGCAGCAATAAAATTGCTTTTAAATTACTCATGTAGGTGGTACATAAACAGGACATGTCACAACTCATTGAAAATTCTTATTGGACTAAAAAAAAAAAAAAAAAAAAAAAAGAGTAAGGAGAACAAAAGGTTTGAGAAAGTTCAGAGGTTCTGAGTTTATGTGGTGTAGTTTATTTGAGTTGTTAGTTACCTTGGTGGATTTTGGGTGGCCAAGTCAAATAAGAAAGGAAAAGAAAAAAGAATTAAGCATCTCTGGTTACCAGTAGATGGGACAATTATGCCCAAGAGTGTCAGGAATTACTTTTAATTCTTGCACATGTTATTGTGCACTAGTCTCTTCTTGCCAAGAAAATAAATAAGCTCTGTCACAAAATCAGTTTGTGTCTTTTGTTCCGTTACTTCTGCTGCAAAGCTCTCCCAGAATTCATTCCTCTGATGATTACAGACTGTTCTCTGATTTTCTATGTAAATCTATTTCAGTCTGTTCTTGCATCATTATTGCCCCTAAATTTTAAAGCTCCTTTCTACAAAGATCACCCCAGATACAGGGTGAGAGTGGATACAGAGGACACTGTAATGAAAAGCACATCCTAAATGCAGGCACCAGGAGCTGCATGGGCTTTGTTCCTCTCCTGTAATTTGAGCCCTGAAGACTGTCTGATGCTGATGAATTGCCTACAGCAATTCCTGTGAGTACAGGAAGTACTTCTTGTGGGCAGATTTAGTTTCTGGTGGAGGAAAAAAGTGCCACTATACTCACCTTAATCCTTGTCTGCCTCAGTGCTGAAGGAGACCCATCCTCATTCACCAGGCCTTTGCCAAGCTAAACTCATAAAGTGGTTTTAATTTCCCTTTAAGAGATCATATTTCCATTTCTGATCATTCTTCCTTCAGTTATTTCAGTCTATCCTGATAAACAAAACAATACACTCCTCTCCAGCTTGGTTATTTCCAGCAGGAGGGACACAGCCCTGACTGGTACTGCAAAAAAGTCTCCTGCACAGTTGTGTCACCTCAGTCATTCAAAGACTCCTCAATGAACAGAAAGGAGATGAGGATAAACCCATTTCTCTACTCCAAAAATAAAGACTAACTTGGCATAAACTACACCTACTTAAACATCCTTCCACCCCTTGCCCCCCAAAAATCTTGCTGTAGAACACACCACTGTATCAGACCAAACAGACCTGATGTTACATGAAACATCTGGTACCACTCTTCAAGATCTGGACAAGTATAATAAAACACAGTTTCTGGTTTGAACAAATCCAACCTACCAGCTATTCAAATTCCCACACTGCTTCCTTCTTGCAGTTCAGTGATAGAAAAGCAGGACACAGGTCCCACTGAGCAACTTGATTCACAAGCTTGAAAAAATTGCAGAATTGGCCTCACTAGTTGCCAAAAAAAGGCAAAGGCACTCAGATCTATCAAGATGATCCATTCAAAACATACATCTAATAAATCCAGTTCTTCATGTTTCTGAAGTGGATGATTCAAACCTGTATCCTCCCTGCAAGACATGGAGATCCCATCCCACCACAGTGGGAGGAACTGCCTTCATCCTACACATATTCTGTACCAAAATAAACCCTGCTGTACTCTGAGCAACTGCAATCATGTACATGTTTTAAAATACAACATTAAGGTCAAGCTCTCAATCATTTTTAAAAGGTCTTTCCTTTAGAAAACCACAGTACCTTCTCAACCACATCATCAATCCTATCTTCCTCCCACTTTATCCAAATTTCCACCTTTCCCTGCTGTCCAGACCACATTTCTATATTTCTTCCTGTAACAGAACCCAGCCATGTCATTCAGATTTTGGCCACACCTAGGAAAGTCATTTACCCATTATCCATCCTATTTATGTGGGATTTACCCACAGCCATGTAGGAATGTAACACCAGGTATTTCCCAAGGCATCATCTGGAAGAAAGAGAAAACCAACAATCCCCTTTCAAGCAGCTCTGGGAAACCTGAAAATGTCAGAGTAATTCACAAAGTCACAGTAAGAAATTCCAATTGAAGTGAAAAGTCTTAAGTATCAACACAGGGTAAGTTTTCTCAAGGAGCAGAGCCAGCTTAGGCTCTTCCCCCTCTCCAATCCAATCATTCCTGTCTCTTATCACAGGGTACTCCATCCTTCAGCTTCTGGGTAACTGAAAACATCATACTAAAAAATAAGTCTCTTTCTTGCTATTTGTTTTCTCCATTGAGAGGAATGTTGGATTTGCCTTATACATTCATCTACCCTTTCCAAGCATCCTCAATTTTTAGGGACAATGTGGTACAAGAATCTGAATAGTCACAGATTAAAAGCTTTTGGGAATAATAAAAGGGGACCTGCCCTGCTACTTCTTGAAGCTCCTTAGAAGGCATAGATCAAGCCATGTCTTCATGTGGAAAGCATCAGTACTTCTAGTTTCTCAGTGAGACATGGCAGAGAGTTTGTGCCTGAATTCTGAGACTGAATAAGAAATTTTAAAATACAAACAATTTCCAAATACAAAAAATTTCAAAATTATCAGAGTGCAGTTTTTTTGCCATCTTTAAGAAATCAGACCCCATGCCACTATTTCTAAACCAGCATTTCAGAGACAGTCATCAGGTATGAAGGAAAAAATACACAGCTTCTCTTCAAAATGCACAAAATTATGATAAAACTCTAGATAATAATTCTCTTGAGATATAGGGATGTGGTTCAAAGCCAAGTTTGCCCACAGCAATTGATACTTCTGCATCCTGACAGACTGTCCCACCACTGCAGCGTGCTGTGGATCAAGATGTACCAGTATGTAAACCAACACCTCCTGCCCTGTGGACACTGTGGTTTTGAACACTACCAGGGCACTAATATGCTCACTACAGGTGTTACATCAATGCCTTCCTCAGCAATGCAATTTCAGAGAATCACACAATCCCAGGTCTGAGCTGCAAGGGACCTTGAAGACCATCTTGTTGCACCCCTTGCCATGGGCAGGGACACCTTCCACTAGACCAGGTTGCTCCAAGCCCCATCCAACCTCACCCTGGACACTTATGGTGATGGGGCAGCCACAGCTTCTCTAGACAAGTCATGCCAGGGCCTCACTCCATCAGGAAAGAATTTCCCTACATTCAATTTCTACCACTGCACCAAAAAACAAGTGTCCTGGCACAACTCTGCAGATGGAAACTATAGTTTTTGACTACCTCTATCATGTAAGAGAGCGTTTGCAAAATCAGTAACTTGATCTTCTCCTGCTTATACCAATTATTTCTCTTTTTTTCTGACCAAAACAGAAAGAACAATGCAAGGAATTGTATTAATGCAGAGTCAGGGTATCATCTCAGAAAGGGGTGGCCATGTTCTCCTATTCCAGGAGTTTATGGCACACATTCCAACAGCTTCACCTACAACCTTCTTACACCATGGTTAACAGCATTACATTTATTAATACCTTATATGCAAAACCTTCAGCTTCTCATGCCTTGATACTGCTGGGAGCTACACTGTGTTATCCACGTGGGACATCATCCACACCTTTTCCCTTGGACAGCTCAGAGAATCAGGGACCCCTGTGAGAACACTGAATTTCACCCATCCTTTTACCTCTCAGCCCAGTGACACCACACACCTGGGCTCTGGTAAAAGGCAGTGGGATGGTTTCCATCAGCTACTGCTAAATCCAGACACAATTACAGGCATGGGGCACAAATACTTATTTCCTTTAGAAATATAACTTTATTGAAACAGATGATCTGGGAACAGCATGGAGCACCACTGGGCAGCCTGGAGGACAGCAGATACAGTGGAAAATGACTCCCAGAGCAGTGCATGCATCCGGTGGAGTGTAAAGGGAGGAACTGGTTTCAGAAGCTCAAAAGTAGCCTCTTTCTCCAGTGCTTCTCTTCAGAAAAATACCACAAAAATAATATCACATTTAGCAGAATTACTTGAAGTGAGAGGTGTAAATTCTATTCTTGGTTAAGTTACAGAATAAATTATTTGATTAAAAGCTAAAAATACTATCACACATTCTTCTCCTCTTTAAGGAGCTCTTGAATTGATAATCCTACAACAGAAATAGGAAGTACATTTTTAATGCCACTGATTAACATTTTAGCTCACTTTGGAGCACTCACTGCATCCCTTCTCCTGGAAGTTATAATGCCAGACTGCTGACATTTCCTAAAAAATAGCTGAATTATATTTAGCTAAAAATTATAGTTGAAATTATAGTCGAAAAATAAGTTAGGGTGTTGACAGAGCACAGTGCTCACTTGCCTGCCTCAGGCAAGAAACCTGATTATGTGGCCACAGTGCCATTTTTTACAATATCAAAATCACTCAGCCATAATCTATTTTTTTTTTTTTGTTGGCTGATGAATTTAAGATTACAAAGCATCTAAATTGGATCACAGCAACCTCAATACTCCTGCAAGCCATTCAAGCAGCACAGGGAGGCTCTGGGGAGTGCAGCAGTGTTCTGTCACTGTGTCAACACTGTCAGAACAGTGGTTCTGACAGCCACAGCAGAGATGTGGTCATCCTCCCAAATCATGGCATGGAGCCCTGGTTTTTGCAGCCCTTGCATTGGGAACCAGCTGTGCTGGAAAACTTTCACCTCATCCAAAGAGATAAGAAGAAAGGAGTCCTCCTCTAACACCTAAACAAGACTGACTGTGTCTTCCAAAATAAAAGCCATAAACAAAGTGTATGGTCCTGGTATACAACAATAAACATCTTCTCTTCATCAGGAGAAACCTAAGTTGGAGTTTAATTTAAGGGGATTCCAACCAGGTCCATAAAGGTGATGGAGACCTGAGCAGGGCAGCACAGGAGGAAGGCAGGAAGCCACCAACACAGCTCTTGAACCCTGCTATGCAATCGTGGCACCCACTCACCTTGTTACCATCCAAAGGACAAAAGTAGCCAGAACCAGCCTCCCACCCCACACACCACAGCAGGCCTGTTCAATACAACAGTAACAGGGAGGGTTCTGGCACCTGTTCCAGGAAAGGCAACATTACACTGCGCTAGATCTCTTCCAGCCACGCTTACAGCACAAAAACCTGTTTCAGGTAATGCTCTGCTGATCCTTCACTACAGCTTTTTTGCACACCTCATCCAAGTGATCTTTCATCTCCATCACCTTTCTTTGATACTCAAAGATCTCCATAGTCTCCTTACTATGCTCTTTTTACTGGCAAAGGGTAAAAGGAAGGCAAGCAAACAACACTAAGCATCTCTCCACATGCACACATCTGGGCTCATGTGCATTCCAAATCCTCCCCATAGGCACTTTTTCAGGCAAAACGACCACAATACCTACATTTCCCCTTGAGGACAATTTCTTTAAACTTGGAGAGATTTAACTAATAACATTAAAATGATGACTTACCAGTCTCTCATTATCTTCTGAGGTTCTCTGGTAATGAGCTGCTAAAGAAGTGTAATCCTGCTCCTGCTTGTTACACTCCAAACACTTAAGTCCATGACGGATTAGCCTCTGTGGGTCTGTGTAGAGAGGCAAGGCTGGCTGAGTGTTCACAGAAATCCCTACCCCGCCTCCTGAAGCAGCACTGGACTTAGGTAGAGGAGAGGACGAGAGCAAAGTCTGAGGAGCTGGAGAGGCTGAAGAGCTTGTAGAAGGTAGAAACATTTGGTCTATGGAAATTGGTTTCATAAGCAGCTGAGAACACTGCATGATAAATCCCTTGCTCTTATGATCCCGTGCATGTTTAAGCAAGCTACACTTATTAAAAAAAAGTAGCATAGTTGAACACTGAGTGCACATGACTTCAATGTGAACACTTCGCCTACTATAGTGTTGAGTCAGGCTTTTCTCTAAGGCAAATGAGTCCCCACATTCCAGGCAACAATACCCAGAAGCAGGTAAATTAATACTAGTGTCAGGAGGGGGGCTAAGGTTTGGAGTATATATTGGCACTGGATTGGCACTGTGCAGCACTTTATGGAATGCCTCCATGACAATGGGAGCAGCTTTCTTGACTTGGTGCACCAGCGGCACTGACATCTGTGTCACCTGAGGCTGGTTTCGCCTCTGTGCTGATGTCTTCACCGTAACAGAAGCAGCAACACTGTGGGGGACCAAGTTGAGATTTGCCAAGTGCACAGCTTTGGGAAGAAGGCTGGAGGTGCTCGTGTTGGATGGCTGCATCACGGTACCCTGCTGCTGCCTCTTGACCCCCACTTTAATGGCACCACTGCCACAGTTTGGCAGTGGAGACAAGGACACAGTACATGTGCTGTTTGCAATATCCATTTTCATACTGTCTGAGTAAGGGCTCATCACATTTGACAGCTGGATAGCCACAGCAGCCCTGTTTTTGGTCGAATTCCTGCCAGCCTCACTTTCTGTAACTGCACTGGTGTCAGGAGATGGGAAAGACTTGATAAGCTCTTCAGCAGAAGAGGTTTCTGCAGGTGACTCTTCTGAAGATTTGCCCAACTCATCATTTTCTGGCAAAATTCTAGTTACAGTCCTTTTAATTTCACCGGAAGATGTCTTGATAGTCTTTATTCTGACTTTGGGAATAGCTGGCGGGGAGCCAGCTGCCATGGAAGGAGAGCCTTTCCCACTGCTGTCGCTGCACACGCTTCGAGGGCTCTCGGGCTGCTTGCTAGCCTTCCTCACCACCTCCAAGGGGCTTCGGGGACTCTTTGGCGACTTGGGCATTTTTGGACTTCCCTTTGTCCCATCTTTAAAAGGACCAGGTTCCTTGGTAAAATTTGGCTGATCGCTTTTTGGAATGCACACAACCTTTTTGGCCTGAAGAGCTACTAATGCTGCCACACAGGATGACAGCTTGGAATGAGTTGGCTTTAGCCTCTGCCGAGGTGGTATTGACGAAGACATGTTCAGCTCGGGCACAGACCCCTTGCTGTCTCCTAAATTATTGTGAGGGACATCTCCAAACACCAAGCCTTCTCCAAGAAAGCTGTTGGTAGCTAACAAGTCCTTGCTTGACTCTGCAAACCTCTCCACTGCTCTGTCTTGCTCTTTTCTGCTCATTTCCAGCCTGTTCTGTGGCTGGCAATGGATTTCCATCTTCTGTTCCTTTTTACAGTATTGATCAAACATGCTTAGTTCGGGCTCTGGCACCTTCCTAAGATGATCTAGGACTGAAGCCCCTGTTGGTACATATACTGAAGGCGGTGGAAAATAGGGAGTTTGGGCATGTTTGGGTTTATCCCCAATACTGTTCTCTTTGAATGTATCCTCTGGTTCAGGACTGGAAATGGGGCTAAACTGACTAAATGTTGGCAAAGGCTCTGACTTGGACTCGTCCAGTTTATCAGAGTAACCTCTCGAGCTGTCACCATTAATAAAAGTTGACTCAAACTTGCCATAATTATGGACTAAAGCATGAGCCTCTGCTGGCAGATCAGAACCACGAAACCCATTGTGTAACAGACCAGTTCCAAGGTGATTCCCCTCCTTTTCTGCCTCAAAGGACTCCTGGCGACTTGTGTTCTTCACTATCACACTCACAACAGGTGCATCAGAGGGAGGCAGAGAGTGGGATAAGGACACATTCTCATCGATGCACATTCCTGATGACTTCAGGTGATTCTCACTCTCCTCCCCAGCTGATGGAATGGTCTCCTTAGCATCGAGACTAGTTGGATCAGGGATGTCAAAAGCAGCCAAGAGGTCATCAAAGTCAGGGGTTTTCATGTCCCCCATGATGAACGCTACAATTAAAAGCACAAAAAATACTTTGTCAAGTACATTTCCCCCATGGACCAACCTAGTAAGACTCATATGCATCCTGTGACAAAAAGCACAGCTGCCCAAAGTCCAGGATGTGGGAAGAGCTGCTCCTCAGAGGTGCTTCAAGCAGCATGGTGAGAGACAGCAAGCATCCCCCTTATCCCAGGATCCCCAAGAACAAAGCTGGTACAAGCACAACCTTTGAAATGACACCCAGCTCATGCAGGGGACATCTTCTCAACCTGCCAGGTGCACCACTAATCCAAAGCCAGCCATCATCACGAGCCTCAACAGAAGGTTCTGAAGTACATTAGCAGAGGGGTTCTTTTGTTTGGCTGGGGTTTTTGTAGAGCTAATAGGAGAAATCACTGCTGATTTCTCAACAGACTGTCACATATGAAGAACTCAGTCCTTTCTCAAGGAAGAAAGGCAGGGGCAAAGAGGTGCCCCAAGAGACACAGACCTGACAAGTGAGATGACTCCCTACCCCGAGCAACTCAAGTAATAGAAGTCTTCAGTAAATATTCCAATACAACAGTTCCAAGAAGGCTTATTTGAAACAGGGGCAATCCTTAATTAGGATGTGAAGCAAAAACTGTCCAAAGATAGAATAAAGAACTATATCCAAATTGTAAGAAGAAATTGTGTTCCCAGCCAGCTCTTTCTTTCTAAGCCTTTCAGAAAGGAAGTGGGGACTTGGAACACTCAACACAGCAACCTACCACAGGAATAATCAAGCACTGATGAGATGCATGAAAACTGACAGCACAGAATTGCTAGAACATTTGTGTTCACTACCGTCAGGGATACTGAATTTACACTGTTAAACCAAAATATTTTCAAGCTGGTACAATTCAGAGACTTCACAAACATTTAATGAGTCATTCTTTTAATATATTTTACTTAAACTCCAAATTTATGTGAACTAGTGCATGCTGCAGGTGGGGGAGGGGGAAAAAACCAAAATGTGTCAACAGAACTAGTAGGGCACCACTTCCTGCTTGGCAAGGAACATCCACAGGCAAGGTAAGTCCTGCCACACTTGACCTGGGCTGCAACAATGCTGCTAAAGCCAGCAGCAAGCAAGGGAGACTGAGGGGGTGGCAGGATTCCAGGACAACAGGGAAGAACTGGGAGGAGAGGTGCAGGCAGAGAGGAGGACATGGGCCAAGGCAGAGGGAGAGAGAGAAGCCATCTGATGCCTTCTCAAAAAGGGCCTGATTTAAGGCTGTTGTCATTATTCAGTTTAGAAGTTTGTCAAGCATCACATTTAAACTAAACAAAGCTCAACCCTTCTGGCTGCTGAACTGGGGAACAACTCCTGGGCCAGGAGAAATCACTTCAGAATGGAGCACAGGGACACAGTGGTCTTTGAGCTTGAGCTCAGCAGTTCCTCCAGACAAGTCCCAGAGGTGCTGCTTCAGTTAATCTACTGCAAAACATTCTGCAGAGATTTACTTGGCTTAAAGGTGGTTTGCTGGGGCTGAACTTAAACTCATTCTTAAATTAAACCACAAATATGAAGGTCCATAGAAGGCTATGCAATAATTTACAACCACGTCCCTCAAGGAACCACAGCTGGGCATAAAATCCCTGGAAGCCCAAATTATCCACACACTCCACATCCAGCACTTGATAAGCACCTTGGAAATAACACAGGTGACAATAGTTGACAAAGGCATGGACATGAAACTTTCCATTAGTTTGGGTAGGAAAACTTGTACCAGCTGGGAGAGAGCTAGGCACCAAACAGCTCCCAAAATTTCTGGCACATAAATCCTTCCAAAGGAAGACATTTCATTCCATGATCTGGCATGATCTAGTACAGAACACCTCTGCATCTGTGTTTTAAAATGCAAGACAAAATAAATCCCACGTATCTGTAGCATCTCCAAATGTCCTTTTCTTGGATGAAACCTTACTTTTTCAGAAGCATGTGTGTTCACCTTTGACTCTTATAAAACACCATTTTACGATCTTTGCAATCATGAGGGCACAAGTCTCTATCCAAATATTTCTCCACAAAACTGCATCTTAAACTTGTCCTACACAAAGCTACACTTTCTCAGAATAAACTAAGTTTTGACCCAGATTCTGGACAATAAGTATCTTATGGAAAGAACTGGTTTTTAAATAATGTAAATTTAAACTGAATTAACAATGTTTACCTCTGATCAAAGATAACAGAAAATGGATATTCAAAAAATTATGTAAACTAGTTTGTGAGGAAAGCTTAAAAAAAAAAAAAAAGAAAGACCTTTATCCTTAATCCATTATTCTTGTGCAAAGGACTGGAAATCCAAGCTTGGAATCCAATGAAAGCATGAGGAGGTTGAGATTGGCAAAGCAGTAGAAGAGGTGAATAACATGAGCAAAGAAGAAGGACTTATGGAATAAAGAGTATATTTCAGTGGGCAAATTCAGCCTCACTATAGCACATTTCTCCAGGAATCAGGAAACCTAAAAGGCTCCAAGCCATCCAAAAAAGCCCTGGGGAAGGATGTGAAATCCCAGGGCCATCTGCTACGGATGAGCTTCAAAGTCAAGGAGAGGCACCACAGGACCCACATCCTGCACTCACTCCATACAAACCTTTTGCTAGCAGTGTTATTCCCAGGGACTTTGGGAAACTGGAAGTAGATGTTCTGCGGCTTTCAAACTAAGGAGGAGGTTTGAGATTGCCACTTAATAGTGAAGCATGAAACCCCAGATATACCAGGAAATTAATCATAGGATGGCTTGGGTTGGAAGGGACCTTGATAACCATCTAATTCTAATTCCCTGCTGTAGGGAATTATTTATCATGTACACTGCCATTACCAAATATTGGTAATTCTGCAAAACAACAGAGTACAAGGGAAAACATCTGCCAAGGGCTGGTGTCTCTGGGAGGGGATGCAGAGACAGCATGACACTGGAATCCCATGGGAAGGCAGGGACAGCGGGAGGCGCGGGGAAGGCTCGGGATGGGGAAGCAGCGGCTGTCAGGGCTGGGGGAAGGCACGGGGCAGCCGCAGCGGGCCCAGGGCCACAGCGGAGGGCGGCTCAGGGGCAGCGGGAGCCGGGGCTGCAACACCCGCCAAAGTTTGATGAGCCCGGGGCGGCTCAGCGCGACCGAGGCCGCGCGGCTGGGGACCGGCCCGGCCCGGGGCACTCCTACACACACCGAGGCACACACCCACGCGCGCACCACGACACGGCACCCTCACCCCACGCGTCCCCACCCGAGACAAAGGCCGGCCCGGCCGCCCCCCGCGCTGACAGCCCGGCCCGGCCCGGCCCCGCCGCACGTGGGCCGCCCGCCCAACTTTGTTTGTCCCGGTGCCGCCGGGCCGGGCCGCCGCGGGCACCGCAGCCCGTCCGGGGCAGAGACTGAAGAGCGGGGAGCGGCGGCGGCGGCCTGCGGGCCGGAAGAGCCGGTGCGAGCAGGCAGCGCTCGGCGCGCCGGCGGCGGGGCCGCCCGCCCTGCCCGCGGGGCGGCAGCACCGCCCGGCCGCGGCGCCGGCGGGAGGGAGGGAGGGAGCGCGGGAGGGCGGAGGGCAGCGGGAGGGGCGGGCCGGCCGTGCGGGCCCGGGCGGGCGGGCAGGACTCACCCACGCAGGCAGCTCCTCCGGGCCCACCGGGCCCGCGCGGCCTCACCCCGCACCGGGCACCAACGGCCGCAACATGGCGGCGGCGGCGGCGGGTGGGGCCGGGGGCGGGGCCGGGGGCGGGGCGGGCACGGCGGAACCGCCTCCCTTCCCTTCCCTTCCCTTCCCTTCCCTTCCCTTCCCTTCCCTTCCCTTCCCTTCCCTTCCCTTCCCTTCCCTTCCCTTCCCTTCCCTTCCCTTCCCTTCCCTTCCCTTCCCTTCCCTTCCCTTCCCTTCCCTTCCCTTCCCTTCCCTTCCCCGCCACAGACACTCGCTCCGTCTCCGCTTGGCCCCAGCTCCAGCTCCAGCTCCAGCCCCGGCCCGGCCCCGCTGCCCCGTCAGCCGCCGGGGCCCCGCGCTCCCGCTGTTCTGAGGTTTCCTCACCGAAATCCGCCCCGCGAACGGCTCTCGCTTCAGTCCCCGCTCCGTGCCTTCATTCAGCTCCTTCCTCGCTGCGTCCCACACCCACCCTGATGCGGTTTATTCACTATGACACCCATGGACTCACACAGAGCGAGAGCGAAGGTGTGCGGAGCTGCAGGCTGGGAGCCTCACCCCGACCCCCGGCCAGGCCACAGAGCCCATAACCCCTGGAGCCGCTTCCAAACACAGCGAGGACAAGGAGCTAACTGGGCTCTGCCAGCGCAGGTAACAAAGGACTTCCATCCCGATAACCTGATGCCCTCTGCATCAAAACTATTAGAACGATAGGTTTAGGTTAAAGTTCCGGGGGACATTCTTCACTGTGAGGGTAGTGAGGCCTTCTTGGTTACCCAGATAAGCTGTGCCCGTCCCATCCCTGGCAGGGCCCAAGCCAGGCTGGATGGGCCTTAGAGAGCCTGGTCTAGTGCAAGGAGTCCCTGCCCATGGAACAGGATGAACTTTAAGGCTCTTTCCAAACCAAACCGATTTTATGGCAAGTTCAGGAGATGAAAAGAGAGTGGTGGATGTTGTTTGTTCTCCACCCTTGTCCAGTTCTGGGCTCCTCAGCACAAGAGAGACATGGACATACTGGAGAGAGTCCAGTGAGTGCCATGGAGATGGTGAAGTGGTTCCCCTGTAAGGAAAGGCTGAGAGAGCTGGGGCTGTTCATCCTATGGAAGAGCAGGCTCGGGGAGGGCTCATCAATGCCAACAACCTGCAGGGAGGGTGCAAAGGGGAAGGAGCCAGCTTCCTCCCAGTGATGCCCAGTGCCAGGACTGGAGGCCATGGGCACACACTGAGCCACATCAGGAAATGCTTTTTCCCTGTGATGGTAACCACAGGCTGGCACAGGCTGCCCAGGGAGGCTGTGGAATCTCCATCCTTGGAGGCGTTCAAAAGCAGTCAGGATTTTCTGAGCAGCCAGCATTAGCTGGCCCAGCTTGAGGCTGGACCAGATGATCTCAGGAGTTCTTTTCCAACTTCAAGTACTTTGGGATGCTGTGAAGCATTTTGTATTGAGGTGTGGATGTGCACACTCCTATTGTAATAAATAAACTGTATTTCTTGAGGTTGTCTTCCCATGAACTATTTTAACCATCTACCTCCCGTACCAGGCATACAGCATTGCTCATACCTTAGCTTCTCATCTAAATAATTTTTTTTTTCTTCGTCACCATGGGCAAAAAAAATCTTTTTTTCTAACTGACACATGTAGCCTCACATCCTTGATTTCTGAATCAGTGTCATCCCTTTCTCCTTTTGGAGGAGATAGCCAGTTTCCAAGCAAAAGGATAAAGTGAGTCACAAAGGGAAAACATTTTCAAAATTGCAACTGTTGCCTGTAATTTTAACACATCTCTTCGAAAACCTCTAAATTGTATCTAGTAAGAGAGCTGACATTTGTTACACAATTTACTGTCACAGTCCTGAACAAGTCGAAAGGATTGTGATAATTACGAAATGTAATACCAATGGGAATTTAGCTCCATCCCTCAGATGGCCAAGGAGGAGAGACAGCCCTGGAGTGGCTGGGATCCCTTCCTCAAGACAGAAGATACACAAAACACTCTAAGGAGAGCCTATGTCTTTCAGCATGACCTAAAAATCGTATTCCTTTTCTTATTTTTAGTCCAGTGTGGTGATTTGACAAATCTGGAAGCACAATATCTTCCTTCTCTTTGCTTTTCTTTTAACATTTAAATTTGCCCCTTTAGACTTGTTTTGTAAAAGTTGTGGAATCCCCACTCCTGGAAGTGCCCAAGGCTGAACAGGTCTTGGAGCACCCTGATGTAGCCTTCAACTTTGCATCTTGCATTGTTTCACACAAGGGCAGAGCCCCCCATATCTACTGCAGGGGGATAAATGTAGACAGTCACTGCAGCTTCAGCCTCCTACATGTCCTGTGCCTCCTGCATCACCTCTGTTTACCTATTTCACCTGCACCTTCTCTTCCTCCTGCATCTCCTGTATCTTCTCTCCCTTCTGTGTTGTCTCTCATTCCTGCCTTGCTTTTGGCCCTTGTACCCCTTTAGTTCTGCATCCTCTGCCCAAGGGGGCAGCCCATACTGGTGCCCACAGGACACAGTTCCTGTGAAAGGCTTACTGGAGACTGGCTGGAATTATTCAGCAGGAATTACTCCCCTGGAGAGGTCACAGCTGTCATCCACATGTTGCAGGGCTGCAGCTCCTGAGAAGTAATATTAGATGCAATATCAATTTCCTAAAAGTTAGAAAGTCATAGAATCCCAGAATGGTATGGTTTGGCTTGGAAGGACCTTAAGGCTCATTTTGCTCCACTCACTGTCACAGGCAGGGACACTTTCCACCAGGTTGCTCCAAGTCCCATCAGCACACAGGGTGTCATAAGAAGTGCAGGGTAATGAATCTTTTCATCAAACTGAGCTTTGAGAGAAGGGAAAAAGGATAGGAAACCATAACATGGTGTAACAAATGGACTTTTCAGGAAAGAAAAAAAAGAAAACAATTGTAAGATTTGTTAAGAAGAAAATTCTTTTTATGCCTGAAAAACATGACAGACAGTGCTGACAAAGCACTGTAATAGCACAGTCAAAAGTCATCTGAAAATGAAGTTTTCAAATGTGGGCCTCCATCAACCCCACTAACTGCAGACATTGGAGCCTTTTGTGCCCTTTTTTCATCCTGTTAGGCATCCATGGGGCCTCAGTTAAGCTGGGCTGTCACTCAGGACACTGAGCAATGGGCTGTGGTGGCTCTGATGTGTCAGTGAAAGATGTTTAACTGTAGGACAAACAAATGTCTCTGGCCTTCAAGAAACAATTTTCCAAAGGTTGAACTCGTATTGACTCATGCCAGTGCAGCAGAGAAATGTGCTCAGCACTCTCATTGCAGCCTACTGGGAAACAGCAGCATTTCCTGTGAGGGAAAAGAGTGCAGAGGAGCCAGCAATGAATAAGCAGCCTTATTGCATTGTGGATCATAAAATCTCTTCCTATGAAAGAGGTAAGTAGGGCTTGTTAAAGCATTGATGAAGTCAAAGAATAAAATTACAATGAGGTATACGGGATAAAATTATAACCTCCAGGTAGATAAGTAGGTTGAGGTAGGAAGGAACAGGGTAATAAAGGAATTGGGCTCTTTGGGAGGTAGCATGTGTCATCTTCTCCTGGAGCATCTTTCCATGTCAGAATGTCCAGTGAAGAAATCTCTCCTAATATCCAGCCTAAACCTCCTCTGGTGCAACTTGAAGCCATTTCCTCTGGCCCTACTGCTATATTTCACATTCCTTGAAAAGGATATGCCTCACACAGGAACCTCAGAAAGAGCTTCTGCACTTCTTCCTCTCCATGACACAGGAACCATGTGTGTCTGGGACAGTATTTTTGTTCCAGCCACTGAATGGCCCAAAAGAAGCCACTGGAGTTTGCTGATGTGCTGTGGGGTTGTGACATTTTTCTGAATGTCCTACAGGAGGAGTTCAGATGGGCTGATGCCAAATCATGGCAATGGATGAGCATTAAATAGGGACTTACTTTGTTTCCTGGAGTGTGTGTTGATTTGGCACAGTCTGGTTTTTGGCCTGGGGGAGGGCATGGCACATGGCTGGCAGCAAAAACATGGTGACTGACTTTCTGACACAACTTAGACCGAGATCAACCTCTCAACGCTGCCAAATCCTGCAAGAATCTTTGAATTAGTGGAACTTGTTGGCAAAGTCACCTCGAGCAACAGTTTTTCTTCTAGTCAGAGAAGAAGAGGAAGTGAAAACACATGAGGAAAACAACATGGAGACACCAAGGTCAGTGGGAAGAAGTGCTTCAAGCATGGGAGCCCAGATTACACTGCAGGCTGTGGTAAAGACTATGGTAAAACAAACTGTTGCCCCATAATGCATAAAGACCTCTAAAATCACAGGCATATTTACATTCCTCAGGAAGTTTTCACAAAAAAGCAGTCCAAGGACTTCCCAGAGGATCACCAGAAAAGATGCAGAAGCCTCAAATACCTGAAGGTAAAAGCAGTCATTAAAAAGGCATAAACAAAGGGCATCATGATTGTTTTGCCACATCTCCAGATTTGAAAGGAGGCTGAAATAACCTTTATATAATGCCATTAGCATTTTCCAGCAAAAAATGAGGCACTTTAGGAGGCTGAGCAATATCTTTTCTTATCAACCAGAAAGGTTAGAGGTATTTATCTGATTTAATATTTTATCATTTATATGAAGTGACACAGAAGAATAAAGCAGACTGGCAGAGAGGTGACTGCAGTGACAGAGCAGAAGCTACCCCCTTCTCTTCCAGCAATGCCCAATGGCCTGGACGTGAGCCAGGTCTGGGAAAAACATCCCTTGTCCCTCAGCTCCTCAGAAAAATGGATTTTGTGTTGTGCCCTGCTGTGATGAGGACCCCAGATGCCAAAGTGAGCTGCCCCACACTCACAATGCTGCCATTTCAGTGTCACATTTGCAGGAGCCAGTGCTCTACCATCATATTAACAGGGGATGAAACATCTTATAGAACCATAGGATCATGAAATTATCTAAGATCATTGAGCCCAGCTGCCAGTCCACCACTAAACCACACCCTCAAGTGCCATATCCACATATCTTTTGAACACTTCCAGGGATGGTGACTCCACCACTGCCCTGGGCAATCTGTACCAATGCCTGACCACTTTTCCTGTGAAGAACTTTTCCCACAATATCCAATCTAAACTTCCCCTGGTACAGCTTGAGTCAGTCTCCTCTCATCCTATCCCTTGTTCCATGAGAGCAGTGCTATATCCCCACCTGGCTGCACCCTCTTGTCTGGCAGTCACAGAGCACATGAAGGCCCCCTCTGAGCCTCTCCTCCTCTAGGCTGAGCCCCCTACCCAACTCCCTCAGCTGCTCCAGACCGTTGCCCAGCTCTCCTCCTGGCTCTGGACATGCTCCAGCCCCTCAATGTTTGTCTTGGAGTGAGGATCTCTTGCACTGACTGTATCTTCAGCCTGCCTGTCCTCTGTCCTTTCCCTTGTCAGGAACACAGCCTTGACCAAACTGCTGCATCCTCAACAGAGGCAAGGAGTGAGATGCCTCTTCTGTGAAAGAGGGAAGGAGAGTGACAGAAGAGGGAAGATACAGGTCTCAAAAATAGGTTCCAATTCCCAGGAGGACCCAAGGCACCCAGAACTCATGTGGTAAGGCACCAAGGTTCTCCACAATGGTGGGTTTGAATCTGGAGGAGCAGCAGGTAGGACCAGCACTCCTCTCTGGGACCCCAAACTGCCTCATGTCACATGCCCAGAGGACCTATGGGCTCCCCATTGCTCCAACCATGCAGTCCTGAGTAACTATTGCCTATTTTTCATCTCTGGTAGGGAATGGAACTGAGGACATTATTCTTTGCAGAAACATTCTGGAAAGTCATAGCTGAAATCCCTCACTTGTCTCTTCCATCTGTTTATTTTTACCACTTAATAACACGTCTGTCTCCTCAACTATTCCTGACACTGTGACAAGAAAATCCAACTCAGTGAAGACAGCTTTATCAAAGAGACATTAGCTCTTCCTTACTGTGTGACACCATGTCAGCTCTTCTCCTGTGCATGAAGTCTGGTCTATAATTTCAAAGTGTGTCTTCTATCTCTTTGAGGGGGTGATATGACCAATATACTTGAAATTGTTGCTTGTTATGCAAAAGGTTATCCAAACTGTGAAGATAACAAGCACTTTCAAGCACTTCAAGGAGCCTCCTTTTTTTGATGATGTTTTTCTCTTCAATGCCACATGATGTTACAGACCTAATTCCAAGAGATTAATAACAATGGCAAAACAGTCATTGAAATAATCTGTGATAGAGGACAGAACTCTGGGACAACATGAGAAGTCTGTGCTATCAGTAATTTCTCACCATTAATAAGAAAATCGTGGTCTGAAAGCTTCACTGTGACTTCAGACCTGCTCTTGCCTCTGCTTTCTAAAGAAATGCCCCAGGTCTCTGCAGAGGTTCCCAAATGAAGGTCAGCAGTGCCAATCTCCTTATGAGTCATCTTGAGTTTATTAGCTTGACAGTGGATGGCTTCACTCACCCTTTTTGTTTTGAACTGTGCTCCTGGTTTCATTCCTGAACCATCCACCTGATGGGGAGGCTTGGAAGAACTAAATCTGAACCGTCTGGCATTTTCAAATCAACTGTTTTACCACTTTTTCCTTATTTTCTTGCCCTGCCATGAGTTTTGAATACAGATAAGCTGAACCAATGTCCTTGTTTGCTTTTTGGACAGGGAGAAGGGATATTTCACTGATACAGAGTCCTGAAACTCCCAGTCTGGTGTTTAGAATCACTCAGAACACATGCACTCTTCTGGGTGTATTCTGGTAGCACAAGCACAGCATTGGTTGGGAGGGACATCATCCAACATTCTGTTGGATGCAGGACAGTTGCCAGCACTGGGAGAGAGGAGAGCAGAGCTGTGGATGTCTCCATGTGCAAAATATGATGGATGAAGGCCCTGTGAGACACACTGGCTGTGAGAGCAGCACCTGGATTTAATGATTTCCTCCCCACTAGTACTGAGCCCATGTCTCCCATCACTGTGTGCATGGTCCTGTTGTGCTCAGAGGAAGCTGACTTCCAGTACCTGGTGTTCCACAAGTGATCCTCAGCTAATGAAAGCAACCCTCAGCATTTCAGAAAACAGGTGATTCCCACATCATATCAGTTCACAAGATCATTCTCTTCACTCCTTGTCCACATGAAAGGCAGTATTAACTTCCAGAGAACACAATAACTTGCCCTTTGGGAAGCTCCTTCCTTCTCTGGGAGTGAACAGTTCTTGAATGCCTTTGGGATCTCTCCTGCCTGTATCAGAACCTACTTCCAAAAAACTAGGGAAAGAAGACCAAAACTATATTGTTGAATCTTGGAATTTCCCTGTGTGCCCCTCTACATGCAAGCATATTTCATCAACAGCACCATGCACTCTGCCTTGTAACGTGGAGTAGGAAATGATCTTGCAGGTTCTGTACATCATGGAAACCTTCTTAATGTTGAAAATAAGAGTAAATTCAGATTTACTCCCGTGAGGGAATGTCAGTGGATACTGATGGAAACCAAGGAAAAAGAAGCCTTGAAGCCTTGCCTTTCTCAGGCCTTTACAAGGTCAACAAATTATAACAATTATACACCTGCAGGGTGTGTGAGAGATATGATGTTTTGTAAAAGTATGTTTTGAGAGAGGTGTTGCCTTCTTGGACCAATGAGTCTTTTCTATTCTGTTTTGCATGAACTACCCTTTATATATGTGTGGTGTTTCTTTAAATAAAGCTCTCTTCTCTCTTGCTTCGCCATTACATGAGGAACTATGTTGCAATATCCTTTTTGCAGCTCCTATAGCCTTAAAATGCAACAAGGGAGGAGGATTTTTTTCCAAAAAGATGGAAAGAGTTAAGTGAGCAGGTAAATGAAATTACTCAATGTCACCCCGTAATGAATTTTTCACCCCAGAAATGACTCCTGAAATGAAGAACCTGTCTTGTGTTTCTGTCTTTGGCTGGGGCTGGAGCGTGGCTAATTTGAGACAAATCCACCTTTTCCTTCCTTTGATCACAAAAATGCCATCTGAATGCAAACCTTTGGGAATCTGCTGCCAACAGAAGGGTTCCAGGCTGGGGTGGATCTGCACATGTAACACACCTATTGACTGCACTTGGGCTCAGGACTTTCCAGTAACAGGCTGAAATGGCATTTTCAAGACTCCCTGATTTCTCTGATTTTCACTGCCTTGTTTTCTCAATCCTTTTGGATATGCTTGCCTTGGTTTGTCAGAAACTGCCAAAACTCAGTAAAGGAGCCAAGAACTGCATCCCAAATGAGTTCTGTAGCAAAAGAACATATACCTTGTTGTCCAAGGTCCTTCCCTTTGACATACCTGCCCCAGCAGAGAGGAAAAGAAGAGCATCTATCTAAAAATAAAATCATTGAATATTTAGGTGATGCTATTTTTGTCATATATTGCTTTAAAGCTTCAGTTCACTTGGTGCATTTTAAAGACTTGGGTAAACACCTGTATTACCTACAGAAATGGCTCTAAGTGCTGTTGTAGCCTCTGGGCACAGACTGGCCCAGAAACAGAGGAAGTGGAGGGCAGTTGCTGTGGAAGGTAAGAAGGCAGCTGGAGCTGATGTCTTGATGCCACTTTGTCTGCTGCTGCCTTCCAGCTGGCTCAGCAAGTTTCAATGATATCTATTTCATTCTTTTAACTGTCTAGTCCCTGTTCCAGATCACCCTCTCTAGGCATAAGATCCACAGTGCCATCCCCTCCTACCAGGACCCCAGCTGAGGCCCAGGACACAGAGTCCACCTCTGCAGTTCAGCAAGTTCCCAGACATGACAAACCGTCATCTCAGGGAAGGAACCCCCATGGCTCCCTTGGGCTTGGCTACACAGTGTCCTTGGAGGATCAGAACTGATGACAGTGCTGTGGCTGCCACCAAGACACCTAAGACACCAAAGAGCCACACTTACAAAGCAGATGGACAAATCACAATGAATGAGGACTTTTTTTAATCTACACATTTCACCTGACATAACTTCATCCTATCTAGTCACTTGATCTGCCTTCTAAATCCAAACTTCAATACTGTTAGTTACCTAAAAAAAGAAACAATGCTCACCCAGAAGAGCCTAGAAGCTCAAGCTGCAATCATGAAACCCCAGCAGATCAATATTAAGTTACATGCTGGCAATTAGAGGGAAAACAAACACAGTTAACTCAGAGACACGTGAAGCTTTGTGCATTAAAAACACCAATAGTGTTTTATTCAGAAAAAATAAACAGCCTTGCTTTGAATGAGATAAACATTCACATTAGATGACATTTGGCATGACAATGTGAGCCAGGAACAAGCTGTGCCTCAACAGCACAGGTGGGTGTGAATAATCCTCACAGAAGCAAGGACAGCCCCAGCTCCTCCCAAATGCCTGCCAAGCCATTCTCACTGACCTGTCCCCAGTGGCTGCTGGTGTTGAGTTGATCTTTGGTTCTTCCTGAAATTAGTCTATAATTTTCTGGTTTAGATTCTCTGTCAGCCCATCTTATTTAAACTACATCCTCTGAATCTTTTATTTTTTTGAGCTTTAGATTCTTTTTCTAGGAGACTTTCTAGTCTGCAGCTAGCTGGGGCCCCTCTTCTTTCCCTTGGCTCTACTCACTGTGAGAAGAATAAAAGCCTCCTGTGTTCTCCTTGGACAGGTTTCCAGCACTTGTAGAATGGTTTATCTGAAAGTAACATTTCAGATTTTTCTATGCTGCAACTGACACCACAGACAGGGATGCATCTTCACTGCTGAAGGAGAGCAAAACTGAAAAAATTCTGCCTCCAACCCTCTTTTAAAGCAAGACAGAGCATAGGCATTCTCTGCACCCTGCTGCCCTTCAACTCTCAAGAAGTTCTGCCCTCCAACCTTTCTTCCACACAACCACAGCAGCCAGAAGGGATCTCCAGTAGTCTCTGGTCCAGCCCTCAGCCAGCTTGGAACAGGTCATCAGCACCTTCTGTAGTCCAAAGTGAACTGTCCCCCAAGGGTGCAGACCCCACACTTCCCTAGGGTCACTGGCTGTTACTGAGCAATCACCTCTACCAAACATGTATTAGGGAAGCAATCAGGGAGGGGCCTGTGCCCACCCAGGCTGTCCTAAGGACACTGTTCTCCTGTGGCTCTCCCTGGACAGCTGGTTCTCCATGTAGTGCTTGAGGTTGCCCACAGCACAGACAGGCACACAATTTGAACTAATAATAACTTTTTTGAGGTGATCCTTTCTCAGTCTTGGTGCATTCTATGTCTCCTGTAGGACATTCTGCACCTGAGAAGAACTGCAGAGGGCTGAGCACCCTTTAATGCCCTTGTACCATGCAGGACAGGGCAGATATCAGTGTACCTGTACACTGTAACACCAGTCTCCAATGTAAACACACACTGAATGGAACATCTGATGCTCCTTTTCCTGGCAAGCTACTGCCTCCCTCCCCTGTTATAAATACATGCTTCAGAAATACATAAACTGCATAACTTAACACCTGCTGTGACACAGGCAAGGGAAGGAAATCACCCTGGGACCCGCGGAGAGCCTACACTGGTCCCCTAGGTGCAGCCCTGTGTCCCTTGCACAGGCTGGTGACATCCAGCAGTCATGGCTGGGATTTGAGCCAGAGGGGTCTGTAGTGTTTGTGGGCTTCTCATCACATTCAATGCAGCAACATTTGTTTTCAGGCAGAAACTACAGCCTGTGCCTTTGCCTTGCAGCAACACTGATTTTGTCAGGCAATATTATGACTGGTGGGTGGCTGTGTCCTCTGCCAGACACCACAATGGCTCCCTGCTGACCCTGATGCTCCCATGGGACAGGGAATATTCCTAGTGGGAATTGAGGCCCTGCACACCACAGGGTGCAGATAGGAGAAACCTTTCCAAAAAAGCAGACTTGGCCTCATTCAGACAGGGCGATGCCAAGACTGGGAAACAGCTGCTGGATTCTGACAGATTTAGCACTCAAACTGAGGCCTCAGTTAAAAGAGCAGCACCCAAGGCTGAGGCTCAGGGCCTGTCCTGCCCTGGGCCTGTCTGAAGCAGGGCCAGGCAGAGCTTGCCTAGGTCACTCTCATCGTTCTCCTCAGGCTCACTGCTGAAGTTGGAGGGGCTGCTGCTGGGCAAGCTGTGGCCAGAGCCTGCACTCAGGGGTCCCTGGCCCTTTGGGTCAGTGCTCAGTGTCAATGCATCTTGCAGGCACACACTGCCTGTGCAGGCAGGAGCTTGCTGGGAGTCTGGCTGGGAGTCACTCCTCCAGCTGAAAAACTGCCTCAGCAGGGATTTCTGGAGGGTCGTTTGCAGGCTTTCACAGGTCTTCTGTTTTGTGCTTGGCTGGATGTAATGCAAATTCAACTGCAGGACCACATCTGTCTGAAGGGGAGAACAAAGAACACAAAATGAATGGGAGAATTAGATTGGAAGCAGAGCTTTCCTACTGCTGCTGCCAGAAAGCAGCCTTGGCTGGCTGCTGTGCAGGCTCACAGCCCCATGCTGTGGCATGATGGAGCAACACTACTGCCAGAGAAAGTGTGCTGGACATACTCATACAGCTCAGCACACTTGCAGGCCTCAGCCATGGATTTTGGATTTCAGGACCTCTCCTGAAATCAGGCTGTGTGGGATCTCATCAGCTCCATCAGGGCACTGTCACTGTGAGCATCACCCCTGGGGTGTGGGCACAGGGAGCAGGAGCAGCTGCACCATGGCCAAGACCAATGCACATAGGAGAGAAAAGCATGAACCACTTACAGCCCTGGAAACCTTCAAGGCCAGGTTGGATGGGGCTTGGAGCAGCCTGGTCTAGTGGAAGGTGTCCCTGCCCATGGCAGGGGTGGAACAAGATGAACTTTAAGATGTCTTCTAGGCCAAACCATTCTGAGATTCTATGAACTAAAACACACCTCACACTGTAAAAGCCAACAGCCTTAATCATCAGTGCTCCACAGGGATCTACTCACAGCCTAGCACTATTTTAGAATTTTATAAAAGATGAAGAAATAAGAGAATAACCACATTCATGGCAGTGAAACCCCTGAAAACAGATCCTTAGCATGGCACTGTGCCTCAAACACCTGTAAAGAGCAGGAAGATGTATAGTGGAAAAAGAAGATTTTGGCAGGTAATGCCTGGTCCAGGTCTACTGTCTGCACTTGAATGCAATACAGAACTGGGAAGGTTCAGAAAAAAGCTCCAGGAACAATCAAGAACTGAAAGCACTGCCATATGCTGAAGCACATCATGTACAGAGCAAGCAGAACTTGCTGTGGGCAGATCCAGGCAGCAGCTTGAGAGAAGCACTTGGTGTAAGATCCGCTGGCTGTGTGTTTGGGAAGGAAGAAAATCCAAATATAAACAAGGTGCATACTGCTGTTTGAGGAGAGACAAGCCAGGGGACAATCAATTCTGCTTCTGTCATGGTCTTTAAATAGTTTGAGGGTGTTTCGAAGTGTGCCAAAGAGGCACAGCTTGGATCAGGCTTGGCAGTGCTACTCTGATGACTGGAGATCCTGGCCAGCCCATGAGATCATCTCTCAGGCAAGCACAGAGCCTAGTGAGACATTCCACCACCTGAAATAACTGGGCAGGTCTGACCTCCCCATGGTTGATGGGGCAAAGAGCAGCCTCCCTGGCCAGGCAGCAGAGAAAAACAGAACAATCCATGACCAGTGATGCCTCTCTTTGCTCTCAGCTCAGAGGCTGCTGTGGGACAGCTTTGATAGGAAGATCAGGCAGGGGAGACAACATAAAAGCAAAGAGCATCCACACTCAGGTTCTGCAGCCTGACTGCAAATCCGAAAGATTTTGCTGAGGTGGAAAAGGTGAGGTGAAAGGACAGTGCTCTTCTATGGAAACATGCTGGGAGATCTGTGTCCAGCCTGGAGAAGAGAAGGACCAAAGATGACTTTAGAGTCCCTTCCAGTGCCTAAAGGGACTCCAGGATAGCTGGAGAGGGACTTGGGACAAGAACCTGAAGTGACAAGACAAAGGGGAATGGCTTCCTACTGCTAGAGGGCAGAGTTAGATCAGATACTGGGAAGCAATTATTCCCTGTGAGGGTGGTGGGGCCCTGGCACAGGTTGCCCAGAGAAGCTGTGGTTTCCCCACCCCTGGAAGTGTCCAAGGCCAGCCTGGACAGGGCTTGGAGCAACCTGGTCTAGTGGAATGTGTCCCTGCCCACAGCAGGGGGTGGGATAAGTTTAAAGGTCCCCCCTAACCCAAACTAGTCAGTAATTCAGTCATCCTGTAAAACAGGGTGGCTTTTGTGCCCCGAAGAACAACAAACTCCTCTTTGGTCTGGATGTGGCAGTGACACAAACGTGGTCAGAGAGGCACATCCAGCTCCAGCCATAGGGATGGGGACACCATGAGAGTGCAGACCTGTGGAAATCTGCCTGGCAGCTCCTCTGTACCTGCATTTTCTGCAGCGCGCAGAGCTGCAAGACGCAGTCCAGCTCCTCCCGCTTGTACACCAAGGACAGCAGAGTCTCCACGTGCTCCAGACTGTTCTCCCTCTGCATGGCCACGGCATCCGTCCCCTGGGGCACGAAAACAAGAGGAAATGCAAGGAAATATCAGCATCAGCATGAAGCACTGAGGCTCAACTGCCCATCAAACGTACACAGGGCTTGGATTAACATACTGCCTGGTGGAAATGCTGTGTATTCTCAAAGCAGACAGAAAGCAAAAGGAATGCAGAGGTTTTACACACTTGCCTTGTGCATATCAATGAGAAGACCCCAAGTAGATCTTGCTGTGAAAAATGGGGTACAGTGGGATTTTTCAGTAGACCAGGAAGCAGCACCAGCTGGTATCACAACCACCAGTAGTGCCAGCAGTGTGTCATGAAGGGAGCAGGTTTTCCAAAGGCACAGCTGGAAGCTCTGAGTTGTGCTGAGTGCTGATTTAGCCCCCCACCATCTACAGAACTGCCAATTCTTGCTGAGTTATTCAAATTTAACAAAAACAGCACCATATCTATGAGATCCTCTTCAGTATTGATTGGATCATGGAGCCACTAATAATACCACAGGAAGAGACAAGGGAATAAAGGCCTTATGAAATCATAGATCATGGAATATCCTGAGTTGGAAGGAACCCACAAGTGTCATTAAGTTCAACTCCTGGCCCTGCACAGACACCCCAACAATTCCACCCTGTGTCTGAGAGCATTGTCCAAATGCTCCTGGAGCTCTGGCAGCCTTGGGGCTGTGACCAAGTCCTTCCTGCTTTGGATGTCAGCCTCCAGAACAGGTGACAGACCCCCCTGTCTACCAGCCCCTTCCAGAAGGCTTCCCTCTGCCAGCTGGCTCTGGCAACTGTCCCAGTGTGATCCTTAGCAGGAGAAGTTGTGCTGGGCATGCTGGTGAAGAAGGCTGTTAGGATATTTGGGGAGGTAGAAGCTGGAGCAGCCCTGGGAGCTCTTCCTGGCCTTCCCTGAGCTGCTGCCTGCAAGCAGCCAAAGCAATTTAGTTCTGGCCATGAGAGTATAAGGAAAAACAGTGGATTTCAAAATTCCAAGTGCTGGCTGGGATCTGCAGGCATCAGGATCACCCCTGCATGCAAGGCTGGTGGAACAGGAGCAGCACCATCACTCATCCAGTAGGTCACTGGAGGCTGAGGGAACACCATTTATCTCTGTGCAAGAGAAAGCCAAATCCATCTCCACACTTGCCAGCTCATTACTGGAAAGATAAACTGGAGGGAGTTTGGAGAAGATCAGGCTTGTGAATGGAGACTAAACCTGGAGACCAAAGAGGCAGGAAGCAGATGAGCCAGATGCTGCTGACACAGGGTTTGGACAGCACAGCTGCAGAAGGGAGGGTGTACCCTGCCATGTGCATCCAGCTCAATCCTCCAGCCCATGCTCTGACCTGCAGAGCTGCCTCCTGCCCAGGGGTCCAACTGCACAGGGACGTGGAGCTGCTGAAGTGAGTCCAGAAGTCACAGGGATGCTCTGGGGGATGGAGCCCCTCTGCTCTGCAGCCAGGCTGGGAGAGCTGGGGGTGCTCACCTGCCCTTTCCTATGGCCAAAGGGGCTCCAAGAGCTGGAGAGGAACTTTAGACAAGAGCCTGGAGTGACAGGACAAGAGGGGAATGGCTTCCCACTGCAGGGGCAGGGTTAGATTGGAGATCAGGGAGAATGTCATCTCTGCTTTGGAACTTCCTCCCTGCAATTCAAACTTACTTCCATGTTTGAAACAACTCTTTATAGATTTCAAGGCCTTGTAAAATCTACATTTTTGCTTTTCTTGCCTAAACTACAATTGCCTTGCTTCTTGCTTTCATTACTTTGACTGTTTTAGTTGGCACACTTTTTTTCCATGAAGCATGGATCTGAAACTGGACCCAGTGTTCCAGCAACAGCCAGGAGAACCAGGCAGGATCTCACACAAATCTCAGAGTTCTAGTTTGCAGCCCTGCCCTGTTTTTGTTACCTCAGCTGTTTTGGGCTCTGCCCATTCCATGCTGACAAAACTTTTCATTCTTGCTCACGTGCAGGAACTTGCATCTGCTGAATAACAGCCTTGGCCTCGAATTGTACCTTCAGTTACCCAAATCCTTCAAAAATCTGCTTTGTAGCACCTTGCAGAGACACTTGGTGTTATGGGATCTGTGTCTTTAACAAGCACATCAATGAAAAACCAATCCCACAGCCTTGATTTTCCAAAAAGCCCAAACATATTCAATCACCCTCCAAGGAGAGTTTTCTCTTAGTTTTAAGTGGAATCTCCTGTGCATCAGTGTGTGCCCATGGCCTCTAGTTCTGGCACTGAGCACTACTGGAAAGAATCTGGCTCCTTTGCTCTGCACTCTCCCTGCAGGTATTTGTAGACCTGGATGAGTTCTTCCTGAGCCTGTTCTTCCACAGGATGAACAGCCCCAGCTCCCTCAGCTTTTCCTTACAGGGGAGGGGCTTCAACCACTTCATCATCTCAATGACCCTTTGGCAGAGTCTCTCAGTATGTCCATGTCTCTCTCATGCTGAGGAGCCACAAGTGGACATAGATGGAGGATGAACAATATTCACTGTCCCTGCCTTGTCCTCTGAGCTCATCACTTTAATGCAGAAAGCATCAGGTTATCAGGCATGGAAGCCCTTTGCAACCTATGGTAACTGCTCCCAATCACCTCCTTGTCTTTTCTGTGTTTGGGGTTATTGGCTCTGTCACTTTCTCAGAGATCACAGTGAGGTTGACCCTCCTGGAGCTCCCCATATCTTCGTTCTTGCTCTCCTGGAGGGCAGGAGGGACATGACTTTTTTCCAGGACTCAAAAGACCATAAGGAGATGGAGAGTGTGCTCACAGTCTCATCTCCAGCTCTCTCAGCTCTCATGGGTGCACCCATCAGGGTCCTGGGTGTTTGTGAATGTCCAGTAGGTTTAGTGCTGCCTGACCTGGTCCTGCTCCTCCTCCAAGTGTCTCCCTTGCTCCAAATGTTCTCCTTAATTTCACGGTTCTGGGAGTCCTGAGATACTTGCAGAAGCCTTTCTTCTTGTCCCCAGATCCAGCTCCACATGGACTTTGGCTTTCTGAGCCCCATTCCTACAAGCCTGAACCACATCTCTGTAGTCCTCCTATATTACCTGCCCCTACTTCCACCTCTCACACACCCTTTCAGGTGTGAGCTCAATTAGGAGCCCCCAGCAAATCCATGCCAGCCTCCTGATGTGTTTGCTTGACTCCCTGTTCATCAGGATCCTGGAAAATCCACCATCTCTCCATGGCTGTGTCCCACACACACGTGGTTCTCCAGCCCAGTGATCTTCCAGACATTCATCTGAGCAAGCAGATCTGCTGATCTGCTGTGGTGGCTGCTATGATGGCTGAGGTGGGGCAGGTGACAGTCATGGAAGGACATGCTGCTGCCTCCGCAGACAGCACTGGAGCTCAGTGTGAGCCAGCTCCATCATGCACTAGGACAAGAAAAAGGATCTGGCTGTACTGGAGCCCTTTTTTGTCTCCCTGATTCCTCTGGAAGCAGGAGCAGCTCGCTGGGTCCTCCTTCCCCCCCAGTCACTGATGTGGGGCAAAGCACACAACTACATGCTCATACACACACAGACACAATTTTCATGCATGATGCTCACAAGAGGAAATGATGCTGCAGTTTAGGAATGGGCAGGACACGCTGCATCAGTGACTCCAATGTGCTGAGGAGCAGTGTCCCTCCACGAGAAAGAAGGGCCAAAAAATCCACCACGAATGAGCTACACCTTGGGAGAAGAACTACAGGAAACAAGGGAGATAGTTATAGAAAGGAGAGGCAAATTAAATCAGGAGCAGCAAAATAAGTAGAAGTGGCATGGAGACCATCAGTAAAGCCCACACTGGGCACATGGTCTGTGAGGAAAGTTTGAGAAAGGGTTCAAGGAAGGTGGTACAGCTCAACTGGGAAGGAATATATATTGTTGCATTGAGATATATTAGTATAGCAGGCTAAAGAAGGCATAAGTCAAAAAGCCAGACCTACTTTCTAATACAGAAAACAAAATAGCTCTTGGCCTCAATCAGATTAAATACAATAATTTAATCAGGCAGTCCAGAAATCGATCTGAGGGATAACTGGTTAAAGGCATCAAACTGCTGCCAAATCTTTTTTGTGATGCATGAGGAGCAAGGCAGGGAATCCACTGAGATGTGGAAGCAGCCTTAAAGAGGTGTATGCAGAGGAGGGGATTTTTTTTCACCTGGGATCAGCCGTTCCCAGCCCACAGGACTCAGCCCAACCACCCTCCCCAGCTCTGAGCAGGGGGAAACAGCCCAGGGAGGGGACTGAGAGCACTCACAGCAAGCTGGAGCAGGAGCTGGGGCTCAGTGATGTGGGCCAGGGGAGGCTGTGGCCTGGCACACACGAACATCAGGTTGGAGAAGAGCCGGAGGAAGCGGAGCTCCACCCGCAGCCCGCACGGGAATGTCACCGTTCTGCTGGGCAGCTCTGGCAGGGAAATTCAAGCACCATCAACTCCTTGGAGGGTCCTGTCAGCACCTCCCCCAAGGGCACAGGCAGCCCCAGCTCCCTCCTTCCCACCCCCTGCATGGCTCACCTTTGCTGTGCCTCCTGTGCTCAGTGGCTGCTCTCGAGGGACAAATGGGGTCTGTCAGGGACCGAGCTTCCTTCAGAGTGTGCTTGATCTCCATCACCTGCTTCCCAGTGACCAGGGGGTCACGGCCAATGTCTGTGCCAAAGAGTTGGAAGCATCACTCACTCCAGGTTCCTTATGGATCTCCCTGCCTTTCAGACCCTACATGAATGTCTCCATGCTTGGAGGCTACTGAAAGCTCCCACAGGGCATGGCCTGTGATTTGGATTTTAGGGAAGAGTGGTGGGTGGGATGGGATGATGTGATGTGGATCCACCCGGTCTCTGCTGTCTCTTCTCACCCCTGCCACTTGAGCGAGTGGTTTCTAGCTTCTCTTACCTTCTAACACATCCTCCAGCATGTGTGTAACCTTCTTCTCTTGCAGAATGTGTTTCTTCAGGTATTTCATGAAGATCCCAGAGCTGAACTCCCCATCCTGCAATTCATAGGCTTCTGCATCTTCACTCCTGCAAGAGTAATATTTCTTCAGAGTCCTTGCAGTTCTGCATTGAGCATGAAGTCCAAGCTGACTCTGGGGTGGCCAACTCCATCCAGACTCTTGGCTGGGTCAAAGTGAGCTTCTCAAGGAATAACACAAAGTGCTCTGGTTGTACCCAAAGAGGATGGGCAGGCCACAGGATGGGAAAAAGCAGTCAAAGGGAATGGGATAGGACAGCACAGTCTCCTTTGACAGCCCATGCAGGTCACAAAGGTGAAAAGCCAGTGAAACTGGCACTTGATCAGTAAACAACACGCAGAACCTCAAGAGGCTTTGGGTGAGCTGAAGAACAGATGACAGGAGCTCACACACAACTTATAACTGAAGCACAGGCTGGTGGCAGCAGGAAGGACAGAAGTGCCTGAACAGCAAACCCAGCAGATAGAGGGTCAGAGCCAGAGGGAACATGAAAGAAACCCTCTCCAGCCTCCATGCACAAAAGGATGAGAGGAGACAGGGCTGTGCCAGAGTCTGGTCCCATGTGAGGCTAAGGGAATGGAGAGGTCACTTACGTGGAATAGCCATAGACTGTGTTTCCCCAGGGCTCCAGTGGCTGCACCTGGGACAAGGCACATCCTGGGTTGTACCTGGAGAGGAGGAAAAGGCACAAGTCAGGGTTGCAGACATCTGTCACCTGCAGGTGAAAAATCCCACACACTCCTCATGTCTCTTAGGGATGGCAGTAGGATCAACTCTCCCCTTGGATATAACCAGAGAGACTAAAGCTGGGAGTCCCACCAAGTACCCAAACCACAGGGAAAGGAGTAGGTATGTCCAGCTGGAGTTATCTGCACTGGTAAGCTGCTCCCTGCCCTGAGCCTGGAGCTGTGGTACAACCTGGAGCTGTGGGTGCATGTTGCCACCTCCCTACAGAGGCTGGATTTTAACAGCTCCAGGCAGCACCACAGTGCAGAGAACACACAGGTTCATGGTGACCCAATGGACAACTGTCCTTCAAGAAGTCAGAGGTGCACAGCACCATGGTTACAGCTCAATTGTGTTTGCTGAGGGTCTGGGACACCCCACAAGCCCCTTCCAGACCATCCACACTTTTGCCTTAGAGAATTAAAGCAGGCTGTGGATGATACACCCCCAGATTCCCTGAGAGACAGGATCAGGACACACACACAAGTCTCAAAGCTCAAAACTGGTCCTGGCACCTTGGTCCAGATGCAGCTGAATGAGCACAGCCCCTATTATTTCCAAAATCAGGTAGATCCATGGTGACAGGATCTGATTTCCAACAAAAAAGGTATCTTGGTTGCACTGAATGGCCCATCTGACTGCAGCCAGACTGACTGTGGGGACAGGTTGCCTCCAGTTCACACCAGTGACTCGGGGCTGTTCCCAGTCACACAGTGATAAGAACCAGGCACAGAGGCAGTGTAAATCCATGTAATTCAATTCCAGCTGTTTCCTGGGGCTGGAGCTGGCACACTAATGAGAGCAGAAAGGACTGGGGTACTGCCAGCAGCCAGTGCATCACGTAGTGTTAGGTGGCAGAGTCTGGAGATGCTTAATGGCAGAATTCAACTGGCTTGTGTAAGTCATCCTGAATATGATCAGAAGAGAAAGTGTGAGAAAGAACACGTTTCTAAATCTGAATATTGATATTTATCTGTTCTTCAACTGTTGTTAATTTGGTGCAGAAATCTTTGGTTCCAAGTCCAAGGATAAATCAGGGAGTTCCTGGAAAAGGCAATCACATCTGCCCAAAATCAGCACATAAATGTATGAGGCTACACAGAGTCTCTGTGTTCTGATTCCTCCCCTGCTAAGGCTGAACATCTGCTCCCACTTGGCAAAGGGAAATGTGTTTCTCACCACCCTGGCACTTCTGATGCCAACACACGATGTGAGGAGAAACCCTGGGTGAGCTCCCTCTTAGCAGAGACACAGGTTCATGCATAAGCTGCTGACAGACCTGCAGCACCAGCCTGACTAGGAGGCTGTTGGGAAAGGAGGCCTTGGGAGCCTTGTTTTACACAGCAGTGTAAACACACACAACTATGAAATCCAGATGCTTTCCTGAGCTGAAATGGAGACTTCTCGAGAAAAAATGAGCTCAGGAGAGAGCTGCTGCCCCCACAAGATCAGGGACAACATCCACCACATGAAGTGCTATGCTTGCTGTGGAAAAGGGGAAGTGTGAACTTCAGGAAGGAGGGGGAAAACCAGCTGCACAACTTTGCCTAAATATAACAGCAGATCTCACACTGCATCCTCTTCCCAGAGCACCACTGACACTCCACTGAGCAAAGGAACCAATGGCAATGGCAAGGAAGGAGACAGCAAGAAAGCAAGAGAGCTCTCAAAGGAAAAGAGCATCTCAAAAGCTGTTTTAGACTGTTGCACTGGGTCCCTGTGTAGCCCCCATACTGCCTCCCCATCACACACTGCCCTCAGCTGGCACACCAGCAGCCCAGAGCTGCACCAGCCCAGCTCCAGGGGAGTATCCATGAGAACCAGCTGTTCCTGCTTGGCTGCAGGCTCTCCCCTGCCTTCTGTCACACTGGGGAGGGCAGCTAGGTGCTGCTAGGTGTGCCAAGGAAGCAACACACTCTGCTCTCAGTGGCCAGCAAAAAGGGAGAAAGGGGATGCTCCACTCTGGGGAGTTCAGAGCAGCATCAAGGGACATCAAGCTCCTGCTGCAGAGCTATGGGACAAGTCCCAGCACAGCCAGCCTCAAGCTATTCAGAACAAGCAGCCCCACCACTACAGCTAAAAGGCATCAAAAATTTACTGTCTCTCCAGGGGCTGGCAGCTCTCTCAGGGTATCAAAAGCCCTGTTGTCTTTCCAGCTCTTAGTGCAGGCACCACAGCAGGAAGAGAGAGATATTCCTACATTTGCTCTCCAGGTCTTTCCTGACCTGTATATCTGCCTCAGGAGCCTGAAATAAATGAACTAATGACAGATTCTACTGTAATATCCACCCACCTCTGCTGAAATTGGACAAGTAGTAATTTCCTGCAGCAGGAGACAAGTCTGCAGGCCAAGAGAGGATGATGGGTTTTCCACAGAAAGTGGGAAAATGCTGATCTCTGACCTCAGCAGCAGCAGCTTCACAACATGACCACTTCAAAAGGATTTAAGGCCAGTAAAAATCAAGTAGCAGGGCTTAAAATATTTTCCCTATCATGTTGCTCTCTTCTCACAGATGGAGATATGGAAATATGGACCAGGAAAGCACACAATCAGCAAGATCAGGTCAGGTCAGGCTTGAAACACAAAAGACAAACCCTGTGCTGAGTTTCAGCCAAGAATTTATGCCAGCAGAGCCATCCCTCCACAGGCTTGAGGCAAACTGCCTGTACTTGCCAGATTTCTTCACCTCAAAAAATCAAGGAAGGGTCTCCACCCCCTTCTCTTGAGCAGATCTCAGACAAGGTCTGATGCTCTCTGCACTAATACACGAGTGACCCATCTCCCAGGACACCCTGCAGGGCCTGACAATGTGGTTGATTTTATGGCATAGATCAATAACCTCTGACACAAGCTCAGCAGCACCTTGGGGGCTGTGAAAACCCACACCTGAGGATGGCTGCCTTCTCCCAGCCCTGAGAACACCCAGCCCAGGTGAAGAAGGGGGAGGAGGCTCATACCACTTCCTGCAGGTGTCCAGCAGGATGATGTTCAGGGCTGTCTGCCGCTGCTGCATCTTCTGGAGGATCCTCTGCACACTGATGCAGTTCTCAGGGGCATAGGGCTGTGGGGCATCAACAGGGACCATGTAGTTCCTCCCCAGGTGTTCATAGCCATGTCCAGCATAGTAGAATATAGCTGGGAACAGGGAGAGGAGAGGATGAATCAGGATGTGAACCAGCAGGTCTGTAACTAGCTCCACATGGCCACATCCCACCTCCTGCTCTGCTGCAGGGCAGACCTAGACCAGCAGCACCTATGGAACTGGAGCTACATTGACCTCACAATTTCAACTTTTTCCCAATTTATTCCCTTCATTAGAGTTGGAAGCAGGCCCAGGAGGGTCTTCTGTGCTTGTGGATTCCTGTTAAGTCTCCTGAAGGCTCTTGGTTTACACCCATCCAAACGCTCTGTGCTATAGCACCCAGGCTCAGTCCCTGCCAGGCTGAAATTCCCCACTGTACATTGTCACATGCCTATAAGCTGTTGAAAACTTAGACAGAGAGAGAGAGATGAGTTCTTCAACTGTCCAGAACATGGGGACTGTGTGCTTCAATAACCTCAGACCAGGCACCAGCCCTGTTAGGCAGGGGAGGAGTTGGATTCCTGCAGATGCCAGTGGAAAGCCCAAGACCCAACAAGAATTTTGGGTTTTACTCTTAAGCACATTAAATTCAGTTATGCTTTCTGCCTTCCTAAGAGATGGCACCACAGGGCTGGTAGAAAACCAGCACTGGGGAACTTGGCACTGCCAAAGCTGGGGTTCCTCTCCAAACCCTGTGTTCAGTGCAGGGCTGGCACAGGGATCCCCAAGCAGACTGGAGCTTTTCAAAAGAAAGCTGCACAGGGGCTGACTACCCCTCCCCAGGACCAACGACACTGCTTGGGGGATGCTGGTTGGTGAAAGCCAACTTGGGGTTGAAATGGGTTAAAAACAGCTCTGAGAGGTAACACAGAGAGTTGAGTTACTGCAGTTGAGGAACAATGAAGAGTGAGAGGTCAGAAATGGGAAAAAGCAGCTAAGAGGCAACAGCAGGAGAAATTCTTCACTGAGATTCACTGCCAAAGCCCACACTTCAGTGAGTAACCTCTCCCCATTTTCCTTCCGCTGTTCCTGCCCCTGGACTTGGCAGGACACTCACTCTGGTCTGATTCTGCAAGGATGCAGTAAGAGGGGCAGGAGCTGAAGGGCTGAAAGCATGATCTCATCCTGTAGAGAATGGAAAACATGACCTCATAGTCAAAAAGACCTGCAGTCACCTTCAGTTTCTATTCACAGGGGACAGTGGAAGGTTTCTCAAATGGCCATTTTCACAGGTGCCCATAAGATCTGGGTTCCTGTTCTTGTGGATTGCCAGCCAGAGACAGCAGGCTCTGATTTGCAGAGGCTTTAAACTTTCATAACTTGAGAATCAAATCCACAAAACCCTCCCCTGAGAATAGAAAAGAGTATAAAACAGGAAGCCTTCTAGAAAAATTAGATGCAGGTTGGGCCACTTGAGCCATTGAGCACTGGAGGGTTCTGTCCTTCTGCCTGTAGATGCAAGGGAAGTGACAACATCTGTTACCAGGTAGTATCACTGAAACTTGGAAAAAAAATTACATGTAACAGGAAAGCCCACAATGAATGATTCAATTCTTAAATCTTCCAACTTTTGAAGTCTTGTTGAGTACCTGAATGTACCAAGTGCCCTTCATGCTATATAAATCACAAAGACTCATGTTCAAATAAAAAAAGGTGAGTTTCAGATCACTGAACAACTTCTCCAACTCCCCCAGGCTGAATCTCTCCTCCTGAACAGAAAAGTTAACAATTTGAACAGAGAAGGAAAGGGATGTTTTATTCTGAGTTCTTCCTACATTGTATGAGTCAGAACTGCTCATCACAGAATAACTTCTGACTTACCAAATTAGAAAGGGGAAGCTCCAAGCACTGCTTATAGTGCAGGAAATGTCAGCCTGAGGCTTATTAAAGGCATGACTTCATGTTCCTAGTATTCCACTCACAATTTTCTGCTGTTGTTGCATTTCCAGGGTAATTTTTTTTTTTATTTGGGACTTTTTAGAATGCTTAAAATAACATTCATGGGGATTCCTTACTTGCCTGAGGGTGGAATAATTAGATCACTTAGAGGATGTTTGGGGCCTTCAAAAACCCTACACAGCTTTTCTAAGATGAGATCTGGAGGAAAAGCAGCCCAATAACTCACCACCTCCATACAGTGGATTGGAGAAACCATTGGATCATAGAATCATTAGGGTTGGAAAAGACCTCCAAGATCATCAAGTCCAACCTTGGACTGAAGCCCACCATGCCCACTAAAGCATATCATGCAGTGCCACATCCACTTCAGGATCCAGGTCTACAAGCTGTACTGGGATGGTCTGGAGATGTGGAACAAAGTCTCACAAAAGCCTACAGTTCCTGAAGGGACAGTTACAGAGACCAAAAAGCACAACTGCCCTTGTCAGCACAGACCATTCAACAAGGGGCAATGAGCATCAATCCATGGAGGTTCATATTCACCAGCCAGCCCTCTCCTCCTTCTGTATGTACACACAAAGCTCTCCTGACTTCAGCTCTGATGGTTGTTACACAGGAGATGGCACCTCCAGGCTCCTCAGGCAAGAGCACTGGGATGCCACAGGAGCATGTCCAACACTTGGATGTACAGGACTGGCTGTCACAGGCACCTCTGGGGTTTTTAACAGGCTGCCTGAGATGTTCCTGGAGCTGCTATCTCACCACAACTGGGGCACTCAATAGGCAGCCTGACCCAATGTCCCACCATTAAATTAGGATTCCAGCAAATGCAGCAGGAATTCTGAACTCAGTCATGCTGGATCCAGCCCACACTAGGGTTCATTGTCTTCAAAGAATAGCACACCACTCAACCTGGAGAGCAGTTAAGAAAACCTCAAGCAGGCAGTGCCTCACAAACACTCAATTCAGCTGTTAATGTTTTTCTTGACAGCACACAAAATCAATTTTGCAGGAAGGATCAGAGGCCACAAATACAGAGAAGCTCTAGAAGTTTAAATAAGGCATGATGATATGAAAGGTTTGCTGTTTCCAAGCATTTTTCTCTCCAGTGCTTAGGAAGGGCCATGGATAAAATGCCTTTTGGTCCTCAAATGCCGTGGATAGAGGCAGGTAAGAATGGCAGCTGGGATGACTCTGGTCTGGAAGAGGGTAAAGCCTGGGATATGAGGGGATTTCAGAGAGCAACAGCAAAAGGAAGCTGCAAGTGAAGTCACGGGTGATGTGCTCAGATGAAGCCATGTGCATGGCCCTTCCCTGGATGAGTCAGTGCTTCCCAGAACAAGGTGGCTGTGCAGCATTCACCTTATGGCCAGGTCCCCATCCACTGCACAACCTCCAAACCTCAAGATGAATGCCTGTCTGGAATCAGTCCATGCTGACTTTCACTGTCTGCATGCCACTCAGCTGGCATGTAGCCTCACACTAAGGTTTGGAAGCAAAAAAAACAACACCTGCAAGGTGTTTTCAGTGTATCTCACACTGCAAGAATTTCAGCGACCCCAAAGATGCTGCTTCAACCACCAAATCTGCTTTAACACCTGCTTTAAGACCCACAAGAGCTGCTGGTTGGGTTTGTGGTTGAGGAATGCTTCCTTACTGAGCACACTGGACAATTAAGCACAAAGCCCAACCTCAAAGACACCTGCAGCTGGCAATGCTCTTCTGCAAAAGGGTTGTCAGGGGCCCAAATTAGACTTTCAGGAAAGAGAAACAAGGAGATCATGACCAGATGCAGCAGTCAGGGCTCAAAAGGAGCTCCCCTCCTCACACATGAGTGGGGGGTTGGGGGGGGGGGCAATCAATCAGTCCCCTCAATCCTTTTATTCAAGGAAAATCAAAACCCCCTTTCCCATTCACTACTGGAAGCACTGGCTCCCCAAAAACTCAGTGTAAGCCCATGCTGTTGGGATTGGAGGTGAGCCTCATGTTGGAGAAACATCTACTTTGCCTGACTATAACCTGCCAAAAACTGAACTACACTTATCCAAGAGCTCCTGCCAAGCCTGGTACTGATGCAGGTCTCCTTTGAGATAGCAACGTTAAATTTCCTCTCTTTTAATTCAATTAAATTCAACTCAGAAAATTGCCTAATCCCTAGCCAGCATGGGCAGGTGGCTGAGCTGACTTGGCCTTACCATAGACACCCTTCCCCAGGAGCTGCAGGAACCCACTGACTGCTGTGGCCATCTCAGCCTTGTTCAGATCCAGCAGGGACACAACCTGGAAGTCCAGATGCTCCAGAAGACGACTCAGCTCAAACACATCCCTCACAGGAGCCAGGAGGTTGGGGTGATGCTGGTAGCAGTTGTTGCCCACTAAAAGTGCTATTTTGTCTGTAGCTAAAAGAAATACCGAGTGAAAAAGCTGTAAGTGCTCAGCAGGATGGAAAATCTCACCTCCTCCTGTTAGAGTGAGGATATGGGCAATCTAAGGAAAGAGTAAGGCAGCAAGGATAGACCCCAGGCTGCTGCCAGCCTGGAGCACCCTCCAGAAAGCCCCTGGCTTTCTGAACACTTTGACAAAATACACAATCACTTTGACAGAAAGGCTTGAAAAGTTTTCACCTGACAAAATCCCAGGAACACAGAGGTTCTGCTCTACCTGTCCTACTGTGACCATAGGTCTGGTGTGTCAGTGGTGCATGGGAGGGGGATTCCCTGAGCCAGGCTGAGGGGTCCTTTCCCTCATGGGGCTGAAGGAGAGAAACTTGGCTCCTGCTTTGATTTTATCCCCACCTCCCACTGTAAAAAAATGGGATTTATGTTGCTTAGTGGTGGTGGAAGTGAGGAACTTTGCCCTGCTCTGAGGAGGTATTTCAAGTAGGGATAAGTTGTCATTTGAACAACATTTTTAAAATCATTTGGCAGAGCTTAAGACTCAGTTACTCATTAGGAGTAATCTTACTGCACTTGCTGAAAAGATCAGGGCTTGGCAGGGGATGAGGCTCACCTTATGCTGTGCAGCTCTAATTCAAAAGTGCAGAGCCTGTGGCAATGTGGTCATAAAGGCCTGAAGCAGTCTCTGCAGAAAAAGCACTCCCATTCTTTGTCCTCCCATCCACCCTGAGCCTGGTTTTCAATTAAGGGAATAATTGCTCAGGAAGAAAAGATGACAGTACTCACCAAAAAACTTTCCAGAGCCACAAGTACCTGGGAAACAAAGAGGGAAATGATAAGCCTGGGTTCAGTAAGCCTGGGCCCAGCACCCAGTGTCAGGTCTGAATTCTCCTCCAATATCCCAAACTACAAACAGCTGGACCAAACACACAGGATCTGCACAAGCAACACTCCTCAGGTAACTTCTTCCCAGCCAGACTGTTAACCTTAAAGACACTGGTCTGATGTTAGGAGGGTTTATGAAATCCAGTGTGATTTCATGGAAGTTGATTTCAATATACTGAACAGCTGGGAAGAAAAGCCTGGTGACCAGGGAATGAGGGTCAACATGGAGAAGCCTGATGTGACTCACCTGCTACCTCACTGCAGCAAAAGCAAAGGAAACACAATGATTCAAGATCAATAAAAGCTCCAAAACAGAGTTTCTCCCCAGAAATGTCCAGTGCAGAGGAAGTTGCCCTGTTTGCTTTTGAATGCAGTAACATTCCCAGAGTTTTTAATCTCTCTGCTCTGCCTTTCCCTGTTGTTTTAGCAGTTCTGGCTCAGAAAAGTCACTCACTTTGGTCCACAAGCTCTCCTGCCTGAGTGCCTCCAGCCTCTTAAAATCATTATTACTCTATCAGCTCTAGCTTTTCCTATTTCAGTCAGAAATAAATTTAAAAATCCAGCCCAGGAGAAAATTCTAGAACCCTACATGCTCTAAAAGAAGAAATTAAGGATAAATTGCATAAATCTCATGGGTCTTGAAGACATTTGGCCCCTGAACCAGTGTTGCTGATGCATGAGAGATGCCTGAAAAGCTGCAGAACAAAACCATTCATCCTTTTCCACCTCAGACAGAGGCACCTGTTGCATGTAAAAGCTCCTCAGCAGTAATACATTGAACCCAACCCAATCTGGTGTCCTTTTCTCACTGTTGCCCCAGGATGTGTTTTGCCAGCTGTGAGGAGTGTTCTCTGGCTAAACAAGATCAATTTGCATTTTTGGAGAAATTTTAAAGCCAGCCTAAAAGGCAGGATAAGAAGCTTATGGCACAGAAAAATCTCTAGGTGGAGCAAAGAGCCAGCAAAGTCAGCCCATGCTATTCCTGCCTCACATAAGGTAAAGACAAGTGAAAGCAGCCAGAGGTGAAGCATGTCAGAGACTCTGGGAACACATCCTCTCCCTGGGATCCATCACTCACACAGCATCAGCCCTGAGCTGTGAGCCCAAAGGGCCTGAACCTTCCCAAATAAACCCCATCCTCTCCAGCTCTGTATCTGAGCACATCACATCAGTGAGACTGGAAATGAGTATGGCCACAGGAGCCTGCTGCAATCTGGCCTGGAACTGTGCAAGCAGCACCTTGGCACAACAAGAAAATGGCAGAGAGCAGCTGAGAGCACCGAGTCTGCCCTTACACAGCAGGTGTGTGACACACCACAGGGCCCAGCAGCATCCCCCCTGCTGGACAGCACATCACTGGACTTAGGGGATTTTCCAGCACTGCTCCCTCAGAGCCCCAGTATCAAGGAATCCTGTTTATCATGGCCCTTGTTCACCAGCTCAGCCCCCCCAGAGAGCAGCAAATTCCTTTGTCCCCTCCAATTACGCCTCCCACAGGTGATGTGCAGCAAAGGGATGTGGGCTGGCTCTGCTCACCAACATGAACGTCCACGGCATTGCTCCAGCGCTCCCCGTGACTGTTGGAGGCACAGCAGAGGTACGTGCCCGAGTCACTGGCCTTGGTGTGGGTGATCTAGGCACATCAAAAATTAAATCACATTATTTATGGTGAAAGTCTGAAGCTAACTGCCAGGATCTGCCAAAGGCACTCGTGTTCATGGAATAAAAGGTATTGTCCTGCTGTTTGCAGAGACTTTACCTCACAAAGAATCAGGAAAGGGACAAGAACCAGAGCAGCAGCAGCTAGGAAGGACTCTGGTTCTCCAGACCAGGATCCTGCTCAGAGAGGGACTAAAGCCACCACTGAGTCAGGGTGGACATAGCTCTGCCTATTCAAGCCCTGAACACTTTCAAGCACATTGCTGCCTTTCTGATTTCAGCACAGCATCATTCACCTCCGAAAACAACCTCTTCTTAGTGCCCAGATTGATCTTTCCAATCAGAATTGCAATCTAAGGCCACCATGTAATACCATCTAAGACCATCTGTAATACCAGAGACCACTACTGAGAACAGCCTGACTGTCTTGTCCTTGTGCCCTTCACATGATTCCCTGGAAGGAAATCTTCCTTGATTCAAGACAGCACTGACTTATACTCAGTCAGAGACACAAAATAAAGCCAGCCCCTCTACTGCCTCTTTTCTGTCAGGGCCAAGCACATTTCCTTTTAGGTCTCCAGCAGGCAGACAGCATTCCCACAGCTCCAACAATCCACAGTCCCCTCCACACACACAGCCACTAACTGTTCTCATGTCTCTGTATAAAATGGCACAAGAGATGTGCTTGATGCACCTGTGGATTGGTTACCTCTTAGAAGAATATCCACAGCTTTGAAAGAAGTCCATAAAACATAGCCCCCTCTTCACACAGCCAGCCAGTTACCAAAGCAGCAGGGTGATACGTGGAGGGCTTTCTCACAACCCTGCAATCAGCTCCTCCCATTACCCACCTCAGCACCCAAAGCTCCCCAGAAAGCCTTACCCTGAGTTTTTTTCTCTTCTGCTGCTCCAGCAGGTTCCCATTGCGGTACCACTGGTAGCTGGGGGCTGGGACCCCCATGGCAGCACACTGCAGCTGCAGAGGCTGCCCCACCTCCACCCACTGCTCACTGGGGTTGAGGACAATGACTGGTTCTCCTCGCCACAGCTGAGGGGGCACACCTGCAAGGCAACAAGAGAATTGATCCTCCGTTCTCAGGGACAGCAAACAACACCATTTTCAACCATCACTACTGCACCTCTCTCCTTGGGGAGCAGGGAAACCTTGGGAGCAAGGACTGTGAGTAAATGCCACACCAAAGCCCTGGCTATGGATTCCCAAACCTTATCATCGCCCTTTCCTGCCAAAGGTGCAGTCAACATTCTAAGGTCAACCACCCCTGAAGTTATTTTTGGTCAGCTTTGAAGTAATCAGATGGGTTCTTCCAGTCCCAATACCCAGAATAACTCTGAGAAGCCCATGGCAAGCATGAGGTGCAGGTGCATGAGGATGGGGCTTGGAGGAACCTGGTCTAGTGAAAGGTGGCCCTGCCCATGGCAAGGGGTGGAACAAGAGGAGCTTGAAGGTCCCTTCCAAACCAAACCATTCTGTGATTCCATAATACACCAAGAAAGTAAAAGGCAGGCTTGTACCTCTGGCAACACACTGATGGACCTCTACCTTCACCCAGTCAGAGAAGACAACATTTCTGTGGAGGTCATTGACTCTGCAGGTGTAGAGCTGGGTCTGCTCTGCAGTGATGGGCAAGTCTTGGTTGGTTGCTCCAGGAATCAGGTGGCAGTCAGACTAAAGGGAAAGCACAGGCAGTGGGCAGCAATTCCCTCCTCACTGCCGGCAGTGAGCAGAAGGCACTAGGAAGCCCCTTGTAAGAGCAACAAAAGTGGATACCCCTAGTCTTCTTCCCCCCTTCAACTCCCCCACTGTGTGCAGGGACCCAGACCGGTGCCATACCAAGGGCCACCTCACCCTTACCTGGTACTGACAAAACCACTGGTACTGCAGGGAGGTGTGTCCCTGGGCTCGGCACCGCAGCGTGAAGGAGTATCCCACCGGGACAGAGACAGAGACCGGCTGCTCAGTTATGGACACAGCTGTGGAGAAACAGCGTGTGGAGGTGAGAACAGCACTGCAGCCACAGCATCTCACTGTCACCCAGTGCGGCATGGTGCGCTTCCAGAGGGACACCCATCCAAGCAGGCAGGGAAGACTGGAAGAACAGGGATGCTCTTGTGCCCAGGGAATGGAGAGCAGGATGGATGGATGGATGGATGGATGGAGCTATTCTGAGTACTCCCGCAAGTGCCCGGGGCCTGGCACGGTCACTCTGCCCCGTGGCCACTCACCTTTCTGCATCGCTTCTCGGGCGGCTCCTCCCCGGCCTGGGCGGCCGCCGGCCTGGCCCGCGGCAGTTCCAGTCCCCGGGACGCGGCGGCACCTGCGGCGAGCGGCGGCGGCGCTGGGGCGGCTGGGGCCGGGCCGAGGGGCCGCTCGGCCGGCGCGGAGGCCCCTGGAGGGCTGCGAGCTGCGGCGCCGGGCCGGGGCCCGCACTCGGCCGCCGCCAGCCCCGCGGCCCCGCACTTCCGCGCTCCCGGCCCGCCCCGCGCCCCGCGGCACCGGGGGCGGCGCCGCCACCAGCCCAGGCGGCGGCGACCCCGCACGGAGCGGCTCGGCACGGCACGGATCGGCACAGCACGGATTGGGTCGGCACGGAGCGGCTCCGCCTGGCACGGCACGGAGCGGTTGCCGCGTGTCTGGCCCGCTCCGACGGGGAGCTGCAGGACGCGCCCCTCGCCAGGACGCCAAGGCTGCCCGCACCACGAGAGACCTGTCCCCTTCCAGGGGTGACCTCGCCCCGCTCCAGCCTCCCTCCCTCCCACACTCCTCACAGGTGACCTCCCCACCGCTGACCTCACTGTCCTTCCTCCCTCCCTGCAGTGTGTCGCCGCCCCGTCCCCGTCCCCACCACCCCACCCCCGTTACAGGTGTACTTGTCCATATTCCACAAATATTCTGACCCCCTCCCCACGGGTGTTTTCAGTCCCATCCCTCACTGGTGACCTCACACAATCCCCACGTTAGTTCTTGCCTCTTTGTCATAGGTGTCCTTGTCCCCATTCTGACTGGTGACCTCGACTGCTTGCCAGGAGTGTCCTCCCCTCCTCCCCAGTGTCCTCTCCACTCCATACAGGTATGCTTGCCCCTCTCCTCACAGGCATCCTCCCCACACTGTCCTCCACCCTTTCAGGGGTATACTTGCCCATATCCTCATGGGTGTCCTCACGGCCCATCGTCACCCATATCCCCGCGGGTGTCCTCACCGTGGCCTTGTCTGTCTCCCCATGCTCACCCCTGCTCTCATCCCCACAGCCACCCCCCCGTGCCCGCCGCCCTCACCGCCCCAGGCTCCACAGCCGCACTCACGTCTCTCCTGGGCACCACAGTCCGAAAAGCTCATGGTGGAGCCAGCACTCCCGGGGGTGGGCACGTAGCACCTCCTTCCTCCAAGAAGTCCCTACCAGCTGGGCTGGGCATCACGAGGGCCCCGGGGGAAGTGGCTCTTGGCCAGCCCTCCGGAGGTTGCACAAGCATTTTGGGAAAGAAGGGACGGATGGAGGACTCCACTGCACTGTGTCGAGACTTGTACTTGCAAGGCTAGGGCAAGGTCAGGTTCATTAACCCAAAAATCATCACCTTTCCAGAGGCAGCAAGACTACAAGGAAGTTAGCTGGAAATGGTGAGTGGAGAGGACAAGGGGCGGCCAGGGCGTGACTGATTGTCATTCCCAAAGAACTTTTAAATGAATGGGAAGGGAATGTGACACAAAGCACAGAGGAATGAAGCAAGTATGGGCTCAGGATATGTGGTGAAAGGTTCCCATTCTCAGGGCAGACAAATTCACATCTGGCTGACTTCTCCCCGTGTTAATAATCCTAGAAATCAGGTTCTCATGGTGCCAGATGGGGACCAGGAGGTTAGCATGAGGGGGACTATGGACCAGTTAGAGAGGAGGCTGTGAAAGACTATCACTCCACTGCTGAAATTTCTCTATCCTGTAGCTATGGCTGACCAAGGAAAAGTGATGGAGATGTCTCCCAGGAGGCAGCATGGAAGGGCAAAAACAGGGAAGCAGCTGTGGCCAAGTTCTCGTGGATCCATGCCCTATGGAACCCAGGGCTGGGCTGAGCTGTGCCATAGGATCGGAGGGACTAAGCAAGGCTGAAGGATGCACCTCTAGTTGCTGCTTTTCTTTTGTAACAGGTGGGGAATAAGGTGGTAGGAAAAAGCCAAACCCAACACAACCGGAGGAAAGACTTTCTCCCTCCTTGTTCTTTCCTTTGTGCAGAATGGGATAGTTACACTGCAAAGGCAGGAAAACCTGCTACACCCTGTCCATTCAATCTGACCCAGAGCAATCCCTGCTCCAACAAGGACTGATCCTCTCATGGATACAGGAAAGGTTATGCATAGCATAAGACCTTCCTTTGTGCTCATCTCCCCAGCTGTCTGAGATCACACAGACTCTCCTTTTTATTTTCTCCAGGAAATATACCTATAAATTATTGTAAATGGAGGTTCTGACTGAATATGTGCCAGCAGCTCCGTGGTGCACATATGCTGCAGAGCTGTTATCTATGCAACACACATAGCTAATAAAAATGGTCATTAAATTAACACTCTCACTTTCCCATAGCATAAGATGACACTCCTGGTTGATGCAGAATCTCTTCAAACCACTGGAGGTTGCTGCATTCCCTGTAGACTGTTTCTCCAGGCTTTAGAGAAAGAGTCCTCCTCCAAATACCTTCTTAGAAAGCTCATTGTGCTCCTCCTCTGTCAGAACCCTGCAGTGACACCATCTGTTAATATCTGGGGAAGAACCAGAGGTGAGAGCTTGTTGTCAGAGCACGAGGAAGAAGCCTGTCATTTTAGAAAGGGAGGAACTTAAGGGTGCAGGATGGGAAAGGGAAGGATAAATTGTGTGAGAGGAGTGAGAAAACATCTGTGACTGTGTGAGTCGGTGTTGGATTTGCAGGCAGAGGAAGAAAGCTTTGCTAATGTGGTCTGAAGCCTCCTGTCTGGCTGGCTCAGGCTCCAGCAGCTGAACACGTTTCCCCTGGAGCCAGGAGCAGAGGGCACTGTCGCTCTCTGAGCAGATTGACAGGAAAGCAGATGCTGTGAGAGGAAGCTGTCTCAGCAGGCAGCAGGCACAAGAACGATTCAGAGCTTGAAAGGGCAGAAAAAGAATATAACCCCTGTGTGTCTGTGGGGAGCACACAGACACCACAGCAGGCTCTTTCTCATCACATCTGAGCTAAACCTGCACTCGCCATCCAGGCTTCTCTCCACTGACGAGGTGCAGCACCAACCATGGCATGCCCAGGGTGGGAAGAGAGCTCTGGGATCTCTGGTCCAGCCCCTTACTCTGAGCAGGATGTCAATCAGCTGCTCAGCACCCTGTCCCATCCACAGTCATCTGTCTCACAGAATGGAGACTGCCCACCATTCGCATTTTGGCCTCTCCTTTGATCACTCTGCACCTCTGAGTCTGTGTCCTCCCATGGGGTAGTGAAGAAAACAAGGAGGTCTCCATTTAGCCTTTCCCTAAAGCCTAAAACCCAGTTTCTCTCTTCCTCTTCTCCTATGTCAGGTGTCTGAGCTCCTTCAGTCTTTCTGGTGGTTTTCTCTGGACTTGATCCAGCACACTGATGTCTTTCCTCTATTTGGGAATCTGAAACCAGATACAGTTCCAGGCCCAAAGCAGAAACCTACCTGTTCTGGACACCCTTCTTAGCTAGTCTGGGCTCTGTTCTATCAGATCAATATCCCAAGAGACTGAGCTCACGGCAAAATAATGTGTAATTCATATGCTGGGACTTCAGGTTTCCTGAAGCTGTGGGACCTGAAAGTCCTCTTTCTCCTTTCAGAGAATGGGATGGGAGCAGGAGAATGCCAGTTTAGATCCTTCCAGCCCAACATCCTGTCTCCTACATTTGGGCAGCAGCCAGAGTAGAGCCAAGGTTGTGAGATCAGGGCACGCACACACTGAATATTCTTATGCAGCTCAAATATTTCTTGAACTGAAGGTAATATCTTCATACTGCATAAACCTCAGGAGATTTTCTTTCCACAGATTTGTCCTGTGGATTTTATTAATCCCTGTTGACATTGAACAGCCACAGCCATGTGTGGGAGCAGCCTTAAGTCAAGGGGTGGGAGGAAGCATCTCCCTCTCCCTTATTTTACCTCCTGCTAATTTGACTTGTTCTCCTTGTCCCTCCCAGCTGTGTGTACCTCAGTCAGGGGCACCTCAGTAGTTTCTTGCAGGCTGAAGAGTCCCAGTCTACAAAGTTACCCTTCATGCAGCAGTCAGCCTGGACCTTGGCTTGTCCTTGCTGCCCTTCTCTGAGTTCCATGTTTGTGTTTTTTGGGAAACTGCTGTTTTCTGTTTGAGATGGATTATTTCTAAGTGACGTTAGCTCACACAGAACCCACTGCTGCCTATTGAAAATGAGTATTGTGGTTTCCCCCGTGGATGATGTTACATTTGTTTTATGCAATTTAATTTGCTGTTTCACTGCCTGGTGAGGTTGATGCCTTCAGTTAGCCCTCTGGGACCACCCTTCTCCATATTTCCTAGGAACACATCCAAGTGTCTTAGAAGGTCCTCCTCCTTTGCATTTGCCAAGATCAAGTATCCTCTCTGGTATCACAAATCCTGCAATTTATATGCCTGATAATGTGATCACCTGCCTGTTGTGTCACCTTGTATAGGTGATGCACACACTTTGTGTGTCTGTGCAAACCCTGGTGCCAGTCCTTATCCAAAGTCATATTCCAAATCACAGTATTTGCTGAGGAAAATGAAATCAGGAATGTCCTGCACCAACTGATCTCTCACCTGCCCTGCTGCTTGCTGCCACATCTGCTGCCTCTCCTGCCCCTGGAGGATCAGCTCTAATCACGTTGTATTTCCTGGAATGGAGCAATTTGCCATAATTTCCCTGCTCCTGCTGCAATCACTGCTGTGCAGTCGTGGGCAGGCAGCTAATCCACAGTGAATATCTGCTCCATCCATCTTCCCAGTGCTGGAGGGATGTGTTGCCACCAGTGACATGTCTGCGGCACATGATGCAACAACTTGACAGGCAAGAGAAAGGTAAAACAAGAAAATAATTTCTTTTTTTTACTCATTTGATTTTCATTTGGTATTAAATCACTGCTAGCAATTGTTTGTGACATATATCCACCTTTTACATCTCTGTTTTGTGCTGTCTTTTTTTATGGAGACTGAATAAATACCATCATAGACTTTCTCTTGGGCATTCTGGGATAAAAAACAGACTGTCAAGGAGGATGTGAGGATGTGACTGCCAAGCCCACACTGAGTGGTGCAGTTAACCAGGGTGGGAGCCTTGTGCCTGCAAGGGAGTAGGGGATGTTGTTGACCCTAAGGGATCACAGAATCATGGAATAACCTGAGCTGGAAGGGACCCACAAAGACCATTGAGTCCAACTTCTGGACCTACACATGACAGCCCAACAATCCGACCCTGTGTCTCAGAGCATTGTCCAAAAGCTTCTGGACCTCTGGCAGCCCTGGGGCCATAACCATTCCCTGGAGAGTGTGTTCAGTGTCCAGCCATCCTCCAGGGAAGAACCTTTTCATGATATCCGGTGTAAACCTGGCACCACCTCAGTGCTGCACCATCGGCTTCTGTCAGTGGTCACCAGAAGTGTGAGAAATCCCGTGTGGTGGGGAGGTTGTTATAAGGAAAAACTCACTTCTTCCTCAAAAGCTGGACTCGAGCTGGCAGTGACAGCAAGAGGAGGAGGAGGAGGAGGAGGCCGGGCCGCGGCCTGTGCGTCACGATTGACAGCGGCATGTGTGCAGAGTCTATAAACAGCAGCGCTGAGTGACAGGGAGGGCAGCGGCGGCCGCGGGGCAGGGCAGCCGCACTCCGGCCATGAGCTCGACCCGCAGGGCCCTCACGGGCCTCTACGGGCAGGGAGCGAGCCACATGGACGGGGCGGAGGAGGCCGAGAGCGCGGCCTGGGCCTCGCGGCCGGACCGCCGCAGTTACCTGCTGGGCATCCGGCCCCAGAACAGGTGAGCCTGGCCGGGGGAGGCGCTGCCGAGGGGTCTGTCCCCGAGCTGGCTCTGCCGCGGTGCGGGTGACAGGGCGTGGGGTGCGGGGACACGCCGGCGACAGGCGGGGGGCAGGGGGCAGGGGGGATGAGCGGGCGTGCGGCGGGGAGGGCGGGCTGGCCCTCAGCCAGGCCATGAGGCTGCACCGCCTCAGACAGGGCACGAGGCCGGCTGGTTGGCAATGATAGAGCCAGTGGGCCTGGCCATCCCCAGGGAGCTGCTCCAGGGCACAAAACCAAGTGTTCTTGGCTCTCCAGAGGAGCTGGTGTGCTGTAGAGCGGCCCCTGGCCTCCCCAGGGAAAGCCGGGGTGTCACAGATATTGCTGGGCAGGCCCTTTTGGTATTGCACATTGTGTATGCCTGAGCGGGTGTGTGAAGGATGGAACCATAGAATAGAACTGTGGAATATCCTGTCCACAAGGATCATCGAGAGCAGCTCCTGTCCCTTCACAGGACACCCCAGCAATGCCATGCTGTGCCTGAGCTGGTTGTCCAAATGTTCCTGGAGCTCTGGCAGCCTTGGGGCCATGGCTGCTGCCCAGTGGAGCCTGTTCTGGTGACCCACCACCTTCTGAGTCAAGAACCCTTTCTTGATATCCAATAATCTAAGCTATTTTAAGCCCTTGTACATCTTCATGCTGGTCCCTCAGGTCCTATCCTGGTCACCAGAGACCAGAGATTGATTGGTGCTGCCTCTCCTCTTCCCCTCATGAGAAAGCTGCAGACCCCAGTGAAGTCACAGTGCAAGCCATCCTTATGAAATCCTGACAAACCTGAGTGTGTCTTGCTAAACTCAGGGAACAGCACTGACCTTCCTGCCTTCATTGTAGTGAAGCAGCTCACCACACCGAGCGAGGGGCCCACTGGGCTCTGTGTGCGGGTGCCTTATCTCACTGCCAAAAAGGCATTTCTACATTGTAGATAAGGGCTGAGCAGCAATGAGATCAGCATTCCTGGGTCAGGAATGGCCTCCAGCACAGGGTCTGGGGTAGGAATATGGCTTTGTTCACAGGGAGAAGGTATAATAAACATGCTGTCAGCTGAGCCTGACTGAGGTTGGCAAACAGAAGATTATAGGGTGATGTGCCAGCAGCGCCCAAGGTGTCAGTGATTGTGTGAGGCATTCACAAAAGCCTTGAAATTGCTTTGAATTCACTGGGAATGCTCTTCAGTCTATGAGCTCTCCAAATGAGTGTGCCTCTTCCCTGCTGATGGTTTATAAATAATCCATTTCCAGCATGTCAAGCATTGATGCCTCAAGGAATCAGATATTCATAAAAATAAATGCAGGACCAAAAGAGATTTAAAAAGTGCTGGTTGGAAGTCAGGTGTTAAAACTGGGGTAATGCCAAATGGAAGCCTAATTTCAGTTCCTTTGTGGTGGTATCATGTCGTGCTTGGGTGTGAGCTAGTTGCAGCCTGTGACATCTTCAGCAGCACCAAATGCCCACACAGGGTCCACAGCCTGCAGCCTCAGATTGTACCATGACCTGGAAATCTCATAACTGAGCCCAGTGACTCCATTCTGCAGATTACAAGCAGAGAAAGGCTTTAATAAAGAAGATGTTGAGGTGTTTGGATTGCCTACAGCTTAACTTTTATTTTCCTTGACTATGTTCAAATCGCAGCTTTAATCAGTTTAACCATAAAAGAGGGTTCATCCATCCTGCAAGTTATACCTTCAGTGTTCCCAGCTGGATTCCCAAAATTTCCTCTGTTGAGGAAGGCACGGAGCAATACAGCACCCATGCAGGCAGTGCACGTGGTATCTTCTGACTGATTGCACCACCACTTGAGGCTCAGACATGGTAAATCTGGCCAGTGGCTGCAGAACACTGAGCCCTGAACCTCTTGATCTTGTCAACCTATTGCTGTTGTGGCTGCACCCCAATTTCCACCCGTGGGAGCCCAGTGCTGGCAAAGGGACTCTGTGCTGCACCACTTAAATCAGCAGTACATTGAATTTCCACAAATTCTCCAATCATTTTTCCAACCACTTATGTACATGATCATCAAAGCCTATGGCAAGGCAATTTCATTTTGTCTCTTAACTCCACTGTCTGCCCCTTCTGTTGTAAGAAGCAGTGACTAAATAATCGCAAAATGGCAAAATTGACCTTTCCCTGAGTTCATGGCAACTTCTACATTCCCTAATGAGTTGGGGAGGAGGCATATAAAAGTCTGGTTCCCTGCAGAGCCCTACAAGTGCTGAAGACTTGAGCCAGGATTTTTGGAAAGTGTTGTCTAAGATTCAGGGCAAGGGCTTGAATGAAGTGGGACTTTTTATGTTGTAATTAAATAATGTATCATAACAATTCTGGAAAGCAAGTGAGTGGAATGTTGCAGCAGGGAGACTTTCAGAAAGCAATTATGACTCTAATTAAATCCAGGAACATCTGGAGAGCTTGCCTGGGAGAACTTGAAAAGCACGATGAGCATGCAGAACAGCAGATAACACTGAGCAGCTCTCTTTAACACAGAATGGATTTGGATTTGCTGGGTTTGAAGCTAACAAAGGCAATGGAACAAGTGATGTAGACACAGGATTGCTGTGGGAGGCTGCTGTAGTGGTTAGAAAACAAAAATGGATATTTTGATCCAAAGAAAATGTGGGTTTTTTCAGGTTTCTCTGTTTCTGTCTTTATATGTATGTATAGAATATGTTTAACCAAAGTATTTGCCTGTTCTTTTCACCACTTCTTTAAAGCAGTAGAAAGTGTAGTAACATGGTAGAGGTACACAAACACGTGGGGAGATCTTTAAGAAAAGAAACTGAGGTTAGAAATCCCTGCTTCTGGGGTGACTCATGAGCACATTCTGCTCTGCAGTTCCCAGTGCAGGAATGGAGCTGTTGGAACGAGTCCAGAGGAGGCACCAAGATTGTCAGAGGGATGGAGCACCTCTGCTATGAGAAACTGTTCATCCTGGAGAAGCTTTTGGGCAGCCTAGTTGTGCCCTTCCAGTACCTGAAGGCAGCCTAAAAGAAGGATGGAGAGAGGCTCTTTACCAGGGCCTGGAATGACAGGACAAGAGGAGGTGGCTTCAAACTGCAGGCAGGGTTAGTTGGGCTGTTGGAATGAAATTCTTCCCTGTGACAGTGGTGGGGCCCTGGCACAGGTTGCCCGGAGAAGCTGCAACTGCCCCATCCCTGGAAGTGTTCTAGGCCAGGTTGGACAGGTTTTGGGACAACCTGGGAGAGTGGAAGGTGTCCCTGCCTATGGCAGGGGGTGGAACAAGATCAGCTTTAAGGTTCCATTCAACCCAAACCATTGTATGATTCTTTGTTGAAGGCAGTTTGGATGGTCTTATTTGGTATCCCTAATCTCATTGGAGAAAAGGGATGTCATGTAAATTGAAGGGTATGAATTTGGTAGTTCTGGAGTTCTTTGTGTGCTTGGGAACTAATCTTTTGTAAGGATTTTCTCTGTGAGCAAACAGCTCAGTGTCTTTCCTTCGCTGGTCTTTTAATATACCTGATATTGGATAGTGTGAAGAGGAGCTTATAGCCACAGTAATGTGTCCTCTGTTTTGGCTGCTGACAGGATTTTTTTTTTAATTTTGTTTTTTTCCTTCTAAAAAAACCTGATATGCCTCAAAGCACTTGACTATTATTATTTAATGAAGTGAGAGGAGGAGCTGTGAGTCCTGTCCATGGTCTGCCTTAGCTGCATTCATGGGGCACAACTCTCAAGACATCTTTTTAGATATCTTTTTTTTTGTAAGAACTAGTGAGTCTAGAGAGTGTATTGTGCAGAGAGATGAAATTTTTATAGAATCTTCATCTGAGTGCTAGGCAAACCTATCTGCTGGAAGCAATCTGCACCTCTTACCTCATGCAGGTGTCTGCTCCTCAGTCTCATTAGAGCATTGCTTCCTTGCTCGAATATCCTTCTACTGTCATAGCTGCATTCATATACAGATATTTATAGAGTGTATTGACATTGCCTCTGATCTTTTCTTGGATAACTCTGCTCAGGGTGGCAGTTGAGCTCAGCCTTGCCACCTGGCTCTTCTGGCTGGAAACCATTCCCAATCTAGTCCCTCTTGCTTTGCACATAATATCAAATGAAGGAGAAAGATCTGTTGCTATAATAAAGTGTGCAGGAAACTGAGGAGCACTTGGTTCCTGAAAAGCAGGTTTAGCTCAGTGGAGTTCCCTCTTTAGCAGTTGGGCGCCTGTAATGTCCAATGGGACTTTGCTTTTGGTGAAGAGTGGTGTAACCCCCTGGTCAGATGCCAGCTGAGGCACCTGAGAGCACTCAGCCAGTTTGATTTGTGGGGTGGAATGTCTCAAACTCTGGAAGGAGGGACAGCCAGTACCAGCTGGAAAGGCAAAGCTAAAGGCATGAATGACTCATCTCTGCACCCTGTGACCTGTAGGACAGAGGTGTCTGTTTGCCATTGCTGTAACTACCTGCACAGGGCTGTCTGGTTTGAGTGGGGCTCCTTGGCAGTTTTGCACTCTGAATAACAGTCCTCAATAATTCCAAAGGGAGGTTTTTCAGCTCCCTTTCTGTAGCCTCCTGTCCATATGTCCATATCATCTAGAAAGCCTGGTGGAGCCAATTGTGTAGGCTGATGAGCCAATGCCTTTCAGGGCCACTATTAAAATACAGAGTATATCACATATGAGAACTCTTCTCAGGAAATCTCTCAAAAGGGGATATTTCCCAGGCCAAGGATACAATTGTGTGGAGGGAAGAGTGTAGTTGTGTCCAAACAAGGCATCTCTTATGCCATAGCAGAGGCAGTTCCCAGGAGATGGAATTAAAACCTGCTCTACTCTTGCCCTCTTTTGATGATGGGAGGAAGATCCTGAGTGAATGAGGTTGTTATCTCACACTCACTCAGTCTCACAGCATCGCCTGGTCCAGGAAGAGGAAGATGGAGGGGCTGTTACAGGCAATTTTATTTTCATTTTTTTCTTTTCTCTGTGTAGTGAACTGCCAGGAAGATGTCACCTTTCCTGGGCATTTCATTGTCCAATATTTTCTTTGTTGGTTTTTTTGGGGTTTTTTGTTGGGGTTTTTTGCCATTTCTCATTCCTTGGTGTGTTTCTAAGTTTAATTTGGACCATAGAGGCAGCAATAATTCAGAATTAAGATACGCAAATCTGAGCCATCTTCAGAGCATTGCAGAGGCTGATACAGGAATGTCTAACCTAATTTATTGTTTTCCACCTTCTCTGTTAATGAAATCTAGCCTGAATTGTTGCACACAAGTCTGTGTTGATCTCAGCAAAAAGTAAGTTACCTGCAGACAAAATTGCCACATTTCTGCATCTCTGACATCTAATTGGTCTGTGACCTTGACAAGCAAGTCTCAATACATCTGTTTTCCAATTTGTGAAATAACAATGTGTCTTGTACAGCAACACAACACTCAAAGCTGCTTTATCACAGGCCTGCTGATAGCTTCTGACATGGTATATGAATACCAGCACACTCATTCTGTGTGTGCAGGGAGTGCTTGATAAGGAGAGGGACACATGGCAGGAAAGCAGCGTGAGCACAGCCGTGCGTACATGAAAGCTGCAGTCCTTGCTTTTAAATGTTGAAAAGGGTTCACTGCTGACAGCTGAGTCAGGATTCTGAGTGGCTTGTATTTGTCTCAAGAAATATTAACCTTGAAGGCAGGCAAGCTCATAGGAGAGCTTACACTTGGAAGTCTGCATGTGCAAAACATGCCCAATAATGTCATGGATCAGAGAGGCAGCGAGGGGGAATGTCTGTAGGAAATTGTCAGTCTCTCTGTCCAGCTCCTGGGATGGACAGACTGCCCAGCTCTCCATGGGCTTCTCAAGGAGCTTTGGTGAAATGCTGATTTACTCAAAACATAACTTGGATGTGTCAGCTTTGCTGTCATGGACACGTTTTGCTGGTTTTTGCCTTCACTGGACAGCTTGTGTGAGTCAATTTTCATGCTGTGGAAGAGCACTGAAAAATATTGATCACTGCTGCAGCTCAAAAAGCTTGAGTCCAGGTGCTTGACCATATGAGGATAGAGCCACTGTTAAGTCTGTATCAGGGGCTCCTGAGCTCTTCATTTCCATGTGAGGAATGAACTGGCAGGAGAAAGATTTCTTTATCTCAGTAATAAGAAGTACTGAAAGAGAATAATTTAATGAATGATGGTATGAGGGGGTTAAAAAAGGTGCCAGACTGAAAAATCTGTTTTTCAGGAAGTTGACTTTTTGGTGCCAGTGGATGCTAGCCCAGATCATCAACTTGAGTGGTTAAAAAAAGTGAGTGGTGTTGACAGTTCTGCCTCCTGTCCTTGCAAGACTGAAATTTAGCAAGGCATGAAAAACGAGGAAGGCTGTCTTCACTTCCAAAGAAAATTATGAGTAGTTGAAGGGCTAGAAGCTTTAAGTGGATGATAAATGGCCAAAGGAGTTTGAAAGTATGTGATAAAATGAAATTTAATGAAGAACTAGGACTAGTAGAAGGGATGTGCTGGAGAGATAATGCTATGGTCCAGCACATAAGAGCAGTTCTGTATTTTCATGACTAGCTTATAAAAAGCTGAGCTTCTTTTCATCAATGGGAGGTGCCTGAGGAGCTTCATCCCACCAGTGGGGGACATGCCTGGAGCAGTGGACTTTTTGAAGTCCACTTTTACAATAGAAGGAAAGGTTATACTTGAGGCCTTGATTCACTACTTTAGACATGTTCCTCAGGATAACATAAGCATTTGTCTTTATCCAGTAACTGTTATGGCCCCAGTCCCAGAGAGAAGCAGACCAGGCAAGCTGGGGCATCTGCTGCCCTGCTCAGCAGCCCCGTGTTTGCAGCAGGGCAGGCTGGGTTCTGGTGTAGCTGTGCTGTCACAGCTCTACATGGACATGCTGGAATAATTGAAGCGAAGCGCCAGCTGCCTGCAGGCAGGGCTGTGCTGGCTGCAGGATCCACAATTTGATCGTGCTCTCTGGGGCTTAAATCTCTAGTCTGAAAAGCAAATTTAGCATATTGAGGTTAAACTTCAATTAATACATGATGGCCTTTTTCTTGTGGTAATACCAAGAGACCCAAGAGCCCCTCAGATCAGTGTTCAGCATTGTCTCAGGATGTGCAGTGAATAAAGTCCATGTTGTCTTAGTATTGGGGATTAAAAAAAAAGCACTGTCAGTCTTACTGTTTGATCACATCCATGAGCACAAGGGGTTCATGGCACAAGCAGCCTTTGTTCTGACTCTTGCTATTTTCTTTACATCCAAGCCAAGACACATCCCTATTTGTCTTATGTGAGAAATCATGACTAAAATCACACTACTGCCTACATTAGCATTCTAGCTAGCAAGGATTTTGGGAACTTCCCTTTAAGAAGGTCTTTAGCATTCTAAATGGTAAAAAGATGTTTTTCCCTTGCAGTGGTAAACAAAATGTTTTGAGACAAGTTAAACCCATGAGTTGTGTTTCCAGACATATGGAGATGCGTGTGAATAGCCCAGAGCACAGGGATACAGCTGCCCCTGGGATCACTTGAGGTGGCTGTGCTTGGGAAGGAGTGTGGGAGGAGAAACCTGGATCCCCAGCAGGTCAGGATGGGATGAGAACAGCACAAGGTGCAGTTTGAGCTGTAGAAGCTCTGAGGGTGTCTGTGAGTGTTGAGGCCAAGGTGAGGTGCTGGTCAGTAAGGGAGGTAATGCAAGGCTGTGCCTGGCAGCGCCAGAAAGGGCATGAGCTCACAGACAGGTAGCAGGAGGTGGAAGGAAACAACTCAAAGGACACAGCTCCTCTGTCTGGCTTCTCCCATGGACCAGCACAGCACATGAAAGATGGATCAGGTGAGTGAGTGATCCTCAGCCTGTTACTGTGGGCATTTGATTTCCCCAGCTGGATCACACTCAACCTGCACATCTTTTGGCTGTGTGACCAGCAGTTGGCACTGGGAATGGACCAGGATTGTGTAGCTGGGGGTGGAGAGGGTGAAGCTGCTGCCAAAAGGCCAAATGCCACCTATGTTTGTTGGGTTAAATCTGCTTCTGAGCAACGGTGCAAAACTTCTGCTATCTTTGCTCTTCTGAAGGAGAAGAGTTCTGAGCTCTTCAGGTTTTTCTTCTTAAAGGAAATATGCAATTACCTGTGTGAAGTGTCAGGACTTCAAGCTGAACTGCTTTTTTTCTTGGTGTTCACATGAAGGTTCAGCCTCCACAAGTGGAATGTACAGTTGTCAGGACCAGTTTTCAGAGTCTCTCTGTGGTAATTTTAGGGCAATATTTGGTGTCCTGCTGGCTTCCATGTGACTGGGACTCACACATTTGGGTAGAAGACCTGAAGAGGTGCACCTGCTGGTGGCTCTCCATGTGATTCATTCTGCTGTCTTATGTAGCACTAGCACCATCCTGGAGCACTGAATTTTGGTGGTTCATTGGTCTTCAGAACAGAGGCTGGGAAGGTTTGATCTCTCTGCAGGAAGGCATGTGGCAGTCTGGCTTAGTACATACCAGAGGGGCTGCAGTCAACCTGCAGTCACTTCCAAGGCTGTATGGTGAGGTTGTTGCATAGGTGCAACATGTACCTCAGTGCAGTTCAATCACTGGGCTCCAGTGTTGCTGTCTAGCTTGTCCCTGCTAGTTTTAGACTTTTGGTTGCCATGTGGGTGAGCTCAAGGCTTGAGGAACTGTCCCTGACTGCTGCAGGTCAATGCACGGAGGTTGTTTCCTACAGCCTGCAAGGGGCTGCTGCCACAGTCTGGCAGTGTGGCCCTTTGGCTGGGACATGAGTCCCTGAAGACACTCCTTTGGGAGAGCTCGTGACCACTGGTAAGTAGCTCATCAAGATATCTTGTGTAGGACTTGAGTGTTTGATTGTGTTCCCTGAATTGGTTAATGCTGCTACATGTTCCGACGAAGAAAGCAAAACCTGTAGATTCTTGTAAAATCTACTTCTGTTATTTTATTTTAATGTTTTGCCAGACCTTAGTGATTTGACTGACAAGCTGGAAAGCAATGTGATCAGAGAGTTTTCAGCTTCTCCCAGGAGCTGTCCTTGGAAGCACAGAGGGCACCCAGCTCAGGCCACCTGCTTGCCAGCAGAGAATTGGGCTGGTCTCTTCCATACTTCCACCTCCATTTAACTGGACGTCTCCTGTGCTGGAGTTGCCTGCTTTGAGCACAGTGCTGCAGATGGTGCATGGAAGGCTCAAGGTGCTGCTTCTTGGAATCCTACTTGTATAAATGTCCTGGCCCTGGTTCTCTGTGGTTAACGCCCAGTTCATTTTTACAGCCTTTGATTTCCATTGACAATGTGGCTTGCTCGTCCTGGCAGGCAGCCTAAGGCAGCTGTACCTTCTTTTAATAGGAACTCTGACCTCTGCAAAATGACTCATCATTAATATGTCTCTGTAACGGTTTGTTTATTTCAGCTCCTTTCCGTGCTTTTCTCTCTAATGGTTTTTATGCTGTTTTTTGCTTAGCTTATCAAGCAGCAGATTCTCTCCCTCCAGTTTAGGAAGGTAAAACTACATTGCATTAAACTGCTCTGACCAAACACTTTTTTGAATGTCTGCACTACGATTAACCTGTAATGCTTTGGTACTAATTAATTAATCAGTCGAGAGCCCTGAAGTGATCTAACAGCCTCATTCTGCATGATTTGATTCCTAATACTTGCTTGAACTGCAGAAAGAAAAGTGAATGTTCATTGTAATTCCTGTATTAAGGTGCAAGAAATGTTCCTCTTTCTTAGCCGAAGGATGGGTGTTCAGCTACTTCTTTATATTAAAGTGAGACTTCCATACAGAGACATTAAAAATTGGATTAGTGCCCTGAGACATTCAGAGAAAAAATTTGCTTCCACCTGCCATTGTTGTGAGGATCTTCATTCACTTGGACTCTGTCCTAAAATGCACTTGTTCAGCTGTATCTTGCCTTTGGCAAAAGAACACATTTGAAAATCAGTTGGCATTTCTGGTTTGCTGGAGTGGCAGGTAGAAGAATGACCATGGAGGGAAGGGCCTCTCCAGAACACCTGTATAGCTCTGGGATTTCTGACCAAAAAGTCAGAAAAGTAAAATCATGACAAGAGGAATACAGTTCTCAAATCTCCTTTTCCACCAGGCTTTTGTATGGAAATCCCCCTTTAATTGAAAAGGCTACTGAATTGCCAGCAGTCTCCTCTAGGATCCAGGGCTTTTTCTGCCTCAAAGATCAGCTCCAGGAGGGCCCAAAGAAAAGATAGGTAGAGGATGCTGACCATGCTTTGTGTCCAGTTCCTCAAATACTCTGAATTACTGGTTTAGAAAGCAGTTTGATTTGGACAAGCCTCCTTGCAGCTGGAGTGAGTCAGCTGAGAGCCCCACAGTGCCAGAGCCTCCCAATTCTGCTCTGACCAGCACAATGGTTTCTTTGAAAGACTCAACAGACCTTCCAGGCTTCCTGCCAAATATCACTGGGCAAGTCTCTGATTCATCTGCCAAGCCTGTGGAGCCCCCAGCTTCCAATCACAGCTGCTTTCCAAAGCCATTCAGTAGCCTTTGCTGTATGTATTTCACCTGGTTGTGGGATTTGCACTGAGTGGATCAGACATATTCCTGGTGCTGCCTGCTGGTGCCAGTGGCATGGTGCTGGGATTAAACTGGGTCCCAAGAGCCACTGTATGTGTGTGCATCACTTGATTATAAGATGCTGATCCTGTTGCCCTCCTGCTGGGGTATGAAATGTTGGTTGATGCTTGGGGAATTCCTTTATGTGGATCTGAAAGGCATTTACTGGTATGGGGCAGGGGATCTGTATTGAAGGGAGCATCAAAACCCTACCAGTAACTGCCTTGTTTTCCTTACTCCATGGAAATGGGCATATTTTTTTTTTTCTGGGATTGGAATTTGGAAAGGTTGCTCTGGTTTGAAACAGCTTTTGACTCCCACAGCCCTCTCCTGGCCCCACAGTTGAGTGAAGCGTTGCTTGCTAGGACCAGTGTCCTAGTATTGATGGCTTTCCACAGAAAGGAGTCTGAGATGTGGAATCTGTTAGTTTTATTCCATCCCACACACGTGTTTGGATACAGGCCATGCTTATAACCCTCATTCAGTAGATAAGTCAGGTTTGCACCATCCTGAGCTTCCCCTGTCCTGACCTTCATCCAACACAACGTTCCTGGGAACTGGGTGAGGCTCCTGCTGCATCCCAGTGGGTTGTTACTCAGGGGCTTATCTCCCTGCATGCCATTCTAGCAGGAAGGCAGAGGGAAAATAATGACACTGCAGCTTGAAGGTAAGTTTCAGGGTGGATGAAGCAGGCACTTGCTGTGGCAGTAGCTTTCCTGACACCTTCAGCCATGCATGCTTAGTCCCTGTCAGTGCACCTACCCTTGCTGGGTCATGCTAAATGTGGGGGGTTTTGGTTTGCCCTGAAACAGTTTGCTTCCTTAGCAGGTAGAGCATTAGTGGCCATCAGCACCAGCATCTTGCCTGCAACCTGGGGCTGCTTGTGAGGCTGGGGTCCTCCTCATGGAGCCCTCACCACACACTCTGAACCCTTCTGCTCATGGTAGAGCTGTGTCAGGAGTGGTTTGGGCATTTGTTCCACCCCTTGCATGTTTCTGGAAGCTGATCACTTGTTTAAGGAATGTCTTTCACTGTTGAAAATTATATAAATAGAGCTGCCAGCTACTGGTTCTCTTGTAATATTAGCTGTTTCTCCCAGTGTCTTTGCACTTGAGACCTTGGGGGCCCCTGTTGTATTGTAAATGTGTAGAGTTTTAATTGCAGAGGGAAAAGCGAAATGAGAAACTCTTCCCTTCCAAGAGCCTCAGCATTATCTGAATGAAAACCCAATTTGGAATTAAATAATTTCCTTTAAATTTAAGAAAGCCCAGGTTTTCTGGGACGTCTCTCAGCGATGCTGCAGCAGGGTTGGCAGTGATGGATAAATATGGTGATTTATTGCACTCATTGAACAGTGCTGAAATACCTAAAGAATCCATGGTCTGCTTTTGAGCATTATGGATTGCACTGTTAGGATAGTTCTGGCTATTCGGGTGTCCCAGCATGAGCTCTGAGGTCAGATCCTGAACTCCTGGGGTAGGAAGCATGAGTGCCTACCTGCAAAAGTAAGAGGCTAAACAGGGAATTCCTTCCCAGCTAATTCCTGGGTTCAGAAAGCTGCTAGCCAGACTCAGGTTTTCCTCAGTGAGCTGTCCCACAGCTGGAAACTTTTCTTCATTCTGAGAGGGCTTCTGTGTTCAGTTCACACTTGACCTGAAATGACACAAATTCTTCACAAATAAAAGAAAATCCCAGTAAACAGAACAACTCTTGAAACATTTATGGTTCAGAACTGGGAATTGATTTTGTTAGGTGGAGCTCTAAGCTTACTGACCAAAGAGATGTTTTGGTATTATCAAGAGCTAAAATGGTTTTAATTCATCCAGTGGGTCAACATTCATTGCCCCAATAGCCATAAGGTCTAAGGCAAAGGGAATAACTCTCAAATGTCACTTTAAATTGACAGTCATCTTAGGAGGGAGAAATCAGTCAAATGCCCTGAAACTGGACTGAACTCGTGAGCAAGTGTAGGGATGATGGGAGGGAAGAGGGCATGGACAACAAGAATACAGACTGCTGAGGTGAGACACAAGGTGGACCCTTTGATTTTTCTGGTGCTTTTATCTCTAAGAAATGCTTCTTGAATCTTCCAGGAGCACCTTCTGCGCAATCATTTCTCAGCTGACGGAGGAAACACAGCCACTATTTGAAACCACTATCAAATCCCATGCTGTGTCCGAGGACTGTGATGCTAAATTCACGTGCATAGTGACAGGTAACAGTGTCTTCAGTGAATAACCTGGTCCTGCCTCATCTGCTGGACTTGTGGCAGTTAAACTCTGCAGCAAGTGATAACAAGGATAACAAGCCCGCTGTTGTCAGAATGCCAAGTAGAAGTTCAGCAATTGCATGGTGATTTGAGCTTCAATTTAAGGGAGGTGGGAAACACCTTAGAGTGTAAAGAGGCAAAGGCATAAGCTAACATGTCAAACAAGGCAAATGAAAGACTAGAAAATGGGATATGCTGGTTACTGCTTGGACCATTGTACTGTCCTTACCTCTGCTTCTCTAATCCTGGACTCCGTAAGTCAGGAATGTGCAGTTTTGGAGACTAGGGCTGTCGGGCTGGAACCAGCACTGCTGACTGTAGATGGTTAGAGCACAGCTACACTTGTATCAGTGATGAACTCCTGTGTCTGTCAACATCTGAAATAAAAGCTGGTCACTGCCCAATGAGCTACAGTCTCCCTTGGGCAGGAAGGGCTTAAGTCAAGAAGAGGAGGAGGAGGGACCAGAAAAGAGGGCTGGTGCTAAGGCATTCTGGCATGGCAGTCATTGGTGTGGAGGCATGTAGCTCCTTTGCTGATGAGATTTTGTTCTTTCAAAACCTCTTCTCCTGATGTGCTTATTAACGACTCCATGATCCTTCCTGACTTCACTAGTATTAATTACTCTAAGAGATTACTCAGTGAGAGACATGAAATAAGCTTGTAAGTTTTGGAAGGTGGAGAGTATATCCAGTGAGCCTCTTAGGCACAAGTCCAAAGGACCAAAGGAAATTTCCTGAGGAAATATGGTTTGCTGTTAAAAACAGGCTGGAAATAAGGAAGCACAGTCTCAGTTCTTCTGAAAACTGCCAGCTATGAATTCTTGGCTTTTCTCTTATGGATTCTCTTTTTCTGAAGGCTGACCTTCTGAACTTGCAGGGGTACAATTATGTTTTGATTTTATTGAGGCTTAACTTCAGCAGACCCCTTGCTGCTTCTAGAGATGCCTCCAAACCACTTTATTTGGGGAGTCATTGGAAGGGCTTTTCCCAATTTCAGTTTTCTGGAGGTAAAAGCTTGACATATTGTGAAGTACCATGGAATGCACCATTCTGCAAGTGTCAGAGGTGAGAAAATGTTTAGGTATGTTGGGAAATCCAGAGTAAAAGTCCTGGCTTCTCTCACTGGCTTAAATCTTGACCAGCTGCACCTTTTAGGTTGATGGTTCCTTCTAACAAATTCCATCTCTTCCTGGTGTGTTGCACCAGGTAGAAAGCTTGAGCTGACACTGGCCTAATTTCCTACTCAAGTGAAGGAAATTGTCAATGAGTCTCTTTTGGCACATGTCACAATATTTATGTGCTTGGTAAACTAGGTTGGGGGATGTCTCTATGAACATAGAAATTTTCATGGAAATGTTTTTAAAATCATCCTTGGACCACCTTTACCAGATGGGCATTTCCTGTATGTGGTCCTATGGACTCCTTTAGGAGCTCAGGATCTCTTTGGGAGAGAGGGCCAGGAGGTGTAAAGCATAGTCTGACTGCAGAGTCTGGTTAGTAGTTCAGGTATCTTGCCCTGCCATGATGTTTGTGTTCAACTGGGAGGTGTTGCTGGGAGCAAGGAAATGGCAGTGACATCCCTGGCCAGTGACCAGAATGGAATCAGCTCAGTCCCAGCACTATGGCTGGAGTCCAGGGACACTTTGATGGAGGCAGAGGGCAGACAGTCACTTGCTCCTGTTTTGACAGTCAAGCCACAAATATGGATGCGTGACCTAGAATAGACTCTTACTATTTTTTCTTCTTTGTTTTTTGCTGCTTCTTGACCAATAATGAGAGTTACAGGCTAGTCCCACATCTGGGAATACTTAGACTAGGACTTGCTGGGCCTGTCCTAGGAACACAGAAAGATGCAAGTGTTTGAAGAACCAATCTCCAGAATGTAGTGAGTGCAGGCAAGGAAAAAGTAGGTCAGGCAGAAGCAGATTCTTGTGTGTGAAGGCACAAACCTTCCTTTCCTCCTGATGCCTGGTTTCAGCCTGCTACTGCTGTCCCTGCTATGTCTGATTTGATTTTTTGGGTCAAGTCCTGCATCAGTTATGAGATGTTTCCTTTTTTCAGACAAAATTAGTTTCATCCTTTGTTCTCTAAGAGATGTGAAAAGGAAACAATAACCTTTCCATTTACTGTGCAGCTTCATCCAACATCTCTGCACCAAGTGCTTTCCTTGGTGGGTCTGTCTGGACTTGAGGGTCTCAAGGGTCATCACAGCTCATTTGCAGTGAGTGAATATCAGGCTTCTCTTTTCAGAGTGGTCCTTCATGGAGGTGCTGCCACAAGGATTTTCCAGCTTTTTAGTTGCTTCTGTGTAGCATTGCCTGGGAAGGAGAGATGTCAGCTGATTAAATGGGGAAAGTTGGATAAAGAGGCCTAGGTATCTGGCTGCTTGTTATGGAATGAGTCCAGCCAGGACAGGTGGTGACTGCATCTAGCCAAGACCATTGTATGTCAGCATCAACCCACTGTGCTACAGCTGCCTCTTCAGTGCCATTTCCACCCTCCTTAGCCAGGTTCAACCCCTCTGATCTGTCTTCACAAATCATTGTCTCAGGCTTGACCCCATCACTGCCTCCATGGTTTTATTGCAGAGTACTGCAGAGGGGAAAGGTCTCTGCCTGTGCCTTGGGGAAGAGAGTTGGGGTAGGGTGAGTAGATAGTCACATGCTTAGTGGATGCAGTTTGTAGTCAGGTTAAAGGAGTTCCACTTGCTGCTTTTGTGGTGACTCTCTGAGGGAAGTGTTTGAAGGATGAGACTGAAGTGCTGGGATGAAGAATGTCTGGAGACGTGCAGGGGCTGTGAGAGGAGTTTGGGGATGGGGTAGTGACTACAAGCAGAGAGTAGGCTGCTGGGAGATGAGGAGCTTTGGCTTTGGGGCCGAGGACAAGGGAATTGTATTCCAAGGCTATTGAAGCCCCTATGTGTAGTTTGTGTAGAGCAGAGACTGTGGATAATATTTAATAGTTCTAAACTGTTAGCACTTTCCCAAGTTTCAGAAGACTAACTCCCTCTCCTTCACTGTTACCCCTAAAAAAAAAAAAAAGAAAAAAAAGAAAGAAAGAAAAAAAAAAAAAAAAAAAAAAAAAAAAAAAAAAAAAAAAAAAAGAAGAAGAAAGCAACTTGAAATAGAGTTTCTCTGGGTAATTTTGGATAGATGTATTCTGAACTGTTTTGGATAGATATTTTAAGAACTGTTTTGGTTACGGCCACCAAGCTTTGAAGACTTCTCAGATTTTGACAGTTTTCAGAAAAAGAATGTTTAATTAAACCTGGCAATCTCCATGAAAAAATAATCCTCACTCTGAAAAGCCTCCAGGATCCTGTGGTGGCTGGCCATCACCCTGGAGCAGTGCTGCTGGAAGACACATATCCTGAAGATATGGAGGGCATGGCACCGGTCTGTCTGCAGCTATGGGGCTCTAGCTGGGGGCTGCAGGGGCCCAGCTGCCAGCAAATCCCTCTGCACCAGCTGCATGGGGGCTGCAGCCATGGCAGGTTTTGGATTTACCTGCCAGCAAATCCCTCTGCACCAGCTGCATGGGGGCTGCAGCCATGGCAGGTTTTGGAAGGATGAATGAAGATCTATGAGTGGCTGCTCAGGGTGTCTCATGCTGAGGGTGGGCATCTGGTGCCTGCAGCATGGTAATGCCCAAAGGTGGATGGATGGAACCCTCAGTTCCATCTCACCCTACTTGTCAAGCTGTGGATACTGCTCTGGGAATGATGCCTGACTCCTCTTCCCCCACCCTGGACCGGGAATTTATTCACTCAGCAGCCCAAATGCTGTCAGGATGGATGTCAGCAGCATCAGCAGCAGCTCCCCTCCCCATGCCAGGGAGAGTCATCCCTGCACAGGCATCTTCCCATCCCCTGCTTGACTCTAATTACAGCCCCTGGGAAGGGATGGATGGTGTTTGGACAGGCAGCTGAGGCCACTGTACCTGCATGGAAGGTGGGAAGCCTTTCAGCATCAGCCTGCCCGCAGCCTTCCAGCAGCCTCCCAGCCAGCACTTGCCTGCAGCTCTCTTTGGCTGCAGGCTGGAGCGTGCAATGTGAGCTGGTCCTGGCACTGGGCTGTCATGGCTGTAGCTCCTCGGAGGGAGCAGGCAGCCTCAAGGACACAAGTGCTACAGGTCAAATGGGGTTTAAGCACAGCAAGAGGAAAAGCCTTTCCCTGAGGCACTGCACAGCTCTGGAAGTTGCAGCTCTTTCCGGCAGATGTCAGCTGGGAATGGAAATCAGCTGTGGAAGCCGTGGCGGGTGGGGAGGGGGGGCACACGGGGCGTCACAGGGCTTCTCGGAAACTATCTGCTGGCAGTTCCCAGAATGAAGGGCTGCCACTGCTGCTTGTGAGGGTGTCAGGAAAATCTACCTGCCAGCTCCCTGCAAGATGGACCTGGGGGCCTGCTGAAGGTCTTGCTTGCAGAACAGCCCATGGGAAGGGTTGGATTGCTCTGGGCACAGTGTGAGCTTGTGTATGGAAATTGTTTTGTTCATCATCTCTGGAGCAGAAAGAATTCACCACTGGCTCGTTCAGCCCATGCTCCTGCTTCCAGTATTTAATATTTTATGAAAAATATAAGAAGCAGCATCAATCCCTGATGATTCCATCACTGGAATGCTCTCATGGGTTTCTCCAGTTCCCAGTATAGGGCTCATTTTTTTCAGCCACAAGTACCTGAGGGCTTTGCATGTCTCTAGAAACTGATTTAGGAGGTCAGAGCGGCAGCAAATAACAGGCTGTGACAAGAGTGGGGCAGAGGAAGAGAACAGAGAGCCTTGCAGGAAGGGTGTTGGAGAAAATCATGGTTTGGTTTCTTGTAGAAGAGGAGAAACAAGGCACTACCCAGCAGAAAGCCAAAGCTGCTGATGGCAGCAGTGGGAAGGGATTGAGGCAGCAAAGCACGTGGGAGATGTACAGACAGCGAGGATAGAGAGGGGGATGCTGGGGCAGTGCAGTGGAAGAGACCATAGAAGAGACCATAGGAAGAATAGGGTAAAATCCAGTCTGTGAGGTGTCTGGGCTATGGGCATGGATGCTTCTCATAGAGGAGAACAGGAAAGAAAAGCTGCTGAGACTTATGTTCCCAGCCCTATCTGGTCCCAGTGGATTAAAACCCTTGAGGAGCCTGTGGACACAGAGGAGCCACAACAAGCAAGGGCTGGGGACAGGGGAACCAAAGCAGTGCAGGAGGAGATTTGGCATATGCTGCTTTTCTGGACAAAGGCATATTGGATTGGCCAAAACCTGGGTGAATTCCTGCTGATGAGTCTCTGCTTCTGGACTCTCAATCCTGCTCTAGGGCCTTCATGAGAGTAGAAGTAAGCTGGGCTCAGGCATTGCTATGGGCTGACAACTTCCTTGGTGCAAGGAGGACATTTGAGATCCTGGTTAGCCTTGAAACCTGTGGCTTGGTAGCTGGGAAGTATGCAGAGAGCACCTTGTCCCTTCTGTCTCATTACTCCAGAGCCACTGGGTTGGGTACACTGCATATTCCTGGAAAGTCTTTGTCAGCCCATGCCTCGGGTATTCACAGGAGCTGACCCTTGCCACGTTCTGGGGTGCTGTGGGTGAGCCTTGGTGGATTTGAGGAGCTGGACTCCTTCCTTTGGCCCCACAGAAAGCCTGCAGGACATTTGCAGCAGATAAGCTCCTGAGCAATCGACTGTAGCCAAGACATGATTTGATCATTGAAACTTTCATCCCATGCCCTGGAGGTTGGCTTGACTGGTTGGTGAGCCCTGAGTGAAGTACAGGAAACCCTGCTGGCTGCTGGCTTGAGCAGTCTTAGCATGAAAACTGCACTTAATATGAAGTAGATCTGCTGTCAGTGAGCAGTGAAGGCTGTGGCTAGCACTGGTCCATGTGGGACTCACATGCTGATCCAACACCTCTGCTAGTGGTAGAGAACATGGCTGCATGCCCAGCCTGCCAGCCAGCCAGTCACACACATCATGATGTCATTCTACTGAAAAGGCAGGTGACATCTGTTGTCAAGTGACATTTGTAGGACACTGAGCTGACTGTGATGCAATCAAGGTTGTTTCTGTTCAGTGGAAAGTTTTGGATCAGCTTACAGGCTGTGACACTGTGCAAAATGCTGAGTGCTCCATGGAGGGGCAAACGCCTGTTCTCCTGCCACAGCCTTGGCCTCATCAAAACATCCCTCTTCACATAAAAGTGACGGCATGCTCACCTTCTCCAGCCAGTGTCACAGGAGACGAGCGTGTGATCCACTCCCCTCTGTTCAGGAATGAAGTGCTAGGATTTTTTTCTCAAAAATAGCCCTATTCCTAGGAGTGATAAAAGTCTGAGATAAGCCCATTAAGTTTCCACTGTTTCTGCTGTGCCATTTAGGAATGTGGTGAGCCCAGAATAGCATCTGTCCTGGTGTGCCAGATTGTGTAGCTGTCTGTGCTTCCGTGTGGAATGTTTCACTCTCTGATGTACCTTCCATGTCCTCCCAGGGTATCCACAGCCAGAGGTGACATGGTACAAGGATGATGAGGAGATGGATCGCTATTGTGGCTTACCCAAGTATGAAATATTCCGTCATGGAAACCGCCATACCCTGCAGCTCTACAAGTGAGTAAAGGAGCTGCAGAGTGCCTGGGTTTGGTGAGGGGAGCTCTGAGTGTGCTCTCAGTAGCTGGATCAGCTGTCATCAGTGATGTCCCCCCACCACTGGCTAGCACCTTCTGCTCCCTGCTGTGAGTTCACAGCTGACCCTTCCCCTTGAGCTATGGCTCCCTAGTCACACCAGTATGAGATCCATTACTGCGTCCAGGGATAGCTGTCATGCTGGAAGCAAGAGGAAGGGAAGAAGAAGTCCCTGTCTCTGGAGCCTTCCAGTGTTGAGCATTAGGGCTGACAAAGGTGAGCAGAGGGAAAATACTATCCTTGGAGGCTTGGAAAGCCTCTGAGATGATGGCACAGGGAATAAAGCTTCTGGAGAGTCAGGCACACCTTGTCTCCAAGCAGGCACAGACCTGTTGCACATTGTGTCCTGGATTTGGGATGTCAGACAGGTGTAGCACTGACTGAAAATGCAGAATATCAGTGTTGCTGATAGTCCTGCCATCCATGTGCTTCTAGTCTGAGCTTTTCTGCTCCCTCAGGTGTCCATCAGAGGCTTATCTCTTCCAGGAGCAGGGATCTCTGTGGGTTAGGTGTCCTCAAGAGGTGACAATAGGTATGCAGGCAGGTGCTTGTGCTGGTGGTTGTGACATGGGGTGGGAAGACTTTGGTAACACGGTAGGGTAGAGGAAGAACATCTTGTGGGCTGTGTATAGCTGAGAGGAAAAGATCCTGCAGAGGACTCTGATCAAGAGCAGTTGGGAAGCCTGGTGCTGCCTGTTCATCTTCTATCACAGCCCTCATGCCAGAGTTACAGCCCAGGGTGGAGGTAGAACAGCTTTATCATCAAACTTGCTTGTCTGTTACTGCAGAGAGCAGGCAGAGCCCGGGAGGGAGGCCAGCTCAAGGCCTCCAGATATCCTGTGGGCACCTCCTGGGCCACATCTTCTAGACTCTGTGGAGCCAGAAGTAGGAGAGTATGCATGCCTGGACATCCAGCAGGTAGATCTCACACACAGCTTTTGATTTCCAGGTGCCGTGAGGAGGATGCAGGCATTTACCAGGCCTCAGCTAGAAACAACAAAGGCATCGTGTCCTGCTCTGGTGTGCTGGAAGTGGGAACCATGACGGAGTTCAAAATCCATCAGAAGTGGTTTGACAAGATCAAGAGAAAAGCTGAAGAAAAGATGCAAGAAATAGAAAAGGGCAAGAAACGAGGGAAAGAAAATGTGGAAGTGGAGAAGTTGCAAGGAATGAGCCCTGAACGGCTCCAGAGGAAGCGGAGGCTGGGTAGGGATCAGAATCTCCGGACAGGAGACTCAGCATGGGAGAAGGAAGACACAGCAAAAGTGCACGTCGCAGATTCACAGTCCAGGTTACACAAGGATATTGCTGAGGCAAAGGAGCAGCCACTCAGTGCAGTGTCAGGCTTCCCAAACAAACTGGTGGCACCTCTGAAAGCAGAGGTGACCGCCAACGGAGATGCCACTTTGGAAAGTGGGGAGGAGAATGGGAACAGCTTTCTCACATACATCTATGAGACTGTGGAGGACTTGGCAACTAAGCCAGGGGCAAAAGATTCGGCAGCTAAAAAGAAAAAGAAGGTGGAGGCTCCTTCAGCAGCAGCACAGGAAGTTTCCAAGCGAGAAGAAAGTGGCAGAGACAGGGTCAATCCATCTTCAAATCCCAGGTTTGCTCCTCCTGTCCCCTTACGCAGGAGTGCACGTTTGAGGGCAGCAAACGATCAAGAAGTGGAAACCAGTCCAAAACATAAAGAGCCTGGGAAAGCTGTGAAACAGGACATTAAACCTAATGATGACATGTACTTCTCTTTAAAGGACATGTATTTTGATAAGCAAGTGAAGCCAGCGGCAGGGAAGGAGGAGGTGGGAAGCAAGGACGAGGCCAGGAGTGAGGCTGCCCTGCAGCCTGTGGCAGACAGCAGACAGACAGAGGATGCTCCACTGGCCTCTGAGGTGCTGGAGGCAGAACCTGTGCTGTCTGAGGGCCTGAGAGGCCAGCAGCAAGAACAGAAGTTGGAGGGAAACAAAGAGGTAACTAAGAGAAACAACAGCCAACACAGGGGTGGCAACAAGAAAATGTCTGTGCTGCACATTTGTATGGTGGTATTGGGCCTGGGAGGCTGTGTGCACACCTTGGGATCTGCTGCCAATCCTCTGCAGATCTTCCCTGGTGAAAGCACCCAGAAGGGCTTTTTTGATTTTGTGAGCCCAGACAGCAGAGCTTCCACCTCATCTCCAAGCAAATGTCAGCTGAAGTGGTGAGAGATGTAAGTCGGGGCCATTAGAGCAGCTGGTCTCAGTGGCCTGGGGCTCTCTGGTTTAATCGGCTGACCTCATGCGAAATGTTTTCAAATCAGGTCAGCAGGGAGCACTGAATGGGTATTTATAGCTGGGAGTGAGTGCCTTGTGATGGCATCTGATCAGTTTAACAAGGGAGCTTTAGTTAAGAAGCCCCCAGGCAGATGAGGTACCTGTGAGCTGCACCCTCAGGGCCTTGAGTTTTGTTTACAGTGCAATGTGTATACATACAGTAGGTCTGGGTTATCTTTTTTTGGCCATCCCTGTTGGAAAAACTCTGTTGGGAGACTCACTGTGGTGGTGATAAAGTGCCAGGGCACAGCACCTGCTTCTGACTCTCAGAGCATCTTTTAGTCAACTGCTATTTTTGTCCCTAACCTGAAGTATTATTGAAAATATTAGACTGGAAGCTAAAGGATTATTTTCCCCCAATTTTTTTAAATGACCCTTTTTGTCACAAAAGGTTCTCTGAGTCAGCTTTGCAGGTGCTGTCAGAATTTGGAGTTTGTTAGGTGCACCCTTTCAGTACAGACAAGGCTCCAGGTGTCTCACCTCTTGCTTGGTAGGTAATGCACATATTTCAGAATGTAGGAAAATTCACAGTGCCTAAGGGACTGATGGGTGCTCCAGTGGACAAAAAAAAAGGTCCTTTCTGCCTCTCTTAAATTTCTTTAGCTATTGGTGGGGGCAGCTTTGCTGGTAAGAACTTGCTGTGTTGTGCAGTGCACATCTGGTTTCTGACCTTGCTTCTGCACTGCACTGTGAACTCATCTTCAACTTGACCCACCAGTATCATGTGCTGCTGCAGAAATTATTGCTGTTCAGGCCACACCTTGGTAAAGCCATTTGTTTCTCCCTTCTCTGCTCATTTTAACACCTCTGGCTCTCAAAAACGATGGAAAAATGTTGGTGTGCAGCAGCCAGGCTTGGGCTGTCATCCCTGAACCTTTGACATGCATGAATATTGTTTTCTTTAAAAGCCCCACTCACAGAGGGAAGCCTGTGACTTGCCAGCTGGTGTGCCTTTGAGGAGAGCAAAGGGAATGCTTCTGATTTGAATTTGAATGCTTCAGCTTGTTGGTGCTGCTGGGGAAAGTCCTCAAGCTTCTGTGAGAGCAAATAAGCTGGTTTAAAGCCTTTAAGGCAGATTCCAACCATGTTTCAGGATATTTTCACCCCTCAGGACAGGGGTTACTTATCTTTATTTTTTATTCTTTCTCTTAAACAAGAAAGGTCATAGCATGAGTGTTTTCCTAGCCTTAGGACATGGCTGGGCCTCATGCTCAGGACTTCTCAGCTGGATTTATCTGTAGCAAAACACTAGACTGTAGCCAGGCTCTGAACATCCTCCTCTACAAGAGCATAGAAGAAACTAGATTTGCATGGTGATCACTCTTGCCTAAATTTTAAAACTGATTATTATATTTCTTGAATTTTATAGGTAGGAATGGCCTCTAATGGTACTTCCACCACCCCAGCCATTCAATACTCATGTTGCCCTAATGATTAAAGAGGGACTTTGGACAAGGGAATGCAGTAACAGGACAAGGAGGAATGGCTTTCCATTGTCAGAGGACCGGGTCAGATGGGATATTGGGAAGAAATTCTTGGCAGAGAGGGTGGTGAGTCCCTGGCACAGGTTGCCCAGAGAAACTGTGGCTGCTCCATCCCTGGAAGTGTTCCAGGCCAGGTTGGATGGGTCTTGGAGTAACCTGGTCTAGTGAAAGTTGTCCCTGCCCATGGCAGGGAGTGAAATGAAATGGGTTTTAAGGTCCCATCCAGCACAAACCATTATATGATTCCTTTATTTGCTGAGAGAATGGTGCTATCTTTCCTCTTGTCCCCAAGCTACCAAATGAAGCAAAAGCAGCACAAAATAGAGGTCTAAGTGCCACAGCCCTCCTTTTCCATGGCTTTCATTTTGGGGGCTTAACACTCAAGTCAGGGACCTCAGTAAAAATCCTTAGCAGCAGATCCTCCAGGGTGGAAGGGAGACCCATTGTGTGTATGCCCTGTCCCCATGCCATTGTCCTGATGATGCTTGCAGAGCATCAGCTAGAGTGTGTACCACAGTATCCCTGCCTCCCCTACAGAAACAGACTGTTCTCCTTGGCTGGAAGATTTTGGGATAAATCTCAGCCATCCCAGCAGGCAGCTCGCTGACACGTCTGCTGGGTGCAGCTGCACTCGGAAACATCTGAGCTTCCCCAACGTCAGAGAATGGTTGGAGAGTGCTGATAATGTCAGGGTGTACAGTTTCACTATAAATCACTTGGGCAGCCTCATCCTGATAGTGTGTGACATGCTGACTGCCCCATCTCACAGTGGAGATAGGGAAGCACACTCAAGTCTTTAAAAACATCAAGGGAATTTTGTAAGGTGTCAGCAATGGCTGGTGAAAACGGGAAAGTTTTGCTCTTTGGAAAGGGATTGAGTCAGAGGAGATTGGATTAAAAAACACTGAATGATTTAGAAAGGCAGATCTCTTGCCCCTGTGCATGGCAAGGGTGTTGAAAGGCAGAAGGGCTGGAGCTGATTAAAAGAAGAAACATTTTGTGCAGCCTTACAGGTGGAACCCACTCCTGTGGGATGATGGTGAAATCACATGATCCTGGATGACAGAATAACACTGGTATCAGGGTAATTCCCATGGTTCAAGAAGTTGGGCAGTGCCATATGGTACATGTGGACCACAGGTGGGACTGCACAGACCCAGGCAACAACATTATGGTAATTTCCTTTTCTTTTTTTTTTTTTTTTTTTTAAATTAGGTTGCAGCAAGAGTTGGACAGTCTCCTGGTGACCTAAAGCATCCAGTGTCCAGTCCAACCAAAGAGACCAGTCAGCAAGCCAGTAAGCTAGAGGAGAAAGTCAGGAAAGAGGTGCCTGTTTGCCAGGAAACCAGGGGGGCTGTAAAAAGAACAAATCCTCGGTTTAGGCCTCAGGAGCCACCAAAGCTACCAGCACCTTCCCCAGACCATGTACAGTCTGACAAGGAGCAACCACCCCCCAGGAAACAGGCAGAAAACCATTTCCATGCTCTTGAGGACAGAGAGACTCAGCAAGGTCTGTTAAATCAAAAGAACAAAAGTCAGTGTGGGGAAGAGTCATTGCTGAAAAATTTGACTCCTCCAGAGCCTGGAGAAAACACTTGTCTTGAACAAATCCCATGTCGGACAGTCAAAGATGGGAAGAGCAAAGAGGCAGGAGCAGAGTTGTCTGGGAGCCATCCTGGTGTGAGGACAGGAGGGAGTGCTGCAGCAGAGCCATGTCTTGGGGCTGTGCACAGGGAGGCAGGAGGGAGTGCTGCAGCAGAGCCGTGTCTTGGGGCTGTGCACAGGGAGGCAGGAGGGACACCTTTGTGCCATCAGAGCACTGAAATGGCTCCTGCTTCAGTTCCTCTTGCCAAAGAAGAGCCGCTTCCTGTTCCTGCAGTGAGGCCATCAGTGGCACAGGAGGCACTGCTGGCATCTAATGGAAGCCCAGGGATGGAGGCCACTGCAGGGGAGGTCTTGTCTGGAGCCCAGCTCCTGCCTCCTGTGAGTGGAGAAACGGAAATCACAACAGGTGGATCTGCCCCACGAGAGATGTTTTCTGCCAGCACGTCAGAGGAGGAGAGTGCCAAGCAAGTGCCCATGGGACCTCAAGGGAAGGAGGGAGGAGTCCAGACAGCCACTGCTCCATGCCAGGAACCAGCAGCATCTTCAGGCACTTGGGAAGGAGTCGCTGAGGTTCAGCCACAAGTGCCACTGGTCCTGTCTGGGTCTCAGGAGATGTCTTTGGAGGAGAAAATACAGCACAAAAACCTGGTTTCCTCCTTAAAGAACTACCTGCTGCTACTTCTAAAAATGTCAGATAGTAGTAAGGATGCCACAAAAGGGGACACTGACTTTGGGGACAAGGAGCAGCCAAATGCAGGGGAAGGCATGATCCCAGAGACAGGCATTGTTGGCCTGAGCCCTCGCACCTCAAGGAAAGTTTTGGAAAAAGTAGAAAACAACCAACTCTTCCAGACAGCAGAGAACTTCCCTCTGACCCCCAGGACATCCAGACGGATCACAGGGATGATTAACAAGGAATTTGTTACCAGCAAGGAGATGCTGGCTTGCAGACCTGTCCCACCAAGGAGAGGCACCCGGGGGGCTCCTGAGGCTGAGGGGCCACCCCCACTCTCAGTGCCCTCCATCGTGGTGGGCAGCATGCCCTCAGCAGGAGAGGCTCCCCATCTTTCTGATTTGCCTCCAGGGAGCTCTGAAGAGAGCCCTGCTGACCCTGTGGCAGTGCTACCTTGTGCCACACCAGAGGAGCTCGCTTTGGGGGCCCGGCGCAAAATATACCTGCCAAAACCCAAACAGGTGGGGGTGGAAGAGGAGGCAGCTCCAGGGAGCCCGGGGCACACAGCAGCTCCGAGTGTTTCACCACGGCAGTCCAGGAAAAATGCATCCCTGTTGCAGTCTCCTGCCCCAGCTCCATCCTCTCCCTCAGAGCAGTGCTCTCCAACCCTCATGAGGAAGATGGCCACATTGGAGGTTCCTAAGCTGTACGAGGAGCCTGCAGGGGACACCACTGGTGATGAAGAGGTCCCTGGAGATGCTAAGCCAGAAGCACAGCCAGCAGAGTCCCAGAAAACAAATAACCCATTTAAAGGTGAGAGAAAATCCCCACAAAGCACATTCCCTTGTCGCCTACAAAGGGAACCAGTGATAGACAGCTGATGCCACATGAATTTTATGCATTTGCAGCAACAAATCAGCCTTTTTTTTGATGTTTTCAGCATCAGCCTTTGACAGTGTGAAAGCTAAAAGTCTCCCCCAAGGCTTCTATCCCAGTGTGGGGAGAGATGAGGAATGCAAGAGGCAGCAGCTCTGACACTGGCTGTCTCCACAGTCTGGGCTTCCCCAGCCTCAGGGATCATAGAATTGTCTTGGGTTTGGTCTCTCTGTTCTGATCCTCATCAGCCTGATGCTGGTTGGGGATCCTGAGGTATCTGGTTGAATAGGAAGTGTCCCTCCTCATGGCAAGAGGGTTGGAATGAGATAGTCTTTAAAGTCCCTTCAGACCCAAACTGTGATTCCATGATTCAGTGGGCATCACAGGGCACACACTCCTCTTCCACATCTGTGGTCAGTGCTTTATTTTATTCCTTGTGGCATTGAATTTAAAAAGGCATAATCCTGGGGTTGAAGGAACCAGGTGGTACTCCCAGGAATATGCACTTGCAAAGTAAGGGTAACCATGATAAATCCCTACTTCAGTAGATGCATGTTTCCTCCAATATTAAAAAAAAACCAAACCACAAATAGTGTTTTTCTGCCTGTCCTCTGGCCAAGCCTCACTGGGTATTGCAGTGCTGTGCTGTTGAACAAATTTGTACCACTTGTATCCCATCTTTTTATCCCAGTGAAGCTCTGAGACCTTCCCTGGGAAGGCAGTGCTGACATACACGTGATACCCAAAGCCCTGAGCAGCAGTGTGTGCATAGGCTGGCCTGTCCCCAGAGCTCTGTATCTCACCACCCATCTCTTTGCACCCTGTCCTTAGCTCCACAGGTGGTCCGTAAGATCAGGGCAGAACAATTTTCTGATGCATCAGGAAACCTGAAACTTTGGTGCCAGTTCTTCAATATATTGAGTGATTCTAAGCTGACGTGGTACAAGGACGAGATCCCTGTAGCTGAAGCCCAAAGGAGGTAACCTTGCTGGCATCTGTCACACCTCGCTCCTTGCCTTGACTGGTGAAGGAGCCCCTCTTGCTAAGGCAGCTTGGGAAGCTCAGTGCATGGCACAGCACATTGTGAACTTCATCATATCAGTGCCCACGGAGGGAAGGATTGCCCAGATGGGGAGATGCTGCCAGGTTTATCTTATTGATGCTCCATCTGGAGTGTCTTCTGTGTGTACCCAAACACAAACCTTGGGGAGGGCAGAGAAGGTGTTATGCCCATCAGAGTTGGATGTGAACTGTAAAACTGGGACCCCAAAGGATCCATGTGAGGGTGGCAGTGGTGAGAGGGTCTTTTATGCAACCACTCCTGGGAAAAAGCAGCTCTGGCTGTATGCTCTCTATCCCTTGGCATGGCCTTTGAGCAGGGAAAGCATATTCAGATATCTGGGTGTCTGCTTGTGTCCTTTGGGTCTGCTATGGAGAGCAACTTGTTCTCAAGCCCAGAGGATTTGTGTAGGAACATCACCCACATCATTTGGGATTTACCTCATGCCATTGGTGTCCCCTGAGCTCCCTGTATAATGAGTAGATGGTAAGTTAGGTGGTTCTGGGGCAGAGATTGTCTCCAGGGGCACATATTAGAGCTGGGGCAGATGGGCACGAGTGGCCATTGCCTGCCAGCAGACCAGAGCAGAGCCTGCTCAGCCAGTGGGTGTCAGGATGAGGGTCCCACTTTTTCCCTCTGTGAAGCTCTGACCCAGCCTCACTCAGGGGCAAGTACCATTTATCAGTCTGTAGCCCAATTCTGGCCAGATTCTGCAGGGCTTGTCTGGAGGATAAGCATCTCTGTTAGTACAAAGCACAGGGCAGGACTCCTGGTGCAGTGACATGTTGGGGGAGCAGCTGGGCTGCCCATGGGCTTCATTTCTAGCATTCTTCCATCCTCCCAAGGGCAGCACATTGCCCACCCACAGTGCCTGTCACAGGGCTCCCCTGTGGTCCCCACCACACAGGAATGTGGCTGTGCTCCATTTTTTTTCCAGTGCTGGTGATGAGGGCCAGGCAGCCTTGGCTATTGTGCAGGCATCCCAGAAGGATTGCGGAGTCTATCGGTGTGTGATCAGCAACGAGTATGGCACCAACTCCACAGATTTCCTGTTCAGCCCAGAAGGTGAGGAGCCCTAAACAGCCTCTCACAGATTCCTGAGTGTGCCATGGGGTGTTGTGGCCAACTGCAGAAAAGGCTTGGTGGGGGGAGCTGCAGTGGGGGAGCCTTGGCACGTTCTGTAACACCACCTCTGTGAGGTGCTTCTGCCTCCGTGTGCCAATTGATTCCCACCATCCTACCTGCCATCCCTAGTCATGCAAGTGCATGGGGCAAGGTGGGATCTTGGCAGGATGGGATCCTGGCAGGACCTTGACATCTCTTTGCTTTCTGTCTCATCTAGTGTTGTCAGGATTTACCCTGCGGGAAGAGATGGAAGGTAAGGGCCACATGATGAGCTGTGACTCTGCCCCTTGCCGAGTGGGGCAGGCAGCTCTGGGGCTGAAGCAGGACATGCCCATGTTGTCCCTCCCTCACCAGCTCTTCCCCCCACCAGTTGGAGAGGAGATCGAGATGACACCCATGGTGTTTGCCAAGGGTTTGGCTGATGCAGGCTATTGGGGGGATAAGCTCTTCGGCCGCGTGGTGAGCGAGGACGTGGAAGTGGGTGCTGGCTCCCTGCGCAAAGCCTGCCGTGCCAGAGCCATTTATGGCCTGGAGCCTGTCTTTGAGTCCGGCCACACCTGCGTCATCAAAGTGCACAATTTCATCGTCTTTGGGACCAAGAATGAGAACAGCCTTGTCGAGAAGAACTATGACATCACCATCCAGGTGAGCATCCTTGTGGGCCACCATTCACCTTTCTCCCTCCCACCTTCCCCACATGGAGTTGGTCTCCGGATGGTCCCCAGCTCTGTGCCCACTTTTGCTCTTTCCTCCTGCTTTTGGAATGCTCTGGAGTGGTCTAGCCAGGGGGCTGGACATGTCCTTGCCATTCTTGGCTTCAGCTCATAATATGGAGCTGCTCAGGACTTTCCCATCACCCTTTGTCCATCAGGACAGGAAAACAATTGGCAGTGGTCCCAGGGAGGCATTGGTGCAAGATGGGACAGGTTCTTCACTCTTCTGTTTGCACTTCCAGGAATGTAAAGTCCAAAACTCCAGCCGTGAGTACTGCAAGATCTTTGCTGCTGAGGCACGAGCCATCCCTGATTTTGGAGCAGTGCCTGAGTAAGTGATATGCTGCAGCTCCACTGGCTTGATGCCCTGGCAGAGTATTGCAGGGGGTGGTGGGAAGATTCCCTGTGGGTGGTGGGGCATCCCAAAGGCCATGCACTCTACCCCCACAAATGGAAGGGATATTAGGAGGAAGGTAAAAGCCAGGATTGCAGACTGTGGTGAATCTTCACTTGAAGAGGAGGGAGAGCTCACCATGCTGCCATTGTCTGTGAACTCCTACACAGGATAATTCCTCTGTACTTGATTTATCGTCCGGCCAACAACATCCCTTATGCCACAATGGAGGAGGACCTTGGCGGGCCCTGTGAGCAGTACTGTGTCACTGAGAGAGATGGCAGCTTGGTGGCACGAGGCACCTCGGAGATTGTGCTCAAATGCTGCACCTTCCAGCATTGGGTTTACCAGTGGACTAATGGAAACATCCTCGTGACTGACATGGAAGGTAAAGGGATCTCCTGGGTGCTGCTCATGGCCCATCACCACCCTCCAGCCTGGGAAAGAAAGCCCCAGGCTTGCCCTCCTGTCTCTCTCTCCCCACCCCATGGCATGGAACCCTCTGCCTAGGGCAAGGATCTGCCCTGGGTGCTGGTGGCTGTCCTTCTGTGGGCAGAGACTGGTTGTCCTCTTAAATTACAGGAGTGGGCTGGAAGCTGACCAACGTGCGGATCGCTACCAACCTGAAGGGGTGAGTTCCTTCCAGCTCTGGAGCAGGGTGGCCCTGGCTGTCCCCAGCTCTGCTGCTTACCTGGCAAGGGCCATGGTGTTAACTGTGGTAGGGCTCCATCCTCACCTCCCTGCTCTCCCCTGGGACATCTCCTTGGTGCAAAGCAGGAGCTGAGGGTAGCTGTGTTGGCAGGTACCAGGGGCTGAAGGAGAGCTGCTTCCCTTCCCTGCTGGAGCAGTTCCCGGCTGCACACAGGTGCAACCATTACTGCAGCATCCTGGGCCTGAAGATGCTGGAGCCAGCCAAACCCAAGGGCTCCAAAAGTCCCTGTCTGGGCAGGAAGTCTGCCCAGTCCAGCCCCCAGCTCCAGAAGAAGGTGCTGACAAGTCCTCAGGGCATCCGCAAGGCTTCTGTGAGCCCCAAGAGCTCCCGGAGAGCTGCAGAAACAGGAGAGGCCCCAACAGCCTGCAAACCCAGGTCAGGAGAGAGCAACAGAGCTGGCTGCCTGCAGTAGTCAGAGCTGCTGCAACTGGGATTCCTGCTCTGGCCCCCAGCCTGGGCCCAGCATATGACCAGTGTGGGGAAGGGAGACCCTGGCAGTGGCCTTCTTGGGGCTCCTTCCTGGCCCGCAGCGCTTGCATTGTGTGGTGTGTGCTAATTGTGAGGGCTGGGCCGGGTCCAAGGGGGCTGTGAGCCACAGGCCACCTCCCCAGTACCTCTCTACAGGAGCTGCTGCTGAAGCCTGTGGGGTCCTGTGCCTCTCCACACTTGGACTCGCTTTCCTCTCAACTTTCCAAAAGCCTTCCTTGAGGCAGGGCAGAGCTTCTCCCTTGGGCTTTGCAGGCACCACGTCCTTGCATGGCTCCCCAGCAAACTGGGAGTCCTGGATGCCCTCCTGGCTCCCAGCACCTCATGTCCCTCTTTGTGTCCCCATAAAGTGACTGGGTGAAGCCTTGCCAGCGCTGTCAAGGATGAGAACCCCACCCGTGCCCAGGCAGTCCCCTGAGCCCTGGCACACCTTTTGTCCTGTGGAGGGCTCCAGCAGGTGGGGCTCTGGAGTGTTGGCTGGTTCCAGGGCAAGGTATTTGCACTGGTACCAGCAACTTCATAGGGATAGGATTTTGCACACCTGCCCTCCCCTGCTTCCCAGGGAAGTCTCCCACTCTGTTGCTGGGTGGCCGTGCTGCTCTGGATGGTGGCCAGTGCTACAGCAAGGATGCTCTACCTCACATGGGATACTCACATGGGAAGCAGGGCAAAGAGGCAACTTCCCCTCCATACCAGGCTCTACCTTGGCACATGGGAGTGTCTAGCCCTCAGGACTCACTTCTCCTTGCCCCTGTGCCATACATAGACCCTGTTTGCCCTAGCCTGAGCACAGTCTAGTGCTCACCCTCACTCCTGCTGGCACATGTTGGATTCCAGCAATAGCTGGCAGTTCCCACTCAAAATCCTGCTACCCCTCCCTCAAGGCAGTGATGCACAGGCAGGGGAGCTGTCTGCTCCATCACCCTGCAGAGCATCCCCTTCCTCAGGGTGTTGCAGGAGGGTGCTGGGTGCTGGTGCCTGCAGGGTGGGGTCCCAAGCAGTGGCTGAGTGCAGCCTGATGGAGGGAAGGGGCCAGGCTGGGAGCATGGCATGCTCTGGGCTCCTGGTCCTTTGCCACTGGGACTGTAAAATACCAATGTACACAACGTGGCTGCGTGGCTGCGTTGGCGACTGGGTGCTCTCGAGTGCAATAAAGTGAGAAGGACTGGCCTGTTCCTTGGCACTGTGATCCCTCTGGGACAGCTGCTCCCAAGTACAGTGGGATGTGTTAGCTTTGTGTTTGGGGAAGGAAACATCTTCAAGCACTGGCTTTACCCTATCCATGCCCAGTGGAGGAGAAGGGAAGGGCTGGAGCCAGACCCTAAGGCTGGCAGCAGACAGAGGCTCAGCTTGCAAGGTGAGCATGGGGTGCAGCCCCAGCAAAGGACCTTGTCCTGTGTGGGACAGCCATAGTCAGGGGCCAGAAGGGGTCTGAGTGCAAGCACATAAGGGTTGACATAATTTATTTGGGAGCTAGTCCCATGTGTCCACAGGGCCAGCCCCTAAGAATGCAGGTTGCAAGGTGCACACAGCTGTCCATCAGCACTGGAGTGGAGAAGACCAAATGCTCAGGTTTCTGTTGGGGTTTTTTCTACCTTTGGAGATAGGCCCTGTAGGCCCTGGTGTTCCCCCAGTTCTAGATTGTCCCTGCACAGGACGTGTGGTTGTAGTGCACACAGCACTCTGTGAGCCACAGCACACTCTCTGCCTGCTCAGCCCAGGATCCCGTGAAGGAGAGATTCCCATTCTGGAGCACCGAGCTGGAGGGAGAGACACAGGGTCAGGACAAGCTGCTGCCCCACCACCTAGGTCCTTAGGCAGGACCAGATGGCTGTGGGGCCCTTCACACCCACCTTGCAAAGAGCTGCTTACAGCAGGTGTACATAGTGTAGCTGGTCGAGCTGAAGTTGGCGGTTCCGAAGAACGTTGCGCAGTCACCCACCTGTGTTGGCACATAGAGGAGACCTGGGGAACAAGGGCTCCTGTTGGGACTTAAATGGATCCACACTGCACACCCCGAGCAAGCTGTGGGTCCTGTATCCCATGCCTGCTCACAAGTCTCACACCCTGATTACACTTACTTGCAGTCCTGTACCTGGGACACTGCAGGTCCCATAAGCCATCCCACCTCCCCCCCAGGACTTCAGGGAGCTCCTTGCAATACTCCAAAAGTTGCCCTTGAAATGTTCCAGCCCAGAGGAGGATGAGAGGCTCCAGGAGAGTTTGGGCTGCCCTTGGCAGAGCCATGAGTGGAGAGCAGGGTTTGAAGGCTCTGGCAGAGCCATGGGGGGACAGGCCAGCCAGCTCCATCCCTGAAGGCTGCATTTAGGGGGTCTTCAGCCCTGTCCCTCCCTGGATCTCTCTGGCCCTGCTGGCAGTGGGCAGAGATCTACCTGCCAGGCAGGCATTGAGCATGGAGACACAGATGCCAGTGAGCAGGGCCCGCAGTACCACGGAAGCAAAGTCACCCTTGCGCTGGGGCACCATGGAAGCTGTGGGGACAAAACAGACACTGGGGTGAGTCAGATCCTTGCTCTGGCTCTCTGCTGGGTGGGGGACAGACAGGGACATGTCCTCAGCCCTGAGCTGGCTCTGCCACACAGTGCCCTGCCCACCCCAACTCCTGCTGTCTGGAAGATGTGGTGATCCCAGCCAGCACCCAGTGCTGTCTGCCCGTGCTGGCAGAGCACTGTGCCCACCCTGCACCCATGGGAGTCCTGAGCACTCCCAGCATTGGAGTCTCTCTGCTCCTTCCCCTGTGCATGGATGACACGCAGCCTTGAGGGGACATGCGTGTGCTCTTGCCCATGGGTGCAATGCAAAATTGTCCTGGTCACCTCATGCAAATGTTGTTTCTTATCTGGCAGAGACCAAGCATAGAGACTTGAGGGCAGCAAATTCCTCCTTAGAGAGCTCTAGCTCCCTGACCCAGGACCCCACTCCCTGAGTGCCCAGGCACTCAGGACATAGGTCACACTCACCCAGGCCTCCCAGAGTGATGCCAATGGAGCTGAGGTTGGCAAATCCACAGAGGGCAAAGGTGGTGATGCTCTCAGCTCGCTCCTGGAGGGCACAGCAGCAGGGGTTGGTCACCTCTGCCCAGGAGCAGCCCCAGAGCACTCAGAGCTGAGCACCATATTGGACCTCCCAGACAGACATGGCAGAGGTAAGTCCCCCACCCCAAACCCTTCTCTGTCAGCTATTTTTGGGAGCAAGGATGAAGGCTCTCCCTGGAAGAGGCTGGGCTAAGGGGACAAGAGGCCCTGTAGCACCGTGATCTGTCCCATCAAGGAGCAAGATAAATGGGAAAGGGCTTCACTGACTCCTTCCTCCCCTACCCAGCCATTAGCAAACGTCCAAGTCTAGCTGGACATAGGTGCCCTCCCACTCCCAGCACCATCATTATGGTTCAATGATCTTAGAGGACTTTTCCAAACTAAATGGTTGTAAGATCCTCTGCCTGCCAGGTCCCATGGCACATTCCAGCTGGTTCTATCCCTGTGCCTAGCAGGGTGGCAGGGGCTCCTCACAGATATCCACTGCTTGCGGTTCCCATCCCACTCCTCCAGGCCCATCAGGCGGTTCTTCTTGTAGGTGGCCAGCTGCTGGTACGCCACAAACTCGTTCAGGAAGATCTTGATTCCCAGGAGCTCAGCCACCACCGGTGAGTCTGCCCAGTCTGCCCCCATGAGAAAGGCCACAGGCATGAGGACATAGGAGCAGATCACCTGGGAAAAGCATCCCAGAAGGGAACAACTCACAGCTGACCTGCACAGCCCCCAGACTGGACATCCACTGCCAGCATTTGCCAAAAACCCAGCCAGGGTCTCAGCTGCCCACTGAGGCAGCGGGCAAAGGTGGGGATGGGTGGGGGATACAGGATCTGGCAGCTCAAACCATGGCTCTGCTCTTTGGGATACCTGGAAGGAAAGGTCCTTGATGTCCACCATCTCTCCGAGCCAGCGGAGGGCAGCGTTGATGAACTCCAGCACGGCCAGGAAGGCGATGAGGTTGGCTGCAATGTTGGCCACGAGCCCCACGGAGGTGGCAGCCCCATTGCTGGCAGCTTCCAGGATGTTCTGCTCTTCACTGCACAGAAAAAGACCCCAGTGTCCTCATCTGGCTGGGCATCTCCATGCCAGGCCAGCACTCGCTCCATGGATATGTGCAGGCTCTCCCAGCCTTGGGCCATCCGTAGTGTCCCCTTGTGCCCCAAAGTGCCCCCACAGCTTCCCTGCATAGAAGGACACATGCAGCCCCACTCACTGCCCCTCTCCTCACACTCACCCACTGGAGAGGCGGACGCTTGCTTTGCCCTTGAACTTGGACTCCTCCACCTCAGGGTAGACAAGTTTGGCCATGGCGAGGGCGCAGGGCGCGGCCATCACAGAAGCTGCGATCAGCGATGCTGCATCAATCTGCAACAGCAGACCCGAGGCATGGGCACCTCTGTGCCCTGTGACCTGACACCCCAGGGCACACCAGCACGTGGCTGGCATCAGCCAGTGACACTCAGAGCGGCTGAGGACTCTCCACTTGCTCAAACTGGCTGGTTTTCCCTCTAAGCAGCCGTGCACGTGGGGCAGCTCGCCTGGATGGAGGCGATTGCTGGAGCTGCAGCGATTGTAGCCTTGGTGAAGTTAATCTCTCCTGCTGTTTGACTTTATCCTAATGGCTCTTTTCTCTTCCTTGTCCCTTTTTACCGGTATCAGAGCAGTAGGTTGGATAACACTGTTAACTTCTACCTGCTGACCAAGGGCCAAGCTCCCAGCCTCACCCACTCCCTGGCAACATCTCATTTCTCTGACCTTCCACCTTTGGTTCCCCATTTAAGGAGACTAATTAATGTTTAAATAGCAGGAGCTCAGGCAGCAGGTTAAGGGGAAGGTTTATTCAGAGTACTGATGAACTGGAGAGGGCATTCCTGGGGGCTTGGTGCCAGAAATGCCCAGGCAATGCTGGAGGAGCAGGAATTGTTCTTTTGGGAGAAAAGGGAGGGAGGTGGGTACTGCTGTTTCTATAAAAGGGGACTGGAGGGGAGACACTGCTCATTGATAGCCAGTGAAAAGGTGGAATCACAGGCACAGTTCCAGTTGGATATAAGGAAAAATTGTTTCTCGTGTCTGAGGCACCTCTGGGGGAAACCAGACAGGTTGGGGGAGATCTCCATCCATGGGACGTTCACCATGAATCTGAACAAAGTCCTGGGCATCCCCTCATTTGCCATAACCTTAGTTGGCAGGAGGGTAGATGAGAGACCTGCCCCAGAGGGTTTTTCCAGGCTATATTATCTCATGATTCTGTGGGATTTGCCCTCCTCGCTGTGCAGGGACCATGGTAAGGGTCCCATAGCACTGCCTTCTACCTGGCAGGGCTCTAGGGTTCAGGCCAGGCCAGAAAAGATAGGGCTGGGTATCTTTGGGTGTCTTTGGGACAAAGTGAGTCTGGACACCCTGCTCTCATCCTGCTTATGGAAGGGGACCATGAGGCACCTGCTGGGGGTCCTCTCTCACCCTGAAGTCCTAATTTTGCATGTCAATACCCTGTAGCAGGGAGCATGTGGATCAACAGCTCGTGCACTCACCCCAAAGGATATGTAGGCTCCCATCACGCTGCCTGCAATGGTGGAAAAGCCACCAGTCATCACAGCATGGATCTCTGACAGGGTCATGTCTGGGAGGTACGGGCGGATCAGCAGCGGCGCTTCGGTCTGTGCAAGAGAAATCCCTGCTGTCCTGGGGTGGGGCCACACAGGGCCACAGTCTCACAGGGAGGAAGAAGAGCCTTTCTCCAGGGCAGGCTCAGCTGCAAGCACTGAGTAGCTGCATCTGCTGCCCAGGACCTTACCTGCCCCACAAAAATGTTCCCTGCCACACTGAGAGTCTCAGTGGGAGTGGTGCCCATGGAGACTTGAAGCAGCCAGGAGATCTGGGAAAAAACAAGGCCACTGTGACAGAGACTCCTGGCATCCTGCCACTATCCCCATGATGCCAGGCATTGTTTGGCCCTTGCATGGAGGTGATCCTGGGAAGCACGCCCAGACTGGGTGGAAACATCAGCTCTAGGGTTCAGTTTTTTCAGCTTTCTGAGAAGGACACATTAGAAAGACAGGGCTTATATCTTTTAAGTAGGACAAATCACCTCAAATTAGTACCATGACAATTTTCCTGAGACACCTCTCAGCTGACCATAGTACACAGAACCCAGCAGGTGGTTCTTCTTTCCACTGCCATCCCAGATTTAGGAGTGAGGCCTTACCTTGAGAATAAGCCATTGCATGACACCAAGGTAGTAGAGGATAGACATCACACAGCTGAAGAAAACAATGATGGGCAGGGTCTGCAGGCAAGGCACAGAGGGTTAAAGGAGACACATCCTGGCACCTGTGGGCACCAGGCTGGGCATGGAGGGGTACTGCACAGTCAGCCCACACTACTGGGGTGCCACAACACTGGCAGAGGGACAGGGACCAGTGCAAATCCTCCATGGCACTGAGGAAGTCCTCAGGTGGATACACAGCTGAGGGAAATCCATCTCTGAGATGGCTGAGCTCTGCTGCAGCAGATCTGGCTGCATTTAGCTCTGTGCTGTCCAGGACCCAGCAGAGGCAGACCAGAATAAAACCTCCCCCTGCCCCATTCCTTGGCTGACCTGGAAGGCAAAGACTTCTTCAATGAGTGTGTTCCCAAAGACAAAGCTGGAGCCAGCTGTGGTGTAGCCCAGGAAGTACTGCAAGGGAAGAAATTACACAGTAGGACAGAGATCTCCATCAGGTCCTTCCCTGATATTTCATTCTGCCTCGTGAGGGGCTGTGCCCCAGTCCCACAGCTGCCTTCACTGCACACCAGAGAATGACCCTGGGAGACCTCACATGGGGATACTAGTGGGTTGTCCCAAAGCCACAGGGCTCTGCTACAGCCTGGAAGGGAGGGCACACCAAGGGATCTGGGCTGATGCAGAAAACCAGGGAAGAGTTGCCTTCCCCCCAGTCCCAAACAAAAGTGTTGTGAGCATGCAATCCCTGCCATGGCTCCTCCCCATGCCACACCCTGCTTTTCCTGTTAATCTCAGGGTACAAACACGGGATAGCACATGCAGTACCTGGATCTGGTCTCCCAGCCACTGGAAAGCTTGGGTGCCAGGAGTTGTTCGGAGGACAAAGAGTCCAAATAAGAACTCCAAACCCAGACCCCAGAAAACGGCTCTCCAGGACACCTGGGGACAACAAGCAGAACAGGAGCTGAAATGTTTGCAAGGCCTACAGGATTCCCCCTCAGGTTTCCAGCTGCTGCAGCAGCAGCACATGGCAAACACCACACACTGCCCCAGGGTGAAGATCAGGGGGAGACTGAAAAAGTGTCACAGAAACCAACAATGTGGGTTGGTGACAGAACCAGAAATGAGACTCTGGTGAGAGACTGGAATTGGCTGAAACATAACCTGCCAGGCTGACCTGGGATACAAAAACAAAGACCTTATGATGATTCGTAGCACAGACCTGCTAGACTGAAACTGTCTGCTCAATAACCCTTTGGAGGAGCAGGATGGAGTGACTGGCCAAAGCATTGCAGCAGTTTGGGCTGAAAGCCACCAGGACTTTAATCACTTCTGACAAGGCTCCCAAGGCACCTAAAGCCCAGGTGTGGGTCTGGTGCTGGGCTTCTGGGTCTGACTCACTATGAGGGACATGGCAGAAAACAGGACAGAGGCAATGCAGGGAAGTGGGAAGGAGAGCAATGGAAAGAAGAGCAGTGAGGTGGCTTTGGGGTCTATCCACCCAACCAGCTCAGCTCCCCAAGCTGTGCCCAGCTCTGACCAGCTCTGCTGGGCTTCTGTTTCCTCCAGAGAAGGAGATGCCAGGGGGGATGAAGTGATTGTTCTCCAGTGCTGGGTGGAGAGAGGGGCACCTCCTGTGAGGTGACTGATGGTCAAGCCCCACCTGAAACACGTACCGCACCGTGGTGCTTGGAGCAGGCAAACAGGAACAGCACCAAAAAGCAGAATCCACCCAATGAGATGAGCTGCTCTGGGTTTCTGCCAGTGTCCAAAACCAGCCACACAATCAGGCCTGCCAGGAGGGCCACCCACAGGAGCCTGCAGAGGAAATCCCAGACTGTCAGCAAGACAATGTCCCCATAGGAGAGAAGCTCATGAAGGGCAGGAGCCGATTGTGGTGGAATTGCCACTGTAAGGTCCATGTATCTGCAGAAACATGGGGCTCAGGCACAAGTGTGAATAGCCATCATGCTGCTGAGGCAGAGCAGCAAGACATTTCTGTAATGGCCTTTAAGTGGTTCCATTTGTGAGGTGGCAGCGTGGCAGCAGAGCACACGCCTGGTGCCATCAGCTGTGGCTGTGCTGGCAGAGCCATGGAGGGAACCTGGGTACTGGGAGAGACCTGGCCCTGCCTTCTCCTGACTCACCATTTCAGCCACCGCCAGGACTTCTGGAAGCACTTCCCAATGGGGTGGAGGAGGAGCAGAACCTTTGCTCCACAGTATTTCTTGAAGATGCCCCAGCAGATGAAGAAGACAACCACGGCAGTGATGACCACCAGGGCAAGGGCTCGCTGGAAGTTGAGGTAACAGGCCGCAATGAAGTAGCACAGGTAGGCTGGAAAGGCACACTGGCAGTCAGAAACATCAGGGCTGTAGGATTGTGGGTTCATAACTCACTGGGAACAACCACAAGGTTCACTTCCTCCCAATGTCCTTCCCTGGCCACCCTTGGGGATCCTATCTTTGTGTGAGACCTTAAGAGCAGCATCCCAGCAGGGAGTAGAAGGGGCACAGTAACACCTTGGGTAGGTGGAAAAAGGGCAGGGGGACAGTGAGGTGAAGATAGAACTGGGCAGCAGTGGTGGGATGAGGAGGGGGCAGCGAGGCTGCTGGGAGAGGATACAACCTTCACACACTTGACAGGGTTCAGTAAGTGAAGTCTGGAGGCACAGCCAGCCAAAGGGGAAGGGATGTGGAGTCTCAGTGACAGAATGTCCTCACCTACTCCAAGGAGCCCCAGGATGACTCTTCTCAACACCTTGGCATGAGCCCTGCAGAAATGCTTTGCCTTGGATGCTGGCTGCAGGGCCTTCCTGGGGAGAATCACATGCAGAGACATGAGAGATGCAGAGGATGGACATGGAAGGTCAGCCCAAGCCAAGCCAAAGCACTCCAACTGCAGCCAGCCCACCAGAGCCAGGCCATGGCCAGGGCTCCTGCTGGGCACTTGAGTAGCAGGAGGGGGTGCAGGTGACCCGTGATGAGAAACCCCAGCATGTTCACCATCACCTGCTATGGGGAACAGAGACCTGGCAGTGCACCCTACAAGGCCACAGTCACACACTGTGTGCTCAACACCACCCTGCTCTGCTCCCCAGTCAGGTCTGTCTCTGCATAGCTCCCACATCTGCACAGATTAGCACACCTGCAGTAGGAGGAGAATCTCCCTTCTCTTCTCCCTTCTTGGCTCTCACTGCATGGACCACCACGTTCCTCATAGTGTCTCCTCTCTCCCTGGAAAACATAATTAACTGGAGCACTCTGTACTACAATGGAAGGGAAGGGAAGGGAAGGGAAGGGAAGGGAAGGGAAGGGAAGGGAAGGGAAGGGAAGGGAAGGGAAGGGAAGGGAAGGGAAGGGAAGGGAAGGGAAGGGAAGGGAAGGGAAGGGAAGGGAAGGGAAGGGAAGGGAAGGGAAGGGAAGGGAAGGGAAGGGAAGGGAAGGGAAGGGAAGGGAAGGGAAGGGAAGGGAAGGGAAGGGAAGGGAAGGGAAGGGAAGGGAAGGGAAGGGAAGGGAAGGGAAGGGAAGGGAAGGGAAGGGAAGGGAAGGGAAGGGAAGGGAAGGGAAGGGGACCTTACCTCAAAGCTGAAAGCTGGGTTATCTGTGCCCTTCTCAAGGCTGTCCAGGGTTATCTGGTTTCCTTCCATCTCCAGAAGCTCATTTGCTTCAGTACATATGAGAAACAGCACTAGGAGGGCCTGGTGGTAGTTGGGGAGAGAAAGATGAGATCAACTCTGGGAAGCTCAAAAGTAAAAAAAAAAACTGCTCTTCAGTTTTGGGTTTCTGAGAGGTGAATGCCCCTCACAGTCAGTAATTCAGAGCAGGTCTTGCCCCAGCACATCAATGGACTATCCCTATGGAGTCCTCAGACCATCGTGTGCTGAATTCCTTGTTCTCCTGTAACTGTGGAGAGGACTTTACTCTCCTGTGATTCCAAGGAATTATATGAGAGGACTACATTTGCTGCCAAAGAGCACTGGTACTCCTCCTCCAAGTTGGTGACAGTGTCCACGAGCCTCTGTAAGCTCCTTTTTTCAAAAAGTATCCTTCCTCATTGAAAGGTCTAAGTACAACCAAGTAAGATGAGGGTTGATAATTTTCATGCTGATAATTAACACAGTGAAGGAAGAAGGGTAGGAATGACTGGTACTTTGCATAGGGACTGGTCCTAAAGGAGAATCATGCTGGGAGAACTGGTCCAGCAAAGCCAGAAGAACCAGTGTTATGCCAGGGCAGGAACCCTTGGAGCATCATCCCATTTGTACACCCCCCCAGTTCCTCTACCTGGAAAAGGATGAGGGAAGAGCAGAGTCACAGGCAAGGCAGTGATCCAACTGTAGCAGCACTACTGTGTAAGGACAGAGGCAGTAGGATGTTGTATTTGCTTGAGGAGAACTGTAGAGGTCTGTGTGGAGAAGGAGATTACAGGGTCACTGGTAACTTCTCACAGTGTCCACTGAAGGGAAAGATTCAGCCCCAAATGCAACAGGTGAAGGTGGGGAGGTTTGGAGAACATCCCCCTCGTGGTGGGATCTGATAGCAGCTGAAGCTGGTGTGGCCAGGGCTCCACAGGCCAGCAGAGCCACCACGGGGAACCCCTGGGGTGTGCTGGCCCCAGGTGTCCCTGGGTTTGTGGCTCCTCAGCAGCAGGGCAGGACCCAGGGCCATGGTGTGAACCCAGGAGCTCACAGCTCCTCCAGGGCCTCCAGCATCACTGGTGCTCCTGCTGCTCACAGATGTCTGTCCAGGACTCTGGCAGAGATCAGGAGGAGCCCCCTCCCCAAGTCCACCAACACTTCAAGGACACTCCCCAGTACCCCTCTGCTCTCAGTGACCCCCCAGGATCTCAGGAGTTCCAGGACCACGCCAAGCTCCTGGCTGTGCCCCCATCTCAGGCTCGGTGCCTCCCAGGGCAGATCCCACCTCCTTGTCCCCACCCCGCCTGTCCCAAAATCTCTCGTTTGGCTGCAGCCTCATTGGCTGCCGGCCCCTCAGGAGCGGCACCTCATGGCCAGGTGGGCAATGAGGGGGGGAGTGGAGGGGTGGCCCCAGTGCCCCCCGTGTACCTGTGTCCCCATGCACTCCTGTTCCCTGTGTCCCCTGCAGCCTCTGCAGCAGTGTGGCCACAAGACCCTCTGTCCTGTGCCCCTGCACCCCACACTGTCACAGCCCCGGTGGCCTCACAGCCCCGGTGGCCTCGTGCCCTCCCTGTCCCTGCCCTGGCACCACCCGCCGTCCCCCCGCACTCACCCGCCAGCCCTGCTGGCCCCGCAGCTCCCGGTCCAGAGCCCCGGTTACCCATTAACAGCTCGGTCCAAAGAGCTGGGCTGGGCACTGCGGGGCCGGGGCCGCCCCGGCTCCTCCCGGGGCCGCTGCCCCGGCTCCTCCCGGGCTCACACTGGCCATGAGGGGAGCCCAGCGCTGGGGGTGCCAGGCAGGACACCGTGTCGTATAAAGAAAGGTCAGCCCGGAGACTTTTCCCCAGGCAAAACGAGCCTTGAGGAGAGATATTGAAAGTAGAAGTCAAACTTTTACTCCCCCCCTCAGGAAATGCTTCCCAAAGAAAACCAGAGCGGGGCACACGTGGCCTCCAAAGCTTCATGGCATTAAGTCGTGTCCCCTGGTCCCTGAGAAGGACGGGGTGGAAGCCAACAAAAACGTCCCCTTGAACTGAATGTTAAAACCACTTTTTCACTCGGGATGACGGGAATCGGATGCCCAGATTTGTGCACTCACTCCACTGGTACCTGCCGCGCTGTGTTTGCGCAGGGAGGGTGATGCGGCTCGGAGGATGGCGAGCCGGGGTTGGCAGGAGCCAGTTCAGGGTTCAGCCTCTGGCGAGCTCCGCGGCGCGCCCGGGGCACCCACGTGCCGCCCGTACACAAACCGCTCTCCGCCCCTTTCCGCGCCTTCCCCGGGCTGCGGCCAATCCCGCCCCTAAAGCTGCCCTAAAGGGGCTGGCAGGGGCGGCTGTGGGCACTGTGTGGCGACAAACGGGGACACCGTGACAACTGAGGGAGCCACGCTGGTGTCTCTTCCCTGGGCGAGTCCCCCAGCCCCGCGCGGGGCCGCCCGTGAAACGCTCACGGGTGTTATAAATGAGAAACAAAAAATGTCGAATTTTTTCGTAATTTTTCTAAATTTTTCAGCAAAATGTAGATTGCTTTATTTTATATAGGCAGAGAAACGCAGCGTTGGGGAAAACGTGAGGGGTCACCGCCCACTACACGCTCTTAGTTTGCAGCTTCTCTTTATAGTATGGTCTCTCGTTGTAATTAATATTTTGGGGGATTTTGCTGTTATAATTCTGCCAGACAAACAGTGTTGGCCGAAATAAAAATCCGTGTCAAGTCTCTGGGAGTCAGCCTCATAGATAACCATCTGGTCTTGGTGGATAAAACCGGCAGAAATCGGGAAGTTCTGGTCTTTGTAGATAGGCAGTCATTGATAAAACAAAGGCAGGAAGCCTGATTTTACAAAATCTATCGGGCTATTGGAAAGTCTGATTTAACAAACCGCTAGTAGATACAACTTATTTAGAAAACACAATATTCACACCAGGGGGATTTAAAGCAGAATGATTTATTAATATATTTTCCTTTCTCTAGTGTCATGCTTCACTTTAGACCTGAGTATTCCAGTTTATACAGACGCCAACACTTGTGTGATGAACACGAATCATTCATTAATTATCGCAGGGGGCGGCAGTTCCGCCCCAGTGACGTCAGCGGCCGCAGCTCCAAGAGGCGCCGTGCGCGGCAGGCGGGGCAGGGTCCCGGTAGCGCGCCGTGATCGTATAGTGGTTAGTACTCTGCGTTGTGGCCGCAGCAACCTCGGTTCGAATCCGAGTCACGGCATCGCCCGGCGGTACCACGGCATACGGGCTCCGCTTTTGCCGCCGCGCCTTCTGCTCGGCTTCATTCCCTCATTTCATGTCATCAAATGTTATTTTTCGTTTTTCTATTATATTTTTCTATGCTTTCTATTTTTCTATTATATTTCATGTTTATATTTAATTTTATTTTAATAGTCCATTTTCTATTATTTTATATTAAATTATTGAGTTAATTTATTATATTTACTTATATTTTACTTAATCTTAATTGGTATTATTTTTTATTATTACTTAATTGGCATCATTTATTATATTTTATTTTTCTATTTTATGTTTATATTTTATTTTAACTTAGTTTTTAAATTCTATTTTCATTTCAATTTTACTCTTACTTTCCCTCTCCTCTCCTCTCCTCTCCTCTCCTCTCCTCTCCTCTCCTCTCCTCTCCTCTCCTCTCCTCTCCTCTCCTCTCCTCTCCTCTCCTCTCCTCTCCTCTCCTCTCCTCTCCTCTCCCCTCCTCTCCGTCTATTTTAAGATTTCATTTTATGATTTTATTTATTATCTCTACTTTTATGTAATTTTTTTCATCTTTTGTTATTTTATTGTTTTCTGTCCCCGGCGCCCGCAGATCCCCACGCTGGGCGAGCCCGGCTCGGCCCCGCAGCCTCGCCGGGAATCCGCAGGAAAAAAGAAAGAAAAACAAAATATCGGCGCGACGCGACAAAATATCAACTGCGGTGGTTGAGGGGAAAATCGCAAAAAGCGGAGCCCGTATGCCGTGGTACCGCCGGGCGATGCCGTGACTCGGATTCGAACCGAGGTTGCTGCGGCCACAACGCAGAGTACTAACCACTATACGATCACGGCGCGCTACCGAGGCTCTGCGTGCGCCGGGCGCCGCGGCGCCTCTTGGAGCTGCGGCCGCTGATGCGTCACGGGGCGGGGCCTGTGTGGCTGTTTCTGCTCTGCCCTGCGAGCGCTCCAGAGGCAGCGCTGGCGCTGCGGGCCGTGCTCCCTGCTCGGGGTGATGGGCCCGGGGCTGGGAGCCCCTCCCGTGCTCCCTGCTCGGGGTGATGGGCCCGGGGCTGGGAGCCCCTCCCGTGCTCCCTGCTCGGGGTGATGGGCCCGGGCTGGGAGCCCCTCCCGTGCTCCCTGCTCGGGGTGATGGGCCCGGGCTGGGAGCCCCTCCCGTGCTCCCTGCTCGGGGTGATGGGCCCGGGCTGGGAGCCCCTCCCGTGCTCCCTGCTCGGGGTGATGTGCCCCGGGCTGGGACCCTGCGCCCGAGCCGTGCTCCCAGCCCGGGATGCGGCCCCGCTGTTCTCACGGCCCCAGCCCCGAGTGTCACTCTGTGTCTGACACCAGCTGCGGCGTTCACCCCCTCACCTTCATCCTCTGCCCTCGGCCCAGCTCCCTGCTCTAACCCTTCCCCTCCTCCCAACCCTCTGTATCCTAGGGCATGGAACCCGAGCTATAACCTCACCTCTTGCTCCCCTGCGTATTTCTCAGGGAGTGAAGTTTCTCCCAACCGCAGGATTAATGAACCACTGGACGCAGAGGGATGGGAGAAGAAGAGAGAGACTAAAGATTTTATACCCTTGTAACAGCACCAGGTATCAGTCTGTGCCGGACTCCCTGTTTCTCCTGCTTAAGCACATATCGATACCTAATGACTCTGCTCTCATCACTGCTGCTGATTTCCTGCTCCCAGTATTAAAGGTTCTTTCATTTTCACAGATATGCAAAGAATTCCAAACACCTGGGATCAAAAAGATTGCTTGACATAAAATATTTTAGAGTGATTGCAACATTCTTGCAGACTCATTCTTTCTGAAGAACTGGTCATAGAAATTTCCTATGGGATGAGTTCATCGCTTGTCATACATATGCACCTCCCATGGGAGGGAGTACAGGGAGTGGCAGGGGATTCCTACAACCGTTCTGGCCGTGTCCTTGCACCCCATCCTTCCTGGTGCTGCAGCTAGAAAATCCTAAATCTAAAACAGTCTTCGTGAGGCTTGGGGCAAGCTAGAGAAATACCCTGCGTGCCTTGATTACTCTATGAAGTAATTGCTCCTGCCACTCTGAGCTCATCTTGCATATAACTGGCTCAAAGAGCTCAGAGTAGTGGAGGAAGACAGAATATTTTTTTGCGTCCTCCCTTTATGCCCAGCTTGTCCTGTCCTCAGCAGTTTGCTAGTGTGCACCAGTGGTCCCTCAACAATGGTGGGTTCCTTTGCAGTTGGAGATGCTTTCCCATGTCAAACTGGCTGACCAGGAGATGGTGAAGGGGTATCTGAATGCCCTGAGTGTCCATGTGTCCTGCTCCAGTCCCACCCTTCTCCCACTCTGGACCATGCACCAAGATCCCAGACCATGCCTCTCATGGTGCTGCAGGGATACTGCTTCTGTTCATCTGTGTCCAACCCTGCCACCATCCGTGTCCTTATGCTGGAACAAAGCAGGTGCAGTGGCATTGGAAGGAGGTACATGGCTCTCCTCCTGTGCCCAAGGAGTTTGACACCATCATCATCCCCCTGAGTGCACCAAGGACACAAAGCCAATCAACAGACACCTGCAGGACAGGTGTAGCTGAGCTGTAGAAATGCAGGTGAGCACTTCAGCCTCTGAATGCTGTGTTATAAGCTTGTGAAGGGAAAAAGTCCTGTGCTGCACTGTGCCTGGTCTCCTGTGCCTTCCTCCATATTGGCACAATGCCATGAGCTGGGCCATGTCACTGGTCAAGGGATAAGCCCAGCTCCATGTTAATCTGCACACACAGCTGCTGTGTTGAGTCAGGACAGTGTGGTGGGACCACAGGAGATAGTGGGACATGCTCTGGTAGGACATGCTGTCCACGGCTGGCAGGGACAAAGAACCTGCAGTGGCACACAGGATGATCAGGAGATTCCTCCTTGGGGATTTGCATGGCAGGCAGAGTGGGACCCCTGAGGCTGGTGTGACCATGCCCATCCCAGCTCCTGGCCTGCAGAGCCCATGCTTGGGTTGGGGGGTGGATGCTGGGCACTGCTCACACGTGGCACACAGTGTGAGCTCCTCGGTGCCATGGAGGAGGCAGTGGGGCTCATGCTTTGGCTGCTGACAGGTGTTTCTAGAATGTGGGAGTTGACAGAATTACAATGACCTCAGCTGGTGGAACAGGCATGGCTGAGATAACACTGCAGCACACAGGAGAGTCAGCCAAACGTGGAAGTAAGCAGGAAGGTGTGAAAGGACCCAGAGACAAGGTACTGGCTGTGGATGAGAAGGAGGCAAAAAACTGCTGCTACCCATCGCTGGCAGTGGTGGCTTGTCCCAGCACAACATTCTGCTCCCCACAACAGGACTGGGATATCAGCATTCCTAAGGAAACCTTGACAGGTTGTCAGGGCCCCAGCTGCCCTTTGCCACATGATTTTTAGCCCAGATGGTTTGGACCTGCCAGGATGTGTTTGCACAGCATAGAGGAAAAGAGATGAGCTTGTGGGAGCATTGAGAGCCCCATCCATAACCTAATCCCTGCAGGATGCTCAGCACCCAGCAGCCAGGCAGGATGGCTGCTCCAGGCAGGCTCCTCTGCTCTTCCCACCCTGCTCTGTCCCTCAGTGTCTTTTCTCTGAGCCCTCTGATCCGTGTGGGTTGCATTGGGATTTTAAAGGTGCCTGGAATGTCAAAACACCAGTGCAGCCAGACAGAGAGTGCTGCTGCACCCAGACATGGCCACTCTGAGGCACAAATATAAATCTTGCAGCTGGCACAGGGACAAGCACAATTCATCACTGCATGCTGTCTTGGCTGCTCTGCCCCTCGAGCAGCCTCTGCAGCTGTTCCCTCACTGGGGCAGCCCCAGGCTCCTTTCCCAGTCCCAGGAAGGCAGGTGGGAGGCAGATGAATCCCCACCACCTCCTCTTTTTCTTGCAGATTGCTAAAGTAGCCACAGGAGCAGTGCTGATGCTGGGGAAGCAGGATGGATGCCAATGCTTTGGGGAGTTGTTCTATGTTTTACTGGTGATGAAAAGCAGTGGTGCAGGCCAATACTGTCCTCTCTGGCTATTCAGAGGCCTTTAATCCAACTTGGAAATTGCTCTGCTGTGGAAAGCCCACCTTCCTTCCTGAGGAAATCAGAGCAACTCTAGCCTAGCATCCCATATTCTCATACCCATAGGCACTACTGGGGCAGAACTGGATGCTGGAGCAAGAGCAAGGAAAGGTTCTGGAGCTGGGACAAATTGAAGGTGAAGGTTTTTGTGGGTTTTAGGAGTGAAGGACAAAACACCTAAACTGGAAGATAATTGAAATCAACCTGTCCTCATACTGTCCCCACCATCCCCTTCTAGGCCCACAAATATGGTCTGAGGGCTGGAGCCCCTCTGCTCTGAAGACAGTCTGGGAGAAGTGGGGGGTGTAACCTGGAGAAGGCTCCAATGAGACCTTAGAGCCCCTTCCAATGCCTAAAGGGGCTCAAAGAGACCTGGACAGCCAAAGGTCTGGAGTAACAAGACAAGGGGAAATGGTTTCCTACTGCCAGAGGGCAGGTTTTATGAGATATTGGGAAGAAATTCTGGGCTCTTCCAAGCCAAACCATTCTATGGTTGTAGCTCATGAAACATGCACCAAGGACTGAATGAGAAGAACTTGAGCATTTCTTAACATGTGTTCAGCTGATGCTCTCCAGAGGCTTTATGAGCCCACAACAGCACATGAGGTGGGTCCTGGTTCTTCCAAAGAATATTTTCCAGTCTGCCACTGAGAAAACCATAAGGGAAGACAAACAGGATACAACAGACCGATTTTCTGCTCAGGTATATTTTGGGATGCCCTTGCCTGGCTCCAATGCTCAGAAATCAAAGAAAATGGTACTCAAAAGCTATGGAGCAGGGATTTATTAAAGTTGTCCTGTCCAAAACCCAGGGAGCACAGCCCAGAGCAGCCTCTTGAGCTCTTTCCTTGTGTGTCCAGCATCCAGTTGAAGATAGAATGTGAGGAAAGTCTCTCAGGGGAGAACCAGCCATCCTGCAGCTCTAAATAAATGCAGCCACATGTCTGTGTGTGTGCCCTGCCTGATTCCAGCTGCCAGTCCCAGCTCTCACTCTGCCTTTGTCTGTGCACAGCAGGAGCCTCCTCCCACTGCAGGGATTTATGGCCTGCAACAGCCACCTCTTAAACCAGCTTTGTGCTGTGTATTTTTGTGGACAGAAAACAGGCCACCATGAGCTGCCAGGCAGCTTACCAGCCCTCACCTCTCCATTTCTTGCACCCAACTCTGAATTCACCTTCTTTTTTTGCCTTTCAGCCCTTTCAGAGAAACTGAGCTGGTGGCAATTGCAATTGATCCCCTCTCTGTGGGAGGACTGGCCACTGTTTTGCTCTTGTGCACTGAGCCCATCTTCCTGATGGCTGATGACAGCCCTATTAAGAGATATAAGGGGATACCAGGGGTGGTTCACACCCCACAGGCAACACAAATTTAGTGAGTCTGTCTGGAGAAGGACCCAGCTGTGTGAGCACGGCTGTTGCAGCTGGATTAATCAAACCCACCATTAACCTCTTCCTGGGGCACTCAGGTCCCCTGCCAGCCCCACAGCACAGGCCCCCACCATCACATTGCTCTGATTAAGCAAATGCTCCAGCTCCTTAGTTCGCTCAGCCTCAGATCGATGAGTGCAGGCAGCTCCAATCAATTCCACTTTACCACGTCCTATTGATTCAGATCCATCTCTCACAGCTGGTCCTGCTTCCTTCATTCATTCACAAAAGGGATTCAGGCATTTTATCCCAGCTGGATGCTGTTTTGCCCTTGCAGGATCAAACTCTTCGGTAGGGGCAAATAAAACACTGTGGAGGGTCAGAAATTAAGGGGCTGGATTTGTGCTCTGGTTGAAGCACCACGAGCAGCCACCTGGCTGTCAGGCTGTGGAAGTGGGGGGCTGGATGAGGCCATGCAGATTGCATGATATAATAGAGCTGTTGCCACCAAGCCAGCATCTATCATGAGGTTCTCCTGTCATGATCCTGGTTTTGCTGCAGGAAAGCTCCTGTGTCTTGGTTCCACTGTCCCCAGGGGAGCTGAGTGGGAAGAATTCAGCTCTCTGGGACTTGAGCCCACACAAAAAGATTTTGCAGGGAAAAAAATGACATCAAAGAGTTTACATAACAGCTGTTTGGAAATTTCCCTCAAAGCTTGTATTTGCCAGTGAAAGAAGTGTTTCTCTGACACCTCTGGGTGTCAGTCCTGCAGTCATTTTTCTCTCATCTCTTGTCACCCAGCTCTCTCACTGGCTTGTCTCCAGGATGCTGCACCTGACCCTCTGGAAATGAAGCTCTCAAGGGCTCTCCACACCTCGTCAAAGTGTTAGTGAAACAAGAACCCCACACAGAGCAGCTGTGAGGCTGGGGGTGATGATGTGCAGGGGGCTGTCAGTGCTGAAAGCAGAGGCAGGGACCAGGCTCAGCATGGCTGAGGTGATGACCAATGGATCTGGCTCCAAGCTGGCAGATGTCTTTCAGCAAATTGTCATCTCTTCTTTTGGTCAATTAGCATTGCCTCAATTATACTATCAACAGCATAATGGTTGTGTTGTTGTTGTTGTTGTTGTTGTTGTTGTTGTTGTTTGGTTGGTTGGTTGGTTTGTGCATATCCTGCCCGGGTTTTGATGGTCTCCTGGTGCAAATGTGTAGCAACACTTCCCCTGGACACAATCCCTGCTTCTAAAAACTCACAAGTCTCCTTTGTGCCAGTCCTTCTATTTAATATGTATATATGGATTTTTTTTTCCTGTGGATTTGTCTGGTCTTGCTCCTAAACCACATAGCATCTACAGCAGCCCCTGGCAGGGAGGACTACTGTGTGCTGAGTCTCCTCCTTGTGTTATCACTGTTATTTCAGCCTCTCCCACCTTCCCCAGCTGTGCACATCTCTGCTCTGTGATCCCAGCTGTCTCTTCCCTGTGCCAAAGAGCCCTGGTCCTTCACAGACCCCATGTGCAGAGACCTTGGATCCTGCTGTTGCCCTTCTCTGCACATTTTCCAGCTCTGCTGTATCCTTGGAATAGGGGGACCAGAAATGCATGTAGACTGGGACTGGCTAGGGAATGGTGACACCTCTGATTTCATCTCTCCTCTTTCCTGACCCTTTCTATCAGCTTGACAGGGAGTCTTTGAGGTTTTGACTTCTGCTGAGTGCTGAGGGGACAGTTTCACAGACTGTCAGAGCTCCCAGTCTCAGAACCATCACTTTAGACAAGAACCTGGGCTTGGTTTCCCCATGTGTGTCACTTCCCTAACACTGGCTTTTGTCTCATTTTATTGTCAACTTACTCAGCCTCCCAAAGTCCTCCTGCAATCCTTAGCATGTGTCCACAATTTCCAGGATAATTCAATAGTATTGCAGATTTTACCATTGACCTCATCTCGTCAAAAGATCTGCATGTGGAAATGCAGAGACTTCTACTGGATCACCCTCAGGGGCCTGCTGGCTTTTTCCAAGAAAGCCAGTAGCTATGGAAAAGAAATTCACTGCAAGAGAGCTGTGTCGACTCTTCCCCAATATGTCATATGTATCCATCTGTTCCCTAACGATGCCAGTTTCCTCCTCCGTATGCCAATTTTTGTTCATTTGCAGAGAACAGATGTGTCATTTATCAGTCTGGGACTCCCTGGCTGCCTCCCAGGAAGCATTTCTGGTGTCACAGTTGCCACCTTCCAGCCCTCCTGTCCCCTGCCGTGCCCAGCAGATGTGACATCCCCTTGGTCCCTGCCGTGCGGCACAATGGGGTGTCTGTGGGTTGCTCCCGGGGAGGAAAGGCACAGGCATTCCAAAGTTCCTGAGAATGGCTTTTATTTGAAGCTGTGAAAGAAGTACCTGGAGATTAAAGTAGCTGCACGCTTCTCTGCGAGCCAGGGTCGGTGCTGGCATCAGGGGAAAGAGTCGACCTAGCACCTGACTCAGGTGACACGTGGGCAAGTGTCGGATCCAGCCCCCGCGTTTCCTGGGGTGAGTCACCGGGAGTGTGCGGGGCAGAGACCTTCTCTGTGCTCTGAGTCACAGGAAGCTGCTGCCTGGGGGACGCTGGGCTGTGTCCGCACCACCCAAGGGTGAACCGCAGGGGAAGGTTTACCATCAAGGGACACGATGTCTCCTCGGCTCAGGGAAGGTCCTGTGTGCTGTTCTTGGCCCAGCTGCCAAACAAGGCTCTTGTCCCCAGCTGGGGACAAGCACCAGGAGCACTTAGGGCAGCTGAAGCAGTTTCTCAGGCCCTGGAGGATGGATGGGGACTGAGGATGCACACAGCTTTCTGCTGGGCTGGCAGGAGCCCAGAAGACATTGCCTGGCTTTTTCTTCCTGGTGTGTGCTCTGACTTGTCTGGGTTTACCCAGACAAGCAGCTCCTTTGGTAAGAGGAAGGGAGATGCTGTGAGCACCAGCCCTGAGATCTCAGCAAAGAGCTCCTGCACTCTTCAGAGGAGGAGAAAGGAGTGGGAGCAGAGATTCCCACCTGCATCCTTGCACACCACTGCAGAAAGCCCTTCTGCCTCCCCTGTTCCCATGGTCCCTCAAAGTGAACCACAAATCACTTCTGCAGAGCCATGGGTTGTTCTCCTCCTATCTGAGGACTGTGTGCAAATGGTTTCACACCAATCCTTCCCTCTTTCCTGGGGCCTCCATGGGCTGTGTGGAGTCCCAGTAGCAGGCAGCCCCCAGGCTGCACATCCTACCTGGAGATGCTTCCCACTGTGGCTGCATGAGAGAAGCTAAAATGTGGAGTGTGGCATGCAAGTGGTGCAGCATGTGCTCCCTCATCCTCTCCTGTCTGCCAGTAACACCCCACAGCCCCTGCCAGTCCCCACACCCACAACACTCCATGACAGCCATCTGTCACTGTGAGCTGCAGGGAGTGGGATAACAGCCACCATTGTGGTGTTGGGGTCAGTCTCTACAGTGCAGGCACCAAACCTGGGTCCCAATGTGCATAAGATATGGACTGTGTAAACAGCTGGGATTGGAGCAGCACCAGCTGCAGCACCAGCTGCAGATAGATTCTGGCTTTGGTGGTGGGAATGTAGAAATCTGCCACTGCTCCTCCAAACCTGAAGTGAACCACTGTGAGCAGAGGGATGTCACTAGCCTCTCGTCACGACTGCAGGAAAGAATATGAGCATCTTGTGCCTGTGCCAAGCCATGCAGGTGGTAAGGTCATTTGATCTCCTTCTGGAGGTCCCTTAAAGCTCCCCAAGCACAAAGGAATCTCCCAAGGGGACTCTTGTCTCAGCTGTATTCTCTTCACCTGCTGCCTGTGTTGCTGCCAAGGTGGTTTGGCCAAGGGGAAGCCAATATCCAGGGAAGCTCAAATCTGAGGGCTCAGGTGAGTCTAGGGACTTTGATGCCCCTCCAAGCTCTGCTGAAGCCTGAGGTGAGAAGGTGATGCCTCAGAGGCACAGATCAGAATCACACATCACAGATCTACATTGGGCCAGTCTGGAAAAGAAAAAGGCCAAACAAATGGTGAGGAGGTGCTGGGGTCCTACATGAGAATGGACCACAGACCTTTGTCAAATCCCAGCACGGCCCCAGCACAGCTGCTTCTCCAATGGGGCAGTGATGTGAGGGATGTGCCAGGACTGGAGGAGAAGGAAGAACCTCTGCAATTCCTCTAATATGGTATTAGTATTTAAATTTAATATTAGTATTTAAAAAGCCAACCACCACCACAAGATCCCTCCTCGGTCCCCTCTCTGGAGACACTGAGCGTGTGTTTTCCAGGCCTGAGAATTTAACAAGAGCCATCTCCTACAGCTGTTGCTGAACATCCTCCTTGGTTACTGATAGAGGGTGGAAGTGTTTTCAATCTCAAGTGCCATTAGCCCTGCTTCCTTCCAAATGCCAGACAGGCAAATTTATTGAGAATCTCTGTCTTTTCTGCATTTTAATAAGTCTCTTCATTCTCTGAGAGCGAAGTCTGCTGCTAGACCACAAACACTGCCTGGTGATCACTTTGTTCCTTACAGATGCTTTTTCTTCCAATACCTTTTGTATCTTGCAATCCCTATGCTTTGAAATCTCAGTGCTTTTTTCTGGGTTTCATGGCTGTCTTCTCCCTGTAGAGGAAGCTCCCTTGGTGTCCTGTTGGACTTGGCAAATCTGGATGGGTTTCAGCAGGAGTGTGCTCAAGGATTCAGCACATCTGGGACTCAGTGGGCTCGCTGGGCACACGTTGGGCATGTACCACGCCAGGCTGGCACAGGAAGCTCAGTTCCTTGGCAGCCCCACCCTCACTCTCCGTTCTGCACAGGGCTGGTAGGAAGGATGTCACCATGAGAAACTTTTCTCCCCAGCTGGGCACCCTGACAGCAACACCCCAGCATCTGTCCCCACAGTGTGCAGGAGCATGGCTCATGGTGTGAGGACACCCAGGAACACACTGTGGCATCTCTCCCTGCCTACTGGGTGCCTCTGCACAGCTTCACAGCTTGCAGTGAGACCTCTGTGGGGGTCCCACCCTTGGGGTATCCTGTCTCTGGCCCTTTTCCTTTCTTCATGGCCTTCAGGGGATTCAGTCTGTGAGCCTGGAAGTAGGTTTGGGTGATGGTGGGTGGTGGCTCTGCTGCCATCCTCCATCACGCTGCTCCCAGTGCCACATTCCCACTGCATCCCAGGGGATGCCCTGCAGCCCGTGCGCTGGGGATCGGCCCTGCACTCTGGGATCAGCCCTGCACTCTGGGATCAGCCCTGCACGCTGGGGATCGGCCCTGCACGCTGGCTCCAATGTCTCTGCACACCCAGCTTGAACTCAGAGTTCTCCCCAAGCGCTTCCCTGCCTTGTCCCTGCTCAGCCTCTCCCGAAGTGTTTCTGGTGGCGCTCCCCAGCGCCAGCCCTGTATTCCAGTGTCTCCCTGGAGCGAACGGCTCCGGGGGTCCTGCACGGAGCTGCTCCCACCAAACACCTCCCAGGCAGCGGGTTCCAGCGAGGAGTTGGACTGGATGACCCCTGAGGGCTCCTTCCAGCTCAGGACATTCTGTGATCCCATGAGGGTCCCTTCACCGCCCTGCCCCGCCGGCTGCCTTCCCGGTGGCCTTTCCCCTAGTGCCGAGGGGCGCTCCGGGGCGGCTGGGGGCAGCGCCGGGGCTCGATCGTGCCCGAGGCCGCCGGCAGCGAGCGCACATCCCGCGGCCCCCGAGCGCGGGGAGTGACCCGGAGCGCCGAGCGGGGCCGGGCGCGGCGGAAGGCGGCGGGAGCGGGGCGGGCCCCGGGGGAGGCGGGCCGGGGAGGCCGGGCCGCGCTCAGGGCCGCGCTGCGCCGTGCCGGGGGCCGCGGGCGCGGGGCCGCGGCGCGGGCGGGAGGGGCGGGGGAGGCCCCGCAGCCGGCGCTCCGGCAGGTGGCACTGGCCGCCTCCCCCGCGCCCCCCCGATCCCCGCCGCCGCGCTCAGTCCGCCGGCGCCGATGCTGCTGAGCGGAGCGGCCGGCTCGGAGCGCGGTGGCTGCAGCGGCGGGGCGGGGGCCGGCGGGGCCCCGCAGTGCGTGGGCACCATGGCCCGCTGGCTCCGCGAGCACCTGGGCTTCCGCAGCGCCCGGCCCGCGCCGCCCGCGCCGCCCAAGCCCGACTACCGCGCCGGGCCGCCGCCTCAGCCGCCCCTGCCGCCCGGGGGCGCGGCCGAGCCGCTGGCCGCCGCCCAGCCCGACATCGTGGCGGCCTACCGGCTGCAGAAGGAGCGCGACTTCGAAGACCCCTACAGCGGCCCGCCGCCCGCCGCCGCCCCCGACGGGCCCCGCTACGTCTCGCCCAAGCACCGGCTCATCAAGGTGGAGGCGGTGGAGAAGGTACCCGCCAGCCCCCCGCCGCCGGTGCCCGTCCCCCCCAGCTCGCCCCCGGCCGGCCCCGAAGCGCCCGAGGAGCCGCCGCAGGAGGTGAGTGAGCGGACACGGGGCCCTGGTGCTCTCTCCGCGGTATCCCGACGCTTGCGATGCCCCGAGTGACCGCGCCGGACCCTCGTTCCCTGCCTGAGGAGCAGGACCAGGACCCTAGGAGCAGGTGGAGCCCGAGCGCCTTGCTCGCGGAGATGCCCTCGGTGGTCCCGCATCCACAGTAAGGAGCAGGGTTAGGATCCTCGAGCACCGAGGGGGGTCCGCGGCCAGGCTCCGCGGGGCTCCCGTGTCGCGTCCCCCGGTGCCCCGGTAGCACTGACATGCTGGGCACACGTCAGCAGGAGCGGGGGCGGCCCCGGCTTCTCCTCTGGCTCCCGCGGGAGGAGATACGATCCCCAGCGGGAATCGCACTCGCAGAGCAGCACAGTGTGCGGTGCCCTCCGACGCTGGGGCCGGTGACCCTGGGCCTTACATCTCTCCGTGCCTGGCGGATCTCCCGCTGCCCGCTTGCCCGGGCTGCCTGTGCCAGCGGCGGCGGCCGGACCCCCAGAGATGCCGTGCTGCTTTGTCAGGGAGCCTCAGCGCCTCTTTGTCTGCCCCCCCTCCCAGCCCCCGCCGGCTTCTCCAGGGTTGAGATGAGAGGACAGCCTGGAGCTGCCGGTGCTGGCAAGGAGGCGAGAAACATCCCTGGTAAGGAGCTGGGCAGGAGCTCCCATGGGGAGAGGGGTGCTGAGTGGCACAGAGACCTGGCAGAGGATAAGCCCAACCGGGGCTGCGGCCGTTGGTGCCAGGCTTTCCTCTTGGAGCAGAGGCTGATGCGGGGACTGCACAAATAAAGGCAGGAGGGGGTAATTAGTGCCCGCTAGCGCTACCGCCTGCAAGACAGGGCTTGTCAGGCGAACTCGACGGGATTGCAGATCTGGCTTGTGGAGGGAATCGTGGATACAGTCAGTGATGCCATCCGTGGTCCTGGCACTGCCGGGCGGCACAATGAAATGAGCACCGGGAAAAATCTGCTCGAGAATATTTTAAGCAGATAGAAAAACTTGTTGCTGGTGGATCTTGGGAAGTTGCCTGTACTGACTAATTGCTTTTGGGAGATTTCTGGAGTGGCCCAGCAGAGCTCTCCTTTTGAGCTGGGTAAACTGGCTGCTGCAGGCAGCAGAGGAGGGTGAGGAGGGTGGCACTGGTAGCAGGGACCAGAGGTGCTGCCGTGGTGCTGTGGTTTGCTGAGGCAGTCTTGGATGGTTTCCCTCTGAACATGTGTTGCAGGATCAGAGCAGGAGCGTGTGGATTCAGACTGTGATGTGCAAAGGGCTGAGCCAGAGCTGTGGGAAGCAGGGACTGCAGACAGGTACAGCCAGGCTGTTTGGAGATCCAGACTGGATTTAGCTAGGGAGAATCTGAGAAGTTGGGAGAAAAGTTGGAAGCTGGGATGCATTCAGGGAAATTGTGCTAACAGCACTACACTGAAGATCATTTTTCCAAGATAGGTGGTGGTTAGATTACTGATAGTTTCCTGCATGCCACTGTAGGGAGAAGGCTTCTAATTCTTTAAGGTTCTGGTATGTGATGGACACAGAGCTCCAGAGCCTGTGCGAAACCAAAGTAAAAGTGGAAACATTTGATAGTGCTTGCAGCTGTCCCTTAATATAATCTTCCTGGAGGAGCCAGGGAGCATCTACCATGTGGAACAATATGAAATATGCAGTCCTTCCAAGTGGGGACGATTAGGATGGAGAGAAGTGGAAAGAGCAGTCACTGATTCCCAACTGTGTGGTTTGGTTGAGACCATGTGGTTTGTTGTGGCTGGGGGCTGACTATGTTCCCTGGGCACCCTATGCCTGCTGTAGCTGTCATGCCTGTTCTGGGGAACATCTTGGTACAGGAATGCTTCCTGTCTGGGCTGCACGATGCTTTGCTGCTGTAGCACGAGCCCTCACATCTCTGTGCCTTCTGTAGGTTCTGCAGTGTCCTGTGAGGATGCATTAGAGTGAGCTCTGCAGTGGCTTGTGCTGATTGCCAAACTCAGCTGGAAATGATGTGGACAGCAGAGGTCCTCCTCATTCTGCTTGGTCTGCTAGGCCCTTCCCCACAGCAGTGGACAATGGGCCCTATGTGGTTCACCTGAGCCAGGTGGATACTCTGGAGATGTCTTCCCTACTGCATTTGGATGAGACACAAGAAGCAATGCCACTGGGATGCAGTAGGGAGAGATGCCATGAGAGACCTTCTGCTGTCTGCACCCAGGGCATGCTTGAGGATGGGCTTGGGGATGCCTGCCTGAGGACATCTTTGTCCTGTACCCACCAGGACCTGTCACTGCTGTCCTTGTTGGGAGTGCAGGGTCAGTGCAGAGGGTGTGGGAACAGCCAGTCAGGAAGCTCTTGGGTGTGTGTCTTTCCTGTGAAAGCCTCCTTGAACTGAGTCATATTACGTGATGCTGATGCTGTGCTGTCTGTGTGTGCCCTCCTCCTGTGCCACGGGTGCAGCCCTAGGCTCCCTGCCTGGCCTAGCCTTCCCCTTTGGGCCATGGACCAGACCCTTCTTGGAAGGTCAGTGCTGTGTTTGCTTTTGGGTCTGGCTTCAGTGCCTGCCAAAAGCCAAGCTGACACATATGTAAAACTGGAGGAATTTTGCACCTGACTGAGTTTGCTCAATTTATCCAATCTTCTGAGGAGACCCCAAATGCACTTTATCTCCAGGGTGGGAAACTCGTTTTTCAGGTGGATAATCTCCCCAGGAATCCTCTGCAAACTTCTGTGTAGAGTGGGACATCTGTGGCAGAAGGTGATGACAGGTAGAATGTTTCTGCCCTAGACGGGACAAAAAACCCCAGCTCTGCCCTGAGATTTTGATGTCTGAACTGTGAATGTTCTTGAAGAACTGTGATCTGTCACCTTCACTGGTGGGCAGCATAAAAGCTGTTTGTCTGCAAGAACCCAGTGATAATTTGGTTCTTTGCATTAATTTTGTTTTGATTTTCTTTTTTGTCCCCTTATTGTTGGCGTGTATAATAGAGCGAGACCAGCTTCAGTGCTGCAGCAGGGATATGGGTGTGTATTGCTGTGGCAGGTAAACACCTGAAAAACACTTGTGCTCAAGCAGGATTATGTTTCCAGGTGCCAGTGGTGCTTGGCTGCTCCCTGAAGGACTGGTCTGCACCAAGAGCTGCCCTGGGATGGTGGCTTTGCACCCAAATTATTTCAAATGTAGCAAAGCTTGTGCTATATATGAGCAGGCAGTACCTCCACAGTGGTATGGTGGGATCAGCAGGCAGTGAGCAGCTCCCTCAGCAACACTGAACATGAGCAAAGCATGGAAATGCCTGGCCTTTGACCAAGGTGGGGGGCACTTAGATCACCCTTAAGGAGCTGCTCTGCCAGTGGCTGTGGCCCCCTCTCACTCTTGGGAGCAGCTGTTTGCCCTGTGGCTGTTGCTGAGATCCTGCATGGCTCATAAAGTCCAGTGCTCAGATTAAGAAATGTCAGAGATGCAGTTTCCTGGGCAACCATAATACGCCCCATGTGCAAGGGCATTAGGATGTGCCCAGTCATTGCATGATCCCTGCAGTTTGCCCCATTCTTGGCACAGGCTGGAGCCTCCAGCCCCTCAGTCTTGGGGCTTGAGGTACCATTCTCATGGGCTTGCTCGTGCATCCCAAGGCTGTCATGCTCCTGAGGCAGTAATCGCCTTCCCACCTTTTCTGTGGCTCTCTGCTGTAATATCTAACCATTTAGAAAACAAATGGATTTATGTTCTCATCACCCTACAGTTGGGAGACCTTGCTGCTGTGAAGTGGCATCCTTGAGGCAGTGAAGAAGCAAACCAGTGTGGCAAATTCCCCCCAAACCCAAGGAGCTTCCCTCTAATCAGAGCCACTTGTTCTGGGTCCAGGCTGAACCCAGCAAACCTCATTCTCTGCCAACAGAGTCCATCCTATCTCTGCTGAGTGCCTCTGTGAACTTCTGCAGGCAAAATACTCCGTTTTAGGGGTCTTGAGAGACCTGTTAGGATTCTCCACAATCCTCTGCTTTCTAGACCTGGAAGCATCTGTGTGGGGGCCACTCTGTGAGCCTGTTGGAACTCGGGTGTTCCTTCCTGGGAAGCCAGACCTAAACATGAGGAAATACATTGGGAAATAAGGTTGGGCGTGGAGGTCTTTTCCTTCCAACCTTAATGATTCTGTGACAGTGACCACTGCATGCAGGAGAGCCTCTCAGCCCTGTCTGAAGCTGCTATGTGTGTATGGCACAGAGGGAGGGTCCAGGACTGGCACCAGCTACAAGATAGGCCCATGCCTAAGAAACATGGTTCATGGCAGGTTTGAATGTGGTCAGGTTGGGCTCAGGGCCTGAGGAACAGACAACTAACCCCAAGAGGGTCAGCAAACTGCATTTCACAGGCCTCCCAGCATGCTTGGAGCCATGAGAGCTCTGCTAAGAGTTAACATTGGACATGGTGCTGTCCATTCACCCACTTTGGCTGTTGAGCTGGTGCATTTGTGTGTGCAGGGACACTGCTGGCATGCCCATTGTCTTGAGCACATGTGTGAAGATGCTGTTGCTGTCACAGGGCTGTGCTCTGCAGGTGTTAAGGTGCAGCAAGAGCCTCTGCAGCTTTTGAGGCATGGGAGAGGCCATGGAATCTCCTGGCTGTTTGGAGCTGCTTCACTGAGATCCTGCAGGCAGCAGGTGGAAAGCAGGGCTGCAAACTCCTGGGCTCAGCACTGCTCCTTGGTGCCTGATGGGGCCTGAGTGATGTCATGTCACCCCTTGAAGACAGAGGTGAGAGCAGATTGCCTGTCTCCCACTGCAAAGCTGGGGGCTGGCTACTCCTGCAGCCCTGTCCTGGCTTGCTGCCCCCTGCCTGGGATGGTGCCAGACACTGACACTGTCTGACCTCTGCTGCCTTGCTGAGGGGTGAGAGCATCTGCAGCTCCCATGTCTGAACCCTGTTCTACTCCTGTGGGGCAGCTGGGATGTGGTCTGGAGATGATCAGCTCTTGTGCCCAGATATGGAGGGAGCAGGCTTGGACAGCTGGCCCAATTCCCCATGCATTGGCTGCCCATGGAGCTGGGACATTTAAGGAGGAGGTGGAGAGCCATGTGCCTCATGTAGCTCACAGAAATGCCAAGTCTTGGGGCTGTGTGGAGGTGTTTACAGTTCCAGTTCCTGTTCCCTTTTCCTGCTGGGTTTTCTGTCACAGGCTATTGTTGGGCATTTTGCACAGGAAGGAGGGAGAAGTCTTTAGTTTTAAGGTTACTGTTTGAGCTGCAGAGGAATGTGTGAGCAGACATGGTCTCCATGGCTGGCCAGGAGTAGGGGCAGCATAGTGGTGAGGATGGAGCCTGGCACCAGGTGGAATTAGGCAGCTGCCACACCATGCTTGGGGCATTTTGTCCTTGCTGTGGGACATTGCATAGCCTGTTTTGTGGCAGCAAATCCCCCCAAGCTGGGGGTTTGCATCCTGGTAAGTGACCAGACCCTCCTAAGGTTCTTGGGTACACTTGGTTGCTGATGGAAATATTGCCTGGCCCCACTTTGGGAGCAGGCTTGTGGTTGGAGGTGGGATGTACAGCTCCAGATTCTTGGGGACTGCAGTGTCATGTGATGGGGTGCTCTGACTGGGAGGCTGCTGAGATGCTAGAGCAAGCATGTGGCTCCAGTGCTGGAGGAGATTGAGCTCTGGGACATGCCCCATCCTACTGCAGGACCCTCTCCTTTTCACTAATAAGTGCAAATTGCAGAAATTTAGTGCTGACCCAGTGACATGGCATTTGAGAAGCTCCTGGTTCTACTTCCTGGAGGAAGGTTCTATCTCATCTTACTTAACTTAGGATGTGTCTGGGGATGCTGTGGAGGCCTGGGAAGGAGTGGAGAGGAAACCATGGGCTATTCTTAGCCCTTTTGTTAGAAAAGCTCTTCAAATGAGTGCACAGGAGCCCTGGAAAATAATCAGTGAGTTCCTAGTTGTGCCAGTGCCAGCTGACACCCCTGTTTTGGGATCTGTGTCCCTTCTCCACCTTGGGAAAGGAAATGTGGCTCTGTGCAGGAGAGCATCTGTGTGCCATGGAGGGATATGGCACTGCTGGCAGCCCTGCACCACGGTGGGGACCTGGCCAGGGCATGTGTGGGTGCTGGCATTTGGGGCAGAGTTGCCTTCTGCTCTGCTTGGCTCCATCTCAACTTTCAGGACAAAGGCTGGAGCATTTCCACAGCCAACTGGCAGTGCCTGGAAGGCTGTCAGCTGCCTGCAGGGCTCTGCAAGGCTGCCATGATGTGGATTTGGGTTCTCAGTGGCCGCTGTGGCTGCTGCTGGAGGAGCTCTGCATGGTGAACTCTTCCTTCCACCTCCCAATAAATGCAGAGAGTTCCTTAATCCTTTTCCTGTTCTTCCCCTCTTCCAGCTGGCTGTTCTGGAGGACTATGCAGATCCCTTTGATGCAACACAGGTGGCAGGTAGCCAGGCAGGGCTGGAGAAGGTGATGGAGAATGATGGATATATGGAGCCATATGAAGCCCAGAAGATGATGGCTGGTAAGGTGGAAGGCGTCATGCAAAGGCACCACTCTTTACACCTCTGGTCCCTGAGTTTGGTGGCCACTGTACTCTGTTCCTTACAGCCTATGACAGCATCAGCTCCCCCACATAAGGCAAACCTGGCTGATGGTTGTGGTGGGGGACAGCCATTTTGCAGGCAAATTTTCCCAGGTTTATCCTTGTGTGCTGGGTTTGCAAGAGCATGCAAAGACTGTCTGAGCACCACAGGCACATCTCCCTCTGTGATGTTGTCCTCCAGGACCCCAATTGCCAGCTTGAGCCAGGAGAGACCTGACATTCCGTGCATCTGGCTTAAAATTAAGATGGATGTGGGAGCTATTTAATTCAGTTAGGACTGGGCCAGAATATGCTGTGTCTGCTGCAGCAGCAGGGCCCCCAGTGGGCCTGTCTAGGGCTGGAAAGCTGGCGAGCTGGGAGCTTGTGCTGCTCAAGGCAGTGCTCAGGGACACCATGCTGGCTCTGGCTCTGCTTTGCAGCTCTGTGGTTTTCCTGGAGCAAGTGGTTTCTGGAAAGCTCAGGTGGCTTTTTGAAGTAGACCATTATATTTCTTGGAAAAACCAGCATGCAGTGGAGAGGCTGCTTGTGCCTGTGGGAGAGACTTTGTTTTGCTTGAGGGAAGGGCGTTTTATTAAACCAAGCACTCTGGGTGTCCAGGGGGAAAACCCAGCCTCACTGCTTGCAGGAAACCAGGCTCAGGGTACTCTGTCCCTATGGACCGCATTTTGCCAGGCTGCCCGGGAGTGGGGGTGTGGTATTGTGGGGATCTTGGTGCTGCTGAGCAGCTCTCCTGCTTCTGGCAGCTGCTGGCTGTCCCTTCCTCTGCTGCTGCTCCCCCATGGGTGACATAGAACCCTGTCATGTGTCCCAGTTTTGGGGCCCATGGCTGTTGGGCAGAAGGCTCACGGCCTCTCTGCTCTTTTGTGGCTAGAGATCCGCCAGAAGGGCTTGCGGGAGGCTCCCGCCCGGCCGCTGCACCTCTACGACACTCCTTACGAGCCTGTGCTGGACATGGACAGTGAGGGCTCGGCCTGCCCCCGGCCCCGGGAGTCCCGGCTGCCGGAGGATGACGAGCGGCCCCCGGAGGAATATGACCAGCCCTGGGAATGGAAGAAGGAGCGCATCTCCAAAGCCTTTGCAGGTGAGTGATGGCAGCTGCCTGAAAGCAAACTACATGTTTAGTGAAGCTGGGTCTTTGGGGTTCCTTCATCTTCTGGTGGTCAGTAATGTTGGTTTCTGCATTTCCATGGCTCAGGGAGTGCAGCTCTTGCAGAAGCTGTTTCTCTGAGCAGGGAGCCAGGCTGGACAGAGTGATGGATTGAGCTGCCTTGGTCACCTGTGTAACACTTGTCTCCCAGTGCCTTTTCTGTGCTCTGACTGATCACAGCCTCTGGTGCAAATTAACACCCTCAACATTGCGTTGCAGGGGTAGGTTCAACCCTGGGCTCAAGCAGATCCCTCCTTCCTCAGGGCAGAAGGATACTCCAAGAGCCTTGTCCAGACCCCCTAACCTATTTATCCATGCTGTGGGATCGATTCTGTTTGTGTTTGGTAATGAGGAAATCCATGCTGTGCATTAGTGCTGGCTCCTTGCCGGTGCTGGCTAATTGCTGCACTCTTATCTAAGATGCATTTTAATTGCAGCATTGTGTGTCTGTGCTGCAGCTGGTGCTGAGGGTTCTCAGGCTGGTGGCACTGTGTGGAGGTGATGGCAGAGAGAGATGTAGAAGTTTGGGGTTGAGGAGTGGTTCACCTTTTGGGTTTGGGTGCTGTGAGCTGGAGATGTGTGCTGGGCTCAGTGTCCCAGTGCCTGATTGTGCTTGGGGCCACCGTATGCTGAGGTTTTGGTGTGTCAGGCTCCATCATGGAACACCATGCTCTGCTGGGCTGGCTTTGTGCTGTGGTGTCCATGCTCTGGATGAGCTGCCTTGTTTGACACCCCTGGGTGGAGGTGGTGTGTTCACAGGTCTGGCTCATGTGCAGATGCATGTGGATGCTGCCCAGGGCCCTTCAGGCCTGCTCCAAGTCCCAGGAGAGTCAGGTTGCTGTTCCCTGGGCCGTGCTGGGGCCTGCTGCCTGTTTTTTCTGAAGCCAGAGCAGATCTTGCTGTGTCTCGCGGGGTGTTTTTTCTCTCCAGTGATGCCAAACCATCTCTGGCCTGTTCCTCCTTCAGGGGGTTCCATGGGACTCCTGCTGATGGGCAGCTGCTACTGGCACAAGGCTGCAACCCACTGGTGCCTGGCAGGGGAATGTGGACCCTGTGGGTTGCTGGGAGATACCTAGTGCAGAGCAGGTGCACAGGCAGGACAGAAGGCAGTGGGATGCTTGGCCAAGACCCCAGACAGATGAGTATGTGGAACGGGGTGATCGCAGGCTCCCCCAAACCCCTGAGAGGGTTGGCTAGAAAAACTGATGGAGGAGCAGGATTTCTCCATTGGGAATGTGCCCCATTTCAGGCCTGTCTCTCCTTGGTACTGTGGAGGGGCTGAGATGGCCAAACTGGAGCAGAGCTCCCTGAGGAATTTAGTCCTGAGGTCTTGCCCCCACAGCTGCTGTTCTTCTCTGTGGGCCTCTGATGTTGCTGATGGTTTTTTCTAAACCCTTTCTCTCTCTCTCTCTCTCTCTCTCTCTCTCTTTCCCACACCCTTCCCATCCCCCCTCCAGTTGAAATCAAGGTCATTAAAGACCTGCCATGGCCCCCGCCGGTGGGACAGCTGGACAGCAGTGAAAGCCCCCCGGATGGGGAGGCTGGTGCCCCCATCCCTCTGCAGCACAGCCAGCACAGCTATGAAGACGCCAATGGTGGGTCTTGCATGACAGTGCCGTGTCTGGGGGGGCTGCAGCCCATGCTTGCTGTGACTCTGGACTGCTGGGATGCCTTGGGTCTTGCCCTGGGCACTGCCAGACACAGCCCTCCTCCTCTGGCCTCCCCCAGACCCTCATTGCCCTTTCAGTTCTCATGTGCCTGATGGCAGGTGTTTGTCCTGCTGCAGAGACACTGGCTCTTCGGTGCCTCTTGAAGTATGGCAGAGTCATTACTGTCCCTTTTGTTCTCTCCTCTTTGCCTCCAAATTCCCAACTGCTGCTTTTAAGGTCTTCTCTGCAACTGCACTGAGTGTTTAGCTGATGTTTTCTTGCTGCCCAGTCCCTTACAGGTGTGTTAACAGCTAATTCAGATCCCAGTGCTGACATTGGGGCTGTTTTTTTCCCCTCTTCATCATTTAGCACTGCTCCATTTCCTCTGGTGTTTTATTACCTTGCTGCTTAGTGTCAGGAGGTCCCTGTGGATTCTCCACTCTTCCTTTGCTATCCTGAGCAGCCAAATCTCCCAGGTACACTTTGTCATCTCAGGTTTGCCTTGTTGTGAAGCCCTTTTTGTGTGTGCTGAGCAGAGCCCCTGGGTAAATCCCCTTTGGATGCTGCTGGCAGTCTCACTTATGAAAGCCAAATACTGCTGCTTCTCTTTTAACCCTTTATTAATATTTTAAGGACCTTGCTCTTATGCTATGATGAATTAGGATTTTGCCAAGAGCATTAGGTGGGGGGGAGTTGTGGAAAGCCATGACTGGATTGTTTCCAGTGGGGAGCTGGGATGTGAGCTGTGCCTATTCCTGTGTAGCAGCATGCTGTGGCTGCCTGTGTGTCTCTATGTGCTCAGGTGGGCACTGCAATGTGCCAGGTGCAGATGCCTCATTTCTTATCTGCAGCTACCCAGATCCCTGCAGAGCTTCATGAGATGAAACCAGTGTGGCCTTTGCTGCCTCCTGGGTGGCTTGAGCACAGGCTGCAGGTGATGCCTTATTTTGGTGCTGATGGTGGGGGCACTCGAGAGCAAAGTAGCTGCTGTGCCAGGGCTTTGTTGGGTATTTCTTAAATCCATAGGGATGCTGCAGGCTGAATTCAGTCCTCAAGAAGAAAGGTCTTGGCAGGTGGGAACTTTCTGATCCTCTTCCTGCAATGAATGCAGGTGTCAAGAAAAATTAATCTCTTTGTTATGCAGCCTTTTCTTTTCCCCCATCATTTGTTATCTCCACACTCGCTCTGACATGCATCCTGCTTCTGATGAACACATCAGTTTGTAATTTTTCCTGGTTTTAGCAACAGAGTGTCTCTTTTTTTTCCCCTCTGACTTGCCTTGTTTTGTTGTGTTAAGTTTATCTTGCCAGAGTTTTGTCTCATTTTCTATTTCCCATGTCTGGGGATGACTTGGATGGCATGAAGGATGTCTTCTTCCTCCTAAGGGCTTGTTTTTAATATCCTGTTTAATCATGCACATGCCTCTGTCTGCTTCTGACAGGTGCAATGCATTTCTTTAGAGCCTGTAACACAGTGATTTTGTGCTGCCAGCAAACTCCTGAGCTGTTTGATTGTCTGGCTTTTTAAGGATTGCCCCAATTTTTTAAGGTGATGAGTTGAAATTGAAGCCTGTATGTGATGTAGGAGGGAAAGCATGATTGGTGAAAAGCCAGAGTACCACAGAGGCAGGGCTTGTCAAGCCATCATGCCAGGCATCTCCTCCTTGAGCTATGCTCATGGTGGTTTATGTTATGCTGAGTTGCAGAGAATTTTGGCTGGGTTTGCTTTTGGCTGCCTTCCCCTCCTTGCAGTGCTGGGGGGGTTGGAGTCCTGCTCACCTGCATAGGGCCTGGACAAGGTGCCACTCAAACAGCTGCCTTAGAGGATGCCCTGCTAGAGAGGAAAACATCCCTCTGGCTATTTTTTGCCTCCTCCTCCAATAGCTGGGCAGCATGGAGAATTGTCCTGTCTGGGGCATTCTAGTAGTCCTAGGGCTTTTCTGGGCTCAGCCACCTCAAGGGTGACTGTGCTGCCATGGTGGCAGCCCCACACTGTGGGAGCTCTGCCCGATCAATAAGTAATTTGTGCAAGGGGGTTGGTGGTACAAGGAGCAATAATGAACTCTTGGAAGGAAGGAGAAACAATATTGTGAATGCTGAAATCATCCTGTGTGGAAATAACAAGCAGTGGGAGGCCAGGTCCCTGGGCACTTCTTGGTCAATCCCCCGTGCTCATAGCTGTGGCTGGGCTGGTGACAAGCAGGTGGCAGCATCAGGGGGGTACCTGCAGTCAAATACCCCCTTCCCACTTCAGGGAATTGTTTTCCCACCCTATGTTTATTTGTGCCAGCAGAATGTGTCCTGAAATCGGTTCCAAACTGACTGCTTCCTTAGCTATCCTCTCTTCTTTTTTTTTTAAATTTAGTTTTTTCATCTGAGATTAGGGAACCTCTTTTTGCTACATCTCACTTAACTCTGTACCACAGCCAGTGAATTAATTTTTGCATTAGCAAAACCTCCTGAGCTTTTGAAACCTCCCTGGAAATGTCCTCCATGGCCTCAGCTGGCTCCAGGCCTGGCGAGGTGGGGATCCAGCCTGGGCACTGCAGTGAGCAGCAGCCCAAGAGCTGCCCTGCTCTCGAAGGGACCATGGGAATGGGGCAGTGTGAGGTGACCCAGTGTGATGTAAGTGGCTCTGACTTGCTGCCAGAGAAAGTTGGGATGCCAGCATGTGATGCGTGTCTGTCTTGCAGGTCCATCAGAGGGGCTGGGGTACGGCCGCACCTCGCCCTGCAGGGAGGAGAAGGCCAGGGCTGCCCTCAGGCAGGGCTCCAGCAGCCTCAAGAGCACAAAGACACTGATGGCTGAGCCTAGCGCCTTTGTGGGGGAGAGGATTGACCCTGCCCTGCCCCTGGAGAGTCAGTGGTGAGTCCTGCCTGCCTGGAGCGGCTGCCCGACCTTCTCACCTGCACTAGGGAGCCCTGTGGCCACACCATGAGGAGCCCTGAGGCAGACTTACTTTTTCCTTTCTCCTGGGGAGGTCCCTGGCAGAGGTGCTGGCATGGCTGCAGCCTCAGGGCAGAGCCCTTGCTGTGTGTGTGCTCTGTGGCCAGCACAGTGATCCATCCCTCTCTCCTGCAGCTGGTACCACGGGGCCATCAGCCGGACGGACGCAGAGACGCTGCTGAGGCTGTGCAAGGAGGCCAGTTACCTGGTGCGCAACAGCGAGACCAGCAAGAATGACTTCTCCCTCTCCTTGAAGTGAGTGAGCCTGCCAGGGCTGGGGGGTTGTGCACCCACAGCAGAGGTCACCAGGTGTCCTAGGTGGGTGCCCAATTGGCTAACTATGAGATGACAACGAGTGGGCAGGAACAGCTGCAGTATGGAGTCCACACTTTTCTGTGGTGTGGCACAGGTTTCTGGTTTGGTGTCTTGGCAGTGTTGATAATCCCTCAGATGGATCAAAGGATGTGCCTCACTTCTCAGTAAAATGTGTCTAGTTACAGATTCCAGCTCTGTTTTCTTGTTCTCTCTTTTTTTGTAGCTTAGTTTCATGGGAAAAGAAAGTTTGTATGAGCCCATTGTTGATGGAAATGTGGGTACCCATCCTTGCCTCCCCAGCCCACAGATCCATTGCTCAGCTGTAGAGGGGACTTTACCCTGCTCTGGTTTGCCAGTAGGGAAACCTCATCCCCACAGCACAGCTTGTTTTCTGCTTGGGGTTTTTGGGGAATCTTTATATACTGCCAAGTTTTCCAGATTCCCCAAATGCCAAAACTGCATGAAGCATCTCTACGTGTGTCCTGACAGGGGGACACTGAGGGGAACTGCCCACAGCTCATCATCCAGCTTTTCCTGACTCTTGGGGCAGCACAAATCCACAAAATCAAAGCTGTTACTGTCTGAAGATGATGATGGATGAGCAAATATCTTCTTGCTCTTCTGCTGGACAGCTGTATTAACTCTGTTCCTGACAGATGGGAAACAAGTATTCATTGAGCACTTCAGCTATCTCTGCCCAACAACAGGGCCTGTAACCCTGCACCATTCTCAGTTTCTTTTGAGTTTCCCCAGTGGTCTCTCTACCTGCATTGCTCCCTAGGGGAGTTCAGCCTCTCTGTTTATTTCCCAGTGGCACAATTGTGAATTAGATTGCTCTCTCTCCACATTTTTTTCATTCTTTTTGTTGCTTTCAGCACCAAACCAGGGCAAAAGCTGCACTGAAAATACACTTTTGTCCTTCTGCATTTAGAGCTTTCAGATCAGCAAACCCTTCTAGAAGAGCTCGCTCCTTTCCCCTTTTTTTGTCAGAATTTTTATTGATGTTTTCATTTTCTTTGTTTCTGCCTTGCCTTGGCTCATGAGCCATTCTGGCTCTCTATTATTACTTTTTTTTGGTTGGTTTTTTTTTTCCTTGAGAAAAGAGGCACAGCCAAGGCTAGTCCAGGGCTAGGCAGCCCCAGGGTGCCTCTCATGGACAGGGTTGTGCCATTGCCTCAGATGCTTGGAGAGTGAGTCCCTCCTAGCTTGTGCCTCCACCAGAGTGGTTGAGGCCACACTGCAAAGCTTTGTGTCTTTCCTTGTGCCTGCAAAGGTGCTCAGCAGGAGCAGCACCCACCCCTTGTCCTGGCTGCTGGTATTTGCAGCCTGTTTGCTCAGTCATCTCTCTAGGGGTGTGATCTCATCACATCCCTGAGCTTGTGACAAATACCTGTGGAGCAATTTGGGCAAAACACAACCAGTATCATCTCTCCATAGTTCCATGTGGCAGTGCTCTGGTTCCTTGCCACTGGGACACAAAACACAGCCAAGCTATTACTTTTCCTCAGCCCATGTTGTGGGGTTGTGGCTGTCTCCCAGGACACCTGGCTCCTTGCTTCTGTCTCTAAATGGATTGCAAACCCATTCTGCTAATGCAGCTGGGCTGTCCATTATGGCCCGTCCCCAGCTGGGGGGGATGGGACTGGGCTGTGCAGCACTAGAAGCAGCTCAGCGTCACTGATGAGATCCTGTCTGCTTTTAAGTCATCAATATTTTGCTATAATGTGCAATCCAGATGCTGCAGACGGGCTGTGGCTCTCCTCAGAGATGCAGATTAATAGCAGCAGGGCCATTAGTCCGTCACTTGGAATCAGCGTTTGTGGCAGGATCTGACTGCACAGCCTGGCGTGGCTTGGTGCCCATTCTGTGCTGGGAAATGGCCTTGCTATGCTGAGTGGGTTTTATGGAGCCTGCAGTGGTGGCATAGGGAGAGAGGGAAGGAGAAAATCCTTTGGCTGTGGGTCAAAGGAAAAAAAACCTGGCTGGAGATCTGGGAGCTAAAGTCTTAGTAGCTGAGGGGATCCTGTGAGAGCCAGAGCAGTTGCAAAAGGGGCTTTGTCACATGCAAGGAGCAAAAGCCACTACCCTTCAGTGGCCCTACAGCAAGTGTCCCTGCTGCTCTTGCCCAGGTGATGCCTTCCCTACCCACACACACCCTGGATGGGCTCTACACACCCCACTGCATGGCCGTGCTCCCCAAGGGGACACAGTGCAGCATTGTTGGCTGTGTCCCTCCTTTGCTCTTGGTTTTGTTGGAGTCAGCCTGGAGCAGGATGGTGCAGAGCCGTGGCTGCAGACAGGAGCCAGCAGCGTCCCCCTCAGCTGGAGGGACAGGCTGCCTGTGTCAGGGGGTCAGGAGATGAGGGGAGGCTGGGGCCAGCTGTACTCCCTAACCCTGCCTTCATCTGTCTTTGCAGGAGCAGCCAGGGCTTCATGCACATGAAACTGTCCCGGACCCAGGAGAACAAGTACGTGCTGGGTCAGCACAGCCCGCCCTTCGACAGCGTGCCAGAGATCATCCATCACTACGCCAGCCGCAAGCTGCCCATCAAGGGGGCTGAGCACATGTCCTTGCTTTACCCGGTGGCTATCCGTACCCTATAGTAATCACCCCCACGAGACAGACTCAAGGCTGGGTGCACCCAAAACTGGCCACAGGGCTGAGCGTTGCCATGCCAAGGATGGGCTCCAGACCGTCAGCTCACGAGCAGCTCACTAGGCACAGCCAGTGCTGTTGGGGATTGCTGCAGCTGGGCCCCTCATCCTGCTCTCTCAGGGGCTCCCATGCACTGGTTTGCATGCTGGCATGGCACTGGAAGGACTCCCTGTGCAAGGAGCTGAGTGGGGCTTGCTGGTTGTCCACACCTCCACACCTGCCTCCTTGGCAGAGCTTGGGATGCCAGGACTGGAGCTGGGACCTTGGAGAGTCCAGGGAAGGGGGGCAGTGTGTGCGAGTACGGGGATAAAATCATCCGGTAGCAGGCCTGAGGTACCTCCATGAGGGTGCCTAGCTCTGCCCATGAGAGACTAAATGGCTGTGCCTGCAGGTAAGGAGGCTGGCAGGAGTGAGCAGGACCTGCCTGGGGCCAGCAAGGCATGCAGAGTGTGAGGCAGGCTGCCCATACCTGCACTGGTGCTCAGTACTCACTGCCATCCTTTGCCAAACGTAAACAGTGACCAGCCTTGGCTATGTGTGCAGCACCACTGCCTAATAAAGCGGTGCATGGTTGTCTCCTGCTTCTTGGGACTGTGTGCCACATCCCACTATGAGTGGGGGATCAGTGTAGCAGAACGGTGGAAAGGGAAATTTTGTTACACAAAAGCTTTAAAGGAACCAATTTTCCCTATACCCTTGCATACACTGAGATTGGTGTGCCTGTCCAGCCGTTGCATTCCTCTGAGTCACAGGGGCCAAAGATGCTAGTGGTCATGTCCTTGCCATGTCCCAGACCCTTTGTGGACATTGATGAGCTGATTTTGGACTTGCCTGTTACTCCCTGTAGAAGAGAGTGCTCTTTGGGATCTTTTGCCTTCCTGTTTTCCTTCACCTCTCACAAATCTTGGGTAAAGTCCCTGAATTCACAGTTCCTGATCTCCTCTGAGAATTTACTGGCTGCAGTCCTGTTGTTTGTCTTCTTGATACCTTGTCTTTGGGCCAGCTTGCTCTTTCTTTTGGCTGAACCTCTCTCTGTGCTGTACTGTTTCATACATACTTTGCATTTTAACCTTGTTCCTGGTGTTGCTCCTATACCCATGCACATACATTTCCTCTATCCATGCTCCAGCCTAAGCACCATCCTGCTGTTACTCCCCCGCAGCACATTCCCTTTCTCCTCTGCTCTCTGGGTGGGGATGACAGCAGCAAATTCACTGCTGCACCAGCAAAACCTTTTCTGTTAGTGGAACAAAGCCCTCGGGCATCAGTGGGATGAGCTAGCAGTGGTTTGATGAAGGCTTTTTGAAAAAGCATCATCTCCCCTCTGCCTGCTCCCCAGAGGAAGCTGTCCCTGCTGGTTGCTGGGGGGGACTGAGGTGATTGGTGGGACTGTGGGGACTTAGTGAGGGTGAGTGCTGCAGCCACTGCAGGAACCCTGCTCTGCTTGTTGAGTTTTTCATACTCTATCTTAGCTGAGAGATGGCTGTCCTGGCTGCCATGCACAGTTTTGAGCTGCTGTGGGGGCCACGGGGCAGCGTGGCCAGTGTGGTCTGTGAATACACTCTGTGATTGGGAGCCTGCAGAAGTGTGGTGGGTTGTTCAAGGATGCCTCAGCCTCTGCCACTCCTTAAAAGGCAGTGGATTGAGCTGGCCAGTGTCTCCTTACAGCCCACTTGGCTGCTGGCAGCTCTGGCTGCCTCTCTCCATCCCAGGCAGGCATTTAGTCCTGTGGGGATGGAGGTGACTCCAGTGGGAGGGCTTTTCTCCCAGCGCATACAGAAAGTGCTGGAGATGCAGAAATCTGCAGTGATGCTGCTGGGTGTGCTTTCTGCACTTAGAAGGTTTCAAGTGCCACTTAGCAGCCCTGCTGTGCCCTGATGGGGCACAGTGAAGAGATCATCATCATGGGGGGATCCTCTGCTTTGTTGGAAGCTGTGGGTGGGGAAAAAAAGAGGCTTCTTGTGTCCACACAGCTCCCTACATAGTGTAGGGATGTTTTCTTGAGGATCTGTGGCAGGGAGCAAACTGCCTGGGAGCCAATGCTGGCTGTGCAGCCTTATGGTGAAACCATGCTCATGTAGCCTGGCTCCATCTCAGGAGAATCCCTGCTGAGCACAGGGATGAGACCTATGTGCATTGCACCAGCTCCCCAGAACCAGTCAAGGACTAGCAGCTGGGCTGTGTCCAAGTGCTTCAGCTTCTTGGTCATTACTGTGGGAATTACATCCCTCCTGAGCCCTTTTTTCTCCAGACTAAACAAGTGAAACTCCCTTGTTCTGCCCCTGACCATCCTCAGCAGGATTCTCTGACTCCTTTCTTCTCTTCATGTATGTGGAAACAGTATCTAGGTGTGGTCTCACTACTGCTAAATCAAGAGAAATAACCCCTTCCTTTGTCCTGAAAAATACATTACTCCAGTTCTAGCAGCTTGGTGGTGGGAGTGAGCAGCAGCTCCCCAGAAAATTCGGACTGAATTTCTCTTGAAAGGGTATTTTAGTGCTGCCTTTGCCATCCTGTCACTGAAATGAGCATTGTTTGGGAATGGGGTTGGTGGGGGCAGGCATTCAATAGGGCTAGAGAGGTGACAGGGATCTCCATTCATAAGGATGCTTATCCGCAGGAGGGACAAGAGCATGAACAATCTTATGTGGCTTTAAGGTTAACCCTGTTGGGAGGATAAAGTTAGACCAAAGACCTTTGTTTGTAATAATTCCTAATCCACTTGTGCCAGCAATCCCCCATGTCCTCCCAACTGCCTGTGTTCTGTATCCCTCCTCCCAGTACGTGCAACAGCTCTGGCATTCATTGCCTGATCACTAGTCCCTCACTAAGCCCTCCATAATTGCTGGGCTGGTTTAGCATATTGCAGGTCCTGATAATGGAGGAAGGAAGTTTGTTTTGTAATTGGATTAGCAGTGCTGGGAACAGCTTGTGCACAGTGTTGGGGCTGAGCTGGTACAGCCCTGGCCTTGTCCCACTCTGCCTGGTTGTGGGTCAGCTTGGGTTGTCTTACCCCTGCACAGGACTTCAGTGAGCAAAGTGATGCTCACAGGGCTGTCTCCCATGAAGACAGTTCAGGCTGTTAAACCCAGAGAGGACAAGACACCAGGGAGACCTTAAAGCCCCTTCCAGTGCCCGCAGGGTCTGTAAGAGCTGGAGAGGAACTTTGGACAGGGGCCTGGAGTGACAGGACAAGGGGGAATGGTTTTAAACTGAAAAAGGGCAGCTTTAGATGAGATAAAAAATAATTCTTGGCTGAGAGAGTGGTGAATCCCTGACACAGGTTGCCCAGAGAAGCTGTGGCTGCCCCATCCCTGGAAGTGTTCCAGGCTAGGATGGATGGGGTTTGAAGCGACCTGGGATAGTGGAAAGTGTCCCTGCCCATGGCAGGGGATTTGAACTAGGTGAGCTTTAAGGTCCTTTCCAGCCCTATGATTCTATGAAAATATGTAGTTTTGGAGGATAGAGGCAACCAAGAGGGATAGAGAGCACAATTGGAGCTTGCCCACCTGGGAAGGTGGGGTGTGCTCACTGTATTCTGTCCCTAATGTCTCCCACCTGCTAGAAATGAAGCCCTTTGCTTAGTGACAAGCCTCAGGTTACCCATCCCAGCACAAGTCATCAGGGCTCCTAAGTACCTCAGAGGCTGGAGAGAACCTCATTGGACTGGGTTAAACCCTCACATTGTAATCCATGCCCCCTTCTTGCCCCTCTGGCCTGGAGAAGTCCTTGCCTAGAGGTGAGTTTGAAACTCCAGCCCTAGTAGGGATGCTTAAGTTCACAGCTGAGAATGCTTTGCCTTGTGTTTTGCCTCCAACCCAGCAATCTACAGGAGGATCAGATAACTCAGATCAGCTGCCAGAGTTTAGAGCAAAGATGAGAAATTTGCTCCTGACCCCTTCAGGCAGCCAGTGGAATGTGCAGGGTAGCACATACATAGCACACATGTTCAGTGGCAAATACATGGCCCAGCTGAACACTTCCTCTCTAATCTTTTTCTAAAGACCAAATGGACAAGTTTCAACTTCTGACTTGGAGACCAACCTCACTCAGTCCCTTCAGTATGGTTCTCAGCATCCTTCCAAACCATTTACTTGCTCCTGGTGTCCTCTTTGGGAATTGTCCCAAGACATCTCTGCTTGGATGCCTCCACCTAATTTTGAGTCTACACCTGTGAGCAGTTCTCTCCTTTTCCATGGACAGTTTGGAGGCCTGTCTCCAAACCACCATGCTCATGCACAAAGAAGGGGAAATTGTTTTAAGCTAAAATGAATATTGACTTAGATTAGATACAAGAAGTATTGTACAGTGTGGGTGGTAAAACCCTGATACAGATTGCTCACTGGGGGGGTAGAGGTCCCATGTTTCCCATGTGTGGAAACATTCAAGGCCAGGTTGGACAGGGCTTGGAGCAACCTGATCTAATTAAAGATGTCCCTGCTCACAATAGGAAGTTGGACTAGATGACCTTTTGACCCACACCTAGGATTCTATGATATTCCAGGTGAAACCATCCCAGTGACATGGCTGTGTCCCTCCCCAAAACATCCCAGGCATGATGATTCCACACTACCAGCCCTCACTTCTTGCTATTAACATTAGTGGGGGCATCCCAAGACTGAGGTGGGGAACAGTGCTGGAAGTTGCTCAGAGACATTACTTGGTTAGCTGGTTCTTCCTCTTGTTCAATCCATACCTGTGACTTCCAGCACTGGAAACTGGTTCACACTGGGTACAAATCAAACTTCTTCCTTAAATCTAGCCAGGCTAAATTATCATAAAAGCATAGAATGGTTTGGGTTGGAAGACACAAAGCTCATCTTGTTCCAGCCCTCTGTCATGGGCAGGGACATCTACTACAATGCTCTGCATCACCTTTTCAAAGTTAATTATCAAGGAGAAATCATTACCTTATCCAGAGACAATGTATCTGTGATAAATTCTGTTTACACTTGCTTTTCTGTCTGGGAGCTTGGTTTCTTTCAAAAAAGCCTCAGAAAATATGAAAGTCCAGATTTGTTTGAAGCCCTCTTCACATTGGCTGCATTTGTTGGAGGTTTGAGCCATATCCAGGTTTTCTTAAACCTTCTTTCATAGGGAGGTGACCTTGCTCCTTCCCTCCTTGATGTCATGCAGCCCCTCCTGTCTGAGCCTGATCTCATGCATTCACAGTGTGTTCTCAGCCAGTGGTTGTACCTCAGGCATTCTCTGTCCTTCCTATCTCGCTCAGCTTGATAACCTGCACAGCTGCCAGTCTTTCTCTTAATTTCCACCATGAATGTCTGTGTGCTGTATTTTTCTCCATTAAATGGCAAGCCCTGACTGTCTGTGTGAGACTGGCAGGCTTGCTGCATGTCCCCTCTCCCCAAGCTGTGCCTTGCACATCCACAGTGCACTGTGATTCACTGCCTGAGCACAGCTTCTGCCCACAGGTACAGCACATTCACAGCAGGCCTGGCTTTGGTGTGCTTGCTCTGGCCATGTCCTGGTTGGCAGGGAAGGCTCATGCATCACTTTGCCTCCATGTAGGGTGATGTCTGAGCAACTCACAGCTCTCTCTGGTAACTCTGTATGGATTGCAGGCTCTCTGCTGCACTTAACTCTCTTTTCCTTCTGCACATGCAGGCTGTTGGAGCCTCCCTTGCCCCCATCTGCTCAGCCCCTCTCATAAATATGTCTGCAAGGGCTGAGATGCAGCCTGGCATCAGCATCCCTGACTGTCCTGGCTCATCCTTCTCTGGAAACCACAGACTGAGTGGTGACTGGGTTTTAAAGTCCTGCCAGAGGTAATGGAGAGTGTCTGGTGGGCCACAAGAGCCAGGGTCCTGCTCAGTGTCATTTAAGCCAGAGTCCCAGGTGCTACCCAGACTGCTGCTCCAGTAACTGAGGCCTTCTCAGGGGAAGTTTAAGGTTGGCAATGACTTCATCTACTGACCTGTTGGACTGGGAGAGCAAAAGGGTCAAACTGAGATAACAGAGCCCCCAGAAATTCTTCAGAGAAAGCCTTGAAGTCCAGAGGAGAGGGCTGTCACTCTGAGTTGCAGACTAGGCCCATCCGGGCTTATGTCAAGAAATGTGGGGAAGGTGAGACACAGCCATGACCTATAAAGGAAGCAGAGTCTCCTGTCCTTTGCCCTGGGAAGGTCTCCAGCCCTGTTTGTGATGCTGGTGACCACAGCACACAAGGAGAGCTGCCAGCTGGAACAGACGGGCTGGGACAGAGGGAGGTTCAAGCTGAGACTTCTCCAGTTTGTTGTACAGAAGGTGGTTCCTGGTTTTCCTCTCACTTTTTTTTTTAATTTTTCTCTCCTTTTTTTTCCTGGAGAAGTGGTGAGCTAAAAAGCATCTTTCTCTCTTCTGCTGTGAGTTGTATCTGAGCTCTCACATGCCACTGGCTGGGGGAGGTGGTCCATGTGGGACCAGGTCTGGAGACAGCATCACCTACACAACAAGGGCTCTTGCATTTGCACTCAACTTCCAGCCTGTCCCAAAGGAAGTGGCACATCATACACCAGAACAGGCAAGAGAACAAGCACAGGGGTGGTTTTCAGTCCCCCTGCATCACAGAGCTGTACTCCCTGCTCAGCTGAGGGTCCCTCTGAAAGCCCAGCTTTTGGGACACCCTTAGGCTCTGTGGCTTTGGCATTGGCAGCCCCACAGATAGCACAGTAATTTGTGCTGGCAGTAGCTGCTCCCACTCTAAACACAGCCATAACTGTTCTTGTTGAGCTAGTCCTTCTTAGGGCCACAAAGAGCAAGATCTTTCTTTTAGCATCATCGATGTCATTCCTGCCTTGGCATCTGCAGTAAATGTGTGTTACCAGGGCCCTTGGGGCACAAGGTCGGCTCACCTTTTGACAGCCTCGCAGGTTGCTTGGGATGTGGAATGGGAGCATCTGTCTCCTGTGGCTTGGTGAAGGGATGGGATGGGATGGGATGGGATGGGATGGGATGGGATGGGATGGGATGGGATGGGATGGGATGGGATGGGATGGGATGGGGTGTCTCGTGGCTCTGCCGGGGGACAGGACACAGGACACACTCTCCCCTGCTCTGCTCTCCATTAACAGCGCAGCTCCGGGGCCTGTGTGCGCTGGGCCAGGGGCAGCGGCCACGGACCATCCCTTCCCGATGGCAACAGCTCATTTCCATTTAGATAGAGGAATTTCAATCTCAGTGTGCCGTCTCTTCAGCACGGTGCGACTCAAGACCCAGATTTCCAGTTTTCTTCCCCATACAACGCCAGATGCTCTCTGGGCTCAGGAACTGCAGCGCGTTCAGGGAAGCTGCCGCCCGGCCCAGGGGACAGCTGGGGGTGAGGACACGGCTTCTCTCTAGCCCCGCGGGTCCCCAAGCATCTCCGCACCCCAAACCGCTGCACTGCCTGCAGCAGAGGCGCCCGCCGGGAGCAGCGGGGCGGGCAGGGGACACCGCACAGGAGAGGCTGCCACTCGGCGGGCGCTGCGGCGGCAGCGGGCCGGGGGCGCGGCTGGAGCGCGGCTGTCGCCTGCCGGCCGCGCCGGGAGCAGCAGGGCCGAGCCTTTGGGGCGCGGTCTGCCCTGAGGAGCCGGGCCCGGCCGGACCGTGTGGGGCGCGGTGTCCATTGAAGAGCCCGGCTCGGCCGGACAGTATGGGGGCGCGGTCTGCATTGAGGAGCCCGGTTTGACCGAGCCCTGTGGGGCGCGGTCTGCATTGAGGAGCCCGGCCCGGCGGGGGCGTGGCCCCGCAGCCATGTCTGAGGGGGCGGCGGGAATGGCGGCAACGGCGGCGACGGCGCCGATGGCGGAGACGCGGCTGCGGCGGAAGCAGCTGCTGAGCGCGGAGGAGGCGGAGCTGTTCGAGCTGGCACAGGCGGCGGGCAGCGGGCTGGACCCGGAGGTGTTCCGGTGAGCGGCGGGAGCGGCCCCGCGGGAGCCGCCGGTGCGGCCGGAGCGCTGTCTGACGGGCGCTCCCGCTGCCGGCCGTGTGCCCGCAGGGTGCTGCTGGACCTGCTCCGCATGAACGTGGCGCCGCTCGCCGTGTTCCAGGTGCTGAAGTCGATGTGCGCCGGGCAGCGGCTCCCGCCGGGCCCCGAGGGCGGCCCCGCCGCGCCAGCGCCGATGTCCAGCGACACCCGAGGTGCGGGGAGCGGAGCGGGGCGGGCGGCGCCGGTGCCCGGCCTTTCCCGGGGTGTTCCGTGCAGAGCCCCCCAGCATGGCCGGAGCACGCTTGGGAAGGGTATAAATTTTGTATAAAACTCAAAGTTAGTTTCCAGGCCATGAGGAATCATGTGCGTGGTGGCTTCTAACACTGATCCAGCGGTTTCCATCCTCTAGAGATGGTGTTTGTGTGGGAAGATGAAGTAGAAGGCTGGGGGGACTGTCAGCTAAAATAGTTACTGCTTTTGAATGCATTAATCTCCGTACTGCTCTAGTGTCCATGGACAGTAACAGCCATAGCTCTGAACTTGTGCCATATATATATATATATATATATATATATATATATATATATATATATTTAGTTTTATTTTATTCCTAACCAGTTCTAATAAAATTTTATTTACTCCCTGAAGTGAGTTTTGGCTGGCCAACTCTGTGGATTACTTTCAAAAGGTTTAAAAATAAGTAACTAAAATAAGTCTGCTGTCACTAAGCCTGGGTTCACAGTGGGAAAGTTCATTTCTCTTGTGCTCAAAATGGTGTCAGAAAGGGGCAGTGGTGGTGGTTGGGCATGTTTATTCTCTTGGCTGTGCTTGCAGGTCCTGTGAAAATTGAAATTGAGAGGAGGATTAATTTGAAAAGCAGTCATATGGAGAGAAGTGTGTGTGGTCTGGTGATGTGGCAACAATCTCAGACACCAGTGGACACTGGCACATGCTTTTGCTTATCCCAGCCTGGGTTGTTGGAAACTCTTGGTGTTCCAGCAGTGCTGTTTGCTGTGCTGCTGTTCCTGTGTGAAATGACTGGAACAAAGTGGCTGGTTACTTTGTAGATTCAACCTCATGAAAATTTAAAATGCTTCTACTGTAACTCCTTTGGGTTTTGTGGCACTGATACTTGTTGGGCTGAATTCACCAATTTGCTTTCTACACTGTGAGATCTAATGGAATTTTGCCTCCTGCATGGTTCCTGAGGCAACACTTGTGGCAAGCTGCTGTGTGGTGATGCTTGTGTTGGGATGTGAGAATTAATGGATGGATTTGTTTACTCAGGGAGAAATAAAAGCAGCTGTGCTGTCGGTGGGTCCCAGATTCTGGCCGAGAGAAGCAGCCGGGAAGGATCTGCGCAGAGGATGCCCCGGCAGCCGAGTGCCAGCCGTGCACAGAAGGCAGGAACCTCTGGGAAGAGCAGCGGGGCAGGCAACAGCACCTAAAGGCCTTGGCACAGATGGATTGGGATCTTTGACAATGTATATAAATCGTACTTGTTAAAGCTGCTTGTGTTATATGTATTCACCTAAAAGTGTGATTTGTAGTACTGGGAGCAGAGCTGTTGGTTCTTATTTCCTAAACTTCCTTTGGTCATGCAGACTGCTAGGAAATGTTCCTGTATTTGGCTTGCCCTGCTTCCCCGTGTGCCTGTTCATGGCATTCTAGCACTGTATCTGAAACCAGATTAACAGATGAACAAAAGGTGAGGAAAAGGAGGGATCAAGGTGGTTTTGGGGAGCTTTAAATGTGGAAAAAGAGAGGGATAAAGATATGATGGCCTGTGTGGCATCTAATGGGATTACAGACACAGTCTGTGCCTCCTGGGGTTGCACACTGAGCCTCTCTGGGGGCTGAAAGCAAGGGACATGTGTCACTCTTAGAGTGCTTAATCAGGTGCATGGGCAGGACACTGACTGATGCACTTTCTGTGCAAATCTGGTTTCTGACAATTATTCACTGTTTAAATGGGCAATATTGACTGTAGCATTGCCAAGGAGGCTTATAAAATCCCAAATAATTTTATTAGATTTCTTCTATAAAGCAGTTAAAGCAGATAAGCAAATCAAACTAATTAATATCTGTCAATATTTGCACAGAGATGTGTGATGTCAAGTGGAATTCATACTACCTGAGTGACTTCAGAATTCTCGAGATTTTAGAAGGGTAACACAGAATGTGCAAGCACACACCCAGTAAATTAAGGGTTCTCAATCTCACAGAGTGACCTTGGGCAGCATCCTGACTCAAGGGGAGACCCCAGCAGTCCTTCTCTCAGGGCAGCTGACTCCACTGCCCTGCCTGCCCACCTGTCCACAAGGCTCCATCTTACCTGTCTTCAGATGGTCACAATAAACCTTGCTGCCCAAGGTCTGACATTCAGCCCCTCCACAGCACCAGCAGGTGCAATGGTTAGTGCTGCACACCTGAATCCAACCATGGCATGGCTGAGCTCAGTCCTGGGGCTGGTGCACCTGCCACAAGCACCCGGTGGAGTAGGGAAAACAGGGAGAGAGCCTGGAAGCTCTCCCAGTGGACCACCCACCAGAGCTGAGCAGTGCAGGCAGGATCACTGCAGCCTGTTTTCCTACAGACCAGTTCCCTGTACAATCATTGCCAAAAATGGGAGGGCTGGACGGAAAAAAAAAAATTAAATTCGGGAGAAGATGGCCAGTACAGGTACCAAACCCGTGACCTTGGCACTATTTACAGCTCCCTCCAACCACCTGAGCTAACAGGCACAATGAAACACTTCCCTGTGTCTCCACCTCGTGGCCCGGCAACGGCTCTGCCAGCTGAGAAAAGGGGATAAAAACCGCACTAGCAGAGGATGGTTTCGATCCATCGACCTCTGGGTTATGGGCCCAGCACGCTTCCGCTGCGCCACTCTGCTGTGGTTACAGAAGAGTTTACAAGTACTGGCTTGAATCTGTAATTCCGCTCTGCTCCGGGGTACATGGTGGCACTGCGACGCCAGTGGCACCAACAGCCCGTGCAGGGTGACAAGAACACCCTGATAGCCCCAAAACGGGGGACAATAAATTAACGCACTGTAGTGCCCCACTTACTGTTATAGCTTTGACCTCCTCCCAGGACCCGCAGGCTAAGTCCCCACTGTGCTGCTGAAAGCAGACCAGAGACAAAGCCCATCTGGCATCTTCTGCTTTTTGGCTTGCTGTTCATTTTTCATGTACAACCACCCGTCCATTGGATTTTAGGAAAACAGGCAAGCATCTTATGGGGAACATTTAACAAGGCAGGTGGGTGGATTTTTGCACAAGTTTCTCACAAATTCGGGAGCGTGGTTTCCTAAACTGCTGTCAGTGGGAGATATAAATATTTTGGGAAAAAAACCTACATGAGAACATAAAGCGTGGGACTGGGGCTACTCAGCACATCACACACCTTGTGTCTGCCTTGGACAGCACCACTGTGCTCCCAGCAGCCCTGTGGCAGCAGGACTCAGGCACAAAATGAGATGTGCTCTCAGCGCTGCAGTGTGACTCCTCATTTTGAGGAGAAGCTGAGGATGTCAATCACCTGTGTGCTTACCCAGCACAGAGCATGTTTTGCTCTGAGGGATTGCTGGCTGTTACTTAATCCCTCTTCAGTCCCACAGCAGGCACAAGGAAGTGGGGTGGACCCTGGGAGGTTGGTGTTTTGCCACAATGGAGTTACACAGATTTTTTTGGCTAAACCTTTTCCTTTTCTTGGTCTTGGGGTAAATATCCCCCAAAAGTTGTCAACCTTATTAAGATGTTCCTGCCTCGTACCATCAGTACTTTGTCCCCTTCACTACTGAAGGGTGTACCAAAGAAAGGGACCTCTCACCTCTGAGACACTTTTGGGTCCAAGAACTGGGCCATTGCAGATGCTAATGAAGGTGGAGAAGCCACCTCCATTGTCCTGGTTTGAAAGACAAGTGTCTGCCAAGAAAGGCAGGAACCTCCACTGAAATGGAAAAAATGTGACCCCCTTCCCTCCCATTTACTGTAACTTTGAAATGAAGGGCCATTCAGGCAAAGATATGGGAAGAGGTTTAACAGTTCTTTACTAGGATGTATATGTATAACCAGGAAAACAAACAACAACAATGGCAGCATGATTGTAAACCAGACCATTCCAAATGAAGTTCCCACATTTTCAAGAAAGAGTCCTACATATGAAATGTCTGTGTGTTATGAGCATCCCCTCTGAAGGGGAATGACAAAGCATTTTACCAGCTGTCCCTGCAGAGATGGAAAGGTGAAGGATGGAGAGCAATTTCACTCCAGTGTGACACTGAGGCATTTCATAAAGAACAGGCTTTCTACTATACCCCCAAACTGCATAATTGGCCTCACCTGGGGACTGTAAATTGCCATCATTGCTGTGCCACAGCAGCCTGCTTCTCTTGCTACCAGCTGCAGCAGCAACAGTGAAAATCCCTCTCATTTGGCTCCTGTACCAACAGTGAGGAGCCCAGAAAAATACCCTGGTGAGAGCAGACTGTCCCCGCAGGACCACGGGAGCTCCATGAACACCTTACATCACCCTCATCCGAATCCCTGGCAATGGTACTGGAGAGAACAAGGCGTGAGAAGACACCTGTCCCCAAAACAAGGTGTGTGATGGCAGGAGCAGAGGGCTGGATTATGAACTCGGGTTTTGTCATGCAGGGTTACAGAAGCTCGCGGCCCCGTGCCGCTGTTAGGGAGCAGGTGAGACAACAAAATTGGATGTGCGTTGGCCGGGAATCGAACCCGGGTCAACTGCTTGGAAGGCAGCTATGCTCACCACTATACCACCAACGCAGCTGTGCGATGGTGACGATGATGATACATCTCTCATATAATTCACATTCTGCCCAGCTCCAGCACAGGCCGGTTCTCTCCAATTCCATGTGCACTGCTACAAGCTGCCACACTACACGGGTGTCGTTGGATACTACTGGGAACCAGGGAAAAAACAGCCTTGAAGCTTTGCCTTTCTCAGGCTGCTCAAGGACAAGGACTTATAACAATGATTAAACACCTGCAGGGTGCATGAGAGATGTGATGTTTTGCAAAAGTATGATTTTAAAGACGTGTTGCCTTCTTGGACCAATGAGTATTTTCTATTCTGTTTTGCACAAACCATCCTTTATATAAACGGTAGTGTTTCTTTAAATAAAGCTCTTTCTCTCTTGCTTCTATATTACACGAGGAACTATGTTGCATTACCCTTTTCCCGCTCCTATAGCCTTAAAATGCAATATATGGGTGTTTCTGTGTGTAAGATATTGGCTGGAAAACTCAAGCTGAGCTAGACACCGACTAGAGAAGATGAGCCCCAGGGAGCAGGGAGTGTCCAGGCTTGGAGCAGGACCCTGGACAGATCAGGACTGAGCTGCAGGCACAGACTGCAAAGACCTATGGTGTGCGTGTGGGAGAGATGGATCTGTGTGCCCAGCACCAATCTTCAGTCCTGAGCAGCCAGGGAATAGGAAAAGAATCAGACAGTCTCCCTTGTTTATGTAAGTGCTGGTGGTGCTTTAGAGGACACTGGTAACAGCCTGATGCCTGGAAAAGCTGATCTGGAACTGAGACTAGACAGAGTAAAACAAATAAAATAGATATTTATTGAAAGGATCCACCTCGGGCAGTGCAAGAGCCTGGCTGGGGCTACACTCAAATCGAATCCAAGATAGATCTCAGTCATGATTTTATACACTTTTATAAGTTTTGGTTCATTTTCATACTGGGGTCAATTATCCAACCACAGCCCCAGACTATGAAGTCTTAACCCCCTGGTTTGCCCCTTTCCCTTAGCTGTTTATGCTTTTTGGGTACTGGTTGTCCTTGATTCTCTAGCTAGGAAGGGATTGTTTTGTCTAACTACCCTGTGAAGAGAACTTACTAACACCTAATATGAAGATTCAGAGTTAGCTCATGACTCTTTCCTGGCAGGCATCACTTTGCCCATTCAATACATTTCATAGATCAATGGGATATTAGGTCAACCTCCCAGAGCATGTGAGAATCACTGTGATGTGGAAGAGCTGGGAAAATCCATGAGCTTCAGGAAAACCTGAATCCTCCTGATGTGGAAATGAGTGCACACAGTGCCCTGGACTCAGGCATTCCAGGGATACCACACAGAGCATAGAGCCTCTTGCCTCCAAAAATTCTGCTTTTGTTAGGGATACTTTCAGACCTTTTAGGACCACTCCCAAACCACCTTGTACATCTGTGTAATTCTTGTTCTGCAGCTTTGTTGCTGCGCTGCTCAAGGACCCATGGGACACAGGGCAACCCAAGATAATGGTAATGAAAACAACCACACGATGGCACTCCCGACTCACAAAAGAAGGAAAAGCACCGAGACCAGCTCGATATCACTCCGAGAGAAGGGCCGAGCTACAAGTGTCCCTGACTCTCAAATCACCTGGGTCACGACAAAAAGGTTTCGCTGCTCTTCCTCTTCCAAATGCATATTCTTCTTTGCATGTCCCTCAAAGGGCTTTGCCCTATCAAATCTTTTCACTCTCTTAGAGTCCTGCCATAAGGTTTCAAACATCTGCCAAAACTAGAGCTCAGCAAAATGCCACGCACTGAAGTGCTAGAAAGCACTTGCTACCTGCAACTTCAACTGTGCCCATCAAACTCCCGGCACACACCCTGCAATCTGGCGCTTGGTATTTGGTGGGAGAAAGCAGCACAGACATCAAGGTTTTTTAATCATGTGGCACTAAAACATGCACCGTCGAAGTTGCAGACAAAATATTATTAAAATAGGGTGATGCTCTTCCAAAATCCTTCTGGGAATACAGGTGGGAGTGGGACGGCAGCGCTGAGCGGGGCGGGCGGAGGGAGCGAGGAGCCTCTTGGTGGCGGTGCCAGAGTGGGGCAGGGAGAGGGGGTAACTGGAGGAGGGACCAAGGGACCGGGGCAGGAACAGAGGGAGGGTGTCATTTAAGGCAGCAGCATCCCTTATGGGGTCACCAGCATTTATTGGGGGGTAACAGGAGAGAAAAGGGTTGTGGGGTGATGGACCGTGGGTGAGGGAAGGTCCCAGGAGAGCCTGGCCAACACTGTCCTGGGTAGGGATGGAAAGGGAGGGGGGATGGCAGAAGGCAGGTGGCTCATCTGCACTTGTGAGCGGTTCCCATCTCCTGTCCCCCTCTCGAGGGCAGCGGGATTAGGAGCGCGGGGCTGGAACGCGGGATCTGGAAAGCGGGGCTTGAACATGAATCTTGAACTGCCTCGTAAATTAAATGAAAAGGGGATAAAACCTAGCAACTTTAAACTTTCCCTCTGTTTGAAGAACGTTTTTCCTCAACTGAGTCCCAAAACCCCAGGGAATTAACAGTCCTTAGAGACAGCAGGAACGTTCTTAACCAGTAAATGAACTGTTTCAAGTCCCTCTTTGGAATTGGCTTCCCCCTAAGAATGGCAACTTCCCTAACCCACATAGATACATCCCATTCAGCCACACTAAGCACATCACCCATGGCTGTTTTACCCCACTCACAGGACTCTTTAAAGGAAAAGGACCCAGACCCTGGGCAGTTCCCCTGCAACTCACCCTCCTGCGGGTTCAGGAGAGGTCAGGCACGCAATTTTCTGAGGGGGCTCGTTGAAAGAGTTGCTCCTGCAGCTGCACGAAGGGCGCTGATTCTCTCCTGTCAGCTCAGCCCAATAAAACAGGCACAGCACCAGGGTGGGGCCAACCCAACTGTGTCTTTTTCCCAGCGATGGCTGCCCAGCAGGTCATGGCTGGGTCGCTTTAAGGGACCTCAGGGAGAGAGCCCCACATTGGGTGCCACTTGTAGGGATGTGCTGCAAGCAGGTCCCAAAAGCAAGGCTGCACACGGGGTCTGGGGCACCAGCTGCTGGGAGGCTGACGAGAGATGAAGGGATGGGTTCTGTTTGGAAATCTGAAGGCTGGTTTATTGACTTACAGCTTAAACACAGCTCCAGGGACAAGAACAGGGACGAGCTGAGGTACAGGACTAAATATGGGGCAGAAGGGGGTGGTTCAGGGGTTAGGGCCCAATGGGGATAGGGCAAGGTACTGCATAGGAGGGGTTAGGGAGAGGGAAAGCCAATGGGGATTGCCCCAGGGTGGGGCAATGAGAACAGAACCAACAGAGATCCAGGGAAGGGAGAACATTCCAGGGGATGTACATAAATGGGAGATGGGGGCTGAACCAGGGTGGTCAGGGTCATGGGCCAATAGGACAATGACACAGGGGCATTAACATGTGGGAATGAAGGTTTGTGGGACAGAGGCTTTTCTCTCCACAGCCTCGGGATGTACTACTTACAAATTTCTCCAAGGCTGAGGGATGACACACCCTGCCAGCTCCTTTCCCAAGGGAAGTGCCACAGGACCATCACCCCTTTATGCTGTTCTACAAAGGTGTTAAACGAAGTCAGAAAGGTCAATGAGCACAACAGCAGCATCCCCCTGAGAAATCCAACCTGTTTTGAAGCAAGCACAGGGATCTGCCAGCCCAGTACCAAGACAAGGGCTTGGGACACCAGTCAGTCTGTGTGTCAGGGACACGCCTCTGGAAGGGTGGCATAGGCAAAGGTCACAACTGCAGTAAACCACCTCAGCACCTACTCAAGGAAGCTATTTAATCTTAACTAGGATGAAATTCTCAAGACTTAGGGGATGTTCACAAGGTTCTTGGTCACTCTGGAAGCAGTACAGTGTATTTAGTAGTACAGTTTAAGTTACACACTTTCCACAATCCATTAAACCTGTTAATTCCTTAGATGGGGAAAATGCTCATATCCTGCTTATAACTTACAACTTTATTTCAAAAATTGAACTAACACTAAGTACCAGCTGTGTGCTCAGAACTCGTGCAGCATTTGTTCACACCAGCAGCTTCTTGCTGATGTGCTCTGCTGAAGACAGTAAAAAAATTGCCCTTTCTTTAAACCTACAGATGGTGAGAACATTATGCAACATAAAAGCTTCATTTATGTATCTCATCTCTTGAAGATTAGAATCTTGTAAAGAAAAATTAATATGAAATCTTATTATATTGATGACTTTGGTACAGTTCAAGAATTCCTAAGAGTCACTGGTCAACCAAGTTGGAAAAAGAATAATTTATGAAAAAGGCAATTTACCAGATTATAAAAACTGGATACATCCTACATATGTACAAACAACTTGCCTCTGATGTACAAGTGTGCCATATTTGTCTCATAATTGCTAGTCTGCAACCAAAAATAAATCCAGACAGAAGCTGTAATAAATCACCTTATTTTGTAGTGCAGTTATGCCTGCTATTTCCTTTTAACAAATGCAGAGTGCAAATGCACTTTAAATATCACTAACTACTGTGAGGCCTTAAGGACTGCTGAGCATCTAAACCCAGTTCAGATCTAGGGGATATGTAAGATAATGCTTCAACAGTTGCTCCTAAAGAAGCAAGCCAGAATCAAGAAATAGTAAGGTGTAAGAAGGATGGAACTCTAAGGGTAAGGGTAGAGACAATATTTCCTTTCAGCTAAAGGGGAACACATTGATAACACACTTTAGAAGCTACTGTCATCCTTGAATTTCCCATTTATTTCTGAGGATGTCTCAACTATTAACTTGCTTTTGCCTTGGGTAGATAAAACCCTTCTTTCCTTAGATTTGCTAATTTTGTACCAGTTGTGAGCTACTGCCAAATCACAGTAATTTGGAAGGCAAAAACTACTGCTAATAAAACAGCTAACAATTATTTGCCAAATCCCTCAATTTGGGATTTGTTCCTCAGTGTTGAAGGACACTAGACAAACAATATTTGCTATATTGATGCAGTGATACTTGTGCTCCAGGCTATTTCAGAGTCATACCTTTCACATAATGCTGATTCAAAGCAACAACAGAAAGTCATCAAAATAATAAGATTTTAGCAATCACTACAGAAATGAAGTCTTTTTCTGGACAACTCTAAAGAACAGTGAAGTTTAGGAACAAGCAAAGACAGACAAAAACCCTTGTGGTTTATCACTAGTTAAACTAAGCTTTACAACTCAGCTGGACACCTTTCCACAACAAACATATCAAAAGTAGAGTGGAAATGCCAACTGTATAAAAACTACATGGAATATTTCATACAGAATACTCCAAAGTGCTTTTCATTATGTAACTTTTATTTGAGACACACATTGTAAAAAAAATTCACATGAAATAATAAAACTATTGGACTATGAAGGTTTTCTTAGGAGCTGGGTTTGGGTTGGTTTTTTTTGTCTATATACATCAATACACATTTAATGATTAGGTTTATGAGTTAACCACATGACAAGTCCACTTTTATCTGCATGAGCTTTTCACATTACACCTTTATACCAGAGGTAAAATGTGCTCAAACACACACAGCAGAACACTTCTATTTCAAAATTAGGCATTTTCTCAAGGACTATATTTTTTATTCTGAATTTAATAGCTATAGAGCATTAAAATAATGGTAATTGAAGTTTTATTTGCAAAAATGTTTGTAAGGCCATAGGAATGCACTGAAATAGTAAAATTCACCAGAAACAAGAAAAATCAATGTAAATTCTGGGTTTTTTTTGGAAGAAAGAAATACAAGTTTTATTTATAAGAGTGAAAATGGTATAAGCAGTTCAATGAACAGAGAAGAAAAAAGACCCATACCTACATCTCACCTACAGACCAATCCTTAGCAAGTTTTTAACACTGCAAAAATTCTGTTACATTAATAGGTAACCAAACAACAGATGCATCTTCACAAATAACACATTTATGCATTTTACATATTATTGATGGACTTTCAAATCATTATGCTTTCACAATATTTTAATGTGATATGTACATTCAAGACTTCTTTATTTACTTGTGAAAATGATCCACATAATTCACTTAACTTCAGCACACTAGTATGAGAAAGTCACAATGGGAAATATTTTCTGTAAAAACAACTACAGGTCTGAAAAGTCAATCAGCATTTTTGAGACTGTCCCCCAAAGAGAAAAGTGAGCTGCATTAGGTTTCATGAATGGTTTAAACTTTAGCAATATTAGAACTCCCAGGTAAGTCAATAACATATTCTATATACACTCAACAAAAAGTTCTTGTGCATGTTTTGCTGAGCACAGACTGAAAGCTAAAATTGCAAAGCACTGAATTTACTTTTCATTTGGCTTTTTTTTTTTAAAACATTTAGAAAAATATCAGTCAAGAGATAGTGCACAGGCATGTGGCTGAGGGAAAGTTCTAAAACTCCAAAGCAAAAGCAGTTTTTGTTTTATTGAAATACACCAAAAAATGTCTGCTTTCCTGAAAGGTTAATGGCAATTTCTGGAAGAAAACAGAAATACATTTGCTGCTAAATCAATAATAAGTATATGATTTCAATTCTAATTGGCATTAGATACTAACTAGTTGACTGAGGTATAGTTAAGAGTCCTTCAAAACTTAAGATTCTATAGCCTTGAGAAAAGTAACAACAGAGACTGCATAAAACAATCATAGTGATACTAGAAAAGCCTGTAATACCCAGCATCTGATGTGTAGGCAGAACATACCATTATCATCACCCACTTGTCTAGAGGAAACCATAGCTAAAATACCCCAGTAAAACATACAGCTGATTTGCATGCTAAGATACAGCACATTTTCCCACGTCTGACAGGGCAGACCGTACACAGAAAGGTCTCTATGACCAAAAGTTAGCACACTGATGAAGTGCAGCCACTCAGCCATTTAATACTGCTGGAGAAGTGGGGTGGGGGCAAAGACATAAAGAAAGAAATCTGCATTTTTACCTTATTCATAAGATCACATGAAATTAGAATTCTTCAGTTTCAGCAGATGACAACAAAATTGCATTAAATTCTTCTACAAATAGAAAAAGAGGAACTGTACATGAATAATCAGCAAAGTAAAATATTTACTGCATTACTTTCTCATGCATAAAGTGAATTTCCTATGGTCTTACCTCACATTTATGTACAGTTTAGCACAGCTAAATGTAAGAAAATAGCAAGTTCTTTTCTCCCTCCCACCCTCCCCCATACAGAGCAGATACCCCAATTCGCTGCTGCTTCAAGAAGCACTTCATAGACTCTACTACTTACAGGCTCTTTCAAAGGGAAGTTCATGGAGACTAATATTGAATGAACATTTAACCACACAGTAGAGACAGGAAAAACAATACAAAGCATTTTGTAAACAGTGCCAAACACAGAACATGTCAGTTTTGGTTTGCAGACAACCCCTGAGATAAAAATCAAAGTATTATGACACCAGGTAAAGTCAGAGGTAAATTACTGAAAATAAACAACATTCATAATTGGTGTCACAACACTTTCTGTATAGAAGCTTTTTTTTTAACCATACAGAAAACATAACTGCTTTAGCCTGTCCAAGAAGAATATCAAGTAGACAACAGAGCAGTTAGGGTTGCTTTGTTTTTTGGCTAAGTCTTGTTGCCATTAACATTTCTCTGTTCTAGTGCAGCAACAGTAGTTCATGAGATCTACCATCCAGTACAAGAACTGCATCTGTTAAACTACATGTGGCAACAGGCTGATAACCACCTAAAACTTTATGGAACCAGCTACTAAGGTTAAACCTTTTAAAATCAAAAGCTTTACATCTACGCTATTGGCCCTGTTCACTTTCAAACTGTTTTGAACAGACCCAGAGATGACAAATTCAGTACCTAATAACAGAATGGTTATCTGTGGTAACAACTAACCCACTGTTTAGCACACCAGACAACAAAGAGAAGCAAAAGCAAGCACGTCAGACTTGTCTTTGACAATGACAGAACACACCCATCCCCTAACAGCAAACATGCTGGACACAAACTTGTAGTTAAAGCTTACAATGTTTGGCACACCAACAGAACTAAAGCACCTGTTTTAATTACTCATTTAGGAAATTTTTCAGAAGACAATAAAAAAGTAGTAGAACAAAGACTAGGTTATACAATGCTCAGTTAAGTAAAAAAGGCAACTATGTTTTACCTCTGCTTCTAACAGTTTAGGTCACTGTACCAGTTTTTGATGAAAAAACAACTGCTTGAGCAGACCAAAGACACACATTCAGCATTAACTGTGTAACTAGGAGAACATTACAGCCCTAATGCGAGGCTTCCTTAGTGCCAATCTTAACAAACTATCCTTAGAATTAAGAGTAAAAATGGAAGTCACCTTTAGAAGCAGTCATTTCTGAACAAGTGAATCCATAAAGAGGTTACTCAAAACTCATGCATTCAGCTTCCACAAGCCACTTAAGTGTTAGTGACAAGGCCAATTTGTGGTGATGATTTCAAATCCAGAACGTACTTCCTCATCAGAAACAAAAAAAGGAGCAGACAGTTTGAGCTAACAAAGGGAAGTGAGGAAAGACACTGTGTTTATTCAAATAACTGAAAGGTGCATCTGTGAATCAGACTGGCAATTCAGAACACAACTTTGCTAAGTCTGGTAAAAAAAGAAAAGCAACATACTACATTCCGAATAGAAGTCACAGCTTCTGCATAAACAGATTTGTGCATCTAAGAGACAAAATCTGTACAAATTGTTAAATGCCAATTGTTACAGTAGTTCTCATCACGAGAGCAACAACATCCATACTGCATGGCCACAAGTATACAGCATAGAAAATAATGGAAATGAGACTTAATTTTTCTCCTGGCTCTTCTGCTTGAAAATAAATTTGTTTAAAAAGATAAAGAAAAGTGTGCACAAATCTGTTAAGAATCTTATTTACAAGTCAGACTGAGCAAATACAAATGTAAGATTGTGCTGTAACAGGCAGTAAGAGGCCAATATGGATGTGCAAAGTTAAAAGAAACATAGCAGCTTTTGCAACAGGCAATAAAACAGAAAGTAAAAAAGGAAAATGAGTTAAATCTTGCATTTGTGTCTCCACTTCATAGCTTCCATATCTGAGAAAGAAGAGCCTGACAGGTCAGTAGGCTTAGTGAGCAAAATCCACTTGGTATTTGTGTATCGCAGTCTACGTTCAATGGAGCTCTCAGCAGCAGCTTAGTGGTATTATTTCTGAGGCTTTGTGTCCCTGTGCTTTCAAAGAAGCAGAAAAGGTTCTAAGTGTGCTGCAGTCTTATCATTAGAAGTTCATCAAAGTAGCGTGCATCGAAAGAAGCTGCTCTTCTTAGATCGATTTTCTGTTATTTTTACTGGCCCACCTGCCCCCGACGAACTGTTGTCATTCTGAAAGAGAAGAGTGGCAACATCATAAAATGCAGAAAATGTTATCTCTAGTTTCCCTGCTCTCCCTCCCCACTTCCTCCACTTGCAAGGCAATAACCAGAGTAAATATCTGATGCAACTTGAGCTCCTCAGTTATTCAGACTTTGTTAATCACTTGGTTAAAAAAATAAACATTTACATAACAGTCCAGATCTCAAGAATTAGCTGAAGAAGAAACTACATACTAAAACACTGATCACACTGTTGCATTTTAGCAACACATCAGTTTCAGGCTGCCCAGTGTTAATGTTCATGCAAAATAACAAAGTTATACACTGATGTAATAAAGTGTGATAAATCACTGTTTGCTTAAATTTGATATAGTAACTAATGTAATCCCCTAGAGTTTTTTGGCAGGGCTACTACTCAGTATTATGATAGCTGTCCTATCACTGCATCTAGTTTGTATGCTAATTGGAAATACAAACCATTTTTCTGTTGAGCTTTGTCATAATGTCTCGTGCAAGTGTGAAAAACGCCTGGCGAGGAATGGAAATAAAGAAAAAACAAACAAGAGTTAGTCATAAGACACCTTAAGGACATGATAAACTTGGATTAGCCAGACACATTAACAATACAGTGTTCTGTAAGCTACTAGAAGCACTTTGAGTTGCAAGACACTCTACATACAATATCTGTATATTTAGAACTCTACTAAACATGCTTTAGAAGAAAAAACTATTTTTAGTCTCCATCTTGCCAATCTCTGAAGCAAGTGAACAGATCTTCCCATTGCATACCTCTGGGGGGAGAAAGAAAAATCAGCTGAAGTCAAGGCTGCATATACTAATCCTGTTCTTATTTCCCCCCCAAACTGAACTGTGCATCACAATTAGGAACCCAGAGAACTTTGAAAAGGGCAAGCCTGGGAATTCACATTAAGGTTAGCTTGCTTTCTGTCCTCCAAAAGCTCTACTCCTGGATTATCTATGAGGCTATTCTATAAGGCTTCCAGTATCTCTGTTAAAAACAAAAACCCATGAATAATTACTCTGACAAATCTCAGCATCCCAGATTTTAATGTATGAAGGAGCAAAGAAACTTCTGTAACAGGAAAATACTGCAATTCTCCAGGAGCAGGAAAAAGCAAGACTTTAGGCTATCTGGAGATCCTAATAATCAAAGGACAGTTCCAGAATGTAGGAAGTATCAACTTCCCCTCTCATTCTGTTTGGAATATAGCCAAAGACAGACACTCCTTTAATGCAAATAAATCACAGCAAATAAATTAAGTTCTGATTCCAAGAATATCACAATTGTAAACTAAATAATTAGTGATTGCCAAATGCCTACACTGGCTGCATTCTTAGTGCCTTCTTCACTATTCATGTGACAATTAAAAAAATATTCAGAGAGCCAAACATTTTGGAGTAAGCACAAACTGCTGTTGTGCATTTCATGACATGCAGGGGTTAAAATGAAATTGCCATGCCATGACAGAAGCAAGTCAACCCTCCAGAGGAACTCGGGTATCCACTCTGGTATTGACTCCTCAAGGTCCCACTTCAAGGGTCTGCTCTAAGAATCACAAGGACACTGTGAAAATTGGGTCAAGCTTGTCCAGGGGCAGCATGATGCAGATCATTCCATTCTAACTTTATCCTGTATAACAATCACCCTGAAATCAGAAAAAAAATCACACCTGGCTGGCACAACATCCCTCTTGTTATTGTAAAGTAACAATGTCTTCAGTTTATAGTTGATTTGTCAGGTACATGAGCTGAATTAAGTAGGTATTTGCAGGACTTTTAAAGGGCATATCATAGAAAGACTTTTAATTTATTAGGTATAAGGACAACACAAGTCCACATTGTTGGATGAATAAATCTTCATTTAACTGGCTTTTGATACAGTTGTTGGTTTTTTTGTCCACACTTCTCATACAACTCAGATCCTCCCCCCACCCTCCCTGAGATGAAACGAGTGATTTATAGTAAGTTAGACTAGACTTGGGTCACTCTTCCTTCTGATTCTATTTCCATAGGTTCTCATAGAGATCTTGTGGGGTTAGCACAAAATTTATTTGCAGGAAAACAGATTACAAATCTATAAATAGTATTGAGTCTTCTTGCTCCTCTAACATGAGCTTATGACCTGGTGTTCCAGGTTAATACACAAATTTTCAGCCTCATCTGTACAGTATGTATTTAGTAGTAATCTGAAAGTTCTGTGACACAGTAGCATGTTATCCTGAAAGTAAAGAATCCCATTTCCTGCACAAGGCACTGTTCTAAAATTAAACCTATTCATTATCCAAAAGGACTTGAAATTCAAGTAGCAAGGCACAGACATCTAAAGGAAATGCTTGCTGCAGTAATAGTAAATCACTCTGTTAACACACATTTTTAAAACTATTTCAGACACTACCAGAAAACCAGAAACACTTGGATTGTAGCAGTAGACCCAGGAACACAGCTGGGACTTCAGGTCCCAGGTAAGGTGACAAAGCCCAGCAGATCATGGAACATACCTCCACAGATGAAATTCAAGAAACACCTAAGTGTAGCACCCATCTCTTACCTCTTCCACATTTATGCTGGATTTTGCACTTGTCTCCAAAAATTTGATTCCATAATCAATTGCTAACTGGAAGAGAGGTCAAAGTTTTTTAGAAGTTCCTTTGTAAAAGTAATGTTTCATACAAAGGTTCACACTAGGTTCAGACTACAATAGACACTGTATGCTATAACAAGCTTTAAAAACCAAAATAAGAAAGCTTTACTTCTATTTTCTCTTGTAAGAATATTAAAGACAATTAGACAAAGTATTAGAACTCATTATACCCTTACATAAAGTCATAACAAAACAAAAATTAATTTCTCACCAAAACATTTATTTAGGCTCTAAAAGAACATTAATGTAGAATCCTTGTAAATAGGGATCGTGATCAGATAACTACAATACAATCATCCCATAAGCTGTGTTACCAACAGCTAGATTACTTCAGCTGTACATGGCAGATTTTGTAGTATTCTTCCTCACTTGTTTGCTTTGTAGAACAACTAATTAATTACTTAAGCTTTAGTAACAACACTTGTAACAAGAATAAGTAACCACTACAGTGAATTGAGCACAACAAGGTCAAACTCCACAGAAAACTTTATATTGAGATCTAGAATACTTCATGCTATAGCAAAGGTCAACATTCTTTACAGGATCTTGCCCTCAAGACAACAGTACCATTAGGTTTATTCAAACCTGAAAACAGTTAAGTGTTATTTAAAAACAAAAAACCCCAAACCTGGCATCCTATACATATAAAAGTTTCTGAAACAAGAGATATGAGACCCATTCTCTCCCACATGCCTAAAACATGAAACATCCAGAAACCAGAATCCTAGAAGAAGTAGGCTTCTAAACAGGGTGAGTTGACAAATCTTACCTTCTCTCCTTTTTCTTTTGAGACTTGTCTTTTTTCATTCATATCACATTTGTTACCCAAAATCATTCTTTCTACATCTGAAGAGGCATGCTGGAAGAAGAAAAAGTAATCTCTCAGAAACAAAGTGCATCATTGTTGAATAGAAACTTGTGTGTCAAACTCTTCCACAAAGGACTATTTCATTTTAGAGAAATTATCTAATGTGAAGGCATTACTGAGAGAAGCTGACTCTTGAAACAAGCAATTAAAATAGGCTGGAATAAGTACTCCTAGATTACATTTGCCCATGTACTGTCATAGATCAAATGTGTGCCATGAGCTCTGTAGCAGGTTGCACACATGCACAGGCATTTGATTAATCTGAAATGCAACAGTACACACTTGTAAATGCTGCATGGCCATATATGTTGGCTACTGCAATGGAAGTGAGTAATACTTGATTTTTATTTGTCCCAGGGAAATCACAAGATGGAACAAAGCACTTACCTCCTCTATGTTTCTTATCCAATTTTTTATGTTGTCAAAAGACTTTTCATTTGTGATGTCATACACCAGCATAATTCCCTAAATAAAGTTAGGAAAATCTAGTTAGATGAGCTAGTACTATTGGCTGACTTTTGATGTGTGCTGTAGTTTTTAATTACAGTTCCAAAAAAATTCAACATAGGATTATAGGTGAATAAGTTTTTTCTCAAATCATTATGCCATGGCTTGGAATTTACCCAAAATACTACTACTTAACATTTTTTGCTATTTTTAGTGGTCAAACACACCACCTATGCAAAGCTTTTAATTATTAGCCTATAGTCAGGGCAAGTTTAGAAATTCTACTACACCAGCAACCAGGACTCTATGGTTAAAGTCACATTTAGATGCAGCAGCTTTAAGCAGTCCAGGATGTCAAACCTGTCAGCTCCAATCTATTGGGGCCAACAGACACTTTCACCCCTGTGGCTCTCTCAGAAGCTTTAGCTCTGTCCAACAGTTCTGTTCATACACTGGCATGGGATCTCAACAATCAGCAAAGCATGAGAAACCACAGAGACACTGCATTAAAGACAGATTCCAAAGTTCATCTCCATTTCCTAAAGCCTTTCCAATCATTCCTTGTGGGACAAACAGAAGTCCTTGGCCATGGACTGAGGAGAAGACCAGGTCACTCCCAAAGCCTTTTAAAGCACTGGAGAGCTCTGATACAGAGCCACAACCATTGGTATTTCTCCCTGTGTTATGTACAGTGGACCCACAGCCTATGAATGTCACACAAATGAACATTGTATGAATGTTCATACAAAGCAGCAAGAACCAGCAAGTCAAAATTAAGTGTCCCAACAAAAATATCTCAAATCACAGCATTAAGAACTATGACAAGCATTGTAACAAAAGGGTGCAGGCTCTAAGTCAATTATTTGACTTCAAGTCACCCTCAGTGGAGGAAAATCTAACAGCAGGTGTTGCAAGTGATTGCATTTCTAGCCCAGACAGCATTCTGTACTGGCTGAAGGAAAAGCAATTCAGTGAAACATACTTTTAATATTAAAATAATTTATTGTCCATTTTTTAAATACTTTGAGTGTTTAAAGGGGTTAACTGCATTTTAAAAAACCCAAACCTATCTGATTAAAGCTTGGTAAGTTATTTTATTAAAATCTGCAGGCATTTTAATCTCAAGCCACAATTATCCAGTCCTTCAGTGGGAGACTTACACGGCACAAACTTAGGAACAGCAAACCAGTTCCATTAGTTGTGTTTAGGTTTTTTGAAGTGTGAGCACTCACCATGGCTCCTCTGTAGTAAGCTGTTGTGATTGTGCGGAATCTCTCCTGGCCTGCTGTATCCCTACAATTTAGGGGAAAAAAAAGGATTTGTTTTACACTCATCTGTACTTAGAGATGTTTTATTAAAAAGAGAAACAATGCATTGATACTTGTTCATTAGGAAAAACAGACCTTTGGCTGTTTGCACAGATTTCTTCAGCCCTCAGCAGTTTGCTCACTCCCAAGGCACTCTCCCTATATCAGCAGTTAGAGCAGCACCAGAAACGTGGCACAAAAACACTCCAGTTTTCATGCAAGCAATGAAACTCAGCACTACACAGCCTGCCCTCCAGTAATTAAAAAAAAAAAAAAAAAAGCTCTGATGCATCCAGGTGCTGTGCTAAACAGAAGTTAAACCACACAGCAATATTTCAGGATGGTGCACTGTCACATGCAGTTTAAGGTAAGTGACTGCACCTCAGAGTGCTGGTGCTCTGTCTGGGTTACTGAAAGCAGTACCTGCCTGTGAGTGAACCAGCAGATACAAGTGTTGGGATACCACTCACACCTCAGGAGAGCTGAACCCCAAAGACCTGACAAAACCCAGCCTTTTTAACCTATATTACAGACAGAAACATTTTTATGAGTCACTTCTGGCACTGCACCTCCTTAGTCACAAGGATTCTGGCTCAGGAGATTCAGTTTCTACTAAGCCACCACTCAAGGAATGGAGCATTATCACTCACCTGTGCCTTGGTGAGTACAACCAGGTATCAAAGTACCACAGATTACATTTTACTGCCTTGCATATTTTAGCTTACAGCTATTGAGTTAATATTTCTCCTCCACACAGGAAAGCTAAAAGCACATTTAAGAGGACAGTTTTTGATAAAATAGGAAATTGCTGTAATACCTGCATGTGAATAGGTTATTTTCATTGCTACTGAAGCAGAACCATTCCAAGGGCAAGCCAGAAAATAGCAGAAACCTTATGAACAGTCAATGAATAAAAGGGATGAAACTTCTGGCACACTGAAGCTCAAAAGCTGTGAAGTATTTTTTTTTTTTTTCAAACTGAATTCAAGTGACTGAAAACCTGAATTATTTTGGAATACTTACCATATTTGTAGCTTGATTTTCTTTCCATCTAATTCTATTGTTCTGATTTTAAAGTCGATTCCTGCCAGAGAAAGAGATACACAGAAGTTTTGCAGTTAATGAAAAGGAAGTGTTCAGTTTCCTTGTGGTAATTTAGTAAGAGCAAACTTAGTCAAAAGAACTATTCTGAAGCTGCCATTTCTTGCACACACTTGGAAGTGTTGAGAATACACAAAGGTTTTCAGCTAAAAAAGCATCTGCTTTTGAAAATTGATTTTTGATGTAATCAGACACCACAGCAAATGGTAATAGAATACAGAAGATATAAGACTCCTTTTTCAAGAATTCTAATTTAGGAACAATTAAGACTTTCTAGGAAGCTCCAAAAAGTATCAAGAAAACACTTCTCTCCTTTTCCCCTTTATACTTCCACATGGCATACATCAGTTCTCAGATTGATTTTAAAAATAAATTTTGGATTTTAAGCCATAAGTTAAAAAAAGAGATTGAAAAAATTAATTTAGAAGAACTTAGTAATGTCTTTTTAAGTTTTAGAAGAGTGAAATGGATTTCCAAACAGACTAGCCTTAATCCTAAACTTTAACTTTTGGATCTCTAAATCTGTATTACTATACAAGTCAAACTGCGACTGCTCAAGCCTCACTACTACACAACTGCCAGATTTTTCAATTCTGTGACAGTACTCCCAAATTAATTTGTTTGGAAACAAATACCCACTTTTTCTTCACTGTATCTTAAATAGTTACTTGATATTTAGATGTAGTTTGTAAAAGATGGGGGCAAGTTAGAAGAAATTAAATGAACTTTCTAAAAATGTAATTTAATTGACAATTATCAAAGGTCTCTTAACTGGAAAAATGCTGTTTCTAACGTTAAGAATTTATTCACCCATTAAACAGGAAGCTATGGGAGTTTTACTACACCACAGTAGAAACTGAATATGAAATATCAATGTTCATTAGTTATCTGAATTTCATTCTTCTCAAATGCAACATTACTATTTTAATATACTGAACATAACAAGTTCTGGCTACTTAATGTGCCATGGATACGTAGTTCAGCTCATTAGTTAGAATACAAATCATCAGCAAAAATATCACATCAGCACTTAAACAGCATACAAAATTAATTGCATCAATTTAAAATGCTATGACTACTAGTACAATTGCAATTTCAGAAGATTCACTGGTACAGGAAAAAAAGATACTTTCATTATTTCACACTTTTAAAAATTACTTAAGAATTATATGCACTTTCAAAAAATCTCTATTCTATGTAACCTAAGTTTGGCAGGTGTTTCCATTTTATATTGGAGAGGATAGTCTCCCTTCTTTTAAAGATTTTTCTCCTAACAAAGTACAATCACAGCTGCTGAAATCACAGCTAATTGCATTCAGGTCTGAAAACAAATAACCTTTGCTCTGAATAGATTTTGTTTTGGCCTCAAAGGTTATAAAGCACAAATATGGATTTCTCCGCAAAGAGCATTTTATAGTGGCAACAGCAAATTAAATCAGTTTTAAAAGTTCAGTTGTGTCTTGGCCCAAAGCTTTATGAAACAACTACCAGGAAAAGTGGATTCAGAGACTGCTGTGGTTTAAAGAGAATTCTGCCTGCTGCTGAAGCTGACACATCAGACTCCTGTAGGGGTGGCTTTCTGAGAAGGACTCCTGCCTGCAGTGGGAGCTTCCCCTGTGCACCAATCCAGGTCTTGCACAGACTGGTTCCTGCTGGTTACTCATTTCCCTCGCAGCGCTGAAATGACTTACACAACCACTCCTTTGATGACTTCCAAAAGTCAGGACCTGCACAAAATATATCTTCTCAGAACTTAAGATTTCTAGCATGAACTTCACCAAAATTCTCAAAGATTCATTTCAAAGCTAAAAGAAGAACATAAAAGGAAAGGCTGTAAGTACCTCTGCAACTGTAACTTTCTGGAGGTTAAAATGAACTAGAAACTGATGTTTCTGTTGTTCTTTCACCTCATTATGAGGAAGTGGTGAGCTACACACACTCAGCAGGCCGGGTAATGTGTGCTACCACTTCCGTCCAAGGGCTGCTGCACAAACCACGGGCTGCTCACAGCTACATCGAAATGGCACCACACACAGCACTCCAACAACTACAGCATTTCAACACTGACTCTTCACACAAGATTTCTGCTGCTAATCCACTCTTCTTTTGCACAGTCACACACTGGGATACAAAATATGGAGAAGTTACTTAAGCCAAATAAAGAGGAGTCAGTTGTGAATTAAAGTTTGCTTGCAAAGAATCACATAGTTTGCACTTTTAAAATGCAACATGAAATGTTGTTCTTCCAGTAGGGAAAAAAAATCCAGAAACATTTGGATGTCCATCTAAAGTTAAGTTTTAGAAGCTTTTAGGAACCACAGACTCAGATTAATTCTTAAGAGTGCAAATGCTAATAGGATAATTATTTTTACCTGCTAAACTGAGGTTGTCATGTGGTAGTCTGATACACTGGTGCCCACCTAGCATGTCAGTAAATATTAGATCAGAGGTCTACAGAAGCATTTATTGCAGGAATCACAAACCTGCATTCCACAAGGATAAAACCCAGACTGTGCAATCTGAACTGTGCATTATTAGGGTTGCAATTGCTTGCATTTCCCTCACAGCACTGGATAAAACTAGCTGAGGGCTTATTGTTCTTCAAAACCCTTTCCAGATCTTTGCTAACTACAGGCCACAGATGCATTCTCTCTCCTCACTTTACTGAGGGTATTTGCTTCCATAGCTTCCAACAAAACTCTGTCTAAGAATACACTGGGCAGCATCATTAGTGCCACACAAAGGCTCTCACAGAAAACTGTGGGAGTTGCATGTTGCTGTGTCTACCTTGCATTGCTAAATAAAGTAATTTTATTGCAAAGCTGATAAAATTCAGGGCATGCCTGGTCAGTGACACACAACCAAATGTCACAAGCAGGGGGACCAGCCTCTTTTGGTTTAAGCCAAGAAGCCATGTCCATCTCATATCCCAAAGCTCTTCTGCCACTGCCTCTTCCCCTGTTCCACCTCCCAACTACATTTCTTCTAATTCCAACCTATCTGGGCAGATTTTAACCATAATTAAACTGCAATGCAATAATTTTAAAGAGACATTGTGAAATATCAGAAAGAGCTCACAATACTACAGTAGCAAACATGCAGGACTGCCCAGCAGCACATATGGAGCAGTTCCTTTTCCAGCTCTAGCACCAATGGTTTTCTACCATGAACCTTAACAAACCAGCCTGACGCAATTCTTACAGGAATGTAAGGACAAACTGAGCAGGGAGGCTGAAAAAAGTTAATTTTGATACTTTAGTTTTTAGAACAGTAGCTTGCTCTCAGGGCATCACTGTTACTCTTTTGTTCTCCCCTCACCCTGATTTTAACCCTGTAGCCATCAGAGCCAATATCTCAGGTTCTTCATGCTACAGTATCTATTCCAGCCAGGACTCCACTACAACCTTTTCCCCACATAGTACCACTGCCTGGACAGATTGTCTTGTTTCTTCTTTTCAACAAAATTGCTCTTGCAGAAAATGCTACAGCACAAAGAAACCAAACAGAAGTATTCTGTTTGGAGCCAGTAAGCTGTTCCAACTGTACCAGAAAATAATTCTTGAAGGTAAAGGTTTTTTGGGACTTCAGTCTGCTCAGCAAAATGATTCTGGGAAGGGTCATGTTCTTGAATGCTTTCTACAAGCAGTAAAAGGCAGACAGAAAAGAAACTTATGTAAATTAGTGTAAAAAAACAAACTGAAACAAAAAATCCTGCCACTGGTGGGCAATTATTAGAACTCTTAATCTTTATTTTTATTACCCAATTTACCAGTATTTTAGGTTAATTTTTCACATGGCTCAACATAGTTTGCAGCAATACAACCTTATGTGTGCAGCTGCAGCAAGAAATCAGGCAGGAAATCAGCACCATTCAGGATGTAAATAAAAAATCAATCTCTGATAGCACACACTAGCCTGCATATCTACATCAGTAGAGTATTGCTCCATGTCTAACAAATCAATACTAACTTCTTTTAAGTATTCAATGTACTAGATTTTTTATTTGTTTACGTTTTGGTTTTATTTAATATATAAGCTAAAGTAATTTTAATAAGTCAGTGAACACAAACATTGGCAAAGAAGTTGGGAAAAAGTCAGCACCAGATGAGCTTGTTAGAAAAACCTTATTTTAGTTCTATCTATCAAAGAACATAAAAGATGCACCACAGTTTATTAAAACAAAAAGGGAACTGCTTTGCATGACCTGCATATAATAAAAGCTTCACCCTCTTAAAGAAGCTGTCTTCCTATCTGTCTAAATCTTTCCTTACTCCTTTGAAGTAAGAATGGAAGAATGAAATAGAAATAAAACTTTTTTTTTAATGGAATTCCACAATAAACAGAACTTTGTGGCACTCACCACCACTTGATATGACCCAATAAAGAGGATGGGAGAAGGAGTCAAGGTACAAAACCTTGTTACCCTTCTGAACAAATCAGCATGGAGAAATCGGGAATTTATGCATCAAATTTCAAGCTAGGCTTGATCCAACTTTACAGCACTGGTCCTTTCTAGCCAACTTGATTTATATGTGAAGTTGTGGGGTTTTGATTTTTTCAACAGGCTGAGCTGAAAAAAGAGAACATCTTAAAAATCCTTTACTGCAAGACATGTAGGAGTCTTAAGAAACACAAAAAGAAAACGCTTTCTGCAATCACTTGGGTTAAGTGAATTAAAAGCAGCTTTGAACCAAGCAAGTAGATTTTTAACTTGGCAACAAAAAAAAAAGGGGAAGTGAGCTGGGAAACAGCAAGGCTCCTGTGGCACAGCTGCTGCCATCCTCCCATCCTGCCGTGGTGCCCTGGAGCCTGAGAGCCCCAGCACAAGCCTGACACCCCTGAGACACAGCAGCTGCTCCAGCATCAGCTGCTGCCAGGCCACTTCCACCACAGCCGGGGGCTGGGAGCACTGAGGGCCCTGGAACACACCTCTGCCACCAGCAGGTGACACACAGCACTGATCAGACACCAGCTGTGTGAGGACACAGGAACAAAGCTCGACAGTTTCATCATCTCCCACAGACAGACCTATAGATCAGTACTCCACAAACTTTTTCTTTTCATACACATCCAACAGCTAAGGGATATCAATTTGTTCCCACAGATTCTCCCCACAAGCTTACCCAGAAATTACTCCTTTTTTTGTTGTTCTCAGCAGGAGGTATTGCAGGGTTTGGATTAAATACACAATTATTTTTTAATGTGGTTTTTAAGAGAAAATTTTCTTGTGCTACATCAGTATACTGTCTCAATCTACAAACGTAGATAATTGAAACTTTTGAAATTTGCTCTTGAATTAATCCTCCTAGAATAATTACAGTAAAAAAAAAAAAAGGACAAAGTAGGAGTCAAGATCACTGTAAAAGGTGGGGTAGAGAACCCTTGCAACATACCAGTGTGTCATACAGCCTCACACAAAAGAACAAAGTCTAATAATTTTGAACTTGAACTTTCAGCTTTAGTGCCTAGTAACATCTGCAAAGAATCTTCAGATGATGTCAGCAACGTCTTGTATCAGTAGGCAAATTAAAGAGGCAGCAGCATTTTATTGCACCCATTCAAAAATACTGCAGACTAACATGAAACATCACATCAGGATAAAGGTCAGTTTTTCAAAAGCTGTAAAATTAATTATTTTAGAATTAAATACAAGTGCAACCACTTCTAGTTACTCTTTCACAATTTAAAGGGAAAAGCTGTATTCTATTCTTTCTGGGCAGCTCATAAGAATCCACAACCCACTAGCAACCTTGAGTGGGCTGAATAAGCTCCTTCAGGTTAACTGGCCTTTCTTCATCTAACTTCACCCACACAAAGAACCCAATACCAGTGTTGCACACAATGAGGCACAGAGCAGTGTCTTGCACCTTGGAAGTTATTAATACAGAAAGGCTCTGGAAGTTTAGACACTAGCAAAACAAATATATACAAATGGCTAAAGAAGGTAAGGCAATAAAGAATGAGGATGCCATGTGCATGTGTAACATAAGGCAGTTTCCTGCTCCTAAGGCCTTGAGACTTATGATCAAGATCAGCTCAATGTTCAGGGTGCCAAGCAAACTGCCACTTCCTCCAGCACGTGTCCCTCAGCTCCAGCACAACTGCCACCCTAAGCTTCCCTTCCTAAGATAAGCTACTTCTTACTTAAAAGAGAACAAGGGATTCAGAATACAATTTATACCCAACAGAATTAGACCAATCTTTGAAACATCCATGTTTTTTACAGCTCAATAGCCTGCAGTGTGATCTGATTGCCACACTAAGATCTGAATCCACTGCTCATCAGCCACTTGTTCACACCAGTGCTCCTGTGAGTTCTGCCACCACAGCTGTGCACTGCAGTGCTTCAGGAATGTCACCCTTGAGACACTGCAACATCCTGAACACTGAAACTCTCTTGTCAGTGTTTTGAATTCAGCTTACAGAGGGCTTTGAGCAACCTTTGAAATGCATTATTTTAAACACAAAAAAAACTCACTATAAGAGATTACAAAACAATATAACTAGAAACAATACTATTTGACATGAGTGAAATTATATGTCACAAGAGCCCCCCTTTAAAAGGGCTGAGTCCTTGCAGAATTTATTTTAGAGTTTACAATCTAGATACTATGAAAGTGCACAGAAACTAACTTGTGGTCTGCCTCTCATTCTGTTTTGAATGTAAGATGAGCTACACTTGATGGTAACTCAGCTTCATCTAAAATAACTTTTAAATAGATTAATATTGTACTATTGATACAGACAGCAAAGTTTTTTTATTTTAAGGATTATTTATAGACTGCCTGTCTCTAAGTGAAATGCATTAACTTAGTTGCTTAGAGAACATATTCCTTTCAAGCCAACATGCAACTGGAGAGCAGCAAATATTAAAACTGCCCAACAGACTTGCACTGAGGTAATAGTTTCACAGCTGAAACTGGGGGAGGCACTGCCAGGATCAGGTGTCACAACCACATCCTTTTGTGCTCTGAATTCCCTCACCTGTGTGAGTTCCATATTCAGCTTACCACCATCTGTAACAACAGCTGATGGCATAAGCTGAGAGCACAGGTACTCCCAGCCAGATCTCTCCTCCTGTGGGTCAGAGCACACACTGTGGAACCAGGCACTAAACTGAAGCCTTAGGGAACAGAGATATTCCACAAGGAGCTTGTCCCAGCTCCAGTGTGGATTCTAGAGCAGGCTGTCACCCCACAGCAGGAATTGCTCTGTGTGTCACACTCCAGCTAGGGCTAGGTATGGAACAGAAATAGCTGCAGTGACCTCCCAGGGACCCAATCCCACACTCACTCAACTTGTAAAGCAGCTGTGGGAAACTTGTGCATCTCTCATCTGCTTTGAAGCTCTCCTTTCCTTCAGGTCTCCAGAACATACAGTGTACAGCTTTCTACACATGAAAAAAACCTCTGCCATGTGCTTTAATGGGAAAGAACATCAGATTTCCCCATCTAGAAGGTGGTTTATGAATACAAAAATTTGATTCTTCTTTCAGAAGTCCAGTGCTTAATACAAGAGGACATGTGATTGGCCCTGATCAAAAGCATAAATTAATAGGGAAGACAAAAACAAAACACCACAAACCACAAAAAGCTCCTGACCCTAAAGTGGAACCCCCAAGAACAGCAAAAAATTATCCTGAATCTCTTGCCTGTAAATGAGCTATGTTTATAGGTGTAGTAAACATTATGTCTTTAACCCAAATAACTCTAACTGAATATTGCTGTCAGGAAAAAGACAAAAATAATTACTTTGTCCCAAGCTAGCATCTTAAGAATCAAAAAGATTGAAAAAAAGGCTTATTAAAAAAGGCCCATGCAATCAATACTGCCTTGGCATCATGATTTAAATTTCTTGTTTTATTTTTCATATACCAAGCTTCATCTGTGACAATAATAACAGGCCAAAAAGATTAGGATTGGTTTTGTTCCCTAATTTTTGGTCCTGGTAAATCTATATATCTGGCCAGTGAGAAATGGAGATGCCACTTCTTTTTTTAAAAGCCACTTAAAAGTTTCAGGGCCCTACATAAACTGGTTATTCAGAGTGAGGAAATAAAAATTTTGGGGGGCCAGAACATTGCTTGTTTAAAACAGAAGAGGTGCTACATAAAAAGTGAGCACACTGAGTGTCCCAGGATTCACAAAGCAAAGCAAGAACTGGCAAGTCCACGACTACTTACAGACAACATGCTCTCTGTATGTTCACAGTTCAAAAATGCACTTTATATCTTCTATTCCAGCCATGCCTGTGACTGGCACCACATAAAAACCCCACCAGCTGCAGATTTAAACACAGGTATGGAAAACACCATGGGAACAGTTGGTATGGACAGGTGACCACTGCTACAGCCCAACAACTCAGAATGCCAAACACTTCCTTGATAGCTTCAGAGATGCTACAAAAGCATCAGAGATAAAAAACTAGTTCAATTGGATAATGTTAGAGTAGGTATAAATTACATATGACCACTGTAAAGACAGAAGTGATGAAATGTTTGGAAGTTTTAGAGGAATGCACAAATACTCTGCTCACTTTAGAGGGCACAGACCTGCTTATACTGGAAGAAAACACTACAGAGAACATATGGGTATTACCAAGAACATAAAATGCAACAAAAATAGCACATATCAACAATATCAGTAAGGCAGCTCTTTGCTTTAACTGATACTCAGTCTGAAAGGATCCAAGAAGAGCAAAATGTCTCATCCAGCAAGAATTATCTTTGTTAAAATAAATAATCTAATCTAGAAACTTCAGTTAGAGTCTGAAATACAGTTGTTAGAAGAAAGTGCAGAAAGTACCAGTGAGGCAACAAAATCAGGCCAAAAAGCCAAAGCAGAAGGTTTAAAGCTACTAAAGTTAGTTTTATAGACAGCACTCTCAGGAGCCCCAAAACATCATTTTCATCAAAGGCTTTTTAAAACCCATGTTTTAACATGGGGATAAGGAAGTGTGTGTGGGGGGGTGTTGGTTTGTCATTGGTTTGTTTGGGAAGTTATGGACAGGACAGAAGGGCTGCTTTAGCTTCTTCTATGAATGACAAAATAGGCCTTTTTTGGTTTTTAGTACCTATACTAACAGGGACAGCCACCTCACTTACTAAGAAAGGCCATACTTGTCTTTCTGGTACATAGCTGTTTTCTTCTCCTATATCATGCAAGGTTCTTTTAATGAATTAATTTCAATTCATTCTTTAATTTCTTCATCTTTTCCTGCTTAGTATGTTTTAATTACTCCTCTCTACATCACTTCTGCTAAACCAGAAAAGTTCTCCCAAGCAATTACTCTGACTGCATCTTCCTCCTCCTTTCCAGGCTTGGATTTACACAGACACTCTTTCTTTAATCCCAGAAGTCACACCACACAGACAAGATATTTTGATACAGTAAAGCTATTGCTCTCTGGCAGGTGGAAGAAAGGAGGATTTTGTTGGGAGGTGTGGGGGGAGGGGAACCAGTCTATGTGTTTCCTGGCTGACAGACACTTCAGCTTTGCCCTATTTCTTACACTCAGCCTGTTTTTCCCAATCTCCAGATGTGGTGCCAGGCTCCTATTAGTGATCAGCCTGCTTGACACATTTTTGATGTTGCCATACATATAAGAGGATGTCACTGACATTCAACATCAGGGCTTTTTTTTTCCCTCTGGTGCCCAAAGCAGAAGAGTCTGCACAATGGCAGCAAAAGAAACACATCTTAAACTTGGCCAACTGTTTGTTCTCCCTAGGAGAGAAGCCTTCTGACACATGCAGTACTTTACTTGCCTTAAACTACATACAATCTAATCAAAAAGGTCATAGTTTATATTTAACAGGAAAGTTTACTACAAACCACAAGACTAAACTGATATTAGATGCAATTACTGGTCAAAAACCCTCTAAAAGGCATTAAAGTTAGAACCCACTGCAACCTCTGTTGGGACAGGAAGTTACTGACCTCAGTTCTGAGTCGCAAGTCTGGTAACTAAAAGCCCCTGGATCAAGTTTTGGGTCCCCTCACAGCAAAAGAAAGAGACAAATCTTAAGAGAGGGTCCAAAGTGGGGCCACAAGGATGGTGAAGCATCTGAAGGGGAAGCCTTGTGGGGAACAGCTGAGGGCACTTGGTCTGTTCAGCCTGGAGCTGGACTCAAAGATATTTGTGTGTCCATTCCAAGTCAGGATATCCTGAGTCTATGATTCTAAAGCCTGACACTGTTCAACTTTATTGCTGTTACTATTACTGTTAATTTATCCACTTTAGAAAAGCATCAGAGCTATTTTATATATCTAGTCAGCCTGATGACTTGACACTTAAGCTACCATAACATCCAATTAAAGATCAAAAAAAAGGAAATATAGTATCCTTTGAATTAAAAATCACCTAACTTCTACCACAAAACATGAAAACACTGCATGTATAATTATTATGAATTTTAGTTAAATTCTGAAGTAAGACAGTCCAAGATGTATTTCTACTAGAAGGATGCCCTGCTACAGAAGGACTAAGAAATCCATCCTAAAAAGTACATAAAAAGCTTCCAAACAAAAGCTGTGCCTTCAATACCTCTCTCAAAGCCTGTATCCATCAACCAAGGCATTTGTTCCTACCCTTATTCAAACTTAGTCTGAGTTCTTAACTCTGCATTCAAACCAAGCCACAAAAGCAGCTCAAAACTGCCCTCCTGTCACTCAAATAACCAGTAAGACATAAACAAGACAGACCCCCACCTGCCAATTAGGAATAGGCATCAACACTCAGACATCTGTCACACTGCTTCAGAGTAAAACACGCAACACAAAAGCTGCAGCAGCATTTTTAATAAAAGCCAAGGAATTTCAGTTCCATTGTTGTCTTGCTGCAGAATACAGTAAGGTAATGCAACCTCACCAGCAGATGAAAATCGAAGTTAAATGCCCTTTGCTACCAGGTAGGTGTTAGTATCAAATTTAAAGTTACAAGATACACAAACTTTAATGCTTTTAACCTGCAAAACCTTCAGCTGCAACTTCCTGTTCAACATCAGGATATCATCTTGCTGACCACCCACCAATGACCTTAAAAATAGAATCGTTCTTCCACTTTCGTATTCACCTCCACAAAACTGTCTTCCCTATTCCATGTAAACCCTGTCCAAAAGAGACAGTCTAGTCTCAGATCCTACAAGCCTTTATACACACTTCCACTCTGTAGGTAAGTGTAACAGTGCCACCTGAGTGTGAGTGAATCCATCTCAGTCACTTCAAAGTCCAGATAACAATCTGTGTAGTAATGACCATTAATAAAGTACTCCTGACAATGCTTTCCTGATGCTTCCCTGCCTCACCTTCCCTGCTCATCTATTATTGATGTGTTTTCTTCTACAGCTCCTACCATCTGGAGAAGCCCAAAAGAAATTTATTGAATGAGGACAGGAAATGCTGAAGCTTAATGGAGGGTGGGTAACAAAAACCCAAACCCCAACAAAGCAGCAACCAGTCCTCCGTCCATCACACAAATAAGTGAAAAGTGGAGTAGAAATACTCAATAAGGCACGATTTGACTTGGATACACTAAAACTATTTCCATTACACATTGCAGACATGGAAATTTCACTGCAAAAGGGAAGCTGACAATTTCGCTTGACAAAGGATTTTCATCGAAGTGTTCAAAGGTCAGTGAACACGTGCTTGCCTGCCAGAGTAGTGTCCTATTTTGGAAGATGTAGACTAAGGAAAAGTTACTTCTGTAAAATCAACAAATGGTTTCAACTCTCAGATACGGTACTATCTTGTGAGCAACTTCCTGCCAAATGCTGATATCATCCTGGATTAAAAAAATAAATACGACAAATTTTGTTTCTGTCAGCAAGCCTTTGTACTAAATCAGAAATGCTATCAGCTACAAAGATTCAACTTCACTATCATAGAAACCAGTTGATACAAAAAAGCTGAAAGGAATGCAAAAAATAAACCTTCTTATTTCAAATTATAAACCAAATCCAGTTTTACCAGACAGCACTACTTGAACAGCAAGTTAAGATACTTAGAAACTGCTAAATGAATGCTTCTGATTCTTGTGTATCATACTGAAACTAACTAGCAAAATGCACAAGATATTCCAAGATAAATTTTGCTTTAGGAGTTAAGTATGAAAATGAGCTGACTCAACTGCATTTTACTTTCCATGCAGAAGAAGTGCAAAAGAAGAAGTTTCCACTCAGAAAGCAAATTAAACAACATAACCTTACATAACACACCCCCGTTGTAAAAAAAAGTTTTATCCCATGGTCACAGTGAAAAGCTGATCCTCACTACAGACCACAGCAGTATTATGCCTTGCCAGCACTTTCAGAAATTCTAACAGAGCCCTGTATAAAAAATTAAAAGCTGCTGAAGGGCAAAGACCTGTCGTGTTTCAAGTTGCTTAAGGCCAATCTGTGCTTTTACAGAGTGAAAATACGTCACTTTGAATAACCCAGAGATTCCTGGTTCACTTCTCATAACTCAGCAAAGTCTGCTGAAGGAATTAATTATGCCAGGTAGTGAAGACAGAGACAAGAAGATGCTCTTGCACCAACACACACCAAAAAAAAAAGTCTGATAAATTATAAATACATATTCAGTGCACTTGTATCATACTTCTTATGCAACTGTTGGCAACAGGACACCAGGATGGAAGTCCCTGCAATGATTATGAGCATGAACAAAGTCTCCAGGAGAAAAGTCAAAGTTGCATTTCCTACCCTCCAAGCAATCTACATGGATGTTGTAGCCTCACAGGCACGTTTTGCATGACAGCAAAACAGAAGGGAATCTGCAGAGGATAATATGAATATACCATGCACAATGACAAAGTAACTACAATTCATTACTGACTTATTTCTATTAATATGTGCTTTGAGGAGAAGTAAAACAGTTATTCTATAATAATACAGTATTTCCATATCTTCCTCCTATTTAATTTTTTCCTTTTGGAAAGTGTTTCCTTTGCTTTGGTAACTGGAGTGCTGTAGTTTAACCCTGGTTAAACTACTAAAGAACAATGGGTGTAGGAAATTATAAGGAAGTTATCTGGTACTTGGCTGTGATGTGGGACTCTTTCATCATGGCAACAGAGATTGTTTTAACTTCTGGACCTAAAATCTAAGAAAAAAGTTGAAACTGTCAAAAATTTAACCCCACCATAGTTAAAAAATGACTCGCCTCACTCACAAACAGCATGTAAGTACATAGGGTAAAACAATAAATTTGATGCCAACATATCTCAAACATATGTCTTCTTCACAGATCAATACATTTTAAGTGTCATACTACTGCAGAATGCACTTCACAGAGAACACACAAACCAAACAGCCTGGCAGTTCATACTCCAGGAAAACTCCATGTACTCAATGAGGAATGCTAATCTGGGGACTTTAAAACTTGAACTGGCAGGGCAGCCTGTTTGGGGAAAGTGCTGCACCCCTGCACCTCCCTCCACACAAAGATTAATTATGATTTATGAGTCACGGAAAAAAAAGCAGAATTGTTAAAAATGGAATTCCCCCAAGCTCATCAGATGGACCAGTTATGACTGTAAAATCAACTAGTACTGAGAAGCCCTTAAAAGACAGAGAGAGAAAAGGCATGCAAGCACATCTTCAAGAACAGATTACAGCCATGTGATAGACCTACAAGTAATATAAGCAATACCAGAGGAAGACTGAAAAAACTCCAAGTATTTTTATTCAAGCATAGGTCAGCACTTTTATGAACAGTTTCACTATTTCCTGCATCATCAACTTTCCTGTTTGGAGATTCTTTGCTAAAAAATAAAAAGGGACTAGAACCATAAGAAGTAACTGTGAAATCACAACTATTACCTATAGAATTAGAAATACAACTCAGTTATTAAGTTTCTTCAAGCTGACTTGTTTTGAAAATAAGGCCCTTGCAGAAGCAAATATAAAGGAAGGAAATGAGAACAAATCCTGCATTTACTGGATAAGGTAAGAACAAAAACCAGCATATTCACAGTCCTCAAGACTTCAAAGTGAATCAGGTGAGAAAAAAAAAATCTATCAAGGGGCTAAGCTGCTCAAGAAATATCAAGAAAATGGCTGGAAGACAGACACACCCATTGATGTTAGCTATCTCTTTAGAAATACAAAGAAGTAGCACAGTACCAAAGTAGGCTTTTTTTTTTTTTTAATGATACAGCATTTATTAATGTTTATTAAGCCTTTTATTCTACCAGAGGTACATAATACTACCTGTTAAGGTAAAATACTACTCAGGCCTTCATCAGCTGGTGTTACTGATACAGCATTTTGAAAATGGTTGCAGAAAGAAAAGAAATGTGCCAGAAAAATGAAGAAAAACTCTTCTTAAAGAATTAGAAATGACACCACATCTAATTCAGTCAATCACACGAGCCTAAAAAAAGATTGTTTCTTCCTCACACACCAAGTTCTGCACAAAAAAAAATGTCTGAAATTAGGGTAACATAAAACAAGTTACACACTATTTCACCTTATCTTTAAAACAATTTCTTTTCAAGAAAGTCTATTAATTCTCTCAGTGTTATTTTTTTAACTCAGCATTAGTTTTGCCCTCCTAAATACTATAAACCTCCACTGCACTTTTCCCCTTCACCTCCTAAACGGTGTACTTCACTTTAAAAGTGACCTCAGCTACAAGTAGCCGAATATAACTGCAGTTTCAATTCAACTCTATCTCAGTGAAGGCCTTGAAAATTTTGCTCATGTTTATTTCAGCAGAGTATTTTAAAACCTTACAAAAACATAAGTCACAACAACCTGTTTTGATATATCACACCTCACTGTCATTAAAAAAGGTTAGTGAAGCTTAGAAACAAACCCCTTTATCACAACCAAATTTTGGACAAAACTCCATCTAGTCGCTAAGGAGCTTCTACAGTCGACTGAGGAGCTCGTAAGAAACTATTTCAAATCTCAAAAACGTGAGTACACACATGCATTAGAAGTGCGGAGGGAAGAATTGAGAGTAGAACCACCTGCCCAGGGCGTTCAGTCACTGTCTCTGTGCAGCTCAGCACAAGCCACAGGAAGCGAGAGCAACCCCTGCCCTCCACCGCTTTCTGAAAATTTGCACCTGAACACGAGCCGCCCCACGGGGGAGAGCCCGAGAAGCCGCCGTTCTCCGGAGGCCGGCAGCGCTGCGGGCTCGCCGCGGGCTGCGATCGCTCCGGGAAGCGGCCGCGGCCCCGCGCGCGGCACAACAGCGGCGGCCCGGCCCGGCCCGGCCCGGCCCGGCACAACTGTTGCTGCGGTCGGGCAGCGCAGGGCCGGCGCCGCTGCAGGAGCAGCCCGCACCCTGCGGGCCCCGCCAGGGCCGCAGCACCTTCCCCCGCCGGACAATCCCGCTGGCCCGGGCCCTGCTGCCGCTCGGGGCCGGGCACGGCTCGACCGCAGCCCCGAGCCCGGGCGGCGAGACGGGCGGTGCCCCCCGCCCTTCTCTCCTTCCTCTCCCTTCCTCCCCGCTCGGCCCCGGGCAGGATCCCTCTCCCGCCGGGATGGCGGCGCCCGGCCGTGGGCGCGGCCCCCTCACCGATGGTGGAGATGAACGTGGTGTTGAAGGCGTCCTCGCTGAAGCGGAACAGCAGGCAGGTCTTGCCCACGCCCGAATCCCCGATCAGCAGCAGCTTGAACAGATAGTCGTAAGTCTTCGCCATCTTCGCCTGGGCTCGGCTCGCCGCCGCAGCAGGAGGGGGCGAACGCGGGACGGAAGGAGGGCGGGACTCCGGCGGGAGGGGCGGGCGGAGGCGGGCCCGGGGCGCGTCACGGCGCCGGAACCGCCGGGCCCGGCTGTGCTGTGCTGCGCCGTGCTGGGCGGGCCCGGCGGGGCTGAGCTGAGCTGAGCTGAGCGGGCCCGGCCCGCCCCAGCCCCCGCCCGCCCAGCACGGCCCCGCCGGGCCCGGCCCTCTGCGGGACGGTAGGGCCGTAGCTGTGCGTGCGCGGCCCCACGGGGCTCAGTTCTCTCTCGAACCTAGCGGGAGTGGTGAGGGCACTCGTGTGCTTCTGTTAAATAATGGCATAACACTCTCACGTCGCCAATAAGTGAGTGTAATGTGTGACGTCAGAGGTTTACGTGTTGCCCTGGCCATGTCAGCTGAGAATCTTGTGTGCACAATTCAAAGTTATTTTCACGCTGTCTCAGGTAATGCTGTAAACGGGCATATTCTACAACAAGATATCTAATCTAAAACGTCTGAAATGCTTCCCCCATCTTTTTTTTTCCACTAATAATCTCTTGGTGTGAGGCAGCCTCATTATGTATTCATTAATTATTATTCTCCACAGGATGTCACAAGGCACTATAAAAATAAACAGCACTACTGAAACACTGCAAAATGACAAGGACTTATGGCTTTAATTTAATGTAAAAATTGTATCCTTCAGACAAGCTATCAACAGAACTCTCTAACACTATAAAAGCAGGAAAGATGTTTCCCCAAATCATTCATTAGAGTTTCTATTAGTTATAACTCAGCCTACAGTAAAAGGTCCTTTCTCACTTTTGTTTTTTTCCTTTTTTTATGTGTGTTAACTAGGCAAATGCCTGAGTACCTCTGCCTAGTTCAGGCCAGAATTTAAAAACATGGCTGCTTGGATCATTTTTTTACTGTAAAATTAGCAGTCAGGCTATTTAAATGTTGAGTTGTTACACTACTTATTACAATAATTGAGTTTATAAATTATAATGGCAACCTGGCACCAAAGCAGTCAGACCAAATTGGTTAATTATTTCAGTCTAGCATGAATAATTGTATTACAGGAAACTGAAAATGAAAAACTACTCTCTGAAATATTTTCCTGTAGCTGTACTTTCAGAGACATGAGTTGCTGTGTACAGTAATTATGGCCATGCTGAAGATTACTACACAAACACATTTCAGCAGTGAGGATAGAGTCTTGGGGTTAATATTCACTCTTGAGTCTTATGGAAAACACAGTCTTTCATGTTTCTGAACATGTTTGCAGTTGCCATCTGTTACTAATGCAAATGACTTCCTTCTTCAATGACACAGGTGCTTTGCAATGGTGTGTTCTGATTTGGAAAATTGCCAGTTTGCCACATTCAAGGGACAGATGTTTACTTAACCATGAACTTTAAAAGCAAGATATAAAAATTATGTTGCAAATTTTAATTTTCTAGAATATGAAACAAACCCCTATAATTGTTCAATTGTATACCTTGTAATATATTAGTAAAACTTTGAGAAGTACTATCAAAGCTGTTAGGGTTCAATAGCCACATCTCTATGATACCTGGTCTGTGAAAACACTTTGGAACTCAGTCTTTGTTATTGCACCAAATTAGAAAAGTTAGCATTTGGTTTATATTGCATTACAGTCAAATAGATCAACAATTCTTTTCTTTTCTGGCATGGGAGAACCACTGAGGGGAACATTGAACATGTAGGAAATATAACAGATTTGAAACTATGGTTTACCTTCTGTCACTGTGTAAAAGCAGATGGGACTGTAACAATTCGATTCTATTTTGTACATTTCAAAAAAGCAGAATTTAAAAACCCTTTACAATCCCTAAACTACTACCCTACCATTTTGCCTGAATAGAATCACAGAATCATTAAGGTTTGAAAAGAGCTTTGAGATCGTTGAGTCCAACCTTTGACCAAACACCATCTTGTCAACTAAGCCAGAACACAAAGTACCATCTCCAGTCTTTCCTGAATACTTCCAAGAATAATGACTCTGCAACCTCCCTGGGCAGCCCATTCAAATGTCTAATCACTGTTTCTGTGAAGAAATTCTTCCCAATGTCCAACCTAAACCTGCCCTGGAGTAGCTTGAGGCCATATCCTCTCCTCCTGTCACTTGTTTCCTGAGAGAAGAGCCCAATCCCCACCCGACTATACCCTTCTTTCAGTAGTTGTAGAAAGTGATAAGTTCACTCCTTTTTTCCAGGATAAACACCCTCAGCTCCCTCACCTGTTCCTCATCAGACTTGTGCTCCAGGCCCTTCCCAGCTCTGTTGTCCTTCTATGGGCTCACTCCAGCACTTCAATGTCTTTCCTGGATTGAGGAGCCCACTGGATGTGCCCCCCAGCACAGGGGGATGGTCACTGCCCTGGTGCTGGTGGACACACCATTGCTGCTACAGCCCAGGTGCCATTGGCCTTTCTGCCCACCTTTCTGCTCATGCTGAGCCACTGTCAACAGGCACTCCCAGGTTCTTTCCTGCTGGGCAGCTTTCCAGTCTCCCTCTGCCCAAACATGTAGTGCTGCAGGGGTTTGTTGTGACTTGAGGACAGGACCCAGCATTTGGCCTTGGCACGTAGATCCAGCCTGTCCTGATCCCTCTGCAGAGCCTTTTTGTCTCAACACTCTCATCCAACTTTGTGTCGTCCATGAACTTCCTAAGGGTGTCCCCAATCTTGTCATCCAGATCATCAATAAAGACCTCAAAAGGACTGAGCCCAGTACTCCTCCCTGGGAAACACCACTAGTAGTGTCAGGTCCCAGCTGGATGTGACACCATTCACCACCATGCTCTGGGCCCAGACATCCAGATAGCTTTTAACCAGAAAAGAGAGCACCTGTCCAAGCCATGGGCTGCCAGGTTCTCCAGGAGACTTGTGTGGGGGGCAGTGCCAAAGGCTTTGCTACAAGTGCAGACAGACTGCACAGCCTTTCTGTCACCCACTAGGGAGGTCATCTGGTCATAAAAGGAGACCAGTACCATAGTTCAAGCTCATCCAATAAACAGGTGAATCCTAATCGAGGTATAGCAGAATTCTATTAGTCACTGGGGTGTAGGAAAAGTGCATCTGTTAAAGTCCTCAGTTTAAGAAAGGAACTAATAGGAATAGCAAAATGTAATGATTACCTCTACTCATATGCACTAAGTTCAAAAGTACATACACATTTAAAAAGCCAGAAAACACTTGTTTACCAACACCTAAATTTTAAAGGAAAAACATTATATTTCTACTTCATTTGCAGACTCATTTTTAATTTCTCAAATGATAGCCATTCTTATTTCTAGCTTTCAAAGATCCTTTTCCTCCCTTTAGTTCAAAGGTGAGACTGGTTAGGTAAAAAGAAAATCTGTTTTCAATGAAGCTCTTATGCTCAATGCATACAGAATTGTAGAAAATTCTGCATCTTAATTGCTTAAGTACAAGGTTTAAAAAAATAGAATTTGAAACATGTTGGTAGAACTAAGACCCTGTTATCTTGGTACTAACTGGAATCAACAGGTCCAAGTCCTACAAAAAATAATCTTATGAGGCAGCCCTGCCCTGAATGCCACCTAACCTCGAGTCATTTATATGAGCTTTGCTCCTTAGCTTTTGAACTCTGCTACCCAATATAATAATATTTTCAATGCATATCTCTAACAACTCTGACAGGTGTCTCTGGAATTCATTCCTGTAGATGACCATCATGTGACACTCCTTTAAAAAAGGTCACTTATTCCCTGTTTCCAGTAAATAAGTCTTTCACTGAAGATAGATATTTCTATGCTCATTCTACACTTTGTCTTACTGCATTTGATAGGTTGATATGTCCTGCTTTTAACTCCTAGTTTTAAGATCAATGCATTAGTTTAATGTACAGAGAACAATAATCTCCTTTGCTCTAGTGATCTAAATGGATGAATTTTCCATGTGTATATTTTGTAGAACTTGATAGAGAAGAGGTTAAATTAAGTCATTATTGGGGAAAAAATAATTACATAAAGTATGTACAGTTCAATTCCAGAAGGAAAAAAACACTGTAAGATTCTTATCTGTAAAATCCATTAATTTCAAAGTTTGCTATTACAGTAGTGGTAAAAGTGGACTTTCTTCAGTTTCCACTGCTAATCTAAACTAACTGGACACAAGATATTTAAACCAAATTATTACATGCCACAGTTTACTCCATTAGTTTAATTAAATTAAATTAAAACTAATTCTGCAGTATAGGCAAAACCACAGTCAGGCCACATTCTGGATCAAACACACAACTTGAAGTGAACTTTTTTAAAGTGCAGCTTAAAGGTGATTAGCAAAAAGAAATCTAAATGCTCTTAACAACAGTATTACAGAGACACCCCCATTTTAGTATTCTAGAGAACCACTATAAGCATTGGTAGGGTAAATCTGGGTTTTAAAAATCAGTCATTACACACTCTGTCAGTGACCCCAGGCAGTTTGTACAGGGTTCTGTGGTAAAACCTCCCAAAGTCATCAGATAGCAAATCCTAAGGACCCACCCAAATTCAGGTACAGAAGGCCACAAATGGAGCAGAAAAAAGCAGTAGCAGGGGCAGCAGGTACTCATCACAGTGAGGGCTTGTAGGCTGTCCCAGGCCAGCAGGAACCCAGCACAGTGCATGTCCTCAGAGACACACATGCAGCTTCCAAACATGTGAGACTGACATTTGCAATGCAGGAAAAAAACCAACTGTCATTGTGTTGTTTTAAAACATTCCCAGATAAGCTTCTGGAATTTTTCTGTTGTCATTCTAGCAAACAGATAAAGTTTCTTGATTTTTGGGGTTTTTTTCTCTAAAATGAGATCAAAGTCATTGCTTGCTGGGAGAAGGCTGGAATGAGGAAGTTGTTCTCTTAGACCTGAATCTGTCTGTGTCTTAGTAGGCCAAACCACTGTTGTACAGACAGCATTTCTCTCCTTGCTAACTGATGCTTAAACTCAATGCTGCATTTCTGTTCTAAAGAGTGCATTTCATAAAAAGCTTCAATTGTGAGATTAAAGGTAATGCATTAGAATTGACTCATACAGTAGGTCATTGAACTACAAGCTGTTACAAAAAGGAAATGAATCTACAAGCAAAACCAAAATAGAGAACCAGAGGAATGTGTCCAAAACAAAACACATCCTGTTTTCAGATCATCCTGTGTGCCCTTCCTTCCACAAAAGCCAATTTCTAATGTGACTCTAAAGTCTTCCTCAGGCACCAAAGGCTCTTTGCAAGGGAAAGCTAGGAGGAAGAGGTGAAGGGCAGCACTTCAGAAGTTCTATTTTATTTTAAATGATGCTTTATATGTGGTGAAGGTGTTTTATTTAACACAGAAAAAATAATTCTCCTTCAGATACTAAATAAAAAGCCTTAAGTGATTGTCCTCTTTCCATTCTACTTGCACATAAATAACATGCATTTGAAAAGGACAGGAAGGTAGTAGGAACAGCAAAGACACAAGAACTAACTCTGTGCTGGTAACTGGTTTATGTTCTTAGCTTCACAGGACAGCATGCAGAGGAAAGTATGAGTCAGAACCCTTTCTATTAAATTCCCCATGATACAACAATAAATATTTCCAAAATATCTCTATCTGTATATCATCACCACACCAGCACATAAGGAAAAAATGCTAACACAGCATCCCAGTGATACAAGGCTGTGACAGTGAGGAGAGGAAAGCCAGTATAATAGCTTGGAGCACTACAATGCATGGGGCTATTCTGGCAGAATAATGTTTGGGGTGGAAAGTATTTTGAAAGTTGTTATAGTGTCAGCACTGGAGAAACCAAGCCCAGCTTTGAGAGTATTGTCAGAATGATATGCCTCTGTGAAATTACATCCTCACTTATGCTCACAGCAAACTTTCAAATAAGTTTTGCTAAATGCATCAGCTCCCTCTCAGAAGGGCAGTGTTCTGACATGTTCCCGTTGGACTTCATACCAAGTGATTTTTGTAAGGTCTGTTATGCCACCAGGAGGATTTCTATTGAACTACACTTTGAAATGTTCCAGGATAAATATATGTGATTTTGCAGATTATATTTGTGATTACTGACTTACAGAAAAAACACTCAGCCTCTTAAAAAAAAAAAAATTAAAAAAAATCCTGCTGTCTGCGATATTTTTATGTCTCATAAGTTCCCTAAATTGATTTAAGCACATGAATGATAACTAACAAAAAAATCTTCTGCCTTTTTTTTTTTTTTTTTTTTTGACTGGGGTGGGAAACTGCAAAAGAATATGCTCACGGGTACAAATTCATGCAATGCATCATTTACTATGAAACAACATACACATGTTCTGTTCTGTGTTCCTCAGAATAAGAAAGACAGGAAGGGGGTCCCATAGAGGCCCACAGAGAGGATGAGGGTTCTGGAATATCTCTCTTATGAGGAAAGACAGCAGGAGCTGGGCCAGTTTAGACTAGAGAAAACTGAGAGGGGATCTAATTAATGCATATTAATATCTTCAAGGCAAGTGACAAGAGGATTGTGCCACACTTTTTTCAGTGGTGCCCAGCAATGGGACGAGGAGCAACAGCCATAAACCAAACCAGAAAAAATTTCACCTCAGCATGAGGAGGAACTTATGTGCAGGGTGGCAGAGCAGTGGAACAGCTGCCCAGAGAGATTGTGGAGATTCCAAACCCACCTGGACACGTTCCTGTGCCACCGCCTAGAGATCTCCAGAGGAGCCATTCCACTCTAACAGTTCTACCGTTCTGTGGCAGATGAGCGAAGATTAGGCAGCAGCTGGAGGGGAGGCGGTGCTCTCCAGGCGGCGTTGCAGTGTCGGCGTACACGTGGAGCTGTTTTGCACGGTCCCGGTGCCGCCCCCGGCACTCGGCACAGGCGCGGCTGCGGCGCTGCGGGAAGGGCCGGCGGCGGCGGACATGCCTGTGAGTGTGCGCCCTGTACCCCTGCTGGGCACCGCGGCGGCCTCGCGGGGCTTGGGGCACAGCGGAGCCGAGCCGCTCGGCCTTCCCGCTGCTGCCGGCTCCGGGTGAGCCCGGCCCGGGTGAGCCTGGCCCGGGTGAGCCCGGCCCGGGTGAGCCCGGCCCGGGTGAGGCCCGGCCCCGGCCCGGCCGCCAGCCCGGCTCCCGTGCTCCCTAACAGTTTTCCTCTTGCCCCACCCAGCTGGCCAAAGACCTAGTGCATCCCTCCTTAGAGGATGAGAAGAGAAAGCACAAAAAGAAACGTCTCGTGCAGAGCCCAAACTCCTACTTTATGGATGTAAAATGTCCAGGTAAATATTTAAAATGTTCATACGTTGCGGAAGGACGAAACTAATTTTGTATGCAGTTCATCTTCATATAAAGGTTGATCGTTCTTTCTTTTATTTTTTTTTCTTTATCTGAGTTTGGTTTATCTGTTCTGTAGAGAAAAAGCTCTGTATATTGCTTTGGATTTTTTAACCATAAAAGTGGTCTCCATCTTTAGAAGAAGTTAATGTAAACAATTAGATTTGTATTTTCTGAAGGTTCTGGCATGAGGTCTTCTTTAGCTGGGTTTTTTTCCTTATATTGGAAGTTCCTACCTAGACACTCAAATAGGTTGGGCTGGTTTCCATGCCAAACCCATAAACGTTAAAAACTCATCAATATGAAAGTTCACATTCAATAGGGAAAAATCAAAATTTGTTGTGATTAAATTTTAGCTGTCATCCATTTTTCACAAAGAAAGATTTGTACAGTTACTATTTGTAATTTATACAGAGATCTGTTTTTCTGTCTAATGGTCCTTCTCCCTGCCAAGCAGATCTGTCATCAAAGGACCCTCCTCACAACATATAATCTATTTTAGCTTTCTGATCCACATGTGCTGAAAATGCAATCTCTGCTCACCTTTACCTATTTGTTTGGTATATCCACATCCAGATAAATCCTTTACAGGCTTTTTCTCCCTCCAAAAATACCTCTTGGCTAATTGAAAATACTTTTCAGGAGGAAGAAATGAAAAGTAGTGAAAATCACATTTTTAAGCCACGTATGAGTGATTTCATTCTTTTTTAAGTAATAGAATTTATAAGTTGTAGACAAAAGCATTGCATACGGAATTAGTGAAATTATTCTATGCAGTTCTTTCCATTTAAGTATTATGTTAGTTTTACAGAATGCAACCAAGCCTTACATGTACCAATTATTAAGCAGAAAGCAAACACAGATTGGAACAGCAGTGTTTATATTTCCAGCTGCCGGACTTTGTCAACAGCAGTGTTCTACTGTTACAAGTTAAATATTTCTCCAGCTACATGGGTTCTTCTATTCAGCAGAGAAGCTGATCTAGAACTTCTTTACAGGAGGCATATTAGGCTTGTCAGCCAGCAGGGTCAGTTAATTTCCATATGGGAGTCATACCAATTTCTGTTACCTAACTTGCTTTCCTGTGCATGTAAGTAAAGGCAAGCATTTCAGAACACAACAATGGTTTGTTTTGTTTGGCTTGGTGTGTTGTGTAATGAAATATAGATGCATTTTGGACAAGTGTATTTAGAGTACCTGATTCAATTGACACATAAAAACTGATGCTAGAAATACCCAGTGGAAAGTTTCATAATGCTGTTTTTCAGGATGCTACAAGATCACCACTGTCTTCAGCCATGCTCAGACAGTAGTTCTGTGTGTAGGGTGCTCAACTGTCCTGTGTCAGCCAACTGGGGGCAAGGCCAGGCTTACAGAAGGTAAGGGAATGTTACACAACCTAAATATGCCACTTACATAAATGCATTTTATAGCCTACAAAATATTTTAGCTTTGGTTTTGGAAACTGGTACTGGAATACTGATTTTGCAAATTACTTAGAGCTGGCTAGTAGAAACATTGCTAATAGGCCCAGAATTGTGATTTTTTTCTTTAGATTCTTTGTTTTTAAAGGGCTGTACACATATGCCAGGCAGCTAAACACCTACACTGTCATCAAACATGCTTCATTTTTGGTGAATTGTTATTCCCTTCAGCTTATGTAATGAATACTGCTGTTTAACTCTGAGCTATGTTTAAAGTGTTAAAAAGCACCATCAAAGGAGTAGGGTACTTTCAGCCAGCTAAAGTAATTCTGTGCCACTGCTAGTCAGTAATGGTTTGCCTGTTTGTTTTTAAGCATCCCTACTGTAAAGCAGTTCCCTGGCTCAAAGAAAATTTGTTTCATGAAAATTATAAGGGAACAAAAACCACAGATAATGTATATACAGATAACTGATATAACACCAGTATCTTTGAGTACAGCCCAGTGTCTGGGGTATATGAAAAGCACTGGAAATACTTCATATCTCTACTCACGTGATTTCTTTGCAGGCTGTTCATTTAGAAGAAAGCAACACTAAACAGTTCAGCATGTGATTTTTGGATCTGTGTTCCTGAAAGCCTTACTTGTTTAAGAATGCCTGTTACAACAACAATGTAATTATGATTAATTTTCTACAAATTACATGTTACTGCTGACTAATCTGCTGGAATCTCTTTTTCAATAAATGATCTAAAGTGCAAGTTTTTCCTGTAAGTTTGCAGACAACCAAGCTCTATTTTTGTAATTTTACGTTTAAACAGTAAAAACCTTGAACTTCCTGCATCCTTCCCCTTGCTAATCATAAACTACAGCAGTGTAATGCATATTGTGTCAGAAATTGCTTTAGGAATGCATTTTGTGTGTTTTATTTTTGCAGCTACCATAACTGCAAGGGTTGCAAAAGCTAGATAAGATTTTAAATGGCTCATTTGCTTTCAATGTTGCTGTAGTGCCTTCCCCATCTTGACTAATATGGTGATAAATAAAAATGTAAAGTTACTCACCTATGTTCTGCCGTTTCTCTGGAACACTTGGATTTTCCCTCCCGCTAATTTGATCTGAAGACTACACTTGATATTCTAAACTGAGATTTCTATTGGGAAAAAAAAAAAAGTTCTTTGCAAAGCACTGAAAACATTCAGTATAGAGAAGGCAACTGGAGGTGTGAATGTGTTGGGGGTTGTTTTTTTCCCCCTCCCTGTCTGTCTGTGGAATTTTTTCCCATTGCCACGCTAAGAAGTACTGATGGCTAGTGCCAGGGGGAGGTTCCCTGTTCTGTTTTGGCCTTTCTCTCGAAGGGCAGGGGGAAGGCAGAGGGGAACAGCACGAGATGAGAGGCAGGTAAAGGAGAGGTGGGGGCAGATGCTCGCTGTCTCGCTCGTTTTGGCTCTGGTTCTGGGATCCCGCCCCGAGCGCTCCTCCGCTGGTGTCGGACCCCGCAGGGTGCACAAGTGACGGAAGCGGCGGCGGGGGCCGTGAGCGGCGGCTGCTGTTACCAGAAGCGGCCGCGCGGTGGCGGTGGCGCCTGCGGCGCGCTGCTGGCGCGGTGTGACGTCAGGCGCGCGGGCGGTGACGTCACGGGGCGGAGCGGACGATGCTGAGCCGGCTGCAGGAGCTGCGCAGGGAGGAGGAGACGCTGCTGCGGGTCAAGGCGGCGCTGCACGATCAGCTCTGGCGGCTGCGGGTGCGCGGGGACAGCGCGGGGACAGCGCGGGGCCGGGCCTGGGGCGGGAGCGGCGCGAACCGGCCGGGCCTGCCCCTCAGCCCTGCCCCGATCCGCCACGGCCGGGCCCGGTTTGGGGTGGGGAACGGAGAGCAGGGAAATGCAGCGGGTGCCAGGTGCGCTGAGAGGTAAAGGTGGCTGTGTGCAGGGCACGTCTCAAACAGGTAAAGGTAACTGCGAGTGTGTGTAGGAGCCGCCTGTCAGGGGTACCTGTGAGTGTATGTGTACATCAAGAGAGAAATATGAGTAGGATATATCTTTAAGAGGTAAGTGTGAGTGTATGTATAGTTAAGAGAGAAGTATAAGTGTGAGTAGGTGTATCTCTAAGAGGTGACTGTATGTAGTATACATTAAGAGATAAATCTAATTGTGAATGTAAATAGGATACATCGCCAAGAGGTAAATGTGAGTGTAGCTTAATACATTAAGAGATAAATGTGAGTATGTAAGCTACATCTCTAAGGGATAAGTGCAAGTGTATGTAGGATACATTAACAGATAAATTGAATTGTGAGTGTACATAGGGTACATCTCTACAAGGTAAATGTATCTTAATGCATTAAGAGATAAATATGAGTATGTAGGCTACACCTCTAAGAGGTAAATGTGAGTGTATGTAGGATACATTGAGAGAAGTGTAATTGTGAGTATGAGTAGGATACATCTCCAAGAGGTAAATGTGAGTGCATGGTTTCCCTAGATGATGGGTGGAGAAGGGATAGTTTGAGGTAGTGGAACTGAAGACTACTCATGCATATTGTAATAAAGGAGCTTGAAACAGAATTTTAGATGTACCAAAGCTTTTGGAAGCCTGGCAGGTAAAACCCCCAAACGGGCGGGTCAGGGGCGTTAAGCAGAGTGGGGCAGGCCGGGGTTGGCAGCTGTGCTGTGCTCACTGAGTGCCAGCAGCTCGGTGGCTCCCTGCAGGTGGAGGAGCTGGCGCTGCAGTCCATGATCAGCGCCGGCGAGGAGAAGGTCCCTGTGCCCCTGCCAGCCCTGGCCGAGGACACTCAGCAGGTGAGGGGGTCCCTGGGGTCCCTGGGGTGGGAGGTGCCAGCATGGGCAGAGCTGGCTCTGTGTGCTTTTCTTGTGCAGTTCCTCCTGTCACCTCGCCGATGCTTCTCATCCCTGCAAAGCTCACCTGTAAAATGTCTGGTTTGCTGCTGTTCCAAGGTTTTTACCTCTTGCCATCCCCAAAAGCAATGCAGTGTTTCCAGGGGGATTGGGAAACACCTGTGTGGTGTAGCTTCAGTTCACCATTTATTAAATATTTTGTTTAATGCTTGTGACACTGGGGTGGCACGGGGCTGGGATGGAGGCACATGTGCTGCAGCTTTTCACTCCATACCTGGCCAGCCTGAGCCAGCTGCAGCTTTTCCATGGAGATCAGAGCCTTGTTGCTGTCATGGGCTCTCAGATCTTTAATTAACAGCTCTAACAATGATTTGAGAAGCATTTGGTGTCTGTGCTGGGTTTGGTAATCAGCCCTTTTCTCGTGACACTCTTGTGCAGATGGACAACGAGGCTGCCATCAATCAAACTGAGTTACACCTTAGTCTTCAGGATGATAAAGAGGAAGAAGAAGAGGAGGAGGAATCTGATTCTTGAGACAAAGAAAATCAGAGATGGTTTTTAATACAGACTCAGGAATTTCTTCTTCATTCATGTGAAACTCACCAAGTGATTTCCATTTTGTGCTGTGTGGATATGAACTGTTTGATATATCAGAGTCAAGGGCAGTGACACTGAACACAGGAATTTCACAGGCTGGGCACATCTTGATTCAGATGTTGAAAGAATGAAAATCTGCTGCACAAATATGTAGCATAATCCATTCCACATTTCAAACCTAATGTAGCTCTTACAACATCTTTGTATGTGGAAGGAGAAGTAATTGATCAACCAAACTAATTAACACGTGCACTAAAAGCAATAATTTTGTTCTCATTTCCTGATGTGAGAAACAAATCCAGGTCCTGGAGGCTGGTGCTACCCCAGTGATTACATTATAACCTCATTTGCCTAAACTGGGAATTTGAGATACAGGGTGAGAAAAGGTGTGTCCAGGGCTGTCTCCAGCCTTCAGCTGCTGTGTTCTCAGTTCCATGGAAAGCTGGAGTTACTCCCAGAGTCCTCCCAGTGTCAGCCCAATTCTGAGCACAGCAGGGAGGTCTCTATGTCCCCTGGTGTTCTTCAGTTCTGTTAGTGTGTCCCAGAGAAGGATTTTCTACTTCTGCTCCTTGAGAGCAGCAGCCAAGAAGCCTTTTATTTGTCCACAAATTACAGAACAAGAAATGATCTGTGGTGCTTCTAATAAGCTAATACTCCTAAATTGTTGTTCTTTTCTTTTTCTCTCATTGTAACCTAATAAATCAAGACAAGGTTGCCTGCCTTCATGTGATTCTCATGAAGGAATTTAAGAACTTGGTTATAAATGGAAAGTGATGTGAAATCTCCACAATTTTTGTATTTGGAAAAGTGTCTGGTATCCTGGGAGTGGTCAGAACTGACATTCAGTGAATTCCTGCCACTGTTTAATGAGTGTTAATTTGGCTCTTGTTTGGTTTGTACCAGTGGAAACCATTGGGATGTAAATGTGGCATCATCCTGTACTAAAGACTGTTTGCGTTGTGAGGATCCTGGATGTCTTAAGGAAGGAATTTAAAACAGGAGTGAAGAAGAGATTGTTTAACAAAGCTTTCCCAAGCCTGACAGGTAAAAAAGCCCCAAAAGTCTGAACCAAAAATGCTCTGGTCAAATAAGCCCTTGCAGTGAGGTGTGTGAAGAGCTGGTTTGGGAGAAGCTCAGGAGCCATCCTGGCCTTTCTTGGCACATTTCAACTCCAAAGGGTAATTTTAACTGTTGAAAAATGTTATTTGTGCCCAGCATGGTTCAGGGTAGTTTTCATGAATAGAATTGCTGCTGCTTTTGTGAACAAGTCCCTTGCTTTTGGATTTGAACAGCCCAGTTCTAGTGCATGTTGCAATAAATTTTCCTGCTGTCCTTACACACAACTGTGCTTGCAGTGTCCAAATCATTGCTGCATTGTCTGGGGGAACAACCCAAAGTGGGAGCTCAGCCTCTCCAACCTTGCTGTGTGTTTCTTGTAGCAAACACTAAAAGGTTCTGGTGTGGCTCTGTTTGCTGGGTGTGGGTAAAGTTCAGGGAAGAGTTTAATTTAAACCCTCCCAGCTGTCACTTCAGGTCTCATTCCTGCCAGGACATGCTGCAGGAAGCCCTGGATGTCAATGAGTCATTTCCTGCTGGCCCAAGCTGTGCCAGCCCTTTGATAGCTGATCCTTTGGCCGTGTGGAAGTTCATGTCCCACTGATGGGGATTCCTTCTGGGGAAGAATTTCAGGCATTTCCTCATCCAAAGCATCCTTTCAAAGAACTGAAATTTATAGTGCAGTGACCAGATTAAAGCCTCAGTCAAGTTTTAAAAAAAAGCTTCAAGAAGTTACTTGATAATATATTTATTAAGAGAACCCATTGCTAAACATCTGAGAGAATAAAACAATAAAGGATTTTCATACACTTTTAGACACTAAACACAGTTGTCATGACTCTTTAGGTTAAAAGAAAGCAAAGTGCTTGGATCATTGTCTCGATTCCATAGGACACTTCCAAGAACTAACTTTTAAAAATCAATTAGAAAGACATACATCACTAAATCCAAGGATGATGATATGTTCGAAAAATAAATATAGAAATATGAACAAGTCTACAATTAGAATATTGCCCTATGCATTCCAAGAAATGCAGAGCTTTTGCCTTCTTCACCTGCAAAGAGAGAGATCTCTAGACAACAGCAAAATTGGAGCCTAACTTTTGGGAACAGCTGGGCAGCAGCAAAGCATGCTCACAGACAGGCTCGGAGCATCCCGATCCCGAGCCCGGGGAGCTCAGGGAAAGCATGATTGAAGTACCAACGATTTACAAAGAGTCTTGATAAAGTTCAAACAAGCCAGGGGCCAACCCCTAAGCCCCAGTGATATTTTCATTAAGAAAGAATATCCATAATCACCTAAAATCAGCAAGCACTGGAACTTACACAGCTTACATTTGGTCAGTGAACGACGGAACCCGGTACGATACCAATTAGTTTAGGACGAGATTTAAAACCGTTTTGGCACATGCTATCGAGACATTCTTCCTTAAGAGGTGAAATACATGTTTGAACAGGTACAAGCTGAGGAGAGAGGACCAGGAGAGCATGGTTGTCACCAGAGGTACAGTCCAGGAGCTGCCCCCGGGCTCAGACGCCGGCGGCGTGCGTGGGGGTGCTGGGCTGGTTAAGGCCGATGGTGGAGCAGAGCCACCCTGCAAAATCCACCTCCTCTGCCTCGGATCTCTTGATGAAAGCATGGATCTGGGCACAGGAGAACAGGGTCAGTGTGCCAGCTCTCAGACTGCTCAAGGAACAGCCCTCAGCAGCACCCAGTACCAGAAATCCACTTGGAGAACTGAGCTGTAAAACTTTACAAGCCATGTGGAGGGCATACAATAACGTGGTGGTTTGTAAAGGTTTTTTGAATTTTTTTTACACTACAAAGTGTAAAAACACGTGGAGAGTTTTGCACAGAATTGCAGAACACCCAGCACCTGGTAAAGTGTCCCAGAGGAATCCTGGGATTCCTGGAATAACCTGCCACAGTGCTTCCTGCAGAGCACTTGCAACACAGAAATGATAAGGATGTGACTCAGCCACTCGAGGTAATACTCTGGAAATGTCTGCCTGAGCACTAAAAGGCTTTTTTGTAATTAAAAGTCTCTTTGCATTTTGCACCATTTTTGTACAGCAGGGTCAGGGCAGGGCAAACCTGATTTTCTGCAGTACAACTGAAGTCCTGGCATTGCACTTAGAACCGTGAAAGGATGCACCGAGACTGATCTGGTTATTTCCCACAGGGAAAAATGCAGCATTTGTGTTGAGTTCTACAGATCTTGCAAGACAAAACTGGTAAAAAAGTGACAAATTTGGTGCTTCCACAACAGATGATGATGTGGAGCTTTGTTCTTTTGTCATCCTGTAAGTATTAATCAGTATTTTATTATTCAGTAATAAACTCAAGAGACAATTGTTTTGTTAATTAACTGAAGTCACCCATTTTGATTATCAAATGGCAGACTCCACAACCCACTAGAGTTTTGGTCTCCTTGCCAGTCCCTGTTGTAGGAAGGTGTGAAACCTGCAGCCCTTGGATCTCTAGCTCAGAAAAGCAGCTCCTCCTCAAGCTGAGCTCGAGGCCATGTGCTCTGATCTGCTCTGGGCCAGCTGAGGAAGCCAACCTGCCTGGGAAAGGGCTCTTAGATGAAATTAAAAACCACTTACCATCAGCTGCTTCAAGTCGGCTCTCTCAGCAGGATTTTTAATTAAACTAGGAAAACACAAAGTGGTGCACAAGTTACACTCTATTATCTTTTAAAATAAGGCTCAAGTTGTGTCCTGTTGGTTCTACTGCTCTGGTCTGATGACACCACTCCATAAAAGCATCAGGTGCCTCTCAGGCAGAGATGGGAGCCTGCAATTCCCTTCTGTGGCTTCCACAGCTCCAGGTAAGAAATTCTGAGATGTCTGAGACTGATGAGTGTCTAAACCCATTTCAACTACAACAACATGAACCACTTTATCCCTCACATTTCTTTGCCCCAGGTCTCTTCAAGCAGGGTTATTGCATGACTGTCCTTCCTTTTGGAAGCTGTAAATAGATAAATAAATTGTTGAACTGCAATGAGCTGCTCCCTTAGCACTGGTTCAGTGCTGGCATCACTGAGGAGCAACTGGGAAAGTGAAGAGGTGGGGGAATGGCTGATGGGATAAAGGTGTTGGTTCATGGCCAAGGGAAAACATCTGGAGCCTGCAGATTCTGCAGCCCATGGCACAGGCACTGCAGGGTGATGTGCCTGAGCCCTGCAAAGCTCTCTGTGCCCTGGGTCACTCCTCAGGCTGGCAAGGGACTGCTCTGAGCTGCACACAGCAGCAGAAATCCAGTACCAAAGAGGGAAATCTCCCAGAGCCTTGGGATTCCTCTGCATGCATGTGCTGCCTGTGAGATGAACTTCAGGCAATTAATACCCAAAGAGGATTTTGCTGATTGCAATCCTTACATTTGTCCTGGCCTGGAGCAGGGACTGTGATTGCCAAGTGCCTGACAGACAAAGCAGGGCTGAGCCCATGTGTCCCTTTGCCACTCAGCCACAGAGAAAATACAGAGAAAATACTCACCATTTGTTAACAAAATCTTGAAATTCAGAACCAAAGACACCATTGGGCAATTTTGGAGGTGGCTGTAAATAAATGAATAAATAGATAAATAAATAAATAAATAAAATTTTAAAATCAGCAATCATTCAGCATAACTAATACATGATGATGCACAGCCTGCCCAGGGATCTGCCAGTTACATGTCCCACATCTGAGCAAAGCTAGAAAACCCTGGCTGATTTGGGTTATTACCCTCAGCTGCAGGACTTCAGATGTTTCAGTCATAAATCAGATTTTCCCTGGTATGGGGTTGGTTTTGGTTGGTTGTTCTATTTTCTCCATACACACACCTGAATGAGGTGAGCACAGCCTCAGCTCTCATTAAAGAAGGCTCAGAGCACTAATTAGCACCTGTCATTCTCCACACTGCTGAGGGGAGATGCTCTGCACATCATTAGTTCCATAATCCTTTTGATGTAATTTTTATGTCCTTGGGAATGAGTTTGTTCAGAATCTGAATTCAGAAAGAATTCTAACAAATAAAGAAGGGGGATGCACCTGCATAAACCTGCATGTTACTGCCTCATCCTCCAGGACTCTGCTACAGGATCAGGGTTAAGTTTCCATCCTTACACTCAGTTACTTTTATCACAGAGCAGAGATACAACCTGCACTGCTCCCTGCACAACCTGTGCTAGATGGAGCAGCTCCTGCTGAAAAGATTTGTGCTCAATCAGAGGTGGCACAAGATAATCTTTGCCAAACTCTCAACTCCTGCAGCTTTTCAGCCCAAACTGACCCTTCATGCTGCAAGAGCTGCAGGAGCTGAAGTAATTCAATGCTAACTCTATTCCCAGAGACAGTGCTGGCAGATTGGGGTGTTATATAATATGCAAAACAGATTTGTAATCTGAGAGAACTGTGCAAGCAGATGAGTTACAGAAGCAATTTATTAATTTATCAGTGGCACAGGCAATGCAGGGACCCAGACAACAACTGTGCCTTTCAAATAGGTGAGTTGGACAGTTTTCAACAATTCATCCAGCTGGAAGAATTGTTATCCAGCTGCTACAAATGACAGCTAACATAAGCATGCTATTTTTAAATTTTTAAATTTTTTTAAGAACACAAGCAGTGAAATCCCACAAGTTTCAGTGATGTTTGTGAAAATACTGGAAACAACCCATTCTAAAATATGAATTTCTAGCTCTGCAGCTTGGCTATTTGAAAGATAAGACAATTATGTCTTATCAAATATGACTTATCAAATAAACCAGACTAAACAGCACTAACCCCACAGTTCCCCAAATTCCAGAACACTTTAAAAGTTTACAGTTGTAAAGTGGAGATTTTTAAGTTTATAAATTACCTCATTGACAATGTAATCCAGAAGTTCAAAGATTGCCATTGGGGGTCTGCTGTCTGATCCATAGGCTGGAAGAAATGGGAGAGGTGGGATCAGTGTCACTCTCCTTCCATGGCTTTAGGAAGCCCAAGTCTGACACTTTTGGCACCTGGCACCCAGATTTACAGGGAAAAGATGTAACAGGAAAATGCTTTCATGCAAGGAGGCATTTCCAGTTCTGATCCAAAGCATTCACTTCTTTGGGAATCATCCTGCTTCAGTTGGATCAGCATCTTGGAGAAAACCAGAGCAAGAGACTGGGATCTGTCCCAGAGCAGGAGACTGGGATCTGTCCCAAAACAAGGGACTGGGATCTGTCCCAGAACAATGAACTGGGATTTATCCCAGAGCAGGAGACTGGGATCTGTCCCAGAACAAGGGACTGGGATCTATCCCAGAGCAGGAGACTGGGATCTGTCCCAGAACAAGGGACTGGGATCTGTCCCAGAACAATGAACTGGGATCTATCCCAGAGCAGGAGACTGGGATCTGTCCCAGAACAAGGGACTGGGATCTGTCCCAGAACAAGGGACTGGGATCTATCCCAGAGCAGGAGACTGGGATCTGTCCCAGAACAAGGGACTGGGATCTGTCCCAGAACAATGAACTGGGATCTATCCCAGAGCAGGAGCTGCTCACAAGAATCACCAACAAAAGGGTCTCTGGATTCTCACAGGGCTCCTCCCAGTGAAGCTGAGCCTGGTGCCCAACACAGCCCTGTGTTTTCAAAAGCTGCAAGCCCCAGTGTGCAGACCAGGATCAGATAAAAAAGCCCTTGAAGCAGGAAGGAAATGAATGGGTGCTGTAACTCACAGCTCATGGGTCGGCCGGGCGCTCTTTGCCTGGGTGAGGTCTCTGTCACTGGAGAATCTCCCTCCACGGGGCAGCCAAACATCAGCTCCAGCTCCTTGGAGTCAGGAGGGGGAATGGGGTACCTGCCAATGGCCATCTCTACCAGGGACAGCCCCATGCTCCAGATGTCTGACTGCACTGAGTAGTGAGTGCCCTGCAGCCTCTCAGGCTGCAAAACACAATGGATGGGGAGAAAAGGCAGCTTTGTAACAAGAAATTACCAAAAATATTACATTCTGCAATAACCTGGATCAATTAAAGGATGAAACCACAACTTATTACAGCATACTGAAATGAGTGACTTCTTGCTATTTTCCTGGAAATCTGTATTTCCTGAAATTCCCCAAACATTTCATCACTGCAAACAACTGTGAGACTCTTCAGAAATTAGTCTCTTATGTGCTGTTTTATTTCTTTAGCACACATTTAATGGAAGTATTACACAAGGCTCTGCAGGCAAGATCAGACTCAGCCAGAAATCTGGTTTGTATTGTCTTTAGGAGATTCACACAGAGTAAAGACATTTAAGTATGGGATTTTTTTGGTCAGTTGAATCATGATCAGAAGTGTATCTGACTATTCCAGTCTCACTGCTTCACAGATCCTGTTTTGAGCAGTGTATTCACCTCCTGCTTCTGCCAAAACCAGCAGATGAATGCTGCACCAATTTCTTTTGCACCTTCATTTTTGTACCTGCTTTGTCAGTCTATGCTCAGTGCTGAGATTACTAAAATATTGATCTGCTTCACCCTTAAATCCATTTTTACTAAGAGTTCTCAAAGAAAACATGCACTTTTCTGTAATCTCTTTAAAAACAAGCTCATATTTTACCAAAATAGTGCAGATTCTTCTCTGATTACATGCACATATTGGAAAAATACATATGTAATTTGAAACTCCCTCTCAGAGAATGTGAGAATGCAGTAAAGCCTCTTGTTTCTGCCAAAAGGAGGTGATAGTTTAATTAGTTTTGTAGCATTTACTGAGATTATATTTGAGTTTTCTCCAGTGTCCAACCTCAGTGAGTTCCAAAGCCATCTGGAGAAAACTCACAACTGCTGGACAGCAAAACAAATATCCAAATCCCAAGATTTTCAAAACATATAAGTGTAAAGGAAGGTGGGTGGATGAAAAAGAGCAGGAAACAGAGAGACCACTTGTCATATAAATATAATTAAAATCTAGAAATTTGTTAAATTTAAACACTGTTGTTTTTACACACCTCCATGTGGTAAAAAGGAGTGTTTGCATGTAGTAATTCTGTTTGTTTTTGTAGGTATAGAAGTGTGCAAAGGGAGCTACTGCAAGAGAAAATCCTTCAGACACTACCAAGACAAAATCCCCTTCATGGCTTGGTCAGTGATGCCAAAGAGCAAAACCAACTCTCAGCCTGTAAAAACAACAAATTGAAGAAAACTGAAGGCAGACAGCACTTGGCTCTCATCCCTTCTCCTGAAGAGCCAGGGAAAGGCAGGAGCATGGAGGAGCTGGAGCTGTGGATTTGGTTTTGCTCATTAGCAACAGTCCCCAGATGTGAGAACTTCAAGCCCAGCCTGATTTCAGGTGTGTCCCCAAGGCAAAGTGACACAAAGCCAGCCCAGGTCTCCTGCTGAAGAGAGGCAGCACTAAAGCTTTTTCCCTTTAAATCTAAGCCCACACAGTTTTAATCCCACAGCCAGAGCTGGGAACAAGTGCAGCAGTGAATTGTGTGCTGAACAAGGGGAGTGAGAATAAAGGAGCTGCTCTGCCATCAGCTGGGGATGATTCCCACAGAGAGCTCATGTGGGAAGAAGTTCCAAGGTATTCCTCATCCCCAGAACACCCTGGAAACAGCCCCACATTAATTCCTTGCCCACTCCCAGGATTTCCCCTGTTGCTGCAGCCACTGTGGGATGTGGGAGCTGTTCCACATCCTACAGAGCAACCCCAGCAAATGCTGGAGTGGGAAGAGAACCACATTTTCCAAGGAAAACAAACCATAAACACTGGGTTTTTCTGGGAGATGCACATGTACAGCCCTCAAAGGCAAGGGCTGACTGGGTTCTGCAGTGTAGACACAGCCCCAGCTCTTCTGGAATGTTACAAATATTCCAAGTTTTTGGTTTTTCCTGCAAGTTCTTCTCCCCTGCCACACGCACAGTCTGATATGACACCAGAATATTCCTGGAATGCAGGAAGAGCTGAACCAGGAACAGCAACAGTTGGTTCTTGTTTGATCACCAGAACTGAGAAAACTCAAGCCTAACAAACTCAGAGCTGTAGAATCTGGATTTAAATCTGTACTTACAGACATGTAGGAGCGTGTGCCAACAAAGGAGTTTGCCATAGAATCTATCAGCTGCCCACTCACACCAAAGTCACAAAGCTTGATTTCACCTCTGGAGTTTACCAAAATGTTGGATGGTTTAACATCTGGAAAAACAAATGAATGGATGATTTAGGAGATAAAACAGGAAATCTGACAATGCAAGGTGAGAATTCTCCTGTGCCTCCTTTCGTTTGCCTTCTGTGACACAATTCTGTCCCTCCTCTGGGAATCATCAGAGATTTGGGTCCTTGCCAGGTCCATCTCACAGACTGCCTATTTACTACAAATAAATAAAAAGAAATGTTGGAAATTACACATGCAAAAAAGCTTGTCAGTTTTTTTGATTTCACATTATTTAGTAGCTTTTAAATATGAGGTTTGGGCATCCACATCCTCCTTGTAGATAAATGGTCTCCTTTGAGATAAATAAGTGTACAACAGCATAACTCCTCCTGAATGATGATACTTTGCCTAGAAATGATCAATAAAGAGGCCCTACATATTTCTTTTACAAAGGTCAATTAATTTCAGCAGTCACACTATCATTCCTTCATATCTACATAGGCATAAATCATTCTATGGCCAAACACTCCCTGGAGTGGGTTCCTGCTTTCTGGCTTTGGGTTTGTTGGGGTTTTTTGGGGTGGTGGTCTTGGTTTTTTTTTGTTGGTTTAGATTCAGGTTTTTTGTATTGTTTTGTTTTTAAAGCTCTGAAAAAAGAGTTCTCCTATTATTGAAAATGTGTATTTAAAACTATTTGAGGTTGTTTTTTTTCCTGTGACAGAGCCCCCTCATGATTTTGAATTCATCACTTTTCCTAAATGGAAATTTAATAAGGGTCACTGGTAGCTTAGCAACTAATAACAGCTCTTTGTGAATGCAAAGGTACAGGGAACAAGTGTTCAGTGTTTCTTCTATAGCTGTAAGGAGGTTTTTCACTGTATCTCACTGCTTAGCTGGTCATTACCAACACATTATCAAAATAAGCAACCAACAGCCCACATTGGCAGAGTAATCCTGCAGAAAAAAAGGGAACTGGAAAATTGTTTTGAAGAAAGAGAATTGTAATTTCACTTTAGAGCAGACTCAGAAGTCTAGAGGCTGTCACATTTTCATTTGCTCTTCACTTTTAAGCCCAGATCTATTCCAGGAGCTGCCCTTTGGCTGGGATGTCCCTGGGAACACAACACTGATGTGACAAAGATCTCCATGCAGGAGGTTTATGCCTCACTGAGCAAGATCCATGGGGAGGGGAAAAGAAAACAATTTCAGCTGTTCTCCCCACCTCCCTTTTGAGGAGTAACACAAAGTTTGGATAATTCTCTGCTTTGGGAAATTGTGGCTCCGTTTTTTTGTCCCTCCCATCCCTTTCCAGGCAACTGAAAGTGTCCAGGCACAGTTTCCTGGTGTGATTTGTGCATGGAAAATCCAGGCAGATATTTTGTGTGTGCTGCTTTCAATCCCCCAGCCCTGGGAGAGGATCTGGCCTGCTGGGCACACAGCTGGACCAAGCTCTGCCTCCTCTGGGCAAGCCTTGGACACCCACCACAGGGACACCTCATTGTGCAAAGGAAGAATCCAGGCTGGGAGCTTCACCTACCAGTTTAAAACTCCAGCAGAGGCTAAAAAACAACCAAACCCAAAGCCCAAGCAGCTGGAGCTGGGAAGCAGAGAGCAGAATTAGAGATTCTCAGCTGCACAGGAATCTGCACCCAAAGCTCTGTGCAAAAGCAAGGTGGGAAAAACAATGTCTGCAAAACTGGAAGCACAGCAGAGCCTGCACAAATCACAGATACTCAGATTTGTGCTGCTCATCAATGCACAGCTACAAATTCAACTCAGAACAAAGATGTCAATCCTCACTTTCATCTCTAGAGTTCATTACTTCATAATTAAATGACAAAGAAAAAATCATTACTATTCCACTGTCAGTGCACCAAACAAAATTTTCTTTATGAGCATCTTGAAGTTTCAGAGTCCCTCTGGTCTCTTGAAGGTTTCCCTTTTCCCCTCAGTGGTTTTGCAGGTGGCAGTGCCACACTGCAGCTCAGTCCAGCACAGCAACCCCATCTCCTCCCTAGATTTCTGCACAAAGCTTCTCCTCCCTGGAGTATTTTCATTTTCCACACAAGGCATTCCATGTGATCAGTGTGATGTTTGGAAGGCTGCTGCCTCTCCACCCCTCTAAATGTAGCACCTCTTCTATTTTCACTCCAGAGCCTCTGAGCACTTGAGCAGTTTCTCTGGAAACCAGAGATTTGTATTGCCAGAAGAACAGGAATGCCAAGGCATCCTGCAAAATGTATGCTGGAACTTGCAAGGAACAGACAAAAGGAACACAAAATGTGTTATGTAAGCATTTCAGTTTTAAAGAAAATGGAAGATATTTTATATACACCATCCCAGAGAAGCCAGGAAGAGAATTCTAGAGAAGTTCTTTGCCAGGGGGATGGATTTATGGCACTGCAGAGGGAGCTGGTAACACAGAGAAGCTTCCAGAATGTCTGATAATCTCTGTAAGAGGCTCCTTCCTCTGCTTCATTCCACAACTTCATTCTGAGAGGTGGTCCTGGGTGTTTCATAACACCTTCAGCCCAGAATTCACTCTCTATCAGTTCCTGGGCAGACATGTGAGGACATAGATCAGAGATGTGTCTTGATGTGTCATTACTGGGATCTTCCAATAAATTCCCACTTCCCAAGGCAGGATCTCACAGGAAATCTCTGGAACTGCACCCCTGAACAGACCAGTGACACTTCCCTGCTGCCTCCAGCTGGGGTTCAAAACCTTACAAAGCAGCTTCTCTGCAAGAAGAGACCTTCCAGAGCAGATTAAAACTCCAGACAGCACCACAAATACCTTTATTTAACAGAAGATATTAGTAAAATATCCAGCACAGTTGTGCTCCTCACCCCTTCCCTTCCTGTGCCTGCCTTGAATCCCACCAGCTGAACTTTGTGACTTCATTCCTGTCTGTTCAGAGAGGACCAGAACACAAAGCACAGTGCTCCACATGAGCAAACCCTCTAGAAAAGAACTGTTTTCCTTTATTTAAAAGGTATTTTCCCTTCCTGCTCTAATAAGCCCCAAAAATGTCTTCCTTGAGCTGTCTGGGATGACAAGTGAACACTTTTCCTCAGTTAGTCCAGGACACAGAAGCAGGTTAGGTTAAATATTCCAAACTTGCTGTTATTGCCACACAAGTAATAAAACATAGTGGAATAAATTTCTTCCTGTAAATGAGTTTTCACAAGCCTGGCTGTCTTTAGATTTAAGAACAGATTTTTTGACCCTTTGTTGCTATTTCTCACATTTAACAGGGATGTCTCTTCATTTTTAAATCACCCACTCTCCCCCCAGCACAACTCCAAGAAATCCTGCTGAAAACAAGCCCAGCAAGTGCACACATTTTCCCCAGGGATGGATGAGTGAGAACAAACAGCCCATGTGAGATGCTGTTCTCACCTTGTCAGTGCAGCAGAGAAAGCAAAGCACAGAAATCTCCAATTATTATAGCTGTGTATAGAATAATGCTGACACAGTTACAGGGAAAGTGCTTTTACCAGCACTGCTTATTTCAGCTGGGATTCAAGGAAGAGGCAGTTTGGAAAAATTGCCAGAAGCAGCTTCACCTGCACTCCAACCTTCCTAAGGGGTGTCCAGATAATGCACAAAGTCTGTGGCACAGACAGACCCATGGACAGCATCAAGGACAGAAGCTGCAAGTTTGACCCTGGCTGTCCAGAGATGAGAAAACCACTCACTGTTCTGACTGATTCTCCTTTTAGCTGCCAGCACTGGCCACGATCAACTCCCAAAATGTCATTTTGGCTCCCTCTTTATCAGACATCACAGATGTGATGTGATCACAGAGCAGCTTCTGCAAGAAGTGCACAAGGTCACAAATTCCTGCTGCTGTCAGAGCATACAGGGTGGAAACTGAGCTGAAAAATAAAAACCACAATGTGGACATGGAATTTTACACTGCAGGGCACACTCAATCCAGTAAAATTGGAAGCAATGTAGAAGAGGAATTTGTGTTGGTCCATGGATCTGCAGAGCAATCTCTGAAGTAGCAAACACCATGAGGTTAAGCTGCACTTAAGATCAGGAGGGTTTCATTTTGGATTTATCAGATTTACAGATTGTAAAACTGAAAATAAAGAAATAAAAACTGCTGTCTCAGCTGGGCAAGATCAACCTGAAAAAAAAAAAACCCAAGTAACCAACATAGTAACAACCCACTGCTGTGGCTGACTCAAGAACAGGATGCAGCAGTGGCTCTTCCAGGATGCCCTAAAATAAGGTGATCTCTTTCCCTGGAGTCCTTATGCTCTGAACAGAGACAAATGACTTTGAAACTGTCACCAAGAATGTTTAGAATCTCTCTCCAACCTCCTTGCTCCACAAGAGAGCTATATTTGTTTGAAAAAACCCCACAAACCAGGGATGTGTGATAAACACAACTCCATGTGTAAGGTGATCCTACAACAGCTTGTGGGAGCTGAGATTGCTGATTCCTCCTTTTGGTCTGGGCAGTGAATGTAAATTTAGACATGTACTAATGTCTGCTGCAGAAATTTTATAATGTGAATATTTTCCTGTGGTCCAAAGCTCCCCAGCAGCTGCTCCAGCTCCACCTTCACATCACACCCACAGCAGCAATAATGGATTTGTTACTGTACCAAGGGTCATTCTTCTTTAATGGAACATGCAACAGATTAATGGAGAAGCTGGATTTTTAAAAGGCAACTAAAAGCAGAAAATAATCCAATACATTTATTCTAAAGTAGCTAAAGTCCCTGGAGAAGTAACACTCTCATTTTACACAGCTTCACCATGGTTTTTTAATTGTTTTAAAGTATGAAAAGGATGCAGTTCTGCATGACAGATCTCAAAAACCAGCATGTGAATATAAGATAGATGGGAAAAAAAGTAGCTTTCTTTCAAAACATTTAATGGCAATGACTATTGAACAGCCAAATTAAATTTAGGTCAGAGGTTTTAATTGCAATCAGTCTCAAACACAGGCAAGTTCTGTGTGCACATAAAATGCAAGAACAGCAGTTCAGTCATGGATTATAAACCCAGATAAGCTGCAGGAAGACAGAAGTTGAAGACACCTGATAGCCATGGTAAGAGATTTGGATTCAAAACAAACAGTTTGCCTTACACTGCCCAAGAAAAACCCTTTCAACCAAAGTCACATGGAACAATGGTTAGAACCAAGCATAGAAAAAAAGAGGTATTTTAGTGTGGATAAAAACTATACTCAAGGAAAGTTACAACATAAACTTTTATCTTACCTCTGTGCATTATTTTATGCTTTTCTCTCAGATATGTGAGTCCTTTTATTACCTAGAGACAAATGGAAAAGAAATTAATTTAGGAAGCAAAAGAGAGAGTTGAATGTTTTGTCTGTACAAGAATTCCAAATGCATGCAGCTTAACAGAAATCCCAAAATGTAATCAGTACCATCAACACTGAGTTTTAATTTGTACCTCCAGCTCAGACTAGAAAAACAAAAAACAAATTCAACCCCTTCCTGGAAGCTCTGCATACAGAGCTTGAAGAATAGAGAGGAAAAGGTAATACTGAAAAATAAGGAAGAGTTAATTCAGCTCTCATCCAGAAGCATCAACTGATCCAAAAGCAGCAACTCCAAGCACACACAGCAGAATGTGTTACTCATCCCAGTGCCCACAGACCACGTATAAAGATGTTTCAGAAAAGAAACTGAAAAATGAAGAAAACACACTGAAAAATCTGGGAATGATCCTGGGAATACGCCCTTGTCCCTCATCCCTGGATGTGGCAGTGCCCACCCCCTGCCTCTCCCTGCCCCACTCACCGCAATGCTAACTTTGCCCAGGATCTGCTCTGGAATTCTCCCAGCCTTTTTCAGCACTTGATCCAAGGAGCCACCATCCTGGAAACAAATATTTCAATAGTCAAAACTTGAATTAAATTGCTGTAAAATATTTTAAGCAGGGATGTAAGCTGAAGCCTGAATTTGTTAAAAAAAAAATAAAGTTGCTCTTTTGTTTGCTTTAACATTGTTGTGTGCAAATCTGAAACAAATAAATCTCTCCTCAGGAGGAATCAGTTGGGTTTGTGTTTATTTTAAACAAACATTTGAGCACTAACAACATCCACTCAAATAAACACTGCACACAATGCTCTTCCAGAGCAGCATTTCCATGGCTTGGATCTCCTTAAGGAAGCACTGTCCACAAACAGTGACAACAAGCAGGAAGGACTTCACAGGTTTCTGTCATTTTTCAGCCAAATGCATTTTTTTCTTGTCACAGCCATCCACAATAATCCAAAGACAGAAAGAAAAAAAAATCATTGATCCTGATTATGAGGCTGAAAACTCATAATAGTGGAAGAGTTTTCTGCTTGAAAATCCCAGAATGATGTGGCTGGGACAGCTTCCATTGCCCCAGGGTGCTCCAACCCTGCCCAGCCTGGCCTGGACATTGCAGGGATCCAGGGGCAGCCACAGCTGCTCTGGGAATCTGTGCCACTGCACCCCAGGATCATGAGAGAACCCAAATCCCTGCCCCACTCCTCTCCCAGAGCAGATCCTGCTCAGGAGGAGCTGCCTCTGTCAGTTCTGCAGGTCCAGGGTCACCCTTCCAAGGATGGAAAGGTTGGTTTGGCACAGAAAGAACCAGAATAGGGAGAAAATGTTTTGAAGGTTCCCTGGTAAGCCATGGCCTTGTTTATTAGATTAAATAAACTGCCTGCATGCACACACACCCCCAGCAAAGGCAAATATATCCACTGTTGCTAAGAGCTTTTCAAAAAGAAAACTGGGAAAAATGCTGTTTATTTTTAGCAACTGATTCAACAATAGACTTGTGCATAAGGTCTGGATTCTATGGAGCAGAGAATATACAATCAAAGAAGAAACTGAAAAGTTATTTTTCAAATTTAAAACCATATCCTGTTGTCTGGATCAGCACTGGATAACTCACAATACTTGACATAAAGATCCAAGTGGAGTAATTCATTGCCCTCTGCCTTAGCCTCCCCTTTGGAAGTTTTCATCAACATATACACATGGTGAAAGCAAAAAAACTGCAACACAAAGGTTTATTATTTGAAGACTAAAATCTACAACTCTTATGAGAGGGGAAGTATATAAATACTTATCTGACCACGTATTTTTGTAAAAAACACACCCACATACTCCACACTTGATTAAAAATACACCAGCAGAAAAAAAATATCTCTAGAAATCTCTTTAAACCAGTCTGAATTTCTGGACAGCTGTCTCTGCTGAGACACTGGTGTATTAATCATAACTTTGTTACAGAAAAAAACCCTTTTTTTCCCCTTCCCTGAGGACCAGCTCTGATCCTGGACAAGGCTGAACAAAATTCAGCTGCCTCGTGTTGGCTGCAGCCTTCAGTGTCTTGCAGGAGCTGCCTCCAACCCTTTTGCCTGTAAAATACCTGCTGCTAAGCAAAGTTAGGCATTGATCTTGAATTTAGGTACCTAAAAATATCAAACACTCAAGTGCGATTCCTCTTCCACCTCCAACTTTTTGTTCCTAATCCTACTTAGGTTTTGTAACCCACTGCTAAAAATAAGATTTCTGAGTGATAACAACTGAAAAAAAGACCACAATGGAGATTTTCATCCAATCTTTTATCCAAAAGGAGACCAAAAATTTCTACCAATGATCTGCATTAAGCTTAATGCTAAATTAAGACTATAATTGAAATAATCCACCTCTCTTTGGATTTCACAGCTTGTTGATCAGTTGTTGTGTGTGTAAAATGTTGTATCCAGTGTGGCTTGGAGCAGATTCAGCACTGATTTCACCCTGCCTTCTCTTAAATTGAAAAGGTTTCCTGTCACACACAACATTCCCTGTCAGATATATTATTCCCTGCTTAGGAACCTCCAAGCCCTAACTGCTGCTGGTGATTTTCTCACTGACAAATCAATGGAGACTCTTTAGATCTTTTATTTCTCCACGTGATCTCCTGGATCCCCAGCTCTCCTCTGGAATGGGGTAACACACAGCTGTGCACCCCTGTGACATTTAACAATCCCAAACAGTGGGTTTTTAACACCTCCTTTCCTATTTTTCACTCTTCCTTCCAATTCTGAGAGCTCAACTTTGAGATTGCCAGCAGGAATTTGTGTTTTGGAGGGTGCACACCTTCCCCTCAGCTCTCCCATGCCTGAAACTCGGATCGTGAGCGCTCGTTCCTAAGCAACCATCGATTCCTTCTAAAAATTCTGAGGGACCAGAGAAGCATTAAAACAATCACATGCACTTTCCAGAAAAAAATACAGCTCCTCTCCAAAGAAACTGCTCTTTTCAGGGGAAAAAAGAAAGAGGTCTTCAGCTCTATTGTGTTTCGTGTTGTTAAAAACCTCCACCAAGTGAGGCAACAAATTTGACTGTCCTTTAATTACAGAAAATTTACTTTTCATGTTTTGAGTCCATATGGCTGGAGAAAGGCAAACAGATGTCGAGAAGAATGTGTACTTTGTATTAAAATGAAATATGGTTAAAAATATTTTTTTGGCATTAAAAAAGTTGTGTAAGATCCCTCTGGGCTTATTCACTATTCTTCATGTTTGCATTTTTCTGTAAAATTTTAAAAAGGGACAAATTATGTATTCATATAAATAAGAAAAAAATACAGTCTACACAGCTGCAGTATCAGTGATCTGGTCCATTCTGCAAATCTGAACCCCAATCAGAACAAGAATTTAAGTAGCAGGACTGGGTAAATATTTTGAAATACAACAAAAGGAAAAAAGAGAAGTAATTGGGAAGCTACATTTGTACAGGGCAGACACTGGAGAAGGGGACAAAACATCTCCTATCAATCCCAACCTCAGATTTGCAGAACAAACCCCAACCACACCTTCAGTCGAGCAGAGAACGTTGGTGCTGGTGGCACTGAGGGCTTGCAGGAGGGCTCAGGGAATAACTGCCAGGGAATAATTGGAGCAGGAGCATGGAAAAGGAGCACTCACCATGTGCTCCATGCAGATGGAGATCTCCCCATCGCTGTAGAAGGCTCCATAGAAGCCCACGATGTACGGGGAGTTGCACTCGTGCAGCACCTGCAGCTCCCGGATGATCTGGTTGCGGATGGCTGGCTTGATCTCCAGGTGGATCAGCTGCAAAAGAAGCCACTAAATAAACCAAAATCCACTCCTCAGCATTGATCTGTGCCATTCAGGGAAGTTTTCAATACCTGGCAGGCTCTGAGTGTGCTCTGATCTCGGAGCTGACTCTGCTTTGAGCATCTCATGACCTCCAGGGGCCTTTTCCAACCTGAATTATTCTACAATTTAACTGTAAAATAATCCACCCTTGTTTTCCTAAAAACACTACAACACACCATGAAAAGGCAGGAATTCCATCCTCTTTTCACCAAATACTTCTCCAGCAGAAAGTTTTTGTTCCAGCACATTTCCTTATGGAAATGTGTCAAAGATGCACTGACTCGGAGGCAGCTGCTGGAAAATATCTGTTCAGGTGTTTGTAAAGCAATAGTGGAAAGAATGAGCTGAACCTCCAATTAAAAACTCCCCAACAGACTGTTTATCCCATACAATACAAGTGTGTTCCTTATGTTAAAGGAAAGATTATGGAAATGAAATTTTGGTTAATAAATGGAAGAATAATGGCAATTCAGCAAACATCTCAGCTGCATCAAATATTAATGAATTGGGTCAAAATTTCCTGTTAAACCCACAGCAGGTGAAAAAACAAAAATCAATTAAATTGATTTAGCTCAAGAAAACCTCAGTGACTTGTGCATTTTGTAATTCTCACATCTCAGAATTAGACATTTTCCTTTACTTCTCCCCAGACTGCCAGTATCCTCAGCATAGTTTATTCTTAGCACATGCATATTTTCCTTTAGTTCTGCTGAAGATGATGCTGACCCCCTCTTAAAAAGAAACACCTGAAGTGTTCAACTTCTCAATCAAAAAAAGGGAAGTTCCCAGTGTAGTAAAACAATGGGAGCTGGGATGAGTGTTCAGTTCCCAGGGATATTGGCAGGAAGTGAAACCTTCTCACATAAACAAAATGAGATTTAAACCACCCAGCTATCTCAGTTTAAAAAAAAAATAAATCTCAGTTCTCTTGCAAACTAGGTCACAACTGCTTCAGGTACTAAAGCATGAAAAACACTCACAGGATTAATCCCTTCCTGCACAGAAACTGTATCCCAGGATGGAACTACAGAAGAGATGCTACTGAACTCCAATGCACTCCCTCATTCCCATTTTCTGGAGTTCTTTTCCCCTTCAGTCTCATCCAGAGGCCCTTTTCTGGTGTGTGCCTGTGAAGGAAGCTCTTAAGACAGGTCATACCTTTTCCATTCCTCTAAACTTACTGCCCAGAAAACAGAATATTGCCAATATTTTGTTGAATTGGTAACTTCCAGCAACTTTTTAGATCTCCTACTCCTGAGTGAGTGGAGAAAAGGAGGAACAAATGCCAATCCTTTCATTACTAACATACTATTTCTCAAAAACTGGGAAGCTCATGTAGGATGAGGAAGTGCAACCTTTCCTACTTTTGGAAACACACCCCTTTTCTGAAAGCTGGCATTAAATAGTAATTATTGTGTTATTTCTCTAAATAAAGTCACTGCATTTCAGAGACAACATCCTCTATAAACACCATCCCCAAGCTGCTCTTTCTGACCCCCTCACCTTTCTTGCCATGATGAGGCCAGAGGGTTTGTGGGACACTTTGAAGACCACACCACCATTCCCTGCTCCCAGCTCACTGATCTTCTCAAAGTCATCATCCTTCAGCTCCCCAACCTTCTGTTTCTGGGTGAGGAATGCTTCCAGGCGCTTTCTCTGCTGCTCATCCAGCTCCAGCTCCTCCAGCTTCTTCTGAAGTGCTTCCAAATTTGTCCTGCACAAGAAAAAAGCACAGGATTGAGCAGTGCTGTGAAGGGAAGAGTGAGGGAGCAGAGGTCAGACTTCAATCACTCCATTCTTGCACCTGCATTGTTATTTAGAAGGACCCAACCTGCACAGTCACACCCATGGGATGTGCTATTGAACTCTGATTTCAGTAAACTGTGTTTTATCCCAGATAAAACAGTGACAAACACACAATACCATCTTCCCCATCTGTGAGGTCCTGCCCAAATCCATGTTGAGTTTCTCCACCTCCAGGAGTGGCTTCATGACTCTGCATTTCTGCTCTGAGGGAGCTCCTGAATCACAGCACAGCACTCCATGCTATTTTTAGTTGTGTGTTTTCAAGGTTGTGTTGTAATTTCCTACAGAGTTTGCCTAAATGTTTTATTGACTGATTTGCACAGGACTGTATAACCAATAATTCATTCAGAAGTTTCTTATTTAGGTATCAGTAAAAACTCATCAAGCCCAACCAAACACACATTCAAAACACAGTCACTGGAAATGGGAAAGTTTTTAAGTTTATTTTTAATTTTGTTTAAGGACACATCTGCTGGAAACCTCATTCTAACATCTTCAATCAACAAAAAACCCAAAACTTTATAAAGGAGTTAAGTTTGGAACTACAGACACAAGTTCAGTTTTTCAGGAACACTTTAACAACTTCAGTTCCTATGGAAACACTTCATTCCAATATGACAACTTAAAGCCTCCTTTAAAATTTCCTGCTTCCAACTGCAACAATAAGTTGCTGCAAGAGTAAATATTTAACAGCAAATACCTGTTTGCTTCACCAAATTTAATGCAATGTTGCCATTGAATAGAGTCTTGCTAGGATGAAGAATTTGAGGAAGACTACTTTCCATTAAAAAAACCTAAATTTCACCAATAATCAAAACTATTTCTATTCATGACTTCATAAAATGTTCACTTTGAAAACACATTGTACAAAGGGACATCCTCACATCTAAGTGAGGAGCTGAGAGGATGCATGGCTGCTACCACAACTGTCTCTATCTTACCTTAAAAATGAAGTGTCTGCACCAAAACATTTTTTATGTTATCTTTTAAAGAGAAACATCATTTCTGTCCTCATACCATGTTTTATACCTGTATAATCACACACTAATAATCCTGGAGTATCCCCACTGAAAAATCCCCCATGTAGATAAACGTGGCTTACAAGAACACCCAAGTTCATCTGTTTTACTGGCTCTGTTGTAAAGATGAATCATGAAGAAAGAAACACATTTGTTTTAATTCAAAGATGTAAAACTGAATGATTAATCACTGGATTATTTTTCCCCTATCAAGTGCACCCAGTGAAGCAAACAAATTCCAGGCTGAAGTCAAGGTGAGGTGTGTCTTTCCCAGAATATGCCTGAACCAGCTTTTCTCACACCTTGAGCACAAGAGAAAAGCTGAGGCAAAGTTAAGCATCCTTTACTTTCCTGCAATAAACTCCAGAGCAACAGGACACAAAGTCCATGTTTTATCCTGGAAAATTACTGTTGTGAGAAGACAGAACTTGAATTTTCATTATCATTTACAAACTCTGAGAAGAATCTTGCTGTCATTTTAAGGATTACTGAACAAGGCAGGGCTGTCCATTTGAAATTTTAAAAAAACCAACAAACCAGAGACACAGAAACAGGATGCAACAAGGCTTTCCTTGCTGTGCTTTGAAGAAAACAACTATTCAGTTTTTCTCTCAGGCAGGAGGGGGTTTTTGGCTTTGGAGACAACACAGAGATGCTTGAGCACATGACTTGGAGCAGACAGACTGCTGGTGTGATGGAACAAACAACTGTCGTGCTGATGCTTTAGGAACAAAAAAAATTGCTAGGATAGCACTTAGCACATCTATTTAGTCTAATATTTGTCTGGATAAACCTTTTTTTTTTTTAATAAGTTGCCTGGTTCAATCTAAATAAACTTGGCATTCACCTAAAACAGGCGTTTCCTAACTTGAAACTATGAATTTTTGCAGGGGTCTCTGCTTGAATGCAAGTCAGGAGATTCCAAAGGCTCTCACAGATGGGAAAGGATTGATCTCATGAATTGCAGCACCTCAGGTTTCTCCACCAAGTGTGGCTACCAGTAAAATCACCAGAATGTTTTGAGCTCTCATGGTAAAACCTTCATTACTTTTAGTGATGAGCAATGAAGTTCTCAGATTTTCAGGGCCAATTCTCTAACTGTAAAGTGAATTAATCTGAAATATATGAGCCTAACAAATGCATTGCCAGAATCACTATTCAGAGTGTAACTACCCACATTTCCAGTTAGTTTTATGATAAGAATAGAACTATAATAATTGAAGGTCAGGCATTAAGAAAGAACCGAATTTTTTTCATTCTGGTCCTTTGCTTGAAAGACTGCACATTAATCAATTTAAAATGCAGATAGGTAAATAGAAGGTGTATTTTTGTCATCAAAATTGGTGGTATAACCTACTCAGTTTATTTCTAGAACTTTGGAAGTTGCAGTTTTTAACTCCAACTACTGTAAGAATATTCCCCTGACTGGTAGCTGGGAATGTTACTGGACCCTCCCCAGCTAAAAGCATCACAGCAAATTGCAAAGCACAGAGAAACAGGTGGAAAAATACATCATTACATAGGAAGCTTTACAAATTTAATGAAATCTGAACATACAGAAAACAGAAGAGGGAATACTTCAGACAATTCATCACCAGGCACCACAAAAATGTTCAGGAACTTTGGCAGCTAAAACAGCAACATGCTACTGTGCAACTGTCTGCCTCCAGGAGCACTGGTAGTTACTTAATCTTATATAAAACTTTTATTCAGAGACAAAGATTCCTATTAAAATTCATCACCATTACCTGCTGCAGTCTTGGAGTTGTGTTTTTCCCTGTCAAGGCACCATGGCTTTGCCAGGGATCCATCAAAGCAGGAAATCATCAAATCAGCCCAGGGCTCCACGGTGCCAAGCACTAATCTAAAGCACTAGCTTATCATTTCATTTATTGCTAGCAGTGGGAAAGCCAAGCACACACTAAACTGCACCAGGGATGGGATCCAGCTCTCACAGGGTGATCCTTGGGATGAAGCCATGGGGAGGTCAGTGCTGCTTCCTCCACTGGTTAAAGAAACAGAGGAATCCCACAGAACACCAGCAGTGAACACCTTCCTACTCAGCTGGCAGAGGGACAAACAGCCTGCCCAGCCAGCAGACAGCACCTGCACTCAGTGCAGAGGCTGCACAGGGACTGACAGATCTCCCTCTTTCTGACTAAAAGGAAAATTTAAAAAATACACACTCAGGACAAGTTTTGGGGGAACTGGTTGTTTCTTCCTCTCCTCCAAGAGCAGCACAAAGTACCAGGTGCCCTAAAGGAGGAATTCTCTCCACCCACATTTGATCAGGAAGGATCTTTCCTATTAACTCACATTGTTTCTTCCTTTCTGTGCTCAAGGAAGTGTTCTGACAGTGCAGCATCCCTCTGGCCACGTGGCACTTCTGTGACTCCCAAGCTCAAAAAGAATGCAGAAAGAACTCAGACACAGCCCACCTTCCCCAAACAATGACCCCTGATGGAGGAACCTCATCTCTGTCCCTGTCCATCTGAGACCCCAGGGGAACCATCCAGCCCTTCTGCTGCTGCCACCTTGTGCAGGTGAGGAAGATTTTCCAACCTTTCACAACATGGGAATGAGGGAGCTTTTCATACTCAGGGACTCCTCACCCTGGGCAAGCTCATCTGGGATCTTTAAATCCTCACCTCCACCAGTCCCCCTCCTTATGCCAAGGGCCAAAAATGGATGCTTGGTTAAAAGAATCCTGTTCTTGTTTCCCAGACACACACATGGTCCTATCCAAACCCCTGGGCAGACAAGGTGTATCACAAACACCATCCCATCACCAGGGCACTTTCTGAGCCCATCCCACTTTTCCTTTAGGGGCTGGCTGGAGATTTTTTTCAGATTTTCTTTTTGAACATCCAGCCCCCCATGATTTATGCACACTAAAGGTGTGCACACCACACACAGCTGGGCACTGCAGGGACAGAGCAGTGAGCTGGGGACAAGGAGCAAACCTAAATTTCCTACGTGCAGGTTGGGCAGGGAGGAGTCACAGATTGTGCAGAGAGAGCATTCAGCACCCAGAGATGGACAGTAGGCAAAGGGAGATTCTCAGTTCCTGTTTTTTTTTGGACATCTAAGCATTGAGGAAAGCACTCCTGGAGGAGATGCATTTTAGAATACACTTGTTCTCCTGGAAGCAGGAACAGGAAGAGAAATGCTGCTTTTAGTCTGCTAGCACATAATGGTATAACAAAAACCAAAAAATAAGTCCTTAATTAATACTAGTACTCCAAATCCCTGGGAGCTTTTTTGTCTAATTCATGGTAGTGCTAAGTTAATCATACACTCAACCCTAAAGGCTACAGTAAAGTTGTTACTCAACTCTAAAATCTACTTCAGAGAGAGAAGAAAAAAAAATGTAGCAGGGGAAAAAGAAAAAAAAAAATCTGAGAGTCTTCACCAGCAATTTGTCAAATATCTGTTCAAAGGCATTACTATCAGTGCTGCAAGCTGAACAATTAGCATGAGTGAAAGCATCAAGAAGTACTTTCACTTTCAGATCTCCTGTCGCATGAGGATACAAAGCTTGGGGGTTGTTTTCCAGAACAGTGACATTAATGCTTTCCCCAAGCCCACACAACTGTCAATTTGGAGAAGGAAGTAGGCAGTTCACTACATAATTTCCATGAACAACCTCAATCAGGGAGCTGAAATTAAGTGTTAGGAACATGAAGACATTCTGTGGTTTTGAGAAGACAGACTACTATGTTGTGTGACTCTGCCAAACCTGGGCAACAAGACAAATTCTTATTAAACTTTTCCTTTAACAAAGAGCAGTTCACAGAATAACATGGAAGATAAATGTAATTCCAGAAGTCTCCCAGCTTAGAGCACAGGTGTCTGTCTGGGCTAACTGCAGTGCAGCCTCATAAAGCTTGCAGTCAGAACAACAACTCCAAAAAAATCCAAATTCCCTATAAATGCAAAGGAGACTGTTTTGGGAAAATACACTGGTTTTCAACCCTTGTTGATTTTCAATCCTTGTAACGTGTTAGAGGATCTTTGAAAATTTCCCTTGTCCTTAGGTGGGATTTCTAGGTGAATTTATCACCTGAACATCACAGACTGGTTTCTTAAAGCTCATCTTGTCCCATCCCTGCCATGGGACACCTTCCACCATCCCAGGCTGCCCCAAGTCCTGTCCAGCCTGGCCTTGGACACTTCCAGGGACCCAGAGGCAGCCACAGCTCCTGTGCCAGGGCCTCCCCACCCTCACAGTAAAGAATTTTCCCCCAATATCTAACATACCATCCACTTGCACATTGCAGTGACACTGCATGGCATAGAGTGAAGTTTAATACTGCCAGAAAAAAAAAATCCGGTAAGAGGCAGACATTTGATTAAAATATATTTCTCAGTAAAAAGCATGCAAAACAAAAGTATTAGAAAAGCATTGCTCTGTCCAAAAGAGTATCCTGCTATCCTAATTCAATGTAAATTGTCATTTTTCTAAGGCTGAAAGGCATGAGTTTTAAAGAAGAAAACAGACAACACAACTTCAAATCTCCTGTTGAGTCTCCAACCAGCTGGAGAGTTGAACTTCCAAAACTCCCTCTGGGCTGAGCTGTTGGGGGGAATCTTTGCTTTAAGCCTCCTCTTCTTTCTCTTTACCCCCATCCCATTAAACATTGCATTTTCCTCACTAAGCCAAAGGCAGAGCTCACCAGGCAGAAAAGCCAGCAGGGGCACAGAGATTCCAGATTTTTTGCAGCTCTTCCCATCTCTTGGTGTTCCAGCCCCTTATCCTGAGTGGCAGCAGGAGCTGCCAGCAAGGCTCAGGCACCCCTTTGGCATATTGAGCTAAACAATGCCACAGAGAGGGAGTTTGGGGTTTTTCTGAGTTAAGAGGCTTCCTCAGGACTTAGTGTACCATTGCATCCAAAAATTGCTCTAAATCAACTTTGTAATCTCAAGTTAAGAAATTCTACAGAACCAGAAGTCCAAGCTCTCTATCTCCCTTTCAGTCTGTGCTCCACTGATTTCTCCCAGCCAACACTACACATTATCAGAACAAAGGACCTACAGGGCAATGAAAATTTCCTTATGGACAGAAGAGTGAACTTATTGATTGCATATTTAAAGCACAACACAGAGAATATACACAATTATAAATTCTGATCATCAGCTGACACATTATTTACCCGAGGCCTGCATTTCCATTGTTTTATGTCTCTAAGTACCAGTTAAGTATAATGACAAAAACAAAGGATGAACACAGCAGTAGTTACAGTAACAGTATCTTCCCAACTCTCCCATGTGGTAGCTACACAGCCTTTGAGGGACACTACAATAATAAAAGAGATGAAGTTACAGGATCAGTTTCCAAGGCCCCTGAACAGAGCTGAGACTCCTCTGTGCAAGGGCTGAGCCTGGAGCAGAGCAGGGCAAACTCCATCCAGAGCCACAGTGACAGGAAAAGAAACTGCCAGAAACTGTCTGAAAACAGACAAAAACCCATAACTGGGATCCTGAGAAAGCCAGGGATGGAAGGTTTGCCTGTATTTCAAATGGGTGGATTGCATAACACTGAACATTTGTCAGCATGGCCATTTAGAAAAAGAAATTAATAACTTAATATATGAACTGAGTGTACCAATACATACAGAAATATTCACATATCTGTATCCAAAAAGAACATTTTTTTCCCCAAAAAGAATGTGCTCTGCAATCTGCTGACTCATCTTCCCACCACACTAAAAAAAAAAAAAAAAAAAAAAGTTCTGGAAAAGCACAGAACAATGCTGAGTTGTACAAAACCCTGCAAGAAAGGGAGAAGAGTTGCCAGGAAGTTTCAAGGGTTTGTTATAAAAACCCATAAGAAGGTTTTTAAGAAGATTCTTGTTCATCCAAACCATCCCACACTGTTGGAATATCTCCATCCTGTTGCTCAGGATGCAAAGTGAAATAATCTGCTCCTTTTGCATCCCCTGGTGTGGATTGCACTTGATGCTTCCTGGATCCAGGTGGAGATCCCATCCTGAGCCACCAGCAGGGAGAAGTTCTGCTGGAATTCACCTTCCTCCTGCTCACACAGGACTCAGGATGACAAAGGCACCTCCACAGACATTTGCCAAGAGATGCTGGGCACTGAATGAGCCTTTCCCAGCCCTGTTCCAAAGTGTAACCCCAATTTTGTCTGAGAGCACTGAGCACATGTCAAAGCAGGAGTAATCTGATTCCTAATTTCTAGTGATTAGAAAAAAAAAAACCAAACCCACTGCTTCCTCAAAAATAAAATAAAGAAAATTAGAAAGACTTTAGAAAAAAGAACATGATTCCCCAAAAATTCCCCCAAAATTCAGTTTTGCCAGCAAACATTTCTTCCTCCAAGAGACATTCTTGTGTTTTGGCAGTGGAATTTGCACATTTTGCACAGCCCAGTCAAGCCCCAGGGCAATGGTGGGAGAACAAATGCAGCTGTAAAAAAGGTAACACAAGCAAAAAGGGGGAGGAGCTTTTTTACTGGAAAATTCATTACTTAGTAATTGAAAAGGAACAAACTACCTAAAGGTGAGATGGAAAGGTTTATCAGACCTCATAGAAAATTCCTTCCTCAGCTCATTTCAGAATGTTTCACCTGTATACAGTGAAATAAAAACTGGCTGGTGCATTTCCTGCCTCAGGTAAATTCCCCACAGTTTTCATGTTTGGGTTTTTTCAAGTTAGTGCAAACACAAAACCCCTTTTTCCAGGTTAACAGCAGCAGCACTGTTGTTATACCAATAAATAGTTGGGTTTATCCTCACCCTCTCAATCCCTTTTTTGGCTGTGAGATAACACTGGAAGGTCTTGCAGGTGATTTGTTCCTCTTGAGACAGAGACCTGGGACTACCCAAATCAAATATGTGCTACTCAGGAACTGCTGCAATTTCTGAATTCCAGCACCTCCCTGTGCTCTGTCACTTGACCTTGCCAAGGCAGGAGGTGCTGGTCTCATTCTTTCCCAAGCCACTCACTCCCAAGTAACCCATTAATAAATTAACTAAAAATACTGCATGTAACCCAAGTAACGCATTAATAAATTAACTAAAAACACTGCATGTTTTCAGTGGGATTATCTTCCTGGCTAAGCTGACCCTGTGGCTAGCCCAGTGCTGGTGGACAGAGCTCTGAAAACTCCTCAGGGTTCCTCTGGTGGGTGCTGAGTTCTCAGCCAGACACAGGCACAGGCAGGAGAGGAGAGACTTGTGCAGAAGGAGCAGGATCTTGCACAAGCTGTGTTGTGAAATCACACCTCAGTGACTGTCTGCAGACTCAGGGTAAAGGACAAGAAAAGCAGCTGGATCCATCAGCACAGCTGCACTTCCTTCACCACTTATCTTCCTCACATTTCCTCAGCAATGTTTATTTTTACACCCAGTTTTTAACTCTCCTAAACCAATTTAAGCTTATGGGAGAAAAAGACATCTCACACAAAATAAAGTATTCCTCCATTACCATCATTATGTTTAAATCTGACTGTCAGAACATAACAAGACAGTATTAAATATCTTAAAATCTTTCCTACACCCATAATTGTCAACAAAAAGCTGCCCACAGCCAGCAAGAGCTGCACAGGTCAATGTGCCCCTTGCATTAATTTCTGTGCTAGTGGTGTACACTTAGTCATAATTCTTTTCAGCACAAGTCCGTGAGGTGCTGCAGGCTCTGACTTTTCATTATTTTATTATAACAGATCACATGCTCTATTAGTGTGCTTAAGTAACATTAAAATGGTATTTCTAATTCAGTGAAGGACTATGCCAGATTCAAACACATTAAAAGAGAAAGTTGTGCATGAGTATATTTTAATTTAAAATGCACTCTTTCATATCACATGTATTTGGAAGCTTGATTAATCCTTCATTAGTAGGGGATTAAAGAAAAATTTCTCTCCTTTTTTTTCTTGCCTTTTTTTTTTTTTTAATTTTTTTTTTTTTATATATTTACAAGCTTGCAGTAGTTCTACATGCATATTGAATGCAACTACAATCCAACCAGATCAGTCATAAAATTCCAGGGTCTAATCTTCCAGAACACTGCACACAGGCAAAAAAAAAAAGCTCCCCTGAAGCCCAAGGAACTCCAAAGGAAAAAAAAAACCCACAAATAAAAAATCCCCCCTGAAGCAAAGGCAGAAATGACTCTGCAAGCATGAAAGTGAAGAACTCTGTGAAAATCTTCCTTTCCTTTTATCTAATCTCACATCTAATAAAACTGATAAAAAAACCTACTGCAAGAAGGACAAATCCTCTTGGAACAGGCTCCACAGTAGAAACTCAAAAGCTCAAAAACCCAAAGCCCCACAACCCCATCCCTGGGATGGGACACAGCCTGCCCTTCTATTCCTCAAAAACCCAAACTGAAGCTCACTTGAGAAAGATACTGAAAAAGGAAGCACAATAAGAATGCAAATTTTTACTTTGAAAATTGTAATATATTTTGAAGTGCAAACCATTCTGCACCATCCCCACATTTTTCTTTGCCAAGCAAACAGAGGGAGTTGCACCAGCCATTCAGGAACTTCCTTAAATGCAATTTAACCAGAATAAACAGCAGCAACAAGAAAGGGCTGATTAATTAGTACTCAAACTATGACTGGAATTCGCAGTCACCCATTTTTACAAAATTACTCTCTGGCTTAAACAGTTCTAAGGCACAGACTCACTACAATTAAGGCTCTAAAAGGAGAAAACACCAAAAAGCAACATTGTGCCTGATGACTTGGTTCTACTCACAGTTTGCTTTTAAAAAAGAAATACAGTTCCTAAGGTGGTAAAGACCTATGAGCAGCATGTTAAATCCCTCTCAAGGGCCCATTTCTTTTCAGCGCATCAGAGAAGATGCAAATTCTGTTGTCTACTCTTTTTTTGCTCTCATTTTTTATCTAATTAAACACAAATCTCCTATTGTAGCTGATACTTTACATCTGAGATTTGCAGAGGTCACAGCTCAGGCTTGATTTGGAAGACACCAGTTGTTGCTAAAACACATACACAGTTATATTTTGAAAAGAAAAAAAAAAACCACTTCAATCCCATCGTGTCAAAGCTCACAAATTCATTGGCACTCAGTTTTTAAAAATAATTGTTTTCATTTTTGTATTTAATCAAATCTCAGGCACTTCTGGAAGGTTTATGTTTTAACACCAGATGTGAGAAACTTGTTTGGATTTACTGAGACAAGGTAAAAACGAGTAGTTAGTTTGACTCTTCTCTCTGACTTTTTTTTATTTTTTTATTTTAAAGATGAAATTAAAGAACTTCATGAAGTACCTTTCTTTTCATGTGAACCAAAAACTTATTCTGTTTGTTGCATTATCGTAAAACCTAATTTTTTTTTTCCTACTTCATGTTCTGAGGCTGGGTTGGCTTTAGAGAAACAAAAATTGGGTGAAAACTGTCAGATATTCAAAGCAACAGGGAGTCAAAAGTTTGAAAGGAATGTAAATCCATAAATTGGAGATTTGTTCTTGTTTCTTTTGGCTATTAAGACACTAAACTACCGCAGAACGTTCAGTCTGAACAGTTTTCCTTCCATTAATTTTCATTCAGGTTTGCTCGGTTTTTTTCCCTTTCTCTGCAGAAGCTTTGCACAATTATATCTGTGCAGCTCCAAAAAATGAAATTAAATCTACAGCTGGGCAGTGTCATGTTGGTTTCAGCCTGAGGAGCTGAGGCAGCTCCCAGCAGCAGAAAGGTTCAGCCCTTGCCCTGCAACCGCGACTCTGCGGGAAGTGTCAAAAACAGAAGTGAAGCTCAGGGCACAGGAAAACCTTTCATGAAATTGTCTCTATTGTCAGAGCCAGGGATTGGGAAGGCGCTTGAGAAAAATTCCTACAGGATGTTGTGGTTAAGTAATTGCTACGAGTAACAAAATCTGCTGTTGGAGAGAAACATTGTGAAATTTTCATTTGAGTATTTGGGATACATGTATTTAAATTCTAAGTGCACTTACTCCTCTTTATACTACTTTGCCAGGAAAAATAAAAAAGGGGTAAAAAAGAGAAAAAGAAAGGGAAAAAGAGAAAATAATCTTGCATATGAGACCCAGGCCTCCTGTATAACTCTCTTAAAGCCCCACACCATGTGCGGGAAGCTTTCCCTTGCTCCAGTCAATGAGCTCCCATCACCAAATAAGGATGAAGACAGAGGACAGGACACAAATGCAAAGCAGGACATCCTGAATCATCCAGCCCCTTCTTTCATTTCCTCCCTTTCTGCCAGGAAGTCACGGTGTCAGAAGTGCTCATTCCTAAAAGCATTAATGAAGTTACAGAACCTTCCCCTGTGACAGGGAGAAAGTCTCGGGATTCCAGTGCTCAGTCTCAGTTCCCCATGGCCCGTGCACATCCGCTTGGGCTGGTGCCAAAATCGCCTCGGGGCCTAAATAACTTCCTTCCTTCTGGATGATGGGTCCTTCACGCACTCACAGACAGGAATTTCATCGCCTCGCTCGGAATCTTCCTTTCTGCTTTGCCAAGTCACCGGAGCTCCTCCCGCGCCTGGCGCTCGCTCTCTGGAGAGCAGGGAGGCACTTGCAGAAGGACAGGTTTGTGTATGTAACGAGGGACTGGAGCCTCACAGAGCCAAAATTCCATGAGAGCAGGCTCGGGGCTCTAGCAAGTGTTAATATGGCAGTGCAGGGATGCACGGCATACTTGGAACGCCTGGCAATGCACGACAGCCTCACAAACACCTGACTGAGGAACAGTGACCAAAGGGGGAAAAAACCCAGAGCAGGAGAGGCGAGGAAAATAAACAACCTTACAGATTAAGGAAATGAAAAACAAAACTGCTTTCAAATCAATTCCAAAAACACTTCCAAGTTCTGATGCAAATGTTCTTTGCTGTTTGAAATCTTTCACAATGAGGGCTTAAAATTAGCAGGAAGAGGGGATATTTCCATGATTAATTAATCCTGGCTGTATATAGGACAACTGGTTGCTGAACTTACTTTCACTAAGCTACTTCTTTTAAAAATACTGGACACCTTTAAGCCTGGCAAAAGCTGGGTATAAGGTCCTGTGTGATGCAGTCAGAAGTCTGGGGGACACACAACAAACCCCAGCCAAATCAACACACAGAGCAGAAAATGAAGCAAGGCAGTTCATCAGTGCAGAAAAGACTCAGCACCCCCAGGAGTCTCCAAAGGCTTCCAACAAGTAAATGAGTACCATACATGTAAAAGCAATTTAAAATTAATGATACTTCTTGAGGGAAGAGATACGATATCGAGTATATTGGGAGCGAGGTGATTTACATCAGGTACTACAAGCAGCAAGTGACTGGTGTATCAGATTTATTCTGTAGAACGAGACTAAAATGCAAAGAGATCCCTGAAGACTAAATCAACATATTCCCAACTGCCTTGAGAAAATCGACTGGAAAATGCTACCCAAGCAAATATAAAAACACAGTATTTTCCCCCCTGTCAATCCAGAACAAAAGCTTTGTAATAGTCAAATCATAATGCTTAGATACAATCAGTAACTCCTGCCAAAGAACAGTTTTTAAACAGCTCATCGCTCAGTTAATCATCAAAAGAGTTTGCTAGAAATGTCACAGCTGGAGCTGCTAGATGCTAAATTTTTTTATTTTTCAGGAGGTATTTGCTTGGTTTCGGGGTTACATCTCTTTTGCGGTTGATTTGGTTTTGGTTGTTTGATTTTTTTTTTTTTTTTTTAAGATGTTTGAGTGGTTAAAGGAGACCTGAGCCTGTGTGAAAACGTGGCACTGGGTGAATACAGAGCACTTTAAAGCCCGAGACTCGCACATGTCGCTGCAAGGCTGCCTCACATCCTCTGTGTCACCGTGGTACAGCAGCTCAGTTTTCATCTCCCAGGAGGACCGAACTGACCATACAGGGGCAGGAATCTGCCCCTCCAAGACACACCTTTGTTTCAAGGCTCACTGAAGGGCTAGCCCGACACACATTGTCTAAAAATCAAGGTGTGAACACTGATCCGTGAACCTCAAATGAAAACCTTCTGTAGCATTTCATCACTTCGAGGTGCTGGTGTGGTGTCTGCCTGACCAAGGCCACCCTGCCCACCCACATCCGTGAGAAACGTGCAACAGAGGCTTCATCAGCAACATGCAGCCATCCAATATTCAGTGTTTTTTTCCCCAGAAGTGTCCCCGTGATTAGCTCAGCCCTTCCCACATTTACAGTGTCATGTTTGTGTTGCACACAGAGGAGCTCCGAAGCTGTTCCTCCACACACGCTCCCTGCCGTACCCAGCACAACATGTCAATTAGTGAAAAACAGATTTGCTCAAACTAACGATTGTTTGGGTTAAAGCCAAGGACGAGGCAAAACAAAACAAAACACCTTCACTACAAATCTGCGGGTTCCAGTATAAATTCTCCCACACACACGTTTATGAAATATGCCATCGGAAACGTGTAATTTGACATTACTAGATAATTATATAAGCTAAGCACCCAGCAGACACCATTACGAACTGGGAGAAAGGAGTTATACAAGTTTCCCATTTTTTCACCAGGTTTTCTTTTCCCCTCGCGGATGTGACAGAAGTTTGCTTATCGCCGAAGGCGGCGTCCCCTTACTCGGCGGAGGAGACTCCGATACCGCCCAGCCCGGGGTGCCCGGGGTGCCGCCCGCGGTGCCGGGCCGGGTGCGGGGCAGGACGGGCTGGGGAGCACCGCACCCGCGGACAGCGCCCGGCCCGGGCCGGCCCGCACCCGCCACCGCCCGCACTCACTCTGCAGAGCTGGTCCCGTTCACCGCGGATCCATCCGGAGCGGGGTTCAGCTGAATCGGCCCGGGCTTCTTCTTCGGCATCTTCGCCCGCACACGGCGCTCAGGAGAGCGGACGGAGCGGCCGCGGCCCCACTTCGGACAGGTCCGAGGGACTTCCTGCGGCGCGGCAAACTCGGCGGGGAGCTCCCCTGCGCGGCGGTGCCCCCGCGGGCTGAGGGGAACTGTCCGTGGAGCTGCCGGACCCCGCTCCGAGCGCTCCGAGCTCCGGCGGGCACTGCCCGGGATCGGGATGTGCCCGGCCGGGACCGCGCCGGCGCGCGCCGCCCGCACCCGCCGCGCGCATGCGCAGGGACCGCGCGCACGCGCACGGCGGGGAGCGAGGCCGCGGGGCAGCGCTGCCCTCAGAGCGCTACTGCCCGCCCTCGGAGCGCCGCTGCCCCGCGCTCAGGGGCCACAGCGACAATAAATCCTTCCCTGTCAGCGTGGGGAGGGTCTGGCACAGAGCAGTTGTGGTTGCCCCATCCCTGCGAGTGTCTAAGGCCAGGTTGGACGAGGCTTGGAACACCCTGGGACAGTGGAAGGTGTCCCTGCCCATGGCAGGGCGTGGAATGGGATGGGCTTTGAGGTCCTTTCCAACCCAACTTATTTTGTGATGACTTAAACAGAACCTTGCTTTAGCACCAACTTTCTTCCACAAATCGATAAAGGATAGGTTTTTTTCAAGTCTGCCACTAAAGGACGTGCGAGCTGCAGTACTGTAAGCGGTGGGAGCGGAGGGGTCCCAGAGGAGAAGCAAGGCAGAGGCAGGACCGTGGTGCCCGGGGAGAGCTGGGCTGGGCCTGGGCAGCTGGGACAGCGCGGGGAAATCAGGCCAGGCCTGGGGGGCTGTCACCAGCCAGGCCTGGCTCAGGGGCTGTCACCAGCCAGGCCTGGGGGGCTGTCACCAGCCAGGCCTGGGGGGCTGTCACCAGCCAGGCCTGGCTCAGGGGCTGTCACCAGCCAGGCCTGGCTCAGGGGCCACCGAGGCGCGTCACCCCTCGGGTAGCACCACTGCGTGTGTCCCTGCTCCGCTGGGCTCTGCTGGGGGAACAAAATTGCTTTGAGAGCAATTCATAACCTTGCTGTGGTCAGTAGAACGTGTTCTTCCATACCAACTCTCTCTCCACGATGGAGAGTTGAAATGTAAAAATTCCGTTGTTTAGCTGTGGATCTTGTGGAGGGTGGAGGGGCGGGATATGGAATATTAAAGCACCTGGTGACCCTGTTTTTATAACCAAGCCAATCTGGACACACGTGTGCAGTTAGCTATGCAGTTAACTATGACACATACACTAATCATATGATAAGATTAAGGAAATGAAAAGGAGTTCCGTGCATTTCACTTCAATGAACAGAGTGGCACTACACCCTGCTGCTGAGATCTGTGAAGAACTTTACTAAAGTTTGCGTTGCTTTATACGACTGATTTCTCATTGTGTGAACCCAGCAGAACTCCACTGCAAACTCCTTTAAGGGCTGTAGGAGTTACACAGTGAGAAGGGCTTGTGGGTTTCTTCTGATTCCTGACACAGCTGAGAAATTCTTTCCATTGCTGCTGTACATTTCTGTACCACACAGTGCTCCACCTGTCAACAAACTCGACACACTGAGCACAAAACGCTGCAGTTACTCATAATTTGGCTTAAGTGGTAAATGAAACCTCACAGACACTTTGAGCCAAGAAATGAAATAGCACCGACGAACTCAACACCAAGGTGGAGGTAAATGCTTGGTACTGGTAAAAGAGTAAAAAACCAGTTTCTTTGGCACTTCTATTTTTTTCTGAGAATCCCAAATTATCTTTTTCATATACAAACATGTGAATACACTACCTGAATGAATAACATCTTTCCAGCAGTGGACAGCTTTTATACTCCAATGAGTTGATTCAGACACAAAAAGAAGTGCAGAGTTAATTCCATAACAAAATTTCTACTGTGAATACTTTGGATAAAGAACCAGCCTGAATTCTGTATGATTTAAATTGTTGTGGTTTGCAAAAGTACAATTATATTTTAATCAAAGTAATCATTAATGATTTTATAGAAACTGAAATGATGAACAAAGTTCCCCATATATAATGCAAAAATGCTGAGAGTTCCTATCTTCTTATCCATTTCTTAAGTAAAAAAAAAAAACAATTAATTTTTTATTTTCACAGCTTTGCCATGAAAGACACATTCCCTTCATCCAATTCCAGATATTAAGGGACAGCTCCCTCCTCTGGAAACCTCTATCCTTGCACTGAGAACACTGGACTGTGCAATTACTGATTTCATCAATCTCTTTAAAAATCCCTTTGACCAAAGCACAAAACCCAAAAATATTTTGGATTGACTGCATCTAGAAATAAAATCACGGGCAAATGGATTGATGCCACTGCAGAAATAATTTCTGTATTGTTGTCTATAAAACAAACAGGTTTAACTTAAGGGCATTTGTTACTAAAAATTCAGTACATTTCCCCAACCAAAACAAAACACGTTTTGGAAATTTGAATATTCTCCATGGAAAGAACTGTGTTTTGCTTTACAAACAGGTGTTTTTGGAGGTGAATCACAGAGGAAAAGATGAAGAAAAAATAAAGGTACTGTAATTTCAGTGAGAGGCTTCTGAGCGGGAAGACTTTCTGATTTATTGATTTCACCACTGCTTGGAAAGATAGAAATAATTTGTCTCTGTAAATAGAAGTGGAACAAAGAAGCTTGTCTTCATTACCACTTTTCCCCCCTTATAGAAACCGAAATTTTGCCTAATTTCTTGCATGAAAGGAAAACCACAATTACTGTATAGATCAATTGCTTCTAAATTAAGTCAGCTTTTCAAACTCGATTGCCACATAGAGCTGCACATTTTACTGCCAAAATGTGTACACACACTTCTGTTTGCAAGATTTAATACTTCTTAATCTATTTAGTGGTTAGTAAAGCAAGTTAGGGAAATAATTGGTCCCATAAAGCAATGGAATTTAAGAAGTCTGGTTCGAATTTGAATAAAATTGGCCAAGAGGATCAAAAATTATTTGAAGGGAGCTGACAGCCTGATGGAGATCACAACCTGCCTTGCACCTTATTTTCCTCAAGAAACAGAGATTTAAAAGAGCACTGTGGATCACAGCACAATTTTAATGCTTTGTGATGTCCTAAAAGCTTAGAAAATAACATTTAAGTTGGCTGCATAACATCAAACTTAGATTAGATCAGCAAGGTATAAATGTAAATAAGTATAAATCACAAATAACTGAAATTTGCTTAATCCTTAAGATGTGAATTCCCACTAATACAGCTACAATGGGAGCAGTTGTGCTGAGGGTTTATGGCATGAACAGCTTTGCCAACATAATATTTGAAGGTTTTTTTGCTGAGCAAATTCTGCTCCCTTAGGAATAAACCCCTTCAAGTGTGGAAGCAGGCAATTATCCATTTGACAGATTTGCTTTGCTGTATATTGCATGTAACAAAGCAGGAAATGAGACTGAAATATAAAATAAGGTGGTAATTTTCTGCAGTTTTTTCTAATGAAATTACAGTAATCAAACAGAAACAAGCAGTAATATTTCCTTTTCACCTAAACGAGAAACCAGAAGTGTTTTCTAGAATAGAGGCAACCTGTGGGGGGTTTTTTGTTTGTTTTTTCCTGACTTATTATTTTAGCAGCATGTGGCTGGTTATTCATTTCCTGAGGAAAAACCAATAATCAATGCCTGCCAGCATTTGCTTTTTATTTAATTAGGAACATAGGACTGGAAAGAAACACTTAGGTCATCAAGTCCAGTTTCTAATTAAACACTCTTCAAAAATATTGATTAATCAAAATTGCATAAATGTGGTGGGTTTTATAACCCTGTGTCCTCTGCAGAGACTGTAAGTGATCTCCTGCTATTTTATTTGTTAGGATTTTTCAGCACAAAGAGTGACTATTATTTTCAAAGCAAAGAGCTCATCATGTAGATATTTGATTTTCACTAATTTTATATGACAATTATAATATTTTGTGCTGGAAATTAGCAGTGCTTGATCTATGATTGTTATTAAATCTCTGTGTTAATTTTCATACTTCAGCTGCCTCAATTGATTATAGAAATTTACCATATCTAAAAAGATAAGATAAATTGATTCAGCGCTAAAAAAATCCATTAGTGTGTTCTGCTAATATTTAATACATTCTTGACTATAAAAGATGCTGCAGCAATTGGGAATGCACATTTTAAGCATTAACTGTTAAAATAATTTTAACCAGAAAGTAACTGCAATTGATTTTGTCGTACTAGAAGGAATACATTAAATTACCAGAAACATTGTATGTCAAACTTGAATTTATAGAGAAATAAGAGAAAACCAATTCCTTTAATGGATTAATATTTTACATTAATTTATGTAGTTTTGTTTAAACAAGGAGACTATAATTTAAGTCAGATACACTTCTATGGATTGAGCTGTAAAAATATGAGAACAATTTACAGCTCCAGCTGCATTGGAGACAGGAGCCTGGAGCCTCTCCTGTTGTCCCTGCAGCCCAAATCCTTTCATGGCATTTTCTGTGCACAGCTGCCAAACCTCTGAGGAAGGCTCGGCATATTTATTGCAGCTGGACAACTGCAAACTGTTCAGTTTTAAATTCCCAGAAGGTTCTGTCTGGAGAAAAGCTCGGGATCGCTCGCTGTCCTGCTCCTTTCCTTTGAGACAGGGTGGGAATCCCTGACCTGGACTGGGATGGTGTGGGCACAGGAGCAGGGCAGCTGGGGAGGAGCTGCTCGAGTCCTGTGAAGGACATTGGGCGTCTCCAGGGAAGGGAAGGAGCTGGGAAGGGGCTGGAGCAGCTGAGGGGCTCCGCCTGGAGGAAAGGAGCTCAGGGGGAGCCCTGTGGCTCTGCACAACTCCCTGACAGGAGGGGCAGTGAGGGCAGGTCGAGCTCTGCTCCCAGGGAACAGGGACAGGATGAGGACAGTCCTAGGCTGCACCAGGGAGGCTCAGGTTGGACACCAGCAGGAATTTCCTCACAGGAATGGTGGTCAGGCCTTGGAAAGGGTTGTCCAGGGAGGTTTGGAGTCCCCATCCCTGCAGTCTGAAGAATTCCTGCACGTGACACTCAGTGCTCTGGGCTGGGGACATGGTGGGGATCAGTCCCAGGTTGGACTGGATGGTCTTGGAGGGCTCTTCCAACCTCAGGGATCCTGTGATTCGGTGAAGTGATAGGGGCTCAATGGAGACTATTTTAAATGCCATTCCTGGAGGTGACTCATCGTGGGGCTTTGCAACACTGGATATTTCAAATTAAACACTCATCTCCAGCAGGTTTTCCCTGACAAGGTGACACTACAGGTGACTGGAGGTGCTGGTGGGTGATACACTGGGCATGTCCCAGAAAGCCAAGTGTATCCTGGGCTGATGCACAGGGAGGGCAGCAGGAAAGGGGGAATTCTGCCACTCTGCCCTGCTCAGGTGAGACCCCACCTGCAGAGCTGCCCCAGCCTTGGGGCTCGGCACAGAAAGGGAGGTGACTCCAGGGGAGGCACCAGGATGATCAAGGGGATGGAGCACCTCTCCTATGGGGAAAGGCTGACAGAACTGGGATTGTTCAGCCTGGAGAAGCTTTGGGGTGACCTAACCGTGGCCTTCCAGGTCATGAGGGGACCTTACAGCAAGGATGGAGACTATTTGCAAAGCTCTGAAGAGACAAGGAGGAATGGCTTCAAACTGACAGAGTTGGTTTAGATGGGATACTAGGATGGAATTCCTACTTGTGATGATAGTGCAGCCTTGACACAGGCTGCCCAGAGCAGCTGTTCCATCCCTGGAAGTGTCCAAAGCCAGGTTGAACGAGGTTGGAGAAAGTTGGGATAGTGGAAGGTGTCCCTGACGACAGCAGTGGGAGGTGGAATAGAATGAGATGGTCTGAGATGTCCCTTCTGTCAGGTGTCACTTCTCACGCTGAGCATTCCCGGACCCCACAGCCCTGGGATCGCCACAGGCGCCCCGCCCGCTGCGTTTTGGCGCCAAAACCCCCGAGCCGCGGCGTTCGGGAGCTCGCGAGACTCGCGGCTCTCGCGGGACTCGGCGCGCGCGGGGGCGGCCCGGGCCCCTCAGGCGGGCTCGCGCTCCCTCACGGCCGGAGCCGCCCGGGAAGGCGCTCGGGAGCTGAGCCTGTCCTGGCAGCGGCCGTGCCCAGCCCCGCTCCGGCCCGCGGCTCCGGGATCGCCTTCGCTTGAGGAGCCTGCAACGGGGAATCCTCCTCCGGAGCGCCTTTGGGAGCGGGTGAGCTGTACATTTGGGGAATTGTTTCTCCACCCCCGAAGGCTTTGGTCAGGTACCTGAGTGACACGCGGCTCCAAGGATAAGCACTGTGGCCAGGGATCCGCTTATTTTGGTTAATTCTTGCTGCTCACAAGTAACTTTGAAACCCTCACTCAACAAAGCTGGGTTGTGTCATGCTCCGAATGGTATCTGCTGTTTAATTTGTGTGATGATCTGGTTGGCAGATCTTTTCCTGTAAAAGCTGTAAATATTGTATATAATTGACGTTTGTCTGCTTCTGTGGCAGCCTCGCTGCTTCTCTTTAAATTCATTTGGTGTTTTGTGCAGGAGGGGAAAAGGCTTCTTTGTGGCAATGCTAGATCCTTTGGAGAACAACTTGTTAGATCTTCCTGATTATGAGAACACAGAAGACGAAACATTCCCACCTCTTCCACCTCCTGCCTCTCCAGGAAGAGACGATGCAGAATGGGCTCAGGCTAATGGAGGTGAACACCCAGGACCCCTAAAAATCCCATTTTAATGCTGTGCAATGGAAATCGGTGGTGTTGTGCTTCAGTGCATAAAAATAGGCAGAAAACAAAATGTAAATTTAAATTGTTAATCATGCGATGCTTCCCAGCTTGTGGGAAAAGTTGATTTTTGTCGATTCTGTGAGAATATGTACACAAAGGAATCTTTTTAAAAACTCAAGCTCTTCTGACAAAATGTTGCTACAAATAATTATACAGCAGTGATTTATAGTTGTTCTTTGGCTTTTAGAAGAGACAACAGTGTTAGATGCACTCTCAATGCACTTATTAGAAATCCAAGTAGAAACTTAAAATGTACATAAAATCCTAGATGATGGCAGTTTCTTTTCATACTTAAATGATGCTATTTGCTTCCCCAGATCTAGATGAAAACCAGCAGTCCCAAACAAAGGATTCTGCTGTGACCACACAGAAAGCAGTTAAAAGACCGAGGCCTAGATTAGATGCCCAGAGGTAACTTTATACAGAATATTTATTTGTGTGCTGAGTTTGGTGTGAGTAAAACTCACCAAACTGATGTGAGTTCTTTATAATCAGCAGAAGGAATCCAAGCTTTAGGCTGTTTTAAGTAACATGCGAGTTTTTTTCTTTGTTTGGTTCTTTTTTTACTTGTTAATTGAAAGAAGAAAGTGGGTTTCAAATAATCCCCATTTCCTATTCCCAGGTTAATTTCAGAAAGAGGGCTCCCAGCTCTGAGACACATGTTTGACAACGTGAAATTCAAGGGTAAAGGGCATGAGGTAAGACCTAGTGAGCTTTAGTTTTGTTTCCTGGGAGGTTAATGTAGATTTGGTAGAGTGCTGCCCATCTGATTTGGGGAGAATTGATAGTACTCTGGTTACCCATCTTCCAGCAGTGTCTGAACAAATCCTGATGATCTTTGGAGCTGCAAATTTTAAAACAAACATGAGATGCTTTCACAAAATCCATCTTTTGATCATAAAATTATTTTCCTCAACTCTAAAAATAAAATAGCACTTCTGTGACTCTTGTATTGTCCAAACAAGCCGGGTTTTGAATCTCAAGGTTTTTAAAAAAAGTGTGACATACCACTTGAGCAAAGAGAAAGCAGGACTTTCTCTACAAGTTTTCTTATTGTTTTGGGTGTGCTTAAACATGCAAAGCTTATTTGCCTTTACATGTAATTATAGAGTTGATTGACAGGGGAGGGTCACTCTTTTCTCTCAAGTAACAAACAATAGGAAAAGAGGAAACAGCCTCAAGTTGTGCCAGGGAGGTTTAGATTGGTTATTAGGGAAGATTTCTTCACCAAGAGTGTTGTCCAGCCCTGGGCTTCATGTGCTGTGGAGTCACCATCCCCAGAGGTATTTAAAAGACATTTAGATGTGGCACTTGGGGACACGTTTTAGTGGTGGCCTTTGCAGTGCTGGGGGAGTGGTTGGACTCTGTGATCTCTGGGGACTTTTCCAACCCCAAGGATTCCATGATTCTCCTGGCACACTTGCAAGTACATCTGTGCATCTCTGGTTTACAGAGAGCATCCATGGTGTAAATGCTGTCATTGCCACTGGAGGTACAAAGGAACTGGGCAGTAGTGCCTGAAAGGTGCAAAACCCTTTCCTAGATCAGCTTATTTTGATGTATCTGCATTCTAAACATCAGGATCAATGGCAGCTGTGCCCCTCTGGATTTATTTCAGCCTGGGTTCAGCCCTGGTTGTTTAAGGACAATGCTTCAGGACCTGCAGATGTTTTACAGGATATACAAATGCTCCCCTGCACTTATATCAGTGCTGTTCCCACAGCCTGAGGTTACACTGACTCTGCATTGTGGGAGGAGGAAGGAAAGGTTACACACATTTGTGCTGCTGACATTTTCCAGGCATTGTCCAGCTGCAGGTGCTCCATGCTTTCAGGAATTACTGTCCTGTTTCCCTCTACAGACTCCCTTTTCTGTCAGTTTTAGTAGCTGGGTGTTTTCTTTCCTGCTCTAGGCAGAGGACCTGAAGACACTGATACAACACATGGAGCACTGGGCTCACAGGCTGTTCCCCAAACTGCAGTTTGAGGATTTTATTGACAGAGTGGAGTCTTTGGGAAACAAAAAGGAAGTTCAGGTATGTATTTTTGCCAGTTCCTCTTCATGCTGTTTGGGATAGTGCAAGAGGTAGAGGTTTAGGGGGTTAGTTATGCAGCAGCAGAAGACTTAGGTTGTGCATACTACTCTGAAGTATATTGTTATTAAATTCTCTAAATTTGGAACTCTGTCTGCTATTTATGTTTATATTTAGATACAACCTTTCTTTTTTGAAATAAGCCAGAGAATTGGCTTCAGCATTTTCAGGACATCTTGAACCACAGCAAATTGGTTAAGAGTGCTGGAACTGGTTGAGGATTTTGGGATTTGTTTGGTTGATGTTTAGTGTTTGAACCTGCAAAAGAAGACTGATAAAGAATTCAGCTTCTCCTGGCTGGGTGATAGATGAAGGACAGGGAAGATGATCCACAGCATTGAAGGTCTGTGTGTCAAATGAACATGAAGTAAAAGGAGTATAACAGTATCACAGTAATAAAGTGTAAAATGAAATTGCTGTGGTTTTCCCATCCTCCCAAAGTTGAACATAAAAACTTGGTACAGATGAATTACCAGAGTTTTAATCTCCCACCTGCAGACCTGCCTCAAGCGGATTAGACTTGATCTTCCTATTTTACATGAAGACTACAAAAATAACGAAGGTATATTCTCTGCTTTTTGTTCAGTATGTTAGTGCTTGAGATTATTTACTTCCCTTCCTACTGACTCGCTGTGAATGATCATGATGGGCTTTTCTAGTGTAGAAGAAATTGTTGAAAGGTCTCTGCTTTAAAGCCAGGCTTCTGTGAGTCTTAGGATGACAAAACTGAACTTGTACTTGCACACGTGTGTAAAAATAAATAAAATAGTGTTGTCTGCTGAAAGGACATGAAAAATGCGTATGAACCAGCATCGTTAGAAATATTCTTCAAAAAAACCCTTATAACTGCAACTATTGAGCACACAGGTTTGTATTGCACTCTCACATGAGTGCAACAACTCTTATCTATTAAAGCAGGAATCAGAAACTCATCCTGATTATTCTCTGAGGAGTTGCAGTGTATTTGTGGTGTGGTGCCTTTCACAGGCAGAGTGCTGGAAGCTCTGTTGTGTCTGTCAGGGCTGGCACAGTGCTGGGAGAATTCTTCCTGCCAGGATCAAAACCCAGCACTTACTGAGGATATGAGTCGGGAGTCTCTTCCAGTCAGAAATTAGACATAAACAGTTTTTTTAATTAAAGAGGAAGTAGAGTTCCCATGGTAGTTTGAAAGAAACTTCAGCAACTGAAAGGATGGAATTTCACTGTCATTCCTAAGGACCTGTGCAGGGCTTTGCCTTTCTACTAGAGAGCATTATCTACCCATTGTCCCATTTATCTCCATGTGACCCTCGGCCTGCAGCCCAGGCAGTGCTTGGGAATGGTGTGTGGTGGATGAGTTCATGAGTGGTAGCACTGGCCTGAGCTTTGGGGTCCCTTGGGGCCGTTGGTGACACGTGGCTGCCTTCACTGCCGCTGCATTGTGAGAAGTGCACTGCAGCCAGAGGCAGGCACGGACAGCAACACCAGTGGTTCCTGCCGACAGGGTCTGCAGAGTGATCAGATGTTCTGTGCGATGGTTCCACACACTGAGCTTTGAATGTGCTGAGCTGCTCTGTGACTGAGGGCACTGCTGCAGCCTTCAGGGGAAAAACTGGGGTAGGCATCTCACAGGGGTGAAATAAAAACTCAGCATGAGGTGTTGTATTAACAACCCAACCTTTTAGTCAGCTATGGGTTTTAAATGTTGATTCTGCCCCTCTTCCCCCTGTTCTGCCTCCTTTTTAAGCAGAAGGGGAAAGCAATGGGCTGGATGCAGCTGCTGAAGATGCACATTCCCACGCTGGCAGTGCAGAAGACCTGAATCCCCTGCCTGGAGCCAGCCTGACGGAGGAGCAGCAGGAGCGGATGAAGAAGAACCGGCAGCTGGCCCTGGAGCGGAGGCAGGCGCGGCTGCAGGGCCTCAGCCAGTCCCAGCCCCCGGGTAAGGACCCCAGTTTCTGTGGTGACAGTGAGGTAGCAGGGCCTGAGCTGCTGGGTCATGGCTCTGATGGCTTTCATAGTAAGTGCTGGGATGTGCAACTCTCACATTTCAACAGTTTTCCTGTAGTCAAACTCACTGGTGCTTGTACCAAACTGTGATGGCTCTGTCTCTGGTGAAATGCAACTCAGCCTCTTCTCTCTGAGCTGCCTTTGCCACAGACTGGGATTATGGTAATGGAAACGTAAGTTAAAGACGGCAACAGTGTCTGCTCATGGTTTTCTTTTTTTTGTCAACAGAGCTCCCCAGTAGTTACTCAGAAGAGGACTTTGACAGCCCAGTTGCTCAGGATCCCACTGACTTTACTGAAGACACTCAGGTTCCTGCAGCCAAGGATGCTCCCACAGAAGATGGAGATGATGAATTGGAATGTGCCAGGGAAGAGCAGTAACTTCACACTGTGAATGCCTTTCTTGACTAAAAGACCCCCCTTCTTTAAGTACTGTCATTCTACTGAAATGTTGCTGCCTCTTGGCACTCAAGAAGCCTTAGGGAAATGCTCCCCATGGTGTCACTGAAGGACAGAACTCTTCCCTGAAAGCTGCAGAGGAGTAGCTCCATACACCAGGAAACAGAACAAAGTTCTTCAGCTGCACTGGAGCAACCTTTTCCACCTCCCAAAACGTTTTTTAGGAAATGTTTATGAGCTTTTGGACCTACTTTGAATACAGTTTATAATTTATGTTAAACTGAATTAACTGGGATGTTGACTGATTAAGTTGCTATTAAAGCTGTGTTGTTTGGGGGTTTTTTAACATGTCTTTTAACAGGGGTGCTGGATTTTTTTTAAGTGCTTATTCTATTTATTTATATATATTTTGTTTTTCATATAAAATGGAAGCTGTTAAGTATCAGAAGTAAAACCTGAAATTCTTGTATGAGGCTGTTACAAGGCCAGGGCTCCCACACTTCTCCATCCTTTGGGTCAGACATCTCTCCCCATACAAGCAGCTCCCTTCAAGGAACGAGACCTTCCTGCTCCTGCTCTCTGCTTCATCCTCTTCTTAGAGTCTTGGCTTTCTTACACAACAGCTTTTCCCTTTTGTAGAATGAAATGGAATCACCCTGAATTTCTACACACTGAATTAGGCCACTACCCTCAGGGCAACAGGTGTTACTTTATGAAGGAATTTGCTTTTTGTATGCTTGTAGGGAAAAAGGAAGTATTTAGGCTTTAAGAACTTCATTTATGGACAACATGAACAAAGTAATTTTGAATTATTTTTAAAAGAATTCACAGCACAGTACCTTTAGTCTGAAATACAAGCTTTATCAGTATAAAATATTTTCATAACTCATCCATACTCAATCAGATAAAAATAATTATTTTTTAAAATAGACATTTAGCTTCTTATTGAAAGGACTCTTGAATATTTAAATAAACTGCTTTTTACAAGATCCCCCAAGCACTTGTGCACAGTCACAGGAGTGGGACAGCCCCAGGCAGCTGGTGGCAGGTTCAAGTCCTGATGTCCTCTGTCACATCCAGCAGCGCCAGCTCCCGGATCTCCTCCAGCAGCTGGTACAGGCTGGGCCCCTTGGTCTGGCAGAACTCCCGGGACTCCTCATCCATCACTTCCACCCTGGCTCTCTCTTGGGCACGCTGGGCCTCCTCTGCAGACTGGCTGACTTCTTTCACCAAGTCAGACCTCACCACGTGGGAGCTCCTGTGGGCAGCCTCTGTGTCCGCAGTGTGGTGCGGCGCGTTCCTGATGATCTGCAGCTTGATGCTCTCGGCGTGGCAGCGTGAACTCTGCACCACGATTCTTACCTGCAAAGCAATTCTGTGTTTACATTTCTGATGGTGCTATGTCTTTTTGCTCCCCTCAGGTGAGATACTCACTGTGATGTGATCGAAAAGACTCAAGGTCACCGAGTCCCCAGTAGTTGTAGTGGAGGTGATTTTATGCTGTGAGCGATGGAGGGATCCAGGCTTCCACTGGCAGCTCCCAGCCTCTTGACAGGAGATGACCAAGCCCTCTTTGTTTTTCATGTAGGCTGCACCTTTGATTCCATACCTACAAAAGAGCAGAGAGACTCTGTTCTAACCATTTTCAGTCTCTTAGTTTCAAAACCCACAGTCTGGCTAGGATTGTAGAAAAGCAACAGGCAGGGGCAGGCCTGGCAGTCTGATAATCCTGCCTCAGCAACACTGATAAGTGTTGGCAAAGAAACCCAGACATGAAAACAGCATGGAGACAGTGACTGAAGTGTTTTGAGGGCAGTGAAGCAAAAGTGATATAGTCAGTGATCCATTATCTTTGTGCTGGGTGGGGTTTGGAATGGCTCAGTGATGGAGGAAGAGCAGCCTTACAGGTTTTTCTGGACAGACAGTGAGGAGTGAGTTCTCCATCAAAAAAAAAGCTCCTTGAAGAGCAGCAGCATGTTTGCCCTGGGTTTTCTCTGTATGGCAGCAGCCTTTCCTGGCTGGGGAGGCTCTGGGGAGCCAACCCTCTGAAATGCTGGAGATAGCAGATGTGAATTGAGCTGTGCCCTCCCAGCACTCCAGGTGCCATTCCCAGCCCGTGCCAGCCCGGGCTCACCGAGGCACGAAGACGAGCACGCCGTTGGTGCGGATGGAGTAGATGACGCCATCGGCCACGCAGCGCTCGTCGCTCTCGGCGCTCCTGTCTCGGAAGTACATGCACTGGAAGAGCTCTGTAGATTGCTTCTGAGCACGCTGGGCTGCCTGTGAGCACCCACACACACAGACAAAAATCTATGTAATATTCCAAGGAGTATTTCCAGCTTTGATTTCCACAGCTGCTTTTTACTACCTTATGAAAAATTACATCTAAAACAAAATCCTATGTGCAGTACAAGTGAAGTATGAAGACGCTTTTATTACTACCCTCAGAAGAAAACTGATATTAAAAAAAACCCCAAAGCACTACAAATAAAAAAGTCACAGTCAGGAGTGGTATCCCATTCCCCAGGGCACCATGGAGACTCCCACAGGGACACCCTTACCCGGTTCCTGTTATTGATGTGTCTGCACAGCTCCTCCAGATCCTTATTACTGATGATGTTATCATCCTTAACATCCCCCGTGGTTCCCCTCAGCGTCACTGCCATCAAGAGCCTGTGCACAACAATGTCAGCGTATCTCCTGATTGGAGAAGTGAAGTGAGTGTACTTCTCCAGGGCCAGCCCTGCCAACAGAAAGGAACAGACATGAGCAGTCAAAGCCATCACCTGCCTCCCCCAACAGCTCAGAAATGACAGAAAAGTGACCAGATACCATAATGATGGAATTGCTCCTCAGGACAAGATCCAGTAGAGAAGTACAGGGCGTTGGACATGGCGTGGGTGGCCATGGAGCGCAGCAGTTTGTTCACAATGGGATCCGAGGGGTCGTTTGCTCTGTCCAGAGACTCAGCCAAAGCCTTGTTGGACCTGGCAAAAAGGTGTTAATTCCAAAGAAAATTACACTGTCACTACTTATAATGGCTCACAGTTAACAACAGCATAAAACCCACACAGAAGTTAATAGTTATTCATACAAAAATGGCAAGCAGAGCAATATTGAAACTTTCAGTGCAGTTTAGTAACAGCTCTGGTCTAAGAAAATGTTTAGAAAAATCTCAGTTCTTAACATGCTGCAACCTGGATATCCAGGGACTGCAGCAAATTCCATCCTGTGCAGTACAAAAGAGTGAGCTGGTCCAAACCTGTGTGTCCAGCACAAATGGGACAAGGTGACACCCAGGTCAGAGGCTCTACTGATGCCCTTCTCCATGGCCTTCTCATGTTGTCTTGCCCAAGTAATTCTGAATTATTTTGAGTCGTTTAAAATGACTACATTGCACAGAACTCACCTCTCTTACAAAGGAAATACAGTGCAAACAGGGCCACTGCAGAGCTTGACTGCTGTACAGTGACTGAACAAATGTTTTGTCTAGGAATATCTAAAATTATTCAGCCACTGCCATTTGCAGTACAGCCAGCAGAACACAGGTAGCTTCTCCTGCTCAGAACATCATCAGAAAGATTTTGATAAAACTCCTTTTAGGCACTGATATGCAGTGTCTCTTAACACCGATACTCAGAGCTGGAACTGTTTAACAATAACATGGCCAAATAGTTAATTGCTTAACCCTAATTACAGAACTTTAGTAATAAAAGCTACCGTGTGTCTATGGAGAAGCCTTTAGCACTGGCACATTCCCGAAGCTCAGTGAAGAATTCCTGCCGTGGTGGAGGGTGCTGCCGCAGCAGAGCTTGGTGGGGAAAATCCTCGGAAATCCTTTTCGCCACCCAGTGGTTGGCCAGGATCATGCACTCCGCCACGGTCTCGTGCACTTCCAGCGGCTGCTTGGGGATGAGGTCATGGATATTCCGTCTGTCATCCAGCTGCACGCGGATCTCGATCCCTTCCAGCTCCAGCGCGCCGCACCTGTCCCGCTTAGCCCGCACGTGTCGCGCTATGTCGGTGAGCTTGGATATGGCCCAAACCAGCTCAGCCAGCTTCTTCTGTCTTGTTCCCTCATCCAGGCTTTGCAGCTCCACGATATCCCCCACCACACTGGTGTCCCCATCCAGCAGTGCCTGGGCTGTCTCGTACTCCAGCTTGTAGGCAGAGCGGATCAGGGTTCGGCTGTACTGAACCCTCAGCGTCTCGAATGATTCCTTCCCCAGCTCCCACAAGACGCTCACAGCATATCTTAAAGACAACACCACAGTTCTGGAATAGTCCTGGTAGGCTTCAACGCACATTTCAAGCATATTCTACTCTTAGAAATTTATAGAATTAATTCTGGTTGTGGAAGTATCTTTTTCTCCATGAAACCAGTGCTCAGCAACACCACTAAATAATGCACTTGCCTTTCAGTCTCATGCATGACAACTGAAATGAGGACTAGCTAGACAGCAGTATTTTCAATTAATCTGCTGAAGCAGAGTACCCCTAAGGTATAAGGTCTCCTTTATGTTATAGCAGAGCTACACTGTAATAGTTATTTTTACTCATTTTTATTTTATTAGTCAGATGCATCCACAAAGAACATCTCTGTACCCTGAATATCCTCATGCCAGCCTTGCACATCCTGACACCAGCAGCAAACTGAGTCTGTAAATTGATATAAACTGGTCTATAAAATTCATCCTGCCTGTGGTAGAACTGCAAGGTAATTTTTAATGCACACAATTCTTGAAATAATGCAAAATGGCTTGTAAAAGTCTCCCTGCCCAGAACAATTCCCAAGCCTCACCTGTCCACTCCGCTGAGGAGGGAGCACAGGTCAGTGCTGAGGACAGCGGGCAGCATGTCATAGCGCCGGTCTGCCAGGTAATAGGTGGTGGCCCTGCAACAAAACACAGTCACTGCTCTGCCCACCAGCTCTGCTGGGGCTGGGCTATAAAAGCATTGCCCCACAGAAATCTGATTTGGAAAGGTTATTCCCACAAAACACTCACAGCTGCAATACCAAAGTTGGATTATTTAAATAGCGATTCGTACAATACAGCCCCAATTTTGCCCTCCTTCATCTTTCAGCTGCCCTAAGGGCAGAACCAGGGCTGGTGTTGGGGGTTGAGTTTTCAAACCAGGACAGCTGGACAAAATTTGCTCATTGAAGAAGAGGTGACTTAATGTCTATCTCAAACAACTCTACTGCCTACACTTTATACTACTTTGAATCTACACAGAATACAGTTCATTAAGTGATTCAGCAGCTTAAGTTCAAAACAGCAGCAATAAAAGAAAAAAGAGAATGAAATATTTGCACATTAAAAGACAAGAATGAATATTAAAACATAAGTCTGACAAATACCTCTGGAAATAAATTCATGTAAGACCTAATTCCATTTTGTGGGTGTTCATCTCCCTCAGAATGCAAACAAGTGGTTTTTAAAAATACTTTAAGTTACAGATGTTAAATTAAACTGTGAACCAAAGAGGAGTGATTAGGGGGAAATAAACTTGTACAGTTCTCTGGAAAATGTGTCCAAATAAAAGCAGAATGTCATTAGTTATGTAACAGTTTAATTAGTTTTAAGAAGTCTTTAGTAAGACCTGAAAGGTAAAAGCATGTTTCTTACCTTCAGTTTCCTTAAGGTAGCATCACAAACTTCTGAGCTCTATATATTTTCTGATTTCCAGAAAATAACTTACCTTGCTCTGGCCTCAACATCAGTGTAGGAGTTTGCTGCCACAAAGTGAGTGACATCTGCAATGTGCACCCCCAGCTCGAGGTTCCCATTGGGCAGAGTCCTGACAGACAGAGCATCATCCACATCCTCACAGCCCTTGGGGTCAATGCTGAATATCAGGTGGGTATCTCTCAAGTCAAGGCGTTTTTTCTCCTCCTCTGGACTCACTTTCCATGGATTCTTTGGAGAACTCACTGGCATTTCACTCATCTATACAGAAATATTGTTGATGAACATAGATTTTACATATTTTCTACAAAAAGATGCCAACAAATTAGATTTAAACAGTTTTTCAAATTCTTTTTTTGTTTCATTTTCTAAATCCATTACATTTACTTTATGGAAAATGTCGAAAAAAATGAAAAGAATTCTATATGCATTTGTCAGCAATGTGGTGATACTGCAGCCCTAGCAAATACAACCACTACATACTGGTTTTTTAGTCTTCTTCTTTCAATTAATTGTAGGTATAATCAAAAAATGAAAGCTGATTCCTGTCCCAGTTGAAAACAAAGTATTTAGGACAATGATTTCAGCAGGATGAGGCTTTTAGGATCAGTAGCATGACCATATACCAAAGACAGAAAAATATTGGAAGTCTAACTCAGATTTGAATTAAGAGTTTGTAATCTTCTTCGCACAGCAAAAGGATTATCTTAAAAACACTCTTGAGTTGAAAATCCATAGTATTAATATAATATCTGATCTGGGATTCCAGAAAAATAAAGTAAAATAATAATAAATTTTCAGCTTTCAAAATGGGCTTTCAAAAACCCACTGGCAACAAAGATGTTGAGCTGTAAGAGGGTCCCTCTCTTTGAGAAACAAGACCCTGGAAATGAACAGCAAAGACAAACCTGGATTTCTGAGAAAGGGGCAGCACAAATGCTGTTCTCCACCAGAATAGCTGCGATTTCCCCCTCGAGATCTCCAATTCTCCCCAGCACTCTCACAAAGTGTCCGTTTGGGTACAGCGAAGTCGACTCCCAGGAATCGATGCGCACCACAACTCTGTACTCCTGCAGCAAGGAGCTCTGTTAGAACAGCCCTGTGCCCCTGAAAGTACCATTTATACCCCTAACACAACTTTCATGTAGCAGAAAAACCCAAAGCAAGTGGTATGTAGCTACTCAGGGCAGATGGACTATGGCTCAAATTCAGAACTCAAATCAGCTTTGTTACCTGATGTGGTTCTGACAGGAATTGAACACAATCCTTCAAGGTAGAAATTGAACCTCACAGACTTTAATAGTTTTACCCTGTTTTTGTCAAGGAAAAGATCATTCGAGCCTGTAACACACACACAGCTTTATAAGAACACAGAACAGAAAACCACTCCAGTTAAATTACCTGTAAAGCTTCAGCCTGCTGAGTGCTGATCCGGATTTTGGGAATTCGGTAATCCCAAGGTGTTACAAGGACTTTCTGAGCATTTCTGCCCTGGGACTGGGTCTCTTCTTTAGAGGGGAAAGTGACCACATAATCCCTCCAGTTCTTTTGGATGATTCCAACTACTTTACCTTTAAATAAGGAACATCTGCATTAAAGAGTTAAACAGAAGCAAGTAAAAGAATATGTGGGAGGTGTAGGAGATTGACTGCTTTGTAAAATTAAACTGATATGTCCCCAAATCTGTCACAACTGCCAACAACATATGGTGTGCAGACAATACAAGTGTGTCATAAACTACTGTTTAAAATCTGCACAGGCAGATTTTAATGAGCTTTTATTTATGTGGAGACCAATTCATTGTATAGATTTCAATTGATACAGGACATAAATTATTCAGAGATTCCCACTGCTGCTGAAATGTGGCCAATTCTAGTAACAGAGAATTTTTAATAGCACAGAGCAAAACAAAACATGATTTCCTTACAAAAAGAGAATTAACCTCTTCAAACTTTTAGCTTTGACCTCAACAAACTTTTAAGATGCAGCTACAGCTGCAGAGTAATAATATCAAACAAGACTCTAAGCTTCCATGGTACCCAGGCATGTCACAATGTGATACTTTTTCACCTAATCTTTTTTTTTTTTTTTTCATTATTTATCAGCGGGGAATTAAAAGGATGCTTCTCCTTACCTGTGGGCATAGGGTCACCTGTGGTGTCTGCAGGTGCTTTGTCCTCAGACTCATTTTCACAGAGGGCAACAGTCCTTCCCTTCCATTCATGCACAGGTAGCAACTCAACCACAACCACGTCCCCGTGGATTGCACGATTCCGAGCCTTGGCCCCATAAATAAGGATGTCACTTTGAAGTTCTGTATTTAAAATAAAGGGAAATAGAACTATAATCTGCTAAAAAAATTCAAATCCTTCCATGCTTGGCAGCATTCTGCTGAAATAACAGAAAATTACTTTTTCAATATGATTTTTTTCAAAAAAGAACTAATTAATATTGCAAGGAAATGAATGCCTTTTCCTCTTTTTTGTCTGTTGGTTTTTTTTTTTTTTTTTCCCCAAGGATCCATTAAGGAATTCTGTAAGTGAACTTTTGGATAAAAAGCAGCATAGGCTAGGATGAGTTCACTGTTCTTAGGCAGAAGCTATAAAAAAACAGAGTATATTTAAATTGTGAAAGCTACTGACACAGGATTCTTGGGAGGGTTCAGAATAAAATAAGCTTTCAAAAAATAATGACTATATTGAGCACTGGTTTGACTGCAGGGTCTGTCACAGAACATTTGAAAGTAGTTATTAGTGAGAGCTGGGCCAATGTATGTGTGCAAGGGCAATGGACTGTTCCCTCAAAGGTGCTGATCAGTCACTCATGCCAGAGAGACAATCCTGAATCACTTTGGATCAGCTTGATCCAAAAGGCAATTTTCCAATTATGTTCACAAAGACCAGCTTCCTAATCCTGCCAACATCTGTGCAAACTCTTATTGCAGCCAAAGAAGTGCTCACCTGAGGTTAGAGCAAAGCACAGGGACAATTTGCACCAGCACTTCAGAGAGAGGTGCAGGGAAACAGGACAAGAGGCCAGAATATGGCCAAAGGTGGTAAGAAAGAGGAAGAAGCTCTCCTCAAAAGTTCCACTTTCTGGTTAATATTGAGCCTCCTTTCTGGCCCATGAAAACCACACAGACACTGCAGTGTCTCAGCCTTTATCTTGTTTGAAAACTGAAAACTTCTCACCTGTGTTTTTGCTGCCACAGCCCTGAAGCCGAACAAAAGCTTCCAGCTGTGCTCGGTGCTTATTGACAATCAGTGCACCCTGGAAGAGAACAACAAACCAAGCAACAGAATGAAACAGTCACCTTAAAAATAGACAACTTGAAAGGATAACATTTTGGGGGTTACAATTATTTTCACATGAATTAGTTTTTATTGATCTATAGCTTATTTTGAACACAACTGTTCCTCTATAGGGGCAATGCAGGGTGTAGGACTTTAAGTACTCACTTCTGGAAAAGAATGGTAAATTCTTTGAAATGCTGAATTTATTTGTAAGATGGTAAATGACATTTTATTCCAACCACAGACAGTGTAAGATTACATTTGCTGCCTGCCTTAACACAGAATCTGGCATTATTCCAGCAAGAAAGAAAAACCTCAGTCTTTCTGTTCATATTTTATTCCTGCCTCACTGCTGGAATTGCCTAGAAAGGAACAAATTACTCCTTTTAATTCTTTAAATTATTTTTAAAACAAGGACACTTGTCTACGAACAATCTATATTAATGCCCTGAACAACCATAAACCTGTTTATTCATTAACTGGGAGATCTCTGTGCAAATGAAGTTAGAACTGCTGCCTTTGTGCAGCATTATTTATATTTAAGAACGAGGTCTCACTGCTTCAAATCACACCTGGTCTTTCAATTTAGAGGTACATCACATATCAACCTGAAGAAAAATCCATAGCAAATTTCAAATCCTCAATAGCCAATTTTTACTTTAACTTCTCCAAGACAGAAAAAAAAAAAAAAATCCACGTCACAACACAGTGTAGGGGAAATATTTTGAGAATCCTAAGAATCCTAATCCTTTCCATCCTCTTTATTTTTTGTTTTCTTTTCCTTGTCTCACCATAGCCATTTTTCTTTCTCTAATCACTCTAATTCAGGCAACTCAAGGGCATTGTTGTGTGTATGTTCTCTATATAACAAATACCTGCAAGTATCTTCCAGATTTGATCCCAGCCTCCAATATTTCCACAGGTAAGTGCTCAGGATATTCTTTTCCATGGTTCTCTTGGCTTTCACTCTCCCGTTCACGTCGAGCTTGGACTATGGAGTCAAAGAGCTCATGGGCAGCCTTTAGGTCAGGCCAGAAGTTATCCAAGTAATTCTGAATGCACAAATAGAAATCAACATAAAAGTATTCTGAGATCCCTGCTCTTTTAATAATGCATTCAGAAGGCCCATAATGGACAAGAGCTGTGTCACACTCAAATAACACAATGGTAATGATGAGTCTGCTCTAAACCCCACAGATGTGTCCCAGGTTCAGCCTAATCCACTACTAAAGACAACAAAGGTTAATCAGTTTGGTGCTATTTTTACTCTGCATCCTTCCACAGATAAACATAAACATCCCATCTCCAGATTCCACTGAGAAGCAGTGGTATCAGAGACACCAAAAAGAAGAATGAATTATTTTCTCAGACATCACTGTACCCTCAGCAGTCCAGGCAAAGTAACTGGCAGAACATTACTGATGGATATTTATGCTACAGCTGCTTATGGACTGCTTGCATCCAGATTCAGGCAGCTGCCTGAGGGAACTGATCACGGCTCATCAATGCCAAATTCTTTATAAACAAGCAAAAAGTCTCCTAAGAAAGATGACCTCTATCCTCAGAGCTGCTGTTTATCTTCCCAGCTCTCTGCTTTGCTCACTGCCATTGGTTTTTCTGATATTCCCATAAGTGACACATTTGCTTGCTATGATAAATGGAGACATGAGTTACCATCAGAGTTTTTGTGAATGTAAACTCTGACATGATTTGCAATATACTTTAATGTACTTGCTTCATCATTTTGATACAGCATAAAGGAAACCTTTTATTTTTCTGGCAAGTTACCTTGAAGGAAATCACAAACACTCCTTCTGTTTCATTTCCGTACTGCCTGATGGCATCTTCATCTTCTGTTACCATAACAACTGGCATCTGACCCAGGCAGTGGCTGTGATACCAGGCTGCTGCATTGTAAATATTCCTAGAAAAGCAAAGTTTGAAATAAGATTTCTGGCACAGCTCATTTGCTACTTGCAAGATTTTGCTGGCTTCGTATAAATGAGATTTTGATTTAACACTCAGACTTTCGAGAGATATACACCAAGCTACAGAAACATCTTACTGTAAAAATGTTCCTGTGCCATTCTTAAGCACCACAAGAAGAGAGAAGAACAGAATGTTTCGTCCCTAGTATATCCACCTGTGCCCTGGCTGCAACATTAAGTTCCTCTGAGTGAAAGCTTGTAAAAAGCAGGCTGGAGGTGCTAAAATTCTATGTTGTGACTTTAAGCTGACCTGGATTTTTCTTGAGCATTATTGCATTTAATTTAGTATATTCTGCCTATTTTTCTAAGAAAACAATGCTGATATTTTTACAATCATAAAGCACAATACAGACTTCCAGTGACTGCAAACTGTTGCAGAGCTAAGCAGAGCAAGGGCATGAACTCTCAGTGCCTGGTGCATGCTCACTTTCCTAAACACAAAGTCATGATGCTGTGCAGTGTGACATTGCAGAGGTTCAAACAAACCTGGTCTGCCACTTCTCCATAGATTCTCCCTTCTCCCTGGGCAGGTAGCAGTGCTGGTGGAATTCATTAGCAAACACAGTACAGTCATGACGGGGATCCTTAAACAGATTTCGTAACTTGTTGTACTGTCTGGAATGAAAAAAGATAAATATATTCTTGTGCTTTCTTTTGATAAACCTATTTTAACTCCATGTGAAAATACAGCTGAAAACTTCCAAGAAAATTACTGTTATGTATAGAGAAATGCACTCATTAAATTATACCTCTGATGATAAATCCTAATCCATCACCTGCAAGCAAACTTTAAAAAATTCCATTGTGAACACTCCTGATTTTAAACATACTTATTCTCCAATGAGCCCCACAAAACATCCTAAGTGTTCAGGAACTTGGGTTTTTTTTGTCACTTTCGGGGCAAGGGCTATTTCTTCAAAAGCATTTGTGCTTTAGAAATATGGGAAGTCCTGGAGAGCAAATTTTACTCTGAAATGCTATGGCAATGTCTAGGTTAATGTCTGGTGAGATAAGTACCATATAAAAAAATATTTATTGCTGCCCAAAGACAAATGCTCAGGCATCAATACAGCAAATTAAAACCTGTCCATAATTTAGCTGTGGGCACATGATAGATCATTACTGCAAAGTCTAATTAATTCCTGTCACCAGCCACTTGATTAGTTAATAATGCTACAGGTTTCATATTGTTCCTACCAAGTGAAAACTATGCCAGGCATTGATATCCCATGGATCCCAAAGGATCCCAGTCTCCCCTTCCACAAAACTACATTAAGACACTTGAAAGGCCTACAAACAAATTATACATTTTTATGAAGTATTTTTACTTCAATCTAAATAAAAAATAAGATCTTATGGGATACCTGCGTCCTTTCTGATGCTGCACAGCCTGACAAGCTGTTTGCATGAAAATAATTCCTTTCAGCTCTGGAAATTCCAGGATCTCCAGGTACTCCTGAACAACCTTGCAGTCGGGGACAACGTAGTGGGTCACATCATCTGATAACAATTTGCCATCTGGAAGATAATTCAGAGTTTCAAGGTTCAAACTTTCAGTTGCAATATTTGTTTCTTGAAAATATTTCCTAATGTAAGAAAATTAGAGTTGTGTCTCCTCAAATGGGTACATTTCTTTTTCTGATTAAGAAGATTACAGATATTATGGTTTAATTCTGTGGTACAGTCCATAAATTTGTGACAAAACCCTTTTGCATCCACTAATGCCAAAATGTAGTGCAAATTCTATCCACAGGAGTGAAGATCTCCTTTCATTATGAAAAGATTATAACTTAAAAGAGTGAAGGTTACAGTTCTTTCTTCTCTGCTTCCATATGAAAAAGGATCAGACATCTGGCACAGAAAATCTTTTCATGGAATTTCCAAAGCTGTAGAATTATGAGCAGTTCCTTTACCCTGCTCCCACAGCTCTCTCTGTTCAAATACATTTACAGCAAGATCTTTACATAAAAGAGCACAGGCAAGGTGCACATAGAGAAAACCACTGCTACTGCCAAGAAAATATGTTTTTAAACCTAACCTATTAACCATCAGTGTTAATTTTCTTTATAGAGACTCTGTCCCTTAGGAATATGCCATCAAAATATCACATACAACACATCACAGATGACATCTTAAAATGTACCTTAAAATTAAAGAGTTTAATTGCTTTTGGTATTTCAAAGATTACCCAAAAGCTTACAGGTGAGAGGGGATCTTCACTATATTTTCTCTTAGTACCTATTTATTCTTTATTATAAACACTGAACTGCTGAACTCACCATAGTGCAGGGAAATCATACAGAATACAGTATACAGATATTGACAAGTCAGGTTATTTTAATGTATTTCTTAGAAGCTGCCACAGGACAATCTTTGAGCTGTGACCACAAGAAGTGTGAATCCAGCCAGCACAACTGTGCACACAGTAACTTGGCCTCATCTCACACTGAAGGCATATAATGGATGATGGCAGCAGGCATACAAGAAAGCTAATATTTATTAATAATTCAGAAGAGCATTAGAAGTGAAATGTCACTGGAAGATTTATGAGCTGTGCTCCATATGAAGCTATCCTTGCCTAACCCATCCATCTAGAGCAGGATGACTCCCAGGCAGGCACAGCTCACCCTTACAAGCACCTGCTGATGTGATTTTTGCAGGCAGTCTCTCACAGGGCGTGAAATAGATTTGCTCAGCACACTGTGTAGAGTCAGGAAGGAAAACAAATATTTCCTCACATCTGGGTTACCTTGAGTAATCACATAGAGACATATTCTAACAATCACCTGTAGCACAATTTACATTTAAGTACAAAAGAGGGGGAGTTAGGCACAGCAGGAGAGGTTAGACTTTTTTTCTGACATGTGTCTTTAATTATTCTTGAGGAATTCATAACCAAATGAGGAGCAGTAACTACCACCAGTCCTGATCTCCTAGATAGCAGTAATGCACTGTAATAATCTAAGCAACACACCCTCTGCCCTTGACTGCAACCTAAATCAAAAGTGAAAACATCTATGCCAATCATAGTTCCAAAGAAAAAAAAAAAGTCACAATTCTCAACCTTTTCTTTCAGACAAGTAATTTGGTCGATTTAAACAGGATGGATATTATGTTTGTTATTTGCCAGTCAGTTTCCTGCATCAAATAAATTGTGCTATTGAACAAGAACAACAACAAACCCAACTGAAATATCAACCACAGCTCGGGTGATGATCTATGATGCACATAACAGCACCACAGTACATAAAAACAACAACAAATGCAGACATCAGAGCCTGGCAGCCTTCCCGTGTCTGAAATGCCCTGATATAACACAGGCAATTACATTTAATTACTGAACAGAAATAGCTGCTGATGCAGAATTACAACGGCTTCAAGATAATGGCTTGGCCCCATTGTAATACTTAACAGGTAAGTATAGAATTCAACTCATGCTATAAACCAGCACCCTGCAGAAATTAATGCAAGGTAAAGAATCTTTTAAAACAAGAGAAGTGTAAAAATGGAACAGTCCTTTAGCCTTTTATCACTGCCTGTAAACTGTCCACAGTTAAACCCTCTAACAATCGAGTCCTTCCGCTCTTAACGCCTCGTTGATTTCTAAAGGATCTTGCTTTACATGAAAACTATTGCTACAGCCCTGATTTGCCCAGCACGGTCCGGACACCCCAGGACCGGGATCATCCGCTGTACTCGGGGATCCCACCCGCTCGATCCCTCCAGCTCAGAGATCAACCCCAGCTCGGGATCAACCCCAGTTCAGGGACCACCCCAGCCCGGGGATCACCCTCGGCCGTCAGGGATCCCCCCAGCCCAGGGATCACTTTGCCCCCAGCTCTGCTCCCCGCCACCCGCCGCCCCAGCCCGACCCGCGGGCGATCCCGGCTGTGCTCACGCCCCGCTCCCCCGGACCCCTCACGGCGGAGCCTCACCGCGGGCGCAGGCGGCGCGGCACTGGGCGCTGCGGCACAGGGCGCTGCGGCACGGCACGTCGGGGCGCAGGTAATGCTCCCGCACCACCCGCACGGCGCGGCCCTGCTGCCCCCGCAGCTGCAGCACCTTCTCCGTGCGGAGCATCGGGGCGGCGAGGAGCGGCCGGGAATGGCGGGCACCGGCTGGGACCGGCGGCCCCGAGGCCGCGACTGCCGGGGCGCCTGCGCGGGGCGGGGCGCGGGGTCACGGTGCGGGAACGGCCCCAACAGAGGGGCGGGAAGAGAGCGGGCGGGGCGGGCTGAGGGAACCGGGTGGGAACGAGCTGAGGGGATCGGGGCGAGCTGAGGGAACCGGGCAGGAACGAGCTGAGGGGACCGGGGCGAGCTGAGGGAACCGGGTGGGAACGAGCTGAGGGGACCGGGGCGAGCTGAGGGAACCGGGCAGGAACGAGCTGAGGGACCGGGGCGAGCTGAGGGAACCGGACAGGGGCCGGCTGAGGGAACCGGGCGGGAACGAGCTGAGGGACCGGGGTGGGCTGAGGGAACCGGGCAGGAACGAGCTGAGGGACCGGGCGAGCTGAGGGAACCGGGGCGGGCTGAGGGAACCGGGCAGGAACGAGCTGAGGGACCGGGGCGGGCTGAGGGAACCGGGCAGGAATTGAGCTGAGGGGACGCGAACTGAGGGACAGCGGGAACGAGCTGAGGGAGCTGGAGCTGGAACTGGAGCTGAGGGACAGAGGGGACGAGCTGAGGGAACCGGCCGGCTGAGGGAAGCAGGGCAGCCCTGAGGGGGAGCCCGGCCAGTGGCTCCCTGAGTGAGCCCAGGCTGGTGTGGCTGGGCGAGCACAGAGGGCGGATTCCCTTAAAGTGGGGGATGCAGTTGTGTGAACCTCCATGGTCTTCCACGACATCTTCCAGGAGAAATTCCGAGTCCATTCTTCACCTCTGATTTTGTGTGATCACATGCCAGAGCACTCCGGGAGGTGGGGATCAGGGCAAGGGTGCGTGAGCAAAGTAAGCAAGCCCAATGACAACTAATTTTACAATAATTACCAATATTGTCCTTCACATTTACAGAGGGGAAGATAAAGACACTGGCAGGTGATGTCTAGTCCAAGATGAAACAGAAAAGCAGTGGAAGGTCAGGAGTCCGAAGCAATGTCTCTGGGTCTGAGTCACTGCTCTGTGTGTGTAATGCTGCAAGTATGGCATTTTGGGGATGATTGTTTTGACTCTTAGAAAAATATTCATAGTTTCTCAAGTAATAATGGCCTACACCATAACTTCACTTGAACATAAATATATGGTGAGAGCTGTGTAGTGTTTGTCCTTAGGAGGGAAAAATACACTGGGAAAGAGCCAAGGCAGTATGTCACTGTATGTTCCTGTTTATTCTACTTCTTATTTTTCACATATTTTATAAAATGTGTATCTCCAATGACTAATAGTTCTAAGTAACCAATTTGTGCCAGTAAATGGAAGCACCATCTGCAAGAAGCTGATTTGCAGAAGCCAAGTTCTCAAACATCTGAGGAGGAGGAGGTGTTATAACTTAGTGAGAGACGACCAAAGTGTAGTCTTGGGTTTGGGAGTCAGGATGAATTCAGATGTATTATGTAAGCAGGATATGAGAGGAAAAGGGAAATGGAGAGCAAAATGATGGAGCTCTTGTTCAGCAGGAACAAAGATGAAGTAACCCATGCTGATAGAAAGGGTAAGAAAAACACAACATTTGGGGAAAAAAAAAATAAATTTAATTGAGTTTGAAATGTAGCAGATGCTGATTGCTGACACAGTGAGGAACACAGACCAGTGCTTACTCAGTGACATTCAATGGCTGTAATAAAATGAAGGTTAATTAAATAAAAGTAGCTGAGATCACTGCCCTCATTTGTGCACTGTTTCACAAAGGAAAATGGAAGACCTTTGGGCCAAGTTCACGCCCTGCTGATACTGTGGAGTAGCTGCACGTGTATTTCTGACATCCTAGTCTGAACAGTTTTATCATTCTTGAGCTTCACCACTTCCTTCCTCTCTTGGAAGAAACCTCAATTGATTGCAAAAGGCCAAGCTGGAGTCACTAGAGCCAAAGAGAACTTTTGACGCTTTATCTGACAGCTGAGTTTGTCCCTGTGAGATCAGAGATCAGCTTTCATGTTCATCTGGTAATTGTCTTTACACAAGGCAATGAATTTGTGCAGGGACAGCCAAAACTAACAAGACAATGTGATGTTTAATTGTCTTAGGATAAAAATTGCCAAAATGTTGGGGTATCAATATTAGAAGATCTTGCCCAATGTTGAAGAACAAAGAAAGAGTGCAGTCTGCTTGCAGAACTATGGGACATGCATTGCTTCATAAAATAATATGTAAAGAAAAAAAAACATGGTAGAATACAAAGAGATCAGTACAAGTATTATTTTAATGGAGTATTCTCACTTTGTGCAATGCTCCTGTGAATAATACCAGTGAGTACTAGACAAGCTTTTATTTTACATGGTCAATAGAAGTCTTTAAAGTTCAATCCCATGTTTGTGTCTGCCTGGAATGGGAAATGGGAGCCTCTCAGGAGCTCTCCCTGCCTGTCAGGAGATGAAGGACAGAATTTCAATGTGTTACCTTTCAACAGAAGTGTTTAGGTGAAGAAATTTGAGATCACTGGAGAATACCAGCAATTGGCTCAAGTTTCCCAAGCCTGAAGCCTGACTCATCTGACAAATGCCACAAACAAGAGGCAGAAGATAAATCTCGGATCTACACAGTCATGGAAATAATAGAAATAGTATCTTTCCATTTGAAAAAGGCCTTTTTATCTTTTTTTTTCCCCTCCAAGTACTCTATCATTGAGGTAGAGGATGAAAGATTTGATTATCTTCTAGCATATTTTTGAAGTTAGTTCTCCCATTCTTAAAGCAATTGTGGAGCAGTTGGCAATTCAGCATCTTCTTCTAACTCATCCTAAACTGGATAAATGCTCTCTTCTCTTGGAGATTCTTTTTCCTGGATTGCTGGCTCAGGAGAAGCCAAGTATTGTAAAAATTGTACCCACATCTAGAAAGGTCTCAGGATTAATATGCCATTCCTTGCACTCATAAAAAAGAAAGATATCAGATGGTTTTAACAATGTCTGTTTTATGTAATCCACTGTGTCCACTGGCATTAATTATGTCACCCTTCTTTAATTATTTTTGTCAGATCTCATGTTAATTAGACTCTGGTATTTTGCTTAGGATTGCACTTTGACTGATGATTCTCTCATTTATCCTTTAAAATAATTTATACAGCGTTACAAAGAGAATGCTAATGTTCTTCTTATTTTAGCGAAAAGAAAATGATTTTGTATTCATGCATTTTTGGGCTTCTGAATATTCTCCGTGGATTTCAGTTCGTCAAACGCACCTTAGTCCTTTGGGTGTGCAGTGCCGGACACCCCCGCTGGGGGACGCTCTGTAATCGATTTTGGGTTGAAATCGGAACTTTCTCTTCCCTGCCCGTGTCTAATGGGCTAAAATTTCACCTTTCAGCTTCCCTGAACAAACTGCTTGGAGTTGTTTATGGCATAAAGAGACAATTTTCTCCACAAAATAAACTAGAAAGCGATGCTGCTCTATAATAAAATAATAATAAAAAAAAAGGCTTGCAGATCTCTTCAAGCATGTCAGGAATATGAAACTACACGATGTTTACAATTATTGGAAGCATAAAAGCAATTTATCACAATACCTGATATTTACTACAGCATGCATTTGATCTTCTTTCCCCCACCCTTTTCTTCCGTGGATGCAGTTCAAAAGTTTACAGCACAGGAATGCAAAGCTGTGTGCTATTTTGTTTCACTTATTTTCTGTACCTTCACTTAGTTTATCCAAGGGTTTCCCACTGTATTTACTGATGATAGATCCTAAATATTATTTGAAGGGGAAAAAAAGCCTTTAGGCTGAGATAATTAGAATGTTTCTCTATCTGATCGGGGAGCTTTAGGTTGTTTGCAGCTGATAATAACTTGGTGTAGTCCAGAATTTCTGCTTTCATAAAATATGCTTATATATTTTATGCTAAAATTTGTGAAAGCAATTTGGATCAAAGGAGGAGGGCACCATATCAATCTTTTTGCCATCAAAATGCATTTGATTTGGTGGGAGCCCTTGCACTGAAGTGATGCTCAGGGCTCTCTTGGCCTCCAGAGCAGCTCCTGCAGGGTTCAGAGGATAATGGTGGTCAGAGATGGAAAGACCCAACAGGTCAGATTTTCCACCCACTTCCAAATTGGGAGTGCTCCCTGTGGTGCATCTCACTCAAGTCTGGGGTCAGTGCTGCACAATATCATGCTCTAAGGTTTATTTATTTATATACCCCAGGAAATAGAAAATACAATAGCAAGGGTGACTTCTTACCCCCCTGCTTTCAGAATAACAAGAAGTTTCTAGGTGAAGCTGATTAATTCCCTCTTAGGCTCCTATCATCAGAAATTAAATGGGGTTGACTCATGGGGAACTCAGCAGTTGTGATTTGCTCTACAAATGAGATATAAGAGGTTTTTCTTGAGAGCTCAATGATGTATAAAAGGAAACTAAAGGAAAATGTATCACACTGCATTTCTGGGCTGCAGCTGTGCATCTTAGGGGCCTTAAATTCTTCTTACTAAAAGCCCTTGAGCAAAGATTTTATGCCCATAACTGCTCTATCCTCTGGCAAATCATATTGCCTGGCAGGGCTGGGTAAATAACAGGTTACTCTTATAAAAAAAAAAATTACTGAGGAAAGAATACAATATTTCCAGATACATTCTTTTTTCATAATTATTGTCAAGAACTAAATCTCAGCCAGCAAGTAATTCAGGAATACCTAATTGTACATGATAATACTTTTACCTGTGCTGCCCAGTTCTGTATATAGTGATATTATTTGGGTTTCCTTGATGTCTCTGTGTGATAACTGATGAACAGTGAATATTTTTAATTGAATGTAAAAATCATAAAATGACATATGTACTGCTAACCACTTATTGTGCAACTGGAGGTTTTCATTTGGCAAATGTTCAAGCTTAAAATGTGTTTTTCGTGATTATTCCCCTTATTAAAGCTCATTTGCTATTCATGGAAAGTGAGCACAAAAGAGATGTGAACAGTCAAATAATCACATTTAAAAATTCAAATGAATATCCAAGGGAAATTGATTTCAATGTTTGCCCAATTCTACTGGGACACTCAGCTGCTGAACGTCTCCTTAATGGGTGCCTTTGTCATTGTCCTCAAGGCTTCCATCACAAATGCTGGATGGTTCCTTACGACTTCATATCGCAGTCATTATGCAAAATTCCTTCTTGATATGGTTAAAGTGGTTCATCAGGGAGAGGCAAGGTGAGAGTGTGTTCACCATGTGCCTGCTGCTTTTGCAAATGAGGTAAAAACTAATTTGTTGTGATACTGACTACTGAGTCTAGCGTGGAATCATAGAAACTCAGGTCTTTGGCTCTTGCTGAGAGCTGAGACATCCAATGGCCTTGCTCATCCAGGCCTCAGGGACTCCAGTTATCCTTCTGTGTCCTAGTGATGGGAAGGGTCTGATCATCAACTGTGGGAACAAAACCCAGTAACTGATGTTTATTTTCTACTTAGGTTGAGCTCCTGCAAGCTACATTACACCTTTATTCTTCACCTGCTTCCCTGGCAGCAGGATCTGCATGTAAAGTTCCTTCCTGTCCTCTGCTTTTTACCTACAAGGTCTAATGGAAGTAAGTCAGGTGGTCAAGAACTGTCCTCTAGGTCCCAAACACTTGATAGGATCATCAAAGTGCTTCTTGTTCCTACCTCATTAAATGATAGAGTTCCTTTTTATGCTGAAAATACAAAGTGATGTGGGCAACCACACAGTTTCAAGGGATAGATGACTGAAAAAAAAAAGTTGCATCATCCAGCCTGAGACTTTGGAGGTGCATTTACTCATGCAAGCTGAGGTCAAAGGCTGATGCTTTTCAGAAAGATCTTGCTTCTTAGCCAAATTTTTAACTGCTTCAATTAAAGAAGATCAGATTCTTTGCCTGGGGTCACTGGGCAACTCAGTGGCTCAGCCAGGGTTTGAGCCAAAGATCCATTCTCTTGGTTCATCACCCTTGAATGTAAATAGGAGATTTAATTCTGCTGTATGAAGATATTAGGCAGGTTTTGCATGTTTTATAATTTTCTGAAAGAGACAGACCTGCCATTATAATGAGGAAATAGTCTAATGGGTAATAAAATTTAAGAATAACAAGACACAAAAAATATTTCCAGAGGAAGAAATTAAACTTTGAACTAGTAATTTGTGGCAGCTGATAAGATGTGGAATTTTCTGGGAATGTGAAGGACATTAGAATGCCAATCAAATACCAAAATGCTCATTTAACTTGGTGAGAGACTGCCTGATTTTTTTAACATTGATGCTTATTTTAGGTATTTTTCTACACTTTCCATAGTTGCATGCTGCAGAATGCAGTGTGTGGAGGGAGTGCACAGCACCAGTGTGAGCAGGTGTCCCCCATGTTGGATGAGCTGGTGCAGGTAAGGGAAAGGTTTTCTGCTGGTGCCACAGGAAGCAGCCCAAAAAAAAAAAAAAAAGCAGCCCAAGCTGTGGGACAGAACTGTTCTGGAGTTACAGTCAGGTGCCAGGAATGCTCTTATGGCAGCCCATACCTTCAATAGCATGGAAGAAGAGGAGGGGAAATCTCAGATTATTTCTGTCCAATATTTTTGCTTAAAATTGAGTAAATTGAGTTCACCATGTTATTTTCCAGCTTATCTCACCACTCTTCTTCTTTTTTTTTTTTTTTTTTTTTTTTTTTCCTTCTAGAATGTCCCATCCCTTCGAGTTCCATTTTTGGAATTTAATATCTCCTGTTGATGACTTCTGTTTCTTATCTTCTCTTGATCCATTTCTACTTCTCTTTTAGATTCTGTCTCCTTCAGTCTCCAACTAATGTCTCCCCATATGTCAGATAAAAAAAAAAAAATTACAAGATGCTGGGCTGTGAAAGGAACTAGGGAATGTTTATGTGGTTGCAGCAGGCTGACCATTAAACTGACTTTATTTCTACAGCATTTCAGATGCTGGGCTTGACAGTTTCATTTCCGAAACTATTTATACTCACAAAAATCCATAACAGCATTTCCATTATTTCCTTATATGATTTTTTTGCCTATATTTTATCAAGTCATCTTCTTCTATTCAGGCCTGATTTCAGACAATAGGAATACAAAGTGGAAAAATCCTTTCTAAAAGAGACTGTAGCTTTTTATCTATTAAAGCATCTTTCTGTGTCCCAACACATTTTTATCTCAGCCTACTTTTCAGCTTCTCCTGTTGATTTGATCCAATGGAATGACATGCAGGGGAGACTTAGATGAAAGTTACACCTGAAGAGGGTGTGTGCTCAGAGCTGCACACCTTACCAAATCTGCCCTCCTCATTATCCACCAAAGTCCTTTTGCAGTTCTGGATCCTGATTCCAGACCATGCTATATTAAAGCAAAGGCCAGCTACAGCTGTTGCCTCCCACTGGAAACACAGAAGGAGTAGATATTTTAATAAGCTATCACCACTGGACATCACAACAGGCTAGGATAGATAAAAATGATGGATCTTGTATTCTTGCTTCTCTAAATATAATGCTGTCTAAGCCTTTATATATGTGATGTTCTATTTTTATGTCATTGCAAGAAAAAAACCAACCATAACTTGAAGTTTTGAAAAGGAAACTACAGCTAGCATTAAATATTCTTGAACAACATCAGTGCATTACATTCTGGCACAGTTTGCATAAAGAGGTGTGTGGCAATTTGCAAGAACACATGAAATAAACATGTTAAGAGCAGTCAAGTGTAACTTGTTCCTTGCCACAGTAGTAAAATCAGAGATTCCCAGGCTTTTTGCTCTGGCAAACCCTTGTCAGCCTTCAGGACTCCTGCACAGACCCTCAGACTCCCTCATTGTCAGTGACTGTTGCAAACAGAATAAAGACAAGGCTCGTTATGATTTCACAAATGAAGTTTGGAAACCACCAGAGATAATGATGGCTTTGGTTCCCTCCAGCTCTACACTCTGTGTCTCTGGACTGTTTCTGTGACTCCAGGGAATGGTAGGGTGTGTTTGTGATGGAATATGGTGATAACAACAGTCTGAGCTGCTGAGCACAGCCCCTTCTGCCTGCCTTGGAGAGACGCTGGCCCAGGAAGGTCAGCGGGTTGTTTGCTTCCTGCTGAGCTAATTGGCAGGGTGACAGCCACTGCCTGCCAAACACATGCATTTGTTTAATCTCTGCTGGCTGGGGATAAAAACCACCAACAGTCAAAGAGGCCTTCTTTAAAAGAGCTGATTTAGAGCTGGGTGAGGATGGGTTCTCCCCTTAAACCCTAGAGAGTCAATACTAGCTGCTCTGGATATGCACAAATAACACACACCAGAGCTCACTTTGGATCCCTTTTTGCCCTGACAGTGCAGTAGGAGGAGAGGGGAGCTATTGATCTCAGTGTAATACAAAAAGTTACCAGAATCAGGTAGATTTGACATGTAGAGTTATGTATTTGAAAGCTGATGCCAATTGAATGGATTGCAGGAGAGATGAGGAGCTTCCTGAACTGATCTAAGATGCACGAAGCTGCTGGATAAAGGACACGTGCAAGACCCAAGGGAGTCAGTGCAAAGAATCTTGTTAATGTTTATGGGCTTTTGATCAAGTCCTAAAGACAGACTCAAGAGCTGAGATATTTTGACTTTGAAACAAAGGCCCTGGTGCAATTATATAATTTCTATTATTCTCTTTAAACTGGTATGTGTTATTCATCATTCTGATCAGAGCACACTGCATCTCTGTCCTATTTCTGGTTTGATGATTGTGATAAACTTGGTAACCTTTTGCAGGCTGTGAAGTTGTACACTTCCTTCAGATCCTCTGTTTGGCTTGTGAAAGTGCTTTTTAAATTTTAAAGGACAAAATTTATATTTGTTTTTGCCAATTAGGGATTACCAGGGGCTAATCATATTCTAAAACTATAGGAATGATTGTGATAAACTTAGTGACCCTTTTGAGCCTGAAGGCTGTACACTCCTTCATTTAGATTGTAAAAGTGTTTTATAAGTTTTAAAGGGCAAAATTTATTTTTTATTCCAACAGTTTGAGATTACTAGGGTCTAGTGGTATTCTAAAAATATAACTTCTGGTTCAGCTTCATCTTTGCCTCTTTCAGAGATTTGCATCCTCTCTGTTTTTATGGAATGTACCTGTTGCTGCCATTTCCCTATAACAGAGGGCTACCTCTTCGGTATCCTCAGGATTTGCAGGTTTTAATTAGAATGGATTTATGTTGATTAGAGTTGATGGGATTGAAATGCCACGTAGTTATTAATTTCCTAGTTTTAATTTTGCTACTTAGTCATACGTTACCAAAAATATCTTGGAAATGTGTTTTTTTCCCTTGTAAAGTGGCAAACCAGAGAAATAAATGCATCACGGCAGGCTGTCATTTTGAGTACAACTCCTGCTAGATCCTGACTTAGAATTCTGTGAATGACTATGGAGCTGGATGAAAATGAAAAGAAATACGTGCAGCCAAGTTTTCTTAGATTTTCTGTGAAAACAGAAAAGAAATTTTGGGAATTTCTGCTAGAATTTGCTTGGTTTCTTTTTTATGTGTAGATGTCAATGAACAGAATTCCTCAAAATTCCAAAATTTCAAAACATCCATTTTAATTTTCTTCTCTGTAGCATATGCAAGACAAACAATTTCTGAGCAGAAGTCAATATTATTCAGTACATGGAATGCTGTTTCCACTTTTACAGGGTGGAAAGTGAGGCATAAAATAATGTATGGTCCAGTCCAAGGGCCATTACAATCGGTGTAAGGTGCATCTTCAGATCTTACTGCAACAGGATAAGGTATTGTGCAGGTGGGCTGGCTTTGCAGGCTGCTCATCTCTGCAGTGATGAATAAAAGCAGTAATAAAATTTCCAGAGCAGATAAAAATTCAAATGATTCTCTTTCCAAAAGTCTCATGCTGAGCTCATTGTAGCTGAAGAGAGAAGACCACAGCACTGAGATGCACAAGTGGCAGAGTTTTGGACTGGGAATGAGGACTCTGGCTTTTGCAGAGAAGGGGTTCAGTGCAGAGAATGTTTATATTCAGTGCTGGCATTCCACTAGTTCCTGAAACTTCAGGGTAAAATTCCTGCAGAAATCGATCCTAAAGATAAATTCATGGCTTCTTTCAGCTTCTCTCTTTTTTCTGTAATCAAACCCATTCCTCACTGAGTACAAGAGCAGTGAACTCAAAATTTCTTTTGATAAGAGCATAGCTGAGCAGCATCGTTCCACAATGTGTCCAAATAATGCCAATTGCTGTAACACTACATTTCCTGCAGATTTAGGTTATCTCCTTAATATTCTGTCTATCTGGAGACAGCTGCTTGAAGAAAACAGCTAAGCTTGGTCATAAATTTGCCCCAGCATATTTAGAAGTATTTGTAAATAAGATCTGAATGAACTCATCCTATGGAGTTCTTTCAGAACACCAACCACCAACTTTGGTCTGCTTCAGTCTGTATTTTAACTCTATTTCTGGTTTGCTATCTCTTGGAAGTTTGGTCAGCTTTCTCCAAATGGGAATTTTCTGAGGGAGAGCGGCTTTTAGGTTCCTTTGTGAAGGAGCAGAAATTTTGGGAAACCTCACTGCATTGATGTAGGCAGATGGAGAAAATCAGGATTCTTCTTTAGCTCCTGGGTCTATGCTCCTTTTTTGCTCTGTCCTTGCTTATGGCTCTTCCAGCCTTTGGGTTAGGTGGAGGTCAAAGATAAATTCAAAGAGGTACAAACTCAGGAGATGGAGAATATTCAAATAATTGACTCAATCACAAATACAGCTGATAATATTCAACCTGTAAATGTCTGTTTGGTGTTGGAAAGTTAGGAATTGGTCAGGTTTCTCCCACAGCCTTAATTCCACCTCAGGCAGTACTGGAGGGATGTCCTGTAGACACACAGGAACATGACAGGTAAATTGTCCTTTTGCTATCAGAACCAGAATGTGAGGTGAGCATGTGCTTGGAAGCAATTGGTTTCTTGTTTCAGTTGCAGTGTGAATTTTCTGGATAAAAGAAAAACATCTCATCTTATAGTTATCCACATAGGAATTTGCACTAAAAAGCCAACACTTGCAGTCTGACCTATATGACATTGCTGTTAATTATGCATTATAAATGCTGCTTTTCCTATTTTTTCTTTGTGAGGGGCCTCTTGGATTCTCAGTTCATACACATCACTCTCATTAACATTAATAAGAATTTAAGTGTTGCAGAGTGATTGTCAATCCATTTTGTTATCATTCCCCAATACTTAACCAGGGTCATGTGCTCCAAATAAAGGCAGAATGTCATTCTGGATACCAGGGTGTACTTGGGATCCTCTTTCCTACAGAATTCCACCCTGAAGCTCCCAGAGCCAACTGTGGGTTCCATGGGGCTCTCTTACATGCCCAGGCCATTCTCATCCATCCAAAGATCTGATGTGTTCATGCAGCAAAACTGTTACAGCCATGCTGCAGCACAGAGTTCCACTAATCCTTTTTGTGGGAGGTTGGTCTCTTATCCAGTTTCTTTTGCAATAAAAGGAGTAATAGATGTGTACAACTGAATTTCTCTGTTGATTTTGTTAGTGGATCAAATTCCTCCCTAAAATAACCAGCTATAGTTCAGCTGAATGAAGGCCATGACTTCATTTGCATCATTGCATAATTATTTGCTTCAGCCTTACCAAATCCTTTGTTTATTTTTAAATTTACATCATACTAAGCAGAAAATAATGTCATGCCCTGGAGCAGTGCAGAAACCATGATTAAGAGAAATAGCAGACACTAAGAATGATGGTCATATACACAGGATTAAGAGCAGAATTTGACCTCCTAGGGTCAAGATTTACACAAACCACTTGGTCACTGGCCAGTTCTTAACTCATTCTTTTTATTAGCATTGGGGAGCAGACTTAAAAGCTGTGTTAATGAAAAAAACAATTGACATGATTGAGCCAGACCCTAAATACTTAGTGTCTGTTTGAATTAGATGAACAATTCCTGTATATTTTGCTACTGTAATGCAGGATAAATATTTTCTGATCATATTTTCATTACTTGTTCTTTAAGAGTATTGGGACAATTTGAGTGAGTCTTCTTATTTGTAATGGGTCCATCATGTGGGAAAAGATAAATTAATGTGATTCTTGCTATCCTTATTTGGAGAGATCAGGGATGGATTGGGAAAGTCAAACAAAACCTGTGCAGAACTGGCTCTAGTTCAGACTGTATTTTCTACACTGCCTACAACTAATATGTTTGTATTTGATTTGGACACTTTGTATTGGTAGAAGGGAATCAGGCATAAATGAGGCCAACACTATTATTCAGTGTTATTAATGATGTTGTCTACTCTTAGTTCCTCAAAAACTAGAAAACTAATAAATTTTACATATTGGAAAAAAATCACAGATAAATCAAACAAATACATAAATTCTTTAAAGTATTTAATATGTGTTAAGAGGACAGGATGATGAATTCAATATTGAAAACCAATATCAAGTTTACAATTATGTACCATTTATCATCACTGATTGCACAGACAGAGTATTATTGTGGGGAACAGAATGATGCATAAACTAAAACCCTGATTGGTTTTCTAAAAAAAAACAAGTTAAAATTCATGTTATGTCTGAAAAGCTTTGTTTTTCTTTTTCAAACATTATTTTCAATAGTAATTGTTCATTCAGAAACAAATGATGCATATTTAATTTCTCAGGCTTTAATATTAAGAGTATAATAGTTTCCCAGTGTTGATAACTTGTGCTTTTACAAACACTAGCAGGATGCAGTTTGCTGTGGTTTTGTAAGGCCAAATTTCCCCTTTAAGCAAAAAGAACATATGGAAAATGAAAAAGTGGAGAGGAACTAGTTTTGAATTGGACATGTAGAAGCAAACAAATGAAAAATGCTCTTGAAAGTGAATGGACTTTGAAGAGAAAATATGTACAAGTGGCTGTTTTTATTCAGCAGATGGTTTCAAATGGTAAAATTCTGCCTCCCCAAAAGTCAACAGCAAAGCTCACAGTGTTTTCAAACTCCTGTCGTCTGGCTGAAGGACACACCTGCTCACCTTTATGAAAGAGCTGCTCTTCTTTAAACTCCTGTCACCCCAGCTGAGCTCTGGGAGAGGGAAATGAATTCTCCTCTGGCTCATACTTTATCAGCAGAATTATTAAGCAGTTTTCTGTGCAGAGTCACTCTTGTAATACACTCCTGCCTTTTTTTCTTTTTTTTTCTACTTTTTTTCCCTTTATTTTTTCTTTTTTTTTTTTCAAATTATTTTCTCGTTTTCATGTTGGTGCTCAGGTTTCCTGGGGATAACCAGACATCCTTTCACCAAACTGAAGCTGTGCACTCATAACAGAGAGTTATTTTGTCCTTCAGAATTTCAACAACTCATTCTGATTTATGAAAGAATCTGGCTAAGCTTGAAGATTCAGCTGGAGTTTACAGAGTTATAACTCTAGTCTAGACTCATTGAGTCAACAATAATAAGAAAGAAGCCAAACTGTCTTTTTATATCTTTTTTTGTAAACTACATATTTTAAAAACAGAAGCACTGAACTAGAACCAGTGTGCTGCAATCTAGTGCTGTTTGTACTGAATGTCTTTTACAAGGGGGTTGCATTTAAATAGACACCAAGAAGAAATGAGTATTCCAGTAGTCACCCTCAAATGGAGAAACATCCATAGCCACATTCCTTGGCATTTACTGACATCTACACCCCTGCAAGCAGACAACCATAGTGCAGAGAATGCCAGAACTTTCCATGGGAAATTACTGAGCTGGATGGGATTTTATATGAGCAAGAAGAGTGGGGCTGAATGCTTCGCCTCAAATATCTGTCAAAAGTCATACAGCAGAATGTAATATCTTGGGTTTCATTGGTGTCCAGACCACTCACAGTTTGACAGGCCACTTCTTTGGAAAGTTTCACAGAGAACACTGAAAGACAAAGGGAAAAAAATTGTCGCAGTAGGCTTGCCTAATTCATTTTAAGCAGTCTGATTTAGTCTCTGTGCATTTCTTACCATTTAAAAAGAAAAATCAGGGATGTTAAATAGTTCCCCAAATGGAAACTGGTGACAAAACTGAGTTCTAAACAATGCCATTAGTATAGAGCAACTGGTGGTTTTTAATATTCTTATACAAACAGTAAAGCCAAATTATCTTTATTTATTCAATAAATCAAGTTCAAATTTGATCTGTGGAATTATATTAAATATTGAAAATAATTTAATAAATAAACACAATTGCTAATTTATTATTGATATTCATCATTAGGATTTTGGTAAAAAATAATTTAAAACGGGTGAAGAAAAACAGTGAGGAATTCACCTCAGGTACCAGTACTGCTGCAGAACCTGCTTAGGTTGCCTTAGCCATGGGTAATGAAGAAAAATAGCTTGTGGAGCCAGGGAGGGAGCAGAACTGAGCCTGGAAAAGAGGTGGGGAAGGAGGAATCTCTCCAGCAGCTGCTCCAGCACCCAGGGATTCTCCACTGCCCCGTGCTGCTGGCTCAGGGACTGGTGCAAGGTCTCAGGAATGCTGCAAACCAGCACAGCAAGGCCAGGCTGGGAACCTGGGGGCACAAAGGCAGTGCTGGAGTGAAGGAGTTTTTTGGGAGTCTGGGAGGTTGCAGGGAGTTCCTTGCAGCGCCAGTGTAGCAATCCTGGCCCAAACGATGTCCTTTTTGAAACATTGCCATCACCTGCAGTCATGCACTGGCTGGTGACCAAGAAACACACAGTGCAGGACAAAGGATTTTGGCAGCCTCACATGGACATAAAATACTGTATAACGTGGGGATTCATCGTGTGGCTACGGTGACAAAAAAAGTTTTATTAATCGTTTGGGTCTGTTATCAAAAAGGGACTTGGTCTCGTCTTTCTTACATACTGAGATGTTTAAAAAGCAGGATCACAGCCAACGTTGTTATTCTAATTAGAATATAATCAGTAATAGTACATAACACAAGTAGAGCATTTCATCTTGTGCAAGCATAAGATTGTTGGCTAAGAGCTAAGTTAGTGCAGCTGTTCAAATCACCTGTCATAAGCCTTTTGGTCTAATGATTTTAATCATTATACATTTGTAACTTCTGGTACATCTTTCAGGAAGAAAATGACAACCGTGGGGTGCGATTCGTTCCCTGGCTGATGCCTCTCTGAGCATGCAGTGGCACTGAGCCACCCGAAAGCAGCAGCGATGCAGTCGATGTGATAGTGCAAGGGCAGATGCTCTGAACGGTAGAGGATGCTAGAGAAGAGGTAAATTTTCCACGGCGCTTTTCATCCCCTGAACCTCGCGTGGTATCAGCTCGAGCCAGCGTTTCCCCGTTCAGGGGCTGCTTTAGGCACTGCGAGCTGCGTGTGCCTGCCAGTGTGTGCCCGCTGCTCCAGCTGCGTGCATGCCTCTGCTTGCAAACCTGGCACCTTGAAATGGTTCCAGAAGTTTGCATGATCTCCCTCTAAGCACGTCCGCGGGGGTCTGAGAGGTTTGTGCTCGGGAGATCGCGATGTTTGAGCCGCAGGAGGCAGGGAGCCGTGCTTTCCCCCCATCTCCTGCATCTGCTGAGCCACCAAGTGTTTCTGCCTCGCCTATAGTTTTTTTCCTCATTCCCACATGCTCGGGCGGCAACCTTGGGATGCCGGGGTGGCAGTCTGATTCTTTGTCCTTCTAGACTATTAAATGTATTTTAATTGAATCGGGCAGAGAAAAAACCCCAAAACACATACATAGAGCCCAAGGCATAAGGACTAGATCTCCCTTCCCCGAAACAACAAATAATTAAATAAATAACGAGATGCCAAACCAGCCATCACCAAACGAATAAGCCAAAAATCAGCGTCAGCGCCGCAGGAAACGGGAAAGTTTCTGCGCTCTGAAGCTGGTAGCGCACGTCAAAGCGAGAATCCAGGGGGAGAGGAGCGGAGCGCGGCCTCAGCCCAGCGCCTGCGAGTGCCGGGGATGCGCTGGTGCGCCCAGCCCTGCATCCCGGAGCGACTGCCCGAGAGATGCTGCTGTGACTTGGTTCTGCGCCGCGAAGAGAACGGCTCCGAGCCCCCACCCCCGTCTCCTCCCGCCCTCCTCTTCTTTCCCCCTCCCCCGGGTCCTGCGGGGAGGCGGGTTTAAGGTGGGTCGTGTGGCCGCGGTAACTTTCCGAACAGAGCCAAAGAGGCGCCCGGAGTCCCCCGCAGCAGCATCGCCCGCCCGTCCTGGGCAGCGGCACCGGCGCGGTGCCCCCGTGCGAGCGGCCCCGGCTCGGCCGAGGCTGCCCGGGCTCCGCTCGCCGCCTCCCGCCGCCGCCTCTCGCCGCAGCCCCGCGGAGCCGGCCCCGGGTCCCGCCGAGGTAGGTGCGAGTCGGGACAAGCGCTGGGCGCTGCCGCGGACGCGGCGCCGGAGCCCCGTGCCCGCAGCTGCGGCCCCCACGCCCCGCGTGTTCCTGGCGCTGCTGCGGGGCAAGGAGCATCCTCTGCACCCCCGGCTGCGAGGGACGAACCCCGTGCCCTGCTCCTCCTGGAGCTGCCCAGGCAGCCAGGACGAGCCGGGGGGAGGCAGTCTCTCTCCAGTCCCTTCCCTCAATCTTTGCGTTCTCGTTGGTGCTTTCGGAAGTGCTGAGCTAGGAGATGTGCGCGTGGGTGAGATCTTAGGGCTTTATTAGGACTCTCCCCTATCAGCGCTTCTCTCAGAAGCCTCTTCCTCCCCTCCGCGTGGTTTACTGGGGTGTTGTATAGGTACGAACTTTCTTCTGGTTGCAGGAGACCGATTTGGTCCCCTCGTGTCCCCGCGTGTCCCCGTCCTCGGGCTGCGCACGGTGCGGGCGAGTGGACCCGGGCTGGCGCCTCGCTGCTCGGATTGTAGTGGCTTCTCTTGTCTGTACCTGCCGGGGCTCCTGGTGGGAGAAGGTGTTTGGGGTAGGGAGAAGTTGCAGGATGCAGTATGTAAGCGACACCTGCCTTTCTGGAGCCTGGGAAGGGGGTGGAATCTCACTCTCACTGGTGCTACTCGCTGCTGCCAAACATTGCCTTCTTTTGCCTAGGCAGAACTCTGGCCACGCTGCCAGATGGCTCCTAACAAAGAGAGAAGTTTGGGAGTGTCAGGACATCATCTCCCAAATCCAGCACTCAGCTGAGGTCCGCAAGGAGTGCACAGCTCTGGTGGCTGTGTTTATCTGATCCGGTTACTCAGTGCAAGCACGGGGCTCCTGATTGATCCAGAGAAGTGGGCACAGCATCAATAGTTGGGAAACCAAGGCAGCCATTGCTCCTCGTTATTTAAATCTCCAGCCCCTGTGATTATTGCACGCTGGGTTTAGCCCGTTCTTCACCCCAGCAGGAAGAAAGTCTGGAGTTAACTAAAAGGAAGGCTGCAGTCCATGTCTTTGTTACCCCCTGACTTAGAATGTAAGTTACATACTTACAATTTCACATCATTGGGCTAAGAAATTCTGAGAAGATTTACCCTGGGATATCCAAGTCTCAGTCAGAATCCTTTCCGTGCTTAGACATCTCCTAGAGTCCATCCAGAGTTTTGCTGTCCTCTTTTGCTGTTTGGACCTTCCTACCATGTCTTCTTTGTTATTAAATCCCACAAATTTTCCTTCTCAGAGTAGTGCCTGCTGCATGGATCCTTTCAGGTGTATTGCCTTGGTTATAGTGCTGCTAAATAAAGGTGGCCAAACCGAGTGAACACTGTCATCACAGGGTTGGATTTTAGCCAATCTTTTACAGGGCATCAATCTATTCTTGTTTATGAGCAAGTTGATGTCCATGGGCCCTACTCTGGAGTCTCTTAAAGTTGGTGTGGGACACCTGAAATTGTCTTTGATGAAGTTAATAAGTGATAATGAACGTGTGAGAAATATGCTTGCAAAATCAATTTCAAGGCAAGGCAAGTGTCATTAACAACCTCTGGATGCTTTGATGTTCAAACTCTTTAGTTCAGTTTTATGGCTGCTCCTTGTTGTTGATACCTGAGTAAAATTGTTACAGAATTGCAAAAGTTTTATGGTAAAAGTGTTTCAACATATGAAACATTGAAAATGGTCATGTGGCCATGATCTGTTTTTAGAAATAGGCTCTCAGCGTCATCTTTATTTCCAGTCACTCCCAGTTACCTACTTAATAAAAATTTGTAATTTTAGTTAAAAAACCCAAATTGGCTGATGTTAAATTCACAATATTAGGTTGCATTACATTGCTCCAGCTTTTTACTCAAGAGAAAGGCTTAATTTGATCTCTTGTTTTTTAGAATTAAATATAAATTAATTGTCCAAAGAATCAAACAGAAGCCAACAGTCTCTGTTAAGAAGTCCCATATTTACTGTGAATGGGGCACTCAGCCATTTTCACTTTGAACAATCCATCGTGCTTTAAGCACCAGGCAGCAGAATTAATATTTAAGCAAATGCATACGGCAAAACTATAAATCACTGAAAATAGTTAATTATATTGGAACTGTGAAAATACCTTCGAGTACAGCCTGCATAAACTATTTCTCTCTAGCATGATCACAATTCTTGCAAACCTTTTATCGTTGTATGTGAAATCATTTCTAATTCTGTGTTCCTGCAAAGCATGTGCTTGGTTATTGTTTTCAAAACCATGTGGTTTGGATTACTATTTAAATATAATATTTATGATACTACTTTGGTTATTCAGCTTAAAAAGGGAAGTGCTGCATACCATTGCATATTAAAAAGCTTCTATGTAATTACTACTTTTTGCAGTGTTGCTGTGCAAATCTCTGGGTCGGGAATTTAAATGGAGACTTTACAGAGTTCACAGTTAATTTATATAAAAGCCATGAGTCTTTTTCTCGAAACATGGGGACTGCAGATACTGGTGAGTGTGGAGCCTGCACTGGTTTTTACCTTTTTCTTACTGCAGCATGTGTGCTTGCAATCAGAAAATTTACCTTTGTGCACTCTCAGGTGCATAGAGTTTGGTTGGCTCCCCCAAACCATCATCTGTTGGTCCTTTTTGGGTCTGAATTCCAGGTTCACACATTTATTGTCATATTGTCATCTTATCCAATTATGTCTTTTCTTGTTGCATCTTGAAGAGGAGTGCTGGGGAACACGGGAGGCTCTTCCATTGCTCCCTCTGCCTTGTCTATCCAGGCAAAGGAACCTGTGAGACTGTGAGAGGCAGAGACTATTGCCAATTCAAAGCCAAAGTCCCTGGGAGTTTCTTTAGGGATGGTGATAGACTTAAGACTATGCTGTAGATGCCTATAGGATTCAGGTCTGACAATCTCCTTACATTCCCCAGGCTATCCTGCCTGGTCTTTAGTTGCTGCTCCACCAGAATTCTGTTGTCCTGGGAGACACACATTGGAACTGGTGCCCAATGCAGATATCTTGGTTTTCCTCATGTGTCTCAAACAGCACTTGGGATCCCTGTTCATCTGCAGTGTTCTGCCCTGACTATCTCACATATTACAAAAAAGGACTGATATGTTAAACCCTGTATCAAAGAAATAATTACAATTACCATTGTGAATAAATGAGTTACCCCCAGAAAGGCTTGTTAGACATTAATGGAAAAGATAGAAAAAATTCTGCCTCATTGTTCTCTGGCCTGCAGCCTGACCATACTGCCAGAGCCACCCATACATTCCTTTGCACAAAACTGATTGAAACCTCAGTGGAGAAGTTCTGTATGTTAAGGGGTGAGAGATGAAAAAGCTTGTAGAAAATTAAAAGAGCCAATCTCAAAGGAGACAAATCCCAGACAGAATCAGTTTGAGATTGCCAGAAGAATTCAGTCATATGATACTTGTCTGTGAATCCTGTGAGTGATGTACAATTGATGTGTGCAAGTAGAGAGGAGGAATTTTGTTTAAGAGTTTGTAGAACATGACCCTTACCTTATGAATTACAGATAGAGTACCAAATTAATGAAAACACAATATCCCACACTGCTGTGAAGATCTGACTCAGTAGCTATGAGAGTGGGTTGCAGCCCAGAGAATCTGAGGCATTCAGTCAAGATGACCAAAAACAAGTGCAGAATTCTCCAGGATGAGTGTGTTTACAAACACTTGTGTCTGACCAGTAGAGCTCAGCTCTCCAGGCAGTTTCTCTAGTCTGTCTGCTGCTCTAAAGAGAAACTACTGAAATTTGTATGAAAACTTCTTTCTGAGCTTGGCAGAGAGGTACAAGATGAAGGTCACCACTTAGCCCACTCACAGAAATGCAGCAGGAATGAAGAGCTCACCCAACTCACACCAGACTGCAAACAAGAACAGAACTTTAGGACTCACTTTTCCCTATGCAGTAAGAACTAGCACTGAGAATTTCTCCTGGTAGCAGCCAGAGAACAAAGGCCAATGAATGAATGAATAGGCACGAGGCTGAAATGAGATTCACTGCTAAACATGTGCTCTGCCTGGGGGAGGAATAAGAGAGAGTAACTGAGTGAAATAGTTCTGTACACTAACTTCATGTAGTTCATTTTCTCTTTTTTTTTTCCAGTAAAAACATTTATAAGGGCAATAGTCACTCTGAAAAATATTTTAAAGAGTCAAAAGACACCATAAAACTTGCCAGAATATGACAGCTGAAAGGTTGCCCAAGTGAGAATTTCGTGAACAACTTTGTAGGTTTTTTTTGGCTATTTTTTTTCCCTGTTTGGTTGGTTTTTGTTTTGTTTTGTTTTGTTTTGTTTTTCTGGTTTTTTGCTTGGTTTGTTTTGGTTTTTATTCTTTTAATATAACTGGTAGATATGAGTGGAAATAGGTCCAGGTTCTCCTAAGTTCAGATATGCAGCTGAAGTTTTACTTAGCCTTTTATCTTGGACTCCTTGTTAAGATCTAAACTTTTCCTAACCTTCCTCTTTATCACAAGTCTTACAGAACATCATTTTTTGCAAGGTTTATGGAGTGTTGTGAACACATGAAAATCTGATTTCTCAGGAACACAGATAGCAGGAAAAAAGCTTCAGACAAATGATCAGGTGGAGTGCTGGAATTCACAGTGGCCTCCTAAAGGGGGCAAACTAGGAAGGTAAATTAACAGCTTTAAAGCTCTTTAGTTAAAGGCTATAACCTATTTCCATAGACTGTAGGGATGGATAAGGTGTTTTGGGAGCATATCCTACTTTTTTATATGCTTGAGTCTTTAGCACTCACATCTGGTTTTGAGACAATTACTTGAACAGTAAAAACTATTGTTTGGACATTGCTGTTTTAAGAACCTTTAAAGCTTTGTAGAGGTTTTGGTACAAATATTTTTTTACCAGCATAAAACATGGAGGTGCACTGATATAAATCCAGTGTAAGCATGAGGAGAATCAAGTTCTTTATCATGCTTTTAAAATCTACCAAGTGAGGGAAGCATGGATGATTTGTAAGTAGTCAACTGGCATATGGTACCATTATGATAACATCGTGTTCACAGCACTTTCCAGATTGATATACAACCTTTCTAAAATAAGCTCTGCAGAAAAATAAAGAAGAATGTAAAGTCATTTAGCAGCCAACACGCTGTTGGCACAGCACAGGACACTGGGAGGTGACTTCTCTGACACTCAGTGTGTCACATGAGCTGTGCATCACAGTCTGGTACCTACTGACAGGCAGTGACTCCAGAAAAGAGCCCCTGCCCTCTGTATGCTGGGGCTGATTCCTGCTCTCTGAATGCACCAGGAAATGCTGCCTTCATTTTCATTCCACAGCCCTGGCCAAGTCGTGGGGTTAGCACAAGGGATGGAATTTGTTTCTCAGAACAAAGTCCAGTATTAAGCCCTTTGTTAGCACTGAAGAGGGGCTGGGGTTACCTGGGGATGGAGACTGAATTATCCTCTATTTCTGGGTGGAAATATCCAGACTGAGATTGAAACTGTCTCATTGACCTGCTGTGTCATCTATGGTTCTCGAGGAACTGGAAAATCATAAATATTCTTAGAAGCAGGAGCCCTGACAAGACAAACTGCAGCAATGTTTCACTATTCAAAGGGCTTTTATCTACTTGCCACAGCTAGCTTAATTCTATTAATGAATTAAAACAATGATACTTTATTATAACATAAATTTTACCTTTGTTTGCCTTCATTTAAATGCACAAGGTGTAAATAGAATTTTAAAGAAGTGCTGGCTGATGAATTTGAACCTGTATTAACTTACGGGCATTAAAATGGATATGGCAAATCAAAACCATTAAAGTCATAACATCTACCATTCCTCAAAGTGAGGAAAAATATCTGATGTGGCAATGTTCTTCATCCTTTCTCCTCATTTCCTTTTCCCTTCATATTCCATGTAGGCATTTTAGCAACCAAATAGAACAAGTCAGTAATTTTATGAATACAATTCAAGCATCAGAAAATGTAATTCTTGGTGTTTTTATGGAATGTTTTCTCCAAACATTGTGGACCAGTCATGCCCTGAAACTCCAAGGAGCGAGGAGTTCTATGCCTGTGTTCATTTGCACAGGATTGGGATTTTGGGGACTGTTTTTGGCAGGGGATGTCACCTTTAGGAGGAGTTGCCTTCTGGATATGACACCTGCTCCTTTCCTCCATGGAGCTCCAGATAGTCCTTGGCAGTCTGCTGGTCCTGACCAGATCAGGCCAGGCATCTAACTTCTGTACTTCAGTTTGGAGAGATGGATCCCACCCTTTTAGAATAATGCCTAGTTTTCATTTTATTTGTAAAGAAAGACTAAAAACCTTATGGTAAATGAATGAATGAATAAATTTGAAAATTACCATTTGTAGCTCTGTGCTTCAGTTTAGACATGAAGAGTTTTGATAGCTGCAGTGTTATAGAATTACAGAGCTGAGCATGTAGCAAGTAGGAGCCATGGTTTTCCTGTTTTTTCTGTAAGCTGTCCCTGATGATTTGTGGATATAACACTAAGTAATCAAAGTAATCTGTCAGCTGAAAATGTCATTGCATGAGTTATGTAGGACTGGTTTTGAGGAGCGAAGTACAACTGACCAGAACTGACCAGAACTACTGGTAATAACTTTGCCAGAACACTGCAAAATACTTGAAAATTAAATACTCCAACAAACAAGTTTTCTTTGGTGGTGGTGAGTGTAAATCACCTCAGGAAATCCTTTTGGGTTGGATTCTTTAGTGCTATTATAGTGTCTTAAATTATGTGGACAGGGAAGACAACAGTAGCCTAATAGTAATTGAGGATTGATTAGATGGAGTCTGTGTAGTGAGTGCTACTGGGAATGTCACCAAAACAACAAGAGTAGTGGATTTTATTTACAAAATATACATTTATATTAAATACTGGTGGTCAAATATACAGACGGATCTGTGAGCTGCACATGGAAGGAGATTCATTTGCAGTGCCTGTTGCAGGAGAGGATCCATCCACTTGTTCCCCAGCACTGGGTTATGAATTCTGCAGGGCAAAAATTGTGATTTATGGGAACTGAGGTCTGTGCAATGACAAAATACCATCTGCTGCTTGTGGTCAGAAGGTAGCAAATGAGTGAATGCAGTAGGTGTTCCTAACAGTTGAGGCAGATGCTACATCCATTCCAATCCACAGGAATCTGGAAAAGTTTTATTTCACTTACTCTATTTTGATTTATATTTTACCACTTTGGCTCATGAAGATGTAAGTGAAATTTATTTCTCAAAATATGTTCCGTGGGATTGTTTGTGGATGATCTGAGCCCAGGCTGGAAACTGAGCTTGTTCCTCTTGCTCTGATCTGTAAGATGCAAAAAAATGTGGGAACTCTGAATAAGGGGCAAACAATGTTAAACAGAAAGGCAATGGGAAATAGCTTGGCAGGCAGAGGTGTGTGGGAAGGAAGGACATAGAAAGTCACTTATATATAGAAAAACGCGAGAAAAAGAATCACAATTAAGAAAATAAACAAGAAAGGACAAAGAGACAACTAAATAAAATTCAGCAACAGATTAAAGGCTCACTTAGAAATCACAGAGTTGAGAATGTGAAGTGAGGATCAGATCTGTGTATGGTGTGCAGAAGCCTTTTTCTTGACAGAGATAAATAATTAACAGGATGCTGCTGCACTGAGTAGTGTCCAGCATCTAACACTGATGCACAAGCAACCTCCCAATTTTTTGCAACTGGGTTTTCCCCCTTCTCTCCTATTGTCCTTCAGGTCTTTTGTCTTATCCTCCCCAGCCCTCTTTTAGGCTTTCTTAAGGATTAAGTTTCATATTTGAGGGACAACTTGGTAGAGCATTACTCAGAGGAGAATTTTAGGGTCTATGTTCCCCTCGTAGTACAGAGCTAAGGTTGGGGTTTTCTTTTGCATGCAGGCATTGAAAAGCAGGAGATCTACTTAAAATAAAGTGCACTGGAAGCTGAATATAAACCCATAGTTCTGTTGACTTTTGTAAGAGAAACATGTTTGCACAGGTGCTCAAATGAAATAGGCTCTGGTGTTCACACACAGCCCAAAAATGAGCAGACTGCTGAAAGGGAACATCCCGGGCTTGCAGAAGTGCTGCTGGGATGTAAATGTTGGTGACATAGCCTGGTGGATTTAGTCAAAGGGATTTGCAAATGTCTGATTGTTCTGTGCTGCTGAACCGTGCTCAAAACAGCACTGGAGAGGGAAGGGCTGGTGTGTCCATGCTGCTTTTCGTCCTGCTGATGGGACATGGGCTCAGTTTGGTCATTGCCTGGTTTCACCATTGCCAACAGGGAGCACCATGCCTGGATTAATGCTGGATTTACATTAGTGAACCCATTTGGGAGCCATGGAGTAATAGAATATCCTGAAGTAGAAAGGACCCATAAGGATAAGTCTGACTCATGCCTTTGCACAGGGCACCACAAGAATCCCCCCATGTTCCCGAGAGTTTTGACTCCCTTTACAGAAAAGTTACTTTTTTGAATTTAAAAGCATCTTCTTCCCATATTCCATGGTGCTTGCATACCACTTATTTATGCCATTGGATGGCAAAAATAAAAAGTGCTGTGAAGCCTTCAGTCCTGCATTAGAACTCTGGAGAAGAAATGGTGCAAGTCAGTGTCTGTAAAAATAGCCCTGTTAGGAGGGAGGGATGAGCTTGACTCGTTGTGAGGGTGAGCACATCTGCTCTCCTGAATTATCCTGGTGAGGAGTGTGAGGAATGCAGCCTTAAAAAGTTGTGTCGCTTCAGGTAAATGCTCCAGCCACAGGGAGAAAGATGTTTGAGCAGATGTGGTCCCTGTGGCCATCTGACCCAGCCAGGAGAGCAGTGCTGGAGAGATTGTGTTTCACACTGAACCCCCAGCTGCCACCTGGATTCTCTTCCCAGCTAAAATCTTGGACATCTGGACAGGAGTTCAGAGAAGTCTGGTATTGCATGTTGCCTGTCATACAGGAAAAAAATACTTTGATACAAGTATTTTCTTACATTAGCATAGTAACTTGTCATTCATTATGTAGGAATTAGTAAGGAACAAAAAACTCTTCTTATCTAGCTAAAGCTAATTATTCCAAGGCATGAGAAACAGGTGTTTGGAAATTGGGTAAGGTGGTCTTTGTGCCATTCCTCTTCCTGCTGTAATATTTTCACTTGCATGCAAGACTTCAATCTATACACTGAAAGTCAACAATATATCCTGTGCTCATCACTGGTGTGTTTAACACACCTAACAAATTTGCTGTGTGAAGAACAACACTTTTGATTGTTTAATGCCTCCCTCAAACTGAGTTTCAAACCAAATCCATGATGGTGGGAAGTGCTGGCAACTGAGAGATTCAGTTGCACTGAAACCTTGTGTTTTTTGAAGATGAGACTTTTCAGAGGTATGTAGGACAATGAGTGTTTAAGGACACACAGTTTCTTTGGGTGTCTTTACATAAAATATAGAGGCCTTCATTCTGCTTGAGACCCTTGAGCACTTTAGTAAATTTGATACTAGGTAATAAACGTTACTGTGAACGTTGTTTATTTGATAAATCTACTGCCAGAAAAGGTGATACATTGTGGGATCAGGAAAGGAGAAGCCTGTTCTTGGCTTTGTCAAAGGCTGCCTCTAATACCAGTGCCTTCTATTTTCTGGGCATACTAATGCTCCTGATATTTTTAAAAATCTTAACATATTTGTAGAGTGCTCCAAGATCCAGTGCAAAGTTCTTGGGAGCACTGTAGGCATCCCTAGGCAAATTACTCCTACATTAGCTATAGATCAGTCTGCTCTGCTCATTTCTCTTAATTTTATGGAGGTGGCTGCTGCCAGTTGCTGCTAAATCCAAAGCCAAGTAGTTCTGTTCCAGTTTTTTTTGCTGTATTTTGTGCAATTGAATTATCATAGTTTCATTCCAGAAGATCTGATTGTTTTCTTAACTATCTGCAGTCGGCTTGAATATATAAATGGATATTTAAACAAACTTTTCTTCTCTGACAAAATCATATTGGATTTCCTATTAATTTCTAATCAAGCAGAAGCTTTCATAAAAATTTTGTGAGCAGGAGAAACACTGTTTCGAGAAACTACTTAGTCTTAGGTCATCTGTGGCAGCATTGATTCTACTCAAAATGCCAGAGAAGATGAACACAAACACAAAATAATTCTAATTATTTAAAATACTGCTTGCTATGATAGAACTGTGAGATTAACACATCTATTTTCTTCAGCTGGGACAGGATCTGGTTTTGAATCCACGTTTGATATCAACTCTCCAGGTGTCTGTTGCTTCAGCTTTTCTAACACTTATAAGTCATTAACAGTCTCACTGAAAACCAGCTGAAGTTAATGAGTGTATTTCAAACCCTCAGAATTTGGACCTAAATAAAGAGGCACTATTCTGGTAAATGCTACTCAGTGTCATTAAAATATAATTAAATTAAGTAAATTCCTGATGCCTAATTTAGAAACCAAAACAAAACTCAAACTATCCCCGCAAAATGAAACAACTTGTTTTAAAAAGCAGCATATAATGGAACTCCTAAATGCATTTCTAAATATGTAAAGTCACATTTATGTTCCCTTAGTCAAGTCACTTCCTTGTGATATGTGCTGTACTAATCAATATCCAAATAGAAAGAAATTGAACTTGCAAATGATGAGGCACTCCTTGGGTTTCTCCACTTGCTCCCTAAAGCTTCATGTCAAACACAGTAGACAAATCTTCACATCTAAATAATTCATCTGCAAATGGTGGGAACAAGAGGAGAGGAATAAAAAGACAACATTGTTCCATGCTAAAATACAATAATGCATTAAAATTAATCAATTTCCTCCTGCTGGGGAACAATCATTTAGAAAACATTTTAATTACCAAAACTGAATAATGGGATCAGTGTTTTTGAGAAGGTTGGATTCACCCTACTGAGCACTGGAGAATCCTCTTCACAGGAGCCCATAAAAATATTGCTGTTTTCATGTTGCTGCTTTCAATCATGGTATTTCTGGGGAGAAATCAGATTTTTTCACAGCAGCTTTTAAGGAAAATGTGGAGTGGGCAGCAGGCCTCTGTTAACTGTTCTGTGCCCAGAGCTTGCCTTGCATGTGCTCCTGTATTTCTCTTTCTTTTGGATGAGAATTTATTGTGCATTGCTTAACATATCTAAAGTCAAATGTTGAAGCCAAAGTGTTTGGCTGCAACAACAGACAGTGTTGTAAAGTTGTAAAAATAACATTCTTGTATCTATATTCAGCCTCACAAGGAATGGAAATGTGCAGGAATCAACCTGCCCAGTCCCTTGTCTTGGCTGACAGTGGTATTCCAGGGGAATGGTCATGGTTATTCCATTAGAGATAATGACTTTGGATTTCAGAATTTGCCATGGAAGAACCTGCTTTTCCCTCTGATGCAGGAGGGTCTTGCTCTCCAGCTCTGATTTCCTGGGCATTTTTCAGAGGTCTCAATGTTCGTCAGAGACATGGGTCACTAATTTTAGAGCATATGGTGACTCCCAAGGAACAGCCACTACCTGGCCATCTGGGAAAGCTGGAGGAGACTGTAACAAAAAAATGTTTGCAGCAGTAGTTTCTGCCCATAGATGGGGTATTTTTGTCTAAAACAGTTGATGTCACTTGTAATTTTTTGTCTATCAAACTGTGCAAGTTTTGCTTTGCCATAAGCATGGCATGGCAGGCCATGCCATTTACTAACAGGTGGCCCAAAGAAGCTGTGGCTGCCCCTGGATCCCTGGAAGTGTCCCAGGCCAGGTTGGATGGGGCTTGGAGCACCCTGAGGTAGTGGAAGGTGTCCCTGCCCATGGCAGGGGGTGGAATGGGATGGGATTTAAGGTCCCTTCCCACCCAGACTATTCTGGGATTCTCTGATGTGATTCTACAAAGTCCCACAGCTGAGAGGATGGGAAGGGTCTCCAAAGGAATTCATTTGACAGGAAGATGACTGAAAATTTTACATGGGGTGTTTGTGCTGAGAGTGAGTGAGAACTGGGATTACAGTCAGTGCCAGTTGTGGGGGGGGGGGAGGGGGGGTGGGCACAGGGCTTGGCAGAAGTGTCCTGGAGCTTTAATTCCACAATTGGGGACACTGGTCAGCAAAATGACTAAATAAATCATACCTGGTACCTCCTGAAGATTGAGTTACCTGAAAAATGAGTTTGTTGAAGCTGCCCTGCACAAATTTCAGGAACATTTACACCGACTGGGGTCTTCAGTGTGTGCTCAGGGTAAGCTTCCATCTCAATACTTTGCTGAATCAGGACATTAAGTTTGCAAAGAAAATTAAAATAGATTCACTGAGAATGATGTAAATCTTTATGCTCACAGTAGGGCACAGAAGCAAAGTGAATATCCTGGTAATAAAAGTACCTTGTAACTCGTGGAATGAACAAAGTTCCCAGAATGGTTATTACATGCTGTATTTTCTGTTTTGGATTATTGAAATAGAATTACTGAGAATTAAATTGTATAAAACGCATTTTCTTTTTTATTTTCATAATTATTCTTTCATCCACATAAAACTTTTTTCTATCTTGAAATAGTCTTGGTTGGTAGTGAAAATTGCTGTAGCATAAGTAAAACCAGTCTAATTGAGATTCATAAATCCACTTTTTAACAAGTACAATTAGGAATAGTTATTAGAGACCAGCTGGAAAACATTAGGGATGAAAATTTACCATAGGAGGTTTTTTATGTGTTTGAGACATTGTTTGATACCAAAACCTAAATTAGATCACCAGAGAAATGAACCTGCTATTAGAAATCTAATTTGTACACAGAAAGTTAATTCTGAATATTCCTATTGATAAAAATTTTTTTATTAGGTCTTGTTAAACTGCCTGTTTTTAATGGAAGTCTGACTTTCACAATGCTTTTCCTATAATTAAAATATGAGAAGTAGCAACTTGATTATGTTGAGTGCATTTGTGTCCAGTGGCTGTGTAATAAACTTTGGTGCAAGTCAATTCTATTATCTATTATGATTTTTGAAAGTAGAAAAGTTTATTGGGCCTAATTCCAACCCAACCCAATTCAAAGAAATTGTTCAGTTAGTGTGGCTAGGACGAACATTTTAGGAACCCAAGCACAGGTTTTAAACATATTCTCATACAGCCACTTCAGTATCTCAGACTCACATTTTAAAATTCTGTTAAGTGAAAGAGCATTTGAGGAAATATACTTATTTTTTAAGAATTTAACAAATAATTAATGTTGGTTATATATAATATTCAATCAAAATCAATAGAGGAAATTATGGAAAATCCATCCCCAACTTTTGGTTGAGTTTTCACTTTCCTCATGTTGCAATTCAGGTTTTATTTGGAAAGTGCTGTTGCCACAAAGAAAGAATGCTTTTAGCCTAATTGAACTGAGTGTCTTTAAACTTCTCATCAGTCAACTTTGAGGAGTTTTTTCTTATTTGTGGCTAATTGTATTTCCCTCCTGGAAAATTGGACAAATCAATGTAAAAGCAAGAAGATAATTATTAATTTTTTAGGATAAATAGGTGAGCCACGTTGGCTATAATAAGGCATGTGAACAATCTAAACCAAAGGCGTAAATTCACTGCAGTCAAATCTTTTACACCATTGATAAATTTGACACGTTTATTACTCATCTAATTAAATTGTGCATGCAGAGCAGGCAGGAACCAACAATGTATGCAGATGTCACGTGGATATTTAGTACACTGCTGATTAAGATCAGCTCGTTTACATCACACTGGGCTGATTTGTTATGATCAAACAAAACATGTTCAACAGAAAAGAAAATGATTGTGCCAAATTCCATTCTCTGGAAGTTCAAGACTCAGCGATTTTCCCAGGATCATGTGAGTGAAATGAGCAGGGAAAGAGGACAGGAGCAGGCAGATGTTCTCTTGCAGCCAGATGTTCTCTTGTATGGCTGGGAATGCTCTGGGAGCACACAGGAGCTTGTACCTGTGGGACACCCCACACTGGTTGGGGGACAGATGCAGTGGTGTGTGCTACTCCTGTGGCCACAGTGTCCCAGGATTTGGGATCTGAGAGCTCAGGGAAGCTGGTGGGAAAGGCCAGACCCAAGGGAACTGCTGAGGGGAGCCAAACTGTGCACGGATTAGCACTTCATGTTTGAATGTCTTTGTAACAACAAATGTATAGAAACAGACAGCAGAACTCTCAGTTCCTGTGTGATTTGCACAGATCCCAGTCCCCACAGGCTCGTTGTTCATCTGCTCTTCCAATACCTGCAGCAGCAATCAAATCAGTCCCTTAGTAGTAGGAGCTGGGCTTTCCCTTTTTTCAGCCCTCTTCTATACCCCATTCCATTGTGAGGTACAAGCAAAGGCAAGGAGTATTTCTGCCTCCTCCTTGAAAAGCACAGGGCCTCCAAGGTTTGCTGGCAGCAAAGGGAGGCCAGGGTGAGTGTTCTTCAGCTGGGTTTTGTCTCTCTGCCTGTATAACTCACCTTAAGCCATGGCCTGAGTGACATTCAGCTCTCAAGGAAGAAGGGTGTACCACAGAAAGGACTTTGTAATCAGTATTTTTCTGCCCAACTTTATGAACTGAGTTATCACCTCAGAAAGTGATTTTATTTGTTAGGTAATCAAACTGGCTTGTATTCAGTCCAAAGCCATTTATACCGGGCAATTAATTACCACTTTTTATTCCTTCCAAATTTACTTTTTAAAGAATTGCATTGCCAGGGGCTTTCTATTTCTGGCAAGACTATAGTAATGCCAGGGTTGGGGTACACACATCCATATGTGTCAAATCCCTGCAGTAGACTACTTGTTTTATCATGGAATCCTGTGAAGGAAGTTAGCACAAGGATAAATACCAGGGAAAACCTATGCTTGCCAATAATGGAAAGCAGAGATGTAAAGACTTTGCTCATCATCTGGCTGGAACTCCAGAAAGGGGAATTCTAAATGTGGAGATTTTCTGATTCCCAGCCCTCGAGACTGTAGTTTTTGGCACTGCCTGAATCAGAGAGTTTCAGACCTGGGCTGGGACTGTTGAGGGTTTGTAACACAAAAAGTGACATTTGGGAATTCCACATGTAAATGGGCAGACCCAAGGTGCTTTCCAGGGGTCTCTTAACTCAGCACCATCAGAGCTACAGGCCAGAAAATTGGATGGACGTGATCTATATGACAGATCTATGTTTAAGAAGAATAATCAGAGGTTTCAGAACATTTGGAGATAAAAGTAATCATTTCTGGGGACTTTTGTTTCCTACTTTCAGAACTGTCAAGGAATCTAGTAGAATTTCAGACGTTTTATTACTTTGAGCTTTGACTTCTTGGGAGTGTAGGGGTCTGCTCGGTTCACTGGGCTGTGTCTAAAACAAGAATCTTCTTTTCTGGCCCTGCAGCCAGGAGGAGACAAGGAGATTGCTGATAAGAAGTTGATAATGCTGTAGTTTATACTAGTATGTTCTTTTAGAGCTAAAAAGCTGATGTAATTCAGCTGAGACACCATTAACTTCAGCAAATTTATAGCACTTCTGTAAGAGAGCATGAAACTCATCCCATGATTTGATTTTGCTGCTGTATTTTCAATCTGGTTCGAAGATAACTCAATAACATTTTCCAGTCAGCTCTAAATTAAATGCAAAATCTTTGTTCTTCAACTGAATAACTTCTAACTTAGCCAGAAATATCCTTCCCTGAACATCCTGTACCTGGAGGAAATGCTGTGCCTCGTACAAGGATCATGGTTTTGGCCACTGGTAGAAGCATGTCCTATGGCTTTGTCTCAGAAAATACACTCATTTCAATCTGAAACTCTGCCATTACCCCTCTTAATTCACTCCCTTACAGAACTTACAATGCACTTTAAGTGTTTCTAGTTTTTAACTTGTATTTTAATGTCTTTTTAGTGCCAATTCTCAGCTTATTCCTCTAAGTTTATCAAAAGAAGTTGTACATATTCCTATATTGTTTTGCTTCCAGGTACCTCTCCTTCCTTGTATCCCACACCCTCTGAACTTTCCCAGGCTTCACAAGGCTCTTTCAAATTTAGATTTTGTCCTGGTCTACTTTGGTGATTTTATTGCCTCACTGAATTCTTCAGTGGTGCAGAGGAAATGAGCATTTAGAGCAAAAATAAGGAAGGAGCCTTAAAGGGACGATTCCAGTTGCTTTAGGTGTAAGATTTCAGGTGGAAACATACTGCTGAAGGTCTTCCTCTTCTCTGGAGATACAATTTTTATTTTTTTTCTCTTGACACTGCTTTCATTTTGTTACAAACTTTCTCTCAATAGTCAAATCCAGCCCAGTACAAGACATGAGGTTTCTTCTTGCTGTGGCCGAGTTCACATACATAATTCCTTTTAATACAGCAGCACATCAAGAGGAAAAGACTCCACTTGGTGCTCTCAAAAACTCGGCTTCAATATTAAAGACCACATTCCTGCAGCACTTGTACTTGGGTCTGCCTGGTGTCAGAACACGGAAAAGCAAATTTTTCAGTCATTTAAAATACATCAGTCAAACCATATCTGATATTCCTGCTGGCTTCATTGACCCTCATGTTTTCAAGAAACAAGTGGTTATTTGGGTATAAATGTAGAACTGATTGACAAGATGTGCACTTCTGATTTACATAATTTACAGTTTCTTTTGAAAATGAGGACATACTTTGTAGGGAGAACATACAGTGAATTATCTTTGAACCATCCACTGGAACCTTGGAATACTTGGAGTGATGCTTTTCTGGTCATCATTACAAAATATTTCAAATTGAAATCCTCTGTTATGGGAGAGAAATTTTCAGGAAAATTGCAGTTTTGTAAGTTCTTCATGTAATTAGAGGGACTGTTCTCAGGTCTGTGGGCAGGGGAATTTAGGGAGAAAATAGGAGATGGTTACACACCTACATTTACATATATATATGTATATAAAAGAAATTCTACATGTGTAAATATATAAAAATTTGGTTTTTCAATAGATTTTATTTTTTGGAGTTTTGATTCCATGGTATTCCCCATATTTGGTTAAAAAATGGCCATTTTTTCCATATTGCTGACAAAACTGTTCATGGTAGGTAGACATTTAGGTATAGATGATACAATGCACATGCCAGTAAAGGGAATATCAGCAGTTTCCTGTAGATTTTGGGGTCAGTATTCAGTTGCAGGACTAATGTAAAATCATGTCTTTTTTTCTAAGCATATAACAGAATAAAAGGACCCAAATCTAAAAGTTATAATTACCACATGAGACCTTATCATCAGCAGTAAGAATTTTCTGGGTTTTGAAGGCTTCTAAACTTCTGTGTGAGGAGTTGATGACCTTTGCAGTGTGCTTTTCTCAAGCACCAGAAAAAGGTAAATCTGCCCATCACAGCTTTAAATCATTTCAGATCACAGGGAGAATATTTCTCAAATTTATATGACAAAGATGTGCTGAGATCTTGAAAATGTTTCTCTGGTTACCAGAAGCTCCTTGTTTGAAGCTGCTAATGGTGCTGTGCTAAAGTCTCAGGTTCTCTCTCAATGTCCCCTGCACACCCAGGTGATTTTGTAGAGCCCTCAAATAGTCCATGAAGAACATGACAGACTGGGCTGCACAGACACAGCTCAGGGGAACTCTCTGGATCTCTTCAGATTCAGCTGATGGGCTTGTGTTATTCTGAAGCTTCCTCCTCCTTCTCTGATAATCCCCACAAGATGTTTGATGCTTCCAAAGAAGGCTGAGTCGCCCTGCCTGGTTCAGCCAGTCCTTCGCTTCTGCTCTTGATGGAATGTCATTCACCATCAGATCTCAATTCAGTTCATTGCACAGCAAACATTGCACTGCTTGGAAGCATCTTTTTTTTTCCTGGGGCAAATGTACCACATTGTGTAGAGTTGGCAAAAGCTCCTGTTTTTGTTTCTCTCTGGCTCGCAGGCGTGGCTCATCCCACCCTCTGCTGCTTTCCAGTCTGTCAGAGGCACCATTGTCCCATTTTTTACCGTGAAAGCCACCTCAAAATGCCTTTGATGAGAACAAAGGAAGAGGCAAAGCCATGTGGCTGTGTTAGAGCAGGCTGGATGCAATATAAACCTTTGAGATGGGGATGAGACTTCAGGTAGGATGTCCCATGAGGTCTTTTTATCATGGAACAAGGATAGAAAAGATTTAGTGGATCTTCACTGGGGCAAAACTTGCACTGAGGCAGCAGCTCAGTGCAAGGAGTGTAACAAAAACCAGAAGAAAGCGTATTTGTGTCTGTTTTGTTCTATCTTCTTCAGCAGATGTTCTCAGTCTTATCTTTTATTATTTATATCTATTATATTATTCCCCATTCCAGATTGGGGAATACTCAATCACTCCCAGATTGGTCCATACAAATTCTGAGGAGAGTCCAGTGTGAGTGGATAAAACAGGAGTGTGAACCTGACAAAGGGGCTCTCCTGGGGTAGATTCTTGACAATGTTTTGTAATTTGTAGGTCTACAGGAAAGCACTTCAATATGTGTTTATTTTTAATAGATCCTAAGTCAGTTAATGTCAAAGGGAAAAGTGCTGTGAACTCCTGAACTGAACTCTGGTCTACACAAAATCTGCCTTGAGAGAGATCTTTGCAGGTTGAGCCATCCAAAATCATAAAGAAATCCCAAGGCCACAAAAAAGATTTGCAAAAGATGTAACTTTAAAATCACAATGTCTTAGTCTTAGCTGAATGATTGCAACTGTGTCACCAAGCTGCTTGAAGTTTGTTTATCCTTTGTTCCACATGCCCTATCCAAAAAACGTGTGCTCAGGATCTGATCTACCCTTGGCTGCCTGAGCACTACATGATAAAAAGCAGCTTCCTGCAAAATCTCTCCATCTCTGTATGTTGAAAGGACATTAATTTATGAGTTCACATTCCTCTTTCTGTGACACATTCCCTGCTTTGTGGAGATCTCCTCTCCATCCTTCATATGCCCAGCCTGGAAGCAGCAGCTCCCCAGGGCTCTCCAGCAGGGAATTCTGGAGCCTGTGCTGGGAAAGGGGCAGGTTGGGACTAACACAGTTCTCAGACACTAAAGAAATTAATCCTGAACTTATGCACCAAGTGATCCTTGACCAAAGCCTTTCTGTTCCATGCCTTATAATGGTTTAAATGATCAGAATATAATGGAAACTCTGTGATATATTTATTAATATCTTCCCCATAATTAATTCTCTTTTAAATATTACTGCCTCGCTTTTTTCAGGCCTGCTGTTTGTGGATGACCTTGCCTTTCTTCTTTTCAGCTGTGCCCATACACATCACTTGTAGCTTCCACTGTAGGGCTCTAAATCCTCAGTACCACTCACAGACAAGAACAGATGATTCAGTCCTATCTGGTGCATTAATGTACAATCAAGTAGAATTTAAACCACAAAGGAAGCCTTGTTGATTGTGTCATCCCAAGGCATGAGGCAGGAAGTGGAGAGACAATACTGGGCATTTACTTCACAGATGAACAACTTTTGATCTTGCAAATCTTCATGAGTTTTCTTTTATGTAATTCTTACATAAAATCTTGCATGGCTGCTGCACCATCACTGAGTTGCTCTGTATGCAGCACATCCTCTTTCTGTGTTCCCTGTTTAGAAAGCTAAGCACAGCCTTCATGGGAGATTTGGAAGAGCTTCAGTGACTCCTGTGCACCATGAATTTGCTACTTTTTCAACTTGTATTTTAAGCTGAAATTCAGGAGAAAATATCTTCTTCTTTTATGTGCTCTGTGGTGTCACCTTCAAACCATCTGTAACTGGCCTGTGGAAAAGGATCTACAAGTTTCCGGATACAAAACTTTTCCTCACCCAATTTATTTTTGCCTTTATTGATAATTTATTATGCTATAAAATGTCCTGATTTGCACCCTGAAATACTCTCCTCCCTTCTCATAAAAAGAAAAATCTTCAAGAACAGTTTTTAAAATTTATAAGTGGAGGAAAGCCTGAAACTTGTGGGGAACAGGATTTGCTCAAGTTTATACAGTAAGTCAGTGTCAAGTGACAAGCAGAACCACTCTAATCCACTAGAATCAGTCCAGATCATTAGTTTATTACAAACACTCTTTAAAGAAATAAGCAGGATAATTTTTCCTTCAGTTCTTTGCTCTTATGATGGCTTATATTTTATTGAGAACATCCAGCTCAATGAAACCATGTGCTTTTAGTGGACGTTCCTGGCATAGAAATATGTTGTCAATGCTCTATTGATCTACCTGCACAAGCCAGTCCAACAAAGCAGTGTAACTTTAATTTCTTTGGATAGTTTGTTCTTTCTTGACTGGCTCTGCATCTTCAGAGACTCAGTCTCCATGCCTCATTAGTATTGTAATTCTTATATTATCTTCTGATATGGTGGAAAGTTCAGATACCTGTTAGAGAAACTGTTTAAAATCTTTATCTCCCCATTCTTCCTCCATTCCTACAGATCTGACCAATGCAGAGCCTTAAGAATTTTAAATCCTTTCTTTAAAGCATTATTTACCTTCTCCATGGTCCTTCCGATACATGAACTGTGGGCATTTCAGGCTGTATTGAAGTGATTTAGTTTATGCAAGAGCAATGTACTTGCATAGCAACTTTGCAGTCCATTCATTAAACTTTGTCTTTTTTTGTTTCATGTCCATGTAACAAATAGTTGCCATTTCCTTTTCAAGAGAGCAGATGGTTAAAATAGAAGCCGTTGAAGATCAATGTGCAATTTTTGGTGTAACTTCACATCCTGACCTAAATGGTGGTTTTGTCTCCTGACACAGCACTTCTTTTATTTCATTTCCTCTGAATATCATGTCATAACAAATGTGATGCTTCTTGCTGCATGCTTTAATGTGGAAATCCCAGTGTTAAAAATCAATGAAGTTAATTAGTAGTGATGAATGAGAGGACATTAATTGCCAGACTGGCCATTAGGATTGCGGGCGGTCAGAGCTGTCAGAGGGCTTTAGCTGCTTAGCCTCAGCTCGGATTGTTTGTTGCACTGTAGGCACTTTGCTTAGTTTTATTATAATGCTAATTAAATGCCTGGAATGGAAACTATTAATGAAGGATGCAAGTTACCTATCACCAGATCTGCAAAAATATATCAGTGTATCTTTTCTCTTTGTTAAATTAACACGGTGATTGTCCCACTCTGTGTGATGATGGGTCAGTCTGGAGCAGCACAGTTGACTTCATTAGAATTATTTGAATTTACCACAGTGTGACTGAAATAAAAAACCTGTCAGTTGTGATTTATTTGCTGACTTGCTGCGCCTCAGATTCTTCTTACTATTCACTGAGTAACTCTACAGAGTAAACAAGCAGGGTATGAAAGTGACTTTTCCCCTGCTCCAGTGGCACAAGCAATGAGGCAGAGCTGTGCAGTTATTTGTACATGGGGATGGAACAGGTCCTGGCTCTGCCAGCAATTAATACTGATTTTTTCATTATCATTTCCTGCCTATCCTTAGCATCGGTGACGTGCAGGGCTTTCACACAGCGTGACTGTGGCAAAGTTTGATAATGTCACAGAGCTTTAAAAGGCCCCCCTTGCCTTTCATTATGTCATGAAAGAAGAAGAATGGCCAATCCCAAAGAAAACCCTTTTCTTCTTGCATGACATAACCTCTTTCGTATTTGAAAGTGTAGTGCCAGAAGTTGAATTGCTTGCTATTTAATCTTTACTAGAAGCAGCACAATTTAGCCTTTGGAGGGGAGGAATTGGAGAACAGAAACAAACAGAAATACACAACTGTCTTTCTGGTACAGATAGCTATTAATGGACTCTGAGGCAGGCCAAGCTCTTGCTCAGAGCACAGCAGTTTTTTATAAACCAACAGAGGGCTTTTGGTCTTTGTGGCATTACGCTTTCCTGCTTCTAAACAAAAAAGAAATAAAGCTTGTGTTCAGTTGATGAAATGTAAACTGACTTTCTCTAAAAGGAAAACTCTTGCCCTCACAGTGGGTTGTGCAGTTACTTTCCAAACTGAGTCAAGGCTACCAATTTAAGAGTCAGACAAATTAACAAATATTCTGAGAATTTTGATTTATCCTTTTTTGTTTTGTAGCTCCACTTGCCTGGTATTTTCCAGCCAATACATTTGAGTAGAAGGGCATATTTATACTCTGTAAATGAGCCCTTCCCATGTCAGCAGTGGGGCTGGCTGGGCTGTGACTCAGAGCCAGAATTAAGTGTTCTGAGAAGCTCAGCTCAGTGTGGTCAGGTCACAGCTGGAGCATGTAAATTCTAAATGCAGAAATTATAACTTATTCTTGTGGCCTAAATTAGTTGGCAATGTATCTGAAAATTAAGAAATCAACATACTTGAATCACTTGCTGGGTCTGAAAATCTTACTCTAGCTACTGCCTGTGTCCAAACTCCCACCTCATGGAAGAGCTGTCCTTCCACAGCCTGGATAAACAGGGAAATCCCTAGCCAGGTTTTCCCATCAGGCTGAAAAAAAGGAGGTTATGACCTGAGATTTCAGAGATCTCTCATCTTTCCCTTTCCTTGTTTAAGAAGATAAAAAATAAAAAAGTTAAATATAAAAAATGTTCACATAATACTAAGAGCAAAGAAAATTAAGATTGGGAAATAAAAAAGTTAAACTTATTTCTTGGGTTGGAATGATCTTTGAGGTCCTTTCCAAGCCTTTCTGTGATGATTTCTATGATTCTGATTTTTAATTTCTGATTTGGATTTTAATTATTATAATTTCTATTCTCTACACATGGGTGTCTATGCAGCCTCCTGGGCACTGTAAGTGAATGACATTTAATCCTTGATGCACTAGAGTTTGTCTGAAACTGTCCTATAAGTATTATAATAAATTAATTAGAGTAGACATTTTTAAACCAATCAATTTTGATGTAATTATCATGTTGGTGTTCATTACTCAGTAGACAGAACAATGAATCCTGAACAGTTTTTGTTTTATTTATATCAAATGCCAATATCTTAAAATAGATTCTCTGAGCAGCAGAAAGAGTCTTCCCGTGGTTTCCTTCTGCGTGGGGAATTGTCTTGGGATGAGCTTTGTTCAGTTCCTGTTGGGCTGGAAATGCAGCAGACCCAGCAGTGGCTGTGACAGCAAAGAGGGGACCAAGGAGACCCTGCCAGGTGTGAGAAGTGCCATGAAGTTCTTCCCTTTCCTCCTCCTGAAGGCAAAATCCAACTTCTTTGGCACTCAGCTCTTCTGCTAATGCTGCCACAAGCCCATTTTGAGTAGGATGGCCTGGTAGCCACACATGTACAGCATTAAAGGACCAAGCAAAAACATTTTGGAGATGATAAAAACACCTCAGTGTGTTGTGTGTAAGAAAAAGGCACGAAAAGATACATTTCCAAGTTTAGGACTTGGAGCAAATGTTTGTTTTGGATGTGTTTGGCTTTAGGCTTGTGAGCTGCCACATACATGGCAGGGAACAGAGGCAGCAAATTCCTGCCCCAGCCATGGTCTCTGTCTGCAGCAGGGATTACCTGGAGCACATCTGTGCAGTGGCCAAACTGCAGATTTACTGCAGCCACTCTGCATCTTGTCCTGCAAAATCAATCACTCTGTGGGGCCTCATTTCCTTTCCAGTTCTTTGATCTGTTCCTGTGCTTGGAGGAAAAGTGAAATCTGTGGTTTAGCACAGACCACGGGAGAGAGCAGCTTCCTGAGCTTTGTCTGGAATGTCTGGGACATGAAGACAAGCAGGTGTGCCCTGTGCCCAAAGAGGATCAGCCCTCTGTCCCCAATGCCTTCTGGATTTTGCTTTCCTTTAGATACAGAAATTGCCTTAAACGATGATCCCTCACCAGTGTGAACCAAAGGGCAAATGTCACAGATTTCACTGGGGGTGGACAATGCTCCTAACATCCAGTATTTTTCACCTCCAAATTCTGGAAACATGGGATGATTTTGTGGAGCTCTTTTGTCTAATGGCAGCTGGCCAGACTTGCTCAGAAAAAGTTACAGATTCTAAGTTTCTCAGCAGTGAATTGTGCTGACATAAGTAGGCAGTGTAAAAACATGTGAAAGACAAGGCTTTGCTTTTCTTTTTTTTCTTCCTCCTAAGACTGGAGAAAAAACTACAAAAGGATTTCCTATTGCCCTGAGCTAAACTGGGTACTGTGGGTCCTGTGCTGGTTGAGTTGCTGCCTGGAGTTCTCCATCTGTGCCACTGGCATCTACCTGAAAGGAATGAAAGGAGCTGTGAAGGACACAGGAAGGAAAAGCAACCAAGAAGCAATAAAAAGAAAAAAGGGAAATCTGACATTATGCTAAGAAGTATTTTTTTCAACTCCCATGTGAAAATCTATTAAATGATTTTTCATCTAATTCATCTAATTAAGCATCTAATTAATATATTCTTTATTTAGAGGATTTGCATGTTGCTAAACAGCAAGATTTTGAATAATTTGGGTTTAAAATATTATTTTGCTGGTCAATAATGAATGGAAAGTGGGCAACATGATTAGAAGAATGCATTTCCTGAGCAAAGGTCCATGTTTCCTATTCTCAGAATGGTTGAGCAGTGCACAATCAGAGATATAATTCCAATAATAAACTGCCAATGGAGTTCACACCATGTGGATATTGCAATGTGTTGATGCTTTGATAAAGCCCTCAGATGAGAAAATATATTAAAATTTCAGATTGTAACACTTCAGTGGGAAACCTAGTTTTTTTTCCCCAGAAAAAGTGATGTTGATTTTGCTTTGTGTTTTCACCCCAGATTTGCACTGAGCAAAAGGTGCTTAAGGATGGCCACAGCTTCGTTCTTGTTTGCTGGGTTGAAGCTGAGAGCAGGTGTTGGGTGACACCCCTGGAGGTTCAGCTTTTCTCCTGGGGTACCCCTGCTATCTTTCCCCAAAGCTGTTCATGAGTCTCACCCCTCTCAGGGTTGCATCCTTATGAGCTCTCCCAAGCTGAGCTCTGGAGCACAGCATTTGGTGAGGCTCAGTTTGGATAATGCCTTAAGAACGAGGGTGTCAGTGCAGCCTCCCCAGCTGAATGATGGCTTCCACTGAGGTCAGGCCCTGGAGACACTCTGTGGATGTGGTTAATGTACCTGAGCATGTCACAGCTCTAAGACACTGCCTCCCTCCAGCAGAACTGGGTGAATTGCTGCTTTTTAGTGTTAACTTGGTATTAACTCTGCAGAAAGTTGGACAGCTTTGCTGGTGTTTTAGTTAGTTTTAGTCTTGCAGTCAAGCACACAAACACACTCACCTGTTCCATTTGCCTGATTCCATCAATTAGACAGTGATTGGCAGATGAGGAAGTCACAAAAACAACCTTTTCAGCCTCCTCATTACTTCAGTGTGAAATTGTTCTTGTAGAATGTGTCATTCCTCCAGTGGGGACTCTGGGAAGGAGTCTTTCCACACCATGCTGTATTGGGTATTTGAATATTCTTACACGCTTGGCTTAAAATGATGGATATTTTAAAAAATGGCTAAAAAGTATATTTTTCTTTAAAGCAGATGCTAATCAATAAGGCTTTGTTTTGCCAAGTGATTTAATATTCAAATAGCATTATTACAAAAAACACACCACTTGCTCAAACTGTCTGTTCCTTGTCATGTTGAGAACCTCCTGGATGTTTGTTTTGATCATTTTCTTAGTGAAAAGTACTTCTGCTGCTCCAGATTCTGCTTTTCCCCATACAATGAAATATTCCATGAGGTAGAAAAGACATCTGTCCATGTAGATTTGAAAGGAGACGAGGTTGCACCTTAAATTTACAGAAGCTAAACACTGTAATTAAATTACAGCGTCTGTGCCGTGGAAATATAGATTTATGATAACACAGCAGTAAAGTCTTTTCTTCTGGAAACTAATTCATTTAAAGAGCTCACTCATCTCATCTGGAACAATACTTATTGAAAGATTCGAACCTCAGTTCATACATCATCCTTAATGTATTCTTATCTAAACTCTGCCACGTTCTGTGGGATAAGGACAGGGAGAATTTGAATACATGGTGCTCCTTCAAGGGTTTGGGTTTACCATCACCCATCTGAGCTCCTGATTACAGATGTGTTGTCTGAAGAGCATTATAATAGGAGCAGAACTGAGGAACACATGGGATGTGGCAAAGAAGAAAGAAAAATAGAAAGAAAATATTCTTGATATTCAGGAGTCTGAAGAATCAAAGAAATATTTGGAGCAGATTTCACCAGACAGGAGCTCTCCTAAAAAGTATTAAAAATGTATGATTGAAAACTGGAATGTCAAATAATGGGTCTGTTTACAGCAGGGGAGGAACAAAGCCTGACAAGGAAAGTTCATGAGTCAGCACTTGCTGGTGTTCCACGAGGAGCTTTGGGAACTGAGTTTCCAGGGCTGAGGAGTGCTGCTGTCAGTGCTGACACTCAGGGGTGGGTAACAAAGGCACCAGAAAGGCTGATTCAGGTTCCTGCTCCCTGCTTTGAAGGGCAAAATCGCTTTTTTCTTTTCTTTCCTTTTTATTTTTTTTTCCAGTACTCTTTTAAAACTCAGATTTTGCAGACAGTGGTGAGAAAATCCCACCAGCAGATCATCATTTATGGATCAGGGAATGATTTCTCTTATTCCCTATTGATATTTTTGCACTTAAGAGAGGCCAGGCACTTCTATCCAATACTGATATCCCCTGGCTGCCAATGGTTTTTTGTAAGCAAGGGTAGGAGTGAAGGCTGTATTTACAACAACCTTTATGGAAACGTTGCTTCCTTGGCACCTTTGCTGTCAGCAAAAATTACTTGAACAGGAATGTGCATTCTGAAAAGGAGCAAATTAATATCTGGATTTTACTCCTGTCAAGAATTACATGTTGCAGACAGATCGTATTAAAGTATCCATTTTTACATAATGATTTTTTGAAGTGCCAATTTTTCTATTTGTTTCTTTGGGGGAAGTTTTTTGGAAAGTGTTGTGCACCTTTTGAAGCTTCTGCATAAGAGATCCTGGAGGTTTTGCTTATAAGGGAATTTTAATTTAATTAAAATTTAATTTTGTGATGATATAGTTTTGACAATAATTTACAATGACTTTTTAGTCTAATAAACCACTAATAAAATGTACCTTTTTATCCCAGAAAGTTCTATTTCTATATGATACAGCCAAATTATATTCTTATTTAGCTGTGAATGTATATTTCCTTTCTGTATCTTAGAATGGAAAAATAAATGTAATTAAATTTTAGTCAGTCTAACAAGTTTAACTAGAGCATCTACCAGCAACATGCTCTAGAATTTAGTTTTCTAAATAAACTCAGTGTGTCACTGAGGTCCAGAGAGGATCAATAGAATGGAAATTACAGTTTCCCTTCAAGTGCTGCCATGTTTTATTGCTCACCCATTTCCATCCAGCCCCTTTCCCCTGCCAGATGGGGCCCATGGCCATGCCAAGCACAGGGAATAGAAAGAAACAGAGAGGGAATATCTACAAATGGTGCACAGTTCATGTCCCTTTTCCTTTCTGTGTTTCCCATCCCACTCTGGCAAGATCCTGAGCTGCTCTGTCTCCCCAGGGAGTAGCAATTCCCCAAGGGTGCTCAGTGCTGGCAAGGTTTGGACTTAAACTTTGAACTCATCTTCAAGAGGATGTGGTATCACCCACAGCCCTGCAGTCTGTGTCTGGTGCTGCTTGCAGGGAGAAGGCAGGGATGGAATTCCAGCATGGATGAAATGCCCTGGCACTGCTGGACCAGGGGTGGGATTTGTTGACTTGTCTGCTGGATTCCTCACATTTCTTTAAGATGCAAGTTGTGACCCAGAAGTGCACTAACCTTGAAGTGCATCTGAATATCTGTGTGTATTTCTCATCCAGTGATGATGCCAAGCTCACCCTCAGCCAGTTTTGGCATAGGGATAAGGAGTTAAATCTGGAGAAGCAGCTGGCAGGAGGCTGCTCTGTGGCAGCACAGGCTGCAGAGGAGAGGGTGGCTGGGCCCAGACAGCCACTTTGGGACTGCAGTCTTTTTTTGGTGTGATATTACTGGATTTCACATTAATGGGAGCAACTTTGTGCATCAAACACAGATCAGACTTTACAAATTCAGTTGCTGTCTCTCCAGCTTTCCCTCCCCCAGGTCATATTCCATATGCTGGAAGAATTTTGTTTGATTTGTCCCCCCACACAAACAGAGTGGAGCAATCTCTGCAAGGCTGGAACCAGTGAGATTGTGTTCATTGGAGGCTTGGTTTCAGGTCTAAAGCAAATGGATCACATTTCCAGTGCTGAGGCTCTCAGGGTATTCACAGGGTGTTAATGATTTCACATGAAGTTCAATGCAGTTTAAGGGGAAACTGGGCTCTGATTGTTCAATCCCTGCCTAGATGCATATTGAGCACTGTTCCAAACCCAGGGAAACCTTCCACTATTGTTATCTACTTTATTTAGTCTAAATTAATTTGAAGTTGAAGTCATTGCCAAGATTTGAGTTCACTGGAGTTTTTCCCAAACAGAATGAAAATTAAGACAAACATACAGAAATTCTTTTTTCCCAAGGCTTGTATTTATCATGCATTTTTCCAGGTTCCTCATTGCTGTTGTTGAGATCCAAATTCTTTCACCTGCCAGCTGCAGTAACTTATTGGAAGAGCGCATTCCTGAGCCTTTATCCAATTCTTACTTTCAATCTGCCATTTATTTATTTATTGTTTGAAACTGTTAGACTTTGGCTTCTCCTTCTATTGAATATTGGATAGGGGGTGGTATATATTTAAACACCCTTCTGTTTGTTCCCAGATGGGGACATCTCTCCTGTACTCTGGTGAAAAGAATCTTCCCTTTGCATTGTAGGGAATAAGAGTCCCACTGAGAAGTCTCCTTGGCTCTGATCCTCCAACCCTTATTGTGATTCATTGTGGAACAGCAGCACAGAGAAAAATTGCAAATTCCTGTGGCATATTGTGGGTTAAATGTATTTGGAACTTTCCAGGGACCAGGATACATTTCTGTGCTCTGCATTTCTCCTGCTCACTGTGAGATTTCTTCCTCAGCTTTTGGAAACCACTTCAGGGTTTTGGGAAGGGAAGTTGGTGAGCTCTATGTCTGTGCCCTAAGAGTTCCACATCAGCCTTCAGACCTGAGCTGGGAGCCTGACAGGACACCCCTCCAGTGATGGGGAGTCACACTTGTCAGAAAACATTTCAAGTGTTAGAAATAGGTGGGAGTAGAGGGGGAGAGACTGCCAGCCAGCACTGTCCTCATTCTTTATGCTGACCACTGTTTGCATTTTTCATTCAGGAAAAAGGGAAATGTTTAATCAAGTACTGTGCACTTGCTTTCCCTCACTTTTTCTCTGTGTCTTTGAAAAAGTATGAAAAATGCATAAGTTGGACAGTGATGTTTGACAGATTATCTCTGGTATCTCTTGGGAATGAAGAGATTTTGCAGTTGGGCTTCCTGACGTGTTATTTAGCAGAACAGACAGACCTTGAGTCGTTTGGTTTCCCACTTCCCAGGCTCCTGGAGTACAATTGAAGTACATGCTGAAACAACATTGTTCTCTACATGGGAAAAGCATTATCAGATAATTAGACTGTGTCATGAAGATGTAATAAAAATCCTTAGGAAATTAATTAATGCACATGTACAATAGCTACTTTACACCACAACACTTGAGCCATTTAAAATTAGGTTCTTTTTAAATAGCAAAAGCAATTAGTCTGCTCGGACTGATTGCTGGCCAATTTTTGTAATGCAAGACTTTTTTGATTTATGGGAGTAAAAAAATTGAGAAGGGGAAGGCTAAAATTCCATTGTGGCTGTTCTTAGCAAGAAAACTATCAAGGTCTGTGGCTGATTTTTTCTGAGCTGCAGCTCTCTCTTGCTTCCTACAATCCTGAGTTTGAAACTTTTAATGCATTATCTTCACAAGTATTAGCTCACTGGTGCAATAATGTTTACTAATATCTGCTATGTTCAGATACAGAGTTGGATGATATTTTTTATGGTAAATCTCTTCCTCCTTACAGAAAAATTATTCAGGCTGAAATATCCACATTCTTTTCAGCAGCATCTTGAAATAAAACCTCATTTAAAGTCCCTGGTGCCATAACTTTAATAACAATAACCCAGAATATCAGCAGTGAAAGTAAAGCAGGAAATGCAGCGTGTCCCTGGAATGGCCACAACCACCAGGACTGAAATAGAATTTCTGCTCTGGGGCTGGGTGCAGCACAGATCTGCTCCATGCCTGACTTAAAACAAGTCCACTGCTTCAGCTGAAGAGCTTGTATTTGGGCATGTATTTAAGCATCTGATTGAATCCCAGCTGATCTTGGTAGTCAGGAAGTACTGACAATGATTTTCTGGTGTTACAAATAACTACAAAAATTCCCCGCATCAGCTGCTGCCTCTCCACAGGTTGGTGTTGTAGCGAGACCTCGAGGAGCTGAAGGGAGTTGTGGTCACATAAGAGGCAGAATTTTAGGCAAGTGAGGAGCAGTGAATGCATTGTAATTTTGATGGTGGTGTCAAGCAGCTTTAGCTGTGCCTCATTCCCCTGCAAATGCTCTTCCCCTCTCAGCTCCACATCCCATGGTGTCCTCTGTCCCTCTCTCCGTGGGTGCTCTGCTTGCCTGGGTTCCTTCAGGAGAGGACACATTGACTTGGCTTCCCACCTCCCTGCCTGCACGACTTGGAGCGAGATTAGGGCTTCACATGCCTTTTCTTTGGTGGAAAGGGAAAAAATATTGAGTAAGTGACACAGAAGAGGAATTGCTACGCATATTAAGCAGAGAGTGACTGCTGACAGCATGCATTATGTAAAAGGGGAACCTGCACAAAATGAAACACAAACGTTGCTGCAATTTAGCTGTTAATTTAATGTATATTATAGGATTTTCAGGTATTACATTGTCTGAGGACAGCCCAGTTTAAATTTTCTAACAGTTCCCAGTATGTACTTGTGGTCTTTCTATTTCAGCTGCATCAAAGAGTGACTTTTTAAGAGCGTGTAGTGACAGGACAAGGGGGAATGGCTTCAAACTGGGTGAGAGTAGGCTCAGATGATATACTGAGGATGTGAGGTAGTGAGAGCCTGGCACAGGTGCCCAGAGAAGCTGTGGCTGCCCCTGGATCCCTGGAAGTGTCCAAGGCCAGGCTGGACAGGTGTCCCTGCCCATGGTAATGGTGGCACTGGATGGGCTTTGAGGTCCCTTCCCACTCAGACCATTCTGGGATTCTGTGATTCTGTGCTGAACTTTTTCTTGTCATGTCAGGCTTTTCCTATCTCTGGTATGGATTGAGAGAGAACCAGTCCAGGAAAAAACACCAAACTTTTTTTTCAAGAAAAACACGATGAACCTTGTGAATTTTGTGAATTTCTTTCAGTCTCATGATTTTCTCACTGCTTGTGAAGAACTCCTGAGCTGCTTTGTCATAGCATGTGACAGGCTGAACTGCTCAGCTCTCTGTAATTTATCCCCTCTTGGAGAACTGTGTTTGATGAAGTTTATTAATGCTTTCTGTGCCCACACTGTGCTCAGCAGTGAGCAAGAGCAAGTCCTGCTTCAGTGCCTGGTTCCCACTGCTCCCCTGGGGAAAGGAATGCAGAGTCCTTGGGCAGTGCAGGGCTGTGTACAGGAGCCTGTGCATGACAGAGCACTGAGAAATCCTCTGTGCCAGGAAACAAAAAATGTGTCTGGTTTGCTGGGAGGTTAACGAGTCAAAGAGGCTGCAAGGCAGGGAGCAGACCTGAGCCAGGGCTGGGGAGCTGAAAATGGGAACTACAAGAAACAAGAAGAGAGATGGAGGAGGAAGCTGTTCCATGAGAAGGGGGTGAGAAGGAACAGGTTCTCTGAGTGCCCTGATCTGTGTTGTACTAGGGAAACTTGAGATTTGCATCACTGCAGAGCATTATTACTCTGATCTAATAGATCTTGGTGTTCCCTATCTGTTATTGTGAAGTCTCCTGTGTGTCACTTTGCTCACAGAGAGGCTTATTCAGCAGGAACATTTGACCCAAAATCAATGGCTCAGACTTGAGATTGTAAATTAAACAGCTTTTGACCAGAGCTGGAAATTTTATACTACAGAAGTGAAAATTCAGATAATGGCTATTCTATGAATAATATAAAAGTCAAATTTCAACAGACAGGCAGGGATGGAGGAAATGCAGGGATCACTTCACTCTCTCCATCCACAGGTACTTGGTCGTGCTGCCTGTCAGGTGAGATACTCCCTGAACACTTTTAGTTGGACATTAACATTGTGTATTTGAATAAGTAACAAGGGTGGTACAACGTAAAAAAAAAAATAATTTTTTTTTTTAGTCTGTGTGGTTGAGGTGAAGATGAAGGAAGCTACTGACATATTTGGTGCTATGGATTTTGACAGAAAATTTGCAGGTTCACAGTCTTGGAAAGTGTTAAGTACTCAGATTGTCTCAGCTCCATGAATCTTCCCAGGAACTCAGGGTGTTGCAAGACAACTGTAAACAGCTTCAAGAAACCTTCAAGCCATCAGCTGGGGCATGTTTGAAACCCACGGTGTTTTTAAAGATATTATTTAGTGATGCCAAAATTTAAAAGGCTTTAATCAGTAATTTAGCGGTAATATTTCACCTGGTGTAGTTCTGTTAGGATCCATTGGGAAATACCCCACAGAATGAAGGTATGGGTTACTTATATGAGCTCTCAAAGAATGTCCCTTTTGTGTGCTGGGCTTTTCCACAACTGTCCTTAGGGTTTGGCTTAAATCCATTAAACTCAAGGAGTGATCACCATGGGATGCTGGAGATGTGCACAGCTCTTTGGGAGCAGCAGAAAGCAGCTGTACCTGTGCTCCACCTGTGTCCCACCTTGGAGCACAGCACAGTTCTCCACAGAGCCTGCCAATCCATGCCTGAAACCACTGGGGCTAAACTGCAGAGCTCTGTGAGAAGCAGAGGGTGAGCAGCTCCAGTGCTCTGTCTATCAGGATATTCTTTCCTAAGTCTCTTCTTCCAAGAGAAATTCACAGTCTATCAAAATGAGGGTGGATTGTCTGCTTGATGCCACTGTCCTGCTGTTTCTACTGGGCAAAGGAAAATTCTTTCTTCCCACCCTAAATAAGAGCCTGGATCTTTGGCCTGTAAAAGCTGTCTTCCTCTTGATCTCAAATGATGGATAATGATGTATCTTCAAAGTGTGTCAGCTTCATCTTTTCCTTTTTCCCTCTCAACAGTGTCTAGATATTATTTAAACCTTCAAAAATGTTTCCATAAAGGAAAAAAAACCCCACCTATTCTCCCTTCCTATACAGAGAAGTAGACTTCATTTTGGTGAAAAAGGTCCCTTTTTTGGAGTTATTTGCCAGATTCTGAGCTTTCAAGGCAAACTGCCAACCCCACGGTTTCTGCAGGCATCTGGGAGGTCACTGAACTGGTTTATAAGGAGTTATCATATAGTGATTACTTAGATGGCTTGTGGTAATGCTATAATGGCAGTTCAATTAATATGATAAGATCTTAATTGGTTGTGTAGAATATTGTCGTTTAATCTATGCAAAGAGCCAAGGGTACAGCAGAGGTGCATATAAATCTGAGTAAAGCCAGAGTGCTCTGCCTCTCACTTGCTTAACCCCAGCTTTTAACCACTGCAGGCAGTGTAGGACACTCATTTGTCCCAGTGATGATAATATTGTTGGGGAAAATTCTGCCCACAGAGGGGATATAGAAAGGACCTGTCTCCAAAAATAGAGGCCTCAGCTCCTACTCAGGGAAAGGAGATGCTTGATCAGCAAAGGAGTGTTTGACAGGCATATCAAAGGCCAAAAGAGTGACCTGTGGGCTGAAAAACATTTCAGGAGTTTCAGCTAAAAAGTTTTTTAGACAGAAGTTTTACTAACCTTTATTGAGCTCAGTTTGTGACTCCTGGACATGTTCAAATTTAGGGATGGCTCTCTCTATAGCAAATAAAAATCAAATGCCAGCAGCCTTGTTTTTCACACTTATCTTTCACTGGCCCATTAGAAGTGTCTTCAGCCCCTGAGAATTCCCAGACCAGTTTCAAACCTGAGAAGTGAGCATAGAAAAGAGTTCTGTCTTAGAAACTCTTAAGGGACCTTCCAGCACTACTGCACACAAATTTACCTGGGCTAACAAAAGGCACAAATCCTCATCTGTACCAAAGTGGGGTTATTGTAGGAACATGGCATTAAATAGGACTTGGTTGCCTGGTTTAGATTATAATTATTTCCATTGAAGTTTGTATCATCTGGATGCAATGGTGCATGGGAATGTCCTGGTCAGCAGGGCTGTCAAATCTGTGTTTGTTCAGTTCATATTCACAGAATCATTTAGGTTGGAAAAGCCCTCTAAGACCATCAAACTCAACCATTCCCCCAACACTACCAAGGAACACTGAGCCATGTCCCCAAGTGCCACATCCACAGGGCTTGTAAACCCCTCCAGGGATGGGGCCTCTAACACTTCCAGACCTTGACAATCCTTTTGTTAGAGAAATTTTCCCTATGTGGAACTAAACTTGGAATTTTTCTTTGCTATTGCAGATTAATATAAAGGAGCTGTGGTAGAAAACTTTCTGCAGGATCTGGGAGGGATCAGCTGTGACAGTTTTACACAGGGGAAGGGTATGGAGGAAATGCAGAGAAGTGCATGTAGTTAAGGTGGCATGGATGATGAGGAGGAGATGGGAACCAGAGGGATGAAAAGAGCAGTAACTGCTTGATTCAAACCCTGAAGGCAAGAACAACCTTCCTGTGCTGAGAGGAAGGGATGGCTGTGAAGACTCAAAGGTTTGGACATGGTTTAATAATTCAGAGTTTCTTGATTCTGAAAGTCCAACATTTCTTCAGTGAGAGCCAGAACCATCCTGTCCTTAATGAAATGAGTTCCACAGTTCCAGTGCTGGCTGGAGGGCATGTGATCTCTCCAGCATGTCCAGGGCTATCACAGTAGGATTTCTTGCCCTTCTGAGTAATTCTGTTGTGCAAAAAGGTGATGCTCAGCTTAGGCAGATGCTTTGCTGCTCTTCCTCTTCAGTGGTCAGATTGTTCACTCCCCACTTTGCACACAGGCTGTGAATAAACAGCAGCCTGCAGTTCTCAGAGGGCAAGGGGGCATTTACTCAATGGTTTAGAACACGTTTCTTCATCTGGAGAAACATTCTGTCTTTATTCTGTTTTTCCACCTCTGCCTTTTTATTAGGAGAGAGGACTGCATCTTTAATGCACTATTTTACAACCTTTTATGTAGAAAGATTAACAAAAAGGAACCACACTTAATTTAAGATGACAACTTAGGTTTGCCTCTGGATTCTTTTTTGGCAGACATTCTCTTAGTAAATTACATTTGACAACCTGAAATAAAATCAAACCAAAATTTATGCCTGCATTTGCTCACAGGGCTGTGGTTCATCAGACTGTGTGGTTAAAAATCTATGAAAAGTAACAACTAATTTAAAAATTTATTTTTAGACAGCCTACATGGGCTACTAATGCTAAAACTTTATTTTAGTAAAATCAGGTTTCTGAATATGTGGAAGTAATTTTTCAGTTGATAATTCAGTGATAAGAGTTACTTATAGATGTTTGTGCAAGAAAAAAAGCAAACAACATTACGAAACAAGAAGAAATGAGTCATGATGATACACTTTCAGTTCAGTTTAACACAAAAAAGGTTTTAGAAACATAACCAAGGACACGGCATCATTGAAAATTTTCCCAAAGGAGAAGTCAATGTTAGCCGAGATTGCCAGAATTTACTTTAGCTATTACTATGGATGAATAATTATGCTCAATTCAGCCAGTGATATGGGTTCACAGCAGGTTAATTGGTAATAATGGGTTTCATTCCAAACAGTGAGGAATGATTTTTCAACAAAAAAAAGTGCTTTCACTGTGAGCTGAAGATGTCCTTGCTTTCTGTGCTCCACAGTCACAATAGCACGTGTAGGACACCAGGGCTCTGGGTTCAGGGAGCTGCCCTTGGCTGCTCGTGGCTATTGACAGGGGATGGAACAGGCTGAAGCATCATCTTAGCTGGGCAACCTTGGCCTGCTTTTAAAAAATGATTCTCCTTCCCTTTGGCTAAAATTTGTGTCTGGACCAAGGAGAACAGAAGGGTCTTGTTAAAATCCCTGATGCAGACAGACCTTTATCTCTGTTGCGGAGGTGTAAACACAAGAGGGAATGATTTGAGGGAAAGCAACTTGATATAAAGTGGTCTAAGAAGGATTCTCTGTGCTGACAGAATAGCATGGGAGTTCTCCATCCCTTCCTCACTGCACCACATAAATAATAATGAAGCAGGAATAAGTCTATTGATTGTGAGCTGGCTGAGAGCAGGATCTGAGCTCTCAATTCAGAACCTTCTCTTCCTTCAGCACCTTCCCCCGAGACAGGGCTATCGTTTGCCATCACACACATGCCCAGGAATGAGGAATATCAGGGTGTAGGACAGTTGAACACAGTTCACCTTGGATAAGCCTCCTCACCTGGGTTACACCCCAAGTCATCTCCCTTGAACATTTTATCGAATTCTTCCATCCTTCACCTTCAGTGGATGATTTCCTGTCTCAGGATTCAAATCCTTGTTTTCCCTTTGCTTCCTAAATTGTAGTTTCTGCATTTGAGGATCCCAGTGACCTTATCAGAAGCTCTCCAGACAGCAGGGAGTAAATCTCGATTTAAAAAAGAAAAAAGAAAGCCCTCAATATTTAGTCCTTTCATTAGTTCAAAAAGAAGGAAAAAGCCCCAAACCTCTGTACGCATGTTCAGAAGCTGCTGTGTCTGGTCCTGTTGGATTTGCATGCAAGTCATTCCATACAAAGAGAAGTTGGAAATACATTAATAGGACACTTCCAAGGTTGAAATATTTAGGCTGTTATTTTCTCCTCTTCCCTAACTGATGTTTCTTTGTAAGGTTCCCCGGAGAGAAAAATGCTATTAAAGTGTTTGGATTCTTCCCCACTTTGATGAGTCAGTGCCCCACACTCTGCCTTGGGATCTGTTTGAGCTGTAGCACAGAGAGAGTCCATGGAGATGAGCATGAATGAATGTTTCCTCTCAGCCCCCTGAATCTGGAATCACAGATTCCACTGGGCTGTGTGACTGAGCAGTCCTGAGCCAGGCTGGCCTTGCCACTCAGCACTGTCCCTCAGCCCTTCCTGTCAGAATATCCTAAAAAATCTGCGTATTTTCTGGGAGCAGTGGCTGCAGCAAGGCTTGGGAACAGAAGTAAAAATGTCCAAATTCAGGATGTTTAGAAATAACAAGAGAATCAGCAATGGATCAGTGGATTGGAAATGGAACACACCCTGTGCTCTCCCTGTTGCTGTGGGTAAAGGACTCAGCTGGGATTCCCAGTGTCCTTCCAAACACAAGTTTTAGACCTTGGGGAGAGAAGGTTGTGAGTTTGGTCCTCATATAGGCCATTCACTCAAGAGCTGGACTCAGTGATCCCTCCAGCTCAGATCATTCTGTGATTCTGTGATTGTCCAACTGGACCTTTTATGCACACTATGGACCTTTTCTCTGCTGAGCTTTCTACTGTTCTGTCTCTTGTCTGTGCTGCTGATATTATATTAACTTTCCATACATTTTGTAGATTTTCTTGTTGAAAATTTTCCACTGTGTTTATTTTTGTTTAAATTTCTTCTTGATTAGTTCTGTGTGATCTTTTTCCTTCCTTGCTGTTTGAGACCTTCAAGAAGAAGGAGGTGTTTGTTAGCTGTCCTGAGGAAGGTTGGAGCCTGTGCTAAAAGTCATCCCCATATATGTGGACACAGGTAACCCTGAAATACTGACCAACACTTGGCCCTTCCTCTCCCCAGAGGTGCTGATTGCTTTGCCTACCATTAATTACACCACCTGCAATCTCACCTTGGACTTTTAAAACCTTATGTGGTGTTTTTACTCCAAGATTGTCTCAGATACAAATTGCAGGTAATTATCTACATCCATCATCCTTCCCTGTGTTTCATTAAACATGGAATGGTTCTGCACTGCTGTCTTGACTTCTCTGTTCCATTTCCCTCTCTGCCCATCAGTGTCATTAAGGAAGTTTTGCTTCCAAGGTCTTCAAAGGGCAGGTAGGATGAAGTCTCAGGAATTGGAACACCACATATTAGAACAGCACCACTGCATCCCCCCACAAAATAATAAAACAACCCATATCTGTCTTAGGTAGAATAACCTTTTGCTTCAGGCTTTCTCACTCCTGGGAGCTGTATTTTATCCTAAGGAAATATTTTACTGCTTTTGTTCCCTGGGTCTGCCACCAGAGTGATATATGTATATGTATTTAATATGCTCTCCATGCAAAATCCGAGGTGACCTATCCATCCTGAGCTCAGATTCAGGAGCCTGGCTCTGATTTCACTAACCAGGAAGGAGCTCTCCTCCAGTCAGGGAGGTAATTCCAGTCTGAAGCTGCTGAAAGTAATGAATTAAACCATGAGATTGTTCTGTGACTACAGGAGTGGAACTTTTCCAAGTACTTTCCTTGCAGTGTAAATCACTTGGATTCAGATCCTGAGCTTAACTGAATCACTCATTCCACTGAAGGCTTCAAACAATCCAAGGAATCTGCTCACTTCCTTAGGCAAGTGAGAAGGATATCATGTGATGCTCTGATTTAGGAGCAGATCTAACACTTTTAAAAGTCCAATTAGAATCACAAAATTCTTTCCATTTGAATGCATTTTGAACAACACAATTTATATAAGAAATAAATCTATTTTTCAAATAAAGTTTCAAAATGTTGCTGCTCTAGCAGCTGAATGAGTCTTACAGATGTGACAGGAATGCTTTGAAATGTAGCAAAACACTTTTTAGCCTGTTGAAGAGATAGAAATTGCTCACATTAGAATAGAAATGGGTAGTAAATTTATATAATAAATGATGAGCAGCCTGGAGTGCGTGGATCAGACATTCAAATTAGTTTCTCTCGTAACTCCAATGAAATTTAAGTTACACAAAGATGAAAAGGGAAGATGTGAAGCAGCACTTGACCAAGCTGCAAGGTCCTGCACCTGGGTCAGGGAGGGGGAACCTCCAAGGCCAGACTGGACAGGGCTTGGAGCAGTGGGAGGGGCACTGGATGGGCTCTAAGGTCCCTTCCCACCCAGACCATTCTGGGATTCTGGGAATATCTCAGAGGTGAGATTCAGTGGGATGTTGTGAATACCTAATTTGGCAGAATTCATATGAGAAATCAGGCATTCATGCAAATGAGAAAAATATCCACTGTTTGCCTGTCCAGATTCACTTGCATGCCTCTAGCATGTGAATAGTAAGGAATCAGAGCTACTTGGACTGCTGTTTTGACTAAATGTAACACTTAAAATCACCATTTATTTCTATAATATTTTCAACTTTGCAGGTGCTCTGAACCAGCAGTGATAGTGACAATATGGTGATTTTATCAGCTGAAGAAGTGCTCCAATTCTCCTGCATTTATCTATCAGGATGTGAATTCCTTCAACCATAAAACCAGAATCCTAATTATTTATATATTGATTATATATATATATAAATTATTTCTGATCCACACTGTAGGAGATTTATTGGTGTAAAATCCACTTCTTGATATTTATTATGCTCTAGGTGGTGGGAATGGTTTTGACTGATATCCCACAATGATATTAATAATATTGTTTGTATATTTTAATGATTGTAACTCAACTAAATGAGGATATAGATCTGCAATACCAACATATTAATTTAGTAGTAGTACAAACATCTATTCTTTGTTAAGGCAACTTTTATGTTCCCTTTTAATTTCTTCAGCTGATCATTGTGTTAGTGTGCAGGAGCAGGTGGAAGCAGCTCCAGAGTCATCCATCACAATTTAAAAAAACTTTTGAGCAGTGCATTGATTGTCTTATGATTGCAGAGAGGATTCACTGGCTGCTTTCTGCTGCTGGGGAAACTGAGCCTTTCTCTGAGAGCAGCAGGAACTGGGCTTCATTTTTGTGTTCTTTCACCTCCTGATGATCACAGAGTCCACAGGATGGTTTGGGTTGGAAGACACCTTCAACACCATCCTGTTCCAATCCCAGCCTCCTCTAGACCAGGCTGCTCCAAGCTCCATCCAGCCTGGCTGGGATCTTCATATCCCTTCACTCTGAGCCTTATCTCACAAGGGAAATGTAAATTATTTTCCCTCACCATTAAACAAATTCTCTGGAAACATTTCTGAACAAAACAGATCAGAATAGAAAAGGTTCAGGTACAGTCAGGACCTTTCCATTACGACAATTCTGTGCCAGAGAGGTTCTTTGTCATCTTCCCCGTAAATAACTGGTCCAGTTGAACAATTCCACTGGTGTCAATCAGAAGAAAGTGTTTTTTTCATGCTCATGTTTGTGTTTATAGATTACATGTGTGTATAGCATTCACATAGTGCTGTACACACAAAGTTGGATGGCCCAGGCCTGAAACCAAATTTCAGTGTCTGCCATGCTACCAGGCAGAAATCACTGAAGCAGAACCACAAGGAAAATAAAAACCAAACTCAAACATGGAGGTATTTTACTGGTACAAGTGTTGTTGATGGACATTCAGGTGTATCCTGTACAACTCAGGAAAAAATCAATACCTAAGTTCTTTCAGGCTGCTTGAAAAATTGTACAGTGGCTTACAGTGACTGGTTCACAAACAGCTGTGGAGGGCTGTGAGTCCATGTGTGCTGCTGATTTAGAGCTGTGGGCTCGTTTTTAAAAAGTTAGTGGACGGAAAGCAATCAGTGAATTAGATTGTGAAAAAGTAAAAGGTTTGCAGTTCGTTTGCTGCAAAGCTCTCCTTGATCCTGATTTACCAACCTTCCTAAATTCTTGTGAGGTCTCTGTGTCTGCTGCTCCTTTGAAGTAGCCACTTGAGCCAGCAATAAGTGCAGATACTTTTGTGATAGGGTGCTGTTAATCAGAAAACAATTTTGGCTTTTGGAAAACCAAGTCCCCTGTGGTGTCAGTTAGGCAGTGGCTGCAGTGGGGTGTGAACAGAAAGGTGAAACACATTTGGGAAATGCTGCTGGATCTCTCAATCCTCAGACATGGCTCCAAAGAATTCACTTTTAAGAGTGTGATGGTTTAGGAATTTTTAAATCCACAGGTTTTATACACACGGGAATATAATAAATTATAGCTTACTTTGAAAAAGCTGATCAAATAATTGGTCATTACTTGCATTTGTCTTCTGGGTACTAGTTAAGTAAATGTACATGAATGATCCCACTGTTTCCATGCTAAAGAAGCAGGAGCTGAATATTTGTTGAGAAAGAAATCAAATTTGTGGTTTAAGAACCACTGATCTGTAAAAATGAAATTTAAATTATATTCTACTGCATTTTTCATATTCAAGACATGAAAAACATATCTAGTACATTTCCAGCATCTGGCAGTTATTTGTGGCATTATAGGAACTTTCATCTCTGGAACACTTAGCCATATCCTTCACTGGAAAAAATCAGTTTTAACCCAGTAATGACTTCATTAAATACAGTGTACAATGCTCTTGCACAGGAATCCTCCTTTTATCCAAAGGTCTCAGAACTTGATAGCTCTGCCCATTAAAAAAGTAAACAAAACTTTAACCTTCCTTCAGAGATTCATCAGAAAGGTCAGTGCTCAGTTCCCTCCAATTTCCCAGGCTCAGCTGGGAGCTGATTAAAGCTGCCAGCTACAACTTGTCAGTTTTGTCAGAGACAACTTTATAAACCCTTTGTTATGCACTTTGCTGTGTGTTATAAATATATTTATCTTCCTCTGTCAGGCGTGGACTGGACAGGTGCTAAAGGAGCAGCTAAGCTCTAACATTAATCTCTCTAACAATGTCATTACTTAGTAACTCAAACCAAAAACAAGTGCAGAATATTCAGGAACTTTCTCTAGTTCTTCTCACCAGTGACTGGAGTGGTTAGGGGAAAAATGTTTGTTATTCCAGGAGGTTTCCAGCCAGTCTGTGTTCTATAAAATCAGAATATGTGACTTGCTGTTATTTTGCGTCTCTGGAGAAATTCTCCTGAGCTTTCCTGGGTGTATTTGGTGCTCAAATATTACCTGAAATCAGCTCAGTCACTTCCTTTCTGTAGTTGCTGAAGCTTGGCAGGTGTCTCCTATTGAACACAGAGATCACATTCTGCAGCTACAGGTTTAGGCATAACACTGTTAATCCTGGCTTTTCCAAATCAAGTAGAACTGTGAGAAAAACCAGCATGTATAAAGTTAATTTAATCTAAGTAGAACTGTTCAGCTTTTGAATGTTGTCAGTGAGGTTCTGCAAACCTGGCTGTTTTTTCTTTGAGTTTGATCTGAAAGATTTTTACTTCCAGGGGTACAGATGAAGAATAAAAGGCCATAGGACATGACCTGCAGAATGCAAGAGCAGTGCCAGAAGGGGCTGTGCTGTTCAGGTGTCTCTGGGAGCACACACACCCCTGGCACCACAGCTCTGAGCAGGCTCCCAGCAATGAGAGTGAGCACAGGCAATGGGCACTGCTTCCTTAATCACAGATAGCAAACATGAAGTTGTCTTTGTGTCAGAGCGTGTGCACTGCCTTTGAGGAGGGAAAATTCCTGGTCAGAGAAGGGCTGCTCATCACCCTTTGTCAGAATTTGGATAAGAACTGACTCTGTTTCACAGCTCTGTTGTTGATTAAGGCCAGGAGGTTGAGCTTGTTCCTCTCTAAATGAGTTTAGGGGCTACAGCACAACACAAACTATCACAGGCAGGTGTGTGGTAAAGCATTCACTGTTACTTCTCCTCTAAAAGGTCTGAATTAATTTCAGATCTTTGACGTCTTGGGAACTTTCTCAAGGACTTGAAACTACATATTGCCTTTCTCTAATACTGATGAAATGTGTAAAAATCAAAATGTGCCATCAATGTGAGTCTGCAACGGACAAAAGAGCAAAGGGCAGAGTGTGGCCTGAGTGGGCAGGTGTGCAGAAGTAGCAGAGGGTCATTTTTAGAATCTTCCATCCATTAATTTCCTGTTCCTGCTTTGCAGTCCAATGTATTGTGACTGTGTGTCACTTGTTTCTTTCTTTTCTCAAGGGGCAAGAACAAACAGCACCATTTAAGGATTTTCACAGCATTTCTGACAAATTCTCTGACTTTTGGACTTGACTGGAATATTATTTCAAACTGCAATAAATTGAAATCTGTGTTGATATGCAGCACTTCCTCAGAGGCTTTATTGTGTTCTGCTTTCAGAGCTGGAAGATGTGTCTTTTGCTTACTCTGAGAATCACAAGCAACGTAAATTTAGTGGTTTAACAAATTCCCTCCTGGACTTTTCATCACCCAAACTGATGTTTGTAAGCTTGAACATGCTGTTCTCTGTAAGACAGTCTGTTCAGGAATCGGGATGAAGAAAGACAAACAGAGGATTTCTTCCAGGTCATGTCTGAGTGAAAGTGTTAATGTGAACATGCTTGTAGTAGACTTTAGTTTCTAGTTATAATCAATACTTGACATATTTTTTCCATGATTAAATTAAAGTTAGGAAAGTGATATTTCCCTGAGGAGAAAACAAGTGGCAAAAGAGTTCATTGGTGATCTGCACCTAATCGAAATAAGTGCTATAATTATCTCTGCTCTCATTCATTTCTTTGTCCCTGCTCCCTCCCCCTGGGCTGGTGCCCAACAACTTTCTGGCTTATCACCCACATCAGAGAAAGAAAGAATTCACACACTTGGGCTTGCTTTTTCAGGACTCTGCAGGATTCCTTAGGAGTCAGGTAAAGGAAAATTGCATGAGAGCTGTGCTTCTTCTGCATAATATTTTCCAACAAAATGAACTGAGCATCCTTAAGGGGTTCCATATCAGCATCTACCTGGAGTGAGGACATTTTCCTCATCAGGAATGAGGACAGACTGGGTTCCTACCAGCACAGCCATGAGACATTTCAGGCTCCTGGAAGGATTTTTTTTCCCTAGAGGCTGGGTTGGCAGTTGGTGCTTTTTTTGCCTTTTGTTCTCAGTATTCTTGCTAGGGCTGGATTTTACCCTCTGGGCTTGAGCAAGGTGTGGGATGTGGATGTTCACCCCTCACCTGGGCTGACTCCTGCAGAGGGGTCAGCTCCTCATGGATCCTCTTCCTGCACACCCATTCCTACCTGGGCACTGGGCTTGGTGCTCTCAGGGACTGACTCACTTGGCTCTTTGAGGGCAGCTGCAGAAAAATGAAAGCAGGAATCCAAATAGCTTGAAGGAAGAAATCAAGTAGAAAAATGTGACTGGAACCATTTAAAGAGTATTTTCTAGAAAATTATACTCCAGCTTTATCTTCCCCACACCAGCAGTTTGATTAGATTCTGAACAAGCCTTTTCAGAGTCCTCCTGGCAGGTCAGCTAGAGCTCACCTGCCTCTGGGAGCCAGCTGTAGCTTTATTTCTTTGTTTCTAGGAATAGAACTCAGCAATTGCTCCACCATTAATGATTTCTGCATCCTGAGTCTCTTTCCCTGTGGCTTTTTGAAGGCTTAACCATTGGAAACAAATTATTCTTTTATACCTCATATTTTTTTCTTAAAATTTCTTTTAGACCGTGAAAATAATTAAACTGTTTTAAATCTGGAAAATTGATATATTAGATAAGTTGTCTGGGTTTTTATTTTGAAATCAAACTTTCTTTGTGCACTGCTGCTGAACTAGGAAAATCCTTTAAAAATACCTGACAAATACAGATGTTTACTCAGTTTTTCCTGAGTGTAAGAATGTTATCATTTGTGCTACATTTCCCAGGTACCTGCCAACACACTGTAAGATTATGTTCCCATGCAAACTGAAAATTATGGTGGTTTTAAATTAAAATTAAGAACTCAATGCTTATGACGTGAAGTCAGAGGCAGCCTAATGCTATCCTGCCTACAGTTATTTACAACCCAGATGTTTACAGAAAATGAACCAAGCTCTTTATTTTTATTTTTTTATGGAACTACTGTCTCCTCATTAAGTCCCTCCTCGGCACTGGCCCACGTGGCTCTTTGAGGCAAACATTGTTTATGACACATCTCCAGGCTGATTCAGAGCTGAGCAGAGAGAAAGTGGGAATAATTCCACTGCAAAAACAAGCAATAGTTCAGGTGTTCAACTACCAAGGTGGAAAATTGCTCTGACAGTTATGATGTTGTTCCATCTTTTTCTGAGACTTAAACATCATTTCCTTCCAAGTCATCATTGCTACCGTGGTTCCCAGCACCCACCAGCCTGCCCTGTACTGGTCACACTGGTCACCCTGGTCACCCTGATCATTCTGGTCCTGCTGGGCACTGAGCACAGGGACCCACTGCAGACTGGGCCAAAAAACCTCTATAAAAAATTTCCACAGCTTATTTACCAAGCAGGAGTTCTTCCCTGTTGTTTGTGCTTGTACAACTTGCACTGAAGTAAAATGCAAATAATGAAATACAGGGAGCAGGTTTATCAAGATTTATCACTTTTATACACTGAATTATGAGCATCCTGCTATTTCTTCATGAAATTCTCTATAGTCTCTAATTAATATGAATGCAGAACGCAGAAGTTGTATTTCTGTTTTCTAGATGTAAAGTTTTGATGAAAAAAGGCAACCGGATGGGATTAAGAAGAATTGGTAACTTGAATGCTTGGCTCTAGAATCCTTTGTAATTTATTTCACTTATTTGTTATGTTTTGGGGGTTTCAGCTGGGAAAGCTGAAGTTCTTGCCTGTTTCTTGCTTGCTCAAATGGCACTCCATGATTAATCTGGGGGACTAATGAGCTCCTCAGTATCAGTGGGTTTTAATAGAGGAAGAACTGGATGACCTTGTGCACTGTAAAAACAGCAAGAAATTTAATAAAACATTTACAAAGATTAACTGCAATTAGCTAAAATAATGTGAATCTTTGCTGTGAGGTAGAGGCTCATCATTTGGATGTGACAGAAAAGAAAGATCTGGTTGCAGTCAGGGGTTCCAGGACTGATTTGATGAGGTACTTTTGTGCAGAGATGGAAAAATGTCAGAACCTTTGTACAAAGCAGTGTTCCCACAAGGTAATGTGGGGATTGGAGAGGTCATGAGTTAACAGAAGAATAAATTTGGCAGAAAGAAATAGAAACCTCTCTCATGTGAAAACTTGTTTATTCATGAAATCATAAAGGCCATAATATTTCTGAGCTCACTGCCAAAAATGGCAGCACGAGGAGCAACGTGGCCGAGAACAAGCATCAGATGTGAGGCCGTGTGATGTCACAGGATCATTCTGTCACTCAATGCCAATGATTTCCAGGGCTGATTGCAAGCAATCATTAATCACTTTGTATTGAGAGCAACCAGCTCCTTCACATCTGGGGCAAGAACAAGTGGCACCTATTTAGGCAATGTTCTGCTCTCAGCAATTTCACACGTTGTCTTTTAAAATAAACCAAACTGGGAGAGATGAAGCAAAATTCCCCCCCTCCTCCCCCTTGTCAGGAATTCAGATCATTGAAAACCTTAGTTTACTTCTAAACTCAGTGATCCCCACTCACACAAGAGTGTGCCAGTGAACAACAGGGAATGTCCTATGTGGTATTAATGGAGCAGCTGTAAGAATATTGACAATTTCTGAGTATTATTGTACTTCTCTGTATGGTTATAAGAGACAAGAGTGAGATCATATGACAGCTGTTCCTTTTTTACTCACCTGGACTGGAAAAGGCTGCTGCAAATCAGATGTGAGCTCAGATGATGGGATTAGAATAATCTCACCAAACCCAGGGGTCAGTTATTATACATGACTGATATAAACCAAGAGTAATAGGATATATATATTTCCCAATTTATATATATTTATCCCCAAACCCAAAATGTCTTGAGAAATGGGACCTAACTAACCTGTCATATTAGCCATAAAATCTGTCCTATGTTGTAAACACAATACCACCCTTCCTTCCCTTCCTTTCTAGTTTAGAACCAGATTTATTAAACCTGTTACAATGTTTCTGGTGAATCCCACACTGTTTCATAATAATGAAAAATTTCGCTTTGCCTTTCTTCTGTACCTGACAATCATGAAAAGTTACTTAGACATGTTACATCAAATTGGAATATTTTTAAATGTAAATGTTTCTCAGTAGCTGGGGTCTCAGGCAGTCAAAGTGAAAGGTAGGAAAGTGCTGCATTTCTATGAGTTAATGAAATACTTTGCCTTTCTGTAATCATTGTTCCCTAAGGATTGCAGTAGTTCTTTTGAAATCCTGCTTAATCTCCAGTTATTTATTTTGTCAGTACCTTCAGTCGTGATGGTTTGCTGTCAATCATCCATTGTCAAAAGATAAATGAATTTAATCAAATATTCTGTAGGTGCTGTCCCAGAGTTGAGGAAAGATTTCCTGCAGCCCTTGGTATTGTAAATGAGGTAAAACTCATTAATGACGTGGCTCATCTGCTCTAAGTGGCTCTGTCAGGCAGGAGAAAGTGGAGCTAAAGATAACTCATAACCCCAATGTCTTCTCAGAGTGCCTAAACAATAGTCATTGATCTAAACATAAATTGCAGTTATTACAGACTTCATTTTTTTATGGTACATAATTAGATAATTCTCCAAAGAACTTTTTATCACATGCATTTTCATTAATTAATATTAAATGTCACTAGCAGTCAACTCAGCTTGATCAAAGGCAGATAAGTTGCAGCAAGATTCTGAGAAATAACATACCATTTTCTAATTATATTATTGATTTTGTGGTCTGAAGAATCCTCATTACAAGTGATCCAAAGTGGACCTTGCTGAGCCTGCTGGGGGTGCTTTGAACATGAGGAGTCGCTGGCAGTTCTGAGCCTCCCGCTTGCATAAATCACTCCTGGGCCTGCTTGTGCATCTGTTTTCAAAGGTGATGCTTTAATGGACTCTGAAAGCTGCAAAAGTGTGGTCTGTGTGGCTCCACATGAAAGAGGAAAGAGATTTGGGGTTTTTTACTCCTGATTTTAATCATTCAGAAATGATTTTAGATCTGTAGGCGGATACTTTTGAACAGTGGAAATAATGTGACATAGTTGATTTTAATTAGTAGGCCAGACTAAAACAGAATTTCCCATAGCTCTCTGTTATTTTTTATTTTTTAAATGAGTTTTTAGTACTTTTTTTCAAAGTTAATGATACATTTAGACTTTCCAAATTTTAATTTCATGTGAAGGCAAAAACTGAAAAAAACCAAACCCAAAACAAGTCATGAGGTGAATATTTGATTAGAACAAATGTGGATCTGAGCAACAGGAGCAACCTCAGATGTGCCTTATGTAAGTTTAGTGCTTTCATAGGAAAATGAAAAGGAATTGAGATCAATGACATAATTATGAAACGTTACTCTTACCCTTAATTACTTATACTTAAGAACATGAAAAGCCTAGATTTTAAAGTCTGTGTATATGATTAGGCTATTCAGTTGCATGAAATTTCAATTTACTCTCAATTCATGATAATAAGGTGAGATATTACTAGTAAATATTTTGTTTGGATTGTGAAATTTTAACATGTTTTAGAGCTAAACACTGTCCAGACTCCAGCTGGCCTTTTTGTGCCTGTTTTCATTGAAGTGTTAAAGGTTTGAGGATTTTGACTAAATCCCTTAAGGAATAACTTACAGACAGATAAAAATCTTGGTCAGAGTCAGTATCCTAAAAAATAAAATGTCTGAAAAATGAGAAATTAACTGCAATTTTAAAAAAATCAACTTCCGATTTTCAAATTTTTAAGATCTTAGAATAATATTCTAAAAAATTCTGAGTGCTCTGGTTCCCACCTACTCATTCCTACTCCCACCTTCTGTTTGATTTCCTAGTTACCAAATCAAAGAATTGAAACAGGCTGAGAAATGAATGTCTGGGCTGGTGGGTGGGCTCCAAGTTTAAACAAATAAACAGACAAGCAAAACACATCCTATCCCCATATCTGTTTGTGCCTGAGTCTGCTTTGGCAGAGGATGAGGGGTTCCTTTCCTCAGCAGATGAGGACACACTGTGGTGTCTTTTTTGGGTGTCTCTGGTAGAAAACCCAAAGGATTTTTCAAGGTGTATTAAAAGCACATTCCTCAAAAATCAGTGTAAGGAGCAGCTCAGGAGTTCTTTGAATAGCCCAGGTTATAAATGAGTAATCAATGATTTATTCAGGTATTTTGGTGTGGTAGTTTTTCTATTTACCCCTTGTGGCAGTTTTTTAATTGACGGTGATTTCTCTGGCTCATAGAACTTATTAAACATCTCCAGCTTTCTGTGGCCCAGCTATAGCAGCAGTAAATCATGTAAAATGTTGGGTTAGGAGGAGATGAGCAGAAGTTTGGCTTCTCTGTATCTAAAGAAAAGAATTCCATGAAAAGGAAGCAATGCCATGGGAGAAGGAAGGAGGAGGAAGAGGTGGGAAGACATAAGAGTGGTGTGAGATTCTAATGAGTGGCCAGAAGAGAGTTTATGATCACTGGTCCTGCTTCCACTCAAACACTTTCATCTACAGAGAAAACTTGTTTGTTTTAAATTATACCAATTATAAATCTTGACCCTTTACCCGGCAGCTCATGGCACTCCTGGGGTCCCAGCAGGTGCTGAAATTCATAGCTAAGAGAATAGAAACTGCACAGGTTCCCTTGGAGACAGAGTCAGTTGGGTTGAAACTTAAGTAAATGGAGACACAATTGCCTCTAGTGAGCTCTGTGAAGGGGATGTGGCAAGTGGCTGTTGATCTGGGATGAAGTTCCTGTAGAATTCTAAGTAGAATTCTCCAGAGGGGTTTTGGACAGCAGTGTAAGATAACAACACCTAGCAGATGATGGTCAGAAACAATGGCTGAAGAGGGAAACAAAACTCAGAGTACCCAAAGAACTGGAGCAGATAGAAGGAGAGGAATAATCTGTGGGCATCTTAAAAACCCTTCATTACTGCTGTGCTCTGCAAGAGAGATCAACATCAGCTCACACTTACAAATAGCAGTTTTCCACAAGAGTGGTACTAACAAAACCAAAAGTCTCAAGGCTTGTGCTTTTTTCCTGACTGTGCTGAAGTTGGTATCTGATGGGAGAGGAAAATAGGAGCTCCCTTGTTTCTTGCCAGCCAGCACCTCATGTGTCCACTTTGTGGAGAGGAGGACTTGGGTTTGGTTTTGTTTAGCAGGATAAGTGGTGTTTGCTCAGAGAACCTCAACACACCGTGAGCTAACTTCAAAGATATAGAAGCAATTTTCAAGCTCTGCTTTTTTGGCCTCTGCAGAGAGATTGATAAAGGACTGATAATAAATTATCCTTGGTCATCTGAGAGCAGTGGAGCTGAGAACAAGCTACAGAAAGGGCACAGTAAGAGGACTCAACAGATGGTACATGCATGATGTGAAAAGAGCACAGGGAGAAAACTGTGCTTGTCTTACCTGGTAGGAAAAAACTCTAAATAGTATATCTGAAAATGAAGGAAATTAAGTCCTAAAATTTCCCCATAAACTCTCTCTTTCATAATTTTCAATAACTTTTTTTTCTCAAAGCAGTTAAATAAGTTTTCAGTGTCAAATTTAGGAAGAGGGGGAAGAGGAAGCCAAGGCAGTTGCACGCACCAGTTGTTTAGGTCTGGCTTTGTCCGTAGTGGCTTTCCCAACTCCTGTTTTCCTGGCAGAAAACAGACTCTGGCTCTAACCTGAGTAGCTCCAGTGCCATCTGCATCAGACTGAGCTGGCACATCCAAATTCTCCCCAGATTCAAACTGGCACAGTGAACTCAGTGGACTTCAGCCATTTCTGCCAGAAGAGACTCTGGCTTGCCCATCATCTTTGCCTTTCTTCTACATAAGTTACTCCCTTGCAATTCCACAGTTCTCTGTGGGTTTGCTCTTTCTGATGTGTTTATGAGTGTTCCTTGACTTTTTGACAGATATTTTGCACAGTGCCCTGTTACTGTAAGCCAGGTGCTTTTATCCCTAATGAAGAGTTTCCTGGAAAAAGAAAAAAAATAAACAATAGATAAAGTAGGTCATGGAGACAGCAGAGTCAAGAGCTTTGCATAGTGATGTAAAATTAAATAAGGCTGGGGTCATGTTCTCGTTTATCTCTGCAGTTACTGCTCTAACAGGGTCTGTGATGGTTCCCGGAAAGGTGAGGACATTTTGGAGGACTGTTCAGATCTGCTGGGAGTTTTGGGCACAGTCTCTGTTTCTCTGCTCTGCACAGAGGAGAAAGCAGACACAGAGCTGTAGGACCTGGCTGTTACCAGAGAGCATTTGCAGCTCTGTTCTCAAACCACTGAGAGCCCTCTCAGTGAAGGTGACACTGCTTAGGGGCCTCTGTGGTGGTGTAGCCTGAGGACCACCCTCAGTGCTGGGTGGTTCAGAGAGCCAAGTTTAAGTCTGGATTGCAGAGATATTTTGATTCTTGGAGAGATTTTCCGCAGACCAGATCCAGCCCTTGATGCCCAGCACTCCTCTTGCCTGGTCCACAGGGGAATCCAAGATCTTCACACACCTTCTCCATGGCATCAGCTTTGTGTCCTAGCAGAGGGCACATCTGTTCAGCCTGTTTTCCATGTTGGATGCCCAGATCTGGCTGTTTATAGCCAGGCACCTGAGTAACCAGCCTGATTCTCAGACAGATTTGTGCACTCTCTGAAAACCACATACATTTTGTGAACCTCTAACTCGAGGCTTTGATTGAACCAAATATCAATCCTCCGGTATTGACAGTGTTCCAGATGTGTCTGTAAGAAACACAGGAAAGCACAAAGAATTATTGCAGCTTCTGAGGAAATCTCCTGTATTTCAAGTAAAATTGGCAGTTTTTACATGGCCACTCTAATTCTTAAGCCATTAGAAATCTAAAAATTGAGTGAACGTTTATCTTATACTTAGCAGACATCCACAGAAAAAGTTATGTTCTGTCTGGGATATCAATGTCTTTAATAGCTATGAAATTAAAAACTCTTAGATTAAGGTTTCAGGAGTCTGAGAGGGGAATGGAATGCAGGAGGAAACCTGTGTGCTGCTGTAATAGGGAATGCCAGGGAAGATAAAGCTCTGGGAAAAGCCCCAGGAGAAGAGCTGAGGATAACATGCTGTTGGACCAGTGGGGTCAGTAAAGGTGCAGATGCAGAGGTAGCAAACATTATTTTCTTTCTGCCTGGTGAAGATACTGAAGATAAAAAGCTTTTCCCTGTTTGCAGCATTTTTTAAAAATACATGTTTAGTTTCAGTGTTCATTTCATTTCAGTGTTTGGTTTCGTTTTAGCTGGATTGGTACCTCAAAAATCCAAGAAATTCACCAACTTTAAAGCCAAATTGGAAAAACTGAATTTGGATTACCAGTGATGCTCCATGGCTTGCAAATCAGCCTTCTTCCATAAATACTGCACTATTTTGAAAAAGAAGAGATGGGTCTTTAAATGAAATATGAGCTGTAGCATTGATGTGATGGTACTGCTGTAGATCAACAGCCATCAATCTGTGTTACTTAATTTGTTCCTGGCTCAGCTGTTCACTGTACTTGGGACTTTTTTGCTGTTTGTTTCATTTTATTTTCCTCTGAGATAAATGAAGACAAAAAGAAAGGGTCAATTGTTCTTGACAAATAGAAGTAATTTTTAAAAATATATAACCGTAAAGGATATTTTACATTTTCGAATGGCTTTTTTTTTTTCCCCCATGACTTTCACAGCACTTTCACAGATTGCAATTAATTTATTTCACGGTGTGTCTATTGAACATCCTTTTATTTTATTGCTTGTTACTCTCATTTTCAGGTCAACTTTATGTGCACTCTTTAAATGCTGTAAAGAAGTCTGTAGGAATAAATAGTTGAGGTTTTTTTTATAAAATATTTAGAAACATTATTCCTCATCTGGGCATGGCCGTAACACTTGGGTTACTTTATTTATTCTGGCTGTTCTGGGGATTCAAGGCCTTTGTTGCTCCAAGTGTCTAAGGAAGCATATGCTGGAATTGTTTGCACATGGGCTGGGTGGGTGGCTGGTGTGAGCTCAATTTGGGCTCATTTGGCTTCTCGGAGATGAACTCTTTGATGAGTGTCAGCCACTTTCTCTCCTGATGGAATGTCTGTGGAGGCATCTCTGAAAAGGCATGGGCTGGGGAATATAAATACACTGCTCAACCAGGAGCCAGTGTGACTCCCCACACAGATTCCAGCACTTTAACATTCCACTGAGTGAAGTGCTGAGAGCAGTGGAGAGCCTGGCTCCCTCCTGCCCATCCCTGCAGCAGCTCTCAGGTGAAGGGAGCAGCACAAAGTTGCCTCTTCCTGACTTTCCTTGTTCTCCATGTTTTAATGGAGAGGGCTCAGAGGAAGTTGCCACTGAAGGCTCTCCCAGCCTGTGCTGAAATCCTTCAGGGCCCAGGTTTTGCCTTTGCAGCCTTCCAGCACCAAGCTGCTTTTGGCAGAAGGTGCTGGTGGAACATCAGCCCCTGTCCTGGCTGGCAGGGCTTGGAAAGAGAGCTCAGGCTTAGAAACACAAACATTTCAGTGGGCTTGAGTTTGGACTGAAACTTCAAGGGCCAAATGTTCAGAGGGCTGGCTTCCAGTTTTACACTGGTAGTCGAGTATACAAGTACAAAATTATGGGCAGAAAATCACAGAAAATCTTTTTCCAAGCTGACCTTTCTGAAAAGGCGCCAGCAATTACGTGGATTTGGGCACTGGTTCAGCAGTGTTTTTAGGTGTTGTTAATGCAATATTTTCATTATATTTCTGCTGGATATTGATTAACTGTTCAATTATTTGAGAAAAAGAAGGTTGGCATTGTAGTGAATAATTGCCTTTTGGTGGGTAGTTGTGTTTTGCACAAGTGTTCCTGGAGTTTGTGTAAGAACTGACAAAATCCAGTCTGCACCTCTCTGTATGCTGATAATAATCTCATGGAGAGGATGGGGAATGCCAAACATGTTTGCACATTGTTGCTTCAGTGTTTTAACACTTTTCTGTTTGTAACAAGCTTATTTTCAAAGCACCTGGCAGGTTGGCCGGTCCTCTTCCCCTGGGGAAGATACTGAGACTTGGAGAATTTGGTGTCCTTAATTCCACCTGAAGTTCCAGAGCCCAGTGCTGTGAGTGGGCTCAGATGGAAAACACTGGGTGCAGAACTTGGGTGGGGGGAATTTGAACCACCTCAGCCCAGCCCACTCTGCTAAGCCAGTGTCAGGCTGAAATCTTTACCAGTGTGATTTAAACAGAGGCCCAGACACATCCACCAGCCTTTGTCTTGATAAACATATTTCATTAGCCATAACTGAAGTAATTGCCCAGATTCCTTGCCTCTGACACATCTCTGTGGTATTTTGACCCAGTTTTCCTCTGAGAGCACTGAAGGAACAGTCTTGAGCTTCCGAAAATAACATTTGATAGATTAAGCAGCACTTACTTCATTATTTATTCTCACTTAGCTGTGGCCAAGCTCCTGATGACTCCAGAAGTCAGCTCAGAAGAGTGTTAGCACTGAAGCAGATCTGCAGACTTCATAAGTTATCTCTGGAACTGTAACAATGTTCTTTCTAACAAGTACAACTCACACTGATGTATTGTAAAGCTTAGAAATTTTAAGCAACTTAAGAGTTTTGGATGTTCGGATCCCATTGAAGTCAGGCCCCCAACCCAGTTTTGGAGAACTGAGCAGCTGTGGTTCAGAGTATAAGGCAGAGTCATGAGGGCACTGCAGCAATTGTGAGCCTGGTGTGTTTATTCAGGTTTCCAAATAGAGCCTCTAAAATGAGGTCTTTGTTCCTTTGTTGGTACTGAACAGCACCCACTTCACAGGATGATGTAGCAGAGGTGGTGGAGACTGAGCACTTAGGACTCAGGATGCAGGATTTTCCCATAAACTGAAAATCTCAGACTTCTGCATTCATTCTTTAATTTCCCAAGTCGTGTTATTTAATTACATGTTAATTCTTGTCTCCTGTCTCCTGCATTAATGGTGCAAGGTACCAGTGGAAGGAACACAGCAGCCCAGGGCACAGTCTGCTGTTTCTGCTACTTCTTCCATCACTTGAATTTCTCTGTGCTCAGATGATAAGAATCACATTGTCAGTGCTTTTGTATTCAGTACCTGATCCTTCCTGGAAGTGTTTATCTGTTTAAAACAGCTTTAAATTTTCATTAAAAAACAAACAAAACCACAACCTGTCACTGGCAATATTTCTGTTGGTCATGACAACAACTTTTAGAGGTGACTGGTGAGGTTGAATGGATTTGTTCTTGACTGCCCAGATTAAAGCAAGCTGTTCTGAGCAGGTATCCTGAGCTCTGCAAATTATCCAGTCCTTTCATGGTATCTCAAGTTATTAATCATAAATGGAGGCATCCAAAAAACCCTGATCAGTTTTGAAACTCGTGGCCTCATTTAGCTTTCATAACAGCTTGTTTCGAACAAAATCTGATGTGGAGCCAAATGAAGTGTGTGTTTAAATGATCCCTTGCCTAAACTATCATGAAAATTTCAGATGGGATGAGGAGAAGGAATGCCACCAAGGGCAGCTTGTTGGAAGCTTGCTACTACTTAGAGACTAAAATAGTGTAATCAGCAAACACTCCGTCACTTTAATGCTTCTCCAGTGAAATCCAACTTTTTGTTTCCTGGCTCAACCACTCTCTTGCATTTTCCTCAATTGCTCCCACACAAATACTAGGATCCATTTTAATTTTGGCACACCTCATTTTCCAGTTTGGTAGAAACTAGAGTTAAGAACAGAATTGTTTATCTTGATGCATATAATACATTTTTGAAGACACAAAGCCTTCTTGACCTATGAAAACTCTTCAAAGTAAGCATGTCCATGAAGAAGGTGCAGTCAGATTTCCATAAGGCTTTTGCAAGGTCTCAAATCAAACTTCCTGAAAGAAATTGGACTTTCTTGTTAGGATATTAAAGAAGGAAAAGTCTATATGGAAACAAAATTAGGTGAGAAATGATAGGAAACAAATTTCTGGAGGCTGAGAGGGTGTAAGTAGGATATGCTACATCCCCTGTATTCTTCCACTCTTCCCAAGTTCCCTGCTCTTGCCTGAAAGCAGGATAGTGGTTTTGGTCTGAAATAGCACAATTATGTTCTGTTATCTAATTATTAGTGTTTTGTCTTGTTTCTGCCTAAATTTGTTTCCATGCCCCCAAACACATTTCCTCTGACCCAGTTTTCTGCTTTTCCTGATTGCTCACAGGGCCAAGCAACTTCCCAAGAGCTTTCTCCCACTGTCCTGTTGATGTGCCCTGTGTCTCCATGTGCTGGGGATCTGTAAAAACAGGATCCACTGGGAATTTTTACTGCTTTAAGGTAAGACTTTTTAACATGGCTCTTTGCTAAATGTGTCACTTGGAAATTTGTGGGGAAAATTCAGCCTAGGTTAACTGACTACATAAACATTTAGATTTTATGATCTTTAAAAGTATATGAGGATTTAAGAATGGTGTGTGCTAGTGAAGAAACACCTCTGCTTATAGCTAGACACAAAATTAGAGGAGTTTTTTGTTTGGTTTAGAGTTCACTTTATCCCAAATTGAGGGAAAAACATTCAATTTAGAACTCTGTCATGGACTGGAAATTTTGTTTGGATTTCATGTCAAAGTCATGTTATGAAATATTTTATGACAGAGATGTCAAAATGAAATGTTTCACCACTTCTGACCCTGAACAGGAAAGTCTCCAATGGTCATTTTTAGTTAGATTTTCTAGCTTGTCAGCCAAGGAAGCAGAGGAGAAATTGAACCTGTAGTTTTGGGTTTCTTTTTTTTTTTCTCAGCCATTTAAAGTACACACTGGTCTTTTTTTTCACAAGAATGTTATCAAAACCAAGTCCTCAACATCTAGAAAAAGCTTTATAGTATATTTATTTCACTAGCAAAGATTCTTTGAGATCTTATTTTCTTTGCAGGTAGGTCCTACCCCCAGGGGCACTGCTGAAGGACAGTATCAGAGCTGCACTTTCCACACTCTGATGTTCATGAAGTTTAAAAGATCATCTGCATCTTGAGGTCTTTTTGCAAACCCTATCAGTTTCCTCAAAGAAGGATTTTTTTGTGAATAAACTCCACAGACAAATAAATTAATGATTGGCCACCTACTAGTTTTTCTGTAGCTAAGATTTGGAGCTTTCTTTTCTTTTGTGATGGAACCAATGGCTTGTATCAATATTGTAGGTGAAATACTGACATTCTTCAAAAAGGAGGAAGATGGAGAAAATGGCCTAAGGAGTAGCTGATACCTAATCAGTTATAATTAGGATTGAAGGACTCTTGCCAAATTTTACCTAAATTGACTTCTTTCACTCCTGAAAATAAAAATCAGGTCTGGAGAGACAAAAAGTTAAGAGTCCACGTGGGGATTGCACAGATGACCTTTGTGTCATTTATTTTGGTGCTCAGCCCCCAGGCTGCCTGTCCTGGGAGAGTGGCAGACCCTGGAAATGTTAGGATAATTTGGCTGTAGCATTAATGAAGTTACAGGCATTGTCCCCCTTGAGGCTGGTGCTGCCTCCTTGGAGAACCTGTCCCAAACACTGAATTTGAGGCAGGAATTTCCTATGTGCTGTGGTGAGCAGTGAAAGCTGAAAGCCCAGTATTAGATGTCATTACTGGATTCTTTTTTGATATTGGTTTTTAATATGTGTGCTCCTATTTTTAGAGTTTTATTCTGACTCCTTTAATAGTAACCATTCCATTTTGGTGCGAGGGTTTTTCTATTAACAGTGATCAAAGTGAAATATTTCATTTGAGTTACAAAAAGAGACACTTGAGATGAATGAGGTTCTGCTGGATTTGGGGAGTTGGATGGTTCTGATCTTCAATCTGACTTATAAGTTAGGAAATTAATGACACAAAGCAGCTCCCTCACAAACAGATAATACCACCATTAGCATTAAAAGTTTAGAAAACAATTTAGAACCTCTTTCTAATACACTGCAAAAAATATTCTGGGTGCTATTAGGGCTTATAAATAATTTTCTGACTTGGTTTAAAAACTAAACTGGGGCATCATTTTCTTAAGAACAAATTGAGGTCTCTGAGAACTACAGAATTCAAATATGAGGCTACTTTGGACCTCATTCTCTTTAGAGTGAGTGAGGCAGCAGGGGTCTATTCTCATTTATTTTTATTTTGTAGAGAGTACTTCAATATAAAGGATATATAAAATCCAATATAAAGAATGGGTAATTTTCAGCAAGAATGAGTGATCTTACGAGCCTTTTTCTTAGCATCTGGTGTATTCTAAGCAAATCTTTCTTGAAAGTTTTCTTTCTCCTGAACTCAAGGGCACTGGCTTCAGTTGGTACCAAAGGAGAAGAAATTGGAGTGGGGAAGGAGTTTGATTTCTACCTTGAATTAATTATTATTTACCTTTCAGTTTCTGATAACTGATGGAAAGCAAATGCAAGCAATGAATTACTGATTTAAAGTCAGGCTGCCTTTCTGTCTGTAATTAATGTAGCACAGATCCAGGCTGTTGATGCTCTCCAGAAGTTAATAAACTGAGCAGAGAACTGTGGTTAGATTTAAGCCCTCTCTGAAGATTTGCATTTCCTGGAGCATGTTTGCCCTGCTCCTGCTTTGCCCACACCTGCCCATCAGAAAGGAGCTTCCCTTCAGCCCCATTGGCTCAGCCCTGCCCTGTACCAAAGGTGCAGAGGATGAAGAAGGAGGGTAAATGACAACCTGGAAATACAGTGCCAGGAAATCCTTGTCCCTTGTGCTTTAGCATTATTGTAGTGCTGCCCAGTGCCACAGCTAAAGGCATTTTTGGGAGGGATTTGTGTCAAAGGGCTGCCAGTTTGTGGAGCCTCATCCTTGGCTTGTTCTCATCCATTGTCCATGCTGTGCCCAGGGAATGGTCTGGTCTGCTCTCCCACAGCTCTGACTGTTTGAACATTGGGACTTTTGGCAGCTCAGCCCCCTTTTTTTCCTCCATGGAGAAGCAGTGCCCAGGACAAGGATAGGCAGTGGCTTTTCCATAAATACATCCTTGCCTCCTCAGCCCTCTGGATTTCCAGACTAAGCTTTTGCATTGTTGCTGTGGGACTTTGGAAAAGCCCACAGGTAAAAAATGGTCACTCCTTGACTTAAAGCCATTTCATGAGGAACATTAGCATTAAATCATGTTAATTAACATTAATATGACTTACATGGCTTAAGACCTATCTTTGGGTTTAGCAGTGCTCTAGGAATAATTTAAAAGATGAGCTATTGCTCCCATTGGGATTTTGACTTGTATCCACTAAAGGCAATGGGTGTCCTTGAAGTGGCTAAGAAGGCTTTGGGTCAGAGGTAATTTCTGAGCACTTTTCCTGGCTCTTCATTTTGCTTTGTGATGGCTTCTTTATGCTGGGCTGTATATCAGGGCCCTGCAGAGGAAACCTCTTAACATCCCTTTGCTGTTCTGGACCCTGAGGCAATGAGCCATGTGTTTTTTTTGATGATCATATGAAGATCCAATTTATTTTTAGGGCAATCTTGTTGCCAGGAATAATTTCTAGGACTTCTGATTTGAATGGTGAATTATGTGTCCGTGTAAATGCCTGAAATGGTTATTTAAAAATACTTTTTCCTGACTTAATGTTTTACAGATTAACACCCTTAATTCTGTTACATAAAAAAGCAAGTTTATTTTCTATCTATTTTAAATTTTTGACTGGTCCAAATAAAGACTTGTGGGCCAACACCACAACTTTGGTTTTAAAGCCCAAAGCAGGTGTAAGTCAGTACATTTAATAGATGAACAGGAAGGTGATGAAGAGACCACACCCAGTGAATTTTGTACAACCTCTTTCCAGCTTCAATGCAAAGATTTTTATTTCATGTCCAGTGTTTTGTGTAATGTGCCCCAATGCACTGACCTCTGTATTTCTCAGTGGTTCCCCATCCAAGGCTTGAGGAGTGCATTGATTTTCCTTCCATCATGCAATAAGCACGAGTCTCACATCCAGCCCATATTGACACCTGTAAACCCCATTTAAATAAATCAAAGGGGGCATTTGGGTATTCTCCTACTTGCCTGTAGGTTGATGGAAGAATAGATTGCTTTAATACCTCAGTGATTTATTTGTCAGTACAGACAGCTTGTCATAAAAATAATCAGTATCAGAAATGTTCTTTGGAAGAATCATTGGGACCATCAATATCTTGGGTGGCTTAATCATCAAATTCATTGCTTTTATTAGGTTTAAATGTATAAATTCCTTTTAGAATGGATTTGAACTTTTAAGCATTTTACTGTTTAGTTGATTGCTTTTTCAAGTATTTGAGTTTCTGAATAGCTCCACAGTATTTGGATTTGCACAAAAGTAAGGAGGAAAAGGCCTAGAAGGATATTTTCTTCAAAATTGTCTTTAATGGCTCTACTTTCTTCTCTTTATCTAGATACAACAATGGGGGCACACGTGCTGTTCCAGTGGATTCTGAGAGGGCTTATTCTGACTTTTCTGCTCAAAACTACTCTGTCCCTAAATCCAGATGATCCAAATGTTTGTAGCCACTGGGAAAGGTAATGTGTGACCTGCCAATTTTTATTTTTTTACCATCCATTTCAGATTTTTACATTTAGAAGGCATGCTGAGAGCTATAATTTGCTAAATACCACCACACCTCAGGAAAAGAGCACAGATTTGCTTTGCAGAAATAGTACTTCTGAGTGCCTTGGAGAGTTTGGATCATTCCAAGGAATTGGTTCTAAGGCTGCAGCTATTGAGCACATTCCCCCTGTGCCCTTTGGGAAGCTCCCCAGAGTCTGAGCGACAGGAGTACACTGAAGTGTTCACATTTATCATGGAGAGACCCACAGAAATGTTTGCCTTGTTCTGTCCTGCTTTCTTCTGCTTGTTGTCCAGCAAGAAAGTTTGAAGCCCTTCCTGCTGCAACATCCAGGCTGTTTTTGTCTGGACTGAACTTTGGGGCTCTTCCTGCCAAATTCGTGTCGGCATCAAAGACTGAACGAAAGCACTGAACATGAAAGGCCCTGGGATTTCTTGTTCTCTCTATTGTTCCAGTGTCCTGGTCCTAAAAGTGGATCTGAGCAGGCCAGTTCCTGTGAGTACAGAGAAACCCACAGCCTTTGATGGGGTTCACGCTCATGCAGGGACTGTTTGCAGAGGCTAAAGGTCCTGTACTTCTCAGTTTAACTTGCTAAATTTCCAGTTCTGCTCTCTGGTTCAATTCCACACGAATCTGAATTGCTGTACACTTCAGCAAAATACACCCCTTAACAAAGGTAAAAATAGAATCATATTTAATGACTATATTTTGAGGTCTTAATTACAGAATTAACTCTTTGTAGATAATCCAAGTGCAAAGCAAGATTGTACAGGAAAAGGATTTTTGCAGTCTGCTTGCTGGAAGTGCATTCAGAGCACAGGAATAAAATATTGATTTTGTCTGAAGAAAGTCAGCAACCTAGAGACCCAATCAAGGAGAAACAAAAATTAAATACCAAAATTGATTGGTTGTACTGACCAGGATGACTTTGTTAGTTAGATGTTAATAAATCAAAGGGAAAAGATTGTTAGGGCCTATTGCTGGATAATAAACGGGATCGTAAAATAATAATTGAGATTTGCAAGTGTTACTGTCTTACATTAATAATGAGCAATGTAAATATTTTATATTTTGGCATTAGCAGAAGTAAAAACATTATTGCCAAACCCAGCAAACAGTGACAGAGGGCAAAGCAGCATCCAGGGGAACCTTGGATTGTCTAGAAGGGACATGACAAGCAGGGCAGGAACAGCCCAGTCTTCGATTTCAAGCCAGTCAGCCCCTCCAAGCAAATACCTTGGTATTGCCTTGTGGGTGCAATTTCCCAGGGCTTAACCACATCTGCAGTCCTGCTGATGAGAGGGAAATCGGCTGCAGAATTAAGACAATCGATATAACGAGTGACCTAGAGGATCTAACTCCTGGGTCTTGACCTGCCTAGGGTGATTTGTGCATTGTTGTCCAAAGTTATTGTAGATCTGATAAAGTGGGGCCTGTGTCCAGATCAGAACCTGAGAGAGGAGTCCCTTGGGCAGTGCACACACCTGCTGGGACTCACCCCAGCATGAGATTTGGGTTTCTGTATCACATGAGAGGCCCAAACAATAATGAACATGAAACCTCTTGCATGGCTAAGTGGTGTTTTGGGAAGATTGCTCAGTTCTTGCTATTGTTGGAGCTCTGTGATTTCTCATCAAATTTCTTTGGTTTTGTCCATAGGCAATCACTTTTCACCTTCTAAATTTCCATGAATTTTAGTAATATTTGTTTTTTTTCTAAAAGAGAATGGTTTATTGCTCACAGCGATATCCCTATGCCTACATCAGTCATTAAGCACTTCCAAACTTTTCAGGAAGGGGTCTAGATTCTTGATGTAAATATGTTTCATACTGGAGTACCATGAGCATCAGATACAGGAAACTGCAGCTTTCCATTTTCAGCCTCTGACCTCCTTCCTTTTCCACTGGCAGCTACGCCGTGACCGTGCAGGAATCCTACGCTCATCCCTTTGACCAGATCTATTACACACGATGCACAGACATCCTCAACTGGTTCAAGTGCACCAGGCACAGGTAAGAGCTAATCCTCAGAAACCTGAGTTTCCTCCTGCCTTTTCATTCCTCATACCCCTCTTGTTTATCCAAATATTTGTGGTGCTTCAATATAGATGTGTACACAAAGATGTGTTTTAGGACAGGGGGCTTAGAATTCCAGGGCATTGAATAGAAACACAGAGATTTATGCCTGAAGTTTGAGTGAGATAAGTGATATTCAGTCCCTCATAGGGCCATCCAGGATAATGTATCTTTCCATTGACCCTGCCATGGGATTGGAAGTGTTTATTCCCTGACCAGACATGACCAACTCTCTTTTCCATGTGATGGGTGCATGTCCAGATTTGTAAAAGGAAGTCCATGCACCTCCTAAATTGTGAATAATCAGGCATTTGAAGGTTAGTGATAAACATGGATCTGCCTAAGACAGACATGGATCTATGTTAGAATTACTGCACCCAAATCTGCACTGAAGATCAGGTAAAATGAAGATGGGTCTATTTCTAGTACTGAATGAAAACTTGTACCAAAGAGTTAAATTTTCCTAGGCTGCAGGATTTTGCTGTTATATTCATTCTGCTTCCAAAGTATCCTAATAAATATCCACTAATATTCACAATATTTCAAGGGGGTTTTAGAAGCCAATTTGTATCTCAACTCTCATGCATTCAGTTGCAAGTTGGCTGTTCAGCACCATCCCAGTGGGACAGTGGCACTTGGTTTTCAACTCCTGCATTACAATGTTTTGAAGTGAACAGAGCTGCAGAGCTTTCTGGAATATTCTATAGATTGGAATGCAGCAGAGTAAATTCGATCAGTTTATCTAACATGAGGGACAATAGATTTTGTTCAATTGAGGTAATTTCCATAAACTAGCAAAGCTGTTTTGAACTGTTTGCTGTTAAATATGCAGTTAAATATTACCTTTCTAATGGGGTATCCTTGCTAATGCTATGAATAAATGTAGGAATGCTTCAGAATGCTAAACACCTTTTAATTTCTGTGGTGGGGAAAACACCACAGAAATACTGAACTGGGACTATGATGACACTTTGCAAGGTATGAGTGCCTTGGAGGGGTAATTCAGCAGGAGCAAATCACTTGGGGTTAATTTCTCAAGTTGTGTATTGAGAGCAGGTGCCACTGTGGTAAGGTTTTGTGTAGCAGCTGACACAGTGGACTCTGCAGAGGTCTCTGTTCCTTCCACTGATGAGAGCTGACCTTGCTGATGTGTAAAAATAAATCATTTATTCTTCAAGAAACTCCTTGCCCTTGCAGCAGGGCTGGGAAAGTGTTTTAAGACAGCAGCTGCCCCAGGAAGAGCTCCAGTGCCTGTCACGAGCACTGTGTTTGTAACACAAGTCATATTTCAAACTTCAAAACAAGTATTGATTCCTTCCTTATTGCGGCTTTTATTATCAAAAACCTTTCACGCATTTAAAAATAATTATTGAATGCTACCCTTGCTATAATTTAACACAAATATTATTGCAGCAGGAGGCATTGATTTGCAATGGTTTTGTGTCTCGTGGTGCAGGATCAGCTACAAGACCGCGTACCGCAGGGGGCTGCGCACCATGTACCGGCGGCGTTCCCAGTGCTGCCCCGGCTACTACGAGAGCGGGGACTACTGCATCCGTAGGTACCCGTGCCACGTGGCACAGCTCCAAGGGGGGTTTGGAGCAGCTGGAGGGAAATTTAAGATGTGTTGCATTAGGACTGTGTTTCAGAGCTTTCAGCTGGTGCTGATCGCAGGCAGAATTGTGGGTACAGAATATTTTGGGGTGTTTCAGGTATGTGCATCTTGAGTAAGTAGGGAAAATTTGGCTGAAGTCTTTGGGGAGGGAGTTAATGAAGTTTCTTAGTGCCTTCTTGAATCAGAGCTTCCTTTGGGGAGTAATTAATGCAAGTATACACCAATGATAAGGAATTAGGGGAACTGAGAACACTCAGGAATAAACTACCACTTAATTTAAGCAACAGTGTAAAGTTTCTGCCTCTTACCTTTGAAAGTTCTTACTTCAAGAGTTAAATGAGTTAAAATCTTATTTTTTTCCACAATGGTTCCTGTCAACAACGTAACTTTTTAAAGCTTCTCAAATGTCAGAAGAACTTTCTCCCAGCTGCACTGTATAAATAAATACGGAGCTCTGGAGTGTTTTCGGTCAATGTGAGGGGGGACAAAAATCAAAATGGATCTTTCAGCAATGCCTAAGAGCTTTGTTAATTAAAAATACCCTGTACCTTAGTGTCATATGTTTCAATATTGTAGTTTTCTGAGTGTTCTGCATGTGCTCAAAAGGAGAGTGGAGGTGGGATCTCTTTTCTAGCTCTTGTGTCATGAGATTATGACACAAGAAAAACACAAAGAGTTTTTGATCACCATGAGATCCAAATTTTATTAACAGGTTTGTAATGCCATGGAATAAATATGAAAGTTATGCAATTATCCAGCTAACTTCAAATGTCTTGGCACTGTGCTTTACAGCTATTTCTTTTTAGCTCTGTTGATGTTTTTATCTGAGTTCCTGTGCTGGACTCCTATTGTAATACATGAGCAGTTGAAAACTATGAATGGACCCTGATCTCATTTTCAACGACCTTTACGCCAAACAGTTACATTAAAGGGGTTTGGACTGTGAAAAATCACCAGCCCTTTGAGATAAAGCATTAGAATTATTTTACAGAAAGTGTAATAATTTGATCTTTTGAAGTGCAAAATGCTGTTAGTCAAGTCCTGAAAAACATTTATTGCAACATATTGTCTTTGCTGGAATTCTTCCTATGGTAAGTGTGTCCCTCCCTTCAAATATCTCAGGTGTCAATACCATGTCAGCAGTTGTTCCACATACTTTTTATTACAGTCCTGAATTTCATGACTCAGAATTCTGTCTGGCACAGAGCATATTTATTATCACTTTTCTCCCTGCAATCTATTGATTTTTTTATTTTTAATTTTTTTTTAATTGTCATACTGTCACAACAATAAATCTCTCCAGACTTTCTGATTCTTTTAGGATATTAACATTTGTTTTGAAAGCTTTTTTTTTGTTAGTATTTATACTTAGTGTTCTGCTGCTGCCAGGCAAATTTTATCTTTCTGTGGTGGAGAAAGAGCAGCATACACTGAAATGTTGCTAATGCAGAGCAGGCAGCAGGTATCTGGTCAGACCAAGAGCCCTGTGTTTGACACAGAGCAGATAATAGTTACACTCTCTTGCTGTTTACATGTGCAGGAGTCAGGTTCTTGGATTTCATTATCAGCCTGGTGTGTGCTCAGGGACATCTGCTCTCCGTCCTTCCTGGATATCAGAGCAGCAACAGCAGCCGAGAGGGAAATGATGTCAGGGAAGAACTTCTCCATCATGATGGATTCCAGATGCTTGGACTTATTATTTTGCTACTACAAGTAGCCATACAGAAAAACAAAACAAAACAAAAAAAAACCAAACCCAAAACCAAACAGAAAACCTCCTTGAAATTCTCTGAGCCCTCAAGGAACAGTTTGGAGGCACAATATTTTGCTAATGGGATCCTTTTCGTGTCACTCCTTTTGTTTGTAACACATCAAGCCCTGATCCCATTTGTTTTGTTTTGTTTTGTTCTCTTTTTTTCCACAATATATTCCTGTGCCAACAAGCAAATTCTCTCATTCATCATTCTTTGCAGCCAGCAGTGAATTCCATTTTCATTCCTGGAGGCACTTCTCTGCTTTTGCCTTTTTCCATCCCATTTCTTACTTCTCTTCAAACTGATATTTTTTTTTTGCTGCTTCCTAACAAGGTTGTCCAGTACTCCTGTCCCACATTCCTCTAGTCCCATTCAGTGCTACTCCTCTAAAGACAGCTTCCCCAGGAGTGGTCAGAACACAAAATTCCACTTTCCTGAGCTGTCCCTGGCAGGAAGGGAGGGAAGCTCCAGCCCTGCAGAGAGGATTCTCCCTGCTCAGCCAGCCCTTTAAAATCCATTCCATTAACAATCATGGAAGCCACTACAACATGGGGAGGAGGGATACATCCTGCAGTGAGTCTGATGATCAAAAGAAAGTTTGATTAAAAAACAGTGTGTAGATTAAAGGCTAATTGGTTCTTCTTTCATTAATAGCAGTCTTTGTTTCTTGCAAAAGTTAAATAGCTTTGTAATTAACAGTGACATGTTTAGACTAGAGAGGGCTGAGTTTAAATCTCTGTTAATGACTGTTTCTTGGATTTTAAAGCAGAAGTGAAGGCTTTCAGCTACTGTTTTGATCTTTTCCCTTCTCATTTACTAACTTTTAAAAGGATGTCAGATATATGGTTTTATCTTTGTCCTCCTGTTGGGGCTTACTAAATAGATCAAGTCTAATAAAATCTACCCTCAGTTCTAACTAATGTTGATCCAGAGCTTCTTGCTCTGCCACTTCTCTGGTGTCTTCTTTGCCTTTTTGGCATCTGTATATGCTGATACCCCATAAAATGGGGAATTCAGACACCAAGGCCAATAATTTAACTGGTTGCCTGGTGAATTATACTAGCCAGTTCATTAATACTTAGGCTAAACAGTTCTGGAGTATGAAATTGTCTTTGTGCCTCCAAAGGGCTTGAAATATTTTGGGGTTGCAGTGGTATTCAAAAAATCCCCCCTGAAAAATGTTGCAAATGCACATCTGTATTTTTTTCCCTTCACTGATATCTTAGAAATGTTGTTACCATTGTGGGAGCTTTGCAAAACGATTCTCCTTCTCTGAATGTTCTTACACTTGACAGAGCTTTTCCCTGAGCTGTCCCTGAAAACAAACAGCACAGTCTGGGCAGTAAATCAGAGCAGCTATGATTTACTGTACTTTGTATGCTAAGGTAAGCTTTTGGCAGAGCAAATGCATAAACTGCAGAAAATCTTTTTTTAAACAACCACAGGGTTCAACTGTCCTTCAAGGTTTTTGTAAGGATGTTTTAAAATTATATTGCCTAGATTAGTATCTGTGGTAGATAAAGCAGCTCTGAATACTTTGCTGTTCCAAAAAAAAAAAAAGAGAAAAAGAATATTACATGGCTCTTTTGTGCTCTTTAGCCTGTGAGGAGATGGTAATTGAATAGTTCTCTTTAAGAATATGTCAGGTGGAAAGATGCCCTGTGTGCTAAATGGATGCATTTTTGTCTGAGAGACCAATGCTTTGTTCAGTCTGTCCATTTTAATCTTATTCTTGCACAACAGATTTGTACAGAGGAGACACTTCTTGTGGAGAACAAAGGGTCAGAGACCTGACATCAGAGGGAAGGCAGATGGGACTCTGAGCCACAGCTACTGCCAGCTGACTTCTGGGCAGAAAAGCACCAACCATGAAACAAAAATTTGGGAATTCACCTTTTCTCCGCAGATTCAGTTGAGCTTTTAAGTGTTTTCTTCACTCTCCTACCTTATACTCTTTTTCTAATGTCTAAATCTATGCAATGTGACAGGATGTAATAATGACAGGATTAGTGATTTAACAATCTGATTTGCTGCCATTTATCTGTCTTTCAAACCTGCCAAAATTCAGTAGAGTTATGGATGGACCATTTCATGGTGCTTTCCTTTCTTGGCCAAGATATTATTGATCTCAGATTGTTTCTCAGCATTCAGCTTTCCACATTACAATTGTCACAAACATCAGCAGGGCTCCCTGGCTTTGACAAATTTTGTTCTACAGAAATTGTTGGTCTCACTGGTTGAATCTTAGTTTTTACCTACAGTGGTATTTCCCTCAGGCTAGAGTCTGGGGACATTATTGTATTCACAAGCATTTATTTGCCCAGCTTTCCAACTCACCTTTGTTTGATGGCCTTAATGAATTTCAAAAACAAATGAGGAATGTTCTTTTACTAGCTAACCTGGGGAAATTATGCAAATATGAGGCCTGATTGTTTTCAGGAGTTTAAATAATGTTTCATAAATTCTGTAATTGCAATAGCCACACCAACTTCCTGATGTGATGTGTGCATTTATAGTGCAGCCATATGAACATTCCCACCTCAGGACTGCATTCCCATTTACAGGGCTCTGTGTCTAGTGCAGTTTTTGTTTTCTTTGACAAGGCTGCCTTATTGGAGCCATATGGTTGGATTGTTAAACATCTGTAGCATAGGAGTAACAATTCCAGAGCTTCCTGCCATCTGGATGAATTACAATCCCTGCAATTCCACGCATATGTTCCAGCAGCACACCGACACCACAGTCAAGTGTGCTCATGATGAGAAGAAAAAGAATGGCTTGTGTGATCAGTGCAAAAGTTGGACACTCCTAGAAAACGTTGAATCAGCGGCTTACATTTCCTGAATATTCATAATGTTTGTTCATACATCAGATTTGTTGATTTTTTTCACTTTTTAAGGCAGTAGCTCATTACCATTTTAGAAGAAATGTTGCCCCCCCTTCTCACCTCAATTTTAAATTCCTTGTGCTGAGCATTCCTGTAACTTGAAAATATATTGTTTGAAAGCTGCTGGACTTTTAAAATACGTTTTTCTTATCTTTATAGACACACATTAAAGCCAGTGCTGGTGCTTTCTGTGAGAGCCTTACTGTTACATTATTCAAGTACAGAGTTCTGTACATCAATAATGCAACCTAAATTAGGGGAAATGCTATAGCAGGACATAGATACTTCCTATCAGGGGACATTCTTTTTCTCTGTCTGATTTGGGATGTGTGACAGCGAGAAAATGGTGTGGAAGGCCTTTCTGAATATAGTTATTAATTATAGAATTGAAATGACAGTAGGAGACATTTGAAATTTCTCCCTTTATATGCATTGGAGATTACTCCATACATCTTTTTCCAGTGAAGAACATAGGGAAAAAGATTTGAATCCTTTGTTCCCATCTGAAGGGCAACTGAGAAGAAATGGGCATGTGCTTGTTCTTGGCACACAGGAGGGTAAGGGCAGAGGGACACCAGCCCTAAAAGCAGCTCAATTCAGCTGGTGACACAGGTGAAGCCAGTGGGTGGCTGTTTAGCCCAAAGACACTGGATACATCCCCTGGATGGGAAGGTGGAAAGGTCACTCCTCATCTCCCATACATCATTTTATGTCTGCACTCAGCCTCTGGATTCTGAGGGATTTGCAAAGATGCTGGTGGGGAGCAGTAGTGAAATAAGGGAAGGGCTTCTGGAAGCAGTGCAGGAGAAGGAGGAGAAACAAAATGCTCATATAAAGGAATGAAAATAGCAGAAAGTTAAAAAGGAGGGAATGCTGAAGCTATATAATGTCTCAAGGGGCTTAATAAATATCAGAGGAAAAATTATGCAGGCATTATGGTTGGAAAAAGATTTAGACTGTTGCTAGTGTAGCAGAAAAAGCTTTTCTGGCTGTTTTAGGCAGTCTCTGTTGGATCAGTATAAAAGCACTCTGGGATTGCAGACACAGAAGGAGGCACTGGATCCAGAACTCGTCATGGTGCTCATGCTAATGGCCTGGATGGCTGGGAGCTTCGGCAGGAGCAGAAAAAAGCACAAGAACCATAGATGTGATTCATTGTTGAGTTCAAAGAAAGAGCCATGCAAAGTTTAGTCCATTAATTTGCCCTCTTTTAGCAAAGTCAGGCTGGTCCCCAGCTGCTCTCAATCAGCACAGATCCAGCAGGATGTGTCTGGAAGCCCTTTCAAATCCTGCTGCTGCTGGGATGCACCTCAGAGGGGTTCTGTGCACTGATCCTGCATGGCCTGGAGGCACCAGGGCTATTCCATAATGGTTTGTATCCCAATCCTCCCCTGTGTGCTGGGGTCCATTCACTTGCACAGAATAAAAACAGAGTCCTGTGCATCCCAGGGATGAATGAGGGTGTGTGCATTCAGAGCACTTGCTGTTTGTGGAATTATGAAAGCACAAAATTCTAGAAGATTTTCCCCCCCAAAACAGTTTGCAGTTCATGAGTAGTCCAGGCATGTGATGAGCCAGGTTAACTCATGGAAATCAATAGGGTCAGAAAAAGACAAATGTGTGAAATGGAACAGGTTTGAAATTGAAATTGGAATAATAGAATGGTTTGGGTTGGAAAATATCTTAAAGGTCAGCTTGTTCCAACCCACAAGTTGTTTTCCTGATCTCTCCTTTACATCTTTCTCCCATTAATAGATTTCTCTTGTGCTCTGGAGAAGTTTTAAAGCCTAGAAGAAAAGGAAGGAAAAGTAGAGAGAGGAAAAGAAATTACCTAAATCTAGATGGCCTTTAAAAAGTGCTCATGATGTAGATACAAAATCTGAGATAGCATCTCTTTCTGCTTCCTTTCTGTATTCCTCTGGCTGTGACCTTCCTTGAGCAGGTTTCCCCACAAGTAATCTGGATGTCTGAGAAGCCACCAGCCAGATGTGGGGGACCATTACCAGGCAGATTCCTTATTGCCTACAAAAAAACCTACTGCAACCTCCTGCAGGTATCAGTGCCAGGAATCCCTTCCTCCTTTCTAGGCGTCTTATAGACTGAAAATGTAAATAAAACTGAATCACTGACGCTGCAAGGATGGCTGAAGTGCTACAATGGAATGATAATGTGATAAAATGAGTAACACCTGCTAACATGTAACAATACATTACTAACACATTCTGACATATTCTGACATGTGATAACATATGAATAATATATGATAACACACAATAACTTGTGATAACATATGATAACACATGGTAACATAGCAGGGGTGTGGGTTAACCCAGTACCTCCTCCCTCAATGATCCCTGCAGCCGCTCCCATTCTCTTTGTCCAATGGGATGGGAGAAGAGGAAAAAAGAGTCAAAGAAAGAACTTGTGGATTGGGACAAGATAAGTGTGAATGATCCTGAGGAGCAGAGAAAGCCTGAGTGCTGTGCCAGCACAGGTCAGCAGTAGCTGAAATGTCAGCATGGTCAGCGTTGGTTTGGTCACCAGCCCAGACTACAGCATGATCCAGGCTGAGAGGAGTTAACCCCATCCCAGCCAGCCATGCTGCAGATGATAAAACACTCATTGGTGTGATCCTCAGGAGATCTCCTTGTGTTTTTTCTTTGTCTTTCCACCTCTTAGTTTCAGTAGTGGCAGGGGAGCACTTTGGGAGCTGGAGTGAACCACTCTTTTCAAGTGTTTTGGTCTCTGTTCAGAACATTGGGAAGGAGCTGGTGCTGGCAGTTGTCTGGGCTTTGTGGGCCTTGCTCCTGCCACCCTCTGCTCTCACAGCCTTTTATAGCAACAGCCATAGATGCCCTAAATACGGCAACCTGGGCAAGCAGGAGGAGGCATTTGGCTACCTGGGTCCACTTACTTACAGCTCAGCTACTCCCCATCTCCTCTAGCACAGGAATGAGAGTGGCTGGAAGCATTTGGCAGATGGAATTTGGCCCAGAGCATACAGTGCTTTCAGCATCTTCCTGTGCATAATGTGCATTTCTTTTATGTGAACCTTTGGAACGCCTGTCTGTAATTATTCCATCCTTTTAACACTGCCTCTGAACAATACCAATGGCATTCACACAGGGAATACCACGTGAGCCTGACACAAGAAATACCATTCCAGGCACATGGTGTGATCCTGTGCAGGGCCAGGAGCTGGAATTCAATGATCCTTGTGGGTCCTTTCCAGCTCTGAGCTTCTGTGATTGTATGATTCTATTAATCTACTTGTGTTTATTAATATTGGTTTCTCAAATGCTGGGTAATTCCTGAGAATGGGTTTGCTGGGTGGGAATTTAAAGAAGTTGTCATTCCCTTTGTTCCCAATTAACTTTGGGTTTTGTGCCATGTATTCCACATCTTAGAGTAGGATAAAGTAAAATACATTATTCCACAGATTTTTGCAACGGCATCCATTTCTGATGGAGACTATTAAAAAAACCCCAAAAACAAATGACTGTTACTCTGCAGCTTAATGCAAACTGACAGTGCTGTTATGGAAGAAGTCTTGAAAATTTGTAGAAAGCAATCACTTATGTTAAAATATAAAATACTCACAACTCTGAAGCATAAATCATTTAGACCTAAGAGTAAAAATATTAAGATGCCAAATTGTGCAGAAAATCACTCTGAGACTGGAAAAGAAGTAATTTCTTCCTATTGAACCTACAGCTTTTTGCAGGAGCCTGGATATCAAACAGGGTGAGTGCTGCAATTTCCATCACCTTGGGTGAGAACTGTGGCTGTGCACCATTTCTGAGTGGTGTTAACATCCCACAGTAATAAATGATCTGCAGAGTAACTTAATGGAACCCTGGAATGCTTTGGGTTGGAAGGGACCTTAAATCCCATCCCATTCCACCTCTGCCACAGGCAGGGACATCCTCCATTATCCCAGGTTGCTCCAAACCCCAGTGTCCTGCCTGGCCTTGGACACTTCCAGGGATCCAGGGGTAGTCACAACTTCTCTGGGCAACTGTACCAGGGCCTCCCACCCTCACAGGGAACAATTCCTTCCCAAAATCCCACCTATCCCTGCCCTCTGGCAGTTGAAGTTGCTGATAGTGAACTGAAATTCTTCATGGGAAGAGGGAAACAAAAGAGTGTGGGAAGGCACAATAGGTAATAGGCAAGACCTAAAGGTGCCCAGAGCACACACTATGGAAATTTTATGTTTGCAATAGAGTCAGTTGGCAAATCAGTTTTCATTTCTGGTTCCCTAATTGTTCTGAGGGATAGAAGATGATGTCGGCTGGAAAAGCATCTGCTAACACTTGATACTTAGTACAGGGAAGGGGAATAATTAGATGTCAAAAAGCTAATCAGAGACTGGCCTCTTCTAAGCAGCCATGGAGCTGTCCTTGAGAACCTGGTGTGCTTGGAACTGTGTCTACAGACATTCCCAGTTCCTCTCTCTGTCAGGATTACAGCATTCCCCTTCACATTGTGTGGTGCTGCACTTACTTTCCATTTTAATAGAGGGGTTTTAAGGCTCCCAAGGGAGACTTTTCATGCAACTTCAGTCCATTGCAGATTTCATCACAAAACGTTCTGGAACAGTTTATCTTAAGCTCAGTATTTTTAACACAGGTATTCACTTTTGGAAACCTCACTTTCTCTGATGCAGTAAGTCAAGAGGAAGTATTTAATCAATCTACCTAACTCCAAATATTTTCTTCTTTTTATCAAGATTTTTCCCTTCTGAATGCTATGATTTACTTTTATTACTGTGATGTCTAGAAATCCATGTGCAAAACTAGAAGATGGCCTTGCTTCCTAGAGCTTACACTGTAAATATGTAAATTGAGTAAAATAAAGAAATACTTTTATGATTAAAAATAAAAAAAAAAGTGTGTGAAACACATTATAAGGAGACTGGTAAAGAAATGTGCTGTGCACAAGAGCTCTGCTGAAGCAGCTCTCTGGTATCTCTGGATCTTGGATCTGGTGTCACCACACCTGCATTCATGGGTACCATGTTTTGACAAATGTCCAGTTTAAGTAGAATTCCTTTTAAAAGCATTGCTATAAACATCTAAAATTACCTTTTGACCAGCTACTTCCAATGCTATGCCATATTTACCTTATTATAAATGATAGGCCTCTTCAGTAGTTTCTGATAATGTAGGGAAAAGCTTTTGTTTCCAGCTCCCATCTGCTATCTCCAGGCCACATTGTGAATCCCAGGAATTGGAAAGTGCATTTTACTGAGTATCATTAATGGAAAGTTTCTCTGGACATTCAACATCCCAAAATTTGGCTTGATCCTAAATCAGCTGAACTTCTGCAGTTGGTGACAGGAAGTTGAAACAACTGACTTGAGATGAGAATCAGCCTCTGCCATTACATTAAAAGTTTCCTATGTTGTCTTTTTTGCAGTTCTTTTCAGAAAGCTACTGTGAAACACATTGCTGTGATTCCTTTTGAAATGTGAGAAAAGTGAAAGGAGTCTGCATTTAAATATTCCATCCCCAGGAACGGTAGTGCAGCTTATACACGAGCATGATCTTCAAACAGAGCACAGTCTGTCCTTGATTTCAGCAGGGTCACCTTCACTTGCATTGTGGGCCTTAGTTTGAAATGAAATCTGAGATATGTTGGCCCTCTGGGGCTTGGGCCTGGCCTCAAGGACAGGTTTGCCTTTAGAAATATGTCCATATTCATCCTGTTCTGGTGAGAAACAAAGAAACGATTGTTGCTAGATTGACTTGATAAATTTTGGAAAAAGAACGAAGAAAGATTTTATTTGAAAAATTGATAGTTTATTCAATTTGCTACAGGACCAGAAGTTTTCTGGGAACATCTGTGTAATTTGGTTTTATTAAGTGTTGCATTGCCTAGCAAAGACAGCCAGAAGTGTCATGCAGTCCAGATGCCTTCATCCATCTACTTTTGATCTTTTAGGAAGAACATTTTGATGCCTCCATCCTCACTGTAACACACAGCACACACTCTGTACCTATGAAAATCAATCAGCAGTGGAGCTGTGTCATTTGCTGTCAGAAAATAGAATTTTCTTGGCATGCGACCCACAATTCAGGGCAAGTCAGTAATCAGAGAGCTACGGACATGAAGCAAGGCTACCAGATTTAAAAATAAACATATCACAGGCTGATGGAATTTGTACACAAAGAAATTCACTCAATGCCCTGAGTGGGTAACCTGTAGCAAAATGTTCAAGTGCTGTGATTTTGAGGTGATTTCCAGATATAAATGCTTCCAATTATATATGTGTGAGGGTTTTTTTCTGATAATGGCTCATTTTCTTTGACATTTTCCCATGTGCTTCATGTCTCACTGTTTAAATCAAACAGCTCCTCAGCCAGTGTTGGACCCTGTAAATCCCTGGTCTCTTGGATTGCTACAGTCACAGCAGGAAAGCAGAGGTGGCTGTGAAGCAAAGCAGTGGTACTGTACTGGTGGGGTTTCTGTAGTGAGGATGGAAATGTCTTCCAGCAGTTGAGTTTCATCTGCCATTTCCTTTTCACCTTCCTCACCTGCAGGGCACAGTGTGTTCCTCCAGTCTTTCTATGGGGGAAATGTTTGTGATTTACCACCTTTATCTGATTTGCAGCTCTGTATTTCACAACAGGCAGCTCATTTTCCATTCCAGCACAACTCCCAGGAGAGCTCAGATATCAGGCAAAATTACCCAGGAATGGAGAACGGGCATTCCTGCTTCTGTGTGGGTGTGGCTTGGTGCCCCCTGCCTCCACAGGTTGTTTGATAGACCAGGTTATGCTTTACTTCTTCTGATAGGTTTGGCTGCTGCTCCACAGATTGGCAGGAAAGCTGGAAGGACCAGGGATCTTCAGTACAAGCTCCTCCTCTATTCCCTCAAGAATTAAATTTCCTCAGGCAACAAGAAAGAAATCCCATGAAACTAAGAATGGAATGACTGGGGATAACTTTCACTGGTTTTGGCACTTCTGTCCTCAAAAAACCTGGAGCTTCCTGCAGGCAAAACCTATTTGACTGCATTTTTTTGGAGTGGTTTTTTTGGAGTGAGGTCTCCTAGGCTGTGTACTGTGAGAATGAAGGACCATGCCAAGAGTAAATGTTAATATTTCTGCCTTGCTTAGAAAAAGATAGTGCTGCTCTTTCTGAGGGTGCTACACAGAGCACAATTTGCAGACAAATTAAGTTTATCGGTTGGATGAATCAAGTTCCAGTGGAAAATTAACAAGTGAAAATGTATTTCCTACAAATTGCTGCGAAGAGTTGGTCAATTTACCACAATGGAAGCAGTAGACAGAGGACACAGAAGAGGAAAAGCTTTCCAGGGTCACAGATCCTGCTCTGCTGATCCAGGATCTCCCTTAACCTCATTAACAGTTGGAACTAGTGCTAATGATTGTTTTGAACCCTGAGTGAGGCAATGGGAAATCATTTACCAGAAAATGCTAAATGTTGAAATTGTCCCACAGAAAAATATTGTATTAGAACATTGATCAGCAGAATTGACCTCACTGTAACTCTTTCCTCTCTACATGGCAGAACACAATGATTATTTCTACTTAAAGCAATGACAGAAAATTGTAAGATCGGTTGCAGGCCTCAAAGGATCAGCAACCATCAATATTTAGCTGATCTCTGATGAGCTCTCTTTGGGTTCCAGTTCACTTACTGTGAAGGCAATGGGAAAGACTGAACCTTAAAGCTGTGTCTTGGTTTGAAGGCCCAGTGTCTGCCAAGCAAGGCAGGAACCTCCCTTGGAACAGAGAACCTGACCCCTTTCACTCTGAATTATTATAACTTTGAAATTACAGGGCTTTCAGGCAAAGATGTGGGAAAAGGAATAACAGTGGCTTCTGAGTATGTATAACAAAGCAAACAAACAGAAAACAGAACATTAAAACAGAAGAGAAACCCAGGGACCCTTGTCAGCCCTGCGGTGCAGTTCCACTCACAGCCACAGGAGGCGCTGCTGGCCCCCGGCCGGGCAGGGCTGCGTGGAGTCCCCCAGGCCAGCAGGGGGCGCTGTGACGCAGGGCTCGGCTGCGTTTCTCCCTCATGTGGTGATAGCGAAAGGGGCCGCCGCAGGAACCTCGGAGCGGCGCCTGGGAGGGCAGGGAAGAGCAGAGCCCAGAGTAGCTAAGGAAATGTAGCAGAAACTCTGCTGTAGCAGGAACTGTGGGGTGTCCAGCAGGCAGCGTAGTGAAAAACCCGGAGCAGTGGCTCAGAAATGGAGGGCCTGGGCAGTGGCGGCCCAGCGCCTGAGCACGGCCAGGAGAGGCTTCTCTGGAGGCAGAAAGAGCTCAGGGTCTCGGGGTTGTCCCTGAGGCACCCAAGTGAATGGTGAGGGTCCTTTTTTTAGTGAGCTAGAGTGTTAATAAGGTTCCAGTACAATGGCTGCTCCCACAAGCAGACCTTCACTCGGTAGGAGCAGACAGCAGGAGATGGAGCCTGGCAGTGGTGGTGAATTCTCCCCACATCGATCACAGCCTGTCTCCCCTTCGATGCCAACAGTGAGAGAGTGAGGAGCTACACCCAGCCCCTTCCCCCAGCTCAAAATCTCAGCGGTATCTCTGCCCTTCCACAGAGAAAACCCTCCAGGTAAGAGAGCCAGCTGCATCCTTTTCCCACTTTGGCCATTTCTTTCAATTCTCTTAAATATTGGTCGTTATTGTCTCTTAGCAACAGATGGGACAAAATTCCATGAGAGAAAGAAAAAAAAAAGAAATATCGTAACCCCCAACAACTGGTAAGGGATATGAGAGTGTGACTCACCTTAGAGGGTCTGGATTTTACCAGAAGAAGGAATTTCTCTCTGCCCCATGATCAAGCCCAGGCTCTGGTGTGTCCTTATTCCTCTGGAGCCCTGGGGCTGAGCAGGACTCCCTGTGTGGATGTCTCTGACTTTGGTCTGAGGTGTGATTTAGTCAGGAGCTGTTTGGATCAGACATTGTCTTCTTGCAGGATTTGCCTCCTTCGTCACTTAACCCCCACCTGCCTTTGTACCCATTCTGTTGTCTGCAGCTGAACTTTATCTCCAGACTGAGATCAATGCTGCTCTTACCCAGCCCTGTAACCTGTCCACTTTGCAGGGCAGATGCACTCAAGTGCTCAGAGTCCCTCAATGCCTTTCCACCATCCCTTTTTGTGCCTTCAACTCCTGCACTTGTTATTAAAATAGCCAAAGGTACAACAGAGTTCAGCTTCCTGACCCCAGTCATGCTCTCTGACATTTGCTGCTATGAGAAGATTGCTCTGCAGCTCTCTCTCAGACAGCACTAAATGGTGAGTGCTATCTCCCATTCCCTCTCTCCACCAGAGCAGATGAAACCAATGGGGCATCAAAATGCCACAAAGACTCTGTTAAATGTGTGATTTCCCCGACCTCTCCTTTTGCAGGCTCTAAACTTCTCTGTCACTGTCACTATTTTATGGTCAGTGATGTGATGCTATTCCTATCTCAGAGATGTGCTGCTCCAGCTCAGCTGTTCCTCAGAAACAGCCAGACTGGGATTCCAAGCTGTGCTCCACCTCGGGGCACACAGAACAAGTGACAGTCTCTTCCCTACCCTGCCCTTCCCCTGGCACAGTTTACTTTCCTATTCACTCCCTAGAATAAGGCCTAAAGCAACAGATTGCAGCATGGACTGAAGGAGGTTCTCATCACTGCCAGCTCCTCAAGTGACAATAAACTGTGAGCATTCCTCCTGAAGGGCTCTTGGAGTCTGAAGCAATTAGATCTGGCTGGAATTATTCCAGGATCCCTAAACTGGTCCATGCCACGAGCCTGGGACACTCAAGAATGTGGAAGGCTCTGTGTTCACCTCAATAGTCATCAGAACCCCAGGCTGCCATTTACTCACCAACAGAAAGGGTAAAAAACTACCATGGAGTTTATGCTTGTTAACAAATCTTCATGTCCCAGCAAATGGATACAGGGATTTACTGATCTTTTGTCAGTGATGACATTGACATGTGTCAGATTCTGCTCTTGGGAAAAGACAAAACCCTCAAATGGATCTCCAGAGTTCTTTTATTTCAGACATTCACAAGTCATGTCTGGCCTAATCCCTGAGCTTTGGCCGGGTGTCAAGACTGAGGATAACACAACCCGGAACAGATCAATACCTCACTGAGGCAATGGTCAGAGATCCCCCTGTCTCAGACAACAAAAAGAGCATTGATTCTGTTCTGATTGCATTGATGCAGAGTGTCTAATTCCAAATCTGCAAAATAAGTGCTAGAATTGCACCTACAGGAAAAGGAGCTGATCTTGTGACCCACTGATGTTATCTGCTCTGCATCAGTCTCGTCTTTCCTTTGCTCACATTGATCTCCTTGGGTTTGTGTTTTTCACTGGTACTTTCATGGGAAGATGAAAAAGAAGGGTTGCCATGCACTGAAACAATAAATTCCTCAAAGCCTGAGCAGCCTTTGAGATCTCTTCATCTTTGGAAGTTGCTAAACCTTGCATGAAAGTGCTTTCCAAGGTGATAAATTAATGGATGTATCCTGAGTGATGACCACAGAAATAGACATTAAGCAATGCAAAGAGCTATAATCCCACTTCATTGAAGCAATTATCCAGAAAACCATCAAATCAGCTTGATTCCTGATGGAAAGTCAGTGATTTAGGGAGGAAATCATCCATTCCACAAATAAGCAATAATCTTAGAATGAGGAAAACCTACCTGGATTCATTAGCTGTAGTCATCTTTCTTGTGCTATCAAACCTCCCTTTCCTGAGCACAGGCAAAGAGAATCCAGCCAAAAGCTGACTACAGGCTTATCTAATGAAGCTGATATTGTAGACTCAGCACAAGCTGGACCCAGGCCAGTACATTAAGATGGAAGCACCAGAGAGCCCCTGAGTGAAAAGAATCCTAGCGGATGAGGAGAATATTTTTCATTTTTTTTCATCTACTTTGACCTCTCTGCATTATCTGAAACCACTGGCCATGGGATAACAGCTATTTCACCTGACAAAATCATTCTTTACCCTAAAAGTGGAATGAGGGAATGGAGGAATGGACTAAAATGGTCCAAATTATTTCAGGGACACATATTAAAATTGAAGGAAAACATCACTTTTTCCATTAAATATCTGCTTTTTTTAGTTCATCAACATGGGGTGAATTGGTTAAATAATTTGGAGTTAAAATACCAACAGCATAAAAGAAATAATGCAGGTTTATCAATGGTTCACAGAAAAAAAATGAAATTGGTCGGAGTTTGGGCAAGATCAGTGTATAGTGAAGAAAACCTGGCAGAGGTAAGACAGAGAACAGATATTTTGAGGCAATGACCTTGTGCCATGTGTGCATTCCAAATAAACCAGTTCATTCTGTGCAGTTCCAGGCGAGTGCCTGAATTTCTCATTGTGTCTCATAGCAGCATCCATATCTCCATTTAGCAATGTTTTCCATTATCATAATGTATCTACAGTTATTTATGCTTTCTGTCACCTCCTGGCTGCTCTATGATCCTGGGCAGGAATCCCACAGAGCCCAGGAAACTCCGGCGTGTACGGAATGCTCCAGCACGGCTCTCCAGCAGCACGCGCTGCCGCCAGTGAGCTCAGCTCACAGAGCCTGATTTCTGTGCTGCTCTGGGTCCTTCACACTTTGTAATTACCCTGCTCTTTCTTTTGGAGATATTCTGCTTGTCTGGCACAGCAAAGTGGGAACATGGCAGATGGAAGTTGCTGGGTCGGTAGCTGTGAACTCCCACAGGTTCTAGGGACCACCACGAATGTTACCACACTCCAGTGCAAGCACAAATTAGGTTGCTTGTGACTCTGTCTTTTGTGAAATAAATGCAGAGGTTATATTTTTATTTTGGACAACAGAAAGTTTTCAAATTAATCACTCCATACTTGTTCCTGTAGGATGAAACCCTCAAATGCACCCTGACCTCTGGGAAAGAGGCTGATTGTGGAACTCAGTGGGTGCCAGCAGTCAGTGGGTGGATGATGTGATGAGCAGGGTGTCACAGTGGGCGTAACAACAAAGTTAAACCCTGTAACATCATAATTTGGATCCATACAAAGGAATGCAGCATGAAGGAAGACAGAGCAACTCTGCATCCCTGCTTTTGTCCGGGATGAACTCCCTGTGCTTCCCCTTAGCTGAAGGAACTGCAGTGGAAGTATTTTGCAGTCTGCTCCACTGAGCTCTTCTCCTCATTGCAATACTCTGGCCACTTCACACCTTTGTGGAGAGGAGACACAGACAAACCATTTATCATATCTGAATTCAAATTCTGGGCAACAATTAAAGAATAAGCACTAGTGTTAGAGGAATCCATTTCTCTAACATCCATTCCTCAGTGCAGCCATTCCAGGTGGGAAAAGAGTTTAATCTTTAGGTCTATTTCCCTGAGGACTGACCTTATATGTTAAAAGAAGCCCAGTCTGTAATTATAAAGTAAGTGATAAGCATCAAATGGATTGTTACAGAACCCTTTTGTTGCCTTTATTGCATGATAAGGAGCAGTTGCTGTGTAACCTTGAATGTGGGCAAATAACTCATGCTAAACACATTGTGACAAAGATGGTATTTTGGCAGGGCTTTGATGTAGGTCATTTTATTACCAGGCTGAATCAAACTACAAACTGATGTCAAACTCATGCCAAGAATGCTAATAATACACTGATCAATGAGGTGCTGGATTGCTCAAGTGAAGTGGTTGAGGGAAAATGCAGACATAAAAAGTCTGGAATTCCAAAGGTTGAAGTGCTTGGGCTATTACACTGGGAGGAATTATATTCCTTCCATTAGGACAAGTTTTCTTTACTCCAGGGGCCTTTAGCTGAGTGTTGAACAGGACAGTGTCAGAAAGTATATACTTATCTTTATTTTTCTTGACCTTTATGTGCAAGTAATTTTTATAGTTCCATTAACTAGTAAGATCATTTGCAAACCACTGTACAAAGTGTATTATGAAGAATGCCTTGGGGACCGTTGTATCCTATTATGTTGAATGTTAATAGAATGAAAAATTAATTTAAACTCTAAAGACTTGAGCAAGGCAAGACTTCCCTTTTATAGGAGAAATTCAAAATTTTATTTGCTATGCTAAAACTTTAGAGCTGTACCCTAATATGACCTTTATAGGCCTAATTTGAATCAGTCAGAGCAGGAGTCTGATTTAAATGAAATTACTTCTGTCAAAGCTTCTCTGTTTTAAAAAGGGGGTTTTCTGTGACCCACACATTTGGGATTAGTCACTAGTGAGCTTTGAGCTCACAGCTACTTGTTCAGCAATTAATCAACCAGAGATGAGAGAACCCACAGTTCCAAGAAGCATCTTCACCTACTTGAATCTTTAATTGCTCATTAAATGTTGTCATCTTTGGTGATGTGGGATTTCAGACACCTGAAAACAAGGATACAGTTCTTTTTATTTTTTTATTAATTTTTCATGTGACTGAGTGCTTTAGAAGGAGGAATTCTCTCTTGGGGCTTGCTGCTAAATCTCACACTGCACTCTTCCTATAGCACTGCAGCTAGACAAGTGATTAAGGAAACTTTATTGCTTAATTAATTACTATTATTTCATATTTAAGTTAAGATAGTTAAGGTGTGATAAATTTGTGTGCAAATCAACTAAATTTAGAAGAGTAATGTGTGGGAGTTTGGTTATTTGGAAGAGTAAAGAACCAGTCCCCCATCAACCTTGTTGCTCACAATATTTGCCTTGAAGTGAGATCATGGCCCAGTTAAAAGGGTAAAAAATGCTACACTTTTTACATGTTACAGTGATTTACTATTGCAAATGTCTATATGGGCAACAGTGAAATTTCAGTTTTGACTTCCACATCTATTAGAAAATTAGGATGTCATACCAATGAGAAATGTACTCTCAGCTAAAGCTGTGCAGGGCACAATTCCCAAGGTGTCCCTATCCCTGCATATCCTATATCTTTTAGTACACTGTAGTTTGAATAAAAACCTATAAGTTTATGACTATTCTATATGTGAACTTTTCCTTGTTCTGGATAACCAGCCATTTTCAAATGATTGCAAGAAGGTGTGTATGTTTTTATTGGAAAATCCTATTTATCTAATATCCTAAATGTCCTGAATTTTGGTCTGCAGCTGTAGAGTAGGATGCTTCACTGTCTCCAGAAATCCTAACTCGAGTAAAATAAATGCACTAAAGATTAGGACAATTAGTGACTAGAGATTAGCTATGAATATTTCATGCCCACTGCAATACTGTCTAAACACAAGATATGGAATAAGAACAAATTGCATTTTTGACATGCAGCAAACGTAGAAAGGAAATGATTAATTTAGAAAGATCTTGCAGTCGTTTTAGTGAGGCCATGTTCTAATCACTGGTCACACGGGATCTGCTGGATAAAGAGCAAGAAAGTTTGTCCTACAGGATTTTCTAAGTTCGCCTGCATTTTGAAGCTGGATTTAATATTTTGTGAACATCTCAGAGTGTTTGGTCTGCAATGACCCCACCACAGAATAGGCAGCAAGATGTTTCCATGAGCTTTGAAGGCAGTCTGGGTATGGATCCAAGGTGTGATCCAGGCTGGGAGTCCAAGCAGAATGTCAGGTGTAGTAGGAGTCACTCAAAGCTACAAGGCAGCGGTGGAGAATTCTGGCACAGGAGGTATCTGGGAACTGAAAGGGTTCCAGCTTTCATTTCACCTGATCAGAGAAACTTCCAGAAGCTTTGCTGGCTGATTTCAAAGGAATTGGGTCGTTCAGCTCCATTTTCATTGCAGCAGCCCAAAGCTACTTCCCAAATCAGCTTTGCTAGCCTTGGTCTAAACAGGAAGGAATTACCTTTGTCTTGGGATAAGTCTTATGTAGTCCAGCTTCAGGTAGTTCTTGGTTAAGTAAACTCAATACCCAGATTTCCCAACTGATATAAAAACACAGGATATCCAACCATAGTTTATATATTATCTAGATCATGTATTTTATATATATGTGTATACAGTTTAATACAGTGACCTCCCTGACACTGCATCATATCTATTAATAACTCGTACATGTTGGTCTAGATGGAAATGATGTGTTCCAACTTCACCCCCCAATCTGAATCTTGGGCACACAGGTGTTTTTGGCAGTGTCTTAAGTGGTAAAATGGAAACAAGGTAGTCAGCAACAAAGTTGAGTCTTGAAAGCAGTTACTCAGTGCTCTTCAGGTTCTTTAGTATGTGATGGGCACACACTGGAAACTGTCAGACACTAAAACTGCACAGGAAAAGAGAATCCAAAAAACTATGAGCTGTTCCTCAGCCAACCTGTTTGTCTTGGTTTGAACTTGAGGATACCGAACTTCCAATATTCCGCTATTGTGGAATATTCCAATATTGTAGTTAATGAAAACTAGCTGACCTTGAAAAGGCACAAATGCACTTGCAGCCACTGCATCACAGAGTAAAACTATTTATTTTCCTATAGCTGTTTTTTACAAATCTATTTTGGATTTTAATACACTTTCAAGACTGAGCTCCATTTTGTCTTATGAGCAGATGCAATTTGAATGTGATATAAGAAGCTGCTGTTCTGTAATATAATAATAATAAATACCAGTTTGGTAAAAACTTTATTACAAAGCAAAACTGCTAACCAAAGGAATTTCTGGTGTACAAGTTTTTCATCACAAGGCTGAAGTGACAAATGAATTTATTGCTGTCAAGAGACCTATACTTTATTTTGGTCACTTAGCAATAATTAAATCTAACAAGTAATTATTTTTTTGTGTGTTTGATTTGTTTAATATTTTTAAACAAAATATTGCTCTCTAAGGCATTGCTTAGGGTATGTTTAGCAACCACTTAATATGTTTACAATGCTGTGTGTTGTTTCCTTCAACAGCACTGTGCACAGAGGAGTGTGTGCATGGAAGATGTGTCTCTCCTGACACGTGTCACTGTGAACCAGGCTGGGGAGGGACTGATTGCTCAAGTGGTGAGTAAAGATACCAAAATATGATAAAAAGTATGTATTGCTATTATAAAACAGGCCTTATAAAGCAGTGACCTTAGAACTTGGATGCTTTGAATGGAAAAATGAGGGTTTTCTGCTGGTTATTTTGTAAGGATTCATATTGGGCTGGAACAAAATGACCTTTAAAGGTCCCTTCCAACCCTGATCATTCAGTGGTTCTATGAATATGCGAGAATACTCATTCCTAGGATAATGACATTGGACTTTCTTGGTAGTGTTTTGCAAAGAAATGTGAAATGTAGTAGGGGATGCTGTTAATGCTTTTGGTTCTGTTATTAGGATACCAGGACAAATAATAGAGCTCTATAAAGAATTTTTTCTCTCTCAAATCTTTAATACAGCACATTCTTAATGAAATACTGTGTGGAGTGTTGGAGCTGTTTGGAAAGCACTCTTTCCAGATAGAATTCTTGTCCTGTTCAAGCCAGTGGGAGTTTTTGCCATTGACTTTTCAGGCAGCCCAGATTCTCTCCTCTGACTTACAATCCATTCCTTAAATCCATACTGCCAAAGTTAGGGAAATGGGAGTTGGGAGTTCTGCACCTTTTGCTAGGGAATTAATCCACACTGGAGGCTTTCACTTCTTTCAGCTGGCAAGGCTGTGTTTAAACTCTCTTAATTGGGAATGGTGAGTTTAAGTGGTTGGTTCATGCTGGAATGGAACAGGCAGCACAAACATCCAAGTGTGATGTAACACAGGCATGAGACATTATTGACATAACAGGAATAAGCTTGTTAAATTGAGTCAATTTGTGCATCAGGCAAGTAAATAAAGCTGCTTGTGGAGAGATGCTGTGAAATGAAACTGAATGGACATTTAGTTTTGTGTTGGCTTCCTTCCTTTCTCCCAAATTGATTGGGATCTTAAGAAAGAAGCATCCTTACCAGGCAAGAAGGTAACAGAGGAGGGATCTATAGAGGGAGGAGTTAGAAGGGGATGGGAGGTAAATGTGCCTGAGGGTGGACACAACCAGAGGCTGAAGGCAGAGGGTCTCATTGCTGAATGGGTTCCTGGGGTTTTGTCTGCAGCTCTGCTGAATATCCCCTCGATTCCAGCAGAAAAGGGAATAGGAAGGGAGCAGGGAGGAAAGACTTTAATCCAGAGGGGATGTGGATGCTCCAGCCTTGGGAGTGTTCAAGGTCAGGTTGGACAGAGTCCTGAATAACCTGGTGTGGGGGTGGCATCCCTGCCCATTGCAGGGGTTGGGATGACATGATCAGTGAGGTCTCTCCAACCCAAACCATTCTGGAATCATACAATTCCAAGGATGGAAACAAAGGCCATACTATGGGGTTTGAAGCAACATTTTGGGATTACCTGAACAAGGGAAAAACTCAGCATCATGACATATTGAATATATATCTTTAAAAAGATTTTTAAAAAGAAAAATAATACCATCAATTGTCATATATTGTATAGATTCTCAGGAGCTCATTTAATGTTTTGATTATTCTTAGTACTAGATTTAGTTTAACCTAACAGTGAGTATTTGTACAGTGCATGTGCACTAACAGAAGTTAAAAAAAAAAAATAAAAAAAGACTAAGATAATAAGGACAAACAGATATGGGTTATACATTTATACACATGTGCACTCACAGAGTAACAAGCACTTCATTCTGTGTAAAAATGACCAGGAAAGGATAAGATGTCAAAATACAGAATGGTCTTGTGGACTAAAACTACCCAGTGACTCTTATTAAATTGCTCTAATCTTGCAAGTGGAGATAAAAGAAAAAGAAGGTTTTTCCTATATTGAATATTTAGCTTTTTAAAGTAATTAGGAATATTAAAGCACTGACAATGATTGAGATAGAAACATTATTCATAACTTTTATTTCCGCACTGGGCAGGGATCCAGTATATTTCATTTATGAGGTTTCAGCGGTGGAAAGAGAAGTGTTAGCCAATTCCTAAATTAAATATGCCCTGTTAACTTTTATAAATGATAGCCCAGGATTAGCTTCGAAATTTAAGCTTTCATTTTATTAATATAATTAGTGTTTGCTGGCCTGTAGTGCCCATTGTCTTTCATTCCACTTGTTATATGCTGGGTAACATGTGCCCAGTGAAATGCTCCTAGGAGGCAAAGTCAATTTTACTGCACCTGAGAGCTGCTCACCTTTGTGCTTGACACTAGAAATTTGGGTGACTGGACTCTTCATTGTTAGGAGATCTTGTTTAAATTCAGAGATTTAAAGGAACATTGTTACTCCCAGTATTTCCAAGAAAGGGGAAATCTGGAAGCTTTGCCTGAGGTTAACCTGTATTTTCTGATACATGATCCATGTGTTAAATCATATTTTACTGTTATGCGGTTATAATGTGGAAAATAATTTTCACTTCTACTGGAATTATCTGTCACCTATTTTCTTCTTGTTCCTTCATGACTATTGGGTAACCAGTGAAGGTCACATGTTTGCAGGGACAAAGGCTGCTTGGGATGTTCCTGCAGGGTGTGCTTGGGAGAAACCAAGCCTGGTGGCGAATGGTGCCATCCCAAACCCATGGGGCTTGAGAAGATCCTAATGCATTCCTCAGGATTAGGGATTTGATGCAATCACAGGCATATTGCTTTTCATGTTGGCTGTTTGAAATGCTTTCACTGGGAGAGGGATCGCCAGCCAAAACACTCCCTTTAAATTTAGCAAAGCTCCTAGGAGCTGGAATGGTTTCCTGAATGATTTCTCCTGAAAGCACTGCTGAGAAGTGGAGCCTCCCTGACACTGGGGGTCATGTGTTGTCATTTACTTGGGGAAGATGTAAGGATGCTCACTCTTTCTGAGATACAATTTCAACACACTGCAGACATAGCCATTAAAATTTTCAAAAAGTCGTTTCTAACTTTCACTTGATTTGATGGGTGAAATTCAACCATAAGCAAAGCTCCAGCACAAGGTTCAAGTGCCACTTCAGAACCAGAATTCAGATCAAATAATTTTCTTTTTTGGTGTGTCTATGCCTGGAGAGGGTCTGAATTCTGACACTGAGCCTCAATTTCCCATGGAGAGGCAAAATTCTGGTGTAAAATGCAGCACCTCATGTTACCATTCTCCCTTGGCTAAAATATTTTCAATTAAATACAGCTTTTTGAATACAGCTACAGCCTGTAGTCATGCAAACAATTTAATCATCTTGCTCAGACTTGGTTTCATGCCTTCCTAAAACCCAGCCTGTAAAACAACAGTTCCAAAACTTGTTTTTCAGTGCAGCTTTCCAGTGACTGATCATGGTATATGTTAGAGTTCATCTGTTGTCAAGGTTAAAATAACTTCAGATGAATTGCTAAACAATTATAAAAAACCCCAGTGCCATATTCAGCTCTGCAGGTCTCTGTACCTGTGTTTTACTGCATGCTGTTGTACATCTGTCCATGCCCACAGGCCTAGCCTTGATTTCATGCTATAAAGCTGCAATATATTAAGGCTTGATTACCATAACAATAAAAAGAGAAGTAATGAGGTATTAACTAAAGAAGCTCTTGACCAAAATGTTTTCAGCATTTTAATGATGCTAAAAATTAAAAGGAAAATCTTTTTTTAAAACCACTGCATACCTTTCCCTTCCCTTTTAACTTATTTTATTGAATCATGCCTGTTTTGTCCACGCAATCTGGACTGCTGGTTTTTTAAATACAAAGCAAGATTGCAAATGCTCTGTGTGAACTTACCTGCTCACCTTTCCAATTATTTCAAAGCAATTAGCTTCAAACAGTATGGCTGGAAGTTCTGGTGGGGATATAATTGCCTGTTGGTGGTTACCTGGCTTCTTCTGGGTCTTGCTCACAGCCATCTGTATTTACAGGCCCTTAGGCCCCCATCCAGCAAAGAATTTAAGCTTGTCCTTACACAAGTAGGACTTTTCATCTTCTCTTCATGCTTTAAGAATTTAGGTGGTTGTTAAGTTAGTTTTAAAGAAACAGCTAAAAAAAAAATCAGTGAAATCTATGCAAATCTCTAATTGAAATCATCAGGCCTGTAAGGAAGAAGGTGGTCTTTCTTTCAAGATGTTAATCAGGTAATTTTATTAAAGATCATTTTGACTCTCATGAGCATAATTTATTGTGAGGAGGGTCACAGAAATCTTTATTGCTAATAGGGCATTCTCAAAATGAGGCAACAGGTAGGAAAAAGAAAGTTCAGGGCAAGAACCCTGAGTTAAAAGCTAAAAAATCTTCCAAAATGTGTGTGTGCCAGGTTGAGACATTTTCACATAAACAAACACTGAGGTTGTAGTGAAAAAATAAAATGGTTTTCAAAGTTTTTGATTTGTTATTAGTTTTGAGAGAAAACACAGTACTTGCCCAAAGTGTAATTAAAGAGATGTTGGCATAATAACACCCAAACATCTTTCTTGCTGTGTCACCTGGGGGAGAGAGATTATAGTGCTGCTGTCTGGCATAGCCTGATCCATAACTATACATATGGATAACACAGTTTTCCTCAGAAAGGATGTTTTGTACAAGCTGTCATTAAGAACAAGAACCTATTTCATCTTTATCTCTTTGTCAAAAATAGCCAAGGTCATAACAACAGGTTGTTGTAACATCACAGCAAGATCACTTTTAAGGGTATAGCCCTGGAGCAGCTGGAGTGCCTCAGTCCTGAGACTCGTGATGAATGGGAACAGCAGATCCTGTGCTAAATCTGAACGGGGTTGTTTGACAAGCCATGGAAAGCAACAGCAGAACTCTCAGGAGAAAAATGAAGTGTTTTAAAGTGAGGCTGTGTTGGTTTTCAGGGTTGGTTTTGGCATTCATGATCTCCAACTGCTTTGAACTATTTCTGAAGAGGAAATGAAGTTCAAAGGAAAGATCCCTGGTTCATGAATTCAGACTCAAACAAAATTCATGTGGGAAGCTGATCTGCCAGAATCATTAGCTGAGTTTTCATCCTCAGATTTTTAGGATAGGAGTGACCAGGAAACCACCAGAGTCTGCCAAAGAAGGGCGAAGGTGCAAGACCACAGCTCTTCTAAGCTGTTAGTGGGCTACTGCTTAGATCCAGAGCCTGTCCCTCAGGGACACTTGCCCATGGCTCTTGTCTGGGAATTTGTCACTGCGGTGTTTGTAGCTCAGTCACTGCTGTACCCAAGCACCAGATGAGGTCACAGAACCAGGTACAATGTTCATGTTTCCCCACAGCCCAAGTGCTTCATTTGCCATTCCAGCTGGGTTTAGAGGCAGTTTCTAAAGATCTGTTTGAAGTTGCTAAACTGCAATTGCAATCCAGTCTTAATTATTGCTTTAGCTGAAACAGGATTACATATCCATAGCATGTGGACTTCAAAGTTTTAGCACACTTTTCATTTAAGCCAAGCTCAAATTACAGCTTAATTTTGATGTGATTTGCAGACTCAGTGACAACTGCATCATGCAAAGAGATGCAAATGTACAAAATCAAACTCCAGTGAGGCTCATACGAGGATCTTTCCATAGCAATTACAGAGTGGAATTGATTTCTGTCTCTCAGTTCTAACAATTTGCTCTTCCTTAAACTTAAAAAACACCCGTCTCCCTTCAATCACTGCTGAACTGGTGTAATCAGGTAAACAGCTTGTGTTTAATTTTTGCCTCTGCTGGATGTTGGGCCCACGCACCAGGGCTCAGGCCCTGGGTTTTTTGTGTTCCCAGGCTCTGTGGCAGCAGCTCTTCCCAGGCCCAGCCCACGCAGGACAGCCTGTGACAGGGAATGAGCTGTAAACACAAGCTGCTGTGCAGTGCTGTTGGTGGCACAGCAGCATGTCCTGCACGTATTTTTGCACAGATAATTCGGCTGCATTAGACCAGGCTAATCCACCACTTTTCATTCAGTGGGAATATTTTGTTTCTTGCTGAAGCTGTTTATATCTGCCCTGTCGTTTGTGGCAGTTTCCCTGCACTTTTTGAGGCATGTGTATCCTGTATCCTCTCAGCTTCCATGAACTAATTACTTGGGAGGTGCTGCAAGCTTATGGAAAAGGGCTGGAGTCGTATGAGCCTGGGCTTCTCCCACAGTAACAGGGCTGGGCAAAGGGCAAGGGTTGATTCTGGAAAAGGAAAAGTAGATCCAAGATTTACTCTGGGAAGGAACTGCTTTCTGTACTTCTGTGTGATTCATTGGTGATGAATAGATCAGCTGCCAGTTGTTCTAAGTCTTGTACTAAAGTGAGTGAAAAATAGAAATTCAGCACCCTGTGTCCTTTTACTTCTCACCTTCATCTTCTCTGTCAGAGTCTGGGAGAATTCCTCCTTCCCTAAATCAGCTGGTTATGTCTAAAGCCAAGGCAGTGACAGATCATTTCCCCAGCACTCCCAGCCCTCCTCTGAGACTCCTTCTTTTGGATGATTTGAAGAGTCAATTGAGCTGACCTGACTCTGTCTGTTCCAGTCCCTGGAGTTCTGTCTTCCAACTCATGCCTTGGTCTCAAGGCTTGATCCAGCCTTGTACTTCATACATATGAATAGTCCTTTTAAAGTCAATAAGGAACCATCTTAACTTCTTTAAGTTAGATGAATGTTTAAGCCATTACCTGAATGGGAACCTGTGAGATGAGGTGGAAATCAGGTTGGTGAGGATCTCTTTTATAGGGGTTAATAGTTACTGAGTGTCATCCAGGAGGAGCAAGGGCATGGACATTGCTTGGGTCTCACAGCTGACAAATGGGAGGTGAGAGGACAGGTAAGACCCACTGACCACCTGGGCACAGCCCCTGGTAAGCTATCCTTGAGAAGGATGGAAATTCTGTGTTCCATGGAACTGAACTGCAATTCTTCATGCTGGGTATCTCTGCAAAATCAGTTTGAATCCAACACTGAATTCCTGCTGAAAACCAAAAAGGGAAGCTGTGAGCCAATCTTATTTTGTAAAGCCTTACTGATTGCCTGTCAGTAGGGCAGTGTGTCAGGGACTGCTGCTTCCAAAAGGGAATGAGAAAAGGCATTTAGGTGTTGGAGCAGAGAGCTGGGTGTAAAGTTTTGGGAGCAGACAGGGCTCTCCAGGGAAGTTGTGTCCCAGAGCATCCAACAGTGATGCTGAGGTGTTTGTAACAGAGCGACAGTGAAACCATCCCAAAGCACAGCCCCTCTGAACCTGAAGCACAGCTGAGCTAGGTGGCTGCTCTCTGATCTGGGGAATGGCTTGATGATTGACTAAAACTTGGAATTTTCAGAGTAACTTTCAGTAAATGAAACCATGGTTACAAGCACTGAATGGGCTAAACGCATCCTCGTGCAGGTTTGTGTGGTTATGCAAGAGGGAATTTGGCTCCCATACATCTTTCCTTGGCTGCCAAACTGGTGAGAGCAGAGCAGACTGCACAGAGAGGCAGTATATGTGTGATGAGTTGTTAGTTTTATTAATTTGACTGAGGTTTTTCTCACTTTAGACAGAGTAATAGCTATGAAAGAAAGAACCTACTAAAATATCCTCTTTAATGAACTGAATTGCTAATGCTGAATTTCATTGCTGGAGCATCTTACAATAATGTGGCTTTAAATGTGCACTGCACAAATGAACAGACTTTAGATCAATTTAAAAGTACCATTGGTATAATTTTATGGCCTGGTCACTAAGAGCTGTCACTCAGAGAAAAGAGCAAAATTTCCTTTTGCAAAGCGTAGGCAAAAATCTCAGCTGTGGACACCCACTCAAAAGTATTCCTGGGTTTTTTGCTTGCTAAAAAATACACTCAAAATTTGTGGTCTTCGGGAAAGCTTCTAAACAACTATTGCCTGTGTTAGACATGGTGAGGGATTCTAAGGTATGCTTGGAGAGGGCAGAACTATGCTCACTGTCCAACATTAAGGTATCAGAAAATCCCTCAGGAGCTATTTCAGGCACCTGTAGCTTCAGAAGCCTCAGGCCTGTTCTGACTTTTTCTGGTTTATGAATTACTGTCCCCAAAGACAAATGCTGCAGCTGGGAAAGGCCTTTCTGCTCCATCCCATGCTCTTAGGATTTTTTAAAAGCTGCTGTTCTTTTTAGTTAAAATACTATTTTCTGTCCAGACTTTAAGGATTGAAATCAAAAAGAGAAACCAAAGGTTTTATTCAAAAGTTAGACTTGAAATTTACCTTGGTCCTCCAGCAGCTAAAATTTGCTAGAAAGTGGCAGATATTCATCATTCAGTGTTAGACACCAGCCAGCCGTGTGCGGATACCCAAGAGCCTAGGCACAGCTAGTAAATCATTCCAAGAGCACCAAGGAGTGTGCCCAGGCATGGGAGGCAGGCACATGAACACACAGCTTTCCCTGCTACTGAGGGTTTCTTTGTTTAGGAGTAAATTTCAGGGTCTACATACCAAGATACTAAACCACTTTATTTCAGGAAACAGCAGCTGGGTGTTTTAGCTGCTCTTTGGCTGCTGCACTGAGCAGTCCCCATGGTCCATGTCCCCTCCCACTGACCTGGTGTTCAACGTGGGCAGTGTCTGCTCCAAGGGAAAGTGTTACACGCTGAGATTTGTCCTCAGGCTTCACCCTCATTTTGTGTGAACTTAGCTCAGCCTCCACAGGGCGGGAAGTCCTCATTTATCCTTGATTTCAGTGGGAGTTGAGTATATTTGTCTGGATTGACTGGGCCCATGTTGGAGCTGAAAAGGGATTGCAGTAGTGGGCTGGGAAGAACTCAGACAGTTAGTATCTGTGCTAAAGAGGAGGGAGGTTCTAATGTACAGCTGGCCTTGCTGTCTTGGGTGGGTTGCATTTGAAATACAGCCTGGAGGCAGCTTTACTAACTTTAGAGATGTGTGATGATGGGATCTGCAGGAGACTACGCAGGAGTGATGTAACACCACAGCTTAAAGTCAGAGTGAGAGCACCGAGCTCCTCCGTCGTCTAATGGGGACAGGGCAGCAGAATGGATTATTCTGCTATTTATGGGTTTTAAAGTTCTTTCCATGTCAATAAAGTATCTGTGTAGGAATAAGAGACCTCTTTAGAGATTGTATCTGCCATTGTACAGGTGACACTCTTTAGCTTTAAAATCATTTGCATTTCTGGTAGCTTCTCCATGCAGGGGGAGGTCATGGTGATGTTATATCACTCTGCATAAAATGAGAAAGTTTCAGGGAGTTTTCTTCGTTTTACCCAGTGTTTGTGCTATTGTGAGTTTGATAGCAAGGTTCTGAAGTGAAATATTTTCAGAGGTTTCTCTGAGAAATCCTGTTCTCCTAAATTACACTCACAAAAATCCCCCTAAGCCTCTCAAATAATACTCTAATACTTATTTGTAGTCCTTACAAAATCCTGAAAAAAATGTTTGCTACAAGAGCAGATACCTTGTGTCCCCAGTGAAATGAGTGTTTGTTGATAACTTGTCTGCCTTGGTGTTGGGGAGAGAAATAATGAGATAGCAGAGGACTTTAACAAGTGCAAATGTGTCTGTAAATGCAGGGCTGGCAGATCAGAGCCCTCGCAGGTGAGCGTTTTGCTCTCACTGCTGTTCGAGCCGGCCAGGGAGAGGAGCAGGCTCACAGCTCTCCAGAAGGAAAAGCATGGAAAAGGAGGGAATGTGTCATGACCTAAAGAAATAAATGAGCAGATGGTGTGCCAGCATCATACCTGACACTCCAGAGGAGGTAGTTGTAGCATAATCACCGACAGCAAACAGAGTTGTGAACAGAGCCCAAAGCCAAGAAAACCAGGGGAAGGTGATATGCATGGAGGCAAGGAATAAAAAAGCAGAGCAAAACAGAAGTTGAGACATGACAGAGAAGGAATTTGGGGGAAAAGCTGGAAAAATAATCAAGGTGAAACAACAGGCAGAAGCAGGTGAGGACAAGAAAGGAAGTCAGTGTGCAGATAAGTGACTTGAGGCAAGACATAGCTGGATTTGGATGTTTTACAAATGAATGCTGTGATGTGTGTGAGGTACCTACAATTTCAACCTTGTAAGCAGACAGTTACTGGCTGATTCTACTAAGGAGAAATCACAGATTTTGCTAAAATAAGAAAGTGAAGTGGAAGGACTGAGGATAGAATGGTGATAGGAGATGCTACAGGCAGGTTAATAAGGGGGAAGATTTTTCTGGTTCCTGCTGGAATAGAGTTATTTTTCTTCCCAGCTGCTGAAACAGTTCTGTGGTTTTTATTTTCACCTGCTCTTCCAGGGAAGAGCTGCACAAGAAACCAGGAGGCATCATGGCCAGGACAGCTGACCAGAACTGGGCAAAGGGATATTCCAAAACATGGAATGTTGTGCTTGGTGAATAAACTGGGAGGCACCTGGGATGGGATGGGATGGGATGGGCATCCATCAGTGAGTGGTGAGCAATTGTGTTCCACAACAAATATCTTCCTTTTGTTTTATTTCTTCTTCTTCTTCTTCTTCTTCTTCTTCTTCTTCTTCTTCTTCTTCTTCTTCTTCTTCTTCTTCTTCTTCTTCTTCTTCTTCTTCTTCTTCTTCTTCTTCTTCTTCTTCTTTTTCTTCTTCTTCTTCTTCTTCTTCTTCTTCTTCTTCTTCTTCTTCTTCTTCTTCTTCCTCCTCTTCTTCCTCTTCTTCTTCTTTTTACATTATCATTATTACTGTTCTTATCTCAACCAGTGGGTTTTACCCTTTTCCAATTCTCCTCCCCATCCCACTGGTGAGCAGAGTGAACAAAGGCTCTGTGAGACTTCATCACCATCTGAGCTTAAACCAGGACAAGAACTCAAACTAGGTGATATCCAGACAGAGGAAGGATTTAGAGATGAAGTGCTCAGGTTAAAGTGGCATTTGTCTTTTTATGGTGCTGGCAAAAAACTTGTTGAAGTGTTTATGAAGGGATGTAAATGTCTTTTACAGCACTATGGCTTCAATAAACACTATGTAATGTTTAAACACAATGTATTGAAGTGGAATGCTGGAAGTTATAATGCATTCAACTGCCAAAAATGCCTTATCTTGGCCTGCAAGGATCATGCAAGCAAAGAAAGTGTAGTTTTCAATAGACAGGGTTTATTTTGTTACTGACAAAAACAGAGGTGAAATACCAGGAATTTTGCACATTAAGAAAAATTTATACAGTTAAAAGTTCACTTGTATTTCTGTACTCATGAAAATACTTTACACCTTAACTCTTGACCCTTCCTTACACCATTTGATTGCCTTAAATGTGTGCTATATAACAAGCACATCTTCCAGTCATTTCCTTACAGTTACAAAAGACCTGATTGAGTGCAGAAAAACTGCAGGATTTTATTTATTAAACATGCCTGTGTTAGCCCAGCAGGATATCTGGATGTTTGGGAGTGAAAATGAGAGTTCTGAAGACCTCAGTCTTGTCCAAGAAAGCCCAGTGAAGGCCATTTGTCAGAAAAGCTGGGAAGAGACCCAAGTGTCACAGATATGGGTGTCACTGTTTTTGTAATGGCAAGAACTCATGAAATATGATCAGTGACCTGACAGATGAGTAAAGTCAGAGGAAAACAAAGCACAATGAGTTTCTGGGTTGTGCAGGGAAATCAAAAGGGACCTACTGCTACACAGAGACTCCTGCATAAAGAACTACTGGGGAGAAAGGTGGAACAGGGAAAGCAAATGTGTGGGAAAGGTTCCCAACCACAACTACTTTGTAGCAGGAGGTTTTATCCATTTTCATGGCTTTGGGGTGTGCTGTGCAAGAAGGATTTAGGCCCATTAGGAATAACAGTAAATGCCAGATGGAAATGGTGTATTGTTACTGAGATTATTTTATATCAGGAAGAGCTTTATGGGCATCAACTAGAAAAAAGAGAGATAAAACACTCATTCTTTGATCTTGGAGGGTGGTCATTCAACATGAAAAGTCTCTGCTGTTCATCATTTTCATTTTCAGTAGTTTCTCTGCCTATCACGCAGTGCCTGCTCATGTGAAGGACAGAGGCTGCCAGGTTTATAACCCTGACCAGGATGCTTAAAAATATGTGCATCAAATTCAGGGTAGAGGGTGAAAGTAGACAGCAAAATTTAAATTTTAACAGAAGCAGCTAAGAAATGAAACAGCTGACACTTGGGGTGGTTTAGAGGTATGGGTTTCTCAACCTTCCTACTGCCTGCTTAAATCTCACCTTTCTGAGTCCCATGTACAGAGCTGCAGTGTTCTAATTATGCAGCCTTGTGAGTAAATCATAAAAATTGATTACAGAAGAGTTTTTAGCCAAGGTTCAAAATCTGATGCCCTCTCCGACTTATCTACATTGCAGTGATAATTTCCTAAATAAAGATCAAATCCTGGAAACAAACTGCAGAAGGAGGCAGGTTTGCAGGAAGATATGAGGATTCATATGGAAGATCAATTGTTCCATAGAGATTGCACACTTTGCTGCTAGAGTGGGAGATAGGGAGACATAGCTGAAAGTTTGGGGAATTCTTAGGAAACCAGAATAACCTTTGCTTCATCATCTGCTTTAGCCTGTCTGTTAGTACTTCCCAATTAAATGGCATCCACTTTGGCTGAGATAATAAGAAATACATGCATTCAGCACACGTGTATTCAGCAATAAGAAAATACATGCATTTCTGCAAATATTATCTCTATATTCTAGGATAAATTCTAGCCACTGGAATTCCCCAGATTCCAGTTTGAAAATACTAGCAGAATGTGGTACCTCTCCCTTGCAGATTTGGTGGGGATGTGAGCCATAGGAGCTGCAGGACAAAGTCCAGTGAATTTTTCATTAGGTGAAGGATTCTTTTTGTCATAGCTTATTCAGAAATCATTTGGGAACAGGGTGTTGTTATTTGTGTGTTCCCAGCTCAGCTTCACAACCTGGAGCTCAATCAGATACAAGAAGTACCATTCAGCCATTAAAATACTCCTCTACTGTAAGGGTGATTAAAGACTGGAATAGGCTGCTCAAAGAGATTATGGAGCCTGTCCTTGGAGATATTCAAAACTCAACTTGATACAGTCCTTGACAGCTTGGACTAGATGATCTCCAGGGGTCCTTTCTACCTCAGCTGTTTTACAATTCTATGATTCTATGAATTATTTTATTCCTGTAACTTTAGTGATCTCTGAATCAGAGCAGGAGGCTTAGTGAATTGCTGGATATTGTAGAAAACATAGAATATCTAAGCAGCAGGTCAGAGCATTCTGAAAACCCCTGGGAATCTCCTGTGTCTGAGAGCAGAACTCGATTACAGTGAGCCTGTCCAAAGAATTATATGATTATTCTCACTCCAAAATCCTGAAATGCCATGGAAATTCTTATGACAGGATGTATTTCATCAGTAAATTCAACAGTACTAGAATTCCTTGCTCATATTCAGGAATTCAGGCTCTGTTCCCAACTCTGTTTCTGGACTGCTGCATCATTCTGGACGTGTCCTTTCCCTCTGTATTTCATTTTCTGGTTTATGGAATGGTGAGCCTGACCATATAGGGGTGGAGTAGTAGAGTTTCTAGATGAAAACTGCTGCAGAAGAAATAGATGTTCCTCCTCAAATGAGTGAGATCCTGTGTTGTGTATTGTGTGGTGGATGCATGTGTTCTATCTGACATCAAGGACTGACATCAATTAATTACTCTGACATGCAGTCATGATGTTGCAGTCGGTACTGAGATTCCCAGATGTTGGGTTGTTCTTCCAGGATGCAACATGTTGGAATGCATTAGGAGGTGCATTTTTGCTCTGTGGATGGCTATGACAAATTGAGGCACAGCCAAGCTGTTTAGTTGCTCCCAGGCATCTTTCACGCTTCATCCATTCCATGAGTGATAGATGGTATTAAACCTCTCCTTTTTTTTTTTTTGGTGGGAAAAAAAACACATTGTGGATAATGGAAAGGAAATCATCAGCGCTAATATTTATCCCAACTTTGTTTTGTATCTGCAAGATCAATGTTTTTTTAATTCACTTTTCATTCTCTTTTGCTTCATTTGCTTTGTTGTTGTAAAGGACATGGTGCATCTCGGGATCACATTTGGAGTGCAGTTTTATTAATACAGAACTACACAAGTGGAATTGTTCTGGGTTTATAGAAATGATAACAGAAACTCAGCCATTGTCAGGAGTTTAAACTCAATATTTAACATTTCTAAATGCTTTCTTTATAGCAGGTAGAGCTCCTCTCACCTGAAATTCCTTCTAGGCTGGTTAGAGAAGGAGACTTAGGTAAACTCCACGTATGACTTTTGGGAATTGGATATCCCAGGAAGGGTATGTTAACCTTGAACAGGTGTGAAAGGGAGGACATGGACAGGAGGAACATCTGATATTGAGGAATGAAATTGCAGGGAATTCTCTGAGTGTTGCCATAACAGGAGAGCAGGGAAACACAACCCAGACCTCTCTGTAGGGAAACATTATGCTCCATTAAGTAAACTAAAATGTACATCTCGATTGTGGTTCTCAGGATCCTTGCAAATGCCATTTCATCTGCATTTTGGAAATGCCAGTAATGGGACTGTGGCTAGCATACTGCCAAACAAGGAGTCTGCTTCCCCTTCAAGTTACATGGTTCTTCTAATATTTTATTTCTAATGCAGATCAAAATCCAAATGCTCTTTTTTTCTGTTAGTCTTTCACACTTTTAAAGCCACCAATAAAAACAGAGCATGTTAAAGTACAACAGAAATGATAGATCTGGGTCCAGTCTCGATCAGTTCTGACTCTCAGTAGCAGTTTCCATAACATTTCCTATGCTTCTTGCACAACACAGACTTTCCCCATTTCTTTACTGCAATTGAATAGTTTCTTTAATAAAATAAGCAATGATCAAGATAGGTACATGGGTCATGCAGTTTGTATAGGAAATTGAGGCTTTTATAACATCCAAGAAAGGCAAGTTAAAATTCCAGTAAATTAGGTTAAAAATCCTCTTTTCCTTCATAATCGAGAATTTCTTCTTATACTTCCATTACAATGGGATTCAGGAGAGAACAAAGTTTTGAGGTTTTCTTTTTGGGATAAATCACATTTGTGACAAAATTCCTTTGTCAGTGGAAGTCTCTCCACTGAGCAGTTACAGTGCTGCTCACCCCTCGGGAGAAGAATGAGGAGGCTCCTCTGCCACTTCCATTTCAGTGAAGATCTCAGATCCAGCTCCTATCTCTCCTAAAGGGGATTTCAGAAGTTAATTGATCTGGTGTGACCTCTCTGCACAGAAACTGAACTTTTCTTTCCCTGAACACCACATAACAAACATTTTCATCACCACCCCCAACTCCATGACTGGTTATAGTTTATATTTGCTTCTCTCAGTGTCTTCCTCTAGAGCCACATATCTTCCTGGTTTCAATACAGAAATGGAAATTAAATATCAAACTAGGCTCTGATATTTCAAAAGAGACAGACTTGAAAAACAGAAACATGACCAGAAGAAATATTTAAAATGCTATCATGGCCCAGTCCTCAGATATCCAGCAGCGGATCCAATCTGAGCAGGGGCTGTAATTGCATCTCAAGGAAGTGAACAGAGCAGCCTCAGCTGCAGGATTGTTTGGTTTACTGTAATTAGATAAATTAATTAGTACATTAACTTCTAATGCAGAGCACAGTTCTGAAATGAGTTGCAGATATTTGTTATTTTGTAAGGATTTAAAGAACAAACTCTTCCATGACAGGTCAGTTATACAAAGCTACCAGAGCTCTGTGTGTGTGTAAGAGGTTTTAAACTCCATAAAAATAAAGTATAGCACAGAGAAAGTTACAATTGGGTTACTTGTTATTTTTAAGAGGAAGAAAAAGGTTTGTGTGAGTTAGTTATTGCACTTTCATCTAAGTTGGTAAGCATCAATGCATGGCTGGCTTGGCCTAACCTACAGATAGTGAAACAATATTTCAAAGCCAGGAAGCAAAAAGCTTCCTCCCTGTCCTTTGCTTGTAGTGCTCCCACTTACATCACCTGTATGATGCCTGAAATTGTTTTTCTGTGTTGTTGGGGTGGTTACATGTTCTGTAAAAGGTGCAACTTGTTAAACACCTGGATGATGGTGCTGCCAGACTTTTCAAGGTCCAAAATCTCCCTGGCCAGAAGACTTTATACATAACTCCCTGTTAACAAAGGGACATCTGCCAGTTTATGGTAAATGTAAACCAGCACATTAAATGAGGCTTTCTGCTGCCTCCTCACTCATCCACCCATGCATGTCAGGCTTTCCACACCGGGATTCTCTGGACGCATTAAACATGAATTTTGGTTTAGTAGTTGAGTGCAGTCCTGTATTTTATTAAAGAGCTCACTTGCAGTGAACAATGTCACATTACTAAAACATGTTTGTCTCTCAAACAAATACAGGCCAGAAAGCAGGTACAGGTTTTTCCTTGTTGGAGAGGGAGCTGGGATTGATATTGAGGCATGGCTGACATCACCAGCCTAGAACACCCTGGTCCTGAAATGCTACTGCCACAGCAGCCTGAATTAAGAGATGATCCTTTGTGCTGGACCCAGACCTGAGGCTCTTTGTTCTCATGTCCCACTTTCTGTCTCTTACCATCTCCCTCGTTTGTCATCTTGCTCTTGCTTTCTGCTTGTATCCATTCTTTTTCCGTGCTCCCCTCCCTTGTTGCACTTAATTCCTCCTCATTCCTGGGTGGGAAGGGCTCAGATCCCCCTGCTGCCCCAGCACTCAGAGCCCACAGGCTGGGCTGTGCTGGGGCCTCCTGATTGCCTTCTCCAGCAGTGGTCAAGTGGGACTCAAGGAGCTGCCTATGGCTTCACCCATAGAGAGATGCTGGAATAAAGCAGGGAAATGGCTCTCAAGCAGAGCAGTGGTAGGATTTTAGTGCCTTGAGTTCTCTGTTATTCCTTGGCTTCTCTAGATTGCCCTGATGCTGCTTGGGTAGCCTGGCTAAGGGTCTACAACACTATTTTGTATCACAGAAAGATTCCTTTAGTGTTTCAAAATGCCAGCCTGCCTTTCAGCCAAATACCAGCTATTCTGTGGGGTTATTGTCTTAGCCAGTCACTCATTTAAGTGCAAACTGCCACGTGTGCCACTGGCATCACATTGGGGTCTCCCTCTCACAAACAGAGAAAGGCAATCAGAAACACTTATTTAATGTAATTTGTGATTCTGTGAATTCAACGTTTGCAGAAGCTGCCAGGCTGCCACCCCAGGGGACTTCAGCAATGTACTTCTATATTTGAACTTTAAGTGGGGGGAGGAGAAAAGAGGAATGAAAAGAGACATACATAAAGGCTTATGAGACATTTTCTAAAATTTAGGAAATGAGAGTCTATAAAACACACTTCAGTTCTAGTAATGGGGATAGAATTGTTTCTGCAAAATCAGTGATTGCTGCTGAAAAACATCAGTGTCACCATCTGAGCTTGCTCTCAGATGGCTTTTCAGTTCAGGTGTCCCTGCTCCAAAAGTCTAATTAGAATGAACAGTCTCTCCATTTCTTCAGAAATGGAACCCAAACCAATTTTGATGCTGGCAGGTTTGGAGAACAGGTGGGCATGATTAGATTTCTGACGCTGACCAGACCCTGTGCTGAGTCTCCTGGCACATGGCACCTACCTCATGTCTTTTGTTTGCTTATGATCATTAAAAAGTAATTAGTGAAATTAAGGAGTTTTGATTGTAATACACTGTCTGTTTGAGAACAAGATGGATTTTGGTGAAGGATCTCAATTTAATTCCTGGCACAACAGTTTGTGTTCTGTGCCAGGGATCAAAACATGCACAGCCAGGTCCCTGTGTTTGTCTCTAGGTTTGTGCCTTGGGGAAGGAAGAGCCTGTGGATTCTCAGCCTACTTTGTGTGGCACTGCAAGGTGGGGGGGGCTGCTCCCTCTGCCATTTCAGGACACAAACATTTCATAAATCACAGCCACTCTCAGGCATCTCTGACTATTGTGCAGCTGAGGGAGATGTTGCAGCAGCCCAAGAGCACCAGGGCATTATTTGTGTAGGTGAGGAGTCCCAGGGAATCTGGTTAGCAGCAGTAGCATCTCTTGGTAGAATTCCTTCCCTACCAACCCCGAAGATCCTAACCTGACACTGGTGTCAGGCTGAAACCTCTGGAATTGTTGAGCACCACTGCTTAAATGGCTGTTACAAGGTCATATGTGATGTTTTGCCTGCGCTCACCACCTTCACTTTAATCTGTGAGTCAAATGCCAATGCAGTTGTGCATCCACTCTGGTAGATATGACCATCAAACTCCTCCCAGCCCATCCAGAGTGAGATCCTTACCTGTGGCTTGAGACAGGGTGAATATGCAAATATTCTTTCTAGTTGCAGGGAATTGAATTATTTGTATTCTACATAATTTTTTAATGCACAATTTTGTTCAGCAATTAATATTTAACGGTCTCAAATAAAACTGTCAAACAATATGGTTTTCACAATACAGTTTTAAAATATCTACCAATCCTTCATCCTCTATTATAATAAAAGACTGGAATGGCTAATGTGAGTGGTGATTTAATTTGGTTATGGTTAGTACAAAGATGAGCTTTAATATTTCTCTTTATTTTATTCAGAAACATAAAACCATAGAATGATTTGGGTTGGAAAGGACCTTAAAGACATCCAGTTCCAACCCCCTGCCATGGGTCAGGATGACATTCACTATCCCAATTTTCTCCAAGCCCTTTACAGCCTGGCCTTGAACACTTTCAGAGATGCGACAGCCACAGCTTCTCTGGGTTCCTTATTTCCCACAGGGGTTTTTGTTTGTGGATGCAAAAGAAAAGCAAGAATATGTGAATGCACGGGACATTGGTGATTGTCAGGTGTCCATTTAGTGACTTTTCTCTTCCACCCATTTCTAGTCTGCATGGAAATTTATCTCAGCTTTATTCTCTGGTTATAAGCAATTTGCAACTTGAGCAATAATCCTCATAACCTTTGCTACAGTTGTGTCCTTGATGTAATAGGGAAGGTAACGCATTAGTAGGCACATGTTGAGCTCGGGCTGTACCTGAGATTTAATGATATTTAACTCTGGACCTAATTTCAGTTTACAAGCGATTACACGCTGTCCTCTGGGACATTGCTGCAAAGAATTTTCAAATAAGTTGCAAAATAGTGACGAATTAACTTGTAGTTGTGTCAAAATCAATTATCTTACATGACAGCTCAACTACACTTTTCTGTTTGCTGCACTGCAGTATGCTAAACATCAGCATAAGCATAAACATAAAGTCCTTGTATGTCAGACTCTGGAGCAGATTGATCCTGTATTTCACGGGCATGCAAATCTCCCAGAGGCTTGGTAGAAATGTTTTTCTTACATTCACAAAATCAAAATATTCTTTCCTGCCATGTTTATAAACTGGTGCACCATGCAATCATATAAATTTGATATAATTTGATCAAAATATTCTCATGGATGTTGTCCTGGGTTGATCGAAGTTAAAAACCTCCTTTCAGATTGATTCTGCCAAGGCAATGCTGCGTAAAATCCCACCCAAGTGATTTCTGCAAACTCTTGCTGCAAGGGAGTGAGTGAGGGGACACCCTGTTGTAGTGGGGCTGCCTTCATAGCAGTGATGGGATCAATCCCAGGCAGGGCAGATGACTGGAGAAATGAGCACCAGATCTTTAGAAAAATGTCAACAACCAATTGGATCCAGCAAGCACCCTCACCACACCTGGTGGAGTTTGGAGAGGAAACAGAAGCTGGAAGAATCCAGAGTCAAATCACTTTTTATGTATGAGGAATTGAGAGTTAAATTTTTCATCCTGGAGAACGTGGTGTAATTCAGCTGCACCCACAGATCTGATTGGTGCCTTCTGTTTCTGAGACACTCGCTCTGCACAGAGCTGGTGTTTCAAGTCCTAAACGTTTAGGAAGGCAAAACTTCTTGGTTTGTGCTGTAAAGGTTTCATCACATGCTGTGTGCAAAGAGATGTTATCTGTGAAAGCATAAACTCCTGTGAAAAATCCTGTAATTATATGATTATAAAAATGCACAGAGCCACTTTATCATGGTTTATGTACAAAAGACACTTAAGCAGACAGAGTAGCATTATTCTGTAGGGCTGTGATCAGCTTAAGAAAAATAAAAGATAGTAAAGATCCATCAACATCTGTTTAGGTCAGAATCGCTGTGGGAGAGGCTGATAAAAGTTTGGAGTGGTGTAGTGCTGGAAATCTGTTTTGCAGGTTTAGCACTTGAGCTGGCTCCGTGTATAGGCCTGTCAAATGTTACTACAGAGAGAAATACATCGAGGACTTGTATCGCTTCCAAGCTTTAATTCCTCTGATATATTTCAGAGAACAAGTGTTACTGAAATAGTAGATATTCCTGCCAACAGATTACTGAAGCAGGAAAATACTATTTCAGATGTAGTATTGTAGGTAATGAAGATAGAATAAATGACCCGGCCGTAGAAAATAACATCAGTCATTTATGAATTGTACAGCTATAAAACAAACATTCAAAGCTAAGGAAATCCATTTGGAATGTGTTTTGGCTTGGAACACCCAGAAAATTTTGTGTGATAAATACCCCAAAGTCCAGGTTCTAAGAAAAATGCCAGGAATCAGCAACTTAAACTTAAGAGGCATTAACTTCTAGCTGGAGACATTAGAGTCAATTTTGTATGTTATCAACAGGGAAGATAGTTGGAATAAGTAGAGAGAGTACAGATAAGTAGTAAGGAATAGAAAGCAGAACTGAACAGCAGACAAAACTATTTTGACTTAGAAGTCAAAATACATTAGTGATGAAGTGAGATTTGCCAAAAGTCAAGCTATGCCTATTGACAGAAAGAGCAGCTATGAGAGTAAAAAGAGAGAAGAAAAGGATGGGGGAGTCCTGCTTTAGGAGAAATGTAGTAGGACAGTGGTGTCACCAAAACCAGACAGATGTTTCTGCAGATTTCTGCAAGGATGAATGCGGGGTCAGGAAGATGATGAGTGAAGGGGAAAGAAACAGCCACAACTGAGGCAGGAGCCCAAGCTGAAGGCATTAATGTGCTCCTGGAAGAGAAGGCGGGTGAGCTGCCAGACATGCTCTGAACACAGCGTAGGAAACATGACCTGATAGCAGGGAGGGGTTAATGAATCCTGCCAAGGTGAAAAGGGGTCTTGTCAGAGCCCAGGATGTGCTGACCAGCTTCTTGCAGGTGTTGCACATGGAGGAGATTAGTGCTTCATACAAAGTTTACTTATTTGAAGTTACTCAGGTTTGGGATTTAGCAGACTGAGGCAGCAATGCACATAAACTACACAAAAATCACACTCAGCAGAGTTCAATCACAGTAACACAGCTGAACCACAATCCAAACACACATTTCACCTCCGCTCTCCATAAATGTCTCCACCATCCTGACACTCTCTGTCCCAGCTGCTGGGAAGGACCTGGTGGGTTGAAACCCACTCAAGCCCACTGCTCCCTTCAAATTATCTTCTTTATCCATGTTTTATGTTCCATGTTGGGCTGAGCCAGGTTTACATTCCCCATGCTGGTCTAGAGAACTCAGAAAGACACATATTCATTCCTTGGTGACAGTATTGTATAGCTGAAGAAAATAAAACTTAGTTGCTACATTTAACAGAGTGGGAAAATAAGGTGCATAGCTAGAAGCCTGTTTTTCCAGTCCAAATAATACAAACGTCATGGAATACATTTTGAAGGAAGTAAGAGAATCAATTGCCTAGAAGTAAATGAAAAATGGATTTTAAAAGAACATATATTTATCTATGGTAGATAGTACAAAAGGCAGCTAATAGCTTTCTTTGATAACATAACCAATTTTCTAGGCAAAGAAAACAGTGCAAAATTCTTTGTAAACATAAACAAGTGGAGGCAAATTGCTGGCTGTTGGGTTGCCTGTAAACGTTGCCTTGCCAGGAATTCTGCAGCTTGTGGGAAGTCAGAAAAAAAAAGATGTATGAAAATACCAGCATGAAGCAGGTAACACTCACTGGGAATCCACACAGCGTGTGTGCTGCTTCAGAGCTGCATTCTTGCCAGGTTTGGGCTCCACGGCCAGGGTGGGGTTTACATCACTCCACCCTGGGCACTGAGTGCCAGGGAGGTTCCCTGGTTCCTGGGACTGGCTCTGGGGTGACCCTCACCCTCTCCATTGTCCAGCACGGCTGCTCTGGAGCTACTGAGCTGCACATGCCTGGGTGGGAGCTTGGGGCAGGGCAGAGGTGCTGCTGGGGTGGATGTGTGTATTTAACTGTGGAGAGCAGGACAGAGCCTTTAGTCTTCCCCAAGAGGATGTTGCAGAAGTTTGAAATGTGCTGTTGGCACAGAATTTGTGAAAGAGCATTTGTTTCTTGATGAAAGCCCCTATTTAGGAGTTCACAGTTACTTTTTAACCATTAACTCTGGCGCAGAGTTGACCTCTCTGGGCAGTTTGAGAGCCTGCAGCTCACATCCAGGAGAGCCCATTGTGAAACCTCTTTCCATGAATGTAAAGATTGTTCTCCTACTGGGTGCATCCAATTCCTCATCTTGTTGACAGTTCCCCAGTTGCCCTGATAGGCCTCCCTGTCAGACAACATTTCAGCTTAAAATTCTTCCCACTTGGCCCCTGCATGTTGGGCAAAGTAGTTTCCAGCTGTTGCAGGTAGAGAACATTTTATTAAAGCAGTAATTTATCTTTTTTGTAAAACCAAATTTGTCTATTAGCCTTATTAAACATTATTATTTATAACTGGTGGCAGTGGGAGGGATGCCCCAGAAAGATAAGAACTGACTTGCGACAACCATTTAGATGTTTGGAGTGTCCCCACAGAAGTCTCTGGCTGCCCTAATGCTCTAATGACCAGAAGAATAAATCCCCATAAATTTGTAAGGATCCTGGGATCCTGAAATGTGGCATGATACACCTATAAACACCAAATTGGAGCATGGAATAGAACCAGTGGAACCTCTGCCATCAGAGTTCATGTCTGAATTCAACACTTCTCTGTTTTCCAGGCACTTTCCATCATTCTCCTCTGGTATTTTTTACCTTGAAAAGACTCTGAGCATTTCCTTCATTGAACTCCCTTTGCTGACTCCGTTTTTCACTCTTATTTAATAAGCACGAGGAAAGGGATTACTTAACATACTGCATTATAGAAAGGGTGACATTCTAGTCCTGGCAGGCAAAGGGAGTTTTGGAATTGACTTCAGTGGGGTTTGGATTTTATGCACAATATTAATTTCCTTTTTCGGGAATACTCATGTCTGCTCTAATGTAAATAAATATTACCATGGAAAGTTATCCAACTGCAATTACTTTTTGCATTACATCCTAAATATCTACTTGTACATGACATTTACTAAAGAAAAACACTTGCAAATTACATGTTTGATTAACATTACATCTTTCCCAGTTTAAAAAGGGTATGGTAATTGAAAGCTGCATTACTTAGAAACCATGAACTTTATTTGAGCTCTTCTCTATAACTGCAAATCTTCCCTTTTTTATTGAATATTTCACTGAGCATTTATAATAGGTGGAAGGAAAGTCCCGTTAAAGCAAACATCCCAGAACATGAAGGTAATGAACAGTTCCTGCTTTGTCACTGAACAAACAAAGGTGCACATGAAAGGAGACTTGGGGTACAACAAGGGCTCAGGTTCTGCAACATTGGTCCCTTCCACAACCTCCCTTGTCTCTCTCAGTCTCTGAGACCCCCCCAGGCCCACTGAGAGAAGTTCCCACCAGCTCCCACCATCGTGCTAGGAGTTCACATTTTGGCACCTGCCCAATGTGAAAACAGACACTGCCTTTGAGAACAGCACCCTTGAAAAGAGGTGACAATAACATTCTCAGCTAGCAAGATTCTTCCCAAGGAGAACAATGTCTTTGGAGCTACTCTTGCAGAATGCCATTTGGAGTGTTATTATTCCAGCTCTGGTGTCCAGATCCCACCCTGGCGCTGTTCCAAGGAGTTCAGCAGTGCATTGCTGATCCCCTCCCAGAGTCAGTGCTGGTTTCTCTCGGTGCTGCTGGATGAACTCCTCTGTGGGAAGCTCACGGAGATACCACATGTGGTGCATTTTGTGATAGAAACAAGCTCCTCAGTTTGGGGAGTGAATATTCTGTAGCAGTGTTCCTGGGGGAATTTATCTGTGCTCTTTCCAACTTCTGTATCAGCTCTAAGCCCAAAGTTCCAGTGCAATTTCTGCTTGTCTTGCTGGGAATGTCAGGTCCTTGGGCTGTTGGGAAGCAGAGCTGATTAGGGGAACATGGTTAGTGGAAAAATGAATATGAAGAACACTGGCTCTAAGCCTAAATAAATTTTACCTGTGCTCTTTTGTTGCCTTCTTATGATGCATGTATGATATAAATTCTCAAAATCTATTTTTATGCTATTGCCAGCAGCCTACAAGTTGAGTAAGTAAGAATTATGGCTGTCATAACAGCATCGCTTAGGAGGAAATAAAGGAAAAGACAAACATGTCTATACAGTACCTATAAATCTATTATAAACTGTGGTCTGTGCTTTGCTACAACCTTGTTAATTTAATCTCCATTGCAGTGTACAGTTGGTACAGTAAAGAAAATTTACTGTGCATGGGACTTGAGACCAAATTAACTCATCTAAATACCAGAGTCAAGTCTTGTATGTATGTGTATATACAAACCTCCAGGAGCTTTGGGATGTGTGATGGTCTTGTAGGGATGAAATCAGTTGGCTGCTAATTTGAAAATGCTTTTCATCTCTAATTGCAGATAGTGTTTAGAGATGTTCTTCCCCAGCAGGTGAGGCAGGGCCACGTTCCAGCACTGCTTACATGTCACACTTTGGGACCAATGTAGGAGACACAATCCCTGCCCTAGAGGGCACCTCATGGCAGGAACAGTCACTTGCTCTGCTCAAGGCATGCTGTGGTCCTAAAATCAGTCATGCATGGGCAGGCAGAGCCCAGGTTGTTTGTTTGTGAGTTAAATGTCCTGTCATGGGTTCATTTCACCACATGGGCTGGTCAAGTGCAGCCCATGTGGGGGGTTCATCCCATCTCATCCAGTTTGCTGCTCTGGGAATTGGAATTCCTTGTCAGCCCTCTCACAGACAGATGTGGACAGTGTTGATGACCCTGGAATTCACTTTTTGGCTGTGCCTCCTCCCTGCAGCTCATTTGGGATCTGGGGTTTTGCTTCTACCCTTCTCTCTGGCATATGGTGTGTCCTGGGATGTTGCTCTAGAAAAGATCTAAGCAGAAGTAAAAACAGAATTAAATGAAAACAGGAGTTTTGTGAGAATACCTTTAAAACATGAACACAGTGAAGTCCTGTGGAAGTTTCTGCTCTCAGCCAGGGGTTTATAACCCCTCAGGCCACCCAACTACATCCATTTTACCTTCTCATCTCATTATTCAGAGGTTGGCCACACTGTTCCCAATGGCATTCCTAGAAATGTCATGGCTTTTTTCCTTTCCTTAGGGCTTGGCCCTGTGCAGAATGCTCATTTTCTGTAAGCTGTGCTGATTAATAACTGTATTTCTCTCAATTTTATTTCTGAAATGCCCTTTGCACTCCCCGGACCAGCTAGGTCACCAAGCAGGAGAATGAAAACTGGAAGGAGCCACAATCTAAGCACTCAGGTGGAAAACAAATAAATAAATATCACACGCTGTTTTTATGGAAAACATTAAATAAACCAAATGTGAGGAAGATACTGCACTTGCACTACTCAGGCCTTTGAAGTCCAGGTCTATAATGTATTATTTGTTGTGCATCTGCCACTGCTGCAATATCAGCTAATGGGGGAAAGATGCTTTAGATGTCACTTTAGAGAGTAACAGCACAAGACTTAGTGAGTCCTGGGCTGCAGGAGGGGCTGGTTTGCTGCTCCCTCTGTGGCTGCAGGTAGCAGAACTTAGGACAAGCAGGTGATGGAGTGCATCCTATTCATGGAGGGGCCTTCTGTAGGTGAGGTAACAGCTGTAAGAAAGGAATCCAGGGAAATGCCCATGTCCTTCATCAGCCCAGGCATCCCTGGGAAAGGCCAGCTGGGTGCCCACTCACAGCTACTTTGAGGAGCTGGGCAAGTGGGCACCTCTGGGGCCTCGATCCACTGGGCACAGGCAAGAGTGTAAATCCCACTGGGATCCCTGAGACATGGACTTTGGCTGCCATCCCAGCCCTCTTCCCAGCCTGCCCCACAAATGCCCCTTTGCAGGGACAAGAAGCACTGGCTGTACCATATTTACATCTCCCGGTGTCTTCACCCATCAGAAAATATCTGGTAGGGATCTTCAAATAGTTTTTCATTCCCATTGTTCCACAGAGCTATAATGGGGAGTAGGTCAAAAAGAAAAATCCACCATTTAACTCTGCTTCTAACTCAGCATCCCAGGAGGGAACAGACATGGTGATCCATGTGCTCCTGTGATGGTCCATGGCTGCTCTCCTCCATGGTTGGTGGAGAAGATGTGAGTGAGTCCTGAGGAACTCCCACACAGTGCCTTGGTTTCTGAGGGAATATCTCTGGTAGTCAGAGCAAACAAGTGACTGCCCTGATTGGGACAAACCTCCCTCCACTCCAGCAGCTCCTGACCATGGACTTGGTGTGAGACTAGTGACCATTAATACACTCAATGTCCTCACTCAAATGATGGAGATAAAAAATGTCCTTGTGAGATTTAACCCTAAAGCACCCCAGGTTTTCCCAAAAGGAAGTCTGTGTCTGAGGGGAAAGAACCACTGTATCTCTCCAACACATGGCTCAGCTGAAACTGGTTAAAATATCTGTAAAAAACATTTATTTAGAAGTTGCATAAGCTCCCACTTACTCCTGTACATGAATTAGAGAGGATTCTGTTTCAATGTTACTGTACTTCTCGTATTTGCCACTGACAGCCTATCTACATTATATAAATAATCTCTAGAGCACCTAATTTAGTACTATTACAGTCCAGATGAAATGTTTATGTAATTTCCCTTCTTTTGAGATAAACTTCAGATACAGAGAGAAAATTGACTGCAAAAATGACGTTGTAGGACTCTATATTTATCTTCTCTCAGTGATTTCCATAGCAAATTTACTCCATTTACCATTTGAAGGCTTTTTTTTTCCTGATGCCTTATTGTAAGCATGGCAAACTGAGCATGAAATTGTACCATCATGGTGTGTTTCTCCAAATCACACTTGTCACACTTGTAATCTCAGTAGAGGCAAAAGACAGATTTGGTCTCTGGGCTGCACTTGTAGCAGTGATCCCTCTGTAATTACAAAAAGGCTGTTTTATTAAATACCACACCTCTGCTATCCCTAGGCTGGAGACAGGGAGGGACATGTTGGAATTAATATTTACAGAGGTGTTTTGCAGCCCCAGCCAGGAGCAGAACTTTGGTGTGATAGGCATTGTCAGGAGACAAAATTTAAAAGCCTTTGCCTCCAACTGATTAGTCCCATATGCATCCTTTGATGCTTAAAAAAAGGGTTCTTTTCCTCAGGGCAGTAATAAAATCATCCTTTTCTGTCTCATTGTCTAACTGCAGCCAGAGAACTGCAGTATTTTTGGATATTCTACCAGTCTGCCAAAGGCTGTTGGTGGGTTAAAACAAGTTCCTAGTGAGAAGAGGGAGACAGTCAGGCAGAAACAGACACACACAGAGACAATATAAATCTTATTTAAAGAATGAAACAAAAGGGATCTTTTACACCAGATTTTTTTCTTTACTTTTTACTTTCCTGATCTTTTTACTTTTATGTCTCACATTAGTAGTACCTTCAATCCAGTATCTTCTCAACTCAGATTCGTGCCTGAATGCCCAGGGTCTTTGGCAAAACAAGGCAAAATTTTCTAGAATTGTAGAAGGTGAATCAAACCTCTGATGTCAATCAAAGTCAGGAAAACATCAGCAAATCCACTGAAACCAGAGAGCAAACTGTCAAAACTCCCAACCCCACAGGATCTAATATTGGAGAACACCTAGGGAGGTGGGTGTTTGTGTGCAAAGAGATCATGGGACAAGGGATCTGATGGATGTGGAGTTGTGTAGTGTAGATGCTTTTAAATATCACACAGATTTCATGAGGTTCAGAGTATATGCTTGAGATGAGATTAGGCAGCATATGGTCCTGGTATCTGTGACTGTCAACACATCCCTTCTCCCTTCATCCATAGAAAACTGTCTTCAAGAGGTAGCCTGCTGGTGGGAAAAAAATCACTTATTTATTGGCAGTCTACTCCAAAAGCCAAACTTAAAAAGCAAGAATGGCATATTAGAAAATATTAAAGATCCAAGATTAATTTCAATAAACATCCTTGTGAAATGTTTTGATAGATGGTTATATTTAAAGGGAGTGGCAGAGAGTAATTTTGGATAAAAAGCTGTGCCCTTTGGTGGTTTTGCTTTGTCCACAGAGGGGCAGGTGTCATTCAGTGAGAACCTAACTCCTAACCTTTGAACTGCTCCATCCACTTCATGGTCTTGGTGCCCAAGGAAATTCAGTGTTCAGCTTTCCCTGGCATTAGATGGGGGAGGGAGTTTCTGACTAACATCCATTTTTGATGTGCAACAAAAATGCCATATGGAGTCAAATTGGTGATCAGGGCTGCTTCAAATAGAGTGTTATTTCTTATTTGTGACATCTTAACAAAAAAATCCCTTCAAGCTTGTCTTTTAGTGCTGAGCTCTCACATCTTATTGGCCAAGTCCTTGAAAACAGGGAACGATCTGGAGAAGTCTGTTTGACTCAGGCATTTTTCTGTGTTTTATTTCAAAGGCTCCTATTATTAATAAATTGTAAAGAACATTCTTTTAATCTACTGCTGTACCTTCTCATTGCCATGAATTCATTTCCTGTGATGATCATGGCAACACAAAGGGTGGCTCTGTAAATTCAGGGCTGTGCAGCGAGACCTGACAGTGCAGGGTCTCTACAGCACAAGGCATGGAGTGTTCCCAGCTCCCAGTGTTGGGTGGCAATTAGCTCCCTAATGCTCCCAACCTTCCCACTTCCCACCTCCTCTCACTGGGGATAATATTGACATTTAGAAGCTGCAGACAAATGCTGCAGTAAGGAAGGGAATGCTTTTTTAATGGAGGCTTCTGCCATAGCTGGGAGAGAGCAAATGTGTGTACACAATTTGCATGCATTTCAATGTGTATCTCCTGATAAATTTCAGGGCACTGTTTGTTTCAGGGGGAAAGATAGCTGATGTAGTTACCATAATTGAACTAAGTCTATTTTAAATATTCTAATGTGGGAGAAAACTATTCTCTGCAAAAGGCCAAAGTGAGCCTGTATATCTATGAAATCACATTTCAGTCGTCAAAATAGTCCTGGACTAATACATAGACCTTTTTTTGCTCCTGGCACAGATAAAAGTCCCTCTAAAGGCTTGATGGCAGTGATGGATCCAGGACACTGCTAAGCCTGTCACTGACTGAGCCATCTCCTTAGTCCCTTCTGTCCTTTGGCTTTATCCATTGTTGGTTCCTGCCTTAGCCCCAGCTCTGGCTGCTCTGGGGGACAGGTATGGACCTGGACCTGTAGGCTTTTAGCATAAACCCCACGAACACATCCAGGACTCTGGCTAAATACCAGGTGCAGCAGTGCTGTTGATGTCTGAGTTTTGGGACTTCACTTGTCCAGATTAGGGCAGGTTGCCCCCACAGCTTGGGGTCACCCCTGTGTCTCTCTGGTGCCAGGATCAGCCCAGTGACAGGAGAGCTCAACCAGTGATGAGGTGAAATTCCTCTGAAAAGCTGCTCCCCACTTTACCCTTTCTTCATTAGTGACTTGGACTCTCAGCATTTCACACTTTGAGCAAAGGCTTGTCTACCCCAAGCCAAATCCTTCAGGAATTGCTTCCCCCCCGTATTCTGTTACAAACCAACTTTAACGGTGTCTTTTCCTTGAATAACTTTGTTTTTAGGGTAAAGAATATAGAAGAGGCATAGGAAATTGAATATAGTCATGTTCCATCCCATGAATACAGCAGACAGCTTCTTGTCTGTACATGTGTTTAGTTACTTCTCATGGACTTGGGTTGAAGACTTCCAGCAAAAACCATCCAGCATCTTCCAAATTTGACATTGGGAATGGTTCTGTGCAGGGCTAGGAGCTGGACTCGATGGTTCTTGTGGGTCTCTTCTGCATATTTTGTGATTATATATGCACATATATCCATAAAATATAATTTTATATATTCATAAGATTTTTAAAATTATTCTTTACCCTTTTTTTGGGGGATGTGAGGTGGGAAGTTTTTATTTAGTGTAACTTAATTTTTAAAGAACTCAAGACACCCAGGAAAATGGCAGAAGTGGTGCAGGGTGGAGCAGAGGCAGGTAGGCAGCAGGGAATAATCACAAAACACACTAAAACACAGCAGCTGGAATAATCCAGCAGATTTGGCACTGAGCTTCACTCTATTTATACCATGGCACTGGTGACTGTGGTGAATTAGGGAATGATGGTAATAGGAGCCCAGATAAAACATGCATTATTATCCATCTGTTATCCATGGCAAATTTTACAAAAGTGACAAATTCAATTTATTTTCATTAAATTTTCCAGTTGCCTGGAGTCCAGGAAACAATGTGATCCACCTGGATTTTTTGCCTTGTGTCGGACCTAAAAGGAAATCTCTAGTCCACAAATGATCAAGATTAGTATTTGCTTTGCTTTCATGAAAGGTTACCTGTAGAGTGCCTCACATTCATTGGGAAATTTATTTCCTGATGAATCCAATTTACATTAATGTGGGCTCATTAAAAGATAATTATTGTGCTGAGAAGAGGACCACAGCATCCATCAATAGAACATCTGTAATTGTTTTAGTCGTATGATAAAGAGATAATTCTGAGTTCATCTTTTCATAATGCCACTCCTATAAATGTCAAAACTGGATCCTTATTGTAGCAGCTATGGCAAAACTTAATTACTCTGATAATTATTATCAAGAAGCAGATGTCTCGCACCAGCTCACCTTCTCTCCATTAGCACAGTATAGAAACCTTTAATGTTTTAACAATCAGGACTTTGAAAGAGACTACAAGGGTCATAAATGTTAAAATATCTGGATCAGCCAAGCTTTGCTTGGAGGAAATTAGCACTTTTGAAGGCAGCATTTGGAAACTGTTAAACAGTGGTCCAGCTGCAAAACTCTTCTGTACAGTTTCCCAACATTGGAATAGATTTAGCGAAGATATTAAGGAGAAAATTTGGTTTTGGTTTCATGAATTTTTCACACTAGAGTTCTGATTGTGTTATCAGGCTCACCCCCTGGTTAACATTATGTAATAATAAATAGCAGATCCTTGCATTTTTAGAGCTCTATATCTTCTTGTTCCAAGTATTTCATAAAGTAACTAATTAAGCATCAGAGCACCTGAATAAACAGGGAAGATGCCCTGTGCAATAGAGCTCATGGTTTTTAGCCTTGATAATTTCTTCTTGGTGTAGGCAAACACACACTTGATAACAGGGAGGAGAAAGTAAAGGAAATGAAGAGCCAGGAAGAAGCAGAAGGGCAAATAAAGGATCCAGTCCAGTGCTGGAAATCAGTGAAATTATGTGTGAGGTGGTGGGGATGTCCATGGGTGCTACTGGCAGAACAGATAAATCTCTCACCTGTCAGGAAGAGTGTAACAGCCAGTAGAAAATTTACTGGGGACTGTAATTCCATAGCTGGGAGTGGAACTAAAGGCACAAACAGACCTCATGGTGTCTCTTCCACCCAAGGGACATCCATCCTGGGATTCTGTGATGCCACGTAAGTGCCTCCATGGCAGCAACTGCTCTGCCTGTCCATGTGCATCTCTCCAGTGAACACTTTTCTCTGCCTCACTGGAAAATTTACGCAGGAAAAAATATTTACTGATGCTTCTGACAGTCAGAAACCCCAAACAGTTGAGAGTGAATTCATAAACAAACTGACTGCAGGGGCTCTGAATGTCCAGCAAAAAAAAAAAAAAGTGGACTAAAAAGAAGAGAAAAAACTCAACATCATTTGATTCAAAGGACATGCATTAAATTCTCATTCCTAAGGTTTCCTTTCTAGTTTGTACTTGCAAAAGGCACTTGCAATTGTAAGGACATTTTTCAGCCTGGAACTTTGCTCATTTGTTTGAAGAACACCCTCACTAGGAACCGAGTCACGCACCCAGGTTTGGAGTAGCGGCTGCAATCTACCACTTTGATTAAAAAGTCTAATTTAAAATTACAAATGCATTTTTTAAACCATTCTTTCAGCTCTGTAAATGCTGAGATCCTTTGTGAAGTGTAATACAGTTACTTTCATGTAGTAATACAGTTCTCAGTGTGTCTCAGATAACATCAGGCTCTTACATATTCTGACTAGGCAATGAATTTCAGTTAATAATGATGTTTGGGACATTAGCACCTTTCATCTGGAAATACTGAAGAGATACAAAAACAATTCAGAAACCTCAGAGCAGGATTTCTGATAGGCTGACCAAGGCATGAAATGTGGGCCATGTTTCATGCCTCACAGTGGGTCAGGCTCTTCTCTTTCCACCCCAGGCTCTCAGATCATTCCCTGTACAATGGGCTCAGAGCCAGATCTAACATTGTATTTTTATGGCACTGCGAAGCACAAACCACCTCCCACTGCTTCTTACATTTCACAAAGGTGGGAATATGACTGTGATCCGGCTCGGCTCAGGAGTTCATCCATATTTAGAAAGGCATTTAGCACATCCCAGGCCAAGTTTACACATGCATATGCATGGCTTGGAGCAAAGCAAACACTCTAAGACCAAACCCAGCTCGCATGAGGGAACATCCAGTGCTGTTACACGGCAGCAAGACTGAGCAGGGTGAGTCTGGCATGAACCCCAGGCCCCTGGCTGCCCCAGCTGAGTGCTTTCATACTTCCTCGCTGTTCTTCCCCACAGCCTTCCTGTGCCACATGCTTTGCAGAAAAATTGTTTCCCAAAGATAATCCAAAGACACACAGCATCATTTTACTGGAATTACTACAGAGCCCAAAGTTGTCATGAATTCACCCGTGCAGATCACTGAGATAGCAATGCTGTTTCTACTCAGGGCTTTTTATCTTAAACCATCCCATGATTAGAAGAAAGTTCTGTATATCACAGTGGAAAGCAGGGATCCTTGAGTTCCCTCCAATATTTTTAAAGGCTATCACTACCACAGATAGGGTAGAGGAAATATACCTGTCTGTGGAAAGTTAGATGGAAATAGATACAGGCTGTACTTGCAGCTGAAATAATGACTGAAGGAGCTGTCTTCAGATGAAGAGCACACTTCTGAAATACCCTGTCGCAGAGCATTTTTTTCTGAAGTTAAACCTAGACAGAGTCTCTCCTAGGAATAGGGAAAATTGATTTGCTTACTGAATTGCTCACAGGAAAAGCTGATGTTGAAAGTTAAAGTAATTACAAAGAATGGAAAACAATTGGGTCCAAATCAGAAGGTTTTTTAAAATCACTGCTCCTGCCTTTGACTCGGGCAGTATTGCAGGGGTCTGCTCCCATCACAGCGAGGATTTGGAATGCATAAAGACACAAGCACTCATTGAGCATATGCAGTAATGTCTGAAAAACAGATCTATAATTTCTTTCTTCTCCCTCTTGCTTGGTTTACCAAGGTGTCCCTGGGGTGCTCATTGTTAAACATATTCATAAAAGTCCTCCAACTCCAAGAGAAGTGAAAGATACAGAGAAAAATTCTGCTTTTGGTTAGAGCTCAGCAGCACCAGTAGAATTTGCCAGTGGCTCAGCTCCTCCCTCGGTGTAAATTAGCACTTACCACTCCAAATGGAGTTTTGTGGTTTCCACCAGCTTGTTCTGCTTGCAGCATTATAAGTGACAGCTGAGTTTGGCTCATCCTACTAGAACAAATAGGAAAAGGAGAGAACAAAATATCCTTTGCCAGCACTTTCCAGATGATCTTTCTTTGTGATAGAAGTATTTGTATTTTAATAAGTGCATTTTTCACACAGTCCAGCTACTTTTTCTTGAGCCTACAGAGGGATGACATAAGCAGATCCTCAGTGGGGGCCAATTGATGGAGCCTCAGCAGTGAAATGGACAAATTTTTACAGCATAAACTTATAACTCCTCACCTGTAACCAACAGCATCTTTAATGTGAGGTGGGGCTGGTGGAGCAGCTGTGAAAGGCATCTGAATTATGCAGTGATCTGGCACAGACTGGAATTTTCCCACTGAGGAAGTCCCTCCTTGCTTTAGTGGTGATTATGCAACACCAGCTCTGGTTTGTTGCTCTTACCTTTTCCTTGTGTTAGAAAATAGCATGTGTACTCTGAAAATCTGCACTTTCCTTATGAGATCTCCATCTTGTGCTTTAAAATCTATATTATATGAAATGTCAATCTGTCCATTTCTCTCACTCTGAATACAGTAAGTATCAGGTTAATAACAATGACTGGTAGAACACCAGCTCCATGGGAATTGGGATGGGTTAGCTGAAAAACTCCACTGATTGAAAAAGAGATAAAAGCCATGTCATCCTGTCACCTTGAAGGGTGACACTGCTCCCTGCTCATCCTTCATTCCCTCCATCTCAGCACCAACTGCTGCTCTGACAGCTCCCACAAGAATCCAAAGGCTGGAGAGGGCTTGGCCAGGCAGCTCATCTCTGTACCCTGAGCTGCAGCACGTGGGGAATCAGCACACTCCCATTTTTCTGGAACATTCTCCTTAGGAATCTCTGCCTGTAAGAGACTCACCAGACCCCAAATAAGCCAGCAGAAACATCAGTGCTGTTTTTAAAATGGCTCTAACCTTCTGTTGTCCTCATCACTGATTTGTGATTGGAAAAAAGAGCAGAGTAGGACTTGATAGGTGACCTCTGACATGAAAGAATACAGCAGTGCACAGCCAGAAAGGGAAAGATAGAGGGAGAAAAGATAAAAGGGAAAGTTTTAGGTACCTATAATGCATCACATGCACGTATATGACTGAGAAAGTATAAGAAACCATATGTTTCTTATTCCAATTGTCCTCTGCACCCTTCTCTCTGAAGAAGGGATAGTAATGAAGTTTTATTACACATAAAATTAGCTTCTCTAAGTGCTACCATTAAATAGATAATAAAAAGAGTTGCCTGAATCTTGCAAAAGAATTGTTTTTTAAAATGTCAGTTAATTGCTAAATGACTCCAGCTCCTTTCTAACTACTTTATCTTTGCAACAGTGAAGACTTCAGCAACTGACTGAAAGGTTTTATGTCCCTCTTCTTCATTCCCTGCAAGGAAAGGCATGAGACAGAGGAAGCCTCTTACACATTGCAGCAACTTTTGGTGTTGGAGCATCCAGTCTGTCCCTGGATCCTTTAGTGTCCCCAGGACAGACTGACCCACCTAAAAACAGCTCCTTGGGCTGTTCTGGGCTCTCCCAGGCCCTGGCTCAGCCCTGCTGTCACCTGGATGTTCCAGAAGGAAAAGTTACCAAAAAATTATTGCAATCATGCTTTCAAATATAACTGAACATCAAAAGGAATCTTTTTTTTTTTTTTTTTTTGATTGGTGGGGATGGGTCTGTAAGTCCTGAGTTGGAGTTTAAAGCTGTTTCAGGTGAGATGTTCTTCCCTGGAGCCCTATACAGAAAAAACACTCCTTGCCACCAAATCTTGTCATCTTTTCCAGTTTTTCTTGGATGAAATGTCCGTGGGAATCAAATGTCAAGATTGGTTCAATTTTTCTTAAAATCTTACAGGATCTCATATCAAATAGGTGGAATTTTCTCCAGCCAAAAGGCCACCTCTAGGCTGTGGCCAAACTCTGCACCAAGTTTTAATTGGGAGCTCAGAGAATTAATTAGGTCTGTAAAATCTGTTGGCAGTAATGAGAACTCATGTCCATCACCAAAGCTGGAACCTGTGGCTGAGCAGACAAATTGCTTGGGAACACATCCAGCACTGACTGTTTTATTTGAGATCCCAGTGACTTCCATGGGAATTCCTTTATGGAAAGTCAGTGGAATGTGGCACCCTGGACATTGCTCCTTAAGAGAATTGAATGACTTCAATGATTTCTATGACTTCAACTGCTCCACAAGACAAAGGAGATGGTCTGAACCATGTGATGTAGTTCTGGGGTGAATGTGTGGCTGATACAGGAAAGCCAGGTGAGAATTAAGCAGGTTATCTGAAGTACTTGTGAATAAACTCCTCACCCTATGCTGTCAAATTGTTTCTTCTAGATAGATCCACAGAAAAAAAAAAAAAAAAAAAAAAAAAAAAGACTCAAGTTTGCAGAGTTATATCATATTCCTGAGACAATTTTCCATATCCTGGCACATGAAAATGTAAATTTCTTTAGGTGTGCTGACGGTCCTTCTGAGGAGAGATCAGAGGAATCTTAAATGTCTTAAAGCAAATCAGCTCTCCAGATATGGTTGTGCTTTTGAATATGCAAAATATCATGACTGGAAGGTCTTTTAGCCAGGAGTCTCTGAGCTGATGTTGTTCAGGCCATTGACGATTCCAGTTTCTCTTCCCACAGTGCAGATGTTCACAGTGCTGGAATGCTATTTATGGGTAAAGAAAGATGCTATTGCAATGTTCTGGTAATGAAGGGAGGGTTCTGTGGGTTCATTGCTTCTTTGTTAAATACAAAACCCAATAAAGGGATTTGGAAGATGTCTGGGAGGGATAACTAGCAGAGAGTGAAAAAACAGGGAAAAGGAGAGACTGATTGAATGGTATAGATGAGAACACACACAGGCAATTCCCTCTGGTTTATATTCTGATCACACAACAGTGTTACTCTGCAGTAACTCCTTGAAGCTAATAGTTTATAAAACAAAATTAGTCTGGAGAGAAAAGCAGGTATTACACATTTGTAAAAGGGGAAGTAGAATTTGACCTCATGGAGAGACATTAGTGAGGAATAACTGGGAGGGAAATTCTCAAAAGTCTTAAATTGCACTTTGAAATGGATGTAGGGTCTGTGTACCTGTGATGACAGAAGATGCACAAGTACAAGGAGCTTTGTGCAGCTGCTCCTCGAGGGGCCTGGCAGCCAGGGCTGGGTTTGTCAATGCCACGAGTGTGCTCCAGCAAAGCCAGAACCACCTCAGACAGCACTGAGAAACCTGGTGCAGCATCAACAGTTTACACACTTCAACCCAATCACACATCAGCTTTTAAACTTTCTATCACTTCTAAAAGTACACTTTAGGTTCCTGATATTAATAACTTTTGAGGATTTTCTTCTGCAGTTGAAGCAAGTCAGTGATTTCTGTTTCTTGGGTTATGTGGATCTTGCCTTTGGTTACTGGGGCCAGTTTAAAAAGTGGCAGTCACTGCATTGGGTTTGCAGGGCTAGGTTTTGTTGTGGAGGACCACAGGGGTGTGAAGACTCTGTGAAAAGCTGCCAGAAGTTTCCCCATGTCCCATGGGGCCAACACCAGCCAGCTCCAAAACAGACCCAACACTGGCCAAGGCTGAGCCTATCAGGAATTTACTGGAATTACAGAGTTAAGGTGGGGAAAACCCCAAACCTGTGCATTTGCAGCTGGTGGGATGACTGAGAACATGTGAGAGGAAGAGCTCTGCAGACCCCAAGGTTGTATTTTCTGTCCCCTATTCAGGTGAGGAGGGGTGACAGAGGGCACCTGGTGCCTCCAGGGACACCCCAACCAGACACTGCCAAGGCAGCACGTTTGGACTGTTTGTCAAGCTGTCGTGTTAGTGTGGGCTCTGGAATGATTGGTGATTTCAGGATGTTATTTTCTAAAGAAATTGGAAATGCTAGGAAATGAACTCCTAAAATACTGTGTAACGTGTGTAACTCCTCTGAAAAGTGTTTTGGAGTATCAGCTCTTTGAGGAGGTGAGCACTGTGCATATTAAAATGATGCCTTTTCAAAGCTCTGAGCTGTTGCTAAAATGCTACAATAAAAAAGTCATTCCCTCCCAAACACATTACCAGTTAAGACAAACACAGGATTTTAAAAAAAGCCATTCCATTCCTTGGTGCTGAGGGCAAGGAAACAATCCAGAGGCTGCAACCTCATGCCAATGACCTCCTGTGTGACTCTGTGTTCCTCTGAAGAAGAGCATCACTCTGGGGTTGTGGCTCTAATTAGGGGACAATAGGCAGGAAGAGCTCCAGAACTTCTGAATGGGGTCAAGAATACCTTTTGATCAACTAACAGAGGAATCTTAGGATGAAAGCCATGAATGTTAAAAGCCATTTCAAAACAGCATTGGAATAGGATAAGCAACACTTCAAGCACCTGAGATCAAATAAGCAATTGTTTTGTGGAAATTCTTGATCAAAGAGACAGCAGTTCCCTGCCTGCTGCATCACCAGGCTGTGAGAGGGGGAAGTAAGTACCAAAATTCAGGTGTGTCTCAGCTTAAAACACTGTACAGACATGGGCAGCTGTACCCTAGAGGAGCTGAGGATACATCCCTACCTCCAGCACTACAGGAAACAACAGAAGTATTTTCCTACTTGAGTTCCAGATGCAGGGAGAAAAAAGGATGTTACCAAGGGGAAAATGCAATATGCTGACCATCTGGTGAGGCACTTGCAGGCAGGGTGAGATCTCAGCTACAGGAATGGAACCCCCACATCTCTCTTAGCCAGACTGCCAGGCAGTCGAGATGCAGAAAAAGATTTGGCTATTAAGAGGTGCTGTGAAATACCATGGTACTTGAGAGGATTAACATAACCAAGTGCAGGCTTCAGCTGCTTGACTCTTGTATGTTTTGCACTTATGTAACATAACGTAGCAATAAATAATGTAGCATTGCATTAGAGCATATGTTGAACATTAGCAGGAGTGATGTCACACACTAATTACCGTGAACAAATGACCTATGATTTCAAATCTATTATTTCAGAAATGTGTGAATTTAACCCTGTTGAAAGTGAGAAGGACCAAGCAGATCTTTGCTGAGGAGGTTGGCGTGAGGTCAGACCAGGGTCTCAATCCATGGGAGTGGGATCAGCAGATCCCTGGGCTGGCAGAGGCCTGGCTGGGACCAGAGCTGGAGACAAACACAGCTCCAGCTTAGCTCAGACAGTGGCTGAGGGTCCAGGACTGAGCTGAAATGCAGCCTCTGGGTCCTTGGGCTATGGGAGGTGGTCCCAGGCTGGGCAGGGCTGTCCTGTGCACCCAGGACCCTGAGAGAACAAACAGCCCAGCACAGAGAGCAGGACTGCAGTGGCACTGCCAGGGGCTCTCTCCAGTGGGGCTCTTCCCCATTGTCCAGGAGCACTTTGGGAGTCACTCCCAGCTGTGCCAGCCCTCTGCAGAGGGTCTGGTGTGTCATTTGTGCACAGAATCAGTGCTGGAAGAGACCCACGAGCTCATCCAGTCCAACTGTATGACATTGTTTCAGTTTGACCAGAGTTTGACTTCTGCTTACCAAAAGCAACTTCTTTCCAAGCTAACTTTTTAACCATCCCATCTTTGAGAACCTTACACAGAGGGATGGGTCGAATTTGGAACTGTCAATGCCAAATTCTCTCTCTTGTGCAATGCAAAGGTTACATTGGTGTTCAGCCTTTAGATTCTGAAAGCTGTGTAACAAACTAATGTTTACAGACTATCATTCCTTATTTCTCTCCTTGGAATCAGGCAGAGCATAGATATTTTTGATAAATTATTAAATATATCCACCAGGTAGTCAGGTTGAGCAGTGTTCATCCTAAAGGCTCAAAAAATAGCACATTGCAAGTGCAGTTTTTACATATTATGCAAGACTTCTGCAAGCAGAAGTGAAGAGTGGGAGAGGTGGAGATACAATTCCATGTGTTGATGGAGTGATTACTTCAGGAATCCATTTATGTTTGCTAAAAAACTTCATGCAGATTTGTCCAGGTCATTTGGAGCTCTGCCTCTCAACTGTGCACATGCTGAGGATTATGAAACCCCACTGAGTTCTCATCTTCTGAATTCCTTTTATCTTGTTTTCACTTTGGACTGCATCATACTGAAATTTAGTGGGAATATGTTACTTTCCTAACTGCAGAGTTACCATAATGCATTTAACATGGCCTGCATATCAATTACTTTCCTATAATCACAGATTAAAGAGTCTGGAACAGTGCATATAAAGAAATCAAGAATTTAGTTAGGTTTTATAACTGTGGGCTTACAGTCAGTGAGAAATAAAAATGCATGCAGACTTGGTTTTCCTTCTCTTCCCTTCTTTGGGCAGCTGCCCAAATGTTGCATCTCTGAGTTAGAAAAAGGAGTTGGGTTTGGCTCCTGTACAGATTCCACATTCACTGAGCTGCTTTCTTCATTTAGTGAGCCCTCTCTCTGAGCAACACTGGCTGCATTCATCTTTATTAGGCTGTAATGGGAGTCAGTGCACGGGAAGCCTTGATCCTGAGCTCTGCATAAAACTGCAGCTTGCAGATGCTCTAATCCTACCAGCTATTAGCACAATAAATTTGTAATTGATATATAGGTGTAAGTCTTCCACATCACCTACCTGAAAGCAAGAGTTATGAAATTTAATAAACTGCCTGTGTCCTTGGAGCTGTGATCTCCCTTCATAGAGGAGAACAGAATGTCCATCAGTGCTCCTGACAATTATTGGAATCATTGTTAATGTACTATGAGGAGTAATTCACCATCAGGGCAAGCTCTGAGACACAGTAGGCAAATTTAAAATATTTTATTGTGCTAATATTACAGTTACAAGTGATATTTTAAAGCAATTTGCCATGATAATGTCAATGCAGTGCTAAGTAGTTCGTTTTAATGCTGTTCACAGAGAAGCTGATATCCACACAGATGTAGCAAAGCTTCTGAAAGACTGGCTTAATACAAGGGAAAAAGCAAAATCAGTGTGATCCAGAAGAGTTGTGAGGAGAAGGATGCTGGATGGGTTTCTGAAAGGGTGTGAGTGCCTGGGACAAAGCAGTGTTGAGTTGATTGCAGCCAGGACACACCAGTGACTCCACCATGGAACTGGTGCAGTGCAATTTACATCTTTTTCTTTCTGAGAAAAACAGAAATGCTATAAACATATGCAAAAATAGTTAACTGTTACCTCCAAGGCATTATTTCACCACATTTCTAGAATATTAAGTCAACTAATCACGTCTCTAATAAAGAAATGCTGTTTTTCCTCAGCACTATGCAAGGGAAGCAGCATCTTCCTGAAGGTGTATATTTGATGAACTGCAGCACTGATTATTTGATTGATTTAACTATCAGAGAGGTTATAATAATAATAAACCAATTCAAGACATCATTAACTAGCAGAGCATTTGAAATAATACAAATGAGACAATGATTCATGGGCATGTTCAGATCTATTTTTGTGGACTGTTGGGGTCCTCAGGTATATAGAGCCAGTTTACACAGAATTATGAATACTTTTGTAATGCTGTTTTCTGAGATAAATTCTTGATTATCACTAGTTTGGAATCAAGAAAAAAACAAGAAGAGCATCTCCAAAGGAAAGGAACAGTATCTCCAGAAGAAGTTAGAAAAATGCAGAAATTTACAGGGAGCTCAGCATGGGTTAAGAATGGGAACTACCTCCAGCCACCAGATTTTAGGCAATTAGTTACCTCAAATTTGGCTTGGAAGACTTTGGAAAACAAATGGTCCTTGTTATGCTTTTGTTTGTACTCCTTCACCTATGGGTGTCTTGAATTATGCAAATGTGTGCCTTAGTGCAATTGTGGAGACAAATATGATGTCTGTGAGTGCTGGGGATGCCCAGGGTAAAGGCTGACTTTTAAGACTGATGTGAAGCTGCTGTGGGATTAAAGAAATATAATTTTTAAATGCATTCACTTGATTGGTGAAACATGTGAGTTTCCATTGCTGTCTCCTGTAGTCCATATAAGTTTGCCTCCCCACACTGACGGTTTCAGGATCTTTAGAGTAAACAAAGAGTTTGTAATAATGGCTTCCCCATCTCTCCTTCCTTCTGACACCGTGCACATCCTTTACATCCAATGGGAAAAGCTGATCTCCTGCAGAGCCTTTGGAAGGCACTGAAGAGGCTCCTCTTCCCCTCCTGAGCCTCACCGGAGATCAGGTGGCTATTGGAGGTTTCATTCACATTTTCTACAGCTCCTCTTTTTTGCTGCAACAAAGGACTTTCTTTAACTAGGCCACCCATTAATGATCAGATACTTTTATCCTTTCTTGGCAGACCCAAACTCTTTTCTCCTATCCATAATATTCTTCGCCTGTTTCTGCTTCTTAATCAATGTAGGCAGTTTTATTAGTTCCAGGATCTAATTTAACATCAAAAGAATCAGACCACCTCTCTGGTGTGTGAATGACTGGCAGACCTGATTCAGGGAGGACATAAGGCACATTTAGTATTTCATAGAACCAGGTTTTCTGTGTGCCAGCATTGCTGCCTTAAATGCAGGGAGAGCTGAGGGAAACCATGGTGGGTACAAAAGCAGCAGTAAAGAGTTTTTTGTGCCAGATCCCCGAAGTGTGCCTGTAAAAATATTTCCTAAGGCAGCTCTCCATCATTGCTCATGTTAAACCTTTTAAGTCCATGTGTAATCTGGTAAATCTTACTCATCCAGATAGATGGATTTGAATGAGAACTCACCCTGTGAGGAAAGACTGGCCTGGAGAAGATAACAGTTCTTATTTGTCATCCTCTGTTATTGTAACCATATTACAGGGGATAATGAAGTGCAAGGGACAGCAATTAGTTGGTGGCAGCACAAGTGATAAGCACAGCACCAGGACTTTCATATACTGTGGTGTGCAACGCAGCCTATTGATTTAACAGCAGCTTTTCTCCCTTTCACTCTCCAGTGAAAAACAGCACCGAGATTTATGTGAGCAGCACTGCTTTGGAATACAGATCAGGCTGGAGAAACGCTGGTGTGAATCTTTGGATGCTCACAGTTTAAAAAACTCCAGCCTAGGTTAATTCATAAAGTGCTTTGCAAACAGGCTGGATGCCGTGTGGTCCCCAGTAGGGCTCCTTGGCTTTGTTCCTCACACCTGACTGCCCATTAATCTGCCTTTTAACTGTGCCTGCGTGGAGCCACACATGCTTGGAGCCACCAGCAATGTGTCTCTCTCCAGGCCTCTCTGAACTGGGTCACCCTTCAGCCATTGGTTACTGGGAAATTATTCCCTCTGAGATTCCCAAGGCACTCCGTGGGGCTCTCTATTGTCATGTTCTGGCACTGAGATTGTAGAACAGATTATGGGCAATCTGTCAGTTCAGGCTGTTCAAGGAGAGATGAAAAATCAAACACGTGTTGCTCTCACACACTGAGCAATTTGAACAAAGACAACAGAAAAAATATTTTTCTCCCTTTATTATTTCATTATTATTTCCTATTATAATATGGCAAGTAAATAATTAAGTTCTCCTTGAATAAAGAACTCTAATGATGTATGGCCCTTGGCATTATCAAAATGTTCCTGTGAATCTCAAGGGAGAATAATTTCAGGTATCTTGAGTTGGTTTTGATGTTCAGCAGCTTCCACAGATGCTGTGGAGGTTGAACCCCACCCCAAAAATCACCTTTGGTTGCACCTAAGAACACATTTCACTTGTGAGGGCTGAGGCAAATCAACTATGAGATGATGATGCATTTAGATTACTTTGTAATTAATGTTTTCTGGAACAATTTTAAACTTGAAAATGAGAATACAGGAGAATTTATTGCTGATCTTGGAGGGAATTTTAAGATCAGATGAAATCATGACCTTTGAATACAACCAGGCCAGCAACAATGTAGGAATTCTTGTATGAACTTCCAGAACTGTCCAAGGCCAGGTTGGATGGAGCTTGGAACCACCTGGGATGGTGGAAGGTGGAATGAGATGGTCCTCAAGGTCCCTTCCCATGCAAAGCATTCTCTATTCCTCCCTCTCTAACCTTGAATTATGCAACATAATAAGTTGCAGGCTCTGCCTTAGGCAAGGTATGGCTTTTTTTGGCTTTGTCTCTGATAAACAATCATCTGCCAGTGAACATGTTTAATATTTTCACCTAATATTGTAGGTTAAAAAGAGAATTGCGTTGGAAATCTCATCTGGTAAACAAGCACTGAGATGACAAATGCCACAAAAAACAGCTCCAATCACTGTAATGCCTAATGTTTTCTAGTCTTGGTTTTATATCAGCTTCCAATTACAACTACAAAGGCAGAACCCCAATGTTGGTGTAATTAGAAGACATATAAGCAAATCAAGAATTGAACACATATTTCAGAGCTTAGAACAAACAATCCTAATAACCTTTTAAGCCACTAAAGAAGCCTATTTCTTTATGCTAAATAAAGGACATTCTGGCAATGGCTGAACAAGGATGAGAAAGTTGTTGGGAATTGAAATACGTGGGACGGTTTACTGTGGGAAAGAATTCCCTCCCAGCCCTGGTTTAGATGGTTCCTTGTGCTGTCTGTTGGCCAGGGCAGTCACTGGCTGCATCTTCAGCTCTTGGATTAAACCAGAAAACAGCCCCATGGATGCTGCACCCCCTGCACCCTCAGGCAAGTTGTAGGAGTAATGATCCAAAAGGGTTTAGGAGTTTTATTGCGGCAGGGAGGCAGCAGGGGTCAAATCTGCACCAGAAAGCATATAACTGAGTCTGTAATTCTTTTATGGGCAAAGCTGCAGGGATTTCTGCTTGATTAAGGATTGCATGATTGAGGCCAGTGACATTAACAGGCACAATGTCCCCTCTGCATCTAAAATAGTGATCAAACATGACAGGAAAAGCCATATAATAGCAAAATCCCAACACTTTCTTGCTGCTAGGAGTGGCTGCATGCTTTCTGTGCTTCCAAGCTCTATAAATGGGATTTATTTATCTTTTTTTTTTTCTGCCATTAAAAGCAATTTTTGGAACTTCCCTGTTGGATTTAATACATACCTTTTGCCTGTCCAGACTCTGCACTTCCCTAGCTTTGTTTTGAGGCTACATGATCAATAAATGTCACTGCTGAAGTGCTTTGCCAGTTCAGGTATCAGAAATGAAAACAGAAGTTCCAGTTCTCTTTTACTGGTTGTGACAAATTGATTCTTTTTGGTCTACCTTGCATTTCTCTCACTTCATGTATCTGAAGAGTGGGGGATTTCTCACAGCACCAGATGCTGGGCTGGCCTGAACTCCAAGAATCTTTAAAGATTTGTTATTAAATTTGTCTTGTTCTCATGTAAAATGAGAACCAATTGGATTCTTATAATTTGAAACCATTTGTGTATTGGATGTTAAAAATACTAAAACAGAGACTGTCCATGCAGAATGAACTTGCACTTGTAATTACAACTTGTCCATGAATACTCAGGGCTGTGAAATTAGGTGAGGAATTATATGCTTAAAGGACCACTTGGGCACTTTATGGCCAAATAAAAACATAACTATATTCTTAAGTACAGGTGCATATATATTTGTTTAAAAAGAAACAACAAACAATTATTGGATCCCCAGAGGAACCATTTATTCCCTTCCCTAGGAAATAAGAGGACTGACTTGTGCTGAAGGAAGGATTTTTATCTTTGCTGCACGAAACCTTACCAGGATTGTTTTCCAATTACTGTTTTGAGCAACAGCACAAGCTCAGGAATGGATTAATCTGAAACTTTACTTGTAGCTCCCTAAAATACATCCACAGTTTACTCCATTTTGCAGCTGGTTTTGCTGAGACATGGAAGTGCAGGGAGTTTTACCACCTGGTTCAGCTTTTTTCCCCCCCAGAAGTGCATTAACAAACACTCACTTTTCTTAAGAGTTTGTGACACATATGAAATGTATAACTTACATTTCTTCAGAGTCAGTTAATGAATTGAGTGGGCATTTTTGTCTGCTGGAATCTGTCCCTGATATTTTCAATTCCTTTTGCTTAATTTCTGTGTTCTGGAAATTTTTAAACTGTCAGCAAAGACGTTTTACCAGTCTTCACATCATATCAGGAACTGAACCCTACTTTCATTAAGGGGTGGAGAGGGATGCCAGTTAGATTCTTTTGTCCTCAGATCCCATAGGAAGAGGGACAGGTGAGCAAAAGCTACCACTGCAAAAAAAATAGAGCAAGTGAAATATGTACCCACCGAAAAAAAAATCAGAAGAGCTTTAGTCATCCATGCAGAACACATACGACACCTAATTAAACCAGGTTTCATTGAAATTAAAATAAATGGCCTGAATTAATGAATGCAGCTTGTGAGGAACACTCAGCTCCCATTGTGCAGGCAGGCTTTACATGAGGCATTTTTGATAAAACATTTTGGGGGGCAGAAGCTATCACTGCGTGTTTGTACCAGGGAGAAGGGCAGAGGGCAGGACAGAGATCTCTGCTCTGGCACCTGGATGTGTCCCAGCTCCTCTGCTCCCTGCTGGGTGACCTTTGGCAAGTCACATCTCATTTCTGACAGTCTCTGGAAGCATTTTGTAGTCTCCTCAGGAGCAGCAATATTTAGGAACAAAGCATGGTTGTCCCAGTAATGTGTGATTTGCGTGCTGCTTTATTCCACAGGATGGGGCTTAAACAAAATTTATGGGAAATGCTGGCTTGTGCTGGATCTCTGCACAGGAGTGAATCTTACCCAAGATCAATAGAGTCATTCCCCAGTCCTGTGGTTTTTATGAGTGCCACAGCAGAAAGGAATCAGATCCCTCCCCAACAAAAGCACTATGCCTCTGCCAGAATTGCTAAGCTTGGGAAGTGGATAAATACTAAATTCTGGTTTTCCAGTGTTTTCCATTTCTTTGTAACCATTAATGAAATTACAACCCTGTTAATAACAAAGTGACATCCTGGCCATGGGAAAGGTATGTGGGAATTGTCAGCAAATGCAAGTTTGAGTGAAAAAGGTGCAGGTCCTCACCTGTTGTTATCCTGCTGACTTCATCAAGGTTGTACAGTGTTTTCAGAAATGCATGGGAAGTGGTATTTTCAAGCTATTATTTTGATTTTCCATAAGATTTGGCCACCTCTGATGGGCTGGGGGAGTCCAGCACCTCTTCAGCAGAGACTGGTGAGAGCAGCAACTACAACAGTGAGTGGTTTCCTAAAATCCAGTGGCTCATGTAAGGTGGTGGGATCTGAGGGAGCTGCTCCCAGCCTGTCCCTGGGCATGGTTTCTCTCTTGAATGGCACACGATCCTCTGGACCCCAATCCTGAAGGATGCTGAGGCAGAAACTCAAGGGAATTGAGTAGTTTTATGCAGTGTTTCAGTTAATTTTGTTGGACTTTTAAATTCATCCCAAACCTGTGCTTTAGGCAGCTGGATGGATGCAATTTATAGTTCCATGTCCTTAAATGCTGCATGCTGTACCATAGGCATGCCTGGTGCTCACCTGGGCTGTTTGACACCTCAAAAGACCCACTGGAGACACGAGACTCCTGCTTCTCCCTTAATATGGTATTCTGAGGTTAAAGAGATGTTAAAGCTTCTTCTGATTGCTAAAGACCTCATGGAGTTTTACATTAAAGCAGCTCTAGGTCAGTATGCTCTGGCCATATTTCAACTTGGGTAAATCACAGGGCACAGGATTGGATGTTCTGGCTTGTTTTATGCTTCATCCCCTTCATTCTGTTGCGGATCAGTAACACTGTGAGGAGCAAATCTTCTGGCATCAGCTGCCCATGGTAGAACTGCATCCACTTCTACCCAGAACCACTTTGATCTCATTTCCTTATGCAAAACATCTACTGAGAGCACTCAGAGCAGGCAGGGAAAAGAGAACCTCAACTGTGTCAGTATTTGCTCCTTTAATATATTTTGGGATGTGTGTGGGTTTATTTACAAAGCACGTGTAGTTAAATGTCATTGAAAAATATAATTAAAAATCAATTAAGAGACCATTTTAAAAACAAGAGGTTGTAAAAATGGAATTTACAATAATAACCAGACTAAGCATTTGGCATTTACATGTCTACACCAAATAGCAATTCCCTTGTTAGTTGTGCTTGAGTGACAAGGTACTCGCTTATCTCTTGGATATAAATTCCAATATTCTTGTTATTGCTGGGACAAATAAATACCTGCATAAAGACTTCTTGCACTGCCAAGTAACACCAACTGATTAAATTCAGACAATTGGGTTTTTGTTCCTGTCTGGGCCCAGTGCCAAAATTATCCCATTGTATGAAGGGCCAGATTTTGCACTCAGCTTATACTCAGTTAATGCGAGGTAAATACTGTGCTACCAATACAAATCTAAGCACAGAGAGACATTCTGAAATGTTTTTATTTCCTACATAAAACCAGAACATGCAGAACACATAGAAGCAAAAATGTAGGAGTATTTGGCCTATAACACAGCATGGTGGTGAAGGCAATTGTCGTAGACCTCTCCACGGGGGGAGGACGTACCTCACTTCTGTGAGGTACAGAAGTCCCTGTGACATTTTGGCTTCCAGAGACATAACTGGCAATACTCCATAAATCCACTGGAATGCCTATTTATACATATGGAACTCATACCGAAACACACTGGATCTGGCTTTAAATGGTGAGAGCTCAAGGACTGTCTTGCTGGGACATCAAATATCCCAGATTTATAACCAAGCCTGAAATCTTTTTCTTTGTTAATACTTATCCCCTTCCTCTCTCATCTTCATCACAAACAGTTGGGGGTGTTCCTGAGGTTGTTATAAAAGAGGTGGAGACTAAATACCTAAAAAGCATTTTAAACATCATGAGCCTATAGGAAACACTGGAAACAGTGATAATGTCCATCTGAGATGGTTCAGTGTTGAAGGGGGTAGGGCAGGATTACCCTTGGAAAGTTCTCTGCCTGTGCCTGTGTCCACATCCCATCTCTTCCTAGCTATACTGAGGTGAGTGGTTGGCTCTTCCTGAGTTTTGGAGTCAGCCTAAGAGCAAAGTGCCTCTTCCTGGGGTAGTGGAAGGTTGGTGGTAGCTGTGCTGCATTGGGCCGTTTTTCTCAGGTGATGGATTAAGGTGAAACATCCCACACCCTCCTGTTTGATTCCGTGCTGATTGGGTTCTCTCCTGTGCCTGGCTTTGTCTTCTACGATTTAGCTCTCATTCCTCATTACATGCACAGACCAAAAGGAATCAAAACCCTCTTGAAAATCTGACATTGCAGCCCTTTAGAATCTGGATGATATGGAGAGTCTGTTTGTCCTATTTATGACTAATCAGAGGTTTCGTATGTGCCACCCCACGCTCTCATCAGTTCAAGATGCAGAAATCAGCCCCTTTCTTTTACCATTGCATCCTTCTTTGTCTCTGAAGATGTCTATTAAAATCTTACTGTAATACTCAATCTTCTTTTTTCCCAGTTTTCAGATCCATGGATACACTGCCATAACACACATTTGTTTTATGAGGAGGGCTTACTGCAAGTATTTTATTCCGTTTTAAGGATTTCTTCCCTCATTTTTTGGTCCCACAATTCAGAGGGTCGTTGCCTGTGCCATCCCTGCACCCCTCCCAGCAGGCAGCACCCTGATGTATCCCTCTCCAGACATCTTCCCTCTGATCCAGGCAATTTGTGCTCAGACTTGGATGGAATATGGGTTTTCTGTGTTCACATATGAACATCTGCTTCAAATTCCCAAGCCAAGAAAGACAAGAAGCAAATTAAACTATTTGTTCTTCTTTCTCTCTCTTTAATATCAAAGTTATTCCTTACATGCTCCTTAAGCTTCCACTTTTGATCAGGAGATATTAAAAATGGATCTAAACAACTCACATCTTAATCATATTCCTTTGTGAGCAGGGTAAGAGTGAGGGGAGCAGGGGAGAGAAGTCAAAGCTGCTTTGCTGGTCATGCTCAGTATCCAACCCACATCCAACACTGAATTCCCTGCCCTGCCCTGGGAGCAGAGGGGAGACCCTGTCCCTCCAAGGTGCCCAGTGCAGAGCATGAGGCCTCTGGAACATCCTGCAGCTTCAAATCAATCTCTGCCTATGCTGGAGCAGCCTGGGAACAATTCTCTGCTGCTCTCTGATTTGAGCTGGAGACCTGGAAAAGTTTTGAGGATGACTCAGACATTCTTTCTTCCCCCTGGGCTTTCCTGCTGTGCCAGCCCAGCAGCCAAGTCGCTCTTCTGGGTGCCTCAGTTGCAAGTCCTCAAAAATCTCTTTGAGAAAATTCTATAAAATGTCTTTAAGATAACCCAAAGAAAAAGCTGAATGCTTTCACAGTGCTGTGCAGATTTTTGAAAAGATGTTGTTCACTTCAGAGGAAAACCAATAAATTATGGTGTTATTTGGATTCGGTCAATGAAAAATCAAAAGAATAAAATAAGGTTTAGCATTTCCAAGAAACAAAGCTGATTTCATTCTGTGATGAGATCACAGATTTAGTTGCAAGTTCTAATAGAGTAGCTGTGCAAATGAAATAAATTCTTGTGACATATTTGATTCAGTACTGAAGGTTATTCTGATTAAAAAATCAGTACTATATGATTATCAGCAACATGCATTAATAATTGAATAAAAACTAAATGACAGATCTCAAAAAGCAGCTGTCAATGTGGAATAAATATCAAATGTATTTCTGGTGGGTTTCTGCTATTCCACTTACTCCTATCAATATTTACATTACTGATCTAGGAGTAAATATGGAATCACTGCAGCAAAAATTTGTGAATGACAGAAGAACTGGCAGAGTGGTGAGTGGTGATGGGCACAGTGTTCGCATAGAACCATCTAAACCAGTTGAAAAATTATTTTAGCATTTCTAGAGGAGAGCTGACATTTATCTCCATATTATTGACATCCCTGCCCATGGCAGGGGTTGGAAGGAGACAATGTTTAAGGTCCCTGAGAACCCAAACCATTCTGTCCTTTCCAGCCCAAGCCTTTCTATAATTTCTGTGATTCTCTTATTCCCTGCAAGGAGCTGTGCTTGTTTTTGTGGGGAGTGAAGGCTCTGGGAACTGAAAGATCTGCATGTCAGGCAGGAGCTGACAGGGTTTGCCAAGCAAAGGATCCAAGGAAACGGGAGTTTTGTGCTTGGGCCAGGTGATTTTCTGCCCCCGAGGTTTACTGGAAGTTCCATATCCCTGGAATCTGGTGCTCCCACATTCCTGCTGGGATGAGCCCTGGGGGAGAGCAGAGCAATGTGACACCGGTCCCAGGCTGCCCTGGCCCCGTTCCCCGGAGTTTTCCCGCTGGAGCTGGAGCTAATGAGGCTGGGGAGGCAGGAGGAGGGATGATGAGAGCAGCACTCTGCACACCTGCTGCCTCCCCGCTGCCAAGAGCCTCTGCTGCTGCCGCAGAGCTCATCTCTCAGCACACAAGTGAGGAAGAACAAATGCCATCCCTTTTCTGCTGATGAGGTATCTCAGAGGTGAGAGGGCAGCATGAGAGGAACCTCAAGTGCTTGAAGACCCCAGAAGTGCAGAAAGGAGCCCTGGCTCATTTCCAGAAAGAAAAAGAATTGGTACCTCATTTCCATGTATCTGAATTCAGTTCAGTGTTTCAGTTTTAACAGAGAGTCATCTTAGGTCAGTGGGAAGATTTTGATTTATTTGGTGAGGTTTATACTGGGCTTTGCAGCCTTGCTTGCCACAAACCCTTCCCTTTCCCTGTGACTTAAGGACACTGAGAAATGGATACCTTCATCCTTCAGGGAGACATGTAACTATGAGGATTTTTTATAGATCCCCTTGTGCCAGCTCAAACTTCATGGATAAGTTAAGAGCTGCTCTTCCTTGTGCTCTCAGCTGGCCATGTGTCACTGACACTAGAAACCCTTGAAACTGGGATATTCCAAAGCTTTGGGAAAGATCTCAGCATGCTTTTAAAGGGGTGTGAGGTTTAGTGGGCAGCTGTAGAAATGGCTTTGCTTTATGGACTTCACATGCTATAAAAAGGCAACTCACTAACCACAGTCTTAATTAGAGTGCTCTGGACTATTAAGGGAGATATGGGAGCTTTGTCCAAGTCAGACAGAAATCAGCCAGTGAATCTTATCTAGGATGCAATTTTGGGAATAAAGTCTCTCTATTTGGACATTGTATTCCAAAAACATCTACTTGCAGTAAAGTATCAAAACAAGACATTTTGAGTCTCACACATAACTCATACTTTTTCAGAGTAGTGCAGATCTGGGAGTCTTTGAGCTCCCACAGGAGTTAAATAATGATATTTATAATCATTTGTAAAGCCATTCCCTTGGAGGTGTGACAGGAATGAGCCTCACATCTCTTACAGCACAAATTCCTAAGTGAGGGATGAAGGAAGTTCACATCTTCTCATGATTTATACCCTGATTTCTGATTCCAGAGTCACATTGCTGTAGCTTGCAAGCCAGGGGATCGTGACAGCAGCTCAGGTCTCCTTTTTCTGAGGACTCTGTGGGCACCTAATGAATTCACTGTGAATTTCCCACTGTCTGTTTAAGGTTTAACTCTAAATGGCAAGATCAGTCTCCTTCTACTGAGAAAGCTTAAAGCAAAGTTCCCTGAACAGTGAGGACTAAAATAGTTGAACACAGCAAAGAAACCTTTCTCAGTGAACTGTCTGACATGCATCCCCTCTTCACAGGTACTCTGCAGGCCAATAATACCTCCATGAACCCAGAATCCAACCTGCCAGTCAGCTTCATCCTTACACCCCCTCCATCCCACACTGCCTTTTGGCTTTGGATTGCTGTGATTCCAGTCAGGCTCTCCATCCTCTAATAGGTAGACATGAAGCTGTCATCTAGAAAAACAGGAGTTACAGGGAAAATCTGCATCTTTGAGTCACAAACCCATTCAGATCTTTCCAAGCTCATCCACTTCCAGTGTTAATGAGTTGCTGTGTGACACCTCATGGGTACAACATCCTATTACAAGGGGGAAGAAGCTCCTGCAGCCCAGGAAAGGCCCCTGGGAGCAGGCAGGCAGGAGGAGCTGCTCAGCCTGTGGGCCACAGCAAGGCTGCAGAGGCTGCAGTTCCACCTTGCCTTGTAATACTGTAAGATTTATTTTCAGATCTTATCAGCGATTCACTGTGGGCTGTTCTCTGCTGAGCAAAATTCATCCATCAATCTTCTGGTATGGCCACATTCCAGCCTACACTGAGGTGACAGTTCAGTTGTGCTAATGATCAGCCTCACATCCACATCCGCATTCCCCTTGGTCTGATTCTTCTTCTCTTATGATAATTTAATTGATTGAGCACACTGGCTTCTAGTCAAGAAGCTCTTCTCAGCTTAACTCTCAGTTTAAAAGAATCACTGCTCAACATCTCTATAATTAGAGTTAGTTGCTAAACCCTGTATCCAGGTGATTACTGGTATATGAGAGGGACATATCTTGAACTGATCAATCAGGGATTTAAGCAAAATGCCCTTGATCCATATTTCACAATTTGCTAATGTCTTCTACTTTGGGTATTTTCCCCCTTTTTTGGTGTTAAATATAGCTGGGTTAGGAAGGTTCATGTAGAACCAGGACAGTTAGGGGTAATTTTTTATTCATATCCCTGTTATTGTTTGGGGAAGCTCAGTAAGGTTCATTAATATTGCATTTCCAATGAAAAGGCACTCAAAAGCCACACAGTTCAATTATATTCTGAAGCTGCAATGCGAAACAGAAATGAGCGGTGCAGTGATGCTGTCGTGGTTTAAACCAACTGCTCCTGTCTGTAGTCAGAGGCACCACTCTCCCCTTCATCCACAGGGCAGCTGCTCCACTGTACAAACAACCAAATGCCATGATCTGAGGGGTTCATTTGGAGTTTTGTACTTGAGTCAGGTTCACTGAGAAACAAAAAAAAATGTTTGGAGTGACAGAGGCTGACTGATCATATGTGCTGACCCTACTTCCATGAAGATATTTATTTGCAGGAAAGCTCCCAGTGCAGAGATGGAACTGCAGCTGCTGGAGTGGGGGAGGATATGCCAAACTTCCTGTTCTGCTCTGCATTTGCTTAGTCCAGTTGAAGCATCCAGAATGTGAAAATCTGATCCAGAACTACACAGAATAATGAAATATCCCCTTCAGAACCTGACTGATCCACTTCAGCCTGGAGGGGAAAAGACTCTGGGGAGACCCCACTGAAGCCTTAAAGAGGGTTATAAAAAAAGACAGAAAGTCACTTTTTACACTGATAGATGGTGATAGGACAAGGGAGACTTGTTTGAAACTAAAAATGAGAGAGATTTAGATTGCATGTTAGGAAGGAATTGTTCCCTGTGGCTGCCCCTGGATCGCTGGCAGTGTCCAAGGCCAGGTTGGACATTGGGGCTTGGAGCACCCTGGGACAGTGGAAGGTGTCCCTGCCATGGCAGGGGGTGGGATAGGATTATATTCAAGCTCACTTCCAATCTAAACCATTTGTGATTCTGTGATTATCCCCTACTTCTCTGAGAGTGAGAACTTGTGATTGATTCCAGTGAAAGTGAGTTCATGCTTTATATGCAGAAGCGTCTGATTTTCCTGATGCAATGGGATCTGGTTGCTCAAAATTATGATATATAAAAAATTAATGTTTTGGAAGTTTTATTATTTTTCTTTATAAGAAACACCAAAGTAAAATTTGATTTTGCTGGATTTATGGCTTGATCACTCACCCTATTAAGAGTAATGATTCCACTCTCTGACCTTGTAGGGCACCAGCTATGAAATTTGAGATGATGGCCCAAACATTTTTGCAATACAACTCTTGGCTAGTGCATGACAGGCTATTGACTGAAATACTGTCAATGCACAAATGAGATTATAACCAGAGAAGGTCTTGATTGCTTTGGTCTGTTATTCAATACCCTCCTCTCCTAAAAGCAGCTTCTTGGCATTTTTTTGAAGCTAACGTAGACCTTCTTTCCCTGACAAATGACACCAGACTTGATTGTATAGACAGACTCTTTACTGCAGTTTTTTAATCTGCAGAAGACTTATCTGTAACAGGACTCTTGCACTTGGTGTCTGTACTGCTGGAGTCCTGTGCTCTGTAAGAGCCTCTTTGAGCCTTGTTGGCTTTTCAGGGTTCCAAAAGTCTGATCTAGCCACGATGGAGAGAGCAGGAGCAGCCTCACGTCCTGCTGGGGCAGTGTTCCATGGCTGGAGAGGGAAAGGATGGCTGGAGCACTCAGCTTTCATTTCTTTTAAATGAGCAGAATTGCTTTACTTTCCCCCTAGGTATAACAATTATTAAGAATTTATATTGCTATTCATGCTGTGTAATAATGAACAGAAACTGGATTTGCACTCTTAACCTTTGCTGTTAGGTAGAAGTGGAGAAGCAGCAACACTGACTCTTATGAGACCAGGTATATTTGCACCATCATACTCACTGCCTCCTTTTACTTTTTAGGAGACAGAGGTTTGTGCTGTATCATCTTTGGATGTCCCCACTGTGAAAAAATAACTAGTTAATGCATTTTTTACTTTATTCTGAATGTTTCCAAAATAAATCTATTCATCACTTACACAAACCCACCCAGCATTTCTCATATATTCTGATTCTTCAGTTAAATATTGTTTGTATTTAAAGATAAATATCATTCAAAATGTAGCATTAATATTTTGCCTACTGACAAGTAGTTCTGTATCTTATTAAAATTTAAACAGCCATTATGTACATGAAAGTTTTTTTTGTTGTAGTTTGCAAGGTGCTATAACAATAATTACCCAAGTGCATCAATCATTTTTCATTGCCTCATTTGTATCATGGGGATAAGTAGCTCCAATTAAAACCCCATTTTACATAAATAGATATGGTTTGAATCAAACCACAGTCTGTTTCCACTTCTGAAACGCTGGCCATAGGATATCTTTTTCATTATTCAAAATGTATGATGATGTGTACTGCTTATATTTTTGTGCTTAAAAAGGCATAAGTCTGCAGGCAGACATGCCTTAGTGCAGGTTTGGCAGGGAACAAATAATTGTTACTGTAATTATCTATCAATTTTACTGTTCCAAATATTTTAGCCAAAAAGCTAACTAGAATAATCACATGTTTATTCCTGACACATTATAGTTTGAGTAAGCAGAACTGAAAATGTTTAATATGAATTAACAGCTTCAGGAAAAATTATAATTTTTCTATTACTCATGATTTCCCCTCCACCACGGCAGCTTTTTTGCTAAGTGTGCTCGTATTGTCAGCTATTGTGGAAAACCAAATGAGGGGAAACTTGGGGAATTATCTTCTGCTCCACTGTGATTAACTCTGCAAGGAAACAAATCAGACTTTCCCTTTCACACCTCTGCCAGAGGCTGGTTCCATTCCCAGGCTCCACCTAAAGGGATGCTCTTCCCTCTGTTCCCCCTGGGAATGCTGAGATGTCTCTGCCTTCCCAGACTGAGGCAGTAACATCCACCTTGGTTTTTCTTCTCCCCTCTGTACTGGTTTGGCCCAACCTTCAGATCTCAACATTTTTCCTTCCAAACCTGGGAACATCTTGGTTCCAGAGGGTCAGTTCAAACTCACCTTATCCTGCAAAGCCATTGTACACTTTCAAAGTTGGAGTGTTCAAATTCCAAATGGATCAAAATTCTCTGTGCTGCTCCAAGGGGCTTTAGTATAATCTCTGCAGAATCTGGAACTTGATGAGCAGAAAACTGCAGAAATCTCAATGATTCCAGCAAAAAGGCTAAACAGTGGTTTAGGTTACACAGTGCCTTCTGTGTAAATTCCCTTTTTTATCTCAGCCCAAAGCTCTGCTTTTGGAGAAGCTGGGGACAGCAGTGACATTTGAGAGAGCCCATGCTGTACCAGGTCTTAATGGCCTAGATGCTCTACAGCCTCTGAGAGCACCATCAGAGGGGAGCTATAGGGACAAAATAGGGAAAAAATTGAAACAAAACTGGAAATTCATACTGAGGAGGTTTGGATTAGACTTTAGGAGGAAATTGTTCCCTGGGAGGGTGGTGAAGCCTTGGCACAGTTTCCAAGAGAAGCTGTGGCTGCTCCTGGATCCCTGGAAGTGTCCAAGTCCAGGCTGGATAGGGTTTGGAGCAACCTGGGATAGTGGAAGGTGTTCCTGTCTATGGGAGGGAGTGGGACTGGATGATCTTTAAAGTCCCTCCAACCCAATCATTCTCCAATTCTGTGATTCTACAAAAACTGTGAGATTCAGGCTCAAAAATATCCCAAAGTCTTTATCCTGGATATTTAAGCATGTGCTTAAAGAAATGTTTTGGAGCTGTCCAAAATGAGGACAAATTAGGAACTTACACCAAATGATTTAGTTCAATTTTACAATTGGACTTTTCTAACTGCTGCCTTTTTGCCTCAGATTAGTGTCTTTCACCTTCATGTTCCTGCTGCTGCTGCTATGACTAAACCCCTTATTTGTGCCATACCTTAATCACCAGATTCCTCCTCTGGAGTGCTGAAGCAGTAGATAATGTCTGTGTTTTTATTTGTTGGGTCAGGAGCACCAATTCATAGCTCAGGGATCATCAGCACCGTGAGCTGACACCAGAGTCTGTCCAGCTGCTGTTTTCTTACAGTCACACAACAGAAAATCAATGGTGTCAGGAACACTGGGATAATTCTACTGTTACAATCAATACATGCTGATTAAACCAGTTGTGTCTGTTGGGTAAATTTGCTGCATCATAATTAGAATTATTAATTAAAAATAGGAAATCAATTGACACAAATTAAGCAAAAAAAGAAATTTGCTTTATTTCTTTGACACTTTCTCCAGAGGCCTCAATAACTGTGACAACAGGGACGTGACCAAGTGACATTTGTCAGTTTTTTAATGCTGTCCTGAGTTTTAAAAATTGACTTCTATACCGTGCTAATACAGCTCACAGGAAATCAGACAGGAGATGTTGCGTGTGCAAGAAGCAGCTATTTATTTTATTTCAGTTACTCATTATTCCCTGCCTATCCAGGAGTAAAAGGCAGGAATCATGTGCGTGGCACTGGGGAGAGGAAGCAGCTGGGGAACGAAAGCCTTGGGGGAGCAAGATGAACTCATCCCCTTCCCACATTGTTTTCTGTTTTCAGATAACAAGGATAAACAAATTGATCATTTCTGTGCTGGTTCTAATGGGCTTCTCATTGCTGGCTACTTCCTCTAATGTGCTGGTGACCTTCATTATTTTCAGGGACACATAAAGTGGGACACTAAGGCAGAGACAACAGGCATTCATGTGGTCTTTGATCCAGCTCCTTATTTTCTTCTCTGTTTTTTCAGGATTTTATGTAGTTGGGTTTTTTTCCCTTCTTTTAGCCTATCTAAGTGTTCTTTTCCTACATACTCTTTCTCCTTGTTTCCTTCTACTCTTAGTGATTTCCCTTTTTCTGTCTAATACTTTCCATGCCTTGTTTTCTTCCCTCCCCTTGCTCCTTCTTCAATTTTCACACATGACAGCAGGAAAGTGCAGGATTACTTTGGGTCTTCATACTCCTGTGTTTTGCTCACCTACAGTCAAATATTTTCTCTGAGCTTTCACACTTATGAAAGATGTGGTGGCAGAAAGGACAACAATGGGTAAATGTGTGACTGGTCACTGCTGGTATTGGTTCATATAATGTTCCTTTAGTAATCATTGGTGGTAAACTAGGACTGTGTTGTTCAGCTTGGAGAGGAGAAGACTCCAGGGAGAGCTCAGAGCCCCTTCCAGGGCCTAAAGGGGCTCCAGGAGAGCTGGAGAGGGACAGGATACAGGGAATGGTTTCCACTGCCAGAGGGCAGGGATGGATGGGATATTGGGAAGGAATTGTTCCCTGGGATGGTGGGAGGCCCTGGAAGCTGTGGCTGCCCCTGGATCCTTGGAAGTGTCCATGGCCAGGGGATGGGACTTGGAGCAACCTGGGATAGTGGAGGTGTCCCTGCCCACTGCCTGAGGATGGATGATCTTCCAGCTTTCTTCCAATCCAAACCATTCCAGGAGTTCATGATCTCATTCATACAGCTTTTCTAGTCCTAAACCTGTTTTTTAAGGTGTTTTACAATAACAGTATTTCATTGATGTGTATTTCCAAGACCAGTCAAAAGTAAGAGCAAATAAAAACATCTTTAGTTTAAAAGCCAGGACAGATTGAGTGGTTTGCACAAAAATCAGGAAAAGCAGAGTTGTTAGAAGTCCCAGTTCCAAAGACTTATGGCCGTGTCTCAGGCAGGCTCAGCAAGCTGCCAGCTTGGACCTCCCCGACAATGGAGAACATATGGAAGCAGGAGGATCCATCCACTATATCTGAGCACAACTGTTGAGTACCTTAAAATGAAGCTGTAAAACCTGGGCATCAATAAAGAACTTTACAGCACTCGTGTAAATAGTGTGAAATAAGGTGGATGTACTCGAGCAGTCAGAACCTGAGAGGGGAATTCTGGCAGCCACGCTCAGGGTGAGTTGTGCTCCCAATGGGAAGTAATAAAGAGCTCCCACAGGGAAAATGGTCCCATAATTAAGACTTGAAAAAACAAGGACTTGGATCGACAGCTTCAAATCTTTTTTACAAAGATTCCACCTGGCAATGTTTTGTGGGCAGCAGCTCAATGCTCTGCTGCCAGGACAAATCTGAGGATAAATCAGGTTATAAGGCTACACTGGGAAAACGAGCAGTGTCTTTGGCTTTCCTTTCAGTGGGCTGTGGATCGGGGCTGTAATTACAGTCTCTGCTCTCTAAATCTTTGTCTTTGCAGCATTTGTCACACGTCACAGCTGTGGCCCTGCTCCACCACGGGTCCTCTTGCCATAAGTGAGATATAAACAGTCATCAGTGGTTCCTCTGAAAGCGCAGGGCGGGCAGGAGCAAGTGCAAGGTTATGTCTCAAGGTGTAGCCATGATGAGCTATAATTACTGTTTTTTCAGAAGCTTTGAAGATGGAATTAGTCAGCTTATGCATAAAAGTGCTTGTTGTTTCTTGGCAGTCAAGTGGTGTTTTGATTTTTAATGAAATTCACGGTATTTGCATTATGAGGTTATAGTTATTTTTAAGTCCGTGGGTCTAAGAATAAGCCTGAAGTCTTTTGGCTGATTTGAGGAAAAGTAACACCTAGAAATCTGTGTTCACCTCTGACACAACTTAAAAATTGAAAAAATACTGTTATCACCTGTAAATTGTTGATTGTAGAGCTCTGATTTTAAAAATGCACAGAAACTGATACCAAAGTTGGAAAAATTGAATCCATTCCTGGACTGCTGTTAGAAAGTTGGCTTTAGCTCTTTACACAGCTCCTCTTGCATTCCTAGGAAGGAGCAGGGTACAGGACATTGGTTTCAACCATGACCATTGATGACCAGAGCCATCATAGCTAGGAATTAAGAGATTTTTTCATGCAGTTGCTAAGAAGGTGTTGCTGTGCTGCTTCCAGCTCCATTGAGCTGCTACCAAGGAGTGGTTCCATGACCCACTGACCTGCTGGCTTCAGGAATCACCAAGTGTGAAAGAGTCTCTGGAAGGAGCTGATTAAATTGCCATGTTTACTGCAGTTTCTCAACAACTTCCTTGCTTTGCTAGCAAATTTAAAAGGTTAGAAATGCAGATTTTTAAAATTATGTGCACCTGTGTTCTCAAGTCTCAGTGGGAAGTCATCTTCTTCAGCTTTTAAGTGCACAGACCCAATAATTTCCACTGCCTTGATCCTGATCCCCCAGTTTAATTTTTCAGTGTGCCTTTCAAAAGTAGAGGATAATTCTTGGGCGTGCTTTCAATCTTCCTTCTCTCAGATCTGCCTAGGAATGAGTGAAATGAGTCAACAGTAGAGGTTTTTTTAAGCCTTCTTCAAGTTTTACACCAGCTCTCTGACAGAAAATGTTAGAATTCTTTTAGTTTGACAGGAATTAAGGATGTGCCAAACAGAGCAGTCTGCATAGATAAAGTTGCAGAACAATAAAGAATTTACATTTGCTGGCTATGAGGTCTTTATAAGGGCAAGTCCTTCTGGTGCAATATGAACTAAATTCATTTACTTGTAACAATTTTAATTAACAAATACTTGAAGAAGCTCCAGCAATCTCTGTATGTGGAGTTTTACTGCCTTTTGGATCACTTGCCTTGCAAAAATTCCAATTGTGCAGCCCTGGCAATCAGCAGGGAAACAAAACCTACCAAGTCTCAGCGGAGTCTATGGAAAAATTTGCAGCAAACATTGTGTAACTTGGGTTTGGTTTGGTAGAGACCAACTGAGGGAGAAGATCAGCACAGGTCAGTAAGGAACACTGTCAGGTTTAATGGGAATGGAAACAAATGGAGAGAAACCAACCTGGAGAATCCCAGAGCTGGGACCTGGAAAACCAGGAGGGAGAATCCCAGGAAGTGTCACTCAGTGTCTCAGCACTGGCTGAGCAGGATGGAGGGGCTGGGTCCCTTCCCCAGGATGTTCAAGTCCTGCACCAGCCACATCCCACTGCAGTTTGCATCCCAGGGATGCTCTTTGTACCAACTTTCCACTTTGAAAACATTACTATTGATGAGAAACAGAAAAATACTTTATGAATTAATCTCTGTATGCATTAGAGTCATTTTTCATCTGTTTAATTCAGCACAGGATTATAAACGTAGTGAAAAAAATATACTATAAGGTACTTATGGCATAAATTTACACTGTAGATCTTGGAGCTGTCCTATCTCAGTGCTATCACTTCCTTTCTGGAGAGTTTTGTAGTTTAATGTAATTTGACTGTCTCAGTTTCCCTTCTATGAAATGGTGATTAAATACATTTGCCAGCTCACAGATGGACCCTGTGAATTAATCAGTGTTTGCAGGGGACTCTGGTGATGGAGACAATTCTGTTCAATGTGCAAAATCACATTCACATATCTGGAGACCCTATATGTTCTGATCTTACTGCAAGTTTAGAACCCAAATAGTTGCATATTGCCATTTTCTTATTACACCAGCATACTTTGAATTTTGTTTAGTAATGTACTCTGAATAATTAATCACTCAACTAATAATTATCCATTCCAAATAAAACAACTTGATTACTAAGCCTGATGAGGAAAATCCAGTCAGGAAAGAACCCTTTCAAAAACAACAACATTCTGCAGATATCCTTAATATTTAAAGAGTGAGCTAAATTTAGTAAATTCTTCTGAAGCAGGGGGAGAGGAACGGATGCTAATTTCCTGTGTCATCAGATTTGTGCATGTGTGTCAGCAGCATTCCTAAATCACCACCTAGCACACAGTCCCCATCCTCACAGGCATCAGGAATATCCAGCATTTCCCTGGGTGCTTCCTGTTGTGGGCTCCTGCCTCCTTCTGCTCATTGATTATTTAAAGTCTGGGGGCTTTGGTGTCTGCTCAGATGTTCTGCAGGGAGCAGAGCACCTTTCTTAGCCAAGGAAACAGCAAAGCTGAGGAATCATTGTCATTTTCCAGATGGTACTCACTTAACCCACAGAGGCCAGCCCTTATCAGAGCTGATTAGAGATGATGGAAAGAAATTCCCTGGCTGTAAAGGGCACTGGGGTGATCCTGAGGTACTGCTGATGGCACTGTGCAGCATGGCCAGTGACAATTTTGGTGATGGTCTCATCAGACAGCCTCTTTTCCCTGTGATTTTTTAAGATATATCTCTGCTGCACTAGGAGAATGTGGAGATCTGAACCCTAAAGGCAGTCTAGCATTTAAAACCTTTAATGCCCTGGTGCTGTTCTCCCTCCCAGTAAAATCCCATTTGCTTCCCTGCTGCCATCCAGCCAGGAAGCCATGTATGTCTGTTTTGCTTTTTCCTTGTCTATGTCAGTTTTCATCAAAAAAGAGAGAAATAAATTAATGCAGGGGTGAAGCTGTTCCACAGTTCCCCAGACTGCAGCTGAACCTCCAGGGACTGGCACCCTGAGCCTGGGAAGTGGAGCTGCTGTGTGGATTTTCCTGGTTTCTGTGAGGCTGACCCATGGATAATGCTGCAGGCACAAACAGGTTGTTTGTAAACAATGAGGAAAAAACATGTGGAGTGATGATTTAGTGTTTCTTCCTGCCTGACACTTGATGACTTAATGCAGGAATCCACAATGGGGAAACTGTTCCGAAAGCACCAGCTTCCATATGGCTGGGATTTTGTCAAAACATTTCAGCTCAGTACACCCATAACTGATTGTGAGCACGAACAGTTTTGATCAGCCTGTTTTTCAGAATGTAAAACAGTTTAAGAATTGTCTGTTTTTAACATCATAACAAAAAAGTTTCACTTCCCAGTTTGGAGCAACTTCTGCTTTAGAAATTGGCATTAATTTACGCTTCTGTGAACAACATTGGAACATGTTGGGAAGTCAAAATAAAATATCAAGGTTTAGACATCCAATTTCAATAATTTATAAGACAAGACTTTCTCCTCCTGCCTGGTTCTCCACAAGGAAACCCAAGCCCCACTGGTGGGCAAAGGAAGCTGAAGGGACACAGGCAGAGGTACCTGAATGTTCTGCTCAGCACTCGGGGCTGGTGCTTTGCTGGCTGAGCCTGCTCTGCTCTCTCAGCATTTGCATCCTAAAGAAGTGGTGCAGGAGAGCTGCAGCAGTGGTGCAGTCTGAGGTGCTGCTCTAAGGATTCTGGAATTTTTCAGGCATAAACCTTTCCTGATGCTGAGCTCTGTGTCCTCTGCCTTTCCCAACACACCCAGGGACACACAGGCTTTGGCTCTTGGTATTTTAGCTCTGCAGTATTTGTCTGCATCATGATTATCTCTTTATTAAAAGCACATCCCACATCTCCGTGCCTGAGTGATGTGAAAAGAGAATTTAATAATCTGATACTTAAGTATTTTTGCTTTTTTTTTCCACCAGTAGTTTCAGACTTGCCATTTTCTGTTGGTAAATATCAAAAAGGTTTTGCAGAGACTGTGCTGAGTCTTGCAATGTGTTTAGATGAGTGAACGTTCCAGTTTTTACTGGGTCACACAGGGCAAGACTTTTTTACAAAAATGTTTCTTTTTCTGTGCCTGAAAGGGACATTACTATTAATGGTTTATAAGAGAAAGACAGCAGTGTATTTAAGATACCTTGAAGACATTAGGTACATTAAAGAGCCATGTGAAGGTTCAAGTATGCCGAGAAGAAAAGAGAACAGCAAGTAGCTGGTGTGGATACCTGCACCTAGCTTTTTTCAAGCCTTTGAACTGTATTAGATCTAAAAGATACCCCCTTTTCAAAGGCCATTGGGCTTTCTGCTGCTCTAATTCTCTGAATGTAAGTAACAGAATTCACACTAGAAAAGGTAAGATTTTTCCTAGATTCAGTTGCTGGGGTAGAGCATCCTTTAAGCCGATATTGTTTGGCTGAAGAGCAGTGACCCAGGGATAGGACAAGGGGAAGAAGTTTTAAACTAAAAGAAGAGAGATTTTTCTTAGATAGTAGGAAGGAATTCTGCCCTGGGAGGGTGGGAGGCCCTGGCACAGGGTGCCCAGAGAAGTTGTGGCTGCCCCTGGATCCCTGGCTGTGTCCAAGGCCAGGTTGGATGGGTTTGGAGCAAACTAGGACAGTGGAAAGTGTCCCTGCCCATAACAGGGGGTGGAACAAGTTCTTTAAGGTCCCTTCCTACCCAAACTGTTCCAGGATTCTGTGAATAGTCATTAGGAGGGTATTGTAGCGAAGAGAAATCGTGGTTCTTTTTCCTCTCCAGCTACACTGTTGGAAATAAAAGTGAACACCACAATCCACAGTGTTTATTTCATGTTTCAATATCAACACAATAAAATAAATTGCTTATTGACCATCTTAAAAATGACTGATGAGTCAGGGCTGCAAGTTACCTTATGCATGAAGGATGTGCTTATCCATTCCCTTGAAGGGGAAACTTTACGGTACAATTTGAAGATGCTGAGGTAGATACAGCATTTCTTCCATATCCATATCTCGATTTCCCCCACTGCTTGCCCAATCCTGCTCAGCAAATCCAGAGCTCTATTCTGCTCCCTTTGCTTGGCAGCTGCAAGAGAAGGGACACATCCCTGCGTGGGAAGGACAAGGAGAAGGAACATCTTCTACCCCTTGTTGTTGTGACAAGAAGTTTTTCTCCTTTAAGCACTGATTTAACTGCAAATAAAGAGATACTGCCTGCCTGGCAAAACATCAGCAGGGTGACCTTCAACAAGGCTGGGTGTGTGAGCTGTCATAAACAAGGAGCATGGCCAGCCAGGGTTGGTCCTGCTCGATCCTCTGCAGTCACACAGGGTGGAAAGGTCACTCCAGGGGTTGGATCAGGCTGCATTCCACATGCTGGGTTCCCCAGGTGGAGGATGAAGTTGTCCTGCCCAGCTGCAGGAGCTGGGGAGGATGTGACTGAAGGGCAGCCAGCCTGGGCAGCTTCCTGCAGCTCCCAGTGGCCCTGTGGGTCCGCTCCAAACTGCATCAAAATCAGCAGGAATTACTGAACTGAGGGGGGGTTTGCTTCTGCTCCCACAGCTGCCTTGGTAGTTTATTTAGATTATTTGGAGTAGGAGTAGGAAGAAGCCCACGTGGATATTACATGTGGCTTTTTCACACCAGGCTCTTCTGTTGTGTTAACAGCTCTGAATCTCTGGGGACAGAGCCCTCTCTGAGCTGCTCTGCTGCCACCACCCCTGAGCCCCTCCAACACTCATTTCTTGAAGGCTGCATATCCTCCCTATCCCTGTCCTACAGTGTTTTAGGCGTATCCAGTATATTCTCCCCTTTCTCACAGGCAAAACTGGGTTTTCTTCTGTGCAGAGACATTACCAGAAAATTTCATTACCTAGTCAATGAAAACATCTAAAGTCCATTACAGATGTTGAGAGAATGTGTTACCCAGTTGGAGGACCGAATCTGGAAGTAAGTTACTTGCAGATATTATTATTACAAGCCTGTCCTAGACAATAATAATGAAGTATTGATGGAAGTTTTGCCAGAGCAAAGACTGCTGGGTTTCATGCAGAGGAAAGATAGTGTCTTCATTTAGTTTTATTAGACTCTTGATACTCTGCCCATGTATTTTTTAATTCACCACAGTAAAATTCTAATTAAAGAACAGACTTTGCCTCCCATTAATATGATGCTAAAAAAACATTTTAAAGAATGCAGCATCTTCTTCACAAAAATTATAATGAGAAGACAAGCTGCCAGTGTTGTATAGAATGTTGTCGCTCCCTTATGAAGCGTTTCATGATTTTAAACTCCTTGTAAGATCCAGAGTGTCAGTAGAGTTAAAGGCTCATTAAACAGAGCAGTAATTTCTACAAAAAGAAATAGGAAATATTCTCAGGTTTTTTAATGTTCTAATTTTCACTTCTTTTGAAGCGTCTGTCAAAATAGCTCATAGTAGAAATTCTGTAAGCGGCACTCTTTGATATCTGTCAGGAGTAGAAGTTGCTTCTTCCTTTTTGCTGCTTCCAAAATATGTTGAGTTCCTTACAGGATTTGATGAGGCTGACATCCAACTTTTAACTTTTCTTTGACTTGGAGTGATTTTGTTTTCATTTATCTAAAAGACAAACCTCCAGCTAGGTAACTGTTGTAAGCATTCTACAGAATACCGTAGGAATGTTCTTTAAACAATAATTACTTTGGAAAGCAAATGTTTCCTCAGAGGATACTAAATAAACTGCAGGATCTTTAAAGTGCTGAGCCTGAATTAGGTACCACATGTTGGAGAGTCAGTGACTAATGAGATCATCATCCAAGATTAAATCAGGGCCCAAATCAGCCACATGTTCCGTATCTGATCCAGAGCAGGAACTTCAGGGAGAATCAGCAAAATCTTTCTTGAAGGATGAAAATCTGTTCTCCTGTCCTTAAGAAAGAAAAAAACCCTAAACACAAAATGAGGTAGATTTCCTCCTGTGAGTAATAATATATTCATTTTGGGGAAAATCAGCTGATATTCCCTTCCCAGCTTTCCATTTCTACCTGATGAAGACTGATCCATAAACTGGGAGGAGGAGACTGATTCCTGCCAGCCTCAGATTAACCCCAGGGGTTTTCCTTTTGGGTGGATACACAAATGCATATTTACGTATGCAAAATACATTCTCTGGGCAGTCTTAGAGTTCTAAACACTGGGGCTGGCATTTTCTTCATTATAATTCTTTGAGCTGTGACTGAAAGTCTGGCTTTGGAGATAAAAGGAATCCAGGTTTGGGAACCTTAAGGCTGCAAAGCTAAAAGCTCAGAAATCAGCAAGTGCCAGGGTACCCTGTGTTCACATAATTAAAGAAAATATAATAATTTATAGGCTCAAGAACTGAATTACTGCTGTCCTTCCAACCTTTAATCTGACATTTTATTTCTGTGACACCAACTCCATAAGTCAAATGTCTTATTTACATGAGATGCTCCCTGTTTGCTTTGGGGAACCAAATGAAAGCAAATGAAGAATAAGAAAAATCTCTTCAAGAATGTCATCAGGCTGATGTTCAGGTGGTTCATCAGCAGGGACAGAGCAAAGCCCTGACATGTGGGTGATGGACTGAGAGCACAGGGGTCTCACCCTCCCCATGGGCCACTTACTGCACAGAGATTAAACAGCCAGTGGCCCTTGGCTGCTCCCAGGAAAAATTGTAAGAGGAGTCCTGCTAAGGCCCTGAAGTCTTTAATTTCAGATTGCTTTTAATATGGTTGGAATCTTTGACGCAGGCAGGTAATGAGTTATCCAGGGGTGGCACTGAGTGTCTGCAAATTGCATTTTTAGAGCTTGATTGAGTACAGGTGAATTTTCACTAAGGATGCCTGAGCACACCCCTGGGTGTGGGACAGTGGAAGATGTCCCAGCTGGTGAAATAATGGAATTAGAATGTTGGGCCCTAAGCATTTGGAAGAACATTTTTGAAGGGCGCTTCTGAAAATCTGGGTTATTTCGAGTGTTATTAACATGTGTTAAACCTTCCAAGGGTGATCAGTCTCATAAGACAGAGGTTTTTTGGGTTAGAATCAAACAGATCAGCAGGTGATTTGTCAGTGATCTGGCTCATGCCTTTAGCAGTGTGTTGGTGTCATTTGAGCAGCTCAGTGCTGCTCAGAGCCAGCACAAAATGCTGGAAAGTGTCATTGTAGGGGAATTCCCTCTTCATGGACTGTGTTCCAAACCTATTGCTTGGCTTCTGTTTGCAAAGGTGCTGAACTGGCCCAAAAAGAGTCATGTTGGTGCAGGAAGCAGACACAGCTCAACTCAGGGCTGTAGTTCTGCTGAATAAAGTGCAGGAATAAAAAACTAATTGATTATTTTTAATTTTCCTTTATTACATGTTACTTTTTGCTGCTTCTTTGCCTGCTTTGCATTAGCTGGGTCAACCATCTGATTCCAAAACTGAATTAGACAAAAAAAACCCACCCAGAGTTAAGTCCACATTTCACCTCAATTTGTATGCATAGAATCATTTTACAACAGAATAGTTGCATTAAGAAGAGAATCTAGTCCTAATTTCAAAGCAAATTCTAAAATAATCTCTCTTAAACCATGTCCTCCTAGATTTAATAAGTTAATTTTATTTCCTGTTTGCATTTTAAGGGCTAGTATCTCATTTAAACATTACAAACTGAATTTGGAAATATTCCAGAATATTGATTATTGAATATGAGCACGTTCTGTGCTTTAGCAAATTTGCAGAAAGCTTCTTTAAAGTGTGGATTAATTGAAGTTCCCCATCAGCCCAATATGGTCCCGAATCCTTGGGCCGAGGAAATCAGACCCTGGGATTTTTTCAGCTGTGCTTTGTGCAGGATGTTTGTGAACATCCCACTGACTCTGCAGACCTGCAATACAGAACTGGTCCCCAGCTATAAAAGAGCCACAGGGAGGCTGATGCTGATGAGAACAGAATAAACTCAGACCTTGAGACCACAGGTTGTGGTGCTGCTGTGATAAAAGGTGCTGTTTCCATATTAATAGTGTGTGTGCAGTGATGGAAAAACTCTGCAATAGTGCTTTTGACTCTCCCTCGTTGGGGTAAGTCACTCCATAAATGTCACCCTTTCCTTGGGAGTCCTTTTATTCATGTGTTACCTTTTCAGGCTCCTGTGTTTGCTTCATTGTGCCTGACTTGTGCTGCTGCATCGGGTGCTGGGTGTTCTCTATTGACCCAGAACACAGCAATTCCCTAATCATTCCTACAGGGATAATCAGCCCTTGGGGAGTGGAGCAGCCCTTCCTATGTCAATGTGGATTTACCAGGACACAACTGCTAACAGGATGCATGCACAACCACAGCAGAAACATTTCTTCACTGAAGAAGTGGTTAAGCCCTGGAACAGGCTCCCCAGGGAATTGGTGGAGTCACCATCCCTGGAAGGGTTCACAAACAAGCAGATGTGGCACTTCATGGTATGGTTTAGTAGGCACAGGGGTATTGAAAGTTGGACTTGGTGATCTTGGAGGTCTCTTCCAATGTTAAGGATTCCAGAATTTGATGATTCTATTTGCAGAGCCTGCAGGAATTAGCCTTCACTTCAGGAAGGAATTGAGGTTTCAGTGTGAGAGTGGGGATGACAGCAGGAGGAAAACCCTTGGTACTGCTCTGAGCAGCCTCCTCAGAGGGGAGAATCCCTCTCCTGTCACAGCACCCTGTGCACTCCAGTGTGATTGTGCTTGGGCACCCAGCCTCATCCCTTACAGAGTCACATTCATTTTTATTGGTGGCAGCCCTTATCCAGCCATATTTCCAGAGGTGAGAAAGTGAGGAAGTTAGCACATTTGCCAGGGACTGTGGGCACATACCTGAAATATGGCAGCTCCCTTCAATGTAGCATCTCCCAGGAGAACAGGGGCTGCTTCAGACTCATCCCTCATCGTATTGACATCCCCACATGCAGTTAAGGGAAGCATTTGTACCTCCCTGACATCACCTCTCTCAGGTTGCTTTCCTTATTGATGGTCTGGTTAAAGTCTCTGTATCATTTTGACATTTTTAATGGCATCTGCATTTACAGCGGAGCGCTCGTGTGAGCTTTAATCAGCTCTCTGTTCACACGTTGTTGCTGTTATTATTTATCTCTATTACAGTAACACACTGAGGCAATCAACAAGAACAGGATCAGACTGTGCTAGGCTGGGGCTGGGGTTTAAAATTGTCTATCCTTACCCATGGGACAACTTGCTGATGATCCCACAGTGCAGCAGGATCCCGCGGCTCTGAGCCTGCTCTGCTCTCTGTCTCCATCCCAGAACCTGGAGTCACTGGCACACAAGCCAGGATTTGCCACACTGATGTATAGAGAAAAAATACCTTTTGGTTGCTGAAGTCTTTTGTTTCTTCTGTTTTATAATTTTCTAACAGGAGCTACTACAGGATCCCAGTCCTGTAGCCAGTTACACACTCAAGTAGTCTCACACCTGAGTGAGCCTGATGAGCTCAGTGGAGTTGATTGTATGAATAAGTACTTCGATTTTAGCTTATCATCCCTGTATTTACCTCAGTAAAGCTACAGAAGTGCCCACAGTGCAGATTTCAGAGTTATCATTATATCATTATATAAATATCACACAATGTTCCAGTGAAATGACTCCACAATCATTGGTGTCACTGCAATATGGGACTTACAGGAAAGGGGAAAAGTAACAAGAACAGATAAACTTTGAGCACAAGGATCTTATTTTCATGTGAGGTTACTGCAGTGTAAAAGTAGGTGAGGATGGACTTGCATTATCCAAATTTTACACTGACACATTGCTGTCATATTTCACTCAATTCCCCTTGGTGAGATTGTGAGGTGAAATTTGCTACAGGGAGGAAGCAAACACTGATTGTAAAAAAATGTTCAAACAGGATGGATTTACAGAAAAGGAGATGTATTTGAGGCAAGCACTGTACTGTTGAAACAAGATGCTTGAGCTAATGATGGGAAATGGCTTTCCCTTCCTACAAATGGTTTTCTTTTTTCTTCACTTTCTTTCAAAGTGAAAAACACAAACCCAGCAGACAAATTGGATGCTTGGAGCACCCACCTGAGACATGAAAGAGCAAGGATAGAATACTATCTTCTAATGAGTGTTATTTATTCATATTAGAGAAATTAATTGCAACTGGAGGTGTATCAGCTCAGAACAAGCCACAGCCTGCAGTTGGGGCTCTGATGTGAGGTATGGGAAGGCAGGAATCAGTTCCCAGAGAACACAGGATGCAGTTTGACTCCTGAACTCCACTCCCCTATGCTGAGGGACATCAGCCGGGCTTGTGTGGTTCAGATTTGTGTCCTTTATGTAGCTGCAGAACTGCATTCCTTGATGTTCAAGTTGTGCAGAAAACAAATGAGTGTTTCTGGAATGGAAATTGCCGGGGAACTCCAGCAGCTGCAGCAGCTTCGCACCCTGCCCCAGAAGGCTCACACAGCCTTAGCAAGTGTCTATGTGAAATAAAGATAGATCATCTCTTCCCACAGATTCTCAGTAATAATTTAAGTCTTATAAAGAGTAAGATTTTGTTTGCTTGGCTCCCAGTGGTGTTAGAGAGGAACTATCATCCCTGCTTCCAGCTGTGGGGGAAGTGAGGCAAAGCAATAAACGATCTGGGGAGAGGCACAAGTGGGATTGTGCACAGGGGTACATGGTGTGTTCTGCTTCCTGCAGGAGATGATACCTCTGCACCTGCAGCCTCTAACACCCTGTAGATCTTTTGGAGACCTTGGAATTGTCTTCTGGGGGTTTATTTCAGCTTTTAACACTTGCCCAAGAAACACAAGTTTGTAAACTGGTGATCAGCAAATTAAGTAAGAGCTGTCTTCTTTTTCTGCTGGATATCTTCACACTGACCAATGAATATCCTCCTTCTCAAAATGAAGGATAATAAATAAAATTATTGCCAAAATTAATGAGTAGAGGCAGTTTTCCAGTGGGGGTTTATAGCCAAGTACTGTAGAAGAAGAGGGCTATGAAATTTCTAGGACAAAAGCAGCAGGCTTAAGTGAGCTTTACATTTACCTCGCTAATCCTGGAAACAGATCCAGGGCTGAGAAGCAGCGCGTGTCACCTGGGATTAGTTTCCATGTTTGCAAAAAAGAGTTTGTGAAGACAGCCCTGTTGCTGGGATTCCACTCTTCCCCCTGCCTGGCAGTGGGATTTGTACCATGAGCAGGAGTGTTGGTGGTGAAATTGAAACCAGCTCTGAGCACAGCCAGCAGTACCTGGGGAGCAAACAGTAACTGTGTCCTTCCCAGTAGTCTGTTCTGATAGGATAAGGGTTTTCTTCATCCTTGCCTCAGCTATGGGGAAAGGCTGCTAAGTGGATGGTAGGGCTGCTGAAGAAATCTTATTTTCCTGCTGAGTTTTTACTGAGGAAACCTTGACTTCAGGTGTTTGCTTGAGCTCTGTTCCGTGCATACAGCTCAAAGAGATGTTGTACAGGTGCTGTTTCGACAGCAAATTGGGATAAACTGCTCCTATAAGGCTCAGAAACTGTTCTCTCTCCCATCCTCTACATGGTATCAAAAGAGAAGGTATCAGGATTGTCACATGAAGAGTTCTCCAGTGCCTTAATGCATTCCATAGGGAACCTCCTCTCCATATCAGTGGCCAGAGGGCTTGGGATCCTTCTGTGTTGCTGTTATTAGCACAGGAATTACCTGATGTGTTCACTCCATACCTTCATCCCTGAACCTGGGCAGCCTCAGGACGTCCTGTCTCCAGTGTTATTTTCTTTCCTCTCATCTATTTAGTGCAGACTACAAAAGTAAATAAATAAATAAGTAAATAAATAAATAAATAAATTGGGGGGAAAAAACAAACAACAAAAACCAAAAAAAACAAAAAAAAAAAAAAAACACACCCCAAAAACACAACAAAAACAAAATAAAACCCAAAAAACCAAAAAAAAACAAAAAAAACCCCCAAAAAACCCAAGGAGAAATAATTCTTTAGATTATCTTGTATGTTATCTTACAGGAACATAACAAAGAAAAAATATTTGATGACATTATTAAATCGACAGGATTTGCTTGTCAACACCACCTGCCATTAAGTGCACTGCAAGCAGGATGTGACCCTCTGCATCTAATTCCACTATAAATTCATTCCTTCCAGCAATCTAAAAGCACTAAGAAACAGGATATTAAAAGATTTCGGGCCTGATCCAATAAGATGTTAAACAAGTCCTCAACTTTAGGTGTAACAGTGCTGCCATTGTGTCCTTGTACCCTAAAGTCTAGGTAAAGAGGGAAGATGTTGAAGCTGTGTCAGGACAGCAGATGCTGAAGCTGGGTTGGGAGGGATGCTGAAGCTGGGTTTAGGGGGGATGCTGAAGCTGGGTTTAGAGGGGGGATGCTGAAGCTGGGTTGGGAGGGATGCTGAAGCTGGGTTTAGAGGGGGGATGCTGAAGCTGGGTTGGGAGGGATGCTGAAGCTGGGTTTAGAGGGGGGATGCTGAAGCTGGGTATGGGGAAGAGGCTGACACTGGGTCTGGGGGCAGATACTGAAGCTTGGGCAGGGGGCGGGCAGATATTAAGGCCAGACTGGGGGATCAGTTTGGGGGTTCCTTCGAAGGCTCTGGCCGAGGTGCAGGCGGGGCTGTGGGGTGAGGCAGCCCCGTGTCCCCCCTTGGGTAACTCCGTGTGTGTTCGCAGGCTGTGACAGCGAGCACTGGGGGCCCCACTGCAGCAACCGCTGCCAGTGCCAGAACGAAGCGCTCTGCAACCCCATCACGGGCGCCTGCGTGTGCGCCGACGGCTTCCGCGGCTGGCGCTGCGAGGAGCTCTGCGAGCCGGGCACCTACGGCAAGGGCTGCCACTTCCAGTGCCAGTGCCACCACGGGGCCACCTGCGACCACCAGACCGGCGAGTGCCACTGCGCGCCCGGCTACACCGGCGTGTTGTAAGTGCGGCAGGGGCGCGGCGGGGCTCCCCTGAACTGAGCGTTTAACGCGAGTCATCGGCTGAATTCACACCCTGCTGTACACTGGCCTTTGTAGGAGTCAGGGAACCGGATTTCAGAGAGGATGAATGAACGGAAGCTCTGTTCTTGCTGTTGGTTATACCTTGTCTCTGAACGGAGCCTTCAAGAGAGCTGCAGAGGGACTTAGGATAAGGGTGTGCAGTGGGAGAACAAATGGTAGAGTCTTTAAACTACCCGAGGGCAGGGATGGATCGGATATTGGGAAGGAATTGTTCCCTGTGAGGGTGGGGGCGTCCTGGCACAGGTGCCCAGAGAAGCTGTGGCTGCCCCTGGCTCCTCAAAGTGTCCAAGGCCAGGGTTTGAAACACCCTGGGATAGTGGAATGTGTCCCTGCCCATGTCAGGGAGTTGGATCTGGCTTCAATGTCTCTTCCAACCCAAACCATTCTAGAGTTCTATGATTCCATGTTATTAAAATAAAATATAGTGCTAAAGTAAGCTTAAAAAACATTTCTAGTTTTCAACTTGTGCAACGAGTTTGCCTGTTCCTAATTTCAGAATATGAATACAATCCAAATTACAGTAGAGTTTTGATATGCGGTTGGACTCTCTCCTCATTAGCAGTCCAGTGCAGCATCAAATGGGACTTTTCCATCCCCAATTTATTTGACTTTCAATCTAACTGAGAAAGCATTGCTGTTAACTATATCAGCTTAGTATCTAGGGGGTAAGTTTTAAGGACAGAGAGCAGGGATTTAGCCGTGTGACTCCTATTAACTTTAACGAGAATCATGTAGCTAAATCCCCATCCACCACATGGAAAGTTTACCAGTAGGATTCACAAAATCTGCATATTAATTTTAGGACAGCAAGCAATAGTTTCTTGTTTAAAATTGCCCACAGTGTATCATCAGTTCTCATTAGAGATCTTTCAGTAGTTTCAGAAGTAATTAAGTTTTTCAGAATTATTTAAGGGGAAAAGAGAATTTAGTCTCTGAATTTGGTTGGAGATCTATTGCAGGTGAGTTAATGCTTTTGCAGTCTGTTATTATTTGTTGACCTGCATGAAGGGGAAGGTAAAAAATAAGGACAGAGTTAACCCTCATAAATAAGTGATAGGCCTTGTGAATATTTTATTTAGTACCTGATTTCCTCTAAGACTTGTGACCTCAGCCATGGAAACACTCACTGCTAAGGACTCTGTTTACTCTTGGGAGTGCTCCCCTTGACATCAGAGTGTCAGCTCTCAGCAGGGCCAGCCCCTGATGTTGTAGGAACATCCTCCTCAGAGGACAGTCAGTTAAGGGGACAAGATCCTGTAGTTTCAGAACCTCGATTCTGAAGGCTCTGATGTGCAGATGTAGGAGCCGCTGGGTTTTGCAGGGATTACCCTCACATTGCCCCCCACGAGTACTGAGAGAGACTCAGTGAGTTTAAATAGCCTTTAAATGATGCTGAGTCCTTGCCAGTCCATTATACACAGCAAATGTTAACATTCAGTAGTGACTGGAGAAATTTCAAGCCTTTTAATCCCATCCTTTTATTCTGTTTGCAGCTTCTTTTATTGTCATGTCATATAATTCACATTGAAAGCTTCATCCTGCAGCTCATATTTTCCTGGGCTGTTTTAATGATTATGGACTGTCCTGTTGAGGTGGGTGGGATTTGGTGCATGCATAAAGGTTACACACATGCATCAGCCTTTCAGGGCTGGATTCATGGCACATAAAAAGCCCCAGCAGAAATAAAAGAAATCTCAGCTAATTGGCAGTGCCAGCTAAGCCTTACTGAGATTTCATCATTTGCATGAGGACTCCCATGATAACCTGTGTTGTGGGTTTTCCTCATTTACTGTTTCCTGTAAGTTCTATAAAATGATCTCTTTGTTTTCTGTTCTCTCTCCCCAAAGCTGTGAGGAGCTGTGTCCCCCCGGCAGCCACGGGGCCCAGTGCGAGCTGCGCTGCCCCTGCCAGAACGGGGGAGTTTGTCACCATATCACTGGGGAGTGCTCCTGTCCTGCTGGATGGATGGTGGGTACTGCTGCTCCTCACTCATGCCTTGGAATTGCATGTTCCTTCTTCACTGTCTCAGCTGATGTGTGTCAGCCAGGCTCTAACAATTCCCACACTGGCACCACATTTGCTGGGTGTGCACAGTACCTGCAAAGACATGCCACCGGTGTGGGACCTGCCACCTTCCTTGGAGGTGCTCCAAAAACATCTGGGTGTGGCATCTGGGGACCAGGGTTAGTGGTGGGCTTGACTTGATCATCTTGGAACTTTTCCAGCCACAGTGATTCTGTGATTCTCTGGCTGGTTGGTGCCATCACAGAGTTTAAAAACAACAGTGTGCCACAAGATGAATTGTCTGTGAGTTCCAGTTACTGGGAATATTCCCTGCAGCCTTAGACAGTGCCCTCACACAGGACAGAAAGCTCAAACCCCAGCTCAGCATTGTCAGAGGGCACAAAGTGTCCTGTTACCCTTCAGGGGAGAGGGAGAAGCCAGGGGGAATCTGTGACTCAGGAAAGCAGCAGAGCTGAGCCCAGAGTACAGAGGCAGGTTCAGTGTCCTTGCCCAGAACTACTGCCATTGATTGCCAGAGATTTGCTTATGTCAGGGCTTGCACTGCAGAGAGGCAACTGCCCTAACCTTTAATCCTTTGTGTCAGGAAAGCAAGGCCAAGCATCTTCAAAGTCCTCAGCTTTATCAATAATGTAATAATGAACTCTCTGGGGTGTGCCAAGTCTCACAGGCCTTCATCCCATTTAGCTGTACTAAACTTCCTGGCATTTTTCCTGTATCTGACAATTAGTCTCTTGGCAAAGTTGCTGAATTTTAAAGCATGAAAGTACTCAGAATTTTTATTTTTACATGTAAAGCCCTGCAGATCATCACACAACTGTGACTTCTGATGGGGACCTCTATCTGTTCAAACATACAAAAGCTGAGAGAGAGGTTTATGTTCCTTTCCATTTGTACATCAACTGCTTTGAGTTCAAAAGTACCATCTATGAGATGTTGCTGTACATCAGCAATGAGAACATTGCTGTCCATAAGTTTTGGTGGAAAATGTCTCTAACAGGAGAGCTGGAATCTCTAACACCAGTCATGGCAAGGGTGGTGATGAGGCTATTCCATTTCAAATGACAAAGGCAAAACTTTTCCAGAAGTTTGAATATGGCCCCTTGCTCTCACCTGGCAATCAGTGGTGGCAAAGAAAAGGTTCTTTCCTTGAGTGCTGGAGCATTAGAAAAGCAATTCACATATTTTTGAGGGCCTATCAGTCCATTCTGGCACTACCCCTTAAGAAGTGATCAATAAAGTGATTCACATAAAAATATTACTTTTTTTTCATCTCATCTCCTCCATGCCAAGATTTCTCAGCATCTGAGTTGTTTTGCTGCATTCTTCCTTACTTGTGTTTTATCAGAAGTTTTCTTTTTAAAAGTTAAAACATCACTAAACAAATAAGAATATCAGAATAGAACAGGAATTTTTAGATGTCCTTTAGGATGCAACACAGAATCTAAGAAGAACCAGAGCACTGCACAGAAGCTGTGGTTATATTCTGGCCCAGTCCTGCCCAATTCCTTACAGCCTGGAGTTCCTTTTAAGCATTTTTAGGAGCCCAGAGAGACTTTTCTGAAAACTGTGTTGTTGGCTGCTCTGTCCCTAGAGGAACCCTAGAGTTAACAATTGATGTTTGAAACAAGCATAACTGAAAATTGAAGAGAGAGATCAAGTATTCTGCAGAAAGAAACTGAAATTATAAGTAAAAGCACTCAGCTTGTAAATGTTGAGATTTTAAGTATAAAGGGTCTCTCCAGGGTTTTAATGAAAAGCTGGTAATTCAGTGTACAGAGAGGGATAAAAAGTATGTTTTCATGCTATATTTTTAACTCTTGGTGGTTGGAATGGTTTGGGAAGTGAGACATGAGGGGGCTGTAAACGAGCAGGCGAGATGGGATTGCTAGACAGCATTCATTTTATTTCACACCATGGATTTCTGTGACACCAGGAATTTTACTTGCTGATTTTGAGGCTTGAGACTGCACATATATATTGAATATACCATCATTTTGGAAGGAACGAATTCTCCCTAGATTTATACAAGTGCAAATCCACTTGGACTTATTGCTGCTGGATGAACTGCAACTTTTATCCTTTCCTAGGCTGGCTTATTAACAAGAGCTCAGCTCCCTTAGGATTTGGTGGGATGGGGAAGGGGAGGCAGTGACTTTAAAATAAGGAAATCCTGGGGTTCTGAGGTTCTTCCTTGGATCTGCCATCTTCAAAGCCTGCTTCTTTTATGACTTGTAATCTTTTCCTCCCACCGGTGCCGAGTCTCCCAGCAGCATGAATTCCAGGGATGGTGTCCTGTGGGATTTTACTGCCCCATGGGTTCTTACCAGGAGGATGGTGGCCAACAGCCTCTACTGTTGAACAGTCAACAGAATGTTGACAATGTTGGGCTTTTCAACTTCTGTGCCTTTGTGGCTGTGAAATTTAGTGGGTGGCTGCTTTAGGGCCTCATTAATAATTTGCAGGTTTAATTCTATACATCTTTCTCATTTGCAGTATTAAATTCTCCAAGCACTCTCAGGAAGTGGGGAGATAAGTTAATTTAGCATTTACAACGCTTCTCAGAAGCCCTTTTGAAGGACCAGATCTCTGTGCTCAGGAAGGCAGCAATATTTCCTGATATGACAGAACATTTGTCACTGGCAATGCCCCCTGTTTGGCCCCAGACCCCCTTCCCAGGGTATCATGGTGCTGTGGTAATACAGCACATTCTGCTCATCACTTCTCTCTTATTGATTCTGGCCATTGTGAAGCATCATTTGTATTTTTGTCTATTTTTCTTTCTGTTGTGTATTTTAAACGCGGGGGTGTCTGAGAAAATGGAGCAGGAAAAAATCTTTTCTGTCCTACAAAATACAGCAAACAATGTCAAAAGCAGAAGCTGATAAGATCAGGGCCTTAAAAAAGGTGCTGATGGGGTGAACTTTGCTGATTAGGTGTAAAGCAGCAGGAAATGTTGATCTGACATTTGATCCTCTAGAGAGGGATGTTCTGAATTCCCTTAGTACATATTAATGCAAAAATTACAGCTAAAGATTCTCTTAGCTCGGGGGGATGCATCCCACAGTATTGCTTCCTCATCATTTGTTGATAGAAATCCTGTTCCTTTTGAGACATGAAGGGAGAAAGTATTTATTATCAAGATAAATGGACACTTAGGTTTTCAGATATATAGTGTTGTGTATTACTCAAGTCCAGAGACACCAGTTTTTAACACTGTAATCTGAAAGTTCTTGAACTGAGGCCAACCTGTCTGTTTTACAGCCAGAGAGCCATATAGCCCTGGTTGGAAAGGCTCAAAGTATCAGTTTTATGGTGACATTGAAGAGCAGCCTCTTCACTTTTGGGCTGTTGATACAGCTAAACTTCCCAAGCCCCAAGGAGTGAAAGCAGCCATTATATTCCTGGTTTATATTTTGAATAAGTTGTGTCTGATACGTGCTTTGTTCAGAACCCAGAGCCCCCAGGGTTTGGTTAGGGAAACAGAGAAATTAAACCCAAATAATCCTGTGGCCAGACAATGTTTCTGTCTCACACTGGGCACTGTGGTGGCACTGGCAGCAGAACCACTTGCTGCAGATGCCAAACATTTTCCATTATAGGACCACAACTTCAGATCCCAGCACTGCCAGACTTGTTTTGGCTGAAGTTCCTCAGCTGGATGCCAGCCTCAGGCTTTGTATTTGCTTACAGGGAGAAAAACAGTCATACAACTTCTAAGAAAATCTGGGGAAATCCTTGTAGGGCCTTGATACTTGGCAGGGACATTGTGGGATGCTTGGAGGAAAACCACCCGAGTCTGGCAGGCAAATTCTCCAAAGGCAGGACCCCACACAAGGGTGAGGATTCCCTGCCTTGGGGCTGAACAGCTGGAGCAGGGATCACCTGGGAGCTGCTTTACTTGTGAGCAGTGCCAGGGGGCACAGCAGGGACTGTCTGGCTCTGCTTCACTCCCAGGGCTGGTTTAGCAGGAGGGGAAGGAGGGAACATCTCAGAGATGAGCAGTTGGGGCTGGATGGAGGAAAGGATTAAAAGGGAGCCTCCAACAGGGATTTGGAATAGACTGGAATAAAGAGACAGGAAAGCAGAGAGCTGGGAGCATAAAATGGGATGTGGAGTTGAGGCAGGTCAGGGACTGAGAAGTGGCTCCAAGGTTGGGGATAAGGAGCTGGGAGGATGCTGGATGCTGCTTACTGTCACTGCTTAGGGATTAGGCAGATATTCCACTCCAAAATTCCTTCTTCTGGCCAGAAGGCTGCTGCAGTGCTCGTGTGGGGACTCACATTGCTTCTGGGCCATCACTGAGGGCTTTCTGCAGCTGTCCTAATCCTTAATCCCATCCTGCCCCTCCGTGGCTTTCCCAAAGATCCATTCTGTGCTGCTTTGGGAGGTGGATGTGGGGCTGGAGAGGGCAGAGGGAGCAGAGTGAAGGGTGTGAAGGGCAGCAGAGGCGTCTCCAGCCGCTGTGTTGGATTGAATGAATGAGGCTGTCTGAACAGGAGAGACCATTACAGACCATCAGTACCAGCACAGCTCCACCCTCCTAGTGCAACCTTTGCAGCAATCCTTTCCTTCCCAAACCTCTGTGCAGCATGTACCCAACAGTTTTTCAGACTCCATTCCACAAAAACCCCAGGAGCAGCTGTCTACAAACAGCCTTGGAGACTTCTCTGGTTGCCTTTAACTTCTCCCACATCTTTGTGTGGCTGTTCAAGGGGCAGTGCAAGCCCAGCTGCAGTGTGTGGGGGAGATCCAAGGAAGGGAATTATCCCTGAGTGTGCAGTGGTGAGAAAAATCCCTTCTGGAGTCAGGCCAGGCAGGCATTTACTATGGTAGTGGAGTTTTCAGACTGTCTTTAGCACATCTCATGCAGATAAAATATTGCTGCTACTCTTACATTTAGTTTTAGCAAGAAGGACAATAAAATTCCAAGCTGCATAGAGAAATTTATTGCATTATGAATGTTGACTGAAATATTGTTCCTTCTACAACCTTACCAGGGGCTGGTGTGTGCACAGCCATGTCCTCCTGGAACCTTTGGAATTAACTGCAGCCAGGACTGTCCATGCCACAACGGAGGACACTGTGACCCTGTGACAGGAAAATGCCTGTGTACAGCTGGCTATATAGGAGACAGGTAAAAATCAACCCCCAAAGCCTTTCATTTTCACCATGGACTGTCAATATTTATACCTCTTCTAGGACAATCTTCCTCCCTGAAAAATGATGTTATGTTTCTATTGCTCCAATTAGGTTCATCCTTCTGAAGCACTTCAAGCAATATAAATGTGGCAATGTTATTACTTTTTATTGGCAATGCTCTCCATTTACAGAGGTTTTTAATATAACTTTTAAAATTTAATGGATTAAATTTAATTTAGATATTTACAGTGATAAATTTAATAGAGAGCATTACATGTTTACAAGATATGTAAATGAACTATCTTTATACAAATTAATATCCTCAAGAGTAAGTAATGCAGCAGTTTAATGTCTCCTTCATTCCTCTGTGCTGCTGTAGCACTGATCCATCTCAGCCACCAGCAAAAGGTGATAAATCCTCAAAATTTATAAACGAGAGCCTTCACCCCTGAATCGATCAGAGCAGATGATAATATTGTTTTACCAAGGTGTCATGGATTCAGCAAAATGACTACACAGCAAAGTCAATGAGGGATTGCAGCACGTGCTGGCTTAGCCTCCAGCTAATCCTGGCTAACAAAGGCTGGGAAGTGCAGTTAAAGCAGCTCTCAGGAGCACTTTGCTTGGGGCCTGTGGCACCAGAGTTTGCACAGCTCACTAGTGGATGTTGTGCTAAAGCACTTGGTCCTCTATGTTCCCTTTTTTGTTAGCTCTGTATTGACATATGCTACAATTATATTTTAATGCAACAAAGCTCATTGGAATTTCTATTTCTGCCTTCACTGAATAATCAGCAGGTCATGGTAGCACAAACATCCAACCCTCAGCCCTGTGGGATGGTCAGAAGGCTGCTCCTTCCCATTACACATGGAGTTTCCCTGTTTCCATTTTATGGACATTTCTAATCGGAGGGACCTCTGGAGTTTATATCAGGGTTTGCATGGGGTTGAATATTGAAGAAATACTAATTATTTCCAAGTAATTTAGAGGAGAAGACATCAGTGTGCCTCCCTTCCCCATTCTCCATCTGGAGACTGTTTCCAGACATGTGGTACTGTATAATTCCTGTTTCTCTCTTTGTGGAGACTTTTTCACTAAAGCAGGCAACTGGGCAGGCTGGGCCTTTATAGTGGTGACCACACTTAAATCCCAAGATGTTCCCAGTTCTGGCCATGCTGGGGGAGGCTGACAGAGCCTCTTTACTCTCCTCATTTGGTTGTTGCACACCCTGATGGATTCCTGGCTGTAGATGAATCAATCTGATGAAGTATTGGAGCTGTTGGGAGCTCCCAGCCAGAGCCTGCATCCCTGTTGGGGTTGAGGAAAGGAGATGGGAAGAGGATTTTGCTGCTGATTGCCTTGGAGAGGGGCTGGAGAAGGCAACTCAGGGAGAGACTGGGCAGAGCAGGCACCTCAGGAAAGACATGGCAGGAGCTCACAGGGATTGTCTTTGAGCAAAGGGAGTGTGGACTAATGAGATCTGTACTTGGAGAAAAGTGAGAGAGATTTGCACTCCAGAGAGAGATGTTACTTGGGAAAGAGGACCATTAAAAAAGAAGACAGAATCAGTTAGGAGAAGTGGAAAAGAAGTGAGGGAAGATCATATTCTGGACCTGCATCCAAGCAAAACCCTTGGGAATGGCTCACCTTCCCCATCCCAGAGCAGGGAAGTAAAAGACACTGACGGGAGAGGCAGAAGAGCAGAAATGAAGATGTGTGAAAGGCTGAATGAGAACAGAATTGAAAAGGTAAACAGCCAGTTAGGAAAGCTCAGCTGCAGCAGTGTCAAACTGGATTAGCCTGGAAATTCCCATATTTCCAACGGTTCCTGGGAGGTTAAACATGTTAATCCCCCTTCCATAAGGGAAGGGAAACATTAGGCTGCTGTATCCAGCTGCAGTTCTGCTGCTCCCTTGGGTTGGGCAGCCCTGGTCTGTACTGGCTGTACTGGTTTGTTCTGGTTTGTTCATCCCTGCCCTCACCTGCCTGGGGACCTACTGGTTTCAGTGAGGCACGAGGTCTTTAAAGAGTCTGAATGGCTTTCCTTGGTTTTGTGTTCACAGCACAGGGACAATGGGACAGAACAGGCAGCTCCACTTTAGATCAGCCTGTTTTACCCTCTGCATCCCCTGCAGCTCTTGCAGTGTCACAGCAAAAAGGAGAGCTGGAGAATCTGCTGCACAACAAAACAGTGCTTGCTTTAACGTTTTACAAGGCATTGAGAAAAGTCTTCTTAATAATGACAGATACAGTGAATTACAGCAATAAAGACATAAATACATTTTACTTACTATCATCTTAAAATTGTCAATAAGTACTATGCAATGCTACAGTTCATCATCATGTGCAGAAGATAATAACACAGAGTTAGATAAATATCTGTGGAGATGAAATGGTCATAAAGGTCTGTGTGAGTGTAATTGCCACACTTTTGTTCCCTACCTGTTTTCCAAGAGTGGCACTGCACTAAATCTCTAGGAAATTGGCAGCACTGTTAATAACTGCAGGATGCTTTGTGCTCACTGAAATGACTGGATCCGTCATGGAAATGTGTGTTTTACAAACTGGAAAGGAATAATAGCAGGGGCACAGTTAGAAGCTGAGAATGGAGTGTTTCAGAATTCAGTGGCTCATAGGAAAAGTGAACATGCTGGTTTAGCTTTGTTTTCCATATTGCCCTTAAATAGAAAGATTGAATCTTAACAGAATAAATCTCACATTTATTAGAGCTATATGGGCAGAATTACTCTCCTGTTGTTGTGTTCATACCTGTATCTCTTATCTCCAGGTTACTGCATTTTGGATGGCTTTTCATATTTGTCTGTGCTACATAAACGTGTGCTACATAAATGTGTCTGTACTACATAAACTGTTTCAAAACAAAGAGGGCAGCCTAAAAATCTTTGCAGCATTATTTCTTAAAAAAAGAAAATTATGGGGAAAAATGTAGGAACATGTACTAAGTTCATCTGTTAAGCAGGCTGTCTTCTGTTTAATATTTTGTGAAATTGCTTCCATTAATTCTACAGGTGACAGCCATATTATCCTATCCCAACCCAAATAATTATGGTACATATTAAAGTTCAGTGGATATTATAATACGAATCTCCCCAGATAGGCAGAAAGCAATGTAAATTAAACAAGAAACATAACTAGGGCTTAGCAGCTCATTTTGTAATTTAATTGAACAATGTATCTGGTTGTTAATGGTGCTATGGACACATTAGATTGATATGTTGCAAAGGAAAGATGTTTAAGTAGAAAGCTAATTCCTGCTGTGATTATTCTCATGTTCCAGAGGAGTCATTATTAGTATTCTTTGTATAAAATTCATTAGCAGTAGCTGCTTGATCTCCAAATAAATAAGTTGGTTAAATTGTTAGTAGAAAAAGGCTAATTATGTAAATGGATTAGGTCGTCAATATTTCATCTCCAGATGCTTTTCTCCCTACTAGGTAATGCTTCATCTTCTATAAATGTAGAATGATACAGTGCACTATTGACTAAGAATTCACCCCGTGGAGCTCCGAGCTCTCCTGCTCACTCAGGGTCTGTGCAGCAGTGGGGACATGAGGAGCTTCATTGTTCCTCCTTGCATTTCATTTACTTGGAGTGTTCCAGCCCCACTGTTCCCATTCTTTGCTGGCTCTTTCCTTTGCAGCTGAACCCCTGAGAGCAGCAGGGCCCTCTCTCTCTCTCTGCCTCTCCAGACTCTTTAGCTCTTTGTCCCAAACTCCTCTCACTTTGGGTCTTGTATGAACTCCTCAACTCGGATTTGCAACGAGCGACTGTGTTGGTTCCTGCTGGAATTAAATCACCAGCCAGGCCCTTTGCTGTGCTCATTTATTTTTAGTAAAACGTGATAATCTGAAGCTGCAAAAGTAATGCCCTTCTTATATACTGCCTGTGTTCATTGCAGTTTTGCCTGGCTTGCATCACACATTAATCTTTTATTACTGATCATTATATTAACTCTCACCTGCCAGCTGTGAAATGACCTGCAGAAAGACATTTAACAATTGCCTCCATCCACTGAGTTTACAGTATACACTTTAATCAATGCTCAGGCTTAAATTAATGCTGATAGGCAATTTCCAATGTCTGGCATCCATGTGATAAGGGAATTGGGCTTTTCTGGGCTTCTCTTTCTGTTTTTATTAACTGAAAAGGCCTATCTGTATTTCACGGTGGATCATGTAAACTGTGGTACTGACTCATTGCAGAATTTTGAAACCACTAAATTATGTCAAGCACAAAATCAGTTGCTTTCTTCAGGACCTTAGCTGAGCTTTTGCAAGTAGGAAATAATCTGAACTCTTAAATTGGTTGTGTAGGACAAGGAAACAGACTTTTTGGCAGATCTCAGAACATATCCAAGTAGGGAGATATTTTTAACAGTGCATGGAAGGTGCAATTTAAAACAATCTGTGTAAAGTGTTTGCAGGTTCCAATTTTATGTGCATCAGATATTAAAAATGTTGGCAATTTTAAGAAGATTCTCCACTAAGGAGCATGAAAGTGATTTTTATTGAGATTTTATACTACTAAGCTACCCTGGAGTAGGAGAAGAAAAGCAAATTTAAGTTTTCAGTTACTCAGAACACACACAAAACACAAAGGGCTTTTTTTCTCCTTGTTGGTATAAAACTGGTGCAATGACAGTGAAGAGGACAAGTAAAACTAAAACACTGCTGGAAAACATTTTGCTCAATATTTCTAAATACACTTTTCCTTTTAACCCTCCTCATCAGTGAGAGGGCCATATGCTTTCAAGGGATGTGCACAGTCCTCCTGTGATAAAGGAAAGTCAAACAGGTGAGGGAGTTTTAGAATAAAATAATTGCCTATCAGTTTCTTACAACTGATGCTCACAATTGTCAAGGTCCAGGAATGAAGAATGAATTTTGTGAATGAAGGTAATATAATAATGCAAATTTAGCAGGATATAATTGGGCATAGATGAATGCAGTTTCTCTTAGCAGCAATTTGCATGCCCAAGATATCCCATCACTCCAGTGATACCATCACTTCAGCCCGTTACTTCAGTAAATGAGCAACAATTGCTCTGTTTTGCATTTAATACATTAACAAGAGGGTTCCTGTGTACAGTCATGTCCTGCTGAGGTGTGGCTGTGACTGTGCCATGTGCCATCCCTGCAGGTGTCAGGAGGAGTGTCCCATTGGCACCTATGGCTTCCAGTGCACGCAGACCTGTGACTGCCACAACGGGGCCAAGTGCTACCACGTCAACGGAGCCTGCATCTGTGACCCTGGCTTCAAAGGCATCCACTGCCAGGAAAGGATGTGTCCTGAGGGGTTTTATGGCCTCAAATGCAACAAGAGATGCCCTTGCAATATTACCAACACCCTCAGGTATGTACATCATCTAATATTCTAGTGCAGAGACTGTTCCAATAAAAGCATTGGGAAAAAATTAGCTACGCTTACTGTCCTTTTCTCTGTACTTTTAAGTACAAACACAGAGAGTTATTCTGGTTTGCAAAATTTGGATTTAAATGACCTCAGATTTGGAACAATAAGCCTCAGTCCAGCCAGATACTGAGCATGTATCTGTTTACAGTTGTGATTCCACCTGAAACAGCCTGAAATACAGCTTTATCCTGTAAATCTTCAAGACATATGAACCACCAGATGATGTTCATATGTATGGATAATAACCCACTGGAATTTAAAAAATAGATACATATTTACTCAAATCCATCACTTTCCCTCTCTTTTATGACATGGGTTTGCTTGTTAGATCTATAGACAGCAAGGGGACTTTCAACATGAAACCTAATTTGCTTCAGCTGATGTCTCATGGCAAATTACCTTGTTGGAAACACTTGAGGCAGATGTATAAATAGACTGAAATCAATATTCCTGAGTCAGTCTGTGGAACTGTAACACGGTTGACATTGTCAAAATAGACTTCTCATGTGCACCTATTTTTGCTCTTCATTCTCTCTTTGTGTATGAGGAAAATATTCAGGAAAATAAATATCAGGGAATTATATCTACAATGGAATAGCTTCGCTTAAAAGGTCAGGGTTTGATGTTTTATTCCCTTTTTTGATTTTTTAAAGATCTGATTCTTCGAGGTTCCCTTTGTTATGAGAAAGAGCCACAAACAGGCTTGAGCACTTTGAATTTACTTTCCAATTGCAGGCTTGAATAAGTTTTCCAAACCTTGAAAAGAAGGAAGAATTTAAGACTCTTCCCTATTATCCTCTTTGTTACCTTAAGTAACACCTTGCTTTGTTTACTGACTGCTGGAATTGCTGTTTGGTGAATCCTCACTCCCTGTCTTGCAGTAAAGGGAGCCTGGACAGCCAAAGCCCCCTGGCCTGAGCTGTCTGATGTTCTGGAGCCACATTTCCTCACCTGCACAATGCTGAGACCCTCAGTTCCCTCTGGATTCCCTCCTTTTTCTGCCCACTCCTGTTCAGCAGGCACAGCCAATTTAGGGTTGTGTAGGCTTCAGGGGGAGGTGGAGATAATTGATGCCCAGGCAAAAATGCCCTTGATACAGACATTCTTCAGTTTGAAGCCAGACAGGTGGGGACCTGACTGTCCTGCTGATGCTGACAAACACACCTTGCCATCTTGCTGCTGCTAAAATATAAACACACTCAATTATGTATGCAAGAAATGGCACCTCATTTGTGTGCACACGCAGACACACACACACATAAACACTTCAGGCAAATCTGTCTGTGCACTTGAGATAGACCCTATTTGTCTCAGTCTTGGAAATAAACAGGTGATTTTCCTTGTGAATTCAGCTGTGAGTGCTGAGGCTTTGCTTAACTGAAAGGCAGAGCTCACAATGGATTATTTAAAAAGTTGTAATTGTGGTGATACAACTCCTGTGCAGCAAGAGAGCTCCAGCTCAGTTTGACAGCCAGGATCCAAAGGCTTTGAGGCTCCCAGGGAGCTCTATACAAGAGTCTCCCATCGCTTCTGATTATGTTGTGTATCATGAAATCACTGCAAAAATACCATCCCTGAGGCATGAGCTGCACATTATGCACAAAAGGTTAGTACTGTGTTGTACTGAGGATGGGCAATGCCTCAGGAATTACTGCAGAGTGAGCTGAGGGAGAAATTCCTATGTGTCACATCACTGTGGTAAATCCAATCTGAATTGCTCCTCAGTGTAAACTATTCTTCAGGTGTACAGGAGGGTGAGATTATGTTCCTGGTCAGCAGCTGACACTTGTGTCTTCACCCCTCCTGAGCCTGCAGAAACCTGTTTGTTTCCATAAAGGCAGAAATAGAATGGAAGGACTGCAAGCCACAGGTGAGGCTGAGCTTGGCTGCAGTTTCTCAGCTGTGTGCTCAGTTCGTTAAGAGACTTTTAGGTGGGGTAAGACTATGGGTTGGAGAGTGAAAGAATTCACCCTGTGTTACTCAGAACTACCTGGGAGGTGCTGAGAGTTTGCCAGAGGATCTTTCCTGAAAGAACAGGCTTTCACCTTCCAGCTGTGAGAAAAAAAGAGGTCTCAGAGAGGTTTGAGAGAGTTCAGAAAGGGGGAGGATTGAATCCTCCCCCAGCTCTTTTCTGGGCATGTGGTCATTCCTACACACCCTGCCTGTTCCTGGTTGCTGTCTGATGGGAACATTTTATTCCTTCCCTCCCAGTACTGCTCCACCAGCGTCCCTTGCAGCATCCTGTGCTGAGATGGTATCTCAGGTTCCTTAATAAATGAGTCTGGTCTCTCTGTTGATAAAATCTCCCTTTTTCTTACATCTTATCACTGCTGTTATGGAACAAAGAGATACCAGCAAGCTGTAGATCGGTAAATGTTCTTTCATTCTTCCATGGAATTTCAGCTCTCCACTTTTCCACCAGCTCTGCAGTGTGCTGTCAATTGCTGAGCCAAGGAGCGTCAGAGCTGATGGAAAATGACCTTTTCCAAAGGCACTCCGTATTCTGAACAAATCTTTGTGCTCATTGTTTAACCAGTCCCATACAGTGCAGCTCTCTTCCCACCCACCTCTTCCCATTCCTCCCTGAGTGTTTGTCCCTACTGAAACTGGGCTCTTCCAAAGTGACTCATTTACCCACAGCCATCTACTTCCCCCAAGAGCAGTTTAAGCTGTTGGCTTCTAGTTGTGATCCCCAAGTGTGGAGGATAATTATTAAATACTTGTAGAAGGGGAAGGAAACTTCTGTCCCTGGATTTGTCTCATTTGATCTGGTTATTGGAAAGTTCTGAGGGCTTTGAGGAGTAGCTGAGGAGGAACTGTAGAAATACACAATCAGCTTTTCCATTTTCATAGATCTATCTATTTTAATGTCTGAAGAGATCAGAATGATCATCTAGTCTAACCTGCAGCATGGTAATGACTGAAGGACACCATCCAATAATTTCTGCATCAAAGCACACTGAAAGGCACTTTGTACAGGACTTTGAACAGCCCCACAATTAGGTGATTTAGAGTGTGGTGGTGACTTGGACTGTCCTTCTACAGGAAAGGGTACACCTGTAATAAACTCCCCTCTGCAAAAAGTCCATGTTGAGACAGCCTGCAATGGCTGGGAGGGAATAATCCTGGCTGCTTCTTCTGTCAGGCAGGGAGCAAAATGAACAGCTGGAATAGTCTTGGCCACTCACCCTTCCTGAGCACTGCTGTGGAGCTAGCCTGGGGAGCCATGTGCCCTTGGTAATGTCTTTCCCAGGTCAGAGATGTGAGAAGAAAGGAAGCCACCAGGACAAAATCAAATGGCATGGGCAGATCTCCAGAGGCTCCAGTTACTGCTTTAACACCAGCAGGATGGGGAGGACCAAACCCCACAGAGCTTCCATGAAGTTCTGCCTTGATCTGAGTCAATAATGTGCTGGACTGAAGGAGCCCTGCAGTCTCACTGTGGCCACTGCTTTGAAGCAAGAGGCATTTTAGTAAGGGAGACTGGATGTGGTGTGGGCACCATAAAACAGAAAATACTGTAAATTAAGTATTAGGCTGCTGGTAGCAAAAATAAGATGACTGGTGCTGCTGTATAAACAGATAATCAGGAAATTCACTGGGAAGGTGTTGCTTTGGCTGAAAAAAGTGTGAAGAACAAATTCAGAATTTGGAACAGACAGTGCTGTCTAAAACACTTCTAACTTGCCTTGAGAAATTACCTGGTTTTCTCAGATTTCCTCAAAATCAGATGCTTAAAAAATTTGAAGGTCAAAAATGCCTTTACACTTTTCAGTTCAGCTAATAAAAATTTTAAAAATAAATCTTCTATTCCGTAAATGTGGCTCAAAAGCCAGGGATTGTACAATAGCCTTCAAAGTGCAGCAGGAGCCCTGGAACCCTTTCCTTGTCAGCCCTGATGTGTGTGGACAGCTCTGTTCCACCTCTGCTTGGCCTGGAGCCACAGGAACACTTGGCTGCCTGTGTTCACTCCTGGTTTCTACTCTGCTTCTTCCTGAGATGTAGGAGAGTTGAAGAAATAAAAGTTGTTAAGATTCAATGCAAACTATGAAGGATAACACTGCCAAACTCTTTGAAGAGTGTGAGGTTCTCTTGCTGCTCCCAGCAAGGGTTGGAAAACAGATGTTGGTGGGTTTGCCTTTGGGATCCTTTTGGAACCCTCCCATTCTTCAGCCATCCTTCAGTGATCCTTCTGCAGAAGAGTTGTTTGTGTTCATTAATTTCAGTTTATTGGGGGCTGGAGAAATGCCTCAGATGCACTGTGACCCCTGTTGGAAAAATGTTACATGGATACATGGCCTGGGAAAGTGCATTCAGAAGAGGAGAAGAAGAATTATACAGATATTTACAAAAATTTCTAGCTGTATTTCCAATTCAAACTTTATTATGCCTCAAACTTTTCAGCTTCCATCCAAATAGCATTTAATTCACTGAACAGTCTGGATGCCTGGATGTTTGGATGGGTGATAGATCAATTTCCTAGCTCTGCTCTATATCTAGGTACATAATTTGACCAGAATGTGGTTGAACAAAATGCCAGCAGAAGAGAAACCTTCCTAACACACACACACACATCCACACATCCACACATCCACACATCCACTATTCCTACCTCATGAGCTGCAGCATATTCAGTATGCAACTCTGCTCACTTTAATTAATGGAATAGTTCATACAAACCAGAGAGAAAAAAAAGAATTAATATAAGAACTTTGTACTATTTAGTGATATCAGCTGCAGATCTTGAAAAGGTTTCCAAAGGAAAAAGGCATCATTTTAGAAATGGGAAAAATGAAGAAGAGTCAGCAAGGTGGCCAAGATTCCCTGGCAGGATTGGGAAGAGAACAGCTGCCTTGTATAGTTTGGGAAAGCATCTGAATTTCAGCCCTCCTCAAGTTAACTCTGCATCAGGCACCTGGATTGTCAAACAAGTGCTTTGGAGCTGGGAGAAAAACAAAACCCTGATCTGCTCAGGCTGATAACAAAATTATCCTTTCTTCAGTGGGAAGATTAAATGGATGGAGAGACCCAAACATCTGCATGGGATTTTCCTGGCTCAGAGTGCCATGAAATGTGGACAAGGCTTTGGTGGGTCAGAATATGCCCTCAAACTTCTACTGGCCTTTGTTTTGGAGTCCAAGTTCCCTTTCTCCAGTAGATTCTTCTGGAAAGCCTGTTTGGTTTTGGTTCTTGTTTTAGTGCATGTCAGGATGAATTCTAGCTCTTAATGCATAGCTTGTATCCCATGCAAAAAGACTTTCCATGCTGGTGAAGGAGCCAACCTCAGAGTAAAAATTCTGAGTGAGTGTAGTATTTTCTACTGAATTGTCATAGAATGATTCAAACTGCCCTGGTCATGTATTACCTTTGAAATATTTAATTTACCCTCCAGATGCAGTTCTCATGGAAGGACATGATACATGTAGTAGTAGTGGAAAGACAGAAACACAAAATTAATTTCAAAGTCTTTAATGTTGAGCTTTCTGCTCCTATTAGGTAATGATCAATAGACACAGGGGGGAAACCTGAGCTTCTATTCTTTTCATCTGAATGTTAAGAGGTGCTTTGTGAAAACCATAATTTCATGGACTGCTTTGTCATGGATGGTAGTTTGTTATGCTGATGGATTGTTTTAATTTGTCAGTAAAACGCTGATTATGATTAAACATTTGACACTTAGAAAATTTGATCCTTTTTAGTTGCAACACTGTATGACCAACCTCTCCTACCAGAAATGGCTTGAAACAAAGTTGGAAATTACATTTTATGAGGTTACCTTGAAAATTAACATATACAATATTAATTTTATAGGTGTAAAGAAACCCATTCAGTAATGCCTACATTCTTAAACTGTAGCAATAAATAATCATAAAGAAAAAGAAATTTTTTCTGGGATGCAAAAAACCAAGAGAGGCCCAGAGAGAGAGATCCCACCTTGCAGAAGTCTATTCTTCCTGTTCTGAGAGTAAAGAAAACAGCATTTCTGGCAATATTATTTCTCATCTCTCTCACTGAGGACTAAACATGCCATTCCTGTGCAGTGTTGTGGTGCAGAGGCCACTGAGCATGCTGAGCTCTCAGGTGCAGCCTCACACTCCTAATTGGCCTCAGACAACATCCCCCAGAAACCTCCATCCCTTCAAACCAGGAGTTTACACATCTCCAGCCTTCCTTCCCCTCCTGCCCCAGCCCCAGTCCCAGCCTCCTGCTGTGGCAAGGTGGTGCCCTGAGGAAACCTCAAGGAGGAAAAATGCCCAATAAAGATAAATTCTTTCATGCAGGAGGAACAGAGAGGTGAGAGTTCTACCTGTGGGTGCAGAAGGACCAGGCATTGTCCAGTCTTTTGAGCTCGATTCTCCTTTCTCCTTTTCTCTCCATGTGCTCTCACAACTGTGGAATCAACTGAATAAAAGTGAAAGCCAGAGGATTAATGTTGTACATTATGCAGCAAAAAGGAACTTGACTCATTTCCCTGCACAGCTGTGACTTAGTCCCAGGGCTCCTGTTAACTCCTGTCCCAAGTAAATCCCAAGACTTCAGGTGCTGATCAGTTTTGGTCGCTATGGCTGAATATTCCCAGCAAAACTCTTCTTCCAAGGAGAGTTCCCCTCCCAAAGCACCTTCCTTTCTACCTGTGCCTGCTGGAAACTGCTGCTGAGGTGGCACTCGCTTTTAAAACATAAATGACAGTGGGATGGGATGGGATGGGATGGGATGGAATGGAATGGAATGGAATGGAATGGAATGGAATGGAATGGAATGGAATGGAATGGAATGGAATGGAATAGGAATCCTGTACCCTTAAACTCAGGTTTATCTTCCCAGCTCTCTTGATTGCATTCCTCCACCCACTGGAATTCCTCCTATCCCAGAATATCTTTAGCTTGGCTGCATTATAGCCAAGTAGTGCAGCACATATCTGTCCTACAGCTTATAAGGATTAATTGTGTGGTTGCTGTCAGTAATCCAAGTCACACTGATTTGAGAATAGAAGAGCATCAACTTGAAGGTGTAAACTAGCCAATGCTGTGGCAATTCCCAGATGTTTGGAAATGCTGGTCTATTTAGCACCAGCTTTTGTATTTCCTTCCCAAATTATACAGCTGCTCATATTCACCACCCTAAAGAGTTTCCAGGCTTGCCCTGTTCTTAGTGTGACACGTGAAATATTCTGGGCCATGGTTTTCCTTCCTGCCCACACCTCATTAACATCTGTCTCTTCACTAGTTGCCATCCTCTGTCTGGGGAGTGCAGCTGCAAGGCTGGCTGGGCTGGGCTCTACTGCAACGAGACGTGTCCCGTGGGCTACTACGGCGAGGGCTGCCAGGTGCCCTGTCCCTGCCACAACGGGGCCGACTGTGACAGCATCACTGGCAGCTGCATCTGCGCCCCAGGCTTCATGGTGAGTGGGGCTGGCGTGGGGAGGGCTTTCATAAAGTGGCTGCAAAAATAAAAGGGCATTTTAATCTGATTTGAAATAATATTTGTATAAAAGCAGCCAAACGTGGGTCTTTTTCACCCATTCTGTGCTAAAGTCCACATCTCTGTCCTTTGAGCAGTGTCAGTCTGTGGCTGCTGGTTGTTTAGTTAACATCACTGTTCTAAGATTATTACTGTTATAAAGATAAAGATATAGTTTCCCATAGTATATTCTAAGTCAAGATGTAACAAAAAAGGTGTCAGATTATTGTCTGCCTGGAAGAGCAGAGAAAGAATTCTCATGGCCATTCAGCATGTTCCTTGTCAGTCACACTGTGATTTTAATAGATTAAGATATTTTAAAATGTTACAAATGATAGAGCAATTTATGTCTTTTCTGAGCCTGTGTGGCAGGTGTCTTTTACCTGAGCATCAGAAAGAGCTTCAGACATTCTGAGGTAAACAAGCATTGCATTTTATAGGTGAGACATAAAATGGCTGAAGAATCCAGCCAAGATGATAACATCAAAAATAGAGTTAACAATTGCCAGGCTGCAGCAGAGAGTATTGGGACACGGATCCAGGTGTCCAATCCTGCTGAGGCTGGGCAGAAGGGAATTCTGGCCAGTAAATTCCCTGGTTTTCTGTATATGAAGCTCACCCCTTCAGGAGCACACCATGGAAGACAAGAGCAGGCTGTGTTTAAGGAACAATACTTCTTAAAGGAAACAAAATACTTTAGAGAGAGAATTCCACCAAACTTCACAAAAAGTTTACTTTCTCTGTCCTTCATTTTACATTATCTGTCCCCACAGACCCATCTATGTTTTCTATACTATTATAACAATTATGGTATAATTACTAAATTTACTAGAAACCAAGGGACAGGCTGCACAGCTGGGACAGATCCATAGTGGGGAGGTCCTGTGTGAGATTAGTGGGATGCCAAAGACTTTTTTGCCTCCCTTCCTTCTAATTCCACACCTGAGTTTGTGATCCCCAGCTGGCATCTGCAGAGCTGTGCAATTGAAGTTATAGGTTAAAGAAACCTTTTTTCTCTGCCTCATGTCAGCAGCTGAAGCTGAAAGTTGGAGCTTCCACTGATTTCCAGGGGTTGTCTCAATGCCAGGTATTAAAAGATTTATTTAGGTGTGAGGGGCTGGACTCAAAAGCATCTGTGCAAGATAATGGTACTTAGAGATGGGGGGGAGGGGAAAAAAGAAAAGCTCTCTCAGGTTTGGTTCCCAACTCCACAAACAGAAAACAAGAATTAATCTTCTCTATACAGTAATTGATACACAAGTGGAGGAAGGATGAAGGCAGCAGCATGTTAGTAGCAACTACAAAATAAAAAGATGCCAAGATCCTCCTTCTTCTTAGGAATGCTGTCCAAATTTGCAGCACAAAAGCATTTAGGGACCCTTTACTGTACACATTTTAGAAAAGCATACCTTGTCCAATATACATTGCCCCAAGGCAGCATTAGTGCAGGCAGAAAGCCTGGGAAGTTCCTATTGCATTGCTTCAAAATAATATTTAATCTCATAATAAAGAGCTTTCTTGCATTGACATTTAAACAGCTTGGTTATTGAGGATAGCTCTATAATCACTGAAGCATATTTAGGCATTAGTATCATTGCTCTCACATAATATACTATAATCTCTGGCAATTAGTCCATGAGGGGAAGTAAAGCCTTGAAATTGCTAATTTATTGCCTCTGAAGCATATTTGTCATTCGTGTGCATGCCAGATGAGCTGCAATGGTTCTTTCAAGTGCTGCAGAGCACGGGCTGTGCAGAGAAGTTGCCGGGGACCTTTTCCTCCCAGCCCGGGGCGTTTCCTGCCGGGATGCTCCGGGCAGGGAGGAGGGGAGCTGGGAAAGCCTGTGGGGCCAGAACCAGGCTGGGAGAGCCTTATCCCAGTGATACACTCCAAGCCAAGCTTTCCCTTCAGATACGCCTGCCTAGCTCTTGCTGAGGCAGCAGGGGAGCTTTGCCTGGGGGTAGAGCTTTGCCCTTGAATTGGGCGAGTCCACAAGCTCAGGATGTGTCCTCTGGCAGAGCTGGCAGTGGATGGTGCTAAGGCAGAGCTGGGCAGAGCTAATTATTCACAAAAGCCATAGATGAATCCCTCTTGCTTTTTCGAGTATCAGGCTTGGCTGAGGCAGCCACACAGGCAGGAATGTTGCCACATGATTGGAAAGAACAAAACCAGGAGCAACATCTTACATTTTTCAGCAGTGATTGATCTACACATGATCCTGGGGCAGAGCAGTCTGAGGGGCTTCTCAGGAAGCAGAGAAGAGAAAATGGTGGGAGATGGGAGATAACTGCAGAATTTATCTGCAAAGGCAGAGAGGTTGGACCCACAGGACTTTGGGATTACTGGCTGCCTGGAATATGCAGTGCCCAAGGAAGGAAGGACAGTGTTTTCCTGACAAAGCACTCCTCCAGCACAGATGGTGGGTTTTTAACTCACCCTGCCTGTGTCAGGGTGGCTGGGCTGGGTTTCAGGATGAGTCATCTGCTCTTGCAGCCAAAACAGGGACATTTTGTTGGGATGCAGAACAAGCCATTAAAAACACAAAGCATCTGGTCACCTTTATTAAATGTATTAAGTGAAAAAGCAGTCATCTCATAGGCTGCTGTGTACGTGAGCAGAGCGCTTAATGTTTGGAAATTCAAGAAGATTCAAATTGTAAAATAAAAATGTATATGATAACTTAAAGAAAATACATTATTTATTAGCTATGACATTTCCAAAAATCAAAATGCCCAAGCTAAATAGTGGTGAGCTTGCAGTTTAGGATAGAGTTTCAAAACATCTTCTGCCTTATTTTTTCTGTGAATGTTTTGGGTCAGACTCAAGAGCAAGATTTGCATATGTTGGCTCTGAACCCAAATGAGTTTTACAATGTTGTAAAGCTATTATTGGGTATCAGGGTGTTTGTGTGAGGCACTGCTGTGGCTGTGATCCCAAGGGAGGATGGCTCTGTGGGTTCTGAACCTCTGTGCAGAACTGGGTGTGGATTTAACTGAGGAATCCACAACCCAAACCAGGCAGTTCTTGGAGGCAGCATGCAGGGCAATGAAAACAGGATAATAGTAGAGGAGACACAATAAAATCCTCCCCAAAGTCAGACCTACTCCTCATTTCTCCACAGGCCTGTTGCTTCCTGCATCCCACCTTTAAAGGAGGATAAAGGCTGTATCAGTTTAACTCAGATGATTGCAGGGAATCATCATTACAAGCACACCAAGAGGGCACTTCCCTCCAACTGGGACTTTTAACATATTTGAGGGTTCCCTCTTAGCACTGAAGTGATGAATTGCCAGCATGCTCTTCTGAAGAATGGTTTTGTAAAGCTGTTCTGCTGCCATCTCGTTTGTGACCAGAAGGAACCTGGCAAACACACACAGGGAGTGCACAGATCAGCCCTGAAAAGCACCAAGGGAGAGTCTTGACTGATAGAAATTGGATCCTCACTCCCACGTGGAAATGGCCACGGCTTGCAATAAATTATCTGGATGCAATTATGGGGGTGGTGAGAGGGGTTATACTAACTTGTACCTCCTCCTCTTTCCAAATTCTGCTCTAACATGTTCTCCTATAAGTCCACTGAACTCAGGTGTGCAGGAGGGACATAAAAAAAAGCATTACTTGCCATGTCCTCTCTCCCTTCTTTTGTTTTTGGTTCATTGAATTTTATTCCTGTAATTCAATAAACATGGTGGAGAAGGCCAGAGGATATGAATTAAATATGACAGGAGACCACAGGAATACTGACCTTGTGTCTCACAAGGAAATCTTGAAACCAACCCCCTGCACGTACCTATCAGCATTTTAGCTGCTGAAATCATTATAAATGCTACTGAGCTACAACTAAGTTCACCTTTTGCATTGCACAGCTAATTGCAACTTCCCTGAAAGCAGCGGCTATCTAGAGACCTCATCCCGTGCCATGCCTTTGTTTTTTATGGATGCTTTGTTTTCTTCTTTTGAAAAATGGGTTTAACTTCAAATACTTCCATTCTGTGTGTTGTGGCAAGGAGAGATGTAGTTAAAACATTTCTCAGCCCAAGACACTCTAAGAAAACTTTTAACACTTCTCTGTGGAATGTGCGGTCAGCTTTTACTTCAGTGGGCATTTAGGTCTATATTTCACATCCAGATGACAGAACTTATATTACTTTAAAGAGTTCATCTATTTATGCTGCTATTTTTTGAAGACCTGTCTGCTTTTATTGAACCCTGCATGCTGGCAAGCAGAGCAAGCACTTCATCACCAAAATGAAAGAATCCATTTTGACATTTCTCTATTTCTTCACTGTATTAGTAGATCCCACACAAGCCAATCACATGCTGCAAAGTATGGAAAGTACAGCAGTGGTGATCTCTTACTAGAAGACTTTTCAGCTTTTGAAATGGCTCTTAGATTTCCTAAAGCTTTCCAAGATTTATCCCAGTGCTGTGCACCTATAGCTATTTACATCTTCTGTTGGCATTGTATCAAAATTGCATTTTAAAAGCACAATTAATGCCTTTCAAATATATCCTTATATTTGCTTAGGTGTATGGGTCTCTGGCTGGGCTCAGTGGGAATCTGGGCACTTAAACACTGAAACACAGACTTCATCTGGGTCTGTAAGTCCATAATTTTGTCTGGCATGCCTGAATTTCTCAACATAATGCTTTCTGTACCACAGGGGTGCAAATTGCTCCCAGGGTTTACGTCAGAGTAAAACTTTACGACCTACCTGCACATTGAGTAAAAGTCAGCCCTTGTAGCACACAATGAACAGTAGCTTGAGCACTTAGTAAAAATAAGTATAAATTATAGTGCTCTAAAGCTATTCAAATGCACAGCAAATGCTCACCAAATTTTGCAATGGATAATCTCTTGGTCAGTACAGACACCCACACACAGACTCAGACCAGTCTTAGCCTGCTCTGTGCCTACTCACTGAGTGAAATGACCAATTTACTGTTCCATAGAACAAGAAGGACCATAATTATGGTCTTTTAGAGGTCATAAACACTTAAAGGTCCAGCCTGTTGAATATTCCAGCCATAACAGGCTCCCTTCTGGCACATACCACATCTCTTATTCCCTGAAAAACACATACAGGAGAGAAAAAAACAATCTTTATCTTTATATTAAGAAAAGTGTAAGCCTGTTCTCCTGTCCTACCCCTTTAAAATTCTCTCTGTTGTCTAAAAGAAAAAAAAACAGAGTAAATAGAGAGGAGCACCTTATCTTATCTTCAATTGAATTTTCCCTGGAGGAACCAAGTCCCAGGTAGGTCTGGAGAAATTTGAAGCATCATTGCCTGTAGGTGTTTTCTAAACACACAAGGTACAAATTTATCAGAGTATTCTCACTCTTCTACATATTAACTTTCATCTTTATTCTAAATGTATCATTTTTCACCATTTCACAAGGAAGCAGGGAAAAAAATGGATGAGACTTCTTTGTATTATAAGCCTATGGTTCGGTAGTAAAATTATTTTATAAATTTCACAAAATTCTGAATATAAAAAATGAATGTAAGGTTGGAGATACTGGATCTGGTTTGGGGGCTTTAACTCATTTAAATGATCCATTTCTCTTTGAGATAATTCCAAAAGTACTTCAGTGGAAGCTCATCGCAGAGCAACAGGGCACCTCATCAAAAGGTTTAAAAAGAAAAGACGAGGGGAAAAAATCTTCAATAGAGCTTGTGTCCTTTTATCCTTGATTTACCGAGCATATCAGTTACCCCCCTTTGTTAAGAGCTCTTTTCATTTCTAGGTATAAAATAAATTCAACCATTTTATCAAGATGTTCTTGTTACCAGCCACCAGTATAAATTTTACTTGCTGTAGGTGGGGGAGAGGCTTTCTGGCACAGCAGTTGTCCAATTAACTGGAGTATCACAGGCAACAGGAATGGTTTCCAGGATCTGGTTTCATGAATTACCTGGGTGCAGGGGGAAGATGCATTTTCTCCTCACTGGTTTCCCATTTGTGTCCATGACCCAATGTCTCAAACCCATGGAGAAGGGCAAGGAGCAGAGGCAGAGGAGACGAGGAGAGGCCCCCTCACTGTGTAGGTGGGTGTGAGCATGGCCTGCAGCTGGCAAGGCATGAATTATTGATTGATAATAAAAGTGAAACAAGTTGTCTTAGAAGTTGTGGAGCTACAAGAGCCTTGTTTGCCACTGATTTCTATCCTCAGTCCTCTGGCCTCTCCTGCCCCACTGCAGTAAGGCTGTCAGGTCTCCTTTGATGCTTTATCTGGCAAAGGTCACTCAGGTGGGCTCAGGGACCTCAGACTCACTTCATCCCCTGACTGCAAACCAGGTTCAAAGTACCAAGGATCACATTTCCTAAAAAAGGAAAGGGTTTTGCCTTTTTTGCTGAGCAAAAGTTGAGTAGTAAGTCAAGACATAGGAGAAATTGATTCCCATTCTCCCAGCCTCTGAACTCTTCCTGGTTATTGTTTTTGCCTTTGTTCCACCTCAGTTATCCAAAAGTTCTTAGCAGAGTTAATTTTAAGAAGCTTGGGGATATCCCATTGTAGCCCTGACTAATTCCTCAGCTACCCCTGAAGTAAAGAAACACAGACAGGGGAAAGGCCAAGGAGGACTGTCCTGGTATTCCCAGACACAGCTCCAGAGGGAAAGTCCTTGCTTGGATACAGGGAGCAGTGAGATGCAGCTGAAGAGTCACCAAAAAGACCTGGCAGATTCAAAGTGTTCTGAGCAGGTTTGAGAGGCTCATTTTGTCAAAGCCAGCAAGAAGGAAATGCAGTCTCTTTGATAACAGATATCAATGTCAGTTTTATGTCTGGAGGTGATGTGAAAGGCAGAGATATGGGAAATTCAACTAAAATAACCTCAAAAATGGAAGATGTAGCTGTGCCCTGGGAAACCATGATGGAAGTCAAAAACTATATTCACCTGGTATTTAAAATATGAATAAAGATAAAAATCAGTCAGAACAACACAACCAGGCCCCCTACACAAACTATGGCTGCATCCCAGATCCCTCTTTCCTGATTTTGGTCTCTGAGGAATGCCCTCTCCTTTGAATTAGGGTTTTCTTGGTATCTTCTAGATAGAGATAAAAGCTCAACTGATTGTTTTTTGAAGCTTACAGATTGCTTCACAAGTGGATGTGTAACAAGAAGTGGATCTCAAGCAGGCAGCAAAACCTCTGTATTCCATACAGCCTAAGAGTGGGCTGGGAAAATATTTTTCATATGAAGGAACTGACACCTTCCCATTGGACAAAAGTTTTCTGTCATCTGGGCTCCAAGTTGGAAGGTCTGAGTTTACAAACAGAAATCAAAATATCTCACACACAATGTTTCGGTACATTTTCCACATAAATAGAGCTGATCACAGATCATTTGCATTTATCAAGATTTTTACACAGTCACAGACCAGATGAAAACTGCCTCTGAATCACATCTTGATGTCCCTTTTCATTGATGACATCTGAATTTTCTTACCCACTTCTCAGTGCATACAAAAGAATATATTTGTGTGTATGCAATGTCTGTGCTTTGTTTTTTTTGTAGTCCATTGGGGCTAATAACAGGCTATAAATTTTTTTCATCCCCAAGCTACTCCGTGTGATCAGTTCAGACTGAGAATGATCTTCCCTTGGCTGTGCTGTGCCCTGCATGGAATGACTTGGTCTCAGTCCAGCTCCCTGTGGATCAGTGTGTGCATCACAATCCCCATTTCCATCAGCAGCCACCAGCAAATTTGCTGGCACATTGAGCCTTTTTACCATTTTCCCTTCACAAACCATTGCTTCAGGTCAAGCCTGGTGATGTGGCTGTGTGATCCATCTCAAGGTCCCTGCAGGGCTTTTTCTGGGGACAAAGAGCACAGGTACTGAGAGCTTTTGGAGCAGCACCCCTCCACTGTGACCCACCCAGCTCGTCCTGCATCTTTCCCAAATGGTGAGTGAAGTTAGAAAATCAGTCCAGTTGTGAGGTGACACCGCCACACATCATTCAGGGGACAATGGACATCACCTCAGTGCAAGGGAGCTGGATGTGGGCTAAGTCAGGAGTTCAGTAACAACTCTCAAATGGATTCTTCTGGCTCTGCTGAATTACAGGAGGAGATAATCTCCATTCCACACCAACAGGGAAGATCATTATGGGGAGGCCACCTGTGTATTCCAGCCTTTCAGACCGAGCTGCTCCCCTATTGATTTTGATATCAGTGTCTTCTATCAGTTTTATCGAGGTTTTTATATCAGTGCTGTCAGTCAGGCCCGGTGCTGTTCTCCCCCGAGCTCTCTGGAGCAATTAGGGATTTCTGCGGGAGCCGCGGCGCTGGCGAGCCCGCGTTGTGCCGGAGCCTGCGGTGAGCGCCCTGTCAGCGCCCGGCTGCGGGAGGGGAACAAAGGCTCTGCTGCCCCTCGGGCCGTCCTGCGGCCGCTCCGAGCGCTCAGCTATTGTCCGCGCTCTTTAACAAGGTCACGGAATGCGCAGGACACAGTGGCTCCCGCTCAGCTCTGCCAACTGCAGCCCTTTCTTTGAATTCAGTGGAACTTTTCAGAGCCTTTTATGAGCTATTCCATTTCATTTTTCTCTGCTCAGTCTCTTGTCAATGCACAAGCTCCAGAAATTGCCTGTGACAGCTCAAATTCTGCTTTGCCAGCCCTGTTCAGTTTACCTGAACACAGCTGCTGCCTTCAGTGGGGCTGTCCCACATACACCAGATTGGGGCTTGCCTCAGTGTCTGCCTCTAATAATGAGGACTTATTCTCTCACACACAGAGCTTATAATTTGACTCTGAGCAAGTCTCAGGTCCTCTCCTTCTTCTCTTATTTACTTTTACTGGGCTCTGCTGCAGTTTTATTTACCCGAATAACTCCAAAGTTTTCCTAAGTGGGTCCAAAGGAGCCAACTTGGTAAGAAAGCCTGAAAGCCTCTGCCTTTGTTGCTAGTTGACATTTTTCATGTGTTTTATCCTTAATTGGCAATGTGGCTATGTCAAATTGCATTTCCCTTCCTGTAGCCTCATTCAGAACTAGTAGAGCTCAATATTCTGCTCAGACTGAGTTATTTGATCTGAATTTTGCAGAGGGATGAACTGCTTGCCAATAGCAGTGCCTCCTTTCATCTGTTAGGCTTCCAGATGTATATATCTTTATCCATACTATCTATGGTTCTGTGCATGAAAGTGTTGGTAGCTGTCTCTCTGGGTAGTAAAAATTGCAAACTGACTTCATTAAAACCTCCTAAGGACAGGATTTAAGTCACAAGTTAGTTTTGCATTTTATTTTCTGTGCAACTTTACTGTCAAAGACTTTGTCTTTCACAATCAGACATGTTTGTTTTCTTATGCCAAAAAACAACTGAAATTTTACCAGATCTCAAACTCTTTTGCCATAGGGTTTTGAAGGGGATATCTCTTATCTGCCTGTGTGTGGTCACCTGGTTATTTGCCAGGTTTTCAGAATTACATCACAAAAACCATTAGCTTAGAGTTGATGTATTTTATTTTATTTTTTAGATGCTGTTTTTTTGCTTTGATCCTCTCACCTGTGGATGCTGCAGCTCAGCACCAAGATCCACCACAGCTGTTTGCAGCCTCAGCCCTGTTTCTTTGTGTTTTCCATCCACATTGTTGCTTCCATGACTCCAGTGCTCATAGCAAGGGACTAGTTGAGAATTTCTGCTGTTTTCAGGAATTCCTAGAATTTCCAGTTCTCCTGGACTCATTCCTTTGGGGTGTGGAAGTGAGTTCAGGTGTGCACTGACAGATTGGTTTGAGGCTGTGCTTGGACATTGTCCTTAATTGCTCCATACAGCTATGGAAGAAGTCTAAAAGAAAGTTTGCAAATAATGCAGAACTATTGGGATTGTCAAGGCAGTAGGAATTTTGGGGAAAGATTCCTGCTCCTGAATGACTGGGTATGTTGAAATTCAGTGTTTAACAATGCACAGTAATAGATGATAGGAAAATAATGTTAAGTAAATACACAAAAGATGAGTTCTAATTTAATTCCTGCTATTCAGGGAAAGAGATCAGGCAATCACTGTGGGTAGTTTTCTGAAAAACTCAACCCCTCAATGAATCTGAAAAACTCAAATGAATCCAGAGTGCCTGACAGAATAGTTAGAATGATCAGGATGAGAATAAAACAGAATGGAAAAGCCATTTTTTTGGTATTGTGCAAATCCATAATATATCCAATTCTCAAATTACTGCACACAGCTTGGCTGATTCCTGCTTACAAAGGATAGAATGGAAATGGTGACAAAGATCATCTTTTATATGGAATGATTTCTATAGAGAGTCACTCGATAAGCGAGAACTCAGCTCCAAAAACAGATGGCTGAGGAGGGACACGATAGAGATCTGTGGAACTGGGGATGGTGCACAGAACATGAACAAGGAATGGTTATTTACTATTTCTAATAACACAGGAACAAGGGCCAACCAATTAAATGATTGCACAGCAGGTTAAAAACAAAGAGAGTGCTTTTCACAGAATGCATAATTAAGTTGTGAAATGGTTCCCATAAAATGGGAATAACAGTGGGATGATTTTGCTTAGAGAAGGGGTCACTGAGGGTAGGGATGTGAGAGGCCTCTCACTCCATGGGGGAAGGGGAGGAAGGAATGCATTCTTGCTACTTATCACACTATAAGAAGTTTCCCAATTAAAAATCAGGCAGTGGGTTTGAAGCAAACAGATAAAGATGTTTCTTCTCCTTTGTATTTATAATTAAACTGTTGATCTTTGTGCCAGGAAACATCATAGAGGCTGAAGGTATAAATGATTTTTTATTTCCTGTTTTAGCTGATGTCCTTTTTGCAGAGCTGTTCAGACTTGACAGCCAGAACCCACATTTATTATTGCAAAAAAGTCAGGAGGCACAGCTGGTTTACAAGGTGGGTCTTGGTCTGTGTCACTCAGGTGGTGTGGATAGAGCAGAAACCATCTCAGATTTCCAGGCAAACGTAATTCAGTTAAATAGCTGGGGCAGAATTGACAGGCAGCTCTGGGTTTCCACTCTGAAGGTCACTGCCTGGCACTGAAATGCTAATCTGTATTTCCAAATGGCTCCTGTGAGCCACTGCTCTGCTCTGCCCAAATCTGGGGAAGGAAATGATGGAACTGCACACAGTGTGTCAAAATCTTTCCTTTGCCACAGTGATAACCCCAATTTTGATGCCTTCATTTTTAAAAGACATAAAAGAAACCAGCTTTTTGTTTTCATTTTTTAATCTTTACCAGTATATTCAAGGACTGTGGTTTGGTATTTTGACATTTAACAACCTTCCATCCCCAGTTTGGATATGAGTAGCTTGTTGGGCACATCATGGAGAGCACATGTGCTAGAGATGTACTTTTCAGGGATGTAAATAATTCCCTCTAACTTGAAATAATGCACAGGATGACTGGGTCATTTTACCTTTGAGGATATTTAATTGTGATCTGGCCATGTGTTTTGGAACATCTGATCAAAACTGGTTATGGTGACAGCAATGATCATCAACAAGGGTGTTTGACCCTTTACAGCTTCCCCAGAGTTAAGTTTAAAATATTCTGAGAGTTTGCTCCCTGCCTCACCTGTATAAATCTGCAGTGGTCTTATTCCAGGTTTAAATTCCAGGTTTAAATTGCTATAACTAGAGAGAATTTGGTTTCCCAGCTGGTCCCACACCGGACGCAAGAAATCCCTCTGGTACAGATGTGATTTACCTGCCTTGATAATCTAAATCTACCCAGTCTAAATCCAATCCCCTGTTTTTGGAGAGGTCCCTCCTGGATAAATGTGTTTGATATTCTATCAGGTGAAAAGTGCTGACTGCATAAAAAAATATTCTTGTTCAGAGGTTGATGATCATCTTTTTGTACTCTCCACACTACTTTGCTTCTGAATACATTTAATTATATGATGCCTTATTCATTGCCTTGTTGACACTAAAGGGCTCTGCAGTTAAGCCTAAATACTAAACCAGGCAGCTATTCAAGTGCTGTAAAGTCAGTCTAGATTTTTTTTTTTGCCAGCAAGTGCTGCCCTGATTTACGGGAAGTGGGAGGGAGGGTGTAATCTCTTGCCTACTTTCTTTATTGAATTCTCTTTCCTTTCTTTAATAACCATGTTTAGGTAACTGGTACTGTAGGAATGGATTTTTTAAATTGCAGATAACTGACTGGTATTGGGCATACTTTTAGTGCAAACTAGAAAACTGGTCCCTGGTGGTGAGGGGGATTATAATGCTTCCTGACAGAAATCCAGCTCAGGTTTGCTGACTTTAGTATGCAAAATCCAATTTTTTTAAATGAAGGTTTTATTTGTGTTTGTTTTCACTGGATTTCATGGAGGGGGAAAAAAACCCTCCCAAAGCTAGGATTTGCTGCTTTGATTCATCAGTTTTATTATGCCAGGGCATTGTTCCTTTTGGCTGTATGGATCACATTGGAGCCAAGCTGCTGGAGGGCAGGAGAGTGCTGAGATTCTGTGCACCCTCCACTGGAAAAGATGAATTTCCAATGGAGCCCCAGTGTGAGAGAACCCTGAGCCAACAGGCAGTGCCTGACTCCTGGGATGCACAGATCCTTTCATCCTCCACAAAAAATCCCTCACAGCTGGGATTTGCTGGGCTCGAAACCATGAGCCCTGTCCAGTTAATTCCAGTTTTCTACATGCACAGTGTCCAGACTGGGGGCGCTGCACAAGTTCTCCCATCTTGATATGTTCAAATTATTCCCCAGGCAGCCAAATCCAATCCAAAGGCTCTCCTAAGCTGTGACAAAGGATTCCCAAGCTGCCTGGGCAATGATTTGGGAAAGGTCCCTTCAGGGAGGATGGATGGATAATTTTTGTTCTGAAACCCCTTGTAACCCATAGGTTGAGTACTCCTTTTTTCTTTTCTTTTCTTTTCTTTTCTTTTCTTTTCTTTTCTTTTCTTTTCTTTTCTTTTCTTCTTTTCTTTTCTTTTTCTTTTCTTTCTTTCTTTTCTTTTCTTTTCTTTTCTTTTCTTTTCTTTCTTTTCTTTTCTTTTCTTTTCTTTTCTTTTCTTTCTTTCTTTTCTTTCTTTTCTTTTCTTTCTTTTCTTCTTTCTTTTCTTTTCTTTTCTTTTCTTTTCTTTTTCTTTCTTTTCTTTTCTTTTCTTTTCTTTTCTTTTCTTTTCTTTTCTTTCTTTTCTTTTCTTTTCTTTTCTTTTTCTTTTCTTTTCTTTTCTCTTTTCAGTAATTCAAATATACAGTTAATGTATATCAGATCAGTTCTGGGGCTGTGCACTGGGAAACAGAACAACCCAGACTGGGAGTGAGAGGTTCTGGGGACAAAGAGGCCAGAAATGAGAAGATGGTCCTGGTTCTTCTGTGGCCTTAATGAAGGAGTAATGTGAGTTATGCCAGTAACAGGCCACAGCAAATATATCTATGTTTATAAAATAGGAACCCAAGAAATTTAACAGACTTCGTACACTTTGAAAAATAACAACCACAGTTACTTTGTGGTAACTTTTATCCCCTCTCACTCAGAGCTCAGAGCTTTGCTAGCAAAGACTATGATCATTAAAATAAAATTTAATTGTATCTAATAAAGTACTGACATTATTTATAATATTTTGCTTTCTCTTTATAACAAATGAAGTTCCCATTTTGGTTTGTGTGCATGTTCTGCTGAATACTTCTGATCCATCATCAAATTTAAGAATTAGTATCAGGCTGAGTGATTCTGAACTTGGCATTTACTGTGAAATTTATTGTATGAATTAGCATATTAGCACAAATTCAGAGGTGAATTAAAATGCTGACATCCATTGGTAAAGGTTTGTAAATCCTTGTAAGGTTATAGGAAGCAAAAGGAAAGTTTAGTTCATTCCCAAAGGGATCTGTGCTTGGCATGTCCGTGTTTAGCTCAGAGAACTGCAGTGTCACCGGCTGCAGATTGGGGAAAGCTTTGCAGATGGCTCTTGGAGGGCTTGATGATTTCATGAAAGACTCTGGCATTCAGGCTGCCAATGGTTCTTTCTTTGGATGAGTCATGAGCTGTAAAGTCACTTCTTTAAGTGTAAGAAAACTCTTTCCCATCCTTTCCGCCTTCCCCTCTTTCCCATGGAAAGGGCACAAGGAAGAGGAGACTCAATAAGGTTGTTGGTGGTTTCATTTTGTCCTTTTAGATGTGTATCAAACCCCAGCACAGCTACATCACATCGTGTTGCAAGGTGGGTAAAGGAACTTTTGTCAGTGCTCAGTCACAGCAATCACCTACACACGGAACACTTGGCACAGGAGCCTTCCCCGAGCTTTTTATGGCATTTTATCATTAACACCAATAATAGCCTCTGCAGGGAGTAATTAGTAACACCCAGAGGGGAAAGGAATTCTGCCAGAGGACATCATTATGTCTGGAAAACTAAAGATGCTGTGTAGTAAGGTCACGAATAAATTGTTTGAGTCCAGGGTGGAGGACAAGCCTGGTGTAAGTACAAAGTTTCCCCCTGCTGCTGATCTGCTGATGAAGAGCACAGTGATTTCCACTGAACACCATTAAGGAAATTAGTTTGTTCTGACAGTTTGTGTTGCTGGATACCATATGTTTACCTTGAGGGAATGTTTGTGGAGAACCACTTTGGGTTAATTGTAAATGTCACAATTAAATAAGTAAATATACAGGAGTGTATCTGTGATCTGCATCGGTGCACAGACACCGTGTCCCAGCACAGCAGTGTCCCATGTGCTGTGTGTACACAGACATACACATTTGTAGGCGCTGAATCCATACTGATCAGCTTATCTGGACACACAGGCCTCAGGTACAAACAGCAGCAGCATTTTGTCTCCCTGATCTGCGGATCAGCTCACTCAGGATCTTGCACCATGCCCTTCTTTCCACTCAGGGCTCTGGCACCGAGAGTGGAGCATCCCTGGGCTGGTGCCAGGGGCTGGTGCCAGGCTCTGATTCACCTGCACAGCCTGGCGAGGAGGGGGCTGGGGAGGGGACCTGATGTGGGGTTAGAAATCTCTGGTTAGTTGGAATCCCACTGCAGATTACCAAAGGTTCCAATATTTTGCCTTTCAGCACTGTCAGTCACCCCCAGTAACCCGTGGGAGTTGAGGAATTTCAGCACCTCGGCAGATTAAACCTCAAGAGCAAAGCTGTCACCCAGGTCTTTGTCATGCAAACTTGAGGGCAGGTTCAATAACATCCTGCTCCTCCTCTGCATTGCGGAAGCCTTGAAAAATTGATTTTCTGTTTTGCCACTGAGTTCAGTGGAACCAGACTTTAGCCCTCCAAGGGAATTGTATTCCTCTAGATTGTAGCTACTTCTGAAATCCTTAATGGCACATCCTTAAATAGCAAACTTGGTGACAGACCAGGCATGGGTGCAGACTTTGCTGGGTATTGTTAATCACTACTGGGTTATTAACTCGCTTTACTTTCTGGGATACCCTTTTTCTTTCCCTTTCAAAATGCATTTCACAGACTTAAAGACCTGATCCAAAATGCACACAAATTTGTGTATTGATCACCAGAAATGGATTTTTAAGGGACTTGATCACTGCTTATAGTAGGAATGTATTTTTAAAAGAAACAAGAAATGAAACCTTAATCCGGGGAAAACACTTTCTGAAGCATACAGAGCTTGTTAACACAGCCAACACCTAAGGCAGCATTGTGTCTTTAAGCTCTACTAATATTGAACAATAATAATTTTGGTGGAAGAAAATCTTCCCCGCTCCCTGAACAGAAACAAGACTGCCATCCAGAAAGATGAATGCTGTGGCCCTCAGAGTCTATTAATATTTGATGCTGATGGATGTGAGCTGGCAGCCTGAGTTATTAATGGAGTTTTGTTCTGTGGACCTCACCCTCAGTCCATGGGGGAGAATTAACCATAACAAGAACTGGACGCCTGAAGCTCTTGGGGTGCTGGGAAGGGCTGTCAGTTCCAGCAAAAATGGGAGTTTCTGAAGTGCTTGCAGGCATGGAAAGCCATAGGTGGGGCTGCTTAGGTCACTGACACCATTCATTCTGATTTAAAGGGGACTTTTAGGGTCTCAGGCCTCAGATTCCCTCCTCTACCTTTGCCATGATGGGGTGCTCCCATCAGGTCTGGATTTCAAACAAGAAGCAGCTCAGTGGTGTTAATTTCTGAGCAGGGGTGAGGTGTGGGACACCCTGTTCTTGGTGGCACTGAGGTGGCTTCTCCCTGGTTGGGGGGGTCTGTGATGCAGAGCAGAGAGCAGGAATGCTGCTCCACACAGAGCAGGGCATTTCCCACAGCTGGCCCTGACCCCACATTCCATTAAGAGAGTTTTTCTCTTGTTTATGTCAAATTCAAATTGGATCCCTGAAATTAGAAATAATCCAGTGGATAGATTTGGGGGTATAGTTTGATCAGCTGGCCCTTGTAAGTGAAAATATTGAAAATGAAGCACCTTGAAAAGTTTGTGATGTCCATATGGGTCATTCTGACTTGGAATATAGAGATGGAAAATACCAAATTATTTATAGCCCAATTTCTTAATATAGCTTTAACATTTCCAGGGGTATATGTTTGATTGAATTAGCTACTCCTTCCTAGCATGGATATCACATCCAGACATTGCACTATCCTCATTAACCTCCCGATCTTAATAGAAAAAAAAAAGGAATAATCAACATAAGGAGCACAGCTGTTGATTAATTTTACTAAATAGGATAGAAATATAAAGTACCATATTGCAAGAGTGAAGATTCAATACACACACTTTGAAATCAGTTTATTAGAATATATAACTCATTAACAGCTGGATGCATACACTGCAGCATTATCCACTCGGGCAGGTGGTGAGAGGGAGTGGAATTTACATATCTTTAACAGTACCTGAATGCATTTCATTTTGGAGGTCATTCTCCCAAATCAAGTTCAAAATGTTAATAACAAGGTGTGCATTTATAATTAATAAAATCTTAGAGCCAGTGCTATAGTTCAAGTGCATTTTCCTCTTATGTAATTAAGAAGTTAAGTGTATTTGGCAGTTGTCACTCAGAGAGCTCTGAAGGTCTCGCTTGCCAAACCTGGGGATAGAAATCTCATTAAACCAGGTGGGTTTTTTCAGTTAAGGTTTGTTTGCAAAGTACGTGAATGGATGGTGGGCAGCCAGAATGCCCAGTTCTGTCAGTCCATAAAGACAAGTACATTAAAGTAAATGCCAAAACTCAAAGGCTTGGAATAAACAGCCTGATGTTCAGCATGTGAGAATCACAGAATCACAGAATCTTTAGTGTTGGAAAAGGCCTCAAGACCACCAAGTTCAACTATCAACCAGCACCACCACTGTGTTCACCACTAAACCATGTCCTCAAGTGACTCATCTGTTTTAAAGATTTCAGGAATGGTGATTCCACCACTTCCCTGGGAAGCCTGTTCCAATGCTGACAGCCCTTCCTGTGAGGAAGTTTTCCCTAATATCCAATATAAACCTCCCCTGGTGCAACTTGAGGCCATTTCCTCACTTTGTTGTCCTGTCACTTGTTACCTGAGAGAAGAGACTGACACCCACCTCACTTTTTTCAGGGAACTGTATCCCTTTTCTTTGGGATAATCCCAAATGATTACAGAAAACCAGTGAATCCACTCCAGTTGTGCCTGGCCAGGGAGCATTGTCCCCTAACACGAGCTGCTCTGTGGTCACAGAACCTCAGCTGAGACATTGGAAATCCTCCTGCTGCCTCCAGCCCTGGCCAGATGGTGTTTAGAGGTGTCAGGATGTGGGGATGTGGTTTGGGGGTGATTGATGGTTGGGCTGCATGATCTTGAAGGTCTCTCCTAACCCTGATGATTCTGTGGTTCTGTGGTTGGTTAACGTGATTCCCAAAGGGATATTTTAGCTCCACATCACTCTACTCCCCTTTCCTTTTCAAAGGAATTTTCTTTTCCTTCTGGATCACTAGTTCAAATCCACATAAGGTCAGTTGTCATAGAAATTATTAGAAGTACCAGCAGTTCTGTGTAGTACATGAAATGAGTTGGGAGTTTCATTCACACAGGATAAGGGTTCCTAAGTGGCACTAATTGGCTGTCTAATTGTCACACACAGGAGAAAGGCAGAGGATTGATTAGGCGTGGAGGCTGAATGCCCCTCTGCCAGCCCGGGCTCCTGGAGCTCATTCCATAGGCATGCTGGCAGGGTAATGAGGGGCAGCCTGCTTTGGATTTTCTGCCTGTCAAGGCAGCATCTTTTCCTGCCAGGCCTTTTCAGGGGCACTTGTTTTACTCCACCAAGGTCAAAGATAGCATCTTTTGCAAATAGTGCCTTCACTCAAAAATCAGAGACTTACAGGATTTACTTGTGAGCAGTATATTTTAACCATTTCCTTTCCTTCCCCCTGAAACAAAGCTTTTGGTCTAAAATAGGATGAATCACACTGGTGCGAGGCAGAACTGCTCCAGCAAAGCAGATGGGAGTTTATGGTGCTCAGAAATCTGTTCATATTTCCTTGTGCTGTCTGGGTGTCTGCTGTGTGATATACAGGCTCCTGGAGGTACTTGTCACAGCAGAGGGAAGCTGACATGGTGCACATTTCACACCTGATAAATGGATCGTCCTATCAAACAGTGAAGCCTCTTACCTGCAAAAATACATTTTGACCAATATCTTTTCCCCTGAGCTGCAGTACAGGTCACACCATGCAATGGAGTTATTTTTTAACTTGTAGTAGGTTCACTTTTCCTGGCGTAGAACTAAATTATTTAAGTTTGACTCACTGAAGTAGTAAATTTAGGAGCTAATTTGCAATGTGAAAGTCTGATTACACACAGAGGAAAAGGAAGCAAAAATACCTTGTATATGTTAATGTGTAGACCCAGCTATGGGACTCAGTAAGTTTACTAAGGCTTAAACCTCAATTAGTGAGGTTAAACCACAATTGCTTTAAACCTTGTTGTGCTCACATTTTAATTCCCTTGTTGTATCAGTTGAACAGTATTAGTAAGAATTGTGTCTATCTTTCAACCACACAAGCTGATCAGTGCAATACAGCACACCAGAATATAGTATTTGAGCATTCTATGTTTCTGTAAAATATAAGTATTTCTTCTCCTTTCCCCCTCTTTGCCGACACCTAGAGCAGAAACCATGTTTCTGTGTTCTGCTGTGTGCCTTCTGTCTCTGACATACACATCACTCCTGTTCTGCCTTCTTCCTAAAGTCACAATCTCATGCAAATTAATTGAAAACAAATGCAGGTACCAGCTACGCATCAGAAAGGTCTGATGCACCTGCCATGTCGTTTTCCTCTCTGCCAACCTGTGGAAGACAAGCATGTATGAGATCTGTTAGGTTTTTAACAACCCTATTCTTAGAATATATTTTCCAGGAACCGCAGAGCAATCTCTGCACGGTTTCAGACTGTATATTTTGTGATTAGTGTTTCCTAAGTGATGTTTTGCTTAATGATCTAACATCTGCTCTAGGAGGTTTGTTTTTGTAACTTCCCCACCTCCTGCTGAATGAATGCCAGAAACTTGTCCCTTTCCTCCAAGTCAATCAAAGCACTAATTGCATCATAATCATGGGAAGCAGCAGTGACTGCTCAAGTGCTGAAGACTCAGCAATCAACTCCCAACACTCTGCTCACTGTTCAGAGAGAGAAAGCTTCCCTGTGCCGAGCTGGGAATTTCCTGCATGCCAGATTTCTTTAGCTGACTCTGACTTTTCTGGGTTGCAGGGAGAGGACTGCACCATTCCCTGCATGGCAGGAACCTACGGAACCAATTGCTCGTCTGTTTGTAACTGCAAGAACGACGGCACTTGCTCCCCTGTGGATGGGCTGTGCTACTGCAAAGAAGGTAACAAAACTCCCGTTTACAAGCCTGTCCTCTTTCAAAGTGGCACAGCTGCACAGTCAGGAACTCCACTATTTTCTTGTCCTCCCAAGTATCCCAGCTCAACAGGGGCTGGACTGCAAGTTCAGTCTCTGTCCTGAACAGAGACAAGAGTTCTCTGCTCTGCTGCAGAAATGTGTTACAGAGTGTGGGATCAGAATCACTGCTCCTCTTCAGGGGAAATGCAGAGCAATCCCTTAGCTGCTGGGTTTTTATCCCTTTGCTGCCCTATTTCTCCCAGATTCCAAAGCACTAGGCACAGGAGTGGAGGCAGCTTCCTGCCTGTGTCCTGCAGTCCCTGGCACTGGGCTGTGCCTGGCCTTGGTCATCCCCTCCAGCCCTGACCTGGCTCCTGCTTGCCCATCCCCACCTTGGGCTGGTTCCATTCCTGCTGCCTTGGGCTCCTGGTTCATCCCAGCTGCCAGCCCTGCCCTTGGCCTGTGGGGTGGGCCCTGGCTGTCTGCCCTTGCTGCCATCCTCATCTGCTCATCCTCCTGTACCCTGACGTGGTGACATCCAAACCTCATGCAGGTGTCCTCTGTCTCCTGAGCCAGCATAGGGTTCAGGAATGTGGTTCTGATTTATTTGGGAAAATAAGAAGTCTTGCCTGCTCCAGGGTGACTGACATATTTTCTTCCCACATGTGTCCATAATTCCTTTGTGGGTGTGGTGGTGAGCCACATCCCATGGATCCAGAAACCACCTGAGAATTTCTCCACTTCTCCATGGCACAGTGGCTCTTCTGTTCCCCCAAAATCCCAATGTGAGCTATGCCTGTATGACATACATAAGATCTAAAACAGAAGTGAGGCAAATAACAATAAAATCTGGCATTTCAAACATGAATTAATGGATCACTGTAGAACCCCTTTTAATGAGGGTGTATAAACCATGAGTTACTGCTCAACTCCATGACATAGAGCTGCAGTGTAATGAAAGTCATTGTGCTCCTGGTAGTTAAGATTTGAGCCTTAATGGCTAGAAATGATAGCCTTGGTACTTTTTTAGGTGTAATAGCTGCTTTATATTAAATATCATTCTCAAAAAAAAAAAAAAAAGGGTGGGGGGGAGGTAAGACACAGGCAGCATCACATGAAAAGTTTCTTGCAATCCTGTAGGTCAGAATGTCTCCAGTCTGACAGACAGGGACTGTCCCAGCAGCTCCCAGAAAGGCATCAGACACCTAAATCTGGTTACAGCCAAGACTGTGATACCTCCATGTGTGTGTAGAGATGCTGGGAGATGGAGCTGTAAAGTCACAATAAAAGGGTTGGTCTTTGACCCCAAGTTAGTTTTCATTTCCACCAAGAAACTAGAAATCCTAGAAATCAAGGTCCTAGAAATCAAGAGATGCAGTTTGCCAGTTGCCTGCCTTGCTGTTTTCATGAAAACATCCCAGATGCTGTTTGTCTCCCCTGTTTCCTTAGGGTGGCAAGGAGTGGATTGCTCTATTCCATGTCCAAGTGGAAGCTGGGGTCTGAACTGTAACCAGACGTGTTCCTGCAGCAATGGAGCGTCCTGCAGGCCGGCCGATGGCTTCTGCCTCTGCTCCCCAGGGTGGCAGGGGGAGTTCTGTGACCAGCCCTGTCCTGTGAGTGCAAATAACAATTTGGGGTTAAATAATAATTAAATAACTATTTGTTATTTAATTAATAATAATTAAATAACAATTGCTGCAAATCACAGTTTGGGTTAAATTACAGTCCCCAAAGCTCTGCTGAACAGAGAGCAAGGCAGGATCTCAATTTGTCTGTGATGTCTGAAGGAAATCAAATGTAAATAACAGACTGGGGTTCTAGTAGTCAACTGGATGTATTATACTTAGCATTGTATTTTATCAGAGCTATTGCTGTGTTATCTGCATTTTCTTGAATGTCATTTTTTAAAGTGATTCCTCATTTGGTTCTGTATAAAAACATTAGGCACTGAGTTTCTATCTTCTCTGCATGTTAATTTAAAAAATGCAACTCAGCATGAAGAGGGACATGATAGATGATTTTGCACATTTCAGAACAAAAAGCTGATCACTGAGAGGCTTTTTTTATTTATATTTTTGAAGGATGGAACATATGGCCTTAATTGCAGTGAGCGTTGTGACTGCAACCACGCGGATGGGTGTGATCCTGTCACTGGGTACTGCTGCTGCCTTGCAGGCTGGACAGGTAACATCAGCATTTCCTTTGTAAACCTTGGGGCTTGGCTTCATTTTGGACTTTGGAGGGTTTTGTTAACTTGTTTTGCGTTGTTATTGCATCAGTTATAGCCCTGGACTTGTGACTGCAAACTTCTAAATAATAGATTGAGACAAGATCAGCTGAACTTGCCCATATTTAAATCACTCGTGATGGTGACAATAATTGGCATTCATTAAATTTGTATTCAGATGAGTTTGAAGATGGCTCCAAAACTGTAGCCAGATGTTAGCCTTCTGTAAAAGCATCCTCAGGAGGGATGCAGATCATCCATAATCCTGCAGAGTTTTTCTCCTTGAACTGCCCTTTCTGCAGGGGTACAGTTGTGGGACAGTGAATCTGGGACCATCATACCTGGGATGAAGACAGGGCATTTCTGATGAGCCATTACAGCTGCTCCATCATACAAAACTCTGATTTTCCCCATTTTCTGATAGTTCTTGTCACAGGGTAGTTGCAGAGAGCAGATTAATGCTGGTTTGACAGAGCTCTTGTGATTACACAGCAACAGAGAGGAGTATTCGGTGAAGTTGGAGAGTTCAGAGTAGAGTTCTCAGTACAATTAGACCTGCACTTGACTCCACACTGATGTTCTCTTTGCCAGCTTTTGACAGCAGTAGGGGCAGGTTATTGACCCAACTACTTCACACTTTGCTGCCTAAAATGCTGGTTAATCTCTCTCTGCTTTCTGTTGAGGCCCTGGGTGGAAATAAAGTTATGTTCTATATGCTGCAGAATCTTCAGTGGCACTGACAGTCAAAATAACATTCATATTAACAGTGATGCATTTGGAAAATCTAATTGTTTTTCAAACAAGTACAAGTTGGAAGGATGCATGGAGCAAGGCAGCCAACATTTGGGATACTGTCACCCTTCCCATTGATTAATGCCTTAAACCAACACATGCCTTCTGCCTCTGATGGAGAGGACATCCCACAGCAACCCAGCTCCCAGGAGCATGAAACAAAAGCAGTGAAATTAAGCCTAAAGCATACAATGGAAATAATCTTTAAAGAGTTAAATAAAATATAAAAATACTAAGTTATACACATTGTGTACAACAAAGCCACTTTTGGAAGATCCTGGGCATGTATCCCTGAAAAGCACATTTTTCCCCCAAGAAAATCCATTTTATAAGCTCACTTGCATCCCCTCCTTCAGTCTCTTGCTTTTCTCAGTGTCTGGGCTGCATTTATCTTTCTCTGAGCCTCCTTGCCATCAATATATCCATCTATCAGACTTTAAAACTCCACTGTTCATTATTGATGATCAGCAGAGAAACAGCTGGTGGGTTTCCCTGTAATCATTGGGAGCTTCTTCAAGGGAAAATATGGCTTTTAAAAGTACAGTAATTTGAAGAGAGATATTTATATACACTTACTCTAAAAGTTTATTGCACATCTTCTGGATTTAGCATTCCAGAGGAAACTGCAGGGACTGACCTTTGCAGGCACTGCAGACTGAAGGTGTGGCTTTTTCTCAAAGGCATTTGCAGCAAATACTTTGTGCATATTCCCATTCATATCTGTAAATGGACATCAAATGCAGATACTAATTAATTAAAGGTAAGAATAATCTCTGATGACCTTCTTTTATTTTCCATATTGGGCAAGGTGATTGCATATTAACTTAGAAGGGATTTGCTGCAGCCTAAGCACTTTATTCATCATTGTGCTACTGTGGTTCTGGTATTTTTCTCTTCAGGATCACATTTCAGGGAAGAAAATACTGTATCCATATTTGAGACCAAGTTGGAGTTGGAATGTTGACAGGGTCCTGTAAGGTGGAAATGTTGATAGACAGAACCAACACGTGTTTTGTCAATTCTGTTCCAATGTTTTTTCCATTTGGCTTGGCACCAGACAGAAGGATAAATTCTGTTCATACTGGTCTGAAATTATGTAATTTAAGAAACTCTTCAGCTAGATAATTATATTTTTATATTAAGGAGTATGGCATCAGTGAAAGATTAATCTTATCTGCAGTTGTTGTGAACTGGGCCATGATGTGTATTGCGGTGCATTTTATTAATATGAGGAGATAAATAATTCAGGCTGAAATTTTTGCTTTCTGATTTTGGTACTAATTAGGCATGGCCTGAAAAAAGATCAGAAAAGTTCAGGATCATGGAACTTCTGAAGGTTCTCCTGCCCACTCACACCAAACAGAGAATTCACGTGGCTTTCTGATCCTAATAGCCACAAAACTTCAACTGAAACAGCATATTCTGTATGTTCATCCCAGACGTGGGACTCCCTCTTGATGTCTGTGTTTTATGTAAAGATCAAGGGGGAGATTGAACCCATTTTCTTTAAAGTGGTTTCAAGATGTTACTGATATAAACCTTCAGGGACTGATAGATGGTAAGAGCATGGAGGAGGACTGGCAAAAGAAGGAAAACGTCATGTCCAGAGTAGCATACAATGTAAGGTAATAGCACTCTGCCATCCTTTTATTATGTCATGACTGCCACCCAAGACCATTATTCAGGATGATGACCTTCTGTGGATACCAGCTGAAGGAAGGTAATTTTCAGGAGCTGAGTGTCCCTGGCAGATGGGAAGATGATGAAGAGATCCCTACGTCTCGAGCAGGAGATCACAAAGCTGTGCAAACCAGCTGGATGCATTAATAAGCACAGAGGCAGCAAGCTGCTCTGAGATCTGCACATGCCCTTCCCCCAGTTCCATGGGGAATTTCACTCCTGCAGCCAAAGGCAGGAGTGGATCAGCCCTGGAGGGGGTGTACCTGGTGTTGGTGCTGCAAATAACCCAGCCAAGTACTAAACAAGTACAGGGCACGTGGTGCTTTGGAGACAGCACAGCAGGAACAGAAGCCCAAAACTGCATTGGCAAAATGGTCTCAGGTGGTACAAACACAGTGAAACTTGGTGAAATGTTGGCCAAAATCAGGTCTGTGACCTGCTGATGCCATGCAGAGATGCATTTCCCTCCACAGGAAGGAAATGTGGGATGCAGTGGCACTGAGGGCTCAGCCTTGCATGGATGGAGTTCTCCAGGTTGGACATGTGTAACCTCATGTATACAAGTAGCACCCTGGGAATCCAAACAAGAAGTGCTCATATCTAGTGCTGGGTTAAAAAGGAAAAGTCTTGCTCTCAGAGGATCAAGTTTTGATTGCTTAGGCTGCTTTTTAAGGATTAATAAGGATCTCTTTCTCCACCTCTGCTGTGCATTTTAGGTACAGATATTTCTGTGCTTGCAGTTCTGTGTGTGTGCACAGGTCCCTTAGAGCTCCCAACACAACAGACATTTGTGGAAGAGGTGTTACTTTATGTACACTCAGGTTGAAGTGAAAATGCTTAGTGCTAATTACATTTGGTTAATTAGGGGTCCTACACACACTGAATCCACAGAGGGAATGGAAACACAGAAATGCTGCATGATAGAGCAGCTCCTTGGAATCCTTTGCAAGCAAACAGGTCCTGGAGAAGCAGGAGGAGTCTCATCTGTCCCAGGTGCAACCTCTTCTCCTGGATGCTCCAGTGACAATGACAAAGTTCTAAATTTCAGTTAGGCTCTTCTAAATTACTACTTAATCTGAAAGTGGACAGGGGAGGAACAGCTGCCCTGGTGGCCTTGCTGGGTGAGCAGGATGACAGTGCTCCTGTGCCAGGTGCAATGCTGTGCCTCTGGAGATGGCAGCTCCAGCCAGACCCTGTGGGGATGCAGGATAAGCTTCAAACCCCCTAGCTCAGTCCCACCTCAGGCAGCTGCTGGCAGCAGGTTTTGTACCAGGTATGGTTTTCTCACAGATTCCAGCTGATTAGACCTGTATAGCCTTTAGCTTCTTCCCTCAGTAATCCCTCAATAATTTAATTAGAGCTGCTGGCCTGTCCTCTAATTTCTGGAGATGCTTGACCAGAGCCAGGTAAAACTCCCTGGGAAGACAGACCCAGGTATTGCCCATCCTGCCCCCGAGACCTGAGTCCATCCCAGACTGATCACAGGAGAGCCACAGGCCTGGCTGCTCTGCTCCTCCCTGGGATAAGCCAATGTGCTCCAGGTTAATTGTGGCAGTGTGTGCTTTGTTACCCTCTCAGCTCTTACACTGGGATTAAATGGGAAATGATCTGCTGGGGGATAGATTCCACTCCTCTAAATGCTAAGGTCAGTTAAAATCCTGTTTATCTGAATTCCTTTAATCTGAAATGCTGTCTTATCTGCATCTTGTTCTGCCTTTTTTCTTGTGTGGTGCTCTGGTTTTGCAGAGCTGCTGTGGCGATGGTATCTCAGTTCCCCACTGAGCTGGGGTACCCACAGGCTTCTCTCAGTATCCAAAGCCAATGTTTATTCACTATATTTTAACATCCCAAAGATGTGTGGGGAAAATTAGCCTGGTGCTGTAGATATGAGATGGAAAACTTAAAAGTGTGCATCCCATAGTTAATCATAAAAGAAGCCCAAATAGATTTTCCTTAATTAATCAGGATGGCAAACACAGGTATGCAAATGATGTATGCTGCTGAGGAAGAAACACCTTGTTATTACCTTGGTGCTTTACACTTCAGGTTTCATTCCTGGCTCATAGGAGCAGCCTCCCTCTTTGCTGCTACATGGGAAATCAAAATATGCATTTCACTGTCCTTTACAACCTCAGTAACTTTCAGACACTGCCAGCAACACAAACCCTGATTGTCTGTGCCCTGTGCAGAGCTGCAGCAGTGCTGGGGGAGTCTGGAGCTGCAGAGTTTCACCTGTGGGGTCTGAGGGAGGGATGGGGTCAGGAGGTGCTGCTGGGCACAGACCGGGGGAGCTCCAGGGGACGAGGCTGCAGGGCTGGGAGCATTTGCAGGCTGGCAGTGACATCTGCACTGTCACTCAAACACAGAAACATGTTTCTTGCCTCCTGTGGACACATTAATTCAGGAAAACTGATAAGCCTGTTACTCGAGGGAAAACCTTTTTGAATTTTAAAGGAACAGTGGCCACTTTGACGGGGAGCTCTAAGGTATTTTTAACTTCACTTTCTCTGAGTTCTTTACAAGTAGGTGAAAAATCCTTGAAGGAAAAAACCCACCCTTCCCATAAAATGAATTTTGTTTGTACTAATATGACTTTTCTTCCATTGCAGCTGTATCCAGTTGATGATCTTAGGGCTAAATCCTAAGCTCAGCTATACTGGTTTGAAGCCTAAATAATTGTCTTGTCATTAGTAGATCAACTTTTCCTATGTGATGATAAAAGTGGGAGCTGATTTTCCATGCCTATTTAAAACCAGAAAAAAATCTAGGACTTTCTTCATGCACCTGCAGCTTTTTAACTAAAGATCCAGAGTGTTTTAGAATTCAAAATGTCATGGGTTGATTTTTTTTTTTTTTCCCCATCAGATTGTTTCATACCACTGGTTTGTAAGACAGAGTCTAAAATACCAGAATGGAGCAATAGTGAGTTCCTATTAAACATGCATTTTCTAGATGTCTAATCCCATTATCTACACCGTATTTTGTGTTTATCACTTCTGGCAGTCTTATCCCAGATTTTTAAATTAATAATTTATTTCTGTGATTATTCTGTATCCTTACATTAGCTTTAAATGGACAGGAGAACTAGAAATTTCTAGAGTCAGTCTAAAATGGTGCATTTTAGCCTCTCTCCTGGCCTCTGCCTTTCCAGTGTGAAAATCTTTTCCACATGAAAGGTGTGCTTACTCTCTGGATTCGACAAGTGCCCTTTAGTCTATGAATGTAAGATAAGCTTATTAGAAATTAGCTTTAATTTTTCATTGACTTAATTTCAAGTGAGTTGATAAGATTTTAATGTCAGGCTGTGCTTAAAAATTCTCTCTTTGACAGGAACCTTTAAGGATGGTTCCTGCTGATATAGGGCTAATTTTCAAAAATATGAATTATGAAGTTATATCAAAGACTTCATTGATGTCCTGACATTAATTATGTCTGTGTCTTCCTTGGCAGATATCTGGGGGGCTCCTGATTTTCATCTGAGTGAGGTTCAGTTATGTTTGTCCTGTGCCAGATTTTGTATACATTTCACCTTTTGTGAAATCAGTTGGATTTTTGCCACTCCTTCAGTGGGAGTTGGATCAGACCCTCAGACTATAATTAGCAGCTGCAGTAAGACTACCGCTAAACTTCAGCATCTATGCAAATCATTGCAGTAATAGTCTTACAAACACAGAAGATACACAGGTTTGTTTATCTTTGTATTTATTTTTGGGTTTAATTTTGCTTAATAAAGGACAGCTTTTAAATTTCTGAGAGAAGATAGAGCTTGGATGGCATCCTGGGTGATGCTAATTTAATGGGCTCTAAAAACATGAGACTTGACGCTAGAGGTATCCAATCCTTTTCCATTTTAATATGGAGACATTCTATATTCTATATTTAAGGCTGTGTGTACAATAGTCACCTATAAATAAATGTGGGCGAGAAGCGGGGAAAAATTATTTGTGCACATTTCAGCAGCCTGAATCCTGGCTGCTGGCATGCTGGGTGTGAAAGGAGGAGAGGGAAGAGTGCTCAGCAAACAAGCTGCAAGCTAAAATGAGGTGTGCATCTACATTTATATATTGACATCGTGGAGAGACTGTTTACAAGAGCAGGTAGTGACAAGTCAGGGGGGAATGGCATCATACTGCCAGAGAGTAGGGTTAAGTTGGATGTTAGAAAAAGTAGAAATATTCTTTATATTGCCTTCCCTGGGAGGGTGAGGCCCTGGCCCAGCTGCCCAGAGCAGCAGTGGCTGCCCCTGGATCCCTGGAAGGGTCCAAGACCAGGTTGGACATTGGAGCCTGGAGCAGCCTGGGACAGTGGGAAGTGTCCCTGCCCATGGCAGGGGGCGGATGGATGATCTTTAATGTCCCTTCTAGCCCAAACTGTTCCACAGTTCTATGATACATTGTGTTATTAATGAAAGAGTTTGCAGTGAAAAATGTTGCAAACATCTTCCTTCCCCTCTCACACCAAGGAGCAAGGCTGGAATTTCAACATCATTGACCACAAAAGGCTTTGGTTGTGCCCCAGCTCTTGCTCAGCTGTTCTTCACTCATGGTTTAGTTTGGGAGCTTGAACATTTCCAGCAGGAGAACAACCCAGGTTTTCCCAGTTCCCAGTTCTTCCTGTTTGCCTGCTGATGATCTGTTTGGACCTTTCCCAGCTTTCTCTTCCCTCCTGGCCTGAAACTGTTCCCAGCATTTGAGAAATAGGAAAGCTCTAAAGATGAAGCAGGACTGTGTAGGGCTTGACTCCTTTTAGCCCCATTTTCTGCAGGTCTGCCCTGCCTGCTCAGGGCAACTCTTCCCCTGCAAGAGTGATCCCTGGAGAATATCCTGGAGCAGAGGGAACCACATCATCCTTCACTGTAGCAAACATTTTGACTTACCTAATTTCTTGTGAGGTAGATCTCTTGCCTCAAAAGCTTTTATTGCATAAATTCCCCTGGTTGGGTGATTCATACCTGGATATTTCTCTAGATAATTAAAAATAGGGGTAGGATTAGAGCTCCACAGAGGTGCATTAGGCTTTAAATGTATCACTTGCAGAAAAACACTTACATTAATGGGTGCATAAATCGCCCCTGCACAGATGAAAGAAGGGACAATTTAGAATTTCTCACTGGCTGCAGGGAAGGGCTTATTCTTCATTATTTAGGACCAGATCATGGAGCTTTCATCTAGACTGGTGGGCTGTTACACTCAGGAGTTGCCCCTCTGAGTCCACTGGTGAACAGTGCTCAGCAAGAGAAGGAAGAGCTCCATGGCTCCAATTTGAGAAAAAAATCACTGAAAAAAAGCTTTTGAAAACCCACAGAAGTTCATAGATAATGTGAGTGTGGCTGCTGTTCTCTGCTGAGTAGTTTCACTATATAAAAACAAAAATAGCTTATTTGCAGACTAGATGAGCAGCCATCAATTCTTAATGTTTCCATTTAATTTTATGAGCGATCCCTTTATGTTTTCTTCTATCTGCTGCCCTCCCCACACTGATTTTCTCATTCTTCAGCATTCTTAAATGCTGAGCTGTCAGGAATTGTGCTGTGGTGCTTCTGACTGGCTCTGAATCAAATACTTCAGGGTTTGCCTCAGGTAGGAATAAATACAATGATGCAAAAAGTGATAGAAAAGCATCAAGAATTCTTTGTGAACTCTTGTTCATGCTCTCTGATAGCCCCTCTGAGCAGCTAATCCACAGCTTGGACCTTCTTGTATTCTTAGCAAATTGTCTTCTACATTTTAGAGACTGAAGCAGCAGAAAAGTCTCTGCTTAGGAAAGCATACAGACCTAGTCTCAAATACAACTTAAATAGAATTTATAAGGACAACAGAAGTGTGACAGCAATAAGAGTATCAGGGCAAGACAAGAGAATAAGGTTAAAGAAAACATGAATGTGTGAGTATAGAAATCATTATCAGAAATAAATGTACAAATCAGGAGGCCAAGGCAGGATTCACAGACCTGGGTGGGCTCTGGCTCTGGGCTGGGTGGGGGATGCTGCCAGGGGGAATGACTGCAGGTGGGACAGTCCAGTGGACAGACCAGAGGGAGGGAGCAGCTATTCCAGAGGCCACATCCTCTGAGACATTCCCAGAATTTCCCCATTTCCTTCAACTCCCTGCTGGCCCCTGCTCACTGCCAGCCACCCCCACCAGGCGTGCAGCATCAGTTTGCTGTGTTGTGGGTACCCTGCCAGCAGGTCCAAACCACCACTGAGGATCCATCCTGCCAGACACACGAGCCACCAGCATTCCACATCAAAGCCAAGCGTGACTCACCAAACCTCAGGCCTCCACAGCATTGCCTGCATAAATCCAGTGCCTATTTCTGCATAAAAAGCAGTTCTTTACAAAGCTATTCAAATGCCAGAAATAAGAGATTATTATGACTTCATGTCATGTTGAAAGACAGGTGGAGGAGAGCACAATGTTTGTGTTCGATTCAAATGTCTGATGAAATCATTCCTGTCATTCCTAATTGATGTTGCATCTGTCTTTAGATTGGAACTATTGAGGAGAAAAAAAAAAAGCTGAAGATCTTATTCAGAGAAATAATTACAGTTATACACTGGTAGATGTAAAATTAAAGTACATGGGGGGAAGGGAGCTACATCCTATAATTTATCAAATTCCTAAGTCCCTGAAAAATAATTAGATGCTGGGCAGTGTGCAGGCACTGCTGCAGAGGCTACTGTCAGGGGGATAGCAGTGGTCAAAACCAGGCCACTGGTTCTCATTTATTCCATCCATTTTTGCTCTTCTATTGTGTTTGGAGTATTAGTTTCCAACTATCCAGAGACACAGCAGAGAAACAATGGCAGCTTTATTAAGAGCCAGAGACGTAATCCCCAAGCACGAGTGCAATTGCAGAAGCTGGAGAGGGAAAAAAGGGAGTTCTGCTTATGTCTGGCTTTCAGGAATTTTACCCTCCAAAGTCCTTCAGTGTGATGTAGTTACGAACAGCACTAAATCTGCATTACTTTGACAAACTTTCTTGAAGCCACAGAAGATTATTAATGGAAGCAGCCTGTGAAAGAGCTCTTCAATAGATGCCTCACATCCCAGTTGTATGGCCTGGGGGTTTTTTCCCCTCTTTTTTTTCTTGCTCCTTTTCCTGCTTGTGTGGATGTTGGATTAATCCATCACAGCTTGATTTGTAAATTTGAATACAAGGACTGACTTCATCTGGTCAAACTTGAAGCTGCTCCATGTAAAACAGACACAGGTTTCTATCAACAGCTTCCCACTGCCAGAGGGCAAGGCTAAATGGATATTGGGAAGGAATTCTTCCCTATGAGGGTGGTGAGACCCTGACACAGGGTACCCAGAGCAGCTGTGGCAGCTTCTGGGACCCTGGGAGTGTCCAAGGCCAGGTTGGACAGGGCTTGGAGCAACCTGGGATAGTGGAAGGCGTCCCTGCCCATGTCAGGGGGTGGGCAAGATGAGATTTAAGATCCTTTCCCACCCAAACCAATTCTGGGATTCTGGGATTCTCTTCTTCCTCTACCTCTCTCCCTGCTGCTTTCCTGTATCAGGATTATCTGCAGTTCCATGTTGGAAGATCCCTGCCCAACCAAATGGCTTCACCCTTGGGAAGTCTGGGCTGGGTTACCCCAGTTATTCCCATGTCCAGACAGCAGCTGCTCAGTCACTAAATAGGACATTGTTCTGGAGGGGCAGTTTGTGTTTTCCACAGTAATTCAGGCCCACAATGTGTGCAGAGGATGTTGGTGTAGGGAAAAGGGAGTGCAGCCACTCCTGGGATTGCCAGCTAAATGCCATGTACAGAGCAGTCCAAGGGGAATCCCACTGGAGAGCAGCCAGTGTTTGCAGCAATCCAATACCCCAAATCCCTGCTGGGCCATGGAGAATTTGTGTCTGCTATTTCCCAGACTGAATTAAAGCCACAGTGGGCTCTGCTCTTACCTAGGCTCTGCCTTTCTGCAAAAGTGCAGATCTTTTGCCCATGTCCAGCAGATAACTACTATTTTATAAAGGTTATGTGGATTTCATTTACAATTCACTCCCAGAACATTGTTTAAAAAAGTCTTGGAAGTGTAATTTTATACCAGTGTCTGCAATTGTGAACCACAGCCTCAGGCTGGCAGATAATTCCCTGGTATCCAAGCAATAGAGTTTATGTATAGAACTGCTTCCTGCAGCTTCAAGGACTTCTAATAGTTTTCTTTCTAATTTCTACACCATGCAGTGAAACCAGGACTTTGTTCATAAATTAGGAATTTGTGGTTGTAACACAAGGTAGTACAGAGGTGTGTCAGCTACAGCAGTTTTTGTAGTTCTGGAAGCTGAAAACTAATTGCTTATCAGAAATGTTCATCAGTAAGTTCCTATATAAATATTAAAGTTTTACATTACAGAATCTTGCTGCTTCACTGACTCTGACTGTAAAGCAGCTGGAAGGGATGGACTCCCACTTTACAGGCTGTCAGGTTAGGGAATTGTAAAATTAAGGTGCTTTTTCCTGCACAATTCCATAAGACTTGCATGTCCAGATGCAATTTTAACTTCTCATTTATATTTGCAATTCAATGCGTGTAGGAGCCTTCAAAAATGAAGTCTTCCATGAGAATTAACTGAGAGTAATAAAAAGTAATAAAACCTGATTGCAGCACCATCTCAGTTGTCTTCTGGAAATGTATAAATAAATAAGGGCTGTAATGGGTGGCAGTGGCTTCTGGAAAGTTTCTTTTCCCCCTTTCCATTTTGCTACAACAATCAGCTCCACAATGACTCATTGCCTTCGTTAGGAGAGGGAAGACATCCCTCATTACTCATTACCAAAGGAAGGACTTTGCTGCTGCAAGGAGCAGCCCTGGCATTCTAATTCAGGTAGCTTGCACAAGAAAAGAGTCAGTGTCATCCTTACCCAAACTTTGTCAAAAGAGACAAGAAATAATGCTGTTTAATTGTCCCCGTTTATAATATCCCATCCACAATGACTGAACTGTAATTTTTATGCTGCAATCAGGAGGAAAAATGCACATTTTTCTGTGTTTGTGTCTGAATTTCAGTTCAGGGAGCTCACACTGAGACTCAAGACTATAAATGATCATATATATGTATTTATTGTTTAAAATTTATTGTCTGACCTTTTTAATTACAGAGCACTATGGATACATATACATAAATGCACACACAAAGCACTTGCGTAAGCAATCCAAGGATATATTTGATTTCAAAAGGGAGCAGGGAAGACTGTTTAAAATAACTGTTTTTCTTGATTTTGGTAATAGGAATGTTCAGTGTCTCTTTACACAGTCCCTTTTTCAGATTGGTTTACTTGGATATGAAGGAACTGAGCTTGTTTTAAGTTTTTACTGTATTTTAATGTGTTTTTTATTAAGCTGTACAGAATGGTCCATACTTCTTTATAAATAAAGCTAAGATCATGTATTACTAGAAATCACATTCCAAACTGTACTTTTGCCAGACTTGGTTAAGATTTTCTAGGAAGGGACATTATAATTGTGTGATTAATCTTCAGAAAAGGGAAATTTTGACTCTGCAGTATTTCTTACTGTGTTAACTTCAGAGATTTATAAAACCAACTCGAAACTGCACTGTAAGTGTGTTTATAATGACTTTTAGCTGATTCAATAATCCTCAAAGTTTGGTGACTGTACAGATCACAGCTCCCCAAGTGCAGTGCATTACCTCTAGCACCCTGATGAAGTTATCAGAGGTGGAGGAAATTATTGGGATTGTGTTTCTGTGGAGCACTGCACTAATCCAACCCCTGGGCTGCTTTGATCCCATTGTGCAGTGGGACATGTGCAGGAGTGATAAAGAACATCTCAGGCTGGGGATGTTAAAGAAAATCTCAGGTTGGGGATGGTAAAGAACACCTGGGGTTGGAAGCCCAGCTGGGATGTGTGTGTACCCCCAGATCTCAGGACAGGCCCCCACTGGGGTCATGTTCTTATGAAAATTTCCAAGCCAGTTTTTGATCCATTTTTGCTGTTGTTCTCAGTGCTCCTGCCAGTGCCACTCCCTGCAGTTGGCACTGCTCAATGTCCCTCTTGGTTCATGCAAAGGCATTCAAGGAGCCTTTGATCATGCAAATAGCCCTGCTAATTGCAGGTGTTGGTAGTGCCTTATCCCAGTGGAGTGAGAGCCTCTCAGACACAGTGTGCAGGATCAGCTCCTGCAATCACATTTATATGTGACAAGCCATGGCACAAGGCTGTTTTTAGAAGTCACCAGTTTAAACAAAACCAGTTGAAACCATGCCAGAAGCCTCATGTTAAGTTTCCTGGCTGTGTGCTCCTTTGCTCCTCATAATAATAAATATTTATCAATAAATAAAAATAATAATCATAAATATTGAACATACACCCTGGGAAACACTGGGAGCTGGATTGGCAGGTCTCAGTCTCCATTTAACTTGCTCATCCTAGTCTCAGATATGGCCACTTGCTGGATCAGAACTCAGTTCATTCTCACAGAACTGGGGAGCCTTGGGTGGATGTGGGGTGTGTGCCCAAAACTCCAGAGCACAACGGTTTAAGCCAGGAAGGGAACAGAACACAAAATAGAGCTGAATTTGCTTGTGTTCAAGAATCCAAATACTGAGCATGTTTTTGCAAAATCTTGATTTTTCTTTTATGGTCTTCCAATTCTCAACAGGTAAGTAATCAGGCTTCAATCAACTGCCTATTTCCAGGCCAGTTATTTGAGTTATTTTGTGACTTTAAAGCAATTCCTGACCTTCATCTCTTGGATGACATGCAGAGTTTCGTTAATGGTGCTGAGGACTGAACAGGCACCCACTAATATCTACAGAATTCACCTCTCTGGCATTTTTCTAATTTTCACTTTATTAAGCAGATAAAAGAGGAGCTGTTTCCTTGTCTCTGGCTCTGAGGGACTGTGAGGCATCAGTCCAGCCAAGCATTTCTTTGATCAGTGAGCAGAGTAAAAGTTGTGAGAAGTTAACGTGTGGCTTTATGTCCTTAGGCATCCACTGTGACAACATCTGCACCCAGGGCCGCTGGGGACCCAACTGCTCCATCTCCTGCAGCTGTGAGAATGGGGGATCCTGCTCCCCTGAGGATGGAACCTGTGACTGTGCACCAGGATACAGAGGACCCTTGTGCCAGAGAAGTAAGATTTTCCATAGCTGGCAGCAGCAAGGCAGGTAGAGGTGCTCCTTCATGACACCAGATGGACAAACCCAGTTTCTGAGCTGCTTTAGCTCATTAATTCCTAAGGGCAAAAGAGCCTGAGAAATGCTCCTTCATCAAGAAGTCAAGGCTCTCCTGCACTGGGCTGTGCCTTGTGTTTCCTCTGATCTGCACCTGGAGGTCACTGGTGACCTGAGAGGAGGAGCAGCACCTTTACAAACCAAAGCTGGCAGGACACAGATTTGCAGTGAAGTCAGACCTATTAAACAGAATCAGCCACCACTCATCACATAATGACAAGTGGATGAGCATTGCCATCAAAATAACAAGACAGTGTTTTCTTGTATGCCAGAAAAAGAAACACAGCAGCCTGAAATAGCTCCTGCTTGATGCTCTGCTGCTACATATTAAAATGTACCAAGCAGATAAAAACCCTCTCATTTGCTTTATCTGGGAAGATGCATTTGCCCCACAGGGACTCTATTTGATCCAAGCTACACCAACCATCTTCCTATGTAAACACAAAGTGGATTTGTCTTCCTTTTCTGCTCAGCATTCCTTCTTCCTGTAAGACAATCTGCATGCCCAGTTCATATATCCCCTTTGATTTCACCAGTTACACTTGACACTAGAACACACTCATCTCTAAAAATAATTTGTAGCTGACAGTTTTTATTTAAAGCCATTATAACAATGACCTCTAGCACTGCTGTATTTAATGGCCTATAAGCATTTCCATTATAAACTCCAATTTCCAGGTGCTTCAGCATATCTGTGTAGCTGTAAAACCTCTCTCCAAGGCTAAAATGTGGTGCTCAGAGCTTCAGGAAGAAAATGTTTTACAAATTTGAAACCTTAAGAGTGCAAAACTTCCAGAAGTTAATAGTTTCTGACCTTTCTGAGATGAAAAAGCCCCAGCTTTCTATCAGCTTTTGGCATGCAGTCTGCAAGAGCAAACCTTGTGCCCAGTTTGCAAGCCCAGGAATCAGGCTGCTCCCTGAGGATGTTTGCTAAGGATCTAATGGGAAGAAATTTTCCTCCCCACTGGGCTGACAGCAGAGGGATCCTGTGGATGCTTCTGCTATTGCCACTGTGAGCATATGGCCTGGGAATCCAGTTTGCTTCCTCCTCATTTCTGGGATTAAGGCTCAAAAATACCTGGTGAACAGGAGACCTTGCTAAGCTTGTTCTCAAAATCATTCCCATTTTTCTCTTAGAAATTCATTTAAAAACAGAATTTAGGCTGTACAAGGAGAGCTGAGGATGATACTGAGGATGATACTCAGCCAACTTGTTCTGTCCATGTAATCAGGATTACATGAGACACTGGGATGGTTTAGTGCTCTTAAGCCTGCAGAAATGTCTCCAGGAATGATCCAGGTTGTTTTATAGCTACTGCATCATCAACCAACCTGTCATCTAAGCTCCAGCTGGAAATGTGCAGTGGGGTAAGAGCCTGACACCCTCTGAGAACATACAGTCCAAGAGAAAATTCTCATTTGCTGGAAAAATAGAACAGACATGATTTAGTAACCACTGAGTCAGAACTATAGAACAGAGAATCACAGGAGTAAAAATAAAAACATATAAAGTTATTTTTACTGTCACTTACTGCAATTTAACATTTCTTTGTGTTATCTATTGCAATGAATGTTTGGACAGTGGATGCTTTTTCACATGCTCTTAGAAGCAAAAATCTGCTTTTAGAAGAGATACTGAGCCATAATCCTGACTCTATACCACATGTACAAATTCTATAACAATTTCAATCCAAGTTTTAGGCAAAATAAGCACACAATTCATTACATGCTCACTCAGCTATTTAGCGTGATTACAGATGCAAATCAGGTGGTTTTGTATGGTGTTACATAATTACCATTATTGGATTCTGTTCATCACTTGGTGGCTGTTGCTCCTGCCATTAAATGTATAAATGACTGCCCCAATTTAGCACAGGCATTGCACCAGACAGCTTTTGGCACTGTTGTTTTGACATAAAATATTGTTTCCTAATACACCTTCTCTGATTTCTTGACTCAATTTCCATTTCCTTCTGAGTTTCTGTTGTCGGTACCCATGTGCCAATGTTTCTTTTCGTATCTATTCTAAAATCTTTTAAAGGTGTGTTATTAACCATATCTGTAGTAGGCTGGAAGGTCTCAAACATCCTAAACTCCTGTTTTGTCAAAAAGTTTAGGTCAGAGAGACTCAAATGAGTGTCCTGAGAGAGAGAGGCTGCTGAGAACTCCACTATGGAATTAAATAGCATGGGGAGGGGGAGAGAAGGAGGGAAGATGGGTATGTTTGAGCACGGGAACAGATTTACCCAGAGCTTGCATTGGACATGGAACAATCCAACAGGCTTCATCATTTCAGCTGTCCACAAAATTGTGGTTAAGAAATATTGGTTTGGCATGAAGACAGACAGATAATTCTCGAGCTCTCAGTGATGAGAAAACATTGGAAAACCTGTGACAGCTTGGTTTGTTGTGTTTCCAGTTTGCCCCGCTGGGTTTTACGGGCACCACTGCAGCCAGCCGTGTCCCCAGTGTGTGCACAGCAATGGTCCCTGTCACCACGTGTCCGGACACTGCGACTGCCTGCCGGGCTTCTCCGGGCCCCTCTGCAGCCAAGGTACCCCTGAGCCCCTCCCTTCCCTCCCTTCCTGCCTGCCACTCTGCAGCCAGTCCCATCCCATGGCTCCTGCCTTTTTCCCCTGTTTCAGCAGTTTAGACACCAAGAAAATCTTCACTTCAGAGGGAAAATGCCAACAGGTACTCAGTCACCCTCTTGTATATACGATGTGCTCCTGGTTTCATAAATAAACCAGGTCTGCCACACTGGATTGAAATGACTGTGGAATGAGACACCTGCTGTAAATACATCAGCATCCAATGGCTTCATTTTTCTTACTGCTCAGCCTGTCCTCACCTGAATGTTGATAGCACTTTCATGTGATCTTTGCAGCAGGACAGGGAGGTGCTGGTTAAGGTAAAGGTCAGCTCAGGTGAACAATCACAAACACCCAGTTGTGCACAAAACCTCCTTTACACTGTGCAGGACCTGACTGGGAATAGCCAAAACCCTGGACACATGTGCAGGACACAGGAAAGTTTGCAGTGAGGCAGAGGAGTTCATTTTCACAGGTGAAGAAGAATTTCAGCTCTCCAAAGCATCCATCACCTTTCTGTACCTTTGAAAGTTCCACATTTAACACCAGGATTCATTTTCATCCTAAAAATACCCACAAAATCACTCAGCCTTCTGCACTTTCAGTTGCTGCATATTGCAGTGGGTATTTTCTACACAGATATTTAAAATAAGTGATTAATAGTGATCACTGCCCCTGTGAAGTCATCATCCCTGCCAAAATTGAATGACACTTTCAATGACCTGCTTTTCAGTAAATTGGGATTGCAGCAGTTACTCAAAATCGTTAAACATAGATTAAGGATAACCATGGTTTTTTGGGTTTTTTTCCTGTGCTGTATAGTCAACTAAAGATTACACCAATTAATTTATTAAAATGAACATATTTCAGTGAATTTGTCCATTTTATGTGAAACATTAGCCAGATTTCAAAGCATAAGCAGGTCTAATTATCCTCTTAAGAAAACTATTTTATTTTTGCTCAGATGTTCAGCACTTCTGGTTTTACTTTGAAATGTTGATCTATCCTGCAAATTAATCTTAAAATATTCATGTCCTAATTAAAATCAATTTGTGTTGCAGTTTGTCATAATGAGTTAACATGTAACTTTATTTTGTAGAAAGAAAAATGCTAATTAATTTTCCATTAAAAAAAAAAACGTGAAATGAAGATTTCACTTTGGATTTTCATCTCCTTATGCCATTTGCAGCAGGAACATTCTTCCACCAGCAGTATGTGCATGTGAGGAGCTGTGTAACCCCCAAAACTGCACAGGTTGTACCAGGGATTCTAATCTGCAAACAGCTAAACAGCTGTTTTATGAAATCTTTCCCAGTCACGGAGCAATATGGGTGGATAATAACTTGTTATCACTGCTAGAACACACCTGACATCCCACAGGGACTTTGGGAGTCACTCTTCAGAGCTTTTCCAGCTAATTAACATCCCAATCTGTGTTGTACAGTCAGGCTGCTGCTGAAGAAAGCAACATTAGGCCTTGTTTAACAGCTTTCTAAAAATGATTGAGACATTTTAAAAGTGCTTGGATTTGGATCTCACATATTCACAAAAGTCACTCTGTCAGTCCACAACTAGTCAGTTTAAATTAGGGAGAACCAACCATTTTGTCATTCCTCTGTGCTGACATTCCAGAGGGCATCATCCCATTTCTCAGAGACAGGAGGAGCTCCTGTGGAGGGAGTCCCTCTGCCAGCTGTGCCTGTATGCACCAAAGCACCAGTGTGACCTAGTCCCTTTGCCAGCAGCTCTGTTTGGATCACAGATCTTGCCCTGCACCATCAGTACTGCTCAGTGCAGAACAAATCAGCTCCTCTTCTGAGTCCATCCTTAGAGAATTACATTTTTTGTACATACAAACCCGTCTTCATTGAGGTGGTGCTTCCTAGCTCCATCTCAAAGATGCCATAAACCAGTGCCTGGAGCTGCTTTATGCAGAGGACTGGAAGGGAATAATGCTGGGGCCTGCCCAAGAGCCTGGGCTGACAGACCAGTTCAGTTTTTGCTGACTGTGATGGGAGGACTCTCCTGCTCTCTTGGTGTGTTCTCTCCATCCTGGCTATGTATTGTGTTTAGTTTTATTTCCCTATACTTAGGAAATGTTCTGTTTAACACACAGTGTGAAAGCCAAACCCAACTTTATCCACTCCTACAGATAAGTCCATAGTCTATAGGAACACAGGCAGAAAACAATACTCAGCTATAGTAAGAGCAGAAGATGGCATATTATATAAAAGCCAATGAATCACAGCTCAGGATTTCAATCTGTGGCTGATTCACAGTCAGGATAGATTGAGGTCACCTGCAGAGACTACTTTTGAGAAAGTGAGAGAGGCTGAAGTGGTGAAACAGCTGCATAATTCAGGGAAGTGCCTTAATCACTTTTTTGACATGGCTATTATTTACCAGGATACAAGTCCAGTTCCATTTGTTACACTCTTTGCAAAGATGGACTGTATGTTTTATCTTGTTTTGAAAATACATCTGTTTTTGTCAGGGAACACAGCCAATAAGAGCCCAGAAATGAAACATTTCATTCGTTACTGAGCAGAGCTTTCCATCAACTTTAACGTTAAAGATTTCCAATAATTTGGTGGGAGGTTGAAGATCTACATGTCTATTAGTTTCCTGTCACTGTGCTTAGGATGTGAGAAGATGACTCTGGGAAAAAAATGTAGAGTTTCTTTTCTTCCAACTTCACTTAAATGGGCACAAAGGGAGAGGTGCTGATTTTGCTGGGGTGCAGCAGATCTGTTACACAGCTCTCAGTCAAACAGATACATAACATACATAAATATATATATATGTATAAAAACCCTTGGCAACCAGATCAGTCTCAGCCACTCACTTGTGGCTGCTACTCACTGAATTCTCCTAAATCTTTCTTGTTCTCTTCCTCTCCTAATGACCCCTCTTTGTTTTGTCTCTCTTCTTGTCATCCTTCCACTCTGCCCTTCAATAATTGCAATCTTCTGACTATATAAGCTTCATTTTCCAGCAGAGAAATGGATTTCGATATGACTTTTTCCTATTGTTTTTACTCCTGGGATGAAAGCAAAATGTACTTGAATACTTTCTGCCTTTTCCTGCTTTCCAGAGGAATTTTGCTTCATCAAAGAAAAAACATTGTAATTAACTTTATCAGTAATTGCTAAATATTGAGTTCTGTGATTTCCTCACATTCCTTTTGAAGATCCTGCAGTAAACTGCCTTGTGTTTCAGTGTGTCCCAGTGGGAAATTTGGGAAGGACTGTGCTGAGGTCTGCCAGTGCACGGAGAACGGGACCTGCAATCCCATCGATGGATCCTGCCAGTGCTTCCCGGGCTGGATAGGCATGGACTGCTCCCAGAGTAAGCACAGGCTCATTTCTCCACCTCTGCCTTCAAATATCCTGGGTTTGGGTTTGTTTGGTGCTTTATGAAAGTTAAAGACAGATTCTGGGGAAATCCCTGTTGTATTACAGCTTTCTTTAAAGCTGATTTATTTTAATTAATCTAAGTTAGCTTTGGATTAAATTAGTTTCTGCATTTAGAGTTTACAGAAGCCCTGACTGGCTTTTATTCCAGGAAAGTGAGGTCACAAGATCTTATCAGAAAAAACAGCTCCATGCTCCCTTTTAATTTCTAGCTGGATCCCTTTTTATTTATTTTTTTGAAATAGTTTCCTTTCAGCTATTACATTTAGACACTATTAACCAGTAAATGTTTTCATGTACCAAATCCCTAGAATTGAGAAATTAGGCAGCTGAAATATTTCTATTAAATGTAATTTAATTGTAAAAGTCAATGTGGCCTTGTAGGGATGAAGGATTTCTTTCTGAAAATTGCCCAGGTAGAAGATTGGCATTTGCTGATCCCAAAGTGTCATTTCCTGAGAGCATCCCTTAATTGAAGCTAGATCACAGAGGGAGGCAATATCTGATCATTCAGAAATGTTACTTCATATTCAGGATACAACTAACATATTAGACAGCATTCCAGAGTAAAATATATTAAACTCCAAGTGATAAAGCAGGAATGGGATAAAAACAGACGGCTGTAATTTTGCTTTTATTGTGCGTCTTCCACAGGCAGAATATTGCTGTCACTCAAAAACAGCAGGAAAAAAAAAAGAAAAAACAAGACAGAAAGCTGCACATATTGCTCATTATATTTAGCCATCTAATTGGGAAATGTCTGTTAGTGTCTGTTAACCTTGAAAAAGGATGGTTTTCCTTGCAGAGCGAGGCAGGCCAGACCAGCAGGAGCAGTTTCAGGCAGGACCTGGCTGTGGGTGCTCTGTGCTCTGGATGAGCAGAGGGGGACCAGGCTCTTTGCTCAGTTACCCCTTGCACACAGAGGGAACTCTCCCAAGGTGACCCTGTCCCACTCCAGGCTCTGTGGGCACCTGGCCTCCCTTCCCAGGCTATTTCCAGCCCTGCTCTCCCGTTAACCTGGAATGACCTGGACTTGGAGCTGCACAGGAGATAATTTTAGCTCCAACTCCAGAGCCAGTTCTGGATTCACTAACAGCCCCTGCAGCTCTGCTTTAGAAAGGTATTGGGAAAGTATTTCTGGTTGCTTATAGCACAAACACTTCAGGCCAAATCCTACTCAGCTTTACATTGTGTGAGTCCAGTGACCTTTTGTTGGATTTACGTCATGGCAGGAGTTTTTTGGCCCTTCATTGAGGCTTTAGAGGTGTCTGTCAAATGCCAGAATCTTCCATTTATCATCCATGGAGCCATTGGCATCCATGAAAATAGGCCTGGTGTCTGTACTTTCAGGTTTCCTGGGAACCGTGCCTTATTAATTCATGTCTTTAGCAGGAAGCAATGAAAAGTGCTTTTTAAAGCAGAAATATAGTTGTTATATTGAAGGGCTATCATAATTTCAGATCTTTTAGTCTGGCACTAATAACTGTAACTTACTGCATTCATTTTTGGAGGGAGGCTTAAAATAACTTTTTTTTAATGTATTAATATTGTACTTGTTGAAATATAAAATAGACCCAGAGATTTTAATTTATTATTAGCCCCCAACAACAAAAGCAATCTGAATTTGTGGATGGGAATTCATACTGGAAGAAGTTTTCTTTACATTTTTACATGATTGGAGTAGCACTCTGTGCTTCAAATGAATGTAGTAATTTTAGTGGTTGATTGCATAGCAAAGTAAACCTGAATAGCTGGGCTTTATTATGCAAGAATTCCAGCATGTCAAAAAGAAAATTCAATTACCTCCATATTCTGCAACCTTGCCTAAATTGTCCTCACAGCTAATGCCAGTGAGGCAGGGAGAGTGGCCACAGCACAGAGCGGGGTCGTGTCGAGGGTCACTGCTCCAGTGCAGCAAAGATCCTGCCCTGCACAGGGGATCATGGAATCACACAACCCTGGGATGCTTTGGGTTGCAAGGGACCTTGGAGCCCATCCCATTTCCCCCTGCCATGGCAGGGACACCTTCCACCATCCTGGGGTGCCCCAGCCCCAGTGTCCAGCCTGGCCTTGGACACTTCCAGGGATGGGGCAGCTGCAGCTTCTCTGGGCACCTGTGCCTGGGCTTCCCCACCCTCACAGGCAGCAATTTCTTCCCAATATCCCATCCAGCCCTGCCCTCTGGCAGTGGGAAACCATTCCCTGTGTCCTGTCCCTCCATCCCTTGTCCCCAATCCTCTCCATCTCTCCTGAAGCCGCTTTAGGACCTGCAAGGGGCTCTGAGCTCTCCCTGGAGCCTTCTCTTCTCCAGGGGAACATTCCCATCTTTCACAGCCTGGCTCCAGAGCAGAGGGGCTCCAGCCCTCAGAGCATATCCATGGCCTCCTCTGGACTTGCTTCAAATCCTTCTGCTGTTGTTCCCCAGGGCTGGAGGCAGCTCTGCAGGGGAGGTTTCACCCAAACAGGGCAGAGGGGCAGAATCCCCTCCATCAACCTGCTGGGAGGGAGAGGTTACAGGGTGGCACCAGGGCTTGGAGAGCCATTGACTGGTGGCTTGGAAGGACTGGTCACTGTCCAGGAGTCACTGCCAAGCTCAGCAGTGCAGGGTTCTGCCTTTGCTGATGTCTCACAGTTCTCCCTTTATTGTTGCTCATCCACAGCACTAACACAGTATCTTTTTTTTTTTTAAATTTTTTTGTTTTTGGTCAGCTGAAAAGTGGTTTTTTTTATTATTTTCATAGCTTGTCCCACTGGGTTTTGGGGCCCTGATTGCTTTCATTCTTGCAACTGCCACAACGGAGCACTGTGCAGCCCCTACGATGGAGAATGTAGATGCACCCATGGCTGGACGGGGCTCTACTGCACTCAGCGTAAGCCTTTCAGAGACAGGGAATCTGTCAAAGTATGTGCTGCTACCTCGTGTCTCTTCCAAGTATTGCAGTTTTCCCTGGAATACCAAATGTTCCTTACTCCTGATAACCTCATATCACCCCTAAGAAAATACTCCTGAAGCTTTCCAAGGTTTTTATGCCTTCGGCGCTCAGTAGAGGAGAGGAAAATCATTTAAATTATTGATTCATTGTTAGAATTTGCATAGTCAGTGTCCCTGCTTGTTAATGCCCCAGTATTTTGTGGTCTGATTTAGGAAAATGTTAGAGATTTCTCACCCTAGTGCCAAATTACTGGTATGAAAGAGGAGATCCAATACTGGTGAGCCTTTTAAGAAGGCTCTTTCACTTGCAAGTAATTGATTGATCCCTGGACTTCCAGAGAATTTCTGTTTAGCATCTTCTTTCACTTCTTGAAAATGTAGTTTGTATAGATGGGTCAAGTTTTCATTCTTCTGAAACACTTAAGAGGCAATTCTGTAAAGATGAGAAACATTACTTCAAGAAAATTGGCTGTCACAGTGTCTCTGCATTTAGACCATCAAATAAATGTCATTAAATATACAGAGGCTGAAAATCCATAGATTTATACGCCCACATACTTTGTGTTGATAACACATCTGAGTTTGGCTTTCAACTTATTTCTTACTCTTTCCTTGTTCTAAATGCTGAAAGGTTGCCCAGCTGCTTTTTATGGAAAGAACTGTGCCAATGTGTGCCAGTGCCAGAACGGAGCCGACTGTGACCACATCACTGGACAGTGCACGTGCAGGACAGGATTTACAGGCAAACAGTGTGAGCAGAGTAAGTACCAGTGCCCTCAGCCCTCTCTTTCTCCAGAGAGTAGTGTGTGTTTCAGAATTCTTGCACAAACACATCTTAAATTAGGTGTTGATGCTAGCAGGACCATTTTATAATATATATAATCCATAGAGGGGAGATGCACCTCTAGAAAACTGGGCAGTCTAAGCATAAAGAAATTTAGTGAATCCCTGCAAATTGGGCCTTTCATTCCCAGGCTAAAGTTAGGTGAGAGAAAGCAAATCACAGCACTCAGTGCTGACTGGATGGGGCCTTCCCAAACAACTTGTACCTGATTAATACACAGACAGCCCTAAAGCTGCCTCAGGCCTTGGTAGTGCTGCTGAGAGCAGCAGCCCCAGGATTCCCAGTGCAGGAGACAGAGGGGTTCAAAGGAATAAGTCCTTTCTGCTCTCTTTCTTCCAAGGAACATTGGGGATATGGGGCTTTCCCACAGAAATTATGATGTAGACATGGGTCAAATAAAGATTCATCTTTACAATGAAAGCAGATCAAGGGAAACAAGGTTGCTTGCCATTTTGGGAACAGTCTGAGTTTAGTTTGAGCAGTGAGTGTTTCCCAATGAACCTCAATTCCCTTGCAAGGGATCTGGAATGTCTTGCTGGACTGTCCATGTCCCACTGGAATATTTAGCAGGCTGTGCCAAATGCCTTCTTTAAAGAAAATGGAATGAGGAAACTGGATATGCTGTAACTGGATAATTACTTGTTTGTCCAATGCAGTAACTCATAAGGAAATTCTTACACACTTACTATGATTCTAAACACAGGTGAAACCCACCTCATCTTCCTAAGGCATTAATTCCACAGGATTCCCTCACATTTTTTGGCAGTAAGGTAATTCAGCAACATTCCTGCCGGATATGCAAGGGAAGGCTTCTTAACTGTAGCTTCCTACTTGGATCTTTATGAAAGTATTTGTGCATGTAACTTAATTTGTAAATATGTTTTTGTCACACTTGCATTCAGCAAAGGGGATTTCTCAGAGCCAAATAGATTTGTGTGCTCATGGGGCATTGCACAAGGCACCACTCTAAGTGTCCAACTTTCTGGAATTTGGGGATGCTCTTCCCTGCAGTTACAATCAAAATAAGAAACTAAGGAATCCCACAAAGAACTGCATAATAGCAGATTTTATGCAAGGAGCTGCTTTATGATTTGACCCCTGCATAAAGCCTGAGGCTTTCTTTTCTATCCAAACTACAAATGTATTTATTTACTTGTTTTTCTACTGTTTAATCTAAAAGAATCTCTTCAATAAGGCTCCTTCCTTCTCCAAATCCTGCTGAATGGGCAGTCACACTGCATTGCAGATGAAATGCTTAATTGCAGGCATCATTTCTGTGGTGCAGTCCCAAAATTTAGGCCTTATTCATTTTAAGTAGGCTGCAGGCTAATAAAAGAATAAGCATTAATTGTAATAATTTTAATGTTTTCATTGTTTGAGTACCAACAGATTAAAGATACAATTTTAATACGCACTGCAAATCAATAAGCAGATACTGGCTATGGTTCTTTACTTAATATTAAATTTTGGCTGCCAGAAGCTACTTTGAGACTGACATTGGGGAGGTGTTGTTATATTTGCAGTGACACACAAGGACTCTAATATTGAACAATATATTCCATAGGATCATAGCAAGGGTGCATGTTTTCAGTAATGCAGCTTTTCCATGGAAATAAGTGGGATGTGACAGACATTGTTTCTTTCAATTTATTCTTGAATAGTGCCTCCAGAAGTACAGTAAGCTGCCTACAGATTTATTGTTATAGCCCATCATGGTAATTGTATGAATAAATTTCTCAGCTGGACATTCAATCATTTTGTCTTTGATAGAAACACAAAGACAGGATAGAAATTCCTTCTGTATTAGGAATTCTGACACTGAAGCAGAGCAAATCAAACCATTCAGATGCTCAGTTCTGAAATTTCACTTGCAGTGTTCTATTCACCTCCTGCCACTGGCAGGGATGAGTAGGAAAGCTTGTGGGGTTTGTTTGGTTAAGGCTGTTGTATTCATATAAAGGTTCATTGAAACTTGACTTTGCAACTCCCCCCATAAGAAAAATCAAAACCAAACAGGTAGGTTGGTGAAGAATGCTGAACTCTGTTGTCTTCAGCTTCTTAGATCAAGCTCTGTTAAGCTCTGAACATTTGTAATACACATGGAATCTTCTAAAGCTTTTGTACCTGTCGTTGATTTAATTCTAGGAATTTTCCAGAAAGTTGCAGCTTAATAAGTTACAAACTGCACATAGAATACATTTAGCTTCTGCTTTAGACTAATAATTATTTCACATTAGGGTTTTATCCTAGAGATCCTAAAACCAGGGAGACTTCTCTACCAAATTTCCCATGGCAAGTGTTGTGCCTGTTCCCAAAACCAGAATTCTTTCCAATGTTTTTCTTTGGCTCCCCAGAGTGCTCTCCAGGAACATTTGGTTATGGTTGCAAACAATTGTGTGAGTGCATGAACAATGCAACGTGTGACCACGTCACAGGCACTTGCTACTGCAGTCCAGGCTTCAAAGGAATCCGATGTGATCAAGGTACAGTGGAATTCTCTCTATAAAACCCCTCTCTCCCCCTTTCTCCTCCTCTCCAGTGATGTACTTGCCTTAAAAAAAAAGACAGTGTTTCAAAAATGAAATGCTCGATTCAATTTACAGTGTGTTATGAATTACTTTTAACAGCGGCTCTTATGATGGAAGAATTAAACCCCTATACTAAAATTAGCCCTGCTCTTGGATCAGAGAGGCACTCAGTGGGAGCAATCATTGGAATTATTATTCTCCTTCTAATTATTATGGTCTTGCTGGCACTCTTTGTGTGGTATCGACGGAAACAGAAGGAGAAGGGCCATGACATGCCAAGTGTATCTTACACTCCAGCCATGAGGATGACTAATACAGATTACTCACTTTCTGGTAAGGGTCTTTTTATGTTAATCAAATCCAGACTCATATTCCTGTCTGTTGGGGAAATACAAGTTTCTGTGATGTGTAACATGTGTTATTGAGCTTTAAAAATAATGACACTTCTGTTCTTCCTCAGAATACCCTGATCTTCAAACACATAAATGGGACAGGAAAGTAAATATAAAACTGGTTTAAGCTGCTTTCTGTGTGGAAGCTGATATGGGATATACCTAGGCAAGAAGTATGCTGCATGGAATTTTGAGTCGTGCATTCCTGTTGTGGTACAGAGATGCAGCGCCAGGTCAGGGAGGTTTCATGGGCATCTCTAGAAAGAAATTGGATAATGGTTCTTTCCTGCCCATCTCAGTCAGTGATGGGGATGCAGAGACTGGGCTTTTCTTTCCTCTTACTTTCTTTGTGCAGTCCTTCTAGCAATAGAAATTGTATCATTCAGGAAGCTGCAGCAGAGTGGGGTCAGGCATCTCCTTCGGAGGTCACAAGGACAATTTTCTTCCTCCTTCCCCTTGGAAAACTCTGCCATCTGAGCTTGCAGAGGAAGATTAAGAAAATAGAAACACACTGCTTCATTTTCAGCTCATTATAAATTGCCTGCAGGTACCAGCATCGTTTCAAGTTTTGGGTTTTGCCCTTTTTAGAAGGGCATTTACAAATTCTATACAAGAGCTTCTGAAAACTCCCTGCCAAATCCTGACTGTCCTCTGGTACATTCCTCTACTGAGACTTGCAGTATCTGCCCCAACTTTGGCCTCACAAATGCTGCTTTTCTCCTATAGAGAAGAGGCAGGAAAAGGTGCTGATGTGCACCTTCCTCAGCAGAAAGTGGAGAGGTGGATACTGAGATAAGCTCACAGAAAAGGAATGTGTGGCTTGCAAAGACAACACATGTGTGTCTGAGGGCAGGTGTGCACACGTGTGTTATAGAGATGCTGAAGGAGAGCAGCAATATTGCACAGAGGGAACTGGGATTCCAGCCTGCACCTGCAGGTTTGCTTGTGGATTAAGGGCAGAATACCATGTAGATGTACTTGTCCAATGGATGTAATCCCATGTAAACTCATGTACTTTGGCAGGAATTCCACCTGGATGGCTGCAGCATCCAGCCCTCTGTGGGTTGTAACATTATGGCTCTCCTGAATCACCAGCTGTTATTTTGCCTGTTATTTGGGTAATGGTGGTGTTGTTTCTGAACAGAGTCACATACACAGATCCCTAGCTCCTGGAGGCAGCAATTTCTTCCAGCACATTTATTTCTGGAGGATGTTTTTGGTCTTTACATCCTCAGCTCTTGTGAGGCTGATAATCCGTGCATATGTGTGAGAGAGATTATGAGGAAGGGGAACCCCCTGGGCAGCCCTTGGACTCTTTTGCATTTGTGGATTAAGGATGTGGCAGCAAAACACACACTTTGCCCAGCAGCCAGAGGAGACAAAACCACCCGTGCTGGGAGGGTTTACCCACAGCACATGCATCTAAGAGCAAACTTTCCCAAATAAGCCTGAAATCAAAATGATGCTCCCCAGCATGAGAGCAGTGTACTACATCCAAAAAAAATATTTTAAAGTGCAGGTTGTTTAGTTCAAGGAGATGAAGGGGAAATTGTGTGGTAGTGCTGGAAAGCTGCAGAGATTTCTTAGTGGGACTTTGACAAAGACTTGGCTGAAGTGATGTTTGAGGTCTTATGAAGATCTTAGCAAACTTTCTGGAATTGGTGAATTCTCTGCTGAGCACCAAGAGCTAAGCAAAGCCTGACACAAATAAAACATCGTGGATCTTGAAGCCTAGACACTTCCAGAAATGATCTGCAGATGATGGGTGGTGGGAGGTGGCAGAGTGAACCCTCCTGTTTGGAGCCTTCAGCCGTCTCACTGACACTGTGTGGGCAGAGAAGCCCCACACAAAGAGAGTGAAGCAGTTCCATTTAGCAGTTGAGAAGTCTGGGTTTGTATCTACTGCAGAGTGCTGGGCCGGTGCCCAATTTCCACAATACTGTCCTGCAAGATGGGGATTGATGCTCTCAGTGGCACCCCACAGGCCAGGTTCAGAGCTCAGTCTAATTCCCTTTCCTTTAGGCATTTAAGCCTTTCTTTAGTGTTCAGACCAGAACAAAATTCACACCTTTGAGAAGAGAAAGATTATTTGTGGGTTGGAGGTTTTTTGTTGAGTTTTTTTTTAACAGAGATAGCATTAGATTTGAATTTGATGTATTTCCAGCCAGCACTTACAAGAGCTTCATGAATAAATGTGTAGAAAATGGACTGTGCTATCAAGGTAAATCAGCCTGGGTGGCTACTTAAGTATTGAGCAAAGAGAGCTGTGTAGAAGGAGCAATTCTGAGTTCAGGGTGCTGCATGCAAGGGGGGAGAATAAAAGGGTTTAGGGAGATGTGTTCAAGCTCAGGGTCATTAATTCAACACTGCTAAGTAGCAGAGCACTCTGGTAGAGTTTTATTTCAGCTCATTTTGGTGCAGAAAACAAGCTCCAGCCAGCTGAGCTGGGTGAGAACTCGCATTGTCTCAGGTGGCTCCTAGGGACATCAGTGTGCTCAAATCCCACAGCAGAGCCAGAGGGTCCTGGCTCTTCCTTCCAGCTGGTTCTTGCCCACATCCAGGGGATAAGGGAAGGGGGAAGGCAGAGCTGACTCCACCAGCACTTTCAGAGCAGAAGGACCCAGATCCAAGTGTCTGTGTTTGACTGGGACCATGGGCTGTAGGGAGGGAGGATGGGCCCTGAGCCCCCCGAGCAGGCTCAAGGCTGTGTGAGAGCAGCTGTATTGTGGGGGGCACACAGTGACATGAGGAGTGGACTCCTGCCCCAGTTCCCACTGGCAGACCCCAAGAGAGATGTGTTTCCTGCTGGTTTGGTTGTAAATGTCACAGAGCTGTAGCAGGGGGAGGTGGCAGAGCCCCGGCAGCCTGGTTGGCAGATGTTCAATGCAAAGACTTCAGCTCTGGAATCACATCCTGATCTGAAATCATTTGTTAGCAGCAACTCAGGAAAACAGCTGAGACTCAAAGGCTCTGCATCTCCCACAAAATAGAGCTGACCTCAAACATCCCTCTGTGTGTTTCAGCAGAAAAGAGCTCGGGCAGAGCTCACATGGGGGAGCAGCTTCCCCCGAGCCCTGAGCCACAGCCCTTATGTAAGAGACACCCTGCAGATAAACCCACTTCTTGGAAACAGGATATTCTGCAGTAAATTAAGCTCAATCTAGATCTCCACAAGATGTCAGCAAAGCAAAGTGCATGTTGAGAGTGAGACGAGCGCAGAGGGCAAGGAGAGGAGGGTGATGGTGGCTGGGACCCCAGGCCCCTGTCCTTCCTCACCCATCACTGCCAGCCCTCAGGAAAGGTGGTGATGGGCTCAACAGCACCCCAGCACTTCATTACCCTTTGACATGGATGTGTTCCCACAACAAACCTCTCTGCCTGCAGACTGAGCCCATGCTTTTGTAAAACCCCTTCATTTGCTCCTTACAGGGCTTCATTGTTTAAATGATGCTGTTCCAATTGAAATTTTCCATCCCTTCTCCTGATGGTACTTTGAAATATGTATTCATTTCTTATGCAGCTGGAACCAGATTGGGATTGATGTTTTCATTAGAACTGCCAGTATAAATACAATGCCTTTCTTGGTAAATTATTCTGTTTGGTAAATGTGTTTATAACTTAAATTGAGGACATAGATAAAATGTCTCTGAGCATACAATGTAACTGCCCAGGTTTGCCTTTCAGGCCTCCAGCTTTGATTTTTTCAAAAACCTTTGCACACGATGTTAAAAAAAAATGTTTTGGACTCCTTGGTACAGTTATAGCACACTGATTTCTAACATTACTTCTGGTTTTGTAGCAAAAAGATTTCATGTTTCCATTGCTCAAGGGCTCTTCCATAGGTTAAACTAAGGAGGCAGCAATGTTGCAGCCTGAGTTTTGCCTCCCTCCCCTCACCTACAAAGCAGCTGCACTGTCAGGAATGACTTTATTAACATCTTCAAGAAGATAACACTGTATTATTTAAATATCTTGCTTTTTTTCTTTTATGTTTAATGCTAATAGTCAAGAGCTTCACACCATAATGCAGGATGGATTGCCTCTGCAGATGTTTTAGAACACCCAGTACTCCAACAAAGATTTCTAAACTAGATTGTCTCTACCATGTTTTCAGTTTCTTAAGAATTGTTGTGGCTTCCAAAGTATCTTGTGATGACTTGTTTTCTTCCCAGATATATCCCAAGGTAGCAGCAGTGTTCATTGTTTTTCCAATCCAAGCTACCACACTCTCTCATGTGGGGTGTCTTCACGCTTCTTTCCCAGTAATCTGGATGGAAACAGCTCCTGTAAGGTAGATATTACCCCACCCCACTGTAGCAATGTTCTTATCAGTTCAAGGAAATCAACTCAAGCAATGTCTCTCGGGCCCTGTTGTCTGCCAGCATTATTTCCAACTCCAGGGCAGCAATCCTGACATCCCAGACACTGAAAGCTTGGCTTCCCCTCCCTGTATCTTCCCAGTCTGGTAATGGGAACTGGAGTCTCATGCCTGTCTGGGTCAGCAAGGCTCGGTGTCTTAGTAACTCTGAGGTATGTTTGCTTCTCAGAAGAGATAAATACTCAATAAATATAATTAACCATTAACACAACACCAGTAAATCAATGAAGCATTAATCAGTTATCTCACTTTGCTGTTTGGTTGCTACCCACATCAGACACACAAATTCTCTGCTGACACAGACAAGCAGAAAGATGCAAGAGGATACCTGGGGTGCTTTTGAGGACTGTCCTGACTCATCCAGGGACATTCTGGGAGCTCTGCTGTCACTCCTGGCTCTCCAGCAGAGCTATTCCAACCCTATCACTGGAACATCCATCCAGGAGCACCTTCCTTATCATTTGTTGCAACTGATTCCCTCAGATCATTCATGAACAACACATGAATGAATTCATGACTCAGTTCAACGCTTCAGCAGTAAATTTAGATATGGCAAATGGTAAAACAGCTCTTCCTTTGGAGTTTTAATAAGCCCAGGTGAGGCACAGCAGAGGGAGCAGGGGGAAAAGGAAATGCAGTTGATTTCATCAAGGTTGTCAGCTTTAAAAATTATGGTATTTCAGGCTGTGGCACCTTAATCCAAATGTAACTATTCACTGGAATGCCATATGAACAAGATTAATGCAAAAAAAGACAGTATTGTACAGGACAGGCAAAAATATCTCTACATGTGCTCCTGTAAGTAATTTCTTGGTTGTTAAAAGAGAATCTCATTAAAAGGTAATAAAAAGGCTGTCTCCAGAGATCTCTCAGAGAAATGTTTAGACAGATGTGTAAATACATTTTTTGATGTAGATGGTCCCCTTGCATTCCAAATTTTTGCTCCCCAAATTGAAAGTGCAAACGCTCATAATGTCAAATTTAGGATGAGTGTCCATCTGGACCACTAATCTTTTTGCAGAAATTTAAATTAATTCAGAGAAGGTCAAAGCCAGCACCTATCCTCGATTCCCAGCCTGCAGTGCCATCTTCTCACAGAACTACTTCAAAAATTAAGCTGCTGGAAAGGTTTAATCCCCAAATGGTGCTTTGGGACTTGCCTGGAAGCTGCTCCCCCTGCTGCAGCTCTGGCCATTGTAGTCAGTCAGGTTGTCCTGATAATCACTGAAAGACCAATAGAATTGGTATTTTCAGGATATTTATCAAAATATATGGCCTGATATTTCCTTTAGATCTCCCACCATCTCACTTATTAATGAGATGCTTTGCAGTGCTGAATAGCTGAGGATGGCCAAAAATACACTTTGTGTGTCTGCAGCTCTGCAGCCAAGTAAGACAAAGGAGCATATAAAGCCCTAATAGCTGCCTTAACGAGTTCATTTCCAAATCACTTTGCCTGGTGCCATTCTCACTTTGTGCAGAGAAATGTGCACAAGTTGTACTTGGAGGATTCATTTCTTTATAGTGCCAGCTGGGGTCACAAAGGAGCCAGCACAGATGCAAAATGAAAAAAGAATGGTAGAGGACTGTCTGAAGTGCTGAGCCAGAGCCTGGGATGTGTTACTGTCCCTGTGCTCCAAGGAGAGCAGGCCTGGAGGCACTGGGCTGGAGCCATTCCTCTCTCAGAGCACAAAGGCAGGACAGCTGGGAGCCCTGCTCCAGTTTGAGGAGGATTGAGGAAAGATTTCTCTCCTTTGCTTCCTTGCCCTTCTTTCTTTCTGTGTTTTTTGCCTTTTCTCTCCTCTTTTCTTAGTGATCTCTCCACTCCATTAGATTTTTTATTTCCATTTCTCTTTTCCTATTCTCTTTTCTGCTCCAACTCTGCACATATAATTCCTATTTCCTTCCTGCTGTCTTGTCCCATCCCTCTCCTATATCCAGGATTCCTGGCTGGAGGCTCCCAGCACTGTGTACTGACCCTGCTGCAGTTCCCAGGGTGGCACCTCTGGAGGGAAGGAGGCTGGTGAGGATTTAGCAGGAGCTAAAGGGCCCAGCACTGCACTGGGGACAGTTTGTGACACGGATCTGTCTGCACAGGATGGGAGCAGGGCCAGGCTTCAGCAAGGGGAAGTATCTCACCTCCTCATTCCCCCTCTGCCAGACAGACATTTGGCCACTGCTCAGGTCCTGGAGGTGAAATTGAAGCTGCTGAGGGACATCATCAGCATTAAACCCTCCCCAATGTGTTTGGGGCTGGGTGGTTGTGCCAGTGGAGCACAGACTGGAACACAGGCAGGAGGAAAACAAGTGGGAGGATAAGGGGAAGCCTATGAGAACAGACTGGAAAAAGGCTTGGCTGCTTTTATCTGGCAAAATGAATGCTGAGGGGGAGCATGATTGCCATGTATAAATACTGCAAGGTAAACACGAGGAGGGAGGAGAGCTATTGAAGGGAGATGACAGAGCTGGCTCGAGAACAAATGAGGATGAACTGGCCATGAATGCATTGAAGCTGGAAATTAGATTTCTACCATCAGATCAGTGAGATTTTGGAATAGCTTCCCAGGAAGACTAATGGGACAAAGAAATCTGATTACTGTTAAAATGGAGCTTGATCAGCTCTCTGAGGGATTATGTGCCTGGGTGTTTGCAGTAAAAGGCTTGGGGGATCCAAGCCCTTCCAGTCCTGTCCCCAGGCCTGTGCCAGGTGCCAGCAGGAGCTTGTGGGGCTGAGTTTCATCTCTTTGCAAGGTTCCTGAGAATGGATCTGCAGCTCTGATGTTCAGGAGGAGGCTTCAGCATCTCAATGCAGGTTTTACCTCCCAGCACTTTACCACAAATAACTGCTCTTCCCACAGGAGAGAGCTTGGCAAGTCAGCTCAGAGGAAATGCTGGAACCATTGGAGTCAAGAGGTATTTAACTGTGAGTTCAAGTGAAGCCAAACCTTGACCTTTTCTTATGAGCTCCTACAAATAGGTTTGGCCTTTTTTCTCATGACATGTGCAGCACTAACAGTAATGATGCTGCAAGTTCCTGTGGAGTATCAGACATGAACTCAGGTGAACTTTTACCATAGAGTTGCTGCACCAAAAATTTCCAAAGCAGATAAACAAAGATTCCACACCTCCATACCTGTGTCTTCACATCAGAGCTCTCATTGCTGAGCCACATACCAGATTTCAGATCCTGTTTTGCTCAGAGGATATTTGGCAAGACCATTCACAGAAACGCTCTTGGGGCTTCAAGGCCAGCTTTGTGTCTGAGCTTTTGAATTGTGCATGAAGTAAAAACAAATCTCACTTTTACCAAGTGCTGCAAAGTCTGTGAAGAATCCTCAGTGTAAAGGATGAGGTTGCTGCACTGGTCACAAGCAAATGGAGGATTCTCACCTTGAGCTTTTGCAAAGCTCATAATTCCACCCTCATTCCCTTCACAGCAAAAGTCCAGGTGTTGGTTTCTACAGACATCATAAAAATAAATTGCTATTAGATGTCCTGATTTTTTAAAGCCAGCAGTTTCACATCTATTAAAGGAAGTTCTAAATTGTACCAAAGCCTTCACATAAAATTAGAAAATGCAAAACAGAGGTCGCTGGAAATGGTCTGACTAGATGTCACCCAGCTAATAAAAAGGAATTCAGTACAGAAAGCAGCATTTAAGTACCTTTGACTAAAACTTGTCCAAGAAAAAGGAGAACTGCAAATACAGAATGGCTGCAGAACATTCAGGATAGGCATCTTAAACTGAGCAGCACAAGCTTGGACCAGGGAGATTTGAAGTCAGTAGTTAGGGAAGCAAATGTCAAATTATTGATTGCTCTCCTGGAAGATAAAGGTATGATGGAATTCCTGCCAGCACTTCTTTGCCTAATCACCATGGACTTAAAAACCTGGGCATTGATAAATGGCTGGTGGTGATCAAGTGGCCACTGTCATCTATCCAGCTGTTTCAGACAGACAGATAATGACTTTGCTTTACTCAGGCTGGTATCTCATTGATCTTAAAGGAAAAATTGCCAGATATGAGGTAATTTTAACCAAATTGCTAAAATTACCAGCCTGGAATTTTAATGGACAAATTTACTATGAAGGATTTCTTCCTCCAGAAAAGCAATTTTGCTTCACAGTAAAAATTGAAGTATTTTCTATCTTTGAAAGAAAAAAAAGTTAACAAATTATAGTATGTTAAGAAATGATAGTAGCAGAAAAAGACAGCTATAATCACATTCAGAAAAACTGCATTAAAAAAAAAACTTAGGAATGTCCCCAAATCATTTCATTTAAAAAAATCAATTCTAGCCTGTAGCTCTTCATGCCAAATTTTAGGGTTTTGAGCTGATTTATAAACCTTGCAAACCTGCAACTTTTAATAGAAACCTCAAGACTTTAATAAATGTGCTTTTAGTGGTGCAGCTGGGTTGAAAAATCAGCATTTGTGTTCTGGCTGCAAGTTTTGAAGAGAAGAACAAAACTGTGGGGTCTGCTGAGGAGAACTGATGGTGCCAAGGGTTGAATTCCTGTCAGTGACCACATCCAAATAGATCTGCTCTTCATCCTTCTGCCACTGCTGGGCTGTCCAACTGCCCCTTCCCTCCATCCATCCATCCATCCATCATTCATCCATCCATCCATCCATCCATCCATCCATCCATCCATCCATCCATCCATCCATCCATCATCCATCCATCATCCATCCATCATCCATCCATCCATCCATCCATCCATCCATCCATCCATCCATCCTCCATCCATCCATCCATCCATCCATCCATCCATCCATCCATCCATCCATCCATCATTCATCCATCCATTCATCCATCCATCATTCATCCATCCATCCATCCATCATCCATCATCCATCCATCATCCATCCATCATCCATCCATCCATCCATCCATCCATCCATCCATCCATCCATCCTCCATCCATCCATCCATCCATCCATCCATCCATCCATCCATCCATCCATCCATCCATCATCCATCCACCCATCCATCCATCCATCCATCATCCATCCATCATCCATCCATCCTCCATCCATCCATCCTCCATCCATCCATCCATCCATCCATCATCCATCCATCATCCATCCATCCATCCTCCATCCATCCATCCATCCATCCATCATCCATCCATCCATCTATCCATCCTCCATCCATCCATCCATCCATCCATCCATCCATCCATCCATCCATCATCCATCCATCATCCATCCATCCATCCATCCATCCATCCATCCATCCATCCATCCATCCATCCATCATCCATCCATCCCTGCCTCTGCTGTCTCTGTTTCCATTCCCAGTTGGGGGAAGCAGAGGAGCTGCTGGATGATCAAGAAATGACTCCTGGGCTCTCCAGGCTTCCTGCAGAGCTTCCTCAGTGCCTGAGGCCAGTGGGAGCACTGCAGGCACAGGGACAACACAGGGATGCTGTACCCCAGGGTGGGGTGGCAGAGCACTGAGGGCTGTTGAAAAGGACTGTGGAGGGGTGAAAATGTCTTTAGAATGTGGCTGTAGGTGCTTGCCCCCAGCTGGGATTTAATATCCCAACAGGCTTCAATGCATCATTGGGGGGTTTTGTTGCAGGTCTAAAAGCCTGTTAAGACAGCTAAGCAAACAGGAATGATAGATCAGGAAAAATGAATTTTGGTAATTTTGAATACTCACGTTCAATTTTAACCTCCTTTTGTTAAGCATTTGCTTGTAAAGACAGTAAAATAGCAGAGCTGAAATCTTCCAAGCACAGCAGGAGGCTTCCCAGTCTGAAAGCAGACACAGGAGGGCAGTGATGGCTTCATAACTTCTCAGAAACAAGGTTGGGCTTTGCTCTTGAATTGACATCTGCTCAGGACCAGCTGTATTCCAGCAGATGTGGCTTTCAGGGGAATAATGTAAGGAGGAAATCTCATCAGTTTTAGCAAATACAGTGATTCCCAGACCCCCCCTGCAGGGCTCAGCTGGTGACCACCCATTCCTGGAGCCCCCTCTGCTCCATCCCAGCCCAGTGGGGCCATGCACCCCAGAGCAGAGGCCCCTCTCCTGTCACTGCACACTCTGGGAGGTGCTGGCCCAGCAGCAGCACCTGCAGGGCAGCCCTGGACTCTCCTCTTGGCTGGCAGATCTGCAGGGGCCTTTGTGCTCCATCATTGCCAAAGTTATTTTCCTTGAATTGAGAGAACTCGTGTCCCCCTGCATCTCCTGTCAGTGCACCCACAGCTGTCTCAGCAGATCCTGGAGCTCCAGGCAGCCCCTCTGTGCATGCTGGTAGAGGGGGTTTGCTCCATCCATCTCCATCACCCCACATCCACAGGCATCCCAGTCGTGGTTCTGAAGGAAATCCTGTGTTTTCCAGCATGTTTGTGTTCATGGCTTGGTGAAGTGACTTTCCTTTGTGATTTTCCCTAATGCTAATGAACAGCTGTCCAACTCACACAGATAAAGGGCTGAGATGGTGAGGCCAAGGCAGGACCTCCCATTTTTATTCCTGACATCCTTGGGCTGTAGTCTGGGGTGGGAACTGTCTGTGTCTTCCAGCATTAACCCATTATCATACTTTTTGAACAGCTCAGTAACAAAATCCTTGACAGAGAAACTGCAGACTGGAGACCCTACAGCTATCTGAATGAACTAGGTCAGTAATTTTTAAACACTTTAATCACTTTAGTAGACTTTAGAGAAATTCCAAATCCAAATCAGCCTTTCATAAAGGCATTAACAATCATGAGGAATATTGGTGTTGTCTTTATTTCACAATCAGAATTGCCAGTAGTGAAAGATGGAAAATTAAAAATTGTTTCCTTTACCACAAACCACAGTCTGGGAAAGCAAAGTCAATATTCATTTTAGTCTCCCTTCCAAGGTTGCTCTGTTGAATCACTATCATCTACTCTATAAATGTTTTTCTAAGGACTAACTCAGGACATTAAAAATTCAAATTTGGCTTTTTTCTTCTTCTTCTTTCATGCTTAATAAAGCTTAGCACTAAATACTGGCATCTTGATGAAGGTGTGGAGCCTCTGTGGGAGCTGGGGTGTGCAGTGCTCCATTATCTCCCAGTAAATCATTGTGTGGCAATTCTGAACCACCAGCCAGTGCAGCCAAGCCAAGAGTGAAGTTTAATTGCCTGTTCAGAGTTTATTCTTCCTGGCTTCCTGGCTTGAGTTTTAACAGGGTTTTTAGCAGCTCTTAGCTCAAATTCTGCCCAGATTTAGTGCTTTGGATGCTATTTGTTTTCCTATCTGAGCACTCAGGGTTTGGCTCGTCAGTGTCCAAAAGCATTTGCCCTTTCCTTTCCTGGGATTAGTAACATCTCACTGAAACATGCAGGAGGAGGGAAAGTTCAACATTAAGGGATATTATGGGATTTTTAAGGTCAACTATCTCACAGCTCACATGGCAAAGGAATGAACACAGGGCAGCAGCAGGCATCACATCCTGCCACTGCCCCTGGGCCCACAGCGTGCCTCACTCCAAAGAGAATTCTTCCCTGCATCAGGAAAATCACAAACCTGTCAAGCTTCAGTGCAAAATCTTTTCATTCTTAACACCAGCAATGTTTTCTGTGGAATAAGCTGCAGAACCACTGTTGTGCTTATCTGTATGTGACATGGAGGGGGCTGTGTGTGAGGGTTTCCAAATGCTCCTCAAACCATGTTAATTTTTCTTTTACCATTTTGCTGCTTTTTTTGCACACTATTTGCTTTGTTTGTGTTTAACTTGTGCTGTCCTGAGCTCCCCATATGCCACTTCTGTTCTGCATTCATGCATTTTATTTTACCAGCAAAAATGATGCTAAATGCCTCTGCAGCACGAATAATCCAGAAGTGATAAATACTTTAGCTAAGGGGCCTCCAGCAAAACACTCAATTTTTTCCCCATAGCATTTTGCATCCAATGTAACTCTTTCTTTTTTCAAACTAATTGATGAAAATTAGATTTTTTCTTTCTTTCTTTTCAGTACCAGAATTAATGCCTGCTCATGCTAACTTTCATAATGTTGAATCTTTGCTCAAATCAAGGTTGTTTTTACATGAAAATAAAAAGTTTTCACTTCTTGGTATTACTGTTGTGCAGTAAAAGCTGCATGTTCCTCTCATGAAAATTTCAGAAGAGAGTTAAAATCTTCCACTTTGAATTATAAACAAAAAATAAAAGCCTAATAAGGTCACAGAGGGAATCTTGACTTTAAAACTTCATCAAGCATGGAAGTACCACAGTTAAAAAACCTGTTCCACCTTCTCCCATGATCAGCCTTAGTTTTGTAACATAGATGCTCCAGCTCATGTGTTGGAAGAGCAGCCAAGCCTTGGGCAGGGCTGGATTCAGTTAAAAAGTTAAAATAGCAGAGGACAACTGCCCAACTCCTCTGGATTGTCACAGGCTGCAGATGGGAGTGAGCCAAGAAGACAGAGGGAAATGGAAGAGAAATGGAAGAGAAATTTGGAATGGTTGGAAACTCTCCACTGGTTCCTCAGTCAGCGACTCCTCTGGTGATCCCAAAGGATGGGACCCAGCAGATGAGGAGCACCAGACTCCCAGATGTGTCTATAGCCCTGTGAGAAACTGCAGGTGTCCTAAACATGAGTTATAGCTGGGGAAAAGAAAACACCAAAATTAACTTGAACACTCATCTCTTAAAACCTGCAGTGATAAGGATTTTTCTTAATTGCAATGGATCTCACCAGGTTGCAGGTGGTTTACCTGCTTTGCAGGACTTTGTCAGGTTCATGTTCTTTCCAAGAAATGCAAGGACAAAGCCTGTTCTTTTACTGCTGCACATTTTGAGAGCTTCAAACTCCAGGTTTTCAGAGAGCTGATTGTGTTCAGTGGAGTCTGGGGAGGAGCACAAGTGATTCTCATGGACATGGGCTTGAGACATCAATGTTTGGGGACACTGTGGTGCCAAGACGAGGCAGCTTTGTCACCCTCCTGTGTGTCACTGCCTGCCCAAGGCAGCCTGGCCCTTGTTTTGGGCAGTGGTTTGTCCTTGCATTTGCTGTGTCCCATGCTGCAGAACTGGAATTATTTGCCCTGTGAGTAATCCCTCCTGCTCTAGCCCAATCTGTACTGGGCAGTGTCAGATCCCAGCTTCCAGCTCCCATCCTAGCAGGTCAAAACTCCCCAACCACTGACCTGAGCTCAGGAAAGGTCCTTGGTCGTTATCTGGAGCACTGGGCACAGCAGCTGCAGCAGGGCTGGGTTTATGTGTGATGGGTTTTTTAACAGCAGCTCTGGATGCAGACACTGAATTGGAATTTGCAGCACATCATGAGTGACTCAAAGCTGCATTTATTCCGGAGAACCAAAGGCTATAAGTTCGATTCATAACTGACTTCACTTTTTTCTCAAAGCAAAAGGTGTGGAAAACTATTTCCAGCTGAATTTCTGATTTCACCCCAGCAGATAATTTAGCTTCAAACTTAAACCTGGACTTTACAAAAGTGCCAGATCCCTGGCCTGTTTAGGACTTTTCCACATTAACTACTTTTGCAGTTTAAAAAATAATGTATCTATTATTCATTTCACCTCCCTGAAACTCAGTGAACTCAGAGGAACTCAGTGAATACAAAAAATAAGTCATAAACCCACAGTATTATAGCAGATAAGAGAAAACTGAAGGCAGAATTGCAGGGAATTTGGGGTTGGGAGGGGCTTTGTGGGGTTGTGGGCCCCTCCCAAGGACAATGCACCTCCCATGGGTCAGCCTGGGTCCCCTTTGTTCCCTGCCACTGATTCTCTGTGGGTAAAGCCCCTTCCTCTGGGGACCTCAGCTGGGAGCTCTCCACTGCTCCTCTCAGCCTTGCTCTGTGGGGGGCTTTGGAGCCCCAAATACTGCTTGGACACTGCTGCCCTTGGAGATTTGTTCAGCCCAGGCAGGAGGAGGATCCCCAGGGATGGCCTTGGGGAGCCCCAGCCCTGTGGCCGTGGGCCAAGGGATGAATTGGCTCCCTCCTCCTCGCTCTGACTCTGCAGGGAAAGAGCCCAGAGCTCACCCTACCCTGGGACAGGGCTCCCAAAGCTCCCAGTCTGCCTTGCCTCTGCAGCAGGGTGAGGCTGGCAGCTGGCTCATGGTGCAGAACAGAGCAGAAGGTGCTCAAATGAACTGGGGGCCACTCGTGGCCAGAAGAGCCCCATCACAGAGAGCCAGCTGGGTGCCACCAGCCCCTTCCCTGTGCTCATGGAAGGGCACTGAGAACCAGAGCAAAGGGTTGATTTGTCTTTGATGTGCCTGTAACACATTTATTGTCTAATTTAGTCATTTCCCTTATTTAGCAAAAAAAAAATGAAGCTGTCATGAAAAAGGGGCTGGTACAGCATTGCCAATGGCCATGACAACTTTCTGCAGAAACCAGAGGACACACAAGGACAAATAGCTGGGAGCCCTCTGGGACACACTGCTTGTCAGGCTCTTTTCCCAGTGTAACTGAGTTACTTGACTGGGAATCCCATAAGCCACAAGGACATTTCTCAGTAACCAAATTCGTATTGATTGTCCCAGTCAATAGGAAATACCAGACTCTATAGCTAAAAAGATTTAAAGCCTTACATTAGATTTTCCTTTTGATTGATACCTAGGGTAATTTGCAGGAGTTAAAATGGAAAAGGTCCCCATGCCCTTCTGTCTCAGCTCCTGTGAGGAACAGCAAGTTCTTTTGGAGCTGCACAAGGCAGAATTGTTTGCTGTCAGCTCTGCTCCTGGTGCTGTGCTGTCAGAGCACAGTGGTCACTTAGGGACTGTTGTCACATCAGTCACTGATCTGTGCAAATTCATGAGCAAAGTGATAGTAGCTGATTTAAGATTGCACAAAGCTTAGAGTCTAAGGCTGTGAGTTAAATAACACACTCTCCACAAACAAAACAAAGCCTAAAATTAGTCACAGAGTGCTGCAATGCAACCTGCTGACTCAGATTTGAAAGGGCATGTTTCAGGCTTCCTTCACACCATTCCAGTAATCAATGTCTCAGCAGAAGGTTTTTATCCTGATCTCCTGAAGGATGGCAGCTCTTGGTAACCCTGCTGCAGAGAGCTCTCCCTTGCAGGGAAACTCTTAAGCACATGCACAATCCCAGGCATGCACAGGCTCCCTGCTGGAGCTGAGTGTGTGCTTACAGCTGAGGATGTGCTTAAGAGCCTCCCTAAATGAGGGCCTTGATGTACAATTAAGAAGGAAGAATATATGCTGCTCAGTAGTCAAAGCAATCCAATTTACATAAATATTTATTTGTTTTCCATTATATATCATTTTTATGCAGGTGCTTGTGGGATGGATAGACGTCAGAACACATACATAATGGAAAAAAGCTTCAAAGGTATGGTATCCAGAGCTGCAGAACCCTGCCCAGGTGTGAGGAGGGTGTCCTAGAAGAGGTGAGATAGGAGCCTGGCAGAGGCAGGGAGGGACAGAGCCAGCCCCCAGAGCTGCCTGCCTGGCTCCCAGCACTCCTGGGCCATGGATTCTGGATCAGAGCTGCACAGGGCCAAAGGGAGGGCTCAGCTCAGGGCAGGAGGGGCAGCTGCAGCTGACCAGGCACACTCAGGTAGGACCCACCGGCCTCCAGCAAGGGCTCTGGGGGAGCTGCTGGTGGCAGAGTGCTCTGTTGCCCTGCCCTTGGCTCCTGGCTCCTGAGCTCAGAAAGCCCCTAGGAAAGAACCTGCCCCTGCTCGTGCCCTTTGCTGAGAGGGATTTAGAGCAGAGCTGCAGGAGAGCCTTCCCTGAGGCCGAGGTGCCCCATGCTGGCACCAGCAGCCATGGGCACTGACTCCAGGCAGGGCTAAAACAGGATCTCAGATGAGTCATGAGCACAGGGCCCAGGGGTTTTGCATTTCACTTTTCCTCCATGTTTACATTCTAAATACTCCAGTGAGGTCTGGACCACGGGAACACTTACCATGGTGATCCCACTGCTCCTGACAGATTGGGCTGGGGCTCAGCACACTCAGCTTGTGCTCCAAAGATGGAGCAAGGAATCTCTCCTGGGGAATAGGCAGCTCTCAGGCTGAGGCCCTTGATCAGAACCCCAGGCTGGGAATGTCCCCCAGTGAGCTCAGGAGGGAAACAGCCTGTTCCTGCAGTGCCTGGGGCTGCTGCTGCCAGACCCCCCTGCTCTGCCATGGCTGAGGCATTCACAGCCACACCTTTGTCTCACTAACGAGGAATATTGAAAAAAGCATTAACCAGTTTATAGCCAGGCCTAGAGATCAATATTCACTTTGTAGCTGCTGTTTTCAAAAGACAGGGATGCTATATGTGCTAAAACATCACCTTACCACACAGAATAAGCAAAGGAAACCAATAATCCATTGTTGATAAAGCTAAAGTAAAAATAGTGAATGGATTATGTATTTATATGATATATATGATTTATGATATACAAAATATTCAATCCACTGGTTTCAGCTACTTCAATGATTTCCTTTTTCAAAATAGAAAATCTTATTATAATAGAGCTAGTTTTTCCCTTTACATGGAGCTATTATCTTTATTAGTTTAAACTAAATTACTGTGTTTACAGAGTTTAAAGGTGCCTTAAGCACATGCAGCAGGAACTCCCATCCATAGGCATAGTCACACAGAGGGGGACCAGGGGGGCAGAGAAAAAGAATCACAGAGACAGCAAACTGTGAAATGTGTTTTCAGCTGCTACATATTTTCTTCAATTTTAAGATCTGAGCCATTTCCTTTACATGTTTATCCCTTTATCAATTGAAAAATCAGGCTCAGAAGGCACAGCTGGAATTCTTTATGGCTGCTCAGCTGTCTCAGACTGGCAGGAGCAGGGGACATGGGGACAAACCTGGCTTCCCAGGTATGTTTGGGAGCTCACCTGCAGGCACTTAGGAGTGGAGGGCTCTCAGGAGCAGCTGCCTTTGGCTGGCTCAAGGTTCCCAAGGCCCCTGTGAAGGTCAATTCCTGGGCTCAGGCTGCCCCAGGGCTCCGTGGCAGCGTGGGCACCCCCAGCCCCAGGGGAGTCTCCTCCCAGGAGGAGCTGGGAATGTGCCCAATGCTCAGAGAGCTCTCCTTGCCCTGCCAGGCCCTGACTCACCACATTCCTCAGAAAACTGAGAGGAAGAAACTCCCAGTCCCAAACAATTGGATTTTGTCAGCAAAAAGACTTGGCAGGCGGGTGCCCAGTTTTTATCTACTTTCATCCACTTTAGAACCTTGTCTCTTTTCCCACCAGTGTGGTCTAACTGGGGACAGCCTGTCCTGCAGCTGGAAGTGGTCTCTGGTGCCCAGAGACCACACAGAGCCTTGCAGGGAGGGGGCACAGGTGAACCTGGGTTCACCTGCTGCTTGCCCAGGTCTCAGGAGACCAGAGCTGGGGGCTGTGCCCAGGGCAGGCCCCAGCAGAGGAGTGTCCCCTGTGCAGCCTGGCACCAGGGCTGTGGTGGCTCAGCTGCTGGCAGCTCCAGGGGTTGGGCACAGACCTCTGGGATTGCCAGGTGTAAACCCAGTGTCTGCCAGCAGCAGAGAGGGGCTGGCAGTCACAGTGCCAGCCCTGAGCCCTGTGGCACCTGGTGACAGGGGCTCAACAGGCACCAGGGTTTTCAGAGCAGGATTCTGAGCAGTTTCTTTCCTATGCATGGTGCTCAGTGATACCATTCCTGAGCTTTTCCTTTCAGCCAAGTCCTTTGGTTTTTAGAGGTTTAGTTGTTTAAATATTGCTGCACCTATGGAATGATGTGACCTCAGGCACAACCATTTTAAGGAAAAACACCCACGCTTTGCAGAAGAGCCAGGAAAATCCCATCAGAGAGAAGCACTGATGCCAGGGATGCAGGGCTGGGCTCAGAGTGGTTCCCCTGGTTGTTGTACAGGATGTGTTCCCACTCTTGTGTCCCTCTGAGAAGCAGCAATGGGCCCTCACTGTGTCACTGTCTCTGCAGCAGCCAAGGCCAGCCAGCTTAGGAACAGCATCACAGGCACTTCATGCCAGCAAGGGTTAAACAGCAGGAGAACACCTTCTACCCTTGTACAGCAGCTCACCTCAGCACTTCCACCTGGGCTGTGGGATCAAGGCTTGGCAGCAGGATGCCAGGGGAAATTCAGGGCAGAAGAGAGGAACCCAATGGGAGGGACATTTTCAGTCCCTGCTAACAAAAATAAACCCTCCAAAGGTCTGGTGATCGGTATCCAGGCAACACAGGAGGCAGGGACTGCAAAATTAGAGCAAATTCCCAATATTAGAGCAAATTCCCAATATTTCTCTGGAAGTCCAGATGATTGAGTGCTGACTGAGTCCCAGCACCGTGTGGCAGAGCTTTCACCTCCATGGGAGCTGGACCTTGTGTTAGGGAGAGATAAGGTGACAGCACAGGCAGGGCTCACACATGGCCTGCAGCACCATGGGCTGAGAATCTCTAAATACATTTGTTCTGCTTAAATTAATTCATGAACCAAAATTTGACAATTGATGCCAGAGTTTGTAGTTATCCCCAAATTACCTTACTAACCAAGTAACTCAGCTGCTGCTACAGCTTTTAGAGTTAAATCCTCCATGATCTTGCACATAATGTTTCTTGAGGGCTAATGACTCCCTGGTGTACCCAGAATCCCAAACATCCACTGGTGCTCCATAAAATATATTGTGTCCAAAGCAAAGGTCTGATCCCAGGCAGACACAGAGCTCCTGTTTACGTCAGTGGGAATGGACTCTCAGGCACGTTGTTTCTCAACATGTCCTGGGAAAAGGCAATTCCTGGGAGAGGCCAAACAAGTCTGGGCAGCCCGAAAGGTATTCACTGCTCTCTTCCAACTGGTTCCGGGAATGGAAGGGCTGAAGGACACCTGCCTGGGAGGTAATGTTAGCCCTAACTGCAGCACAGGTGAATTTTAGCTTAGGGAGATAAAAGTAGCCGAGCTGGATTAAATAAAACAGCTGATGTGCTGGGATTTTTGCCTTTGCCAGCTCCAATGTGCCCAATTCCATAAACAAACCACACAGCTCTTTACCTGCAGCTGCAGTTCTGCAGGAGGAGGAATTCTCACTCTGCTCTTCTTTGCTGTAGCAGCCAGCAGTCCTTTATAACCAACATTTCCTGAATATGCACCCAGCTCTGGTTTGATTTGCTCCCTCCCAGCCATGGTGCTGACAGGGAATGCTTTGCAGAGGGCTCTTGGGGCACAGAGGGAATCATGCCTTCCACCCTGTGAGCATCTGCTTAGCAGCACTGCTTGAAATGGAGAAGCAAGTTTATGATAATCTTCATGTCCCTCACCCCAAAATGCAGAGCTGGCTCATTAAAGGCTGCCCAGGCTCTCCTAATGAGCTCTATGCTCCTGTCGTAAGCACTGGAGCTGTAACTTGCTGGCAGGTGGAGCTGAGCCTTTCATTTGTCTGTCTGTGGCTTCCTCACCTCTAACACCAACAGATCCCACACTGTGGCACCTGGATTTAAGTCACATACACAGAAAATGCCAACACTGAGCTCACTCATTTGCAGAAGCCTTTGCTCTCACAGGGTTGCTCCATCTCTCATAGAAGGATGGGATGGGACAGTTTTCCACTGCCTTGTGCTGGGCTGGGCTTGGTGACACTGGAGGGACAAACCCTGCAGCCAACAGCCAGGGAATGTTGCTGTTGCTTTGGTTCCCATCTCCTGTCATGTACCAAACCAGGCACATTTCCCTTGGAAGCAAAGGCACTGCTCATCTCACCCAGGCTGATATCAGACAAGGAGTTTCTAAGTTTTCTAATTAAATAAACATTGCACTGGTGCCAGGCCTCTGCCAGCCTCCCCATCCCTGATGGTCCCAGCTATTTGTGTGCAGTGGAGCTTCCCAGCAAGCTGCTTTCACTGACCCTGTGAGCTGAGAGCTCTCCAGACTTGTTGGTACCATTGAAATCAGAGCCCAGAAAGGCAACAGCTGGCTGCAGGTGGCAGAGCACGACCTGGCACCGCCCTCAAGGCTGAGCCAGGACCTGGGGCACCAGGCCAGGGGTGATGGACACACAGACACAAGCCCAGAGCTGAAGGAGGGACAATCACTCACAAAGCTGGCAGGTGAGGGAGCAGGACGGGGCTGGCAGGCTCAGAGCCGAGGTTTGGAGCGGAGAAGCGATGTCGTGTTGTCTGTCTATTTCTTAACCTGAATTTCTCTTTTTGTCTCCCATACTAGACAGCGGGGGCAGCTGGGATTGCAGCTATTTTGCAAGTCCCCCTATTTCACCGGGAGTATTTCATATATACCAGGATCTGCCTTTGTACTGTAACCCAGCACAAGAAAATGCCTCATCTTTCATTGCATCGCTCTAATTCTAAATTACTGGCACTGCCCAGCAGGATGCACACAGCAGCAATGGCACGTTCTTGAATGTCAATGTTAAGATCTATTTATTCTCTATTGTTTTTTATTTTTAAAGCAAGACTGGCACTGTACCTTGCAGCAGGCTGGCCTATCCCAGCCAGGGTCACCGACTAGGCAGCTCTCATGCCAACCTTGTTCTCCCCATGTAGTGCCTCCATCACCTCCTCTCCAGCCCAGGGGAGAGGAGCAGGAGATGTCTACAGCAAAAGGGGGAAAAAAGCAGAGCAAAAGTGAGGCTCAGATGGAGGCTTGTCCCCCTCTGTGGAACCCAAGCATTCCCCGATTGTAGGATGCTGGATAACCCCAAATCTGGCAGGGGCTGCACATGCAGAGGCTGCACTGGTGCAGTTCTGAGCCTGTGGCAATGTCGTGCACTCCAACACAGAGCACTGGATGTGACCAAGGCCCCGGGACTCACCCTGCAGCTGGCTGAGCAGCCCAGGTCCCAGCAGCAGGTCCTGCCTGCAGAGCCACTGCTCACAGCCACGCTGGGGCTGCAGGGCAGGTGGAGCAGGGTAAACACAGCTCCCTAGGAACTAGGGGGAGGGAGGGAAAGGATTGCCACCTCAAATTGAATATTGCAGTAAATGACAGCTAGAACCTTCCACAGGAAAACCTTCAGTACTGGGTAGGTTTTCATTTCTTTCCTGCTAGTGAGTGGTGGATGCAATGATCTGGAACACCCAGAGCACAAGCACCGGGTGTCTGTGCTGGAGGCTTCAAGGATCTTCCTTATCCCCTGCCCCCTTGTCCTCCCCAGCCTTCCCACAGAGGCTCAGTTGTAATTAACCTAATTAAGCTAATGACCCTAACGCACCCACTCCACTCTTGTTTTGCAGATTATATGAAAGAATCTGTGTGCAGCTCCAGCACTTGTTCCCTGAACAGCAGTGAAAACCCATATGCCACCATTAAAGACCCCCCCATTTTAACCTGCAAACATTCCGAGAGCAGCTATGTGGAAATGAAATCACCTGGTCACAGGGAGTCCCCGTATTCTGAAATGCCAACTTCATCAACAGCCAACAAAAACATCTATGAAGTTGGTAAGCACTGGGTGGCACAGCGGGGTTGGTGGAGGTGCTGGTTTCCTCCTGTTCTGGTACAAGGATCCTGGGCTAGGAGTGGCACAGGCACAAACTGGCAGGGGGAAGGCCTGAGTGTTGGTGTGTTGGTTTGGGGAGCTGAGCCATAGTGGTGGATGTTCTGAGCTGGAAGGGACCCACGAGGATCAGGAGTTTTGGGAGTGCTCTGATCACCACAGCCCAGTTGTCCTTGCTCCCCCAGAGCCCACTGTCAGCATAGTCCAGGACGGCCGCAGTCGGAGTGCCAGCTACCTTCAGAGCCCCTATGACCTGCCCAGGAACAGCCACATTCCTGGGCACTATGACCTGCTCCCTGTCCGGCACAGCCCGACCCACGGGCCTTCCTGGGACAAGCAGTCCTAGAGGGATGGACTTCATGGGCACTGCTGCCAGCACTGACTGTGAGGAGACAGAGAAGCTGTTCCTTCCTTTCCTGCGGACTGGCAAGGACCTGACACGACATCAGCTTGGGCCAACTGCTGCTGCATGATGTTATTTATAAAGACATTTTTGTATGGGTACCTGGAACTAATGAGAGCCTCCTCCACGTGGGACTGGAGCACACCACCCCTGGAAGGTGTCTTCATGCTCCAGGCAAAAACTCTCCCTGGCGTGTTCTAACCCTGGCTTTGCTGTAAAATAAACCACAAAAACATGCTAAGTAGAAGGACTTCAGGTTGTACATTTCTACCAACAGCATCAAGAAACCTTGTACTGTTAGGAAAAGGTGACAAGGAAAATGCTGGAATATATTTTCATCTTTGTCATGGGAATGGACATTTTTCTGAATGAGAGCAGGGAAATTTGTCATTTCACTGTCTGGAAAGCTCATTTACTGCCATCACCATGTGCAACCTGTGCAGATCATGCTTGGTAATTAGCATTGACATTGCCATCTCTATATTCAGTACCAGAGAATTGGAGTTGAGGAATATTAACACAGACACATTCTGTGCAGTTTTTAATATCCTTCCAAATGTCCCCTGATCTTTGCTAATGAATGGAGTTTCCACAACGAGTCTCACACCTGTCTTACCACACTTCTAACGTTGATTGGCACAGGTAGGCTTTGATTTTCCTTATGCAGCTTCTCTTTTGCTAAATCCAGCAGATCTGTCAGGCAGTTTAAACTGCTGCCCCTCCAATTCCTGCCCCGGGACACTGCAGGTTTGCAGAGACCAGCCCTGGTTTCATTTCCTTTCTCAAAGCTGAGCCACATCGGCTTCTCTCTCCCATCTTCCCAAACCATGTCCTCATGATTCTCTGTCAGCATGCCACTGATGACACCTCTTAATCTGATGTGCATTACCATGTAGTGCAACTTTATCCATTGATGATTCTACCTGAAATGTCATTAAATAGAGCTGAAACTGGGTTTTCTTTTTCAGCAGCTGTTTGTGAAGTAATTATCAAGGGTCTGACCTATGGTAAAATTTTGGACTGAGCCACCATGATATTTTTTTAATTTATAATCTCTGTTGACATAGAAAGTAGAGTACTTGCCGTTAGTTCCTTGTAGATTTTGAGCATGAAGTAGTATTGACTCTAAGTATGTAATTTTATTAGGCAAACGTGGAAGTAGCAAGTGGATTGCCTTTTAAATATAAAAACTATTCTGTTGCACATTCGCCAGTCTGATGGAAGCAGAAGAGGACGACAGCAGCCCCGTGGGTTTGCTCACAGCATGGTCCCAGGTGTGACCTGCTGGGCTCAGGGACTGGCAAGAGGAGCCTCCAGCTCAGGGGCAGGGCTGGAACCCAGCTCTGGGAATACTCCTGGATCCTTGGAGCACCGTGGTGGGGTGTCCCCACAGATGGGCTCAGCCCTCACGCCTGGGATCACAGCCCCTGGCTCTGGGCATTCTGCCCCTGGAGCCTTTCCCCTTGTTGCTCTCCAGGTGGTCAGGCTGGCTCTGAGCCCCCCGTGGGAGCCTGGACCCCCCAGGCTCTGGGAGCAGGCGCTGCCCGACCGCAGGATCCTGCCCACGAGGTGTCCCCAATGCTGCATGTGTGCATGGGGGCCCTGGCTGATCAGCAATAGCAATTCTGTTTTCCAGGAAAGCCTTATTTGAGATGTAAGGAAAGAATTCTTTTGTAGACCCAGTAGGAATATATTTTACATACATGAATGGAAAGACTTACCTCAAAAATATCAAGAGAAAGGCGGTTGGATAAGAATACTCTTGTTAAGACCCACCTTGGCACCCAGCACAAGCAGCCTGAGCTGCTGCCCTGGCCCACGTTTGTGTGCTGCTGTAGTTTGCTATGAGACTCCAAAAAGCAGAGATGTGCTCAGTTGCTTGGTTTGTTTTTTTCAAAGTAGGATTTTGAAACCAAATGCAACGATGTGCATAGAGCCTAACAGGAAAATAAAAACAAAACAACAAAACCAACAAAAAAAGTACCTTCTTGTATATCAGCGTTAGCTTAGGAAACAGGCACCAAAATGGCAATACTTTTTTAAGGCAAGACAGATTTGTAATATATTTGTTCACTGTGCAAAGGTATCCTACCTTGTACAAAATAAATTGAATTTCTCTCAATGTGTAGTTCTCCAACATACTCATTTGCAGAGGAAACTTCCAGCCCAAATCCAAATCCAAGCTCTCCAGGTGATGTGGCTGCTCCCCTCAGCCAAAAGCCCTCAGGCACCAGGCTGGGACAGAACTGGCAGGATGGCTCAGAAAACCCAGTGCTGCCATTCCAAGCTGGAGGAAACCAAAGGTAAGTGGCTCTGCACACCCTTCTCCCAGTCCCTCAGCAGTTTGGTCTCAGTGAGACTCCTGGGAATGCACAATCCCAGCCGGAAGCTGCACACCCACCATGTGTGGTGACACTGCCCTGGGCCACCGACAGGTTCCCAGGCCTTTGGGTGGACATGAGGAGCCATGGTCACCCAGCAGCTGCCAGGAAGCCCAGTGAATAAATCACAAGCACAGATTTGCAGCAGAAACACCTTCAGAATTAATGAGTCCCAGACAATGCAGCCACTGCCACATGCTGAAGCTTTTCAATATTTGTGCTTCATATTTCTAAGAGTCTTGTTAACTAAAGCCCAGCATGTAATCTTCTTATTTGACAAGCCACACTCAATAAGCTATTTAAGGCTGGAAATTCATCAGGTCTGAATTTATAGAATAAGTAATTCTAGCTTATTAAAAATGTCTTTAAATCAGAACAATTCCATGTCCTTTGCTTAAGAGTCAGAACCTCAACTCCCATCAAAGACAGGAACCACTGATGCTCGCTGAATAATTGTTAAAAAGTTGGGGCTTTCAAATACAAAGATAACAGCAAAAACTTTTGGCAAGCAAAGTCATTTTGAAGCATTATATGGAATTCCCAGAATCTCAGAAAGCTCCTTCCAGGGCCCAAAGCAGTGTCTGTTACCATCAGCTGTCTCCCATTAGGGAGGAGACACTTCAGCACACAAGTAGTGCCAATTATAGAACAGAATGATTAATCAGCAGCTGAACAGGACAATCCCCCACTGGAAAGCATTCAGAAGGAATAATGACTTGCATTGTCTCTCCCAAAACACCTTGGGAAGCACCTTCCTGTCCCAGAAGTGCCACCCAGCCCAGGCCAGGATCTGCAGCCAGGGCCCTGCAATCCTTAGGAAAACACAGCACAGATCCCCAGAACAGGAGGCAAAGGATTTCCCAGGTGAGAAGTTCCTTTTCTGTACAGACCCCATTGGATTTTGCTTTAGAAGTCCTCAGCCTCCCACAGTGGTTTGTGCTCCCATCTGCACTGCAATTCCATCTGCTGCAGGCTGAAGAGTTTTGCCTAAAACCACACAAAATCCAGATTGATGTGACAGCAGAGCCGAGTCACCTGCTTACAGGAATGAGAAAAGGAAGCAGACTGAAACTCATCCTGCATTTCCAGATGACAAATTTAGAACTTGGCTGCCACAGGAAATAGATTAATTCCAAAATCTGCTTCAATAGGGGCAGAGAGTGTGCTGCAAGAACAGCTCCTGCAGTGAGTGAGGGGCTGGGCTCACACCTCACCCTCAGAGCTGTCCCCAGGGCCACCTCAGGGCTGCCCTGTTGGTGCTCATGGGCACCTCTCATCAGGACACCAAAGCTTCCATCCTTTGCTGCAGAAGGCAGGAGTTTCATCTCTCACTGGATTTTCTTCCTTGTGGCAACATGGGGGAACAAAAACAGGTTTGTAAAAGTTATTCAGAGGTTTGAGTGGAGTTAACCCACAGAATTTTCTAAGCTTCAGAGCTTCCTGAAGCTGCCCAAGTGCCCTGGCTATGAACTGCAGCAGCTCCAGGAAGCTCAGAGCTGCTCTCAGGGAAGGCAACCATGCTACATAACCCTTTCAGCTCCTCTTCCACTTCAGTGTCTTCTCACTGCCTCTTCCAAGAAGCTCATAGGTAAAACCTTCAGGTCAAAACCCAATTCTCCCAAGAAGTGCACCCAACAACACCACAGTGAGTCGTCCCCTGTAATTCTTTATTAGAATCATGGATGAATATATTTTAAATCAATCTAAAAAAATAATGAATCAAAGTACAGTACATGCATAAAATACAAAGTAATTTACAAACAGATCAAAATAGCATCTTCAGAACTAATATCAGGAGGAGAAATGGAGTAAAAAACAAGAAGTGACCGACTACAGCAATGCCTTCCGTGTGCCTCACACATCATGAGCACCGCGAGACAGAAAGGTTGGGAACAGAACACAGCTGGAAGTGCCGACCACATCTGGATCTTCCAAGTGGGTCACATCAGAGTTTGAGAAACGTCCCCTACAATCAATTACTTCCCTGTAATTGTATAAATAACTGCAGGCATCTACACGACAGAGAGTTCCTTTAAACCCTGTGGGAATGCAGTGGCTGTGGCCCCCAGTGCCAGGTCAGGCGTGTTCAGGAACAGCACAGAGCGAGTGACGAGCAGTGACAGAAGGCACAGTTCATGTATCCCTGAACAAGCAGATTGGACTGGACTGGTACAGAGCAGGAGACCACAGGAGGAACACATCCAGTCAGCAAACTACTCCAGAGGGTTTTGTTGAAGAACATACAAGCAAACCACTGGAATAATTTAAAAATACTGGATCAACCAGAACTGAAAACTAAGGCCAGGTAGTAGAAGTTATTCATTCATCAACTCAAGCACTTGAATATATTAATATATGTGGCATGCATTAATAGATGTGATATGTAATATGTGCCAACACCCTTCGAGTCTGTGTCCCTTGAAAGAAAAAAAGGCATCCTCAAATCCTGATACCACCGGCATTGTGGAGGCCAAGCCTCCAGCAGCACAAAGATGCTGCAAGTTCCAGAGCTGGAGTGACCCTTACTCAGGAACACAGCTCCTGCATTCGCTTCCTTCACAAGGGGCACCTCCATGGGGTCCCAGCAGCTCTGCCTCACACCAACCCCCTCTGCAGCAGGTGCCAAACCACAGCACCTCACTCACAGGGAGCTAGAACTGCTGCTAACTCATGCTTGTTCACAAGAAACTCTCTTTTCTCCCCCATAATATCCTATAAAACTTCACTTGACAATCTGAAGATGTAGCCAAAAACATTCAACTTACAATAAAATTGCACTTCAGAGCTTCACCGAGCTTTAGATGCAGAATACACCACCTTAAGACAAGAAGAGATTATCCTGCCCAGAGAGATTTTCCTCGTTAACCTGACAGTAATTGCTTTGTGAGGAGCAGGACAAGGTCTTCAAGTGCTCTCCAAAGGTGTCAGTGCTCTGACTAGCAGGCATCATTGGGAAGGGATCAGTTGAGTTCCAAACAATTTACTGAGCCCAAACCGACAGGTCGGTGTTGGGAAAATACTGCAGCCACATCCAAGTAAGAGATTGATAAACACTGAAATCAAAGTGTTTAAGAAATTCATGGAGAAGGAATAAGCAGTAACTAAACACAAGAATGTAACCACAAGAATTACAAATATATTTAAATCTTGGACCTGGGGAATATACACAGCCTTTTAGGAAAGAATGGACAATTTATATATTCTGACAGCACTGCATCTTTGGTTTGTTTTCAGTGGTTGGAGGGACGTGGATGGGAACCACGTTGTTGCTTGGGGACATGTCATTCTCACGTCTGTCAGACATCTGCTTCTGGGAAACAATCCGATAGATCTCTGCAAGAGGAGAAAGAGCTGATCAATGTGTGCTCACCAGCAAAATGCCATCAAAGAGTTAAAGCTGGGGAAAACCAGGCACAGCTTTGGAATTACATAAGTAATGCAATGAAGCTTCCACACAAAGTTCAATTGTAGTGATTTCTAGATACAGAAAATAAAATCTATTTTTGCAACAGAAATTACTTTTTTAACAACTGGTTTACTTTCCTTGAGATAAGAGTCAGTAAATGGACAGAATTCACAAATCTCCATGCTATGAATGAGAAACTATGTGCCCATCCACTCTTCCTGAAGGTTCTTAAGGTTCCAAGGACACTGGTCACATGTTTGCTGATGTATCCAGAAACAGGATTAAAGGGGACCATTCCAGATTTCTTCCCCTGATAGGACTGCAAGGGCAATTTCTTCTTGCTGAGCACACCCATCACATCTATCATCCAAGCAGTGTTAAGTCTTCAGAAAAGGTTCATTTTGGGCCCAAAAGGAGACTTGGCCCGTTTAGCAGTACAGAAACCCTTTACAAAATATGCTGTGTGAGAAATATGGGCTCCAGATGAAGAGATTGTGAACAAAGAGGAATCAGAAAGCATAGGATAAACACCTGCACCAAGAGCCTTCCCCTGTTCCTGGGGCTTGTCGTGGCTGATGGTGCTGCACAAAAACTCAGAGCAGCTACAGCAGCACTTCAGCTGCACAGAGAGTAAAGCATGTGTAGCACTTCACCCCCAGAAAGGAAATACAGAACACCAAAAATAGAATGTGGGGAACTCACTAGCAAATTTGAATTTGAAAACCATTAAAAAAAATAAAAGCTTGCTAAAGCTCAGTTTTACAAAAAGCCCCAATTCAGACTCAGGGACAAACTGTACATTAATATGGCTTCTTCATATGCAGTCAGGTACAGATGAAGTCGCTGAGGCAACCAAACAAGAGCTGAACAGGTTAAAAGATTTTCTGATTTCACCCTTTCTCAAGCTTGCTCTTCTTTCCAACCATCTCACACATAAACAACTTCACAAGTTAGGTGAAACCCATGAAACCAGACCTTTAAAGCCACCTTCAGCCTGGTGTGTGAATGTGCTGACAGGGCTTGGCCCCGTGGCAGTGCTCAGCAGAGCCTGTGTGTGGGGTGGGAGGAGCAGAGCTGGAGAATCTGCTCTGCACCTTGAGGACAAGCTTTGTGCTCAGGGCTGGCAGCCAGTTCACTCCCAGTGCAGAACAATTCCTGTTCCCATCAACAGGAAAAGCCTCTGGCCACCTTTGTTACTGAATTCTCCCACAGCACCTTCGGCAGCAGCAATTCTGCGTTCCACAGAGAATTTTCTGATCAAGTTCATCCATGTCCCTGCCATATCACACACTTCCTCCACCCCATCAGTCAAGGCTCACACAGGGTGCCCTCTGTGTAGCCTCATCTGACAGCAAAGATCTTCAGCAAACAGCCCCCAAGCCTTAAAAATAATCTTACCAGCACCAGTTCCCTTACTGATAATGAATCTACTCCTCCTGAATCTGAGAATATCTCCCCATGATCCTCACTTCCACAACCTCCCCAGCAGCCCTGCCAGTGAATCCACTGTCAAGAGTCCCAAATCTGCTGCTCCCTGCTGCTTCTCCCTCCTCTGCAGAGCAAAGTCTGGTGCAGCCACAGCCTAAATGCTAAAATCTGCCCTTCCCTAGTGAGCTGCACACTCAGCACACAGGGCTGTGCTGCTGTGCCAGGGGAGGGAGAACAGCCCAAACCTGTCTCACTGGGGCAAAATGCCCAGCAGCCAGGCCTGCACCCAAACTGCTGTGCCCAGACAGCTCTGGGCTAATGAAGATGGGCTATTTTTAATGAAGACAGAGAACTCTGGGTTCTGCTCAGGAGCTGAATGAGACCTTATTAAGGGCACATTCAGCAGAATGCATCACTGCATAATGGGGAACTGTGAGACACAGGCCTTGCACTGTTGAGAGCTGGGAAAAACAGCACTGCTGACCAGGAGGAGCTGGACCAGGCCTTGGCTGCTCAGCCTGCACTGGGGTTTTCCATTCATTTTCAGGTGTACAGAGACAACAAAAGAGGAAATCCCTCAATTTTTTGATGTTAAATTCTCTGATGTTTCCTTGGTGATGGGATTCCTTAGAGATGAAACCACCACAGAATGTGGTGTGGGAACAGAGACAGCACACAGTGCCAGGCAGGGAAAGGAGGCAGACTCCAGTTTACTTTAAGGATGCTTTATCCTGCTGTGAATGCTCAGGGTGGCTGGGATCATAATACCAGTCTCTCTTATTTGCCAGATGGTACAAAGCAGCTTTGTGTGCACAACAATCAGCCCTGGCAGTCTAGACATCCTGGAACAGAAGAATTTGGATAGGGACCATTACTCTAAGTCACAGATGGGAAAGGTCCTCAAAACCTCATCTGGAATCCACAGCAGGACAGGAAGCCCACCACATGTATGATACACCCCCTCTAAAAGACCACTGTGTTACAGAGAAAAAAGAAGAGCTTTTATCCCTTATTCCACCTGTAGCAACAGATCACATACTCAGGCTGTGCTAACTACACTGGATTTGTATTCCCCATGGCCAAAACCATCTATTCAAAGCACTTGGTCTGAAAATCCAGGTGTGGATAAGCTTAACAGGGACCCTGCTACACCTCCAAGGGAAGCACCTTCACCAACTTCCACTGCTGTCCCAATCAGACCAGCTTCAAGAGGACTGGAAAGAAAGGGAGGTTGCTGCAGACCTTGGTGACAGCAGCCTGTTCAGGAGAGATCCCAGCAGTGGGGGAAAGGCTCTGAGCAGCCTGGGGTGTCTGTGCTGCAGCTCCCAGCACTGCAAATACCAGCAGGGCTGGTGCAGCAGCTCGTCCTGCCCCTTCTGCCAGCCAGCTCTGCTCACAGCTGCTGGCAAAGCTGCTGCCTTCCCCAGCTTCCTGCTCCCAAGGACAGGCAGCATTCCACCCACAGGCACTGAGCTGGGAGGCAGCCCTGCCAAACACACACCAGCCAGGATTCTGCGGGGTGACTCCAAAAACCACATTCCTCAGATGATTGTCCCCTCCTTCCTCCAAGGCAAGTCATTAAGAGAAAAAGCCAGCTGTGAAGTGAGCTCCAAACAGCCCTCCTTGGCATGCCAGTCACAGCCCAGCTGGAGCCAACCTGCTGCTCAGGCACTGTTTACTGCACCTTATCTCCCCCAAACAGCAGCTCCTGTCTGGAGGAGCACATGCCCACTAAGCACAAGTGTTCCTTCCAGTACAGCTGAACTGACCTCACCTGAACAGAGATCACAAGGATCCTGCTCACAAACCCAAGAGCTCTTCACCCCAAACATCATCACAGCAACATGCAGGCAACACTGACATCCATGGAAAAGCAACAGCCTCAAGAATGTCAGAGCCCACCAAGAGCAAGTTTTATCACCTGTTCACCCATTACAGACAGTTCTGCTTACAGACATATTAAACCAGAAAAAAAAAAAAAAAAATCAAACCTCCATGGATTAGAATCCAAACTCACTTGTGGAATGAAATGTACTATGGGAAGCATGTGAGAAGAGATAAAGAAAGCCCAGTGCCCAAGAGGTGAGGGGCTTCCATGGCAACAGCAATGCATCCTCTGAGCATCACACAGCTCTGAAGGAAGTCCAGAGCACACAGGAAACTTCCCAGCCCTCCAGTGTCACATAGAGAACACAATGGGCCAGCAGGAGATGGGGACTGTGAGGTGACCAGTGTATACTGGCTGTGACAGCCTGACAGCCACCTCAGGAGGGAATAAACACTGCCTGGTCTACCTGATGTTGTTTTATTAGTGCTGGTGTATGAAAGTTGAGTAACTAAGCTGCCTCTGAAGCTTGAGCCCCCTGCAAACAGAAAGTGGGAGCAGCAAAGCTGCTTGTTCTACATGACACAGCACATCTGGCCAAATCCGACCTCAAAGTCAAGGTGCTCCTGAAAGAAGGGCTACCAAGGACATGGGCATAAAGGGAAGAAGTCTCAGGTTTTGGCACTGACAAGTGAGCAAGAGCTTTCCTTTGAAAAATCCATGCCATGCCCAAATTCATGTGCATTTTTGACAGGACTGCCTTTAGGCATGTGAAGAAAACAGGAAATGCAGCAGGCAACCCAACACCTCTGCATTCAGCCACTCCTTAGTCATCCACCCTCTAATGGCACTGGCACTTTGTCATGTAGGAAACAAATGTCTGAGCTAGCAGAACTTCTTTCTTTTTGAAACAAATTTATGCAATGCTGGAATTACAGCTGAATGACTACACTGAAATTAAAAGGGAATCACATGGTTCAATTAAAAAGGAAAAAAAGTTCTTTATTCATCTAACACAAACACACTTTTAGCTGATATCCACACAGGAGCACTACTGTTTAGGAACCCAGGGCAAGAACACAATAGGTCAGAACTGTCAGAGGCCTCTTACAACTCAGGATGAAACAAGAAACAGATGGACACAGGCAGCTAACACCCCAGCAGCCTCACACCTCTCTCCACTGCCAGGCTGTCCATAAAGCATTTCAAACAACTGAAGAAATGCTACAGGATTTATACTTTTACTACAGTAAATAACCCCCTAGTCCTATCCTCACAAGCATGTTCCAGTATGGCTACCAGGACCTTTCTAGTGTGTTTCTAAAGGAGTGTCTAAATTAGGTGGCAGAGAGGAAAAAAATTTCAGAACTAACCAGGTGTCAGTGTCACAGCAACAAGATGTGATTTACACACAGTGTAGAAGTGAGGCCACTGCTCATACCAAGCACGTCACGTAGCCTGGCACATGCTACACTGGGAAGGAGGGACTTCAAATTTGCAACTGGAAAACATGTTGGAGGCAGTTGGAGAAAACAAGACACTGCCTGGCACACCTAGAACAGAGACACAGCAGAGGAGTGTCTCAGATGTTTTGAAAATTCACACTAGAGCATTTGCCAAAGCTGGGAATGATGAAAGCTCCACAGTGTCCCACTGTGCCCTGGCTGCAGTTGACAGGGTGCACAGAAAGGCAGAAACCTCATGAGAGTAAGTGACTTCCACACCAATTTGTGAATTCCTACCCCACCTTTACAAGCCATCATTAAGGCTCCCCAAACTGAGTGTCTCAGCTTTAACAAGCTTTGCCTACCTAAACAAGGCTTTAAACAAAAAGAAAGTACTTTAGCCACAGAGCATAAAAACACAGTACTAACTCCTGTCACATGTTACACGGGCCAAAAGTCCAGGCAGGACTATTAAATGCAACAACAGCAACTCCTGCAGCTCAGGAGTCACTGTGTCTCAAAGGAAGGATCTCTGCTCTTTCATCCCTTTTTCCTTAACAACCTACAGTCACCATTAAAGATGGAAACAAACTGCACTGACTTCTCCTTGATAAACAATGGCTGCTCTCACTTGATGCCAGCATGAGACAATTCCCTCCTGTGGGCACTCCCTGTAATGGGAGATGGAAACTGAAACACGAACCAGGCTGACAAGAAACCCAGGGCAGATCAAAGTGAGCAAGGATTCATTCCCCAGTTCAAGGCTGGCCTTTCAACTTGTGACACTTTGAAACTGGTCTGCAAATCTTATGGCTAATGAAAAATGATTAAATAGCAACATTTTCAACACTTTATAGGCAAAGAAATGCCTATTTGCATCATATCTGAGCAGCCTTCTGCCCTTCCCCCTTGAAGCACAAAGCCCTGGATGACTCACCTGTCAGAATAGTCTGGAAAGCTGCTTCCACATTTGTAGAGTCTAAAGCAGACGTCTCAATAAATGACAAACCATTCTTCTCTGTGTGGACAGAAATACTATAATTAGAGAGGTACAGCACATATCTGTTTCCCATCTGGAAAAGCTTCTGTACCAGATAATATGTGTAGCATTCTGTTGAGACACCCAGGTATCAAGAGAAAGTAAAACAAATTGTGGGATTTTCCCCCTTAAGTGATGGGAAAGTGACACCACCCAACATTAGAATTTACACCCACTCCCAAGCACAAGTATCAGCCCAGAGCTGTGTTACTTTAAGGAACATTTTCCTGCATCACTGAAAGGGATAATCTGTTGCAGTTTCTCTCTGTGAGAAAGTTTCTGGTATTTTCTTCAGCCTCATTAATTTTCTCCATCTCCCACCTGCTAATATATTACAGCAGCTTATTTAACAGGAATAGAGCAGCAGGGAGAATGACACTCCTCCAGCTGCAGGCAGGGATCCTCACTGGCCATAAACTCTGCCAGTGGAGCTACAGCAAACTTTAATGTGAGGAAGCCAGATATGCTCCTGGATGAAAGAGACTGGGACTAAAACAAGGCTTACAGAAACTAGAACTACTGTTTACAGACCTTAATTACTTAACAAAAGTCAGAGAGCCAGTTTAATGAAAGTTCAGCCACAGGCACTTGTGTACGGCTAGAGATCAGCTGGGACACAGAAGGCAAAGCTACCACCACACAAGAAAATCAACCCTAAAGCCATAGGCATAGTTTCTGCAAAACAAACAGTGCCCAGGCAAGAGAATAAATCTGGTTTTAAACATTCAGGTGCCTCTGGCTGACTCTTGAAGCAACATGTACATTTTACAGAAATGTCTCCTCTCTGATCGAATGTGGCACGTGGCACTGAGGGGCATGACCAGCCCCAGGCTTTCCCTGCCAGCCTCCCCCTCCCCGGGCAGGCGGGCAGGTCGCAGCCAGCAGCCCCTGCTGAGCCCACCTGCGAAGGCCCGGGCCTCGTCGGTGGGCACGGCGCGCAGGTGGCGCAGGTCGCTCTTGTTGCCCACCAGCATGATGACGATGTTGCTGTCGGCGTGGTCCCGCAGCTCCTTCAGCCAGCGCTCCACGTTCTCGTAGGTCAGGTGCTTGGCGATGTCGTACACCAGCAGGGCCCCCACGGCTCCGCGGTAGTACCTGGGACAGGGGCAGCCAGAGGCACACTGAGGCTACGGGAGAGGAACAGCTCTGCCCAGGCCAGCTGTGAAACAATGCCCAGGGCAATTCCCCACTGCCTGCGACTGGACACAGGGAAGCGCAGCAGCCCGACGAGGTTACACCACAGGGCCAGCTCAGAGTCTGGGAGCAAGGCAAAGCCCACGTCTGTGGGGAAAACCTGCATCCCAGACATGAAACTCCGGGCTCTGTGGGAAGCTGCTGCCACCTTCCACCTCTGATCCACTCCTGAAAATTCTCCCCCACCCATCACTGTGGGTGCAGCACAGGCACGGCCCAGAGCGATAAGGAGACTGTAGAGTGACTCACAGAAATGTCAGCATGATCTGCTCTCTTTACCAAAGGCCACAGCTCCTTTCAAGTGAGAGCCACAACAATGCATTCAAAAGGAAACAGGCTGTGTTCTTCCACCCCACAATTCTCTCCAGCTCTCTGAAATTCAGGTTTTGCTATGCTGGTTTTTAACAATTAAGCACACAAGTGAGCAGTCTTTCCTGGCTGCTACAGGAAGGTTTCAGCTCTTAGGTTACCACTGATAAAAGACTAGGAACACTGATATTCCTTTATCTTTCACTTCCATGGAAATGAGTCTCTCAAAGCTCTTGCATTCTAAACTTCAAATGCCCCGGTTACATGAGAGCACTGCGAAGTAAATGAGTCTGTGCAGGGACACACCAGATCGAGTTTCTGGGCTGAATAATATTTAACCTTCCCACCACCAAAGGTTGTGGCTATTACCTGATAAAGCACAAACACCCCTGTTTGCAGTTGGTGAGGAACTGGAAGGGCCCAAAATTGCCCTCCTCAGCCAAATCTTGTCCTCAGCCAGGCAGGCTCCACTTACGCTGAGGTGATGGCTCGGTATCGCTCCTGCCCCGCCGTGTCCCAGATCTGAGCCTTTATTGTCTTCCCATCCACCTGGATGCTCCTCGTTGCAAACTCCACCCCAATGGTGCTTTTGCTTTCCAAGTTAAACTCATTGCGAGTGAATCGAGACAGAAGGTTGCTCTTGCCTACTCCAGAGTCTCCAATAAGTACAACTGCAAGACAAAAAACAGACTCCAGATGTAGATGACACATTGAAAATCACATGCAAGAAATCATTCTTTTAAAGAATGAAGCATGAAGGACAAGAATGACAACAGCATCATCCTTGTCATGGATGTGCTGTCCAAGTCTCAATGTCTCTGGAAAACCAGAGCTGCCATATTCACCAGCATTTTGAACAGATCTTAGACTTGACTTTTATTGGTTATATTTCAGCCTCATTTGCCCAGCATGGAAGAACATCCCTCTTTTAGGAAGAATATACATGTCTGTCACTGCAAACATTCATGACCAGCTGTATTTCCTTGAACAACACTAGAACTAAAAAACAAAGCACAAACCCTACAACCACACAACTGAAATCTGCTTTGCTGAAGAAGTCCAAAACACAGGGCAAGCAGCAGACTCTGCTTTTATTTACACTCTTCAGAAGAGAGGTTCTCCACTGCAGCAGAAAAAATTGTGAATTAAAAGATAACCAAACCAAAGAATGCCCAAGGCCACGATCACCCTGCCAGCCAGTCTGAAATGTCTGCTGAGCCACAGCTCTCTGCCCTTCTGCAGTCCCCACTGCTGCTGTGGCTCCTGGACACAGCAGGCCAGAGACTGAAACTGCTCAAAAAACGCTGCCAAGGGATCGCTGAGCCTCAGAACTGGATCCACCATTCCCTGGCTCAGCTTGACTCATCCCAGCACCAGTGCCAAGCAAACTAATTGGAAGGATTCAGCTATGCTTGACAAGAAACTGACAGAAAGTTCAAAGTCCAGTTCCTGCAGAAAAAAACAGCATCACGAGGATTCACTGCAATATCTTGTAATGCTGAATTGAAAGGCGCAGGTCTAAGTGTAACTTAAAACTCAGTACCAAGAGGCAGAACAGTGGATGAAACGTGTTCACAACCAGAGCCACATGAACAGGAGCCTCTTGGGGTGATCCTATAAGGTTCCAAACCTTACAGTAGTGAAGGAAAGGGAGGAAAAATAAGAGAAAATCTTTGAGAAAAAAGGCAAATAAGGAAGTTCAGTGACCCAAACTTTCCGTGAAGCTCAGTGTAGCAGCAGAAACACTCACATCTGCTGCTGCAGCCCTCTGCAGCTTCTGTTTAAATAATGCAGAGCAATTCTGGCAGATGGGACTTTGCTCTGACTGGAAGGGCAGAGCAGCACCTTTAATCTCCCTCCATAAATGAAATTTGCTGTAAATGTTGGCTTCAAGCATGGCCTTGTGCAGAATACTTCATCAAAATAAACATCTTCCCAGCTGCCCGTGCCAGCTGACTCAGCACACAGCCGGCCAAGCACACAAGTTGCAGAAAGCAAACTCTGTTAACCTCTCCTGTGTAGGAAGATCACAAGTGCAGGTAGGTGGCAAGGCCCCACGCTGAATGCAAACAAAAGTTCTGCTTTCCTACGTGCCAGGTCACTGCTGAGCAGCTCTGCTGGCACAGAGATGCTACATCCTGATAAACCCAGAGCAGGGGACAGGGCACCACTTGCATCACCACCCCTGGCAAACAGCCACAGCTTTCCTCTGCCACTGGCAAGTCACTTCTTCAACATTGCTTTGGCAGCTTTGGGGCGTAAGTTTAGATGACATCATGTTTGTATTCCCTAGGAGGGAAAAGTTGACACAGCTCAGTCCTGCTATCACCCAGCAGTGGCCAGAAGCTTCTCTAAGCAAGAAAAGCAAGCCACATTCACCATTTTCTTTTCCCAAAAGGATGCATTATATACCTGGTAAGTATTCCCTCAAACCTGTTTCTGTAGTACAGAGCAAAGCCCACCTTTAAGTAATTTAAAAACAGAGGGATCCCTTTAATTTCTCTGCCAAGTTTTTTCCTTACCTTGTCTGAATTTCACACTGCTTATGTTCTGAATGGTTTCCAGCAGCAGATTAATGTGTCCCAATTATAAGGGGAAAATAATACCTTCCTCCTTGAAGGCAGCTATTTCCTCTACTTAATTGGGCCACTGCAGCTCCTCTTGAACATGGACACAAGGACAGCTTGGAATGTCAGCAGGCGCCTAAGATTCCTCACACCTTCTGCATTTCTGCCAGTCTGGGCAAGTATCACTCTTTAAATGAAATTATGAACTGAAACAGCTTTAACAACCACTCAGATTGTGTTATTAATATCAGTTTTGCTTTCCTTATCAAGGCACCATATTTTGATATTTTATACTATGCAGTGTTCCCATGTATTACATTCTTAGCATAGCAATGCAGTAGGAATGGCCCTGGACAGCCAAGTCCCATACTAAACACCCCAAGCAAACAGTTTCTAGGAGGAAAATGATGTTATCTAGGCCATGACAAAGCTAATTGTTCCTGCACATTGTCCCTTTCATTGGGCTTTTCTTCCAGAAACTCACTCCTAATGGTTAGAAATTGCCTTCTGATTTTCAGAAGGAATTAGTGGCCAGCTGACAGTGTGTCCACGTGCCAGCATTCTCCATTAGCTTATTAGTGTCTTCTCCCAGTGGTGTTTAGGCTGGGGTATTTACAGAAAGCAAATACATCTTGTCTGGGCTCTCTGCATTTGCTAAATACAAAAACTTGCCAAATGGTTCCACATAAACACATTGTTCATTTCCCCAAACACCTTCCCTGCAAGTCTCTCACTTTCTTTTGAGCACAGTGAGAACTGTGCTCATTCTAAGTGAGCTCTCCCTGTGATGGGAACCTGAATTTTAGTATTTCCATCTTTGCTAGGCACAGCTGGGGCTGGAATTGTTTCTCCTGGCCATTTCACCTTGACAGCTCAGCCTGCCTGTCATCAGGCCTAACTGTTCAGCTTTAGGTTGGCAAACTTTTACTCTACCAGAGTCCAAGTCCTCAGGGATAAGCCCTTACATCCCAAATCCCACCTCATCTGGAGGACCACAGTCCTCACCAGCACTCAGCTCTTTCAGTGCCACACTCCCACTTCCCCCATCCCACCCAACTTGCATCATCCACAAATTCTTTTTTGACAGCAGCACTGGAAGGAGGAAGGTCTGGAGGAAATATTTCAGCAAGCTCAGCCACAAGATCCAGACCTGAAATTAATCAATACCCAGCCCTGGAGCAGCACCTCCCTCACATGAGTAGCACCTTAGGAAGTTGCACAACCAAGGAAAATTGGATTGGCACATTTGAAAGTCATGGAAATGATCTCCCAGCCCCAAGTGACTGATTTAGTGCTGGGACAGTTCAATACTTGCAAACACGTGCTTCCAATCAATGCATTTGACTTTCTAGAGCATTTACTATCCCCAGACATTTAAGACAAGCATACAAGCATTCAGTGGAGAGAAGGAAAAAAAAAGGAGTATGAAGTCCACAGTACTGTATAAATTTCACTCTGTAATTCCAGATTCATTTCTGTAGAAGACCAAAATAAGAATTCAATTTCCTAAGCTGCATAAGAAGCAATTTAGAGAACTATGTCAAGAAAGGGTTATTAATTTTTCACCAACATTCCAGCTCACTCACACATTTTTTATTTCTGTAAAACCTCTTAGTTTAAAATTTCAGAAAATATTTTAATTATCTCATTAAATGAGATCAGTTTGAAAATAAGAGTCCAGCAGTACTAGCTTGTGTTGTCTGTGGCAAAAGTTATTGCACAAGTCCCATATTACAGGATCTAGGACAAGTACACCAGCACAAGATCACCACATCTAAAATTTGTCTCTGCACAGAGCTCTGCTATTAAGAGACATCAATAAAAAAGCATGGACGTGTCTTCAAGATCCCCAGAAGAACTTGCTGATGAACACCTCCCCCTGCCCACTTCAGCTGGAGTTTGAAGGGCATGTGAAAAAAACTACTTGATCCAACATGTCATATCTGGTCATAAACCCAACATAGTCATGACTTATTTTAATCTCCCTCCTCAGCTGTACCCCATTTTATTCACTCTTTTTCTGCCACAAAGAGAACTGGCCCCCCAGAGGCCTTTGGGGCAGGGATTACCTGTCCTTACCAGCACTAACACCTCCCAACACCTCTGCAGTAAATGCTGGAGCAGCAGGTTTGTTGCAGCACCAAAGTGCCTCCACACCTGAGGCAGTGAAAGCCAAAGGCCTCTACCACTGCCAAACACAGAGATGTCATGAAACCACACATTAATCTAAAAACACAAGTGAAAATGTGTCCTCTAAACCCCAAACCAGCAAGCTGGTTCAGTTTTAGAGCATTTCCTCAATATCAAAGGGAGAAGTTGGAGAAATGAACATGATGCAAAGAAGCAAAGAGCTGAAACTGGAGCTTTGCAGTAAGCTAAATGTCACCACAAGTCAGGTCCATGACATGAGTCTGCCCCAAATCCAGAGTCCCAGATGGTCAAGGTGCAGACAAAAATCTTCCTGAGCTTTGTCCATAGGAAACATCTTCTACAAGTGAGGGTTCCTTTGGTAACTGATCATCTGCAAGCTCACTGACCAAAAAGAGCAAAGGTTCCTGTGCCAAAGCCAGGCTTAATTTATTAAGTAATAAAATAATATCTTTATATCATCATTATATTTTCCTCCTTCTTAAATTAGAGCAATATTTTTATGAACTTGACTTGACATGCCTTGTGTTTCCTCGGGGGCCAGTCACAGAACAGCAGGCACTGCTCTTAGCCAGACCCTGAAAATATGGAAGAACAAAAAGACTGGAAGCTGGACAAGAAGAATTTAAAAAGAATTTGGTTTTTTCCAAGCTAGGCTTAGTCTTTCCTATACGCTGAAGTGTTACCACATAATCAGAAGTGTATTTTGTAACAGGTGCCTGGATTTTACTGTGCAGCAGCACAGGTGGGCTCAGCTTACACCCAGCAGCAGAGTCAGCCAGATTTCAAAACACAGCTGCTGTCAGGGGCTGACAGGACAAAACCAGAGGTCTCACAAACAGAAATGTGGCAGCTCAGCCCAGGAGCAGTAAAAGACAGCCAGAGTAGAGAGCATCACATGATGGTTTTAACCAGGTCAAACTCTGAACTCAGTCCCACCAACCTACCCATACAGTCCTTTCATAAAGCCAGAAATGTCCTGCTGGATGAAGTGTCCTGACAGACCAACACCCAGAGTCTGACTCCAAATAACTGATGTGCAAAAAACATTACATGCATCACCAACAATCAGGCTCATCTCTGTCCTGGTCAGCCCCTGCATCTTCAAATAAGCAATGCCTTCAGACCTGCCATTGTAATCTTCACACTGACATGCTCCAAACAAGATTCTTTTTGCTTCTATGAATTCATGCAGGCTTTCAAATCTATTTATAATATGCATGGCAATGCACCACTCCAAAATTTGCATACACACCTGAGGGACTTTGTCCTTTTGCTTTCATCCACTGCCCAATAAAAGAAGCATTACAGATATCCAGAGAAATTATGACAAACAGGAGATACTTCCCCTATTTGCCCTTATTGCTCACTGTTTAAATTTTAATCAAGCTGTACATCAATTCAGTATGAGGCTACGAATCCATTAGGTCTCTTTTCTGATTATTTTGATGTCTTTTTCTCCACCTTTTTAATTCTACAACATCCCTTTCAAAATGGATATGTCTGTCATGCCTACATTTCACCTCAGTTCACAAGATCCTCATGTCTCAAATTCAAGCACTGACTTAACATTGTCCCTGAGTTCCCATTTTCTTTTCCAAAAGATATACCAACCCCTTGTCTTTTTGACCAGTGCCTGGCAAGAAGACATTTGGTTCAGAGACCTCCTTGCAATAATTTCCAGATCATTCCAGAGTGGTGACAGCTTGTTTAGAACCATCACCACCACCTCTGGGAAGTTACAAAAGTTTCCACGATTTTATTACTCTGCATTTTTGTGTTATTTCAGCTGCCACATCAATCCCAGTTAAGTGACATTGCATCAACTTCCTGCAGTCCACTTTAGCCTGGAAAAACCCAAATCATTTATCTTCACAACAGCATTTTCACAGCATTCCCTGCACTCACAACAGCTTCTATAAACCAAGCTAAACAGAAAAAGCTTTAGAAAAGGCAATCAATTAATCAGCTTTGCACTTGTCCCTATAGCTGGATCCCAACTTTTTTTTTTCCCAACTATAAAAGGAAGCAGGCCAAATGAAAGATAGGCACTCTCCCAACAAACTCTGTCACTGATATTCCCAGTCTTTCACAGCTAAAACATTACTTACAAGCCCACTGACAGAACTGCATGAACAAGGGTGATTCAATGGCTTTGATAACCTGCATAAGTACCTACAATAACATTGCCTGATGCCATTAAACCAGGGGTCAGCAAGGTCCTTGCCAGTGCTGCAAGCTGAGAAAAAAGCCCATTCTGGAACTTCCTGATTTAATTTCCATAGCAGTACAGATGACTGATTCATAGGTAGAAATAAGGCCACTCTCCACACACAATTGGATAAAACAGCCAACAACAAAATTAATGTAATTCTTCAAAGTTATTACAGGAGTTTAAAGGTACTGGAAAAAACATCAATGTTTTCCTTTATCTTCATGATGACACATGGGTCTCTCATCATTACAACCCAACAAGCAATGATCTTAACTCTAAATTCAAATTTACAATATCACATCACGAAAAACAACACCCTTTTTACTTTGTTTGCTTTTTCAGCAGGATTTAAAAAACCAGATAAAGAACTTTCAAAACATCAGCACTTCTGTACACATTCCACAGCAGGCTACATGAACCTGTCCAGCCGGCTGGTGTTTTACTCTGCAGGGAGTGAAAATTGAGCATTTAACCACAACCTGGAACGTTTTAACCCAAGTGTATGGCAGCCCTGGCGAACGAAGTGTCCCTGCCCTTCCCTGCGGGAGCCAGCACAGACCAAGGCCAGGCTGGACAGGGCTTGGAGCAGCCTGGGATAGTGGAAGGTGTCCCTGCCCATGGCAGGAGATGGAATGGGATGATTTTTAAGGTCCCTTCCCACCCAGGCCATTCCACGATTCCGTGAGGATTTTATGGTCTCTGGGTGTGGAGCAGCAGGGACATTCCACTCCTCGCCAAGGGTTCTGAACACAGAAGGCAGCAAGTCCTCCTTGATTAAATGAGCGCATCATCTACCACTGCTGAGTCTATCTCCCCCACTCTATGGCTCTATTTAACAGATGGAGAGGGTTTTTATCAGCCGTGACGAGTCTTTATCAGCCCTGGGCATCCTCCCTGGCGATCTTTGCTCGCCACCCGCAGACCGGCCGCCGCCTCAGCCCGTTGCCGGGGCAGGCTCGGGCCGGCGCTGCCACCAAAGCCCCGCTGCCCAGCCGTGCCCGGAGCTGACATTCTGGGGAGAGGGAGGGACACCCGAGCGGGGCCCGGCGATGCCCGGAGCGCTGCCCCCGCCCGCCGGGCCCCGCGTTAGGGAGCGGCCCCAGCCCCGGCCCCGCCCGCGGGCCCCGCTGCTCTCCCGCGCGCCGCCGGGCCCTGCCCGCCTCACCTTTGAAGAGATAATCGTACTCGTCGTCGCGGGTGCCCATGGCGGGTGGCGAGGAGCGGCACCGGGAGCGGAGCGGAGCGGGGCCGGACCCTCCCTACAGCCGCCGCAGCGCTTCCGCCCTCCGCGCTCCGCCCGCCCGCCCACAGGCGCTTCCGGGGCAGCGGCGCCGCCGCACGACCGCGCCCGGGGCAGCGCCGCGGCCGCGCCCTCACCGCGGTTAAAGCGGGCGGGGGTCCCGCCTGGCCCCGCGACCCCCGAGCACAGAGCCGAGCACGGAGCCGAGCACGGAGCCGAGCACCGAGCCCAGCTCCGGCACCTTCTGAGGGAACAGCCACGGTGCGGCGGGAGAGCGCTGGAAGGGACTAGAGGCGGCCGGGAGGGGGTGGTGGCAGAGCGGTTCCATGGTGTAATGGTTAGCACTCTGGACTCTGAATCCAGCGATCCGAGTTCAAATCTCGGTGGAACCTGAATGTTTTCTTCCTCCATTTCGTTTTTTGGATTTTTTTTTTTTTAATCTTTCCTGTTTTGAGTGCCCGAACGATGCCCGGCATTCTCTGAGCTGCCCGAGTGAGTCCCTGTGCCCAGACGATGGCTGGGCACGCTGAGCTCCCCGGACTCCTGTGCCCAAGTGACCGATGGACGTTCTCCGAGCTCCCCAGGCCTCTTCACACACTGTGATAATCTCACCTCACCTCCCACCACCCTTAACCCCCATCATGGGGTGGGTGCTCTTCTGCCTCCATGGGCAGGCACTGGCCTCGCCCCAAAGCCACCCACAAGCACAGGAGAGCTTGGGGTGGGTTGGTGGGAAGTCCCCCAAGGTCTCACAGATCCCTCCTGTGAACTGAGCTGAGAGGGGCATGTGAGCTTGTGATGGAGGTATCAGAGCTCTTTCATCTCATGAGGGGCAGAGGCCATGAGCACAGGCCCCTTTCCCACTGCCATTGCTGCCCACCCTGCTTCTCTCTTCCCAAAAGATGCTCCGGTCCCCTTGCCTGCCCCTGTGCCATGGGAGATACCAATTTTGTCATCAGCTTCTCCTGGCACAGGCTTGAAATCTAAACAACAGAGGATAAAAATAGCACTTGTGTGCAGATGATTAAACTGAATCCCTTACAACTGCTCCACCAGCCTGCCCTCAGCAGCAGCGTATTTGCCATCACTGCAGTCAGTGGCTGTGTCATCATTCCTGTGTGTGGAACGTAACCCCCGGGCATCAGCAGCAGTGCTGTGCATCAGTTACTGTCTGCTGGCACCATAACGAGCCAGAACGTGATCCTCTGCATTTAAAAATAAATCGTTCATTCAGCCTCAGAGCTTCCAAGAGGGGAAAACAAAACATTAATAACAAAGACACCTGATGTGTGACTGCAGTGTGTCCCACCACAGGAGTACAGAGGCTCTCCAGGAGCATCACGTGAGATTGGAGCATCAGGTCTGGGCTCACCCTCATCCTGCTGGCAGCCTCTGATGTGCTCTGCACATCCAGCTCCTCACAGGGGGCAGTATATGGTGAGATCTATAGGAATCTGTGCTGTCTTTGCATTCGTCCTTTTTATCTCCAGACAAACCCGGAATGCACAAAATCTAGAGCCTGAAATGCTCATCCTGCTCATTCCACCTTTCTTAATCCTCTGCCATTGAGTAGTACATCAAATGGATAACAGATACTTTTCTGTGTAGAGGCTGGGTATATTTATAATTCAGGAGCTCAGGTTTCCATCTCATATCCTTTTTGCATTTGTCCATTGAACTTCGCTGTTAAAAAGCTATTAATTTCACTTGATGCTTCTCAGACCTGGTTTCATCCTCCAGATCTGCTGTTAGTGCTAAAAACCCTTAAAATAACACAGATGAAGTACTTTGAGTTAACCTCCTGTGAGAGCTGTTCTCCTTTTCATGCTTTGGATTGTGTTTGTGAGCCTAGAAACACCCCTTATTTACATTTTTCATGTGCACAAGCATTGCTTCCTCCTGCACCACATTGCAGATGTTCCTCATCTGGAACAGACTTACCCTATGCAAGATTTTAGGTGAGGACAGTGGCTCTTCTGGCTGAGGTAAAAATCACATTCACACATTGCTGCACCCCTGTCACTTGTTGAACTTCAGCCATTATAAAGCAAAGGCATTTTTACCAATGATTTTTACCAAAAATTGAAAAGTTGTGCAGATTGGTTTGGAGTTGAGCAGCCTCAGGGCCTACTTCTAGTTAAGCCTGCTTAAATGCAATTGATCATTTAAAATCAGATTCTTAATGGTGAAAACTGAAACAGTAGAAAGAGTTCTGTGTCTAAACAGGAATCAATGAGCAGGACATGAAGGGAGCATTGAACTAGCAAAGAGTTCCAGAAATTAAAGTCTTATATCCTGTTCAGTCCTACATTAATTTTGTTGCTGTTCAAGCCCCAGAGGAGAATATCCAAACCCTCAGGAAATGTCACTGTCAGCACAGGCTGGTTTGGGCTGTTCTGCTCTTTCTGTGTGTCCCCTCCCAGATGGGATGGCCTGGGACACCTGCTGTGTGCAGAAAACACAGTCAGAAAGCAGAGGTCAGGCCTGGAATAACAGAGACTGTGTGCTCTCCAGTGGATGGTTTTTAATGTGAGAACAGTCACTCAGCACTGGCATTTCTGCTGCATTAATTGCCATTAGTGTCATCCTTGCGGGAACACTAAATTCATGGCAAACGTTGAATTAGCGCGCTCTCATAATTCCTGACTTGGGCAGAGCCATTTGCAGAGGCAGCACGTCCCAAGCAACTGGAGCAGAGACAAGGACTGATACTCAGCTGGGTCATGGCTGTTCAATTTAGCGAAGAAAAGAAGCAGAGGTCACACTCATAACTGTGTATTTATGGGTCTGTTCTGGAAATCCACAGAGCAGCTGCCAAAAAAGAGCCCAGCACCATTAACATGCAGATGTGTGTCAGGGCTCCCAGCTCTCAGCTACCCTGCCCCAGGCTCTGTGCATCAAGCTCCCTCTGCACCCAATTCTCACTGCATTCTCCACTTCCCTCTTACCACCACCTCCTGGATCCCAGAGTAATTCTGGCCTAATAGAGTGGAAAATTTACCACCATCTTTGATGGTTGTGGCATTTCCACAACGAGGTGAAGGTGTCTTTGTAGAGCACACTGGTGGTATTTGGACATGAAAATGGCAGAATATGAAACAGGGATGGCCAGTATAAAGAGCTTTTCTGTTTCTGAAATCACTGTTCACACTCTGCAAGTCCATCTCTTTGCAAAGCTCAAAGAAGATTTGGAATTGGAAATCACAATAATTTAAAATTGTCCTTGAAGGACTGTTGACCCAAATTCTCATTTCCCAGATAAAAGCAGCCCCTGGCTTCCCCAGGGCAAAAAGCAGGAAGGACGAAACAAAGCCCCAAAATTCTGTTTTATTAGAGGAGAAATATTTCCTAAGGGGAAAATTCAATCAATACTTTGCAATTTCCTAACAATCCATGAATCATTGCAATTATGCAGAGATAATTCAAGCTTTCCAATCCAGCTGCTAAATTAGAAAAAACTGCACTCTTAGCACACACTATCCCCAGTTTGACGTGTCAGTCAGAAGCAAACCCCTTCAAACATAAACTTCATCCACTGAAATTACACAAAAAAAAAAATCTCTTTTAAAACCCTAGACCAATTTAAAGGGTTTACAACGTATTTTTCAGGTAATTCTATGCCACAGGTAGGAATAATGAAAATACATGTAGTTAATATTAATTTTTCTGTTGATAACTCATTTGCATTCCATCACCTGCTGTGTCCTTTCTGATTTCTGCAGCTCTAAGAAGAGAATTAAGAAGAAATAGATCAAATCAAAATTAATTTCTAAATTAGCATTTCCTTTCCTAACCTTGAACTTGGAATAAAAAAAAAGACCTGCATCTGATCTGATTTTTTATCCAAAATCAAATCTCATTCTGGTTTTACTGTTTTTTAGGAATCCCTGCAGCACTGCAGAAAGAGTAAGAAGGGAACAGAAAAATTAACCATCTTCTGGAGATATTTTTCACTAGGACAATATTATGGTAAGCAGAAAGGAAGTTTTCAGTGTGTTTTGGGAACAGGAATTGAGTGCAAGACTCAATGACTTGGTGTTCCTTGTGATGACTGTCAAAATGAAGTCATCAGTTTCCTGAATCCATTTTGGACTCAACACTCATCTCTTTGTCTGTGTCTGCTGCCTCCAGAGACAAAAGCAAGATAACCCTGGCAGCCCCAGGATAATTGCTGGCCAAGATATAATTTCATAGAATCATCACTCAAAATCTTCTTCCTCTTACACATCCTGCCAGAGGGGTTTATTTCCTATCTAGGGTCAAAATTTGCTTGATGTTGGAGTTGGTACCAGGCAAATGCAACGACTGCAGCACAGTCATTATCACGTGGCCCCTCATCTTCTAATTTGGATTCAAAAGATCAGCCCTGGGGAATGAAGAAGCACTCTGGGTTCTGTGGCCAAGTCATTCTCTGCTGGAACAACCGGCAGGGCTGGCTGGCTGTGCTCAGCATGGCCACGCTGTTGTGGAGCTGCACGATTGTACTGGGAGCCAGGCTGAGACTGTAAAACTTTGCTCATTAAGATCATTAGAGAGCTGTCAGATGGAGCAACTGGGATGGCTTTGATCTGGCACAATATCCTTCCTCCTGGTCCCAGACCTTGGGAACCATCCAGTTTTCCATAATTTTTTTTTCAAGTCGTTCAAACAATGCTTTTTGGGTTTTCTATAGGTTGCAATAACTTCTTCAGGCAAACTGCAGGCTGTAACAGCTATAACAAGATTAATTTATTAAATAGAAACCCTGATATTTCAGTGATTCCTCTATAAATACATTCACAGCTGGTTTTGCCAAGAAAATGACAAAATGTTGCTGATAATCCCAAAGATATTCCCTGTAAATCCACTAGGTGTCCTACTGTTTTCAAGCAATTAGTCTCAAGGTTTGTTTGGGTTTTTCCCTAGTTTTGCCAGTGAGGAATTAGTGCGAGGCTTTAGTGGAATTAGGTCTGGGTTTGCAGGTTGAAGAGACGTGTTTGTGTGGTTTGTGTGACACAGCAGGACATCCGGCTCACAGCGGCGGCGCTTTTGGCAAATGCCACTAATGTTTCCCACAGAGACCAACTCAAGGTTACAGGCTGGAAGAGAAAAAGGGAAAAGAATCTGCCTTCCTCTCCTGGGAATGCTAAACAAGATCCAGCCCAGCCAAATCCTCTTTTCAGTCAACCTTGGGCATCTATTTATAGGACTGCTACAGCGAGGCCAACGCTGACCTCAGAGGTGGTGCAGCACACGTTAACCTTCATGGGAGCTGCTGAGCACAGGCTGTGGTTGTGACATTCCTGGTCACTGTCCCCGTCCCTGACGGGCGTTCCCTGACTGCCTGTCAGCAAAGGCCAGCACAGCACACGCTCACAAGGTGCCCTGTCACTCCCAACACAGGGGGCTATGAAAATACATACCAAGAGGAGCAAGCTGAAAAACAGCCAAAGGGTAATTTTCTCATCTCAGAAAATACTTGGGGTGGAGTGTGGCCTTTGGACAGTCTCCAGCTGCTTGGCTGCTCCTCCGTGGTGTGACCTGCAGTGCACACACTATATCAATTGTGCTATCCAGGACATCCCTCCTCTGCCTCCAGATCTCTTACTTGCACTGAGCCCCAGATATCTCCTAGGTATTGAAAAAGACTCTTTCATTATTCCAGAGGTTTTCAGTGCTCAGAAATGCAGTATTTCAGTGAGAAAGGATTGCAGGATGATTTTTATGGTCTTGTAACTGAAGTACATTCTGTAACTGAAGTCACATTCTGTGTAATCCTCCCAGCCTTGCCCTCCCAAACAGGGGCCATTGCATTTGCAAGCATCCCTTGTGTTCACTCTCATTTCACAAGGCTGCCACAGCTTCAATCTACCCCAGATCTATGCAGGGTAAGTGAGGAGAAAATCAGTTCTGTTTTTCTATTTAGCAAATGCCAGAGGCAGAGATGCTCTCAAACAATGAGATTTTCTCTTTTTCCAGTAGGTGCTTCATGGCCAGAAGTCCTGCCCAGGGCTATTGGCTCTGCAAACAGGCACTGGGCAAGGTGTCAGCACCAGTTTAATCACAAACTGCAAGGGGAATTCAGAGGGGGAACAAGAGCCTCCTGTCCTTGGCCCACCAGGACTCCTTGCCATCAGGCATTGCGCATCGTGGGAAGTGCAGAGCATCTGTCCTCTGCCATGTGTCACTGCACTGCCTCTCTTCCCTGCTATCTGCACTCAGGGAATGGCAGTCATTTTCCTGCAAGAAGAAAAGGATACTCAGATCTTCCACAGTGTGTACTGGAGGTACCTGCTGCAGTCCCAGCCCTGTGCAGGGTGCACCATATGCTGGCTGTGAGGGAGCTTAACCTGGTCCGGCGCCTGTGTTTGCTGTGACACAACAAACACCTCGAGCCTTGCCATGATTCAGAGCATAATGTGTGGGAGCCATCTGGTCCCCTAGCTGAAGGAGCAAATGGAAAATCTGATGAAAGCACAAACAGTCACAATGAGAGACTGAAAAGATGTGTTGATATTCCAAGCAGAAGTCTCCTTCTGTGGGGAGTAATCTCATCACCCATTGCCCCTTTCCTGCTCCTTCCTCTGGATACCTGCTGTCAGCCAGGTTGCACTCTCAGCTCTGGGAGTACTCACACCTTAGGAATGCTAAAAATATGCTTCATGTGCTAGAGCAAATCTCCTGAGACAAGAATTTGCTCAGCAGCCAGCTGTGCAGTGAGCAAGATGTGCAAGATGCTTGCAGCACAGCACATTTTATAGAGCTTGGATTCATCCAGAACTGTGACTGGTTTAAAATGTGCTCTTGAATGGGATTAGTCACTGATATTGTCTCACTGCTGAGCAGAATTACAGCTTATGGCTGGGACAGACTGAGTGGAGTTTCACCTCAGCTTGCCTAGATATTCTCTTTTCTGGAATGGAGATGTGATTGGGAGGGACTGGAGCATCAAGGGGGAGCAATAATGAACTCAGTGCAGTGGATGGGGTAGAGCTTGGGATGGCTTTGATGTGGCATAACTTGTCCAGGACACTGGGTTGATAAAAGTGGTTTTGTTGTATTTTGCAGCCAGTCTGGGTTTCCCTCATTCTGACCCTGGTTTCTGATGTTTGGAGGGCACAGGAAAGTCAGGGGGATAGGAGATTGCCTATTTTAGTACTTCTCTGCAGGGAATGCACACGTTTCAGACAGGTACACATTTGTTTCCTCTGACACCAAATTAATAGGAATTGATGTATTGATTCTACAATTCTTCTAAAAATTACTTCAAGTTTTGGCTTGCTTTCAAGCTAGTTAAATGTGTACACAGTTCAAGACAGCTATTTAATTATTCTAATATTAATATAGTTGAAAAAAATCAGTTCTTTGTGAACTGCAGAAGGTGAAAAGCATAGAGAGCAGCCCAGAAAAGCACTAAATCCTGGGCTCATCCCACAGTGAGGGCTGCAGGTGAGGGGAGGTTCTGCCCTTCTCAGGTGACACCCCACCTGCAGAGATGCCTCCAGTTCTGGGGAACAACAGCAGAAGGATTTGGAGCTGCTGGAGCAAGTCCAGAGGAGGCCGTGGAGATGTTGCAAAGGCTGGAGCCCCTCTGCTCTGGAGCCAGGCTGGGAGAGATGGGAATGTTCAATTTAGAGAAGATAAGGCTCTGGGGAGACCTTAGAGAGCCTTCCAGTGTCTAAAGGGTCTCCAGGAGAGCTGGAGAATGTACAAGGGCCTGGAGGGAGAGGACAAGGCTTCCCAATGCCAGAGGGCAGGGATAGATGGGATATTGGGAAGGAATTGTTCCCTTTAAGGATGATGAGGCCCTGGCACAGGTTGCCCAGAGAAGCTGTGGCTGCCCTTGGATCCCTGGGAGTGTCCAAGGCTGGATGAGGCTTGGAGCAACCTGGGATAGTGGAAGATAGGGGGTTGGATCTGGATCATCTTTAATGTTCCTTTCAACCCAAACCATTCTGGAGTTCTATTATTCCATTATACAGTAATAACCTGAGTTAGTCAGTCATTTGTCAGTCTCAAGGGTTAAATTAACTGTCTTTATGACTATTCCTATATTTAAATAAATAAATACTGGCAGTCACCTCAGGTACTCAGCTACTGTGTTTGTAGACTATGGGAACATCTCTGTGCCTGTTAGGCTCCTGGTCCTAAAAAGAGAAATAGCTTGTATTAGGAATGGAGTAAGAATCTTGTATTTTCTTCTTTGATCACTCTGCTTTATGATCTCACTAGGACAGTTACTTGATGCTTCTGTATTTTGAGTGGCAACATGACTTCTCCAAATATTTGAAGTCATCTTTGTGTTTCATTTATTTTCTGGCAAAACAGCATCCATCTGCAGTTTAAGAGTAGAACATATAAAAGAAAGTATAGAACTCCAAAGCACAAAACATAGAATTTCTGGTCAAAATTCTCTTCTCAGTTACACTTACGTAACTCTGGAGTAGTGTCTTCCTCTTTCTAGTTGTTACTCTGAGCCCCTTTTCATCTCATTGTGTCAGAGCCATAGGATCTACCATACATGGCTAAATCCGGTTTCATCACAACTGTTGCAATCTCCTAGACAAAATTACAATCTCAGAGGAAGTACATAAAGATGTTTGGGCCTCAATATCCTAAAAATATGCTGCTGTCAGTTGTTCTCTATTAGTAGTTTTCCATGCAAATGAAAATACTGTGGTGGTGGAGAACTGCTGATCTATCTGGAGCAGAGATTTTTCTCCACACACACAAGCAGAGAATCTGCATTATTTGGCTGAGCTCCTTTATAAAACATCATGTTCAACAGCTCTTTCTTTAAACAAAAAAAGGGTTTGCACTAAATTGTTTGATATTTATTGTGTGTAACTCTGCTCCTTGGCTGTCCATGCTATGGAAATGCTGTTATGCTCCAAGAAGACAGATTGCCTGAGCTAGAAACCCCAGCCCTGATCCAGGGAAGCGCATTGCTTCCTTACAATAATTAGGATGAATATAATTACTATTCAGTATATGGGGCAATTGTTTTTGGTGTTTAAAACAGGACAAAACAAACCAGGACAAAACAAAGCTGGTTTGGAAAGGAAAACAGAACATTAGAAAAAAATGAGTTGTTAAATAGGAAGTGGTTGACTTTCAGGAAGTAACTCCATATGCAGATTCTGCTATCCAGCGTTTCCAGTCATCAGAGAATGGAAAGAAAAAGATGCCATTAAATATCCCAGTGGTCCTTTTGAAAATAATGCACCTCCCTTTCTGCAGGTATAATGTTTTACTTCTCCTGTCCAACAGCTGGTGGTGTCAAAGGCCAAGTGAGCAGGACGTGGAAGGCAGAGCTGATGTTTTTCAGGGCTGCTGAAGGCAAAACCATCTAAAGCTGTAGCAGATGTTCACTTGCTTCCTGTCTGCTTATCAGCCCTGCAAAGGCACTTGGCTTTGGTGCTTGTTGTGCCAAGGGTAGCTATGGAGATCTCGTACAAGCTGTGCCACAGTGATACGCTGAAGAGTTCTTTATGCATTTATGAATGATCAAGAAAATATTATGGTTTCTAAGAACTTGCTCAAAATGTTCCACGTGTGTATCAGTCCTTCCCCTTGCACAACATGAAAATGACAGTATATAAAATAAGTTAAGAAATACATTTCTGCAGTGAAGATATTAATTTGGCCTCGGTGTGCTCATGTTTTATACATTATTTTTAGTACATCCTGAAATAAAGAATAGTATGTCCAACCAACTGGATTTCTCCAAGGCCTTGTAAATGCTCCAGAAGAGTTTTTAACTGTCAATTTAAATATCACTGCCACTAATCCTTTTTCTTGCACCTCGGCTCAGTTTTAATTCCTGTTTATATTCATTATGAGCTCCTGTAAATTATAACTTTAATATGAATGACTACATGCAAGTGTTAATGCAGTGCTCCATCTATTCTAGGGCTTTGAGATAGTTTAATGAGACTGATTTTTACACTGATGCATTTAAATTAATATGCATTTCCAATAGAGTCAAGACCCAGGGCAATTAAGTTCATATTAGATGAGAGTTCTTTTCCTCCATGAAATAGAAGAAATAAAAACCAGAAAAGGATGGTTCCTTTGTCCATGTTGAAACTGGAAACCAAAAGACAGCTTTGACGTATCACTGATAGACATGGTTATAGGTATTCCTGTGGAATACAAAAGAGGAACAGTTGGCTCTGTTAGTGTTTGCCACATTTCATGTAACACTATCCAGGAAAAAGAGCACTAGGTAACCATTAATGCTCTTTTCAATTGTTGATAGCATTGCAAATTTGTGTTGACCTGGAAAATGCCAACAGTGGGCAAAGAGTATTCCTTCCAGGGATGATATCCAGTGTATTGTAACATCATGACCCATAGTTCTGCAGGAACTGAAGCCCTTTGGGACAGTTGGTTCCAGGGGAAGTAGGTGTGGACATTCTTTTGAGGAAATGAACTTCCATATGGAAGCTGGAGACCTAAAATTCAGTCATCTTCCTGTCCCCAAAGACACACAAGGACAAGGCAATGCATGAAACAAAAGAGGAAAGTTGTTGAAATTAAGATACCAGGACTGTATGCATAGGGCAGACTTGCAGGCAAAGGATGATCTGAAGAATGGCAGTGATAGAAACTGCCTGAAGCATCTGGGAAAACACAACAAGTAGGAAGATGTAAGAGGAAAAGAGGGAAAAGGGGACCCAAAAGTCAAATTCATGTAAGTTGGGAATGTGGAGAAGGTGAGCATAATTCTATGGGTGAGTTCCTGGAAGAGATGCAGTAAATATGTTTAAAAAGCAGCATATTAGTGCTATGACTGGGTAAGAGATCTGAAGTGTTTGAAAATTGAGGTCACAGTATTTAGACTTAGACTGTAAGGGGTAGCACAGTTGGAAGCAGGATGGATGAGATGGTTTAACAGGGCTTCATTGTAGTCACATTAATTCAGTTTAAATAATTAATTCTCTTTTAAATTGACTCTATTCTGCACACTTGACATTTTGGAAAAGCTGCCATTGCCTGGCCTTCTGGTAAATGCTTTTGCATTTGTTTTCCATTGTTTCCTTCTTGAAAAAAAAATCCTTGTCACTAACAGGAACCATCAGCCGCATGGAACAAATTGACTTGCCAAGGACATTTCCTCCCATCTCATTATTTATACTGGAAGTACTCTTTATTTTGCATCAAAGTCAGACTGTGAGTTTTAAAAATTGCCATTTATTAAGGCAGTTTTGTACTTTATTATGAGTCAAATTCAAACTTGGTTATGTAAATTACTTTGTGTGCATCAACATTTGGTCATACATTTTCCAAGGAGGTGATCAAGCAGTTTAATTAATAATCAATTCACAGCTCTCTCTGCCTACCTCATTATGTAGAGCAGGAGAGGACCTCCCCCAGGTACGAATCAGAGCAGAAACATCACCCCCTCCCTCTTCTGCTCTTAGCACATTGATTTTGAGCCTCAAGTGGCTGAGATTGAGTGGATCTCTAATGTAATTTGGCATAAATTGGGTTAAACAAACAGGTTGTGTATTTTACTCTCAAGGTGATTCGGTTTGTGCTTTCTCTCCTATCCTTTCTCAGCTCTGGGTTGTGGCCCAGTTGCTAAGAAAGAGTTCATCTGCTCTGAACTCCCCCGTGGAAGTGGCAGTACTTTATGGCAAAGGCACACAAACATAATTTTGAGGGGAATCTTTTGAGGTTGGGGCTCCTTCAGGTAACCTGGAGCCAACCCTCTGAGAACTCAGCAGAGGGCAGAGCCTGGGCTGACCTATATTCACAGTGAGTCACCGTGAGATTTATGTTGTTCCTCTGTTTTGATGGTTTCTCAGCAGTTGCTGAGGCTTTAAACAAGGGCACTCTTACCTAACCCAATCGATGGATGAGCAGTTAGAACCCAATCTAATGCAGCCAGAATTTGTAATCATAGAAGGGCACATTCCAAAGCTGTTACAGAGGAAAAGAATTTCAGATGATTAGGAAAGGAGTTGGGCAGTGATACAGAAAAAAGTACCCAAGATAAAATAACAGATACTAAAAATATCTGTATTGAGATGAAATCCTCATGACTCAGTACTGGAGCCAACTTCCATTCTCTAGGAATCATCCAAACATAGGTCGTGGTGTATTGCCTTACTCTGGGCTTACCCTTAGACTTCAAAGGTGCATCTCACACTGGAAAAGGTGAGACTCAGGTCTGACTTTTCAGGGCAATTGCAAATTTTTAAAGATACATTCTGTAGTTGTAGCTTTAAAAAAATTGGTGAGTTTATTTCTATCTAGAAAAAATCAAATACAGAGGTGGACCTTAGAAGGCAAAACCACTGAGAGCAGGACCAGAGATGCATTCTTTGTGACAAGCAGGACATCATTTTTAATACCTGTGACTCTCCAGCTAATAACTGAGGAGTGGTCAATCCAGCTTGCAAATAGAAAAACAAGAGTGTCATTTATTTTCTCTTTTTCTGCATGAAGTGTTCTCCAGCTAGATACAAAACTTTGAAAGTACTGAAGATACTGTAAGTATTAAAAGTATTTTGAAAGAAATGAGTATTTTGAAAAGTATTTTGACATGCTGTAGAATCTCAGAAAAGCAGAAATTTGTGTTAGGAGAACTTCAGCTACAATCTGGGTCAGATTTTCAGTGCAGATGTGTCAGGTGCAGCTCCTTGGAAACTCTCCATGGCAGCTGGTGAGAAGAGGACCCAATGTTTTCTCACCGTACAAAATAACCGTGCTGTTTGATGATGTCATGTGCATGAAGCACTGCTTGCATTTCCACAGCAGAGTCCTGTTTCAGCTTGTTTGGGAGAAGAGATTTTGTCTCTGAACAGTTTCAAACAGGGAGTTTAGTAAATCTCTTTGGTACATCTTGACTGATCTCAATCAGTTTTCAGAATTTTAATGATCTGGTTTTATTTCCAGATAATGACTATTTATGTAAATTAGATGCCTTATAAATAAATATGGAAATTATTCCATAATATTAATTAAAAGCTTTATAGTTCAAACACTTATTATACTAAAGCAAATGGTGCTGGGGATTGTCTTTGAGTTTATTAATTTAGTTACTTTGTTAGTTTTATTTTAACTTGACTTACATATGTTGGGCAGTATTTCCTGAACTAAAACAAGGTATACTGTGCCTGGATATTTTAAAGGATATTGAAGGATAATAAAAATCAAAATGTATCATACAGTGGTAGTAGTAAGTGGAACCCAGACTTCAGAATGCTTTTATTTAAGAATCAAATAAATTAGTTTTACTTGGAGAATCTCAGTTTAAGTGTTGTTAGCAGTTTACTCAAAAATTAGTTTTAAATTAATTATAATCCTTTGCACTTCTATAGCTGCTTCTCTTGAGAATCTCAGTAGTGTTCTACAAACATTAATTAAGCCTAATAGTACTTCTGAGAAGTGGTTAAGTGATAGATATACTTCACCCACCATGATATAAGCAATCTCTAGAACAAAATACAAAACCTTTAAACAGCAGGACTGCACAGGAGTTTAAAGCCTGAAGTATCCCTGTCAGGAAAAACTGTGAGGAAGGTTTTGCTAGATGGAATACAATTGCTTGGCCTGGGCACAATGTGAAAGTGAATAAAAGTGCAGATACTGAAGAACTCTTCACTAGAGATCTCTAGTAAAGGAAGGTATTTTTCTATGGCCCCACAGTATCATGTGGTGTGGCTCTGGTGATGAATTGAATACTGATTCAGAGGAAAACTGCTATTTGCAGAAATCACCCCCAGATGGGCCAAAGAGCAGGCATCCACATGGAACCTTTAAGGCTGATGCACGAACAGCAGGGCTAGCAGTTAAGTCCTGTCACCCCTGAGGGAACAGGAGCTGCTGAAAATAGCAACAAACCAGCAGTATCAGTGTGTACATTTACAGCCCCAGACTGCTACTTTTGCTGGCGAATCTGCATGCACAATTTCCTTCCTGATATTACTCCACAAAGGGCAGTTTTTGTTATCTGGCATTACTGATGACAGCAATACTTAAACCAGGTTAGTGCTGGCACAGACAACAAGCTGGCTTTGGTAGATGCATCAGGATTTGGGCCATCCTCAAGCAACCCTTCTGCTCTCCCATGCTCACAAAATGGGCTGCAAATATTTGTCTGGGAGCTTCCAGTGTTTACGGGAAGAGTCATTCCAGAAATGTGCTCCAGCTGTACACGCTGATTGCCCGCTAACGACAGGACAAGAGGTACAGGTGGCATCACTTGCTTGACAGCCCAACCATCAGCAACAGAGCCCAGCACAACTGCACTGGTTTTTCCCCGACTAACACCTCTCTTACCATTCCAAAGCTGATAGCTGCTGCCATGCTGCACTGCCTCGTGAATAATTTTAGCAGTTGCCGAGGGAAACTTTACGATGCACAGCCCAAGTCCTCAGATGCACACTCTGAAATCTTGAGGAAGCAAATCAGTGCTGGAAAGGGAAACGATAATGAGTTTGCATGAGATTTTTATTTATAGAAATGACTTGGAAGAAGCTGGATCTCCTCCTTAGGTACATTTTCTTTCCTTTTTGTTTCCCAGCATTTCTGTACCTTTGGGACCACAAACTCTCCCATAAATATTGGCAATACATGCTTGCTGAGAAACTCTACCTGCTGGAGAAAAAAAAATCTCATTTTATCCAAGTGGAATGCCTAGATACTGCTACTAGACAATTAGACTTTATCCTTACACATATACAGTAACATTCTTGATTTACATTTGTGAATTGTAATTCATGACACATGAGATTCCAGTGCTTCTGCTGAGTTCATTTGGTCTTTGGATCAGGACCTGTATTTGCTTCATTTCCCCATATTTTTAGCTGCTTCAGTAACTACTTTACCTAAAGAAAAGCTTGATTTTTTTTTTTGTTATATACACATATTATATTTTATTTCCTGTTTTATAATGTATAGTCAGTAGTTTCTCTGGAGTGCAAAAAGCTTTTCAGAGATACTGTACTTGAATCAGTAAGAGTGACTGCACTGTACTGCATAATATTTAAATGCTTTATTATTTCATAATCTGTCCTAGAATTTAATCATTCCAAGCGGGGACGGTCTCTTTATGTCAAAAGGGATAAATCCCAGATTTACAAATATACATGCTTGAAAAAGCCCATGAAGATGTTGCTTTGTTTGCAGTGTGATTCCAGCTTGCCAAAGGCTCCATTTCATTGCATAACCCTCCGGATGCAGATCCATTACTGCACCGTAAAGTGGGTTACTGGACAGGGTAAGGCAATTCATCTTCTGAAATGCAGAGCTTTGTTTTGCCAGTTATGGAGTTTATAATTATCCATTATCATTATCTCCATAGTTATTTTTACCAAGGTTACAGATAGGTCTATTTGAAAGGTATTCTGTTGGGTTCTCTTGGAGGTTCATTCTTCCCCTGTAGAGGTAAATGAGCAGTGTCCACAGCACAGCCAAGTGAGTTCAAAAGGCATAAAACTGGTGAGAAAATGAACAGATTAAGTCCCAAATTGCACACTTAAGAAACTGAACTGAAATTGTTTTGTTTATGAAGCCAGTCTCTGCCAGGAAAAACTGGAAATAGTGATAGCTGCATTTTTTTTTTTTTTTTCCTTAAAGCACTTCTGAAGGCCCATGAATTATAAATTGTCAAGCTCATAATCCTGGGACAAAGTTTCTTAAAATCATGTCCTGGGACATCAGAGTTCTCCATTCTATTCCTGGCACTGTCACTGACCATCTGCCACTTGTCCTCTGCCTTGCTTGAGTTTACCCATGTGTAAAATGCACTTAAAATAAGCTAAACCAGACTTGGAAAATTACTTCAGTGCCACAAGCTAGAAATCTGGGGTTGTAACATGGAAAAAAAATCGTTCTGTGGTTGTTGGTCTGTAGAAAGGCTGTGTGTCTCTCTGGCTGCGCTACAGGGGAGGCTAAATCTGGCTGCCAGGGCTCCACCCTGCACTTGAGAGGCAGCAGAATCCCACATTAAGTGTGCTTGGTGCGTGCCCACCTGCACTACACGCAGTGGTTAACTTGGGTAATTAGCTTACTATGCACAACAAGAATCTGATCCAACACTGTCTGGAATTAGTAAGTAGACTTCAGTGACTTAATGATCTTGGGCTCGGGTCTTCATGTGCAAGTAGAGATCCTTGCTCAGAGATCCTGAAAATCGCTGGGAAGGGAAAGGCTTTGTCTGACTGACACATAGACACATCTCTGTGCAATGAGCCTGGCAGGAGCTGGGCACACAGTAAATCTGTCTCTGCCTGTACAGTAGCACTATTCACTGGTGCTGCTCTTTATTCACCAACAAATACAGTCACGATTTTTCATAGGCCCTTCCACACGTGGCTCTACAAGAGCCTTAAAGTGGAAAATTGATGATGAGCTACGCAGGAAAGCTTTGCAGAGAGATTTGTTAGGAAAGGTGACTTGATAAAGGTGGTGACAAGCTAATAATGAAATGGAACATTGCAATTAAATGTGCTGGTGGGGAATAAAGTGTGCCACAGCCAAGAGCATGAGCAGCAGGTAGGTCAGGGAGAGAATGCAGCAGAGGCTTGATGAAGCAGGATGGGAAGGAGGGGGAGATGTAAGAACAAGAAAGACAGGACAGAGATAAGCACTGTTAGCTGTGATAGCAGTGTGGGGCAGAAACTGCTTTGGTGTTCGTATCAGGCCTTGCAGAGAGAGAACCCTGTCCCTGACCACAGTATGTTGACATTGACACAATGTGTAATTAAATGCAGATAGGAGGACAGAAATGGGGGAGGAAAACAAATTAACAGCAAAACACAGACATCTACACAATGTTTTACTTATAAAAGAGCTGAAAAGTATGAAAACTGCCAGAGAATATTTAAGAATTCTGTTTCTCTAAAATGAGTTTCCATTAGAAATAGTCCAGAATATTTTAATGGTTATGAACTTAAACCCTGCAAAGTCAGCTATTCATACATCAGTAAAGGGATTTTGCTCAGTATACAGGCAGCTGTAACAATACTCTCAGAAGTAGGAACAGACCCATTAATCTTGGATGTTAACACTGAAGCCTAAAATTTATGCCTACCTGAAAAATGAGCAAGGGCAGAGAGCACAGAACCGTTTGCATATCAAAAATTACTGGACTTCAGTATTGTTATTTATTTGAGAAGCATTTCCAGAATTAAAATATATTGGGAATTGATTTAGAAAAATCTCTACCAGCACACCAAATAATTTAAGGGCACACTACTGAACGCAGAGCATCTTGCTGTAGTGAATGGTGACATTCTGTGTTCTTGGTCTCTCACTTACCCCACTGTGTATTGTCGGGAGAGACAAGTTCTTTATGGGTGTGGCTAGAAATGCATTTCACATAGAAACACAAGTTCTCGTAGTCCCTGACACATTCCTTACTCGGTTTGTTGCCTGTTGAGGAAAAAAAACCAACAAAACAAGACAGACTCAGCTCCCAAATACCAACCCTGGCAGTGCAGAGCTGTGCCTGCATGTGCAGGCTTGCACATGGGTGCTCCTGCCCAGGAAGACACTGATTTGTGTCAGCCACCACATTCCCTACACGGGGTATGAGGAGCAGCATTTCTGATATGAATAATTTAATAAAAGCATGTGGGGGAAAACAGTTATTTTATACTTCTTTGCTTTTATGTTCTATTTGGTCAGATTTTCAGAGGCATGAGGTAAACCAAGGGAGTAGGTCTGAATACACCTGAGTATTTATAGTTCAGTTTTGATAAATTCACAGTACTTACAAATTCCGTCTTTTGTAACAAGCCACATCTGAATCCTCAAGACAAACATCCAGAACTGAGGTAAGCCTGAATTCAAACTCAAATTGTATGGTAGGAACCTACCCCTAAACAGCACTTTGGTATAAAATTTGGAAACTCAGGGTTGCAGTGGACAAGGTGGCAGAAAAGTAGTATTTATTTCTGTGTGGGTACAGGCAGGAGGACTCGTTCTGTTGCGCTCAGCAACATCTTGACACGCTGCACTAATCTTAGCTGCACGCTCTTAAAAGATTATTTTTGTCTCGGGTTCTTTTTCTAGTCTTTGATGCAACAGCCTGCTGCGGGTTACATCAAGCCTGCAGAAAATCCCTCGGTTTTCTCATCCCTTGTTTTCCAGACAGCCGGCACCTCCTCCGGGTCCAGGCGACGGGCGCCGCAGGTGAGCCAAATCCCGGCCTATTTGGGCCGGAGATTAATTTCTGTCTAAATTAAAGATGCTGTCTGGGTAAAATGCTGAGGTGGGGGAGAGGCAGAGTCGAGCTCATGGTCTGCGCGCTGTGTTTTAGGCGCTTCCACTTAAGGCACCCGCTCCCCCCTTCACGGCTCGGAGCCGCCGGCGCCGCGTCCGTGAGGAGGAAGGCGGGAGCGGAGGGGCCGCGTTCCGTGAGGGGGAAGGCGGGAGCGGCGGAGCCGCGGTGCGAGGGCGAGCGCTCCGAAGGGAGCCGGTGGGCGGCGGGGCACGGCCGCCTTCCCCTGAGGAGCCGCGGGAGCCGGCGGGCTCCGTCCCGCGCCCGCCCCGCCGCGATCACGGGTCGCCGCCCGCCTCCCCCGCCCCGTGACAGCCAAGATGGCGGCGGAGGGGAGGGGGGATCCCGCCTGAGCCGCCCACACGGCGGGAGGCGGCGGGGGCGAGCAGGGCTCCGTTGGGATGAGATAAGGGCGCGGGCACCGAGCGCGCTGCCCCCCGAACCCCTTCACCACCCGCTCCTCGCCCGGGGAGCGCGGCCCTTGCCTGAGGTGAGGGCGGCGGGGCTGTCACCGCCGCGGGGCGCGGGCCGGGGGTTTCTCCGAGGCGGCGCCGCGGGTCGGGCGCTGCCGCGTTCCGGGGCCGGCGGGGAAGGGGCGCGGGGCTGTCAGCGGGGGTAGGGAGGCCGGCGCTGGCGGGCCGGGGGCTGAGGCGGCGCGGGGGCGGCGGTAACTTTCCGCTGGGCCGCGGTGGGAGGGGGGAAAACTTTCTCCTTGTGCCCGCCGGCTCGAGGCTCCCGCCAGCCCTGGCCGGGCCCGAGGGGCTCCCCCGGGCCGACCTGCCATGTTGTACGGGCTGCGCGCCGGCGGGCCGGGGTGTGCGCTGCCCGGATCCCTGTGTGTGCGCTGCCCGGATCCCTGTGTGTGCGCTGCCCGGATCCCTGTGTGTGCGCTGCCCGGATCCCTGTGTGTGCGCTGCCCGGATCCCTGTGTGTGCGCTGCCCGGATCCGGGGCTGTGCTTTCCCCAGAGCCGCGGGTGTGCGCGTTGCCCGATCCCTGTGTGTGTTCGTGTCCCCTGAACCCATGTGCGGGTTTTCCGCGCGGCCCCGCTGCGTCAGCCGGAATTGCCCGGTGCTGCTCAGCCCCACGGTGCGTGTTTCTGTCCCGGCTTTCCCTTCGGCAGCCCGGGTTACCCTATACTGGATTAATGCGACGCGCTGGTAGAAATTAGCCCTGGCATTTTTATCGTCATTCTGTCATGAGGTCTGCGTGTAGCACAAGTTGCTGGCCAGGGGATGATGGTGGTATTCAGTAACTTCCCAGTGATGTTTGTTATTCCGAAGTTATTGCAAACAGGCTGCGTTTAAAAGTGTGCTGCTTCTACTTTGCTAAAAATCAGGTCTTGACTTTCTGGCTAGTTCTGTAACTTCATTTTTTTGAATTAACTGAGTGGAAGTATGGTGTTCTGGACAGCTTTTTACTTCATTTCACAATTTTTTCTGGAACTGTTGCTCAACTGGAGGTTTTCGTAAAAAGTGTTACATTACAGTACATAATATTTCACTTTTTTGAATGATTAAACACGAATATGTTATCTTGGCAAGTGTCTGGTGGTTTAGGGAAACTAATTGAGTTAGTCTGGCCAAGGAAGGTCGAGGGGGAGTAAATGGATTATTTCTGGTTTGTGTGTCTAGCATGCAGGTCTTATTTTGTAAGAGTCTCTCTTGCTTTTCTCATATTTTTTTAAAAGTCATATATTTAGAGTACTTGAGAAACTTCATCTTGCTTTTGAAGTATTCAGGAGTCTGTAAGTTTATTTAAAGTGAGCATTAAAGTGGAACTCTGGTAAAGGGAGCTGTTTCTTAGGGGCTATCATGACATGGCATTGAAATAGTTTAATTATCAGAAATAGAACATTAGAGTTTCTGTGGTTAGCTTGAAGAAGGGCAAAATTGCATGGGGCCTTAAAAACAGTACAAAAAAGATTAAGCTTCTCTACAGCTTTACTTCTGGAAATGTTGAGCTCCAGCTGGGTGAGTTCCTCAAGTTTGAGTGGCTTCTGCTCCTTTGGAACAGTTTTACCCAATGGCCTCTTCTATTTTGTGCAGCTTTCTAATAAATTCACTTTTTAGAAGATCTGCTCCTGCAAGCAGTAAGACAAAAAGCACCAGGACTATTTTCTTGAAACAGGGAGTTAATTAAAAATGCTTTCCCAGTATTTGGGATTTTCATAGCTCTGAGTATTCATAATTTTGTAGCCATATGGATGCAGGTTTGTGTTTCTGGTGAGTAGCTTGTTCTATATAACATAACCCCAGTATGGTGCCTAATGGAATTACTATATGTGTTAATGGCAATATTAGCAGTTATCTAGTTAATATAGCCAGAGTTAATTATTAGTTAGAAAAAGCACAAATATTGACATAGCCTGGCACACACTCTAGACTCAGGTGAACGGAGCTGATGCAGGTCAAGCCTTAGAAACAATGTCAATAACCTGCTTCTATTTCAAATATGTGCTTGAAAGAGAAAGTAGAAAGGTAGAGAGTGAAGCCAGCTGGTCCCTAAAGGCAGTGAGGTTGTAACTAACACAGCTGTTCTGTGTGACTTTTAAAGAAGAATTGTGGGCACCACCACTGCCAGAAGCCAGTCTGTCAGTTTTTAATCTGCAGGGTTTTGCATCGAGGGTTTACTAATTTCTAGGTTAATTCCTGCTGCAGTGTGTGATAGCTGGAGAAAACTGTCTTGTGACTCTTCAGAGAGGAAGACAATTCCTAGACCAAGATGAATGATAATGGGATTTGGTAACCTTGAGGTTTTAATACGGGAACAAGAAATTTGCAGTGTCACTTAAATATTCAACATCTTTTTTTATTTCCATCATGCTCCCTAGCAGCTGAGTTGCTGTTAGTTTTGCAAGTCATAGTAGGCTGAAATGCTTTTTATAGCAGTGACTGCAGAAACATTTGTGCTTCCTGGCCAAACACAGGCAGGTTGGAATGGGAATAGTACAATAGGTACTTAGTCAAAAGCTTTCTCAATGTTAAATTTATCTCCTGAAATAAAGACTTGCAGGAAGCCTTCTTTCTGTTTTTTGTCCTTTCCTCAACTTTGACCTTAGTTTTTAAATACGGTCTTGGCAGGACCAGAAATTTGGAGGCCTAATGTTGCCCAGTTTATGTTGGATTAAAAAATAAAAAGTCAGTAGAGCCTTGTAATGTTGTTCAAATGTATGCTTGGAGTATTGGTGATTTCTACCCATGGTGCTGTGTGACCAGGTTCCAGTAGTAAAGGTTTTGATACACGTGTTGCTGTAACATTGAGGTTTTTTCTGAAGTTTCCTGGAAAGAATTGCATAATAATACTAATAATGAAAGAATGAATAATACTAATAATGAAAGAATAAATTAAAAAAAAATACACCAAAATGTTTTCTTTGCAAGTGCCTTAATAAAGCATGATGCAATTTACAGTGATTGGTGTATTTCCAATATGTTTATATTGCTTGTTACAGTATTTTAGTCAGGCTTCTCTGGGATGTGTTCAAGTTTCAAACTTTTGTTGAGCTGACTCATAAAAAAACAGGAAAAAAAGGCCCCAGATCCGAATCAGGCTATTCCTTCCCCACTTTGCAACTCCCATCTAAAACCAAACCTGTAAAAATGTAAGACCTTTGAAGAAAGTTTAGGTTGAGCTTGCCCTCATGCACGGGTGCAGGTGTGATGTGGTGGCTGAGATTACCTGTCCCTTGTCCTGCTGTACCTTCACTGGGTGGTGACAAGAGCACAGAAAAGTCCCTTGGTCTCTTCACTTATATATCAATTCTGTATGTAAATCATGTCTGCTGCTGCAGACACAAATCATGGTGGTTTTTTTTGCCATACTAAGAGCAGCAAATCCTGTGGAAGCTAAAGTCAGCTGTACCTCATTGTAGTTGAGGGACAGCCAACAGGTAGGGGATGAGTACTTGTAAGCTGTGAATGCATCACCACTGTTCAACTGTTGTTAAAAATCAGCTGTTTCTAACATTTGTACCGATCAATTAGTTACTTGAAGTGAATGAGCTTCTTTGCTAAATGGCATAACAGTCCTTGGATGTTTTCTGCTGTGCTTTAGCTCAGGTTTAGTCTATGCCTGGTCTGAAAGTTTGGTCTGTGGCTGCTCTGGAAATAGGCTGCTGATGCTTATTAAGTGCTCCCACAGACTCCAGAGTCAAAATTAAACTATGTGGGGAAGGCTGTGTAGGGCAGTGATGCCCAGAGGTTTGATCTATAACACTCATTTCAGTAGCAGTCTGTGATGCAGAACTAGTCACTGGTAGTTCCCTAAAGAGCTCAGAAACAGTACCAGGAGGAAATTGAGAAGTGGAAATGAAAGACTTCAGAAAGTGTTGGCTGGCCTGACTCTTTTAAATGGTGTATTTTTACCTTTTCAATATATTATATGTAAGATATATTGCATTGTCTAATATATATATGAAAAATGTGTATATGTCTAATGGATATATTGGATAATGGTTACTGTAGAGGCTGAAATAGACTGAAATATAAGTAATAATGGGAGGGGAGTGAAAGAAGGAAGAACAGTGGTCTAAAAATGGGATGAGAAGAATAAGGAGTGTGTCAGAAGTAAGTTAGCCTGTTATATCCTCCCTGTTTAATATTTACTGTAAATCTTGACTTTTAAAAATCTGGGTCAGGAAAATCATTAATGCTAATTAATAAAATTATTTCAGTTTGGCCATCTGAAATGAAAGTGAATAAGCAGTAAGTCTGATGTATAAGTTAGAAGTACACGTATGTAAATAAAAAATCCCAAGAGAAAGCCCCCACCTTGTGTGCAAGCTTTATGCAAACACAGAGAAGGGTTTTGTGGGCTGGACTCTTGAGTTTTGGTTTTGACTTGAGCTTCAGAAGAAACCTGTGGGCGTAAGGAATTATTCTCAAAATTCCCAACCCTTCAAGATCAGGATCAGCAGTAGTTACCTTGGCATATCATTGCTTTTCAACTAATTTATGGTGATTTTTTTAGGAGAACCTAATGTTGTTTTCTATTGCTTTGCTGGCTGGGAAACTGTCCCAGCAATATGTGGTAGTTGATTGATATATCTGTAGCTGAGCTGGTAGTGGTACTTGCACACTTATTTTTCTGTGGAATAGATGCTGAACATTTTGGTGAGTGGATGTAGAGGTTTGCTGAATGAAGGAGGTACTGGTGAGTGTTACCTGTCCATTAAACCTTTGCAGTGGGGTGTAGATGATCTGCAGGCAGCAGTTACAGCCCTGCAGATGCAGTCTGTGCATGGCTGTCCCTGTCTATAATTTGCAGTGTGGTTGAGTCCCATTATCTCATGTTATGGAACATTTTTGCTGGCCAAAGGAAAAACATCATGTAAAATGTTCTAAGTCTCAAAGTGTGTTTTTAAATGTAGCAAAAAGTGTTAGAAACAATCCCCACCTATCTTTTCTTCTGTCACACCATGAATTCAAAATTTAATTTGGGTAGAGGATTGTTTCAAAACAAAACTGAGGTTGGCATGTGAGTCTAAATGTGGCAGAGTGAAAGCAGGTCACTTCTGTCACTCTTGGTTGGTGCATTTTGATGTTTTCAGTGACAGATTTTGAAGGGTTTGAAGCTCAATATTGGAAGATCTATTTTCATTTGCCTTTATCTACTGTGCCAAGAAAAATAGAACATTCTGTTTGGGGGACTTCTCCTTTTAAAATGTTGTTGTATAGTAAGTAGTTGTACAGTAAAAACATGGACAAGCTGCCCTCCTGAACTGTACTTTGGATGAAGTAATATTTACATTTTATGGTGCTTATTTTGGCTTTCCTCCCCCTGATTTGCTACAATTTGTTTTCTGCATCCCTCCCTACAAACACAGTTGTATTTCAGAAATCCTTTCCATTCTTTGGTGGTGCCTTTTGGCCATAAATACTGTAATCTAGAAAGAAAAGTGGGAGTTTTCAAACTGGCCCTACTGAAATTGTCTCTGTCATGAATCTTGTGGGATACTTGAACATCCCTTTCCTGAATTTTTGTAGGCAGGGTTGGATTTTATGGGATTTTGGCACAACTGGAATGATCACCAAAGCAGCCTTGTAAGATCCCCTTAGTAACTGCTTTGATTTTATTGAGATTACAAACAGCACTGAAAAACAAACAAATAGAACACGTGGTGAGTGAGGGAGAAATGTGTAGATGTGGATATGCCTGATCCCACCCTCAGGGTGAAGTTTATTCCTTCCTGCCTTCTCTCTGCCACTTTTTCTGCTTCCTCCTCTAAGCTTTGATCTGTCGATGACCAGTTCCTGCTTACTTGGCTGTACTCATCCTGCTGAATCTAGATCAGCCTCTGAATTTTGGCCTAATCTTTCTTTATTCCTCAGCATTGCTGAACAGGTCTGCTTGTCCCTCAGTTCTTGGCTACATTCCTATTTTCTTCTCCCAAATTCATGTTTTTTTTGTTTTGTCCCTGTGCTTTTATCCAGCACTTTCCTGTTTCCCGGCACCTCTTAGAGATCCTTCGTTGCCAAATTTTCTGAGCTCTCTCTTGATTATCTCCTCAGCTCTTTGCATCAGAGATGTAAACCATGACTTGGTACAGATGATTGTGAATGGGCCTGCAAAATGCTTGGTAGCATTTTCAGTGCAGTGATGCAGCACAGAAAAATCTTAGGTTTTCTCTTGGGTTATTGTCGATTTTCTTCTTTTTTAATAAAAATTGATGCAGCGTCAAAGGGAGCTTAGTGGAGGCTGGTGGCTTCTTGTGAATTATTGTGTTGTCTAACATTACTGAGTAGAGATGTGTGCAGTAGGATCTAAAAAAGTAATACCATTTATCACTTTAGCCCTGTTTTCTCTCTTGCCGTTGTTTGTGTAACTGTAGTCGGAAATGGGAAGAAGTACAGACGCTGTCCTGCTAAAAATGAAAATACTGTGAGAAGTTCTGTTTGTATTTGGGTAATGATGTAAGTCCTTTGCATTCTGGTTTCTTGAAGTAGATCCTTTACTTGATACATAGAGGATGAGAAAACAGTTGTAAATAAGTTGTTCAAGTAATACAAAATACAGCTGCAAGTACAATGGCAGCAGTTCTGGCTGTGCTCCTTGCAATGCCTAAATATATATTTTTTTTGCTTTCATTTAAATCTCCTCACTGGTTTTCCATAGAATTGACTAGAAAATAAGTTTTTTTAAAGTGTCCATGGGGAAATGAATCATGTGTTAATGCTGCCTAGTTCTTGGACTTTTTTCAGCTATGCTTGAGGTCTACAGGTGATCCCAAAATGTATAATTTCTGGGACTCCTAGAAGCTTGATAATTACAATTTTGTAGTTGGAGAAAATGATGTTGTGCTACTGCTGCCTTCTCTCATTGTGTGAAAATGTTCAAAGTCAGATACTGGAAAGTACCTGGCTGTAACTGGTGCAGGTTCATGGTGCTGTGTGGGTTTGAGAGGTCACTGGGGCTGGATTCACTCTCTGGACTGTCAGAGTAATGAACTAGCAGTGCTGATTGCCCCTGTGAGATCTCCAAGAAATGGCCTTGTATATTGGGGTTATGAACAGAACCTTGAACTTTGTGATCCCAAAAATACAGTTCTGGTAATCTAATTCCCCAGATTTCTCCACTTTAGGAATGGAAGCAAATCTTCTCGTGGTTTGCATCAACCCTCCTGAGATGTTTCTTCCTAGCCTCTCTTATGTTACACTTTGTTTGCTGCAGTCTTCTCACTGTAATCTTCTGAGAGTATTCTGCAAGTTTTGGGGAATAGAAACTTCCTTTAAACAAAGTTCACTTTTGATGCAGCCTTGCTGATGCTAATGAGCTGTTCTGGGAGCCCAGAGTCTCAGTGTCTCCAGTGAGGTGCTATCCTCAGCCCCGTGGTATAAAAATGCAGCTTCAAAATGCTTCAGTGTAGCATGGGCACCTGGGCTTGCAGGTTCCTCAGTGTAAAACACCAGCTCAAGCTGTGTGTGGTGATACCAATGTTTAAAATTGGCCATGCTGGTGTTTACCACATCTGTAGAAACATGATGAACTGTGGCAGTAAAGGGCAAGAAGACTGCAAGAGCAATGGGGGGTAAGGTGACCAGATGAAAGATGCTGATTGTGGAGTAAGAAAGTTCTGCTTAGATATCCAAATCTTGCAAAGAAAAATGGTTTGAAGTAGATTTTGAAAGGTTCTTGGGCTGAGAAACGACTTTGATAGCTGGCTAACACCTAGGAATGGACACAGAAGGTATTGATTGTCAGAAAGTAACAGAAGAGGTGAAGTAATTTGAAGTATCTGGCTCATCTCTTCTTTGATTTATTTTGGCTTAAAGCATTAAGTGTTGTTTGCATTCTTAAAATATCAACGCAGCATAAAACTTGATATTTTGTTTCTTAGCTTTAAAGTCTGGTTTCATTTACTTTTTTAGTGAAGTGATATGTAACCTTACCTTAGCAAGGAGTCCTACAGCAACCCACAGCGTTCATTTCATGTGACTGGTGCAGTGAAGTGTGAAGAAAGTAAGTTTCAACAAATGTGTTCATTGTTTGATTCTTATTTTTACTGTTTCTATAGGGAATGAAACTTTAACGAGAAGTCTGTGTTAAAGCCTGGCTGACAGCAAGAGAGGAAAAGTGTAGAAGCAATGCCCTGATGAAAAGGTAGGGAACACATTGGTAGAGTGGGCAAGAGGCTTGTGTTCTGCCTTGGGAGTTCCTGTGAACTTAGAGGGCTTCTGCTTTGTACCCAGGATTGTTTGCTTGCTGTGAAGAAAATATTGAGCAGAGAAAGGTTTGACTGACAATTTTGCCAGGCAATTTCAGCAGTACAGAAATGGGGTGAAGTTTTTTCCTTGTGTAACTGCAGTTACTCCCATGTCTTGAGACTGTGCAACTCCCATGTGATTTGTGTGGTGTTAAGCCTGAGAAGTGGTTCTGAGTAGCCAGAGCAGGACTGCCTGATCCAGTTAACTTCACTTTGCTTTTGCATGCCCAGCTGACACATCTCTGTGGGTTGGGTACTTCAGCAGGCTAATGTAGCAATACATGTAAGAGATGCTGGGGGCTGTTAGAACTTTACCAGCAATTTTTAATAATTAGCCTCTGATTTGTGTCTCTGTTCATCTGCTCCTCATGTTCCTTCAAAGGAAGGAAGTTCTTGGAATGTTATTGTATGATGAATATTTTAAAAAATAAATCACAAGCTTTGAACTCTTTTAAAAAAAGGTTGCCCTGTACTGGTTTCCATCCTACTCTAGGAGATATTCATTGCTTGTTTACACATGGAACACCTTTGGAGTCAGGCTAACAAAGTGAAATATCACCTGCTTTAGACAGCAAATGGATCTAATAAAGAACTCAAATTAATAAGCAATTTAATATTCTCAAAGAAAAATGCAGGAAGAATGAGAATGCCAACAGGGCAGATGAAAAGATTACAAGGCAGTTGTTGTATCTGTCTGCCAGAGGTGGACTGGCAGAAATTCTTTTATTGGAGTCAGATGCTCCTTACTGCTGTCTGGGAAAGTTGGCTCCTGGAAAGAAACTGGCATGGCTGGAGCAGTTCTTCTAGTCTGCAGCCACTTCTAAGTTATCCCTGCAAAGTTCTGTGAATAGGAGCAGGTTGTAGGGATTAGGTCAGTATTTTTTCCCTTTGTAAACGTTGTAGTGCATCTGTAGTAAACTGTGCTTTGTGAAGCATCATGCCTGTTCCTGCTGCACAGATGGAATATGTGGCTCATCCACATCAGTTCCTGGTCATGTGATGGGGAAAAGCTGATGTGTGCTTTCCTCATATAGTATTTGAATGAGGGATGTGATCTGTTCAAAAAGCTTGGACACTGAATGAATTTACAACACTGGTGACAAGCAGCAAATATCTTTTAATTAGTATTTCCTAAATGTTTATGAAAAAATAAGATGTTAGAAAATTACATTGAATAAACAGTGAAACTGTGTTTACCCTTTGTCTTTCAGCAAAGTAATCAAGCTAATAGTTTGTGGATCTGAGAGATTATCTGCTTGTTTCCCCTGTTTCTACATTCTTAGAAATAACAAAAAACTCATCTATATAGTCATGATCATGTGTGTGTTTAATCATTTTTTTACACATGACTTTGTTCTTTGCACTGGTATTTTGATTCTTTGTGACCTTTATGGTGTTTAATTTATAGTTGAATATTTATATGGCATCCATTCAAAATCATTATCATGATGTGGCTCAAAGACCATATATTGTGCTTATTTCCAGGGATTTTTGTATGAGGTTATGGTTATGATCCCATGGCATTGCCTTCAAAGTGCACCCTTTTGATCCCAGGTTACAGAAGTGTGGAGAAGCAGTGGAAGCTTCTCAGTGTGGCACTCCTAATGTTGAATTTCATCTGGAACTAGCTGTCTTGAGCAATTCTCTTGTGCAGTGTGACTTTTTCTGCTGTGTTTTTCATGTTTGTTTGGTTTGGGGGATTTTTGCCTTCAAAGATGGCTTACAGCATGGTGAGATGTGTAGGAACATGAGTGAGGATGCATGTCCCCATCTCAGGGTTATCTCAGATGCTCTCCTGAGATTGACACCAGCAAGGGACAACCACAACTCACTGAGTAAGATGTATTATTGAAGTCACTGTGGAATGACTGAGCTTTTACAGAAATTCTTCACTAGTTTATGTGAAATGCTCTTCACAAAATGCTTATTTGTCACTGAGTTAGCTCACAATTTGCACCTTCTTTCTGGGGTCTATTAACATAAGGTTTGCATAGATCTGCTCTGCCAGGACCCCACTATTGAAAATTTGAGTATAGCAGTAGCTCTAGTAAAGTCTATTCTCTCTTCTCTAAAATCTGCATTAAATTATGAAAGTCTTGCTGACTTGTATTACGTGCTATAACCTTAGGAAGCACATTTATGTGATAGCAGGTGTTTGTATGTAGGGGATTCTAATTTTAACTGCCTCTAAATGAGGAGAGCTTGTCCCAGTTTTTCTTGAAAGTGCTTTTGGGAATAAATGAATGTTTGAATTTAAGACTTTTGGTATAAGCTTCATATGGAATAATGGTGAGGTTTAAATAGTAAAGGTATGATTTTTCAATATAATATATATATACACACACATCATTCTGTTTATTTGTAATGCTGTCTTGGCTGATTAAACTGGAGTAGTGCTGTTAATACACTGGAGTTGTAAGTCTTGCTTGCAGTTTTAACAGCTATCATTTGTATAATTTTGGTTACTGAAGTTTCATTTAATCCTAAAAGGTATCATGAATCTCTGCAGAAATCATTGTAGTTCTGTGAAATGATGCTGGTGAGAAAAGGGAAAAAACTCAATGTTGCAATAGCTATAATGTAGTTTCACAGAGAATTGTTAATGTAACAAAATACCTAGAACTTCAGTTATATTAGCTAAAAAATATCACTGGTTGGTCTTGTGCCAGAGTTTAGGGATGCTTTCTTAAACACCTCCTCTTCATGCATTTGTTCCCAGCTTGCCTGGGTTTGCTGGAGCCAGATGGACAGAGAGATAATAGGCAGCATATGCAGAGGTTGGGTTTGTGTGTCTTCGAATATACCACCAGAGAGGAGTTTGAATTTGTAGTTATTACTTGCATATATATGCTGAGTAACATATTCCAGATGTTTTTGAAAGAACTGGATGTAGGTTAAACTAAGCTCAGTTTTGTAACTGTATTTCTCTCTTCAAACACAAGCTGAAGCTGCTTTCAAACTGTTACTCTCCTATATATGGATGATTGCTTGCCAGTCATCATGTTTGCTAAAGAGTCCCATAGTGCTTATTATCCATAAAGAAAAATAAAAACTAGATTATTTGGGGTTTCTTCTTGGCATTTTCTAGAACAACATAAATAAGCATAAAATAAAAACCTGTACTCATTTCCTTTAGAAGCTTCTCAAGCCAGTCCAACAAAACAATCAAATAAGAGCCTACAAAATAAGAGCAAGAAAAGGGAATTGCCTTTCTTGTGCTGGTGGATGAGGTTGGTAGGGGTGACCAGGCACAGCCTGACATTCTTCCTGTTTGAGCAGGGGCTGCTGCTGGAAATCTGAGGCCAGCTTGGAACTGTTTGATTGTGATTTGATAAATATTACCAAATTGAGACATAATTTTCCAAATTGCCAGTAAGAAATGTGTGAATTTGTTATGCTTTTACAAAAATCTTGGTCAAATCCAAGAATCATGATGGCATGAAGTTTGCTAAGGCTTTTAATACTTGCTACCTAGAGCAAGAAATAAAGGGAGATAAAGCAATGGGAATAAAAGCTACATGAAAACTGAAGTCTTCTTCTAACCACTTAAACTGATCTAAACTCTGGTTGTTCAGTTTCATAATGTTAGCAATCTCTTGAAACTCCTGTGTGGTAACATTTTCTCTTGCAATAAAACTTTGCACCCAAACAAAATTATTTCAACAAAAGAGAGTCTTAAATAGCTTGTCTGGCTTAAAGAGTCTGGAACTTGATGACAGTAAACTTCCTGAAGCAATTCTAGCAAGATTCCAGTGCATATGAGTGACTTGGAAAAACATTTTTAGCCCATTTCTCAATGTTCTATGCGAGAGCAGAAAGCGGTTTATTTATTTGCAGGCTATGATTTTCTTTTTTTTTTTAATAACCATAATTTTATCATTTCCAACTCTGTTTCTCAGAAGCTGTAGCACCTTGTGATGGAAGATGGAAGACAAAGGGGCCCGTGTTGCTGATTACTTTGTTGTGGCAGGACTAACGGATATCTCAAAGCCGCTGGAGGAGGAGATCCACTTCAACGATGCCTGCCATAAAATCGCCAGGCCCAAGGAGCCCATCACAGATGTGACAGTCCTTAATAAAACCCTGGGGGAGGAGGTTCCCCAGGGCTATAAATGCATAGATGTCACTCCCTCGGGCCTGTCTGCAGATCTCAATAACGGCAGCCTGGTAGGACCCCAGATGTACCTTTGCTATCGGCGAGGGAGGGATAAGCCTCCACTCACTGATTTGGGGTGAGTGCTTTCCTTGTTCCAGTGGGTGATTTTCACAGTTCTGTTTAACTAAGGAGCAGATAAGGCAGGAAATGCCATACTTTTTAAATACAAGGCAAAATTCTAAACAGGAAGATATTTGTTGACTTGAGTGTACTGTAACCCAGTATGGAAGGGAAAATGCATGCTGAGTGCATCTTAATGATAAGTTTAATTCTTCTCATTTTGGACTTTTCAAAGCCATTTATAATTTTTAATGTATATGTTTGGATTGGGATAAGATGCTTAACCTATTTAATGCAGATTGGAAAGAGATAAGTTCTATGACATTCTTAGGATCAGGCAATGAATCTTTAGTAGAACTGAAAATAACACTATTATGCAGTAAACAAAATGCTTTAAAGCAATTATATACAAGGAAAACCAGTGTAGCTTCATCATGAAGCTGTTTTGTTGGAATATAGTTGGAGATAATGCGACCTGAACTTGTCAGTAAAACTGTTTTGCTCAGAGACAAGATAAGAGCTGTGATTAAAACTCAGAATGTTTTTTTTAAATGTGACTTTTTTCCGACTTTTTCCCATCCGCTTTTAACCAGGGTTTTATATGATGGGAAAGAAAGAGTAAAGCAAGGCTGTGAAATCATTCAGAGCACCCCGTATGGGCGGCTTGCCAACATCAGCGGCAGCGCCTCGTCCCAGCGCGTCTACATCACCTACCGCAGGGCCTCCGAGAACATGACCCAGAACACCCTGGCTGTCACAGACATCTGCATCATCATCCCCAGCAAAGGAGAGACTCCCCCACACACCTTCTGCAAGGTGGACAAGAATCTGAATAACAGCATGGTAAGGTTCAAAAGCTGGCCTTGGAACACTTGGTACTCATCGATGGGATGTTTGTGGAGTACTTGTGGCAGCTCTTTGGAGTACCTGGTGAAAAATCTTCATAAGAGGTCTCCAAAGATAAATCAAATATTGGAAGAGCTGGAGGATTGCATTCCTTTATTCCTACTTGGAACAAAGTCTTTCTGGAAGCCTTAGAGCAAATGTTTGGGTTTTTTAGTGCTCACTGCAGCATCTTTGGATTGGTCCTGTTGTGTACGTGTGTGTAACTGGAGGTTTTACTGGAGGTGGCTGTTTCTGACACTGCTATTACTGTTGTGGTGGGAGTTCCATATCTAGCAACCAGCTTCTGTTTTGTTTTCCAACTTTTCCCTTTACCTACAGTGCTATTCTATAAATGTTTTTCTTTTCAGTAGTTTCACAGACTTCTTATTTAAAGAAAGTTGTACGTGAGTGATGTTGGAAGCTGTTCACTGTAAGCACAGTAAAATGTTTAATATGGTTCCAAAGCCTGAGCTGCTAAAATACACGTTTTACAGCACTTTGGTTTGCAGAACTGAGTATTTAGGTGTTTCCTGGTTAAATCTGCAGCTCCATGTGCTGACTCTTGCAGGGTTCTCAGAAGTCAGTGTGCTGAGGAGGAGACCGACTGCTCTGCAAGTGGGATCATGTAAAAAAGATCATGGGAATTGATTTGTGCTTGTTTTTAAGTAAATGCCTGTAGGCATTAACCGATGGATTTTTCAGTTCTTCTAGTCCCCATATTGACTGGGTTATGGGAGTGCTGTCTTATCAAAGTTGTTATACCTTTCTCCCTTCTATAAAAGCTCTGTGTTCCCCCTGTGGGTGCTACTCTTTTCTGTTCCATGGTTTTCCCTGTTCTTTGTTCTCATGTCCAGAAATCAAGAATTTAAATACTTAGTTATCAACATTATTATTAATTATACTGTTATATCCACTTGTTGTGCTTCATCACTTAATCCAATAACTTCTTTTATTTTACAGTGGGGCTCAGCAGTATATTTATGTTATAAAAAGTCTGTGGCAAAAACCAACACCATATCATACAAAGCTGGTATGTAACTATTATTTTCAATTCAGGTTGTCCAGGTTCATTTGTAATGTAATACATTTTGAACTAAATAATTGACACTGTCTTTCCATTATTCCAAAAGAATTATTTTTAAATCATGTCAAAAAAGAGGCCTTAGAACTGGGTATCATGCTGTTTTAAAATTTGTGTTTAATTGGAAAGCTCAGCTATGTTTTGATAGAATTTTACAAACCTGAGGGTCTCCCATCTCGGTTTGTGTTACTGGTAACTGTTTCTTAAGGATATATGTGTGTATATGCAGAAAAAAATACCACAGAAATTATTTGATGCACTTTCATGATCAGTTTCTTTAAGAAACATTTTGAAGAATCATGCAGACTTCTACACTGCCTCGAGCATCATTGGCACTGAGCTCTCCAAGTATTTTTGGATCGTGTATCATCTTTATTTTATTGTTTTATTTATAAGACAGAATTAGATTTGCTATGACTGATGAAACGTGTTGGCTTTGCATTTGTTGTTGGGGTTTTTTTTTAAACCCTGATTTTGTTTGGCATACAAGTCATGAGCATGATTCACACTTAAGCTTTAATCCACTTACATCCCTTTTAGAGGCTGCTCTCTGTAAACAGGAGTTCAGGACGTACTAAAGGGTGGACAGGACATTTGTAAACAAATAAAAATTTTAAAAGGCCCCACACGTGGTGGTAGCTTGCACAAAATTTTGATTCTTGGCATGAGGGGATCCACTGCCCTTTTTGGTTACAAGTTTTTATTACTTATTAATATTCCCCTTTCCGTTAGAACAGTACGTAGTGATTGTGCTGTCTAACAGAGAGAAATCCTAAATCATTTCATGCTGTATCCATTCTCAGTGTGGAGTCCCCTGGGCTGGCAGTCAGACAGGATGGATTGCTACAGCCTCTGATGTAACTGAGGATCTGTGTGCTAAAAGCCTCTGCTTCAGGTCTTCATGTCTTACAGCTGTGTTTAAAATAAGTCAAAACACATTGGCCTGACAGCACAAGAGCTGTGTCCTCAGCTGAGGTGAATCAGCATAATTGATTTGATTCTATTGGTATTAAAAAACTATCTAATATGTAACATATTTTTCAGGGCACATTTGTTGGCCAGAATTAATTGGTGTCTTATTTCTCAATTATTTATTTGCATTGCCTTTTTTTCAACTAGATTTAAATCTTTGCTCAGACTTGTAATGAATGTGAACTATTATATAATAATAGGTGAGATGAATGCAGCCTGAAAACAGGAAAAGATAAATCAGTTATTAATAGTTTCTAGAATGGAAAGTAGGATTTCAGTGTATTGCTTTAGTCAGGTGATTTTTCTTTAGGCCGTGGGAGCATCTGCCCCTTGCAGCTATTCCCTGTGCCTGATTATTTACACCTTCACTCATCTTCTGAAGTTAGTGTGCTCATATGTGAATTTTCTGGCAGTTATTTTATGGAATGAGCTATTACAAACCTGTTTCTGCTGGCTTTTCTATAACTGCCTCTTTGCTCGTTCTATTTATAGGTTTAATATGCAGATATCCTGAAGAAGATTATGAATCATTCCCATTACCAGAATCTGTGCCTCTTTTTTGTCTCCCTATGGGTGCAACAATTGAATGTTGGCCATCTAACAGTAAATACCCTCTCCCAGTTTTTTCTACATTTGTACTAACTGGAGCATCTGCAGAAAAGGTATTTTGAAACCTTAAAAGTTATTAATTTAATTGAAAAAAAAAATAGGTTGTTTTTCTGTTCAGGGTGATGATATCATGAATTTTTTCATACATGAGCTTGAATCTATTTTTTTGGCCTTGATTCCAAGACTGCTTTGAAGAATGACTTGCAGTAGTTTCAGCTGATCATAAACCTGAGCTGCTCTGCTTTCCTGCTAGCCTGGGAAACTGGAGAGCTGTAAAATTGGGCTGCATATACATGCAAGTAATGCTATTTTTATTGCAAGCATGGAAACGACCTTGCATGCACATACTTGTTCTAAAAAGTAAATTGGATGTCAGGGGATGTGGCTCTGAGTTGTGTATAAAGGATTCCTAAAATAGCTTTAAAGGCAATTGGAGGAGCAGTTGACTGCAGTTGTACTCTTTATAATCATTATTTTTCTCTCAAAGAAATTGTGTAAATTACTTTCTCATATGACATTAAATGTTTTAAATAAATAATAGACAGTCTGGATTTTCACAGCCATAAGAATATTCCAGAATGGATTGCTTCAAAAGATGATGCATTCATCTATCTTTTCAAACAGTAACACAGACTTGATTTTATGTGTGTTTGAGGTTTCTTGGATTGCTTTGAAGATAGAGGCAGAATTGCTTCACACCCACAATATGTTTGCAGGTATATGGTGCTGCTATTCAGTTTTATGAACTGTATCCTGAAGAGAACCTCACAGAGAAACAAAAATCTCAGCTGGGATTAGCAGCTGCTGTCGAGGGAAAAGACACGTGCAGAACAGTGCAGACAAATAAATGCATCTGTCTGCTCTCTCACTGGCCTTTCTTTGATGCTTTCAAGAAGTTTCTTACCTTTCTGTATCGTTACTCCATTTCTGGGCCACATGTCCTCCCCATTGAGAAGTAAGTAATTTCCAAAATTCATAACAGTAATTTCAATTGATAAGAGGGGGTTTTTTTTGTTCTAAATTTCTTGTACTATCCTTTTTACTTTTCTCATCAAACATTAAATATAATGCCTACACTTTTCTCCTTTGATGAATGTATCTTTACCTAATTCCTGAAAAAGTCTAGATTTTTATTTGTGATTTAAGTGCCTGGTTAGGTCTCTGAAAGCTGTTTTAATTAGCTTTGCACCCTTTAGCCATAGTGATTAGAAAGGATTTATAATCTTGCTCTTTCTTAATCTTGCACACATCAAGTTAGGAGAATTAAATGAGTAGATTTGCATTTTTTCAAATGCCTATTTGTAGTGTAATGAGAGATGATAAAGCAGGTTGAATATTTTGCACTAGTAAGTATCTTCTATTTGTGATAAATAAACTTAATTTCTTTCTCACATAAAGGATTTCACATTATAAAATGCAGAGGAAATATTTATACCAAGAAATGGTCAATACCTGTAATTGATATGTAATACCATGTAGAATTTCAAGGATAAAGTAATCTTTTAATGCAGCAAATTTCAAATACACAATTTACTTTTCTATCTTATTACACATCAGGTTTTTTTTTCTGCTTCAACTTAATCCACAAAGTATCCTGAAAGTTAATATTTAAGTATTTCTTGTGATTGTTTATCCCCTTTAATATTGCAGTTCCCATCACTGAACTTGTTTGAAAATTCTGATAGTGTAAACTTCCAATGATAAAAGCATGTATATATTTTGTTTTTAAGCTCAGGGGTTTGGTGCTTTAACTTTTGGTAATGAATAAAATAAGTAGATATGAGCAATGCTTTATCAATTTGGATTTTATGGATTTATTCTAATTTCTCTGATTTGTAAACTGGTCAGTTTACTGTGGATAATTTGAATATAGGATTCTAATGTAGATTCCAGCTACTTCCTCTGGCTGTTTTAATGATGATAAAGGTTTGTCTGTGCCATGCATACATCTGTATGTTTTCAGTCATTCCCCTTGCTGTGGGACATGTTCCATACTTTGGCCACTGTCTTCATACACTGGTAATAAAATAAAACCCAAATTAATGATTATTTGTGGGTTTGTCTGAATTTCTTCCTAATGTAGTTGCCTGTATCATAATACTGGTAACATTTGTAGAAATCCTGGTAAAGTATGTGCCATAAGGTGGAGTTTAGGATGGAATCCCTGTTTTCCATGGGTTCTTACTGACCCCATGTAGCTTCTTTTAAGTGAAAGTGTTTGTTGTGTAGAACTACACTTCTAGAACTTGTGTAAGCTTAATCAATTAATGAAACTGAGAACTTTGTCAAATTCTAAAAACATTTTTCTGTCTTTGTAGTGTGTTAAAAAACTGTAAAGCTTTTTCATCAGCAATTTTATATAACATTTTGTATTTAGGAAGAAAATGGATGACCTTAATGATTCTCCTTGATATTCAGCCATGAATATTTTTTTGCAAGTTATCAGTTCAAGTCTCTGAGGTTTAGTGCTATTTCAAACTCTGGTCAGAAGCAAGGTTTTAAAATGAGACTGCGATGTTCAAACATCAATATTTCTACTTTACAAGGAACTTTTTTTTTTCACTTATAACTTTTCAATCTCAGGAACATTGTTTGTATTCTGAAAGAGAATCTGCCCTCACATTTTCTTGTGACCAGTAGAAAAATAGGTTTTCAAGGTCGGAATATCCCAATGGGGTTTAGGTGCTGAAATTTTTTGCTATGTTTTCTGAATAAGTATGTGCTATTTTTGTATGATAATTTATCTTATTGTCAAAAATTTTGTCTTGAGGTGAAGTCGTTTAAGCTTAATTTCTACTAAATCAGTATTTTTCTTTTCTTGTAGACACATTTCCCATTTCATGCATAAAGTACCTTTTCCATCCCCTCAGAGGCCAAGAATTCTGGTGCAGGTAAGTGTAATTTTCTTTAATAACTGTGTCTAAGGTGAAGATGATGCAGGCTAATGGAAAATGCAACTTTTGTGCTCAAATTATTTTTGTTCAGGGTTTTTTTTCCTAAATACGTGCAATGTGAGAAATCTGTAAAAATTGTTTTCAGTTTAGTTAATAACTTCAGTAAATTATTACAAGAAGTTGTTTAGTAAGCTTAGAATTTTTTTTCAGAGTATATAGAAATTAATGAGAAACTACTCCAAGTCAGCATGTGGTCTGACTTTTGCAATAGCTTTTGAACTGTTTTCTTCTTGCTACTGTATAAAGGTTGAGTGTATAAATAAATAAAGCTAAAACCAAATGTGAAATGTATATCCATGATTGCCCCTCTTCCCAAAGGGCTTTGTGCCCTCAGTGAGAACTGCAAGGGCCACACCCAGTAACAGCCCCTTTATCAAATGTGGCCCTTGCTCTGTGCTACCTGCAGGACAGTGTGAGTGGAATAATTCCAGGAATTGCTACCTGCTTTTTGAAATTTCAGCCCTGTCACTGTTGTTGGGAGAGAAAAATGTCCTGATCTCAAGGATTTCTGAAGTGTTACTGAGTCTTTTTATTTCCTCTTAAAGAGGTGAAATAGGTAGAGACATGTTAAATTTTTTATTGCAGAGAAAAGAGAGCTCTGTTGCACTCATAGTATTCTACCAATCGTGGCTTTTATTAAATAGCTACAAAATTATGCTATTCTATGTTATTACTTGTAGAACATAAAACATGAAGAGCCCTGTGCCATTCTGAGCCTTAATTGTGTAGCCCATATGGTACTGAAGTCTTTCAGAGCAAATACAATCTTGGGTTATGTCTTTATAGCATGTACTGAATATTGAAGATCCTCTTTAGTGTATTCTAAAGGAGTGATATTTATTACTGAAAAGGGATTAGAGAACAGTTATACTGAAACTGTACCTGGAATTTCCGTCCCTTTTCCTACAATTTTAAAGTTCACATCAAAACACAGCATTTTTACTTCTTGTTTTGGGGGTTTTTTATTAATATTCAGTAAAATATTTGTGCTAGGAAACACTAAACACTTATTTGCAGAGATAGCAATTGAGTTCAGAGAAAAGGATTTAATGTTCTTAGTCTGAAATTTTAGGGAATTCTGTCAAAGTGTGTATGGGTTTATATCCTGGAATGTAGTCTGAAGATAGAGATATAAGTGATATGAAAATTGTGTGTTATACCTTATTTTCAAAATGTTTTGTGAATTAAATTGGTATCAGCTTTAGGAGCTGATAGTACAGATGGAGAAAACACTGCTTTTTACAGTAGGCAGTGGTAATTGAGATCTGTGAATAAATTCTTCCTTCCAGCTGCTTCCAGAGACTTAAGTTGTGTTTGAAGCTGCACTGAATAAAATCACAAATGATTGTACCTTAGACTTTTCCTCAAAATTAGTGTGAGAAATGCCTGTGTTGAAAATGGCAAGCTTTCAGAATTCCATTTTTTTCTGAAGCCTGTTAATGGAAAATGTGGTAGTCTTTTTCTAAGCAATTAAACTTTTAAGTCTCAAAGAAATGCCATTAGTAAAACACTCTGGAATGTTCTGGTTTCCAGCTGCCAGTGTTGATGGGTTTCTTCTGACCTGAGGTCTGCTGGACTCTGTGTCCTACATCCCCTCATTGCACAGAGGTTGCTGTGCTAATGTATCACAACCTGCAAACTTGAAAAGCATGTGGAGAAATGTTTCTGTCTCTGGGGACTGGGGGTAATAAGTGCCCCTTCTGCCTGAGGGAGATGTGCCCCTTGAATAGATGCTTGATTGTGTTTATGTGCTTTTGCTAAAGCACAGAAGTCAGAGGACATCAGGCTGATGCTTCAGAGGGTGGTTTATGAAGGTTTGCCTCAGGCTGAAAAAATGAGTCCTCTGAATTGTTCCACTGAACAAGCTAATGGTGCTGGTGCTCCCAAGGTGACTTACTTGACAAATCCAGCCTGTGGTGTGGCCATCCACATTTGTCAGGGAAGTGAGATGTGAGACATGCAAGGAAAAACAGCTTTGCAGACTCTCCTTAATTCCCTGTGTTTGGTGGGTCTCCAGGCACAGCATTAGGTGACTTTGTCATCAATCTTGTTTTCTGGCTTCTATTACCTGGTCATCTGCAGTGGATTTAAGGTGAAACACACTCAAACATGAAATGTTACTAAAACCAGTCTGAAATTGCAGCTCAGTTGTACAAGTTGCTGTGGCTGAGTTATACTGCTTTTACACAACAGAAAATGCAGGCAGGATTAAGCCAGCTGCTGTCTTGTTACCCTGGATTTACCATGTCTGAAAACATCAGCTGGGCTCTGATAAACTGATTGTCTGTTGCTATTCTTGTACTTACCTGAGTCTTCCTATTCATGCTGAATATGTGAATGATTTGCTTGATGCCATGTCACTGTAAGAAAGAAATGTGATTTAATAGGATCTTCTTGCATCTTCAACTAATGCAAATTTTAAAGATTTTATCAGAGCTGAGCAGTTTGTACCAGCCAAGAGTCTAATTCTCTTATGTCTTATGAAGAAAATACAGCTTTACATTATGATCTGCCATCTCTCCCCTTTATGAATTTTTATCCCTCTCTTTACTCCTAAACCCAGAAAGAATTGCCCCAGCTCCTGAAAGCTGTGTATGAACTATGGATTCTCACAGCCCTTAAAGTACAGAAGGCTTCATTTTTCAGCAGTTAATGTATTCAAATTTTTGCAGCATTAGCTAGTTTAAAATCTTCTTTATGAATATGCAATATATTCACTTCTGGCCAAGAAGGGAAGATCATTCAGTTTTTGCTAAAAGATCCTGATGCATATCATTGCACAGCACTTCTCAGAATGATACACAACTGGTTTATACAAAATTCAGCTTAATTTGAATTATTTTCAATTGTTCTTTGTTATAGTTTTGTAATTTCTAGAAAATATTTTCAAAGTTCAGAACAAAAATAATGTATTTTAAAATCTTTTCCCAGCTATCTCCACATGATAACCTGATTCTTAGCCAGCCTGTGTCATCACCACTCCCACTGAGGCAAGTAGCAGTATCCTGTTAATTGTGAGATGTATTCTGATTTGTGTTATGGAAAAGATTTGGTATTTTGAGTTGCAGTTGTGTAAATTAACTTAGCTTGTCTGGTGCCTTTGGAAGCTGGTGAATTTGAAGTTTATTCATGTGATTAGACCTGCACCCTGACAAGGATACACACTTAATTAGCAATGTATTTAGGGAGTTAAAATAATTTTAGTAGTTCTGTAGGAAGAATATAGATTATTAGATCCCCTTTCTAGGAGTTGATTCCTGGGTTCCCAAGATAGTTCAGTTTTTTGTCTTGGAAGGGAGTTGAAGGAGTTCTATTACTGTCTTGACTTCCATGTCTCTGTGCAGGAGACTGATTAAGGAAACATCTCCCTGTAAATTGCTTCTCCAAAAGAAAAATTGTCATGCCTGTGTCCTGAAAATAGTCTAGACTGAGTCAAGTCTCAAGGAATCATGGTTACTGTTGGGAAATAACCATTCCTCACTGGACAGTGAAGTGTGCCAAGTATTCTGCCAAGTAATCTTCTCTAAAAGAAAGATCTGCAGATTTCCATTTATTTTATTATTGAACATTTCATTTTTTTTTACTGTCTCTTGTAACTCACTAGTGTGTTTATGTCCTGTAACAGTGGTGGCAAATTTTCTACACTACTTCAGAATTTAGGACCTGAAAATGCAGTGACTCTGCTGGTGTTTGCTGTGACAGAACATAAAATCCTCATCCACTCATTGCGACCTTCTGTCCTCACGAGTGTGACAGAGGCATTGGTCTCTGTAAGTACCAGCTTTTAGTCATACACCTGTTAAAGGACTGAAAGAAGGCTTCAGAGATAAAATCTAGATTTAGTATTAGTGCTGTTAAACTTCAAGGTTACTTAAAAATAAGAACTAGATCACTAGAGAGAAAAAAAATTACTGTTGTAATGATATCCTAAGATGGAAGATAAATTGCTGTTGATTCTTTGTGTAAATATTGTAAATAAGTTTGATCATTATAGTGCTTTTAAGATAAGAAGAATTTCTGATTTTCCCAGCTAGCACTGTATCTATTCCTATGGAATTTTAAATGAATGATTTTCCCTGTCATCACTAAGCATTGTTTGCTGCCTCTGCTGAGTGCAATCTGTGATTCTGAAGAGTTTTTTCCTACAAATTGAGCATTAGAAAAATTAATGCAGTTTTTAATTAACAATCTGCATCTGGATTCTCAATAACAACAGTAATAATTATTGAATAATAATTTTGAAGTTAGCAAAGTGTGGTTTATTCTTGCATGGGCTGTATTGCACATGTGTAACCTGTGTTTTTTCTCTGCACGTTTTCCAAGATGATCTTTCCTTTCCACTGGCCTTGCCCATATATTCCTCTGTGTCCCTTGGCACTGGCAGATGTGTTGAGTGCCCCGTGCCCATTCATAGTGGGAATTGATTCCAGATACTTTGATCTCTATGACCCTCCACCTGATGTCAGCTGTGTTGACCTGGATACCAACACAATTTCTCAGTAAGTTTTTATCAATGGTTTTTCTTCTCTATTAATTTTTTCTGCTTTCTGTTTTCAAAAGCAAAAACTGGCTTTTTGGCAAAACTTGGAGGATTATTTTAGTTTTTCTTGCAATTTTTTTTCCTTCTGTCCTTGCCAGTTTAAGTAATTAGAGCTCAGAACATGGCATGGTGGTTGCTGGTGCAGTAACAGGTGCTTAATACCATTAATCCATCTCTGGTGAGTGGTAACTGGATTGATTTCAGTGCTGAAGAGTGTGGCAGTGTAATCATCTCGCTGAAATATGGGGCACTGGTTGGGTGACTCTGATCACATCTCCACACGGTAAATCAAATTTGACTTTGTTAGTTGGTTTGCAATCCTTCTCAGTCCAGTTTAATGGAGTGAAACCTCTTTCTCTGGTGGGATGAAACATCCTCTGCACACATTTCAGTGTATGCTTTTTTTTTCCTTTCCAGAACTGGAGACAAGAAAGCTATTGCATGGAAGATCTTACCAAAGAAACCTTGTAAAAATCTGATGAACACGCTAAATGCTTTATATCAGCAACTGGCAGAATGTGAGTGGGAAAGTACATAGTAAGCTTTACACTGGGCACAGTGTGCCACAAAAACAGATAAATGTAGCTAATTAATTATGTTCCAAAGTTACCAGTTCCACTAAACATTTATTTTTACAGAATGGGAAAATTGGTGCTCTAAATCCAGAGATTAGAAACTATGCTGAGACTTTTGGGACAGAGAGATTTCACATATATATGAAGGCAGTGTTTAATATATATCCTGTCCTATTAATGTTAGCCTCATACAAAAAAAGCAGAGTTTCTATGAGAAGGGAATAGGAAAGCAAGGCAAAGAGTAGGCCAGGACCTAATAAAGACCTTTTTTTCTTTCATTCTTCAAAGTCTGCTCAAAGTTTGCTGATGTCTTCACAACTGACATTAGAATAACTTTGACACTCAAGCTAATGGTACCTCACCTAAAAATTTAAGATGGAAATAACAAGTGTTTTTTAAACATTAGGGGTTTAAATGTAAGGCACAATTACTGAACATCTAAGTAAAAACTGGTTGTTGATAGAATCCTTGAATATTGCAGAGCAAGGTATATTGAACCTTGATGTAAGATAAATGGATAATGGGTGGTTTTAGTGAAATTCATTGAAACAAAGCACTTTTTTTTTAAAGGCTGTTTACACATTCCTGGCTATTGAGGTCACAAGAGTTTGTGTCCTGAGTAGAATGTATAGAAACAGAAGGTTATTGGGATATGCTGCTCAGAGGAGTGTGTGGCTGATGGGTGATGCTTAAGAATTTTGATACAATTTTCTGCAAGGGCTATTTTAGAAAAAATTCTAACCTTAGGTTCTGTATGTAAAAATGGAGTGGTAGTGAACTTAAATCTTATTACAGAGTAGGTTGCTTAAAAATGATATTGGGGTAAAGTTGGCTGTAATTATATTATGTGGAAAGGCAGTAATGAAACCATCCTTTCACTTTCCTGAGACATTATTAGAATGTTACCAAACTCTGTGTGTAGCTGTGAAGTCTCAGCTGGAGTTCTGATGCCTTTAAAATGTTGGTACACGTACTTAATTCAAGAATATGGGTTTTGTTAGGGTCACATTTTGTCTGTAGTAGCATTTTGCAGTGTTGTGTTTTAATGGCTCCACTTTGCCTCTGAGTGGTTATTTTCTATGTATGTCAGTGTTTAATGTGCACTGTCTACTTCTTGAAATGAAAGGCACAATCAAAAAAGATATATCCCATCCATGTGCTTGTCCTGAAAATATGCTTCTTTAATCAGCTTCTGTCTAAATTTTCACATGGTTTTACAAACAAGCTTTCTTTGAGGGTTTTTTAAAGCTCTGGTTCTCTGTTGCTGTAGTAACTCCTGTGCTGATCAGGCCAGTGCATCCTGCTTTTGGTGTTATCCACAAAATACATGAGGTACAGAAGGTCAAGCTGAATCCATTGTCTCATGTCCTGAGTGAATTTGGGTATTTTTTTAACCTATATCAAATGTAATGGAGTTCACTAATCACTGAATCTAGTAAGAGAATCTTTTTGGCCAATATTGGGGGGGTAAAAAGTAAAACACTGTAATATTGTTTTGTTCACAGTGCAACAGCGACCAAGAGAAGATGCATTCATGGAATTGGCAATGAATGATTATGATTTTAATTCTGGGAAGAAATTGCATCTGTTGGATTTGGAGATCCAGGAAGCATTTCTCTGTTTCATGGCTTCAATCCTGAAAGGTTACAGGTCTTATCTCAGGCCAATAACAGAGGCACCCTCTGAAACAGCCACAGATGCAAGTTCTCTCTTTGAACTACAAGGTGAAAAGTTATAAACTTGTTTTGTGTGTATTAATTTATTATTTTTTGTTTTCTTTTATTTACAGAATAAGAACATTTGCTTGTTAGTGTTGTAAATGATGGGGGAAATAGAAGTGCTGATAAAATTGCACAGTAGTGGCAAAGATTGCAGGAAGCTTTTTGCACATAAGTAGAACCTACACTGAGTTCTGGTCAGGGCTTTTCATTCTGGGCATTCTGACAATGCTGCTGATTGCACTTTGCAGGGTTCCTGAAGAGCAGAGACCGTTCCCATCAGAAGTTCTACACCCTGATGACCAAAACCCAGATGTTCATTCGCTTCATTGAGGAATGCTCTTTTGTCAGTGACAAGGATGCCAGCCTTGCCTTCTTTGATGACTGTGTGGATAAAGTAAGCAAGTGTTGGTGTGCATACAGTGTTTAACTTCTGCTGTTGTCTACTTTCTCTGAAAAAGTACAACCAGAATGTATTTGAAATGCAAGTTTATTTTTGCTTATACTTTCCTGTTTTCTCATCATTTGTAGTCTTCCATTTTCCTTTTTTTGTTTGGCTTCATTCCAATTTTTCTTCAAATTCTTGAATGTAAATAAAGCATCATAAGAACAAATTAAAGGTGCTAATTTTCACTGGTATGTAAACTTCTGAAATACTGGCCTGTTGTAAGAAGTGCAAGGAGGACTGAACTGATAGCCAGAATCTTACATCCCTATTTCTATGAATATTATAAGAAATTCCACACCTTGTTATCATCTTATTGTCTACCTGTATCAGTCTGTTCTGGGACACTGCTGTTTTAGCAGGATGCAGTTGTCTGGGAGTTTTTGGAAAGTAGGTCACCTGCTGCTTGTTCCTTGGGAATTAACACTGAAGACTGATAACTATTATTTGCAGTTCCTATTTATGACTAGTTTTTCCATCGAAGTGGAGAAGAGCTAAAAGGAGATGTTTTGAAAAGAAGTCTGAAAACAGTGAAGTTTGAGAGAAATATAAAAGCATGGTATAATATTTAATGCTTTTTATAGCTTTTGCTAGTCTCAATGTTTTAGTAGTAACAGTTTTCAAAACTCTGTTTTCCATTTCTATAGCATGACTTGCGGATATTTATGGCTTGTAAATTGAATTAATTACAAACATTTCTGTAATGCTGAGTAAATCCCATAGCTGTGTTGGAAACCCTTCAACATGTAGTTATTGCTTTGCCATGTGCCAACTTGTGCATGAAACAGGAGCTCTCCTAGACAGAAATAGACCCCAGTGACTGAGCTGCACTTGGTTTCCTCTGTGCTGCAGTTTAGTTCTCTGGCTGCTGTTAAAAAGGATGTTTATTCAGAAGGCAGTGACTGTGTAAGTGTCAAATTCTATTCGTTTCATTTCATTTTACAGAATGGTTTATGAGGGTGCTGAAGTTGATGCCCTAAACTAAAGTTATCTTGTCTGGGAACTCAGACATCTCTTTCAGAAAAGTCATGCTTAGGTTGCTGATGTTGCTGTGAGACTGCAAATAATCTGTGGAGCTGTTGGAGCTTTCACCTTTTAGAAAAGGTTAAGTAGCCATTTGTACAGCTGAGACAGAGACTTGTCTGTTCTAGTGCCAGGTATTTTGCTGCTTGATGCCTTGGACAGCTTCTTTCCACTATAAAAAATGCTCATGACAGTTTGGTGAGAACAAATTTTCCAGAATGCACGTACACTTCTCCAACTTCCATTACTGGCAGTGAGGATTTTATTCAGTTTATTGATGGGACAACTATTTCTGTGCCAGGGATAACTGTGGGGAAACTGAGGCACTGGCATTGCAATGCTTTTAGGATTTGCCACGACTTTAGAATTGCTTATGAAACTGGATATTCACTGACACGAGAGAGCAGGTTCCCATGTAGGATTTCTTTGAACAATGATATATTTGCTTAATCTCTTTCTTGCTTCTCCTTCCTGGTTTCTCCTAATTTCTGATACTGTTCTTACCAGTAACATACAGAATCAAAATATTGGAAGTATACCAAGGACTGATGTACCAATAGAGCTGTAGCCAAGACCAGATATCAAATTGAATTGTTCCAGTAAAACCAATATTTATATTTTAATCTTTTATTAGATGAACCAGTACCTGACAGGTTTTTGAATGAGGGAGTGACATCATGAGTTGAAAGGTGAAACAGTGATTTCTTCTGGGTAGTTAGAGACTACTGGCTTGAGACAAAATTTATGTACTGTGAAATTAGTTATCTATAAAATATCAACTAAGCCCTGCCTTGAAAAATTTGTGAGAATAGTTTAAGATGAAGAGCAATCTCTTCTATGTTCTTTGGTCCCAGACAGCAGCAGCAGATTGTAATTGATTACCCATTTTGTCAACTGAAAGATACAGTGTAATTGTCTCACAAGTTTTCATTTTTCTAGGAATTCAAAAATTACCTCAATTCAACATACATTTAAGCTACTGGCTTTATTATATTTCACTGGTAAAACTTGTAGCTGTGGGATTTTTACATCCTTAGAAGTATTTAACTTGCAAGCAAGGTTTCGTTTACTGCTGCTTCTCAGGAGCCATATGTTCTTGCTACTTGGCTGGTTCAATTTGCTAATGCTTTCCATCTGTCTCATGCAGCAAAATGTGTAATTAAGGACACCTCTTTGTATGTTTATCAAACTTTAAATATTCAAGAATTTTACTGAAACTACTTGATATATTTGCACCTCACTGGAGGGGGAGAGAACTGTGGAATGTGCTTCTTTTTATACATTAACTCTCTGTTGACAAACTCTAAAGGCATAAAAAACATTCATTTTTGGGTTCCACAGGTTGCTTATTCATTTCTTTGAAGTATTCTACCATTTGGCTGTCATTTGGTTGCCATTTAAACCATTTAAGTAATTTAAATTAGAAAAACAAAGCTATGCCTGTCTCCCTTTAACTTCAGGAAGGTCACACGTGTATATTCCATTCTCTTGGAGTGCAGGTGTGTTTCTGCAGTCTCTGCAAACTATCAAGACATTAAGTGCTGTGTAAGTGACTGCAGTTGTGGATAGTGCTGGTAGAACCTTCTGTGTGCATCAGACAATTTGATAAAGCTTGGTATTGTCTTCAGTGTTTAAAAGAGGGAGGAAATGGCTCTTATTTTTATATTTAAAAATAAATTTCAAGTTACTGCTGCAGTTGGAAACATAGTTCTAGAAATGGCTGTGAACAGAAGGATTAATCTCTACATGTGACTTAAAATATTTACCTGAAAACAGACAATTCACACTATACCATTAAACACTGATGATTGGGTTGGGATAAAGTTCACAGAACCAATACAACACTTATTATTATCATTATAAATCTGGAAGGTGTCCTTGCATTTAAGATACTGTTCTTTGAAACTAATACAGCCTCTGTCCTGTTGATCATGCAGCTATTAACAGCAGCAAATACAATGCCCCTGGTAACTACTTTTTCTTTTAACTTCTTCCTCCAGGTAGATATGGACAAAACTGGGGAAACACGACTTATAGAGCTGGATGAGTCCTACAAGAGTGAGCACACAGTTTTCATAACACCCCCTGAGATCCCTCATCTGCCAAACGGGGAAGAGCATCCTCTACAATACAGGTAGCCTAACACAGCAGGATGCCAGCCAAAATCCTAACAGCTGCCCTTATAGAGTTGAATTTCTAGGTTCTTGTGAGACCCAGGAAGTACAGATTTTTCCTGTCCCTTTAGGTTTCTCAAGTAGGTGTGTGTGAAATGACTGTCATGCCAGTTTTTTGAAGTTTTAATTTTGTGCGTGTACACACAGAAGCAGTAATACTTAATAAAGCTGGTAGTGATCACATTGCATTGTGCTGGCTGTTGCCACTTTTAAGCTTAAAGTTGAAATCAGTGGACCCAGTCTGTTGTCCTGCTGCTATTACTGATAATGATACAAACTGCAGATACACTTTGGACAGAGAGTACATGTCAAAGAATCACTGAAAACTAATTTAGTAATTATGTCAGATGAGTTTGTTGGTCTCTTTATTAATTCTGAAAAATATTTATATATCTAATCTGATTTAATCTTTTAGATGGTTTGATATTGTTCCTATTGATTTTTCACAAACCTCAGTCATGTGATGCTCGCTGGGGACTAAGCCACACAGATTATTTTGTTTTATTAACTAGAATCAATACTAATGCATTTGACACATTAATTAAAGAAAATGCTATGACAGTAAATACATTTATCAATTTAAGTTGCTTACCTGAATAGCAGGCTGAGACTGTGCAAGCATATGAACCCATGCTGAGGGTTTAGTGAGCCACTTTATCAGCCATGTTGTTAAAGGTTTACTTTTGTGTCTTTGCTATCATGTGATGTGTTTGCTTTGGAGCTAACTTCCCAGAATTGACACATTTCTCTTACAGCTATAATGGATTTCCAGTATTAAAGCTAGAATTGTTTGAACGACCTGAGGGATTTCTCACAGCACCAAATAACAAACTGTCCTCAAAAGCCAGTAGCCCCAACAGCCCATCACCAATGTTCAGAAGAACTAAACAGGTACTTGCTGGTGTTCCTGGAGTGTGAGGTGCTTTGGAAGGGGACAGCTTGAGTTTGGCTGTAAAGCCTGACTAGCAGTGGCTGCAGTCTGGTGGTTCTTCAGTTCTTCACTGATCTGGTGTCTGTAGGGTCACTGCTGTTCTTTGGATGTGCTTCTTGCCTGCACCATATCCTACAAGGGCCCCTGTACAGGTTGCTGCTTGCTGTGGTGTCCCTGTCCCTTCCCCTTTCTTCACACTGTTCTCTATTAATTTTTCACATCCCCTTCTTGATTGCTTTTCACTGCCCAGGACTTTGAGGGACTCTAACTTTCAAAGTAATAGAGACTTAAAGAAATGCAAGGTTTTAGCAGTGGAATGTTGCACAGTGACTGTTTTTGGTATCACTCTCACTGCTTTCATATTCTTTCCCACTTCATTATATTGTTAATATTATTGTTGTAGTCTCCATAGATATGTTACATGTTCAGTTTTTGACATGTAGATATAAACACACACAAATCTCCACTTTTCTTTCCAGGAAATTAAATCTGCCCACAAAATTGCCAAGAAGTACTCCTCCATCCCCCAGATGTGGTCCAGGTGTTTGCTCCGCCACTGCTACGGCCTTTGGTTCATCTGCCTCCCTGCCTATGTGAAAGTCTGCCACTCCAAAGTCAGGGCTCTGAGAACTGCCTATGATGTGCTACAAAAAATGCACACCAAAAAAATAGATCCACCTGACGAGGTAAAGCAGCCCCCAGGTGCAGAGGAGCTGGTTTGAGGGTGGAGCAGTGCTGGGGGCTGACTGCTCTGTGTGTGTGTTTGCAGGTGTGCTACAGGGTGCTGATGCAGCTGTGCGGGCAGTACGGGCAGCCCGTGCTGGCAGTCAGGGTGCTCTTCGAGATGCAGAAGGCTGGCATCGACCCCAATGCCATCACCTATGGCTACTACAACAAGGTATGCTTCAAAGAGGATGGGCAGACAAAAGAGAATTTTTATCCAGCCAAATAGAAGGGAGAAAAATAACAGAGCATTCAAGTGTGATTCTGTCATTTCTTGTAGGTTGAAGGAACACAAGACAGAATAATTTTGTGGGTTTTGGTTTTGTAGGTTTAGAAATCTACTCTATTACTGCCAGTGTAACTCAGGCTGAAATTTTAAGTTCCTGTTTTCACACCTGACTGTTCCTGAAGATGACTACCTGATTCTGATATTTCCAAAATAGGCTGTTTTGGAAAGCACCTGGCCTTCAAGCAATCGAGGTGGCTATTTCCTCTGGATGAAAATACGAAATGTTGTCTTAGGAATAGCACAGTTTAAAAAAGCGTTGAAAAAGCTACCAGCAAGCACTGCACATGCATCTGTTCCTGGTAAAGTATTCACATTTTTCTGTTTTTATGTTTTCATGCTGATAAGAAAGTTTATTTCAAAAATCTTTCTTTTGTGAGTCTAATAAAACTGTTTTAGAGGAAATAACCCAGTAGTTCCTGCATAAGTTTTAAAAAGCAGTCTCTTCTTTTTGCCTTTGGATTTGAAATAGTCTATTATTGTATCAGCTATTCACAAAACAAATGGAGACAAAATATAAAACTGAAATTTGTGATAATTACCCTAGTTCATCCAATAACCAGTCTTATAATTGGCAGAAACTTCTGTCCAGCCTTGCCTTTTTTAATTTTCCCTTTTTTTCATATTAGCTGAGAGGCAACTAGAATTAGTCCTTAAGTTTGCAGTACTGATTGCAGGTTCTGCATGCCACCTGCAGCAATCATGTTTGTTTTCATCTACAGTATAAGTAAAATACATGAGACTGTAATTTCGGAGGTCCGTTCCTTTTCTTTCAAGTAAAATCTTGGGCAGTGTGAACATCAAATGGTCATATGGCTATGCCTATAATTGATATTTTTAAAGGTACTGCTTTCCATGGTATTTATAACTTCCTGGTAATAAATCACAATAGTGCATTGTAAAGTGGCAGCAATCCATTGAGTTTAGTTCAGGCTGACCTTGGAAGACCTTTACAACATACTTTTATAAATGTATGTGGGTCATCTGACTCAACTTTCAAAGTCCTTCCATCCAGGGCTGTTCTGTGATTCCAAATGTGTACTAATAAATCTTTGCCCTGACAAACAACATATATGATGGCCTTATGGCTAGATTATTTCTGGACCCCAAAGACTCCAGTCCTACTTCTGGCTCCATCATTAACGTTATGGATGGCCTTGAACAATTTTGCTTTATTTCTGCCTGTTCTTCATGGAGCTGAGCTTCCTGATAAACTACTTTATTGAAAGCCAGCCATACAAGAGCTTAGCAATGTTGGTTGCAACTCAGACTGTGTAAACTAAGGTAGTGTAAATAATCCTTAATGAAATAACTGTCACTTATATAATTAATAGCGTTTGACATAATCTGATTTCTCAAGATCACTTTGCAGGCAGTCTCATAGCTGAAATGTGTGCTGACTCCTCAGGAAATCCAAAAATGTCTTCCATAAATTCCAGAATATTTTCTTATCTTTACCATGGCAACAAGGTTTTTATCCTGTCTGTAGCCATTCAGTGCAGCCACTTTAGGGAAAAGAGGGGAAGAAGCTTTCAATTATGTTGGACACTCTTGATCCTGGAGAGAGACTATATTAATATAATGTTTTGGGCAGTGTTTTGGCTTGAGAATAACCAGATAAGTGGCTTGAATGTTTGCAAGGGGGGTTTTGGGATGATGTTGGTTATTTTAATTTTAATCTAGTTTTTCAGATAAACTCATGATTGCCACTGCATTGTTTAATTTTATTTTACTTTCTAGAGTAAAACCATGAGAATCATATGCATTAACATTTCTGTTAATGTTTCTGAGAAGCATTTTACAGTAAAATGGAGCTTTGTTTAGATGCCTCTTGGAGTTCTTGAAAAGATGTGACCTTTTGATCAAATAAACCAGGAAACAGAATTAAGTCAAACAGTGCTTCAGTTCAGTATTTAAAAAGAAATGTTGCCCATTACTTCTTTAATTTCATCCTCTAAAGCATCACTTCAATCTGTATGCTATAATAAGCCAATCCTTTTTATCTTTTTTTTTTTGGTGGTAAAATGTTCACTGTTAATTGGAATGTTCTTGATAAGAGACCTTTGAATTACTGTTGGTATTCAATTTATTCCCCTGAACAGTGTCACACTATTAAATATCATAACTGTCTTCTTTCTGATGTTGCTGTGCACTGATAGGGGGACTTTCAGACACTGCCAATAACACATCACTCAAAGAAGAAGCCAAGCAAGGGAAAACTTGTCTGCAAGATATCCAAGAACAAAAGGAGGACAAGAGAGAGAGTGACTCCAGTTCTCGTATGTATCTTGTGAATGCAGATATCTGGTTCTTTGGGGATAATAAGGATTCCAGCAAAAGCTAAGTGGGACAGCTGATTACTCACAGTGAGTGTGTGTGATAATGCCAGTTTATGCCACTGCCTAAAGTTCTTTCTCTAAGGGTAATTTTCTGGATGTCTAATGGTTTCACTTGGAAAAATTGCAGTTCTTTTTTCTCTCCTATTTCAAATAAGTGATAATGAGAGTATAAAGGCTTAATGATAATTATAGCCTAATGTTTCTGTCTTTTATAAAAATGAAATTGCCTCATAGGCATAATCTACAGAAAAGCCTTTCCTACCAGTCAGGTTTCTTTATAAATACTGTGAGAAGAGAGCAGCTGAAATTTTGCAAGTCTGAGAGGTCTAAATTACCCAGCTCCTTGGAATTCCCAAAGTTTGGGAGATGCATCAGAATGGAAAGGGTTTTTTCTTCAGGTTTTGAATCTGCTGCTCTTGTTTCCTTCAACTGCAATTAAGCTGCATCAACTTCATGCAAGTACATACAAGATCAGATTGCGTAGTAAAATTGTATGAGCACTACAGATTCCTGTGTATATTCATGGAAAATATCCTTCTTAGTAAATGTTCCTCTAGTAATATAATTGTTTAAATTTTTCAGTGGGCTTTCTCCTACTATTTGGGTCAACTGTCCCACTGTGAAGTGATATGAAAGTCTGAGAAAATATAGAATTAGAGAATTTGCTTCAGTGTTTTCACCACAATCTTCCATCTAGCACTAGTAACTTTCTTCAATTTGCTTGAAAAGCAAAGCTGTCTTACTCATGTTCATAAGAACATACATGTAAGACTACAGACAAATTATTTTGGTTTAATAAAACTTTTGCAGATACAAAAAATGTGAATTCTGCCTAATTTATTACTTTTGACTGTAATTAAGACATTTGTGGCTCTCTATAATAGTATGATGTGCTAAAACATTTTGCACTTTTGGAAGCAACTTGATAATACTAAAGTTGCTTGAAATCCCTTAGAGAAGTAATTCTCTGTTTTGAGTAGTCACCTACAAGGGAATTTTTGTGTCATATCTAAAAGAGTTGAATATGAATATTCACATCTGATTCATTGCTCCTGTGTAGTCCCTGGGGGATCTGTGTGAAGCTGAGCTCCTTGCAAAGGCAGGAGAAAAATACTCTTACACCTCTTCTATGCTAATGAACAAGGGTGATCTTAATCTTCACAACCACCACATATTTTGGAATGATTTTTGGGCTCTGTGTAGAGAAGCTTGTGGAACTTCTGGGTTTTGGAACATCCCAGAAGTAATGCTGGGAGTTAAATTTCCACAGTGAAACCTCTGTTCAGGCAGATGTCAGCCTGTGTGCATCATGGGGTGGGTGCAGGGAGGTGTCACTTCATCCTGTGTGGGGTGTCCAGTAGGTAATGGGGACTGGAGATTTAAGGGGGGGTGTTCCTTGGTTTCTACAAAACTCTGTCCTTTTCTGTCTGCAGTGTCTGAAGTGGAGAGCACAAAAGGGAGTGGGGACTGCCTGCCCCAACTGAATTACCAGAACTCCAGGAATGACAAAGCCACTTCCAGCATCGTGCGGCTCAACGGCACCGTTGACAATACTGTGGCAGAAGGGAACAGGGGTGAGTGCAGGGGAATATTCTGCATTTCCAGATTTTTTTTAAATTTTTTTTTTTCTGTAGTTAACATCTGCTTACAAAACAACAAAATCTTGGGTTTTTTCTTCTAATCTCCAGCAAGTAATTAATTCCTTCGAGATGGACAAGGGGTTTCTGTGCAGTAAAATTAAAAAGACACTTTCAGACATTTTCAGGAGTCTTTTGTTATGTCAGATCTGGTTATGACAATACTGTCAGCTTTGCTTGAAATACTGTAATATCTGCATCTTTGTGTTCTGGCAAAACAATGTAGATTTCTCTGATAATAATTCCTTTTGTTGGCTGTTTCTATACCATTAAGTAAGAAAGTGATGCTTTTTTTGCCATGTCCCTGATACCTGTGCTATCCTTAGATTTCAAACCTTGTAGTAATGTCTCCAAAAGAGGGAAGTAAATGCAGCTGAGACTTGATGATGTCTCTCAAAATGCTCTTTAGGTTGTATGATTTTACTCCCTTTTTAGTGTTTTGTTGTCCATCCCTTCCTAAAAGTTATGACCATAGTCAGCTCATTTCAACCTCTAGCACAACACAGTGAATACCACCTGAGTTGTAAAATGTTTGAAAGATGAGACAAATTTGCATTCTTCTGTACTTTCATTTAGTTTTCTTGTACAGCAACAATTAAAGCACCTTGTTCCATCTGTTTTTCAGAGAGTTCTGTAGGATTGCTGTTTACATCATCTTTTGAGGATGCTAATGAAGCAGAAGTTATAAAAAATAAATCCTTAAGAAAGAGACATAAAAGTGCAGTGGAAGCTGACTTAAGGGAGGTGCCATGGGAAAGCAGGAGCAGGAACCTGAGTGGAGATGGCTTAGTGGGACTCATGATAAACAGAATCAACCAGGAAGCAAACCCTGGAGAAATTGTTGAAAAACTGGGAGCTGATGCCAAAATTCTCTCTAGTGCATTACAGAAAAGCATAAGGCCAAAAACTCTTAATATCAGATCTTCCTCTTTAGACTCTAAGAGAGAAAGCCTGGAGAAAGAATCCAGTGATGAAGATGCAGCCTTTGATTGCAGTTTTACAGATAAAACAGAGTCCCCTGTTATCTTTGATCTGGAAGACCTGGATGCAGAACCTGAAACACCTACAGCAGTGAAAACTTCCAGTGAAAAATCTAAAAGGTTGCAAAGAAGGAGCAGCTTTCCAGTAAAGCCAGTTGAAAAAACAGATGTTGAAACTGGATTTGACCCATTGTCTCTGCTGGTTGCTGAAACAGAGCAGCAGAAAGAGGAGGAGGAGGAGGATGATGACAGAAGTGTTTCAACTCCATCTGCAAGAAGAGATTTAGCTGAAGAAATTGTCATGTACATGAACAACATGAGCAGCCCTTTGTCCAGTCGTGCCCCGAGCATTGAGCTGCAAAAACCCTTCGATGACAGAAATGCCAATAAAAGGAGCCCAACCATTATCCAGCCTTGTAGGAGGTCCAGCCTTCCCCCAAACTCCCCAAGGCCACCCAGTCTTACCAAATCCAAGAGCTACCACTCAAGAAATGAAGAAAGGACAAGGGACAGGCTTTGGTCTTCCCCAGCTTATTCCCCAAACAGCCCAGCCAAGGATCAGCCCCAGGACACAACCAGTGCATTGACACTTGTGTCATCACCATCCTTTAACTTGGACACACTGCTGACTCCCAAGTTTGATGTTCTGAAAAGCAGCATGTTCTCTGCTGGAAAAGGGGTTGCAGAGAAAGCAAGCAAGTGGTACTCCAAATTTGCAATGTATGCTGCATCTGCAAAGGTGAACATTTATTAAGAACCTCTAAATTAAGGAAAAAGCTTTGTAAAGGTTTAATTACTGACTTGCATGTGATGAAATCCCCTTACATGACATGTGTCATTGTAGACTATGTACACTAAGCTGTTTTAATCATGTTTGATATACCAGAATCCTAATTTTAATATCCTGAATAAAATTTTAGTCTAGCTTGGGTTCTGAATATATTTAATGGGAGATCATAAGTGTGTTGACAGAACAAAGACTGCTCTGGCTTCCCTTTTTAACCTAAAGAAGAAAACACTTAAATAAACAAATATTTGAAGTCTTTATTGCTTTTATGAGTAAGGGGTTGTCTGGTTGTATTAGTTGCCAAAATAATTTAAAGCTAGTTTTGATCCGAGGTCATTTGTTAGAATGTTGTTTGCTGCTACCAATTTAGACCAAAACTGCATTTGTTCCCAGCCCTTGGGAATGAAGAGAGACATTTGCCTTGTCCATCTTAAAGTGTTGCTACAGCTGCTGATAATTCGTGTGGCAATGGGGTGAAAAAAATATTGGATTAAATTGGTTATGATTTCACTTAATTATTTTTGCTAGGAGAATCTTTGAAAAAGAATCCTGGTGTTGATGATTAACCCAGAGTGGGACTTGCCCTTGTCTTGCATCAGTTCTACACACAGGTCTATGATCCTCCAAGGAGGGAGAGTCATTCCTGAAATTTACTGTGAAAAAGAAGGCTGTCCCTTGTTTTTTGGGGGTTTTTTTGATTTTTTTTTTTTTTTGAAATATTTTTGCTTTCCTTCCATTTTCTCACTGGAACTGCTGTTCTTTTCTCAGGATCAAAATTCAGACCGAGCAAGTGTTTCATCTCTTGGAGCTCTGGACTCAGAATCTACGTCTCTCACTGATGAAGATGTCTGCAATGATTTTGAAAGTGCTTCTCCTCAGGAGAACACCACACCAGAAATTAAGGGGATTAGCATCAGCAAAACAAGCCTGGAAAGCTCAGCTTCCCATGATAGCTCAGCTAAGCAATTTGATCAGTGTGGTAAGAGAGCTTTTGCATGGCATTCATCAATCTGAAGAAAAAATTCTAATTTTTAAAGTTGTTCTTTCATAATTCTCGGTTTAGGATCACCCTAGTCATTAGTCCTTTTTGTGGAAGAAGTAATTTTTTTTTTTTTTTTTTTTTTTACTACTTGAAAACTCTTACTCAAATAGGAAACCCTTTGAGTCCTTGAGTATTCATGTACACCTTAATTATGTAAGTTGTACAGCTCCAGAAAACATCCATAAAAACATTAGAATAGTAACTTAATTGGTCTAGTACAATTTTCTAGAAATACTAAAAATACTTTTTAAAAATCTGTTATAATTTTCTAGAAGCCAGTGTTGAAGCAGATTATCAGACAGACTAGAATTTTTTTTCGCCTAATCTGTGCTGGATAATTGGTCATGATTGTTGTATCACTTTCTGGTGTCATTTGGGGTACAAACAGCACCTCTTGTCCTTCCCTAGTTTTTGTCCACACAGAAGTTGTGGCTATAAATTACTTAAAATTTGTTTCCAAGCTACCAACTTGGAAACATATGGAACGTATGCAAAATTGTTTGTTGGTAGCTTTTATTTTTGCCTTGGTTGGTGCTGGGCAGATGGCAGCCTCACACTCCACAGTTCTGTACCAGTGTATCTCATTTGTTGCATCCTCCATCACACATTTTATTCTAACTGCAGCATTGTTTGAGCAGGAAAACAGGCTGCTAAAAATGCATTTTCTGAATAACTGGTATTTTGGATTTCTTCTGTTAAACAGGTTCTCTTTCCAAGTTCCCTTTACCTGACAAATCAGAGTTGGTGTCTTCCTGCAGCACCAGCAGTACCAGCGTGTTCCAGAACTATGCCATGGAGGTACAGGATGATTTACTGATTTTATTGATGAACTTGAAGCATGTGTCTTTAAATATGAGTATCTCTGTATTACTGTGTGTCTCTGGTAAAGTTCAAAGCTTCAAACTAAAACACCAGAAGACAGATGGATATTTCTGTTACAAAGTAGATTTCATTTCAAATCCTGCTCTAGAAAGGTCTTTATTTCGGTCACATCTTTTGGGCCTTGAAGCTTCAATTTCCAAGAGTTTGCTATTGGATGCAATTGAATTCAGGCATCTAAATCCTTTGTGGAGATAAATTTGTTCAAAGTGAAAATACCAAGTCTGAAGTAGCACTGGATGTTTAAAAACACAAAAGAGAACTTATTGTAACTTCTAGTAAGATGACTTTTCACTGTTAGGCTGGTTTGGATGGGTTTTTGTTCCACACCCCCCTGGATTTAGGTTAATGACTGTTCATTTGCATGTTTTATTCCCATTTCTGTAATACTGTCAGTCACTACAAAAATATATTTAAATTCTAATCATAAATTATGTAGCTGCATAAATATTTCTTTACTTTTATGCTCTCAGATTACTGATAACATGTTATTGTTAATAGAAATAATATTAAGCAACTGGCTGATTTAAATCTGAGATGCAATAAGAGGATGAACTTGTATACAATTGGAAGGAATATTCATCAAAGGGCTAAAATTTTAGTAGTTTTAAGTGCTTTGTGACACAAGAGGAGCTTTGGGATTGTGTTCTAGTGGGTTCTGTTTTGCCCTGGGCAGGTGCTCATCTCGAGCTGCTCTCGCTGTCGGACTTGTGACTGTTTGGTTCATGATGAAGAAATCATGGCAGGCTGGACAGCAGATGATTCAAATCTCAACACCACATGTCCCTTCTGTGGCAATTTATTTCTGCCTTTTTTAAGCATAGAAATCCGAGATCTTCGGCGGCCTGGACGGTAATAACAGTATTTGAATTTATCTCCATTTTAAATGCTCATATTGAGAAGTGGTTTTTGTTTGGGATTTAGGTTTTTTGGAGGTTTTTTTGGATAATGTTAAGCTTTTGCTTTTCCTGCAGGTATTTTCTGAAGTCCAGCCCTTCTACAGAAAATATGCAGTTGCCATCCCTTTTTTCCAATCAGAGTGGGAAGTCCTGTAACACCACAGCCACTGTTGGCCTCACTACATCTGTGATGCCTGTCCAAGAAGATATAAATTCAAATAGGTAAATGTGTAGAATTTCCTGCCTAGAAATTCTCATCTTTTCTGTGTGTATGTGTGTATTTTAATCAACTGAAATAAATTTATATTCTATTCTTCGAAGAGGAGAGATTGATTTGAGAGAGGCTCTCTCTGCTGCCTCTCCCTTATCTTTCAGCTGGCCACATCATGCTTTCTCTGCCTGATATGCACCATTTCATCCCTAATATAAAAATTCATGTTGGTTTTTGTATTTCTGCAAGTTTTATGAACTCTGAGAACATCATCAGTTGCAGGGGGGGAATAAAACTTGCACTGTAACATGAATAAGTGTGGTGACCAACAAGGCAGAATTCAAACTTTCAGGTCCATTATTTCCAGTTTAATTCTATCTATCTGTGTACATGATGGTGCAGTCAGAATAAAACAAAAAACTGAAATTCCTTTTTCTTTTTTTACTCTTCTCTAGTAAATCTAAGCAGCATGACAGTGTTTATGCCAGAAGTATCCAGATCCCCTCAGGAAGAAGGCAAAATGCCTCTGGGTCAGAATGTACAAGTCACCCTGTAGCAAGGAGCATCAGTACATTTGGTCCTTTGGAAGAAGATGAGAAGGAAAACCAGAAGATCAGCCATATCATTCCTACTGGTAGCCTGCCTGCTACTTTGCAAGGACCAACAGTGTGTAGTTTTTCTACCTTAAAAGTCATTTTTTCATGTTTGCCATAGATTAGAGATACGTGTAATGTCATTAACCTTCCTGAATTATAGTAAATGCTAGGCTGTATTAAACTCATGCTAGTTGGAGCTTTTAGATGTTGGTGTGTGTCATAGGGAACAAAAGTATTTATAAGACTTTGTAAAGACAGTTACATTCATTCCCTTAGTTAGAATTAATGGCATTTTTTCTCTTGCTGCAGGATTCCTTGGGCCTGGAATGGCACTTGCCTAGTCCTGATCCTATAACGGTTCCTTACCTCAGTCCTCTTGTGGTGTGGAAAGAGCTTGAAAGCTTACTTGAAAATGAAGGGGATCATGCAATAACAGTAGCAGACTTTGTAGATCATCATCCCATCGTGTTCTGGAATTTGGTGTGGTATTTCAGGCGCTTGGACTTGCCCAGCAACTTACCAGGATTAATTCTTTCTTCTGAGCACTGCAATAAGAACTCCAAGGTATGGAATCAGATAGGAAACATTGATGGAATGGCTGTTTTCCCATATAGGAAATCATTACATGGTTCAGTAACTCTTAGGAATGTGTCTTGCACTATGCTGAGCCCAGCCCTGAATTGGTAAAGGTGTCAGCTGAGGGAAGATATTCAAAACTCTGAAAGATGTGCTCAGCAGTCCTTGTGGGAGGCTGGTGTTTAGCTCTTACTCATCCCACTGACATTTGTGATCCTCACTTTCAAGGAGTATAAGTTTTTAGTCAGTTTTGTTGTTACTTGAGTAGCTGAGCAGTAGGGGTAAGTTTAGATTTTAGGACTGTAGAAAATAGCCAAAACACTTATTTGCAATCTCATTCAGATTTAGCTTTCTGTATGTAGTTTTAATAGCAAAGCTTTTTACCATGAGACTTAAAGATGTGAAGATACATGTTAAATACAGAACTCCTTTGTAATACAATGCCTTTGTGTGCTCTCCTGTTCAGATTCCACGGAACTGTATGTCAGAGGACAGTAAATATGTTCTTATTCAGATGCTATGGGACAACATGAAATTGCATCAGGATCCAAGGCAGCCTCTGTATATTCTGTGGAATGCTCAGAGTAAGTTCTGTTCCTTGTGGATTTTGGTGGTATTTTTTAAGAACAATTCCCATTTTGAGCAACTGAAGCATGTGTGTTGAGAAAAGATGTCTTTGTGGATGGTTCACATGAGCTACAATACTGTTTTTTGATCATGCTGCTTTTTGTCTTGCAGGTCAAAATCGCACTCTTTTGTTTGAGAGTGAGTGTTAAGTTTGGTGTTGCTGTTCTCAGTTTGGGTGAATTGTTTTGGGAGGGTGGTTGGTTCTGTGCTTAGCAGCAAACTGCTTGAACAAGTTTTAGTTTTCCAGCATTTCTGTTTCAAATCATTGACTGGTATTGCCAGTGGCTTTTTCTTCACGGGGATGGGAGGAATGAGAGGGAATACATTTCATTGATGCCATTCATCCACTCAGTTCATGTTCTTATTTTTAGCATTTGCTTACTCAGAGTTTTGTTGCTGGTGTTGGATCACACACCTGAAAATAGCTCATGGCCCATTGCATCTGTTGTTTTCCTATGTGCTTTTTGTGTTCTGCATTGATAATGACTTGATGTTTTCTTACTACATACATGTCAATATTTTCCACAGATTCTGTAGCCTTATTTTTTTAACAACTCTGTACTTGCTACACAAAGAATCTATATATTCTTACAGCCTTTCTAATGTTTTTCAGCCCAGAAGTACCCAATGGTCCAGTTATTGCAAAAAGATGATGACTCTTTTAACCAGGAGCTTTTGAGGAGTATGGTAAAAAGCATCAAGATGAATGATGTGTATGGACCAATGAGTCAGATACTGGAGAGGCTCAATAAGTGGCCACATATTAAAAGACAGAGGTAAGACCACCAGTGTGCCTAGCTGGATCAGAGTTGGGCAGTAATCAGCTTATTAATGTGAATTATAATTTCCCAGTGTGTTTTTTAAAGAAAAAAAAACCACTGTTTTTACCAGTGTTCTCAAATTTATCACTCTGGTATATTTTTATAATAATTTTCACAAACTTAGTTTCTCTTTTTTTGTTTTTCTTTTTACTTTTGCTTTTCCCCTTCCTCTTTACAGCCACCTCTGTTTTTTTAACTCTGAACAATGGGAACTAGGGATTTTGCATATATGTGTATATTTTGTTATTGAATGTTATTTATAAATTAGTAGGTGTTTTAAAATAAAAACCCTACATTTGTTTCTAGGGTAGCTTTGGGGGTTTATTTTTAAGTCTTTGGTAGAAGACAGAAAAGGAGCTAAGAGAGGTTGTGTTCTCATATTTAGGCAGAAGTTTTTTATTTCCATTAGCAGTGGAATTAGTGAGCATTAATTCCTGTGAATTTTCATTTCTTGCCTGGATTTACTAATTTATGCTAGGATATACAACAGGCTTGTCAACAGCTGGAGCATTGACAAGGTGTCTATTTGCTTGTCTGCCTGCTTTTTCAAGCTAATGTGAAAACTCAGAAAAGTAAATTCCTTGTCTGGTTGAATTTTGTGGAATTTGGTTGAGTGCTTAAGTTTGTGTTTCTCTCTGCATGCACTTGGTGCAACTTCCAGGGGACCTACCATGGGTTGTGTCCATATGTGGGGAATCCAGGACATTGTCCAGAACTCAGAAATGACAGTATTTTGGAGGCACAGTAAGGAATTATGTTCAAAATGCCTCTTTTTAATAAGTTGTCTTTAAGTACTTCAATCTATTTTTAATAGAGATTGTTTTGTGCTGTATCAGTCCAGTATATAAACTGGGGTTTTTACCATTTCAGGAGCCTTTACAGAGAAATACTGTTTCTTTCACTTGTTGCCCTGGGAAGAGATAACATTGATATAGGTGAGTCCTGCCAACTATTCACATGAGCACAGATGATGAATTTATTCAAACTTAGTTGTTCAGCTTCCAGAAAAAAATAATCTGTAGATTAGATATATGCCACTCTGTGGTAAGTGCCAAATAAAAAGGACTTTACAGATATTTTGTACTGATAAATGCAGCATTTGGGTGGTGTTTTTGAGCTGGGTATCTGAAGTTGTTTTTCCCTTGCTGCAGATGCTTTTGACAGGGAGTACAAAATGGCCTATGATCGTCTCACCGCTAATCAAGTGAAGAACACTCACAACTGCGATAGACCACCCAGCACTGGAGTGATGGAATGCAGGAAGATTTTTGGAGAACCATACCTTTAAACACACCTGGCTAAAGAGGTGACAGCTGTGACGTATCCCTGTGTAAAATAACCACTTGAGTCACAAGGAACATCTCAGTCTTCAGTGTTGAGGAAGGTGCGTGCGATGGAGTGTGGCAGAGGCCTCGGGAAATTCGGCCTGGCTGCGCTTGTGGAGATGGACAGAGAGCAACATGGGCCAAATGGTATTTCCCTGTCCCTTGTCCTTTCTGCACATCAGTGGGTGGACAGGCAGGTTCTAAACAAAATCAGTTCTCTGACTTGGGACGATGTATTACAGCTCCCTTAAAAAAAAAAAAAAAAAGTAACAGGTGGACACAAACAATGCACTGAAACTAATGTGAGCGAAGGAAATTCTTCAGAATCTATTGTTTACATAGAATATTCATGATGTTATGAAGAGCATACAAAGTTGTATTATACATATTTTAAATTGTTTATAGTAAGTTGATATTTTTTTAATTTTTTTAAATTACTGGAGTGAATTTTAAATGGACTTGCTGCAGAAGCAATACAGTGCTTATTTTTTTTTGCAGTACACTGCTATTTATAGTAACTTGTCCAGTTACTTTTTGAAGAGTGATTTGTTTATAAAGCAGAATAGAAAATGTTAACCTTCACCTAGACAGTACTGGAGATCCAGGATTTCTCTCATGCACACTTGGAAAACGTGTTACCACAGCAATCAGAAGGAAGGTATGGTAAATTTTGCAAAACTCTAATGAATTCACTGATGTCTCTGTGAAACACTTGTGTAGAAATCTCCTATTCCTCTCGTGTTTCCCTTCCCTCCCCACTCCCTAGGAAAGGGAAAGCACATTGAAGAGTGCTATGGATTTGTTATGGAGTATCCCATCTCAGCTGTTGGCATTTGTTAGTGTGGCCTCATTCCAGATGTGCCATGGAGCAGATGCCAGCCTGCAGTGAGTTCTCCATGAAAACACGGTGGTTGTGTTTCAAACACTCAGTACAACACCACACCATGCCCATCCAAAGCTTCTAATTCAAGTGCATCCAGCAACTTTGCTACAGGGAATTATAGAGAATGTAACTTATTGGGGCATATTGTGCTTAGTCAGACATACTTGGAATGTTCTGTCTCTATTTCACAGGCAAAATGATTTTTTTTTTTCTCTGAAGAAAACTTCTATATCAGTCCTTGTGATGGAGTCATGGCTTTTGCCTCATGTTTTCTTGTTGCAGACATTTAAAAAATGTTCTGTGCTCTCAGTCACATAGCAACTCCTCACCAGAAGGTAGGCTACAGGGAAAATATCAGAAGTCTTGCATGGAGGTGGGAAAACAGACATTGAACTGTATAAAATACCCTAAAATTTAAATCATGCTTTAACAAATAGCTTTACTTTAAGTAATCTTAATGATTTTCCACTTCTAATTTCTTTTAGTTGTTGCTGTTGTAATACTTCCTAATATTCAACTGTTACATTAGATTTTTATATTGCAATCTGCCTACCAGTGTTTTTAAAAAATCTTTAGTTTGCAAGTATAATAAACCAGCAATATTCAGTTAAGCAGAAAGGTGATAAACTTTAAAGCTTACATTTACTTTATTAAGTGAAATAGAGCAAGCCTTAGAGGCTTAAATGAAAAGTAATGCTGCTATGAAGCTCTGTAACCTCCTCCCAGACCTCTGTAAAGTTCTAAGAAGAAGCTGCCCTAAGAAGAAAGGATTTAAAACATGTAGAGCCACAGGTATGTGCTGATAATTGCAGGATGTAGTCTTGGATACAGCTTCCATCGGGTAATGCCTCTTCTCTAATGTGCTGCTAGTTATGTAGCTGACCTTTTTGAAAGTATCCCCCCACCTGAGGTGGAGCTAGCGATGCTACACTTACAACATCTTTCACATTTAATTTATTTTAACAATTTGTGATGCTCTTTTGTACTGCCACGCTTGTACAGTATCCTTGTGCATGAAATGGAGCTCCTTTTTCAGCCAGGTACATGGTAGAGATACCCTCTTCATTCCTCTGAGCTATTGTGAAATAAACAGGCTATTTTTGAACACAGTCCCTGCAAGTACCCCTTAGTGTGCGTGGCTGCTCTGCTCTGTACAGTAGGAATGCTGCATTCCCATGGAAATCTTGCCTCCTGTAGTTGCTGTACTTAAGCTCATAGCTGGGGAAGGTCGTGTTCCCAGCTCCCTGCACTTCTGTTTCCCATTTGCCACTGGGGTAGCCATGGTTCTACAGGACCTCCAAGCCATGAAAGGAGAGAGAGCAAGTGCTTTTTCCAGAGCTGCCATGGGGTGTTGAGGGGCTGAGCTATGACCCAGCTTCCCACCCAGTGCGGGGTGGCCGAAGAGCCGAGCCCGGTCCCCGTCCCCAGGACACGGCGCAGGTGTGGGGGCAGCACGTGGCCCTTCCTCCATCCTAGCCCCAGCCTCCTTGTAAGGACTTCAGCTGCCTCCAGGCTTATAAACCAAACAGTTTTACTTCTTTTCAACATCCCCCAGGGAGTGGATGCTGCACTGGGACAGGTTTGTCCCTGCAGCCTTCACACAATCCCTCTGTTCCTGCATCCCCGGCGTGGCTCTCCTGAAGCGTTGCCAATGTTAATTTGGGTGTGCTTTTAAATTACTCTATCATATAGTAGCTCATCAAGTGAAATCATTATACTTAATGAATTGTTTTATAAAGTCTGTTGCAAGTCAGTCCACTGTAGAAATATATGAAAATAGAGTTGGAATAGCATAATAATAATTTTCCTCATTTGAGTCATAATGTTCCAAATGTATCCTGAGGTCGATAATTTTTAAGCATCATGCAATTCAGTGTTGAAACAGTTTTCAAATCTTACTGTCCTTTATTAGAAAAGCAATTTGACTATATTTTCCAATACCACAAAGATGAATAAATAAAATATTTGAGACATATTTTCAATTTAAAATTTTGTATGAACTGAATTTTCTCCGTTTGTGTACTAAATAATGCTTATGTCCAAAACCTTAAACAAAGGTTTTACATTTGCAGTGCAATATATATTTTGATTTACTTATGGTTCCACTGGAATAATTATTGGAGATGAAATATTGAAATGTGAATAGAAATTGTGCTGTTTCTCTGACACTGTTGTGTCCCATTTGAGGAGGTTTGCTGTTGGTACAGTTACAGCCTGATGAATTTGACTTCCATTGGCAAATAAAATTATTTGTATCCCAAGAAAGAGAAAATTCCTGCATATAAAATCTTAGTGTAACAAATGGGAGATGCAAATAGTAATAATAATAGAGAGGGGTATTCTGGCTATTATCTCATTGGGATTTAAAAATGGTACTTTGTTAGTCTGCAAGCAGCACTTTTTAAATGAATGGTTGTAGATTTGTAAATATGTAATGTTTAAATTTTATTTACCAAAAACCAGTATGTTGGATGTTTGCTTTGGTTTGTAGTTCCTTTAAAATATGCAAAGTCAATGTTCACAATGTTAAGGGTTTTTTTCTGTCTCATCAAAAAAAAAAGTTTTACAGTGAGTCAATAAAAAGCTTAAAATCTTTCTGGTTATTTTCATTAACATTTCATTAGATTGATTACAGTGACAGAAATGTCTGCAACTCTTAACCACATTGTGTGCTCCCATGAGGTGTTAACAATAAACCTCTCAGGTTTGGTGATGTCAGTGGCATTTTTTGATCTTGTCTGTGTGGAAGTCAGTGCTAACAAGAGGAATCAGCACTGGTTAAATAATATGTAACTGTCAGAGATTAGTGTCAGGATGAAAACAAACCCCCCAGAATTCAACTCCTTGTTGTATTTGATTTCTGGCTTTAGTTTTGATTAGAGGTAATGTTCTTTTCTAACCCCTGAGCCTTTTATTCTTGTTGCAGTGAGATAAACCCAAGTGATATCACACTTGTACTTTATATGAATTTTAGGCACTGCATTGCAAGATCAGGTACAGATCTGAAAGGAGCTCAGTGGAGTTTGGGGGAGTTCTCTGCTGAGCTGCAGCCTGTGTGTCCACACAGTGATTTTAAGTAGAGCTGTTCTGTAAAGGCCCAGCCACATCAGTCTGATTCTCTTCCCACTGAAGTAGAATTCACTGATTTCACAGAGTTTGAGCAACTCACTGACTAATTTAGAGCATGTTCCTGAAAATTTCCTATAATGAGTAAATATTCTGTGGTGAAAATCAGCTCCTTTAACTTGAGGGGATCAGCCATAGTGAAAACTTGATGCATCTAAATTGTATCAGTCCTTCTACAAGTACCTAAATCTGTTATTTAATGTCTGTGCTGATCCTAAAGAAAAACAAATGGCACACCATTTAAGATTGATTTATTTTTTTTAGCATGTTAAAGTTATCTTATTTTCATTAAGTTTATTACAGTTCTGGTTTCTTTTTTTCAGTAGAACAATTGCTACCTCAACCCCCTTTTGATGTTGCTGGATCCTCACACACATCTTTAAGTGTCCACGTGTCACACAGATACTGGGCAGGATATTATCTTGTCCTCTAACATCACACTGATTATCAGAAACACAAAGTAAAGAGCAAACATGGTGAGCCCCAGTAGTTTGTTCATTTTCCATTTGCAGACAGCAATAGAGACAATCACAAACAGGAGCATGAGGAAAAGGAGAACAATTGCACAAAACAAACCATTGCTGCTGACTGCCACAGGGCTGAGGCCATTGAAGATAGAAAAAAGGAACCAGGGAACTGGCAGTCTGCAAGGAAAGGAAAAGTAATTTAAATAAATGTTTTAAGGCCATTCATTTTCTGCATCATAACTAAGCAATTTTTCCAAACTTTTACAGGGGGAAAAGAATGCACAATTGTATTCAATATAGCTCAGCATAAATCTAAACTGGATGTTGTTCTGTCAAAACTGCATTTGGATAATGCTTGCACTATCATACTACAATCAAAGAGTAAAATGGTTTGAAAATAATACCCAAGAATTAAGAGCCTTGGTGTGTGCTATAGTAAAGAAATGTCCTGATAGTTTAGGATGGGAGATTCAGGCACTGAGACTGCCCTTCACCAGAAGCTGAATGTCTCTGAGTGACCAGGTAAGGTCCCTGCCTTTATAGCCTGGACATTAGCCAAAGGTCTCTTGCATTTTCGTCTTGAAAAATTGGTCATTTTGTATTGGTTCAGAATTGGGTGAAGATAGTGGGCTGAGTTATAACAGTTTGTCCTTCCTGGCTGGCTTTGGGTTGAGTTTCTTCAAAAGAAAAAGGGTACTCAGCTGTCTTTCACTTAACTACAGCTAAAATGAATTAACTGGGGCATGTTTGGTTTCAGAGCAGGTAATTTTGTGTTTCAGAAGAAATGCACCTCATAGCATGGACCTGGTACTCACCCAACAGTGATGTCGAAGATGTTGCTGCCCACAGAACTGGACACAGCCATGTCCCCCAAGCCCTTCCTGGCCACAATGACACTGGTGATGAGGTCAGGGATGGAGGTGCCTGCTGCCAGTATGGTTAACCCCATAATCTCCTCTGATATCCCAATTGTTTCACCAACCTAATCAACACAACATTGGGTAGTGCTGTTAGCAATGGAACATGGAGTAATTGCTCTGTACAGTGTTAGGGTTTGTGCCATTATTGAGTTAAAATATGTCCCATAGTCCCATAAACGTGACAACATTTTACTGCTTTACAGAATGAAAAAGTTCCATTTTACTGTGTCTGTTGATTCTGGATTTGTAGTGTAGGAAATCTGACCACAGTGATGCCAGCACTGAGCCAAGGTCAAGTCAGCTACAGCACAATTTTCCTGTCCTCAGTCCTCTTCTGAATGTTGTCTACCTTTGCAAATTTATTATCAGCTGTGCAAGATCTCAGGGCCTTTGGAGATGACAGTCCTTGGATTTGTGGCATGATCAGATCTACTGTGCATGTGCAGTATATCACTCAATACAGACAGGGGGCTGATCCTATGAGATGGAAGTACTATTTCCCAGAATACCAGGGGAACATTAAGATGGGGGAATGAAGGTTATTTAGCAGCTTCCAGAATCAGAACCTATATTTTCCTAGAATTTTAATTAGGTAATGGATAATTATGTTCTGCACACAAACATCAGTGAAAAGTCAGAATTAAGATAAATCTTGATGATGCTTTTCCTTTCACTGATGCACAAACTCCCTTAGAAGCTCTCAGAAATGAATGAATCTTTGTCAAATCAAAAAAAGGAAATGAAAAATTCCCCTTTGGGTTCTAACAAAACAAAGTTGCTACTGTTGTGATGAATGACTGCATCTGTAATTTATCAGATAAAATGCCACAGTAGCACTGTCCCCTCTCTCCATCTACTTGTTCTGGAATGGGTATTTGCTGAAAGAACAAAACCTCTCACCTGGTGAGCCCACCACACCATGAGATAAGAGAATGCAGCAATCCAGAGGATGGATCCAAAAAATGTGATGACAAAGAATTTTTTTGACTCCTGTTGAAATCAAGTTTGAAAAGAAAAAAAAAATGTTTCAGGGAAGTTAATAGTCCCCATTGAAAACTGTTCAGCTGAAACACTTCATTGCAATTGATTGCTTTAACTTGGACCCTGGTCTCTATTTGCTGTTTGCTTGACCTGCAGTTGCTAGAATTTGTGATTTATTAAATTAAGTCTCTGGAATGACATTACACTGCAGCTGAGGCTCCTGTCCCACTCCCTGCAGCAGTAACAGCCCTTCAGCTATGCAAAGACTCCAGACATGGAAAAATGGACCCAGGGACTCTTGCCCAGAGGAAATCTATAGCTCAGTTAGTGTGACTCCAGTAGCAGAAAGAAGATAGATTCTTACTGGGTTTCTGACGTCAGGCAGAGTGCTCCAGAGAGGAAAGACAATGGGAAAGAGGAAAAGGTAAATTGCTTGTTTTGTCCTTGATTCTGGCCATTGCAGAGATAAGGGCTCATCGTTTTCATCATCCTCTGTGCTGTCACTGTCCTCCTGACTCTCAGAGCTGCTGTCATCTGAGGTGTCACTGCTTGATGGGGACTGTACCTCAGGTTAAAAAATCAGAAAGTCAATTCCCACACTAACAAGGAGCTGCAGTTACTCACCGAGGCCTCACCTGAGCAGAGCCCACATCTGTAACCTGCTGAGGGCAGCCTCAGCTCTTGTGGGACAGGACCCAGGCACACACCACCCCAGCACCTGGGTATTGTTAACTAATGGGCATCCATTAACTACAGCCACCTTTTAGGCACAAAACTAATATGTCCTAGTATGATGTCCTTGAAAAACCTTTTTTCATTTGACTGCCAAATAACATCACCCAAAAACAATTTGGGGAGCCAAACAGAACAGTCTGCTGCTGAGCACGGGACAGGCATGTGCTCTTATCCCCTGGAGTACCCTCTGGCCTCAGGAGAGTCATTTGAGGAGACATTACTATCCAGTATCACTTTGTGTCATAATTTGGACCCAATCTATGTTTGTAAGCCAAAGTGTTTCAGCCAGCATCTTAAATCACTACACCCAGAGGCTATTTATAGGTGCCAGTGACATGGGCTGGGTCCTGTCCCAACAGCTCTGGAGAGGGAAGAAGGAAAGTGCACATGAAGGTCAGCCAGGGTGGGCACTTAATGCATGTGCTCCTGATTTTGATACCTGTCCATCCTGTGCCACATCTGCCTCCTGTGTGTCCTTGCTGGGCTCAGATTCACTGGCAGGAGTTACCTTGACTGTGCTTGCTTTCTTTTCCTCTTCTGCAAAAGCAAGAAGAAGGAATGTTGGTGTCAGTCATCCTGGATGGGTGGTCACCATATCAGGGCACCACCTTCCCTGTGATCAGCAGGAGCTCTGAGTTCCCTACCACAATGGTAGCATTTCAGGTTAAATACTCTCTGATTGCTTAAGTTTGTTGTCTCCCTGACTGCTGTGATTGTGTTTGGTAAATCTGGGCAGAATTTGGATCACTTGGAGTAGAATGAGACCTTGGTGTTCCTCTGACCTTCCATGCAGAACTGCTGTAAGGAGCGCAAGGAAATACTAATTACCTCATCTACAGCTGATGAGCATTTCTTGGTTTGTTCCTGGATTCTGAAGACTGAATTAAAACCATCCTTAAAACTCAGAAAGGATATCAAGCTTTGCTTCTCAGGTTTCCCCCCCCAGCTCCCCTTTCCCTCCATAGACCAAAGCATTTTCCAGGGACTTGATACTCTTCAAGGCTTCTGAGAAATGACCGGGATGTGCTGCCAGACTTTAATTCCTGATCGCTTGGTGGGTATTCAAAAGCAAATAGGAAAGTGCTGACACATACAAGGAAATAGCTGCAATGTCCTGCTGTTCCTGCATTAACCTGCAGAGCCAAGAGGAACACAGAAACCTCTGTGGGAACAGAGCAGAAATACGGATAACACAGAGCAGGGATGAGGGACTGAAGTCAGTGCAGTGTTTAAAGCACGAACCAAGAATTTACTCAGGTTTTAAGCAGTGTTATTCTCAAGTTTGGGCTCAGCTCTGGGAGGTGCTCAGATGCCTGTGTTCTCTGGAACTGGAACCTTTCACATAAAAGTTTCTTGGTGTTCAAAATCTCCAGCCTTGCTGGCAGCACAAGTCTGTGTTGTAGCAGAGGTCAGCTCTGGCTCCAAGGCAGCCTTTGTGTCAGGAGTGACAGAGAAAACAACAAAAAAATATTAAACTGGCAGAGGGCAGATCTAGGTTAAATGTTAGATTAGAAATTCTTCCCTGCAAGTGTGGTGAGGCCCTGGCACAGGATGCCAGAGAAGCTGTGGTTGCTCCATCCCTGGCAGTGTTCAAAGGCAGGTTGGACAGGGCTTGGAGCAGCTTGGCATAGTGGAAGGTGTCCCTGCTCATGGCAGGGGGTGGTCTCTAGGGTTGTTTCCAATCCAAACCATTATATCCTTCTGTGATTCTATTAAAGGAAGGGTGCACAGGTCCTTGGAATTGATACAGACAGTGTGATGATTTCCTCTGGAGAAACCTGCTGTGCCCTTCTGCAAGTGTGTGAAGGTACTTTGTTTGCAGGATCTGCCAAAGACCAGCAGCACCCAAGTGCTGTCTGCAATGCCCTGATTTCCCTCCTGCACTGTTCCATGGCCGTTTCCAGTCCATCCTTGTAGCTCTCCCTGCCCTGCCTCACTAACAGCTCCTCTGGGGATGGCTTCTCCTGCCCACGTGCATGGATTGATTTCTGCTGCATTGTTACAGCAGCCATCTGTGCCCAGTAACAGCACAAAATTTGTGATAGACCCCTGGGTTTCTTTGCCAGCCCTTGGGCTTTGCATGCTGCAAAGGTGAGGGCTTGCAGTGCACAAGGCAAGCAGTGCTGGCTCTTCCTGCACTCACCTGGCTGGGAGCCTTGTCCTTCCAGGGTCTCAGCCTTGGCCTTGGCAATCTTGCTCAGGATATCAACCCTGTCTTTAAATTTTGCTGTGGGTGAGAAGGACATGATCATCAGGGGCTGTCACTGCAGAACCCCCCTGGACCTGCCTCCCCCAACACACACATGCTCTTGCCCCCTTCCTCCTGCAGGTGCTACCCCAGGGGTTGTTCTGACTGTGAGCCCAGGTTTTGGTTGCTATTAGTTGGTCATAGCTGTTGTATTTAACTGCTTAGTGCTACAGCAATTATACCAGCAATTTGACATGGAACTATTTAAGGAGAATCTAGAGGAATGAGAAATCCTTTCCAGGTTAGTAAAACAGAGGATATCTGTACCTCATAGGAAGAAAATGCAGAAAGAACAGAGGGGGAGTTTTGGTGCAATATCATCTTGTTCCAAATGGACTATTGATTTTTTTTCTAGGCTAGATTATGAGCAAACTAAAAATGACACCTTCCTCCTGCCATGTGGCTGTTGAAGAGGCTTTGGGGTGCTGCTTACAGCTTGGGGACCTGATGGGAATGGAAAATAAACACTTTTTATGTTCCAGTTCCATGGAAAATGATTGATTTTTCTAAGTATACAAAAGTATCTCCTGCTGGAGCTGATCTAAATTCCTAGTATCCAGGTTCAGCATGGTCCAGGCTGTCTGAGAGATGATCTTCACCAGCAGAGGTCTGGTGCTTTCTTTCTGGGACTGCTCAGGGCCTCTTCAACTGTAAACCAAGCTCTGCTTTACTCAGCTGAGCTGGTTTTTTTACCAGTTTACAGTGAACTGTGAAACTGTGTGTCTCTATTGTTGTTTTTTGCTCAAATATCTTATTGACTATCATTGAAAGTGATGAAAATAGAACAAAATGGGGCTTTTCTCTGAGCCCAATCTATGTCCCCTGATGAGCTGCACTCCCAATGACTGAGAGTCACTGGGTTTGCACATGGGCAGGAGCCACATGGAATTTGGCAATACTGTGTTTGGCTTGTGTGCAGGGCTGTAAATTAATTTCCTCTGAATGTTTTATCACACTGATTTAATCTGCTGTGTTGTTGACTACATACCCAGAAGGTGCTGTTGTCATATGCCTCAAGGGCAGGGCCCTGCCACTTTATTAATCACAGTGACATTGAGATAATAGAAATAGCAGGTCCAGCCATGTGGGCAAAACTATTGTTCAGAGCTGAATCTTGTAAAAATCAGTAAATTCTGCTGTATGCCCAACAACTGGGGGCAGCTCAGACATTCAGTCTGCTCTGGTGAAATTCCTGCTATTGTCTGACAGAAACATCTTTCACAATCTGGGATTTCCACTGAGCACTGGAATGGCTGGAGTGAGATGAAATGATCATGGAGTACCAGAATGGTTTGGGTTGGAAGGGACCATCCAGTCCCATCCCCTGCCATGAGCAGGGACACCTTCCACTGTCCCAGGGTGCTCCAAGTCCTGTCCAACCTGGCCTTGGACACTTCCAGGGATCCAGGGGCAGCCACAGCTTCTCTGGGCAACTGTGCCAAGGCATCACCACCCTTGAAGGTAAGAATTTCTTACCTAAATGATAATTTCTTCTCCTTTGAGAAGATGGCTGGGACTTAAGAGCCTGACTCTTCCATGCTCCTTGTCAATAAGTTCACTGGAGGGGATGTGAAGTGTTGGCTTCCTTTCCCCTGTGCACAAGCACATCCCTCAGTGCAGGGTAGAGCTTTTGCTCCCAGTCTCCTCTAAGCACTGGGCAATGCATCCTTCTGTTTAGCTTTTCCCTGAAACTGCTGCAAAAGCTCCTGTCAGCAGGGTCAGGCTCAGCCTGAGATTATGGAAATTCAAGCTCCTGGCTTGCTGCCCTCAGCCAGGCCAGGGGCTGGGAGCACGAGAGGAGCCCGGGAGCATCTCTGTCAGCATAAACAGATTAGACCCAGGCCACTGCCCACTTCAGCCTCGTTTAAAAGGGTGATAATTCCCCTGGCACACAATTGCTGCAGGAGGACTGAGACTGGAGGCAGAGCTGGCTCTAAACTGGCCAGACCTGCAGGTCAGCACGGGGAGGAAGGATGTCCACAAGCTCAGTCTGTGCTGTGCTGGATCAGCTGTGCAGGGCAGTGTCCCTCAGTCCTCTGGGGCATTCACTGCTGGCAACTCTGTCTCCAGGGCTGAGAGCCCATCACACAGGACTTGTCAAGTGGCCCTGAGATGCTCTCTAGAATTCTTGTCCAATGAATTGACAGCATCCAGGATGGATTTCAAGTGGTAGCTGAGCTTCTACCTTGAATTTGGTTCTTATATTTAATTCACTCTTTGGGTCTAATATTCAGTCTAACAGGATTGACAAAACAACCAGCAATGATGATTTTTTCCTATATAATTTGGCATGAACCTAAAGGATTTAGAGATTCTGCTGTATAAAAGTGAAAGTATGGAAAAAAGTCTTGTGATTCCTTTTTCCCCTCTGTATCATCATTCTCTTACAACAAATGATGGAATGCTAATGAAGCAAGGAGAAGCTGTAGCTGCCTTCAGCCTTCTCTAGCCTGCAAAACTGCTCACTGCTCTGGTCTAATTTCCAAAATCATTACCTTGTTAACTGGGGCATAGTGAGGGCAGACAGCTCTGACAACCTCTCTGCTGGAGTCTTTTGCTTAATTCAAAAGGAAATATAGGCTTCTGCCTTGTTCCTTGTGTGACTAGAGTTTAAAGAGTCTGGTGGTTCAGAAATTAGATGGTTCCTGAGCATTTCCAAAATCCTTGTTCCCTTTAATTCCCCGATAGTTCCCTCTGATGTCTAATGGGATGCTCTGGAAAAGATCTCGTGCTCTTCTTCTACTCACTTTCACGGGAAGTGGGGAAAAGGACAAAAGAACAAAGTTGCTAGAAATTCCTAATTTAAAAAAGGCATATTGAAAGTAAAAGGTTCTATGAAAAATATAATTCAGGATGCCATGTAAATATCAGAACTTCTGAAGTAAACACGTAGTCACCTGAGACAAAGAATGCAATCCACTCTTCAAAAGAGAAATTTTGTTTCACACAAGGAATGTTGCAGCTTTGTGTTTCACACTTCTGTATTTCCAAGACCTCTGCCCCTGAAATTTGGGTTTGGAGGCCCAGTGCCAGCGGCTTCTTTTATGTTTTGGACCTTGCTGCCCTGAAACCACTTCTGTGCTGCACAAATAAAAAGTGAGGGCAGCTGAAAGAAGGAAACCCTACTCTGATTGCAGCAGGTCCAGTGAAGAACTGCTGAGTAATTGTTGGCAACCTTTTCCTTCTGTCGAGTGCTCATTTCCACAGCCTGTAAGTGCTGATGCTACAGGCCTTGGCAAGAAGGAACAAGGGCCCTTGAGGAAATATAAATTGCTTTGGGATCATCTTCTATGTGGCAGCCTAATTACAGAAATGTGCCTGGTACAAAGAGTGCTGCACACACAGCAAAGGGAGGTGTTGGTGATCAATGGGAAGAAGGCACAGCTGTCTCCAGGGTCTCACAGGGCTGCAGGGCTGTTAGCACAGGACTAGGAACTATTAACATGTCAGAACACAAGACCTCATATGCCTTGGCAGGTTCAAATCCTTTTCTAGATGCTTCCTTGGGATGTCATTTCATGTCTTGGGCCAAGCTCCTCATGGCACTTAGGTTTCTCAGTTTATGGATAAATTCCTTTTCTCCAGACTCCCTTTTCTTCATGTAGGAATTTATCAGATTCAGGAGTATCTCCTACAAGGGCCCCAGGATGTGGCACATGGGCTCCTTGATTCTGACTGCTGAGCTGCTGTAATATCAGTAATTTTATTATATTTTTTAAGACTCTGTCTCTTTTCTCACAGCCTTGAGTGGAGCAGGCACGTAGCCGGGGCAGAGGTTTTGCCATTAACTCGGTGACATTAGTGAGATAAAGGGTCTGGAATATAAAGCCCCCCTGGAGAGGCTGTGGCAGCCCATGGCCGCGCCCCGCACGGTCCCTGCGGTGTCAGACCCACATAGGCACGGTCACACTCCCACCTAGTGGCTGCCGCACTCACACGGGAACTCAGTCCTGCCGGGCTGAGCTTGGATGTCAGCGAGAATTTCTGCACCCAAAGGGCTCTCAAGCCCTGGCACAGGTAGTCACCATCCCTGGAGGGATTTAAAGGATGTGTAGAAGGGGCACTGGCCTTGGCAGTGCTGGGGGAACAGCTGGACTTGATGATCTTAAAGGTCTTTTTCAACCTAAATGAGTCTGTGATTCTGTGTAATAAGTAGCGAAGTTTTCTCTGAGAGAAGATCCAAACTGGTCCCCCAACACTGTTTATTCCATATTCTTCAGCAAGGACAGTGACTTGCAACTGGATGGAAAGCTCCCAGCAGCTTATTCTGGGCTGAACTGGCTGGAGCTCTCCTTGGCCTGGGCTGCCAACCGCAGCCCCCCCACAGCTTTCCTACTGAGGGGTCCCAGAGTTTCATCAGGGTCACCAACCTGGACCAGAAAGCCAAGCTGGTGGAGGTCTGGGGTGGGCAGATACTGCACAGAGACATTTAGACGTATGGGAAGGATAAGAAGGTGCTAAGAGGTCTCTGAATGGCAGCAGCCCCTCAATTATGGCACTTTCTAATGCTCAAGGTATGGCACATCCTCCTGGAAGGTTTTGGGTCTATCCTGGTGCTGATGATACAACCTTTTGGAGGCACAGGAGGCAAGGAGCAAACCCTGAGGAGTCTGGCTCTTGTTAAGCTACTGTTCATAACACATTGGGCACCTTCACTGGAATCTGTCAGAGCAGACACTGATCTGCCTTGCTGTCCTCCTGCAACCTCCTTTGTTCCCTGGATCAGTTTGTGCAGCTGGGATTCTGATCTGGAGAGTCCTCTTTGTAACCTCTGTGAGGGACACGAGAGGTGTTGATCTGCTTAGCTTCAATCTCTCTTTGAATGGGCAGCAGATAATCTCTTTAGAACAAGTAGGGCAGTGGAGGGATGGGGCATGTGCCAAACTAGGAAAGAAAATCTTAAAAATGTTTTCTTTTTAATGTGCTTCACTATTTCTTTGAAAACAAACCTTTACAGTGTGATTTGATTAAAGTTAATATAAAGCAAAATATTAAAAGGCTGTGTACTAGTCTGTCTGGAGATGAGGCTTCTCTCCAACCTGGGCATTTTAAAAGAGGTTTTGGGCCTGAGCTGGTCCTTCCCTGGCCCTGGGGAGCTGCCCATTGCATGCACAGGGCTGTGGGCAAACTGTGCTATGGCAGTGATGATGATTGCTGGGCTTTTAGAGGTGTCAGCCTGAATCACATAAAATTTGCCTCACCATCATGATTAGAATCTCAGCTGTGATTTTAACCAATGTCAAAAATATAATTCTTCAAGGGGTTTAACCTCTTTTTGTGTTGTTGTTTCAGGGCCGAGGCCTGAGATAAAAAAAGGAAGATGAGACATGTCATGGAATGGAGGAAGCCTGTAACTCACGTTTGCTGCCCCTGCAGTCAGAGAGACAGCAGAGATGGGGGATGTCACCACTTCCAGGAAACCCCAGCAGCAGCAGCTGCCACCAGAGCAGCAACCAGCTTGCCACAGGAAAAGTACATATGGCAGGACCAACACGTGAGGTGTTTGTCCTTGCCAGCCATGTGATCAGAAGGGGCACATCCCATCGCCACAGAGCTCCATCTGTGGTACTCAGCTGCACCCCAAGGGTGAGTTGCTGACCCCAAAATACTGATTATACTCCCAGTGACACCACTCAGGGCTGTGAACCCAAGGCTCTGTGGTGTGGAGCATCCACTCACCTTCTGCCAGGGGGTCCAGGGTGTGGATCATGAGCTGGACGATGGTGCCGCGCATCTGGGAGTTGTGCAGGGAGGCCGAGCTGCTGCCCCGCTGCAGGACTGGCCCAGGCTGTGGGAAGGCACAAAGCCAGTCAGGTCCAGCTTCCTTGTCCTCTACATCAGACAGGGCCTCTCCAGGCCATGGGGCAGCAATTCAACAGCAGCAGAGGAATCAGCTGTTCAGTGTTTGCTATGGGAAAGGACAGACCTTGCCAGCCTCTGCTATGAGAGTCCAGAAAGAAATTTGGCCACAAAACCTGGTAAGAAGAGTCACTTTCTGAATTGTTATATGCCTGTTTTATAGCAGAGAATGAGCAGTTAAATTCTAGTTAAATCCACCTGGGAATCCTGAGCTGTCTCTCAGATTTTATAAAAATTCTTTTAAGGACAAGATTCAGCCAAGTGTCCTCTTAAGCAAACTGTGGTCATTGTGCCTGATATGACACAGGCTTTGGTCCAGGTTTCTTGACATGGGAGTTGACACTTTTATTTATGACCTGACATGGGGAGAGATTCAAAATCCTATGACTTTAGATCCCTGTAAAGTTGCTTAGACCTACCTGAAGCTTTCTCACTTCTGGTGGCTTCATTGTTCCATCATCTACAACAGCTCTGGTGCTTGTCTGCAAACAATGAAGAACAGAAATGACCAATCACCTCTGCTGCTTCAGCATCTAATGATCCTTCAGGCTGCTGCCTGTGTAGAAGTGGCACAGTGGCACAAATGTCCATGGATGTTGCTGAAAGAGCCAAAGCCATGAGCCTCCTTAAAGCCATTGGTTTCTGAGAAAAACAGGACCTCCCAGTGAGGATGCAGACACCTGGGGGCAGGCTCACAACTGATTCCTGTAGCTACAGACAGAGCCAGACTTCATCCCCAAACATCTGTATCCTTACTCATTTTCCAGCAGAGTGAAGGTGCAAAGGGGATTTTTACAATGATTAGCATTACTTTCCTTCATTTATTATTTCTGTGATTATTTTTTCCCAAGGGATAGGTTCAGCAGCCCTCTGTTATGCTACTAAACATTAGTGAGAGTTCTCTGGAAACTTCAAGTGCAGGGCTGGATTCAATTTGTGATGCTTGGTGATGTTGACAGTGATGTGTGTGTGTCTCTGCAGTTTCTTGCATGTGTATCTCACTGGATAACCCAGGAGCTTTCAGGACTCCCAGCTATGAGCACTGGCTGAACAACAAATCAGGAGTAGGAAAGAAGCAGTTTCTCAATTCTGAGTCACTTCAAGTATCCTCACTCTCCTTTATCTGCTTCCTTCCTTTCCTTAAATGATATGGAGTACTAGGATGGGAATGCAAAGCATGCTTGAGGGCCAGGGACACATCTGACTAGCAGAGCATGCAGTGCCAGGGGACAGTTTGAAATCTGCTGGAATGGCATTGGGTTTGAGCACTTCAGTCTGGCTGTCAAATACTGCCCAGGAGAGCAGGAATGGTTGCTAAAGCTGCCAGATGCCTTTCTGTGCTGCTCATCAGGTAATGAGTGATATCATCAGCATCCCAGCAACACATCTGGCTTCAGGGAGGGAAAAGAGAATTTCCTCCAACATCTCTCAGCTGCAAGAAGCTGGGACAGAAGCCTTACTCCCTGTTTACCATAATTGTCTGATCTTATTTCCAGACCAAGAATGTGCTTCTGCAAGTGTTCTTTTTGAAACTTCTTTACAACAACCAAATAAGCAAAATACCACACACGTCTTTGAAAGCAGCTGAGATATTCAGTAATTTCACAGGTAGAACCCCCTTTTAGTGATGTTCTCTAATTTCTTAGAAACTCTCTAGTTTGCATTTCCCCCATTCTAAAACCGTAATTATTGACCAGTACCCATATTCTGAGGTTCAAATATGTGCTTTGTGAAGGAGATGCAGGGGTTTTTTTTGTGGTTTGCACTAGAAAGTTATTTCCAACTTGCCCTCTGAACTCTAAGAACACCAACCTTCTGCATATGCTCTGGTGATGCTGCCTGCACAGCATTTAGCTTCTTTTTCAGCTCCTGCTTCACCCATTGCTCTAGGAACACATTCTGTTTCATGGTGAACACGTATGTGGCATAGGCAGTCAGTAAAAGGAGGCTTTCCCACCAATCAATGACACTGTCTAGGAAAAACAGGATGAGCATCAGTAAGTCTACAATGTAGAATGAGACGTCTCTAAATAAGGGCCACCATGTCAGGTGGAGTATCTGCCTTGAGAAGAGGGCACAGGTGCCAATGACAAAGAGGATATTAAACACTGCTGAGCCCACAATGGTACCGATGCCGACATTGCTGTGGGAGATGAAGACACCTATGAGGGACGTGAAGAGTTCTGGTGCTGATCCACCTGCTGCCATGAAGGTGGCTCCAGCCACATCTTCAGAGATCTGCAACTTCTCAGTGATCACTCCCAAAGCAGGGACAAAATACTCATCACACACTATGGCCAAGGCCACAAACACATACATCATGCCAAAGATGTGAAGTACAACCCACCCTTGTCTGCGTTCTTCCACACTGAACAGGTCCTGGGGGTATTCTCCTTTGGACTCATAGGGTGGTTTTTCATCTGGGGAGCTTTCACTGGCATTTTCTTGCTGTGGTGTTGTACCCACTGATGTAGGGATGGGCACAGTTGGCTCAGGATCCACATAGATACAGTGCCTTATTTTGGGTGCTGTGGCATTGCCTCTTACAGCAGTCTTGTTGCTGGGGAGGTCCCTGGAAGTCACTCTGACAGGGTCCATGGGTTGGGGGGCTCTGTGTGATGCTGGAAGGGCAGAGGGGCTGAACTGGAGCTGGTAGAAAGAGAGGACCAGCACTATGGAAAGCAAGAAGATGATTTGGTTCCTCCGTAGCCGCCTCCTCCGTGGTAAATGCATTTCCTAAAGGTTCAAAACTCAGGCCAGTGTCCAGAAGCCACTGAAGACTTCACTTGGTCAGCAGTTTGCTGATCTGGAACATCAGGAGTGGAACTGCACAGCACAAAATGGGGAATCCTGCAAAAGAAAATACGGTGTGAAAAACAAAGTACTGCAATTTTCCACCATTTGGGCAGCAACGCTTCACTGACTTCTTGTTTATTTTTCAATAAAAAGAAATGGACTTAAGTGAGTAAAGAGAGATCTAGATCCAGGTTTAAATCTATTTTTTAAATATGACTGTAGGTTATGCTGATTAATAATCAAAGGTTTGGCTTATTTGAGAGGAGTTGGCTGAGACAGTCCAATCCAAGCTGAATTCTCAGGAGCTGGCAAGGACTATATTTACCAGGGTCCATTTGTTACTCTCTAATATTATCAATTGGGTCAGTGTTCTTCAGGAGAAGTGGATATGGCTTCTGTCAAGGAACCAACTTTAAATTGCTAAAATTGATGCTCTGAGGACAAGACCAAGCTGTTCAAACCTCCCTCCTAAACCAGTTATTCACCAAAATAACCTCAGGAGGATGAAAACTGGTTTAGAGTTCCCAGTGATGCTACTCCATGGCTTTCCAGCCTTTCACTCCCCAGGAAACTATCCAAGCAAGGGTGAGTTTTTCCTTTCAGTTTGAGCAGAGGGTGAGGAAGATGTGGTTCTAGTAAAAGTGGGGGTGCTGAGCAGCCTTTTTGTTTCTATGACTACATCTTTCCATGGGGTTTCTGTAGAAATCAGAACTGGCAAAGTGGAATTCTAATCATACCTTTTATTAGGGGGTAATTAGCATACCTTGCATAATTATGTGAACAGCATTTAAAGAGGGAGAGAAATTGTAAATGCCAGAGTGACCGTCCCTGCAGCTGTGGCAGCACAGGGACAGGGATTTGGGGCTGGACAGAATTTACCCTTCAGCACTGCTTGAATGTTTCACCTTAGAATGACACTCTTCATGGATTCTTTTTTCCCCAGAGTGGGCATGTTACATTATTCTTTAGCTGTGAATTACTCTTTAGATGTGAATCATAGTTTGCTAAACCGTTCTCAGATAAGCTCAGCATGCAAGTTACCACACATTTACCCTCTTGCATAACACTCAGGGAAGTTATCAACCTAAATTTCTTGCAAAACAGGCAATCTTAATTTAAATAGCTGGCAGGATCACTAAGGCAACAGTAGGAGAGGGTCATGGGAGTACCTAGATAAATAGATGATACAAGCTTTGCTTTTCATGCATAAAAAGAAAATAAACATACATGTGACAGAACTGCACAACAGGTATAACAAATGCATGTTATGAGAAAATAACTCTCTGTAACAAGGACAGGAGAGTTAAAAGGATGGCACAGAGAGAATGCAGTTATGCACACGCTCCTATTTAAACATTTGTTTTATTTCTCCTCTCCAAATCAAGCTGCTTAAAAAAGACATCCAAAGCTAGGATCAGTTCTAAGAGCTCCTCAGCCTTTCACAATTCCTGACCAGAGAAATTGTTTCTCTAGTCTTGTATGTTTAGGTCAACTCCTATAAACTCCTTTTCTCACCTCCAGTCTCAGTAACACGAGAACCAAAGCAATCCCACAAACCTCCCCAGCCTACCTTCCAAAGGTCTGTCCAGGAGGAAGGGGAGTTCCAGCAGTTGAGTGTAGTGCTGGAAGCTTCTTTGGTACTTAACAGTCAGATGGGAGATGCTGTTGCAGAGACGGGCAGGTGAAAATGATCCCATTTTCAGGATGTGTCCTCTGCCGGCAGAGCCCTAAAACAAGAGCAGGTCAGGTGTGAAGGACATGTTAGTGGAGGAATTCCCAATCCAGTTTAATACCCGCAGCCCCTAAGAAGATTAAATAGTATTGTATAGATTTGGGTCTATCTCTGAAGCCAATACCTTTGTCTGCTACCACAGGTTATTCTCAGTGTGAGGGCAGGTGATTATCCCCTTCACAAACTCCTGGACTGAAGCACCAGCCATGGGCACGGATCACCCTCACGGCACTGGCAGCGGGTAAATCACATTTATAAACACTTCTAAACAAGGCACATGGAGCTGTATTTTGAGGCATCTCCTATGGCTGATAGGCCAGATGCCAGACAAGCAGCTCTGCTGGTCTTTGCCACAGTATGTGTCTACTTTGCAGACCCAGAGGGAGGTTTAAAACTCACTGACTCCTGGAAAAATCCCTCAGGGCTTGTGCCAGGAGGGAGGGAGCAGGGACCTGGGGATGTGCAGTCCCGCAGGGGAAGAAATAACAATATCCCTGGCCAAGGACTTAACAGCCACAACAATCTAATAATCAGATTTATCGCAGGGAAATTAGAGAATTATGATTTGATTTTGAGTCCCTCATGCCAAGAAGCACATGAAGTTGCTGGAGCATGTCCAGGGAAGGGAACGGAGCTGGGAAGGGTCTGGAGCAGCTGAGGGGCTCAGCCTGGAGAAGAGGAGCTCAGGAGGGACCCTGTGGCTCTGCACAACTCCCTGAGAGGAGCGGACAGCCGGGGGGATTTGGGATCTGCTCCCAGGGACCAGGGACAGGAGGAGAGGGAACAGACTCGAGTTGTGCCATGGGAGGTTTAGGTTGGATATTAGGGAAATGTTCTCTGCTGAAAGCTTTGTTCAGCACTGGAACAGGCTGCCCAGGGCAGCGGTGGAGTCCCCATCCCTGGAGAGATTTAAAAGCTCTACAGATGTGGCGCCTGGGGACGTGGCTTATGGTGGCCTTGGCAGTGCTGGGGGAATAGTGGGAATTGATGGCTTTAGAGGGCTTTTCCAGCTAAACTGTTCTGTGACTCTCTGACAATTTTAAAGCAAACTTGTCAGAACACACAATTTCAGGAGTAGATCCAGTTTTGCACTGGAATTTATCGCCTCCCGCCCCCTACTCCCACAGGTACAGAACCGGGAGAAAGAGGCGCACTGCCCAGCTGGAATGCTTATTAATAAACCCTTCTCCACACACAGCTGTTATTTGTGGTAATATTTGATGAGGGCACCACATTCCCCCAGAACGGACATGTCCCACTCCCGCTTCCCGCGGGGTGCCAGCCCTCATGGGTTGCGTGAGGCGCTGAGGCGCGGTCCTTCCCGCGCGGGCCGCGCTTTCCGGGGGAGCGCTTTCCGTGCACACGCATGGCGGCGCGGCGGGCCGGGTGTGCAGCACTATTTCCCTTCCGCCGCCCCGCTCCGTGCCGCCGCCGCCGCTCGGCCCGGGAGCGCCCCGGGCAGCGCCTCGCTGAGGGCGAAGGTTTGGAGGGAGGGCTGGATCCCTGCCCGACCGCGCTCGGAGCGCCGGGGCTGCGCCCTTTCCCAAGCGAGGCGCAGCTCCTGCCGTCTGCAGGCCTTGCTGTGCACCCAGCTGGAAATGCTGTGTGGGGCTCAGCGTGCATTCACTGAATCTGTGCTCAGTCCCTCGTTTTGAGGGGAAAAAGGGTAATTGTCGCTTCTCCCCGGGGTCAGCGTGAGGGGCGATGCGCGCGGCTCCACAAGTGCAGCTTTGGTAATGTTTGTGCCTTTCCGTCCCGCTGCAGGCAGGTGATCCCGTCGGTCCCGTCCGTGAGGGCGGAGGAGCGCTCGCCATGCCCACGGTGGTGGTGATGGACGTGTCGCTGTCCATGACGCGGCCCGTGTCGGTGGAGGGCTCCGAGGAGTACCAGCGCAAGCACCTGGCTGCCCACGGGCTCACCATGCTCTTCGAGCACATGGCCACCAACTACAAGCTGGAGTTCACGGCCTTGGTGGTGTTTTCATCCCTCTGGGAGCTGATGGTGCCCTTCACGAGAGACTACAACACACTCCAGGTAGGGGGTGTGAACACTTAAAGCAATAAACCGTCGCTATTATTTTTATAAAACAGCCACTTGCACCACCTAAGCAGGGTGAAATTGTGGGATTTGGTATCATCCTGTGCACAATGTCATGAATTGAGTGGGTTTGTCCGTATTTTAAGGGTAGGTCAAATCAGTGTTTTTAAACATTGAATTTTGCCAGTTGCACCTTTGCAGGTGAGCACTGGGGTGTGGCTGGTTGACTCTAAAATGGCATGGAGGTAAAGATGGGGTGGAGGGAAGGGCTGCCTGATGAAGCTCTATAACTGGTTCTGAGATGTCCCTGTTTTTATCTGTAGTTGTTGGTTTGCTCCTGATAAAGGATGCAGCCAACAGGACCATTTAGAAAGGCTTCAAGTCAAGTGATTTGGTAGAGAGAAGCTGCTGTTGAGAGAGAGTGTGTGAGTCAAAACAGTGCAAGAGTGAGAATAAGTGATTTTGGGCTTCACAGATGTGTTGGGAAGTTGGGAGCAGGAAATAGAAAGGAGAAAGTCCAGGAGGGAAATTTCACATGAATGCAGCAAGGCACTGGAGCCTCTGAATCCAGTCAAAATGGTACATTTATATCTGACCCTCACATGCAGGAGGAAATGACACATTGCTATCACAGGGCACCATGGTTTAGGTTTGTCCATGGGGCAAAGAGATTTTGAAAGCTGTTCTCTGTTATGTTTGCAGTTTAGCAGGTGAGTGCCAGTGTATCCTCTCTGATTGATTTTTCACTTCCCCACGAGTTCATTTGAGTAATTTTGCAAGCCAGGAGTCCAGCCAGGCTCCTTTAGGCAAGTTCATCTCACAGCTGCACTCTGGTGATACTGTGTTAAGTGTGAGGTTTTCACTTTTAGGAGAAAAGCTGGTTTATGGATGCAGATGTGAGTTTTGGGTTTGTTACTCTCTCTCTGCCAAACAGTTTTTGTGAGACCAGCTCCTTGTGGTCTCTGTGAATCTCTGAGAAGATTAAGCTGCTCTGACACCTTTCAGGATTTTCTCAGCTAAATGTTTTCCTTTAAATGCTGCCTCAGGTTTCCACTTTTTTAAGACATGCAGAGGTGTTTTTTCACTTTTAAAGAGCTGTGTTGATAATGTTACAGTTCCTTCAAAGCCATGAGTGACTGCTGGGTGTCTCCTGGCAGGGATAATCCCTCAGCAGTGACTGTGGTGTTTGTCTTTGCAGGAAGCCCTGAGTAACATGGATGATTATGACAAAACCTGTTTGGAGTCGGCCCTGCTGGGGGTTTGCAATATTGTCCAGCAGGAATGGGGAGCAGCAATTCCTTGCCAGGTATGGCTGATTTCACTGGTTTAAGTTCTCTGCATGTTTAGTTATCCCTGGCAGGAAGATTGGAACTTGGTGATCTTTAAGGCCCCTTCCAACCCAAACCATCCTGTGATTCTGTGACTGGTTCTGTTCCTGTGAGTTGCACATAGAAATGTAAATGTAGTTTGAAAATTTGGAATGCTTTCAGGCATGCTGTTACTGCAAAACCACAAAGAATTAGTATTTTGGCTAAACCTGCAATATGAACAGAAGGTGATCTTTATAAAAATATTCAGCAGCAAAAAAACTGAGACTGTTTCCTGCCAATTGTAGTGCAGTGGTTTATAAAATGTGGCTCAGGAACACTGCTGTGCAGGCCTGGTGTTTGATCTGGATGCAGTGTGCTGTCCCAGGATCCTCAACTCCATTTGGAAAGGGTGTAGTCCCACATGCAGGAGCCTCTCCCCTCCAGTTCTTGATGGTTTCCAGGGCTATGACAATTCCAGCTCTGAACCAACAGCGTGGGGCTGCTGTAGAGTGTGTTTTGATCTGACTTCTCTCCCAAATGAGTCATTTGCCATGCAGCTGCTCACACACCCCATTCAGCACTCCAAGCTCTCAGCTTTCCAAATCTGCTGCCTCTTATGGCAGAGTTTGCTTTTAACCCTCAGTTTTCTGAGACACTTGATTGAAGTTCAGTAATTTTGCAGCTCAGTGAGCTGGGAAGATGCTTGAGGCAATATTCCTTAAGGAGAAAAAGGATAGTGCTTCATCATGCAACACAGACAAAAGGCACGTTGAAACAGCAAAAAACGTTCAAAGCAAAGAACAAGAAAGATGTGAAAACCAAGCAGAGATTAGACCTCAACTATTTTGCCTCTCATTTGTGTCATGGCTCGTTTTACTGGCATTTCAACTGCTGGGGTGGTGGAGGGCACTGGGGAGTGTGTTGTGCAGCCTTGGAGTAGTGGAAAACATCACTGACGAGCACCAGCTCTGAGGAGACTGCAAGAGAGAGTGAAGATGGAGAATACAAATCTGGATGTAGCAGTTACACATGGAGTTTCAATTGGATTTGATTTTCCTTACCTACCAGCCAGAAATCATGCCTGCTGTTGCCATGCAGGATTGAAGGAGCAGCTCTTTTACTACTCTGGAAGTGACTGGATCACATCTGAGTGTAAATAATCCCATTATTCAGTGTAATTAGTGCAGGTTTCCACTAGGATTGACTGAATGTGCAAGTGAATGGAAAAGGGTGTGTTTTTGCTATAGTAGCTCTTTTTCAAACTGTGAGCATACTGTAGCTGTATTTGCAAAGAATTAAGATCACATATTATCCTTTTCTGAAGTTTCTGTGGCTTGTAGTGGAAGTTGAGTTGCTCTCCAGATTCTGCAGAAGAAATAGGTTTAATCATCCATCTGAAAATACACCTGGAATCCTTGAATCCAACAGCTCAGCTTTTCTGGCTGTGTAGTTACTGTGCTTCTTAGTGTACATTTAAAAATGAAATGTACGAGATTCAAATTTTAGTGCAATCCCCTAATGCCAAGAAAACATTTGTTTCCCATGTACACCGTGTAAATCACCAGGGTCTAATCTTCAATTTCTCCTTGCTGTGGGGCTTTTCCTGGGAATTCTGCTTGGCAGCCCTTTGGCTGGAGGAAGATGCGGTGGGAGCAGGGATGGATTTTCGGTGGGAGCACGTGCTGCAGGAAGGCTCCCGCAGGGTGTGGGGGTTCGGGTGCCGCTGGAAGTGTCTGAGTTGTCGCCGGTCCCTGCAGGTTGTCCTGGTCACCGACGGCTGCCTGGGCATCGGCAGAGGCTCCCTGCGCCACTCCCTGGCCACCCACAGCCAGCGCAGCGACAGCAACAGGTTCCCTCTGCCCTTCCCGTTCCCGTCCAAGCTCTATGTCATGTGCATGGCCAACCTGGAAGAGGTGATGTCTTGTTCTTTGTTGCATTGGATAATTGTTGGTCTTCTCTGAACTGACGACCAGGTCAGCACAAAACATTGCGTTGATGTTCTTGTGCTTAAGGTTTAGTTGATGTTCTGGGTGAAAGGGAATTTAAGGTTTATTGTTGCACTGTTATTATCTACTACTTTTGCATTATTACCATAATCTTTATAAATCATGTCAGTTTGTCCCTGGGGAAAATTATGGAATTTTAATTTCTCTGGTTATATTATTACTGAATTAATTACATTGAATGCTTTTGGGGCTCTTCTTAATCTGCAGTTAAATTCTTGTATAAATTATTTGTGTTGCAAAGATGCTCAACATTTATAACAAGTCACTGTATGTAGAAATGTGAGAGGAGAAAATTGAAGCCAGCTTCAAACCAGCTTCCCTTAGTTTGGAAGGAAAGATGCCAATTTTTCTTCCTTCTTTCTCTTGCAAATTTCAATCACAGCTTTAAAAATTTTCACAGGAGTTAGAATTCTTCTGCATAAACACTGTTTAAAGAGAAGCTTATTTGTCTAATATTCCTTAGATTCAGTTTTATTAATAGCATTGCTTTTGATTTGACACCTGTATTCTTGTGTCCCTCACAGATGCTTAGGCATCAATTAGATATATCAGCCTCATGATCTCTCTCAAAGATGATCCTTTTGATTAACCTGGTGGATTGAAGCACTGTTTGCATCTCAAAATAACTGGGAAAATATTTAAAATAAATAATCTATTTCTGATAAGTAATAAGAGAACATTGCCTGCAAGACAAAGAATCTTGATTTATTTGGAAAGGAGAGAGAGAACAAAAAATCATGGGAGCAACCAGTCAGATGCTTTTTGCTGTGTTGTGTATATTTTCTTTAAAAATACTGTTAGTACTGGTTAGTACAAAAGAGAATAAAAAGAACACTCAACAAAAATATTTCCCTTTATTTTTCTGCAGCTTCAAAGCACAGATTCTTTAGACTGCCTGGAACGGCTCATTGATTTGAACAATGGGGAAGGGCAGATTTTCACCATTGATGGCCCCCTGTGCCTGAAGAATGTGCAGTCCATGTTTGGGTGAGCACTCTTGTAGATAACAGAACTCTGGGAAGGTCCCCAGTTGGTATCTTGAAAGGAAAACAAACACAATAAGAAATCTGGTGATATGTGATGTTCTAATTAAACTCTTTTTTTTTTTTTTTTTTTTTTAATTTATTTTATGATCTTGTTAACTGTAATTTCATCTTGGCCTTCACTGGTTATGGTCAATATTTATTTTAGTCATTGTAACCAAACCATAGCATCTGCTTATGCTTGGCAGATAGAAGACTGTAATTTCCATAATTATTGTTAATTTGCCATGAGTGAGATAATGCTGCTTTGTTTCATAATTTAGCAACACTAGAACTATTGAATTAACTGTAGTTAAAAAAAGGTTTGGGAGCTTAATTAGTGTGTTTTAGACAAACTATTTTTCATTTGATATGTATTGTGTTTTCCTTAATAACTGTGTTCTAGAAAGCTAATAGACCTGGCTTATACACCATTCCATGCTGTCCTCAAGTGTGGCCACTTAACATCTGATGTGCAAGTATTTCCCAGACCAGAGCCTTTCATTATAGATGAGGAAATAGACCCCATTCCTAAAGCAATTAATACAGGTAACAAATCTTTGATTGCTTTTTTACTAAAATCCATTTGGTTTCTTCCATTTCGCCACCACCTCTCATCCTGTGTAGTTATTGCTTTGTCTCTGCAAGGATCAGTCTCTGATTGTGTAATTTTTTAGTGTATGTGTGACACCAGGGGACAAAAATATCATCCTACTTCATCCATATATACCTGGTTAAAGGGCTGGAGTAGGGTAGAGGCACTTTCAGAGCTCAGAGTACCAATTTCTAAAGGTAGAGACTGGAAGACAGCCACAGGCTGCTTTCCATGAACACCCTCATAAGCTTCAGGTAGGAGAAATTATTTTAAAAAACAACTGTGCAAAGAAAAACCTTCCCAGCCCTCCCGTTAGTGGACATACCTCTCATGAGTAGCAGGTATTTGGGTTTTCTCTTTTGGAATTTACAAGACAGCAATGAATTGGGTACAGTGTAAATATCAAGGTGTCCTGTTGTGTAACTGTCCAGCAGCACAGCTCATGGGCAGCAGTCTGTGTGTGCTGAAAGTCATCTTCAAAAGCAGTGTGTTTTTATGTATTTCTAACTTTATGTATTTGTAACTTCAACTCCAGTTGAGTTTGGGTTCTCTTGTGCTACCTTTAGTCATTGCTTCAGAAAACCTGGTGGTGCAAGAAGGGGTGATTTTTAAATTGGCTCTGAATACATTTCAGTTATTTCCAAGTGTGACTTAAACTGGCTTGAATCTGATTTAAATCTGTTGTTTCCCTGCAGATCTAGAAATTGTTGGGTTTGTAGATATTGCTGACATTTCCAGCCCTCCTGTCTTGTCAAGACACTTGGTACTGCCCATTGCACTTAACAGAGGTGAGCAAGTTGGTTTATTTCAGCATACACTACTTTAAGCTTCCCTTGTAATGTGATTTAGACTGGAAGTACAGGCTTTTTTGCTTTATCAGAATACCAGATGTCATATTTGTGTGACTGCATTAAAATTAAAACCCTCACCACAAACTCTCTTATTTTGCATACTGTGTTCTTTGTGAAGTTCATAAAAGGAGCAGGGTCCTTACAACATCATTATTATTAGAACATGCTAAACTTCCAGTTCAGAATAATAATGAGCCATGAAATATGTGGTGCAAGATGAATATTTAATGCCCTTGGGTACAATGCAGTGGAATATTTATGTATCATTATTGTGCCACTTTGCCCAAGCAGTTCATTCTGCAGCTGTTTGTTTTACAAAAGTATTAATTAACTCTTGCAGGCAGACAGTAAAGGGTGGTGTCATGGAAACAGAACTCTTGTGTTTGAATTTGTTCTCATGTTTTCTCTTTGTTTGCTTTGATTCTTCCCCAGAGGGGGATGAGGTTGGACCTGGGATCACAGATGACACTGAAGATGAGAATTCAGCTAATCAGATTGCTGGGAAAATCCCCAACTTCTGTGTTTTATTACATGGCAGCCTGAAAGTGGAAGGCATGGTGGCTCTCGTCCAGTTGGGGTATGGAGCTGGATGTCTGCCTGAAAAATCTCTTACTTTGCTCTTTTAGGCTTTATTTATAAATTATGTTTATTTATATCTGTGTTCTGTTCAGAACTCTGCACTGCTAGACTAAGCTGTGGCTTTTTAATTGCAGATTTGTTTCTGTCAGTACAAATTGCAAACATTGAGCCTCCACACAGTGAGAGGGAGGCACATTCTAGGCAGAGGGGTGAAAGATATTCAGCATTTGAAGGTTTGCTCTTTTCCACAGGCCAGAGTGGTATGGAATGCTTTATTCACAAGCTGATAGCAAAAAGAAATCAAACCTCATGATGTCACTCTTTGAACCTGGTCCTGAGCCCCTCCCATGGCTGGGGAAAATGGCACAGCTTGGCCCCATTTCAGGTACTGGTCACATTCCTCTGAATAACTTACACATTCAGTGTTGTATGAATGATCTTGACAATTCTTAATTGCTAAGTCTATAAATTTCTTCTTTCTCCCAGATGCAAAAGAAAATCCTTATGGGGAGGATGACAATAAGAGCCCTTTCCCTTTGCAGCCCAAGAACAAGCGCAGCTATGCTCAGAATGTCACTGTCTGGATCAAACCCAGTGGCCTCCAGGTAATGATCCAGGTCATGCTGCTTTACCTGGAGCAGCAGGAACCATCTCAGCAGGAGCTGCAGTCTGTGCATGTCTTGCCCATTTAATGTAATTGCTTTATTGCTTTTCTTTCATTTTTATAAACACTGCATCTTTACAATGTCATGATTAAAATGCAATCAGAAGGCATAGCTTGTTTAATGAGAGCTGTGTCTCCAGTGGAGCATCTGGCTTGGTTTATTGAATTTAGTATAATTACCAGTTATGTTTCAGTCTTTGTGAGTTGCAGTCTTGTCAATGGTCAGGATAATTTATCCATAAAGAGTTGGGGGTTGTTCTGCAGTTCCCCCAGAAGCTGCCAAGATTTTTTTTTTTTCTCTTTTCTGCAGACTGATGTACAGAAGATCTTGAGAAATGCAAGAAAACTCCCTGAAAAAACACAAACCTTCTATAAAGTGAGTAAGCTTCCAGGCTGGCCTAAGTTTGATCCATAGTGATGGTGGTGCATTTGACAGAGGAACCACACTGTGTGCTCAGTGCAGGCTTGCAGTGCTCTAGACTGGTTAGGTGAGACAAGGGGGTCTCATTGCAGTGGTCTGGCACTACATTTTCTGGCAGAGATGTGTCATGTCTACAAGTGCCTCTCATGACCTCTGCTACTTCCATGGTGAATTTTTATGCTGTTGTCCAGGCAGAAATTAACTGAGGGATCAGAGAGGAATAGGAACACAGATGGTCATTCTGAGTCTTGAAAATGTCTCCTCCATTTTATCTACAACTGAAGCAGAGAAAGACAAAGTTCCAGGCACATTTGGCCACACCATAATGATCCATAAGCAGACTGTAGCTGGAGGCAATTATTCCTCTTGCAAGCTTAGTGCTGAAGCAGTTTGGTATTGCAGCCTCCAGAGACCTGAAGAATGAATACCCTGCCTAAGTGCCCATAAGCACTGTTCAGTTTATAGGGAAGAAAAATCAATGTATCCACATTTTACTGGACACTGTGGTTAAAGGCAGCAGTCAGTCACTGAAGCCTAAGCTGCAGCCCTGCTGGGACACAGACAAAGCAGGCAGATACAATAGCTGAATGCACAAAAGGAAGAAGTAAAGATTTATAGAAAAGGATCAAGGAAAGACCACTGTTATCTTCAGCCCTGATTTTCTATCCATGAGAAGCTGGGCAGTTTCCAGCAACTGCACTGTGAGTAACATCACCTTTAAAAACAGACACAAGAAACCCACGTTTGATGTGGATGCTTGGAGTGCCTTTAAAAGGGATTTTGTGTCTTTGCAGGAGCTGAACCGTTTGCGGAAGGCAGCTCTGGCCTTTGGCTTCCTGGAGCTGCTGAAGGGCGTGGCAGACATGCTGGAGAGGGAGTGCACCCTGCTCCCCGACACCGCCCACCCCGACGCCGCCTTCCAGCTGACACACGCAGCCCAGCAGCTCAAAGTGGCAAGTACCGGAGCCTCGGAGTACGCTGGCTACGAGCACAACATTGCTCCTCTGCAGACTGACTTTTCCAGTAGCAGCACTGAGAGAATGTGAAGCCTCCATTTTGGCAGCTTCTCTAGATTAAGGCTCAAGTGGTTCAAATTTTATTCTGTTTACTTTTTAGGGCCTGTTCAGTTTCTGTTTGAAGAACTCCCTATCCAAACAGGGAAGTTTTGCATCAGTGCTCTCTAAACAAACGTAGCTCGTTTGTGGTGGCTTTTAGTCAGACCTGGAAACTGTGGAAAGTGTCCCAGACCCAGTGATGGTGTTGGATGATGGGTGGAAGTTATTTGATACATGTGAGGAGAGAAAAAAAAAATGCTATTGGAGGCAGCTCTTGGGTTCTGGCCTCCACAGAATGCAGTTACTAGGTAACTGAACTTGCTGATGAAAGCATCCTAAAAGGCAGCTACTACACTTTAAACATCAACTTGATTAGTCCAAAGAAAGATGTGAGAAGCACCCTGCAAGATCAGATAGAGCTGATGTTGGGGTGTTGGCCCTGACTTTATGCCCAACTTGACAGACAGTCTGTACTGAGCATTATCACTTGCACTGCAGTGCTTATGCTTCTGAAAGTAACTTGATCTTGGGACACATGGTTTTTTATTTGCATAATACAAATAAAGAATAATTCTTCATGAAAATTTAAGTTGGATTTGTTCTGTTTTCATAGCAACCAGGCTGTGGGGCCCAAAACACTGACCTGGTGAATTGAAAGCTCAGGTCTCAGCTGTTTATCTCAAGTTAAATATCAAATTATACAACTTCCCAGAAAGTTGTGTAACTTGAAAGAACAAACAACTGAACTAAAACAAAATTTGGTTGTAAATCTTTATTAATAGAAACACATTCTTTCTGAAGGACTAAAATTCAGTAGTGTAAGATCTGTGACAGCTTGCACTAGGTACCACAATTTCACTGATGAATACATATGGATTTCGTAACAGAGGTTTAAATGCCCAGCAGAGAAATTAAAGTATGAAAGTGATCCTTGCTGTTCTATTACTCAGCTAATTCAACCCTTTCAAATACTTCAAACATAGGTACAGTGTGTGCTAAGTGAAATATTGTGTAAATAGTGCTCAACTCTCCTGAGTAAAGTAGGCTGTGCTTCTCCCAAAGAGAAGTTGTATCATGCCTCTTGTTGACAGAACACAATTTGTGAAATGCAGTGTGGAGCTTGTACTGCTTCTTTGTTAAAGTCTCCTTATAACACTATTTCATTTACAGTAACAAGCATTGGGTCCATATCACAAACCTTCTGCTATTTGTTAATTTTAATATATATAAAATAATTTTCTGGAGGGTTTCTATTGTTTTACAGTAGAAAAAGATAAATAGTAACATGGCACAAAGCTAATCTCAGCTTCAGTGTCTGTTCTGGATTGCTGGCATTGCTGTGCAGTGCCCTAGGGCAGTGGCAGTTGGGAAACAACCTGTTCATAACCACAGTACAGTTTAGGTAAACTTTCTGTATATTTCTAAACTGGGTTAAGGAGGCCAAAGGAATCTGGGATTCACTATAGGAGGCTTGGTGTGAAGAAGAACATGCTGAAATGAAGTCAGCTGAGCCAGAGCTTTCCAGGTGAGACATCAGATGACTTGAAATGTGGGAGGACCTTTGCTTTGTTGTGGTGGTGGTTTAAGCAAGCAAAGATAAATGGGTCCTTCAAACCCTGTGTGGGACCTCCCTTATTAAGATTTGATATGTGCTATCTAAATAATACAGTTTTTTTGACCCTCTGTTCCATGCCCCCAGGGGCTAGTCAAACCATACACACCAACTTCCCTGCTGCACCCCTAAATGCAGGCAGAAAAGTGACTTTGCTTGCTTGCTGAAAGCTCTAAATACAGGAACCACAGCCCCACCAGGATGGATCAGAGGGGCCCTATCTCCCATGAGAATTCCACATTCTCCCTTTGCATGGGTGGGATGGAGTTCTGTTGGGGTTGATGTGCCAGGGGAAAGCTGGTACCTATGTTCCCTTGTTTTGTTATGTTTCAGTGCTTGCTCTACCAACCAGGAAAGCCCTCAGTGGCAGCTTCCTTTCCCTAGTGACTGGATAGGATGTGTTGCTACAGGAATACACATTGGTATGGTCCACACAGAGCTCCTATTCTTTTAAGGCTCACTTAGACTAAGTTGGTAGCATTTAAATCAGCATTAGCTACTTCCAGTTTTAATTCTGCACCATCAATAATGCTGCAGAAGAAAAGGGGGGGTATGTGCTGAGTAACTTTATCCCAGTGGTGGATAAACGCCCAAACACTGCACAGTGGCCTCAGACTGCCTCCTCCTGCCATCAAGATGCCTCCCAGGAACAGCACAGGCCAGCTAAGAGCATACCCCACATCAGAAGCCCTATCTGCATGCAATATTGAAAGAGCAAATCTCCAATTAAAAGGTAAACACTATTTCTAATTAGTGCTGCTCCACTGATTATAAGCATATCATATGCAGATAATAGGATTTCTTTCTAATATGCTGGTTGACAGGATACACGTTTAAATGTTCAATGGTAAATGCCATGCATAGATGATGGAAAGGGAGCAAAATTCAGTATAAGGGAATGTTACCTGAATTCACTATGAAATCATGAAATCTAGTGTGGTCATTTCATTTTACAAAATTCTTTACATTACAGTGGGTAAAATGGTAAGAATGAGAGGCTTATCTTGTCCCCAGATGAGATAAGAAAGCATTGCAGTCCTGCTTCACTTCATCTTTCTCTTCTTTGGTCCAAGGTGCTGTTTCCTTTGCTTGTAGAGGTGACGGAAGTTTACAAATACCCCTGGAAAAGAATGAAGTGTTTTAGGCAGGATGTCATTCCATCTTTTTTATGCTAAATGGCTGTACCAAATCTAAAAAAAGATAACAGAACACAACCAACCCAACCCCCACACAACAAAATAAATTATTTAGAGGTGTGTACAGCAGGGAAAGCTAATGCAAGGGTTTTCTGGCTGGCTGAGGCAGGAGTTGCTGCACAGGCTGTTTGGTAAAGGGCTCCTTAGAAGGTTGATCTGTCACCTTTAAGAAGTTGTGACACCAGTGAGGCAGAGCTAAAGAGGATGAACCAGGTATTTCAGAGTGAAATTCAACTGAAGGGTGGCTGTAAGCAATGTCTGTCAGCAGGAGAAATCTAGTGAAAGTTCAGTTCAAAATTCTGTTAGATTGTGGTGAGTTATGGATTCCCAGCATGGGTGTGGGTACAAGGAAGTTAAATTGTGTAAATCAAGTATGTCTCAAGCAGGTTTTTTTTTCTTTAAATATACCATTTAAAGAGAGTTCTATATTGTTTCCTGGAAAAAACATGTTGCATTTGTGGTTGTACTGCAACATGTAACTGAACTCCTTTAATTTGAAATTATGTTTAGATTGCCACTACATAATTCCAAAGTTCAAATGCCCCATAAAAGGTGAAACAAAGTATACTATGGTTATAAATACATGTAAAAATTATTCCTTTAACCTTTAATTCCTTTATGCTACTAATTTGTTACCAAGATCACCTTTTTGAAGGGCTCATTGGAGGTGGGCTCCCCTCTATCACTGACAAATTTGCATGAAAAATCCACAAGGATAATGCTGAAACTCAAGCAATTTTGTGTTGCCATGGTCCCCGAGATGCAGGAATTTAATTTTCTTTGGAAAATCAAGTTATTCAGGGGAAACTGGCCTTTTTATTTCAATACTGAGAAATGTAATTAATTACTTACCTAAAAACAAAGCTATAAGATATATTTGAAGCACAAATGGAAACTGGATTGTGACGTTCAGTGGATTTGGCAATCCCAGGCTAAATTTCCCTGTTTCACTGAAGATTGGAATGGATTGAACAATACAGACAGCTGAAAGCAGAAGGTCACATCATTACCAAGTACAGATAAAATATATAATTACCCAGCCCACATCAACTACTGCAGCATAGTCCCTTCTTGTTTACCAGCACTGATTAATGACAGCAATTTTGAAGGTGTGGAACATGCAGTAGGGTGGGAAGCACCTGGCTCAGGGGGTGCAGCAGTGAACCTTCCTGTTCTCACAGACAGCTGCAGCCCCAGGGCCTGTGCCAGCAGGATTTGCCATCCAGAAATGCCCCAGCAATGAAACAGGCACACTCCTCTCCCTGCTCAGCATTGGGCAATGCCCAAAGCTCCTCCTGGCTCACAGACACGAGTTTGCAACACAGGAATAAGCCCCTGCCTGTCCTCTGCAGTGGTTTACAAGGTAAATATATATATTTAAGTATATATACAAGGTAAATATCAAAGTATCAAGACCTGGGAGCAGGTGTGAACCCAGGCCAGGCTGAGTAAGTCAGGCCCAGCAGACAAAGCTTTGGGTCAGCACAGCTTGTCCCATTTGTTCATGCAACCCTTCATTGCCTTGACTTCCCCCTCCAGAAAGGGAGTCTTTCCTCCAAAAGGAAGACTTATTTTCACATCAAATTGAAAATAATAATTGATTCACTATGAAAGACAAAATGCTTGTATCTGGTTCACCTCAAATCAAATCTATTTATCTGTTGTTCTATTTTACTATTTTAAGTCCAGCTGCCAAAAAAGAGATTGAGTTATTTTCCCAGCCTCAAATTCATTATTTAGTGAACTGTTTTAAGGAGATACCTTCTGCCAAGCCCCCTAAGGGGTAGAGAGGGATCCAGACAGTGTAACGGAGCCAGGTGAGTGGTTTCCATTCAATTCCAATGCAGGAAAGCATGTAATAGGGATACCTACAGTGTGAGGAGAAACAAACACCTTAAAATGGAAACTACTACTAGAATTAGTCTTGTGTATATACACTGTGTGCTCAACACAATTCCCAAATGACACAAGGATATTCAAGGCATTGTCCCTGTGGATGATGATGGACACAAAGTTTTTGGACAGTTTACAGAGCTCAAGTCATTCTGAACACAGAGATGAACTGCCTGGCTGCCTAATAAACCTTTCAAAATAGCTTCTTTTCAAAGATAAAGACCTCATTTAACAATGGAAATTCAAAGCAACAAAGAAGTAAAGCAACAGGACAGTATCACTTTCAGACTCCAGCCCTGTACCAGCTTTTGGCAGCTGAAGGAAGGCTGTGAACAATCAAGGAGCTTTAACCCTCTAGGGCCAACTCTTCCAAAGAATACAGTGATCAAAATCTTCTTTACAGAGTTCTTGGGAATGACCACTTTGTTCTGTGCACACTTGGTAGGAGGAAAAATCCCACCAACCTGAACAGCTCAGTGATACTCCAGAAATAAAATATGAAGAACACCACAGGTTTGCTCTGCATTTCCTCCAAGCTTCCAAGAATAACAAACAAAATGAAGTTTCTTCCAAATACCTATTAAAGAAAAACATATTAAGGAACATTCACTCTTCATCAAAAGAAAGGGCAAGTCCTCGCTGTCAGAAACACAAGATACCTACTCGTCCCCCATCTGAGCACACAACTAACTCACAGCTGAGCTGTGACCTGCTTCTTACAAGGAGGCATCTTGCTCTGTATTTAGGTACAATCCAAGGGATCCAGTCTTAAATCACCCATCCTCATTCTTATGCACAACAGCCACAAATAAAAAGGGCACTGGCACCAAATCAAAATCATGTACTTTTATCAGCTTCTTGCTTTTGCTGTCCTGCACTCCCTTACCCAGGTGATGGAAGGAGACAGCCTGTCACAGACAAGACAGGGAAGCATGGATTCCTGCCTTGTGAGTAAGAAATCTAGTCCAGTGCCAGTGAGGTTGCATCACTTATTTAAGGAGAGTCTCAACACTTGTGTAAAATAAACATTTACTTTAAACATTAGAGCAAGGAGAAGAATTTTAAAATATTACCTGCACTACAGAAGGTATCAGTGGTGATCTGACCAGTCCTATTAGTGAATTCATGATCTCCATTAATGCCAGGGTCTGACAGAAATACATCATATCAGAAATAGTGTGAAATGTGTCATAGAAGGAATCTGTAAGACATAGCAAACCAATTTTAGACCGTTTTTTAAACCGTTTTAGAGGGCAAATGAATTTCCATGCTCAGGAAACTGGTGCAGCAGCACAGCTTGTGATAACAGGATTCTAGTTGTATTTGAGAAAACATGATGCATAATTACATAAGTTCTTCATAGGCCTTATCTTGAACTCACAGCAGTTGGGCCAAAACACTGCTCCATTTCACACACAGAAGGATCAAGAGCTATTTCAGTAATTGCTTTACAAAAAAGGCATTAGTGCTGTAACTCAACAGAATGGATTGTTCCTGCTTCAAAAAAAAAAATATTCTGTCCAGGTCATTTAAAAAATATTAACATTGCAGTGAGCGAGACATTTTGCTTCAGCTGATTTTGTCAGAAGTGATCCTGGCAGAGCTCAAGTATCATTCACAAAGTACACAGCTGTGATTTACAAGGGGACAGTATTTTCCTGCCCTTGACACTTTGATGACCTTTGAAAGGCTTTCATTGTGCTCTTTGGCAATACATTCATGGTTTTGTTCCTAAATATGTCTCCCTTTAGATTTTGCTATTTAAAATATCTTAAAACCAACACTGAAAATCCACTCAAACTCTCCAATATAAATAAAAGTGCTTATTACTTGCCTTTTCCTAAGATGAACAGTCGTACTGTCATGTTCACAAAAATCCAAGAGAATCCCAAAAACTGTACAAGATTATACATGATTAGGTATCCCTTCTTCAGGTGTTTGAAAGCTAAAATCAATAATAAACACATCAGGTGAGCAGAGTGCAATGGGAATAGAGCTGCAAACCAGGCTTTCTGAGAATAAAGCTTGTAAGGAAAAGGGAAGTTACTGATCGTAATAAAAGCACTGTTGGGTGCACTGGGGGTTCTGCTTTTGCCACCATCTGCCAGAACTCAATTCTTGGTAGTCAGATTTCTGACATTCCTTGGAAATTTCAGTCCATTTTTATTAAATTTCTAACAGCTCACAATTCAAAGATCCCCCTCCAAGACACACCAAGCAACTCAAAACTGCTCCTTGAGAGTTGAGGTTCACAAAGTGTGAACAAACTTTCTAAATCCCACTTTACCCACAAAAAATGCAGTTACTTACGGTCTTTTGGGACTCTGGATTCTATTTTCATTTTGTTAATCTTTTCTTCTTCCTTAAGATGAAGGATAAGGTTTTAAAGACTTACTGTAATTAGCAAGTGATTTGTTAACTATACTACTGCAAAGCTAGTGGGTTTAAAATGCAGCCAAGCACCCAGTAGCTAGAAGGTTTAAATTTTCACCAGCATAAAACAGCACATTCATCATCCAGAAATTACAGTACATCATCATCCAGAAATTATAGTACAGTAAAAGCCAGAGGGTGTTAACCAGTTATCCTGCCCTCACAGTGTAGTTTGTTCTAGTAATTAGGTGCTTTTGCTGAAAAAGCCTCTGCTTTCTGTGTTAATTCTCAGTTATACCTGTGCTGTTTCTTACATGACCCACCAGCTACCTGAAGAGAACAGAGAACATCCAGCCCAGGTTCTCTGCCTGCCTTTCCCAATGCTCCTGGGTCCTGGCACTGCAGTGCCCCTCTATGGTCCATGCTGATCACATGGCTGCAGAGCGGAACAGGGCAGTGTTTGTTGTAAAAGGGATTTGCAGGAATGTGGTCTGTTCAAGTCTTTTCCAAGTCCATCTTGCACCTCCCCACCACTGTAAGCTGCTCAAGCTCACCAGATGGTGGGAATGCACCAGCAGGGCCAGCACTGGGGCTCAGGAAAGCCTTAGCAATCCCTGCTTCCCAGCCAGACAATGCCCAGGACTCCCTCCTTTAGGCTCCATATGGCAGAGTGACATGATCCTCTAGGGAACAGGACACCAGGCAAGGGGCACATGCAAGGAGCCAGCACACAGCCTCCAGTTCCATTCTAACCAGAAATGTGCCTATTTCCAAATTCCTGCTTACAATTTGAACCACTCAACCAACTCTGTGTAGAACAGCAATAACAATCAGCACACCAGGCAACTCCAGGTAAATGAAGAATGCAGGCACAGGAGAACAGCTGTCCTTGCTCTGTAACTGGCAGCACAAGCTACAGGTGCCCATAGGACTGACCTTCTCCTTCAGCTCCATTTCAGCATCCGACTCGTCCAACCAGCGGTCGAAATCGGGCGCCAGGAAGAGCGGGCGCTTCTCTTGCTTGGTCAGCCTCTCCCACCAGTTACTCTCTTTCTTCTGCACAGTGATGTTCAGCTGCCTTTGGGTCATCCTGCACACAGGCTGGAGGCAGACACATCAGCAAAAGGCCAAAGAAACAAGCTCTGAGACTGAGTTGACACCCAAGCTCCCCTTATCAAGGAGGCAGGGATGACACAACTGCTGCAGCATAAATGTCTCTCTTTCACCCAAACAAAGAAGCAAAGGACAGTCCAGCTGAAGATGGCAGCTGTGATGGTTGCAGGATTTGATAAACAGCCTGCCCATATCACAGCACCACTGCATCCCACCACAGAGCTAACACAGACCCCAGTGCCAGCCTTCTTAGAAGCCCTGATCTTGGCTTTACACCTTCCTGCACTTAGTACTGTGAGCCACCCACCTCCTCTAGCCAGCAATAAAAATAACACTGCCAGCAGCCACAGGTACATGTCTAAACAGGGGAGCCCATGTGACCCCTGCTGCAGCAAGAGAAGGAGCTAAGAGCCTTAGGGAACACCTGGAGACAAAGTGAGCTCACAGACCAGGCAGTGTGGTCTCTGCTACCCCATAAGGCCTCTCCACCTACACAGTGGCAGCCCAGAACCTCTCCATCCTTACAGCCCACAGCACAGTCACCTTGGAGCCCACTCTCCTGACCAGCCAGGCTGCTCCACATGGCAGTGCTTCTCAGACCAGCTGAAACTGCTGCATGAACTGCACTCCAAACTGAGCACATTACACCAGCTCTGCTCTGTCAAGGCTGGCTGGGTGCTCCTCAGACATCTGAAGGCTGCAGCTGTAATTTACAGAATTTACAGCTACTACACCTCGTCCTTGCCTGCCACAGGCTCCATTTCTCACTGCTGGCCAACCTGGCATCAGCAAGGGCAACCCACGGTGCACATCAAAACTAAAGGAGAAAACCCTGGACTGTGATTTCCTGGTTCTGACCATCTGTAGTTACACAGAGCAGTCTGTTCTCCAGTCCCTCCACAGTGACTCAGAGTGATGATTTTTGGAAGGAGGCTGCTCTGCAGAGGCAAGGACTTGCCTTCCAGGCCTGGCTCTCAGCAGAGCCTGTGTCTGCCAGCACAGGAGACAGGCACAGGCAGAGACATGCACCTCTCCCACACTGTGTGCCAGGCAGATGATAAGGCAGTGACCAGCCCCTGGAACCAAGAGCTGTTCACTGTCTGCCACTCCACACCTAGCAGAAGCCACATCAGAAATGTGCCTGCTGACAGAGCCTAGAAATTTACCCTCCCATGGTCTCCTTCCTAGCCAAAGAGCAGAGAACAGTGGCTCCTGGTCTGACTGGAGCTATCCCAACTCAGCCAGGAATAAGTAGCACAAATCCTGCCCCAGGAGGAAATCCCAAGTTCTCCTGTGCCCCTAACAGCTCTGAGAGGTAGGGGCAGACCTCACAGCCACCTGTGAATAGCACAGAGAGATTGCTCTTCTAGGCAAGCTCTTTCCACCCAGACTGCAACAGGATTTAAGGAAAGATTTCTGCAACAGGAGCCACAACGTATCACAACCAAAGAAATCTGCTCAAGCCAGAAACATGAGTTCTCCTGACTTTCTTCTTTTGTCCAGCTACAAAAGATGCCATGAAACATCACAATGACTGCACAATGTTCCCCTGACCTCCAGTCATGGTTGCATCAGACAACACATTCCTGGCTTCTCCCATTATTTTGCTGCTTTAAATCCTTTAAAAAACTTGTAACTGCTGTGGCAAACAGCTGGTCCATGCAAGCACCAGCTCCAGTGAAGTGATTTGCATTAAAACAAGACAATGGCACACAGGACTGCCACAGAGCTGGCTGTTACAGAGTTACCAAAAAAATTTAAACTTTATACATATATATATATATATCCCTAGTATATCGGGAACTTTATGCACAACCATTTTCCTTTCAAATTCTTGAAAATTTACTTTTCCTTTGCAAGAATTACAGAAGTAAAAATACCTACTTTAGGCTCAACTGGCTCGAGAAATTCGATCTCAAATTCATAGATGTTGTCTCCTTTGGCACCGTGACCCTGGGCTAAAAGACAAAAATTGACAGTCAGTGTGAGGTTCCACACACTCCACTTCCAAAGGATACTTTGTACACAGAAATATTCAGCACTTATTCACAGCACTTTCCTCCTGCCTTCTTGAGAGGCAAGAGAAAACCATACAATAACAGGGAAGACACCAAAATGTTGCCTGGAGGGGCAGACACAGGAGTCAGCAGCTAAAGCTACACCACACTGGTAAGTCTGCACCACACTGGAAAAGGGTCCCTGATGCAGAAAGGCAGTGTGTCAAATTCCCAAAAGAGGAGATCAAAAGGCTACTCATGGATAACTCAAATCCAGCTGAAAATCTCCTGCCTTTGGGGATCCAGCCTCCACACAATGGAGCACCCAGGGAGATGGCACTGCTGGCTGTGTAGGAGGGTGATGTGGAGAGTCCCTCCCAACAGCAGAAGGGCACTTACCAGGCTTCATTTGTCATCTCCCACATTGATCCTGTCCCCGGAAGGGCTCCAAAACTCTGCACACTGTGTTTAATTCCCACCCTTCCATGCCGTAAACTGATCCCAAAGAGAACATGATGTGCAACACCCTCCTATCAAATGGCCTGGCTGCAGCTCACCAAGGAGACAGCAGCTCTTAATGAGACATCTTAAAAAACTCCATGGTGCTGGAATGTGCAGCTGTCCAGCTGCAAAAAACCCATCTTTCAGGGCGAGATCTGCTTTAGTTTCCAAATGGAGCACTAGTTCCTGATGTGGAAGCTCGATAAGAATTGCACACAAGGTCTTTGTGAAATGAAAAATTGCTGTGAGCTATCTCCAGGGTTTGGCTGGCCTGGGATGGGAAGGATATATGGAAATTCCACTGGTATTTAAATATGGGGAGGTTGGGGTTTTCTCGTTAGATAAGATAGGGCCTGTTGTGGTTACCAGGGCTAGAACAGAGGGCTGTGGGTGGGACTGTGGTGCAATTGAACATGCCCAGCAGGGTGGCTCCTGTACTGTTGGGAACCAGGCACCCCACGATGGGGACAACTGGGACACCCCCGCGGTGGGGGCCAGGCTGAGACCCCCCCGATGGAGCCCTTACCTCTGAAGTGCAGGACATTGTCGGTGATGGTGATGTCCGGGTTCTGCGGAGGGAGAACGTGTACTAGTTAGCAGCCCACAAATCCGCGGGGGTCACTGCACCCATCTCGGGGGTCCCGCCGGCCCCACGCCGGCGCAGCCCTCCCGGGAGCGCCGACCCCGCTGCGAGACCGCCCCGCTGCCGCTGCCCCGGGTGCTCCCCGCCCGCCGTTGAGTCTGCCCCGAGGGTGTCCCGCAGGTGACTTCCCCTGGGGGGTCCTCCAGGTGAGTCCTTCCAGGTGTCCTGCAGGTGATCTCCCCCCAGGGTCCCCCAGCTGAGTCTGCCCCCCACACCCAATCCCCCACAGGTGGCCCCGCCCGGTGTCACCCAGGTGTCACTCCCCAGGTGTCCGCAAGTGTCCCCTCCCGGGTGTCCGCAGGTCAGCCCGCCCGCTACCCCCCGCAGGTGAGTCCCCGCGGGTGTCCCCACGTGTCGCGGCCGTACCCGGACGTCGCTGAGGTCCACGCGTAGGAAGAGCTCGCGGTGCCGCTGTGCCCAGTGCACGTGCGGCCGCAGGCTGGGCCCCGCCATCGTCCCGGCCCGCACCGGCCCGCGGCGCCCCCGCGCCTGCGCACTGCCAGCGCCGCCGGGCGGGCCCCGCGCCTGCGCGCGCCGCCGGGGGCGGGCGGGGCCGCCGCGGCCGGGCCCCCTCAGCGCGGAGAGTCCTTGAACCGCAGCGCCGTGTGGGGCGGGCGAGCGCTCCGAGATCCGACCTGACCGTTCCCCAGCGCTGCCGAGGCCGCCGGTGAGCCATGCTCTGAAATCCCTCCGGGATGGGGACTGCACTGCTGCCCCGTGCAGCCTGTGCCAATGTTCAACAACCCTTTCTGTGGAGAAATTTTCACTGATGTCCAAACTGAACCTCTCTTGGCGCAACTTAAGCCAGTTTCTCTTGTCCTGTAGCGTGTTACCTGGTAGAAAAGACTGACCTTGTCTCGGCCATGACAGGAGAGGCTGATAAGAATTTCCCAAATACCAATCCTGCAGCCGTGAGGCCCGAGCTGTTAGAACTCTTATGCTGTCATTATTACGTGCCCCGGGACCTTCTGCTGGCCAGGCACTGGCAGAGGTTGTCCAGAGAAGCTGTGGCTGCCTCATCCCTGGAAGTGTCCAAGGCTAGGTTGGATAGGGCTTGCAGCAGCCTGATTTAGGTGGCCCTGCCTATGACTGGAACTGGCTGAGCTTTAAGGTCCCTTCCAACCCACACTATTCCATAATAAGTCTGTGATAATAAGTCTAAAAAAACACAGCATTGACTTTTTCCTGAAAAGACTACCACTCACTCCCTCAGCAGCTCACACAAGGGCCCATTTCCCACAGCCATCCTCATTCCAAGAGCAAATCCATCCTCCTTCAGAACTGTCTTGGCATGGCCTCTCTCCCAACCCTCAGGGTTTTCCGTGTGAATCTCTGGTGTGGAGGCACCAGTTCCATGCCCCTGCCTGCCCCTGGATGGAGGATTCCCACCCTCTGCCAGCCCCTGGTGCTGTGAAGCTGCCACAGAAGGTCAGGTGAGCTGTAGCAATGGGATTGATTTTGGAACACAAACCCCACAGACACTCTGGGGCAGTGTGTGAGGAAAACCAGGCCGCAGGTGCCAGTGTGACCCAGAGCTTCCACCTGCACGTGCATTTAGGAGGGAGCACCTGCAGAAAAGTAATTTATTATTAATTTATAAATCACTTTAAAAGTGATTTATACGGCATCAGAAAAGATTTTCATGTGGGACTGTGCATTGCAATGGGAAATTCAGAGGTATAGAAACATTTAGCTGGGGGCTCATAGCTCTGGAGCCTGGGTTGTTTTGGAGGCTCACTGGATCCTGAGCTTCACTGCACTGGTGCCCGGGGTTTAACGCTCCTTGTAACAGCTGGGAATTTCTTTCCCCCGTGGGAAGCATATCACTGGGGAGGAAAAAAAAGCGATTTTTGAAACTGCAGGGTCCCAGTGCACTGGGGGGGTTCATGGCCTGACCCCCGTACGTGGCGCAGGGTGTGTATTTGTCCCAGTCCCTGCGCAAGGGGTCCCTGTGTCCGTGTCCCGCTTCCCGTGCCCGGGTGGGTGTCGCATCCCCTGCCCTTGGTCCTCCCGGCCGGCAGGCGGCGCCCTCGCCGGCGCGGCGCGGTGCCCGGACCGCTCCTGGAAGCGGAAGCGGCAGCAGCGGCCCGGCGGGGCGGCTCGGCAGCAGCGCCGCCGCGGAGCGCCGTGAGTACCAGGGGGAGCCTCGGGGGCTGGGCAAGAGGCTCCTCTCCGGGGAAGACCACTGGCGGCCTTGGGACTCCTGAAGGGGCGGGAGGAGGGGGCTTGACCCGAGACGGCGTGGCCTTCCGCTCCCGGCCAGGCCTGGCCGCCGCCCCGGCCGTGGTGGGACCCTCGCGATCTGCCCTCCTCCACTCCGGGATCTGTCCCCGGCCTTGGGGGCGCCCTGGGCTGTGTCCCTGGCTGTGGAGGGTTCCCCGGGATCTGCCCCTGGCCGGGGAGGGATCTCCCGAGGTCCTCTCCCGGCTGTGGAGGGTTCCCCGGGATCTGTCCCCGGCCGCGAAGGGACCCCCGCGATCTACCTGCCGCCCCCCGGGACCTGCCCCAGGCCGTGGAGGAACCCCCCGGAGCATCACCCTGAGCTGACATTCCCGTGCCGGGTGGCCGTTCCCACTGCTATTGGCTCGTTAACGTCTGCTGCTCTTCGGTTTTTATCTCTTTTCCTGCGAGAAGTAGGTCGGCTTAAGAAATGGCAGCATGTGGGGGTAGGTGGGAAAAGGAGGTTTTTTCTTTGTTGGGCTTCTTTAGGTGAAACGAGATTTGCAATTCAGGTTTGAATGTTCATTGTCAGTTCCTGACGCTGTCTCAAGCACAGCGCTGCTCAGTGCATGCCTTGGACCCTCCTTCCAGTTGGACAGGGCGCTTTTATTCTGGATTTTTGTGCTGTAAATAGTGTGAGCAGAAGAAAGACCCGGGTTTGTTTGCTTTGTGTTGCCGAAGGTGAAATTAAACTATTTGTGTTAAGATGGGTTTGTGTCAAGGTGCAGATCATATATTTTTCACTCTGGGGAGATGTCTCAGCTGCTCTGGAGGGCCATGGGAGAGCCACTCCATCAGAGAGCTCTGCCAGCTGCCCAAGCCTGTGCCTTGAGCTCCAGTGATCCTTCAGTGCCTGTTTGCTCAAGGGAAATGGGTTTTTTTAGGCTATATTAGTGTTTTGTCAGGCTCAGGCCAACATGCTGTGCCCCAGCAGCATACACAACACTTGTGCAGTCTTTCCATGCTATATATAGACACTCCCTCCCTCCCTCTGAGGATTGACAATCCTGCACCTTGGGCTCTCCAGGAATGAACTATGTGACAGGAGTTCATAGCTTGGATCCTTTTGGAGCTGCCCTCAGCTCTGGGATTTACAGTGAGAGGACTTGGTTTCCTCTTGCCAGACATCTGGGCTGACACTTTCAGCTCAGATACACTTTGTAAAGCCCAGATGACTGCAGGAAGAGATATCTGCTGAATTAACAGCTTCTTGGGCAGATAAGACTTGTATTGCAGATAAATCCATTAGGGAAATGGTTTTTTTTCACTGTGTCCTCTTTTGGTATTTGTAATTGGGACCATATAATAGTGGTGATTACTGCTAGACCCTTCTGATCATAGTTTCAAAGGTGATACAAATAAACCCAAGAAATTACGGGAGAACAGGAATAAGGACATGAGCTGCCTGAGCCTTTTCTGTGGGCTAATGGTTCCAGATCAGCTACCAGGGTTGTCTTCTGAGCAGTTGTTTGTCCCAGCTCTTGCTCCTCTCCTAATCATCCCCTGTTCTGATACCAGTGTAGCGAGGTGATTTGTGGAGGTCTCACAGAGAAAGAAGCAGGTGGGAGCTTAAAGAGGAAAAGTTTATCTGCTTCGTGACCTAAAATGAGTGGTTGGTATGTGTGGGCATGGGAAACACAACAATCAATCTGTGGTCTGTGAAGTCTTTAGTCCCTTATGAAAGGCTGAGTGGTGCCAGCCTGTTTTCCAGAGCAGAAAAATCTTTCCTAGTTCTCTTCCTTCTGCTGTGGGTTTTATTCCCCACGTGAAAGGATGATTTTCTTAAAGCATTTTTGCTGTTGGGTGTATTGGGAGTGTGCAGTGAGGATTTGCTGGAGCTGACGCTCTGCTGTTCTGTTTTTTCCAGAAACATGCAACATGGCAGCAGCCATGGAAACTGAACAGCCGGGCCTGGAAATCTTTGAGACTGCAGGTCATGAGGAGCAGGTCCCGAGAGAGGAGCAGCCAAAACTGGAACCTTTCTATGTAGAGAGGCATTCCTGGAGCCAGCTTCGGAAACTGCTCACAGATACACGGAAGTATCATGGATACATGATGGCAAAAGCCCCTCATGACTTCACATTTGTGAAGAAAAATGATCCTGAAGGACCTCATTCCGATAGGATCTACTATCTGGGTGAGCTGGCTGTGACAGTGTCACTGCAGGGCTCTTTGGGATTGACTGCTCCTGACAGCTGGGTGTTCCTGGCACTTAAATCAAAAGGGATTCCTGGCCACACTGGCTGGTCAAAAGTCATGATTGTGATCGTAATATCTTATTAAAACTTGTGAGGTAATCTCCCGTGGGAATGGCATGATTGGAGGTGACCCATTAGGCCTGGGAAAGACATGGGAGGTGTCCTTTGGGGCATGTTCCCAAGCTGGAAGTCTGTTCAGTCCATTTTCTGTCACCCCAAGTAATATTCTCTCCAAAAGCTATGCAGGTTTATCTCCTTTCTCTTATTACAGCTGTTGGGTGGAACCTTGTTCTCCCTCAAAGTTTCTTTCCAAAGCAGGGATTTTAAGTGTAATTTTGAAAGTCCTTTGTGCCTCAGCTACCAATGGAGCAGGTTTTCTAGGAATCCTGTGGGGAATAAATAGCAGCATAGGTCAGGGGCAGCTTAGAGAGGTAAATACTTTTCTCGACATTTTTGGTCTTAATAATAAAAAACTTCCTGTAGTTTGTTGTTCTTGGATTCAGTGCCTCACTTGTGCATTGTTTCACTAGTTAATGTTCACTTGACAGAAGTGATTTGACTATAAGTGATGCTGTTAGCAGCCCTCCGAGTGGCTTTTTGGAGCAGGCCATGTGGTGGAGGAATGCTTTTGTCAGGAGCTGCAGTAGCTGAACATAAATCCATGAAAACCTGGATTAGGGGGAGAAACAATGGCTGAAGCAGAGGCCTGGGAGCCAGAGCCATGTTCTAGCCCCACTGCTTGCCACTTAGGCTACTTGCTTAAGCTCAGGTTTGAGATTCATAGAGTCTCTGCGTGTGCTATGCAGTGACATAGAAAACTGCTGCTCTTTTTCCCTTTTTCAGAAGATGGGAATCATAATCCTTGGATGATATTGAGTTCAGGCACATCTGGCTCTCTCTGGTCTGATCCCCATGTGCCCAGGCAGGAGCCCTCAGAAATCTGAATAGCACTAAGAGAGAGGAGCAGGACAGGGATGTTCAAACCTCCCTGAAGCTCAGTTACCTTTGAAACACAGCCTATGTATCCCAGACAGGGGAATTGGCACAAAAGTCCTCCTTGATTTATAAAGATTATGGAATTAAAGGGCAGTTAGAAGACACAGAGTGCTTCGAGCAGCACTCGGGTAAGCACGGGGTGAGCCTGGGTGTCATTGCTCTCTGCCTTCTCTGTGAAGCAGGGAATTTCTGCAGTGCAGAGACCATCAGTACTTCCACTGGTAAGAAGGGCCTGGAAAATTGTTCCTGGGCATCCTTTGAGAGTGTTTGGATTATTAACAGAAAGCTAATGTACTTTTTTTTCACCTCCCTTTCACAATAGCAATGTCTGGGGAGAACAGGGAGAACACACTTTTCTACTCTGAAATTCCCAAAACCATAAACAAAGCTGCTGTCCTGCTGCTTTCCTGGAAGCCTCTTCTGGATCTTTTTCCGGTGAGTCCTGGTTTCTTTCTTGTTTCAAGCACATGGGATTTGGGGTTTTCATAGTGAAAATATGAAGTTTATTGTCTTAAAAATGTAAAGATTCTCCTTGTACATGCCAACCCTGCAGCCATCCCAAAATGAAGCACAGCTTTCTCCTCAGTGTTTGGAGTTCCATCCTCTCTGTGTGCTGGATGATTCCTTTGCTGGCAGAGATGGCAGGTGCTAATTTGCATCATATTCTGTGCTGTGATATCCTGGGGATTGCTGAAGGAGCTTGGAGTCTCCAGTCACTTCCCTGCTGTCTTGCAGGGGAAGTGATGATTCCCCCGAGGACAGTCAGTGGCTCTGTGACTCATACTGGAGCAGAGGATCCCTTTCCCACTCACTGGGATGTGGATTCCCTTTTCCCTGCTGCACATAGCAAGCCTGCACCATCCCATCCCATGCACCATGGCAGGCTGGAGGAGGTGGGACAAACCCCACACAGAATGAGATAGATTTTTCCCTGTGTTATTTCCCAGGGCTGTCAGCCAGAGATAAAACTCTGGCTGTGATCTCCTCCCACCAGACCAGTCTGTGAAAGTGAGCAAAGTCTCTCCTGCTCGTTCTAGAAATAACAAACCTTCAGTCTGAGCCTTCTTGTACCAGGGAGCTTTGGGAATAATGCTGGCCTAGCAATGGGAGGAGTGGCTATCAGTTTACAGTTGTGTGGGATCTGATCATGGCCTGCACCTATGAGTGCTGATGGCAGAGGCAAAGCAGGAGTGGGCTCCCAGCCGGCAGCAGGATTCTGGAGGAGGAGAATGTCTGCTCAGCCATCTGCTCTTGGAAGCAGGGTAAGGCATGCAGAGCAGAGGTGGTGATTTGACTTGTCTGCTTGTTTCCAGGCCATCCTGGACTATGGGATGTACTCCCGGGAAGAGGAGTTGCTGCGGGAGAGGAAGCGGATCGGCACCGTGGGGATTGCCTCCTATGATTACCACAGAGAGAGCGGCACCTTCCTGTTCCAGGCGGGCAGTGGGATTTATCATGTGAAAGATGGAGGCCCCCATGGCTTCACCGTGAGTTTGCTCATCTTCTGTCTCTGGCAAGGACCTCTTTTGGCTTGGAGTGAGAGCAAAGAGCAGTCATCAGCAGTTATTGCACTGGCACAGGAGGTGACCTTAATAACCCTGGAAACAGGGTTATGCACAGGCCTGTGTTTCCATGATTGTAGAAACTCAGTTGCAGGGCTATAAGAAGTGGTAAAATTGTGGCAGCAAGGCGGGGCACCAGATTTGTTTGATTTTTTTATGACTAGCAGTGTCCATAAAAAGCAACAAAAGGCTCCATGCTCTTCCATGGAGTCAGACATCACATCAGATACAGCTTTGTACCTGGGCAGCAGTTTCCAGGTCACTGTTCGTGGTTAGTGCTGGGTATATTATACCATTTTTACACCATTTGACTGTACAACTTGCAGAACAAGCAACCTTCACTCTGCTGGTGCTGAAGCTGGCCTTCAAAGCTGAAATAATTTATTATCATTACTATTATTAGAATAGATGCCTGGTGTTTGTCTAATCATGCTGCCAGGGTAATTTACTGTATCTTGAGTTGTTTTTGGAGGACAAGATTGTGTATTCTGCCAGCCCCTTTCAGGGTGCTCTCTTTAAGAGTGTGCCAGGCTTCTGTACACAAGCTGCCCTCTGATTTGGGGATGATCCTCAGCTCTGGAGAAAGAGGCCTGGTGGGACCATGGTAGAGGCACAACTTTCCCTATAAAATATCTGCATAGTATCTTTCTGTGTATAAAGCGGGTAGATTCCTCTCTAAACATGTGTTTGAAGTCAATGCCCACACTGCTGTGGTCTTCTGAAATCCAGGTTACTTGGTGCATGTATTCCTGTGTTACCATACCTTACTGTGTTTCTTTTTTGTTTTTTAATTCCAAATAGCAACAGCCTTTAAGACCCATTCTGGTAGAGACCAGTTGTCCAAATATCCGGATGGATCCCAAGCTTTGTCCAGCTGATCCAAATTGGATTGCATTTATCCATTGCAATGACATCTGGATATCTAATATAGAATCCAGGGAAGAAAGGAGGCTGACATTTGTGCACAATGGTAATGTATCCTGAATTAAATTCCTCTACCTCCTCTGCACTTGTTCTTGCTACACTGCACTGAGCAATGGCACTAAAGGTTCTCCTGAGATGGGGGTAATGGCCACTGTTTATTCCACCTTGTTTGTCACATTTGTAGACTTCCTGTAGTGCAGATACTGTGGGATGATTCTTTTCCCTGCACTGTGCAATCTGGCAGAATGAGTTGTTTGTTGGATACATATGGAGGGACTCTTCTCCAGAAACACAGCACATTGCTTTTCACTGGAACAGCCTTTTTAGAGTGGAGGAGCTGTGGGTGGAATAGAGCTGGAAGAAAGTTTCTGCCAGTGAAATCGGGCTGCAGAGACTTTTAGAAACAGTTCAGGCAGTTTTTGAATAGCACTGGGGCTTCTGCTGGCCCCTCATACTCAATAACTTGGGTTCTCACTTCCTACCCTCTTCAACTCTGTTTTAGGCATTTGTCCTGGAAGAAAGAAAATGGGACATTTTGGATAAAACACTTTAAAAATAATTTTTGTTTTGTATTTAACTATATAATTTAAATTTTAGTCAATTGAAATTTCTGGCACTTCATAATAATGCTTTAGACTATTTAAATGCTTAATATTAAAATCTTATGTAAGTACAGTAAAAATAAACTGTAGCAGTGACTCTTTCTCAGATGATAATTATTTATGGAGCGCTGCTAAGTTACCTCCAGGGTAACAGGAAAAATATTGAAGCCCTATGGATATGTCATCATGTTGAGATGTTATGTAAGTCTGTTACTTTTGGTTTGTACAGTGAATGAAATATTGATGCTTTCATTTTTCTGAATGTTCATGTTTTCGGTTCAGTTGTTCAGAAAGGTTTGGGGTTTTGATTTTCTTAGAAGTTGTAGTTCCAATTCGCTGAACTCAGAGAGAACCTTTTTTTTTTTCTTTGACTAATTGAGAGCCTGATTAGGTAGAAGTAAGAAGAGAGAATGGCTTTCTTTTCCTAAAAGAAGCTGCCATGTCAGAGAAGATTAAATCCTCCCTGAATATATGAACAGAGAAAGCTGGAAGCAGAAAATGAATCTGCTGAGAAGTCAGATTTATTATCGTGTAATTGTTCCCTGGGGGTGAGCTTGGGCTGTGTTTTGGGATAATGCAGAACTGGTTTGGTTCTGCAGCACATCATAAACTAATTCTTTGGTGTCTTTTTTTAGAACTAGCCAATGTTGAGGAGGATCCAAAATCTGCTGGCGTGGCTACTTTTGTGCTGCAGGAGGAGTTTGACAGATACACTGGCTACTGGTGGTGCCCAAAGGCACAGCCCAGTAAGTGTGGGGATCCATCGTGTCTGACAGGCCCTGCCCAGTGCAGAGCTCTCTCTTCCTCCTATTTATCCTTGTGCAATTTGGGAATGGCCTCCTTTGGAGCTCTTTGCAGCAGGGGGCAGGTTATAGGGGCCTTGTGAGCACTGGGGGAGAGACTTCCCTTCTCACAACAGTGGTGGGACTTGTAGGAGTGTCAGTGTTTTGCTTAATGAAACATGAATCACAGGCTTTATTGGATTTTTCTTCATCCTTCCAATCAGCTCAGGCTTCTGAGGGAATACTGATGCCTGCAATAACTGATAATTACGTTCTGTAATTCTGTAATGTTTATTCATTTACAGCACTGGATGGGGGTAAAGTTCTTCAAATTCTTTATGAAGAAAACGATGAGTCAGAGGTGGAAATTATCCATGTCACATCACCCATGCTGGAGACGAGAAGAACAGATTCCTTCCGATACCCCAAAACTGGTGAGACCCTAAAACTTACATCCCTGTTTCTGAAAGACACCAATTTTATTCCGTGTGCCTGACAGCAGTGACTCTCCAAGACTAGAGCAGAGAGGTGTTGAGTAGTCTTTGAACTGGTGTCCAAGTTGTGCAGGTGTGTTTGGGGAAGCTGCTCTGGAGGCTGGGTGAGTCACTGTGACTGTGCTGATACTGCAGTCTGTGGTTACTGAGGTCTCTGGGTGTCAGGAGTTGGCAGGAACCCTCTCTCATTGTCACTGTTTGAGCCACTTTCTGGGATCCTGGAAGAGGAGTTGATTCTCGTTACAGCCCTGTGTTTCTGGGGGACTAGCTCCAGAATTACAGCCTTCTGGCTTTTGGGAGGCTCTCTGTTTAGCTGCTGGCAGTGCCCTGGCAGTTCAAGTTCTGGAGGACTGATCTCCAGGATTGCTCTTGGACTTTGAACAGCAAACCTGTGCTGCTGCAGCCTGCCAGGAAAACGTCCTGTGGTCACACTTGCACACAGTGGATGATAGGGAGGCTTCAGCAGTGAAGGGCTGAGGGCAGCTTGAAGTGGAGTGCCACTGGAAGCAGGAAAGTGGGATTTAAGCAGACCTGCTGAGGGCTGATTCACTGTCAGATGTGGGCCAAGTTTGAACAGGTCAGAGTTGTCTCTGCTGTCACAGCAGGACACATTGCTCAGATAACAATGGTTTGCTCTCTTTCCTCAGTCCTGAAATCTTCATTTTTTTGAGAAATATCTTTGTTTGGCTGACTTCCTCAAGCTGCAGAATTCATTCAGATTTTGTAGATTCCCCAATTCACTGGAAAAGCTTTCTACTTTTCCTCATTTACTACTTGTATCAATGATAGAGAAAGGCTCATTGTGAGGCTGGGAAGCAAGAGGTGACACTGTGGTTTTTTGGTGCTTGTGAGCACTCAGATTTCTGAGAGTATTTTGCCATGATTCTATTAAATGCAAAGAAAACAAGCTAACAAAAACCTAAATCCCTTAAACAATATGTAGCTTTATTATCATAATGGCACTAGAGATGGCATTAGGTTTTTAGGTGTTTAATTTTCACAGATGCTCTTTAGCACTGGATCACTTTCTATGTACCACCTTGGAATAACAGTCAAACAGTGAACCAAGGCCTGCTTTGCTATCCCAGTTACTCCTGAGCATTCACTTCCACCCTGTAAATGCATCCATTGACTGTGGGAGAGAAGTCTGACTGGGACAGTAGTGTGGCTCTTGATCTTTTTGCAGGATTACATCCTCTAAATCTCCTCACGTTTGCAGATTCTTTTTCCCCTGCCTGGTTCTGTGCTGTCTCTCAGGCATGCAGGCAGGCTATTTGATCAAAGAACATTCTGCTCTTTGCCTTTTCCAGTCCTATATGAATAACACCACAATAATGCACAACAAAATTGTGTCTGACTTAACATCTGTTTTTATAGGTACAGCAAATCCAAAGGTCACTTTCAAGATCTCTGAAGTGACAATCAATGCAGAAGGCAGAGTAAGTCTATCTTCTGTTTGTTTGTCAAATACATTTAGTTGCTGTGATTTTCTTTTTTTTTTTTTTTTTTTTTTTTTTTTTTTTTGTAAAATTAATTTTCCAGTTCTGTACAAAGAAACTTTCCTGGTTGTGATGGCTTCCTGGCTTCTCTGGAGGCAGTGCCCTTGGCTCATTCCTGTGCAGATACTCAATGTGCAGCAGTATTTCTCAAGGCTGTGCTTTTCTTCGCTACCACTGGTGTGTGAACTCAGCTGCAGAGCAGACTATTGTAGGTGTGGATGGTTAGACCTTCTTATGTGACTGATCTCTTGATTGGCTCCAGATATTGGGAAAATTGGATTGAAAATATAGTATATCACCTTACAAAAGCATGAACATATGGAAAGAGATGAACTTTGCTTTTGCCCTGGGATTTTTTTAAACAGAATTTTTTTTAAAGCAGAAATTTCCACAGCACGGTCCAAAATCTTTGGACAGATGGGAAATTAATCTTATCAAACAGATACATTAACAGCCATAAATTGTTGGAATTCTCCCAACTCTTGAGCTCCTTCAGCCATCAGCAGTCACCTGCTGGGATAGTGATGCTGGTGTCAGCCAGTAAAGGCGGGGAAAGGCTTCAGGACCCTTTGGGTACCACTGGGACTTGTTCCCAGTCCCTCCAGGGACAGACTGCAGCACTGCATTTCATGGATTAGAGCCACACTGGTGTCATGTAGGATGTTTAGCACCTAACCATGAAAATCCTCATGAAAAGAGCTCAGTACAAATCACCTCCCCTTTACAGGGGAAACTGAGAGTTCATATGAGTTGTGTGGGATGAGTGATGGGTTTGTCAGCAGCATCCAGATTTCTCTGGTCCCAGCCCAGTACTGTGCTGGGCTCTGGCTACAGATGGGGTTCAGTCCCCTGTGTTGCAAAGGCTGAGCAATCTAAATTGCATAAGCTGCACAGAAAAAGTCCTCTGTGTCCAGGCTCTCATGGTGCATGAAAAACTGGTTTTGGGGGTTCATCTCAGTGTCACTGAATTGCTGCTTTGTCAACAGATTGCAGATGTTGTGGATAAAGAGCTAGTTCAGCCCTTCGAGATCCTCTTTGAAGGAGTAGAGTACATTGCTAGAGCTGGGTGGACGCCAGAAGGAAAATAGTGCGTATGTTAATCCTATCTCTGCTCAGAGGGTTTGGGGTCCTACAGTCAGAAGCAGATTGTAGTGGTCTCTGTCTTCTTCCAGCTTAAGCCTGCTTTCACTTTTACATTGCTACCAACTTGTTTGTGCAAAGGGGACCATTTTTCCAAAAGCCAAACCAGAGCCCTCCTGTGTTTTTCTCTGCTCCCTGGCCCTACTGCTTTGGATTTGGGCCCTCGCAGCCTTTGATGTGTGTGTCCTCTCAGCATCCCTGTGAGAGAGAGTGCAGTGCTATTATCCCCATTTTACAGATGGGGAACTGAAGCCCAGAGAGGTTAAGTGCCTTGCCATGGTCACGCAGGAAGTCTGTGGCTGAGGAGAGAAATGAGCCCAGGTCCCCCAGGCCCTAGGCTAGCGCCCTAACCACTGGACCATCCTTGCTGACCAGACTTACTGATCAGAAAACCTGCTGTAAGTGCTACTTACATTTGCATGTCATTTTAACCCTGTAGATGATGTAGTACAGTGTTTCTAACTCACCAGAAGCTTCTCCAAAAGGATATTTCACTGAGAGGGTTTTCCAGCCCTGGCACAGGCTGCCCAGGGCAGTGGTGGAATCACCATCCCTGGAGGGACTTCAGAGCTGTGTAGATGTGGCACTTGGGGACATGGTTAGTGGTGGGCTTGGCAGTTCTGGAGGAATGGTTGGGCTCGATGATCTTAAGGTTCTTCTCCAACCCAAATGATTCCATGGTTTTCCATAAGTGCGCTCCTCCAGATTTTGAGTTTAAATATGGCTTTCAACTTTTTAATTTCTTTCCCATCCAAATGTGGAAGAAATACAGGGACGCATTTGTTATATTATCCTGCTTTTTGCAGAATTATTGTTGGAGCTACATAAAAAGCTGTCAGAATATGGCAGGGGCTGCTGCTGGTCCCTTTAGGTGCCGGTGTTATTCTCTGTCAGGAGTAGATCTAACAATAGCATCCTGAAATTTCAATTGAAATTGTTTCTGTTTCATTATTCCCTCTGATTTTTTCTCTTCTCTTTCTCCCTTGAAGCACAATTCAAACTGGGGAGAACAGAATGAGTTAAACTTTTGAACTTGCAGTGCTTATGCAATATTAAAATGAAGCAAAATAGATTCTTGTGTTATGGAGGAGATTTGTTTATGTGGGTGAAATTTTGCACGTGACTTAATCTGCAATTGAATATTCTTGACTCCCTCGAAATGCCTAGTGCTACTGAGTGTCTGCTGAGATTTTCAGACTTGTGTCATACTCATGGTTGCATGTTATTTTCTCTAATATTTGTGTCCTCAACAGCATCTGGTCCATCTTGCTGGATCGTTCCCAAACTCGGCTTCAGATAGTCCTGATCCCTCCTGCATTATTCATCCCCACAGAAGATGATGCAATGGAAAGGCAGAAACTTATTGATGCTGTACCAGATTCTGTTACACCTTTCATTATTTATGAAGAAACGACAGACATCTGGATAAATGTAAGAATTTGAATTTCAGCCTTCTCTGACAGTTTGTAGCGCTCGAGCAATGTTTATCTTACTGTGCTGCCAAGGAGAGTGATCCCATTGTGCAAGTTCTGTGCATATTCAGTGCTTCCTGCTGTAAAAAACAGGATGTAGAGAACAGATTTGGGATGTGAAAACAGACCTGCTTTGCTTGAGTTGATGCAGTGCTCAAGAGTCAGGAGCAGAGCCCAGGGCTCTGGTGTTCCCAGGCAGCCCCTTGCCCACAGTGCCACTGGCAATCTCCAGCTTTTTAGTGCCAATTGTTAGCACCAGCGATGCCACCAGATAAAATGTTCTCCAGGCAACAAAGGTGTATCAAGGTAACACTGGGTGAAAAGTCCTGAGAGTCAGCTAACAGGCACTGAACCCCTCCTGAGCTACATCTGGTCTGGTGAAACAGATTAAGGGTGTGGTGTTCTGGGAGGTGAACTGCAGGGCCTGTGCTGAGAGCAGTCATGGGTGTGCCTGGTCACTGCTGTTAACTGTGCCTCTCTTCACACTGCTGCACATAAAGACCCCTGTCTCTGCAGTGACATCCCATTGGAGGTGTGCCTAGGACCATCCATCACTTGGCATGTAGTTGGATCTTTCAGCAGAGAGTATATGCACAAAACCTTCCAGTGAATGGTCCCTATACAGCAAGTGCCCTCTGTGATGCCACATTCTCTCTTTAGTGTTTGGTTTCAGGATGGTGCAGTGAGTTCTTTCTCCATTATTTTTACTGTCCAAAGTGGTTCTTGACTGACAGCTCATATTGTGAAGATAAATGCTTACAAGTCCTCCAAAGATTGTCCCTTGAAGCAAGAGCTGGCATGTTGATGAGTGGGAAGATGATGTCAGCTCATCCTTTGTATAATCCTTCACTTGCAGGCAGCACAGGACAGAGGTCTGCAGAGCAGGGCCCATCTCTGTGTCTAAGCTAGAAGGGAAGGTGCAGAAAAACTTCATTAGTTGGGTGACCAGGATATAAAGTTAGACTGGCAGAGGGCAGGAGCTACAGGGAGGTGGCACTGGCTGCAGACCCCCCCCCCGGCTCCAAGTGGAACTGCTTCTCCCAGTAAGGAACAGTTCTGCACCCTGTTAGCTTGGACTGTGTGGTCTGTGTTGAGCAGCAAGAGGAACATACTTTGTGTGACTGCAGTGCCAGAGTCCTGCTGGTGACTATAATCCACTGCTCTGTGTCCTCAGATCCATGATATCTTCCATGTCTTCCCTCAAACCCACGAAGATGAGATAGAGTTCATTTTTGCCTCCGAGTGCAAAACAGGCTTCCGGCACCTGTACAAGGTCACCTCAGTGCTGAAGGAGAGCAAGTACAAACGCTCCTGTGGAGGCCTCCCTGCTCCCAGTAAGGCAGTTGTTCTTGTGCTTTTATTATCCATTTGTTGCTGACCAGTGAGGAAATAAATGTCCTTCCAGATGGCAGGAATTATTGTCTTATTGGAAACTTCTGCCTGTTGTCCAGGAAAGCACTTCAGTGTACAGTCATTCCTCTGGAAATTGTACAGGGGTTATTTTGTTTTCAGCATGCCTTAGTTTTAACCCCAATCCTTCCTTATGGACTAGAGGGAAAAGTTTCCAAAACCCAGATGGGAAACAAGCTCCCTGTGATACTGAGACATAGTTGGCTTTTCCTCTTCACTGCTGGAACTTGATCTTGCTCAGATGCAGGAAATCGCTGTGTGCAAAGCTCCCAGAGTGGTTTTTCCACAGCATGTGTTCTAAAATTCACAGTTCCATGCTGTGATAATTTACTTAGTGTGTATTGAAGGCACCTACTGAACTCTGTATGCACAAAAAATACGTGTAGTTTTACTAGAGCTTTTCCTAGTTTCATGCAACCATTGTGGGTCTTTTTCCCACATAGCATTATATCTTGGGCTGATTAAATTTCTCTGAATGCATGTTACTTCTTTTTTTTGCTAAATCATCTTATAAAAGCAGAGTTCTCATAAAATTCTCCATTTTTTACACCTTATATTTCCTTTGCCTGCCTGTTTTTCAGTATAAAACCTTTATTTGTATGCAAATGGCAAAATATTTTTAGAAATAAAAATCTCTGTACATTGGCTATTTGCAGGTGACTTCAAGTGCCTCATCAAAGAGGAGATAGCAATTACCAGTGGGGAATGGGAAGTGCTTGGCAGACATGGATCCAATGTAAGTCTTGCTCTTGCTTCCTGGATATCCTGCCACACACACTGCAGGGAGATGGTCACTTGGAGAGATCAGCATAAATCTGTTAATCCAGTATGGTTTTAGACAAAATACACAGTATTTCTGTTCTGTGTAACTTGTTAGCTGGCACAAGGAGAGAAGGAATGGTCCCCAAACTGCTGCTCTTCTAGCTTGAGCTGAATGAATTGTTTGATCATTTGAATCAAAGTGACAGAGTTGTAGACAGTGAGAACAGTTGTTTGGTTTGTCCCTTGCAGATTGCTGGGCTCCAGCTCAGCATTATAGAATTGGGACAGGAGGAGTGTGGGGGACACTTTGAGGTGGTAGAACTGGATATTGAGGGATGTGCTGTTTGTTTTGTTCCTAACAGATCTATGTGGATGAAGCCAAAAAGCTGGTGTACTTTCAAGGCACAAAAGATTCACCTCTGGAGCATCACTTGTACGTTGTTAACTACGAGAACCCTGGGGAGGTGAAGCGTCTGACAGAGCGTGGTTACTCACACGCCTGCTGTGTCAGCCAGGTACCTGTGCCTGCCAGGGCTTATCCTGTCACTCAGCAGACAGGGCAGGATTGATATATAACAAAAGCAGATTATAGGCTGTGTTGTTCCCTCCTGCATGTTGTACAGTCAGTGTGTAAAACCACCCTGGAAAGCAGACTTGATCTCCTGGTTCCATTGCTGTCCAGCTCACTTCAGGCAGAAGGAGCTGGGATGAATTGTTTGAGACTCTTTGAGCCTGACTCTCTGCCTCAGTGGACTCGAGAGCAATCACCAGGGAGATGAATCTGGGCAGCACTGGGTGGAGTTCCAGGAACCCAGCTGGGAATTCATAGCCCAGAAGGTGTGTGACAAACTCCTCATGCTACTCTTGGATATGTAGGTGTATCTTTAGGTTTGGAGTGTTAAGGACTGTAGTATTTCACAACCAAAAGTGTTCTGATTTCTGTATCTTTAATTTGGTCCATAAGCATCTTCTGAAAGTTCTAAATGCAGAAGAAATGATCACTTGCTTGTGGCTCTGCACTGAGGAGTTCAAGGCACATTCTTTTTCTCCCCAGGACTGTGACATGTTCATCAGCAAGTACAGTAATCAGAAGAACCCCCACTGTGTGTCACTGTACCGGCTGACAGGATCAGAAGATGATGCAGCTCATAGGAATAAGGAATTCTGGGCTACTATTTTAGATTCAGCAGGTAATGGCATGGGTGAGGAACAGGAAAATGATAAGTAGGATCACAGGATAAAAGATATCCCAGCATATGCTTGCTTGAGATTCGCTGTTGTGGCTTCTCTCTGAAACTCAGGCTTGTGTGAGGAGTTCTGTGAAGTACAGGAGGGACATTTTCAGCTCAGCAACAAAGGGATATAAACAGTTTGTGAAGGAGTTTAGAGTGGAAATTACCAATTTTCTCCTGCCAGCTTTAGCTCAGGGAGGGGTTTGAGTGCATTTGCTTGCTCTGATGTGCCTGCCAAAGAGAGTGTGCCTGGGAAGGGAGGTGCACTTCTTAAATAGTGTGTGCTGCTGCCTACTTTTGTCTTCATGGGAGAGTTCTTGGGCAATAATCTTCCACTGGATTTCTGTTGCCTTTTATTTCTCCTTACCTGAGGCAGAAACTCTGTGTCCTGTGCTTTCCATGCGTTAATGTAGTGAGTCCTGAGTGGGATTAGGAAGGGATGGGACATCTGTAATGTATGTGTCAGGGGAGAAGAGTTACTGTCATTCACGGGAGAGCAGGGATGGGTATGTGATAGGCCTCAAGAAAGCTCACCAGGGGCTGGGGAATTCCCAGTCTCGTTTGGATTCAGCCATACCCACTGGAAAGTGTGGGAGAGCTCCATTGGGATTGCAGTGAGGCTGGTGACAGGACAGTGGTGCTGCAGAGCTGTGTTACTCATCCATTCCTGTGAAAACCAGGCTCTCTGTTCCCTCCTGTGGCAGGTCCTCTTCCTGATTACATTCCCCCTGAAGTGTTCTCCTTTGAGAGCTCCACGGGGTTCACACTGTATGGAATGATGTACAAACCCCACAACCTGCAGCCTGGGAAGAAGTACCCCACAGTGCTCTTCATCTATGGAGGCCCTCAGGTGAGTTGGTGAGCAGTGGGATGGGCTGGCAGGGATCATTCCACTGCTGTCCTGCAGGAACACTTCCTGCTCTGTGCTGAGGCCAGCTGGTGTCATTTTGCCTGTTGGGTGAGTAGGTGCTTGGCTAAAGGTGCTATAAGGATTCATTGTTCCCAGATCATGGATCCAGGCACTTCCACTTGTCTGAGGACAGATATAGAGTAGGAGAGCTGGAACTGGGAAAAAAGGGAATCAGATAGTCCTTGTTCCCAGTTCTGTCTCCTCCTTTCCACTTGCCTCATTGGACTTTAGTACAGCTCTTCATACCTGTGACACAGAATGGCTTGTTTTATTGGGAGAAAAGTTTATTGCACAGCAGGGAGAGGGAATCCTGCAGCAGGAAGTAGAGATCTTGAGAAACTTCACATTATAAAATTGTATAAGTCATTTAAGGGAAGGTAAATATAAATCTGAAATTGGATTAAGCGGTGACCTCTGGATTCTGTGCTGCTTTTATATTCCAGGTACAGCTGGTGAACAACCGGTTTAAAGGAATCAAGTACTTCCGACTGAACACTTTGGCCTCTTTAGGCTATGTTGTTGTTGTCATTGACAACAGGGGCTCCTGCCACCGAGGGCTGAAGTTTGAAGGAGCCTTTAAATACAAAATGGTAAGTGAGCCCTGAGTCTGGCTCTGTTCTCAGCCAGAGATGGGTTTGGGTGCCAGTGCTACCAGCGCTGAAGCACTGGTTTGGCACAAGTGCCCAGCACTGCCTGTGTGACACTCCTGGGGTTTGGGGACAGGAAGGTGAGTTGTGGGAGGAAAGATGCTTGATGTGGGAAAGAGAAAATGTCATGGTTTGAGGTTGTGAACCAGCTGCAGCCTGACACAGAATGGTTCATGACAAGGCTGTGACTCTTCACAGATACAATTTGCAGCTCACATGAAGCAGGACAGTTGCATTCTGAGCATGAATCACTCCTGAGCACCAAAGCTCTGAAGGTGGTTGTCTTGGGCAATGCTGAGAATGTAATTTATGCCTGTAGCTAACAGAACTTTGTCTCTGCCCTGGCAGGGGCAGATAGAAATCGATGACCAGGTGGAAGGGCTGCAGTATTTGGCGTCGCAGTACGACTTCATCGACTTGGAGCGGGTGGGCATTCACGGCTGGTCCTACGGAGGCTACCTCTCCCTAATGGCTTTAACACAGAGGTCAGATATCTTCAGGGTATGTTCATGCATTGAGTACTTACTCTGGTGCTGCAGACAGAATCTTTCCTTCAATAGTGTGACTTCCATGGGTGGTCACAGCACAAAGACCTTGGGGCTTGCTGTAGACAAGTTAGGACACAGTGCAATGGCTGTTTTCTTCAAGACTCTTCTCTTTGGGTGGCTTCAGAGAGAAGTTGCTTTTCTAGCAGTTGTTGGGACTGTTGAGCTTGCAATGACTTAGTTGTGGTCCTGTACCTCTACTTATCTCAGGCCACCTATACTCAAGGTACCTTAAGTAGTGTCAGCTGCTGCCCACTTTGTGCCAGCTGAGCTCTTTGTGTTGTGAACCAGGTAAGGGAAACCCTTCTAGTGAAAAACGACACCTCCTTCTCATCCTCTCTTTTTTTGACCCTGAGAGAGTAGTTCCTTTGCAGGCTAATCTATTCTAGATCAAATTGCCATGCTGCTGCATAGTAGCATGTTCTGAAGCAGCCAGGAGGACAGCCTGGGAATGGGGAGAGATACTGGAAAGACATTCTTGTGCCTGCCTGACTTTAGACCACTGTAATAAATGGCCAGACTGCCTTTGGGTAGAGGTGTGGGAAAAGCTGGTTATTGCCCTTGAGATGTGTCTTGTTCTTTGTGGCTGCTCTTGCTTTCTTTTAAGTCCAACCTTAATATTACTGGGATGTTTAAAAATTATTTGTCTCAATCCTTAACGATTGTTGCATTTTTACCTTTACAAACATCTGCCTTGCAAAGGGGTCTTAGATGGTTTTGTGGTGGTTTGGGGTTTTTTGGGCCTTTTTTCCCACAAGCCTCTCTGCAAGCTGTTGGTAGCTATGCAGGGTAGTTTTCTGAGTTCTCGGGAGCTGTTTCTGTTAAACATGCAAATGGACGCAAACCTGCAAAACCTCACAGAATGCACTTCCCTCAGCATCACTTGCAGGGGGTATGTTTAGAGTTGCTTCTGATTTACCTGTAGGCTCTTGCTGGTTTCTAGCAGGTGTGGATCGTAACTGAGCTGTGCTGTGTGTGAGCTGGGGCAGAGACAGCAAGGATTGCTATGCTCCTTCCACAGTTATAGTGGGATGAAGCCATGAGAGGGAAGGCCATGGCCAGGTCAGGGACAATATTGACATTCCCAGGTCAGGGGCACTGTTGCCATTCCCAGGCCAGGGACACTGTTGCCATTGCCAGGTCAGGGCACTGTTGCCATTGCCAGGTCAGGGGCACAGTTGCCATTCCCAGGTCAGGGGCAGTGTTGCCACTCCCAGATTGGGGCAGTGTTGCCATTCCCAGGTCAGGGCACTGTTGCCATTCCCAGGTCAGGGCACTGTAGCCATTCTCAGGCCAGGGGCACTGTAGCCATTGCCAGGTCAGGGCACTGTTGCCATTGCCAGGTCAGGGGCACTGTTGCCATTCCCAGGCCAGGGACACTGTAGCCATTCCCAGGTCAGGGGCACTGTTGCCATTCCCAGGTCAGGGGCAGTGTTGCCACTCCCAGATTGGGGCAGTGTTGCCATTCCCAGGTCAGGGGCACTGTTGCCATTCCCAGGCCAGGGACACTGTAGCCATTCCCAGGTCAGGGGCACTGTTGCCATTCCCAGGTCAGGGGCACTGTTGCCATTCCCAGGTCAGGGGCAGTGTTGCCACTCCCAGATTGGGGCAGTGTTGCCATTCCCAGGTCAGGGGCACTGTTGCCATTCCCAGGTCAGGGGCACTGTTGCCATTCCCAGGTCAGGGACACTGTTGCCATTGCCAGGTCAGGGCACTGTTGCCATTCCCAGGTCAGGGGCACAGTTGCCATTCCCAGGTCAGGGGCAGTGTTGCCACTCCCAGATTGGGGCACTGTTGCCATTCCCAGGTCAGGGGCAGTGTTGCCACTCCCAGATTGGGGCACTGTTGCCATTGCCAGGTCAGGGGCACTGTTGCCATTCCCAGGTCAGGGCACTGTAGCCATTCTCAGGCCAGGGGCACTGTAGCCATTGCCAGATCAGGGCACTGTTGCCATTGCCAGGTCAGGGGCACTGTTGCCATTCCCAGGCCAGGGACACTGTTGCCATTGCCAGGTCAGGGCACTGTTGCCATTCCCAGGTCAGGGGCACTGTTGCCATTGCCAGGTCAGGGCACTGTTGCCATTGCCAGGTCAGGGCACTGTTGCCATTGCCAGTCTGGGGCAGTGTTGTCACTCCCCTCTCTGTGGCACTGGCAGGTGGCTGTAGCCGGAGCCCCGGTCACGCTGTGGATTTTCTATGACACGGGATACACGGAGCGCTACATGGGCCACCCGGAGCACAACGAGCAGGGCTACTACCTGGGATCTGTGGCCATGCAGGCTGAGAAGTTTCCTTCTGAGTAAGTTTGCTTCTGGTTCTTGTCTTCTTTTTCCTACCAGGGAAGTTCAAGCCCTATAGACACATTTTTATCTCCCTGTTCTTGGTATTTCTCTAATCACAAATGATCACATTAAGTAATATTTTTTAAAAACAAACTAATACCCAACACTAATAAATTTAATACTCAAGTAAACATTTACATGATTACAGACCATTCCCTGTAAGTCCTTTTGTGTCTAAAGAAATTACAAACATATCTTCAGTTTGATTAGTGCTTTAGAGCCACATTAAGCTAAACAAAAATTAATTGATTGGAATGTTTTTGTATATTCTGAGGCTATCTCAGCACAGCTGAGCAAGATGGGGCCATGGGCTTTCTTGCAAAGAATTGACATCAAGATTTAAGGCCTCATATTGTCCAAGTGGGGATGCATTGCTGGGAAATAAATAAGATATTCAGATAAAAGATCTGTCTGACTGTAATATGTATGTGCAGGAAGAACTTTCAGAGGAGGAAGGAACGTATTTGAGAAATGTGTGTATCCAGAGCAGTTTACAACGGTGAAATTACTGCTTTCAGAGCAAATACTCTTTTCTGGGGAGTGTTTTTTATGGATGTGTGTGGACTATGAAATGAGTGGGATGCTGTCTGGAACTCTTTGTCTCTTGCTTTTCCCAGACCAAACCGTTTGCTGCTGCTGCACGGGTTCCTGGATGAGAATGTTCACTTTGCACACACCAGTATTTTGCTCAGCTTTTTGGTGAGAGCTGGGAAACCCTATGACCTACAGGTAAGGCCAGAACCAGGGTGTAAAGGTAATGTGTGTGTCTTGGAGAAATCCAGAACTGGAGCTTGTACCATGGCTGTGCTGGACACCTTGGAATTCAAGGATGCATTTGTAGCATTTGAACCAAGTATTTTTAAAATGTTAGTATTTTATGAATTAACAAAAAAAAAAAAAAAAACTGGGCAAATAAGCAGTAAAGGCTGTTTCTGAGGAGATCTGCACTGGAAGGCAGTGCAGAAGTGTTCATGCAGTATGGATCAGGGTTCTGCATTTATTTAAACCCTGCTGGCTCAGTTCAGGTGGAGCCCAGGGATCCCATAGCACACTGCAGAAGTGGAAATGTGCTCTGGCCAGGAGGAGCTGCCTCTGCTCAGCCAGGCTGATCTCCTCCAGCACAGCTGGATCCCAGTGTGTTTTCCTGGGTTCAGGCAGTGGAGGATGAGGTGTGTCAGTTCAGGTGCAGAGTGAACACAGGGACATTCCATGGACATTTGGAATGTGGCTCTGGGACTGACTTAAATATTGGCACCTTCAACTCCTGTGGATATTCATGACTGTATTTTACATTTCAGATCTACCCTCAGGAGAGACACAGCATCAGGGTCCCTGAGTCGGGGGAGCACTACGAACTGCACCTGCTGTATTACCTGCAGGAGAACCTGGGCTCTCACATTGCTGCCATGAAGGCCATGTGACTGACCTCAGAGCTCTGCTCCACGGCTGCTCTCCGGACAGGGAGGTGTAGGAAACTAGAGAAAATACGATGGAATGTTGCTTTCTGGTGCCTGCCACACGTACACACACGTACACACCCTCACAGACACTTTTTTAAAGTAAATTTGGTGCCATACGGGAAATTAAAGTACGGTGATCTTACAACTTCAGTTATTAAACTTCAAGTTTAAACTGTAAATAAAATCCAATGTCTGTGGTATAATACAGTACCATGGGTGTTCTCTTGGGGGACGAGCTGAAACTGAAAATAATGTACTTCTACAGCACCAGATCTTCACTTTTTAAAAGCATTATGGCATAATTGATGTATTTTTACAGGGTGTTCCTTGATATCTTATTACATTATACTGGATGATTTACTCACTACACAGCAAGAGTTTACCTGAATAGTTACAACTTTTATTGATTTTAAATGCTATCATATAGCTTTTATGCTTTGTTAAAGGGATGTGTCTCACTCCTTAGAAGGTGGTCACAAGTTGGACACATCCCCTGTCTAGATGTTAATTGTTTTTTAAGAACAAAGACTTTTAAGCTTCCTCTTAACATATTTAAAGTTTGGATTCAGTTCAGTTGATGCCAGGTTCTTTGATTCCTTCTCCCTTAGGATAAATCATTCTCTCTTCTTCCAGCAGCTTGAGAACCTATCCTGATTGTACTTGATTTCAATGGAGAAGTGAATTGATACTTTACTGTGATATGGGCATAACACTCTTGTATTCTGAGGTGCAAACTAACGTAAGTTAAAGAGCAGAAACTGTAAAGTTTCAAACAAGCTTCAAAGTGCATCTTCTTGAGATTTTTTCATGATGTTCACTCTGGAGCTGGGTTTGCAATACTCCTTCCTCACCCTCACATCAGCATGATATAGGCATATGCATCATGTTACAATTTAGAAATTCAATACTCTATTTCCAAGATGTGCAGAAGATGTGTGGGGAGACCTTACGTGTGAGGCAATATGAACTGTTCTGTTGAATTTCCTCATGTATGAGGGGCTATTTCCCAGCATCATGCCCTGTCCAGTCCCCTGTTCCTGGGTCCTTTCTAGCACTTTTGTGCATGATGATGATGATGATGATGCTGTCTTTGAGAACCCCTTTCTGTACAGCGTCAGGTAACCCTCAAGGAACTGCAGTCCCAGTTGTGTTTTTTCTACTGAGGGTTTAACTAAGCAGCAGGTTTGGCTGAAAAGTAAAGTGTGTGAAGGCACTTTTAACTGGCAACAGGTAATTTAGGATAGAAATACATAGAAAGTTCTTTCTTTGAGGCTTGCTTCTGGGACACTGATAAGTTTTAATGGTTTTCTTAGAAACCCAAGAACTTCCTTTTCTTTCTGTTTTGGTGCTAGAGAGAAGCAGAGCATGATTTTCTTTTCATCTGCTGAAAATCTGGAATCACTCTCACTGTTTATGCTCTTAGAACTCCACACCTTGTAACCTTGTACTTTCCTTGATTTTGTACTGTTCAGCTTGATTCCAAAACTCTGGGATTTAAGAGAGTCTGGCTATATTGGATCAAACTGCATCGTTTTTCAGTTAAACTGCTGGGCATGTGCACCAAAGCGAGGGGATCTGGGGCAGTTACACGGTTGTAAAAGCCTTGTGTGAGAACAGGATCTGGTTTTTGGGATACACAAAGGAGCCAAAGCCAACAGACGTGCAGGGAGTGGTTCCTCCCCAGTGGGGAGCCTTGGGTCGGGCTGGTTTTCAGATCGCAGTGATTACAAGTGCGTCAGTTAAAACACCATTAGCAGGTCAATAACGAGTTGATTTTGGGAAGGGCGTGGCAGGGAAAGAGCCCAGCTCCAGGAATGTTTTCTCTCAGCCATTAATTGTGACTGAAGCAAAGGCAGCATCCCAGGGGAGTGTGCTGCAGTCAGCACCGAGAGAGGAGCACATGTGCAACACAACAAAAAGAAGCTGTTCCTCTGGAATTCCATTGTGCTCCCAACGTGTTTATGCTGTATTATATATACATATATCTATATCTGTTCATATATACATATATGTATAAAATTACCCATGGATAGTATTCACCTTTTCCAAGGTTGTTAATATTTTGTTCAATATTAAATTAACTTGTTTTTTGGGGTGTTTTTGTTCTTTTTCTAGAGGTGATTACCCTTGAATGTAAATGTATATGATTTTTAAGATGAAATCGATCATTTTGTTTAAAAAACAGAACAAAAATGGCCTTCATCAAACAGTGCTTTTTGGGGGACTGAAGAACTAAACATTATGTGAGTAAACCAGGCTGGGTTTGGATTTGAGGCAGGATGTGATTACAAGTGCTGACATAGGATTTTTAATAATGCATCCTTCCACCATTTTAAATATATACTTCAAAAAGCTATTAAAGTACAATATACTGTAACTGCTCTGTTTTGCAACATAAATTATGGATTCTTTTTTTCCTACCATTTTATTTTCTTTTTCTGTAGTTAAGCACTTTAAGACCCCGTGCTCTCTTATCCTGTGGAAGTGCTGGAAGGATTTATCACCAGAGTTATGTAGTTCTTGCAAAAGAGATGCCTTAGATGAAGTCTGATTCCATCTAAATTCCCAGTGAAGAAAGGCCCCATTGTGATCAAGACTGCAGAGGTAGGCAGGTGTTAGTGTTGAGGGACTTTGCATCCTTATTTTTGGGGGGGAGTGGTACTCCTGCACCTCGTAGGGTGAAGTCTTGGTCTGGCCAAGGAACAGGACAAGGCTGTACCTCGCAGTCCTGGAGATGGAAATGTCACTCAAGGAGTTTTGAGATTAGGGATTGTACTTCATCACTTCCTGCATGTTAAAATATCTCTTGGTTAATATGAGTTTTAAGCAGGACTAGTGAGATCCTGGGGCAGCACATGCAACAGAGGTTGTGGAGCAAAAATGTGTGAGGAGGAGTCTTGGCTGTGGCTCCCAAACCAGAGCTTAGTATGTCCCTGTGGAAGCTCCTCTGCCTTCCAGGTGTGTCTGCCCAGCAGGAGCCCAGCTCTGAGCAGGAGTGGGACTGAGCCTTCCTTGCATGATGGATATTTAGTTGCACAGGTGTCTTTGAGATGAATGTTTTCACATGTTTAAGAACATATATGAAATAATGGGGATCTGAGTGCTGAGATACCGAAGTTGTTGTGTGTTGGTGCAGGCAGTTTCCTGTCTTTTGAGGTGGTTTGGTTTGGTTGTGTTTGTTCCTGGTGAAAGCATGTTCTTTCACCCCATTTTAGTGCAGCTTCCAGTGATGCCTTGTGAGTGTGGGATGTGCAAAGCTGTTGGGTTTCACCCCCACCTCCTTTTGTTCTCAATGATCTCTATTCAGAACACAGTAAAATTAATATCTACCCAGAACTGCTTACATTTTACAAACTCAATGGAAAAATGAGCTCAAAGCACCAAGCAAAGCTTTGAAAATAGCTAAGTTCATTATATTAGAATGGAAAATGCATTCCCTACTTACTAGTGGCATTTGGAAATAGGCTATGGAAAACCTTTCTGAGTGGGATAAGGTAGTAATGCTTTAACCCTGGAGCACCTGCACCTGAGCCTGGGTAGGAAATTGTGGAGAATTCTCATACTCCCACGTTCCAGCCCATATTCCCTGCCAGGAGAAGTGGGTTGTGCTCCTGCTGGGTGTGTCTGTGTGTCCAGCTGTCCTGCTGCTGCCGTGACACCCAGCCTGTGCCCAGGCAATAGCAGAGCCTGAGTGAGCAAAACATGGGCCAGGTGAGGACCCTGCCTGTTTCCCTGAGTGCAAGAACCCTGCAGAGACTTTCCACCTGCCCCTTTGGAAGGGGCAGAGAGCTCTTCCTGCAGTTTTTCCTTGGCTGTTCTGCACAGTAGAAGTTCAGGTGTTTAATTTGAGAACATGAAGTGCCTGCTGTTTGCGTTAACAAAATTGCATGTCTCACTCCAGTGGGTTTATTGGGCTCCCTCCCTCCCCCCTCCCATGCTCCATGGCTTTTAATCATGTAAAGTGGAGACATTAGTTTTGCTGCGTTTTATTACAAAACCTTTGTTGCAATAAAGATGCTGCTAAATAAATTGAATTAAATGTTGGGTTTTTTTCCACCCTGTTTTCAACTGTCTCTCTCCTTGATTTAGGAGAGCTCGTGTGTAATTAAATCTGTGCCCGCGTTGCTCTGTGGGAAGCAGCAGTGATGTGTGTTTGATGCACGTCGGGTGTTCCACAAAAGCATCTGCCATGTTTCCTGTCCCTTGTGGTTTGGGAGATGGATACCATCAGGAAGATGAGGCATGTCCTTGGCACAGCCATGTTCCCTCTCCTGAGTGTTTCCATGTGAATGCTGTTCGCAGCCCTCGGCAGCCACTAGCCGGAGCTGTTGCACCGGGCACTGCAGCACACAGCCTCGCTGAGCTGGGACAAGGGCCACGGGGGAGGAGGTGGCCCTGTGCCCGGCAGAGGAATTCACACATTCCTGTGTCAGTGGAATGGGCAGTGCAAGAGAAGAGATGTCCCTTCATGCAGTCACCTTATGCTCAGCCTCCTGTTTGTCTCTCTGAGCAGAATGGGCTTTGCAGGCACCTCCATGTAGTGCTATCCCAGAATGTCTGGGGAATGGCTCAAGGCAGATACAATTCATGTTTTTACTCATTCCTGATTTTTCACCCACAGAGAATCACCCTCTGTTGAGGAGGAGGGGGAAACACTGCTGTGTACCTATGCATGGTTCTGTATGCCCCATTCTTATACAAGGTTCCTGGTTTGCAATCCTTAGTGTGCATCCATGGAGGTTTCTGAGACCTGAGAGAAAGGAGTGAAGATTTAGCAAAGTCCTTTTTCAGGCTAAAGTTGTGGTATATTTTAGTGTTTGGGGTAGCAGTGCTGGTCTGGGGCAGGATAACAGTAAAATCTTTCCTAGAAGAACTTATGGCCTGAGCACAATTAACCTTCCCATCATCTTACAGGATTAATAACAAACTGCAAATGGCACCTGGAATTAAAGGGCTGTGTTTTCCTCCCCAGCATCAAGTCTTTTCTCAAGATAATCATTTTCCAGACTGCTCCTGCCAAACAGACCTATGGAGAACCAGTGCTGGTTCAGTCGAGCTCCTTGGCACAGGCACACAACAGCACTGGGCTGGCCCTACAGGTCTGCACATTTCCCAGAGAATTTCCCAAATCAGGATTTCCTCTCACAAAAGCAAAGAGCAACAGACTGCTCCAAGATGAAAACCAGCAGCAAGGAAATGATGACCCAAAAGCAGCAAGGTAGGGACTTGTGGGAGGAAGGGAGTGCATCCCCTCCCTCAGTTCTTGGAGCCGTGCTGTTTGCTTCCTGCTGGAAGAAAAGCCCTTTTGCTTTTCCAACAATGATAGTTTGAACAATTTGCCTTCACCATTGCCCTCCCTCTTTTCCTTTCTATTCTACTTGCAATTTCGTTAGAAATAGATGAGTAAATACCGTGTACGTTTGTGTGGGAGCTGCTGTGGCTTGTGGTTTTATGATTTTCCCCCCAGCTGTGATTCATTGCTTTTTACATTTTTTAATCTATTCCCCCACACCCCCTCCTGCTCTCCCTGTCTCCTTGCAGCCCAGCAGCTGTCGTTATCAGTGAAATGACTTGACATTATTTTGCTGTACTTTGTTTCTATTCATTGATTTGTTGAATGAAAACTATTTATCTGGCACTGACACGCGAGATTGGAGCCTTTCAAGAAGAGGCAACTCTGCAGTATAATTTTGCTCCAAAATGAGCAGAGCAAGAGCTGTGTGTTAAACCAGCCCAGCTGAAATCCCTGGCCCTGTGATGGAGCAGAAGCAGGGACTGAACAGCCTAAAGAGGTGGTGGATAGGAAAAGCAACTTTCCTTATCCTGCCTGCCCCCTGGGAAGCCCTGCTGGGCTCTGGCCAGAGGGATTTCTCTAGAGCTGGGGATGCAGGGAGGTGCAGGAGGGTAGGCAGGTGCTGGGCAGCCATGTGCAGTGTCTGACTGGGGCTCCCAACATCAGGAGGATGTGGAGTGAGTCCAGAGGAGGCCATGGAGATGCCAAGAGACACTGTGGCTGCCCCATCCTTGGAAGAGTTCAAGGCCAGGTTGGACAGGCTTGCAGCAAGCTGGGCTAGTGGAAGGGGGTGGAATGAGATGATTTTCATCTCTACAGTTCCTTCCAAATGAAATGGTCTCTGATTCTGTGATTCCATGATTTTGTCTGGGTATAAATGAGTTGTTCCCCTCGGCATGATGAGCACCACAGTGCTGGAGCAAAATCCAGACTTGTTGCTTTGCCGCCTGTCTTCTCCATCCACTGTGAGTTCATCCCCATTTCAATATTGGGCATCCAGGGAAAAACACCTTCTGGATCCCTCCCGTGACCCAATAAGCCTGGAGAGAGGGTTGCACATCTCTGTAAACAGGTGCCAGTGACTACTGTGATTTTAGTTTAAGAAAAACCTGGGTACTGTCACTTCAAATGCCAGAAGTTGGTTGCCTGCCAGCGCTGCTCAGAAAAATCCCACCTCCCTGCTTCCATCAATACCATCCCACAGTTTGAAGGGCAGGTTTTGCCTAGGGAATACGCTCTTGTTTGAGGGATTCAGGATCCCTTTTTCCCACAGAGCCCTGACTCCTTTCTTCCCGGCACAATCAGCCCTCTTGCCGCTTTTCTTGCCTTTTCTTCCACCGCTTTCCCACATTCTGTTCACACCTTCATGAATATTCAGAGGCCATTGGCCATATGAAGCTATTGAGAGCTCTTGTTAACACTCCTCCTAATGACATGCACCTTCAATAGAAAACAAAAACACAGATAAGAGCTTGTTAGCGCAGACCCTTGTTCCCCACCTAACAAGGTTTCCATTGACTCGGACACTTGTGGTGACACATTGCTTGCTCTCACTGTTGCCTCTTTTGATTTACGACTGGCTTTTACCGAAGGGGTTTTTACTTCTATTTTTTCCCTTCCTTTTTTTATCCCTTTTTAGAGGTTGGTGGGTTTTTATTTTGGGGTTTTTTTGTGGGTTTTTTTTTTTTTTTTGGTGCGGTTTTAAGCTAATTAAGAAGGAGGTCAGGCTCCCCGAACAATGCGGAGCGGCGGTAGAATGCGCGCCGGGAGCGGCGTGCGCGCAGCGCCGAGCGGCGGGCGAGGGCCGGGCTGCGGCGCCTTGCACTGGGAAAGTTGTGCCGCGAGTGGCACAGGAAGAGCCCGGCTTGGGTCAAGAGGTGATTAAAGCTCGGCGAGAAGCTCTGAAAAGGGGCTGAGACCACCCGCCGCGGTTCCCAAGGGCTCCTCGGGTCCCAGCCTGGCTGGACATCCGTGGTGGCCAAAACACCATCCCCAAAGCCAGGCAATGGGATAGCTGTTCCAAAACACGACCAGGGGTCTGGGAGATGCTCCAAGCGGTTCTGCTCCCAATTTATGGCCGAGGTACACGGAGAGCAGAGCCCCACAGCCACATCCCCAGTGGCACCGTTTGCCGAGGGGCTTTTCCCTGGACTGGAATCCCCGCCGGCTTTGGCGACTCTTTTTTTTTCCCTCCCTCCCGCCGTCACGGAGATCTGCCAGGCTTTCATTAGCTGGGCCCACCCATTCGATACCATGAGATGCCTGGTTTGTTGTTGTTGGGGTTTTTGGCCACACCTCATTATTCCTCCTATTATTAGGCTCTCGCGGCGTTTGTCATCTTGTCAAGGCCCTGGAGTTTCTATGGATACTGGTCCCCTAAGTGGCCATGCTATCAATTAAGACAGCTCCATGACTGAACTCTTCCAGGGGACTTTGTGAAGATCCACGGATAATTTCCCTGATTTCCCTGCAGTTCTCTGTTCCTTCTGTAGCTGCCTTTTCCATAATGACTGCTTGGTCAGAGCTCAGCATATTCAGGTTTTTCAAGCATCAAAAGGCAGGATTATCTGCTTGGCTAATAGAATTAGCTAGAGGGCGATGGGGTTAATAACAAACCACCAGATTTTATATATATGTATTTATGACAGACTGTAATAAATAAGCAATAATGAGATAACCATCATAGTGATGTAAGTAAAAGCATCAGCAACAAAACCTGCCATGGAATAAAAAGATACATGCTTTATTATGCTTTTTTTGACTCCCTGGGAAGAGGAAAAAGCCTGGTTTTTTTCCTCTTCATGCTCAGCTTAAGGACAGACAACTGTGCAAAGCTGAGAGGATGTTGAGTATTTCTTCTGAAAATAAGACTGCTGAAAGTTTCCAAACAGAGCAATGTAAATTTTGTTTCCTTATGAAAAGCAGCATAAGCAATCAAAATAAAAAGCATAGCATTTAGAGTGGGAACATTAGACAGAAGAAGATCATGCTGGGTTGATCAGGACTTTACTGGGAACAGGCTGAGCACAAGGAGCAGCTTTGCTGAGCACCTGGCAGTTTCTCACTTTCCTCTCACTGTTCTTTGACCTCCCAGTATGTTCCCTTGGATAAATTTGCTTCCCCTACTGATTTTCTTTCAGGTGTTCTGTCTCCATGCCTGTACCAGCTCATTTTTGTTCTCCCTGTGCAGGTGAGCAGGGACATGGGGCACGTTGATGGAGCTCCCCCACTCTCAGTCAGCCACTTCATTTTTCTGCATCTGTAACCATAAAATGTAGGTATTTAATGATTTCTCAGAACTATCAGGAGATTTTAATCCTTTCAGCCGGAGAGGCTGAGCACTGTTTGCATTTATTCTCTGGTGAGAATTAGTATCTGGGGGCAGAAGGCAGCAGGGAAAAAGGCTTTGATTTGGATTTGAGTTTTGGCTGGTGATTATGATTCTTTATATGCTCTAAACCAGTTTATCTCTCCCTAGGTGGATGTGTGCTGCCAGCAGTGCAATAATATCCATCGAGGGCTGCTCAGAGGTACAAGGAATAAACTCATCTGTTATTAGCTAATACAGGAAAGTGATTCGATATGGGTCTCAGAAGCTGGAGTAGATAAATAGGATGATAAATGTTGGCATTAGCAGACGTGACTGACTCCTCTGTCTCTGTGATTTGGTAGTGCCCAGTAATTAAATAGTTGGAGTTTAATGTATTTTAAACTAGAGCTGCAGCCTGTAAATCACGGAGATTATGCTCTTCCCTGCTGTGCACTCTCTGGGTCGGGAGGAATTCCCATTCCTGTGCCGCAGCTGTCCAGGGCTCGGGCTGGCTATTGCATCAGTCGGGACAGGAAAGGCAGCAGCAGCCCTGCTGCTGCCCTTGGGCAGTAAACAGTTCCCAGAGCCTTTGCAGCCCAGCAGGGCGTGTTCTCCAGCCCTGGGAGGATCCCAGCCCATGTCCTCTCCAACTAGGGTTGTTTCCTCTGCTCTGGCTGGAGAACCTTCATACCCATGTACACATGCAAACACACCCCAGGCCACTGCAGACCCTAAATTCCAGGGGGCAAAGCATCCTAGGGAGGTCATTTCCTCCCAAAACCTTTGCTTTGTCACTGTGGGAGCATCAGCCCCTTGGGTTGGTTTTGCTTTTCAGGATTATTGTTTTCAATTATCCCAATTTCATCATCGTATTTCGCACCAAGGTTTAGTTTTCTCTTCAGACAGACTATGATCTTGTACTAAGTTGAAGTGGTTGTTTTTTTCTATATACAGATTGCCCAAGAAAGAAACTCAACCCTTTCCAATGCAGCTTAAAACTGTACTGAACTAAAAGTTACTTTTTCTGTATATACACAACTATTTTTGTTTCTCATCCTTTATTGGCCAGACCTGACTCTCCTGCTGGAGGTTAGTTGTATTACTCAGAGTTTCCCCATTAGCAAAGGACAAATTTAAACATTTCCATGCAGTTCAGCCATTTTATAGCTTTTAGCACAATTTCTGGATTAGTTCAGGCTTTTACTCAGAAATTTCTCTGATAACTGGTCCCACATTCAGACATGGCTTTACCAGAGCCCTGCTATAATGACCCTGAAATGCTGTCTGAAACCACAACTGGGATAGAACCTGTCCCTGCTCTTCCTGCATATAATTATTTTTAATGAAATCTATTTGTACCTCAAATTATTTCCTCTTCCAAGCATTTTGTAATTAAACAATTAATTTTGCTGGATCATTGCAAGTCACAGTCTCTGAGGTCTTCCTGCTGCTCTGCATGGAGTGGTGGTGAGTAACTTTCCTCTGGGGGAAGGATAAAAATGAGTTCTGCTTTAGGTAAAATAGATGTTTCTTTACTCTTTTGATGAGCAGAAGCTGATGATTGTCAACCCACAGCTTGAAGCAACAACTAATATTGCTTTCAGCAAGATGAGCAGCAGTTCAACGATGGATGAGCAGGAATTATTGGAGACGAGCTGTGTTTTGGAAAGCATAAGGTATAACCTTCCCCACTGGGCTTTGCAGGGAACTGGATCATCTGTAAATCATCCAGTGGCTTGTTTTTTCCATACACTGTTACTGTTTTCCTTCCAGATCACTTTTAGCCTGCCTGTTCCAAGTACCTTGTGATGCACGACCCACACAAACCCATGGGACTTTACCCTCTGAAGGGTGGTGTGGGAGCTGCCATCAGAAGCTGAAGGACATGGGGACCTTCAGGCTCTCCTGGCTCCATGGTGGGCTGTGGTGGGGTTAAGGATCAACCCCCTTTTCCAGGTCCCACTGCAACCCATTCCTTTCCACGCTGTTGTGCCTCTCTGTGCCCCATCCTTTGAACAGAAGCTGTTATTTAGTTGCACAAGGGGCTGTGGGGATGGGATACAATGTAGGTTGCCCGTTGACCAACAGGATAAACTTTTACAAGCTCTTGCTAAGATTCAGAATGAAGAAATATGTGAGTTTGTAGCTATTGGATTAGAAAGGCTGTTTGGGTATGAGCATGGAGCCATAAAAAAAGATATTGGTAAGTGTTGATATAGAGTTGACAGAGCTGCCCAACAGCAGCTGGAAGATTTTCCCATGATGAAACATATCTGGAAGAATGAATTCCCAGCCTTGAGTGACCTACAGTTTTAAGTGTTGAGGAAGAATGAAAATGCCCAAATCCTCTCATCCTTGCAGCTGGAAGTTAAATTTCCTCCTGTCTGGTTCTCTACTAAGCAGAGTCCCTACCCCTGCAGCTAATGGCACCTTTGTTTGCTAAAGATATTTTAGCATAAATAGAAGTGACTCACAAGAGAGTAGTGTGTGGAAAGCAGTAGAAGCCACCTGGTCTGATACAAAAGGGATTGGGATTTTTTTAGCCAAGTGAAGTGGTAAATGGAAAATGCAGCTGGATGTAGACAAATGCAAAGTGATCATTATGGGCAGCAAATGGAGAGTGGAAAACAGCAGGAGCACATCAAAGGTGGATCAGCCAGAGAGGAGGCAAGAGGTACTGCAAAAATCCTTCATCCTGATCCAGATAACCCTGGATGGAATGGGACAAAGTGCCCCCAGACCCTGCTGTACATCAGCAAAGGAGCCAGGGGGGCTGGAGAGGTTTCCCATGTTGACAGCCAGCCCATGGCTCAGCAGCAGGGACAGCAAATGTGGCTGTGTCTGAGGAACTGCTCCACACAGCACCTTTGCTCTGGCACCTCTTTTAAAATAGAAATGATGGGTCATTACTGCAAATTTGCTGAGTTAATTCATTGGGTTTGTGTGTGTGGAGTGGCAAAGAGGGAAGCAAAGGGGTTCACATTTGCCTGCAGCCATCTTTTATGGTCCAAGCAGCCAATTTTCTGTGTAACTATAATAAATCACAGCGACAGACACACAGGATGGTGCTGTCTTTATATAATTATTCCATAAATTGCCCCATTTTCTCCCCCAGAATGGCCTCCCAGTCCCTTCTCTTTGCTGGAGCATGTTGTTATCCTGAAGACAATATGACAAATCCATTTGAAGAACTTATCTCGTAAGCAAAGAATAAAGAGAGGGAGCCTGATCCTGTTTCCATTGCATGGCTGTTTGCTCCAAGGGCATTTGCAAAGCAAGGGAAACAACCTTAGAGCTCAGGAAATCGAGCATGAACTCCAGGACTTAAGGGAACAGCCAGTCCACACAGATCCCAGCTAACAAGAGAGCGGATGGGCAAGGGCACAGCTGAGCAGGGCTCTGGTCCTCCTTCACTCTTCCTTCCACTGGGCTGTGGCTTGGAGGTCATCCTGCATTCCCTGGAATTAACTCCATGATGAATTTTGAATTTTGAATGATGAATTTTGTCACCACAGTGACAAAAGGAAGCTTTGGCATCTCTAAGTTGTCTCTGTGCAAGTGGCATTTTAGTCACTGCTGCAGACAGTGCAAGGTCAGCCAGCAGAGTCACCCATGAGGAGCAGTGCCCTCTAAACCATGCCGGGCACTTCCTGCTCAGATTTGCTTCTGAGAAGCTTTTAATTGTCTTCTTATTCCTTCTGCATCCTCATTCCCTGGCTAACTGCAGTTTCAGGCTGCTTAGCTGGAAGGCACAGACTAGGGCAGGTTCTGCCTGCAAGAAGTCAGATAAACTATTCTCCTGTGGGCACTCACAGGTTTAAAACCCCCACAATTTGTGCACAGCGGGACTTTGGGGATCTCTTGGCTTGGCTGGTGTTTTGATAACTGAGCTTGTGTTGTTTCTCTTTCCTCCTGCCCTGTAGAAGATACTTTTTAAAAATACAGCAAGTGGGAAGGAAAAAAAAAAAAGACTTTTTTCCAACAAGGATATAAAACTTCCATCAAATCAGCTGTGTCACTAGAGACTCAAAGCTAATGAGTTGATCTTACAGATGTATAATAAACTCATTTATTAGGTTTTTATTTTAGTAGTTGGTGGTATTAATTAGATTGATATGGCCCATAAATCACTTGATTTGGCTGAGCCCTCAGATACTTGCAATTTAAATTAATACAAGTGCAGCTTAATTAATCTGATTAAATCCTGGGACAAGCAAGACTGTGTTTGCAGTATCCAGGAGTACATCGCAAGGAAAAGGAGTATTTTAAGGCAAAGCAGCTTCTTCACTGCAGGGTCAGTTTTGTTCAGCTGAATCAGGGGACAAGAATGGAACTACAAAAGATGCAACCCAAGAAACAGATACTCTGGCTTTGTCCTGAGACCTGGAGGCTGGGCAGAGTTCATCACAGCTTCTGGACCAGGCAAGGGCCTGGCCTTCACAAATTCATGGCAACTGCTCTGGTTTTGGGGCATCCTGATCTTTTTTCATCATTTGGCAGCAATGAATGAATTCTCAGAAGGTTAGTTTAAGACATTGGTGAGAACAAGCCACAGGCTGATCTCTGTTGTGGTCACAGTCTTGATTTTTTACTCCCTTCAACACTACTGAAAAGAAATAAATTTTTTTTCCAGGAGAGAATAATCCATTAATTGGTTTTTCCTTGCTCGAATTTCCAGATGTGAGCTGCTGTGTTCCCCAGGCCAGGAGCAGACCCAAACTAGGAACAGGCAGAGGTGGAGATGACCTGACATGTCCCACCTGAGACTTACCTGCTCTGCATTCCCTTGCCATCCTGAGTATTCCTGCTCAGGGATGTTTCTGGTAGTGGATGATGATTCTATTGTGACTTGCCTGTAGAGAGGATGGAATGAACCCACCTTTGCAGGGTGCACCCATCTGCTCCCCAGCATTAACGGTTCCTAAACCTTTCCCAGGTGGATAACACCAGACACTCAAACCATGTTTCCATTTATATTTTTTTCAGAATGCTCCATGCTTACAGCTTTTCAGATTGATGTTCCAAGTCTGTAGAACCTAGGTATTTGCTGTGTAGCCTTTTCCCTACACTCCTGCTAATTTGCCTTAGTCTAAGTGAGCTCCCCTATGGACACCTGTGGTCCACCCTAGCCTGGGTTCCTTTGTCGTCCATAAGCTGTCCATGTGGGATGGAGGTACAAGCTTGGTATTTACAACAGGTCCCCAGAATCTGGATGAAAACCCTTTCCAAGGCTCCCATGATATGTTTAGCAGCAAAGCACCAGCCCAGGGCTCGTGCAGCCGCAGGTTGTTTCTGTTAGAGTGTGGATGCCATAAAATATGTTTTCTTTAAAAGCAGGAGATAATGCTGTTACAGCAGTTAGATTAATCTAATATTCTCCTTCATCTTCAAAAGAGAATTGCCTAAATAGCCAGAGAGAGGCACATTTTATGAGTCCTTCTTAAGGGCTATCAATCAAACCTTCCAAGAAAGGCACTGATGCCCTTTTGCTCACAAGAGGGAAATTGGATTCCCCACGGCTTTGCTTTCAGTCTGCTGTAGCCTTGCCGTGTAATCGCTGCATCGCAAAGGGTCTGGCCATCATTTTCTTCTACTGGTCTGAAGAAAAAACCCACATGGAGAAAACCTGTAAGAAGAGAGGGAAAGCAGCCCAATTAAAGGCAATGATCTCTTAGCTCTCTGCCCTCTCTCCCGCCTGGATGAGGCAGATGTAAAACAATAGCTTTATTTGTGCAAGTTTTAATTGGGTAGTTCAAAGGAAGCAGCAGAGGCTCTTTTGATCCCTTGGTGTGTTTGAATGCCACGTTGCAATGGTGCCTGCTGGCCACGGCAGTGACCTCTTGTGTTAATTAGTGTTTATCTGAAATCGAATTATCTCACAATTGGGAGAACGCAGAGTGAAATGCAGGGGATAAGCAGAGATTTGTGCCGTTCTCAGTTAGAGGTAAAAGCAGGTCTGCTGAAGTTGATGTTACAATAACTCAGAGAACATTACATTTTTGCTTTGTTTTTCTAACACTCTTGGTCAGATGGTCCCATTTCTCTTCCTAATACCCTGTGCTGCCTTCATCTTTGCTGAGTCTGCTGGTCTGCGCCGCTCATTGGAACTTAAACCATAAACCAACACCGAACAATGATGCATTATTTATAGGAGACCGAAGGCTGCGAGGTTCACAATAGTGCAAAGCTTCTCTTTCTTGTGGTCAGTAATCCATAAATAAATACATCATCTATTTAGGTTTGCAGAACTGTCTGATGGATGGAATAGCCTGCATTATACAACGAGGGCACCAAGGACCTTGTGAAAGCCACCACCTGCTTTTGGGGTAGATTTGCCATTTCTGAGTAAATTCTTGATGGAGACAGGGGCCGTGAGAGCTGCCCAGTCTGGTGCTCATCAGGGGAACTCTGCAAGGTAAAAGGAAATATAGTTTAGAAATACCTAAAAGCATCAAGTTCTCTGTGTGGAATATTAACAAGGATAGAATTTTATAGCTAAAAGTATCTCACTGGACAGGTATACAGTCCCAATTTCTGAGCAGAGAATAGCCAACGTTGTGGAAATCAAACATCTGTCCAAACATCTGTGAACATCTGCAGGCCTTCAGCATTTTGGACTGGCTGAAATCCCATCCTCAGATCAGATCCAGATCTCAAAGTTTTTCAAGTGCAGGAATGGTTTTATTTCAACCTTGCTTTTCACTCCCAAGCTGGTTTCAAGTGTCACCAGGCTGGACTTTCCTGCTTGCTCCCAAAGTGAGCTCATCAGTGGGGGGTAAGGCACCCTGAAAATTCCATGGTGGCACTTACTCTGTGTCCTTGGGTGTACAGCACTATATTTTCTGGGATTAGCCACAAGAGGGTGGCATGAGGATGTGCACCAGGCAGCCTCCCTGCATCCTGCATGCTGCATGGCATTTTACAGCCAGCTCTGTAGCTCCAATAAAACTTCACAACTGATCCTTATTTTTGGCACATGAGCACATTTCCCACTACAAATGAGCCTGCCGGGTGTTTCTGATGGCAGCCCTGACTGAGAGTATTCCTTGATGTTACACGTGTTCCTTATGCCTGAACCCAGCCTCAGTTAGTGAGTACTGTAGCAGCGTATAAAATTTAGACTATTTAGGATCAAAACTTTTATTGGTCCTTGGTAACTGCTGTAAGGAGAAGTCTGCAGGTGTTGTTTATGAGTTTATATTATTTTTCCTAGTCCTGTATGTTTACAAGACAGTGATGTTCCACACAACTGCTTTATGGCTCATTGGGATGGTTCCAGCAGGTTTTTATTTGGTTGTAGCTGACACTGAATGAGCTGGTTAACAAATACACACAAAAAAGTCTGTGACAGGAAGGGAGAAGAACTGAAATGAAATGGATTAATTTAATCTAAAATCTCAGCTTAGATTGTCTTGGTATGTCTTTTTCTGAACTGGACTGTCAGCAATCCAACCAAAGCCACTTGTCTCAAATGATCACAGAAACCCAGAATGGTTTGGGTTGGAAAGGATCTTAAAGATCATCTCATTCCAACCCCTGCCATGGGCATGAACACCTTCCCCTAGACAAGGTTGCTCAAATCTCCATGCACCCACCCTAGTCTTGGGCACTTCCAGGGATGGGGCAGCCACAGCTTCTCTGGATAACCTATGTCAGGGCCTCACCAACCTCACAGGGAAGATTTTTTTCCAAATATCTAATATAAACCTACTCCCTTTTAGTATGAAGCTATTCTTGCATGTCCTGTCATTCCATGCTTTTATTAAAAGTCCCTCTCCTTCTTTCTTGTCCGCTCCCTTCAGAATCAGTCAATGTGTCTCTGTGTAAGGCAAATTCACTTTTGATTTAGCAAAGCCTCACCTGGGTGATAAGTCCCAGGAAGAGCAAGAAACAGGGCACCAGGATGTCCAGCAGCAATACAAATCAAAGAGACATAAAAACCCACTCCAAGTTTGATGTGCAAAGCTTTGTAAATGCTAGAGGTTTTGTACCTTATTTTAACATGATATTTTTCCATGTGCTGGCAGAGGGGTGATGTTGGTACTTAGAATCCACCCTACTCTCATTCCTGATCCATAGCTTGGCACTTCATACCTCCTCCATCCTGGATGAGTGCAGGTTATTTCAGGGTGTGAGTCCCTCCTCACCCATGACTCTGGCAGGAGGACCAGAGCCCTTGCATGCAGAAATCCCTTTTGCCATGAACACATTTTAAATACAAGCTTCCGAATCTCATTATGTGCTGCCTTTTCCATTCGTTTTCCTCCTAACAATGCACCTGCCAATATCTGCCCCTGAGCTCCATTTTAAGCAGCATTTTCCATAGTTAATGTCACACTCTTGCTCCCAATCTATCTTTGGCAACTGCTGACTGCCTGCAGCAGGACCAGAGGAAGAAGGAAAGCCCTCTCTGGGTATAACAATAACACAACACCCATTCCTGGAAGAATGATGAGATAGGCTGTGTAATAAATATTTATAAGAGCAAGCGTAATGAAATGGATGTGTAGGATGCTGAGTCTCCCTTAGGGTTTGGTCATCACATGTTTTTTTCCTCTTTTCTTTCTTCCCTGTGATACAGAATTGTCCTGATGTCCCTGGGTTGTTGAGCAAATTGCTCATTGTGTTGCTCACTTACACCATGCATGTTATTATGTGCAACCAGCTGCTCCTGCTTGGCATTGCTCACACATAGGGAACAGGAGGCTACCATCATTTTCCTCGTCTGGACGTCAGTGTTCCCTCCAGCATTGAAGTTGCTGCCAGACCATAAGAAGTTTGGGAACAAAGTGAGTCCTGGTGGTAAAGGTCCCCAAGAGACTCCTTTTCTAGGAAGATCAAGGTTGAAGTCTTGCAGTGGGTTTGAGCTGATCCAGCTTTATAGTGCTGTTGAAAACTTCCTCATGTCTCTGTCTGTCTGTTCCCATTGCTTTCCTTGTGCTGGCACTAACTCCTGAGTGATTGCGCAGGGAGCTGGAGCAGGGCCCTTATTTTGTTGTTAATGTTGTCACCAATTAAGTTTTCAGCACCATCCTTTCCTCTGTCCAGCTCCAGGCTCATTCAAGCACTAATGCCGTCACAAAGGAAAGAGCAGCCAACTCTTCTGGTAATTAGAGCTGCTTAAATCCGTCATAAAATGTCAACCTCGGCACTGCAGACACGTCTGGAGTCAGGGATGGTCAGAAAACAGAGCAAGGCTGTATTTGAGACTAGGAGTGGGAATTTAATCCTGCTTGGGAGAGAAAGGCCCTAAGTTGTGAATCTTCTTGCTCCTCACTGCTTTCTCTCTGAAATAGCTTCTCCCTGTTGTTCAAGTTTCTTTTATTTTAGGGTGTCTTTTGTAAAGAGGTTTTGTTCTTTACGTGCATTTGTTCAGTAACTCATACAACTGGATCCTGGTCGTCTGAATCCCACAGCTACCAGCTGGACATGGACATGGGCTGCTTCATGTGGGTGTGGATTCAGAGGCTGGAGAACCTGTGTTGCTGTGCTCCAAGGTGTCTTGCACTACTACAGCCTTTCAGAAGCATGGATCCCCCTTGGCTACAGACTGTCTGCATGGGAGAAACCCTAAAAATTAGGCTTTTGACCCTTAAAATGGGACTTTACACTCTAAAAATGTGTCTTTGAATGTTCAAAATTATTGCTGAGATAGATAAATTCATAGCACCTTTTGCTGGATTTCCCTGTTGTTATTCCTAGGATCTTGTACAAACCAAGATATGTGTATGATACACTGTCCATACACCTGACCCACCAACATTTTTTTGTAGCACAGAAATAATGTCTCTCAATGGAGGAACAAAAATCTGAACTTCAAACACCTGCCACTCTCTGCTGCTGCCCACCTGCTACACTTCCTTCTCTCAAAGTATCAGAGGTTTGCAGCTATTGAAGGGCAGAAATACCTCATTGACTGGAACAGGAACACTGGAGATTCTATAGCACATAATTAGTTAGCTGCCCTAAGTATTGGAGCAGAAGTGCCATTTTCTGGGAAGGAATGTCCTTTCTGTTGGCATGGGACTGACTGCCAGGGAGTTACCTGATCTTTCCCAAATCTACTAAGTGGCTCTTTAGCCAGGTTCTCCCTCTGTAAGTGCCGCAGGGAATCACTTCACCTCTGTGAGCAGACACTGGGACTTGGTGTTGCTCCTGCAGAGCACAGGTGTTGTGAGTGTGAAGGAGCTGGTACTCCAGGTGACGTTTCTGCCACTTTCTCAGTTCAGGGGCTGTTTGCCAAGTTGCCGTTTTTCCTTTTCCCTAGGGACAGATATTCAAGGAATATATGTTGCAAGCTTGGGTTTGTCGAAATACTGGTTTCATTCCTGTTTCCGCAGACATGCAGGAAGTCAAAGAGGTGTCACAGAAGAATCAAGTAACATTAAGATCAGGTAGAGAGCAAAGACTGGGTTAGACCTGGGTTTTCCAAAGCCTGGTCAAACCCTGGCCTGCTGACATGGAGCTCGCTCAACACCTTAACACAGGCAGGTGCTCTTAGCCAGAACGTGCAGTGTTTTGTAGACCTCTAGCAATTTTCCTTTTTTATATTAATACCAGACTTGCCTGACTGCAAGGTAAAATTTTTTCTTACTTTAGGGGAGGGAGAAATGTCTGGGATTTGAAGAAAAATGGGCAGGGGTCTGTCTGAAAGAAACCACTGGCAGACACAAGAAGATATTCCTTTATGGCCTAGTTAAAGCAATTTGACAGCAGCCTTAAAACCATCTCACACATAAAGGAGCAGGTGGGAAGGACTCAGAGAAAAAGAAGGGTTTGTGGATGTTGTGAATCTTTACCTCCATGCTGGACTGGTGCAGAAGGGGACATGGATATTAGTACCACTTTTCTTTCCATAGGGAAGTGAGATGGTGCAGGAATGGGGCCAGTGGGATGCTGTGGCCTCATTGCACAGTCTTTCCCAGCAAAGTTCTCAGTGAGTGCCACCTGATGCTGGGCAAAGCCCACCTGCACACCCCTTCAGAGGGGCAGCTGCTGCCTGCGAGGGCTTGTCTGTACTGGCAGTGCCAAGTATGAACTTAGAATTGCATAACTCACACTCATGGGAAACCTGCGTCCACCACACAGCCTTTCTGGTTTTACTTAAGTTTTTATAGTTTGTTATACAAGCTAATAAACAGGAGGGTCTGGATTAAAAAGGTTTCTTTTTTTCATATTCTGCATAGCTGAAGCCACCTCTGCATTCCACACTGCTGTGATAGAACATGCCTGTGTGCTGGGCAGCTGCCCATCTTGGAGGGCAAAGCAGAGCCAGTCTGGATGTGGCTGCCCTTGTGTTTGGTGCCAGGTACCACTGCCGAGAGAAGGACTTGGTGTCACTTGCCCTCAGCACTGAACCTGCACCTGCGGCTTTACGCACACACGTGTGGTGCGAGTTTGTGTCCGGGAGCCAGCCAAGCCAAACTGGGAGGCAGCAACTTTGGACTCCATCTCTCATCTGCTTGCCTCATTTCCACTACTTGGCTCAGCTGGTAGATAAGTTCTGATTCTCTCCTTAGCGATGGGGTGCAGACATGCCATACTATGTATTTTATTTGCTTTATTTTTACAGTCGGCTGAGAAGCACAGGTTAGGCTTTGACAACCAATGAACGATATACACCTGAAGGAGCTGTGCCTCGAAACTGAACCCCAACAAAGCCATGCCGATGCGGTCACCGGTGTCCGTTTTCCTCCGCAGCCCAGCCGGGCTCGGCGCGCTGAGCTCCGGAGCCCCGACGGGCAGCGGGGCCGGGGAGGCGTCCCCAGCAGCGCCGTGAGGGGAGCGCGGCGGCTGCAGCTCCCCGTGCTCGCCCGTGCAAACCGGGGAAAAAAAACAAACCTTATTTTTTCCCCGGGGGGATTTTAATTTAAAAAGCCACATAAAGCATTATAAATGTTTGTGGCTTGTGGAGCTGCTGGCGGGCGCAGGAGTCCCGCACCTGCCGTCACCCTCTCAGGGAGCGGGGCCACTCCCGGGGCCGGCTGAGGCGTTCCCCGGGCAGCACCGTGAGGGGAGCGCGGCGGCTGGAGGCGGCCCGGCACCCTTCACGCTCACCCGTGCAAAACCGGAAAAAAAATACTAAAGAGATCGCAGAAAAAAAAATTATCTAAAAAACCCACATAAAATGTTATAAATGTTTGTGGCTTGCGGAGCCGCCGGCGGGCGGAGGAGCTACGCACCTGCCGTCCCCCACCCTGAGGGAGCGCGGCTGCTCCCCCCGCCGCGGGCTGGCAGCAACCTGTTGGTGCGGGCGCTGCCGGGCGGCGGGAGGAGCCCCTCGGAGGGGCGGCCGGGCCGCTGACAAAGGCGGAGCAGCGGCAGCCCAGGGCCGCCCCCGGCAGCGGGGCCCGGCGGGCAGCGCGGGGCTGGGGCTGGGGCCGGGGCGCTCGCACAAGATGGCGGTGGGGCGGCGGGAGAGCGCGCTCCCCTCGTAGATGCGGCCGCGGCGGCCCCTGCTCCCGGCGCCCGGCGGGGCTTACATGGCGCTGGAGGACCTGCTGCTTTGTCTCTGCTTCTCCGCCCTCGCCGTCCTGGCCGTGCAAGGTGGGTGAGGAGGAAGAGGAGGGAGGGAAGGGATCGGTGCCCCACAGCCCGCGAGCGGCCGCGGTGCCACCTTGCCCTCACACGGGCAGCGGGCGGCTCCGCGGGGATGCGCTCCCTGGCCGGTCACCCGCTGTACCAGCCCTCCTTTCCCTTTAGTAACCATTTACCCCAGTCGTCCTTATTCCTCTTAGTGGCTGTCCCGTCCCTCTGTGGCCATTTCCCCCCCCCCCCCCATCCTTTTCATTCCTCCAAGTTGCACGATAGCAGTGCTCATGGCCCATGCCTAGATGAAGCTTCCTTTGGGGTCATCATTTTTGGGGTGTCATTGGGGGTGACACTCTCGCACTTTGAGGATGACACCCCACAAGAACTCCCGTCAGTGTATGGACTGGGGGGAACAGCAGCCAAGCAGCAGCAACAGCATTCCACGACCTCTGCCTCGACAGTGGCAAGTTTCCGCCAGAGGGACAGTGGCTGTGCCAGAGTGATGGGGAACGGAGCGCTTGACCCGCACGGGGTGGCCCAGGGCAGGCCCAGATGTCCAGCAAAGCCGTGGAGGGACCCCTCGCCTCCCTTGCCCTGCTCGTGCCGGCATGGGACACACGGGTCGGCAGATGTCCCGTTGGTCAAGGAAGTGACCCAGGAATAGCCACGCTCCTCGTGCTCGTGTTTTGCAATGGTTGCGCAAACGGTGCCGTGTGAGGGCACACGTACACGGCCACCGGGCAGGCTGGTGGCTTTCTGTGGTTGCCATCAGAGTTTGCATTGAGGGTTGGCTGAACCGTCGGACCTTGGGGTGTGGGGTTCCTACTCTGTGTGGGCACAACCCACAAAAGGTTTTGTTCTTATCCCCGAGAAGGGTTTGGAAAGGTATAAGCTGGCAGGACGGCACCAAAAATGTGAGCGTGTGCCAGGGACTTGCTCTTGTTAAAAATCCCCTCTAAACAGGGTATTGTGGTGGAGGAGCCATCCCTATGCCGTTGTACATTGTACATTTTTATTCCTTTTATGATGCATTCAGGTTCAGCAGAGCATAATAACAGCACGTGGACGGCTGCAGGGTTGTTTTTCTTTCTTTTTCCTCAGAACACTGTGAGCTCCCGTTAGGGGTAGGTTATGATTCAACATAGGTGCAGCTTAGTGGTGGCTGTTGCAGAAGTGAATAAAAGGCCATGTAAATGGCTCATTGTCACCGGTGAGTGTGGGTTTTCCTAGATGGGTGGGTGGCAGGCTGTGACCCCACCAGCAGCTGAGCAGGTAGGCTGGACTTAGTGGGAGCTGTGTCTCCTACGTATTTGAACAAACAACTAAGTGGATACCAAGGCTTGTAATAGAGAACAATGATTTAAAAAGAAAGAAAGAAAAAAAAAAACCCACAGAAAAAATGGGGGTGGTGGAGTGGATGTTGTTTTTCCAAACCCACTTCAAGAAGAAAACTTCAGATGCTTTGCGAAAATTTGCACTTGTGGCTTCTTGGTATTTCTTGCAAGCAATTAGGCAGCTAGTGAAAATTGTTGCTGTTTGTTTTCTAACAATGGACCACATCTCGTATAGGGAGGTAATGTGTCTGCACAGTCCTTGGACGTGCTGCTGGGTACGTGTGGATGTGCTTTCCAACAGGTGGGTTTGATTCTGAAAAGAAAAACATGGACTTATTTCAATCTGAAATTAATTTGGCAGAGGGTTGAAATGGTTTTGGGAAAGTCTGTGTTTGATCCCAAAGCCGCATGTGTTTTGATCCGAAGTTCAAGTCTCGCTGGGTATGAAGTACCTAGGAGAGAAGTAGCGTGGAAAACCTTCCCCCCTCTGGACTTGATGGAAGCAGTGCCAGTGTACACTTGCTGGAGATGTGATCCTGTGTTTTTGAAAGCCTTCTGCTTGAGTCTGTTTTCCTTGCAGTAGCATGAAAGGGGTTTAAAGAAAAAAACCAAGCACTAAAAAACCTTTTTTCAGTCAACTCCAACAAGGGGGCTGTGCTGGTTCCATTCCTTGGGGCTCTCTACAGGGGACGTGTTGATGGGAAGTGTGCTTAGCTTTCCATCCGAGGGATCAGCTGAAATCCGTCTGGTTTTGTGTAGTTTGGTTTTGTGGTTGAGTTCTCCTGCTATAGAACACATTTCCTTTTTCAACATCACCTCACTTGAGTTGTGATTTGTTTTATCCATCCTGTCGCGTTCGCCTTGGCGGCGTGACCCCACAGCCACTGCCTGCCGTGCGAGCCTGTGCCGGGCTGCTCGGCGTTCCCATTGTTAGGAATCGCGTGTCCCCGCTGCTGCGGCCGCCTCGCAGGATGTCACCTGCCCTGGGACCGAGGCGTTGCGGTGTCACCGGGACGGGCGGTGCAGGGAAGGGATGTTTCCTACAGCCCCAAGAAGCGGGGGGCACTGACAGTGCGAATATCGCACCCGGCGCTGCCGGGGTTTCACCTGACTCCAGCTCCCAGGGGCAGCGCTCCCGTGCCGGAGCTCGGAGCTCGCTGCCGATGTGCCGTGCCTGTTGTGACAGCCAGGCAGGGGCCGCTCCGGCGTGGGGAATGCTTTTGCTGGCATTTCTCAGTTTTCTCTTCTCGTGTGTGAAGCTGAAGGAGAAACTGCTCAGGCTTGGTTCTGGTTCTGTCTCTCCTGTTTTCCCTAGCTTTTTTCTTTATTGATTGATTGATTGATTGAGCCTTCATTGCCTTGAAGTCCAAAGTGAAGCAGAACAGGCTAATTTTCGGGCATATCTCCCTCTTTTGCAGCAGACTTTCTCCTGGCAGTGTAACAGGTTTGATCTACTGTGGGGGCCCCATGGGGGTGGGTGACTGCTGGTAGTATGTGAGACACTTCAGAGTGGCGAAAGTAAGAATTGGAAAAGAAAATATTTCTACCTTTCTCTGGGGATGAAGGGAGATGATTTTGCCTGCATGCAGCCTGATTTGGAGATAGAGGGAGCTTCTGTGGGACAACACAGGTGTCTCTGCACGGGGGGCGCCAGGGCCTCCTGAGTTTATGAAGTGCTAGGGTGGGCCATGGCACACAGGACTTCTCTCCTGAGTGCCCACTGTGATCCTGGACCAGTTACTTCATCTGCTCTGGCAACCTCATGGCCTGCTTCAGCCAAATGTAGAGATGCTTCTCTCTGTCAAAGGTGAGGATGAAATCCATCAATAGGTATTCAGCACATATATGATCTTTCTCACTCTAGTGCACAGCTATCCTCAGGGCAGAGTGCTGTGTTGTCCCACGGGTTTGTGACTCCTGATACCATATTGCTTGCCAGATGATTTGAATTCTTACCTCCCTTGGAGCTGCTTTTCCAAAGGCTGGCTGTTCTCCCAGTGAAAAAAATCCAGTTGCTTGTGAACCAGTCTGGGCATTTGCAGCATAAGAAATGCTGCTTGCACTATTTACACGCTCCTCTCCCAGTTAAATGGCTTCAAGGCCATTAAGCCTAGTCATGGTTATATAATTAAGATGGGAATTAATATTTAATCTGATTGTAATTTGTTGCTGGAATCAATCCCAAACTGTATTTCTGCTTGAGGTGAGTGGGTACCTGAGGGAAAACTGAGGGTAGTGTTACATGCAGGGTATTTTTTGCATGAACAAAGTTAAGATCTGCCTTGGGTGACAGAGAAGTCCTAACCTTTACAAACCCTGAGTGATTATAGTCATTTTGTTATCAGTAGGAAGCAAATGTTTGTTTTATCGTCAGCTGTAATACTAGAGGGGGTATGGTAAATCCTTGTTATCAGTGTTTACCAAGTACAGGTTGGGCCAAAATCAACTCTGGTGCAATTTTGTTACTTTCTGTAGAAGAACTGGATCCACTCAGCTATAGTATTTCTAGTTGGCTTTTGAAGGTGAACAGGTATAATTATCCCATCCAGTTGTCTGTCTGTCATCTCCCTTTTCTTTTTCCCAACAATTCCTGGGCCTGCTGGTCAGTGATAACTGGTTTGGACATGGAGAATTCAGGGTTTTTGAAAATAAATGGCCAAGTAGAGGAGGGAGATGCAGTTTCTACATGTACTGAAGGAGAGGTGCTGGAAAACCCACCTGTGGAGGAACCTGAAGTGCCTCAATTTCAGGAGGAGCTTTGAGCAGATCATGAACCTTGTTTGGGTAGGACTGGGCAATCCACTCACAAGACACAAAACTTCAGGAAATCACAATCTCAAGTCCTTGTATTCACTTGTTTATTTTTGAAGTCTTTTTCTGCTGTAAAACATGACTTATGATTACACCAGCATTCACATTATGGAGCTTGGTGTCTGCTTTGCTTTCCACTCTTTTTGGGAAAGCACTTCCAAACAGGATTTGGAGCTGCTGTGACTGTGGCTCTTTTAATTATCTTTGTGTTGGTCACTTGCTGTCTCTGCCGTAGTTTCCCCACTTGTTCCTGCTGAGCAGAGGATGGTGTTACACACTGTAAACATAAAGAGCACCATCACCCTAAGTACCCTTCTTGCATTTATTAAATCCCTTGAGTAAGTGACCTGCAAGTGCTGCTTGTGCTTTTCTGACTTAACAGCTTGTTGTTGAGAGGATCCGCAGTTGCTAAAACCTAATCTGCCAGCTTCATAGAAAGCAGCACTGAGCTGTGTTTTCTCAAGCCCTTCTAGAGCTACCAGACATGGGGGGAAGTCTGAAGAGCTTCTAATTTGTCTGACTATCACTGAAGTTATCCTTGAAACACCATTGAATTTCCTGATTCTGAAGAGTAATGGAAGCTTTGAGAAAGAGGAAGAGTTGGTCAGTGTTTCCCCTGCTGGAAGGTAAAAATCTGCTGGAGTTGCAGCTGCTGAGAAGGGAAATTCCATGGGAGAGCCAAAACAGGTATCTGAGTCTATCTAACAGTGTCCAGCTTGCAGGTGTCAGGACACTTTGCGAGTGTGTAGGTCATGGAGCTTGGATGTGTTTTTTCCATGTCCCTGATGCCCTTTGGTGTCTCTGTTTGAGTCAGATCCTCTCCTGCTCCTAATCCAAGTGATCCTGCTGTTGTGATACGGGCTTGCTTTATCTGAGAAGTCCAGCAGCTGCTGTGTCTTATCTCCATGGGTAATAAACATACTTTGTGGTGGTTTTGATAAGCAATTACTGTGTTCCAGGGAAACTTTCATATCAGATGTTCTCAAATTATTTAAAAATCTTTATCAGCATTTTAAACACAATTCTCTGTTACTACCATATGCTGAGCTGTGGAATAACCTGGTTTGTTCTATTAACCTAGAATATTCTATTCTATCTTTTCTTGTTTTTTCATGTTTTAATTTTTTTTCTGGATCTTTCGCAGAGTTATTGAGGATAGGTCGTTAATATTAAAGGTCTGTTAATGAAATGTGAGTGTCCCCAAGGTTTGCTCTCAGCCCAGATTGGTGGGAGAATTAAAATCTAGCATGTGAAGTATTGCATTTGTGCTCAGTCTGCTGTGTCTCTTTCCCTTGTTCTGACAGACTTCCCTGGTCTCATTTCCTGCTTGGGTCTTTGAACCATGTTGCCTTTGGAGTTGGGATGGCTTAGCACCTTGTTAAATGACTTTGGGAAATTAAACAGTTAAAATAGTGCTGGGATGGCAGAACCTGATTGAAGCAAATCTGGGATGCAGAAGAGGTGCCAGGCTGGCAGCAGGGATGTGATAAAGTCCATTTTGTCAGGGAAATGTGCATCCTTGATCGTTTCTAAATTGACTGTCGATAGACCATCAAGTTAATTGGTGTGACCAAAAGGTCATTACTTAATGAAATGGATTTCCCATGCCCTGTCAATACACTGAGAATTTTGGCAAAATCTGACAGTTCATGCACTCAGAGCTTTGGTAAATCTTCTTTTTTCAGAAGCATCATCAGTGCTTACGGGTTCCAAAATTACCTCAGGCTGTGCACTTAAGGCACGACTGTTCTCTCTGTGGCTCTTGGTTGGCTGTTGGATACAGCTGCAGAACGGGTGCGTGTATTTTCCCAACAAAAGTGGAATTTTTCCTAATATTAAAATTAGTCAAGAGTTTACGGATTAATTTTTTTCTCTGTTTGGGAAAATACTTTTATGTTATTTTGGAAATCTTTGTCTCTTTTTAACTGATGGTGTAGTGGAAATGTGCTCTTACCCTTCTGGGGTTATCTGTGCTGCTTTAAAGAAATGATGAGCATAGTCCTTCTAATTACACAGACCCAGAAGAACAGAGCCAGTTTGAGCCCATTTCTGTGCCCTGACAGTCCCACCTGTCTGTCTGTGGCAAAGCCTTGAAAGAGCTTGTAACAAAGGGACAGAGAGCTTTTAATGGAAAGGAAAACCAAACCAAACCAAGGACTGGAGAGGGCAGAGGATGAACAGGTGTTCAGGCTGCTGTAAGGGGGGGTCAGTGTGTGGTTTGGGGATGGGACCTGTCCCTGTATAGGAGATAAGGGGCTCGTTGGAGGTTATTTCAGCAGAGGGGTATGGAGTGTGAAGTGGGGTAGAGGAGCTGGGGTTGCTGGCTTGGCTCCATTGTTTTTCTGCTTGATAGGTATTTCCCCTTGTCACAGAGGTGGGACAGCCCTGCTGTTGGAGAATTCAGGCTGTGGCAGAAGGGTGGTCATATCCTCCACGGGTCTGTATGGCTTGCAAAGACACTTCTGAAGGCACTTTGTGTTGTTCCATAGCAAGGCGTCTTGGCAAAATACCCTCAGATAAGATAAAAGGGGAAAAAAATCCCAGGATCTGATCCAACACCAGCTCCTTTGCTGGGTTGGCAAAAATTGTTTAGATTTTCACTCCCAAGAATGGTTTTGTAAACATAATACTGCCTATTAGCCATGTAAATTACTGTCATTGGTGGCAATTGTGATGGAAAGATAAGTATCTTGAAACTCTGGTTTGATTTACCCCTCCTGCCCCCCCAGCTTGCTAACCAGTTGTTTGTGTCAGTGCTGATTGCGGCTTTTGTCAGAGAAATCAAAATATTGATCAAATTTATTTAGCTCTGTGTTCCCTAGGTCACAGTAAATGCAACTTTTCTCTCTTTTCCTTTGTATTCTTTTTCTCTGTACTGAAAACAAAAGGAACCATTCCTCAGGAAGATCAACCATACGTTCCCAAAGTCAAAAGTCATCCACTTGAAGAGGGTCCTTAGGAGCAGACTTCCTATCTGAAGACTTTTCTCAAGAGTCTGTCAGTGGAAAATCTGGCGAGCAGCATTACCACAAGTACTATTGTGGAATTTTCTTTACATGCAAAGTGGGGAGAGATGGAAGTTTCTCCCAGCTGCTGGCAGAGAAGAGCTTCCCATTTACTTCATGCTTGTGGCTGCTGCCAGGATTTGCTGTTTAGCAGCAGAGGAGTTAAGTGAGGGGTGAAAGGCTTCAGCAATACTTCAGCATTCGGGCACGAGGCTGAGCTGTCAGATCATTCTTTGTTTTTTACACCAGTGAAGGCACTTGGGATAGTTCAGTATGTTTAAGGCAAGCAGTAGATTGTGCTGCCTTCTTGTGTCCTGTGGGAAGCTGAGATGTTTCTTGTTCCAGGTTTAATGGTTGTGCTTGAAAAAGAACATCTCTGAAAAAGCAGCACCCACTTCTGACTTGAGCATTTGCTGTGGGTGCTTGTCCATCACAGCCCTTTGGGAGGCTGGTTTGACATCCTCACTCAGTGATGACCACCTTCAGTATGAGTTCACCCAGGTTTATGGGGTTTGTAGGGGTGTGTGAAGACAGGTACTGGTATGAAGAACCTCCCTGTGAGAATGTGTACACTCACCAAATTTCCTGATAACCTGCTTTTTACCAAGCCAAGTATTCGGGTCCTCGAGTCTTTCACCTGTTTTCCATCTATAATCTCAGCCTTCTATAGTAGCAGTAGTAAGGAAGCCTTGCTTTTCTCAGCAGTCAGGTGTTTACTCAGCTGGGGAAATCTTTTACTGCTCAGGTGAGAGCCTGAATTCTTGGATCTGGACCATACTGGTCCCTAGGGCACCTGTTCCCCCCAGCTCAGTGCAGAGCTGCCATTCAGCTCAGACAAGCAGTGCTGGAGGTGGCTTTCCAGATGTGATGGGATCAGAGCCAGACAAGGGAAAAGTAAAGAAACCTTCAGCTCCAAGAGTGTCCCTTTGTGGAGCAGCCAAGCTGTTGCTGAGGCAGATTTGGGGTGTTGCAGCAGGATGCTCACATGCAGGAAACCAGAGGAAGCATCAGGATGGGGCACATCTGTGTAACTTCCATTTAGATTTTAAACAGAAAGGCTGAGTTGGTATATGGTATGTGGTATGTGCAGACCTGTAAATGAAAATTCCTGAATACTTTTTTGTGTATTTTGAAATTTGTGAGGTGTAAAAAAATGCTGCCCTCATATGGAGTATTTTCTTCTCACCAGAAACTGTTGGACTGCAAATTTGACAAAACTAATTTTTATAGCATTTTATAAGGTGAACTAATTGTATATTTTGGAAGGATGAAGACAATGATATGAACGTGTTTTTAGATAGATTGCATTAAAAAGAATTATCCTACAAGTTATCTGAGCAATGTAAAGGTTTCTGCTGGAAAATGTAAGTGATTATAGGCTAGTGACTAACAAATAATCCTTGGCTGATACGGGCTGGGCTCAATTAATGTTAATCCCTGCTCAACAGTAGTAAAAGTTGAATAAAGGAGCTTTTGCAAGGCTGTTGTTGACCTGAACATGAGAATGATCACACAGAATTCCCTCAAATAAAACTGGCTCTCTGGAAGAAACATCGTTCTCATAATTTGTTTCTAACAGTAGAGAAGGAGCTATTCAGAGTGGCCCAAAGTTGCCTGGTTATGAACATGAGGATTTCTCCTTTGCTGGTGTTACATGCTGAGGCACAACAGACCTCATTAAAGCAGAAGCAGCAGTAATTAGTCTAGATTAATGGAAATAAATCTGGTTTTAGTAATAAATGAGGTTGGATTCCTTGGTCCAGAGCAGCCGCCATTTATAGCGCTCATCTAGCAGTCAGATGCACAGAGGCAAAACTCATGACTGTTGAGAAAAGTCTGAAGTGTTTTTGTTGAAATCTCAGTGTAAGGCCAGGTGTTGTTTTTAGATGTGTTTTGGTGAGATAAGCAGAATCCCAGAGACAGCCAGGGAGAGGCATCACAACCGAGCCAGGACCCCCACTGACCCAGGAGGGCCCCAGAGTGGTGTGACAGTCCCAGCAGGAATTCTGCTGCTCGGATACTGTGTGTGGAAAGCGTGTCCTTCACCATTTGGAAGCAGACCCGGGCCTTTTACTGCTTTGTCCTCAAACTGTCAGGTTTCAGCTGGCTGCAGCTTTGGAAAACAGAAAGATTTATGTGCTCTGAAGAGAAACTTGCACTGACAGTGGGTAAATGCACTCTAGATGCTGGAAAGTTAAACAGCCAAGTAGGTGTGAGGCATTTTTGAAATAGGTTGTGAAATATATTTACCTTCTGTTGTTATGATAGATGTAAGTTTAAGTTTGGAAATGGGAGGGCAGATTTCCACCATTCTGACCCTCTGTCCTAGCCATGTTCAAAAGTTTGTACTGCTCCTTGTTTTCTTCCACTTTCATGTGCATCCCTGTAGCCACAGATATGGATGTTTATGTTGCTATTTTTTCTGACACAATCCCTGAGCTGCAAGAGGTCACTTCGATTTTTTAGTGATAACTGAGTTTCCAGATCACAACCAGATACTGTCTTTTCAAACAGGACTAGGTAAGAAGTTAAGCCAGGAGGATTAAAATCCCAAGGTGGTCAAGTCCTTGGTAAGATCATTCATGTCTAGCTGTGAGCACCCCTTTGACTTAACAGTTTATCATTTCCCATTTCATTATTTTCTCTGTCAAACCTTTTATCTGCTATTGTCCCAGCAAGGCTGGCTGGTTGCATTGATAACATACCTGTGGGGTTAGGTGATAACAGAAACAAGCAGAGCAGGCCTAGATAAAGCAGGGGTGGTCCATGCCCACGGAGGGAGCTGGTGTCAGACCCTGCAGCTGTATCAGGCAGTGAAACCCAGATGGGTTTTGTGACTTCCCAAAGGACACGTGGTGGGTGGTGACAAGGCTGTCCCTGGACGTGCTGTTGCTTTGTCAGGACTTCCCACGCTGTCTGTTCTCTGCACAATTAACTCATGCCCTAAGCCCCCCTCACCTTTGCCTCGTGCCTTGTTCCTGTGCTGCGTGGGTGATGTGTGTCCTTGTGTCCTCCCAGGGAAGTGACATCTCTCTTGGATGATGTGGGCTTGCAGTGACAAATCCTCTGCACTGAACTATGAAAATGTACTTTTCCATTTGTTCTCTTTGTTGCTGTTCTGAATTGTCTTCTCTTCCCCTGTGTGCTGGCTCATTATTTCTTATTAATTCATGGTTTGTGCAATTACCTGGGAAATGCAGGAGAGTTGGGAGGAATTTGATGAGCCTTGCTTTTCTTCTTGGGAGTAGATGACTTTTCTGAAGCAGCATGGGAGGGTTGGTTCTTGTCCTCTCTGAGTGGCAAGTTGCACATCCAGGCCTTTCCACAGGGGCTCTGCAGGACAGGTTGGCTTTTGGAGAGAGTGGAAAGCACAAGCAGCAGGAAAAGGGTTTGTATGTGTATTTCCTTGTGTTCCTGGTGGGATTGAAACCAGAGCTGTTCTTTGACATTCTGTAGCTGCTCTGCATTATGGCACTTTACACCCTGCCCTGAAGACACACTCCAGACTTAAACCTCAGCCTATCAAGAGCAAACAAGAGAGCCTCTTTGTACAATTCTGTCTCTTAAAGTTAAGCAAGAAATAGTTCTAAATACGTGCCAGGGGATTTTGTTTGTTGTGAAATCTTTCAGATCAGTCTGAGGAGTGTGTCTTGGGTTGTTGCTGAAGTGACACCCCTGCAAAAGGGTTCTTTGCCCCTTTTCTTTGAAGACAGTATTTCATGTAAGAACAGAGATGTGATCTGGTCTCTTCTTGCAAGGAGAAAGCCATCACATAGCAAGATAAGGAGGCTGTCACTGATTAAAATGTGGCAGTTTGGCTGCTTGTACCTTGTGTTTTATTGGCAAATCTGTTGTGCCCCTGGTTTTCCTGTATGACTGCTCCTCTTTTTACAGGTTATATTCATGCATTGACTTCCCAGCTGCTAGGAAGGACTTCTTGATGGAAGCTGGACTAAGCTCTTTCATGGATGGCTTCACAGCTAGACTTAAGGCTTTGGTAGAGAAGGAGCTTTACCTGTGCTTCTCCTTCCATTTTTATTTTGAGGTGAACTGCAGAATCTCATTACCCACAGCAGTGGCAGGGCTTTTGAAGATTTTTTTTTTACCTAATTATCTCATTTGCACTGCGAGTAGCAATAAAATCCATGTGCTGTCAGGGGGACTTTGCTGTTGTGGCAGCTGTGCAGGGATGGGAGAAAAAGGCCTTGTGAAAGGGCTCATGCAGAGGGTTTGCTTTCCACAGTGCAGGCTGGCTCAGGCTGCTGCACATTCCCAGCTGAACAGGTGCTTTCTTGCAAGACCTGGATGGGGTGGATGAGGTGCAAGTGAGAAGTTACCATGTTCTGGACTCCATCTGAGCCCTTTCAAATGCCTTTTTTTGGGTAATGTTCATGAAGGTCCAGCTCAGAAGGGGCTGGACCGTTGTCTGTGAAGGGGCTGTTCAGCTGTGGTATGATGTGCAACTAAGAAAGTGGTGGGTTAAATATAGTGAGTTTCAATGATATGTGGGAGCTGTGATAGAGCCAGGTATTTGCACATCATTTCTGAGACTATCTTAGAATCATGTCGCTGTATTTATGCTTGGATATAAAATATCTTCTGCTGTTTGAGTGAAAATATTGGCTCTAGCTATTCTCACCCTGCAACTTTAGTGAAGTGTTGCTACATCTCTTGTGGGCAAGGAACTTGTGAGGTAGAAGTAGTCTAAGTAACATTAAACTGTAGCAAGAAGGCAAAAAAAAGGAGTGTGGAAATATTTGGTGCCTTGATCATCAGTTGAAGGCAGAGGGATGAGAAAGATCTTTGATGATTAATATCTTTGATCTTGAGGATGATGAAAAATTCAGAAACGTTAGAGTGTGCTCTATCCTGGTATAATTTCTTGTGTCTTTTTGGGTCAGTATCTCTGTGTTTCCTGTACCTTATGGAAATAGTAAAAACTCTGGCTAAAAAGGATGAGGGTTAGTTTGTTTTCAGATGCTGCATGTTAGCTGTCCCTGAGGGGTCTGTAAGAGCTGTTTTCTCTGACCTCCTCTCTCAGCTGTTGTTCAGAGTCATCTTCCAAGTTTCTGTGTGGCTGTGGCTCAGTGGAAGGCAGTGCATGAGTTCCCATTGCAGAATTGGGACGTGTCACAAAAGTTTGGCAAAATGCTGGTTCTCCCTGGCATGGTGTGAGGGTCTGAGTGAACCCTCTCAGTACTGATCTGTTGTGAAGCCAATCAGTCTCTCCAAGGCTACTGCTCATTCCTGTGGCAATCCTCCCTATGCCTTCTGTAGCCAGACCACTGATTGCTGGGGAAAATGAGTGTGCAAAGTCAAGTAATCCTTGTACATCTTGAGTATTGCTTTCCCTTTCTGTGGTTCCAGATAGCAGCTGGGAAAAAGTTGGTTTGGAAAACAAAGCTGTTAGGAACTGTTTGTTTAGACACAAGGCAAAATGAAAGTGAAAAACATAATCTGTCTGTCCCCCTCCGCCTCCCACCTTCTTTTTGTTTAAAATGTCCACATGCTATTTACTTTAAATAAACAAAAGATGTTTCTTATAAGCTGGTGTTTACTGGTAAGGGTATGTGATTTATTGCAAATCTGAAATCCCTGTTCACGCCTATGTTTTCAGACTGGAGCAAGAGTTCATAATTTTATAGACCTTTCAAGAATAGATTTTCTAAAGCAAACAGTGAGGAACTGTTAAATTATAGCCATGTAAAACAACAGTGTAATAGTGTGATTGCTCAGTAGTAATGGCTTTATTGTTCTGTAACAAATAGGAGTGGTTTGGGCTGCTGGGAGGTAAGGTGGTATTTCTGAGATAGCTTTGGAGCTGATTCAGAGGAGAAGCCCATTTTAGATTCCTCATGTTAAGGAGATAAGGAGTATGCTCCCTTACCCCAACTTTCTTCCAGGATCAGGGAAGGTGCAGCTTCCAAAAAAGCAATTCAGAGTTTCTCTCTAGAGCCTAAGAGCCACTGGAGTCTCACATTGTCCTTCTGAGTTAGACAGGGTGTCACTCCACCAGCATTTGCTTGGTGTGTCTTTGTGGCTTGTTTTCTCTTTCGAGGGAGCAGGAGAGCGATGCGTTCTCCCCAGAACTGTGGATGATGGGGGCTGTGTCTATGCCTGTCCTCAGCCCTGTCTGAGTCACAAGCCCTGCAGGACTCCCAGGCAATGTTCAGGCCAGGGGCTTTGGAAATCATCTGCTGTGAGTGCTGCTGAGCTCTTCAAACCCCTGGACATGAGCAGAAATGTCCATGGACAAGTGCCTGCCACTGTCATGTCTGGATCTTGTTTGCACCTAATCTACTCCTTGCTTCTCACATGAAGCTTGAGCAAGTTGGGGTGCCAGATGCCTGGCCTTGCCTCTGTCTTCCATGTGTTTGTCACCTCTGGATGGTGATGATGATGCAAATGGTGTTGGAGGATGGTCTGTGCTCCCTCTGCCAGCTGTGTTGTCAGTCATTTTGTCACTGCAGGTAGTGAGTGTGAAGCACGAGAGGCTGGGTGGTCTCAGCTGCAGCTCCTGCTTTCTCCAGCCTTGCAGTTCCTGTGTGTGTGAGGATGCCTGCCTGGAGCCTGGGTGGGATCTCTGACAGATGCATGCATGGTGCCCTGGCCCTTCTCCAGCTCCCAGTCATTGCAGTGACCTCTGCTGAGACACGTGTGTTGAAAGGGACCCATCTCCTGTGTTTATTCCTTTCTTTCTCCTGGTTCAGCTTTTGTCCGGTATTTTAGGCTTGTTTCTGGCTGCTCTACACATGTGCCTGCTGGAAAACCTTGTAACAGCTTAGATGGGCTTTTGGAAGAAATTATCAAGCCATGGCTTGTAGTGAAATATCTTTACAGTGACACAGTTTTAGTGCTGCAGTGTGTCTGCTGGTTTTCAGGTTATTCCTGGGATAAAAATATGGCTCATTAAGACTCCTTGAACAGGATGTAACCATATTTTAAAGATAATCCTGTGTGTTATTACAAAGTGATTTGACTGATACTGCATTTGGAGACCTACTTTGTAGGATCCTTTATCTGAAGAGGAAGGTGAGGAAAGAACTAAGAGTGTGTGTGTGATTCTGATGGTGAGGATGTGGTGCTGACATGGAAGGCTGGGAGGGCTTGGGAGCTGCACTGATGCCTAGTGCTGACTGATCAAAGCCACTGGACCAGCCACTTCCATTTCTGGCCTTCCCTGCCCCCAGACAACTAGGGAGTCAGAACTGCATGGAAAATACTTTTACCACCTATTTCATTTGAAGCTGGATGCACTTGAGATGTGTTGAACAAATGGACAGTAGCCTTTCTTCTCCCTGAGGACAGCTTTTACATGGATGGGAAGCTACAGATGGGGCCCAAGGCAGAAATGCAAATAGGCAGGGCTGTGATACGAAGCATTTGGCAGCATCACAGGCTTAAAAGCTTCGTCCCCACGGCTGCTTGATCCTGCTTTCTCAGTTGTGCTGACACAGCTGGTTGTGGGCTGTACTGTGAACTGTGCGAGGGGAGCTTTGACCTCAAAACTGTGGGATTAGGGCCTTTGCTGCTGGCACCGTGAAGCTGGCCCGGCCTGGACCATCCCAGAGCTGCTCTTGAGAAGCCCTCAGAGATGTACTTGCTGTGGTTACAGCTTTGCAGAGAAGAGCAGCAGCGAGCACAAACAGCTAATTAGTTTTTATAACCCTCTTTTGTTTGCTTTTGAAGATGTGAGTCCTTGTTTGCTTGCCTGGCTCCTGTTCAGTGTGGTGACAATGTCAGCGCGAGTGTGTGAAGCTCGGGTTACGCAGGGAGAGTTCAAACAGGTTTGGTTTCAGCACAGCTCTTGTCCCTGAGCTGTTCCAGCACTTTCCTGACAGGAGGCAGTCAGTGTCAGAACAGGTTTGGCCCTGAGACTGGAAAAAAAAATGGGTTTGAGGGGCAGATCTCTCACGATAATGAGTTCAGTAGTGGGCTGACTGTTTTTTGTAGATTAAAAGGTCAGATCTGTTACCTGGGTTATGTAGAAAGGTTTTGTTCTGGAACAGCCTGCTCCTGATGAACTCCCATCTTTGCTGAGCTGCCAGGCACTGCTCTAAACAGTGTTTTTCCTACATTTTCCTCATCAGAGAATGTTGGAGAGGTCACATTTTCCTAAATAGTCCATTGTTGTGTGTTGAAGAATTTACTTTGTAGGTATGCTCATTTGAGGCTGTGAAGTTTTGATTTCATATCAGCAACTTTAAACCCGCCTGGTTTTGAGCCTGACCTACTTGAGTTTGGTTTTAATCACCAATTTTAACAAATTGAGTGTATTGAAAATATTCTCAGTGAAACACCCTCTTTTTTTTTTTTTCTCAGAAGTCGTTAGCTGTCTGCAAGAAACAATATTTTAATTGAAGCCATGATAAAAGTGGAGCAGCAGTGGTTGCCGTACAGCTTAATTTATTAAACAGCCTTGTTTTTAATGCAAAAAAGATCTGTAAAGAAAAGAAGCTATGTGCTTTAAAACTGTCAAAATAAAACCTACAACTTTGAAGTCTTAAAATACTTTGGGAAACGCTGAATGTTTTTGACTGGTTATATGGAACAGCTGAACTGACTTAACTGGAACAAAATTAGAGGAACAAAGAGGTTTTGTTTCCAGAGTGTATTCTTTGCCCTTTGACAGCGCTGTCTGGCTCACACTCTGAGTTAGATACACGGAGCAGGTCGCTGTCAGCTTCCCCCCTCCTTTGCTTAGACTTTCCACATAGCTAACCCCACTGGAACAACAATGATATGGTTACAAAAGAGCAAAAATTACAGGAAGATTCAGGGGCAAGAGCAGAATCTGAACCTGCTGAAACTGTTGGGTTGGAAGGAGTCTGAGTCTCATCTTGATGGTGCCACATGTGAGTGCTGAGTTTGGGGGTACCTTGGGCTAACAGGGCTTTTCCTGGCTGGTGATTGATGTTGCATCCCACACAACTGAATCTTCTCAGCATGGTCTTGAAGTAAGGGACTTGTTTTCCATGGAAGATGCTCTGAAAGTCTCCCAGTGAACTCTTCCTGTGTACCCAGCAGCTTTCATCACCAAAAGGGTGAGAGGCTGTCTGTGCACAGGGGCTGCCCCTGGCTTGGTACTGGCACTCTGGCTCTGGGAGGTGCTCATGTGCTCTGCTCTTCTGTCATTCCAGGGCTATTTGCCTGAAAACAGCCTCTCTGAAAAGTCTGTCTTCTGTTCAGGAAGGGCAGACAGCAGGATGAGATGAGCAGCTGAGAGATGAGGCTCTTGTTTCCATGCAAATATCCTATAAAGAACAAAAGAGGGGAAGAAGGGTGTTCAGAGATGGGGTCTGCCAGCAGAAAGGCTCCAGAACTGTTTTCCACAAGTAGCATCAAGTCCACGGGAATGTAATTTTTACACTGTTGTTGCTGTGGGTCTCATGGGTGAGTCACAGATGCTGCTTTTGTTTGGGACTTCTCAAGGGCTAAACCCTCCCCTCTGAGGGAATTTGTCTGCTGAATTCACTACCAGAGAACTAGGGTTTTTTAGGATCTGGGGCTGAAATGAGTTACCTAATCTCAGTTTGTACAGGAGGTAGGATGCAAATGAATGCAGGAGGTGCCTTGTGTGTCCCTGGGTGTACTGCTGTGTCTGGCTTTGGGGATGCTGAGGATGTTTCACTGGCTGTAGGACTGCACTGTGGTTTGTTTCCCAGTGCGAGGGAGAGCTTACCTCCCTTTCTGTGGCATCTGAGTGTGCTGGGAAGGTGTCGGAGGGTGGGAAGCCCTCTGTGCCAGCTAAGATCACCAGGAAAACTGTGTTGTGAGTAGCCTCAACCTCACTGGAGTTGACTTTGAAGGTCTTGGAGAGGAGTTGGGACTGGAGATAGACAGCCCTGTTATGTGCTTGAATTGATGTGTCAATGGCAAAGAGCTCTTGGGGACTTGCTGCCATTCAGTGCAGGGGAGCTGGGGTGGTTTAAGACTTTGCTGCTCAGATCTGCCTGTAGTAGAGGGAACCAGATTGATAATAAAGACAGCAGGAGTAAATGTACATCTGCCCCTTACACCACTGCCCCCAGCAATGCAGAAACCTCCCTTCATCAGCATCCACATCCTTTTCACCTATGGGTATCAAGTTGAGTTGCAAGCTAGTTCAATGCTGAAGCAGATGCACACTGAATTTAGTAGCTTGCTTAGAAATAAGTATCAGCAAGATGTCAGAGGGGTTAGGCTCATTATGAGATCTCATTAATTCTGTGAAATACCCTGTAGAGAATATATTAATATTCTTATTCTGTTGACATATATTAACATATATAATAGTTGTATAATTGTTACTAATAATTATGATAATAATAGGCTTCTACTCATAGACAAGTCAAAATGGATATGCAGAAGTCCCTGTAGGTACTTCTAACCCACAGTTGATGGACAGAGGTGCTGGTGCCTACAGTGTGGTGAGAAGTGCCAGTTCCTCTCCCTGCTCCTTTGTGGGAGTAATGTGAGCCTGGAGGCCGGATTCCACAGGTGCAGGTGCTGTCTGTGCTGCTTGTTTGGGTCAGGGAGTTCTGTGCTCCTGGCTGGAAATTACTGTTCCCTACCCTGGCATTTGCTGCCCTTCAGTAGAAGCATCTGAATTTGATGTGTCTGCTCTTGTGCCATTGTGATAGTGCAAAAGTAAAAGTCACCTTCAGCCTAAAACATTGGTTTGCAGAAGCCCATTCTGCTTTACCTTGCAAAGGGATCACTGTCAGTGACTGTATCATCCAGGGGTTTCCTTTCTAACCAACTCCAGGCTTTTCAACAAATCCCTACCCTAGATGAGATAAAGGTCTGGGTTATGTGTGTTATGTGTGCATAGTTACCACCCTAGTAGGCTAAATCTTGCCATTAGTTCTAACAGAAAGCCAGAGGGTGCCATGATTTTTAAATCATTAAAAGAACTCAAAGACACATGGATCTTGAAAGGTTCTGGATTAAAATGTGTTCTGTTTTCTTAAATGTAAGACCTGCTAACAAGCACACAGAGACCCACAGTGATTACAATTCAAAGCTTGGTTCAAAGGGTAAAGGTCTTCTTGATTTTTAGGAGAGCATTACTCTGTGGCATATCTGAAAGCCAGATACAGGGTGACAAACCAGCAGGATTATGGCAAAGCAGTAATATTCAGGATTGTCCAAAGAAAGATTAACTTTTCCAGCCAGCTTTTACTGATGCAAATTGCCACCCGCTGTGTTGCAATAAAGAGCAGAAATAACTAAATATGAAATGCTGACTCGTAAAGGGGAGTCATCTAAAGTGCTTTGTGTTGCAAGATTTCATGAAAATGGTTTTGAAATGTTCTGCTGCATTTACCTTACAGAGAGGTCGGCTGTGCCAGCTGGCAGGTGCTCTCAGCAGTGCATCATCCTGGAGCTGTTTGGGGTGGAGCCTGAGCACTGGAACATCCTGTCCAGCTCACAGGGGTCAAAATAGGATTGTTCCCACTAGTGCCTTTTTTCTTCCCTTTTTTTTTTTTTCTTTTTTTCTTTCTTCTTTTTTTTTTCCCCAATAAATAAATTTTAAAAGGCTTTGTCCAGTGCAAGTATAAAAGTCTCCAGCTTGGTTTCAGTCTCTTTTTTCTGGGCAGCAGTTCCAAATCACTGCCTTCCCTGGCAGGGGCATGGCTCTCTAAAGTACATCTTAGGGTTCCTGGTCTTTAGGATCAATGCAAGTTGTGTTCAGTGAAGGTCTCTTTCATTAAGTTCATACTATACAATATAAAGGACATTTTTCTTCCTAGTGTGACCCCATTGCTCTGTGTTGTAGGTAACTTGCATCCTGGTGCCCAGTGTTACAGTTCTTGTTTCCTTTATGAATTGCTCTTTCCCCTGCTCCCATTTTTAATCCTTACCTGCTTTGAGTTTCTGTGGTATGTTGGATCTTTTTTTTTTTTTTTTCAGTAGCCTGCATTAAAGTTGTGTGTTCTTCACAGCATACATCCTGGGCTTGATTATTTTTATTTTTTTTTTTAATGTTTGTGAAGCATCCAGTACAGTTTTGCAAGACCATCCCAAGCTAAACACTACAGCCTGTACAGCTGGTCCTGCTAAAGCTTAGAGGTTATGATTTCCCTGAGTTTTGCCAAGACCTTGCTGGGCTGTGTCCAAAAGGTGAATTCAGACACCCCCCAGCTTCTCTAGAACTTTGTTTACAGCTTCAATCCTTGCATTCTCTCCCCTCAGTCTAATTAAACCCTGCTGTAACAAATTCTGTGAAGCCAGCTGCCATGCTTTGGCAGGTAGCAAGCACAGGGCAGCGAAACCTCCAGCTAATCCATCCATGCTATGAAGTCATAAGAATCTTGTTAATTTTTAAAAAGCCCTTGATGCCCACTAATCCAAATCAATTTTAATTTCTTTCATAAAGTCGTGCTTCCATTTAAGCTTCAGCTAAGAATTACAGCTAATTTGTTCGATTTTATAACAGTATAATTGAAAAAGTGATTTTAATGTCCTGGCAACCATATTCCCTTTCTTTGGTTGTTAATGAAAGAATCCATTAAAGTTAAATGATTTGGGCACAGATTCAAGTTGAATCGCCTGAATATTCTAGGGGAGTGTTTCTGACCATCTGCTCCTCTGTCATTGGCGTTTGTGTTGTAAATGGGACCGAGAGAAGGACTTCACAGGTCTTGCTCAAACCATTAAGCGTAAAATATCATTTTAATTTTCTGATCTCAGTGTAAATAGTGGAAATACTCAGGAGAGTTGGGACTGCTCTGGTCTGTGGGATCCTGCGCTCATAAATATCACTGCTGATCCGTGATCCCACGTCCTTTCCAGGGGATCTTGTGGCTGTATTGATTACAGCACATCATTCAGCAGCAGGCTGTAAGTTCCTTGTAATGACAGGCAAGACAACTGGAAGTGGAGCCTGTGAAGGGAGAGCACATGTGATGGAGAAGTGTTTCTCCTGCTGCCTCGAGAGCCACTCGCCGTTTCTGTCTGGCTGCGCTCGGAGCGGTGCGTCCTGGGGAGCCTTGGGGAGCGTGAGCAGACACAACTAATAACTGACAGCAGCTGTTGTCACTCCTGCCTCCTTTGCAGAGAGCCAGGGTGGGCGAGCTGGGGCTCTGGGGCCAAGCTGGCACTCCAAGCACAAGCCTCATACACCCAAGAAGGGGCAGAGTCAAAGGACTCATGTCCTCTGTGACACATTCTTTCTCTTTCCTTTCCTGCCGAGCCTTCTTGCTGTCCTTGGTGACATGCAGCACGTGACATGCTGGGAAGCAAGATGGACAGTGAGCCAGGCCGTGAAATTCACTGGAGGTGGATGAATCTTTGGGTGCACCATTAAAGCTGGAAGTGTGCCTATCTTACAATGTGAAAAAAAAAAAAGAAAAGAATAAGAAAATAAGGTTACAGGTGGTGTGTTTCTTTTGAAATTGTAAAGCATAGCTCAAGTTTCTAGAGGTCTTTAAAATGAGGGAGAAGAAGGATGGGCTGTGTATGCTTGCTCCACAGCTTTGCACTGCAATTTGTGTGCAAAATTTTAATTAAAAAGGCTCCAGAATTGTCTGTTTGAGAGGACAGGATGTATAAGCTGGGAAGTTTGGCCACTGGATTCAGACTTGGAGTGGGGACACAATTTCATTCCTCTTTGACTTTGCCCAAGGTCTGGCATTTGGTATGCTGCCTTTTTTTTTTTTTTTTTTTTTTTTTTTTTTTTTTTTTTAATACTTAGCCTGGTGAGAACTTGACTGATAAAATATTCACTGTCGGAACTGAACACTTTTCAATTTAACGTATTTATATTTGTATCTTTGGAATATGCAAGGCCATTAACCCACAGGGGAAAGAGCTACAAAATAGTTTAAAACTGTAGCCCACAGGTGAAAGATTTTTGGGTATTTATTTGGTAGTATTAATTTCTGGTTAACTGACTATTCTCAAGAGAAATTATACTGAAGCTTGTATCATATTGCATACTTTTAGCTTCTCAAGCATGAAGTGATGAAAGTATATCCTGAAAGTGTGCTAAACTGAAACAGTTGAAGTATAAAAATAGGTGATGTTGTAACAGGAAATCTTCTTTCAGACTCCTCTATGTCCTTTGCAGATAAAGTACATGTATGATGGAGTAAAATCAGGAACTTGTGCATCTCACGAAAGCAAAATAACCGTGTTTCCTTTCCAACATCAGTGGAAAATGCAGGAAGTCATTATGTGTTTAAACGGGTGTGGGTGAGATCATGCAAATCCAGCGCAGTTGTTTTAGTCTGCAAATCTCAGGCTTATTCAGCCTGGACTCTCAGCAGCACAATTACAGTCACTGCAGCAAATGGGCCTTCTGATGTTAACACCAACAGATAACAAAAATAGCATTTAATAACTTTCATTAGAGTTAGTGTTTCTAGGGCTTTGGGGCTTTGCTCTTTCAAATCATTTACATAATTTGCAGGTACAAGCTGCTGTGCCAGACTGTCCATCTGATTCTCTCTCTGATCAGAGCATATTAATGCACTTGTTTGATGGTCTGTTACCAATAATTACCTTGGATTGCATTAGGAGCATTTCCAGCATTGCAGCTGGTCTGTATTTTTCACTAAGTGTATTTCAGGGCCCAATTACAGGACTCTGATGTGTTATTGTTCCAGTGCGCTTGTTCAAGCTTGTAATTTGAATGTGCCTCCTCACTGTAAATCTCTGAATGCAAACCCAGGGCTCTGTCCTGAGTTCCCCATCCTGTGCTTGAAGCAGCTTCTGCAGGGATCATCTGAGCTGCTCCTCATTGGCTTTTGAAGAAGGGAAAGATGAGGGCCAGGAGATGGACATTGCCTTGGAGATGTTTGTGGAGTGAAGCCTGAGGTTTAGTGCTCTGTGTGGTGGGCATGGAGTGGCTAGGAAAGGCACAGGGACAGCTCAGTCCTCTCTGGATCCAGCAGTGAGGGGATTGTGGAGAGGCTTTCAGGGATTTTAGTGTTTAAGTCATTTTGGCACTTTGAGCATCCTTCAGTGCAAGGGAAGCTCACATTTATATTGCTGTACATGTGGACAGCTCTCCCTATTCCAATGTGAGACACCTTGGGAGAAGACCTGAAAAAGGCTGAGTTTAGCAAATCTGGATTTTGAAATTCTAGGCTTCCTCTGCCTTCAGAAACCCTCCTGGGGTCAGAGGGGGGAAATACAAATGCTTAACCTTTGTAAAAGTCAAGCACTTTACTGTTATAATTGCCATTGACAATTCAACACAATGAATAAATTATTACTGCTATTGATTTGTTTCATCTTTCTGGACCATTTGTTGCAGGGGATACATCAGAATAATACACATCTCAATGAGAAAGGACTTGATCTTGAGAGCTGGTGTGGTGTTTGTTCCTATCTGTTAGGCATCATCTGTAGACACAGATATTTGGGCAAATCTGATGCTTCTGTGGAAGCAGGAGAGCACTTAGTCCTTTCTAGAAATCAGTTGGCATTTTACTAGGTTAGAGTTTCCAGGGCTGTGTGGGTTGATGGCTTTCATGGTCTTGGGTGGCTGAAATGAACCGCTTCATTTGACTTCAGCATTAGGAGCATCTTCAAAAATACTTCCATGGAGACCTTTTCAGCTGTTCTATTTCCTTGGTGGTTTCCTTGGTGTATGTTACATTTATACACAAAGGTATTCATTTCCCCATGTGCAGAAGATTAATTCAATGCCAGCCCAAGCAGCTCATCTATTTACTGTAATTACAGTTTGAGATGATATAGTTCTTTCCAGGTATGGCCCATAAACAGCAATGCGGTGTTGCATGTGTTTCAGCTGTTTCTTTCATGCCATCCCTTCTGCTCTTTTGTTTTAAACTGGGGATTTGAGCAGCACAAAGGCCAGAGGCTCGTGCCCAGCACTGTTCTTTGGGGAGAGTTGCATGCTCCAGTTTTCCCTGCCAGTGCTCATCCTAGGTCCGGATGTGTGCCAGGCCTTGAGGAGCACCAGTGTGCACCCAGACCCAAGCTGGGGAGTGAGCAGGGCACTGTATTTAGCTCATGGCTGCAGCTGGATCAGTGCAGGGTGTCAGGGGATTGCTCTTGGCACAGCCTCGTGCCCAGCCCCTTGACATGGGACAATGCGACACTCACCACATGCCGCCTCTTGCCGCCTGCAGTGCCGGGCTGGCACCCAGCTGCTCATGAAAGGCTGGGATCAGCTTAGTGACAGGGCATGATCTGAGAGTCCCTTGCTGCCAGCTGGATAAATACTCCTGCAGCAGTGGGAGGTGCTGCATTATTAAATAAAGCATCCAGGTTGCTTATATGCAGAATTAGGATAAGGTTGGCTTCCCACTGGTGAGCACTGCTCAGCACTGAAACTGCTCTGCTGTGCCTGGATATCAAGTGTTAATAAAATGGTCTTTTCAGCAGCTCTGGAGATTAGTTTTAAGAGCCTTCTGTTCCAGAGAGGCTTAATGGGTGTTGAAGGTGTAACTTTCTTACTCCTGTTGCTGTTACAAGGTGGAAAGTTCCAGTAAAATCTGGTTACTAAGTAGGGAATGTAGGGATCTTGACCCTTCTGTCTCACAGGCCTCCTTACAGTTTAATGGAAGAATGTTTTCTATTTTATTGTGCTGTGGGGAGGCTGAACAAGTGATGCACAAGGGGATTTAGATGTCTAGCTCCTCTTTCAGCCTCCCATTCTGTAGAGATCATGGGAGTGGGGTGCTCCAAGCCCAGAGCTCCTCTGGCTCAGCTTTCAGTGCTGGTGTTGCTGAGCACCCAGCATGCAGACTGTCGGAGACCTTCCTCCAGATTTCTTTCTGGGTCACCACTTGCCAAGTGCAATTGCCCTAAAAACAGACTGAGACCAAGCTATTGACTTGTAATTGTCAATGCATAAAGTTTCCAAGAAGAAAGAGAGCTTTGTGTTGCTTTAATGGGGACACACTGAAGTATAGTCGCTCTTTGAATTAGACAATGGGAACGTAAAGATTTTCTACAGCTCTGAGAGCCTCTGAAGAGCATCGGCAGAAGGTTACATTAAGCAGAACAATGGCACAGTAGTTGGCTTGCTGAGAGGTAGGAAAACCCTTTGGAAGGAGTAACTTCACTTTTCTTCAGTGCTGTTCACTCCCAATTAAATAAGATTAATTGTGCTGTTGAGTTCAACATCCAAAATAAATACATAAATTAAGGCAGGCGATAGTGCAGAGGCTCAAATGCCATTTGAATTCCTGCCACCTCCTGTGGGATGTGGAGGGGAGAGAGGAGCCCTTTCCTCTTAGTGCCTGATATCCCACAGAACACACACGATGACCGAGTGCTCTGCTCTCCTTTCCTGAGCCACTTTCTTGCTCCTGGGAAGGTTTTCTTTGGCTGGATCTCTGCAAGGTGCACAAGCCAGTTTCAAAGTGCCAGATGTGTGTGGAATAGGAAATGTGCTGGCCAGGCTCCAGGCTGTGGGACCTGAAGCACAACAGCGGCTCCCCAGGAAAATCTCTGGCTGCCAAGAACTAGAAGTGATGTCAGCTCTGGAAGTGTGTCAGATTAGAAACCCTTGTACTTTGCTCCCTGTGAAGTATTAATCTCCCAAGGCCTGTGCTGTAAAGGGTCCTGTCTAGCTTGGCTCAGCTCTCTTTGTTTCGGGCTGGGAGTGCTGAAGGGGTTTCTCAGGAAGGCACTGGAGGATGTCAGTGGTTTGGCTGCTTTGGGCTGGGTGTCCTTGAGCTGCTCTCAGAGCCTCATTCAGCTGTGCTAAAGATGGGCCTCCCCTACCTTGAAATGAAGGTCTGAGCCTTGGAATTGTTGAGTGGGCTGAGGTTTTAGGAGTGGTTGTGCCTTGGGATCTTGTGTGTGCCTAAATGTCTTTGGTTTTCTGCAGCTGAATGAGTTTCTTGAAGAGAAGATAGAGTTGATGGAGATGTGCTGTCAGTCTTATGGGCCTTACTCAGGGGTTGAGGATCAGGTGATTTCAGCTGTGCTAGAAAAGAAGCACAGATACGCCAGTGCCTATCTGAATCCTTTTTGGTTTATGCCTCAATGTTTTGTTGTCACAGGAATTACTAAACCACGATTCATTCTCCCCTGCACAAAGCCATTTGTCTCCTGTTGAACAGTAACCTTTTATTTGCTCATGCTGAGTAGCAGAGCTCAAGGGCATGTTTACTGCTGATAGCCAAAATTTCACCAGAACAAGCATCTGCCTTGTCTAGGTTTTTCCACCTTGATTTAAGTGGTTAAACCTCAGGGGAGGGGAAGGGAAATAGCCCTATGTGCAAGGATACAAGTGGGGATTTGTGCTGTTCTTAGTTGTGGAGTGAAAACTCCCAGTTCTGTGGGCTTGGAGTGTTGCATGTCCTGGATGTAAAAACACTGCTGTGAGGGTCTCACCTCTGCCCGAGTAACTGCATGGTCAGCAATCTGTCAGACCTTTCTGTGTTGCTCACTGACACTTCACCTGCTTAGTTATAGATTTGAAATTAAAACCCAACAGAACTCGTTCTTTCTTGCCTTTACTCAGTGGTGCGTGTGGCTATTCCTGCCTCCCTTTGATGCTGGGAAGAGGAGATGATAGGAGTGGGGTTTGGCTGGACGCAGAGATGTGTGACTGGGGAAGGGCTGTTGGCTGGTTTAATGTGGATTTTCAGATGCCTGCCTTGGATCTGAACTCAGGCTGGCAGGGGCTGTGCTCCTGTGGAGGGCAGAGGACAGCTTTGTGCCTTGAAGATTTGATGACCTTTGTTCATTTGAAACGCCCTGTTTTTTTACACCACTCAACAGGAGACTTTTTAATTTACTTCACTGGGCCTGGATGCCGGAGGTGGATGGATGGCTGATGGAAGTGAGGAAATAGATGGGAGAAAAAGAACATTTTCTGATGGACTGTTTTTATGCACAATATAGCCTAGGGGTTAGCAACACGGGAGAGAGTGAAAAAACCCTGCAGAGCCTGGGTCAGAAAATATAATTTTCATGGGGAACAAACGCTTTTAACTTGCTACATCAAAGACCCTCCATTCCAGGGTGTGCTCTGTGTTTGAATACATCTGCATTCCCCCAGAACTCTGTATGTGAATGCACAAGTGTGTCATGTGTATCTACATGTGAGTGTGTGCTTGCACACACATTTATAATATGAAAGCTGTTCCTGCCCACCTTGGAATAGCTCTGCAGCTGAAACTACTTCCAGGAGTAGTCAAAAGTAAAAAGCTGTTTGGCTCCAAAGCACAGGTCTGCAGCTGGAACACCTGCCTAGGACTGAGGTGTAGAAAGCCCTTCTGGTTCCTATCTTAGAAGCCCACCTTGACTACATTAATGACAGCATCACCTTTGCCAGGTAAGGGGGTGGAGGTGAGTAGGAGGCTGCACAAGCATGTGGCTCTGTGCTTAACCAGGGTCCTATCCATTTCTGTCACTATAGGATGAAGAATGGAGGTTGGAAATAGTCAGCAGCTTCTGTAAGCACTTAACATTCCTGATTTCATTTGTCTTTGATCTCACTTGGACTAATTTTACTCTCTTCTGATCCCTTCCCTTGAAGGGGCTTTTATCTCATTGTCAGGCTTGCTAATTTAGAGTGGTGTTTTGAACCAGACCTCCTCCTATGTTTCCACAGCCTGGAAGGTATTTTTTCCTTAATCAGGATGTGTTTATGCAGTTCTTTGAACATCTTGGGACAAAAGTCATACTGGGGCTTCTTGCAATGCAAAGTCTGCACTCTGGACCCTGCTGTTCAACCTCTGTATGTGCAAATGGCTTGTCACCAAAAACTTGCATTACTTTGGGGCCAAAAGGGCAGGAAGGAGGGCTGGATGATTCTGGACAGGTCAGAGCAGTCTGGTGTTGGGTGGTAACTTCATTTGCCCAACTGAAGGCCTTCCCAGCAGGCTGGGTTAAATAACAAACAAGGAGGGGTGGTCACATGTGTTTGACCAACCAAATAGAAGCTTGGATCCAGGTAGGCTTTGATTTTGGGGAAAAGAGCCAGTTGATGTAGGAATATAGAAACATCACCACATGTTTTTGAAAAGCAAATACTTTTTCTGTGATGGAAAGTATGTTCTGTTCTTATTCTGCTACAAGCAGGTTGAGTTGACTTTTTAAGGAATTGAAGTTTGAGAGGCTGATAATTGCTTCTTACTGTGGGAAGCTGCACTGCAGATCCCTTCTCTATTCCTGATTGTCCCCTCGCACTGCACCTTTGGAAGAGGAGGAGTATTTTCAGCAAAATGTCATTCTAATTGCTGTCTGAAGAAACTACAAAACAACAGATACATGGGCTGTTTCCCCGAGTGATGAACAGGAGCTTCTAAAGATGACAAATGCAAGGAAAGGCAAAGAATGACGACTTTACCCAGCAAAGTTTCAGGTTTTTTGGAATAAGCTCTGCATCACACACCTCAGCCTTTGCTATAGCAGCCCTGCCTCCACAGAGGTGCTGTGTACACACAGGCTGCCTGAGCCTTGGTGATGTGCTGCTAGCAGCAGCTGCTACAGGGACATCCCTTCAGAGAAGTGTCTGTGTCACTGCTTCTCCATGGATGAGGGTTCTCATGACAGCATCTGAGTGTGCCTCCTGTCCTGAGCTCAGCTGAGCTTTTTCAGCTGTTAACCTTCTCCTGTGCTTGTCCATGTCATCTGCACAGGTATTTGGTGTGCTAAATTTCTCATTACTTCATACAGTTTTTTTGGTACCAGCTGCCTTGCATGAAAGGCTTCCAGAGGCAATGTCTTTCCAGTACATTTGGGGCAGCCTTTCAGCTTCATGTTCCCCTGCTTCTATCCTCCTGGGGAGCCAGTGAGTTCTGTAGCTAGCTGTGATCCTCAAAGGACCAATCTGTCCTAGGAGACATGAATGGGCAGAATTGTCCTACAGGAGGGCACTTGGTGACATTTGCCTGACCTGGACCTACCAGGGCTGTGCTGTCTGACAAATCCAGGAATTTGATTGTGGTGTGTACACACTGGGAGGTCACTGTTTGCTGCTTCTGCCTGTGCTTTCTCCCTGCAGAGTGTGAGATAGCAGCATGGTGGAAACATCCATACAGGAAAACCCTAAATCCAGGGACTTTCAGGTAGCAAGTGTTGGCAGTGGCTGCCCCTTTGTCACAGAGTACAGTATCTGGCTGTGACATGGGCATCTTCCTGCTGGATTTTGTCTTTGGGGACTGGGAGATTTTCCCCCTGGATGTCCTAGTGAAGGTGACAAAAGAGGGTCTGCTCTGTCCAGTAAGAATGGCAATCAAGAGACTGGATTCTCCTTGTCACTGAAGCGGCCAGAGCTGGCCAGCATCAAGTTGTCAGTGGTTGTTGTAGAACCCAGCAGTGATGGCAAACCTGGCTAGTTCCTGTCCCCATGGGCACTGAATTGGCCAGGCATGGGGACAGGGTAGGGCCCTTCCTTCCAAGGGCACCTGCGGTTTCCAGCACACGCCTTGAAATAATTCCATCTCCCTGCATATGTAATTTTGCGTGTCATTGCCCCTAATTGCATGCTTAACACACACTCTTTTAAAGTGCAGCCCTTTTATCAGCAGTAGGTAGTAGCAGGTTTAATAGGGTGTTTGAATTCCTATAAAATTAATCTGTAGCCTTCTGTGATAGGAGACGGGCAGGGAGCCATGTGGTTCATATCCAGTGTTGATAAACTTGTTATAAAGGCAGGAAACATTTCTGATTGGAGCAGTGACAAAATAATTTGGAGCAGAGCCATAAAAAGAGTGGATGGTGATGGTTTGAGCACAGCAGAGATTGAAATTGCTGGTGTGTGGAAGCAGCGCTGCCAGCTAACATTGACTTAGTGTCTCTGGAGAACTCTAACGGCAAATGCATTTTATTAATGGCAATATTCTTTTAGGAAATGTTGAGCATTGTTTCAGAGGTGGAGCCCCCTCGAGTACGTGGGTTTGGAAGTCAGCCAGACCAAGATCTGTTCAGCTGAGCTTGTTGCTGGTCACTGCTCTGGCCTCTGGCTGCAGCAGGAAGGTTGCCTAAGGGCATGTGCTGGGTACTGTCTGCTAACAATTGGAATCTCCTTTTCTAGTGGGGAAAATGCATCCATCCATTCTTGCTCTGGATTCACCTGTATGGGATAAAATGCTCAGAGACAGCAGGTCACGTTTTTAACCATTTTTTTATTCTCTTTCCTTTGAAATGTGTTTCCCAGAACATGAACATTAGTGGGAGTTGCTGCTTTCCCAGCTGCACTTGAGCTCCTACTGCCAGTAAGAGGGGGAGCTGCTCTTACTAAGTTGTGGTCATTGGCATTGGGGTGCCACATGGGGCTTGGATACTTTTCCTTGCACTAAATTTTCTTGTGGGGGTTGATCAGCCTTTGAGGAGGCTCTGATGTGCAGGTGACAGGGGAGCCTACCATGGGCAGCCAATGATAGGCTGGGGCCCTTACTGCATCTTCTGTGCTTGCTCCTACCATTAGCATCTCTTCATCTTCCTCCAGCTGCTTTCTGCTTGAATCCAGCATGGAAACAAATGTGGGCAGCAGGGGTGGCTGCTGGGCCCATTGAGAATGGCAGAAGTGGTGCAGGTTGTAGAGCCATAGGGATGGGGCATGGACAATGCAGTGAACAGGAGTCATGGGCTGTGCTGGTCACCTAACAGGGCTGAATTTCACCTGATATCTCCAGCCATTGTTGCTTCGCTGTGTAAAACTGGGATGTGATTAAATCAAGGAAAGGGACTCCCACTGTAACCCTGCTTTCTCTTTGCAGGGAGGCTGTCGGAAGGGGATTCTTTGGAGCTGAGCTGTAGTGCTGGTCCTGCAAAGGTGATACTGGAGCCAAACCAAGTGGTGATTTTGGATTGTAACCTGACCCCTGTTGAGCAAGTGATCAATATCACATGGAAGAAGAATGGGTTTCCATTAGTGGAGCAGGAACATCTCCATGTGCTTCCAAATGGATCGCTCTTCATCTCATCGCAGGCTGTGGCAAAGGACAGTAAATATCCCGAGAGGGCTGGTGCTGAGGGTAATTATTCCTGTGTGTCTCACACCTCCCTAGGGACTGTCACCAGTCAAACAGCTGCAGTCAGATTTTCAAGTAAGTGTTCTGGGAGTTTTGTTGATTTTTCTTTCCTTCCCCTCCTGGTATTTATACAGAAATCTGCTTCCCCAGGAGCCTGAGATGTCTGTGAAATAAAATTGTAATAATGATGTATAGGTGGGATTGCGGATAGTCCACAAATAAGCAGTGGTCTTCCTGTTATCCCACTGCTAACGTCCTGTGTAACTCTCCAGGTAAGTGCCATCAGCTATGGATTAAAAACAAGACCTTTCTCTCTTCAAAAGACAGTGCTTGCTTTTGCAGAGAACTTCAGAGCCCTGAGTGCAGCATCCTGTGCTTGGAGAGGTGTTTGTGGCGGGGTCTGGCTGTGGCAGCTTGTGAGGTGAATATCTCTTTGTATGGAAGAGATGAAAGAAAGAGCTCTTCAGGGCAGTTTTTGCTTGGATGAAGAGGACACTCCCAAGATCTGAGCCGCTGAATCTCTGCACAGAGTTCAACAATAAAATTCCTTTGTATTCAGGCTTGGCTCCTGGGGCTATTTTAAGTGAGTGCAAATAAATAGGTGATGCTATTGTTACTGTCATATAGGTGAGGCTAGAAAATAATGCAAATACAGTAACACTTCTCTCTAGTACTGTGACTTGTGTAAATGTTCTAGAAAACAGCTCACCATGGGAGTTGTGGGGGCTGAAGATGCAGAGAGAATGTCCTGACACCCCCTTTACACTGGGATGTTTTTAGGCTCTGGTACCCCAGACAGGGCTGTCCAGGTCTGGCCAAGTGAGTGTTTTAGTCTGTGAGCACTGTGCTGTAGAAACCAGAACTGCTAGTGAAGCTTTGTCAGGTGAGGGGAAAATCTTTGACCTTTGCAACATATCCTCCTTTTCTGTTTAGAAAACGTTAAGCATGCAATCAGGGATACTGAAAACAGGTATAGTTTGGGAGGTGGAAGTCCAGGAGTTGAAAAGCTGTCACTAGTCCAGCTGGATTTATTTAGCTGCTCCTGTCTCAGTCCCAGACAGCCTGGGTTAGGATATATTTATTCCCTTTTAGAGGTGACTTATGTTGAAGTGTGTGCTGTCTCTTGCCCAGTGGCAATGGGCTGTGCCTCTTTTATGGTCCTGGTTTATTGTTTGGTGTCTTACAAGTTAGAACAATGGAGACATCTCAAAATGGGAAGGCTGACTTTAATTGCCTTTCTTCCCTCCTGAATTTTTCCAGAGGAGCGTACAGCGCTGATGCCTCTCTCCATCCCCTTCTGTGTCCCTCACAGAAATGGGAAATTTCAGGTGAACTCTTTCCTTATGTGTACTCATATGTCTCCTTTTATTACCATCTGCACAGGGAAAACTCTGCTTCCAGGGCACCTGACATAACCATTCTGAGCAGAGAGCAGCAAGGGAATTGATTAATGAAATGCATCTCTCGCTTCGATTTGTTCCAAGGGTTGGGCAAAAGCACTTGCTCCATTAGCATTCAGCTGGAGCAAGTGAGGATTGTAAAGGCTTGGGTTTTTTTATTTTTTTCCCCTACCACTGAAAACGGTCTATCCAAAGCTGGCTGGAGTGGATGGACTTATTCCTTGTGCTGATTGCCCCAGGGACTGCTAATCAGGATGGGGCAGTAGAAGAAAACCTGTTCAGCAGGTGGGATGTGTTATTCCTGCCATGAGCTTGTCCTTCTAACCTGCAGGGCCTTTCCTTCCCTGGGATGGGGCTCCCATGCAGGGCTGTGGGGCTCTCTGTGCCACTGAGTCTTGCAGTAACAAGTAGGAGCATTGGGTATTCATAGCACCTGCCTTGGTCAGCACTGGTTTGGTGCAGTTGGTTTCATCTGCTGTGTTTCAGGCTTGTGGGAGACACTTCTCTCACTGACAGCCCCAAGAGCAGCTCTAGCACATCTGAGTAAGGGCTTCCCAGTGGAGGGAGGGGATGCTCCAGGCAGCAGTGAGCCCAGAGGCTGGAGGAGGCTTTTCAAAGCAGTCATGCTATAGTGGTGGAGGTTGAATGGTGTGTGAAGGCTGTGACAGTGTGATGACTTCCACCGTGGTCCGGGAGATCAGCTTGTTGGCATTTTGCTGGATAAACATATGGCTCACTGCCCAGTGTTCCCTGGTACCCTGTGTACCACCAAGAGACCCATGCCATGGTCTCCATCCACACCTCGTGGCAGTGGTGGCCATGGCAAGTGGGGAGGAGCAAGGCTGTGAAGGCTTATATGTGAAGGTGTCTGTTAAATGAGCAACTGCTCAGGCTGATAAATTGGGTTTGCACATTTTCCTGAGCCACACGTGCTCCCACAGGGAAGTACCAGGGGCATTATTGTAGGTTTGGGAAGGTATGACTTTCTATCTGTTAATAACTACATTGATGAAGATTTGTTAAAGCTTTTAATTCAGCATAAACATTTTGTGCAAAGGAGGTTATAGAAAATTACAGTAATTATGACTGTCAAATGAAGACTTGCTGTGGCTGGAGGCAATGGGCCAGTGTCGTGTAGCTGCTGGCAGGGAGCACAGAAGAGGTTTGGAGTGTTCCTGCACCTGAAGGGACAGGCCACAGCAGGAATCAACACACAGGATCTCACATCATCCCCTCTCCACACGGACTGTGTGTCTTCTTTGTGGTGCCCTATGTGTCTGGGATTTGAGGGATGGCAGACTAGGATTTGTTGCTACTTTAAGGATTTATTTTATAGATTTTATCTTATTCATTTCATGAATTAGGGTCATAGGTGAGTGAAGGCCAGATCTAGACTGTAGGCAGAGCCACGCTGGGCAGAAAAGCTTCCTGCAGATGAATGCACAGTCTCTGGACCATCCATGACTGTAGATGCTGTTTAGGGTGGGTGGGGAGCAGGAGCAATCCCGTGCTGCCATACGGCCCCGCAACGGAGCGCTGTGCTGGCTGTGCCTGCGCCGTGCCGGGGGCCGTGGCAAATTGCTCCCACCACTTTCTTTGCGTGCTCCCCTTCCACCCTTGGCTGTTCAGAGGTGAGTTGTTCAGACAGGGGTGATGTTTGTGATCCCAGTGGGGACTGATGTTGCCCCCACGTTGGAAATATCTCCTAATAATTGTAGGAGGTAAAAGAGGACGAGCACGCGGAGAGTGTGAGGGCAAAGCGCTGTGGGAGAGAGCAGCGAGCCCCTTTCAGAAGGCTGAATTCCTTGCATAGACTGCATTTTCTGCCTGGGGTGTAGTGTTGCTGGCTGGCAGCCTTTCCAAGCCCACAGCCTCCTGCACAGATCACGCTGCTGGGAGAGGGGGAGGGTGCTGTGTTTCACCATCCTGCAGTCACCCCTGGGCTGAGGGCTAAGAGCCTTGGCACACACGGCTTGGCTCCAGCTGGGTTTAACATGTCAGCAGGGAGGGAGCTGCCTGCCCCACCCCTGGAGCCCGCAGCTTCGGCTGTGCTGAGGGCAATTTGCTGTAATGCTCTTCACCTTCTCACCTGCAGTGGGTAATTTTTACTGAGTGGCCTATTAAGGTGTTCAGGATAATCAGTGCAATGGGGCTGGGAGGTTTTGTGGCTCAGGATGGCTTTGCAAGCTAAACCTTAGCTGAGGAGTTGAAAATAATGTTGAGTATGTATCTTTGTTTGCCTTTTCTCCTCAAGCCTCTCCTTTCACTGCTTCCCTGTGGGAAAATCTCTCACTTTGCAGCACTTCTGCAGCAGCCCAGAATGTGTTTGTGGGAGAAGAGCAATCCCCCAGGGATCCTGTGGCCCCAGGGTGAGCAGTATGTTGGAGCCTGTCCTGCACTCGCTGTGACCTGCACACACATCTGTGCAGCATGTCCAAGTGGCAGGACCTGCTCTCCAGTCCTCTCCTCCCTTGCCTGATTCTCTTTCCTCCCAGCACCACTGTTTGCAGCACAGCTCTCAGTCACAATAGAGGTGCTGTATGTGTCCTGCCTCATCCATTCCACTCTGCTTCTCCTGGGGCTGAGAGAGGAGGAGCATAAGGGATCAAACCGTGCTGTGGTGTTGGCCCCAAGGTGGTGCAGATGCTTGTGGAGCTGCAAGGAGCCCAGCCAGCAGCTCTGTCTGCCTGATCCTTTCAGGGCTGGCATCCAGGGGTCTTGCTCAGTCCTGCATCAGAGGAACTTTCTCACTTCTCTTGCCTTGATTTGGTGTTACTTTTTGTGCTCAAAAATTGAAGTTCCCTGTCCTCTCCTTCATGGAGGAGGCTGCAGGCTGCTTCTTTCAGAGCTTGCAGAGGTGATTCTTTCCAGCCCATCCTATCCCCACTATCCATAACCTCATGCTGTGAAAGGAGTATGATGGAGTTGCTTATCCTCTGAAGCCCACCCCAAGCATTCTGAGATGGCACTAACAGACAAACTGGTTTGTTGGGCACTGGCAGGGTTGAACCCCCAGCACCACAGAGCTCGCAGCCTGTCATGGCTTTGCCAGGAGCTGTGACTCCCCTTGGGAAGTGTGTCTGTTCCTGTGTGCTGCTCCAGGCCAGAGGGACACTGTGCTCCCTGATCAGGGTCACTGCTTGGTCACGCTCCCTTGCACCCTAATGAGACTCTGTCAGGGGTGCTTTTCTTAGCTTTTGAAGAGCCATTCTAGCACTGTGGGCAGATGGGGCTGGGTGGAGGTGAAGGGCAGGATTTGGTTCTCAGCTGGGAATTTCAACCTTGCAGGACCAGGTCTGGTAGGTGATAACCAGGAATAACCAGGACAGGCTATTGCCTAAGGGAGCCCAGGGAGGCTCTGTCACCTTTTGTACACCAAGATGATGCCTTAATGAACAGCAGAGAGACAGGTGACCCTGCATGGAGAAAACAGAAATACTAACAGATTTCATTTTTTAGAAGGATTCCTGCCTCCCATGATGGTCTTCATGGGTACATGACCCTCCAGAGCCTGCCAAAATACTCTCATTGACACCTGTAGGATGAGAAGAAAATAATGGGAAAGAGGATTAAGGGTATCTGCTGTCAAGAGAAAGTTGCTTTGATGGTGCCATCCTGAACATGCACTGAAATTTGATGGATTTTCTTTTAAACTCGGATTCAGCAAGTTTTATAAACTTGAGCTTAAAAGGTTTTGTACTCTGCGGTAAAGTGGTCTGCGGTGTATATTTGAGAATACAAAAGCAGTTGGCTGAATTAAGGCCTTACATATTAATGTATTTTTCAAATTTTTCCAGGAAAACATTTTTCATTCCATTTGTATTGATTTGAAAAACTAAATGTGGTGGACAGCTGGTGGGAGAATTTGGTCTGTAGCTGCTGCGGAGAGCAATGAGTTGCTTGAAATATGTGATAACTATTTAAATTAAAGAAAAACACTAATGACAGCTGAGAATATGCCGAGGTTAAAATGGGTCATGCAAAAGCATTTCGTTTTCCAAACTGTACATACTTTCTCAAGCTCACACTGCAATAAGGCATGTGTATGTGTGCATGGATGTTTGTGTGTGTGAGAGATGCAAAGAAAAACTTCAAGTCTGGAGTCCTACAAAATCCAAAGCAGTGATGGATGTTCTTGGAAAGCGATGGCGGAACAAGCACATAATTGTGTTGGAGGGCCAGGAGGTCACTTGGGGTCCTTCGAGCACAGTACTGTGCTTGGCCCAGCATTCAAGTGTGTTTTTTGGCTGAAATTTATGTTTATTGTTCCACATTTGGAGTTTCTGGCACTTGTGTTAGAGCATTGTTGGATGGATTTGTCCGGCAGGGTGCGTTTCACAGCAAAGACAGTTTAACAGAGATGGACAGAGCAGAAGCCAGTTCTGGTGGAGAAGAACAGGCTTTCTGCCCCCATCCAGGAACCTGCATGAATATTCAAAACTCCGCCTGGCACTGAGATGCCTTGCGGTTATGCTGTTGGTAGGACAGATGTGACAACCCTGGGGGACAATTTCTGCTCCAGGGTTTTGCTGTGTGCATGAGGTTGGAAGATGAAGCAGCTGTGGATTGTGGTCCAAGAGCAATTCCAAACCTTAGTGCTTTGTCTCCAAAGCAGTTCAGCCTCTTTACTATGGAAAGATACATACAGGGAGAGGTGAGCCTTGGACAGCAAACAAGTGTCCTGGCATGAATGAAATCCATCCTCCTCTTAGCAGGGTGTCTGGATTCCCTTGACTGCTTCCCATCTGCTTGAATAGGATGGAGTTGGTTTTTGCAGCTAGGAGAAGGAGGATCAAAACCCTTATGGGCTCTGCCTCTGGTCTCCAGCACTGCCAGCCTCTGGGCAGTTGTTTTGTGTAACTTGACATCTGGCTTGTTCTTCCTCTTGCCTTGTTTTAATTTCCTGTGGCTGCAGGAATGCTACAAGGCAAGGGGAAACTCTCATCTCTGGGTTTGTGGCATTTCCTCTCTGTTTCTTATTCTGTGTCCGTCCCAAATGGAGCAAGTGAACAGACAAGGAAGCAATTTAGGAAGGTAACTGCTGAAACTGCTGAATTGCCTTTCTCTCACACTGTTGCCCTTAAGGGAGAAAATAAGGCAAGAAACAAATTTATACAAATGTATACTGAAACCTAGTTATTGTTAGGTTTGCCCGGGGTCTGTAGGAGCAGAGGAAAGGGAGGAATTATATTTCAGGCTATCTTCAGGAGACATGAGCCTTTCTCTTAGCTCAGGCATCATAACAGGTTTGCATTTCTCAGCAGAAACACTGAGTTATTAACTTTCCCTCCCTTCTTCTTTCCCCAGCATTATCACGCTTTTTCCAGCAGCCGGAGTCTCAGACAGTGGAAGAAAATGGCATGGCCCGGTTTGAGTGCCGGATCGAGGGGCTGCCCTCTCCTGTCATCACCTGGGAGAAGGACCATGAAGCTGTTCCAGCAGAGCCCAGGTGACTCACTACTTGCTTTCTTGGGTCAGCTTGAGAAAGAGCAAAGCAAAACCTGACCATCCACGATGTGGAAATCATCCTGTGAATTGGTAGAATCACCAGAGAGGTCATAGACCAGTTTTGACCTGATAACTAAGTGATCTAAGAGGAGGTAGTCAAGGGGCTGAGGAAAAAAGGTCCATAAACACCTAAATAAGATGAACTTTGCCCCAAATATTCAAACCACAAAGGAAAAACAACCCCTGATATTGTGCAAGTTATTACAGTGCAGAACCTGTACCCTGCAGAAGCCTGTGTCTGCCTGGGACAGGGCATGGCAAGGCATGGACTGCTTTGGCTTGTCCTCATGTGTGAAATGACATGGAATTCTCTGGGAGATTGGGGCCTGGGGTGAGGAGTATTGACCTGGGCGTACCCAACTGAGCTCCATGATGTGGATATTCTTTGATTTTGGTTGTGGTTTTAATGAGAGGCTTTTCCCTTTGTCTTACTCCCATGTTTAAACACCATCTAGTAAAAGAGGCTGAATTTCCTTTTTCTGGAGAAAAGAGGAGAGTCCTGCAGCATGATACTTTTTCTTTTATGAAAGTCAGTTACAGAGGAGGGGATAAACAATTAGCTGTCTGTTTGTCTGTAGACATCACTTCTGCAGGGGATCACTGACTGAATTGTCCTTTGGTTCTTAAAAACTCCTTTTCTGTTCTTCAGAAGGAGCTGTTTGTCTCCGGGGGAAGTTAATTCAAGTGACAGAAGAGGAAAAAAAGAGGAGAGTGTTAGGGGAGAAGTTCAGAAATACTTTTGCAGCAGTGACTGTTTCTATAAGAATACCCACTTAAAGCCTTGAGTCTGGAGTGTGGCACCTAAAAGTTCATAGGAGGCTGTTGCTTTGTAATGAGAAGAAAATTAATAAAAAAAAGAAGGAAAAAACCAGAAAAGGAGGGATTGCAGGGAGAAGTGTGTCATAGATACAATGGCTTTTTAATGAGACAGCTCGATGGATATTGTGAAATTACTTGCTCAGAGATTGCTTTCATCACGGGCAGCCTGAAAATTGTTTTCCTTGTAAAAGCCAGGCCATAATCTCTGTCTGCAGATCTTGCTTTTTAAATCATGTTCTAGCTAATATGCTTTTTCAGAAGGATTTGCTTTTTTTGTTGTTGTCTAGTTGTTGTTGGATTTAATATAACCGGCTTTCGAAGGAATTAAGTGAATTCCAGGAAATGTTGGCTGCCAACCAGAGCTCTGTTATCCTCCCTGCATCGTGCCTAAGGATGGGATCTCAGGCTGGCCTGATTACTGTGGGCTCCCTCCTGTGCATATGTCAGATGAGCCTGTGAAAATGCAACCCTTTGGCTGGGCAGGTGTCAGGGTGATGATTTCATATTCCAGAATAGCAGGGCTGGGAGGGTGTGCAAAATCAGGCTTGGGGACTGGAGATACAGCCCTGGAGTAGTGCTGCTACATCAATGTGATTTAAGAGGGATGGAATAATCATGTTAAACCCATGTTGCTTTTCCCTTTTCTTGCTTTTCTTTACTCCCTCTCTTTTCTTCCTTTTCTCTCCTCTTTTCCCCTATTTTTTCCTCTTCCCCCTCCGCTTTTCTTTGTTGTTCTTACCTTTGGCCACTTAGCAGACTTTGCCCCATGGTGCAGGTTCTAGCATGGTGCCACCTCAAAGGTACTGAAAGCTGAGCTTAAAAAAGTACTTAAACAACCTAAATGGTACCAAAGTGCTGATTAGTGTTTTTGGAGTACCTTTCCTGTCCTTCTTCAGGACAAAAAAACTAAATTCCATATGTGAGCAAGGCACAGATTATTTTGCAGTTCTGGCTCTAAAGTGTATTGAATAAACAGTCTTAAATCTGCAGCAGCTGCTGAAAGGTGGCTCACAGGATTTCTCTAGATTGCAGTTGCTTTGGGGTGTGTGCAACATCTCTTGGCTTAATCTCTGGTTTAGGTGCTGGCTAGGTTTCACATCAGGCTCCAAATTCCTGTTTATTTTCTCTAGAGCCAAGATGAGCACTGGGAACTGGAGATCTTTGGAGGTCTACACATCAAATCCATAATCTAGACCACATGCTCTGCAATCACAGTATATTTTTCCACATTTTGGCTAAGTGAGGGTTTTATCTGTGTGTAGAGTTTATTTCTGTGCCTTGATGTGACTCATGTTCTTGTGCAGGACTGAAGCTGTGAGCAAAAGGGCTTCCAAACTGAGCCTACAACAGAGCTACAGGTTCCTCACTGTGCTCAGGACTGGTGCTTTGGGCTGTCCTAGGCACCTTCAAAAGGCTGAAGGGAGGGTGTGCTGGCAGTTTACTGGGGAGAAGGTAAGAAAGGGAATAGGGGTTAATGCTAGATTATTCTCTGAGCTGTAGAGTAGCAGAGTTTGGACACAAGGCAGGGGCATTTGGTTTCAGTTCTTGAGCACTGCCCTGGTGAGCAGCCCTGAGTCCCTCAGTGCTGTCAGGGAGGGGAATAGCTCTCTGGGTGTGCCCTGCTGTTCTTGCTGCCTTTGGAGCCCGGGTACTTGGCCCTGCTCTGTGTGTGCTGTCCTTCATTGTAATTCAGGTAGGGGCTTGCCTTTCACCCCCGTCGAGGCAAGCTTCTCTGAGATCCTGACACTGCAGCTATCAACAGTGAGTCCTGGGACTGCCAAGGTTCCAGCGTTTCTGTTACTTCCAGGGTCTTTGTCTGACTGTCCTTTAGTTTTTGTTTCCTGCTTAATCCTTGGTGAAGGAGAGCAGACAAAAAGATTTGCCCTTTGTGTGGAAGAAAAGCTCTGACAATTGTCTGCTCTGAGTCATCAGGCAAATTTCCTTGCAGGGAGCCTGGGGATGGAGCAAATGCCCTTGCAGGCTGCCTGAAGGCTTCTAGTTCAGGGCTGCTGGGACTCTGAAGAGCTGGAGGCTTTGTAAGCAGCTGGGAAAAATGGTGGATAGAGAAATCCTGCTTTTCTTCCCTCCTTGCTTCCCCAGATCCACACTGCTGCCATGCTTTCCCAATAGGATGTACTGCACTGAATAAATCTCCACCACTGGTGCTGAAGGAACTGTCTTGAACTCTTTTGATGAAGTCTCCCCATTCAGCCCCCTTGTCCAGCTCCTGCTCTCTTTCGAGACACAGTGGCTTGTTTTGTGTCCTCAAGAGAAGCTGGGTCTGAATGCCCTGGCCTTGCTCTGAGAGAAGAAAGGCCACAGACTAGAGGTCTGTCCCAGCCTCTGTGAATTCGTGATACATCACTGAAGCGTCTTTTTGTGGCTGGGAGATGCCTTGCCTGGTGTTTGAAATATGTTGATATTAATTACAGACTCAAATAGCAGATGCACGACAAAAATAAATATTAGCGCAGTGGGAGGCTTTCCCTCTGTGAAGCTGAGAGGATGCAAATATTTGTCATCTTTCTCCTGGGTCCTGATGAGGCATCCTGATGAGGGCTTTTGGGTATCATCTCCTCTGAGGTCTTTTGGAGCTTGATCCTGAGCAAAATGTCTTTGTATGTAGCAGGAACATGGCTTTAGGGATGTAAGGCATTGCATTTGTGTACATGGGCCGCTCCAGCCAGTCTGTCCATGAATCAGGCTTTGGATTGTAGGATTGTTTCAGTGCAGACAGAATGGTCACTGGAGGAGCTCTGGTAGCTCTTCTTTCTTCATCAGCTGTGAAGAGGACAAGACATGATGAGTTCAACTGCAGTAGCTGAGGTCCAGGATCAATGCAAGACTGACAGCAGGGATATTTGTCTCTGGAACAGATGACTTAGGGCACGGGAGGTGTTTCCATGAGTGCAGATTTAGGATAAATGTCTGCAGGAGCAGGCATGCTGTTGGTGATCATGGCTTGAATGCAGGATGAGTGACCTGTTAAGGTCTTCCTGGCTCCATGGTCCTCGTTCATGGCACTCCAGCTGTCTCAGCACGTGGAGAATCAGAGTTTGACTTACTATGATCTTTGTGGATGGCAGGACTGGCGTTCATGGTTATAACTTGTCTTTGTGCTGTTCCTGTGGAATAGCTGCTATCCCTCCCCTTAGCAATTGCCTTTGAATGTGTCCTCTTCATAATGAAGACTGATAACCCAGAGCTGCCTGTCAAACCTCGGCAGCTCTGTTTATAGAGACTTGCAATTAAAAATGGATCTCATATATAATTAAAAAAGATCACGTAGGCTTTGCGCCTTGCATTCAAGAATAAAGAGGCTGCCATCTAGGAATCCAGGCAGAAAATGGAGATGCTGACAGCCTGCTCCTACTTTTATGCTAATTGCTAATCATTTGCTTTGTTCAGTGTAATGCAGCAAGGATTGTGTTCATGTTGTGAGCAGTGTAGCCATTTCACTTTGTGGAATTGTTTCCCAGTAGCATCCCATGGGCAAATCAGGGGATACTGAAGGCCCAGCTGTTGAGTTTGTCACCTTGTGAAAGCCAGAAACTTGTGGAAGAAGGAAAGGACTCACTACAACCCAGAAATGGCGCATGTGGCTTTGTCATGACTGCTTTGGCCCATGGAGGTGCAGATGTTTATCAATTGGCCCCTTTTCATGTACTTAAGGTGCAGCAAGAAAAAGATGTTCAGACTTTTTTGCAGTGTGTTTTTTGTCTGGCAACCAAACCTTTGTAAAAAGCAAGTGCTGAAAATGGCTGTAGCATGTACTCAAGCTTTGGGACATTTACAAATGTGTACGTAAAAGTGTGAGTGTATGGAGTTGATTTGTACTGTCCAGTTGGTTTGTGTCAGCAAAATCCTGTTAGTCTGGTCTCCCAAAAGCAGCTTTTGCATTTGGAAGACTCTGAGGTGATGGATAAGTCTGTACCTGCTGCTTTTGAGAACCATGTATTGGGGTGCCAGGAGATTCCCTGATCCCATTCTCCTGTCATTACCAGGACCTGCACATGAGAGGTTTTCCAGAGAAAAGGGAGGGATAGAAGGGTTTTGGGATAATGAGTATCTCAAGTAAGGCATAGCCTGTCTCACACTTTTCCTTTTGGTTACTCAGGTTTATAACTCTTCCCAATGGTGTCCTCCAAATCGTGGATGTGCAGGAGAGCGATGCTGGGATTTACCACTGCGTGGCAACCAACGCCGCCCGCAAGCGCTACAGCAACGATGCCACCCTCAGCGTGGTGAAAGGTGAGGTGCTGCCAGCAGCCTCTGGGGCTGGGCACAGGTCTGCCAGAGAGTCACTGTGGGTGGTGGGGGAGCTGGCCTCAAATGCCAGCGACCATCTCCTCTCCTGGTGTGGCTCTGCATGTGGCCAGCTTTGGTTAAAGCTTGCAGAGAAGGCATTTCATGAAAGGTTTGTCTTTGCTGTGATGGGATAAGGAGACTGTGTTAAGAGGACTCCTTTGTGCTCTGGGGTGATTAGAAGGGATGAGGCAGCCCTTTGCTCTTTGGGGAGGGCAGCATTTTGGGTGATATTCTCTACAATGGCCTTGGATGGCAAGAGAAGCAAAGACTGGCATGGACAGATGAAGGTGCTTCCCAAGCAAGCAACAGAAATAGTTGGAGGCTGGAGTAGCTGGCAGGACTGTGTCTCCCCAGGTTGCCCAGCACAGTCCAAAGGAGGATGAGCAGTGTGAAATCCAACTTGTGTTCTGTGTCCATATTGCTGGTGTTCTGCTGAGCTCCAGAGATCTTTGTGTGGTATTTGGGAGCAACCTCAGGGATTTCTCCTGGCAATACAGGCCTTTGGAGTAAGGCTTTGAGTGTGAGCTGTCCTTCACTTCCCAATCTGGGCCTCAGCCTCTGAGTGCATTTTCCTTTGTAAGCCAAGAGTGCAGTGGGCAAGCCTGGACATGAGGACATAGCTGAGAGTGTGAGTGCAGTGGGGGTCTCCAGGCTTCAGCATCCGTCACAGCACGCCTGGCTGCCTCCCCAGCTTTGTATCATCCCTATCCTGCAAGTGGACACGTTGCCCAGGGCTGGCTGAGCTGTCCCTTCTCTCAGGACAGTGCCCCCTGCCACATCTGTCTCCTGTTTGTGCTGACCCTGGTGTATCCTGCAGGCAGCTTTAACCTTGAAATCCTTCCCAGTCCCTTTCATCTTTGTTTAGGATTGGGTTGCTTGGCATTCTGCTCCCAGTGTATTTTCCCAGCTATGGCTTTGCTGCTCATCCATCAGCAGGGAGTGTAATTAACTGTGGAGCCTGAGAACACACCTCTGATCAATGGATTGTGTCGTGGAGGTAATCTGGGTGGAATCTGCAGAGAATTCGTGAGCGGTTGAATGCTCTGTATCTAATTGCCAGCCCCTGCCAGATCCTCTGTGTGTTTAATGAAGCACGGGGCCGAGGGGAGCGTTTCCAATGGGCAGTTCCACGCTCCAGAGACAGCTCTGTGTTGGCTCTAGTGTGCTATTGATAACTAATATCGATCAAGCTGCAAAGGTGAATTTGATGTCCTTGGCATCATAACTCATTCTGCATAATTGCATCTTGTAGCTCTGCAATGTTTAATCTGCTTTGCAAATGGAGGCAGTGGAAGAGGTTAAATGGGAAGCGTTCCTTCTGGAGCACCAGCCGGCCCGAGCAGATTTCTGCCTGGAGTTCTCACCCAAATCTCTCTTCTGCAGCACCACACCACCCGCTGGCTGCTAAAACAAATATGTGAGGTTGAGTTTTTCACCAGATTGAGCTGATAGTGATGAAAAACATGCCTGTTAAATCTCTGGGGTTTTTTATAATTGGGGAGAAGTATCTCTGAGACAGATGGGAAACTGCAGTGACCTGTGCAGGCTGTAAACTCCTCCACGAGTGACTGGCATGGTATTGATCCTTTTTTTGTTTCAGTGCTTCACCATCAGAGCACACTTTTGGATGCTTGGACTGGCTTGAGAAGTCTTTTCCTCCCTGTTCAGAAGCAGCTGATAATAGCTGAAGTGAACTAGTCAGGCAAAATCCTTTCCTGAATGTGAAAAACAAAACCAAACTAAACCAAAACAAAGAATTCTAGGAAAGAAAATAAACTAAAAAATGGTCAACAAAAGAACAATAGACTGAAATACAGCTATTTAGTGTTGCTTATTTGGAAATTTCAGGGACCAAACTCCTATACAGACAAGAGCAACTAAACTGCTTCTTTCCTTCCTGCCCCTGGCTAGGGTCTCCTTTGTGCTAAGATAAGGTGGTGCAGCCTTTCAGCCCCACTGCACTGCCAGGGCTCCTGGAACAGGTTTGTTTAGAGAGATCTTGTATCTTCTTTCCCACTGTCCCACTGGCAGTACTATGTTATGATGCTGGAGGCTGTGCTCCTGGTAGATTTTGAGGTCTTGCTGGTGATAATGCAAATGCTTCCAAGGATCAGGCCTGGGAACTTTTTATATTCATGCCTCTGCCTTCCAGACAGGGTTGGATTTGAATGGACTGTGTGTAGCAAAATAATCTGTTTCCTTATAACTCTTCTGCCCAGTTGTCCTGTTCTTCCCCCCTCCCTCCCTGTTCCTTATATGATGGCTGGCAATTGTCCCATCTCCCTTATTAAAGGCCTTTTCCCAGTAAAAGCAGCAATTAACATGGCCCCTTCTGTCATATCTGCACAGCCTAAAAACCCCAAAAGTGTTTCCCTGGGCAGTGTGACTTCCCTGTCCTGGGGGGAATTGGGGCTGTGCTGTGTGTCTGTGGCTGAGCACATGCTGCCTGACCCCAGGCAGGGCAGGGCTGCAGATGTTTCGACTGTGCAGACTTCATGGTGCAAATTTCCAGACCTTCCCTGGGGAAGCAGCATTTGGAGCTGGAAGGGAAGAGAGCAGACAGGACAGCGGGATGCAGTCACGCAGGCCTGAAACAGAGACAGGGATTTTCCCTTTGCACCTCCACTGCTCCCCAGCGGACAGAGTGCCAAACACATCTGGCAGCTCTGGCCCTTCACCCCTCACCTGCACAGGTGATGAATGAACACTGTGGCTCTCTCTGCCAAAAAGGGCATTAGGAGCTGGCTGTGGGATGCTTTCCCAGGCTCCTTGAGGTCAGCTGTGTCTTGTTTCTCATAGCTCCTTTTTCTGGAAGCAGGCTCTGGAGCCCTACTCTGAATTTGTAGATAAAGAACTAATTCCCTGTGTGTCCTGGTTGTGTTCCCAGGTTCTTGACACACACAGAGAAATGTTGCCATGCTCATAAAACAGCTCTCAGAGAAGAGCAGCAGAAGGGCTTGGGGAACTTGAGTGGTCTCAGCAGGTCACTTAACATGATGTGTTCTTGGCAGGTCACTTTGCTTTCCCCCTCCATGTCATGCACACGTCTGCTCTCTGTGTGTTTTCATGGGATTAGGGACTCCCTCTTGCTGTGTGTTTGCCCCACAACTGGCACAATGTAGCACAAATAACAGTCAGAACCTGTGCTGCTGCAAGAACAGTAAACTTTTACAAAGATTTGATCTATTCTGTTTTTAAATGTCACAAGGAGTGTGGCTCCCCCTAATATCCATTGCATCTTCCCCACGGAAGATGCTGGGATCTCTCTTCTCCACAGCTAGCTCAAATTTCATTTCCCTGCAATTCATCCTATTAGTTTTAGATGCAAAGCATTGGAAATCTTGAAAAAATTGTCATTCCTCCTTATTTTTTAATCCCTTTGAGTATGTATAAGCAGTGTGGTATCCCCCAGGTGATGTAAAGAAAGTTAAATTGGCAATTTTAGAATAAAATAGTTTTCTCACACTGGATTGGGAAACAAGTTTGAGATTTTGACCCCAGAGCTTCTTCGTGTAGATCTCAGTGTTTGTGTCTTTATATTTATTAGTTATTGCAGAAGGATTGTCTAAGTGTGGTGCTGGGAACCAGAACTCCTGTCTCCTCTCTCCCTCTCTGTTGTTGGGCTGCAGAAGAGAATCTGTTCCTCAAAGTTTAAATTTCTGCTAATAGGGATAATGTAGGAAATAGCCTTGGAGTTGCCCTTTTGGAAGGGATGGGTCAGTCTGGAGAGTGATTATGGGCATTTGGTGCTGGAGGGCATTTAGGGGAACATACAGAGAGAGGTGTAGGTATTTATCTCAGTGCAAGTGTGGGATTTCCCCTCCTCGTGCCCTCTGCACTCTCTTCCTGGTCTGTGCATGTGGGGTGGCCCTGACTGCTGTGACGTGTGAGGGAAAAACCTTTGCCTCAAACCACGCTGGCAGGAATCAGAATCTCCCTGTGCTGCAGTAATGCAGGTATTGGAGAAGGGAGCAGGGTGATGGGTGGGGGTCTGGGCTGAGTGAGCCACAGAGGAGTCTCCCAGCAGCTGAGCACATCCCCCGCGAGCTGGGATTTAGTGCCGCGTTATTGGAGATGACACTGCGAGATTGCCGTTGGCAGAACATCATTTACACTGACAGTTGTAGCAGCTTGCTGCAGCAGTGTCCCAGGAAATGGATTTTTCAGCCAAATATTTGTATGAGTGTGATAACAGGGACAGAGCTTGGAGGCAGCTAAAGCACCTTCAGATTTTTTGTTCTTTTGGTGTTTGTGTTGCAGTGCCTTGCAGGTACCAATGCAGAGCCTGGGACGGGGGTGGTTCCTGCTCCAAAGGGCTGTAGGAAAATACAGCTCTTGACTGGGATGAGCTTTAGGGATGAAGGGGAAGGTGGTGATGAAGTGAGCAACACTCACAGTTGGCCACCACCTCGCAGAAACAGACGTGCTGTTACCACAAGTGGATTTTCAGGCCCTGCATGTGTGAATGACGTGCTGGGTGCTGGCTTGGCACCCAGCCTGAGCCCTGGACACGTGCTCTGCTCCCCTTACAGCTTCCAGCACAGGTACTAGGCAGCCAGGGGACAAGGAACTTTGGATTTGGGTCAGTGCTGCTCTGGGCTGACCACCCTGACCACAGCTGGGCATTGATCTGTGTGTGCTGCCATTGACAGTGAAGGGCAGCATTGACCAGAGTGGAGGGATGGTCCCACCTGGATTGGGGTGATCTTCCTCCAGCAGGAACCCATTGCAGGGGCAGCAGGGCCCTGTGTGGTTGTGGGGGCAGAGCTATCCACAGCTGTGTGTGGGAATGGCACACTTCTTCTTGGAGGCATGAGTTGTGGGAATGTGTAGAGAGGGAAAGTGTGGGGTGGAATAACAGTTGCATTTTTGCTGTGAGTTGTTGGCATAACCAGGAAGTGATGCTTCACCTCTGGAAAAGGAGACATCCCAGTTCCAGCCTGCAATTACCATGTTCCTGTTCCCTGTGCCTCGTGTGTGGGACACAGAACTCTCACTTTTCCCTCTCTCCTTTTTGCATCCCATTTTTCTTTGCCTTCAGTTCACTAGCAGTTAAACAGGGAACTGCTCTCCACTTGCCATCCCAAAAGCTCAGCCAAGAGGACTGTTTACGAGTGTTTCACAGCTCTGGTTTCCTGGGGAGCAGGTATCTGAAGCTGTTTGTATAATGCAGCTGATGGATTCTGTAAAATGCTGTTGCTCCTGCCTGTGGCAGAAGGTGCTAAGCAAGCCATGGCAAGTGTGAATTCAGAAGATGGCAAGATCATGGAGGAGGTACACAACGTTTCTTGCTTAAAAAAATAGATATTTAAAATTAGAAGTGACCTTCTGATTAACAAGTTAAAAATTTTCAGTCCATCTCACTTTACTGAGCCTGTCACTGCTGGTAGGTTTCAATCATGTGTGGAACAGGATTGAGCCCATAGATATTGGGTGAAACTTATGAAAGGCTGGTGCAAATGTGTGTCAGGCCCATCCAACCACACAGCTCTGCTTGGCTGGGGTTCCTGCAGGGCCAAGATGCATCACACCCTTCACATCGCCGAGGGAAAGCTGCTCGTAGCTCCAGTGTCAGCAGCCTGCTCTGGGAGCCCAAGGGCAGTTCCAGCTCAGCTGTCTGTGAAGTTCCATGGGGCTATGACATGCCACACGCCTGACAGCTCCAGCAGCCTGCAGTGACAGAGGGTTTGATACAAAATGCAGAGCCCTCACCTCCCATTAAGCACAACAGCTAAGCCTGGGGATGGCACTGAAGTGAGTGGCAACAGAGGTGTCAAGGATAATAGAGCAGAACAAGGGATGTAGAGCTGGGAATAGGTGAGCTCTTTCCAGGTCCAGAGGGAAAACTGGTCTAATCCACGTGCAGTGGTAGCTGTGCATGATGTTCAGAGCTGTCAGATGTGGCCAGGCTCGTGTGTTACTCTGCCTCCAGCCCCTGAGGATGAGGGATGTCTGGATTCAGAATGGTTTGTGGTCCTCTGGTCTTCTCCACATGCATCTCCTTACTAATTCAGGTCTGCTGCACTTATCAGGCTTCCTGAAAAAACAGCTGGTGTTTGGTAAGGCTTGGACTGAGGCAGGGTTTAAGCAGTAGGCTCCTTAGAGTCTCTTGGTGGTGGTGCAATCCAGTGGAGCATCAGCACATCTGCACTACAGAGATCACACCTAGCCTCTCCTGGAGGGTTATGGGACAGGTTATGCCTGCATGGGGAGGCTGGAAGTGAGCTAGGAATTGAGACCATAATTAGATCAGCAGCTTGCAGTGGACTGCAGGGCAGGAAGGTTGATGTGGTTGGGCTCCTGATGACACTAGTTAATTATTAATTATTGGTGTTACAGCTGTGCCTCAGCAGCTCTCTGAGGTCGAGGGCTGGCAGTGCCCTCCAGCACTGACAACATCCAGCAGCTGGAGTGAGGATGTTGGAAGTGTCTGGAGGCATAGCAAAGCTCATGGTGGTGGTGTCTAATCCCATTGCTTCTGACGTGGGATAGACATGTCCCTGTCTCCAAGACCCATCAGTACCTACAGGGGTGCTGAGGAACAGGAATGGGAGGAGGGGGCCTAGGTAACAGAGGAGGCTGAGTCAGGAGCAGAACTGGGCTGCTCTGAGCTCTCACTTGGATATCTTGGATGCCAGGGATCGTTTAGAACACAGCTGGGAGTTTGCCTTCAGTATCAGACATGTTCTTGCCCAAGTCTGTTTCTGGTGCAGCCAGGGGACAAAGCCAAGTGGATTGTGGACAAGAATGAGGAGCAGGAAGGGAGAGGAAGGATGGGATAAGGAGGGGCAGGTGGTGTCTTCAAACTCTGTCTTAATGCACTGTCCTTGATCAGGGTTCTCTATGGCACCCCCAGCAGTGTCCAGCCAAAGGGCTTTGACAGAATCCAAGGAGATCAGTGATGGTTTTTCCCCATGGAAAGCTTTTCTTCCAGACTTTTCCTAGAAAAGCAATTTGCATTGTCCTGAGTGAATGCAGATGCATCCATCTGCTTTAACTCTCCCTTCCAAGTTGGCAGTCTCAGTTTGCTGCCAGACTGTGTTACTGTGGGCTCCCAGTGTGTTGTGTATTTGCAGCGTCGCTTGTGGGAAGCATTCTGTGTAACTGGCATCAGGGACACCCCACTGCAAGATCCCTTCTCAAAATGTTCCTCTTTTCAAAGCTGCTTGGGACAGTGGATGGCTGCTCTGGCAGAGGGAATGGGGCTGAGCAGGAGTTGTGATCACAGAGGAAATAGGTTGTGCCCTCCTGCACAGTCCAGGGCCTCCAGCTTCATCCCTCTCCACTGTCGCTGCTTGCGCCTGAATTGCAAATGGATCTGATGTTACAGATAAATCTGAATTGCAAATACAGCTGATGAAATAGGTGTCAGGCCCTGGGAAACATCAGCCTCAGAGCACAAGGAGGAAGTGACTGGAGTGAAATGGCTCCAGTCACTGAGACAAGGTGAGTAGGGAGGAGTTTCAGGGTGACTTGTGAGCCACAATGGTCTTCTGTTGACCATGTCTCTGTGTCATTTCTCTGCAAGAGGTAAAAAAAAAAAGCCTTACAGCTTTTTTTTTCTTTGAAGGTTCCTCATGTATCATCCTGAAAGGTGGTGTGCTGCCTTAGGATAATGACAAAGAGCTGGTGTAATGATGGTTAAAAAGGCATGAGGATATTCCCACTGAATCTCAGAGGCAGGCAAGCTTATGTCCTCAGGGCCATTTCATGTTACTGGTTTGGGGGTGTTTATATTTAAGTCAAGAATACTGTGGCTTTTTTTAAGGGTCTTCTGATGCTCTCTGGCTATTACTTTTGCACCTTCACTTCTGTGAATAGCTGTGTTATGGACCATGAGCAGATGGAGTCAGAAAGACACTGAGAGATGTGCCCAGAGCAGCACAGGGAGTCAGTGACAGAGGCCATGGGAGACTGTCTTGAACCACTGGACTAGAGCCTGGTCCAGCAGGGAAGCTGGGACATCATCCTGGTTGTCAGCGTGAGACATTCCTGGTGTGCTGTGGAGATTCCTGTTGCACTGTGGTGACTTTACAAGACAGCCTCGTGCAGTCCTTGTTTTTCTAGTCCCTGTTTTTGGCAGCTGCCTGGGAAAGGCTGGAGCTTGCACTGCTTTAAGGGCTCAGCTTGAGAAACATAAGCTGTCTGGGTCTTAGGGTTAGGGCAGGGAGGCTGCTCTGCTGTTTTCCACACAGAGACACTGAGGTACATCAGCTCCTTTCTTCACTTCTCATTGGCTTCTCACCTGATCTAGAGGCTCAACTCTCTCTGTACACTGAGTGACTTTCTTGTAGGGAATTAGTACAAAAGTCCGTGGAAATCTGCCAAGACAGGCTTATTAATCAGTAGTACTATCTAAAATTATGACACCATCAATGCTGCTCCAACACAGACCTTCTGTTAGGGTTCAGCATCCAGTGTGGCCTGAGTTGGGGTCTCTTATTGCCTCTGCCGTGTTCCAGCTCCACGGACTGCTGCTTCTGCCTCCCAGAAGCTCTCTGGGATGTATCTTCAGTCTCCTGAGGGTTGAGATGCCTGAAGGGCTGAGGGTGTAGCCTTTTGGCCCGTGGCAGAGGGCAGGAGAGCCCCAGCTCTCAGGGCAGTGTGCAGTGGGGCCGCCTGGCCGCAGCTGCCGGCTCTGCCCCTCCTGTTTATTTTGCCTGGCTCCGGCTCGGGGCGGTGCAAATGGAGGCGCTTCCAAGCGCTCTGGGGAAGCGAGCAGGAATGCGTCGTGCAGTCTGGCTGGCTCCCGGCCCTTTTGGCGTGATGAGGAGCAGCTCCAAATGCGTGTACGCAAACAGAGAGCCAATGTTGACAGCTTTACAGGAGCTGGAGTGGTGGGCAAAGCACACTCCGACTGCTTTGTAGCAGAGCTGGATGTACCCTGGACGTACAAAACTCCATAGACTGAAGGATCAAGGGTTTGGGGAGTGGGGGAAGAGCCCCCATAAAATCCAGGGCAGTTCCTGGAAACTTGCCACTCTCTCTGGGCTTCTGGTTACAGAGAGTTCAGGGTGTCAGCTTGTGGCTGAGCTAGTACATTAAAGGATTTAATTTCTGAGCTGAAATCTGTCAGCTGTATAAAGAAGTTGAGAGGAATGAAAGAGGAGTGCCTGATGGCCCCTTTGCCTGTCTGGACTGGGATCCATGTGCTCCCAGGGCTTCCAGACACAGACGTGGGATGGGGGGAAAATGTTGGGCAGGCTGTTTCTCAAGCCAAATGAGAAGCTGTGGCAGGTGGTGGTATGAGGAGTGCATCCAGGTAGTAAATGGACACTCCTCATCCAAACTAATTAATCCCTCAGCATCTATTTTTTAATTAGAGAAGTGTATTAATCTGTTAAATTCTCTGCTTCACGTATATGCAAACAGCATGTTTTGTGACGTGGTTGGATCATATATTTTAGGATCTGTTTGCTGACTTCTTTGTTGGGGATTTTGGGATTGTAGTTTGACAGCGCTGTGCTGTGTGTGCAGATATTTTAATAGCACTAAAAAGTGATTGAACTTCCATGTTTTAATCACTTACACGTTTCTTTGTGTGCTGCTCTAAAGGTGACAGAATATGTCACTGCTCTGCTGCAGCACCATCTTAGTAAGAAGGGAGAATCCCCATTCCAAAACATGTAGATAAATTCTTCCCTGTTCAGCTTTGCAGTTCAGTGTTTGCATTGACAAATGCATAATTGCTTACAAAACATTTGGAAGTCGTGAGGTAAAAAAAGACAATACAAAACTGATTTATTGAGCTAATCTGTATTATAGGGCAGAAATAACTTTTTACTCCAATACACTGAGCAATGGAATCTGAGTTCCTTCTCAGCTTCTCTTCCTGGTTGACTCGTGTGCTGACCCAGACACTCCACAGGTGCTAGGAAGTGAAAGGAAAGGAACATTTCTGTGAGCACTGGTGCTGACACATTGTACTGGGATGACCTCTGCACTCCCAGTACCAAGGCACTGTCCGTGCTGTGGTTTCTGCTGAGGCACACACCTGAAAGATCTGCAAGGCTTGGGAACCAAAGGCTGCAAAGGAGGACTTCTGAAAGCAGTAAAATTGGAGAATTGAGTCCATAATCTTATAACCAAAATTCATCCCATCCTTCAATGACAGGATAACAGAACTTGGATCCAAACTGTCCCAGGCACTAATATAGCAAAGGTGGGAGAAAAACCCCAAAAAGTAAATTATAAGTTTCAGAAAAGGTATGTGCTTGCCTTTGCGGATAAGAGGAGGCAGTTTTTGACTTAGGACACTTGGGAACACCTGATTTAGGGTGTTAAGAGGGCATCACTCACAGTCTCTAGTCATTTATGAAAAGTCCCATGTGCCAGTCCTTTTTGCTTTCCCAAGCTGTACCTTGCTGTTTTCAGGTGCGAACAGTTAGAAAAGAAGAAATGCCTATTGCTAAACATGCTCAGGTGTGAGATATGACATTGCTTATATTGCCCCTAAAGCAAATATTCCGTGTGTTTGGATACAACTGGCCAAGAGTCTTGCCTAGAGATTTTGCATGCTAGCTATCCTGTCCTGAAGTAGAAATAAATTACAGATAAATTTCCAGGGCAGTACAAAGGGAGGAGAAAGGCAGGTCTGGAGGATGTTTTTCTCCTCCACAATTGCTGTCAGCTTCTTCCCTAACAGTCCAGGAGGTCTGTGAGTTATCCAAGAAAAGGGAGAGAGCTGGGGAGTGGGAGTAGGACATGCTCTGCAAACACAGCGCCTGCATTTTTGAAGGTGTGTGTTTTGCAATGGGTAATTTGCTCCTTTATTGTGTGCAGAATAACAGCAGTGACAGCATTGACTTTCTCTAATGAACAGCTGCTCAGTGCTAGGATCTATTCCCAGAGGAGGCTCGCAGGGATGAATAAGGTTTCATGCTCCTCCTCCAGAGAGGGTGAGAAAGTTCGCAGAACAGAAGATTGTTGCTTGATTGTCAGAGATCTCCAAATCTTGACCTGCTGACAGCTGAGAGCTGAATGTGTCGCCATGCAAGTCATGTTTAACCTTTCAGCACTTTTGCCAAGGCAGGGTGTTCATGGAATCAGGAGAGAGGTGTTAGTTCCCATCCAAGAAGTCATCCTCTTGTCACTGCAAACGACCATCACAAATTGGCTGAACAAAAAGCATTTTCCTCCTGTTGCACTGCCTGAATTCTTTGCTGAGGCTCTGCACTAACAAGAGCAGGGAGGCGGGAGAGGATCCCTCTTGAATTATGGATGCATTAGAGGCAGAGCCAAGTTATGAACTCTTGGAGCTGGAAATCACTGATGGATGTTATAACTCAAGCCATAAGCTCAAATAAACATTTTGAGCTTTGTCCCAGGCAGCTCCCCTTGGTGCATCCCTTGACATCCCTGCTCAGAGTTCACCTTCGCTGTGAAATGACACAAATTGGATTTGTGGACATTGGGCAGCCTCAGGGGTGTGCTGAGGTGTGTCTGGCTGCTCACTCACAGGTTCCCTGTGCTCCCCTCCCCATCTCCTTTTCAATTTATAACACACATCATCATAAATGCTTTGTTGTATTTCCTCTGTGCCTGCCCTGAACCCAGCTCCAGGCACTGAGGGATGTCTGTGAGAGCAGTGGTACATCTAAGTGGAGCACCCAGGGTTGGCTTGACTCCTGTCCCATGACAGGGAAGTAGAAAGACACATCATCTGAGAAGTCCTCTATAGTGAGTCATTTGGAAACTGTAATCTGCAGGCAATATTTTGAAATGTTTCTGCAGCTGATCCATAAGTCTGAGCTGTTGGTCTGTGGTAGCACCTTTGTTGTCTCCTGTGAGGGGTTAACTGACAGTGCAGGAAGAGAGCTGCCTTTTCAAACTCTTTCAGTGCCCTGAGAATTTCCCTTATTTCTGTGCACTACTCCTGGTGATCCCAGAGCCATTCCTGGCACTCCATAAGTGTTTTTTCCAGTAAAAGAGAGTAAAATTGATCCATCTGATTCAGAAGGGCAGAAAGTCCACAAAGACCTCAGTGATGGAGAGTTTTGATGTTAATCCATGGGTTGTGCCTTGGGCTGTGGAAAGCTTTTGCCTGGAGCAGCTCTGCTGCTTGGAGAGACAAAACAAAGCTGGCAGAGGGGGAAAAAATCTCAAAGCCCAAGTTTTAAATAGCAGCTCTGTGAAAGCTTTTAATGCCCCAGAGCAGCCAGCATGGCGCAGGTGCATTCAGTGACCTGTTTTGTTCAGGCAGTGAAAGATGTCTTGGAAACTGCAGCTCTTTTTTCCCTTTGGTTCTGACAATATTCCCTCTTGACCTGAAATTGTCTTAATGGCAGAGGAGACAAAAAGCCTCACGTTGGTTTTACTCTGATGTGTGTTGGAATCCCCTGTGTGGAAATTTCCCTGGTTAGCTGAGTACTGTTCTTGGGAACTCCTCAATGGAGCACAGTTTGTAGGAGCGAACTTGCCATCCATTGTGTCTCACCAGCCTAGAGAGGTGGCAAGGAAAAAATGTGCTCCAAAGGGGCTCAGTTTGAAGAGAAACTTGACTTGTGGACTTGCTCTGAGAGACCCACAATGGAATACAAAGCTGGAGAGAAATGTGTTTGTGTCTGCAAGAAGTGTAAGGGGCATTCATCCATGCACACACCCAGGAATGCACTGGGAAAGCAAGCAGAACTGTTTATGTTTGTAACAAAATTTTAAGTAATAATCAGATATGGGCCGGGACTAATATGTTTTCCAAACAGTTTTTTAAGGCTGAAACTAAGGTAAAACTCCTCTCCTAGTGACTGACAGCACTACCAGGCAGCTGTCAGGGACCAAGTGATACAGGACAGGTGCCTTCAGGTGAAGCTTCTGTAACCTGTAAAGTGCCTTTGCCAGTCAGCACCTGGGGCTATGCACCTGATGGAACAGTTGAGTGTTTAAGCCAGGTTTGAGCAGCTTTCTCTCTTTCTCTGCTCTAAGCTTGATAGAGAAAGCTGCTTGGAAATTTGGCAGGGAATATATTACCATCTGGCTAGTGTTATTTTTTAGTCTAGATTTATTTTTTCCCAGCAGTGCAGAAAAAGACAGCTTTTTGCACACAGGCATGTCTCAGCCATGTCCTGCCCAGCAGGTACATGGCAGCTGGTGGTGTTGGGTAAAGAATCTCAGTTCCAGGGCAGGCTGGAAGTCCTGCCATGGATATTCCTGCTCCCAGGATGTCTGGTGTCTGCTGCTGCCCTGCTTGTTTTCATCAGTAGCTGCCCTGGCCCACAGGCAGTGATTGGTGTCCAGGGTGGACAGATTGGGCTTGCTGAGCCCTGTGCAGGGTGAGCTGGGCCTGAGCCTGGGCTGTGTGGAGATGTGTGACCACATCCAGCCCTGCTCAGCACAGAGCAGCTCCTCCCCTGGCTCCTTTCACCACTTCCTGAGTTCTCTCATCACAACTCATTGGATTCTCCAATGTCTTTCCAGCACTGTGGCTGTCCCTGCAATGGCTGCTGTAAAACCTGTTGTCTTTGTTTCTGATACATTTTCATGTGTTCCTTCCAAATCCTGGCTGGAAAGCTCATTCTCCTTGTTCTTTCTCCACGGTTGCCTCATCCCTCTATGCAGTATGGGGTAGAGACCTGGCATTAACAATGTGCAGAGCAGCCTCACCCGTCAAGCTGGGCCTCACTGGAGTACCTGTGCTCAGTTCTTGTGCAGGACTAATGATTATTTGTGGATTTTAGTGCTTTGTTGAATGAGAGCTGGAGTTAAGAGAAAGCTGCTGTTGCAGAGAGCCTTGAGTTTCTCTGATCCTTGAGCTTATGTGCCTGGGGTAGAAGCTCTAGTGACGGTTTTTACATTAAGTCTATTTTCTGTCTCGGTAGTTCAGAGTGACTTCAGAGGATTTTGGTCTGATTGTCAGTGAGTTTTAAGAATCCATATCTGCTGAGTTTTCTTCCCTGTGCTGTCCCCCAGGTCAGCTGCAGCCAGGTGTGCTGGCTGTGAGGCTGAACGTGTCCATGGATGTGGACAATGGGAGCAGCAGTGGACGCAATGGAGCAAAGCCCTGGCCAGCCCAGAAGGAGACTGGGTTTGCCTGTCCACACCAACCCCTCTGTGTAGGGTACTCATTCCAAGAGTACTCCAAAGAGCTGGGCCTGGCTCTTCACTGCCACAGGGCAGCTCCTCTTGCTGGTGTTTGCCCAGGGTCAGGATTCCAGGTCAGCGTGGGCCGGCTGTGGCTGCTGCCCCAGGTCAGGCACTGTGGGCGCTCCTTGGTCTCTGCTTCCATCTGCTGGACAAGCACTGGCTCCTGCTTGCTCCCAGTTTCCCTTGGTGCCTCAGGGATTCTGCTGGCTCCTTTTGACTGTGCTCACGTAATACTGGGGATGGAAATCCCTTTCACGCACGTATGGACTGCGAGAACATTGCAGTGTGGTGGAACCAATGCTTTGGCAAGACTGCCCTGCTTGGATTGACTGGCACTGAGCCTGGGGCTGGGCTGAGCACAGCACATTCAGTGCAGCCCTGTGTGGCCTCCTGCCATGCAGGCAGCTCTGCCTGTGAGGCTGAATCTCCTCTGGTTTATATCCCCAAAGAATTCAGATTCGAGTGAGTTGTTTGCATGCTGCATGAATGGCCAGTGTGAGTCTCCAGAAGTGGCCAGAGCAGGTACTAGAGGACAGCATGTGAAGAAAGTGGGCAGGGAGGACGTGGTGCTTTCCTTGGACATCCCCTGACAATCAGGGTCCCAGAGTATCCCAGTCAAGGACATTTTAGGTTGGGGACTGTAATGAGACCATATTTAACAGTCCTGGTAAATTGTCCTTTATGAGCTTGTCTGAATTTCTTGGTTTTGAACTCCACATCATCTTGATACACTGAGTTCAGAAAGGTCCTGCTTTTATTTGTTTGAGACCTGCTGCCAATAACTTTCATTACAGGCCTAAGTGTACTATGTGACTCCTCTACAGTTATTTTTCCCTTCATGAGGACTACAACAAAAGCGTCCCCCAGATTTAAAGGTATTTCAGAGAGCTGGAGGAACTGGTGAGGGTCATGAACAGTCTGGTCTGCTCAAGAGTGCTCAGGTTGTTTTCATCTGACAAGAGAAATTTGGCTGCTGCAAAGACATTTATTTCCTTGACCTTCCCTTAACCTCTGCTCAGCAGTGGGCAGCCACAGGCAGAAGGTTCATTTCAAGCAGAATATCCCCATCTCATTCTCAAGGCATTGTGCAATGCAGCCTGGAGACCTTCCTGTAAACCTTGCTTGATTTAAGTGTTGGCTCTTGGTCTGTGCACGTACAAGTTACACAGCACTCTCCTCCAGATGTGGGATGACTGATCAGTCTTTGGGCTGTCAGGTGAAGGCCAGGACCATGACCTCTCTGTGTTGCAGTTTACAGTTCAGCATCTGGCTATTAGAATTTCTTCATCCAAGTGACTGGATTCTTCCTGAGCTGCTCCAGTGCCTTGGTGGACGAGGGCGAGTGTTGCTGTTGCTCTGTTTGAGGACAGCAGTGTCTTGTTTTTATCTAATGAACAAACATCCATGTAGCAACAGTTCACAAAGGTGTTGGGTTGAAATTCTACTTGTTTTCCATGTGAAAATCTTGTTAATAGAACCCACATGATTACAGAAAATTTTGCTGGGCAGATTGCTTCTTTAGTAAAAATTCTGTAGTCATAAAAAGCAAGACGTTTTTTTTTCCCTGAAGCAGGCTTGAGCCATTTTCACCCATGAGACTGCCCAGGGAAACACAGCTGGGGAGCCAGGGATCTACATGCTCTTTTTTTCTGGGTGCTTTGTATCTTGGAAGGACAGACTTTTTTTTTTTTTTTTTTTTTTTTTTTTTTTTTTTTTTTTTTTTTTTTGTTATTTTTAGCATTAGGTTCCCAGCCAGCAGGAGGAGATGTCACCATTGTTGCTGCTCCAGAGAACACCACGGTGGTGGCTGGGGAGAGCGTGGTGATGGAGTGTATGGCAGCTGCTGACCCTACCCCCTTTGTCTCCTGGATACGACAAGGTGAGTGTGAGGGACAGGGCTACATTTCTGTTGGATACTACATTCTAAAAATCTATTGAGAGTGGAAAAATCTGGGACAGGAAGGGTGCTTGTAACACCAATACCTAATGACACAAGTAGTGTTGCAGTGGGTTGTGGTGCAGTGGGGTGTCCTTGCTAAAGTGGAATTATTAATTAAATCTTGAAGATTACAAAGCACACAGTTCAATTTATAGTTGTTTGACCTGTGCCTGGATGCCTTTTGATCTAAATTAGTCTTTCTTGTGTGAACTGGAGCAATAAAGGTCATGAGATGGGCTTAGGTGTCACTCTTCCCTGGACCCCAAGGTTACTGGGGATTCTGTGGAATCTGCCATTGCACTGCAGAAATAGCTTGCATTATCTTGCAGGATTATAAAACTTGATAAAAGCTGTTAATCCTTGGAGTTACTGGGAGGTTTTTGTTGAATGGAAGGAGGAGGAGCTAGTTAGGTCTTGTCTGAGGTGTATGAATGAGCTGGTCTGGCAGATGTTACCCAGGGCTGATAGCCAAAGTCATAAGTTGGATGCCAGTGTCACTTCACTGAGAGTCACATCCATCAGAAGTGTTTTAGAGGCTCTGACTGAAGACATTATCAACTCAGAGGTTGATTCTCCCCCAGAAAAGGCTCTCAGTCATTTTCATAAATCCAGGTCACAATTTAAGACTTCTCTCCCTTGTAACCATTTATTGTGGTTGGTTTTCAGCCCAGATTTGTCCACAGGCAGTGATTTTAGCATATAAAAATATTTCCTCTTTCCCACAAAAAAGGAGCAAAAAAACCTCAGAGGATACCACTTTGGAAATCAAATGAGGAAGGTTTAAATGTTATGGCAGAAATGTTTCTAGTTTATCCCCTGCATTTTACAATTACAAATGCTCAGCATTCCTATGCTAGATCACTGCTTTACTGAGAACTGCTGATGCCCATTGTAAAGCAGATAACGTTAGAGTTAATTATCATTATGAAAGTTTTTTGTAAGGAAGGAAGATAAGGGTGGAGGGGGAATGATTGGTGAACCAGTTCTTTCCATGCATTATTTTCAAGTGTTTGCTTATTCCCAGTCTCCTTCCTTGTGTGGACTCTTCAATTTAAATGGTTGGAGTAACAGTGCAAATCATTCTGAGTTGCACAATTTTATTTCTAAGCCTTCATTAAGGAGCAGGCTGAGTTACTGGACCATCAGTCATGTAGGGAACACCAAGGATGTACCTCCAGGTTGCCAGTTTGGCTCTTGCCAGCCTTGGTGGCATCAGCTAATTGCTACCATCTGGAGTCAGTTTTCCAGCCAAATGCTCCAGTGCAAATGGAGTCTGCAGATTATCTGCTGAGTGTGCAGCCACTGAACTGTGAGGACACCTGAAGACCCCCAAAATGCAGGGAGAGGGCAGAGGATCTACTGTCAGCCACATTCCCTGCTGATGGTGCTAAGTCAGTGCAGCTGTTCACAGTGGAGGTGAGGAGTTTGTTCTGTGTGAGCTCCAGGCTCAGCTGAAGTTGGAATGGAAAAGGCAGGCAGCACTGAAGAGGAGAGGGACAAGGTCTGGTGGTGCACAGGTACTGCACAAATTGGCTGGTCCTCTCAGTCTGCAGACTTATGCCAGACCTTCCATCCAAGCCTTTCCTCAGCTTGTCCCCAGCTCTTGGCTTTGTCTCCCACACTCACTCAGAGGTACCAATGCCATATCTGAGGTGAATTTCTCACCTCAGAGTGATGCTGAGAATATGAAGTGCTCAGCACCAGCTTCTGCCCTGTCTGTGATGCTGAGGAGCCCAGGGCTACTTGAAGTTGTAGAAGGACATCTTGGCTTCTGGCCAGTGATACAGACCTGCCCTTTACTCCTTCCCTACTCAGCAGTGCCGAGCACCCAGCCTGGAGAATGGGGAGAAGGCAGCTTATGGCCCATGTCTCTGACATAAATACCAGAGTTCCAGGGAGTACCAGGTATCTTTTTGACACCTCACAGCCAAGCTGTGGATGAGGAGTGGATCAGGAAGCTCAGTAAACTTGGGTTCACATCCATGGCAGGATGGAGGAGGAGTTGTGAGTGATTCAACAGTCTTGCTGACATTGCATGAACAAGTGAGGGGAAGAGGTGTCTGTGCTTGTGAAAGGGTCAGCACAGCTTTCCCTTGAGTGTGCTGCTCCTAGGGCTCTCACTGCAGGCGTACCCTAGCTATCGGAGACTGTTTTGATCCAAACCAGAACTTTTTGGATTATTACCTTGAGTCAATGCTGCCTTGAGCTGCCTGTCAAGCACTGAGTGTCCCAGCAGGAATCTTCCTCTGGGCTGGGGTTTGGGATTTAGGGGTCTCTCCACTCCCCAGTTGCGATTCTGGCATTGTTTCCAAGCCCTCATAAAGGGCAGCCTGGGGCTCACTCCCATATTTGTGCACATTTCTTCCTGCAGATGGAAAGTCCATTTCCACAGATGTGATTGTGCTGGGCCGGACAAATCTGCTCATTCCTTCCAGCCAGCCCCATCACTCCGGGGTGTACGTCTGCCGAGCCAACAAACCCCAAACGCGGCAGTTCGTCACCGCCGCCGCTGAGCTCCGCATCCTCGGTGAGTAGAGAGCAGGCAAAGTCTCAGGCACAAATGCTGACTAAAATGGGAGCCAGGTTAGGGCCAAGAGGCTCGAGTTGGGATAGCTCTCAGTGGGAGTGTCACCTTTTTAATTTGGGGTTTAGTTCATGGTATTTACTGAAGCGTTTTGTGTCTTATTCTTGTTCTCCAGGGTTTCCCCCTTGGAAATCTCTACCAGCAATTAACTTTCAGTATCCTGGAAGCCAGCAGGGAGAACAGCCTAAGATCAGGGAACGTAGCACATGATTGATACAGAATTTATTTTTCCTTTTGGACAGAGTCTAAATTAAGCCTCTAGAGTCTGCCTGGCAAATCCCATCTTGTAAGCAAAGCTGCTACTGAATAAAACATAGCACCAAGTGGGGAGGAGAAGGGATTTGCTTTGCTATCTTTTCCTCCTCCTTCCTGCATTAATTTATCTTCTCTTCTCCCAGCTACTCCCAGCATCTCCCAGGCTCCTGAAACCATCTCCCGCACCCGAGCCAGCACGGCCAGGTTTGTGTGCAAGGCAGAGGGAGAGCCAACCCCCACCATCCACTGGCTGAAGAACGGGGAGCCCATCCTCTCCAACGGGCGTGTGAAGGTGCAGAGCAGCGGCAGCCTCGTCATCAACCAGATCGGCCTGGAGGATGCTGGCTACTACCAGTGTGTAGCTGAGAACAGCCTGGGCACGGCCTGTGCCACCGCCAAGCTCTCGGTGATCGTGCGCGAGGGTTTGCCCAGCGCTCCCAAGAGGGTCTCAGCCGTGTCCCTCTCCAGCAGCACCGTCCTGGTGTCTTGGGAGCGGCCGGAGCACAACAGCGAGCAGATCATCGGCTTCTCCTTGCACTACCAGAGGGCTGTGGGTAGGTGTCACCTCCCTGAGCAGCACAGCTGTGTCAAAGGTACAAGGCACAGGTTGACCTTTCTCCCCAGCTAGTGACAAGTGTGAGGCAATTCCCTTTTTATTGCAGGTAAAGGAATTTTCTCCTGGAGTCGGTATCAGCCGGTGACAGTGCCAACGTATGCTAACTTCTTGATTGGCAGTAGTGTGTCCACATAGCTGAGTTGTCTGGATTCTATGGGACCAGGCACTGCTGATTTTATATGTGTTGATTTTGTATGCAAAGAGTGTGATTATTAACAGTGATATTAACCAGCTGCATTGTGTACAGGGGGAATCACTAAATTATCCACACCCAGAATCTGGAGTGAGTCACTGGCTCTCTTTAGGTCTGTCTTCCCAAAAAGCCAGCAAGCCTGCTGAACTGTTGCCAGAGCTCCTCTGAAAATTAAACTGGTAACTGCTGCTGCTTCAACATGGATTAAACAGTTTGAGTCAAAATGGAGACATTAATGTTGAGGCGCTGAAATTTCTGCCCAAAAAACTTGTATATGAGGCTGTGTAGTTGCAGGGAAACTTGGAGAAGATATAGTGATTTTTAAAGTGATTTTATTCTGTGGACATCGTGAATTAAGTGATTTTTTCAGGAGTGCTGTGGCAGTTCACTGACCTGCTGATCAGTGTTTCCTTTGCTCTAGGAACAGATAATGTGGAATATCAGTTTGCTGTCAATAATGACACAACAGAGCTGCAAGTCAAGGATCTGGAACCAAACACCAACTATGTCTTCTACGTGGTTGCATATTCCCAGCTCGGGGCCAGCCGGACGTCCTCTTCTATCATCGTCCAGACCCTGGAGGATGGTGCGTTGAATTAGATGGTGCCTAGGAAATGTTCTTGGCCTGGTTCATGGTGAGCACTGAATGTGCTACAGAGAGTAGTAGCAGCTCCTAGAAACCCAAACCTGCACCCTGGTCTTGTCATCAGCTTGGGTGAAAATAACCTGATGGTGGGGCCCATGAGAATCCTTTGGGAATTGCCATCAGCTCCTAAGGGCTTTCACCTAACCCCTGTGATAATGCTCTAAGCTTCACTCTGGGCCAGACTGGATTTCAACTCAGAAGAAACATCTATTGCAATTTGTAGGGGTGGGAGCAGTCTTGAGGTCAGACCCCTTAAGAGCCAGTAGTTTGTGTTGATTTTAGCATTTATCACACAGCATTTTGTGAGCAGTAAAGGCAGAGTGCCAGAAGCACAGCTGCCCAATGGGAGGCCATGCACAGCTTTCAACAGGCTTCAGGACAGAGGCAAGCAGAGATAATTTTGGCAGACCTCATGTGCATTATGTGCTTTTAATGCTCCTGACATGGTGACCTGCATGGTCCAGTGTGTGTGTCTGAAGCCTGAAAGGCTGAGTTGAAAGCATGAAAGCTGCGTGCAGCCCAGAGCTGTGGTTCTCAAGGGAATGAGGATTTGCAGGCTTGCAGTTTGGATCTGTGAGCCATTTGCTTTTGTGTCTCCTTTGTGTTCCACAGTACAGCACAAGCTGAGAGCTGGGGTGTGCCACCCTGCCCAGTTTGGGTCCCTGGGAGCAGTGTGGCTGGGGCCAGCAGGCTCTGGTCAGCCTGGAAGTGGAGCAGTCCAGCATCTGCTCTCCCTAGACACCCCTGAAGGGCTGTGGGGTGTTGGTTCCCCCAGGACAGACACCAAGTCACTAGTGGCTGTGACAGGGCCAAGGTAGTGGCCTTCAACCAGCTCAGAGAGCTGGCAGAGGTGTGTTGAGATCTTGCTCTGGTCTTTGCTGACTTCTCATGGTTGTTTACCCAGTTCCCAGTGCAGCCCCTCAGCTGTCCCTGTCGAGCATGACTCCTGGTGACATCCGTGTGACGTGGCTGCCGCCTCCTCCCGAGCTGAGTAACGGCAAGATAACCAAATACAAGATCGACTACTGCACCCTCAAGGAAGGTGAGGGAAACACCATTTGGGGGTTGTGTTGTCTGCTCTAGTGGTGTAAACAGCCTGTTGATGTGAGGGGGGGAGGGAGGTGGTGCAGGGCTGAAAATAGACCTTTTTTACCCAAGGGAAGAGAACCCTTTCATAGCCTGGCTCTGTCTGATGGTCATGGCAGTGCTACCTCACACTATCTCAAGGTGCCTTTTCCTGTGATCATGGAGGCTCTGTGTCCCCAGGAGAATGGCTGACCCATGTTTGTGCTGTCCCAGAAATATCTGCATGAGCAGCCCTTCACTGCCATCTGCACTGTGTTTTGGGGGAAGAACTTTATGCTGCTTGGGGGAGAGGGGTAAATGCTTTCAATTTCCTTAAATGGAGTCTAATCAAAGTGGTTCTTGTGGGAAAAAAACCAAATACCTTGGCCAGGTTGTGTTGTTATATTGCTGAGTTCTATCTGATTTTATTTACACTGTCAGACACGCTAAGCAGGGTTCATTTACCTCTGCTGGATGTGGCTGTTCCAATTCCATGTGTGCTTGCTTTGCAAATCCTTCTGGGTATTTGCTCTTAAAACTGTCAAAGCTCTGCAGCTTCTCACTTCCCAGGGTCATGATTCTTCCTGAGAGAAGGATGGCAAGTGTGATGAGGTGCTGGACATGTTCCCATGTATTTGAACTGGATTAGTAGTGTGTTGTGACTCCTGGCTCTGGTTCTTTTGCCTTGAGCCTACACATGGCTCAGTGGCATCATAAAACCTTAGAAACACTTGGAATCCAGGGATCACACTCAGCAATATGCTATTACATAGCAGGGACAGTGCTCCTGGCTGAGTTAACACCAAGGGAAGCTGAAATCAACACCTCTATATAGTCTAAACAGGCCACATGAATCTTCAGCAAAACTAGTTAGCTGATACAGTGAAAATCCCAGGCTATTCTCAGTTTAAATTTCCTGTCACCCCCCTTATGAACTTGGGTGGGCTGAAGAGAGAGCAGTAAAACCTCTGTCTGGCGTGGATGAGGGTGTGAATTTTGTGGAAAGCAGGACTGCTGGACAGTTCTGGCTCACATTAAGGTGAGGATTTAAATACTGCTGTGAGAAGCACTGGAGCATGCCATCAGCTCCCATTAGCTGTGCTCATGTTCCACCATCACATCATCAGAGCAGGGTTTCTGACAGCTCCCTGTGGGCAGACTCTGTGGTGCTAAAGGCAACCTGAAGTTTGCAGTGTGATGAAAGGAGTTGTCAGTCAGAATATCAGCTCTGCCCAGCCTTACAGTTTTTTTTTCTGGTGGCATAAGACTGGTCTGGTCAAAGCCAAGCCATCCCAGGGTATGCAGATCATGAGGGGTAACAAGGCTTGTGGCTGCTCAGCTGTACTTCCCTTTGGCTGGGAAATCCCTGTTTGCAGTGGTGTCCCCTTGGTTCCAGCAGATCAGGTGACCTCCATCGAAGTGGGTGGAAATGAGACCCAGATCACCCTGTACTCACTCCATCCCAACAAAGTGTACAAAGTTCGGATCGCAGCCAGCACCAGTGTGGGATATGGGGCCCCTTCCGAGTGGACCCAGCATCGGACCCCTGACAGAGACAACCAGACACATGGTAGGAGGCTGGGGAATGCCTGGGATTTGGGACAGGGTTTGGGGAGCTTAAAACATTTTCAGAGATACTTGCTTTCCTTTGGGTATTACAACCATTGGTTTTGTTCAGACCAAAGTGCTCACCTTTACTTGATGCTCAGCAGCCCCTGTTTGTCTCAGTGCTTGCCTGGGCAGCGAGGCTTTGTGCTCTCCATGTGCAGCTGTGAAAGTTCTTTCAAAAAAATAGAAAGAAAACAAACAGAGCTCCAGATCCCAATGTTACAACATTTGGGAGTGAATAGACAATTCTGCCAAAGAGAGCCAAGCCCATGCCAGACTCCAGCAGTGGTTAAAGATGGTGATATCTGAGAATACACTGAGAAACCCCCACAGTGGCTTTGTGACATTGTTGTTTCCTGTTTCACCCAGCTGTGAAAATCAGTGATAGAGTGTGGCTGTCCCACTCTCCACTGTCAGGGAGTGGAGACACCCCACTCAGGACAGCCTTTTCCTCACACCCTTCCCTCACTACTGAGGACTGGGAGGATTCAGTGGACCAGGGAAATGGAGACATGTGGCTCAATCTTTTTCTCTTGTCTTCTTCCAGTTCCATTTGCCCCGACAGAACTTAAAGTCCGAGCGAAGATGGAGTCTCTCCTGATAACATGGCAGCCCCCAGCAAACCATGCCCAGATATCTGGCTACAAGCTCTACTACAGAGAGGTGGGCCCAGAGGAGTCCAGTGATGAGAGCCCTTTGGATGGTGCTGAAGATGAGAGCTGGGATGTAGGACCCATAAAACTAAAGAAGAAAGTGAAGCAGTACGAGCTGACTCGACTAGGTTAGCTGTCTGCATCTTCCTAGCACTTGGTGGAGAAACCCAGGGCCTGTCTCCTGCACTTTGTAGCATCTCAGGATGCTCCCAAGAAGCTCAGTTGTTTGCATGAAGTGCGAAGGGCCAGGACCATCTGAGGTGTTTTAAGATCATCCAAAATCCTTTCTGGAGTGGGGCTCTTGAGGCTTGTATCGAGCAGAGTTTAAAGCACAGAAATTTCTAATGCAAATTTAGCAGGGATTTTAACCAAGTTACCAGTATACTTAGTATATGCTAATAAGTGGTTCTTAATTAATTGGTGTTTTTATTGTGTCACTATAAAGAGTGCCGAGATTGAAATCTCCAGTCAGGACAATGATCTCTCCTTCCCTGCCTATTTCTAAGGAGCTCCATAATTGTATGCTGTGTGAAATCTCTCTGTGTTAAAATACTGAGATGGGATAATTCACAGCATGCTGATTTTAGGGAAGGGGGATGGAAGAAAGAGTGTCCATGACTGGAGAAGATCTGAGCAGCAGTGAGACCTGCCTGCCTGGCTCACAGTGCTTGGCATTTCCCACAACGGGTTGTGTTCCTAACATCTGATTGTATTAATGAATTGATTTGCCCATTGATACAGGATGGAGAGAGAGAAGAGTTATGGCAGTTGCATCCTTGAAAGAGGCTTTCTGCTTCCTAGAGTTCTTCCACCCTCCACTTTATGCTTCACCCTGTTCCTGCCCAGTGAGTGGAGACTGGAAGGATGCATGTCTGTCATGCTGGTTCTTATAGCATATATATTATGCACAGTGTGAAGGTCAGGCTGCAGCACCTGAAGGACTGTTTGTGCCCTCTCTGAGTGGGGTTCCCAGCTCTGTCACAGCCATCTTGCCACTGAGAGTGTTAACAGTGATGAGTTTCTCTGAAGAATTTAGGTCTGTAATTAATGCGCAGAGGAAACCACATGTGAACATCATCACACGCTGCTCCAACCACTGGCAAGTCAGTCGGTGCAGGGGCTGGGAGTGGGCTGAATTGGTTCCAAATGCTCTGGCACAATGATGTGGAGAAGGCTGCTTGTTCTTCTGTAATTACTTCCTTGAATTTGGGCATCCGTCAAGCCCTAATGGTTTCCGTATGATTTGGCCGTTGTATATGGGCTGTGGCTGTGTCAGGAGCGCAGACTCGCGTTTCTCTGGGATGTTCCCTCTGCTCCCCCTGTGCTGGTGAATGATGTGCTGCTGCACATGTACAGTCAAGGAAGGGTCAGGAATCTGGCTGTGCTGAGGGAGGGAGGGGTTCTGCACATGAAACCAGGAGGAGTGGTTGGGATTTAGAAGGGTTTAGTTTTATGGCACAGAACTGCCCTGTGCCAGTACTTAGGGCTGCAGCTTGTAGACACAGTGAGTAGTGGTCTCAAGAAGGGCTGGCAGCCCTCATGTGATCTGGGCTGATGGGGAATTAGCTGAGGGGATTTCGCAGATCAGGAATGTCTGCCTGGAAAGCACAGCACTGGAAACCTCTCCCAAGATCCATCTATAAAAACAAATACCCAACACTATCTCTTTGGGATTATCTTCAAGAGTCATTGAATCCATCTGCCTGCATACCTCAGTGTTGACCAAAAATGAAAGCAAATTCTGTCCAAATGTCTTTTAAATACTGCCAGGCTTGGGGCATCAACCATCTCTCTAGGAAGCCTGTTCTGGTGTTTGAAGTGGTGTCAGGAAATCCCAGGTTGGTCACTGGGTATACCAGGCTGAGCTCAGATGTGATGTATTCATGTAAATGCAAACAATGTCCAGAGTGGTCACTACGTGTCCCTTGGCTCCACACTTCTGTAGTGTTACTGAAGCCAGCTCTCTGCCCCTTGTCTTGATTCAAGTGTGGCTTGAAATAGAAGACTTCTCCCATCTTGTGCTAATCTCTGGAGCAAACCATGTCTCCTTAGAATGGTATCACTAATGGTACCTTGTGTCTTATCTGAAAGGTGTATGCTGCAGTCCTGTGAGAGAGGTGGGCAGCTGGTCAAGGCCATTCAAGAAATCTAGAAATTTCATGAGTCCACAAAATCAGAAGGAATATTTCCTAAATCACTAGGAGGGGTTTTCCCTGAGAAATTTTTAGTGACTTCCATTGATGTTCTAGTACTTACTCTCTGTACTGAGGTTCAACTACCAGGGCCATAATTTATGTGAAAAATAAATGACAGGGATCTGATCCTGTCTTCCACATTCCCATGAAGGAAGACTGCATTCCTCTGGAAGTAACCCTCTGGAAATCAGGGTGTTTTCCTACTTAAAGGCAAGTATGACTTCTGGCACCTGGCCAACACGAACACCTTGAAACATTGAGTGAAGCAACATATTTAACATATTGGATATATTATGCAGCCATTCAGATTAGTGATTTGAAATGATCTGGACTAGATTATTCTGCTTATATTTAATGTATGATGGAATGCAGTGAAATACATCTGTTTTCATGCTGTCTACCAGCTTCTTGACAGCTTGATAGAGTTTTATGTCTGGCTGTTCCAAGAGCTTGAACATCTGGGCCTGTGTATAAAAATTGAAGGCAATCCTCTGACTGAGAAATCCAAAATACCCCTGTTTTCAGGATGTGAGGTGCTTGGTCTTGCAGTCGAGCTCCCCTGGCGTCACGTGTAAGCAGCTGCTGTATTGATCCTGCCCAGGAATGGAGAGGGAGGACTTGTCCTTTCCTTCAGTCCATTCTCCAACAGGAGCTCCCCACAGCTGCATCACATCTGGGAGCTTTTCCTCATTGTTTTGGATCGCGCCGTCCACAATGTGCTCGTATCCCAGTGAAGCCCAGCCCAAGGCTCAGGCAGAAGGAGAATGTGGTACTGGCAAGACATGGGGCTGGGGCTTCTTTGTTCCACTGAGCCTGTGGTCCCAGCCTTTTGGAGGTTGAGTGCCCTTTGACTTTATCCCCCTTGTATGGGCTTAAAACATTTTTCTGTGGCTGGAGAGTGTGGAAATGCAGATCAGGCTGTCTTGGAGGCAGACAAAACTCTGTTTGCTTTTGGGATTCTTTGGGGGACAAAAACATGACTGAACTGTTTTTATATTCTGTGCGTGAGTGTGTGTTGTGGAGCAGAGAAAGCCTTTGGTAATTGGTACCATCAGCCTCTGGGAGTGTAATCAGGGCAGTAATAATAAAATTGGCTTCAATAAGAAAGGTTTCATTTTGCTTACGTTGTCTGGCAAAAAGAGCAGTGATCTGTGAGGGCAGGGAATGAAGAGGCATGTCCCAAATTAACAAACTTCATCAATGTGCTGCAGCCAAGGCAACAAAGGCAGTGTGGAATGCTCTGGCTGAGCTCCTGAAGGGGGTGGCAGCTGCAGGGAACGTCTACTTTGAGAACTTTATATCTCCCAGGTAGTTTCTTTGATTAAACATCTCCATTAAAAATGGAGCAGCTGATGAAAGGCTGGAGGAAAGAGGGAAGTGGATTCTGGACCAGGGCAGCACTGCTTGGAGTCAGAGTGCCCTGTCCTACAGCTCAGTTTGAGATTCCCCACAGTGCCAGGCTCTCTGATGGGAAGAGCACACAATGAGCACCCTTAGGTTTTTGGTGTGGGTTTTCTGTGCATTGTTGCTTTTGTAATTGCAAATTGGGAAGCTCTACTGTGGAGGCAAAATAGACACCATGCAACAAAGGCTGCCAGTGACTTAACAGGGCGTTTGAGGACTTACTGGAAGGAAGATCCTCATAGCAGTGAATAAATCAGAAAGGACTTCAGAAACAGGAGGTACATTTTGGGGGAGGAGAGAATGTCCTCACTCCTCAGGAATAAACAGTGCAGTGCAGTCACTTCCATGGTGGAGAGAGGAGTCAGCATGTGTTGGTTTCTTCAGTGGTTTGTAAGGGAGGAAGATGTAGAGATCCTGAGTAGATGTGCTGGAGGCCAGGACACTGATCAACCCTTGAGGGTTGGGGCAAGTCCATTTCCTGCTGATAATTTCTGTCAAAAGTGAGGGGAGAACCAAAGAGCAGCTGTGCTGGTAACATATACCATCTGGAGACAGTGTTTGTGTGGGAAGCCTATAAATGGAAGGGGAACTCCCTGCTGTAATTTAGGTATTAGGTGATATTTATATAGGTATAAGGTAACAAAAATGCATTTATTATGTTTAAGCTACTTTCCTGGATGGTGAGAAAAGCTGGTGGGATCAAAGAAAACGTGTCTAACTAGGCAGGGTTGGTGACAAAAATAACCCAAGGCAAACCCTGATTGATTTTTCAGCTCCTGGGAAGCTGTATGAGGTGAAGCTGGTGGCATTCAATAAGCACGAAGATGGGTATGCAGCAGTTTGGAAAGGCAAAACAGAAAAGGCACCTGCAGCAGCAGTGGGTGAGAAATGTCCTTCAATTGTTATGTCTCTCCTGCTTGGCACGTGGTTTCAGAGGAAGGATAGAGGGATTACAGAGGATGAACTTCAAAAAGATCAATATACCAAAATAGGGAAGTCATAACATAAGGGAACTTCTTTCGACAGTCATTGCAAAATCCATTGGAGGAATTGGGAAGAAGAGAAAGGCGCAAAATATCCCCCTTCTCATTAGGGTTGTTGTTCTGCTGGGTGTGAGTTGCATTACTGTCACTACACCTCCACATCTCTCTTTGTGCTGTCCCATAGATCCCCCTGTGCAGAAGGGGCCTCCACTGCCTCCAGTCCAAGTCTATGCAGAGTCCAACAGCTCAACTTCCATCTGGCTCCGCTGGAAGAAACCTGACTTCACAACAGTCAAAATTGTCAACTACACCGTGCGCTTCAGCCCCTGGGGCCTGAAGAACGCCTCTCTTGTGACATACTACACCAGGTAAGGAGGGTCCCTCTGCTATGTGATGTTCATGTCAGAAATAAACACAGGGCTGGAGGGAGTTGCATGGAATTTCCAGAATTTAGCAAAATCCTGGGTGTTTCATATGCTGGGAATATCTGCCCTGGTCACAGATAATGTTCAGAACTGCTGAGATGTGGCAGTGGGACTTGACTTGAATATCAAGGAATCATTTACTGGTCTCTGCATATTTTTTGCTGTGGTTGGACTTTACACACTTATTAACAACTGGGTGCAGTTATGCATTCATAATTTGTGAGATGGTCCTCACAAGTTTGGTTTATAAATTGCTGGAGTTTAAACAGTTCTAATGATTTGGAGATGTATTTTACATCTGAATTCTTGTGCCCTTTTTTAGCCTCTAACCAGGCTGTTTTCCACTTTTCCCTGCAAGTACGTCAGAGATGGTCCTGGAGACTGGGAACTGTTTTGCTCTGTCCCTGGGAGCTGCATGCTCTTGCATTCACGTGGCTGCAGGAGATGAAGCTTTAGGTGGAAAATCAAATGCTGTCAAGTTAGGATAATCTCTGAGTGTTCCTGGTGAGGTGTCAGGGTGACACGGGAGAACCCTCAGGTGTTCATGGCCTTGTGCTGTGTCCTCTCTCTCCAGCTCAGATGAAGACATTCTCATTAGTGGGCTGAAGCCCTACACCAGGTATGAGTTTGCTGTGCAGTCCAACGGGGTTGGCATTGACGGGCCCTTCGGCAGCGTGGTGGAGCGCTTCACCCTGCCCGACCGTGAGTGTTCATGGGAACCAAACCCTCATTTCTCCTGGCTTTCCCTGAGTCTCTGTCAGATCCCTCCTAACGTGCCTCTGAGAGATGTGATCTCAGACCCCTCCTGAGGCTCTGAAAACCTTGAGGACATGCTGGGAGGCCCTCTGGGGGTGAATGCTCTGCTCCCCTTCCTGCTGCTCAGGCTGGGTCTTTGTCTCTGCCAGGTCCCTCCACTCCTCCGTCTGACCTGCGGCTGCACCCTCTCAACCCCTACGCTGTGCAGGTGCACTGGTGCCCACCTGTGGAGCCCAATGGCATCATTGTGGAGTATCTCATCCTGTACAATGCCAACAACACACAGCCAGATGACATGTGGACCTTGCTGACACGAGAAGGTGAGCCTCCTCCAGGTACTCTAATACCCCATGCTCCTCCTGCCTCCTTTCCTGTCTTTGAAGTTCTGGTTGCTCAGTCCTGCTGCCCTGATTTCTGCTTCACTTTGCACACAGACAAAATATTCAAGAGCTTGTCCTGGCAGTTTTCTTGAAGCATATGCTGGGCCTGGTCATAGCAGAGAGTCCAGGGACATGGCTACTGAGAGACATGAAATCATACGTGTGTGGGGCTGAAATAGCCATTATCATCCAGGAAATATCCCACAGAGGCATGCCTGGCAGCCAGTAATTCCTAGGAAAATGTGTGCCAGCAGTATCATGAGCAGCCTGTATTGTTGGATCTGTAAGCAGGAAGTTCATTATTACTCAAGAGGTGTATGAAATGCACAAAAATGTCACAAAATCCCTCACTTCTGAGGGTCCAGCAATTCCACAGCTGCTTTGCTGTAGCCTCTGAATACTCTTGAAACAGAACATTTTAAATCTTTTTTTATTTGGTTTTGGTCAGGGAACATCTTCAGCACTGAAGTGCATGGCCTGGAAAGTGATACCAGATACTTCTTCAAGATGGGAGCAAAGACAGTGGTGGGATCTGGTCCCTATTCCAACGTGAAGGATGTGCACACCCTCCGGGAGAAGCTGTCTGGTATGAACTCCTCCTTACCCCAGGGCAGAAGGGAATTGCATTGCTGGAGACTGATTTGTCAGCAGTGACACTTCTGCTTGCCTGGCAATTGCCTGGTGTCACTGTGTAGCATGTGAGATAGGATTCTCTGCAGAGCAGTGCAGAGGATCACAGCAGAGACCTCAGATATGCAGCTCCAGAACCCATCCCACAGCCAAACTTCAGCTCTTCCCCCTCCTGCTTCCTCTGGAAGGGCACATGCAACTTGCACCTTGCTGTAGAACAACATTAAGGAATATACATAGAGGCCAGTTTGCTTTAAGTCGCTCTAAATAGTCACTGCCAACAAATTTTATTGTTGTATGTGTATAGAATCAGAACCACAGAATAGTTGGGTTAGAAGAGCCTTCTTAACCCATTTGTTTAATACAACTGGTGCTTTTCTGAACACAAGGCATTTTGTACCCTCTTCCTGCTAGCATCTGAAATGATGTGGCTGTCATTCCTTCCCCTCCTAGATGTCCTGGATATCCACTCTGTGACAGGGATCATCGTGGGGGTGTGCCTGGGGCTGCTCTGCATTCTCTTCTGTATGTGTGCCAGCTTCCGGAACAGCAAGCACAGGTGGGTGGCACCTCAGGTAAAGGAGGCTGCTGTGGAAGGAGACACAAACACTGGGAGCTGCATCCCCTGTTCAGCTGGGCTGCTTGGGATGTGTTGTAGGGGATATCTAATGCACAGCTTGGATCTGTGGATGGATAAGGAGTATATTTAGTATAATCTTTTCATTGGTTTATTTTTTCAGTAGTTTTTCTTCAGTTTGCATTCTTAGACTAGTAGAGATTTTTTTTTCAGAAAAAGAAAGAACCAGTTTATTACCTGTGTCTGTTAGTGTGGGTAATATGTTGTTTCTGAGGTTAATGTCTGAGGTTGGACAGCTCTAAGGATGTTTGGAAATAGTTTGTTAACTTTCATCTGGGAAAAATGATGAAAGACTTCCCAGTGAGTGACAGGCTGATTTAAGGAGGGCTGGATACAGCCCAAAGCCCTCTGCTATCCCAGGGGTCTGAATCCAGCCACAGGCATTTGGAAGGGCCATGAGCAGAATACAGTTCAGTTGTTCAGAAGAGCTTTGAGCTCACAGCAGATCTTAGGGCTAGGAGCAAACAGCTTCTGAAGCTTCATCCTAACATGGCTACTAAACTTTCCTGTCCTGCCACATCTCTAACCTGTAAAGCAGAGGTGACAGAAGTGGCACAGCTCCCCATGGACCAGAGTGTGTGAGCACCTGCTTGTGCTATGACTAGTGGTATATCCTGTCCTTGGGGTTTGCTGGCAGAGGGATAGCTTTGTATCCCACAGCAGGATTTGTCTGAGCTTTGGCATTAACCAAGGAAGTGCAGAGATACATCTGCAGTGAAAGGTGTTGCAGTGGGACGTGATGATAAAGAATATCCCCAGGAGTGGCAGGGCTTGGGCCTAGTCACTTGCACAAGGACCAGCTGAGATGTCGACTCTTGCTTGTTTTCCCTCAGGGAGGCCCTGCCAGGCCTGGATTCCCAGGCTGCTGGCAACCACACGTACTACCACCGGAGCAGGCAAGGAGTGGCCACTCCCAGTGCCACCTTGGACTCGCATGAGCTTGAGTCCCTCATGTCCCCACTCCCAGACGATGTGCCCGTGCCCTTGGGGGACATCACAGAGCTGGCAGAAGTGCACAGCCTCATCCACACGAGCCTCCCTGAGGACATCTTCCATGGGAAGAGGAAGGTAAGGACCCATGCACATGGTGACTGGGCTCCCATCTTTGGCAAGAGCCATTGTTTGGTGTGTGGCTGCTGGGAAGCCAAGGTGGGATCCTGTCTTGGCTCTGCACTGCTGGAAATCTTGGCTGCAGGCTGGTATTGGGCAGTCGTACATTTCCCCTCTCTGTAAAACTTGACTGGCTCAGCCTTGGCTGTTGGATCTAATTTGGGATCCCTGTGTATCTACCACCCTTTTTCATCTCCTGGGACAGTGACCCCTCAATCTGAGAAGCTGCTGCCAAACTTGGTGCTGCAGAAAGCTGTGGTATTCATGTTGCTGTGGCATATGGATGGTAGGAGGAAGTGTGATGTCTAGAGCAGACACGTGGCCTTCCAGGTTTCTCTTTTGCTTGGACTAAAAGGAGCTGTCTCCATAAATAGTGTGTTCACTGGAATACTCTTGAAGATAAACAAGAAGTGAAATTGTGGCGTTTTTGTGAACCTTATTTTTTGAAGTAGCCTTTTCCTGCCCTGCTTGGTTTGCGTGACACTGCATTGTCTTTCATTCTTCCCTGCCCATTTCCTCTTTCAAGCTTGCCTGAAACATTTCATTCCATTAGGGAACCTTTAATTGGCCTAATTTAGTTAATCTGTTTATGTCTCTCTTTGTAGCCCTGGGAGAGCATGTAAAGTAATTAGGAGGTTCAGTAAAACAAATGCATTGTGGGCGCGTGGGATTTGACATTTGCATCAACGATGCACTGGTGTGTCCCTGCAGGGAAGGTGAGTTCAGGTGCCTGGCTGACCACGAGCCCTGCCCGTGCTGCTAGAGGCAGTGCAGGTGGGATCTTCTGGAAACAAAGTGTTCTGCTGGCTTTACCAGCCCCATCAGCTGAAGCTGTGCCCGTGGCCATCCCTGTTTGCTGTGGCAGATCAGTGATCAGCTGAAGGAGAGGCTCTTTGTTTGCAGCCAAGCCACATCTATGGATTTTGCTGGAATGTAGCTGTCTGTCTGGACCCAAGCCGAAGAGTGTGAGGAATTTCCTACAGCTCTTTCAGTTAAATAAGGAACAAATGTTTTCAGTGATGGGGACTTACCCCTGAGAACAGGTCAGGGTGAGGGGAAGTTCCCTTCTTTGTGAGGCCTTTCTAGGGGCAGCATATCCAGATCTCTCTCCAGAGCAGCAATCCTGCCTGTGAGGGCTTACACCAAGATTTGAATATGTGCAGAGTGGGACTGGAGAGGGCAGTGCCAAGGCCTGGCCACGTCAGGCTTGGCCTGAGAGCTTGGGGCTCCCCGAGTAGGCAGTGCCCAGCAGTAGAGTTACAGTCACAGAGCAGAGCTTTGGGGGAGATGGACAGTTCTGGCTGTAAGGTTTCCATAACTGGGTGGAGAACGACCAGTGAGACAAATTCACTGAGGATTTTTTATTTTTTTTAATGGATGTGGCTGGGGAAACAAGGGTGACTGGGAAGCAGCCACCCGGAGAGCAGCGTTGTCACCTGTGCCGACCAGAAGGGTGACCTGTCAGGTGAAGGACACCGAGTGGTGGCCGGGAGCAACAGGCTGTTGTTGCTGGGAGTGAGCACTGGAGGGAGATGTGCTCCCACACAGGAGACCCTGCTCCCTGCACTGCCCCGTTCCTGCTGAAGTGCCAGCTGAGCACCACTGCTTCATTTCTGTACTCTGACCTGTATAATCAAGTGTGAAAAGAATATGGCTGAGAAGCTTTATGCTGCAGGGTCCAAGAGGCCCCATGTCTGGATGGTAACGTGATGTTACCTGGCTAAACTGTCGGGGGGGTTGGGCAGGTCTCAGGTAGGTGGCTGGAGTGGTGCACACATGCTTGGTGCCCACAGTGGATGTAAACCAAGTCAGGAGCAGTTGTGTGTGCATCTCCCTGCTTGTACACAAAATGCCACTAGTTAAGGCTGTGGAGTGGGCGTGGGTGTCCTGTGAGCTGCAAATTGCTTCCCCCAGCATCCACTGAAGCTGGAAATCCCCAGGGACCCTGCCTGGAACAGAGTGTTGTGGGAGCTTTGCACCCTGCAGTGACCAGCTGCCTTTGTTGCCTCCTCTTTTCTTCTTTCATGCTGTGCGAAGTTGGGGCTGTGAAAACCCATGGTATGGAATGCAAGAGAGCCACAGGAAAGAAAACTTCATTGTGGTAGGAAATTCCTGTTCAGCCTGGCAAGGGGAAAGCTCCCCAGCATGTTCTAGGTTGGATACTATGACTTGCAGTCCTATTCACTGAAGAAAGGAAGTGAGAAATGCCTCAAGGATCCCCTTTGTTTAGCAGCATATCATGTCACCACAGAGCTGGGGATGTTGGCTGGGGCAGACCCTTAGGCCGAGGCTACTGGCACTGCAGGGCAGGTTTGTGTAGCTGTGACCTCCAGCTGCCTGCTTGTCCCTCTGTCTTCAGGTTACACTCCTGAAACCTGGTTTGTGTTGTCTGGTTGGTACTTGCATTGGCTGCTCTGTGCCTGCAGGCTGTTCCCATACTGACTCGTTACTTATCATTCCATAGATTATTCTTTATTGGTTTTATTCTTGTGGCAGCCTGAGGTTCCAGTGGAGATTGGATGCTCCATGTTAGATAGACACAAAGAAGGGACTGTCCCCCTACCATATGGAGTCAGAAGTGAGTGAATGTCGTTTTACAGGTGTGGGGACTGGAGAACAGACTGAAGGCAGGAAGTCTTTAAAAACTCTGAGATTGATTCCTGTGAAGAATTGTGGGCAAGAGTTGTGAGTCCCCTTGGTCATTTTTAGGTCAGGATCATAATTTCCTTCAAATTTAGGGCTGTGATTCTTCCTGAGCTGTTACACATAGTGGAGGTGCAGGATGATGCAAGTAGAAGATGGGACAGTCCCAGAGGAGCCTCCTGGACCCCCTCTCCCTGCCTGTGGGACAGCAAGTGCTACTGCAGCCAAGGGGTGGGCACAGGACCCCTCTGGGTGCTCACAGCTCCACTAGGCAAGAGTAGAATTGGCCATCCAGTGGTTCATTTTCCTTCCTTTATGTGTTTCCAGTGGTCACACATAAGGATTTCAAACTCCACTGACAAGTGGATTTGCTTACTCTCTTCCCCTTGCAAGCACCCCCCGGACTGATGCCCTCTGTAGCCCTGTTATAAATGACACAGTCGTGCATGGGCTGTGGTGATGCAGCTCTTTCTCCTCTGACAGATGGACTGAGGATGATAAAATGGCTCTGCTCCAGACAGTTCTGTCACTGCTGCTTGTGGGCCAAGCAATTTAAAGGGTGGGGGAGAATGTTAAAAAGCATCTGCTTTCCATGGAGGACTTGAGCTTCTCATTGAATGAAGCCAAACCCAAGCATTTTGGTTTGGAAATGTTTGCTGTTGTTCTTGTGAGCTGGAGCCTTCCTTGCTTGCTGCCCTTCTCCTTCCCTGTGGGCCTCCTTCCCACAGGACTGTGTTTCCCACGAAGCATCTCTGTGACTTAGAGGGCAGAAGCTGTAACACATCAGGGAACTTGGATCGACCCAGGTTGTTTGTCATCTTTGTGTTGAAATTTTCCTGCGTGGAAAATAAGTCCCAATGTTTTCTGAGAAGCTTCAGACAAGAGCTGTGTTCCTGGTGACAGCAAGCAGAGACTGCTTTATCTGTGGGGAGAGGTCTGTGTTGTGTTGCATCCCAGCTGCAGGCAGGGATGTCGCTGTGTTTGCGTGACACGGAGCTTTCCCACTCCCGCCCGCTGCTGCTCACCAACGAACCCTTTCTCTCTGCTGCACCACTCAAAACCTGGCCACGTGGAAACATCCCCAGCCTTGTTTTGCACAGGACTTCAAGCTACTTTAAATAACCATCCTGAAAAAAAAAAGGGAAGTTTTCAAGTTGAACTTTTGCTATATGTTCATTCTCAGCTCATATATTTGCATGAAATCATGACTTGTCACTGAGAAGGTAACATGATCTAGGCACGTTTTTACCACTTGGAGTTTCTATAAAAAGGCTAAAATGAAAAGGCTTGTTTGCTTTGATAAGGATTTAGCTGTAATGGAAATGTCTTTTATTGGAAGATATTTTTATTAGTTTTCATTCTTGTGTTTGCAGTGAACTGACAAAGAGATTTTTCCCTCTTTATATTAGTATTAGACTGACACTCCTTGCTCCTTGCCTTCATTACTGTGTTGTAAAAACCAAGATAATATTTCCTTCCTTCAGCCACCCACTAGCTCCCCTTGAGTAAAAAGAAATAGCATCATTTATTTCACAAAAAAATGCTGCTTAAAAAAGCAGTGGAACTTTCAGGCACACAAGATTTCTTCAGGTCTGTGATGAAAACAGTCCTAAAGTTAATTGCTGCTGCCCAACCTTAGAGACTAAACCCCAAGTGGGATTTGTCTTTTGCTTTTTTTCTTTCCCCTCTCAAACATAATGTGCTTGAACAACATGTGGGACACAGGCCATGTTGTGTGGCTGATGGTTTTTTCTGTTTGTTGAAAGTTGCAAACTGGTACAAAACAAGTTTGTTCTTCATTGCAGCCAATTTCAGCCAGAGCTGAACAGGCTGTTCCCAGAGTCATCAAAACCTATGTAAACATGGCAGATTGACATTTCCGCTAACAGATGGTCCATGGGGGATTGCAGCAGAGCTGCCTGTTTCTTTCCACGTTTTTTGGTATTCACAAGATGCCTGCAAGAAGGTTTTCAAGTTTGCTCTGTGTGTGTGTCTGCGTATGATGCTCAGATCTCTCTGATGGCAAATATGCATGCAGGCATCTCTAACAGGACACACATTTGGTGCATGTGTGCAGATTTGTGTAGGTTCAGCACTGAAATTTCCAGGCACTATTTGCTCAGTAACGTATGTTCCTTGGAAGAGGCACAGAAGCCATCAGTCAGGGATGTAGCTGCAGAAAGCCTTTCAGATGGCAGCAGAAGCAAATTGAGCATGCTCCTTGAGCACTGGCATGTGGAGATATTCCTTATTGTGAGCTCTCTGTGATCGCTTGGTTGATTTCTCGCTATTAAAGTGTGGTTTAATGATTGTCCACTTAGAAACAGAGCAATTAGGGAAGGCTTTTGGCTCAGAATATATTGTTGAGTATTGCAGAGAGAGAAGTAGAAAAGACACTGCCTCAAGCACCCATATCCAAATTAGCAAATGTTTGATAGCCACAGCTCTGAGCTTGGACATCCCTGTTCTGCAGGGTGTTGGCATATCAAGGAGGCCTTTCACTATTTGTTTGCTAAAAATTTGCTCTTGAGGCAGCAGCAAAGCTCCTGTGACTTGGGTTGGTGCTGGAATGTAACATGACCCTGCCTCCCACAAGGTTGAGCCATTTGGGTGCCTGGGTGAGGGTGGACAGAGGGCTGGGGAGCAGCTCCGGCTGCCCTTGAGCGTGTACCCGAGTGCTCCAGTGTCCTTCTGCCAGCCCTGGCAGCACGAGGTAGCATTTGCTTCTTGCTAAATAGCTGACTTAGGAATGCCTGGATCACATACAACATCTGGTTGTGTATTTTCTACCTAATTTTCAGCCAGATGGACTGAGGCACAAGGAGGTCAAATGACTCACCCAAGGTCAGGCTGATGTCAGAAATCTCGCTGGCTCAGCTGGACTCACGCTATGTTGGTGGTTGTTGGAATAGATTTGGCCTAAGGAGCAGCCACATATGCAGAGCAGGAACCTGGGCTCTGTTGCTGGCAGTGAGCAATAGAGGGTCAGTGGGTTTGAATAGATGTGCAGGCTATCTTCACCCTACACAGCCATGGTACTCGGACTACCAGTATTCTGTGTGCATGTGTGCACTCGCTGTCGTCAGGTCAGGACTTTTTCCTCTTCTCTGCATCAACCTCTCTTGAACCCACACAATGTGTAGCATCTGTGGAACAAGGCCAGAGATAATGGGCCTGTGTGGTCCTTAAATCTGAGCTGTGTGTGTACACGTACACGTATGTGAGTACTGGCAATGCACAGCTCAGGTACATGCAGGAGAGCCCAATAAAATCAGAACCTGGAAAGAAAATACTTTTCTGCCTGTGAACTAATGGTCTGAGCTGTTAAATAACTTCAGCTCTTAAAGACACACATTTCCCATACACAGAGGTGTGCATTCACCAGTTTATTGCAAGGGGAAGCTGAAAGAACCCAGAACAAATTGCGTTCAGCCCATATAATTTAATTAGATCTACAAACAAGGTAACACTGGTTGCCCAGGGGATTTAAAGCTGAAAAAAGAATTGCTTGGTGGTCTGTTGTAAAAAAAAAAAATTAAAAATTAAGGCCCCCAATTTTGTGCCTCTGTGTTGATGAGGAATGGCAGAGTGTTTTCCCAAGTCCTGGCTTGGAGCAGGAACTCTTGTCTGTGCTGCCGAGCGAGTAGTGTAGCAGAATGTCCAGCTCTTACTGGGGCACAGAGGACACTGCCCATGGGTGAGGCTCCTTCTCTGTGCACAGCAAAGACTGTGGTCACTCAGCTCCAGACTTTCCTGTCCCTTCCCAGCTCACTGATATTTTTCAGTAGGGTCATTCTGCTCTGGGCTGTTGCAGCTTTGCAGGGTGTTGATTTCAGTGGACCTCTAAATGATGTCTGTGCCATGATTCACCCACTGGCCTCACAATTTGAGAATCAGTGGAAAGCCCCTTATGCAACCAGTTGTGAACCATCTGGCATCTTTTGTCCTTGTGTTCTGCATCAGCCCATCTTAACAGTAATAAAGCCAGTTCTAAGGCACGACTGTATGAGTCCATTGCAGAGCATTTTTATTTTGATGCTATCAGAAGCGTCCTCCACGTTTGTGATGTTTTCCCAACTTGCACTTTCCTCTTTCAAGCTGCTTCTCATTTCAGGTATTAGGATAAGAATCCATGTCTGTGATAACTGCATCTTTTTTCCTGCCACTTTTCTCTTGCAGTCTTCATGGAATAAATCAGCCAACCAGGCCTGGACAAACAGCATCACCAGATATGGGGACACCATCACCAAAGAGCCTCTCTCTGCTGTCAATGGGTCACTGAAGCTCCCCTCCACTGCAGGGCAGAAACTTCTCTTACAAGCCCTGGTTTATGATGCTGTGATGGTGGGTGTCTTTGGTGCTTTGTTGACTTGAGTGTTCTCATGTGGGTTTTCCATTTGTGTTCTCCATCTCCCTTTCTCCTTTTTGCAGCCCCTTTTGTGGGCTTGTTCATCTGGTGATGGCCAGGTGGGGTCAGAAGCTCAGTTGTCAGCAGAGTTGTGGCAGTTCTGCTTCCTGAGGACCTGGTGCCAGGCACCAGCAATCTGCTTGGAGTCTTTGCTGTGGCTGTGCAGCAATCAGCCTGAGTGATTTAGGAGTTGCAGTGCTGAGCACAGTCATTAAGATCTACAGCCTGCTTGCCTGACAGAGGGATTGCATTTTTGGCTGTAAAAGCAGTCAAAGATCAAGGGTTGATTTAAACTCCTTTCTACAGATAGGGCAGAGCAATTTTCACTGCACTTGTGTTTTGGGAGGAAATCCTATTTCTGATATTGCATCACTGGAATAAATATATGTTTGGGAGAGTGTGCATCTGTGTCACTGTCTTAGCAAAGCAAGCTGACACCTGCTCTGACTCTGTACTAGAAGATTTCTTTGGTTAGTCTTTGAAAAAGTTCATTCCATGCCCCCCCACTCCCCCCCACTCCCAGCAAATACTTCTAAGTAATCTACCTGTGTTTCCTTCCTAGACAGTGGTGTGAAAATCAATTATACACAGGATGTAATTAACATTGTGGATAGAGTTAAGACAATGTTTTACAACCCAGTTACAGGGCAGCATTTACAGCACAGCTTACCCATCAGAGTTTGTCAACAAAAGAGAAAAGTGTTAAAATATGTAAATGATGCTCAAAGTTGGCTTCAACAGAAAGTGCAAATTACACGTGGGATATCACTTCCATACTCTGAATTGTCTTCTGGCTGCTACATCACACTCAGCCCAGAATCTGATTGCCTAGAGAGCTCTTTGTGAGCTTCTAGAATAATTTGTCTGGTAAATTATTGAGTGATAATCTTGCAAAATGTCCTGTTTGTCAGCCAGATTTGTGGAGATCTGTAGCCTGAACTCCACTTAAGCACTATGGAGCAGAACTTACTGTTTTCTTTCTGAACTAAACTGCTTGAATTGACACAGATTTCTGCAGCCTGTGACCAAGGCTTTAACAAACACACACTTTGTAGCCAAAATTAAATGAGGAAAGTGAAGGGAGCCCCTTTACCCATCTCAGAAGTCAGTTTCCTACAGTGCTGCCCACTCAGCCTCTAAAAATCTGGCCCTTAATATGGAAACAGACTGGTGAGATTTGAAAATTGTGGTCTTTGACAGAGGCTTGGAGAAATGGTTGCTCCAGCCTGCCAAGAAACTGTGAGCAAATCACTTTGCTCCCTTGGGACTTGCTTTCTCAAACGTAAAATAATAAATTATGATCCTGAGGTGATTTGAGTTGCTTCATAAGATCTAAGCCCTGAGAAACATATCAAGATAATACTTAATAAAGGCATATGTACATCCAATTGCACTCAGTGGGATTAAAAATAAATACATTTTAGTGCTTGGTTTGGTCACAGCCTCAATTATTTGAATTTCACTTTCCTTTTTTTTTTTTCATTTCTCCCCTATTTGATAACAGAATGAAGCAAAGAAAAGCCATCTGCCAGCCAGCCTTCACCAAGTGGAAGCAGAGGTCATTGTCCATTCTGATTTTTCAGCCTCTGACAGAGACTACAACTCCCAGCTGCACACCCTGGAGAGTGAAGAGACAGAAATGGAGGACCAGGAGCCTGAAGAGCTCCCCTTGGCAGAGCTGACTCTTCCCATCTCTCCCAGTTCCCAGCAGGACACTGGCCAAGTGTTGGTGGACTGCACAGACAATTTGGAGGCTCAGGCCCAGGCTGAGCTGCTCTGTACCGACACAAAGACTAACAAATCAGAGGCTGTTTGCATCCCTGGGCTCACCAATGGCTTCCACAGGCATGGAGAAAGTCAGGATTCAGTGGAGAGTGGAGATTCAGACTCCATCCAGGAAGGCAGGGGTGATGTGCAGCCAGTCAAGTGCCACTTGCTTTCCAGGGTGCCTGAGGAGGCCCTGCTCTGTGGTGACTCTGGTTTAACCAGTCCATCCTCAGCAGCTGAGAACATGGCATGTGTCCCCAGTCTCAAAGAATGAACTGATCTGATTTTGATCACAGCAGAGCTGAAGCACGAGGAGAGCCTGTCCCTGTGAGGTGCTGCCTGCCCTCGGCTGGCTGAGCCCAGCAGGAGCTGGGCAGGTGCAGCATCTCACCAGAGCAGGGCTTGGACCTGTCAGCTCTGCAGAGGCCTGGGAAGCCAGGTGGGTTGGTAGGGGCCCCTCTTCCTCCCACTGAAGCTGATGAGGAACTGAGGTGTTGGTGGGAGCAGGACTGAGTCTGACACAGAACCACAATGGAGCAAAGCCTTCTGCACTGGGCTGGGGCTGGCACTTCACCACAGCCCTCGAGGAGACTGGCACGACGTCCTTTAATGCTGGGAAGTGGCAGAGTGCAGCGAGGGATCCTTCCCAGCTGCCTCGTCCCGGGGAGTGCCCAGGCACTACTGACTGCCTGGCAGCCTTGGGATGAGTTCTGGCACAGGAGTCCCAGCAGGGGGTGAAAGCCCTAGAAACAAAGGCAGTGAGCTGTAAGCACCAGCCTTTTCTGCCCTCCCGTGGCTGGAAGGATTACCGGGCTCTCTGTGTGTGCTACCGCAGTTACTGCTAGCAGGCTGATGGAGTGGCCTTTTATTACACACTCTACGAGTGCCTCTAACAACTTGTACTATGTAGAACCTTCTGCAGCGTCTGGGTCTTTTCACCAGCCTGGGCTTTGTTTTATGTAGGTTCTTGTACCTAATATTTTAGGTACACATCTGTCCTTTTAATGTACAACATGTATTTTTATTTCCTTGGAACATCTTTATATTATTTAATTTTATAAAGTGGAGTAGTGTGTGGTATAGAGTAGCATTTTTACTACTTCTCTCTTTCTTTATTTTTTCCTCCCTAACAACACAACTACCTCATGTCTGTTGGAGAAAAAAAAAAAAAAGCAGTAGATCTACTCATTTGTTATAGTTCATTATAGGTTTTAACTTATACTGCCTTTTCTAAAGAATATGTATGCACTGGTTGTTGACTTCTCTTTAACATGTAGTGCTGCAGATCTGATGTCTCTCTTGCTTAGTTTCTTGACATCTTCCCTACAGCCAGAGATTTGGGTTGTGTCTCTCTGTAGGACTGTGCAGCAGCTGCCAAAGGAGACTGCTTTAGCTGGCAGAATGTTGATCCATCTTTCCTCAACAACCTTGTACTAACAAATAGAAAGAAGAACCAGCAATTGCAAAAGTAACCTGTGATTCTGGGGGCATGTATTTATTTTCTTTTTTTTTGAGTGCCCATGTGGAAACATCTCAGATGGTTTTGATTTACAGAGAGCAGCACTCAGCCTTCTGTAAGCAGTGAACCTGCTGAAAGCCTTGGATGAACAAGTGACTTTTCCAGTCACTTCTGATAGTCCTGGCCAAAGTGCTTTTGGGTGGATTTTTTTTTTTTTTTGAAGAGCAGAGCATCACCAGAGCTTTAAAATTAAAATGAAGTCTTTAGTCTCATACCAGTCAGTCTGGCTTGAAAATCATCCAGTGACTCTTCCTGCTGATGCTGTTTGCTTACTGCTGATGTGTCTCTCAGCCTGGCCCTGCTGGGGTGGACTTTTCTCTACTTTTTTTAGCCTGTCTCTGTCCTGCTTCAGGACTGCAGGGTTTGACTGTGAGTGCTACAAGATTGGACGAGCTGCCTGGAGTTAACCAGAATCAGTAACTTTGTTCATGGGTGTTTGGTAAATGTTCTGTCTTCCTGGAGGATTCAGGCATCTCACCATTTGTTTAAAACATGAAGGAAAAGATGCCCACCTTCCTCTTTTCTTATTAAAATTCTCCCCAGGTTATATGGGGAAACTGTGTGCCAACAATCCTGTAAGAGACTTTAGATTTTGTTGTTCCTAGTGATGACTGGTGGAGGTACCACTGCTTGCAGCATGGAGAACCTTACTTCACCAGCACCCTGCAACCCTTTTACCTCCAGCTCTTCAGCAGATGAGAACCTGCAAGCCTCCATGTACCCTGATGGGAAGGATATTGGAGCTTCCACTTCTTCCCAGCTGGCAGCATCTCCTCCCAGTGTGACACACTGTTCTGGTAACCAGTGTCGTTCCAGTCATTGTGATTGGTCTGTTTTTCCAGCTGCTGCTTGGTGTCTTGAGGAGTCTCAGAAATGCTGTTCCATGCTCTGAATAGCCATGACTCTGGAATGCTGTGAGACAGAAATTGGAAATCAGTGCCAGTGAGCAGGCAAAGGTAGGAGTTTATGTGTGTGTGTTGGAGCGAGGAGCTAGAAAGGCAAGGAAACATAACTGGGCAGAGGAAGTATATAAATAACCTCCAGAACCCACTGCCACAAGACTTTGAAACTCATGGCTTAGCAGGGTTACAGATAAGGCAGTGAAGTGTTATTGCAGGCAATAAGGGCAATTCACAGCTCTCTGGGAGCAGATACAGTCACACAGGTACAAACCCTCCAGCTGGATAAGGCCGGGCACTCGCTGCAGAGAATGGGGGGACATTGTGCAGGTGGCTCTCAGGTCCCAGATAGGGCAAGGACTCTGCATGGAACTTCCTAAGTGACAGAACAGGCCCTGCACAAGCCACATTGTCACATTACCACTGCCAGTTTCCATGCAGGGGGGTGGAAGGGGACAGAGGCTGATGTAGAGTGTGCCAGTTTTGGGGGCAGTTCCTTGTACATGCACCCCCCACTTTGCCTGTACAGCCTTCAGCAGTCCTACAGCCCTGAAAGCTGTCCCTGCCTGTCACTACAGCCCACACAAGCAGGCACAGTGGGGCACCATTCCCCTGGATCAGTTTGGGAACCACCAAACCACCACAATCATTACAGGCTCAGAGAGCTTTGGGGAGATACAGTAGACCACAAACAATTTTGTTTATGCATCCCCAAAACACTTTTGTCACCTTATGCTGAAGCTTGTTCTGATCTTGTTACACTTCACCAAACTGTACTGGGGAGTGAAGCTGGCAGTGTTTGGCTGTCCCAAGAACTGTGGTGGCCATGGGCTGGTAGGGCAGACCTAGTTGCAGAAATCCAGACAGTTCCCTTGGAGCCAAGAGGTCACCACTGACCAGCAGCACCAAAGCTGTCCCTGGACAAACACACATCCACACAGAGTGCTGGGTGTCCTTGTCCAACCCAGCTGTGCCCTGGTCCCACTGCCCTGAACGTGCAGGGACCTTTCAATCTCAGCTGGAAGTGAATCAAAGAAGACACTTAAAACACATTTGATGTGTAAAGCTGAAACAACCAGTGCATTTATTTTTTTATCATGGAATAAGTAGCTTTCTTGTGGATTTCTCACAGGCACACAAACTGTTGATATCTTTAATTACCCATCATGCTTAATATCTGTTCCTTCACACTAGGCTTCTTTCTCCATTTTCTTCCTTTCAGTTGCTGTTCAACTTTTTTGCTGGTGTATATTGTTTTATATTGTTAAAATGTCAGGCTTGTCTCGCTGGCATAATTTTCTAGTATTAATGTTACTATTTGGCTACACAGCTGTATGTTCCCTATGCTGCTGTGAGAGTCACAATTCTCATCCTTTTATTTCTTTTCATTTCTTGTTACATGAAACATACAACTCAGATAAAAACCTCTATCAGCTTTTTGTTGACTTGATTTCTTACTTAACAGGCAGCAAAGTTCTGGTTTAAATAGTTCAAATGAGATAACTTATAATTTAGAGTTTGAGAATTTTTTTACATTACTAGCTAACAATCAGCCCATGAAATATTGCTGTGTAAGAAAACAACCGTTTTACTAGAACACTGTATATGGTTTTGATCTCATTAGTAATAGGTGTTTGAAGGAATCATTGTGTCTTTTCTAATCAATACTTCTGTTAGAAAAGAAGTGTTTAGCCAGCAGAAATCTACCATCTACTTCTGTTACTGTATTCCCTTGCTTGTATTTTCAAGTTAAATTTCATTTTCTGCACAGTGCATAAAGATGTGTAACCAGAACTTGATCTTGTTTGAAGGTTGTGTCTGTGTTTGGTTCCATGCTGTACTTTATTATAACTTTCTTTCTTCAGAGACTGTTCTTACTCCACAAATACTCTTTAGCGCTAAAGTGTAAGAAGACATTGTCCTTATATTCCTTAACTAATGGGTTATTAATAAAATGTTTTTTAAAAAGACTGGAATTTGACTCACAATTTAGTCTGTTCCAGCTTTGTGAGGCTGTACCTTGCTGGCAGAAGCAGTGGTGGGAGCAGAATGCAGGATTCATGCTCACACCAGTTCAGTAGCAGAGCTCATCACCATGAAGGTAGGGATTGGGAGATGATAGTGGGTACCTGGTTCCTTAGGGATTCTTCTGGAATTTCAGACATGACCAGAGTTTGGATTCATAAGGCATTTCTGGATGCTTGCTCCTTTCTCAGTTTTGAACTGATTGCTATAAGAAAAAATATTTGTCCAGTTTCATGCTGGGGAATTTTTAATAGGAAAAGTAAGCAGAGTCATCTAGCAAATGAGTGGTGAGAGTTCTCTTGGATAGCACACTGGGCTGAGCACTCGGTGGCTTGTGTCCAGTGGGATTGGTGAGAGGACACCTGCCAGTGCCCAAGACACACTATTAACCTCCCATGCATCTCCCTCCTTCCTGGGATACATTCCCTACTTCAGTACATAGTTTCCATTATTACTTTATGCTGCCACAAGTGCAGAGCCATAAAATCTCATTTTATCTATGTTACAGAGGTAATAAATCTGCACTTAGCACAGTGTTCTCTGATAGTGGTTAAAGGGAACTCTTGTCAGACTGTTTAACTCTGATGAGTTTCTCCTAATGTTAGGTAACCCCAGGATAGTAGGGGGTGATGGGTGGCTGCAAATGACTCTTCCAGCTCTCAGTTTGCAGCATGGGATGCTGATTGGAGGCTGCTGAGAGGAGACATGGTGGAATGGAATGGATGACAGAGCTGGACAGACGCAGCAGTTACAGGAGAGAAGTAAAAGAACAAAGTGTCTGGTTGCGTTTAGTTCTCTTCCCAACCTTTCTCACCCTGAAACACTGTGTAAGGATGCAGCTGGAAATAGCACTGCAGTGGGCTTGGGTTTCTCATGGTCTCAGGTAATTCAGGTTACAATTGCCAGTGCAGTGTGTGGCCCAGCTCAGCCCTCTGGAGCATGGCACAGCAGGAGACAATGGGCTGTGTGATGCACAGATTCTCAACAGACAGAGAAAATAGTTTCTGCTGGGGAAAACAGCTTCCAGAAGCAGGTCCTGGGGTTGCCACACCAATGCTGGTGTGACTCTGGGTTCAGTGCCTCAAGGTGAGTGCCCCAATTTTGGCTCCTGTTCCCCATTGTTCACTGACCACAAAGCAGATGCTAAAACCCTGCTTGTACATGCATAAGGGAAAAGCTCCCAGGCTGTTAGCAGGCAGGGTAGCCACAATTACACATAGAATAATAAATGGAGTGAATTCAGACAAGTTAATCTCCCACTTCATCCACTGAAACTACTAATGGTGTCTTGGGGACCTCAGTTTGCAGTTAATTGGTGTAAATCAGGAGCACGATAGGAGCTGATGGAAATTTGCTGTGCAAGGAGTAAGGGGTGAGTGATGCCCTCGGAGGGCAGCTCTCCTGGAGGATAACCTTGTGGAGAGGGAGGGCAGATGGACAGACAGATCCTGTGTCCCTCAGCAGCAAGGGGGATGAGGAATGGACGCACCGACTGCTCTGCAGGACAGGGTTTGGAGCTTCAGTTTGGGCTGGACACTGTCACTCCTGTAACCCTGCTGCTTTTCCAAAGGCTCCAATTTCTGCTTGCAATGTGATAAGCAAATTCCTGCCTCCAGTACAAAGCAACTTTTCTAAGCCCTCGTGCTTACAGAGCGTAGAAAAACATGAGTGCTCTGAATTCCTGCTCTTAGGTGGCTCCAAAAGCCCCAAACCTGCCTATTCCCTAAAAGATTTTATAGCTTTTCAAGTAAGTTCTATTGTTTGGCAGCAGTGGATGATTTCTGAATGTGCCACCAGTGCTGTTACCAGTGTCACTTGCAAGATGTGGGGATGAATTTGATAATACCCCAAACATGTACCTACATCCCCCAGCCCCTGGGTCCTGCCAGGACACTTGGCAGCAAAAGCACACAAAATCTGTGGTTCACAGGGAAAGCAGCCCTGTAAAGCACACAGTGCTCAATTTCTCTTGGAATTATTAATTCCCACAAGCCATCCTCAGTGATAGCAGCCACAAGTCCATGGTGGCTTCAAGCATTAAGAAATGCTGATGGGGCCCCGTGGCAGGAGCCAGGGAGTCGGAGCAAGAGCACGGCTGGTGCCAAAAGGTCAGGGACAGCACAGAAATTCAGATGTTACCGAGAGGCTGGCGGAGCCAGAGCAAATTCTTCTCCAGCTGAAAGCAGCCTCGTACAGCTCAGCCCTCTGCTAAACGAAGGAAGCTTTAATGTGGAGCAGATGTAGTGACGTCTTCTTTCCTCGTTAGCCAACTCCGACACACTCAGCGTGCACCATCCAGGGGAGCCTCGTATTGCTCCTCTTCACAAAGGGTTTTTCACCAGATTTCTAGGAACGCTTACAAGGTTTAGTAACCCAGTCCACAAAATCTGCTTTTAGTCCAAAGAAAGAAATTAGTTAAGATAACTTTTATTTCATTTTAGTTCTTTTTTTTTTTTTTTTTTTTTTTTTTTTTGCGATGCAAACACCACAAAACATTGAGCTGTCCTTGCAGAGATGGATTTTTGCTGCTGACAGTGTTAATATGAGTTATGTTTGTAGAGAACATGGGCCAAGGGACAGAGTAGTTGGAAGGCACAAAATACTGCGTGGGCACAATGGCTGAGAGCCATGGAAGGACACATTATCCTTACTTCGTGCCAGGAGGGCAGACAAATTATCCTGCTGCGGCAGGATTTAGGAGCAGACTCATCCTTTAGTGGGTCCTTCCTCACTGGGGCCTCTTCCAGCGTGAGCGGGCTGGCCCAACACCTGCTTTACCGACTCGGCTAAGTCACTTAGGGTAGCATTAAAATCAGGAGCACAGAGGTGGGACACACCAAGCTCTTCTGCGCTCCTGCGAGGCTGCCCCAGAGAGGGGAGACAGGTGAGGGAAGGTCCCTGATATGTCCCGGTAATTCCTGGAGCTCCGTGAAGGGGGCCCCGGGCAGTGAAAGTGGGAAGGTGAGATCTGTGAGGGGGCTCCGGTAACAGGGATCCCGTGAGGGGAGACACACGAGGGGACACCTGTGACGGGACACTGCTGAATCAGCTGCGGTGAGGGGACACCTGTGGGGCTGCCCCAGCGACGGGAGACCCGTGAGGGGGCACCGGTGAAAGGGCTCCGGTGTGGGCGAGCCCCGTGAGGTGGCACAGGTAAGAGCAGCCCTGCGAAGGGAGCCCCGTGAAGTGGCATCGGTGAGGGGGTTCTGAAGAGAGGGCTCCTGTGAGGGCAGAAACACGAAGGGGCCCTGGTGAGCGCGACACATGAGGGGACATCGTGAGGCTGGACCGGTGAGTGGGTTTTCAGACGTGCTCTTTGAGATGGGAGCGCCGTGAGGGGGCTCCGGTGAAGACAGACCCCTGAGGGCCCCCGCACAGTGCCCGCGGGTCCCGGGCACGCAGTCGCCCCTCTCGGGGCCGCCCCGCTCCCCTCAGCCCGGCCGGCGTTGCCGGCGCCCCGCGAATGCGCAAGATGGCGCAAGGCGCTGCCCGCCCCCCGCCCGCCGGCGGCCCCGCTCCCTCAGCGCCGCCCCCCGCCCGCCCGGCGCGGCGGCGTGTTCGCGCCGAGGGCAGCACCGCTGAGAGCGGCTTTTCCCCTTTTTTTTCCCTTTCCTTTCCCCCCCCCCACCCCTTTTCCCTCCCGCCCCGCAGCCGGGGGTGGTTCTCGCCCGGCCGCCCTCCCTTCTCCCCTCCCTCGCTCTCTGCCGCCGGGCTGCTCCCTCCCCGTGGGGCGCAGGGAGGCGAGCCCGCCCGCCCGGGATGCCATGGCTCCGCCGGGCTCCGCGCTGCCCGCCTGCCTGCTGGGGCTGCTGCTGCTTGTCTGCCGCGGAGGTAAGAGCCGGGCTGGGCTGGGGGAGCGGGCGGAGGCGCGGACACGGACCTGCCGCCGCCGCGCCCGGCGCTGGCACCGGCACCGCTCCCCGCGGCTGCTCCGTCCGTCCGTCCTTCCCGCACTTCGCGTCCCCTCATCACCCCCGAGGTGGCCAGGGCATTGCTCGTTTCCTTGTCCCTCGCCATCCCCGCCGCCGGTCCCGGCTCCCTTCGCTCGTCCGCGATCCCTCGCAGCCCCACGCTCAGCCCTTCCCCGTGGCTCCGGGGGCTCACCGGGGCCGGGAGCTCCGCGTGAGTCCGCCGGTGCGGCGTGGGGTCAGCATCTCTCCGCGGCAGCGGGGCGCGTTCCTCCGCGAGGCCGAGCAGGGGTCGTGGCTTGCGGCTGCGGGGTCCCGCAGCAGCCCATCCAGCGCCTTCATCCGCAGAGATCCCGAAGTGCTCCCCAGGAGCCGTTCTTCCAGTTGGAATCCCCTTGTGTGGGGGGCTCTAGGGAGGGACGGGTGTCTGTGGAGCCCGAGCCCCCATCGCTGGCGCTGGGGAGGGGTGTGGTGGCTGCCGGGGCAGTGGCGTGGCTGGCCATCCACCCGGATCCTGAGAGCCGCCGGGATCGCCACCGCTGCGGGAGTGGGAGGCAGCGCCCGACGGACGCGTCGCAAAGGCGATAGCAACAGAGATGTTGGGAGACGATTTGCAGGGAAGAGGGCGAGCAACTTCAGACCTACAAGTATATTGTGCTCTCCTGTAACGCCAGCTCCGTCCACATTGGTAACACAGTCCAACAGACCAGGGTCGGACTACAAAACATCAAAGAGCTTTCCCTGGACCTACTGTGCACATGTCCTGCTGATAAATGGCAGTGTTTCTGTTCTACTGGTGATGCTACTTAAGCAAGGGTCTAATCTGAGAAAGATGCTGTTCTGCAGCAATATGCCCATATGCATTCTGTTCTAGTCTCTCTTAACAGCCTTCTTCTTAACAGCTTTCTAGAGAAGAAAAAGTGGGAACTGAGCAACCTGGGCTAGTAGAAGGTGTCCCTGCCCATGTCGGGGGGTTGTAACGAGATGGTCTTTAAAGTCTCTTGCACCCTAAACTATTCTGTGTTTATTCTGTGAATTCTTAAACAAAAAAAAAAAAAAGGCGTGTAAGCAGCCCAGCACGTTCAGAGGGAGAAAAGTGTGTGTTAGATTTATCAAAGATTAGCTGTTAGGGTGTTTAGGAAGCAAGTCTGTGGGTTAGTCGTTTCATAAATCTCGCCACGTGGTCCGTAACAACCATGCGAGAAGCCAGTGTAACTCACGGAAAATAGAAGTGATCTGTGAAGTGGATGTAATGAAGCAGGTCTTGTAATTATGTTAAGATTCCTGAGTAGTATGATGATAGTTTAAAAGGTTTTGGGTTTTTTGTTTGTTTGTTTTTTTCTCTTGATGGAGGAAAGGAAAAGAAATAAATACTTGAAAGCAGAACTTTAGCAACTTAAATTTGTGTCTAGGTTCTTGCCTGCTGCTGTCCAAATTGCCCTGTGTGTTTGTTTATGCCGCACCTTGGCGGATCAGTGGCTCCTGACTTTGAGGTGTGTTTTGCTGGCCCCGCTGAGGAGTCTTTGGCTACACTTTCACAGTTTTTTGGTTATGACAGTTTTCCCCCCTTCGGTGGATTTCTGCGCTCTGGCTGTGGCTATCAGCGAGGTAACGTGTTGTGTGCTCTGCTGAGTTCAATAACCCCTCCCTTGCTGGTGTCAGTCAGCCGGGGATGGATGCTGTGTCGGAGCAGTGCTGCGCTGTGCAGGACACGATGCTCCACTCACAGCCCTGTGCTTTCAAACTCCCCAAAATTCTGGTCTGGCAACTGTGAACCAGGCATTGAGAGCTGCTGGTCAGCGTGTGGGAGTGGGCTCATCAGCGAGACACTGTTTTCTTTCCTCTTCTTCTTTTTTTTTTTTTTTAATTTCCTGGAGCTCTTTGTTCTGGGTGGTGGACAGCTTTTGTCTGTTATTGCTGAGCCCGGCATTCAAAGGCAGGCATAGGATACGAGAGGCTCCCCGGCTCTGCTCAGTAACAGCCTTGGAATTAAACATCGTCATTTATGTTTAAGTAGGCTTAACTTCTAAATTATTGAAGCTATAAGCTTTCACTAATTTCTTCTCTGTATGGCTTTGTTGTCTTTTTTCAGACACAAAAAAATGATTGCTTTCTACTAAATTGGTGTAATACCCTGTCTTTTTTCTTAATATACATAGAGAGTATCAGGTATCATTTCCCCAGTAACCCTCAGAGGCTCGGTATGAAATTCAAGCCCACGTTTGGGCTTCGTCTCTCTCGGGGGTTCAACAGGAGAATCTCAGGACGTGGTTTTCCCGCGTGGAGGCAGCAGGCAGCCCGTGGCATGGGGCAGGCGTCTCACAGCCGTGCACCACCTTTGGGACCTGTGCTCAGGGTGTCAGTGTGCAGCCACCTGTGCCCGTGGCTCCCAGGTGCCTGCTGGGGCCATCATGGGACAAAAGTAAACTTTGGAAGTGTATTAAGCAAGGTGAGAGAGAGGGCAACAGGACAGGTTGCTCCTCTTCTGATCTGCTCTGCCAGCCCCTGCAAAGGGAGTTAGAAATACTGAGCTGGTGTAAGTGTGCCTCTTCTTGTTACCTTTCAGGTTCTGGATCTGGCAGACACCAAGTTCCCATGCTCACTTAGGAGCTGGCAGAGGGCTCCAGGAGAGAGGATCTGGGCAGAGAGTCCCAGATCCAGGATTCCAGCCTGGCTTCCCACTCCTCTCCATCCTGTTCAATGCCAGTTTTGGCCCATATACTGTCAGCCTGGCATGGGCTAGCATGGAGCAGCTCAGCAGCAGCACTGCATGGCAGAGAGCTGCAAAACTGCTCTTATTTTATTTGTGCAGACAAGAAAGTATCTCTCCCTCTTTCTGTCTGCCTGAACTTTTTTATGTCTGATTTCCTTATTTCTCAAGGGTCCTGTATTACAGCATGTGAAGTGCCAAGCAGTGACCCCATGCAATTCCAGCACCCTGCTTCACAGACCCTTAGACTCTGCTCTAAAGCCACGGGATGAGCAGACCAAGTACTTGATTTTGCAGCCTGCAGCAGATCTGGGACAGAAGATGCTTTTTTCTCTGTCCCTTTTCCCTCCAATATTTCATGTTTTGCACTCCTGGGCTTCTGGCGCATGATATTGTCCTTTTATTTAACTAACAAAACAATGCAAGAATCTCCCTCTACAGATTACAAATTCCCATTTAAATCAATCAAGTAACATTAGTCAGAAACAGGAATAGTCCATTCAAAATTACTTTGAAATCACAGACTTATTTGAACTTTAGTGGAGCTTTTAGTTTTACAGAGTTTAGAAACTAATAAATTATGTAGCAGGGCTCATGAAAATTTACCCGAGTCTGCTTATCCAAAAGAATATCCAACATTTTGGTTTTGCAAGAAAATAAAAATAATTGTTTACACATGTTCAGGAGTCATTGGCAAGCATATAAAACTGATGGTTAAGGAGGCGAACATGTCAATAATTGCACTTTAAGAGACGAGAGAGGCAAATAGGCGAGTGCATGAGGAAAGCACAGAGCACACTGATCTGGCCTTGCATTATATCAGATGTCACCGTTGTATCGCCCCCTCCACTTGAGAGCAGCCCAGTCACTTAACAACCCAGACCTGCTCCGTGTTGGTAATTTAAAACCAGAGTTTCAGAGCAGAGTCGTGGATTTGCTGCCTGGTTTTTTTGTTGTTTTTGCATATGAGATTGTGTTGATGAAGCTGATGGCAAGTCAGGGATGCGGGTTGTGGTGAATGGTTCTGCTGAGCTGTGAAGATACTTTTGCAAAAGGGTCGTTGCTGCTGAAACCTGAGAGTATGTGAAAAGGGAGAGAAGAGCTCGTGTTTCAAGTCAATGGTTTTGGAGCGAGCAGGGATCCATGCAGTGCTCGGCTCCTTGAGAAGAAAGAGATGCTTTTGTCCATCCTGAATTTCAGGGTGGGAGGTGATAAAGCAGACGGGATGGCAGGGAGGAAAGAGTGCTGAGTTTGCTTTGAATCCCCTGGATACAATTAAGAGTTTCAAAGTTTGTTACTTGCTCACTAACTTTCTTGCAGAAAGACCTTTCCTTCCCTTTCCTTGCATGCCATCCCTGCCTGCTGGAACTCAAACTGAAATTCAAGGGCTTGATGGCAGAGCTGTGCTGGCTGCTGGGGTTTGGCACTGCGATGCCAAGGTGCCTGTGGCTCTTTTGGCAGCCTTGTGCCATCATGCCAGCCACCATCTCTGATCCACGGGCACTGCCACTCACTGAGTGGCCAGTCCATTTCCTGCTGGGTCTGTGTGAGGTCCTGCCTGTGGGGACAGCCACCTCCCTGATGCTTTCCTGCAGAGTCAGGGAATGAACTGTTCCTCTGTTCCACTTTAGGGCAGCCTTGGGAGCTGAAGCCTGGGGGAACCTGGCTCTGGCACAGCTTTTCCCATCTTGGCTTTGCTCTCTGCTTGTGCGTGGTTGTTTCCTGCTCTGTGATTGTGTTGCTGATGCCCTCTGTGGTGAGGCTGTGATCTGGTCAGGGCTGTGAAAGGCGTGGGGAATGCAAATAACAGCTCATCCTACTCTCGGCTTGCTGCCATGCTCTGGGCATGCTTTGCTGTGGATGGAGCTGCTGTGGGTAATTAGCTCAGGAAAGGTCTTTGCCCTTTCCAGCTATACCAACAGGTTTTATCCTGCCTTCTTTAGAGATGGGGGAGCCCACAAGGATCTGGAGCTTGTTCTAGAAAGGCTCTTTGTGCTGTGAATGCTTCCAGCTTCCACAGTGTTCAACAAGCGACCTCCTGGGATTTGCTCAGTCTGGTCTCAAACATCTGAAAATTATTTGGGGCAACTTCTTTGGCTCTTCCGGCTCTTTGCCTTCCTCAGCTAAAATCTGTGTCTCCAGTGAGGGCAGTGATGCTGGGTGTTTTTGGGCCATCAGGTGGCTGAGAGGTTGTGTTATCCCTGTCAGAGACCTCCTGCAATCGTTTAAAGAGTGGATGTGGTTTATGCTGCTTGATGGAAAAATCACTTTATATAACCTCTCGTCCAAAAGGAAAGGAAATAAAAAATTCTGAGCTAGTAAACTTTACTGCCAGCAAGATGTGGGGCCTGTTACAGCCTATTCTCCTCTTCTTTAAATGTAAATTTTCTGGATGCCCTAAAGAGCCAATTTGCACTTTACTGCAGTGCAATGCTTTTCTCCTTAGGGTCTGGGTCAGGCTCAAGGAGATTTAAGAGGGCACCAGCTGGATTTTTAGGCTGCCAATTTCATCAGCCTGAAGCTTGTTATAATCTGTTGGAGAACATCTTTCATGTCCATATATTTCTTCCTTCCATATCCTCCCATTTGCAGAAGGATTTGAATGAAAGACAACCCAACACTGGAAAAACAGGAGCTATTTTTCATGTGCCTGGCCCAACCTGCATCCAGGTTTTTGGTCCTGATACTCATCTATAAAATCCCATTATAAAATCCTCTGGCCTGTGCATCTTCTTTTGGCTTTTTTGGAGCAGGACTGGAGTGGTTATCCTTGGTGGTGGTTATGCTGCTCATTTAGACTGTATTATGCTGGGAATAAACAAAGTCAATCAGAAGGGGGCAAATTTGTGCTGATGTGAGGCAATTTGCAGGTGGATGTTGTGCTCTTGGTGTGGTGAGGAAGGAGCTGGTGCTACCTCAGTCTCCCCAGCAGTGCTTCCCATGATGCTGCACCCAGAAAAGTGGGTGGACCCAACTGCTCCCACAATATCTTGCCTTGCCACAAGCTCAGAGAGGGCTGTTGGCAGCTTATTTCATCCCTGTGTGATTAATGTTCCCTGTCTAGAACAGGAGTAATAATAACATGGCTTCATCTGTCAGGACCACGTGCTCCCAGGGCAGGGATGGCCCTGCTGGCTCCAGGACTGGATGGGGTCCAGGAGGATGAGCCAGGATGTGACTGAGGTCCTTGGCTATGGATGTCACCGCTAATTAGAGTGGTGAAATTAGTCATTGAAGCACAGGAGGGAAAGCCAAAATTGTGTTTCCCAAATGGAAAAGGGCAATACAGGGGTATAAGCAAGTTCTTTTGAAGCCCTGAATGTGAATCACAGTGTCAAGTAAAAAATAATTAAACTTATTTTTTTTTAAATGTACTTCAAAGTGTCTTTTAAGCTTCCCATTAATTCGAAGTTCTTTCTCTCAGCGCTAAATAAATCTCTTGGTTCAAAAGCACAAGTGCTAATTGGTTTCTCTGAGTATGTCTGTCTGCTTGATCAATAGGGGAAGTAGTTTTTGTTAAATATTTGCACATATAGTCACATATTATATTGCTTAGGGAGATAGTAAATGTTTCTCAAAAGGAGACTTGTAGAATGAGGATTCCAGTAATTTTCGTGTGGCCTTTATGTCAGAGCTGATCACGCTTCCTCCCTCCATCCCTTCGCAGAGAGCAAAGCAGTTTTCCCTGGCGCTGCCGGCGCCGAGACAAGCGGCTGTTCAGCTGCCTGCCTGACACCCCGCTCCAACTGCTCACTCGAGCTGCCACGGGCGGAGCTGTACAGCTCCTGCCTGGAGCAGGGAGTGGCTGTGAGCCGTGCTCCCTCACAGTCCGTCTGCGAGTACCTGAGATGTTGTGTGGGATTAGGAGGGTTTGGATACACAGCCAGCTGTTGGAGAGGGATTGCGCTTTCAGACTCCCTGAGTGAATGTGCACAGCCTCAGCAGTTTCCTTGCTATCTCCCAATTAATTGCACTTTTACTATTTCCATGTGCCTTTGGAGTGTCATTTACTTCCAAATTTGCAGCATCATTTCCGTGCCTCACTGCTAACTGCAATCAGTTCTCTATGCTGATGGAATTGGGTCCCTCTCTCACCACTGCCTCCTTATTCTGTCTGTCCTCTTCCTCTGCCTCCTCTGATCGACCTCTAGAGCAAACACCTGGAACCTTCTTATCCCACCGTGGAGATTCCTCTGGGAGCATCTGTCCCTTTGTCTCTCATCCTGAGCATCCCAGGAAAAGAGGGCTCTGTGTTCTGAGTCTGACTTTGAGACAGGTGAAAGACAGCTTGGCTTCTCCCAAATCCCCAAATGGGGTGAACTGTCTTCTCCCCATACATCTGGTTAGTTGGTTACCAGGCCCTGAAACTCCAGGAAGGAGGCAGCAGGATTTCTTCAAGGCCTGATAAGCATCCCATGAGAAAAACCTGAGCTGAGTTGGAATTTGGAACTTGGGTGCTTCTGGACACTGCAAGATGTCTACAGGTTACAAACCAGTTGCACAGTGTCACACCTCAAGGCATAGTGCACCTCTTGAGTGCAGCCCAAGGAGAGCCAGGACCAGTGTCTGTCCCCACTCCAGTGAGTGTCTGAGGACCCCACTCCTAATTCTGAGCATCCTCACTCCTGCAGTTGGAGCAGCCTGGAGTGATGATGCAGACCGAATGTTTATGGAGGCAAACATGATTATCTCCAATCACAGGCCTTAATGATGGTTGTTGTAATGACAGCAATTGTGGGAAGGGTATGTAATTATGTTGATTCTTCCTTTTATTGTACATATAATAATAAGCTGTTTTATCTAAGAGTACAAGGGTGCTGGGGGAAGATGGGGCATTTATTTAATTATGGATTTTTTTCTGATTGCACATTAGGCTAAATCCTGAAATCTTCCATCTTTCTGGAGTCAGAAGTCTCTCTTGGCTCAGTATCAGGATGCAAGGCTCCTTATCCTACCTAATTCACCAGAGCACCCACACAGGGAATGGGGCCCCAGCATGGTGTTGAGACTCTGGCCACTTTGCAGAAAAATGCAGAGCATTCATCTAATTCCTTAATTTTCACCAAAAAAAAGTAATTGATGGGTTTGTGCTGGCTGCAGTCTGACTTGCTGAGAGGACCCCAGGGCTATCTCATAAAAAAGGAGTCACAGTGAGCGATAGATCACCGAGATGGCTGGAGCTAGCCTGACATTTTAAGACTTAATGGGTTAATAAAGTGTGTGTTTTAGGTGCCTGTCACTAAGTGGGGTTTGTCCATTCCTTGCACACACTCATACCTTGTTGGCAGTACCTTTGGCCTGGCCCTGCAGTACCACTGCTGTCTTTGTCTGCTCCGTCCATCTGCCTCGGCTCAGGTTGCACTCAATGTTTATCCCCCGTAATCCAGTTTAAGTTGCCGTAGAAAGCAGTGGGGATTTACAGAAAGAAAGAAAAAAAATCTCACTGGGTTTGCAGAGCAGAAATGACAGACTTTTTTTCCTTCTCTTCTTTAGTGTAACTGCCTCTTCTCATCTCTGTTATTCTTACCATGCATTAACAGTCTGCCCTCCACCCTGCTTTTGAGCCTGATGTGAGGGGATCCTGTCCTTGGTGGGGTCTGTATGAGGGACAGGCATTACAAAGCCTGTGCTGTGGCTAGTGTTTGCCAAGGGATATTACATGTGTGCATCCAATTCTGTGGGCATCTGTGGAGTTGGTTCCACTGTGAAAGAGGAAAGAAGCTGTGTAACAGATTGAGAAACCACCCCTTGAAGGGGTGAAGAACTGTTAGAAAGGTTTTCTCCATATTTGGATGAGCCTAGTTTTCTTACTCTGCTGGAATTTCTTCACTATTCTTTAAAAAAACCCACTTCACCTCCATCCCTGCATTTACAGCCTTCAAATATCTGTATAACTCCTGTTTCTTGGTCTGTTTTTGTCTTTCATGCCTGCATGCATTTTGGCCAATCTTTAAGCAATAGTTCTATTTCTGTCATCTTCTGTAGTGTCTGATCATGACTGTAGGGCAAATTACACCCTCAAAAGGTGTGCTGTGACCAAGTGAAGCATAACATGGCAAAGTCACAGCGTTTAAACATTCTGTTGGCAAAAGAAGTAAATTAGGACATATCTGTGTGATGGGAAGTGAGGGCTAGCCTATTGTTGGTACAAATTCTGCAATAACTTATCTCTCACGGACATCGTTTAGCGTAATTGCTTTGCAAGAAACCTTTTGTGTGGCTGAGCCGGAACATTGTGCATTTGTATTTTGGTGCTTAACTTGCTCTTCATTAAGGGCTGAATAGCACCATGCTTTGCCTGTTACAGCGTGAGAGAGACCAAAGCGACAGAAGGGCACGGTGTTGCGTGCGAGAGGCAAACAGCCTCCTGCTCTGCCAGGCGGGGGAAGTGTCGGGGAGACGCCGGTGGCAATATGCTCTGGATCGGGAGCTGCTGATCCCCTGCTCGCCCCCGCCGGCTGTGCTGCAAACAGGTCTGGGGCACGGCACAGCCCCTCTGCCTGCTGATGGGGGAGAGGAGTGGCTTTCCAGCACTGGTGGGCACTTCAGCTCCTGGGCTGGGAATGGCTGACGCCCCGTGCTTGTGCAAGTTTTAATTGTCTGATGCTGCACGCCTGCAGTGGGACACGAAGAGGCGATCTTCAGGGGAGTATGGAGTGGAGCTAGGGTTTGGCAAGCTGCTGGAGGGGTGTGCCTGCTTGTCCCCTTCACTGGAGCCTGCAAAGGCAGCCTTGAAGGACTTTGTGTGGTTGTGCTTTAAGAAATTGCACCCCAAAGTTCAGAGAGTAAAGTCTTGGGAGGCAAAGTGTGCCCCTGGGTTATGTGTTTCTTGGAAACACTTGCACTTTGTAGCACATTCGAAATGTTTCCATCGTCCCCTGGTTCCTACCACAGCAGTTGACTGGACATGCTGCTGGTCCTGGACATGCTGCTAACCCTGCCCTACTCTCTTTATTTTAGATTTTGGCCGCTCCTCCGAGCTGGCATTTGTTGTGGAGCCTAGCGATGACATAGCTGTGCAGGAGCAGCCCTTGATCCTGTACTGCCAGGTGGAGGGCATCCAGCCCATCACCATCACGTGGCGCAAGAACGGCGCCATGATCGTGGACAGCGAGAACGCCTTCATGCTGGCCAACGGCTCTCTGTACGTCTCCCGCTTCCAGAGGCTGCGGGGAGACGGCTCCTCGGACGAAGGCGAGTACGACTGCATGGCACAGAACCACTACGGGCTGGTGGTCAGCCGCAAGGCCAAGATCCAGGCAGCCAGTAAGTACGGGCACTGTCCCACCCCACCTCACTGGGCAATCACACAAGGGCCACTGGTTCTGCTGGGAAACAGGAGGGAAGCATGGTGGGTGCTGGGTTATCATAGAGGGGGGGATTAAATAGAGGGAAGAGAGAAAAATCTCTCTAGAGCTGGTGTTGAAATCTGGCTGCCATCTAATCTATGTAGCTGTCCAAGTGTGAAAGAAAAGCTCATCAGCTTTCTTGGGTAGAAAACTAAAAACCACCTTCTAACAGCAAATTCTGTGTTGGAGGTGTAAGTTTTATTAAAATCATGTGGTGAAGTAGTCTGTGGTTTGTGTATCTCCTGCGGTGAGTTTGGAAGCCCCTTTGCTGTGCAGCACAGCTGAGCTCTGCTTGGCAGGCAGTGCTTTCCAAACCATAGGCAAAGACCTCCTGAAGGTCATGGGATTTTTCATTTTGTTATTTAATGCTGGCAGTGTAGAGAAGCAAGGTCTTATTTACTACCCAGCATGGCAGTGCCTTTGGGGGCAAGGCTAACAACACCAGACAGATTGTCTGATGGGGGAGCCTGCAGGAGAGAGAGATGAAAATGCCAGTGAGGGAATGAAGAATTCCAGGACAGGCTGTGACTCCAGCTCTGCACACTACCTGGTGTCAGTCCATTGCATTGCCCTGGCCAGAGCAATGGGTCCTGTTGGATCTCCTGGTTGTCCCTTGTCAGCTTTGGTTGCTGGCTGGTATTTATCCCAGGACTGATGGCAGAGCTGGGGGGGTCCATGGTGGTTTCTGTCCCTGTTGTGGTTGTGACCTGCTTTGCCCACAGACTGTCTGGAGGCTCTGGGACTGCAGCCTCTGATCCTTTCTGCATTTGACCAGAAGTTGCTGCTGGATGTAATTTCTATGGGAGTGTGAGGAGGGGTGTGTTTACAGCCATGAGACCTGGCGGAACACTGGTTTGTTAAGTTTTGCTGAAGGGCTCTCCAGCTTGTTTGGGAGATGGCTACTGCTCTTCTTCCTGTGCAAGCAACTTACTAATGCATTTGTTTCCATTGCAAATATCACCATGATTTTTTGGTACAAAGCAGGAAAAGTCTAAGGCAAAGCCTGGGGCTGAGGTCTTGTCTGCATTTCCCAAACTGGGGGGCCTTTTGGAACGCTGCCACCCGCTCCCCACAGTGCCAGGGCCGGCTGGCAGCCCACCAAGGGAACACTCCAGCCCTTGTGTATAACAATTCCCAAGTGCATGAAGTGGCCATCTGCAAACCTAGTTTTTCAGGAGTGTAAGAAGTGACATTGTCCAGGAGCCAAGGGCTTTGGGGCCGTGCCAGATTAGCAGCTGGATCTCAAACTTGTCAGTCTTGTGGTGCTAAACCTTGGAGCACTTTTGGTGAATGGCTCTGGCATTTATGAGCTGGAAGCCGACTCATGCACAAGCACAATGCCAAACTTCTTGGACCTGTAAACTGGAGACATGAGAGCCAGAGGAATTACCTTTGAGATTGGGGATTGTCAATAAACACTGTTATCTTGGCTCCTGCATCAATATGTATGTGATGTGCTGTGTGTCCCTGAATAGCGTTTCCTTTTGTAGCTGTAGTTTCACATGAATCAAAATGAAAAAGGGATTGTGTTGAAAACTCTCTGGACTCTATTCTGGCTTCAGGCTTGGTTTGTTGCCAGCCCTGAGAAGAGGTCTGGGTGAAGCCAGCACAAACAGGGGACCCCCCAGCCTTGATGCCACAGGTGCCTGCAGATAATGGGAATAAAACAGGATGTTGTGGGCAAATGTAACCTGCTGCTCCGGGCAAGCTCCCCTGCTGTGCCTGAGCCGCAGGAACACACACTTGCACTTAGGACTCTGCTTAATCATAGATTAAATCTCCTGAGAATGAATCACAGTTGCGCCCTGAGCCCCCAAGTCTCAGGGGGCTGGGGGAGGGGGGGTGGGTTGCACATAAGAGACAGTGATTTTCCTTGCTTCAAGTCCCAATCAGCAAGTCAAAGGAGAAGAGTAATTATCCCTATTGAGGGACCTTTACCGTGAAGGAATGGGTGCTGGCTGCCTGGAAGGGGAAAAAACCCAAGCACTAAGCAGACCTTTGCAGAGCAGAGTAAATACTGCCGGTGGGTAAAACCTCATCCCAGTGCTGATCTCTTCTTCCCTCTGAGCCTGACATCTGAACACAAAAGCAAAGGAGAAATAAAAACCTTTCACAAACAAAAATCTTGAAAGTTGATCAAGGCTGTGCTACTGAGGAATAAAAGAGATCTGACAGAGCGGAGCCCCTCGAGAGCTCTGTTGCACTTTTCGCTGTCTTCAAAGGCAGGCTGTTAGTCTCATATCACCGTTACAGACCCTGGCTTTGTGTTATTGCTTGGAATATAATCTTCTTGGCTCGGAGGAATGTACATATTTGCATTCAGGAAATGTGGGCTGGATATCATATTTTTATGTTTCAAATTTACTTCAACACTTGGCATTGAGTAAAATTTAACTGGAAGAATATGCTGCTCTCGGCTGCTGCGCGTGCGGCCCTGATGGGCTCAAGGTGCTGGCAGTTTCCTCACCAAGAGGGTGCATCTTAAACCTGTCCTCCTAAAAATTACCTCATTAAATTGATTTCATTAAATTCTGAGGTATTTCTGTATGCCACCATTATTAATCAAAGATAATCAATGGAGGGAAGCAGACCTTGGCTGGTTGTGGATTGGCTGATCAGTGCTAAAAACATTGATAATATTTTTGTAGCGTAACTTTCTTTTGAACAAGCACAAATGTGCAAGAAGCCTACGTGTGACTGAGCTGAGCAGGGAGTATTTCTGCCCTCAGCATTTCTACCCTCTGCCTAACACCCCGGTTGGAATTCTTTCAGTTGCTGTTTCTGTGTCTGTTCAAACCCTGGTGTGTTAGTTTAAAAGGTTGTGGAATGCAACATGTTTTTATAATCTGATCAGGTTATTGAATGCAGATCTTTTCTGTCTCTCAGTGACAGTTCTGTAGTTTCACATGACTCCAAGCTGTCTTAATTAAAATCAGTTTCATAGTCAGAGTGTTCTCTGGAGGCACTGCTTGGCTGTGTTTTCACAGGTCTCTGAGGAGCTGGATTTCCCCTGTGCATGCCAGAAGCTGAACATGCTTTGGCTTTCTGTGGATGACGATACCCTCTGAGCAATTGTAACATCCAGAGTCCACTCCTCAGGAAGGTGGGCTGCCCAGAAACAGCCACCTTTCTTCTCATCACCACCTTTTGCTTAACCTGGCCTCACTTGCTCTGATTGTGTCATCTTGTGGCATTTCCAGCCCTTTTTGCCGATGCTGCATTTGATAGACCTGGCTCCACATCATCATAAATCACAGCCCAGCCAGTGGAGTAAGACCCATTGATTATATCACTCAATAACAAGCAGTTACCACTAATTGGAAATTACCATCAAACTGGGTATCAGATCAGGCTCTGTACGTATCCAGCCTGAGAGTAGCAATTTTCCCTGTTTGAGCTGATGCTTTAAAAAAAAAAAAAAAAAAAAAAAAAAGGAAATTAAGTCAATGGTGCGATTTAGAGCCAAAGAGATTTCTTGAAGTTTGGTGAATTGGACCTGCCCAGTATTTGAAGTACTGTAGGACCTTATAATAACTCTGGACAGATCTGAGCTTGTAAAGACATTTTCTTCACTATGTCTTGCTGCAGGGTGACTGGTTTGTAGTCGAGCACAGCAGAACACATCCCCGTGCCCTTCTCTTCTCCCTGATCCCCTTTCCTTCTGCATCCTGTCCCAAATTCTGTTCCTCCATCCCACTGTGTGTGGCTGACCATGGCACTTACCCTGCCAGCAGGAGGGCAGGATTGATAGCATGGGCAAGGCAGATGTTGTGACTCCTCTCTGCATTGATCCCTGCAGACAGCAGCAGCAGTTCCCCTCACCCAGCCTGGGGACAAGCACACTGTCCTCACACACTGACCACTGTGACCTCGAAGCCAAAGGTCTTCAGGTCACTGGCAAGATATAGAAGTGGGAAGGGCTGGTTCACATGCAAACCTGCAGGTTGGTTTTCCTGCCAAGCTGTGTGGCTAGGGGAGGAGGTTGGGAATCGCAGGGATTTTAAAGCAGCAAAGATCTTCCCATCGTTTCAGCTCCTCTGCACAGAATATATTCAGGGTTTAACCTGCAGCCCCCTTTCCAGGCTCTGGGGTGGTGGGAAGAGCTGCTGAGCCCAAATAATGGCAGCATTTATAGGAGTGTAGAGACAAGAAGGAAGTCTAAAAGGATTAGGGAGAGACAAAGGGGGCTGATTATTTTATGGGTCACAATACAAGGCATTAGAGCGAGATCACAAAGGGATGTAATTACAAAAGAAGGCCATACTGGGGGGGATCAAACCAGGATTAGAGTGGGAAATGTTTTTACACAGTTTTGTTCCACTCATTATGAAGTTAGCATTTTAAATTAATGTTTAAATAAGGTGGCACCAAAGTTGTCACCAAGGTATTTCCTGGGCAGTGCCACTGTTCGGATGCAGGTTGCGAGTCTCAGCTCAGAACATCGAGGCAAACCTTAAACACGTGGGTTTGCTGTTGGTTTCTCTTGTGCCTGTACAGCATCTGTGTTGTCAGCAGAGCTCTACCTATGGCTTGTGCTTAGGACTAGTTAAACTTTTTGCAGTTGGAGGTGGGATACTTTTGTCACTCCTTGTTTTACTGGTGCAAAATGTGCTGGGGGTAAAGGTCTGCCCTGGTGTCTGTTACAGCTCTGGAGACATCTTCCTTTTACTCCCAGGAGCTTTTTTGCTAATGGTCATTCGAATTTTATTGCAATTTAATTCTTGGTGTTACGTGCCAAGTTTCCTCCATCCACAAACGAGATTTCCGCCCCCCTCCCCATTGTGGTTCTCATATTTATTGCCCTTTCTTCTCCAGTGCTTAGCAGAAGGGCTCAGTCCTGATGCCAGTGATATTTCTATATTGTCTGTGCTTTGGCAAGCCCTGAACAACTTCTGGGCTTGCAGCAGTGGGTCTCAGAGGGGAAAAATATCCAAGAGGAATTAGTAAAGGAAAAAAAGGAAAGCAAAAGAAATTAAGTAAAGCAGAAACTGTGAGATGTTTCCAGGAGATGAATATGATGGGTGAGTGGGTTATTTCCCTCCATCCGCTCTTTTGGCTGCCCCTAGGACATGCTGGTTCATGTGATGCTGCCTCTCACATCTGTACTGTTGCAGTAGCTGGCCCTGTGTGTGCTGCAAAACAAATGTACAAATATAGGAGTCACCGGGGGAAAATTGGAGAGATTTGACTGGGAATTTTAGTAGATTTGCAGGATTAAAAGAGTTTGTCACTTACCACCCACTGCATTTCAGCGTCTGCATGTAACAGCCAGGATTCATCCTGAGACTTGAGCATATTATAAGACCATATTTCTTTTGGCTGCTCATTTCTTAGCAGTGTGATAGTTATTTAAATATCATCTTGCACTTCTTTCCAAGGCTTCTAACGTGGATGCGCCAACCTCAGCTCCGGCAGCGTTATCTCTCATATAGGGGGTTCACACTGCAGGCAGTAATGTCACTTAGTCATTTATAGAAAGCTCAGGGGAAATATATCAGAAGAATTTCATTAATGGCAGCACTGTTGAGTTATTTGTCTCAATTAACTCTTGGAGCACAGCTGAGGAAGTTCTGACATCTCTGCAGCCTGCACCTGCAGTATGAGGCAGTTCTCTGCTTCCTTTTTTAACACAGAGTGAAGCTCTGTGATACCTGCACGGGCAGTCCTGTGGGGACAGCACAGTGCCCAGCCCTGTGTGCTTGTACCCTGCTCATTCCTCTGCCTGCTGCTCAGCTCCAGCCTCTCCTCAAAGTATTGGGCCACTCTCCTGTATTATTTTAGTCAGGAAGGCAGGTCTCTGCTCTTATATGGCTTTCACTCTCATTTTGCCTTACAAGGGTCCTAGCTGGCAATGGTGTGGCCAGTGACATCCATGCACCTGCCGTGCCTCAGTTTCCCATCTCTGAACCCAGGATGTGCACACTCTTGTGAACACTTAGGGGGCCAAGCTGCTGTTTGGTGTCTATCAGGGGCCCAGGTTAGCTGGCCATGGTGTTTCATCTGCGCTGTTGCTTCTCTCTGAGGGGTGCACAGTGCTGGGGCCGGGTTGGGGCCCAGGTGATAGAGGAGCTGCTTTTCTCCCGCTCTTGATTGGCAAGACTGTGAGTAGGAATCAATTTTGGGGGGCATTTGACCAGAGCAATCAATGCTCTTGATCTGGTGAGTAACCATTGAAATTTGAGGACCTTGCTTCGAATGTCTGGGTGCCCTAGTGATATGAGTGAGGTCAGACCTCACAAATCCTTTGTTATGGGTGAGTCCCTGCACGGGTGCCAAAGCTGCTTTCCCAGAGCTGGCAGGATGGGACCTGGGAGAGACAGAGGCAGAGCTTCCTGACATGAAGGGATGCTGGATCTCTATGAGGAGCTCTATGCACCTCCTCTTCCGCTCTGGTTTTGGCTCTACCCACCATGGCAGCCCTGTTGCTGGGAAGGGAGTCTGTCTGCACTCCTCCTAGGCACAGCATATGGTTTTCAGAGAGGTTCTTGCTTTAAACCCAATTTTACAGTTGGGTTGACTGAGGCAAAAGGAGGTCAAACGATTCGCCTGAGGTCACCCAATAAGTGGCTCAGATTAAATCTCAACCCAGGACGCTGCCCGTTCCCAGCGCTGGCTGTGCTGGCTGGACCAGATGGCCTCCTGAATGCAGCGTCAAGATCCTCGGCTTTTTCCCCACCTCATTGTTCTCCATTGTGGGCTTCTGAATGCAGGACCTTGAAAGTGAGAGTCATTTGGATTTGCTGAGTCCAAGTTATTCTGTTTAATGACATGGATTTACAGGAGAGGGTTTAAACACACTGTTTGCTACTGAGGTTGGAATTTCGAAGAGATTTACCTCTTTGCTTTGGTTTTCTGATGGTAAAACTTTCTGCCAGACCAGCTAAAATTGGTGCCTTGACCTTTCAGCTGCCCTACTGCTGGTTCACTGACTTTAGGGCTGCCCTGTCTTTGACCATAGGTTTCTTGGGTGCTGATCCCCCAGCACCACACCTTTCTGGTCTGTTTGTGCAGTTTATGTCTTCATGGTTAGCTTGGTTATGGGATCACAGGAGGGGTCAGTGCAAGGTGCTGCTGGATAGACAGTGTCATGTATTTACCTCTGTGAATCTGCAGACTCTCGTGTTAGCTCTGGAAAAGCAGATGCCGGCATCTCCCTCCTGACCTGGTGTGCATCCTGTGTGTCACTCCTGGCAGAGTAGGAGCCACAGATGAGCTTAAAGTAGAGCTTTAAACAGCATTTTAAATATGACCTCCATTCCTGCAGCCTGGAAAATTACATCTCCATAACCTCTATTGGAAAGCAGGTGTACAAATGCTTGGGACTGGGTCATACAGAGCAGAGACCATCTGCCCAAGAAGCAGCAGTGCTTGGGTATCTGGGGCAGTTTGTGGGGCAAGGGGGTTTTCCTGCACCCACACATCCCTCTGCATCCCTCCTTCTTAGGGAGGGCCCACACTCCTGCACCACTCACATGCCTCAGTAAGTTGGTACCTCTTGAGCATGCCTTGATTAATGGTGTTTTTTTGTCAGTCCTAAGAGGCCCCATTATGTCCCTTTGATGCTGCATTTTGCACTTACCACTGTCACTGAGCTCAATGACTAATTTTCACAGGTCAAGGGAGAGGGACAATGGATCAGGCCACATTTGGAAGAAACAAATGAAATTTTGCTGCCACTAAGAGCACTAATTAAGAGAGAGGATCAATTTGAGTGTACAAAAGAGATAGTTTTAGGCTGCTGGTGTGTAAATGAGTGGTGTTGCTGTAGCAGAAAAGTTCAGTGTGTGCATACTTCTGCTGTAGCATTGTACTCTGCTGCATTTGATTGATTCTTCTGTGCTTATTCTTCAAGGGAAAACCAAGCATTTTCCAGCCTGCTGTGCCTGGGAAGGACAGGGACAGCAAACCTGCCAGGTCAAGTCATGACTGATCTCTGTGAGATGTTTTTGGCCAGGAACAGGAGCTTGTGTTTCTTCAGTTTTCTTGCTCATGTTGGAGCATGGCAGTGCAGGTTGCTTGGTGGCTTTTGAGTGTAGTGCATGGCATTCCCTGCCCAGCTCTGTGGGCAGGATGATGCCCATTTTCATCTCAAGCCGTAGCTCACCCTACCAACGATTCCACCGCTTGCTGAAATTCAGGAACACTCTGATTTGAAGGTGTTGGAAAGGGAAGGGACACAGTGAACTTTGATCAAGGAGAATGTCATGGATTCAGAGAGGAGGACAAGGAAAACTAAGCTGCACAAGCTGGATCCATGGCTTCACTAAGCATTGAAAAAGTGTAATTCACGTTTTCCTAAGCCTTAACGTACAACAAAACATCAGGGCTAATGTGCATTTGGGATGGGCTGGTTGCAAATGTCCAGGTGCCCAGACTGTGCCAGTCAAAATTAGTTTGCAAATGGCTTTGGTAAAATTGTGTCTATTTTTGATTGGACGTGCTTTGGGTAGAAAGGTAGGAATATCAACTGGAGTATTCTTTTGCCACGAGGTTCTCCAGGGCCTTCAGGGTTCCCATGAAACAAAGCCTAAATGAATTTGAATCCAAACAGATTTATGGTACCAATCAAATCTCCAAAATGATCAGGTGGAAGCAGCAGTCTGTCTCATTTCCCCTTGTTATTTGGTGGTTGCCCACAAACATATTTTTCCCGGCACCTCAGCATCTTCTCTAGAGGGCAGTGGGACCTTCAGCCTCAGTCCAGAGGTTTGCTCTTGAACTGGGCTCTTGTGGTGACGTTGCCCCGAATGGCCAAGCAGTGCAGTCACAGCCCTTTGGGCCCCAGCATGGCAGCTCTGTCAAGGTGAGGGTGCTTGCCAAGACACTTCATTTCCTCAGAGCAGCATACCTGTCCAACTCACCAGAGTTTCCCACGGCAACGTGTACAGGGCAGGAGGGAAAGTCCTGACTGCATCTTTCATTAGTGATCCTAAAGCTCAGGAGAAGAGACAGGGCCCCAAGGGGGTCAGCTTGAACTATGTCTCAAAAAAAAAAGGGAGGGGAAAGAGAAGAAACAGTCTTCAAATGCTGGACTGGCCATTGGAAAGGTGATAACAGAAAGAATCCTTTTTTAAAGCTTTTTATCATGACCAAAGAGAAAACAGCTTTCTTGTCCCTTGGGACATCCATAGGTGCTGTAGAGTTTCACTAAGGCTCAAGCTCTGCAGGCACCCACCACCTCTAAATGACAGGGACTGGTCAAAATCCTAAATACCGAGTCTGGTGCTGCACTTAAAGGATCTAGACTTGGCAGTTTGGCCAAAGCAGTGTGCTGCTTGATGCCTTGCCTTGCCTGGCTCTTGCTACTGATCTCATGGAACTGTGTATCTCTAGGAATTAGGGATGGTGGCATTGGTCCTCCCAGGATGTTCCCATCCCCACTGGGTTTGGGGGCACACTGCCTGCACACTGTTCTTACCAAGCTGGTGCAGGGGGCCCTCAGCCCACTTGAAGGTGCCAGAGCTCGTTACCAGCACAGGCAGCTCCTTCCCAGCGCGGTGGGGCCGGGCAGCCCGGCTGCCTCGGGGCTGGGTGCTCTGTGCCTCATCGGGGATGAGCACTGCGGGCACTCACACCACTGCCAGCTGTCGATTTGCATGAGCATCCTGGCACTGACTTTTCTGAGACCTTTGAGCTTGTGGCCATTCAGGAACCAGCCAGAGAAGTCAGAAGATCTTTCATGGGAAAACAGAAGTCCCAGCACCGTATATATATGTAGAAGTCTCTTAGAAAAGGAGTTTTACAAGTGGCATGGTGTAGGTGCACAGGAGATGTTGCTGTGCTGGGGAACATGTATGAGCATTTCTGCTTTAGACAGTGGTTTGCATGTGTTTGAAGCACCTCGATGATTCACACTGCTGCATCCCGTGGGGAAAATGGATTTGTTCTCCTACAGCTCCCTGCCCAAGGGGAGCATGCTTAATTTTCCTTTTACTAACTAGGTTCTCCCAAGAATGAGAGATTACCTGATCTTCCAAAAGCATTTCCAATGTGTGGAGAAGTCTGGATGACTCACAACTTTTAATTAGCTCTCCTGACAGAGGCAGGGATCCCTCCCTTTCTCCCTCCTTCCCTAACAGAGAGGTGGTGATTAGAATTACAATGAAGATAATCCAAACTGTATGTGTAGGGTTTTCAGTAAGCGGAGAACAAAGCAGGACATCCATCTGGTGAGTGTGAGCCCATAATACCTTTCTGCTCATTTCTCCAGTGCAACAGGAGCTGCTTGGGACGGAAGCAAGCTCATTATTTTGGAAAGGCTTGCTGACACGCAGAGCGGGGCTAGCTTGTAATCTCCAAGGCACTGAAACCGCTGCTCAGGAAGCATTGCTTTTAATTTTAAGTCTACCTTTGTATTTCTTCTTGTTAAAATCTGCAGCAATGAGGGATACCGGCCTCTTCTGAGCCTGTCCTTAATTAGTGTGTGAAAGAGAGATGCCCTTAGTTTTAGCAAGGCTAATCAAAGCTGTAAGGGAATTTTAAAAGGCAGCCAAGCTAAGCCTGTCCTGTACAAACATTCCAGCAGCAGTGAGGAAATTCATTAGCTGGGGACAGCCTCCTTTTGGAGAGATGCTATCTCCCCTCTCTTAAAATCTTCTCTGTCTGACAGAGCTTCTGCCTCAAAACTCCAGCTTCCCTTTATGTCCTGTCCTTGCAGTGGGACGCTCGCCTGTGCCATGGGATCAGCTTTCCCATGCTGTGCCCCCAGCAGGCAGGGAAGAGGCAGAGTTTACAGCAGAGAAAAGCAGTGTTGGGGCCTCAGCCTCGGTGCTACTGTGCTTTACGGTCAGCTGGGTTTTGCCAGGCTGCTCCAGCACAGAGAGAGGACGGGCGCGCTGTGAGAAAGGAACAACAAAAAGCCGTTGTGGCGGAGCAGCCGGCGCTTCGAGCTGCCGCTCGCCTCCGTGCCTCGACTCCTGCCATGGCAACAAGTTCATCCCTAGGCCAGGACAACACTCGGCTGCAGCGTGGCAGAGTGGCCAGGAGCCGCTCCAGCCTCAGCATCCGCAGCAGCACCCAGGGAGACAGGAGGGATGGGGCGAGGTTTCATGCCAGCTTCAGAATTCAGGCTGGTGGTTTCCTTGCCTCAGAAGCGCTGGAGAGCTGCACGGAGATCCTTCCAAAGTCACCAGCTGGGCAGCACCCGTGTGCAGAGTCGTGATGGCTCTTGCCCTCCAACACAAAGAGCTCAGCAAGGAAGATGGAGAGCCCAGATCCAAGGAAATGTTGGCCAAACACGAGGAATCCCTTCCTCTTATTAGTGTTTCAAGCACTAAAAAAATCCCCCCAGCGTACCAGAGCCAGGCACAGCCTTTGCTTGGAAGGAAATGTCTTTTCAAGCCGGGATGCCAAAGTTGCCGCGGGCAGCCCCGCGCGAGCCAGGCGTGCCGGTGGAGTGCAGCTGGTGCGGCTCAAAGGGAAAATACCATCAGCTGTTGAATGGCAGAGATTTGAGACGTCACGCCAAGGCTTCGCCTTTTGATTTTGTGAGGCATGCTGTGAAATTCATAGGTGGAATATTTCTAGGGAGCTGCTTTGCTTCCTGTAGAAGTGAAGTGGAAGAGTGGAAAAGAAATGATTTTGTATTGACAGTTTCCAGTGTTAAAAAACTGGTCTGAGGTGTCTCTTCATGCCCAAAATTGTAACACTTGCTCTGGGTTCTTAATATTAAAAAATAAGAAATTATTATTATTTCCTTTAGGTCACCTATTGACTTCTGCTGATGCACTTAAAAAATGTTCCCAGCATTTGTGATTCATGAGAGAAAAAGAAGCTTGAAAACATCTCGCTTTTAGCATAACGAGAGCTAAGGTTGACAGAACTGTGAAATCCTGGAAGTTGGGGCTTCACGGCATTGCCAGACATCAGAAGGTCCTTGATGACATGATGAGAGCTGGGAAAGCTGAATAAACTGATGAGCTTCTTCCATTCTGGTCCCTTGTCATGTAAATAGGCTCCAATCTGCATGTCAGATCCCTTGGGGAAAGGAGTGTAATAACATTAAAAATAAGGCAGCAAAACCCCCAAGGTGTGTGTGTGTGTGTGTGTGTGTTAGCAATCTTTAAGCAGGCAAAAAAAAAAAATGCTTGGAGGAGTTTGGATGGGGTGAGAGGACTCCTCGTTACCGCTCTGCTTCGAATGCAAAAAGGTGACTGCCGTGGCTTTAAAGAAAGTATTTTAATGCTACATAAATATAATTGCTTCGATGAAATGTCTTTAGCCTCCTGAGGGAAGTTGTAGTCTGTAAGCCTTTAGATATGAATGGACGACTCTGTAATTGCTATTGTTTCAGAGACACATTAGGAAGGCCTAATGCTGATCATTCCTGGCATGTTGTGGAAGCATGGAGTAATGGCAATCCCAGGCAGCAGGCAGGGAGAGGGGATTAGTATGCATTTTGCAGGATGAAAAACTGACAAACGCTTCAGGACTGGAAGTTTTTCTCCTAATTAGATTGTGGGCTTGTAAATTGCATTTGATTTTTTTTTTCTTCCCCCTTTTCCTGCTGATATGCAGAGTGAAGGTATCTAATTCTTGGCAATTTAGGCTTTGGATAATGAGCTTGAAGGCAACATCTCAGAGGAGTGCAGAATTGATGGGTTAGTACATCAGCTTTGGTTAATGCAAGCTCCTGATTCTGACAGGGTCCAAAACAGCTGGTTCAGAGAAAAGAGCAACATAGGGGTATTGAGAATCAGTATCTTTTTATTTTTAAAAAAATTATTAGTTAAACATGAGATATTCTGGTACATGGGTTGTGCTTCTGTCTCTGGACTGGGAGCAGCTATGTCAGAACCTGGGCTTAAGAGGTGATTTCTAAGAGAGAATTTGGGCTGTGTCCTGGTTTTGGAGTCTGTAAACATCCTGTTTTTCAACTTTTCTTCCCAGCATAGGGCCCAGGAAGGCTAACAGACTGCTCTGGCATGGTAAGCAACTTGGCAGGAGCTGAAAAACCTTACCCTATCACAGCAATTCTGACACTGCTGCTGTTTTTCCTGAAGACAAGTGAAAGCAGGGTCCTGAGAGGCAGCAGTTGGATATTTCTTTCTGCAGGAATGTCTGTCAGGTAGAAGCCCAAAAGGAGGTGAATTTCTGTCCTTGGGTTGTGTGTGTCTTCTCTATAGTGCTGGTCTCACACTGTCCCATGTGCATCTCCAACATGCTCTCTGAAGTTGGTTACAAATGTTTGGGAGCTGCTACCCAAAAGATCAGGAGAGAGAGCCTGGAAACTCTTCTGGGAACACAAACCAGAAGAAATGGGGTTAGGTTCTTCATCATTGCCCTGTCCTTGTATAGGGATTGATGCAAATATCCTCATGTCCAGTGTACCATGAGCATCCTGTAACAGAACAGAAAGTAATAACTTAGTGATGCTTTCTCTTGAATGCTGAGCCTCAAGTAGTAAATCTTGGTTCTACTTGGGATTTATTTTCATTCTGGAGATTTCTACTGCCTTCAGAAACTTCATGTAGAAGAGTGGGGTTTTAGACTCTGAACTGTTTGATTTTAGAGAATTGGTTTTTTCCCCAGGGGCTTTTTTTCTTAATGAAGATGAGAGGAATCATGCAATCCTTGACATACGATAAATTGTCCCAGATTAATAACACACTATTTTTCACAGTGAAGATGATCCTGTCTTGCTGTAATTTACTCTCCATCCTGGCATGCTGTTAATTAGGATGAATACTTATGTGAAAAGTAAGTATTCTTTTAGCCAGTGCCAGCTTCCATAATAAGTTGCCCCAAAAATGTGAGGAACAAGCGGCAGTGAGTCAACGAAAATCCCGACGTAAATTGACTTTTTGTGTCCTGGCAGTGCTTGGCTGAAAGCCAAGGACAATATGAGCCTGGCATGCCAGAATTCACAGGCAAATAACACTTTTCCACTAGAGCATCCTTACGAGACACCCTCCCAGCAGCCGTCCTTCCTTGCTGCCACTCACTCCCTTGTGTCCAAGGAGGCTGTCGAGGCGCTGAGCGAAACATCTCGCTGTTGTGACGGGCTGCGATGAAAACATGAGTGACAGAGTGACATTTTGACAGCCTGACTTCAGGTTCCTGCTGCAAATGTAAATACGTTCATTTGAATCCAATTTACACAACCAGGAGTTTTTAATGGAAAATAAAGGGGGGGGCTGGTGCTTAAAGGTGACTTTTTTGGGTTTGAATCCAGGGTGTTTGTGGACTTCTTAATGGGTTCAGCTGCAAATTTCCATGGTGTTGTGAAGGTCAAAGTGATCTCCATCCTACTTTGCTCCAGTCATGTGTTTTTATATCAAATTGCTTTGTTTTCTTACAGTTTAATGCTAATTCCTGTCTGAGTTGAGAAATGTGGTTCACTAAATGTACCTATTGAGCAGCTGATAAAATTGAGCTGTAATCCCATCCTCCTTAAATCAAGGACTCTTTAACAGCCAATAGTCCATTTTATCTTTATCCTAAGGAGTCTAATCTGTTGCTCTTTCTGACTTGGAGACTTGCTGTGTTTTCACTGGAGAAGTCACTGAGTGTCTTGTCAGGTGGGAACAAGAATGGCTGAATTGCTCTTCAGACTGTGATTTATTTAGACAGTCTTGGCACCTTGGGGATTTCTTATTCCTTCTTAGTGCTCCTTGTAGTAATTCCTTCCTGAGATTTGGGTGAGTAGTACTGGAAGATGCAAGTTCCCAGGAAAACTCATGAGTGTGTTATCTTTGTAGGATTGGAAAGATACCAAAGTTTTATACACATCATTTGTTGTTTGGTTTCTGTGGTTTGTGTCAGAATCACCTTATAGCTACTGGTCCTAAAATTAGTGGTTTAAACCCTTGGTATTTAAAAAGTTTTGAAAACAGGTTTTAGGGGGTTGTTTTGTTTTTTAAAATTTATTTGTTTGGATTATTTTTACTACACATCTTTTAGTATATGGGGATTTTGTCTGTACAATACTCCATTCCTGGGTCTGTAACTGGATTGGATGAGTTATCTTGGCTAAGAACCAGAAAACCTTTAATTTTACCACAGCTGCAGAGACCACATGGACCTTGTAGCTGTAGGTGTTTGACTTGGGCTGCCTTAGGACAGGGAGGTGAGAGATGGGCTCCTAGCAAAGCCTGAGTTTCACACCTGGAGTTTTGTTCCTCCAGGGACTTCAGCAGCAAGTGTTGCTGTCTGTGCATGGAGAATGTAACCCAGGATTTTGAAGAAGTAGCAGATTGCTTCCTCCTTACACTGAGACCTGTGAACACCCATGAGGGATGCTAATTAAGCATCTGCTTCCTTCTCAGCTTTAAGTGAAAGGGTGGCAAGTTAAAGTGACAGTCAGACCTCATTTATCTTAATGAGGAGGGTCAGGAGTTTAATGGAGTTTTGCTTAGTGAGGGTGTTTCAGCCTACTTTGTGTTTGTTTGGGAGATATCTCTGCATTTTAGGTCTACAGGGCTTTTTAGCTTGGGTGGTTTGGCTGGATGGGATTCAAGGGCCTCTGCAGCCTTTCCTAGGGAGAGAGGTTTTAGGATAAATCCAGGAGGCTTTCTGGTGTGTCTGCTGTGATTCTGTAAACAATTGGGATAATGGTATAGTGAATTTTGCAGATGACTTTGCCCTGGCCAGTGTGGGGCTGTGTTGCATCCACCTGAGATGTGCAGTGCTGAGCGACAGTCGCTTTGAAGCTCTTGCCTATAACAGTTTAGACATTTAGCCAATGTACTTAGCAGATACCAGCAAAAAAGGGGGATTGTTTTTACATTCCAGAGTCTCACCTTGTACTTACCACTTCTGAGGTCTGTTTGACACCATGCTGACATATTTACAGTGTAACCTTACTGTATATAGATGGAGTAATCAGGCAGTCACTCAGCTCTGCAGCAACTAAGCAGAAGTAAAGCTCTTTTTACAAGTTCACGTGCAGCACCATGCTGTGTGCATAACCTCATTTCTCAAGCCTGTTTCCTAGGTATTGAGCATAGACTCCAGCAACACCTACCCCTTAATGGAGCAGAGCTCCAGCTGGCCTGTATCAGCACAGCTCCAGCCGAGAACAGCCCTCCATCTACAAAGGACTACGCCAAGATTAGCCAGGGAATTCATGCAGGGCCAGCAGAGCAGGTGAACAGTATCACTGTCTTCTTTCAGAGGGGACAGGAAGGAGTAGGAGGGGTGGGATGCTGCTGAGACAGTCCAGAGCTGTGCTGCAGAGCTGATGTGGAGTGTGAAAGCCTGCAGTCTCTTGATGGGGCTGCGTGCCCTGCCTGGGAAGGAATTCAGACCTGCTCTGCTGGAGTCATTCCTGCTCATTCAAAGCCAACATCAAAAGGTCCCATTCTAATTCGATGCTTTTTAACACACAAATGGTGGTAAGATCATTAATTATTGCACTTAAGCAGCTTCAGTGATTTAACACTTTGTGTTTGTGAGAGTCACGAGCTGGTGAAATCTTTCTGGTGCTGTATATAAGTGAAGAGCAGGGTGTTGCTAGCTGTTGAGGTTGGATGGTGCTGCAAGCAGCCAGCAACTCCCTGCTCTCCAAAGAGCTACATCTGTGCTGGGGTATAAATTCCATTTGGCCCAGAATATTTTCATGTCATGGCTTGATGGCCTGTGAGAGCTCTCTGCTCCTGCCTGGCTGCCCAGGTAGGTAGGTAGGCAGGATCATGTCTTTTGGAATAGTATTTTCATGCGGTGGGAGTGTGGAGCACCTTGTCTCATCAAGACAGATGTTTCTGAGGTCTCTTGTTGATAAACCTCTGTTGGAATCTCTGTTTGTGAGGTGTTCAGCAGCTCTAACAGTGTTGGTTTTCCTCCACCAAGCACAATGCAGTGGGACTGGAGTAGGGAGCATTCCCAGGAGATGTTGGCTTGAGGCAGAGGTGCCTTGGCTTTAGCATTTTTGAAGCTGAGGAATTCTGCAGACAGCTTGTAGCTGTTTTTGCAAAACATGGCTGGTGGGCAACAGGAGAGCCAAGTGGTTATTTTCCATCCAGCCAGGTTTTGTCACCTACCACTACCCCATGAGGAGAGAATATCCCCCCCTCCTCCAGAGTTTGAGACCTCATTGTTCCCAGCACCTGAGGCATGCAAAATCCTCCTTGCCATCCTGGAGGAAGGGTCCAAGGGTAACCATGGCTGATTAGTGAGCCCTGAGCAAAATATGGGCCAAAAACTCACACACATTACTGTGCAGGGAGAGAAACTCCCTGAAGAGAGGGTGCAGTCCTGCCCCAGACATCAGTGGCTATGACAGCCTTGCTTCCATGGACTGTGACCACCCAGCAGAGCAGGGCTCCAGCTGGGAGGCTGGAATTGGACCTGGGATAATCACACTCTCCGTCTGGGTTTGTGTTCGGCGCGCCGGGGGGACACATCCCTTGCTGCACTAATGAGACAAGGCATATGTGACATTTTTATGATTCCTTCCCAAGCTATTTCCTCCAAGTTTTTAGTGTTAAATTGAATTGCTTCCCCCAACCCCCCAGTGCTGTTGGGAAAGTCATCTGCAGACAGAAGAATGATGCAGAGATAATGCTCCTGGGGTCGGTCTGTCTTGACTTTATAGCTCTTATTTCTTTTCTTTAGGGCTTCTCTGACTTTTTTCCAGGCACAGACACATCTCTGTGGGCATTTCCCTTGGCCCTGCATCCCAGCCCAGCACATCATGGATCACACTCACCCCACAGCCCTCCCGAGGCTTTGTTGCAAGAGGTGTTTTGGAGCAGATGTCCCAAAAGAGCATTTCCCAAGTTCTCACCCCACTAGAGATATTCTCAAGAGAAACATGCTTCAGTTTTATAATGTAGATGAGCCTCTCTTTTTTCTTTCTTTTTACTTTTTTTCCCCTCCAGTTTCCAGCCCCAAAAGTAGTCAGTGAATTCTAAGGCTTGAGGGAAGCAACCACACAAAAGCCTATTACAATCCAGTCACATTGTGCAAGGTGAGGATTTGCAATTTTAAGCAGAGGGAGAGGGAATCGTCATGATCAGTACATATAATACCTAAAGTACCTATAAATACAGATGTTTATTTATATAAGCTTCTCCCAGCACACAAGTTCCCTGTCTGGCTTGGGTTGCCAGACCACCCTGTCCTGCACAAACAAATGAGTTAGAAAGTCCGAAATTCCATCCCTGCCTTTCGGGGCTCCTCTGGGGAATTCCTGAGTAATGGAGGTTGAATTGGGTCACAAGGGCAGCAGGGAATAAATCTTCAAAGGTTAGCTCTGGCATGAAGTCTCCTTTTTTAGGCATGTGAGGGATTCTTTTGTTTTGCTTTGTTTTCCAAAGGTCCCCCCCGGCAGGGGAACAATACCTCACTGGGGCCAAGCCTGGCCGGGCACAGCCCTGCAGCATTGTCCGGGGGGCCGGGGAGGGGGCTGGGGGGAGAAATGACATCTTAAAGAATGGTGCTTCTTCTTATGGACACTTAGTAGATCAGTGTGCATTCAATTAACCCTATAAACCGTGCAAGGTCCAGGGAAAGCGCCTTTCAGGCATTATGGATTGAAAGTATTAAGGGGGATGGGGGGAGAGCTGTTGGTGAGTCCAGTTTAAATAAAGCCCCATTAGGCAGGGGCAGTGTGCTGGGGGTGGAGGAAGGGGATGTTTTTCCTCGGAAAATGAAATTCATGCACGGTCTCGTGTGCTGGTCTGGATTTTCTGTCTAAAGTTAGGAAATCCTTGCACAGCTCAGGCTGGGTGTCTTGGTTAGACATTTGGTCCAACTGCCTTTGGGTTTGCTGGCTCAGGAGTGAGAATGTCCTACCACTAGAGACTGTTTTGGTAGGAAAGAAGATTTTACATTACTATTTTCTTCCTCCTCAAATTTTTGCTCAACCCTGCATTGTGTCCTAAGGCCTCAGCTGTATTAGCCTGTGGGACATCCCTGACCTTTCTTAGTGCATATTTGATGGTCCCCAGGGTAAAAAAACATCTAAATGCTTCTGTGAAGGACCAAAACACCTTGGTTTTTACAGTTGTGCCTCTGACATCTTGCAGGATCACTACAAGACACTGATGTGTTTTGAAAATACAATATTTGCTCCTATGAAGGTTTGGAGGTCAAATTTTGAAACTTTTATGTGCCCCATCATTCAGCCCAAGCCCTAGTGTCAGTGTCAGTCAGGGTTGATTAGCCCCTCCAGGATGAGAGAAATATTGTGAGCAGAGAGATGGAAACAGCCAAATTTCTTTCAGTGCATATGGCTAATATTCACCTGGAGAAATCCAACCCATTTGTAGATATTAAACTAGACACAGTAATAAGTTCAGTATGTTTTTCAATTTACTTTGCTACAAATAGATTTAATTTACCAACTGCAGAGTTTTAGATGGAACTGCCTATATTCCTGCCATTTTATGCTATGTTCTGAATATATTATATGTAAAGTTGTAAATTAATAGGCCTGTTTGTGATTTGTTGCACATATGACATGGACCTGCAACTAAATTAACAGTGAAGTTTTAGTGTTGCAGAGTTTAATTATATTTGCAGATGAATTAGCATCTAATTCCTCCAACCTTTCCTTAGTGGGAAGTACACTGGAAATTATTTTTTCCCTGAAGATGAGAGTATTTTGTATTGTTCTGGGAGATGATCTGTGAGATCTGCTGCTTAAGACTTGCAGCTCATCTTGGACAACATGATGTGGGCTGAAGAGCCTGTAAATCCAGGCTGAGCCTGTTAATTGGCTGTTTTAGGTGGGATGTTTCCTGAATTGGGCCCAGATTAGTCCATGTCAGCTGTGCTGATGTGTGTCAGTTGTGAGTGAATTCCTGATTGCTGGAGGTGCCATCATATTGTTGAGCCAGAAATGTGGACTTGTGGAGCTGCAAAGCAAAACAGTCTGATTTTTGAACAAAACAGTACACTTAAAGTAGCTGTGGTTTTGCCTGCTAGTGAAGTCTGGTGGTGCCAAATAAGGAGGGTATTCTCCCTTTCTCCCTTTGCTCTGTATTGGTTTCCTAAGGAAATAGCACCTAGGTAACTGCTTTATTCTGGGGAGTGCTACAGAGCTTGATGCTCAAGTGTTTGGCTTCTTGGAAGAAAAGAGATGCTGTAGGGCTCAAAGTCCTGCCCCAAATGCTTCCCTAAAATGTGCCTTTCCCTCAAGGAATAGGTACATACAGACCTGGAAACTCTTTGAGGTGATGTGTCTGTGGAGACTGGCATCTGTGTGGGTTCCTGCCAGCACCCTGGGGCTTTTCAGGGTCTTTAGTGCCCATCTCCCTGTAGTCTCCAGAAGTGTTAACTTTTCTGGGATCAGAGCCACAAAGTCAACACTTGGTGGCATTACTCTCAGCTGTGAAGTGTGTAGGTGCTTTGCTGCTCCACTGGATTGAGGGCTCTTTGCACAGCACCTTTGGAAGCTTCCTCCATCCTTGAAGTGTTAGTAGCATCTGTTGAGTTTTTATGAGCAGCTGGAATGATATAATGAAGCCTTGCTTTATTAGCTCTTCTTAAAATTATTCTGACCAAACTAATGGTTTGCTTTCTCCCTGCATTGCACCGATTCACTTTTAAATAGCACTGAGCCCTTCCCTTAATTTAAAAGTAGCTTCTAAGTGCATCACAGTGCAGATCACATCCTAGAAATAAATATTTCTTCTTTCCTGAACAAATATAGACAGAGTCAGCAAATATGAAGCATCTCTTTTTCCTGTTGTCACAAAACTGTGGCATTCCTGAGATTGATCTGTGCTTGCTCGAGGGTGTGCTTTAACAGGAACACGTTTGGGATATAAAGTGGGGAAGGCTCTCAACAGCTTTTAATTGGAGTTGCTGCTTTTGATGGGGCTGCACTAATTTCCAGTGGCTTCAAAGCTGGCGGGGAGTGAGGAGGGCTGGTGAAATCCCAGCTCCATCCACAGTAGTGGCAGGTTTGCTGCTGCCTCAAAGGGACGCGGTGTGACGCCGCTGCACTTTGGGGAAAAACAAGAATTAAATCCAAACGACACCAATCCATGCACTGCGGCTGTGTGTATGAACTGGAATTAAAATTTGTGTCTGTCACTGCCTAAGAAAGAAATCTGGGCCATGATGAGAGTTTGTAAGGGGAAAACTGAGCTATTCCCCCCCCAGAATCACTTTCCTAAGCCATGCCTGGTTGCCAGTAGCTTCCTGTCTGTTGTTAGTTTTTCTTTTCAAATACAATTTAGTTTCTGCAGGCCAGTGGCTTTTAATGATTTCCTTTGAGCCCGTGCATCCTCTGGAGCAGCCCTCTTCTCCCTTGACATTTGATGTGGGAATGTGTACATCAGTATTGTTACTTAAACAATACCCTTCAGGCAACGATGCTGGGCCCTCAGATAAATCACAGATTAAAATGAGGCAGAATTGCTTGATAAAAAGTCTGTAGTGTGCTGGCATGCAGGGAACAAACTGCATAGAGTCCAGGTAATGGGAAATTTGGGGTGTTATCTGAAGACCCTGTAATTAATGAATAAGAAACCTGTTTACTGTGAAAATAGATGGGAGAGTTGCTATAATGCCTTTCTGCTTTGAATGCTGAACAAGTATCTCCAGAGGAATAAAAGCTTTAGCAGCTCAAAGTCACATCTCAACCAGAAAGGCAGGCTGGAGATGGCGCTGAGCGTCTGAGCTGTTTTGCTTTTATGAAGAATATGAAATCAGCCTTCCTTCTAATAAACACCTCATTTATTTTCTTTTGGCTCCTAAGCGATCTCGTTTGCAAATCGTGGTGCAGACGGAACAATTAGTGGATTCGATTCGGTGCACATGCCATTGCCAAGCAGGAAACGAGCACGCCGGGCATGAATAGCATCAATCTGATTTTCAGGCATGTGCAAGTATCTGGCACTTCAGAGAGCTTTGCAAACAGGCTGTACTTCTGGTTTTCCCCTCTCTTTCCCTTCCAGTCGTGCTGCTGCTGCATTTGTGTATTACAAAAGGCTCATCACTTCCCTGTTAGGGCTGCTGAGGCTTGGTGGGATTTTACCGTGCTCAGTATTTTATCCCAGCTATTTTCCACGTGTGGAAAAATGCACCCGTGCAGGTATTGGCATTGCAGCATGCACGGGGAAGGGGAGAGCTGTCCCTTTAACCACGCAGAGCATGTGGCTGTTTTTAGTTAGAGCTCTTTTAGCGAGTTGTCTCAGCACATCAGGGCCCCACTTTCATCATGCCTGGCTTTTTTTTCCCCTTCTCTTTGAGTCCTAGAAGTCAGAGGCCACAGGGGGGGTGACAGAAAGCAGTGACCTCTGCATAAGCGAGGGACCAGATGGCCACTCCTCTTCCTCTGAGCCTTTCTCCCCTGGCCCCAGGGCACAGATCTGTGACCTTCGCTTTAACTGAATGCCCAGACTGTGTGACTGGGGCTTTGACATGCTCTTTAATAGGCATACATTATCCCTCCATTGCTGAAAGCCCAGAAAACTGGGTTCATTTAGATGGAATTTAAGTAAAACTGTTTGGATTGGTCTTGCTATCCCCTAGCTGCCTCCTGCTAAATTGTTGATCTTAGTGCTAATGAAGGGAAATGCACTTACAGACAGTCTGGGAAGCATTTGATTTGCAAAGTTGAGCAAAACCCAGTGTTTTCTGACAAATGAGGTGTGCACTCATGGTGTGAGCTCACTTGTGTGCCCACCCACAGCACTAGCAATGCTTTGGTACTCTGATCACATCAAACCCTTGCCCTCTGCTGCTGGACTGGGTTTAGTTTTGCTCTAAAGTGTCTCTCCCAGTTAAAGAAAACTTCTGATGTTAAACAGTGGCAGAATGTGGGTTGTAGCCTCTCCCAGCATTTGCAGGCACAAGGGGGAGATGTAATCACTAATACTTAATAATTCTCAGTTCCAGCCTTACACGTTGGTCTGATTCCAAGTGAGCCAAGCTAGAGCATTGCTGTGTGGTAACATCCCATGGTACTGAGCACAGGATTGCTGAGAATGGGGAAAAAGACCCCGAGGAGGAGAGGTTGTACTGGACCAACTGAAAATGGAGAAAAGACTTTATTCTCTGAATTTGAAATCAGTGTGGTTTTTCTCAGCACCCCAGTAACTGAGAAGTCCGTCTGATATTTCTATCTGGTCCCGTAGGTGTTATTAGAGGAGGCCAGGCTCTTGTTAAAGCAATTTGCATAATGGTAGCTGTGCTCTTTGGGAATGTCCTCGGGAGAGACTGGAAATGCACTCTTTTCCAGCACAATGGAAATTCAGAGTTATGTTTTTCTGCTAATGACCTGCAAACATTGCTGCTGATCAGGCATGGATGGCCTCCAACCTCTGCCAGGCAAGCGGATGCTGAGGAGGGGGTTTATTAATGCCTACCATTTCCGAAGGGTTAAGCACATGAAAGTTATTCCAGGAATTTCCTTTCCAGGGCAGACCTAGGGAGGTAGGTATAAGCAAAGGCCAGTTCAGCCCTGCTGAAAGTGATGGATGCAATTCTCTTTGAAGTTCCTGGGAGCTGCACTTCCTTGCTGTGTGGCTGAATTGAATCCAGAGATCTTCAGCTGAGAATCTGTAGCCACAAAACACGGTTTTGTGACATCTGCTGGGGTTCATCAGCTACTGAAGGTGGGAAGGGAAGAGCAAAAAATTTTCCAGGAATGCTGGTGTGGATGATAGCCGAGGTTTGACTGCTTGCAGCTCATGTTCCTGTTTTCAATTAAATTAGAAAGTATTTGTGGATGAAGTGACCCATTAGTTGGGTAATAACACTACCTTATCACGCCTGCTTATCAGTATTAGTTATGCACTATAAAACCCATCCCAAAGCCCTTGGGGGAATCAATTAAAGTGGAGGGGGCAGCTCTGTGCACATGTGTGATGGAGCTGCCGTGAGATGCATGGGGCACATTTGTGCACCAAACTGTTGCACTTTTGGGGCAGAGAGTGTTTCTGAGCTTGCACACGAGCCCTGCCTGTAAGCTGTCAGCATTACACATCTTTGTGGCCTCTACCAGTTACTCTCTGAGCAGAAGACACAGGCCATAAATTTGCTGATTATGTGCATTTAGGCAGAGTAGCTCCCTTAATGGCCTTTACGATAGCTGCAGCCGCCAGTGATGGAGTTTTTGCATCCCCAGCTTCTAATAGTAGAGGGTTGCTTATTCATGCTGTACATCCTGTTAAATAAATCTGAGCCAGTGGTAACTGATTGCTGATATTAAACTGCAGAGGAAGAGATTAAAAATATTTTCTCTGTCTGTTTGGAAAGCTTTGGAGGACTTTGTTCAAGTGTAGTGGTTTGTTGTGGTTTTTTTTAAAGAGGAGGTAGGCAACACTGTAAGAAAGTCTTGTCTCTCTTTGCCAGTGTTTGAGCTGAACAGCAGGTAAGGGAAACCTGATTTAATGACATATCAAATAGAGAGCTGCTTCTCATCTGATCCCTCTTTGAAATGCTGCTGATGAGTGATCAGTGCCTGTCTGCATCAATAATTACACCTTATAAAGAATTTAGACTCTGGTGGCACAGGGAGCTGTGGTGGCTGATCACCTGGAAAGGGCTTGATTTCCAGGTAAAATCTCTCAGTGTAATGATTGAATCTGCTGAGGTTTCAGTTGGCCAAAAGGAGCCAGAGAAAATCAACCATCTCTGGAGCCTTTCAGGGCTGCAGTGAAAGGAGAAACGTGATGGTTTGACGTCCATTAGGCTGCAAAATGGCCTCAGCCAGCAGCAAGGAGAGGTCGGAGGGGAAAGCCAAAGTGTGGGGTGATGTGGGGCTCCTCACCACAACCCCTTCATCCCCCCTCAGCCTCCCCTGGGGCTCAGCTCTGAGCATCCTCTCCCTGCTTTGAACCCGAGGAGCCGTCACACCTTAAGGTCAGGTGAGGGGGCCCGGCAGTGGGTAGGGGGAGGTGGAGGGAGCAGGATGTCATTTTGTCATTAGCCAGGCTTCAAAGGCAGGCAGGCACCAGGAGGGGGGAGAGGAGCTGCAGGGTCAGGGGGGCTGTGAGCCCCTTGCCCAGCCTCCCTGCAGCCAGCTCACCTGGTGCACAGCTGCTCCGGGAGGAGGGAGCCCAGGAAAGCAGAGGGCTGGAGGAGGCAGTGTGTGGAGAGCCTTTTACCCCATAGCCTGCCAAATTCAGTGTGCAGATCTTCCATGGTACTGGGATGATGGTGTGAAGTCCTGCCTGTGTTAGAGTGGCTGTTCAAAGCATAGCCCCCATGGAGCACTGCTTCCTAGAATGATTCAGTGGGTTTGAACTGTTGCTGTTTGGCTTGGTGAGCAGTGAAAAGGATGCAGCAACAAATTTCTTTCATGCAGAAGAGAAGTAAAAGCCCTTTCTTAAAGAATTAAGTCACACTTATATAGAGTAGATTGTGGTAGTAAGGATAGAAGTGATTTCATTGGTGCAAGGCAGGTGACGCCCCGGTAAACATGCTTTCACAAAAACATTACATCTTTCACGGACTCTGCAGGTGCATAATCACTGTTATAATTCTTCCTTTCATGTTTTCCTTGTGCAGCCTGAGAAATCCAAGCCTGCTTTTTCCCTTGCAATCACCAGAATCCCCACTGAATGTCTCTTGGAGACTCTGGAACGTGATTTTAGCTGGCTGGGGGTGCTCATGTTGGAGACTAGTCATAAGGCTCCATGCCCTTGTGTTCATACATCCTACTTTGGATAGCCTTCCACTTTCCCAAGTCATGTCCAACCCCAAACAATCAGCAGAGTGGGTTAAAAATTCCAGATTGCCAGAGGATAAGAAAATTACCCTCATTTTGGTGTTCTGTGAATTTGTGCTATGGATGTTTAAGAATACTTGGGGTCCCTTCTCGGCAGCCACCAGGGATGGGTTTGTTTATTCCAATAAGTCAAGATCCTCCTTGGTCCCCACAAGTGGGGCTGGGGAGGAACTCTGGTGTCTGCAAGGCTGGAGATCAAAGCACATATGCTGGCAATACTGGGAGACTCCTGGGATCAGATGTCTTTGACCTGCAAAATCTGAGGGTCCTGATGCCCAGGGCACATCGGAAGCCGATGGGATGAGGGGCAGCAGCTTCAGGAGCAGCTGGGCAGTGCATGGAGCAGCCAGAGCCAGCAGAAACATGGCACAGCTCTCAAGCTCCTTCCATCCTGCAGCCTGATCAGCCTTGTGTGCTGGTAATTAGGATGTTTGCTGTCATTTCTATGGGTGCGACAATGCATATTCATCAAATATGTAAATTAACACATTAAGCTATTTGCATAAATCTGGATCCAACAGGATGGTGGAGATGAATTGCTGTAGAGCAGCTCTGTAAGTGATTCCCTGATACACGTGTCACACTGAGTTCTGCACACCCTCTGTGGGTGCTTTGGTGATGCAGAGCAGGGTCCTGCACACTCTCCATGGGTGTTGCAGAGCAGGAACTTGTTTGGGTTAATTAGTGCCATAAGTCCAGGCATCCTCACCTGTGGAGCAGGATTGCAGCTGAGTTTACAATGGCAGCCCTCAGGTGGCTTCTCCTCCTGAGCGAGGATGGGCTGGAGGGGTGGGCAGGCAGGTAAAAATTTATCCCTGAAAAAAGCAAAGCTGCCTGTGCACTAAATGTGCTGGTGGTCTCCAGTGAACAGTAACACACACATGGTTTGCTTGGGCAAACTCTGAGCCTTGAGATTCCCACCAAACCCTCAGCACAGCCACTGCCTCCAACACATCTGGTACTACCAAAAGGAAAATACATAAGACCTGTAACCCTTGCCTGCAGTAGCTTAACAATACCTCTGAGTATTGCTTCAAATACATATAATAAGTCTGAACTAATAAAGTAACAAGTTTATGAGCTTTTTAAAGATTTTACTAGATGAACAGAGGGCCTAATAACATCATTCAATTTCTTAATATAAACAATGTATTTGCTGTGGCCTCTTAAAATATTCCTAACTTTAACTGCAGAAAATCCAGCGTATGATTTATATTTCTGGCTGCTGGAAGCTCTGGCTTCCATTATCTGTGTATGCTGCAAATCCAATTATGTAATATCATTGAGATAAGGCGTGTAATGCTTTACATCTAATTGTTCTAACATGCAAATTTTTTCCAACGCTGGTGCATGTTGGATTAAGAGGAAGGCAGGGCTGTGTCCCATGTTGTCTGGGTGGACTGGGGCTCTCTGCAGGCAGTTGGATGTGTTGACCTGGATGTGTTTTGTGCAAGGTCTCTGAGAAGCTCTGTGAGAACTATAAGGTGATGTTGTCTTTTGGGTCAAACAGCAGCCCCTTCCTGAATGGGGAGAACTGTGTATGGCTGCAGAATATTTCACTGATCCAAACATTGTGACTCATTTTTTTCCCTATGCCATGGGATTTGATTATTCCTGTGCTTCCGTATGAATGGAACAGTTTGTCCACAGCCTCCTTGCCCTCCCCAGGGAGCAGCTGTGAAGTCAGGGTGTGGGCTGGATGTACCCCTGCTGACAGGCCAGGGCACCTGGTGGTTCACTGTACAAGATCCAAATTTCACACCCATTTTCTAGGTGGTTTTCATAGGTAGGAAAGGGACCACAGGCCTAAGTTCTGGTACATCTTGTTAAACAGCAGCTTGTGTGCTTTGCCCCTTAGGTATTATCATCACTGTCTGAACATCCTTGGACACGTGTGTGCTCATCCAAGACTGTGCAGATTTAACTTCAGAGCTGGCTGTGTCCTTGTCCCTTCCCATGGTGGGGTCCCATGCAGCCTGCACACCCAGGCTGCACACCCAGGGCAGGCACAAAGCCAGTCAGGACTAAACTCAGATTTCTCCTGTTTCTTTCTCAGAATGCAACCACGGAGCATGTCCTGATATGGGAAGAGGATGGCATGGAAAGAGGGAAATGGATGTCATCTGGGAGACCCAAATTTTTATCCTTGGGACCAGAACAGACACATAAATATTTGCCCACATTTGCAGGAAGGCAGGCTTTGATGGCCTTGCTTGTTGACCACAGCACAAAGAAACATGGAGATGTGTCTAAAAACTAGGGGGTTTTTGATAGGATTTATGTTGTTCATGGTGGAGCTCGCTGGGGGAATTTAAAGGAATCATTTTAAGCAAAATGTTGGGGTTTTTTTGGCCCAATGCACTTGAATGCATGAACTTGTCCTACACATTGATTGGGAAGTGCAGGCAGAGCTGCTCAGCCTCTGCTCCTCCTTTTGGCCCCTCACACTGTCCCTGCCAGGTTGTGGTGCTGCTGTGGTGTTGGTGACATTGTCCAGATAGTGGTTCTGGTCCTGGTATTTGGCTCTTCTGAGGAAGTTTTCCACTGACTATCTTACAGCCACTGGGCATTGTGCTCTGGACATGAATAGGTCCCTTTCAACCTTGTTTTATTCAACATCAGCAAAGCATGAAATTACAGTGGAAATGCTAATAGATTTCCTAACAACTTGGTATCTACTTGGGTGAAACAGTTATTTGTTGACTAATTAGTAAGTTAATTGTTTTATACTTTATTGAGGTCAGGTTGCTGTTTTAATGTAGAGGGAGGAGGTGTGGGCTCTTCTAAACAAGATGCTGCTTTAATGAGCAGTTACTGTCATTGGCAGGGCTAAAGAAGTGCAGGGAAATGGTAATGGTGTCTCCAAAGGACACATGTGGAGCCAAAGGGATGAGCTGTGGGAGCTGGGACAAATCCTGCTGGGTGCTTGGCTTTCTCTGAGACCATTAGCAGAGCAGCCTTCTCAGCTCCCAGACTGCTCACAAGCTTTGGGCATGCTAATTAAAACCATTCCTGACCAAAAAAAAAAAAAAAAAAAAAAAAAAAAAAAAGCATTTTGCAGAAATAAAGGAAAGAACTCTCCTTCCTGTAGTTTATGATTGAATGTATGAGTAACCTGGCCTTCTGGGGCATGAAGTCTTTTCCCTGGCTTGATTTATGTCATTAAAAAAAAAAGTTTCCTGTTCTCCTCCTTAGTAGTTTGCTTTCTCCTTTCTTCCCCCTCCTGACCCTGTGGTCATGACCAGGAAAAGTTTCCTGAATTTAGAAACAATCTTAAAAGATAACCTATGTGTAGATGGAGGCAGTAGCAGATCAATGGGGAAGGCTCCTCCAGGACATTTAAGCATATTGCTTTGGATATTTTTTGCCCTTCCATGTCCTTCCTGTATCTCCTTCCAATTAGGGCTTTGTTATAATGGTCTGCCTTGGCCAGTGCTGTCCTTTCTCAGTTGGAGCAGTCCTGGAGCTGTGGTGTGAGTCAGTGATTTTGTGCCCCTTCTCACACATAGGGAGGGATTTTAAAATGAAGGAGCTCAGAGTTAGATTAGATTTGAGATTAAATTTTTCCCTGTGAGGCCCTGATAGAAGCTGCCCAGAGAAGCTGTGGCTGTCTCATCCCTGGGAGTGTTCAGGACTGTTGAAGCCTGGGATAGTGGAAGGTGTCCCTGCCCATGGCAGGGGATGGAATGAGCTGGGCTTTAAAGTCCCTTCCAACCCAAACCATTCTGTGATTCTGTGATTGTTTATAAAGTATTATTCTGTGTTGGGTATCACAGGGAAGACCACGAAAAATGCTATAGCTTGCAGGCAGCCTGTTTTCTGCTGGATCTTCCTCCTTCCAGCTGGAAATACAGCGTGGAAATACTGCTACCTGTTCATGTATTTGTGTGCTGGTAATCCTGTACTTTTAAAAAATATTGCCTTAAAGTATCTCCAGTCTGCTCTGTAGTCTCCTCTGTTTTGGTCATACACCTGTAGCAGTTTGGCAGTCCTGGAAATGCAGAATTACAAGTGAGAGGTTTGTGTCCAGTGGGATGTGCAGGTAAATCTGACCAGTCTGTGCCCAAATTCACCCAGTTTTCCACTCCTCTCCTACTGTAAAATCAAACTGAAAAAAGCAGGATGGCTGTCAGTAAATAAAACCAGTTCATTAAATAAAAGAAAAAAAAAAACAAGAAAAAAAACCAACAAAACAAATCCTAAACAAGATAGGACTCAGACTCAGCAACACACCTCATCTTGGTTGCCTTTGTTTTTTTAGTTGCCTTATTTTTCAGTTGCCTGTTTTTGGGGGGTTTTTTGGGTTGGTTTTTTTTTTTTTTTTCTCAAATGGCCAGGTATTTTAAGTTTTGGTAGTGGTACTTTTCCTTTGCTGTATCAAATAACTCTCTGCATGGACTACCTGGCAAGAACAATCTCTGGGCAGCCAGGGAAAAGGAATAATTTTACTGCCTGCATCCAGGCGTGACTCCAGTGTTTCATGCCACCACCTGGGCTAGGATGGGCTGTGAATACAGATCATGCCTTTCCTTTCCCTATTTTTCTCAGGCTTCTCATTGGGAAAAGGGCCTTTGCTCAGAAGTCACCAGGGAAATGGTTATAAAAGTTTTATTGGTGAGGCAGAAAGATGTTTCCACTCTTGCTGTTCCTTGGGAAATAAGAGAAGGAAAGACAGATAATGTTTTGTCTCTTTATTAGATTGGGAAATCATCTATAAAGCAGAGGTGTATTTCAAACCAAGCCCCCCACGTCTCTTGTTAATGCCAACTCAGCAGCATCCAGCTGGGTGGATGAGGGGTTTGGATGATGTAGGACTTTGAAGGGATCCTGTTTTAATGGGATGAGAGCCACAGAGGAGCCAGATGTGTGGTGAGAAGAGCAGAGCCACCAGCCTGGCTGCCCTCAGCCCTTGCAGTTCCTTGCAGCAATGCTGCCAAGTGGTAACATTCACCTGTGATAATCTGCAGGCTGGAAAAACTCATCCTTGGGGGACGCTACCTGCCTGGTGGTAGAGCAGAGCCTGTGCATGCTCAGGGGGTGTTGGTAGGACACTGAGGGATGGCAGTGAACCGTAAAACGGCCTTAAAAGTGCCAAGTCCAAGTGAAGCTATGCGGCTTAAAATGTTTTATCATGTCGCATGCCAGGGCTATTAGTCCCCTTCTGTGCTTCTGTCAGGCAGCATGGCAACCAGCAGTGAAGTTTTATCAGATATTAAAACCTGCTTTTGAAATTTCTCTTAGAGCAGAATGCTAAATCAACCTCTTCACAGCAATATTTCTTTTTTTTTTTTTCCTTCTTCTTGTGCTGTTTCCTGCCTGGCAGCTTTACCTTTACTTCCATGCTCTCTCTCATTTTCCATCAGCTCTATCTGTAACCATTTTGTGTTTTATTGAGCATGAATGAATAGTGATGCCTTTTAGATGAGTGATATTTTCATCTGAAGATGCTTGTTTAATATAAGCCTCCACTCAGCTGTTACCCCAATGATGCTTTGTGTTTACCAACAGATTATTTCAACTAGCTTGAATTTGGAAGCAAATTTTACATGGGGAGGTTTTCTTCCCTTCTCCTACCCCAGCAAAAATTCTGCTTTTCTTCTGGTGGGATGTTATAGGCCTGGAACACGCTTCAGAGGCTGTGTGAGCTGTGTAAGGGCTGCAGCTTTGCTCCTGGGGCTGAGTGTAACCCACGCTTACCATATGCTACCACCCTTCCCTTTAGGTAAAATGGGGGGTTTTCTGCCTCCTTGCAAATGATAGCAGAGACTGTAATCACTCAAGCTGTTGCCATGTGGATCTCAGTGCATTTGGGAATAAAATTTTCCATCTGTGGGAATAGGTTATGAATCTAAAGTCATTAGAAAGGGTCTGGGTTTACCCTTGGTGCTGTAAGCAGGATCTCAGCTGTCAGTGACAGTGATGGATCCCCAGATACCTGCTTGTTGCAAGGCATCACTGCCACCCCCAGAGGTTCCCTGGGCTGTGCAACAGCAGCTGGACCTGGGGAGGCAGAAATATGCCTCAGTTGTTAAAAGGTTTGGGTTTTGCTTGGTCTGAGGTTTGTCACAGCAATTCCCAGGAGGTCTCTGCTGGTTGAGCTCACTCTGGGAAGGTATGTGATGGTTTTTTGGCACTGATGATAAGTGCCACTCCTGCTTACAGGAACTGGGTTTCCATCAGTTCCATGAAGCCAATGATGGAGGACAGAAACAAAATTCCTTCCTGAAGGTTGACTTTTCTGTTTGCACCCAGATGGAGGAGGCAGATGTTTGTGCATTTCTCCAGCCAGAGCTGAGTCCCTTCAGAGCTCTGACCTGCATCAGATATGGATCAGCATCAGATGTCCCCAGGGTAGCACCTGGGAGCTTTTGGAGGCACAGTCATGTTAGGTGCAGGGAAAAGGAGGGATTGTGTGTCCCCCCCGGGCTGAAGATGCCCTCTCCATGCCTTGAGAGCATTGTGCACCTTTAACCCTTGGTGGTTTGTTCTCTTGATCCTCATGCAACAGCTGGCACGGGAGGAGGCTGGAGCTGAACTCACATCCTTGACAAGGTGCTCAGCCAGCCTTCTGCTCCACCAGCACTGACTTCTCCCTTGTGATTCCGTGCCAGGCTCTGCACCCTTGTCCAGTACCATAGTACTTGGAGAGTTCAGACATCCATGGCTGCAAATGTTCTTTTGGGACCCGAATCCTCTCGGGTCCACGTTGCCAAAATGCTCGGGGTTGCTCCCAGAGAGAGGCACTGCTGCCAAACCTGGCCCAGAGCACTCACATCGACACCTTCATGCCCTGCACAGTAATTTCCCAGGCAGTCTGCTCATCACAAGGACATTAGTTAATGAGGCTGCTTCTGAGAGCACGGCCTGAGTTCATCTGGGCTGCTGCAGAATTTGCATCTGGCCGGGGTTGTGCATCTCGCAGCCGAGCTGCCAGCACTGGATGAAAAGGGCAGCGCTTCCAGAAACCCTCGCAACGATTTGTCTTGCAAATGAGCTCCAGGGTGGCTCGCAGCGAGCGCCGGGCTGCGGCTCCGTGGCACCGCAGCTGCCGCGCCCCGCTCTGCTCCGCTCACCAGCCCGGCTCCTCGCGAGCGGGCCACGCATCTGCATTAATTTAGATGGCTTAATGTGGGGAGATCATCAGCTTGATTTCCCCTGTGGCTCTGGGAGTCAGCTGGGGCTCCGGGGCCTCCCATTAGCGGCCCAGCCCGGTGCCAGATGGCGGGTGATGGCTTGCGGAGGCTCCGGAGCTGACGTGCCCCATTGTGCGACGACACAAAAGCGAGCCGGTCTGCATGGTTTTTTTTCTTACCCCCCTTTCTGCTTTCATTTTCCTTCAGTGCTGTCACCCTCACTGCTAATTCCTGCAGCTCTCTTTATTTATTTATTTTGCTTCGTGGTGGGGAGGGCTGTGAAGTTGCTGACAGTGTTTTCCATGTGGATGCTCCTGCCTTGCGCCACGCAAGTGTCTTCAGGACTTTGCTTCTGTCCTTTATTCTCTGCCTGAATATGCATATGGTGTGCACAGTCCCATGTGCATGCACACCCCCATGGAATATCCTCTTGGACACTTGGGTGTCATAAACAAGTTATTAGGGTGTTACAGTGAGTCTCCTGGGGGGCCATTATATGCCATGAGGTTTTGTTAAGATTGATCCCTGAATTAATCACCTTCCTGAATATTTCAGGTGTCCCAGCAGTTTTTCAGGTTTGTTAATAGTCTCTGCTACAGTCACCTGTTTGTTACAGAGTTTTCATCTCTTTTGTTGATACTGGAGAGGCACCTGTTTTGGGCTGCAGGTGTTTTTTCTGATGAAGATGCACATTTCGGGAGGCAAAGGACTGATTCCTCAGGTTTGGTACAGGACACACTGAGCATCCCTGCAAAGGCCCCCTGAAGATCAGGTCTACAGGCTTTTGGCTCTGATTTCCCCAGTGTGCTGCAAACACAGGACAAAGCTCAAGTTCAGAGCTCAAAGTCACTTAAAATGCCCCTCTGTAATCCCTCCTTTCAGGTGCAGTGTTTGAGCTCTGCCTGCTCCCTAAAACCCACATCACTTCTGCAGTGCTGCTGCTCCTTGGCATTTATCATCACTCCAGCCCACGCAGCTCTCCACATTCGTGTATGCATCCCAGACTTTAATTAAAATGAAATTTCATGCTGACAGAGAGCTTAGGTGGCTAAATGATGTTAACCTTGGCACGCGGATGGGGAGTGAATCTGAGAAACAAATGAAAACATCCCTGCATGAGCAGGGACTGGGACAGAGGAGTCCCAGGCAGCTGCAGGTCTGGCTGGCTGTCCCATCGCTGACAGTCTTTGAAGGCAAATGCTGGTATCTAAATTTGAGTTATGTGGCTGCCTGAGTACTCAGCATGCCTTCTAACTCTTCCTCCTTTGGCAGGAGCTGCAATGTCAGTGTTGACCTCTTCTCCAGGCTTGGCACTGCATGCTGGGTTTCTTTTCAGCACCTCCTCTTGTCTTTTGTCCATGGCACTGCATTTTGTTGCCATGGGTTGTTTGGTAGGATGGGTGGAGATCAGTGGAGGATGTAGGGACTTGGTGCATTGGCAGAGGGCTTAGGTGCTGGCAATCACAGGAGAATCTGTCACTCCTAGTCAGGGAACCACTGCTCAGGGAGTCTGGTGGCCTTCCACCCCCCAGTCTGCCCAACTGAGTTTCAGGGTGCATAAACACAGGAAGAACCAGGAACCTTTGGGTAAAATATTTGCAAATTTTACAGTAGGAAATAACACAGGCTCTTCCAACCTCTTTTCTTCCCAACAAATCCATAAAGCCCCTCCTTGTAGCCCTGCAAGCTGATAGTTGTCCCATCTGGGAGCATCCCATGGGAATGCTCTTCAAAGGCTTCCTGAGCCTCACTGCCCTCTCCTGCTGCTACCCAGGGCTTCTTGTCATATCCTGTGCCCATAAACAGTACCAAAGGTCCTTGCAAAAAAAGGAGAGGCACCACCTGAGGTGACCTGTGTTTGTTTAATCAAGGATAAAAAAGCAAAAAAAATTAGAAGCATCTGAAGTATATATGTGAATGCCTTAGCAAAGTGCTCAAGGCTGAAATTTAGTTTTGCTCAACTGCTCATTTAAAGAATTCCTCACAGAAAGGACTTGGTTATTTCTCTGTGGCAGTAAGAGATGCAAAGTTCTGTATGTGGTTATGACACAGTACAGAGGTTGGGTGATGGCAGATTATGATTGTGGCTCTCCCATGGGCATGGTCAGATTGTTTTTCTACTGTATTGAATGAAACCTGTTGTTGCAAACCATCTCTCAGGAATCTCACCCTGCAAGCACAGCCCTGTGTGGTGTGACTGTAGGTACAATAAACCAGAGAGCCCTGTGATGGCCTCACAGGAAATCAGTGTGTCCCCTCTTTCTGTCACTTTGCTTCCTTGATGTGATGCTCTGGGATGGTTCAGTGCTGGTGGTGATTTCCCAGGCAGTGTTGTCCCACCAGCCACCAGTGCTCAGCACGTGCCAGAAAGGATGTGCTGATCAGGAGCAGCACTGCAGGGTGATGGCAGCCTTGCCTCCTTGACCCACCACTTTTCTCCTGCCACCTCTTTTCAATGAGTCCTCAAAGGTAATGAGTTTAATTTGATAAACTGGGCCCAGGGTGAGGTGTCACAGTGGGTTTAGGAGATAAGCCTCCCTGCTTCTTATCAACAAGAAGGCAGTCCTCCCTGGAGAGCTGTTTTCTGGAATGCATCACTGCTCCTCAGGTTCAGTGATGGTCTGATGATAGCGAGGGAGATAAAGATGGTGCGATTGGTGGTTTGTAACTCTGCTATCATTTCCTTCCTCTGTCACCATCTTCCTTCTTATCTTCAACCATTCTCTTGTATCTTTACTTTGTGTGTTTGTCTGCCAGGACGGTGATGTGTCTCCCAGTTGTATTTAGGATGCTGTGGGGTACAAAGGGAGGAGAAAGAGTTCACTGTGGGGGCAGAGGTGCCTTAATATAGAGTGACTTCTTCACATGGACCTAGCATGAAATGGAAACTGTCACCTTGTCATTAGAGTCTGGAGGGACTCTGGCTCACAGAGTCTGACCTGTGTTACCACCCTTATAGTCATTGAACTTTAGACTGGGTTGGGTTGGAAGAGACCTTAAAGATCATCTACTTCCAACCCCCTTCCATGGTCAGGAACACCTTCTACCAGAGCAGATTGCTTCAAGCCCTGTCCAACCTGGCCTTGAACACTTCCAGGGATGGGACAGTCACAGCTTCTCTGGGCATCCTGTGCCAGGGCCCCACCACTGTCACAGGGAACAATTTGTTCTATTATACATCCACATTTGTTCATGTGTGTACACACTGCTGTGCCTGCTCTGGCCAGCAGTGCTGAGGTTCTGCCCCAGATGCACCTATCCCAGCAGAGGCACAGGAAAGGAGTTAACACTCTCTGGTTCATGTACAGAAATACAATCCCCATCTCCTGCGAGCTCCCAGAGAGAAACCGGTGCCGACATCAGACCGCACGTCCTGCAGCGCGGGGCGATCCGCCAGCTCGGAACTTTCTCTTTGAGGTGGAAATGGTTTGGCTGGCAGCCAGGAGGGCGGCGTGAACGGAAAGGGGGACTTCCAGAGATAAGCTATTTTCAGCCAACGGGGCTTCTCGCCGCGAAATAAATAGAAAAAAGGACGAGCTCTACGTCTGCGGTCATGTGTCCTGCTTTCGTGGATTTGGCCTATTTTCTGAAGAATGGCTGTAATTCAGCTTGAATTTCCTCTGGATTGCTGCCAGCAAAATAGGAAGCTGTTGCTATTGCCAAGGAGCGAACAGGAATTTATGTAGTAACTCAGCCACAGGGATGAGATGACAGCTAACGGCTTAGCTGCTGCTAGGAAGAAAAGCAGACCTGGGAGGAACCTGGATTTTCTCAGGATCACAACAGTTCAATCCTTTCTACATCTTTGGCATTATCCCTTTCAATCTGGATTGGGCAACATCGAAGCGCAATATCTGTGCTCAGCACCAAGGGATGGGAGCAGAGCTGCTGTCAGCATTTAGAAAAATCACCTGTGTTTGAGTGAAATTCAGAGTTAGAATGGACAAAAAGGAGCTTTAGAGCACTTCTTTGCAATGCTAACCCTGTGCCCCGCTTGCTCTGGCTCAGTGCTGTGGTCCTGTGGTCTCTCCTCCCTGTGCACGGGGCTTGCTGAGTATTTCCCTTGCTGTGATGTGAGGCAGCTCCTCTGTGGGAATCCAGCCTTTTGTGATTATTTTTCTATTTAAATAACTTCTTTAGTTATCATGTGCACCATTTCCACTTGTGTTTCATTCCTTAATAAAGAAGGAGAGTAGTTTATCATGCTCAGCAGAGTATGGACGTGGTGAAAGACATACTGTTCTGAAGGATTTAAAGTTAATTTCCGTCAGACAGAGAGACTCTTGTTTGGGGTACTTCCACAGCCGCCTTTCCCCCCTGCTCTGGCTGCCTTGGGTCCACAGGGAGCTTTGCCTTGTGTCTTAGGGCAGCTCTTCCCCCTGCTTGGACCCCATGTGCTGGGAGGTTTGCAGGTCTGTAATGCTTTAGAGTCAGGGATACAGCTGGGACTCAGGCCTGCTGTGCAATGGGACATGACAGAGAGGTGCCTCTGGCTGCCACGGAGCCCATCACCTCTGACTGCCCACTCCATCATGAAAACCAGAGTCTCCATGCTGTGCTTGGGATTTTGCCAAGACCTGTGAGATACTTTGCTGTATGCACTGCTGCCCCATGGACCACCAGATTTGGGAAAGAGATCATCTTAGAGGCAATTTCATCTCTTCCAGGCACTCCTCACTGCTGCCCAAGGGAATATCTCAGTCTGTGCAGCAGGCAGGAGGGCTGTAACTCAGTTTTCCATGGGCTTGGCCATCCCAGCTGAGCAGAAGCAGTGTGATGCCCATGGCTCAGCAGCACTGAGCACTCACTGAGCTCCCTTGCTCAGGCAAAGCTCCCACCTTGGCAGGGCTGACCCTGCTGCAGCAGGAAGGAAAATGAAGAGCAAATCGCCAGCACTGGTGCTGTTTGCTGTCGGCCCGATAAAAATGGCACCTTGCCCAAGTCTTCTATAAATCACAGGTTCCATTTGGAAAGGAGTTTTCTGTGGTAATTAATGAGCCAGTATAAAGACATTAAATGGAGAATGTGTAGTGATAGAAAGGCTTGTCATTCACTGAGCCATCTTCCCCCATGTGAATAACCATGGGGGAACAAAGGCCAAACTCCTTATAGACTGAAGTGCACTATCTCTGATAGCTGGGAATGAAGTAATTCTCTGAAAATAACAAAGGCGCAGTGAAATACATTAGTAAACTAATTACAAGAGAGCTGGTAAAAACAGATGCTGAAAATTTAAAGCTATTACTGGAATGATTGCTGGCAGAAAAATGGGGGCTGACAACAAAAAATTAAAAAATGCATCTCATTTAAAATTCATTAGCCTGTAAATCAGGACAGCTCCCTGTCTGAAAGAGAGGCTGATGGCATTTCCGTGGGCAGTTGTGATGAAAAGCTTCCTTGCCTTCACCTTTACGGATTCCACCGGTGCCTCTGGAGATGCCAAAACAAAGTGTGCACTCGTTGGTGAGCACAAAAAAGCAGGGAAGCTGCTGACTTTGCCCAGGAAGGTCTGAGCAGGGATGTTTCTACCCAGAGGTGTTGTGAGGGCTGCTGAGGATAACACCTCGTGTTGCTTGGCTCGCTGCCTCTCCAAGCTGATGAAAAGCAGGATTGCTCGTCCATCCACACTCGATATTGGAAGGAGTTGGCTGCAAACAAAGTGGTCCAGGGCCAGAACCAGCTGTGTGGGAGCTTCCTCTTTTACTATCTCCATCAATATTTGGGAGAGGGATGGAAAACATCAGTATTGTGCAACAAATCAAAGTGGTAACTATGTAATTTGTCTTAATTATGTGTGTCAGAGTAGGAAAAACATGAGGAGCTCTGGATGGGAATCTGGCAGGAGAGACCTGCCTGCTGGCAGCCTACTGCATGCTTTACTCTGCCCTTGCTGAGCCAGCCTTTCCCAGAGGCTTGTGGACAGCTTGCCCTTCATTTTCTTATTACTTCAGGGGTCTGTAGAGGCACTTGAGTGGGATAAATCATCGCTATTTTGCAAAGAGTGAATGTGTGCTTCAGAGGAAAGTCCTGAAGAAGCCATTGCTGTGAATGCAACAGGGAGGGACATCTTGTGGTGCTGGAGGGGAGCCCCACTTTGGGCTGGGGGAGCCTCATGTGATGCTGGGATTTCTTAAGAAGTCACCCCACAAAAGCACAGGAACCCTTCGTGGTGAGTTGTACCTCTGGGCAGGTGTCACAGCAGTCAGGGTTGCCTGGCCAACGTCACCCTTGGTGCTGGAGCCCTGTGCAGCTGACAATAACCCCTTCCTGCACTGCAGAATCACCCAGCCCATGCAGTCTGCCCAGGCAAATTAAGAGTTGTTTATGGCATTTAATACTCCCCCTTCCCTCCAGCAGCAGGGCAGCAGGACCACAGGTTTGGCTTCACAAATGGTCGCCTCAGGATACACTAAATGCTGTCATGAGCCAGAGAGCAATTTCATCTTGAAAAATTACTGCAATAGAGCTCCCTGATAAAGGTCTCTCCCAGCAATACCTCCCTCTTCGCCAGAAACTTCTTCTCTCCCTGAAACCAATTTGAGAGCGCTAAAGGGGCTGTTTATTAGTTGATCCCCCTGCAAAACAAGAGGGTTCTGGAAGATGAATAACCACCCTGGGCTGTCTGCTGTGCTGCTTGGTGTAGCAGGTAACATGATGGGATGCTGCCATGTGCTCTGAGCGGGGAGGGAAGTGAGAAATTTGATCCATGGCATCTTTCAAAGTGGTTTATAAGGAGCAGTCTCATGGGTAGAGTGTGCTGTTGGCACTCAAGGGAGGGAAGATGTTGGATTTTGGTTGTGACCATGGGTAGGGCTTTGTGCCTATCCCTAAAATAACCAGTAACTTTACAGGAAAGGTGTGAGGGTGCTCAGACAGCCCTGGTTGCTTGCTGCACATCAGAGGGAGTGTTTGTGCCAATGCACAATGCTCTTACTTCCAGGGTGGGATAATTTCTGGCTACAGCCACTTTATAGTAGGTCTTGGGTCTCAGCAGGCAGCATTTGGGCAGTGCTGCTGCACAAGGGAGAGCATGGCAAAGGCCACATGCTCTCAAGGCATTGGCATTGGCTGCTCCCCTGGTGCTCTCTGTTCCCCTAAGTTAAAACAAACAGGGCTGGTGGGCTGTTCAATGTTGGGGACTCCCACATGACTCCCTCATGTTCTATACTGGGACAATGTGGGGACAGTCTCTCTCCAGAGGTGCAGTATCTTGTGAGTTTTATAGAAATTGTGAGATACTACAATATAAAACAGTCCTTGGGCCATAGGGCTCCTGTTATTTCCATGCATGGTGCAGAGGCTGCATTTATCCAATCAAAAATCTTTCCCACTCACAGGAGAGTACCCCTACATTAACAACTGATGGTGGTATAGTTAATTTTCCACTAAGTGAGCTATAATAAATATTGTGGCTATACTAAATGTTCTCTAGGACTGGAATATGGGTTTGGAGATACCTGTGATTGTGCAGGAGTGGTTGGGTGTCCTGACAATGAGCAGCACATTCAGTCAAGCCTTAGGAAGAGGAGTGGAGCTGCAGTGCAGGCATTCAAAGGGTGTCCAGGTGCCACCCTACAGGGACCTTTTCAGGAAGAACCCATCATCCTCCTGGTTCCTTTGCTTGTGCAGGACAGCTAGAGCAACCAGGGGCTCCTGAGGTTGTTCCCTCTGACCCCTGCTCTGCATGCAGTGAAGATGTGTTCATTACTTTCACAGGATATTTATCATCCCTGCACGGAAGCAGCCCCTACAGGGCTTGTGCTTTTTTCTGCTTCTGAAAGCAGCAAACCAACAATAAATCATGGGTCAGTAGCGTCCATCAGAGCTGTTCATTGCCATGCAGCAGGGAGGTGACCTGAGCTGGATTTGGCTCACAGTCATCTCATGTGTTATGCAAAAAGTTGAGAAGCCACAGTCCCAGACTAGACAGAAATTTGCCTCCTGGTTGACTTGAGTCATAAGGTAATAGATTTCCCCCCCCTGCTCCTCTTGTAAAATATCTGTTGCATGTTCCCTCCTGTGGGCAGCTGCTGTATCCCACTGTGAGGCATTATCTCTGTTGTCTCCCTTTCATCCCAGTCCCAGGAGCTTGGGACAGGAGAAGAAAACACCCCAGGTGGAGACTTTGGTCCTTAACCAGAGAAGAATGTATGATGTGCTGTCTTCTCAGCCTGTTTTAAATTCTTCCAGTCAGCTTTGATTGCTGGTGAAAACAAGAGACAGGAGTATGCAAAATGCAGAGAGAACAGAGCCTGGACCATCCTCCATTCATGCTCTAAGCCATCCTGTCAGCTCCAGGGGAAGAAATCAACGGCCAAAGGAAAAGAGCAATAAGCACTTGTTTGCAAATATTCCAAATAAAAAGTGTTCAGGACTCACCATTTCCCTTTACCTCTGCACAGACCTAGGTGGGTCATCCTCCCTGTTATCTCACCAGCTGTTTTGGTTCCTCTTAAAGGAACTACATTCCTCTAAAACGTCTTCCTTATTTCAAACTCTCCTGAGTCTTGCAGCCCATATTCTTTTGAGATCTGAGGCTCAGCATGGACAATAGACATTTGGGATTTTCCTTGCTATGATTAGTGGACAGGGGCAGAGAGGATTTTCCTCTGTGCTGGGAGAGGCACGGCTGCTCTTTAATATTTCCCTCCCTTTCCAAAGCTGAGAGAAAGGCGATTTTTCTTCCCTTTAGATGTGAGCGAAGGGCCCCGCTCCTGCTACTCCTGGAGAATTAAATAGATAAATGGGCGGCGCTGTTGTTCACGCTTCACTATGCACAAAGCAACTTGCATTCCAAATTGGGCTCAGGGCAGCTCAGCACCAAGCTCACAATAGCATCATTAGACACGCAGGCACAGAGCCTGCTCTGCAGCTGGACTGGCCACCGGGCTGGCCTGCCCTGGGCTTGCTTTCTAGCTTTATAAAAATGCATCTTTAAAAAAAAAAAAATGTATAGAAAGAAGATTCAGTGTCTTTTTCTTAAAGGCTTGGACAGACGTTGCTCTTTGGAGGCAGAGGGAAGAGAGGAGAGGATGGGATTCGTGGTGTCCACACGCTCCATCTTCTGTGCCAGCTCCTTCTCATTGGCAAATCCTCCATTTCCAGAGTGGAGGGGACAAATAAGGAGCCTGAGTCTGCAGAGCCTTCACCTGCTGACTTCTTTGAGAATGTTCCCTGGCAGGTTGCTGACTTAGTGGTGAAGGTCTCTTAAACCAAGAGAATTGAGAATTTAATCTCTCTGCTTACCTTGGCACTGGTGGCTTTCAGGAAAAGGAGTTGGGTGCTCCATGAATCTCACAGATATTGAAGGGTGGTTCTGCTGGAGCTCTCAGCCTGATTTGAGAGCGGTTCAGGCATTAATTGGCATGATGTTCATTAAAAACAACCCTGGCTTCTGCTGACCTGAATTTATTATTAAGTAGAGAAATTCAGTATTAAAATAGTTCACTGTCATCAGAATGGAGCCAATCTTGGAAGGGCTCAGTTTGCCCATGGATTGTTCTCTGCACTGGGCAAATAATTTGCCTCCCAGAATTCACCTTCCTCAGTTGTGACAGAGGTAACAAAGCCTACCCTCCTTGGTAGGAGCATCTGGAAGCCTGTGTACTGGAGGCACATCCCCATAGAAGTCTTGTTCCTTATACTGTGTCAACTGTGAGGCATTTTAACCACATGCCTACATTGGAAAAGGTCTGAATTCAACAGGTTGGTGGAGACAGAAATGTGAAGAAATGATCTTCACGTGTGGCTGGTATTTGTGGACTGTGTGGCATCTGTGGTGGTGTGGATGCTCACTCCTCCCCAGCATTGTCTTGTGCCAGAGCCAGCCTGGGTCTCTGTTTCCCTCTGAGTAATTTAAAATCAAGAGGCAATTTGATTGCAGAACTAGTTGGCCTTCCCAAAAGCTCTCCTAACACCATGTTTGGCACTGAACCTTTCAAATCTTCCTCCTCTCCTTATGACTACACAATGTTTGTGTTTTAATGACTCTAAAGGCCTGGGATTTGCTTTGACATACCAAGTTAGTGTTTTCTTTTTCTATATCAAATCTAGGTCAATCTCTGGCTTAGCACTAATGCTGCACTGAGCAAAAAAGGATTGGCCACTAATGGTTTCAATTTAGTTTTTTATGGAGTAGAGAAAATTTCACTCAATAGCTATTTTCATTTTTATTCCATTGGCCTTTCCACCAGTCCTGTTGGGATGGAGAAAGTGCTTATGATTTGATTAGAGGAGTCCCCAGAAGGAATCCTCCATGAATATGGATGAGGTTAAGGGTTGCTGCTCACCTGTGTCCATAGGACATGCCCTCAGGGACTGAATCCCACTGGCAGTTCAGTGGGCAATCCCAAGCATGGGGGTTTCTTTATGGAAGAGCCTTGCCTGTGATCCAGCATCATCCTAGTTAAGGTCCTTAGTTATATAAGACAGGGGAAGGAGAGAAGAAGAGGAACTCTGCTTCATGTGTCCATGTGCCTGTAGACAGTCAGCATTCAATCTGAATTGGCCAACATTTTTTGGAGCAGCTCCACCATGCCTGCAGTGTCAAAGGGCTGCCAGGACCATTCCCTGTCTGCTGTGAGCCCTAATTTTGTCTTTCCCTGCCCTGTGGCAGTCGCTGTGTACCACAGCCAAAATCCAGGTGGGATGATAGCAGAAGCATTGAGACATCACAGGTTGGAGAATTAGTGTGGAGCAATGAGTGTGCATGTGATTTATGCTGTTTTTATGGCTTGATGTCACAAGGAAATAGCAGAGGGAAGTTTAATGGGAACAGGGTGGCACTCACCCCTCTGATGATGGTAAAAAAGGCCTGGGGCAGCAGCAGTTCCTCCACTGGCACATGGATGCTGCACTGCTGGATGGCAGAGACCGCTGGCGGATGGATTAGTGAGTGCCTCCCCTCTTAGGAGCTCGCGGGTGAATATTGTGATTGCATGTATTTATTTTTAAAATTATTATGGCCATTAGCATAGAAATGAGCTGCAGCTCCCTGGCTGCTGGCCAACCCCACCCGGGCTGACGTGCAGCTCTCCTCCTTGGCGGCTGGAACAAAAGCACCCGGCTGCTAACAGAGTCCTGCTGCTTGCCACGGGGAGGCAAGTGACAATCAGGAGCAAGCACTCTGCAGCATGAGTTTGTTACAGCCAGTTGGGACATATATAAAAACCTCACATGGGTCAGCAGAGATTGAGCCCCTCCAGGCAATGCCCTGTGAAGAAGTTGAGCTCCTATCCCTCTGCTCTCCTTCTCCCTGGTGATTTATTCCCAGGCTAAAAACCCACTAATCACTCCCATTGAAGTTTTCTTGCTGTTTTACAGGAGATGCTCCAAAAGTCTTTTGTCTCTGCAACTGTAAATAAACTCGTAAACCTGTTTTAAAAATAGCATTTTGTACCTCAGTGCATGAATTTTTAATGCATCTTCTGCAAACCAGCTGGTCTTGGCAAGGGTCACAGTGTTTCCTAGGCATTTAACATAAAACTGTGCTTCAAAGCCACATTATAGTGTCGTTGAAGAGTAATATTTTACTTAACATCCTCATAACTGAATTATTTATAACTTGCCATGTTTTATTCATGATAAATATTAATACTGGTGTCTTTAAGAGTAGAGGTTATTGCTGCAGTTTTACCTATAAGAGGTGATATTATTGAAATAAAGGAATGGCAATGAATTCTCTAGCCAGCAGAGCGAAGTCCGTGCCAGGGCTGTTCTCATTCACACCTCCCTCTTTTATCAACCTTGTCAGCCACCAAAAAACCTCAGTGCTGAGCATTTGTACATTTGAAAGGAATTTTCTTGCAGGCATCTGAATCCCTGCTTTTTAAAAAAATTTCTTAGGGAGCTTTGTGTAATTCTCAATAATTCTTGGATTAATTTCCTGGTGAGGGTCCATAAGATTTGGCTTTGCAAAAATGTTCACCCTAGTCTGGGTTTCCAGCCTTGAAATGTTCTGAAGGCTCCCTTGAGCTCTTCTGCTGCAGGCACCTGTGGATCCCCAATCTTTTGAAGCATCCCTTGCCACCTTGAAAAGGGCATCACCTGGTGTGGGAGACCTCCTAGCAGCCTTTGTGCTCCTTTCCATGTCTGAGTGCTCTGGGCCATGATGAGTGTCATTTCAAGAGTAAATCTATATGAATTGGGTAAATTGCCGTTGCACCATTGGGCTTCATCCTATACCAGAGAGGATAATTGCATTGGCTTTTATCTTGGGAAAGAGAAATACAATTTTCTGTGATCTTTCACCTTGTGCTGGTGTGTCCCCATCTGGCTGGAACATTGTGCAGCCGCTCCCTGGTCTGGCTCTCGACGTGGGGCTGTCTGCCCATCCCACCCTCATACCTACAAAACCTTCCCAACCCTACAGCTGTGCAGGACTGGGGCTTTGCTCCGTGTTGCTCCATCAGCTTAACAAATCTGCCATCAGCGGGTTGAGAGCGGTGGTTGCGGGAGCAGCGCAGGTTAATGCAACACATATTTAATGTATGATTGCTAATGGCCATCTCCCATCTGCCTGAGCCCAACTGCAGTTTGCAGATGAGTGATTAAGCTGCCCTGACACACAGGCAGCTTGTTCCTTAGCAGACCCACAGTCATTGCACTTGATGCACGTAAAAGGGGTCGAGGCTTTCTTGCTGGGGAGGGGGGTGTCACTGGGCTGGGGCAGCAGAGTAGGGGGTTCTCTTGGAGTTTGTTTTGTATGGTAATGGGAGAGACCTTCCTGTGGATGCAGCACTTTAAATGAATCATGAGCTCAATAACCACTGGGATGTTTATTAGCTTTGAATATGTTTATTGAGGAGTCAACAGGCAGCACCTTCCAATTAATTAATAGTAATAATTACAGTATTATTTATGTGGCTCTAACAGCATGCCAGAGTGTTTCTGCACGGTGGTTACAGCTGTGGCTTGCTGGAACAGGCTGGTCTGTTTCTATGTTTCTATTCACCTTGCCTGGCATGTTGGGGTTCATCATTTGCTGTCGGGTGGTCCCAGCCCCAAAAGCCTCATTTTGCCGAGCTCTTGGCAGCTGCCCTTTCTTTTGGCTAAATCCTTTTGCTCCCCAAATATTGACATTGATGGCAACAGAAAGAATCCATCTCTCTTTTTATGTGGACTAGGATCCAAAGACCACTGAAGCTACTGGGAATGACCTCTCATAAGTGTCAGTGCTATGTCTGTGTTTCTCACTGCTCTGGCAGACCTTGCTGAGGACCATGAGGGTCTTGGAGCAAAGTCTCCTGGTTAAGCCAAAGTTCAATGATTGAATGCCCAGAGGCAGGTGGGATGCAAGAACTTCCCACTAGTCTTTGTTTGTGTCTGCAAGTTAGACTTCTGCTCTTACATTACATTACAGTCCCATGTTCATTCTGTGGGAAATGAGAGTGTCTTTCTAGGTCATGTGAAGTTGCTTACAGCTTCCAGTTGTTGGATCTTCCTTAACATGTGAAAAATTTTGTCTCTCTTTTTGTCTACCAGCAATGTCTGACTTCCACATCCACCCTCAGAATGCAGTGGTGGAGGAGGGCGGGGTAGCAAGATTCCAGTGCCAGATCCATGGCCTGCCTGAGCCAGTCATCCTGTGGCATAAGAACAGCATGCCAGTCAACACAGACAACGAAAGGTAGGACGTGTCCCAGCCACGTGCTGCTGGCCTTTCTCCAGGTGGGAAAAGATGGCCAGACTTCCTTTTGCTTTCACAGTTGTGCTCAGGCACAACTAACCTGGGTTAGGGGGTCTTGGCCAGTGTTTCCACCATGGAAGACTTTATTGTTTACTGTGTTGTGACTTTTCTGGTTTGGTTGTCCTTTTGCCCAAATACTTGTAGTAGTACTGGCATTTCCCAGGAGAGGTAGATAAAGCAATTAGCTGATTTTGAAAGGCTTGCATTGACCATCTCTGTTCAGCCCTGCTCCAGGTTTATTTTCCAGCCTGGAGACCTGCCCAGCAGGCCTCAAAGAGCTGGGTAGCTTTGGCATCCTTCAACCCTCCATGGCTCCATTTTGTGGAACTCTTTCTGAGGCACATCCATGACGTAGCATCGTGCATATGGGTCCTGGACTCTTGCAAGTGCCAAATTACACTGTGGCTGCTATTCCCAGGTGGAATCCCTCGTGTGTGGCAACTGGGGAGCTCTGCAGAGAGCTTGCTGCAGCACCCTGAGCTGCCATTTCCCAAACAATCTCCTAAAGAGAAACTCCAGCTGCCTCCCTTCCCAGGCTGGGCCAGGAGCGGCACGTCGGCGCTTCCTGTGTTTGACAGGCTGCTCCCTCCGTGTCGGAAGCGTCCCTGGGCAGGGTTTGCTCCTGGGACAGGTGCAGGAAACGCGTGCCCAGGGCCGCAGCCCCAGCTGCAGCTCGGGAGCTGCTCGGCCAGGCTGGGACACAATCGCTCACAGCACACCTCCAGCACCACTGACGGCCCTGCCTTGGGAATAGGCCAAACCAGGAAGCTGTAAGGATTTTCCTGAAAGCCTCTATTCTTAAAAATGTCAGTTCTGCAGCAGAGTGTGCTTGGGTTCTTTGGCAGCAGGAGAAAACACGAGGGCTGGAACAATGCCTGACCTTCTCAGAGTGGCAGTGAACTTACAGTAGAAGGACCCAAGAGGCCGAAATCTGCTGTGGAAAACTGCAACTGTCAGGTTTTGTTTTTCCTTGCATTTTTCAGCTGAGCTTTTTTTAGCATAGCACAGGGTTGATTTGTTAAACTTGATCTCCCCTGAAGACTTCTTACTCATACAGGTGCTGAACTGGGGAAGTGGTAGAGCAGAACCACTGATCCGAGGTGGCATCAGCAGAAGTAAAGAGTGGAGAACTGTGCTGATGCTTTGTGGCATCCCAGTGAGATGTTGCAGGAGAGGTGAAGTTCCCCCTGAAATCCTTCATGCATCATTGATGCTTTCCATTTGAGCCCAGGGACACAGTTGTGGAGATGGTCAGGAATGTGGCAAGGATTTAAATGTGTCCAGGACTTCTTTTCTCCAAGGCTGGGGAACCCTAGGGCCGAGGAACCCCAAGACTGAGAAGCTCCAAGAATTAAGAAGCCAGGACTTTTCTCCAACCCAGAAAAGTCCAAGCTCTGCTCGTTCCTGCTGCTTCTCCTCTGGGGAAGGCAGTTTGCCCAAGCTCTGGAGGATGTGGCCCAAGAACAGTTTCCCTATGTTCATCTTCTGATTTTGAAGAGATTTGTTTTTTTGTAGGAGTAAAGTTACTGGGGAAGTTTTTTATTGTCAGCTCAGTAGATTAATCTCTGACACCAGAGCCTGGGTGATGAGAGTTGCTTCTCTAACTGAATTGGATTTCTGCATTAATCACGCTTGGTGCATTTCTGCGTATAAAGTGTATATAAATTTGTATGCCAAGTCTTGCACTTGGAGGCTTTGAAGGCAGAATAATAGCTTTGGAATTGAATCTTCTAATGCTGTGGGCAGATTGTTAACAAAAATGAAGGCTTCTTGTAGTATAATTGATCCAAAACAATGGGCATTTTAAAGTCCCAGAGAGATTGCAATCAACTCCGGGCCGTGTAAAACTGATTGCTGTCGTGCTGCCACCGACACGGAGCCGCACGTTTGGGACCTGCACGGGGAGCAGGTTATAGGCACTTAACCATATGCTGATATGGAGAGAGATATGCTTCATCTTCCGGACGGAAATGGCTTATTAACTCATCACACTGTAATGACTTACTACCAGCCAATTTAAACAAGTGGTTGCCAAGCAACCTGTAATGTATGTGTACATATATGTGTGTATGTAGCATGATTTAAATGTGCCTGTGTTTTAAAGATATAAAATATTTATTGATGTTTACATTTGCCTGCTCAATATTTATTTTAAATGTACCTTTTTGTGCATCTGAGGTTTTAAGGTCATAAGATTTGAGTCCTGGACCTGGAGTGGGAAGTGTGGAGTACAGGTTTCTGATGCCTGTCCGTGGGCACTGTACTTCAGCTGATGAGTGATAATTTCCACATCATGGTAACTCCAATGTCAGCTGTCTTCACATGCAAATGCACTGCTGGAGCTTTTCTGCAGGTTAAATAGGAAGCATCTATTTTGTAGCCTTCCAGCAAAAATCGCCATTTCTCAAGGATGCATCAGGAGATAAATTATTTTCTTTTACCCTCCTGTAAAAGAAGACCAGAGGCTCAAGTATCAAAAAAAAAAAAAAAAAAGTAAGAACTGATGTAGAAGCAGGCATGGGCTCAGCCTAAAGGGGTGTTGACCTCTGGGTGGTATTGGCACCTCTGCACTGGGATGCAGGGAGCCAGCCTGCCTCGCCTGGATGGGTGTGCAGCCTGCTGTCACATCGTGTCCTGCTTTGCAAGCTTTTGATTCTGTTTTCTCTTCCACAGGTACACACTGCTTCCCAAGGGGGTTCTCCAGATAACAGGACTAAGGGCAGAAGACAGTGGCATATTTCACTGTGTTGCCACCAATATTGCTAATGTGAAGTTCAGCAGGGAGGCCCGGCTCACTGTGTCAGGTTAGTGCCAGCTGTGCTCTCCTGGCTGCCTTCCTGTCTTCTTCCCACTGCTGTTCTGGACCAGGACAGTTTAAGAGAGCTTCAGGCTGAGAGGCCTGAGAGGCATTCCTCTGTCCAGCCATAACACCTTCCTTGTTTTGGATTGTTATTTGTTAAGACCTCCTCCGGTGTGGGACATCCCAGATTCCCTGTGGAAATGGAGATTGCATCTTTGGAGATAACAGGCAAGGGAAGCCCAGAGAGGGTTGAGTGGGTGTTTCTGAGTTCTTTCTTACATGCAGCCAAAGGTCTTTCCCTTGAGCTGTGATTCTCCTGTACACATAATTGCTGGTAGGAGAAGCTGGAGGCATTCCAGCACAGTCACATCTCACAGCTTCCCATCGCCCTCCAAAACACTACCTGGCCAGTGGTTCTGGAGCAGAGACTTAGCACCTGTACCAAGTGTCATATTATCCTCTGCTGACTGTAAAAAAGCAGCATGTGTGAAATGGGGTGAAGCCAAGGCAGGAGTGATGCTGTGTATGTCAACTCTGATGGGGAAAGAAAGCAAGTGAACTGGTTCTAAAAGACCTGGAAGCTTTGGCTCCCTGTTACTTACCTGTTTGCTTGTTCTATGCAAACAGGAGCCACGTAGAGGGAAAAAAAGAACAGTAAATTATCGATGTGGTGAAGTTCTTAGTGTCAGTTTACTGGCCTGAGTTATTATTTCTCGCAGGGCAGAAAGCTCTAGTTGTTCTCATCTGACCATCCCTCATTGCAGACAGATATTTTCCAAGTTTCCTGTCTGCGAAACATTCGTGGTTTTTTTCTTCTCCTTAAAGCAGTTGGATGATGAGTACAGGCACCATGTGTGTTTGTTTGAGAGTTTGGACCATGCTTCAGTGCCTGCACTACTGGACATTTGCATGGAAAACTCATTGTACTGGGTTAAACCTCCATGGAAAAGGTTTGTGCTCTGTGATGTTTGCTAAGAAAACACAGATATCTGTTCGATCAGGGCAGCAGGTATGTGTTAGCGTGTGCACCCTGGGTTTTGGCACAGCAGCAGAGCTGTGGTGAGCCACAGAGGTGCAAGGGGCATTGTTTTGCTGGTATGGATGTTGTGTCAGTAAACACTGAGCTAACATGAGTGCTGCTGTGCACATAGTGTTAGACATGATGGGGTAAGCAGAATTCTTGCAAATCTTTTGTATCACCTCCCTCTTGTGTCATGGTGAAGGAAATGATCTCTCTGCTCTTCATGATGGCAGGAGAACTCCCACTTTTCCCAGCAAGGCAACAGCTTCAGCCATTGCTTCACCCACAGAGAAGCACCAGGTCTGCTTCCCTGAGGTTTCCAATCCAAGCCCTGGCTGGAGGGAGGCGGGAGAGGGTAAGAATGGGCTCTGGAAGCCTGTGCCCTGCAGGGCACTGCCACAGCCCTGCAGGAGAGGAGGAGGAGGCTGGCTGTGGGGGTGCAGGAGCCTTTCTCAGCACTCTCCCTGCTCTGGCTGGCGGGGCTGCCGGCAGTGAGCAGCACAGAGATGTCTTCCCGTGCTGCTGATTGATTATTTTCAAGTGCCTGCTCAGCGGAGCTGCTCCCCAGGGGCTGCCTGCCTCTCTGCACTGACACCTTTCCAGTGTGAGCTGCGGCTCTCTCCTGCTGGCCCTTTGATCAACATCCTGTCCCTGCTGGAGTGCCTGTCACTGCTGGCAGTGCTGGGGACCTCCCCATCCTCACTGTGACTGCTACTGGAGGAATCCCTGGGGACCAGGGGCATCATTAGAGCCTTTCCCCTTTCAGGATAAATCCCTGCGCTGCTCTGAACCCTGTTGAGCTCCCGCAGCACTCGCCTGCCACGAGTCCCTCATTTTGTCACTTCCTCATTCTTGATCCTGCATCAAAGGCCTAGTCTGGTTAAAGAAGGAAACCTCCTCCTTGATGTTGGGACGTGGTTGGTCCCTTTGTGTGACTGCTGTGTCCCAGTCCCTGCTGGCCCTGGAGCTGTCACTACAGTGGGAGGTGTGCTCAGCAGCAAAGCTACGGAACCATTCCATGGTCTTTGCAGGAAAAGATAAGCAGTGGTGGAAATGCCACTTCCAGAGTTGGGACATCATTTGCCCTAACTTAGGGAGCTGAATCCACACTCAAAAACCTGAATGTCCATTTAAGACAGAGTAGAAATCAAAGAATGTGATTTTTTAATGTTTTATTGTCAAAGTAGTGTATTTTATAAATTCTGCTTTGAGCTTGGCTCCCATCTGCTGATATTCTTGGATGACCTTGGACAATTCATTTTGTTTCCCCGTGTTTTGAAATATTGAAATCGCTGTATAATACGCTGATAATACCGTATTATTCTAAGCGTGAACATTTAGTATTGTGATTCAGAACAATAAATCTACATGGCTTTTAAAGGCACTCCGAGGTACTGAGGGGAAGGTATTGTTTTTCAGATCTCTTGGGGTTAACCAGCCGGTCATATGAATTTATTGTACATTCTGGTTCTCATCAAAAAATCTGCATTTTATGGCTTGCAGTGAAATGCATTTAGTGAGAAAGTCAGCTCTTAAGTCACACTGACACGGCGATTTTTCTTGGATTTTGCCCATTTACACACAAGCTCTGAGTCGCTTTATCGCTCCCTGCTTTGCCCCCATAGGAACAATTAACAAACGAGCTGCTCTGATCTGTGCTTGCCCTTGGACCACTGTGGAATCCCCCTACTATGCCCTGATTCCAGCCCCTGAGCTGCTGTGGAAGGGTAACACTCAAAAATGCAGGAACAAATTGTTTTTCTTGGGGAAAAGCCCCTCTAGGTAGATTTTCGTGGATCGGTTCTCTGTAATGAGCCTTCTGAACATTGGAAAGTTCAAACCCTCACAGGAGTCAGTGAGGGTTGGTCCCTATGGCTTTGCTCCCCAGCCCTCCCTGTGCCACACTCCTGCTTGGGCCCAGATGACCAGCCCAGGTATTTCTCTTTGCAGGTGTACAGAGCTTTTTTTCACCAGCAGCTGTAAGATTGATGGAATCCCTTAAGCACTGCTTTGACCTCACCATTTCTGGAGTATAACCCAGCTCTCATCAGAGACAGGGAGAAAGACTAATGCAGAGATTTTCAATGTTCCTCTTTACAGATGGAGAACTGAGAATATCTCTTGTGTTTCCTCCTCTTCTGCTTCCAACAAATGGGACTAAAGGCTGCAGGGACATTTGGCCCAGGGATAAGGCACTTCTTAGGGACTTAGGAGATGTGGGTTCAGCTATGGTATGCATTATACAGGATGATGTTTTTGTCCCATGCTATCGTTCTGTTAAATGAAATATGTTTTCTTTTGCTTTTCTTGTGCCTGTCTAGTGTCCAGGGTCCATGTGCCAGGATATTGTTCTATTATGGGTGTGTACATCCATCTTATTCTTGGTTGCTGCCACTTGGTGCTACTGTAGTGCAACTAAAGGATTAGTGACTGTATCCTGAACAGCAAACATTTCACAGTTATATCAGTGCAATGGGGTGCATCCTTTCCCTGCAGGAACATGGTAGGAAAAGGTGGTGTGCAGTCATCAGAGGAGTTTCCTCTCAGAAAGGTCCTCAGCAGGAGTCAGGGGCTGTTACTCCATCACTCCTTGTCCCAGGACAGGTCTTTTGGAGTAACTGACACCAGCAGCAAGAGAGTATGCTCACAGAGACAGTTAGGCATTGTGGTCTGTGTAGATCACTTTATGGCTCAAAATGCTGAAAGATAAAGCAACTCCTTCATTTATTTGCGTTCCTGCTGTCTTGCATGTTGTGTTTTCCTTATATACCACGCACATCTTCTCTGCAGTTCCTGCTTTATGCTGCTGATATCCAAGTGTTAACAGGGCTGTTTGTGGCTGGTTCATTGGTTTGGGGGTTTTCCCCAGGGATAATCAGTGCACACTTTAAACATGTTCAGTGTGACTGTCACACAAACACTGTGCTCCTTTTGTTTCATGTACATCTCAGATTTATTGAGGGTTACACCAGCCACATAATTTAGAATCCTGGAATGGTTTAGGTTGGAAGGACTCTTAAGGATCATCTCATTCCACCCCCTGCCACGGACAGGGACACCTTCCACCATCCCAGGTTGCTCTGAGTCCTGTCCAGCTTGGCCTTGAACACTTCCAGGGATGGAACCCACAACTTCTCTGGGCATCCTGTGCCAGGGCCTCCACCACCCTAACAGGGAAGAATCTCTTGCAAATACCTAACCTCAACTTCCCCTCTTGCAGTTTGAGCTCATTACTCCTTCTCCTCACAGTTCCCAATGAAAGAGGATATGTACTTAGAAGAGATGCACTTAGAGGATGCCTGAATCCTGGATGTTCCCTTTAAGCAGGAGGCAGCCAGAAGCCTCCTGAGCACGGTGCTGTCGTTGCAGGCTCCCGCTCCAGCGTGTACAAGGACCCCATGATCCTGGTGGGGCCGGAGAACCTGACGCTGACGGTGCACCAGACGGCGGTGCTGGAGTGCATCGCCACCGGCAACCCCCGGCCCATCGTGTCCTGGAGCCGCCTCGGTAAGCCTGGGGTCCCTGGGATTTCCTCCTCCTCCTCCTCTCCATAGCCATCAGGTAGGAAATAGGTAGGTGCTGCTGACTGTTTTATACAACAACTGATTCACCCTCTCTCTTCCCACAGAAGGTAATTGTAGGCTTGAAATGCTTTTTATCCTCTTGTCTACACTTTGTTTTTTCTCTCTGCCAAGATTCTGTTTTCAGCTGTTAGAGAAGTGGGTTGGTTAAACCTGTAGATGTTTCTTGAAAGGTGATAATTTTATCTTTTCTCAAGTGACAGCATCTTCTGCTGCTGCATCAAAAACATCACCACTGTTGGCCTAGAGAAGCAAAATCATACACAAACACATCTTTCACATAAAAACAGACTTGAAAGAAATTTGCTGCCTGTTCAGGGAGTTTTAAAACAATTTTAAGGGGGAGAGAGTGTTTAAAGTAGTGTGTCTGAAGCCCTGAAAAAACAAATGCTTGCTGCTGGGGTCCGTGATATGTTTTTAAATCAGCATGGAAACCAGAGGCAGTGTCTGATGGCATCATGCAAGGGAGGAAGAGCAAAGGGCTGTGTTTCTCTAAGGTTTATTTTAGGTTCTAACTTTGTGATGATAGCTTAGAAACTGTTTTGCTCAGAGCAACACTTCCACTGCCCTACAGAAACCTGTGCTGAGTGAAGAGCTGATGGATTTTGTTTTATCTCCCCGATCTTGTAACTCTGCCCGTGTGCACAGTGGGGTTGGGTTCAGTTAGGATTTCCCAAGATCTTGTGGTCCTCGAGGTCACATCATTTTTGGGATGCTCATCTCCTGGTGTCTCCCGAGGTGGCTGTGAAGGACAAACAGGGATAGTTCTGTCTCATGCTGCTGTGCTGGATGTGGGACTCCACCCCCATGGCTCTCCAAGGGTTGGGATCAGCTCATGGGCAGGGTGGCTTCCCGCTCCAGAGCTGCCTGCCAGGGAATGAGGACTTGCATCCAATATCAGTTGCACATTTTTTCCATGTTTTCCCTCCTTGCATCCTCTAGTGGCTTGTAAAATCAGTCTTTTTATGCCACTAACTGGTATTTTTGTCTCCGGAGCCATAACCATCAGATTGATGCTGTTTTAAAAATTCCCCAGATACTCTGTATCACTGGTTTGGTTCTCTTGGACACAAGGCAGCTCTATGTTAGTGCTCAACTATAATAAACTACTTTATAATTGCCTTAATTATAAGTGCTTATTACCTTCTTCAAAACACTTGTCTCTATAGAGCAGTGCAATAATGAAGATGTAATAGCACCGTGTGATGTTTGTCTGGATGGTCTGAGCTCAGTATTGCCTTCCACTAAAAATAAATACCCTCAGCACAGCAGCAGAATCAGAGCTACTGGAAAGGAAACAGATCCTGTTATTTTCCCTCCCCTTCAGCAGGAATGTTTCCTGTCCAAAGCATCACAAGGTCTCATTTAAGATGACAGTGATCCTGACAGCAGTGTGGTGCAGGGGCTCTCTGATGACTTGGAGGGTTTGTCATCTCTTTGTAGCCATTTCAGAAGTGCTTTCATGTCTCCTTTTCTGTGTGATCATGAGGAAGGAGAGGGGTTTGTGCTGGACAGAGAGGTCCTCAGAGAATCTGTCATCTCTGGCTGCCTCCATGTGAAGGTCGTCTTCCTGAAGTTCCTGCTACAGATAACTCACTCAACTTAGGAAAATAATCACTTTTAATCCTTTTTCAGAAATAAAAAAATCCACAGTCGCAAAGTCTTAGAGAGATGCAGCTGATTTAGCAATAGGGATGGCTTAATTTAAGCAAAAAAAAGTCAATTCTGTGTGAGCATCTTTCTTTACTTGTAGAAGTAAGGAAGAGCTGTGATATTACTGTTGTGCTGGGACTTTGCACAGGGCACGTTGCCTTTTTGGAAAGTCTCTCTGAGCCCCTTTGCTCACAGTTTTGACATTGTGGCATTTCTTCTGTCAAAAAGGAGCAAAAGAACAATTTTGCTTTCACAGCTTTCTGGTACAGGGGAAAGCAAGCCATAAACACCATTTGCACTTCTTGCTTTGGCTTTGCTAAAACCTGGCTGGTTTTCAGTGGGAAAGGCAGCTATATTTTGCTTGAAGGAAATCATTCAAATTCTGGGCCAGTTTTTGAGTGTCACACAATCAATTTTGAATTTAATTTCTTTGGGAATATGTTGTAGCCCCTGACCACAAACAGAATTCCTGTGTCTCGCCGTGCATGAAATGTCAACATTCATTAGAGAGCAGGCTCTGAGAGAGATGTAAAATCATTAAGGGTTTGTTCAGGGAAGATAGAGCTTTTCCTTTCAGAGCTACACACTTCAGGCTTGGACCTGTATGTGTGCACAAATGAATATCCTGGGCACTTACTGCAAAGCCTTTTGAATGAAGGACGATTTTAATGTATCCTTACCCTTTAACTGACAGGCCACTGAGCTGGCCTCCATAAAGGGTACCAAAGCAGAATAATAAACTATTTAGAGAGATACAGAAAAGTGAGGCGAGAAAGAAAGGACAGTGATTATCTGATAGCGTTATACAGAAGTTGTCAGAAAGGGCCGCACAATGGGAAGGAAATTACTAAAGAGGGAGCCATTCAAGAAGTAAACTATACAACAATTGTAGGAGCCAATTAATTGGTAACTTATTGGACACAGAAGCTTGCAATAGATGGCTGACTGGTTGACAGGAGCACCGTTCTCGTAAGTGTTTAGAAATAATAGAGTAAATTTCACCACTTCACATACTGAATAGTCAACTGTTGCAATGTACTCTAAATATGCTAATCCACAGTGCCCAGTGTCCTCAGGAGCAGGAGACCCATGTGTCTAAAAAGTGGAAGGCTACTATGACACAATACAAAGAATTCACAAAAGACCTAAATGATCAACATTAGAAAGTTGTTACTTTCTTTCTACTTGCTACTTATAAAAGGCGTTGGTGTTGTTGCATATTCATATCGCCTGGCACGTTTTAAGGGGCTCCGTAATTGGTGCTGGTGTGCCAATCACTCGGTTAGCAGGCGGAGAATGGGCTCCAGAAAGCATCACACACACCTTGGAAAAACAAATAATGCAACTCCCAAACCACAGGCGTCTTTCATCCAGACTTCACCCCCATGGGGAGCCTGGGAGTGCCTAAAGGAAGGCTGGAGGGGGACTTCTTGCAAGAGTGTGCAGTGGTAGGACAAGGTGGGAATGGCTTTAAGCTGAAAGAGGGTAGATTTTGATTGAATGTTAGAATCTTTCAGATCTCCTCTATGAAGAGATGACTTTGTGGTGGCAGGTTATGCCAGGAAGGTAGATTTACAGGGTTTGGATTGCCTGATCCAAATCATTCTTCAGTTCTCCATGTAAAGAAAACAGGGTTAAAATAAATAGCAACCTTTGCAAAGCAGGTGTGAGACATCAGTCCCTCAGCACGGCAGTTCTGCAAAGTGCTGAGCTTTCAGGATGCAAGGAATTTCTTGTGTAAACACTCTGTATTATTTATATGTGTTGTCAGTATTGCTAAGTTGGACTAGATATTAGCTGAAGACCTTCTAGCTGACTGCAGGATGGCTCAGGTTGGGTGAGGCACAGAAGAGTGAAAAGGATGGAACAGACTGGGAAAGTAGAGATGTTTCTGTAGAAGCTCTTTTCAGTGCTTTTGGAAAGGGAGGAGTTGAGTGAGAGATGATGAGACATAGTGGTGTTTGCTGATGTTAGAGGTGGCTACACTGATACAAATGCCAGATCCATTTGGGCTTCAGAGCTTGGAGGGCTTTGTTCTCCAGGGAAATGAAAGATGCGTGGACAGGAGATGTTTCCTCAGACCACCAGACTCCTAATAGCTGGAGAGATAACTGAGGGCATAATTGATGCTGGTATTTGGACTGGGGAGGGGGAGCACCTGCTGCAGGCTGTCTTTGCATGCTTAAATGATGGAGCACGTTATAAATAATACAGTAAAACTGCTGACATTCATGTCACATTTCCGTGTTATTTCTCAAGGCAGTGATGTGGTGAAAGGTCCAGGTATGACCACTTTGCATCTTTCACTGGGCCCATCCCTCCCTCAAAAGAGAGATTTGATTTTTACACCTATTGTAAATACAGACTTCTGAAAGGTCTAATTTAAAAGATGAAATCAAGTTTAATTTGGATTTAATTCAGACCTCTTTACACTTCAGTTCAAATGCTGTTTGGAAGGAATGGTTCCTTGTTATTGCTCATTAAATGTGGGACAGGTCATGTTTTACTGTCCTTTTTATGACTGAGCCATTTACTGCGACGGTGGCTTGGCCAGCAGTGTGCTCCTTTAATGACATTGTTTTTCTCTCTCTAAAAGACCTGAGCATTTTTCTTCTCAATGCAAATAATGAAGAGGTCTGGCATTTCCTGTCTAATGAAGCAATGAAACCTTTAAGCTTCAAAATTTCCTGAAAAACCTGTAGAACATGGCAGGAGATAGGTTTGGGAAGTGCTTTTGTAGCTCTCAGTCCATGCTTTGCTGATGTTTCCTAGCAGGATGCTGCCTGGAATATGACATGGGATCCCTCCCTCCTATGGTTGTATTGGGTTTGCATGACAAGGTTTTGGTAGTGTGGGGGCTACAGGGATGGCTTTAGTGAGGAGTTACTGGGAGCTTCCTCATATCCAATGGAGCCAATTCCAGCTGGTTTCAAGATGGGCCCACCAGTGCCCAAGGCCAACCCCATCAGTAGTGGTTGGTAGTACCTCTGGCATAACAAATTTAAGAAGAGAAAAAAGTTATTGCACAAGAGCAAATTGCAGCTGGAGAGAGGAGTGAAAACATATAAGTGTAACAGCCCTGCAGACCCCAAGGTTGGTGCAGAAGGAGGGCAGGAACTGCTCCCCGTGCCAGAGCAGAGATTCCCCTGCAGGCTGGGGTGCAGCCCATGGTGGGGCAGCTGTGCCTCTGCAGCCCATGGAGTTCCACAGGTAAGCAGAGATCTATCTGCAGTCCTTGGAGGAGCAGGAGTTTTACCAATCTGTTCCAGAATCTGATGGTTATGAATGACCCAAATTCTCTGATATTTTTTATTTATGCAAAGGATGATATTAAATCTAAAGCATATGATTGCAGGGTAAGTTTTAGCTGGCCCTGCATGCTGTCTGTGTTGGAGTGTGAAACTCCTGACAAGATTATGGCACAGACTTTGGAGCACCACACCAGGCTCTTCTACTGTAGTGGAACACATGAGTATGGAAGTCTCATGGGGAGTTCAGGTGGGGACATCACCAGAGCTGGTTTTTGCTTCTCTGGTTTCTGTAGCTTCTTTAAACTCCTCCATGAGCAAACTTGAGAGAACTAAATTTCTGATTCCTGTGTGATGAAAGTGTGCTCCCTTTAACTGCTCCTCCAGTGAAACTTCACCCCTGCCTTGCCTCTGCTCAGACACCCTGACATGTGCTAGGCCTGATTTAGAGCTGCCTTTGTCAGACAGTGTCTTAAAACACAAATCAATGAAACAATAGAAAGCAATAGCCTGATACTAATGAAACACATTGTAATTAAAGCTGGCTGAGAATTTTCCAGAGAAAACAGGAAAAAAGTGAATTTCCTGATACAGATCTATTTTACATGCCTCATATCCAGCACTCAGGGTGGGGGCAGCCCTTTTCAGTTGCCATTCCAAGCCGGAGTAAAGGAGATCTAACTACCAGCTCGGAGGCTGGACCTGAGCCCTGAGCTAGTGTGTGTTCAAGGACTAAGGAATCAAAAATCCAGGGTTCTGCTATTTTCAGAAGTCACAAAAATCCATCAAGGGTTATCAGGTAAAGTGGTGTAACTTCTGGGTCAGGTAATCTGCAGGTCATAAATTGCTGGTGGCTGGGAAAGTGCATCAGGAAAGCACTGCATGCAGTAGGCTGGCTAGACTTCTTCCTGAATCCTGGAAATAGGCTATTGAGCTGATTGGATCCCTGCTCATTCTAATGCAAGAACCCAGGCAATGGTTCAGAGAAGCTATGATTTAGCTTGGTTTAGCCACTCTGTTGAACTGTGCTCTTGGTGCTTCGTCTTAATCTGAACACTTTTCCTTTGGTGGTACTTCGGGTTTTTAAGCAGCAACAAAGAATGATTTTGGGCAATCATGTAAATAAGGATCTGGTTTCTGCAGAAGGCAGTTCTGATAAGAGCATCATCTAAATGCCATTGTCTTTAATTGCAAATGGCAGTAGCAGAACATGGCAGCACTCCATAAGTTCTTAGATTGGACCTCACTGAGGGCTGTGCCCTGGAGAACTTCACCCAGAGGTGCAGCAGGTGACTCTTGTCCTTCTCCCCTTCTTTCAGACGGCCGCCCCATCGGCGTGGAGGGGATCCAGGTGCTGGGCACAGGAAACCTCATGATCTCAGACCTGACAGTGCAGCATTCTGGCATCTACGTGTGCGCCGCCAACAAGCCGGGCACGCGCGTGCGCCGCACCGCGCAGGGCAGCCTCGTCGTGCAAGGTGAGCCCCTGGCACCCCAGGCCTTGGGCTGGGCAGGTGCTGACTTCACTCCTCTGCTGGCACCAGACAAAGCACTCCTTTTCTAGACACGTGGTTTACCAAGTGGGTGCGTGTCTGTGTCCCACACAGGTGAGTCACAACCAGGTTTGGCTCAGCTGAGGCACCGGCTGGATGGGCCACAGTGATTTCTCACCCCATATAGGCATTTCTTTGTCTTAGCAGACACTGGTTGCTGCTTGTTATCATTTGTGCATCGCAGCAGAAAGCCTGTCAAAATGTGCCAAATTTGTCTTATTGTCCTTCGTGATACAAGGACATGGTCACTGTTCCCATATTGGACACCTCTGAATGGTAGATATGACTCCTGCTGTGATGTGCAGCAGTGGATACCACTCACAGAGTATTGCTTTCCAACTGAAATGGCACCAATAAGTCTAAAACCATTTCCAAAAGTCTGTGACGTAGCAGTTCACACTGTGTCTGAGCCAGTTGCCATGACCTAGTGAAGCACCCTTTAGGGGCTGTGCCCACGGGATACAGGTTGCTCCTCTTCCTGCAACAATTGTCCTGAAATGCTGCTTGTAAAGGACAGTTCAGCCCAAAGCAGAAATCAGCACTAGTGAAAGCACACAAATCCCTTCCACATTCTCCTTTGCAACCAGTCTCCATGGTGAGGGGAGCCAAGCAAGCATTTCAGAAGGCAAACCCAGCTGGCAGTGTGCTCTGAATGGCAGCAATCCGCCCCTGATTACAGGCACTCACCTCCTCTTCAAGCTAGTCCACTTAAAGCATCTCACGCTCTCATCAGTTCACTCATTAACTATTGACTGATGATATCCTGAATCTAAAATTACACACCTCCTGCCGGAGCTGCTAATTGAACCTTTCTGCTGCTGATGGGGAAAGTGCCCTGCTCCAGCCCGGATGTCACCCCAAAGATCTCGGGAGTCGCTGGTGCTGATCCCGCCAGCTGTGAAGGAGTGATGTAGGAAGGGTGGAGAAGGGGCTCCCTGTGCCTCCTGAGCCCCAGGTGCTGATCAGACATGAGACAAGGTGAAAAACTCACTGTTTCTTTTGCTCTTGGATTTCTGGGTGACCAGTGCAATGAGGGGACCTCCCAGCTGGCACAGTTATGAATCCCCTTATTAAGAAACATCAACCCCAGCATTAAGAGCAGCCTGTCTGTACTGATATAAACCCTTTAGAGCTGCTGCAGGACTGATCTGCAAATGGAGAGGTCTCCTAAGCCCAAATGCTAAGCTGATGTCCAGGAGGCAGGGAGGCACACCCAAAACAAATTACTTGGAAAATCCATGAAGTTTTAAAAATACTATTGAATATAGTTGACTGCTCCTGTTAGCAACTGTACAAAAGGTGACACAAACTGAAAGGTAACACAATTTCTCATTGCTACAAGTAGCAGTTTTTAGTCTTTTTTGAGATTTGAACACCAGCTCTCTGTGGTCTAGTGCTGGAATTCAGCTGCCATAGAATTACTGTGGATTTTCTCCTGGCAAGCCAAGATAAGAATTTGTCCCTAAAATGTCACTCACAGGGCCATTGGAGCCCAGTCTTTCTGTAGAAGGAGAATGCTCCTGCATACAGCATCAGCAGAGAAGCTGGCAATGGTGTGGAGAAGTGTGGCCAGTGTGACCTTGGAGTAGCCCTTAGACAGGACCTGTAGTGTCCAGGAGCCCAACTTGTATTGCCCAGCCTTAAAATACTTAATGTGTTTAAGGGGAATGTTCCCCAGACAGGGTATTGGCAGACGCTGGGCAGGCAGGGAGCTCATCCCAGGTTTTCTCACCCTCCCTCTGGAAGCAGTTTTTCCTGCCTCTGCATCTCATTTTGCCTGCATTTTCCAGCTGAGAGGTACAAATGATTGCTGTTCAGGTTCATCTGGGAAGAAAACAGCAATAATGACTGACATGGGAGACTGTGGGTTTTATCTTTGTCAAGATGTCAGCGATGCAAATTACATCCGTAAAGAGAAGAAAAGCAAAGAGCGGCTATCAAAAGCCTGGTTGGAGAGGAAGTTAGCACAGGGCTAGGACAATACAGCATCCTCAAAGCACACCAGACCAGGTACTTGCTGCCTTTATGCAGGGGCCCTTGAAGTGCCTGGAGGCACAAATTAACTTGCCCCAGTCTTTTGAAGGAGGGACATTTTATAGGTGGGAAACTAGAGGAGAAAGGGCGATGTTTCCTGTTGTAAGGCAAGGAGTTAGCAGGAGGCTGGAACTGAGACCACGTTCTTCCTCCTGCTGCCAGCAGTGATCCTTGTGCCATCCATCAGCTGTGTGAGCAGAGGTGTCCCAACACAGGGCTCTGCTCTTCCTCCTGCAGTAATGTCCTTTCCATTGCAGGTTTTCCTTCAGATAATGTAACATCATCTTATTATCTTCCTGGGAATTCCTCCTCCCTCCAGAGGAGAAGGCGTCAATCCCCCACTCCTTCGGTCCCTGCCCTCCCTTGGCCATTTAGGCTCCTTTGATCTCTTTTGTAAGGTTCTCACACAAGAAAGTTTCCATTTTCCCTTCAGATCCCAGCGCAGCCATTTGAATATTGCTTTGTGCTGGGCTTGGAATGAAAGTCTCACGGGGGGAGTTGTGGAAGGGCCGAATGCGGCGCCGACTGAAACCGAGGGTGTGTGTGTGAGGCAAGGGAAGAGCAGGCTTCGGTGGCAAGGGAAAAAATATATCAAAGCACTTTCCCTCTACCTCCTGTGCAATCTTTTGTGTTTTATTATGTGTTTGGTGTCATAACAAACTGATGGGCTGTGAATGGCCAGATGGTCACCAGTGTTCTCCACTCCACGCTTCATTTCCTCCTGAAAGCTATGCAGAAAAATGAGATCCCATCTCATAAATGAGGGCCCATCTTAAGGACATGGGTTTGAAGGCTCTGCTGACAATGCCTGCCTTGTTTGCCTTGCTTTCTGTTGGCAGGACTGGGCAGTGCTCCTTGGTCCAGCAGATCCGGCCACCGCTGCGCTTTCTGATGTTTCTTCAATCGTTCTTACTCACTGGCATCACAAGCCTTGGCTGCAGATGTATTGCAGTTGCTGTGGTTTAGGTTTGGCTCTGTGGTACTTGGTTTGTCCTTGAGTTTAGCCCTGAATTCATTCTGCAGACCAGCTTCAATATGTGTTGTGTGAGTCAGTGTCCCCCACAGAGCAGCTCCCTTCCTGTCTACATTTTCCTTCACAAGAAAAGCTACCACACAGGGGCAGGCAGGCACTCAAATCTTGTCTGTCAGGATGCTGGAGTGAGCTGGGGTGTCTGATCCCTGTGGAGCATTCTTCCAGGACCACACTTGTGGGTGACATGGGAACATACCCTACTGCTATGAAGCTCCAGCCTGCATCTTGCAGGGACAAGAATTTCATGAGGGCTGAAAGGCAGGCTCCACAACAGCCCCCTAGAGTGTTTTCTGCCTATTTTCTAGGGGACATGACCACAGTTTCCATCTTTGGCCCTTGCAGTCCCATCACTGCTACTGCAAGTTACTCAAGTAAACATCTGAGTATCATCTATAGTGAGTAGAGAGAAGTGAGGAGCAGTTGTCTTAAATCTCCTGTCACCATTTGCTGTGCTTGAGTGACTTCCCCATTGACCTGACTTCTCCTTTATGCCCTTATTGTGGGTGCCAGTAGCCTAATTTATGAGGTTTTGTTGTTTCCATGTTATTCTTCCTTCTCTTCACTCCAGCCTCCCTCCCCACCCCTGCCACTCTGTCCACTTGAGAATTAATGACACTTCATACTGAGATACAAGAGGCACAGATTGGTCTGTTAGTCTGTGGCATTGGCTGTTAGTGTTCCCTTAACCATAGGATTTTCTCAGTGATCTTTGGGACCTCCTGTGAGCCATCAGGCACTGCCACAAGCACCACACCACAACCTCATGGCAAGGACAGCAAAGATCCCTGATGTCTTGGGGGACACACGAGTTGTTGGTCCCTGCTGCCATGTCCCAGAAGAGATGGGGCCCATCGGGGTCTCCTGTTAGAAGCTGCTGTTGCAGTGCACCTCCATGCTATCACAGTTTGCTGAGCACAGTAAAAGCTATTGAATCACTTTGTTAAGGATTCTGGGGGTGGTATTAAGTGTTATTGCTTTTTGATACCAATGTCATGCCTTTCAATATTCATTAAAATGGCATGATCCTCTCCCTCCCATTAAGTCCTGAATAATCAACACTCTGGTTTCCTCATACCTCACAAGCCAGGGCTGGATGCTGCCCATTCTTCCTTGCCACATTTGAATCCTCTGCTCTTAAAAGTGATCCCTATTAATATCTTTATTAAATCTTAATGGAGGGCCGAGAAACGCTTCCTCTGGCTGCCTGCATTTTGGCCTGTAGTGTGGAAGGGGCAGAGGTGTTCAGGCCACTGTGCCTCCATGCTGGGTGGGATGGGCCCTGACAAGATGCTCTGTTAATTATGAGTGATGAAGAGGGTGAAGGGCTGGCAGTGGGCAGGGCATGGCTGAAGGCAAGGCTGACAGCAGGCAGGATTGGCTTCTGCTCCTTCCCCACTAACCCAGGCAAACTCTTGGATCCTGTGCAAAATCATTTAGAAAGGCAGGGGAGAGGACCTGGGAGAGGTGGTTTTCTGTCCAGGAAAGAAACCATTTGCCCAGAGACGACACACCAGCAGTTGCCTGAGGGCACCTTCCTTGGAGCACTGGTTATGAACACAGGTTGGGTCCATCCTGGTGCAGGTAGCAGAGGAATCGATCCGTGTCCTTTAAACTCCATCTGTTCATGGATCTGTCCTCTGTCTCCATGGGTTTATGTTTCAGCCTGGGCCATTTTGGCACTACAGCTTCACACTGTTGAGACCTCTACAGGACAGAGCAATGTCTGGGGAAGGCCAGGAAGAGCAGGAGCAATGCAAGGGCAATGTGTATCTTGCAGAGAGGGATGCCATGGAACAGGGGACAGCTCAGCACAGCAGAATTGGGAACCTGCTCCCCAGAGAGTTTAAGCAAGTTAAGCAGGGGCTGGGGCTGTGTTTAGCAAGGCAGCAAAGAGGAGGGATGGCAGAGGGGAGCAGGGACCCGAGGAAGCCGCGGGGCCGTGGCACCGAGCAGTGTCACTGGCGCCGAGCCAGCGGCCGCAGCTGCACGTTCCTCACCCCGAGCCACACGCGACCCGCGCCAATTACTGCCTCTCCACGGGCTAACGAGGGAGGATGAGGGGAGCCGGCGCTTCCAGGAGGGTTCTGCCGGATGCTTCTTTCCATATTTTAACTTTGTGTCGGCTGGAACAAACGGTGGGTTTGAGATTTGATGAAGCGAGGGGGGGAGGCAGAGGCAAAGAGCCAAGAGGATCTTTAATGAAGCTGCAGCGAGGAGCTGGAAGGTGGCCGTGCCCTTCCTTGGCATGGTGGGTTTGCACCTGCGAGGGCTGCGGGTGCAGCTCGGGAGCCCAGATGAAAGCAGGGAGTGCACAGCCACTTGCAAAATAATTGCTCCTGCAAAGCTGCGCCAGCACAAAGCTGGGGGCGGGAGGCTGAGGAAAATCAAGTCTCTAATGCTCTCACTGTACACCACAAAGGGACCATTCATGGCAGGGATGAGGGGTTTTCCCCCTGTTTATCCTTGCTTCCAACTTTTATTGAACCCATCCTGAATTTTCCTTTAATCTGCAAGTCTAGAGCAAAAACACAGAAAGGAAGTAAAAGGGCAAGAGATTGATTGGCACATGGGGAAGTTTAGCAGGAGATTCTGGAATTATGTGTCCATTGGGCTGCTGGGATCAGGTTCATTAGTGGAGCTGAGCACTTACAGCAGGGACCTGGCAATAAACTCTGCTGCTGGATACCCTGTACCAGTAACCTAAGTCAGACCTGCCATGCTCCACTTCCCTCTGATTATTAAAAATAAAGGAGGGGGCTCATTCAAGGGGGATGGGCTCTGCAATGAATTCCTCTGTCTTCCTGCTTGGAGGATTTAGAATCTGTACAACTGGACTTTTACTCTCACACAAGCACCTGTTCCTGCAGGCCATGTTACAGCAGTAGCCATGCTCTTCCCTTACTGCACACAGCCGGGAAAGACCTTTATCCCCCCCAAAATGCTGCAGGAAACCCCAAGAGGTGTTTTGGTCATGAACTATAAGCATCCCACCATCAGTTCCTGCATCCCACCTGCAGCTTCGCCACTCCTCAGTATATTTTGCTGGATCAGTTTGCTCCCTTCTCCAATCCCTGCATCCCTGCTGGTGGCACAGCCACCAACCCCATGCTTGGAAAATGCCTGTGAGTGGCTCTGAACGTGTCTCCCTTGATAATCTTTCTTTTGTCAAAAAAATTTAATGTCAGCCATCCGTTATGTGATGTTAGTCAGTAAATTTATGATGGGCCTGTGCCTCTTATCTGTTTGTCTTCATTGTGTCTGCTGCCGGTTCCACCTGATTTTAGGTTCCAGTAGCAACATGCAGTATATTTATCACTTTGCCCTTTGAAGCAGAACTACTTGAATAATCTCACCTATTTGGCAGTGTCTGTCAGGCCCTGCTTTCTGTAGGCTGATATGCTGGTTTATTTTGATAAATGATTTTAAATCTAATTTGAGCTGCTGGAAAGAAGAGATTGCTTTCTGTTTAAAAATGTGACTGCCAAAGGTGAAAACATTTTGTGACAAGTTGAGCAGAGGTTACAGGCATGGTGTAGTCTTCTGCAAGGCTTGGCAGGACCCCAGAAATCTCAGGCTGAAGTTCTAGGGTAAAAAAGGTTTCCTAATATTTTACTGACAGGAAAAATTGGCAGCAAATCTGTTCTCTACTGGGGAGAGAACACTCTGCCAGATTGCTGTATGATACCCATACATTTTTTTCCATTTCAAGGAGTTTGCTAATGCCATTCAGGTCCTTTGGACACAGCCAGGGTGTTGCTCGAGCTCTGCCACTGAGGAAACAGCACATCTCCTGAGCTGCAGCACTGGGGGGTTGCTTTCCATGGGAGACCAGGGAAGGTGAAGGGGCTTAAACTTTGGTCCTGTCTGCCTGAACCCTGCAGGACTCATCTCAGCTTTCCATTGCTTTTGATCTGGCCTTCAGGCACCTCCTGTGAAGCCATGACTGCCAGGGTGGGCAACCAAAAGGCAGCTTTGCACTGTTCACAGACACCCATCCAAACCAGAGCTATCTGCTGCCTGTGCTGTGGCTTAGCCAAGTGTTCCACGTTCCCTGGCTGACAAGGCTTATTGACAAGGTGGTTTTTTGTACCAGGATAAAGTGGGATCATCATGACTTTTCTCACCCTCTTTCTCCTTCCTCCTCTCAGCCCCAGCAGAGTTTGTGCAACATCCCCAGTCCATTTCCAGGCCCGTGGGGACTACTGCCATCTTCACGTGCGTGGCCCAAGGGGAGCCCCCTCCCCAGATCACGTGGCTGAGGAACGGGCAGATCCTGGAGACCAGCGACCACATCAAGCTGAAGAATAACAACAGGTAGGTCCTGGTGCACTGGGCTCTGGCACTGCTGTGGAAATGGGAGTGGGAGAGAGGTTGGATTGCTTTCTGCAAGAGCTGATGGGAAGGTGGCAGTGTTCTAAAGCAGATCTGTGGATTCAACCTGGGCTTTGATAAACTAAAACACTGCTCCAGTCCTGCTGGCTGCACCTTACAGTGTTACAGTTTGGTGCTCTGTGACGTTTTGTGCCAGGACATCAACATCAGACTTTCACTGTTGATGCAGGAACCCAGGAAAAGTTTTTATTTTCTCCTGATCATCATCTGGGTATTTCTGGAAGGGCTGAATATTGTTCCTGGAGCTGACAGGGACTACATTGACTCCTCAATGGAGGAACTGCACTTAACACCTGAACATTGACCTGCCTGGGCTTGCGAATGCAAATACATTAGAAATAATATTTGTGTGGAGCCTGACTTTCACTAAACTTTAGCCTTTTATCTCACCAGGGAAGAGTGTGTTCTCTGAGTACTAAATAACTGCATTTTCCTGTGAGGGGATGAGGATGTTTGTACTGAGGAAATGATGCACTTAGTGTGAAAATTACCAGTAGACAATGTAGTTTCTATGGAAATAGCATGAAAAAATACACTACAAAATAATAGCACCTGTGCTGTAAACCTGATGTATTGGTAGAGGTTTGTACTCTGTGGTGTCATGGAGCTGCTCTCTTTATTAACAAATGTGTCTCAGGAAAGCAACTACCCAGCCTTGCTTGGAAGGTCTGGACCTCCAGTTTAGACAGTTGGAAAGTGTTGTGCAGGCACCATGGTTTGTTCCTCAGGGGACAAGAGTGAGTTTATTCTTCTGAGTGTCTGTATAATGTGGCTTTTTGTTTTCTCATTTGAGGGGTTTTAAAGCTTTGTTACATGAGTGATGGAGGGATGTGTGATGCAAGAAGGATAAGGTGTGAGTGGCAATAAAATCATCTCAATCAGTGGAGGTTTTCTCCAAACTGGAAGTTTTTAGAGCTTCAGAAATCTGTGTATGTGCACATGACACTCAATTCAGGTGTGTGGTTTCTAGTTCATGGCATGGCTTTCTGAGGCATGTCTGCCCTTTCTGGTATGAACAGAGCAGAAGGGGTAGGAGGGAAATTGGTGCATCCCTTTTTACTGATGAGGAGGTGAAGTCAAAAGTGATGAAGTTCAAATGGTCAATAATTCCATGACAAAACTGACACTGAATCTCTGTGTTACTCCCAGATGTCTACCCTGTGAAATCATTCCTCTTCTTGAGGAGAGCAGGAGTTGGGTCTTTGGTCATGGTCACATCTCCTGGCCAGGTCCCTGTGCCTGGAGCTGTGCTACACATGCACAAGAACTGCACCTTGGTAAACATCTCTGTAATCGTTTTCTTATGGGAATCATTTAATGCAATTTAGCATCAGTGTTTTCCACAGCGAGCTGAACGATCAGATTACAGCATCTGGCAGGGGCTGAGGGAGCTCAGCCCATTCCTGGGGCTCAGCTGACACGTGGCATCTTCTCAAGCTGTAGTAATGTGATTGTAAAGCTGAGCCCTCAGGTTTACAATCTTGAACTTTTGTCTTCTTTCACACTAGTCTTGGTCAACCCCCAACCTCCAGCTCCAGGCAAGTGTCCATGCCTGGTGCTTTCCAAAGCTGTCATTCTGGAAAGTGCCCTCACTGGCGCAGCAGGGCTGGGAGCTCCATGACATGGAGGAGACACATCAACGGATGATTTTTTCCTGAGCTTTTTCAAGTTTGCCCTTTGTTTTACTCTCATGGGCATAACTAAGTGGTGTAACCCACTTAGTTCCAGGCAGAATCAGTTTGTGGCTATGTCTTGGATTTATCAGTCTACTGCACTTGGAAAATATTTCTCTGTGCAAAGATGGATCTCAAATCTACTAGTAATGAAGCTACTAAACTATACTATGAGCTTTTTAATTAGATTACATGGTTTCCTAGAAAATTCATTTGGATTAAAACTCTGCTTAATATTGTCATAGAAGTCTGAATGCCCCCTAAGGGAGTTTTAGGGAAAAAAAGGAGTAAATCATCCCAAAACATGCCATGTGCTAATTGATTGCAAAATGTGTCATTTGGAGCAACTTCATTTTTGTAAATGAACACAGCTAAAAGCAAGGTCCAGACCTGCAGAAAATGGTGTGTTCAAGATGCTGCTCTGCTCCTGCAAGCACAAACCCACAGCCAATGGATCTGTTGCATCCCAAAGTTGTGAAGGGCCCTTTTTGCATCTGCCTCACCCCACACTGTCTTTCATATGCAGTAAGTGCAAATCCAAGGAGAGCAAAACCCACCAGGTGAGGGGACATCAGAAACCCTGCATTGCTGAGATGTAGCTTCAGGACTGGATTCACTGGAGATGGGCTATGACTGCCAGGTACAACATCAGACATTCACTTGCTAAGCAACTTCCAAGCTTTCAGCAGAGTAAAATCAGCCTCACAGGCTGCATCCAATAAATATCTCATCCCTCGTGGTCCCTCAGATGTGAATTCCCATCACCTGATGTGTTGACGGTTTCTGGGCACATTAGCATTAAAGATCAGCCTTCTGCTGTGCCCTCTCCAGAGGTGGTTGTTATGTTTTGAAAATGCCAGCTGTGTGGGAACAAAATAGCCAATCGATGATTAGCAAAAAATCAAAAGCGGTTCTGGGATAGCGGATAATTGTTAATGAAAAATGCATGAAGGCTCAGGCATAGGGAATTGTGGGCTTTTCCATTAAAAGCTGTGAATAAAAATGACTGAAGGAGCTGATGATGGGGCTGCCTTGCCATGCAGCCCCTGGGCTGGGATGCTGCTGTCAGGGTGATGCTGTACTGAGCTCTCTGAGGGAGAAGCTGGTGGAGCCTTTTGGTTCCTGTGTCCAGCAGTGGCAGAGTCTGTTCCTCTATGCTGACCAGAGATGCCCATCTTGATCCTGAAGGGATTCTGATTGTTCATGATCCAAATGCCTGAGAGGTGTAAGTGGAATTTCTAGCAAAATTCCCACCCAGCATCACCAGCCCATCCTAGAAGTGGAGTACTGCTGCAGGAGGAAGGTGTGGTTACTGGTCCACTTGGGCTTGTGTAAAATTATTTTACACATGGGCTTGCATAAAGTCATGTTTCTAGGTTATTACTATATTACTATTACTATATTGACAAGGAAGCATGAAATAGTCCCCAAATTTCCACTGTGAAAGGTTTATTGTGTTTCTTCCTTTGACCCAATCAGGTTCAGGGGGTAATTTTCAGCCTGGAAGTGTATCACACTATGGGGTTTATATTGCCATAATAGCAAGGGACAAAGGCCAGCATCTTCAGAAAAGGAAAGCTCTCTAAATATTGATGTTCCAAGAAGATTATACTTACAAATTGTAATTAAGGGACTTAATTTGTTCTATCAGAAAAAGACTTTGTTAGAACTTGGGCTCAGGTGGCATTCACTCTGCTTGGTGACCTTTGTAAATTCTTCCTCACTGGTTTGCACTTGGTTTAGTGCTCTGGCAAAGTCTCACTTCCAGGGCCATGAATGTTCAAGGCTCATCAGGGGAAATATTCCTTCGTAAACAAACATTTAGGACAACTTTGCTTTTCTTGCACTTCTCATGCTGTTAAATCCCAGTGCAGAAACAGAGAGGGGCCTTCAAGCACAAACATCCCAGCACTTGGGACCAGACAGCCCTTCTGGTACCAAACCCAGCGAAAACAGAGCCTGTCATTCACAACGTGGCTTTTTTTCTGTAAACTGTACATTAGCTGGGTGTGGAAAGGTGCAGGTGGGTTTGTACATCCCTTCATGGTGAACACTTCCCACAAACACTTCAGTTTGTGTGGTTTTGAACCACGTAAGGGAGGACAGGCAAACCTGCAGTTCGTTATGCTGTGAGTTTGAAGATGGCTGTGACTGAGGGAAGGGTGCTCTATAGCAAATCATATTTCAGTTCCCAGAAGCATGACAAATAAGTATGTGGAGGATGGGGATGTGAACCTGCTGCTCCTGATTTAATCATAATTTATGGGTTTGACTTTGGAAGACCCATGGAAATGGCCTTTGCAAGGAGGATCTCTGCATGAGCACACAAAGCCCTCTAAGCAGCGGGATCAGTGTGATCTCTGCCCAAGCAGGGATCCTGTGCTGGGATCACACAGCCATATCCCACAGAAAGGATCTGCAGCAACCCCAGATCAGCTAACACCAACAGGCATCACTCTCTCCCTCTCATGTGGCTGTGATTATTTTGCTACCAAGTTGCCTGTGTAATTTCTCTGTGTGCTGCTCCACTGAGCTGCTCTTGAAGTGCATCAAGTCAGGAATTTAAAATGTTCCAACTGTTGCACACAGCAAAATCCATCGGTAGAGAATGATCCTTACACAAGAGGCTTCGAGGCAGGACTGAGTGGTGCAGCCTAAAATTAGTCTCCCGTAAATTAGACTGGGTATTTCTCTTCTCCAGTATCTGTGCTGCTTATTTGGGAAAAGGTTTGGGGGACTTTCCATTTAGCAGCAGAGAGCTCTCCCAGGTGTCTGAATTTGCAGTCCTACCAATAACGGCTCTGCCCTCCCATCCAGTAGCTTTTCCTGAAATGTTTTGTGCTTCCCCATAGTCCTGAAGATGTAAAGACATTCTGCTTGCTGGGGCAGGATTCAGTTTAGTCTGTGATTGTACTCTGTGGCCTCATAAAAATAGCCTGCATGGCTGGGACCAGCAACATCCTTCCAGAAGCTGCTCTTGGGTGAGTCTGAAAGCACAAGATTGGGCTGAGATCTTGTCCAGTGGGCTGCAGTATCTGAAAAATAGAAATCAGTCCTTCTGCATAACCCAGCCCAATTTCACCTAGGATCCTCTGTATGATATTTAATTTCTGGATATGTAAGAACATGCATATAGAGAGCTGGGAATAATATGCAGTTTCCCTCTGGGTTGCTGAGTGTCAGTTTTCAAGTTTTGCATCCTAATTTCAGCCTACATGAAGCAACCTTCAGAATACAGGGCATTTCTGCAAAGCTGAGGGGCAAAGGCTCCTTCCCAGCATGGCACGGGCCAGCAGCCCAGGAACAGATTGTTCAGTGCAGCACAGCACAACACAGGCCATGACAAACAGAGCCAGAGCAGGGATGGGGCATCTGAATGTGGCACTGGTGGCATTCTGTATCTGCTGGCAGTGAGAATGCTGTCCCTGCTAGCCACAGCCTGCTCTCTGCATTAATTTCATCAGACTCCCTCCTTTGTGTGCCTGTGCGCGCGCAGGCCGGTGCCCTCCCAGATGGGCCCCTCTTCTTTGTGCTGCTGAATCGATGAAGAGGCTTCCTTCAGTTCACAGACTTTTTCAGAGGAGCCTTTGCAAAGCCGATCTCCGGTCACCGGCCTGGACCCCTGACCCGAGCCAGATCAGTCATCCTGCCTGCCTATGAGCTGGGAAGACAGCTTGGGAATACTGCGGCTTTGCAGCAGCGGAGGCCTCTCATTTCGGCTCAGCCGGGTGTGAATCTGCAGCGGCTCCTCTCCCCACTTCCATCAATGCCTGTCAGGGCATTGTGTGGAGATGTGATGGAGCCCTCGGCTCGCCCAGCGGCTCGGTGACCAGCAGAAAGCCTTCTGGCATCTCGCCTCGTCTGACGTGCTCGCGCCGCTGCCAGTCTGGCACTCGCGGGAAAGTTTTCCAGCAGCAGATGTCCCAAAGTGACAGATTTTTTTCGTGTTGATGGGAAGAAATAAAAGGACACTGCATATTTCAGATGGTTGAGTCACAGAGACGCTCTGCGCCTTCTCACACGGCAACTACAGATTTTCCTTTTGTTTGAGCTTTCTTAAGGAAAAAAAAAAAAAAAAAAAAAAGACAAAAAGCAGCAAAACCTGGGACTGAACACTGGCCCTGCTGCACCACATCCTCCACATGCTGGGAGGTGATTCTCATAGAGCTGGTGGTTAGATGCTGGGCATTCTGTTCACCAGCTTCTCCATGCTCTCACATGGCCTGAAATCCAGCTGTTCTAGTGTCCCATTGCCTGGGTGTAATTCTAGGTAACGTGGGCTCCGGGTAATGGATGGTCAAGGCTCTCATTGCACAGCACATCCAAACACAGCCAAGAAAATCTCAGTGAAAATTAACTTTCTGAAGCCTGAAGCAAGTTTCCAGTTATGTGCTGTGCCAACTTTGCAGAAAACACTGTATTTGTTTCTTTTGACTTGACTGTGCATGACAGTCTGAGACTCTGCTCAGCTCCAGGTCCCAGTGGCCAAGTGCCATCCTTTCAGGACCACTGGCAATCTGCACATCATCTGTGTCCCACATCATTTTGCTCATCTTTAAATCCTCCCAGGAAAGAGAAGTCTTTGGCCCAGAATCACAGCACTGCCATAGGCTTCTTGCACTGCTTTTCAGCCTAGCTCCCCTCTTCCTTCCTCCACACCTTTTCCTCTCTCTAAGCAAAGCAAGTAAATGCACCTGGAAGCGGCAGAGCCTAAATACTCCTTGGTCCAGATCTGCTTTGTGCTTGGGAAGCTTAAGGCTGCTCTTGACCCTTGTGCCAGCCTGGCCTTGCCTCTCTGGGTGCCCAGATGCACAGCAGCCACATGGAAATAATTCCTGCATTGACGGGGCAGAAGGAAGTGCTGCTGCTCCTTCCACACATCTGCTTTGTGCAGGGCTGGGAGTGCAGCTCTCAGATGGTGTAATCCTGCCTTCTGCCATCTGTCCTCACAGGAGTCAGCCCTTGTTGACACAGCTGAGCCACACATCGGGTCCTTCCTCCCCATGCCCTCTCCCAGCTCTGCCTTTCTCCTTCCATTTAATCAGATACGTTGAGCCTGTGGCTATGAGAGGAGCTTAGGGCTGATTCTCGAAAATCACCATATCAGCTGAAACCATCACATTTGATATTCCATTTACAATGTTTCCAAGGAAACAAAGGCACAGGACATAAATAGATGACTGTTAAACATTTGCTCGCTCACCATGGCCCCCAATAATTTGCAAGGCAGAAATAGGAATGTTAAATCAACAGTAATAATAAATTTTAATATAGGAAGACCAATATTTTGCTGCAATTAGAAGAAGCATTTGTTCTGACATAGTGGCAGGCAGTGGCAGGTTATTTATCATTTCCACTTCCAATGTTCAATTTTTCATTTACATAAAAGGCAGCTTTGATTGTGATTCCCAGAAAGCCATGAAGTGCCCCCTGCATCAGCAGGGATGTTTGGGATTTACTCATGGACAGTCAAGTTCCAGGTCCACCTAGAATTCTGCAGAAGAAAGTAATTTGTGTCCTTAGCAGCAAGTAGTGCATGTGGATTTTGTTTAGTTTGGATCATTTCTTATAGAAAAGTAAGAAAAAGCTCATGCGAGCTGCTGAAGTTTTCCCAAGGATGTCCTGTGTGTGTAGAACAACCTCCCAGGACCAAAAGCATTGTAGACAGATTTTATCATAACCTGAGCTGCTCCCTCAGAGTTGGGTAAAAAACATCTCCAGTGTCAAATCTGCCTTTCCAGATCCAGCTCAGAGCTGTACCCAGTGGTGACAGTGACCATCCCATGCCTTACAAGGGAGATACACTTGTTATTTATTTAGGAGGCCTTGTGTCTGATAGATTCACATATTGACTCATGTTGATCCTGGCTTGGCTTTGGGTGGAGCTTTCATTGATGGGTTCCTGTTTGTGAGCAGATATTATAAAAAAAAGCTGCATTGCATGTTCAAATGGCAAGACAGAGATAATGTGGCACACAATTATTTCTGAGTCAGTATTTGGTGTTGTTTTAAAAATATTGGGTGGTGCAATCTTTGAGCTGGCTCTGAACTTGCTTCAGTTCTCCACAGCCATTGCTGGAGGGTCCTAGAGTGCAGAAAGGGCCTCCAGTTCAAGTGGCCACATGTACAAGGACTCTGGTTGTTCCTGTGCAGGGATGGGCACCATGCTCGGGAATGTGCTCATTTGGGAGGCTGGTACATGGCTGGCCTTTCCCCCTGCTTTAGGGATATTTTCTAGGGTAGCCAGTGCCTGTCCTTTCTTAGATGGTGAAAACAGCATCTAAACCTGAAATGGAAGCCCCCAAGAGCAGGCTGCACAGAAGAACTGTTCTGGTTGTTTCCCTGGAAGGCAGCAAGCTTTGATGCACCAGCATCAAAAATACATTCAGAGGTTCTGCAGACAAAACCTGGGACTTGCTCATAAGCTTTGGCTTTTGGCTTATAGTGATGATGTTTCTGTAAGTGCAGAAGAGAGCTGAGGGAGCTGAGGCTACAACCCTGCTGGATAAATCAGCTAATCCCAGTGTTACCCTAAGACAGCTCTAATGTGCTATAATGCAATTAGAACATCACCAGAGAGCTTTCTGGCTGTGTTTGATTAGACTTGGCTAAGTAACTATGTGCAGTGCCTGGATGGCTCTCACTGATGTGTACTGGAGCTAAGCCAGTTAAAGCTGTTTTGGGTGTGTGCACTTGCCACAGAGCTGGCTCTGTGGTGTGGCTGGGATCTTCCTGAATGCACACATTTAGATCCTGCTGGTCCCTATCCCACCCTGTGGCCACATAGTTGAACCACAGTATCTGCAGGTTGAGACAGATAATCTGCCTAGTCACAAGTTCCAGGGAATGACACATCCACCTCCTGGATTCTTCCTTCCCCAAAAGCACCAGCCCACAGTTTCCTGAAAGCTTTCTGTGGCAGCAGAGGCCATGGGATGGCCTGCCATGGCAGCCAGCACAGGAGCCATGGCAGCCAGTGTGATGCTTGTCCCTCTCGTGTCCCCCCACAGCACTCTGTCCATCTACGGCATCAACCAGGCGGACGAAGCCATCTACCAGTGCCTGGCCGAGAACAGCGCGGGCTCCACGCAGGCCAGCGCCCGCCTCACCGTGCTGTGGGCTGATGGGCTGCCCAGCCCTCCTCAGGGCGTCAGGGCAGAGACCGTCTCTGCCACCACCATCCAGGTGTCCTGGGAAAAGCCCCTGCAGAACACCAAGGAGATCATCGGCTACGTGCTGCACATCCGGAAAGCTGCAGGTACGGTGCTGCACCCACTGCCCAGAGCACTCTCAGCTTTCCTGAAATTCAGCTACACGGCCCACTAGGTAAAACCAGGTCTGCACTCTAGTGGTCCATGCTGCCACCAGTGTTTTCCGTCACCTCCCAGTTTCTGAAGGGCAGAGATCATGCTGTAAATGCACTGTAAATACCTGCAAATACTAAATATACCATTGTAAATATCAAAAGGGTGGGGAGGATGAAGCCGCATAGTCAAATCTTGCTCCTCATGCAGCTCTCTGGCAAAGCAAGCAGAAATCACAGAATCAGAATCACAGAATGGTTTGGGTTGGAAAGGATCTTAAGGTAGGAACATCTTCCACTAGACCAGGTTGCTCAAAACCCTATCCCAACATTACCAATTTCAGTGGCCTTGAAATGCAAGCAGAAATGTGTGTGAGCAGGTACATATCTACCCCAGGGACCAAAATTACTGATTGCAACATCTGTTTATTCTCTTTACCTCTTGCAAAGCCTAACAGCGCTCAGTTCTCTCTCCCTTTGCATTTCAGATCCTGTAGAGATGGAGTACCAGGAGGCTGTTAGCAAGAGCACCTTCCAGCAGCTGGTGACTGATCTGGAGCCCTCGACCAGCTACAGCTTTTATATAAAGGCTTACACGTCGCGGGGTGCCAGCAAAGCCTCCGAAGTGACGGTGGTGAGCACGCTGGGGGAAGGTAAGGAGCGCTCTGCGCAGGGCCCCTCAGATGCCGACGCCCGCTGTGCGTAGCAGCAGCGCCGCTCGCCCCGACACTGCCCCGCAGCGCTGTGCCACTGCTGCCTGTGGTGCTGCTGCTCCTTGCTCCTGCTGCTCCTCCTACTCTGGGATATTGTGTAAAACTCACTTGTATCGTTGCAGTGGGGTTGACTGATTAAACACAACATCGCCTCTCCCAGCTGATGTTGTAGCAGGGGGTGAGTGCAAAACTGCCTGGCCTTGTGCATTGCAGCTGCTCTGGGCTGTTCCTAAACTCCTTGCTAAACGCAGACTTCCTGCTCAAGCAGCATCTCATCGTCTTCCAGCAGCTCTGGTACTCACAGCTTTTACTTGATAAGTGCCACACTTTTAAAGATTTTATTATTTTCTGCTTTATCCAGTGCAAATCATACTAGAGCTGAGATGTCTTCACCTACAATCCCTGCCCTGGAGCAGCTTTCTGTTTCAGTGGGAAGTTAGGGTGATCTCTAAGGGTTTTTTTTCTTGTTAGCTTCCCCAGTAAGACAATGGGTGCTTTAATACAGGACCCTTGCACACAGGTACCAGGTAGAAGCCACAGCTCCCATGTGATATGTCAGTCAAAACTAGAATAATGTTTTCCTAGACTCATGTCTTTCTGAATCCTGGCTTGCCTCAGATATGGAGATTAATTTCTTAGGAATCATTCTTATGAACATTCAGTAATTATGAATTTCCAGCAGAGAGGGCCCTGGGTGTGAGGATGTTATTTAGGATCAAATGGAAGTGTGTTGACTTCCAGGTGGAGGATCCAGTTCTCATTCTGTTCTCATTCTGTTCTCAGCCCTTGCAGATATTTATTACAGAATTTAAGCAAAAACACCAGTAAATCCTCACCCGCTGGGTTGTTGCTCTGCAAGTTTATTTTCCTTGGTACTCTGCAGGGAATCAGTCACCCTAGGAGTTTGTTTTTCCTTCCAATTTAGAGGCAGAAGGATGAGATAAAGCATTGACCCCATGCTCTGAGTTCAGCCCCAGGAGCTACAAGCCAGCTATGCTCTATAGAGCTTGGTGACTCTGCAGCAGTCCAGGTCAAGTGGGAGAGGACTTTTTGTCATTATTACCTTCAATCATGACAGGAATAGTTAGGTATCTGGTAATGGGATCATAAATTTCCTGGCTCTCTGAAGTTTTAAGGTACCTCTGTCCTGCTATCCTTTAAAAAAAGACTTGTCCTGTGTGTAATGAAGCTTCAGGAATTAGCTCCCTGTCCTGGATGAACAAGCTTCAGATCATCAACCCCAGCCTGTGTTTGCCTTGTAGGAAGGTAAAAATGTATTTTAAAGCTCCAGTTCTGGCTTCATTTGTTCGCTTTGCTTCACTGTTGCCTTCTGCTCACAGAGGAGAGAGCAGCTCAGAGAGCCATGGCCTGGTGGCTTTTGTCATCAAATTCAGGTTTCGCTGCAGATTTGTCTCTTCTCATGGCCAAGCCATTTCACCCTGTGCTCTCCCAAAATGCACAGAAGAGCTGTGTCCTCCCTGAGCTTGGGAAGCCGCTGGATCTGTGCTACCAGCCTCAGAAAAGGATGGATTTTCTAATGTACCATATTCAGCAGCCAGGGATGGCTCAGTGGAGCCAGGGCAGCAGAGATGCTGCCAGCTGGAGACTGGTCTGAGTGTCCATGTTATGCTGGGATTGTTTGGAGCAGGAATATTAAATACTCCTCAGAAAACAGAGGAGCAGGGTTACTTTTGGCTTGGGGCCATCACTTCTCAGGGCTGGCAATACGCTGAGAGAGTGCTTGGCTGAAGCCTCTGATCCTTCCTAGAGACACTGTGCTCCTTCCTTTGTGCCAGTGCTGATTTTGGATGGAAAGTAGAAGGGAAGATGCTGTAGAGAAGGGACTTGAGTGACCTGTGTCCTTCTCCATAAACCTCACTCTCCGGGAAGGCCCGCCTGCCTCCTCCCTGTCGTTCTCCTTTACGTCATTTCACAAATGCCATGGTATTTTAAATCTCAAACGCTCTCTGCTTCATTAAGCAGCACACACTCCTTGTTCTTGTTGTTTAATGCTTTTTAGGGTTTTCTCCAGGACTTTTTGACATTTCTCTAGGATGAAGACTGTTCCTTTAGTCATCTTCGGCTAAAGACGCCTTCAAGAAGAAAGTTGAAATGACCTGGGGAAAATTCCAAACAGCACGGAAGAGGAAAACAAGTATCCCAGCCCTTAGCATGAGGGAGATGCCTCATTTATATTAGCTCCATATTATGTCTAATATATACTTCTATGAAGCACCTATCTGCTGATGTGTATACATATATTTACACACAGACAGATAGATTCCATTGTATACACTTATTTGTGTAATCACATTATAAACAGCACGTGCATTCTGCGAGTGCATATATCTATAATCAGTATTATACATATATATATACTCCAAGTTTGAATAAATATTATATATTCCATATTTTGTAGGAGAGATATTCTTGTGGTTTTTATTAAATGTAAGGCTCTGCAACCATAAAATAAAGCCAACTCTTCACAAATCAGGATGGCCCACATCAGTGTTTCTTTGTCCATGGGATAATGTGATAATTGCCCTTTCTGTGGTGTTTTCACCCGTGGCTGGAAAAGTGGTGATTTAAGCAAGGGTCCAACTTCTCAGAGCGGGGATTTTGCCCTGGAGGGAATTGGGAGAATAAGAAAAAAGGAGTATTTAATTGGATTGCAAAAATACACAGCCTTGGGAGGAATGGAACAGTCTGATATAAATAGAATTTACTCTGTGTTTTGCACCCAGGAATTGTTAAGTTCAGCCTTCCCAGCAATGAAATGCACATCAGAATAAATACTATCAAGAAGGAATACTTCAGCCCATTTTTTTTCCCATTGGCAGCACTCAGGAAGGATGAGATCTCATTAATGTGACCCAAGAACACTGGGTCTTTTTTCCTGAATCCACGTGGAGATACACAGCAGTCAGCAGTTCATCTCCATGGGCTTATTCAGAGCAAAGCCCCTGATGCCTTAAGGAGGGCATCACTTTGGGAAGAGACAGGATTGCCCAGACCCTCCTGCTCAGCTGGAGAAGCATCCATCCTCCCTCTAAATCTCCTCGTGGGAAAGCTTGAGCTCTCAGTACCCAGGAAAAGGCAAACAGTTGTGATGTGCAGTTCTACTGTAAAACTGAGGAAATGCCCCTTTTAGTTCTCATCAGTCTTAGACTGACATAGTCCCGTTTCATCTGCTTTTCCCCATCACTCACTAATGGTTGTGCTGAACTCTGCCAAAGGCTGGGTTTGCACCATCCTCAGAGACCATTTGGGGAGAAACAAGCCAGAAAGCAGCTTTGGTCCAGTGCAAGTCCAGCAAGCCTTATATGTGGGAACTGCTGAGCTTGTAATCATGTGGGATTGGAAAAATAGCTCTACTTCAAAGCCTGGAGGCTGCTGGAGAAGTCGAGCTGTTCTGCTGGATGATTTTGCTGTGGGGTGAGCTGAGCTTGGTGCCTGGTGCCCAAAAACTCTTCCTCCTGGTGCTGGTGCTGGAGCAGAACCCTGGGTAGGGCTGAGCCTGCAGCACCTCATGCTTTGCACCTTCTGGATGGTGCCAAAAGCTGGGGAACTGATGGGAGAGTTTAGCTGGGGTGTTTTGTTGAAAGGAGGAAAACAAACACAGTGAAATGTCCTGCTGAGACACATCTGGTATTGGTGTGATCAGTGTAGGAGAAAGGGAGGGATGGAGGGAGTGGGAAACATGGGCTGTGTGCCTCAGTGCTGCCCAGGGCATGTGGCTGGGCTTGGGGCAGAGCCAGCTTTGGAAAACCCACGTATCACACAAAAGTTGGCTTTGATGTGCAGATCTTTGCCTCACAAGCCAGACTGATGGGACAGGTTGGGGCCAGGCAGCTTTTTGGGGACCTGGAGAGGGAATGGTCTGACCCCCTCTGCAGCACACTCCAAGAATAAGGGCAGGGTTGTGGGGCAATGAGTGGAGCATGTTCTGGTGGACTTTGAATCAGCAGCAGGGACATCTTCCCAGCTAACCCCCTGTGTGCCCCTCAGGCCAGGTAAGTGCCTGCCTCCCAAAACATGCCAGTCAGAGCTGTGCAGGGATCTCAGGCTGCTCAGCTGTTTAGGGCTGTTGATGAAGATGCCCCAGTTCTCTCCTGAGTCCCCAGCACAGTCACAAATCTCCCTCCTAAAGCTGATGGGAAGAGCAAGCCCCCTGCAAGTCAGTGCAGGTACCTAGCACATTTTGAGACAGATGTCTCCAGCTCCATCCCTTCTGATTCCTTCCTCCCAGGGGGATTAATCACTCTGAAAGGGTGTGCCTCAGGGTGAGGGCAAAACATTGGAATTTGAGAACACATTGCCAAAGCTGCTGCATTCCTGCCCTGACCCAGCCAGACTGAGCATCATATTGCAGCCAAAGTGTAAAAGTAGCTTCTGCTTGCTCATTTGAGCAGAGGGAATCCTTGCAAACTCCTGCGGCTCCCTGAAGAAGTTCAGAGCTGTTAAACCAGACTCTGGTCTGCTTGGATTTTTCTCAGTCTCAGCTGGCACATTCTTTGCTGCTGTGACTGCAGGGAAAGGCTTCTGGGGAACTTATCATCATCCAGACTGAAAAAGCACATGCAACCCATTGTCTTTCTCTCTCTGTTTCAGTCCCAGCCATGCCATCCCTTTTTATTAAAGTCATTAACAGCACCACCGTGCAGGCAACGTGGGAGCCCTCCATCAAACTGGGCCAGCACGAAGGCTTCAAGCTCTATTACCGCAAAGTTCACCTCTCCCAGTACACAGGTCCAGTGCTCCTGGCCAGCAACATCACAGCCTACAACATTACCCACCTGGGTGAGTATGGTGACACCTTGATCCATGTCCTCTCCCACCTCGTAGTGATTAGCAGGAGAGAGCTCGAATGTGTAGCCTAAATTCTGCAGCTCGCCCCCAGGTTTTGTGGGTGTGTTCCCAGCAACAGGCACTTGTTTGCAGCATCTTGTATTTGGTAAGATGTTCTTTTCCCAGATAAGCATCAGTGGGGGAGATAAGGCTCGTGGTTAACCTGAACTGTCCCTCTTGTGTCCCCTGGGCAGACGCATCGGTGGTGTACGAAGTGAAGCTCCTCGCCTACAACCAGCACGGGGACGGAAACTCCACTGTGCGCTTCGTGTCCCTGAGGGAAACTGTGGAGAGGACAGGTGAGATGGGACCTGGGTCTCAGTGCTGCTTTGGGAAACAGCTCTGCAGGAAGATGGTGAGGCCAAACACATCTTGTGTGCCCCCTGTGTCATCACTCTCATCTCACCTTCAGCCACTCAGTTATTTTCAGCATCACAAATAATGCTGAGGCAAAACTCTGCAGGGCTGGGAGCACCTGGATGGTTTTTTTACCAATGGGGAGAAGACAAACCAAATGTTTTGCACATGCCAGGCTTGTCCCCTAAACTTGGGACAGAGGCAAGGCTATGAACATGAACAAGCCCCTATGCAGAAGGTACCAGCTGCCATCCTCAGGTGAGATGTGGTGCACTGAGCATCTCCGCTCTCCTGGAGCTCTCCTGGATATTTTGGCCTTCACTGGTCAAATGGGAGGACATGTGGCTTTGGAAAGAGAAATGGCTGCAGAGCATGAGCCCTGTATTAAGTGGCAGCAAAGGAGAAATCTCTAGAGGGAATTTTTTAAATGATCACACTTTTCATATTCATCTATGTGTAAAAAACATCCTGCTGCTCTTGGAAGCCTTTTAAGCCTCCAGTGGGAATATCTTCCAAGAGATAGTTATTACTCTTCTGTCTGTGCTGGAGTAAATACTAATCTCATTGGCATTTGTCTACTCCATCAGGTTTCAGCCTGCTCTGGTGTGGTGGCTGCCTCTTTCCTCCCACTTTAGCATGGCATATTGCAAAAATTAACATCAGAGTGGGGTTTTTTTCATTAATTGTGTCTAATGACAGTAGCCAGATATTCCAGTCCTGTGCTTGCTTTGTCTCCCTTTCTGGGGTGCTGGGAGCAAGCGAGGTGCATAGACAGACAGCAAACCCCTGCTACTCTTCCCATACATAGCTGCCAGCACTGCCCAAGGCTCTGACATTGGCTCTGGGCTCCACAAAAGCCCGAGGAGCAATAGAAGAGTAGCACCACTGACCTCTCTTCCTTTTCCTAGCAGTGCTGAATCCTCCCTGTGACTGCATGAAGGATGAGCAGAACAATAAAACCTCCACAACTGGCATCATCATCGGGATCCACATTGGTGTCACATGCATCATATTCTGCATCCTCTTCCTTATGTTTGGATACCGAGGAAGGTAGGGATGCTCATGCCACTGCTCACAAGGGGTGGTGGTCCTGGGTACTGTGGGTACCAGTCTCACATCCCCAGTGCAATGTTAGACTTTATAGGATGGATTGAAGGATGAAGGAATGTAGAACAGGGATAAGGCAGATGCCAGCTTGGGGGAAGGAAGAGGATGAACCACCTCTCTCACTCTCAGGTTCCATCTCTTTATTTTTCAGGCTGCTGATGTGCAAAAATGTGCAGGAGCAGCTGTCAACCCCTCAGATCCCCCGGAGCCAGCGGAGTGCCACGGGCCTTGTCCTGAACGGGGCCACTCGTAGGGACAGGGACGACCGTGACTTGAATGGAAAGCAGCTGGATATGAACGAGCTGGAGAGGTTATTCCCAGCATCCCCATCCCAGGAGCAGCAGGAGAAGGGAATAACGGTAAGTCCAGCAGGATGGGAGCACACCTGGTTGTGCATCAGGGAGCTGTCACTGTCACTGCATTGTCCCTTCTCTCTCTCCCCAGTCGGCTCACAGCCTGTCAGCCCCCCATGACGAAACCCAGATCTCCACACTCCCTCTGGATGAGTTCAGCATCATTGAGGAGCAGCCAGACCCCCTCCCAAAAAACCCCCATGGCAGCAGTGCTGCTGCTCCGGCTCTCGACCATGGTCCTGCCAATGAAGGATAAAACTGCCAAGACTCGAAGCCTCTTGTAGGAGTTACCAGAAACCAAACCCACGGCTGGTGATGTCTTTACGAGTTGTCAATCTCAGGTCAATTGAAGATTTCTACGGTCTGATTGTTATTTTTTTGTTTTGCTTTATTTTTATATATATATATAAATATATATATATGTATACAGCCTTTTGGAAACTCTGTGAAGTTTATCTTTCTGACCTCTCTTGAGCCTCTCAATGTGTTTCTTCCAATGATGGCTCTCTGGAGACTGGTCATGATGGATTTTCCCCACAGCTGCTACGTAACAGACTCCTTGGCAGAGTTTGGCAAACTCTCCAGTCTCTGACAGACTGGGGATATGGTGGAGCCCCATCTTTTGGCATCCCAGACTTTTTCCTGATCAGCAGCTTTAGAACTACTTTTTGGATCTATTTTTTATTTCCAGAAGACTGGATTTGGAAAAATCCTTCTAACTTGACTCCAAAAATTGAGGCCCAGGAAGGCTGTCTTTCCGTGGATTTGATGATTTTGTACACTTTTGCTATTTCTCAGGATACTTTTTTTGCTGATTGACTCTAAATAATATGAAAAAAAAAAGGAAAAAAAAAGAGTGCGTGTGTGTGTCAAAGGATGCCTGAGGGCTACTGAAAGACTTGGACAGACAACCGACTGAACTCAGAACCTACCTCAACCGGAATGAATGTCTTCTGGGAAGCAGAAATACCTGCGTCTTCCTTCGTGTTCAAACAAACAAGTAGCATAGCACTTGGTCAGTACAAGCATGGTCCTACCTCAGCAGTCACGCTCTGTACCCGCCACCTTGGTGGCTTCCTTGTCGTCGTTCCCATGTAAAGCACTTCCAAACCTTTGAAAGCAATGTTCTACCTCAAGCATGAGTGAAACTCGTGCGTGCGTGCATGTGTGTGTGCGTGTGTGTGTGTCCTCCCTCTCCCCCAGTTCCTGCCTCTCCCACCCAGCCCCACATGAAGCACGATGCTTCGCTGGTGTTATGAGCTTTACTTTTGGGGGCTCCGGTGTGATTTTGTGTGGCGGAGATTCGTGTTGTGGTTTTTTTACTTTAAAGACTGTTGGGGCTGTCAAAGAACAGCACGATGTCCTGTGGCTCTCTGGCATCACTGCCTTTCCAGGGCTGATTTGGGCACTGGTCCATCCTGGGGTTTGAAGGGATGGGGTGCTCAGATGCCAGTGCTGGGGCCAGGGCGCCCTTCTGCCCCATCAGTGTGCTGCTCCCCAAGGCTGATTCCCAGCAGGTGATCTGATGGCACGAGCAGCACAACACACCCCTGGGAGGTGGGAACCTGGACATCACTGTCTTGTCCCAAAGCCCACCCTGCTATCAGGAGCATCCATGGGGAAACCCCAGTAGAGCACTTCCAGAACCCCTTGAGATGCTACTGAGCTGCCCCCAGCTCCTTCAGCGCCTTTTCAGCCACAGGAGAACGTCCAAAGGATGAGTGGAGCCAAAAAAGGCTCAGTTCCCTGGGAGGGACAAGGCAAGGAGGGTGCTGGGGGATGCCAGAGCTGCCCCTTCCCTGTGCCCAGAGTGGGCAGAGGAGCTCCTGACACCAAAGAGAGGGTTTGTCCCCTCCAGAGATCAACCACCAACCTGACACTGTGGAGGCTGGGTTGCATGGTGCAGCCTTGTGAGTCAGTGTGTGACCAGCATCGTCCATGGATGAGATGGGGGCACACACAGGGGACAGGGACACCAGGTGCCAGCTGGTGCCAGAGGGCAGCCCGTTCCCTGCGGTGTGTGAGGTGGTTAAATCCAGGCAAATGTGAAGGTTTGATCTCTTTGTGTAGGTGGTGGTAAATCAAATGTTGCTGTATTTGCAAGGACAGTGAAAGGAATCAGGAAAGGAAATGAGTTTAAGTTTAAAAAAAAGTAAAAGTATTAATTGTATTTTTTTAAATGGTACCAGTGGGAGAGTCCCTTGTGTCAAAAACACCCTCATCACCTACCCAGCTGGCAATGGGATGTAACCAATGACTGTGTAAATAGTACAATATGCAGGAGGCTGAGCAAATGCCTCTTCCCTGAGCTGAGTCCTGGTGCTGGGCAGGGTTACCTGGGAGCAGGACTCTGTCCTTCCACATCACCTCATCCAGCTTGGCCCAAGCAGATGTAATGACACCAACCTCAAGAGTAAGGAGCTGTTCAGGCTCGGTGTTCCCAGCCCTCTTCCATTAAAATTCCTCTTCCTGTAGACATGCAGAACAGGAAAGATGCAAAAGATTAAATTTTGGCATTAACAGCCCTAAACAGCCTATCCCCAACCCACCAAAGATGCTAAATGGGCTGTCAGATGATTCCTGCTCACACCTGTGGTGCTGGACCTGGAGACAGCCTGGGAAGGGACTGTGGGGGGACAGTGCTGTGTCAGACCAATAGCACAGCCCATCCCATCACAGGAGCCAGGGGATGCCAGGGTTAGGGGAAAACAGGAGGGAGGAGAAAACACCAAACAGCTCGAGTTATAACCTCATATCAAAGACAACCTGATCCTCTCCTGCCATCCCATTCCCACTCCAGCCCAGTTTTTCTTTTTATTGGTTTTTTTTGTGTGTGTAATGCCGCCGTTCACATTGAATAAATACTGTTGCCAAAGTGAACACAGAACCTAGAGTAGTGTTCAGCTCAGACTTCCTGGAGCTGTGAACATGCTATTAATTTAATATCATATTATTGTGATATTGTAATAGTAACAAGTATTTGTCACTACTTCCTTTTATTAAAGGGAAATGCTGTGCCATTTGACTAGTTGGAATACAATAGTATGTCAAGAGTAGAGTTTTCTCTTTTGTTGTTTTTTAATTATGCAGAAACATGGTGGCTTAAACCAATGCAGATCTTGTGTTGGTTTGAGATGGTTGAAGATGGATGTAAATCTTTAAAGACTATTTTTTAGATGTTTAGCTTTTCCTCTTTTTTGGGGTTTCTTTTCCGCTCTTGTCAATTTGTATTGTTGGGACCTAACAGACAGTTGTGGCAGCTCAGTCCCTGAAGGGATGAGGCTGAAGTCTGGTGATCCATGAGATCCATGGTCTTCCCTAAATTATCTAAGTCCACCAAACTGGGCAAAAAAACCCACTCAAAATTGCATATTGGCTTTGTGTCTCTAGCTGCTGCTAAGCTGGAAAAGCAACGTGTAACAGCCCCACTCGCCATACTGCAGTGCTTGAACAGGGCTGGAGGCAAAGCTGTCCCAACACAAAACTTGGGAAAACATCACCTAGCATATGTCTGGCCCTTAATCTGTGAAATGAGAAGGAAAAAAGAATTTAAAAAGAAATGTGTTTGGTTTCAGCATGGGGGACAGTCTGTCCTTCATTCATCCAAACTTCTGCTCTGCTTTTGAAGGAAGCTGATGGAATTTTTTTCTGTGTTTGAGGCTCAACTGTACACAAGTAGACAAGTTGTACTCGGGTGGACATACTGTATTTGGGTGGATATGGGACAAGAGGTCCCTGTGTGTTGCAAATATGGGGCTGTGCCACAGGGAAGGGGTTGAGGTATCATTTGATGTCCCCAGACCAGAGGCTGAGGCAGCCAGACAGTCCCAGGGTGGTTCCCAGCACCCTTCAGCAACAGCGCCCACGTGCCAGCCAAAAGCAGCACTCCCTTCACACTTCTTTACACACCACAACACTTAAGGAACAGCTTGACAGGTTTTTTATTCCTTTTCTTTCCCCCCACTTTTTCCTGGTGAGAGGAATCAGTTCTACCTAGAGATAAAACCACTAGATGACGGGCAGTGTTGGATCCAGTGCAAACACTGGAAAACACCCGTGTTTGGAGTAGGAATCTCATCCCATAGTATTTTTCAAATAATTACACTAATTCAACCTGTTGCCTTTTCTCAGCTGATCCCAAAAAATCTCTTATTTTCTGACTGTGGTGAGATAAAATTATAGGAAGGAATAAATATCTAAAAGCTGATTTTTTTGGTTTTTTGGTTTTGTTTTTTTTTTTTTTATTTTTTAAATTTTTCGTAACCCATAATGGGCACAAGCTATTCTTGGAGATCTCAAGTTAACCAGAGATGGCTGCTTCCTCAGGGATAGTATCCACATTGTACTTAGTTGAACAGGGAATAGTTTTATGCTGTGACAGGGTATTTTCACACTGTTGGATTCAGGTATTTATTTGACTGCCATTATCTTTTTTCTTCCTTGTTTTGTAAAGGTGCTGATATATTTAAGTGCTGGAACCAGTTTGGGAATTTTAAAGCTTCCATCCAAAATTATACCAAGGGACTGTAGGTTTTAATTTGGCATTAAGAGGAGAGAAGCTATGAAGTGTTGTTGTTGCCTCTGAATAGTGAAGGGAAGAGTTTTTCTACCTGTGGGGGTGTTCCTCTGGGATAATCATCCCATGGCTTTTCAGGGGGGATCAGTGCGATGTCTGAGCCCTCTCTGACAGCACTTAAGTCTGGGAAAATTGGTTTAAAAAAAGGAAATTAAAAGTTTATGAAAACAAACGGGGGGAGCTCCTCACTTCATCTGTGCAAACAGTGTGTGGAAATGTATCCCTCCCCGTGCAGAGCAGGCAGGTTACAGATCCCATCCAGCAACTTGATGCCGGCTCATTTGTTTCCCTCACCTGCCAAATTAAAAAAAGGGAAAGGAGAAGGAAGCTGCCTGGCCTGGAGCGGCGGGTGGGAAATGGGGATGGGTGAAGCACCAGCACCCCCAGCTGAAAGTGCTGCTGGCACAGGGCCTGGCACTGAAACCCCCTGGAACACTGGGAATCAGGGAAATGGCTCCAGGTTTACTCCAAGGGCATCGTGTGGGAAGAAGGGATGGGGCCAGTGCGAAGCCCAGCAAGTTGGGGACAAGCCTGATTTCATGGGGCTTTGGATCAGGGTCTGACTCAAAAAGCAAAGAGGGATTAGTACTTTGATCCTATTTCCATCAATTAAACTTGCATTATATTTATGTTTGTAAGAAAGTCATAATAAAACCAATGCTAAACCTTTGTCCCAGTCCTTTTTGGAAATCAATTGTTAGAAGTAATACTAAAAACCCAAATTGCAAAGCACTTTTCTACTGTTTATTTTCTACCTTTCTTACTTTGAACTGTCTTGATATTGAAATCCCACTGATCCCATGATTGTTAACTCTGTATTAAAAAAATAATAATAAAATAAAACCCAGGTTTTTTGTAGTTTGCTCTGTTTAGATTTTAGCCTGTGGCTACTTGTACAAGAAAAATAAAACTAGAATAAATGAGCCTGTGTGGAGCTTTTCTTTTCACATGCAGACTGTGGTGTGGGGATTCAGGGTAACTTGGGGCATCACCACTTAAAGTGGATGATGATGAATCTGGCTCCTCGCAAAGAGCAGCTTCCAAAATTCAGCATTTTAAGGGCTGAAGGGTTTTTATTTTGATGTTTTGCTCATAAAACTCCAGACAAGCCATCAGCAGAGTCCTGCTGGAGCGTGGGGGCTCTTTGGGAGTTGGGTGAGATGAGACCTTCAGGGTCACAGTGTGACACCTGTGCTTAGAAGTGCAAATCAATTTCCAATTAATCTTGGCTCTTGCTCAGCTATTGCTGTGGCTGCTTTTCCTGCTGCCTGCAGTGCTAATGGGCCAGCACCTGTGAGGGTGGGAGGCCCTGGCACAGGGTGCCCAGAGAAGCTGTGGCGGCCCCTGGATCCCTGGAAATGTCCAAGGCCAGGTTGGAGGGGGCTTGGAGCACCCTGGGATAGGGTGGAAGGGGGTGGGAACAGAATGATTGTTAATGTCGCTTCCAATCCAAACCATTCTGGAATTCTAAGGTGAATCCTTGCCCAAAGCAGGCTGTGAACCATAAGCCACTCTCCTGCCACTGTCCCGTGTGCTGCTGCTGCCCTCAATGCCAAAGGAGAGGCACAGTAGAGGCTGTGGGGAATAAAAGAGCAAGATTGAGCCCAGCAGCCCTTTCTAAAGGGGTTTCAATAAGCAGGTGAGTGAAAAGTCGCTTCAAACAACTCCCCAAAGCTCTCGGAACTGCTAAATTGCAGCATGGATTGTCTAAATATATACTTCATAATAAATACCAGCATAAAAACTGATTTTATTTCCCAGTGGCAATGCAAGAGGTGAAAAAAAGATCAGAGTGGGCTCACTCGGGAGATTTTCATGTAAGTTTAGTAAAGTCTGGTACTGCAGATAGCAGCTGCAGAGTCGAGGTATTGTATAGAGCTTGTGGCTTTCATTAAAAAAGACTTTCCCTGCCTTCATGGCAATAAAAAAAAGGTTTGACAATATTAATCTGAAGCCTTAGAAACTAAGGAAATAAAAAATCCCAAGCAATACGTTTAAATCACTTTGATTTTGGACTGTTGGAAATATTAAGAGCCCTACTTGAGTGCTCAAAACTTTTCTTTAATAGAAGCAATCTCCTTTTGACCATGTGCATTCAAATCTATGCTGGAAACATCTCAAATCAACTTTTCAGCTACAGAAACACTAAAAAAAAATTAATTTGGGTGTTTTCAGCTCCAAACAGCACGTTTCTGCCTCAGATTTCACTGGAGAAGATGTTACTACTAATGTCCTAGTTATAACCCTGCCAACACAGGGAGAATTTATAATATCCCATAAAGCCCTAACTATTGGAAAGGTCATTTTGGCATTAATACCACTCGGGCATCACCGCTTCATTTGCTGACACTTTTACAGAGCTTGATTCCAGCATGGCTGCTGTAAAACCTTTACAGCTATGGCATAAGCCTCCAAAAATCATCTTAAAAATCAAGAGGTGGAACATCTTTATCAGCAGGTGCAGGCAGCTTGGAAAGGCTCTGCTCTCTCTTAGTATGGGGTTCCCCAAAATCCAGAGTGAGCACCCTAACCCCATTGCTCCAGAGGGGATTTAATCCTCAGATCTCATCTTCAGCCCTGCTATTCCCAGCACCTTCAGACCCCACAAGTGCTCACTGCCTTGGCTAAATTAAAAGTCTCCTAATTTCACACAAAATTATCAACCCCTCGCCTTGGCCAGAAAGCCATTTCCTTAGTGCTAAAATAGCTAAATTAGTCTTGCTCAGCCTCGTAAAGGAGCTTGTCTTGTTTATTGAGCGATAAATATAAAGGTACAGTAACTAAATTCATCAGTCCCTAAACGCAGCCGTTGGGAATGGCCATTTCCACCATCCAATCTACGGCTGCATGAATATTTCAGAGTCCTTTTTCCCTTGGGTGCTCGCCTTATCTCTGGAGCCTGGATATTATTTTCTGCTTTTCAGCTTTTTGGATGTATTGGAGGAAATGTCATTATTTGGACCTGGGTGGATTACAGTTGACTTTCCTAAGCCAATTTATATTGGCAAGCTGCTGTTTTTAAAAACCCCTATAAATCACTCCCATGAATTTTAATAATATAACGTGGTTTCAAACATGCTCCCTTAATACGTGACACACTGTTACAGCCGGCAATCGCTCCTCGGGTTGTGAACTGCCGTGTTACCGTCACCTCCAGCGAGCGCCGCGGGGATGAGCGATGCCTCAGCCAGAGTCATGGAAACACCCACTCCTGCCCCAAATACCTTGTCATTGCAGTGATTGTGACTTAAAGATGCTGGTGCAAAAATCGTTGGGGATTAGGACTATTTGCTGATATTTCCCTAAATAAAGAGATAAGATGAACATCCAGAGTGCAGCTCCAGGTTGGGATTTGTGGCTCCAACGGTTCCAGAAACTTCCACATGCCAGGAGACAAGGCTATGCCTCCTCATCACCTATGGACTTATTCTGATGAGCTCTGTTCCCTTCTTGTGCAAATTACATAATTTTCTTCCCATTCCCATTGCAACAACTCCATGGTGTCTGCCAGCTCTCAAGGGGTGTCTGTCAGTGGAGAGTGGTCTCCTGGGCAGAAGAAAAAGGGCTAAGAATATAAGGAATAAAAGCCAGGGCAAAGGAGAGACTTTGGGAGACCTTTGTCAAGAACATCTGTGGTTCATATAGAGGAACTGATGATGGGATTTGATGCCCCACTGGTGGCACTTGTGATGTCCCCACTGGAGAGCTGCTTGTTCACGTTGCCTGGTGCTAGTTGTACAAAACCAAAATGTAAGAATGTTCCAACCCTGGAAGTGTTCCAAGGCCAGGCTGGAGCAGACTGGTCTAAGGAAAAGTGTCCCTGACCACCAGGGCATTGGAACTGGATGGTCTTTAAGGTCCCTTCCAACCCAAACTAATTTGTGATTCTGTGAATATAATAAGAACATCTGCAAGAAAGAGGATCTTTAAAGGATGGACTAATTCCAGGCAGGGGAAAAAAATAATGAGCCAGACTTTGCTTTTTGGCTTCTGAAAGCAGTGAGTGCTCCTCAGCACAGGATGCATCAGGATGGGGTAAATGGGGTACAACGACCTCTTCAGATCTTGCCACTGCCTGCTCCACTGCACCCGGCACCACTGGAGGCCCAAAGCAATCCCTGGTTTAATATTCTTGGGAGAAAAAAATAAAAATTCTGTTTGTTTAGGGAGCAAACAGACTTTTCAAAGGCTTTTACTGTGATGATTTCCCCTGAAATGTTGTCACGTTCATCATTAATCTATTTTTTCCCTTTTCTGTAACTTAACCTGCGACAAGCCGACATTGTAAGTGCTTGATTTTCCAAGAATAAATTACAGTTTCATAAATGGTATTTTGCTTCACTGCTCAATTTGCAAGTGAAATGATGCCAATTGCTTTGTTCACAGGATTTTATCTAGCACGAACAATACCATCCTCAAGATTTATTTATTTTTTAACCCTCAAGTTATTTTCAGAGCCTATATAACAGGAATACATGGAAAAGTACATGACAGCCCATATGTTTAGGCATTATCGACTAACCATGAGCAGATACAAGAGCCCACGTGCCTATAAAACATCGATCTAGGAATGAGATGTCACACACAGAGTGAGACACTGCCCAAAGAGAAAATAATCCCTTAGATCAAAAATATTTACAGTTGCCCCATGCTGGGTTAGAGTGCCCTGAGTGACTTTTTATATGCATGATTTATGATTTGGGGCTGGGAAATCAGCCCCTCCAGCTTCTCCCAGGGACCACCAAGTTGCCTCATGGACCAATATATCCCCAGTGGGGTCTCCAGAACATGGGGTCCTCAGTTCTGTTGAAAATACGGGTTTTACACTAGCTTAATTTTTTTTCTTCTATGATAAAATTATGAGAACTAGGGGAAAAAAAATGAAAGCACCCTGAAGCTATTTATGTTTTTTAAATGCAGAGGAATCCTCCCTGCTGGGGACACCAGCTCTGCCCAGGGACAGCCAGGCCAGAGAGGCTGGGACATGTCAGTATTAAACCCAGTAAAGCCTTTCATCAGAGGAAGGAAAATATAGAAGTCTCTGCATGGGAAATGTTAACATTACAAGATTTGGTTAACAGCCATGGCTTCTGCTAAGACTTTTTCAACCTGTGTTTTTAGGAGAGATCTTGGTAGAAAAGCCCTCTTTTGGGGAAATTTTGGATGTTTTTTACTTCTGGTATAAGACAAAAAATGAATAGAAATTATTGTGTTAGGAATGGAAACCTAGTGTCTGAGGTGGTTGTACTCATACATTGGGATGAGTTTGTGAAGAGCCTGGAGCTTCATCTCCATCTTTTAATGAGTCACGCCCCCTGGAGCTGGCTGGCTCCTGGTTTTCCTGCAGTTGATAAATCATTTAACCAAGACCACGGAGCTCTGAGTCTGCATGTAGGCAGTAGAGGCAGAGTTTGCATTTCTAACAGAGAAACCGAGGCACAGAGAGAATCTTTGTCTTCCCTTTCAGATATGAAAATGTGTTTGCTCTCATCCCTCCTCTGCTTCTCACCTCGCTTCCCTCATTTCCCTGGATGAGACACTAGGAAAAGTTTTTGGTATTCCCTTGCAAATGGATGCTTCAAGACAGTCCCAGACCTCCAGAGGCTTTGAATTTGGCACTGAATAAAAATAAATTTCTGGTAACAAGCCACATCACAAAACAGAATATCACCTTTTGGGAAACGCCAAGAGGCAACATGAAAATCCCAGCGAAATGAAACATTCTCGGCCAAAGTGTATCCCAGTGTCCCCGCTGAGGCCATCACTGGATTGTTACAACATGGAAAACCAGAATAAAATTGAATTTAAAAGAAGCGAGGGTTTGCCCTCTGCAGGTACTGTGCGAATGGGTCCCTCCACGGCTTCCCCACACACAGGGCTGCTGGCCACGAGCTCCGGGCTACGGGGCCGGGCCGCTAATGGCTTTAAGCGGCGCTAATTGATCCGTGCAGTCACTGTAATTACGGAGCGGGATGTGGTGGCAAAACACTGGCAGAGCATTAACTGCTGCGAAAGGAGAAATCCAAATCACGGGTGAATCGATCCTCAGGCAGCCGGCGCTGACAGCCCCGGCCCTCTGCGCTGAGGATTTTCCAATGCGCTGAGGTTTTCTGCAGGAACGTGCTGATTTCAGGGATATTGGATGGGAAGAAGGGTGGTTGTTAACTCTTTTTAATCCATTTCTTTGCATTTTGCCTTCAAGCCCGGCCTGAGCCACTGCGGGTTTGCCCCCGATGCACTGACCAGCTCCTAATCCAAAGGTGTCCAACAGAAAGCACTGGGTATCTTTGCAATTAATTAGCCTTAATGACAACCTCCAGGTTGCGCAGGGTGTTGTAAGAGCCACAACCAAGAGCTGCTCTCTGCGTGCAACGGGGACCCACTCCCGTCCTTTTCCTAATGCAATTCATTGATTATTCTAATTAAAACATGTTACTAGGTACTTGTGTGGGGCCGAGGGGGAGTGGGAGCAGCTCCCCCTGCTCCTGCCTGTGGACTCCCAGCAAGCGCCAAAGGATCGAAAGTGGAATAAACAGGGGAAGGAGAAGGGGTTTGATCCGGGGACAGCGCCGGGAGGTGACAAGGTGTAAGAAGACGACATTGTTTTGCAGTAATCTCCCAACCTTCGTTAATACTGCTGTCACAGCGCCGACGTGCTGCGTTAATTAAAATGAATGGTATATGACAGAGCAATAATTCCATTATTTCTCCATGTTTGCGCCTTCCTGTGTTTCATCCTCGAGGAGCAAGGGAGGGGGAGCAGGGGGCAGGGTGCCGGGACCGGGGTCCCTGAGCAACCGAAGGTCCCGGACCTGCTGTCTCCCGTTAGGGACTTGGTGCCACGACAGCAAGGATGCTCGGGGCTCCAGGGCTGCCGACCCCTCTGCAGCCTGCGCCGCTGCCACAGCAAATCCCTGTCCCTGCAGCCGGGAGGGTGCACATGCCCCATCCATCCAGGAACACACCGAGGGCAAGGAGGCCCCTGGAGCCATGACGAGCATCCAGTACAGGGACAAACCCTTCCCTCCCACAATTAGAAGATGCAAGCAACAGACAGGCATGGACTGATGATGAATCAAGAATTTTGCTAAAATGCCTCTTCTTCAGAGACTCTTCTCCCCCCCACCACCACCACCTCTCCCTGCCTCTGTCCAACAGCATTCCCAAAAGACTAAACACCTTTGGTTTCCATGGCAGCCTGATTTTCAATGAGCATCCTTCAATTCCTAACCGGAAAGAAAGTGTTTCATTAATGCTTACAGGACACGCTGGCATCTCACCGGGGCGACAGTATCCTTCCCCCAAAACTAACACCTCTGCCCAATAGTTTTTTTTATTTTGTGGATTGATGGACTGATGGAACCGTGGGAAGGGGCTAGCCAGCTCTGCCTCTGCCACTGACTCATGGAGCTTGCTTAGAGAGGGAATTGGGCTGCTTTTGCTTAGGGGAAATTAAATAAATAAATAAAGGGATGCCGAGCATCGGTAGCACACGGAGCTTCTCTCCAGAGTGGCTGCCTCCCCTCCAGCCCACGGCAGGGGGACACTGACACTCCCCAGCTGTCCCCTTCTGAGCTGTCCAGGATACCAATCTTCTGATTTTTGTTTGCCTATTTCCATGCAGATTCTGCTTCTGTTTAACACAAACTGAGCAGTATGCACACTCATTATTTGCCATTTCTTTTGGGTTTAACCCCATTTAGTGGCTCTGCCAGGCATATGGTGCTCAGAGCTGGACAATGGGAAACCAAGGAACTAATGGTTTGAAACACGGCACTTCAGTGCTTCTGGATTTCATAAGAAAGGGTCAAAGCAGATTCCTTCCAGCCCAGGGGTGCCAGGGCAGGGCAAAGCAGGATGTGTTTGCTACATATGTCCAAATAAAGTAAACGCTAAGCAGAACAAGTGAAATTTTTTAACAGAGGATGCCTGGGGGAGGATGCACTCAGGCAAAGTAACCCAACCTTTGCTAGCCTGGAACCTTTCAAAGGTTTTTAAGAGACCCCAGGTCACAGCACGGCCTCAGCCCTGGCTTTTCCCAGCCCAGAGGATAATTGCTGTCCAGCCGTGACGTACCCTTTCGCTGACCCCGCCGGGGTCCCAGCCACCCTCCGGGATCTGGCAAGGACAGATATACGGCTGGACCTCAGGGGCTCCTAAAAGCAGGTCACGCCAAAACAATACAGCTTTGTCAGAGGCAAAGGGGGAACGAAGCCGCGGTCAGCCCCGACTGCTGCCGCAGGATTTACTGCCCACAGATGGGACGGTGCCTGCGCAGGATGCACCGAGCATCGCCCCGGGGCAGCCAGGGAAAAGAGAGCTGGCAAAGTGCAAACACACTTGGTTTGGTTGCTGATTTGTATGTGCAGCATTATCTTTAGCTGCAGCAAAGGCTGCTTTCTGGAGATCAGGATTTGGGAAGTCTCAGGTGGGTCCAGTGCTTGGCTGAGGTTCCCTGCTTGAACTCATTCCCCCTCCTGCTGGGATGTCTAATTCCAGAGCTTGCAGAGCTGAGCTGAGCTGCAGAGCAGGGTTTGCCCTCAGGGACGTTTGCTCTGCCATTTGCATCACCCTACCATGGGAGGAGCCTGCCCATGTGGACTCAGGCATTTCAGAGGGACCGGGACCTCAGTCCTCCATCCCTGAAAGGAAAGTAGGATGCTGCCATGCTAGAAGCATGTATTTATCCATCATATTTATCCAAGAAGTTAGGAAGAAGCTATAGTGACCTGATAGAGCTTGTCCATGTACCAAGGGGTGGTCAAAGAGCAGCGAAGGTAAATGTAGACAAAGATTCTGCAAAGGATACAGCTGAGATAAAAGGCATTGTTTCTTAGAATATCATCTAATAAAGTTAAATTAACCATATAACAACTTTCCACCTTAGCACCTCCTTCTCAACTTCCTTTGAGAGGACACACTTCATTAAGACTCAAAATCTTCAAACACACCAGAAAACCCTAAAAAGCCCCAACCCTATACATTTTGTCTTGTCCACTGCTAATAAAGCCTTCTGCATTGCATGGAGCTTTTAAATAGAGAAAAGCAACTTTTTCTAATCCTTCTGCAAAACTATATAGTTTTCAGAGCCAAATTTCAGAGCAGCCTTGCAGTTCCCTGACTATCCTTGCTCCATCAGTCTGATGCATTTCCACAGCACAGGGCAGCCCATAAGCCCACACAGAAAAGCCTCTGGCGCTTCCATGAGGCAGCTCTCTGCCAGGAGAGAAAACCCATTAGAGGTCCCAAGACCAGAAAAACGTTGGAAGTCAGCAACCTCATTAAATGAATATTCATAAATTATTTTGCTACATAAACAATATTAATATCACACCTTCCACCTTCAAAAGCCTATAGCAGGCAGGGGCTCATTAAGACCCCAGCAAAGACCACTTGCAGACTTTCAGTTACATGGAAACTCAGAAACTTTATTAAACACGAGCAATATATTTATTTTAATAGAGTACAAAGCCTGGATTTGGCCACCCTAAAACACCACTCAGAGCACTGAATCTCCAAATAACCTGATCAAACAAAGCTAATGTGTGCAATATATCTTGGGTGAGTAATATACAGCCACATTTCCTGCTCCATTTACCCAGTTTTAACTACACCTGACCTACTCTTATCCTAATAGAAAACGGCTGCTCTTCTCATTGCCCGTCCTCCACACATGTTTTTTTGATAATGACCAAAACTAAATTACTTCCCTTTCTCCTAAGTGCTGGGCACCAGCTGTCTTGTGACATTTAACTACAACAAGTCCCTTTGCAGGACGTCCAGGTTAGTTCCTGGGGCCCTCCATCCCTGTGTCCTGTCTCCATCCTGCATCCGGGCATCGGAACTAAGGCATTAGGTGAAGTGCCAGGTCCTGCACTCAGGTCACAACAACCCCATGTGACATGACAGGCTTAGGAAGAGTGGCTGCAATGCTGCCTGGTGGGAAAGGACCTGGGGGTGCTGGTTGATAGCAAACATGAGCCAGAGTGCGCCCAGTGGGCAAGAAGGCCAATGGCACCTGGCCCACATCAGCAATAATGTGGCCAGCAGGACCAGGGCAGTGACTGTCTCCCTGAACTGGGCACTGCTGAGGTACCTCTAATTCTGGGTCAGTTTTGGGCTCCTCACTCCAAGACAGACAGTGGAGCATCTCCAGAGAGGGGAATGGGGCTGGGGAAGGGCCTGGAGAGCCAGGAGTGGCTGAGGGAGCTAGGAAAGGGACTGGAGAAAAGGAGACTCAATTGGCCTCAATGATCTTAATGATCTTTTCCAACCTAAGTGATTCCATGACACTATGATGCCAGCCCCATAGGATTTCCCTATTCGGCCTCATCAAAGAGGTATGTGGAGAAAAACCTGGGAGCTGCCTCAGCTCCTGCTGCCACTCTCTTTGTGAGCCAAGGTCTCCCTGCAGCAGTGAGGATGGTGTGCAAGCACAGTGCATCAGTTCGTGCCTCGGTGAGAGATTCTCCCAATCCTACGAGCATCACCTCACAGAGCAGGTTCAGCTTTGGAAAGGAAAAAAACCTGTTTCCAGCAGTGTTTTTGCCCCCCATGGAGCTTAGCTCGGAGTGATCCATCGAGGTGGATTTAAAGCTTCCTGAGCAGCATGTTTAAATGGCCAATTTGACCAGAAATGTGCTTGATTCACAAGCGCTGGCTGCGTTTTTCCAGTGCTGAGAAATCACGGCTATATTTCATTATTGTTACTAATTGCTATAAAGTATTATGGGGAGGCGATGGCACAGGCAGAAAGAAATATAAACCATTTGCAGTCTATTGAGCCCAGAGAACATTTCCCAAGCTTGCTTAGGGGTGCAGAAATCGGTGCTCGGTGCAAATAAATGAGCAAAAGCATTTTCTGAAGGAATTAGCGCATGGCACAAGCAAATTGCAGCAATTGTGCCTCTTCTTTCTAAGCACTGAATTGCCTCTATAATTCCCCATCATTTAGTTGCATAAATCTTGCACAAATAAACCAGCAATTTGCATATGCACAGAAAAGAAATTATAGAAACACAAGGAAAGATGTTATATTTTTCCTTCATGAGCTGGAAATAAATATGCATTGCTTACTGCTTAAGCTGTGTTTGGGCCCAGCTCAGAAATAAAAATTTAGGAAACCCTTTAATTTTCAATAATAAATACATATCAGAGGATGAAAAAAATGCAATTTGTGGTATATAGAAGCCACAAGTTTCTGGGTTGCTGCATCATGAAGTGCAACGGCAGAGCCGTGTGTGCGTGCAGAGAATGCAGCATCACAGTATCATGGAATCCTAGAATGGTTTCGGTTGGGAGGAACCTAAAAATCAGCTGGTTCAAACCACCTGCCATGGGCAGGGACATCTTCCACTAGAGCAGGATGCTCCAGACCATGGCTTACACCAATGTCTTCATTGACACTGACAATGGCCAAGGGATGCAGCTCACCACAGCTGACAGGAAGAGTGATGCAGAGGGGTGAATGCAGCTGCCTCTGGTGCAGCTCAGTCAAGCACTTACTGAAATAAATGCCGAGGCTCTTGGGGAAGCAAACATCTCTTGAAGATAACATCTCCTTTACCCATCATCCTGATTTTTGGCCATGAAATGCCTATATTTGTTGTGACTTCTATGGAGGACTCTGAGGTCTCACTAATACAGAAATCCCAGGGTCAAGACCAGAAGCAATTAAATTATATCTCAATTATTGAGCCATAATGCACCATCTGGCCTTAAGCCCCACCTGGACCAAGGCACCAGTGGGCACCAGGGGTAGGAGCGGTTCTGAGTGTTTGTCATACTGGTGGAGGCTTCCCAGAGGAGCAAAATAGCTGTTTCCGATTAACTCCCTGTGTGACTGATCTCATTCTGGAATAAGAGGGTGTTATTCCAAAACACCATAATCCTCTTCCAAATGACTTAATCACATTTCGAATAATGTGCTTTTCTTCCAAAACATTAATACAGGAAAAAAATCGGGGGTGAAAAAATCAATCAGAAACAGCCCTTTGTAATAACACCTCGTGCAGAAGAGTTCTCAGGGGGACTTGTGATACTGCACTGCTTTACAAAGATTTAATAAATCACCATTTGCAGTAATTCCTGCAGGCTGGGAGAGCAGCATGACTGAGAGGCACACAGCATCTCCTCTTTCTCACTCCAAAGCCATGGAAGTCAGAAATGATCCCACTACGCACTGGTGCCTCAGGCAGACTAACCCATGTATCTTGTGTTCCCTGTGGACCATTTATGGCTGGAACATTGCTGCAAATCCACTGCTCAGGGATGGTCAGTCAGGCCAAGTTGGAAAGTAAAAGAAGGTAGGAATACTCAGACTGTGTCCCAGGAGAAGGTGCCATCAACATCCACTGGAGCCCACAGCCATTTTCTCCCTCTTCTTCTGCATCTCCCACACCACTGGGGCAGGATGACCCTTGTGTCAAAGAGGAGAAAGAAGCAGTGACTTGGATGAAAGCAAAAGCTCTCACATCTTTCATCCATTAACTAATCATTCCTCCTGCACAACACATGTGCCAATTCATCATAGGTGATCAATACCTTCCTTGAGGCCCCAGGATGATGAACGTCTCTGTTGGTATTCAAATGACCTTGAGAGAACAGGGGCAGCTCCCTCAGGCACAGGTCAAAGAGCCAAGACTGAAGCTTCATGTAAGATGATATGTGGTCCCAAAATCTCTCTGTAAGGCACAGAGAAGTGCTATTGGCTAAAAACCTTCTCCAGAACCACGAAGGAAAATTTTAAGTCATGCAGAGGCTGGAACATGACGCTGGACCAAGCGGACCTGAATTATGTGTGCCAGGCTGGAGCAGAAAGCTGTGACAGCCACCTGCAAAAGGAAAATGTGGTTCCTATCCTGTGCTCTTGCTCTGGGCTTAGGACCAATTCACAGCATTTCTGTGTAGAGTTATGAGAGTCACAAGCTGGGACCTCCATCCTTCACAGAGATCAAGACTTGATGTACTCCTGTGTGGCTTCTCTCTTAGGTACAGTCCTTGGCTCAATCCCTAAGCAATTACATGTGGCAGGGTAAGGACCAACTCTTTCCCTATCCAAATCACTGCTTGTCTCACCAACCCAGCAGATCCCAGGAGCTGGCATCCTCCTGTGTGAAGAATTGCTGTCTTCAGCTACAGCTTTCCCCTCTACTCATATCCAGCCATGCCAGCAGGAAAATAAAACCGTCCTGCTCCATGTGCACTGCCCATGGACTACATACAACATATAGGGTTTATTTTCTCAGAAGAGGAAAAAAATATAATCATAGATAACTGAAGCAGCTTCCCACCTTCATGAAACTGAAAACCAAACCTTTAAGACAGCTGTTTGTCCTGCAGAGCTCCACATTTTACCCCAAAAATAATAGAAGGAAATGCTGAGAACTGGCAAAGCTCCTACAGTAGTTGTTTGCGTGATTTAGGTTAAAAATAATTGCTGTCCAGGCTTATCTGCCTGACATAAGTAATTAGATCACAGAGTACTTAGAAGCTGCCATTTCCTATGAGCATATTTTAACATGGCCTTTATCGTTTGACCTTTATATCTGCAGAGGCTTCATCCGCTCCCTGCTGCTGTGATGGATTTATTTTTGAAGACTGGGCTCAGGCTTGCCAGTCCTCGGGCAAGGATGCCTCATAGGAGACAGATTACATCCCCAGCAGCTTCTGCAGCCAGGAGGAGAGAGCCTCTCTTTATGAGGAGATGTGACAGACCTGGACCCTGCTGCAGCTCCACCAAAATTAATCTCCACAGTTAAATTTATTGTTTGCACTAAGACAAATTATTAGTGGGCACTGGAAAGAGTCGGGCAGTGTAAGACAGGAGGAACATGGAAACACACCACTGAAAGGGAATGGTCATTAACATATGAGATATATTCATATATCTCATATATACATACTTTAAAAAAAATAAATCATACATTTTCCCCCCCAAAATGGAAAAGTGTTGGCAATCCCTTCTTGTACATCTCAAAAGCAGATGTGCTTCCTGGCTCTTGGGTGAAGCAGCTCCCTGACTCTCAAAGCTCAGAGAAGGCTAAAAGCAAAATGCTAAGAAGAACCCAAGAGAATAGATAACTGTCACTACTTTCAGTCACAAAAATAGCTACAGTGACACACTGATCCTATGCACAACAAAACCCATAGATAAAGAGCAGGGACTTGAGTCCTCTACAGCTGAACAGCTCTGAGTAAATTAAAAAACAAACAAAGCTAACATGCATCAACTAATTTCTTTCCGTTTTTATGAAGCCCAGGCTTGGGTAGGTTCTCTCTTCCCATCAGAACCAATTGAGAAGCAACTTGACTTTGCTGGAGTTGTCAGATTTGTAAAATAAGAGATTTTATTTTTATACCTTGCTCAATTTTTAAATGAAATCTAATTTCCTTTTTAAAGACACTTTCAAACTCCCCTTACAAATGATGGATATGGTATTCTTTTACTGTCCAAACTTCCTTAATGACATAAAGACCCTAAATTTGAAGGAATTTAATATTTGCAGTGCCTTTTAATATCTTCATGGATGGCAATCTAGTCCCTGTCTTCACGAAGATTAAGTGAGACACTGAGGTCAAAGTGATTTTGGGAGAACACATGAAGAGGTTGCCTTCCTTAGGGAACCAGGCTGAAAATCCTGGAAGCTGCCAGTCAGGTACTCTTCCTGTTGAGCTGGAAATTATGAAGCAGAACAATAATGCTGAGTCTGGCCTCCATCTGGCAATCTCTCCTATCCAGATTCTCTAGCACTTCACACCTTTGGAGCAGGTGGAAAAGCCAACAGGACAGTTCATCCCTTGCCACTGGTAGGACATGATGAAAAGATCCTCTACCACCCATTCAACAAGTGTTCCCTTCCCACCACATCTCAAGTAAGCCCCCAGCACATTTGCTGTGGTTTTCTGCTGGTAACTTGAGGTGGATTTGAGAAGCTGAGGACCATCAGTCCCATATAAAAGTCAGGGCTGTTTTAGATCTCCAACTGCTTTCAGAATCAGCACAGGTGGGAACAGCTGCTGCAAACCAGAGCTGTTTCCCATCAGATAGGCAAAGCCAAGGGTCTCTTCTGTGTTCCACAGAAGTTTGTCTCATCTGTGAGTTTGTCTGTTTTAAAGGGAGGCAGAATATCTCTTAATAGGATTTCAGGACTGCTTTATCTATCAAGGACAAAATCCTACAATAAGACAACATCACTGAGAGATTATCCTGTGTTCTCTGAAGGAGAGAGCACAAGATTATCCTGAAATGAGGCTTGTTTCTGTTGAGGTAATGAGAGATAATTAGTAACTCCCTTTGCATAGCTGGGTGACCCAGAGAGCACTCCCAAAGTAGAAAAGCAGCAGCATTTCCAAAGGGAAGGAATCCAAGATCTGACATGGACTCAATCTGAAAGAAAAACTTCTGGAAAGGATCAGGGCAAGGCCATGAATTTATGAAGTAGTTGTTCGGCTGACTCTAATTTTTAAAGCATTATTATCCTTTTAGCAGGGCTGTCGGGTAGATGGAAGCCAGAGCCTGTGTGATGAAGAGCAGCTGAAAAGTGATTTGCAGCAATTCTTCCTGCCTTCCACAGTTTTTTTTTTTCTGCAGAGCAGCAAGCCAAATTGCTTGTAACCAGCTTACTGCAGCCTGAAATGCTGCAAAAAGGGAATATTCTGGGCTGGTGGTGTAAGGAGTGAAGAGGGAGAATCAAAAAGGAAGAGAAACACCAGTGGCAGGTCCTGAGATCCACTGACATTCCAAATCCCAAAGCCAAACAGGTGTTGGAAACATTTACTTTGAATTCTTGGAGATTCTTTCTAGACTGACCCAAACAGGGCAAACCAAAAAGCCATATCTGCAGATTTAAATGCATTTTGTGTGCTCTTGCAGCAAATTCTCATCTTGCTCACAGCTGTATCATCTGCATTTCTCCAATAAAAGCATCCCTGTCGGATGCAGCACCCATTTAACCTTCCAGGTGCTCAAAAGCCACCTTCCAAGTAATGCAATGAAAACAATCCAGCTAAAAGCCTTTCTTCTGGCCTAGGCTGACATGAATTGTTTCTAATAAAGCTAAAGCTCTGTGGGACAACTAATGGGTGCTTATTAGTACAGGCAATGGACTATTCAATCACCCATATAGAGAAACTAATGGGGATTGATGGCCAAAATACAGGATGAGGATTTAACTCTAAATAAACAGCTGATAGGCTGGTGATCAGCTTAATCTTAGGTATCAATGGGGAAAGTTCATACCCAGCTAGCAAACAGATAAACAAAATATGTGGCAAATGGCATAACTGGGTCCCTGGGGGGGTTTAATGTTATTACTGTGCCAGCAGGTGGGTTTCCAGAGATGTTCAACTTTCCAGACAACACTGGTTTGGGAGCAAACTAGAAGATAGTGTAACCCAGATGATGCAAGAAAGCACCTGCAAAACCTCTGCATAAACCTTTGCACTCACTAAGAGTAGGCTTAGATTAGATATTAGAAAGAAATCTTATCCTGTGAGGGTGGGAAGGCAGTGACATAGACTGCCCAGGGAAATTGTGGATGCCCTATCCCTGGAAGTGCTTAAGGTTAAGCTGGAAGGAGCTCTGAGCTCCTCTGAGCTCTGGTCTAGAGGAAAATGTCCCTGCCCATGGCAGGGGAGTTGGAACTAGGTGATCATTAAAATCCCTTCCAGCCCAAACCATTCTATGACTCTGTGGTCTTTTTTTTTTTTTTTTTAAACCAATTAGCATAAAATCCTACCTTATCCTGCTTCATCTCCTCCCTTCAGCAAACACTTCCCAGGATTTTTCTAAAACCCAATATTTTTAAACCTTTGTCCTAGAGCTGATGGAGGAATGGTATGATTTGCTGAGTTGAGGGAATGGCATGGTCACCTCTGGGGCTTCTAAGTCACTCTTCCCTGCAGCAAAACACTCCTTGATTTCCATCTTCCCATTTCCTTTCCTTTGAAAGGCCTCTGACCAGATCACAGATGGCAATTCCTATGTGACAGACCCTAATGTCATTATTGATGACAAACCAGATGTCCAGGGAGACATAAAGCTCCTTTTAATCCAAAATTCATCAAGAGCCTCACCTCTGTAGTTTAGGGTGAGTGCAAAGGTATCTTCATCGGAAGGGGTTGGGGCCACACATTTTTTTCCCTCTTTTCTCAGTTTTTCTTTGCACAGCGTGACTGGAAGTGACTAAAGCAGGTACCAAAGGGGTCCTGTTCTCAATAACAGCATCACTAAAACACTACAAAAATCTCTCTTGAACTTCCTAAGAGCCTGGGAAGCAACATACTGTATGTGACAGTGTTATGAACCTCAAGCCATTACAACATGCTGCTCCTGCTCCTTGCTGCCTTTTAGGTATATAATTCCTAGTCAAGAAAGAAAGAATTCCTGGTTTGGGTTATGGAGCAATCCTGACGCCCAATGTATCAGTTTGTCTCCTGCCTGACAGCTAAATATGATCTATTTTTCCATAAATTAGGTGTTGTATAGTTTTCCTGATACCAGCCACTGGAGTAAAAGGGAATGACACAGGATCAGCATAAGCAGGAGATGCAGTGTGGCCACAGTTAGTTAGCAGCAGGTAAAACACCACAGGTGACTTGTTCCCACTAACATTTTAAAACAAGAGCTCTTGTGCTCATTATCTCTCTTGGAGACAGGGGAAAAAATCCCAACAGCCTTTGTGGCAGTGAAGACAAAGCATTGCTCAGTAGGAGATGTTCTATACAGCATAATGTATGCCAGGAGCAATCCTGGTGTTTTATGGGCCCGCTTAGTGTGAAGTGCAAAACAGGCTTGGGGCTGAGGCTGCATTATTCATGGGGGACCTTAAATATTTCAGTGTGAGACTGAGGTAGGGAGCAATATGACAATAGTGTATTGCCCCCTTTCTTCCCCTAAAATCATTGTTTGTGTTTAAGGAGGCAAGCGGGGAATCTTTCCCTTTCAGTGTGATGCCATGCACTGACTGACACATCCCAGGGAAAAGCAGGATAGCGGTGAGGCAAACCTCCAGTCCCTCCAAGGGAGGGGCAATTTTCCTGTTGTCTCCTAGCTCCCAAGGAAACATCAGCCTGTCTTTAGAAAAGGAACAACTCAGCGCCTGACATTTCTTTTTGGAGATGATTCACCAGTTCTGTGCGTGAAGGGACACATCAGCAGGTGGGTGTGCAGATAAAGTTTCTGGCAGTTTTTCCCCGTTGAAGCAGCAGAATTCTTTCCACGCCACTTTTCTGTGTATGACTTGCTTGATTCAGAAGCAATGGCTGGTTTGCAGCAAGGCACTGGTAATAACCCAAAATTGGAGTGTTTGGGGTACTGTGAGCAGAGCAGTGAGGGCAGAGGCAGGCGAGGAGGCAGAGCTGCCTCTGTGCAGATCCGCTGCTGCCATCAGCCGGCAACTGGAATCCAGCACAGGGCCTCTCCCTGGGACAAGAGCTAAAGCAGACACAACACCACTTACACCAAACCCCTCCCTGGCTGTTTTCACTGAGAAGAGACATCCTTGGGCTCAAAAAGAGCAATGCAGCAGATGGATGCTCAGACACAGGGGAAAGTTGGATCTCTCCAGGCAAAATTTGCCTTTAAATGCTGCTTTGTTCTCTCCAACACTGTGGAGGTGAGAGTCACAGAAGCTTAAGGACAAGCCTCACTGTGTCCCAGGCTGGGTATTTTGGAGCTCAGGAAAAGTCAGATCACTCTGGCATCTCCTTATGTACTGTTCACACAGTGCTGAATTTGGACCAGAGCTTCAGGATCCAGTCCCCTTGCAGACAGCCTGGGTCTTGCTATTTATCCCTACAGCTCTACTGTTGTGAGTGGAGTGAGGTTTGGCCAAACTTCAGATAACCGGTTCTTTAAGACAACATGATTTCAGATTCCAGATTCCAGACCTTTCTCACTTCTGCTTCCCTTCCTGCAAAGATAAATCTTGGCAGCTGTCTCTAGCACGATATAAAACAGAACCAGCTCCCCACATCTGACACAGTTGAAGCAAAATTTCTGCTCTTATTGGAACCATCAGAAAAAAAACTCAAGTGACTTCCCCAACAGTGAGAAATCCTAATATTCCAGTTTTGATGTTTAAACTCACCCATGTTCTTTCTCAGCTTAGATCAATGTTCATAGCCAGAAATTGACATTCCATAGTCACAAAACCTTACACTAGTCCACTGTATCAGCTTATCTGTGACATGTTACATGTGCTGTGCTTCCTACATGGAGCCATTTGCATCCAGTTCTGTCCAAAACAAAGCTGCACAACTTTTTCTTTGCAATTGGCCCTCCTACTACAAGGCTGATATGACCACTTTGCAGACTTCCCTTTTGTTTAGATTAACTGATAATTAACAAGCACAGCTGTTGCCTTTTTTTTTTTTTGTTTTTTTTTTTGTTTTGTTTTTTTTTAAGAAGATGGAGAACACAGAGATTGCTGTGAAGCACTGGGCACAACCTGCCCACATTCCATGACAGAGCACTGAGCTTTCTCCAGCAAGGACATTCCTGAGAGCCAAATCCTGATGCAGCCCCTGCATTGCCCTGGGTACTCCCATATCATTTATTCCCTTGGCAAAGCTGCAAAGCTCTCATTTGGGTTGAGGAGAAGAAGCAATAGGTCCCCCCTTTGCTGCAGGGGTGTCCCTGCAGACCCACACACCCCTTTGCCATGACACAGGTGCAGTGCAGACCAGATATTGCAGGTACTGCCACCCCCAGCTCCTGCCAGAACTGACCCAGAGCCTCACTCCTGACCTGGCTTGTATTGGAGTCCATGACCTAGAGGTGAACTGCTCTATATCCCATATCCAGTCTCCCACTGAGTTTATTTTCTGGTGTGGCAGATCAAAGACTGCTGTAAGGAGAAAATCTATCAAAGGCTCAGCACCCTAATATAGATCCAGTTCGCTTTTATGTTTACTTTCAACAAGCATACTCCTTCCTATTGTTCAGCAATGACTTTAAAATGGACAATTATCAGATTTCCCTATTAATGGGAAAAGCCAGGCAATAATAAATCTTAAAATGTGTTACTATCTGCAAACTGCATGTATCATATTATGGAAAAACCAATCGTGGAGGATAGCTATTACTGAGTGACCATGTCTTGCCTCAGCAGCTGGTTCTCATTTCAGCAGAGGATCCCCTCTGCTTCCCAGCATCCAGCAGCACTGCTCTTCCTACTGCTTCCCTGTAAGCACTGCAAAACTACAGTGTTGGCCAAGCACTACAGCAATTCAGTGCTGCAATCAACAAGGAAAAGTTCTGCATCTAAGGCAACTGCCAGCCCCTCACTGCATGTGCCTTGTCTTTCATTCCAACCCATTCCATCCAAGAATGGTTTGGGTTGGAAAGGACCTTAAATGCCATCCTGTTCTACCCCACTGCCATAGACAGGAACACCTTTCAATAGATGAGATTGTATCCAATGTGTCTGGAAGAATGAAAAATTCTTTTATTTCCCCTATACAGTGACCTGCACAAAGCTGAACCTGGACTCAAATGACTGGTGGACATTGTCTTTCAAGTCCTGGTACCTCCCCTATGGCACAGAGAGCAAAAGAATAAGGGCACATGGACCAAAAGATACATGTTGATCTTCTGGATAAAGCAGCATTCAGGAATTCCCAGCTGGGAATCTGGTCCTCTCCATCAAAAAGGGTTGGAATCTAAAGCAGCCATGAGGACAAATCTGAGTTTTGGTACAGTTACAAGTGGCTTTGGATAAATTGCTTAACCACCCTCAGTTCCCATTCCCTGTGCTATGTGGGATACTTGTGCTCAGTTTACTGGGATGTCTCATGAATTATCTGGTATTTAGGAAGCTCTTAAATCCATGTAACTCACATGTAACAATGAAACGCGATCCTGCTTCTAGATAAAACAATAATTCAGAATTGACCACATTTTGTTTTGATTTTCCTAAGACTATCTGAATTCACTGAGACAAGTGACAAAGAAGTATGATTCACTATATTCATGACAATTTCCAAAATGGTTTACTTTAATCTGAGCAACTGGAAAAACGTTACAGGCAAAATTGCTTTACCCAGCTGACTTAAAAAGGTTGTTTCATTCCACATTTCTGTTTTCAATAAACATCCCAGGATAAAAACATCCCCTGCAGCAGATCTATGCAAAGGACAAAAAGGCGTTAAATCCAAAGTGGGGGCGGTTGGAAGAGATAAATAGTTTACTCCTATTATCTTTACCATATGTTCTATTCCAACTGGATACACATAAACAGCATGCAATCTTCAGGCTCAGCTTTAGACTCTTTGAAGTGACCTGACCATACTACTGATTTATTTCAAACTAACCTTTCTCTTTGAACCTTAGGTCAAGGTTAATTCCATAATAAAACATACCTTATACAGCTGGCTGTTCCAGTGGTGCTAGCAAGGAACGAAGCCCTCAGTCATAAGCATTTGTTTCACTGAGTGTGGTATTGTATTTCTATTTTCCCTTCCCTGTATTAATTTCCTTCACAGACCCTAGTTAAGTGGGGAAAAAAACCTTTTTTCCGGTCCATGAGATCAATTTTAAACACACTGGAATTAAATGAAGACATTTAAGCCACACTTCTTTGCTGAAATGCATCCGCCAACACCAGAAACTATTTTTATTACAGTCTATGTTTAATAATCAGCTCTTCAATTTCATAAGAAGCCACAAAGCTACGTTATTCAAACTCCTGCACTGGCAACGACCCTTGCAGTATCTCTTAGAAAACCATCTCTGCACTGAATCACAGCAAATCACCAAGGATAGCTTTTCTATCTAGTAAAATAAAGTGGGGAAAAAGAAACACGATTGAAGGGATTTTTTCTCAAAAAAACAGAGGAGAGTTCCTAGCCAGTGTTTGCCAGTGCCCCAGCCAGTCTTGTCTGCCTGTAGGTGTGGAAGCATGCCAAGCAGGGATGCAAAGGTGTGGGAGAAAGCTTGGAACGTGGGATGCAGTCACTAAAAAATGCTGAGGTGCACAACACATTTCTCAAGTATTGCTCATCAGGTTGTTTTCCACAGGACTGGAAAGATCCTTTTGAATTTCAGCCTCCAGCACTTAATTAAAAAGCAGCAGCACCAAAGTTAAACCAGCAGCTGTTCCACATTTCTCCTGACTCCAGAGCTTTGCCAACACCTCTTGGAGCTGTCAGAAGAGGGATGACTAGAAACCTTTGTTTGGGTTTGGGGTTTCTGCAAGGCACTGTCTGGAAAACCTTATCAGCTGTAGCTAACCCTGAGGGGAATTGTGCTTCCCCTCCAAAGGAACGATGATGCTATCCAGGTTTATCCTCCCACATTTTGCAGGCCTGAGTCTACAGCAGTTGGTGTTCAGGATCACCAGCACAACAAAGGGCACCTCCCTTAAAACAGCCCCAAAAGCTTTCAGCACCTCATCTCTGGCTTAGGGGCAGCTTTGTAAAACAGGGTTTAGCCCAATGTTAAACGAGTTTGAGCAGGCAGCGCTCTCAGGCAGCATCAATACAGCAAACTTGTTATCTCATCAGTATCTGTCAGTGCCGAGGCAGCGGAGCTTGGTAATGGAAGCACCATCCATTTGGAATCCCAAAGGTAGGCATCAGTTTTGGATCAATGCTCACAGAATCTCCATTAACTATTACAGTGCCAAGCATGTTTTAGATCTATCTTGGGTTAATTTCTTTAAACCATAACAAGGCCACGGAAGGTCTTTCACTGCATTTTGATTCTCTTAGAGCAATATAAAGAGTGGTGGCACGGGAAGCACAGCTTTCCCAGAACTGATGTGGTTCCAAGGAAAACCTTTTCCCTCCAGCTCTCCGTTCCCATTTCTGCCATTCACCACTCTGTCTTTCTCTTCCAGCTTCTCCTCAGGGACTATTGCCTATTTCCAGTCCTTAATCACATGCCAAGATGTCACACTTCAAACAGCAGGGCCCCAGCTGGCAGTGCCCTGCACATTTTGCTCTCGACCCCATGCTCTGTCCCAAAACCACAGCCCTGGGCGTGTTGTGAGGTAAAAGATACAGCATACAGAAAATCCCAAACAAGAGACACACCTTTTGCTACATGGAGTGTCTTTACCTGTCCCACAGATATCAAGAGCAATACTAGCCCTCCAACAAAGTAATTGGTATCTTAAATGAAGGCACTGGAATTATATCAGTTCAAAAGCTCCATATAACAATGTAAAATTCCACTCAAATGCATTGAAAGAGACACCTCTACCATTTTCTAATCTTCTTTAACAGGCACCAAAAATATTGCAGCTAATGATTTATTAGTAAATGAAATCAGCCAATTAGAAAGCCAAGGATTGACTTTTCAAAAGGATCACACAGAACGACTTAATATCATGGGAGATAATAAACATGTCCTGAGCTGGATCACTGAATGATGTTGCTAACAGCCTGTCAGAGATATCAGATATTTACAGCAGAATGAGGCACCACATCAGATAAAGTAAAATACATCCTCTCAAGGATATAGAAATATGGAAAGGAATCACTCCAGCTGCATTTCAAGTGTGGGTAATTTCCATAACTCCTGAGAAAATGCTTTGTGTGGTGCTAGTTCTCTTCTTAAGGCACCCATCCATGCTGCTGGCATGTGGGAGACCCCCTGGAGCAAGCAAGTTGAAAAATTGCACAGACCTCCTAGACTGGACAATGTTTCAATGTTTTAAAGATAAAAACGTGTACAGGTATCTACTAAATTGGGTAATGTAAACTAAAGGCAGCTTTAAAGTAATTGTGTCTACATGTTGCCATTAAATATGTCAGACACAAGCAAGCATTGGTGCTGTCCTAGAGGCTTCCTATTGCAGCCTTTTTGATGCAGCTGTTATGGAAAGACACTTCTTTGGATAAACTAGTAAAAAGCAAGTAAATAAAGCTACAACTCAATTCAATTATATGTATCATTGTGAAGTATCTTACAATTTAATGCAAACTGTGCACAGGCTATGATCTATCTGGTTCTATCCATTAATTTTGAAACCTCATCTTTATTAAATATAGTCAGAATTATTAAAAACTTCAAGCCATTCAAGTGGATGATTAAGAATAGGAATTCTGCACTTGGGAATCAAGTTCCCTCTCTTTTTGCTTTGATACCAGTTTGCCCTTAGACAGGATGTAACACAGCTGGTGTTCCTGCTTAAGAAGGTTGCAAATTGCAGCTCCAGCTGTCTCTGGAGATCCAGCTATGAGATGAGAGCCCAGTAACAGGTATTCACAACTGACCTTAGCATTTTTCTGAGCATCTGTGCATGCCTGTATCAGTTACTTCATGGATATGTGCAATATCCCTCCTGAATGAAGAAACCAAAAAAGGTGTTAGAAGACATCCAATATTGTTGTACATTTCCAAAACTTTACTCAGGACACCAACAACATTTGGGTTGAGGAGACTTTCATGTTGGTGATGGGGATTTCTAAGATATTTTGGGACTGGAAGGATGCTTCACAGCACTAACACCACACCAGCATTCCAAGGAGGAACACTGAGCCTCAATCTCAAGCAGCATACTGAATACAACTTGATTAAGAGGTTCAATAAAAAAGTGAATAATCCTTCTCCCTTAATCCTGCAATGTCAGCCTGCAGAGATGACTCAAAACAAACCTAGATTCTTCCTCTAGACTACAAATTTGGATGATAAAGGGAATTGTTGAGGAGTAATGACATCTACACATTTTTTACTTAAGTCTGTTAAAATTAGAGTTACATAAAACTAAATTTGACACAAAAAACAGTGTCCTTGGATGACCCTTCTGGCAAATCTGCTGTTTCACATGAATGCAATGCCCGAGCTGGGAGCTTTCATCTGCTATGCCCCAGTAGTTGAGGACAGGGGCCTGGGACCCTCCTGATGCTGTGCAGAAGATGGGGCACAAGCCATCTGACATGGCCATGGTGAAACTAACACGCCAGCACTCTGTCAGTGTCCCCCTGCTGTCCCCTGCCGTGGGGTCCTGATGTGCTTGCACTGTGGGTACAGAACTGGGGTCCCCCTCCATGTCCTTCCTGCCCCATGGGCATGGGCCTGACTTGGTCCGTACCTGAGGTGAAGGTGACATTTTTCTCCCTGACCCATAACCCCTTCCAGTCTCTGAGAGAAAGGTGCAATTGCTCCCTTTGCCCCCTCCAGGTCACTACCTGAGAAGATGCTGTTGCACCCTGTAGGCCTCTCACAGTTTCTAGGTGAAGAGAAAGTGCCATTCCCCCACACCCCTCTCCCAGTCTCTACCCGTGAGGACAAAGCCATTTCCCCCCTTATCTCTCTTCCTATCTCTGCCTGAGAGCAATGTGCCATTCCTGTCTATACCCCTCTTTGGTCTCCCCCTGAGAGGAAGATGCCATGGCCTGCTCTACCTTCTCTTGATCAACGCCTGAGGGGATGGCCCCATTTTCCCACTGCACCTCTCCCACAGTCTCATCCTGAGGGGAAAGCACCGCTCCCTTCTCATACTCTTCTTCAGGTCATTACCTGAGGCAAAGGTGCTGTCCCCTTTCCTACCCCTCTTCCGATCTCTGCTTGAGGGGAAAGCTCTGCTTGACGAGAAAGAACCTTCTGAGTCTCTGCCTGAGGGGAAAATGCCATTGCCCCGAACCCATCTCCGGGTCTCTGCGTGAGGGAAAGATGCCGCTGCCCCCTGAACCCCTCTCCTGGTCTCTGCCTGAGGGGAAGGCGCTATTCCCCACGAACCTTCTGAGTCTCTGCCTGCGGGGAAGATGGCACTGTCCCCTGAACCCATCTCCTGGTCTCTGCCTGAGGGAAAGGCGCTATTTTCTCACGAACCTTCTCCCGGTCCCTGCCTGAGGTGAAGATGCCACTGCCCTCTGTAACCGTCTCCGGCGCCATGCCCCCAGACCTCCGTGCCTCTTCCCCATCCCCACATAACGGCACAGCCGCGGGCCGCCCCGCTCCCGGCGGCGCAGGCACCGACAGCTGCGGAGCGGGCGGAGGCGGCTGCGGGGCGGGGCGGCGGGGACACACCGCGGCCTCGGCGGCGGAAGGGCGACGCCGGCGGGGCGGGCGCTGCCGCCTTGTCGGAGCGGCCGGCGCTCGGCAGCCCCCGCCGGGCATGTCAGCGCCGGGCCCCGGCCCCGGCGAGGCGGCCCCGGGCGCCAAGGAGGCGGCGCGGCGGGACCCGCTGGCTGCCGACCTGCGGTGCAGCCTGTTCGCCGCCGCGCTGCAGAGCTACAAGCGCGACTCGGCGCTCAGGCCCTTCCCGGGCCGCTACGCCAGCGGCGACACCAAGGACTTCGAGGGGCTGGTGAGTGCCGGGGGCCGGCCCGGGGGAGCAGCCCGCGGCTCCAGGGCTCCTCCCCCGATGGGAGAGCCCGGGCTGCCCGCAGAGGTGAGGGCAGCGGCGCCACAGGGTCACGGATAAAGCAGGATGAAGGGTTGATCCGATCAAGAAATCCCGGTTTAAAGGTATATTTGGGATTGTGACCAATAAACCCACACTGGGAAACGCCCAGATCCGGTGCGGGCACGTGAAGTGACGGGCGATAGGTAACAGACCGGACACGCGGAAGCGGCCTTAAGCTGCTCAAGACTGAGTATTCTGCAACATTTCTACCCCGAAAGGGTTGTTCGACATTAACATAGGCTGCACAGGGAAGTGGTGGAATCACCATCCCTGGAGGTGTTCAGAAAACGTGTAAGTGTGGCACTTGGGGTCATGGTTTAGTGGTGGACTTGGCAAAGTTAGGTTGGTGGTTGAACTCAATAATCTCAGATGTGTTTTCCGGCCTCAGTGTTCTAATATTCTGTGAAGTGTTATGAGAACTTGCCAACGTTACATTCAAATTCATATTGATGGATTTGCATGTTACATGGCCTGAGCACCCCCGTGTCTGGTCCACTGCACGTAGTGTGACAAGCTTGTTTTCTCTCAGGAGTGTGTCTGACTGTTCCTGTACAAACCCTACAGATACTGCTGGTAAATATCGCTGTTTATAACTTGGCTGCTAGTTGCGTTCAGAGCAATTGACAAGCTTCCCACAAACTGGATACAAGTGTTTATATCTCAGAACAGACCTGTTTTTCAGTTTGTTGGGGTGAAATATTGTTTTGTTTTCACTAGAGGTCCCTGTTCAATCGCAGTGGCACTAAGGAGCTTGTGCTAAATGCCTCTGTTGGTAGCTTGCAGATACCAAGGCTCTACCAAGCCTGAAAGAGCTTCTGGAGTCTGCTCCAAATACAGATAAAAGGACCTGGGACCTCTTTAGTTGGATTCTATCATCTAAAGTCTTCATGATACAAAGTACTAAAAAACAGGAGGTACGTTTTGAATTCTGAAAATCTTAATTAGCATTTGGTTTTTAAGGCAAACTTACGCTTCAGAGAATATTTCCTCTTGCCAGAATTGTTGGTTATTGTGAGAGCTTGACAGCTGAACACAAATCTATTCTTCTTAGTATATAGAGGGGGGTGTTTTTAGGTAAAATTTTCAGGAGCACTGGTTGGAAGAAATAGTTACCACTGTCAGTAGCTGATGATGGGCAGTGATTGTAGTTGGCTATTGCAGTTAATGTGACATGTACATGCATGGTTTAGTCTGAGAGAGTCCAATTTAGGTCTCATGGAACTGGGTCCTGCTTCTCAGTGAGAAATACAGCTCTTGACTTCTGCCCCAAAAAGAGAAAGGTTCAGAGCCACTGAGACACTTTTGTAACAGGGATCAAAATAGTTGTAGAGATTAGCAGTGAGCTGAAAACAACTTCTGTTTTCATGTTTTTTTCTCTTGCAGGATCAGCTGATGAATATATTTTCTTAGTAGCCAAAGTAGAATTGTGGAATTGTCCTTGCATAATGAATTAATTCATAATTACAATTCAAGTTTAGTTTTTTTCTGGAGAGAAGATTTAGGATTTAACTTTGATATCAAGAAACTAGCAGGATTTTTACTGTACACTTACTCCTTTTGAATTGTGGCAGTCTTGAATTCTAACTCAGAAATAATCAGAATACATTAAACATTATGAAGGGACGGGAAGCAGAATTTCCAGTGAGTAATCTAACCACATAAACCAACACTGATATTCCTTCCTGTTTTTAAGTACGAGAAGATCCAGGAACTCACAGGGATGTCTGGGGCTGCGGTTCCTGCTCCACATTACCTCTTTGAGATCGTGTACTGTGATCAAATGAACACCAAGTTTGCTGAGACCAAGGGAGAGCGGGACCTTATCTATGCCTTCCATGGGAGCCGCCTGGAGAACTTCCATTCCATCCTGCACCACGGCCTGCACTGCCACTTGAACAGGGTGAGGCTCCTGCCATTGACACCATCTTCTCTTGCTCACTTGCAGCTGGGGACACTTTTTAAAAATAGGACCAGATTCCTTTTGGGGTATGAAATGTGCTGATGATCTTGTACTGCTGTTTGCAGTGTAGGGCTTTGTGGATGGCTGTGTTGGATTTTGTAGTGCAGCCTGGGGGTAAAAACTGGAAGTGGCATGAAACCGTTCTCACCAGTGTGGGAAATTATGACTGTCTTTTGCTTCTTTATAAGGAGGTGTAATTCCTCTGACAATCCTGGCCTGACAGCCTGCAGCTGGAAAGTGCCTGTCTACAGGGGAGGAGAATAGTGGAGACTTTCTGCCTGGCCTTGTGTTTAGATTAGCAAAGTTTCAGGTGCAACTTACCAGTGGAGCCTTCTTAAAATGGTCTGCTTTAGGGAGACATCCCATAGGATTTGCACCTCTTCTGATTTCAGTGAAAGGGGCTGTTGAGAGTCCTGGCTTTTTGTGTCAGCTGTGAGGCAGCTTTGACACAGCACCTGCTTGACACTCCAGTCAACCTAGACTGTGTTTTTTCCCCACATTCTCCATGAGTAATGGTTTACCAGGTACGATGGACTTACTGGAGTAATAATTTTAGCCAGTGTGGCAAATCGAAAAGACTTTCTTCTTTTCTAGTAAAGCATGGATTTAAAGGAAGTAAAGCCTTGCCTTGTTTGTGGAGTTTGGATTACTTGAATGACGACAGTCTCAATAAATCGATGAAATGCCTTTTAAGAACAGTGCAGTCATGTTGATGTAAAATACTTTTGCTGGCAAACTAACTCCAAGTCCGGGAAAGCATGAATCTGTCCACACCAAGTGCTCTGCCAAGCAGCTAATTTGAGTGATGGGAGAGGGCAGCAGCCCCACCCTGAGGAAGTTGTGCCAGGACAAAAACAGTGCATGGACCAGACCCAACACAGGTCAGAAAGGCCTTTCGTAATTTACCTTCAGGAGCAGAACTGCCAGTCTGAAAGGAAAGGACACTTGTATGTTTTTTGAGGTTTGCAGTACATGATTTCAGGGTAGATTTCTGCTCTGTTTCAGACATCCCTGTTTGGTGAAGGCACCTATCTGACCAGTGACCTGAGTCTGGCTCTGCTGTACAGCCCTCACGGTCTTGGCTGGCAGCGAAGTGCGCTGGGCTCTATCCTCAGCTGTGTGGCTGTTTGTGAGATCATTGACCACCCAGATGTAAAGTGTCAGGTGAAAAAGAAAGGTGAGTCTGTTACAGTAATAACTGTGCAGTAATTACAGCTGTCCTTCATGTTGTTTTTCTTTCCCTTTTAATATCAGTGGCTCCTTGAGCACTTACCTCCCTGTCACCCTGGTGTGGGCCATAATGTCATCCATACCAAGGATGACTAGGAGTGGTATAGCCTCAAGCAAACTTCTCACTCTATTCTTGGATGCTGAGGGATTCAGGGGAATACCAAGACTAGATCTTTGGTTATCTCATTCCCATTCTTCTGGGGGGTGTGTATGGGGGTGTTGGTTGTTTGCTTTTTTTACTTGAAGTTCTGTTTTCTTTTTTCCTTTTCTCTTTCCAATTCAGATTCAGAAGAAATAGACAGAAAAAGAGCAAGAGTGAAAAACAGTGAAGGGGGAGATGTGCCACAGAAATACTTTGTTGTCACAAACAACCAGCTTTTACGAGTTAAATACTTGCTAGTGTATTCACAAAAGCAGCATAGGAGGTAAGAGTTCAGCTGTCTAGAGGGATGAGCTGTTACAACAGCCAGATAAACACATCTCATTGTTGAAAAACAACAGAAAACAACCAAGAAAGATATACTGCACTGCCAGAATTTGTTTGTAGCCCATTTCCTATGGAAGTAAGTCTTGCAGTATTGTTCCTCTGTCAGGCTCTTTGACATTCACAGGCTCAGCTAAATTTACTTTTTTACCAGACCTGTAAGCACTTTGAGTCGTTGAGAGGTCTAATTATCTGTTTGTGGCAGGAAACCAAGAGTAGATGTCTGGTGAGTGCATCTCTTACAACTGTCTCAGTTTTAACTCTGCCCTTATCTATCCTAAGTGGCAGTGTTCATTCAGCTACTCAACACTTGTCTACAGGCCAGGCATTTAGAGCTCCAGACCACAGGGAAAGGTGTGAGCATGGGGAGAAAAGACAGGATTGTGCACGGAGACTTAAGGAAAAGGGATGTGGTAAAAATCAGGCTTCATTAGTTACAGGGATTGTGGAACAACTTTCTGGTTTTACTGGATTTACTTAAAATAATGAAACCTGAGATACTTTTTGACAAGGTGTTTGTGCATTTCTGACAGAATTCATGCCCTTTTCCTTTTCAGGCCTTCTAATGAATCTTCCTGGTTCTACACCCACCGTTTTGCCCTAATGATGATGCTGTACCTGCTGTTGCTGGTAGTGATAGGGGCCAGCAACTCACCAACCTTCATCTACTACTGGCACAGAATGTTTGACTCGGAGAGATGAACCACCCATGATGATAAACTGTTAATTTCACCATGTGCCTTAAGAATAGCTGATCTGCAGTGCACTGCAACTATTCCAGAGCTCTGGAAATAAAGGTGCCTAGAGCTTTCCAGTTCGGTCACCAATATATTAATCCTCATGGCATCTCTGCATTTGTCCTTTTTTCAGTGTTCCTGGGATTCATGAAGATGCCTAGTAGAGCTGAAAAGCATCACAGTGGTGCAGCTTAGCATGAGTCAATCATTAAGGGTCCATGGAAAAAAGGTTATATAAGATTAATGAAAATCAAGCATGGAAACACTCAGGTGTAACTTATTTTCTGTCAAGTTGAAGTGTGTTTGCACAAGTTGGAAAGGAGGATTTTTCTGGACGTCAGGCAAAGCAACCTGTTTAGAGTCTTATCAGTATGTTTTCAGAAACTGAGTCTAGTGATGTTTGGCATGTATCAATGCAGATGGAATTACTTTTAAACGTCTAACACTAACTTTGGCCAGGGAAAAAAAAGAAAAAACCAACAATAAGAAATAAAACAACCACCAAATGGAAAAACTTAAATGGTTTCTAGTATGTTTTTTTCCCCTCTGTAGAACATTGTTGTGTTTTAATCCCAGCTGGCAGCTGAGCACAAATCCAAAACATCGTTACTACACTGCTATGAGGAAAATTTGTTCTATCCTGGACAAAAACAGCACAAACATCTACAAGGTTTGTGATCTCAGCCATAATCTTTCTTATCCTAGTTTACTATGCATATTAGACAAACTCAGAGTTTTCAGCATCAACACTGAATCAGGATTGTTCTTATTAAACTGGGGATTTGTTAAAGAATACACAGGGCAGTGCTCTTTCCTCTGTCCCTCCTGTCAAGTCATTTGTGTTTGCTGTTGTCACAAAGCAACCTACAACTGCCTGAAACAGAAAAAGGAGTAAAGCACTGTCCTTTGATTAGTGACTGGGCATGGGATAACCCCACGAAGACCCAGGGATTATAGGCAAAGAAAAGTCAGATGTATTCAGTCTCAATCCAGCCTTTAGTAAATTTGATAAACCCAAATTTTCATTGCACAGTGAACCGTAACCACAAAAACCCCCAACTCATCACATCTTTCCAGCAAATGAGTCTGTGATTACCTTACCCATTAAATATTTCAAATAAAATACCTTTTTCTGATGTTGTTCTGGTATCTAATTGCCAGAAATAATGTCCTGCTAATCAGGTTTTTTTTAATTCAAGACTGAGAACAAGTTCATTTACAGCAGCCCCTCTTCTTGGTGACTGGAGCTAGACACATTTATCCCAGTTAATTTTGCTGCCAGAACAAATTTTATTTTTTCACCATACAGCTTGCAAAACAAGAACATTATAATCCAATTCCCCATTGCCTTTTACAGCCCATTAATAATGCTCACTGTCAAAGCACACTGCAGCTCCTCTTCAGCCCAAGAAGTGTCCGTGCTAATTGTAGCAGAGATTTGCAATTAAAATATACATAGACAAATAATTTATTGTGCAATAGGCTCAACTAGTTTATAATTTACTTCTTGATATTTCAATGCAGAAACTTGAGGTTTGAGACGTGCATGGGGGTCCTGGGAATGTTTGCCCATTTTTGGTCTTCTCAGCATGTTATATTAAATGCTGTGCCATGTAAATATACAAGTTTAGGGGAAGTTATGTGCTAGCCAGAAAACCTGGAGGTATTTGATGCTGTCTAAAGGGTACTAGTTTGTTAAAAGGCTGGCTTGTCTGAAAGAAACCCCATCTTTTGGAGCAGATGAGCTATTTGGGGCCCTTTGGGAAAAGGAGGTGGTTGAGCAGCAGTTGTGGGATGGCTGTCTGCTGGCACTGCAGGGAAAGGCACAGACTTGGGAGCTCCTGAGCCAGATGAAAAGAACACAGCAGGGATTTAAAGCTCTTTTCTTAGGGTTTCTTTGCATAGGAAAGTTTCTGAGAGTAAGCAGAAGTAATAATAGCTCCAGGCTATGTCCCCAGAGAAAAAGCATTGTGGGGGCTCATGGCAGACATGCACAGTCCAGCTCTGCAGTGAAACCAGCAGGTATCAAAGGGAAAAAGCGGCTTTTTCCGCTTTGATCAGGTTGAATAGACCCAAAAAAAAAGGAGGTGGTTGCAGGTGGGGGCTGAGTCCTGATGGATGTGTCTGGAGTATCCCTTGGAGAGCTTGTAGCCCCATCCCTCATGCTCAGACCTGCAGGGATTCTGGGCACAGCCTCATTGCTTCAGCTCCACAGCTGCAAAGCGAGGCAACAGCAATGGGAAAATATTTTAAATACATTAAAGGTGCTCAGATCCTACCTAGCAGCCTGGCAAAATACTTAATATCCTACTCCCACGCTTGTTTTCTGAGCTCCCTGCTGATTTCAGCATGTGTTTCCCAACGTGGCGAGGTGCAGTCAGCTGGATTAATGCGGGTATTGTGCTGAGTAACTAACAGTATTATGAATTAACCCAAGGTTTGTGTTAGCCTCTTAAGCCACTTGCGTGGCTCTTTGAACATGCACAGTGCTATAAAAACACTAACAGGGAATGAATCAGAATTTCCTCCTGAACAAAGGGCCGCTGTGTTTGAAGCGGGCGGCCCAGGGAGAGGTCGAGGAGTTGTAAAATACAGAGCTACCTGCTCTTATTAAAATGTTCATTACATTGCTGTGGTGAATATTAAGGAATTGTTACTGAATCACACAAATCTGATCCTGGCTGGGACTGGAAGAAGTGTGGTAATTGGTGTTTGCTTGGTAGGAATGAGCAGGTTTTGAGGAAGTGGGAGAATTTTCCTCCAACAAGCAGAAATAGATAATATATATTTAAAAAGTACTTTTTCTGTCTCTATTTTATATTTATTTATATACAGAGATCTCAGAAGCCAGCTGAGGAGAAGACCAGGTGCTGTTGGAGACAAAGGGTTGGAGGCAATGTGGGGAAAGAGAGGGAAGCACCACAGAAAGCAGGACCATCCCTGGGGGCAGGGGGGAAAGAGAGGCTCGGGGATTCACGCTCCCAATAAGTGATGCAAAAATCTTGTGCTCTCTAAAGTGTGAACAAATATAAGAGAAGCAGAATCAGAAATGCAGGAACATTCAAACCAGGCCTGGGCTTTGGTCCACCTCTGGCAGGACCCAGATTGATCCCACCTTCCCCAGAGAGGTGCTGCCCACCTGCTTGCTCCCCCTTCCTGCACACAGTGGGCACATGGCTTGGCAGCACATGCTTCCAGTGACATTTTCCTTCTCTCATGAAAGCTGTCACTTTAGGCACCTTGCCCACACTCCAGGCTCCACAAGATGTCACTTTGAACATCAGCAACAGGAGGGAAGGTATGAAAGAGATGGGCAAAAGGAGCAGCGCTGGAGTGCCTGCAAGAATCCCAAGGAATGGGCCATGCTTCCTCTAAGGACTAAGGTACATATGCTTCCCAGAATCCCCATTTTCCTACTCTTCATAGAGATCTTTTCCAAATTAAATCATTCTAAGATCACTGAGTCCCCCTAAATCCAAACCCGCTTTTGCCTTTTCACCCATGGGGTGTAAAGGTGGTAAAACCTTCCCACAAGGAAAAAAGTGTTTCTTGCTCTTCAGAGCTCTCCTGTTGCTGGGCAAGAGAAGACATGTGCATGAGCAATGTTGGATCTGTTCTCTCCCACTCAGCAAAAAGTGGATGAAGACAGTTTTCAGTAGATTAAAGACACTTTCCTGCTTATTCAAGGCTTGCCAGAAAACCAGCACACCTTCAAGGTCTGCCTCCCATCATCAGCAGTATAAACAGAGACCAAAGGAGCGTCTGACGAATAAATTTGCTTCCCTAGTGCCAACCATTCCCAACACCTTCCAAGATGCCCTTTATTGCCTGCCTGGCATCAGCCAACCCCTGCTCTGTTAGCACTGGGTAATTAACATTGAGCAGACAAGCCCAGGAAAGCCAAACTGTGATTACGCATCTCATTGGAGTTTGGATGCTTCCTAAATGGCTCACACTAATCCCCACCAGTTGGTCTGGGCTCCTGCAGCTCTAATTGATTTTTTTTTTCTCCTTGGGCTACATGTTTAGCATAAATAAAAATTAGTACCAGAAAGGCAAGGGCTGAGTATCCATGTGCAGCTCAGCATCACCCTGAGCACTGTGGTTCCCTGTGTCCTCATTGCCCAGCCTCAGCCAGCTGCAAGGACTGCTTGCCACCCCTCTAATTTCAACAATTTGTTAGCTAGGGCACTGGGAGATCAGTGCAGATTGTTTCTGACTGATGGGGAGCCAGCACCTCATGGAAACAGGGTTGAGAAGAAGCCCCCTCAGTGCCCAAAGGAGATTTGTTTTTTTGAGGGGAAGATGTCTCCCAGCTTCCTACACACACAACCACAGCAAGACAAGGACTGTTTTTAAAACAAAGCTCTTTCATCCTGATAAAAACCAGATGCTCATTCAAAGTTGTGGTGGCCACAAAAATAGCCTAGGAACTGCCTCCTGCCAAGTCCAGAGCTCCTGAGCTATCCAAAGGTTTAACTAAACTAAGAAAACAACAACCCACCTGGCTTAAAACTAAATTTCTCTTCAAAAGCAAACCCCACATTTAATAACAATCATCAGAGAATGAAAAAAAGAAATAATCCACTATTTCTAATTACCTGGAAAGGACAACACAGTAAAATAACTCATCTCTTCAACCCACACCCAGAGAAGAGACCTCTGCCTTCACAAGCAACTTTTGGCACAATGGTAGAAAGCAAACAACCCATGTTACTCACCACAGCTCAGCTGATCCTTCCAGAAGCCCTCCTTACCCTCGTTTGCCTCCATCTGTCATTAAAAGTGCTGATGGACCCCTCTACCTACCAGCTGCTTGCTATCACTTCTACTGTTGGGACACCTCAGGTAACATCTGTGGGGTGGCTGCACCTGCTCTGCTGGGGCAGAGCTGAGGGGCTGGGGTTGCTTAGGGCAAAGAAAATGTGTCCACCATGTGGCCTGCAACCTGCCAGTTTGTGCTCTGGGACATAGGGACAGAAAGGTCATGGGGGACTGGCCAGTGTCAGCTCTGGTTCTCATTACCCAAAATATCCTCCCTCCTGGTTTTCCCTGTGTCCCACAGAGCTGCTGTGCAATGATGTGTCTGTCTGTACCACACCCTTCACACCAGAAAACAGTAGCAGGGACTGTTTTCCCTTCTGGGTCTCTTTAAAAGAGAGAAGAAACCTCACCCCACACCACTGGGGTTCTTTGTACCACTCTTGCCTGAGTTCCTCCATCCCCACAACACTCCCTCCCTGCCCACCATGCCTGGGGCATGAATGCCCCTGCATTAGTCAACCTCCAGATACTTAGATCTTTCCCAGAGCTTGTCACACAGCCATGGGAGAACCAGGCAGGCTCTGGGTCACGAGATCTGAAATTTCCAGAGAGTTTTTCCAACAGTGGGTGTAGAAAACAGAGTAAAAGCCTGTGATCACACCTTTGCAGGCTCAGGGTGACATCATCCATGCAGCTCTACAGTTGGATGTAGGTGCAAAGGGCACTTGAAGACCAGCCACTCCAGAGACATGACTCTGGACCACAGAAGAGATGGTAGATTTCCTCCCAGGGGTTGATGCTGGAAGTGTGGAGAAGCTTGATCCCAGAATCAGGGCTGGAGCATATGTCAGGTACAAAAAGGATGTTTCTCTAGTTGTCACGGTGCTGCCAGAATACAGCAGAGTGACCATGAATACCCCCAAATATTTTTCACCCTGAGTGCAACCAGAAGACACATTCTTATTTCTGGCCAGAGATCCTCACTCACGAAAGCTGAGTAGGGAACTTCATCATGACAGTTTCCAAAATGATCCTACAGGACAAAAAAGTCCCAAAGCTGTGCCTGTCATGCCCTTGTGGGTGCATCTCTTCATCAGACCGTGCTGACAGTTGTCCCATTGGAGCCCCCTGACGCCACCCCACCATTCGCAGCACCGTCCTTGATGTTCTTCTCTGAGGCTGAGATGGGTTTGTGTCTCTTGTGCCTGGTGATGGCTGTTTCAATGCCCCTGAGACACAACTGCACGTCCTCCCGAAAGGAAGGGGTGTACAGACCATAAATGATAGGGTCGGTGCAGGTGTGCAGCAAACCAAAGAGGAAGAAGCTGTGGTTGACATACTCTGGCATCTTCTGGATCATGGCTGGCTGGAACCAGTACCACAAGCCCAGGAGATAGTAAGGGGTCCAGCAGATGATGAAGGTGGCAACAATCACTATGGTCATCTTGAGAGTCTTCATGCGTGCCTTGGAGATGTGATCATTTTGATTTCTTGTCAAACCTGCCAAGGCAAGTCAAAAGAATAGTTGAAGAGAGGGGAAAACCAAGACAACATCACCATCTATGACTCTGCTTCTGTCTGAGAGGGAAGACCATCTCATAATCTGGTCCATGTCCCATAGGAAGAAGAAGACAGCAAGGACTAAGTTTGTGCAAAACCTCTTAGTTGGTTTGTGTAAAACTTAGTTTTCAAAGGATGTTGTGACAGACCCAACAACAATTCCAGAATGGAAAAGTTCAGCCATGGAAGACATTAAAGAGCTGAGATCTGCTTACCTTTATTGACCTTTAGCTGCTTACTGATTTCCCAAAGGATCCGGATGTAGCAAACGATCATGACACTCAGGGGAGTGATGTAGAGGGTGGTGAAGGTGAACATGTTGTAGACGGTTTCCTCCCAGTGTGCTCGGAAGCTTCCATGAGTAACACACTGGGTGAAATTCCCTCCTGGGATTGTGTTCAGGTGGAAGAGGAAAAGCTGAAATGGAGAACCAAAGAATAACTCAAGAGCTGGGACAGAGCACTACATCCTGGAGATGCTGCTAGCTGTGCATGGAGGGCACCTCCCTGCTGCCATTGGACTGGGAAATGGACTCTGAGTGCCTAACTCTTGGCTTATTCTGGTGCTGGTGGAGTCCATGGATTGGGATGGACTGGCTGGGGATGTTGGGTTGGAGAAGGCCTTCTCCAAAACCACCCCAGCCTAGGCAAACTCCACGGGGAGGGCACTGAACTTTACCTGGGGCAAAGCCAGGAGCACACTGCCGCCCCAGGCAGCACGGAGCAGCATCCCATTGCGGCGGTGAGCACGGGAGAAGGGATGGAGGATGGCTGCATGCCGGTCCAGGCTGATGACCACCAGCACCAGGGCAGCTGCATACATAGCAAAGAGCTTGAGGAAGTTGAGAATTTTGCAGGAGATGTCGCCTCCATACCACTGCACTGTCACATTCCACGCCGCATCCAGGGGCATCACCATCACTGTCACCAGCAGGTCGGCCAGCGCCAGGCTGAGGATCAGCGGCTGCACGTGGGATTTCCTCCTCTTCCTCAGCAGGCTGCCCAGCACTGCTGTGTTGCTGCCTGCTGCCAGCAGGAAGAAGACGGCTGTGATGATCACACGGACCTTGGCTGCTTGGGTGAACCGGGGCTCCACCCAGTACTGGGGGTACACAGAGGCTGAGACATTGGTGTCCTCCCGCGCAGTGGGGCAGTGGGGAGATGCAGGGAGCTGCTCCTCACTCATCCCCTGCTGAAATGCAAGCAGCAAAGTGAACCCTGTCTTAGGGGCTGTGTAGAGTGCTGCAGCTTCAACATATGGACAAGTGGGGAGACAGTGGGATCTGCACTGGAGCACAGCAGCAGTCTGTCCCATTCTGTCATGCCCCATCCTGTCCCCTCTGTGTTGCCCATTTTGTGAAGCCACTGTGTCCCCCTCACCATGGTGACCCAGCCTGGCCACCCTCTCTGGCTGACCCCTGCTGTAGCTACAGTGACTGCTCACACAGACATATATTTTTAGCTCTTTGCGAGGTGGCTGAGCAGCTGGGAAAGCAGGAGTGGTGGCCAGGACCATGGACCCAGTCACTGCCTGCCAGCATCCTGCTGGGAATGGGTCATACCAGAGCTAGCTGAGCCTATGCTGGGACAGCTGTGCTCGATTCAAGGACTCATCCTTCCAAAGGGGGTTTGTAAGCAGGGCTCAGCTCTTTAGAAACCCCACAGCCCTTCCCATTAGTATGTTAAACCTTAATGGTCCACCTCCATCTCCAGTGCCAGACCTGGGGTTGTGGGCAGGAGTAGCTGGGGGGGGCCAGGCAGGGAGAAGCGGCACCTCACACTGTTCAGAGTCTGACACTGGCTCCTGGGAGAGGATCACAGTGGCATTTAGGAGCTTGGATCTTCCCAGGACCCAAGCAGTACCAGCAAAACAGCTCTGTCCCTTTCCCTTCTGGAGGCAAAGAAGGAGGAGGAGGAGGATGGGAAGGCAAAACCCTCCCTAAACCAGGGTGGCTGGGGAGTGACAGGCAGTGTGGTTCTCCCCCACACTTGATTTCATTGCCCTTTTTACCTGAGGAGAAATCATGTTTTAAAAGCTAATACTTCCAACTCCTGCAGCCATGAGCTGTTTACAGTCCCAGTTGCAGGTACAGCACATCTCCTACTGTTACAAGCACCTTCCTGTTTGCTGATTCCAAAATAAAGCGTTCCTTACCTTTGTACAAATAACAGGAACAGCAGAGATCAAATCTGCCTCCCCACTCTGCAGATGCCAACACCTTGCAGCAATGCACCCTCCTCCAGCCCTACCACCCACACCCAGAGCCCCCTTCCCCTAGCTGCCTTCACCCCTCCCTCCCCAAAGACCAACCCAACAAACAAGCAGCAAAAAGAAAGAACAGTTTAAAAGCACCAAGTTGCTTGTCTGGAAGAAGCGAGAAATCCGTGTCCAGGTCAGATTCATCCCAGCTGATGGGAACATACCTGGCATACGCATGCCCTGATGCTGAGAGAAGATGCTCCGTGTCTTTCCCACGGGTCCCCCACCGCTGCGGTGCTGAGTCAGGATGCTCCAACGTTTCCTTGCATCAGATCCCTGCAACAAACCTTGAAGCAGTAAAATTTCCCCTTGCCAGCAGCCAAGCTGGGAGCGACGCTGCTGTTAGCACAGGCATATGCAGGCATCTGGAGATGGGAATGCTGCTGCAAACACCCCACTGGCAAAGCAGGAGCAGGGCACACCAAGGAGGCACCCACGGGCAGCCTGGCTCAGGCAGCCACCATCACCCCTGCCCTTGTTAGCTTAATGAGCTGCCCACTTAATGAGCAGGCAGCGGGGATGATGACAAAGCCGCCGTAATGCAAGAAATAGCCAAAATTCAAAACATTGTGGCCAAATGTGGCTCCATCAGGGATAAGTGCCAACACTCCCTGTACTGGCTTGCTATAAATACAGAAAAATGAGTTAATTATCCAGGGAGTTAGTGATGAACGTCCCGTTGCTCAGACAACCAAGAGACTCACAGATGCGCACACACGGACCTCAGCGATGCTCCTGGACCACACGGGTCTGTGGAAGTATCACAGGTACATGCCTGGACTGGAAGTGCTGTAAGGAGGGAATTAATAAGGGGAAATGTGGTTCATTTTGCCATTTTAATGAATACACTTTTCCTGCAGTCTATCTTGTTCTTTCTACATTTCTTGCAGCATAACACAGTGAGAGGGAAGCACCTTGGGAGGGACAAACAGCTCACAAGAGCTTAAAAAATATGACATGTCATGCAAGGACAGGGAGGGAAACTGAGGACATCCTGCTCTTCTGGCCAGCAAAGGAGTTGTGGGGGTGAAAGAGGGACAGCCCCCAGCCCTGCAGGGGCCTGCACACTGCCCAGTGCTCCCCAGGAGTTTCGCTGGGACTTTAATGACATGCAGATAGATGTTCACATTTTCCAGGCTATTAAATTAAAGAGTACGTGGTATACAGGTCCCTGCAGATCCCAGGTTGGCAGTGGTGGCTCTGCATTGTTCCCCAAGAGGAGGAGATTCCCTTTCTGGAAAAACTTTTCCATCATTAAAACTACTTCCATTTATTTCAGGAGGAAATGCCTAAGCTCTGAGGGTGGTTGCACTATCTTGGAGGATGCTGTGCTGGCAGGAGTGCTCTTGGGCACAAGCAGAAAAGATATTTCCCCCTTTTCCATTTTGACTCTTAAACTTTTGTGGGTTTAAGACTCAAATTTTGTGGCAGAGAGACCAGCTTCTGAGACCCAGGATGTGCTGCAGCAGTAGACCATGTTTGCCCGGGAATCTCCTAAACTCTCCATCTCTTCTGCATGGAGCTGCCAAAAGAGATCAGGATGGAAACTCCCTGCTCAGAGCCACAGAGGGCAAGTCCTGCATCCAAAGTGTTTTTCATACAGGGGGAAATAGGAAAGCAGATCCTGTTGGCACTGCCAGCGAGCACCAACCAGCTCTGCCACATGGGATGGGACTGTCCCCACCACCTCCTTACCAGTGCCTTGGGAGTGAGCCTGGCCCTTGGGGGAAAAATAGCACAAAATCCGCACAGAAGTTGTGTGGAAGCCTGTTTGTTCCAGCAGCCACCTCCTCCTGACATTAGGCTCCGGCTTAAAGCTGAGATTAATTTGGCCCCACACACTCATCCTTATTTATCTTTTCATTTAGCTCTTTGCACCTGCATGAAAGCAATTACATAGCAAGTCAGGAATGTTTGTCCTTCGTCCTGACTGATGGTCTTTTTGTCTAGAAATGTCCTCTCCATCTCTGGCTGTATGATGCAAGAGAGGGACAGGATTTTTCTTGGGAACTGTAAGCCTTGCTCATGCCACAACAAAGCCTTTAGTCCCTGTTCAGAGAGGATTTTTTTAGCATACCATCACACAGAAATGTCCTGGGCATGCATTAGCAATAAGTCTTATTTTAAGGGTGGGGTCCCTTATTGAAATTACTCCTTTTCTCCAGCGTTTGCACAGTAACCCCCTTGTGTTTTCTCTCCTTTTTTTTTTTTTTTTTTTCCTCATCTCCTCAAAGGTCAGTTTGTATGTTGTCTGCATGGCAGCCTTCAGCTGAATCTCTGAACACTGGTTTAACGATCAGAGGGTTTTGGTGTCCAGGATTAGGAAACAGTGCTGGCAGGCAGGGCTTGTTTCCATACATCCCAGCTTGGCTCTTCCCGAAATCTCCTCCTCTTGGGATACTGTCCCAGTACATCCCCAGAGCTGTGGTCCAGCGCTGGGTCATGGGGGGACAGAGCATCCCCCAGTGTCCCCAAATAGGACTGATCTCCCCAAATCCATATGGATCATCTCAGGATCCTGGAGAAAACAGAAATCAGGAACCACACTGGGTAATACAGACCCAATGACAATTTCTGCATGAGCAGACCTCAAATAAAAATGCAAGTGCTGTGTTTTCCCATCGTACACCCTCTATATATTGTGATCTCATCCAGGGAGAGCAGAGTGGGATATAATTTCCATTAACCTATAGCAAACATGGGGCAGGGAACCTGCTGCTGTTTATCCTGATAAATCACTGCTGGGGGTTTGGCTTCCCAAAGAGAAAAAATTTCCCTCGCTGAGAGAAACTCCAGCTGCTGGTTGTTATGGGGGGTAAGGATGGATGATTCTTCTGCTGGACTCATCATCACCCACACCCTCCCCACAGGCAGGTGCTTCTGCCAGGCTGCCTGCCCAAAACCTTTCCTTTATTCAGAAAAACCTCGTGATTTCAGTGTGTTTTTAATGCTGATTCTTTCCTCCCTCCTCTGCAATTCTTCTCCTTCTCCAAACCTTGAATTGTCTTAGGAGCAGCTCATCCAAGGAAATTTTTGTCTCATACTGGACTCGAAACAGAAAGTCTAGTCAGGGACATCTGACATGCAATGTTTTTGTGAGTAAATACCAGCATCCATGAAGTCATTTCCCGGGGTTAGAAATGAGCTCACCTCTGGAACAGCTTCTCTTCTTACCCAAAGTTCACAAGTCAAGAGATTGGGAAGCTCCCAGTTTTCAGCCTTTTCATTAAATAACAGCATCATAAAAATTAGGATGGTGCCACTGTGCTGTAAGTTACAAACAGGTCTGAAACAGGGCATCACCCAAAATTCCCCAAAATCTCTGCAGCAAAAGACAGAGACACAAAGCCCAATGATCACTGGGGATAAACCAGCACCTCATTCTGCCTGCTCAGCCGGCCCTGGCCGCTCTGCTGAACCTGCCAAGGAGGAATGGTAATTGCTGCCCCTCCTGGGGATAATCTGGGTCACCCCATCCCCCTCTTAAAAACCAGTGTTTAGAGCAGAGGGAGGGATCTGTCCTGCCTTCTGGGCTCAATTACTTGGTAAACTGTGCCTTTAGACCATTTCTTGGTGAGGCAATGCTTTGTTTCTGATTCAGCTTTGTATATCAAAACCTCACTAATAAAAACCCTTTTCTGGGGGGTATCACACTATCGGACAGGGGTACTGGGAAAACATGCTCAAACCTGCTGCAGTTCCCACCTTTCAATATCCCAGGCTGGTGTTCCTCATGCTGCTGAGCTCAGATGTCCAGAGAATCATTCCCAGGTGTTCTCCAAATTTACATCTTCCCGTGCAGAGCAGCAGGGTCTTTCCTCCATCTCTCACCAGGACATGTCAACTAGAGCAACATCCCCCTTCTCATCTCTAAACTGGAAAAGAAAGAGGAGGAAATTTATCATCCCCAGACCAAATCCTGCAGTCAAGCCCCAAGGAACATGGTGGGTTCTGGTGCTGAGCTCCTTCTGCTCACCACCAAGCAATAAAACCTGATATGTGTGCATCACTGCTCCTTTCAGCTGAGCTTCCCCAAAGCAGCTTTGCTTTCTTCCTCAGGCAGGGGAGGGAAATTATTTGGGAACTTTCACCTGGCACTCCAATCCCCAGTAAAGCAGGAAAATCACTCACAGGGTCAGCAGGGGGGCCATGGGTCCCCTTCAGCTTCAGCACACACTGACCCAGTCAGGGCTCTCACTGCCCTAATGGGGTATTTTTTCTTGAGCTGGAAGAAGTTATGAAATGCCAATGTTTTCTTTGTGACTAACCATGGAAGTGAACAATTTTGCCCTTGTTTTTGGACAGGGTTTAGTTGCTCTCCTTGCCTTTGCCTCCTGTGCCCTCTTTTATCCTCTACGTTTTTTTATTCCCTTTGGGACCTGTCCATCATGTTGCTCCAAATATTCTCCTCCCTCCAAGGCCTCAAATAAGATTATGTGTCCCAAGGCCATATTTTGATGCTCCCTTTGGATGTTCCTTCCCAAACGTTGGCTAGATTCAAGGGCTGCTCTCCTTTATTGCTCTGGGGGAGAGGTGAGATGTGGGGAAAGCTGACATCCCTGTGGGACCCTTGGCAGAATTACACAGGGCTTGCAGGAGGAAAAAGCTGGAAACACCTCTTCTGGCACTTCTTTCCCATGAGCTTCATATCTCCAAGCAGTTTTCAAAGCTTAAAGATAACCCTGGGTGAACCTTATGCAGGAACATTATCTTTCTCTATGCTTTTAGGGAAGTGTCAGTGTCCTGGTGGGGACAGATACCATCAATGTTAAATTTAATGAGCCAGAGGGATATAATTTCTGCTCCTCAACTCTGCTTTTACCCTCCCACAAGAAATCTGCTCTGAGCCAAGATATGGGGCTGCAGGAACCCAGTGACTATCCCTTAGAACCAGCATTGGTGCTGATGTCTCCCCCACCCAGATTTGGCCTCCCAGGGAGGTGGAGCCAGCATTCAAGTTGCTCCTGCTGATTCTCTGCAGAAATGCTTATCTCCCACGCTGCCCTTGCAATCTGCTCCCAACAGTTTTTTGTCTCAGATGGGATAAGGTGCTCACACCAGAAGCTGCCAGATCTTCCTTCAGCAGCTCTTGGCCCCACCAAATCCTCTGGTGTGCTCCCAGCAAACTCACATTTACCCTCCAGTGAAAGCTGATCTGGCCACGTATTCCAGGGGGAATCCCAGCAGTGCTGGAATTAGCTCAGCAGACACCGGCTTTTCCAAGCGTGTCCTTGGCATAGTGCATGAGGTCGTGAGATATTTTATATCTCCAGTCGCCCCCATGACCACAGGCACTCCAGGAAGGGGAGGCATTTCCATGCTGGCTTTTGCCAGTGGGGATGCTGGCAAACTCTTTTGGAGCTGAAATCTGGGGGTGGATCAACCCTGATTACCCCAGCCCAGGCACAGCTCCACACTGCTCAGTGCAATAATTAACCTGACAAAAATTCCCACATGGTTCAATGAGGAGTGCCCACGACCCTCATGGCTCCATCTCTTCCACCTTTCTGTCCATTCCATGTAGAGGCTCGTCTGAACACTAAAAAACCTTTCTTAACTCAAAACTTTGCTTTCACTGCCATCACTGTTGCCTCTGGTCTGACTTACACAGCCTACATCTCTCCAGTGAATCCCTGCAAAACAGGAGAAAGACAAACTGGAAGAACCAAGCCCTCCCCATCACACTCATGGGTCAGGCAGGATTTTGCTGGTTTTTAGGAAAAACTGGCTGATGTTTTGCTGGTGTAAATCACTGCAAACCTACCCTCTTCAACTTGGTTTATAGCAAGAATATGGAAGAGAAGGCACAAACGGGACCAGGGATCACCATCCCATGTGTGGGAAAGCTGCTCCCTGTGCCAGCACGGGTGCACAGCCTGGAGTGCATCCCAGCCCAAAGCCAATACCCATAAACATAAGCAATAAATCAAGGATTTCTTCAGGAGCAATTAATTACCCAAATCAACATGGACTTTGACACAGGATGGTCTTTGTCCATCCAACCCTGACCAGAGCTAAAGCAAACAGCTGGTGGAGTGTGGGTTGGAGCTCTGCTCCTGCCCTTCCTTTGCAGTGTAAATGTCCCCATTGAGGTGCTGTCCTGGCTTGGACCTGGTCACATTCCCATCAGGCCTGTTCCCATCCTGTGACCACTTTTACATCATTGATCAGAGGTTGTGCAATAGCTCAGGCCCTGCCACATCTGTGGGCAGGATGTACCCCACACCATGATGCTGCCCTGCAAGTGTCCCTGAGCAGTTAATTCTCCAGGGAGAAGCTGGGATATGCATTATTCATGTAGGGCTTGAAAATAATGGCCTTCTCCATCTCGAAGGGAGTTTCTAAATTAGTCAGAATTCTTTTCTTAATTTCTCCAGCTCAGACAGACAATTAAAAAGGGACTCGCTATTGAGGCACTTCTGGTGCTCTCACAGCAACATGGTTTCTGCCCCTCCAAGCTCTGACAGGGAAGGAAAGACAGCAGATATGGCTATGGAATCTAGGAGGGAAATACCAGTGGGACTCTTCTGCAGACCAGGATATCCCAGAGACCAGTGAATCCCTCCCCAGGGTATGTGGGTCTATATGTGTGCAGCAAGGTGGAAGGTGACAGTCCCTGGGCACTCCAACAGCAAACATGCCCTGCAAAAGCACTAGAAAAAGCCATTTTCCTTTACAGATGCAGTGGAACAGAGGACACTGTCTTTTACATAACAGGGGTCAGCTGTGTTGGTGCCAGCAACATTTGGGGGCTTACCCCATGGAACAGACCCCACAACCAGCACTGTCTCCTCACTCCTGGCTCTTTCACCACTGCAAAAAAAAAGCCTTCCTGAGCTCCAGAGACTAAAATCAGTCATTCCCTGGCTCCTGGCTCTCCTGATGTCCCCACTGTGCACTGCCTTTTGTATCTGTTCCATAAATGATGTTTATGGAGCTGAGCACTACAGAGCCCCAGTAGAAGCTTTAACTCTCAAGCAAATCATTCCAGAGGGGAAAAAGGTCCACTCACTCCTTTTCTCCCAGTCACAGCCTGTAAATCCTCATCTGCACAGTGAAAACAAACTCCAGCAATTCATTTTTTTGGCTCTTTTCCAAAGATTTTAGGCAGCTGGAGTGCGATTTTGTGCTGATTATGCGGTGGAGGAGGGCTTAAGTGAAACAATATTGTGGTGGCTGCGAGGTTTGCTGTGTTTCAGAGCTGAGAGGGAACCTCAGGGACCTGCCACATCTCCAAGTTCTCCAACAAACCATGGAAATCGCCACTCCAGCTCCTGGGACAGCAAAACAGGGTTTAAAAAACAACATTAGCCACCCCTGGAGCATGGCTGGAGAAGTGCCGGGAGCCAAGTGCTTAATGAAATCCCAGCTCCCAACTCTCCCTTCTAAACCACGCAAACTTCCCCAAAGTGTTTGGGATGGAACAAAGTCATCAATCAGTTATTTTAACTCCCATCTCCGTAAACAGAAGCAAGCCCAGAAACATGCAGCAGGGGAAAATAACCGTCAGCTCCCTTTGGCGGATGGAGAGGGCGCAGGGAGGGAGGATGAGGGCAGCCGGCAGGGAATTAGGCACGGCCTTGGCCCAAAAGGGGATTTAGGGGCTCCACAGAGCATTTCACAGACCCCACAGCCTGTGAACTCCACATGCAGCCCTGAGAGCAGTCCCTCCAACCCTGTTATCCTCCTGGCATGGTGCAGCTGGCTTTTAGAGACCGTCACAGCCCATGCTGTGCTAGAAATGGTGGGAGGCATGAAGAACCAGGATGAGCATTACTAGCCAGTTTTCCCCTGGATTTCTTGTGTTCCCCTGGAACACAAGAAAAGTTGTGGATACAACCACAAAGGAGTGTGGGAAGGGAGATGCTGCTGGCACTATCTGCTGTCACACTCCTCTGACACTGCCCCAGCCTCAGCACTGGTCAGAGGGAGCATTAAGCATGGCAGCACTCACATAAATACTTAATGGCTTTGTAATTACACCTCAGTGATGAAACCATGGAAAAAACCCATGAGATTTGGGTAGGCTCCCCAGCATTAATCCAGGAAGGGAATGAGTCCAAGAGGCTGTTGATCTGCTGCTTTCTGATGAGAAGCAGCAGCCTTAGGCAGCTGAAGCTACTGGTAATGGGCAGAAAGACAGAAGCAGTTTGGTCTGGGTTGCATCCTTCTCACTGGCCACAGGTACTACAGCCCTGCAGACTACCCTGGGCATGGGGGCAGCCCCTGCCTTGTGCTCTCCACCCCATGGGTTGGGGCATCGTTCACCTCCAGGCAGATGGAAAGCATCTCCCAGAGCTGGTGGTGCTCAGCACTGGGAACATCTGGGGCTCTTCTCATGATGCTCCCTCCAAAGCCACATCACAGCTGCAGCAAGGGATGGTTGAGTCAAGAGAGACTGTGGAAAGGAACTTTTCTAGAGACTTGGGGTTTGCATGAATTCACATTTCCCAAACCTGTTCCTGAAGACACACACACATCTCCAGAGCTTGTCTTGAAGGAGACATGCTAGAGAGAAAACAGCCATGCTGAGGAGGCTGCAAAATCCCCTGCAGAAATGCCTGCACCCACACTGGGTTAGAGCTATCATCCCATTTCCATAACACAAGGAATAACATTTTATTCCTTTTGCAGAACAGCACGTTTCCTTACCCAGCTGTGCCACCTGTAGAAATTGATGTGGGCCAGGATGTGGGTAAGCAGCTGCTGGGACTGGAGACATCTTGCCAAGGCGATGGTGCTGTGCTTGCAGGTCAGCCATGGTGGGAGGCAGGCTCCATCTGGGGAAGATGAATTCCTTGCTCTCTGCTTCAGCACCTTTCCCACATCTTGTCCTCATCACAGAGGGGAAACAGAGATGATCTCCATGTTTATGTCAGAGGTCTGGAGCTTCCAGCTCACTGGGCACTCCTTGCCCACCAGATAAACATTCTGCCGTTTTTTGGCATATCTCAGATGTTTTTTCCTTTCCCTTGTAAACATAAACAGGAGCTGGTGTAGGTCACTGCTGATTATTTTTTATGTGACATCTTGATCTGTGTTCCTCCTGAACCACTCCCTCTGGCAGCAGGGCTGACAAGGATTGCTAGGAGGCAGCTTGGGACACCACTGGCCCCCACTGGCAGCCCTAATACCCATCCCCTTCTTTTGGGAGTTGCTCCTGACACATAGAGCACACTTTCACACCACATTCAGGCAGCAACTGTCTGCACAGTTCAGCGGCTCTGGAGCTGCATGCATGGGTGGCAGACACTCACACAAGGCCACATGCTTTGTCAACACCCAGGAGCCCTGTGTCCATGGACCAGTTGCCACAAGTTACATGAGAAAAATATGGCTCAGAAGGGAGAAAAGCCTGGAAGGCTGAAGCCAGACTGGGGAAAGCGGGAAACTCTGGTTAGGGGTCATTGCTAGATCTCCCCCGGCTCAATATTGCAGCCACATTTATTTGCAAGGATTGTCCTGCCTCTTCATCTCTGTGTGGTGTTCAAACCAATCCCACTGGCTTTGTCCCCATCCTCACATCCCCACAGCATCCTCATTTGACCTCTGCCAGAGTCAGCACAGAGACAGTGCAGGGAATGGTGCCCAGCTGAGACATACCCCACTCCTGCAAAACAGGGTAAATCCATGTGCACTTCTGGGTGGACACCACATTTGTCCCAGGCCAGGTAAAGCCAAAACAGCATCCCCAAAACTCATTGCCTGTTTGCTCTATCTCCACCTTCAAGACTCAGCAGCATCTATTTCAGATCCAGACCCCGGGTGAACCCCTAACACTGACGGTGCTGTGCAGGGATGCGGTGCCCACACCAGGACGTGGTACCCACACCGTGCCCTGTCCCGCCACCAGCAGCAGCCGCCACGCCGTGGCATAGCCACAGGTTTGTGTTTACCATCACCTTATTAAGGGATTATTCAGGCTGCGGTTTCCTCGCGGTCCGATCTGTTTGTGCTCGCGGCTGGTGGCTCGCTGCCATCCCCTAAGCTACACGCCGGGCTATATAAGCGACCTCGCCGCCTCGGCGGGAGGCTCGCACACAGCCCGGCTCCGCTCGGCGCAGGGCAGGTTTCGCTGAGCTGCAGCTCTCTCTTCTTCCCGGCCGGCTGCAAATCCCTGAACCGGCAGCTGACAAGCCCTTGTCCCGCCCGCGGATCTCAGCTCGGCTGTCGGCTCCGTGGCGAGAAGACGGGACTCTGCTTAAGTGCGGTTTTTATGGCTTTTTAGGTAAGAGGAAAAAACCTAACCCAGTCCTGCTGTTTTCCCTTCTGCGGCAGATAGCGGTTATAGAATTCTGTTGTGTTAAGGCGGTTTAATTAAGAGCGGGTTTGATTGAAGGTGAGATGGAAATTAATTAATGGGCAGAGAGAGAGACGGCAGAGAGGCTGAAAAACATCGATGGGGATGCAGTTCCCTGCGTCCCACTCCTCCCTTCCTCGTCCCAGCTGATGGGTTTAGGGAAGGGTTACTGGGACATCTGGAGAGGGGGTTTGGGGGTCTCTGCTTACGTGGGGCTGTTTAATTTCCCGCGGTTCTGTCCAAACTGGCTCCCACAGCCCCCTGCAGACAGGGGACACAGGCAGCTCCAAACCTCCCCTGCTGTCAAGATCTGCTGCTTGAACCTCCCTTTTACAGCCCCGCATGTCTGGGTACAGAGGGATGTATCCCAGTCCCAAACCCAGTGCTGAACAAGTTGCAGTCAGCTCCAAAAATAGTCGCCAAGTGGGAAACAGGATTAATTTTTTCCTGGTTATTGTCTGGCTGCGAGTTCACGACCCCACCGTAAGCCCACAAAACACTGCTCATGTGTTGCTTGTTATTTTTGCTTGACTGGGATTTGCTGAGCCATTATCAAAGTTTTTCCTAGTCCCACATTCCCCAGTCTCAGAGGAGATGGTTAGTGCCACTTACAAATAACAGAGTATTCTTGCTACTGGCTGCTCTTTGTCTGCCCTATTTTATGGGTAAACTGAGGCACCAAAAGGCTGGGGCAATATTTTCCTCTCCTCCCAGTTCATTAATTTTGGGTGCATAAAATAAAACACCTGGAATTCCAGCTGGTGTCACTAGGGATAACACCAGCTCCACAGGTACAGTCAGAAATTAAATACCCAATGCTGATGCTCTAGGCAAAGGGACTCACTGAAAACAAAATCTGAACTGCCTGAGCTGGTGAAGAGTGATACAAAGCCTCAGTCTTACATCTGTGCCTGTGGGAAAAGGAAAATGTTGAGCTTCTTGCTACATTTGCAGGAAAGACTCGGCTTGTGCATAAGTTTTCTGTTTTCAGATGTGCTCAGGAACTTTTCCTCTCCCCACACTCTGGGATATACTGGGATAAGATGCTATAAGATGCTGGGATAAGATGTCCAGTTTTCAGGCAGCAGGATGGAGGCATGGGGCTGTCCCTGCTCCTGTGGGGAGTAGAGCTGGGTTCAGGGGGCCTGCAGAGAGGCGTGGGCTGTGAGAGATCCCTGCAGAAGTATTTAAGCTGCTCCTAGGCATGTTAAGGAGATGCTGTTACAAAGAAGTGCTCTGCAGAATAGATTTGGGCTCAGATGTGATGGTGAGAAGCAGGGGGGATTCGAGCACAGATGTGGAGCCCTTGCTGCTCCCCGCTGGGGGAATAAAGGATGAGCTGCTGGGGGTGGGTAAGCAGGGGGTATAAGTGGCCCTGTGGCATGTTTTGGAGCAATTCAGTCTGGGAGAAGCTCCCTGAAAGCAGCAGGACCTGGGTGAGCTTTGACACAGTTTGGCTTGTCTCTTCAGGACTGGGGAAGGCGTGGGACAGCTGCAGAAACTCCAGGAAACCCCTGGTCACCTCTGGAGACACCAACGGTCACCATGAAAGGCTGGATCCTCCTCCTCCTCTTGGGAGCCACATGTGTTTTAGGTGAAGGTCAAACGTTTCCATTCTGGTCCCCACGCTGTCCCCTGCCCACGGCAGCGCAGGCACGTCTGTCAGCAGCCGCTGAGCCAGCAGACACAGCCTGACATTGGTGCTGGGTCTGGGTCACTGCGGCGTTTGCCCGGCCAGACACTTCCACACAAGGACTGGCTCCCATCCAGCCCCCAGAGCTCGAGCAAAGTCTGTCTGCGAGTCAGCGAGTCTCTGGCTGACCAGGGATCAGCTCCCCAGCCCACTGGCCATGCTGGGACCATCGCTGCCTGCTGGCCCTGAGACCCCATAGTGTCCAGTCTGCACCCACAAGGAAGAGCTGGTGCTGGGGCTCAGCTGCCCAGTTTGTATGGGACTAGTCCCAGCAAGTGCCCCAGGAATCAGCCACAGCAATCAGCTCCCCTCCAGCACACAGGTGGATAATAAGTTCAGAAACCACTTCCTGTCCCATACAAACAACAAACATTATCTACCTTGGATTCATTTCTCTTTGTGCATGGACAGGCAGGAGATATTTCATCTCTCCAGCTATAAAATGGTGAATCAATCTGAGCTACTCCAACACAAGAAGTACAAAAAAGGTTTTTCTCAGGTACTAAGGGAAATACAAAATTTGTGTCATACCTGAGCTGCACTGATGTTGTTGGACACCTCCATTATGTCCTTCTCTTGGCATCTCCTGTGCTGCATCCTACACAAGCTCTAACCAGCCACAGTCCAATGGGAAAGTTGTAATATTGAGCCTAAGGGTGCCCAATTCCTTTAATCTAATTTATTCTTTCTTTTATTGATCCTTAGGGCAAAAGATTCTGAAACCAGTCCTCAGCAGGGTCCAGATAGGACAGAGAACCTTCAGTCCACTGGTAATGCTCAGCTTGGAGAGTAAGTTAATTCCCACCTTGGGTGGATTTTCCTCACTGGACAATTTTCCCAATGGTTTACAACTAACCAATATTATTTGAGTAGAAGAGGACATTTAGGGCTGGAATAATTCTATGATTCTTTGATTTAGGCAATGGAATAAATGTTAATCATCCATGACCTCCTGTAGGGTTTTGGCTATCACTGACACATGCTGTTGGCTCCTCTCCTGGAAATGGGAAGGTCAACTTGTGACCACAGCCCCAGCTCCTGCGGGAGGCATGCACAGGCTGGGAGGGTGAGAAGAGCCCAGGGATGGGCCAGCACATGTTCTGACCTGCCTTTACCCTGCCCCAGCCTGTCCCCTCACCCTGGGTGGTTCGTGACACCATTGCTTTAGAATCAAAGCCTGTAGGGGATTAATTACCTGCAGAGCCCATTCTGCTTATTAATCCCTGGGAGATGCCCCGACGTTTTATCTTTACTGTTCAGGGCTCAGAACTTAAATTCCAGCAGGCACTGAAAGGGCTGGCCGTGCCGAAGGATTTGGGATTTTCCCAGCCTTTTGCCCAGCTCCCAGCAGCTCTCTTAGCTACTGGGAAGAACCAAAGCACCATGAACACTGAGAGGTCCCCTCTACTTGCTGAGAGGTATTTTTCTGAAAACTGGCAGTAAGATAGTTTTCCCCTCAAAGTGGGTGGCACGAGACAGCGATGCTGGGGCTGGCTCCCTGGCTGGCAGACCCTGCCTGAATCACCCTTCTGCCCACAGGTACAAGGAGCAGCTCTCGCCGGGGAGACCCAACCTTCACCTACGTCAGGCGCAGTACGTTCCTGCTGGCCAGTGCCACGGGCCAGCCCTGTCCCTTCCCATGTCCCCACCAATGCTTGACCCCTCAGCTTCTCCCTCATCCTCCACTTCCTGCTTTTTCTGTTGGCAAAATGCTACCCAGATCCAGATAATACCATTTTCCTCCACAGGATTCCCCTTCTCATTTCATATCATCACCAGCCCTGCAGATTAAAGCAGCTGATCCCAAACAAGCTTAGGATCTTGCTGAGATCCCACTTTAATCTGTTGCACATTCAGTTTTTACTTGGGGCAAGCACAAATAAGCATTTATCTACAGGATGTGACCTCGTCCCCAAGCCCACCTCCTCCTGCATGCCTCAAATAGCTCAATAATAAGTCATGGATCCCACTACTGGGGATGCTGAACTAGAGATGCTGACTGGCCAACAGATTAAAACCTTGTCATCTAAGGCAAGTGCTCATTCCGAGCCAGACATGACACTCCCATATCTGCTCTCACTTAAAGGGTCTTTTCCACCCACCTGCTTTCATAAGCCAGGATTGTTTTCAACCACCCCTTCACGATTCGAACAGTCCAGCCCTGTGACTGTCTGCCTTTCTAGGAAACAAATCAACCTACTCTATTATGAATTGGGTGGAAGAATAGGTATGGGAGATGACATAGCACGTCTCCAAGAAACTTCATTTTTAGAAACTTTAGTCACTAGCGCATCCTCATAAACATTATTAGAATATGTCATTTTTAAAAAAGCCCAAACCACAGACTTGGACTGGATTTCATCCATTCAAAGTAGCTTAAATTAATAGCATCTCATAGCCTATTTAAAGAAATTCCTTTAAAAATATAACCTCCTATTAAACTCTCAATGTGTTTTGCAAATTTTCTCTGTTTTACCAATCAGCCGGCTCCTGACCATGCTCAGTCTGCTCTGTAGCATCTTAAGCTTCTGGTTTGCACTCAGTAAAAGTGTGCTCACAATAGGACACATGCTGGCCCTATAGAAAACAAATGTTGAAATTCGGTTAAAAATGTTCAACATGACATACCAATAATATTACTCTTTTTTTGTAACTATTTAATCATTTCACCCTTTTTTAAAACTACTTAAACACATTTGAAATAGACAAGTGTTGCCCCTCAAACAACATTTAAATGAGAATGTGTGTTTGATTTCCTTAAGCCAAAGTTATTCAACACTAAGCATAAGCTGCCTGCACTTTGCTCCCCTTGGGTTTATCTTAATCATCCTGAATTTGGCAGCCTGTGGGGAATTAAGTCAGAAGCCTTCAGATGCCTTCTCATGCTTTAATTCCCAGCTCCCTGAACATGCTTTGAGTTTGTTTAATCCATGTGGTGCATAATATCCAAATGTATAGTCTGAGCTCTATAGAAGCTGCTGAAACAAAACAGCCCATTTTTGGGCAGCTGTACATGTAATGTGCGTCTCAGTAACACACCACTGATGTTATTCAAGGTCCACTGGTGCAAGATTCAAAAAGGTTTTTGTCTCCATGGTCGAAATGGAGCGAGTGCTCAGCAAAGTGTGGCCAAACCGGGGTGCAGAAGCGTACCAGATCCTGCCTAGCTGAGCGCCTCTGGGGCGTGCACTGTAATGAAGCAACTGAGGAAGGGCGGCTCTGCATTGGACATGTTTGCTCAGGTGCTCCTATAAACTCACTTATGGGCAGGGGAGGATGTCCTGGTCTCACCACTGTGCAGGTGTTGTAGTCCCTTTGCTGTCATTTTACTACCTTTCTCTCCTTTGACAGAATTTAGTGATTCCCGAACAGGGCTGGAGAGTACCAAGAGCAGAGTGGGGCGAGTTTATAGCCAAACAGAAAGATGACACTCATAATATCATGAACATATAGAAAAAAAAAATCTCATTAATCTTGTTACAACAGCAGCTCACAAAGTGGAGTCAGTGACTGCAAACAGGTGCCTCCATGCATCCTCCAGGAAAGAGATAATTTGGGAATATCAAACTGCATTAGTCTCTAATGAAGGGGCTTGTAATTAATGATATTATTCTTATAATCCCCTTTTAACCAAATAATTCTGAAAAAAAAAATCTGAAAACACATTTTGTGCAGAAAAGTTGTTTCAGGTTTTTCCCGATTTCTTATATTTATTTCCATTTTTTAAATATCAGATAGCTCCTGTACAGGGATGCTCTGTGATTATAAAAGGAATGATCTGAGACTTGGGAAAAGACAGATTATTATTTAGGATTAATCACTATACGTAAATGAGAACAGAATAGTATTTGTGAGGCCAACTATTAAACCCATTGGATAATATTTACTTGGCAATTATCCCACATCCTGGCAAAGCCAGGATACCACTGAATAAGAGGAGACATCTTTTGAGATAGACCAAAATCACAACTCCTGGGCATGCACTGGTAACAGAAACCTAGAAAGTTTATGACATTGAATTTGTAATTTTGCCAGGGTTGAGCTAAGAGCTCACATGCTGATCTCGATTCAAATTTCCCTGAAATTCAGCCCTTTGGGGAAGGTAAATAACAGTTCCTAGCTGTAATTATATCCACGTGGCTGCTTTCTACTAATTGTCAGGTTCAAAATGACATCGTCCCTGCCTTTCTAATGCACAGCTGTGGATAATCAGGAAAAATATGTTTTGGATACAATTTACTCCTTATGCAGTATTTGCCTTATTGCATTTAAATTAAAAGCAGATGCGAGAACGTGCTGTGAGTGTTGTGGGGACTTGGGGCTGCTTTTGACCTTTCTGCTTTTCCTCCAGCCTGCAACATCACCTGCCCCATGGGCCATGTCAACGCTGACTGTGACACCTGCATGTGTGAGGATGCCACCCTGCATGGGAAGGTGTCTCTCGAGGATGGGTCACCTGCTGCTGATGCCCGGGTCTACCTGCAAGCCAAGAAACTCAAGCTGTTGACAATGGCTGATAACAGAGGCATGTTTAGGATCCCAGGGGTTTGTCCTGATGGGAAAAACACCCTTAAAATAAAGAAAGCCAAATATGCAACAGCGACTGTCACCGTGCCTGAGAGCAACCGGAGAAACCTGGCAATCCAAGTGCAGCTGCACCGATCAGGTAGCCCCAAAGAGGAGGGGATGAAGAAGCTTTATGTAGCACCAGAAATAAAATGTGGTTTTATGAGAGCAAGAGTGATGAAATGGCCTTTTCCTTCTCTTGCAGGCAAGCCCTATGTTTTCAGAAGTCCTGAGGACAAAGCCAGGAGAGAGGGACAGAGCGTGTCACTCTGCTGCGATGCCCGAGGGAGCCCAGCTCCTGACCGCTACCTCTGGTAAGGAGCTTGATTTTGATCTGCCAGATCAAAAGTCTTGGTTGTCCCATGGATGCCAGTTTTACCTCCTTACCATCTCCAAAAATGGGGGGGGAGGTGGGGGTAGCAATAAAACAGTAAAATGTGCTGAGAACTGATGGCTGCAAGTGAAGGCTTCCTCAATATGGCACAGCAATGTCATCTGCTGAGGGGTTCAGTGGAAAAACACACAAAAAGAGAGTTTAAAAACCTTATCAGACACAATTGGCAGCTCTGCCTGCCTGCCAGCTGTCCAGCAGCCACATCACAGTATTGCCAGGAGTAGGGGAAAATTTTTAGGTGATTCCACCTAGCCAAACTCAGGGAAACTGAGGCAGGAAATCTGGCAAAATCCACATAGTAAGATGCAGGATCAGGCTATCACTGTGGCCCAGGCAGATGGTCAGTCTCTCTCCCCTTAACTGTTCCTGGCAGGTACCACAATGGCTCACTGCTGGATCCCTCCTTATACAAATATAAAAACAACCTGATTCTGAAGAACTTGAAGAGAGAACAGTCAGGAGACTATTTCTGCAAGGCCAGCAGTGCTGGGGGGTCAGCAAAGTCCCAAGTTGCCAAGCTGGCTGTCATAGGTAAGAGAAAATGTGCCTGATGTTCTCTGAGGAGCTGGGGAGGTGTTGGTGTGCAGGAACCAGAAACTGTGATACATCTGGTAAAGAAAAGTCACAGGAAAAATACTTGAGGTTTATATAATTCATCTGTTTGCGGATAAGCTTGAGTGAGCTGGTTATGAACCAGATGCTCCCTACAAACCAGAGCTCTGGATTGCAGGTGGCCTCTCAACCTCAGCCTGCTGCTGTCAGATTTCTCACTGTACTTACTGCCTGACACAGGAATATTTCTCCTCATTTAGGGTTGTTTTTAAAGTCTTGGGGCATATTCTAGTCTTGCCATAGTCTAAAAGCTGGGCAGCAGCAGAGCATCTAGCTAAGGGTGGGCTGATGACCATAGTGGACAAGCAGGAGCGGGGAGAATCCTGTAAACAGCTCTTAATCAGGATCTTAAAGCTAAAGCTGAGCTACGTGCTTCACTGAAATTAGTTAACCAGCTCAACAAAATCCTGCAAAAATCTCACTGCTTTTAGGAGCAACGTTTAGCTCTGAGGTTTCAGACAATATAGCGAGGACTGTGCAATTATTTCATGCTGCTCATTAAGAAATCCTATTTAACAGGAAGACAAGAAGCAGCCTGTGACTCCCAACCCCAAAGCCATCTCATCCGACTTCCTCACGATTGCTTCCAAAAAGCAACAAACTCCTTCTATTACGACGTGGGCAAGTGCCCAGCAAAGACCTGTGTGGGGAAGCTGGATAAGGGACTTCGGTGTAAGGACAATGTCTCCTACTGCTGTGGGGTATCCAAGATGGAAACCAGGGATATCTCCTGCGATGGCTACACGCTCCCCACTAAAGTCATCGTCGAATGTGGTTGCAAAATATGCACTGAAACCAAAATAATGGTTCGAGGCAGAGCCACAGCAGCAGATAATGGTGAGCCACTGAGGTTTGGCCACATCTACATGGGGAACAAGAGAGTGAGTATGACTGGGTACAAGGGAACCTTCTCCATCCACGTCCCAGCAGATATGGAGAGATTGGTCCTAACTTTTGTGGACCGGCTGCAGAAGTTTGTGAACACAACAAAAGTTCTGCCGTTCAAGGAAAATGGAGGTGCTGTATTTCATGAGATCAAACTACTAAGAAAGAAAGCCCCTGTTACACTGGAATCCACCGAAACCAATGTGATTTCTCTGGGGGAAATGGAAGAAGACGATCCAATTGCTGAATTAGAGATTCCTCCCAATGCATTTTATAGGAAAAATGGAGAGGTCTACAATGGCAAAGTGAAAGCCAGTGTGACATTTCTGGACCCAAGGAACATCTCCGCAGCCCCTGTGACACAAAGTGACCTGAACTTTGTAGATGAGGAAGGAGACGTATTTCCACTCCGCACGTACGGCATGTTTTCTGTGGACTTCACGGATGAACAGGGCACTGAGTCCCTCAATGCAGAAGAGGTGAAGGTTCATTTGGATGCTGCACAGGTCAAGATGCCAGAGCATGTGCAAGAGATGAAGCTCTGGTCCCTGAACCCAGAGACAGGGTTATGGGAGGAAGAAGGGGACTTCAATATTGAGAAAAGCACACGGCGCAAAAGGGAGGAGAGAACCTTTTTGGTTGGGAACATGGAGATCAAAGAGAGGCGCCTTTTTAACCTGGATGTCCCTGAGAGCAGACGGTGCTACGTCAAAGTCCGAGCCTACAGAAGTGAGAGATTTCTGCAAAGCGAGCAGATCCAAGGGGTTGTCATTTCTATTATAAACATGGAGCCAGAACCAGGGTTCTCCTCCAACCCCAGAGCATGGGGCCGCTTCGACAGTGTAGTCACTGGTCCCAACGGCGCCTGTGTGCCCGCCTTCTGCGACGAGCAAAACCCTGAAGCCTACGGAGCTTATATCTTGGCAAGCTTGGGGGGGGAAGAGCTTGAAGCTGTGCCCTCTGCTCCCAAACTGAATCCTGCTGCTATTGGGGTCCCACAACCATACCTCAACAAGCTCAACTACAGGAGGACAGACCACGAGGACTCCAACATCAAGAAAACAGCATTCAGTGTTAACATGGCCAAGCCAAGCCCTAATTCCCCAGAAGAGAACAATGGCCCCATTTATGCCTATGAAAACCTCAGTGAATGCGAAGAAGCTCCACACAGTGCTGCTCACTTCAGGTTTTACAGGATAGAAGGAGACAGGTACGACTACAACACTGTTCCCTTCAGTGAAGATGACCTCATGAGCTGGACTGATGACTACCTGGCGTGGTGGCCGAAGCCCATGGAATTTAGAGCCTGCTACATTAAAGTAAAAATAAACGGACCTCAGGAAGTGAATGTAAGATCTCGTAACATGGGTGGGACACACCCACGCACCATTGGCAAGCTCTATGGCATCAGGGATGTGCGCAGCATCCGTGACCCGCAGCAGAGGGACGTGTCGGCAGCCTGCCTGGAGTTCAAGTGCAGCGGAATGCTCTTTGACCAGGACCGCGTGGACCGCACGCTCGTCAAAGTGATTCCACAAGGCAACTGCCGTCGAGTGAGCGTCAACAGCATGCTCCATGAGTACCTGGTGAACCACCTCCCCATGGCCACCAACAACGACACCAGCGAGTACACAATGCTGGCACCTCTTGACCCACTGGGACACAACTATGGCATCTACACAGTCACTGATCAAGACCCAAGGATTGCCAAGGAAATCGCCCTGGGCAGGTGTTTCGATGGCACATCTGATGGCACATCCAGAATCATGAAAAGCGATGTTGGCGTTGGGTTGACTTTCACCTGTTCAGAGAGGAGCGCGACAGAGCAAAGCATCTTCCAGTCTCAGAGGAACTTGGGCCAGCAGTCTCCAAGGGATTCAGGCCAGCAGCCTCCAAGGGACTCGGGCCAGCAGCCTCTGAGAGATTTGGGTCGGCAGCCTCTGAGAGATTTGGGCCGGCAGCCTCTGAGAGATTTGGGCCAGCAGCCTCTGAGAGATTTGGGCCGGCAGCCTCTGAGAGACTTGGGTCAGCAGCCTCTGACAGACTTGGGCCAGCAGCCTCTGAGAGACTTGGGCCAGCAGCCTCTGACAGACTTGGGCCAGCAGTCCATCCTGGTTCTGCCAGGGGAGAGCCCCGCGTACCGGAAACCACCAGCAAGCCGCCGAAACAACCAAGCCAAGATCCCCATGAGAGGTCAACGTCCCACCTACTAGAGCTGTATAGGAGCATTGGTAAAGTCACTCATGCTCAATGAAATATAATTTGAAAGTAACATCAACCCGCTAAATAATGTAATTGAAAGCTGGTAGGTGTCATTATTTATGAGACATAATTAAGGTGCCATATTTTTTTCCCCACCAGAAAGGAAAGACGTAAGGCAAGAATTGGGGGCCAGCAGAAGTAGTGAGTTTGTGTCTTATTAAATGCATCCATAAAAATCTTCTTTCTGCCTGACATTAAACAGCTTCACATGACAGCCTAAAGGGAAGACTAAACATATGATTCAATTAAGTCATGTACATAAAACATTCTTCTGTTCTGCATCTGCAGACTTTGCCAACCCAAGTACCTGTACAGTAGTTGGTAACATGAAAAGGAATAAACTGATTTTCTCATAATGAATTCAACTGCAAGGTTTCGTACTTGAAATGTAAGTATTTTATTTATTGCTAGCTTGTTTTAGAATAACAGTATTCAAGCTAAACTACTGACAGCTGCATTTCTAAGAACTCACATGCTCAATAGAACAGAGAAGCCATGTGGATTTGTAGGCTCCACATGGATACAGCTAGAGTTTTCTCTTGCTTCTTGCATTATCTGACAAGAAAATCCACGCTCTATATTAGCGTAGGTTAATAAAAGAAATAATTTTCTAACTTCAACAACGTGTCACTCTTGTGTTTGAAATGCCCAAGTAAATAAACCACATGTAGAGCTGAGCAAAGGATAACCAGCAGGATTTCATCTTTCTGTTCACAAACAGGTCACAACTTCATCAGTGTGAGGCTGATCCTGGATATGGGTGAGAGGTTTTGTGGGTGCCTGGTTCTCCTGCAGCTCTAAGGTTTGGCCATGGCATGCTACAGCCAGGAAATGTCTCCCCAGCTTGACATATGGAGAGTCAGCAATGGTTCTGGGAGAACCAAAGCAGCAGGTCTGAGCAGGGATGAATTAAGGAGTGGCACAAGGTGGAGAAAAAAGAGGGCTGGGAATTCGTGCTTTAAGGATGACAGGAAACCAGACAAGGTAGAGCGGTGCTGGGTGGAGATAGAAGACAGACTTCTCTCCACACCCAGCAGCAGTGAGCACAAGGAGCTGGCAAGAAGTACCTCTTAGCTGAAAGTACAGCTGGCCACAGAAGGGGTCAGTGATCCCTCTCCAAGTGATCTGTAAAATTGTCTTTTCAACCCCCCACCCTTCCCAGAGTGAAATCAAGAACCTCACAGCACAGAAGACACCTTGTGTTTACAGGCAAACACTAGCAATAAATTTTTGGGGTGCAAACAAGCCAGGAAGTCTCTAACACCAAAATTCCTACCAAGAGATCATAAAAATGTGGACAAATGCTATTGGATGCAAACTGGAATTCAAACACACGCTCCAGCATGGATTTACCTCTCCTACCCAATCCCCTCCTATGGATATGAAGCCAGTTCTAGGCCTTTGCTGCCATACCCAGTGACCATCAAGGGCATAGGGAATTTTTCTATAGTGTTTAGCAAGCTTCAGAACAGGTTCTCAAGTTTGACACAGGGCAGGCTGAACTATGTTTTAACAGGCAAAAAACCCTCTTAATAATCCACCTTTTTATGCAAATTGACAGTTATCAAAGAAAAGCAGAAAAGGAAGGGTTGTGGAATACTCTGGCACATCCTCTTCATACCAATGAATTTAGACTCTGTGTGTTTTCTTTTGTGTCTAGTCTGCTGCAAGGGCTTGGCAGGAGCCAGAGCCAAGGTGGCCAGTGGGGAGCATTAGCTTGGACCTTCCCACAGAGCTCTTGGCTTGTGCAGAGAAATGTCTCTTCCCTCTGCTCCCCCTCCTCCCTTGCAGACAGACAGCCAAATCCCAAACTCAGTTTCATCACTTTGAGAGTGAAGTAACACAAATGACTTCTACAGACTAACCGAGGAGATAAATGGATAAAAGCAGGCTCAGGATCTGATCCCTGTGCTGCATGTGGGCTTGCCAGTCAAACACAGCAGACTACAGGGCTCTTCCTTCTGGGGAGAAATGTGTGTTTAACAGCATTGAAATGGTCACGGCCCTAGAGCCTGGAACAGCCAGAAGCTCTCCAAGTTTCCCCAAGCTGTCCCCCTCTGCAGCTTAGCGCTGACTTGGAGGAACAAACTAATCTGTGCACTCACTGAGTCCCTGAGCTCTCCCAGGAGGCTGCTGGCAGACTGTGCTGGACACAGAGCAAGACAGAGGCTTCAAATACGGGTGCTTAAGCACTAACCAACAGGAAACAACCTTGACATAACCACTACTCAGACTTAACACTTCAACATTATTGATGAGCCACCATCCCAAATACATTAAGAAAAGATCATGTAGGAGCAGGGCTACAGCAGGTCCTGGCATCTGCTACTCACACAAATTTTATGCTACAGTTCAATGTCAGTTCTGACTCCTGTATCTTGTGTTTATGTCGGTGTATGGCAGTGTCCATTCTGCAGCCTGAAACCTAACCCACACTCCCACATATCACAGAGCATCAGCTGGAGGAATGTGGGAATGCTGGGACTCAGCTCCTCCCTTGGCCTTAGCCTTCGGACCACCAACCTTGAGAACAGGCTGAAGGAGACCTGGGTCCTAAACATCAGCAGGTTTGTGGCTAATGGCAAAGCATCTCCCATTAAGGTCACTTAGTTTCCAATCCACAGATAAATCCAGTGACCTCTCCCTCCTGCTTTTAAAGGAAACAGTTTCCCAGAAGCTATCAGGATGCTAGCAGACAGGATAAAAAGGAGAGATATTCTTGTCTGGCCTCAACCAGCAAATTATTGGGGGATTTTGCAAACAACTTTATAAAAAAGCTCAAGTACTTCTCTGATTAGTCACTTATACTTTTTGTTTATTTGTAATGTATTCAGAAAATAGGAATAAAGAGATTTCCTATGAAGCAGGGGGAGTAGTAAGGTTGAGGAACATGAAACAGATGTATCTAATTGTGAGTCACCAGCATCCTAGGAAATATCACTCCCTCTACTAACATTTATTTGAAATCCACGATGAAATCATTCCTATCCAACACCAGAGCCCTTCTGGTGCCCAAATATTTTGCAGTTTTGCCAATAATTTGGTCCCAGTGGTATTAAATTGAGCCACAGTGGACATTGGGTCTGTGAATACCTCTGTTGCTTTCCCCCTCTCCTCTGAGAGGACAGCTGTTCTATTTTCCTAACATCCCATTCCAATGGCCAGAGTAGCAGTGCTCAACCTCATCAGTGGTACTGGGGATCAAATCACTGTGTCTGTGTTCCAGAGTCAACCCTGACATGCTATTCCACACCTCATCAGTGAATGCCCCATTTTTGTTTTTTCTGTTCTGCAAAAATAATCAGATTTTCATTACTTACTGAGTTAAATCCCTGCAGAGCCAGGTGAAAGCAAAGTTTCCAAAGAGACATTCTGGCTAACAGCTGCCTGGGGAACACCAATTCCATTTAAAACTTCTCTACCATGCCAAAAATATCATGCCAAAGACTTTCTCCATAAAAAAATAAATTAATCTTACCTTCTTTTGCTCCATAAAATGACTTGGGTAAAGTTGTGCATATTCAGAGCTAGGACATTAACTACTGAACAACACAGGACAGTCTAATCTTTTATAACCTCTCACACAGAAAGTAAAAGAAGTCTTAAAGCAAACTATGCCCAGATCAAAAGATTAGGTTACAAGTACATGGGATCCTGGCTGCAATATGGTTTAGACATTATTCACTATTAAACAACTAACTGAAGGCATTCTGTACCAGATTTTTACCATCTTCAGTCCAGCTGTCCTTGGTTTTCACCCAAAAGGGATGCAGTGAGCTCCATCTACAGGGATTCTGGGCACATGCCACCTTGAACTTCCCAAAAACACATGGAAACTCTTCTGTTGCTTTATGCTTTAGTGAGAACCAGATATTTATTGTCTGCCAGCAATAGGTCTCACGCCAGGCATGACCTAAAACTGAGGATGAAAGATACACAAAGGAGTTAAAAGAATTTTCCTCAAGGCACTGCTAGGAAGAAGTTGATTTAACAGTTTGGTTATCTAACAGCTTTTCACCTGAACTCTTTTGCCTGAACTCTTTGACACTGTATTCTTTCTGTGGGAAAAATTCACTCACTGTTCATTTTGCTCAGGTTACAATGAACAAGAACTGATTTTCCCATGCCTAGGGACTCTGAATATTCTAAAAGTTGGATTCTAAAAGTTGGATCCTGAAACGCTGAAATTGTTGAGTCTCAGTTAACTAATACACTTAAGTCCAAAACTCCTTATCATTAGTGCTTTAAATTATCTCTAAATTATGGTGGTGGGTTTTTACCATACAGTGAGATAGCAAGCCCCATAAAACTCTCCAAACCACCATCCCCACAAACAACTCACTGACCCACCCACTGTTCTATTGGTATAAAGCAGTTACCAACATTTACAGACTGATCTGAACAGAATAAAACAAAAGTGTCTCCACAACTTTCACTTGTAAAAAGTAGCAGGGAGCAAAGCACAAAAATACATCACTTTCTTGGAAGCAGACTTGCCGAATTTAAAATTTCTGCAGCACAAAGTGCACCGAGTCTGTGGTCAGGAACAACAGGAATTCTCCACAGGAGCCTGACTTCCACCTTGCTGTTGTTTCCAGTTTTTCACTCTGATTCATAGGCTTGGATTTCTTGGAGGACCATGTGTTTTGGAAAACCTGTCAGAGGCAATTAATTGATGGACTAATGGCAACAGAAGAAAAATACTGCAGCAGCTGCTTTAACAGATGCTTCTTCAGAAACATTTTAATCCTTGTGATATGACACATTTTTCTATATTTTTTGCTTTTACTTGAGTAGAACTCAGAAAAAGCAGGAAAAAGTTAGCAATTATTAGAACAACTCCTAAGATATGGCCAGTCTTTGTTCTGCTGTTATGCTCAGTGCTACATTACTTCTTCTAAGACAAGAAAGTGTGAGGATCACAAGTTTTGGGGTTCTTGACATGAAATGCTCCTAGTATATGCCATTAAGCAAAGATAGACTGGGGAAAATCTTGGATTAGATTAACAACTCCTCATTAGGTCAAAAACTTCTCCCATCAGAAAGTGAAATAGCAGAACATGAATCTTCTGGATGAAGAGCACATACATTTTAACTGGGAAGTATCCCAGGATATGAAAACAGAAAGGGGAAGGAAGAAAATCATCATGGACAAGAAAAGATTCTCTTATGTTCCCAGCTAAGTTAGGCATCTCAATGCTGGGATACACAGAGAATTTTAGGATCTACAGGAATATCAAACTAGACAGTCTAAGTCTCAGTGAGCACTAGAAAAGCTCAGTGGATTTTAGCATTTCCAGATTAAAGTAATTGTGCAAAACCTATGCCTGAAGAAAATTATGCCAAAATCTTAAAAAAAACCCTAAAAATGTTGTATAAAAAATAAATTTATTTATTCCCAGTGGAAACAGGGATTTATTCAATATATACAGCACTCATGGAGATTCTCTTCCTTAATGGGGAGAGAGAAAAAGTTATCTTCAGGAAGCCAGCATGGAAACATGTGGATGGCAATAAGATCAAACACTATGGGAAGAAATCCCTTAATTAAGTTGAATGTTATAGGTGGGCTTTGAAATATTCTATATTAACTGAAGACATTAAAAGAATACATTTATTGCTTTATATCCTGTGCCAATATTCCTCTCTCTTTCAGAGTCTTTTTTGCCATGCTAAGTTTGAGTGTTTGAAATCTGCATTCTTGATGAACTGTTCTTGGATTCTGCTGGAACCAAGAGTGCATATATCCATTGTAGAAGTCAACTGCTGTAAGCTTCTTCTTTAAAACGACTGTTTTGATTCCAACCCAGCCTTCCTAAAAATAAAAACAAACAAAAAAAGGCAGTAAGCCTCTTCGATATTTAAAGCTATCTTTAGATCCCATAGGCTGGCTTACAGAATCTATTTTATTCAATGTCATCAGGCTTACAAGTCAAATTCTTGCTTGCAAATCTGCAAAGCCTGTTATTGGAAATTAAAAGTTCAATGTATCAAATGAAACATCTGGTGCTAATCTAAACTAGTATGGAGACTAACAATGGACAATTAAGACAACAGTTATGCACCTCACAAATATTAAAACCTCATCTTTAGGGCAGTGAATACAAAACAAAAGTGAAAAGCCTACCTTGCAGCGAGCTATCAATGTTTGGGACATTTTATGGAACAGCACTGAACCAGGAACAACTCCACAGTCATTTAGTGTTTGATCTAAAAGCAAAGAAAGATCATTCTGCATTTTTATGCCAACAAGTACAGAAAAGGTTTGAACCACTTCTGTTCCTTTGAAGCATGATAACCATCTTGAGTCACAATTTAGCTGAAAAATATTTTATTGTATTCTGTGTTTTATTATAACCAAATGAACAGAAACAATCAGAACAAGTCATTCTCTGGCACTACTCCGTATCTGACCCATGAACACTCTCTAAGCCCTGATCAGTCACACACCTTGGCTCACACAGCACTCAGATTCCTAAAGAAAATGCTTTAAAAATTTAATAACTTAAGAGTAAATACCAGAAAAACCAGGGATGTTATCCACTTCCACAAAATCTAGGAGTTTAACGGTAGTACCCTTCCAGAGTGTCTGCAAAGGAAACTGGAAAAGAAACAGACAACACACTGAGAATATTTTCACATTTCCAGGCAATTTTTTTCCTTAGGCAAAACACCTGTGATAATAACATTAAGGGAAAATTTAGGAGATTTTCCTTATCAGACTTAAGTTTTCCTCACCCTTCCTCAACTCAAACCATTAGCATACACAGAAATGAGTTAGGCAATTAGCTACAACAGCTCTTCACTGTGGCTGTTTGCACAGTTAACTGCCATGCAGAGATGTCACTGTAGCACTAAACTTTCTCAAATATATTAGGGGACATCTCAGAGCTAAGGAAACAATATGAAATTTTTGAGCTGATTTCACACTTGGGATTAAGTCCATGAAAATTCTCCTGCACATAAATTCTACCTCTAATGATAAACTATCAGGATTTTAAAACACATGCAAGGTTACAGAGGTGAAAATAACTAAAACTAGTTTAGTTTAGTGAGGTTTAGTCATCAGTTAAAATACACACCAAACTCAGCTGTGCTATAGATCAAAAGAGGGTTCCAAAAAATCCAGTCTCACCATACTTCCTATTGCACGATGCAGTTGAATTATTTGTGCAGCTGTCTGCTCTTCCCATTTTATACAACTCTTCGCTATAGAGATTTTAGGAGCTAGGGGGAAAAGAGAAATTAGAAGACTTCTCATTTTGCTTTGTGTCTTTTAGCAAACAGCTGTACCACTTTATCCTATTTTAAACCTCAGTTTTTCCTGACAATAGTGGGTCTACCAACCAGTCAAGGTGCCTCAGACAAAAACTGGAGAAAAGATTTTGTGAACACCTCACTTTGGATTATTTTTTACTCTCAGTTGCTCTCTTTATTTACCCACTGTACTGCAAACTTGTATCATGCTTACAAGCACAGTTGTAACCCTTCTGTCTGAATTACAACCAGGAAGAATAACAAACTCAGATTTTGTGACATCAATAATGATTGTGATATTTTACAAGTAACTGGAAAAAAATTAATGTAGTAAATATAAAGAATTCTGAAGCATTTTTCTCCTGTATGACTTTTTAAAATCAGAGAAGACAGTGAAGAGAGCATATTGAGATATGAATCTAAAAAAAATACAGCCTGCCATGGCAGGAAGGTTTAGTTTTCCAGCTGATAAAGGAAAAAATGAACAAGTCACATGAAAAGCAATGTGTACCTACCAAATGTTACCCCTTCTTTTGGCTGCTCTTTTTTATTTTTTAAACTTTCAGGCAAGTTCTTCAAAACTGCTAAGAGCTGCAACATTAAATTTTGTACAGAGTATTAGTCAAGCTAAGTTTAAGCAATAATAAACAAAGTAATACTTAATTTTTCAACAGTGAAATGTCCTGTGAGCTTTTAGAAAATTGGCTCAGTATATTCTGAAGATGTGTGTCCTACACAGAGACAGCAAAGACATCCTTCCCACTGAATCACAATTAAAAAAACGAATTTTTTTTTTATGGATAATCTCTTCTCTGATATTAATCCCAGAATAGGACATAAGATGACTAATTAAAAAGCAGATATTAATTTAAATAAAATAACCTGCAATGTTTCCACAGACAGTATTTAGGTTCTTCACTGAATAGAAACACAACAGCAACACACAGAACTGACGCTGACATCCAATCACAGACCATTGAGCTCTCCTCTCAGCAAGGCAAAGTGCTCACAAACACCAAGTTTCACATCATCCTCCTCAACTTGAAGCCAACTCAAAACAAGATTAGTAAGAATTCTGTTTGCACATGTTAAAGTAAAGCACCAGTCAGAAGTGATACAGATGGCAGGATTTTACCATGTTTGCACCCATCTTTGCCAACATCCCTTCCAGCTCCTGTGCTGTACAGCGGGGAGGAACAGCAACCTCTTCTTGCTTAATAATTGGACCTACATCAAACCTGCAAGGCAGAAAACATACAACCTCACTGAGAAGCTGAAGCTTAACTGGCAGTTCAAAAGTCTGCATTCAATACATTAGCTCAGTTACTAATGACCTTTTTTATCCCCTGTAAAACTATTTTTCAGATATCATTTCACATTATCAAATGTTTGGTTCACAAGATAACACAAGGAAGAGAACACAGTATCTCCCCTGGTAGCAAGAATATCCTCAGCAAGCTGAGACTGATCTGAACACACAATTTAGAGTTCAGAACATGAGATCTCAGAAGAAACAACCCAAAATACTCAAGACGAAATTTGTTTTGCACTTTCCTGAGATCTATTATTATACAAGCATCCAAGAAAGAAAAGGTAACTAGAATAATGTATGTTTACAAGCCTTTTAAGCCAGAGTTTGGGCAGAAACTAAAACATATAACCTCTCCCATGCCTAGACAGACAATTTCTTGTCTTCTGTCCACTTACAGGATGTTACAGGTGACTCAGAAGTCTGAAAACCAGATCTTTTCTGTCCTGTCATACCAAGCCTATTGAAAACACTGTGACTGTTCTCTGTCTATTCCCTGTGATAATGTTAAGAATTAGAGAACAGCATGGAGTCCAAATTACACACTTATTAAAATACTGTAATTGTGGTAAATCTCATAGTTAGATGAGCATTTTTAAGCGTCTCAAACTTTAAAATTAATCACACACACTTTTAAAAACCGTGGTTATGTAGAATGAGTTAAATGATGACTTCAGCAGTGATTATTTAAAGTCCTGAGAGGCAAGGGCAACAATGACTTGTCTACAAAGCACACCAAACCTACCTTTTTGGTCTTATTTCCATAATTGTCACCCCAGTCACCTTATCACCGTGAAGCACCGTGTGGATGATGGGTGCAGGACCACGCCATCGTGGGAGACAGCTGGGATGGACATTCAGCACACCACTGGAATGAAATATTCACAAGTTAGAATAGGAATAGTACCTGAAACATACACAAATGGAGTGCAACATATATTACAATGAAACCACTATCTCATGTGTTACTGGCTTAAATGTTCACTTGAACAAAAATTCACCACTATATTAACTTCAGTTTCTCAGTGAACACAGAGAGATGTGAGGAATAAAGGCAAACATATTCTGCTGAATATTTGCACAAATTTACACCCATGTTTCAAAGAACACTGAATTTCACAATAACAGCAACATGGCTCAGGGTAAGCATATGAACCCAGTGAAGCTGACCTCACCTACTGCACAGGTGTGACTGCAGGTGACCCATAGTCACAGACGCTGCCTCAAAAGAGTGCAGCTCTGCTAAGGAAGCAGTGACGGATGTCCTGTCCACACACTTACTATGGGAACTGCAGAATGAGGTCCTCGCTTAGAAGACGCCCGAAAGATGCCACCACACCCACATCGAACTGCCCCACGGGCCCCGTGTGTGGCCACTCGTGCACGGGCAGCCGGAGCTCGCTGGCACAGCGCCTCACGGGCAGGTCCCCGGGCAGGGGGGACGGCAGGGTCACCACCTCCAGCCGGGACACGAGCGGACCCTCGCTGGGCTCCCTGCGGTGGAGAAGGTGCTGAAGGCATCGTGCAGGCAGACTGAGGCGAGGCCTGGGTCACCTCCACCCCTCGCTGTGCCCCTGTGCCAATGCCCGGTCTCTGTGATCCTGCTCCCTGTCTCACGCTCCTTCCCTCTCCCTTCTCTGCCATCCTCCCTGCCCAACCCACGGTCCCTCCCGCACGACTCCACCTCATTCCTCAATAACCTCTGAACCTCATCACGAGCCCTCATCTCCATTCCCTCGGTGCCCAACCCTGTCTCACTCTCCCCAGTCCCTGCCGTGTCCCCTCAGGCTCCGCGCCCCTCACGTCCCCGTCCCCCCTCAGGCTCCTCCCTCACGTCCCCATCTCCCGTGTCCCCTTAGCCCCTCTTTCCCGGCCCTGTCTCCCCTCAGACCGCTCTCCCCCGTGCCCGGGCGGTACCCAGCGGCCCGCAGGGCTCTCAGGGCGGTCACGGCGAAGCGGTCGGTGCCGAAGAACAGCACCCGCCATGGCGGCCCCGCCGCCCGCACGCCCTCGCGCCAGGCGCGCAGCACCCGGGCCCGCATGGCGGGGCTCGCGCCGCGCGCCGCGATGACGCACGGGACCCGCCCCGCGCAGCGGCCGCCCTCAGCGCTGAGGGGCAACGCCATCGACAGAAAATCCCGCAGTTATCGGGGAGCCTCGGGGATGATCGAGTCCAACCCAGTCGGAAAATCATAGAATTAGGGGCAAACCTGAGTTAGAACAGAGCCACAGGGATCATCGAGTCCAACCCATGGCCCTGCGCAGGACACCCCGGTAGTGCCACCCTGTGCCTCAGAGCGCTGTCCGAGCGCTTCTGCTGCTCTGGCAGCCTTTGGGCCGTGACCATTCTCTGGGGAAACCGTTCCAGTGCCAACCACCCTCTGAAAGCCTTTTCCTGACATCCAGCCCAAATCTCCCCGACTCATCTTTATGTCGTTCCCTCGGGTCCAGCCACTGGTCAGAGAGTGAAGGGAGCAGTGTCTGCACCTCCGCTGTCCCTCAGGAGGATGTTGGATCACAGGGAGGTCTCTCAGTCTCTTCCAGGCTGGACAAAACAAATGCCCTCAGCCGCTACTCCTACCGCTTCCTTTCCACACCCCCATCATCGTGGCCTCCTTTGGATGCTCTCTAAGAGCACAGTGCCTTCATACTGTGCTTAGCCTGGAGAAGACTGACAGGGGATCTCGTTAATGCACAAAAATATCTCCTGGGGTGTTAAGATGCAGTGAAAGGGTCTTTTGGGTAGTGCTCGGCAACAGGATGAGGAGCAGCGTCCATAAATTACAACACAAGAAGTTCCGTCTCAACGCGGGGAAGAGCTTTATTCTGAGAGTGGCAGAGCACTGGGACAGCTGCCCAGAGAGGCTGCGGAGCCTCCCTCTCTGGAGACCTTCCAAAGCCACCGGGACAGCTCACCTGTGCCACATAGCCCTGCTAGGGGCCTGGCTGGGTGATCTCCAGAGGTGCCTCCCAGCCCTGGCATTCTGTGGTTTGGTGTGGGGTGGTGGGAGCCATCGGCACACAGCTCCAGCGCCACCGTGCCACGCTCCTGAGCGGTGTCACCCTTTAACCCTGAGCAGGAATTCTCAGTGCGGAGATAACGCAGAAAAACGTCAGGGACTAAAGGGGTGTTGACCCCACAGCCACTGATCTGGCTCTGACGGCATTTGAAAAACAGATTTCCGTTTCTGACTCCATGGACAGCTTCATTTTAACAGTGACAGTAACTCAAAGAATGTTATCTTGTAAACTATGGGGTCAGAATCACCACTTAAAGAACTGTCTCCTCCCATAACATAAGTATGAAAATATTTTATCGTTCTGCTAAGTACATTCTTTCCCCCTGTGGGAAGATGGTTTATTTGTGTAGCTTTTAATGTAAATCACATACACAAATTCCCTGCACATCTAAATCACAGTCTATCCTACAGTCTTTGACACTAGGAATTTCTGCAGCATGGAGTGTGAGAATCTGTAAATATCTTATATGCCTGTGAAAATATGTAAATTACTTGGAAAATGGATGGCAGAATTTTATGTTGAATACACGAGGGAAGGATCAATTTAAAAAAGTGAAATTTTGTGCCATACTAAGCAATGCTGTGTATATTCCTTCCCTTTTTCTTGTTGGTTTGCTCATCATTAGGGTTTTCTTCTCTTAGCCATGGACTTCTGTGGTGGTAATAAGAAGAAAAGAATGAAAAATTGCTGTTCCAGATTAAAAAAATAGTCAGGCCATCCTAACTGGGGTGTTTTACATTCCTGCACTCTGAGAAAAGGAGAATATGCTACCAAATACTGAGGTAATTTCTTAATCAGTATGTAAAAATCAAATGCTAAAAATAATTTACAATATTCTATCGCCTGAGGAGTCCTATGAAAACACTTGGTTTAGTCACAGGAAGGACACTTCAACTCTGGTCACCTCATCTCAGTGAGTAAATTACATGTTACAGTAAAAATAATTAAAAATATAAACAAGAGGCTAGCAAGGATGAAGGAATGGCTTGTGCTTCAGAAGAGATTAAAGCTCCAAGCGTGGTTCATGTTGGAAGGTGGATTGGAAAGAAGGGAAGGTGAACAGTCTGACTTATCATAAACAGGGAACAATTTGTCATTGCACAATAACTAAGTGATTACAGGCACTCATGGCTGTCAGGGCTAAACGAGAGGAGCACTGTTCAGCACAGAGTGTAATTTCAGGCCTTATCTCACATGGTGAAAAATTTGACCTTATAATATCTCAGGTGCTGAAAAATACTCATGGTTTCCAGAGGCAATTGCTGGAAGAAAAGCTGGAAGGAGATATCCTGTGTGATGACAGCAAATACCAGTTCTCTGAGGTCTTGGGTGAAGCCCTGGATTTATCACCAACACTTCAGAAAGGCCAGGGATGTGTGTGTGTGTCTGCATTGCCCAAAAGTTGTGAGTTTGAACCCAGGATCCAGCTGCTGCTCAGTGTTAATTTCCAGGTATCAGGTTCAGGCACTGAACATGTCATTGACACCATGTGTTGAGTTTCACCTGCTGTTCCTCCAGGACTTAAGCCCTGAGATGAATTCTCACTTCTGGCTGTAGTTAAGGCTCCTGGAAATGCTGTAACTCCATGCTGAGCTTTGCCAGACATATGCACAAAGTAATTAAAGTTTCATTTGCAGTGAGTTTTAGAAGGGGACATCAATTCCCTCCAGGACACTTGCTCCCATGTAATTCATTCTTGGCTCTGCTGTGACAGCACATTTCAAACACATTATGGCTGTTATTCATTATTATGCCTTCGTGAATTTTAACTGAAGATTTATTTTGATATAAATGTTTTCAGAATGAAAGCAACTATCTGGTTGTTTCACAAAAAAAAAAAAAAAAAAAAAAAAAAAGTCTGGCTTTCCTGCTGCATTTGAACTCTGGTTTTGTACAGGGAAAAAAAAAAAAAAAAAAAAAAAAAACCAAACCAAAAAAAAAAGCCAACCCTGAATGTTTAGTTATTCTGTAACCAGGCATTTCAGGTCAAAGACACTGAAGGGATCAAAAAAGATAAGCAAAATTAAAACACCAAGGTCAGACAAATTCTTCCCAAGAGCAGTGAAGACAAATCTGAGGAGGAAACTGAACACAAATCAGATCTTATCTCCACTTTGCTTCCTGGCCAAAGACGCTGAAAGTGTCTCCAAGAAGTAAAAAGATATTTCCCATTAGCCAGTGCCAGTGCTGTCAGGGGAGACACAGAATCAAATACTCACACCCTCACTGGAGAGGAGCAGGAGTGCTCCTGAGCTCATCTGTGGTTCTCTGGAAAAGGAGAGGATACTGGGCACAAGAGCCAACTCCAACCAGTGGGGAACTGGTTTTATTTTTCATGTACATCATGCTGAGTCCTAAACATACCTCAGCCACCTACCTGCATCCTGACCCTAGCTATATACACCGAGCCATGGGGAAAATTGGGATGAAAAGGAACCTTCTGGTGTTGTGCAGTCACCACCCTTATGTTACAGTCACTTTTTCACCATGGCCAGTGTCTCCTTCCCTCTCCTCAGAGATTGTTCTGCAGAGGCCAAGTGTCTTCTTTGTGCTTTCCCAAGGCCAGAGGGTTTGATTGTGAGACCACTTACTGTGCTGTCCAAGTGCACCCTTTACCTGGCAACAAAAAGTTCAACAAAGATGCTAGAAAACTGTTCTCTGTTGTGGTGGCACTTCTGAAAAGATCCAGCTGTAATTGAGAAGGAAAGGCATCAGGATTTACCATGTGGTGGGATGTCCTGGATGGATGTGCCTCTTTTTTCCTGGGGGATGCATTTCTGAGCTCCCATCCGATGGCTGCCCGGCTGAGGCAGTGAAACATTTGTTTGGGGAGCACATGTCTGCTGGGTGATATTTCACTGGGGCTGCCCAGGGAAACTCTGGATGTGAGATGGGATTCAAAGGATTAATCACAGTGGAACAAAGCTTCAATGCCAAAGATCACAGAATCATAGAATGGCCTAAAGTTCATTTCATTCCAACAACCTTGCCATGGGCAAGACACCTTCCACTAGGCCAAATTGTTCCAAGCCCTGTCAAACATGGCCTTGAACACTTCATTTCAAGCTGAAAAATGCCAAGAACAGGACAAACATAAGGATACTACACCCACCATCTGGAGTTCAGCTGGAGCTACCCAGAGCTAGCTATGTGTCCCAAGCCCATCAGTGAGATGCATCTCTCTTGCTTTGCAGTGTGCAGCTCCATCCATGAACCAGGTAGTTCAGGGAGGAGGAATCCTCGTTTCCCAGTGTGGCTGGCACAAAAAGCAACACATCCGTCTGCAGAGCCTCTTAGCAGGCCATTGACTTAGCCAGGCATTGCCAGTACCTGTGACACTGGGATGGCAGAATCTCAGACTGCTGCTTCAAGCTTTGCATGCAAAGTTGTTTGCTCTGGTAAGATGCTCTGTCAGCCTTAGAATGGTAATTCATTGAAAAAAAAAAAAAAAAAAAAAAAAGTGATAGTATCTGCTTTATCAGGACATGCTTCCTGTATGCAATGAGAGCTGAGCCAAGCAGAGTGAACATTATCATTTATTTTAACTGCAGAGTAACTTATTACTGAATGTCATTCTACTCAGCGTGCTCTCTTAATACTGATTATGCCAATAACTTGAGCAAATAAACTGGAAGTTGCTACAGCTCATTCTTTGGCAAAAGGTCATTCACCTTGTGCTGTAAATGGTCCCACTAAAGAGGTGTGTTTTCCAGGGGCTGGAGGTTCCTCACCTGTTGGACTGGCCTTCACACATGACTCAGGAGCAGCATGAATCACAGCTCGTAGCATACCCAGAGCAGCAGCACAGGGAACCTTATATTACCACGGTGCTTGGAGGAGATGTCTTCGGATAACAGGGCTTAAAGAAGAAATGTAGCTTCCTCCCTGCTGGGAACTGCATGTTTCTGGTGAGTTAGCAGAGATTAACGGGCATTCCTGCTGCACTGGCTGCTGGGTTAATTTATAGCTATCTGTAAAGAAAGGCTTATTTATTTATTCTAGTTAGAAAGCTTGGATCCTTGGAAATTTTAACTGAAGGCAGACTTTTTAGGGAGAGACTGTTTGAATGTAATATAACTTAGATTTGCTCTTTAGCTTTTTACTTTACAGAGGTTGAAGAATAGCACAGACTGCCTTCTTGTCTTAATATTTTAAATATTAAACAATTCCTTGTGTTCCTTAATGAAGCTCACACCTTAATGTAACTTTATAAACCATACCATCCATTTGCATGTCTGTGGTGTGACATTGTGTATATATCCTCCATGAGTTGCAAAGACAGGACATCCCACTTTAATACTGTATTTGGAATATCTGACCCATTTTAATACAATCAGCTAAGATAAGATAACCACCAGAGAGTGTCTGGATGACAAGAGGAGGCTAATTTAAATAGACTGAGATGTTCTAAATGCATTGTCCCATATGGTGTAGTGAGTTTTGAATATAGACCCCAGAGGGACATTATCATCTTAACAGAAGCTGTACTTGATGGTCTTTCCAAAAGATTTCCCCCCATCTTAAACCAGTATAATACATATCTAAAGACTTCTCACTTGCAGAATGAGGACCAAATGTGTCTTGGTGAGCAACTGTGAATATCAGAGCTGACAAAAACCACCATGGAAAGCACGGGGTGGCTTCACAGCACCATGTGCTGTGCCCTGGCTGGAAAGAGTCCACGTGCAGGGGATGTGTGTTCCCCTGTTCCCACATGGCACAGCCCCCTTGCTGGATTATGCCAACCCTTAGAGCACCAATCCCTCAGCTCTGCCTTCTGCATGTGGGATGTCTCAGACCTTCAAGGGCTTCCATTACAAGAAAGGTTTTTACCGTTTAAGTGCTGGGATCAATGCATAGAACAAAAAGCAGTCCCTTGCCATTCTCCTGTAGTATCTTGAGATTTCATTGAATCTTAGCAAAGTCCATGGATCCACAGGAGGATTTGAAATAGCATTGATGTGTGACTCTTTGTTCCTGAAATACATAATACTGTACAGATTTTGCAGCTTTTGATGTTAAAATCCCATTTGCAAAAAGAAGAAATTACAAAGATGTTCAGGTGTCAATATAAACTCAAAATAACACAAGTAAAATGTTTCTTGAGGGGCACTGGCCTCTTTGTTCTTTCTGCCTCCTTCCATACGAGCATAAAATGCAAGAGCTCTCTCTCACTTGAGCTTCCCCTGTTGAAGCCAAGCTGGGAAGCAGCCTCAGAGGGGTCTTGGGTGCCTTCAGAGGGATAGGAGAGCAAAGTGCACTCTTGGAGTTGCAGAGGCATGGATCCAAGGGCTCATCCCTGTCCATCAGCCCCAGAGTGATTGCTGAGATGTACAGGCAGGGGAGCAGAGAGGAAGAACATCCCCCACACTCTCCCAGCTCTCGTGGAGCAGTGCTTGCCCACATTGGGATGTGGGCAGCTGGGCAGAGCTGATGTTTGGGGGAGGCTCAAGGAGATGCCTTGAAAAATCTCTTCCAGGCTGGAAGATTCAATCTCCTCAGAGCATATCCAGCCCAGCTGTGGGAGTCACTGTTTCCTTACTGGGGAAACTGGTGGTTTAGGTAGAATTCTGCTCATATTATGCTGGAGTAGATACACTGAACTGAAAACACTTTTCTTTTTTTTTTTTTTTTTTTTTTTTTGTAGCTTTGATGAATGAAACTAATTTTGTTAATGTGATTTAGATGTAAAAGATCTGTAAAATAACAGGATTTTCCCTTAAAGTCTTTTACTTAAATGTCCTGTTGATGCACAATAAGTGTCCATTCTGCTGCTGTGCTTTATTTGCCAAGTTCTGGCCTCCCATGTCTGGGGAGATTTGGCAGTTGGTCACTACTTGATGAAGTTGTGAAGTACTTCCAGCAGCTTTCCAGCATCCCTGCTGTGCATAGACACCAGGAGGTAGCCCACAGCTTATGAAACACCTTAGGGGAAAATCAGCAACATGCTTGTCAAATATTCCTCTTCGAGCAAATGATTGCTCAGAAGCCTTGCACAGCAAGATTTAACACATTCAAGTGCCACTTCTTATTAGGGTGTAACTGACTTGTAACTTATTTTCATTGGCACCAAGGCCTTATTTCCTCCTTTGTGAGGGGTGATCCATGTGAATAAGCTAAAGGTTACCTGGATGGAAAGGTAATTGGCACACCTAACTGCAGGGAGCAGCTTTACCCATATTTTCTGAAATACTAAGTGGACCACATACTCGAGAGTCCCCTCCTCAAAGAATTGCTGGCAGGTGGTTTACTGGCAGCAGGGAGTAAGCCTGCATGCCTGGTTAGTTATAAAATGTGAACTTTGAATTGTGAAGACATTGAGAATGGGGGGGAAAATAGTAGCAATCATTAGGTCCATAACCGACGGGACAAATGCTTCCCTGAGGAGTCAGCAAGAGTGTTGTTGACACGCCTGGCACAGTGGAACATGCTTGTGAGCAAGTTTCTGACAGCACCAGGCCACACAGCAAAGGCAGGTAAAAGTTGAGAGTATCAGTCATAAAAGTCTTCATATAATAATTAATGGCTTGTTGGGCCAGAATGTCTTAGGGGTGTGTGTGTGTTGTGGTGGTGTTGAGCTGCCAGTGGGTGATGGCCAGTGAGCAATGGGCTGGGAAGAGCCACCTCAACATCTCACCAACACACAGTGGACAGCCAAGAACCTCTGCTCAGGGCAGGTCCCTTCGAAGGAGGCTGAAGAACTCATTTGGACAAGCAGCCATAAAAGTTGGATCAATGCCACTAACAAATGAGGGACTAAAGGTCAAGGAGGACTTTGTTTCCCTGAGGGATGGGAGACACCATAGCCTCAATGCAAGCCAGCCTTGCCTCCTCTTGGAGCTCAACCTTCCACTTCCTCATCTCCACCCCCTTGCCCTGCCATCCATGGGTTGGCAATAGGTAGTCACATGCAAAGTATGTATTCTCTAGGGATTATGGCAGGGGGGCAAGCAGGTAGGCTTTGTTAGCTGGGGAGGGGCTGACTCACAGCAGCTGAGCTCACATCTGTACAGGTTCACCTTGGCAAGGGGTCCAACCCCAGGCTGCAGATGCTGTGCCAGACCCCCTTTGCTGTCACTTTGGTGGTCCAGGAATTTCTGCATCCTGTCCTGGCAGCTCAGACTCACATTCACAGGAGGAAACAGATGCTGAGGTGCATGAGATCCCCTCTCTGAATGGAGCTGGAGTAGGGAGGGAATTGGGTTCTTTCTCAACTCCTTAGTTTCTCTGTCTTTTTCAGACATTTCCACACTGAAGAAATACTGTGAAGGTGTGATCCAACCCACCTGCATATACAAATATGAAGTTCTTCTGGATAATCCCATTTTTCCTGCTGCAAGGTAGAGTCTTGGCTTCATGGTGTGGGTGAAGTAGATCACATATGCAAAGACCTTAACTTCCTGGAAATACAATTTCTTTCTTTCTATGGGGCTATTTTCCTCTGTATACTCCAGCATCAACTTGGCTGAGCCAAGGAAAACGTTGCACGGCAGTTTCAGAGCTGGGTATTATTCCCATCTGCATTCTGTGTGTATGTTCTGTGCTTGGGGTTAGCCACACTTATGTGTTGGTTTCTTTGCAGACACTGAAGCTTTTCTGATAAAAAGTGCTAGAGTCAAGCTGTGCATACAAGCCAAGCCAGCCTGATAAATAGGCATTTATTGCTGGAGAACTGCAGTCCAGAGTCAGATTTCCGGGACTGGTCTTGGCAAGGCAGCTCTGGTGAACTGTGACACACAGAGCTGCTTCTCCATGGTGGGAGATGGGGAATGTGGAAAGGCCCTATCAGCATCCTGAGGTCTTTGCAGCCCTGGTGCCCCACCACAATGGGGTCTGCAGCCAAAAACACTCTCCACTTCTCAACATGAGACCAGGGCTGCGTTCTGCCTGCTTGGAGAGATGTGCTGGGCATCCCTGGGAGTGAAGGGGAAGGTCAGCCAGTGACTATTGCATCTTTCTCTTTCAACCACAGCTGAGGCAGAGCACAGGCACCACCCAACAACCCTGGCCAGCACACACGTGGATGAGCACACAGCAGGCAACCTTACCCTCCCACTGGGCTTGGAACAGGAGCAGCTGGAGGAGCTGCTCTGGTTCTTCCGCAGAGAAGACCGTAAGTGCCACTGGCTCCTGGGCTGAGACAGTCCTTGGCTGTTAACTCTCCTGCCTAAGACATGCCTGAGGAGGTGATTTACCTCAGACACACAAACCCTCAGTCTTGCCTCTGGAATAAGCAGGCCATGGGTGAAGACAGGCAGGAGGCTTTGCTGAGATAGTGTTCTGGGGCTCAGCCTCTTTACAGACAGAGCCTGCCAAGAGAGCAAAGGTCTCTTGTGATTTTGGCAGGGTGGAGGGAGCAGATTGACATAGCAGCAGGTCAGTGTCATGAGGATCAGCTTAAAAGCCACAAAAATCAAGGACAGAGCATCCTGGGTGTCCTCAGAAAACCCCTGGCCAGGCTCTGTGGGTTACACTGAGCTGTGCCTGCTAACACTGCCTCTCTGCTTTCCCTCAGCCTCAACATGGAATTACTCCGTTCTCGCACTTTCCCTCACAACCATGATTTTGGGTCTTGTTCTTCTGACCATTAACGTTGTGCGAAACAGGTGAGAGAGGAAAAATTTGTAAGACACAAACAATCTTTTGGTGTGTGGTGGTGTCCTGAAACCCTCCCAGGCAAGCAGACACAGGAGTTTAGCAGGGCAGGACAAGTCCTGAGTGATGGGGAAAAGAGCAAAGATAAGTTCCTTCGAACCATTTTTTGTTCTAAAACTTTGCCTGATGCCTGCTCACTTTGTGTCACTTGAAACAAGTCCCTTCTCTGGGCTCTGGATCGAATAAAGGTCTGCACAGCTGTGCCCAGCCCAACAGGGCTGCTGGGAGGGCAGTGATGATAACTGGTGTGAGGTGCTCTCCCCTAAGTCCAGGGGTTCTGGAGCAGGACTCCCAGCCTTTCCCCATGCACTGCCCCACACAGTTCTCCAGTGCTGCACAGCCCGCAGCTGAGGAGCAGCTGGCTGCTGGCTACAGTACAGAAATGTAGCACTGTGTCAGAGCTGCCTGCTGGGACTAGAGCAGAGCCTGCCTTGCTCTCCCTCTGGTGATGGCTGGGGTGCTGCTCCTGGGTCAGGAGCTGGGTGCTCTCCAAGTGTCAATCCCTCAGCTTTGTGTGCTCAAACACTTCAGAGCACTCACCTGGCACAGCTCACCTGGCACAGCTCACCTGGTGTGTTCCAGTGCAAATTGATGGCTGTGACCCTCACCAGAGTAGGTATCTCAGATGTGGGCTGTGCTTGCTGCTTCACTCTGTTGTGCCTTCCCTGCAGGAAAAGGAAGATCCTCATGAAGGGAGGAGCAGCACAAAGCACACAGGAGGCTGACCTGGATGCCAAGCAAGCCCTGATGCCTGTGCAGGAATACAGCCCGGGCAAGTCACTGAAGCAGGATCCAGGGCCCCAGGACCAGAGGCCAGGGGACGTGGTGGTCCAGTGGAAGGATGGGACTGTCACATCTCTGTACACAGAGATGTCTGAGGAGGCCATATAGTGGCAGCTGAAGTCAGCTCATTTAGGCCTTAAGGAAGGTATTGGAATGTCTCAGCTCACAGGGGTGCAAGTTTAAAAATGCAGTTTAGCCTGGGGAAAAAAAAGGGTGAAACAAGAAAGCAGCAGAGTTGCACCTCCAGGAGAGGTCCTGGGCTCAGCTCCTGCCTGGCTGGTGTTCTCCCACTGCTCTTGGCTGCTTCCAGCCTTCCCTTCAGTGCCAGTTTCGTCTCCTTCCTCAGGTGCTGCAAACAGGGGGGAGCTGAGCCAGGGAAGGATGGGGGAAGCTTGGCCTGCAGTCAGCCAGGGAAAGCACCCTCACTTCCCATCAGGAAAACAGCAACACTGAAGCTGAGGCTTTTTTATTGTTTTTAGAATCCTCTTTATTAAAATACTTTTCAAAGTGGTTGATCAAAATGCCATATTGAATCTCTCTGTCAGTTAGGTCATATATATATATATATCTATATGGCTATATGTACAAATATACATGGATATTTTATTCTGCAAAGTAACTGCAACTCCAAGGAGAAGCAGAACATTCAACCTGATAGAGCACCTGACACCAAACACCAGTTCTTAGCCCTGGCTTGGCCAGGTAGAGCCTGGTCTGCTCCAGGATTCTCTTCGTGTCCTTCACTGGGTATGTGTAAAAGCCATCAAATAATTTAGGACATTGTTGGAACTGTATCAGTCTTTTAAACAAAGACTTTTCAGATCATGTCCTTGTCAGCAAAGTGTCTCCTTGCAAAGCATTTGGAAGGGATGCTATAGTGTAAAAAGTTCATTTATAAAAGCAGCAGTTTTGGTGTGACTTAGCTTGGTGTGTGGGTATCAGTTTCAGGCCACCTGATGCCTTTAAGAAGCTGAAACAGTATCTGCACCTTTCTTATCTGGATTAAAAAAAAAAAAAAAAATTCTTCCTACTTATTGCTTAATTGGGGACCTGTGGGATGAATGAGATGGGTGCCTCTATTCTGGATTAATGAGCTCCCTTCCTGGGCTCCTGAAGCTGTGTGCCAGGTGCCCAAGCTGGCTGGTGGCCATGGGGCTGGCCCTTGCCCTCCCAATGGTATCCACAGCTCTGGCTCCTCTGGGAGCTGCAGCATCCTCACGGAAAACTGAGCTGGCCCCAGTGCCAGTGGCAGGACAGGGTGCAAACACCACAGCAGCAGTGGCAGGGGCAGGCAGACCCTTGGCACTCTCCCTGCTCGCCAAGTTGCCACTGCTGGCTTTGCCCCGGCACGGACACCAGGGCCACTGTCTGCTGCAATGCCTGTGAGCCCATCATGGAACGTCTCGGGCCCTGTGGAGCTGGGGGCATGGATGAGGGTCTCTCTCCTCCCTCTCTGCAGCCCACAGGGATGCGTCCTAAAATATCTTGAAGCCTTTCAGCAAGGTTAGCGTGGGAGCTTTCCTTTTGCTCTGAGCCCGCGAGGACTTGACGGTGACCAGCTTGGCCTGGGCCACCGAGGGGATCTCCTTGTAGTTGAGGGTGTTGAGGGTGCTGAAGGTGCAGGTGGCCAAGCTGTGCTGCGTGGGCAGGGCCAGCGGCGCGGCCGCGGGGGGGCAGGGCCGCTCCTCGGGGATGAAGAGGGGCCGCAGGGCCGGGCTGCACTCGGCCAGGCGCCGCACCTCCCGCACGGCCTCGTGGAAGACGTGCTGCACCCGAGAGAAGTCCTGGCATGCCGACACCTCATGGAAGAGGCACCCGAACCTGCTGGCGAGGGACATACCCTCTGCTGAGAGCACCTGCCTGGCGAGAGGAGAGGGGATGGCTGCAGGGTCCCTTGGGGCATGCAGCCACCTGAATAGATCCTGCATCACACGCCTCCTCCAGAGAGCACCAAGGTAGCACCTGCCCATCCCTGCCCTGGGACAAGCAGGTACATGAATCCAAAAGAGTTTTGCCTTTCCCAAAATCCCAGAGTAATGGTCTCTGTCTGTGTCCCTGGGGAATCATGCAGCTTCCCTTCCAGGAACCCAGGGGTGGGTGTGATGGGAGCGCACTGGGAAGCAGGGAGGAGGAGATGGGGCAGGTCCTTGCTGTGGGGAGGGGGATACCTCCATCCTGGGAGCGTGGGGGTTCCAGCAGTGCACGTGACTCAGGGACCCGTGGGACCACAGAGCAGCACAAAAGGCCAGAAAAACATATTGGGCACATCCAGTCCTGGCAGTGGGGCTGGAACTAGAGGGCTCCAGGGAAAGGAAGGGCATGTCCAGAGGGGCTCCTCTGGCTCAAGCCCTGCCGGGGATGGTGACGCTGCCTCATCACTCAGCCAAAAAACATCCTACTGAAAATACCAACGGGCTCAAAATAAACACATCAGCCCTCGGGCAGGAGAGCAGAAAATTCAGAGATGTGGGAGGATGTTGCAAATCCTAATGGGGGCGGAAATACCCGTAAAGAAATCAGATTTGGGTTTTGCATCCCAGCTGGAGGGATGGGGCCGTGTGAGCTGTCTCCCACGGGGAGCAGGCAGCCTTACCGCGTGCGCAATACCTGTACTGCTCCATGTCCAGCTTGTTTCCCAGCAGGAGCACGGGGCAGCGGCGCTGGCAGCCCTGCATGTGCAGCGCCAGCACCTCCAGGTAGCGCTGGCAGCCCTCGAAGCTCTGCCTGCTGTCGATGCTGTAGACAACAAGGAAGGCGCTGGCCCAGCACAGGTAGCGCTCGCAGTTCCCGGGGCCGTCCTGGGCGGGACAGGAGTGGCTGAGCTGCAGTCCAGTCGTGGTCCAGCCATGGCCCAGCTGGTCATCACTCCCCTAATGCCTTACCTGGTCAGCAGTGTCCATCACTTTCAAGAGCACAGGCTGCTGGTCCACCAGCTCCTCTGAGGAGTAGGTGTCCTCTGCAAGAAGAAGGGTGGTTGTGAGGATGGGTTAGCACATCCTGTCTTCAAAGCCAAGCAAAGCCCAGGATGCCTGGGACACCTTGGAAAAATTTCAGCCCTGAGAGGAACATCCTCCACCAATGCCTCCCACCTAACTCCTTCCTGAGACAACATTATTTTGGGGGACTGGTGGTGATGTTGCTGGGGAAGCCTGGCTAGGAACGCTTATTTCTCCCCACGTGCTGCAAGCATGGGCTCCCACAGGAGAAGGAGCTTGGCACAACAATCACTGCACCCAGGGCTTGGCCCTTATCTAAAAGCCATGGCCTGATGAGATAAAGCAAGCTGGGGGCTTGACATGAGACTGTATCTCAATAAATCAAGTAAGAGGAGCAGTCTTTTCTTTTGGAAGGAGGGCAGGCAGGGAGAGCTGTTGAACCATTCCCCCAGGAGAAAGATGCTTTCTTTGGGCCAGCTTTTAACGGATGTGTTTCGGAAAGGTTTTGACGTGGGAAGATGAAACCACATTCCCAAAAATATCTGAGGAAGAAAGGATTTATCCTTCTTTCTAAGAGACACTGAATTATTAGGGGCTGGAGTTGGTTCCTGGACAAGGTCCATATCTCTCTAATGTCCCCGATAAATCATTTATGGTTCTTCCCCACAGCCTGGAGTAGGGCCTAGGAAAATAGTTATTAATTACTCAAATGAGTGGAAAAAAATGCCCAGAACTGCTCACTGCAAAACTCAGCCCCAGGGCTGCCTGCTGTGCACCCATCCTCATTCCCTCAGCCTTTTTCCTGCCCAACAGACATGAGATGCTTCTCAAAGAGCCCCAAGAATTCAGCTTTTGGTTTTCTCAGGGCAATGCAAGGAGCCAACGCTCCCTGAGGGAAGTGCCCCCAGAGAGGGCACTGCTTTCACTTCTGTTTTCACAGACGGTTTCGGGTCAAATCCAGCCCTACTTGTTATTTTTTATAAAATTTCCGGTGGGTTGCTTTTTCTTTCCCCTTACATGCCCCATTAATGGCAAACATGGGAGATGGGAAGGATGCTCCATGGGACAAGAACGTGCCTTACCTAGATTGGGATCATATTCACTGATGAACCTCTTGGTTAGAAACTTCACGGTGAGGGCTGCAGGAGGTGAAAGAGGCAGGTGAGGCCGTGTTCTCCCACAGCACCCCGGCAGCTCCCGGAGCCCTGCCCTGCCCCTGGCTGCGGGTGCCCGTCTCACCTGACTTGCCGGCCCCTCTGCAGCCCAGGATGGCCACGTTGCACTCGGGGAGGGGACTCTGGGCCGGCCGCTCGCTGCTGCCTCGGGGTTTGCCGAACATCGAGGACATCCTCGGTCCTGCGGGAGAGAGCAGGGGGACGTGGAGCACCCGCTGCCGTGTCGGACGGGGACCTTCTCACTGCTCGTGGGTGCAGAGAAGGGAACAGCAGCACCAGGGTGGGAGATCTCTCTTCCATCCTCATCCCAGAGCCAGGCTGGCTGGCATCCTCATCCCACAGCGATGCCCAGCATCCCACCCAAAGAGAAGAGCCCCTCAGCCCTCTGTCCACCCATCACACCCCAGAAAGAGAAGAGAAACGCAGCCTCCCACCTTCAAACCCAGGGCCGGAGGGACGCGGGGCTCTCGGCTAATGAGGGGCCGGAGCAGCAGCTCCCTGCACGGCCGGGGCTGCGATGAATGAGGCAGGAGGAGGCGAGCGCGGCTCCCGCTGCTCGGGCTCCAGCCAAACTCCTTGTAAGGAAAGCTGCCACGCCGCGGGGCTGGACACGCTGCCCCGGCCACCCCGAGCACGGTCCCCACGGCAGAGCACACGCCGGCATCCCGAGCTCTCCCGGCTTCGGGCAGCGACCCCCGGGCCCGACACCTGCCGTGCCTCGGCTTGGGGGCCACATCGCCACCACCTTGAGCCCTGAGCTGCTCGCCGTGTCCCAGCAAGCCCAAGGCTGGTCCCTCTGTCGCGGCTGAGCCCGGCGCACTCATCGCACCTGGGGCAGGCAGGAGCAGCACTCGGAGCTGCCTGTCCCTGCGCACAGCCTGCCCGGCTCCTGCGGATGCAATCTAACACCGACACCTGCTGCTGCCGGTAGAGGCTTTCGAGGGAGAAAAAGACCATTTTCCCACCCAAAAGACTCGGTCCCAAGAGGAAAAGGGAGCTCGGGGAGTACTCACCGGTGCCCGTACCAATCCATCAGCCGGCACCCAGCGGCTCTGAGCCCGAGTAGGTGGCGGAGGCTGAAGTCAGCGTTGTCATGGTGATCAGAGCCATTTGGGATAGGGCTCAGCGCCCGGGACCACAGGACACGGCCCCGGGCCGGCCCCAGGGGCTGCGGGGGGGTCACAGCCGAGGCTGGGGGCGAGGGCTGCTCCGCGGCCATCGGGGCTGCTGCGCCCTTGGGAATACTGCCCGTTAATACAGGCAGGGTATTTTTAAACTCTCCCGAAATAGTCTGGGAGTGTGGAAGTCCCTGCAAGCCTCAGGGATGGGGAGGATGGGGATCACAGGGATAACTCCCCTGTGGGAAGCAGAGCCCCTCTGAGGACCCTTTACCCCAGACCCCCTTTGGTCACAGGTCTAAGGTGCTTAAAAGCAATTTGAACTAAATATGGTATTTTAAACTGGGTATCCATGAAGATCAATGACAGTGGTGCAAGTCTAAAACTCTCCCATTCTCACCTAAACTCAGATTTTTGGGGGAACCTGCTGTGGCTGTGACCCTGAGGCAACAGCTTTGCCATCATGCACTGCCTGGAAAGTTCCCAGCTGCTGGGGTGAGGGGGTTAATGAGGGAGCAAAAAATAGACCTTGAACAGGATGAGCTGCTCAGGTTAAATTATTCATCAAAACAAAACACCGGCTGCAAACTAATCATGGGTAGTGATGGGGAGAGCCAGGAAGGAGCCCCTAAGTGAGCCCTGTTGTCAGCCTTCCTTGGCACCCCACAGTGGAGCTGAAATGGGATTTCTAGCCAGAAAAAGCTGTGATTAGCACACAAACAAGTGATGTGCCACAAGTAACACTTTTTCTCACTGTCAATCTCTGTGTCAGTAAACAGGGGTTTATGTCTTCCCACAGCCAGGTACTATGGGAAGCTGGGCAAGCCCCGAGGCCAGGGGGAAGTTTTATGGTGAAAAGAGGTTGCTGCACTTCCTTTTTCTCACCATGAGATCCCCAGGTGGAGCACAGGCTGGCTTATGGCTCCTTGCAGCTGGGATGGATGTTGCAGATGCCACTGCCATGAAGAGGGTCACAAAGGAAGGTCTCTCCCTGCACATGACAATACTTGGGAACAGCCAAGCCCCTTTCCCATAGCTGAGCTGGGCAGCAATGAGATCTGTTCATGTTGTTCGCCTCCCTGGGCTGTAAACGCCATGTTTTAAAGGAAAAAAAAAAAAAGTCTGGCCATATGCTCTTCCCAGCCATGAAAGTGTGTTGCCTTCCCCAGGCTGGGGACTGCTCCTTAGGGCATCGCAAGGAGGATGCCTGAGAGTGAAGAGAGCAAAGCCTGGTTTCTCCTGAGTGGCTGGGCATACTCCATGGGATGATCCAGGCACCTCTGCTGTGCCCAGCGCTCCTGGTGACACTGGAACCCTGCCTGAGGTTGGGGGGGCAGCTGAGCCTGGCGGATGCCTTTGAAGGGCCCCGGTCACGAGCTCAGCTATCTTTAGCCCAAGGTATTTATATTACAAGGCTGCCGGGCAGTACAGCAAAGGCATCAAAAGGTGGAGAAGGCCGGAGGGGGCTGTGCAGGGGCACGGCACAGAGGGGCACCGAGTGCTCCCCCGCCCCTGAGAGCTGCTGAGGATGAGCCCGGAGGAGGAAGGCTCCCCGGCAGGGCCCCCGCAGCGGGTGCGTATCCGGGTGGAGGAGCAGTCATTCTCGGTGGAGAAGGCCCTGCTGGTGGAGAGCAGTGAGTACTTCCGTGCCCTCTTCCGCTCGGGCATGAGGGAGAGCACGCAGGAGGAGATCGGGCTGGGGGAGCTGAGCGCAGCCGGGTTCCTCGCCATGCTGCGGGTGCTGGCGGGCGAGAGGCCCATCCTTGGCAGCGAGGAGACCTTCCAGGCTGTGCAATGTGCTGCCTTCCTGCAGGTGAAGCCCTTGGCCAAGTACTTGATCCACTCCATCAACTCTGACAACTGCATCCTGCTGTACCAAGCCGCTGCCATATTCGGCCTCCTGGATCTCTTCCACTGTGCTGCCCTCTTCATCAGGGACAGCTTCGCTGAGCTGGAGGAGTACCTGGACTGCCTCTCCGATGACCTGCTGGCCTACGTGGAAGCCCTTCTACCCAGCAGCTTTGTAGCAGTGGGAGCTCACACACCCACCTTCGAGTTCTTGGAGGACCTCTCCAGGACCATCTGCTACCTGGATGAGGAGACCAACACGTGGAGGACCCTCTCCTGCCTTCCGCTGAGCGCCAGCACATTCCTAGCCGGCATGGCGACCATGGATAATAAAATCTACATCGTGGGCGGCGTCTACGGGGCCAACAAGCAGGTGGTGGAGAGGAGCTTCTGCTATGATGCTGATGACAACACGTGGAGCGAGTTCCCCAGCCCCCACCAGCTGCGCTACGATGTCAGGCTGGTGGGGCACGAGGGATATCTCTACGCCATCGGCGGCGAGTATGAGAAGATCTCGCTCAAGTCCGTGGAGAGGTATGACCTGGCCTCCAGCACCTGGACGTTTGTCTCTGACCTGCCACAACCCAGCACAGCAGCGCCCTGTGCCCAAGCCTTGGGGCAGATCTTCGTTTGCTTGTGGCAGCCACTGGACACCACTGTCATCTACGAGTACGAGACCCAGCAGGACGCGTGGCTTCCCGTCACCGAGCTCAAGCGGCACCAGAGCTACGGGCACTGCATGGTGGCCCATCGTGACAACCTCTACGTGATGCGCAACGGCCCCTACGACGACTTCCTGCGTTGTGTCATCGACTGCTTCAACCTGACATCCCGGCAGTGGAGCGCCCTGCCCGGGCAGTTCATGAACAGCAAAGGAGCTCTCTTCACTGCTGTGGTCAGGGGTGACACCATCTACACTGTCAACAAGATGCTGACACTGCTCTACTCTGTGGAAGAGGAGACCTGGAAGCAGAAGCAGGAGCGGGCAGGTTTCCCCCGCAGTGGCTCCCTGCAGACTTTCCTCCTGCGGCTGCCAAGACGTGACCACGACATCGCGACGTAGCTGGTCCCCCATCCCACACAGGGATGCTCTCCTTGCACATGGCCTCAGCTCTGCACTCACTGCTTCCCTGGGCTCCTCTCCTCCTCCATGGAGCTGTGCTCAGGTCCAGGGATGCTTCATGTTGGACCTTGGAGGTGACATTAGACCCTGCTAGAGGGAAAGGGCAGCTGCTGTCTGCCTCTTCCTGCCCTGCACAGGCACCAAGTCCTGTCAGTCATGAGCTCACAAGCCAGCCATGTACCAGACATTGTGGCTTCTGCAGAGAACAGATACCACAGAGATGCAAACATGGGATTTATTTATTCTGATTGCACTCTGAGGGTGTGCAGCATTCCACCTCCTCTCTGCCTTGATGGGAAATCATTCATTACATGCCGGAATTAAAAGGAAAGCTATATCATTACTGTGTTTTTCATTACTCTTGGGTTTGGGGTTTTTTCTCCTGTGCTTCTGGAGGAAAATACCTCCTAACGGGGATCTGTGTCAGGACTTGCTCCTGCCCCTAATGCTTTTTCAGCTGCAGCTCAGTTTCAGAGCCTTAACGTGGGAGTGCGGTTCCCACACAGCCTCACACTCCCCTGGGGATTCTCTGTGGCTGCAGCAGGGTCCTGGGAGGAAGAGGGGAGATGGGGACTGAAGGAAAGCAGCTCCTGGGCATCAGGTGCTTAATGTGCCAAGGATTTTCTGGGACCTGGGAACCATCAACCAACCCACTCAGGCCCCAGCACAGACCCAATGGGGTGGCAAGTGCCAGCTCTCACCAGAGACTTGCTTGAGCCAAGTCAGGATCTTTTGAGGACATGGCAAATCTTGGAAGCACAGAGAGTGCCAAAAGGGAATGAGGGGGAGGGAGCCATTACATGGTGATACCAGGCTTCCAGAGCTCCACAGCCAGAGGAGCTGTTCCCATCAGATCACACCACCTGGTGTTGAGGGTTCACAGCCCTCTGCAGAAGGCTGGGGAGCACAGAGCTCCCCTTTGTGACCACAGGGACCAGGGCAGCAGCAAACCCAGAGCACAGCCCAACTGGTTTCCCATCTATGGGGCAGGCTTTGGGCTGCCTGTGCCGTCCAGGCCGGGAGGGAGAGGAAGGGATACCAGCTGGGATGCCTCAAATACCTCCGCTGCTGATCCTCGCCAAGTTCTCAGCATTTTCAAAACAGTTCCCGCATTTGAGAATAAACCCACTCAACACAACTGCAAACCAAAACAAACCAGAAAACCCCAGCTTGCACCCACAGCCAGATGGAAAACCACTGGATGTACCTTGTCCCCATTTGCACTCTGCCACAGGGCCAGGTCACCACCCCGATGTCACCTGAGAGGGGACTGCTGCTGGTGGAGCTGCAGGTCTGGCGGTGGCACGGGGGAGGCAGGGGACACTGACAGACCTGTGCCAGCTCTGCACTGTGGGCACTGTGAGCTGAGCAGCATTGCAGTCCCCAGGTGGAATGTTACAGCAACCCATCAAATCAAATCACTGTCCCCTTCCCAGACAGAGCCAATTAACATTTCACGTTGTCTTCTCCTGGGAGCAGCACATGGAAACATGTTGCTTTAAAACAATTTTAAGCTGAACAAACAGCTTAAACATCCATTAAAATGAAGTTAAAATAATTCTGTTACTAAAATATTTATGTTGGGCTCCTGTGGCCAACCCTGGACCACAGAACTTGGCAGGCTCACCCCTTCCCTCCAGCTCCGACACCAAGTGATACAACCTCCTCCCCACCTCCACATGCTGCTTCTTGACAGTTCAGGGGTTTACAAAGAGATTTGTCAACAAAATGCAAAAGGTTTTAAGATTTCAAGTGTAGCACTTGAGGGAAAGTGTGAGACTTGGCAGGCAGCTGAGTATGGCATGGATGCTCCCAAGAGCCATTTGTTGCATCCATCAATCCAGACTGTGATCCAGAAAGTAACACAAGGTAATTTTAGGTGCAAAGGGAGGGAAAAAGACACATTTCTTACCTCTGCAAGAAGCGATCCAAGATCCAGGACCAAGCAAACCACTGAGGGCGAGAAGCTGCTCAGCCTTTGCACAGTGAGTTGGCACAATGCTGTCAGTGTGCTTTTCTCCACCAGAATTCAGCACCACTGGCACCAGCACAGCACCCTTATTTTCCCCTTTCCATCCTCATGGTGTTCACTCCGCCAAAGATCACAGTTCAAGGCGATGAGATCTGCCTAATCACAGTTTAACCTTTTGCAAGTCTCGTTTTTAAGGTGACATCATCTTGGCAAGGGGGAATGTAAGGAAAAGCTGTCTGTAGATGGACTTGCCTTATAAGGGCCGTATCAAAAATAAAAGCTTGTATAACCAAGGGAAAGCAGGAGGAAAAACAGGGCTGGGATTTCCAAGAAGAGCCTGTGAGCTCCCCAGGAATATCGTGCCAGGACATACAGGGACATTTTCCGTTTCAATGCCATTAAAAAGAGTAGGAATAAAGCATCCTTGAGGATAGATGGGTCAACTCTCCCAAAACCTGGATGCCAAGTTTCCTTGTTGCATCCAGGCAAGAATGAAAGTAGCCATGGAGAGCTGTACCTTTCTGTTGCTGTCATCTCCAGGCACCCACCTGGAGATCCATGGAGAAGGGATATAGTGTTTTACCTTGATGGCAGCACATTGTGCTGGGAGATTGTTTGGAAGTGTACAATGGAAAATGGTACTAATACAACTAAGGATTTTCTCTGCTGGGTTGTGCCAGTTGGCATCCTGACAGAAAAAGACAAACATGTTGCAGAAGAACCCCCAAGCATTTTTACTCAAAGAAATTACATCTGTATCTAATTCACAGGAAAATAACATACTTTATGTGAAAACACTATTCACTGCTCCACTGCCAAGCCAGGACACACATCCTGTACAGTGATCTGAATGTCCCATTCTCTGTCCTTCAGTTGCATACAGAAATTCCCTTGGGCATCCAGATGTTCCTGAAGCTGACATTCATGCTTCACTTCATTTGGAGCCACTGTCTTCACAGTTTAGGGAAGCATAACCTGAATTTTCCTGATTTGGGCAGAGCATGAGGGCAGTGAGCAGCTCTCCATCTCTCTGTTCTGATTTCATGAAGTTGCCTGAGGACAAACTTTTTTCTGCACCATTTTTCATTGCACTGGATAAGCCTCGTATTTCAGAGCAAGGACAGCTTGTTTTCTTTCTTTACCCACATGGAACATCACATTTTCCTCACATTTCTGGTTTAAAAGGAGAAGCTAATGTGATCAAAGTGGATTTCAATTACAATATTCAACCATGACTAAGTCAGCTGAGACTCTTCCCAAGCCAGGACCAACACATGTTCCTGCAGGAGCCTTCAGATTTTAGGAAAACAATTTCTTCTGTTGATTTATATAATCTTTTAAGAATTCCCATTTGATTGTAGCTGAAAACATGACACCCATCACCCTAGGTGGAGGGAGAACACTGGTTTGGTTTGAGTTTTGAAAAAATCTAAGCCAAAGGCGGTTTGGATCTTCTTTCATCTAATCTGAACAGCTGAGATGATCAAGGGTGGGGATGTGTGGGTGAGGAGATAAACATTCCTGCTAGGCAGTCAGTGCCTGAATGACAAGCACTCTTATGATGGATGTCCACAAAATGAGACACCAAGGCAGAGCTGTGAAGTTGTGTGTCTGGTACGTCCAGGGGTGGGGATGGAGCAGCAGAATCACCTGAGTCCTTCTGGTCTGGTGTGGAGAGGGGAAGCTGTGCCTGCTCCAGGATGCAGCTCAGTGAGTTTTCATCACAAGCTCTTCCAGAGCCCTCTCCCTCTGATTCCCACAAAGCAAAAGAACTTCTTTGATTTCATTTTGTTGGAAGCCCATATCATTAAACTGAGCCAACAGATGCAAGAATTCAGCTGCCTGGAGGAAGAAGGAGGAGAGAAGGATGATGTTATCATGGATGGATATATTGTGTGACTGCAGCAAAAGCAGTGCTGTGGGACAAGGCTACAGCCAGAAGATCTGGCTGGGTGGTATCACTGTGACAGCAAATAGAGGGCACACATATCCCTGATAGCACTGGAACTTCTTGAATAAGAAATATTTAATAAATTCACCCTGTAGCTTCACTATTCCTTGTAACATTTATATCAATTCCATGCAGTGTTTGCCTGCATTATGAAGAGAGCAGGCAATGGCAGTGAGCACAGCTGGAATTCATTTGTCCTGCTCCCCCCACTTTGCTCAGGCTGGGCCTCAGCACCACAACATCACCCAGAGCTGTGTCCTTAATAAATGAACCCTTCCCTGACAGTGAGACCCAGGCACCCTCCCACTGCCCCTGCCCTAAGGAGTGGTGACACAGCAATCCTACAGGATTGGCATCCCAGAAAACACTGCCAGCCTGGACTTCAGGCAGTTCTACCTCCCCAGGCTCATCAACACCCCCAGGGGGGACTGATGATGGAGACAAATGCTCAGCTCTCCATGGTTCTCCTCCCTAGGGGTAGAAGGGAGAGCTGACAGGGCAGGAGAGAGTGTGAGTGCTGGTGGGCTTGGGATGGGACTCCCTATACAGGGGCTGAGTGAGCATCGTGCCACACACCAGGGTGAGAAAAAGGGTGAAGAGGAGTGAAGGAGCAGGTGTCCTCCCCCAGGGGTCTTTATGGTGACACTCCCCTAGAGGTCTGGCCCTCCATGAGGCTGCAGGAGGGCCTGTGGAGGCAGAGGGAAGAGTGCAGCCCACTGAAAAGGAGAGCCTGGAGGACACAGCATAAATGGCTGGACTGTGCCATCCCATTGTGACCTTTTTCTCTGAGTACTGGAACATTTCCATGGCTTCCTCCACCTGCCCTTCTTCATAGCCCTGCTTCAGCAGCCGATCACAGGCACCCAGGTAGCTCAGGAACTGCAGAGGGAGACAGACAGGTTAATCCAGCCTTGCAGGCATGGGAGCAAGGCCAATGGGGAGCCCCCTTGCACCTCCCAGGCACACACCATGGGGGGTTGAGCCACCAGTATCTTGAAAGTTCCCATCTAATGCTCAGCCAGCGTGGTCTGTCTGTCTATCTGCAGGATTCCCAGTGGGAGACAACATCTTGGTCCCCCTTCACCCTCCCAGGGTGGGAATGGGAACAAGGTAGAGGGAGGACAAGGAAGAAAGCAAACGTGAACATGTGAGAAGCAGAGTGATGGCCTCCAGGCTGCAGGGCGAGGCAGAGCCTGTCCTGGTGGGATGACTCTGCTCAGCTGATCCCTCATCCCTTTGATGTTCAGGCACCCATGGATTTGCTCCAGGGTCCAAGTGCAAAACCCACCCCAGGGCAGACCTGTGTGCTGTCATTACTGAAAGTAAACATTTTTTTTTGGCTTTCCTTGTTGTTCTTGGAGTGCTGACAGCACAATTCCCAGCAGCAACTTTTAAATATCACTGTCCAAAAACATATGGGACAGGCAATAATAATGAGCTATACAATAGCAGGGGGAATAAAAACATCCCACAGGTCTCTCCAAAGCTTCTACATCCAAGGAGAAGCTGATGCATTTCTCCCCAGATTCACCAGCACACAGATCTCCACCCTCTCCAGCACTGCCATAGACAAGGAGAAGGACTTAGTGAAAGGCCATAAAACATATGAAAAAGACAAAAAAGTCTCTCAAACATTGAATTCATCTATTTTGCCTGAACAGTCAAGTAGGGATTTTCAAAAAAGTCAGCCTTAAGGAGCCCAGTAACTCAGAAAGGAGACAGTCACTGGTCATTGGCATTCCTCACCTCATGTTATTTCCCTTGTTACCAGGCTAATGACAATCCTAGATCATTGCTGTATTTTCTTCCCTGTTGTGGGAACAGTCACTCAGCCACAGCATAACACAGATAGTCCTGGCAGCCTGGTAAAGCCCAGCATGAAATCAGTGTCTTTGTCAACTCAATATTTTTGATAATTAAAAAAATATTATATGTATCTATATATCCTCAAGACTAAACAAGAAGAGTTTTTTTAACACTGATCATCTGCAGCCTTTGTCATGTCTCAGCTCACATGTACATTGAGGACTCCATGGATCAACAATGCATTTTGAATTGATCAATGATCATTGATCAAAATGCAATGGTGCCTTTTTGGGCATAACATCCTACATAATGAACCTCTGGCACATTGGGGCAACTAATCCTTCTTGAGCCTTTTAGAGAAGATCTTCCACCAAAATTAGGAAGGCATTGCTTCTAAGGAAGGCTACAGAAGGCCTTGCCTTCTCTACTAGGGGAGGCTCTGCCAGTTTCACTTGATATTGCAAGAAAGTTAAGCAATTTTTGGCCACCATCTGGTACTTCCATCAATCCTCACAGTTGAAGAAGTCATTGTCACACATGGAAACCTCAGGTATCACCAACAAGCAATAAAGAACACAGGTCTTCTCCTTAACTTCAGCTGGAACATATTTTCCAGGAAGATTTAGACTAATTTGGTAGTTTGGTACTTGTAAAAGATGCATGAAGGATTGGGCTTTATCTTGGCTGCATTGGGGATAAATGGGACAAACGGGAACTACTGGTGAAGAAGGTATGGGATAGAAGGCAGACATTTTCTTTTGGTGCACTAATCTCTTCTTCAAGGGAGTGGGAATCCTGGTGTTTATAAAGAAAGGAGCAGCCTGTACCCATTTTCACTCATATTAAGATACACTGTTTCTTCATTTTGAAGCCAGCAGTTGCTACAGACACCCTCTCATGGCTCTGAAACAACATGGGCTGGGCTCTGCCCATCTCTCTGTGCCGAGACAAAACCTCTATGGATTGAAGATATAAAGCTTCCCTTCCCACCTCAGCTAGCCTGAAACTCCAGCGAGCCCTGGGGAGCTGGTCCAGGCGGGGTAAGGAGGGAGCAGGAAGCTGCAGGATGACTCAGCCCAGAGCAGCTCTGTTCAGTGAGAGCTGGCCCACGCAGCAGAGGCAGCTCCCAGGGGAATGGCAAGGACACTGGCAGCAGCAGTGGCTGCTCAGTGCTCTCTGCCTGCTTGTGCCCTGCCAGGGTCTGCTCCTGCTCCCTGCCTTGACAGCCCCATGGATATCCCTCTTGCTCAGATGTGATTAAGATCCTTCTCTCTCTGCTCTCTATTTGGATAATTTAGCCCTAAAATCCTCTGTTGGGATGGGCAGGTCCAGCCCCAGATTTGCCAAGGGAGTCAGAGCCAGCAGCTTCCCTCATGTCATGGATGCTCTGAGCCCACCTGGATATTTCTGACACTCATCTGGACAAACAGAGACATTGGGAATGAGGATGTGGCACAGCAGGCAGGGATGTACTCACATACCAGGGGTAGGAAGAGGCTGCATATTAAATATTTTCAATAAATTTCAGGTTATTTTAGAGGGTTTTTCAGGAAAAGAGCTCTGTGACTCCACTGCAATGTTTGCATGGATTCCCTGGTTGCTCCAACACAGGGATGTTGTGTTTTGGAGAGAGCCCAACCAAATCTCCAAGGTATTCCTAAAGTCTCACTCTGACAGGATGAGCCATGGCAATAATCACACAAATCCAACAGCTGGGAAAAATGATGTGCAAAAAGTTTCCATATATGGGGGCAAAATTTGTACCTCAAAAGGACATGATGCTTCACACAACAGATTGAACAGATAACGAAGTCAGCCGTGATTATGCGCTGAAAAGCTGAGGGCAACTCATTGCTATTTTATTACAGCAAAAGTGTAATCTCATGGAAAATCCTGTCAGCTATGGTCTGACACCGAAGTGGAAAGGCAAGGCCATGAAAAATCTATCCCAAAGAAGACAGCCATTCCTTTCTCCATGACAATCAAGTTCTCCTTTACCAGCGCTGTGCCAGCTCCACCAACCTGACTTAAGCTTTGCCTTCCCGTCTTCTGGAGGGTGAGGATGGCTTTCTGGGTGGGGTAGCCCAGGGCTATGACGGGCTCAATGAGGTCTCTCTCCTCTTGGCTCAGAGCAGAGAGCAGGTCAGCTGAGGAATCCGGCTGGGATCTGTGGCAGCTGAGAGGTCGTCCAGGCGTGGAGGCAGGGGGAAGGCAAGTGTAGGGGCTGAGGGACTGCAAGGAAAAAAACAGATGGTCTTATTGCTGCAGGTCATGGAATGAGGTTGAGGCAATGCCTTTGAATGCTGGTGATTACCTTACTCTCCAGAAGAGGAAAATTCCCATACAAGGAACATAATTAAATCCAGGCTCAGCTATAGATACAGGTCAGAGAAGGGTGCTCAGGGTGGGTATTGTACAAATACACATGAGCATTTAATCTTATCTTAATTACTCCATGTCAAATGCAACTGCATATTTGTAACCTGGTCATTCATGTGTCTGATGGTTTTATTGCAGGTTTTCAGTAATTCATCTCCTAAATCTCTCAAGCAGCTGGATTAGATGCAATTTCTTAAAAACAAGGTGCAATTCAGATTTAAGGTGACAGAGTATTATTTACTCCATCCTTTAATATCACTGTCTCTGTCACTAAATTATCTGTATTTCTAGTAGGACTATGAAGTCCAAAGTTTCCAAGAAAAGACATGACCGTAAGGGGACATTTCCCTATAATCCCTGCTTCTATCTGTTAGAATGGGATAATGTAGCAAAAAGAGGACAAATCCCCATGTTTCACTTTAGTGGTTCAATTGAAAATCAGATTATACCCTGCTTGGGGAAAACACAGATGTTTTGGGCAGAGCAAGTAAATGTGCACCCAGAAAGCTTCTTTCAACCTCAGTGAAAAAATCGAACCCTTTCTTCATTTATTGTGAAAACTTCAGTAATACCTCATAGGTCCAGCGGTCCAAAGCCCCATATGGGTTCCTTTTTGCTGGACAAACCCCACCAAATGAGACCAATTCTATGCCCTCCACCTCCCTGCTCTCCCAGCCATGGACAAAGGGCCATGAGAGGAGGCTCCTCACCGGTACCGTGGGCTTGTGCTGCTTGATGGGAGGGATGGGCGTGGCTGTGGCCGGAGGAGTTGGCACAGCCGTGCCCTGCTGGGGCACATCCGCATCTGGCCCGTACTGGACGCTGCGGTTGGTGCCGGGGCACTGGGGGAGCAGCCGTGGCACCAGGATCCCCCTGCTGCCGGTGGCAGCTCTGTTCAATGGATGCACCAGAGCAGCCAGCTTCCTCCCGGCGGCTTCCAGCTCATTCTTCATGTTGTTAAATATCACCATGGATCGTCTCTGCTTGCTGGGGTCTGGGCTGGCGCGGCTGTGCACATTGTTTTCTGGCGAGGGCTCCAGCAAGCCGGGCGATGTCTTGGGTCGGGTCTGGTAAAAGCCGGGCCGTGAAGACACACTTCTCCCAGAACTTCTCCTCCTGGAGAGGAGCGTTTCATCCCTGTCATTCTCTTCCCAAGAGGTTGAGGAGTACTCATCATCCGAGTAGTCGCCCTCCTCGGAGTGCCAGGTGTCGCTCTCGGTGTCAGACAGCACAGCCCTGCCCCTGGCGTGCCCGCAGGAGCTGTCGGCAGCGCTCAGGCTGATGGAGCGCCGCACCGCCCCGTCCCGGCCCCGCCCGCCGCAGCTCTCGGCGGCATCCACCAGCAGCAGCCAGCACGGGGGAGCCGTGGGCACGACTTCCGAGGTGACTCGATGGCGGGAGGTTTGCTGCTGGGAGGCCACCTCCACCCAGTACAGCACTTTCCTTTCCAGAGAGAAGTCGTGCTGCAAAGAGAGAGAAGCAGCTGGTGAGGACATGTGAAACCACGAGGCATGGAGCAAACCATGCACTCCATGAGGCATCTTAAGGGCCCCAGACTTCCCATACCAGCTCCTATTTCCCTGAGCATTGGATTGGGCAATGCCAGCCTCATCACTGTAGGGAATCCCCAAATTTATACTTGAAAACACCTTATCTATGAAGTTATTACTATTGTGAGTTGCACCTACAATTCTTTGGAGAAGTGTTTTATGCTTGGAGGTGCTTGTGTCATTTTGGAAGGCAGGAGTGTGCAGACATCCCAATTTTAGACAGCTGCAGAGAGGCACTGCATCCAGCTACAGGCTGCCCCCAGGATGGTGGCAGAGTTTGTGACCCTCATTAGCAGCACATGGCTGAGTCACTTCAGGGCCTCAGAAGCCACCAAGAGGGGAGCACCACCTTGGGCAGCAGCAGAACCAGCCATGGGATTCTCTAGCGGCGCCAGGGTCTCGGCTGGTCCCCAAACAGAGTTGTCATTTCCACATAGTTCAGCTTAAAATATAAGTGTGTTTGTGACTGAAAACGGAGGGTTTTCCTGGAACAAACAAGCCTTGCCCGTCCCAGAGCTCTCCAAACAAGGTCTCCTCCTGACAGGCAGGCAAGTACATTCACAGCCCAGGAATGCTGTTTTTACTGTTCTTGCCACTTGGGTCAGCTGTGGACCCAAATCAGCCTCCCTAGGAAAACAACCTCACATCCCTCCATAAGGATTTGGCTGGACCGGCAGCACAATGGCTTGGCCTCTGAGGGGAGCATCAAATCATCCTCAAATAGGGAGAAATACAGGGGGTGTGTGTATATCTATATATGTATATATAGATATATAAACACTACCTATATACTTCCAGCACAAGTAGTATTGCCTGCTTATAGCTGGTAGATTTATTGGTAAATATTTAATAAATATTATTAATAAACGAGACAGTGTTAATTCCAAAGTAGAAAATAACCCCAGAGCAGAGCATGAAGTTTGTTCTCCTACCCTAGACTTAAAAACTTAACCCTCCTGTTTGGAAAGGACTTTTACAAAGCAGCTCCAAACCAAGCCCATCATCACTACCACACACCACAAATCATCCTCACCTCCTCCCAATACTGCTGCAAACCAGCCAGTGAAGAGATCAGTCAGGTGGTTTCCCTTCCCCTCTTCCATGAGGACACTGCTGACATCCCTTTGAGCATCCCCCAGCGGTGACCCGGGTGTGAACTCACCATGGTGCTGATGAGGATGTCGGCGCAGTCAGGGAGCTCAATGTCCGGGGCAGTGACTAAAGTGATTTCTCCCTCTGAGTCCCCACTGAGGCTCATGGCTGTCCGGAAGGGAACTTCATCCAGGTAGTTCATTGCTGCTGCCTGATTTCTTGCTGCTGGAGGGAGGGAAACAGAAACTGTAAGAGGGGGGACTATCATCTCTTAAGTTAGCTGGAAGCAGAAAAATATAAGCTGTTTCAAGTGCCAGCTGGGTAAAAAAGATTGGCAAAATCTTTATTACTGACACCAGGAAGCTTTGTCTGAACTAACCTTTGCTATTCTCAGCTTGAGCAGAGGACCTGACCAAATTTACAGCTTCCTTTGGCAGAGAACCTGAGCATTTTTGTCCTCCGTGCTTGCCCTGCTGCTTCCCATTCCTCCTGTCTCCCCCTCTCCCTCTGGTGCCATTGCACACTCCCTTCCCCAGGCTGGGGACACCTTACAGGTCTCCCCTGTCTGTACAACCTGTGGTGACAGATCTCATGCACGTGGCCTTGTGCTGCTAAGCCATCACATGGAGCACCCTGAGGGAGCTGGGGTGAGGGCATCCCTTAGGGCACTGCAGCAGTTTACTGGGAGCCAGGCAAGCTTTGGAATTAGGAGGATGTCAAACAAGCCATTTTTGAAATTAGCTTTTAGGAACCAACCATTCATTTTAAGTGTGGAGATGGTTTTAGATCAGGAATTGTAGGGGAGAGAAAAATTGCTCATGAATTGGGAATGCTGTCAGAGAAAATATTACTTCAAGTGTCACCAAACTCTATCAATGTTACTAAAAAGCCATTACATACTGCATGAAACCTCAAGCTTTCAGATTCCCAGTGATGACAGTGTGTAAAATCACTTCTTTTACAGATTATAAACTGTTAGGAGCTGGTAGCCAGTCTTCCAATGAATTCTGATGTGCCTGCTCATCCCAAAGTCCTCAGCACTCATCCTCAGGTCACACTGTAAATACGTATGTGACATCCCTAAGTGCTTTTCCCAATTATTTTTTTCCTTTAAAAACAAACAGCTTCTATGACAACAAGAATAACATTTCACTAAAACAAAATATGCAGAAGAATATACACAAGGATGACTAAACTGCCTATTTAAAGCAAAAATAGGAATCTATAATGGGAGATGGGGTTCAGAGTAGTTTCCTGTCTTGGCAAAGGACTCACAAAGAGCTTCCAGGCCAAAGAAAGTGACACACATAATCAACATGCACAATCACTCGGTGCCACTCAGACAGTTGTACCAGAATGACAACAGGGTTGTCACTTTGGCTGCTTACACCAGGAGCCTTTAATGCCTCTGCACAAGCCCCTAACGAGCTTTGTGCTCCTGCACATGTCCTGCCACTAACATGCGACACAGACAACGTGTTGGGATCCCACACAGAGCCAGGCCATCTGCTCAGCTTAAGAGGGCTCAGCCTAAGGGACAACCCACGTCAGCACTGGCAAAGGTGACGCCTGAAAACATCTGCAAGGGGAGCCACCTTCCCTCAGCTTTCTGCTGCTCCTTGAGCAGCTCCTGCATGCAAGTGGGGCAAACCTTCCCTGCAGCTTGGGCTGTAAACTGGCTCTTCCCAAAATTCTAGGCTGCTGAGGAAAGCAGTGGGTCAGTATGTCACCCAGAATGGCTCCACTCAGGTTCAAATTCTACTTTAAGGGATGGTGATGGATAGTGAATGCATCTGAAGCCACAATGAAGAAAATATGAGATGATGGTACTACACCTCACTGTATTTGACTGCAAAAATACTATGCTTTAAGAGAGGCTCACATAAGTGTTAATTCCCAAAACCACAGTTTAGAAAACAAGAAGTACTTTGGGGCAGGACCAATCACAACAAAAATGCTACTAGAGGACAAAAGAGGGTCAGTCATAAACACCAATTCCCACCAGAAGAGAAGTCCTGTGAGGGCTCTGACCTCATGTTCTCCCCAGCAGCCCTGCCCACTTTCACATCACAGACACTGGCCAGTGCACAAACCAGTTCACATCAGGAAGAGGATGTGCCTGAACAGCAGGAGAAACCCAACTGCACCAGGACCAGGGGAGGAATAGGATACAAATGAATCTTGGAAACTCACAGCCAACCTCTCTCTTCTTCTGAGCTACACTAAGTTTTTAAAACTTAAACACAGTGGGAAATATACTCAGAAAAACGGTAATCAAGTCTGAACATACACTTTTAAAATTAATACCCTGTGTCTACGTATTTTATGAGTTTAGATTTTAAACATTCCTCCCAATCTGTGGTTTCAATGACTTCCCACTAAAGCTATTAAATATTTTAACGCAATGTTGTTAGACAGAAGCAAATACACAGAACATTATAAAGACAGATCCTCCCCATGCATTTTCAAGCCTGATGTTTATTAGCAATATGAAGCTGTCCTTACCGTCAGATGAGCTCATGGAGCTCCCTCCTCACAGGGCAGAGAGAACAGGGCTGCTGCTTTGCTGCCTCCTTATCTACTGCTCAGCTCTTTAAATTCCTGCAGTGTCAGACAAGCAGCTGACTGGGACAGCTTTGAGATAATCAGAACTTAAGCGGCTGGCGTGTTCCATCAGACATGCTGACGGGATAAGGAGCCTAATTGTTTAAGAAGAGCATCATCTGGTCACTAAGCTGCCTGAACTTAAAGTGTTGGGTTTTGATTGGTTTTATGCAGTTGTTTTTATATTTGATCTTGTGCATTTTCAATAGGGAAGACTCCCCAGGATCTGACTCAGCCTTGGGTCTGGAGTAATGAGATGCTGGAGTGACATTAGGGATGGGAGGATGGAGGGAAGAGCAAATCAGAACACTACCTACAGAGGACTTCATGGCAATCTGTATTTTGGGGTGCTACAGGTGAGCAAGAGCTGCAAACTTCTGCACTCCTGTTCTATCAGAACTACCAGTTCATGTCTCTTACTGACAGAAACCAGTGCAAAGGTTCAGCCAGGACACTACTAACGTTACACCTGAGGCCCAAGTATTGAATGTAGGCAATGATGTGTGAATTACGCACTGTTGTGATGCCAAGAGGCAAAGCACTGGAGAGATTAACTCACTTCCCACACTCTGGGGCTAAGCAAGAGTGAGGACTGAGCTCTGGAAAGGTGCCACAGCAATCTGCAGAACAGCAAAGCTCCAAATCCATATGGCCCATGACAGTATCATGACAGACAAGCAAACAGTCCAGAACATGGAAAGCTTTGATATCAGATGTCACCTCTGCCACCTTGCAGGAGGGAGAAGTTCCTTCACACAAACCTTTTCCCAACAATTCTCTCCTCATTGGAGGTGTGTTAGATGCAAAGTACTCTAATCTCTCCCCTGGTGTGAAAACGCTTTAAACAAAAAACCCAAAAATCCATTTTTCTCTATTTGTTCTGTATAAAAAAACAACTTACAAAATAAAGCTGTGGTTTTTAATCAAATATTATAAACACGATATGTCCCTATACAAAAATATCTACATAGTCAAAACACTTACAATAGGTTAGACTTCAGATTTTATTAGATTTTTTATTTCCAGCAGGCTTACTCATCAAATTTTTATTTATTCACATGGCTGTCTGACCTATTTCACCACAACTGGGAATTTTTTCCATGTTTTGGTATCAGTTTTAGTCCACAAAAGCAAAATGTCAACAGCTGCTTTAATCAACCTTGAAAAACCCTGTCTTGTTTGTACTTCGGAATTCGTTTAAACTTGTAATAGGTTTGTCTCTACACCCAAAAATACAGGAACTGTTTTGACAGTGATGCTTGACATGCTTCATTTAAGAAGAAAAACATGTTTACTAATGATCTCTTTTTTTTTTTTTTAATTCTTCATTTCTGAAGTTTTCATCATCCTTTATAAAGATAAAAGCCACTAAAAATAGGATGTTAATACTGGCACAAATACCACCATCAGCAATGTTCCTTTATTAAGACTGAGATTTAACAAGAACTCGCAGCTGGATTGTAATTCCACACCATGAGAGGCCTGGCTGCTCTGAGCTTGCTCAGCTATCTCCCTGCACAGTAAATCAGAAAAACAATTCTTAAACTTTTTTTCAAGATATTCCAGTAAAGACATATTCCAGTACCTGGCTGTTGAAAGAGAGGATGAGACTTCCTCTTTGGACCCTTTCATATTTACACGTAATTGTAATGAAGCAATCCTCCAACGCTGAAATAATTTATTATTAAATTATCTGACAGCAGTGGCCCAAGTGTCATTGGTGGGGAGACTCGGGAGAACCCATCCTGGAGGGATGCAGCTTCCTTCAGGGTGGTCAGCTGGCACCAAGTACTGATCCCATTCATGCCTTTAACAGAGAGAGTGTTGTTTGAGAGGAGAGCTGGGATTAATTTGGTGGTAAGATTTATTATATACCCACACACGTTACTGATCAATACAAACCCCACAATACTTGTACTCTTAAACTTATTTTTCAAAAGACAAATGTGAAAATTCAATGTTCTGGTATTAAATGGAATGGTTATGCATGGAAGTGCATTATGCCTCACATGGGCATCTGTTGGATATGACTCAAGCAAGAAACTTGAAAAAAACAGAACAATCCATTGCATAACCATATTTGGAAGCTGACAAACCCAAAGGGGCACTGAATTTACAATTGCAAAAAACAGTGTTTGCCATCTCTAATGATAGAATACTTTCTTTGATTTTACCTGATCTGGATTAGAGCTGCTACAGAATGTTCAGCTTGTAAGTAGTAGTCTCTGAAAGGCTGCAGTAGATGGGCCAGTGGGAATTCAGCTATGAAAACACAGACACAGAAATTGTTTAATAATCCAGAAAAACCTTCCATTCTAGTGTGTCTCAGAAGCCCCACATTTGCAAAATCATTAGCTACTGCCCAGCTGCAATCTGAATCAGGTCCCTAGGTAATAGATGAAGGAGTTTACATGTTACACATCTCCTGGTCCGTACCACAGTGGTCAGAGGAAAGCCAAGACTAGCAAAACTTCCTGCCTCCACTATCTAAAAAAGGGGAACATACAGACACTTTACAGATTACCCGAGTCACACTTACCAAAGCACCAGACTAAAGCATCTACTGGGTTCTGGAAGTCTTCAATCTATTATGTTTATTCTCACTTCAGTTTAATCTACAACCTCTTCTTGCAAAACATTATGAAACCAGCTTGAGATGTGCTGCAGTCCACCTCGAAGAGCTTAACAGTTCCTCTTACACCACAGGTATTAACAGCACAATGCTTATCCCCCATTCTCAGACCATTAATTATTCCAATGGATGATTCCTTTCTCAACTTAGATCTGTGCCTGCATTTCAAATCCAGTGTCTGTGAGATGGGGATGTGATGTGAAAAAATACTGTTAAGAATAGGATGCAGAATTTACCTGGATCCCCAAACAGTTTGGAATCCATTTCCAGTTTCTGCTGTAGTAGTTTTTCCCTTTCTTTCTTCTGTTTCTTTTCCATTTCCCTCTTCCTTTCCTCCTCCTGTTCTCCCTCCAGCATAACCCTTAATGCTCTTTCCTCAGCTTCATACAGTTCTGTGCGAGTTTTGAGCAATGTTTTGAGACTCTCCACCTGATTTTCAAATGCTTCATCTGCTGAAGGAGGTGGACAAACACCTGAACAGAAAGAGAAGTGATTTTAAGCTTTCAGATTCAGAAGGGGGTTTGATATCAGACTTGAGAGCAGAGCTGGAAAAATTTCAGAGGAACATGAGCTTAACCTTGTTAACAGACAGAATTCTTACAAAAATAATCCTTCTTCCAGAAAGAGCCTGGAAACACAACCACTGAATTCAGCATTTTGTACCGATTCTTGTAATTAAAATCACAATGAAGACATAGCTTTTTCAAGCCAGCACAGGGCACCCACATCTTATTTCCTGTGTGTGCAATTAAGAAAGCTGGGACCAATCTCATAACAAACCTTTCCTGGCAGCAGCTTCTTTCCTCAGCTTCCGAAGCTTTTCCAACCCGCGCAGGACGTCCATCATCCTCTTCGTATCTGCTTGTTTCTTCCGCACTTCAGCCAGGACACTGTCAGCAGCAGCCTTCAGCTCTTGTTCCTATGAAAGGAAGGAAAAAACCAGATGAAATGTGTGAAATATCCCTCCAAGATAAGAATCAAATGGCGCTTTCAGAAATAAACAAAGCACTGGTGAGCACAGTGACTTTACAGTAACAGCAACAAGTTAAGCCAACTATCCAGCCTTGCCTTTTTTATGAAAAAAAGGCTAAAACACTACAGACTTCAGAAAAAAAGACTAAAACACTACAGACTTCAGAAAAAAGAATGACACGGGACTCGTAATTCTGGGCCAAATCACAGAATCAAGGAATTGTTAAGGCTGGAAAATATTATCAAGTCCATCTGTCAGCCCAGCATCACCATCATGTTCACCACTAAAGCATGTTCTCAAATGCCATATCCACACATTTTTGAACACTTCCTAAATGACTTATGAATTATGAAAACCTGAGAGTCTTTAACCCCAGAAATTTAGGGTAAATATTCCACAATAAACAGAAACCATCCCAATTCCACAGTTCTGCAATTAAAGACCATTAATCTGCCACAGTCTGACCACAAATCCTTCCTCAGCAACTGCCCTGGACCATCCCAGCAGCACACCAGCAGAAAGGGAGCTCTTTAGCCAAAAAAACAGCAGAAAGATGCCTACAGCACTTCCCAACAAGTCTAATTGGAGGTGGTATTTTTGCTTTGGAGATGTTTCATTTCCCCATGAGAGAAAAAAAACTTGTAAACCACAAGCTTTAGAAAAAAAAAAAAAAAAAAAAAGCAGGAGGCAAGGCTGATGGATACTGAAACAGCACTGCCCACTACACGGGTAGCTGTGAGCTGTGTGGACAGGCTGGCACTTGGAGCCACATAGGAAAAACCTTCAAGAGTTCAGAAACAACTTCAACCCCAGTTTCGTGTCAAGGCCTAGAATATGAAGATGTCATAACCGAGATGCCCACCAAGCCTTCCAAGCAAGAAGCAGGGCTGCAGGCCGTGGAAACAGCACGGTCTCAGTATGCTGCAGCCACGCAGGGGCACCCACTGCAGCGCGGGGGTCACAGCCAGGCGCGGGGCAGGCACAGCCCGCCCTGACCCCGCCACCGGGTCACCCCTGCTCCGCCGCGCTGTCCCGGAGCTCGGGGAGAGGCAGGCCCAGGCACAGGGACCGTACCCGGTTCTTCTCCTCCACCTCCTGGATGCACTTAGCCCGCCACTGGTCGATCTTGGCCTCCCGCTCGGCGGCCCGGGCGGCCTCCTCCTCCTTGGCCGCCCTGGCTTCGTGCTTCCTCCGCTGCAGGCGCAGCCTCCTCTTCCTCGCCCTCTCGGCCTTCCTGCGCAGCGCCTCGCCGTACCCGGGCTCCCGCAGGGGCCGCACGATCTCCCGCAGCTCCCGCAGCGCCGCCTCCGCCTCCTCCCGCGCGCGGGCCCAGCCCGGCTGGTCGCCCTCGCCCTCGCAGCGCCGCAGGGCCCGGCAGAGCGCCGTCACCCGCGCCACCCGCCCCAGCGCCGCCGCCGCCACGGCCCGGGCGCTGCTGGGGCTGGCGGCGGCGGGCGGCGGCGGCGGCGGGGCAGCGGCCCGGCGGCGGCCCAGGAACTGCGACAGCCACAGCTCATCCTGCTGCCGCTGCACCGCCTCCTCCTCGGCCGCTGCCCGCGGCGGCGCCGCCGCCAAGTAGGGGACGCCCGGCGGGAAGCGCGGTCCGCCCTCACCCGCAGGCGGCGGCAAGAAGAAAGGCGGGGGTGCTACCGGCCCCACCGGGAAGGGCGCTGGGCGGACGGCGGGGCCGGGGAAGGGCGGCGGGAAGGCGCGGAAGGGCGGCGGGAGGCGGCTGGGGAACGGCGGCGGCTGCGCCATGATGCCGCGGCATCCCCTCAGCGCGCCGCCATGACACCGCCCCCGCCCCGCCTCCGCACAGCGCCGCCTGGCGGCCGGGAGGACCCGCCCCGCCCGCTCTCGCCCCCTGCGAAAATTATATTCCGAAAACTACTGAAACTTAAAAAACATGTGGGGATGGCGTCAGGGATGACAACGCGCCGCTGCTTGAATATTCGCTTTTATTCAAACGCCAGAGGTGAAGTACAAACTGTAGTTACACGGCAATTTTGTTTCCTTAAAAACAGTTCTTGGTTACAGAATTCCAAACAACTTTCAAAACTAAGTTGTTGAACAGTTTCACCTAAAATGTGGTGGTTTTTTCTATCTGTTTAAAAAAGGATTTCAATTGAAGGATTCAGAATTAAAAGCTGTTGTATTTTTTCACTCTACAAAAAGGAAAGTGAAGATGCAGTTACAGATAGTTCACCACAGATTCCCATTTCAAGGGGACCAAGCTTCTAGAAATACCCTCAACTCCAAACACAGCTTTTTCTGAACCATTAGTGGATCATTTAACCTGAAAAAAAATCTGAAATCCCACGGGAAGTATCTGTTGCACCTGGCTACAACTGCATGTCACACTGCCGCTAGGGAAGAACACAAGTATCACATAAAATTTACATGACAAAAATTAGTGACAAAAATAGGGTCAATAGATTTTCTTTTCCTGACCTAAAACATCCACTAGACTGAAAAGAAGGATGAAAGTTTTATTGAAATAGTGTGAATTAAAGTTTTAGGGAAACTCAAATCCACGTTTTCACCAAAGGACAAAACAAAGTTGTGAGTGACAATTTTAATTCCTGAAACAAATCAAAAACATACAGGTCCTTTAGTGTTTTTACAAAGACTTTCCTAAAGGATTGAATTAATTTTGGTGGGGAACAGAAGAGGGAGGATTGCTTGCTGTAAGACTAAAAATCAAAGACAAACCCACAAGATGCAATACTAGTATTTGAGAATATAACTTAAAAAGCACTGTTGTGATCACTACTGATTACAGCAAAAATATTATACATTTACTTCTTTCATCTCTTAACATTATAAGATAGGTTGGGCAAATACCTGGCACCAAAAAACTGATGCATGATAGTTCCAATACGTTAAACAAAATGTACTATATTAGAACATTAATATTTAAAAATTTATGGCGACTTCTCATCCAAATTTAGATGGTTTTACTGCTTCCTAGGAATCTTGTTAACCCTCCGGGAAACCAGCAAATGACTGACATCACCTTCTTTCACAGTATCCAAGGTGTCTAAAGCTCCCAATGGAGACGTGAAGGGTATTATACGGTATTCAAATTACTGTAACAAACCAGTGTCACATGTTAGCAGAATCTCCCAGCAGTGTCACAAAGTGTGTCCCAGTTTTTCCAAAAGGGTTTCCTCCCCCACCAACGTAACAAGTCACTCCAGCGCCCGCTGGGTTTCACACACCAGCAGGACTAACACTGACCTGAACATAACCCCCTGTGAGCCGTACCAGGAGCTAAGATAGTTTAGATTAATTTTGATTTCCCATTTGTAGAGTAACATTATTGTTAAATCTAACTATTGGCAGCACCTGTGCTGCTGGTTTATTTTCTGGCAAGAGCAGTGCAGGTGCTGCTGCATGTGCTATACATTTTAATTGAACAAGTGTAATATACAATTCATATTTGAACATTATGCCATCCCAGTCCACACTCTGTCCATCAAATCAATGTGATGCTGCAATAAAATACACGATCTGATTTAGCTAATGAAGCTCCTCATCACGAATTGTATCCGAGCCAGATCCGGTGCCTTTAGCATCAGGCTGCAGCCAGAAGCAATCGTAAGGAAAGAACCCAGTGAGCTTTTTGCAGGTGAGAGTTCTGACAGTGTTTAATGGTTTGCAGCATCTGCCTGTCGAGGCCAGCCTTCCTCCTCCACTCCAGAGTCATACTCCTCTTCTGATGAATCCTTGGTGGGAGCCCTAGGATTGAAAGGAAGGATCAGATACCTCAGAGGAAAAACACAAGAGACACTTTGCATAGCTTCTGACAAACATGTCACATGCACAGTGCCCCGTGACAGAAGTTTTGACCTGATCTGGAAATGCTGCTGTGCACATTTGCAGTGCCACCAGAACACAGGCTCATTTACTGAATTCAATTAGCCTTCTGATTTTTAGTAAGTTGTTTGATTTAATCAATAAATTTAGTATTTCTATACAAAATCACTTCAAGCAACCATCAGTGTAATATTTTTCACTACCTTCAGCAACACAAGGCTGAGCCAAGCTTCAGCAAAAAGTGCTGGAATGAATAATGTACCTCATTGGAGAAAGCCACTCAAACAACAGTGTCAGTGATAGAAACCAAGACCTGAAATTTGGGAACTAATATTCTAACCAGTTTTAACCTGACCCATTCTCTCTCAATTCCATCCTTCATTCACTGAACTGTTGGATTTTTTTTTTTTTTTTAATGCAGATTTGTCCAGTGTTTTCAACATTCCACATCATTACCATACTCTTCTTAACATTAAATTGATTATTTCAACAAGAGTTCAGCAAATCAATAGATGTGCCTTTGTAGCTCTCCACTGCTGCAAGAGTAATGCAGAAACCTGTTGCAGCCTGGAGTTTGTAGCAAAAACCCCACATCAGTGGTAAAAAAGTAGAAGAAAGTAAGTTTCATTTAAGAAATTTCAGTATAGTCACAACTGAATTTCAAGTTTTTACTGTTACCTTAAAATTTACTTCCATTTCTACAGGTATACACACACAAAAGTAATTTCACATATGTTTATTTTAAAATTTCTGTTTAAAAAGAAAGTAATACAAATCCAAAGTCACTAGGACAGAACAGGCACTAATTCATCAGTGTACAATATACAGAACATTGAATCTTTTTTAGGTTCTGTGCATGGATTTGTGCTTATTCCATCAGAATACCTGTCTAGTTGTATTATTGGTCTGTTCTGCTACTTCTGTTACCATTTTACCTAATGTATCCTGGCTCTTTTTTGCCTTCTACCACATCTTTGTCAACTTCCACACATACGATGTCAGAATTGGGCACTTCAAACATGGGCTCCAGCAGCAGCTTTTCCTACAAGAAAATAGAGGGAAAAATATTTCTGTATGCCCTCTTCTATATAAACAAGTCATTTTCAGAGCTAGAGAGTCTTCTTGGAAGAACTCTGAATATTCACAGCTTTAGGAAGACTTACTGTATCCATGTAAGGGCCAGAACTAAGTGTGGTTTTCACTGGAGATGGTCAGTATTAGTTCTATACACACAAATCCAGGAAGCTTCATTTATTGCTTATAAGACTTAATTTACTCACCATTATAGATCGAAGACCTCTGGCTCCAGTTTTTCTGTCCAGGGCCAGTCTGGCTATAGCCTTCAATGCATCTTCAGTTACATTTAATTCACACTACACAGAGAAAAAAATGGGAATTTCACTTAATCATTTCATTACAACTCAGCCTGTGGAGTTCAAGCATTACTGAAAACAACACTGTATTTATAAACAGGAGCACCAAAGAGTCATCAAATAAGAATTCCAACCTTATCCATGCTGAACAGTGCCTGGTACTGCGGAACCACGGCGTTCCGCGGCTCGGTGAGGATCCGCACCAGCGTTTTCTCATCCAGGCTGTGCAGAGGAACCACAACAGGCAAACGTCCCACAAATTCAGGAATCATGCCAAACTCGATGAGATCTCTGGCTTCCACGTGGCGCAGCAAGCGATCCTTCTCCTCAATATCTTCCTGTGGGTCAGACTCTCCGCTGATATTGGCAAGATCAGCTGCTGCTGCAGCCCTTCTGCCTTTCCCCATGTTAGATGGTGTCCCAAATCCTAGGTACTGCAAAACAAACGTGGTTCTGCTTAGACAAGTGGAATAACTGAGTTGTCTTGATGTAAATAAATCACTTTTCGTGAGTATTAAAAAATCTACAGTGACTGATTATGTCATTATGTACTAATTAGAGCTCAAGAAACTACTTAGAGTAAAATTAGACCCCTTGCATACCATCAGTTTCTTTAAAAACTGAATTTCCTTAGTGAGGGGTTAATACATCAGCACAAGAGTAACTTTTTCTTAAAATAACAAAGGTTATCAACATGTTCTGGTCATTTTACAAGTACCAGTGACACTTCCTAAGTGAAGCAAATGCAGGCAAGTTTACTTACATGGGAAGCTACACAAATTAACATGAACAATAAATCGAATTTCAGTGACTCCTTTAGTGTTAGAGACAGGGAGCACATTTTGTCAGAATGCTGCAGCCAAAACCCTGAACTCAGACTCTAATCTACAAAACAGTGAACTGCAGGACCAGGTATTTTAAGATGATGATGGCTTTTAGCACCATTTGCTGAAATAAATAAATTTAATGTGTTTACAAATGCATCAAGAGCTGTAAAAGTCAGCACTGAGAACAGTAATCAAGATGATGATTTTTCAGCTCAGATACAGCCTAATGCACTCACTTTTTCATTTTTCCTCCTGCTGATAATTCTGTCAAGACCATTAAAAGCACCAGAAGCTACAAACAGGATGTTTGTTGTGTCAACCTGCACCGTTTCTCCACGTAGTTTTCGAGAATTCTTTTCTGGAACGTTTACTATTGTGCCTTCAAGTAATTTTAACAAGCCCTAAGGAAAGAAGAAATAAACAATAAAAAAATTCCATTGTGTAGCATCATGTAAAAGGGCACACCATGATATGCTCATTTATTCACAAATACACTTGTATTTTTTGCTCCCTTATGCTTTTATAGTAATACTAAGTGTCCAAATGAGTCGGTTTTCCCTATGAGACAATCCCACTCAAAGACAAAAATGTTCCTTTAATGTGGCTCCCAAGAACATTATGCATATAATGATCAGCTGCTTTAGGAGTTTTATTTAAATGGGAAATGCTACCCAGAGGAAAGACGTGTCTTCTGAAGGTGAATAATTAAGGAACTGAAGAACTATGAGTCCATACATTCCTGTGCTGTTTGACATGCCAGGATCCTATTCCTGTTCACTCAGGAATTAAAAGCACTCCATGGAAGTACTTACCTGTTGAACACCTTCTCCCCCAACATCCCGTAACTGATGGATACCAGGAACACTGCCAATCTTATCTACTTCATCCAGAAAAACAATTCCTGCAGTTAATGGAAATGGGTTTAAAAAAGACCCTACTTAAAAAGAGAAGCAAGAATTTACAGAGAATTTAAGATTTGAGAGAGCAGCAGTCAAGTCTGACTTCTCTGCAAAAACATGTAATTTTGTCCAATTATTTCTTTTCAGGTTTATTTTGATTTAAACTTTGGGTACATGCAGCAGGAACACCAATTTCAGGAATACTTGTGTTCTCAAAAGCTTAGAGCACTTCAACAAAATTAAGAGCCTCTGAAACACACATTAGAAGTTTACCTTGCTGTGCTTTTTCTATGTTGTAGTTGGCATCTTGCAGGAGTTTTGCAATGACAGATTCAATGTCTTCCCCAACATAGCCAGCTTGAGTCAAGGTGGTACAATCACAGATAGCAAAAGGGACATCTAGGCATTTAGCCAGAGTCTGAGCCAGCAAGGTTTTACCTGGTGAAATAAGAGCTGCATGTCAGAACTGCCACACACTTCTCGTAGAGCACACAAACCCAAGGACTTGGACAGCAACTTTTAACAAGGGTGTGTGGTGACAGGACCAAGGGGGATGACTTAAAACTGAAAGAGGGTGGGTTTAGATGAGATACTGGGAAGAAATCCTTCTCTGTGAGGGTGGGCAGGTCCTGGCACAGATTGCCCAGAGAAGTTGTGGCTGCCTCATCCCTGGAAGCGTCCAAGGCCAGGCTGGACAGGGCTTGGAGCACCCTGGGATAGTGGAAGCTGTCCCTGCTCATGGCAGGGGTGGAACAAGGGGATTTTTAATGTACCCTCTGACCCAAACCATTTAAGGATTTGCCACAGGATCATCGTTACTCTTATTAGACATTCTGAATCATATCAGCATCTTAATATAAGAATATTTTCCAAGGGAGATAAGCTTTCATAAGCAGTGGTTTTTACATCAGCAGGCTGTATTTAAGGCAGCTTGAAATGCATACAGTATCACAAAACCACACAATATAAAAACCATAATACATGTACTTGCAGAGTTTAAAGATTAAATAAATCAGTAGTCCTTTGCAGACACTCAGGGTGCAGTGCAAAGTCCAATTGCTCCTGCTTTGAAGTTGGGAAGAAACAGAATTAAAATATTGTTTAGTGAATGTTCTCCCAAAAAGTCTGCAAAATGCCATCACTTCAGCACAAACACTCCCAAGTTTTATGAACATACAAAATAATCTCTTTCCAACCCCCTGCAGCTAACCTGTCCCAGAGGTGAAACAGCACTAACTGCAGCATCTCAGCTTGCCAGCTAAAGCAGAGGAACTATAAATGCATTTTATTTCAGCTTAGTCAAAGTGGAATCTTTTATTCAGTCAATAAATATAGGCATTAAAAAGAAGAAAAACTACAGGTCATTTCTTCTTAAGGCCACTAGCTCAGTATGTTAACATGGCATGAAAGCACTGGAATCCCTATTTGAAATTCACAGTTTAATTTTTTATAAACCAAATCTGAAAAATCACAGAAGAGGAAAATCACTCATTAACAACAATTCCATTAAAAATAGGACACCTATAGAAACATGCAGCTATATACCTGATCCAGTTGGTCCAAGCAGCAAAATATTACTTTTTTCAAGTTTAATGTCATCATTGGGTGAATCTAGTACTTCTCCTCCCCGTTTTTCCTGAGGTATCTGCTGGTTCATTTGTTGCTGCATTGATGCTCCCAAAGCATTACCGTGTGGACTGATTCCAGCAATCTGCAACAGTTCTGAAGAGAACAATAACAGCACTGTTTGAGCACCAACAAGGTCTGTCACTACCTTAAACATACAGTAACAGCTTGGTTCTTCTGCAAACCTAGAATTCTCTCTGTACAGAAGCTTACAGAGAGGAAAGTAACAGAAATGCAGCACACTTATTACACAAACAGGAGTTCCAGTCATACTTTGCAGAGGCATATAGGAGAAGAATTTCCAATGGCACAGTGGATTACCTAAAAGTATTGCTCTACATCTACAAGCAAGATAAATTTTCAGTCCTTACAAACTTACTCATTTAAAATGTGATTTCTTATATATATTTTTTTAACATGTGAGAAGAAATAAACCCAAGCTGTTGATTTCCATGAAAAAATACAAGCACTGGACTTCACCCAACACTTCAAACTAGCAGTCACTGAAGACTGCTCTCCATAAAAGTAGGTATTGCAGAAGAGGACATGAGGAGAGGGTTCACTTACTTGTAAATCTGTACTCATCCTCCCGTCTTCTGATTTCTAATTCTAAGAGAGAGGATGAAAACAGTCATAAAAAAGTAAGTTTATAAAAGCTTATAAATTCTCCACCTCTTGCCCTCTTCTGAATACATCTCATCACTGTCTATGAATGTATTCCTAACAAGAAACCCCCACAAGAGTTATTTTTATTGCTGTCAAAATTAACCCAAAACCCAAATTGCATGTTTGTAAAATGCCAGCAAGTCATCTACTTCTAAAAACAACAACAATCTAATACCTCTAATTAGATTTTTCGCTTTAAAACCAATTATAGAAGGGAAAAAAATGAAATAATTTTGGTTTGAAGAGGCTTCCCTAAGCTCTCCCTGGGTGTTACCATGCAGGCCTTTGTTGTAAAACAGAACTGTGAAATATGTAAACATTCACTGTCAGTCTCTCTGGGTATGGACCATGTTATCTCCCCGGGGAGGGTCAGGAACTTCCTGGTGCCAGGTACAGAACTGCTCTTACAATTACCAGAACAGCAACTACTAATGTCCCTCTTCATTTAAAATACTTCTTTAAGTTAATTCAAAAAACAAAGAAGGTGTCTGTGACAACTTTTGCAAGACAGAACAAAACACCTTAAAAAAAAAAAAAAAACACCCAAGGTACACTTTGAGTCAGAGATGGTAACTTAATCCTACTTCTAAAAATAAATTGGATCAACATAGCTACACACGTGCTCAGCAGGGAAAGTACTGCCAAGAGTAACTACATCTACACCTGCTAGATATGGAACAATACTGTGGTGACCAGCAGATGCTGCCAGCAGGAGCAAGGGAAGTTAGAAATCTAAGTACTCATCAATTTACCTATGCAAAATACCACCTTCCTGATCTGCATTGTTGCTTGCAGATTAAGCAGCAGATTTAGCCTTAAGTAGTAAATGAGATTAGAAAGAAAAAATTAGGAGACTCACTTTAGAAAGTTAAAGGAGAATACCCTATAACATGTATCAGTAAAAAGGGCTAAGCATTCAATATGGTAAGCACCATAAATCTTCTGATTACCATTTAAATAAATCTCAAGTTAGGGCCCTGAAACAGCAATTTATTTGACCAGAAAAATACCAAATATCATACAAACCTCTTGGTGTTAAAGAAGTCTGTTTCTCAACTTCTGCTTGCTGTCTCAGGTTAGATGGGATATTATTGTAGATTCTCTTGTAATGATTATACACAGCAACTGAAAGCACCTTCTTGGCAAAACACTGACCAACAACGTATTTGTCGAGGTAGTTGTAAATCTGAAAAATAGCTTAATCTTAGTAACACTTCTAAATCATCTTGCAGCAGAAAAGGAAAAACAGTATATTGTGCCAAAGATGGACTTTGGTCTGAATTGTTACAGACTTGAGAAACAAAAACTAGTATTCAAAATAAAAAACATATTCCTGTTGACAAGATTACTTTAAAAACGTGATGCTTACACATTCATATCGTGTCTGTCAGTTCTGCCCTACTAATATGTAAGCCCATTGCCATTTTCAAATTTTTAAGAGGAACAGAAATTTTAAGAACATTTAAAAAGAGGCCTAACAAGGAGCCATGTGCAGGTTCAGAAACCATTACAGTCCACCAGGAACTGAGAAACATAAAAGACTTCCTCACTAATCTCCAGATGGAAACCAAATGACTTTCAGAAGGACCACGGCCACCAGTTAAACAGCTACAGCTCTCATCCAAACCCACACCAAATAAAAGGCTCTACAGCTACAGAAAGAAGCTGCTAAAATAAGGATACAGGATGCAAGGCCAGAGTGAGAAAGAAAAGTTACTATGGTTGGTGAGGGCTGAGGCCAGCCTCAAGGTCACAGGAGAAAATGAGGTCACAAGACAAAGACAGAGGAAAACAAGCTCCAATATCTTTATTGGATCTACTTGTTCCCTTTATCAGTGCTCTGCTGGGTCACACAGCTCACAAAGGTTTAATCTTCAGCTAATCATCTTTATTGTTTGCTGCTCTGTCCCAGCAGCCCATTACACACCTGATGCAGATTAAGGGAAGCATTTCTCCATGCTGCAACATAAGGGAACTCTGGGTGGAATTAAGAACTTACCTTTTTCGGTGGAGGTGGTGGCTTCTGCTGGAATGCCAATTTCACAGCTTCTGCTGCTGACTCGGGCTCTTTAATGATGCTCTTTTTTGTGTCTGCCTCTGACAGGACAACAAAAAAGTGGTGACACTTCTCACACTTCACAAAACGGGTGGAAGCTGCAGAAAAATTCAAACAAAACAGTAAGAGAAATTGCTTCTGTCTAGTTCATCACACAGGACAAGCACCAGCTACTCTCTTTACCAACACTTCTCCCTAAGATAATTTAAAAACTATTGGCCTACGAAATTTGACACAGAGAACACAATTTGCCCCAAAGAAATCACAGTGCTGGGCAGTAAACAGACAATGGATTAAATATGAAATTCTTTTTGATACTTATGCAGTAGCATCACACTCAGGGAGAGGACACCTTGCACTTCTGAGAGAGACAAAATTAATGAAGGCTTTAGCTATTCAGAAAACGTTCCTAACTCTCAAACTGACAGCAAGATAAAATACTGTGGTTAGGCACAGACTAAAGTGCAGGGAAGCAGTCTAGAATATCAAAGACAGGAGGGCTCTGGCAGGTCCTGCTCTCTACATCCCACTGGCTTTGGAACACTCTGGATCAGCCCAAGTCACCCAAGCTCAGGAGCACAGGGGGGTCACCCCTACAAGAGGCAGCTGTGGTATGCAACAAACCATCAAGGACTTTGATGTTTTGCAAGATCTTCTGCTTATTTATTTTTACTGCCAAGACTAGAACAAATCTCTTTGACATTCCAAAAGCTAAACCCTCCTACCGCTGACTTAGTGAACTATGTCTTAAGAAATTTGCAAAGGTTGGTTTCATAACCCTGAAAATGAGAACCTGCATTGCTTTTCTTTTCCTCTGGCAAAGCAAAGTTGAAATAATAAAAACAGACAGTAGAGAAGAATAATAAAAATAATTCAGAATATATCCTTTCTAGCCATATTACTATGCTACTAAATGTAAATTATGAGCAATAGGATAGATTTAAAGGAAATACACTATTAAATGCATTTAATCAAAAGGAAAGTAAATGTAGAAAAACAGCCCTGTGAACACTTAAATGTCAGAACTGCTAAAATCACAAAAAGTTTTTAGAAAGTGGCTTGAACACTGTAGCACCAGCTGACTGTAACAACACCCTCTAGCAATAAACAAGCTGCTTATTTATAACTTCTTGTCTCCCATAGGACTGGCGTCAGCAGAAGAGGAGTGGGTGGGGTTTTTCTTACCATTAATCCCACCTTATACCTGGATAAGCAAGACCAACAGATTACTTTAAGAATGTAGCAACTAATTCTGTGACCAACACAGCTTTATTAACTTTACTTCAAAGAAATTCTGTGCAACAGCCTGACAGTTCTCCTGGTGACCTTCCAAATTACTGTTATCTGCCACATGGGAATGTGATGGAAATCCACTTGTGCCAACCCATTCCTCTTATGTAACTATTATTTAGCAACAATATTGTAGGTGGGAAAAAAAAATCCCAACCCAACCTTTCTTCCAGGGCTCACTGAAAAAACCTCTGATATTCGTGATAACTACACTGCCATGAGGACATGCCTGTTCTTCTTCCTTATACAAGGTTTATTTAGGATAGAATAGCCATGGAAATGATTGGTCCCTTTCTAGATCCACATGAATGATTTAGAAAAAAAACCAAAACAAGGAGTGGGCTGTAAAAGTACTATAGGGCATCTTTAAAACTTCACTAAAAAAAAAAAAAAAAAGGAGTTGTAGGCAACTTTGCTAATCCTAAAATACTGGCATGTTCTCATATGTTCTTTTAGCAAACACATAAAAGCACAACAAAGAACACTCATGTCAAATTACCTCCCTGTCATTAAGATGTCTGCCAATATTACAGTGTGCTAAAATGCAAGTGCTGTTTTTAATCAGACAACATTGCCACAGAGGCTGCATTAGCAAAGGCATTTCTAAAGCCTGTGTGAGCTGACCTTGCCAAAAAGAAATGCAAGGTTTTTAAAAAATGTACAGGAAACAGAAACAATCAGAGGATTAAACTGTAGGGTTGAGATAATGGGCTACTATCACATTGCTTTAAGGTGAAAAAAAAAAAAAACAAACCAGGAAAAAAAATAGCAGGGAAGCTTCTGAGTGTGTACAGTAGCAGGGAAGTGCTGCTTTGGAGGATGGAGTAACCTGATGGCATCAGGTGGAGACAGTAAAAGCAGCATCCAGATAAGGCTTCTTATGTCAATCAGCTTTACAGCTATTGGATTTCACTCCACATCTGAGGATCAAGTCTTATTTCACTGATCACAAACTCTCCTCACAGACTTTCACAACCCAAAACAATACAGGAACTGCTGAGAAAGAAGATCAAAGCAAAATTACTTTTTGTTTGCCTCCTATTTTCTCTTCACTGTTAATTACTGGAAAACCATTGCCAAGCAAATCTTTCTGCACAATTTGCAGATACAAAGTGAAGCTTCATCAAAAAACAAATTCCACTGGAAAACCAGCCTGTTACACTGCCACTCAGTGGCAATTGATTTTCTAATGAACATGGCCTTCATTCAGTATTTTGTTTCCCTACTTCTCTCAAAATGACTGCAAATCTAACATTTAAACTGAAACAAATACTAATTGCATGTTTTCCTTTGGTTTTAGATATTTATTTAAGGCTCTGCAGGTTGGCAATTCAAACCAACTGTGCAAACTCATAATTTTTCCTGGCTAAACAACAACAAATGCTTATCCAAAAAATTCAAGTTACAGTAGGCTTAATACAACTTGCAACCCATTTATTTTGGGCAAATTGGATGGATTTATTTTTCTTAGGGTTTTTTTTTTTTTTCAAATAAATTTTAAGATAATTAGAGTTTCTCTTTTCCAGCTGCTTACAGAGTGGTTGGGAAGAGGTGTGCTCAAATTAACCAACTAATCCAGAACAGTACAAGTCCAGAAAAAACTTAGCAGGGCTCACAGGAACTTTGGAAAAAAGTGGGTTTCCAGTCCCAAGCTGTTTACAGAACCAGTGTTATTCTGATGCTGCAGCTCAAGTGGGTTCATTGGGAATTTCAGATTGCATCTATCAAGATACATTCCCCCATAGTGCTGGTATGAATAAATCCTGTTCCCAAGGCAGTTTCCAGACGTGCTTAAGTGTTCCCAGCAACACTGACAAAACACTAAATCACATCCCTGCTTTCCAGGGAATGTTCTGGGACAAGGCTTGAATGGTATTTCCAGATAAAAGCACAAACTCCAATACCAATGGAAACACAAAAGTGAAGTGAGAGAGTTCCAAAAACATATCTGCCTGCTCATGAATCACAAGAAGGTAAATGAGATTAAAAATCCTTGGACCTGTTTCCAACCACACCTAGTCCATGGAGAGACCTCACTGAACACCAGACAGGATCATATTTCTAGTTCCATGAACGAGTGCCAGGTTTTGCAGAATACCTTGTTGCCTATAGTTTCAAACAAACTGGAAAAACAACCTTATTTTTGGGAGGGAAAAAGTAATTGAGGACTGATTCTTCTTCTAACATAAATAAATATATTTTTGTGATTACAGACCTGTCTTGTGATTCATGACATTTGATCATTTAAAAAACTATTTTATAGGAGTAGCAGCAAATAACATATCCACTCATTATTTTTGCCAGCTGTTATTTTAACAACTGCTGAACATATTTATGCTGACTTTGTCTTAAGCCTCTTAGTGCACAAGTCTGATTATGGCTTGATACTTCCTCCTTGAGCCCCACCAACTAACAATGGGTACTTGCTTTCTGACAAAAGTTTTTGTTTTCTAAACTGCTCTCATTAGTGCTGAAATAAGGTATGAAATGTCTTCAAGTCTGATAGCACCTAAGGCATAAATGGCATTAATTTGGATTATACTTCCCACAGAAAAAAAACCCAAAAAAACCACCCAGAAAGCAAAACAAAAAACCCCAAAAAAACCAAAGGTAGCAATTGCTGCTGGAGAACAGACATTTTGGATTTTCTAGCTGGACTTTGCAGTCTACTATTTGGAATGTATTATAACTCTGATTTGCCATGGAAGACTGTTCTAGTAAGCCATCTGTCAGCTACTAATTCCTCTGCTGGATAAGCACTTTGGTTATAGTACATGCAGGATTAAAGTTTTATTATTCAGGAAAGAAAGGACAGGCATTGCAAATGCACATATATAAGGTATGTACTTATATAATAAGAGACATAAAAGTATCTGTAGCTAAAATGGTATTAAATGTAAAATGCCATGAATTATTTTAAAAATGCATATTCACAGATGCTAAGTGAATTCCACTACCACATTCCCACACATCATGGGAATGACACAAATGTACCCACAGAGAAAATTAGCAGTTACACCAACAAGGCCAAATTAATCATAACAAAACTCCTGCCATCATGTAATTAGGTAGGCTAACACTTAGCTATCAGGACTATGTTAAATCACAAAGTCACACTGTGCCTATTTTAAAAAAAAAAAAAAAAATTCAGGAAAACTTACACACAAAGGTCTCCACGTGTGTGCACAAGTCCCCACACTTGGGGCAGCGCAGTTGGTTCCCTCCTTTCCCAGAGCTTCCAGAGCTTGACTTTTTACCAGCACCCTCACCAACAGATTTCTAAAAGAGATTTCCAGACATTAGGCCCAAACAATGGAGCTGGTACAGCAGGCATTTAGCAGTGTGCTTATGGAATCAAATAATTCGAAATTTGCAATAGGTGAATGACAAAGTAGCTATTGTCAGGATTTTTTTAAAGGCTTTGGAAGCTTAGAAGAATGTAACAAACAGGTAGAAATGTTTTACATTTACAAATTACTTATAAATCTGCATTTCCCAGGTCTGCCAGTCTTGGATGCCCAAGGAAGAGGTACCCAATACCTGCATTAGAGCTGCTTGGCTGGCACTAGAACACAAACAAGCTGTGTCAACTGTGTTTTAATAGTGTATTTTAATGCTTTAATGGCAGACAACAAAACAAAACATATTTGGAGAGTATTTTATTATCTCAGCTGTGTGGATTCTAAGGGTTTCTGAAGCCACAGCTCCTCTCACTTCCTTGGCAGGTGTAGCAATCTATGCTAAAACATGCATTTCAAAGTGTTGGAAATACTGCATTTTTTACTTGTATCTGTATTTATGCTTTCAAGTTATTACATTTTAGGAAACAGTAAAAATCTCTCTTCCCATTTCTAAGGCAGTTCTTCATTCTTCCAACCTGTCTTGCCTACTGACTTCTCCTCACAACCCTTTTCAAGAAAATAAAAAACCACTATTTTTTCTATCTTATTTATTTTTTAAAAGTTTAATTGCACCTTCAGAACAGACCAGTGTCACCTGGACAGTTCCTCAGGTTCACAACACACCATACTAAGGAAAAGTTATTACCTCTGAACTCTCAAGATGTTATTTGCTGACTAAAGAGCAGTTTTTTTCTCAGGTAATCATTTATCTGAAGAAGCTGTTCATTAACTATAATTATGGAGAATGACTAGGATAAAAATAGACTACAACTGACTAACAAGAGGTGAGCTCATGTCTTCACTGACCTGTCTAACTTAAATCAGTTCTAAACCCAGAAACATTTAAAATGTACTTTTAAAAAGTCTGCTTGGCTCTGATTACTACTCTTTCCTGACATCCTGAAGCCTGTTCTTGATTTATGACATTCAATAAAATTTTCAAGTTTACATTGGGCAAAAAGACAATAAAACTGGGAAAAGCATTGTGGGATGTTTACAAGGTTTATCTCCTAACAAATACACAATACAATTTATTTTTTCTTCACTGCCAGTTGCAGCAATTTGAAGGATTAGAAATGTCAGGAATTGGAAAAAGATTTCAAGATTAATTTACAGTAAATTGGTTTTTTTTAATTTAAGGAACATTTTATATAAACTATTGAAACCCCCATTGTGGAGATTACCTTGCTTCCATCTCCAGAACCATCCTTGCTTGCACCATCCTTTGAAGCAAAATATGCTGGTGTTTCTGAAAAGTTTCTAAGAGGAATTCGTTTTAGGGAACAAGTTTCAAAAGTCCCAAGTTTTCCTAAAACAGGGATGCGTGTACGACCACAAGTAATACCTAAAAAAAAAAAAAAAAAAAAAAAAAGAAAAAAGTTAAATACTAAAAATATTTAATTTTAATTCCATTGCCACCAAATTTCGGACATTCAAAGTAAATTATCATTACCACCTTAATGTTCATCTCATTAAAAGCTGCCTGGATTTTCCAAAAAAGACTCCAAAGTAATTCCAGGTCCTCTAACATCAGAGAATTGAGAGTCCCATCATGGTATGAAATAGGGAACATCTCAAGTTATGAAACTGATCCACAGAATGTTGACCACAATCGACTCACAGCTTTTATTATGAAACAACTCAACCCCCCAAGACAAACCTTTGAAGAATCTTTTTGTTATGCAAAAATCAGGTGCTTCAGACTCAATGTCTGGATTTGGCTTTCACTTGGGAACTCAACTAAAAACTAGTTTCCAGGAATTTGAGGCACCTCTTGGCAGCAAAAACTGTGCTGAGGAGAAGTGAGAAGCTGTGTCCTATTTGGCACTCACCAACAGGCCAGCACCAGCAAACTCAGCTTTGCTGAAATACCTTTTTGCCAACACAAAAAAAAATAAAAAAACCAAACAAACCTCACTGAGAAACTACAGAGCCTCTTCCTGCTCTTGCAACACGGGCAGGATTGCATTTCATGGCAGGCTATGACGTGAGCCAACATATGTTGTGCTTGTGATTTCAACATCAACATCAGCCTGGAATCAGTATTTCATCTCTTGCATTTAAAGTGGCAAATTTCTCACTTGCTCTCTGGTTTTGATAAGGACTCTGTGCCTTGCTGACAGCAGAGCTATACAGCAACAATGGCAATTACAAAGTTGCTGATAATACATAGTTTTATTGTTATAGGGAGGTGAGAATCCTATAGAAAATCCAAAAACTCTTTTAAAAAAATAAGAAAAAGTAAGAATGGCAAGAAAAGCACAGCTCTGAAAGAGGAAACAACAGCAACTAAGAGCTGAGAACTTAGCTGAAAGAGGATATTCTGAAAATTCACCTTGTTACTATAACAAGAAGGGAGCAAAACAAAGAAGAGGAACCTAAATTCACCAGGAAAACTCTTACAGGGCTCTGCAAAGTATAACGAAGATGAGAGTGGCAAATGAGATTTGAAACTGGTTTATTAATTTGCTACTTAAGATTCCCAAACCTAAAAATGACTTGTAGCTATTTTTAACATGACTAAAAATTAATACTTAAAAAATCTCCTAACAGCATTGCTTCTGTCTGTAAACGTGAGGGAGGAATAACAATCAGTGAATTTCCCCATTTAAAATTCCTCTGCTGAGTGCAACTGCAACACATTTTAGATGACATGAGATAAACTATGAAAACATCACAGCAAACTTGAAAACACTGGCTGGCTCTCAGAAGCAGTTGTGTCTTTTAACCGAATGTGCAGAGAACTCTGACAGCTCCGTGTGCCAAGTGCACTTGCCAGTGAAGAATCAGCTTTGGTGAGTGTTTACAATGCAGGAGCTGTTCAGAGCAGCTCCCTGTCTTGGAAGCTCAGAGGTGGTTCCTTTAGAAACTGAGAAAAGACCCCTTAAAATAAAACAACGACCACCTCACCACCGCCCCTTGAACAAAACCTGAAGTCACACAACTTTCCTTGTAACACGGGAGATTTGGCCTGTGGAGAAAGGCTGAAGCATTAACACAAAAGCTCAAACATTTCCTCATTTTAATTCAGAGCGCTCTTGTGAGACAGAAAATGCACTGACAACTGCATGGGATGAACTATGAAACCTTACACAGCACTGAGTACTGAGCTGTGAAGACTAAACCAGGGGGAAAAAAACCAAAACATATTACTGCTACATCAGCTTGTGGCTAAGCATGAAAAACCTCATGTGCTTATCGTGATGTCTGAGTGGTGTTTTTTGGACAAAATATCATTGTATAATAAAACAATGAAGCAGTAAGAAAGTTATCACGACTACTTCCTTGTGTCAATAAGCCCAGAGGGCGATTTTCAGGAGAAATCAACATTGCAGCCCAATGCCTGGCAGCTGCCACTGACCAATCCAGACTCTGATAAATGTTCTAATATGGAGCAGCTGGCAGGATTTGCTCACACACCTGGCACGGTGGCTCAGGTGATTTTTTTTTTTTTTTTTTTTTTCCGGAGTACTTAATTCAAAGGACGTGTCCCTAACATTGCTGGCAACAATGGAACCCATCCAGGGTGCTCGGATTTGTGCATTAAGAAACGATGGGAAGCTCCTTAACACCTTATTAACCTTTAATTGATACTTGATGAAATAAATACTGACTTTTGGGCAAAGCCTATGGCTCAGGAAAGCGACAGGGAGACTGTAACAAACTGAAACTGTCCTACATAATGCTCGATTGATTGCACTGATCTGTGCACTCTGAACTCTCTCGAGCTGGCACCAACCAGCAACAGCAAACAAAGCACCTGGCAGAAGACACAATTTAATTCAAAAGATACACACACATTTATCTTTAAACAACTTTCATTGAAAGCTGATAAATAAATTGTAATTGCCCTAAATAAGTGTATTGCTCTACCTGCATTTTATCCTCTTTTTTTTTTTTTTTTTTTACACAATCCTTCTGAATCTTAGTTCTGACCAAAAACCTCACAAATTTTAAAAAATATAATTTTGCCATGAACTCCAAATAGTACTTGCTTTAAAGTTGATTGTTTCAGAAGGGTTGCATAAGGCCAGACAGGCTGGGCTTGTAAGTACAGGTCTGAACCTTTCAGCACAGGTGATATCTGAGATATAAATGTAAAGGCACCTACAAAGAGTTAACTCACCTCTTCAGGGCAGTAAAATATCTCTGACTCATCAGGCTATTGCGAGGTAGAGTAATTGAAAATATTGTTGCAAATGTGGCAACAGAGATATTTTCCAGCGCAATTTGGGGGTGCTGTACCTTTCACCCAAAGCAGTACACGGTTTGTCTGCTCTCAGTAACCTCAAGAATACAATGAAAAGCGTAAACAAGGAAAAACAGTAAAAAAAATAACAACCTCCCACAGTCCTTAACTTCCAGTGAGAAGCTGGCACCGTCTCATCCTTGTACCAAGTTGGAAATAATTAATTTTGCTAACTAAGCCCATCTCTATGAGAAATATTCCAAGTTAAGGCTACCACAAAGGTAAGCTTTTAATAAATTAAGGTAATTAAGCCATTTTTAGTCGCACTGCAGAGTAACACACGCTGGCCGACAGCTGCTGAGCATCACTTCTGTTGAAATTAATTCTATTCTCGCCATAGCGAGGGCAAATTCTCCGATACCTCACAGCAGTAATGCTGCCCTTACCCCGCTCGCCCCGCGCGGGTGACACCAGCAAACGGCTAAAGGAGGGAAAAGCAGGGGCAAGGCCGCCGTGTGCCGCCGCTGTCACCGCGCGATAAGGGCAGCGCCGGGCCCGGGGCTCCGCTCGGGGCCGCGGCCGCACGGCCCGACCCCGCGGGCCCGGTGAGGGAAGCGGGGCCGGAGCGCGGTTACCTCTGCGGGCGGAGGGCAGCGTGGAGCCGAAGAGGCGGGCGGCGGCGGCGCAGCTGTGGCAGGCGGACATGGTGCAGCGGCCGCGGGCCCGGCCGGCTCCCCCCGCCGCCGATAAGGCCTCGCTGGCGGCGCTCCGGCCCCGCCCGCCCCGGTAACGCCCCCGTGACGGCCCTGCGCGTCACCGCGGGACTGCAGATCCCAGCGGGCACCGCGCCGCGCCGCGTCCAACGTGAACGCACTCGCCGCGCGGGGCTCATGGGAAGTGTAGTCCCAGCACTGAATGGTTGCGTGGGCCCCGCGTGGCATTGAGGGAAATGTAGTCTGCGGCCCGCTGCGCCCTCGGACTCTCCCGGTCTATCCTGGGCACACCGTCCAGCTGTGTGTATTCCCGTCGATCCCCCCCTTTAATTCCTCGTTCCAAATACCATATGAGAGGAGTATTGCCTTTTGACCACATAAATGTGGGTTTTCTTGGAAAAAAAGCCGTTCGTGAAAAGATCAGCTAAAATGGGAGCAGAAAAATCTTCAGGCAAGCTAAAGTGAGTTTGAGAGCGAATAGAAAACAATACCGCGTGTTGTGGGGTGGTCTTCAAACACGGTTGAAAACTATATAAATACATATTATCTAATGAAGTGTATTCCTTAGGCATGCCTTATAGAGAACACAGCTACAACCGTAGGCAACCATAGGTCTGCTCCTTCAGCTCATCTTCAACTCCTATTTATTATACACCAATTAAACGGGGCTAATTGACTCCACCTATTCATTAGAGGAATGACTCAGTATCACCTGTCGCTCTCCTCAATTAACCTGAGCTGCCCCGCAGCGAACAGGTTTCCCGAGAAGCTGCGGCCCATCCTTGGAAGTGTTCAAGGCCAGGTTAGGCGGGGCTCGGAGAACGTGCTCTAGGAGCCCCTGACTGTGGCGGAGGGCGGAACAGAACGAGTCTTAACAAGCCCCTTCAACGCAAATGATCACGTGAACGAACACAGGGGTCACATGACTTCCGCCTCGGTAGCCATGGCGCCCGCCCCGCACTTCCGCCTCGGTAGCGATGGCAGCGGAGCTGCTTCCGCCCCGCTCACGCCCCTCCCAGGGGGTCACGTGGGCGGCGCGGCGCAGCACCCGGAAGCGGCGGCGGGCGGGTGCCCCCAGCTGGGCGCGCGGGGCGGGAGCGGGCGGCGGGAGAGCGGCGGCGGCCCCGGCGCTCCTGCTCCTGCTGCTCCTGGCCCTGCTCCTGGCCCGGGCCCTGCCAGCCGGTGAGCGCCCAGCTGTGATGGGAAAGGCGGGGGTCGTCGCTGTGGAGACGGGCCTGCCCCCGCTGTCAGTGCCCCGCAGCGAGGAGGGAGCTCTGAGGGGCCGGTGGGCGCTGAGGCGAGCGGGGCGGTCTCGGCTCCTTCGGGACTGTGTAGCCCTGGAAAGGCCGCGCCGGAGCGGACGGGGGATGTCTGGGGCTCTGCAGCGGGGTCGTTGCGAGCCCTGAGGGAGGGAAGGGAGAGGGTCGGGATGCGGCCCCGCAGGGAGCCCAGAGCCCTTGGGGCTCCGTTTCTTGGGGTCTCAGCCGGTGCTGCAGCGGGGAAAGCTCAGCTGGGGCTGTGGGCTTTTGTCCCCTTCTCCCTGCAAAGCTGTGGAACGAAAAGTGGTTGGGGAGGGGGAAGGAGCAGGGGCTGGGGGCGGTGAGCAGCGTGGGGCAACGTTGGAGGGAGCAGCGCTGGGGGAAAGGGGAAGGTGCTGCTGCCATATCCCGGTTACACATGAATCTTCTTTCTCATTGTCTTTTAAAATCAATAATGAATGGACTATGTCATTAGTGTAGTGGAATAACTCACAAGGAGACTATTACCAAGTGCTCTGAGTACATCCCTAGGTGATTCTTCCAGAGGAATTGTTTTAAGAGGTTAAAGTTCTTCAGGTTGTTTGGTTTTACTAAAAATGAAACTTGGGTGTTTAGAGACTGATCATGACCAGCATCAGGCTCTTTGTTGTCTCAATCCCTGTTGTGAGTTCATTACTTAAATGGTTCAGCTTCTCTGGGCAGGAAATCACATGTAGCTGTTGTTGATATGAGTATTTGTGTGTATAAATTTAGTGCTGTGTTTCTGTTGAAAGGAGAAAAAAAATCTCTTTCAATAAGAGGACATTCTCTAATCCAAGTTTGCTCGTGCCTGGAAAGAAAGGCAGCCCTTAGGAGTGGTGATCACAGATACTCCAGAAGAAAGCTGGTGGAAATCAGCCCAGGTGTTGGTGGCCAATGGCTCACTTCTGTGAGTGGTAATACATGAACTGGGAAGTTCACAATTTGGGCTTCAGGTGGACTCTAAACTCGCTGTGGTACCAGGCAAGGTACAGGGACAGCACAAAGTCCACCTGCATGGTACCTTTTTCTTACCTACTGTAATGACACTGCTCTGTGCTCCCAGCCCCCAGCAGTTAGATTAAGGGTGCTGAAAGACTGAGGTGGCACAAGTAGTGAGGTGATCACAGCAGGAGGAGGTTGCCCTCCCTCTCTGGCAACCAGAGTGAGCAGCAGGAGAAATCTCCCTCTCTGGCACCTCTGTGTCTGTGTGGGGCCCTGAGTGTGCCTTCTGCTTCTTGCCCTGCCAGTGTAACAGTCCAAGGTAATGTGAGTTTTAAGGCTTTTCCTGTCATTTGTCTGCCACAATTTTGTCACACTCATTTTCTAAGGAGCTTTTAGAAAGCCATTGATGTGTGGTTATGGAAAGGAATGAGTCTGAACCGTGGTTTCCTCTCTCCAATGACTGCAGTCCCCCAGCCCAGGAAAGCATCCTTGCACCTGCTCTGCTTTGCAGATTGTTGGAATAGGTATTTTTTACCCTTGCTGTAGTTTTACCTGCTGCCAGACTTTGATAGAGAGCAGAACAGTTGGTACAAGCACTGAAGTGAAGCCACACAAATTTGAAACAGCAGCCACAGACCTGAACATCCCACCTCAAACCTTTGGATATGGGAAGTGTAGCACGTGCTCTGTGAAAGGTGTGTGTTTGTCATGCAGTTTAGAAATTACTTTCCCTTTTAAAATGCAAATTTTCTGTACCTGGAAGATGGCAAATGAAGACTGAAAGATGAGGAAATTGTAACTAACTAATCCAGCTGTAACCCCATAAACTGGTTAAGCTGCCCACCAGCAGCTCCCCTGCAGGGACAAATGAATTGGAGTGACTCACAGAACACAAGGAGGTCTTATTTTATGAAGAATTAAGAAACAAAACCTACTGATTTAGACTTGGCAACTGTTAAGTAACAAGAGCAAAAGTTTCTTTGTTTTTCTATGCTTGGTGCTGTGTGTGAATGCATGAAAATAATCTCCCAAGGCAGCTGGCTTTCAGAGTGAAGCTATTGAATCTGCAAACTTCAGAAGTGTTTGATGCCATTTGTTGTATAAATGGAAGCTAATGGTCTCTTGCTGCTTAAAAAAAAACCCCAAACAGTTAAATCTTGTAGCTACCTCAGTGTTTATTACTAATTAATGGAGTATTATAAGATACTCATTATGTATGCATGGACATTGTGGCTGGGGAGTGAATTAGTGGCATTCCTGTGTGGACCCAACTCAGAATCAAATTTTTCTGTATTAATTGGTGTGCTTCAAGGATTTCTTCATTGGTAACTCCTGACAAGAGCCTGCTTCTATGTGGATAGAATTAAAATTTCAAGGATTTTCTGTAAATTAAGCCCCAGATCAGGTGATACTCCTGATGTGCTTTGGGACTTGTTTGGGTCAGTTATACTCAGATGGAAAAACGTGACCTGAATATTGAGTAGGGTCCATAAATAATGTCTGTGGTGTGAACTCCTGAGTGAATTGTATGAATATTTATTAGCTATAAACTTGGAGTGCCTTATCAATTGAAAAGAAACCAAGAACATGCTTTAGGTTTTGAAGCCACTTAGAGCCTGAAACACAATTGACTTTCTCTGCAGCTGTCACGGGGGAATGCTGCTACAGAAACATCATCGTTTCATAATTAGTTTGGTGCAGTAAGGCAGTCAGGTGACTGCCTCTTGAGAGAATAATTGCATGGTTTGATGAAAACTGAGCAAAAGTGAACTTGGTGTGAGTCAGAGGTAATGCCATCAACTGATAAGAGCAAATGACCCTGTACTGCTTTATTTACATAGCACAGCTTTCAAGAGCTGCCCATGGTGAAACTGTGGTATTGATTTTCCATTCTCTCTTTTTCAGGCTGACCCAAACTGAGTTTTTTCTGAACATCATGGGAGAGATTAAAGTCTCTCCTGACTATAACTGGTTCAGAAGCACAGTTCCTCTTAAAAAGGTATGTAAATCTTGTGAGTGAAATATCTCCCCTTGTTTTTTATGGGGAGAGGCTCAGTGTGGTTAATGCAGAGCAGTTGTGGCTGTGCTACTGAGCTGCTTTATCTCCTGAACTGTTGTCCCACATCATGTGAGTGCATGAAAGCACACCCTTCATCTTCACATGCTTCTTGGAGGTCACTCCTGTCTGTGGTGGGGAGCAGGGAACAGCAGCTGTGTGCCATGCCAGCAGTACCTGCCATCCTAGTGCCAGCCATGCCTGAGGAGGGGCTCCAAGGGAGTGCTGTGTGCTGGGCATCACGTGTGTGACCTCTCAGAGCTGCCTGTTTGCACTGCACTGAGCTGCCAGAGCCACCTCCACTGTTCCTGCCCATTGTCCTCAGGCCAAGGCAATGTCCTGTGCACCTTCCCATCAGTCAGGCTGCACACAGGGTCCTGAGAGTGGGGATATCCTTAACCACGGGGGAAAAACCCAGACAGTTTCTTCTGCTTAATCACACTGTCCAACCACTTTCTCATCTAGCTTGGATTTCCCCACATCCTTTCACTGAGCCACAGGAGAATGTTTGAGGTGTGCAGGGCTCCAGCTTCTGCTCTCTATGTGCTGGGTGGCAGAGGGCATGCAGGGCAGAATGTAACTCCTGACCCAGTGAAGGCCTTGTGTACCTTCTGCAGGTCAGGCTCGCTGGGGCTGTGGTTGGAGTGACCTGCAGCAGCCCAGACAGAGCCAGCCCTGCCTTTCCACCCTGCTGCTGCAAGCATGGCCCCTGCTGTGCCTGTGCAGGCTGAGCAGCAGTGTCCTGTCTAGCCTGAGGTGTGCTACAGTTTGATTTTGGGCTAAGCTGACTTGGGTGTGGTTCCTTTATCTGAGTGGCTGTGTGGGCTTGCAGAAGCCTTTAGGGAAGGGCTCTAGGATTCTCATTAATTTTTGTCAGTTTATGTCTTCTGTAGAGAAGAAAAGTGCATTGTTGTTGACCCCACGTGCTCTGTTGTTGCCTTCAGGCAGTGCCTCATTGGGTCACCAAAGCCAGGGGCCAGTATTTCAGCAGAAAGATGTGAGGGTGCTCTGAGGCTCTGCTTTGTGGGATGCAAGGTAGTGAGTGGAAGGAGCTGGAGGTTGTGGTTCCAAGGGAACGTGGTCCTGCTGCTGCTCAGTGCCAGCAGCCACTGCCTTCAGCTGCTGCCAGTGCTCAGGGTTTCATAACTGGGGACGTGTGTAAGCTGAAGCTGATGGTGACCTGGTGACCTTCAGACTTGGGAATGCCTTCCCCTCCTGAGTGCTTCTGTCTCCTCAAAAGGCAAATGATGCCACAGTGGTGGATGTAGGGTATGAAGAAATAAATGAGCTAGTCCTGGTTATTGAAGAAAGCATTAAAAAAAAAAACAATTTGAAAATGTAATTAATCTCTGAATCAGTCTTTGGGAATACATATGCCTGCATTGTTCTGCCAGAAGAGCAAAGCATGTGCAGTACAGAGGAGGGAGTGACCAGCCTTGTAATTGCTGTCAGATCAGCCTGGGGAAGCAGAGCCAGAGCAGTTTGTTGGAGAATGTGCTGAGATGTTTCTCCTCACAGGCACAGGAAATCCACAGCTCCATCCTCCTTCCTGCTCTGCTCAGATATAGGAAGTACAGCACAGAAAATAACATTTTTTAACTGAACCTCCTGCTTTGCCTGTGTGCCTCCATTTGCATACACCACTCGCTCTCTTATCTGAGTCTTTCCTAAAAGTTTTCATCAAGGGACGCCCTGGCCCTCCTAAAAAGTTCTGCTCTTTGTTTTGAGGCAGATTTTACCTTTTATGTGAACTGTAGCTGATCTTGATAGATCAAGCAGAACAAGAAAAAGGTTGGTGACCTCCCAAGTCAGGAGTTAACCACACTGCTGCCTACACAGCTCAGGAGCTGGAGTTAAACTGTCCAGCATGTGGCTAGAAATCAACCAGAGCAAGTGCTTAAACCATTGATTCACTGTCTGGGCTGGAGGAAAGAAATGTTATCTCTCAGTTCATGCCAAGACAGCTGAAGCTAACTTTGGTGTTGTCATTTCAAAGACTACAGTCTACCTTTGGAAATACTCCTAAAGGTAAACTTGGTAGTAGCCACCCTAAAAGGATCCAACATTGCTGATGTAATTACAGCTGAGGACAGCAAGGCCTGGAGCCCAAGGGTTGTGTGCAAGGAGCTGTTGTAGGGGGGATTGGGAGGGCTTTTGTACAAGGTTTATGTTTAAATGGTTTCAGTGGTCTGGAAGCTCTGGTATGCAATCTGTCTTTTTTCATAGAGACTTTAGAAAACAACATTATCATGTGATTCCTCACATGCTCCCAGAGCCTGAAATACTGGCTTTATTAGGAGCAGATTTGTTAGTCAAACAAATCTGATTTGTGATACACTGTTCTCTGACTGTTGAGAGGCTTAATTGCTAGGTTGGAAGAGCAAACTCTGCTTGTATATTACTGTTCAAAAAGCTATAAAATCTCAATACAGAGGAGATGTATCCTGGCTGCTTGACTCAGGCTTTCCCCAGAGATTTGTGCTTGTTGATCTGATACAAGATGCAGTTTCTGGTGGGCTGTGGAGTTGAAAGAACATCTGGAATATAGAAAGCAGTTTCTGGTAGAACAGGCCTTGTCAAAACAAGTCAAGCTTTGGTGGTGCTAGAAAAGAAGACCCAATACTTAACACTTCTGAAGGTACTAATTATGCTAGGACTTGTGGTACTGAATGAGGAGCTGCTCATTATAGCACCTTTTGTGTGAGTAATCTCCCTCAGCCAGCCGTGGGTCCTGAGCAATCCAGGTGCTCCTGAGATGCTGCCAGATGATGGAAGCATTTTCCCTGCAGGTCAGCCTTGCAGTGCTGCCCTGGGAGTTGAGTGTATCTCTGTTTCTGGCAGGCAGCTGTAAGTGTCTCAGATCAATAATTTGTGGTGATAGCTGCTTAATTCTGCAGGCCTGCATGGTTCCAGACCTGTAACATCTTCTGTCCATGGATGCAAATAGCAGAGGTTGTTTAAAAAGCTGTCCCTGGGGCAGTGCTGGCTCTTCCAGCCTCCAGCTGCTGCTCTTGATACCCTGAACTGCCCTCCTGGGTCTCTCCTGAGCATGGTGGCTCCTTTTCTGAGGTGCAGTTCATTATCCACTTATGTCACAGTGCACAAAATATTCTGTCTGATGGCCACAATTCTGTTCCAGCTGCATTTCAGTTAGAAAACAGCCTGAAAGCTATTGTGAAGAAGAGTAAAAGAAGATCCTGAGTATTATAACATTTAGTAAAAGCTGGAATTTTTTAGAAGCCATCCTGGAAGCTGGCTGAAGAACCTCACTTTTCTTGTGTTTCTTCTCCCCTCTGTGCCTCTCTTTCCAGATAATAGTAGATGATGATGACAGTAAAGTCTGGTCCCTGTATGATGCAGGACCAAGGAGCATTCGCTGCCCACTCATATTTCTCCCTCCTGTGAGTGGAACTGCAGATGTGTTTTTCCAGCAAATTCTGGCACTGACTGGATGGGGCTACAGAGTTATTGCTGTGAGTATTCTCAGCCCTGTGTCAAAGGTGGTGTACCTGTGCTTGTTGCTCTGATTAGAGGCTGGGTAATGAACTTCTTAGTTTTGACTTAGCACAAAGTTTTTTGGTGCATTCCCTAAGTTTACCCAAAACCTTGTGCTTGCACACTGTTGACCTCTTAGCTGACTTTTCTCCTTGTGTGTACTGGACACAAGTACTGCATCTTTGTTAGCCCTGAGGCAAACACGTGAGTTAGTTCAGGGTTTCCATGTTTTTCTTAAGGATGGTGGATAACATGGTTCTTAGACTATGTAATAGCTGCAGATGCTATTTCACTCCTTAAATTCTACCAGCCTGCACTTCTGGGGTTTCTCAGTTCCTGAGTTGAAGTGTTGATTTGAACAATATATTAAACAGCCTGGCTTTAGGAGTACTGCTGTCTTCTGCAGCAGTTGCTGATTTCTGTATCTGTTATACCATACAAAATCACTGAAAAACCTTTCCAGCCTCCTCTCCCACTGATCACAAACTGAGGCAATGTTGCACTTTCCCCAGCAAACTCTGCTCTGTGGTACTTTGTGTTTTTGTGCTACTGAGGGGGAGGTGTTGGCACCCTCAGGATCTGGGGACCTTGAAGAGGACACTTCATAACATGGGAGAGGCACAGTGTTGTCTTGAAACCTTAAATGTGAAAATTGATACAACTTCGAAGCAAATAGAGCTCAGCCAGTTTCTTCTAACTTTGTGTTATTTTAGTTGCAGTATCCAGTGTACTGGGATCACCTCGAGTTCTGTGATGGATTCAGGAAACTCTTAGACCACCTTCAGCTGGATAAAGTGAGTGCTCAGAGACAAGTGGACAAATTGTTGCAATAAAAACCTGATGTTTGAAACAGTCTCATTTAAGAGCCAGTGCAGAAAATAGGATACAAAAATACAGCCTATAAATAAAGAGGCTGTGTTGCATTTTCACATTTGAAACTAGTTTATTTTTGAAGGTGAATGCCCTTGGAAATTGTCATACTCAGCCTAAATTCAACTGCTATTCCAGGTCTATTAAATTGTGTGGGTTAACTTCACTTTTTGTGAGATCCTGCAGAAATTATCCTTCCTGACTCACATGGTACAGAACACCACAGTCAAGTCTCTTGGGCTGGGATAGCTATAGAGAACAAAGTGAAATATTTGGGTTTTTTCTTAGGCTTGAGGAACACAAAGAAATTGACACTGTGAGTCTGTGGGAAACGTTTCCTTTTGTTAGTATTTATCACATTTATATTGCACATAAAACCAGGAGATGAATGGAACAGTGATTCTTTCAAAAAATGGGTTATAAGGACAAGGTAAAATTGAATGACCTATTTTTGTAATGAAGCACTGTGCTTTAGAGGTCAGATTTCATCATCTATTTGTTTTGTTTTGTTGGTTTTTTTTCTTTTCCCTTGCATTAGGTTCACCTTTTTGGAGCTTCTCTGGGAGGCTTTCTGGCTCAAAAGTTTGCTGAATACACACACAAATCTCCCAGAGTCCAATCTCTGATCTTGTGTAATGCCTTTAGTGACACTTCTATTTTCAATCAGACATGGACAGCAAACAGGTAAAGAAGACAGACAAGCAAGCAGACTCATGGCATTAAGTTTTTTGCAATGAAATGTCACATCTATTAGTTGGGTATGTGTCTAACCTGATTCCAGCATGGGGGAGGGAGGTGTGGGATGGAATACTTGTGACTTTTAAAAGCACACCACAAGGAGAAGGGAAATGTTAACAATTCAGAGTGTGGAATTAGACAAATTGTTCTGTGATCCTCTGTGGATGTGTTAACACATTTAAGAAGTTTGCCTGTTGTTTAACAAAACCATTTAGAGCAAGAAGAGTATTGTTCATCATGCTTAAAGTATCCTTTTAACTAGAAGTTTCCTCAATTTGAAGTTAGAACACAAAGTCTGTGCAAGAAGAGAAAGCATTCACAGTATAGCATCATGATGTTGAGTCGTTGGTGCTTGAAGATATTGTTACATCTTATTTCTGTTTTAGCTTTTGGCTGATGCCTGCTTTTATGCTGAAAAAAATTGTCCTTGGGAATTTTGCATCTGGTCCTCTGGATCCTGAAATGGCCGATGGGATTGATTTCATGGTGGACAGGGTAGGTGGCTGTGCTCTGATGGCTGTGCTGTCTCTCTGTAATTACTGAGTGGGAGTTTGTAGATATTTCTGCTGCTTTCTTCATTCACTGACCCAGGAGGGACGAATGAGAAGTGGATCTTTAGCAGGTGTTGACTGTCACAGCCCCAGCAGTTTAACTGATTTACTGACCCTCTACCTTAGTTCTGTTTATTTGTGTCTATCAAGAGGAATTAAGGAACTGAGGTGGAAAAGGAGAAAATGCTGGGATAGATTTGTAGGCTGTGCTCTGGGACCAGGAACAACTCATGGAACGTGGTTTAGGCATTTTTTTCATGCAGAGTAATACTAAATTGGAATTCTCATCTTCATCTTTAAAACTATCTTCTCTTTGGCTGTATTGTTAATATTGCATTAACTTCCTGCAGTGAAATACGTTGTTAATCAGTGTTTCTCTCTACTGCAAGCTGGAGAGTCTGGGGCAGAGCGAGCTGGCCTCAAGACTCACCCTCAACTGCCAGAATTCCTATGTAGAACCTCACAAAATCCGAGACATCCCTGTAACCATTATGGATGTAAGTTCATCTCAATTTTTTAATTAAACACTATCTCCTTCCTTTGGCAGGTGGGACTGTCATATTCAGTTAGCAACTTAGCAAGCATTTGCAGCATGTAACTTCCTATTTAGGGAAGCCTTCTGCTGACTGGGCAACTTTTCTGTGCCGTGTTATGAACTAGATATTCTGTGCCAGAAGTTTCAGTATTACAGTATTGGCTTTCTAGCTGTCAGTGCCCAGGTTTGCTTGTTTTCTGTTCCATTAACACCATTCCACAAAGAAGCTGAGGGTCTCTTCTAGGAGCAGCATGCAACCAATCTGATATAACAAAATCTGAGGCTCAGAACTCACTGTGGGACGTGTTCCATAGGTGTTCGATCAAAGCGCGCTTTCAACGGAAGCAAAAGAAGAAATGTATAAGCTTTACCCTAATGCCAGGAGAGCTCACCTCAAAACAGGAGGCAACTTCCCCTACCTCTGCAGGAGTGCTGAGGTCAACCTGTACATTCAAGTGAGTTCCTGAATTCAATCTATGAATGTGTTTAGCCACAAGAACAGCAGAAGGAAGCTCCTGTTGAGCTTGCTTTTGTTTCTTAACTTCCCTGTGTGCTCTGTGCTGCTGATACCAAAGGGGCAGGGTTGGAAGCAGCTGTGTGCATGCTGGGCCAGCTTTGGGGGTTTTGTGTCTCTGAACTCTTGTTCTCCACAGCCATGGTTTCACCCTCACAAGTTGCTCAGAAGGAATTTTTCTATTTTACCAAGACACTGTGCTCCCACACCTGTTTGTGTATTTCCCATGTCCAACAGATCCATTTGCTGCAGTTCCACGGTACCAGGTACGCCGCCATCGATCCCTCCATGGTCAGTGCAGAAGAGCTGGAAGTCCAAAAGATCAGCCTTCACACCAGCACTGAGCAAGAAGAGCAGTAGGCTTGGGAATGCCAGTGAAACAGAGGCATTGGTTTGGTGGTCTTCCTGTGTACAATCAACTGCTCCCACTCTGCCTTTCCCCCTGTGTTAGCCGATTATCACTGTGTGATTCCAACAGGATCAACAGTCGCTGAACTACCCGTGGACAGCAACCTCCAGCAGTGTAATGGGATAGATCTGTTTCATTTTTAGTCTCTGGATTCAAGGAAGCATCTTTTGAAGACTACACTTTTAAAAATAAAGACATTTTTTCTACCAAAGTCTTCACTATATCATGTTCTTAAGCAGAACGGTATTTCTTTTTATATTTTTCACTCGGCTGTATATATATTACCACATGCAGATTCTGTACTTATAAGCTGACATATTTTTGTTGAATATTTGATTTAAAAGATGTCTACGTGTCAATGTTGCCCTCACTTATTTGCTTCATATATTGTGTTGTAAGTTAGTTTGTTTCTATTTGAAATAAAGCATTTGAATTTTTAACTTTCTTGCTGCTTAAAAATGGTTTTCAATAAAACTTCACTTTCAACAAGTGTCACTTGTTTTGACTGCAAGAAAACAGCAGCCTAGCTCACTGATGTCCTGGTTTGCTTCTACAAACACCTCTGAAAATGAAGAAAACCACCACCACCACCACCACTTGCTTGAATTCCTCTCAAGCTTTAACTATAAGGTTGTACTGGTTTAGCTCTTAGAAGGAATGCTGTAGTCGTTTTTTAATAAAGATGACAAGATATAACTTGCAACTTGAAAGGGTAAAATCTAGATTTATTGAAGTACAGACATTATTTTCCCCTTGAGATGCTGTAAAAAATAAATATGAAGGATTACATGACAAATGAAAACATGTTTCTAAAAGGTTAAACTCACCTATTTGGTTTATAAACATACATGTTTTATGTACATTTATAAATAGCATATGCTAATACTCTTCTCAAAATTTTGTGAAGAGTCAAAGCATTAAAGATCACAATCCCTCAGGTTCCAAAAGGACCAAAGAGTAGCTTTAATTTTGCTTAAGTTCTCTTATGGTGGGAATGTATGAACATGCCTAGGGCATGAGACACCCCCTACAAATAAGTAAAGAAGATTCCTGAAAACAAAATCTCTGCCCTCATTACCTTAAAAACTTGGCAATTGAAAATTTATATACAAAAATGTGCTGCAGACAAGCTACAGTAAAACTGTAGTATTTCCTGATGCAGTATGACAAGGCTTGCTCACCAAACTCATTACAGTACCCAGACCATTTGAAATTGCTAATAAAAATCTCCCTTCTGTGTAGAGAAAATGCTCATTTTTGACCATGAGCATTTGTTTCACCCTTGTCATTTCCTGTCCAGAAGGATGCAGCAGTGCCAGCAGTTTGTGACAAGAAGCCCTTAGGTTGGATCTGCCTTCTCTCAGCAGCAGAGAAGTGTTTCTCCTGTAGTTCTGAGACCAGCTGAGGATGCTACTGGTGTTACATTGCTGTGCACTTCCGTGGAGAGGTGGAGTCTGCATTTGCTTTTTTCCGGATACTTTCTGTAAGACAGAATGATCTGCTGCACAGAAAAATAAAGTCATGGCAGGATCTGTTCATCTATCAAACTTAAGAAAAAAGAGATTACATGTAATGGAAGCAAGGGGGCAGAGCAGGTGCTTTCAGCTCATGTGAGTTGGCTTCAGTAAAGTTTTCTTCTGTGTATGTTGTCTAAGCCCAGAACTTGAGTAAATTAATTAAAATAATGCTCAGTGTGCAAGGAAGACAAAAGTATTACCTGCTAAATCTCTCCTCCCAATCCCCACCAGGCCTTCATACAGTCCCTTGATTGGATTTTCTCCTGCAGTGATCACACCATGGAGCCAGATCAGCAACATTCTGTGGCCGTGTTCCCTGTAGCTTTTAGTGCCTGGCAGGATCAAACCACAGATGAAATCCCACACTCAGAGTGCATGGCCCTGACCAGAGCAGATTTCTGCCCTGGTGGGTTTGCACACCCCTCCCTCCTCTCTGTATTTTACTAGGAGGCTGTAAAGCATGGTTTTAACTCCTGGTTGTGATGTGACTGCTGGATTTGTGGGGAACTTTATGGAGTGCCTATTGCTGAGCTTGGGCTTGTTACACAGCCTTTCATGGCAATACAGTTTCTGCCTTCAGAGCACAGCTTGGACCCTTGCTCACATCATCCAAACTACAGAGTTCTTGCAACAGCCAAACTAGCAATGATCTGTTTCTGACCCTCAGATCCTGCTTCTGCTAATGTACTTCTTAAATTCTAAAGAGTTCACTCAAAAGATAGAAGTAAAACCAGCAAGTTTCTTCTGTTCTACAGAACAAGAATTGTAGCAAGAACTCACAGATCTGCCAAATGTCACATAAAGAGTGAGCAAAGAACCACTAATTCCCCTGCTTGCATGCTTTATTCCTAGACAAATTACAGTGTGTAGGCAACTCCACATTCAGTAAAACCAGAATTTTTAACCTAATCTTTTGGTTGCTTCAAATAAACCAACTGGTTTTCTTCATGCATTGTTCTAACTGCAGCTTTATCTCCTAGAAACAAAATCCAAAAAAAGAAAAGAAAATACCTGGGAAGCTTTTTTATACCTGTCCATTGTTGCTCAATGGCCCTAACATGGTCATCTGTGAATTTCCAGAAATGTGCCAGCTTCTTCCATTCCCCGGGTTTGAGGTACTTAGTGGCTAATCTCCACATGACTGAGCGAATGTGTTGTGTTTCCAGCCTGTGATCCTGCTTAAAGGTCAAGTGCTTTGCCACCCATGAGCCAGAGTCGCTGTTCAGGTTGTCCTGCAAAGCCAGAAGAGGAGGGTCAGTCAGGTGCTGCAGCAGTGCCTGTGGTCCTGCATCCTCCCATATCCTCAGCTCCGTGGTCCCTGCGTGTTCCTTTTGGCACAGCTCATTTTTTAATTCTCTTTATTCTCATTTCACTCTGGGAGGTTAAAATGCCGTTAATGGCCACTTCCTGTTGGATCATCATTTGCATTTCAACACTGCCTTTTGTCTGGGGTTTGGGGCAGAACCATTTAATTAAATCTCCTGCTTCCCTGCAACATCAGCTGGTGCTCACAGTGCTTACATGGCAGGCTGCAGAGGCTGCAGGACATTCCCTAGGGCTGCACGGGAAGCCAATGCAAGAGCCTGATACATTCAGCATGACTCCCGAAGCTGCACCTGAGCCACAGGCACATGCCCTCCTTTCCTTACTTTTCTTCTCCCTCTAGAGCTCTGCCATGGGAAGACAACGAAAATCTTAAGAACACACAAAGGATGTGACATTGGGCTGTACTTTCAGCTCACTCTACTCAGCTTGGTTTGGGCACAGGCTTGGGGTTCCAGAGGGGAGATTGGGGCTGAGAGACTGCACTCTGAGGGAGAAACTTTTTTGTTTGTATAACTCAAATAAGAGCTATCTCCTTTCACTGCTGAAAAACTCTCAAAATCCCATTTTGGTGACCTCAGGCCAAGTATTTTCCCGGTCAGTCCTTCAATTTCTCCTTCTGGGAAAATGAACTAATTCTATCCCTTTGGGAGCAGCTGTTAAATAATTTTTGGAAACCCCTATTCCCATCAGGGCTGCCTGGGATTTCTAACAACAGAGACCTTTTCAAATAAGGAAAGCCTTAAGCAGATGCTGTTGGCATGGTGAAGACTTCTGTTTTTCTTAAGTAAAAGGATGAAGATAGAGGTCTGGCTGTCAGGGGTTGTCCTGTATTTATTTTTCTTTGACAGCTGGTATGTGGAGTCTCAGTGGAGAGGAGAAAGAACAGGGGCTGTTGTGTAAGCTGCTCACCTTCTGCCATTTGTAAAATCGATCAGCTTTGATAATCATGTCCACCAAGATGATGTGATTGCCTCGGGCAGCAACATCCAGAGATGTTTTCCCTTGCTGAAATTAGAAAGGGAAAATGAGCTGGAAAAGACTTTGCACCTTAGGAGGTGTAATCTCCATGCCCACCCAGCATCTGCAACAGCAGACACATGGACTATTGAGAAATGCACCCAGCCAGAGCCTGTTCTCCACCTGTGAACACCTCAGATGTGAGCTGGTGTCGAGCTCCTGCATTTAGGGCATGGGGAGTGGCTTTCCAGACTCTGCAGCATCTCCTCTGTTGCTACAAGGGATCTGCCTGTTTTGCAGGAGCCACTGGAAAAGCTTCCTGCAACCCACCAACATGAGAGCAACCAAAAGAGGACCAACTCAGCTCTGCAGTCCAAAGTATTTTACAGCCTTTTGCACAGCAGGTTTGCTGACACATGAAACCAAAGTGATTTATCCAACCTCATTAACTTTATAGGCTCCAGATACACATGATTAGAAATGGTCTCCTAGGAGAAGCACAGGCTGATGGGACTATGGAAATGTGGCTATGTTCCTTTCATGAATATGATTTTGGATTGGGAAGGGGAAGATTTGTATTTCTAACTAAAATCAGAAGGCAGAAATGAAAGAGATTTAAAAGTTGCATGAAGGAAAGCAAGCCAGCCAGGCACCAGGCATAACAGGAAGAACAGTGATAGCTTCAGATGTGAGCAGAAACCCAATTTCATACAGAAAAGTGTGAATGTGTCCCCTGTGCTGAGTGTCACTGCAGTGCCACAGAGTGCTGAAAGGTGACAAACATTCACCACAGCTGAAGGCCAGTTCAGCCAGGTGACTTCAGGTCTGCACTTGCTCTAACCCACTGAAAATGGCAAACACTATTTTAATCACTGCCCAAGTCCCTCCAGCACCTTCTGGGCACACACTACCTTTTCAGGCCCCTTGAAATTTGTTCTGTTGATTTTATTAGCTGTCAAAAACCCCAGAACAGTGGCAGATCTTTACCAAACAGATTCTTTCAACCTTTTAGAACATGTGTGCTGCAATTTTTCAGGTATATCACTCATCATTATTTGAGGAAATCTTTGATATTACTGTTCATGATAGTACAAGTAGAAGGAACTAGAACAACTTTGAGAAGGAAAGTGCTGTTGACTGTGTTATCTATTTTCTACCTGTCTAAGAATCAGTCACTTCTTTACTGGAAAACACACCAAAATAACCTACTCAGCCATGTTTTAAGGGCTTATCCCTGGAAATATCCAAATTTTAATATGACTAACCTTCCTTGAAAAATTATGGAAAACATTAATAGAGACTATCTGTGTATATTTTCCCTCCATACTCCCACAGAACCTGTTTCACCCATGGAGACCTTTACCTTGTCTGTTAGCTTCAGATTAACTCCTGCAATGAGAATCATCTCAGCAATGTCCTGCCTGCCATGCTCTGCAGCGATGTGGAGTGAGGTCTGCTGCCTCTGCAGAAGGAGGGAGAAAGGACTGTGCTTCAGAGAAGGACAAGTGTGAGGCTGGAAGGACAGAACACTGCCAGGAGGAGCCTTGGGACTGCTTAATGGAAACCAGTAAAACTGAACATAAAATGTGTCAATTTTATGGTATCATCAGGAGAGAACATTGCTACAAGTATGAAGATTGACTGAAACAAGCTACACAAAGCCCCTCATTCAGAAAAAATTACAGTCTGGTGAGACAACCAGCCTACCTCCAGGCTTTCCTCCTATTCTCAGCCCTCCAAACATTTTGCAGAATATCTTCCATCTTGAAATTTCTCCTACCTACTTCCATCAAGGAGGAGAGAGCTCGACTATGCAGTGTTGCAGGGGACACAGCACAGCCCACATGTTAAATACCATTGATTAAATTAAATACCATCGACCATACTAAGCAATTACCTCACTTCAACACTTAGAATCATTTCACAGGTTTCACTTTCCTGAGCTGCATTTCCAGGTTCTCCACATTTTAAAGCACTCCTCTTTAATCCTGTCCCCAAGGTGATAAAATCTCCCATGAATCTGGTTCACATTTCAAACACAAGGAACAAGAGATGCAGTCTTACATTATCTGGAATGTCAAGGTCACACTCTGCACTGATGAAGAGCTTCACCATGGCTGGGTAGTTCTGCAGGACTGCAATGTGTGTTGCTGATGCATTTTGCTGTGGAAAGAAGATCCTGCACTTAGGGAGAGCTTAAGCTCATAGCACTGAAAGGACCACACTGTGCCCAGAATGTCCTGTTCTACCACAGCTGCCAGTCTGCACTGGGAGCTTACAGGGATACTGCAGCACTGGTCCTTCCAGAGCTGCTTAGTGCTCTTGAGCAGCTTCACAAACTGATTCTATCTTTTCTAAGTGGCGAGAGAATTGAGAGTGACTCACATGATTGAGAGCGTCCGTGTGGATTCCTGCATCCATGAGGATCCTGGCTATCTCCTCATAGCCATGCAGTGCTGCATAATGAAGACAGTTCATCTTTTTCTGAGAGGCAGGTCAGAAGAGAGGAGTGTTACTCAGGGATTCTTCCCAGAGGCTGCAGTTGTTACAGACTACCCACCAAGAGCTCCCTCCTCCCTCCTGCAAAAGTCCTATGGCCCAGCACTGACAAATTCAAGGAGATGGTCTGCCCAAACCAGTCCCAGGGAGCTTCACCTGCCTCTTTGTACAAAACCACATTTACCTTCCTCTAAAGTCCCTGTGCTACTCCTGAATGCAGGGCTCTCTCTGTAATGGGTGACCTGGGAAGCCACAGGTCTGGACACAAACCCACAAAGTAGGGTTTGGGGATGGAATCGCCTCCATGGAGCTAACCTGGGTTTGGGCATTGACATCAGCACCTGCTTCCACGAGCAGCTTCACACAGAGGCTGTGTCCCCCCTCAGTAGCCAGGTGCAGAGCCGTGAGTCCTTCCTGCACAAGGCAAGAAAGGACACAAGCAGCATTTCTGTAGACAAGGCTGAGACAGAGCAGTGGAGCAAGTCAGACTCTACCCCATCTTCTGAATCCATGACATGCTACAGTACCAATTCTGAGGGCCAGAGATCTCCAGTCGATTGTTACAAAAATAGAGGACACAATTATCTGCCCTGGACATACCAGAGTACTGCTCTGTCCTGAATGTCACTGGCTGTGGGCCACAAGACAGACATTGTGTTCACCATCTTTCCTCCCCTCCAGCCCATCAATAAACCAAAAAGGATTTCACATGGACAGAGAAGACAAATCATTTTCCTGGAATAACCCAGAGACAGAACTGGAAACCCGTGACCCTCTATCACTGGCTTTCCCTTCTGAGGGTTGCAGCTCATTTCATTACAAGAAAACAGAAGCAAGCAAGCAGAATTCCTAAGTGATTTAATCTGGGTTTATTATTGCTCTTTGCACAAAGGGCAGCTCATGTGGGGGTAGACAAATGATGCCAGTAATCACAGAAGGTGGGTCCCCCTTTCCTTCAGATCTTAATCACCATCAAATACACTATTCAAAGACAGTAACCAAATAAGACTAAAAAAAAATGCTGATAATCTTAATTGGGAGTGCGCCCTGGAATAAATAACAGTGGTACTAAGCCAATATTTGCTATCTAAGTCATTAACTGTGTTCCAGCCACATAATTTTCCAGAGCGGATCTGTCAAAAGAGGGATCTCAAACAGCAGGTCCATATGTTCAGTGACTAAGTCAATACTTCAAAGCACGATGAAGTTTAGTTAAAGCACACTCAATAACCATTTAGGCACTTGAATGTACAAGGGTCAGGGAGAGAAAGGGAGATTAAATGGAGTGATAAGGTAGGTGAGCAGATACAGCAGGAAGAGAAGGCAACACTTTAGAGCCGGAAATTGGTCCAAGACGGATGTCGCCTTTCACTGACACTCTGCAAGTGTGACCTGCCTTTACCCACACAGGCTTTAGATAAAATCAGCTATTTTCTAGACCTCTCCTGTCAATACTGGCTTTTCGGCCTAATGACTGTGGCAGGAGAATGTTTCTAGGGAGGAAAAGGGCAAAACTGATGTGGTTTTGATTTAATTTAAGTGTACTTACTGAATTTTTTTCATCAAGGTCCACTCCGACATCTATAATCTTCTCCAGCACAGAGAGGTGTCCGTTTTTAGCAGCTAAATGCAATGCTGTATTTTCTTCCTGAAAGTAAACATTACTTTATAAACATATGTCTCACAGGACTGAGTGTTCATACACCACAATCTTGCACAGAGTATATCCAGTGTGGCTGAAAAAGAGGTTGTTACCAGTAGCACGAATATAAGGCAATCTTCCTCCAGTTACAGCAGTGAGGGAAGAACCTCTCCTACCTTAAACTGGATATGGTCCACTAGACTTGCTGTGTATCCTGCCTAAAAAGCCCTGGAGAGAAATCATGAACTGGAGAGAAATCATAAGCAAGAAAACAGCTTGAAGTGGATAGGGAAGAAAAGCCCTGACACACCACAGCCATAGTAACGACTGTGGACAACTTGCCTGCCTGAGCCTCATTTGGTATTTTGTTCCCTGGTTTTCACAGCCCCTAATCCTTGGACTTCACCTCCCCTGCATGTGGTTTTGTGCCCCTACCTTGTCTTTGGCACTGTGAGAACAACCCAGACAAATGAGGAACTCCACCACCTCCCGCTGCCCGTACTCTGCGGCCAGGTGAAACGCTGTCCTGTCCATCTTTGAAAGGAAACAGAAACACAGTCCAAAAGGCTCAGAAAGCACAAGATCACATCTTCACAAAAAGCTTGACCAGAGCCAGAATCCCCATCATCCCTTAGCTCACTCTGCAGGAAGACTTTTGGGAGTAGCATCTGACTCTGATTCTCTTCCCAAGAACTCAGCAGAGGAAGACCAGACTTCATAAACAAAGCTGTGAAAAGCCTTCCTACCTTGTCTGTCTCATCCACACACACATCTTCCAAGTTCTCCATGATGAACTCCATGACCTGGATGTGTCCCCTCTGAGCTGCACAGTGAAGCAGGTTCCTGCCATTCTGGAGATGAGACAAAGGACTGCTCATTCAACAAATCCAAGACTGGGACAATCAGTCTCTGACAACCTGCTGCTGTTAGCAAAGGCCCACTTCATCCCTCCCTGCATCTCTGGGGCTAAACTTCCTTGTGCTGCAAGACAGCAAGTTATGACTGAAATATTAATACCCCTTTTCCCAGACAAGATCTGGTTTAGAATACAAGGACTGCTGATTCACTAAACCCATTTCCCATTTCTGTAACATCTTCCACATCAGCACTGCACAAACATGAGATGAGGAAGCTATGTGCATCTCTAGAGCTCCAGGGATGCTTCAGGAATAAGTCAGAGTGCAGATGGCAGTCCCCAGAGCAGATGCTGTCACACACAACTGAGATCACAGGTAAGCCTCTCTGTCCCCCAACACTGAATAGAGCCAAGTGATGGATCCACACAGGGAGACCCTCACCCTATTGACACGGTTAATCTTGGCCCCAGCATTGACAAGGACCTGCAGGACACGGAGATGGCCAAACCAGGCAGACAGGAGAAGAGCATTCATTCCAAACTGGGTGTAAAAGATGAAAGATATAGTTAAACTGCAGTCACCACCATCCACGCCTTGGAGGGAAACTGTCCTCTTAGCTTAATGAAGTTTTCCAAATCTATTTGTTTTTCACTGGTATATTTTTAGTTGCACTTTCTCCAGTTATTATTATTCCTGTCACACATATTCACAGCAACTGAGCAGAGACCTGCTTCTTGGCAGCTACTACCTTTTTAATGGTGTGTATTAGCCTGGCTGTATGGGGGAGGGAAAACTTGTTGACTGTCACTGTTATCCCACAAACCCCATCAACAAAATCAGAAGCCAAGCATCCCCATGCTCTGTGGAAAACTTCACAGATTCTACCAGCCTATTCCAAGTCCACTGTGCATGCAAGGAAAAAGGCCAAAATACAGAGCACAGACACATGTGCCAACAAGGCTTGCTGCAGCCCCTTGCTCAGCAGGTGCAGCGTGCCACCCTGTGCCACCCACCCAGGGCTAAGGTGCAGTCTGTAACTGCTTGCCTAGCACCCAGTCCCCAGCACCAAACACATCTGCAGCACATGCAAGGAGAGTGGCCTTTGTACACTGTCTTCATCATCCACAGGGACGTCGTGCTCCAGCAGCAGCCGCACAGCATCCACGCTCCCGGCCCCCGCAGCCCAGTGCAGGGCACTCCGCTCTGCCTGCCAGGGAAGCACAGAGGCAGGGAAGGCTGATGGAGGCACAGTGTGTGTACCCAACAGCCTTTCTGAAAGCCAAAGTATCCTTGGCCATCTGTGGAGCCAGAATTTCTCACACTGTGCAGAGTTTTCTTTGGACGCAGCGCTCTGTCTCTGCTCTCCTGTCAGGCAGACAGGTTTTAGTCACCTTCTACTCAGGAACTGCAGTTCTGGACTATAAGGACAGCACAAAGTGAAGAACATTGCTGACCATAAATGGGCAGACTGAAATACTAGGGATGGCTGCAATCCTGTATTTAATGAGGAAAGATCTGCACTAGAAACAGTTTTTCCCACAGCCTTGCTGCACAGAGATAGCAAAATCAAAGCATTTCATGGAATCATGTCTATCTGACACTTGCAGCTTTCCAGTGTGGCCAGAATGATAGTGCTGAGGGTCTCAGTGTGTAGTGAAAACTCCTTGGTTGCCACAGGCCCTATTTAGCACTGGGTGTTGTATTTTAAAGCTTTGACAAATTAAGCAGTTAATGAGAAGAGTAGCCTTAAGGAGCTGCACGAAACACGCCCTCAGCACTTCCTGCAGCTTGAAGGTGGAAAAACCCAGGACTTACATTGTTTTTGGCTTTGATATCAACTCCTCTGCTGATGAGTTCCTCCATCCTGGCTGTATCATTTCGCTTCGCCGCATCGTGGAACTCCTTCTCTGACTGAAGCACTGCAGCAAAGCAGAAGAGTGAACATTAAAACAGTTCTGGCAAGGAGCATGGAGCAGCATGCCCCAACAAACCTCCTCTTCACCTCACTGGCCCCTGTGGCTTCAGGGAAGGATGACTGCAGAAAGACTCTTCCAGCAAGAATCCCAGCCCCAGAGGTGTCGGCATGTTTGTTGGATTTATATTCTGCCACTGTCTCTCCTTCCTTGACTATCCCTGTGCCACAACAGTGCTCTTCCAGTCCACTTACCTTCTAATTCAGTGTCTTTCTTTGCATGGATTTGCTCCAGCTGTAAAACCTTTTGATCCATGAGATCCACTTCCTCTGGGCACCCTCTGAGGCTCAGAGTCAGTGTGAAGGCTCTGAGATGACACAGACCCTTTCCTCCACCCTTCCACCTACATCCCACTGCTCTACACGGAGGCCTTTACACATGGTCCCCCTCCAGGCAACCTGAACCAGCCAAGCAGCACAAAACTGCCAGCCTGGCCTGTGATTAGTGTTGCATCTGTTAATAAACCATGGCAGTTCTACACATAATTCACCATGACTGGCAATATTTGTCCTGCACAGTTAGGCACAATTTAAGAGTGTTTACTCTCCATGCTGGGCCTTGCCCCAGCAATCTTCTCCTCGATCGAATAAACCTTCCTGCCAAGAAACAAGAGCAAGGCTGTGCCTGCCACAGCCCAACAGGGAGGCTCTGAAGGCTTTTGGCAAGGCTGGTGCCAGAGTTTGTTGGACTCAGGCGCTGTCCTAGTGCTTTTGGGGAATTCTTTCAAGAAGTGCTTGAGTGACATTGGCCTGTCACATCCCACTGGAGAGCTGCCCGAGGCTTTGCTCTCTTCTACACTTCTGCAGAGTCCAGGCTGCAGTTTGAGGGGCTCAATGCAACTTCAGTTTGTTCCAACACATCAACTGCATAGTAACCACATGCCACACAAAAGGCATCAAAACATATTACTGTTCCCATTCCACCACACTGAGGGAGACAAACAGGAGACTCGCTGCCTAAATAGCACTATTAATCTCTTTGGAGGGCACAGAAGAAACGCATCCCTACCATGGACTCTTAGAACAACAGAGGTATAATCTCATCCTTCAGTTTCCATTCCCCTTGCCTTCAAACAATCAATCAAAAAACTTTAGCTCAAAAAACCCACAAGCAACACAAATTTTAATGCCAGACAGGATCATCCAATAGTGTGTTTATCCACTTAACACCAGACATGGTCATCTGAGAATGTGTATTCAAGAGTGCTAGACCTGCTGCTACAAAGAAGGCAGTAGGATTTGGACACTGATTTCTCCAAGAAACAGGATTTCCTACACTGGACATTAAGACTCTCTTATCACCTTGTCAGTTGTGTTAACAGGATTGCATTCCACCCTGCATGGACTCTTCATTTGAGAGGAAATATCAGTAGAACTTGTGAAAAACACATTGAGTTTTTGTTAATTATTAACACCAATGGCTACACACATACCATCTCCTCGTACATACTTATCTCCCTTCAGTAGAGTAAATCCTGTGCTTCAATTAAGAAAATGCTGCTGACCCTGCTCTCCAGGTGGCAGAAACATGTTCTTACATTTTATGGGCACACAAAATTTATTGTCAGACATCATTTTCAAGAGATGTCAAACCACCTTAGTTATACCTTGCACTACCTGTGAAGATGCAGTAACAAATCTGACATCATTAAGCTGTAGAAACAGCAATTTATTTATTTTCAGTAACACACGAGTAACAACTTGATGGTCTGAATTTCCTATTTAAGATCCACAGTGGCTCTGTAAATGTAAATGGCATTCCCATCATGGCATGTACCTGTCCAACAGCAACATTTCAGTGGATATTTAGCAGTTTTCCTTCTCTTTCAAGTTCGGATCCCAGGGTACTTCATAGCTCACTGAATAGGAACTCAGTTATCACAAACAGCGTAGAAAACATTTAAAATTATTTACCCTCAGTGCAATGCACCAACTCACAGGCAGTTTATTATGCAAGGGATATAGAAGAGCAACAAAAGAGGAGAAAGACATGCAAAGAAATGTGCAAACCCCATCCACCGGGCTCTACCTGGGGCTGCAGGACACAAAGACAACATGGGATGGGGACGGAGCGACCAAAAGGGCCAAAACCCCCAAGGGCAGGATCCCAGCGGTGCAGGATGCTTTGGGGCAAGATTCACGGGTAGGTTTACCCACCTGCTTTGATTCCGAGTGCATTTTCAGGCGTCCCGTTATTTTTTTAGGGCATCCCGGCTGTGCCCCTCAGCCCCGCCGGCTCCCTCCCGCCCCCGCCACACGACTCTGCCCTCCCGGCGCGGTGCCCCCGCCCCGCTGGGGCGGCCCCCGCTCGGCCCCACTCACGGGTGTCGCCTTCCGACGCCAAGTCGTCCCCCATGTCGCGACACAGCGGCCCCGCCGCCGCCGCCCCAGGGCGGGCTGAGGCGCGTCCCCGCCGCCCCAGGGCGGGCTGAGGAGCTTCCCCGCCTCCTCGCAGGCCACCTCGCCGCCGCCGAGCTGCTCTTTTGCTGCTCTTTAAAGCAAAATATCATAAAACAAACCCCTTTCCCGGCATTTTCGGCCGTTTGGGAAGCACTTAAGCGGGGACATTATGCTGCCGCCATTTCGGCCAGGTGCCGCCTTTCACCTCAGCGCGGCTCTGCGGAGTGCTGCTGCTTCGAGGTGGTGGGTGGTTTAATTAAAAAATTATTTAATTCTGTTTCCAGAGCAATTGGGTAGGAGAGGGATTTCTGATCAGTAGGATATATGGAGGGCGGGTTTTTTTATTTTTTGTTTCCGCCTGAAAGCAGGGTTCAGGGGTTGATGTTTCACGGGAATGAAGTGCTCTTGTTACCTCACGTCCTTCAGCAGGCGCAGGAGGAGGCCAAAAGGCTTTTCCCTCAGAGTTTTGGTGAATTCTCCAGTTTCAGCATCTGGGCTGGTTTTATCTTTTATTTTGTTCTCCATTTTGATAGTATGATAAGGAAGAAACCAGGATGAGCTGAGGTTGGGGGGATAACCAGATCTGTTTCTGTGTGTCCCCCGCAGTACTCCTGCCCTGTAACACTGCTTCCATCTCTGGGGGTCTCCAGCGTAAGAAGGACATGGAGCAGCTGGAGTGAGTCCAGAGGAGGCCACAGAAATTCTGCAAGGGTTGGAGCACCTCTGCTCTGGAGCCAGAACAGGAGAGCTGGGGGTGTTCAGCTGGAGAAGAGACAGCTCCAGGGAGACTTTATATGAAACCCCATCTCTGGAAGTGTCCAGGGCCAGGTTGGACAGGGCTTGGAGCACCCTGAGATAGTGGAAGGTGTCCCTGCCCGTGGAAGGTGGTGGAAACGGAATGTCCTTAAGGTCCCTTCCAGCCCAGACAATTCTGATTCTTTGCTGCTGGTCTCAGGATAGGAGAGGTGACATCAGGTTTGTATCCCAGCCCCTAAACCATGCTGGCCCACAGATGTGGTCCTTGTCAGGACTCCCTGGAGAAGTCCCCCTGGAGAAGGATCCCTCTCTGTACTGATTTTGGCTGTGAGCTCACTCTGATGCCTGTCACCACATGAGGGTGCCAGTGCTGTTCACCTGCCACGGCTTCCTGCTCTAGCAATAAAGTCCAGGGTGCAGATGGGGCTGTTCCCTGGGCTTGGGACAATTTTGGGGTACATCCCGATCTCGGGGACCCATGTGTGAGTTCGTGCTGCTGTTGTGAGAAAGCGTGGGGCTTTTGGTGTGTTGGGAGATGAGGAGAGGCAGGCGATGTCCTGGGAGTATGCAGACAAGAGGAGTCTGCTTCTCCAAACGTCCCTCCGTCCTCACAGCTGCACCAGAGCTGTCTTCAGGGCAGGGACATGGTGGTTTCCGCTTCATTGAAACCCATCACCGAGGGGTTCAATAGCCAAATGCTTGCTGATGCTGTTGGACCACTACGGCTTGGCCTGCCCAGCTGTGAAATGGGGAGGTGGACCCTAAGCTCTTGAGCAAATACAGAATGCGTTGGGGGTTATGGATGGCTGCTTCTCTCAGAGATTTGAATTTGTGTTTTGTTTGGCTTTTATTTAAACTGAAGTTAAAAAAAAAAAAAAGATACTCTTTCTGGTAGGAAAAGTGAACATAAGGTCTGTCTGGATAAAGGGGAAGGGCTTTTTTCGCACAATAGCTTAGCGGGTAGAGCATCCTCCCCGAGGAAAGGGGAAAGCTGGGCTTGATCCTTGTTTTTGCCAGAGGGGAGATGCAAACCTCGGGCCACACAAGACCCCAGAGAGCACCGTAAACAACAGGCTGCAAGCATGTCTGGTGCGGAGAGTTGTTCTTGCTCTTTCCTGTTATTTTAAATAATTAATGATTTGATGGAGCAGGGAGTGGAGAAGGCAGGTGTCCCGTCTCCCTGGAGAGCAGTCTGTGCACCCGGCAAGACGGAGTCTTGCTCTTTCTCGATGAATATTTAAGCGTCTTCAGACAAGCTGGAACGGCGCCAGCAGGAATGACTGAGAAGGGCTGAGCCCTTCCCACTGGGTATCCTAGTGCCTGGGGGCTGGGGAAACAGCCCTGAATAGGGCAGGGAATAATCCCCGCTTGCATGGACTGTGGAGGTACTGTGCATCCCAGCCTTAGGTAGGACCTCTGGCTCTTGCTAGCCTTTTGTTATGCTATAAGAGATCCTTGGATAGAAAGCTGACTGGATTTAACCTGCCACTGTTAATGTCATTGTCTTCCAGGGCTTGAATCAGCCAGGACTCATCACCCACAGCTCTCCTGCGGGTTAATGCTGATCTTGGAGGAGGAATAGCGCAGATGCACTGAGAGTTCGCATCTGTTTGGGAGCTTGGATGTTTCCAGCAGGCAGAAAAAAAGGCAATGTAGGCAGTTCCTTCTGTCCTTCCCAAAGTGGGATGTGTTCAGGGGAGGAAGGGACCAAGACTTTCTGCTGATACTAAGTACAGAATGCTGTGACGATTTATTAACGACACTGAACATTCACCTAGCGATCCATTTGTTAGCTAACAAACCTAAAAGAGCTCTTGGATTTTTCCATTAATGTTGTAGCATAAAGAATGACAGGGTGAAGTGGTAATTTTAGCCCTTTTTGCAATATATTCCAGACATTGACCCCATCTTCTGAATGGTATTAAAATCTTTTACTTTATTTCACTTGAAGAATAATTTTAGCTGAGCCAGCTTTGTGCTCTTTCTCTCTTAGAAGTGAAGCTCTCTGTCAGAGAATTTTGTGCTCATATTTTGCATGCACAATTTTTATGTACTGCTTTAGGATAATCATTATTTTTGATCACATTCAAAATCATGAACCAGGCTGCTTAAATCCATGTAATTTTAAAATGTGCCTCTGTTAGCTCCCTGGTTTAGTTGTATACACTGTGATTTTTCAAGCCAGTTAGATTTGCAGTTAGCCATGTAATACAACCCACAAACCAGTATGTGTTTATGCAGAAACAGTTGCTTACCTAGAGGTTTAGCAAATTGGACTTTTATTTATACTCTGCCTTTGGAAGCAAAACTGGAAGGTGACTCCTCCTGCCTGCAGCTGCCTGTAGTTTGGGAAGCCAAGCTTCTGCTTTTCTAGAGCTGCCCACAGCAGGGGAGCCTGGCTTGAGGAACATCCTCCATCCTTGGAGGATTGTCTTTTTTGGCATATGCTGCCACTGACAGGAAATTGAATATTGCATGGGAGAGGGGATGACCATGTTCCTCTTTCAGTGCTGGTGGACTGTTTATATGTGACAGGGTATCAGACAGCCCAGTGTGCTAAGACAGCAACCAGATCTTTGGGCACTGTGGTACACAGCTGCCACTGATACTGTGAGAAATTGTATGTTTGTGCTTTTTATGCCCCTGCTGTAGGCAATCAAAGTTCAACCATGCCAGTTCTGTGCTCTTTCAGATATGTCCCATTAGAATGGAATACACGTTACATCTCTCCCTACATGGCTTCATGTGTGGCTCCAGCTTATTTATTTTTTGTCTGGGTTTGGCTTTTAGTTGTTCTGTAGACCAGGTTATTTTTGGTGCTTTCTTTGATAACTCTGTTCCTGTGACATGCTGCGGAGCCAGAACTCCTCTGGGAGCATCCCAGAAATGCACACAAACATTAGCCCTGTACCTTCTAACTCTCAACATATGGAGCTTTCAGAAGGCCTGGACACCTAATGGGACTCCACAAACCCACTCTGGAAGCCTGAGAAGGGTTCCAGCAGTTTCCTCAAAGGCTGCATTCATTTCCTTGCAAGGCTTCCACAGAGGAACAGCTTGTTAGAGGGACCTGTGGAGCTTGGAAGCTTTGCCAATAATAATTCAGGCCCAATTCTGAAGTCAAATATTTAGCTAAACAGAGACTGTCTGATGGCTGGATTAAACACAGACTGCATCTGAGTGAGCTCGACATTTCAGGTTTCTGTCAGTGTCCATTTCACGAGCCTGTAATTCCATTTTTCCTGTCTTCCCAGACTCAGCTCATGCTGTGTAGTGTTTTAGACAGCACAGAATGAGGTATTTCAGCAGAGCTGTTGCTCCTAGCTCAGGAAGCAGCCTGAATCACAAAGTGATGTTCTTTGCTTTAGGCTTAGGAATAATCCAGTATTATGGGATTGGGAGGAAATCATGTTAGAGAAACTGAAGGGTTTGTTTTGTTTGTTGGTAAGAAAAACTCTCAAGGAACCAGGCAGAGATGTCAGAGGGGGTTGGTGAGTGAGCCTTGCCAGTGTGCTGCATGGTGCTGACACAGATCAGCCCATTTTAACAGCAACTGGAAGTTTGAGCTGGTGATTTGGCACTTCCCTCTCCTGTCACTCTCACTTCCCAAAGCCAATAGGCCTTTAAATCCCTTGTAAAGATAAATGATCTTAAGCTCCTATGTAGCTTTGAAAGTGAAGCTTACATGTAATTAGCACTGTGGCAGGGGTTGTTCCTGACCATCAGGCCACTCCTGTTCATTCCTGACCTCCCCATGGAGCCTACTGACATGAGTCCACTACACCTTCCAACTTTATACATTCTCCTTCCAGCTGTGGAGATGTGGGCTCACATCTATCCTACAGGAATATGTGAGAGGCAAAAAAATGCCTCCCCAATACTTTTGTACCTGATTGATACCTTAGAAATGACTGTAGGAGGAAAAAAATTGTTATTTCTGTGATGCTTGGCTGAAGAAGGTCTATATGAACCCACTGTGTTCAGATTTTCTTAGTGCCTGAGTACCAGGTTTGAACAGTAGCTGGGAGATTACTGGTTTGCCAGTCTGTGTCTCATGGTGGTGACCAGGTCACAGTGGTCATTCTGTCTGTGCTTTGCACTGTTTGCCTTTCTGGAATCATGGAACCCAGTCTTTCAAAGCCAGGAATGTAACAGTAGTATGGTCTTAAAACATCTACTGCATTACCAAAAGCAAATGTAACAGGAAAAGATCTAAAACCAGAATATTCTTTCTTGAATTTAAGATAGCAAATGGTGTGATGGAGCTGGAGTCACTGCCCTCCCTCGTTTGAATGTGATGGTTAACTGAGCAAGTGTTTGGTTATGGGAGGTGGGAACGGCTGCCTCGAATAAACCAAGCAATAATCGGAACACTGAATCCTAATCCCCTCACTGACATGCCTGCAGGCAATGTTTTTATTCTCACTTTTCTGCATGTGTAAAAAGAGGGAGGATCCTCTGCTTCCTGGGCCTCTGAGGATTGTCTGGCTCCTAAAGGCAATCTCTTCTTATTCTTTTCAAGACAAAAGTGCAGCTGAAATGTAGGCTTTTAACCATAAACCCAAAGTGCTGAAACTTATTCCAGAGACACAGTCCTGAGCTGCTCTTATGCTCTAAGCTGAAGAATTCAGTGCAAAACTTGAAGTGAAACAGAAAATTGTATTTGAGGATTTAATAAAAGCTAAGTGGCAGCCAAGGGCTGCTCAGTGATGCCATTGCTCCCTTCTAATCTGACCCCATGGAAAACCATGTCTGACAGAAGCAGGCAAGCACAGTGCAGCTTTAGAAGTGTTTCATTTCTGTCTCTCAGCTATTTTCTTGCAGAGCCCAAAACATCTGTCTCTGCCTTCAGCCACATACAAGTGCACCGAGAGTGTTTTGTTCCCAGCCTAATGAGTAATTTTATGGTCTTGGAATTGGAGGCAGGGAGAGGGGGCTGGGACAGCAGCCGGAGTCCTGTGTTCTACAAGGAGGTCTTTTGATGTCAAATTGTAGCCTGATGATTTTTACTTTACTGCAGCCCACCAGGCTTCCCTTTAAAGTCCTCTGCTAGAGTTGCTGGTGATCAGTGCAGGAACAGTTCTGACATGGGCTTCTGCATTCGCAGGGCTTCTTCACTGCTGGGCTTATCAAGCAACATGGAAAATAATGACATCAGTGGAGAGGAGGTGGGGGGGCTCAGCTGGGCATCAGCTTCACTCTGTGTGTGGAGAGAGCACACGTGAATGCACAAAGCACACTTTGCCTATCCTGTCTCTGGCTTCAGTGCTCAGGAGGGATGAGGGAACAAACAACTCTGGGCAGATGTGTAATCACATCACTCAGGTGTCGAGCAGATGGTGCTGAGGTGTGGTGATACATATGGTCTGAGAGCAGGTAAAGAATGAACTGATTCCAATTGTCATTGGTCTCAGCAGTGTTTTTAAAGCACAACCCCAGCTTTCTATTTGAGAAAGACAGGGTTATCTATCGAGAGAGATAATCTGTACACAGCACAGGAAACAGCAGGCAAATGTTGCCATGTGTTTATCATCTATTTCCACCATGGGGTCTTCCTTTGGGACAGGCTTGTAGATCCGAGGCCTCAGAGCAGGACTTGCACATGGAGGGACCATGCTGTGTTTATCCAGGGCAGATTATACAGACCTCTTCCTCCACCTGCCCATGTTCTCTTGGTCTGAAAAGCAAGTTTATATTCACTCACTGTGACTCAGCCATAGAGTCTGACTCATTTTCTTGCTGTTACTCACAGAAAGGAAAAGCCAAATGGAAACCAGTCTGTGCCTGTAGCCACCTGTAATTCCCCAGCTTTCTGCTGTTATTCTCTGGATGAGTTTCTGTTTATCAACACTAACACACTTATCCTGCTGAAGCTTTTAATACTTTTTTCTATAGGGGAAGACTGATTAGAAAATAAAATTTTCTACCCTTAAAAAGAAGAGGAAGTGTGCTGAATCTCCATGGCTGCTTGTGGAGTTCCTGAAATGGGACTATTTCAAGTGGACATTTCACAAAGGTAGCAACAAAGTGGGACCAGATGGAGCAATCACCAGGCAGAACTGGGAGCAGCTGCAGAATTGCTGCAGCTCCTGAGCTGACCTCTGTGGTCTGAAGGAGGTTGCTGGTGGTCGATCTCTTCAAGGTGCTCAGTGCTAGGAGATCCTGCTTCCAGCAGCAGTGATGTGTTGGTCACCAGACATCTGTCTCACCCACTCCCTGGGCTGGACTCCCCACTGCAATGGAAGGACTTGAACTGCAAAGAAAGGGATGGTGTTTTGCTCTGTGTAAGCCTCTGTTGCACTGCCAGCTCAGGAGTCTCTGCTCATTTCAGACCTGGCTGTTGCTCACTTGCACATATTTTGTCCTCTCATCGGGGTGCAGGGAAACACCAGGCCCTGGTTCCTTCTCTTGCAGTGTTTATAGGTGGCTTATTCTGTGTAGAGACCGCAGGAGCATGAGTCAGAGTTGGAAACCTCACCCAAGAGAAGCGTTAGCTGTGAGGTGGGAATTGGTGCCTGCCAGTACAGCTGGGCCAAACCCAGCCTTTCCCATGTCAGCTTCATTCCATGTAAAAACTGCACAGGAGAGCACAGTGCAAAGCTCCAGGTGGGTGGGCTTTCCAGAGCACGAGGAGGCATCCTGGGTATGGAACAGGGCTGTGTTAGAGCTAAGGCAGTTTCCTCTTGGTTATGAGAAGCTGAGGTTCAAGTCAACAGTCTGAATCTTCCAAAGAGAAACTTGGCCTTAAATCTGGCTCTCCCTTCTCAGCCTGCTGCTGGGTGGGAGGCCACCATGATGTTCTGCTCTTTCATCATTATCCTGGATCACATCTTAAGAGTTTTGGTAAGAATTGTTCCACAAACTCTCAAATGAAAATCTGAGATTTTGGTTATTTTCTGGTGGAAAAATATTTATTTGGAAATATTCCTTGGCATGATTTCATCTGACACACTGCCTGCCCCTCTCTGAAAATATTGCTCATTTTGAGTGCAAACGCTTCATGTGAGGATGGATATTTTTGATTGCAATCCCTCACTTGGGTTTCTTTTTGCCTCAAGCACATGATGGGAGTTGGCCTCTTGTTACATGTCGCTGAAGTGACCTCCTGGGGGCTGCCTGCGTGTCCTGCTGCCCTTGGTGGCCGAGCATGGTTGAGAGAGGCTGGAGTAGTTGTGTAGCTGTAGGGAGCAGGCAGTGCCCTGCTGCTCCTGGCTGTCTGGTCTTAATACCAGCCACCGCCCCCAGCTCTGGCAGCCGTGTTTGCAAAAAGCTCTGCGGGCAGTGGAAGTGAGCTGGTTTCTTCATGACAATGTAGTTATCCTTTTAAGGGAAAATTCCCTCTGGGAGCCAACCCTCAATTACCTCTTGCTCCAGTGCCTTCTTGCTGGAGATGGCTTGTAACACAGCTGAGTTACAGCCACAGGAACTCAGCTGAGTGCCCAATCACTTGGAAAAAAATAATTATTAAACTCTGTTGGTCTCTGTTGTTTGCTGAATCTAGAAATTGGGGTCAGAACCCAATGGCTGGCTCTCCTCATCAGTGCATTTGTGCAGAACCAATCTGTGGATGCTACATCTTCAAACTCAGATGCTTTTTATCACCATGGTACTTCTGGCATGTGCAGACCCCTGTGGGCTTGTTCTTCCCTAAAGCAGTTTGTTGCAATATTTGGGAGCTCTAGGTAGGACAGGACTTGTGATAATTAACCAGTGCAAGTATCTGCTAAATGCCAGGGAACTGGGGGTAGACAGTGGCTGCATTTCAATTTACTATTATTCACTGTGGTGAATGGGAAGGGTTATCCAAGGGTCCTGATTTGGAGGATGAAAAATTCCTTCTATTCCACTGATATGTCTCGGTCCATGGGAAGGATGCCTAACCAGGATGGGGCTGCTGTGGATGTTGCCATCTGTCTCAATGAGCTGAGCAGGAGCTGTAGAGAGCAACCTGTGGTCTTTCTATTCTATAGGAGTGGTGACTTTGCCTGCAAGCCCCCAAATTTACATCTGTTATGTTTAGTGCTGAAAATACTTTAACTCCAAACAAGCAGCTTACTAGAAAAATATGATATTCTTGAATGCAAACTTGTCACAGGAATGAGACCAGACTCTTCAGAGATGTTCTACGGATTCCTTCTGATGTCTGCAAATTTACTGGGATAGTTTGGGATTTTTCTCTCATTTAAAAAACCAACCCTGTACCTGTGGAGCTGTTGTCTTGGGACAAAATAAATGGGCAACAGCTTGTGGCCTGACTGGATCATCTAAGAATAAAACAATGCCCCTTTGAGGAGCAGAGGAGCCAGGCTGATACTTTGTGCCTCATTTTGAATGAAATGGACAGGAATCTTATTTTGCCTAGATTGGACTGAAAAAGCTTTCACATCTTCTCAGCTTTCCCAAGGGCTTAATTTTTCTTCCCTTTATCTAGAGCAAGGAAAAACATTTTTAAAATTTTAAAACTTTTATGAGAAAAAAAAGAAGCCATCACATAAGCTTCATCAAAATACGTAATTTCATATTTTAAAAAATGATTGGGTTCATTACTCAAGAAATTGTAAACCAAAGTGTTGAAATCATGTTTTTGAGCTGCAGAGCAAAATTGTCACCTTTTGAAATGTCAGCTTCTCAAAATTATTTTTTGTACGGTTTTTTAAACCAGCACACCTTTCCATATCTGCAGTCCTCTGATAACAGCCTTACATTGCTGTTTTGACCTGAAAATGTTTTGCCAGAAAATTTCTCACCAGCAACTCCCATGAGGCCCTGATTCCACCCTTGAAGGTGAGTGGTTTTAAACCCACCTGGATGGAAGAGAAGTGTGGCTAAGATGAAAGCAGTCCTGCCCTTGGAATACATGACTATTGTTTGCATTGCTGACTTCTACAAGTCCATGAGCTTTTGGCCATGGAAAACAGGGGGAATATTAAAATTATTAATACTTGCCTTGCTCAGGATATTCAACCCATGCTGTTGAAAATTCAGCATTGCTCCACAGAAAGACCCCATAGAAAGCTCTGTGGTTGGACAGGAAGGTTATCTACAGGCTGGGGTATCTTCTGTGATCTCCCATATGACAGCTGGCCATGTTTTTCCTTTGAGCTTTCCCTCACCACCATCTCTTGCAAGGCTGTAAAATGCATGAAGAACTGGGCAGTGCTTTGCTGTTATGGTGATGTGGCCTAAACAAACCCGGAAGACTTTGCCAGCATTTCAAAACTTACTTCTTGTTACAAATGAAATAGCTGAGGAACTTGCAGTTTTGTTTGCACAGATCCTTGCCCAGTTAGTCATGCTGGCTTGCATATCTGTTGGACTTTTGGAGATCTTCTCATGTTTTATCAGTTTTAGTGATAAATATCCCAGTGTGCGGTGGTGTGCTAGATAACTTACATCAAAAACAGATCAGAATTCTTCCTCTAAGAAACATTTCTTTCTGTGCAAGGCAGGTTTCTCTGGAAGGAAAAAATATCTTTCCTCCAAAACTAGAGTTTTTGGGGAAAGGAAGAGGGAAAATATTAATATGGTTAAGAACTTCACAAGCATCTGAAGCTTTTTAGAAACCAAGAGGGAATTAAATGTTTCAACAAAGGGTAAAGGAAAGTCAGTGATCAGCATTCAAATATCCTAATTTCTGGATATGCCCTGCTGTGTAGTTCTGTGGGGAAGGAGAGCTTGAATCTGTTTGCATTGCATAAATGTCATATCCTTACCCATGAATGACAGCTAGTACTTGGCATTGCATTCCCATGTCTTGCCCTCTTCCTGCCTCTGACCTCTCCTCCTGATAATCTCTGTTCCACATGGCTTTGTCTTTTCCCCCAGAACATCTCTAAGCTATTTCAAGTTCTTATTTCTTGTTTTAAATTAAAAATATCTTGCATATAATAGATATATACAGTATTTTCATGGTATGTCTCATACACTTTTGGGCTGGGAATACAAGTTCTTTAACTGCCATATTGTCCAAAACAAGCAGGATTTGGAGGTCTGATCCAATCCCTGCTAAGGGTTAGAAAAGTCATCAAAGGACAAGTTCCCAGAATTGGCTTTTTCTGTTTGTTTGTGTTTTTCTGTTTTTAGAGGCACTTCATGTGGTCATCTGATATTCTGGTTATTCAATGTTTATTGCAAAATGTCACTAGTTCATCAACTAAAAGTAGAAGTATCTGCTGCAGGAGAACAGGTTTGGAGCCCACCTCTTCAATTCTCTGTGCCCTTGCCTTCATTCTGCAGGGTGAGAGGCTCTGTCATCTCTCCTGGGTGCACCACAAGGCAGAATTAATTCATGGCTATGAAACACCTTTAGGTCTTTGGACCAGGAGGCACTATAAAGGAAACACCAAGAGAGGTTGTTCTAGCTTTGAACACCTTGATGCCTTTAATTCATTTATTTTGAACTAGTAATTTAAAAATTCACTTCAAGAATGCCCACGTTCTGAAGCACAAATGTCCTTCATGGGCATGGGGTGGAAATAGGAAATGTAAAAATGGGGATTGTAGGTGCAGGGGATGTAGAAACTGGATTGTGAACCTGATGGCAGAAGGAGTAAGGATTTTCTTGGCAGCAGCACAACTAAAACTTTTGGAAAGTTCCTGTCGACAGAGTTTTGAGCTTTCTAGAGCTCAGTTGTTCTGACAGAGAAGGGACATGAGATGGAAAAGTAGGGAAAGATGAGAACAGAAATGTGGAGCAGAAGAAGAGGATCAATTTTAGGAGAGCAGGCCATGCTGCAGAGGTGTGAGCAGGATCTACAGGGCCACCCCATTTATCATCTCACAACTCCTCAGTGAGAGGGAAGCCAGGATTAAAGACCTGAACAGCCTGTGAGGTTTGTCATTCCCCGAGTCTGTTAATGTTTTGTAACATCACCTACCAGTGGTTATCACAGGAATATGGTGGCTTGTAGCTGTGAGGTAAGATTTTAGAACACAGTGACTAAGTTCCCTGGAATAAATTAAGCACTGTTTTTTTGAAGTGTGAGAATTTTCACAGCATAAAAAAACAGTGATCTCCATTCTCTAAACACTGTGGGTACCTTTCGAGTCTATGAATTTTCTGACTCTTAAACTGGAAAAGGGAAATGTTGGAGAGCTTCACTCTTGATGACTAATGCTTAAGATAAAACATGCAGTTCTTAATAGCAAGAATAATTAGTCATCAGTGTAGGCTAGCTCTGGCTGTAGTAAATCTTTTGGCCCCCTGGGACTGGAAGAGATCTTTCTTCTCCTTTTCAGATCCAAATTATCGAGCTGTGTAGGATCACAGGAATCTAGGACCTGCATTGTCTGTTTCAGAGTCTATTGCACAAGACAGTCTCTTTGAACCAGTAAACCACAACTATCCATTGAATTAAGAGCAAGTCAGGCAAATTATTCATATGCCAATACTATATCTATTTTCTTTTGCATTTATTTTACATTTTTTTATTGTTTCACATCGAGCTAGATATTTCCCTCCCTTACCAACAGCAATTTTGGGCCAGAATGTGATGAGTTGTGTGTTTTCTTAATGAAAGAAGAGAGTGCCTTTCTCTACAGTGCATCTGTAGAAATCACCCTGTGTTTTAGAGGTTCCTTTGAGGAACAGCCCCCTTCCCAACAAGGGGTTAGAGGATTTGCTAACCACATTTTTTTACCCAAATGAATGTTCTTATTGTGCAACAGGATGGAACATACACTTGCACTCATTTTCCTGCTTCTTCGTAACTTTTGAACCTACTTCTCCCCAACTTCTGCCCAATTTCTGACCTGTTATTGCAGAAGGAAAGCAGTCACTGTGATACCACCCCCTTCTCCTGCTGCAGCTTCCTGGCATCTGGGCAGAGGAACAAGGCTCTGGTGCTGCTCACCACCAAGGGAAGGAGTGCTGAGTGGGCTCCACATTCTGTAGACACCAGTGAGTGCACATGAAGGCGTTAGGCAGCCCAGCCAGCTCTGCTGGAGACTGCAGTTGGCGAGGTGATGCTTCCCACTGCATTCCAGAAGAACTCCTGGCCTTAGCCATGCTTTCTGGCCAGGGCAGCCCATCTGGCAGGAACTGCCCTGTGTGCAGCAGCAGCTCCAGCTCTATGCCAGCTGCAGCTCCCAGCGTTTCTCCTTCCTCCTGTCTTGTTAGCACAGCTCCAAGCTCTCCTCAGCCTGACCACAGGCTGTGCAGCATTCCCTTCTCCAGAGCAAAGCCTTAATGTGCTGCTTCTGGTGGTGCTTCCTTGCTCACTTTAGGGCAAAATGACACTGAAACAGCAGATTTTTAAAAGGAGGTTTTATTGCCAAATTTCAAAGCTCTTTACAAGCAGGAGACAAAGTGCTGCTTTTCCAGGGGCTGCAGCAGCTGCTTTTCACATCGTCATCCACACTTGCTCACTTGCAAACTCACTTCCTTCCTGTCACAGACATGTAAACTGGTGGCACAGCCCAAAACACAGACTCACACTCCAGCACTTCAAGCCCAGAGGGTTTTCAAGCACAAAACCCCCCAGCCCTAGTGCAGACAAGAATAAGATGCAAGTTTAAATGCATGTTTAAAGGAAGATTTAAAAAAAGTGCATGGTGGCAGGATGTACACTGAATATGGGAGAATATAGAAGGCTGGATGTTTTAGGATGAAACTGCTAAACCTATTAGAAAAAATAGTTAAAATCAAGAGTCCCTAACATAGCATTTGCAGCAGTAAAGTTACTGGGTGATACAGATATTCCATTTAAGTTATACCTATTTACAAGACATAATACAAATCTAGTAAAATCTGTTAGTACAGCATATACAGTAATTAGCTGTAGGCTGTAAAATGATTTAATTTGCCCATTTCCTAACAGGTAGAGGATATTTATCTGTTAGGATTCCTACTGATGGCTATTCAGTAAAATGTCAGACATTTATTCATTAGAATATTGTGTATAATATAAAAATATACAGTAAATATAAGCACATCCTGTAGGTTTGGCTGTAACAGAGAGGGATATCTGGCTATTTTCACCAGCACATTGCCAGACAAATATCCACAGAACACACCACCATAAGAAAACACTGGGGAGAGCAAAAGTAAATGTGTATAAATTAGAAGACTGAGCTACCCCATAAGCTGTCATTCTCCTGGATTTCAGTGCCAGGCTTTGATTTGCCTGTCCTGAACTTCAGGATTGGCTTCAGCTTTGGGATATGAACCTGTGCCCAGAGTTTGCCCTGGTTTGTGCATACTCCTGTTAGTGTGAACTGGGTTTTCCCCCTTCTATCTATGGTTACAGAACTGCATCTTGCAAAAGCCTGCCTGCTCTCTGGAGCTGATGTCCCTCGACTTCCAGTGCACACCAGGTTCTGACAGCTCACATTCATACCACACAGTGTTCGGTAAACAAAAGTGCACATGCAGAAAAATACATTTAGATAGCAGATAGGCACTGAATATTGTCTGTGTTCTTAGCCCTTGTCCTAAGTGTATGATCCATAGCTCACACTGAACCCACAGCAGCAAATGGTACAGGTCCAGAGTTTGCTCCAAGCTGTGTGTCTCAGGAAGGCCTTAGGACATTGGAAACTCCTTGTCTGAAAGCAAAGCTTCTTGGCACCTGAGCCCTGAGTGTTTGACCATGCAGAACTCACCATGTGACAGAATAACAGGTGAACTCTCATACAATACCTATGATGTCTTGAGAGGGGGATTCACAACCAAAACCAAGGCTAGTTTAATCAAAAGAGGCAGAAGCACCAGTTATGGTCACTATCTGTCTTGCTGGCTCCAGGTTGTAGAAACCAGGGTATTTGGAAGCCCAAAGCTGAACTTTCTGTGCTCAGACCTGAAGTACCTGTGCCTAGCCTAAGAGGAGGCTCAGATGAAACTTTCCTGCTGCTGTGGGTGGTGTCTGCAGCCCCCTGCAGTCTTGTGGGACCTGGGAAATTAGGAGAAAAAGACATAAATGAGCTAAGAACAAAGTGCTGGCAAATGAGAGAAAGAAGTTTAGGTAGTGTGTCACTCCTTAAAACTAGAATGGGAAGATGGCCATTTCCTGTGTTTCCAGAGCCTGGCTTAAGCAAAGGAGTGACACCATTCTCCTCAAAGCAATTATAGGGATTAAGGGAGAGGACCCAGCTCAGGTATGGGGCTATACAGTAGCAGTGCAAAGACAGAATTTTGCCACTGCTGTAATCACTGAAGACCACAGGAACTGTGGTGGACAGAGGAGGCTGTGGGAATTGTGCTGGAGCCTTCTGCAATGTCTTCCTCAGACCCTTCCATAGCAATGCATTCTTATTTTCACATACTTAAGCCATTGGGACCAGCCCCAAAGCTTTGTGTGCAAAATACCCTTTCCTCCATATGTGTCAATTAGAGAGACCTGGGCCAAACCATGGCTCTCAGGCTGGCCAGGACACAGCAGGTGGAGACATGTTCAGTGGGAAGGGGATCTCACCCAGACCCACTGCCTGATGGGCATGCTGCTGTCAGTTACATCCCAACACTAAGGGAACACACATCCTCAAAGCTGCTTTGTGACAACTCTCCTAGGAAGCTCCTGGGGAATCTCCTGGACACAAGATCTGGCTATTTGTTCCTAAAAGCACTGAGGGGATTCAGAATTATCAGATAGGTACAGTCCTCAATAATAAACGTGATGTCCTGGTAGAAGACACTTTCACAGGCCAAGTGTAATCTCAATTTCCCTATTAATGAAAGAGGAGCAATCAGTATTTGCCTGGCAATGATGCTTTGAGACTCACACAGTGCTTAGCACACCTAAAGAACTGCAGAACCAGCCTCAAAGTGCTCCATCCAGCTGCTCCACATCAGGGACAGGAGCTTGGATACTTGGAGCATACTTGGAGTCAGGAATTGGCCAGTTTGGTTTGGCTCTGTGTGAGGTCATCTTTTAACTGTGGATGTGGTTTTATGAGTATCTTTGGAGAAGATTAAACCGTTTATCTTTACATTCCTAGATGTCACTGGGCCAGGTGGTCTGGGAAACCATGCCAGCAAGCAAACAAACACTGACTACATTTGTCCTTAAATGATTTAACTGGGAAAACCAGATAGGTGCCAGTGTAATCTGGTATTTGCTTGCCTGTAAATACAGAGAGACAGGGGCTTTTGCTAGAATAGCCATTCTGCTCCTTTAAAAAATCTGGCTTGGTCTGATTACCAGTAATTTTTAAGGCCTGATCCATTGAAAGGACTTTGGACAGAATCCTTAAAGAGCATTCACATTTTTGAAACTGTTCACTGTCCTGTAACCTTCTGCTGTGCTAAGAGGATTAGAAACAGACTGGTATGTACAACATGAAGAAAGAAAGATGCTATAACTGAAAGCTCAATTCTGTCCCACAAACATGGTGTGTGCACAGCAAAACACCATCTTGAAACACTGGCCTAGCAATGGTACAAATCATAAATGCAAATGTTTAGCTTTGATTTTGGGAAAGAAGTCTCTGCAGAGTGTATCAGGGAGCACTTCTCCTATAAAGAGTCACTAGATCCTTTTGCTTTTCTTTCTGTTTCTGTGTTCCTTCTTTTTTCAGTTCTCCAAGACCTTTAATTTCTTGTAAAACTTGTGAAGCTTGCCGAAGCTGTTCTACTGCCTCATTGAGCAACGTCTCTGCCACCACTGGGGGTCCATTCCCCTCCTGGGCCTGCTCCAACCCTTCACGTAAAACCTTCTGCAGAAGCTTTTCTGCCTTTTCCCTTTCATTAGCAACTTTCTCCTCCATTTTAGCTAAGCATTGATGGGAATCCTCAGGGAACCCTTGGTCTGGAAGTGCTCTCTGTTTATTTTTGGAATCAGAGAGCAAGTCTCCCAGAGAAGAACAGCGAAGTCTGAGACCTGAAGTGTTTTCTGTAGAATCTTTCTTCTCAATAGTTGCTTTTACACTTTCATGGTCTGTTTCTGTAGCTAAGGAAGTCTCTGTCTCTTCTGCTGAAGTTTGCTGTTCCTTCTCGGCTGCAGTCCTCCCATTTCCTTCTTCTGTTTCAGCTGTCAGGGATGTGAACTCTGCTACCTCGCTGGCTGTGATCCCATTCACTGGGGGCTTGGAGCTGCCAGACTCCTGCTTTTCCCAGCCCCCAGCTTCCAGGTCACCATGGCTGGAGTTCAGTGTGGCAAGCATTTTCTCTGACAAAACCTTAGGAGGAACAGGAGGCTTTGAAACATCTGCAGCAGCAATCTCAGCCAGGTTGTCTTTGCCATCATCTCCTGATGATTCCAAATCTTCTGTCTTTTTAGGCTCAATGGTAGGTTGGTCCCAAGCTACTTTCAGCTTGTCTGGCACACTCTTAGGAAGTGGAATTGGAGCTTTTGATATAACCCTGGTGCTGACCTCAACAAGGTTCTCCTTGTTCTCCTCATTTGGTGCTTGAGATTCTTCCATGTTCTCCTCTGGACTTACAGAGTCCACTTCCATGGCATTTACACTGTCCTTTGATGTGATGCCTTCCTTAAGCTTCTTATCTGGAGGCAGTGGAGGAGACAGAGGGTTTTTATGTTCCTGATCAGAAACATTGTTCTCTGCCTCCTGGTTTTCTTTTGTGCCAGTGGGTTTTGTAGGTGGCATAGGGGGTTTTGGAGTTTCTTTTTGAGGTGGTTCATTGTCACTTTCACTGATAGTGGAATCAAAGGTTGGTGGTCCATTGTCTACTATATCCAGATCTAGTCGCAGGATACCATCTGATGTACACTTGGCAGCCTGAAAAACAAGAGAGAAAGTTTTCAATATCTTTGATTCTGTGTTTCATCCTTTATCTTCAAGTTAAAGTGCAAAACCCTCACAACCAGCATGCCAAGCAAGGGGTTGCTGCTTCAAGCTAAGAGAGTTGGGACTATTCAGCCAGGAGAAGGCTTCAGGGAGACCTTAAAGCCCCGTCCAGGGCCTAAAGGGGGCTTCCTAGAGAGCTGGAGAGAGATTTTTCACAAGCCCATGGAGTGATAGGACAAGGAGGAATGGCCTTAGGCTGAAAGAGGACAGGTTTAGATTAGATATTCAGAAGAAATTCTTCACTATGAGGATGGTTAGGCCCTGGCACAGAGAGGGTGTAGATTCCCCATCCCTAGAGTGTTCAAGGCCAGGCTGGAGGGGCTCTGAGTAAGCTGGTCTAATGAAAGGTTCTTTGCCCTCAGGCATGATTTTTAAGGTCCCTTCCAACCCAAAGCAACCCTTGATTCTAAGAAAAGTGCAGAACTTATTTTACTACTTCCTTTAAAAAGAACACCTTAAAGCCTGTTCCACAATAACCCAATTTCTTGGTTTTCCACTATTGTTAAGCTCTGACTTTTTATTCTTTGTCCTGTGGTAGGGGGACCACCTACCCCCTTCATTTACAATGTCCCTCCCCAAAAGCTTACTTTTCTCCCGTTGAGCTTGACATAAACCAAACTGATCTTTAGATCACTTGGCCAGGGATTGTAATCCTGTTGCATTCTGCTTGCTTCTTCTAACCTGATGTCATCCTGGCCTGACCCAGGCCAAGCCCCATCTGGTTAAACTTCCTTCAGACCACAGGCTGTGAGCAAATCTCACTAGTTTTAGGTTTTCCTAAAAAGGATGGACTTAGCAAAGACATTGCATCGTGTAAGCTCAGTGCCCCACAGGGAGAACCACAGTGACAGTTTCTGTGTGAGGGAACCCAAAACCACACGAAGGCAGAGCTGCAGCCAGGGCTGGGCTCCTGCACTGCAGAAAGTTTTGTTAAAGCCTCTCTTTGCCTTTCCAGCCCATCAGAGAGACAGAGGCAAGCTGCATCCTGGGGACTTGGCCCTCACCCATCTTCACCTGGCTTACTTTTAACACTGAAAATCCATGTTCATGCCATTTCCTTCATGAATCTGCAGCCAGCAGCCATGATACACATCTTTCTGCAGGCTCTATCCCCTCATTCCTGCTGCTAAATTTGCCAGCCAGTTTCTCCTGATTTTGGCTGAGGGTGAGAAGTCTTAGATGTATTAACCTCTGAGATATCTCATGAAAACAGTGATCTGAGCAGAGAAGAGAGATGTTTTTAGTGCCTAGGGAAGAGAAATGTTTTTAGTGCCTAGGGAAGGGCTCCCCACCTTACTGAACTTGAATTAGGCAAGAGAACCCACACTTCATTGTTGCTGTGACTTTTGTCATGTTTTCTTCTGCGGTTTTCTGGAGGATGGGAATCTATGATTCATTCTCATGCATTTCTCTGGGAGAGACACTCTCCCTCCATTTCTATGCAAAGTAAAAAGTCTCAAGCTATCTCATTTTCTGCACAAGGGTCATCTGAGTGTTGTGCAGGCACATAAGTCAGAGTCTTGGAAGTCTGAAGAAAGAAGGTTTGATTTAAGAACCTTCCTTGCTTGCGATTAATGCTCTGCTAAAATATCAATCTGTCTGTAGAAACTTTTTCATAAATCACAGGAATCAAACATTAGTAAGAATCTCTCCCCTGGAAATGAAATACAGGTTTGTGGTTTTTTTCTTTTTTTTTTTTTTTTTTTTTTTTTTTAAGTGACAGACCCAGAAAATCAGTTAAAAGTACAGGTTAGTCTATAAAACTGCCTGGGAGAATAATTTATTCTGTTTCAGACCTAGGGAAGGGCTTGTAAGCTTGAAAGCTCATCTGCTTTCTCTGGTTAGCTTAATAAAAATACAGCTTTTCCTAATGGACCATGCAGTTCTTCTACCTTTAGACCACTGTTGCTACAAAATTATCACATCTTTGAAAATATATATAGGAGCTTCAGTCTTTTGTGATTAAAATGAAACTCTAATGGCTGTGACCAGATGGTGAAGCAGCTTATGAGTTCTGAAAAGGTATATATATGGTAACATGCTGCAGCAGAGAGAGATCTATGGGAACCTGGAGCTTCATTAGAGAGGTGCTGGCACAGTCTTTCCTGCAAGAAGTTGTTTCCCTTGTCAGCTTTCTCTGGGTGTCCATACCTGGGGTTTCCCCTGGGGTTTGGTACCTGAGTGAAAGGAGCAGCTCTCACAATCCCAGCTGGTGGGATGGCTCACTCCAACAGGATGCACTTACCTCCTTTAGGTGGCTCCTCGTGGGTGGCCGACGTCCATGGGACACCTTCACCCTGTCCCGAGTCACATGGTCCAAGGAAAGGCTCTCATCCACTTTCACCTTTACAGGGAAAGAGGAGGGAAACAAAAAAGGAAGAGGGTCATTAATTTCTCAAGATGTCTCTATAAAGTTGTCACTGTCACACATGAAATGTTGAAGCATTTGGAGAATATTTCAACACTAGTTTTTACCTCAGAGCTCAGTGACAGCCTGCCTGCAATGTATGTGATGGATATTTAAGGTCTCAGAGGTCTGCAATGCCTGAACTTCACCTAAGAGGCAGGGGTAAAAGGACACAAGGAGTTTTGTCCTCATTGCACCCTGTGCTTGGACCAGCTTCTGCATGTGGCAGAGCACAGCACTGAAACTGCTGTTTCCATCTTTGAGGTGAAAGCTCATTAATAACTGTGACCTGACTGTGAACTGTATCAGCAGCACTTTGTTACAGCCCTTCCTTTCCACAGCTCTAATGACTGCAAGATGCTGAGGAGAAGGTGTGAGCTGTGACCTGGATTAATTGCAGCTCCAGCTGAATTAACAAATTTATTCCTTGGAATCAGACAAGAAATCCACTGCCTCATACTCCTAAGGAGGGAGGTCCCAGTGCCCTGGCAGGTATTTCTCTGTGCTGCTCTATGACCATCCACCCACACTGTGATGGCCAAGGACTGGAGTCTGCTCCCCATGGAGGGGCAGCAGCAGTGACCAGGGACACTGAATCATCTGTGTGTCCTTGGCACCACAAGTTTGTACAAAAGGAAAGCTGGCAAGGGTTTTAAGGGGTTTAAAGAGAAAAATGGCTGGTACAGCATAGTGGTTTTTACAGCTCCTTCAGGGGAGAACAAATAATCCAAGCCAGCTGAGGGCTTGGCCCATTAGCCTGTGCCTGGCCTGTGTGGAAACACTTTAAATCTGAGGTTTGATCCTTGCTGGAATGAATGAGAATTAGAGGCTGGCTCCCTCTGTAAAGAGGATAACCCCACATTACAGGGCAGGGAGATGATCTGAGACCCCACCTTTCTGTGCTGCTGAAGGGTGTGCAGAGGTTCACTGCCCACTGTACCCATATGCTTTTGCCATCTGCTGAATGAGAGCAAAGCCCAACCTCTCAGAGTTTACACCTCTAGCATATCTACACCAGTTGGCCCTTTTCTCCAAACTTTTTCCTCATTGCTTTGGTTTCCTTTGCTAAATAGTTTTGCTGATTGCTTTGTACCCCCCTCAGCCTGCTCATTTTTTCTTGTGTCATTCCCATGGTGGTTTTGTTAATTTTGTTTCAGTTACTGAAAAGAACTGCAGAAGAGATGCTGCTCCTTAGGTTTAGCTCAGGGCTGATTTACAAAGTAAGAGAGAGCAGGGCAAGGTTTAACAGGCTCTAGGTTGTGCAATTTTTATCCTGTCCTCTGTGCAGCAGGATGGGAGGAGAATTTGAAAGTGCAGGTGTGCTGGGGCCAGAGGCAGGCAGGTTTGGCCAGGGCCATGGAGTAACTTTCCACCAGACTTCTCTCCAGACTGCAGACAGAATAGCTGGTGGACTGAGTCACCTCACACTTTCCCAGTCCTGAAGACGGGGCTATATCCTAACCAAGTACTTCCATTTCCAGGCTGCTTGGTGCTGAGGATTATGGCAGTGTGGGGAAGATGAGTCCCTCCAGGCTGCATCCCAGCTCTACACAACTCAGAGCTGCAGTTGCTTCTCTACACCAACCACTCCCATTGGGAGAGGGGGACTCCCAGAAATCCTCTGATCCCAAGCTCTGAAGGGAAGGAACCTACCCTACCTAGCACACCACCTTTCTCTTTCCTTGGACAATGGCTGGCATGCAGGAAGGATGGGGAGAACAGGGGTTCAGACAAGTTCTGCTTTTAGCTTAATGAGTGATGGATGAGAACACACAGAAACACAGGAGTTTGAAAACTATTTCTCTTACCTCATCAAATACTTTGTTTTTGCCTCTATTGATCCCTTCATTAAGAGCTTTTATCCAGGATTCCTTTTCTTCCGAAGTTGGAGCTTGAAATTTGATATCATGAACCTGCAAGAGCAGAGAGAGAATTTTTGCCTGAGCATTCCTTGTCAGGACCAGAGGTACCTCTGAATCACTTTAGTATCTATATAACATCCAGTCCTAGCCTGTGTTTAAACTACAGATTCCTTTGTGCTTTGGCATTGCTCCTACAAACAGGATTTTGTTATGCTGGACAGATTTTGTTGTAGTTTTATTTTGGTAACTCCTAAAGTAGTAAAAACTTAAGTTTCTTCCTTCTGCAAAACACTTGGAATAGCTCTTGGAGCATCAGTGAGTACAGCAAATGGTCACAATGCATAGAGTCAGACTGAAAGTCCAAGTCACACTGGCTGATTTAGATGGAGTAAAATACTTTATCTCTCACTTCCCCCAGAATACAAGGAAAGGAAAGGCTGCATGCAGTGGGCTCTGCCTGCTTCCCTATTCCTGTGGCTCTGCAGAACAGAACTGATATAGGAATGTGGGGCACTGACACTGGCTGCTCTAACCCTGACCCAGCTGGGCACAGACATGATGAGGCATAAGAGCAATGTAAGTGCAAAAATTCACCATATCTTTTTCTGTTTGAAAATGAAATCCAGCAGTGAACACTGCAGACAGGTACTCTCTGGGGTCTGAAGAGCTGCTCCAAGAAGAAGGGAAGAGTTGGCCATATAAGAGGGAACTGGCAAGAAGTATGGGTCACAAATAAGGAGGGAGGATGGGTAATTAATTGTATGGCCTGTCCTCCAGCCAGTCAGCTCTTCCCTTCCTCCAGGACAGCCCCATGGCTTTGCTTAGTGTTTCAAATCTCTTCTTGCCCACAGCAGGGACAATAAGCAGGGTGTTACTTTCTTCACTGCTGTTTTCTCTGAGCACCTCACCAGTATTATGTAGCTTTGTCCCAGGGTACACTTCAGGTGAAAGAAATATCATCTTCACTTTACAGGTGGCTCCATGGCATACCAGCTGGGATCCAAACAGCTCCATGTGGTGCCCTAATCCACATTCACAGGCACACAGGAATATTCCTGTGCTAAAGGACATTAGCAACATTGCAAAATGAAGCACTTTAGAATTAGACACTCCCAGTATTTCTGGGCTGCAGAGATGTCAGTCTGCTGTGTGTGTTCCTCCTAGCACTGTCTCTAACAACAGGGTGGCACTTCTTACTGAGTTATTCCATCATGTGTTTTATGCTCCTGGGTCAATATGTCTTATTGATTTCACTTTGCTCCAGCCCTGCCCTGAAAACAGAATTACTGATTCCCCTGACAGTCTTATTTCTTTCCTGCTTATCACTACAATATCTGGGGGCTTCACAAATTCCTTTTCAGTCCAACTGAAGTTATCCATCTCTTAGAGGTGGAGAAGTGAGCTACAGAGAGGCTTGTTCAAAACATGGCCTCGTGGGGGTTTTGTCTGTAACAGATTTTTTTGGGTATTTAACATCCATTGCCTTCAAGAGCAGTTTTAGCCTCAGCCTCTTTGTAAATGAGGCCCCACATTCCAAAATCACAGCAGTGTCTATATAAAACACGGACTATATTAAATGAGGGGGACAAAGCCAATGGTGACTGACAGTCCAGTGCTCTTAGCAGCTCCCTGTTCATGGCACAACAAAGCAGCAACTGTTCTGGGTCTCAGCAACATCTGAAGGGACCATCAGAAATTCTGCAGAACTAAAGCCTGATCTCCTTACACCCACTCTTGCTGTTAGAAACCAAGTGTTCTTCTTTCTGTATTTACTTCTCATGTCAATGCCATGGATTTACATCACAGCTGCCAAGTACCAGACATTCACAACCAGCATGGCAAGCAGGGAGTTAAGGAGTAATATGGGGAAAGATTCTTTATTTGATCAATTTGCATGTAAGGTGAGGGGACTGCATGCCTTCCTGAGAGCTCAGAGGGGAGGTTAGGGCCTGACCCACAGCCCTCTGGAAAAAGAGCCCTTTGTCTGGGATGCAGAAGGGCCACTAACCAGGGAATGTAAGGGAAGGCAAGGCTCCAAAACAGAGTGACAGCCAGATTTTGTTTTAGTCCAAGCTGGCCTGGTTTTGTCTGTGCTTAAAAACTTTTTTTGTTTGGAAACGATTTTGCCCCAAAGCTTTGTGATTATAAAAGCTTATGAGAAAGCTCTACTTGTGAGCAGCTGAGCTGCTGCACTGCCTGGCAAAGACCTGGCAGCCTGCAGGGTTTAGAAATCTCCGTACATGTTGTTCAGGGGAAGGATTCCTGCCTCACTCCAAGCTTCCTCTTCCAATGCCACTTTCTGTGCCTCATTCCAAATAAAGCCTCCCAGACTGTGACTAAGCAGTGGTGTCAGCAACTCTGTGGCACAGCAGAACTAACCTCAGGGGGGTGGTTCCTCGTTAATGAGAAGCTGAGATGTCCCTCTGGCATGCAAACCTTTGCCATCAAATGCAGATCCAGTGGATGGGTGAGAGAAAGGGACTCATGGTGACAGCAGAAAGGAGCTGGGTGAGGGAGGATGAGCAGCACAGAGGGACCCACGGGACAGTGTGGGCAGTGCCAGCCTCATGGTCCTGCAGCCCTGCTCCCTGTTTGCACACCTCCCTGGGGCTGTGACAGAGAGGAGCATGTTCTTCCCAGTACCCAGGTATCTTAGAAATTTTTTCTCTGCTTTTCATAATACACCCACAGACACCAAGGCAGAGTCAGGCTGCTGGGGCTCCAAGGCTCAGGCTGCTGCCAGCCACAGCCTCTTTATTGCCTTGCAGTCCCTGGTCTGTCTCCATCCATCTGTGGCTCCTGCCCTTGGCCAAGGCAATGGGGAGAGGAATCATCACCCAAACATGGATGGGAGCTCTCTGTAAAGCATGAAGCTGCAGAGGGAGAGGCAGGAAGAAGATGGTGTCAGTCCTGCCTCTCACTGGGACTCTTACACAGTAGTCTGAGACTCTCAGGCTCTCAACAAACAAGGAACAAATGAATTTCTCATCTGTATCTTTACTCATTTGAATATTTACAAATACCAGCAGATGCCTCTAAAAATGAATAATTCTTACAAAATATTAAGCAGGGTCTGCTCTCCAGCAGGAATTTAAGGCAGAGAGTCAGTGACACCAATATGAGAGGGCAGCGGGCAGGGTAACACATTTGCACTCCTTCTTGCTAAGCCAGCTGAGACTGAGTCATGCCATAAACAACAGGCTGGTGTGCCAGGAAAAGCTGTCATGGCCAAACCTAGTGACCATTGTAAGCCATGAATGCAGGCTATGCAATGCACTGACAGTTACTCAGAGCACAGCACAGGCAGTCAGCTCCTGCTGATTCACTGCTGAGATGTCAGGCAGCAGGAGCTCCCTCTCGGATCAGTGTCCATGACAGCAGGGCCCTGCCTCCCTCACTGCTCCCTGCCCTCCCTGAGACATCAGTCCTCTCCAGCACTGACAGTCTGAGGGCAATGCCAGCCTGCTTTCCAGGAAAGTGTTCCTGGGGTCAGCCTGTTGTACCTGTGCTAAGTGATTTAACAGACAAGTTCTGGAGGGCTGTGCAGCTGCAGTTTAAGACTGTTACCAACAATTCTTTGCTGAGCAATTCTGCAGATCTGCTGCAGAGGTTGGTGACACAAATCTGTGCTTGGTCCTTATCTGTTTCAGTGCAAAGCCTGGTGGGGCTGGGCTAAACTGGACTGTGAATTGCCTGAGAACTGCTGGGGAGGATGTGTTCCCTTCTGCTGACTTTTGATACAGGCTGGTCACCTCCACCAGAAGCTGGAGCAGAGCTGGCTCAGTAACATCTTAAACTGCTGTGAGAGCAGCAGAGTCTATCTCAGGTCATTTCTTGCTTTCTTCTACATTACTTTGTCAGATGATATCATGAAGAGGAAAGGAGAAGACAGGGGACTCCCTGCCTATGACAGGGAGGTTGGAACTAGATGATCTTAAAGGCCCCTTTTAACCCAAACCATTCCATGTTTCTATGAGATGATTGTCAGAGGATTCTGGTGTTTTTCTGTAGCTAAACCAAGAGCTACATCATCCCATGCAGCATCTCTGCCAGACTGGCAGACCCCAGGAGCACACTCCCCCCAAGCCTCACTGCATTCTACTGGAACTTCCAGGCTGGGCCCCTGGTGAAGGCAGTTCCAGGTACCTCAAAAATTGACAGAGAGCAAAATAAGCAATGGAAGTTTCCATCCCTGACCACAGGTACAAGGATTCCATGGGGAGCTGCAGGACTTGCTGGTGGACTCTATCATTACTACCATCTCCTTCCCAATATTAATCCTTTCCTGCAGCTGAAGCTTTTCAGATCCACTGAACACCAGACTTGTGTCAATCTTGGTCATTTTCAGAGCTGACACCAAGCATAATTTACAATTATTTTTTGCATTGTGAGTAGTACATTTTAAAGTCTCTGGGCCAAGGCTGCTGCCATTTCTTAGAAGACCAGCTCTCTGCATCCAAAAGTTTTCATTTAATTGCTGTGGATGGAATGAAGCATTTGAGATTTCTAAGCAGAGCGGGCTTTTGCACATTGCCAGCTTCCTTCACTGAAGAACTGAAGCTCAGGGGGCAGTGCAGGCGTGTGACATGCTCATATTGTCACAACTTAACAAAAATGTCATCCTTGTGAATAGGCCAAGCAGAATCTGAGGTACATTCATCAACGACCAGTGTTTAGCAGGACAACTTATTTATTCAGGTGCAACTTCAGCTGCAGAGTAGTTTTAACTGACTGATTAATCTCTGCTCAAAAAAATATCCCATCCAAGATTTAAACTGGGATTCCCCTACAACTAAACTGGGCTCTCTGTATTCAAGATTTGTGCACTGAAACAGAAAAGGCCTTTCCTAGCTTGTTCCTAAGTCCCTCAAACTGACTCCTCAGCATGATGCTTAGGAGAGAGGGTGAAAAAAAACCAAACCCTAGCAAGATGTGGCAGGGCTTGGCAAGCTGGCTCAGAGGGTGATTTTAAACTGTGGATGGCAGCAAGCCTCCCAAATGGAAAATGTTTAACTGATATTTATCGCCACAGCTGCAATTTCAAAACAGAAGAAGGACAGTTGTGTACGTTGGCCTCCTAATTGAAGCCTGTGCTAACATCTGCCAAAGTATGTTGTGTGTCAACACCCTCACCAGATCCCCAGCCAAAAGAAGGGTGGGAGGGGAGCCACAAACAGGGAACTTTTCATTTATAAAAGCCCTTCCTTTCACCAAAAGAGCCTTATAAAAAGTAGCCTCTATCTAGGTCTCCATTCAATCAGAGGCATGAAAAGCAGGGTAGCTGTAAACTTGCCAGCATGCCAAAAGGATGAAGTTACCCTTTTGGGCACAGTTTGGGCATATTTTTCTCATAGCAAGAAATGAAAGGTTTGGGAGCAGGTCTCACACCCTGTATTGATTCATGGAGCAGTGCAGAGACATATGCAGTTATTACACAATTCTCTCTCAGTAACATACTTGCAGATAATACCTGTTCCTAATGTGCTGCCCATCTCTGAGCACACAGGGTATTTATTGGCCTCCCTGAGAATAGGTATACACTTAGAATCACAAAATCCTGGAATCATCTGGGTTGGAAGAGACCTCAAAAAACATCTAGTTTCAGCCCTTCTGCCATGGGCAGGGATACTTTCCACTATCCCAGGTTGCTCCAAGCCCTGTCCAACCTGGCCTTGGACACTTGCAGGGATCCAGGGGCAGCCACAGCTTCTCTGGGCTCCCTGTGCCAGGGCCTCACCATCCTTGTAGGGAAGAATTCCTTCCTAAAGTGTTCTGGGCTCTAGCACTCTTACTGGAACTCACTAGGCACAGGGTTTTGGGGCAGGAAAGTCTTGTTTTGTTGTTTTGAATGAAGTTTAGCACAATGATGCTCTGAACTCTGCTGGGGTCTTATTATATGAATAAACACTGAGTGACTGGAGTGAAAGAACAAGCAACAGTGACAACAAGGACTAAACAATCTCCATTTATTTAAACAAAATGGAGATGGGGGAATGCAGCAAGTTGGTATTTTTGCCTGTTCATCTACTTATGGAAATGAATGTGTTTTGTCCCTCACAACTTCTCAGATTTGCATGGGGAGATTTAGTAAGAACTCTGAGGCCAAAAAAAACATAGTGAAATTGGAAGGCAAAGTGCAATACCCCAAAGCAACAATGAAGAAATCTAACCCATAAAGATGCTGAAATGGATAACATGCAAGTAGGAGCTAAGGAGAACATCCAAATTTGTGTAGTGATGATGAATATAGTTAGGAATTAAAGCAGAATGTACTTGCATACACCCAGTGCCCAGATGGATGTATAGTCTCTACAATGCCAGCCTGGATTTTAGCTTCTGGATCTAACCAGATGTTGTGCAGGAAGCTACAGATGTAGGGTTTCATGAATTCTGCAAAATAAACCTTTTCTACTAGGAACTGTTTGGCTGCATGTAACTTTGCACTGGAGTTTCTCAGATCAATGATTCTAACTCCAGGAACTGTCTCAGTACATGGACTGGAATTACTGATTTCACTGGAACTTGGGCAAAGCTGCAGCATCTACAGGTGCTCAGAGGACATGGAGGAACCATAGGGAATGATTATTCTCCAATTCTTAAGGAGTACTGGAAGAAAGAAAATGCTAAGGCAGGAAACAAAATCAAGAGAAAAAGGCGAGCCACAGGAAGACCCTTTCCTCATGACAAGACATGATGGTGGCTTTCCTTCTCACACACTGTAGACCCTTCAGAGCTACAGGTGATTTCTCCCATATGCCAAGGAGCTCAGTCAGCTTTTCATCTGCTCTGGGCTGGCTGGAACTCACTTTGGAGTTAGCAGACTCGAGGGTGATGAGAAAGGCAATCCTACCTTCTTACCCGGGGAGCGGATTAAAATGAAACGATTTTTCCTTTTTAGTAGTGCACGCAGCTCCTGGCACTTGTCATAACTCTCCAGTTCCACCGTTTCTATGCACTTCTGTTCATCCTGCAGAGAGGGAATGAAACATTATTATGAATAGGAGGCATTGAAATCAATCATAGACCATCAAATTCTGCATTTCTTCCCTTTGCAACTGTCTAAAAGCTCTTCTGCCTTAAAAATAACCTGCATGCAGCCAGAAAGCCCCATAAATCAGGCTGGCATCTCATTAAGAAAACACCCTAGTCTTTAAGCTACAGGCCCAGTGGTCCACAGTGGCTGAGCAAATAACAGGCTGGGGAGAGTAACACCAGCTTCTGCCACTGCTGTTGGCTGCATCCAGGGATCTGCAGCCAGAAACGACACTACCTCCATCCCACAATGAAAGGAGGAGATGTGATTCTGCTTTTTCACAGGGAAGATGATACAAGCATCATGATGGTCCAAACAGCCTCCTCAGGAAGCCCGAGTCAGAGGAGGGATAAGAGGAGAGCCCTGCCACCACACTGAGCTGGGGCAGGCTGGTCCTCACATCACGAAGGTCAGGAGGAGCCATATGTGATGGACACATGCAGCCACGCTCTGAGCTGTCAAAATGCTTAGGATGGGAAATACAGCCCAGTACAGCCAGTAAAACTGTCTGGGCCAGCATCTCAGCGGGGAATATTTATCTCTGGAGTATCTCCACTGATGACTGCGGGCCGCGATCTTGGCTCATTTCTCCCAGTAACATAACTAAAATTCCACACGTGGTGCGTGGCTCAGTTCAGCTGCAGAGCACCATCCCTAATAGGAATCACAGCGTAACGCTGGGGAGATAATATTCTTCATGTTTCAGTAGCCCAGCAGAGACCACAGCTCCCTTTTGCTAAGCACAAATGAGCACTGAGAATCTCCAAGCAGTTCTTGCCAGTGAAGAGCTACAGTCAGCATGGCTCATGAACCTGTCCATACCATCCTGAATTAAAATCTCTGGCCATAACCACCCCCAGCGCAGGCTCTGCTCCCAAGGCAGCTCCCTGTGCCCGTATGAGTTTGTATTTAGCAATTCCTGTAGCAGAGAAGGGGGTGTGGGATGAGGAAACATGTCGTAGCCAGGAAGCTGCTGCGTGGCTGGAGGCAGGGAATGGAGAGTTCAGAGGGAAGTGGGCTGCAGGGAATTTCCTCCCTTTACCACTTGACATTTAAGTCGCTGTGCAGAACTCAGCCTGGGTTTCAGTTTTTTTAACCCTCCTATCTGGGGATGGGGGCCTGGCAGAGCTGATGCCAGTACACAGAGCAAGTCCTGAGCCACCAAGTGGCGTCTGGATCTAATTTAGGTTTATTATTTTAATGACATTACTGTTTATTTCATTTAACACTGAGTAGGTGAATGTGAACTGGGAAAACGCATACTAGGAGGAGGAGATTAATCCTGCCCAAACCTAAAACCCGGCCGATAAAATCCTGCTGACGCTACCGGGCCCTTTGAAGGCTCCTGCTGCAATCCTGTATGGCAATGTCACTGCAAAAGGACACGATGGAAATAATAACCCCTCCGCGGCCAACAAATGACAGAGAAGGGTGAGGTCAGGAATACATGCCTCGGGGATGGGTGATCTCATCCTGGCCTTTGGAGGACGACCGCCCACGTTACAGCCCTGCTGCAGGGGCCAGCTCCCAGCTCCTTCCCTGAGCTCAGGATGCAGAGAGCTCGGCAGTGCCCTGAGCAGAGACCAGTCCCAAGCCCATCCTCCCTGCTCTCAAGAGCAGCTCTGTCCCCAGCAGAGCCCCTATCACCCTCCTAGTCCATGCCATCTGCCTCTTGGACAGGAACTCTTCCTCTGAGCCTGTGCAAGCCGTGCTCCACTTCCTGAGAGCTATAGAACACCAAGCTGGGGAACAAGGGGACTTGGCAGGATGGAAGGAAGTGGTTTTGCTGTGAGATTGCCTCTTGCCTTCCAGCTGCCTGCCTTCTCCCTGTGGAGGCTTTGGGGACTGTGACCTGGCCAGGGAACAAGGGCAGAGAGGATGGGGACATGCAAGATGCTGTCTCCCAGACACACCTTGACTGTTCAAGCTATGGCCTGAACTTCTCAAGTGAGTTATCTTCTTCAGGGAAAGCAGGGAAGAAAGCAGCCACAGAAATATAAAAAATCCAAGTATGAGGCAAAGGAAAAGTATCTGAGTTCAGGGAGCACCAGAATGGGGCTTTTGTCTATGTTTTACCCTTGGCAAGCAGCCATCCCCTCTCTGTGAGCCTACCTGGGTCACAAAGAGATCCTTTATGTCTGCTCTGCACCACTAAGATAAAGAACAAAAGACCCGACCCTGATGCAGGTCCCCAGATCCCTTCAGCCTCCTGGGACCTGGAGGACACTCAGCACCATACAAAGACAAAGCCACTTCCAAAGTCCTGCCCTGACACATGTTCTGGACAAGCTCAATCCTGGTACAGAACCTTTACATTCATGATTTAATGCAGAAAAACTATTGCATTAACTCTTGATGAAGCAGTTCCTGTGACAAACATATCTGTGTCTGTTGGCTTGGCCTGTAAGGAGAAGGTTACTGAACACCTGGACATATTAATGTGCGTGCTTAACCAAAGAATCACACTTGGCAAACAATTTCCTTAAAGAAAAGTTTATAAAAAGGTCAGGGGAAAAGACACCCTGAAATTTTTATTTATATGATTCCCAGCAAAAATATTCTCACTGGCACTCACTCAGGGGCTGAGACCCTCCATTCAGTGTAAAATGTCTAGACCTGAAATAATTTATTTCTCTATTTGAGGCTCTCAACATGTTTTAACAAATCAGTTTTGAGTATACCTTGCTATCACTTTACCAGGGGCAAAATGCAGATGTTAAGTGTCCAACCGTTGAACCCCAAGTGGATCCTCTGGTCCCTGGAATCTAGTAGGATTTTTCCCTATCAAATAATTTACTTGAAAAGAAACATGAAAACAACACGAAAATAACTCTAAGCACTAGCTGCACTGTCTAGGGGGTAAAAAAATCCAAACTCAAGACTGACGCCTTCTAATCCATGAAGTGATTATGTTGACCATGTCTAATCTAAATAGGATTGACTAGTCTTCAGATACTCTCTGCAGGGTTTTTATTCTCACAAGAATATGCAGAGACAAGAAAGCCCACTAGAAAAGAACCTGCTTGGTTCTGTGCAGACCTGCACAGCAGTTTTCTTGGGATCTGAGCATCCTGTATTTGCATCATTGCCTCCTTTCCTGACATTTGGGTATGGAAAAAAAACCACTGTGCTTAACTGCACTTCATTTAGGTGGGGGTACAGATGCAGGGTGCTGTAGATGGAGGCACAGCAGAACAAGAAATCCATCTCCTTTTAATTCCCCATTGGCTGAAAGAAACCTGAAGCCTGTGGGATGACTTTCACCCCATCTGCTCCAGGTAACACAATAGGCATTTGCCATTTGCCTTCAGGAGGTGGCTCTGCTTTAAACCAAACCCAAAGCCTGACTAGTACATGCAGCTTGGGGAACACTTTCCCAGGGCAGGTCTGGAACACATTCCTGGAGATGGCTACTGATGATGATACATGGTATTTGTGTGCTGCTCAGACTGTACTTTCCACAACACTGTTCAATGTTCTTGTCTGTATCTCGTGCTCACTGTCCTCTCTGCTCTTGTTTTACACCTAAACCTCAGCTATAAGTGCAGCCAGGCTCATGCAACTGCATCAACAAGGTGGCCTGCATGGGAAACAACTGCTCAAGGCAACATTAGCACCCTTCACCATTTGTGAAGGGCTGGACATGGGAGGGACTGAGAAAAGCACACTGGGTCCAAGGCACTACTCAGTTCCTGGAAATCTGATGGGCTCAGACCACTGAAATGCCCAACCTCCAAACTTGCCTGCCCATATGGAGGCTGACCCCCCCGTTTAACCATCTAAGTCAAATTTAGTATCATATGGAGAGATGCCTTTTATTCCTGCTGCCAGAGGTTTTATCTCCTTCCTTTTTCAGCAAGCACTGAACAATCCCATTTGTAAATGTTTCAGCCTGAGGATGGTCTGGAATGCTGTGTTCTTCTCCAGGGTCACACAGAGCAGATATGTGAAGATGGTCCAGTGGGAAAAATGGCACCTTGAACTCCACAAATGCAAACCACCATAGCACACTGCACCACAGACTCTGCTTAGCCATCAACCTTCCCATCTCCAAAACTTAGTTCCCCATTTGTAAGATAGAGACAGCCACACTGCCTGACTCACATTAAAGGAAGATAAATGCAGTAATAAACACAAACTGCCTCAATTCTGTTGCAACAAGACCCCTCCTGAGTGCAGAAAATTGCCATTTCCTCTGGTTTCCCCGTAGTAAGTCTGCACAATCACATGCTATCCTATTGTGCTACCAGATAATTTTGCAGCAATTTCCTCTCCTTAGACATTTGACTTCACTGTAAGCCAGTTTAATAGCCTATAGATATTAACATGATCCCTTATTTACAATAATGGGACCTTGCAGCTACTGTAGCTTACAGATGCAATTTATTACAGGATGTTACCACAATCCGCAGGCTACCAGAAAACATTATGCTGGTTGTTACAAATGCCATTTTCCTTGTTGAGATAATAAAATAACCCTTTAAATGATTGGGATTTTTCCTTCTTCTGAATGTCTGTGAAAATTAATCTTACTTTAAAAGCCTCCTTTTCCCTTGTGGTAATGAGAGCTTCCATGTATCTTGTTTTTAAAGGCATGCCCTTTAAAAAAAAAACCTACGTCATGTTTACAGATTTTGAATCTTCGAGTTTCTGAAGCTTCAGCTGGAGTCAACAGGTATCCAGAGCACTGGGAGATGATCTACAGAGAGTCAACAGTTTGCAGGACAAGGCTGCATCCCTCTGGGTAAGTGAACTCCCCTTGCTTTTTCTGCCTTCTGAACTGCTCATCACCTGACATTGACTTCTCCTGTCATTATTCTTGCATTCTTCATGACATTTCACAGCTAAGAACAAATGGCACCAGAAAGCTTTGGGATTTGAGAAGAGCAGGAGTGCTCAGCACAAGGGAAGAGGTAGTACCCTTTAACCTAAATTGTTTATAACAAATCTTCTTTTTTAGGCAAGAGTATGTTTTTAAAAAAGAGAACTGAACTCACTGTCAGTCCTGTTGTTCCTGAAACCACCGCAGCAATGCAGCTGCTGAAACATTTCCCCATTCTTCTTCCCTTGACACACTGCACATGAAGCTTTACATGATTTTGCTTTTATATCATCCTGATGCCCACACATGACCCAGATCCTCTTGGACCAGACACCTCACAGGCATGTGAGACCACAGCCCCCACCCTGCTGCACACACAAGCCACTGTAATTTTTAACTTCTGGGGCAAACTCTGCTCTTGCAGAAGCTGCTTGCAGCCCAGAAAGAGAGCTTGACTCAGGACAAAGCCACCTCTGCATCCTGGCAGGACCAGCCCTGCACTTCTCATTCTTCTCGCCTGAAAATGCAGGACAGACTTGGCTTGGTTCTTATTCCTCATTTGTCTGGAAACAGCTCTAAGTGCGGCCATGAACTTAAGGCATGCAGTTTATCTAGGAAAGTCCAGGACAAGGCTCCCAGGGGCCTTTTGCTCAGAACTGGCTCAAGTAAAGGGAAAAGATGAGCCAAAATCCAGACTGTCCGTGCTTAAGGAGGACAGCAAGCACTCACAATCTCATTCTGTATCCTTCAGCAGCTAAAAGAAACCTTGAAGAGTCTGGCTGGCAACAATCTGAGCTGCTTGAGGGGTGCCAAACAGCTGCAGGGTTGCCTGCCATCCCCTCAAGTGGCAGGTGGGAAGTCAGCCTGCTACAATCACTTTTATCCTTCAAAAGCCAAAACCTCATTGCACATATCCTGCTTCCGCCCAAAGCTTTACTCCCTTCACCTTCTCACAGGATGTCCTGCCCCCCATTTTTTTATTTTGGCAACGACTCTGTCAAAATATTGGCTAAAATATTTATAATATATAACATATTTAAAATGCAGCTGTCGTCTCTTTTACAGAGTTTATCCTTCCTGGAGGTATCTGGAGAAGCCCTTTTGAAGGGAATGGGCTGGAGGGAAGAGTAAAAAAGCACAGGGACATGCATGTGTCCCCAGGGGCCTGCTCCTGCCCCTCATTCAAGGCCATCAGCTGTGACCATACCTCATCCTCGTAGACCACGAGCTGTGTTTTCCGTAGCTGGATGTAACGATCCTTCCACAGTCCCAGGAGCCCCCCGCTGCTTTTTTTAATCCAGCCATATTTCTCTGCAGTTGGAGCACACTTTGGTTTCTCTGAGACCCCTTCCTTTGTATCCTGCAAGGACAGAAGGCATAAGGAGTTACCATCATTAGAAAGCCACCCTAGAGAAGATTTTGGCACCCACCAGGTGTGTGGTCCCTTCCCACCACATCACAGTGGATGATTTGCACCTTCCAGAGGAAAACTCAACCAGGTCCCAGAGGACTGGGAAGTGGGCACAGATCCCAACCATCCCTGGAGACACTGCTGGGATGGCAACAAGTCCACCTTGCTCCTCTGCTCCCTCCCCCAGAGGCTCTGCTTCCCTCTCTGCAGATGTACTCCTTGCTCACTTGTGTACCAAGTGCACCTCGAAGTGCTCCCCTCCTCTTTCCAGCTTTTTGATGAACCCCAGTATGATGGATTCTGCTGGCATCAGTAGCAACACTCATATTTTAGTCCAAGGCCACTTCTGCAAGCTTCTCTTCTAGGCATCTATGCTTGGTCACCATCCCCAAACCAACTCCTGTGGGCAAATCCATGACATGAGGGACAGGACTTCACCACATCCACACTCAGATGTTCCCAGCAGGTTAAAGATTAAAAGCTTTCCTCCTCTTCAGTGCACTGGAAGAGCCTTTGTAAAGGCAAGATCTCTGCACCTCTTCCTTGGAGCACCCTGCTGCTCCCCACACCCCATGGACCCCTCAGTAAGCCTCTTTCCCTGAAGCAAGGCAAGGGGAATCCCTTGCTGAGCCAAATCCCCTTACACAATCACCTCACCAACCTTGTGATTTGTTAGGAGAGGCCAAGTCCAAATCCTCCTACCTCCTCCCAGGGACCCCACTTTCCCCCAGACCTGGTTTTCTCCATGTCCCCACATGTAACAGCAGCAATCCTGCTGCAGAGAGCAGGCATACAAAAAGAGGATGTGTGACAAGACAGTCCCAAACATCCCAAAATGGCCCTCACTGCACAAACTGGACTGGCTGGAGCTCAGACATCTTGTTTCATAACATGAGAAAATCCCAAGTGCATGGAACAGAGTCAGAGCTGGACACTCCCATTGCCAGGACAGAGCAAGTGTGTATGGACGAGCTTCAAAAATTTGGAGGAGAGCCTTGTTAATGAATCTGTTTTCATGCACCAAACTCCCACTGAACACACCCTTGGACAGCAGCTTTCAGCAGGGTAAGCTCTTATTCCAAAGAGAGAGCTTGCAGCTATAAAAAGAAGAAAAACAGCTTAAACACCCCATGCACCCACATTTATTCTGACCCCCACTACGACCTCAAAGGGGCTGGGAAAAAGAAACTCAAATAAACTGTGTTTCACCTAAAAAAAATTGGGCTGAAACCTGTAACAACCTTGATGCCTTTTGTAGAAGTTATTTCAGTTGTACTGAGCTGCATCTGAAACGGCCACAATACAGGATGACTGAGCATCAAAAAGTTTTCCGGGAAATGGAGGGACTACATAGGGTGGTTTTTTTTTAAACTTGACTTTTTAGGTTGCCAGGAAGTTGTATTCAGTTTAGATCTGCGACTTCAGCAAACATCAATTCCTGCACAAATACAGACCTGCTGGTTTCCTGATCGAGAACCCTTTTGATGCCATTTTTAGATGATTGGGCATGGACTTTAACCTCCCTCGTAGCACTTGTGCATAGATGTAGCTGCATGAAGAGCTTATTCAAGTGAGTCCAGACCAACAACTGCTAAAATGTTTTTACTCTTTAAGGTTTTTTTTTTTGCTTGGCAGGTGAATTTTTGCTGGGTTTTTTTTTTCCCCACCTGGCAGAAAGGCTGAAGTCACATGGTAAATATGTCTATCCACGCTCTGCTCTGCAGAGCTAAAACTACTCTGGTTTTAAAATAAAAGTACTCCCTGTGAAGACACAGCACCTAACATCTACCTCTGAAAAACAACCTCCTTCAGAAGAGCTGGGGCTCCTGTTGGCATCTCTGCACAAGGCAGAGCAAGGGCAGAGCTGGTTTGGGGTCTGGCTCTCCAGACTGCACCTCTTTTTCTTGGCATTGAAGGGTTGCCTTGGAGCTCCCCAGATCACTCAGGAGCCCTGGCTGGAACCCCTGCCTGAAAGGAGCCATGCATGGAGGAACCCTCCATACCAGGCAGGACTTCCTGCTGTGCCAGCACCTGGGAGCACCCACACAGAGGATCCATGACTCCAACCCCACCTGAGCAGCCCAGGAGATGGAAGGTAAGGGAAGGTGCAATCAGATGGAGAGTGCTGGTGTCAGCAAATGACAACAGCCACAAGTGGAGGGCTCTGCCCCTTGCACTGCACAGGAGTCACCTGAGCCTGAGCTGCCTCCTCCAGTCCCTGCTACAACACAGATGTGAGGGGTGAGATCCAGCACTCACAGGGATGCTGAGCTGCTGGGCTTTGGGTCAGCAGCTTCCCCCTCACATGTACCCAGAACATCCCATGAGGGGGGACAGGTGCTATAATCCCTCACCTGCATCTTAAAAACTAGATGATTCAACTGGGAACTGTTCCTGCAAAAGCAAGAAGAGTCTCAGAGATGGTGCCTGACATTTTTGCAGATTATTTTTATGCCAGCCCTGCCCCAAATTGGGAAGAGGAAGTTGGCCAGAAAAGGGCACTGGCAGCAAGGCATTGTGTCCATCCTGTGTTTCTGTAATTCCACAATTAAAATGGGAGCATGACACAAAGACATGAGCTGCTGTTGTTAACTCAGCTATATATGAGCATTTTACAAGAAATATTAAGATATTCTTCCTGGGATGTTTTTGGGCTGGATTCATTCCTGTGGTAATTCCATGAGAAGAAGCCCCCTGACATCAGCCAAGTGAGCCAGTGTAAATGAAGGAAGAACCAAGTTATCCTGATGCTGCCTCATGCCAAAGGCATCACTCTCAAAACCAATCCATAGGAGACATTTTTGCATTTTATATCATGGTGGCATTAAAAGTGAAACACGAGTTCCACTACTTCAGCTTGGTTTAGCCTCACATTTTGCAGCTCAGCAGAGAACCCAAATCAGACAGGATGACTTTTTATTTAACAACTAGGCAGTTTTTTCTCCCCTCCCCTGCCCTGTATTTTATGGGCCCACAAACCCACACAGTCTTCATGTCTTCCAACAAAACAAACCCCCAAGAGTTGAATCACAGTGTTGCTTTTAAAGTTACACAGAGCACAGAAGTGCCTTAGCCAGTTACATCAACTTCATTTCAATCAAGCATCTCACTTTACCACACACTCCCTTCTATCAAGGTGCTGATGAACAACTCCCAGGAGATAACCTGCATCTCCACACATCCACTCTCTTTCTCCCTTTCCACGTTATCTCCCAAACCTAGCATTTCCACTTCTCCCCAGCCTGCTGGAGCAGAATAGTTCATTTCAATGGAAACGAACTGCTCCAATCCACGTGGAACTTGGGGAGCTGCCTCTGGCACCCCTTCTGCAAGCAATCCCAGGAGGATTCATGTATCACTGAAGAAGAGAAGCCCGTGGGATGGTCAGCCAATGCTGGGGAAGGTGTGAAGCCCCTTTGGCTGGCGGCTGCCAGCTGGAAGCAGTTTCTCTGCTGTGGATTAATTTCATGGATGCCAGCAGATAATAACAACTCTCAGTCACTACCAACTTGGGCTGCTTTGCCGTCTCCCTGCTGTTTTAAAAGAGCTTTCATTCTTGCCACAGAATGTTGGGAGCTGAAATAAGGGGGTGTGAGGAGGGAGAGACAAGCCACAGCTACAGGGATAGCATGTACCAGACAGCCTGAAGTCCTCCGGCAGTCTGTCCTACCGGGAGCTTTCTTTGTGCATGAGCAGCAAAACCTCATCCAAGAAGAGGAAGCAGGAATAATTGCGTGGCCAGACGAGGAGAGAAAGCGACCTGTTTAACTTGCTAACAAATTTGTGGCATCTTTATCAATCCTCACAGGGATGGATTATTGGGGTGTCTGATCCCATGGACATGAAAACCGTGCACAGAAGCAGCACCACTGTCCTTCTCCGAATTAAACCCGTCCCAAACAGAAAGGAGGAGCGGAACAGAAGTGGGGAAGGCTGGAGGTGCGTAGACATGTCCAAGCTGGCGATCTGACCCAGGCCCAGCTCCAGCAGGGCAGGACAACACCCCAGCGGAGTCACTCGGGGCGGCCCGAGTGGAACCAGCTCGGCTCTGCCGGAGCCCGGCAGCCCCTCGGGGCCGGGTCCAGCATCCCGAGGGCTGCGGGGATGCACTGCCCGGGCTCTGCCCGAGCCGCTGCGGGGGCTGCTGGGGATGGGGATCCCCCCGCCCGGCGGTCTCCTTCGCTGTCTCCGGCAGCGGGGCCGGGATGTCCCAGCGCCGGCGAACACCCGCAAACACCCCGAAGTGCGGTCGCCGTGCCCCGGCAGGCGCTTCTCCCGCCCGGCCCGGGGTCCCCCCTCCTATCCCGGGGTCAGCCCCGCTGCCCGTCCCGCTCCCGGCCGGACTCACTTGCTCCATGGCTGCTCGCCGCCCGCTCAGGGGCTCGGCCGCCGCCCCGCTGCCCCGCTGGGCTCCGGGCGGACGGGCATGCCGGGCGGGCCGGGGGTGCCGGCCGGGCCCCGCCGCTCTCCCTCCGCAACAACTTCTCGGGCAGCCGGAGCGGCGGCAGCAGCAGCAGCACCGCCGGGTTTCCGGCGGCTCCGGCGCTGCCAGCGAGGAGGAGGCGGGGATGCCCCCGCCGCCGGCCCCGGCCCCGCCGCCGCCTGGCCCGGCCCCCCGCCTGGCCCGGCCCCGGCCCCGGCTCCAACCCCGCCGGCCTGGGGCTGGGAGCCCCCGGGACCGCCGGGACTGAGCCCGGGGAGGGGCGTGAACCGGGTCCCTGCCGTCAGACGGCGGCTGCGGGTGGGACATGGACCCACCATAACAAGGGATGGCAGGATAGCCGGAGAGGGACATGGAGTTTGGGGTGGGAGAGATCCCCGGGGTCAGATAGGGTCATCAGGCATCAGGCAGAACCCTCTGGTGGGACAATGCCTGTGAAATCGGAGGATCCCTGTTGGAGGATCCCTGAAATCAGAAGACCCCCAGCGTCTGTCAGGGTCCCCAGGTATAGGCAGGGTTTCCAGGTCAGAAATAGCTCTTGGGGTCAGGCAGGGTCCCCAGGGACCAGGCTAGAACCCCTGGTAGAAAAGTCCCTGAAATCATCAGGCCCTGAAGGTCAGGGGGCTCCCTGGTGTCTCACACGATCCCCTGCGATCAGAGAGGGTCCCAAGAGATCAGGCCAGAGCCCTGCAGTGCCTGAAATGAGAGTCCTCAGGGTCAGGCAGGGTCCCGGGGTGAGGCAGGTCCGGGGTGGCACAGTGTCCCTGGGGCTGGGCTCAGCTCAGGCCCCGGGAGCAGCAGGACAGGGTGCAGGGTGTACAGAGGCAAGGGATGCTCCATGGAGCCAGCATGGAGCAATGGCCAGGCTCAGGTCCCTGTAGCCACGTGGCTCCCTCAGCCACAGCAGTGGCTCTTGGCTGTGGGGTGGTCTCTGGACAGTGGATTTTGGCAAAGAGGTGATGGTACTCATTCACCCAAGGAAAACAGCTGGGGAATGGTCTTTGGTAGCAGAACTGGTTAACACTAGTCATGCTCAGAGCTATTGTTCTCCACTGGTATTCAGCTTTGCAGACTTCTGCAGCTATTTCAGGCCTGCTGGAGGGCTCATGTATCCAACAGCCTGCCTGGTTTTTCTTCTAATTATTTCAGTCAGTCTAAAAAAAGACATTACCTCCCTCTGCAAACCTTGCCTCCATTGTTCTCAGCACAGAAAATAAGAAGGAAAGGAGAATAAAAGTCTGACACCCTCTATCTCCAGGTTAACTGCTCTTCTGCATAAGTATGGTAAGTTCTGAGAGGAAAAACAGGAGGCAGCTTCTGCTTCTAGAGGCGGAAGGGATAGTAGAACATCCATCAGGGCAGACTATCCCCATCCTGCAGGGCCAGGGGTTAATGGAGGAGCTGGGAATCACCCTGGGACACACCAGGACTTGAAATGAGAAATCCTGGTATTGTCAAGGCACGTTGACAGCAGAATGATTGCCGTGTCAGCAGAAAGACATCTCACATGGGAGGGAGCAGCTAATAGCTGTGCTGTGATGAATCTGGGTTTTGACAAGAGGCTGAGGCACCAAACACACTCAGAAAAGCCAAGGGGAGACAGATAGGGTCTGACTGGTTGTAACTGGTGTGAGCAGGGAGAGAACATCAAGAGGGAGGATGCACTGTGCTGACCACCATGGTCAGGGCATTGCCCAAGCACTCCATTTGCCCTCCCTCTCCTCTCACCTGCAGGATTTTGGGGTAAGGACCCTTCTGTTTGCTCCAGTTACACAAGGCTGCAAGAGCAGCAGGGGCTGAGCCAGGACTGGAGCTCCTAAGAGAAACTACACACAAATAATTATTAGTGATAATTAGCAAAAACACATTGATGACATCTCCTTCCTATCAGCTTAGCTCAGTTTGGCAAAGGCTGTGGTCTCTCCGAGACAATCCCCATGTTGTATAAACACCTTCTGTGCCCTCCCCTGCTCCTCCTCCATGGCCAAGAGCCAAATTTGGCAAAGAGAATGCTGCCACAAGCATTGGTGACAGCACAGAGGGGCCTGGCCAGTGGCCAGGGGTTTTACAGGTTCCTTCTTTACCTGACACAACAGGCACCTCTGAAAGATATGACAAGAAAATCGTGACTGGCCACCAGCATTTAGAACTGTCACCAAGCCAACATTAGCTTTCTGCTGCCTAACACTAGGTGGGAGCTGGTTTTAAAACATATTTTCTTTGTTTAATTTCCTGAACCATCAAAATGGGATTTTGGGTGGGAAGTGGGATCATCCCAGCTCACCCACAGACATCTCAGTGGGAGTGTGAGAGCAAGACAGGGTGCCAAGTTTGGCGCCAGAATGGTGCCAGACATCACAAAATAAACTATTGAAAAAAGATTATATTTTAGCCAGGCTTTTAAAAGAACCAAAAACCCCCAAATTACCAGAACTGTTGTTCAGTATTCTCTGTTTTCCTGGCAGGGCTGGGGGAGGTGAGGGGAAGCCTCTGGCTGTACAGATAGGGTGGGGGCTGTGGTTCCAACTCTCCTGGAAAATTTTAATCGGTCAAAAAGTGAAGAATATTTTTAGCATGCCGTCAACGTGCATGTGAGGACGTGTGTGCTGTGAGAGCATGTGGTGCAGAGGCCACATCCCTGTGATTTATCAGCTATCTTCACCCTTGCAAGCAGACCTGGAGAGACCCACTCTGACCCCTCCAGCATTGCAGGGAACCTGTCATTTTCAAGAGGATGTTCAGTTCACAGTGACGGGGAGGTTGGTCTGAAAATGCTGCAGGGAGATGTGTTGGGCACATGTCTAGAGCTGGGACAGGCTGCCCTGTTGGCTTCTGCATTGATAAGAGATGGTAAAATGCTGCTGCAGCAAAATGAAATGGAGTCACGAGTGACACCAGGGAGGGTGGGACGGTGAGTCATGAACTGAGGAAGTTTCTTTGCAAGGGGACCCGTGAGTCCTCCTGCTCTGTGCCTCAGCGGCCGCGTTTGGGGTCTTGCAAAACTTGGGGTGCAGGATGTAGAGGCAGTCCCACCAAGGTGGGTGTCAGGAGCTCTGGTTGCAGAGACACAGCTTCCCCAAAGCCACTCAGGGATGAGACAGGACTGGGGTGGGTGAGGAGTCCCTCCTGCCCTCCCAAACGTGGACAAACCAGTCTCTCCAGCCACAGACACCACATTAAAGAGCTGTGGTCGCCCTCGTGTCTACCTGCCATCCTTTCCCTGCTCCAGGCAGGAGCTCTGTCTCCTGCATCCAACCCGAGGTACCTCGTGACCAGGGTCAGCCACTCCACCTGCTCTTGCCTTGGTTTTCCTCCACTTCTAATGGCAATAATCCATCTCTGGGATGCTCTGAAGCCAAGTTCATTAGTGCCTGGCTTCATTAATTGCTTTGAGCAGGGCTGGACAGACAGAGACTCATTATGGCAATTGCTCTGTTATCTGCTCAGCGTTGGGGAGGGAGGAGGTGAACATGTCTGTGAGACTGGAAGCCAGTGCTGGGCTCAGTGAGGCCACAGGGCTCCTGAGCTGCAGGACAAATCCTCAACCCCTTCATATCCATGGCAAATTAATGGGGATGTTCTTAATTTCATCTGTTTGGCTGAAACAAAGAGGCCCAGAGAAAGTGCTGGATCTGAACAGATGTGCAAAGGTAGTGTTCAGTTCAGGCTCTTGATGCCACATGGCACCTTCTCAAACTGCAGCATGGCTGTGGGACTAAATCAGTTCTCAGGTGGACTGCAGTTCTCCAAACTACCTGTGCTAGACAAGAAGTGTGGGGGTGGCCAAATCCTTGGGTGTTGCATGAGGAATTAGCAGCAGCAAAGGCTGCAGGACATGGGAGAATACACATCTGGAGCTGGCATGGAAGAAGGTCTCTCTTCACCTATCCACCAGCTTTCTGGGTTTAAATCTTGTGTTTTATGGACAAGCCATGTGAAAGGATGGTGCTTTCAACCACATTCCCTGCTGCAGTGGGGTACTCGGGGTTATCGCACCTGATCTGAGGTTTAGCCAGTAACTCCTGACCTGCCAAAATCCTGGTTTTACCTGTTTTCCTCTTGGCTGATACCTGTCCAGTCTTCTGCCCAAATCAAACCTAGGCTTTCCAGCTACTCATGCTCCCTGTTTTAGTTGCATGTCTGGAAGAGAAGACCCAGTTATCTGCCAAAGCCATCAGCCTGTAAGCGCTCGCAGGAACTCGTGTGCTCTCCCTGCTGATCTTGCTGGTTTTGTAAGGAAAAGCACTCCTGGCTGCAGAGGACGTCTGGTGCTCACAGGAGGGACAAAGCAGATCCAAAACTGTAGGTAAGGAGATCACATGCTGGGGGAAAATGGGGGAGGTGAGTGGTTTAAATGATCTTAAAACCAGCAGTGAGTGGAAGGAATGTGACCAAGCCCTGTGGCCACAATGGCAGGTGGGCAACCAGCCATGTTGCTCTCTTTTTCCTGTTTTAACTCAGAATGAGCAGTAAGCCCTGATGAAAGACAGTGAGTGCAGGCTGGAAGAGGTGGCTGATGGTGCCAGAACATCACTGTTGGTGCCCAGGTTATGGCCACGGTCCATGCACAGGCAGCAAAGGTGGGAAGGAGTGAAGCAGCTGGTGGATGAGGGCTCAGGTTGACACTCCTGCTCCATTGCTGCATGGGGTGAGTGGGAGCAGTGTGGGGCTGGAATAGGATGGTCCATGCTGCTCTTAATGCCCAGGTGTTTTGAAGCCAAGGCTGTGCCCTACATCCTGCAGGCAAAACCCAATCCATGTGTAAATGGCTTGGAGCAGCTTCCCACATCCCTCATCTCATCATCCTGTGCCTGGGGCAGTCACCTCTGGGCTTTCCCAACAGCTCTGCACTGTTCCTGGCCTTCACTGACATCTCCACCAATGACAAAATATGCCAAAAATAACCCCTGCTCTCTGGCAGGAAGGTGGGATATAAACACACTGACTGTTTGTTAGTGTTAGTGCTTGCCAGGCTTTCAAACTGGGCTGAGTTTGGGGGGGATCACTTCCTGCTCCACAGTCCTGACCTCCCACTGCCTCCCTACTCTGTCTAAGCATGGGAGCTCCTCATGACACCTCTGCTCTGTGCATGACACTTTGAGAAGGTGAAGCTGCAGCCCCAGGGGTGCTGGAAGGATTTTTTCTGGGTGAGTTTAAGATAAGGCAGCATCTCTGGGTGCATTGCAGCCACAGGCTTTTCTGTATGCAATGCAGCATTGAGGTCCTCCTGGAGCTGCTGGGATATATAAAAATGTTTTATATATATGATAACATCCTCAGAACCTGATTTTGTTTGCTGTGGCAAGAAACAAACCCTCAGAGAAGTGTAATCTGGCACCTGTAGCACTGATGACCCCGGGTAATATGATCCTGCTTCCCGCACTCTTGCTCTCAGGTTTATCCTTGGCCATCCTGATTCTGATCCCTACCTGCTGCCCTGCCTGGTTCTTGAGCACAAAGGGACCCATGGCTTTTGGGGACTCATGGTTTACAGCAAGCAGCCATGGATTTTGTCTGAAATTATGTTCTCTGTGATTTGGATAAGCATGTAAGGAACACAGAGCGGCAGCAGAAGGGGTTAATTCAATAGTTAATTAAAATCAGTATTCTGAATTATGCTCCTGTCCCAGTGGTGCCGACTTCCTTTTCCCCCTGATTGGAGGGTGCAGCCTCAGTGGCTCATTCTGAGCCTCCACTTCTGTGGTGAACATGGATTTTGGCAGACATGCTGCAGGGTTGGGCTGGTTTGGTTTTTTTTTTATTGAGAAGAGATGAAGCAAAAATTCAACAACTTGACCATGGTTGTGGTCTATGCACCCAACCCTCTGGTGAGCTGATGAGATCAGCTCCCCAAAATTTGGTGTAAAAATGTGTATCAGTGGTTATTTCTCATCTCTGGTTTTCCCTGAAGATGCTGATGGCCAAGTTCCTGCTTCTGGTGCTTGGGTCCCTGCAGGAGGAGGCTGGAAAAATCCTATGTCTTGGATTTGGACTTCAGGGTGATGCTTTCCCTGAAGATGTTTTGTGCAGTGTCTGTGGAAACGAGCTGAGTCTTGGTTTGAGCAGGGAGGGAGTGAGATTTACATCTGTGCCCTGGTTTTGGTGATGACTCATGAGGTAGTACTGGATCAAGTGAATTCTGCAAAGATTTACAGCAAGTAAACCCTTTCACATGCAGGGCTCATTGCATTGTCCTGCTGTGTGCCAGCCAGGCTCTGGAGGTACTGCCCATGGCTGAGCAGCCAGGGTGGAACACTCCCCTGTGATGGAGTTTTCCTCCTGACATGGATTCATTCCTCTTCAGCCCTGCAGTGAGGTTGTACTGTACACTCTGCATCCCTCTCCCAGCACTGTGGTGACCTTGGGGCCAAGAGCTTGGTGACCAGCTGCCCAGCTCCCAGCAGTGCCAGTGTCCCACCTTAGCACATCCACGGATGGAACGAGCTGTAGGATGCAGAAGATGGTCTGTCTGAGAACATGTGGGAAATACTTCCTTTCTAAAATTTCAGAATGTAATGAATGTCAGTAATAACCATTACGAGCCTGAGTGGGGCGAGCAGCCACAGCCTTTGCAACAACGCCTGACTCGGCAGCCCCATGTGGTACCGGCTCCTTGCTGCCTCCAGCATCCCAGCCCCATCCCTCCCTGCCCTCAGCCTTTCCTCCAGCCCTCTCATCGTTCCCCGCAGCCCGAGCCCGCAGCAGCAGCAGCCCAGCCGAGCCCAGCGCTGTCCTTCCTGCCGCCCTTCCTCCTCCCCGCGGCGTGGTGCCATCCCCACCTAGTGCCGGCCGGGCGCACCGGCCGCCGCAGCCGCGGGGCTCCCCGGCTCCCCGGCTCCGGCCACCCTGGCGTCTCCCGCAGGCCCCGCCTGCTCCTGCCCACACGCTCTTGCGGGGGATTTTCGTGCCCCGGCCCCGAGGGATGCTGCGGGGTAAAGGAAATGAACTGATGCAGCCTTTGCGCTGCTCCAGAGAACGGGGACAGGCAGAGGCCGCAAAGGATCCCACATCTGCTGGGGCTGTTGGCCCCTTCATGCCCCCATCCTGTGGCCTGGGAAAAAGGATTCCCCCGTTTCTAGGAGGGGGAACCCAGCTGAGGATGAGGGAAAGGGCCACATCCATCCCCAGTCACCGAGCTTGTCCCATCACCAGGGCTGGACCCCTCTGGGTATCACTTTGGGGATGCTTCTGCCATCATAGGTTTGGAGTTCTTAGTGGCGTTTCCCAAGGACACATCACCACAGACCCCACAGATTTCAATGCTTGGGGAGCATCCCCTCCCTCTCCCCACTCTAGACCCTGTAAGCCCAAATTGTAGATGTGTAGGGCAAAGTAAGAAACCAGGAAATGCCCTGAGCAGTGCCCCCCTGTGCCAGGTCTGTTCTTGTCCCCCTCCAGCCCATCAGACATTCCCAGAGTCACAATGTCTTTAGATTTTCCTTCCCCTCTTTCTCCCTGTTGCACCTCAGATCCATATACAGCTTCTTTCCAGCCCTATCCTTGTGCCAAAGGCTGTTCTCTCTGCCCAGGTGCTATCCATGCCATCCAGGGCATCCAGAAGTATCTTCTTCTCACCTGGAACAAGGAGGTGAGCAGTCATCCTCTGCCTAAACACACCAGCTTCCCTGGGCTTGCAACATCCTTCATCCAGTACAGTTTTGGTTTGATGCACCCTCTACATGTTGCTGCACACAGTCCCTGTAAGGATGTGGCTCTTTGCATTGACATTTTCTGAAATTTTGCCCTTTTTTTTTTTTTTTTGTGCTTTACTATCTTTTGTCTGACTCCATCCTCCCTGGGCATTGCATGGGCACTTTCCTCAGCTCCCTTGGGTGCTGTGGCCTTGCTGTCCCAGCCCCACAGGAGATACCAAGGTCCCCTGGAGTTTGCCCATGGCTCAGGGATATTCAGAGGGAGGATGCTGTGCAGGGGGAATGCTCCTGCTTGCCCATGGCATCCTATGGAAACCTGGGAACATGCTCAGAAATTTCTGAAGACCACAGGAAAGCACAGGAAAGATGAACTGCAGGGTGGGAGAGGAGGCAGGAAGAAAGGAAGATTAAGGGGCTTTGTGGCCTCCTTCATATTTCCTGATGAAACAAGGAAAAAGCCCAACACTGCCCCTATTTTTTCTTGGAAAACCCCTTGCAGCTCAGCCCTGAAAGCAGGATTCAGCAGCTTGGCACAACTCAAACGTTTCCTCTGCTGCTTTAAAGAAAATGTTAGAACAGAGCAGGCTTAAAGCCTACTGAAGAGCCCATTTATCTGGGAACTGAAAGAAAATATTGGGATAATATTTGGAAAAGCCTGTGAATGGGCATGGCTCAGCATGTGCTGGGCAGCAGCAACCTGCAAGCTGCGGGGGGAGAAGCCACCCTCTGCGTGTGGTTAATTTTCCCCTTTTCCCTCATTTCCTTCCCATTTCCTTCCCAGCTCTGAAAGGTTTTGCCATGCCTAGGTGGGTCCTTGAGATGTGTTTTCCCCAGGAGAGGGGTAGTGCTGGAAGAAAAAAGGATTTTTCATGAGCAGGGTGGGCACAAACCCTGTCCAGTCAGAGTATCTGGGGGGGGGGGGCTGATGGGGACAAGGTGTTTCTTTCCCCAGTTAACAACTGAGGCTGATCTGCAGGATGGACTTAATCAGATATCACTAAAAACAGGGTTGATTCTTGACTAATTGGTCAGTAATAACCATTTAATTGGCAAAGCTGCAGTGAAGCTCCAACCCTCCCTTCCCTGAGCCATTAGCAGCATCTATTTTAACATTTGGAGTCTGGCTGGGATGTAATAAATGGGTTTTTGTTGGTTGGTTTTTTTTGCATTTAAAAACATTAACGTGTGTTCAGAATCCAGTTGGACATCTCATTTGGCTTTGAAGCATAATTATGCTTGATGAGGACTAATAAGCAGCTTTCAAATCAAGGCCAGGTTAGCATCTCTCCTGCTGTCTCCTGCAGGGAAGCCGATATTCCACAACAGCAGATTTTTATGGGACTAATCCAGATATGTCCAGGGCTCCATAGAACACTGCTTTGTCATTGACTGGCTTTTTTTTTTTTTTTTTTTTTTTTTTTTTTTTTTGTATTTTTCCACCTAGGATGAGTTTTTATTGTTGTGGAGTTTTGCTCTGTGTGGGATTTCCACCCACCGTGGGTCTCAGGGTGCTTTTGCAGGATGCAAAGGGTGATTTGCTGAAAACAGCCTTTTTTTAGCCCCCAGCCTCATTAGGAAAGAAAATAGACTTTGGAGGGGATTTTTTTCAATGTGACTGAGGGAAAGTCTGAATTCTCAGCCCCAAACTGATCCCAAGCCTTGAAACCCTGCTGTTGGCTTGAAGCCTGGCTGCAGGCTGAAGCAGATGTTGCCAGCCCCTGGCACAGATCAGAGCTGATGGCTGATGGCTGATGGTTGAATTAGTGTTGAGTCGACCCTGCTCCAGCACCAGTGCCTGCCCTAAGGTGGAGCTGCTTCTCTTTCAGCATCGTGGCTGCCCAGAGAACACTGGATGCAGTCTGGTCAGCCAAATACTGCCTGCCTGCAGCTTCTGAGCAGGGATCAGACAAAAGCAAACCCATCCAAACTGTGGGTTTATGTTTGCATTCCACGCTCCTCCATTGAAATTCCATTTTTAAGGTAAGATCTCTGGAAGATTAAGCTTTGGCAAGTTTTGCTGTGCTGCTGAAATCTTCAATAATGCCCTTGGTGAGTTCCAAGCATGCTCTGCCAATGGGATGGGGAGTGAACCCTGGTCCTGGCTTGCCAGGGGATGAAGGGACACAAACCCATGGGACACTCCCTTTACCAAAAACTGTCCTTTCCCAATGGGGGCCCTCCTGTCCTTTGCCAACAGAGCCCCTCCACTGTCCCTCGGGGGCTACTCTCACCCATCATTCCCACAACTCTCTCTGGCAAATCCCAAAGCTGCTGCTCCAAACCCCCAGATTCCCAGCTGAGCCAAAATACTCCCAAAATCTAAAGATGGCAAAGGAGAAAACCCCTCCTGTCCTGTTCTGTCATGGCTCTGGGGGCTGGTAGGAGGGTTAATGGCCGCCAGCCAAAGGCTGTGGAGGAAAGACCTTCAGTTGTGAGCATTTGGGGCTTGGGCAGCTATCCTGCATTTTTTTCTAAGACATTTTGTAGCAATGAAAAAGCTGCAGGTAAATGCCAAACCCCAAATCCTGGCAAAAGTGCCAACTGCTCGGCAGTCAGGACAGACCCAGCCACTGACTCTGGGCTGACCATGTTCCAGCCCTAAATAGCTGCTTTTCAGGGACAGGTGGGTCACAGTAAACTTTATTTTTCTGAAAACAGCAAGCACATTGTGCAGGGTAGGCTTTCCAAGGATGCTCCCCACACCCTTTTCAGGAAATACCATGCTGCTCTCCATCGTGCCATGCCAGTTTGTTTTTTCTTTTTTTTTTTTTTTCTTTTTTCTTAATTGGCATAAATGATAGCCTCAGCAAGGATACACTGTGTTTTCCCTGGGCTGCTGGATTTTATTTTGAAATCCCTGCTGGTTTGATCTTTGCATCTCTCCACCCCCAGGCTCATCTCTCTCTCCTCTTGTGTTTCTGCCCCTGGTGCTTGCTCCAGTGCTGTGGGGTTTGCTGGGAAGTTAAAATGCAGTGGGGAGGCTTGTCCTGTGCTAGTCACAGCCAGTCTTTGGTATACTATATCAGCACCCCTGGGGGTGAAATTGAAAAGTTGTGTTTAATCTGACAAAGCCACCATAGACAGCAGACAGAAGCTGTCCCTTCCTGGAAGGGACAGAAGCTTCCCTTCCCCAGCCCCTTCTAGGAGTCCAGCTTTTGATCCCAAGTCCAGCCCTGGATCCATCAGAGCCATGCTTCCTTTGGTGGAAGCTGAACTAGCCTCCCCCTGCCCGGTGACCGAGGCACCCCACGTGGCACCGGTGTAACCGGCTTTTCCCAGACCTGCTCTTCCAGGGGTGGGGTTGGCTTGGCTCAGTTTATTGCCAGCACCCTCTTGACTCTGATGCTTCTCCCCAGTGCAGTGCTCTCAGATGAAGTGGGATGGTGGGGACAACCAGGAGAGGTGGAAGGATTCCTATTCACATGTGTGATGAGTGCCACATCCCTGTGGCCCCCTCCCTGTCCCAGCACCCTCTCCAGGTGTAGCATCTCCCTATTCTACCACCTCTTGCTTGAGCATTTCCTTCCTTGCCTTAATTTCCAAAATAACAATAGACCCCAAACCTATTTGAGATGGATGAAAAGGCTTGGGTTTGTTTTCTTTTAGTTCAAGTCCAGCACACAGTCAATCATCTTTGATTGATTTCCCCACTCTGTGAATGTGTGTGCTAGGCCCAGCAGTCCCCAGAGTGCCCTTTGGCCACTGAGCTTCAATTGTTTCTAAACTTCAGGATCCATCCTTTGGATATTTTTTCAGGCTTGAGTCCATAATGGACTCTTTCTCCTTTATTTTTTATTACTAGCATTTTTACTAGGATGACATTTGGACTAGGCAGGGAAATCTTCTTGCCTGCTACACCAGTACCTGACAATCAAGATTTAATCTTTTTGGAGAGGAAGAATGCATCAGATGGGGGGGGAAAAAATTCTGATATCTGTGAAATTGCAGAAAAGCAGAGCAGGAGGAGCCTGTGGGAAATCTCCAGCCCAGCCTGGAGCAACACAGCGACTGCGCAAGCCTCGGCCATTGCCGGACAGATGTTGGTCTAATTACAGCTAAAACCTCTGGTGCTGGGGATGCTCTGCTCCCTGTACCCCGAGTGTATCATTGCAGTCAGGCAGTCTCTCTAATCCCCAATTTAAATCCCTTTGGCTGCTGCCTTTAGTGCTTGGAAGAGGTGCTGGATGGCAGAAAACCATTGGCACATCCTCCTTGGTGATCCCTGTGGTTCTGAGCTCTTCCACCCTGGCAGGAGTGCTTTTTCCCCTGTAATTTCCCCCATTTCTCTGAGAGCTGCCAGGGATCAGAGCTTTATCAAATGGATGTTTTGAGAACTTGGAAATTAATTTCCCTGTACCTGCAGTGTTGTGACCAGGGCTGGGCTGCTTGTCCACACCTCCTTGGGCCTTGCTCCACGTTCTCCCCTCCTCCCTCTCCATCACATTTGATGTCACCTCTTCAGACTGAAAGCTTAATCCAGATTTAGAAAGGGAAGGAAAAAGGCAGGGACAGGATTTTTCCAGTGAACATGAATCTCCTGGGAATTCACCCAGGGCTTTCCTAGCTGCAAAACTGGTGGCTGCTGCACGCTGACAGCAGTGGTGGCATTGCCAGAGCCCAAGTGCTGCTGTGACACATCAGCCGTGGGGATGAAGCTGCACGGAGGCTCCAAATCTTATTGGTGGCAGCTCACTTGTGTGCAGGATTTGACCATTAATATCCCCAAAACCACCTGGCCCAGACTAGTGAGTCTGGGGTTATTTTAACACCTGAAAGGCAAGCAGAGGGAAAAAAAAAAGAGATTGAGATGAGTGAATATAAATATGTAGTGGTTTAACATAGTAAAAATGGAAGAATACTGATTTGTCCTGCAGATTTACACGTCCCTGGAGGGGAGCAGGGACTGCAGCCGAGAGCCCGGTGCTTTGCCGTCGCTGCTGTGCTGGAGTGAGCCGGGGCAGCTGCCGGAGGACGCTGGAGGCATTGTGCTGCCGGACAGGTTTGAAGGCTGGTGTTAATGAGCTGGTGTTAATGGGCTGGTGTTAATGGGCACCCTGGTGGTGAGAAGTCAGCACTGGAGCCGAGCCGTGCAGGGGCTGGAGCTGGGGGTTCTTCCACGTGGCTGTCACCGGAGAGTGAAGAGTCAAGCTGCAGGAACTCCCCGGTGCAGACAAGATCCTGAACCGCATCGCTTTAATTACGGCAGCGCAAATTTCATTCATTTGGTTAAGCCTGGGAGCTACAGAAAGAGCTATTTCCAGGTGTGCTGGTTTAATTACTGCATGCCCTGCTTTACCCACCGTGCACAGCTGCATGGCCGGGGTTTGTCGGGCTCTCCGGCTGCGGGACGAGTTCGCAGCCATCAGCACAGCAATGGCCCCACTCACGCCTCTGCACATCCCGGCACACGGGCTCTGCTTGGGTCAGATAAATGGGTTTTAGCCTGATTTGTGCTGTAATCTCCATGTCGACAGGCTCTCATCACGCACAGGATAAAACCCCCAGCTCCTGTGGCCAGGGCTCTGTGGAGTTTCGCTGGGCAGCTCCTGCCAGCAAGGCTGGCTGATGACTCCAAGCCAAGTGGCTTCCCTGTCCTGGCATCCCAGGGACACCTCTGGGCCGTGGGTATTTGCAAAACAGCTTTTGTTTGCTTAACTCCTTGTACTGGAGCAGAGGCACAGCTCCCACTGTCCTGTCCCTCCTCCACAGGCAGGAACAGGGCGATAGTGCTGCTGCCCAGGGCAGGCAGCTCAGTGCCAGCCCTGCCATCCCACCCCTGGAAAAAATAGCACCTTCTGGGTTCGTTATTTGTACTTTCCTTTTCTGAACGTGCCTTAAAAAGAAGGGCTTGGGTTTCAAAGGAACAGCATTTAAATTACATTCTTCCCTGCTCGTCCAGCTCTTTGCTGTAATCTTACTGCTGTATGGAGCAATGAGTGTGCGTGGGACATGGTGGGATTTTAACTGTAATTCATGGACAGATATAAAATGCCAGGGTTATTACAAATTTTATTCAGGAGAGTTTAAATGTTACTGGTTCAGCAGTGCTTCTTTCCATGCTTCCTTTGCAGCAGCTTTTGTTTAACCTCTCAGCTCACAGAATTTATTGTATTGTCGGTGGCTTGCTGTAATTCTCCAGGTTTTCAAATAATCCCAGGAAAAGAGTTAACTGGAGCCTCTGCTTTAGTCTACATTCACTGCAAAGCATGTGGAGCCAAAGTCTGTCTTTTCTGACACCCTTGGCAAATCCCATGGGTTCATCTGGGAAAACTGCCACTCTGAATTTCAAAATCATGTCAGTGGGAGACGGGTTAGGAGCACTGCAGGGAGCACCAAAACCTGGGTCCCAATGTTGCAGTCAGTGTTTGGGAAAGGTCTTCACCCAGATCACAGCAGGGCACAGAGTTTTACTGGTACCAGTAACTATTCCCCAGGCAGACACATCAGGAGTCGTGGTGAATGGCCTTGGGATGGAATGTTTGTGATGTAGCTCCTAGCTAGGTTTCAATGGCCATGATGATCACTGATGGCATTGCAGTGGGATGCAGAGCACTCCCAGACGTGGGTTCAGCCTGATTCTCTTGGGATTTGCCCATTTTTCATAATCTAATACAAACACAGTGAGGTTTGGCACACATATCCCCACAAAGGCAACCCCTTTCCTATCTTCACTCACTTCTGAAAAGCTTCAGAAGGCTTTTCCCACTGCCATAACTAAACCCTCCCTGCTGCTGCCAGAGCTCATTCGCCATTCTCTGCCCCCTGTGGAGATACTTTGCCCCTGCTTTGCATCCCCTGCCGACATCCCTCAGACCTTCCCCAGCAGAGCCAGGTGGATGTTTTGAAACCAAAGGGCTGTCTTTCATCTATTCCCACCTCTCCTCTGGCTCTGCCCTGCTGCATCTCTCTGGACGTGCATTGCACATGTAGCACACCCAGCACCCGTCAGCCCTGCTCATCCATCTCACACACCTTAGTCAATGGGAAACTTGAGGAAAAGCCCATAAACCAGAAGGGAAGTGAGGATTGGATTTGCAATGTGCTGGTGCTAATGGAAACCATCCTTCACTGCATAATCAGAAGGAATGGCCACACACAACCCATCATTTCTGCCCAGGGTGCTTACAGGGCAGCCCTGTGAGGACATGTGGGGTGATGAGCCCTGGAGGCTCCAGTGTCCCTGCAGTGATAACCCACAATGATTTGCATGAGCAACATCTGATGGTGAGCACAGTCACCAGACTCCCTAGTGCCTGCAAATCGTGGCAGCAAATTGTCACGTCCTCAATGCCAGCACAACACTTTGCACACAGAAACCTACAAATTCCCATTTTGCTGATATTTGTAATTTCCCGGGATAAGCCTGCCTGTGACACAGGGACTCACCTCCATCTGCCCCCTCTATGTATTTGCTGCCTGCAAATGGGTCAAAGCCAGCCCAGTGCAGGAGCTGCCAGAGGATTTTGGCCCTGTCTCATATAGAACAGGCTCTCTATAAATTTCCCTTGGATTAATCTCATGGCTGAGCTGGGAGTACTTCCCTATTTCCTTAGGCTGTCACTAGCTCACCTGCCCAGTGACAGGGCTGGTACAAGTGGGTGGCACCAGTCTGTGATTTTCCCCTCCAGCTCCAGTGGTGAGTTGTACTCATTGCTCTTTGGACACCCCCTTGCCCTCCCACACCCAGGTGGGTTTTGCAAATTTATTTGGGATCAGGAAGATGTTTGCATTCAGACGGATGGGGTGTGGGGCTTGTGCCCCAAATACCAGTCGAAACTGGTCAGGGTCTGGAAAACAGATGACACCCACTCTGGGACTCACAGCCATGCTGAGACCATCCCAGCTGGAGCCTGTGGATGCAGCTGCTCAGTGCCCTGGGAGCCCCGGGTATGATTCAGGTGAAGCTCTCTTGTGATGTGAGTGAATGCAATGCCATTGAAACATCCTTTCATTTTGGGCAGTCATCAGCTCCATGCTGGCCTTGGCCCTCACTGGCAGGGAGGGTCGTGGAGCAGAGCATCCCTGGCCTGCTCCTCAGCCCAGCCTTTGTGTGCACCACCTTCTCCAAACAAAGCCCAGTTTCTAACATCCCACGAGGTCTCTGCTGTTCCCTGAATGGCATCCGTAGGAGGCAGAGTCAGCACTCCAGCCTGTCTGCCCCAGCCGTGGCTCATGGTGGTTCCCCTCGGGTGTCCACGGTTAGGTTTATCCCCAGAGTCCTGTCCCAAAACCCTCCCCAGCAGCCAGTTCCTCCTGGCCTTTCCCAAGCGCACGAGGAGCTGACTGGGGTTCGCCTGGGGGGTGCACGGGGGTGCTGGGGTGGAGGGGAGATGCCCAAGGAATGTGGGGGGTGGGGGCAGTGCTGGACGGGTGCAGGGGGAGGTGCAGTGGGATGTGCTTGTGAGGGTAGTACAGAGCGGTGAGGGATATGCCTGGACAGATGCAGGGGGAACGGGGTGGGGGAGATGTGGGCAGTGCCAACGCATTCCAGGCAGACAGAGGAGGTGGGGGACTCAGATTGGCTGCCCAGGGGGATGCAGGGGCTACGTGGGAAGTGGAACCAGGGAATACATGGTGGGCTGGCTGAGGGAATGCAGGGGGAATGTGGGGAGTCTCTCTGCGGGGTTCAGGGGATACCTGGAGAGCCGATCTGGGAGGATGCATGGAGGGCTGCCCGGGGGAATGCAGATGCACAAAAGAAGATGCAGTGCCAGGGCATGCAGGGGGATGCGGGGGCGATGCGGGGGCTCTCTCTGAAGGGTGCCATGGGTTACCTGAGGAGCAGAGCTGGGATGATGCATGGGGGCTGCCTACGGGGAAGGAGGGGAGGTGCCCCGGGGAATCGGGAGCACAAAGGAGGATGAAGTGGGGGGCAGGAGGAAACCCGGAGGGCAGTGCCGGGGCATGCAGAGGGATGCGGGCGGATGCGGGGGGATCCAGGTGGTTGTTGACGGAGCAGCACCGGGGCGCGTAGGGGAGGATGCGGCGGGTATCGGGGACTGTACGGACACATGCAGGAGGAGGCAGGGGGGTTCCGCGGAGCAGCACCGCGGCACACGGGGAAATCAAGGGGTCTGTCCGGGGACCAGCGCCAGGACGCGCAGGGGGGATGCCAAGGGGCACAGGGGGTTGTCCGGACACGCGCGGGGAAGGGACACAGCCCTGCACGGAGAGGTCCGGGGAGCTGCCCGGAGCCGGGCAGGGGGCTGCAGAGGAGTGCGGGGGGGTTCCGGGGAGCAGCGGCGGGCACGGAGCGGGGCTGCCCGGCGGCAGGCGGAGGGACGCGGGGGGGCAGCGCCGGGGCCGCCCCGTCCGCCCGCTCTCCCGGGCCCTCCCCGCCCCCCCCGAGCATCCCCCCGCCCCCGCGGGCTGCGGGGCCGGTTAAAAGGCGCAGCGCCCCGCTCCGCCCAGCCCGGCCCGGCCCCGCACCATGCCCGCCGCCGGCCCCGGCGCGGGGAGCGCGGCCGCCCCGCCGCCCGCCCGCCTCTGCCTGCTGGCCCTGGCGCTGCCGCTGGCGCTGCCCGGGCGCGGGGCCGCCGCCGAGCCCGCCCGCACCGTCTACACCAACCACTGGGCCGTGCGGGTGCGGGGGGGCCCCGCCGAGGCCGCCCGCCTGGCCGCCGCCTACGGGTACATCAGCCTGGGGCAGGTAAGGGGTGGCGGGGGCTCGGGAGCGGGCAGGTGCTGCGGCACCGACCGGGGGATGCGGGGCTGGGGGCACCGGCGGGTGCACCGGGGAGCTGCCGGGAGTCTCACCGGGGATCCCGCAGCCGGAGAGGAGCCGAGCGTTCCGGGAAGCTACCGGGGGTCCCGGGATCGGAAAGGCGGAGCGGTCTCGGGAAACTGCCGGGATTCCGGCACTGGGAGCTGCGGCAGATCCCCGGAGCGGGGAGCTCGGCGCCGGGAGCTGCCCGGGTCTCGCGCTGGGACTCCCGGTACCGGGAAGCTGCCGATGGTCCCGACGCTGGGAAGGCGGCAGGGGTTCCGCGGAACTGCCGGCACTGTCGGGACCGGGGCAGGATCCCAGGAGCGGGGGATGGACCCCGAGATCTCCCCTCTGGCGAGGGTCTCGCCGAGCTGCCCGCTGTCCCGGGAGCGAGGCGGTGCCGGGGGTCCCAGGAGCGGGAGATGAGCCCCCGGAGCGGTGGGGATGAGAATGGGGACGATGCGGGGATGCTGTCGGAGCGCTCTGGTCCGGGGGCGGCTCCCCCCGGGTGGATGCCCCTCCTCGGGGTGCCCTCGCCCCGCACCGCTGGGGGGTTGCACAAGTTCCTCCCATCCCGGAAAGTTGGGTTTAACAAACTTTGGACTCTCTGGCCCGGGTTTATCGGAGATTTTGGAACACAGAGAACTTTTGCTTTCAAACCCCCGCAGAACACTGGTGTCTTTAAAGCGATTTTCCGCACAGCAGCTAGTTTCCCTCTCAATTTCTTCACCCTCTGCAACCCCAGATGCAAGTCCTCGGAGTTTGTTCTAGAGTTTATTGCCATGGCGCTGCCCTGCGCTTTTTTGGCTGGGTGACACTTCAGGTTGTCCTCCTGTCCAAGGTGTCTCCCGGACTACAAATTATAACCTTGCTTTATATCGCAACCCTGCTTTTAACTATAATTAAAGTCATGGGGTGCTGCATAAACAATTTTTCTGGGGGGGAGGCTGAATTGGGCACATTGTCTCCTGCACCCGTGTCTGACATCTCGTGGGGGATAAGCCCTCACATCCCACCTCAGTCTCCTACCTGTGAGCTCAGCTCCCATCCCACTAAGGAGAAAATCACATGCATTGTTCAATTGCCTCTATCACAGGGCTGGGCGAAGGTGGTTGTGCAACCCAAAGGGCTTTTCAGTGTTTATCCCTCTTCAGCCAGAGAATATCTTGATTGAACTTCCCACTCTCCCAAGTTGCATCAGCCTAACGTCAGCTCCTGGTTTGGGGTTTTGCTGTGTCCCTTCCCTGCTGGAGCATCTGTCACCCCTCCCTCCTTCCCCAGCATCCCGGTTTTGTGAGCTCATCCCCATGATGCTGGAGGCATTTGGCCCATGGGCACAATGTGGCTCCACTGGAGCATCCATCCTTCCCTCCTGAGTCCTTTCCCCTGGGCAGCCCAATGCAGGCTGGAGAGCAAGGGAAATATTTCTGTGGTTGCATCAGGGTATTCCTGGCTCCTGCCTTTCCCCTGGATACTGGGAGCTCATACTGGGAGCTCATGCCCCTGCTGGGACTTCCCCAGCTGCACTCAACACCCTGCCTCTCTATCTCTCCAAGCTTTTCCCACTGGGTTTTGGGCTTTTTCCCAAAGCCTTGAGGAACTGCTTTCCCTGCACGTCATGTGTGACATTTGCAGTGTTGTGCTCAAGGTTCACAGTGCGTTGAGCCTCGTGGGGACCTGAGTGTCTCCCTCTTCTCCTCCTGCATCATCAACTTGTGGAGCTGTTGGTGATGGCACTGTCCCCAGTGAGATGTGCCCTCCTGAGGGGCCTGATTTTGGACAAAACCTGCTGGAAAGCTCTGCCAAGGATGTTATCACCCTGGGAAGATGTTTGAGTGGAGTCCAAAGTGGTGAAGGAGGAGGAGAGGTGATGGTCGCTGGAAGCCCCAGCTGGAGCAAGGAGGCTCAGCCCTGCCTTGGTGCCTGGTGGCCTCTTTCCTGTGCGATGCAATCCCGGAGGCTCCCGACATGCCTGGGAAAGGCACTGCTGGGGCTGGCACACGCAGCTCAGAGCTCTCCACGCATTTTCCCGTGCCCAAACCAAGTGCCAGGACACTCTAAACCCTTCTGGGTCATGGCAGAGTGACATTTCCCTTGGGGAATCACTTGCGTCAACTTCTATTTGAGTGAAGCAAACAACTAAACAAAAGGAACGGCTTTTACACCCTGGAACGGCTGCTCATTGCTCGCCTGCTCGTTCCTCCCGCCGGGCTTTGTTCCCCGGCCGTGCCGGGGCGAGCCGGGACAGGCCCTGGCCGAGGGCGAGCGGGGACCGCGCGGGGCCAGTGATGCTGAGCCCCTTCCTGTCCTGCTTGCAGGGTTTATGTGAGTTTTCCCCTGCGTGGTGTCCGACACTCTGTTCTGGAAGGGCTGGCACATCCTCAGTGGTCTCACCTGCAGTGCAGGAGAGGGGTGGGATTAATTTTGGGCTGTATGTGGAGCTTTGAGATTCCTGGAATCTCTCAGCTCTTGGCTCGATCCTTAATGAGTTGAACACATCCGTGATCATTTGAGAATTGCATTCCTGAAGGCAGGAGCTCAGCGACTGGACCCCTTGCTCCTGATGGGAATGGGTGGTGTCCCTAGGAGGGGAGTGCTCACTGCCTTCCCAGTTGGATCCACCCTTCTGAAAGGCACCAGTAGCTGTACTTTGCACAGATTAAATGGTTTGGGTGAGATGAGGTTGCATTGCTGACTGACCATAAGGAGGACAATAAATCCTTTTTCATTTAAGATAAAAATGACATTTACAAGTTTTTCCTCTTTAGAATATCTTAGGTGAAACAAGACATTTGGAAGTACACCAGGTTGGTCCACTGGGGCCAACCTCTGCTCAGGCTTTGAAGGTATTCCCAGCATGGGAAGGTTTTTCTTATTCTTCTGCCCGTAAATCCCAGGAGGATAAAGAAGTGGGGCACAGAGTTCTTTGCCTGCTGCTCTGGCTATGTATCCCCAGAGCTTGGGATGAGGTCATTACCTTCTCTGTGCTCTTGCTGCTTTGCATTGCATGGTAATTTTGCATTTATTTGTGAAAAGGAAGGAAGAAATTCTTTACTTAGAAAGGAATTGTTTACTGTGGGCATGGTGAGGCACTGGCACAGGTTGCCCAGAGAAGCTGTAGATGCCCCATCCCTATTTCAGGCCAGGCTGGATGAAGCTTGGAGCAAGCTGCTCTAGTGGAAGGTGGCCTTGCCCATGGCAGGAGGCTGGAACTGGATGTCTTTAGGATGCCTTCCAACCCAAACCATTGCAGGATTTTATGGTAAGCCCTGTACTCTGATTTCCAGGCAGAGTGAGCAAGAGGAAGGGTCTTGTGAAGGTTTCCCTAAAATATGGAGAGGTTGAAGCATGTTCCTTCTCTTTTTTAAGTGCAAATGGTTTTGAAGAATGGCTTTAAAAGGCAAATGCAGATTGCAATGAGCAACCTCCTTATGCAGATGTTAAAGAAAATGCCCAGCTATGCTGTAATGTGAAGGGGAGGAGAGAGGGTTTAAATGAATTTGAGTGGAAATAAATTATAAAAATCACACTAACAGCAGTAAAGTTGGTGAAATGACATCCTGGCATAAAAGGCAGAGCAAGACTAATTAAATATTTAATGCTCGTAAGAGACACTGGCAGACCTCAAGGTATCAAGTGTGATAAAGATGTAAGCAGTTGTCATCTGCTTTAGCATCTGATCCAGACAAACCTGTTTGTTCCCTGCTGTTCCATTGCAGCCAGCCCTGGTCTGACCTCAGGAATGTCACCCTGGCCCCTGGGTCACACATGGCCTTAAAGATGTTGCCTTGTGGGTTGCAGATGGGTGCTTGTAGGATGGCCCTTTCTGGCCCTGTGAGCCAGACACAGGGAATGTCATTGGCTCCCAACATCCAGCTCCTGACATGGAATGTGGTGTTTTTTGGCGGGGGGAGGAAAAAAGAAAACCAAACTCTGCCAGAAGTGAATTTATAGCAGTCCCAATTTGTACCCAAATTATGTGATCTGGGAGCCACATACCAGTGAGCGCAGCTTTTGGGTCATTCCCGTCCCTCTGGCTGTGAATCCCCGTGGGATGTTTCACATGCGGTGGCTGGCTGAGATCCCTCGATTCATTGCATAGCCCCAGGACTTTAGCCGTGCTCTTGGGATGAAAGAAGAGGAGTTGTGGTGTCTCCAGATGCCAGGATGAGAGGGCCAGAGGCAGCGCAGCTACCCCGGGGCTTGGCAGGTTGGTGTGGCTGGCACTGTATTTTCCTGCAGATGCTGCCATCCCTCACTCCAGGCTATGCACACTTATATCCCACACCTATATCCCAGGAGCATCCCAGGGTGAGCAGGGATCACATCACCTCTCCTCACGTGCAGCCGGGGCAAAGCCGCAGCGTCGGGCGGAGAAGGCAGGAGGATGAGGCACAGCTCCCATGGCTGCACCACAGCTGCTGAGCTCATTTTTAGCTCATTATTTCTGCTTGGGAGCTGATGAAAGGCAGTTTTCAAAGATGCATTTAATGGGTGAAAATTCATAAAAATGTTTTCCGGGCTCTGTTGTGCCTGTGCAGTGTCCGACCACCAAAGCTGTTTGTCACAGCGGTGGCACCAGGGCTCGTGCCAGCATCCTGCATCCTCCTGAGCCCCAGGAGCTCTGTGGGAGTCAGGGATTTGGGGTGCAGGGCAAATGGTGTGTGGGGGGGAAGCCACAGGAAAACAAATTTAAAAAAAAAATAACCAACCCAAACAACCTCTTCATTTTGCAGATTGGAAGCTTGGAAGATTACTACCACTTTCACCACAGCAAGACATTTAAGCGCTCCACGCTGAGCAGCCGGGGGCCGCACAACTTCCTCCGCATGGACCCCAAGGTAGGAGCTGGCACCCTGTGTCCCCCAGCCTCTGCACGGGGGTGGGATGGGATGGGGTCCCCACCTGTCCCTGTAGAAGGCTCTTGGCTTGATCTTGGGCAAGATGCTGGGGCATCCTAGGATGACATGTTACCCTTGAGCCACAGCCCAGTGCACACGAGTGACTCATTAGACACGGGTACGGAGAGCGGTGGTGAAAAATACGTAAAAGTGACTAAACACTAACATCTGCCTGAAAGCTGGGGGGAAGAAAAGAGGGAAAAGCTTTCCAGGACAGAAAGGCTGTTGCATGCTCAGGGTGTTGATCCAGTTGCCACAACACTTGCTGCCTCAATGGTTGCTATGTGTGAAATCCTTGGCAATAGATCTGCATTGCTTTTTTCCTAGAGCAAGTATCCAAAGGGATTTTCAGCACAGCTGAATTGACAAAAGCAATGGGGCGGGGGGAAGAAGGCAAGGAGGGACTGGGGTGAGCTGGGTTTGGGGTGGTGGGGATGGGTTGGGGCTCCCCTTTGGCTGTTCTCCTCCCTCAGCTTCCCCTGAGCACTGTGAGATGTGACTTGTGCAGAGCGGGGGAAGAGTTAATGGAGGGAAGGGTTTTTTTGGGAGAGGGGAACATAAAAGCAGAAAAGGCCATTTTGGTGAAGGTATCCATGCTGCAGCAAGCTGCTGGTGCCTGGCCATCCTTGGGATGCTCTTCCTCAAGACATCTCCAACCCACTCTGCACCACACATCCCATCCACATCTCTCCAGACACACACAGCAGCCCTGCCCTCCCCAGGCTTTCTGGAGAGATTTGCTGTTAAATATTTGGACAAGGTCTGTAGCACATTTTTGAGGAGAAGGCGTACGCGTGGCTGCGTTGCCAGCGGGGGAAGCCTCGGCAAGGGGAGTCTAGTGCCCTGGAAGTGTGCTGGGCTTTAATTAAAGCTGTTTGCCCTCAGGGGGGTGCATAGGCATCCCAGCAAATTCTCTGCATTTGAAATACCCCCATTTAAATGAGTCTGGTTGTAATGCAAACTAAATCAATTGACTTTTAGTTATATTAACCTTTACCTTACCTTGCTCTGTGGGCTCCAAGCTGGAACAATTAACTCCTGTTCTCTTAATCCTTCCTTATCAGTTCAAAAAATCAGTTTCAGACTCTTGGCATGTCTTGTCTCCCCCTCTCCCATGCACATTTACAAATCGTTTAAGTGATGCATTTGGATGGCACCAGCTTAGCATGCGTGCAGGAAAACATCACCTCGAGGCAAGAGGACAGGAGCTCGAATAGGGAAGATGGAAACAAATCTTGCAGAAATCCCGAGGAGCCAGCCAATCCAGTTGTTTGCAGATGTTGGGTGGTTCATGCCTTCTGGGGGCTATTGTTTCCAGTGCTGTTATTTGTTTCCTGTGGGGGTCAGTGACATGAGCTGGGCAGGAGGACCACGGCCAAGCTCTCCACCCTCAGGAGAAGTCTGGGAAAGGGGAGACTCCAGGACACAGGGGGAAGCAGCTGGGGTCCTAATCCTTGTGTGACCACGCTGTGCTGAGCTGCCCTGCTGCCCCCAGAGACCCTGCAGCTGACTGCCCCTCTGGGGCTGATAGGAGCCTAGAGATGGGGCAGGTGATGGAAAGGGGGGAAGGATGCAGCAGATCCAGCAGTTTCAGGGACAGGTCATGGTGGTGGGAGCTGGGGAGGGACAGTGGGATGCAGAGTGGGGTCACACCATGCTATGCCTCCCCTCTCAGGGCTCCACTTGCAGCTCTTGGTGCCATAAGCTTTCCTTGCTCACTGGAAGGCTCGTGTTGGTCCATGCAGGGCTTGAGCCTCCACCCTCACTGCTCCAGTCTCTTAATCCTCATCAGAGGATGCCATGGCCTTTGTCCCTGTGCCTCTGGCCAGGGGACAGGGACCATGACAAAATCAACCCCATCTGAATTATTTTCTGTGCTTTATGGCAATCATGTGCTAGAACAGTCTTCTTTATTGTGGATCTGCACTTTAACTCCTGCACATCCACTGGGATAAGTCAGTATCACTTTTTTGGAGCTGCAAAGGGAATTGCACCCTCACATGTGCTGGTTATTGTGTTTGGTGGAGCCTCCCAGGCTGGCCAGATCTGGGCCTCATCCACTGAAATATCAAAGTGATGGGGAAACATAAAAAGCTCCTGCTCTGTTTCCAGCAAGGGTGAAGGGTCCAGCTTGGGGCTGCTTCCTCATGGGGTCCTTTGGTGCCACTCACAGTCACTTCCTTATTGCTAATTACTGCCAGTACTTAAAGGAGCTCCAAGAGAGCTGGAGAGTGACTTGGGATGAAGGCCTGGAGTGTAGGGAGAACATCACACTGACAGATGGCAGGGTAAGATGAGGTACTCTTGGCTGCAGAGGTTGTGAGGCCCTGGCACAGATTACCCAGAGAAGCTGTGGCTGCCCCATCCCTAAAAGTTTTCAAGGCCAGGTTGGACGGGGCTCGGAGCAACCTGGTCTGGTGGAAGGTGTCCCTGTCCATAGCAGAAGATTTGGAATGAGATGAGCTTTAAGGTCACCCCAACCCAAACCAGTTTGTGATTCTGCAATGATTGTTTGCAGGGGTAGAGCAGGGATGCTGGGTTTCAGGACTGTAACAGTTTGGGCCATTTCTAGTAAAAAGCCTTTATTTTCCTTCCCCCCCCCCCCCCCCCCCCCACATTTCCAAGAAGCTTTTCCCCCACCTTGGATCAGCAATGGAAGTTGATCTGAGTTTCATGAGTTGCAGGAGCTGTTGCAGGGATGCCCCAGACTCCTTCCTGCTTACCCATTTCCCATGCCAGCCACATTGATTTATCAACTCTTCCTTGAAATCAATGTCCTCAAACTGCTGATTTCTCTGTGTCCATGCACAGTGTCTCCATTGACTCCTGGCTGGCAGCACTGGGGTCGATCAGGAGCCTGTTTGAGATGAAGACATCCCCGTGAGGCAGCTCCTGGCAAAACCCCCCAAAATCCCACACCTTACCATCATTCCTGCATCCTGCAAAGCAGCAGGGGAAGGTGGTAGCTGTGGCTTGGGCAGTGAGATTCATGGAAATGCTGCCAGGGAATGGTGCTTTAAGGAAAAAAGCCTGTTATTTGGGCCATAACCTCTATTTAGTGTATTTTTATTTTTTTTTAACTAGACTGTGAAGTTATATTTTTGCTTCCAGTGTTTAAATCCATCACTGTGTAAGCAAAGCAGTGCACTCTCGGCAGCCAAGGCAGCGTGGAAAATCATTTTTCTATGAAATACAATTTTTTCCCCCCTTTCAACAGTGTTTTTTTTTCTTTATAATATATGTGTTTAAAACGCAAGCTCTAGGCTGGAAGCTGTCGGGTTTCTGACATCCACCTCCATCCGAGGCACAAAGCAATAAACTGTGCAAGAGCTCAGTTCAGCTGACAGTTTTACATAAATGAGCTCAACAAAAGTTGCACTCGGTATTTTTATTCCTTTTGTTACAAAACCTTAGTCACAACAATAGAGACATCCAAATGAGCAGCTCCCAAAAGACCCAGAGCCATCAGGAAAAAAAGTGTCCAGCAAGGAGGGATGTGCCACACAGCCCTCACAGTTCATTGGCTGGTGTCTCCTTTCGTCCCCAGCATGAACATCTGTAAAGATTTGGTCTATAAATTACTTTTTTTTTTTTGCTAAACTTGTGCTTCTCATCCATGCTGAAGGCAGGAAAGCCCTTTGTGTGGCAATAAAGGGTCTGGGGGTGGTTAATGCTTAGTAGAGATGGGATGTGACTGCTTCCAAAGCAGCACCTTAGGCAGCTCCTGCCACAGCACCGTGGGCAAACAGCAGCATTTCCCAATCATGGTCTTTTCCAGATCATTTCCCGTTTGATCTCTCTGCGTGTCATGCCCCGCTGGAGAGCAAACAAATGTCAGAGTGGTCGGCTCCAAGGCCACCTCGCACACAGCAGCTGCCAAAAATACTTGTGTGGAGCTGGCCCTGTCCCCTGGGATCTGCCACAGCCGTGTGTGGCCATCCCATATTTCTGGGAAATGCGTGTTGTGCTTGGGTAAAGCCCCCAGTTTTTATAATTTTGTCAGGAGGAAGGAGCTCAAAGGATGAGCAGCCCCGGAGCCAGGTGGAACAGCCCCAGGGCTGAGCTGCTGCCTCCCAGCCCACAGGAAGGATCAGCCCAAAAACTAAGCCAAGCACCTGAGTCTTCTCCAAAACTTTGACTAAGCACTGAAGTATGTGGTGTGTCTGCAGTGGGACTGCAGCGCGTGCTTCTGTGCTTGGCTCAGCCGGGGGGCTCAGGCACGCGCTCGCAGGCGACGCTTGTGTGCTCAGGGCTTTGCTGCACTGGGAGAGGAATCTGGGCTGGCTCAGGCAGCACAAGGAGCTGAGCTCACCCTGGCTGTCTGTCCATCCATCCTGTCTCCTTCCAAACAGAGCTGCTGTCTCCACGGCAGCTCTGGCTGTGGAGATGGGGATTTGCCGGAGCATGGGGTGATGCTGGGATGGTTCAGGCTGAGGCTGGCATTGCTCCTGCATCCCACAGCCCATTCAGTGGGCAGTGCCAGGCTCAGTGCCCGTGGGTGATGCTGACCCAGGTCTCTGCTTGCAGGTGGACTGGCTGCAGCAGCAGGAGGTGAAGAGGAGGGTGAAGAGGCAGGTCCGAGGGGAGCCACATGCCCTGCCCTTCAACGACCCAGTGTGGCCCAACATGTGGTACCTGGTGGGTATCTCCCTGTCACTGCTTTATGAGGGGGGTTCATTTATTTCTTACCAAATGCATCATCAGTCTTTGCTCAGCTCAGCCAGTAATGAAATAATAGCATCAAATGTGCTTGGCAGCAGGATTTTAAAGCTGTGAATTAATACCCCTGAGAGTTTGGTTTGAAGTGTTTCACCCTTGTTAGCAGCCCCTCATCATGGTCTGCACAGCAAAGGCTTGGGAGCAGCATTGCTGTATTTTACCCATCCCAGCTGCAGCCATCTATTTGTAATATAATTTTTCTCCTGCCTGCTTCATCGATCTGTATTTGACAGGGAAATTCATTGAAAATTAAGGGTGGAAAGGAAGCGAGCACTTCAAAACCCAAGAGCCCATAGTACTTGAAATGGAAGAGGAAAAGAATAATAGGGAGATAGCATTGCCTGGATTAACTGCTGCTGGATGTGTTTGATCTGTGGAGCAAAGTTATAACAAATCTGCAAGTTATATGGCAGGGGGTGGGTTGTAAATATATTTTCTGGTTGATTAAATGGGCTCCCAGCCTGGCTGTTTGCTTAGTTGGGCTGGAATGGGGTTGCAGCCCTTTTGCAGCTGTGTTTGTCCCCGCAGCACTGCGGTGATAAAAACAGTCGGTGCAGGTCGGAGATGAACATCCTGGCAGCCTGGCAGAGGGGCTACACAGGCAAGAACGTGGTGGTCACCATCCTGGATGATGGCATCGAGAGGAACCACCCCGACCTCCTGCAAAACTATGTGAGCTGGGGGATGGATGGGATGGACTGGGGCTGATCCTCACCATTAAGTGATTTATGGAGAATTTCAGTGTGTAAACACAGCTGAAGTCTGTGCATTGGCATATTTAGAGGAAAGAGTTATTTTTTTTTAAATAACAACAAAACAAAACAAACTTGAGATGTTTTTAAGAAGGAAATGAGGTTTTTAGATAAGGAGGTTTGGGGGAAACTCCCTTTGCAGCTGCCTGGGAAGCAGCCTCCTCCCTCTGCTCACCAGGGCAGAGCCAAAAACCTGCATGAACCCATTCAGCCCAGCTGAAACCCCACATGGCCACAGTGGGAGGGAGGGGGTTGCTGAACCCAGCAGGATTTGGGGTTCAGACGAGCAGTTCCTGAGGTAGCAGGATATTTCCCCTGAGAAACACGCAGGATTGCAGCCTAAAACTATTTATTTTGAGCAAACAGTCAGAAACTAAGGGGAAAATGTAATTTTCTACCCTGCTTGCCTGCACTGGCCATCACTGCAGCTACTGACTACCACAACCACCTTGTAAGTTGAATCTAATGGTGAATCTAATATTTTCAGGACCCTCTTGCAAGCTATGATGTTAATGGGAATGACCACGATCCAACTCCACGCTACGATGCCAGCAATGAGAACAAGTACGTGATGATAACTGTAATGGAGCAAAGGTCTGGGGGTGTCCCTGAGGCTGGGTGTCCCCTCTGGGGTGTGTTCTAGCTCCCTTTCCCCATTCCCAGTGCTGTGGAGGAGGCTTTGCAGAGAGTCCTTGTGCTTAATGCAAATTCAGCTGGTGCCAACCACACTAATTGCTAATTAATCCTCCAGCCACCCAATACAGCACCAGAGGGGTTCCTTGCCCTGGCTGGGGATTGAACCACGTGAGTCAGGATGGGTGACTGAGATGGCCAAGCCTGGATGCATTTTTTGGGCTTCAGTTAAAGTGTGATGGTTACAGGTGGAAAGGAAACAGGAATGCAAAGAGCAGCAAGATGCAAAGAGGAAATTGCACTTAGGTGCAAATTGCAAAGAGGAAGTTGCATCAAGGTGTGAAATGCAAACAGCAGATTGGATTTAGGTGCCAAATACAAACAGCAAATTGCTTTCAGCATCAGTTTTCTCTACCCACTTGGTGTGGGTTTTGGGAAAGGACAGTTCCTTCTCTGCTCCAGCCTCGGGGCCAGTTTTGGGTGCTGTGGAGTGGCTGGAGGGCTCCTGTGCCATGTCCATCAGCTGACGGGTTTCTCCTGCAGGCACGGCACTCGCTGCGCGGGGGAGGTGGCGGCGGCGGCCAACAACTCCTACTGCATCGTGGGCATCGCCTACAACGCCCGCATCGGAGGTGAGGCTGCACCTCGGCCCCTGCCCTGCCCACGCCAGCAGGCTCCTGGGGACAGGTGGGGTGCTGCTCCCCGGGAGTCTCCTCCTCACTGCCTTGGCTGCAGGGAGCCCCAGGGGTGTTGGGGGAGGATGGGGGTGGGGGTATGGCATGCAGGGCACTCTGGCTCCTTGGATTTAGGGTGGAAGCTTTCTGCTTGGGCTGCTGTGAGGGTGCATGTGGATTGAGGATGTGGTGTTTTCACCCCAGAAGTCCATAGCTGCTCTTGTGGGGTCTGTCCTTGGGGTGGCTGTGTTTGTTATGGTCAGTGGGGCTGGCTGAGGTTCAGAGCTGATGTCATTCGTTTGTGGGGTCAAGGGATGCTGAGGAGTTGCTCAGAGCAGGGGGCCTGGGAGAACCCCAAAAATACCCTCAGGGGGGAAAATGCCAAGAAGGTAGGGGGCAGAGATGCATATGGGGGGATGTTTTGCACAAACCCCTCAAATAACATGTGTGGAAAGCAAATCAATCTCTTATCACCAAATTGTATCCTAGTGCTAATTAAAATTGCTGAGTTCATTTACATTGGCCAAGCTGGTTTGAGCTGGGGCAGTTTTGGCCAACCCAGGCAACCCTGGGAAGATGAGGGTCTTATCAGGTGTGGAAGTGTGGTGTCCACCCACATGGCTGATGGAGCCATGTAAGGGACAAATGGCTGGAGCTGGCTTCTTTCCGCCTTCAGTCCCATCCCTGGCATGGTTGAACAGGAGAGGGGCTTTTACTATAGCCCCTCCTACCACCCCAGTGCTGGGAGAAGTGACTGTCAGCAGCATGGACCCAAGTGCCCACTGAGGGATTCGGAGTTTAATTCTTTCTTTTGGTTTATTCATACTGGCTGTGCAGGAAATAGCTTTTGTCAGTGCTGTGTCTGCATGGGAGCAGTGCCCACAGGGATCTTGCTCTTGGCCAAGTACCTCCCGTGGTTGTCTCTGCTTGGAAAATCCCCAGAGGGAAGGAACAAATAACCCCAGCGAGGGTGAAGAGCGGATGGTAGGGCTGTAAGGGCACATCATCCCATCCCATCTCCTGTGCCCCCTACATGTGTGATGGCTTCTTGCTTCTTAGAGGCTTCCTGCCTCTAAAAACCCATCTCCAAGCACACAGCAAGCAGCAGCAACAGAGCAAGGCAAAGCTCATGGTGGGATTTATTGGATCCTGCAGGATCAGGCCATTCCCTTCATGCTCCTTCCTCTACAGCAGCTGTGGAGACGAGCGTTCCTTGTTGACTTTATGACGACCTCTGGGTCTCATTTTAATTTGCTCCCTTTAACGAGTGCCTTGCCTCAGGGGTGTGCTGGGGAGGTGTTGAGTGAGACAAGGCACCTGGCAGAGGGCTGGGGGCTGGGGGCTTCCCACAATGGGAGCAAGCAAAGGGGAAAAATAGAGTCTGAGCAGTATCAAGTTTGGGATCATGGAGGAAAATACGCTATAGCTGCAGTGAGAGTGATTTTAGATGGATTACACAAATAACGCAGCGATTAATGAGCACAACTTGTTGGGGAAGCCTATTTGTCACACTTGGAGAGCTCCCATCTAATTTTACTGGCTGCTCTTCAGTGCTCTTGCATTGCTTTTCATATGCCCTGGGCAAAACACATCACTGCTCAAGGAAAGGGCTCCTGCCATTCCTCCTCTTCTTCCCTCTCCTCAGATGCTCGCTTTGGAGGTTGGTGCTGCTCCCTGTGTGACACAAAGCTCATTTATTTTGCAGCACCCACCCCTGCTCCCTCCTGCTCCCCATTATTTGACCTGGGAGTCCCTCATTGTGGGTGGCTGTCTCTGGGCAGGCTTTGGGTTGACTTTAGGCTGATTTGGGGCTTGCTGATGAAAACAGCCACATACAGCAAGCACAAAACCCATCCCTCAGCTGGTTTTCCTTGCTGTGTGCAGCTCAGACACTGGCCTTGGCTTTTCGCCCCTTCTCCTTGTGTTTTCTTGTTGACAAAGAGGAATTTTTTGGGAACAGCTCTGCTCCCTGATTTTACATTTCTAAGCTTGGTTTTGGCTGGCTGGGGACAACGTCAGAAGGAGATATTTGAGTTGACTGGTGTCCAGAGCACAGCTGCAGCTGGAATGACATCTGCCTGCATTTGTTTGCTTTAAGACAAAATACATGTGGAAGGGGAAATGCGTTTTTATAAACCAGACTCTCCCTGGCTGACAAAATACGATGCTGAAATTTCCAGCATCGCTTGTCCTGCAAGGGCTGTTTCTGGGCAGCCTGTAAGGGTGCTTGGCACCCTCTATTCACTGTGTGGAGAGGAAATCCAGCAGGGAAAGGGTGATGGAGAGCAGAGGGGATTGTGCTTCCATATTGCAGCAGTCAGAGGCTGGGGTGTGAAGCAATCCCCCAGCCCATCCCACCATGGCTGGTTGGCTCTGCCTGGGAGCATCCTGGCTGGTACCTGCTGGCATTCCCAGCTGGAAGTGAGACTTATCCCAGTGGCATTGTTGTTCCACCATGTGTTGGGGTCCTTGCTCTGATTTTAGCCACACAAGCCACAGCCTGGGTTTTTTTTCTGGGGCTTCTCCCTTTCCAGGGAACCTCTAGCATCAGTTGGGTGGTGATGGGGTTTGGGGACAGTCACAGTCATCCCCACTTGAGGGGAGAGGCTTCATCTCACCAGTGTGCCTGATGAGGCTGGGGGGCATGAGTGTTCAGGTAACACCAAAATCTTCCAGGTGGATAAATACGCTCACTAAGAAATCAAAAGGGGAGAAAAAAGGATTTTAGTGGGGGGATTTTGTCGCTGGGGAGTGCAGTACCACTACTACCACCCATTCCCCACCAACGGAGGGGAAGTGAATTTTAACACCCCCTTCTCCATCACTTGCCACGAGGCCAGCAGCACAGCAAAGCTCCCCCAGAGCTCCCCAGCATCCTGCTGCCAGGCTTGTTGGCATGCAGGGCCACGGGCTGAAGCTATTCCAGGCGCGCCTGAGCCGTGTGGTTTCCGCCGCCGCTAACAAAGCCCTTTGATTGCAACCCTCACACTGTCATCCACGCCATGAAGCCCTAATGTCTGATGTTTTTGTGCTTTTAGGCATTCGTATGTTAGATGGAGATGTAACAGATGTTGTTGAAGCGAAGTCGCTTGGCATCAGACCCGATTACATTGACATTTACAGCGCGAGCTGGGGGCCAGATGATGATGGGAAGACAGTTGATGGACCTGGTCTATTGGCCAAACAGGCTTTTGAGCAAGGCATTAAAAAGGTGTGGATCCCACGGCGCCCAGACGCGCTCGCCCTCCTCCTCCTGTCCCGTGGGAAGGGCCGGGGCCGGCCCAGGTCTGTGGGGATGGGCAGCTCAACCCCGAGGTGAAGCCAGCTCTAGGGCTGGGTGGGGGCAGCCAATCCTCTCTGGTTTTTCCCAGCTGTCCCTAAGAGCCCTGGTGGATTTGGCAGCCGAGGGCGGTGCTGGTGGGAGGTGCCTGGTGAGGGTGGGACCCCTGGGCAGAGCCCGGCACAGCAGGGAGACCCCAGGTTGTGCTCCAAAGCTCTCCCGGGATCAGAAACCCAAAGTGGTTCTTGGGGGGGTAACTTTGCACCCCAAAATGTCCCCCTGGATGCTGGTGTGGATAGAAACAGCAGTATCCCAAACTCCAGCATGTCCAACCCTCTCCTCCACTCTCCTTGGGCTCCTGGTATCCTCTCCCAGAGGCCTCTGTCAGGTTAAGCATTCCCCTGGTTTTCCACCCAGAACAGGTGGCTGTGTCATGGCTGGGGAGGGACATGGGTGTTGCCACAGGATCTGACAATGAATTGTTGCCCTTGAGATCCTCCAGTAAGAAAATTCAGCCAACATCGCATATGATTGACAGGTGTCGATCCCTGCTGGGGATGCCTTGGCCTTCCTGTGCCCCTTCACTTCTTGGGTACTTTTAAAAAGTGCCTAATATTGGCTCAAAGCATTGGGAAAAAGGCCTTTTTGGCAGCTCAGAGGGCTCTGTGGGTGGGTGTTGCAGTGGCTCAGGGCTCCACAGTGGCTGTTCCCTGGGTGCTCCAGAGAGTCTGGGGGTGGGTTCTGTTGCCAGCAGCCCCAGGCTGGGCTGTGAAGCCCCCACTTCAACCTCTGCCACCACTCCTTCCTCTGCTGCCTCTTCCTGCAGCGTGCCAGGAGTTGGGGCGGCCTCTTATCTAAAAATAGGGTGGAGTGTTTTTCCCACTGTTTACTTGATTTCCTGCTGGGGTGGTGAGCCTGCCGAGGAATCCATTGAAGTGCCGGGGAGTTCACGCCGTGTAAATACGGGGGAACAAGCTGCTTTTTAGAACTTATTTTTCCATGCAGGAGCAAATGGGCTGCAGCAGGGTACTTGCCTAGCACAGCCCCACTGCCTTAGGATGCTTGTTTTGCCTCCCAGGGACACCTCGGTCCCCCCACTGCCACCCCATGTTTGCAGCACCCACTGTCCCACACGCACAGCTCATAATTGCCAACTCCATCTCCTTAAATAAGGAGGAAAGCTGCAAGCAGATAGTTAATGGCCACCTTTAGCCCAAGCAAACAGCTGTAACCGAGTTATAAATCCTTAAAATTGAGTTTTTAATGGAAACATTAAAATAACCTTTATCTATTAGCGATAGGACTGCGCTGGGGTAATTTATCATCTTGTTTCTTGTTCCTCCAGCCACACTTTATTAGTTCCCAAGCTAACGAGGAGATATTTATCCTGGTCATTCATGGAGTGCTGTTGGGCAAACACCCAGGCCCCGCAGTGCTGCGGAAGCAGGAGATGCTGTGCATCCCACAGCCAGCCATCAGCTGCTGGCGTGAGCTGGATCAACCCCAGCTTGGCCAGGGAGGGATTCCCTGGTTTAATTGATGCCCAGATTCAGGTTTTACAGCAGCCAAGAGCCCCTCACTGGCATTGCATTAGCTTAGGAGGATGGCAAATAAAGAAGCTGGATGTTTGGGGTCTGCTTATAGAAATCTTGACTGTTCCTTGTTTGAGAGCAAATGGAAAGAATGGATTTTTCCAATGCAAGGGAGCTGCAATATGTGGTGAGCTCTTGCTCTGCTAGGAAAGGCTGTCAGGTGTTAGCTGTGCATTGTTGTAGTGTCATTCATGTGCCTGTTCATGTCCTCATTTGACTGTGCTGTCTTCAAACCCTCCTTCCCCCAGTGCAGCCTTGCCTGGGCATCGTGGGGATGTGGGTTTGGGGCAGGGTCTGAGCCTGTCTTGGCTCCTGTGGGTGCAACACTTGGGGTGAGGGATGAAAGGGAGATCTGGGCTCCCAGTCTTCTGATCCCAATCAAAATCACTGCTGCATCTCCAGATGCTTGGCCAATTGTGTCTGGTTTTATTCCTCTGATTAGTGATTTGGGAAAGCTTGGGTTGCACACAGTGGGACCCATCCTTGGAGGTGTTTGGACTTTGGTGTGGGTGAGCTGGACGGTCACTGTCTGCGCCGAGCGTGTGGGCTGGGATGCTGCCTCCTTGGAGATCCAGGAAACCCTGGAAAGTGGGATGGGAGATGCCAGCAGCAGGCTTGGTGGGCTGGCAAGCTCTCCGTGACGTGGAGCAGGGCAGTAATTCCCTTGGCAATTGCACTTTTTCTTGCAGAGCTCCAGACAGCTCTATTAATCTTAGCTAGGGAAATACCCACCCAGTTTGGCTGGGAGGCAGCCCAGATAATGAAAACTTTCATAAAGTAAGGAAAGAGCCTGACTTAGACTGTGTATCCAGAGGCAGGGTCAGCTCAGAGAGCCTCTGCCCCAGGAGGGGGGTGAGACAGGTAATAAACCATCCTGCTCCCCCCGGCGCCTAAAGCCCACAATAAATCCCGGTGAATTCCTCCAGAGCAAAGCCATTTCATTTTATTATTATTATTATTGTTACTATTATTTTTTGTGGAGGAAGCTGCCACAGAGCAGTGGGAGGGAGGTAAACAGCAGATCTGCCCAGGCGAGCGCCGAAACCTCTCGGTGGCAGGAGCAGCCTGGGGAGGATGGGGCTGCTGTGCTGAGCCCACAGCTCTCCATCCTCCCCGGAGAGCCCTGCCTCACAGGGCTGGGAAGAGAACCAGCCACTTCATTTCCTGCCCCTAACCCTTTTGCATCACCAAAAATCCTCCTTTTTGGGAAGTCTGCACCTTGCCTGTGAACCCCAGCAGGGCTGGGTTATTGCTGGGTGTCCCAGCAGTGGGTTGGGTGGAGGGGTGAATGGGGCTCATTCCCGTGGTGTTGGCTCCTTTAGGGACCCCTCGTTGGCACCATGGCTGCTGCTGCCAGGTGGGATCTTTCCCCTGGCTCCAGGGTGGTCTGGGCATCAGGTACACCCCTCCCACCCCCCAATTCCCAGTGGGGTCTCACAGCTGTACACAGTGGGGATGGCTCCATCAGATGTTCCAGCCAAGTGTCGGGGAGGGAAGAAAAGGGTGGGATTTGAAAAATAAAAGGCAAGCAAAAGAAACCTAAAGGATAGGCTGGGAGAAGATTTGTGGTGGTTTGGGTGGTTCATGAGGGGTTTTGTGGGCTTGGGAGATTTGGGGTTTGGGGGTTCCCTGCCAGTTCCTCCTGCAAGGCCATCCCTAAAAGCACCATGCTGTGTGTCAGCACCTGGTCCAGGGACTTTAAATACCTAAAATATTTTTACCCATGGGAAATGCTAAAATCCTGTTGCTGGAGGCTCTCCCATCCTTTTGGGGAATCAATGTCTGTAAACTGAGATTGGCTGAGCCAAGGGATGTGTGGGGACTGATACAGGGGGCTGAGTGCTGGGCAGGGTGGGACCCACCCTTCCATCCTAACCAAAGCCCCAAAACTCAGACTTATCCCTCCCCCCCATGCCAAGACGGCCTCTCCTCCTGGGCAAGCCCCTCCTGTAACCCTCCCTCCCCTCTGTGCCTGCAGGGTCGCAGGGGACTGGGCTCCATTTTCGTCTGGGCGTCGGGGAACGGCGGCAGAGAGGGCGACTACTGCTCCTGTGATGGCTACACCAACAGCATCTACACCATCTCCATCAGCAGCACCACTGAGAATGGCTACAAGCCCTGGTACCTGGAGGAATGTGCCTCCACCCTCGCCACCACCTACAGCAGCGGCGCCTTTTATGAGAGGAAAATTGTGAGTTTTACCCCAGCATCAAGTGGGGCAGCATCCCCTGGGTGTTTTCTGTATGGCTGGGCTGAGTGATGGCTCAGCTGGAAGAGCTAGGCTTTGTTCTTAGCTCTGCAGTGGGTTTTTGTTGCTCTGGTTTTTGCTCAGGGATGTCGTGTTTTCCCTGGTAAATGGGTGAAAGGGCTGGAGGTTTGCAAAAACACCCATGTAAATATTTACCTGTTCTCCAAAGGACTTGCTCACTCTATCTTGTTTTTTTTAAAAAAAGTTAATTTTGATGATTTTTTAGTCTGAAAGAGAAAAAAGAGGGAGGATGGAGGCATTTAACTGGGGTGTAGCCTCCCCAAACTAGGAGCTGAGACTTTCTGGAGCCAAGGAACTGCCTGAAAGTGCAGTTTTCCCTGCCACCAAGACTATATTTGCCCTGTCCCAAAAGCTGCTATGGCCTGGTCACACCATGGCTGATTGTGCATCCCTGTGCATCATTTCAACCTTGGGAAGTGAAACATCTTCCACCAACACAACATCTTACCCAGCCTGGGGAGGGAGTTTGCCACCCAAGTGTGGTCTTCTGACCAAAAATTGTGTAGGTTTGATTTTTTTAACAAGTAAATAATTTTTTTTTTTCTATTGAGGAGTGATTTTTTTTTGGCCCCCAAAAGATGAATTTCCATCCAGAAAAGATAATGCAAGTGCTATTTTCATGGCACTCCAGGAGTGTTTGCATGGCTGAGGCCAGCCACAGTCCAGTGCTACTGGAGCACTGTTGGGCAAAAACCCAAACCAGCTTCCCATCCAGAAATCACCAGATTAACCCAAAACTTAGGAGCCTTTTAAAATGAGATAAAGCATCTCTTGGCTGCCTATCTCCTCTCCAAAAGTTTTGGTAGCCAAACATCATGCTCTGTCTTAAAACAAAAAAGCTGGAAATGGCTTTTATTTTCCCTATACCAATGGCAATTCTTGTGGAAGAGCAGGAGCTGGAGGCTTTAAGGAAGGTGTTTAATATGGCCCAGAATTTTTTCCCCTCTCAGATGGTTTTTGCCCCTTTGAGCAGAGGGAAATGTAAGTACAGAGTTGCACCAAATGTGCCTGCAGCCCATTTTTGGGGCTCTGTGCCCCCCAATGCCTTTGGAGTTGTGCCAGGGGTTGGGTACCAGCAGGCTCATCTCCTCTGTGGCAGCAAATGTGGGGTGCTGGATGGGGTGGTGCCATGCTGGGAGCATTCTGGGGGCTGCAGCTCCTCTCTCCACAGGTCACCACGGACCTGCGGCACCGCTGCACCGACGGCCACACCGGCACCTCCGTGTCCGCCCCCATGGTCGCGGGCATCATCGCCCTGGCGCTGGAGGCAAAGTAAGTGCCACCTCCTCAGCACAAATGGCCCCACATTCTGCACCTGGTGAGCCAAACCTGAGGGAAACAATGAGGTTTTGTTTCCTCTGGAGCGACCAAAATGACACCAAGTTATTTTAAATCGCTCCCTTCTGGCGGTGTTGTTGTTTTGAATCTGATCTTCCTGCAGGTGTTTTATTGATCTAATTCTTCACTTGTTGCCATCTGTTGAAAAGTTTGGGGTTGGTCACATCAGTCAGGCTTTTCAGTAGGTGCGTTGAAACCACTGACAGCCAACTCCAACTGGAGTTTTATTAATACTTCCTGGGGGAAAAAAAAAAAAAGTCAGAAAACATCACAGACATGGGGAAGAAGTGATGGTTTTCAGCAAGTGTTGCATTTCTGGGGAAAAAGAACTACTTTTTCATAATGTAAAAACTCACAGAACCTGATTGTCAGTGACACATCCCTGGTTCAAATGGACTCTTTTCCTCTTGTCCCCATCCTGCTTCCATCCAGGTCCCCCAGCCCAGGAACAGCCCTTGGGCATCCCTGTCTTGCTTCATGGAATGTCTCCTCATGAGCTTATTATTATTTTTATGGAGTGGAAATAAAATTAAGGCTGGGAATAAGAATAAGCCTCGGGGCAGCGCTGCACTCTCATGCAGGGATGGTGATTGTGGCTCCATTCCTCCTCCTCTGCTTTAATCCCAACACCCAGGTCGGGTGAGAGCATTTCCTGAGATGCCGTTTTCATTACAAATATATTAAAAGCTTTAGATGTAATTTTTGAATTGTTTAGCTGAGGCATAAACCGCAACATTAACTACCAGAGCTTGGTGCTCAGGCATTCCATTATGACAAGAGAGAATAAATTGAATTTCTTTCTTTAAATGTTGCTCGAGAGCAATATAAATCCCAGCTCGAGATGCTGAACAACTGATGTAAGTAAAGCAGGGAAAATTCTCCAGCAATATCCCTGAGCTGGGGTTGTGAGGGGGCTCAGAAGCACAGAGCACTCAGTGTCCAGCACTCTGAACACACAAACCCAGCTTGGGGAGGCAGAGGCAACTTGGGTTTAATTTTTCTGTTTAATGAACAACCCAGGCTTTATTTCCAGCAATTTTTTGCTGTTATTCCTATAAAGGGAAGGTTTGCTCAGCACTGTGTATCAGGGAGCTGCTGAGCCCACTATCTCACCTCAGGATGTGCTTTGCTCCCTGTCTCCTACAAAAAATGGGGAAAACCTTCCGATTTGCTTAATTTCTGCCCTAGAGCCTGAGAGCTAAATGGCCTTATCCAGGAGTAAATCCTGCAATTCCCAAGGACATGTGGCATCCCTTCCTGGGGCACACCACTCTACTGGGGCACCTCAAGTGGTGGCAGGGTGTCACCATTTACAACATCAAGTCTTGGGGTTTTTTTGAGCAGGAAGGAGGGGTGGCTGGTATGGTTTTTGTTTGTTTGTTTGTTTGAACTCAGTGGGGTACCTGCTGCTGGGAGGACTGGAACAGCAGAGCACCCCATGAGCCACATGTCATTGCAGCCCCCTGCTCACCTGGAGGGATGTGCAGCACCTGCTGGTCAAAACCTCTCGGCCGGGGCACCTGCGAGCGCCCGACTGGAAAACCAACGGAGCAGGGCATAAAGGTGAGAGCCCATGGGAATGGCAGGGCAGGAACACCCAACCAAGGGAAAGGAAAGGTCTGCAGAGCTGCACTTATGGGGCAATTCACCGTGGGAGGCTGTAAATCAGGTTAATTGGGGGTTCCTACCTTTGGGGTATTGAGTGGAGGGAGGAGAGGGTGAAATGCTTGGAATTCTTGCTTGCTGGAGATTTGGAAAACTTGTTTGGTGGAGACTCCCTTGAGCTGCACAGTTTCTTGCTGGTGTCCTTGGGCTGCTCCCAGCAATGGGTTATCCATAGTGCCATTGTGGATTTGGGGTGTAACTGTCCAGGGTGATAAGCTCCATGTGCTGAAACACCTCATACCCCAATGGGGTCAACTCCACACCTTCCCTCATGGCTGGAGGATGCTCCACCAAGCCCCTGATCCCTGCTGGGAAGGCTGAGGGTTTCTGAGTCTTCTCTCTTTCCAGTTAGCCATCTATATGGCTTTGGGCTGGTGGATGCTGATGCTATTGTGGTGGAGGCCAAGAAGTGGAAGATGGTTCCTCCCCAGCACGTCTGCGTGGGAAGCCTGGACAGGGTGCCCAAGTGAGTGTTGTGGGGTCTGTGCCTATGGCTCAGTGAAGTGCAGGTCCCATTAGGGCTCTCCAGGGCTAGCTTTGACAGTGAGTGATTTTTTTTTTCCTTTGCAAGATTTTGCTTCCCAGACAAGTGATCAGCAGGGAATTTTTGAGGGCTGACAGTGAGAGACCAAACCCAGACCTTCCCTGCTGGATCCTACATGAGCAGTGATGTGTTGGTGTCTCTGCCCTTACACCAAACACTTTGTCTTGATGGAAGAACCAAAAACTGGTGATTTGTTGCAAAGATTACTAAATTTCCAGTGTCTTGGTTCTCTTTGAATTTTGGCTTCAGGTTCAGTCTAGCTCAGGTTCACATCTCATCCTTTCGTATGTCAGTCCCTCCTAGGTGAAGAGTGGGATCAGGGATTTGACCAAGTGGACACTCCTCATTTACCAATGCCTGGCTGCAGAGCAAGAGAGTTGTTAATCAGAAAAGTCTTTTAGGGACTTGCATATGCAAAACAGGAATGAGTGCAGAGCCAAGTGTGTTCATGAAGCTATTTATCTGATACAGACACTAATTACAGCCCAAAGAGGAGCGCTGCACTCGTAATTATAATAAAGCAGCGCCCTTGCAGCCCATGAGGCATAGATCTTTGAAACACTTCAAACTCATCTCGTTACCATCCAGCAATTCAGCAAATTCCCAGCACTAGGACACTGGGAACTGCAGTGGCAGATAAGATAATTTTTGGTGCGAAGCAGCAGGAGACCAAGCTCAGACCTAGCAGGGCGTCCATGCCTGGGAGCCAGGGGCGCTCTGTGCCCATCCTGACACCCTGTCCCTGGCAGGTACATCCGGGCTGAGCATGTGCTGCGAGCCAGCACCCTGAGCAGCGCCTGCGCCGAGCAGCGGGAGCAGCACGTGCTGTACCTGGAGCACGTGGTGGTGCGGCTCAGCATCGCCCACCCGCGCCGTGGAGACCTCCAGATCAGCCTCGTCTCTCCGGCCGGGACACGCTCACAGCTCCTCGCCAGGAGGTGAGAGCAGCCACAGCCAGGGCCTGGCTGGCTGGGCAGCATCCTCCTGTGGGGGGTTGCTGTAAGTTTCCTCGGGTTTTGGGGGGAAGGTGGGAAGCACGCACAGGTTTCAGCTGCAAGTGTGTGTGCATGCAAGGATCCCTAAATTCCTCGATTAACTATTATCTTTTCTGATAAAACACGATATTCAAAGTCACTTTTTTTGGTGCATGGCATTATTGTTGCAGGGTGTTTGACCACTCCAATGAAGGCTTCAAGGGCTGGGAGTTCATGACTGTCCACTGCTGGGGGGAGAGGGCAGCGGGGGAGTGGACCCTGGAGATCCACGACACACCGTCCCAAGTGCGCAACCCTGCCGTGCAAGGTGAGCACCCCCAGTGCCCAGCAGTGCAGGGTGAGCATCCCCAGTGCCCAGCAGTGCAAGGTGAGCGTCCCCAGTGCCCAGCAGTGCAGGGTGAGCATCCCCAGTGCCCAGCAGTGCAGGGTGAGCATTCCCAGTGCCCAGCAGTGCAAGGTGAGCATCCCCAGTGCCCAGCAGTGCAAGGTGAGCATCCCCAGTGCCCAGCAGTGCAAGGTGAGCATTCCCAGTGCCCAGCACTGCAAGGTGAGCATCCCCAGTGCCCAGCAGTGCAAGGTGAGCATCCCCAGTGGCCAGCAGTGCAAGGTGAGCATCCCCAGTGCCCAGCAGTGCAAGGTGAGCATCCCCAGTGCCCAGCAGTGCAAGGTGAGCATCCCCAGTGCCCAGCACTGCAAGGTGAGCATCCCCAGTGGCCAGCAGTGCAGGGTGAGCGTCCCCAGTGCCCAGCAGTGCAAGGTGAGCATCCCCAGTGGCCAGCAGTGCAAGGTGAGCGTCCCCAGTGCCCAGCAGTGCAAGGTGAGCATCCCCAGTGCCCAGCAGTGCAAGGTGAGCGTCCCCAGTGCCCAGCAGTGCCTTTCACTCCCAAAATCCTGTGTAGGGTGCTTTGCTTGGCTGTAAATTTTGCTGTGAGTTTTATGGTCTCCAGAAAAACTGTATTGCCCAGATTTTTAAAAATGGAAATGAAATGTCAGCTCTGGGTGCAGGAGGCTGCCGGTCTGGCTGAGCTGGAAGCTGGTTTTCTTACAGCAGCAGCAGTAAACTGGCTGCACTCGAGAGCCAGGTTTCCAAAATTAAACTGTAATGAGTCAAAACGAGGAAACCCAAGAGCTGTAATTGTTGTTTGTTTGTTTTGCTTCACTGCTGGGACATCTGGCATGTGGGCTGGTTGTGCAACAGTGCAAGGGGACGATGCCCCTCGGGCTGCAGACGGATGGACATCCTCCCTGGACTGCCACCACGCTGCTGGGGGGTGGCTGGGCTCAGCATGGCCCCCTGCATGTCCCCAGCCCTGCAGTGCCTCCCCTGCTCCCTGAGGAGCTGTGTGGGCAGGATCTGGCTCTGCTGGGGAGCAGCAGCCGCCTGGCTGGCTGGGGGCACCTGCCTGGGGCTGCCGTGTGCTGTGGGGGTGTTCAATCCACACAATCATTGATAGGGAGCCAGCAGTACATTAAGGATTTCTCCCACGCTACTTTCTGGCGGGAGCTGCATTGCACAGAAAGTTTCTGTTTGGTGCCTTCACCCCAAATCTTTTGAACTCGGAGAGCAGCAGCAAAGCGCCCACAGAGCTGCTTTTGCCCCGGTTTTTACAGTTTGTGGTGGGTGTTTCTGAGCCCCTCACGGGCATCAGGGCTTGGCAAAACACAATGAAAACGAGTGCATTAAATCATCCCCTCAGAAAGTCTCCGCTGCAGAGAGGGCACAGCAAAAAGAAAAGGAGGGAAGACACTCCCAGCTCATAGCAGAAATGGATATTAAATGTTAATTTAATATCAATTAAATACTGTGAGTGTCATGTCACTGATACTGTTGCACTCCCACATCAGCCCCGTGCAGCCTGGGCTTTCCTCACACAGGATATTTTAGTTAAAGCAAATTCAATTCTTTTGGCAAAGGCACTTTCCCAGCTGATGCTGCTGGAGCTTGACCCTTTGCAGGCTCCACACCAGCACTGCTCAGTGCAGCAGGTGTGTCCTCTCATGCCTTTGGGAGAGCCAAGGGATTTGGGTATTGCAAATTTTAAGCTCTTCCTGGAAACACAGGGATTAGGAGTTAAAGCTGAGCACACCGTGGGCATGAAGTGACTCGCATTGATGGGAATTGGAAGAAAAACAGCCTTGGAATGAAGCACCAGCATTTTTGGACTCTCCCCAAAGCCATGTGGTTCATGGAGGGTCTTGGTGTGGGTGTAAGGCCTTGGGGGGTCTCACCAGGTGCACTACAGTGTTTTGGGGGATGCCAAGATCAGATCTCTGTTATGTCAGGCAAAGAGATGGCTGGAGCAACAGCAGCAAGAAATAATCCAGTGTGTGCCGGGTGGCTTTTGTCAGACAGAAATAATCCTCTATTGTGGAGCTTTTAAAATTACTGGTTCTCTCCAGTGTTGGACTCTGAGACTGTGGTGATGCTGCGGTTCCTCAGATGAGTTATGGAATTAAAAATCCTTTGTAAGTGCCTTAAACAGCTGCATTTGTGTGTGGGCTGGAAGCTCAGGGGCTTGTGAACATTTCTGGGTGTTCAGTGTTTGCTTCTGTATTGCTGTGCCAGCGGTGACACCCTGATGGTCCAGCCCATCCTCCTCCTGCTTCCCCAAAAATGGGCGATTCAGGGAGCAGGATGGGTGATGTTTTGTCTGCCCCACAGGGAAGCTGAAGGAGTGGAGCCTCATCTTCTATGGGACAGGAGAGCACCCCTACAGTGCCCTGAGCGGGCCCCAGTCCCGGGGCAGGTCAGGGGAGGTGCCAGCATCGGAGATGGAGCCATCGAGAGCCGCCTTCCTGCAGAGCCAGGTGGAGGTGGCGGAGGAGGAGGAGGAGTACGCGGGTAAGCGCCGCCTGAGCTGCCACGTTGTTCCCCCCAGAGTGCCCAGGAAAATGAAAACCCTGATCAAAACTGGGGGAGCCACGAGGCCTGATCCTGCCTGGGGCTGGGGCGGGCTGGGAGGAGCAGTGCCTGTGGCCAGCACAGGGCAGCAGGATGGTGAAATTAGAAGGTAGGAAAATGCCCCCTCCCAGCCACAAATTGGTGGTGCAGCTGTCTGTGGGGTAAAAAAAGCTCCACTGCCTACCTTCCCTCCTCCATCATGGGCAGGGGTGGGTGTCTCTGCTGCTCCCTGAAGAGCAGGTCCCTCTTTCAAAGCTCCTCCTGCACCAGTGTTCAGCCAGAGTATGGCTGGGTGGGATTTGTTCTGGGAAGGATGAGCTGCAGGAAGGACAAGCACCCAAAGCCATGCAGCTCTATAGGATAAATAGTGTAAAATTTTAAATATGATAAATATAGTATATAGAATAAGATGGGGGAAGAGTCCAGGTATTGACTGCTCCAGGGAGGGTGTGCTCAGGGCAGTGGTGCCTGGAGGGTGCTCAGCTTCTCTCACACTGAGCTGGTCTCTCAATACTCAGGTCCGTGCCACCCTGAGTGTGGTGACCAGGGCTGCGATGGCCCCAACGCCGACCAGTGCTTGAACTGCATCCACTACAGCCTGGGCAGTGTGAAAACTGGCAGGTGAGGGGTGGTGGGATGTCCCCATGGGGTCCCCAGGTGACAGCAGCAACTTTCCTCAGGTCTCACAGCTTAATGTGGGTGATAGATGTTTGCATAGAGAAAGAAGTGTTTGAGAAATTAAATGGGTGGAGAGGGAGGTGTGAGGATCCCTGTCCTGAGTTAGGGTACAGTGAGGTGGAGCTGGAGAGTCCTGGAGGATCTTGGCCACATAATCATGTTGGGGAAGAGGCTTTGGCTTCACCGGCTGGGGTCACCCACACCCAAGGGACAGCCAGCTGAGCTGCCAAATCACTTCAGGAACTGGGCTCTCTTGGGATGGCACAGGGAAACTACCTAGAGCTGGGACAAGAGAGTCCCTGTCTCTGTATTAGGGCCATGACTTTCAAGACACTATAAAGCACAATAATAAGAAGTAAATGATCTCAAATTGCTGCCAAGGCTGGGGGACACCCCGAATGCTGTGGGTGAGGACACAGTGGCGGGTGCCTGAGGCAGGAGGTGACCAGAGCTGGCACCCAAGCCCTGCTGTTTCCCTGCCCAGGATGTGTGTGAGCTCGTGCCCCGCCGGGTTTTTCGGTGACGACGGCGCGCGGAGGTGCCGGCGCTGCCACAAGGGCTGCGAGCGCTGCGTCGGGAGGGGCCCGGGCCAGTGCACGGCCTGCAAGAGGAACCTCTACCACCACCCCGACATGGGCACCTGCCTGCTGCTCTGTCCAGCCGGCTTCTACGCCGAGGAACGTAAGGATGGCTGTCACCTGCAAGCTGCAGCCTGAGGATGGGCAGGGGGGCTTCTATTTCAAGCGCTATGGGTGGAGAACGCACCTTGATTCTTGAGCACTGGTTTTGAATTTCCCTCTTGACACACTTTGCACGGTGAAGGGAGGAGGGAAACCTCTGGGTGTTCAGAGGGTGGTGCAAAGCAGAGGTGCTCGACTCAAAGCTCTTAATTAGAAGACCGTAATTAATGATCCTGTCTGCTTGCAAAGCATATTTCTTTTTAGCAAGTGGTGACAGATAAGGTCACCTGCAATAGCAGTGATCTGTTGAGGAGGGATGTGCCTTTCTGCCCTGGGGAGCTGGTGCTGGGTGCAGTGGGGCTTTGCAGCTCCGACTGCTGCTTGCAAATCACCATTTGGATTTTACTCTCCCTGCTTTGCTTTGTTTTTTGAAAGGTCAGAAACGCTGCCTGAAATGTCATCAAAGCTGTAAAAAATGTGTCGGTGAAGCAGACAAATGTACTGCATGCAAAGAGGGATTCAGGTAAAACACCAGCACGGGAGGAGTTTATACCTGCAGCACTCATACCTGCGGTTTAAATTTGGGAAAACCAATGGGAAATTAGGGAGTGAGTCAAGTTCAAGACCAGAAATCCTGCTTCCATGGTGCTGCAGCTGTGGTGCAGTGTGCTTCAGGTCTGGGAATTTAAAAGTGGTGCTTAATGTCCCTTTCTTAGGTGAAAACCATGATTTAAATTTAATTTCATTTTCTCCAGCTATTTCCAGGGTGGTGGGTAGGTGCTATGTAGAGCTGGTACCAGCCTGAGATGCTCCAGGCAGGCTGAGAATCCCCACTGCAAATGCAGAAACCCTTCCCTCAGATTCATCAATGCTGAAAATTTTATTTGTTGTACCTGTTGAGTGCGGCTAATACAGGACAGTGATTTTCCAGCACTGCAGGTGCAGGCAGTGCAGTCCTGACCCTGTGAGGATCACTGGGTGCCACTGCCACTGGCCCCATGGCATCTGTGGGACATAGAATGCAGAGTCAGCACTAGGGAGAAGCTGTTTTCCATCCCCAATTGCTCATGGAAGTACAATCCCAGAGCAGTCTGCAGCATTCAGTGAGTCAGAGTCACAGTGTAGCAGCAGGGCTCGCTCAGACATAGAAATTCCCACTGCCAAAAGATTATCTACTCCCTCAGAAAAGCACAAGTGGAGGCACTTGTCAGACATAATCCGCACGGCGCTTGTTTTTTATTGTCCAATATCCTTTAAAGCCAGGACTTCAAATCATCCCTGCCACGGCAAAGCAATGCCGGCCCAGCCACGGTGCTGAACCAATTTCCTTTTATTCCAGGAGCCTCAGTGGTGCAAAAGGTCTTCAGGAGAGCCTGGCTGGCTGCCCATGGGAAAAAAATAATTTTATTTCCTCCTGGATACTTAATTAAGGGACCCGCAGCTGTCCCTTTGGTCCAGGCAGGATTTTAATTTCTCCTAAAACGCTGGCTGGCTTTCCAAAACCTCCTGTGCTGTGGGCTTAGGATGCTGTAGGACAGTGGGGGATAAGGAGATGGGAATGGGCTGTGTTGAGTCCCCATATCCTGTAGCTTTGGGTGCAAATGTTCTCTGCTTTGCCTGCAGCCTGGCAGGGGAGAGCTGTGTGCCAGAGTGCCAGCCTGCCATGTACCTCAGCCGGGAGCCCCGGCGGTGCGAGACCTGCCCTGCCAGCACAGGTATGTCCTTGGCCCCACAGCCCTTCATGCAAAACCCCAAACCCCTCGTGCATCAAAAGCCAATCCCCACTATACCCACCCTGAGCTGAGGTGGAGTGTGCTGGGGGAAAAGCAATCCCCAGTCTCCAGCACGTCCTGTGAGGTATATGTTCATGCTGGAAAGGTTTTTAGGGGAGTTTTTACATTTTTATTAGAGCCATTTTTTATTTCTCGATCTCCCTGAAGCCAGGTGCTTTAGTTTAATAAGGTTGCGGGGGAGGCTGTAAAACCCTCTCGGAGTGATGGAAGGTGGCTTTGCAGAGGATAAAAATGTCAGGCAGCTGAGGTGTGTTACCCTGTGTTATCCTGTGTTATCCCAGCCGCCCCACGGTGCTGGCCTGGCCACTCCCAGCTTCCCCCAGCTGCCTCAAGTTGCTCAGCATTCCCTTTAAATCCTGCCTTTCTTGCTTTCTGCAAGTCCAATTATTTTTCATTGTTAATGTTTGAGTCTGCCCTTGAAATCATCATAGATCTGATGATAATATGATCTCCAGACAATCCATGTTCAGTGGCATGAACCTCTTCTATCATACATGGGCAATTGCCTTAGTCTAAATCCAAAATATTTATTGATCTTGTTGGCAAGTATGGAAGGGAATGGGCTCTTAATCCCTGAAGAAAATTATTTCCCTTCTAATTTTTATTCCAGTCAGTGTGAACGTACTCCACCACAATTATTTTTCCAGCCTTTTCTCGTCTCCTTTTCCTGCATAACCATTCCTCAAGCTTGGTGCATGGAAGCCCTTTAATGATACCACCTCCATCACTGAGCTTTGCTGTCCAGACACAACACACAGGCATCAGAGTGGGGCCCTCTGCTTTCCCAGCTCCTCTCTGGAACACTTTCCTCCTCCAGCTCCTCCTTGGCCCAGTTCAGCATCTTCTTTTCCACCCTGGGGAAGTCCAAACTGGTGCATGCTTGGGCTGATGGCCCAGAGGGGATTTTGATGTGCTGTTCCTCACTGAGCCCTGTTAGCCAGCTCTTGGCTCTGCAGAGGGACAGACACTGGGTCCTGGCTGGGTTTTTTTGGGATGGAAGCTGAGTTTTTGGGGTGGGAGTTAAGCATATGCGCAGGACCCTGTGGCACAACAAGCATCTCATTCATGAGCAAAACAAAGCCAAGCTGGTGCCCCTGTCATGTATGGGTCTGTGGCCACGCTTGCACTCTCCCCAAAACCACCCAGGTGCCATTTTGCCTTTTCCCTTCCCCACAGGGCCAGGTGAGGAGGACTGCACCCCCTGCACCCCCGAGGGCCCTGCACACCACTGGCGCTGTGTCCCTGCCTGCCGGGAGGGTTTCTACCCCGCTGACAGCCACGGGCTGCCCAACAAAGTCTGCAAGAGGTACAGAACCACCAGAGCAAAGCCAGGGCTGCCAGCCATGACAGGATAATGCTGGAAACAGCTCACAGCTTGATGGAAATTCAAATAGGGATGAGGGAGCCAGGACAGCTGTGGGGCTGGACCCCACATGCCCCTGCCCTGTGGATTTCAGAGCAGTGGAGCTGCACACTCCCCCTCCAGAGCCAGCCAGGGTGTCTTGGGGCTATGGTGGAAGGGGCTCAGCCTCAGCCCCAGGCCCTCTGCAGGAGGTGTGGGAGGAACAGCAATGTTTAGGTAAATATTGCAGCTTTCAATTAAACCTGCTCTGTTTGCCCCATGGCCATGTTGGAGGAGTGCTCCCCAGCACGGGGCTGCGTGCGGAGCCAGGGAGGTGCCGGGAGGCAACAATTTGCTCCCACTCTCTCCGGAGCTCTGTGCTTTGAGTGGGGAGTGGGAGTGGATTCAGCCTCATGAAAGCAAACACGAAAGGCAAGGATTAAAGATAACTTGGGAACACACAATGCCATCCCTGCCTGCTGGGGTTTCACTCACCTGCACTCTCTCTTCCGCAGGGAGGAACAAGGGACCAGCGTCCCTTCCCAAAGATTTCATTTTCCTGTCCCCAGGCAGGAAGCACAGTGCTTTACTCTCAGCAAATGGATAGGAGCAGCACAGATTCCCTTTGCAGCTCTTTTTCTGGCTGGGATGGCTGGGAGGTGAGGTGCATGTCCCTCTGAATCTTCCCAGAAAGCGAGAGCTTTTGGGATGTCACTAGCTGTCACTGGGCATTGAGCTGGCCTCATCAAATCCCAAGGCTTCAATAACATTTCAAGCTTCAAATTTGCCATTTTCCACATCCTCTGGTTTGGTCTGGCTGACACAGTCCAGCAGATGTCTTTTGGCTGACAGCTCACTTAGAGTGGCCTGACCAGGGTGTTGGTGCTGGCTCAGGCTATAGCAAGGTCTCTGTCCCCAGGTGTGATGACCACTGCTCAGCCTGTGAGGGCTCCAGTGGGAACTGCCTCAGGTGTAAGGAAGGTTACAGCCTCCTCGGTGGCTCCTGTGTGACAAATGAAACCTGTACCAATGGTAAGTGGCAGAACTGCTGGCACAGTAGTGCTCTCCTGGTAGCAAAAATTAGAAGTTTGGGGGATTCCCTTCACCATCTAAAGCTAAAAGTGCTGGAGCTCCTGGGCTTGCTGGGGCATGGCTGCAGTGGGCTGGGCTCGAGCTGTGGGGGGCAGATGGCTCACCTGATATTGCTTCTGGATATCTGCCTGTTGCTCAAACATCCAAGCATTTGTATTTCGTTATAGTTTAGTCTTGAGGCTAATTCTCCCACTCACTGCAAAGCTCCTTTATTCCCCCATTAAAACCATGTGAAAGAAGTGACTCCTTTTCAATTCTGTCTCCCGCAACACTGGCACAGTTGCTGTGCCTGTTACGTGAAATGTTTGTTTATTTAAAATGTTAATCTGCTCTCATTTTCTCTTGTTCCTCACCCCGGCCTCCCAGCTGACAAGACTTTCTGTGAGATGGTGAAATCAAACAAGCTCTGTGAAAAGAAGCTGTTTGTGCAGTTCTGCTGTCAGACGTGTCTTATGGCCGGGTAAAGTTCAGCGGCTGCATCCATCCAGGACTTCCACTGACTGCCAGCCCAGTTTTGCCAAATGTTTAGGACAAAAGTTTATTTTTTCAGCTTTGGGAGAGTTTACATGGTGCTGTCAAGCATTCGCTGTAAGTTTGATAGCTTTAATATCACTGTCGGCGCGTTTCTATAGCAATATGTTAAGCAGAGATTGGAGCGTACCCTGAATGATCAAGGCCTGGAAGCAGCAGACAAGTGGTGATATTAACACTCTCAAACACTCCTGGCGAGCAGGGACCAATGCATGATCCATGTACACACGCTTGGTTCTTCGCAGAAATCCTGCTGATGAGGGAGCCCTCGCCACAAGGGAGGCAGGACTTCACCCACCTGCGAGGAAAGGGCCGATGTGGCTCATTTTTGGTACCCTTCTGTGCCAGGTGCCAGCTGGCGCAAACCTGCATTGCAGCGCCGTGCTCTGTGCGGGTAAAACGATGAACCAGGCGGCTCCGGAGCGGGGCCCTCAGCCCAGCCCGGCATTCCTGTTCGGATTCGGTCGCTCGCTGCTTCCCTCTGCCCGTGGCAATAACTGGAGGTTTGAGGACCAAAGCCAGAGCTGCCCCACGTGGCTCTGCAGGTGTGTCAGCCCAGCAGGGCGCTGCCCTGCAGGTAATGCAGCCAGGCAAAACCCGTGTGCCTACATACAAGGAGTCGTAGGGTTTTGGGGGGGGGGTTGTCCACACGGACCAGCCTTACCATGAAATGTGTTTCCTTCCTGGAACTGCTTGTACATTGCTGATTAAGTCAGTTCTGGAACAAGCTAAATCCTTCCTCTAAACGAGATGTTGTCCTAGTTAATCTTTCTTGGCATTTTGTGTTACGATCCTCCCCCTGTTTCGCTGGGTACACCCCTTTCTCTCTCACAAAATCCTCCTGTTCATGACAGTGATTTTTCTTGGGCATCTATTTCCCAAATGAGACATTCCAGGGATCCAGCCAGGAAACTTAATTCTACAAAACCCTTCCCCAAAACAAACTTTTCACTTTCTCTCTTAATAGTAAGTCATGTGGTGTTTATATAATTGTGTTTAAAATATCCTTGGCTATGTTGTTTTACAGATTTTTAAAAAATAACTTATACAATCTTTTTTTTTTTTTTTTTTTTTTTTTTTTTCTCTGTGGACTATTTTTTATATGGGAGTGGGGTATCTTTTTGTGTCTTATTCCTTCTCCTCTCAGACCCTGCAAAGCCACTCTTTGCACCAGATGTATGTAAACACTTTCCTACACTGCATGTTCTGATTTTCATTGTTAATAGTTTTAATGAGTTGAACTTTTCTCCAGTGAAATTCCCAATATGAATTGTCACCAGTTCCACGGAGCTGGGATAATCCCTGCTTGGTTTCAGCTGCAACGACACCTGCCCTGCCTGGGCTTGCCCACAAGAGCTCACCTCAGCCAGGTGAGGAGGAGAAAGCCACACTGTCTCCAGCCCTCACCTGCCTGGACCAAATCCAAGGAAAGATGGAGCTTTGGTGAACTGATCTTTAAGTTAATAAACTATTGATCTCCCCTGACAAATGAATCTGTGCTTTTTCCAAATTCATGCAGCTCTGACTGGAGGCACTGCACATCCTTACTTTGCTGGACAAAGCAGCTCCCCTGGCTGCAGCTCCTGCTCAGTTCAGAGCACCTGTGGGAGAAGTGCTCAGGAACAATGAGCTGCATCTGCAAAAACCTCACTGTCATAAAGGTCTTTTCCCTCCAGAAGAAACCCAAATGCCAAATACCTGCCCTGTGCCAGGCTGGGCTGGTGCACAGGGCCATCTTACTGGAGTGCAGGGCTGTGCTGCAGCATGAGGGGCTGTGTTCTCCAGTGTGGGGGATCCTGGATGAGCTGGCAGAAGGGCTTGTTCCCCTTTCCCACCCACACAAGGGGTATCCTGAACTGCCCAGTTCCCAGCAGCTGGGAACCACAGGGCCACTGTTCCCTGTTGGCTGTCTGGGAAGGAGAGGAGCCTCTGGTGTGGGTGGGGAAGGGAGAGAGCTGGAGGGAACCCTTTGTTTGTCGTGTTGGTTTTGCAACAACCACAGGCCTAGTGCCCAGGGTAGTGTCTGGATATCTGGAACTGAGCTTTTTAAGTGGGGAAAGAAAGAAAAGAATGGAGCCCTCCCACAAGGGAAGATGCTTTCTCAGAGATGTGCAGCTGTGGGCTCCTGCATTTTGTTGGTCTTCACATTCATCAAAAGATGTGAATTAATCATATACAGTGATTCCTTCTCTTGCTGCAGGATTTCCCTTTCAGTCTCAGGCCAAACCAGAGGTCAGAACTGGGGTGACACACTCCTGGCTTCTGCCCCTTTGGTTGGAAAATACCAAACTTTGTTTCTCCTGCTGTGTTAGTGAAAAAACAGGAGCTGTGGATCAGGAGTATTGTGCCAGCCTTCCAGTTCCTTGGCTCACAGCAGCCTGCCTCTAAATACTGCTTCCTGGTATATTTAGATGTACTGAAATGCTACAAAGAAAGGAAAATGCTTACTCCTACATCATGATATAACTTAAAATACGCACTGGGGAAGGCAATGCAATTTAGGACGACCAGTCCCCAGCAGTCCCAGCTCTATCCTGCTTTCTGCTGCCTTCCAGCCTGCCAGGGAAAGAAAAACAAATTCTGCACATTGAATTCATGCAACAACATCAGCTTCCAGCGTTTCCCTCAGAAATCATTCTTGTAAAGTAATAAAATTCAGATTATTTCTCCAAGCTGTTGCAATACTTGCTTGGAGCTATTAAAGTCTGACTGGTATGCTCAGAGGATCAAAGTGGCTGTGTCTTCAAGATAAATGCATATTTAGGCAATTTATTAAAGCTCATTTCTCTGTTGTCTCTTGGCACCAAAGCCAAATCTATAATAGCTGTTTTCTGGAAAATCTTAGCACAGCCTGACTCCTCGTTTGCAGTTTGGCCCTGGGGTTGCAGCCACAGCCATCTGCCATTGTGCAGTTGGCAGGTGGGGAACACAGATCTTAAAAATCATTGCTTTGAGTTTCCATTGCAAAGAAAGGACTGTCGAGAGCTTGTGTGCAGCGTCTGAGACCCAGAATCCATCTGCTCGCAATTACAATTCTATTGTGGCTGTAGAGCTGAGGCAAACAGATGTATTGTGCTAAGGGAGACAGGTCCATGTTTTATTTGGCCTTGTCAGAGGCAGGACCTGCTTTCCAGGATGCTGGAAAGAGTCTCCTTATAAGAACTGCCTGAAATGACTAAAGTCTCTGTTGTCTTGAACGCTGCATGATGCCTGAGTCACGTACAACAGTGCTGCTAATTCTTGGGATTTTTCTTGTGACAGCTCCCTCTTGTTCTTGCACCCTCCTATGTTATAAAACAAATGCAGCTGTTATAAAAACCTGACTCTGTGCTGTCCCATACAGCTCTGGTGGGGGAGGTTTTGCAGCAGGGAGCACAGGAGCTGCCTGAGCCCAGCTGGTCCCTGGCAGGGCCAGCTCTGACGCTGGTCCCGGGGACTGAGCCAGGCGTCATGCCCGGCGTCATGCCCTGAGAAGCTCCCAAAAGAAAAACATGAGCCATCCCTGTGCAGTGCCAAGTGTGGCTGCAGTGTTTAGCCTGTTATCACATCTTCTGGGTTCACAGAAATGTCATGGCTTGCAAAAAAAATCCTTCCCTCGATAGCAGTGGAGACAGCAATCATCCTTCCTTGTCCAGCTCTGTGGGCCTTGGAGGCTGGGGAAGGATTTCTCCAGAAGTACTGGCTTGGTGACATTCAGCAGTGTTTGATCACTTTCAGTCCAGTCACCTGCACTGTGGCTCACCCATCAGCTGAGCCCTTCCCAGTGGTGCCAGGCAGTGCCCCAGCCTCAGATTCAGGACCTGGGAGGGAATTTCTGGCCAGAGACAGCAGCCAGAGCCACCTCAGCTCCCCCAGTGCTACTCCCAGCTCTTCCTTGCTGCTCCCCAAATTCCCAAAGCCGGTTAGGGGGATGGAGTGACATTGGCAAGCACATTTGATCTCACAGATAAATGATATGTGTGTGTCATGCTGCAGTCGGTGGTGTGTTCCCAGCCCATCACAGCACCTCTGAGACCAGGAATGCATATGGAAGTGACAGAGAATCCTGCAGAGGGATGGTTCTTATGGGCAACACAATGTCCAGGAGCGAAGGCTGAGCTGCTGCTGGGATGGATGGAAAGCACCAAGAGCTGTGGTTATTGTGGAAGGTGCCCTGGCTCTGCAGCAAGAGCTTGGACACGGCTCTGTCCGAAGGGAAGCACCAGCCACACCATGAAGTGTGCTCCTGCTCTGCCCGGATTTCTGCAGATAAATCTGTGCCTGCAAACACCAGCAGGCGGGAGGGAAGCTCTGGTGGCATCTGTGCTGCTTTAGGGCACTGCTGGCGGCAAAGCCAAGTCCCTTCTGAGCTTGTGACCCGGGGCTCAGGCGTGGGGCTGGGAGCTGGCCCGGGGAGGAGGGGGATGCAGGGGTGGGTGTTGGGGCTGTACCGGCCCCCATGAGGGGAATGCAGGGACGGCGCTGTACCGGCCCCCATGAGGGGAATGCAGGGACGGCGCTGTACCGGCCCCCATGAGGGGAATGCAGGGACGGCGCTGTACCGGCCCCCATGAGCGGAAGGCAGGGACGGCGCTGTACCGGCCCCCATGAGGGGCGGTCCCCGCCGCTCGCTGTCTCGGCGCTCGGCTGCGCGCCCTGCGCCGCTCGGCGCTCAGCGCGCGGTGCTGCGGCTGCGCGGCGCGGCTGGCGGGGCCTGGCGTGCGGTGTCTGCGTGTGTCTCCGTGTGTCGCCGATTATCGCCGTGTGTCGCGATGGTGAAGCTCACGGCGGAGCTGATCGAGCAGGCGGCACAGTACACCAACGCTGTGCGCGACCGGGAGCTCGACCTGCGCGGTGCGCGGGCCCCGCGGAGCGAGAGGGGCTGTGCTGGGAGCGGGGCGGGCGGGGGCGGGGAACGAGGGCTGAGGGATGAGGGCTGAGGGCCGGGTGTGTTTGTGTGTGGGGGAGCCTGGGGTGGTCAGTGATGCGTCCCGGCTGTGATGGGGCTTGGAGGGTCCGTGCTGGATCTTGCAGTGGGGCCTGGCTCTCTTCGTGGCCGAAGGTGCCGAAGCAGTTCGGGGAAGCCGCGGGGCTGGGGATGAAGGGCGGTGAAAGAGGCTCCAGTGGCTTCGGAACCTGCGGGGGATGTGAGGAAACGAGTTACGGAGTGGTAGCATGGTTCAGGTTGTAAGGGAGCCTAAAGATCGTCTCGTCCCTCCCACCAAGAAGGGGAAATTGGGGGAAATGTGGGAGGAATGTGCTGTGGTGATGGGGTGGGATGTGCCCCCAGCACGAGGGATGTGCCAGAAAAGTGAGTTTGACTCGGAGGACACGAACAGGCTGAGGGGGAGGAAGAATGATTGAAAAAAACCATGAGGGCTGTTGGGTTTGAGGGGGAGAGTTTGGTCTGGGAGTGGTGTGGAGGAGAGGCCATCCCGAGGTGTCTGAGACTTAACAGCATCCTCAGTCCATCCAGATATGCCCCCACACACTCTGTTTTGCTTTGGTCTGCTCTGCTGTGGGCACCATCTAATCCCTGCCTTGCACTCTCTCTCCAGGCTATAAAATCCCTGTAATTGAGAACTTGGGTGCCACTCTAGACCAGTTTGATGCCATTGATTTCTCTGACAATGAGATCCGCAAACTGGACGGATTCCCCCTGCTGCGGAGGCTGAAAACGCTCCTGATGAATAACAACAGGATTTGGTAAGGGGCTGTGTTTGGCACCCTGGGGCAGAGGAAGATGCTCTTGGGAGAGAGGTGTGTGTGTCTTTCCGTGCTGGCTAGTGCAGGAGGGTTTCTTTCAGACAGTAAAATCAGCACTGAGTACTGTGTGGGCCCTCTTTCAGTTTCCTTCCTCATTCAGTGCAAAAGTCAGTGTTTGTTTCTCAGCCAGGATAATGAAATGCAGAGTTTGGGACCTGGCCAGATCTTTGGATTTCAATAATCAGCCCCATAAAGACATCAAAAAAGGGATACCTGCAAGGGAGTGGATTTAAATCTGATATTGCATCTAATATTCTTGCAGTGATTTATTCCCAGCTTTATTAGAAACGTGTTTTGGATGCTCACCCAAACTTCTGCCAGTGTCAGACTGGGTTGTTCTCAGGGAGATCCTCTGTGCTATTGTGTTTCTCTGTGTGTTTCCACCGTTGCTAATTCCTGCCCTAAATTAAACCTTTGTTTTTTGTTGTTCTTCAGTCGGATTGGTGAGAACCTGGAACAGGCTCTGCCCAGCCTCACAGAGCTCATTCTTACCAACAACAACATTGCTGAACTGGTAAGATGTGATGGAGGATAAAGCTAAACAAGCTTAAAATTTGTGGTTTTCATCTCTCTAATTAACCATTTCCCTTAGAGCTGTGCCATATCCTTCTGGTATAGTTGGTTCTTTCTCTTTAGAGTAATATCCTAGTTTTGGCAGTAGTTAATGGTGTACATGCTTTAATGAACATGATTTGCATCATGCAGGGGAACAGCAGTCACAAAGCTTAGTGGTTTTCCTATTAAAATAATTTCAGTAATTTAATTAATCTCTAAAATAGATATGACTTCAGGAACTTTGTTTTCAAATATTTGATTTTTTTTTCTAAAGAGACTTAAAATTTCTTGCTGTGCTCCCTTTACCCAGGGTGAACTGGATCCATTATCAACTATTAAATCACTGACTTACCTGAGGTATGTAATCCCAAAAAGAAAAACTGCTCTTCTTTGGTGTTTGAACTCTGCTGCTGGCCTGGCCCTTAGCTTTTTATGAGCTAAGAGAGATCCTTTATGTCTAAAAATTGAATTGATAAAGTGTTTCCTCTACTCTTCATAAAATCTGGTAATTAGTATCTCAGGTTTTATATCACTGACAGACTGTTGGGATAATGAGATGTAACATCTCCATAAACCAGTGCATAAGTGCTGAAGTGAACCTTTAAAAACCTAAAACCAAACGGTTTAATCTGTTGATTAAAAAAACCTTAAAATACATGCAAACAAGGACTTTTCAATAATATTACATTTGAAAGAAACACAGTTTGTTCTGTGATTTTTCAGTTGATCAGTGTCCAGATAGGAGGAGTGATGTTTCAGTTATTTTTGGGGGAGTATTATGACTATTTTGAAGTTGTTCTTTAGGTTATCCTTCAGTTAAATGTACTGAATTGCTGAAGTGCAAGTTTTTACTGTAGTTTCCATTATATCAAGGAACTGTCACTAGGCTTATTTCATGGTCACAGCAGGAAGTACATTAATGCATTTCAAGTATATTAATGTATTTCAATACAAGCGTATTTTAAAATATTTTGTATTAAGAGCCTCTTTATAACCTTTATTTACTTCACAGCGTTCTCAGGAATCCTGTAACAAATAAGAAACATTACAGATTATATTTAATTCATAAAGTTCCCCAGGTCAGAGTGCTGGATTTTCAAAAAGTAAAGCTCAAAGTAAGTCTGCTTGCTTTTGATTTTGGGTTGGTTTGGGTTTTTTTGGTTTTTTTTTGCATTTTTGAAAATTCACCACTAACAGTGATCTTGTTGCCATAGTTGTAAATTTTATTGAAACTCTGTAAATGGTTCTACAACATTGTAATTGTTTCCTTTTGTAGTTTCATTCTGTTAAGGATATAATCTGTTTAATTATGTTTAATTAAGTTTTAGTGCCTTTGTTTAGTGTTACTCTTTCCTGTCCCTGTGGTGTTGGTAGGAGGCACCTCTGTAGAAAGAAATGAGCAAACACCACAGCACTCAGCTCTGGGTGGGGGATGAGTGTGGGAAAGAGCTCTTAATTTTGAGAGCATGATGTTGATACATCTTTGAGTGTTTGGGCAATGTTTATCTGCTTGTTCTTACATCTGGTCTCCATGTACCAATTTCACTGATGAGGATGAGCCAAATTGTCTTTCTTGGCCAAGACAGAAGCTTTGCAAACTGTGATGTTCTGAAATTAACTTTGTGTGTGTGTGTGGTATCGCTGTAGGAGCGACAGGAGGCAGAGAAAATGTTCAAGGGCAAACGGGGTGCACAGCTTGCAAAGGATATTGCCAGGAGAGCAAAAACGTAAGATGAAACAAACAAATTTACACTGGCATTCTCCTTCAGAAACACCACTTTCTTTGTGTGCAGTATCAGGCAGAAAACTGAAATATCAGCTGCTGGCAGGATGCCTCAAAAGCTTTGGGAGCCAGAAGTGCCCTGTGCAAGCACCCCAAGTTTTGGATGGTGGTGAATACATCTCAGAAATATTTCTGAAAGAGATAACTTGATCAAGGTGGATTCAACAAGCAGGAAGCCCTAATTTTATTTTGTTATTTAACTGCAGAGAGGTGGCCATTATTTAATTTGTTTGATGGGGCTTTTTTCCTACGTGATTGGTAAATTAATTATTCTGTTTGTCAGGGAATAAACTAAATAAAATAAATATAATTAAATAAAAAACTAAATAAAATAAAAATAAATTCTACTGCAGTTAGAAGATGAAATACAAATTGAAATCTTTAATTAAGCTATTACAGTATAATCTATTACAGTATATGTTTATTTAGTTTAATTGTTAAGTGGTGCATCATATGTTTTGATCAGCCTATTTGGTAATAAGAATTCAGATCGTGTGGCAACATTTTCAAATTCATGGTTAAATAGAAAAATGTCTTCAACGTATTTAGCATTTAAAACTATATAGATGGTTTTGAGCTTGAATTTGTGAGAGGAAAGGGACTCAGATCTGTGACAGTTTTAAGATAAGCAGGTTTAAAGCAGCAGCAGCAGCAAACTTTTTTATTTTAACCATTAAGATGAATTCCAGTTTAGTGTAGGCTTTACTTTCGCTGTTGTAGTATCACATTTGACACACAAGAATAGAAAACCCATTTTCAGTTACTCTTTACTTATCCACCCTGCTTTTGTAATGGCAGCAGACCAGCTGAGTGTTCAACAACATCCAAATTGAAGAGCTTTTGTCAACTGCCTGGTTAATAAAGTTAAGATCTGCCTCTGAGCAGATGAAAAGGTGGGGGGGAATGGGACAGTGAGGACAAGGTGCTGGTGTTTCTGAAGGAGGCAATTCTTCACTGTATCAGTTTGTTAACAAAGATAAGATACTACACTTGATGGAATGAAATGCTTTCAAACCTAGTTTGGAAGCATTTCAAGTTAAGAGAAGCAGCTACTCTTCAAAAAGTGTAACAGCTCTTTGTTTTCCTTTTGAAGCTTCAATCCAGGGGCTGGTCTGCCAACTGACAAGAAGAAAACAGGGCCGTCCCCAGGGGATGTGGAGGCAATTAAGGTAAATATGTCAGGAGGAAAGATCCAAAGTGAACAAGCATTTCCTTTGTGCTGTTCAGATAGATAGATCAGCGTGTCCTGACTTTGGTTTAGGTTCTTTTTTTGTAAGTTTTTTGTAAGTCTGACCTACTGCATTTTCAAAACTTAAGTGAAATGTAAACCTGAGCTCAGAATTCTTCCAAGGCAGGGAGGAGGTAAGGATTTGTCATTTGTAGAATTCTCTAGAACTAGAATTTAGTAGAACTTCCGTAGGTGTTCAGTGTCACTTAACAGGTAGAAATCTGGGTTTTGTGTTGAGCAGACTGACCCAGGGTGTGTGAGGATTCACTGAGTTCTCTGTTTCTCAGACTGCCATAGCGAACGCCTCGACCTTGGCTGAGGTGGAGCGGCTGAAGGGATTGCTGCAGGCGGGACAGATCCCCGGCAGGGAGCGGAAATCAGGTCACTCTCTCCTTCTGCTACTCTTCTTTAAACAGAATCCACCTCTCTTCCCTGCTCCCTGATGATTTATGTGATCCCTGTAGGGAGCTGGGTAGAGTAGTGTGAGTTTGTAATCTGTGGAGCACATATCTGTGTGATCTGTGCGATCTGCTGGCCTTGAGTGCAGCTCCAGGCTGTCACCTGCACTCCCTGCAAAGTGATGTGCCAAACAGGTGCTTTGCTGCACTGGGTGACTCCAAAGTTCATCCCAGTTATTTAGCAAAATGAGATTAATTACAGAGTCTCTTTGGACCCGTGCTGAGCATCAGTGTGTGTGCAGCAGTGAGTCTGGGAGCTCTACAGAGATGGATGCACCACTTTTCTGTGCATCGGGGCTATCTGGATTTTCCTTTCTGTAGAGTTTTTAAACCTTCCCATTATTACTGCTCTGTAGAGGGTGGGGAAAGAGCAGCAACGTCTGCAGCAGCTGCCCTAAAACTCTGACGTGTCCTTTCAGGCCCATCGGAGGACGGTGAAGAAGAAATGGAAGAGGACACAGTGCCAAACGGGTCGTAGCCCGGGCTGTGCCGCGCTCCCCGGGAGCCCTGTCTTGTCCCAGGCCGTGCCGGTGTTCCCGGCGGGGCCCCATCGCCCCCGTCCTCGCGCATTTCGCTGTTCAATAAACGAACGGTCCCTTTTTCCCCGCTGGTGCCGCGTCCGCTTCCCGGCCCGGGGCGGGACGGGAGGGGCTTCAGCGCGCGCTGATTGGCTGCCTTGCGCCTGCTCCCTTCTCATTGGCGGGCTCAGCTGCACCTCATCCCGGGCACTCTGCCGGCGGCCGCGCGGCGCTTCCGGGCGGCGGCGGACGGGGCGGCGATTGGCGGATGGGGCGGGCCCGGACGTGAGGCGGCGGCGGGCGATGGAGCTCGGAGGCGCAGGCCCCGCGGCGGGGCCCGGGCCAGAGCTGGGCCGGGGCGGCCTGGAGGCCCTGCAGCACACGGGTGAGGGGCCGGGGGCCGGGCTGAGGGCGGGGGGCGGCGGCGGGGCCGAGGCGCGGAGCCGGGGCCGCTCCCCCGCCCGGGTGGGCCCCTTGCCGTGAGGCCCGCGCTCACCCCCGGCCTGTCCCCGTCGCAGTGAGCTCGGTGCTGGCCAGCTATGGCTGGTACATGCTCCTGGCCGTGGTCGCCGTGTATCTCCTGGTGCAGAAGGTGTCCCGCAGCCTGGCGGCGCGGCCGAGCGGCCGGCGCGGAGCGGCGGAGGCGGCGGAGGGTGAGTGCCGAGCGCGCTGCGAGCCGGGGCTCGGGTCCTGCGGCCCCCGCGGGCCTGGCCGGGGCGCTGAGAGCCGCTCGGACCCGCACGGGCGTCGGGAGCAACAGCCCAGGAGAGACCCGGGTGGGAGGGGTTTCAATGAGCGTGACTCGGATCCTGAGCCTGAAGAGATCACCGGGAAAGGCTGGGCTAAGGGACGTGTTCTTAAAGTGTTCTGAAGGAAAAGCCGTGTCTCAAAGTTTTGTGTTTGGGAATGAAGGAGTGGGACATCACAGGACAGGGGACATCTGCTCTTTGGTGGTGCGGGGGCTGAGGGGATGGAGGCTGAAAGCGCCTGTCGTCAATCACCAAATAGATTTTGGACTTATAAACACAACCAAAACACCTAAATCTAAATCCTGGGGAAAATACTTCTATAAATATTCACTTTTTATTAATATTCATCATTCCCTTCCAGTCACTGTTTCCCAGTTCCTGCTCTGGCAGGACTGTGTACATTTGGGGAGTGACACTCTGTTATCTTTGGGAGTGTGGCACAGGTTGTAAATTCACAGTCACGATCCTGCAGAGAAGCACAGGCTGTGCTCACGGATCTGCCAAATCCATGAATGCTTGGCACTGATCCCTTGGGCACATGGGCATGACAGGATGTGGGGCCCCAGTAAAATCTTATTTGTGTGCCCTTATCCTTCTGCTGTTCCTTTGTGATGATAATTAAATGGTGATTTAATTGCCCAAACTGCCTGTAAAATGAAATTACCGAAAGTACTGATATTTCTTTTTCATATTCATCACTGGATCATAGCAAAAAATGAGACAAATATGGAGATGCTTCAGCTGCTGGAAGAAAACAGAGCAACATTTGCCTTTTTTGGGGTATAATTATCCTTTAGACCTTCAAAGGAATCCTTTAGACCTGGTGACTCAGTGTGGATTTTCTGAGACCGCCAGGTGTCTCTTGAGATGTGTGTCATGTTTGTAAGTGATTTCTCTGCTGATGGAGGGTGTTAAATCCACTGCTGCACTGACACCAGCAGGACCCACTGCCAGAAGGAGTAGGAGTGAATGTGGGCTGGTTCCTCATCCTTCTGGGTAAAAGAAATTCTGTGGGTAAAAATGGTCCCTGCGAAGCCTGGGTGATATTTCTGAATTAATTCGTATCTATAAAATCCTTCAGAAACAGATGGAAGTGTCCTTGAAGTGTGAGGTTTAAATTTTATGGTTAGGTACACTTGTGTCCTTATTAAAATCCTTATTAATTACTGTTAAACTAATTGCTTTAAAACAGTAAAACACAATGAAGTTTAACTCAGCATATGACTATAAAAGATTAGCTGGAAACTGAACTGGAGCTGATTTTCTGCTAAACAGCTGCAGGGAGAGATGTGAGCCTTTCCTTATTACAATTCTTTGAGGAGACCATCTAGAATTTATTTGGAGTAGCTTGGCAAACTCTTTCCTGATTTCCTAGAGCCTGATGTTGTGGTAAGAAGACAGGAAGCTTTGGCAGCAGCTCGCCTCAGGATGCAAGAGGAACTGAATGCACAAGCAGAAAGATACAAAGAAAAGCAAAGACAGGTAACCAGAGAGCATTTCTTCTTTTAACTCATAAATTTGTCATCAAGCACTTTATGTAAAAGCAGCAAACTGTAATTGTGTGCCAGAGTTGCTGTAGGCCTGCTGTTCATTTTTCCACAGGTAAATCTGTATCTGCAGGAGCTTAGTTCTGTGTGCAGTGAATGGCTGGAGGGGTTTTGCTGGCATTTAAATTAACTGTGCCATGGCACATGTGTGTTTTCTGCTCTTAATGGCAAATACAAGTGTTAGAAATGTAACTTGGCATTGCTGCAATTTAAGGGTCTGAATTACAGGTTGAGCTCATGAGGAGTAGCAAATTGCTGAGTGGGGCAGTGCAGAAAATGGGTGTGATCAGCATAGCAATAACACTGATCATCATCCCACCTCTTCTGCTTTTGCTTTTGCAGTCAGATACGCAGACCTCAGCTTATAGCTGATGCTTCAAGTAATATTGGCATTTAAAAACAAAGGAAAAGTCTTTTTTCTGTAGAGCCCCATGTTGTGCATTAAATTACTGTCATATGCAATACTCTTTACTTGGTACTTTATGTAAACTCTGGGTTTAAACTTGCCACTTGGTTCTGTTTTAAAGTGTCTGGTGGCCAAAAGAAGCTGCAGACTCAGTCAGTACAATCCTGAGGAGGGGAAGAGATGTGGATGTATAAAAAGAATAAATTCTTCCATAATCCCAGAGATACTGCATCAGATAAACACAGTTTGATGAGTCTGCTGTGGCTGTTTCTAGGGATTCTGTTAGCTCTGAAATCTCAGTTTTAAGATTAAGCCTGTATTCTGGATTTGTTCTGTAGCTGGAGGAGGAGAGACGAAGGCAGAAGATCGCCATGTGGGAGAGTATGCAGGAAGGAAAAAGCTACAAAGGGAACCTGAAACTGAATCAGGTAACAGCCATCTTAATCATGTCACAATTGTGTTCATGTGATTAAGGGAGCTGAAATTCACATTGAGTAACTTTTTGCTTTTCTGAACAGCAAGAAGTAGAATCTGGTGCCTCTGCCTCAACAGTTCCAAAATCTAAACCAAACAAAAAGCCTTTGAGAGGAGGTGGTGAGTATGGAATCCTCAGACACTCTGAGCTTGGAACAGGTCTTTTATCAGCTGTTTCTGCAGTCTCTCCACATACTCCTTGTCTTTTTCAAGGAGGAAACAAAATGGTCCTTTCAAAGGAGCTCTTTATCTCTTATCTGCTGGTCTGCTCTGCCCTTTGTTAAAGAGCTGTTGGGAATTTTTGCGATGACTTTTCCCTGGAAAAAGAATGTGTCGGGTGTTTTGTAAATAGGCTTTAGCATAATTTACTGAGATTTTTGTCAGTCAGAATGACAGAGTCTTACAGTATTTCTGGGGACTCCCCCATTATTCTATAAGTTCAATAAAATAATTTAGTATCTGGTCTGTTTTCAAAGCACCTGTAGTACTGACTAAATGCAGGAAGAGTATATTTTACTTTGTATTATGTAGATTCCAAAGATGAAAGAAATTATTATGTAAAATGTCACCTTATTTTTATATACAATAATACTGACCTACTGAGCAGGTAAGTCCTGTAGATGTATAAACTCTTATAAAGCACCAGAAGGTCTCACTGTTAAACTCAGTTACCTGAATCATCTTGATGGATAAAGTGCTCTCTATGGCCTCCCATTGCCCATGTCAGGCTCACTGGCCATGCAGGCAGTCTGCTTCCTCTCCTCTCAGCCCAGCAGCCCTTGCCATACCTGCAGGTGCTAATTTGGGTATATTTTAATGACAGTTTTCTGTAGTGGAGTGGATCATCCAGACAGCCTCAATCAGGCTGGAAAGGAGGCCCACTAAAAATGCAGTGCTGAGTAAATGACTTGATTAAATGTGTGAAACTTGTGGATTCTTGATTAAACATACTAAACTTTAACAATAGTGCAGTGTTGGGATTTCTGCTTTTGAGTATTTTTCCTGACATTTGAAGGAATCAGTCATTAATTCATCTTAGGTTGTTTAAGATGAGGGTGTGAGTCTGATGCTGTCTTTGATAGCTCTGTCATGGGATATTTCCCTCCCTGGGGGATGAGAAATGCAGGGGTCAGCTGTGCTGAGAACCAGGATCAGGGCAGCTGGGTTTGGGCACGCTTCCAGCTGCTACCTGTCCTGGTTTAATCCTCAGCAAAATCTTTGCTTAAGTAACCAATTACAGAATTAGAGGTCTCAGGTCTTCCCCTGAGCTAGATCAGCATGAAGTGAAAGAACCATCTGTGCTGCTCAGCTGCTCAATTAAGCTAGAAAGCAAGACTTGGCTGCTATGAGAAAAACAAATTTCAAAGATGAAGGTGATGCTGGGAGTTTTAGTGAAACAGGTTGCTTTGAAACACCCCTGATTAGCAGTGCTGCTAGGATTTGGATTCTTAGGCTTGTGCAGTACAAATTGAAGATGTTTGCCAAGTTTTAACTTTCTGAATGTGTTCTCCTGACATGAAGTTTCCCATGGTTACAGCATTAGGATGTTCAACTAAAGTGTATTTGCCTTACTGCCTATGTTTGCCTTTTCAAATGCTCTAAAAACATACTTTGCAGTATTAATGAGTGGATTTACCTTTTGACCTTCAGAGTATTCCTTGCAGGACTGGAATAAAGGATTATTTTAAGTCCCTGACTGTTTGGGCTCTTGGAGAACAGATAGACTCTACAGAGTTCCCTGTAAGAGCTGCTGTTGCTACTCTATTTATCCTGCAGAGCAGCACTGCAGCTTTAGTGCAGACTCAGAAAAATTAAATGGTAATCAATTTCAATTTCATTTAATCCAAATTGATCAAATTAAAACACAAGTGTTTTGCCATGGCTTTTAAAAACGAAAACCCTCTCAAATCTGGATGTTCTCTGTGCTTTTGTTTCCCTAAAATGGTGCATGTGTAAAGTATGAACAAGGTGTAAATATTATGAGATCTATTTGTGGTGTTCCTTGGTGAGGGGCTGTGGAGGGTGAATATTGATGGAGTGGATTTGTGCTGTGTGTTCTAGGCTATAACCCCCTGTCTGGAGAAGGAGGAGGGACGTGCTCCTGGAGACCCGGCCGGCGGGGTCCGTCCACAGGTGGATGAGGCTAATGTCCCTAGTGTCCCCTGGCACTAGCAGCCTTGATCCTACCCCCTGTCTGTCTGCCTGCAGCTGGCCTGTCACAGGGACTGCTTTGGGGCTGCTTTAGTGCACTTGGTAACTTGTTTGTTTCATTTACACCGTTTCCAAATTGTAATGGCAGATCCTACACCGGAAAAATACCTGATCCTCTTAGAGAGGGTAGAGAGAGAAGCAATTTCAGTATTATCAGTTAATTTTCACTCTCCTATAGAGAGGAGGTCTAGTCCAGCCAAGGTGGGGTTGTGAGATTCGGGCTCTCTGGGAAATTTAGTTATCTATGCTCACTTTACCTCTGTAAGATGAGGATATTTACCATTCTCAGACCTGTTACCAGATTTACCTTTTACACAGTCATTTAGAGAGGAAGGGTATTGTCATTGGCAGATACCTTGAATGTAGGCAGAGGACTTCCAGAAAAAGCACATGTGATCTGACAAATGCCACGGATTTGCACCGAACACCAGTTATTGCTGAAGAGTCTCTGTGACAAGCCAGCTTGAATGATGTTTTCCTTATAAATGGTGAACAAACCAGTGGGGATTACTGATGCTAGACAGCAGACAGGGGGTTCTTGCTATTCCTTTTTTTTTTCTTTTTCTTTTATTTTCAACTGCTTTGTAAAAACAAGACACTATTAATATTAAATATAACTGCAAACATCATAAATCTAGTATTTGCAATCTCTGGTTTTCTAGAGCATCATTTTTATAGAAGGCCTTTGTTCTAGTGCAATAAATGTGTAGAAAGCAAGATGGGTGACTCTGCTGCATCTTGTGCAGCACCAAAGCTGAGGGTGGTGTGTGCTGAGGAGGGCTCTGGCCAGTGGAAGTGTCACACTGGCAAGTGAGGGGTGCAACGAGTGTGTGGTTTATCCTTGTGGTGTATGTCCAGCACTGAGGACAGAAAACAACTGGTCATCATAACCAAACTTTCCAAGCATCCCATTCCCTTGATTTTTCTCTCTAAAATGCAACAAATAAAATCCAGGTTGTCTTTGAAAATTAGTGAAATAATTCCTGTTAGCATAGGACGAGTGTGTCCCTGTGTCCAGTTGCTATTCCTGAGCTGGTCTGTGGGCACTGGGGTAGGGGACAGTGGCTCCTTAAAACTTAAAACTGCTTGAGCACTTGTTTGTGAATATTTACTCTTGGAATACTTGTGTTTATCAGTAGGTACAAGTGTCAACTTTGAATACACTGTTTGTATCATGTTGATATTTCTCTTGATTAGAAATGCAACAGGAGTTGTTACTAGAGAGTTTTAAAGTTAGTAAAGAAATTAAAAGGCTAAGAACCTTTTGCTTTAGACACAGCAAAATGTTTGGTCAGGTGTGTGTGGAAGGTGAAGGGAGGCTGTTGATGTTCCTATGGAAATTCATTCAGTAGCTAGGGTATGTAACTTCAGATTTTAGTCCTTAATAAGGCAAAAAGAAAGAGAGGTGGGGAAGGATATTTTCAAGATCTGAAGAATCTTCCTCAGGAAAGAGGACTAAGTTATAATGCCTTAGGGAACAGCATCTCCCTTGTGCTGGGGAAACAGGCAACAGACTGAGGTGCTGTCTTGAGAAAAAGAAATGGGGGAGATTGTTGTCTTAAAGAAGCAGAAATCCTTGTGTTGATAAAATAGTCAGGGATGGGTTTATTTAATTCCATAAAAACATCTGCAAAATAAATAAGCAGTTCTTAACTGAGCATATGCTAATCTTTCCCTGTCTCAAGACTTGCTTCTGGCTAGGACTAAGGATATGGCTTTTTGCCCAGTTCTAAGGTTCAATAAGACATGTCAAGTGAAAATGAAGTGATGTACACATTTCTGGAAGCTTCAACCTTATTTCTCCTTTTAATTTTTTTTTTAATGTTTTAAAATTTTAATCCTCAGGTTCCTGTATCTTTTTTAGTCAGACAGTTCTAAGCTATTGAACAGGGTGGGAGGACAAACCTCAGTTCATAAAATTTTCTTTTGGCTCACAACCTGCACAAGAGGGAAGGGTTTTTCCTCTGACTTCAAATGGAAAGCTCTCCCCTGACCACAAGCATTATGGAAAGGTGGTTGCTTGCTGCTTTATAGCTCAGGAGTGAAGCATGCAGAAAGCATTAGGTGAAAGTGAACTATTTAATGAATCTGTTGTTCCTGGTTTGGTATGAATTCCCAAGAACTTGAATTATGAAAGATCATATTAAAAAGCCTTCAGGAGATTTCTTTTTCCCCCCACTAGAGCAGTTATGCAAGAAACCTCTTGCTTTACTCGTGCAGATGTTCTGGAAATACTTCTATCTGGAAGAAGCTGGGTAATAAACTATTTAATTGCTGTATAATGGTATTTAACCACTGAAGAATTACCTGGTTTTGATACTAAAAAATGCTAAAATCAAGCAAGCATTCAGGGGCACAAGTAATTTCTGAAAATGTTACTTGCTTGAGAAGTGCAGCTAAGTATTTTTTGTTGCTTTTAGGTGATTTATATGCTGGAGGAGCAGAGTTTTTTGTTTTCTTTAAATTGCAGATGAGATCTGGTTTGTGCAAAGTTCTCTTAACTATTCATCAGGAGATACTGAGCACTGGAGTTAAAAGTGAACAAAACAACCCGCATTGTCAGACTCATAAAAATTATTTGGCTTTATTTATGCCTTTAAAAAACATTGTGAAATGAGGGAAAGATTTAAGAGTGATATTGCATACTTGGGCATTTAAAAACGAAGTTTCTTATGCTGGAAATTTAAAAAAAAACAAAAGAGGGAGTTGGAGGAATGAGGGCAATGGGGGAATCTGTCAGCAGAGCTGTTCCCAGGTGTTCCAGAGTTATCTGTCTCAATCAAAGATCAATGTGAATGAAAATTATAATTGCACCTGTATCTGCAAGGAACTGCTGTCCTTGCACAATCTGAGTGCAGGTGTGAAATGCCAGTACTAACAAAGCTCATCTGCTGTGTTTTATGCAGTTCTGTACTATTGTGACTCAAAACTCAAGGAGCTGGGCTGTTGGGCAGTGGCTCTGTGCTCAGACCCTGCTGATACTCAGTTCAGGTGTTGAATTGGTTTTTTTTTTGGTGGGAGAGGGTTGTGTCTTATTCCCCTGCCTAGAAGATGACTTTGCATTCCAGAGCCCTGTGAAGGGGGATGATATCCAGCCTGAGAGTCTCCTGTAATTTTCCCAGCAGCCCTTTTGTTACTGGCTGCATTTAAACCCCTCGAATGCTGTTCTTTCTGCCTCCTGCTCATGAAGCTCCCTTCTTCAGCAGTTGGGTCCTTGCAAGCCAGGCAGCACATCAGCACACATCTCAGCATCAGATCCACATCCTGGATGAGTTTTGTTCTTTTACAGGCTAAAAAGTGGCACCTTTCAGGGATCAGTTTAGCCACAAGTGGGGCTCAGCACGTTTCTGTCCCTGCAATAGCTGAACAGTGAAACTATGCAATTTCCATCTGTAAAAAAGCTGGTCTAGACTTGGATGGGCTGAAGCTTTGGGGTTTTCTTCTTTTTCTTTTTTTTCTCCCTCCTGTGTGGAATGAAAGCTTGGCTTTTGGAATAGCTGTGCAACCACAAAGGAAAAGCACACGGCTGCTGGCTGGGTGGTGTCCTGGCCTGGCTGCACCCTTGTAGCTGATTTTGTGAGAGCTTCCAAGGCAGCCTGACACACACCCTGCCCGTATTCCCAGCTCCAGAGCCAGCAACTTCAAAAACTTCCGTTGTTTTTTCTGTGAGAAACCCATGTCTTCAGTGGAATGGGTGCCCTCAGCTCAGCTTTGATGGGGAAAATACACATTTCTTGTTGAAGGTTTCTGTGGCAAGGCACTGGCAGGGAAGCAAGTGCTGTTCTTGTGTATTTATTGCTGTGATTTTATTTTGAAGTGCACACCTGCTAAAAAGCACTTTCAGCACAGAGCAAGATCTCCACTGGTAAATTTACAATTTCACTCCTCCCTCTACCATAAATTCTTTCTGTGGTGGTTACTGGGCTGGTTCTGTGGGTAACTGTGGAGGGAGGCAGGGAAAAGAACTTGGAAAATTTTATTTTTAAAGAAAATAAAAGGGAAATGGATACCTTGAAATACCTGGCATTTAAAAGGGGGAGTTACTGTTCTAGTATCCTGCATTAAAATGGGGAGTTCCTGTTAGCGTGGCCTAAAAGATGCACTTTGAAAAAACAACAAAACCCCCAGGTTGTAAAGCTTTAGCACATAGTGGGAGGGGCAGCACTACCTGTAAATTCGATTTCTTAGGTAATGTAATTGCCACTACTTTAGGTATTCTCCTTTTTAGGCTATGACACCTTGATGCTCATTTATTAAACACTGGGCTTTTCCAGTGCTTTCTTGGCTCAGGTCTGGCAGCACCACGTCCAAAATGCATCAATCCCCTGTGCAGCGCAGAGCTCGAGTGCCTGGTCAGACCCGCAGTGCTGCTGCTGTCGCCGGGCGGGTGGCACCTGGAGGCTGAGCAGCCCCTGAGGAGCAGGAAGGTTTTCTTCCCGCGGCATTCCCGCATCTCCGGGGCGGGGAGGCGCGGCCGCTGCACTGCGGGGCCGGGCCGGGCGATGGCAATGTCGGGCCGCAGTTTGGAGAGAGCCGGCGGGAACTGCTCTGCGGGGCCGGAACGGGCACCTCTGACTCACTCGGCTCAGGAAAGGCTGGGACTGGGCCCTGGCAGCAGCGGCATGGGATGAGGAGGGGAAAGAAAAAAAAGAAAAAAGAAGAGGGTGCTGGAGTTGAGAAAGGAGTTCGCGCATCATTTGGGAAAATGCAGCGGTGCTGGAAATTCTGTGACAGAGACAAGTGCTGCTGGTTGCCCAGTGAGATTTTTTCCACCATGAGTCTGTTACATTGAATATATGAAGTATGCTCATTTTCCAGTGCCTGGGCAGTTTTTAAAATATAAGTTTGAGTACTGGAACATTCATAATTAAAGTTTCTGGAGCATTTGGAGAGTAGTTCATTTCTGTAACTATTATTTTAAAATGTGGTAAAGACTGTTTTTTTGTAGAAGGTACATCCTGCAAGAACTGGAGTGGGATCGCTGGAGATGAAAATCAGGGAGAAAAAGAAATGCTAATAATCTTTACAGGATAGAGTCTCCTATGTGGAAGAACCTTTTTTCATTTGCTATTCAGGTTCTTTATTCCAAAAGGATGACATTTATTCAGTATGCACACACACACACTGGCAGCTCAAGGACTTGGCTTTTTCATTGTTTAAAAATAGGATTACTGTTTTGTTAATCTGATTATGAATCTAACCATGTGGGCCTGTCAAGTGGGCTCTTACAGGCTGGTCTGGGTGCTAATCTCACTGGAGGGAGTGGGATGGGAGCGTGGAGATGAGCACACAGCATGTGCATCCTCTGCAGACTTTGGAGAGCCCTCAGAATGCTTCCTCCAGCCATCTCTCAAGGAGTTGAAAACATGCTGCATAAAAATGTGTTTATGCTTATAGACAGTGTTACAAAAGAAAAATACCAGGTCTTTGAAGATACAGTAACCATGATATATAGTGACAATAAGCTATTGAGACCAAGAGCTGTATTAATAGGGAATGGTACTTAAATGTGATTATGCAGTATGACCTTTTGCTGCCATCCAGATTAAAAATACTCTCTAGGCAGGTGACAGTGTTATAATTCCACTGGAAGAACTAAGCCATGTTTTTTCCTAAATCTGATTTTTTCCCTTTTTTTCCAAGCAGCTGCTCTATGCAAGAACAGGGGAGGGGGCAGAAGCAGTAAAAGGGGCATGTGCTTGCCTAGCACTTTGGAACATGAGTTTGGCACAGTAAATGACATAAAGGGAGGCATGTGGATGTGCTGTGGGAGTTGTGTGAGATTGCAGCATTCCTAGGTGGTACCCCCTGTTCACAGCTGGACATCTCAGCCTTACAGCCAGGGGTGTGATCTCCCTGCCTCTCTCCAGGCTAAATCCTGGCACCAGGAAAGCTCTCCTTCCTTCCCCTGCCCCTTCCCAAGCATTCTCTGACCGCCCCTGCACGTGGTGAACTCCAGGACCATAATTGCTCTGGAAGTGCAGCGAGGTGGGAACATGCCCAGGAGAGCTCAGGCTGAGGAGATCCATCAGGGGAATGTGCTGCTCTGCTTCATCATTTCCACGTGTGCTGAAGTCGCACGGAGTTCTCAGTTCTGATGACTAACTTCTTTTCTTTGTGGGAAGAAGCCAACTGACAGCTCCTCAGCCCCAGCCCCAACCTTTCTCTTTTTTATTGCCTTTTAACTAGCTAGCTCTGCCTTTTCCTGTAATTCATAGGCCACAGTGGCTTTCCCTTAAATCAGGAGATTGTTACAGCTGATTTGGAGCAGGCAGAGAGTAGTCTCATTGCTGCTCATGGACTTGCCACATGTGCCTCTTTTGGAAAGGAGTGGCCTTGCTTTTTTTGTAGTTTGAATGTAGTGTATTTCAGGACCTGATGCTCAGGATTGTAGGGAGACAAGAGAAGCAGAGTTTAATGAAGAACCTTTTTTAAGCACAATAAAAGATCCAAGTGTGCAGAGTGGCACAGGCTGAGGATAACCCCAGACTCCATGGAAAAGATCAGTGCACCAGTAGTTAGAAGTAACTGAAGCACTGCAAACCCTGGGAAGTAGAAAGGAATTACAGTGGTGGCTGGGGAGGGGATGGAAAGTCCAGCTGGCCTCTGCCAAGCAATGGTGCTTCTGCCCTTCCTGCCTTTACCTGCCTTGTGTGTGTTCCAGTTTGGACTGCTCTTTGTTTCTCTCTTTCATCATTTAGTTCTTTTCTTTCTCTTCACACAAACACATCTCAATATATCTCTCTTCTGCTCATGGGCAAATAAAAGGAGATGTCCTACTCTTTTTTTTCCTGTTCACTGCATTTATTATTTAGTTTCTATTTGTATTCAATTTTATTGTTGTTTAATACCATAAATCTCAGTGCCACTTTCTTGGTGTTGTTTGTGCTCCTGACGTCACAAGTTCATCTGTGCTGACCTCGGTATGAGGATTGCACCATCCCAAGAGCAATAACCCCCCCCAATAAAGCATTTTTTTCAAGATATATCATTGAGCTCATTAGATAAGCAGATTGTGTCATTACCTGCTCAGTCTCAGAAGTGAGACAAGTTACTTGTGGTCATAAAAAATCTCTTATGGATGTCTCTCTTTAGTTTATTGCTGTAGAGTGTTAATGTGGTGTGACATCCTCTTTTGCAACCGCTCTTGCTCAAGAGGTTGCTGCCGTTACACCAAGACTTTCTTCTTCCCAGCACATTGTGGATGACATCATGATATAAATAAAATTTAAAATGGAAAAGACTGGCAATTGGAAAGGCTGAAGTGGGCAGGAAATGGAAAAAAACACAATGATAAGCAGGAGGTCAGTGGGTTGTACTTGATAAGTTTCTTCTGTTGAGACTGGAAGGTTTTTTTCCTGTGAAATGTGAGGGGTTTGTGGCTGCAGCATTTGAAGCTGAAGCACTCTGTAGATAAAATGCACGTGGAGAGTCACTGTGGACAAAGGAAAAAGAAATCTTCACACAATACAGAGAAAGTCTTCAATCTGTTGAGCGCTCACTATAGCCTGCGGATGGAAACAGACTGACCTATTTCTGGTCGGTTTAATTAGCAAGGTGGGAAAAAACAGAGAGTGCCTGTGCTTTGGCACCGTGTCACCACAGCTTGTGCAGCACAAATGCAGCAGCGCCAGGCAAACAGAGTCTGCTCCTCACTGCCGGCATCCCTCGGTCTCTGTGTGTGCTGTGGGGCAGAGCTGGGGCTTGGGCAGCAGGGACCCGACCTGGTGCCTATCCTGGATCTGTGTCCGGTGCCCTCTCCTCTTAGTCTGACGGGCTGGGCTCCCAGTTCCGGCCCCTGAGCCAGGGTTCTGCCATGGGGTCTGGGTGCAGGGAGCTGGGATGCCTCTCCTGGGGCTATGTCCAGGCTCTCAGTCCCTGTGCCCAGAGCCGAGCATCCGCTCTTGGCCTCCCACTCCTCTCGATCTGGACAGCCGGGCTGAGGTTCAGGTGTCCCGGTTCTGCGGTCCTAGTGCGGGATGCTGGGCCAGGTGTCCCTGTGTGCTTGGCTAAGGTACCGGTCCTTGTCACAGAACCACCGACCGGTTCGGGCTGGAAGGGCCCTTCAGGCTCATCTCACTCCATCCTTCCCACAAACCAGGCTGCTCCCAGCCCGTCCAACCTGGCCTGGACCGCTTCCAGAGCCGGGAGGTGCGGCTGCAGGATGGTGCTCGGGGAGCTGGCAGCCGTCCCGGGCTCCCAGCGCGGCTCTCGGTGCTCCCTGCCCGGGGCCGCGTCCCGGAGCCCCGCGCGGGGCTGGGGCCGCACCGGGGGCCGCTCGGCGGCGGCTCCGCCGCGACCGGGCGGGGCCAGGGGCAGCGCGGCGGGGCCGCACACGGCGCCTGTGCCGAGGGGCAGGGCCGGGGAGGCGGGCGGCCCCCCGCTCCCCTCCCTCTGCTTCCCGTCCCTGCCCCTTCCCCCATGGCGGCGCTGGGCGCCTCGGCGCGGCTGGCGGCGGCGGCGGCGCTGTGAGCAGCGGGCCGGGCGGGCATGGCGGGCCGCGGCCGCCGCGCCTGGCTCAGCGTCCTGCTGGGGCTGGTGCTGGGCTTCGTGCTCGCATCGCGCCTCGTCCTGCCCCGCGCCTCCGAGCTGGCGGCGGCGGCGCGGCCCCACCGAGCCCGCCCGCAGGGCTGCCGCCCGCCGCCCGCCGCCGCCGCCGCCGCCCCGCCGCGCCGCCCCGGCCCGCCGGCACAGAGCTTCCTCTTCGTGGGGGTCATGACGGCGCAGAAGTACCTGCGGAGCCGCGCCGTGGCCGCGCACCGGTGAGCGGCGGGGGGCGGGCGGCGCCCGGCGGGGACGGGGCTGCGCTGGGCTGCGTCGGGCTGGGGTCTGGGATGGGCTGGGGGTCGGTTTGGGTCGGCTCGACTCGTCTCAGCTCGGTTCGGTCACGTTCAGCCGAGCTGGGCTTGCCACGCTTCTGTCCCATTCAGCCGAGCTGGGCTTGGCTCGGTTCCGTCCCATTCAGCTGGACTCGGGCCGGTCGCCCCGGGGTAAAACCGCCCTGCCCGGGATGCCCTTGCAGCCGGGATGTGCCCGCCGGCCCCGGGGACCGCTCGCCCTTCCCCGGGGCAGGTGCGAGCGAGCCTCGGGGCGCGTTCAGCCGGGAGCGGTGCCCCGGGCGCTGCTCCGCTGCCCGGGCAGCTCGGCTGGCACCAGCGGGGCCGAGCGAGCCGCGCTGCTGCTCCCGCAGGGTCTGGCTCAGCCCGGTCCACCTGGCAGGTGGCCCCGGTGACCTTGCCCGAGGGTCAGGCAGCCCCGGCGATGCGAGGGGCCACTGAGTGCCGGTCACCGGCGGTGACACGGGCATCAAAGCGCGTCCCTCGGTGCCTCTGCCTTGGGCGCAGCTGCGCCACGCTGGTGCGGTCCTTGGTTGCTGCTGGTGGAGCGAGCTGACAGCCTGACGGTAACAGAAATAAAGTTTGGGGACCGCTGTAATTCCCTGGATGGGGAAGCAAAGACCACTGTGCCAAGCCGAAAATGTGTGCTTAGGAAAGAGACTCAGAAAAGGTATCTGGGAACAAAGAGTCAAACCCAGCTCGGCTCTCAGCCGCTGCTGAGGCTGGACCAGGTGGTGGAACGGGATGAGGAGAATCAGCCTGGGGGAAACGCTCCGGGCTTCGGACAGGCTGAGCTAATGCAGGAGCCAGGGTCTCCGAGCCGTGTGTTTGTTACTGAGCACACCTGATTGTGGAGCAGGAACAACCTTGGTGCTTTGCCCTGTGCGCTGCTCACCGTAGTCCTCAGGTGTAGCTGGGTATGGCCGTGAGTGCCAAGGGCTAACGGGAATTCTGTCAAAAGCCTCGGCAGCATCAGGACAATCATCTCTTCTCTGAGAGGTGTGTCTGTGGCTTTGCTGAAACTCTGCTGGAATATGCTGGGAAGTGCTCATTGCTCCGGTGTGTGCGCCAGCAGGCAGTGCTGGGAGGCTGCACGGGCAGCCTGCTCGGAAAATCGGAAAGAGTTAAGAGCTAAAATGCCAGCTCGGGTGTACCCCAGCTCTGACTGAGCTCTCCCTCGAAGGAGCAGCCAGGAGCTCTGGGGCAGATCTTTAATAAAACATCCCCTTTAGTCTTGTGCTAGAACAAGCCCTTCTCCACGTCCTGCCTGCCCTGGCTGAAAAGTACTCGGCCCTATTGGCCAGTAAGAGCAGGATGGCAAAACTCCTATGATGGGTCATCATACCATCCTTCCCAGCTCAGCTCTGGTTTCAGGAAATCTCTCTTTATATCAGCATCAAATGCAGTAAAATTGCTCTATTTGGGCAATCTGAGGCATATTGTCCACCAGCGATGGTTTTAATGGAAACTTAATTCCTTCTTCCAGCAGTAGACCTGTAATTAAGTTACAGAGAGCGCATGATTAATGCTTTGAAATGGGTGAAGGAATCTGTTTCTTCAGGGTTATGTTATCCTTCACCATGTGGGATGGAGCATTTTGGATTGCAAATCTCACGGGCTGTGTAATTTAGATTTACATACAGAGGCTGGAGTCGTGTTGGGACATCACTTAGGAGGTTTTATGGCAGAATAGTTTGTCTAGCATCCATCAGATTTCGCATCAAGAATTTGGAAAAGATAAATTTATCTCCATGTTGTCCAGAGTGTTCTTTGGGGAGGAATTATCTTTTCTGGTGTGGGAAGGATTCCTGTCCCTGTTTTTGCCAGTGCTTCCTGAGCCGTCTTGTGCTGTGGCAGAGTTGGGTTTAGAGAAAAAGATCTGCAACATCTGCTCACACAAAACAATGGCTAAAGATGCAACTTAACGAATTCAGCTAATGGAATCGGGCTCCTTCAGTCCTTAGATGGAGATCTGAGCAACGCTTTTTACTACACTGCTATTTTGGTTTAACCTCTAGAGATGATGTTTGCTCTTGGAAGAGATGGATAAAGAGACTCTTAGTAGGGGTAAATGCGTCTTTCTCACCTCCATTGGTGAAAGAAATGAGCTAATGTCCTGGTGACAGGAAGACACCTTTGGGGGAAGATGGGGAGGGGGGAAGAGGAAGACAAACCTGAAATCTTAAATGGCTTTTGATTGCCATGAAGTACTCAAGCAGACAATTGCTGGGATTACTACATTGACAAAGCATCCTGGTGAGCTGAATCGCTGGCACAGCCAGTGAAATGGGAAGCTGCTAGCAAGGCATTCCCGGGGTGGCAGCGTGTGCAGAGCCTTGATACCACGCTGAAAGGAATTAGGGATTCAGAGGCTGAATACCTCCAAATTGCTGTGGCTCAAAGGCCATTTACAGAGCCAGCTAAAAGGAGCGGAAAGCATTTGCTGATCCTGGCTGCTGTGAATCCAGATAGGGTCTAACAAGAGGGGAAGCAATCCACTTCCTGAACATCAATCATGAGCAAAATGACCACTGCAAGGCAAACCAGGCCCGCTGGATTTTCGGGAGCCGCCGGCTCTTTGTAACAGTCGTGCTTTTGTAGTCGGCGAGGCAGAGAATAAGCTTCGGATCCACAGGTTTTGGGAGGGCGGATTTGCAGCCTCAGCAGTGCTTGCATCTGACAGCCAGGTTAGCAGAGCTTCCCTTCCAGGGGGTGAAGAGAAGCAGCAGGAGCCACGGTGTCGCTTGGAAAGACAAGGAGTAGTCAGGAAAAGAGCTGGGCAGGAAGGAGTTAAAGGGATGGCTGGGGTTCAGGGAAAGTGCAACAATATGTGCTAATGGTTTTGCAGTTGAGGGGAGTTGTCCTAAAAGAGCTGCAGGAAGGAGAGGATGGGAATAAGCAGTCTCCCAGAAGATTTAAGTCTGCTGTCTCAGAACAGAAATATCAGGCAGTTAACCCTATTTTTTTTTTTTCCATTTGCGTAGCAACTAGATTTCCTGGGAAACGTGGCAGGAGAGTGTTGTGAATGCAGTTAATGGCGAGGTGTCAGCGGCTGGGCTTTGGCAGCAGCTCTGCAGGAGCACAGCCACAGCTCTGCTGGGGTTGGGACGGTCCCCACGGCCCCGACGGAGTGCCACGAGCACCGTGAGGGATGCCCGGGGCTGTGGCACAGGGATGGATGCCCCTCAGAGGCTCCGTTTCTGCCTCTGCTGGTGGTGGCTTACAGGAATCCAAATACCAGAGTGCTCAAGTGAAAGGCAGCCGGGAGGATTTGGGGTGTGGGGCACTGTGTGTTAACTGGCTGAGACTGTTGTTGTGCCCCTCCTGAATTAAAATCTGTGTCTCTTGGGTGGTTTGGCCCAAGTTCTGGAGGGAATGTGATGGATTGTGGAGCTCCTGCCCCTTGGGAGGTGGCCCTGTGAAGTGACCTGGGTGTTGTGCCAGCACTGTACGTGTTTTACTTCGTGTGTACATCCCACCACAGGACTGCAGCAGTGAGAACTCGCTGTCCTGCTCAGGTACCCTCCAGCAGAAACATAATGTACTTGGGATTTCTGACCAGTAACCTAAAATTTGAGAGGATGTTTAAGGAATGCTATGAAAGAAACACATAGAGTGACTGTCATTGGTACAGAGGCAGGGGCGGGTAAGTAAAACCAAGTCACCTACATCACCCAAAATAACCCAAATATGGCCCCAAACTCTGAGACATTTGGGCTTTGGTCTTAGCCTGCCCCACTGACTGTCTGTGCGCCTGTGGGTGATGGATCCATTTCTGTCCCTCTGTCCACAAGAAGGTGGATGGATATGCATGGACAGAAAACCAGCATCACTTAAAATTGGAGGAGTTTAATTCAAAGGACTCAAAGTGCTGTGGAAGCTGCTTGGGTTCTCCATTAAAGCAATCCTGCAAAAACCTGAAAACAACTTTTCCTCAAATTTCAAATTTTGTAATGCAGATCTTAGTGACAGAGATATGGAAATTAAAAAAACCCGGTTTTGTTTGGTGATCTCCCATGTGTTATCTACAATACCACGTGCAGGAGCAGTGTGCTGGTTTCTGTGCCCAGTTCTCCTGCCTGAACTGTGGTTCATTGCTTCCCCTGTAGCAAATGTTGTTGGAAGAATGGGACCTTGAAGAACAGTTATGCCAAACTAGCCCTAATTCAACCTGGAATTTAGCTGAATTCAAGACTGAGTTCATCTGTCTTTTATGTCTGTTATCTTGCTGAGTTCTTCACAAATTATGGTTTTCTTCAGTGTAATTACACAAGATGACTGTTTCTCAAAACTTTAGATGATTTCTCTGATCTCCTCTGAGGGAACTTCCTGAGCTGCAGACAAAAGCCAAATACAGTTTTTTGTCATTGTCCTCAGCTTGGGTCTCTACAAAGGGAGCACTGTCTGCATAACGCCACTGGCTGTACTTCTGCCGACTCTGCAGAGCTGATAAGCAAGATAATGCAAATAAATAATAAATACTGGAAACTGAGGATAAAACATTCCAGATCTGTGCTGCTCCTGCTGCAAGCTGTGCTGTTAAGCTTCTTTTTAAATGAAGAAATAACTTCTGACAACATTTCATGACTACAGTTGTGGTCACTTTTTAGAAAATACTGGGGTGTTTTTCGCACTCTTGGTGTGCACAAGGTTTTCTGTATTTCATGAGTACCTGGGAGCCAGATGGGATAACATCTTTTCACCCAGTTTGCTTGTGACTTGCTTAGCCTAGGGTAGAAAATCCAGTGTGCAAAGCTGGGTGAGGGAGGGATGGTAAAACTGATTTGGTAGCCAGCAATACTGGAGCATTGCTGGACTCGTGTCCTCTGCTTAGAGCTATTTTCCTCAGGAAGCATTACTCATTTTGTTTGTGTTTGTTTAATTTTCACTTTGATTTCCCTGTCAACACAGCCTTCTGCTTTGTGGAGTTTTGTGCCCTGTGTACTGAGAAAAAACAGGTCACACAGCATCCTGCAGGTTTTTTACCTCCTGGGGAGGGTAATGGAGAGCCTTGCTGTCCTGATTGATGCACATCCTCCTGCTTAAGCAGCAGATTCAGATTACACGGGGGAGATAAGGTTGGGATCTGTCAGGGTTTTTAAATGACCAGTTCAGTACAGTATCTGTTGTATTCACAAGCTGATATGTCTTCCTGGACAGAGTTAAAATGCCTTTGAGTGTAGCCCAGGTGGTCTCTACAGGTGCAGATACAGGAGTCTGGTGGCAGAAATTTTGTGTCAGTGTGTCCTTTAAACAGCTCAGGGAGACAGGGCGGTGGGGAAGAAAGAGGGTGTGGGGAAGAAAGAGGGTGTCAAATTTCAATTAAATTACATTTATTGGGTTTTTTTAATTATCAAACATACAGTTGTTTTGCAGATACAGCCTGCAGGTCTTATATTGGATAAACCTTGGCCAGGAAAGTGATGTCAGCTGGTAGAAGGATGGGTTGGTGGGGCCACAGAGGTGGAGAGATGTTTAGACAAGAGCTCTGTGCTCAGCAGCTGAAGGGTCAGGTTGCTGCCCATAACCTGAGAGCAGACAAGGTAAACTACAATGGAGGTGGGAGAACTGGCAAGAAATGCAGATTTTACTTACTAAACTACAGAATTGCTTGATAGAGCCAGGTCGGATTATTTGCAACATTGGATAAAAAAGCTAAAAGCAGTTTTCATCAGAATTCATCCCTGCAGTTATCAATCGTTAGTTCTGCTGATAATGGGGATCAGAAAAACCAACTTACAGTTCATCTCACCCTCTGTGGTTTGGCTTCTTTGGCTGAGTGCAACAACTGGTTTCCTGAGCCAACTGTTTTCCCTGTGCTGTGTCCCCAGGAAGGGCCACAGCGAGCTGTGGCTTCGACGTGAGGAGCAGCCCGTGGTGGCTGCATTGTCCCAGCCCTGCTCCTGTTGACACAGACACTTGGGCTGTTTTTCCATGTGGGAGTGTTTCTCTCAGAGCCACGGTCACAAATAACACGTTGAGTTGTCTCATCCTAGAGATTGTGTTGTTGCAGGAGGTGCACAAAGACTCAGTCAGGCTGTGCTGGTGCACGGTCAGTGTGGGTGACAGGGGATCCCAAGGCTGGAGTGACATCGTGGTGCTGGCCCAGGTCACACACAGGTTCTTGGGCTGTGGATATTAGTAGGGCACAGTCTTTCTGTCCCCACTGTGCTCCTCACACATGCAGGAACATCTCTTGTACCCTTGGTCTAATGTGAAACCTAAATATGGTTCTCATGGAAGGATGGGCTCAAAGTGGCTTTCAGATGAGAGCTTTAGTGCAATAAGAAGATTGGGAATCAAGTGTGCCAGGGTTTATGGATGTGCGTTCATTTTGTTCTCTTTTTGTTGTTAAATGGGGGATTTTCTCTTGGCAATAATTACTGGTTCTTGAGGGGAGGGTAGCTGTTTGGAGAGCAGGGAGTAAATTTCAAGTGGGAATCAACAGAAGGGCTTGATGACTTCCAGAAAGGAGATAAAGCTTGGAGTGATAGAAGATACCCTGTGTTGCCCATAGATTATAGTCATGATAAAGACAGATCTTTCAGGATATGAAGAGCAAGTCTGAAAATATATTGTTTGCTTTTAATAAAAAGGTAAATAAACAGAAATTTCCAGAAGACTTTAGCATATAACTTGAACTGGTGTTTGTCTGCAAAGTGTCTGTGTCTTAGTGGATGAGCATTTCTCAGTAACTCCTGTCCTTTCTTTTTGTGACACTAAAATTTAAATGCATCTTTAGTGATGAAAAGTCTTTTAAGCTTAGACTGGGAGTTGATATGGGAAGAACTGTGGATGATTTGTATGTGGAATGTGGGTGTTAGAAAATAAACAGCAGAACTTCCTTAACAGTTAGTGAAAGTTCAGGATATGACCATGTCTCCTTTTAAAAGGGCAGTTCTCAGTGCTCTAACAGGATATGATTTATAACCAGTAGTGCTGTGCATTAATTGCACTGCTGATGATTAAAGGCCTCATCACCTCTATTGTGAAGTCAGTGGGGATATTTCCATTTGCTTTACTCTGTGCTCTTCTGGAAAGCTTGGCTCTAAACTTTTGCTGTGAAACACTACCCATGGCAGTGAGAAATCCAGAAGACAAAGCTTTTAAAGTAATTGGGTGATATTCATTACACACAGTGGAATTAGTGAGAAACTGTTAAGGTGTCAAAGTTGATGTTTAGGTAGTCTCATTAAATACCTCTGCATTTTCCAATGGAACTTAACAAATAATTCTCCTGAAGTATTTTTACATTTCAGGCTTTATATAATAGCTAATTCTGGAGATTTCAAATTTCATATGGTCTGTGCTGCCCAAAATCTGCTCAGGTATTGGCAAAAAGCCTGTGCTGGGAGGCATCTGGTCAGAGTGACAGTGATGCATTGAGGGAATGCTGTGTCTTTTACCTTGAGAGTGTTTTCACATCAGCTTTAGGTTATATTCTGAGTATAGTCGCCAAATAAAATGATGAAATATTTTCACTGTATATAAAAAGCAGCAAAACCTGTTGGTTTAACAACTAAAATAGTTTTCTGTGAGGGGTATATGATCTCTTCTCTTATCCCAGATAGAATCTTGGAAAACGGTACTGCAAGCTTAAAATTAATAATTTTTGAGGGCAAGGCTGTAGCAGTTACGTGACTGAAAATCCTCCTTGGAGGAGGCTGTGCTGTGCCTTGAGGAATCATCCCACAGCTCTTCCTGCACTATCAGTGACCCAGTTTGCCCACGCAGATGGGTTGGATTTGTCAGAGGAGCACGGAAGGTGTGGAGCAGATGTCGCTGTGCTGCTCTGCACAGGAGAGGCTCCTCTTCTGTGCTGCTCCTCTCCACTAAAACCTGCCCTGAAGTGTCTGGAAAGCTGCTGGGGGTGCAGGTGTTGGGTAGCACCATGTTGTTGTGGGAATTAGGAGTTTTACAGGCATCTCTTAGAACTTTGCTGGTATGGACAAAGCTGCTTGAGGTTGCGTCTGCTCCATGCTCTGTGCTTTGCTTCCCCACACACCATCTGGAGAAGTTGCTGTTTGGTTGGTTTCCCAAGGGATACTGTTTCCTTGAAAGTTCATGTGAATTTACTCTCTGGAAGTCTGTATTTCTGAGTGCACATTTGAGCTTTTGGGGAGGGTTAGAGGGAATGGAAGGTGGCTGTGATGCTGAATAATCTGCGGGGAAGCTTTGGGAGCAGTAAATTCAATCGTATGTGAATTATGTGAAAATTTGTAAAGCGGGTGAGCTGCACTCTCTGCCTGCCCTGGTTTGCATATTTAATTATTCCTTCTTGTCTTTTTCAATCTAGAACATGGTCCAAAACCATTCCTGGCAAGGTCGAATTCTTCTCCAGCGAGGGTTCGGACACCTCAATCCCCATCCCCATCGTGCCGCTCCCGGGTGTAGACGACTCCTACCCACCCCAGAAGAAATCCTTCATGATGCTCAAATACATGCATGACCACTACTTGGACAAATACGAATGGTTCATGAGGGCCGACGACGACGTTTACATCAAAGGGGACAAACTGGAGAACTTCCTGAGGAGCCTGAACAGCAGCGAGCCGCTGTTCCTGGGGCAGACCGGCCTGGGCACCACGGAGGAGATGGGGAAGCTGGCGCTGGAGCCGGGCGAGAACTTCTGCATGGGGGGCCCGGGTGTGATCATGAGCCGGGAGGTGCTGCGCAGGATGGTGCCGCACATCGGCGAGTGCCTGCGGGAGATGTACACCACGCACGAGGACGTGGAGGTGGGGCGCTGCGTGCGCCGCTTCGCCGGCGTGCAGTGCGTCTGGTCCTACGAGGTGAGCCAGGCGTGGGGAGTGTCTTGGTGGGAGTCACCTCCCTCCTCACCTCCCGCTGCAGCATTGCTGTCCAGCCAGATGGTTTCTGGGATTTTTGTTCCTTTGAAAAGACCTACAGAAATGTGGAAATGCGGCAGTAAGGGGGGAAATGGAGGAACGTTCGTTATTTGTAACAGATATTTTTATTTAGATAGAAAGGGAATAAGCTTAAATCAAAATGGCCTCGGGTGCCTGCAGTCCTGACTGTCCAAGCCTCTTTTATCTTCTTTAGCCGAGTACGTCATGGTGTCAGCATGGAAAATGGATGATACAATTACTGTGTTTCTTACTGCAGTTGAAATGCGTGGAGCTGACAGATGTTTGCCCTGACAGTGACAGTTTTTCCCCAAAGTGGAGATGTCTCATGGTGGCTGGCACTGTAGCCCTGCATGCTGAGCTGCCTCCTGGCAGCCCAAGTCTGTTGCTGCTCCGGGCACTCGCTGGCAGCTCCATGCTGCAGGCGCCTGCTCAGCAATCCTTGACGTCAGCAGAGACAAGCCACCACTCTTACTGAAACCCATGATCTGCCCACACTGATGTGCCTGCAAATTTGGCATTTTGGGGGCAAAAAATTTAGAGAGCCTGGTTGTGGCAGAGTTTCCTGCTGCTGTTTGTTGGGAGCCGGCAGCTCCCTTCCAGGGACTTCTCTTGCCTGGGTGTACTGAGCGCCTTGGAGCGAGCCCTGGGTATTTACAGACTGCCTGCTTGAAAATACTTGCTAGGCTTGAGCTGCACTTTCACCAGGGCAAATGCTGGTGAGTCTGCCTTAGAAATATGGGAGAAGTTGAAAGCAGAAGAGAGGTTGAACAGTTTGTCTCTGTACACAAACATTTACGATCTGACGCAACTACAGCTTTGTCCTTTTATGAGATGTGGTGAAGGGGGATTCTTCTGCCTGCGTGACAGGAGCTGTGGTAACAGTGACAGTATGGTCACAGACAGTGACAGATAGTGCTGCTAAGCCACTCTTTCCCTTGCAAAGACTTGGGTTTAACTTTTGACACTGACTTTCTGTCCCCAAAAGCGGTTGCTGTGTTTCAGTTCACAGTTCAGCGATGGGGAAGCCTCTCAAGAAGGGGAAGGAGGTTTCCAGCTTCAGTTTTTAATTAATATCTTTTGTGCCTGGTGATTTGATGCGATTTTCTGCCTCTCCATGTTCCCTGCTTTCAGACCTGGAACTAGTTTATGTCGTGCCAGCTTTGTGGCTTAGCCATTCGTAAAGAGTCAGTAACTTTTTCCACAGTTTTTAGCAGCATAAAATTTTTACTACAGACATTCAGAGTTGAAATAACTTCTGCTGCGAATGCCTGTACCATCTGGCATTTGATAAGTTAATGAAGGTCAGCATTTTGGTCCTATTGAAACTGGCAAAAAACTCCTAAATTCAGTACAACCAAATGTTGGATTGAAATAGCCAATGATAACACACAACTGCACTGGGAATACTGTCTGACAGAAATAGATGGGGCTTTCTCATAATCAGTTTTGTTTGATGAGCTTCTGTTATTATCCTTAATGCTGGATTCTCCTAAGTACCATGAATTGCTTAAAATTGGCTTCTGTGAAGTGTATAAACTGTTGGGTGTTCAGAAGTAAGCCGTGAGTGTGGGATGTTAAGGCTCAGCTGTTTGGGAGAGTAGGAAGGTTTCAATGACGAAAGCTTCTGCAAGAAGTAGGTCCACTCTCATTTACTTGTGGTTTTCAGTTTAAATACCTGACATCTTTTTTGATCTGGTCCTCTCATTGCCCATATGAAATGTGCCTGGTATTTTATTTCAGATAAAGCAATAGCTGTGTGAAAAAACACAGCTGTCACAACAGCTGTGTTAGGAAGGCTTGGTGTAAAAGTGACATTTTCCATGTCTTGTATGTTCATGCACATCAAGTAACAGGCCACTGTAAGTGAATTGCAGAATGATGTGTTTCACTGAGCTTCTGATGGAGAAAAAGTTTATTTGTGGCTGCTCTGCTGGGGCACAGCCACCACATCCTTCACAGTTCTTGTCGGAAGAAAAGCTGTAACAGCACAAGGCTCAGCAGACAGAGCAGTGTTGGCCTTAGAAATCCCAAACCTCAAACTTCTCCTTTGCATCCTGCTCTTCCTATTCTGGAGAGGCTCAAGTGGCAGCACAAGTGACAAGCTCAGGTCTCTGCAGTCACCCCCCAGCTTGCTGGGTTTCCTTCTCAGCATCTCCAGGGCATGGAGTGCCCTGCTGGTCCTCACCACGGGTGGCTTTTCCCTGCACTGTTCTTGTGGTGGGCTCCCTGCCCAGAATCGTTTTACTCATCTCCACGACTGTCACTGCCCCCTTTCTCTGATTTTAGCATCCCACAATGTCTGTACTGTGCTGCTCATCTTCCCTGGCCCTGGCTCTGCTGGTGTGCCCGAATGCATCGCCAGGCTCTGTGTGGCTTTTCTGCTCGCAGCAGTCTGTCTCAAAACCCCTTTTTTTCCCCCTTTCCTGTGTTTCTGTCACTCTGCTGCTCTCTGCAGTGCCTCTCACACCACTTGATTAGAGTGGCATCAGTTATTGCCCGTTTCAAGACTTGGGAGGGTTTGTTCACACTCTTCCTGCCACCAGGAGCTTTTCAGCAGACACAGAAGAGGAATTGACACCAGCATTCTTTGGACTTCCTGTGTCATCTCAGCCCAGAAAAGCAGCAGCACTTGCAGGGTTTGAGGACAACTGGAGCTCTCTGGGCTCTGGGGAGTTCTGACCCACCCAGGCTGCTGCTTTGGGAGCACTTTGCAGCCCACAGTGGATTTTAAGCTCCTGTGACCAGGCTCGGAGCTGTTATTTGACACAGAATTATTTGACACAGGTTGAGTGAGTCACAAATGAGACATAGCTGTTAAATATAAGTTCTTTGGGGCAAGGATTATAATCTTTGTAAAAACAAAGCCCAGATTATTGCTGCTGTTTGACAAATAGCTGTAAAACTCAGGGCTCTATAGGGTGGAGCAGCCAAAGCCAGCAAATGATAAGAAAACAATCATGAAAAGAATGGAGCTGTGAAATCTCTGAAGCTTCCAGGAGGGAGCTTGGGTGTTTATGAAGGAATATTGAGTGTGGTCCATTTTATTGAGAAAGGGAGCTAAAGGCTTGGAGTAAACTTTCTCAGAAGTGATTCTGCATTTCTAGTGACTATAGGCATTTCTGGCACATTGCTGGGTGTTATTCTCAGGAAAAGATTGCTTATTTAAGTCTCCTTCTTTTTCACCTTTCCTCCCACCAGTAGCTCTTCTAGTCCATCTCATGTGGATCACAGGGATGTGGAAATTTGGATTGCAGCCTGAGAACATGTTCTGGTTTTGATGACAAACTCTTTCATTTGTGATTTAAACCATTCCAGAAGCATTGTTGATCTCAGTGTTGTGTCTAATATTTCCTTTAAATGCACCTGAATTACAAAATTGCTGCTGTGTAGCTTGGTGTTGTTTCAGCCTTGTTTTGCAGCTGTTGCTGAGTGTTGTTCTAATTTGTGGTTAACAGGTTCACAACTTTATTACAGGCTCTTTGTAGCTGCTAGAAGTCAAGGCAATACTGATGTATCTCATTAATTTTTTCAGTTTTAAACCTTTTCTGACACACATTGCACTCAGTTGGTACCAATTTCTTCCTCTGTGTCCTACTGTCAATGGAAACAGGTGGATCCAGTGGAGCATCTTTTGTTACCTCTGACAGGTATAAATGACCAGTTTTGTCTGTTTTGTCTCCTGTTCTGATTGAGGCTGTGGGAGAAATAAGATGAGATGCAGCAAGTGTGTCTGTTTGAGGAAAGCAGTGATTTCCTCCAAACTGCAACAAGTACTGTAAAATGTCCTGAAAGGAGACTGGATTTTTTTACAATATACATGGAGAAGAAGGTATGACAAGGACAGTGATCACACCAGGAGATGTGAGCAAGGAAGAGCAGGTCCAACCTTTTGGGTTTTGGTGAGGGGAAAAAGTAGGGCAGTGGTGACCAGGGATAGCAGGGAGCTTTGAATTAACATTTTGTGTGGTCTTTCATCTGGAGTAATTGAACATAATTATTACTCTGAAATTCACTGAAGTTAAGAAAGCCTTTAAAGTGCACATTAAATCTGCCAAGTACAGTGGCAGTGCCAGAATGTAGCATTTCTGGGATGGATGTTCCCAAGGGCAAAACTGAAGTTTATGGTTTTCTGTAAGACAGCAGGGGAAAAAAAAAAATCATTATAGTCCTGCAGTGATTGATCAGATCTGAAAGACTGGAAAGAGGTGCTGCTGTTAATGGCTAACCTCCAGTTCCTTGGCTTTATGCTCTCTGAAAACCTTCTCTCATTAACAAAAGGGGGATTGATCCTGTTGTGGCTGAGTGGTGAGTGACCCCCAGCACAGAGCAGGGCAGGATGGGGTCTGTGAGGAGGTGCTGGACAGGGTGTTCTGGAGCACCTCTGTTCTCTGCAGGCACTGGGGGCACTGGGGTGGGACTGTGGTGGTTGGTTGTTCTTGCTCCATGAACCTCTCCTTGGACTCCCAGCCAGCAAATGAAAGATTTGACTTGTCTTTGTGCTAGGAGCTTCCAGCAGCACTCCTGAAATCACACATTATTATATGTGTGTATTGTCCTGCCTTCAAAGTTTGGACATTTTCTGAAGTCAGAGCATGGAAACTTGGCAAACCCTGACAGCACAGAGACTTTATCTTGCTGTGTGTGCAGCCCACTGCATCTCTCAATTTCAAGAAACCTGTGATGTGAATTGTGTGTGTGAGAGAGGGATGATACAAGCATGCCAAGTTTTGGGGTGGATGTTTATAAACTGTCTTTGCTCCAGCTCTAAATTTTGTCTTTGGAACACCTCAGAGGTGTCTTTTTGCCTTCAGATTAAGGTGTTAGTGGGTGGCCATGCATTCTGGGGGTGGATGGAGGTTGAGCTCCCTGAAGGTAATGAGGAATGGCATTTTGTCAGAGGACAGACAGGTGAGACTAGAGAAGAGCATTATCTGGGCAGGGGAGGTGATGCATGGGGCTCAGGGTGAGACTGAAATACATCACTGATGAGGCAGGGACACGACAACAGTGGGGGAGGCAGCGTGGTGTGACCACTGTGGTCTAATTTTAGTGTTTGCTGAGGAGGAGGGCAGAGAGGTCAGAGGAGAGAGTAAAGGCTGAAGACTGGGTTTGTGAAACCAAGGTGTGGGTTAGGAGGATTTGGAAGGTTTGGAATGGGAGACAGGTCTCAGGTCTGAAGGCAGGTCCTGCCTGGCTCTTTCACTTCAGAAAATAACAGAGTATTTGAGAACCAGGTATTCCAAAGAGGAAGAATTTGACATTACTGAGTGGTTTTTTGCTGGCTTCTGAATGCAGGTTGGCCAAGGTTTATTCTGTGTTGTAGAAATGAAGAACAAGTGTTGTTACGAGACTTGAGTCTGGGTCCCTCTCAGTTTTTGTAGAACGTTTTTGTCAGAGAGGAGGGCTGGGGGTTTGTGCTGACACAGAGAGCCCTTTCCAGGCTGTAGAGCCTGTTTGGGACTGACCTAGTTTTTGTGAGCACATGGTTAATCTGTCCTTAGTTAGCTGGATGACTTGACCTAATGCCTAAGCTGAGGGTTGCTGAAATAAGGACTTTGATGGTGTCGTGCACACTCTTAGGAAGCCTCAGCCACGAATCCAACTAACAGAAGTATTGCTGTCCTCCCATTTCTGTTGTCTTGGAGTGCAGTGATTTTGTTATAAATTAGGATCTATGCAGCCTATTGAGTTGAGGGAGACATCAGGATTAGTTGTTATCTTGAGGACAAGTCAGGAAAGGCTAATCCTTCATAGCATGACAGGACAAAGAACTCTCATAAGATAGCTCATCATGGCAGTTTCTCAATTAAGGCACTCAAGATAGTTGAGGATTTGAGTTTGTTCTGCTGAACAGCAGTAGGGATAGGCAGAAGGAGGTGAGTCTGAGGCTAGAAGCTTTCCATTGTGCATTTTTCTTTTGAACTGATGGGAAAGCCATCCTGCTTTTGCAGGGTGAAATCTTATTTATCTTACTTTACAGCTTGCTGGAGCTGTGAGACTCTGGTACTTGTGCTGTGATCAGAGCTGTCCTGCCTCTTGTAGTGGAATCCCACCTGACTGGAGACCTTGGAAGGACACTGTAAAATTCCTAATCTAATCAATGTCAAACCCAGTAATACCTTTGTAGACAGTTATCTCCTATGGGTCCATGATATCTGACCAAACATTGAACTGGCAAGTTTCCTTTTCCACTTTTTTTAGTGCTTATTTCTGTGTGAAAAAGATGATGGTGAAGGGAATAAACCATTTAATAGATGCCTCTGTATAGGACCAGGATCTCTGTAAGTGTCCTGTGTGACTAGGCAGTGATAAAAATAGATTTTTAAAAAATTGTCTGTGGGCACAAAATGTTCTCATTGGGGGGGGTCTCAGTGTGGAAGTTTTTAGCTGATTTCTATGAAGAGGGTGACTGTGACCTGGATGCTTGGGGGAGGGAGGGTTAACTGTGTAAATTTGGAGAGAATATTTGCATTTTTCCCCCTCAGTCTGTTAAAGCCAAGTTCTGTGAGCAGCTTAAAGCACCAGCAGCAAGGAGGTGTCAGAGCCTGTGAGCATGGGAGAGAAAAGCCAGACTTGCTTGGTGGTGGGAAATAGAAATGAAGTGCTGATGTGGGGAAGGGGCTTAATATAAACTTAGCTGAGGTCACCAACAGGAGGGTAGGAACACGCAGCTCAAATGCCTTCAGTGCTACCTCTTCTGTAATTGGAGTATGGAGTTTCAAGAAATACTTGATTTTTTTTTTCAATAAAAACAATTGAATTGCCACCGAGAAGAAACAAAACTTGTATTTTTAAATTGATGGATATGATAGGTCTCAGTGTAATACCTATTTATTACTTTTAAAAAACCCTAACAACCATTTTAATGTAAAAGATCATTTTCTTTTGAACTTTCAATGAATGAGCACAGCTAATTACCCACAGTTGTTCTAGACAGTGGTTATAGCCACAGTGGTTTGTAGCACTAACCTGCTATGAAAGGTTTTTTTAATATTTTGGGAAAGAATATTTCCCAATAGGCTGTGTGCTGAGACACTTCCCTTGCTCCCTGGGCTGAGAGGGCACTGTCTGAGGCTGCATTTGTGATCTGTACATCACATTTTCCCCAGTTCATACTGTCTGCAGTCACTGGTGTGCTGCCTGTGCTGGGAGAGATCCCAAAAAGAGTTGCTCACACCAGCTGACTCCTCACCCTGGCCAGGAAATCCCAGCTCATCTTTTGCTTCTCTGAAATTCAGTGTCCTCGATGAACTTTAAGGTCCCCCAGTGCTGACAAGGCAGAATATGGCATTTTTCATAGTTTGCATCTGCAGTTACAAACGAGAGCTGCACATATTGAGTGTCCCTGTGTGTTATCCCTGAGTGTACCTCACATGTCAGGAAAGAGATTGGATTTTTAGGCTGTGGATGGGCAGGAAAGATGCAAGATGACAACCTGCAGCAGTTTCACCCTGCTCTGGCTGTGTCTGGTGGCCCTGGGGATGGAGGGGAGTCTGTAATCTGGCTGCACAGAGGATTAATTGCCCTGCATTTGTCTAACCTCATTTCCTGTAGACACCTCCCAGCTCCAGAGCTGCTGTTTTGTATTCTAAACCCATCTGATTTGAAGTGGAGAACTCAATTTTACTTTGCTGGGCTGTTACACCATCTTAATTGATCTTTAAAATGCTTAAAACATTTTCGCACTAATTTCCTGTGTTTAAAGCTTATCTGGACTCCTGGTGGTGTGAACTTTTCATGGTTATCAGCTGGAGACCTCTTAAAATCTTGCCAGAAATCCCAGTTGCCTGAAGGGGGGGGGATTATCTTCCTGCTTGCCTAGACCAAAATGACCTTTATGTGTCACAAAGAAGTTGGGAACTTAATTGGAAAAGTTTGGGGGACTAACTGTTTTTGTTTTCTTAAAGTTTCAGTTAAAAGTGTATTTGGGAGCTCTTGCAAAGCTGACATTGATTTCTGGTTAGTTCTTTTAGATGAAAGTAAACTTCTGCTAGTACCCTCAGAGAGAGCAAGTTAGTGTTTTTTCAGTTATGTCATTGGCAAGTTAAAAGTGGTGCTGCAATAATGAAACAGAAGTAAAAGTTGTGACAGATTTTTATGGGGGGACTCTTGAGAACCCATTGAACTTCATGCCAGTTACTTGCAGCATGTGTGGTAATGGTGACTTCATGAAAAGAATCAATGCCTGCATGTAATTTATATTGCTATTAGGGACCCGAACTAATAGGGACCATTCTTTTAAAGGCTTTTTGAATAGGAAATGTCTATTTATCCATTTCTCTCTTGTCCATGTGTGCCCTGATGTGAAGGATTGGTGGTTAAGAGGAGAGCCACTTTTCCAGGTGAGCATGGAAGCAGTTTTTCCTTTTCAGAGAGCTTTGCAGCCTGTGTGCTTCTGTTTTTACCTGAGCTGATGGCAGGGATTTACTCCCAGAGCTGCAGTGCAGGTGAAGCTTCAGTGGTCAGTTTCTGTGCTTGGTGATCTGATGTGCTGGGAGCATTGCCACAAACAGCTTCATTTGGGTCTGTGCTGGTTTATACTGAGAGCACATGGATGTGAGCCCTGAGTGTTTGTGCAGAGCAGTGACATGAGGCTCCTGGAGCCAGTGCTTTGGAGTCATTAGCTTACAAAGAGGTTTAGGAAAAGGCAAAGGCACGACCCACTCTTGTGTAATGAAGGGAGCACAGGTGGGGTCATGCCCACTGGATCTAAGTTCCATCCAAGTCTCTGGATTTAATCCTCCCTACTGAATGGCTTTAGTGAGCTCCAGCTGAGTACTATATTTTTGTTCTTGGAAGCAGTCTTCAGAAGCATCCGGTACTCTTTGTGGATTAAGCACAGGTTCTTACACAGAGGCTAGGATTAGCAATGAAATAAATGGGAACCCATGGTTTGGACTCGGCCAGCAGTTCATTAGAAAGCAGAAAAGGGTAGTAGAAAGCTGCCTGCAGTTCCTGAAGTGCCACTGTCACCTTCTTTCAGCTGCAAAGAAAAGCGTGTTATCAGCAAAATAAAGGAGGACATTACCAAAAAGCTCCTCTACCTCAGGGCTGCCCCAGCCCTTCTGAGCAGGCAGCCAGCCCTTGGATGCTGTGTCCTTGCCTGCTGTCCTCGTGGCTGTGCTCAGCCATGTGTCTCCTGAAAGGCAGGCACAAGTCTGCTCATGAAAACCTGTTGCCTGCTCTTGTTCATGGTTGCCACTTCAGATTGGTGCAGCTGGTTCGAAAAGCGCTGGAGAACGGCAGCGGGGTGTTAATGAAGGTTCCTCTGCTCATGGGCCTTCAATGGGGGTAATTACTTGGCAGTAACTTCTTTAAACCTTATTTGAATTAAAGCTACATGTTTTGGCTGGTTATGTCACCACGGTATTAGTGAGGAATGCAGGAGAGAGTGCTAGTTTGCATTAACTGAGCCGCCTTAATCCTTTGTAACCATACTTTTTATTGTGTGTTAGTGTCTTACAGAAAGAGAAAACACTTGCTCAGGGGACAGCAGAATCCACTTCTCAGCATCTCTGCAAAAGGGCAATGTTCTTTGTCCTCAGAAGAACAAAGTTCTTAGTAGATGGGTTGTTGAGAATTAACACTATGTGTCATCCTGCATAGATATTCAACGGGGAACTTGTCTGTATCTAAGGCCTGAATTTTTTATAAAGCTTTTTTCCATTGAGTCCCCCTCAGTGTAAGGCTGCAGAGTGGGTTAAATGCATGACCCAATTTTTTTAATGGTTTCCTACAGTCTTCAGACCATATGCTTGAAAAAAAGTCTTGTCCAACATGAGTGACTCAGAACATACACCTCTCACATTCATTGTCCAGGTCAGTGAAAATACTGTGCCCTTGCATGAGTATCTTTCCTGTCCTGACAAAAGAGAAATTTGCTTAACCTTATCATAGATGATTTGTCAAGAAACCTTACCCTCACCTTACCTTACTTTGTTTGTTTAACCTTATCACAGATTTATTAACTGGCATACTTGTTTTTATATCCTTTTCTTATTGAAGATACTTCCTAACATCTTTGGCCAAGGGGAACTTTATTTTAAAAAAAAGCAAACAGCCAACAACTATGAGACAATAGCAGATTTAATCTTCATAAAGCAACAGGGCTTTTGCTTCCCTGGGAATGTTTGCTAACTGTGGCTTTTCCAGGTTTTGGACAGAACAATTTTTCTTTGACTTTTTAAAAATATTCTATTTTTTTTTTTTTTTCTCCCTGGAGCTGAAACATGCACTGCAGTCACTGCGAGAGCCACTTGCAGTTGCACTTTTTCTTGCTGTGTTTTACTGGGCCCAACTGGAAGCTGTTTCTGATGCAGTGCAATAATGTGAATGCTGAAGTTTGCTGCTGCTGTGTGTGCTTGTACTGAGGAAAAGCCATCCACATGGGTTCTTATCTTCCTGGGCCAAAAATAACACCGCGGCTCCTGCGGCCTTGAAGAATTAGCCTAATTTCAGAGCTGGAAACTGGGGCGAAGATGAAAAGTGCGTTTCAAAATATATAAAACAGCGGCTGGGTGCTTAAGCACGAGGATGAAAAGCTTTTGTCTGGGGCTCTGGCTGGTGGATCACAAGTGTTTGTGATGATTTTTTGTGTGACAGGGACAGGCCTCTTCTCAATGGCGGGTTGGCCCTGCTTTAAACCAGGCCACATAATTCTGACATGGGACCTGTGAGCGATGGAAGGTGAGGGTGAAGTCGTCATCTTGTGGCTGCAGGGTGGCTCCTGCAGCTCCCTGGCCGGGTCATTGCTCCCTCCAGCCTCGTGCATCCCCCGGTGCAGGGGAGGTGTGAAATGTGGAGCCCCGTTTATCCTGCGCGGTGGCCGGACCCTCTCCCGTACAGAAAATGCCTTGTTTGCTTCAGCCAGCACAAAGGCTCTTTTATAGCTGCTTGGCCATACATCTGTCGAGGTGCCTCAGACTGTGAGCCCTGGTTACTGTTTGAGGTATGCAGCTCCCAGGCTGTGATGTACAGTGATATGTTGTTTATATGTTGCCTCCCTTTCCTTTTGAGGATAGGGAGCTGTGCTGTGTCCTGCCCTGAACAAAGCTGCTGTTAGTTATGGCATGGAGCGGTAGCCTGGAGATTTTCTCTTTAAAAGCAGACTGCAATCCTTCTGTTTCACACTTCGAATTAAAACATCTGAATTTGGCAGCAACTGCAGGACAATAGAACTTTCTCTGGGGAAAAGTGTGTTGAATTTGTGCTCCAGAGACAGACGTGGCTTAAAAGACATTGTGTGCACCATAACAGAGGCACCCAGTCCTTCACCATGCACTTAAATGGAAAAAAACCCTGACTTCTTAAAATTTTTGAACTTTATTGCAGCCTTTGGATTAATTTCCCCATCTTTTCCCTGCCTCCACTGTTACTTTTTTTTTTCCTCCTGCACATGTCCTCATGTGCTTGTTCCACAGGCACTTTGCTGAAATCAGTCCTGCCCAGAAATGCACACTCATCTTCTGAAATGTAGGGGAGGGAGTGAGAGGAGGCTCTGTAAACTGACGAAATCCTGGTGATTTGGGAATCTCTGAGTTTGTCTCCTGTGGTCTTCAGACATCTTGAGGTTTGCCATCTCCTGCCTCCTGTGTTTGGTTTTCTGTGTTGGTTTTTTTAACCCACGAAGCTATCTGACAGCTCTTCAGTTCCATTCCCAAATAGCTTTCTGATGCTGTCACTGCTGGCCTCTTGACTCAAAGTAGAGCTTGGGTGGAAAAAACAACTTTTCATCGAATTACCATGAGATAGGTCTCATGGGATGGAGAAAGAGAGCACCAGAGGGATGTGCTGTTTCATGTTAAGCTCTTTTGGTTTGATGTTCATCTTCCCTTCTGCTCCATTAATGTGGATAAATTGTGAGATCTGGTAGCTGAGTGTGGCAAAAGGTGACTTGGGGTGGGTCCATGGCACTTTAACCACAGAGTCCCTGTCCCTTGAGAGCAGCAGCTCTGCCCTGTCCAGCCCTTGATGTCGACACCCAGCTCTGCCCTGGAACATGTGCCTGTGCTTGCTCCCCTCTCCAGGGAGTATTTCTTGTTGAAGATCTGTTTTAGCTTTGAAGATGCATTTAGGCTTTTTTGTGGCCTGTTTCACAAGAGGGTGAGAAGTTACTTTTCAGCTTAATTTTAGACTGGCTGCCATTCTCAAGCAAACTTCAAGTGTGGTTCTGACCTTGCTCGCAAGGAAACTTGGAGGAACTTGATTTCCCAGTACATTGAGGGAACTGTTACCCCAGGTCTAGAGTTTTGTGCTTTACCATCAAAGGGCTTTGCAAACCTTTCCCATGCTCCTTCCACGCTGTGGAACAGCAGCATGGCACGGGGTTATCCCCAGGGCACAGGAGGAGGTACAGTCAGGGCAAGGTGTAGAGTGTAAGAGGTCCTGGCTCTGTGTGCTGCAGCCAAACCACACCTTCCCTCCCCTCTTTCACCAGTCACTGCAATTAAAATTCCACCGTCAGGGCTGAAGTGAGGTGAGGCAGGAGCAGACTTGTTTTCAGGAGGGAGAGGGAGAACCACATTTTCTGCTGGAATGGACCTTTTCCTAGAGCAGCATCAGGAAATGTCCCATCCCCACCTGTTCAGGGGCAGAAAAGTCACAGGCAGAAATTGCAAAAATAATTAGCATGGTGTGCTGTGGTTCCCAGAGGGCATCAGAGGGAATGAATTGAGCTGGGAGCAAGGAGCCCTGCAGACAAGCCTGCAGTTCTCCATCAGCCTTTCTAAACCGTGGCCCAGGGTAATCACTGGAGATGATTTCCTAGTAAAACTGAGGCAGCCCAGCTTGCAGGGGTGCAAATGAGACTCTTCAATGGCACCAGGGAGCAAAGTGCAGCAATGAAAAAAAAAAGTCTCTTGGAGGTGAAAGGTGGTGAAAGCAATAGAGCCAGAGTGAAACCCAGGGGGTCTTACTAATGTGCTGGAGCCTAAGTAATTTCAAATATTCTAAACAGAGGTCCCGTGAGTAGAGATATGAAGGAACCAGATTCCTTTGGCATTTGCAATGTCAGGCAGGCTAAAGTAAGTGCTCTTGTGCAATGCTCTGCTGAGTGCTCACAGAGCAGTTGTAGCTGCTGCTCCACGTGAACCAGTTTCTTGCCTGGCTAAATCAGGGAGCTGTTTGCTCACCTTTGCAGGGGACCACCTTTGAGGTGGGAAGTACTGAGGAGGAAAAGCTCACTTGCAGACGTTGAAGGAACTATTTCCTTAAGGAGTGTCAGGATGTTGTGAAACTGAAATGTGCTTAGCCTTAGTTGCAGTTAATATGAGAGAAGGGAGGGCTGAATGTGTGGTAGGGGAGTGGAAGAGAAGGACTGAGGTAGGCCTTCAAAAAGGAAGTTAGTCTAAAATAAATGCAGGTAAACAATAAAATGTTACAAGGTGCAAACTAAGGAACAACCTGCTGTTTTCCCTGGCTCTCGCTGAGACACAGCTCTAATCCTTAAAGCCGGATATCATATCTGATGGGCTACAATAATCTTATTTTTCCCCTATGCCTGTCTCCCCTGGGCAGGGTGGAATACCTGCCAAGAAAGCAACATGCTGTGAGCCTCAGCTGCTTCCACATGCCAGCAAAACCATCCTGCGTGGAAGTGACAAGTGTGCTGCTGATGGGATGTGTTCTGGTGTGGCATCCGAGTTAAATCCATGTGCGAGCACTCGTGCACCTGCTGATAGCCAACATGGGAAAAACACTGAGCTGCCTGAATTGTAGCTGGTGTGATTTCATGCCTAGTTACCATGCAAAGCAGTCAACTCTTTGCAGGTCTGAAAGTGACTTCTTAGAGTATGTTTGCTTCCTGTCCAAGCAGAGAGCGTGCAGTGAAGAACAGTGGCTTGGATTTTGTTTTCTTTGGTAGCCAATATAACGTCACTGGTTGTCTTTTGTGTCTGCTTCTCTTTGTGTGGTGGGACAAAAAAGCCGTGTCCAAGTTGGGAATGCTGCCAGTTTTATCAATATGATGATTATGTTCAGAAGAAAGGAGCTGCAGTGGTTCTTGTGGTGCCTCGATGGTAAATAATAGTAAAATATGGCTGTCTCTTAATATTCTGGTTAGACTCCCCCGGTTGCCACACACTGGGAAGCACCCCTTTCCATGTAGCTATGTGCTCATGCACCCTGTGGTCAGCTAAAGTAAATGTATGTGCTGGAATGTAGCAGAATCCCTGTGAAATATTCCAGACCCTGTTCCTGAGCGTTGTCACTTGGATGACGCTGTTGCAGAGCTGGGTTTTTTAAAATTTATTTTTAAATCTTCAAGTGTTTGATGGAGTTGCTGCAGTCCATTCTAGAGGCTTTGGGGATAAAACCATAGCTATAACTTTGCAGCTTGGAAATATCTGCACAGACTCAGTCCTGCACCTCACACCAGACAATAATGAGCACTGAAAGCTAAACTGAGCCCATTGATATGGTGATGATCAGTACTTTTTTCTTTCTGATTAATATTCAACCTGTGTCTTCTATAACGTTTCAAACAGACCATGGGATTGTCCATTCTCCTCAGATCCAGTTGCCCCGTGGATTTGAGCATGTCCTGCCAGGGAAGCTGCTGGCCCTGTGTCCTGTTAGGGCAGTATCCCTGTTAGCCTGTGCTGCTGTGGTTATGTGGATGATCCAATTTGGGTTGTTTTTCATTCCCTGGGAGTGGGCTTGGGCTGGAGGTGATGGACTGCGGCGTGGAGAGAGTTCCCTCCGTGTTTGATCTGCTGCAGTGTGGAGTCTGTAATCCCAAGGGCTGCTGTATCTCAGCTGGGAGTCTGGGAATTGTGCAGGAGGTGGAGAGGACTGTGTGCTCCAGCCCTGGCCTTGGAACACTCACCAAGAGTTTTGAGAGAGGAGCAGTGAGTGGCAGGACATCACACACTGCCACAGCCAGCACTAAGTGAGCAAGAGCAGAACCACATATTTTGAATGATGTTTTAACTTGGAAGCAAGTTCAGTTTACACAAGGAACTTGGGAAAGAGTGAACTTCTTGTCTGTGCTTTAGGAGAGCTTCCTGGCTGCTCTGCCAGCTCTCATCTGTCCTGTTTTCCTTGTCACCTCCAATGTGGAGTGGCCACATTGCTTTTCTCATCAAGAGCTCACTGGCCACCAAGGAGGCAGGTCAAGAGGCCAGCAGGCTCCCAGTGGCTGGGATGAGCTATCCTGTGGTCTTGGACATCAGATGGTGTTTGAAGGAGGCAATGTAGCATTGGGAAGGCAGCACCCTCCATCTCATGGTGGCTTTTGGCAGGTGCTTTTTTGACATTGAGAGTGGGGACTTGGATGTACAGGTTAACCAGGATAGGATGGAAAATCTCCCAGGTGTAAGTATGGAAAATGTAGTTGCAACCTCCCAAAAGGGCAGGAGGAAGGGTCCACCTCACCTTCCCCCCTGCCCCCAGCACTTTGGCTGAAGGTCAAGGCTGAGAGCTCTACATTTCATGCCAGGGTAGCCAGGGAAGCTCACAGCCATGTAATGTCACTGGAAGTAGGAAATTCATGGGGTCTGAAGGGGAATTAAAACACAAGGGCATTCAGAGAGTGCTGAGGCACGCTCATCTTGGATTGTGCACTTCAAAGCTGCTGCTGGGTAAATCCATGCTTGTCCAAAACACAGCAGATTTATCGGGATAATAGTTTGGAGGAGATGATAGATCACTCTGTCTGTTGGTTTCTCTGTCTTTTATTTGTGGGGAAATGCTGGAAGAAATGGGGATTTGCACATGTAAATATATCTGAATAGATCTGTGTCTGTGCACCTCTGTTCCCTGATGGGAGATGGTGCCCCACAGACAGGGATGGGGAGATTCTCTCCCAGCAGTTCTACATCTCCCCATGAGCATTCAGGAACTGGAGCTGTTGGAAGGGGCAGGGAAATGAGGAGGGAAAGGAGTGAAATACCATGTGAGGCTCATGCAGCCTTTATTTCTTGCTCTGCAATAAAGATGACCTTGCTGGCTTGATTGCTTTTGGTTTGCTGCAAATCTCATCCACTCAGCAAACTGCTGGAGGGAGCTGCTGGCAATGTCTCCAGGTAACAGCAATAAAACCCCAAGTGATTATAATATTATTTCATTTGAAACTGAATGAAATGCATGGGGGATCTGCAACAGAGCAGTTGTTTGACAGGCAGCTCTGCTTTGTGGGGATGGGGAGGGCTGGGGAGGGGTTCAAGCTTCTCAGCATTCTCCATAGGCACAGCTCAGGATGTGAGCTTTTTTTCTTCTAGAAAAAAAAAAAAAAAAAAGAAAAAGATTTCTAGGAAATGCAAGATGAAGTGGTCTTTGTTTGGACTGGCCACACAATCCTCTCACGAGCAAACACTTTATCATGCCAGTTAGGCTGTGATGAGTGATGTATTACAGTAGCAGGCTTGTTGCTCTGTGTAACTGCTGCTGCCTTTATGGCCAGAGAAAACCAGGGAGAGAGCTTGCTTGAAGCAGTTCAGTGCTAAAATTGCTGTTACAGCCCTTTCAAGGGAAATCCTTGTGCAGAAGGCTTTCACATTTATCAGTTAGTCTCATTTCTCTACCTTGTAAAAGACAAATAATTCCAAAAGCTAAAAATCAAATCCAGGTAAATTTTTATTTAATGAGGTAACGTTATAAAGAAAGAATCTTGTAGTTATACAAAAATGTCTTAGAAGTGCCTTTTGTAGTTGTAAAATGCAGTTAGGGTATTTTTTTTTCCATGCATTCCCCATCCTCCCCAGCAAAACCTCACTGAGCACGTCTGGACAATGAATGTTCTTTTGTAGGGATGAACACACAATCTCAGAGGTTAAATTTGCCCTGTAAGATGTTTGCACTCACATAAAACTCTTTTATGTGTGACATTTCCTGCATTATAGCAACCAGCTTCAAAAAAATGGATGTTTAACGAAGACTTAACTACACATAAGCAAGGCTTGAGTTACCTTTTAAAAATGTCACTCAGCAAAGCCTTTAACAGTGTCCTCAGATTGCTCCCAGTCCTCTCCCTGACCTGGTGCTGGGGTGTCCAGGATTTCAGTGGGTCCAGCTGGGCAATTCTTGCTGTTGTGAATCTGGGAATTGCCCATCCAGCCTTTGATCAAGGTGCATCCAACACCTTGGGTGCCACAGAAGCCTCCAGTTTGTAAATCACTGAAGAATCTCTCAGTTGGGCAGAAACTCAGCACAAGGCTCTTCTCAGCACGTCCCTTCCAGGAGAGGTGCAGTTTGTTTTTTTAAAAAAAAAAAATTTATCTTTTCAAGACTACCACCCTTAGGACTTCAGAGTGCATGGAGCAGACCTTTTGTTTCACATGTGTGTTCATTTACTGGCTCAGGTCATTCCTCTACATTCATTTGGTTGCCTTTTTTACTCCTTTTTTTACACTTTTTCTTTTGCAGCTAGACTTTGGACACTGCTTTTAAAATAATGCAAATTTCCATCTTGACTAGAGGAGGCTGACCTCTGAAGCTGCCTTGCTTTTAATGCTATTCAGGATGTGTCTTTTTTTATCTCTTCTTTTTTTTTTTCTTTCCTTCTTCAGTCAAGTCTACAAAGAATACTCTGTTTTATGTGCTTTATATGTATGATTTCTTCTTAAAGGACAACTCATTTCCTCTACTTTAGAGGTATTTTCTTAAATCTGTCACTTCCTGTCTCATTCTTTGCTGTCTGATTTGCCAGTTTTTACATTTTTTCGTAACTGTTCCGCTCATTAAATTCTTAAATCCTCCGGGAATTGCGTTTTGCCCGGGCGAGTGAAACTTCTTTTTTATTCTCTGGCAAGAAATATTTGCCGATTAATTTAATTGCTAAATTGGCTTCTGAGCAGAAGCAGGCTTGGAAAACTGAAGGGGAATTAATCACGCCCAATTAACAGAAGGGACTTGAAAACGTGAAGGCTGCACCAAAGACGTCAGTGAGAGCTGAGATACACAGTAGCTAACAAGCTTTTAGTATTTTATCATACTTTTTTTAAAAAAAAATTCTTCCTGGCTTTCACTGCATTTTGCCTGCTTGAAGAACAGACTGTTCCCTCCCAGGGAGAGAGGAAAAGCTCAGATCCATGTGCTTGTGGGATGTACCAAGGCTTTCATCCTTCACCTGTCCTGCAGCAAAAGCAGCATCCTCAAACAGCCTCATCCTGACAAATGTTTCTCTTGAACTTTCTGCAGACACTCCCAATCAATTCGGGTTGTACTGTCTTTAATGTACAAACGATTGCAAATAATTTTTCTGCTGTAGTAAAATGCTCTGTTCAAAACAACAAGTGCTGTACCAGATGACCTTTAAGATTATTTTGTAAAAAAATATATTTATACTGAAAATTAAATACAGATAAGTCGCAAGAGGTACTGCTAAATATGACCTGGCATCAGGTTGAATTTTCCTCTGATGTAAATAGGTGTAACTTGATCAGGTAGCAAGGTTATACTGATGTACATCAGCTAAAGATTAGAAATCTTGTAGGTAATTACATACAAGTACTACTATAAAATACTGACATCTAAAGGATAGGGTTCTCAGTATTTTATTAAAACAAATTGAATCCCTGTTGAAAAAGTTTCTGCCTGCAAGACTACATGTCTTGAGTGAGCTCAGCTTCATGGGACTCCAAAGGCATTATTACAACTTCTGTAATTACCCTAAATAGCTGTTCTGTACATAAGATTGGCATGACATTAAAGTTCAGTGTCTTGGACTTTTGCAGGACTAGGCTCTAGTAATGACTCTTCCATTATCGAGCTGGGAATCTCCCTTTGAAATGCATAAAATCCTTTCTAAATACTGGGGGTGGGGTGTCAAGCCATAAAATGTCTGATTTTTATTAACCATGTAAGATCTCCTGTTGGTGGGAAATACCAGTAGGGCCTTCCACATACTGTGTCTTGGGGGGAAAGTGGGAATTTGGGAAGAAAATTTGTGTTTGGAGAGGTATTTAATTAAGGGTTATCTGTTTTACCTGCTGTCTCCGTTGACAGAGAGAGGGATTAGCACTGTTATGGCAATACTAGGTTTGATGTTTGGAAGCTTAAGTGGAAGAAAGAAATGAGAAATTACAGATGTGAAAAATGCTCCTATATAGATGAAACCACAGAAGTTATTCCATATATTAATGAGTGACATGTTTTGTAAAATGCATGTATAATACTAACTTCTGCAAGGTGCTGTGACTTGAATTAGCACTTTCCTGCAACACCTAGAAAAAGACATTGAGGTTTTCTGCATTGTTTGCCATGAGTTAATTCAGACATGCAAATTATGACTGAAGAATTTGATTTCCATAGTACAGGAAGTATTTTCTGAAAAACAAGCAACTCCAAATGGTATCAGCATTGTACTGAACATGGCCTATGCTTTGAAAATCCTTTTTCACTGGTTAAACTGGCTCCATTCAAAAATCTTTTGCTAAATGTTAATTATTTTTTGCATTTGTTTTTCAGTAAACCTTAACAGTCTGAGAACTGCAATCTATTGATCAATCTCCCATGATTTATGTAGTAGTTGAGCAGAGCAAATATAAATCTGATTAGTTTTGAGCAATTTTGTTTGCTTAGGTTTATCAGAGGTTATAGAGGTAAGTGAAAACACAGCTGTGGTTCAGGCAGTCCTGCCCAACTGAATGGTTTGGTACTTACACAGGTGATTAAATTAACAGTATCTTGTGCACACTGGCACATAAATTGAGATTTAAAATGCCAGAGTTGTAAATACACATTATTGATGCACAAATTTCTGTCATACCCGTGTGCTGAAGAGTTGGTAAAGTGTGGAACTGCTGGCAAAGGCTTCAACCTATGGATGGGAAAAGTAAAATACGCTGAAATTTCCTAAATGGAAAGGGGCAGGGTGTTTTTATAATAGAAAAGAGTATTTGGACTTGAGATGACATCTGTAAACTTTACTTTTCCCCTCCCTTGAAATCCCAAGGGAGAGCCCAGGACTTCCTTCTTGCTCATCCTGTAGTTGTAGACTTTTTCATTAGTCCCTTGGGAGTTTTGGTTTTTTCCCTTTAAGTTGTAGCCAAGTAGTGTCTTGCCCTGGGGTCAGAGAAGAATACCTTAGTTACACTGTTAACTGGCTCCTTCATGTTTAGGTTATTGTTTTACAAATCTGTGTAATATTTTCATGGGTCATGCTTTGGCTCCTTTGAAACCAGTGGCATTACTCTTTCCTGTGCACAGTCTAATGTGTATTTAGATAGTTTGTTGGGGTCATCTCCTCCACAGGCTTTCATTTCTGGTGCTTTTCAGTCTTTCCCTTCAACCAGATGACTTGTGGACCATTTTCTGTTTTGCTGTGGTGGATTTGCACTGCTTCACTGCTGTGCCTTGCACTGAGAAGCAACATTTAGTTTACTTCAACCTGTTTTCCTCCTCTTATTGCCACCCAGAGGATCTTGTGAGCTCATTTAACAGCCTTCAACCTCTACTCTCTACCTGTTAATATTTTTCTTTGGATTCCTACCATCCTCTGGAGCATTGCCTCTTACTAATTGAGAGCTAATGGTAAGTAGGGCAAACATTGTAAAGAGCAGCTTTTCCATGAAGAGCCTCTTTAATTGCTGGCAGAAGAGGGTAATATCTGTAGTGTTTCCCTTTGCTAATGCAGGTTCAAGTATTGCCCTTCCTGCTGTATGTGAAAGCACTTTAAAAAAGGTTAGTGCTTTGTACTTGTGGTACAATCACTTTGGTAGTGATTAATGGAGCTTCATGGCATACAGAATTATTTTTATCAGGTAAAGAAATGGGCATCTGACTGTGCATTTTGGTAATATCAGCCTTAAGCTTTATGCAAGAACTTCTGAGATGCTGGTGATTTTCTGTTTGGTTTGGGAGAAAGCACTACTTGGACACAACACACCAAAGGGACTCTCCTGTGTTAGGAAATCCTCAGTAATGCCAGGTCTGTGGCTTTAGTTCTTATCTGGCCACTGGATTTTGGCAGGTTTCTCAAGCAGTGTTTGGACAATGCCCAACCCTGGTACCCAGCTGTGTGAGCAGGTGCTGCTCTTGGTTTTCACCAAGGGATCTTGAGCTTTCCTCTTCCATGTCCTGGAAGCATGAGCTGTTCAGTGGAAAACTTCCCTCACCAGACTGAGATGTTAAATATTTTTGTCAGCTGAACTTTCAATTCATACATGAGGCTGGGTTGCTTTTAATGAGAATGCCTTGTCTTGTTTCTCTCCTCTTCCATCTCTGTAATTCTCCTTTGTCCTTTACAGCACTCCAAAGGGCACTGCAGCAGAAAGGGAACACCTGAACAATGCAACATGAAGCCAAGAGCTTTTTATATTTGAGTTAAAATGCTTTCTTAAAGAGATTTGGCCTGGGGCTAGGCGTGTGCAGGTGGGAAAGGTGGAAAGACACGTCTGCTTTTTCTACTGATGTCTGAAGATTTAAGGGCAATTCTGGGGTTGTCTGTTCTTCTGGTGATCAATAATAGTGATGGGCTGGGGTTTCTGGCTCTGAGTTTTTGTTAGATTTGTGTTTCTTCTCCCTCCTGAAGAACTTTCCATGCTTTGAATAGAGTCACAGCTGGTTAATTTGTGCCCAACTACAGTGCTGGTTTTGGACTTGTTAATCTGTGCCTAACTGCACTGATGGTTTTGACTGGTTAATCTGTGCCTAACTGCAGCCCTTGGTTTTGACCTGTGTGTTTGGTTGGAAAACCCCAGCTGGGCTCAGCACTGAGGCTTGGGCTGCTCCTGAACCTGAGAGGCCTTTCCACTTCTCCCAAAGTGGTGATGGACCTGACCTGCTGGACCCATCCAACCTGAAAGGGACACTCATTAAGATCTAGACTCTTCTTAAGCTTGGCATGGCCAAGAGGGTAGAGCACTTTCAGCCTGGCACTTTTCATCCAAGGTCCCTGAACATTTTTCATTTTTCAAAATGTGATTTCATGGGTATGATTCTGTATCAGTATTAGTTTTAAGACAGCAGCTTAAAATTAGGCTTTTGACAAAGGCAGAGGCACTTCTGTAGTAGTTTATTGACTTTCCAAGAGTTTTGTAGACACTTGGATGTCACTTATATCAGAAAGTGAGGCTGGTGTTCATTCCAACCCTGCACCACTCATTTTTTTGTGTTGTGGGTTTTTCTTCTGTATAAAAAGGGGAGAGTTTGGTAGTTCATCACAGCTGTTAAATTGGGATAATGAAAGTGAATATTAAAATTGAAGGACTTTTTCAAACAGTTATGAAAAGTGAACAGTTTCAAAGTTGTTTCCTAAAAACCTGTTGTTAATAATGATTTTTGTAGTTGGAACATGGTATTTTGATAATGTTCTCCTTTTTCCTTTGCCTGCAACTCTTAAAATAAATATTATTACATTAATTACAGAAAATTATAAATAGCAAAGAACTCACCTAAATTTTACTAATATTTTCAAATTCCATACGCTTTTCAAAATGCTGGAGTTCTAAGGACAGAATGAAGTTACTCCATGTCCTTAATCCTTTTTTTCTACTGAGCATTATGGCTCCCACAACAGAATCAGACATGAAAAAGGGATTTTTGCAGCAGGGCTTTGCCTTTGCAGTATCTTCAGCACAAAGATAAGCATGTTTATGCTTGAACATGACGACACTGTGGAAAATAATTGTTGATCTGATTAACTCCATTGAGAGGGAGTTTGCCTTCCTGTGCTTGCTGGGTGTTCATCTGCCCGGGGCACTGAGGCTGTGCCACAGGAGCTGCTGCTTCATTTCCACTCTGCAGCCACTCAGAGCATCCAACAAGTCTGGACAGCAGACAAAAGACAGGCCTGCAAGAGTCCCTTCTGCATGTCAGACTTTGACAAGTTTGTGTGTTTAAAGAAGCTGGAAATAATAAAGGCTGAGCAGAAGAGGCTTCTCAGTACCTTTAGGAAGAACCATGTGTGGGTTTTTTAATGCTTCTACATTGTTTTGTTGGTTTTGTTGTTGTTGTCTGTCTTTCCTGATTTTTTTTTCCCCTGTGAAAAAATGGATTTTTATTTTCACCTCTTTTTCTTTCAATCCAGGCATTCAGGAAACCTGAAATTGAAATTGGCTTGTATTGATGGCTAGATAGAGCTGAGAAGCAGACAACTGGAATTTCTCTCTCAGAAAGCAAGTATTCAGTTAAATAAGTAAATCCCCCTATGACAGTTTAATCCTAAACTGAGCACAGAGTCTCATGCAATGAAACAAATGTCCACAATGTTAGGGAGGACTCTCAGAAGCCTCGTTTAACTGCTGGAAATAAAGACATGTTAACGTGCTGCTCATTCCATAAATATTTCCCAGTAGTAAGCCATAATGGGCAAACACATTTCCTCTCACCACAGTGGTGATTAAGAATGGCAGGATTGCTAAAGCATCAGCATACAAAACTCTCCTAGAATGTGCACCCATGTGAGATGGTGTCTTCCCTCTATCCTTAATTTTTGCCACTACTGGAAGGCAAAGCTGGGGGCAACAAAGCCTGATGCTGAGTCTTTGTAGGGTCAAGCTTAGGGGAATAATTTATTCCCTCCCTGGACTCCATATTTTGAAATATCTGCTTCACAAATTCAGTCTGCAAGCCCCCCACATTACAGGACAAGGTGTGATGGAAGGATTGTATTTCCTTGGTTTGGTTTCATCTGGTTTTTGTCAGTCTGTAGAGCCTCATTTCCTCTGTGTCCCCCTTGCAGGTGGATGTGTTTGTGCCTCACCTTCTGCCTTGTGCTCTTTCTGCTCTGCCTCTACTTGCCTGTTGTGTGTCACCTGGATTTTGGCTTGTTAAGTTTGGAGGTCACAGAGAGGTTGGGATTTTTGTTGGATTTTGTTGTTGTTGTTTTTCTTTTCTTGGCTGCTTTTTTCTTTTCATATTCTTACCAAGCCTCATGGCTTCTCCTCTGGGATAAGGGAGTGCCTTTGACCATCTCAAAACTGTAAATTATAAACAGAATTGTCTTTAACTTGCAGATTTTGAGCAAATTTTCTTGGAGTAGCACTGGAGGTGGTGATTAGAGCTGAGTTGGTTGTCTGTTGAGTGTGAAGTTCTCACAGCTGTCTGGCAGAGGAGTTTGCTTGCTGCAAAACCTTCTTGTACAGTTGGCTCAGGTTCTAGGGTAATAAAATATCTTTTGACAAGTTATTTTTCTCTTTTTCCTTTCCTTTTAATTTTTTAAAAATTATTTTTATTTCACTCTCTTCTGATTTATCACGTGGTTTCAAGTCCTGCCTCCATGACAATATAGCTTTTCTTTTTGGCAGTGGGCATTTCTGACTTCTCCCCAGATCTCCTAGGGCAGGGACATCATGCTTGGTTGGAGACAGCTCTGCCCAATCTGTAATACCACTTAAACAGCCTGTCATCTGGCTTATTAAATGCATGGGAAAGCAGTTTCTTATACCTGTCCAGTTTCCATTTCCAGTTTCCATTCCATGGAATGGACATTTCCCATAAGTCATACAGGAATTTTATGACAAAACCTTACCTAGAGCCTATTTTGGACAATGAATCTTGTCTTTTAGTTTGCCTTTTTGTAAGGGATTGTTCATAAAATGCTGAAGATGCTCATTTCAATTCATCCCAGAAGTTTTGCATGCTGAAGAAATTTCAGTTTCTTCCAGACACTTATCAGGAGGAGACCCTGGAAACAGAAATGTGTGTAATTGGATACATGCACAGAGATCCCTGCAGGGTGTGTGTTTCAAACTCTCTTGTCTCTGCTGTTAATAATAGCCCAAAAGGCCTCAGGCATCTATTTAAGGCTTTTTTTACTAAGGAGTGCAGTGAAAAATATATATAATTTAATACAGTATTAAAATGCAAGTCACATGCAGAATTGACCTTTTTTATTTAAGATACTGTTAGCCTGTAGATCCTCCTATTTGGTCTTGGTTTTGGTTCATATTTTTTCAGGGAGGGATGGAGGCAGCTGATGTTTAAAATACTTCTTTAATCCATGCCTGTCTTGCAAGCTGGCAGTGCTGAGTCTCCCTGCAGTGTTCACCTGGCAGGTTTTGGTGCTGCTCCTGGAGGGTGAGTGCAGTGCCCAGGAGCCTCAAGGTGCTCTCAGAGCCCTGTGTGCTGCAGCTTTGCCTTTTGCAGGGCTGGGCTGAGCTCTGTGCTCTGGCCTTTGTGGCACAGGCTGAGTGCCCAAGCACTGCCTAATGCCAGGCAGCCTCTCCAGCTCTCCTTGGAATGCCAGCCAGCTGCTTGGCAGGGACATCCAACCCTTCTGAGAACTGCATGGGTGTGAGGTGAGACACAGGATGGGCACAGCTCTGCTTCCCTTCCTGTCCCTCACTGTGCTCTCTGCTCCTTCAGCAGGCAAATTGAGGAGCCAGCTGTCACAGTGCTGCTGTTTTCTTGCAGCTTGAGCTGTCCAGCTGTGCCTCACTGTTGGAGAGGATCCCCTGGCAGCAGCATAATTTGCTTTTTTTGGGTAGGGTGGCCAAATTCTGGGAGTAATGGTGCCAGCAGGGTGTATCTGTATTGCTGCCTGTCGAGCACGTCCTTAGTGGTGCTGTCTGTGATGTGAAACCATCCCAGAATATGTCAGACTGTGGAAGAGACACATGTGGGGGCACCTTTGAGAAACCTTCCAGTACCTGAAGGCGACTGCAGGAAGGCTGGAGAGGGAGGTGTGACAAGGACATGCAGTGATGGGGCATGGGGGAAGGATTTCAAGCTGAAGAAGGGCAGAGTTAAGTTAGATATTCAAAAGAAATTTGTTACTGTGAGGGTGGGGAGGCCCTGGCACAGGCTGCCCAGAGAAGCTTTGGTTGCTCCATCCCTGGAAGTGTCCAGGGCCAGGTTGGACGGGGCTTGGAGCAGCCTGGAACAGTGAAAGGTGTCCCTGCTCATGGCAGGGGGATTGGAATGAGATGGTCTTTGAGGTCCCTCCCAACCTAAACCATTCTGGGATTCTCTGGTTCTGTTAAAAGTGACCTTTGTGAAGGTCCTGGTGAGCTTCTCATATCCAGCAACATCCTTGGGGTAACTCATGGAAGGGCCCCTGGCTGTCCTTGGTGGTGATTGGGTGACATCATTTCAAATGTCCCCAGTGACAGACAATTTAAAAGCTGTGCAGTATGTACAGAATGACTCACTCAGCAGGCCAGAGGGGCAGCTGAGATGTTCCCATCCTGGAGCCACCCCTCGTGGTCCTGCAGCCCTCAGGGGCAGCACAGCAATTCCAGAGGCACATTCCACTGAGGTCGTGCTCCTCCCAACAGCTCCAGGGTGACTTTGTGCATTCCCTCCTCCAAGCTCCTTGGGATGGCAGCAGTTCCACTTGTGGAAATGACCATGTGTGTGGTGGCAGCCTTTGAAGCACTGCTTCCTCCATCCCAACCTTGCTATGAGGCAACAGAAAAATGACTTCTTCTGTGAAGCTGTTACCAAAATCCTTCAAAATGATAAGGACAAAACCCCTCTAACACTGTCTTTTAATATTAGCAAGTAAGGCATTGCTTTATTCTTGGCCAGGAGGTGTGGGAGTGGCTGTCAAAATTCTGGCCTCTACACAGACATGGATACAAAACCTTTTCACTTATTTATACTTTGTTAGCAAACAAAAAAATTAATATTAATCCTTTCTGAATTACATCATTCTCATTAATTAGTATTCCATCTTCTATTGGTTATTAATTTGTTGCTGTTTATGTTAATTAGTCCATATTTTTAGTCCTTTTAGTAGCTTTTTTTATATGGACTTTCCAAGACATATACTGAGTCTTTGTTGCTATCTTCTTTATCTTCTGGTTTCTGTAAAATGACTTCTCCTAGGCTTTGCTAATTGAACCATATCAGAGTTAGCTTATCAAAATTTAAAATTTCAGTAATTTTCCCAAGCTGTGTTCCCCCAATAGCAGCTTATAACATAATGACACAATTTGCTAAATGCTGCCTGAAAGTGATTTAAGACTTTTAACACGGTTGCTTATCATTAATTAAAATGATTAATTAGAGGGGGTAATGAAACCATTAAAAAAATTAGAAAAATCATATCATTCCCAAGAAATCCTTTAAAATCTGGAGGAATAGGCACATAGCACATTCACAGCCTGAGGTCTGGGACATTTCTGGTCCAGGATGGTGAAGGACATTAGGCTGCCATTCCCTTGTGGGGCAGGGAAGCCAAGGTTGGCAGGGGATGGCACTGTGCTCTTTCCATACATGGATTTAGGTTTTCTCCTTGTTTAAAGCAAGGACTTGCAAACCTTTTGCTGTATTCAAGCACACAGTCCAAAGGTACATTCATCATTTAACAATTTAATGGTGAAGCCTTGACAGTTTAAGTGTACAAGTGAAGGGAATTTAGAGGAGGACCAAGTTTTTTAATTTTTTCTAATATTATTTAGTCTGAGCAGAAAGGTTTTCAGGCCAACAGCCCATCTTCACACTGGAAAAGAAGACTTAGATGTTGAAAACTTGTCAGTCTCTTTGCTTTCCCAGCCCCTTGGGCTCCTTGTTTGTATCTGTTGGTCTAATAAAAGGTATTACATCTCCTGAAAAATGTTTCCTTGCTAAACATTTAAACACATTGGTTTGGATTTGTCAAAACTGTCTGGACGAATTAGGCAGGTTTCCATAACACTCCTGAACGGCCTTTAAATCATGAAGATGGATTTTGGGAATGCTATCCAACTTTTTTTTAAGTGGGTGGTAAAGTAGTATGGACAGTACAGAGGCCTTTAATGTCTCAGTTGTTGAAAACTTGTCATTTTGAAGTCTAGGCAGTGTCTATTTAAACACTAGTCCTGCAGCAGATGTTTGCTTTGCTTTTTTCCCTGCTAACCCATCCAGGCTTTTTGGTTCCTGGAGCCTTTGCTGCATCATAACCTCATTTACCTGCAGCTCTCATTATGCATTTCTGCAGGAATCTTTGTTTAGTGCTGAGATCAAATGAACCCATCAAATTCTATTTTTCACAGAAAGCACACATTCCTGTCTTTGGGAAGCACTGAAATGTGGCTGTGGCCAGCAGCTCCTGATGTACCATGGCCACAGTTACTCTCCTTCTACAAGGGGCTGTGCCCCGATGAGCATTTGCTGCCAGCAGCCTCAGGAATGGCTCCAGAACAGACAGCTCAATAAAACAGCTCCCAAAATTCCAGGGACATGCTGCAAGGGATGGGAGTTCAGCCCCACCTGTCTGTGGGGTGAAGGGCTGTGCTGTGCTGGGGAGACCATCCTCTCCTTCAACATGTTCAGGTTCTGGACTACTGGTATTTTAGTGTTACCTGGGAAAACTTATTTTTCATCACTGTTTGTCAAATAGTTTCTGCAAGTGAACCCAGAAGTGGTTGCTGCTTTCAGGAAAATGAAACCAATAATGTTCCTGTTTCAAATCCTGACCTTTAAAACAAAAAGCATTTGGTCATACCCCACAACGTTCAGGGAAGGAGGAACATGGAAAGGTTACTGCAGCCCTGGGTTTGTTCCCTTCCAAAACTGCACCACAGGAGAATTAAAGGCACTGTGAGGAGCTGGTTCCTGCTCCTGCTTTTTTTATATTAACAAGCAATCTTTGTCAAAGTGACAGTGTACCAGAATCTGTGGTGCATGAGGCAGCTCAGCTGACTTTTTTTAAAAATCACATATTTTTTAACCTGCTGAATGCAGACCTGTATTAGCTGGGGTCAGGTTACCTGGTGCTCTGTGAAGATCTTGCTTTTCAAGCAGGCAGTGCTCTGCTTTTCATTACCATTGCTGACATTACTGCCTTTTAAAATTATTTTGGATCTTTGGCAGCCCATTGACAGCTCTCACTTTTTTTTCCCTTCCAGTGGGTAGTTCCAGGCTCACAGATAATGGTTGCTGTGGGTGTCTGCAGTGCAGGGCGGTGTGAAAGCAGGGTCTGAGTGGGAAGGTGTGAGAAACACTTGCTGGGAGCTTTCTTCCCAGAGTAAAGCTGTACCTGGGACCCGAGCCCAGGCATTTCAAGTCAGTCTGGGTATTGCTGTCCCACCATAAGGCAAAAACACCCCATGACTGCAGCAAGTTGCAGCATTTGAAGAAGCTGAAGGCGTCTGATTTTCCTCGTGCTGCTCATGCAGGCTCTTCAGAGGTTTCCAGCAGTAGGTTTGTCCTTGAAATGACATTTTTGCAAGAGTTGGGTTTAATTGTAGTTCTTCAGTACTCAGTTGATTTCTTCAGTCCCCAAACCTTAAAGGAGCACTCTTTAAACAGTCAGGAACATTTCTGTCCCATTGACTTCCCATTCCACACAAGCTTGCAAGTTAAATATGTAGGGTCTATAGACTTAGCCATTATCTATGAAGAAAACAGAAATTGGTAGATTGAATTCAGTGATGCTGAGTATCTTTCTGAAGGCAGAAAAGAACAAAATCTCCAAAAAGGTGCTCGTTTCTCTTTGGCATCTAATACAGAGCAGAGAGATTTTTCATGGGAACATGAGGACAAGGTCCTTTGGACTGTGCAGTCTTTCCTCTGAAATCATCTTGTATTTTTTGGGAGAGAACAGAGGACTTAGTCTTCACTTTCTGAACCTCTTGACCCAGAGGAATTTGGCCTCTCCCACTGCCTGCAGTGTCCAGTGGTGCTGCCATGGGGCTGGGGTGTCCCCATGGGGGGCTGGGGACAGTTCCCTGCTGCTCAGGCAGTTTCTCTTTCTGCTTGGATGGTTTTTTTATTTTTTGGGCCCCTGAACTTCGCAGGAAGGAGTGACTGTAGGAGTTCAGTGGAAATGGCAAATTTAATGGTTTCTAAAACTAGCAAGCATCTTATTTCTTCACATCCTACCCTCTGTGGAGGTTTCCTGCTGGTGCTGCTGATGACATTTATAGCTGTTGCTAACAGGGAAAGGGCAAAAAAAAAAAGGAGACTTGTTATTTTTGCTGTCATAGATGTAGTGAGGACATCAGCTTTAGGAAATTGGAACTGAAGAACTCTCTTATTAGCTATTACTCTTCCTGTTCTTTCCATGTATGCTCCCCCAAACTTCTTTGCAGTATTCTGCAATATGAGGCTTTTAAGAATTTGATTATTCACTTTAATCACAGCAACTGATTTACATTCTTTCCTCCTAAGAGCTAAAAATCTTACTTCTTTCCTTGAGCAAGCTGCTCTCACATCTCAAAGCCACCATACAACTCCAGAATTCTGATTGTTTCAAACCTGCCAGGAAAAATGAAACATTCCCCTTCTGTTGTAAATTGAAGGGAATAAGGTCTTCTGCTCCCTGGCCTGGTCTTTAATATTCAAATGGCTGCTAAAAGGATTTTTCCACTTCTGAGCTGTCTGTGCAGCGACCAGGAGCTCTGTGCTCTTCCCCCACTTGGGAGATATTCCAAATGTTTAAAATGGTTTGAGAATGAATGTAGAAGAAGCCTTGTAACAGACCAGTAGAGCAGGGAATAAATGTGTAATGTTTAGAAATGCAGCATTTGGTGCACAGTGGTTTTTGGGTTTTTTTTTCTCTTTTTTTATGAAAACAACACAAAAGACTGAGGAAAATTGGCAGGGAAAAGGAGACTGAAGATCACAGTTCCTGCGTGGAGTGGTGTTGAAATCTGCAGGCTCTCTTGAAATAATGAGCTTTTAAAGAGAGACCTACTCTAGACCTTCACTTTAAGATACAGTTTAACATCTGGTCTGACACCTTCCTCCTTTTTCATGTCTGTGGTGCTGAACTTTGTCTTTACTAATAATAATGCTGCAGAATTTGGAAAGAAATTCTTTCTTCCTGCCTCATTGCCTTGTAGTTTGCGTGGTTTGGTTAAGATAACCATGTTTTGTTGTGTTGCTGGTGTTTATTTCCAAGAAGCTGTATAGAAAGGAGTTCAGTTCTGGACACTTGTAAAATCTAGGTAGGTTTGGGTACTCTCTTGAGAATATGTCATGGGGAAGGAAGTGGTTCTGGTTTTGAGTTCACCCTTTCACCCAGACAGCACAAGTTCCTTTGGGGTCTCAAGCTTACTCTTTTTTTCTCTTTCTCAAATTGGAATTAGTGCATTACAAGGGCAAACTGCTTCTTTCCCCCTGTCATGTCTTCCAGAGCCCTTGCTTTGTTCATGCTTTAAATATTAATATCAGGATTAATTCCTATGGTAACACCATGAAAGTCTTCCTTTGGTAATTACTGAAGGTAACACTTCTAGTTTTCTCACTGTGCTGCTCCTGAACCTCTCCCTAATCCCCTTTGACTCAGACTGAAGGTTTCTACTGAGACCCTACCAGGATGAAAAAGAGGGGGGAAGGAGTGACCCAGCTTTAAAATTTGGTTCTTGCCAGTTTTGAGCCCAAATCATTTCAGCATGACAAAGGAGGAATGATCTATTTTGCTGTGTGGTCACAGAAGAATAAAATTCTGTGTTTGAGCTTTAAATGGATTTGCTGGCATGCACTTACAAGATGTTAAGTCTTTGACAGAGGCAGCTTTTATTGAAAGGAAAAGGAGGGATGTGGTAGTTTGTTTGGCTTCCCTTCACAATTAAGTTTTGGTAAAATTAATTTGATTCCCCCCTCCCCTTTTGATTTTGTTACACGTGCACTGAGATATCAAATAACAGGCGTGTGCAATTCAGCTTCACCTTTGGGAGAGCAGCTTTTGGCTTGGCTGTGTTGGTCAGCTCTGCACTCTGGGGGAAGGAGCTGAGCATCCCTTAAAGTTGTGGCAGCTTGTGATTTTAACTCTTTCATGCCCAGAAACTGGGAAGTCTCGGGAAAGAAATGCTGCTGAGCTGTTCTCTGCATCTCTGGCACCTCTGTCACCAGGGCCAGCACGGTGCTGTGCCCTGTGTGTGTCCTACTTCCTGGGGAAATGGAAGGACTTGAATTTTTAATCACAGTGATACAATTTGTCTTACTTGCAGAGATCAAAAGGTTGTAATCATCTCCAGGAGAGAGAATGCAAATTTGAAGTGAGACAATTTTAAGGCTGTTTGAGGGGATTTTTTAATGTGCTGTCTCAAGCTTTGATTTGACTGGCCTGCCCTTTGTTACCTTCCAGTTGCCTTTTAAGCCTGCAAACAGTAATTGCTGTGCTAACACTGTCATTACATGTTGTTTTACAGAGTTATTTCCTCGTGTGCTCTTCCTTCAGTGCTTCAAAGCTCATTTAATTACATCAATTACAACGTTACACTGATTTTTTGATCCATATCTGATCTGAACTTTGTGCTTGTCTTGCCCCAAGAAAAGGACCTTTCAGGTGTCACAGTGGTGGCATTTTGTGACAGCTCAATGCAGATGGGTGAGGCTCTGGGGGTTTGCCACGGGCTAGGTGAGTCAGCTGTTTGCATGTGGATTTTCTGGCTGTGGGAGTGCAAATACAGACTGGGGTGGGGGGAATTGGTGTGAAAGGAGTCTTGTAACTTCACTGAGTTCACACAGGTCGTGGGGCACTGACTGACTGGTGGGCAGAGAGTTCCATGTGAGATGTCACTCTGTCCTGGCAAGGCTGGGCAGCAGCATCCTGGGGTGCTTTGGGCAGAGCCAGCAGGTCTGAGGGAGGTGAATTTCTCTCTGCTCAGCCCTGCTGAGGCACATCTGGAGTGCTGGCTCCCCAGTACCAGTGAGACACAGCCATACTGGGGTCCAGTGGCACACCTTGAGAAGGGTGGGAGAGGACTGCAGTGTCTGAGGCGTGGGGAGAAGTGGGGCTGCTCAGCCTGGACTCAGGAGGCTCAGGGAAATCTCTCACCACATATAAATCTCAGTAGTCTCAGGGCCTGGGGGAGAGGCAGTGGGTCCAAAGTGGGATCCAGGAAATGACATTTAGATACGGAATAGAACTCTGTCACTACAGGGATGGTCAGTCATGGCAGCCAGGTGTGCTGGGAGGCTGTGGAGCCTCCAGCCCTGGGGACAGTCACACCCAGCTGAGCAGGGTCCTGAGTGACCAACCCACATAAGCTGCCCTCCTTTGTGCAGAGTGGTGGGACCTGATGGTCTCTAGAGATCCCTGACTCATTCTGTTACACTTTATTGCAGCTTCATAAGTGGATTTTGGGCTGGTGTTGGCTGTTGGGGAATTTGCAATCCTTGTGCAATTGGTGGCTGCCTGTTGGATGTGCCAGTGCAACTCCAGTTGCAATTGCTCACATGTATCAGAGAGAAGGAGGCCAAGCTGCTTGCTCATAAAATATTTGAGACTTGGGGCTGTTGGCTGCAAATTGGGCAATGCATTCAAATTGGGGTTGTGTGTGGTAAACCTCTCTCTGTGTAATACAAGGGTAGGGAACCTTTTCATTGCTACTGGCCCAGTAAATGTTTTCAGCACTTTTAACAGGCCACATCTTGACACGCACTTGTTACTGTCTGTATTGTGCTATGCATAATAAACTAGAACAAATAATATGGCTGAGAGCCATATGTTCCCTGCCATTGGCTTACTAGGGCAGAGATTTTCAGAAGAGATTGAAACCTTTGCCTTCCTTGTACATGTTGCCTTGCTCAGTCATCCCTGCTCGTGCCAAGTAAAACTGCTCTTGTTCTTGGGGCTTGTGGTCTTAAGGTGGAGGCTGAGGCCTTAAAAGTTACAGGTCTGTCACTCTTTCAGCCCTGTAGCACACACAATTTTTCCCCATTAGGCTGAGCATTTGCATGTTCTGCACTGACACACCTCATCCATGTCAGCACAAGGACACTGAGTGTTTGCAGGGGAGAGACCCCAAGCCCACCTTCATTAATTTTAGCTGTTGCCTCAAATGCATTCATTTGCAACTAGAGCAGTATCCAGGAGGTCATCCTGCCATCCAGGCAGAATTACAGCCTGCAGTAAATAGGGCTGATTGTGGGAACTGCTTTTCTTGTAAGAAGACATCAGGATAGCAAACAGCTTGATGGGTGACTTTCCTTTTTGGCCTCCTGCAGTGCTTTGAATGCCTGGGTGGCCACTTGCACTGTCAGCATCTTCCTTTTCTTTTTTAAGAAAAAGGGGGGTAAAAGGAACTTTTACCAGCTGTTGGTTCAAGGAGCCATAAATAAGCACAGAGCACTGACATGGAGATGTGGTGGTGCCTGGACCTGGTGCATGGGAGCCCTCAGAGTGACATCCTGAGGGCCCTGGGGGAGCTGGAAGTGAAAGCACATCCCTTTGGGGCACCCATCCAGCACACTCTGCCCCTGTGGGGAGCTGCACCTGTGCTGGGCTGGCACTGGGATTTTGCCTTCAGTGCTGGAGCATTCCCAGCACAGTGCCCTCCCTGGAGGGCAGGATGGTGCAGGGCCAGGGCTGCAGACCTGCAGCTCCCAGCACAGCCTGCCTTGGAGCTGAGCCTGCTCTGAGAGCATGGGAGAAGCTGCAGGGAAGAGCAGACAGGCATCTCTGCTTGCTGGAGGAGGAGGAGAGGTGTGTTCTCCACCTCCATCCCTTCTGCAGTGCTTCCTCTCCAGCTGTTTTGGGAGGGCTGGTTCTCCTGTAGGATGTCAGCTGAAGGGGTTGAGCTGGGCTGTGGTGTAGGATGAAGCTGAACCATCCTTGTAATGGATGCAATAATATTGACTTTGCTTTCTCCTTCTGCAGCTTCACTTGACACATGAATTATTAACCATTTAAAAGGAAAATCCAAGCCCTCCCCCCCTTCCATGTTTTAGATTAGTTTAGTTTCACCTTTCTCAGCAGGTGAACTAGCCCATGAGAGCAAAGGGGCTGAGGTGGTGCCTGGTCCTGGCTGTGTGAAGCAACCATAGAAGGAAGATCTGAGGTGGAACAGCAGCTCTTCACATCCCTCTTAAGGTGAACAGCTGTTCTGAAAGAAGTTCAGTTCTTTATTTTCTTAAATTAATGCAGAAAATAAGGAAGACCAGGGTTTCACTTGCCAAATCTGATCATTTCAGTGTTTTTCCAGGATGCCATGCTTTGTCTTCTGTTGATTAAATGCCTATTTATAGGGGAGGAAAAAAACCCATTATGGATTAAACTGCCTTGCTTTTTCTCTGATTACGTAAATGCCAGTGTGTATATAGTCTAAAAGTAAAAATGTTCCAAACTGAATTGTTTATAACCCTTAGGCTTTAAATATATTTAATACCCTTACAGTTGGTTTTAAGCAAGAAACAGCACTGGTTCAGGGCAAGACTTGCTGGTATTGTCATGTTACTTTTACATCTTTAGTGACTGCCCACTGATAAATTTTACATCATCTATACCTTCAAGTCAGGAAAATGCTGTTACCCAGATTTTTGTGCATTTGTCTGTGTGCATATCTATCACTTCTTAAATAAGGAAAGCAGATGACAGGAGAAGTGCTTCAGTCTGGTGTCACAGATATCACAGATAGGGAGAAACTGCAGTGGGTTTAGCAGAAGGCCACCAAGATGACCAGAGTCCCATGAGCCACAGGTGCCCTCCAAGGACAAGGTGAGGGAGCTGCAGAGTCCTCAAAGAGCCCTCTTTGAGGGGCAGATGTGAACATGATGGAACCAAGCTCTCAGTGAGTTTGGGCCACATGATGAAGCTCCTGGGGTTCAAGGCTGTGCCAGTAGCCCCAGTTCCATCAGGAGCCTTCAGAGGTCCTTGGTGATCAGAGCTCCATGAACCCTGTGAGGAGCTCACTCAGACCTCAGGGCAGAGTGTGCAACAGCTGTCTACCACTGTGGTCTTGAAGCAAACAAAACCTGATCTGGCAAGCCTGAATGTGGCTTTGTTCTGATGTCTTCTGAGTGACTAATGCATTGAGGAGGTGGGAGGGAGGGAGGCAGGGACAGGGAACATCTGGGTTGTCACTGAGTGGCCAAAATTGCCTCCAAGCCGGTGTTGGGTTTGGCCACTTGCACCTCCTTAATGTGGCTCTGGTTGTGGTGGGTCTGATGTTGCATTTTGTTGAAGACTGGATTGTGGTGAGCCTTTTGAGGATAGCTAGGCTGGATTTTCTCATTCTGATCTGGAAGAATGTTGCTCAGGGGGGGCTCTGAAACAAGACATGTTTCCTGGGCTCGTCTGCAATGGGGACAGCTTTAGATGTTGTTGTCTGCACTGAATTTTTAGGCAGGAGGTGGCGAGGAAGTGAAACAGATCTTCTTGTCACAAGCAGCACAGACACTCCATTGCAGTCCTGGCAAGAATTGCTGCCTTGTGAGTGACACTCAGTGTGACTCTCTGTACTGCTGCTGGGCAAAGTCTCCTAGTGTGTCAGGTTAACACCTGGCAGGTTTTTAGGTGAGCATTTCTCCCATGAGCATTTCTCAGCACCCAGCAATGCATGGGGGTCAAGAAAGTGTCTGCTAAGGATGTGGTTTTGCCCTGTCACAATATTGCTTGAGGCAGAATAGTTTCATTTAGGGTTTATCAGCTGATGTCAAGATATCTGGGGTCTGGCTGCTTTCATGGACCAGCTGCACCTTGTTAAGACACACTGACAGCTCCTTCTCCCCTTTTGGCTTGTGGGGTAAACTCTTCCCTCACAGGATATGACAAATTTACATTGACTCAGTCTGATTTTGTCATACTCTGTGGGAAGCAGTGGGCCCAGAACAGATCCTGCTTCTCTTGAGATTTTACAGCAAAGATGTGTAAATCTCTTTTGTAGCATTTCCACTGCTTGCTGTGGCCCTGGCTGTGTCATCTTGGACTCCTGGCCTTGTCTTGGGTTTTCAATATTAAAACAATAAGCTGACTTTAAACTGAATGTTTCTGGGGAGGTAAGATGATGCAAAATTAGTGTACATCTCACAGTAATTAAAGGTGAAGTTGTGCTTGAAAATACACTGTTCAGAGGCACTGTGACTGCAGGAAAGCAGAGCTTGGAGGCTTGCCACACTGCTTCACTGAGCAGTGGTGGTAAATGTCCACATGCTGTCCAGTCTGGTGCTGATGGCTTAATTTAAGGCTCTGCAAATGCTTGTAAGACCTTCCTGAATGTGAAATGACACAGTGGAGCAACGTTGGCAGTGCTATTCTGCTTTGGCTTATTTTTGACTGGTTGGCTTAAACTGTCCTATCCACTGTCGTGGCTTTTCATGATTCATTTTTAGAAAGTGCAAGCGTGGAAAGCTGTCTGCCTGGCTTACTTTGCTGATGATGTCCAAGATTTTCAGTAGCTTAGATATGACCACGGTCTTTCCTTCCTTCTGTCTGAAGGATGGCCGCCAGATTGAGGAGCAGCATCATCCCACTGACGCACATCCAGGGAAATCCGGGAGCTGTCTGCTGGAACAGCTGCTGGCTTTTTTTTTTTTTTTTTTTTTTTTAAAGGAAACCAGGAAAAAAAATCAGGGAAAAAAAAAAATCCCAGGACAAAATTGAGCAACAGTGTGAGATACTTGAGCCACCGGTGCACAGACTGATTGTCTCCGCCGCCGGCGGAATCAGACATTTGATAAGCAAGTTGGAGCAGCACTTGGGAATTTTGAATAGGGTTGGGATGTCCTAGTTTGTCAGGAGTCTTCTCAGGGTTGAGCCTGTGGGCAGATTATTCAGAATAATGATTATTCAGAATTTGAAACTTGCAAATCAGGGAGGAAGAGAAGGATACGTACTGAGGAGCTGAATTTTTTATTATTTTTAAGTGGAAAAATTCAAGTCAGCATGCTTGTAATTGCACATGGTCCATCTTAATGTGTTTTCATCAGCTCATGTTGCTGCAGAGTTATATCCATGCAGAGAAACCTCTTTATCACACCACTTTGCCCAGAAGAAAGGGTTGAGTGGCTGATCTAGTTCCTGTTAAAATCCCTTTGCTGTGTTTCTGGGGAGCAGCCAGGCAGCAGAGAGCCCAGAATGATGTGAGAGCAGCAGTGAGAGCCTTTGCAATGCCGGGGTGAGGGAAAGAGGGCTTGTGAAGTGAGTGATGAAATCAGCCACTAGCACTGGACTTGCTAAAAGCAGGAAAAAAAAGAAGTCATTCCCTTCTCCTTAACCTCTTATTTCTGTCTCCTCCATCAGCCCTGCTTAATTATTGCTAATGAGTATCAGGGAATTTAAATGGGGGAATTTCACAGAGTCTGTAATGAAATCAGCAGTTGGACAATAGAGGAATAAAATCTCTAATTACCCAGACTGGGAGCTCAGCTGTGGTAGTATGGCTGTGTATTCAGCAGTGTTACATTTGAGATTACGTGTCCTTCTGGACAGATCTTTAGCTTAACTGGCTCTGTGGGAGGTGACAGGAATCAAGCCAGAATCCTATAATATGCAGAATAAGTCATGCTAGGAATTGCACATGCAGCTTCTGTTTTAAAGGGGCATTTTGTGAAGCATTTTGGGGATGGGAATGTTTGGATTGGTTGTCAGTGAGGAAATAACGTAGCAGAGAATGTCACTGGGGTGATGGTAGAGACACGTATATAAAACACTGCAAGTGTGTAAAATACAGCTTGTAGGGGTGTTCTAGCATGTGTGGTTTGAAAGGTTTATGGTCCTGGAAGCTGCATCTCTGCACTTCTTCCAGTAAAAACTCACTCAGGTGAGTAGTCTAGACAGAGGTGACGGAGGATTTCCCTCTGAACAGGAACCCAGGAGAAACTGGAAGCTGGAGTGAGTCTAATGGGAGAGGACAGGGCTTGGGACTCTGCTTATTTCTTTTTTTGTTTTTTATACTGTAGTTAGCCAGTGGTCTGTCCAAAAACAGTTGGCTGTGTTAATTCTCCCTAAGTGAAAGCTTTACATGGGTGTAACTCTTTCTTTTCTTTGGCAGCCAGAGCATTTTTATTTCCAAAACCAGAAAAGTCTGGGTTTTTTTCTTTCAGTGACACTTCTAGGTAATGGAGCTTCAGCTAACCCAGCACTTACCAACATTTTAAATTAAATTAAAAAGAAAAACTGGGGGAAAAGGGACACAAGTGCACACTGGGAAAGTGGGACAAGGGCAGTGCTGCAGCTGGCTGCTCAGATGGATAGCATGGAAAGGCCATGACATGGTGGGGATGTCGTCATAATGTTTGGGAAAAAAACATGTTTTAAAGCTTCCAAGGACAAGCTTTTAATGGAGCACCTATTAACCCCTAAACCTTGTTGCTGCAGCATGCTGATCTCCCAGAGATCTCCACAGGGTTAGGAAGGATTATGGCCAGATATCAATATTGGCCTTGGCAGCCATGCTACAACAAAAAATGTGCATCAGTTGTGAGTTTTCCTGGGCCAGGCAGAGAATTAAGTGGCCTTAGCAGTGACCATTCCAGCACAGAGATGATGCAGAGTGGAAGTGACCATTCTTGGGAACCCTGGACCCAAGTAGGTCTGGACCTGTCTGCTGCTTGATGCTGCAGGTGGGACTGTGCTGTTGATCCCAGTGTCTGCCAGAAGATGGGAAGCAAGTTTAGGACACAGAAAAGGAAGTTGAGGTCAAAGAAAAACAATTTTAGTACACAGAGTCATGGGTTGAGTTGGAGGGGACAGCAATGACCATCCCCTTCCAGTCCTGCTGCTATGGGCAGGGTCACCTTCCCCTGGACCAGGCTGCTCAAATGGGGGAATTAAGGGGCATCACTGGAGCTGCTGGTTCAGTGTGAGCTCGTGTTGGACACAGAGATCCCACAGAAAGCAGAGCTCAGCTGAGGAGGGGGCAGGTGCCTGTCCTGTCACTGCCTGCATGGGGGGAAAATCCTTCATGTGAGCTCTTCCTCACTCTTCCCCCTTGATTTTTCTCTGAGAGCTCTCCTGGGTCTCAAGAGACTTTGATACTAAATCAGCTCTTCAGATCATGTCTTTTCTCCTTTACAGGTGTTGTGGTTTAGCCCCAGCCCCACAGAGCTCCTGGCTCACTCCCCCATGGTGGGACAGAGGGAGTGTTGGAACAGTAAAAATGAGAAAACTCTAAGGGTTGAGATAAAGGCAGTTCAATAGGTGAAGCAAATGCACACAAAGCAAAACAAAGGATTCATTCCCCACTTCCTATTGCATGCTGGTGTTCAGCCATCCCCAGGAAAGCTGGGCTCCATCATGCCAAACAGTGACTTGGGAAACAAATGCCATTGCTCTGAGCATCCCCTCCTTCTTCCCTCAGCCCTGCATGCTCAGCATGATTCCATATGGTCTGGAATATCCCTTGGGTCAGCTGAGGTCACTGTCACAGCTGTGTCACCTCCCAGCTCCTTGTGCCCCCCCCCTGCCTCTTCATTGCTGGGATGAGGAGCAGAAGGGTCCATGAATCTCCTGAAAGCACCTCTCAATAACTGAAACATCCCAATCCAGAGCAGCCCAGTACCAGCCATTATGAAGAAAACTAACTCTATCCCAGCCCAAGCCAGCACACCAGGATGTCTGGCAAGGATTTTGTCTCCTTTCAGTCATGCTGCTGAGGCTCCTGCATCAAATCTTTCCTGGCACCTTCCTCGCAGTGTAGCTGGAGACTTTGCACAGGTTTATGGATCCCTACCCAGACTTCCAGAACCTGGCAGTCTTCTCCTCAGCTGTGTGGTGAGAAAACCTGGAGTGGGGAGGCAGAGCCAGAGCTGCAGATCTCTTCTGAGCAGCTGTCTGCATCCCAGGGGGGGGACAGGTTGGTCTAGCCTGTAAAAATAAGTTTGTGCCAGCTCTGTAGGGAGTGAAGTGTCTGGGTGTGCAAGCTCTCACATGGAACAGCTGACACAAAATGTGAGCTGCATTTCTCCTGTCCCCCAGTCCAAAAACATCCTCTGGGCTCAGCAGGATGCTTCCTTCTAAAAGGGGACTGAGCGTTTGAATGCGACTTCACAGTGACAGGGAGGGAGGTGATGTGGGCTCTGTGTGTTCAGCATGGTGCTCCTGTGATCTTTTTTGTACTTTTTTATAGTACCTGGAGATTTATATTTTTTTAGTGCAGGGACCATTTCCCATCCTTGATGTCCTTGGGAGCAGCAGTGGTTCCCTGCAGGGGCTCAGCTCCTTTTGGAGCTCCTTCTGCCAGGGCTGTTGTGTGTGGTCGGCGGGTCTGAGATCTGGGAGCTGAAGGAAGTGAAGATTGTTTTTGGGAGTTGAAATACTTGAGGAGAAGTAATTGACCATAATCTGAGAGCAGATCTAGCTATGCAGAGGACAGCTCATCACCATGTTCACAGTAACGGGCTTGTGAACGGAAATGGAGCTGATGGATGTTTTCTAATTATTCCCTTGTGTTGCAAATGTTAGAGAGCCAGCTTGAGATCTCTGCCCAGAATTCAGAGCCTTAATTTGTTTGACCTTTCCACTGCTGCAGACACAAGGCTCTATGAATTGCAGTCATCTTCATTAATTTCTCTATTGTTCTGGGGATGCAAATGAGGGTGTTCTTCAGCAGATACTGTGTGGAAGATGGAGATACAGCTCAGTGTTGGGCAGCACTTCTGTGTGTTTCAGGGGGATGGGCCATGCCTTAGTGGAGGGTGATCTTCCAGACAGGTCGAGGTAGCTGTAGCTGGAGTTCTGTTTAAATCCACTGATGCAGGAGAGGCTTCTCTCCCTGTCCATATCTTTCTTAGAAGTAACCAGCTATAGCCTTTGTAGACATTCATTTTTGACAAAGAATGGTACATTTCAGATAACATATCTCAAGGATGTATAATGCTCCAGTATCATCCTCTTGGCTTGAAAATATTATTCCAACTAATCAGCCTAAAACCCCTTTGAAAGCACATGTGTGTTTTCCACTACTTTATCAGGGAGACTTTTTAGGCTGGTTTGCTGTCATGTTTTAATGGCCAAAAGATAGAGCTGCCAGGCATCTGCTGGTTCAGATGGATGTCCTGGTACCAAATGTGTGTGTCTGTGAATCACCAGTGGGTGCAGCAGTAATTTTTGGTAAGTAGGAGGCAGACAAAATTGCTGGTTATGATTTGAAGTCTTGCCCACAGCAGAGAAAGCAAAAGGGATGAATTAGAGACAGGAATAGTAGCACAGCCTTTTTTTCTTTTTGTGTGCAGGAAACCTCAGAGCATATAATAAACTATTGCCATTTTGATTACCAAAAAAGAAAAAAAAACCCACCCCAAAAAACTGAAAGCAAAGATAAAATAAGAAAAACCTCAAACTTAATGGGTTTGCCAGTAATAAAAATACAGCCCGGAACAAAAGGCTGCAGAGTGTTTTTTTATATCTTGTATTCAGTATGCTGGATTGAAAAGAAATTGGCAAAAGTGTATTTTTAAAGTCCCCACCTCACTGTAGTTTCTCCCAGGAGGAGGAGTTGCCTTCGTGGCAGCCAGCAGGAACAGTGGCGAGTATGGGAAAAGACATAATTAGGGGAGCATTAATTGCTCTTATCAGAGGATTTATTTTACATCAGCCCTTTACTTCAGGCTGCCCCACCAGAGTTCAGTGCACTCTGCAGTGATGTCTCTTTTAGTCCTCTTTTAGAGCCATGCAGGGACTCTCCCAAATCCAGAGCTGCTTTTTGACTTCAGTGAACAAAGAGCCATTAAATTACACAAACACAAAGCTCCTTCGGGCTGTTCTGCCCGGTGGGACTTGTTTGAATCCTTATAAATACATTGAACTGACGTTGGCACTTTAAGTAAAGCCTTTCATGTCCTTTCTATATAATGAGTATAGCCCTGGCCACAGCCTGTAATCTGCTTCCTTCTCTCATCCCTTCCCTCCGCTTCCCCCGGTTCTGCTGCTTCTCATTGAGGGAGGCTCATCCTGCTGTCTGCTCAGCTTCCCCACATCTCTGCACAGCTCAGGCATCCTGTGCTCCTGGCAGCTCTTCTGACAGGGGTAAAAATTGGTACAGAATGCTGGTTTTCTCTGGACACAAATCAGGCTGCATTTTAAAGACAATCTGCTGAGTTTTGGTGCATTGCACTGATACATTTTCTCACTGTCTCAGTGAGCCCAAAAAGTTACTTGTCCTCTTGCTGTGGGTGTGGGAACATAGCACCTTTCTAGCACTGCTGGGATGTGGTGGGACACGGGGAAAAAGCTAAAATTCTGAGTCAGCATTCCCTCTCTGCTGCTCTTTTAGACTCAAACCAGGAGTTTTTTTGGTCTCCAGCACTGACAAAAGTCAGAGGATCCAGCTGTACTGCACAGCAAAGTGCCTTTTCAGGGATATCTGGCCCAGCTGCTGTGCTCCACCCAGGGTAATAGTCTAAGCAAAGCAAAACCTACTTAATCCCAAGTCACTTTTTGTGCCCGCAGCTTAGCTCTGACTTCCTGCTGTGCAGTACTGATCCTTCAGGGGAGGCGGGGATTGCTGCCGCCGGTGTGCTTACCGCAGCGCTGTCAAACGCGCAGCCGGTGTCCCGCGGCTCGGGGCGTCCCCTGTCCACGTTGATGGGGAGGCGGCCGTGCTCCGCGCCGGTTCCTGGCAGCGTTCGGGGCTGGCTCAGCACAGCCCTTGGCAATGGGTTTTCCACGAGGTGCAGCGCACGGCGGTGGCCGGGGCGCGGCCGCTGCTGCTGCGGGATTTGGAGGCGGCGTTGGCAGAGGCGCTGCGGATCCTGGGCCCGCTCTGCCTGCCCGGAGCGCGCACAGGCCTGGGGGAGCCGGGGCCGCAGCCGGGGCAGCTCGCACCCCCCGACTGGCTGGTGTCATCTCGCCTCTCTCTGGCTGCTCAGTTTCTCCCAGGTGTGCCCCTATTAACTCAAGAATTTCAGCCTAATCCAATTTTGCTCCGGAGGGACAAGGGAAAGGTTAATTCCTGATCGTTTCCACAGACAGGTGATTGATTAGGGGAGAGATGCTTAAGTGGTCCTAAGAGAGGCGTACCCCACATGCAGCAGGAGAGGCTCTGGGGAAGGATTTAGTCTCCCATCTGTGCTGGGAGAGGAATTGGTCCTGACACCAGCTCTGGTGACCCACAGTGACCTTCACCATGGAAAACGAGACAGACATCTTTGAAAAATGTCTGTATCTTACCTGGGACTTGGTATGGTAGGAGATGCTGAGCAACTGCTCAGAGCCAAGCCCATGTGTCCCTGACCTTTTCCACTCATATCTTTTGCTACCAGAACTATATTTAACACCAAACCTTCCCTGATCCTGGTGGAGTCTTCTGAAGCTCTGAAATAAAAGTTCATTGATACAGGAATATGAGTGGTAGGGACAAGTGGAGAAAGATAAAGACAGTTTTGTAAGGTAATGAGCTATATGGATAATTTTAGGGGTTCTGGTCCAAACAGGATGGTCAGTCACATGCAAGGCAAATGAGATGCTCTGTGCAACAGCTTTCAGAAACTTTATTTAAATACATATTAAAAAAAAAATAGGCTTTAATCTGATTTTTAGGACAGAGCATTTTGGCAGTAGTATATAATCTTGCCAATTTTGTTCATTTTGGTGAAGGTGTTCAAAAGTTCAGCCACTTTGATAGCGTGATGTTCCTGTTTTCAGCTCTCAGATCTTCTTACACCTTTAAATCAATAATGGAAACCCATTTCCATATTGTCAGATAGTAACTATCCACACCTAGTGGTCAAATTTGGGCTTTCTTTTTAAGTGCCTTTTATACCTTGTCACTCCTGCTTTATCTGTCATAAAACCTCCAATGGCCAGTGCATGTGGTGACAATTCTGTGCCAAGCACTGGAGTAAATGTTGGTCTGTAGAACTTGCTTTTTGAATGTGCTTTGCCCAATGGAAGTAGGTGTCGACACCTATTTCAGTTCTTGTTAGAGTTTTTGTCTTGACTATTTTGCCATCTGCCACTGCTGTCCTTGGTGTAGCAGAGGCTGATTTTGCTCTCCAGGTTTGTTCTGAGGTGGAAAAAGTGGCACATTCCTGCTGCTGAGCCCATGGAACAGTGACACACAGCAGCATTTCTCTGCCGTGTGGTCCAGAGAGCATTTCAAATGGAATAAATCCTGCAAAAAACCCACACCAAAACACTTTTCAGACTGGGTAAGTATTAATGGCAGTCTGACATGAGTTTCTTGCCAGAGGGTCATCTCTAGCTTTAGCCACCGTGGAGGAGGATCTGTAAGAGGTTTCTAAGCCAAAATCTGTGAGGCTCTTTGTCTCCTTAGTGGGGGAAGGAACTGATGGTCCCATCTCCAAATGATGTTTAGTATGCTCCCTGTTTAAGCCATCGATCCAGGAACAGAAAGTCCATGTTCCCAGATCTTTTAGAAGAGTCACTCTTGCAGGATAAGGTTGCCAAGTCTCCCAGGACTTTAATTATCATGCTGTAATTCCATCTGCAACCTTAACAGAGACGATGTCGTGAGTGGTGATCTGCTTTCGTCCTCCTTTTGCATACCACGGGCTGATACATGAATGTTTGCATTTTTGGCATTCTTGACTTTCAGGTTTTTCTCTTAAAATAAGAAGAGAGACTGCATGAAAGTCAAAAGAAGTACAGTCAGTCGTCAATGCAGTCAAGGTAGAATTTGCACAGCTGCCAAAATGAGGTTCAGATATTTTACTGGGTGACACAAAATAAATGTTTAATTCATAGTGCGTAACACTTTAAATAAATATCACTTGGCCACCCTCTAATGAGGATATGCTTGACCATTGACACCTCGTATTCTGGCTGTAGTTTCTCTCATTGGTTTTTATGACAGTCTGTACATGTTTTAGAAAAAACAACATTGAAAATACAATTCATTCAATCTCGTCTAAAATGGGTCTTCAGTTTTGTAACGTCGTGTTTGAAACCCTACATTTAAATTGCTGCTTGCAGACAACCTTCAGGATGCAAACTGGGCTTAAAGCTGACTTTTATGGAGAATAAACTGCAATGTCATATACTAGGTGATGGCAGCATACAGCTACTGTCTGCTTTTGACTAAAGACCTAAAAATTTCTCCTCCATTTTTGCCTTCTTAAGAGCCATTTTCTTATTCCCTGTGTTCCATGCCATGCTGGACCCATCTTCATGCAGGTTTCCTCAAGGTTTAGCCTGTGCTTGACGAGGGGACCATTTGTGAGCCTGGCTGCACAAAAGAAGCAGAAGTTTGGTTAGTAGTTATTCTTTCTCAGTGCTTTTTGGTGCGTAACCAGAGCTGTTTCTTGGACAAACCAGCCAAAGAGTAAAGAGGAAGGGAAAATCTCTGGGAATAATGGAGTGGCTGGAGGAGGGCTCCCCCTGCTCCTGGTTGTAACAGGTGGGAGAGTGAAGGGAGTAGAAGGAAAACATAACCACAGCCATTGTAAATACGGATTTCCTAGGTAAACAGGGATTTGTGGAGCACAAATCTCATCCACTGCAGTGAGTTATTTGTTGCAGGTGTAGCGAGTCCCTTCTGCTCTGTCCACAGCTGCTGTTTCTCACCAGGATTTTGTCCTTCTCCTAAGTGTTGAGCGTCTCTGATTTGGGGCAGCCTTAGTGCTTAAGGTATTATCACATTAGCACTGTGCTGTTCTTTCTGGGAAAGTAGGAAGTTAAATGAAGGTAGGAAGAAATTAGGGTAAAATGAAGGCAGCTCTTGACCACTGCTGAGAGCTCGGTGGGGCCGTGGGCTCCGGCGGCTTCTCAAATCAGCTCCCCCTGGTTTTTGTCAGCAGTGAGACCCAGATGGTGCTGATAAACCTTTGGCTATTTCAGTTTTGCTGAGGAGGGCTTGGCAGGAGATCACACACCTCTCCCAGCATCTTCCCAGACTGCCTCAGCAAAGGGGCTGCAGCTCTTCCAGGACGTTCTTGGATGGAAAGCTCTGCCTGTTCTGCCCAGGAAAGCTGCTCCAGAAGCTCACTAGCTCCACTCTCCTGTCTTCAGGCACGGCTCCTCCTGCTGCTTGTGTCGCTGCCAGGACTCAAACATCAGGGAAACCAGAATGTTTGCACTGTGAGCTAATCTACTCTTTAAAGATGTTAGATAATGTAATAAAATAGCTCAGCGGTGCATTGCAATTACCTTTCACATTTCGTCATGCTTCGAAAATTTTTGTCTTCTGAAACTAGGACTATATTTTTAGTACAGTGCAATCAAAAATGTCTGGCCAAGAACCTGATATAGTACCTAGGAAAATGGAAATATTCCTTTAAATGTCTTCCAGAGCTGTGGTTTCCGCTGAGTATTAAACTCCATTTGTTATGTCCTGATTACATACTTTGGTCTGGGTGATATATGGCTTGGTTTTATGATTCCATATATATGGACAGTTTGATCTCTTCCTTGTATTTTTAATAACAGAAAGCAAAACGTAGGCTTTTATTTTAGCATGATGTAAGCATAATTATTTAGTGGGCAAGAGAATCAAGATTACATTCTTTTGCTTGCCACTGAGGCTTACAGATTTATTATTGTTTTGTTTTTTTCTTCATGGTTATGGCCAAAAGATTCATGCTATTAAAACCTAAACCGTTATGTCAGGGTAATGGTTTCTATAACTTGGAAGTGAAGAAAGAAACCAAATCTAGAGTTGGCTAAGTCACCACTGAGTTTGGAGTGGATTTGACATTTGGATTTGATATCATTCAGTAGTGGCATGAATTAGTGCAAGTCTTACAAACCTGCATCATGATTCACAAAGTTCATTCCTCCTGGCATTCTGCAGCATTCAGGGCACAAATTATTAGCAGTGGTGTTGATTACTCTCATAAACAACAACCTCTTGCTGTCATCTGCTCTTTTCCAGCCTCCAGCATTTCTCTTTCCCTGTAAGGGAATTTCCAGGCTGGCATTTCTTGCACCATTTCCTAGCCACCACGGTGTGTGTGCAGGAGTGCTCAGCTCCTGCTGCCACCTTGAGTGAGCCATCAGCTCTTGTAACCACACACTTCTCGTGGCCACGAGCAGTCTGATCCCTGTCTAGCTGCTCTCCTGTGGAACACAAAGCAAGCCCAGAGCAGGGCAGATAAATGTCCTTTCAAGGCAGTTCCAGCCTCAGTACCAGTGTGAGATGTCTGAGAGATGAAGATGAGAAGGATGTTGTGGGTAGGGTTGGGTTTTGATGTGGGATTTTGATGCTGTGGGGTTGTTTTACTTTGCCTTTAACCCTTTGACAGAACAGTGAGGCTGACATTTCATGGCTTGGGTGGTTTCTCTCCCATGCACAGTGGACAGGAGGGCTACACCACAGGAGAAATCCAACATGCAGGGAGCCCAGGAGGCTGGACTTCCAGGGAGAGGAAGGTTTTCCTTGACCCAATTCCTGACTCTTTGCAAATAGCATTGTCCATTTACTCAGGTGCTGCTGTTACTGTGCTGGACACTCATCCCTGCTGCAGGGGACAGTGCCTGCTCTAGTGGGAGGCATTGTCAGCAGGCAATGCTGGCTCCTCACGTTCTGGCCATAAAACCTCTTTCTTAGAAATCCTCCAAGTGTGAAATCCCAGTCCTCAAGAACAGGCAGTACTTTGGTAGGAAATCAGCATAAAGCAGTGAACAGCACAACATATTGTGTAAATCACATGTGTTTGTGTCCCCTTCTGAGTGAGGCAAAGAAGTGTCCTTGGGAGTTGGTGGATTTAGTGGGGTTTGTATGTGATTTCTTTTAATGTGCTTCAAATTAGTCATGGTGCTTTATTTCCTAGGCTTCATTAAGCTTGTGGTCTGACCATATTGTGATGGTCACTCCTCACAGTTTGCTCAACACTGGTTTTAATATCCGGATATAGATTTCTTCAATATCCTGCAATGCATTTTTCAGTGCTTTTCTGGATAATGCTAATACTAAACAGTCTGTGATGCACCAGGCCCCTGAGCTACATTTGAAGGTCAGCATAATGCTTTCCATCTCTCATCTTTGCACAACACAGACTCCTGTTACGTGTTGAGGTTTTTTTAGGACATAAAGTACCCGAAAAGAGGTTCTTGCTTAAGAGGTCTATGAGAAAGCACAGGGGTGCTGTAAACTTGTCCCTTCTGATCTGATCTGTTCTTCTCCTTTCTACTCTCCCTCTGTCTTTGCTCTTCTCCTTTTGTATCTGTGGGAAATACTCAATGATGCACTGTTTCCATGGAAAACAAATCATCTCTGTCTTCTTCTGGCTTAAAGATCTGTAGGAACAAGTGCCATTCCAGAGGGGAAAATAAAAGTTCTCTTTTGACAGTTTGCTGAATAAAAAGGTGGTACACTGAGCAGATTTGGCTTGATTTGTTGCCTCTGTTCTTGTGGCACCACTGAATTAGCTGTTAAAATTTCTGTGAAGGGAGGAAACAACTATTTTGAAAGTCAAATGGCCAAACTTCTCTCAGAGACAGAGATTTGTTAGTTGCTGGTGTGTATTGAAGCACTTCTGTACCAGGTGTAGACTTGCTCTCTCCAAACAGAAGAAAGAGCCTTTGAACATATTATCATTGCCTTAAAAATAAAGAAGAAAACTCTTGCCTCAGGCATTTGACAGGAGGCCAGACCTCAGAGGACAGCTGAAGAGAGACAGACAGGTTTCTAACATCTGGTTTGGGTGGGTGGATTATATTTGACTTTGGCATTCACATCAAGATGAGGCAAAGGCAGGGCTTGATGAAGAGCACGGTCCCTGCATGACATTGCCTGGCTCTGGAATGGGAAAACCCCAAACAGGGATGGGCAAAGCAGCCATGAAATGGGGCTGAGAGTCCTGGGTACATGCAAAGCTCTTTCTGTAGGCTTTAGAGAAAAGCACTGCTGGGTTGGGCATTCCACATCAGGTTGTGGCTATGGAGGACATCCCTGATGGATGTCCTTGAGCAGAGTGAGAGCTGTCCTCCCACCCAGAGCTCTGGGGGTGCCTCTGGGCCCTGCCACATGAGCTGTGTTGAGCAGTGCTGCTATTTCAACACTCAGATGATGTGTCAGGGCCCACTTTGCTTTCTGCCACAAGGTGCAGCCCCAGGACTGAGTCAGCAGTGGATCCCTCTGCCCCCAGCTGAGCCTGTTCCCAAAAGCTGGCTCTCATAGAGGGTTCCAAGCCTGCTGTTGGCTGGGAGTTGGGAGCACCTATTTACTCATGGGGTGCACGTCAGAGCCTGGATTAACTCAGCTCAAAACCACATTGAACTGGGGAACAACCTGCAGTTCAGATGACACAAGTACATCTCGGGAGAGCTCTGAGGAAAGGGCAGCAGAAAGTAGTCCTGTGTGTCCCTCTGAAAGCCCCATTGAAGGGCTCTGGCTCCCTCGTGGCCGTGCCTTTGTGGGACAGCAGAAGCACAGAGTCCCCATCCATGCACCCTGCCCTCCCTGCCTCTGAAGCACACTGATTTATAACACCCCCAGGACACCAGGGCCCATTTCAGTGCAGCTTTAAGCTGTCAGGCTGTAAATTGTCTTGGTTCAGGAGCTACTTCAAAGCAGCCCAGGCTTCCTGCAGCAAGGAGAAGGCTTTTTGGTAAAGCCAGCACAAGTCATTTGCTATTCATGAGTCAAATCCCTGAAATGTCCTCGATCAGCAACTAAAAATGGGTCATAAGGAGACAAGGCATTGCTGTCTGCTGAAGGAAGCTGCAAACTCCACTGGCCTTCTCCATCTGTTGGCTAAAGCTCCTTCTGCATTCTCAGCAATGGCTTTTCCTCCCTCCCTGCTTTTCTCTGTTGAGCACACATGAGGTTGCTTGAAGCAGCAGGACTGTGACCCAACAGGCAAACCCACCCAGGAGATGTCCCATTTTCCCTCTCTCCCAGATGAGTGGAAAAATGTCAGTGGATTATGGGAAAGTCACTAATGAAAATGATAAATTCCTCCAGGCTGCCTGGTTTCCACATCTAGAGAGGCTGCAGTGGCCAAGGGAGAGAGATAGGAAGCAGCAGCTGGGTGCAAGCTGAGGCTTGTGGGCTGCTGGAGGGATGGAGGGACTGCAGGCAATGGGCACAAATTCTGGAGCCAGGTCTGCTCTACCAAAACTGCACCTGTGGCAGCTTGGTTGCAGCCAGCAGAACAAAGTGTGCTCCAGGTTGAAAGCAAAGAAGACACAGAAAAAGACAAAGAAAGACCCAAAACCTCTTTGTATGTGTAGCTAATATTCAAAAGAGAGTTCACTTGTGTTGTGTGATTAGCAAATCCTTCCCCAAGCTGAGGAGTATTTAAGTCTGTTTTTTTTTTCCCTTTCCATTTCTAATGCATTTACATTAAGCATAATTGCATTTATCAGCATCCACATCTCCTCTTTTAATTTAGAGCATTACAAAGGGAACAGTTGAATATTCTTTTTGTCAGAGCTGGATGATGGATGGTGAGCATCAGCAAGGCTTAAACACCCACGTGGAGGTGAACCCCTGGCTCTGACAGACCGTGTGTAATGCAAGAGGCACTTGGGTTACAGAGCACTGCAGAGTAACACTGCTTGTTCCTTGTCCAAGCTGTGCCAGACAGCAAACTTCCAGAAAACCTCAGACCATATACAGTTAGCCAGCAACACTGTGTGAAATCTTTAACCATATTTGAACGAACGGGCTGACTTGGACACGGCCAGGAGGGAAATGCCAGTCTGCCTGACAGCTCGTTTTAATAATGAGAAAGTTGTTCCACTGACAGGAGGACAATAAAAACTGTGGCTGCCTAGAAAGATGTTGCCTTCCTTCTAGTTCTGAGCATATGTGAAGCTGCAGTGGAGCTGGTTGGTCCCATAGCTGTGCATGTGCAGCAGTGCTTTTCCCTTCTTTCAGAACCTTTTCCCTTCTCTCACCCCTTTTCCCTACTTTCACCATTTCTCTTTCCAGGTGTTGAATCTGCACCCACCCTGCCAGCCCTGTCCAAATGAGTAATTAGTAAATCACTACTTTCTCCTAAAAAAGTGAGTTATTTTAAATATATTATCCCTTGTGCTTCAGCAAAGCAAGCAATAAAAGTAGGTGACCTTTGTAGTTAGAGCTATTAATGCACAATTTATGGTGCTTTTGGGTTACAGGGCATGAAAGGCAAGTTCATGAGAGATTTATCAGCCCTCTGAATGGGCAAAACCTTGCCTGCTGCTCCCTTATTGATCAAGGAGCTGTATCTTTTATAACCAAACTGCTTTGTATTGCACTTACTTTAAGTGGCAGAGCTGTTTGAGGCAGAGCCCTTGTCATGGAATGGTTTTGGGAGTGCCACGTCTACGCTGGATGATGTACATATGTTTTCCAGTGAGACAAAAGGCAGATTTTGTTTTTGAGCTGAGCACAGAGGAGCAGGAAGGCTTTAAGACGTGCGTGGTAATGGTACAAGCACTACAGAAACGCTTGTGCAATCACCATCTCAGTGTGGAAATTGTGTCTGCAGCAGCGGCGTTACTGCACGGTGCCTGTTACCATCACAGCCTTCTGAAGCTCTGCTATCCCCAGGGCTCAGCTGTGGATCCTCGTGGGCTGGCTGAAACATGTGGCTTCTCCACATAAAACAAGGGTTTGTGACTTTATTTTCCTCCCCTCCTCTGAGCAATTGCTAAACAATTCTTTGGGGGGAAAAAAAAAGTGCGCTCGTTTCATATAGACACTTGAGAACAATGCAGTGCAGCTTTGGTGAGCCCTGGAAGCTGTCACCCTGTGCTGCTCCCCTGTGAAACAAGCTGGTGATTGAGTCCAGGCCCTTGTAGGCAGTCTTCAAACCAGCTCCAGAAATGGTGGCTCTGGCTGGAAAACCAGACTGAAGATGAAGAACTGCTCTGAGCTCAGAGGCTGGTGAAAGGGGAGTGAAACCCTCTGCCTGTGTCTGTGGTGGGCACTGCTTCTGTGGGAGGTCTCTGAAGAACTCCATACCCTGTTCTGGTTTTCTACCACCAGCAGTAAAAGGAGATTTCTTTTAAATCCAGCTGAATTTGAGTTCCTGCTTCATTGCTGGATGCCATGGAGGAGTGTACTGAGATGAGCTCAGCTGGTTGAGCCTGGTGCTAACAACACCAGGCTCGTGGGTTTCATCCCAGTTCAGCCATTCACTTCAGAGTTGGACTCGGTGATCCCTCTGGGTCCCTTCCAACTTGGAATATTCTGTGATTTCTGTGACTGTGATTACTGCTGACAGCAGACCTGAGCAGGCAGCCCAGCACTGCCTTGTGCTGCCAGCTCTTGCCCTGCTCGGAGCAGTGGCCAACCTTGGATATCTCAGCATGACCCTGGAAAAGCAGCCAGAGAGCACCATGTTGGGGCACTCACTGAAATCCAAGCCTGGAAGAGGGATGGCTGTGCCATGCAGTCAGCACAGTGATTCACCATCATCCTCTGCTCTGTGCTGCTGCAAACCAGGTGACACAAGCAAAGCCACGCTGCTCCAGCAGGACCAAGTGACAGAGGGAGCACTCTCTGAGTGTTACTTGAATGCTGGCTGGGTCTGTGTTTCAGGTAACTCCACAAGCTTGAAGTGGCATGCAGCTGCCACCTCCTAGGGACAGGTCATCAGCAATTTGGAAGGGGCTAAGGTTTCAAGAGCTCCTCCTGAACAACATCCCTTCTTCCAGCTGCTCGCCTGGCCGAGGCACAATGCAGCATCACCCATGGAGAGGCTGTTGTGGCATGTGGAAAGAAGGTTCACCAGCAGAGGAATCAGAAATGTTATATATTCCCACTTTTCTGTGAGTTTTCATCATCTGATACTGATGTGGCTGGCAGAAAAGTGCTTTTATCATCAATTAGGAAAGCATAATGCAGAGGGATTTATAAATGAAGGTATGGAAGATACTCTCTCTCTTCAAAGCTGTTCTGGCACTGCAGGTCTAGGGGGCTGCAGCTTTGACCCAGGCAGTTGAGCAGTTGGCCTTGTCTTGGGGATTAATTCAGCATTCCCAGCTCACTTCTTGTCCCTTTCCAAAATGTGTGTTCCTGACACAAATCTTCTCAAGGGATCAGAAATAGCAGGCATGGTTTGTTGCTGTGTAAAAGGGGCAGTGGCCCTCCTCACCCAAAATGGTTCTGCTTAAGCTGGAAGTGATGAATGCCCTGCAAATGAATCTGTTTTTTTTAAATACACCCCCACCTTTTTACAGGCAGGGAAGAACTGCAGCTATTGTGACGCTGAATCTTTGCCTAATTAAATTCACAGTAATCTCCTGTGAAGGCTCAAGAGAGATTCAGAGCTTTGTGCTGATGTGACTGTGTTCACTGTGGGGTGGAGGCTCCTGAAACATCCTGCAGCACCAGAAAGCTGTGCTGGTGGGCACATGTGGGCAGGAGTGACAGGGAGGATGCTGCAGACAGACCCACTGGAGCCAGTGCTTCCCCCCAGGCTTCTTGCAGAATCTGGTGTTGGCAGAGATCTGGAGGCCTGGGGTGCTGTGGTGCAGGATCTCTGCTGTCCCCATCCAATCTGGCAGAGAGGCTGTGCTGCTCCAGCTTGGGTTTCTGATGTTGGACTGGTGCTGAGATGGTGGGTGGCTGCCCAGGCTGCAGCTGAAATGTCTCCAAGCAGAGGGTTTCTTCTGCACTCCCCTTTAAGCAGCAGATTTTGGTAGCCTTGCCAAGTGGACCAGGCTCATCATCCATCATGGCTCACAGCTCCTACAAAACCACTGGATGTGGAAAGTAGCTTCCAAATAGGAATCTTTGAATTCCATGAACAAAAGTATTTCTAAATGATTACTTTACTGCTTCTTGAAAACACATGGTGGAAAATCACTCAGCAGTCCAGAAGAGGTCTTCTCTTCTGTAGTCTGTGTTCAGAGGAGACTGCATCCCTCTAACTCTGTTTTTAGCATCCAAAAAATACTGGCCAGGGTGTCAGAGGCTTTCTGCTCATCATCTCCAAGAAACTCCCCTCCAAGGGTCATGTGCTGCTCCTCTGGAATCTTAATGCTTTGCATGAGAAAGAGCAGATGCAGACTTCCAAGGCTGTGGCTCTGGCTTTTGTGGGCCTGTTGAAATTCATAATGAAAACCAAGTTTTCATGTGCTCTGCCTGTACTGTGGAGTAAAAGTGAGGAGTTGACAACAAGGAGAAGAAATGCTGAGATGCAGTAGATTCAGTGGGAAAGTAATTTGGCATCATCCCTGAGTCTGGCCTTTAGCTGAGCAATCAGCAGCGAGTCACTGTATCCCTGGTTTTGTTTGGATCTGGGACAGGGGCTGGAGAGGGAGAGCTGAATCATTTGCCCCATGGGTCAGAGCCTTAACTTGAGCAAGGGCGAGCCTTGTGAGGAGCAGCAGTTTGCACCAACACTCGTAATTTGGAAATTATGCTAGAAACAACTTTGGATTACACTTTCTCAGGCAATCCCAGTGACAATTACTCATTTGCACCTACAATGTTCTGGTTCTTTAATAGCTGTAGCATAGAACATTTGTTAATATTTAGTGGTATTTTATTTGTTTTTCTTTCTGTCAAATCAGAACCTTTTGGATGAAAACCTCCCAATCACATCCAGCTCTCCTAAGGTTTGCACAGTTAAACCTAAATATCCTAAACTGGCACGTTCTGTTTTATCTGGTTTCTGTATCCTCATTTAGACCAAGAGGATGAAGCTCAGTTTAATGCAGGCCCAGGAGGAGGGAAGTTCTCTGCTTCCTAGCTGGAGGATCTCAGTTCCCAAGTGCCTTGGACTGCTCCCACGTGTAGGTTTTGGGTAATGAGGTCGTTGAGCTCAGGGTCAGAGGTGAGGTACTCCATGCCAGTTTTGAAGACCCATTCATTTTTTTCAGGTTTTCTTCTTTCCTTTGCCAAGCTGGAAATACTTTAAAGGCTACTTGGTTTGAGAAACTGTAAGTGAATAAGTAATTTTTAGGCTCTTCTACTTGCTTAAACAAGAAGGGATTGGGAGAAAAACAGTTGTTTAATTAAACAGCTACTTGGTATGGTTCACAAAAGCTTGAACTCCAGCAGTAACTCTCCTAATTCACAGATTCCTTGGGAATTCAATGACCTTGAGTTTGCTGTGCTTGAAACTTGCTTTAGTACTTGGCTTCCTTTCTGGAATACTTTGGAGAGGAGAGTGGTGCAGGAGGCACTGCAAGGCTCTCGAGTGAGACCAGCACTGTTGCTCTTAGGATCATATAAGAAGAGGCATTTGTGTTGTACAGGATAAACTTCTTGCTTCAGAGCATGCCTGGGCTTACTGCACCCAGAGGTCACAGCTGCATCTGCCTCTGCTACACCAGCCATGGAAACTTTGAGTACTGACTGCTCAGGATGATTTTCTTGCCTCTCTTTATGAAACAAAGCAAATGTGAAGCAGCAGTACATGATGAAATTTGTGTGAGAAGTAACTTGTCTGAAGAATCACATCATTTAATCATGCTCCAGAGCTCAGGGCTCCACTTGCCAGCTGAGAGGGAAGTCTGATCTCCCAGCACTGAGTGGCATTTCCTGCATCCTTTCCTGTAGTGGCAACTGGGGAGGTTAAAGCCATGAACGAGTGGCCAAATTCACTGGAAATGAGTGTTTATCCATTACTTCCCTGTGTTTGTCTCCACCATAATAACTCTGTCTGAAGGAATGGCCTCAGTTGTGTCAGTGTTTAGCTGTGGGGTATAAAGCATCAGGATTTAAACAGAAAGAACTCCTGAATACACAGAGTTGTATCCAGGAGGTCCCTACAGTCTTCCCCTCCAGAAGAGGGAAGTCAGCAATAAACAAAGCCCTTCTGCTCCTTTCCTTTGGCAAAATTTTTCATCAGTTGAGCTGTATTAGTGATTTATAAACCAGAGAACTGGAGATCTGTTGTGGTTAATCAGTGCAAAATTGTGCTAGTGCTGCTACAGTTATTTCATGCAGTTCCTTGGGATGTGGGAGCAGAAGGACTTTAATTTAATTTCAGCCAGCCACCAGGAGCTGCCCCCTTGCACCAGCTGTGGCACATCTTTGGAAGGAGGAGATGTACTGGAGCATCCAGCCTGGGTTTGGCTGCAGAGCTGTGGGGCAGGGTGGGGGCTGTCCCAGCACCTGCACTGCTCCTGTAGGGGAACAGCTCCACACTGGGACCCACATCCTCATCTTCTGACAGATGTACTCTGAGCTAGATGACATTAACCACCATTCAGGCTCTAAATTAGCTGGGCTTTGTATTTGAAGCCCATCTTGGGCGTTTCAAAACCTGCCATACAACATCTTATCCACGATTGCTTTTCGTGAGACTTGTGGGGCTGTGTTTTCTGGGTCTGGTAGCACAATCTGGAGCTGTGAGAGAAAGCCCTTGGGGGCTAATCCATGGCTGTGGGCCAGTTTCTGCATAAACTGGTCTTATTTTTAAAGTCCATTTTCTCCAGTACACTTTTTTTTGGCCTGCAAAAGACTTCTTCATTTAAAACGAAGAACATAACACTCTCTCCTTTCAGTTGGTCTTTTGGACATAAGCCAGCAGTGCCCACAACAGCTGTACCACAGTTTAAACATTCAGTCTCTAATGGTTTGGGGAACATTAGGGTTTTTAAGGCTTCAACAGGTCTAGAGTAAACAGTGGTCAATAAAGAGTAGCTCTTCTTTATATCCCTATGCTCTCAGTGCTCTGCACTAGAATAAAGCATGCTTAGAATATAATCATTGCAAAATTAATATCCATGAAAGGTTCTTTTTAAAAAAAAAAAAGAATCATAGAGAAACCTGTTTCACTAGAATAACAGTTTGCAAGAGTTCAGCTCTCAAGGCTCTGGTAACAGGCCTGGGGAAGCTGGCACATAATGTCTGGGAGATGTGCACGTCCTGGACTTGTGTCAGTCCCCACATGTGTGTTTAGTGACTGGAGGAGCAAATAAATCACAGGTATTCCTTTCTCTATGTCCTTCTTCCACCCACCTATTGATGATATACAGATGTATTGATGAGCTAATTATGATTTTGTATATCCTTATGGCTTTCCAGTGTCACATGGAGTGGAAAGCCAGCATGTGCTAATTGGTGATATTTAGCATAGTGTTCTGGACCCAAATATGGTAAGAAATTATATTAGCAGTGATTTCTGATAGTTGGGCATTGTCCTTGTTAGTGATTGAGAACCCAGTGCTGGGGAGCCTTAATGATCTGAGCAGATCAGTGTTGGTGGGCTGTTCAAGGGAACTCCTCATTCCCTTATAGGAATTTTTGTGAATTCACCCAGCTCCCCCAGGATCCCCCAGGAGCTGCTTACAGATAGTGCCTTGAGACAGACTGGTGCTCCCAAATTTTCAGCCTATACTGTTGCAATCAACTCAGTGCTAAGCATTCATGTTAGCCTTGACCATAATCACACAGGTTCAGGAAATATATCTGCACTTAGGCAGTGGCTGCCACTCTGTGCCACACACTCATTTCCCTCAGCACAGCTCTCAGCTGGGGGATCCTGGGGGATGAATTTTGCTGGGGATCTGCTTCTGGGGGATCCCTCAAGTTTAGGTGTGGGTGAGCAGACACCATCTGTGTGGGGCTGGTTTATGGGGCAAAGCTCTTGGGCCTCACAGTCCTTCTGTGCCACTGGGTCCCAGTCTGGGTCTTGGCCCAAGAAGGGTTAAACCACTCCATTGGCCACTGGCCACTTGGACTTTGTGTACAGCACTTGGTGTCTCTGTGAAAAAACAGTTTGTAACTCCTTGTACTCTCCGTAGGAGTTGATTAACCCTTTCCAGTCCCCTCCTTTGTGTTTCCTGCTGGTGTGGGGTGTCCCTTGGCTCCCCAAGGGGTTCAGAGCTGTGGGATCCTGGCACACCCTGTGCCTGCTGCAGCCTGAATGAGGGGACAGGGGGGACGTGGAGACTTCCTAGGAAAAACCTTGAACGTGCCAGCCTTGCAGGGCATTCTCCTGAAAAATAGGATTATATAAAAGCCTGGCTACTGTGGTGCTTCTCATTAGCTGCACCACAGGCTTGGCTGGAGTGGGGCTCAGGCAGTTGTCACCTTTTTGGCTGGAGCAAGGTGGCTGTTAATGGATGTTTCAGTTGTAAATTGCTTTGTGTTGAAGCCCCAGTAAAGTCTTGCTGAGATAAGTTTTATTTTCAGTTTTTGAAGCAAGCTAGTTTTGGGAAGGGGCAGGAAGGAGTATTAGAAGGCAACTGGTCTACCTAAGAGGTTACTCCTGAGTGGCAAGCCAGTGCTTTAAAATATGCTTCTTAATTTTGTGCCATTTGCTAGGGGATCCTATCTTTACTTCCATTGGGAAGTTTCATAACATTTTCCTACCCATCAGTATTCTATTAAAACTTTGTTGTGTAATCTGAAAGCCTGTCTGCTTGTCATGGTTTCCTCTTCAGAATGCCCTAGGTAGCAATTTTGGAGTAAATGCATTCAGGCTGCAAGGTCTTGATTTTGTTGTCTTATAAATTCAAAACAAGACTTGAAATTAAATCCTATCCTATTGTCAATTTTCCTGTGAATAATGGTGGCCTAATGATGTGATTTAAGAATTTTTATCTGACATCACAGTACTCCTGAAAAAGCCTCTGCCTATAGTTGTTGTTAAAATATCAGTGAAATAATTGCATAATTGTTACCATTACTTCTAGTTCTACATATGTATAGTGTTAGGGGATAGATCAATGTTGTCAGTGAAATTAGTGGGTCCTGCTGTGTTGGACTGATCCTGTTCTTCCCATGCGAGCTCTCCTCTGAATAAATACAGTGCTCACAGGACTGACCCTAAGTAGATGTGATTTAAAGTCTCCTTCAGAGAGCCCTTCACAGCAACAGTGAGGGTCAAAATGACCAAAAAAATAAAACCTTAATACTAGAGGAAACAATACAGAGATACAAATGAGGAACAGTGTTTTGGGAGAGTGGAAACAACGTGTTTCTTGGGAAAGCACAGGGTTCATTCAGTTTGGATCACTCTGCTGGACGTGGGATTAGACCAGCTAACCTCTGCCCGTAGCTCTCTTTTAAATCTTGCATGACTTCTAAAGGGATATTATACATCTCGACAGGCAGCTCATCTGAGGCCTGCCAAGGGGCCATGGCCAAGATGTTCTCCTTTGGCTGTGTTGCTGTGCAGATCCATCCATCCTCTGGCCTGGATTGCTCCCAGACAGCGTGCACGCAGCAGGGATCACTTGGGGAGAGCGGGAAGAAGGTGAACTTGGAGGACAAGGGGGTGGGGGACTGATGTGACCCACGAAATAAATGTCCTTTCTTTCTCAGCCTGGCTGGAGTCCCTCCCTCGCTCCTTTGCAGTGATTTACTTTTGCTCAGATTGAAGTCTGTGCTCCCAGCAGGCTCAGCCTGCCCCGGGCTGTCGGCGGCGATCCGCCCGCTGTCAGGTCCAGCATGCGCACAGCCAGCCTGGTGAGATAGCAGCAATTAAATCCAGGTGGAAGTTTATCCCTGAGATTCAGTGGCTGTCCACAATAATGGGAAAAATGCAACTGAAGGTCTAATAAAACAGGACTTGTGCTGCCTCTGAGCAGCTGGTTGAAGGAAGGTTTCTGTGCAGGTGATTTTCTTTTTAGTGCTCTTCTTGATTGCCATCATATTTGAGCCATTCTCCCTGGTTCTTTTTTAGAGTTTGGCTCTTTGCTGCCCTTTCACACAAGCTTTATTGCTGTGTTTTCTGTGGCAGACTCCACTGCCAGTAACAGAGATTAGATCCCTTATTGAATGAAGGTGCTGTGTCAGCTCTGGCACATTGATGACATTTGTGCTGTGACATAGAATCTGCCTATGGTCTCTTTAAATTTCCACCATCTCAGCTGATGTATACCTTTGGTCTCAGGGTTTTTATATCAGTTTATTTTCCATGTTATCATCCGGGTTTGTCTTTCACAATATCAGCTACTGCCTGAGCTACTGAGGACTGTAAAGCTGGTTTGTCTGCTTTCCTAGGACTTGTGAATCTAATCTTAGCTCAGTATCTTCTTGTTTTCAAACAGCAAATGCCACCTTAAGGGTGTTTTTATTCTGGTGTGCACATGCATCCTGCATTACCTGACTTCTGGAACTCTAGGAATCTCAGGTGCACTTTACTGTCCATTGACATTTTAAAGTGACAGCTGTAGCTTTGCATTGAAGCAGTTGAGGTAACATATTTGATATCTTGACTAAAACATTCAGCAGCATGCATTTTTAATGCCTAAACCTGGATTTTAATGCCTAAATAGTGTTTGGGTATAATGGAAAAGGTGTCAGATTTGCTTAGTATGTACACGGCATCCCTTTTTATTTTTCTTTATTATTAATATTAAAACAGTGGGAAACGATTAATGAGAGTTCTGTAGTGAACACTTCACGGTGTTATTTTCCTGGTGATTGTGTGTTGTTGTGAAGAAATGAGCTTACAATCGACTTAGTGCAGAACTGTTTGGCCGCCGGTGATACCTCTAGAATGGGCTGCAGTAATCCCAAATCCATGATAGATGTTTCTTTCACCAGTTTACAATGAATAATCCTCTTAATTTCCTTGAATAGCAGCTGGTATTGCTACAACCTGTGCCTAAACCCAAGAACAGCTTATTCAGAAAGCCTTCTGGCCCTGTGAGCGAGGGGGAATTCTCTCCCAGCGGGGTTGCGTGGGCAAACTTTCACAGGGTCAGCACTGCCTGACTTCTCCTCTCTCTCTGTTCTAGATGCAGCAGCTGTTCTACGAGAATTACGAGAAGAACAAAAAAGGCTACATCCGCGACCTGAGGAACAGCAAAATCCACCGAGCCATAACGCTGCACCCCAACAAGAACCCCCCGTACCAGTACAGGCTGCACAGCTACATGCTGAGCCGCAAGATCGCCGAGCTGCGGCACCGCACCGTGCAGCTGCACCGCGAGATCGTGCTCATGGGCAAGTACAGCAGCACCGAGATCCGCAAGGAGGACCTGCAGCTGGGCATGCCGCCCTCCTTCATGCGCTTCCAGCCGCGCCACCGCGACGAGATCCTGGAGTGGGAGTTCCTCACAGGCAAGTATTTGTATTCGGGCGCCGACGGGCAGCCGCCGCGCAGAGGGATGGACTCGTCGCAGCGCGAGGCGCTGGACGACATCGTGATGCAGGTGATGGAAATGATCAACGCCAACGCCAAGACGCGGGGCAGGATCATTGATTTCAAGGAAATACAGTACGGGTACCGCAGGGTGAACCCCATGTACGGGGCAGAGTACGTGCTGGACCTGCTGCTCCTCTACAAGAAGCACAAGGGGAAGAAGATGACGGTCCCCGTGAGGAGGCACGCGTACCTGCAGCAGACCTTCAGCAAGATCCAGTTCATGGAGCACGAAGAGATGGACGCCAAAGAGCTGGCCAGCAAGATCAACCAGGACTCTGGATCCTTGTCCTTCCTCTCCAACTCGCTGAAGATGTTTGTCCCCTTCCAGCTCAGCAGGTCCAAAGCAGAGAGGAAGGAGCTCAAAGACAAGAAGATCAACATCCTGATCCCTCTCTCTGGACGGTTCGACATGTTTGCGAGGTTCATGGGGAATTTTGAGAAGACGTGCCTCATTCCAAACCAGAACGTCAAGCTGGTCGTCCTGCTTTTCAATTCCAACTCCAACCCTGACAAAGCCAAGCAGATCGAGCTGATGAGAGATTACCACTCCAAATACCCCAAGGCTGACATGCAGGTTCTGCCGGTGTCGGGGGAGTTCTCAAGGGCACTGGCTCTGGAAGTCGGATCTTCTCAGTTCCAGAACGAGTCTTTACTTTTCTTCTGTGATGTTGACTTAGTGTTTACCACAGACTTCCTCCAGCGATGTAGAGCCAATACAGTTCTGGGTCAGCAAGTGTATTTTCCCATCATTTTTAGCCAGTACGATCCAAAGATTGTTTATAGTGGAAAGGTTCCTAGTGACAATCATTTTGCCTTCACTCAGAAAACAGGTTTCTGGAGGAACTATGGCTTTGGTATCACCTGCATTTACAAAGGTGACCTTCTTCGAGCGGGTGGCTTTGATGTCTCCATCCAGGGTTGGGGCCTTGAAGACGTAGATCTATTTAACAAAGTCATTCAAGCTGGCTTAAAAACTTTCAGAAGCCAAGAAATTGGAGTAGTTCATGTGCATCACCCTGTTTTTTGTGACCCTAATCTTGATCCAAAACAATATAAAATGTGCTTGGGGTCCAAAGCTTCAACTTATGGGTCCACACAACAGCTGGCTGAAATATGGTTTGAAAAAAATGACCCAAGTTTTGGGAAAAGCAGCAATACTAATGGCTCAGTGAGGACAGCCTAATGTCCAGCTATGCTGGAAAAGACTTTTTTTTTAATTATCTAATTTATTTTTGGGAAAATGTTTTTTGATAATTCACTTTTAAAAGACCACACAGGATATATTTTAGAAATCATCGTTGTTTTCTTACAAAGCGCTCGTTTTGAGAAGAACAAGGCCCTTGGGTTTTTTTGTTGTGTTTTTGGTTTTGAACAAAACTGTGATCAATATTTGCCTTCAAACAGAAAAAAAAAAAAGAAAAAAAATAGTTGTTTAAGAGTTATCTGATCAGCGAAAATCTGACTTGAATTAGAATTTCCTTATGAACAAAAGATTGTTTCCTACCATTTCTGTTGCCATCCTCATGGCTGGGATTCTGTAAATGTGGACCTGAGCGTGCAAAGCCAAGTGACAAAACGCTGTGTCTAAATGTTTTTGGTGTGACTGCTACCGTGCAAAGGTTCTGCTCCTTTGGTTCAGGATTAGCCATTAATTTTCAAATTGCATTAGAAAATCTGAGTCGCTGTGGCGATGAGAAAGGGTGGTAATCCCAGGAGGGTTGTTTGTTTGTTGTTTTTTTTCCCTAATAGCTGATTATTTCAGTTTAAAAATACACCTCCAGTTATTGTGGGCAGGCGAGGGAAGGAAGTTAAGCACAAGCCGTGGTTAGTCCTGTAGAAATTATTGTGTTTGATATTTGGTCCAAGGACGGACGGAGCGCTCGGGAATCCGAGGTGGATTCTGTGAGCAACACCACCAGGAAATGCTGAAGGGGCTGGGAAATGGGAATCTCTGGCAGCCAAACCACAGCACACAAGGAACAATCCAAGATCCCTGAGGAGAGCTGGGAAAACTCCTTGGAAACTGCTCTGCACCGAGTGTCCCGCGCCCTTCGCATCGATCCCGTTCGGTCCGTCGCGTGATGTTAATGGGAACAATTATTACATTTGATTACTAGTTTTGTTTTGGGATTTTTTTTTTTTTTCCTGTATCTGCTAGACCGTTAATTTATTTAATATCCATTGTTTTAGGTTCTTGACCTTTCCTTGAATATCTGTTAGTCATTTTAATATTTTATATATATATATATGTGTGTGTAAATATATATATATATATTAGGAATGTATTGCATCTTCTCACTGATAAGGTAGTGTACATCATACTTACAGTAAATGATCTCCAAAGATTACTTTCTAAAATACTTTTTTCATTAATCTTTTTTTTTCCCCCCCTCAAATTTCTTTAACATTTTTGGAATTAATTCAGTGAGTTTAGGAATTTTTTTGGTATTCTAAGAGGAAGTGGGGATGAGGAGGCTGAATACAAGGAAAGTGTGATCCCTATGAGTTAACACCTAGCAAGGTAAGAGAAAATACATGAATAAAGTGCCTTAAAGCCAGATAGGGAACCCTGTACACTGAGACTTAGACAGTGACTGGACATTGTCATTGAAGCTGATGATCTCTTGGGACCTATGTACCTGTAAATATCCTGCTCAGCAGAAACAAAAAATAAAAACCAGCGAACAATATATTTTTCTATCGTATCCTCCAGCCCCATTTCATCTCATTGCCCTCAGTTCCACTTCACCTACTCTTTGGGAAGTGGAGGCAAGTGAAGGAATGGAGAAAACCCAAGGGTTAGGTGGTTGTTGCCATGTTTGAAGGGATCTTACAGAGCAATTGCTATTCCACTAGAAGAAATAACCATTGTTTACATGTGTATGGAGTATGAACTGCAACTAGCATAGTCTGTGTCTTACTATGTTCATCATTTTCTGGTGACAGTCCCAAGGATGTAGGTGCATGGAAAAATTTTCTTTTCCTTCTCTTTTTTATTTTTTCCCTTCCTTTCTTTCTTTCTTTCTTTTTTTTTTTTTTTTCCTTTTTTTTTTTAAGACTTGCTTCTAAGATGCAATAAAGATTTTTTTATTTGCAATCCGAGCTGCTCACGTTGTCAGTCCATATCATTCCACCCAGCACAGGCACAGAGTGAAATACTCTGGGAAGTAAGTCCAGGTAAAAGGGTCTCTCTCTTCCAAAGGGTTTTGACCTCTGTGTTGTGTCTTGGCCTGGGATGAGCTCAGTGCTTATACCTTGGCTCTGGGGGAAGGGAGAACCAGCCCATTCATCAGGCTCTGGTGCTGATGAGCTGTGCCTTTCCCTGGTTTTGACTTTTTCCTCATGAAAATGTTAAAAGTACTTCTGCTGCCTGAAAATACCCATAAGTGTGTGTTTCAAATGCATACAGTGACAAAGCTGCATGGTGCCCTAATGTTTTGTGTATTCAAAACACAGTAAAAATAATGATTAAGTGGGTTGAGCACTTTCTTTTTAGTAGCTCTAGGAGTCGTTCAGTATTGGTGTGAGGACAAAATTAAGTCCCAAAGCAAGAATCTTAGGGATTGCAGAGGAGTTTCTTCACACAAGGGAAAAGAAAAAACAAGCAACTTGTATTTGTAATACAGAAAAGAGCTTGAAGAATATGAACCACAAAGAATGGCAGCAAAACAGGGGAAAAAAAAGTCCTGTACTTTTACTATATTTATTAACATGTATGATTATGTTGGACTTTTTTTAGCCCATAACAGCTGGTAAAAGCAGAATGGATGCAACTGGAAAAAGCCATTTAGTGAATAGCACCCATCTGGTATTGGGTTTTTTTTTCTCAATTGCTGCAGTTCTAATTCTGTTACCAAATCTCTATAAAAAGTGAGTTTTGCACCAAGCTTGCAGGCAGCCCTTGAGGCCTCACATCACAACTGATCACGTTTTATGGACTTGCAGCTTAAAAGTAGTCAATTTTAAAGTTAATTATAGGCCTTTATGACAGAGTCTAAACACATAAACCCCATTTTATACTGAAGTAAGTGGCATTTGCTGCCCCAGTTGTAAGGGACTGGACAGAGGTGGAAATCATCAGCTGGTAAATGCTAACCAAGGGACAAAAATCCCTTCTAGGGTTGGAACATTTAATTCTCAATTTACTCTAGTTGTTTGCTTTGACAGAAGTTTCTTTTGTGCTGAGAAAGCAGGAAAATCAGGGAGTTTTCCTCTGGGCCACAGAGGTGTGAGAAAATGAGATGGTGTCATCCTGAAAATGAAGGATGTGGTGCCAAATCATGTTCTAACCATAGAGATGCTTCTCTTCTTTATTAAAACAATTAAACCTGTGAGACACTTCTTTCCCTCGTTAATCTGGCGCAGGTAACCTGGGTTGGATGCTGGGCTGGCCGTGGGTATCCTCACAGGAATAAAATTCCCACCCAAACAGAGCTTTGCAGCCCCTGGGCTCACGGTGTTAAACCCTTCACCTTCTCCAGTCACCCCTGGGGGAGGAGCTGGATTTATTAATGCTCTTTTCCAAAAGCTTTTCCCTCCTGCTCAAGGATCAATGATGGCAAAAGGAGGCAAAGGGAGATGGGGAAAATGTGAGTCCAGAAAGGCAGCAGGTACTCCTGGTGACTGTCATGCTGTATGTGACTCTTTACACGTGAAGCATTTATCTGTGACACTGCAGAGTCACAGTCCATGGAAGGATTTCAAGTTTTGGTCCTGTGGGCACAGTGGGGGTTTATTACCCAGAACACTCCGTGACCAGCTCCAGCCCCATGCAGCTCCCCTGGACCTGGCTGGATGGTTCCTTTCAGCAAAATCAGCACAAAGTCCTGCTCACCCAAATCTGCTTACTCTGAGTTTTTGTGGAAGCCTCTAACTTTACATTGCAAATTATTATCCTGAGCTGTTCTGCATGAATACTTGCTAAAAATATTCAGCTCACAGAGCCAGCTGCCATTGGGAGCTCTTTGGAAAGAAACTCTTGGTGTGGCAGTAAAAATGGGGAGAAGGTCCAGACCCCACCAGGCTCCTCTGCTCTGACCTTGCTGATCCCTGGGCTGGTGGGACACTGCCCATGTGGGACCTGTTCTAATTAATGTTTTTGTGCCTGGTGGACTCTGCCAATGTGAGTTGTGCTGACCAGAGCAAATGCAGGGGTTTGATCCCAGCTGGAGCTCAAAAGCCACCTCCTTCCCAGGCCTAGGCAGCCTTGGAGACACCCTGGGCTCCACAGCCAAGGCAGTGCATCCCATGAGGAATCCTTTCCATTTTCCTGGATTTTACCTGGCTGCTGCTGCCAGAAGCACTTTTGTTCTTCACATCCATACTGCTGCACACTTTCCCAGGTGTAAGAAACGTGTCCATGTCCTTTCCAAGCTCCAGAACCATCTCCCGGGTCTCCTCCAGCCCAGGAATCCCTGCCACCTTCTAAATCACTTTTATGAGTGGGGTGAAAAAAATTAAATTAACATAAAAAAAAATAACAGGCCAAATACTGGGCTGGCTGTGTTTACTTTCACACTTTAATTCAATAAAAACCTCAACTTTAATTGACCTGAATCGGCTCCAACATTTCCAGCAGGCTGGGCTGGAGTCTCTTGGAAATTGGGGGTCCCTCCTGTTTGGCTGGGGGTGTCAAGAGGACTTTGCCAGGATCCTGCTCCACCTTCTAGAAAAAGAAGACAAAAGAGTAACACCACCTTTGTGGTTTACTGACTTTTCACCTAGAGAGCTCCCAAATGGGGCACAGTTTAAAATGTTTCCGTGATAAAACAAATTTCCAGTGTGAACAGGCTGGGATATGGGGCAGGTAAAGGCTGTTTGCTGTGCCAGCATTGGCTCTGCCAGGATGGTTCTGAGTGCTGGGGTAGGAATAATGGCCCTGGGAAACCTGAATTGCTGTGGATGTTCCACTCATGGCTTGGGGATGTGCTCTGTCCTTCTGCCCACTGCCAGCATCACTGGGCAGTGATTCCCCAGTGCTGAGCACTGTCCCAGGTGAGCTCAGCCCCAGCCCAATCCCTGGCACCATTCTTATCCTCAACCCCATTCCTGGTCCCATCCTTCTCCTCATTTTATTCTCCATCCCCAGCTCCATTGCTGGCCCCATCCTCACCATGATCTTCATCACAACTCCATCCTCATTCCCATCTCCATCCCAGCCCCATCCTCACCCTCCTGCACTGGGTGAAGCCACTGGAGCCTGACCCAGCTCCCATCCAGCGCTGCCGGCCGGGGTGAGCTGAGGACAGCCTGAAATAGCCACGATATTTCCTGTCCTTTTAAAGCTTGCTTAAAGAAAACTAATTTCCTCTGTCCTTTCAGTAGCAGAATACAAAGCAGCCAGTGCTGCCCCTTTCCCCACCACCCTTAGAAATCACCTTGTTTTTCCTTACACTGAAGCTGGGAGCCCTTGGTGCTGTGTGGGATTGGGAGCATCCAGCTGGGCAGTGTTCACCTGCCCCCACCCTGTCTTGGGGGCACAAGAGATGGGGTTTTGCTCTAATATATCAGATTATAACAATTCCTGCCCACTGTTCAGGGCACTGTGTGAAATGAGGCAGAGCCAGCCCTTTCCTTTCCTAGCAGAATGAGATGCAACATTCCCTGCTTTCCTGCACATGGAGAGGCAACCCCAGGCTGGTAGGGTCAGTGCACCCACAGTGCTGGCGCCCCAAAATGTCAGAGTGAGCATCAGGATATGTGTTTTGGATAAGAGATGCAACCAGTTGTTCGCCCCTATATCATGCTTCCCCCCCAAAAAATATTCAGGCTACGCCCCAAACTGGGATGCTGGTATTGGGCACAACTGCTCTTCATCCCAAGGCCTGACTGCACTGATGCCAGCAAAGGAACAGCCCAAACCAGGAACAGGAATCAGTATCCAGCTGGGAATTGAATATAATCCTTTCAAAGCAGGTAAAGGACCACTGAGCACTCCAGAGAAAAGCCCAGGGATGTGTGTGGCTCTCTGCTCTCAGGAGGCAGCTGAGTGAGGGACTGAAGCTGGGCAGGTTTTTGGGCTCAGTTAATCCCAGGCAGGTCTTGTTCATCTCTCTTTGCTTCCTTGATGAGTAATTAACAGCCCTGGCACTCCCTGCCCTCCCACTGCTGGTGCTGGGGGTTAATCCAATCCAGCAGCATCTGCTTCCCTCCCAGCACTGAGCCCCTTCCCTGTGCTCCTGCTGCTCCCAGTCTGGCCTGGGGGAAACCAGGCATTGACAAAACAAACCCACAGCTGGTTTTTTGCTTCTCCTCAGTCAGCTGAAGGAATAATCCCCCACCAAGGCCCTGTTTAGGCTTATTTTTATCAGCTGAAATAAAATAGTGAGGGCTGTGATAGGTGCAGCTCCCCCAGACCCACGCCTGGGGCTCGTGCTGCCCCTTGTTCCCGGGCTCTGGGGGCTTTTCCTGCCTTGGCTGTGACCCCATCCCTTCCCCCAGGATGTCTGATGCCCCTCACCTGTGCCTGCCACCAGGAGAGCAGGCACTGCTGGTGGGAGAGATGGAAAGGAGCACTGAAATCTCAAACTGTTTGAACTGGTGGGAGCTGTTTTAATTTTGTTTTTAATGTCTGTTTATTTCTGCCCCTGGGGAATCATTCCTGTTGCACGTGCAGTGCTCACTTAATGGAGCCTTGTGCTAATGAGGTTTCAGGTCTGCTGAAGGGGGGGATTTTGCTCTTATTGCAGGATAGCAACAGTCAGGCTCTCAGCTGCTTTCAGGAACCAACCCCTGCTCCCAGGAGGTTTTGGGGCACACACCCACCACTGCAGCATCTCTCACAGGTCCTGTGAAACCCAGGGGCCACCCCCTTCCCTTCCCTCCCCAGCTGACCACCCTGCCCCACCTGGCAAGAAGCAGGGGTGTGTCAGGAAGGGTGTTGTGCAGTGACAGCCCCACAGCATGGTGTCCAGCAGAACAAAGGCTCTTCTGTGTCCAGGCCTTGGCCAGGTCTGGGAGATGCTCCAGGTTCCCCCATGGGCACTGGGGAGCCCATGGTGGGCTCAAGCCCACTCTGGCTTTGGAGGCAGCACAGCACCCAAGGTGTTCTGCTCAAGAGGAACAATAAGCAACTGCTGTGGTTGTTCCACAGGGTGTTTCCTCAAAGGAAACCTGCAAGGCTGAATGAAAGGAGCATTAAAGCTCCTGTTGGGGCTTCAGGTATCACGGGAAGAGTTCCTGCAAGTCAAAGGAATCTGGCAGCTGGAGAAGGAGACCATGAGACCTCAGCCCAGCCCTGAGACAACAGGCAGAGAGCATGTCCTGGCAAGGGAGGGGAATTTTGGTGCTGCCGTACCTGCTTCATGAGGTGCTGGGAGGCACAGGGTGACAGCCTCAGGCAAGGGCAGGTATGGAGAGTCTGTACTCACAGCCCTGATTCCAGCTGTGCTCAGCAGGACAAGCACTTGAACCACGCTGCAAGCCCCAAACACCCAATGCCAGCTGGGTTTCCAATAAAAACCACCAATGCAGTATCATCCTGGGGAGGAACCAGTTTATTTTAGGATACATTCTGTTTCTGAAGAAGATATTTTAGCAGCCTGCAACAGAAATGTGAACCAGAGGGTTAACCTGCCCGTTCGGCCTTGGCCAGCCTTGCCGATGCTCACACAAGATTCTTGGGATAAAAAAAAAGAAAAAGAAAGGTCCAAAATTCAAACTGTACACCTTTATACAGGGTGCTTAGCTGGGGGCACTTTTTACACTGCTGTACATGCTTGGGATAATTAAGTGCAATTGGATTCAGAGCCAATACAGCATCCCAGGCCACTAATGAAGATAAAATACAAGCTGTGGTGGGCAGAAGCTGCACAGATACACAGGCAAACTGAGCTTATTGTGTTCCTGCTGCTCCAGAGTGCATTTCCCAAGAGAAAGAGGAGTGGAGCAGACAGCTTATAAACCTCTCTGGTCAGGGGGCTCCCTTCTCTTCCACCAGGAATATCTGCCACACCCAGTGGCTTTGCTTTCCAACAGCTCCATTGACAAAGCAGCAGTGCCATGAACCAGCTCACTCTCTCCTGGTGCAGCATTCCTGGCAGGTTGTTTTGGGCTCCCTCACAGGAACACTGCACCACTACAGCTTTTAGGAACCAGAAATGCAGTGGCCAGCCACAGCTTCTCACTGGCTCCCACACCAGGGTGTCTCTGCACAGGGACTACACCTGAAGTAGCCCCTAATGGAGCTGCAGGGAGGTGGGAAGCAGCCCACAGTGCAGGGTTTCCAGCAGATGCATTCCTCCTGGGAACAGGGTCAATCAGTCCACAGTGCCAGCCAGGACTGAAATGTCCTCAGCTCCCAGGGAAGAGCCCACAGAGTTCTCCTGGCTGACACACACAACACAACAGCAGCAGCAGCAGCCAGGGCATGCTGAAGGTGAGGAAGGAATTCAAAACGGGGAAGAACAAACTGGAAATGGGGGGATGAGCAGAACTGCAGCCACCTCTGCCTTTGCTCTCAACCAGAGCAAGGCAGCTGAGAGCTCCCAGGCCTGTCCCAGCAGCTTCATTCCCCAAAGCCCTGATGGGGCTCTGGGAAGCCCAGGATGCTCACTAGCAGCAAACCAGCCCCCAGTGCCCCATCAGCCTGGTCTGGGCCGTGTCCCCCAGCCCAGGGCACTCCTCTCCCCAGCCTGGCTCCCAGGGCACTACCTCCTCTTGCGCATGCAGGTCTCCAGCCTGCCCAGCTCCTCGTAGGCCTGGTAGAAAATGTCAAAGTCTCTGGCACTCCAGCCCCTCCAGACTGCCAGGCACCGCTCCGTGTGCTCGTTCTCAAAGCAGCACACAACCGTGTCCTTTGCTACCAGAGCTGCATCCACCAGAGTCCTGGGGAAGGAGCAGAGAGCAGGGAGGGCATTACAGGAGAAAGCATCACAGGGAAAGGCAGCACAAGGAAAGGCATTACAGGAAAGGACATTCATTTCAGGGAAGGGCACTGTGTGGAAGAGCAGCTCTGCAAGCGCAGCACTGGCTCATGAGCTTCCCTTCCAGCTACACAAGCTTTTTATAAGCTGCAAATCCTTCAGCAAGGAGAATGTAACAAAGAGAGGGATCAGAAACTGTGTCACATCAAAACCAAGCAGCTCAGTGACATGGGAAAAAGTTTTTAAAAGGATTCAGGTGCCTAAACATGCAGGTGGGGGCTTAAGTCTGCCGTGGTATTTGAAGTTGCTGCTAATCTCCTGATTTGCTAAATCCACAGACTCTTGTTCCTGCTGCCAGCTGGGCATTTTCAGAACAGCTCCATCATAACACAGCTGGCAGGTTGCCGAGAGCTGCCACAGCCTGGAATAAAGCATGGAAGTGGGATGGAGCTGCCTGTGTCAGCTCAGGGTCTGAGCCCCAAGCCCAGAGAGCAGGCACAGCTGTGGCAGCACTCAGGGATTTGTGTGGTCTCTGTTGTATGTGCTTCCCTTCTGGGTCTCTGTCAGAGCTGGCCCTGCATGTGCCTCAGAGGGAGGTGGCTGGGCAGACAATGACACGTTTCCCTTGCAGGGTCCAAGGGACAGGAGTCCAGCCCTCACTGGGCTCCTTCTACCACTCCCATAGCAGATGGGGAAGGCTGGTCCCAAACTCTTCCCCCAGAAAGGTGTCCAGCTGGGAGCACTGACCACAAGACTGTCCTTGGCAGCTGCTTTTTATCACAAACTCTCCCTACAAAACCCCCTCCCTTTTCTCCCCTTCTGCTCCTTATCTTGCTGCTCAAACAGGGAGGGTCAATGGCCACGGTGCCTGCTCCAGTCAGGTGTGAGAGGTGGTATCACTTTGCCTGAACTCCACACTCCATCTGGGTTAAGCAAAACCAACTTAAGAGCACCTGTGACCAATAAAGAGAATTCTCTCCTCCCAGCTAACTGATAAAGACACAGTTTAGAGTAGAGGGAATGGCAGGAGCCTTTGATCTCCTGTTGTGTTTGCCTGGTGGTAATAAATGATCATTTATAATCCTTAGCACTGCTTAACCTGCATTTGTTTGGACATAAATAGTACAATCCCAGACCGGTATTTAAGTGATCAGCAGGAACACCCCCACCTCTCCAGCAGCTATTTATTTCCTTGGACTCTCCTTCTCTGTGTGAAACATTTTAAATGAAGGTATATAACTGCTCTCCCCTGTGCCCCAGGAGCCGTCCCCTGGCCTGTCACTGCCACAGCACAAAGGTGCTCATTTAGAGCCACAGCATCAACCTGACCCACGTGAATGCAGCCACAGACAAGCGCCGTGCTCTGCATAAATACACCTCTTGTTCTGAGCCTGCCAAGCTGCTCTGACCTCCTGCCAGGTGCCCTCAGAGCAAAGGGAGCCAGCACCAGGCAGGATCAGGCCAACTCCATCACACTGTGCACGCTCCTATCTGTGTCATTATGGGGTGTTCAGGCTCTGTGGATTTTGGTTGTGGCCACAGTGCCTTCCCCTCGCTGTCTGCTTCGCTCTGAGAGCGTGCAACCAACAACTGTGTGTCCTCCCACTGGGAACTCCTCAGAGGCTGCTGGAAGCCAAGGAAAGCTCCCAAGAGCCCTGAGGGTGTGCAGAGCCCCCCTCTGCCCCCAGCCCCCCCTGTACCCCCCAGCCTGCCCGTGGTGTGCCTCACCCATAGGGAGCCAGCTCCCCCGCCTTCAGCACGGCCATCACCCTGCCCCGCTGCGTGCCCGACTCCTTCTCCAGCCCGATGACAATGATGTCCCCTCCTCTCCTGCAAGAGAAATGAGGCAGGGTTCCATGCCACCTGCAGCCACATGATGTCTGCCAGGGGAGGGGGCAGTGATGCCATGGGAGCATCCTGGATCCACTGCAGTGAGAGATCCCGTGACAAGCAAAATCAGCTTCCCAGAGGTTCCCATCAGCTCCACAGGAGGCAGGAGGACTTGCCAGGGCTGTGTCCAAGCAAGGAGGCTGCCTGCTGCTCTTTGTTTCCTCAGTAGCTGGGGAAACACGGCTTGGAGTCTGATCACTCCTTTCTCATTCTGCTGAAATCAACCCAGCAAGGCCTTCCATGTGGCAACTCTGCTCAACACTACACACTTTAAAAAGGCATAGAAAATCCATGCTCCATTATAGTGGGAATGGAATTTCTTAATGGTACCTTGACTTTTCCGGCCAAGTCAATCATACTGGGAATGCAAAAACTGCTGAATCAGCCTGAGTTAATCTCATGTTCAGCCAGGGGGGATTTTGACTAAGTTGCCTAGGTGAGTGACCCACTTACCTGGGGATCCAGATGAGGTCTTTTACAGGAAGAATCTTGACTGCTTGGAGATGCTCTGTGTTGTCACCCGCAGGGGAAGCATCGTGATCCAGGGGAGCCTTCAGCTCGTGGAATTTCTCAGACTCCTCAAAATCCGTGGAGAAGGGTGCACTGGAAGAGCTCAGGGGCGAGCTGGGCAGGCTGGAGGGGCAGCGGGTTACGGTGTTGGGAGGAGAGGAGGAGTAGGAAGACACAGAGCAGTAATCTGTGAGCGAGTCCTGGTGGTTCAGGATCTGGGTACCCATGTCCGGGCTGTACATGATGCTCATGTCCCCGGGAGGGCTGCTCTCCACGGCCCCGTGGCCGAGGGGGGCTGTGGCTGGGATGGCAGCCGAGGGCTGCTGGATGGTGAACATGTCTCTGAGGGGGCTGCAGTCCCCGCAGAAGTAGCGTGCGCACAGCTGGTAGCTGGTGGCGTGGAACATCACCAGGAAGTTGCTCTTGTCATCCAGGCACCAGACCACCTCCTCACCGTGGCACTCGGAGGTGCAGGCCAGGGAGGCGATGCAGGAGGGCGGGCTGAAGGGCTCCAGCCTGCGGCTGATCTCCAGGCGGGCGCAGTCGATGACCAGCAGCCCGGGGCCGTTGCTGTACCACACCTCGGCCCCGCTGTTGGCCGCCTCCATGGCCCGCACCGGGTACGGGTTCTGCCGCGGGTCCTCGTCCGAGATGTGGAATTTGGACCTGTTTGCTGTGTGGGAGCACAGGTAGGAGCAGTTGTCCCCTGGCAGGCCCTGGGACACTGAATACACGGCTACCAGTCCATCTGACAAGCCAGCCAGCACCATGTACGAGTTCTGTGAGAAAAGAGAAAAAATTAATGGAGTTACAGAATGGCTGGGTTGGTAGAAGCCTGAATGATCATCTAATTCCATCCCTCTGCCATGGGCAGGGACACCTTCCACTAAACCAGATTGCTCAAAGCCCCATCCAACCTGCACCTGAACACTTCCAGGGACAGGGAGGCCACAGTCTCACTGTACCAGGACCTTACCACCCTCACAGCAGAGTTTTCTCCTGTTTCTTAACTTCTCTATAACAGAAGAGCTTTCAATCCCAGACATTCTGCCTGCTTCTCACATTCTGCAAGAACACCAGTAACTTAGCCCAAAACAGCGATAACAGCAACATAAAAAAGTCATTCCCTAGAAGCTGCTGCAGAGCCACACTCCTTTCACCCAGTATTACCTCTCTCTTTACTGCCAAGGGCGGACAGACAGAGCTGGCAGCCTGCCCTGAAGGTTAACAAATTCAAGCTGGAGTATGTTCAGAGACAGCCACCATGATCCCAGGAATCCAGCTGTAGAAACCCGGCTCACTTCCAAAAAGAGTAAAGCTATTGCTATCAATGTAGGTAGGAGAGGAATGGAAGAAATGCAGTAAAAATGGAAAGAGGGAGCCAATATTCTCACAAACAAGAGCATCCAGTGATTGCTCCACATCCAGAGTCTGCTGCTCTGAGAGCACTGCTCCTCCCAGGGATGTGCTCTGGGTCTGGGATTTCAGCTGAGGGCACAGAAGCAGAAGTAGCTCAGCAATGCACCTGCCAAGTGCCACAAACAATTGTGCAGGTTGGTAAAAACCTGTTCTAAATGTACAGATGTGCTGGACACAGCTCCAGCTCCGTGGCCATGCACCCCTCGTGTCCCAGGGGCAGGAACTGCTGAGAAGGCCACAGCTCAGCAACTCCTCCAGCTCATCCCAGCGGGGCAAAATGCTGCTAAACAGACTGGGAAATATGGATCTCTTGGGAACAAAACTGCCTGTGACCTTGGGTCTCTACCAGAAACTCCCCCATCTGTGAAGCAGATAAAACAATACTTACCTCAAAGGCCTTTCTACTTCCTCCCTGTGGAGCAATAAATTCTAAAAAAAGACCATTTTACCCAGGACTTTTTTGCTGCCTGGACTTAGCACAGCAAACCAAACAGAACCAGACAAAGCACCACAGAGTTGACCCAACCTCACCCCTCCTAAGCCTCTCCAGTGGAAAGCCCTGTCTTTGGCATGCCCAGGATACCAGTGAGATGGGCTGAGGACTCAGTCATCCTTTGCTGGGAATGCAAAGATTAAATTAAGGCATTCATGTGCCCTTCCAGGGATCTGGATTCTGCCAGGCCTTGACAAGAGTTCCTAGGCTGTAAATCCCCAGAAAAATCAGTGTCTTGACCTGCCCCTATTGAGGGGCAGGTAGTGCAGGGTAGGTGTTATTTAATTGACAGCTCTGCTTGCAAGGCACATTGAGAGTCCTGGACAAAGAAAAACTCTCTGCACACCAAGTATGAGTAAAACCACGAGAGCACTGAGCCCCTATGACTAATCCAAATCACAGCAGAATTTTACTGTAATGGGAAAAACAAGGAAAGCAAGTGGAAAGTTGTGAAATGGAGCTTGGACTAACTCAGTCCAGTCCCAATTCTCTAACCACTAATTAAAAGAAACCCCAACGACCTGCAGTGCTCAGTGCCATGTCCCTGCTGCCATGTGGATCTGGTGCAAAAGCTCCTGGAAGTGGCTTTGCCAAGGAGTTGCATCAGTAGGTTGGATCATGGCACAATGCTTTGCACAAGCTGGGTTTTGGGTTACTTTTTCTTTGGAAGGGAGTTCAATTATTTAAAATGGAATAAAACACAGCAGAACAGCCCACATTTCTTTGGTAAAAAATGGTCCAACTTTTTCAGTTCAAAGGACCCTGCACAAGAGGCATTTTTTACTAAAACTGGAAAATTTAAATTGAAATGGGAACATCAGATATTAACTGTATTGTGAGCATGTCAACCTGAAACTGCTCCCAGCGTGACACAAGACATGATTAAAATCTTCAGAGATTATAATTTTGTCTCATTTGATTTGATAATGCTGAATTATCCAAGCACAGTGTTCAGAAAAAAATTATTTTGAATTCCTTGATTAGTGTCAGCTACTACAAAACAGAAACCCTATTCCCTTTTGGGTTCCACAGGCCCAATTTCCCTGTCACTGAGCAGGCAGCACCATAACCAGGCAGAGGTGGGTCAGGGACCCCCTCCTGCTGTTACCAGTAATATCAATGCCAAATGTCTGACACAGAACAATGGTGGAAACAAACTTGGAAGATATCTTTTCCATTGGGGCATTTATTTCTCTTCATCTTGGCTATCAGGACCTGTTTCTATCAAACCATTGCTGTTACTGATCAAAGAGATAAGAAACAAGAAGCAGGAACTCAAATGCTGAGAAATGCCCTCACCTTGCTGTCCTTCATGTGTCTGAGCTGAGGCAATGACCAATTTTCACAGAAGACCATGTCAAAAACTACCTCCCCACAGATGGCACAGATTTTATCCAGCACCGGTGAGGCAGAACTCCCCTGATCAGGGTATTCCAGCAGTGACCAAAGGCGGGCAGGGCTGCAGCCTCCAGAAACCTTAAGTAACTTTCTCAGAATTCATTTTCAACATTTGGGCTCCACAAAGGGCCAACAAAAACACACAGCAACAGAAGTGCATTTGAAGGCCTGGGCTGCCAGCAGCCCCGCCGTGCCAGGAGGAAGGCCCCGAGCGGGGCCGTGCCGGCTGCCATGTGCAGGGATGAGCCGGCTCCAGACGCCCTGTCCTGCTGCCAGCAGCCCAGGACAAATGGCAAAAAGTGCTACACCAGGGCCTGGTCACCTCCTCCTCCTCCTCCTCCTGTCCCTGCAGGGTCTGGCACTGCTGGCTGCAGCCTTTAATTGCAGCTTTTGTTTCCATGTGCTCCAGGTTTCTGCACGAGGCCAAAGATTTGCACCCATTCAGGTTTCTCTCTCCCTCCACACCTCTCTCCCTCCACAAGGCAGAATGTGTCTTGGTTTGCCCTTTCTAACCTGCTCATTTGCTAATTTGTTTTCTTTTTTCTTCTGTTTACCAAAAAATAATCATCCTGGTGACAACAAGCATGCAACAAAAAGCTTAAATTGGAAAAGACTTTTTCTTGGCGGGTGAGTTTCAGATTCTGGGCCCCTCTCGCCTGCTTTCACATTTCCATGATGCTTCCCTTGGATGAGAAACCAAGTTTTGGAAACTATTTCTTTTGGATCAGCCTTCCCAAGGCAGTCGTAAAGAATTCCCCTTCCCAGCAACATCCCTCGGCAATTCTCTGACTAAAAGTTACCTCACATCTCAGCAGCTAAAGGCTTTCTTCCCAGGGAAATGCAATTCTCTTCCCCACTGGACAGCAATGACTGTGATAACTCTAATAGGGCTTGCTGGTCAGGCAGTGAGTGTGACAAGTGTAAGCTTTCCACAGAGGTTTTTTTGGAAAAACTGGCTGGTTTAGCTCTTGCCAGCCTGGCCTGCACATCCCCAGGCTGCTGCTCTGGCCATTTCACTGCCAAACTCATTCATAGAAAAGAGAGAGGAAAAAGTAAGTCCAATAAACTGAGGAGTGAGCTGAAGGGAGGTGAATTTCTGGAAGGTTGGGCAGGGTTGGGGGAGGAAGGGAGGTGTCTAGACTCAATATTGCTATTGTAGGGCCTGGCATTATTTATGACATTTTCTAGGCAAGCCACAAACTGGAAATAGAAACCAGGAGACATAAAGCCACTCGTAACCCCTGAGGAATGGCTTTGCAAGCTGTGTGACAGTGGAAAAGCTGAAACCAAAAGACTCCTTCGACTGTCCTGGATGGAACCTCAGGTATCATGAAAAAGAAATTTGCCCTACACATCAGAAATGAAACTTCACAGCGGACAAACGCTGCAGGCCTGGGAGCCAAGAAAAGCCAACAGACGCAGAGAAATCCAGCCCTGTGCCAACTTCACATCGATGCCCTACTTCAGTCCTACTTACACCATGTTTGGAAGTGCAGCAGCACACCTTACACAAACCATCTGCCTCAGATTCAGCCCATGCAGCAATCCCAGCAGACGAGCCAGAAATGGACAGTGGCTCAGGACGAGCCTGGTACAAACCAGCAGCTCCGAGAGCTGCCCCGTGCTGAGCTCTCACACACATCCCAGTCTGCTGGCATTTGCAAAGACTACACAGCTACCAGTAATGTTGGAACATAATTATATGTTTTCACTTGAGGTGGCTGTAAGCAAACCGGAGGTAATTTAGCTCGAAAACAGTTTTTATACATCTCCCAAGACCTGCCCGCAATAGGCACTCAGGTCAGATTGCTGCTGCCAGAAACGGGATGCTGGCAATTCCAGGGCTGGCCAGATAACACATAACTTGTTTTAATGCCCATAAGAGTAATTATCCGTGTTACCCATAAGAGCATTACCCAAAACAGCTGTATTATCTAAGTGTTCTCATTCAAAACCAAAACAGGAGTGTGCCTGAGCCCAGATAACATTTAAGGATGACTGTGCACACAAATGACAGCACAGAGCCCAGGAAAAATGGGTACAAGAGGCCGGATGTACCCACGTCCTGCATTAGCACTCAACAAATCTCTATTCTAATTATTGTTTCATCTCTACTTTGCTTGATCAGCCTAAACCTTGTGTTCCAACAAAGTGGAAACGCAGCTGGAAAACTTCCTTGCCGAGGAATTTGATCTGTTTTGACTATTTCCCCAGCAGGTTTGGAAGTGCCAGCTTTGATCCCCTGACTCAGGCTCTTGCCCACACCTCTGTCCTCTGGCAGAGGCAGAAAGACTTGGAAACCTTCTCCTTGCAGTGCCAAAATGTTCCTGGGCATTGCATAGTCCTTCAGCACCAGCTGAGTGTGGCAGCTTGGCCCAGCAGCAGAGTCCCACTACTGCCCCTCTTCCTTTGGGCAGTTCCTTACCCTTTTGACAAGAGGCATCACTAGAAAGCAGCTCACAGTGGCAGGAGTGTCTAAACCCTTCAGTGGAGTCTTTAAGGGACACATGCCCTGCAATCCATACACAGAAATCTTCTGGTCCTGTGAAAGAGCACATAAAATTTTATAAATGCAAACCACCTCCCTGCTTTCATAGTTTGATACCTGAGCAAGATCTATTTGATTCCAAAACTGGTTTTTATTTGCATTTTTTTTATATTCAAAGTGTGAATTTCTGTTTTCCATGGAGAGCCTTTGGCATGTGGGTAGAAAGCAGGTGCTGCATTCCTCAGAATGGGCTGTGGACAATATATGTATTATCCAAAAGTCACCAAAATCCAGCAGTGTAGGGGTTTTATCCCCACATCCAAAAGCAGCATCTGACAATCCTGAATGCAAAAATCCAAAACAACAATTGAAGCAGATTGTATGTTATTTTTGCAATAATCTGTCCATTCAATGGACATCACATTTTATGTGTAATTACACTTGCCCCACATCTCCTAAATCTACTAGACTGACCAAGAGCTGGTTTGGGAACCAGCAACACTTTTCATTCTGATCCAAAAGGTGGAAATACAATGCTTTAAGATCTTTGAATTTTAATTTTTCTATACTTATTATTACTAAAAAAAAAAAAAAAAAAAAAAGAGTATTTGTTCTCTTTGAGAACAGAAAAAGTCAAAATATTTTACTTTCTTATAGGGAGAAAAATCCATGCCAGGGTAGAGTGAAACAGCCAACACAAATTATTTACTTAGTGAGTGTGCCCTTTTTTTCCCCCATTCTAAAACACTGAACTTCAGGTGCATTTAATTTTTTGGCTGTTTTTTCTTTGTCTTGTGCGAAATGATTGTGTCAGAACTGGCTGACACTTACCAGCCCATTTTGATGGGTGGACAGGGGCTCTGGGGGATAAATCAGCCACACTCTCTCACTCTTATCTTTCTAGCTGCAATTTTCCATGGTGAACACAAAACTTGGGTACCCATTTCCCACCAACCTCCAAATCCCTCAGGCTTCTTTCAAAACCCCACCCTTAAATGCATGTTTTCTGTCCCAGCCTCCCTTTATTGCTCACAGATAAGGACATTTCCCAGATGAAGCCCTGGGTACAGACTGCTCCAACCCTGAGAGTTTCCCTTTGGAAAGCTGAGGTTCCCACGATCGCTCTGGGCTCTGGGAGGCACAGCCTGGAACTGTGTGTCAGGTGGAAACAAAACACCTGGAGACAGCAGATGCAAACTCACACTGCTCATCTGAGATGCCCTTTGTCTGGCACACTCCTGGCTTTACTAATTTAGCAGGCTCTTTCTCTTTGTGTCTCCCCTAACGAGGCCCCTCTTGAGGGGGGCACAGGCAGTGCTCACCTCTGTGGCTGCCCACAGGGCATTCTGAAATTTGAGTTGGCAGCACAGCTTCATTCCTGGGCAGCTCATCCTCTGCACTTCCATGACTCCTTTCTCCAGGTTCACCACCGTGTAGTTCCTAAAAGGAGCAAGCACCAATTTCATACACCCAACATTCCTCCAGCATGGGGCTGAGGGACTTGTGGACCTTGTGGCCAAGCCATAACACAACTGTCCAGATGTGGATGATGCTGCAAGGATCTATACCCCCCCAAACTGTAAATTCCTCATTGCAAAGGACAAGAAAGAAGTGCCTCAGCTCTTCCTCGGGGGCAGATGTGCAATTGCTTCTGTGAAGATTTACACTCAGCTGTCTGACACTGCACAGGGTTAGGAGGACATATGTGGTCTGCTCCTGCAATTGAGCTGTAAGACAAACAGCTCCTGCTGGACAGCAGTAATTAATAGCTGGGAAGTCTCAGCCCATCTTGCCCATTAGGTTCTCAAGGGAATATCTGTTCTCCAAGTTCACTGCCTCACTATTATCTGCCTTCATTATTATTCCAGTACATAAACAGAGGAGCATGATTCTACAGAGCAAAGATCTGTAACCTAATAAAATTATTTATAAATATCACTAATTAATAGGGTTTTTTGTAACTAAAAGGATTTTGTTTATTTGGGGAAGTTTATTGAGTTTGGATGTTTGAGCAATAACTGGATATTCACAACCACATCTGTGAGTCCCAGATGCTTTACCAACTGTGGCACAAGCAATTACACAATCTGAAATCTGTCACATGTGAGTAACTTGTTATTCAGCAGTCTCCAGCAAGAGGATTGTCCAGTCAGGAAACAGATTCAGTGAGATATATTGCTGTGAATATTTGGACAACATCCATGTATTCAAAATACATCTGGGAGTGCCATGTGCTTCACCAGTTCAGCAGGAAAAGTTACACTGATCAAGGACCACAAATGGCAAAGCAAATAGTTCAGCAACAAATCACGTGCCTTTCCCATTAGCTTAATGGTTACAAATAATGAACACATTAATATAAAATTCAGATCAGTTTGTGAACGTTTCCAAATAAGACTGAGGCTATAAAAATCAGCAGCATCCATAAAAATGAACATAACTAGCTGCAGGTCACATGTGGCTGAGCAAAATGCCATCACCTCAGTCACAATTTAATAACATTTTAAGCACATGCCTTCAGTCCAGAGCACATTTTACTGGCAGTGCACACTTGGATGCACACACAGCTCCAGGCATGTGGTTAACTCCCGATGATTGCAATAGGATTTAAGCATGTGCTTAATTGCTTTGCAGAAGAGAGATGGAACTGCAGCCTCAATTAGGAAAGGTTTAGTGTTAAATGGCCTCATTAGGAAAGGCAGAACACGTCTGTTCTCATGTGCAAATGCTTCATCCTGTGTGTGTGAATCATTACACTGCCCTAATCTTCTCCTCATATTAACTGAAGCAGAGTTAAGCTCATTAAATATCCTTTATAAAGCAACCACTGTTCCCAATTAAAAGAGTTTGGGAAAACAGTGTTCACCGTACTCCTGGCACTCTTCCAAGTTCACTTTCACCTTCTTTACCTCCCTCTCAGAGGCAGAAGTGAAGATGCTGAAGGATTTTTTACTTAAAAAGGAAAAAGAAAAGAAAGAAATTGCTAATGTGAGCTGTCTCACCTGGTGTCCTCCTTCCCATCCCAGAACACCACCGTGTACTCCTGCCCCAGGGAGCAGAAGAAGGAAGATTGCTTCCCACAGGGCAGCAGGTACATGAACGTTGCAAAGGTTGGATCTTTCATCTGCCCGACCACAGAGGTAGCCAGGGGACGCTGAGGGGGAAGGAAAAGTGAAAGACACGTCACACAAGATTAAAAAGGAGAATAATAAACAGGAGGTTCAGCAAGGCCAAGCACAAGGTCTTGCCCCTGGATCAGGGCAATCCCAAGCACAAGCACAGGCTGGGTGTCCCTGGAACTCCTAGGATTATATTGAAGGTTCCTTCCAACTCAAACCATTTTCTTATTCTATGATTATTTATTAAAGCTTGGTATGTCATCCTCTTACACATTTTACTGACTCAGTTCTTCAGGCTCACAAATTTTGGAGACTGACCCATTGCATGACAGTGTGTAGATGTCTGAGAGTCAAGCTGACCTTTGATTGAAGGACAGCAACTGAAATTAATAAAGAATGTAATGCAGCATAATCCTTTTCTTGCACTTTGAAGTTTTTTCTTCCTCATACCTCCTTTTATAATCTTGGGGATTTTGAAGTCTTTGTAGTTGCACTCACAGCATGACACTGGAGCTGTTTCTAGAAATTATGGCTAATGTCTTGCCCTGGTGAAATCAGCAGCCTGACTGCCATCGACATCAAGGGACCTTCAAGTCACCACAGATATGTAAGGCCACAAATCTCTCATCATTTCATTCATAAAACTCTCATTTAACTCAACAGAAATTCTAGGCTAAATCAGCAGGTGGGGTAAATGGGCAATGGAGCTGCTGTTTGAGCTCAAAGGGCTGCAGGAAGAGGGCAGAGAACACAGGTCAGGAGGGTGGTCTTGTACCTTTTCTGGCTTAGTGTCCCAACACTCCATCATGAGTGCCTGCATCCTGTAGAGCTGCACCTCCTCGGGCTGCCCGAGCACGGGACGGATCCCTTTGGACAGTTTCTTTGCGATCTGCAGCTGGTGGTGGCCCAGCACAGGCCTCTGCCCAGACAGCAGCTCGTACAGGACCATCCCATAGGAGAACATGTCTACCTAGAACCAGAAACAAGCCAGAAACAGGAGGAAAATCAGGGCAAGGCTCTGCCGGTGGGTGGAGAGGAGAGCAAGGAAGGCCACAGTGGGAAAGCCAGTGCCACCCCCACGCACAGATAAGGGCATTGAGCCCTGGGATGGTGCCAGCCCCCCAGTGCCATGCCCGGGCTGCCCCACAGGCTCCCCTAGGGACCTTCTCGTCATAGACGATGCGGGGCCGGATCTCGGGGGCCTGGTAGCCCGGGGTGCCCTCCACACCCAGCGCGCCCTCGTGGAACGACTGCCGCGAGATGCCGTAGTCCGAGAGCTTGATGTTGATGTGCTCCCTGACGTCCAGGGACCACACCAGGATGTTGTCTGACTTGAGGTCGCAGAAGATGATGTTCTTCTTGTGCAGGTAGGCCAGGCCTGTGGCGATCTGGTAGGCTATTTTGTGTGTCAGCATGTGTCCCAGCGGCACAAAGGAGGACCCTGGCACAGAGGAACAGCCTGTTTCCAGCTCCTGCAATTGCCACAACTGCTGCTTCTTCCCCCTCTCTCCTTCTCTTTTTAACTCCAGAGCAACAACTGACAACCTTTTGAAACATCACTCAATGCCACCATTTGAAATGACACTTTTTATGTTACTATACGTGTCTCTCAGTCCTATTAAATTCTTTTTTTAAACCCTTTCCCTTCTAGGCCACTAAATCTTCTGATGAAAATTAGTATGACTGAAAGTTGACACGAAGCCAAGGTCCCAAGAGGGTCAGATGGCCTCAACTTATCTTGGAATTAGTGTTGTTCATTTGACAATGACAGCAATATAGATAATTATGAGATAATTTAGAGTACCAGACACCCATCTGTAGGGCAAAAAACACAGCACCATCCATGCAGCACTGAACAGAGATGCACTCCATATTAATTTGCAGAGAAATTGAAAATCCAGGTCTCCAAGACAGTTTTGAGAATCCCGAGCATCAATTTCTACTAGGTTCCCAAAAGCACAATACAAGAACAAGAACAATTCCATCCTACCCAGTTCCCTCAGTCTGGGAGGAAAAAAATCCCCTCCAGCAAATGGCTGAGCATTATTCCCTGTGAGAGGAGCAGAGGGAGGGGCTGGTTTACCTTTGGAGTTCTCAGCCAGGACAGTGGTGAGGCTGCCCAGCGGGGCCAGCTCCAGCGCGAAGCAGAGCGGGTGGATGCTGATGCCGATGAGGGACACGATGCAGGGGTGCTGCAGGGAGTGCAGCATGCTGGCCTCCTGGCGGAACTCCGAGAAGTTCTTCATGGCATCCATGGCCCGCAGGTGCTTCAGCATGGTATCTGGCAACACACACAACCCCCTTCTCACTGCCAGCTCAGGGAGTGAGTCACAAACTCTTTGGGAGGTGATCACCCAGCAAGGGCTGCAGGAGGAAGGCAGCTGGTGGGATTATGTTGACAGCAAGGCTTTAAGTTGAATCCTTATGATGATGCATGAGCCACGAAGAGACACTGGCTATAAGCAGGATATATCTGGTGCCTCAGGAAGCAAGAGCTCCCTTGGTCCTTAAACACCAAGCTCTGGTGTGTCTGGCACATGCTGTTCTCACATATCCCCTGGATGACTCTGGAAAACTCGTGCTGTGCTTCTCCCAGCAGGGACTGTGTGCAGATGGCACACTGCAAACCCTTTACTGGAAGGGCTCTTCCCTACAGTTCCCCAGCTTCCCTGCCAGAAGAGACCCATCACAGTAATGGTCCTGCTGCCACAGCACACCACAGGCTGCTCAGGCAGGTCAGCTCTTCCCCAAGGTTATTTGTCACTGGGATAGCAGCTGGCCGCCTCCACAGCTCAGGGATTCACCACATCCTCCCCTGACAAAAATGAGGAATGTGAGGCACTTTTGCCTTTTGTCTGCCCACAGCCTGAGGCTCTGCTGGGAACCTGGGCTCCACAGGGGAGCCCATCCCTGCCTGGAGAAGCTGGTGGGCTCAGAAGGATTCCCAGTTTGCTTTCTCCAGCTGCTGGCATAGAGAGGGTAAAACACTAATTCAGAGATGGAGACGCACAAGTCCTCAGAGCAAACCCAAGCAGACCCACACCTCTCACGGCCAAACAGTGTGCAGCAAGAGTTGAAATCTCACCTCTCTTCCCAATCTGCCTTTTTACCCTATAAATCCTACCTCTGATCTGCAGGACAGAAGTCTCTGCAGTGCCAGTGACCTTCATCACTACAAGTGCTCATAAAGAACTCTCAGATTCATCCTCCTCCTCCACTGAAGCCCATCAGTTTTGCTATCTATTTCCATGATGTGTTTAATCAGGTACTGTCAGCACTCTTTGGTCTTGGGATCCCAGATTGCAGATTCCCAGATTCCTGACACCAAATCTGTGCACTGTACCTGCAGCTGAAGTGGGAGAACCCTTGCATTTTTTAATCTGAAATCTCTTCACAGCCACTGGTTTTCCTTGGTATCGTGCCCGATATATAACAGTTCCACTTCCACCCTGGCCAAGAACGTTGTTTTCATTTTCACTGCATTCCAGTTTGCTATTTTCCAGGAACAGTCTGCCAAATAGAAATTGGTTTTTTTTAATTAAAGTCTCAAAGACATTGTAAATTCATGTTTTTAATGTGATTTCCATTTTCACAAATGCCTAGTATGTTCTTGCCTTATCTACCAAGAAGACTGGACCATCTAAACTACCTTAGTGATCTCAGTGGCCTCCATGCTGGCTCACACCGTACAACAGATTTCTCTCAGAAAAAAGTAATTTGAGCAAAGAAGCACAAAAGGCTTTTTAGTAATTTATCCCACAAGAATCAAATAGATCTGGAAAGTACATAAGCTCATTTTCTAAGCAGATGACACAGGTACTGATACTTGTAGATTTATCTGTATTAGCAATTTTTTTTCTTCATTTACCTCCTGTCCCTCTTTTTTCTACTGAGGCAAGACAGGATGTTTATGAACAGCCCCACACTCTGAACCCTGATTATTCAAATCAGCTTAGTGTTCCCAGGCTGCAATTCATCATTTCCCCACTCTCCTAGAGACTACTTTTACAGCTGTTCACACTTCAAACATCTCCACTCGCCTCGCACCCGCCAAATAAATCTGCAGGAGATAACAGTGTGAGGAGGGCTGGTGTGATGAGCTGATGGGGTGTTTGCCCAGAAAAATGACCCCAACAAAGCAAGAGGGGCCAGTGAGAGCACAGAGAGCTCTGACAGCAGCCAGCAGGACAGGCTGGTCTAGAGGTCTCGTGATTCTGCACTGGGCACTCAAAGGTCTGAGAGAGCAGGAGCCAAAGGGGACACTGCTCTCAGGTCTCCTGCTCTGCACACTGAGTAATAAGGGGTGTAAGACTGAGCCCATCTGGGAATGCAGTTAAGCAGCTTAAAGATGTGGCAGTGCTGCAATGGGTAGGGAAGAGATCCTTCATCTGCTCAGGGCTGCCCCATACCCAACATGTGCAGCATCCCTCAGCTGAGCAGGAGCCCCAGCTCAGTGTGAATCCTCCTGTAGTGTCCATAAACTCACCCACCCACAGGCCTTTACAAAATTAAGGACATTTCAGTGCCAATCTTGTGATGCAGCAGCACTTCCTTTTCGTTTTGCCACATTAAAATCTCCTTTTGTGGGATCCCAGAAAGGCTCCAACTACAGAGAGTCCTGGCCAGAGTTCTGGGCAATGCAGGACAGCTGTGGCTTTAAAAAGGGACTTTCACATGACACCACAGCGATCTCAAAGGAGCCCTGGTGTGATGACTCGGTCAGAACACAGCTATTGTCTAAGCAAGTTGCTGAACACCAGGGGTGCAGTTCAGGATGAACTGCCAGAGCACGGATTGAGAGCAGATGGATTTGTTCCCTGTGGTCAGTGCATCCCTCCAGCAGAGGCCACTTAGGAAAAGGGCCCAACTAAATCACACAGGTACACTGAAACTCAAACAAAGGCTATTACATGTTACCTGGCAGGAAAATCAGTCATGAAAAGCTCTGGGACCAGCTCTTGGAGAGACACAGGGATGTCAGGGTGGTTAGGACACGTGATGTAGTCCAGCTCGATGGCAGTCAGGACACAATCCTCCATGTTGAAGTACTGCACGTCCTCTGCCCTCTCGCCGCCCTCGCCCTGCTCTGGCCTGGCAGCTGCACAGATGTGGCAGGGCACATACTGCTCCATCAGCAATGTGCCATCACTCTCTGTGGCTGTGAGGGCTTCAAAGAGAGCAAACAAACAGGAAACAGTGTCACTCACACCAGCTGAGGAGGAACAACAGCTCCGAGTGCATTCCAGTGTCCGCAGCACGACCTGGGTGCACTGGCTGGAAATGGTCATGCTCACACAGCAGCAGTTTGCTGCAGGGTATTGACTGGAATAGAAAATAGCTTTGCAAAGTGTACAGGGACAGTGCTGGGGAGACTGCACAGTGGCTATAACCCAACGCTCACCCTGCTCTGGTCATAGGCTTGCGAGGCAAATCAGGACCAGCAAAAATGAGAAGTATGTGAATAAAGCACTGAAGAGACCCTTCTACTTGCTGGGTGTCTCTGTCTCTTCACAGACTGCAAACTGCCAGATGCCTTGAAGTGGGAATGGGCTTGGGAGCAGGCACAGCACACTGAGCTCAGGCTCAGCACTCAGCTGCAGCACCCAGGGTGAGTACACAGGTCCTGTGGGCTCCCTCATGGGCATTGTGTTCAGCCCCTCCAGGGGAAATGTGGACTCTTACCACGACTAAGCCTTTGGGAAGTTCACACCTCTCCCATAACTACAGAGAGATTTTGTGGTGACAAGCTCTGTTAAATGCCCACAATTAGTCAGGGTGAACACAGGCTGCAGCCTTTGAAGTAGTGGGTCTTCTCAAGCTTCACTGATTAACTTTAGCATTATTTTAATCCAAAGGCAAATAAAATGTTCTTTTAACTTCAGAACATGTAGAACGTGAGTATGTGAGAGTGCACCACTGTTTCCTCCACAGAGCCTCCAATTAAGAGACTTTGGCACTGCTTTTTAGACCAGGGTAGGACGACAAAGAGCACTTCAGATTTTGTTTTGGTTTCAAACGAAGTGTACTGGGGGTTGCAAACAGCCTGCTGGGTAACAGCAGGATCTGTGCTGAGCACAGGAAAACCAGCTGCAGGAGTCAAGGAAGTTACCTTGGCAGGGAGTCCTTGGTACCATATTCACTCATGTCTCTCACATCAGAATTTTGTAACTCATAGAAAATGAAACCCTAAGAAATGATGGGCAAATCCTCATCCCAGACGATGCCAAAATGAGTTTGAGGGACAGCACGAAGCAGTTTGGGCCAAATCCTGCCCCTGCTACAAGCACTGGACCAGTCACTTGAACTCCTACAGATCCTGTTTGAACTGTAATGTTTCACCTGTGCTGCTGTGACAGACAGACTGAAAGACACAATGTCTAGACCAAAGGGTGTTGGCAACTAATCTTGATCTGTCTGCAGGTTTATTAGCTTTTATCAAATGTTATAGGCTTGAGACTGTCAGAGCCTGAGGGGTCTTCAATTAACACATAATATTGTGCACCTGGAGAGCTCTGTCAAAGAACCTTCTGTTGAGAAGATGTAACACTGCACAGAAAATTACAGCTGTTCTCTTACCGGGGAACCACTGGTCTATCAAAGAGTTGACATGATCCGTGATGAATGCCATGGCTGAAAAGTCTCTCACTTCTGACTGGGAAATTATTTTAATTCCACCACTTTTTTTCTTTTTCCAGTTCACATCAGAAGACTCGACGCTGTTGAGAAAACCAAAAGACAGACCTGTGAAGCTTTTCTGAAGTATCAGTGTCAACAAACTTTCTTTCTGGCAGGAAACCTGAGTTACATAATAACACACAGTTCATGAGTCATCGAAACACAAAGCAATCTAGCTTCGAGGGTGATTTTCAACTCAGTCTGTTCTGAAAATGACTTTCAGAAGAGAATTCTTGCACAGAAATGCCAGTTCCTCACAAAAGGTAAGTGCTATAGAAGGTCAGGCCTAGGGAAAACTGTGGCCTGAGCAAGCTGAGTATGATGGAGAGTTTTGACAGAAATGCCCTATTCAGAATGATAGAAGGTTGGGAGTTGTAAAATCAGTAATAAAATTCCAGTGGAATAATAATAGTATTTCCAGAAACCATTAGGAAAAGTTTATGAACATCATTTTTGCACAATTCCCATGAAAGTATAACTCCCTGAAATACACAGCATGACCACTACCACGGTCCAGAATTCAGGATTCCAGCCTGTGGAGTGAGCTTGGAAACTTGGGAAGGTCACTGTTTCTTTCTGGCCTCCAACCATGCAACAGCACCACTGGTTCCTCCCTGTCTTGCCAGAGATTGAAGGAGTAAAAGTCTTAAAGTCTGCATTTGTGAAACAACATGGACAGGAGGTTTTCCCCAGGCTTGCAGCCAGCAGACATTCTGCCTTGGCCAGGTTGAGGCACTTGTCCACAGTCTCTGCTGCACAGAAGCACCTCCATTGACCCAGATAACACAGTTGTGAAGTTTTCAGTGGAAAACTCACTGAGGTAAGGAGATCTTTGCATGTGAAAATGCATGATTTTAAGCTGCAAGAGCCCAGCTCTGAATTTCACTTTCTGTTCTCAAGCCTCTTTCAGCTTGTGGCTGCAATAACAGATAAGGCTGATACATTCAGACCTGCCAAATAATCAATTACTCATCATTTTTGTCAGCAATTGTTACCAGATGAGTTATGTCCATTAGAAGAGCCTCCTCTTCTCCTGGTGAGTGAGCACAGCCTGGGTCAGGCCCATTCATCTCCATTCAGCTGATGTGTTTCACACACTCTATTAGTCCCCTGTCACACATGCTGCATTATGAACACAAATTACCTAAGATAGCCTCCATCAAAGGTAACGAACAGACCTTCCTGCCAGTAAACAGTGTGAGTCCTTTTGACTCGGAATGTGCTGCAGCGGTTCCTTTGGGTGCCTGTGAAGCTGTAGATGGTCACCTTTTTGTTTCTTGTCTTGGTGTTCTTCTTGTTTTCAAAGAGCTGAAACAAGAAGGAAAGCATGAAAATCGTTAAACTGCTGAAGTTTCTCATAAGGATGTTTTAATCAAGCAAGAAAGTGATTTCTTTTTTTGGCTTTCACAGGTGCTGTTGTACCTTTTCCAGTAAAAGTGACTTGTGCTCGTATAAAATTTTGCGATGGAATGGAAATACACGTGGTAAAATTGATTTTTCCACAGTGGAAATCTTTTTCATGCCACTCAAAAAAGAACAATTTCATATCAGTGCACAAAGCTAATTCTATAACTGTGACATTTGCTGTATTTATTCAGCATTCACTGAAGTCTTATAAACCTAAAGTACTAAATGTTCTAGTGAATGATGAAGCCTGCCCTCAGTGCAGAGAGTTAACTTTTCCACCTGTTTTAGTGGGAGGAAAATGGCTCTTCTCCAAGACACTTCAAACCAGCACTTAGAGCAAAATGTATTTCTGTTTTAAAACCAAGAAGTTAATCTGCAGGACTCTGCTGCACTCATTGCTCCAACATTTATTTGCCTGCAGACAGGTCTGACGCCTGGCATCCTTTCCACTCCCTTCATGAGCACTGGATGAAGCCCCTAGGAAAGGTGCTCTAGGATTATGCAGTGCCCAGGAGGATGTAAGCAAGGGGCTGCCAAGACAGCCAGTAAAAAGAGGTAAAGTTATTACATGGTTTGAGAAGCTTGGAACACAGAGGACCTTCCAAAAGAAGGTATCATGTTTTCCATGTTCTGTACATCACTGACAGACCACAGTTTAATGGAGAGCTGCTAAGAAGATACCAGAGCAGTACTATAAACATTTTGCAGGTATTTACTACAGTTTCAGATAGAAACTGCTGCAAACACATCTGCAACAACATCAAAATTCACTTGGCTCTCAGAACCTTGCAAACACTACTTTAATGTCATTCATAGCACTTGAACTAACAGGGTGCCTCATTAAGGCAACAGTCCTGTAATTTTCTTCCCATTTAAACTCATAGAGATTCAGATATCTGGCTTTGCTGGAGCTATTCCAGATCTCCTCTGGCAAAGCTGTGAGGAAGTCTGGCCTGGTGGAATGGCCATGGACAAGAGAAGCAGGCAGAACTCCAATTACTTGTAATTGGAAGATGCTGGAGGAACTGAGACCTTCCAGGGGATCACATTATAAGGAGGCTGTGGAGAGCTCAGGTTTTCTCCCCCACTACAAATCTGTTGTTCTCAATGACACCTACTGTAAAAACAGAATCAGGGTTACAGTGCAGAGCCTCATCTCTCCCTGTTTACTCAAATAATGTTACTGAAGTCTGTGACAGAAGTGAGCGGATGTGAAGAGACATCCCACTTACACTGCACCACTTTAGCTGTCTGCTTTTGTTTGCAGACACACACAGCAGCCTACCTGGAGGTCCATCTCTGCCAGGCTAATTAGCATCCGGGCTATGAACCTTTGCCAAAAGCCAACTGGGACAAAACTCATCTTGAAGACCCTCTGGACCGTGTTTGCAGTCTGGTGGCAGAGCCCGTGGATATCTAACGCCGGCTTGGTAGGAAGCAGATGAGGGAGGAGGTAGCTGAAACACATCAAGTTCAACAGCTCAGATTTTAGCTACAGCTTTTAACAGTGAGTACATTGTTACCAGATAATAGGGCGATTCAGTCTCCAAAGAGATTTTTAATGGCACAGCCTACTGCATATAAAAAAGCTTTTAGACTAAAGCGCTGCAGCAATACATGGAGAAATTAATTTACACTATGGAAGCAAGCAGAGGCAAAACAGACATTACATAATTCAGCCAGGGCTACTGGAAAGGGCTAAAATTTATGTAATGAGCATTTGTGTACTCACAAATTAAATGCATTAAAATATAAGAGTCATTAGAACAGCTGTGATGTCGGGACTACTTTTTTTTTTTTTTTTTTTTTTGGTACTACTCTGCCCTGGTAGTAAGCAGGGAATTACAGCTGTGGAACAGGGGATCAGTGCAAAAACAACCTCCAGCAGCTCAGGTTCTGTAAGGCCAGAGAGGGGGGAAGGGAGTTCCAGGCTGCAGGGACTGGGCTGCTCTGCCTCAACCCAGCCCCAGAATGAGAGCACCTCAGCAGTCAGCATGACAGGGATTCCTGCTGCTCCATCCTGCAGCTGATGGATCCCTGTCACATTCCTGACAAACCCCTAAAGCAAGAGCTCACTTTGCCAGGCTGTAGCAGAGAAATCACCTGTCTAGCTCAGATTCCCCTGCAATCAGATTATTAGGTACCTTGCCCAAGTGTGAAGGAGACTTGATGTTATCTGTGCCAGGGAGTTATGCTGGTGTAGGGGACCACAATGTTTTCCAGTTATTTTCAGATCTCCCAGTAAGCGCAGAATATGCATTTGTCCTGATCTTTCGTATTTGGGAAGTTAAATGTCCTGGAACATTGCAACTGTTTTGAAAACCATGAGCTTATGGCTTTCCATACTTGCCAGTAAATCTCGTCAGCGACACTCTTCTGTACCAAACACATCCCAGGATGCCTGTACAATCTGAAATGTTACTTGCTTATAAGCAGACACACTGCTGTTTTATCAGTGTTGAGCCTGAGAAAATGTGTTGGCATCTGGGGCTCATCATTGACGGGCACGACGACAGCAACAAGGCACGTGGCCAAGAGACCTGACCAAAATAACACTGGCAGGGACTAGACACAACCAGAACTAATGCTGGGTCAGAATCCACTGATTTAAAGCCTCTCCTGTTTTCTCTCTAGCAGCTGCAGCATTCTGTAAAATCTGAACTATCAGCTCAGCAAAAACAGCCATCGTTAGACAACAGCTCTCTCCATATGTCACACGTGATGACACATTGCATGATCAAATTATCTGTTCCGTGAAACATCTTTGGAATGTAAAACTGGCAAAAGTTTCAATTATAAATTGAAGTAAGAATAGTCATGCTTTTAACTGTATTTTAAGAAGCAGAACATAGCTAAGTTACATGCACCTTAAGCAGAAAAGCGGAGTGCAACAAACTAAAACTTCTTGCTCTGTGAAAGTATTGGATGCATCATCAGACAGCCAATAAATATTTCCCAGCACATCCAAGAAAGGTCTAAGAGTGTAAGAAGGGTCAGTGAGGCCCTTCTGGGCCACAACTATCTAGTGGATTATAACACAGATGGTGATTCGATGCTCTTGAACAACAGCCAATGCAAATTTTGAAAATATGTGAAACATGCCCCCATCCACCCTTTCAGAACAGAAACTGGCAGCTGCTTTCTCTACTGACTGCACAGAAACCCTATCTGGCAATCTAGACAATAATTGCAGCAGCACAGTAACAAATAACTGCTCTGTGTCTGGCTAGTACATTAAATTAATCCAACCTGCTACAGCTACAGCCCGTCAGTGGGAAGAATATTCTGCTAATGTGGCTTGGATCGCTCAGAAAAACATTGGGCAGGCCATGAAAAAAGCAGTTTCCTTGTTCTCGAGGCACAGACAATGTAATTGCCCTGGTGAAAAATGGCAGATAGTGACAAGGAGTCCAAAAGGCATTTTGGACTGAGCAGAAACATTGCTGCTTTATCTGCGTTAAGCCTGAGAAAATTTGTTGGCATCCGGGAGTGGGTAAGTGACAGGCATAATGACAGCCCAGAGAATGCTGCACTTGTGCTGGCATTCAGAGCTGCCGAGGGGCTCGGGGCGATGCAGCCGCGCTGTCCTGCAAGGGCGAGGAAGTGAAATGCAAATGCCACATCCAAAGTGCAATACAGCTCTGGTCTCACCGCTAGCCCAACAACAGGCTGTCGCCAAGCAGATGGGAGAGAGAAAAATCGCAGGGAAGTCTGCCCAGAGGAAAAGGGACTGGGGGGCAGAGGGGAGGAGGACTCATTAACATTTAAAGAGAATGAGGTTTCTTAGACCATTTCTAGGAAAACTATTGATCAACACCTCTTGAGGTTAAAAATCAAGTAAATCACGTTGCTGCTGCAACTACGCTTTCCCGGTTTCACCAGGAATGAAATGCTGCTGCTTTCAGGGCTGACACAATTATTGACTACCCAAAGTTTTCTGCCACACTGAAGTGAGGATCTTTCACTGCAAACAGATGACTCCAGCCCATCTATATTTCAGGCCTGGCAGCCGTGGCCTCACATCCTCTCTGGGCTGCAGCTGCGCCGGCTGAGCCCTTACAGCTTCCACCTGCTCATGGCCACATCCCCGGCAGTGTCGCTGCCCCTCCGGGCTGGTGGCTGAGCCTGTCACCAGCCTCAATGCACCCCGTGGACAAAGACTGCTCTGGGAAAGCTTTCACAAGGGCTGGATTGGCTCAGAGGATGCTCAGTTCAGGAAATACAGCCCAAATGGATGGGTGCCTTCCATGACACCGCTGAATGCTCTCAGATATTTTCTCAGCGCAAGAATCCTGTCAAGACAACCACTTAAGAGTGGCAAAGCCTGTTAATATCCACTGACTAAAAGGCCATTTTTCTCCAGCCTGACTAAACCTCTCTAATTATCAACATACCTGTTATTGGCCACAGGCAGGGCGATCTCAAACTTGGCCAAGAACTGGAAGTACTGCTCTTCGGTCTGCTCGGTGAAACCCGTCCCAACCAGCAGCATCCTGAGGTCCTCTGCTCTGATGACTCCATTCTTAGCTACAGATCTGGAGCTCTTGATGTTGAAAATCCTCTGTAGGCACTCTGAGAGCCAGACAGGGTCAAGGAAGTAGAGGTTCCTCAGGCCGTGGCTTGTGTCTGGGAAGTGCAGTAGTGTCCCTGTTTCTATGAGAAAATTAATGGCTGCAAAAAAAATAAAGAATTAGGGATTAGAAATAGACCAGCATTAGGAGACCACAGTGCAGGAGAGTAAGACTATGAGGCAGTTTGTGCAGTTTTATGCATTCCAGATACAGCCAGCACGCAGCCTAGCCAAGAGAGTAACATCCATCTGAGGAGTGCTGCTATCTGACACTCCACTTGTAAAACCCACATCTCACTTCTTCACAGCCAGTATTTCTGTCCCCATGACACCTCCCCTTCACTCTCCTCCTGCCATCCTCACAGTGAAGGGCTCTCCCTGCCTCCTGCAGAGCAAGGGCTCCATAAAGATCACAAGACTGGGGCCCTACAGAGAAGCCACACTTGAAACTATGGCAACCCTCACTCTACACAGACTAGAAATGAGACACAGCTTGCTTAAAAAAAATAAAAAAAAAAAAAAAAAAGGAATGAAACCAGTAACCTCAGATCACCTTAGAAACTTCCCAGTCTTGTCCCCAAAGTCCCAATACCGATTTTAAATTTTACCAGTTTCCAAAGTGACCTCTACACTGGTGTAATTTGTATTTACTATTTGTGGAATATTTCAATTGGACATACATATTAATTTCCAAGAAGTTACTGGTCTGCTCGACCTACCAGTTTGCAAGTCTTCATAGTCTTTGATGTCATTTCCAGGTGTTTGCTCTATCATCAGCTCTATTTGTCTGTCTGTTAAATACTGCACATCATCATTTTGACTTCTTCTATGCTGTTCTGCAAGGACAGCTTCTTGAAGGCTGAGGTAACTCCTTGGTATCTACATGTGAGAAAACCAGCAGGATCAGTATCAGCCAGCAAGGGATGAACTGGCTGCCATCCTCCTTTCACAGGGATCTTTTAGCGCTGTCTTTTCCCAAAGCCAGGTTGCCATCTTAAATATTCACATGGCTCCTGCATAAACTCCTTACTCCATCAGTAACTCCTGAAGTTCACCTCCCAAGCCTCCCAAAAAGCCCTGCTTTGGTAAGGATCACCAAGACAGCCCATTCTCACCAATCTCCCTGCAAGCTTCTGGGAGCAAATGGAGCTGCCGACATCCTTCATGTTGCAAGTGACATGAAAAATCAGCTGCCGCAGTCCCTCGAGGCCTTCCAGAGTCTTACACGAGAGCTCACTGCAAAAGTCAGGCAAGGGGGAAGGCTATCAAACCTTATCAGCACACTGGCTTCCCTTCCAGGCTCACTTTCTCTTATCACTGACTTTAAATTTCCTGTGTCAGCTGAATGGGAGGAAGGCTGTCAGTGAGTATTTTTAGAATATTTTGGAGAAAACACAGAGTCGCCTGGAAAAGATGCACTAGGCCACGTCTGTATCAGTCCAACCTCTGCTCTGCCTGCTCCACTCCCTGCACTGCTGTCCCCTGTGCACTGGGATGTCTGGGGACACCCCTGGCAGCTGACCAAAGTCATCCCCCTCTGTCCCTCCAGAGCCACACACATCCTGGACGGGGCTGTGGGGAGGAGGAAAGCTTTGTGCCCCAGCAGCCTCTGGAGACAAGTGCAGCCCTCCCTGCCCCAGATCAAAGAGGCAGGATGATGACTACCAGACACCTTTTCCCACCCTCATTCCGGTCCTTCATCAGCTGGATCCTGCCATCTGGGAACTGATGCTTAGATCCTAAAAGCTGGCCTTCATTATCTCTTTAACAGCTAAAAACCTGCTCTCTTCAACTCCTACTAGTTTTAATCTTTTTGTGGGCTGGATAAGAACAGTTCTGTTTCACTTTCCCCAACAAAAGGTCTTTCTAAGTGATCCTACACATGTTCCCATGGCAGACAGAAAATCCTTCTCTAAAGAAATATGCTTTATCTTAAACCTCAGCTCTCTGGGAAATGTGCAACTCACTGGGATGCTGGATGACCCTGACCACTGATGGAAGCATCCAGAGTCACCCACACAAGGATTTCACACTCCTCACACTCCTCCAGCCCCAGAGTTTAATACCATGCATATTCCAGGTGGATGATGGGGTGTGGGGAGGCACAGGAGAAAGGAGGTATGAAATCAGGCTGGGAAGAAATGCAAGGGGAGTGGAAGGTGAAGAGAAATGTTCAGGATGTCTGTCAGGGTAGTGCTCTTGAGAAAGAATAATTGAGATTGTGTTGTGATGCACCAAGGTAGTGGGAAAAGAGAGTGGAGGTGACACAAACACCAAGGTTTATCCTTCTTATGGTGAGTTTGAGCCTCACAGTGGGTCCCTGGTGCTCCTTCTAATGGGGAAGAACTGGCTGGGATGCCTGACAGGGGCTGGGATGCCTGACAGAGCAGTGCCTGCAGAGCAGTGTGTGGGAGGTTGGCTGATGCCTTTGCCAGGCAGCAGATGGGAAGTGCTGGGGACATCACAGTGCCTTTCCTCACTTGCCAGCTGCCACCTGCTCCTGCCCCAGGCAGAGGCATTTTCATATTGTTTGGTGCCAGCCTGCTGCATCCACGTTCAGCCTCTGGCTCACAGACATGCTTCATTCCCAGCCAGAGGAGCCTCCTCTTCCCAAGGGCATTCTCTTGGAGTGGTGTCAGAATGCCTGCCTGAGTGACACCCATCTCCCAGGCAGCTCCAGCCCCCTGCTGTGACACCTGGAGATGGATGGCACAGGTTTGGACTGCCAGGGGCTCAGGGGACTGACCCCTCCTTGCCCAGCTGATGGTGCCATTTGAGCCCTGCTCCCACATCAGGTACCACCCACAGCCTCCCCTCAGCAAAGCCCCTGGCACCCACCCTGTGACAGTCACGCTCTCACAGCATTAATTAGTCAATCTGCACCTTCCCCCCTTGTGACTAATGTGTCACCATTAAACAGTGAGAAACCTGAGTGAAGGGGAAGCAGTAAACAGGCTGGTCAAGGTCATGACTTTGGAGCTTCCAGCTTTCAGACTCATCATCAGCCCCCTGAGCAACACTGACCTTCTCTCTCATTATAATACATTATCTCAGTCAAAAATAGATGAAACGCAATGCTGACAAGTCTCTAAATCGGCTCTGTTGCCAAGGAGATCAAGTATCTCAAAATTGTTAAAAGTGTCATAAAATAAAGAGTGAGTGACTGAACTCCACAAAGGCACAAGTACTTACTGCAGGTGCTTGAAGGTGATATCTGGGAAGCCAGTGGCTCTGGATCCAGAGGGAGAGCGACACAAAGCCAGGACATAAGCTCTCAGGGTTGCTATCCTCTCCACACGGAATTTCGTTTCAATCAAATCAAGGTGTGTTCCCACCACCAACACCACTGAGTTTGGAGCCTTGGCCTGCAAGAGAAAACACTGACAGTGATCTCACCCAGATTATATCAGTGAGGACAGGTTAAAAGTATAATATTTCAGAGGGTGGAGTCACACATATTAATAAAATGTAATATATATATATTTATAAAATAAAGGCAACCAGTCGTAGCAGCTTGACAACAGCCAGAAGTGACCTGGGTATTGCAGAAGCTCTGCAGAGCATGGCTTAATCACCTGCTGCTACTGAAGAGCAGGAAACTGTCACTTTGGGTTTTTACATCAGGGTTTAACATAAAGGGAGTTACTGTGAGTTACTGAAATGAAGGGAACCATGTCTGCCCAGACAAAATTAACTTAACTTGCAGCCAGAAGATCTGGCATCCTGAAAAAGGCTAGTTACAGTCTGAAATGGATACCTGGGAAAGTCACACAAACTTTTTCACTGGAGAAACATGGAGAGATGAGATAAACTTCTAGAAAAGTTTCAATCTACTTAATCCTGAATCAGATCAAAGGAATGGATTAGGTGATCTTGTGGTTTCTCCCAACCCTTCCATGACTGTATTACGACTCTGGAATGTATCCAGATCTCAGGGAAAATGCTGCCAAATACAATGGGATTGCACAGGCCTAAGCAGGGATCATTGGCCCATCCAAATTATTTTGACCACAGAAGAATATTCAGAGGCAGAAAGATTTCCCTCTTTGCAGACAATCCATTTCCCTCCTATGATGCCCACTGAAATCTCCCAGCCTGAGTGACACCAAACAAGCTCAGGAGTGGTGGCTGCACCAAGCCACACCAGCATGGTGCTGCCTGGAGGCTCATGGGGAGCACAGGAACAGGGTAGGATGGAGAGATGTTCCCCAGTGTGCTCTCCCAGTACCCAGCAGCCTGCAGCTCACTGAACTTCCCAGCACGAGGGGAATTAACAGCACTTGATGGAGTTTCTATTCACCAGTTTGTCTTTCCAGTTTCTGGTACTCCCAGCACACTATATTTCCAGTAAATTCCACATCCAGTGTGTTTAAGATACTTCCACTGTTTGCTTCAAAGCTACAATTTCACTTGTTCTCTCCCAATTCTACTGTAAAGGATCATGAACAAAGACTCTCTTGTGGTTTACTCCTTTCTCCATCATGTCTACATACAGCCCTCTTCATTTTTTTCTTCTTTTAACCATTATGATCATATTTCTCTGCATTTTTCCTGATGTTACTATGTGCTTGCTGGGATATATTAAGGACACATTATACATTTTTAAATATAATCATTTTCCTTTCAGTGTTGTTACCTAGTTTGGGTTTTTGATTGCTGCTGACCATTAATATTTCGATAATTACAAGATGTTTGTTTTTCAAGAAGCACCAATTTTTGTGCATTTGATGTTAGAACAATTATCAAATAATAAAGAGTTACCAACAATTATGAACATGGTGTCACAAAAATCAATCCACAGCAGTGAATTCACTGCAGCTCTGAGTCTAAATGGGAGCTGTTTTGGAAATATTCTCCAGCTTACCTGAATCTAAAGTGTTAAAAATATAACCTCAAGACTAATGTGTATCTAACCCACACAAGAAAGAAAATGCTTCAAACCCCCCTTGGAGCCCAGTGTGGTCAAACACTAATTCCAAAATAAGTATGTTCAGCCTTACTTAGCAAGGGTTTATAAATCAGCTTTTGTTTCGTTCTCTGCTGTGTGTGAGGGAGAACAAAGCAAATGATAAATTTAAACCATTAAATATAGCGATACGCCTACAGCGTAATGGAAAATGAATTCCAAATGCTGTGCAAAATTCATAGCTTGGGGAGCTTTTAAAAGCAGAGCAAAAAGAATCCGCAATATCACATATCTGCTTGCTGAGCTGCTACTTGATAAATAGATATCCCAGAGCCCACCAGTGACTTCTTACCTCAATGTTCAGCAACCAGAACTGTAAGTTTGCCACAGCTTCTTCCCCCAGTGCCAAGTTCCAGACCACTATGTACAATGCTTTGTCTGTGAAGAAACACTGATTGACTGTAGACATGCTCGCTGGGCCTCCGATATCCCAGACATTGAACTCCACTGAATCAACCTACTTAGACAAAGAGAAGTGTTCAAATCAAACCGTGGCAGTAAATCACTGGGAGATAATAGCTGAAGTATAAACCTACGCCTGCATAATGTATGACACAAGAAGGGGCTCAATGTCCTAATTGTGCCTCCAGGAAAGATAAATCAACAAGCAATTGTTAAGCATGGCTACTACTTCCCCACAGGAAATCAAGACTAATTACTTGCTGCTAAAATGATAGAGGTGCCCTTGATGCTGGTAAAATTCCAGTTAATGCTGTGGATTCTCCAGTACAAACAAGGGTCTCATTCTGAGCCCTGCATTTCACTGCATCTGCAATAGAAACTGCTCCATCCTTGCCTGGGCACACTCGACAAGACCACTGAAGCTGCTTATCTGCCACTGCTGTGGGGAGCAGGAAACCCCTGCTGAAATCACTTCCACTGAGCTCAGACTGAGCTGAGCCAAGCAGAAGGGAGATGCTCAAGAGATGGGAAGCTTCTCAAGCCTTCCATAAACGCCTCCTACATGCTGCTCCCAGGCTTCTGACGTCTGTGCCACGCCAGAGATGGGCCAGAATCACAGTTGCTGTGAATCAGACTCACTGATTTCTGGGGAAATGCTTAAATGGAGGCCTCTCCAGCTCTGGCTCTCTTCCCAGTATCCCTGCATCCATTCCTCTGTGCAACCCCATGACAGCACTAAGAGGGAGCCTGGCTCTCTGCTTCAATGGCATTCAGGCTCCCAGTTGCAGCAGAAGTGCCTGCATACCTGGGAAGCTCTGTCCCTAAATCACTTTGGCCCTGGGGAGTCAAAAACCCTGAACACAAAACCAAACCTTCCTCCAGCCACCATCCTCAGAGCATCACATAACACCCAGTGGGCTCTGTTCAGGGGGCTGAGGCCAGGTACTGACTGATCCCACGTGGAAGTTACCCTATGAGAGTTCAGCCAGGAGCTCAGTATCTCAGCAGGGCTGTGATTCTGTGCAATCCGTGTGAAGTCTCCCAAAAACAGCTGGAAGAACTTCCATATTGTTGAAACCAAGCCCTAACCATCACAAGGACTGCTTTGTTCATCCAACAGACCCTCAGCTGTGAGTGTGTGTGTGTGGACAGACAGACTCAGAGATAGGGATAAAAGCCCGTTCAGTGTCTTGATCCCACTCCAGGTCTCTGGTGCTGTCTACACTTATATTTTATTCAATTGCTCCTCAACACAAAATGCACAAATCCCCTCTCCCATCAAAGTCTACCCTTCAAGGAGTCAGCCCATGTTGTTCTTTTCTTTCTGTGTCTGGCCTGGCATTCTTTGCTGTGGAACAGCTGAACTCAGCAGGCTCCTTCTCCCTTTCCAAAATAGTCTGGTGGTCATGGCTCTCATCTGGGAAGAGGGAGTGATGTGTTTACACCCCTTCAGCTCTGACAAGACCTCAGGACCAATTCTGCATACTCTAATCCCTGGGCAGGCAGTGGACGGGGCCATCTACAAATGTTTGGATTAAACCAGCGCTCTCCAAATGAGTTCAGTACACCACACTCCATGAACCAGCCATCTGAGATCTGGGTCACATCCTTGGATCACACCTTCCACCAGCATTCCACACCTAGGACAATTCTGATATCAAGGAAGTTCAGCTTTAGGTACTGGTATCCCAGATGAAAGAACAATGTGCTGCAGAGAAGCTGATTTAAAACACACTCTCAAAATTAGTGTCCACTCGAGGTGGGAGAGCCAGAATTTTAGCCCAGCCAACAAGCAGCTCTCTTTAGAACACAGTTAGTCAGGAAAACAGAACTGCCCTCCAGTACCAACCGGAAATGAAACAGAATTGCAGTGGGTCTAAAACCACGTCACTTGTGAGGAAATGGAAGCTGCTCTTTGCAAAAGGACAATTCCAGCCCACATGGACCCTGCAGGGCTCCCCCATCCCACCAGGCCTGCAGTTCTCTGCCCACACTTCACCTTTGCCTTGTGCCCCACGGGCTTGGGGAGCTCCCACTTGGTGGTGCGGATGGTGGCATCGCTGTGCATCACCTGGGGCATCTTGCCTGTCTGCAGGATCTCCACCAGCGTGGACTTGCCCTGCCGGGGGGGGCCGATGACGATCATCTTCATCAGCTTGCACTTCTCGGCGCGCCGCAGCTGCGCCCGCAGGTACGCCAGCACCGTCTTGGGCCCTGCGCGACAGAAGGGGCCGGGCATGGCACCAAGGGGACACAGCCCGGGGCTCAGGCACACCACAGCAACTCCTGCTCCCCCTGAGAACAGACAAACCTCCAGCGGGAAAACCTGAGACAGAGACCCCGGCAAGAGGTCACTGCTCGCAGGCTCCACAATGGAGCACTGTAAGGAGAAACAAATGCTGGGGCTCCTACGCTTCAGAAGCTGAAAGAAACATAAAATACTAATTTACTATTGGAAAATACTCAGGTTTTCCCTTTACTTTTATGTTTCCAGTTAAAGTTAGATTGAGGTTTCAACGTTATACTGCTGGAGCAGGAGTAATTCCTAATAACTTTGTTCCCACAGGATTTTCTGATTAAAATGCACAAAAAAAAAAAAAAAAGACAGAATTGTAATAGATCCAAAAACCCAGAAGCTCACAATAAAGTCACTTCAATGGGACTGTGACTGCTGATCCTAAACACTTCAGTCTTTAGAGAGACCATCTAAATATCCTAAAATATCCACATTCAGGAAGCAAGCCACGGAATTTATGCATACTGCAAATGAAATGCTGCATTTATAAGTCATCATTCCAAACCGTGATCTGTCTTAAATTTATCATTACAGCTGGAGTTTAGCACTGATTATCAAATTTGTAAATATGGGTAGGAGGTTTCCCTGTGCAATTCCAGTTAACCCCAAGGAGGGCTCAGGCATTCTGCTCCTGCTCTCGACCATTAAAAGGAAGAGATTTTTTTGCATGTTCAGTCCATTTAATAAAGAATACACAGCATCAGCCTTACCCTCTTTTCTGATCTCTGCAGGAACGTTACTGATATTTAGTTCCTCGATATCCAGCTGCCAGAGATTAGCCAGCTGTCCAAGTTCTGGAGGAAGCTCTCGGATACCAGGGTTACTGTACAAAAACAAATAAATCTACCAACAACCAGGCTTTGTGTGCAAGTAGCTGCTCTCATGGACTCTCAGATTACGCTATTCTATCCTTGCAGAAATCTTCCATTAACATTTTAATAAGACTACTCAGCACTTTAATAGCAATTTCCATCCTAAAAGTGATCTATAACCTCCATTTATCCTCTGAGGCAGACAAATGTAATCATCTTTGCTGGATAGTTGAGGAAATAAAGGCAAAAATGATGAGTTATTGAATGTAACACTACAGAAACTGACAGCAAAAAGCCAGAATGAACTAGAGGCACATTAGATTCCCAGGCCTGTTTTCAAAGCATTAGATCATCTTCCCTAATTCAAAAGACCAGCCTCCTCCTTATCTAAAGCAAACCATGGGCACTGCTCTAACAAGGGGCTGACTATTTCCAGCTTTCTGACTTCAAAAGCACTGGACATCTGGGGTGGGGCTCCACAGAAGACTGGTCACTAAAACAACATGGAAATAACACTGCAAAGCTTTTCCAGGACATGGACTTACTTTCCTAAATAAAGCTCTGTTAAACCTTTCAGGAGGCAAACGGACTGCGGGACAGAGTCCAGCTGATTGTCGTTCAGATAAAGAACCTCCAGAGAATCACTCAGAAATGCTGGAAACTCCAAAAAAGGACCTGGAATGAGACAGGAAACAAGTTGCACCTTTAAAAAAAGAAACAACAAAACAGGCATCAAGGCTCTGAACCAAGAGCTTCACCTGAACTTCGTGGGCAGGACATGAGGTCATGTCCATTGGCAGGGCCACCACCAAGCAAGAGCAGAAAAGCAAATGGTCTTCAGTGACAATCAAACACCAATGTTCACATCTCAATGCCCTAAAGCAACAGTGTTGGAAGGTGACAGCGCCCAGGACTTATGGGATGCTGAGGGAGGAACTCCAACCCTGCCAAAACAGCTCAGAGAATGAGTGGCACCTTATCTGCTGCTGCTAAATACATGTTAATATCTTGGGAATTGCCTCTATTGCAGCCTAACAGCTGGCACTGAGAGAGCATCCCATGGGCACAATTGGTTCTTAATATGGCACTGAAAGGGCACACACAGGCACAGTTGGTTCTCAATACATTTTTTCCATATTACCTGAGAAAAGCCAGAAGCCAGTCAGAATTTATGGTCAGGCCCCCACATTGCATCCCATAGTAATTTATGGTGCATCAAAGTCAGTAACAAAAGAGAAGAAAACCCAAACTGCAGCTGACAGACTGACCTATGCTGTCTCTAAAACATGCTGGTGTTTGCTCCTCTGTTCTGTTTTAGACAGAAGGACTCAGAGAACTTCCTCCATGCCTGAGGAGCATCTTGTGTATTTTGGGAGCAACCCAAGCAGTAAGAGCATCAACTGCATGGCTGAGTTGTAGCTGCTAGAGAGGTTCAAACAAAGGGAAGCTCTGCAAGTTCCAAAAAGCATAATTTCACTCCAGAAATGGCTCCTGGGATAGCAGCACAAAAAGCTGCCATGGATTGTGTTGCTGTACTGAGAGTGTCACATTTATCCACCAAAGAGCATCATGAAATGGAGGAAAACCAGGCAGGTTTGGAGTCTGATTAGGAAAGTACAACCAGCACCATCTGCTGCCTCCATGGTCAATCAAAGCAACTTGAGATACAAGACTCTCCCTTCCAGAGGGATGGGACAGTTCCACTTCCACCAAGATCATCTTCCTTTACAGAGAAGACATGAGGAACTGTAATTAGACTTTGTCAAAAAGAGGAAAAAAATATATGGAAGAGGTTTTCTCAGGAGAAAACTCCCCAGGTCTAATATTAACAGCACTTCCAGCCTGAGCTGTGATCAGAAAAGGAGCAAGATAGAGTCCCACTGTCTGCAGAGGTGTTTCATATACGTGACAGGACTGTCTGGTGTGGGCAGTGTCACAGTCTGCCTTTGAGTTTTCAAATAAAAAATCATCTTTGGGATTATTTTAGGAGAACAGCAGGTTTATTCATGGATGCAATTCACTTCATTTCTGGCTCATCGTTGGACTTAAACTTTGCATTGTTGCTCTTCAGTAGGTACCTAGGCACAGACAGATTTAGCTCCTCTTGGACACGTAGGAGCAAACTCCTAAAATAGCAGCAATACTCTGAATTCACCAAAAAGTCCCAGGTGGAAAGGAGTGTACTATATTGGAAGCAAGCTCGAGGTGTTTATGAATTGTAATTATTTATCCATGAGTTATTTATGATTTCTCTGGCTTCAGCTCAAATTTTCTTTTAAAGAACTGTAGAAAAATTGAAACAAATCCCATCTTGAAAATGTATTTTTGGATGAATAAATGCTACCAACACCACATATGCATGGGCAAGAAGTTATTCTGAGACTTATCAATCAAGTATAGTGAGAATCCATAAATCATTCTTTTAAAATAATCTAGACTTAAGTAAACAGCTTTGTTGGTAAATCATATGAAAACCTGTCCACCCCCACCTCACCAGGAGACTTCTGTGAGCAGCTGATGTACTCCAGCTTCTGTTTTCTCTTGATGTTTAAATTCTTGGCCACATCCTCTCATCTCACCAAGCTATACTTGGCAGAGGAACAGAGAGAAAAGGATGAGCTGGCTTTGCTCTGTCTCTGTGGCTGCTCACCCGTGGCACCAGCCAGGTGGGCCACTCTGTGCCCCCCTGCTACCTGAGGCAGCTCCAGATTGCACCAGGGTGTAATGTGCCACAGATGTTACTGATGCAGAGCCCATCCTCTCCTGCTTTCTGCAGGGGGCTATGCTGGGTTTGCAGCATGTAGAGATTTCCATTAGGACAGCAATTCCCTTCTGGAGCTGGTCTGAGCTGCCTTTGCCTGCTGCTCCTGCCCTTCTCTCCCCTTTGGGAAATGCTGCTGCAGCACTGCACAGCAAAGCTCTGAGGATATGTCAGACTCCACAAATGCAGAAGGTTCAGGCTCCTTTTCCAGCTGTTCCATATTCCAACAATGCCACAGCATTTCTATTTCCATTTCCTGCTTGTGAAGCAGCACAGACCAACCTCTTTTCCCCTTGGGGGACACACACACCTTACTCAGCACAGCAGCCTCCCCTTCCACGGACAGGAAAATGAGGTAGAATCAGCCTTGCCCAGAGGTCCAGGTAGAGCCTCTGCCTCTCAGGACAGACACCTGGAGGTGAGGAACTCCAGCCCTAACCTACAGCTATGGCTGTACATGGTACATTCACCAATTTCACCCCAGGCAGAGTTTTCAGGGGAACTGAGGGAAGGATTTGCTGCAGGGGGGCCTCTTCCTCCCACGAGCAGTCGAGGCTGCTCGGATGTGCGTCAGGACGACGCCGGCTCTATCCCACTCTGTGACTGGCAAGGAATGTTTAGAGCCAGGCATTCTGCAGGCAGCCAGAATGAGAAAACTCCCCAAGTGTTTTCAAATAAAACAACAAACAAAAGAGATGCAGATGAATCCCACAGAAAGCAGGAAGCAGTGCAATATTTTCAGATATCCCTTTGTTCTCTTTGGGATTTCACATGCATTTCATCAGCTCTGTCCCACACTGAAGGTGCAAATCACAGGCAGGGGAAAATGTGCCATTTACAAAGTCAGCAACAGAAACAACCCTAAGAGCCACAGGGATAATTATGGGTTAATTTCCCTTCAGCATGCCACTTAGTACTCTGGCTAAAAGGCATAACCTTCATGAAAGAGCAAAAGAAACAGGTTTCACACTATCTTTCTATATTGGTGGCACCAACCAGCTGCATCATTTCTTTAGAAACATTTTATCTGCACATATTTCCTCATCATGAAATGCAGTTGCACTTTAAATTGTAGAGGAATTTCTGCTTTCCCTCCAGCCAAATTGAAGATTCCTGCTGCCTCCCAGCTCACCTGGCATTGCCAGCACTCCCTGTGTGCCTTACCTGCCTCGGGGCCACCACGCACCCTGTTCTTCGTGGTGAAAAAGGGGATCCTCTTCGTTTTAAATCCCTCATCATTCCTGTGGGCCAAACAAAACAGGGACTCGTGGGGAAAAGATCTTGGAAAGCTCTTGAGCTACATGGGAAGGGCCTGATCCCACTCACAGCTCTCACAGGATCCCACCTGCTCTGGAGAGATGGGAATGAAACCCACTGTGCAAGCAGACTCTACCAACACTTATCCAGCCCAGTGGTTTTCTCCTGGCACATCAGAGTTCCTCAAGGCATTGCTCCCAGCTCCCAGGGCGGGAGCACTTGACCCCCAGCTCTATGGGTGTCAGGGTTAAGTGGCTGTCAAACAGCAAATTGAAGGAGTTTCACCAGAAGTGCTGGAGAACCGACCTGCTGCCACTGCCTGCCCTCCCCAGGGCGTCCCGGACCCACCAGAATGACTCTGGAAATGCACTGGGACATTCAAAAAGTGGTAATTTGTCTTTGGCAACTGACACAGAAACTCCTGAGGACTCCAAAAACTGTGTTGGACAGGCACCCAAATGAGAGGATATCAGCATGACACAATTCAGTGCAATTTTGGAGATGATAAAGGACCTTTAACTCTCTATGTTAAACATCCCTATTGGAATTTCTAAACAGAAGAACATCACTCTTTTATTGGACAATCTTAATAACATCAGTCTCAGAATCACAGAATCCTTTAGGTTAGAAATCTTCTCTATGAACTTGCAGCTGGTTATACTTCCATTTAAAAAACAAAGACTTTTCATTTTTTCCAAAACAATACTCCCACACTAACAAATAACTGCAGTCCAGCCAGATGGTTTATGGTTAAGATATACTCCCCACAAACTTGTATTTGTAGTGATGAACCACACACTGGGCTGAAGAAATTCCTACATGCTCAGAAATTAAACTGCCATTATCAATAATCTATCCACTTAATAAATAATACAGTGTGCTAAATGTCCAAAGAATCAGCAAAGGATAATTCATCACTGTCACAGATGCACAATATACTTGGGGACATGGTATGTGGGTATCAATGCCTTCCATGCAGGTGATTAATTCTCTTCTGACATCCTTTGTGCTACACGAGGGATTGGGTTTGCTGTTATTTCTTCAGCTTTTGTTTTCCTAGCCAAAACTTGAAAGGAACACTTACTTCCCAAGCTGGTTTTTTGAAAGATCCAGCGACTTTAGTTGTTTGCAATTCCACTTATCCTGTGAAGGCAACGTAACTAACTGATTTCCCAGCAGCTTCAGGGACACCAAAGCCTAGGAGAGGAATAGCCTGGAGTTAGAGAGCACCAAACACACAGAAAGAGCTTTTTAAGCATGGCTATTAAATAACAGAAACACGAAGAAAGTACATCTTATTCATCAGAACATCCTGTCCGTGCTGCCCAGCATGCAAACATTTCCTCCCTGTCCCCAGCAAGTTCTGCACGGAGCAGCACCACTCACTCCAGGGAGATTATTGCTCCACTTGCTGACAGATGCACTTGGAAACAGCCCATGCCAGAGGACATCTTACTTTTTAGTGAGGAAACCTTTCCAAATGGAAAAGAACAGCCTGATTTACCAACACATGATGCCACGTATGGATTACTTGCATGTGTAATAAATGAGTCTGTACAAGCTGGTGTCAGAGTGGGATTACACCTGTGGCACATGCACAAAATCAAGGTGAAAAACATGAACCCCTTCACACAAGGAAAAGTTTTGATTACTTTTTTAATGACATCTCTATTATAATAGACAGGATTTATATCCATTTCCCAAGATTTATACAAGTTACACATCTCCTTTTTCTTTCCCCTCTCAGCAGAGACAGGAATTTTAAAAACAAGTGAAGCTGATTGATACCATACAGTTAACACCACACAGATAGGGTTCAGCTGGAAATACCAAGTTAAACATAAGACCTCCTTTTAAACTGAAATATAAAAGAAAAAAAATGCAGTTCCCATTCAGATTTGTAAAGTTTATGCTCTTCCATCTGCCCTTAATAATGTTGAGGCTCAAACGATCATTTTCATTTGGCTGAAAATCCAATTTTCCACTGAAAAACAGTGTTGCCTGTAGAGTTTCCAACCAGGTTTATCCAGCAAGTTCCCCCCCATGCAAAACTGAGATAAAGCAGAATGTCAGCTGAATTATCTCCTGCCAGAAGTACAGCAATATTAATGAATTATACCCCATGGAAATCATGTTTTACCAGCAGAGACTCCAGCGTCAAGTGTGTTAAATATTTTAATATAAAAGGTTTATGCCCCTTTTCATCGAGCAGGATTAACAGTGTCTCACAAAGCCAGTTTGTTGGCCTTCCTCCCCTTTTTTAGATTGGAAAAATATGAGGTGTCCATGTGACATAAGCGATGGACAACCAGCAGAGGCTGGAATGGAAATTATCGTGCAAAACACTCCCTCTAGTGATGGAGAGGGGGAGAACTGGGCTTTGCAGGGATTTGGGGAAGGTGAAGGGAATACAGAACTGCAGATAGAGTGAGCCACTGAAGGAAAGGGAGAACTGAAAATGTGCAAACTGAATCCTGAAGCCAATGCTTTCACCATCATTGGTGTTCCCTGGAAGCAGGGCCCAGCCTGGCTCCTGCTGCGGGGCTCTCTCCAAGTGTCAGCATGGGGCTGTGCAAGCACAATGCCTCAGACTTCTCCCCACAACAGCCCTGGGCAGGGGGCAGAGGGCAGAGGAGAGGGAGGCTGCACGTCCCAGAATTAGCACAAACTGTGTTCTGTGGGGTCTAACTGGGATGTTCTTTTTCAGTCACTGTGTCCCCCCAAACACTGATCAAGGCCACTCTCCAGGGAGCTAAGAGCCTGGGGAGTTCTCTCCAGTGGCTCTGTGCATGGGGGGGAAATTAGTGACTCAGCTGGCTGTGGTTCTTCATGACTGAAACTCTGGAGATCTCTAGTCCCTTTAATTTGCTTCTTCTCTCTAATTTCTCCATTTTTACTGCCTTTCAGTGTGAGAATGGAGGCCTCCAGAAGAGACACAATGGCAGTGGCAGACAAATCTCCTTCAAAGCTGCAGCCACAGCATGCAAAAAGGTGTGAGATGACACCTGAGTGAAGGAACTGCAGCATCCAGATTAAGGTGCCTTGGTCAGGTCAAAAGGTGGAAAAGCTGACCAGTCTTACCTGAATTGCTCCACCCAGAGGGGGTTTGGTATCTTCAGGAGAAGAAAACTAGCCTAGAGAACTAAGACATGGCTTGGTTGGTTCCTTTAGAAGGCAGCAGCTGGGAAAGCTAAGGAGGTTTCTGTTTCTCTAAACACCACATTTCTGGAGCACACATGGTATTAAGAACTGAGCTGGTCCCAGTCTTGAGATTCCTCTGCAAACCATGCAAAGGCCAGTGAGAAAGTACACTGCAGCAACAGTGACAAATGACTGTCCCATGACATGTGCTTTCAAGTCAAAGGCCTCCTCTGCTGTCTGCTTTTCCCAGGGAGAATACAGTTCACTGCTCTTCCTACATAAAAATAATACTTTATCTATAGGAACATTTTGCTTTCCACTTCTCCCCCTTCCCACACCTGCTTTTGGAGAGGGCAGGAGCATGAGCACAGCTCTGTTCACCCACACAAACTACAATCAAGGAGTAGCCCAAGCCAGGGCTCCTCCAGGCTTTCACTTTCTATTTGCTCACCACACTCTGGCCCACAGGACACTGAAAATACTTGATATTTATGAATATAATTCCAAAGAGATACAGATAAGACCTGATATTATCTAGGGCAGCTATGGCTCACTAACTTTGAAAACAACAGCAAAAATTGCACTGAGGTCTCCCCTGCCCTGGTGCCTTCACACCCCTCAGCACCCTCTGAGCAGCAGCACTCAGGAATTGTGCCCTGGAAGCACCACCTAGTGTTTAATATCTGCCATGGAGGCTCCCAGTCCCTGGGATGGCTCTCAATGCATTCAGAAAAAACAAGTTTTGGAGACAATAGCCCATAGGATTTGTTCTGTTTCAGGAGAAATGCCACTTGGAAACAAACAGCCACCAGAGAGCTAAGCCAAGTGTGCAGGGATCACTGGAAAGAGCTGGGGGAATTCAACTCTCATGTTCCAGTACAACTAAAAGGCACTTTTGCAGCAGATCCTGAGATCAGGTTCACATGGATGTGAACTGTCACTTCTGCATCCTCCCCCCAGAGGCCAGCAGGGAAAAGCATGGAACCTCTGCTCTGTTTCTCCCTCCACAACCCTGAGCTTCACAATCCTGCAGGGAAGCTTGGAGGAAACCCCAAGTTCTGCTTGGTTTCACATCAACACCATGTGAAAGCAGAAATTCTGAAGAACTTTCACATAAACCCATGGATCTGTGGTGTCCACAGGAAAGAATTATTTAATCTACAACCTTTAAGATTACAGAGGTCCCAAGCAGCACTGTTTAGGGCATTCAAACATGCTATTTTCAGCATAGAAAGACTATTCCTAATTGCACAACACTTTTTTTTCAAGATAAAGCACAACTATTTGTGAAAGCACTTGAGTACACCAATATTTCAATAGCTGGAGCTTGGAGTTACAATGCAGGGCTTGTCCTCCAAACTGTGCTCCCAAATTCTGCAAACCACAGACATCCAGAGAGTTCTCAGAAGACCTGTGTCAGAAATTAGATACATCTCACTGGACAAGGGCCTGAATGTGGTGATTCAGGGGGTGACAGCCTGCTCAGGGGCTCTGTGCAATTGCACCAGTCCAAACCAGCACATGGCCTCCTACCTTAACCAGGCAGCCAGTCTGAGGTCTGAGTCAGTATTAGAAAAAATAATGTGAGAACTATGAAGAAATGACACTTACTTCAAGCTGGAAGAGTCCTGCTGGAACTTCTTTCAGCGAATTCTCAGAAAAATCCACTTCTCTCAGGTGATTTTTCCAGAACACAGTCAATGCATCAGGTAGAAATTCCAGTGCGTTTCTAGATGCTTTACAACATTTCTGGAAAACATAAAAAGCCTCACATTTACAGAGTAGTAGTCACCTCTTTAAAAAATTTGGTAGACCAGCTGTCACATGTCAAAATAATTAATAAATCAATTCTAGGTGGTCTCTTAAGATATCTTGATAAATCACTATGCTTGCAGGCATATAGGGTTTGCTAAGGAGATGCACTCAACCGCTGGTCAAATTCCTTGGTGGGCAAAAAGTATTCCAAAAATTACTTTGAAAATCACCCACTCCCATTTGCTTTTCAACCACAAACAAACACTTCCCCAAAGGATACTGTTCCCCTGCTGTCCCTGTAAAAATGAGGAATAAAACCACAGTGATGAGTGTGGACACAGATGTCCTAGTTTGCCATGGGTTTAGACACAGTTACCTCTGGTGAAAGTTGGATGTTTTGTAAAATGATCTTACAATACTTCTGCTCAGAGGAACTACAGAGAAAATTAATACATCCATGTAAGACACATTGCTAAAACTTTTCCACCAATGCCATCAACATGGTGAGAACAGGGTGGAACCTCAGAAAGACTGGATCTGAAACCCATAAACCAAATTTGGCAGGACACTCCTACAGAGCAGCCTTTTAAGCATCTGACAACTTTTTAAGCATCACAGTCAATTTTTCTTTTTTCTTTTTTTTTTTTTCATTGTTTCAAGAGCTTTTTCAGCCTCTGACTTTGTCAGGGCAGTTCAACTTACCAGGGGGCAGGCCCAGGGATCTGGAAACACTTTCAGCTGATTTCTGGAAACATTCAGTATGTTTAGGGACTTGAAGCAGTATAGAAAAACCGTTGGAAGTTCCACCAACCTGTTGTCAGAGACGTCAAACTCCTGCAGCTTCCTTAAACCAATCCAATTAGTTGCTGGAAAACATGAAACATTGTGGCCTTGGTATAAAAGCATAAGAGCCATTTAAGCCATTATTTTAACATTTTTGGGTTCTTCCCTGCAGCCCAGCCTTGAAATGCAAGCCAAACACTGGACTGTACGTACTGTTTTCCTCGTCAAATAATTTCTCCATATAGTTTTTGGAAGCGATGAGTTTTTTAAGGTTTTTAAGATGTAGGAATCCAGTAGGGAGAGTGGAGAGCCTGTTGCTGGATACATCGACCTCAAGTAACCTGTGAGTACAGAACAATCTCAATCAGGCATCAGTAAGACACTAGCAAAGCTTCCTGTTGCCACAGATATCTGTTTTAGCAGGACAGCTTCAGTTCTGAATGAAGCAGCTGAAATGTGCCTCACAAGGCAAAGTATGAAACCCTAATTAGAAAATTAACCCTTCCATGGAGAAGAGAGGGGGTCTGGATAGACAGCAGATCAAATCATTGGTATCAGCCAGTAAAAGTCACTCTGAACCAGCTTAGAGGAATGGGACTCACCAGAACTGGAGGAAAGCAGAGGTAACATGAGACAATACAGGAATAAAAGTCCCCACAACCATCCTGCGGATGCAGAGGGGCAAACCCTTATACACCTTGCAGCAGACAGCAAACAGACCCAGGAGCTCCTGCCTTGTGCCCTCCCCTCACACAACCTCCCTCAAGCCCAGCTGAGCCTCCTCTCCCTGCAGGCTCAGCTCTGAGTGGAGCTCTCACCTTGTACAAATGATCTCATCAGAGCACTGCACACTGGGCAGCTCTGCCAGCTGATTGTCAGCCAGGCTGAGCCTCCGCAGGTTTATCAGCCCCCAAGGGATCACGGATGGGAGGGACACCAGGCAGTTGGCAGAGAGATCAAGCTCAGTTATCTGACAGGAGATATCGATCAGCCAGTCTAGATCCACCCAGGGCAGTTTGAGGTTTGACCAGTTCACACACAAAGCCTGCATGTGTCAGAGAGAGAAGAGAAAATCACATTAGTGAAATCCCAGTTGGTCTCAGCCTGTGCTGCACCACTGGGAATCTTGCAGAGCAGAGCACTGCCATAAACATTTTGCTCACTTTCCAATCTGCTTCTAGGAATTAAACTGACTCAGAGATGAAATCATGCCTGGATATCAGCAGCCCCTGCAGTATCTGCTCCATGATTTCACACCAAAGCCCATGAGCAAGCTCAAGCAGGGGACCTGGACTTCTTCACCTGTCCATATTATTGAGGGTCCAGATTGAACAGAAGGAAGTGTGAACACATAGTGGTCATCAATGCAAGGAAACAACCCAAAGCTTCATTTTCAAGATCATCTTGTTGCATTCCAATCCTTGTCCTGAAATGCACATTTTAAAAACTATACTGCCAAAACAATTTCATAAATTCATTGTTTTTGCCATAACTCATCCCAAAACCAGCCTCAATTGAATGATTGTTAATTCTCCACCAGGAGGCAGCAAGAACTCAGCAGCAAATTTAATTTGCTTTTCAATGCCCAGTATTTAGCTCTTTGGACTCTTAACCTCAAATTTAGAATTAAAAGGAATGTATTTGGAGAAGGGAGAGAAAGTAAAGGGAAACAAAGGCCTATCTCAAATGATTATTTGAGACTCAGGATTGGTCATGTAGATCAGACAGTTTAAATGTTTTGGAGAATGGAACAAAGGGTAAGTACAAACAGATGCACTTTTTAGATATTGACAGTAGTTGTGCTTAGTGCAGACACTGTGCTTTTCAAACCTTCACTCGTGATGCCTCAGGACAGCCCTGCAAATATGAATGGAAATATTATGCCCATTGTGCCACTGGGGAAACCAAGGCAGAGAGCTCCAGCTGTTTGTTTAAAGCTACATCCACTGCCATGCCACAAAGCACTCCTATAAAATACAGCAAGTCAGCAGCAACAAGAAATCAAATTAAGGAGAGTCTCCCCTGCCATTGCAAAGTGCACAGCACCCAATGGGAGCTGCACTGCAAAGCTTTCACACTCACACCAAACATATCCTGACTTACTGCTAGATTTCCCAAGTCTGCATATTTATCAGCTTCCTGCTTAGAAACTCTTGTTTTAAATTCAGTATGCAGTTTTCTGAACTTTTCTCTCACCTATAACACATATAACAAATCTTTTGGCTTAGGAAAAAAGTACTTGTGCTTGAAAACACCAATCAGTGCAGTAGTAATACAACCTTAGAGTGTTCTTTGAGGGGGTGCAAGCAGGACCTTGTGTCTATGCTGCTCTTTGCAGATTGATAACCCATCTCTACTTGGCATTTAGATTGCTGTGTATCATTTTCCTCAAAAATGCAGAGGCATGGCCTCAGGGTATTTAAAGTGATAAGGAGATACCTGTAGAATGCAGATAATGATTTCTCAAACCACAGATAAAATTGTGAAATCCAGCACCTGCTATCAGTGCTGTGGGTTGGTGTCCTGTATCCAAGGCATCCTTTGAATCCCAGCAATCAGTGCCCTCCTTCCAATCCAGAGACAAGGACTGGCAGTGTCTCTGCAAACTCCTCTACCTGACAGTGGACCAAATTCAGCTGGTACCAGTAACCTGGTATCAGTGGAGTTACCTCAGGGGTTTGGTTGGCCCAGGACTCTGCAGTGAAAATGTTAATGAAGTGAAAGAATCCTGAGAGCAGTGCCACAAAGAGGGGATTTACTCCCCAACTCATACTTAATCATCTCCACTCTTTTCCCAGAAAAGCTGTTCCTCTGATGCCAAAGGTGTGTGATGCCAAACTCGCAGAGCTCAGGGCTCAGCCCAACCCTTCTCTAATTGGGGCTGGTGGTGAACTCTGTGCTACACCAGGGACAGAGTTCAGAGGATGTTAGCTCAGGGGTGACTGCAGGCAGCTCACTGTTCTTCAGAAGGCCAAGGAAAACCTCTGCAGATGCCCCTCTCCTGCCAAAGGAAGAATTTCTCGATACAAGCCCTGAAGACTAAATTGAAATCATCTACTGCAGCAATGTCCGGGGATGCACTGAGGCAAAGGACTGGAAATTGTGCAGCAGCAAGAAACCCCACTGCTCTTGGGCAAAGGATCAACTATAAATATGAAAAATATTTACTTAAATCTGAGGCTGTCTGGTAAGGTGATTAAGAAAGGCTGTTGTGCATTTCTCCTAAATGACGTGACGTGCTCCTGCTGCAGATGGGATAATCTGAGGACAGGGATCTGCTCCCTCCATCAACAACCCTGCTCTGAGTGTTGTGTGGGACTGCTGCAGAGCTCTGTGCTGATGGTGATGTAAGTGAGATTACCAGGATAAAGAAATGAGAAGAGGATCCCACACACACACATACATTTGTATGCTTGAATATAAAATTATTGGTAAATTATTTCCTAGGGAAAATACAGCGGACAAAGTTCTTCTCTGGCCTGTAATGGAAAAATTAAATATATCTCACACTGTACACAGTGGAAAGTTACATTTATCTCCTTGCTGACTACATCTATTGAAGTTTGCAATCTGTGCCCACCCACTTCACTGCAAATGCTCTCTTTGGCATTTGTTACCTGTTCCTGTAAAAATGGACCACTTCCTCTCTTTAGCAAAACAATGGCTTGCTGAGGGTATAATAATATGCCAGGAAAGAATAAAAAAAGGAGAAGCAGATATTAGAAAAATGAGATGTAACTCCTCTTGCCTGAGAAAGGGCAGCTCTGCTCAGTGCAAGGTCTGTCTGGAAGGAGTGGCAGCCAAAAGCTGCTCTCAGGCACATTTCATGCATAGCTCTGAATTCACTACTGTGAAATCCATTGGAGCTCAACTGAGCTCAAGTGTTTCCACTCAGAGATAGCACAGAAGAGACAAACCCTTTTGAAGTTCTGGGCTCACCCTGAAATGATCAGTGTTTGGTTTGCCCTCCCTGTCCAAGGGGAGAACTTTCTGACATGCAGCTGGCTGCCACACACATCCCACAGTCCAGCTTAGCTTCCTCCCAGTGCAAAATCCATCTCAGGATGAACCCTCTGAGACAAGGAGAGAGCACTGAGGCAGTTTGTCTGCAGCTGCCACAAAGTCGTGCTCTAAAAAGTTATCAGGGTGTGTGTGTCACTTCCCAAAGATCTGAGCTCTGCACACAAACTAGGACAGATCCTCCCCAATCTGTCCCAGTCTGCCAAAATGAATTCAAAGAGAAAGCATTAAACAAGCAAACATATTAAAAATAAACAGCTACTAGAAGAATCGAGGTCAAGTTTCTGTGTTTTTTCGCTGCTTTTTTTCTTTTTTTTTTCTTTTTAAACCAGGCCCTTCTGGCAATTAGCTGATGTTTGAAGACTGCTCTCTTCTTTACTCAGGGTGTGACAACAGCAAAGCTGAGTCATTTTTACAGCAGCTAAGTTAAATATTGCCAGCAAATTCACATGGAAAACAGACCTCTTCCCTGTGATTCAAACATTTATTCCAAGTTTATTCAAGCTAAATTATTCAGTTGGATTTCTTTTTTTCTTCTGAAAGAAATTTTATCAACTCTTATCCACATCTAGAATTCAGATTCCTTTTGTTTATCTGTCAACAAAATTAAGAGCACCACAAGGAGGGCTCTAAATCTACTAACTGAATCTAAAGAAGTCAAGGTCACTTATGTGGTCTAACACTCAGGGTATCAACAGGAGCCCAGTGAGAGGATTCTGGCAGAAAAACAGAGAATGGAGAAGTTTGTAAAGCTGCTAAAACCTCTCCTTGTTTTCACTTAACACCAGAGCAGAACCAACAGCCTGCAATGCTACAAGCTGAGCAGACAGATACTCAACCGGAATGATTAGGGACATCTTTTCACTGCAAAATTTTTGTGACCTGATGAAAACTGTAAGCACTGAAAGCTCAGGGATCTGATGCTCCTATTCAGTGTGGGTTAAACTACATGTTTAGAGGAAAAAATTAAAAATAGCTGGTAATAAATTGCTGGAAAATAGTATAAATAATACAAAATACTGTGTGCTTCCCTATAAAGTAGTAACAATACCAGTGTGAGACATTTTTTTACTGCTGAGGATCTGAAGCAGGGAAAATACTCAGCAGATCATAGCTTTGCTCATGTTCCTTGTTAACAAAAAGCCACCCAAGCCCATTTTTACCTGAACTGTCTGACACAGAAGGGTTCCCACACTCAGCTCTGTGCCACGCCAGCACTCAGGGACACCACAGAGCTCGTGGCATCCCCCTGCAACCAGGGGGCACAACACAAACCTAAAGGAAGTGATGACCCTGGGGGCACAGAGGAAACCTCTGCTAGAAGCAGCCCAGCTATTCTCTGAACGACTTTGAGCCCAAAGTTGGTATTTCCTCTCCCCAGCACACCCTGGTCCACACCATGGTGTTTAAATGGCCCTATAGAAGCTGTTGCTGTGTCTTGCACAGTGATGGAATTCAAAGCCTTGATGTTTTACACCCTGTAACTCAGCATCACAGCCACATGCATGGCTTTCTAAGAGGGCAGCAAACCACAAGGCTCTTAGTTGAGGAGAAGAATCAGCATAGCCACATGGCATGTAAAGAATTATCAAATATTAACAAAATATTAACATGATGCCTCTTTAAAACAACATCTCCTCTGGCAGATAAATGGTTACTTACTGTTTTTGCTGGAGCACTACCTGGTAGTGGGGTTGTCTCAATGAAATACTTCCTCAGAAGGTGTTTGCTGGATTCAGGACTGTCCATCAGGATGTAGGAACAGAAGAAAGCTCCATTCCTCAACAAAAACACAGCTACATCTTCATTCCCTTTGGAGAAAAGCAGATTGTTTGCTCCCTTCACCTCATGTAAATGAACCAGCAAGGAGCTGAACAGAAATCCTGGGAAATAACCACTTCTGAAAAAAACTGTGGGGGTGTTCAAAAAGGAAACTGAACTGTGTAAGGGCTGTTTCCTCCAGTGGCAGGACTCAGTTTGGTCAAACTGAGACAGCAAAGACACTGTGTAAAAGTGCTGGCCCAGGCTCTTTCTTTTTTCTCTTTTTTCCCATCTTATTAAACTATACACACAGCTGTTCTTTGAAGTGTAAATTATTCAGCCTAAATCAAGCATGTGTGCCAGAGTGTCCATAACAATAACGCTTTTACTTGCAAGGATTCTGGTTTTTAAGGGTCTTTTCCCTAGGAGTTTATAGAGGAAAGTTCAGCCTTTCAGTATTTACAGTAATCTTAACTTCACAAGGCCCTGACTCCAATTTGGCTGAGTCAAAAGATTCAGGGCCAATTTCATTTTCATTCACCCAGCTGGAAATCCAACTCTAGACAAGCCATGGACACACCACCCTGTGTGAGAACAGCTCAGCCCATGCTTTGAAGACCTGGCAGAAAAGGGGCAAGATGTGGGAGCATGCAAATACCCACCTGCCTTGATAGCAGCGTAGAGGGGCAGGCGGATGAGGACGGGGAATTCGTTCCTCCTGACTGCACAGCTCTCTGGGTCAGCACTGTAGGCACGGATCAGGAGCTTGACAATGTCCAAGTGGCCCTGCTGGCAGGCTATGGCCAGCATCCAGTTCAGCAGCTGCTGGTAAGTGTTAGGACCTACCAAAAACATAGAAATGTGACTTAGTTGGTGCCACTGGGATGTGATGTGGGAGGAATACCCACAGGGAATGGCTGTGCAAAGGGGTTTGGGACAGGGTGAAGCTCCTGAGGACTAAAGGAACAGGTTACACTGCAAAAGTGTGTCAGAGAAGGGTCCTAAGCTGGTCAGGCACAAAGTTTTCTTCTTTACCCACCCAGCTAATGGGAGAAATTTTTTGTCTGTCCCTGACTAGCAACAGTTCTGCTAAAACATCAGCAGATAAATCATTTGACTCCAAATAGGGATGATCAGGACTGTCTTTGCATCCAGAGTCAAACTGACATTAGATCCAGAAACTCAAGATTGGCCACTTCAAGTTCATGAGAGGGCATAAAAAAAATGGGGGAGATGGGTTTTCATGTTGTTGGATGAATAAAACAAAAATAAATGCTTCAATCAACAACAAAAGAATTGTTTTAGCTTATTTTTGCTGTAACCTGAAGTGTCCCACAAAATCTTTCATTTCCCCTTCAAATATTTCACTTCAGGTCAACTCTTTACTATTAATTCATAGTAAAGTCAGACAAATGTCATTTAACGCTGAAAGCTAAAACACCTTATTCTAATTTCTGTATGAATTTGCTGATGTTTTATTCATTCTCAAACTGGCTTTTTTTTTTTGTTTTGTTTTTTTTTAGAAATAATATTTTCCTGTAGAATACCACTTTCCTCTAGGTGTGCTTTATTCTGGGCATGTAACTAAATTATTTCTGCTAACAATAAGCAGTCCCCAAATCTCCCCTGATTCCCTGTACTACCTCCATATACTTTACAAATTCACATCCTCTCTGAAACACAGAGGAACACCCACGAGCCCAAGTTTTACATGTCAAGGCTTTTTTGCAGCTTATCCATGTGGAAATTACATCGCTCTTTGCATTCTTAACAACTCCACTAAATCCCTCACCCTCCTGCTACAGAAAACAGGCTCCACTTAAGCTGTAAGCCACAAGCAGTTCTCACTGTTCCAGGGAGAATCACTGCAGTGCAATGGCCAAATTGCAAAGTTATGCAATTTATACCTAAGCCCTGTGATTGGTTTCTGTGTAACTTCCCAAGAAAACAGTTGGAAGGTCCTGCATAAAAACTTCTGAAAGCTGCTGTTTGTGCAGAGCTCCTCCCCTGACCCCCCCCCGAAGAAAGAGCTGGAAGGAATTTGGTCACTTCCAAACTAAGTTTCCAGAAACTACTTAAGTCACTTTTCATTACTCAGTGTATTAAATTAATATAGTTTAATTTTTGCAAGTAGGTTACTCAGCTTCCTTTCTGGCTGAAGGAAATACTACATTTCATTGCATCCCACAAACGGGAACATTCATTTTGCTTACCAGTGCTCCAACAGGACACCAAATAAGCAGGTTTCCCAACAGGTTATTCCCGTTCTCAGTGAGGCCACTGGCAACTATTTAGCCCCAGTAAGGAGCTAGAGCTCTATTCAGGTTAAAGATTGCAGAAGCCAGCTTAGCTCTTGTGCTACTGCAGTGTCTGAGGTCAAGGATTTGGCCCAGATGTTCTGCAGGACCTCTGGACCCCAAATGCATGGAAGGTCCCAGGGAGAAGCAGCTGCCAAGCTCACAGAACACTGAGTGAGCAACAAGGACCCAAACACAGCTCCCGGTCCTGAGTCAGAGTTGTGCTCTGCCCCACGCCCCCACCGCTCCCTTAGGAATTGTGTCTGAGTCAAAAAACGTCTCTGCTCTGAAATAATTACTGTAACAAAATTTAAGTAAAATATAACGATTATTCTAAAGAAGGAATTCCCCTGAAAGTCAAAACAAAATGTCAAGCAGAGAACAAAGGGGGTGTCAGCTGTGCACCCAAGTGTCCCTGGCCAGTCAGGCCACTCATTGCCAGCACCACTGAGAGTGCTGGAGTAGCAGTGGAATGATGCTGTATCCTGAAAATCCCCTAATTTCACTGTAGGGTCTGGGATGTTACCCAGCTGTGAGGCCTGACAGGAATGAACTGCTCAATGGCATCTTCCTCCACTTCAGTTTGCAAACATGGACTATTTTTATGTATGTGTTTCTCTTCCCCAGGGGGAAGTTTTCTTCAAGAACAGCAGAGATCTGATCTCTCCTCACACTTTCCCATGACTAAACCCCTCCCCTTCCAAAGAATGGGAAAAAACCTGCTTGGAGCTGTAGCACACAGCTCCTGAAAAACTTGAGGAGAAGCAGGGTCAGCCCAGGGCTTACCACGCAGGGAATCCAGCAGCTCTTTCACGATGTCCTTGTGCCCAAAATACGCAGCCACCACCGCTGCATTGTCATCGTTGGGCTCTGTTGGCAACACCACCAACGCCTCCTTCAGCAGGTACCTCACTGCCTGCAGATCTCCATATGCTGCTGCAATGCCTAAAAGCTGACACTGGTGAAGGAAACACAGCAGAAGAAACTCCCTGTTAAGGGCAGCAGGCAGAGACAGAGCATTTCAGGAGCTGTACGGGTTTATTTGTGCCAAGGCATGGCCACTGTCACTGTGGTTAACTGGGAATGTCATAAACACAAGTGGCCATTGTAATCATTGTTGATAAATTTATTATAATCATTTGTTGGGGTTTGTGTTACAGTTTGTTGTATGGTTTTATCACATAAGTGCCTGAGGCACAGAACAGTGAGTATAAATCAATTTTTCATGGACCAACAGTAAAAGCACTTGCACAGCTTAGCTGCAAAATGCAGTACTACCTGTTTTGGATATGGCCAGTATGACTGGAGTTGACATGCAGGGACCCTCCCAAAACACTCACACCACCTCACTGCAGAGCTGGCTCAAAAGGAGGGCTCTGAAGTCATAGTGCAGAATATGCCACAGAGTTCGTGATAAAATTCCACACACAGGCAGCAAAATCTTCCCAGGGGGCCATTAACCATCTTTGCACTGATGGGGGAACACATTTTTTGCTAAGTCTATAAACTGCTTCCTTTTTACAGGCAAAAATGCATTTCCCTGTTTTGGTGACCACAGCAGCAGCAGCCTTCCTCACACAGCCTCCTGCTCCTGCAGACACTGCTCCCTGTGGTCTGTCTCATCTTCCTGATCTGTACTTTCAAGGGCAAACTGTGTCCCTGAGCCTGTTTCTGCAGAGCCCCACACAAACGGATTTTCTCCACAAAAAAATGACAGAAGACAGCAGCATCTTGAAATTTTGGCATCTCTGCCTATAAAATCTGAGAGAGAGCAGTAACCCAACCCAACCTTTTCCACTTGCAGTGCAGTCTCCTCACAGGACAGCCTAATCAACTCTTGGGCCTTGCTGGTGTCCCCAGCTTTGTAGGCATCCTGGATGCTTTCTGTCACAGGGGTCTGGATGACAGAGACGTCGCCACTTGTGGACTGTTTGCCACCCATGTCCACAGTTCCTGCAGGAAAACCAGGAAAGAGAAGTCAGGGAGAAGTACCTGCTGATAACTCATGCACACTGCAAGGTCAGTGAATCCTGGGAGTAAAAGAAGTTGGCAGTTTTCAGTGGAATAGATACTGCACACAATTAAAAAAACAAAAAAAGAGCCTGATAAAAGAAAGTGATTAGATGTTAAAGCACTTTCCCAACAAGGATATGAAACTGAGAGGGACAGTAAGTTCCCCAACGGCTCCAGAGGTGGTTTCCAAAGGAAGGTGTGGAAACTCACACACATGGACACATGAACCCTTCATCTGCCTGGCACTCCTCCTCCTGCTGAGGAACCAGGGAAGAGAAGGCATTACATGGGACTGGCAAAAAAAAAAAAAAAAAAAAAGGTAAAAGGAGATTTTGCAAGATGCCCAGTGCCACCTTAATCAGTTCTGGAGAATCTCCTTGACCAGACTTTCTTTTTCTAAATGGTGTTGGGAGCCAGAAGAGCTTTTAAGTGTCATAGATTAAAAGCTGCAGCCATTAGAGAAGAAGCTTTGGTGGGAGACTAATGAGGCAGGCAGGAAGTCAACACCAAACCATTCCCAAACTACCAGTACAAGGTAAGCTGTGTTAAAGTCACTGAAATAAAAGATGTTTTCAGGTCCACTCCTGAACAACAAGCAAGACAAAGGGAAAAAAGCATTTTCCACTTGAAAACAAAATGCCTTTTCCTGCTAAAACATCATGAATTATTATTGCTCATATGCAAATGGTTAAATAAAGCTCTTAAGCCTACAGTTCTTCACATGTATTAGCAGGGATTTATTTTTTTTAATAGACACATATGTCACACAAGGCCTAGTTTAATGCAGCCTGGAAAGAGAAGTAAATTTGGAGCAATCTATAACTGTCAGTAAATATCTTTGAATAATGCAGTCTGAATCACCAGTAGGTTCTGACTAACACTCCTCATCAATTATTTAAACGAAGCTCAAATCACTCAGACATTGGAGATGGCTCCAGAGGTTCGTGCCATTAAAAATGTGCCCTCACCAATAACCTTTCCCAGATGATGCAGAACGTGTGAAGGACAAGGAGCAGAAATCAAGGCCCATGAAAGTGGGATTAAATTACAGCACAATAAACAGCATCTCAGAGTTCACATTAATGGGTGCAGAGCTTCCATAATTCTGTAATTTTAGGGAGTACATGGGAAAAGAAATTCTTCCTGAATTCGGTTCACTAAGACTATCACATGACTTAATTTTCATTTTCATGGGCACCAAAGATAGGAAAAAAATTCTTAGGCAAACATGTGTAAAGGATAATAGAAGGGAGAACTTTAAAGTAGTCCTCCAGTCAAAACAACTCAGAACTGGACTAAGAAAATTCAAGAAGTACAGATCCAAGCAAACACTGCAGTTACTGAAACAAGCAGCCTCCCCACTTGGAACCCTGTGATGAAATCCTGAACCTAGAGAGAAGCTCTGGAATTCCCCTTGGAGGAAAAAAATGCCTCATATTGAAGATACAAAACAGCTGGAAAGCTCCTCAGCTTCCTGCTCAAGGAGCCCAGCAAACCAGGGCTGACAGAGCAGAGCAATTTGCTTCTTACAAATTGCAGAAAGGAGGGACAAATTTTACTCAATTTCAGCCTCAATCCTGATTTTGGGGACTGTCACTGAAAGCCAACATGTGCAGCCATTCCAGATGTGAAAGCACAGCCTTTCTGCCCAAGAATTGAGCAGGACCATCTCTCCTTGATTTTAAATCATGGCCTGGGAGTGTGGAGGCACAAGAATCTCACAGTAGAGATTCATCAGACCCTGGTGTCACATCCCCCTTGAACAGAGAGGTCTCCAGCCAGCCTTCCACACACAGAACTCTTCTTAAAGGAGAATTTTCCACCTCTCCTGCTGGAGCTGCCCCACTCAAACCAGCACAAGAGGGGTCACAGGGCTGTAACTGAGGGAAGGAGGAACTCTGCCTGCCTGACCCTAATCCCAAGAACACTTCTGTGTTTTGCCAAATGACTTCTTCACAAAACAACTCAGCCAATGTGCTGGGCTTCCCCCTTATATTTTTGGCCCCCTACAGTTTCTCAAGTCCTTTGTAGTGCAATGGCTCAGTCACAACCTCTGGTGCCACCAGCACTGGAAGAACATGGGCTGGCCATGAATTAGGTGTAGAACTCTGGGATCTCCAGGAATTGGAAGGACAGAGCTGGCTCCATAGAGTTTATTCCCAGAAGAGTATCCAGTATATTCATGTTAGTTCTAAACTCAATTTCAATCTTGTTTTGGGCAAATTTTTATTGATCTAATCAAAACTTCTCCATTTTGAACATTTGAATGTTCATCAAGTAGAATTCAATAAAGATTTCACAGAGTGTAAGAAATCTGGGCAATTCTACTATTTGAAATGAATATTTTGTATTAAATATCCTTGGCAGCAAAATAATTCTACCCAACTCTCAAATTGCTTACACCAAAACTTCCTTCTGTGATTCCATTTTGCGGAGTAAATTGACCTCCTGCCTAAGGCTTGAGGGAAGAAACTGCCAAAGGTCTCCAGCAAAAAACAATCCTTGTGACTATCAACTGAAAGCCTGAAAAGAGCAAAACTGGTGAGATACAGATAAAAAGGTTTGCCCTCAACCAAGAGCTGTATTCATTAGGTGCTGTCAGATTTTAGTAGAGCTCTCAGAGGTTAAATGAGAGAAGGTTGGCTATCCATTCCTAAATTCCCAAAAAACACAAACACCATCCAAGGCAAAGCTAAGCATTACACCAACAAAATTACCAAGTTCAGAAAAGACTTCCTGGTGACTTTGTAAATGATATATTGGCTTCTGAAATACTAGGGCAAATTAAGAATCAGCATGTTCTATAAGCTCAATTTAGACTCACCAGTTGGGGGGGGGGGGCAGGGAATAAATGAGGAAAACTACATTTTACTGACTAAAGATTGCTTTATTTCTACAGGATGCATGACTGACCTATCATCAGCAGTGGCATTCATGTAGGCTGGGAATAAAGTTTTGCCAATACATGCACCATTTTTAGCAGAAATCTGGGCTGAAATCCAGAGAAATTCTGCTCTGTTTTTAACCTTACATGTCTCCTGCTCCTTGCTGGAGCTCTTCATGGCTTTTCTGTCAGTCACCTCACCCACACCCAGCATTGATAGGAGAGCAACACTGGAGCTCAGTAAAACTGACTCTGGTTTTGGACTTGATTGTGCAGCACTCTGAGCACTTAAGCCTGGATGTAGCAAAGTGCTTTTAAGTTTTAGATTTTATGGATTTAGGAACCAGCTTGTGCACACTGCACAACGGGGTCTGTGTCACTGCACAAGGCACATTGCTGTGTGCAAACCAGCACAGCAAGGGATGATATCCCAGCAGGACTGCTTGGATATTCCTGTATTATCCAAGAAACTCCACTAACTTTACACACCCAGTGTCATCTTTTTTAGTTTCTGCTTCATGGCACACAGATCTGGGCAGTCACTGCGCTGGCACAGGTTTCTCTGACAGCACTGCCCCAAAGCAGCACCAAAAAGCAGATAAATGAAGCCTACTTGAACTGAGGAGGGTTCTTTTCTCTAACACCTTTGAACACCTATGAAAATAAAGCCATGGAGTTTATCCCCTAATATGCAGTCTCTGCATCATATTTGTTTAACCTCTCCATAGATTCACAGCTTCTTTTCTTTCCTTGCTTTCTACTAAAAAACTGTAAGCAAACCCAGGGCAGTTTGTGAAGGGAAAAGGGGAGGCATCTGCTGCTATGAGAAATGCATCCATCATCTATTCCTCACACTACTTAACAGCCTATACAAAAACAACTAACTCTGGAGTTATTTCTCTCTTGATTTCAATGATTCATACTTTTATGTTTGGCATTTCTCTAACAATCCTTTATAAAACCTAAGGGCAAGAGCAATTTTCTTTTTTAAAAATATCCCAACGAAACCAGAGGTTTTCAATAAAAAACAGTGTTGTTTTATTGCCAGTAAAAAGGCACAAGGTATCGCTTTTAAAGTGCAACAGACTGCTGACCCAGATCAGAGAAACAAAATAAAAATAAGCCTTTTTAGCAATAAAGAGTACAATGAGAATTTTAGGGTCATGTGTAGTTAGACCCTGTCACAGGCCTTATTATTATAGCAGGTGAAGAAAAACCCTCTAAAATTTCTAAATTGACAGTCTGCCATTAGTAAAAGGGGAGGGTTTGCAGGTCAGTGCTGTGAATCAGCAAACAGCTGCATAACAAAGCAGCACAATGCATAGATGATTATTGTCTTTACAGCCCAAATCACTGCATCTCTGACACATAAACTCACAAGAGTTTGTAAATGCTACATTAGGCCCTTCGATAACCAGCAGCTCTTTGCAACTAGGTAGGCTGTTTTCATTTAGCAGAGAAAGATATAAATGAGATGCTTTACCCAGGATAAATCAGGAAGCTAAAAACAGAATTACAATAACACAACTTGAAAACAGCTACTGACCTTGTCATAATGTGTGCAGGTATTTCCAGAGACGGGAACAAATCAAGCTGATGCTTTAACACAGCATCCCACTCAGCAATGCCCAATTCAGCTGTTAATTCCTGGGTCTGATAACCACCCACCTCTGCTCCAGCACCAGCAGCTCCTGCAGTGGCCACTGGATGGAAAGGCTGGCTGGCTGCTCCTTTGTCTGAATTAACTACCACATTTAGCCTTGACAGATATTCTCATCTCCATGTCCCATTACAGCGAAACCCAAGCCTCTGGTGCAGAGGATGTGGGGATGGGGGTGGGCAGGGAGGCTGCCTCTCTGGGCTCAGCTCAGACATTAATTCCTCAACAGCACCAGATGGCTACAGCTAACCTGCACCAGCTTAATCTTCTGCCATTCTGACTTCTGAGTGCTGCCACAGCACAGGTAAAAAAATGGGGCAGGGATGAGGTTAAAGACGTGCTGAATATTTAAAGCCAGCACCTCCACACATTCCAAAAGTCACCTGTGTCACTGAACAGTTTTCAACACTACTCCACAAAAGCTCTGCCCAGCTGGTTTGCAAAATTAATGGAAAGCCATGTTATTTCTGAGTCTCTGCAACAGACTCATGCATCTTGTGCTGCTTTGGAAAACTTCAGGCTAACAAACTGAGCAGCAGCCAACAGGAAGCCTCCAGTGATTTCTAAGGATGATGGATCTGCCCTACATTGCACTTTCCATTTAGATGGGTAAGAAAAAATTTTCAATCCTCTGGAAATTTTTGAGATAATGAAAAATCCCATCCCAAACCAGGAAGAAAACCCCAAACCCTGGGTTCTTCAATAAAAAACAAATAAATAAATTTTTCAGTCAGACCAAGTGGGTAAAAATGCTTTGAGGCAAAGGTATCTTCTGTGTTCCTTCTCTAATTAACTGACACTTCAAGGTTTCCTTTAAAAAAAAAATAAAATTAAAAGACTTTGTTCATTCATTGCATTCATTAATTTCTTAGAAGATAAAGCCACAGACCAAGATCTCTGGTGCCCACACTGCCAGAACCTGTCTCAAAACCATCCTGCAGCAAGAAACCTTTTCCCAGATTGAGGTGAAATACGTGACTCAACCAATTCTGCTTTAAAATGCTCCTGTCAGAATTCAAAAATGGCCAGAGCTACCAATAAATCCCCCTGTGAGAAGACACTGAGAACAAGATGGTTTATCTGGGAAGTCCCAAATCCCCACTGGAGAGTCTGTGCCAGAACTGGGTCATGGCCTCCCTGACCCTAATTAATATTTCCCACAACAAGTGGGATGTGCCAGCTTCTCAGGACAGTGAGAGCCCTCCACACACTTTTTCTGCCTGTTTCCTGTGGTTCCATTTTCCCCAAACATTCATTATTTCAGCTAATTAAAGGAGTGGCTCTGCACTAAGCTCTGCCTGCCAAAGGCACTGGAAAAGATGATGTATTGAGCACAAAAGCCACCCACATCTACAACAGAGCTCACAAGCAATGCTCACTGCCCCACAAGGAGACTTACAACCCAAAAAAAAAAAACCAAATCTGAAACACTGAGGAATGCTTCAAAGGCAAAAATCCAGCACTGAAGGGATCTTTTCTACTATTATTGCAGATTCTGGAAGTATTTTGAAATTGTTTACATGCCAGCACCACACATGCATCGTGTGGATCTGCACTGAACATTTTCCAGCAAGCACCCAGGGCATGCTGACAATTTTAGGTACAGTTGTGTAAAGTGAACAATTATCACCAGAATCATTGGAAATTTTCTATTTATAACACTTTTAACCTGCAAAGAAAAAAAAAATTAATGCAAGCCTGAGAGGAAAATATGAAGTCCTGGGTGGAAAAATGCTCTGGATTCCTGCCTTTACACTGGGCTCCAGAATGGAATTATGAGAAACAGACGCCTCCAAAGGATTTAGCTCCACACTTATACAATCATTTCTTCATCATCCAGGATAATGAGGGAAGAGGGAACAGAAAAGCCTCAAATCCTGGTAACACTGGGACTCAGCAATACCCAGGCAGTGCCAGCACTGCCAGATCTGGGCAGGCTCCTGCATTTGTTTGTGCACCTCCCAAATTCCTGGGACTCTGGGAATTGTTTGTATTGTCCAAGAAGTTAAACTGGAACTGAGCTGGGTTACTCTTTGTTGAAGTACAAAAGAGGCTGCACAAAGACACTACAAGGCAATGGAGTCAGAGGGAGCTCACAGAATTACACAGGAATATGAGAGACAGAACAAACCCATCATGGCACTGTGCAGAATAGATCCAGGGTCACTAATGATAGCTGCAGCTGTCCATGGAAAAGGAACCAGGGACTGGGACATAGAAGAGGACAGGATGTTCCCCACTGGTTGGTTGTGAGGTGCAGCTTTACTTCCACTGCTCTGGGCTGCACCTGGTGGGAGAGGAGCAGGACTGTGATTCCCTCTGGGCAGGGAGGGAATGGGGCAGGGATGTTCTCCAGCAAGCAAAGGGCACAGACTGCCTCTCACAGAAGGGGGAATACCCCATCCCTCCAGCAATGCCCTCCTGGGGTGCAAAGGATCAGCAAAGCCCACAGAGAACAGTGAACTTCCACCCCCAAAAGAAAATCTATTGAGAGCTCCAAATAGCCAAAGAGTTGCTGTATTGAAAATAAAAATGACTCAGCTCTGGAGTGAAAGTTTCTATTTTTGTCTTTTGGCCTGAGTGATTTGGTTCCCATCCTACAGCTTAAATCATTCAGAAATGTGCTTCTGCAGGCAAGGCCAACTATGCCACTCTTGCATTCCAAATTTTAAATTGGAAGATATACATTAAGTGTGCAGAAGTATGACAATGTTTTTGGATTTTCTTTGTGTTCGTTTCCAGGCATGGCTGGAAAGGGAGAATTGTTAAATGATGAAAGGTGTCTCCAGTGAGACCATTCCTGTCCAACTGAATCAAAATTACAGCCATGAAACCAAACCAAGACTGGATTTCATTTGAAACTCCTCAAAATAAAATTTCATGACTAACTTTCTTCTCAATATCTTCCTTTTCTCTAACATTCAAACTTTCACTAGAAGGGAAAAAATCCCACATGTCAGTGTTTTCCCTCTTTCAGAGAAATAATTTATTCAAAATTCTTCTTCTAAAAAAATAATTTTAAAAAATTTATTCACACTGGGGAAGCACCAACTCATGGCCAGCCTAGTTCTGCAGCTTAGACATACATTTAAACTTTAAAAAGAAGCAAATGCTTTTAGCCCCAGCTGTGAGAGGCTACGTGTGGAGGGCTCAGGAATGATTTGCTGGGAGTGAGAGGAAGATGGGCCCAAGCTCTCTGCTCAGGTCTCTTCTTAACACACATCTTCTACCAGCTCCATCAAAGACAAATCCAGCAACCCCACACCTTCTCTGAGTTGGAAAAGCAGCTCATAAGCTTGTGTCTCACTTTATTAACACATGTAAACACCTTCCTCAATGGAAAACCCATTTACAGCACTGCAACCCCACTGCTGGTCAAAAATAAAGAGCACAGAAGCAGCCAAAATCTGTCTCTCCAGAAAGACATAAGGTGTAGGTGTGTGACACAAGGACACCGACCCACACACTCCTTCCAGCTACTTTGACTAAAGTTTGAGAATGACAGAATATTTTTTATTTTAAAAAAATTATAGATGCAGAAGACATATCTAAAGGAAGAAGCCTTTCAAGAAATTTGAGGGAGCAAACATCCCACACAGCAAAATCCAAGTTTAGTACGTGTTAGACACAGTTCAATGAGCTTCTTTACTGTGCCTGCTTGACTAATAAAATACTCCTTGCTACCCTCACTTCTCATTTATCACTAAGACAACCACTCTGGATCTGTTTAACTGAAAGTGTTGCATGCAGAGAAAAAGAAAATGTAATCAAGATATTGGATATGGTTGGCATCAAGAGACTTGAAGAGACAATTTGGCAACAGCACAGCCAAGGCAAGTGCAGAGCTGGGAAAAGCACCAGAGATGGATAGGTTAATCTGGACAAGAAAACAAAAATCCACACAAAACTGTGAAGAAAGTGGGGCTTCACTCCAGCTTCTACTGAACTCAATGTGAGCACTTCCCACTTCTGACTCTTCTTCCACAGGAGTCAGAGAAGATCCTGGTTTCCAGGACAGACTGGCACAGAGGGAGCATCACCTGAACAGCTGTGCCTGGAGCAGAAGAGAAACCTGATGGAAAGGTCTCTGCTGCTGGCCCAGACAGCCACCAAAGCTTTAATGGAGTTACAAAAAAAACCTATAAAACCTTCCCCTACTTGTGACAAAACCTACAAGTGGCACAAATGCCTGCTTTTGCAGGGAAGTTATTTTGTCTTCCTGGTGCCTGGGAATAACAGAACCCATTTCAGTGAAGGGAGGACAAGGACTCTGCCTGAGAGGCTCCTCTGTCCATGGTGTGACCCTGCTGCAGCTCACAGCATTTTTGGATGTCTGCTCCAAGGCAGAGACAGCAAAATGAGGCAGGGCACAGTTCATCCCCTTCCCACCAACCTTTGACAAACTCTGATCCATTACATTCAGGAACCTGGTCCTGTCCATGCAAATGGCTTTCATTTGGCAGCTTTTATTCCCACCCTGCCACTCTGTGAAAGGTCCAAGGTGCAAAACATGGGAGAATTATGGCCAGGATTACAAGCTCACTTAAGGAGCCAGGCTTTTTGTTTTTCAGGCTATGTATGAGAGCTGAAAAGGGATCCTGTCCATTAGTGTTGTAAAAAAAAATAAAAATGTTCCTGTTTGATGCCAAAATAAAAGCATTTTCAAAGGCTCTTTGATGTGAAAGACAGAAAGATGTGCAGGCAGATTCTGGAGGAGGTCTTGTCTTCAGCAATTACCAGCACTCTTTTTGAATCCTACTCCCCAGACAGAACTTTTATATGAAGTAGATAATCATGCTGCAGAGTGTATCAGCTCTAAACCTTGTGGCTTTTCAATTAAGCAGCAATAACCTTCAGTCCAAAATCTCCTTAACCAAGGCAGGAATAAAACAAACAACCCCCAAAACCAATTAACCACAGGTGAAGCAATTCCAAAGACAAACTTGCTTTTAAAGGAATTCATTTTGAGCTCTTCTTGGGTAGCCATGCCAGTTTTCCAAGCAATATTTTGATCATTAAAACAAGAAGTGATGCAATTTCCACAGTGACCACAAACATACCAAGAATATTTGAGCTAAATTTATCCAGACTTCTAGTTTGAGTCACTGCTTTGGTTCGTTATTTTTCCATGGTTTTCAGTTATGCACAGAGAGGAGTTGGGGACAGCCTGGGACTGAGTTTTCCCCAGCAGTATCTGAAATGCCAGCCTTTATTCCTGGGAGCCACACATGGACTATTAGAGAGGAAATGAAGCTGCTCCTCCAGCTCCCAGCCCCAGGTTTCTGCTCCTTCCTACCACTCTTCCTGTGGCACACTGACCCTTTCCCTCACCCCTGGGTGACACTAATGGGGCCTGTCTTTGCAGATGAGAAGTTCCTGAAGCTCACCAGGGATCTGCTGCCCTCTCCAACTGCAGAGGCAGAGTCAAAACAGAGGATCTGCCCCAGGTTTCCCACTGTGCATCTCCATGGCAGACCCCAAGTCCTGCCAGCAACAAGAACTGCTGACTGCCAGAGTCCCTCTGACTGCAGAAGGGCTTTTGGAAGGGTGAGAGCCTTTCCTAAAACTTAAATACTTTTAAAATAGGTTCTCAAAAGTGAGGGCAAGGCACCAACTAAAAAACATTGAGACACTTCTGTTGTGAAAATATCAGCAGCTTACATAAAAGAGCTGCTGCTGTGGTGATGCATAATCATGCAAATAAGCAATTGCTGACCCACTAATGAGCACACAGACTTGAATTAAGGGAAGGAACTAAATATCAGCCTGACTTGATGTAAAATCTGAAACAGAAGCTATTAAGAGACAGACTTCATGGTTGAGTCACCATCCCTGGGGGGGTTTAAAAGCTGTGTGGATGTGGCACTTGGGGACATGGTTTAATGGTGGGATTGGCAGTGCTGGGGGAGCAGTTGGACTCAGTGACCTTAAAGGTCTTTTCCAGCCTTAAAAATTCCATGATTCTATGATTTTATATCACAGATTGGGAGTTGAATGGTATAAAATCCATCCCTCATCCCTCATCTGCCATGCAAACAGTTCCTCCCAGCTCACTGCCTTCTGCAAGCACAGCTCTGGCAGCCCCATTATTGATCAGAGCAGTGAAAAACAAACAAACCACAGAATTAAAGCTGTAAGAATCCCTGAAGATGCCATTATGTCAGTGCAGAGAATTTAATGGGTTTTGGATAAGGCTCCATAGGCTCTGGGGAGGATAAAACCCCATAATTCATAGCATTTTCTTAATGCAAGTATAAAATCACCAGCAACATGTCTGTCAAAACAGTACATCAATTACAGCCCTGGGAAAGACTGAGTTGGTGTGAACACTATCAATTGCTTTTTTCCCACTGAAACAGAGGACAGCAGTTCCATGACCCCCACCTGAAAGCTCCCTCATACATCACATCTCAGAAACATTGTAAAGAACTCTCTGTGTACAAGTTCTAAGGGCAAAGGATTTTCTTCATTACCTTATCACCTTATCTTTGGTTTTTCCTGGGCTTCTTGATAGAGTTGTCATAAATTACAATTCAATGTAATACACCACAAATACATTTTAACATGAAGGTGAAAAAATAAAGCTGTAAAACAGCAGATAATTCCAGATGTAGTTCAAATAAAGATCAATGTTTTACTGCTGCCTGTAAATCAAACTGGCTCTCAGGTCAGCCTCTCTGCTCAATTAACTTCCCAAGGTCTTTGCTGCACCACTGGCTCTCCCAGCAGCTCTGCCCTCTTTGACACAGCCCTCAAGTTCAAGAGCAGGCTGGCTTTGATGGTTTTTGTCAGGAAAATTGTAAATGCCTCAGCATTCCTTGCCCCTTTTGGAAATGCAGGTTGGGTTTGGAGAGATGCTGTAACAGCCAGCTCTGCAAAGGAGGGCAGGTTTAACCACAGGCGTGCTCAGCTGCAGACCAGCCTTCTGCAGCAGCCCTTGGCCCCTTGTGAGGTTGCACCACTTCTGTAAGAGTTTATTTAAATATTTAAAAATACAAGCCTATTACTGCCTTGCTGGTGTACTTCCTATTCCTGCTGAGCATTTCCTACTTCTCCTTCTGCAGGGCACTCTGCAGTGAGACTGACTCACACACAAAACCTGTTCTATTTTCTGCTTTTTTAGCTCATAGGAACCCTTTCAGTTTGCTGTTTGGACTCCAATTTACTCACAGCTTAACAAGCAGGGAGAAAAGCAGAAAACCTTCAAGGCTGATTTAGTCTGATTATGGAGAACTTCACACAACTGACACACTTTGCAGCTCTCCAATGCTCTGTGTGCTCAGTTTACCTCCCAGATCCTCTCCTTGTCCTTCTCACCCCACACTGTCATAAAACACTCAGAGTAATGCTACTAGAGGGTGATGTGTGGATGGAAAAAGCAGGACAGAGCTGTGAGTACTTTTTGCCTGTTATGCAGCACAATGTGCCCAAGGCCCAGCTGCTGGTCCTGTCCCCACACATGGCAGATGGGAAGGGTTAAAGTTTACACAGTGACTTCAAGAGGAACAAACTGGTATCAATGGTGCTGATTTTCCTTTCCTCCTCTATTCAGCAATAAAGATTTTTAAAGTTATTCAAGCTGTAAGCTCCTGCCCTTCACATGTAAGGCAACAATGGTGCAGAACTGAGAGGAAATCACAGAATCAGAGAACTATGACTCTCTGATTCTATGGAAGGGACCCATCAGGACCATTAAGTCCACCCCTGCACATATCCTGCCCTGATGCCAACCAGGAGCAAAGCTGGAGGCACAAAGTGTGTCCCAGGAGGATAAACTGCTCCATTTGCCCTTGGCCAACCTTGAACTGTCACCATTCAAACTGCTGTGAAAGTTTCCCTATAAAATTGCACTTACTCCTGAGCAGTCCCTCTTGTTAAAGGACCCTTTGACTTTTTCAGTTCAACCCTTACTCACACCAGAGCCTTTTCCAGGATTCAGGAAGCAGCAGGGCAAGTAGCAGCTCTCCCTGTGAATCAGATCTGAGCTGAACCATGGCTCAGCTGGGGTTGCAAAGGTCACTGCCATTGTGGGCAGCTTCCTTCTAAAAAGACAGAAAGCCTTGTGAGCTGCAGGGTCACCACAGCACTTCCAAAGCACACCTTAGGGGCCTCTGGTCCACTCCCAATGACAACTCGAGTCATATGTCCTGATTATTTGTCTGGTCCCTCATGTAATATTTACCTTCCTTTTCCAGACACACTGTCCATGTCCATCTGTGCTTCCCTGGACAGTGGGAAGTTACCAAGTTACAACTGATTGGCCTCAAAACAAGTTGTCAAGGTGCACTTAGTTAATATCTGCAAAGTTACTGCAAAGTTTCAGGCAGCTCTCCTTGGCATTGTTGTCCCTAATTATGTAATGTTATACACTTTCTACCATAACACCCCTCTTCAGAGCTCATTTCTAGATTTAGCAGGACAGAAGAGACACCTTATGGCATGTTTGAAGGATAATCCAGTCTCTGAGACACACCAGTGGCATATGAATGCTCTGTGATTTTGAATAAAATTCACAGTAAGAAGGAGATAAGCTTTTTAACAGAAGTACCCTTATGTTTCAGAAGACAATGATTGTTCTCCTACACCTCTGAGAAACTGTCTCCTAGAAAACCATGCAAGAATTAAATCCTAGCTGTGAAATTTTTGTAAGATTCAAAGAAATCAATCAGCCCATAGAAAGGCAATGTATACTTTTCCACACATTCATAAAGTGATGCCTCTGGGCTTCCATTGTGCTTCCTACAAAATTCACATCATGCCACCTCCTCTGTATTATGCAGAGCTCTTTTAACCAAGTTTTAAAAAAAAAACAAACCCTGTACTTCATGAGAGACTGCAGCCACCCCCATATCCCTGCTCAGTTTCTTTTAATTAGGACAAGATGAACAAATCCAGGAGAGGGGAAGTAGGGCTTGAGAGATGCTGAGAGCACCCACAAGGGAGAATCATCCTGAGCTCTGGTGACAAATTTCCTCCGAGGGCTTGGTCAGAACCAGCAAGCCAAGCCCAGCTCCATCCCTGGAGAGCAGAGGGTCAAGTTCTGACACAAATCTCATCCACTGCTGGGGAAAGCTGGCATACTGCTGGGACACAGGGAAAGCTGGCAGACCACTGGAAACCAGGAGCAACAGCACAGCAGACACCTGAGCAAGGTGAGCCTTGCACCCTGTATTACATTTTCTAACTAACAAGGATGCTGAGAAGCTTTTCTCCATATACAATTGGCCAGGGCTTTATAGATGCCAGGAAAAAAACACTCCTAAAAAGTCCTAAGGCTTCAGATAATGAAGGTGCATAGGGATCTGCTTGGAAGTGCTTCCAGCCCTGCTGATCCAGCTGACCCACCCCAGAGCCCCCGGCACCACCGTGCTCAGGGTAAACTCCCCACTGCCCAAAAAAAAGAATAACTCCAAGGTCTGAGCACTAATGAGGTGGCCAGCATTAAAGGAATGATTCTGGATCTCACTCCCCTTCTCAGCAGCTCCTGCAGAATGGGAGCAGGAGGCTGCATCCACATTGTTCCTACAGGGGTGTAAACAATGGGAAGCTGAGTGAGTCACCATGCCCCTGCTCCAGCCTCTGCTCCAGCCCCTGGGATCCGAGAGAACGAGGACCAGCTCACTCAGGGAGAGGACCCGTTAGCTAATGACAATCATTCTTGGCAGCACCCACACAATCCTGAAATAACAATGAGTTTAAGCATGTACAATACCCTTATAAAGAGCAAATCCACCAAGGCGGTACTGGTGCTTTGTACAGGGAACTTAAGCTTTACAAGGATCCCTTTCCCAGTTTTCCAACACTGTTGACTATTTTAATATAACCCAGATATATCCATACAGAAGAGTCTACCAGTGAGATCTGCATGTTTCCAGCTAACCAGTTTAACTGAATATAATTACATAACAGCAACGTGTAATAAAGTTCTCAGAAAAAAACCTGAACTCAGAATGGAGAAAATATAACTATTCCACTTTTCACTTCATTATTCAATCCTACAATAATTTATTTACTGTATCTTTAAACAGTGAGAAAACTTGTCAGATCACTACTGCAGAACAAAAATTTAGCAATTCTGAACTGTTAGCGCAGATTAAAATTCTTCTCATGGTTTATAGCTTAGTATTCAAGTGGAGATAATTTCTCCCAGAGAGAAACTGAGAAAGCAGAATTTAAGAATTTTAAGAATATTCAATAACCAAGTGTTACCGAAAGGTACCATGCTAATTACCAAAAGCAAGCAGAAAAATTAGTATCACAGAACAAGCAGAATACGTACGGAGAAAGGAAAGAGTTCCCAGAGCTCCCTGTGACGCTGCTGAGAAACGTCTTCAAACAACACAAGGAGGCCTCTGAATAAACTATCAGGTTTTGCTTCATAGTTGCTGATAAAATCCAAAATAAGGCTGCAAAAACATTAGCTTCTGCTGGAGCCTGCTTACTCACTACAAAGCGTCAAACACACCTTCTTCCCACACTTCAAACGCAGATGCTGCCTCCTAATGAAGCACTTGCTGCAAGGGGGGAACACCGTTACACAAGAACAGGAGGCTATTTCTTGCTGCAGAAACATAACTGGGTTTGACTCAGAGAAAGGCAGCAGTGCCTGGGAGCTGAGGGTTGCAGAGAGAGAAACCATCCAAAAATAATTTGCCTGCTCAGGAAAAAAAAAAAATTCACAGGAAGCAACCTGAAGCATATGTCCCTTCCAAAAGGGGAATTTCTTTATTACATAAACACAAACCTTCTAATCTAGCCCGACATGAAATCACTGCAAGCCACTGAAGTGGAGCTGGGGGTAAAACTGGAGCACTTAATATCTGTTCAGGCTGAGAAGAGATGCTCTGATTTTAGCAGCTTTCATAGCCTGAATACCCACTGCATCAGTGACTGGGAACATATTTGCATTCACACACTGAAAAAGCACAGATCTTGTAAAACATATTTAGGAACTGGTGAGACGTGATACATATATTGACTAATTCCCTAGGCCTTTGGAGAACATCCATCTTTGGGGGAATGCTATTCTTACCACCTCCACAGCTCCACATCACTCTCCCTGGAAGTAAAATTCCTTGTTACGGACCGCAAATTTTCAATTAGGGCTCAAAAAACTTTCACATTTTTTAAACCTCATCAAAGCCCAGTGGTAGCTACTGAATTCTCTTGGAACCTTTTGTTCCCAGTCTGAACAGGAAAAGAATAAATCCTCCAATTTACCATTTTGTGGATCCATGTTGCTCTCCCTGCAAACAGCGGATTCCTCCGTTCCCACACACCAGTACATTCTGGGTCACAGTTGTGAAGGTCCCACAGACAAACTTTCCACAGCACTTCAGACTGAGCAGTGTTCTCAGAGCTGGATGATCCCCATCATGTGAATGCAGGAGCAGAGGCTGCTAGTGAGCACCATCCTGAAGAAACATCATTTATTCTGTTTAAAAATAAACAACAAAACAAATTAATCGTTCTGCTGTAGAAATGGCAAGATGTTCACTCCTCTCTACTATTAGCACAGTTATCTAAATGTCACACTGCAGAAATACATTATTCTACAAATACAATTATTTTCATAATAGCTTTGTAAAGAGCATAACATGAATTAACAGAGAGGACTAACAATTTCTGCACCACAGAAAGACAACGTTCCTAATTTTTCACCACCAAAGCTACTCAGTCTCTGGGCAGAGGACATGGGGGTGGGCAGGGGTCACAGCTGCAGTTTCAGATTCTCCACAAGCTGGTGTGAAGACAGACCACTGAAACCCTGCAGTGCAGCTGGAAAAATCCTAAATGCAACCTCAAAACCTCTCCCATCCACAAAGACAACAACAGCTCTTGTAAGACTGTGAGAAACTGAAAAATACCAATGTGGTTACTGAGATAACCCTCTGCAGGAAAGAGAAGAGGTAAAGAGAAACACTCCAGCTCCTGTCCCCTCTGTCCAGCCTTTTTGAGAACTCTCCCACCCTGGAAGCATCAGGCTTCTTCATTCAGGGAGGCAAATCAGGCCCTTAGGAGCTATTAAAGGCTGACTTCTTGTGAACTGCCTGGTATAACAGGCAGCAGAAAATTGCACAGCTCAGTCTCCCAATGCATTTCCAACCCCATCCCTTTTCACAGCTTTAACCTCTTCATACAGAGGTTCAAACTTCTGGAGAATTTGCAGTGTTTGTCCAAGCAGCATCAGAGCTCCTTCATTTTCTGCTTTCAGTTTCATCAGCAAACACCTACCAGATGTAAGATGATGCCCCTCAACTGACTCTTACTGGATCTTCTCATGTTGGGTGTGTGATGATGAAGTTTTGCTTTGAGGCTCTAGCTCAGCAAAGCTCATAACCCACCTCCCACTACAGCCAGCAAGGCCTGAGATCAGCCCTGCCTCTCCCTGAGAAGAGCTGGCCTCCTGAACTGGGATCAAAGGCCATGGGAATATAAAAATATGCTGATCCATCACCACTCTCCAGGAAGATTTCTGCTCTCCCCTCCTTACACTGGGTTTCAACCACCAGCCAACAACACTAAAAATCACTGCATCCTATTTCAGCTGTTTCTAGGCAAATATTTGAATTTCAGGTGCACTCAGCTTCTGCTGACCCTGACTTTGCAGTGCTTGGCAGCAAGAGCCAAAACTCACATCCCTGTGCCCCAGTCTGGGTGCTGCAGGAGGCTGAGATGGAGGTGATACCTAATCCCAGATCCAAGCCCACAAGCTGGTGAACTGCACTGTTGATGGAGGAGTGAATTCTACCCTGGAATGTGCTGGGCCCCACCAGGCTCAGCTTCTCTCCTGGTCTCAACTTCTCTTGGCCACAGTGGCAGGAGGAGAGGCTGCACTGGGACCACACATGCCTCCATGTCATGGGTGGGACAGCCAGGCAGAGCTGTCAGGGAGGCTCTCACACCTCCTCAGAGCTGTCCAGGGTGTTCACCCTGGCAAGGGAGGGGATGTGCTGCTTCCAGCAGCTGCCTGCCCTGAGCAGCCCCAGGGAGAGGGAACACTTCCCCCTGCACAGTGACCCCCAGCTCTGCAGCAGATGATGGTTTCTGAGGCACTTCCTCGGGCTGAGATGGGGACAAACCATGTGCACCCACAGCAACAGCACAACAAACACTGAACAGGGGTCAGCATGGACCCCTGAGGCTTGGAAACCATCCCACTCCTGATTTTTAGCTCTCTACTCAGCCTATTCCCCTAGCTGAAACTTCCCTTGTATAATGCAAAAGGAAAAATAATTTTTAGGAAAAATAGTGGTGTGGTTGTGGCAATCAGTTCCATTTAACTGCAAGTAATGGAATGCTGTAGCCATGTGTGTTACTGCCACACAGTGCCTGAGTACACAGAATTTCTGGATTTCAGCATCTTTTTGTATATAATTAAAAAAGCCCTACAGGGCTTTACCTTAAGCACGGCGCACACAACTACAACACCTGCAAACACCACGTGTGGATTTGACTTAGGAAGACTATGAGCTCTGCAGAATCTCGTTGAGAAGGAGATGGACCATGCAGAACACACCTGAACACGAGTAAGTGGAATTTATATCCCATTTCACATTCCCAGTCCTGACACCAGCTCCTGCCATACCTGAACCACCACCTCCCCTCTCCCCTTCACCAGCCCACCCAGTCTTACCCTGTGCATTACCTAAAAATAACCAGACCCGCAGAAACATCACGGTTTGCCCGAAATCACTTCCTAACCCATTTTAAAAACCCTGCTAAAACTTCAGCTCTTTACCCAAACCACCTGTTGTTCCTGACAGCCGCACCCGGGGCTGGCATCCCCAGGGATCCGAGGCCCGGGACAGGGAAGCGCCGTGGCTCCTGCCGGGGTCGATGGCGACCCTGCGGCCCGGGTGCCAGCCCAGGGACCCGCATCCCTCCTCGCCGGGCGAGCAGCGAGCACCAAGCCATCCCCTTCTCCCACACCTCGGCCTGGGTGAACACCAGGCTCTACTCCCCGCTCTGGGGGCTCTCCCGCGCCTTTCCAGCCCCTTTCCAGCCGCTTTCCAGCAGCCGGGGTGGGGCGTCCCCTCACAGCGAGTCCCGCCGCTCTTCGTCCCCGCCGGGCGGGGCGGCCGCGCTACGCTCAAAAACTTCCCTCCCAACTTTCATTTTCTTTAAAAACAAACGCCTTTTCCCCCTCGTTTCCACCTGAAAACGCCCCGGCGAGCCCCCCACACCGACTGTCCCGGCGGCGGGGCAGGTGCCCCACACGCGGCAGCAAAGTCACGGTACCTCCAGCGTCCCGGGCCGGCGCTCCCGGCGCTGCCGCCGCCTCCTCCTCCTCCGCCTCCTCCCCGTCCGGCGCCGCCCGCACGCCTCGCTCCGCGGCGCGGGAGGCGGAGGGAGCCGGCAGCGAAGGGAGCGGGACGGCGGCTCCTCCTCCGGCCCCCGGCCCGCGCCCGGCCAAGGGCGAGTCCCGGCTCGGCCCCTCGCCTGCCCCCGAGGGGGATGGAGCTCCTTCCCCAGACCCGACCCGCACGGCCGGGCAGCCCCTGGGCTCCGGGGAGTTGAGTTTTTAGGAACAGGCAGGCTGGGAGCGGCGGTGCCCGGAGCGGGAGCGTCCCGCAGCGCTGCCCATCGCCCCGGCAGCGCCCAGCTCAGCTCGGGTTTAAAGCTGCTCCTTCCCCGGGTCGCGGCGAGTTTGGTGCTCTGGGGAGAGCAGAGCGAGGTTGCCCCCTCTCTTCGGAAGGAGTCAGATGTTGGTGTGCGCAGCCCTTCCCCAGGCTGACCCATTCCTCTCCAGCAGCCTCTGGCGAGCCAGGGATTGCCCCATTTCCTCCTCCCGTCGGACCAACTACGGGAAAAAAATTCTGCGTGCCTGTTGCTTGGTGTTCTGTAGATTAAACACAGGATGTTTTTTACCCTGGTCGGTACCTAGTGGGTCACTGATGGTCACTTGGGGGTGGATTTTCATTCACAGAATGGCTGCGGCAGCCTGAGATTTTCCTGGGGGCTTCTTTGGATGTCCAGATGGATGATCCCTGGTGCCTTTCCCCGTGTTCAGGAACCCATCAATCTGCGTGCAGTTGCAGCCATAGGTAGGGAGGAAGTATGTACCAATACTATTGTTTTCTGACTTTTAACACAGCTAAAAGACAGCCTTAGCTGTTTTCAGCACCTTTCCATCTTCTACCAGCCTGTTGCTCCCTTTTGTGCCCAGCTCTTAGCCAGGCCTTTCTTACACCATTTTTAGCACAATGTTCGAAAACACCCTATCATTTTCCTTTATTATGATAGAGGCTCTCATTTCCTCTGGCAATAATTTGCCCACACATTCAAGCTAATTTTTCCCTTTCCCCCCTCCCCAAATCTCATCCCACTCTTCCTTATGTCTCCATTGATTATTTCACTCCAAGTAAGGCCTTTGTATCTCCAGCCTTCCCTTTTCTGGAGTCTGAAAGCTTCTGAGTGATGCTGTCAGTGAGTGGAAAATTCAAGGAGTTTGGCTTGGCCTGTGTAGGGAGCCGATAGGAATTCCTCACACATCAGATGGGAAGAGAGTTAAAAGACAATGGAATGTTCTTGCTGTGTATCTACATTGCAGACGAGAGAAATAAAACTGGGCTGGGAACACATTTAGCAGAGGCACACTGGAGGTGGATGTGTCTCGAGGGGTTTAGGAAGCAGCCAGAGCAAGGCAGGAAGCCCCATCTGGCTGCAGGAGCCACAGTGTCTTGGAACTCTTCATTTTGAGGCTCACCTCAGAAGGAAAAGAGGATCCATCCTACTTTGTGCTTGCCCCTGCCAGCTGCAGGTCTGCTCTTCTCCCTCTGCTTACAGTAAATGGCACAACTCAAGCTTCTATGTGCAGAGCACTCACCACACTTAGTACTTCATGCCTTAAATTGGCTAATTCTTCCCAAATTGCAAAAATTAATCCAAGTGCAGATTCCCTCACAGTCCCCCAGTGAAATACTAAATCCCAGATACACCCGTTTCACAAAGTTAAACATTTATTAGGAACAAGAACTATTACAAAAAAGATATCCATAGACTAAATATATACATGAGGTTTAAACATAACATTTTCATGTACCTTTAGCTATAAAAATACATTAGATTAACTGTATCCTAATTTATAAATATAGTTCTTTTCTTTAAAAAAAAAAACAACTAGTATTCATATGAAAGCCTTATTGTGCAATGGAGGAATAGATATACCCTCTAAGGGGTAATTTTAAAGTTAGTGTCTAGTGTTATATAACTTAGAAAATTCAGTGTGTAGAGTCAAACCCTGATTTATACAATAAGAGATACATTGACTTTTTAAAAACGTAATAAAGGGGAAAAAAGTGAAATATATATCATATATATAAAGCCAGAAGAGTAGGATTTTAAGAATTCCAGATTATTTCAGTTTCCATCACTGTTTATCAAAAAATACAGAGATACATCAAGATCACCAGCCTTTTACTATTTGTCTCACCTCCCTACTGAGGAAGCCCTCAGGTGGGCAAGAGTAAAATGTTTGTCTGAGAAGATGTTTGCACTCTTAAGTGTCTTACAAAAATAGAAACTTATTTACAATGATCCCATTTGGCCTTTCATGGGGGAGGGAGGACATTTTCATCACTGGATGAGGAGATTTACCTGCCTCACACTCTGTGGGAGGACAGGCTCCTGGTTACACTGTTGGAGGTATGTCATGTTAGAAGTGAAGTGATGTTGAAGTGCAATTTCAACATTCACCAACTAATAAGGAAGTTTAGGCTCATGCAAACTTTTTCCCTTACTTATCGCCACCCACCTTCCTTCCTCCTCCAAAAAAAGCTCCACTCATGCAACAGAATTTGTTGCTGTCTGAGTCTATCTGTGAGCAAAGGAAGGTACTGAGTAAATCCTGGCTTGCAGCAGAAAAGAGAGGTTAGACCTGCATTTCTGCTTCAAGCTCTGGCATCAGGAGCAGCAATCCTTATCAGTGCTCCCTGGAGATCTGCTGATAAGCCATAAGGAACCTCAGTGGGTTTGTTCTCAGAGGACAATCCCAGAGGGATCAGCTGAACTTCCAAACAAGCTGTCACCACTAACTCCTGCACACTCACAGCTCCTGCAGACGTGGGACTGGCTGTGCCTTTGACAGGGTTCTCCAGCAGAGTCAGGAGGAGAGGAGAAAGGAAAGCAATGAACCCAGGAACTGAAGATAGCCTGTGACTTGTCATTAATTTCATAATAATTAATCTCATCATAATGTCTGGGCATGCAAAAAAGTTACTGCAGGAGGTGCTAAGGCATGAACTTGGTGTGACAGCCACTCCATGGACAGCTGTGAGTAAGGAATAATCCAAGGCAGTTTTCTCAGTAAAGGATCAGCTACTCTGTGCTGGCCACAAGATGACAGCACTCACAAGATCAATGGCTGTGAAGCTGTTGACAGACTGAAGTCCAGCCACAGCTTATTCCATGGTAACTGGCTTAAACACCCTCCTCTTTAGCACTCAAGGTGTGCTTGGGAGCACCTGCCTTTTCACACTGCACTTCCAGGAATGTATTTTAAGCTACATTCATACAAGATAAAGAAGCAATGTGAAGAGCTGGCAAGTTTTACTCTCACAGTAATAGTCCTGGCTCAAAAAACAAAGAGATGTTCAAAAAGCCTGAAAGTTGCAGAGAAAGAGAGTGCAGGACAGTTTCCTGCAGTTTCTTCTGCTCCCTCCCCCAGATCAGGACTGGTATGGGGTGTTTCCTGTGGGGTATCTACCATGCTACAATCTCAACATCCAACTCGGTGTCACCACGGTAAGTGCAGTGCAAAATCCTCTTGAGAAAAGTGCTGTAGTGAAGGTTTGAGATACAACTGTGACTCACTGGGAGCCAGAAGGATCAGCAAGTTAGGAACTTGCATTTGCAGCATGTGTAGTGTGTGGGTTCCAAGGATATTTGAAAATCTGGCTCTGTTGGGTGACATACTGGCCCCAAAGGAGTCCTCTAGGAAACTCCCAAAAATCTCATTCAGGGCTAGAATATCATCAGGATGGAGAATGCACATATCTTTAGAGAGACCATAATAGCTCTTTCAAAGAGAATTTCCTTACAGATGCTTCCATGAAAGCTTGCACTCCCATTCCAATCTTCACACAAACTCCACCAACTCCAGTCAACTTGTTCTAACCCTTACCACTCGAGTCCATCTCTGCCAAGGGAAACCCAAGTGCCTCTGAAGGTATTTGCCAGTACCTTTGATGGAACCAGCAGTCTCTCCAACATGCCAGTGATGTCCACGTCCTTCAGGGGTAGTTTGGAAGCAGATGTCCTGCCAACACTGTGACCAGTGTTTGAGTCACAGGGAGCAGGCAGGAGTACAGCCAGGGACTTGTAGAGTACAAGTGTGTACTGCCAGTAGGGTCAGTGAATCAGTTTCTGAAGAGCCAGTTGGCTAAATGGAGTCCAGTAGATTCAGTGTTTCTAGAGGAATAAAGACATTTTCCTTCCCTCCCCTCCCCCTTGCTCTGAACATGTCCCCCATGTGTCACATTCAGTGTCAGCATTTTAGGCCCCCTGTTTTCATGGACTCTTCTGGGAGAGTTTGATGGTGACTGTTTTCACTTCGGTGTATTCTGCCAAAGCATATTCCCCACTGCAAAAGAAAAGAGGAGGAAAGGGGCAAACAGTTGTTGAATGTTAATGTGTATTTCCCTGAGAGAAGAGAGTTGCACACATGTGCATCTTTGACATCAGGTCATAAAACCAGATCTGAACAGTTTAGACCAGCTATCCACTTGTCCCACCACTTCTAATAACCACCAAGTGCATGCACATAAGTACAAAAAATTACACCCTACTGTGAAAGAAACAGAGAATTCTTTGGTCACTGTAACCCACAAGAGGACACCTGTGACTGTCTAGTGCAAGCTGACTGCTGCTGTGAGAAGCCATACAAGACACAGTCATGTACACACAGTTATTGGTGCTTAGACAGCAATTAAAGGAATTATTTTTTCACCAAAAAGAAAGCTTCTGTCTACAAGATACCATGTCATCAGGAGGGCACAGTTGCTGCAGAAATGCATGCTGATGAGAGAGCCTATCATTGCATTATGTCTTGGTGGGTGATAACTGGCTCTGTTCCCATGCTTTTCCCATGAGAAACCTCTGACATCCTTTAATTAGCCAGGCAGTCAGGCAAAGAAAACCATAAGGTCTCAATATATATCTATGTCCCATCTGAGGATTCATTTATTTGCTGTGCTTAGCAAATGAGGCACCTGAATGTCTCAGAGCAACAGATGTACCAGAACAGTTACTGGAAATGGTTTCTGGGATTATATTTGGCTTGTGAAAGAAAATATGTGTTAGATTCCTCTGAGGAGTCAGCTGAATGGTCTAAGAAAACCTGTCTCCTATACAAGACAAAAATTAAGATTTAAGACAATGTCTCAGCTCTGTGTCTAACTCATGGGGTGACCTTGGTTTAAAAATTTCAGCTTTAGTAACTGTTAAGTGCTGACGTGTCTGGTAGCCCCAGTGTAACAGGCCAGGCTGGCAAGAGGGACAGAGAGTTCTTCTGTAATTTAGCAGCAAGCCTGGAAGGTGGGATGTAGAATGATTTGGGAGATCATTCTTTCCCACCTGAAAAAGGAGCAATTCTAGAGAAGCCAAGAGAGGCACAGACACCACCATGGAAAGATGGAGCAGGTTTGGGGTGGATACCAGTGTCCCCAGCCATGGTGCCCTACTTCTCCCTTCATCTGAAAATCTAACTAGTATGGAAAAGTGCTTCCAAGTGGACTTGACTGAACTGGAGCTATTAAAAGCTTATAAAGCAGATGAAGGTGCTCTTAGAGGAGTGCTTTACATCCACGCTCTACTGCTTTAGCACCTCCCTGTGGAGCATGCTGCAAGCCTGATTAAACTTTAAAAGCAAATTCAACAGTGTTTTCACAGTCACAAATGTTACTGCATTCACCACCCACACAGAAACAAAATATTGAGCAAAACTTACAGTTCTCTGCCATTGCCTGACATTTTAAAGCCACCAAAAGGGGCCTGAGCATAGAGCGCATTGTAACAGTTGATCCTACAATAAAAACATCAATTTTAAAAAGACAATTCAATACCAAGGAAAAGCAAGATGATGACAACAGCAACAATACAATAAAAGGCTGAAATCTCTCAGCTTTCTCTTTCATACAATTCATCTGAGAAATCAGATTTTTGCAATAAAATCTTTTGCTGCAGAAACAGAAAACATCTGAGTAGTTCTCAGTCTGACCTACATCTCACTTCATATCCTCTAATGGCAAAGACATTCATGCTTGAGCTGGAATTTATGCCCTGTTCAGAGTCATGATTAAAATAAATACTCCAAACTATTCCCTAATTTATTAAGAAAATTCTGAAATGAACATGTTTACTCAGAAAGCTGTCTAAACACTCACAGGCCCCAGCATCCCCTTCCAGGTATTGAAAACATTTGGACTGTACCAGACAATTGTGTCACAGTAAAATAAAAGCACTGGGCCCATTTCTATAGATACTTGGTAGAAAAAGCTGATGCAGACACTTCCCCAGCATCTCAGTAAGATCAAATGACTGAAGGTATGAAAGTCACAGGTATGGCTTGTGCTGTAGGTGTGCACTTCCATGTGTGTTTAGCATATGTATCCTTCAAAGCCCAACATCCCATTTTTATGTCAATATTTGAAACCAATTCTTCTGGTGCCAACTCTTGAAATTAATCCTCTGCATCAGAATCAGACACCAGATCAACTTCCTGTCTTGAGTGGAAAAAATATTAGGATTCCATCTTTAAAACCATGCTAATATAAAAGAAGAGATTTTGTATGCAAAACCAGCTGCTTTTCTTTGTGACAGTGGTGTGTTGCCATCTACTGTTCATACTCATTTGTGCAGCAAAATCCCATCTGGTGCTGGCTAAAGATCATGAGAATTGCATTTTGCAACATACAGGGTTTTGGAAGGCATCAAGTCTGGTGGAACTTACTACAACCCTGACAAAGAAATACCTTGGCTAAAGGAGAAAACAGTCATTTTCTCAACATGCTGTCTGCGCCTCACCACCCTGTTTTGAGGATGGATGTTGCTTCTGATCAGAACATCAAGAGTTAGGCAGGCTACTAATACATCTTACCTGCAGCATTTAGAGAATCACAAATATTCTGAGTTGGGAGGGACCCACAAGGATCATGAAGTTCAACTCTTAAATGAGCGGCACGTATGGGGATGGAGCCCACAACCTTATTATTTTACCAACGTGATTGCAAGTCCTAAATCCCTCTCCCCTGGCAGGAAACAAAGCCCCAGCCCACCCTCTGTTCCCAGGCTGCTCACCAGACTGTCCCTGACTGCAGAGCTGAAGCCAGGGTTAAGGCTCTGTCCAGGTTCTTGGTGAACACTGCGGCCGTCAGTCCGTACTCGGTGCTGTTGGCTCTTCTTATGACCTCTTCTATACTCTTGAACTTCATAATTGGCTGAACTGGCCCAAAAATCTGCACATATCAATTAAACTTTAGTACAGGAAAGCATCTGCTAACCATGGTAATTTTGAAGTAATCAGAATCAGATGCTCTGTTTGAGTAATATATTTAAACCTTAGATTTTAGCCTTCTAGACGTCACTGATAGAGTGTCTTAAAAACTACTAATTAAACTTCAAAGGAAGCATTGTGATGTGCTGTAGTAGTTAAGTAGTTAATAAATGTTAAGATCCAACAAGTAATAGATCACTGTAACAATCAAAATAAGCAGAGTTAGATCTGGACAGGTTACAAATGATTCATCCTTACTCCATTTACAACCCTCCTTTTGAACTTCAGAGCGGAGTGTGCTCAAGTAACAATTAATTTATTTCAAGGACTGCAAGGGTTTTTTTTCTTGGTTTTAATCCTGATTTTGTCACTGTATGCATTTTATTTGCATGCAGTGCATTAACCACGTCTGTGTTTGACCACAAACTTGGCTTCTCAGGTTGCCAGTAGAGGCAACAGCCATACAGAAGGCTTCCCAAATTTTGGGATGGAGTCTCTCATTGGGTACTGCAGACTCTCACAGCACAATAAAGCCCATTGAATGTGAGATACAGACTCATTTGGGCCACTTTTAAGCTCATGCAAGGGTTTCTAAATGTCTTTCTTTTGGGATATCAAGGCTCTTATGTGGAGCCTCAATCCTAGGCAAAGGATGAACATGCATTTGAAGCAAAACTGCCAATGAATGGAACTGGGTAAGCTTTGTGAATCATGGCTTGGGATTTGGAGTCAGTTCATTAAGAAAAGGTCTGTCATGGGATTTTCAGCTCTTTTTCTCTCTATTTTTAGCATGTAACTGATGCCCTGACTGACTGATATTTTTCCCAGGTTCCTTAGAGATTCTGTGGCAGATCTGAGACATTTAAACATCTTGCCAGGAGTGAACATCAAGCAGCTCCATAAAAAGCACTAAGCTAAACTATAAACTACAAATGCCAGTTAGAATTTGGCAACTACTTATTTTCCATTAGGGAACATGATGAAAAGTAGATTAACTTCTATTTCAAAGGAATATCACAGGATCTAATCACATGCAGCTTGTTCAACATTTCTGCATATGAATAATGAAAGCCAGAGTATTAGATCTGCACTTTGCTAGCTTTGACCATGTTTTCATATAGGAAAGAAATAGTCAGTCTCAGGGGATTTTGCCATGAGAATGGAATCTGGGATTGTTTCAGATGCTAAGGCTGCTACAGAGAACTTCAGTGGTTGTTCCTTTGCTCCTTATCAGCATCAGGTCCCAGAGTTCTTTTCCCACCTTCCTGCAATAAAGCAACTCCATCTCTACAAAGTAGTGGAGCAAGAGCACACATTACACTGTCCACTGTCACTGGCAATTACAGGGTAAATAATTGCTCCAGCCTGCCCCAGTGTCAGATATTTTTACTCAGTTATTTATATTAAAAACTATGGATTCAGACAGAACCCCCTTCATCACCATCATTTCTGATTCTGAAGCAGCATTTTTCTAGGTGATTTGTACTGTACCTCTTCTTTGGCAATTCTCATGTTGTCAGTGACCTCTGAAAACACCGTGGGTTTTATAAACAGGCCTCTATCTTCAATGGCAAGACCTCCACACTCCAGCTTAGCCCCTTCTTTCTTCCCACTTTCTATCAGCTCCAGGATTTTATCAAACTGCTTTTGGTCAATCTGTCAGACATGAAAAGAAACAAACAGCAGCACCTTTATTATCCTGGTTCCACAGAGGAGTAATGGAATGTGGCCTGGGGCACATTTGCAGGGCACTGTCAAACTGGGTCAGTTTACAGCTCAGTTTAGGATGTGGCTGTCAGGCAGTGAGCAGGGAAAAAGACAGAATATGGGCACAACTCTGAGCCACAGAAAACCAAAGGTGAAGTGTCATGTGACAGTTTCATCTGATCTAACAGTTTGCTGCCACATGGAGGGGGTCTCCCCATTTTCCCTTCCTCCCTGTCCTGGATATGTGCTCCCACAGCTCACCCCACTTGAGCCATGGGATTTGCTGGCACCCAGATCTCAGTAGCAGTATGAGAACAGCCTGAGATGGACTAGAAAGCTCAGCAAAGGATCTGACCAGCAACAGAATCAGTAGAGGAGAGGGAGGACCAGGATATAAGAAGTATTAACTCAGTTTTGCTGCAGTGTGCAGCTTCACCTCCAGCTCTCAGTCCCCAGCTGGAAGAACACAGTGAGCTCTGCCTCCATCTCCTTCCACAGTGCACACTACATGGACAGCCTCAAAAGTAAACCTTGTTAGTAGGGTGACTTCACAACAACTGCTGCACCAAAGCCTTGCTTCAAATCAGAGTAATTTTTCTCAGTTCTTAGAGCTGGTATTAGCTTGCATTTTTTTTCTCTTCATTGGGAGCCCTATCCTCACTTCTAACTACCTTTTCTAACTCCTTCTAAATATGGAATAATGTCAAATAGTAAGTTCTGCTGTCAGCCTTTAACCAGGGATTTCTGTAGGGGTGAGGAAAGGCCAGTCCAGTGACAGGACCCCAAAGCTGCACAGCTGCACCAGAATTTGGAGGTCACATCATGTACTTCACAAGCACAGTGTGTCCTGTGCTGGGAAGAGGTGCAGAAGCCCACAGTACTTCCAATCACTTCTGATCCTTCTTCCATGCTCCACATGGAGCAGTGGGCTGCACAACTGCAGGTTTCAAACAAACAGACCTGGCTCTTGACATGATGTAGAATTAAGTGATGAAACCCCTCATGACAGCATGCTGGAGATGGTAAAAGATTTACAGAGATGTTTTTAAAAAGAAAACGCCAACAAAAAGCTTAACAAATTTATTGAGGTGATTAAAGAAAAGATTCCACCCACTGGTACAAGGTGTCCTGGAAGCCTGGGGGATTATTCTCATTGCCAGGTATCTCCAGATGCTTGTGCTGGCTCAATCCCTCTCCCTAGGCATCTGGTTTTATTTCAGCAGGGCCAGTTGCCAGTTGGGACTGTTTACATGGAGTGTTCCACACTTGACTCCTCCAGATTACAGACTATATCCTGTCCCTAGTTAATCCTGGCCACACACAATCCAAGTTTTCATGCTTTTAGACAAATATCAAAGCTGCAGGAGGGTGTCCTTGGGATACTTCTGGTACACAGTGGAAACAGAGCCCAGCACATCTCCAGGCAAACAGATGTGTGTGCAGCACATGGACTGTGGGGCAGTGTGGTCTAAGTGCTTGTGTTCTCTCATGTGTTAAGGTGCTACCCAAGGACACACTTCATTCATGCTACTGCCCCAGGAAATGTGTGCCCTCCTGCAGCATACAGTGTCACACTGAGCTTGGCAGGTGTCATACACATTGTCTATTTGTCTGGTTGCTTAGTTGCCAAGTGCAAATAATTCAAAAATATCTGCAAGTGCTTTCCATCCTGGCATGTCTGTGATCCAGACCAATCCAGTCCATCCACTTCACATCACAGAAAACAAAACAAGGATATTTATACAGCTGTAACTTGTTGCAAGGCAAACTACAGTTAGATGAAAAGACACTGGGGAAAGAAAACATTTGTAAAAATGACATGCAAGGGTGGAACTGTTTGTCATTGTAACTAGAGCTTGCAAGGCTTGTTTAAATTCTGTCCCCTACTCCACTATTATTTATGGTTCAAGCATTGAATTCTATTAAAAACACATGATCTGGTAAAGCAAATTCTACTATTTGTTCATCTAATTCAATAGAGAAGGGAGCTTCTAAGGATCACTGCAATACTGAAAATCTGGGAACCCCCAAATCTTCATCTCTTGCTTCATTTCAGTCAAGACCACAAGGAGAATTTTTTCCATGTGCAAACCTAGTATTTGTAATTCTACAAAACAGCCCACAAGTGGGTCCAACAGGCTGTTTGACACAACTCCTACTTAAATGTTTTATTTTCACACTTTAATCCTAAAGTGCATGTCTACAGTATAAGGAAAATATTCCCTGTCTTATAAATCAAATTATATGCCTTGGGCTTAATAATTACTGGCTAACAAGTGCCATAATTAGTGCTTGTTTTGTTTCTGTATACTAGGTCTTGCAGTTCAGAAATCCCAGTATTTGGGGCACTAAAATAACAAAACTAGTCTAGTCTTGTTCTAATCTAATCTTTGCTCTAGTGCCTCAGGATGTCAGTCTCATCTAATGCAGTTTGCTTTCCACAGTTGTATAAGGCACTGGTTAACCAGTTTGCCATCTGTGCAGATTTATTTTATTGCTTCCTGTGATACAGTTCCCAGGAATCCAAAGTTAAAAACTGCCCTTGTTCTGCATTTGAGGTTGGCACTCTGCTCAAACAGTCCTGATCACCCCTCAGGTTTCTTGTGGTGTCCTTTGAATTCCAGCCAGTCAGCACTGCCAGACACATGTGAGTTTTGGAGAAGTCTCATCAGAAGCATGCCTCATTTCTGTCTAAATTTAATGCTGTTTAAAGCTGACCTAATTTTAATCAGAGCAGTACAGTTTATATCAGCATAACCCAATACTGCAGCTGACACAGTCTTTTCCCCACTGCCATGCCATAAGCATCTATGCCAGTGAACAGTAATCCACATCAGGGGACTGACCTGAATAAAACTTTTCTTCCTCTCTTCCAAAAAGGCTGGATTGGACCTGAATCAGCCAGTTCCCAAATCTAATGCAGTGCAATGTAGAAACAAACAACTGCACATGGGACCACTTCTCCAGGACTAGCTTATACCAAGTTCTTGTGGAACAGGATTGTCATCACCTACAGCTGATACAGGACCAAAGAGATCATGAGCTACAACCACTGTCAGGTTGGTTTCTAAGCCAGTGACCACCCCACAATGGGATCTATGCATCATTGTTGTAATGCTGTTGTACATGCTCACCCTGACTTACACCAAAGGAGAATGAAAGCAACAGGCTGGATCTGAAGCATCTGATGGGGAGAGATGAAGACAAATTATTTTTCCTGGTGATTCTTCTCTTATCCATCAGTTCAAGATCAAAAAACCCCCCAGAGCTGAGCAGGTTACTTCAGGAATGGGGGGAAAAAATTATCTGAAGCTTCACATTTGAAGAGTAACTTATGGACAGGTTTAAAACTTGGTTACTTTTGGAGGTATTTTTAAGTCCTTGTGACACTGCATCATTTCTCTCCTCTGCTTAAGTTTCTGTATGTGCCCACAACATAGCTGCAGGGGAAGTGGTTGTTGCTTTGAACTGGCAGCCACATAAAAGCTTTGGGATTTAGAGCTTCCTCCCACTCTCTCAACACTTTCCCATCCTGGCCTTGACAGTCACATACACAGAAATTCAGGTATGTGTGGGTGTGCTCTCTCTCCTACAACAGGTAAGCCAGAGTAGGAAAAAAGGACAGATGTGCCATAGTTAAAATCTGACCAGACACTGCTGTTCCAACTTGCTGTTACCCTCAATTACAGGTATGCATGCAAAGGGTCTCCCTCAAGCCACAGCAGTGATCCCAGAGGATGGAGCTGTGCCACAGCACTCTGGAATTGCTCTGAGAGCCTGGCAAGAACTGGGAACACTGCTGAAATTAAACAAGCAGCCCAGTTCAACATGCTCCAACCACTGCAGGGTGTTTCACCCTTTAAAACTCACAACTGAATGGACTCAGGAGCTGTTCTCATGAAATCGGTGTTTGAGGGTCAGCTCATCTCTGCTGGAGCAAGTCTCAGCATAAGATTCTTTTCCTAAGAGTCCTGAGCAGTTTGAAATCTCTAGGCAAGTTACAGGGCTAGATGCAGCCTCAGCATGAGCAGGGGATGTATGTCACCCTATTTCCCATGCATGAGGGCAAGCAATGGGGCTTTACCATACATGAATCATGCACAGATTGAGATCCAGATAAGGAGAGGCAGATGTCCTCAGAGCCACCTCTTCTCTTTACGGATCCTACACAGACAGCATCAAGGAAGAAAAACCCACAGTGCAGTACTGAGAAAAAGAGGCCTTGGCTATAGGTTTCTGGGAACCTTGCTTTATTTTTGGTACCAAACAGTGGGCTTGCTAGAAGATCTGACCTAAGGATCATCTTCCCCCAGAGCTCTCTAGCACAACTCAGATTGCCTCAAAAGGAAAAACTAAGAGGAAGGCTCTGGAACTATTGAGGAGGCTGGTTCTGACAGCCATTTGGCATGCTTCTTCCTCCTAAGTCAGCTGAAACTTCTCCAAAAGATCAGAAAGGCAGCAGAGGAGGAGAGGGAAAGTGAGGACTCAGGAGTCTCTGGGCTCTAACTACTTGTCATCACCCACACAGCCAAGGAGCTGAATAGCCATTTAGCTGCACTCTTCTGCACAGAGCTATCACCAGGGAGACAGCCCCTTCATAAAGCTGGATAAGAACTGAATTAAATACATTTGTGTTTTTTAAAAAATTACAACATAACATTTCAACAGTTGTGATTAATTGATATTTAAAATAGAGAGGAAAAATAAAGCCACGATACATTACTCACCCCTCGGCACTTCTGCTGGGACCGCATCCGTAAGGATAATATTTACACAAGGAAAATTATACAAAACCACAACCAAAAATCAAACAACAACTGCTCTGAGACACACAGTTACCTGGGGGCCTTGTTCAGTTCTGGCATCAAAGGGGTCTCCAACCAGTCTCTTCTTGGCAAACTCCACGCTGCGCTTGACGAACTCGGGGTAGATCTGCTCCTCCACGAAGACGCGGGAGGCAGCGGTGCAGCACTGCCCCTGGTTGAAGAACACGCCCTGGTGGGCGCATTCCACTGCCAAGTCCACTGTGAGATGACCCAGGAGGGAAAAGTGTTACCACATGCACAGTTCCAGTGTTTCCAGACTTGTTGTTTTCCTTTCTGTTTGGAAAACCTCCTTAAAAAATGCTGACAATGGTCCACACCCATGGAAGGCACTCACAGGGCCTCACTGCCCCCAAACCAGATCTTTTACTGGATCCACCTCCCTTCCTGCCTTTTGTCTTGAGGACTAGTTAGCCATAGTTCCTGATACTTTCTTCCACAAAGACTCACTGAAGGCAGTGACCAGTTTTTCTTGCAGTGAGAATTCTTGATACCATACATTGGGTCTTAAAGACAAGTTTCAGTTGTGATTATTCAGAAAGCAGCATGCCAGCTTTGGCCAGCTCCTTACAATGCTCACCATTAGCAGCTGGCACAAATACCTCTGATGTTCAACCTGTGCTGTGCAGGACAGGAGAGGATTTTCCTGAAGCCAAATAAGATTTTCCAACCATTTTGGTGGTCACAGGTTACATCTTGTAGTACTACTGAGTCATGTAACAAAATTGCAATGGAACACAAAAATGAGCATTGCAGACTACCAGGATAGAGGTGGAGGCTGGATTAGATCAGGTCCTACAAAATTCCTGTCTCAGAATTGGCTGCAGAGAGGCTGCTTTGCAGAGAACTGCTTTCCCCAGTGTTTGGCTCAGGTTCTGCAGCACTGTCAACCAGAGAGAAAGCCCACAAACAGCAGACACACAAGTACAAGATTTAACTGCAACTGCAGCCACTCCCAGGGAAGGCAACATGGACCATGGGAATGATCCCCATGCAGGGGAAGGGCTCCAGGATGCAGAACAATATCCTGCCCTTGGACAGAGGTTTCCTCCAGCCTTTTGGGGTGGAAACACCAGCCCTGTGGGCTGCCAGAGGACAGCAGAGACACACAAACACCACCACCCTCAATCCTCTTACAGCAAACACACCCAGCAGCCCATACTCACAGTCTGCATCTGCACACACAATGCAGGGGTTCTTCCCTCCCAGCTCTAACGTCACCCTTTTGAGGTTGCTTTTAGAAGCAGCTTCTTTGATCAGTTTTCCAACCTGTAATAGTGAGACACAAACAGGACATGAGTTGCTTCCCCTAAAAATCTTAATTGTGGTTCCAACAAGGGTGGAACAATCTAGATGGCAGCTGAAGCAGGTAGAGGTCAGGGAGAACATTCTGAAATGGTTTGAGTTTCCTACTGCTGTGATGTGTTGGGCCAAAACCAGACCCAGAATTAAGGATTGATTTAGGCAGGTCTGAAAGGACAGGCTGTGTGGGAAGGCTACATCTGTGTCCTGAAGGGAAGGATTTACACTGCTTTCAGAGTTTAAAAATCTAATTTTAGAAACAGTGTTAATTAAAACTATTTAGAACCTTTAGTTGTTAGAGCAGGTTAATTTCTAAGAGTGATGCAATATTCGAATTTGCTCATATTATAACTGTTTTCTTTACCTTTGCACATGGAAGCCTTACCTTTATTCTGACTAAAACTACTCTTGCCCTGAAGTGGAAGGAAAGCATGGGGCAGCTGGCTGGCAATTACAGGTTTGCATTTCTCATGGTTTGCCATTGTTACTCAAGCATGACTCTTGAACTTAGGAGAGAACATCTCTAGTCACTAAGAGTTTAGGCCTAGAGACAGCAGAAATAAGTGATGCATCCTAGCTCTGCAAGAGGCATCACTGCAGGCTGGCTGGCCAAAGAGGAGCAAGTTAATAACCTAAGAGAAGAGATCTATATGGGAAAATTCTCATGGAGTTTAAAATCAATATTTCCAAGCTGGCACTGAGCCCAAGCTAAGGCTTAATAGCTAAGTCAAAATATATTTTGAATAGCTTTACTTCCTGGCTCAGAAACAGTAGCATTGTGCTGCAAATGCTGCAGAGATGCAGCTGAACTCACAGATGGGTGGAGGGGGAAGAAAAAACTCCTAAATTACACATGCATTAGCAAAGGATCTGTGTCCCTTGGTGTTTCCTGCACACCCGTGGATTAGGAGACAAGCACAGTGTCTACAGGAGTTTTTTGCCTACAGGCTCCAGCAGCTGAGATTTTCCTTCTGCCACTAATCCACTGGATAGTCTTTTTTCATTAAAAACCCAAAGAGATCCATGTGGACTGGATGAGTCTATAAGCTCTATTGTTTTTACACAGTTAATATCTCATCTGGACTAAAAGTTTCTGATCTAGGATTTGGAGAGAAGCATATTAGATATGCTGATATTAGACCAACTATCAAGAAAGTAAAAGATCACTGTGAACTTTTACTTTATTGTGTTCTGTTTGTTCCCATGATCCCTGCACAGAAACAGAGGCTTAGCACACCTTTTCCTATGGGATAAATACAGGATGTGCACAGAGCCACTAGATGGTAGTGTTGGTAAATGCTGCTGCTTTTGAGTGTTTGGAGTTACCTTTCCCAACCAAGAACACCTTCCAAGGTAATTTGTCATCATTATACATTCACATCACACTGCAATTATGAGGGCAGGCATAAAAATGGATGAATTTCACAAATGCTCAACAAGACTCAAAGAAGAGGCTGAATTTGCCTCAGCTGCCCCCACTGGCATGAGCATTTCCATTCTTTGGACATTGCCTGTATTCTGGAGATACAGATCTACTGCAAGAAACATCTAAAGCACTCAGTGGAAAAAAAATGGCCAGTTTTCTAAGCAAGCTTTTGAGAATTTTCAGCAGTGATTACTGCAGTCAGATTTGTTTGCATGTCTCAGCTGTGCTCAATTCCATGCTCTTGGCCAAGCCATTTGCACTTTTCCCATGTAGGTATGGAAGAGGATGGCTGTAGGTGATTGATAGTGCAGAGGTCTCGTGGTCACTCCCTCATAAACAAGCCAGACACATCTATTTACAGGAAAAAAGGGTAAATGGAAGGTGCTTTACTGTGCAGGTCTCAGAATGAAGCTCAAATATTAATCCCCTCCACGTCAGCAGAGAAGGCCTTGGGCACAAAGCCATGTTTTTATTTAAGTCCTAGTTGTTCAGAGGTAACTAAAGCCAAAGAAGAATTGTTCAGGGCTCTGACTGACATGTTTTCCAGTTGCAGGGCAGGACTGGCAGGCAAACATGCCCAGAAACTCCACTGGGTCAATGACATGATGTTAAGTCACTGCCAGCCTGCCCTGGAGAGCCTTCCCTTACGTCAGAGCACCTTCTACTTGCAGCTCTCACAGAAATGTGGTGGTTTGGCACCACAGCTTTCAGAGATGTGGGATTATTACAAGCACAAGGATCTGAATTAGACAAATACCAAACACTTCTGAGAAATCCTGTCACATGGAATGTGTTGGAAGAAGTGTTGGTTCTACAGAAGTCACTGACATTTCATAGGTCCAGTCCTGTATGGATGACAGTTTACAAGAGAATGCAAAGAAGAACAGCAGGTGTCTTTAGAAATCCATCACCTACCTTGGTTGATCCAGTAAAAGCAATTTTATCAATGCTGTCATGGGTAGAAATTGCAGCTCCAGCTGTGGGGCCATAGCCTGGCACAATGTTCACCACACCTGGAGGGAAACCCACCTGAAACAGAGATTAAAAACAGCTCTGCAGAGAATTGGAGAGCACAGCTCATTTCCCAGGAAGTCTGGATTAGTTGTACTCTATTCCTCTGAGCTCTTACCAGATACACCCCCCTTTTCCAGACTTTCCAGTAACATGGCTGCATGCTACCAGCTGGGTGAAACTAACAGCCATGCTTAGGAAATGCCAAGTTTCAGTAAGAATTCTTGGAGAAGCCCCAGTTTCAAGTCAAAAAGAGAGTGAGTCTTTTGACCAAACTTGGCCCCCAGCTACAGCAGTGCAGCTGCAGCCAAGGGGTAAATGAATGAAAGTTTGTTTTGAACAAAGGTTGACATTTGTGGCTCTTCAGGGACCAGAGGGATTAAGAAGTCAGTAAAACCTCACTAGATGATGGGGCTAATAAAACAGAAGTACAAAAGCAGATGGTAACAAGACTTATGCAAGTTTCCACCACATTTACAACCTAGATTAGTCAACTAGCAATTTTGCCAAAACAGACAAATGGCAAAACTTCAGGTGAAATTCTAGTGAAAGAATCAAGGGACTGGTTTGGTTTTACTTCCTAAAACAAGAGTTTCAAGGATTATTGCTCTTCTAGGTTAGCCTTCCCCTACCACTGACAGCACAAGGTTGTTTTCCCTGCAATTTCATTATAAATTGCAAAATACAACACATTTGCTTCATTTCCTAAGACTTTAATACAAAATCTCAATAAATTACTTTTTAATAGAGGAGAAAAAAAAGGAAGCAATTGCTTGTGTACTGTCTTGCAAAAAAATTATCCTCATAAGAATATTTCCCTCCATTTTTTCTTTTCTTAAGTTGGAAGGGCAGTCTCATTTCTTCTATGGATGTGACAATGACAAAAGTGCATTTAATGGAGTCTGCATCTTGGCTAATGAGTTTTCAAGCAAATACTGCATGTCAAACTGTGCAAGTAATGGTGTTTGGAGTCAGCAGCAAAGCCACACAGAAGCAAAAAATTGGTTGAGAAGATCCTGAGCCAAAAAGTTTTTTCTGTTTTTCAGCAAAAATGAAAGCCAAAAATATTTTGGTTGGCCAAAAATTAATTCATTGAACGTAACACATAGCTTTGTGTGTGTGGTAACATCTTTTTTGGTTTTCATCTTTTGAAAGGATGCAAAACTTTAACTCATTTTTCTGAAAAACTGCAAAGAATTTAGCTAATTTTGGGTGGAGAAAGGAGCATCTTCAAATAAAATTATTCTGCTCTAATTATACTTCTGCCTTGAAGGACAGCTTTGAATGTCAGCTGAAAAAAATTAATTTTACCAGAATTGAATGGTGTTTTTTTGGGGAATACTATGCCTGTGTTTGGGAGTTGCATGTCAGAGTCAAAAAAAGCTGTGGTGTGGCAGGGCTCACTAGAAGTCATGACAAATGCACTCACTCATCTTGTGTGATCTAATTAAGCCAAGTAACTGTAGCAGATACTTAACTCGTATAATTTTCCCACTTCCTTTTCTGATGGAAGAGCCCTAAGTGTCAATTACCAAAATATCTATTTTCTCCCAAGCTAAGCCAAGAAAGGACAAAATCACCATTTGACTGAGCCTAACAAACAGACTTGCAGCTGAGAGGAAAAAGCCCATCTGCAGCTCCTTAGTCTTCCTCATCCACAGCTATGGTAGCTGATGTACTGAGCAGTGCTGGAAGGTTCTTTGCACCTCCCACCCTCTCTGGAAAATTAACAGATGTGTTGGCACACAGGATCCCACCTGACAAGCCCTAATACACCATTTAAAAATCCCAACCTATCATCTTGCCTTTATTTCAGTTGAATTTACAATTGAATTTATTTAAATTGTTGTGTGAACCACAGAAATTATGAGGAATTGTTTCTCAGGGTACTCTGTCTTGGTTGAATTATCCCACTTAAAAACAAACACAAACACTACTGTCTAATCACACTTTTTTTTTGTTCCATTGTCTAAATAAAACTGAGCTGTTGTCTTTCCTTCATTTGGGAGAGGGGAAGACAAGGTAGGGGAAGAAAAGCATCATTTTTTCTCTCTGCATCTTCCTGAGAAAAGAGAAAAATGCACAGGTTTTGTGATGTTTGCCACCTTCCAGCCAGTCACAAAGACCTTTGTAAAAAAAGACTGAAGACAGGTTGTTCTCACTTTCCTTTGTGAGGCTGTTAAAGCTGGAAGTCAGTTTGTTATACTCAGACTCTTTAAAACTAAAAATCTGGACAGCCAATTCAAACTACAGCCTTGCTTATGACCTTAAGAGAACAGAACCTGGATGGGCTGTTCAGATTTCCTCACCTCTTTGATCAGAGAGCCAATGTAGAGCGACGTGAGTGGAGTTTGTTCAGCTGGCTTAATGACCAGAGTGTTCCCACAGCACAGAGCTGGTGCCATCTTCCAAACCAGCATCAGCAGGGGGAAGTTCCACTGCAACAACACAAGACACTGGTCAGATCAGCCTGGCACAGTCACTTACTCACTTCCATGCAGCCTTTTCCCAGTTCAGGGAGGAAAGGAACTGGGAGGAAAGCCACAAAGAGAAGAGTTTGTTTATAATCCTGTGTTTGCTTGGACTAAGGAATATAACTTCCTTGATTTCCCCCTGAGATCCCTGTTATTGCTGGCAGTCCTCACACTAATCCTGTAAGTTGGACAACCTCCTGCATGATGTGACCTCATTCTTTGAAGGAGTTTGATCACATTTTGTGTAGGATTTTGGCTCTTAACAGAAACTGTGTTGGAGGCAGTTTCCTGATGCATCACTTCTGTACAGCATCTGTATGTGGGGAATTACAGAATGCAACTACTCATTGAAAAAAACCTAATTTTCTCTGTTAAGCACTGGCTGAGTAACTAGAAGTTATATAATATCATTCAGTTCCAGTTTTATAACTAGGAAACTGCAGTGAGTTGGTCAGTCATGGAAATCTAGGGGAGGTCTTATACTCCCTTCATATTGTGAATTGCTCCTTTCCAATTAGTTTTCTAATTTGGAATTAGGAATCAGTCCACATCAGTTTTCTCTGTGCTAATCTCTTTCATGGTTGTGTATTAAGGGATCTTGCAGTCTAAGCAAGAAGTGGAAAATTTAGCTCACACTGAATCTTAGAAAGGTCATTTGGCAGCAGAAAGGATTTCTTCATTAAAAATAATTAATGCTGCTTCAGGGATGATGGAAGCAGGCCAACAGCAAGGGGACTTCTTGTCAAGACTCAAGCCAAGGGCCTTCAGCTATCAACAAAGAAGCCAAGTATGTCAGGAATCCACAAATTCACACTTACAAATAAATTAGCAGAGTAGCTTTTGAGCCATGAGTTCCATTCTAGCCCTGAGACAAAGCAGAATTTAATCTCAACTGTTATACTTCAACTTGCTTCATCCTTTTTCCCAGACCTGTTCCATTTCAGTGATCTTCTCCAATGGCCACATCCCATAATTTGCCCATTTGTCTTTTTCTCCTAAGTTATCTTGGAGGCCTGACTGTGCAGCTTGAGCCATTTACACCTACTCCACTTTTCTACAGTTTCAGAGCATGAAAAGCTCCTAATGGAGCTTTCTGCTGCAGAGTGGCTGGTGAAAGTAACAGTAAAGGACTCCAGGGCTGCCTCATGATATCACCTTGGGATAAAAATCAGCCATATGCTGTACTTCTTAAGAACTTCTCTTGCTAAGAACATTTCTTTAAATATAGTCAAGCCATAGGAAAAAGAGAGGACTGTTAATTGCTCTAGGGAAACATACCCAGAACAGTGACAATCTTTTTCAATCTAGTAGGAATATACAAAACCACAGGCTGTTGGTGTTGTCGAGATCAAACTGGGAAAAAAATTGGAGAAGATTGGTTCTGAGTAAACTGAAGACAGATGTGGTTTTGTTGACCCCAATCATTCTTTATACAAACACAGTGTTGAACTTCAGTCAAATTTGGTTCTGTACTTTCTGTTATATTTATTGCTGGTCTAGGGTCATCCTGAGATCTTACAAGTCCCACTCTATCCCTTAGAGTGGCCCTCCAAAGCATCCTGCATGGAGGCTTTTAAAGGGATAGTTTCCAAAGCACTGCTGAGTGCCAAAGGGGGCTGAGAATAACAGGGAAATACCTTTTAACTGGTGATTAGTATGAGGAACCTGAGATTTTGATCTTAAGTCATAAATTCTGCTCACCAGCAGTCACATTGCTTGCTCAGCCAGAAGATCTGTGAAGTCACCAAGACAAATGTTTGACAACCTCCCACTTTACCTCACCCTGACACTACCAGATCCCTCTCCCTATCTAGGGTATAAATTCAGTCCTGCTGAAGGAAAAAGCAGGATTTCACCAGACATTTTGGGATCTGGTCCAGACCTGGTATTCCCAATGTCCCACCTACACTCCTTTCAGTCTTTAACCTTGTCTCAAAAGTCAAAATCCTCCATGAACTCTTGTTGATCCAAGTACCATATAACATCCTGAGTTGGAAGGGATCCACTGAGATGATCAAATTCCAACTCCTGGACCTACAGAGGACAGCACCAAGGCTCCCACCACAGGTCTGACAGCATTGTCTAAACACTTTTTGAGCTCTGGCAGACTTGGTGCTGTATCCAAACAGAGAATCTTCACACAGCACCATTTGCCTCACAAATTGTAGGATACCACATTCAGAGCATTTTACAACCAGACAGGAACATAATCTGTCTCCCATGAGCTGTAAAGTTCTTCCTGGCTGTCTGTTGAAACAGAGCAAGCAACACATGCTAACACTGGAGACATTCCAAGAGCTAGCCACACTGTCCCCTCAGCAGAGAATGAGACCTCAAGGAAAAGAAAACTATTCAGTGAGATTTAATCCCAAAAAGCTCAGAGAGCAGCCAGACAATTAATTGATAATGGATATGATTTAAAACTCAAAACTATGCATCAGCACAAGGCAGCAAAAAGCCAGCACTCCTAATGACGAGATGGTTGTCCCAGCAGTGTGAGAGTCAGAGCTCTGACTGGTCTCTGGTGACTGGTGTCAGCCTCAGAGAGCAACAGAGCATCTGATTAGGAGACCCACCCTTCCACTGCTGAGCATTTCTGCTGCCAAGAGCAATTGGCATGGGGGTAAAACACAAAACTACATCAGGCCACTGAGATGGGAGTTCCCTGCAGAACAGCTGGCCTTAACCAGGCAGCAAATGGCTGCAGGGTAGGATGGAGTGCACATGGAACTTCCAGTTCTGTGGGAGGTGCAGGGCACCAGCACTGTCACTTACTGGGGTTATGGCTCCACAGACACCCATGGGCTCATGCCGGGTAAAGCAGACAAAGTTTTCATCTGTAAGACAAGAAAGTAAAAGGGGACAAAATAGTTAAAATCCTCACTTTTACAGAAAGTGTGTGAGACAACTGCACACTGACAGGTTGGGGACAGAACTGAACCCATGTTGGACAGAACACTGTCTGTTCACCTGACTCATCCTTGGAACATGGATGAAGATCTGAGTACAGGTCTTGTGGCAGCTTGATAGCCAAACACCACTCACAGTCACATAGAAACTTTTAAAACCAGGGTTCAGTTCCTTCTGCAAACTCCCTGTGCTGAGGCTGAGGGGAGGATAACTCTCACATGAAGAGCAAACATAAATCTCATTCAGACTGTGTTTTTCAGTAGAACACAAAGAACTTGTCTCCCCTGTAGAAAGGGTTTTAAAACATTTTTTACAGGATTCCTGTTCAGTGTAACAGGAATTGCACTCCTGGTAAGAAATCACAAAAAGATGAAACTCTGAAATGAAAGTAATACTATTCCTTAAAGTACTGCTGTTACTCTTTGAAAGAGAAAGCAGGAAGAACATTTGCCTTTCAAATTCATTCTTGCTGAACACCTAGTTTCATTGGGAAGATGTGACAGAGAGCAAGAGCATTTCTATTGATGGCTTTTGGAAGTGTTCTCAAATCAGGACAAACAAGTAGTGTCCAGACAAGCAAAGTATTACACTCTGAATGAAGGTGACAAATCTCAGTTTATATGACTGACATGGCTCCCTTTGCTGTCTGCACAGATTGAACTAGCTCAGCCTTCCAGAGCCCTTCCTCTGGTGACTAATTTCTGTCTACAGTGTCTGTCCTTCACACAGCCTCAGTGATCATCCACAGGCAGGGACAAAAGAGGCTGAATTTGAAAATACTCCATACTGCCCATCATGCCACATTCTTTTAACTTGTTCTCACCAAAACCATATTTGAACTTCTATACATGGACCAAAGTGTTCTCTGTGTGACTGCTCTGACCAAAAGTTTCTCTGTTAAAAAAAGCAACAGAAGAGCCCACACATTAATTTCCAGAGATCTATCCAGGCATTAACCAAGTTTTCCCATTAGTTTCAATACTGAAACACATCTACTTAATGCATCCTGAGACATAAAAACAAAGTGCAGGTTATTTTTTCAGATCTTCAGATGCCAGCCTTCTTTCCATGGATCTCCCTCCCACCCAAGCCTGATCCCATCCCAGCTCAGAAACAGGGTCTGAAGGCACTCACCCACTGGAATAGTCCTGCCCTGAATTTTATCAGCCCATCCAGCATAATACCGCAGTGTTTTTATACAGCCTTCCAGGTCAATGAAATAAGCCTGCAGAAAAGGTTTGCCTGTGTCCATTGTTTCCAGAGTCTGAAAAAAAAAAAATCAAGTTGCATGCACTGTCAGATAAGTCAATGTTTTCTCCTTAAGAAAGAGCTTTTAATAAAACCCTCTTCTCAGCTTTATTGTGCCTTGCTCTGAAGACATGCAATGTTCTTCTCTTATATTTAGAGAATGAACTTGTTAATAGAAATAATGTAGAAGGGAAAGCAGATACATTGACTCTGACGGGTGCAAGAGTTGTCTTGCTCAGGGACTGTGCTGAAAGAGCACCTTCCAGAAGGTGAGTGTGGGTGGGATAGGGGCTAGGGTCTAGGGCACTGATCAGAGCATATGTGAGAACCATGGCTTCACCTTAACTGACCTCTCAACACAGATGTTCTGGAGTCCAGATGGTGTCACTGAAATCAGGCAGAGCTACTTTCCTTCTATTAGAAAAAAAATAATTTTTCTACTTCATAAACCTAACCTCTGAAAAGCCTCTTTTGTCCAATGATAAACACACTTTTAACAGAGTTCTGTTAAAGTTAACCTTTGGGCTCATATCTGTGCTGAGCCCAGGGCAAGGCAGAAGCTGCTCCACTGAAGCTGCACTGGTGCTGATCAACTCTAAACAAATTCCAGGCTGAGCCTGTGCCCTTCACACTGTTCTGGACATTAGCTCAGGGAATGCTTTGTTCTCCACTCAGGTCATTAAATGGGATATTGGTACAAATGGCCAGCACATCCATAAAGGAAGTACTATCCCTTGGTAGATTGAAACATCTTTGTTTACACATGAAGTCATACCCTGTCATCCTCCACAGACATTAGGGTCCAAACAGCACTGGAACAGACATTCCCCTTGGAATGGTGAGGATTGTTATCCACTGAATGTCTGCTAAAACAACTGATTTTTAAGTCATTGCTTAGCATGCAGCCAAGACAGCCAGGGCTGGTTTTCTGCAGTGCAAGCAGCAATGCCAAACAAGCCCTCCCAAACCAGAAGTGCAATAGAAAGCTTGAAGTGTGTTCTGGTTGAGAGAAAAGAGGGTGTTCCAAAGTCACATCAAAAAGTGATGATCAAAGACTTGTTTATTCACATATACATGTATTATTTTCTTCCTCATTTGCTGCCCAGAACTGAATGTTTTGGTTTTGCCCTGCAGAAACTGAAAGATGTCATGTGGTTGAGAGACACAGTAGGGGAAAGAGACCCAGCTCAACACAGGTTCCTGAGTACATCCCACAGGTGTCAATTCCCACTGACCTCAGCAGGACACTGGCTCAGTTACCTGCACATCTGACAGCATGGAATGTCATAATGCCCTTCCCTAAAGATAAAAGTGCAGCACTGAACTGGAGAGTGCTCAAGATCCAAGAGCTTAGGTGTGGAAGGACAGCAGCCCCAAGCTGAGGATCTGTGGGTGCCACTTGGAAAGATGGACAGGGCCTGTAGAGTCCAAAGGCTTCTACCAACAGAGCACATTTTAGTCAGGTTGTTATCCCTTTGTTCTGCACCAGCAGGACTCCTCCAGGATAGGATCACAGAATCATTAGCAATAATTCTTCAGTGCAAAAGCCCAAGTTAAAACAGCTTCACAGCTATAAAGAGATTTTCCTGATCCAGTAGGTTCAACAGGGGAAGAAGCAGTTCCCACTTACACACATTTTAAACTTTGGATGATATCCTGGAAGAAAAATATTCTCTTTCCAGCCCCTCACATTTTAAGGGAAGGAACTTGCATAAAAGTCAAACCTATCTGAATTTTTGTAATAAAGAATGAGTCAGCTGTGGTGGTTTGGTGTGATTTGGTTGTTTTGTTGGTTTTTTTTTTTTAAAGAGCTCCAAGACAGCTATAAACATCAATGATAGTTAAAAAAATATTGCTTTGAAAATGTAAGTTTTAATATCTTTAATCACTTCAATAGCTAGCTAATGTTCTGCAAAAGTCAGCTATGTAGAAGAACTGACAGCCTTCTAAGACCCCTAAAATCCTGCAGAAAGAGGAACAAAATCATGAGTCCTGTATGGACTCTTCTGCCCTTCATGAAGGCAGAGAAAAGAAAACTAGGTAGATATGGATACACCAGAGGGATGGAGCAGAGTTATGAACCAAGTGTTGCTGGCTCATCAGTGCTCCTGTACTCACAGCCAGGATGACTCTGTCCCGCTCCAGGAGATCAGCCAGTTTGTGCAGGAGTCGTCCTCTGCTTGGGGCATCCATCTGTCTCCAGGGAGAGCCCCTCTGGAATGCTGCCTTTGCTGCCTCCACTGCATTGTCCACATCAGGCTACACAACACACACAAGAAAGCCTCAGGTTACAAGGAAGGAGCTGGACAATGGCACAGAAACCCCCCCAGGATGCTTCCTAGTTGATGTTGTGGTGGCCAAAACCAAGTTGTCCAACTAAACCACTTTCATTTCACTCCTGGATTTGAATTCAAGCCTGGAATATGTTTTATGTTTGGCCTGGGCTCATAAACAACCTTGAGGTCTGAATACCAATTGGGTCTTTCAAGGGTAATTTAATGTAACTGACTTGTTTATAAAATAATCCAGAATCATGTTCCTGCCAATACAGGATGTGACACTGGGGGAGGATGAAGAATCATGACAGGCCACTGGCCTACATGAATTAGACTCCTCTAAACAAGTGTGGGCAGGAAAATCCCCCATGAGATCAAGATTTTACCCAGGGAAGTAATTACAGTTCAAATCCCACCATCCAGTTCCCCTGGAGCCCATGCCAGGGCAGTTAACACACTAAAAATCTCCCTTAGATCCTAGAACACATTCCCAGAACACTTCTACCAGATGGGAAAGGTTTTGCTCTTCAGTGCTATGACAAAGACATTTCCCCTATATACACTTAGTGCCATTCTCCCTTCCTCTCCCAACAGCTTTACCATCCTCTGGACCAAATCCAACTCTGTTTAACCAAGTTAATCAGATGGGAAGCAAATTCCCCTTCCTCCTACACCATCACTCCTGGAGCTTCATGCATTTGCTCTGGCCACAGTATGCCCAGGACTCCTCCCTTCACTTCATATACATTAATTAAAAAAGTGAAGCCAAGGGCTTGCAATCCAATGGAATCTGTGGGAACACTCCCACCAACATCCACAAGGCCAAGGCTGAACCCCAAGCATTGATAAAGCTTTGGACAGACTTGTGCCCTATGTAAGGTCTGGCACAGCCCAAGCCTCTCTTCAGCTGATAGAGAGCTTGCACCTCACTGCAATATATGACTCAAAAGGGTGGGAAAGGAGGGAGGCTGTCAGACCTGATCATTCCTCCCAGCACTTCACCAGTTGCTCTCATCTATACCTTTTCTCAAGTCTTGTCTGGATACAATCAGGAAATACACCTCTGCACTGATCCAACAAGGTCTGGCCACACCCCTCTCATGGGGGGATGTGTGGTGCTCAATCAAGAAAAAATATTGTAGGGAGACACATTGCCTTCTTTAAAAAAGCTCATGGTCAAAACTGCAAGTCATCACCAAAGTAAATGGCACCTTAATTAAATTTGGCTCCATTTCTTTACAAAGAGATCACACAGCTTTGAAACAGTGTGACCTATACTGTCAGGAAAAGAATTCCATCCTTTTGGAAGAGCATTGATGGGAAGCCATTGGAGGAAACTTGTGCTTTCACAGGATGGCTCTGGTCCAGCAAGGGATGCTGGTGGGGCAGAGGTGTCCAGAGCCACTGAGCACAGACAGGCAGTCCTGCCTGGGGCCCACCACCACAGGCACATCAGGCTGGACTTGATCTGGATTCAGCCTGGCACATCACAAAAGCCAGAAGGCACCACCAGCCACTGCACACTTATGTATCCCCCATCCTGCCTGCTGGAATGAAGGTTTAAGCTGAAAGAAGGCAATATTTTATGTGACAGAGCAGGCAAGGAACATAAGTGTGTCAGGTTTAAACAAGCCTTCCTTTAGCAGCAATTAATTGTGCTCCCAGGCTGGGAGCACTGCTGTGCAGGGAACTGGGTCTGCAGTGGCACAATGCCCTTGGTGCTGAGGGTCTTCCCTCCACCCTGGCATGCAGAACAGGAGTGAGATGACTGTGTGGGCAGAGGACTTCAGTGCATGTCCAGATCTTCCCCAGCCTCTAAAAATGGGAGCACACAAGCCCTGCTGCAGCTCCTGTACAGACAAAAATTAAGACAACCATCTTTCTCAGACATTGTGGGCACAAATAGTGGCTCAGAGCTTGCAGTTACTGTCACACAGGCAAACAGGCTTTCCCTAAACACCCTCAGGGTAGCACCACCGAGTGATATCCTGAGAGCCTTCCTGCCCAGCCTCAATAGGCCTGAGAGACCAGCAAAAACAAGGAAATTCTTCAGGAAGGCTGAAATGCCATTCTTAATCCATCCTGTTATGACTAGGCATTAGGGGAGTCTGAATGGCATGTTCATTGCAGGCATGTTGCAATAGGTAGGCACAAGGCGTGACAAAGTGACTCTGAACTGTCAAGGTGCCAGGAACACCCTGTGGTGCACAAAACCACAGGAGGAGGAGAGCCATGCATCCTGGTGCTCCACTCAGATCTCTAACAGATTTACTGAGCATTACATAAAAAGCTCCACTAAGAATATTAAGATTGCAAAGTCTTTACAGTGTTGGGAAATGCCTGCAAACTTTCATACCCACCTGGGGTGTTTGAATTATGATACAACCCCCAGTTACACAATCACCTACCTTCTCCCCAAACAAACTGAACACTCTTCTTTGTTCTAAGCTGCCTTGTCCTTCTGCCTTCTCTACCTCAAGGCCTGCTCATTGCTGCTCCTTTTTTCTTTCCCTCTCTCCTGTCCCAGCAGCAGGTTGGAGAGCACAGAGAAGACCATCACCCCACTGCCTCTGTGAGTGGGGAAAACACCTGCAAAAGAGCCTTGCTCTGCTTCAATCTCAGGGTGTCCCATACTGCCCAAGTGAGGAGATGTGCCAGGAATGGAACACACCCACTGGAGACCCTCTTTCTTCAATTCACCTACCAACTTCTTCAAAAAGCCTCCCCTGTGCACATCTTTGGAAAAAGAGATTCTTCTGACATAGCATGCCAGTTTTTCAATTAAAAGAGGTCCCCTGACCTGCTTCCCTACAAACAGTCCACATATTGAATTGATTTAAGTTCCAAACAACTACAAACAGCATCCTAACAGCCTGAAATATCCAAAATCATTACTGAGGGCATGGCAAGTCCACTGTGGTCTTACCTCAGCCTGCCACTACAATCTGGAGGGGACAGGCTGACTGTGAACAAATCCCTCTCACAGCTCTTCAAAGGGCCACACATGAGTGAATAGTTTAGAAATGATCATGACGGAGACTGCAGTCACAGCTATGGACCTCTTGCCCATGCTCTGGGGTAACTGAGCTGGGCACTCTTTTGAGGAAGGAGCACTTTTCCCCTGCCCTTGATGGATGCCAGCAAGCTCCTAGAAGGAAAAAGCCTGGCTCAGGTGTTAGAGACAGCAGAGTTACTCCTTTTCCCTTTTCAATCTGGCAAACAGTTGGACACTAAGCTTTTATTTGTGAGGTATACAACATCCAGTGGAAACATCCACCATTTTGTTTTCAGGACCTCTTTGTCCACACAGACTTTTCTTTATCCCTCAACTGTCTCATCAAGGAGAATTCTAAAGAACAGACAACAAAACCTTTGCTTCTAGGCTTATAAAGCATTGGCCAAGTTTCAGCACCAGACTAAACTGTCATCGCTGAGATATCAGCTGCCAAATTTCCACCCCTCATGTGCAGCCTAAGCAAAACACTGCATGGCCAGGGAGGGGCAGGTTTCTGTTCAGGGCTTGGGAAAGGGAGTTCTGCTCCCAGCCTGCTGTGAAAGCAGAGCCAAACATTGGCAGAGCAGATCTGAAGCCAGAGCCAGCAGTAGGAACTGCCACCCCTGCAGTGGCACTGGCCAGCACAGCAGGTCCAGTGGCACATGGGGACAAGGCACTGGAAAGCACCACCAAACACAACTCACCCCTTCCTGTGGTGACTCTAGCAGACTGCAGTTACAGCCCCAGGAGGGGACCAACCAGAGCCAGGGAAGCCTCAGACACCTTGCCAGAAAAATGGGACATGGTCAAGTGTCACCAGAAGGCAAACAGCTGGCTGGGAATGGTTGTCACCCATGACTCTTTAATTAATCCAGATACGTGTCTAATCACCAATCAGCTTCTTGGAAAGACACAGAGCAAAATTTTGTTTTAGAAGGTGTGATGTATAGAAGAGGTTTCCAGCACCCAAAGCACAGCTAGCTTACATTTTTGGCTGCAATTTCCACTAAGAAATCAGTCACCTGTACTGAGTATTCAGGGGGGAGAGAGCTTCACTGACTGGAAAAGTTTACAGTGACCCTTCTGCAAGCTAGAGGCTGAATTCACATGGACAAATCTCAAGGAGGCAAAACTGGCCTCCTGTTAGTTCTGCATAACAATTTTCTTTAGTCAACATTAAGAAGCAAACTGCTCATGTAGAACTCTGTAGCTGCTTGAGGAGACACTTAGCACAGGGAACAATAACCACGTCATGGTTTCTGCCTATCAAAATACAGTTGCATCAGAGTCAGCTTCAATTCCACTGTTTACATGCCACTGCAATTAAACACAGTTGTGTCCTACCCAGTCAGGATAAAGAAATGACACATCATGTTTGGTTCTGCCTCAATGTGTAATTGCCCCACATGAGCACAGATCCCCAGTGGCAATAAGTCTTGGAGGCTGCCTCACAAGCATTGGACAAGTTTAAATGCCAAGAAAAGAAAAAAATCTCAGTGCAGGCAGAAATGGCCAGGCTGCCCAACATTTAATGCCCAGAGCAACGAGCTCCCAAAGCCCTGGCACAGCACAGCAGCTGTGAATCACCTTCCCATGACTTCCTGCACAAAGCCAGATGTTGGCCCAGCTCTTTTCCATAGGTCAGACCAGTTGGCCCATACATGAGCTGCTTTGGACAAAAAAAGCGTCACATGTGATTGTTTCTCACCTCAGACTGTTACCAAACCCAAGCAGTTACATCTCAGGTTACTCTACAGCATGCCAGGGCGAGCCAGGGACTACTAAGGCTCTTGGGATACTGGTTTGGTCCTAGTGAGAGCTGCCACATTTGTGCAGGAGGCCAGAACCCACAACAGCAGTTGAAAAGCAGCACCACATCTCCAGCAGCAAGTGGTCAATTTTTGCATGATCAAGCTTAAATTCCACCAAGCACTCAGGTTGTGTTTAAAAAAAAAAAAGGGGGGGAGTTCCAGCCCAGTATCTCCAACAGACTGCCCTGCAGCTGAGGTATAAACCTAAGCCACCTCAGGCTGGCTACTTCTTTCAGTCTATGGCACAAGAATGATGCTCAGTCTCATTCCTCTGACAGTGTTCAGCAGCCAGCTCCTACCAGGGAAAGTGCCTCTGACAAGCTGGACAGGATTGATGACACCTAGCCCATGTAATTCTTGAGCAGCACATGCAGTGTCCCACACCTCCAGCTCAGGCTGGCCAGGTGAATGTTGCTGGTAAAAGCCAGCTTTTCCCCTGTGTGCCTCCCTACAAAAAGTAATCCCCTGGAAAATGTCTTTTGCACTGCTTATCCAACAACATTTACCTTATCTCCTTCCTCAATGTCACAAATTTTCTCCAGCGTTGAAGGGTTGTAGGTGGGGAACTTCTTTCCACTTGTAGACTCGTGCCATTCATTGTTAATAAATATCTGAAGAGAGAGCAAGGGGAGTGGGATGGGCAAGTGAAAGAACAACAACTGATATAGACAAGAAAAAAAAAACCACAAGTGCTTCTCAAAGGTCTAGAGGCTCTTCAACTTCCCCCCATGGCAGAGTCAAGTGTGCTCAGTCACTCTCCCAGGGACACTGCTGGCAATACAGAAGCATTTCTACAAACTTTGTGCACCCAGTTAGTTTTGAGCCAGAGGAAGGTCGAGCATGGGTTCCACACAGAACAACACTGGGATTTGGCAGTGAGGAACGGGCAGTTTTTGAAATCCATCTCCATGGGAACAGCAAGCAGACACCAAGAGAAACTTGTATGGTTGAGGCAGAAGGAGCCCCTTGTTACGTGTGGCTGTACAATTATTTCTTGGCTGCTTGTGCCCTGCCCTGGGCTACCTCCACAGCCTGTCCCCCCCTCAGCAGTGTCCACAGGAGGCGGGTTCTGGCTCGGTTCTACCCCACCATGCCTTGTCACAGGCCAGATCAAGCCTCCCACGTCACTTGGAGTCATCTGTGACAAGATTTAAGTGTTTCAAAATATTGCATTTCCAGAGCAAGAACAAACAGTCCCAGCATTGCGTAACTAAAAATGCATTAAATACTGGAGTGTTGTTACTCACTGTAAACAGAGCATGAATACCTATATACAATTAATGGATTCAGCATGCATCCTATCCACGCTGTGATCTGACTTGGCAGTGTTATATTTTATAAATATACTTTAAATGAGATTAGATGAAGTAATCTTTATTAGTAGCCTGCTAGTGGCTGTAAGCTAGTACTTTTATTTGGAAGCCATCCACATTTGCAATCTTGTTTATGAGTCTCTACACACCACCAGGAGATTAATGTTGCATCTCTTACATTCGGAATTCCCACTGCTTTGGGTCATAGTTTTCTTTCCTTGGGCAGATTTTTTTTCCTGAAAGGACTTTTTCTTACTATTGCTGCATAAAGCATCCAAAGTGTAATTGGTGTAAAAGCTGCACTGCTGGACCCACCTGTTCCACACAGGCTGAGAAAAAGAAAATTTTACAAGAAATGTTGCCAAGGGAAGTCATAAGAAAAGATACAATGTTAGAAGTATTAACTCCAGTTTAGGATACCAGGGCTCTTAAACAACCTCTGTTACCCGAGTACTACATTTTAACATGTACACATTTTAACTTCAGTTTTTCTTTTTTTCCCCCTAATGAAGAAAAGTCATACTATGAATGTGGGAAATACAATAGGAGCCATAAAATTCCAGTATCAGATATATGCTCACAAACTAAGGATTGGGGAAGGATACTGATTTTTCCTTTGCTTTCAATGCTAATTCTGTGGAAAAGTGATGTTCCTACCAAGTAGTAAAACATAAGAGTGACAGGATCAGGCTGTTTTAAGGGTAACATACACACTGGCATCGTTCTGGGAATTCACCACATATTGTGAGTCCTTAGTGCCAGGAGTTGAAATCAAATCAAATAGTTTATCAGCAGTTCATGCTTCATAGCCAGAATTTGAGACAAGGAATTGTAGACAGATCACTTCCATCACACATCCATGACAAGCATTAAGCTGCTCTACAAGACGGATCTTTGTTGAAAAACTTTGCCTCTCCCCCAGCCCCATAACTGGTAGAACCAAAAACAAAAATCTCCTCTAAGCAGAGGGGAGCATGCTGTCAGCTGTAAACATCTGGTGAAACTCAGCTTGCACAAACCCCTCACAGTTTTATGAAAATTGACTGCTGCTCATTATTTTCTCAGATGCACCAGGAGCATCAGATCAAACACCAAACTCACACTTTTAATTTACGTTTGTTTCCACTTTAAAGATACTACCTTGACTCTTTCAGCGCTCCTAGTCTCTGGCAAAACTGTGGAGCATAAACTGCATGCTTTAAAACACACACGGCTGCAGGATAAGATCCCTAAGGAGTGTTTAAAAGTGTTCACAACAATAAAAAATAACAAAAACCAGAACATTTGGATGTTTAAGAAGAACTCAAATGGCCGTGTCCATTTTGGACGCAGGAAAGAGCTGTTTGTGCAGCATTACGCCATTCTGCAATCAGCAGCTGCAGATCCAATTTGCTGCTAAATGACAAGTTTATCTGACAAATAAAGAGTAGATAAATTTCGGATGTTAAAAATTAATCTAGTCCAGTGATTTCTCCTAATTGCTAATCTGTTTCAGTACTTTGGATGCATAATTCAAATCAACACCTCATCCGATAAGCTATCGCTGTTCACCCCTTCTTGCTACAAGGAAATAAGCTTCAAATTTCGTTTTTCCCTTAATACTCAACACAAAAATGTAATAGTAACACACTCATTCAGCCCCTCCAGCTCTTTTAGTCCAGGCAAAAGCTGAAATGATGGCAGCCAAGGCTCCTCAGCAGCGTAGCCAGCCGGGACGCTCTCCCCACTGCGCAAGGCAGCGGGTCAGGCTGCTGTGGAACAAAAAGCGACTCGGCGATCGCAGAGCTACAGCTGCCCTGGGAGCAGCAATCCTGCAGCCCTGCCCAGCCCCACCTCTGAGGGACAGACACCAAGATCAGGAGCCTTTGGCTTATACCAAAAAGTCAGGAGCGACTGTTTAAAGGGAAACTCAATGGGGAGCGGAGAGGTGAGGGTTTGTGTGGCCTCAGTGCCCGACTCCTCATGCCGTGGGGAGGCCGTGGAGCTGGGATGAAGAATCACCAACAGGAGCACTGCCGCTCTTGTGGAGCTGCAGGATGGCTCCAGCCTCACGGCAGAGCCTTCACACAAGGCCCAGCCCTGCCGGACACCGGCCCTGTGCTCGCCACCACCCAAACCCACCACGGGCACCGAGCCACGGGGGAGCTGCGGGTCAAGGACAGCTGAACACAGCCCCAGCAAGCGGCTCCCTGCGGGATAAACCCCTCCTGGCCCTGCCCAGGCTCACCCCAGCCAAATCGGATTGTGCTGAGCGCCAGCGGGAGCCGGAGGCGTTCACGGGTGGGTTGGGAGGGGAAAATGGAGTCAGGCACCACAGCCAGGGAGAGGAGCCCAGGGTGCCTGGGGCAGAGCAACAGCTTTGGTGGAGTTATTTTATTATAAAGAAAAAGATAGGTTTTGGGCAGTAGGGATTGGGGCAAGTGTCGCTCCAGTAGACGCAGCAGTGTCATCTGCTAGCTCAGCCTCAAAGCCCTATAGACCTACTATCTCAGATAGCAGAAGGAATAAAAGAAGCTAAGAAAAACAACACTGAGGGTGAAAGTGTTGTTTTAAAAATATAACACATCACCACCACCCTGACTGCACTGAATACAGGTGATGCTACCATAGCGAAGCCCACCCGCCGCCCAGCGCCCCATGCCTGGCGGGCTCACCTTGGTGTACTTCACCTCCAGGCTGCGCAGGGGCCGCGGCAGCGGGGGCACTTTCTTGTCGGGCTGCCCGTTCTCCACGGCACCATTGAGGGCAGCCATAGCCCCGCCGTCGAGCCCGCGCGCCTTCTGCCCGCTGACAGCGCCCGCGCCGCCTTAAGAGCGCCGCGCGCGCCGCCCGCCCGCCCCCATTGGCAGCCGCCCCCCGGCCCCGCCCCCGGCCCCGCCCCCGGCCCTCGCGCGGCCGCAGGTGACGGGCGGCGCCGCCCCGCCGAGGCTCCGCGCGCGCCGCAGGGGCGGGGGGGCGCCCGCGCGCCGCCGGGGTCCCCACAGCGCTCCGGCAGCGCCGTCCCCACACGGGTGACAAAGGCTCCCGACGGGCGACTCAGCATCCCGAAGGATTCCCCTCAGGAGCCCAGAGGGCTTCCGAAGGGCTCTCCACGGAGTTACAAGGTATTCTTCTCAAGGTATTCCTCTCAGGTCATAAACGGTTCCCCTCAGGGCTCTCCGCAGAATCCCAAAGCGCTCCCACCGCGCTCTCCTCAGGGTTTCCACAGAGTCCCTCAGGGCTTCCCAGAGGTTCGGACATTGCTCCTTCGGGCTGCCCGTGGCGTTCCCCGCAGTGCTTCCCTCAGAGCTCCAGGCACGGCTCTGCCATTGCTCCCCGCAGGACGCCCCATGGGGCTCCCTCAGGGCTCCCCTCAGCCGGGAGCAGTGCGGGAGCGGGGCTGGATGTGCCCAGATGGGCTTTGGGGCGTGGAGCAGCCACCCTGGCTTCCCCCAAAGGTGGCACTGGGGTGGGCATGGGAGGATGTGCCCTCTGCTGCCTCCTGCCTCTGCGTCCCACCCAAGCCCACCCAGAAGTAATTCATGGGAGGACTCCTGCAGGGGTCTCCATGGGAATAACACCACTGTCTCCCAGCAATAAGGGCCCTTTTCTGCTGTTACTGGTGCCCTGACATCCTTTCCTCAACCTGCTACACCTCATCCTTCACTCAGTGCCTCTGGAGAGTTTTCAAACCCTGACGGTAGGAGAAGAACATGACATCAGGTGTCTGCCGTGCATCTGCACAGCATGATGTGCATCCACATTCCTGTGTGTGTACAGGAGTCTGGGACCAGTTTGACCATCCCAGTCTGACTATCCCAGTCGGACTCCAGCCGGTTGGGGCAGGACCAGGCCCTTCCACTGGAAAATCCTACACTGATAACAGCATATTTGTGTCCCACTCAGCCAAGCTCCAGCACAGTGCTCATGGTAGCATACTTGGAGTGTCGAGAAAGATGCTGTCTTTCGAGAAGTCCTGAAGGATATGGAACATGTCTTAAGTGACAGATCTAGGCTCTGAGCCTGAACAAGTTCATTATGTATTGCTTAACTTTATTCTGCATAAAATATGTGTAAGTCTTTGCAGGCTGAGGGCCAGGACACTCGGAGCACCCACACACCCCCACACACATGGAAGATAATACAACATATTTTCCATATAACAAGTGGCAAGATGCCAGAAGTTATCTTCCAAAATGTTCTGCAGAATCTGTAATCCTCAGCAATAGTCAGCACTTTACTATTAGAATGCTAAAAAATACTCAGAGCTTCCAAAGGCAGATAGCCTGTGATATCACAGTGGCATAGATTTAGTGCTGATTCAGAAGGGAAAGTACCTTGATGAATCAATCCTTACTCCCTGCAGCTTGCAGGATGTTTTTGGAGGTCCTCTGCCCAGGTGAAAACTTATCTGATGGTGCAGAAATGTTTATTTCTAAGCTGCCCATTTTTTAACTGTCCAGTTGCTATTTCCCACAAAAGCTACAAATGAACCCAAGCTAGAAGAAACCTCTTAGCTAAATCCCTATGTATTCCTAGTCCCAGTGAGGAGTTTATCCATTTCTATCTGTACCTTGCCCACAGAAACACTCAGTGGAAGTGGAAAGTACTTTTGCAATTAAAGGACAAAATATCAGGATGAGGGTATCAGGATGAATAAGAAGTTCCAGAACAAGCAGTGTCTAAAGAGTCATTCCAGTGGGCTGTCTCATGTGGAATGACCTTGTCTCTTATCTCTGATGAGGAAGATTTTATACAGGACACTCCTGGGAAAATTATTGCCTCCTCGAATTAATGGTGGTGCAGTGGGAGATACATCTAAGGCAGAAATTCCATATGGAGGGTTTGGGGATGTGTAAGACTTTTTAAAGGTTGTACAAAGTGAATGAATGGTGAGTCAGCAACACATGAATGAGCTGAAATAATAGACTTTAATGGATATACATAGTTGTGAGCAGTGTTTCCTCTGATAACGTCACAGGAAGAGTAACAGAATGTTCTGCTGTCAAGGAGTTTTGTGGGCACTGACTGGTCCCTTGTTGGTCAAACTCAATCCTGGCGTGAGTGGGAAGTCCACCAGCCCCAGAAGAGGTTTGTCTTTGGTCACCAGATGTGTCTTTTGTGCTTCTACCAAACCCACAGGGGTGGAAATATGTCTCCAGAATTCTGCGGGGACAAGCTCTAAAAGCATCAGCAGACCCCTGATCGGAGCAAGTGTGAGACATTTCACATTCATTCCTGTGCCTCAGAAGAACCATGCCACCACTAGGATAGAGGGAGTGAAAAAATGGGGTTTACCTAAGTTTGCAACAGTTGATCAATGTGTCAGAAACACGAGGAAGAACGTCTGTCAGAGAGGTCACATTGCTGCTGAGTTACCTGGTTGTGTTCTCCTGTCACACAGATCTCAGCAATGTGTCCTTAACCTGCTGCAGTGAAAGCAGGGCTGTGGGCTCCCTGGAGCTGCTCTGCAGAGCTGTATCTCACACAAAGCTTCCACACCATCAATACACCAGCTCTGCTCTGCCAAGCAGAGCAAAGCCCACCTCCCCACTGCTGGGTTGGACATGTGCATTCTTAAATCTGCCTCCATGAGTGTGAGCTGACCTCACCTCTCTGTGCTGTCCTGCCTGTCTGTGCCAAGCACATGTTCCTGCTATGATGTTGCTGTCTCCCTATCTTTTAGGAATGCCAAATGTTCCTGTAGGAATTAACTTCTCTTACTTCCCAACCTTATTTAACCTTAATGAAGGCGATATTGCTAGTGTTAACTCCTCCAAATACACTCTTATACCTTGTATCTTATACCCTGGAGTGCAGGGAGTTGTATACAGAGGGTGAGTAAAGATATCTCCAGACTACCTGGAAATAGGGTGTTTCTAGACCCCTTTGGCATCCTGCCCCATGGATGAAAACAGTGAGACACATATTAGAGGGCTGTGTTTGCCCAGTCAGTGGTGCTGTAGCCATTCACAGATGCTCTACAAACTGATCAGTTGATTATTCAAAGATTTTTTTTCATCTAGACCTCAGCCTGTGCTTCCAGCTAACCAGCTGTGTGAAGCAGTCAACCTGGCACAGAGCCAAAGCTTATCCCACTTATTTTCCATCTCCCCCGAAGCCCATGCACACACAAATATAAATACGTGTGTGAAACAATATACTCTGAAAGGCTACTGAGGCTCTACACTCCAGCATTCAACAGCCCAGGGTGTCCAGGATTTGCCTGGTTTTCCTCATCCAGATGAACTGTAATTGAGTTATCCACGCCCTTTTCCTACAGGCATCCCGCTCACTCTGCATTGGCAATGGTTGCTGCTCCTGAGGGAGCAGCTCCCCTCATGATTTATTCTCCTCTTGTTTAATGTGCAGCGAAGGGGCTTTTTACTGCCTGTTATTCAAACTGTGCTTTGGGCACAAAATTATTCATTTCCGTATGGTTTTTCCATGGTGCTCATGACAGCAGTGTCTGAGAGTTTCACATGCACTGTTTCCTTTTCCAGTCATTTTGAGAGGATGCTGACCCTGTATTATCAGTGAGGAAAGAAGGCAGGCAGTGATGAATAAAAAAAGGGTGTTCATAATTTCAGTTTCCCAATGTGAGTTACCCACAGCCTGAGTGTTTTGATGACAGACATTCAGAACTCAGCTCCAGCAGTTCATTGCAAAAGCTGGATCTAAAGATCTCCCACCTAAACAGGTAAGGCAGAAAGTGATGGTGAGTGCTCCCCAGTGACTTTAATCTGTGAATTTTCTGGGGTTTTGTAAATTTACCATTCCTTTAACTTTTATTTCCTATGGGTAGTTCTAGAGCTTGAGTTAATTCTTCTAAGCAAACTTAAAATCCATACATTTCATCAGTCTTAACCAAATTTGCCGTGATACAGGTTAGCAGCAGGATGGACTGTTTTGAACTGTGTTGTGATTGGCATTTTATGGGCTCCCTGGCAGCAGAAGTGACTGATTGGCCCTGTGAAGGCAATGAGACATGCTTTGCCAGCACATTTTGATTTGCTTTGTTTTTCCAAATATTTTCTGGCTGCAAGATAGTGATAATTGAACTGCTGCCTCCAGTTGTGAAGCACATTGCAAATATCACCAAATTAATGGAAAAATCTGCCATTTTTTACCAAAACTATCTCTGCTCAATTTATCCAAGTATTCACATACAATTTCAAAAGGATTTGAGTCCAGAGAGGTGCCTTAAAAAGTCGAAATAAAAAAGATAAGCCTCTCGTGAAGATACCATGGAAATGGTATGTCTTACATGAGGGTTTTTCTTGTATCAATCCAACCTTAATGGGGCTGCACTGGTGCTTACAATCCTCCTCCACTGACAGTAGTGGAGAGGGGTTGTGGATATGGGATATCTTTTGGAGTGTGAGCAGCCCCATGAACTCAGCCCCTCCCATATTTGTATTGCCCTTCTCGTGCCCTGTGGGTTTGAGCTTCAATCTTAACACATCTGGGGCTGAAGAACAGTTTCTTTTTCTGTTCCTCTCCACCTCCAAAAGTCCTGTTAGTAAAGGTGGGGGGAGGCAATGTGAGATACTGTAAGATGCTATTTGTGCAAACATTTGTAATCCTAAACATGACCTCATGATGCAAACCAGGACTTTGGCGGCTCAAGACAAAACACAGCCTTTTTATGCTTTGTGCTGTAATTACTTCATGAAGCAAAATCCTCAGTCAAATTAATTTTCTTCATGCATATCATAGGTATTAAACTGCGACTGTGCACAAGGATTGGCCTTTCCTTTAGCTAGCCTGGCTCCAAAAGTAAATTGGAAAAGTAAGTGGCAAGGAAATAACAAACAGCTGAACATTTTGAAGCCTTTTCTATTAAAACAAGATCTATTTCCTCTAGTCTTCACTTCTCTCTGCCAGGCCAAGCATTGGAAGATGAGGAGAATGGGAGCAGGAACAGAAGCAAGTGTGAGATAACCTACTAAGATAGTGTCTGTGTTGTGGAGGAGTTCAAGGACCTGTTTCCTTACAAACCATTCAGTGTGTCTGGCACCACAGAGCCCATGGGAACCACTCCCTGCATCGATCTGGCGATGCAGACCTGACGATTATTTGCCTACAAACAGCTATTGTTTGAAGGATTGGCAAATGAAAAAAACCAAATATGTTTGTTTTCTCCACAGATCATGTTGCTTCCCACTTTCTCTTGATAAGAGGCACTTGGGGATGGTGCCCAGCTTTTCGAAGCAGTGGTTGTCTAGGCAGGAACTGAGAAGCCTAAAATGTGCTTTCTTCTTCTGCTCCTTCTTCCCTGTCTCTTTGCTCTCACTCATCATCACATCTGTTCTGGGCCCAATGCCCAACAGTTCTGCATTAACGCCTCAGTACACACAGGCTCACACAGCTGAACAGTTTGCAGTGCAACGTACCCAGTGCCGTCATGTCTTCCCAAATCAAGCTCCTGCAAACCATTTTTGTTTACAGGAAGAATCACTTGGCACCCAAATGCTACTTGTGAGCTGTGCCCAGCTGACTCGAGACACTCCAGTTCTCCATTTCCCAGAGAAATGGTTTTGCAGGGCGCCATCGTGAATCTAGAAAACACAGAACAGAGCAGGTAAACAAACATCCTTAAAGATGATCCCGTCTCAGACCCTGATCCTGCAAACCCTCACGGGCTTAATGTTAAGCACATGAACAGTCCCAGATGACTTCAGCAGAGCTACTCGCATGCTCACAGTGCAGAGCATTTGCCAGATCAGAGCCTTTACGTCTAATTGCAAAATAAAAGGCAAGTCTCCCAGTTCTATCAACTGTAATGAATTGTTATTAGCAGCACAATTTAAAATAGCTGCAGGGCAAATCCCTGGCAGACCATTGGGGATAAAGTGATGGGGACTTGTTGCAACAGAACCTGGAAATACTTTTTCTTGGATAAATTGCCGTGCCAGTCCTATGAAACACTAACACTGTGATGAGATTGTTTTTGTAGGCTTTGACCTGTGCAAGGCTTGTTTTTTTTGTGTGGCTATTCTCTGCACAATTCCTCTCTTTTCCACCTTTTGGGTTGAATTCTGCTCTTTGAACCAGGAGTCGGGAAACTGCTCTGCTCCTATCTTTGGCGGTACTTTTTCTGAAGATTTCATGATGTTACAGTGTCCAAAGGCACCTTTACAAGCCACAGTGGGAAAAAGCCAAACCACTGGCCCCTGTCCAGCAGGCTCTTTGGCACCAGGTCAGCACCCACGACCCCGAGCTGCGCGCGGGGTCCCCTCCGTGTCCCCTCGGGTAAGGGGCTGGCCAGCACAATAGGCGACATTGTGTCCTGTCGCTGCCACTAACGGCGAGGCGGGGGACAGGCGAATCTGGGGGCACAGGGAGCGAAACCCACCCATGTCCGCTAATGAAGGGGCAGCCCCGGGCCCTCATTAGGAGCCGCCGGGCCGTGCCCCGGCCCCGCCGCTGCCGGGGCCGAGCGCGGAGCGGCCGCGGCGCTCAGCGGGCGCGGAAGGTGGCGCGGCCTCTCCGGGCTGGCGTTTGCACCTGGGGCTGCCGCGGTTTAATGGACTTTAACACATGCAAACAAGAGCTTTTGTGTGCGGGCACAAAGGCTGCCCCGGCGCGGGGCTCTCCCCAACACTGCCGCATTGTTTCCCCTCCGCTGCTTCTTGTCACCCTCCTTGTCAGAGTTTAATGAGGACAACGAGGTTTCGCAGCCTCATTTCGCACTTCAGCAACTTTCTAACACTTCCCTAACGAGGGAGAAGGGGCCGGAGCGATCGGGGGCGCAGGGGAGGAGCAGCCCTGAGAGAGACCCGCAGCCCTGAGGCCGGGGCAGGTGCGCCCGGGACCGAGCCGGGATGCGGGACCGAGCCGGGATGTGGGGACTCGGCCCCTTCCTGCCCATCTCCGACACCCCGACGTAGCTCCATTAAAAATCCCCAACCTGCTACGCGATTTAAGCTCGGCCGAGAGGGCGGGAGTGTCCCCGCGGTGCCCGGAGCAGCAGCGGGGCTGCGGGGAGGCGGTGGCCGCCGGTACCGCGGTGGGCAGCGGCGGGCCCGGCCCCGTGGCTCGCTGTGAGGCATTTCCCCGGAGCACGTAGTTTTCTCAGGGCAAGCAGCTTTCCCGGCAGCAGGTAGCATTCCCCGGGCTCTCCGGGCCGGAGATGCGCAGTTTCCTCACCTCCCGCCGTCCCCGCCGAAGCCGAGCATCCCTCCCGAAGGCTCGGCTCCTCTCTCGTCCCCCCGGGGCAGTTTCTCCCCACCCCGATCGTGCGCTCGCCCAGCACCGATCGGCGCGTTCGGCTGCCCCGGGGTGGAGCGGGATCGGTAAGACTGCCCAAACCCCGAATTTGCACCGTTCAAAGCCCTCGAGGTGTTGTAACCGCTTTGGGCTTTGGGGGAGCGGCCTCTCCTCCCCAAATGCAGCCATTCCCCTCGGACTGGCTTTATTTTCCCCTCTCTAGACGACAAACGGTCCCAGTCAAACCTTAGCTGCAGTTCTCAGTGCTTTAGATGGAGATTTTGAGGAGGATTTGCCTTTAGCCTTTGCGAATCCTCGTTTCTGCCTCCTATTCTCACGACCGAAATCTCCCCGCCGCTTTTTTTTCCCTCTTCTCTGTTCTGTTCGTGTGAGAAATTTGGAAAACTCGAGAAGTCGTTTAATGCAAAGGGATTTTAAAACACAAAAGTATGCGGTGAAAGAAAAAAAAAACCCAACACCCCAACCACTTAATTAGATACTTACCGAAGGAGCCATTAGAGCCTGCTGGGTATAATACGGTTTATAAGTTCTCTGGCCACAAAGAAATTCAATAATTACTATTTTTTAACTCCCTTACAATGGGATGGGTGAAGGATGGAGTGTGATAAACTTAACTCTGTTCCTGGGCTTTTTGCAGATTAGCCTTTGGCATTCTCTGGTAAATACCAAGTGAATAGAGACTGTGTGACCACAGTCCCTTGAATTAGGGACAAACATTTCCTCTGTGCATTTTAAATAATGCTACTGCCAAATATTTTGTTACCAGAGATCATTATCCTTTTGAATGAAAACTCGAGGAGTAAAGGCATTGGTTTTGTCTTTGCTGGTGTGGAACAGACTATATGATATCTAGAACAGCAACAAGCTTTCACAAATTGCTATATGATTTCTACTGCCAGGTTCTGTGATATTGGATACGACATAAAAATAAAAAAGCCGGGCAGATAGACACAGAAACTCACAGAAACCACCTGTATATTTTGTTTCAAAGGAAAATCTCAGCTATTGTCTTACTGGCTCTGGTTCTGTTAGGCCTTGGATCTGCTTAATCTTTAAAGCTATTCAAACAAATTGAATGATACAAGGCAAGTCTTCTATAATTAATCCGGATTCTTGAATTTTGATACAAACTTTTATGTAACCGAGAAGTTTCTCTCTTTTCCTTGCAAAGACATTAAATAGGCACTAAGTCCTTCTGTCAAGAGTGCTACCATGAACAAAGTTAAAAGGAACAAACCTGGAAATTTTCCCTTCATGAAGAAGAAAGAGATGCAAACATAAAGTCATGGGAGAGCTGGTACTGGTGCCTGGACAGAGACCAAGGTTTAAAGTGGCCCCTGTGCTACAAACCACAGAACACGAAGGCAGGAATGGTGGTTTGTCCCAGGCACAGCTTCTGCAGGATGTTATTTTGTCAGTTTATCCCAGCCTCACAGGGACTCAGCACTGGCACTCAAAGGTCTTATTTGAACCTTTTGAAATGTTTATTCTTTTACTACTAGAGTCCAAAGAAAATGGAAATTATGCCATCGGGTATGGAAGAACTCGTAACGTCCATGCTCAGTTGCCACTGTGGATGATGAAGCTTCAGCTGTGGTTTGCTCCTTCTTGTGTTATGCAATTTACTCTTGGTATTTGGCAGAACTGCTTCAGAATGGATACTTTGCAGAGCTGTGAATCTTGTGACGAGGCATTGTTGAAATCCCCCAGTGTATAACTCCCGTGCAGGAGTCAAAACTTTTTCTGGGTTATCAGGAAAATAATAACTATGTTCAGGTTTGGGGGGGTGTGGGGCGTAGGTTTGTGATCTGCACTGTCTGGCTTCAGTGGAAAATCAAGACACTCAGAAAGGTCTGTAGGTCTAGACCTGCTAAACGCATAGGTAACAGATACAATTCCCACTGAGGCCCTGGTAAAAACCCTCAGAGACCCAGCACAGGTTCAGCCAGTGTCAGCAGCTCTCCAGGTCACCCCACAGCAGATCTACTGACAACCTCTGCTTTCTAATCCTCCTTTCCTCACACATTTTTCATCAGATCCTGTAAAATCCAGTGAAAGAAAGAAAACTTTTGATTTTGAAGCTGATGTCTATGGCAGTGATGGTTTATACAGTGCAGTTCTACCTCTAGAGAATTACCTAATGGGCCAAGAGTTGTGTTTCCTTGAGTTTCTGAGCAGTTGTGGGTCTGTCTTTTCATGAACACAGACAAGTGGTGCTGACTGTATGGAGAGAGCAGAAAGCTGTGCCCAGGGTCACATCTGCTGCTGTGCAATCTTGTCCTTGGTCACATCAGGCGACTCCCTCTCTGCTGAATGTTTTACCTGTCATGCCAGCCAACAGTTCCACCTTTTACTCATCAATGTGTAGTGTCAAACCATGTGCCCAGGATGTTGGTGCTCTGTGTCAGCCTTTCATTGTTCACACCACCAGTGTCTCCAGAAAGGCAATGCCAATGTTAATTCTCCATTCCCTACAGAGGTGTCACATCCTTGAGGTTACCCAGAGACCCTGTGGAGTGAGGCTGTTCATTTTAGGATGAGAAAAGAAAGAAAATACAGACCCTGGTCCCCACAGAAGAGAGGAACCGCCCAAAGCTGCCCATGCAATGGCCCAGACAGGACGTTTTTTTGGTGCCAGCAGCTGCCAGGTGCTGCTGACGCTCCCGACGCCAAAGCCACTGGGTCTTGTCACAGCTGCTGTGCGCCGGCCCCGAGAGACCACTGCTGATAACACTGTCCAGGTGTTCAGCCTGAGAACAAAGGCCCTTTTCACTGGCTGCCGAGAAGGAAGAAGCCTCCTTGCTGGATGGAAAATGGCTTTCCTGGATGGCAATATTTGGTTACAGTATGATCTGTTACTTCAGAAGAAGCCCCGCAGAAGGGAGGGTAATTTGACTCAGGCATGTAAAAAACCATTGTGGGGACTCTTGTCTGCCTCCTTCTTCTCCCCAAAGTACTGAAACAATGTTGAGTTGTCATGTTTCATACAAGCAAAACAAAACTGGAATCTGGGATGAAAGTGTGCCTCACCTTCTACACCCATTGTCATGAGGGTGAGCTGGGTCATCATCCTGAGGAACCCAGGCTCTCTGTAGAGCCCCAGTCTCTTACCAGGATAGCACAAAACAGCCTTCTGAGCACAAAACTGAGCTGAGAAAAGCTGTGTGCTGGCATAAGCACAGTCCAGGGGAAGCTTTTCCTCAATCTATGGACCTGGAACACCTTAAACAAACATTTTCACAGTGAAACTCGCCCTGTTTCCACAGGGAGATCTGAAAGGTAATTTTGTCCTGTGGATAAGGATGAGGAGGTGGGTATTTGGGTATATTTGGGTATATTTTCCAAGTGCATCCTGTGTTTTGGCACTGGAGGGATTTCCAAAAGAGAAGGTCTGGTGACCACCGACTGCAGCCGTCTAGAGGTGGCGCATTCCCCCTTTCCCACAGAGCAGTTGCCAAGGGAAGGAGCACCCCTTCACAAGCACTGCTGTTGTGTTGTCCATGTATTTTCAAAACCTGGGTTCCTACCATCAGCTGAAGGCTTTCTGTGCTCTCCTACAGCCTCACCATGATAATCTCTCTGGGGTACTCCCAGTACGTTCCTTCCTCTTGGCTGCTCAGACTGCCCCTACATTATCCCTACACCCTATAAGCTGTTGCTCACACAGTTGATTCCCTCAGATATGTAGGAGGTGACTTCTCTAAAATTATTTTCTCCACATCTTTCAGGTAGAAGTGAGAAGGATAGTCCAAGGAACATTCCCACACTGATGAGGTATTTCCCATCTCTGAAAAAAACACAGAGGGATGCTGTCCTCACCCCAAATGCACATGCTTAGTGGAGGAGCAAGGACATGAAACCCCTTTTAAAATATCTCCCACTCATGCATAAATATATCTCTACATAAAGCTGAACTTCTCACTTTAGGTAAGCAGAGGAACAGTAGCACAGATATTGCAGTTTTCAATCAAGCCATACTTTTTCCTATAAAAGACAAGGCTTCCCTAATTCTTTAATACGCCAGCTAACATCTATACAAATAATGGGATTTGGCTGAGTACAGTTAAATATATTTGATTACTTCCCTTTTATCTAGTTCTAGGTTTACTGTACTTTTCCTTGGATGGCAAATAAGAAGCCCTTTTCTTCTAAGTGACAGCAGGGAAAAGAATCAGGTTGCTAATTTACCTGAGACCCAGGAGTGTGTAATGATAGATGTGTGCTGGAAACTACAGAGTGGGCTTTCTAATTTTGGGGGGGAGGAGAGAGGGAAAGCGTGAGATTCGTTAATCTTTCAGATTAATGGTGCTTTTACTGAAGGACTTTCATGGTTGTAATTACACACACATCAGGAAACAAATGCAGTGAGAAGAAGAGCTGACAGGAGGCTGGGACCTAACAAAATGTGTCATACAGGAAGCAATTAAAATGGAAAATCACCGTTCTCCAGACAAACAAGGGTACAGCGTGCTTGTGGTTAATCACAGTATCTCTCTCAAAGCAAAGGTTATAGACTTACCTGCAGGGTGTAGGAACATGGTCCAGGAGCAGTTTGGTTAAAGAAGCAGAAATCCTTGTGTGGTTGTCCAGGTCTGCAGGTCATCAGTGCTTCCAAGGACATGTCTCTGGGTTTTACATGGAAGATCTCCACCAAAATATTCTTGAAGAGATGTGAAGGAAAGAGGCAGCTGGGGTGGGAGAAGGGAGGATGGATGGCAGGCAGGCACAGAAGGGTCGCACCTATGGTTTATGTTTGTTTTCAAATGGGTATGATTTCAGCTCAAGGGAAAGTAAAAGCCTGGAGCATGCCCACAGTGCCATGATGGCAACTTCAAATGGTCTAAAGAACCAGCAGCTTTGGGTGAATATCACTCTCTAGGCAGGGAAAGGAATCTGAGCCCAAGCTGAGTTTGCAGTGCAGATGTGCTATTAGTCTGATTTAGGTGATGCTTATCTCCTCCTCTCCTGGGATTCCTTTGCCTTCTTCTGGAATCTGGGCAGGTCAAGTTCAGGGTTTCACCTGAGCTAGTACATTCACACCAGCCAAGAGAAGAGCAGTGCTGCAGGGAGAGGATGAGTCACACACAGCTCAGTGCCAGGGACAGTTCAGGTGAACTGAAGCAAAATCATCTAATTTTAAAAAATATTTTAATATTCCAGCAAATTATACCTTCTTTTTGTTCCTTAGGAGATTCAGCTTACTGATTCTTCCCTGGCTTTGTTTTAACTGGTTCAGATATGAAGTTGGTTATCCAGAAATGCAGAAAGATGCCATAATTTCCTATAGGCATGTTTGTGTGTATTCTACTCATCCAGCAGACCCTCAAACATCCACTGGATCACCAAGCAAACAGCTTTTGTCTCTTTGTTGTTTCACAGAAAAAAAAAATTGTATTATGGCTTTCAAGTAAAAAAAAAAAAAAAAGAGAAATAATAACATGACCCAACTGCGAAAATATTTTTTTTCATGAACTATACCAATGAATTGGAAATGCAAGTAGTAAAATGAATTGCCAAAAGTATCAAATATATGTTTTCAATAACTTTTTTTTTGTTACCTAGTAAAATATTTTCCTAGAGAAGGGTTGTTAAACCCCTCGGTGCAATATAAAGGTGCAGTGATGTATTGTCTCAGAAGTGGTTTAATGGAGTTTTGGGGTTCCATTTTTTGTACATACTTTCAACACACATAGTGCGTGATCAATTTGGATTTATAAAATGCTCTATATTTCTTTCTAAGCAATGATCTTAACTTTTAAAGAATGTTGCTTAGTTAAGAGAGCATGTGTGTGTGTTTGCATTTTGGCAAGGCAGCAAATCACATACAATATTTATGTCATTTGAGAAAAGTATTTGTGCATTTGCCAAAACCAGTCCTTTCTAAGAACCTAGAGGTATTTGATCTGCTCTAAAACCCAGTTTTAGGGAGGATTAGGTGTGTGGGAGCACTGGGCAGAGGGAAGACCTGTCCAGTCTTTGTGGCGTGAAAGGGCAGGATTTTAGACAAACAAGCCAGATCTTGTTTCAGCTCAACTCTGACTGTTTTTGTGAAAATCTGTTTTTCATGCCTACCTGTGGCTTTTACAGGGAGATTAGTGGTGTAGGCTGGACAGCATTGGGTGCAGTCTGACCCCAGCTCTCCTGCCGTGTTCCTGTGACAACTCAGGGGGGCCAATTATTATAAAATGTGCAAGGCAAAGAGGGCAAAAGGATGATGTCCTGTGTTACACCAGTGATTCCCCCAGTAACTGACACACTTCACCCATTTTACTGGCAAAAGACAACCAACAGTTGAGTGTGGAGGGATGGGGAAAATGAGGGGAATGCATGATCATTATTTGTGCTGAACTCGGTTACTCATGATTCATTTATCATAGAATATCCTGAGTTAGGATACTCACAAAGATTATTCAAGTCCACCTCCTCATCCACTGGTGTGCCAAGGATCAGGACCTGTCCCTGGCTGCCTGGTGTCAGCTGCTGTTGATTCATCTCAGAAGGTGAAAGCCCAGTGCTCTGCTCACACCCCAGCTGGCTGTACAGACCCCCTGAGCTGACATCTTTGTGCCAAATCCGATGATATAACGTTTCATGCAGAGAATTTCTCCATTCCCCCTCCCTTCTTTTTTTTGCTTTATCTCTTCCTTCTATCTTCAGCCTGTCAGGACTTTCACATACCTGCAGCTGACAGCTAAGAGATCAGGAACTTTGATCTTGTAAGGGATATTTTATCTCAGGTAATTCTCACCAATTCCTACCTTATTGTGTAGGATATCCAAGGACTCCGAGAGTGAGCAACGCCTTTGTCTGGTAAGATCAGAGCAATTTGCAAGCTTTTCTGGGAACAAGGTCCAATAAAGGGACTTTAGAGATATAATCTGTCAACCCCATTGAGCAGCACTGTGACAGCAGCCTTAGGATTATTGACAGTTTAAGCATCACCCAGGACAGAACAAGGCTGAGGGCACACAGTTAGCTGCAGTTATTTGCAGTAAGACATTGTTTGCTGAGGAAGCATAGGAAGTCCTTTATATCTGAATTTATCAAGTTTTGACCTAGTTTATCTCCCAAGCAAACAACTGACTCTACAGGGACCTGCTGTTTTTTGGTAGGAGTTTGAAAAGAAAAATAAAATCAGTCTTTGAGCTGCAACTTCTAATTCACAAGACTGACTTGATTTGGCTCTGAGTTGGAAGGGTCACACATCAGAGCCAGTCCTGAGCCTGCAGCCACTGGGCAGAAGGTGGGCTGCCACCCCAGTCCCCTGAGTCTGGTGAGTTTGTCACCTGTGTTGTGTGGCTTTGGCATCACAGGCAGATGTGAGGACATGCAAAGGCTTTTCTCTTGCCAGTCCTATGGTAAGCATCATGTGGGACAATGGTAATGAGAGCTGTGGTGTCCTGTCCTTGAAATCTGCTTCTTCATACTGTACCTCACTCTGATCCTTTAAACCTTCTCATTCCTGGTGAGTGACACTGAGCTTGCAGACCTTTACCAGGGACCAGCCATCCATCATCTCTTCAAGCAGCTGAGGCATAGAGCTCCCTCAAAAATTACTGATGGGAGATGTTCAGCAGGTCTGTCCTCAGTTGATTTTGCTACCCACCACCTCACTCACCTCATACAGGCTTTGCTGTCCTCACTGTATTTGATTTTTGAGGAATTTCTCCATTATCCTGTATTATTTCTGAAATATTTTTTCTCCCTCTCTAGGCAAACATTTGCTTATTTTATTTTCAGATATCTCAGTATCTTCTTTTCCAGCAAATGCCCAGGCCTCACATTTTTATAAACATATTAACAAAGACCCTAGCTCAGCCTCAGTGGCCACAGCTTGACCTGTCCCAGCAGTGATTTTGGGATAACACCTTCTACAGAGGCAAGTAAGGGTCCTGTATCCATCCATGCTGGTCTCTATCCATGTTCATGTTCCCCTAGTCACCAAGCTGATGTTAGTATTGCTCCTGGTAGGTGCTTAAGCTTCCTGAATAATTGATCTCTGCTGATTGATGATCATCAGTGTTGAGTGCCAACCCACAATCAAGCCTTGCATTGCTCCCCCAGTTCCTTTCCTCTTACTGCTCTCCCAAACCTTTCCTCTTTCACACTACATTCTCTGCCTTCGTCAAGGATGTTGCTATCCTCACCCAGCACTCTGCAGGTAGAAATCCTCCCGTGGCTCAGTGTTGACTTCACAGAACGAGTTGCAGCCCAAACACTGACACCAGCGTGTGGTTTTGTTTGGTTTCCAAGAACCTGCCACAAACCATTTGGCTGATTGCAGGTACTACCTTTCGAGCCCCTCTGCTATGTGAGATGTTACATAGTGATTCGTGTCATTATAGAAGTACACCGTGAAATTAATATAAACAAGAATACTGAATTCAAAGCAAAGCATGGACATTAAGCACAGGAAAATATAATAATTTCATTATATTTGTTAAAAACTACACCTGCTGAAAATGCTTGTGCTGATGGCAGAGCCGTGCAAAGCTGTGCCCACCTGGAGAGTGGCACAGCTGGCAAACATCCAGCAATCCAGTTGGAGCAAAGCTCCAGCAGCCGGACACCAGGGGAGATGATGCTGGAAGCGCTGACAGAGGCTGAGGCTGCTCCTGAGGCTGCACCCGGCAACGCACGAGTGCAAATGTCACAATTTCAATGTCTCGCCCTGCCCTGGGCTTTGTGTATCCTTGTGACAGGTGTCACACGGAGAGCAGCGGCAGAAGGGATCAGGAAGCGGCCGTGGGTGAACAGGAGAAGGTCGCAGCAGGCTGCAGTGGGCGCGGAGCTCGGCTGCTGCCGGGAGGGCAGAGCAGCGCCTGGTGCTGCTGCTGCCTCTGCGCACCCACCCCACCGGCAGCGGCTCTCGCAACAGCTCCAGCGTCTCCTTGGTAATGAATTCCAACTTGTTTTCCCAAATCACCTCATAATGACTCAGTTCGAATGTAATGATGCAATCCTGAAGGGAATCATTAGCTCCCAGCTCGGAGGGTCGGCCCCTCTCCAGCTCCAGCCCACGAGCTGGGGATCGCGGCGCTGTTTGGAGCAGCCCTGCGCCCCCTCGGCGGTGCCAGCTCCGGGCTCTGCGTTCTTCTGGGGACACCTCACCCCATCATCCACTGCCAGCGCTTCCCTCCGAGCCGCCAGGTGTGCGACAGAGGGACAATGTGTTTTCAATTAGGTGAGAGCACAGGGATGGTGTTACCTCCCTGCTGAGCTGGCGTTTACAGTTCAGACCCTCTCATCAATCCTCCCTGCAGCTCGAGGACCACGTGGAGAAGGGACTCAGGGGCGATTCTGCAGAGCAAACATCTTTTTTTCCCTGCCTGCTACTCATGTGGACAGAAAATCTGACCAGAACACAGAAGAGAAGAAGAAAAAGAAAAAAAAAAAAAAAAAAAGAAAAAAAAAAAAAAGAGAATTTTCAAGCCACTGCTGGTGTTTCATCTACATTTGGTGACACACAAGAGGTGCCATAACCATGCCAGATCCAGCCCCAGATTAAGAGGTCTCCCATCAACAGCCTTTCCCACAACAATCTGAAGCAAATAGTTAATGGACTGCTGAAATGCCACTAATTCCACCTTCCAACCCATGATGCACCCCAAACTCCTTCACCCTGCTAAGGTAAAAATCCTATCAGTGACAGCTTTACCAAGGGTCACACCCTGATGACATTTGTTCACTGGAGTTGGATTTTCCAGTTTGTGCCTCAACTCCTGCACAGGGTATTAAATGATTTACTGCAGAGAGACCGTGGCCAGGCCAAGAGTAAAACCCAGGTATCAATAGTCCCAGGACACTATGACAACCAACCAATGTTAGAAAACATTCCATGACACTGCCTCACACTTTTATTTATCAACAAAACCAGATTTACTTTGTTTTAGTCTTAGCAAGACTCTGTTGCACTGGAGACCACTTAAAATGAGATTTATCTTCCTTGGAATAAATACAGGCTCTTGCATTTGTAATTCATTCCCCTCCTATTTCTAATCTCATTTCTATTGAATGCATTGTTTTGCTTCCCATTATTTATGAGATCATTAAAATGAATATTGGAACTCAACAGGTCCGAGGCAGGAAGAAACTTCCCTGCAGAGGCATCCCAAGTAGAATTCCTTGGGTTGCTGCAGAGCCTTATGGTTTGATATTTTGGGAGCTTCCTACTCTTCTCCCAACCCAAGCAGTGACAAACCTCTTTCCAATCCTTGAAAAGCAGCCACTTATCATCTTGAGTGGGGTCAATATCAGGGATAGATGAAGCAGTTCCTGAGGAAAAGAATCAAGGACGCTCTTAGTGCAGGCTGTTATATGACCCTTGGGAATACAGCAGCAGGTTCTGGATACAAAGAAGATACTTGGGGAGAATGGTTTTGGGGATGTTTTCCTCATTAAGCTTCTATGTTTAAAAAATAAAAGAAAAAGATAAAATTCTGATCTGAGCAGTAAAGGAAAAAAAGAGCAAGTGCTGTCTAACAAAGCTTAAATCTGGAGTGAATCCACTGCAAACTAACTGTACTCTGGTTTAATACTGATAAACACTGGACTAAGAACTGCAAATCCCAGCTGTCTCCTCATTCCCAAAAGACACAAACATGAAGATCTAAGCATCTACAGCTATGTATTGCATAAAGTATTTCCTCATTGGGAAAATATCATGGGGCAACGATCAAGAACAAGATGGTGCAAATAATTAGTTTAATTGAAAGTAAAGGCACACTACTAAAAATAAAGAGATTAAAGTGGTTTTCCCTTTGCCAGTTTTAGTATGAGCAATAGTAGTAGCAGCTGCATTTCAACCCATTTTGCAGATAACTGTGAGGGGCATTCTGGAAGCTAAACAGTTTAATTGCACAGGCTACCCTTTAATTTAGGGTGGTGAGAATGATATGAAGGACTCATTAAACTGGGGCATTAACCATGGCAGAAAATAAAGTAGTTTCTTTGTTGGGAAAGATCTCGCTGCCCTCCAATCACTACAGTAAATTGTTCCTGGGAAAGGCAGCGGGGTAGGATGGGGAGATGGAGACACGTTGAGATAGAGGGAAGCAAATGAAAAATAATTGGTACAGTGCTCTGCAGATTGTATGTCACTGCAGACAGTTATTTAATAACTCTCCAATTATTGCTGCCAGCTGGGGTATATTAAGACACTGTGAAAAGTCAGGCCAAAATCCCCCAGGCACGACTGCTGACCTGGCCCTGTGCTTCCTCCTTGAGGATGAGGAGGGGCAGGCTGTGGCCTCTGGGCAGCCCAGGGGGATGTGCTCCCCTCTTCCCAAGGGATTACAGGGCTTTGCACACCCCTCCTGCTCCCAGCTCTAAAGATGAGGTGGTGTAAAGTCCATTTGGGTCCTCCTTCCCATGGGACACAGGGTGACTCAGGGTAAGAGTCTCCTTCAGGGTGATTAAGTGTGGTGAGATGGGCAGTTCACTCTGCAGCAGCTCTGGTTTGAGCCAAGGGCATCTCCCACTGCCCTGGAGCTGCCCAGCTCCCCCAGCTCTGGTACTGACAAAGTCTGTGCAAGGTCTATCCTCCACAGCTGGGAGTTGGGAGCCCTCTCAACTATCTCTCCTTACTTCTCCCCTCAGCAGTGATCTGGTGCTTTGAATGCTTTCCTTTCCTGGATTTCACTGTCCCCCACCCACTGCAAGAGCTCCACATCACCCAGTTTGTCTCAGTTTATTGGGTGATACCGAGTCCCAGGATGGTTTTGGATTGGAAGGGATTCTAAAGACTATCTCACTCCAACTCCTCTGCCATGGGCAGGGACATCTTCCACTAGACCAGGAGCTCATGTACAAACCAGAGGTGAGCTCCAGCCCAGAACCCATGGCTGGTGACCAGCTAATACCAGAGTGGGCCAAAAGGAAGGGCTAGAGGCACTTCAAGCTTGGAGCAGAAGTCCAGTGGTCACTGGAGACCCACCAGATATTTGTGCAGACAGCTTCTCAACCTTAGGGGGTGCCACTGAACCTCTGGAGAACAGAGCCCTGAGATTACATGGCCTTTCTGTTTATTGCAGCACAACCTCAAATCCAACAGCCCCCACCACCTCTCTGAGAACTGCAGAGGAAAACCTGACACTGGGCACCTCAAGGGCTCGAAAGCCCAGCTGCAAACTGAGAACCCAAAATACATTGTCTGAGACCTGTCACCTTGCCCTTATTTCCCAACAAAACAAAGCCTTTTTAATGACTGCTTCCCCAAGCTCAGGATTGGGTCTGTAAAATAGAAACTGTACTTCAATACCAAATGAAAAACATGACTCACAGACTGTAATTCCTTTCTGCAAATACCGGAGGAGAATATTTCATTTGGCAAACAATCGAGCCTTACAGTTGAGAGCTCTTAATGTGATTAGGGACAGGTTCTGCAACACATTTGTAACTCCAGGTGATTTTGCTATATCTTTTTGGACTGTGACCAGACATAAAAATGCCCTTTTGCTAGATTTGGATCCAACTAAAACTGAGGAGAATCAGATGTTGGTAAGACCTTCAGAGTTTGATCTTTACCCAGGGGTATCACAATGTGTTTCAGCTATGGGCTGTGCTGAGCCATCTCAGGTTCTTTTTTGCATTAAGCCCATATCTCCCCTGATGAGTGATAACTCTTCTATAGCACATCTTCTGTAAGTGAGCACGTGCTACTCCTCTGAGTTACTGTGATGTACATACAGGGAGGGGGAGAGCACAAATCCTTCCCTGGCTGTATGGACACATCTTTGCTTCCTTTAAATCTTTGAGCACTGTGGTCTAGTGGAAGGTGACCCTGCCTGTGGTCCCTTTAAGGTCCTTCCTAACCCAAACTATTCTGTGATGTGTAATTCTACAATTTTCAAGTGCCCATAAGGTGCTAGTCTAGTTTACAATGAGCTAAGTCCAAGTTCCCCCTCCATTTAGAAGAGCCCAACATTCAATCCTGGAAGCAAAACCTGCAGAATTTTGCAGGATCAGACCAATCTCACACTCTGCCTGTGTTTCTGCCTCACCTATCAAAGGTAGAGCTGCAAAAAAATTGAATTGAGAGCAAAATTTACAGGGAAAGAAGGTGGAAGGACAGCACTGCAGAGAAAAGAGACACTGTTCTGTACATGCAGCTGAGAAATAAAACCAAGCCTGATAAGAAAATCTCAAGTTTCTTGTTCATGAGGACTCATCCACTTGCTTCACCAGGGCTGGTAGTCAGACTGTCCCTTGCCTTCCCCACATCTCACCAGGAACTTTTCATGGAAAGAACATCCATTGCTCAACCAAAAACTGGATGAGTTTAGTCTCAATCATCATTGTGGCAAGATGAAAATACAGAATATTCATGGCATGATATTGAACAAAAAAAAAAAGCAGGGGCAAAAAATACACATTCTAACAGATTTCTCTCTTCATAAAAGGATGAAAGGACAAACCCCCACCATTTTATCAAGCAAGTGGCTCAGAGAAGAGTCAGCAATGGGAAAACCAGATCAGGGCTGTGCACATGAAAGCCTTGCTCCCACTAAATGGCCATCACATCAGTGAAGTAGTATCCCTGAAACCAAAGAAAGGAGGCTATGTGATCAGCCTGCTGTTTTGATTACCTCCTTTAGCAATACCTTTTGTTAATTAAAATTTGGATTGTTCAGCTCAGTGCAAGATCTGCCCCAGCCTCTCCCCGTTCACCCACCATGTCCTTGCACCCTCACACACACAGAGCAAATTTAGAGTTTTCTGAATGCTGAGTTATGGTGCTTGAAGCTGGTTGGTTTGACACAGAGCCATGAGCTTTCACCCTTAGAGATGCTGGGTTCCTTTTTCTTTCCACATCTGAAGTGTTTGTCTTGTGTGGGTTTGCCCTTGGGAAGCCAATTCCTTTGAAAGGCACCAGGAGTGGTTCTGAGTGAGGGATGTCCCACAATGGGACTGTGCTTTGACACTCTGTCACCTTTATCTCCCTCCACAGGCTCTCAGCAAATAACCTTTCAATTGCCAGGGCAATCAAAGATGTCAGGGGTGATTAAAAATGTGGCAGCTGGTGCTCTGTGTCTCCATGCAGCCACGTCCTTCAGATTTTCCTTGCTCCCATTTTCCAGTATTGAGTACCAGTCTCCAGCACTGTCTGAGCAAGCTGAGGGTGCTGAGCACCTATCTGCATTCAGCCCAGGCTCAGCACATCCCCCTGAGCTCCTTATTCCCATCCATCTGTCCATCCCTGCAATGCTGGGTGTCCTGTCCCTGGGCTGAGCTGGGAGCGTGTGGTCCTTGCACACTGTCTGGAGTATTGCTTACATATGGTATGTTTTCCATGCAAAATGGGTTTTTAAGAAATAAGGGTTTTTTAAATGGACTAAAAAATTTTTACCGGGGCATCTGGTATTGCAAATATTTGAAAACGCTGAATTTTTTTTCTTTCTTGGCAGTAAAAACAACCCAGCTTCTTGCCCACTGCAGTCCAAGAACTATTGAATATGTTTTAAAACAGATCGTTTGGGGGGCTTATATAACTTTTTATGGTTCTGAACAGAAGATACTTTTCTCCTTAGAACTGATTCAGAATCCTAAATTATGGTTGTTGATTTCTTGCCTTATGGGGAGCTACATGATTTACACCAGTTAAGAACATCAGAAAACTTCAAGAAAAGAGCTAACCAGAGGAAGATGAGCTTTTGTTTTCCTTCCCAGATATTCATATCCTTGTTGCAGGCTATGCCTGGTTTCACTCCATTGCTGTTGTGAAGTGTGAGATTTTATCCCATCCCCATTGCCCAGGTAGCTGGAGTCAGGCACTGCAGGGAGCAACTTGAAGGTTCCCTGAGCAATTTGAAGGGATCTGGGGGAATCCAAGCCCTGGGATGGGGTGAACCCAGATGCTGCAGCTGCTTCCATCTTTTTCCAGTTATTTTTTCCTGAGAATGACTATAAGGTCACAAGAGCCAGGGGTTTTTGTGTGGCTTTCTGACCTGCTGAATCATATTTCTTTTTTTTCCCTCATGCCTGTTGCACTCAGATATAGTTTTGACAGAAGCTGAAAGAACCTTCCTGGGCTGGAGGGAGGAATTAGACCTGCATCTCTTACATCTCAGCTGAGTGCCTTAACAACTGCCTATGGTACAGACAAGAAAAAAACCTACTGTTTTTTAAAAAACATATTAAAAAAATGGGGGGGGGGGAAGGTGATAATAATGGGAAAATAATTTTTAAAGATCAGCATTTTATCCTCAGTTGATCCTGTGCCTGCCTGCTGGAAAACCCTCTGTGTGTGACAGCTCCTTGTGCCCAAGTGGCAAAAAGTCTTGAGAAACTCCAAATACAGCTGAGATATTTGTGCACACAAAACCAGATGGGTTTTCAGCTTATTGTGTGCCTGGTCCTGGTGCTTGCCAGCGTGAAGGTGGCAGGAGTAAGGATTGAGGGATGTGGCTGGGAATGTCCCCAGAGACAGCTCATGCCTGGCCGTGCTCGTGGCCAGCACTGCAGCTGCCATGGCTGGGATGTGCTGATCCATAGACCCATCACCCCTCTGAGCCAGGGTGGGGTGGCTCAGGATCTAACAACGACCAGAAATCCAGCCCTGTGCAAGGCAGGGAAGGGATGGTGCTGGTGGAAGATCCAGCCTGGCTCCTGGGGTCTCAGCAGCCTTGGCACAGCCACAGCACCAAACCACATCCCTGGGCAGTGCTGCTCTGCAGGCTGGCCTCGTGCCCAGGTTGTGAAAGTGCTGTAAAAGCCAGGTATGTGGTTTTGGCCTTAATGTTTGTCCCATGGCATTTAAAAAAAAAAAAAAAAAAAAAAATCTGGGAAAGTGCAGAAGAATAAAGTCCTGAGACATTTGGTTTAATTAGATTTATTCAAGTGCAGCTGGGCTTGTCTCTGCCTGCTGCTGCTGTCAGGGTTTCTGTCACCCTCTCTGGCTTTGCATGTGCAGTTCCACAAGTATTACTCACATGTGGATCCATTCAGTGGCACTTTGGTCCAGTACAGCACAAGCTGGGCACTTACAGATGTCCATCATTCACTCTGACAAAGCCACTTCTCCCCCCAGCCTTGGTAAGCTATAGCTGGAGCACATCTCTGCAGAAGAGAAATTCACTCCTCGCTTTGAAGACAAAGTGCTGAGGCATCCGTGCATTCTTTCCTGACGTGTTCCAGTGGTTGGCTGCCCTCATTCCAAACCAGATGTCTCCTCTCTGATCTGAATGCTGCTGACTTCAGATTCCTGCCATTAGACCTTCTTCTGCCTGCTCCTGGTGGAAGTGAGGAGCTCCAGGTTGTTGGATACCCAGGCTGCCACTGCTACCCAAAGAGTCAGAGAGACCAACAGCATCATAAAACTCTTCAAACAAATTCCTTCTCTTTGTCTCTTGGCTACTTTGAATTAATAAATAATTGTCATCACCACTGAACCTGCAAACTCTAAATACAGAGTGAGAGCTGCTGGGTCCCCCCAGTGTGGAGCTGCTACAGCCAGAGTGTGTCTGTAGCTGCAGCCTCCCCCCATCCAAAGCCACCTGATGGAGGGTGAGAATGGAGGTTACACACAGCCTCCCACAAGAGACAGCCTTCAAGGAGGTGTTTTATGAGATTTTTCTACAGCTTGGACCCTCTGAGAAGCTTCCAGGTGCACTTTCCCATTGCTCCCTTGATTCCACGGCCACAGGGGTGTGCACGTGGGTGTAGGATGAGGGTGACAAGTAGCAGAGGGGTCTGCTAACCTGAGAAATCCTTCCTCTGTCTCAGTATTTCACCAGAGCCCAAATAAAAACTGCTAAATGTCACAAGAGAATCCCTGGATAATGCAAATAACAGCACCAGCAGAGAGCTGCAGCACTGCAGATTTCTCATGCAGGACATCCACAGGTGGTCACCACCCACCTATCCCAGGGGGGCTAAAATCTACCTAAAACCTTCCATCTGCCCTCCCCAGATACCCTCAGCTTCTGTCCTGCAGAACCACTAATTAATAACCCACCACTGGCATGGCATTTAAAGGGACACCATCACGTAATATCTGTTTTCAATCACAAATTTGGGAAGAATAAGGTTTTATATACCTTGAGGCCTCAGGAGGGCTGGAGTGGTGATGATGATGATCCTTTAAACAGCAGCAGATGTCAAGACCTGGAGGAATAATTTTTCTTCCAGAGGAGGAAGCAGTGGTGAAACAGAGATATCTTCATAGAGCAGAACCTGCCTTTTCTCCCATCGTGTTGGCTCTGTTGAGCCAAGGGAAGGGGAGAGCTCAGGGCATCCCTTCCCCCCACTGAGCAAACCTGAGGTGGCTGTGCCAGCTCTGAGGGACATCCCCAGCTCTGCAGCCACTAGAAGGGAACCATGGAACACCATGATCCTTGTTTTATCCGAGCATCTCTGCTCCAAGACACCTTCCCCCAGGACACAGCCTTGCCCAGGGCTTAGCAGAGCACACATGGGCACTTCCATGGCACTAGCACAGGACTTGGCTCAGGCTGAGTAGTTCAGTGGAGAAAAAACTCCTCAGAAATGCAATGCTGTTGCTCTCCAGCATGATCAAGACATTTTGAAGGGCACCTCAGTAGAAGGTCGATGCTTAAAATCTGATCCTGGCTTAGAGCAATTGGGCACTTGTGTCGTGCTGCTGGCCTGGCTCATCTTTGTCCCATGGCTCAAACTAGCCATGGTGCAGAGCTGTCCCCCTGTGCTTGCCCAGAGCTGGGGCTTCCTTGGCTCAGCAGAAGCAGCTCTGGGTATTTTCTGCAGGGCATTGCTGTAGATGGGTTTCATCAGCCTGGTTATCTCAAAGCTGGCAGAGCAGCTCAGCAGAAAGGCAAAGAAACCATATCACAGCCTGAGTTAACAACTCCTTTGGTCCCCAGGAAAAAGCCACCACTTTCACCTGGTGACAGAAGCAGGGCAGAGTGTGTGAGCTCAGAGCAAACAGAGGCAAAAAAAAAAAAAAAAAAAAAAAAAAAAAGACAAAAGTCAAAGCTTTGAGTTCCTTCAAGTAACCCTGGCTGGAATATCTGCTCCTGGAGCCCTGCAGGCTCTGCAGCTCTCTGTGGTGTCCCACAGCACCTTTCTGGTCCCAAGAAGTTTCCAACTCCTTGCTAGCAGGATCAGGGCACAGCCTGTGTTCCTCCCCCACCCTCACAGTCCTATAATCAAAATGCTTTTTGTTTTGCTTAATTTTGAGTATGTGACTCCAAACTTATCCTTCTGGGATTGGATTTCGAACCCAATTCCATGCTGGAAACCACTAATTTTCTTAGGACCATTTTCAATGTGGTAGAACTCTGCTTTTGGGCAAAGGAAAACTGCTTATTTCCACTATTTTTAATAAAAAATATTCAATAACAAATCAACAGATTTCATCCCCAGTGGCTCTCAACCCCAGATAGAGTTTCGACTCAAGTACAACACTAAAACTTGACCCTCTATTCAGCCTCAAACCCCAAACCTTTCCACAGGCTCTGGGTGGAAAGTTACTGACCCTGTATCTGAGCCAACTTTCAAAAACAAAAATAACTTTCCTGATGAAATTTTTGTAGGAAAAAAAAAAATGCACACGCGCGCACACGCACACACACGCACGCCATATATACCAGGAGGGATTAAATCCTCATGTTGCAAGAATTTAATTTAAAAAAGCTAAGACATTGTAGGAATGCAAAAATATCACCTCAGCCTGGTAACCTTTGGCTTAGGCATGCACTTCCACAGCTCACAAACGGGAATGTTTCCTCTCCAGCGCTGGGAGGACCGGTGCCACTCAGGAATGCCTGGCTGCAGCCCAGTTCCAAGAGGAAACCAGCAACCCTTTACTAGAGGGGCCTCTGTGGGATCCTGGAGGCAGCCTCTCATCCCATGGGCTTGTTTTAATTCCCACTTTCTCCACCATGTTCTGAGTGCCCCAATCCCAAAGGAGCTGCTAAGGAGGACCAAAGCAGGATCTTTGCAAAACGACGCAATGTCTTTCCCCCCTGAGAATCCAAATTATTATTTTCCTTTGTTCTTGGGAGGAAAAGCTCTATTTCCATCCCTACTCCAAGTCTAAGGTGTCAGCAGTAGATCTGTGCCTGCTGCTGTCACCTCACTGGTGTGAATGTCATCAGGAAGGACACACTGGTGTATCCAAATTCATTCCAGCCAGAAACATCCCTTGGGAAATACTCAGTACCTGCATAGGGGCAGGAATAAGTTCATTTCACACCAAGATTAAGCCTTTAACAGGGCCCTGTGCATTAGCAGAATTCCTGGCATGTCTGAGCCTCGTTTAAAAGGTGGATGGGAAAGTCTCTGCTGATCTCAAGTTAATCACAACAACCAAGGGACCGACCTGCAGGAAACAATCCTCCAGGTACTGACGTTACCCACATAAAGCCAGCAGTTCCTCAGGTTTATTGGCTGTGTTTTTCCCCCCAGCAGGCTTAATTTATGGTAATTACTAGGAACTATGGATTAAATTAATAAAAAGGAAATTATTAAGGTTTCCTGACCCAGAGGCCAAAGGTAAATAAAGAGAAGCAAACTGTTCAAGATGGAAACGCTTCCCTGCTGGTTTTGGGGCTAGCAGAGAAGTCTTGCAGTGCAGCAAGAGAGAGAATAGGATTTTGGGAAGGACTGTCTCATCTCAGATGCTGGGGAGGACCATCATGTTCACCAGTCTGGGGAGCCCTGAGCCATCAGGGCACAACTGCTCCCTGGCAGTGGAGTGAGCTGTGAACAGTGCAAAGAAAGCACAGATCTCTGTCAGATGGGAAGAGACTATAAAAATAATATAATACAGGAATCTAGCTTAATTCAAACTACACCAAAGTCCAGGGTCCTGCTCTACATCCAGCTCTGCCAGCTGATCAGGAGCAATTCTCTCCTGCCTGGTCTGAACACATTTACTACTGCTTATAATTCTTATATACATCTCATACTTTAAATTAGAATTTTGAATGTTATGCTGTTGTAGAAGCAGACCATTGGCATATGTCAGACCTGGCCTTGCCATTCCTGGGTATAAACATGGATTGTGCTCACCAGAGGCAGAGGGGATGGCTCCCACACTGCTTTCCCTGCAGATCAGAGCAGAACAAAGACATTATTACTGAGTTTTGCTTTCAGTAATAATCCTGGAGCTCATCAGCCTCTCCCCTACCAATGCTGTCCATATACTCACACAGTTCCTGCAATTAGCACTCCCAGCTTCTTTAGCTCAGTTTTCCATCCTGGGTCCAGAGTAAAATCTGTCCACAGCATAACCTGAAATTAATCTCATGCTCTGCAACCAGCTTTGGCCCCAAACAGACTCATCCAACTTGGCCAATTCCACAGCAAAAAGTTTTACAATTCTTAATATGACATATATCTAAAAAAAAAAAAAAAAAAAAAAAAAAAAAAAAAAAAAAAAAAAAAAAAAAAAAGTTCTTGATACAAAATTTACAAAGTTTAAAAGAATATCTGAAATCAACTCCCTCTTTGCATAGATGTGAATGCAGCCCACACCTGAACTTGTATTTAAACACGCCCTGACTTTTTTAAGAAAGAGCTACTACAAGCTTGAATCCTGAGAAAGGCAGTGAAATCCTCCTGGAAGCAGCTCTGGCAGGGCAGGCACGAAGCAGCACAACCAACATTTACAGTGGCCAATTGTTAGAGTGAAAACAAAGCTGCCAGATTGGATGTCACTGGGGAGGGATATCAGCGTCTGATCTCAGTCAGGACGGGACACGGGGGTACCTGGAGCCTTGTCAAACTCAATGCTCCTATGTAGTAGGTTGAATAACAGAACAATGTTTACATTTCCCCTTGTGCCCTAAGTAGTTTGGAAGCTGGACACCTGAAAAGCCTGAATGATTTTTAAAGCAGCCCCACTGTCAGGTCTTGATCACCAAGGCCTTGGCTGTTCCTTACTGGTATTCAAGAAAATAAAACCAGAAAAAACCCCAAAGAACCCCAAGTTATTTCTGCTTCTGAGCCTGGATATTCAGCACAAACAGTGCAAATGATGGAAAATGCAGAAAGTTGCTCCCACTGTGGGCACACCAGCCTCATGCAGCCACAGCAACCCTAAACACAACCATCCAGCTGGGGACCTGATGAATTTCACCCAAGAAAGAGTTTTCTTGATTTTCTTCCATAATAACATATTGAAACTTAATATGGAAAGTTCCTTACGTATATGAGCACAACAAAATGCAGTTCAGAGTAAAAAGTGTAAATTGAAGCACATAGGAAGCAAATGTCCTGCGTGCATTAGAGAGCAATAAATGCTGCATAACAAATGCACCAAAATAATAGAATTACAGAATATCTGGAGTTGGAAGAGATCCACAAGGATACTGGAGTCCAACTCTGGGCCCTTCACAGCACACCCTGTCCCAGAAATGAGATGGAAGTAGTAAAAGTCCAGTGGAAGAGGGCATGACTCCTCTGACCCCATTTTATCATTTTCCCTCACTGCTGCCCACTGCCACCTCCTTCCATCCTCTTAAGCTCCCAGCCCTCTGATCCTCACAGCCAGCCTGGATCCCAACACGCTTCAAAGACAAAATTGATAGTTTCAAAATTCAGCTTCATCAATCTCTTCTAAACTCATGTGCTCTCCAGAAAAGTGAGTCCAATCCAGCTTGAACTGGACCATTTCATCTCATCCTGGGCTCATATGATTGTCAGTCCATCAAACACTTCTTTGAAAACTGATTTCTTGCAGATGACCATGATTGCTATAAAACAGTATTTAAAAACATTTTAATATTTGAAAAGAACTTTCCTCTCCTCTTATATCAACCACATGTTTGAGAAAGGGCCTGGGGTTTACCACTGCTTGGTGAGAAAAATAGCAAAAGGAGAAAGGATAATGGGGTGATAATGACTGGGAATGTATGGATTGAATTTGGGCTCTATTTAAATACAAGAGGACAATTTGTGACTCGTTGGTGTAGGCAAGCACAGAGAAACATTTGTGGCTCAAGTGTGCATTTGAATATAGAAAAATATCTTGTGGCAAACTATATTTCACATAACACAGACAAACTCTGACCAAGTTGCCAGCTACTCACCCCAGCTCAAGCAGATGGGCTCTGTCTGACTGAGAATCCCTCTGGAGATTTCTTATTTGGGCACTAGTGCTGTAGGTTGGGAACCCTTTGCCAAGCAGAACCCACACCACTACAGACCACAGCCAAGAATAAATGAGAACTCTGCCTCCATCCTATGCCCCCAAACTCCTCCCTCTGTTTCACCTATTCCCAGGTGCTTGAACTTGGCAGTACTTAGTGAAAGAGCCAACACAAAGCTACACTTCAACCAGGAGCTTCAGCAGAATAATTTGAATTGTTGGCCTAGATGATGCAGTTGGAGTAGATGGCTGTAGGTCTCATTCAATTTAAAATATTCTACTCCACCCTACTCTGTTCTATCCTACTGAAGGAAACTGTAGAGAAACCAGGTCTGGCCCTACTTGGCTCAGGTCTGAAGGCTCAGGGTTTTCTGCTCTTTTTATGTTGCTGCATTTTAAGGAGTTTGGTGACAATACTTCAACTTCACTTGTAGTCACTGCCAGGCTTCCATGAGTCAGATTATTTTGATAAATTTGTCATGTGCTCTACTGGGGGCAGGGAAGTCAGGTTGAATTTCCCTATTAAAACTACTAAATAAAATTTCCTGAAAGTGAATTTTGACTTCAGGACTGCTGGTTTGTGAACCCCTTCACCTCATTTTAGAGCAGAGTCTCTTTGAGCTGGGTCTCAATAAGGACAGAATTTGTAAATCTCCATGAAAACTGAGGCATGTTGAAATAACCATATTTGAAAAGTCACTCTCCAGGCTGGACAGAGAAGCTGTGGCTGCCCCATCCCTGAAAAAAACCCTTCCCATGACAGGGAGTTGGAACAAGATGAAGTCCTTTCCAACCCAAAACATCCAATGAAAAATAAGAGTTAAAATATATCAGTGTCTGAAGAGCAAATAAAGAGACACACACAGAGCTGCTGCACCAGATCCTGATGGCTTTTGTGATTATTTATATTCACTTGTTCTTTTTCTCCCTGATCTGTCCCATTTATCTGAAAAAAAAGACACAGAGCAGGAAACAGAGAGTACAGTGAGGCTTATAAAAACATTCTTCCCTATTAAGCAACTGGGCTGATTTTCACAGTGTGAAAGATGAAGCAGATTGAACAAAACACTCACCTGTGCACCTCCATTCCTGACAGGAACCTTGTCTGCCTTTGTCACTGTAGCACATGAACACGAGGCCAAATGAAACACATGTTTACAGCTATAATGAGGATTAGCTTTGCACTAAAAAAGTTGAACTACAGTCAAAATTAGATGGTGACATGGGTATTTGCCAACAGCATTAAATGAGAAATAACAGAGTATGAGGTTTCTGGAATGAATAGAAAATGTATTGTTTAGAGACCTTTTTGGCCAAGTATCAACATATGCCAATACTTAAGACTTCTTGTTCTTATTTACTTACCCCAACAATAAAACAAACGTTGTTTTGTGCCAACAGCCTGATAGACTGGTCCTGTATCTTAAGAAGTAGAGATTGGATATTATTTCTCTCATATCAGCTTTAACCTACTAAAAAAAAAAAAAAAAAAAAAAAAGAAAAAGAAGCAAAGTAATTTAGTCCAGAGCAGAGGAAATAAGTGAAGGAGGTAATCTATTTTAATAACATATAGCATCAACACACATTAAGGAAATTCATAAAACAGAGGGAAAATAAAGCATTTGCCCATCTCAAAAGACCAGGCAGGGTTTGAAACTTCACCCAGCTCCAGGCAGAGATTATTGGTGAAGCCTCAACCACAGCAGGGATTGATCTTCACCCAGTGCTCCCATCAGCCTGAGCCCAGCAGGGAGGCAGCCACCCTCATTCCCATAAAAACAAGGCTAACTGAAGAATGAAAATCCCAGGAAATTCTCCTCAAAGCAGAGAATATTCAATGTATTTGCAGTTGAAACATCCAGACCCTTCCTGGCCCAACACTTCTCTCTGTGGTATTGCCCAGAGCCAGGCCACCCCTGTGCTCCCATCAAACCCACCCTGCAGTGTTCCCACCTGGGGCTGTGCCTCCCTAACTCTGCAGCTGGAACAGATGGAGACCCAGCTCACTCCATTTCAAGGCAGATATTGTCAGTAAAAACAACAGGAAATCCTTCACATTTTGGAACAATTTTTCCCCAAGCTTTTCACTTCACCCAGACAGATTTCTCAAGCTGATTTTCAGGTGGCATTTGGATGGGTGTGACATAATGTGGGTTTGTAAATGGTGGGGGGGACCCTGCTATTTAGACTAGAAAAAGTTCAGCTCTGTTACCAGTTTGGGGAAAATGGACAAAACTCTTGAGTTTTGCTGTCTTGTGTCCAATCTAGTGCTCTGAAAACTGCTTGTGTACTTAAAAAAATAAACCCCATCATATTTACCTGAGCTGCAGAGATGGACTCTTGAAGTTTTTGCAATACAATGCCCACAGCATCCACAGATGAATATAATGTGTTTATAGGGGTTCTATACATTCACCTCCTCCATGTCCTGCCATCCCTTAAAAACATAAATAAAGGTATTGATCACTTACCACCTGTGCTCTGGACTACCATCCTGCAAACGTTTTTGCTCTGGGAAAATGAAGAAACACGTGTTAGCATTAACTTTTCTGCCTTTTTTATACAGCTATAAACAGATCCATTGATTTCCCCCACCCCTCCCACTTTTTAATTTTGCAGAAATAAATGCTTTCCTGGACAGTCAGAGTTCATTACTGAGACAGAGCACAGCTCCCCTTGTCCTGCCCACAAGAATCAGAGAAACATTTAGGTTGGAGAAGATCATAGACTTTTTAAGGTTGGAAAAATTCTTTAAGGTTATCGAGTCTAACCATGGCCAAGGCCACATTAAGCCATGTCCTCAAGTGCCACATGCACACAGCTTTCAAACCCCTGCAGGATGGTGATTCCATCACTGCCCTGTTCCAATGCAGGACAACCCTTCTGGTGAAGAATATTTCCCTGATATCCAACCTAAACCTCTCCTGGTGAAACTTGAGGCCATTTCCTCTTGTCCTGTCCCTGTTCCCAGGGAGCAGAGCCTGATTCCTCCCCAGCTGTCCCCTCCTGGCAGGGAGTTGTGCAGAGCCACAAGGTCCCTCCTGAACCCCCTCTTCCCCAGGCTGAGCCCCTTTGCAGCTCCCTCAGCCCCTCCTGGGGCTCCAGCCCTTTCCCAGCTCTGTTCCCTGCCCTGGACATGCTCCAGCCCCTCCAGGTCTTTCTGGGCACAGTTAAGTGAGAGGTGAGACTGAGAAGAACCTGCTTTGTCCTCCAAGAGCTGCTCCCTCCCCCAGCCCCATCCTCCCCTTGCTCCACCTTGCAGCCTCCAGAAGCCCCCAGCTAATCCCACTGCATTCACATTGGGTCAGAGCACAAGCTTCCCAAAAATGTAATTGCCTGGAAAACCCAGGATTCCAGCAGCTGGGTCTCCAGGAGGGGTTTTCACACACCCTCTGGCTTTGCAGCAGGGGATGAGGAGGTGGGAGCAGCTCTCCTGCTCCTGGAGGAGCCCAGAGCAAATCTCACATCTGCACAGCCCGTGAGTCACCTCGGGGCCTGGGCAGTTTACTCTATAGATTAGTCAACAGAAACAAACACAAATCCCTAAGCATTAAAAAGCCTTTTTAGAAAAATAATTTTTAACTCACTCCCCAAAAAATTTGGCCACAGATCTCTAATTATAATTTTCTGGAGATTTAAAAAAAAAAAAATTTAATTGTGGTTTCTATAAACAAGAAGATAAATTACTACATGTAAATATTGCTTCTCAACAGTTACTAATGCCTCTCTGGGGGCTGTTTTTATTTTACTGAGACAGAGGAACTAAGTTGTAAAAGATTTTCTTTGTCCCTTTTGCTCGTCATGGAGAGATTTGAAAAGTTTTCTTGCATTCGCCACTGAATGCTTTCTAGCTGATGACTTTTGACAGCATTATTAAGTAAATTGAAGGGGAAGATTGATTTCCAAGATGATGCATTGTAAAGTCATGAGAAATAAAAGTGAAGCTTTTATTCCAGAAAGGAAGAGGCAGTGAATGCAAGGAAGACACTAAGACAGACACTGTACCACCCACCAGTTCCCCTTCTAAAGCTTCCAAGCTGACTGGAAGTCAGAGCAATAATGAGAAAATGTTAAGAGTGCTGGGGTTTGGGTTTAGATGAGCAACACGATGTGTGTGAGCATCCCTGAGGCTGATCCAGCCTGTGTGAGCTCCTTGGATCCAGCCCGTGGCTCCAAGATTTACAAGGGCACGCTGAGGATCATATATTTACAGCTTCTCACTGTGTTAAAAAATGCCCTGAGAGCATCATCTCTTCCCATATTGCCCTGTTACAGCTGTGAAATATCAGTCAAGGACTGGATGGATGAGAAAATGGAAAGCAGCAGGAGAGCAGCCCTGACCAAACCTCCCCTGGACCAGCAGAGTGAGGCTGTGCAGCTGCAGTCACACCTTACAGAGTTTGACCTCTCCTTGTTAGAGAGAGAAAAAGCCACTGAAAAAGGGCAAATCATGATCCAAGGGTGTCACCTGGATCTGAATATATTCCAGTTGTGCTGCTACAGCTGCAGTGCCACTGCCAATCCTGACTCCTCTGGCCAGGCACTGCAGGGAAGTTTCTGTGCCACACAGGGTTGGTGGCCAATCTCCTGAGTGCAGCTGAGATGCAGGGACCAGGTACCCCCTGAGCATCCCCTGCTCTGTGTGTGAGGCAGCCTGAGGAACTGCCCTCACCTCAAAATAACCAAATAAACCCATCCCAATTGATGAGAAACTTCCACTGTTTGTTTGTTTGGTTTTTTTTTAGTGCCAGATCAGCTCCCTGATTGTGACCCTAGTGCCAGGTACAACTGAGGAACAGAGGCTGTAGCCTGGGAGCAGGAGGGGGCAGGGAGAAAAAGGATGCATGAGAAGCTCAAACTGCCACCAAACTGGACAAGAAACAGCAGCCAAGGCACAGGACCTGGAGCAGGAGCTCTGTGAGGGAAAGGGCACCCTGGGGGCTTTAGATGGGGACATTTGTAAAACCCAAAACTTCTTGAGCAGGGAAAACATAGAACCTTTGGGAGAGTGACCACATGAGGGCGGGGAGGTGCTCACCCACAGAAACCCATCCATGGAGCCCTGACATTGTCATGAAGCAGGTCAGAGAAAGGGATTTTGTCTTTCAAACCAGTGACATTTTGCATTTGGCTCTTAGGCAAAGGCTTCAGCTCTACTGCCTTTCCAGGAGCTTGCCTGGCCCAGAGAAGGGATGGGGCTGACAGGGAACCTCCTGTAGCTGTGTTCCAGGCAGAGCCCCAGCCCCGAGCTGTCCTGCTCCAGCAGCCCCTGGTGAGCTGAGCACTCCCAGACAGACACAGGAGATGTGGGTCCCACCCAAAACTGCTTCCAGCTCCAGCTGGGCAGAGGCAGGGAGAGCACACCCCAGGATCCAGCCATGTGAGCCATGCACTCACAGACATGTCCCAGCAACAGAGCCCAGAAACTGCTCCCCAGTCACTCATCTGAGGCCAGTCCTCATGGTTTCCATAGGCATAGGGGAGAGGTGGGTGTCTTGCTTGGTTTCATAACAGCGCTGCACACTGATGTGCAATAAATAAAGATGAAATGGAAATAATCCAACCCATTCCTCTTTGAGCACAGTTCAAGGAAAATATTGCAGCTAGAGACCATAAGCAGACCCAATAAATTTGTTCACCCCCCCACCCCATTCCCCTTTTGTTATTAGGGTGTGACTAAGGCTTTGCAGCATCAACTTTAGGTCTTAATTAGAGATTCTTGCTGTGAGCTCAAGGGACATTTTAAAATCACATTTAAAATATCATAGGAAGTTGCAGCAGGCACTCAAACACAATGCAAACCTGTGAATTGGGATGGCTGAAACACACAGTCATGGTCCCAGGACTTTTCCTTTATCATAAACCACAGATTCCTCAGGTGATGTTGATATTGTACTAAGAGAAGGCAGAGGGGACTTCTTGTACTGCACCCAGCTGTCCTCAAATATTCATATCCAGAGGACAGCTTGATTTTCTTGAGTCAAAACTGGAGAAAGTGGGGCTGTATTACAAGGAAGAACTTATTGCCTGGGCTGCTGCTTAAGACATCATTGTCTGACTGTGCTTTCTGCCCTGCACTCGCTTCAGACGACTGAACTTGACCTATCCACCCATCATAAATTAAATTCTTTGATCTCATCTGTAACAACACAGAGCCCTAATAACAATAGATCAAACCCTGGCAGGGACAATATGCTTATTCTTTACCAACTAAATTTTAATTAGTAAACAGGGCAGGGTAAGAATCCACCTTTGCAGAACAAAAAGGGAAAGAAAAAGCATTTTGTACTTGAAAGAAATCGCTGATAAAGAGCAGAGACATCTTTCAGAGCTGTACATCCTTGTTCTGTTCATCTGAAAAACCACATCATTCCCAAACCATTAAGCCCAGGATGAATTTCACATTGTAAGAAATCACTGTGAAAGCAAACATCAAAAGGGGCTGGGGAGGAGGAAGCAGATCAGGTGGGAGAGCAGTGGCACGATGCCTTTAATCCACTGTTCACACAGACCCATCCTGGTCATCAAACACCCACACAGTGTTTGGGCTGCCTGGTGCTCGTGGCTGGGACAGTGGAGGCTGTGGCTGAGCCAGGCTCCCACAGCTCCCAGGGCTGCTCAGTGTTTGCAGAGCAGCCAGAACAACCACACAGCATCCCAGTTCCTGTTTGCACAGGGTGGATTTATCACCACTGGGATCGTCCTGGGCTCCCCTTTACACCAAATAACTTGGGCTGGCTCCCAATGTCCAGGTGAGCTTGTGTGCCCTCAGCAGCCTGGCTCCTTCCAGGCTGACATAAATACTTAATCCAAGTGTTCCTGTCAGCAGTGGCACTTGTTGAGGCAGGGATTTTCTGTGGTTGTGCATCTCAGATCACTTTATGCCAAAGTAGAAGCAAATCCTAAATAAATCTTCTTTTGCTGGAGCACCCACAATGTTCCCTGTCTGTGTGGAGTCTCACAGTTTGGTGGGATGGCACATGGACCTCTCACCTCACCCAGCCCAGGGCTCTCACAACACCAGCAGGTATTTTGCAGGAGGTGCAGAAAGTCTCAGAAGGGGAAAAGAACAGGGACTGGTGGAGACTCCATGCTCCTTTCCTTGGGAAAGCAGGCAAAACCCCCAGCATGGCTGATTAAACCTGCCTGGCACAGGAAGAAGACAGCAACTCATCCCATTTCTGTGGTGTTATCACATCCCAGGCAAAAAAATCCAGACCACTCACCAGAACCAAGCCCATGATCAGGGACACTTCACCAAACCTCCCTGAGCATCAAACTCCCTGAGCTTAACCTCTCTAATTGCCTCTTGTGCCAGCAATGCCCTCACTGGGGCTTGGAGATACCACCACACCCCCTGGGCTCTCCAACAGGTTTGATTTGACACCAAATTCCTGCTGAGCCAAGATGCTGGGATTTTATTGGCTGGTTGTAAACAGCTACTACCTTAAAAAAACCCCAAACAATCAAATTTTAATCAATAATTCAATTTTAAAAAGAAACTTCCAGGCAGTAAACAAATAAGCCAGCTCCAGACACTTTTTTTCCAGCTGGTTGTCAGCATTTTAAAGCTATTTTACTAATTGGTTGTCCCAAAACTTCCCATGATTTGTTTACCACTGAAATGCAGCCCCTCTGCAGAGCAAGGCTGTGGGAAAGGGAAAGAAAAATCTGGGTTTTAGCTGAAGTCACAGGATGAGTTTCATGTAGGAAAAAATCTTAATAAGCCAAGTGGAATTCAGGCTGGACTCTGGGGCAAGCACTGGGGCTTTTATCAGAAGCCAAGTGACCCTCTGTGGCTGCAGGCAGGTGAGCTGGCCCTGCTTTTATGTCCAAGACAGGACACAAAGTGTGACACCCAGAGGTTCCCCCTCTGCCACATCTGAAGTGGGATGGAATCAGTGCCCAGCCAGGCCCCAGGTACAGTTCCTAAACCAAAACATTGAGATTTTCTTTCCATGTTTCAATACCCACACTGGAATAGATATTTCACTTTTACACCATGGACTGTGCACAAACCAACAACAAATTTCATTAAGAGGAGAAAGAGAACTGAGAAAATGACCATGATGTTTCTTTAGGTAAGTTTTGAATTGCTTCCACAGACATTAAAAAATAAGCAAATATGGTAAATTTTCCCCACTGGAGCCTCCATGAGCACTTGGACAGGGTGAAAACCTGCCCAGCCCAAATCAAGTGAAGGAATAAAAGTTTGTGTGGCACAAGTACCTACAGATAAGCTTTGGACACAGAAAGCACAAACCCCTTCCAGTTGTGCAAGAATGACCCAAAACTAAACAAAAATCCAGCCAGGGCATGGGCAGGACCCAACCTTTGGTTTGATCACAACTGGAAGGATAAAAAGGAGGAATCCATCACCCTGTGGATTTTCAGAGCATGGTCACAGCTCACATCCATCAGCTGCTGGTGCTGAGTGACCACAGCGTGAGCCAGGCTTTATCTTTTGAAGATAATTATTAGCTGTGGCTGCTGGGCAGTTTTGAGAAGCAGCTCAGGACATTGGGAAGGAGAGGGGCTGGTTCTCCTCCCGTGGGTTCCAGCCCATCCTGCTCCCCAGGGCCATGTCAGACCCTCCTGCACTCCCACCACTCACAGCCTCCTGTGTTGTGTGTGGTCCAGAGTTGGGTCGTGCAACCAGCCAGAGCCCCCAGCTCCACTTCCAGCTCACATCACTCTAACAACCCCTCAGCTGGCCTGAGAAATTCCCAAACATCTCTTTCTGCAAACAAGGAGTTGGATTTCTTTTGTCTTGCAATCAGGGGAGACAAATTCTCCCCTTAACCACAGTTTAATTTATTCCTTTTGGTTGTTACTGCCTCCACCTAGTGTAGCTGTCTAGACTGGGGTTGGTGGTGGTTTGCTTTCTTTTTTTCCTCTTTAGTTGGGGATTTTTGGAAGCTGCCTTTGCCTCTTTCTGAAACAAGTTTATTTTTAGTGTCACTTTTTCCATTGGCAAGATGCTATGGCTGAGGGAGCTGCTCTCGAAGGAGCTGAGCTGCCTTGAGTGTGAAAATGAAAAAAGCTGCCTGGTTGGAGGGCAGGAGCAGCAGGAAGCAGCCAAGGTGACACAGAGAGGAGGGTCCATGTGTCAGTGGGAAGAGCACACACATCCCCTCCAAACCCCAAACTGCTCAACCCAGGAGGGTCATGGCCCCTCCTGGCATCCCTGGGCTGATCTCCCCTTGGAAGGAGCTCCACGTGCAGGGTGCCAGCAGGATCACACCTGCCCAAGCCATGGTACTCTCCACTCCTCTCCTGTTGGCTTCCAAGGACAGGTGAACACTGCTCAAGGAGCCTCCTGAGAGCTTTAAACCACAGGTAACCTTGACACAGGATCCTTCCCCCAGCACTGAATGGCTCCCAGGTGATTTCTCAGGAAAGGGGATCACAGGCACAGGGGGTGCTTTGGTTTTTGCTTGGCTCTTTACTGCCCTGCAGCCTCCTGGCTGCCTTCTAGCTGTGCTGGCCTTGCCTGCTCCTGCTCTTTCAGATCCATGTTTATCCCACTTTTCCTCAGAAACACACACTCCTCTGATTTTCCCACGATTTTGCTGGGGGGTGTTTTCAGAGGGCTGGGGAGGGGGTGGCAGTGTTCAGCCCTTAGTCCCCTCCTCACCTGCAGGGTTTAATCCCACTGCAGTGATCCTCTCCTAAATTACCACTAGTTTACTACCTTGCAAAGAGGAAGGGTGTAAAAATCCAACACTTCTTTTTTTATTTTATTTTTTATTGTTTATTGTTTTTTTTTTTTTTATTTAAAAGGAAGAGGTGGACTTGAAATAATTGGATAAAGATAAGACTGGACTCTCATTTTTCCAGTGCCAGTTTTCAGCATTCACAGCACCCATTCCAAAGATTTCCTGACACCAGCCCAGCTTCACTGAGCTCAACACACCCCAAACACAGCAATACCAAGAGGCCAGAAGGAATGAAAGTAATATATTTTCAGGCAAACCCTGCAGGGTTGCAGGGTGGGAGGGAAGAGGTGGGGGAGGGCATTAAAACACACACAAAACCCCAGAATTAAGCAAGCGAGACCATTCCAGTTGAGCTGTTCAGCCATTGTCTTACAACAACCTTAAACCCAATTGCTTCTTTTTAATGAGGTATTTTCTTCCTCTTAACCACCCAAATCTAATCCATGATGTTAGTCCAACTCAGAGAATTTAAAATCAGAACATTGGGGCCTTTCTTAATCCTCTTAACTTGCCAAAGGTTTTCTGATCACACACCTCTTCCTTCCTACTTAGGATTTTTTTTTCCCACCACCCTTTGTCTTCTGTTTACAGCTGTGAAAAATTAGAATCCAGGCACCAAAATCTCTACATAACAAATGAGCATTTAGAGATGGTTTGCATGTTTCATTGAAAGACACCAGGCATGTTTTCTTAATTATTTCATCAAACCATATCTTACCTGGCCTCAGATACTCAGCATTTCTTGGAGGACATTCTTTAATCCATAGTCTTTCATTCTAAAGAATAATTATCTTCAAAAAATAAACCCTGGCTCATGCTGTGGTCACTCAGTACCTTTCACATGGTGTGGTAGGTCAATAAATCTGGGACTGGATCTTGTGAAATCTGGGAATCCATCTCTTCCAGGTTCTCCTGAGTCCCAGTGTCCCAGGGGAGGATGCAGGGCTCCATCACTGCTGTGGTCTGGTCACCCCGTGGTGATGTCAGGATTTCTCAGATGAGGAAGCTGGGAAAGCTGTGATCCAGCACTGATTGATTTCAGAGCTCATAACCAGCGTTGTACAAATACACCTGACATCTGCCATCCCTCAAACTGGCTCTCCCACCATCATGGCTAAACTGGCCCAGCAGCCTGGCTCCACTGGGGACCCAAAGGACACCCTGTGACAAGCAGCCACCCTGGGGTGCAAACTGCACATCAGGAGGCACTTGTCATCCTTCATGAAGTTTAATGACCAGTGAGGGCAGCAGGTGTCCTCAGTGATTTTCCAAGCCCAGCCACTTCCAGATTCCCCTTTGAGCTGCGCAGTGCTAGAGCTGCTGGCTGAGCCCTGGCTCATTCCTCTGTTAGACTGCACTGAGCTCAGCAGGCTCATCAGCCCTTCCATCACACCAGGAGCACCTGGCAGGGCTGAAGGGCCTGGGAGGAGCTGGAAGGTGCTGAGCAATGCAGGAGCCATGAGCAATCAATTGTCCAAGGGACAGTCCCCAGCACGTCCCAGTCCAAATCAGGTTTCAAAACAAAAACAACCAGAGACTTCTTCCCTGCCCCTCACTGCATCTGGTGGGTTTTACTGAGTGGGCCACTGAGTGAGATCAGCTAGGAGCCAAGCAAAGGGCTTGAACCAGAACACGACCTGGCACCTATCCCAAGTTCCTTTTGAGTTTGGTTAGCATTCCCCACCCATCATTTTTCATGTGCATGTGCCACATCACTTCCTGGTTCTGATTTGCCTGCTATTTGCCCCACGGGTAGGGTGTTACCCATCGAGGCTCAAAAACCAGCAAGCAACCCCTCCTCCCCCTCCTCATAAACCCCACACCCATCTCTGAGGGATCCAAGCATCCCTAGCAGGAAGGAGTCCAAGAATTCTTTATGCACATAAGAATGTCCCCTTGCCACATCATAATCCTGTTTGCTACCAGTGCCACACACTGATGGTCTAGGTCAAACTCCAGATGTTAATAAACCTCACTAACAACTGCTCAGAGAAAATGCAGATAATTGGTCTCATACCTGCTATTAGAAGAAAAAAAAAAAAAAGAAACCAATCAACAAAATACATGACAAAAAGAAAAGTGCTATAAAAAATGCATCTTGGTTGCTTTTAACATTCTTTTCTAAAAGCTAATTTTAGCTCTATGGCTGGAGCTTACAGGCAGCTGCGCATCTGGTGTGATCTGCCAACCTCTGTGTGTCCAGCCCACTGCACTCCTGGTCTCCTGTGCTGAAAGTAAAGCTTTGGGATGCAAAACCACAAAACACAGAGAGTTAATTAATGGGAGATCCAAGATGTTTCCCTGTGCTCCCTCAGCTTTGGACAGAGTTGGATGTTGATGGCCTTGCTGCAGTCAGGTGCTGACTGTAAAACAACTCCTCCTGTTGCTGTTGCCTGGGTTGCTGGGTTATAAAAGCATTAGTACTTGGCTTGTTGTCACAGTTTTTTTCACTGCCTTTGCTACTGCTGTGAGCTTCACAAATGTGCTATACTTGGAAGAATCCATGAGCACCAGGCAGAGATGGGGCCTGGGATGCTCACAGTGCTATCTGTAGGTGCCTTTCTGCTGCCTTTGAATCCCCGTCATTACCATATATGCCCTGCAAAAATGGTTTCCATGCAGATGTTTATATTTTGCCCTTGGGTTGGCTGGGGTTCTGAGAGGATCAGATATGGCCAAATTCTGCTGCTGGTGCAGATAAAGCAAATCCCCAAAAGATAAGTGAGGTGAACTCTCTGCACAGAGTCACAGGAATTACACACCAAGGAAGAGTTTCCCAATTAATCAGGAGTCAGAATTGAACTCCACTCTGACCTCAGCAGATGACATTATTGATCAGTGTTATTTCCCAGGGTATTCCAGTCCTTGCTCCCTTCCATCCACAAGAGCTTCATGTTATTGGTTTTCAGGAATGTGCTGTTTGTCAGACTTGCTGGTTCCTCACACACACTATATTAACACACAGCACAGTCCTGCTGGCTCAGAACACAGGCTAACTGCTCTTAGGTGGAAATCATCACATTCAAATACCTGAACCACAGCATCCTCTTCTCTCCAGCTCCTGGCTTCCACAGTGAGCAGAACAATTCTGCCCAGGGAGAGTCTTTTGTCAGTGGGGATTTCACTGAGCACTTGAATGTGCAGTGAGCAGGTCACAGCACATCCAGCTTTGCTGATCTTGCTCAGTGTATCCGCACAATGATCCAAAATTGCCACTAGCCTTTTCTGGAGATATTTTTTAAACCTCTTCAGGGTGGATATGGGAGCTCTGGAGAAGTGCTCCTGCAAGTTGTTTATCTTTGTCAGCCCAGGGAAGGCAGCTGAGACTGAATTTGTGAAGCTTCACACACACCCTGGGCTCTGAGCAACATCCAGGCCTTCTCTACCTGCCACCACCTCATTTGCTTTATGTCCCTGTCTCCCATGGATATATCCATGGTATATATGGATATATACACATTACATGGACATACACAGTGAGCACTCAATGGGACAAGGCTGCCCTGCTCTGACACTTTGTCCTGATATCCCCTACAACAAAAAACATCCATAGGAGTCCACCTTGTGCCTTTCAATCCATCCTGATAAACTTTCCTGTTACATTCTGGGCTTTAACAGACAAAGCTGTGAGCAGCAGTTATGTACAGGGAGGAAATTTATAAAATGTTCAAAACTTTACAAGGAGAGCACATCTTTAAAAAAAAAAACCAGGAGCACAAACTGAGTTGTGCCAGAATCTGTTTGTTCATGAAAGCAACATGGTCTCTGCAGGGCTTTGAGCTGGTGAGAAAGGAACAGCTTGGAGGTGAGGATGGTGCTCATCCCCTGTGCACACACTGCAGGCATCAGGACTTCCTATATTCCATATTTTATTTTAGTGTGTGTACATGGCCTGTTTAGGGGAAGCAGGCTCACCCTAAAGAGGACAGTGAGATGCTGGAGCAGGCAATAACTCCATTTAGGAGGAGAAAGGAGGCAGCTGGAGAAGAGGGGAGCGGATGTGTGAAACCCTGAATGCTGCAGTTGTTACCCCAGCATTCTTCAGCAATTGCCGTGGTCTCTATAATGTGGGTAGTTTGGAGCAGTTATGCAGTAAATATTTTTCCCCAAGTACTTTTCATGCTCGAGTTTTAGGCTTTCAGAGGGATTTTTTTTCTTTAATTTTTTTTTTTTTTTGAAGAAAGATCAATGAGTTAATGAAAAAAGTCTGAGATGCAAGAGCGAGGCTATCGCTTCAAGAGTGCTTCCAGATTTACATAAATAACATTCCTGCTGCATAAACATCTTGGCAAAGGCAGAGCATCTAACCCCCCTCCTACTCTATTGGCCTCCACTAAATTCTGCAGAATATTAAAACCCCTTGATGGTAACGTGTTCTCGGCCAGAAACAAATCATTAGTTTGGATGAGGGCATCAAACTGCATCTGCTCTGTTCCCTGAAGTTCCAAGTGCAAGAGATTTAGGAGGGAGGGGAGAGGATTTCTTTGATAGAAGGATTTAGAAAAATGGCAATTGATAGAATTTTTAAGCAGATACAGAGATGAGGGGATGCATCTTTCCCAGAGACACATGGGAATGGTCTGGAGTAATTAAACCTGGAGATGGGCTCAAGCTGTGCAGTTTGGAGGTGGATCTGAACACTCAGGAGCTTTTGTTCTGCCCACTGCACATGGCTGAGATGGTCCATTGATCAACTTTATCAAGTGCCAGGAAGGGGTAAATCCAGGCTCATCTCTAAGTGAAGGAGGGGGGAAAACATGGAAGAGGGGAGCTGTGGAGTACTGCAGGGGAGGGGCTGTACCTGCCTGGCAGGGAGCTGCAGTGAGGGAGGGTCTCTCCATGCTGCAGGGACATCTCCTGGGCCTGGATGTTGCCCTCATTGCCAAAACTCCCTGGGGAAGGCAGAGAAGAGGGATGGCACAGATGAAGCAAGTTTTTAATTCACCTTTGAGTTTTCTCACACAGAATGAATTATTTTGGCATCAGTTTCTGCACTTCCAAGAAAGCACCACAAAGCCAGAGCAGCTCCTACCCACCAGGGCAGCAGGAGATTGATTCCACCAGAGGAACTCTCTTTTACCAGCAACAGTATTGAAAATTAGGGAGAGTTGAGGCACTTTCTCTCTTTGCAATCCATCTGTCTCTCATGCTTTCTCCCTCCAGAAAGAACCAGCTTTCTGCCTCCTCAGAGGTTCTCCTTTCAGCCCACAAGAACATCCTGCATGGACCTGCAGGGACAAATGACTTCTTGAAACAAACTGGTCTTAATCAAACCTAATCTCTCATGACAGGGCAGAGCAGCCTGGACATCCATTAGACCTAGCACAGCTACTCCAAGCAGTGCTGTTATGTCAAAATTATGCAACCTAGGCTTTGATAGGCTTTGGGGATTTTCCCAGTGGCTCCTCATGAGCCCATTGGTGCCCCTCACATTTCAGTGACCACAATATTAACATTAAATGTATTTCCTTTCCCACAGCTGGATGCTGTCCCATCTGTTCTGAGACAGCCAAAGTGTCAAGTAAGCCAGGCAAGGCAGACAATTTTTCATGCAAATCTGTTGACTTTAGGATTTTTAAATATATGTCTTTTTAATAACCCACAGATTATCTCACTAAAAAAATGGGTCATTTGCAAGAGTTCCTCCAGCAGTCCTTGACATTGTTAGCCAACATTTACATATATTATCCTCAGAAGAAAACCTGGCAAAAGGACAGAGAGGAATGCCATGTACAGTCACTCTAATGGTTTAGCCTGGGATGTTGTATCCAACAGTACTCAGCCTGGATGCTCCAGAGGGATGCACAGAACCCCCTAAACCACTGCACCTTCCAACCACTCTCCAGCTGTGCAGCACAGGTGGAAAGGAGAAAAAACAGATTTAAAGTATTGCTCCAGCCCCAGGCAGGGGGATCAGGATTAGTCAGAAACTTGGCCTCCCTCCCTGGCACCTTCAGCACCCCTGTGCCCCCTGGGCCAGGCTGGGCAAAACCAGACCCCTCCAAGAGCCCTGCATGGCCAGGAGGCAGCAGCACCCACAGAGCCAGGTCTCAAACAGATTTGCACAAAGCCAAGGAAATAACCTGTTAAATCAACCCATGTCAGAGGTGATCAGCTCAGTTCAAGCACAGAGCTCACAATGGGTTTGGTTCCAAAACCTGCCCAGAGCAGGAGCAGCCTCTGCTCAGCACACACTGACTCGTGCTCATCCCAGCTCTTGGAGCAGGGCAGGGATGTGAGCAAATGGAGTGACCTGAGCCATGAAACACCACACCAGAGACACAGGAGAACCTTTCTCACCTCTGGTTTTCAAACCATCTTTTAAATCCCTTTTGCTTTTTAATGAGATGCTTCACAATAAAACAGACTGGAGGAAGCAGCTGGCAAATCATCCTGTGATGAAAGCCAAGGATGTTAAGTGCCTTCCTGCCTTACTTCATATGACAAATTTGCCATCAGTCCCCCACCTGGCAGGAGAGGATACCCAGAGGAGTAAGACACCTGGTCTTACCTGGAGTCTGGGGAAGGACCAAACCAAGAAGCAACAGAAGAAACTAAACCTATCCCAGACCTACACATACATCTCATTTTTTTAAAACTCAGGTGGATATTTGACTTACCCATGTGCAGGTCATTTCTCCATATTTGAGGTGTGATTTATCAGGGTTTGGAATAACTCTGGGAACCTCACACAGCCAGGACAGCAGGACACCACTGGATTAACAGGAGGGAAAGGGAATTTCTGCATTGAGGACCTCTAACTCTTCTAGCAGCTTCTGCTGGGGATGCTCTGCAATCACAGAGAAGGTGTTTGCCATTTTAGCACCAAAATTGCCATGGAAGAGGCAGTCATGGGCACTATGTGGAGACACAAAGCATCATGCAGATTCAAGGTTCTGTCTTACAAAGCAGGCCATTGCCCTTTCCCTAACACACATTTTACCTGGGAATGGAGAAACCACAGGTCTCTGGAATTATTGGGAACTTTCCCACTTCCTCCAATTCCCCCCTTAAAAGAAAAAAAAATGTAAAATCCAGCTTGTTTTCTGAAACTCTGCTTTAAAGAGCTGAGTTCCTAGACACAGAGTGTGTGATGCAGAACAGCTGACTTGATGTCAGGCTGTTATTGGAAACAGCCATTGCTGAGCTGGGATTTCATGGGATGCACCTCGTTCAGAGCCTGGGCAGAGGCACCACGAGCGTGGGTCCATCCACTCAGCCTGGCCAAGACAGAGAGAGGAGTTTGCTGCCTCTCAGTGCCTGGGGCAGATCCTGACTCAGAGATTCCTCCACGTTATTTTCCATGGGAGGAAGCAGCAGTTATTTTGCAGAGGGTCTGAACAGATGAGATGCCAGCTTCTTGCTGGTAAATACCACTTCCAACCTCACTCACAGGCTCCAACAGATGTTTCTGCTTTTCAGAGTAATGGAAATTTTATGGACCATTTTCTCCTCCTTCTCCTGTTCCCTGGCATGGAGCAGCAGATCCAAAATGCCCTGGGAAACACAGTGGTCTCCTCCTAAGGCTCACTTCAGAGCAGTGTCTCCAGCAGACCAGGGAGGCAGAGCCCAGCCCCTCAGTTGTGGGTTGGGTTCCTCTGCAGAGCCAGACACCATCTGCCACCAGGCAGCTGCACAAAGGCTCCACTGTCCACCAGCTTTCACTGGAGAAGCTCAAAATCCTCCTGAAGGATGAGCTGCTGGCCCCCAAGCTGGGTGGAGAGCCCAGGGGTATGCACAAAAGTGGGTTAAAAAGATTTGGGAGCTGTGCTATTATTTTTGTGCCCTTGTGTTGGTCATCATTTGTTACAGCTGGAGAAACTGAGGCAGGAGAAGTCATTCACTGAATCAGAGCAGAGCTGGGATTGATTCCACATGTACAAGGTACCAGTGTGCTCATCACAAGACAGCACTTCCCAAAAACACAGAGTGGTGGGACAGAGAGAGGAAAAACCTTTCCCAGTGCAGACAAAGTGTGGGATAAAAGGGTCTGATGTGCATCCTGAGAATCCACATTTTCCCTTGCCTCCCTCTCATGTCCCTGGGCTCAGCCAACTGTGTGAGAATCCAGCATCCCCCCAGATTGCTCAAATAAACCATGTGTTGCAATGCTCCTTAAGAAAAAAACAAAAAAGAAACTTGGGGAATCCCATTGACTCACAGCTATATTAATTATTATTTTTTTTAAGGGCCCAGGACTTAGTGAATGAGAATATTATCCCATGGGGATTGAGAATACAATGGAAACAGGAAACTTTTAAAAAGCATTTCTGTGGAGATAGTATCTCAGTGCTGTAGGACACAGGATTTACTTAATTGCAGCCAAGGAAGTTTTAGATTACTCTCTGCAATGTCTGCACCAACGTCTCAGCTATCACAGGGAAGGCTCCTTGCATGGCTGTTTGCTTAAGATATGTGCCTTGCCCTGAACACGTTCACTGGAGGGGATTTGGTGATAATGCAAGAGGGTTTGGAGCACTTCAAAGCCTTAAATGAGATTCAGGGCATCCCAGCCCATGATAAAGAATATGAAATTGCTTTTCTAGCAGATGACATCCTGCTTTCTCTCAGTGAAACACAAGCCTCTATTCAATGCCTTGGAGAAGTTTGAGAGGTTAACTATCCTGTTTTGGGTTCTTTTTGTGTGCATAAATATAACCAAGACAGGGGCAATGCCTCCAGGCACCTCCCCAGCAAAATCCCTCTTAATTTTCCATGCCAATAGTCCCTAGAAGGATTCAAATCTATAAGAAGCCAAATCTCTCTTCACTTAAATAAACTTATAACAGTAAGTCTCCAACCCTTTTATGTGACACACATCATGATTTTCAGAGATGGTCTAACTCCCCATTATCTCTGCTTGATTAGGTCCACTTAATGAAAATGGCCATCCTCTTGAGCACTTCATTTTCTGCAGGGGCCCTCAGTACTTGAACCTTTAACAACACTTGAACCTAATCTCACACCCCATTCCTCAAAAAAAAAAACCCTAAGAAACAAAAACACAAAAAACAAAAAAACCCCACAAACCCAAAAACAAAAAAGAAAAGAAAACTAAGTAGAATACTCAGCACTCCAAGTCACTCATACTGTAGGAATGATGGAAACTCATTCACTCAAGTTTCTGTCCTGTGTTCCCAGTTTTTCTCCTTAAATTTCATCTTCCTGCTCCTGTTGCCCTGGGGTTCTCATGGCTGGGTCACTGCAGTCTCCTGAGGGCTCTCTGTGAGCCATCCCCAGCATTCCCAAGCTGATGGGCATGTGAAAGTCCAGGCACCAATCTGGGATAACTCCAGCTCCTCCAACCTTGTCTGTGATGGAAACACCAAATTTGGGTTCCCTTTGTTCACCCACTTGCCAATTCTACTGAAATCTGCTGAGGGTCCAGACTGGAAGCTAACCCTTCACACATTGTTGGACTTGATTTGGTGTGTCCAAATGTCTTGGGAGAACAGATGGATGGAAACAAACCCATTTGATATTGGGTTTATTTTAAGGGAGAACTCAGATTGTCCCTCAGTCCTGCACTGGAACCATCATGTTCCATGTTTTATGCTCCAGCCATGTGGCCCCAGGGAGATCAGGTCCATAGGGTCATCCTGCTGGTGTCCTGGCAAATGGACAATATGGAAAGAATAACCAGGTCTCTCTATGCCAGGGGTTTATCCAGCAGACCAGGGAGACACCAGCACCTCCAGCAAATCTGTACTGGAACATTCCAGCTCCAACTTTCAGAGACAAGATACCTTGTTGATGATACAAGACCAAATGAACAACCCAGCTTCCTTGGATTTCTGTTAATTTAGGAAGGATGCCAGGTAATCCAAACAGCAATGAGATGACGGGCTCAATACCCAAACTCTGTGCACACAGAGGTGTGTAATACAACATTCCAGACACATTCCATACATACATAGTGGGCATAAGATCCCAAAATCTCCAAGGCAATCATTCCACACTTCTAGACAGAACAGTCTAGATTTCAACTAAAACCCCAAAACTTTAGCTGTACAAGAGCAAATGAAGAGATGCTTACATCTGCTTTGTTTGGGGCAGAAAGCAGAGCATGCAGTGAGTGCTCCTGGATCCATTGTTACATCTGTTCCACCAGATTTCCCTGTAACTGCTCCTCCTCTTTCCCAGGAACAATAAAACCCATGAGCTGCAGGCCAAGTGGCGAGTGTCCCATGACCTGCCCCAGCTACTGAGCTTGAAGCCACTGAGAGGTTTTGACAGCTACTATGAAATGATGCAACTCAATTAATTCCATGTGCTGGCTTTCAAGGTATCAAAAGAAGAACCATCTTTCAAACAACAGCAGAAGAGTAAAAAATTATAAATTTTTAATCCTAATTAATTCTTTCCTGATGCTGGAACAGCAAGAGGAGGTGTTTGTACAGCTTCTTGTGTGCCTTTGAATGTACCCTTAGAGCACAGTGAGGCTTTTTTGTCCCACAGAGACCTTAAAGTGTGGCCAGGGTTACCAACTGCTAGCTGCCCAAAAAACCCTTCCAAGGAGCTGCATCTCTGAGCTTCCTTTCAAAATGTGGCACCACCAGACCCCAGCACTGATGGTTCTGCTACTGATCAGCCATTTAAATAAATCAAAAAGGAGTGTTTTCCTACAACACAGCCCAGAGGTTCTCTGCTGTTGAAGGTCACTTCCATCACCTCTACAGCTGGAGCTCCTTGTTCATTTTAAGCTTGTCCAAATGCTGCCTCCTGCCACCTGCTGCCCTCACATCCCTCCAGCCAGCCCCAGAAAACCAAGGCTGGCAGCAGCTTTCCAAAGGCTTCACAGATTCTGGGGCTGTCACGAGAGCACCAGTGGCAGCCCACAGCTGGGATGAAGAGGGGATGTGAAACTTTCCTTTTGGCAGCATCTCTATTTCCTCAGCTTGGACTGCTCACAAAACACCACCTGAGGGACTGAAGTCAGCATCTGTTTTCTGCAAACTCAACCTTCTGCAAAGTTATGCAAACAAGAAAAGACTTTGAGTGGGGATGTAACAAACAAGTTCATTTTTCCAAGGCTCAAAATAAACAAAAATTTGCTTCTTTTTCTTCATGTTCCAAACCAAGATTCAAAGAGATCCTCTTTCATCCATCATCCAGTTAATCTGTCCTTGTTTCTAATGTGAGGAGACATGTCCTATGGGAAAGCACATGCAGCTTTTTAAGAAGATTGTGCTTTCTAAAAATTATTTTTAAACTAAATCAGAGATTCCTGAGCATTTCTCTGGTGACCTGGGCAGCTTTTCTGCCCTGGGTCATGGTTGCATGGCTTCTATCAACATTCCCAGTGGTTTTAGACCAGAAAGAAGGCACAAAGCTATTCCCCTTCTCCACTGAACATTGCCCACAAATTACCTGCTTAACTAAACTAATTCTGACAATTCCAGTGGATAAAAACCCTTTTCAGATTCTGCACCAACATAAGTTTGTTAAAGTTTGTTTTAAAACCAAAAGACTTTCTAGAATGCCAATCACTGAAATATTTCAACACTTGAGCCCACAACACCACACCAATTATTAACATAACCTTCATTTAGAGCTACAATCAGAAATGGTGACAAAAATGTATCTCAGTAGTTGTTCATCTGCAAATCAGATGTTTTTCTCCTAAATAAATGAAGCATACCCTGCTCTGTCTGCCTTCCAGCCCCTGTCACAACCCCCACAACCAACCTCAAGGAGAACAAGTCATAATGTAGAACAAAAACAAAATAAAATTGAAACCTGATAAGGCCACATTCTCGGGGAGAAGCCATGTGTGAGATATTTTTGCTTAATTATTTCAAGCAATGTATGGCCCCTTGGCTGTCACCAAGGCTGGCCTGTCAGGGTAATATCATGAGGAACTATTGTGAATCACTAGATTCTTCAAGTCTTTGAGACCCTGCTAATCAGCTCGTGTTTCATATTCTTTTACCAACTCTTACACTCAAATAGAGCCCTCACTGGTTTGTTTCATGCCCTTTTTCTCCTCTTGTAGGTGTCAGGGAGAAGGCTGGGAGCAGAGATGTGACCCTTGGCCAGTCTGCATGCACAGACATCCCTGCTGCCACTGGCTCAAAGGCAGGTTTTCAGTCTCACCAGAGCCACAGAAAATGCAAAGTGCAAAGTCAGATTGCAGATAAAGAGTGGCTGTTGATTCTGGCTAAAGAAATAACTCAGCAGGAGGGCATTCCAGTGCCCAGGCTCCAGCCAGTCACGCCTCAGTGCCTCGTGGATCTGGTGAGAAGACAGGTGCTTTCAGCCCCAGATTATACAGGATATTGAAAAAGCACCCACTGATGATACTAGAAAGGGAGCTGTTTGCTTTCCAAATAGCTCCCCTTTGAGCTGAGCTGGGGTTTAATATCTGGAGGGAATAATGACATGATTTTTCCTCTGTTACACAGTGGAGTACATAAAAGACATTGTGTAAGGAACCTGCTGGGTGATGTAACTCTGCTTCCATGAGAGCTCCAGCACTGGAGAAGGCAAAGGAAAGTCTAATTCAAACATGCCAGAACACCTTGCTGGCTAGAAAGTTTCTAAATAACTTTGTAAGTGAATTAGCAATAACAACAACAAAAAAAATCCTAACCCCAAAACAGAGCTCATTAATGAGGTTTAGTATTTCTAAATTAAATAAATGAGAAAGGTAAGGATAAGGGTGTCCTGAGTGCTGCAATACAGGGACAAATCATTTATGGAAAATAAAGGGAAGCTGCAGAGGGTCACAGAAATCCCACAAATGAGAACTGAGGAATTCAGGTGAGCACAGAAAGCTGGCAGGGCTTTTGGATGGAGAAATAGAGCAGCAGAATGGAGCACGAAGAGCCACCCTAAAGAAAGAGAAAAGAAACTCAGAGCAGCAGTCACTGCAAGGGCTGATCTCAGACAGTCCATGCAGGGGAGGGAAGGGGTGGCAGAGGGAAGCAGGGAGTCTGCAGTGTTTACAAATTGTTTACAAACACCATCAGGAGAGGTAGAGCTTGCAATGGGAGCAGAGCAAATGTCCCCTGTGGAAAGGGAGAGGGTGGGAAATGAAGAAATTTGGTAACTTAACTTCCTGGAATAATGCTTTTTAAATCTCCTAACAAGGCACAGATCATGCCTTGTAAAATGGGAAAATAATGCCTCTGACAGTAAAGGGAATATGAGCATCAGACTCATTGCTCTGTGAAGTGCCACAGCAGCAATGCAGCTGCCCAGGGAGCTGCACACACTCGAAGACAAAGCCAAACACAGCTGCCCTGGGTAAATCTGCATCCTGAGCTGTATTGTCAAACCAAACATCTAAAGAGGCTGCTGGTTTTGGAAGTATTTAGTTTCCTTTGCACCACAGTAGCAATACCTGCATTCCCAACCCATACAGACAAGAAATCACGATAACAGAATGGTTTGCAAGGGTCCTTGAAACTCATCTCATTCCACCCCTGCCATGGGCAGGGACACTTCCCACTATCCCAGGCTGCTCCAAGCCCTGCCCAACCTGGCCTTGGACACCTCCAGAGGTGGGGCAGCCACAGCTTCTCTGGGCAGCTTAAAATTCAAGCTAATAAATGGATCCTGCAGATAACCAAAGAACAGAAGCATGTCTCAGGTAACAAGTCTAAAGCTCAGCAGCAAGGACAACCAAATCCAAATTTCAGCAGCTGATTCTGCCCTGCCTGTGTCAGAGCATCACTCTTGCAGGCACAGGGAAGACCCCACAAGCTCATGTGCAAAGGGAATATCCTTCTTTTTTTCCAGCTACTAAAAAATTCAAGATGTGCAATACCCAGTTTGTTTCCTTTCTAGTATAAAGTCTAAAATTCTTCTGTGTTGAAGTGTCCAGCTACTGGTCTTACTCTTTCTACTAGGAGTTGGAATAGGGTTATCATGATTACTTTATTTTTGGAGACTTCTTCATCCTTCAAGTTGTGACTTTCAAACTACTTAAATCTCACAAATATTCCCATTAAAATGTTTATCCAAGACAAAGATTAATCAGTTGTTTCTTCACTTTGTTTTTAGGACTTCTCCTACATAGACTCTTGTCTACCACTGTTCTATCAGCTCAAGTGGTCATCCAGAGGGGACTGGACATCCAGGCACTTACATTCCAAGCTTCACTCCTTGTTCCATGTACATGTCCTTTTATTGTTTATATCTCAAAAGATGAATTTCTACCCCAATGTACATTTAGTTTGTTTATGGGAAGCTGTTTCTGTCTGCATGAATTTCGTCATAGAAGTTTAGAAGAGGTCCTGCTGTAGCTGCTGAACTGCAAGGGGTTTGAGATGAAATGACCAGACCCAATAAACTTTAACTGAAATCAAAACACCCCACTGGAACAGCAGCAATAGTGCTTGAAAGAGCAGATGGAGCCCCTGGAGTACAGAAAATATCTTAACCTTGTGACTCCAGTGGCTGGCTGTATCTGATGAGTGAAGAAATAAAAAAATAGAGTCAGGTATATTTGTCACCAAATACTCCTGTTTCTGCCTTTTTCCCTGAGAAATGAGCCACTCATTTTTAGCTGAAAATACTTAATTTATCCCTGATTCTCTCCTCCATCTGCTTGTTCAGAGGATGAAATCTCTGCTCCACTTTGATTGCTCTTAATTTGTCAGCCCATTCCTTTAGAACTGATCTTACAAAACTGTGAGAAAAGCTCAAGCCTTGGCGTTCCCCATCCTCAGTGAGGATGAGACACTGTGGAAGGTCCATATTCATAACTGGCTCATAAAAGTGAATACAAAAGGAATTATTTTACCAACAGTGCAAAGTCCTTGAGGGCATTCAAAACTGCAATTGTGGAGTGTTGCAAGAACAGACTGCCAGGCCAGTGGTGGAGTGCCCGTCCCTGGAGGGCTTTAAAAGATGTGGATGTGGCACTTGAGGACATGGGTTAGTGGTGGCCTTGGCAGGGCTGGGTCAGTGGGTGAACTTGATGACCTTAAAGGCCTTTTCTAACCTAAATTGTTGTGTGATTCTATGAAAATGACACTGTAAATTTAATCAGCCTTTGAACCATGATGGTAACCTGAGGTAGCTCACACAAAATCCACAGTTCACCCATGCTCTGAGCGTGGCATTCAGCCCTGGAATTGCCCTTCCTTACATCTCAAGGGTTTGTAATAAAACCAGAAGAGTGATAAAAACAGGCTGCATGCATAGAAAAGTGTACATGAATGACAGCTGGAGGTAAAGTATGAAGACAAATCAAATGGAAAAGCTGAAGAGAAAATTCACTCCTTTTTTATTACACCAACAAATTCGGGTAAAACTAATGAAATAATCAGTCAGAAAAGGAAAGTGTGTTCCCTGCACAACAGTAATTTCATTGTGAAACTCATTGTCTGGGATGTTTCAGATCCCAGATTATGAGAGCTTTGCAAGGAGCAGATGAAGCAGTGGCAGATGCTGCAGTGAGGGCAGTGGGATGGAGATGCAGCAAACCAGCAGCAGCCACCAGGAGGGATCAGATATGCTGATGCATGCTCTCGTCTTAAATTCCTCCAAGCAGCTTCTGTCAAATTGGGATGTCTGTAATCATTGAAAAACATAAGCTAAGGGAGAGAACAGGATGTCCATGTTCCCTGTGCTTGATCCCAACCCACTCCAGATGGTTCTTGGGGATCCCACAGCCACCCCCTGCTCCCTTCCAATGGGAAATCACACAAAATACTGTCATTTCTCCCAGCTTCTGAGGAGATTCAGTCGCTGTGTTGTCCTACTCACCACAAAAGGCTTTGCTGCCTCTTCTAGACTTGCTTTTGTTTATTAACCAACTTAAAAGATCAAGGAGCACCTGCATGACAGGGCTTTTTTCACAAGTATTTTGCTACTTGCATGCATTTGCACTTTCTGAAATCTGCATAGACTAACCCACTCAACACATCTTCTTTCATTCTTTCCAATAATGTGTAAGAATTCAAAACAACTCTATTGTAAAAACTATTAGCACCCTAATCAGGTGGTCTGGTTCTTGGCTTTCTACTTAACAGTATTTCAGAAAGCAATGTAGACATTTCCAAAGGTGCTCTCCTGGAATTTAGGTGCCATGTACAGAACTCCACATATTTATATATTCAGTGTATGATTCCAGGTCTTCTTTCCTACCTGCTAGTTTTTCCAGGCTAACAGAAACATTATTTACCTTGAGTTTCTTCAAGGCTTTGGCCACAGCTCTTTCCTCCTTCTCATAGTGCTGCTCTGCTCCACCTCCGTTCCTGCCTCCACCTTGTGTAACAGGAACATCACATCATTTAATATTTCTGGATTCAAGGAAAGAAACCCCACATTTCCTAAGATCCCACATGACAACCCAGCTAATTTAGTGATAATGAGGATGACGCACAGGAGGCTGGAGGGGGCCAGGAGGTTCCATCTGCCAGCAAATGCTCAGACTGACAAAGAGCTGCTGCTCTGAAATGAAGCTTTGCACACTTTAGAAGGATTCACTTTATTCACACCTGCAGAACCCAGAGAATTCCATAAAAAAACAGAAGAAGAGTGTGTTGCACGTAGCTGCCATCCCCATCCAAGCTGGGATCTCATGGATAAATGCTCCAGTGGGATTCTCCTGGAGCAGCTCCCCATCCTTTGGAGTGATTTCCCTTGACGTTTACAGGACACTCAGTATGGATCATGGGGCTTCACTTTCACAGAGGTGTTAATTGCCCAAAAAACAGAATATGGCTTGTGCTCAGTCCCAACCATCTCTCTGCCCTCCCTGACCCCCATCCACCCACACTCCATGTCTCCTCCTAGGAAACAGCCTGTAAACACCAAGCTGAAACAGTCAATAAATATCAAGATAATTAGACACTCACAATCAAGATAATGAGACACTGTTGACCAACTGATCTTACAAGAATGAAAAAGGACAAGCTCACATTTGCCAGATATGCTGAGCACAGACTGCTGTGAGTGTGACACACATCACAGGGTGGGTGGGAGCATTTTTTGTCTTTTAAAGAGCCTCCCAATCACAATTACCTGTGAGCAGCCCAGACAGGCAGGTCCTGTCTTAACATCCCAGTACCTGGATTTCAGCAGCTGGATGAGGCATGTACAGCCCTGGCTTGAATTTATGGTTGTGGAGATTTTGATGGAAAGCTGTTGAATATGTTACAAAGGTTTATTTATGTTGATATTATGCATTCTCTTTGTCACTATAGTTGATTCTAAATTTTTCTTGGTTTCTTTAGCAGAGGAGCTCAAACCAGCTTGCCCTTCTCGAAGGATCTGCTTCACCAAGAGTGATCCAGTAATCCAGTGTGTCTTCTCAGAGCATCCTTATCTCAGTGCTGGAGCAGTTCCTCCATCCTCCCACCACAAGGTACCAAATCTTGCAGCATCTTCCTTATAGTCATCACCAGGGAAATACATGTACAAATTCCTTGTCCACTATTTTGTTTCATTTCAAGTTTGTAATCAAACAATTGGCAAGTAAAGCCCCTCTTGGTTTTGAGCTGTCTGCAATATCCAGCAGAATCTCTTTCCACCTTCCAGCACTGAGGCTGAACCTGTCTCTAAGGTCTCTGTCCTTGTGTTACAGATGGACATCAACATCAAATCCACAGAAGGTAACTGAAATTAGTAACCAGAAATTATCTTCCTCACTGTGCAAGCTTCAAGAATCACCTTTTCCAAAAATCTCAGCAGTGCAGTCTTCTTACAAACCAGTCTTGTTCCCTAATCTTCACCTCCCTCATGGAATTTTTGGGTGTTTCAATACTTCCAATTAATGAGTCTTCCCATGGAGTGGGGGAAAAAAAAAAATCTTATTTAGAGCTCTCCACTCTCAATTGGAAAAGGTTAAATGACTTAAATTTTTCTCACATCTTGGCCATCTCTCTCAGCCTCCCTCTCTCTCCTCGCCTGAGATTCTCGCTGTCCTACAGAAGAGTTACCAGAAATCCTCATCTTGACTCATATCTTGCTGTTACTCATCCTTAATCACATTACACCTAGACTACTGAAATGCTTAAAATATTCCAGGAACTCTCCAGCTCACTTAAGCACTTGGGGCCTGGAATAATTTGGCCAGAAAAGTCTCATTTTCCAGGAAATGGATGATGTCACCCCATTATCTGTCAGCTGCACTGCACTGCCCATCATCCTGGCCCTCACAGCTCTCTGCTGATTTACTCTCCTCATCCACCCACTTCACCCCAACCAACGCAAGGAGTTATGACAGTTTGGATAAAATTCTGCCATTTTCAAGTATTTTGCTGAAGCCATCAAAATGTACCCCTGTAGATTATCTTTGCTTTGCCTGGAGCAGAGGAAGAGTGAGAACTGACCTCCTTTGGGAGTCTGGAAAGGTTGTGCCCCCCCCCAGTCTCTTTGACTGATTGATGCATCCAAGAAGTTTGTGCCAAGAAGGGCTTTTCTAAGGCACAACTCACTTCTGAAAATGCAGTTGTGAGAAAGGCAAAGACATGGGAACAGACCAGCTGCAGCAGGAAATGGGGTCCTAACTCCTTATCTCACAAGGTTATGTTTTTTTGGGAATAACTAACTAACTAGAGTTTACTCACTGAATTCAGGACAACTAAACCACAATATTACTCACAAGGAAGCCAGATGTTCTGGGCTTTCCTTACCTAGCAATAACAGCAGCATCTGGATTCTTGCAAGTACACAAAATGACAGGGAATAGTGGGGAAGCCTGGATAATTTTTTTTTTTAATTTGTAGGGTTTTTTTCTACAGTAGTGTGTGTGTAGAGAGAAATAGATAACCTTTGATTAGGACAAGGAAGAATGACATGCTCAGGCAACAGAAGAGATCCTGAACTGTGGTTTTAGCAGAGGTTAAATTAAAATACAGCAAAACATCACCAGAGAAGTAAGGACAAAAGGAAGCATCACCAGGCAACCACACAGGGTCAGTGGGGCTGCTGCACCAACCCTGCTGCTGTCCTTGCAGAGAGCCTGCACAGGACAGAAGGAAAACCTTGGGAAAGCCCTGGGGAAGGACCAGAATGGGATAATTCATTAAAAAAACATACACTGCAAGCACACAGTGATCAAGTGTAGTGAGTTCCATCAGTCATTGCTGCAGTCCCTGACAGCCAAGCAGGGAAGCAATCAGCTCCAACACACGTGGCAATGGGATTACCAGAGTGCTTCCTTTAAAACCTGCTTAAGACAACTGCACAACAACTATCAGCAAGCAGAGCATCACCACATTTCCAGCTACACCTCAGGCTTGCATTAGGACAAGCTACCCAGCAGCTGTTCTTCAGGACAGCTTGCCTAAATAATTATTTCTGGGTGTAATGCACATCTCAGGTTTGGTTTGGTTTTTTTTTTTGTTTTTTGTTTTTTTTTTGTTTTTTTTTTTGTTTCACCCTTTTGGACTAAATTCCTTATTTATGCTCCTACTGTCCACAGCTTCTCTGGAAAGCCACTTGCAGCCAGCTGGTGTGACTGTGAGCAAAACACAATGACTCCTACTCTAGATCAGCTTTTGCAGTCCCACCCTGGAGGTCTTTCTCCTTTATCTCCAACTCTTCCTTACTTCTTTCCAACATCTGGGTAGCTCTCCTGAGGCTCCAGAAATAAGCACACACTATACATCCTGTTCCTCCACCCCCCAAGACATATTGTAATGAATACAGAAAACACATGCTCCAGGATAATTTGTTATCTCATGCAGAGCCATTAGCATCAGCTTCCTCCCCTGGATGGAGTCAAGTCAAGCTCAGAGACAAGCTTTCCAGGTTGCACATGCCACATGTCTCCTTGCTCCTTCCTTCCCTCTCCTCCCATTAGGGACTATCCTTCCTGCTTATCAAGCCCAAGGAAAAAGAGCCAAACTTAGGAGTCTCCTGAGATATTGATCTGCCTGTCCTATAATGCAAAGCAGCTTATTAGAGTCATTGGAACGACTCAAAAGCCACATAAAACCAACACAGATTTCACTCATTCCCAGCAGCACAACAGCACCTTGCAGTTCCTGGTAATAAAAAGATAACAGCACTGGCGGGACAGAGTTTGGAAGTGCTCCAGCTTGTCTCAGCTGAGGAGCACAGGGATTTCTCAGGGCTCTCACAGCTTAAAGCAGACACTGCAGCCATGAAGGATGGGGGAGAAGGATGGAAATCACCTACCCTGAAAACCTCAGGGATAAATTTATGGTGAACCCAACATACTCATACCCTGTGTACAATGAAACTGAGCTCTGACACACTGGTCAACAGGCTTCCTGTCCTCTTTTTATTTTTTTTAATTTTTTTTTTTTCCCAGAAGCTACAAAAACTGCTAATCTCTCCCAGCTCCAGCTCGAGGGGCTGCTGGCTGTCCCATGCAGGCAGAACAGGCTCAATGCTTCCATCTCCTGAGGCCACCAGATCAAGCCAGTGGCCAATACAGGTGACAACAAACATTTCCAAAGCTGGACAATTCTTCTTGTGAGTCGGTTTTACTCCCAGCACAGGAAAATCCTTCCTAAAACAGGGAAGCTCCTGGCAAAATCAGAGTGGCTGGTAACAATGTGCTTCTTTCCTCTCTCAGACCCAAGTCCAAAGCCCACCAGTGGTGGTGGGAAGCCCCACTGACTTCAGCAGGCTTTGGCACGAAGCCTCAGCACAAAGAGCTGATGGGGATGAAGTTTTGGAAGCACAGAGGTGGCTAACAGATCCCAGAACATGACAAAGCACTTGGAGCATTTGCATACAAATGCTCTTTGCTTGTTTATTGCTTCATCTGCTGCTTGTAAGTCTTTTTAACACACCCTCTAATTCTGTTATTACAAAAAAGAGTGCATGCAAATAACTGCCTGAAGTGAACTCAAGCAGAGAACAATCCATTAACCACTGTGCTTATATTCAAAAAAGTGTTAGAAACCCTCAATAAGGAATGGTGGTTTGAGAGGAAAACCCTCAGCATCCAGGCAACTGCTGCAAACACACAGCCCTGAGTTACACGGGCTGGAAGGCAGAACTCAAAATGCAAATGTGCATATTAAAACAAACTGCTAATTAAGAGCAGGCATCATTATAGAGATTATGCATCTTTAAAGGCTCTAGCAGCCATGCACACTTCCAGCACACACCAGGAAGGAACACCCCGGGCTGAGCCCGTTCGCTTCTTGTCCTTCCTGACCCTAAAACGGCCACTACACATCCCCAATGTTTAGTCTGGAAAACTTGGGCTCAGCTTTGGTGGGGAGCCATGAGAAAGGAGCAGCCATGGCAGGGCCAAGTGACACCATGCCCTGTCCCCTGCCTGGACAAGGACCCCAGGAGTGGCTGCCAGCAGCGATCCAGCGCCGATTCCCAGGCTCTGACGGGCTCTGCGGGCTATTTAGCAAAAACAACTCACTCAAAAAATACCAGAAGTGACCCTGTCCAAGGATTATCTGAAAAATCTCCCCCTGCTCCTTGTATTTTTAATGAAATAGAAGTATTTTTAATAGTAGAAATGTCAGGGTTTGGGCCAGATAAACAAGTTACAGAGTGCTGAGTTTCATGGATGCAGACTGGCATAAAATTAGGGAAAAAGTGCAGAAGTCACTTGTCAGATTTTAACCCTGGAGAAATAAACTCAAATGTTGATGTAAGAAAAAAGTATTTCTCAAGGCATGGCCTCACACAATTTCCATTATTTGCCTTCTTATTTCCACCTGTTATTTTGAGAACCCTTTAAATAAAAGAAACACAAAACCAGACTTATCATACATTATATTATTTCTCTAAATATGGCTCTAAAAATGGCTTTTAAAAACATAGTTAATTCAGTGTAGAGAAACTTGATTTACTGAAATAACTTGACAGCCTGAACTCTGAGAGATCTTTCCAAACTTTAGAGATTGCCCTGCTATTGAACATTGGGTCCAACACCTCCATACTCGTGCCCAAAAACAGGTGGGCATCTTTTAAAGACACATTAAGCTGCTCCTTAAAACTTCCAAGACAACCAATCCAAAAGCAAAAAATGAAGATTTGCCACATTTTTCTGAGTTGTATTTATGGGAAAAAACTGTTGGTATCAGCGACAGTGGAGCAGAATGAATTATGGAGAGCCAAGTTTGAATACCTGAATTCGGAAGAACACTTGCAAATCTGATGTTAATGATCACGTGGAACTCAGATGTTAACTTTTGACAAGGGCAAGCAGAGTTTCTTTTGGCATAAAGAGCCCATTGATACAATGTCAGTTTATTCATGCAGATGCACCTATTCTACATCCATAATGTAGTGATAAAACCACTGCTCGTTTTCAGCACCCTGCATGTTTTCACATCATGCTGAGAGCAGAGAATTTTGACCATTTTGCTCCTGAAACACACATCCAGGACTGAGAATAAGCACGTTTTCATCTCTGTATCTGCTGGAGACTTCTGCTTCAAAGAAGAGAAGTCTTTCTTTTGGATGCCCACAATCATCATTGAACACACTATCAAAACTGGAGGCTGAATACAAGTTCTTACTTAAAAGAACATTAGAAATTTTGTAAAGGCATAGGGAAATAAGTAATTGCATTCATTCAGCTACTTCCTTCTTCTCTCACCTCCAAATAGAAAAAAGGTAGATTTGTGTTGGCTTTTCTTTTTTTTTTTTTTTTTTTTTGAGATTAGCTAACAGTAATTTTTCCTTGTATGGTAGGATTTCTACTATTACAGCTATTGAAGATTTGGATCCCACAGCAAACCCCCAAGAATGAGTAATGGTCTCATTTTCCATCTGCAATACTGAGCAAGAGCCAAGGGCAACCCACTGACACCGAAGGATCTGGACCATGAGTTTCAGTTTTGCCTCCTGATCTTGTCAAAGGCCACTGCTGAAAGCCTCCAAACAGGACTTTGTAAAAGCAGCTTTTCAAGGTTCCATACAAATTCAAATGAACTTATTTCCTTTGTCAAGGATTTCTGAGTCATCTTTTCCAAGGGAGGGGAGAGGAAATATAATCAGAAAAGGGAATTATTCCTATTTTACAAGAGGGAGCAGATCTACACTAGTCATCCTTTATCTTGTCATCTTCCTGACCACAGTATTGTGAAAAGCCCACAAGCAGAAATGGCAACAAACATCAATGAAATACTGTGCTCTTTATATCATTAAGTCCTGCCATGAGGAGGAAGGGAACCCATGGCATCTTTCAACCCTGCCTTTGTTACTCACACCACGCCTTCTGGAAGGCACAGTACACAAAATGTTGTGCAAAGCCAAGCCATTCCTGGTAGCTTTGCAAGAAGCATTCATTACATGGCAGAAAACTTGCATTTCAGTGTGTCCTTGCTGACCAAGCTGACAAAATCTGAAAAAAATCTGACACAAGGCCAGAGCTGTCCTGTGGTGGGGGCACCAAACAGTCCTGCTCCCCTTTCCCACCAACCTCTTCACAGGGATACACCATGATTTCCCAGAACAGAAAGCTGGAAGCATGGGGAGATGGATGGAACTGGGGGAAGGTTGTACCTAGCTCCAGGTCCTACCAACCTGTCAAAATGTGGTCATGACAAAGGGTGAAGCCACAGCCTCCAAAATGTGCTGGTGCCTCTCTGCAGCAGGTGGTGAAGCTGCTCTGTGCTGAAACAGGTCACAGCTTTTGAACTCTTCCCTTTGAGAAACATTTTATGGGAAACTGTGTTTATGGGACCTGGCTATCATTATACCAGATCTTGGAAAAGCATAGTGCTTTCCAGTGAAAACTTAAGCAAATACCTAAACCCCCAAAGCTCCCCTTTTTTCCAGTAACTGAAAGGAAGACCCATTTGAATTTCTAGTCTGCACATTTCCTTCACTTTCCATCTAAAAGAAAGAGCATTTAGATACAAGGGTGTCAAGTAATATGAATCATCTTTAAAGCATTCAGTTTAATTAGACAAGGATAAGGAGGTTTAAACAAAGTCACTGAAATCTAATTCTCTGTATGAACTCCTATCATACAGCAGAAGAGTGGAATCAGTAAAAGTGAAAAAGCAAGGGTTTAGCTGAGCTTATTTGTTACAGCCACTACTCTTGAACAAAGTGCTTTTTATGGCCCTGAACTTCCGTGGGAGCAGAAGTCAAGATCATGGTGACAATCCATCATTTTGGGGAAGAACCCTACTGTAACCTCACATCTGTGCATGGCAGGAATAAGAGGCAGCTGTGAGAAGCTACTCTGAGAATAAATCCTACTCAAAACCCATGACATCTCTGTGCTGGGGTATGTTCTGGTAAGGCAGATGAGTCAAGGGAACTTCACCGAGGGTCAGCTCATCTCCTGCCTTGGGAGCAGATGCCACCACCCGACATGGACAGCCAGCTGTGCAGCCAGACTTCATTTACACACCACAATAAAACCCCTGAGTTTCTTAACAGTACACAAAACAGGCAGCCAAGGTTTCAATTCCAAGTAGATTTTAAAAAAAAATACAGAATAGTTGACTTTGCTGATTCCGTAATAGATTTGGGCAAAGGAGATGAGAGAGGACAGGAAACTCTAAGAGAGAAGAGGCTTCAAGCTGTGCATTTTCCTCTGCATGGACAGAAAAAACAGCACCTAATTGCTACCTCAATCCAGTATCAGTCCAGATTTATTTCAATAAGTGTTTTCTCCAGTTCTAAGTATGGCTCTAATGCAAGGAAGAATTCAATGCAATTGGAGCAAGCAGCAAGGTTTCTGCCAACAGGAGCACTTCTGCTTGGAGCACTTGATGGTTTCTTGACCCTGAAGATAGGGGGAGAACAAGAACACAAACAAACACCCCAAATCAAAGTCCACTCATTTTTTGTATTCTTCTCTGGGCAACCAAGTGGCACTGCTTCTTTGGCACTTCACAACCAAGAGAATCCTCCAGATTCTCTTGAAAAATTTGTGCCTTACCAGAACCAAAACAGCCTCAGGGAACACCTGGTGGGTCTGTACCAGTGGAGACCAGGTGTGAGAGGTGACAGCAGCAAAACCAGTGTGGGGAGCCAGGGAATCTCTAAGTCTGATTCTAAAGAGGAAGCCTGAATAGGAATCATTTACTACTCCCATGATTATACAAGAAAATGATATCATCAGCAAGATGAAAGACTGTACAGAGAGACAGCAACATTAATGACTTCCCAGCTGAAATCAGGACTCAACCTGGAAACAAAAGCTTCAGCTCCTCTGCGGTTGGGTAATTAAACACAGAAGGGGCTGAAGAGAAAAAGCTTTTCATTCACCATCATACAGACCTTAAAGGTGCATTCAAACTTCTTTCCTGAAGCTGAACTTTCATCCAGCTACCAGGATAAAGTATTTGGCTCAAGCAGATGGAAATCTGGCCTTCCATCACCCACTGAAGAAACAAGACTTGTCCACAAAGAGGTCAACACTCCTGTCATACTTTGGGCTCTTTAAGGTCATTTCAGTCTTGAAGGTTTAAAGCAACGTTTTTGTCTGTCCAGCCGCCTTATTCACAGCAGAAAGGCCTGGGGAAGTGAATTGTGGCACTTTTGGCAGAGGAAAGAGCTATTCCCACTCTCTGGTGAGGTACAGCTCTGACTGAGCCACGGGCAAAGACTCTTTGTAGTGCAACACACGAAGTATTACACAGTCCAGATGTAGCTCTTAACAATGACAACCAAATTCTCACTGGAGGGATAGTTTTGCATGGCATAATTCACTGCAAGTGAAAACTATGCGAGCCAAGAGAAAGATATAATCTAATTATTTCTGGTTTCTCAGGGCTGAAGGTGAGAGGGAAATTTAAAAGCAAACAAAGCTGCATTGCTCAATATGGAATGCTGCAATATAAAGAAGTGAAAATTAAGGCCCTGCACAAAACATGTCAATTTTCGATAGATATGGCACTAACATATACTAATATTTCTGACAAGCCAAGAATGTCAGATTTCTAAGCACAATATGAATCACATTAGAATTAAGAACAGCTGAGCCTGCACAACAGATTATACAAGTATTTATGAAGAACAGGAAATACTCAAAGCCAGCAAGTTCAGCTGTATACCAATATAACTAATAACTGTTATGCTCCATGTATCTGGTAAAAAGCCACTTTATTGACAAGACAAATACAAAATACTGGAAAAATATCGAACATCCAGACAAAATATAGGGGGCATTAAAAATGCCCTTTTAAACAAGGAGTCTACTCTCATTAAAAGTTGCTCTGTTATCAAGACTGAAGGAAGATCAATGAAACATGAAAGCAATTTAAGTTGAGCAAAGTTCTTTGCTCAAAATTGCAGATTTCAAAAATTCTGGCAAAATGGCTTGAGGAGAAAAATAATCAGTGTACCCAAGCTCGGGAAGAAGAAAACACAAACCACAAGATTCAATTTGCAGCAAAGATGATCTGAAGCTATTTACCAGATAAGATTGAAACTGCCCCTATCTGGACACCTTTCAAAGAACTCTTATTTGGAATCATTAAAGTGTTTTCTACTATTCACTGAAAACAGCTGATGAGACTCCTAAAACAGCCCCTTAATTTAATTTACTTGGACATGAACAAATTAAAAGCAGAGTTACAGGATATACTACTAATAATGCAGATATGTCACTGTAACATTTTTTGTGCCCTTAATCAGTTTGATACATTAAAATGATAACTGGTTGTGATGTAAAAGAACTTTGCTAAGTGTTAGAGCCTTAAAAAAAATATAAGATAAATCAGTGATCTGGAATGAAACACTGGAATTGAAGTCAATGAAATGGAGGGTAAGATATTTTGGTTTTATGTAAAAAAGTGTTGAGTCTTTAGCCAATGAGAATTCATCTCATTCCACCCCTGCCATAGGCAGGGACACGTTCCACTACCCCAGGCTGCTCCAAGGCATCCAGCCTGGCTTTGAGCACCTCCAAGGACATGGCACCAAACACAAACACAGCAGAGCTCAAGGTGCTCAGGGAACCAGAAGAGGCCTGGGTTAATTTTCTCAGGTGGATTACAGATAAGTAGGGACAAAAAAGCCTCATGAGCTTCAGTCATTTTTTCACAAGAGCAGGAGACATCAGGACTGGACTCCATCCAGCTGGGAACCTGCTTTGAATGACCTTTTGGGGTCAGCCTCAGAGATTGTGTAACAGTTCTGTTATTTTCTCTCTCAATTTTAAAAGGTGGGAATGTGAGTACAAATCCCCATCCTTAATTGCTTTGCCTGGTTCAGAGTGGGAACTTTTAATTCAAGTCTTCCACTCATCAGGAGGGTGCCTGAACCACCAGAAAACACTGATTTTTTTCTGGCTCACTAGCCATTAAACAACTCACACAAAGTTGAAAAGGAACAGACTCAAATACTCACACAGATTATTTTATATTAAGGACGTTCAAACTTCTAAGCCCAACAACCCACATACCAAACATTTCTGTAAGATCAAAAGGCACATTTTCTGCTCTCTCCCTCACACAATCCCACACACATCTAAACCTCATCTTCTTACCAAACATCCTGGGCACTTTATTTTCAGACTGACTGCTCTCTAAAAATTATTTGGTTTTGCTTCCTAGCAGCTATATTAAAACCCATTATGAGATGAGCAATATCCAAGAGAGACAGAGGATGGATCTCAAGTTGGGCTGCTCGAGACAGACACAGCTTGGAAGTAATTTTCAGTATCCCACATCCTGCAGTTGGGTACTCTGAGGTTTGAAAATCAAGCATTAGACTAAGCAGAATCTAAATTTCTATTCCTCCATGCAAATGCTATAGACAGGTAGGAACAGATAAGAACCTAAAAATCCCTCTTGTATTGGCTTGAAGGTTGACAAGACATTGACAGCAACTTTTTCCAGCATCACCTTTCACTTATCATGGACAAGGGCAGATGTGAGAGTTCCAGAACCACAACATCCATATTCAAACTCACCCCCTGTATTTTAAACACACTGTGAATGCAGACTGCAAGCAATCACACACTCAGCAAAGAACATAACCTGCTGTTATGGTAATGCATATAAAATTTAATCTCTAATGGCTTTAAAATTAATTAAGTCCTCAAAATAAAATGAGTTTACATTTCATTGCCTATCTACTTCAATCTGCTCTATTAGAGAATAAGCAGACCTGTTAAGTTTCTCAAGATATGGAATGGAACATCCAACTGAAATATCTAATCAACTGTAGACTAGACATCAGAGTTTAAGTAACTCTAGCAAAACAGGCAATGTTTTCAGGAGAAAAATAAAATTGTCTGCTGGCTGCTTATAAAGTTGGCTTGAACTACAGAAACCCTCCTAGTGTTCCTTCACAAAGTGTTTCACAAATACCTTCCAAAAATACTCTCCTCATTAGGCCATAAAACAAGGAGCAAGACTGCAAGCTGACCATCCAAAGCAATTATTTGCTCTTTCACACCAGATTAAATGTTGAGTAACCATCACCTTCAGTGGAGTTACAATGGTCCAAGTCAGAAATGAGGACAGAATTTAGTAGAACATTTCCATTAACTTCCAGTTACTTGTGACAGAACAGGAGATGATCTATTTGGAGTCTATTAAGGCTACAAATAAACTCTATTTTTGCAAGTCAGAACAGAAGAGTTATGGCCAATTTTGTGGTCTTTAAGAAAGAATAGATGATTTTGTTGTAGTTACTTACAGACCTAAATTTTCTCCTACAAGTATTTACTCTGGTATAACCTTCTGCCTATAAGCTTCTTTTCATTCACCTTTCTCATTCCTTTTAGGACTATTCAATGGATGCTGAAGGGTCTGTAAAATCACTGCAACAGATCAAGCCAAAAGTGGGGGAAATACAGACCCTGTAGCACCCACCACTCTCAAAGCCACTTGTTTTAAGTGTACAGCAACTCTACCACATGAGAAACCTGCAAGTCTGAAGAAGGTTCAGAAATGCTTCCAGACCCTATACAAGCACCTCTGGAGATGGTCAAACATCCTTCTTGCAAACATGACAACATCCAGAACTTACCTGGGACCTCACAAACAGCAGCTAGCAGCACTAGAGCCCAGATGTGGAGGAAACAGCTGGAGCTCTGACTTCTTCACAGACAGCTGGAGACTTCCCAATAAAAGTCAGCACAGCTTTCGATCCCAGTGTTTGCTGTTCCAGCTGCACGTTGTGGTTCTCTGGGGAATGCACTGCCTGAAGAACTCCTGGTAGCATGGTTTCATAAAGCAGTGTATATACCTGCTTTGCTTCTTATTTTCCTGGGATTAAATCACATGCTGAGCTTTACTGTGGCTAATAAGTCAAGGACTAGCATCCTACAGCAGAGACTCGGTGTGCTGTGATAAAGGAAAAACCAAACTTTAGCCTATTCCAGTTTCCAAGAACAGGATAAAACCTCTGAGATGGTGGTAGCCCCAACCAAAGCAGAGGGGAGTCTTGAGCAAAGAGAATTTAAATGCTTCACTCCAGCCTGTCTGGGAAAAGACACAGCAGAGCTTGTTCTTTGCTCTGATAATTTTTCTTCCAAAGGTTCTAATTTTTTGTTACTCACTGTGGTAAAAAAACCCCATGTTTTGCCATATAAAGTAACTACACTTCTCTATCACCCACTTCTACCAATATATATAAAGATTGTATATCCTAAACACATCATTTGTCAACAGCTTGTAAATCAGGTTTTTCCAAGTAGTAAGATTAGCCATTAATTGTTTTAAACTTCACAAGTGAACACTCAAACAGGAAATATGATACATAAACAGGAACAAAGTCTTTAGCACAGCATTCAGTAAAGTCCAGCCAAAGCCTGGCCAGTTTGCTAGAATCCATCAGCAGCATCTCTGAACACAACTGCTGCTTGAACAGTGAATGTTCTCCCAGTGATGTTTGTGCAGTTTGCTACTGAGCAAGGGAAACAGCATTTTTTCCCCCTACTACCCTTTTGCAGTAATGTTTTGAAATGTAGTCTCTTTCCTCTCCAAATTTTTTAAAGTCCAAAACCTTACTGCAACTTCTGGTTGTACATTTTTCTCATAACTGAACCCCAATGTTCCAGTTTCTATTTGTGTCAGGAATATTCACATGCACTCCCTTTATTAGCAGTAGTAAATAGACCCTAAAATGCAGCCTCTGTTTGGCCATTTTTGTATCTTAGTGCATGAGCTTGAGGAGAAAAGCTGAACCTCTCAGAAAACCCTGAAGTGGCTGTGCTGGAATCTGAGCAGGGAAAACCCAATCACTCCCAGTTTAGGACCCTTTTGTTCCCCCCTCCAAAGCCCAGTTCTAGAGTGAGTTTTGTTTTAATGTGAGGGTGCCCAGAGAAGCTGTGGCTGCTCCTGGATCCCCCCAGTGTCCAAGGCCAGGTTGGATGGGGCTGGGAGCACCCTGGGATTGTGGAAGATGTCCCTGCCCATGGCAGGGTAGGACTGGATGAGCTTTAAGGTCCCTTCTACCCCAAACTATTCTATGAGGGTTTTGTCCCTTATTTACTGGTAAAAAATCAGATTACAACTCATGAGACATCTGAACTCCCATTTGTGGGGGCATTTTGAGTCCCAAATGCATTACAGAATCCTGTACCCCAGACAAGGGAAGAAGAGTAGAAGAGACAGACAAACATTGAGAGAAAATGTGTAAAGTGGTATTATGTTATTAAAACATTACATTAGAAAGAAACAGAACATAAACCAAAAATAGGTTTTAACCAAGTTTAACTTTTTTCTTTTTCTTTTTTTTTTTTCTTCTTTTTTTTTTTTTTTAAATTCAAATTGACCCAAAGCAAAAAGTTACATTGCAAAGGAAGAACAAAATACATGATGGTATTGGTAACACAGCATTGCATGGAAGCTGCACTTGTGGGCAGGTTTTTTCCTCCAAACCAGCCCATCTTGGTAAAGATGTCACATCTTTTCTTTTGCCTCTGGGTATTTATCTGAAGAGTTTGTCCAGATGTGTTCTCCTATGATTGCCAACCAGAGCCAGAAAACCGAATTTTCCACGCTATTCCAAGGAAGTCAGAGTTATTCCAAGCATGAGTGATTGTGATTTAAAAAAAAAAAAAAAAAAAAAAAAAAGAAAACAAACCCAAAACAAAAACCCACTCAAGCATTTCAAACTAACAAGTATTGTCTATAATGTAAATAGTTTAGAAATATGGTAATTAAATAATCTAAAAAACACTCTTACTCTGCTGTACATTTATAAACATAAATATTTACAAAAACTTTCTGCTTTGTTTTAAAGGATGAGGTTTGCAGTTTGTTAATGATCAGAGTCTTTTACTCATATTGATTCTTTGGTGTGTTTGCCAATTTTTTAAGGTTTATTAAAAGTGTTCAACTGTGAATTTTAAGGTAACGGAACGAGGCTACATCACAAGTCTCTATTATGCACTTCTCCTTCCACATTCTAGACCAAATGAAAAACAAAGGTCAGTTTATTCTTCAAAGTATTTGTGCAGAATATTGAAAAAAAAAAAAAAAAAAAAAAAAAGACCAAATTCCCCCTTATTGAAATTTGGGTAGGATTATCAATGAATAATCCTACTTTATCTGCACTTGAGCACAAGGATAACCAGAGATAGTGCACAGGATTATCAGGAAGTTCAGACCCTCATGTGCTGTAGTGCTTTCCAAGAATTAAGGTGAGAAACCAGCTACAAGAGATGGCTTAGCATTGCCAAAAAGGCTGAGGGCTTCCCTCCACCCTGGGGGTAGGAGAGGATGAAAATTAATTTAAAAGAAAGGCTTTTTACTGGCCTGAAACGTATATGTGTTCCCTTTTAGATGTCAGTTACTTAAAGAAATAACCAAAAAACAAACCTCAAACAATAAATAATGGAATTACACATTTCTTCATTAAATAGTATTCTTGTTACCAACAAAGTCTTCCATAATTTTCTTCAGTCACAGCAACAGACAGAACAAATAATTTGCCTTAATATAGATTGCAACTAAAATATACTCTAGATTACCTTAGAAAATATTACTGTAAAAATTCATTGGGGAAGGACATTGGTTCAGACCAACTTACAAGTGTAGTGAACAATACTAAGTCTGGTTTTGCTTTTTTTTTAAAGAAAACAGTTTTAAGATCCTGATTTCATGTCAGAAAACAGAAGATTGGTGTTCAAACCTGCCAGTCTGCCCTGTCCCAGCACCAGAGAGCTCAAAGATTGGAATGGCTGATCTTCCCTCCACAGGGCCCCACAGCTTGGCCCTACTCCACAGATACAACCAGGAGGAAGCACTACAAGCTCTACAACCCAGTGCAGGGTGTTAGGCTGGACTTGCTCACTCACACTGAATGAACTTTAGGTCACTGCTCCAGCAGCTGGACTTGAACTGGTACAAGCTGGAGATAAAAAGGTTCAGCACCCCATTCCCAACCCTCTGAGCCATGAATCTCCAAAATCCCTTATTGTTTGGGAACCTGATGCAATGCCAGGCACAATAGGGACAGATAATCCTCCTTGCTTGCCCATGGTTCTGGTGCATCCATTAGCAGTGACAAGGTTCATTCTCAGGGAGCTGCAGTCCAGGCTTATCAAATATTAAAAGGAACTAGCAGAGTTAAATAATTTGAGTTAACCTGCCTTACCTTGCTTTTCCTATTTTTAATACTAAGTATTTTGAAAGTGACAGTGTGAAACTTAAAATCCATCATCATTCCTTCCATCTCCCACTTCAGTTGGTGCAATTGGTACAAAAGCATTCCTACTATCAGAGGGGCTCTTTTGGAACCAGGCAGATGCCAAAATAAAAGTAGACAACACTAGCAAGAATCTTATGCTGAGTCTGTAATGCCTTGAAAGTAAAGAGAGGGAAACAACTGCACATTTTGGACCAATCTTTTGATCAAGAAATTCATTTTTTCCTACGATCAGAAACAAAACTCTGCAACAGATCTTTTAATATCTGGTTGGAAAGACACATTCAGCAGCCAGATTTCAGCACTCCTCTCAGTTTCTGCTTTCAAATTGCAAAATTTGGATTTCCAATGTCAGTGGGGTTTTTCTTCTTAGTTATTAACTTATGTGCACTTCCCACTCTTTAACCTGAAAAAAACTGAATTTCAGAGCAATCAAAACAGCCCCTGCCCCCCACACTGCTTTTTAAACAAAATGGTTTGGCCAATTGACTTTTTTTTTTTACGTGGACACAATTTGGCTGAGAACCCGTAGATAAAATCATAACTGAAAGTGAAATAAAGCAGGTTATACATTCATGAAATTCAGGGAGTAATAATAAACAGCAACTGCTGCATCATTGCTGTAATGTCATACCAACACTACAGTGAGGCAGCAGCTCCTGCTCTCACAAATAATGCACTGAGCCTAAATGAGGAACAGTGGGGGAAATCACACATCAAGGGAAAATACATCAGAGATTATTGCACAGGAGGCACTGTATGAGCAACAGAATACATTGGTTTCAAAAAATCTAAATTTGATTCCTCTTAATGTAAAAAATACTGAGGCTTTGCCTCTTAGTCACCCTAAGACATCCTCTCTGTAGTGTACTGTCACTGGTAAAAACAGACTTACAAACAGCCCGTTCAACAGGGAATGTTGGGAAAGAGGGCTTGAATTTTCTGGGCATCCTGACTACAGTAATTAGGAAAAGAAATATACAAAAAAAAAAAAAAAATCAACCCAAAAAAACCCAACCAAACCAAAAAAACAATGTATAGACTCCTCAAATTGAACAGGGTAACTGCATTTTTTTTCCTCAATTTCCAATTCTATTCATACAGTACCCAAGGACATGTTGATTATCCCCTCTTCCCTCTGTCCTGCAAAAACAAACACCTGGCAGAGACAGGGGTCCTAACAAGCAGGGCTCTGGAGATCTATCTGTATCCTTTTGAAGGACTGGTGCCTTGATTTCCAAACTTTTATGCTTTTGCATCATTGCTCAGCATGCCAACTCCAACCACTTCCCTCGAGGGGCTGCCTTCCATCTCCCCAGCAAGTCTGCACACGTAATGTGAAAACAAACAGAAAACCAACAGCAATTCTGAAAATGCAATATTGTATAGAAAGCTTGGACCTTGTAAACCTGGACCAAGAAACCAAAAATTAAGACCTTCTAGCGTGTGGTATAAAAAACCCAAGGAAGTGTATACCTGCCTTCTGACTTCACAGAAAAATCAGAATTTGCATAGGATATACTTTGTGCAAGGCAACAAGCCTCTTCAGTATCTGGAATAGAACTAAACTTGCTCAGAGTTCCTCTCTTCATGGACATCAGATATCATCAAATTTGTGTTTTAAGTAGTCTTTCATGACCTTGGCAATGGGTAGCTCATCAAGCAGTTTGAGGTTCTGAAGGCCTATACACTGACGGATTTTAATTCGGCATAGATCTTGCAAGTTTCTGGGCTGTCCTGAAAAGACAAAAGGAACACATAAAAATAAAATGATCACATTTTAAACATATTTTAAGACATCATTTACTCTGCAAAATGACAGGAGGTTTGCTGTTTCCTAAGAGGGAGAGGGAAGGGAAAAATTACAAGAGAATTACAAGTTAATACCTTTTTAATGAACTCAATGAAATCAAGGGATGAATCCTAAAAACATTTGTACATGCACATAATTTTACTGATGCCAGTGTAAACTGATTTCACCCATGTGAGTATTCCCACCAGATGGCAACATATACTTAAGCATTACAGAACAGCAGAACTCCACCATTTAATTTTTGTGGATTTTTTTTCCTATCCTTGGGGTAAAACCCCTCAGTCTTGCTTTGCTTTCAAACAATGAGACAGAGATTTTAAGTTCAGCTGTAACAGGGTTAGGAAGTTTCCTTAGTGAGTATTTATAGAAGTTATTCCAGGATCCTGTGGCAGAGTTAAAGATTGGGGTTTTCTTTCCCTTCTAATGAAAAGATAAAGCCTCAGGCTTTGGATGAAGCCAAATCCTTGTCAAATAGAAAGGGATGAAAATGTGAATTAACCACTGTCCACAGAGGAAAAGCTTTACTGACATCACACAAACTTCAGCCTTCCTGGCAAGGATTTTCCAAAATAATCAATTCTCTTTCAAGCTCATTCTTACTAGGAAACTACTCAAAATCAAACACCTTGAGAAACAGCTGGGGTTTGGTCCCTCCATCCAAAATAATCTCAGAGAATTTAATCAAGTCTTGTATCTGAATGCACCCAGCAATGGATCCCAAGGAAGAAAGAAAGAGAAAAAGAGCAGAACAACAGACATTGAGAAATTCTGCCCCAATAAACCCTTCTGGCTTTCAGCACTGGTGCCTTTGGGCCTTCCTAACCCAGAGATTGCACACAGATCTATGTCTTTAATAGCTGTGAATAGCTTGCCCTTTGTAAATCTGTCTAGTGTTTTTTGAACCCATTCATACTTTCAGTATCCAAAACATCCTGTGGCAACAAATTTCACAATATAATTAGGCGTTGGCTGGAAAACTACAAAGTAATTTTATTTATTTTAGATCTGCTTCCTGATGGCTTTGTTGCATGCCTGCCATTCTTTGAGTTACAAGGAAAATAATGAATAATTGTTCCCACGCCAGTCATGATTTTACATACCTTTATATAAACCTCCATCCTCCACTCCTGCTCAGTACCTCTCCCCAAAGCTGAAAACTCCAGCTAATAACCCCCAACATGGGAACCACTCCAAACCTCTGAACAAACTGCCTGCCTTTGTGCTTTTTCCTCATTCTGCTACAGCTTTTTTGGAGTTATTCCAGTAACACATCAAAGCTGTGCTAATCAATATTTTGATCATCGACTTAACTGTGTAAGCCTCTTTTTCTTTATTTTTCTTTTCCTCCAAGCCAAGACTTGGTTATGGGACCTGATGACTGTCAAATTCAAAATACTCTGCACCCTGAACAATGTAGGTGCTTCTGTTGGTATCTATAGAATTGAGCTGACAGACAGGTAGGCATTTTTAGACACTGGGATTTATCTTAAGCACTAAAATTATCCAGGGCAAGCCAGCAGAAGTAATGCATGAAAATAGTTTCAGTCTGCTTTTAAAGAAATTAGGTTTGAAACTAAAAAAACATGAAAATTTGAGTTCCCTTTATGTAAGCTGAAAATACATTTATTATACTTATCACCATCTAAATGTCAACTTATTTTTAGTTAAATCCTTCAGCCATTACTTAGAACACAGACCAATGGTTACTTTGTCCACCAGTGGTTTCTTCCTGGCAATTTTTTTTCCACCTGAAGGAAATAATTTAGGCAACTGAGACAACAGCATTTCAGAGAAAGCAAAGTTATTTTGGTAAGAAACCAAGCAATCTTAATGGTGATAATGAAATAGTTCTGATGCTTTAAAACTGGGTTCAGAAAGGATGCACTGCTTCAAAAGTTCACTGCAAATAGCATTAGAAATGATAGAGGTCTTTGTGTATTTTCTGTAGCAGAGTACACAATAAATCAGTTATGAGACACTGATTTCTGGTTTCAGAAATAAATGCCTTTTAATTAACATCCTATGTGGTTTTTGAGAACATAAAGGAACAGACAACTGAAAATACCCAGAAGAAATTGGTCATCAGTTCATTCAAAAAGACCCGATTATCAAATGTATGACATTTTCCCCTGATAAGCCTAAAAAATATTTCCTGGGAATGTGTTAACAATGGACATTTCCAGTGTTAAGCACCAGTTGCTACATCTAGTGGCTGCTGGTGTCTTAGGTCACGCCTTGCAAATTCCAGGGTTATTAATGCATTTGTGATTTATTAGAAACGGTGTCTGGAACACTTACTCATTCTTGGTTGCATCTGAATGAAAAAGAAAAAAAATAAAGGATTACGGACCGATGTCAGTGAACCTTAGTTTGGCAAATGAAAAATGTTATTAGTAACTTGGCAAAGTAAGACAAGTTAAATGATGAATAAAGTTCTCTTTAGAAACAATTAGGAAGTAGCAACTTTGGTTACATCCTGCATCACAAGTTTGGGAAGTTACTTAGGCAAATAAGCTGGAAAGGAAGAGAATTAAAAGAGAAAGAAACAAAAAACCCACAAACATGAAAGGCACGCTTGGCCTAATTACCACTATCATGCAAAACAGCCACATAAAACTACTGATCACCTTAAAAACATCCAGCACATCCCTGAAGGGCCACCTTGCTGCTGTTATTCTGGATTTGCTCATGTGTTCACCAAATCATTATATACTGCAGTCAATTTATTTTGTAAGCTTTAAAGCAATAATCAAATAAATTGGAAGTATTAATTACAGGAAAAAGATGCAGAGTTCATCTTTTGCCTTTCAGAGCTTGTGTTCTCTGCTAGAAGGGAAAGCAGAAATCCTCACCAATGCAATTCTTGTGTACAGTGTCCCAAACCTGACAGAAAAGCTTCTTCTAAACAGAAGAAATTTAAAGCATGAGCTTAAAGAATAGAGAGGAATTGCTTTTTGAGTTTTTTTAATCTAGATGCAGCAGACTTCAGTACGTATAAAATATAAGCATTTTCCTAAATCAGGTCTTCAGCTGGTAACAAATTAAGTTTCTGAGCTTTCCCCCGCTTAAATAATTTTTTTACTTGAATAATGAAATGATCCTTTTAAATTATTATTAAAAGATTAGCCTTTCCTGGTAAAGGAAAATAAAACGTGTTTTAACAGCAAGAAATTATTACAATTAATCTAAATTTCCACTCAAAACTCCATTCCTTTTCTTTTTGCAGTTCCAAGATTTTTCTGGTATGATATCTGAGAGTTTGCTGTTCTACCCTAGAGGCAGACAAAACTTCCATTTAGGATGTGCTACCTGGCCAAAGATCTGTGTCACTGTTAAAACTCTCTGTGTTTCTACCTGTGCCTTCCCTCTGCAGACAATGCTCCCCAAGAAATAAAACACTAACTCACCCACTAAGTCCATATTTAAGGACCATAAATTAAGGCATATTTGTGATGCCTCTGACACTACTGGGTTTTGGGGACTTTCATCCAGTACTGCAAAGCTGGAAAAGGGGAATCCCTACCCATTTCTTCCACTGCAGATACAGAACAAAAAACTACATGTAAAATTACCATGCAAAAATCATGAATTGACCTTTCTGTTACCCAAGAGTAAACACGGGAATAACTGAAATTAATACATTGTAGGCTGCAAGAAGATCCCCTCTGATGTATTGTTCTAACTACTAAAAGAAAAGTACTTTTAAAGCAAACAATCAGTGTCATTGGTTTGAAGTGGACAGGCTGTTTCTGAAGAAATTCAAAAAATGAAAAATAACCTCAGTGACATATTTCAGAAGCCGCCCACAGTTTTCTCTACAATATTAATGCATCTCTCTAAAAAACCTTAGAGTGGTATTTCTCAAACTGAGCCTCTGCCTCTCCTGGGAGTTCTCAAAGGCTGAAAACAGTAGCAAGAAACCATTTGGTAATTTCTTTTTAGCTACAAAGGGAACTTAAAAATAAAAATCTTCTGAAACATTTTACAAAGTATGTTGAAATCAGGCTGATGTATGCTGGCAACAGCTCAGTTCCTCTAGAATATCAGGAAAAGTATTTATTTTTGCAGCAAACCCTTAAATCCATCCCTTATATCACAGCAGTACATGAATGCAGCTACTGCCAGCAATTAAACTGAGTTCTGAATTTACTGGCTTTTTTAAGGGGGGGAAATGAAAAAGATAATTGAACTGATCAACTGGAAGCTCCCACTCATCAGCCATAAAACACACTGGGGAGGAAGCACAGAAATGGGATCATAGGGAAAGGCTGGGATCACCTAGGAAGTGACCGAGGCTGAGGCGAGCGGGAATTCGGCTGCTCAGTGCAATGAAATTTAGGAAATGCTTGTGCTCTGTAAAAAAACAACAGCAGAATAACTGGAGAGGATAGCTGGTTTTCCAGCATTCAAAACATCAGAAAAAGCTAATATCAAAAATCTACAGGTCTAAAATATTACTATCAGACATGCAGGGATGAGTGCAGAATTACAGTGTTCATTAAGAGAGTGACAAAATCCCTCCAGCTCAACAGGACACGGAGAGCTTTTTAACTGGATATCACATAAGTTATTTTAAAAGTTCCAATTTAATTTTGTGTTCAGTATGCTTCTGCTAGAATGTCTAAGCCTGACATATGTTTTCATTGGTCTCTGAAAAATAATTCCCCACAATAAGTTTTAGATGTCTATTAAATTTCAGTCTATCTGGCACAGAAATTATGTTCTATTTTGGACTAAAAATTCCTATATATGAAAAAGCAGAATGTCAGTAAGGCTCAATGCTATACTTAACAGGTGTATTAAGTAATGAAATTAAGATTTGAATATGCCTGCAAAGGTATTTAAAAAAAAAAAAAAAGAAAGTACATCATCTCACTGAAATTGCTATGGAAATACAGCTAAGAATTTCAACATCATAATGTTTATCTATTTTTAGAAGAGAGTAAATAAAGTGCTCTGAAAATCAAGACAGGCTTAAGATGCATTGTTATGCTATTTTAAAATTATTTTTGCAGAGTACAGCATAGGTGTACAAATGGGAGAAGAGCACAGCTGTACCTTAAAGGCCACATACAAAAATATGTCTTTAATTTTTTTTTTTTTTTTTACAAAGGCTTCCTAAAAAATTCTTTCGAAGTAAATAACTATATATAGCTACACAATATGATTCAACTACTTAATACAGTCAACTGTAGAGTGGAAAATTATAAAATAATCCCTTTATCCAAGTTCCCTGTGTAACTGGATGACAAAGCAGACCTTGATCATTACTGCAAGATTTCCAGCAGTAAAGCCTGAGACTCCAATAAAGATCTTCTGCTATTACAAACTTGAAAATACCATTTCCTTTGGAATTATCCATGAAATAAAAAAATGTAGAAATCTACTTAATTCTCTGTGACTTTTCTGTATTCATAAAAGTTAAAACTATGTGGAGAGAAACTTTTTAAAATCTTCCAGTTAAAAAAAAATTGTAGTGAAAAGTTATCTTGATTTAGCCAAGGGATAGAGACAAAGGATATATAAGTATTTCCTTAACAGAACTTCTGTCTCAGTTATCCTGCACAATTACAGTGCTATATAGATTTAAACACAAAATTACACTATCTAGTCAAAACCAAAGATCTGCCCTTTGAAAATTAAGGAAAAAAATAAAAAATAAAAAGGAATGCAGCTGAAACATTTGTAGTTAAATTCACTGGGTAACCTTTAGATGTTGTACCAGAACTGAACTGAGTTCTTGGATACCTGTTGCCACACCAGCCACATTACACTGCTCTGGGCAGATCATTTCCTGAGCTCTGCATCCACACAGTGGAGGGGGAATTTTGGGGGCTTTTTTAAAATTCCCTTCTTTAAAGATCCTAATTGAACTTTCTAGTAGCCTGAAGTTTATTTAAGCCCTTATGTATTTTTCCAACACTTGCATTTTTCCTACCTCCCACATTTATATTATAAGTTTTAATATTCCCAAATCCCATTCAACTTCTAAATAAATAATTTCATCCATGGCTGTGATTGCACACTAATTTTATAAATATATACACTACCAATAAAAGTCTCTATGTATCTCTATCTTCATATATCTCATATACACACAACTCTATTTTAATTTGCATTAATGCATTCCAAGCTTAACACATTAACACTCCTGAAGAGGCAGGTTCAGACAGTGTGAAAATTGAAACATTTATACTGCTCCAAACCAACTCTTTATCAAATGATCTTAGGTACTGTGGTGACTGCCAATGAAAGTTTTTTTCAACAGGAAAGTGTAACACAGAGAAGGAAGGTGATTAATAAAATCATTGAGAAGTTTTCATCTTCAGTATTTTTTTTCCCAGGGACACTTTTTTTTTTTTTCCTATTGCAAAAGAGAGAAAAAAAAAATCAACAGCAGACTTATAGTCAAAAACTCTGCTGTTCCTAACTTGCAGCTTTGTGCTTAAATACTGAAACACAACTATAGAATAACTTCCTCTTGGAATTATTCTAGGAGCAAAGGAATCTCTACCTGTAACCAGGAAGAATATCAGACCTTCAGGGTTAAACCCCAAAATCCAATATCTTCTTGCAGACTCTCAGGGCCAATACTGAGTATTTCTGAGAGCTTGGTTTCTTGCCTGCAATTCCCAACCGGGGACCTGGGCTAAAGGCTGCCATTATTACCGATTACAATACCTACCAAAACAAAAAGAAATTCACAAATGATGCTTTCTGAGAAACTGAAACTGTACAAATACGTTTTCCAAGTATTAAAAAAAATAGCTACTGACATAGAATACTAAATAGTATCCCATTCATATGCAGCATCCAACTGCTTTCACTTGAAGACACAGATCGGTTTGATAACTTTGATAATTTATATCTATTAATCTTTAGCCTTAAAATGTTAATCTACTGTAAAAACAAAAACTATTTCCTGTTTTACTATCAAATATACTCTTCAAAATTTCAGATGCAGATATAAAACTTACAGCTATGCATTTCTATATAAAGCATGCAGTATAAGGTTCAAATAAACTGAAATTCCTGTTAAGCTCCACGAACAAGGCACTGTTGCCAACCTCAGAAGAGCGTCAGGAAGAATTTCCAATAGAAGAATTGTCCAAAAAGTTTGTAACTTTTTTTTCTAGAAAATACATATTGCAGTAGACTCACAAACAAGATTCTTTCCCGAAGTGCTCCAGCACAAGATCTCAACAATTCCCTTCGCAGTCAGACTTAACTGGGAGCTCCACTACCAAAATGCCAGCTTGCTTTTTATCCATCTCATCTTTTATACAGCATCTTATTAAAGTAATTATTCATAAAAAGCAGGGAAGACAGTGTTTGGATATTTACAAAAAGGGCAGCAGAGTTTGTTTACAGTGGTTTGTAAACATACATTGATAATTATTGATAATTATTTTGCTCAGAGCTGAAGTGTTTTTGTCAGCACTGCTTTCCCAGTTCTCCCTCCAACAGCACAAAACTGGGATAGTTCCAACACTGTTACACTGGCCACAAAATAAAGCTACCTTTTTCTTGCAGTAGAATTTACTTCTCACTTAACATTAAACCCTTAAGGTATAGAATCTGCAAGCTGAAAGTCACAGTACCTGTTTCCATTGGTCTTTAGACACTCAGGAAACACGGGAGCAGCCTAAGCTTTCATGCTTACTGATACATCTTAAGACTGAAAAACTGTAAATCTGAATATTATATCATATCGTAAAATCCCTTACACTGCAACTATATAGTGAGAGGCTTCCAAAAAGGAAACCAGAAAGAAATGTGTTTGAATGAGAAGGGGCAGGCAAATTAAACCAAAATTGCTTAATTGTTTGTATTTCTTATTATCAACTTCCACCTTTCCAACAATTCTCTTTCAATTTCAAATATGAACAAAAACACCACCACAAATCATGTAGAGAAAGAGAAGAAATTCCAAATACTTATTTGTGTCAGCTACTGACAACAGATCTCAGCTGATTCACTTCCAGCCCACACTGCCTTTCAGTTTCTTTACAGAGTATATAGGTTATTTAATCCTCATTTAAAAATTCCCACATTCAAAAATATTAAAGGAGCTATAGGGGACAAGAAAAGGATATATGAAATATCCCATCCTCTGTAGTACAGAGATCATTCTAGTTGGATGATAATTTACCAGGCCATCTTAATATGTTTAAATTGGCAAACTCTGCTAAATGCTTATCAGCAATTCCTAAATGCTTTAGGCAATACTATGACTATGAAACATGAGTACATCATTCCATGTTGAGAGAGGAAAGCTTTCAGTAGATCTAGTACACCAAAAACTGGCAATCAAAAGTAATCCGGATACGAAGAGCCCAATACTTGTTCTAAATATCAGAAGTCACGATGAGTTAAAATCTCTCGTATTTCAAAGACATCAACAAAATCAAATCAAAGCTACACAGCACATGAAACCCCTTCAAGCTGCAAGAATGAACTGTGGCATTTTGTTGTCTGGTTTAGGGGAGGGAAGGAGGGAATGTGGGAGAACACAAAACAGCCAAAGCTCTTTTCTGCCCTAGCTACAGCGCAGATGAAAAAGCCATCAACTGCCGAGGATTTGCATGGCAATAAAAAAGCAAAACAAAAGACACTAAAAAACCCCTAAACAAACACAAAACCAAACTCAAAAACCTTACGTGCTAAGGCCAGAAATAAAATGAGATTTTACAGTTCACTCTTTTAAAATGAATGCTTCCCGTAGATATTTAAACAAAACTAAGTTAAATGAAGTACAGTTAACATTAGCACCTTTGCCATGTAAGAGATTCCCAGTACCACAATCCCTTCACCTTCCCAGAAATTTTCTAGTGCATTTAAATAGCATCAAGGGGCAGAGAGGAAGCTTTTTTTTTTTTTTCTGGGGCTAAATTCAAGAAGGCTTTTAGAGGACATTGTGTCCTGTGATTAACTTCTCTTACATACATACTTGTCACTTCTTGTAAGAAATCCAGACAGGGTCGGCTACTTCCAGAAATACTTATTGAAACAGCCAGTGGGGTCTGTCCTTCATAGTTCCTTGTGTTAGTGTCTGCTCCGTAATTATACAACATTTGTGCACAAAGCACATCATCTCTAAGAGCAGACAAGTGCAAGGGTGTCTGTCCATCTTCCAAGCGCCCCAAGTTTGTATCGGCCCCTCTCTGGAGGAACATTCGGCAGTACGAGTGATTGCTTTTGATCACAGCGTATCGTAACAGGAAACCATTCTGAATGTCGATGTTGGCATTGTGGTCCAGGAGGATTTTCACACAGCTTGACCTCTCCCGGATAATGGCCAGCTGGAGTGGTGTAGTACCTTTATCACTGAGCGGATCAACCTCAGCCTTGAACTCCAGGAGGAGCCTGACAAAGGAGTCTCTGCCGTAGTGAGCAGCGACGTGCAGGGGAGTCCAGCCGTCGTTGCTCTTGGCATTAATAATGTCACTTCTGTAGTCAGACTCCAGCATCAGGCGCGCGATCCTCGCCCGGCCGTGCATGGCTGCGTAATGCAGCGCCGTGAAGCCTCCAATTAAGTCCTTCACTGTGGGATCAGCTGAAGTTAAAATAAAATTTTAAAATAATTAGAAGGTGTTACGGTAATCCGGTGCTGGAAAAAAAAAAAAAAAAAACTAATTTAAAAAAAAAAAGTCAAACAGTAATTGCTAGTCTTTCCAGGCATAGCATGACAGGATTTTTTGTACTTCAGACTAATTCTTGCTTTCATTAACATGTTATTTTTAAGACAAAGTTGAAATTGCATTTAAGAAGGAGTTACAAAAAAAATTTTTTCACATACATATGTTTCCATTTGACAAATACTTTTCCACATCTTCCTAGCACTCTTAGGAATTAATTACTAATTACTCAAATCTCTCTGTCCATCCAGTTTTCCCCCAGCTCAACAATATTACATTTCTTTCTCAATGTTCAACTTTTTATTTTCCCTTGTGTTGCTTCTTGGTCTTAAAAAGAAGCATGTGTAGAAACATCTGCTGTCCCAAATTGCGGATGTTTTGTGGTCTGGCAGCATTGTATTGTTTTTAGGGTGTAATGCTGTATTAGGTAAAATGTTTCTCTGTGGTCTGCAGGATTTCCAAAGCATGTAGGGTATATGTTATTTTAGATTATCTTGATAAAGTCTCTTTTCATAGATGATGAATCTGTTTAGAATCTGTTCTGAATTTATAGTTTCACAAAAATTTAAGAATGTAAAAACCCATTTCTGAAAAGAGTCAGATAAACTGCTAGGGCAGAGTACAGGTAATTACAGATTTATTTCCCCTTCACACAGCACAAACACTCAGACTGATTAATTAATTTAAAAATTAAAATAATCCAATCAATTCATCTAATTTCCTCAGGACACCTAACCTTGTTTAGCAAGTGACTAATTAATTACCCAAGGCACGGTGCCATTTCTCAGCTAGAGAACAAGCCAGGCTGTGAGGTTTCTCCTTCCACAATCCAGGGGTGCTGCCATTGGGGACACTAAAAGGTCTAAGTTTGAACACTTCCCAATTTAAGTTAGACACCATCTGCACCAGAAGATCTGCTCTAAGTTCAAAATACAATACTGATTGCAGGCTACCCTGGACTGAACACACCTGAACACACAAGGGTGCAAACAAAACAGGAATAAGCTTCCCAACCCACTGTGATCATATCCAGATAACACCAAGGCAGATATTATGCCAAAATGAAAAGACTGGAAGGAAGAAGTAGAGAATACAGCTGCAAAGATGATCCACAACTTTAAGGATATTTCTAAATGGAAAGAGAAGATTGAGAGGAAGAAAACAAATGAACTAACAAAAAAAAAATTCAACATACAAGTGAATACAGCCTGGCTACAGAGAAAAAAAGATGTGGAAACTGCCTCTAGTGCAAAGAAAAGAAATAAACATAGAAATAAGGGGTATATTAAGGAAAGTTTAATTCCTTGCTACTAACAGCTTTCCTTATTTCCTGTGAAAAGCAGAAGTTTCAGTGCCCTGAAAAGTCACACTAACCTGAGCTAAAGGAATGAATGAAGCACCCATAGCACAGCAGGAAAATGCAGCCAGTGACTGAATGGGTGATTCCTGACCTGCACTGTGATCATGTCCAAAATGCAGCAAAGAATCAGCACAACCCACACCAAGATAATATTTCAAAGTGATGCTGCTCCCAGGGTCTCTTTCTTCACACTGCTCAGACTATTCTACGTTGACTTCTGAGTGGTGATAAAGAGAATAACAGGCATGAGAACAGACCAAGGGATGATACAATCTGAAGGGCAGAATTGGGGAGGAAAATGGACATAATGGGAAGGAGACAGCAGCAGGAAGAGTCTTCCTCCACCAAAAAAGATTTTTATAAGAAATGTTTGAGTTGTATGTTCTCTCTCCCATACTGCAAAAGGCATTCTGTGCCAAATGAGATGCAGGTTACTGCCACAAGCCTGTTTAATCAGTGCCATTTCCAAATTCAAGTAGATATGGCCCAACTTTTACATATGCACCTATATGCATTTTTATACTGGTTGTTGTAATCCAAACCAAACAATTTCCTTGTAACATAAGGATACCTTTTACCTATAGATTTAAGTACCTTTCCACACGTTCCTTACTCCCAAAATGTCATTGCTTTTGACCACTAAAGAGAACCAAAACATCACTAAGTCACAGAAGTTTCTTAAGAAGGATAGGAAAAAAAGCCTCACAGTTGGGAAACCAAGCAACACAAACAACCAATCTTTCCATAACAAACCCCTCAGAAAAACCTCGTGAAAATATGCTGTAATTCCTATTAAGATTATGGATTTCTAGCGAGCCAACAGTCTGCCTGTGGATTAGAGAAACATCTTCAACAGGATGGAAAGGTCTGTTGCTATTCCATCAATGTCCTGCTGCCACCTCCTGGAAAACTCCTGAATTTCACGGAGCTTTTAGCAGAGGGCTGGACCTGCATGAAGTTGCAAACAAATTCTATCCATTCAGTTCCTGTCTTAATACTGTAATCTAGAGAATATATAAATTCATAAATAAAAGAGTCACATTTCAGAGTTTCAATTTACAGCTCAGTAGGACAGTTTTCCTTTTTCATTGACACCTTCCTTAGGTCACTCTATCACAGTAATTTGGGAAGCCAAGAAAGCAATGCTTAAGCAATGCTCCTGGCTTCACTGAGTACTTCTATTATTTCAAGCTTATTTCCCTCAGCTAGGGCTTAATTGTGACCACAAGGTTTAGAAGCATGGCTACATGCAGCTTCTGTTTTGAATTTCCTAAGATAACATTGATACAGAAGATGTCCAGGAAAGCATTACTGTTCAGAGACAGACACCCTTTAGGAGCTTAGGGGGGGTGAGCATTTGGCATTCTCTAGATCCTCCTGGATTCTGCCTGACCTTACTAAAATTTAAATACTTTGAAGCCAAGACTAAAAATAAATAAAGATGGCTGCTTGGCTACTTTCTCTTACTATTTCATTTCTAGGAGCTTTAGTGAATTATTTCTTCATTTTACTTTGAGTAACCAGAAACTGCTGAGTTAATACTGAGAAGGTATCACCAAGGGACAGCTAATCAGACACTTTCAAGATTTTAGCTCGTTGTAACATTAATAGTGGTGGCTAGAAATTAATAAAACATATTTCTTGTCCAGTGTTGGACTGTCTGTCTCTATATGTCATATTAAAAATTTACAAAGTACACTAAAGGGGAAAAAAGGCTTGTTATACAGAGATCCAAGATTACTAAAAACTACATTCCCTGTTTTGGTACTGCTTTTTGACTCCAGATCATTTTTATGGGTGGAAAGAGATGGCTTCATAGAATCTTCACCTTTATAAAATGAGACAAGTACACTAAGAAAAACAAATTCACTATTTCTTATGAGAACTAAGTTTCACCATGGTTATGAGCTTTCTCCATTTCACCAGCTGCTAAATAATATTTGTTATCTGACCTATCCCATCTGTATCTAGTTGGTATTTCTGCTAGCTTCATCCTTTAGTCTGGACTGTTTTTTCTGCATTCTCCCCATCTATCTGTGTCTCCTTGCCCAGCAGATAATAAAAAGCTTCCTGCTGTTCCACCACCTCCACTCAAATCAGCCAATCTGCATGCACAACACTGTCCTCTGGCTCTTTTCTTTGCTAGTGAGCAGTGATGGAAGAGAAAAAGCAAAAGCAGGAGGCGGACAGGTCATGACTCCCATAAGACTCTACTTTTTATTTCCAGGTCAGTGACCAGATTCCTTCTCATTATTAGCCCAACTCACCCTCCATCCCACTAGCAGGCTATGCTGGGAGCCTTCCAGCATCTCAGATCTGAGGCACAGCACTACCCTCAGCAGCAGCCCACTGTGGCTCTCCCAGCCCTACTGCCCCTGTGAAAATATTCCCAGCTCTGCTAAGCTCCATCACCCCTGGAGACAGCCACAGCCACCACCAGCCACCCCTTCCTCCACATCTCAACTCCCTCTTTCCCCCAGAACTCTGCAGGCTCTCTCTCACTGTCAATTTATTACCAATGCATAGTTCAATACTCTCTATTTTACCATAAGATTCACAACAGAAAAGGACTTTTTCCTTTACCCCAATATCTCTTTTTTTGTTCCATGGGGATTAAGCACCAGCAGCAAAACAACCCACTCCAGAGGTAGAAAAGTAGAGACCATGTGAGGAAAGGTAGACACAAACCTCTCCCTAATGAGGGTGGCATGATTAACTCAGCTTTTAAGAGTCAACTCATTCACTGCTTAATAACTCATTTGTGACATTATTATGTGATAAATACTCATTATTTTTATGCCTGTGTTTTGAGGGAAAACGAGGCAAGGCACCAGGCAATGCCAATTTGCAGGAGTGAGGCTCAGCTGCAGGGAAGCTGCTGTGGATGACTAAACCTCACACTATTTGTTACTCAACTTTCTCATCCTGGTGATTCAACTCCAAGCTGCCTCAGGACAAAGGTGTTTCATTACAGGCAGTTTTCATGAGGCATCACATTCAGCTGGTACTTTGTATGGGAAAGAGTAACAACAAAAATAAAAACAAACCATTGAATCAGCAGCTATGTAATATGAAAATCTATAAAATGAAAATACATAGGAATACAGAAGGGAGTGGGGTTTTTTATAATCTTTCAACTCACAGATAAGAAGTTAAAAGCTATCAAACTGAAGGCTTGAGATTATCTGCATATATTACTTTTAAAAAGTAGAATTTAAAGTTATATATTAGTTCTATTTCGTAGCTTTTTTCCCCTTCCAAGAAGGCCATGAGGGTTTGCCCTTTTTATGTGGTTGCAATCTGTAGTAGGTGCATTCACAGTGTCCAGTTGCTCAGGCTGTATTTCAGCACTGCTCTTAAGGAACAAATCACTGATTGTGCCACTACCACAACCTGTTAATGCCATTCCACTTTCAGAATGATCCATACAGCTGCCAAATCCAGTAACAAACACCAGGGACCCATATGGCTCAGATACACAAAGCATCAGAAAGATGATTTCAGTTTCTTTGGGACTGAAAACCTCATAATTCATTTGGTAAGAACAGTGCTAGAATAGAGGAGCACTGATCAGAATCTGGAGAACACCTACTGATTTCCTCTCCAGTACCACTTTAGAAGATTAGGATGATCCCTTTCTAAAACTTCAGGCAGCCTTGGAAGATGATAAAGCAATGAGAAATTCTGACTGTACCACCTGAGGGATAATAATCATCACCCACATGAGTATCACTTAAATCAACAAAACTCTGTCAGTTCTTGAAATAAAGTTTCATTGTGGCTGGATGCAGAAGAGCTGTAAACTCATCTGGAGGAGTTGACACTGAAGTCCTTGCACTTTAGAGGACTGTTTACATAAAGTTTAGCACATTGTGTTAATGCCTATATTAAAGTTAGTCTTTAATGGAACTGGTTAACTTGCTTTAGAATTCTGAAATAAACTTCCCTAGGATTTCAATTCAAGGATCTGCCTTCCTCTAATAATACCCTCTAACAGAGAAGAAAAGCCTGTAGTGAGTGCTGTGAGCACATTTCATTTTATAATGAGTCCTTCTGCCCTATTTTCATAATGCTTATTCATTCCTTGAACAATTCCCAGGCAAAGCTAGGGGGAAAAAAAGTTATCAAGATATAAAGCCGATCTATGATGTCATCCAGAGTATGCATCAGAAATAAATAGAGATTAGGAACAAAAGAATAAAGAACAATCACAAAAGATAACCAGAAGTATTTTGCTATCTAATCAGTGCCAGAAAGCCCTGCAGTGGAAATTGAGACGGCAGAGGAGATGATTTTTGTCTTTGGGCAACTCACCTCCATGTTCCAGAAAAACACGGACACACCTCTCCTTGCCTCTGGCTGCAGAGAAGTGAAGCAAGGTCCAGCCGTTGGCATCGCGGCCGTTTGGAGAATATCCCTGCTCCAGCATCTTGCGCACGGTGTGAACATCGCCGGCGGCCACGGCAGCCTGGATCTGCAGCTCTTCCTGTAGCTCAGGGTTCCTCCTGCAGTGGTGGTGTAACATCCTAGCTGAGTCTGGCCTTTACAGGAGCCTCATGAGCCCACACGAGTCACCTTCGAGCAATGGGAAGGAAGCAGGAATCACTTAGGACTGGGATCAGAAATGGGGTGTGCAGGAAAAAAAGGATTAATGAAATGCAATGCTAAGACTTCTCTCTGTATGCTGAGAAAAGTGATGTTACATGGAGGATAAACCTCAAATGATCTCACTGTTATTAGCAAAATCATAGTACATGGTGACATCACTGAACTGCAAAAGAAAAGGACACTTGCACATTATAAATAGTAAATGTTTTCTTCAGAAATGACAGCATCAAACAGCAGTTCATAATTAAAGCAACTGAGCAATGAGCAACATGAAAAGCCTCCAGAACCTACCATTCATTTCAAAATCACACTGTGATTAACATCACTACCTCCAACACTGGTTAAATGGATTATCCAAACCATGGAATGGATGATCCAAACTGTTGCAGGATGCACCAGTGCACTGCTACAGTAATTGAACTACAATACTCTTTATTTTTCTGGAAATGCACCCCTTGTAAGCTTCAGTGAAAATGTCTTACCAATAGAATTCTGTGACCTACTGCATGTGAGTATTAGTAACACTAATGTTCAAATTGAAAACTCTCATTATCTGTTTTCCTTTCTCTCCCTTCTTTTTTTTTTTTTTTTTTTAATTAGAGTCTACTGTTTGCATTCTGGCTTGAGCATTTCTTAATTAGTACACAAAGGCTGTAAAGAACTTCTATGTTCCAAAAAATCAAATATAAGGATGATAATATATGAAATCTGAAAATAAATTTAAGTGCAGTTACTACAGTCCTGTCAAAAACCATGAGAACATATATCAGAATAATTCAATTTATAATTACCTTGATAGAGCATATGAAAGCTAGGCCAAAAGAGTATCTAAAATAGCCACTGTAAAAGAGCCTAGAAACAAGCACACATTGGGAAAGGGACATCCATGCTCTGTTTGAAAAGTACCATCTGCAGTTCTACTTGGGAGCAAGAAAATGAACAGGTATTTAAGGATTGTTCCCCAGTAGACAAAGTGACTGCATTTTCACATACATTGTGTATTACACCCCACAGTCTTAAAATGGAAAGGAATATCAGAAGAAGGAATAAAAGTAGGATATGAGAAAGGTAATGCTGAGCAACAGGAGCTTCAGAAAATATTCAAATGTGGATGAATATTAACACAGGCCTAGAAGATTAAAAAGAGGAATGTATTTAAACTTCTGCAAAGTTAATCAAGATAAAAGTACAAAGAAAAGTTCTAATGGTGAAAATGAATTTTAAGCAAAACTTAGAATTTACAGTAATTTTTTGGTTTATTAGGATGTCAACCCTCATCACCACCTAAACCTTCTTTTAGGTATCATAAAGATTTCCAGACCCTCATGATCCACAGGTCATTCAAAAGAAATTGCAATCAGCTCCCCATATCCCACTGGACACCTGTGTTCCTGTCATCCAGGTATATCCACAGACAAGAGAAAAGTGAAAGCATCAATCACTGCCAATTTTGCAGACAAAGGCACAATGTCTATTTGCTCTTCTACCATCCCCTCATGCCCATAGTAAAGAAGTTATTTATCTGCTTTTTGGAGAGATATAAACTCATAATTAACAGGTGCTTCAGTGACCCTACTTACCCTGCAAATATGGAAATTACACACAGCAAATGCCTGTCTTTGACATTTATAAATGCTTCAGCTTACCATGTATGGCAACAATCACTACTTCAGCACAGGGTTATTAAAGAAGACTTTTTAGCTCCATATGTTATACATGGCTTAGAAACTGGCTTTGTTTTGTTTTATAATGTGAACTTCATTATCTGAGACTGGGAGAAAAGGGGATTTACAAAGCAGCAACTGCCAACTCAATAGGTCAGCTTTTGCTACATATTCCAAAAATCAAACTTGGTTAATCTGATGACAATGGAAGTATTTCTATTGACTCTAATAAGCTTTTGCTAAGCTCTTTTCTAAACTCCAATTAGCACTTCAGAACATGCTCACCTATAAGAGAGTGAGCTTGACTTCATTCTACATCACACCACTAACACTGGTGAAATTCCAACTGCAGGAGTAAGATCATCCTTTGGATTTGCAGGTGAAAACTGACAGTAGAATCTAACTGATGATGAGTCGTGCAAAACCCTTAAAAATAGTAATTTAGACTATTAAACTTTTAGTCCTAGTTTCTGAATACCTACAAAAAAACAAGATATGAAAACTTCTTTTTCAAATTGAGAATATCTGATCAAAACTTAATGTAAACAAACTTTATTATACCATTTTTACAGTCCTTTCTTGTAAAGGACCAATACTTTCAAGCCCTCACATAGTCCTGAAAATCAAGGTCAGGCTAGCTGCTCAAAATGCTACAGAAAGAGATGGGATGACTAAAGAGGTGAAGAGAAATGGAATTTCTCATTTGAGGGGCCAGCAGTATTCCCCCTGCAAATCTCTGTGAAGACAGTTGGTTGAGGAAAAGCAGAGCTCTCTCTCTCACACTTCTCAGCTGGTGGGTATATTTGTAATGCAGCATTATAAAAAATTGGCATTGGCTCCATATGTTGCATGTGACTAGCAGAGCTTATTCAAATTAGCTGGTACTAAAGTACATAAGTACTAAAACATACAAAGCAGAAGACAAAGTCAGGCAGCTCCTTTTATCACTTGCACAGTTTCTGTAAATATCCACTCTTCCATCTCACCCCTATGGCAAGCAATGAAATTCAAATGACAAGAATACTTAACCATAACATTAAAGGTTTCAGGATAGTTTTAGTGACACACCAGCTTTGAAAACATTTTTACTTCTGCTCCATAGATCATTTAAAACTCCTGTTTGCAAAGCCCCATTTAAGACATCAATCTTTAGAGAAGAGAAGGAGGACTACTGGAAGTAGCCCTTTGGTATTTAATATTTAATGTTTTGCAACTGTAATCAATCTCATTCAAAACTCAGCATGCATTTGGGTTGTTACATATTGGCTTTCTGCATGAAAGTAAAAAAAACAAAAGGAAGCACAGGGGGAAAAAATATACCTATATATTCTTGGTTATAATGATTTTGTAGTGCTATGAAAATGGAGGACAACAACAGTTACTTAATTGATTTTTCAAGTACAACAGGATAAACTCAATGTGGTCCTGAATTACCTTATGAGAGGTTGTTACTCTTTGATGGATGTCCCACTCTTCATTGTCTTCACTGTTCATAATCTTCTGTGTCCATGTGTGTCAAACAACCTGCTACCCCTTAAAAAAATAAAGGTATTTCTTGTTAGTTGTAAAGAATAAAAGCAAAAGGTTTACTTACTTTTTCTTTATTCTTATGTGAGAATGCTACATTTTAATGCAGCTATGTCAGAAAAGACCCAAAGTGTGTTTTCTATTATTATCAAAGAGTCCTCCAGAGGCTGGGGTGGGCCGAGTTTGCTTCTCTGAATATTTTATGGAAGACAAGAGAAATGAGAGATGTGCTTCCTCTCTGGAGTAAACCTTGAAGAAATGGTCTACACCCTTCTCTAATAATTAAGTGTATCTGCTCCTCCTGTATGGAACAAGAATGGATGCAAAGGTTACATCAGGTATTTCTGCCTCACTGCTCACCATCTCCCTGTGGGAGTCAGATGCCAACAAAAACATTCAGGCTCCATTTAGTTCTTCCCAAACTACTTTTGTGAGTTTTTTAGTTGTTTGTGGGTTTTTTTTAAAATTATTGTTTTTGTATGAGGTTTGGGTTTGTTTTGTTTTTTTTTTTTTAATCTCCATTCCCTCTCTGGTTCCCTAAGTAAAGAATAGAACAGGAGCCCATAGAGCATTGGGTTGTGTCCTTCAGCTGGATTTGCAGAGCCTGTCTCCTCTCCCTCATGTGACAGCTCAGGCTGACACATGCTGTGTTTCACAAATAGGTAAAGCCAACTCCACAATACAAGAAAACCACCAGCTCAAAAATCTTCACCCTTCCCTTCATATAAAAAAACTGCCCTTTTAGAATCAAGGTTTACCAAATGCCAGTTAGAATCCCTGTGCAGATTCCTCCTTCAGACCAACCCCTCCTTATCCCCCCATCACCTGCAGTTAATGGGATCAGTCCCAGACCATTTCTCCTGTACTCATCACTGTTATTTCACTCATTCTTTGTACACCTTTATCTGACCTTTCATTTCCTTTGGCTGCAAACTTTTAGTGAAAGGCACCCTTATCTCATCTGAGCACTGCAATAATATAACAAACAATAAAACCATTAAATACTTAATTGTACAGCTGATCACACAAACCCAACTGTGATTCGTTTCTTCTGCAAACGACTCGCACCAGAACAGCTCCATGAACTCTGCAGCTCTTAGATTGACTTGAAATTTCTGCCACTTAATGCAACATAAAATCATGCTTTTGCAATGATAGCTCAAAGAGGAGGATGAAAAAAAAAACCCTTTTTATCCCTCTTATGCACATTTTCCAAGAGCTTTGCTTCCCAAGATAAAGCATACAAGGTCTTCAGATATGCTTACAGCCCTGCACAAAACTGCACTGCCATGACCTAATTTGATCACATTTCTAGCCTTGTTTTTTTGCATAAGATGATCAGTCGTTCACCTTTTTTTTTTAAATTTTTGCATGATTTTCACTTTAAAACCCACACATTTTTTATTAGCTGATGCAAATTAGAATTGCACTGACTTCACAGACTACAGACAAGGTAACAGATTGCTCCACTAAAAAAGTAACAAGCTTTTCCCCCCCAAAGGAAAATTAGCTGCATATGGCAAGAGTAAGATCTGCAACTTTAATAAAAATAAGTCATATTTAGTGAGAGTAATGCTCCCTCACTCAATGACTTAACAGTTTGATTAAAACATTAATAATTATAGTAGAAGCAGCACTAAATAAAAATAATAAGACAAGCATCCTCATTATGTATTGATAATGTCTCATGTTGTCAAAGAGATCTTAGACTTTCCCAAATCAAAGTGTCACTTCTTTAAAGTCACTGCAAACATCATGTGGAAAATTAATTCCAACATATGTATACGCTTACTTTAAAGAAAGTTAAAGGGTGGTACAAAAAGCAAGACCTAAAAATTCAGTATTTTGCTTGTTCACGTGGCCTGACAGAAAGACCTGATTCCTAAACTCTGAGATTACACACCCAAGACCAGAAGAAGGACCAGAAGTTACTGATGTTAGCCTAACTCTGTGCAATAAGAGAAGTGTACCATTACACATGACATTTAGTATCTGCCATAGACCTAATCAGTGTAGATCTGAGTTGCCTGTGGTTGAAGAATTCTGAGACATTTAAATCAAATAAACAACAGAAAAAAGGAAAGCCCTGTAGAATAAGGATAATCACATCAGCCTTCATTAGTCTCACAACTCACTTCTCCTACCCATTTCAAAGCCTGAACAAGCTAAATGTGTTCTCACTCAAATGGCATTTTAAAAATGGTCAATATATTTTTGACAAACTAAACATAACCATCATCTTCAGCTGCCACTCACGCTCCTATTCCAGGAGCTCTTCAGACAACAGAGTAGGGCAAACAATTGGGTTGTCATTTGCATTCTCACACCACAATCGTGAAGTTTGCAAGTAACATGTGAAATATCAATATTTCACAGAGCCTTATAATCCCAAATATATTTTCTGCTGAATGTTCCATGCTACAGCCCAGACAGACACCAAGCAAGGTATCCCTGTGGTTGAGATGAAAATCACCAAGCAACACATGCGAGTTGCTGGGCCTGAAAGCAATGAGTTAACAGTGCATGAATCCAAAACATCACAGAGGAACTGCTGCTTCAAAGGAAAGAAGCCTTCACTCCTCACAAGCTGTCATTAAAAGTTACACATTTCTGGTGAGAGCTCCTGCAAGGCCAGCTCGTACTCAGGCATACTAAATTTAAAATAATCCAAATAGTTAAATCCACAAGTGCCCCATCAATTTCAAGTGTTCACAGAACTAGAGATGGTGTTGTTACACACTAATAAGCAGCTGTTGTGTTGTTACATTCCGCAGGTGGGTGAAACTGAAGCACAGAGGTGTCATTTTACTACAATTATTCATGTCACAGAGAAGTTGTGAGGTCTGACTTTGGGCCTGATGGAGAATCAGAGAGATCACCCAGCTCCCACAAGTTCAGGTCTGCAAACCTGAGGGAAGCTTCACCTACAGAAAGCACAGCAACCTCAGCACCCCCACCTGTAACTGGCAACCTTAAGCACAAGCAGAGCCCCGTGAATAAAATCCTGCAATTCCTCCTGAAGGCAGGACCTCAATGCTGATGCTAAAGCAAGGCCTTACAGCTCTTTTTTCAGTAGAGAATGCTGCATCAGGTTCACACAGCCAGAACCTCCTCCCTCAAGATGTGCACTGACAAACTGCAGGGAGCTTGTGCTTTGCAGCATGCTTGGAGATCCTCGTGTACTGAGTAAAAAAATACCAATTCTCCTCCAACTTACAGGAGTGCTGTTACTGAGTTTTAAACAGCAAAATTCAGATGGAAGCTCAGCCTTATAAGTAATTAATTTGTAGCAAGCTTTAATTGCTTAGATTTATGTATTTTCACGTGACTTACTATCATTAAGAGAACCCAAACACCAACATTGCAAAGCAGGAACCAATGGCGAGTTCAAACCACATTAAATGAGTCACTTCAGCCCTAATTCTCACAGCTGATAAACTGTGTGCTGCTTACAGAGTTTGTGTCATGCAACACTCTCTAGAAGTATATTTGGTACATATTTCTATTTAATACAGCCTAAAAGAATCCAAGTGGACAAAATTTGTTGGATGTCTTTAGTGGACAAAGCATGATTTTCACAGTGATAATATCACTCTGTAAGCATTGCTGGAACAAAACAAAACCATCCCTCAGACAGCGCATTTCCTTTAAGGGTTGAGAATTCACAATGAGGAAAAACAAACCCAAAGTGAGCATATAGCCTGAAGACTAAAGCTTTCTCTAAGGGGCTGCTGTATTTGCAACATGCTGCCTTTCTTTCAGGGATCAAGAACAGGACTTCAGAATATCAGTGATCTCTGTGCCTTGTTTCAACCATGTGCAAATTTCTGCCAGAAGTTAATTCCCTCATTCCTATGAACTCCATTCCAGTCTCTGCATCTGAATCAAACTTTGCTGCACTGGCATTTCACACTAGGAAGGAACTTCACAAATCAAATAAAAACTCAGGTCTCCTGTTGTGAATAAATCCCAAAGATCCTGTGAATTGTCAGCACCAAGAGGTGTCCTATTGGAGCAGCTACAGCCCTGACATGAGAGGCACTGGGTGGGTTGGGAAAAGGGAGTTATAATAAACTAAATTCAGATGAAACAGCTGTGCCATAATTGCACTGGTAAGTTTGTACTGATGCACATCTGTCTCACCTGTTAGCAGGAAAAATCCCTGCTGAAATCACACTGGGCATGTCCACATGTTCTGCCACTACTTGTAGGTTAGCAAAATAACATGGAACATTTCTTCCCCGTGCTTCCAAAGCGTATCTCAGGATTTGTTGCACTTGTGTTATGGAGGGATTTTCTATTTAATCTTCAACACAGAGCAACTACTTCTTGTCTTAATCTAAAGACATCTGTATTGGAAAAATGATCCAGCCTTGACCAAGGCTGTTGGCAACAAATACTGCTCTTTCTCTGGCAGGCTAATGCTCAAAAACAACTGATTGCCAACAATGAACAACATTTTGGTACAGTCAGTGACATCTCTGAAAACACGACACAGATCAGAGGGACCTCTATGGGGGGCATCTCTGCCAAAAACAAACTCACCTACATTTGAGACAGACTGAAATGGCTTCAAGACAGACTCTGCGTTAGAAGAGCGCGCAGAAACTCCATCCTTTGGAGCGAGCTGACAGTAGGATGCAGAAAAAGACTGACTGACATCATTCACCCCCCACTCTCTCCTAGGATCCATCTCTTCATCTCACCACGTAAAACACGCAATTCTCCCTACGAACAGCTCTCCCCCTGAAGCAGAACCTCCCTCCTACCAGCAGGATTGGTTTTGATGACTCCTTTTATTTTTCCCCTTAAGCACCCAACAGCATCATCTTCTATGATCTCAGCCCAAAAAGTAAGTACTTGTAAACAGACACCGTCCAATTAAATTAATTTCAATTTTCGCAGCTCCGTTACAACACACACACAAAAGTGACCTATGCAGGAGTGATGTGACTAAACCAACATAACAAAATTACCATGACCTAGCCCAATAAAGATTTTAGAATCAAAACAGAAACAAAAGCAGTGCTGAACCCATAAATTTATGGAAAGACTTTAAGAAAAATATCCTTTTAACAACCTAGAGCAAAGTAATTTTAAATGACATCCCTGAGATGAAGACACAAAAACCGCATTAAGTAGCAATTCATAATCAAAACAACATTTGGAGAATAATTTTGGAAAATTATCAAGTGTTACAAGAGGAACTATGCATCAAATGGGATTCAGAGCTTTCAAACTTTAAAATGTCAACAGCAAAGAGGTTTTAAGAGAACAAAGAAATCTAATGCTACCTATTCAAATCCGTAAAAATACAAGAGGCCCCAATCCCAGCCAAACCATGTGTCTAGGATGACTCTGAGAGTCTAAATGAATCATCACCTTTCTGGGGGTTTTCTGAGTGCTGTTTTCTCTCTTCTGTGTTATTTTGTTCTTTGGAGTCACTATTTTTAATTCTCCTTTAAGGCAGCTTAAACCTAAAAAAAAGAAATAAATAAAATAGAACTGAGCAACACGATATATAAGAGAGAGATTAAGAACAGAATTGGTTAATACAAAAGCAATAGCTGGGCTAAATACGAAGAGCCTTCAAAAATTTGGAAAGAAAAGGGGTTATTCATCGAAATCAGGATCTCTCCTGGAAAAGGAGGACAGTCTCTCAGGATCCTAAGGAGTTGAAGGGATAATAACGGCAGGACCGCTGCCCTGTCAAGGCAGCTCCTCCAGGGAATGGAAGTAAAGATAAGTGCTAAAGAATGGGACAGGAAGTAACCCAGAAAGCTGAGCTGCTGGGAAACCAAACCTCTCCCTCGCAGGAGTTCACGCTCCAGGAGCCGTCAGCCGCACACACACACACACACACACACACACACAAAAAGCCGGCCAAGCCCCAGCGCACAGCTCCAAGGCCCGGCGGCCGCCAAGGCACCCGGGGCGCCGCCGGGGGCTGGGGACGGGGACCCCCCTCCGCGGGCAGCCCCGGGGGCGGCCCGGAGCCCGCCGGGGGAGCGGGCAGGGGCGGCGGGGGGCCGAGCACCCCTTCCCAGGGGGGACGGCGGGGGCGCCGCTCACAGCCCCGCACCCGCCGGAGGGGGTGCCCGGTGCGGGCGAGGGGAGGCCACGGGGTCGCGCCCCCCCCCCACTCCCCGCGCCGCGAGGGACCCCGGGGCAGCCGGGGTTACCTGCGTGACCCGCGTGCCGGAGCGGGGCGGGCCGGGGGCCCCGGGCGCGGCCGCCCCCCGCGCTGGCGGCGGCGGCGGGCGGGGGGTCGGGGGGGCCGAGCCGAGCGGGGACACTTCGCTCCGGGCCGCCCCCCTCGGCTCGCAGCGGGGTCGGCGGGCGGGGACTGACCCGCGCCGCGGCCAATCCGCGCCCACCGCGCCGGCCCCGCCCCCGCCCGCGCGCCGCCGCCGCGCCGCCATTGGCCGCCGGGCTGACGGCGGGCCCGCCCCCACCCGCGCGCCGCCGCCGCGCCCCATTGGCAGCCCGGCTGACGGCGGCCCCGCCCCGCGGCTCCGCCCCGCTGCCGTAAAGCCGCGGAGGAATGGAGGGGGGGTGGCTTTGCGACAGGGGGCGGCGGCGGCGGTTCCGGCGCTGTGACGGAGCGGAGTTTGGGCCTCGCGGTCCTCCGGGGGCGGGTGAGTGGCGAGCATTGCCTGGCAGTGGCCGCCGGGCAGCGGAGCGAGGACGGCCCCGTGCGCTCCGCGGCTCGGGGTGACTAAGCTGGGCCGCGGGCGTGCGGGCCGGGGGGGTGAGAGGCGGGGTCTGGAGTGAAATGGGCGGGGTCGGATGGGGAGGGGCGGGGCTTCGGTCATGTGGGCGTGGTTTGTCTGTATGGGGGCGGGGCCTTGAGCCAGGCGGAGGCGGGAGGGGCTGAGGGGGGAGCCGGGAAGGGCTGAGGGCAGAGCCCGAGGGGCGCTGGGGGCGGATCCCTTGAGGGCTGAGGGCAGAGCCCAAGGGGCCGAAGGGGGAGCCCAGAAGGGCTGAGGGCAGAGCCCGGGCGGCGCCGAGGGAGTCAGGGGCCGGTGAAGGAAGGAAGGCTCGCCGGCTGGGACCGCGGGTCGCTGCGCTGTGCTGATGCCGGCTCAGGAAGCCGCGCTGGTGAAGGGGCGAGAGGCCTCAGCTGCCCTCAGCCCGGCAGGACGGGGCCGTGTGGGCTCTGGAGAAGCGACAGCTCCGTGCTCGCTGTGTCACCCCGAGTGACGCGGCTGCCGTGAGGGGCCATGAGGCGGGGCCGGGTCTGCTCTGCCAGCTGTGACTAAAGGCGCTCGGCAGAACTGCAGCCAAAGCACCGACATGCTGAGGTGTCACAGTTAACAGGGAGTGCACAGCTCAGGTTGTTTGCAAACTGGAAAGAAATGACACTGATTTACAGTATTTCAGCACTGAGCAGAAGCTTAGTTATTGAGAGATGTCACTGCAGGTACAAGGAGTCCAAAGTGTGTTTTATTTCTTAAATGCTACAATCATTTCATTGTAAGGGAATCCACAGCCTTCAGATTCATATCCAAATGTCATAGGCTGAGGTTTCATTTTGCTTTATCAGATTTAATTTTTAAATGAGAACAGGGTCGGGTTTTGGATAGCTTTTCTAGCAAAAAGGGTCTTAAAGCTCATCTAATGCCACCCCCTGCCATGGGCAGGACACCTTCCACTGCCCCAGATTACTCCCAGCCCTGTCCAGCCTGGCCTTGGACACTGCCAGGGATTCAGGGGCAGCCGCAGCTTCTCTGGACACCCTGTGCCAGGGCCTCCCAACCTTGCAGGGAACAGTTTTTTCCTGGTTTGACTGAGCTATCATTGTTGATAGCCCTTTTTCCTTTTCTTTCTTCTTCTTTTTTTTTTTTTTTTTTCTGACACAAGTGACACACAGTAACTCAGAGATACAAGTGAAGAGGCATAAGTTTCTTCCCTCATTCTGTTTGCAGCTCCACTTGACTTTGATTTTGATTTTAAAGCATTATTAATCATAAAAGTAACACATAAAGCCCCTTCTTTTTTTTTGTTTCTTATTTTCTGTGTAGTTTTCCTTTCTGCCTTTTACGTGATCAGTCTATATATAAAGGTTTTTAGAACTGTTTCCTGCTGTTTATACAGGAGTCTGGCTCTGTGAGATGTTACCTTAATTGGTTTTTAGATGCTGTCATGAATAACTCAAATAAATAATACAAATAAGGGTTGGAGTTTGTCACTGCTTTTCTTTACTCTTCAGCTTTGAGCTTTTCACTCTCGTGCTGTGTCTGAAACAAATTTAGTCCTTGTCTGATGTTTTCTCCCTCTTTGAAGTAAATGCCTTCAAAATAAGCCCCCTCACTTTACATTTCCTTCGATGACTTATGTTTGTGAACTGTTGTCACGTGTGAGTGAGACATATCTTAGAGATGCTTTTGTAAAGTTTGCAAATTAATGGTGGAACATAAATGTGTTATGGGAGGATCCAGGAAAGCACAGCCAATATCATGTGGTGAAGGTGAAATCTCACAGTGGATGTCCTAGAAAAGTTCTGAATCTCTTCTGCCTTAACCATCTTGCTGGATTGTGTGAATTTGTGCATGAGATCTCTTCATTTACCACATAAGGTGATAATCCAAGCTGATCTCAAATACAGAAGTAAATGTGTTGAGATGATTTTACTTTATTAGCTATTCATTTAGTAAGAAATAAAACTCAAGGGTAGGAACAATAGCTATCTAAATTATTCAGAGTGATTTTTGAAGACATTTTATGAGGTTTCAGGTCATGAATTTCCACCTCAAGTAAAATTCTGAAAAGATTCTGCAAATGAAAAGGAAATTTATTGCCTGAAATACCAGATTTATTCAGCAAAATGTGGAGTATGGGAAAGGATGGGGGAAGGGCTCAGGTAAGGAACATGCTGTAACATTTTGGAGTTTTCAGGTCAGCCCTTGCTGAATGTGTCTTTAAAAATACCACACCAGAGGGAATTGTAGATCACTCCTGCAGGCAACTTCATGCTCCCAAATTTTAGCTTCTTTTCTGAAGGAAGTGCTTTCTGATGGTGGGAGAAGTGATGAGTCAGGGTAGCACATCTTGGTCTGCCTTTAATACTTTGTGCCTTTGGGAAGCCATTTTGCCAATACAATTAAAAAATCAGGTTTTAAAAATGAAGGTGTAATTTTCAATGTTTTATGTTGTTTTTAAAACTTGTGAAGATTATAAGCTAGAACAAAAAAAAAAGAAAAATTTACACTTTGTTTTTAAATTATTCTTTAAGTTTCCACTTCTAATCGCTGTGCCCTTGAGGTCAGCACACCTTGAGCCTGTGGCAGCAAAAGTCAAGACTTGTCCTTCCTTTGACTTTTTTGAGAGCTATTTCCAGTTCCAGCCTCAGTGGAGAAATGAATATTTCCAGTTCAGAGGAAAATTTGCAGCTGAAATTTAATGCATGTTTTTGGAGGCATCTGTCACAAAAGAATTCAGTAGTTTTAGCAATGTAGAGAAAGATTTAATCCAAGTACTCATACCCTTAGAAGTAGCCCCTAATAATAGTCATCTTTGGGTTTGTTAATTCCAGCAAATGAATTCTGATGTTGGTAATATAATACTGGAACTGTGAACTTCTTCCCAGCATGGTAATTCTTCATTTTAATGTCTCACTGAGACAGTTTTGTGCAGCTGAATTTGCATTTTCAAAATAAGTTTAATAATTGCAGCATTAACTCTAAAAATATGTAGTTCCTTTATATTTTCTAGTTGCTTGCAAAGTAACAGCAAAATGTTTTATTTATAGGTAACTTAGAAGAGAAATGCCCAGTGGTGCTTCTGTTTCTCTTAGTGGATGAAAGTAATTTGGAAGCTGATTTGCAGTGAATAATCAGTGAAGACACAGCATTTTCTGGAATATTGCATGAGCTCATCATGAAGATCTCTCTCCTGCAGCAGGTGTATAAGGATGTCCTGGCAGGCATTCCCCTAGCAAGGGAAAGCCATCATTATTCCTCTCTAATTAATCTGGGTGTTGAGCAGCCACCAGGAGGAGATGGATCCTGTCATCAGAAGCATCTGCCATCTACTGCTGGTGGTGTTGAGAGCCATCAGGACACTGATATGTCAGATGTTGTCCCTGCAACAGATGATTTATCCACCAGCTTTGCAAACATGAGCTCCTCGTTCTGCCCACGAGAGGTGATGCTGCTCCAGCTCACCTTGATCAAAATGATGGTGGCGAAAGCAGAGTCCCAGGAAATTGAGCTCCACATGAAACAGAAGTACTGTGAAATCTTTGTTCTTCTTCTGAAGGAGGCAAAAATTGACACACAATTGGTAACTTCTGAAAGAGTTTTTTAGAAAAGGAGGAAAAATAAAAAAGGATGTGGCTTAGATACTTTTCCTTTTTTACCTGTCTCCAGATTCACCTGCTCGGTTGTGATGATCGGCTGTTATCTCACATGGCCTCACAAAGTTTAGCATCTCTTGTGTTTTTCCAGCTGAAGGAAGAGGTGAGTGTGGCATCACTTGACAGCTCAAAAAATGGCTTAGTGAACCTGTGCCTACATGTTGTTCCATTTAACTCTACAGCCAAGTCTTTATAGTGTTTGTATTTTCTGAGGAAAATATGTCAGCTGTGTTAGGAAGAGCCTGGAGTACGAAAGGAAAGATCTGATGTGTAACAGAAGTGTGAAGTGTCTTTTATATAAAAAGTTTGGAATTTTATGAAACTCAATTAAGGTGAAATGGGTGTAGATGGCAATCTCCTTTAAGGTTGCAATACAGATATTAAAAAAGCGCCATGGTCTAGACTATCAGTACTTTTGCAGTTCCTTGGTATCTGTTGAGTGATGAAGTAGATAAAAATAAATAATAACCTCTTGGAAGTTAATCAAATGCTTTGTTGTATCTTTTTGTTTGAATATCCCAATTACTTGAGGTTTGGTTTTGTTTCTTTTTTTTTTTTTTTTTAATTTGCTGTATATTTAGTGAATATGTATTGCAGTCTCCATAGTAGCATCCCGAAGAGAGATTTATTTCATAATTATGTTTGCAGTATTTCTTGCCAAGTTGTCTGGGAATTATGAATTCAGATCTGGTCTGTCTACAGAGTTATCTGATTTTGGGTAGGTCACATGACATTAGGAGGTCTGGTTTTCCCTTTTTGAAACACACAGATAATTTCTATTGCATGCACATGTTGCTTCATGTTTGTAATTAAAGACCTAATTAATGGGCCAAGACAGATATTGTTTTTACCTGTGTTTTGTCTGTGCCTACATTTGAATCTTTTTAAAGTACAATTTTAAATCATTGCATTATGATTTAATATAATTTGCGTAACAACTGAGAGCATACGTGATTGGTTTTTGAATTCTTTTTCTTAGGACGCCTTGAATGTCCGGTGGCTGAGCTTCAGCCTGTCGGCGCTGCAGGGGTTCCCCGGGAGTGCCCGGGTGCGCGGCTGCCTGTGCACGCTGGCAGCGATTGTCCGGGAGCCGCTCAAGGACGCGCTCGTACCCAGGGCAGGTGCGGGCGGTGCCGGGGCGGTGCCGGCTCGCGGCTGCCGCCAGGAGGAGCAACTCGCCCGGGATTGCTCCAAGAGTTCGGCCCCAGGACACCCCTTCCTTATACACGGGGTGGCGAAGTGCTGTTAACGTGTGGTGGTTTGAGCATATTTATATTCTGAAAGTAGTGACAGCACCAATTTATTTCTTATTTGCTGATTTATCTGTGTTACACTGTGCCTCAGTAATGTGCCTCTTGTTGCTGTAGGTGTTCTGAAGAAGCTGTTGGCTCCTCTTGATGCGGTGCTTGAGGGATTTTATAATGCCATCCTGCTCCATCATTTTGACAGTCACCACTACACTTCACCTTATTCTGAAGCTACAAACAATCTGATCAGTTTTATAGATCTGCTTGAAGCACTTTTGGCTTCCAGAATTGAACTGGAATTACCGCTCAGGTGCCAGAGAATTTTATTTTTGAAAGTTTCTTATGTCCTCAACGTTATTAGCTCATCAATTCCTTATGTAATCAAGAAGAAATTCATTTTGCTCCTTAAAAAATGTGTCCTTTACAAGTCCAGAGAAGATGCTAAAAGTGGATCACTGTTCTTAGAAACCCCATCTTTGTATGAGGATATGCTTGCACTGAGTAATGCTGTTCTGCAGGTTGTGAATTTGACTTGGCTTAATCAGATCCCACTCAGTGGAAAGTCCAGCTCCTTTGGAAGCAGTGAAGCTGCTCCTGGGCATGATTCTCAAGGTGGTTCTGACCAAACTGTTCTCAGAGCCTTAAGTCTGGTTGTGCTTAAAGCACTGGAGTTCAAGATTCACAGCTCTGCAACAGAAGCAGAAATCAAAGGTAACAGTCCATTTCAATTTTATTCATTAAGCAGCAAGAGTTTTAGAGCTTTCAGATTTTGTAGTTACAGCTCATTAAGACTGTAAATATGTTTCAGCTGAATTAGTGGTGGTGGGAGGGAGAAAGCAGAAGACCCACCCAAGAAACTGCTGTTGTTGTGTACTTCCTAATTAGTTGTCTCCTTGCATTTTATCAAATCCTTAGCCCTGCAGTATGTTTGGCTTGAAACAGCTGCATTTGGCATTGAAATTTTTTCATGTTAGGAACATTAAGCTAGCTTGAGAACACCAGGCTCTTCTTCATCTGGAAAAGAAAAGAGTCCATAGCACAAGCATCTACTCTATTCAGGGTGGAAAACTGTAAGGAACTGCAGGTAACACTCTTCTCTTTTCTAAGGTGGAGGTAGAACTTCAGGTACCATTATGCATTTATTTTATTGATGGTAGAAGGCATTACTGTCAGCCAACTAATGTAATGAGGCAAAACCAGCTGTGGTATAGAAAGGTAAATAAAAATAAGGAATCTCCAAAGTAAGGCACAGGGAAATTGTGGGACTTAACAGAATCACAGAATGGTTTGAGTTGGAAGAGGCCTTAAAGATCATCCAGCTCCAGCCCCTGCCATGGCAGGGACATTTTCCATTAAAGAAATTTCCTCCAAGCCCTTCCCAACCTGGCCTGGACACTTCAGAGATGGGTCAGCCACAGCTTCTTTGGGCACCCTGTGCCAGGGCCTCACCAGCCTCACAGCAAAGAATTTCTTCCTGGAATCCAATCCTCCTGAAAAAAATTGGAAAGGCAGTTCAGAAGCAGCATTTCTAGTCAGACACCACTGAGAATGGGCATTCCTATATTTACTGATTATGTGGCCAAGAGTAATTTCTATTTCTTTTTAAACAATGGTGAAATTTTACAGCACTTTAAATATATTGAGACTCCTTAGTAGAAGTTCTAGATGTAAATATTTCACTTCTTATATTTCTGTACTAGGTAGCAAACCTAAAATTAATTTTTAATCCATCTGTGCAAAAGAGCTACAACTTCTGTAAGACAGCTTGTGAAACTTTTTCCAGATTTTTGGAAGATGTTATATTTGTGATGTCAGTTGCATTCTTAAAGATGAAGTATTTGTAAAGAATATTTTACTTGTGATCCACCTTCTGAAAAATGTATGGAGACTGAGATTGTCTAAGAACAAGTGAAAAAAAAAGTAGGCTGTATCCATTTTAGATGTCTCTATGAAAATTCTTTCTCACAAAAAACATTCTCCTTTCTTTTCCAGATTCATGACACTAAAAATGAGTTTTTAAATTAGATTCAAACAACCCAACATATCCAACTGTCAAGAGGAATTTCCATTTGAAAGGAATGGTACTTCCTTATTTTAGTGACATTACAGGAAGTGTTTAAAACAAGCACCTAAATGCTTTAATATGCTAACTTCCAGGAAGCTGCTTGATCTTCTTGCTATTAACATGGATTAGAATGGCTTAACTTTAATTTTAATTTTGAAAGTCATTTCCAGATTTGTAGGGAAGATTTTTGGACTGAAGAGTAATGACTAGTAACAAAGATAATTTGATGTTGTTGTTACTTGTTAGAAGGAAAAATGAATCTTAAACATTAAGGAAAATTACATCGTGATGCAATAAATAAAATGTATTTCAATATTGCAGGAAAAGTTTGTTTTGAATGTGTGGTGTGTTACATCAAAAACTGCTCTGTAGTATCTCGTTAGTATTGAAGATATAAATTTTTTGACTTAATGGAGAGTCTGTCTAATGAATACAAAGTGATTTTTATTAGTAAGCTACTCCACTAAAATGGCAAGAGCTAATCTATAAAATTTGATGCTGTGATAAATCAGTTGAGCTAAGGAAAAAACTGCAGTCATGAACAGTTATGCGCTGTTAACTTAAAAAATATAGAGTGCATGTTGTTTGACAACACAAAAAAATGTGTGGTGAAATTCATGGCTGTTTTTTTTTATTTTTCAGGAGACTTTGAGAGTTCCATGTCCCAGCTGTTGATGTTCTGGAGGAGTCATGTAAAGCCTTCTCCACAATCTCCCCCAGTTGTGCATCACTGTGAATGGCTCTCCTTGGTTTTCATGGAGCAAGATGATGACATGTGGGAAGCTGCTAAAGCTTTATTACTCATCTATTTAAAATTTGATAGGTCTGTGTATTTTTTTTTTAACTGACAGAACTATGAAGAATTATACTTCAGTGAGGTTACTGTTGCTTTTGTTGGAAGGAAAATTATTTTTTAATAATTTAAAACCCCCCAAATCTCAGGATGATGTAATAATGTGTGGTGTAAGAGCTGATAACTTAAGTCTTTTTTTGGATGGAAATGGGAGTTGTGAAAGTTTCCTACTAAATAATTTATCATATCCTGTAATTCAGGATAATTGACTTCATGTCTAAAATAGTGGTTAGACAGATAAAAAGCAAGATTGCTTCCTTGCAACACTGAAGGTTTGACAAGAAGGGGATATTAGGATTAAACTTAAATAATTCAGGTACTTCTGGTAAAGTTTGTAAGGATTGGCCCTATGGGAATTCCAGCTACTTGATAAAAATGGTTATTGCTAACAACTGAAAAGTGTTCCTTGTGGATTTGTCCTGGATATACAATGCTTCATTGTTGTTTAAATTACCATACAAGATATTATCCTGATTTATACAAGGCCCTTAAGCTTCAAGTGGGAAGACAGTGCAAGTAATACCTTAGATACACACAGCTCTTAGACACTTGACTACAGGTAGGCTCCTCTTCCAGGGTGTGTAACATTCTAAAAGTTAGTCTGAATTCAGGTTAACAAAAATATTAAAATAAGATGGTTTCATATTTATGCTAAGGTACAGCTTATGTGTTGTAAGTAACTTTGTTTACTGTAGGTTTCCTGCAGAATGCCCTTTAAGGCCTGCTTTAAGTGTTTTGGCTTCCTGAGCTGTCTGATCTCCTTGCCCCACCTGCCTTCATTCTTTCTCACTCTGTTACAAAAACTTCTCTTTTTGCTCTTGCTTTAAAAGTACCATAAACTTCCATTAAATTATTTCCTGGCTTACTTTTCAGGTTACGGTGTGATGCTGCTGATACCCTAAGCCAAAAAGAGGAGGAATCCTGGAAGTTCCTTGTGCATGCAGGTGGATATAACCCACACTGTATCTTCTTATTTTTTCTGGAAAAGATTGCATTTGATTCCACAGTACTTCTAGATTTTTTGATTTCATCAGAAACTTGCTTTCTGGAGTACTTGGTCAGGTACTTAAAGCTTCTTGGGAAGGAGTGGCATCGGTTTGTAGATGTCTGTAACCATTTCGATACCAGGCACAGCACTTTCCACCCAGTTTGTTCTGTCAAGCCACCCCACCACGAAAAGCAAAGCTGCATGACTGGGGAGAGTTTGCAAAATGCTGTTTGTGAAGCAGAACCACAGACTCCGACGTCTTTGGCCCCTGCTCACAAGTGCCCGGTGTTTACAGCACAGCAGGGTGATAATGAGGCTGCAGAGTGGAACCTGTCTGACTCATTGACCGGCACTGATAGCGCGTCCCTGCCTGGTTCGCTTCAAAGCCTGGTTAATTATGACAGCTCAGAGGACTCGGAGGTGGAATCAGATGGAAAAGAGTGCTTGGTAAACACAAAGCAATTGCCTTCAAACAATGATGGTGAGGTGAGGAGGAGGGAAACTGGTTGCAGCTGCAGAGATGATGGCTGGAATCCACGCACATCTGAAATGTCACCTCTGAAACCGAAGGGAGCTCATACCTCATCCTGTTGGACTTGTGTGGCATCTTCAGATAACATTGCACCCCTAAGAGTAATGCTTTACAAATCAACCAAGTGTTTGCAAGAGCTCCAAGAGGCCATTTCTAGGTTGCAGAGAAGAAATCTTTTCCCATATAATCCATCTGCATTGTTGAAACTACTGAGCCATGTTGAGAAGATGAGTAAATCCATAGATCTGCAATAATCTGAAGTGTTCTTGTGGGCTTTTTAAACAAGTTCACCAGGCAATGTTTCCATGAGATTAATCACTTCTGAAGCTCATGCCTCTTGCACTAGTCAGTGCATTTGACCTCAGGCAGGGTAAATGTGGATTTGGTTGGCACTCTAAAAATCTGGAATTGCATCCAGTGATATGATCCATGACCGGAGGATCCTAAGCTCATTCATCGTGTGTGTCAGTGTACAATGTATAAGGATTAGTGGTTGGATATTCAGCATTTTATAATAAATAACTCATGTGAAAGCATTCCAAAAATATATTTTTAAAGTATTGTCAATTAATACTTAATGTCATTCTATTTTTGAGTTCATTGCCAAAATGGTAGTGATTTATGGACTACAGGGCAAAGTTAATGCAACCCTTGACTGCTTAGAAGTTGGGTTAAATAAAATAATATAGTTGGGGACAGTTCATTGTTTATCCTGTGTGTTCTGCATTGGTGCATTGCTCAAAGTGGACCTTCAGCTGTCTATATTCATTTAATTAAAAGAAAAGGTAGATGTGAAATTAAAGCATGTATTGTCTATGGAAAAGTTAAGTTGAACATTATATCTTTAAGTGAGCTTAGGTAATGCAGAAGTGACATTCCAGAATTTTTTGTGTTCATCGTGCATTCCCTACAAATACAGGATGTATATGTAATAAATTGAAATCAGGAAGAGAATTAGAAAGAAAGTGACTCCAGTGCAGTGAGCTGGCTATTGAAGATGTTAAATTATTATACTTATATCTTTTATTAGATGTAATTTGAATAACCTGAAAAGTAAGTGTCTGAGAGTTTGCCTGGGGGAGTGAGTTCAGAGCAGGATCCAAGGCAGCGTGTGCACTTAGCAGGAAAGCACCTGATGCTGCTGCTGCAGCTCATAATGATCTGCCAAGGGTTAGGCACTGGCAAGGTACTGACAACAGGAGCACTGGAAAAACCTCACACCTCTTCAAACTGTGGGAAGCAGTTTTCCTTTCAGGACCTTCTCTTGAAGGTAAGTGCTCTGTTCCAACTGAGAGCAAGTAAGTCCTCTCTTCCTTTTGGATAGAAATTTAGTGTTTAATTTAAGTAAACGCTGAGCTAAGGTGAGCAGTCTCTGGAGCAGGATGCTGACCTTCAAATCTCTGTGGTCATCTTCTAGTTTAGTCTTTGACCCTGAACTGGTGGATCTGTGCAATTGGGAGAGGAAGAAAACTGAGTGTGGCTTATGGGATCCTTTAGCTGGCAGTTCCAGTGCTCTCCAGTGCCATTGGAATGGTATGAATTCACAGGCAGGGAGGTTTGGGCTTCAGTCTTACTCCTTCAGGATGACAGCAGTATTTTAGGTAGGAAGGGGTGATCCTCTTCACTGGTATGAAGGAGATCTGAATATTCTGAGTGTTTGTTGTGCCATGGTTTCTTCCTGAGATCAAGACAACTGTTGTGCAGAGAGGTAGGTGGGAATGTCAAGGAATGGAAACCTTTCCATTTATGCCTGCAGTTACTGTAGTTAGGAACTAACCCTGTAGTTGTCCAGGGCAGCACCGTGCCTGGCTTCTCTTTGTGTTCAGTTATGCTGTGCCTGCTGAATTGCTCATTTCTGTCGGGACTAAAATCCCTCTGGGCATGTTCAGAGATGCAGCTCCAGACAACTTGGGAACTTTTCAGTTCAAACACAGGAAGTGCCACAGGCGAGGTGGTTGAGCAAGAGCTTCTCAAGTTCACAATTTTCAAGTAGGTAGGTACTTATATTTCAGTGAAATCCTTTCCACTATCCTTTCCACTTTCCACATGCCTTTTCTAATCCTTTGCTGACTAGTTTATTTTGAGTAATTCCATTGTTTGCACTGAACATAGGGTTGTTCAACATTTCTTGGTCTACGCTTTGCCAGTTGGAAGTACTCAAATTGCAACAGTATCTCTGACACTGATATGATAAGCTGAGTGGGAAAGGTAGAATGGTGTGATAATTTTGGATAAGTCCTAGTCTTATTTGTCAGTGATTACTACAATTATATAATCTTTTATAAAGAGAACAGTGTGGAGAATGTAGCAAGAAGTGTAGGAACCTGTAACCTGATTTTTTTTAATACAGCAAATCCAATCGCAGTCCAATTGTATTTAATTCTTATGAACTTGAGGCTGATTGTGTGCCCACCTGGTTATTAGAAGTGATCATTCCCACATGTTTCCCTTCTCAGAAAGCCATTGTTTTAATTCTCAGAATGTTTTAGTTGTAAAAGTGGGTAAATATAGTTTGTATCTGGCAATTAGATGCCTTAATGTGTTGATATTTTACCATTTATGACCTGAGATAGAATTAGATTGATTAGTCTAGGGTTTTCTTTATTGCACATAAATTGAGAGTGAACCATGGAGGTGAATTGGAGTTCTTTAGCTGTATTGAGAAAACCAACCACAAAAAAGCACCTTGCTGAAGAATTTTTATTTTGATCAATTGGTGAGTATGGACAGTGGTTTGGTTAGGTTTTGGTAGTGTTGTTTTCAATGCTGTAAAGTTTTTAGGCACAGCTGTTATTTCATGTACTAGAGCAAATTAATTCAGCTACAGAACTTGTTACCAGTGTTAAGTTAGAATTTGGGAATTAGGTCAGTGATTTCCAGGAGATCCATGTGCCTTACCTTTGGGTACTGATAGCTGTCAGCATTTCTTGTATTACTTCAATGCAAGACGCAGAAGAAATCAGGTGACCTGTGTGGACACAGTTTTCTGAGGATTCCTGAAATGTTCACAGTTTGCCATTAATGCAGTTGTTTGGTGGAGTTTACCTTCTACATCAATAGAATAAGTTAAGCTTTCATGAGGTAAGTAAGCAGGTAACACTGGAAGTTTTTTACAGGATGTGCTTTTTAAAAATAAATTTTTAAACTGAATGTTTGTAGAGCTTGGTTGCAGCTAGAGCTGAATCCAGGTGGTTCTGCAATTGTGGTTCTTTAAACTGGATTTTCTCCAATATTTTTGTGGCGCCTTTCCATTCTGCTCTTAAGACTCGTAGTACAAGTTTTAAGCCTGTAATACAAGAATAAAACCCAACCTTGGGAACCTCTATACTTGCAGTAAAGCTGGGAATAGGGAGCCTTGGTTGTTCCCTGGTTTATCACTGTCAGATAAGCTTTGTTTGTACTTCTTCCAGAGTCAGTCTGGGATGGTGTCTGAAGACAGTATCAGGGATTTATCACAGTGTCAGTAGGAGTGAAAATATTGCCGTCATAACAATGTTGTTTCAGTTTATTTTCACTTGGAGTTATCCTAATGAGTTTGTAAATTCTTGCTGTACTTTGTTCAGCCCTTCCGGGCTGCCTGGTTCACTCTGAAACCTTGTTAGAAGCCAGTTGTGCATCTCAGAATGGGATGGCAGGCAGTCTTCTACTGTCCCTACCTCCACAGCAGGCATAGCCTGAACTTGGTTGAGAAACATCTCTGGGATTTAAGCTTTTATAAGTCATTATCTTCTTGGATATTGTGTAAATTAATTTATTGCTGACAACCGAGACGCTCTTTAATGGACCAGCTGGCTTGGTGCTGGCTGACATAATGAATGGAAGGAATAAAATAGATTTTGTGGTAAAAATCTTGCATGGAGAATTACAATATCCTTAGTTATTTCTGGTTCCTACTTTCCCTGTACATGAAAACATGAGTTTTGCCTGTCATTAGTATCCTTTTTGGGGGGAATGTGAAAAGAATGTGAATGGGAAAAATTGCACATACAACCTCAAAAGTGCTGAATGTTGGATTCCTTAAAGTTTGTAAGGAAGGTTTGCAGGTCCATATTCTGAAATCTTCAGTAATTGTAGCTGGTAGTTGGAGTTGCCCAAGTAGTTACCCCATCTTCTCATAGTTCTTGAGAGGGAGAATCTAGTACTTGGTCAACTTCAACAGAGCACTGGTCCCTTTAAAGAAGAGTTTCTTTGCCTCAGCTAAACTTACTGACCAGCTTGATGCCACTGTTTTCTGTAATTGTCACTTAGGAGCTAATGCAGAAGTGGGAATTGCTGGTGTGAAGAATCAAAGGAATTGTCTTTCAGTTTCACAACGCAAATGTTCATATTTTGTTTTCTGTGAGTGGATCAAGATTGATGCTCCAAGAGTCTCTCAGTAATGTCATCAAAAATTGTTTGCAGCATTGTCTTCCGTGCAAGTGTTACAAATTGTTGAGGTTTATTTTCATACTGTTGTTAAACCAGTGCTTCCAGCTCCATGGAGCAGCAAGGCATCTTTTTTGGTTTGGTTTTTTTTTTTCTTTTTAGTCCTATGTTGTTGGAAATGGATTAAGAAACTGAGTTGATTGGATTACTTGTTAAATTTTATTGTTGCAGCCAGAGATTGTGTGAATTAGTCTCTTGCATTTCAGATAATGGCAGAACAAGAGAGTGTTGTTTGGGTGAATTGGCAGTGCTGTAGGTGGAGAGAAAAACATTAGTTTTGCCTTTGCAAAGGTATTGGAACAAACTTGGTGGAAGTTGCTTACATAGATAAGCAGTTATATATGACATTTCTGGTTAACAGAAAAGGGATTTCAACAAGTATGGGCAAGTTGATGCTAAAGCAAGGAAAAGGAAAAAAGCCTTCTCACCAAAGATAGTTTAAAGATAAAACAATTAGGATTTTGTGTAAAGAATGTGTCACAACCAACCTGTAAGCAGATGAACTCTTCAGCAAATCACATCTCTGTGCCCATGGGTAGGAGATGATCATTAATTCCTGTCCAGGAGGCTTATCGATACATGGTGTGTTCAGTATTTAAATGCAATACAGCCAAGGGCTTGTAAGAGCATAATTGTGGTGTTCCTGGCCTTGCTGGTTGAGTGTGTGAGAGCAATTGGCTGGGAGGCAATCCCCAGGTAATGTCTTTTTCTGGTGCCCCTTTTCCCAAGGCATATCTGAAGCCTATGGCAGAGTGGATCAGCAGTAGAGTCTTTACTTAAGACAGATGGCATTACTAGTTAATTAGTAACGAGCCTCTCCTTAGTGAACCTCTCCCTATAAGGGTCTGGATTATGAATCAGGTCACACTAGGAAGAAACATCTTGAGGAAAAAGCTCTTTGAGAGATTTTTGAAACTTTTTCATTCCTTTTATGTCGAGGAAGGCTGGCATATTAGGAGAAGTGAATTCCTGTGAAAAGAAGGATTTTAGCTTTTAAACTACAGATTGCAAGGTTTTGAGTTATGATACTGTGACACATGACTTGGAATGATTTATTTTCAGGCTTTTGTTGATTCTTGAGGAGCAGAAAGTACAGGAATGTCAAGGTTTTTTAGTCTTGGAGGAATTCCTGATGGCAAGGAGGTGGGTTTCACTGGTGGTGAAGAGAGAATTCAGATTCCAAATGATTATTAGATCAAATTGATTCCTACATTTCCTCCATGTATACATATGGCTGAGATTTGATTAACTCTGCCATTGAGATAATCAGTTAGGAAAAATGGTTAGGTAATAACAGACAGTATATTTAGAGCATTTATTTTTGGCTCTCCAGATTAATTACAGGATTTTTTCCCCTTTTTTTTTAGTGAAGGGAAACAAGAAACCCTTGGGGGGGTTTGGGATGGTTTTGGTGTTTTGTTTTTTTCTTCTCCTTCTGCAGGTGGCACCACATGCAACAGCTCTGATTCTAAAAGTTTAAGATTTAAGACAGTCTCAAAGGTTTGCCATGAGGATTTTTTCTAGTGAGAAAGTTTGCTAATACTACAAACTATCTTATGTAACTGCTTGGAACCTCAGCTGAAAGCTCACACCCACTGTATGGATTCACTGTAATTTATTATATTAATTCAGCTGGCAGGAATTTTTGTGACATTTTCTGAAAGAAATAACTTTTTCCTACTTTGTTGTAGTACTTTTTTTTACTGAGAATTTATATATAATTCCTGGTGGTATGTAAAATAACAGTCAAATAGATGTCTCCATTATCTAGTTATATTTAGTTATATTATTGTATTTAGTTATATTTAATTGTCTGATGAATGAGTAGATACTATGCTGCAAGTAAGTAATGGTAGCACTTAAATTTTTAAATTTATTTTCTCAGTAAGAGGTGCAGACTAAGGTATTTTTTGGTTTAATTTTTATTTTTTTGCAGCATTCAAATTTAAGACTCCTGAAGGATAAGCACTATGGAGGTGCAGAGATAATTGTAAGGTCAGTGGGCACTTTAATCAAGGGGGTATGATTAGCTTGTTCTTTACCATGGAATATCTTTAATCTTGTAATAGTATCCTATGTAGGTGGTGCCAGTCTAACAAATCCAGCTCAAAAAGGATATAAAAACATGTGTTCCCCTTTTTTTTTTTTTTTTTTTTTTTTTTTTGGTAACAGTCCCACATTTGCTCCAGTCAAACAAACTTTTTTTTGCAATTTACTGCAACAGTGAAGAAATTGTGGTTTTAGGCATAAGAAAGATGCTGCTGCCAATTACCTCTTCCATTCCTGGCCCAGTGTTGGCCAGGTGATGTATGAATCAGCTTGCTCTAGGCTTTCCTAATTGGCACAGAGTTCCCAAATCTTCTGCTTGGTTCACAGCAGTGGCTTATTCACATGTGGGAAAGTTTGGAGATGATTTAAAGCAGCAGCCAACCCATAATCTTTTCTGAAGTACCCTTTCATGTTTAGTGTTTCTCTCGTGCATCAGGTTATTGAATACTGCTCCCAGTTTTATGGAAGGACCAAAGACTTGCAATAGCTGCAAGATAGAATACCTAAAATTCAGAAATGCTGTATTGAAGAAACCCACGCTTTTCTCAGGAGAGGAGATAAGTGAAGAGGTTCCAAATATTGCCTGGATCACTTCTTTTTTCATGGCAGGCGTTCAGGTTCAGATGGAAGTTTCAATATGCTCAAAAGGAGTTGTGGGAAGGAAGGCCTGCAGAGGGAGCCTCTCCAGTGTTATTCCCATAGATGCCTTCTGTGGTTTAAGTAGTTTTGGAGCCTCAAAGTACTGATGACTGGGGGGCCTTATCAGTGACTATTTTGTGTTTCTTCCATTTTTGTGCTCTTCCAACCATCTGCTCCTGGCTTCCATCTGACAGAGTGCTGGCTGAGATGGAGCTTTGGCTCAACTCTGACAAGTCTGGTCCCATTTCCTGGGTTGCTGTTTGCTGACTTGCAAGCAGAAAGAAAAGGCTAATAAAAGGTTCTCTGCTCCTGGCTCCTCTGTGAGATTCTCTTCTCCCTTTGCAACAACATTAATGTGTCCACCAGAATGCAAAGTAATGCCAGCACTTCTGAAGGCTGTTATTTGAAAGTGGAGAGAGCTGCTGAGGAATGACTTTCAACTTGATTCCTTGGTCATGGAATTAGAGAAGAAATTAAACAATCAGGTTAAGTAAAACTGGCATGTTTCTATGGTATCTCTAACCAAACACATGCTCAGTGTGTGCTTTCTTCTGCTCTAGGAATTTCAGAAATTCCATTTTAGATCTGAGGAACTGGAGCACTTCTTATAAAACATTCAGTTGATTAAGCTGGAAGTACTACTGAGAATGGTCAATAGAAGTATAAACCTTTTGTCTAACTTTATTCAAATCCCCACACTTGATCTAAAACCTGTCAGAGTGAAGTGATGTTTTTGGTGCTCCCTTTTCTGCACCCTCAGCATCCTCCCGTGCGTGTAGCAATATACGGTGAGACAAATTCTCATCGTGCAACAAAACCCACGTGACTTCAAACATTTCTTCATCTGCTGTGTTGAAACGAGCAGGGAAGGCACTGGCATGACTGCTGCTGAGTTTCACAGAGTGATGTGGATGACATCAGGGTTGCCTTCAGTCAGAAATCTAGAAGTGCAGCTTTGCTGGGTGGGTCTCAAAAGAATTTGAAAGGGTTCTGGAGATAGGGCGTGTTTACCTCAGTCAGAGTAGTGAGTGTGATGCCTCTTCCCTGCTAATGTGCTTATGGTCTCTTTGACTGCAACTTCAGAAAGGTAAGATCTCTTTTTTTTTTCTGCCCTTTTTCCCTGCCCTGGTACATTTTGTTGGTTTTTTTTCCCCTCTCCTTATGCCAGTCTGTGTTCTGAACTGTCAGCATGTGCTGGTCTCTAACCTTGTTTTATAAATAACTCTTATGAGTAGTCCAGGTAAAGATTGGAATGACATTGATAAGATTTCATATTTTGCCACTAAGTATTCCAACCTATGAGAACTGCTTTTTATTGAAGGAAAAAAGACAACACAGGTTACAGTAGTAGCTTTGCCTTTCTACTTCTTGTACCATTATCCTGTTAAGTGCTTGTAAGAGCACTTCTTTCTGAACTGGGAGGAAATTTTCTTAATAGGAATGAATGTTAACTAATGATATGGATATGATTTATATAAGAGAAACCTTGAATTGGAGTAGCTTGATAAAGCTACTTCTAATTTTTTTTTTTAATGTAAAATGTTAAGAAAAAAAAAGTTCTTTAAAAAATTCAGTTTAACAGAGGCTTCTTTTTTTTTATTATTATTTGAAGCTATGAAGAAGCTTGTGCTATAAATAACACACCTAAACAAGCTGCCAGAAAGGGTTATTTCATGGTAACACCACAACATTCAGATGGAAGAACCCCAATCATATTGTTGCAGTATGTCTCTATTTTTCACTGTTATCCTAGCTCAGCCCTTCAGCTGGGTGCCTCTGCTGATGAAGAGGCTGTGCTGCCTCACATTTAGCTAAAAAATTCCCTTGCATTTGTCAGGACATGAAAAGGATGTCAAAGTGGCTGAAATAATGAAAGACCAGTTCTGTTCTGGCTCCTCCTCCAGTTGTCTCTGTGCATGGGAATGTCTGGGCAGGATGAACTGCCCAGGAGGGACAACCAGGAGAGAGCTGGGAATGGGGATGCCCAGCAGGCTGGGTTCAGCTGCTGGCTCAGGGTGCTGTGGAGATCATCTAGAGATGGCCAAGGTGAGCCCCTGTTCACACCACGGCTGAAGATTCTGTTCCAGGGAGCTGCAGAGTTCTCCAGAGAGCAAATGCACCAATCCTGTCCCTTTCCTGCCTTCCAAGGGCTAATTTAAAACCTTGACTCATCCACTGAAAGTGGAGAAGCCAAGAGCCTCAGGTCTCCTCTCTGGTTCTCACTGTTCTGCTGCCTCCACATGTCCTGTGGTACCTCTGCTTGTCCTGACCTCTGTGGACCCTGTGCTGCTCAATTCTCTGCCCTTAACTCTCACCTTAAATAAGTGACACAGCTCTGGTAAAATCTCCATTACGTAGCTTAGCATTTGAAGTTAGACTTCAAATTTGTATTTCAAACAGAGTTTTGGTAAGCTGCAAAAAGTAATCCTTTTTTGATTCTTTCCCCAGTAGTAAAAATTTGAAGAAAAGTCTTGTAATTGAAACTGTAATTCCTTTACATTCTGATAAGTGTTCTCAAAGCAACAAGTATGTTGTTCAAACTTTTTTGAATTAATCATCTATTAAGAGCCTCCAGCTTAGATAGGGTTAGAGGTTTTTTCGACAACTACTTTTTATCTCAAATTATTGCAGTTGCAAAAATTATTGCAGTTACTCGAGGTATTTCATAGCTCTTTATTCCACTCTATTCATCTTATGGATTTTTAAAGCTTAAAAGTGGATATAGTTTGCACTGTAACTGTACAGTCAACAACTGTATTTCACTTTCCTCAGCAGACTGCCATCACCTAAAATCATTTCAACTGCTCAGAAATTATTTACCTTTAAGTAGGGTGAGAGTGTGGTGACTTTCACACCGAAAATGAATTATTTCAATGAAGTCTGGTTTACTTTGGTTTTGTTTTTTTTTTCTTCCCAGAGAACAAGGAAAAATAAAAACTCACTTGCCACCTTAATTGAGATTTATTCAAAGTGCTATTTTTGCCTGCTCAATATAGTACCCAAGTTACAAGGTAATGTGAAAGAACAGTCAAAGCAGTAAAATGCTGTAATTGCCCTGTAACGAGGCACTTAAAGTGTTTACAGTTGAGATCTGTACAAGCCAGGGAGTAAATGTGAAGTTAAAGGTCTCACAGCAATCTTAATTCTGCTGTTTGAATTCAGTATTTTGGGGTTTAGTTGTAAGAAACTGAGTGCAGCAGCTCCTCTCTTCAGTGCTGCCACTGCTGCTGTGTGTGGGCTGGGAGAGGTGTCAGTCACCCCTGCCTCAGGTTGTGGAGAATTCAACTGGAATTCCCACTCACACAAAAGATAAGACAGGATGCAAAGAGGTGGCAGCATCAAAACATCCTTCTGTCAGTCCTTTCCTCCACAAACCACGGTTCAGTGTGCAGGACCCATCTCTGATCAGCTGCTTCATGGTGGTAGATGCAATTGGGGTTCTTCACATAATATATTAAAAAAAAAAAAGTTTATTTGTAGTAGAGCACAAATCTGCAGCTGAAACTTGTGTTAACTCCTGGAAATATTGCTGAGTCTTAAGCAAAACCAAAGCCTGTGATATGGTAGATCTGATCTTTATTTGCTCTTTTAAACCACTCTTATTTCATGTTGAGGATGAAGAGCCTGGAACAGCTTTATCTATTTTGATATCTGAGGCTTGATTTTTCTCAGCAGTTACTGCACCAGCTTTATTAGTTCTGCCAAATTATGAGGGGAATAGGAGAATTATGTTCTTCTTGCTTTTTGCTGATTTCAGTCTTTCCTTGTTACACCTCTGGAGCATCACTGAGCAGACTAAGGGGATGCTTAGGAGAATTAAGGTTACATTCACTTGCATGTTTGTGTTGTTGATCCATTGGGTTTTGTAATTTATTCAGTAAATAAGGATAGGAAATCCTCCTAATACATCATGCAAACCTGGATATTGCCTTGTCTCAGTCCTGGATTGGAAATGCAGTTTTTGCAAGTGAAAGCTTTTGTGTGAAGAATAAAATCAAAGCTTTGGCTCAGTTTCTTTAATTCCTCAGACTATGGCAGCCAGAAATTACACTTCTAAGCAGCTCCTGATTTTGTTTTGCAAAATGCAGACACATAGGTCTTGTCAACTCCAAATTTGCCCCCCCCCCCTTTTTTATTTTGTTTAGTATCATTAAAAATATGAGGGCTTTTTAAAATTGAATATATGCACAATCCAAGAAACAGAGCTTTGAAAGAAACTTCACATTGGTACTTCCCAACTGTGTGGGCTTTCCTTTAATTATAAAGGATGCAGTTCTTGCAGTAATCATTCCTGATTTTCCTGTTTTGCACTAGCCCATTAAAACTAGATTAAGCTACAGAGGTGATCCTTCTTTAGCAGGGAGGTGATTTTATTTCTTTACTGGGAGTTTTTAATCCCTGAGATGCAGAGGAACCTGAGTTTTTAGAAAATATCTTTCTTTTTGACTGACTTTTAACCCCTTCCATAGGAACTATTCAGTTTTTGTCAATGCAAATGTTCCTGGCAGTGCTGGTCTAGGGAGAGGGATCTGGGGAGAGGCAGAGGTTTTTCACCCTAGACTGGGCAGAATGAGTCACTCACTGCTGAATTTCTCACTCCTGCTTGCTTGGTACTGCCACAGGCTGTCAGGAGAAGCTCTGAGCTCAGCACTCAGCAATAGGAGGTTTAGGCCAGGTAGGATTTAAAGTTTTTAGTTAGAGCTGGTCCCAAATCAGGCCAAGCTTGACCTTTACATCTGCTGCCTGTTCTTTGAAAGCAGCGTTTGCAGGAAGAAAACTTGTGACAGTTTGTCAAGTGCAAAACCATCTACTTCTGAAATCCAGTGTCTTCAGCCTGATGCCAGCACTGGCACTGGTGGCCAGGGCTGCCCCCTTTGCTCCTGCTCAGGTCAGTGTTGGTGAGGAATTCCTCATCTCCCAGGTGCTCCAGGAACCTGGTGATGAGAGCTGAAGGGAGGCAGGAAAGCAACCCAACTATTTCACTGCTGTTATGAACATGGAAATCTTCAAGCTTTCCCAGGGAATGGCCTGATTTGCTGCAACAAAAGCATCCAGTTTAAGGGTAATGAAACCCAAGAAATGCAGACAGATTTGGAATGTCATCATTGGTTTTGTCAGAATCACTTGGGCAATGTTCATCAGGGATAGTCTAACTCCCATGGGCCTGGTACAAATACATGGATTACAAAAGGAAGAATTTCAGAGAACCCACCTTTTGATCAATCTGTGTAGTGTTTGTGAGGAAAGATTTCCCCTGAAATATGTGAACTCTGGATCAGACCTCAAATCCCTTATGTTTTAAGATTAAGCATGTACTTATGAGCTTAGTTTAATAGTGCTATATTAACTACTTTAAAAGGTAATCATATGGTGAGGCATCCATGTGTAGAAGAAAACCATCAATTAGTGAGCTCTCAGGAACCCAATAAGAAAATATGCACCACTGGGCTTTTCTAAGGTTTAAAAGTTTTGGGTGCATGTTCAGTCCCAGCCCATCCCACCACAAGGCAACTGTGAGTGCTCTGACAGACTGGCCTGTTTTTATTACAGCTTGTGATAGCTTACAGTGCACAGTCTGGTTAAAAAATATAGATATGTTAGGAAGCAGAACTGTGTAACAAGGCTCTCCCCTGGTCTTCTATTGTCTGCAAGCCTTTCTGTCTGACCCAAATGTCATGTTTCAAAGCCCTGCTTCATTAGGATGGCGCCTGCAAGCTGCTGTTTAGGGTCTGTTAGCAGCCCCTGTATAAATCCCCACTTCCAGGAGTTTATAATTCTGCAGTAAAACATTGCTCTAGGCTGAAACTTGGCATATAAAGTCTCAGTGCAGGAACAATTGTGATTTCTCCCTCCTTTATTTTTGCATTTGCTTATACACACACGATTCATTCAAGAGGTTTTTACTGTCCCCTTCCTGCATTTAAAAAGATTAAATGGTTGGGTTATTAATAGTTCAATTCTGACTACTGTGCTTGGCCAGTAAATGGATCTGCAGTGCTGGTAACCAGCTCTGTTTGATGGGCACAGGTCACAGTTTCACAAACCTGCTCCAAGCTTAGTGGAAACAGCCCAGTGTGCACCAGCAATGGTTGTTTGACTGTTAATTAATTAAAGCTGTGTCCAGTTTCCATGGAAGAACATGGAAAGGGCTGAAATGCTGCCTGACCTTGGCATGGTTTGATTTTATCTCATGATCCTGTACAGAGACATTGCTGGGAGATCTGATGAGATAAAGCTTTGGTTGAAATCATCCTCCCTGCTCAACTGTTTCCTCATCAGGGCTATGTTTCAATCAGTTATTTCCTCATGTTTTTCTTGGTTTACAGAAAATTTTAGCATGGAAAAAGCAATTTAAGTTTACTATTCCTAGAAATCATGGAAAAATTGTGTTTCAGCCTTATGGAAAATGTTATAGTAACTTCTATTTTTCTTCAGTGTTAGGATATTTTTTTTAGGATATAGGGCATTTTTGTGCTGTAAAGTCCTTACAAATAAATGAGAGAGAACAGTAATTTCTAAATATATAATGTAGACCACAAAAGTTAAAGAGGAGACTTTGACTAAGGTATTTCATTATTGTAAGAGTGATTTTTTTTTTTTTCTTTCCAGAACTGATTTTAGATATTTGTTCCTGATCTAGATTTTGGTCACAGTTAAATCATATTATTTCCTACAGTTTCCAGAAAAAGCTTGCTATGCACTGTATTTCCCCCCCACTTGTTCCTGTGCACAGGTGTTTGCAAATTCAGGGTATATATCCACTAGCATATTAAACAGCAGTAATTCATCAGTGAAATGCCCTCATTACTATGGAATTGAGGCACTCCCTGGACTTTCTCATCACTTTTCCACTCTTCCTCCCACCTTTATTTAATTTATAAAGGCAGCCTCAGGAAGATCAGTTCTCATTAGTATTAATATGATAGATAATACATGAGTGTTGCAGGAGATTTGACCAGGTACTGAGCAGTGCAGTGTGAGTGACTGAAAGGAGGCAGCAGGTACCTCCCTGTGCAGATTTCAAAGGCCTTATATTGCTTTATATCAGATCAAAATTTGGCTTTATTATTTTATCTTCTGATGGGTTATAATCCCACCTCCTTGTTTTAAACCAAGAGGGTTTTAATTTCCTGTATGATTTTTTTTTTCCCCTGAGAACACTAACTTTACTGGCTTTACACAACAAAGCCCAATATGGGGTTTTTTATACATTTTCTCTCTAATGCATGAGGAATAAATGAAATTCTCTTTATTTACTCAGCATGGCATACATACTAAAGACACTCAACAGCTGGTTCTGGTGGGAGAATATCTGGATGCCCATCAACTGCACCTGGGCAGATTTTGTAGACCGTGATGGACTTGTCTTTCCCAAGCCACATCAGCTGTATGCCACAATCCCATATGCCTTTGTACTGCTGGTCATCCGATTCTTCAGCGAAAGGTAAGAAACAGAAATGCAATTTGATGCTAATGTTAATCCTCATTAATGCTGGAAATGGGATATCTGTAGATCAGTGTTATGTTTTATAAAGGAGGATTAGTTGGTGGTTTACTAGGAAGATCTAGTACAGATAACATAGCAGGTGAAAAATTGGGAAATATTTTCATGATTAGGTATGTGTGGCTGTGTTCCAATCCAGAAGGAAATTATTTCTATCCAGCTTTTCTAGAACAGCATTTGGATAGTTCTGATTATCTCCTTTCACTGGAGATACAAGTCATTCTAAACCATTTGGGTTTCCTTTTTCAGTGGAAAGATAGATTTGTCCTCTCAAACCTCTCATTTGGTCCTGTACCAGAACGTTCATGTGAGGCTGAGAGATCCCAGGTGTCTCTCTGTGGCCAACCTAAGCAGACTGGAGGGATCTCAAAGTTTCATGTGAACATTTTATGCAGATCTAGTAAAGCTGGTTCTTTTTTTAACCCCCCTCACTTTGGCACCAAAAAATGGATTTCTTCTGCAGCTGGAATCTTAGGGGACAGAGGTTGGCTCCACAGAAGAAAGCTACAATCATGTTAAGATTTGCAGTGTTTTCACTTGTTTATTTGCACCTTTTTTGCTTTACTTTCTTTACTTTTTCCTCTTAAAAAAATGTGATTAGTAGGTTTTTATAATTATTTCAGGACAGAATGAGGAAATTTGGAATGTCGTAAGTTGGACAGACTTAAACCAGAAGCAGATAAGATCATTCATGTTGGAAATCAAAAGTAATTTGGATCATATGTTCATAACCATTCCCAGTGTCTCCCGAACACATGCTTGCCCAAGTTGTGTCACTGCAGTGCTGTTGGAAAGGACTGCTGAGGGTAATTAGCCCACACATCTGGCTGCAGAGTCTGAGGAGAGCTGACCACTGCTATGAGTAATGAAGAATCCATGGCTGATAGCAGCAGGAGGGAGGGGGCTCTTCCGAGCACCCTGCCCAAGCAGGAGGGAGAAACCTTTGGCACCCTCTGCAGCCATTTGGGTTGGAAAAGGGAAGGGAAAGAGAATCCATCAGTCTCAGGGACCGGCTGTGTGCCACAGGCTGGGTTGTGGTGGTCCAGTGAAGAAGGTGCCAAGTGACTTGGCCACTGGGAGGAAGTTTCTCAGTGGCAATCCCTGAGCTCACGGGGAGAGAGCATCTGGTCTCCCTTCACTCGACTCCAACACTCCGATGGCCATAAAAGTCAGGATGTGTTTTTGAGTTTAGCAGCATTTCATGGCCACAAACTGCATACCTTGGGTCTTGGTTGTGTAACTGCTGATAAACTGTGATTCCCTCTTGGGATTAGCAAGAAGGAGATCCCTTTTTCTCAGTGCACATTCATAGCACATTCGTACCACGTTCTATGGCAGATTAAATTGCATCACATTTGTTTTCTTCATATCCTGGCATGAGAACAGCCAAGGTCTTGTAACTGTGTTGTATTTCTAAAGCTTTTCCTGCTGTGTCTTTTCAGATATGTTGCTATACCTCTAGCAAAAGCCTTGGGTATAAAGAATGTAAGACGTGTGAAGCCACAGCCTAATCCTGTGTTAGAGAGCTATTTCCGGGAGTGCTCAAGACATCCATCCCAAGTAAGGATTCTCATTCTTCCAAACTCATTTTTCTTTTGGAAAATCTCACTCTTACTGTTTCAATCAGCTCTCAGCAATGACATCATGGGATGAGTTCCAGCTGATTGACAGATGACTTAATTTATTTGGGGTTTTGTTGCTGTTCTGCTGACAAGGGTATATGGCATCCGAAACAGAAAATCCGTTTAAGATGTTTAATTTTCTGGCAGGCTGTTCTAGGTTAGACTGTTAATAATATTTCCAATGAAGGTTAGTATTCCATCTTTAACTCATTCTGCCTGGAGAAAACTTCAGCTGATGTCTGTTGCAGGAAAGGAGGATGGTATTCACTGCAGGCAGTAATATTGGAATGCTGGCATGGAAGTCTTTTGATCCGTTATGTTCTGCATACTTAATCCTGGCTTATGTGAGAAAGAAAGCAATCCTTCTATTACCATGCTGTTTGTTTTTAAAATTGAGCAAGGAGAAAAGACTAGCCAATGCTTGTCACCTCCAAAAATGAGGCAACTTGATTTTTGATGGGAGGCAGGTACTTTGTGAGTGCAGCCTCAGGAAGTTCCCTTACCTGACTACAGTTCCCAAACAATCACAGTTTTCCTACACTGGTTTTGAAAAGAAATAAGTGCTTTCTAGTAATGAGGGATTTTGATAATTACTGATAGTGGAACTTGGCATTCTATCCCTAACTGTACTATTCTTTTACTGTGTCTTTTGCCTGATAACATCAGGAATAGATGTATTCACACAAGAGCTCTTCTCTCCCTGGGCAAGTATCCCAGTCTCAGTTTCATTCCTGCCTTCTGCTTGAGTGCAGTTGGACATTTGATTTCTGAAAGGAATCACAGCATTTTTTGACTCCTCAAAGCTTGGGAAGGATTTAGGCTGCCTTCTTTAGGTATCCAGCTTGGGGAAGTGTGCCTGGGAAAGCCTGGCTGGCAGCTGAGGCATGTGGGCTCTGTTGTATGGAAACAGAGTCACTATTCCTGCGTGGCAAGTGGAGAGCTCAGAGGCAGCAGGGTGGGCTGGACACTGTGGCTGCTTTGCCCTCCAGCCCTCCCTGGCAGCTCAGGTGCCTTTTCTCACATTCCAGAGGTTTCCCTGAAGGTAGGAGACTACCTGGACTGGCCTCACCTTGTGGAGGCAGAGCTGCTGCCACCCACTATTTGCATACTGCTCTTGGGAGGACAGAACTTCCCCAGGGATGAGTCAAACACTGTCCTTGCTCCTGAGGCAGCCCTGGGGAGGTCATCCCACACCTTCTGCACCTGGGGATGGAGGAGAGGGAGGAAGCCCACAGGCTGCTGCATGTGGGGCACTGAGCACCCTGAAATGCAGGATTTTCACTGCCTTGTGCTGGGCACCTGCTTGCCTGGTCATCTTGGGAGCACAGAGGATGCAGAGACCCTGGGATGTGGCACCCCAATGGCCACGTGCAGTTCTAAGACCTTGCTGCACCTCCAGTTTACTTCTGGTATTGGAGGGGGACAGTCTGATTGGACCTTGCTCAGGAGGAGTCAATGACTTGCTTTGGATTTGAGAACAGAGCAAAGGGCACTTTATTTCCAGGCCATTTCTCATATAAACAAAAATATTAGTATTTATGATTAAGTAAGATATTAGGTGCCATGTCCACATGTGTTCATGCATGGCATTTCCCCCTTTCAGCCTAAGCTGTCATCTAACAGTAAAAGTTGCATCTCTGAAACTCTCAGGGGTGACCAGAAAGACAAAAGAACAGTTTGTGGATCTGTTCATTTTGTGCCTGCTTGATTCATATAAGTAAAAATCCAGGGTTTCTGTAAGCATTACTCAAAAATGCCCCCATGCATATTTAATATTGGTAATATTTTTAAATTAAGATCTTACAACTGTGGGAAGCTGCTCTGTTAACCACAAAATAAATGAAAGTGACTTTGGAGTGTATCTACTGCTAACACTGTTCCATTTCTTGCAGTCAGATATCAAAGGCCTTGCCAAAAAGTGCAACTGCACTGTCCATTTGGTGGAGAAATGGTTCAGGAGACGGCGAAACCTCGAGATCCCAACAGTGCTCCAGAAATTCAAGGAAGCTTTGTAAGGAAAGACAATGCTTTTGGTTATTATTGCTTTCATCTTTTGGGAAAAAATTATTGATGTTCCCCCTTTCCAGAAGGTTGGGTCTGCCTGATGAGGGGTTTGGTTTCTGAATACACAAACAAGTTGAAAGGATTTAGTAGCATTTCTCCAAAAAATGGTTGAAAGTTAAGGTTAACTGTTTGTCCTGGGGAAAAAAAAACAAAACAACAAGTTAAAATATTTTACAGTTTTCTTCTTTGTGGAATAATGGATTTGTAAGCTCCTGGTACAAAGTGTAAGATGAAAACATGCAGAGAATAGGAAAATATTTTCTTGTCTGCCAGTAATCATAGGGGAGCAACAATGCTTACCCTGGTTTATGTTTGTACCCACACTGTCATTTTGGGATGCTGTCATGTGTATTAAAGTCAGTTCAAGAGCAGGAATTGTGGCATCCAGACTAAAGGACAGGTACCACAGCTTGATCATGGGATACTGTGTGAAACAGGAACTCAAACTCACTGCTGAGAGTGGGCCAGTGAGCAGCTTTGAGTGATGGTAATGAATATGTAAGAAGTTTCAAAACCTCCTGCACAGATTTTTCACTTATGTGTGAGAACTTCCTCATACCTAAACACTTCAAGTGTGATCTAAAATCTCATACAAATTGCAAATCCCCAAATGGGCACAGCTCATCCCTTTTGGGTACTGACACTAACTGTACCAGTGTAAAGCACTTTCAGAGCACTCTGTGTATTTGGCTTTTCGTTAGCATAATCACATTGGCAAAAATTCACCTGATTATAATACTGAACCTCTGTTACTGTAGATCAGCTTAAGGAATGAGGGTTAAAAGTACAGCACAGAGCTCCAAGTTGAGCACTTTATCAAGATTATTTTCAGTGTTAATCAATGTGATGATGATTTAATGGTGTTCTCTGTAAGACATAAATCCTGATGATAGACAGAGGTGTGTCTCTGAAGTCTGAGCTGAGTAAACTCTGCTGACATTGTTTATGTCTGCTGTTGTTTTGGGGATCAGTTTATTAGTTTCACAAGTGACAATAAGATTTCCTGCTATTGCTACAAGACCTGCCAGCCATGCATGTCTGTCTCTAGTAACACACAGCTCAAGACTGAAATTTTAACTTGCTTGGCAGCTTGAGTGAGAATGAAGCAAACAGGTTTCTCTTGTGCAATTTTGTGAACCTTGCTCTGCTCTTTGTCAGTGAATTTAATTGAATTTAATTCTCTAGGCAAAAAAAAAAAAAAAAAGAGAAACGGAGTTATTTTACTCTAGTAGTCAGTGTTATGAGCATTATGAAATTTTTTGAAAGCCTGCAATCTCCAGGATCTTTTTTCTGAATCACAGGGAAAATCTGATGAGCCAGATCTAAACCATACTTATGCTATTAGTGCTCCCAGTTAAGCAACACTGGGGTTTGGAAAGCCCTTTGCATGAAACCCTCACTGCCTTGTAAGACTTACCAGCCTTTAACTTCCCCTATTAAGTTCTTTTTTGTTACATTCAGTTCAAGAGAAAAGATTCCTGAAGTTAAACCAGAAAATCCTCTTGCATAGCTGTTGTTCAGTGCTCTCTCTGGTGGCCAGGATCAGAGTTTAAAAGGCACTTGAGTGAAATTTGGTGAATTTGAATGAGTTTTACTTCAGGTTTTATTCACCAAATTCATAAAGAAGTTCAGCTAAATGCAAAATGAGGCAGTGCTCTGGCAGTCCTGCACACAGAATGAGTTCACTGAAGCTGTTTATTGCCAAATGTATTCAATATATGTATTTGTAGGACTGGGAACTATTGGCACAGTCTTGTAGGTGCTCTGTGCTTTGAAAAACCACTTGCACTTTAAAATCAACACAGAACCAGTTCTGCCATATCCACTGGACCACTCACACCTCCTTGTTTGGAATGGGAGGCATCCTGCGTAAAGTCTGTGCCATGCCACAGTGTTGTGTTTTCCAGCATCTCTTTGTTAACTCCAAGCCAGGTATTACTTGTGGTTTCCACTCTCCCCTTCCATTTGCTCTCTGAATTTCCACCATGCACCTCTGTGCTTTTCCTGTCATGCAGTGCTTGTTGTGTAGTGCTATTTTCAAATCATCTGAGGACAGATAGTTTAAAGTTGAGAAGAAAAACAGTTGTTTATCACATGTGTATCAAATGGCAATTTTATAATTCTTTTCCTGACTTCTTTCTCAGGTATGAGACATTATTTTGCCTCACCTCCAACATTCCACGTCCTCATCTTTTGTTTGTTGTTTTTCTCATAAAACACTGTCTCAGACTTTGAACATCTCATTCTTTCTCCCGGAATATCAACCTCGAGGGGATGTGGGGCTCAGAAAGGAGGAGCTGCTTTTACTAAACAGGTTCTCCTCTCATTTGGCACTTCATTAATGCTTTCCAAAGACCACAATCTCATTTTAATACATCTCTCAATCCACTGGTCCAGTGTTCTTGTGGTGCTTTCTCCTTTTCAGTGGGTTTATTTTTTCTGGGAGCTGCTTGCTGCTCTCTTGTTCTAGAGCAAGTTCTCACCAGGTCTGGGGCCATGTGCCTGTCCCTGTGGTCACAACCTCTCTTTGCATGTGAAGTCCTGCAGTGTTTTCCTGCTGGTCTGGCAGAGCTGCTTACGGGGAAGGTCAGGCTCGTTCGTACCGAGGGGAAGAGTGGGAAGGAAGGAGTTTTCCATCACCTGTAGAGGTGGGAGTGGGAATGTTTGGGCTGAGGCTGCAGGCACACCCAGCCCCAGGGACAACACCTCCCACACAGGCTCCAGAGTCATCAGAGCTGATTGCTGGCTGCGAATCTCAGCGTCCTGCTCTGACACCCCAAAGCGACAGCACAGTGCACTGAGATGCTCAACAGCTCTTTCCTTTTGCTGACTTAGCAAGCTGATGGTGCAAACCTGGAAGGTTTATCTGCCTTGCTGGATATCCATTTAATTCACAAAAAGCTCAGATCAGGCGAAATTCTGGCACGCTAGTCAAAGATGAGGTTATAGCTATTTGAGACCTTGTAACAAGATGTAAAATAACCCAGTAGATGCTAATAACTTGTAAGTCTCCCCTATTATCAGCAATTGGTGTTGAGAGAGATGAAGTGAATGAGCCCAGGAAAAGGTTTGTGTTCTCAAACATTAATTTTTAGGGAATTTATTACACTTGCTGTGGTCATTCTCTCGATCAGTTCAAGCCTGGCTGGAAAATTACTGCTATCATTACAAAATATCTATATTCTGATAATGAAAAAGAATTCTTAATTTAGCAGTTATTCAAACCTTAACTATCTAAATATTAATAATCCGGATACAGTTAACATATGGAAATCTTTAACACTGAGTGTGGGGCCACATTCATGTGAAGATTGTGATACACAATGATTTGCAGTAATTCTGGCTTAGGACAATATCTTTACAAAATATAATGGTTTGCTCCCATTTTTTCATTTCCATTTTGCAGCTGGCGATTTTCATTCTATCTGACATCCTCCATTGTTGGATTTATATTTCTGTATGATGTAAGTTAACTTTTTGGAAGATTGATACTCTGTTTTTAACAAAATAATTTCTAGATTTTCTTGAATCCCATTGGAAGTATCTATGGTTTCAGTGGCTCTGTGGGTTCAGATCTTTGGTGTATGTAATCCAGATGATGGGCTGCAATATGCACTGAGGTTTAATTTTTAAGTTAACTTTTGACCTTTTATGATAAAGGAATTTATGAGTAATCAGTATTTTTAAGGCAAGCTTGAAGAAGTCACGCAGATGGTTTTACAACATGCCTTGTTAACACCTACAAATGCATCACATGGCCATGTTTTCCTCAGAGGAGGCCATAAAGCTTTCTTGGCAGCATTTTTGGGGGTCACAGCTGTTTATTGAGGTGCTGCTGCTGAGTCAGAAGTTGGGAATAAGAGAGAGAGTGGCGCTTGTAACTCTGTGAGCCCTGCCTGGGGTGTCATTAGTGCTTCCCCCGAGCAGCGGAGCAGATCCCGGCGTGTCTCTGCTCATCTGGCCCTTCTCCCCAAACACTGTTTATCATCCTCAACCACTGGTGTGTGTGACTGGTAAACACTGCAAATTTAATCACTGTGGCAACATATCTTGAGTAATTGCAGTAATAAAACACACACCCACTGCTTTGGATGATGAAATTGTGAACTGGAACGTTTCAGGTGTCCTGAAAAGAAGCCAAAAAGCTGGGAACAATATAATAAATCTGAGATGTAAGTTCCCTTTAGAAATTGGTGGAGAACAGTTATCAAGATTACAGCTTCTTTGCCTGCTCCACTTAGAGAGACTTTAAGTAGTGGAGATTTGGAGTTAAGATGATAATTGTTGCTGGGCTGAGCAGTGTGTGACTGATGTGTCTTCCCCAGAAACCCTGGTTTTATGACATCTGGCAGACGTGGGTTGGTTATCCTTTTCAGGTGAGCTTTCTGGCATCGGGCCATTGCCCTCCAGGTATTTCCCCATGGGAAGGAAGGGGTAATCCACAGCCTTTGCCCTCCACACGGGCACCACCTAAAGAGGTGTGGCACCAAAGCCTCCTGCCCTTTTTGGGAAGTGCTGCTGACTGTTGCAGGACTTCCCTGGGATCTGCCTGTGCTGCAACTCCCCCCTCCAGGCAGTCCACTGTTATTTCCACCCACCCCAGGACACCAGTTACTCACAGGAGGTGTTAGCTGTGTGCCCAGATTCAGTGCGGAACCCCTGCACTGCTCCGGGCCCCGTGGTGCTCCAAGGCACTCTTATTTTAACAACTCTGCCCCATCCCACTGCCTTCTTATTCCTGTCCTAGGCAGGGGCCAGGAACACAAATAATCCTGCCCCCCAGCTGAGTTTTCCCTGCTCCTGGTACACACCTGGGGAATGTATTGATCCAAGGGAGCAGCCCTCCCCTAGGCAGATCCATAGGATTTTGGCATAAATAACTGACATTTCAATTTATTATGCTAATTGTTCACCAAAACAGAGGGGGTTGGCTTGCAGTTGTTTGCAATTAAATGCAGAAGGACTCTGCATATAGTTCTGTGACAGAAACAGATAAAAAGCATGTTAAAATCCAGAGGTGGGGGAGGAACTGTGGGAATTGAGAATTTGGGCTGAGCAAAAGTTAAAATACTTGGCTCTCAGAACATCCTTCTTAATTTCCAGGGCAGGAATTTAATTTAGCTTAATTTTTTAATCAAGACTCACCAGAGGAGGAGAAGTCAGGAAAGGAAAAAAGAAGTAATCTCAGGAAAGTAAAGAAGTAATCAGTAAGAGAAGTAACTTTCACTTTTTTCTATTCCTGAATTAACAGTGTTTTTCTTCACCACAGACCTTGCTGCCATCCCAGTACTGGTACTACATGGCCGAGATCGGCTTTTACTGGTCCCTCATATTTACCCTTGGGATCGATATCAGACGGAAGGCAAGTGTTGGTGTTTGCAGCTGGATCCCGCGCTCCGTGGGCGGGTGAAGGTGTTTTTGGGAGGACAGGTCCCGCTGGAGCCGGGGTTTGGCGCAGCCACTTGAGGGCAGCATCATTCTGCGCTGGCATCCGCACGCATCCCGACCCCGGGAGGGGGAACCAGCCAGAGACCCTCAGGGCTCTGCCTCAGCCGCTTTACCGTGGTTTTCTCCTGTCCTCCCAGGATTTTATGGCTCACGTCGTTCATCACCTGGCAGCCATCGGGTTGATGAGTGGCTCTTGGTGTGGCAATTACGTGCGGCTGGGAACTCTGGTGATCTTCGTGCACGACACTGCAGATTTCTGGCTCGAGGTAACCTTGCTGTCCAGCTTTTATTTTTTATATTTTTTTCCCCCCGTCCTGAGTTTTCTGATTGTTGGGATTTTGGTTTTGGTGCCCGTGACATTTTCATCTTTTTGCCAGGAGTTTCATACTATCCCTTCCTATCTCCACAAGGATACAGCTTTGCAGATTTGTCACTTGTAAGATAAAAAAGAGCTTCTAGATAGTTTAAGCTGATACTTGGTTACAGAATCCATTATCAGAAAGGACCAGAAGAGAGCTTCCTCAGTGCAGAACAGGGATTGGAAATAAAGCTGCCTCCTTGGGTTATTCTTATTTCACCTATAAAATTGGATCAGGTTGTCCACAGCATCACAGAATCACTGAGGCTGGAAAAGACTTCTGACATCAATCCAATCTGTATCAGATATCTTCTAGCAGAAGAAAAGTTTCTTCTCCTGGACTAAAGGGAAAGGAGTCCCTTCTCTAAATATCAGTCCAAGTGTTTAAGAAGTGTCCTACTCTGCACAGAGCACTGGGATCAGAGTTGCTTCTGGGTTTCTTGGAAGACAAGCACAGTGTTCCCTTCACTAGAATTGCCCTGAGTTTGTAACACCAGGTCTGAGAGCACAGTTTCATCATCTCTCCTGGTGGCAGTGCCAGTTTAAGCAGCCCTTGCAGGCTGCTTCTGTCACTGTCCAATTCTGTCCCTGATCTGTTTTATTGTACCAGAACAACTAATTCTGGGGATGTGTACTTTGGGATTGGTCCAGTTTAAACAGGTTTCCTTGCTGGGTTGCTTTTAATCCTGAGCTGCTCCTAGGTCCAATTCACTGTGTGGCCTTACTAGCAGGACAGCACTTGGATGGAAACTGAAGTTGAGTACCAGAACAGTTTAATGCAGCCCTGCCACTCAGAAGAATGAGGAAAAGAAAAAAAGTTCATCAAGCTGCTGTTTAAAACTTAGGCTTGGCACCTGCAGCTTTGCTTACACTTGAAAACTTTGCCCAGGGTGGCTCACTGCTACTCCTGAACGTGCAGGTGCAGCCAGCAACTTCTCTTGGAATTCAGTCTGTTTGGAATCTGGTAGAAAAATGAGGAATTGCTTCTGTTCTAAAGAGCACTTTGTGTTTCCATGACACTTTATATTCTGGTCTGAGAGCTGTTCTTTAGGCCTTTGATGCAGAATCTTTTCCTTCAAGATAAAAGGAGAAATATAAATAAAGGATCTGGCCTGATGCTGCTTTATGAGGTATCAGTAAAATGATTGCTTTACATGTCAAAGTGGGAGGAAATACTCTTTCTTCTTAGGTGGAAGATGAGTCTTTATTTATGAAAATGCAGAATTTATTTCAGAGAATATTTATAATATGTTTGGGGGTTTTTATCCACTGCAGGCAGCCAAAATGTTTAATTATGCTCGCTGGGAGAAAACCTGCAACATGCTGTTTATCATCTTTGCTATTGCATTCTTCATCACCAGGATGATCCTGTTGCCCTTCTGGTAAGCAATATTTAATCCAGTCACAGGCTTTCACTTCATTCCCCTTCCCCCTGAAAGTTTAGTGTTTGTTGTGATGGAAAAAAGAAAGGAATGGACTGGACTTGAAAATTCTGCTAGTGAGAAAATTGACAAAAAGGTGCCATTTTCTTTAAAAGTTATTATATAAAGGTAATTTTAAATTATCCTCTTGAATCTAAATAAAAGCTTTTGTGTGTTAAGTAACTTGTTTTGTAAATAGCAGTTAAATGCAACGAGCCCCTGCATTTTCAAGGGGACTGAGCTCATTAACTAAGAGAAATCCTTTTCCCTTTGATTCCACCCCTTCTGTTGTAGCTGCAAAGTCAGAGTACATGACTCTAGTTATTTTTTTTAGAGCATTGTCTCTGCTACCCAGTCCTTGGGTAGTGCCTCACCTCGCTCACATGAGGAGCACTCAGAGCAGTTTAGGTGAACTAATTAATTTATGAAGTCAGCACAAATAAATCTTAACTTGCTAAATACTTGCATGCCTTTGGAGTGCTATGATTTAATCTGCTTTGGAGTATCCACATGGGTGCTTAACATGTTTATCTTTTTTAAAGTGTTTAATGTGTTTCACATTCACAGCTCTAATTTGCCCCTCCCTGCACATGGACAAGCCCGTAGAGACTCAGGCTGGTTAAATTAATAGTTCTGAACATTGATCAACATAAGGCTTTAATTTCCTGTAGTATTTTCTTTCAGAAATGCTGATGTCTTTTACTTTATTGTTGTTTTTTTTAATTAACTGTACAATGTTCTGCAATCATTTTGCTTCATTGAGTTTCTCGTTCTTCAGTTCTGGAGCTTGGAAGCGAAACCTGATGAGATTAAAAGGACTCAAAAAGCCCCAAATAATATAGAAGTAGTGAAGTCTGAAGATGGACAAAACATATGTTAATTAACAAAAAGCCCTGTTGCAAAGCCTGTAGGATTTTCTCTGCAGTGTGGATTTCAGATTAGAGAGAATTTGCACTAAAAAAGGCAAGCTCTGAGTTGCACAGTATCTAGACCACACAGAGATGAAGATCTGAAAAACAGGGACTTTTTCTAACCTCACTTAGAATACTTTCATGCCAGACTCAAATTTCTCATGTCCTGAAGTCTGTATTTCAATAGAGATGCATAATCTAGTTAAGGCAGGGTTTGTTAATTAATCTACCATCTTTGCAGGGCTTTTAAATATTAATCAGCTTGGAATATGAGATTAGAAATTAAGTGTAAATAGCATAAGGAAGAGATCTTGCACCATAACAATGATCTTTATTTTTTAGGATTCTTCGTGCCACACTCTATCAGCCTACCTACTACTCCACAACTCCTGTCATAGCATATTTTTTATTCAATGGGATGTTATTAACACTCCAAGGCTTGCATTTATATTGGGGTTACTTAATTTTCAAGATTTTGAAAAGATTTGTCTTCCTAAAGGTAAGAAATTTTTCTTCAATAAGATGTTTGAAGTATCAGATACCAATACCTCCAATAGATTTACTTGGAATTTTATTGTTTTCCTGAACTTTCAAGTCTGCATTTCTGATAGGGATCTACAAAGCAGAGATACTCAAATGTGCTTTGCACCTCTCATTGTCACACCCAGTGTCTTGGTTGGAATATGAAGACTACAGCTAGAATGGGGGTTTTTTTGGCTTATATTTGATGTTTTGTACCAATAGTAAATGAGAAATGAGCTGTCCCAAAAAGTGGAGCCCTAAGATGATCCAGAAGTCCTCAGGAATTCCTGTGTTCTGAGTGGCAGCAATCTTTTGTAGCAACTTACTAAAAAGAAGTGAGTGGTGAGAGTTCTGACTACAATTTTTCCACAGTATTTAAATTTCTTCAGATTGGCTAAATCTGAGGTCACCTAAACTTGAGCACTGGTTTGGGATCACAAAAACCAAATGAAGCATATTATGGCTCAATGTTATATTATGGCTCAATGAAATACTGTCATATTCAGCTGGAGCAGAGAAACAGTGCAAGTCTGGTGCTGCCTACTCTGCTTTTACCTTGTAGAGAAAACTCATATGGGAAAAAACTCTGAAGAAAACTGCCATTTATGTCTCGTTTTACTGCCTGAAGTAGTGACATTTTCACAATTTTCTCATGCCATGATATGTGCAGTGGCGTGCAGGATAGATAAAATATTTAGCAAAAAGCATTTAAGAGGACTTTGGAGAATGTCTCTAAGATTTGGCACAAGTATTGACAGGTATATTTTTCTAGTTAAGATGAAATTTAAGTTGTACTGTTGAAAAATGGTGTTTTTTCTGAGGCTCAAGAGACAAAAGCTTAATTAAATTGACTGTCCTTTTATCTGAAACAGCTTTGTGCTGTGAAGCTTCTTAAGGAAATAGAAATATTCCTTTCTCTCTGTATTTAATTGTTGAGTGCTAACAGTAACCATCCTGTAATTATTGAATTTTTGGACTCCATCAAATCTTATGCAAACAGACAGCTGGGTATCATAGGGAGATCCAACATCTGCCCTGGAAGTTACAAACTCAGCCCTTGTAAGACAGAAAACAGCAGCACAGAAGGGACAAATTGTGGAGGAAATGGTTTGTATTGCTCTGCCTCTAAAACAAGCTTCTGTGTTCCCTTAGACACTGAGAATCTCGTATTTCCTTTTGTCATTTACCTCTGTTTCACTAATTTCTACATATTTCTAACTTATTGAGGTGTAAAGTGCTTTACTTGTTTTATTTTGTGATTTTGGCCTTGTCTTTGTGCTGTCCTTATTCCCTGTGCACAGCCCCATTTATGAATGGAGAGGCATCCCTCTGGCTCCCAGCTGAGGAAGAGGAAGGCTTGGCAGAGCTCTTCATCCTCTCTGGTCGAGGTTCTGAGAGCACAGCACCAGAAGGTGCTCAAATGCAGTGCTGAACAGGACACTGCCAGGCCAGCTGTATAAGGCCACTCTGCTTCTGTGCCTTTGTAAGGGACAGAAATATTTTATTTTGAGATAAGAGCTTTGTTGTGTTTGTCACTGCTGAAAAATGGGAAAGCACCAAGCTGCATCCCTACCAGGGATTTTTGATTCCTTATACAGCTCTCTGAGAAGACGGTTTCCAAATAACATTTTTACAGTGGTAGCAGCAGCAGCCCGGGCCCTTTTCAGTCTGGATGACTTCAGCTGGCTTGCATGTGCAGCCTGTTTTCCATAGCAGTGGCAAACTTGGCTGTGAAAGCAGCCAGTGCCTCCAGAGCTGGAAAGGCAACGTTGAAAAGAATGGTGTTGGCAAGGCAGGGATTTTATACCAGCATCTTTGTTATAGACGTGCTGCACACAAATAGCTGCTGCTATTTTAGGGAAATACCAGTAGACCATCATCCTGGTGTTAGAAGGGGTTTGTTTCTCTGCCCAAGACTGCCTGTTTTCTGAATGAAAACTTAGCAATTTTTGATGTTTTTCTTGAAGCAACAGTTAGCTGCTTCAGATGGAAAAATGAAGTCATGGTGTAACTGGGAATAGAGACTTCTGTTGTTGTTTAACTGAAGGAAGCTCTGAGCATGGAAGGGTGTAAGGAATTTTTTCCTCTGCCCTCTATGCCTTGATCCTGGAGTTTTGGGGCCACTGCAGAGTTGGTGGTTTCTTACCTACTTTCTTTTTCCCCTGAGTAGAAGAGAACTTTTGGCTGAGATGGCTGGTCAGAAGCTGTTAATCTCAGCTGTCACCTCACCCCTACACCAACAGAGGGGACAGTTGTCCTCAGTCCTTTGAGATCAGTGCTCAGCCAACTGACTTGCTTCAGCAAAAAAGAACTTGGACTAAAAATATTGTGGCTTTGCTCCTCCCAAATACTACAGCAGGAGATGGCTGAAAATGAGGGAAAAGGAAAGAAGGGATATGATCTGCCATCCCTCAGTGTCCTGTTTTCCCAGCCGTGGGACTCTCTGGCACAGGGCAGCACTGGTGGCCTCCTGGCTCGGGGGACTTGTGCCACCTTTCCCTTGGTGCTCTGGGAATGCCCTAATGAGGGAGAACTCTCCATCTACAAGCTCAGCTGTACTCAGCTACTTCACACTAAGAAGCTTTTTATTTTCCATAGGGATAAACTTGAGAGTACAGAATTTTTTTCAAATCCATTTTTGGAAAATATGAATGTTTCCCAAATGTCCTCTCTCACGTGACATTTGTGACCTTGTGTATGAGTAAGACCTGTAAGAAAAGCCCTTTGAGGTCAGACCTGTAGCCATGTACCAGTCCTACTTTGAGAGGAAGGAGGATATTCTTCAGTGTAATTTCTTTTCAAGTTAGGTCAGGCAATTGCAATGTTAGCTGCTGGCTGCCATCTTGATGTCCAAGGCCTTTTGTTGCTAGGAAACTCCGTGTGTTTCTGTAATATTGTTCAATTACATGGTTAAATTACCCACTTGTATCGAGTTTCAAGCACCACTGAAACATGTCTAGTCATCATGTCTGCACATATGAGAATATTTTAGGAAAATTGAAAAAGCATATAGAGAAGTATGTACATATGCACTGATTTAAAACATCTCGCCAGGAAAATCCCGTGGAGATTAAACATTTTATTTCCAAGGTCAGAAAAAGGGAGTGAATGACAGCAGCTTATAGCCACATTATTATGGCAAATTAAGATGTAAAATATATGTTAAACCCATTACACACTGAGTTAAAGTTTTGAGACTACAGTGCTTTATGTCTTGAAAAAGTTGTAGGAAATGGGCATGATGTCCACATGTCTCAGATACTTCAGGGCTGATGCAAAGTCCATCAGTGGAGGGTAATGGCAGGTTTCTAACAGACTGCAATGTGTCCAGGAATAGGTTTTCCTGCTCTTGTAATTGTTTTGCCACCATCAGACCACCTTCAAGGAAGGCAATGAGCTGCTCACTAATGGCTGCTGTTATTTAGGAGTCGTCAGCAGCAGTTTTCTTGGATTCACTGTGATTCTTTCCTCTTCCTGAAGCAGAAAAGGCCCTTCACTGCTGTAGATCATGATTTTGGGCTTGCCACTCTTTAAAAACCTGTCTATGTTCAATATTCCTTTGGCCTTCTGTACCTGGTAGGCATTTTAAAGACTGGTTGGGCGTATCCCTGTCCATGGTTTGCTCATTCTTTATCTGGCCCAAATTCCCAAGGCAACAGTGAGAGTTAGTATTCAAAGAACAACTAAAAACAGAATAGGGAAAACTGAAAATTATAAGAAAATACTATTTTGGGTTGAAATGAGAGCTGTGAAGTGTTTCTTATGATACTTCTGCTGTTCCCAGTCATCATTTTTCTACTGCAGCATTTTTCCTTTTACTTATTTTGGTGCTTGATATGCTTGCATCAAACAAATTGAAATTTAATGAGAATTAGCACATTCAGTGAGAAATCATTTCCTTCAGAAAAATGCTGTACTACAGGAGTTAAACAGAGGACAGGGTTCATTTCCTAATCTAGAGGCATGTAGGATTTTGTTCTCTTTTACTTAGGTGTTTTGTCAGGCCTGTGCTGCCCAGTAGCTGTTGGGGAGCTGGTAAAACAGACCTAGAGGTGCACTTGCCTTAGTTTTAAAAGCAGCAATACATTTTAGAAGATAATGATAATCTAGTGAGTTAAAATTTCCTGACTGGAACTGAGAAGTTGTGGAAAAGCTTTTCCTGGATATTTTGGTTTTCCCACCTAGACTGGGAAGGGCCACTTCTGCTGTGGAGTTTGAGCTCTCTCAGTGGAGGATTAGCACAAACATAAGACAGGTTGAACTAGATTAGTAGGGGTTGCTTTTTCTCCATTTTAAAGGAAAACAGGTTGTGGAGAAGTTGAATTTGTTGGTTCTCAACAGATGAATATTTATAGCAGGTTTTCCCATGAGGATGGCTTACTAAGGGAACAAAATAGGCCAAATGAAAGGTTTCCCTCTTAGACATGCAAACCAGTCAATCTGGGAGCCTTCCCAGTTGGTTAAAATTATTGCCCTGAGGACATGAGTTGTTTAATAGCCTGGAGATGGGAGCTAGCCAGCCAGGTCAGCACAGTGGAGGCTCTTGCCCTAGTAAAGGGAAATTACTTCCTGTTATGACTTTCTTTCATCTGCATATTTACCATTCTGCTCCAGCAATCTAGTTAAACCTGAAGCCTGGCTACATGTCTCACTTGATGCTGCCAAATTAATGCGAGGGAGGAGGGTGGGAGGCAGGAGAAGGAGCATAGAAGAGTTTGAGGTTTGCTGGTTGATGTTTGCAGAGGTAGGCAAGGAGCAGAGAAGCTGAGGAGCCCTGGATCCCTGCCCTTCCAGAGATGTGGAGTCAAGGTTGCCCCCAACCACGGATATTGCCAGAGTGTGCAGCCCAGCAGAGCCTGTGACAGAGGAAAAGCCACCAGCTCTCCTCCACTGTGCCAGTCCAAGAGCACTCTTTGGTCTCTGGGGCCTCAACCAGTTTTCCTGGCACTGGGAGTTCAAAGGCAGATTTCTGTTTAAATCTTTGTTTACTCCAGATTCTGAACAGGGTCAGCAGCTGAGCAGTGACTTCCAGGGAGGTGGGTTATATATGCTTAGTGGATTGTGTGTTATACCACACACACAAATATACTTCTCAGGTTTCAATACAGCAACAATATTCTTTGCTAGATTTGTTAATTTTTTTTTTTTTATAAACTGCTTAGAATGCTCATTATTCCACAACATTTTTCACTTGAACATTATGTAAAAATCAGCTTTGAAAACCTGGGTTAAAAGCTGTTATGACTATTGTGGAGGAATGAACTAATGAGAACCCACAGAAAATAAATTGTGACTGTTTGATTGCAATAGATGGGTGGTGAAGGTATGCTGGGGTGGGAGCACTGGGCAAAGTACCCTTCCACAGCCCTGCTGTGCACACACAGGGCTGTGCAGGAGCAGCCTCAGTCCCTGGGCCAGAGTCCAACAAACTGGGGGTGTGGATGCTCCCTTTGCCTGCCTCAGGTTGGCCGAGCCATAAACAGCTCTGAGGTGCTGCAATAAAAATCTGCTCTTTCCAAAGTCTCTGAGTTTGACTTCAGTGGGAGCTGCAGATGACCAGTTTCTGTTCTCTAAGAATAGAAACCCAAGGCTCCCTGCAATCCTGAGGCCTCCTGGGCTGGCCATGCCCAGGGGCTGATCCAGGGCCAGTCTCAGCTGTAGCAGTGGGCACGGCTCAGTGGGGTTGTGTCAGTTTTCACCAGCAATGGATCTGGCCAAACAAGCACCTCCACCCCTCTCTGCGTGTTCCCTGGCACAAGGCAGCTCCACTTCTAGTAAATCCCCCATCCAAATGGTTCTTTTGATGTGCAAGTTCCTAATTTAGAGGAAAGACAAATGCTGGTAGTTTCTGCTCAAAAATTAATTGCTTTACCTTGCTGTTCACAGAAGGGCATTTGCTGACAGATTTTCTGGCTTCTCATTTTAACTGCTTGTATCTTTTAATTTTCTAGCAGGATCTTTATGAAATGTTCCATTTCTTGCTAGTTTCATATATACAGCTATATAAAAATTATATATGTGTAATAGTGTGCATATGTATTTATTTTTCAATTGCCAAAAATCAATTCACAGAATGAACCCTAAGCCTTTACAGAACTTTTGATGCCTTCATTTACTATTTTTAATATATTCTGCAGAAGTTTGAATGGTGACTGTGTTATGAGGTGAATAATTCTTATATTTTCAGAGGGAGTCACTGAACTGCAGTTTGGTGAGTCGATTTTAAAAAAGATTGAAATAAAGCTAGTTAATGATAGGTTAATATCAATTGAGAAAGAAAGTTGTTCTGTCTTGTATTTAAAGCAAATGTTTCCCTAGGAGTGCTCAATAATCATAATTAATGGCAAGAAGGGAGAAAATCCTTTAGTGGAGCAGTTTATCTTCTGTAACAGAATTCTAGTGAGTTTTGATCAGGCACAGGACACTGCATGTTCCCCTCAGCAGGAAGCACAGAAGGCAGCCTGAGCAGGCAGGGATGGGTGTGAAGCAGCTCCAGGGTGGGATTTGTGTTGTGTAACTTAATCTGTGCCTACCACAATGTCCAGGGTCCCTCTGTAACCAGTGGAAGGAGAGTGGTGTCCCCATCTCTGTATCATTTGGCTCAGTAAGGAAACTGCATAAAACTTTGTTCACTGAAATTGTTCCATACCCAGCCTTGACATCAGGGTGGTTACAAGGACTGCATGGAAACGATTTTAGGTATTGTGATATGAATGTAGAAAATACCAATTACTTGTTAGGTGTGTAACTGAAAATGAGATTGGTGTTTAAGTATGGATATAAAGTTTAGATGCATCACAACAGGAATGGAATGGTCTTTAAGGATGTCCCTGTTGGACAGAAGTGCCTGTCTCATAGCTGTGTGCTGTCTCACTCCACAGTGCTGCAAGGCTTCTGCAGGAATACTCTTTAGCAGCTGTGTTGTTTCAAAACATTAATTGAGTGCAGCATCATACCTCACTGAGAACAGCACGAGTGTCTGATCAGCTGTTTTGTAGCCAAAGCAGCATTTCTAAGGAGTAAAAGTGCATGTTCTGATAAAAGTTCTGAACTCCTTGGCTTAGAGTGAGTTCTGTCCTAGGGTAAAAAAAAGTTCACTATAGAGAACAGCATCAAATGCCTATTATACTGTTCTTTGTTTCTTTGCCAGCTGTGGATTTAAAGTTGGAATAATTCAGAAAGCAGTGGGACACTATGACTCACTGGTACCTCCTGGGCCTTTGACATTATCGTAAAGCGGCGCTGCGAGCTTCAGCCCTGCATTCCAGTAACAGCCTGCAGCACTGGAGCCACAGACCCTGCTCAGCTCTAACAATCACTTAGTTCTTCACAACTCAGGGCATGGCAGCCCCAGCTCCAGGTGTGCTCTGCTGACTGACACCACAGTGAGGTTTTCTTGGGGTTCAATTTATGCCGTCAGTCAACATCAGGGACATGTTCTGGCAGCAACATCCAGGTTTATAAGGCTACTATTTTCAATAATTGTGGAATTAGGGGAACTTTTAATTTGTTTTTTACAAGTCTTCCTGAGTTCTCTCTGAAAACTGCCAGTGGAAAGCTTGAGGAATGGGTATTATATAGAAGAGATAGATTAAATAAGAGGACTTTTGGCCCCAAGATGTCCAATACAATTAACTGCAGAAAGCAGAGTCCAACCGTGCATCTTCCGTGGAAGATAAACATTATTTATGTTGCCTAGTGTGTATGAGCTAAAAAGGGAAATATATTTTCCAATAAAATCTTCCAGGCTGGAAATGCAGAAGAGTTTGCTTCAATCCAAATGTATATTGCTTAGTCTCAATAGGAAAGTAAAGACTTATTAAGTCATATGTCAGCTGAGTTGAATTATTGATGTTGAATTCAACATGTTGAACTCAGGGATTCATCAGCTTTATAGTATTATTTGTTAGAAAAGTACCCCCTTCTATCTATTTGGACTGACTTTTTATAATCTCTCTTGTTTATTGTCTCTTTTATTTGAGGCAGTGGTTGCTGATCTGACTTATAGCTTTCATCTTTGTATTTCAAGCTGTTTCCATATATGCAGGTGCTGTGGAATTTACTGGTTTTACATTGAAAAATCAAGATCTAGTCAATGTGTTTGTGGATGTTTAAATGAAAATATTTTTAAGGTAGAATTAGGGTATAAGGTTCTGCTTTTAATAGAAGATACATATATGAGTCAGAAAATTCTGACTAAATGTTAAGAATAAGTATCTGAAAGTCCCAAAATCTAAATTTCAGCAGATCAGAAAAAAAAATTTTGGAATCACATCTGAATTTTCTTGGTACATCAGCAATTGGTAGGACAAATCCAGTTCACTGTGTGGGTATAAACTGTGCTTAGCCTGAAAACTTAATTGGTTCTAGTCTTGTCCAGTCAGGGGCCAAATTGAAATTTTCTTGTACTGCTGAGAAGCCTGGAGTCAGTGTTGATCCCACCAGATGAGTTAGGCCTGGGACATCTCCCACCGCTCATGTGGACACAGTTGGAATCATGGCATGGTTTGGGTTGGAAGGACCTAAAGTCCCATCTCATCCCATCCCCCCCACCCCTGCCAGGGGCAGGGACACTTTTCACTGTGCCAGGCTGCCCCAAGCCCTGTCCAGCCTGGCTGTGGCACTTGCAGAGATCCATCCCCTGCTGCTCTGGGCACCCTGTGCCTCCCACCCTCACAGGGACCTGGCATCTGCTAGCAAGGGCCCTTCCCCTTCTGAGCAGGCAGAGGCACGTTGCCAAGGTTTCCTCTGTTTGTAGGATCCATGTTGCTGCAATGTATTCTTGCCTTTTTAATGTGCCTGGCACTGTCTTTCCCTCTGCTCTCACACTTTGCACTGCAACTCCCCTGCTGTGGCAGACATGGAGCAGTGTCACCTCAGCGTGCCCTGGACAAAGCAGGAGGGGAGGGGTGTCTGCCCAGCCCCATGTCACAGTGGGGTTCCCATGGTGTCACCAGCCCAGGGGACAGGTACCAATGCTCCCAGCACAGCTGGGTCCTGCTGCTGCTCTCCTCAGCTGCAGCAGAGCACAGGGCCAAGGGCTTGTCAAGGGGGAAGTGATCTCTGAGAGCTTTACTGAGAGACAAACTTGTACAATTAGGAGTGGGTTCTGTTAGTGCAGATGGAGATTTGAGCAGTATTTTTCTGCTTACAAGAGGCTGGGAGGTGGCCCATGAATTTTGCTCATCTCCTAACTTCAAGAATTCTTTTTTCCCAAGGTGAAGTTGCTTAGAAAGTCCTTTACTGTTCATGTAGTGCTAATGACTTCAATGATACGTTCTAACAGCAGTGAAATGCAAGAAGCCAAAACTACCTTAACAAATACGGTTCATTTAACTAAAAGAGGCAGACTGAGCAGCAGGTGGAAGGGTTAAACAAAAGGAAAAATGATTATAAAAGTTTGTAGCTTTGGCTTCACTACAAATGGCTCTCTTGCAGACTTTATAGCATTAGTGTTGCTTCTCATAAACCTTGAAACCATTCATCCATTTAGAAAGATTAAATTGGTTAGTCATCCAGAACAGAAAATGTACACATCCATTTTGTCTGTTACCCAAAACCAGCTGAAGTATAATAAATGCAGTTGATACCATTAAACTAAAGCATTGAGTATTAATGATGGCCTCAGCTGTGGCATTTACAGTTTGCCAGCTCTTGTGTTCCTGATAGTATATTCATCTGCTGCTGCTCAGGGACAGTCAGAGCAGAGCCTTGGAGTTGGAAAACATGAGTATAATATATGATGTGAGGGGCTCAGAGAAAACATCTTGGTATTAAAGTGGGGAAAATCCTAGAAATATTACCATTTTTGTTATTATTAGAAGGTCAAAGTGAAGAGGCACAAACTTCACTTAGGATATCTTAATACATTTATAATGGTCTGTTAAACAGTTTGCAAAGACAGGTTTGTTTGGATTTCTAGTTACAGATGAAGCTATTGCTATTTCAAGTTCTGTCACTTAAACAAGCCAGACAAAAATGGCCAGACTCTCCTAAAGCAGGAATTTGTAGAAGCACTTGGTCAGGAAACAAGTGTATTATAAATATATAGTGTATTATTTACATATATATAAAAATAAGTATATATAAGTAAATATAATTAGTATATATAAGTATAAATATATAATGTATTATTTATTATAAAATATAATGAAATTATTTTTTCTTGATTAATATCAGATTTCAGGAGTAACACTTTTCCCCAGAATTAAGAAAATTTGCAGTGATTACTGCAGAATATGAAAAAAATTAATTCTGCTGCTTTGGAATCTGTAAGATGTTCTCTCTCAAAGGCAGGGATTTACAGAGGGCTGGAAAAAAATACTGCTTGTTTTTTAATTACTATGTATAGTGTCTTTAATCAGAGCATCCATCTTGACAGCATTAAAACGGGGAATCCAACTCTGAGTTTCCAGTTCCATGCTGGAAATGCCAGGTCATTCCTATAGGAAACAGGAATCAATATCACATACTGGCTATCATTCAAAGCAGAGCAGTTTGCCAGCTGTTCTTCAGAACATGCTTGAGCATCAGCAACTTGTGTGCAGCACAAGGAGGGACTCCAAATGAAATACCACAAACTTCCTGAACATTATTCCCAAAGAGTCCTGAAGTGCTGCTCCCTGTCACTGCTCACAGTGCAGCTCAGGGAGATGAGAGCACTTCTAGGGAGTGCAGTGGATTTGCATCAAATACTGCTTAGGATTAGTTTGCTTTTCTTTCTGAAATATTTCTGGTGGCAGAAAAGCAACAATCTTCTCCCCACCCCCTCAGCATTTTCTTTTACTACAAATACAAATGGCAAAAATACCAGGAGGGAGTGAGGTGATCTGAAAGAGCCAGAACCTCATAAATTGTGTGGGAAAGGCTGTCTTGCCTTTTCTCTAACTGATGGCATGCCAAGTTTATTTTACAGTATTTACAGTAAGATTTGTTTGTTTTGATACCCTTTGTAAGTTGTTAGGGAAAAAGCAAAAGAAAATCTTCAGGAAGTTTATAGTTTGTGATGAGCCAGAGCTCAGGCTTTAATTTGCTTTCTTGCCCTATACCTTTTACTAGGAGTGTAATATATAAAGGGATATGAGATTGCAGTTGGATGAGTTATTACTAGGCTGTTATTTATTTTCTCTATATGAATTTGGTGCTTAAGAAAGACCTCATAGCAGCACGCTAAGGAAGTGGAATTGTTAGTTCATTCCAAGAGCAGATACAGGAGGGGCAGGAGCAGCCCTGGTTTCTCCTCCCTACGTCACTGCTCTGACCTTGGCACATCACAGGGAGGATGGGCAGCCTGTGCCCGTGCAGCTGAGGTGCAGATGGATGACATGAGAGCAGATTTATCCATGATGGAGTGCTCCCAGTGTGCTGTGCAGGCAGGGGATTGTCTGTGCTGACGTTCCTGCCAGCCCCAGTACACAGCTCAGGAGGCAGAGCTCTGTCACGAGGAGAAGCCCCAGCATCCTGCAGTACAAAAAGACACAAAAACTGGTGCTTGCTCTCAGGAATTGGGAAGAAGGAAGTGTTTTCTGAATGTACAACATCTCTAACTAGAGCATCCCACCCTGAGTCTGTGGAGCAGGTCACCCACTGGTGTGGAAAGTCTTCCAGGCAGGTGCTGCTCTTGTGAGCTAAAGGAAAAAGAGGGGTGATTTGGTTTAATGCTGAAGCCTCGATTGTTTGAAACAAAGCTCTGAACACATTGTAGGGCCTTGGGTTATGGCAGGAGTTGAGAAATAGGAGACTAATGGTGTGTTTTATGTACCATGACAAACAGCACAGGGTGGACTCGCCTCTCTCTGAAACATGGGGTAGGTGTGATGACTTTGTGTGGTGGAAACATTCACTGTTTCCATTTTGACTATCTGGGATGAAGCATGATTGCCAAATGCTCAGAGCTGTCCCTGTGCAGCTGGGGGGGATTTTCCTGAGGGCAGAGTGCCTTGCTGACCCCATTCATCCCTGCTCATGGAGCAGCCATTCTCCTCCCAGGCAGTTCCCTGAGCAGGGTGATAAACCCAAGATGCACAACAGCCGTACAGACACAGCCTCCCCTGTGCCAGTGTTGATGTGCTGTGCACACCACTGAGTAGAAAAGAGCATTTTAGGGTCAGCAAGTGTCTTTGAACAAAGCTGGTGCCAGGAGATGCTGGCACAACTCATTGCTGTCAGAAGCAGGCAGCCTCTCAGCTCCTGTGTTTGGGTGAGTGTATTCATCATATTTAGCTTTTAAACAATATTCTTTTCATCTTCCCTGCACTTCACAGCTGTTAATTAATCCCAGGGATTAATGGTCACACTTTACAGTGAGAAGCAAAAATGAACAAGGAGAGGTCAAGTGGCTGGGCCAAGGTCATGGAAGTAGTTTTGTCTAAAGAACATTTGGTTCTGCAAAATTAAAGTGCTGGTAATTGATCTCTCCTTGGATGTCAGCCTCCAGTTTGGGGGCAGGGTGTGTTTCTGGGAGGCAGTAGAATATGTTCACAGTGCTTTCTTCTCCCTAGGACTTGAAAGATGATCGGAGTGATGAAGAGGAGGAAGATTCTGTTACAGACACTGAAGAGGAGTCCACAAAGAGTGGCAGCAAGAACAGCAGTGGCTCAAGCAAACACCTGCTAAACAGCAGCCACCACTAGCCCTGTCCTGCCTCACATCCTGCAGTGATTCCTGCTCGGGTTTTAGCCCAGCCTACAGGACAGGATTTAAATCAAAAGGCTTGTGAGAGACTGTGATTGATTTATTGTTGGCTACTGGACCTGGAAGAAAGCCCAGTTTAGAGGGGAGGGAGAAATTGCATAACATGACAAAATGTGTTAATGACCCACTTTCGGAATCATTGCGGAGTGTGTGGAAAGATGTTTGGACACGCTGACTGACAGTGCTCCACAAGGGCAAAGCTCAAGAGAGTCAAGGAATTTAGTGTCCCGTTGATTCTAATGTTGTTTTTCAATCTGATATAAGATATATTTCATCAAACAATTTGAATCTCAGATGTTTTGTGGTAGGTAGGTAGGTAGTGTGAACTCCATTAGGAACCAGAATTACTCAATGTGGGAAAAATCTGACAGTGCTGTACAGTGACTGGCATTTTATCTTTATTTTTCAGTTTAAACCCTCATCAAAATGGGTATTTTTCTGAGTTATATTTCATTTCCTGGAGGCCAGAGGAAGCAAACATGGAGAAATTTAAATTACTTGTCTGTGAAGGGTTGGCCAAGTCTTATATTATTATAATGATATAGTCTTTCTCTGAAGTAATAGATAGCTGAAATATTGTGTCAAGGAAGTCACTGTTAAACCAGCAAAACTCAGCCCAAATTCTCAGCTGAGCTCTAGGCTTCTCAAATGCCCTTCAGTCATTTTGGCCCAGTGTTAGAACAGAAGGTACAGAGGGGAGAGAAGAGGGGAAATGAAAATTGGGTCTTTTCACAGATTCTTGTAAAATACCTGTCCCCAAACCTGCCAAACACTCTCTGCTCCTTGGTCATCTTCAGATCAGAAAGTTAAAACTAAATCTTATCCATTCTCATCCCATGACTTTGTCTCAGCTTTGGATACTGCCTTCTCTGGAGTGAGGCCACCAAATTCTGATTTGTGGTTCTGGAGTGTTCACTGCAGGTGCCTGGGCACTGGGGAGCACGGGACTGGCACAGAATCTCACACTGTCACTGCTGTGGGTTCATTTGATACCAGGATCTGTATTTCCATCTCTGCTCTTTTATAAATGGGGAATCACATCAGCTAGACCCAAACCTGATGTATGTGACTTCAACATGAAATAGTGAACAACAGCTCCTCTTACCCAAAGTGCCTCTATGCTAAATTTGCACTTCTGTTCTAACACAAGTGTGGCTGCAGCAGCATTTTCAGTCCTGGGGCTCTCCATGGAGAGCCCAGGCCTTGTAAACAGGGTGGTGCCAGTCCCATTTCCCTCTGCATTAGCTCACAGGGTCATAAAGGATTTGTGTCATAAGTTTGGGAGGCGAGAGGCTGTGCATGTGGTTCTACAGTAGCTGAGATCATCTGGGGAGCTAAATCCAGTAGCTTGATAGAGGCCAGGGGAGCACTCCTAGAGCAGCCCCAGTGCAGAGCGTCCAGTTCAGAACAGCTCCATTCCCCTCCAGCTGCTCCAACGGGAATTGGGGACCTGCAGGAAGCTTTACAGGAATGACTTGTTTTCCCAAGATTTCCTTGGCAAGTGGGATGTAATTCAGTGACTGCAGCATTGAAAGAATGGGAAATGTTTGCAATCTCAGATATGAAGAAAGAAGTGGGTTTTGTGCAGTTACAAGCAGCTGTAAGAGGGCTTTGTTACAGAGGCTTTTTTTACAGTGTCTAATTTCTTACTTGTATTTTGGATCATTTTGGACCCACATGTGCATGTTCTACCACAAAGGGAATTACACCGAGGAAGGAGCATGGCTTCTGAGAAAGGAGATGTGTGGTGGTGGAAAAGGACCCCTGTTCCAGTGCTTGTAGTTCAGTGGTGCCACGTGGGCTGAGGGGTCAGAACCTCCTCAGCAGCCTTTGGCCACCAGTGCCCTTCCTGCACAGATGAGAAGAACACCTTAAATACTGCAGGGGGCAATATGGGGAGTGTAAGCCATGATGGCTACATGTAAAGCAACTGGAGAGTTTGGCAGGGCCACAGCTCTTATCTGTGGCATGGGGCCATTTATTGCCTGCATGAAAAACACTTTCCTAACAAAACGTGGAAATCCGGCGTCTTGGAGGATTTGCACTGCCTTGGGAGAGACAACGGTGCTTTCTTCGAGATGTAACAGGGGTTTGGGAGGTGGCCAGGGTATTATCATTGGATTTTGGTGCCAGAAGCTTTCCTCCTATGACTAGGAAAGGAATTTAGGAAAGGAAACACAAAGAATGATGTTGTCACAGGAACGAGCCTCTGAACAACTACTGATTTTTAAACTGGAATTTATAGTCTCCTTGAGGCCAAAACTTGCCTTTCTTACTCAGGACAAGTCTCCCACTGAAGCCAATTAACTCTGTTGGAGTCTTGCCTAGGAAAAATTTTGGATTGCAGTTATCCAACCTAATTGCAAGAACTGTTGTTCTAAGTTGATGTGAAACTGAGATCTTAGAAGAACAAAAGGTAGATAAATACACTCACATATAAAACTTTGAGGCAAATTTTGGCTGAGTACAGAAGAATATGGAAGAAAGTAACATCCTGAAGGTGCAGATTAAGTCTAGGCACAGTAAACAACCAAATAACTTTGCAATGGGAGGGGGTGGAAGGCAGGCAGGCCATGGAGAGCCCTTTCCAGGGATTACTGTCATGGGCTCTTAGAGTGTCCTCTGTTAACATCAGATTGGTCATTCCTGGAGTTATGTGCATTTATTTTCCCCTTTTTTTACTGCTGGTCAGAAATAAGAAGCTGAGGTCATGGGGGCACAATTTCTGCTAAAGAAATTTATGTCATGGTGCTTCAAAATTTTCAGTCTATTCAATGCAGTGCAATGCAGATTCAACATTTTTATAATCTTGTTGTGCAAAGAGTCTAAAAATGCAGGTGCAGAACAACTGTAGGTGTGTATGAGAGCACAGATAGACTCTAGCATTTTCTTTTTACCATTTCATAAAGTGTGTACTGGTTCAATGAGTTGATACTGTGCATCTGGCTTTGCTGTGTCATTTTGACTGTGCCAAACTATTTCTGATAGAGCTATAGACTGAAAATCAAATCTTAGTCCATAAGACTCAGGGGAAACTCTTCTGTTTTGTCTAATTTCTCTGGATTTAATTCAGGTATTCCTGTCCATTTGTACTCTGCTTCCTCCATTCTTGTGTCATGCTTAGATTTACCAGCCTGCTCTGGTTTGGGTTTACAGATCTCCGTTACTCCACAGAACTCACTTTGTCAATTCATGTTATTTGGTGTAATTGTCTTTATTTGTTTTTAACACCACTTGACTTTGGTCAGTTGAAATACAAACTACAAATAAATATTTTTTAAAACAGGTGTCTAGGTAAAGATTTCCTTATTTTCTCTGCCTGGCAGTGTCATCCTCTGCTTTCCATTCCCTCCAGGCTTTTCAATGGCAACATCATTAGTTCAGGAAATACTTTCCTACTCTTCCAAGTTTTTCCATTGCCTGGAAAAAGCTGGATGACCCACAACCATCACAACAGCAATGTCTGTAAATGAACTTGTGTTTTTCTGAACAGTTAATAAAGGGAGAGGAAACAAAATTAATGGGGACATCACCCATTCTTCGTATTATGCAAGGTTTATGCCTTGATTAAAGTACTCACACCAGGAATGGTACATGTTTGTATCTCTACCCAATGGGTTTTGAGGTGCACATTAGGGTTGCTTAGGAAGTTCTGTGGTTTAGGACTGAGGTGCTACTGCCCAGCAGGTTCTTGTGGAATATCAGTGGCTCATCACAAGCACCTGTGAGGCAGCTCAGATGTGGATCTTCAGCTCACAAAAGCAGGAAAGTTCTACAGAAAACAAGGGAGCTGTGCTCATTTGTATCAATTGAAAAACTGCTCCATATTTCTTCTTTTCATTTCTGCCTCTCTGGATGGGAAGATCAGAGGTTCTGACTTACCATCTCTTCCCTTGGGCAATCAAACAGAAGGGAAGGTGTTTCAGTCCAAATAATGAACTGTAGCAGAACACTTTGATTTTATTAGCTGATTTTTTTTAAACTTATGAGTAAGAATAAAGTAGATGGAAAGCAAACCAAGCAGGGCTGTGTGAGTTTTGGCTACAAACAACTTGCAAACTGTGAAGAATTAAAAAAAAAAAGTTGCTGAATTTGGAAGAAAAACACCATCTCCACAGGCACTTCCCCCAGCTGTGGGTTTGAAGAGCAGCAGATCACCAGCAATGACAGTCCATGCTGAGCACAGGGATCAGCCCAGGTGTGAGAGCTCCAGGGCTGTCAGCTGCCCCCGAGCTGGGAACCTTTGGTGTGGAGCAGCACATGAACCACAAATATACCTGGGAGCTGATTTCACTCAAAATCACTGGAAATTATTGCTCCTGGTTCCCTGGCAGTTTGATGGGCTCCCTCCAAGAAAAAGAAGGTGATCAAAGCAATGTGATCTCCACCCAGGCTGGCTACAGAGAGCTTCAAGTGGGGCTCTGAGAGGTTATTGGACTGGAGAACCCTCTCTGGAGCTACCTGAAGTTTCTACCACAATAGAAGACAAGGCTGAAAGCACAGGCCTGAGTTTTAACACATGAATCTGCAAACACAAGGTCATAACAACCCACATAGGATGATGTTGTTGATGTTCCAATAGTCTGAAGATTTATGAAAATAGCTTCTATTTACTCAGCTGGAGTGAGCCCTATTCTTCTGAGTTTTGTTACCCCATAAAGCATTCAGGGGAGACCCCATAATCATTTAAAAGTCAGAAACATTAAGTGGAATAACAAGTATAAACCCTCTCACAGTGACTTTGAAGTGCAAGAAGCATGGCCTTGTAGCCATGGAGCTCTGTTTTGAGCTGGGTGGGAAGAAACAGGTCCCAGGCAGTTGTTTCAGGTGGTGAAAAGTCCATGTTTTTCCTACCACAAAAGAAGCTGGTCTAAAAGAAGTTAAAGTTGAACAGGAAAATAAGTGATTAAATTTCCACTGAAATTCACAGGAGTTTTTCCCATGATACCGATGAGAATTAGGCCCAGATCTCATGTGACCAGTTACAACAAGGACAGCATGGCACTGCATTGTCCAGCCATCAGGAGCAGGGCACAGCCCCAGGGTTTCCTCTTCCTATAGCTCAGGAAAATCCTCCCTGGAAAATGAGTATTTCTGTTTGCAGGGCACTCACCTGAGCACAGCTCTGCCTCTTCCCAAGCTGGGCATGTATCCTTTGAAAGATGTTCCATGGAAAGCAGTCCTCCCCTTTTCAAGGCAGAATCCTCACTTCCAGCGAGCACTCTGCTTCCTGTCCCCTGTCTACTCAGGATCTGAGCAATGCCTGGGCTGCTGATGCCAAAGCCCACAATCCAAGGCCAAATTTACCAGGAAGAGGTGAAATAGGAGCCATCACAACTGCCTCAGCATGTGGGTGCAGCAGGAGAGGGCTGCTGAGCCAGGGCAGAGAAGGGAGTAGAGGGAAAAGCAGGAGCAAAAATGGCTGGGATGAAACAGCAACAGCTTAAACACAGAACTGACATCACCAAGAACCACAAAGCAGAGCAGTAACAATATTAGGAGGAACAAGTCCCAAGAGCAGGAGGAGGATAAAGACAGTAGTTCTGTATCCCGGGGATCAGCACTCTGAGCAGCAGCAGCCAGCATTGCCTGGACTCAGAGATGAGCTTTGCAGCCAGGACTAACCCCGAGCACCAGCGGCTTCGGACTGAGCCCAGCCGAGGAGTTCCAGGGAGTGAAGCAGGAGGACCTGGGAAAAGCTCCTTTACACAGTTCCCAGTATGTGAGCGAGGGGACATGGAGGGACTGGGCTGGGGCTGGGCCAGGGCAGGCATGAGTAGAGCCCAGCAGACCTGCAGCTGTGGCAATGACCCCACACTTCACCTCCAGTTGCTGGGGAAGCCTGACTCCCCATTGGACCTCAGAGCTGGTTTTGTGTTTTCCTGGCCGACTGGAAATCCCAGGAGTCTCCCAGGAGATTTGTGTGTTCACTTTCTACAACAAAGAGCAGGAGAAAGCTGCTAAAAAGCCTCCCTACTGAATCTATGGGTGTCTCAGTTGTTACGGGCTCAGACAGAACAGAAGTCCTAGGATTTCATAAGAGTCTGTGGGAAGCAGGAGCTAAATCTTATCAGTTTGTGCTAAATCTTATCAGGCCGTGCAAATCCTACCTAGTTCCTTTGCTGACTTAAAGGAGGAATTATTCAGCAACCAAAGAATGTTTCATACATTTCCCCATTGCAAGGGCAGCGAGGTCAGGTAGCAGTTGTGTGTCTGCAGCTTTTTTTATCCCTTTGAGTCCTGCAAGGATGAGCAGAGAACAGGACCCTGTAGCAATGTCCCCTTTGGCCTAAGGGTAGGACTGTCCTATAACCCCGACTATCCATCCGCAGGGCATGCACAGCATTTGGTGAACCGGGGAATTGCTTCCTCTGGTTGTGGCTGCAGCCGCCTTTGGAGAGCCCAGCGCTGCTGCGATGAGAAGGCTCCGGGTCCCTGCGGTGCCACCACCCTGTTGGTGACCCGGTCATTGCTGCGAGGCCCCACGAGGTGGCAATAGCAGGACACGGCTCCCGTCGGGACACGGCTCCGTGGAGCGCTGCTGTCCATCTTTCTGCCCCTGAAAACAGATTGCGATGAATAGGGCGGTGCAAAATTCGTGCAGCTGGTATTTGCACTTGATCAGTTTCTGCCTGTGAAATAGGTGTCGGGTAAAACAACACTGAAATTTTACTGAGATTGAGGATTTGGTGCCAGTCCAGAGGCCCAGTGTGCTGTGTCCCAAGGGCTGGCATCTGCCTGGGTGTCACCACCGGTCCATTCCCTGCTTTCTCTCCTGGTACCAGAGCCCTACCTGGTGTACCTGGGGTATGGCTGGAGAAGAAAGGATGTTAAATCTGCTCTGACACTGCTTTGCTGCCTGTCATTTCTCACATTATCTCTTTAACCTACATATTTTCAAGCCATGAGGTTTGTGGCTGTCGGAGTCCTGTTCTCATGCAGATCCTTAATGTCTGTAATGCAAATAAGGATGACAAATCTCTCAGAATAATGAGAGTTACACTGCCATTCTAATGATGCCATTCTGATGGTGTCATTCCACCTCAGGAGGCAGGCTCTCCACCATAAGCATGAGATGCACACTCCCACACTCATCACGTGTGTCAGCAGGAAAAAGGGACCTGTTGGTTCAAACAAGCTGCTTGAATCCCATTTGGCACAACCCTCGTGGTCAGGCTGTGCTCAGCTGAGAGAGCTGGGATCTAGTTTGCTTTGACAGCAGGATGAAAATTTCTGTGAGTTCTCTCCATGGCTGTGGATGGACAGGAGGTGTTTGGATACTGTGGGTGACAACCTCCATGGTTCTCAGCTGACCCCAGCTCTTGCCTGGGATTCTCACTCAGAGCCAGGAGACAGCTGGATTTGCCTTGCCTGTCCCTGCAGATTGAAGCTCTGGGGTTACCTGCAGGGGTCCCTCCATGCAGGGTTTCCATGGGCTGGTGCCCAGCTGTCAGCACAGTTCCCTCCATCCCAGCTCACAGATAGGGCTGGTGGCAATCCTCCCTGCCAGCAGGTTCACTGGCACACATCTCCCCTCCATTCCTGTGCGTGTCCAGCCCAGAATTCCTGACAGCCAGCAGTTTAAACAGCCCTAGAGTGACACTGATGTTTTACTGTTACGAACAAACACTTGCAGCCCAGCCAAAGTCAATTGCCAGCTCTGTTGGGAGAGAGGATCAAGCAGCAGAGGAGCATCTAAATTCTGTTCCTGATTCACTGCATGACCTTGCAAAAAATGACAATATTGGCCCCAAATGGGCTGGGATGAGTATTGGTGGCTGTTGCTGATTAGGAGCAGGATGTGTTTCAGACTCCAGGCGTGTCGCTCCCTCCAGACCTCGCCCTGACCCTCGCGTTAGGGACTCTGAGCACTGTGCTGACGTGGGCACTGGGGTTTTCATGCTGGCTGTGGAGGAAAGGCAGCCCTTGCCATCCCTTAGGAGAGTGTGAGGTGAACAGCATCTGCCAAAGCACACAGGGTTACAGATGTGGCCCTCTAATGGTCACAGCACATCCTGCTCACCCTGCTCCTTTATCCTCTGAGAATAAACACGCTTCTGCTGCTTCACGGCAGCCCAAGAGCTCGGAATTGGGGCTCTTTTCCCAAAAAGTGCTCCAACTGACCCCCAGGCCAGACATCTAACATAGACAGACAACATGAGTTGACCAAAGCCAGGTTTGATGGGGCCCTGAGCTACCTGATATAGAGGGGGGCATCACTGCCTGTGGCAGGACATTGGAATGAGATGATCCTCGAGGTCTCTTCCAAACCAAACCATTTTATGATTTTATGATCCTACAACCAGTTTGCATCTCCAGGCTGCAGAGCTCATAGTAAAGGCTCCCAGGACAGAGATGGGGAATTTACTGACTCAACTGGGGATGATGGGGAGGGAGTGTAAAGACTGACTGACTCAGAAGGGGGCAACTGCAAAGTAGCCCCAAGAGAAGAAGGAAAAAGAGAAGGCTGACAAAACTGTGTTGTGAATTTTTAAAGGAAGTCAGAGATTTTGTGCTGTGATCTCTGCACAGCTTCTGTCAGTAGCATTATGGTAATGCTTTTGCACAGCTCTGTATGCAGAATGGAGACAACCTGGAAAAACAGCATAAATTAGAGTAAAGGATTGGTCCTGTGGGGAAAATAGCTCTGATTGGTGTTGGTCCTATCACTACACATGGAGAAAAGGTGGGTTTTGATTGCTGAATTTCTTTAGAAGTCTAAATGGTTTGACAAAGCTTTGAGGGGAGCTTGGGAGCAGGTTGAATATGACACAAAAGAAGGGTTAGACAACAAAAGTGCAGAGCCATGATCACCTGAACACATGGGTTTGGAGCTGTTTCACTTTCACAGAAGGAAAAGGGTGTTTTACAGACCCAGGCTGGGTGGCCAGAGGGGCTTGGCTTTGGGGCACAGTCCTTCCCAGCTCTGTGCCATCATCCAGCAGTGCCTGTGCCTGCAGGACAGCCCTTCCCACCTTGGCTTGTCCCCCCAGTCAATGGCTGGCTGGGGGCCCCCCTCCCCAGGGATGGAAAAGGGCCTTGCTGGCTGCAGGAGAGCTGCTCCTGTGGTGTGACCCACCTTGGAGCCCCCACTGCAGCACCTGGTGGGGCCCCTGACCCTGCAATTCCTGCTCCTGGGGATATTGAGTTTTCTGTTTGTTTTGTAAGTGTAATTGGCCAAGACACTGTGAAGGGAGGAGAAAATGCCCAAGGGAGAGGAGTTAAAGAAACAGGAAAACATTATTAAGAGTGTTTTAAGTTGGCAGTTTCTCTTATTAATAATACTTTCATGGTGGAGAGGAGCCACTTTAGGTCTGTGCAGTTGGATTGGACCACCTGGTCCAGGCTCCAGTAGTCATACATGCAGATGGATGAAGTGACTTATGCATCACCTCTTCCAAGCCATGTACCATCTTCTTGGCTCACAAATCTCCCTCTCTGGCTCCTTGTGTCCTGCTGTAAGGAATTTGCAGAGAAGGAGGAGCCTTTTATTAAATATGGGGGGACAATCCTCATCCAAGGCAGGTGTTGGACACAAAGGGAGATAATTGAGAGGAGATGGGGAACGCCAGATGTGGGATATTGCCAGTGCCAGGGAGGTCACGCCTGCATGAGGGGCTTTGCTGTTGTTAGCTCCAGGCATTCAGAGCTTCTGTCTCCACACACATACCCAAAAAGAATTAATAGAATAATTTTTGAGAAAATATTATCTTAAACAGCCCCATGGCTGGGAACTTCTTCATTTCCTCATGGTCAAAAACCGTCTTGGCTTCTCCTAGCTCACTTTCCCAGCCTGCCAGGGGGTCAAACATGGAGTTAAATGAAAAATCAATCTCATGATTGCAGAAGCCAAGGTCCAGAGAGGAAAAACCCAAACAAACCATAAATCATAACAAAAGAAAGTGCCTGCTATTACCAGGTTCCTGATAACATCATCAGAGGTGGCAATGCTGGACTTAATAAAAAGCCTGGCTGAACTTTAGGGTCAAACAAGGGCTGCTCTTTGCTTTGTGTGTTTGTCCCCGCATGCCTGGGGAGTGACGCGTGGCTGGCCACTGTGGCCTGGCTGATGGCTATCTGTGCACAGCTCCCCATCCCAAACTGACCTGCACCAGTCCTCTCTGTGCCTCCCAATCCCAGCATGGCCTGCCTGGAGGTGGTGGTGCACTTACATTTCTGATTTCTCTACACAAAGTGCTGCCTGCCCTGAGGGAGTGGATTCTCCCAGCACCCTGCAGTTGTGTTGCTTAGCTGGGAGTGTGTTCTTTTATATTCCTGGCTTTTGTCACCCACTGTGACCTGCGTGGAGTTATTTTCTGGTCCTGACATTGTTGCAAACTGATCTCTCCCAAATCTGCACCCAAGTTACCCTGGAAGGTTTTGCACAGTGGCACCAGGGTAGGAATGGAGCCTGACGTGAAGCAGCCTGGAATTTCAGGTGTCCATTCTTCATCCCCTATCTCACAGGAATACTTTTCATTTCTCAGTATTCTGTGAAAACAGGGTGTTTTTCTCCATTGCAGCTGGGTAAAGCTGGAAGCCTCCTGGAGATGGGGAGGATGGGAAATATTTGTAGGGAAGATCTTCAGGGAAATCTTCATATGATGCACTCACTGTGAGACAGACACAGCTCAGCCTAAGCAAATTCCCTGTGACAAAACAAACCCTCTGTCAGCCTGTGGATAATGTTCCCTGCCAGGAGAAAGACAAGTACAGCTCTCCTGCCATGGTCTTAGCTGAATTGGAGCAGGCTGTGTGCTCCCCTGAGGACACAGGTGCTGGTGGCTCAGCTCTGTCCCTGGACACCTCCAGGGCCACTGTCACTTTTCTTTCTGCTCTTCTATTCCCAGGAGCTCATGAACAATTTGTCCATTTTGAGCCAGACTGGAGAGAGGTGTCCCAGAGGGAGTTTTTCTCCTGCAGGCTTGGGAGAGCTGAGGCTGCTGTGAGGAGATGCCTCCTAAGTGCCTCTGCTGAGGGCTGCATGAACAGTAATAGATGCTGGTGTGTCCACTCAGAACCACTGAGGCTGAAAAAGACCTTAAAGATGGTTGAGATCGCCTGTAAGAAGCAGCACAGCCTGAAACACCCTCCACCTAGAGAAGAGTTTTAATTGAACCTCTGGCTCAGTGTGGAAAGCCAGTCTGTAAGAAACCACTGCTGGCACCTCTAAAACTACTTGTATGTATTTGGTTGGTGGTTTGAAGCTACAAAAGAGCTTTTGTTGGTCCCTACTTGTCACTAAAGTGTCTCTGGCTTTGCACAGGTAGCAGCAGCACCTGCCAGCTCTGTGCCCAACCAGCCTGGCCAAGCTCTGCAGCCTCCGGAGGGGAGGAAATTCCCGATGCCCAAAGGCTGCAGGGAGGGGAGAGCTGCGGGGAGAGCAGGAAAAGCATCGGAGAGTCCCGGCAGGAGAGCAGCACCTGTGAGGGCAGGGAGAGGAACAGGACAGGAAGGGTTTGGAGAAGGGTGGCTGGAGAGAAGGGAGAAGGCTGAGCAGTGGCCAAGTTAACCCTTCCCATGCTGGCATTTTCCAGGCAGCAAGCCAAGTGACTGCTCGGGAAGATGGATATAACACATGTCTGCAGTCTCCAAAGGGTTATTAACTCTGCAATAATGGCCATGAAACTTGGCTTCCTCAGCATACATTTAAAATTGAAAAAAACCCCACCCCAACACCACTTTCAGAGGGGGCTTGTTTCCTAGGAACTGCAGGGCCAAATCCACCCTTGTGACATGAGAGGAGAAACCCCCATCCCCACAGGCTGGGAGCAATGCAACCACCACAGCAGGACCACAGCCACCTCCTGCCACACACGCCTTATCCTTATCAGTAACAATTTGAAGGCATTTCTGAAAAGCCCATGGTGTTCAATTAATAGAGTCTATGTCTCGCTGGAACTTCGGGATTTGGATTCAGGAAAACCACCAGTGCTGCTCCTAAGACAAGTTCCTCTTTTGTTGTGTGGGTACCACTGTGGGGCTTGTTCTCGCTCCTGGCTCCAGCCCCTTGGCAGCACCGAGGCCTGCCTGGGATTTGCCCCTGTCCTGGAGTTTGCAGCCTCTTGGGCTCCTGTCCAAATGTCTGGGATGCTCCACTGGGATTATCCCTACCCAGTGTAGTCTGTGCCAGCCAACCCAGCCACTGAGCAAGTCCTTCCATGCAGTAAGTTACAGACTTCTCTTTATTAGTGCCTCTCTTCCCCCACACTATTAAATTTATTCTTTCTCTGAATTGTTATTATTTCTTTGGCAGAGGACTTTGGAAGGTGGGAAAAAGGATCTACTAAAAATTTAAACAAATCTAAGCCCCCTCGTCAAAACCCTTTCGAGGCACCAGCTCCAGTCCCTCAGCAAATGAAGTCAGCTGGTGGTCTGGGTTAAGACGTGGCTGTTGAGGGCTCAGGCCAGGTTTGGCAGCTCACAAATCAAATTGCCTCGTGGTTCTCAGGAGCAGAGGATTGCCACGGGTGGAGGAGCTGTGGGGGAGCTCTGCCCCACTCTGTGCCAGCCGGGGCCCTGGCCTTGGAGGGAAGCATTGAAATCACTGGTTCACAACAGGTCAGGAGGGAAATTCAGGCTCTGAGGTTTTGTTTTCCATGTTATGTTACACTATTGACACAGAGCAAGGCAGCCTCAAACTGAGGTTTTGTCTCACTTGAATGGGTCTGGGCCAGTCCCTTTGGTTTGATAAATTCTTATTAGAGAGCAGAGTGAGCCTTGAAAGAGAGAGCAGGAAACACAGAACTATTAAATCTCACCTGATCTCAAATTATTAAAGAGTTTGAGCCACAGGTCTTGGCTTACTCTGATTTTGCCTGCTGGGAGCTGCTTGCAGGTCCTCAGCTTTGCTCTTGTTGCTGGCCACAGGTAACACCCACCCCACTGGAGGGACGAGGGGCTCTCCTGAGGTAACGGCAGGAGCTGGGACGTGCTCTTGTGTCCATAAAGTGCTGCAGAGGCTCCGTGCATTCTGAGGTGCTACACCAGCCCATGGTGTGCCATGGAGTGTCCCTTGATGCCTGGGAAAAGCACAAGCCAGCAGGGTGAGGAGCTGGAGGCAGCTCCAAGATTCTGGCTCTCAGACAGCTCTCTCCTTGTACAGGAGCAGCTCGCTAAGAAAACATGGCTCTTGCTGCCTGTTCAATGCCTGGAAGAAGAGAATGGTGATAACACGTTAGTGTCTCTCACCGGTCCTTCTCCCAGCTCCAAACAGCCCTTTTCTCAGCACTCCCTCAGTGCCTGCCCTCCTGGGATGAGCATCCAAACCTAATTCTGCTTGTTTGCAACTCAGAGCCATTCCTGCTCTCAGTACGGCTCCGGACAATTCTCATGGAACTGCTGCAGGGAGATCTGCCAGAGTCATTCGCACTCTTTTATGGGTCTTCCTTTGAATTCTTCTACGATTTCAGGAACAAAGTTGCAGATTTTTGCAGGAGTTTAAACTCTAGGACACTGCTTAGCTGGGCCACTACAATTTAAAGCTGCTAACAGGTTGGGTCTTGACTGATTTCCATGACCCAAGCATGCCAGGAGCACAGGACCCCATCCAAAGCCCACCAAATGCAGCGGAAACCTTTCTGCTCTTGGAAATCTGCCGACTGCTTTCAGCAGCCCCTGTCCAAGCTGGGTTCTCCTGATCCCTGCACTGCTGAGGACACGCAGGATGTGGCTCAGCCAGGTGGGAAGGAACTCCAGTGGCTGCAGGACCGCAGTGCAAATAGGAATTGGTAGCAAAAATCAATATTTATATCTTTTAAGCTTTATGCACTTGTTTCTTATTTTCATCCATGCAATGAGTGTTTCAGGAGTATGTGGGATCACTGCCCAAAATCTGTGTGTGTCCATATACTGTGGTGTGGGATGACCCTGTTTGAGCAGGGAGGATTGACCAGATGCCCCTCTGTGGTGCCTTCCAGTCAAACTCATTCTACATCGTCAATCTAATTTTTTTCCTGGTCTTCCAAGTCCTGGCACCGGTCCTGCGGACGGCGCTGGGGAAGGAACGGGCGACTTTCTCAAGCAAGCCGTAGCAGTAAATTCAATTAGTGATGTGGAAAGGGAGACGGAGGAAGCACGACGGCTGCCCAGCGGCGGGATGGCGCCCGTCAGACCGAGATGAACCGAACCGACACCGGCCCCGGAGCGGCCCCGTGGGTCCCGAACCGACACCGGCCCCGGAGCGGCCCCGCGGGTCCCGAAGCGACACCGGCTCCGGAGCGGCCCCGCGGGTCCCGAACCAACACCGGCCCCGGAGCGGCCCCGCGGGTCCCGAAGCGACACCGGCCCCGGAGAGGCCCCGCGGGTCCCTCAGGGGCCGGCCCGGGGCAGGAGAGGGCGCCCCCTGCCGGCCGCCCGCGCCCACGTGCGTTCCCCCCGCGCGGCGTCGCCGGCGCGCAGCCAATGGGGGAGCGGGGGGGCGTGTCCCGGTGGCGGCCGCGCCAATGGGCACGCGGAGCCGCGGCGGGGGGCGTGGCCAGCGCGAGCCGCGGCGATCCCCGGTGCCGAGGGCGGGCAGGGCGCACTCGGGCCGCACTCCCGTAGACGCGCTGCGCGCTCGGCCCCGCCGCCGCACTACCATGTTTGACGGCTGCCTCCTGCCCCTCGTCGTGCCCTGCCTGCTGCTCTGCGGACTGGACGCCGGCACAGGTAGCGCTCCCTGCCGCCCCGGCTCCCCTTCCCCGGCGGCACTGACAGGGTCCGGTCCCGGGCGGCAGCGTGCGGGCGCGGAGTGCGGGGCACGCAGCGCATCCCCTGCGTGGCCGCGGTCCCAGCCCGCCGGATGAATTGCTCCAGGCTTTTCTATTTTCTTTTCCTGTCCTCCCGCTGCTGCTGTAGCGTTCCATGTGGAAAGCTGCTGACTGTCCTTGGCTGCTGCTGCGGCTCGCTCTGCTTTTCCCCTTCTCCCTGCAGATTTTTATTGGGGTTGGTGAAATGCGATGCTTGTGTCTCAGCTATATATATATATATTTTAATGATACAAGTAGCTTTAGCATTTACTCTATCCCTCTCTCCTGCTCGCTTCTGTCTCTAACATACGTGTATATAGAAAGAAATAAGTCGCCGTGCTGCGTTGTCTCCATTGTCTGCGCAGCCCGTCCGCAATTTCCAGCGCGGGGCTGTCTGCGCTGAAACCCGAGCGCGGGGCTGTCCCGGGGAGCGGGGGCTGCCGCAGCCCCCGGCCGCCCCGTCGGGCCGTGGCTGCGGGGTGCGAGCGCCTGAGCCTCTCTCCTTCTCGCCTGCAGCTGGCGGAGCGGAGCTGGAAGTGGTGATCCCGGAGCGAGTGCCGCTGGAGAAGATCCACCTGCTGCCGCCCGGAGGGGATCGCGGCGGCCCCCGGCGCCGGCGGGCAGCGGCGGAGCAGGAGGAGGAGGAGGAGGCCGTGCTGCTCCGCCTGCCCGCCGCCGGCGCCGAGCTGTACCTGCACCTCCGCCGCGACCTGCGCTTCCTGGCCCGGGGCTTCGCGGTGGAGCGGCGGCGCGGCGAGGCGCGGCGGCCCCCGCAGGAGCGGCTCTGCTTCTACTCGGGACACGCGCTGAACCGCAGCGACTCCTTCGCCTCGCTCAGCACCTGCGCCGGGCTGGTACTGCCATCCCACCCCGCTCCCCTCCTCAGGGCTGGTACTGCCATCCCACTCCGCTCCCCTCCTCAGGGCTGGCACTGCCATCCCACCCCGCTCCCCTCCTCAGGGCTGGTACTGCCATCCCACCCCGCTCCCCTCCTCAGGGCTGGTACTGCCATCCCACCCCGCTCCCCTCCTCAGGGCTGGTACTGCCATCCCACTCCGCTCCCCTCAGGGCTGGTACTGCCATCCCACCCTGCTCCCCTCCTCAGGGCTGGTACTGCCATCCCACCCCGCTCCCGCCCTCAGGGCTGGCACTGCCATCCCACCCCGCTCCCCTCCTCAGGGCTGGTACTGCCATCCCACCCCGCTCCCCTCCTCAGGGCTGGTACTGCCATCCCACTCCGCTCCCCTCAGGGCTGGTACTGCCATCCCACCCCGCTCCCCTCCTCAGGGCTGGCACTGCCATCCCACCCCGCTCCCGCCCTCAGGGCTGGCATTGCCATCCCATCCCACTCCCGCCCTCAGGGCTGGCACTGCCATCCCACCCCGCTCCCCTCCTCAGGGCTGGCACTGCCATCCCACCCTGCTCCCCTCAGGGCTGGTGCTGACAGCTCGATGGGGTGGGATTTGTGCCCTTCACCTGCCCTCAGCACAGTGACCCTCCTGTCCCCTCACCTCTGCCGAGCACTGCTGCTGTCCTATGGTGGGTGCTCTCCCAGCCTGGCTCTCCGGTGAAGAGGCCTCAGCCATCCCTGAGGGGCCTCAGGCCTTGTGGCTCCGTTGTGGGTGGATGGCAGAACCAAGGGTGCCGTAGAGGAGCGTCCTGGTGGGGAGACATCTTGTGTCACAGTCCCCCAGCCATGGGGAAGGTGGCTGTGTCCCTGTGGGTGATTTGGTGCCATCCTGGCTTGATCGTGTGTCAGCTTTGCAGCTGGCTCTCCCCAGGCTCCTGCCGTTGGTGTTGGGGTGGTGGTGGGAGCTGTGGTCAGGCAGTGCTCCAGCATAGTCAGAGGAACATCCCACTCTGGGGTGCTTTTCCACCACAAGTGTCAGGATTTCTCTGCCCAGGCTGTAGTTCCAGGTAGCTCTGCAGGGTCTGGCTCTCCTCTGAGCATCCTGGTAGAAGCAGGTGACCTTGTGTGGGACAGAAAGTTTCTCAGTGATGGAGACTGAGGTGCTTGAGACATTGAGTAGTTTGTAATTACTGTTGATTGCTTGAAAGTACTTCAGGAAGTCAGCGGGGCAATAGGCAGTGATTCCCAGCAGATGCTCCTGGGAAGTGTGCCTGTCAGAACAGACCTGATGATGGAGATTTATCCTTAAACCGTAGTGAGAAGCAGTTCTTGCTGTGCCTTCGGGGCTCCAGCCTTCCTTCCGGAGCCATTTGAGGGCGCTGTGCTTCAGGTTTAAAAAAGCCCCAACAAACAGAGATGCTGAGGTCTAAGTGGTACTGGAAGTTGAGCTGAGCTCCACCGAGGGAAGCTTAAAACTAGTATCTCTAGTTCAAGCCTTAAATCACTAACAGCTCTATGCTTTTGTCAGCAGGCATGTTTTGTTAATCTTGCTGGGCTTCCAAAGCTGGAAAGCACAAACAAGCAGAGGAGGAACCTTTAAAAAGAGAGGAATGTAGTTTAGACATGGTATTAACTGCCTGAGATCAGGGAATGGAAGAGGGGGTGAAAAAACTTGGCAAAATTCCCACTAGAAAAGCTGAAAAAGAGACAAGTTAGTCTTTGCTCTCTACTCAGCAAAAGTGAACAGCAGTATTGCAGTACCTGTTTGGATCATGGGAATTCTAAGCAATGGCTAAATTGACATGACTGAGCTGGATCAACCTGGGATCAGTGTCAAAGCTGCTGGTTTGTGCCACAGAGCCACCTCTGTGTGTTGGTGACACTGTTGGTAAAGCTGTGCTTGCCTTTGCCTGTGCACCTGTGCTGTGAGTGCTGTGTTGAGAGAGAGGTGTCTGCATGTTGGGATATTACTTTCCTCTTAGAGAAATCCATTCATCCTCTTCATTCAGTTAATCACCAGGAATGGCAAAGGGCTAAAAGCAAGTGCTTGGTTCATTTGACTGAGTTAAGGTTAAAACACCCTTGTGAGGTTAAAACTAGAGAACAGAAAACTCCAGTCTTGAGGATGAGCCCAAAGTTTAGGTGGATGAAACTAAACTTAAGATGAACCTCATTAATTGTTGAAATGGTTTCATTGAAATAATCCATACCATTATGTAGATGAACCATTGTATTCTAGGCAAGTGGGCCATTTTGGTTTCTTAAGTCTGTCTTTAAACATGAAACATCTCACATTTTAAGCTGTTTTCAGTGCTCACACAGCCTTTTGCAGTGGCCACACTAAACCAGCATACCTGAAATGAAAGCTGTGCAATTTAGTGTTAAGATGTTTTCTGGGATCAGTGGAATCAAAAGTTTGCCCCAAATTATCTGGGAAATCTTTAATCTGTCATGAGTTGAACTGAGAGCAGGTGACTCTAGAGCCCAAAATTTTTGCCTTCTAGTCTGGCAATTTAAAATACTATGACCATCACTTAAAACAAATAAACAATTATTTTCCTATTTCTTCCTTGAGGCCTGTTTGCTGCAGAAAGAATAAGGCTTTGCCCTCAGCAGCAGCTTCACAGGTGGGACATGGGCCAGACCTGCTGGGCTAGAGGAAAGGCCTTGGTAGTGGAAACCTTGCAGCCTGTTTGTCCTGGCATTTGTCTTCTGAGCAGCTCTAGTGCTGCAGTGGGGGGTTTCCTGAAAATTCCAGCAGGGGAATTTGGACTCTAACTGGGTGATCAAGACATCTCCTTCAGAAAAGTTGGTTGCTGAGAAGTAGAGTGGGAAGTAATGCTGTGTCCTGATCTCCAGCTGGCTCAGGCTTTGCTGTAATCATATTCTCAGCCATGCCATAAATCATAGCAAAAGTGATATAAAATGATCAGGGCAAGTGGAGTTCTAGTAAAAACAAAATCCCTGACACAGTGGCATGAAAACTGAGCTGCAGCCAGACTGAGCAATTGCTTCCTGGTGATGATATCAGATTCCCAGTGTGGCATCTGCAGGTTGGGGTCTGGTTTTTAAGCTCTGCTCACAGATGCTGCTGTTAACCAGTGTATGGCTGCTGTAGTTTCCTGCTTGGGGAAGGGTGGCTGTGCTCTCAGGGCTCTGTGAGGTCAGACTGAGGAAAGGACTGCTGTGCCCAGGGTCTGATCATTGAGGTACAGCTGAAGGACCTCATGTGAGGATGTCCCATCCCTCCTGTTCCTTGTGACAAGCTGGGAATTCAGCCCAGGAGGAGGCACCGTGTTCCTGGAAAGTGCTGCTGCCTTCCCCTTGGCAGCAGCGTCCTCTGGGCAGTGCAGCTGTGCCAGCACTTGGGTTCTGGCCACAGCTCAGGGCTGCACTGTCCTTCCCTGGTGCTGGGCACTCACACACAGGTCTGCAGCCCCTGGGACCATCACTAGAAACAGCAGCCAGTACAGGAACTTTATTTTTGGAAAGTTCCAGCTTTGTAAGGACACAGTTGAGTCACTGTCACATGCTGAAGTGCTGGAGTGCAGCATCAGCCCCTTACAACAGGTGTAGGCTTTTCATATTTCTGGTACCTGCATTTTGGAAACAGTTACACTTTTAAGAGGGTCGTGAGTCCGTGTCAAAATAAGCATTATAGTTAAAAAAGAGCTTGAAAACCATTCAGGAACTAAAAGGGGAAAATCACTGGGATGCATTTAGAGGTTTAATTCTAAATAACTTGCATTTTAAAACCCAGAATCTGTGATCTTTGGTTCAGGATTGCTCTTTGGCTTGCTTCTAGATAAAGTGGCTTGTCCTTTTCAGCTGAGATAAGAGAAGAGTTTGTGCCTCCCTCATGTTCATGCTAGCTCATGTAACATTTTCACGCCCCAGTTTTGCTTCCTTTGAACTTCCTTGTGCAGACTGGATTGGTAGAAATGGATGATGCACTTTACAAGGGCTCATGGAGTGAGAACAGTGATTTTTCTCTTTGTGGGGTGGAATAGACTAATTGAAACTATACCTTAAGGAATGCTTGCTGAAAGTTGGAAAAACCTAAATATTTTGTAGTAATGTCTCATACAATCTACTCAGAGAAGAAAAGGGCTTCTTTTCTTCCAAGCTTTGTCTCCGTTTGACTTCTGCATCTCCTGGTGAACAAATCTTCCAGCTTGTTAAAATATTTCTGAATGGTGGCTCTTCATTCAGGTATGTCCTGTTCACTTGGTACAATCCATAAACTTTGTGAGGGTGTAGATGTACAGATGATAGGGGCATCTATCTGGACTTCTTCCTCTAAGGTCTCTGAAGTCCCACTGGTTTCCAGATGGGTGTAAGTGCCTTGCAGGACCTGGATGTTCAGGTGTGGGCTGGGATCATGTCTGGAAGGGCAGTGAGGGCAGAGAGAACTGAGTAGGTTGGACTGCAGCCTCCAGGGACTGAGCAGGAATTCCAAGGACTCCTGATGAAACAGTAAATCTGCTCTGTCCTCGGGAAGGAGAGGAGCAAGGATGCAGAAGAGGCTGCAGTCTGGCAACCCTCTGGTTGTGAGGGGTGAGTGAGTGACAAAGATGAGCACTTCCCTGATGGTTCATGCTGTGCCTTAGGTGCCTTAGGTTGGTGAATTGTCCCTCTGGAGGAGTTTGCCTTCCTCATTCTCTGCAGAGGGAGGTGGGTCTGGTTCAGAGCAGCTGCTGCAGCTGGGTGAGTTCCTTCCCTGGCCAGTGAAGTGTTTTCTGCTGCACCAGGGCGGTGCTGCCCTGCAGGTGACTCAGGAGCCTCTGCTGCTGTGGGAAGCAGGGCAGAGCAGCCGTGTGGGGATTATAAGATGATACAATTTCCCCTGAGGAAACCTTCAGCTCCACTGAACTCTCCTGTCTGGGAGAGGAGCTGTCTGGCATTCATCCATAGCTGGGCCAGGAGCTGAAAAGTTAAACCTCTTAAAATTAGTGTGCTGGGTTTCCTTGTGCCAGGATTTTCTTTCCTCTTCTACAGTGGACAAGAGGGAGAGCATGTTGGGGTTTCCTTCTTTAGCAGAGTTGGAGGCCAGGATAGATATTCCTAGGTGTGGTCTGCTCTCAGAACTGAGTGTAAACCTGAAATGACTCTGGAACAAGACTTAATTGAAAGCTCTTATTTTCAATTTGCTTGAATTGCGCTTTTTAATAATAACCAACTAAAGCTGAAACATGGTTAAAAAAGATGGAACTAAAACCCACATGAAGTTTATTAAACTGTATTTGTGGGTTGTTTTGTTCTTCACTTTAAACATTAACTTCCTTTTAACTTTGAGGAAATGGTTAAACAATGATTTACAGCGTAACAGTTGAGAAATTGAGAAGGGGATGGAATTTGTCAGATGTTTAAATCTGTTCTCTTTTCAGCATGTTTGTATGTATGCAGCTAATGAACACTAAGGAGCAAGAGAAAAATCTGTTAAAGATTCAGCATTTCACAGATCTCCTTCAAAGATGTTGTGAAAATAAAAAGGGCTGGAAAAACTGTAACTGTTGGAGAGTATTGACATGAGGGAAGGTTGAGAACCATGTGCAGAGAGCACTGAGAATTTGAATCCCTGTTCTGAGCAAGCCCTGGAGCTTCAGTATCTCCACAAACACCACCAGGGCACAGGGACAGAGCAGTGAGGCCAAGGAGTTACCACTGTCATTCCAGTGACACAGTGTGAGGACCTTCCTCCTTTCCCTTCCACCATTTAGCCCAAGAAGAGCTCCACTGGAAGATGATTTGTAGCAGAGGAGTAGTACAAGAGTAGATCAGAGAGCAGGTTGCTTGATTGCCCCCTGTGTGTGTGAAACCCTGGATAAGAGCACATGGGAGTGTTTTGGTGGTGAGCACTGTTGAGCTGTCTTCTAAAATAAGGATGTGAAATATCCTTGATGTGAAAGATCTTGCCACTGTTGAGTGCAGTGGTGAGTGGGGCTGTAGTGGGAAGTGAGGATTATTGTTTGTTTTAATCAACTTGTCAGTTTGCCTGCCTTTGGAGGCTGAAATCATTCCAGCCTTTCCTGTTAGCAGAACTGCAGGGTTCTGTCAGCTGCATGGTCTGGCCATACCAAAATTAAATTGGTAAAATTAATGTAGACAATGGTGAACTCCTGCACTCCTCTGAATTTCTGGGCTCCTGATGACTCCTGTGTCTTTAGGATGGTGGGGTTGGGCAGCAGTTGCTTTTCCCAACATTCAGCAATCCCAGATCCTGGGCTCCCACAGAGAGAGAAGGATGGGAGGGAGTATCCCAGCTTTTGATATGAATCTCCCTAAGCAAATTGGGAATTGGCTAAAAGGGAAATGGCAGATCCAAGGCATTTCATTCAATTGGAATGATTTCCAGAGATGTGGGAAAAGTGGCTCTGAGGGTTACGTTGTCTTCTGTTTTACTTCCTTATCTTCAAAATCCAAAGTGTTCTGCAGTCCCTGAACTTGTGCAGTCTAGAGAAGAAAAGCACAGAACCTTTGTCCAGGGCTGATGTCTGATCTCTCATGCTGAGATTAGCACAGAGCAGGGTCTGGAGGATTTGAGGGATGCATTTCTTATGGAAAAAGCAAAATAATGACCAGACTATTCAAGTTGCAGGGTCCAAAAGATCTTCTCTGGGCCAACAGGTCTGGGGACTCTTTAGAACCCAACTAGCAAGTCTGAGGGAATTTTTAACTCCCTGTGGATATTTTACAGCCCAATCCTGCAAACCCTTCCTGCTTGAAACTATTTGCTTTGTCAGATTGAGCTTGAGATGCCTCCCAACATATTCCAGGGTGAAGACTCATGGCTCTTTCTCTCCATAGGTTTCACAATTCCACAGCAAATGTGAAACATAAGTCTTTTCCAATGGTTTAAATTATTTTCACTCTCGATGCCAGAAAATTGGGATAATGTGGGGTGGTGATGAAACTGACTTCTTCTTATATATTTTTGGCACCAGCTGAAATGGTTGGCAGTCTGTCAGGAGCTCTGGTGTGGTGTTTAGTACCATGGCACCAGATTTACAACCCTTCTTCTAAATAATTAAAACCTATATTAAAAAAGGGGCTGAGGCTACCTCCCAGCTGGAAGAATGGAACAAGGAAGGGAAGTAGTGGAGAACATCGTAAAGGAGGCTGGAAGAACAAGTCACCAGAGCTTTTGCTGTCCCTGAAGCCATTCTGACAAAGCCCAACTTGTGATTTAAGTGAAAAGGCAGCCCTTTGGACACTCCAGGGCAAAGTGGTCTTGTGAGCTGGTGAGCATTCTGTAGGGCTTAGGAATAATGTTGGGTTTTCTCTGTATATAGGAGGTGCCAAGGCATTTTATCCTTAAGCAATCCCCCTGCCCCAAGAGCAAGGTCTCTTTTGGAAGGCCCCCAAAGAGGTGTCTCTTGACTCCTCAGAGACAGGGGACTGATTGTCTCTGCTGTGCTTTGCAGCCATGGCCAGTGGAGACAGCAACTTTTACAGTTCTGTTTTTGTCCAAGCACTCTTTATAAATCAGTGACCCTTTCTGAGACACCCTGGTTTCCCCTGAATGCTGTTCAGTTTGTATGGCTGTCAAAGGAGGAGAGCTCTCATTTCTGCTAGCAGAAATTCCTCTTGCTGGAAATACTGGACCAAAGGGATTTCCTGGGTGTACGTGAGGACCGAATTTGGCAGGGAGGTGTGGAAATGTACAATATACAGTATGTATGTAATGTATATTATAAATCATATTAGTACAGTCAGCTGTTGAACATACAGCCTTTGGATGTACGTGCAAAGCATTTCTTTGGAGAATTGCCTGGCTGGCACAGAATGTGGGGAGGGGGGACCAGAAAAATCTGGTCTCTCTTTTTATGTATAGGAGGGTGTTGGAGCTCTCTGGAAGCACTTTTACCTCTCAGGTGCACAATCCTGGCAGACCAGATGAGCCCTTCTGTTGTTCACAGAAGTTAAATTGAACCTCAAGACTTCTCTCAAGGGGGAGGTACATGGAAGAGCTATGTTTTGAGACTTTTCCTTGCAATATAAATAATCACTGGATTAGTACAATGAAAAGTAAGAACCTCTCATTGTAAATATTCACTTTGTGCAAGGTGTTACAACCTCAGTGTTGATTACTAAACCTGGAGGTTTTGTTAAGTTTTAAGGTGATAACTTTGCTTTCACTCTTCTTTTCATGCCAGAAAAGGAGTGGAAAAAGCATAAAAGAACCTTAAAAGCTCTGGGTTGTGAGCAGAGGAGGGCTCTCTTGGGGCAGAAACTGGCTTCCAGAGGTGTTCTTGCCAGCCCTGGTGTAAGGTCTGGACTTAGTGCAAGGGGGGCAGGGATTTAGTGCTCTGACCTGGACCCTGTGGAGTTATTTAGGCAGGGTCTTTGCCTTCCTAGTGTCACTTATTCCAGGGATGGAGGAAAATCCTGAAACTGGGACAGTGCAGCAGTCTGTTCCTGACTTCACCTCTGAAACCCCACCCAAGGCTTGCAGGGAGAGCAGAGCTGACTATGTGGCTCTCAATGTAGTCAGGAAGAAGTGTTTGGTCCCAAAAAATGCATGTGGCTCTGCAAGTCACACTTGCATCAGTTCACTCAGTGTTCCTCGTGATGGTGGTTCACACAGGGGCCTCCTGTGTGCAGGCAGTGTCACCTCTGTGCTCTGAGACAGTAAATGTCATTCACTAGCAGGGCAATCCTGGCAGTTGGAGAGGTGATTTTGAAGGCATTTCTGTCAGCAGGATTTATTTGTCCTCATGTGAGCTGAGCATCTGGTAAAACACAGGTATTTGTGGGCTGTGTCTGAAGAGAGAGGAAGAAGGGAAAGGAAAAATGTTGACAGGAATCCCCACCTTTCCTTTGTGCATTGTTTCTAAATAGTGCTCAGTGATATTAGAAAATAAGCAGATGAAGTTCTTTAGTCTCTATTACACAGGCTGAGCACAACCATGATCACATCATTTCCTCACACTGCAGATGGTTGCAGTGAAGTGACCTGGGTTTCAGGGCAGGCTGGATGGACAAGGCTTGGATACCAAACTGATGGGCTTTTTTGTTCTGTTTTATGGACAGGTTGGCTACATCCAGCTTGGAGCAGAGCAGCTGCTGATCCAACCTGTGAATGCATCCGAGACCTCGTTCAGTGGGAAGGAACATTTCATCAGGCGGAGACGATCCACCAAACCCGGCCACCCCAGCAAGCCCCAGGGCCCTGAGGAGCACTGCCAGGTTGTGGCAGGTGAGCTTGGGGGGGCTCCAGAGAGCAGCCATGGCAATTCTGTGTGTGTTTTGTAAGTCTGGTGGTTGGGTAGCTGGAGCTGGGGAAGGATGGTAAGTGTGAGTGAATGCTGTTGCTGCTTCAGGCAGGAGTCACATCACAGACATGAAAATATCAGGGTATGTGCTGTAACATTGGACTTGTGAGATGATAAATTCTGCTCTAATCTTGCAGTGTGACCACTGCTCAGGGGGGAATTCACTGTATTTTTAGCAAAGGTTCAGGTTTTTTTAACTGAAATCAGTGTTGATGAGAGTTCTTCCATCTCACCTTTCCACTGGAGTTGTGCTGAGCAGGCAGGGATAGAATGGTGATCCTCATACTTCAGAGTGTGAATAACATCACTTCAGCTACTTTGATATAATTTAATCAGAAGTATCATCTGTGGAGTCCAACTCCAGGGATCCAGCTCTTAATAGTACCTGGACATGGAAGAGATGCACAGTTTGTCTTTCAAAACAATCTGTTTTCTTTTTCAGCTTCTCATGCCATCATTCTTACTTTTGTCTAGCACATGATCCTTATCAGGGTCAACTGAGAAGACTTTGTATTATTTTATGGTTTTTAATTGCTTTTGAAAGGGCTTATATGCATTTGGAACTACCAGATGTAGTTCATCAAGGTGATTTTTTAAACTAGGAGCTTGAGTTTGCTTTTTCTATTTGGTGTTTGTCATCAAACTTAAGCTCTATCTGGTAAAACAGCTGTTATATCATATATTATAATTTGCTATAATTTTTCAGGATAAAATGTCCAACTCTGTTCATTGATCATATCCTGTCTTCTCCCATTTTCAAAGCCACACAGTCAAATTGCCATCTGGTATAAACTACTTTTTGACTTTTTTGAAGCAATTTAATTTTATCCTTTCTGGAATTCTCTCTGGGTATGTTGCAGAGGGGGCATTTTTAAGGAACTTTGTGAAATCTCTTCATTAGGTTGCAGTGTCCCTGAATTTTCTGTTCCTTCCATTCCTCTCCTGCCTTCTTCTGGATGGATTGCACAAATAGAGCAGTGGGTTCTGCTGCTGGGCTGCCAAAGGAGCAAAATGGGGAGCAGGGCTGGGGGTTTTTCTGAGTACAGGAGTGAGAATCACTGGTGTGGGAAGAGCTGAGTGCTCAGAGACCAGGGCTGCTGTTGGACATGGAGGGATGTGGCAGCACAAAAAGCTTCCTTGCGGGAGCAGCAGTGGGAGAGGCCTGAAGGAGCTCACTGGAACAAGCAACCAGGAACCTGAAGTTTGCCTGTAAGGCTTTGTATCTCAGTTTTTGTGTTTAACCAGATCTGTGCATCAGCAAAGCAACCTGTGCCTGCTTCCAAGATGTGTCCTTCTTGGCTGCTGGTAAATCCTGCTGCCAGGACCTTTATTTTCTCCTGTGTGGAGCTGAGCTCTTAATAGTTCATCAGGTTTATCATTCTCAGGGGTTCAGACTAAGCCAATCTTCTTTCTGATTCTCTGAGAATGAAATTTTGGATCTGGTTACAGTTACAGATCCCTTATGTCTCCTTTCAGAGAAAACATCAGAATTCAGCACCGCTCTTGATTTCCCAGCCAAGTTCCGTAGGTGCTACAGCCCTGTGGTCACAGAAAATACATTTCAGAATTCTTACACTGTAAAATGAGACAGCCATTAGTTAAAATCTGAATTTAAACCAGAATCAGTCTAGGAAATCAGCCTCACCCTTTGGCCACTGAACCTTTTGACCTTTTTTCTAGGGGCAGGATGCTCTCTGTCCTTGGCAGAGCTGGAATTCCCTCCTGGAGGAGAGGGACTAAAGGAAGGAAACTGGGGAGATGCTGGGTAATAATTACATGGGATCACAAAGGGAAGGAAGAGCTGAGTGAGCATGAAGATACTAAAAGAAGACACTGAAAGAAGTGTATATCCAGTGGTACCTCCTGCTTCCTGAAGGTTTCTGGGCACCCACTGCTACAGCTGGGAACAGAATTCCTATTCCTTGGGTGCTGATTCCTTCTGCTGTGCTGAAAGGGAGCCAAGCTCCTGCAGTGCTGCTTGGCAGTAGCCCTGTCCTAAAATAATGCAATTTCTTATGGGCTTTCCCACTTAAAGGCAGACCTCTGTCATTATTGAGGGAGATAAATGTAACTCATGGCTGTTAATAGGCTCAGCACATTAATGACCTAATTGCCTCCTGTCTGCTTTGGATTAACTTTTGTGCACAAGGAGTTTAGAAATGAAAAAAATAATCCTGTCTGACACACAAAAGGTCAGTTTTATTAGAAACTGTGTGGAAGTGATCATCTAGGGATGTGCTTCCAGGGTTTCTCCTGGGAAAATGTCTCTTTTCAGTGACACTCACCAACATGGACTGGTCAGATTTGTACTAGAGGTTGTTTTCCAGTACCTTAAAATTTGGCTCACCCAGGCTAAAACTTGGCAGGGAAGGTTGGAGGTTGTAAATACATGGGGATATTTCTATGCCAGACATCTTAGATACAAGCCCTGCATTGTAGAACGACATAGACAGAAAAAGACAGGTCTGTGTAAATACAGTGTAAAGTGAGTATTTTTCAAGGGCACAGAAATGCCATGCTTGGGCATTTTCCAGTCCTTTACTACTGTTCTTATATTTTCTGAATACATAAGAACCATCTCTATATGTATTTTCTTCTTAAAATTCTTTAATTCACAGGTAGCTGGTATAATCTGGTAATTTGGGAATCAAAGTACAAAACATCAGCTGAAGTTTTATGTTAATTATTGATCATGTTATAAAATTTAAACAGGGCTCAATGGCAAATTTCCTGTGATATATAAACGTAATATATAATTAATAACTTGTATACCAAAGGTGCTTGGTGATGTAATGTGTGAATATTTGAGACAAAAGCATGGAAGCACTTTAAGAAGCCAAAATGAACTTAATTAGGAAGTGCTACTGAGGGGACAGAGATCACAGCTTTCCAAGGGCATTGCCTTGTGTGCCACCCAGAAATGTGGTGCTCTCCCTGCAGACCCCAGCCTTGGGAGAGGGAAAGTGGCTTGGGGCCAGGTAATGCCATCAGGCTGGTTTGATAAGGGGTGGTTAAAATCTCTAAAACAACTCCTTTAGTCTGAGTGGTGTTACATATCCTGCAGCACTCAAAATTATTTTTAGGTCTGCAGGAGAACTTTGTGGGAGCCAAATTTCTCCTGGAATAATCTGTATAAGAGGATTAATCTGGCTGCAGTCAAGAATGGGAAAGTACTTAAGGTTTTGCATGACTGGATCCTTGAGATTTGGACCTGAAAGTGTCTACTAATGGGTTAAAAAAATCCCAGGGCTGATGTTTTAATTCCTTTGTTTAAATTCCAAAGTGCTCCTGCACCAAAGGAGGGATCCCATCGCCATGGGCCAGGTGCTATTGTTAGTCATATGATACGTGAATATGTTTTATTTTTATCACCTGTCATCCAGCAAGAGAGAGAGAGAGTTCAAGTCACAATGCACATTTCTGCTCAGGCATGAACATGAGCCCCTGTGAGGCAAACAGAAAACCTATTAAAAGGTTTCCAGGTGCACATGCAATGAGGGGGAAGGAAGGGAAGGTTGGGTTTCACTTGCTCTGGAGCAGGGAGACATGGGGAACATGGGAAATAGCTTCACACCAGTGATGTGAAACACTTCTCATCTCTGGACACTGGGCAGCATCTGTACAAACCTCCTGTCACACCCTGCTCTTGTTTTAAAGACCAGCTCTGGCAACTTTTTTGTCAAAGGTCCTGGAGAAGTGTTTTTGCTATGGAGAGAGTGGAGTCAAAGGGAGTTTTGTTTGCAAGTAAGAATTTCCCTGCAGGAAAACCAGGCAGGAGAGAAGGATCTCTTGTAAGGCATCATACATGATTTTTGCAGTGCCCAACCCTTGAGATAGAGTTTCTTTCATTGCCCTGTCTCTGTAACCTTGTGACATACCATAAAGCTGTTTCCATGTGATAATATCCACCACAGCCTCAGCTGCAGTAAATGAAATATTTTTTAAGTATCATGGAACAACAGTAGTTTAAGTATTTGCTGAGATTTAGTCACATATTTTTCATGTTTTCTTTGCCATCAGAGTACGGGAAATTTTTTTAGGTTTTCTTGATTTTGAGAAAATATCAGTGTTCAAAACCATCAAACCATGTTGTGAAAGCATAGGAATCTCCTCTAACCATGTCATAAAACTTTCTGGTTCTTTGGGAAAAGTAAGTTCTGTTACAACTTCTCCAAAAGCCTCCAGTGGTATATTAAAGTCTCCTTACATAGAAAGGATTTGATGAAAATACAGTCCAGGAGCATGAGAGAGAGCAGCTTGTCTTTGGAGGGAAGGTTGTTATTTCATGTTTATGATATAGACCTCATAAATTACTCTTAAATGTGGGTTTGCTTTAAACCCTTTTGTCAGTTTAAATGAACCAGTTTTCCTTTAATGCAAATGTGCTGCACATACAGTGAAATAACAGGAAGATCAATATTTTAATTCACAAAATAACAATGTGTTGCTCCTCTGTATAGTTACTTTGCAACCTGTTTTAACAATTTATCAAAGCTGGTAATAATTTAAGTAAGTGCTGGTGTGCAGGTATCAAGTGTAGGGACTGCTTTCCCCTAACAGGTATAAATCTTAAACACATGTTACTGCTACATTGCATTTCCCCATCTTTAATCATTGTCTCTTAGCTGTGTTTTCTCTGCAGGTTTGACTTGGCCTGAAAGAGCAGTTGTTATGGCCAAAAACATGTGCACTAAAAATAGAGAGATGTAATGCAACCTGTATTAGTCCATATTAGGAAACAGCTGTTGGAGAATTAAAGCTGGATTTCAACAATGGGCTCCACAGAAGATGTAATGTGATTAAGTGTTTGCAAGCACAGAAGGATTCCCTGTATCAGGAACTCAGCACTTTGCCCATGGGAGTGTGTCTCACTTCTGTGGATAAATCCCTTGGTTTTTCCAGGTCCCTTCTCTCCCAAGTGGGGAGTCTGGGTTTTTCCTTCAAGGCTGTGATTGTTTCCTCATGGCTGATAAACAGCAGCCTCCTGCAGCAGTCTGAGGTTCAGAAGTGTCCTTTTCCCTCACATGTGCAAAGTGAGACATTACTCCAGGTCTGTTCTGGTTTATTCCCTCAGTGTGGATCATGAGGAGTGTGAGGAACTCCAGGTCCTTCTTCCTCTGCAGTCAAGGTGAAAAAAAGACACAAAAAGGAAGTGTAAATACACATAGTGGATGGATTTCTTCCCCTTCCAGAGCAGCTGTGCTGCTGCTTTGCTTGTTTCCTGATAAAGCTGAGTGCTGGTTTCCATTGGAACCCAGTGAAATCCAGCCTGGCAGGTGGTGATGAGCTCAATTGTCAGTGTCCATTGTCCTTGTCTTGGGACATTAATGGATATTCCATGGTCATTCTGGCTAGAAAAGCAGAGAGGTGGTTCCTGGACTAAGGTAGATTGTTCATCTTTCAGTTGTCTTAACTTCCATGTTATCATTGTCCATGCTCATTGCCTGCTCCTGTACCACTAAATTGTTTTGTTTATCTGCCATGAGTCCTTGTTTGTGCCACCAGGAAAGTGTCCTTTCCATGGGAGATGGGTGTAATAATCCAGGTGATGGGAATCTTTGAATCCTGGTGACAAACTGAACCATTGAGCAGAGATTACAGTGCTTATCCTGTCCTCTCTCCCAGACCTGCCATTAGAGCAAAGTCCTGATGAGTTGTTTTGATGCCTGAGTTTGTTTTGCAGAAGAATAAGGTTTTAACTGATGTGTCCAAGCCACAGGCTAACTTGGATAACAATTCTTGCAGTAAAATCTCAGTGGTGTTTTGAGATGCAGCTCAGAGTTCATGACTTCTGTCTCAAGTTCTTGTTTGCTGCTGTGCCAGAGAAATAGTCATGAACTTGTGATTTGGTATGAAAGTGGCTGTTTGGGAGAAAAAAAATAAACAAAAAAACCCCAAAGCAAAACAAAACCATTTTTGGAAGGTGAATTAGGGAATAATGGATCATTCTGCTCTGCAATAATTTTTCCTAGCAGTTGATGCCTGATTCTTTTCTGCCATTGCAGTCAGAGAAATTGGAGATAGAGTTTTTTAGGACAGGGCATTAAAAATGAGAGGACAGCTCCTAGTCTGTAATCAGCTGTTCTTTCAATGAGCAACCATTTGTAATTCCTGAACTTCAGGCAACCCACTGGCATCAGCTGGCTGTGGTAAATCTGAAATTCCAAGGTTTTGGTGGAGACATAACAGGCCAAGGCACAGAGATAATTCTTGTGCTGCATCCTGGCAGGCCAAGGGGCTGCATGTCTCCATGTCTGGGATTAAGCACCTTTTGGGAGATGCTTTTATCCTGCTGCTGGTACCAGGGACATTTTGTGGCATCCTGTCCCTCTGATAATTCAGCAGTGACAGAGGGTTTTAGGTTGAGTAGTAAGAATACACCTCAAGGACTTCCTTTCTTTAATTTCTAGGCTTGGTTTGTGTGCAGGATCTCCCTTTTCTTTCCCTTTTCCTTTGGAGAGGTGATGATTTTTACTTTTAGATGAAGCTAATAAAATCTTCTTAATGTGAGTACCAGTCACAGGTTCTCTGGAAACTCCTGGGGCTTAGGGAGAATTAATTTTAGCTGTTTGCCCCACTTGGATACCTTCTCTTCCTTTTTATGCTGCTGAAATAACAGGACATGGTAAAACAGAGCTTGCCCTCCATTGAGGGTAAGGTGTTAAAGGGTTCATGGGAGGAGGGAAAGGAGCAAAGGGCTCCTGAGGAAGAGCTGGAGAGGGTTTTTCAGGCAGCAGTAGAAAAGAACTTCTAAGGAGAAATCTGGCCTTGCAGAAAGGATTCTGTAGTTTAATTTGTGGCTTATGTTGAACAGCATCCAGAAACTGTCAGTGGGTTTAACAAGAATGAGGTAGCTAAAATTACAAAGGGAAAGATTAGGCAGGAAAAAATAGTGGAAGACTGTAGGAGAAGAGGTTGCTTTTAGATGAATCTGGGAAATACAGTTGGAAGGGAGGTAGGAGGAACAGGAAAGGACTCTGCACTTACAGCAAGAATCTGCCATAAGCCAGACAGTGCTAGACAGTGCTTTTGGTGTGTAATAGGAAAAGGTCATTTGGGGCGGTTGCTCTGGAATTGCACATCTGTTGAGTTGCCATAAAAAGCACTGAATGTCAGGAGTTTTCTACAGAGGACTCAGAAGAGCCTTATTGTGCTTCTGATCACAGTGGGCACTCTGGTTCTTCCCATTCTGGGGGAGACTGCAAAGGCTGCAGGATGTGGTCTGGGCATGTGGCTTTCAAGGTGATGAGCCAGGGGAGGGGAAATGAAAGTCACCTAATGAACTTGTGCAGTGTCACAACCATTTCTTGCTGAGGATCTGGGGGTGTTTCACCCTTCTCCCTTCACCTCACAGTCCTGAATTTTGTGGATTTTTTGGCCCAATAGACTGTATAACACACTGTCAGAGTCTCTGGCCAAAGAGTAATGTCCCCTGTGCCCAGTCACCTGCAGCATGTATGTGCTGTGTTGTAGATTGACTGTTTCAGCTCATATTTCATATGAAATTTTCTGACCTCTTAAGCAGGGAGCACCTGACTCCTAAAATCATGTGCTGTGTGCTCCCTGCAATGTAAACTCCTCTGACAGCTCCTGCCCATGGTTTATGGCCTCTTGTGCCTTCACACTAACACTTAACATCTGCACCACAAAATTTGTAACATCAGTTTGTTCAAATAAAGAATCCACCAAGCATTTAATCCTTGTTTTAATGGCTGATGTTTATTTTAGTTTGGGGTTTCATGTACTCATGGAGGGATTCTCTGCCCACGGTCCATAAATCTTGCAGGGCAGGAATGAGACTTCTCTGTGCTGGCTTGTTTCTGAAGTGAGGCTCTAGAGATGGGGCATTTTTATTTTTTTGATACCTTCATAAAACTGTCTCACTTTCAGGTATGAGCTGCAAATGCACTTGAGAATTTTTCCTGTTGGTTTTGGATCTTTCCTTTCATCAAGCATCTGTGATACAGGACATGGGCATTTTCTTTCTCTCTATGGTTCATCTGTGCAAATGCATTGCTTTCTCTATGTGCTCGATTATTCTGGAAAATTATTTACATTTGTGGTAGGCAGGAGGATGCAAAGAGAGACCACTGTGAAAGTGGACAGAAAGGATAAAATAATTTATCCTGTGGAAGAGCTGCAAACTTAAAAAAAACTTCTCCTTTTTTGAGTAGCTGGTGTTGCTGTGCCTGTTCTGGAGGGTTCAGCTGTGACCTCCTGAGCTCTTTGTGGGCTCCCTCGAGTCCTGTTGCCCATTTTAAGTGCAGGTAAATTTACACTTGGACAGTGTGAAGGTGAGGAAAAGAGCCTGGATTCTCCCTGTCAGGTCACTCTGGCTTGTTTCTAGGCACTCTGTGGGGTGCTGCTTTTCCACACACATCCTCTGATCCCAAGCCCTCGATGGAAAGCAGCCAGTCCACAGGAGGAGAGGGGGCCAGAGGCTGTGTGTGAACCAAGACTGCCCAGCCCTTTGCCAGGAGTCCATTTAGGCTGCTGCTCTCCAAAAGTCACACCTTGCAGAGTTTTGTTCAGCTGCAAAGAGGTGCCAATTCCTTCATCTGCCTCTGGAGGAGGGACCACACTGGCAAGTGACCAGGGCATGACCTCTTCTCCCCAGAGTGCAACCTCCAGTCCAGCAGAGTGGGTTCCTCCTATGACACAAATGTCTTCTTTTCCACCAAAAAAGAGTTTTTTAAGTGAAAACCCAGAGAACTCCAATTGTCTCCTTCCACTTAAACTTTTATACACAGCTCATTCAGTGCCAGGCTGAAACTTAGTTGAACCTAGCCTCCCATAAGAAGAACTTCTCTGCAGGTAAGAGATTTATACCACCTGGAAACATTTATTAGGGGATTGCCAAAATAAGGATTTGATGGGGAAATGCGGCTGTTTTCAGGAAGGTTCTGATTGATAGCAGTAAGGTCCAAAGTGTCAATGTTTTTACTGAAATAATTCACCTGCTTTTCTTTGATTTCTCCTTGTATTTAAATTATAATGTTGTGAACTTGTAGCTAGAGATGTGCTGCTATACAGAGGGAGGCATGGGAAATGAATGGAATTAAAGGAATAAAATAACACAAATATGTGAGCTGTTCCACAGGAGTTTGGAGTCATCTCCATCTCATAATTGGCAAATCGAAGATGCATTCAGCTCTCCTTTCTTGTATAGTCAATCTTTTAAATTTTTTATTATTTTTTTATGGAGATCCTCTGCTCTGGCATAGCTTTGCTATGATTGTGCACTTTTTTTGTAGCTGTCCTGCAGCCCATTTGAAAACAGGCCTTGAAACTTGGTTATTTTCATCTTTGCTGCTGGCATGCAGATTCCATTATTTATGTTCACCCCACATTTTCTTTTTTTTTTTTTTCTTGTCCATAGACTCCTGTCTGTCTCTTTCAACCCAGGGGGATATTTCCAAACTCTCTTTGAAAAAAATCAAATCAAATTTCATAGTTGTTTTCTCAGTTTAAAATATGTACCAAGTGTTGACAGTTGATGCCTTGGGCAGAAAGGCACGTGCAGAGTTGTACTGGATGACTGCAAGAAAACTGGGAATGAGGAGATGGGATGGACGTGTGGAAATGTGCACATTGACAAGGCAGAAAATGCATGAATGGGTGGAGGCAGGGAGTCCATTTCAGGTGGGATTTGGGGGGCTTGCAGCTGATGGAGTTTGTCACCCTCAATGCAGGAGGGTCAGTCAGGGAAAACTGATGATCTGGGAAAGAAGAGAAATTCAGGCTGAATTATGTCAGGGAGCTGGTGAACAGGCTGTGGAAAATCAGGATCAGGGAACACCAGCTCAGCTCTGGCTGCTGCTTTGCTCAGAGAGGGTCTCATATTAAATCTAGAGAAAATTAAAAAGTGATTCTCTGCTCTGGGGAATGAGCAGCATGTGTTGTGTGACATAAGAGGGATTTGTCTGATCATCCATTGGGGTCTGTCCCGTGGCAGTTTTGCACTGAATGTTGTGTTTGTGCTGTTTCAAGACTTTTTGCCTTTTCCACAGGAGAAAATCAATAGTAATAGCAGTGTCAGTATTGTATCCATAGTATATCACAGGCTGAACAGTAGACAGAGATAATTCTAATGAATCTTAAATGTTTCTTTTTATTGCAAGAATACATTTCTTTCAATTACTTCATTTGCTCCTTTATTTTTACAATTGAAAGCATGCAGTTTTGTGGCTGCAGTGAAGTGAGCAGGTTTGAATTCATATCTGAACTTAATTTCTCTTCTGGTAATACCTCAGCTGCTTTTCACATCTGCCTGTGAAACACAATTCACCTTTCACCTTAGAAGAAGACAAATTATTAATACATCAGTCCTTTATTTGGGAGGAAGGGAGGTTTAACTTACCTGCAATATTTTGATTGGAATTAGTTAATTTTTTCCTTTTCTCTAACTCATGTTTTTTCCCATCCTCTTCCCTCTTTTCACATCATCTGCTGCTCCCTGCACCCAGATGCACAGATGTACCTGCAGTGGAACCTCTTGGTGGCTCCTTTAACCAGCCAAGAGCACTTTCATTTAGAGGCTGTTACAACCTGGATACACACGAGAACGTTTATTGAAAAGGGTGGGAGTGTTTTGTTATGACCTGCCAACCTTAAAAGGCATTTTGACTTTTCAGAAAAGAAGAGACAGAAGAAAGTGAAGTCCACGAGTGAGTGGCGGGAGAGGAGGAACGCGATCCGCCTCACCAGCGAGTACACGGTGGAGACCCTGGTGGTGGCAGATGCTGACATGGTGCAGTACCACGGAGCAGAGGCTGCCCAGAGGTTCATCCTCACAGTTATGAATATGGTAAGTAGGTACTGCACTCTCAAAAGAGGAAGCAAGAGTAAGCAGGATGTAGCATAAAGCTGACTTGACGCAGAAATCAAGAGCTGTTATGACCTTCAGGTACAAAAAAAGGAATTTTAGTTTTACTGAGTTGGGTGCCTCTTCTCTATTTGTGTTATTCTTGGTATTTGCCACAATAAAAACCCATTTCTTAAAACTGAAAATGCAAGTTTTCACTTAGAAATTAGTTGTTCAGGAGTGGTGTTTTCTACCAGGCTTTTGGTGCTGCTGTGGTTTGCCTTGGAGGAGGGTAATCCACAAAGTGTTTCTTGGGCTCCTAAAGATTCCTATGGCACATAGGAATCATTCCTATGATTCTGTTTCACAAGAGATATGGGTCATTGTTATAAGCAGTTAAAACCAGCAGTCATACTGATTTGCAGCAGAACACCTGGCTTGAAGTCCAAAATTATTTTTATCTCTGATTTTTATACAATGAAAATGGCTGCTTCCCTTGATGTAGAAAATGTGGCAAACTTATCACCAAACTGCTGGCTGATCCCTCTCTTCACCCCAGGGCCTCTAGGACATGAAGTAGGGCTGATCATACCTATGAGCAGTTGATGGAGTTGGACTTGAAAATCATTGTAGAAATCCTAAGAATATCTTTTGGGAGTGAGGGGAACCTTTGGAAATCTCACCTACTTCATGGGAAGTGTGGGTGTTAATTTGTGAGCTGTCCCTGCAGTGGGGCCTTCTGTCTCAGCTGATAAGGGAACACAAAGCCTCCCACAGGGAATGCTCACTCAGTTGTTGGCAGTGCCAATAAGGAGGTAATGGCTAAATTGGATGTAGACAAGGAAAACTCTGCCTAGAGGCTGCAGGGGTCCTTGCAGAGGCATTTGCACAAGAAAGTCTTTGGAGGAAGCTCATATTCCTTTGCCCATGCTATTGTAATATCCAGGAACAGCTCATTCTCCTCACTGTGCCTCTATTGGTGTTTATGAGCAGCAAATTGGCTTGGGAAAAAATAACAGTCCTGAACAGTAATTGCCTGGTCATGCTTCCCAGTGATGAAGAGATGGAAGCTCAGCACAAACCAGCTATGGAACAACAGCTTTTAAGAAGTCTTGTGTTCTTCACCAAGGACTGGTGTGGGGAAGCCTTCCAGGAGGCTGATTGATTAAGGAGTTTGATTGGTCTTTTCCATTAATGAGCTGCTTTTATGTGTCCCTTCCTCTACCTTTTATTTTGCCTCCCAGTGTGCAGTTGTCACTTGATGGGGCTCCACTGTGGCTCTGCAGTTACTTTTGATGATATCCTCATGCCAATAGGTCAGTGATTTCATTGTGGCCATTGGGAATCTGTGTTGTGCAGCTTTTTCAGCCTGTGAAGATTGTTAGGGGTGAACACACTGATGGACCAAGTCTTAAACAAAAGATGGCTGTGGGTCTTTGAATCCTGTTGCCTGTCCAGGCAACAGGTACTACAGAACATCAGCAAGCAACATCAGCTTGCCAGGTGTGAATAAATCTGTGTGGGGAGGTGCTCATAGATGGGCTGGGCTCTCTAAACCCATTTATTAAACAAATATTGAAGGTTGGTTTCCAATGGATTAGGCTGATGGGCTTTTAAGCTGGGTTCTGATGCTGTAGTGTGAGCTCACCCCTTTATTGGACACTGGAGAGAGCACATGGAAGAGGACTCTTGGATGAGGAACACGTTCATGTCACATCTCCTCAGGTGCAAGGTCCAGCTGAAATGCTTCCCACTGTTAAGTCATTGCTCCTGGGGGCTCACTGGTGTGAGTTTTTTCTGATGTCTGATAGGATTTAAATTCATGTTTCAGCTTCTCAGGCTTCAGAGGGGCAATGGGAGAGTCTTTCCCTTGGCCACCTACATTCCCACGCTCTTAGGAACATTTTTCAGGTCTCTGAAGGAAACTGCTGGCAAGACCAAAAGATAGTGAGGAATAATAACAGGCAACATAGATGGCATCATGGCATGAATCCTTTATTCTGTGATGATGAAACCAGGTGAAATTCAGGGAAAGTAAAGAGGATTTCAATGTTACATTTGTGTAATGAAAGCTGACCTTCATCCCAGGAAAGGAAGCTGAAGGATAATTCAGAAAAATGTATTTCAGAGAGATAGTCATGTGGTTTGGGGAGGCCTTAGCCAAGCTCTTGTCTGCTTGGGATCTTTGTTTCTTGCCTCCCTGTCAGCCTTGGGTGACTGCTAGCTGGGGGATAGGATTTGCCCCATGATATTAGGCAGTGCTTATTCAGCTATACTGCAGGATGGCAGGCTGCCTCTAAAAGAAACCAGAATGTTAATTTTGGCTTGGATGCTTGCATTTAAGCAAATAGAACATTACTGGTCAGGGGTATATTAACTTAACTCCTCTCTGTAAGCCATTACGTTTACTGTCAAACCACAAAACAAGCATTAAGAGGTCTTATTAATGCATTTTATATTTATAGACATTTTAAATAAAGTGATCTGCCTTAAAGTATTTAATATCTATTTATGTTACAAGAATTTCTGAAGGGGAAAAAAGTCAGCATTACAAAATACGGGTTTATTGCTCCCTTGGTAAATGAGAATCTTAGAGGAAAAAAAAACCCACCACCCTCTTCTAGAATAACAGCTAAAAAGCACAGCAAACCCATTTTGCAACCCAGAAATAACAGGTAGCACTGCATGTAGCAAATGCTGTGTTTTTAATGTTATTCTGTAGTTCCATCCCCCTGACACAGGGAATAGATTCACACTAAAAGTACATGTTTTTTTATTAATGTCACTGTAGAAGTGCAGGTTTGTCCATTTACTAAACTAATACTTGAAATTATAAGACAGATTTTTCCAAGGTCATGGAAGAGTTTCCCTCTAAGGTGTTCTGTAATGTATGAATAGGAACAAGCATGGCTCCAGGGATTTGAGTTGGCTTTTTTTAAATCACCACTGCTAAAAAGAAATCTCTTCTTGTTTTCTGGCAAGGTGTTTGATTCAGTATGATTTTCCAAACAGGTGATAAAGTTGTTGTCAAATGCCAGCATGCACAGCTGCAGCCTTAGCAAGGCAGTAAGATTGTGAATATGAGGAATGGAAGAATATTGACAGAGAGAAATACCAGCAGAGCTGTGGAATTGCAAAACCACCTACTGAAATATAGGTGCTGATCTCTTTTTCTAAGTTAAAAGCTCAATAAAGTTAAACTCCCTTTTTATTGAACTTTACAGTGTTTGCATTCCAATTCTTGTCTCACCTTTGGCTTGAGAGCATCTCCTGTTCATGTCCTTCTTCTGCAGTCACCAGTGTTTAGAACTTCCTCTGAATTCCAAACCTAAGTGCCTTTGTGGTAAATCAGGCTTAAGAACATGCTTATTTTGCTCACCCATTCTGTTAGTCTGCATCTGGCAACTAATTTCTCAGTGCATTTCATCCATGTGGAGCTCTTAGAATGGATGTTCTGTTCTTGCAGGAGTTTTATGCTTTTGTTTGATCTTGTGGTTGCTCTTCTTCTGAAAGAAGTGACCAGTAAAGGAAAGAGGAAATTCACTGGTCTCTGCTATGTCTGATTTTCATGGTTTAGGTTTTCAGCCTTCTGGGGAAGATTGATTCAAATGGTTCTGGAGATAACTGGTTTAAATGGTGACAAATGAGGATGAGACCCTTTGGAAAGTCCTGTCCATGGCTGTTGTGTTGCTGAGGATGAGGAGTGACTGTTTTCAGCCAGGCCCTGAGCAGTGAGTTGTGGATGTTGGCTGCTTGCAGAGTGCAGAGCTGACTTTGCAGACCAAGTCCCACCCAGACTGACCCTCTGAGCATTTAGAGACAGAGACGTCTGAATTTCCAAGACCACAACACCGTCATTTAACAGCTGCTTTCTATGGCTTTCAAAACCTAAAGAAAAATCACTTGGGTTGGTTTCTTTTTTTTTTTTTTTTTTTTTTTTTTTTTCCCTAAGTGTATTTTCTTGGGTTTTGCAATAAATTACAACTGTGGCTTGGTTTGGAGCTTGCCTTTTTCTCCAAGAGTGCAGTGTGGAGGGAGAATTTCTGCAGTGTGTGTCAGTTCTCCTGCAGCTGTTGCTAAGCCATGCGATTACTGTGGAAGCTCTTTGCAGCAGCAAGCAGGAACTTGAAGTTAGTGATCTTTTGGATGTCATTAAGAGGGAAAATTCTTATGTTGTTCTTTAGGAATGATACTGTTTTACTCTCCGAAACCTGATTTTACGCTCCACAGATTGTTTTTCATTTTGGATTTCCCCTGTGAGGGTTTTTTTAATGTTAAAAAAGCAGATAAAATCATTTTTATCATGCTTGCATTGATGGATTTATATGTCTGTGCTCTTGGGGGCTGGCACATAAAGGCTCCAGAGCTGCCACTGATAATCAGCTCCCTTACCCTGATCTGGAATTTTCATGATGGGAACAGGGACATAAGGGAAAAGGATCTGAGTGTTTCATCACTGTCTACAGATTTCTCTTTTCGCTCCAGCAGCCCCAGGAGAAGGAGTTATGTCAACTGTATCTTATAAAGAGCTATGAATATGTTCTTTTTCATAATGTTTAAAGGAGTAATTTGAAAGCTTGGCTTTAGGTGGGTGTTAGAAATCCTATAGCACTTTTCAAAACAAGAGAAAGACAACCTCAGTAACCTGACTAAGGCTTCTGCTGTCCAAACCTCATCCAGCAGCCAAGGCAATGGAAAGGCTCCTACTTGAGTGCAGTGCCTAGAGAAGAAGAAAGGAGGGGAGGAAAGTCAATTTACCCTCAGGGTTGCTGTTCTGAACTCCAAAACATCTGAAATACACACGTCTCACTCCTACCGTCCACCTGCAGAGGAAGCTCTTGAGAATTAAAAAAAAATTAAAATGATATAGTTTAGTTCCTCTCTTCAGCCCAGTTCCTTCTGTCTGTGTTTGCTTTGTGCGTGCTGGGGCAGGCCTGCACAGCTTATGCCAAAACTGCATTTCTTCTGCCCCTTCCATGTCAGAGCTGTGAGGAGAAAGAAAGGCAAGAGGAATTCAAACAGAGGAGGATGGTCCAGCCTTCAAGCTTTCCTGTTTTCTTTAGGGCATTCTGTACAATAAAGCTCTGTCAGAAAAATGCAGATGAAGGGGGAGATGCCAGAGACAGGCTTTATTCATACTATTGTTCTACTGCACTTTCATTTCCATTTTTTTTATCTGTGTTTTGTATGGTTCTTTACCATATCTCCTGTTTCCAGAGCTCACTCTACTTTTGATGACTCCTCACAGACAAGTCAATACAGAAGTGTAGAAGTTCACCTGCACCTGGGCACCCACAACACTTCAGTCACATTGGCCACATTTCCCATCTCTTCCTTTTCATCCCAGTGGTCCAGAACCTCAATTTCTTTTCCATCCCAGCTGCTTTCTGCCACTTGTGGTGATGTCCTAAACCAAGTAACCTTTGCATTTGGTTCCATGGCAGAGTCTCATGCAGCTGACACTTCTGTTCCCAGCTGCCTTATTTTATTAAAAGGTTCTAAACCACCCAGATATTTTAACTTTTTCCCTGTTGGAAGTAGTCACAGCAGCCTGAAGGGTGTGATGCAATTGCAGGCTTGGGGAAGAGTGGCCCACAGTGTTGGGAGTGGGCAGGGAGGTGTCTGTGACTCAGTCTCTCTGTGCAGCAGGGAATCTTGAGAACATCTGCAGTGGGAAATCCCATTCCTCATCCCCTGGTGCCAGTTATCCCAGCCACATCATTTGGCACGTGCTGCTGGTGGACACTTGGATGTGGTGTGGAACAGCTTGGACACACCAAGTCTCTGGGGTTTGGTTTTCTTGTTGGCTGGTTGAGAAAGGCAGAAAGTTGTTGCTTCCATGATGGAATTGCATTCTTAGCAGGAAAGACCTGTGTATTTGAATTCTTTTATTTTAAATTCAGTTGTATTCTGTGATGATGCTTCCTTTGGGCACTACCTGCCATGGCCTGGTTTAACTTCAGCTGGGAGCAACCTGAGCAGCATTAGGCTCAAATTTTTTTAATCAAGTCTTTTTAAAGTGTGTCTGCCTTCTCCTTTGGATCCCCTCCAGCCTTGAAGCCCATGATCTGAGAGAAGTTTCCCTCTGAAAAGACAGCGTGTGGGTGCAGCTGGCAGTGGGGCTGAAACCCAGAGCTGCCCTGTGCTGGGCATGGATGGTCCCAGCCCTCCAGAGCCTGTCAGGAGAGCTGGGGTGCCTCTGTGAAAAAGTCTTCAGAAGAGGAGAAAAAAGCTGAATTGGGGAAAAAAAATGAGCACCCAGGTCAGAGCAGAAGGATGAGGAGCTGCAGGTGCTGGAGCAGAGGTTGCCCTCCAGCCTGTGGGGAGATCATGGTGGGGCAGGTGGCTGTTCCCAGCACTGTGACCTGAGGAGAGGAGCCTGTGCTGGAGCAGGTTCTCCTGATGGGAACTGCAGCCCATGGAGAACATCTGTACTGCAATGAGGAAAAAGTGTGAGGAGAGAGCAGCAGAGAGGGCTGTTCCAGGCTGAGGACAGTCCCATTCCCCATCCCCCTGCATGGCCCTGGGTGAGAGGGAAGGAGTCAGGAATGCAGGAGTAAAGATTAGGTATGGGGAAGTGTTGTTTTAATTTTTTTTTTCCTCTGTATACAAATTATTTTAATTGGCAAATTAATTTTTCTCCAAGTCAAGTGTGTGTTACCTTTGAAAGGTGATCTCCCTCTCAGAAGGAAGGGTTAATGTTCCTTCTAGGCAACACAAACTACCATCAGTCTGGGGCTCCTTTGGGCTTCATTTAAGAAAATAAGCAAACAAAACTTGAGTAAACAAACAAAGTGGAACCTCTTGCACTCCAGTGGCTTTTTTTGTTTGTTTCTATCCAATTGCTGCTGTTTGAGCTCTTCTGAGATCATTTGTGGATGGGAATAAAAGTGCAGTCAGAATAATCCTTAAGACAGAGAGCACAAGAGAAAAGGAGGAAGGGCTGGCAGCTTTCAAGATGACATCCTGAACTCTCCAGCAGCTGGTGCTTGATGGACAAGTTTTGCCAGGGAAACAACCTTTGGAAGTTGGTGGTGTTTGGATATGTCTGTGCTGAGTCTGGAGGCAGGTTGGCTGCTCTGATGGGAAGCCAAGCACCAGCACCCACCAGGCTCAGTGATAATGACCTGTTTGCTGGATTTATTCTCATTTCATGAGTGGGAACTTCATGGGATGGCCAGAGCTGGGAAACTAAAGACATCCATCCATCCATCCATCCATCCATCCATCCATCCATCCATCCATCCATCCATCCATCCATCCATCCATCCATCCATCCCAGGAAGTTTTTGTCAGCCTCTGTAGTGGTGCAGCAGGGGTTGACCCCCTCAGCCTGATGCCCCATTGACCCTCCCAGCTGAATGTCCAGGTCTCCACTTACACAGGGGTCATGTGTCAGTGCCCTTCTCTGCAAATGTCAAGTTTATCCCCCCCAGGTCTGTAGTGAGAGGCCTGAACAGCTCTAGCAACACATCCCCAGGCTAAGCAAATAGTGCCAGCCCTTGTGTGCACTTGTACACCAGCCCCAGGGAAGATAAATGGCTCATTGTGCTCAGCTGAAGGTCACTAGGTCAAACACTGAGTAGCTCTGTCTTGCAATCTGTGCCTAAATTGTAGGAAACATTTACGTGTGTGCTTAAATCCAGCCCCAAACACTGGAGAGCTTCAGAGCTCTCTTCCACTGAGCACATTCCTGAGTCTTTGCACAAATAGGAAAAATACCAAGTGTTGAAAACATAATGTGCAAGATGTGCTCGTGTCTCAGGTTTGCTGTAGGAAGTCACTGAGCCTGGGTGATGCTCGTAGCCAAATGAGCTGTGAGGAAGGAATATTGCTTACCTGGGGCCAAACCTGCCTCCCATTTGTCAGGAGTCTCTCTTCACTGGTCCTGATTTTGGTTTTTTTTTCACCAAGTAGGAGATATGATGTTCACTCAAAGCCTTTTATGTGGCATTTTACACCTTTTTAAAATAAATCTTTCCCTCACCTTTTTTGATACTGTTTAGTTAAATTATTTGTACACAGAGAAACGGGTGGAATAAAATTCTGGGATCAATTAACATCTTATATTCTAACCTATAAAATGAGGTGAAGTATCTGAGCTGGAATGCAAAATCTGGAGAAAGTAGTAAGGTAGTTTCCGGTGCTATTTTTGTATTTCCTGAGGCTTGTGTCATTATGTGCTGCCTTATTACTATTCTCTTATATAAGATATGAAAATAACAGAGGGAAATTGCTTTTCCATTCTATTTCCTGAAGTCTAAAACACACCATTATTTCATCTTGCATTCAGATATCTCTGATATTTAAATGTTGAAGATCCATGTTAGTTGGATGCTTCATAATGTATATCCATGTTCCTGAGACTTTATCTTTAGAGTTCTTTTGAAATATTTTTCTCCTTTCCACAGTAACTCCTAAAAATTCTTTATTTTGTTAAGTGTAGTAGCACAATCCATTTGGGAGAGTTTTTGGTGTCAATATTTAAAAGGAGAAATGTCTAACTTTAGTCACTATTAATTTCTTCAACCATTACTAGGTCTTGATATTTCTACTAATAAGCTCTGGATGTTTTCTTTGCTTTTTTGACAGGTGTACAACATGTTCCAGCATCAAAGCCTGGGAATTAAAGTCAACATTCGAGTGACCAAACTAGTCCTGCTTCACAACCGCCCTGTGAGTTCCAAACCCTTTCTCCCCTGGAATTGCTTTGTGGTGTCCCACAGGGTGGGAGGGGATGTGGGGCTTGTTTGGCCTCAGGATCACAAACTGTGAGGAGTTACCTGTTCCACTTCACCAGGCAGTGTTACAGGTGGGAAGTACAGGGGCTGTGGGAGTGAAAGGAGCCAGAATCTTTTTATTTATCCTTCCTGGTAAAGCTGTCTGCTTGTAGCTGCAAACCAGTCTGGAGTTAACTGTTACAGAAAGAACTGATGCTTTGTCTAAAGACTATAAAGTCTGGGGCTGGTATTTCTCTTTTATATGTGTATATATATATATATATTTTTTTTTTTTTACTCAAAGGCAAAGTTGTCCATTGGGCATCATGGAGAGAGATCTCTGGAGAGCTTCTGTCAGTGGCAAAATGAAGAATATGGTGGGGCAAAATACCTTGGTAACAACCAGGTTCCTGGTGCCAGGGATGACACCCCTCCTGTGGATGCTGCTGTTTTTGTGACCAGGTATGGGAAGCTCTGGTTTATCAATTTACTTCAACCAGTAATGCCCATGGTCAGTGATGGGGTTACCTGGTCAAGCAGAAATCTAAGAAAACATTGATACATTTGCTGCTCACATGCTTCAGATGAAAGTGATCTGTCTTGGTTTTGTGCATTCTTAACAAGGTTGTACAAAAGCATCTCTACTCTTGAGCCAAAATGTCACACTGGTGATCAATGTTCTGTGTCACTGTCAGGATCAGGATGTGCCTGTAGCAGAGGAGGTGCTTTTTTCTCACACCAGCTGGTAAGACTGGAAAAAATAGGGGAGACAGGAAATGTCTGTATGGCAGTTCAGTATTGCTCACCTCTTTCACTTATTTTCTCTGCTGACAGTATAAGTACATGTTTTTGCACAAACTACCATCCTGTTTGTAATAATCTCTTGTGTTAGATTTGTGCTAACAGCCCCACTGCAAGCTATCCATGGGATTCTGATGAGTGTTCAGTGAAAGAGCTGGTGAGCAGGGCATGAGGCCAGCAAAGTTCCTGAGAAATCTCTCCACAGACGTGTGTGCAGCTCCCCCAAACCCTGCTCCCTCCTCTGTATTCACTGCAGTCCACCAGGCACTTGTGCAGATACTTAACAGTTTAGACAGGGGGAATAGTTCCTTTGAAGTCAAAGGGCTGCACATCCTGGTTATAGTTAAGCATGTGCTCCACTGGATCAGGGCCTAAATAAATAACTAACATTTTTGTTAAATTCATCTGGGTATCCAGTTGTCCTGCATGACAAGTGAGGCAGAGAGAATCTCTTCTGATGGGCTGTGAGCACGGGGCGGGGGAATGAGCAGAACATTTCATCTCTGCAACTCTCAAAGCTGAATGCATAATGTCAGGCTAAATGAGTTGGGCTCAGGCTTCTGAGGAAGAACTGTAGAAAGAATTTGTAGGAGGAATTGTTCAGTGGATTTGCAGGGTTTTGCAGTGGGAATAGCTGGAAAAGTACAGTACTGGTTGGGTTAGAAACCAGATTCAGCTTTGGTGAGAAGGTTCAGGCCAAGGAGCACATGGCTGTGCACAGGAACAGCATTTTTGCTGCTGGAGAGGCCAGCAGTGTGTACTTGAATCCTTTCTTTCCTTCTTGCTGTGTCCTGTCATCCTTAACCCATCCTGCTTCTGCCACATAGAGGATGCTACATTGTTTGGAAGACTTCTAGGCCAGCAGCCCCATTCCTGTGTCAGGAAAATGAATTTTTCTCCTCTTGGCTTTGGAAGAGTGTGTGTGTGTGTCCCTGGACCCTCCCCAGACTGTACAGATGGACCAGTGGTAGAGGATGTGAGAGCAACAGCATGTCCAGCACAAGCAATTGCGCCAGAAAAAGCAGAAGCTGAATTTTCAGCAGCTGCAGCTGCTTTAGGGACTAGAAACAGATTCTTTGGGGTCAAGCTCTGAAGAAATCCCTCTGGTTCCAATCTGGCTGGGTTCATTTGAAACACCAAGGCACGCTTGCCCTTTGAAACTTCACCTCTAAGTGATGTTTCCCATACCCTCATTTGAATGCAAAAGTAGATTATTTAGGTGGCAAATGCCCCTCTTGTGGGGTTTTAATGGTATCCACCTGAGTTCCAGGTAAGAAACAAACTGTGCCTGTGAAGTAAGAAGCATTGTCCAGCTCAGTAAGTAAGTGAGACAGTGAGAATAATCTGCCCTGAAGGTCTGAATACAGTGTTGTGGTTTTTGTAATCATCAGACTTTTCTCATTCACATTCTGCTTTTGAACTTGCAGAAATTCAGGTCTCTGGCATCTTTGGGTAGTGTGCTTCATATTTTAACAGGCAGCTGACCAGAATAACTTCTGTTTGCAGTATCTGTATCTTAGTGATTTTAGAAGCATGTCTCATTTGGAACACATTCCCTCTCTTGATCCCTCTGTCTTTTGCATTCCCTGGGAAATCTTCAGGCACACTGATGTTATCCCAGTTCCTGGCTGGAGGTTTTTGGGTCATCTATTAGACTACAGGTGATGTGATAGCAGAGCAAAGAATGTCCCAGCACTGACAGGAACAGGATTCAGAGCTGTCTTGAAGCAAAGACTTGTTTTTTCCTGACACAGTGGTGTAGTTGTTCCATTTGCAGCCTGATCCTCCCTTCCACATTTCTCCAGCTCTTTGCCTTCCCATTAAATGGGCAAATGGAGGAATTCACTGTGCATGGAGGAAACTGGGCACATAGTGCTGCTGAATGTACCTATGGATGTGGAAAGTTTATTTTGGCAGGTTTTGGACTGTACCAGTTTCCTCTGTCCTTTAGCTTTATGACCCTGCAGGGTTAGACTGGTCAAAAGATGTCATTTGAAGGATGCTGGGAATGGCCACTTAACAGAATGCTTCTTATTCCTGTTGCACAGTTCAACTACTGTCCCTCTTTCTCACAGGAAGGACTTGAATTGCAGAGTTTAGCTTAGCATAGTTAGGTATTTTTTTCCAGTTGGTGGGAGCCAAATGGAAGAGTGACTGTAGGAGCAGTTCTGAGCTCTTCTGGCTATTTTTATTGAGCAAAACAACTGACTTGTAATTTTTTTGAGAATTGTAATATTCTGCTAATGGAAACCTCTGCTGGGTACCACACATGATAATAACTGAGAATTTCACAGGTCAGAGGATGAGAACTTGTGTTCTACTTGATTCAGTCAATGGCTAAAAGTGAAAACTGGTTCACAGATAGAGCTGTGATTTCAATATATCATCCAAGGCCTTGTGTGATAAGTTCAGATGTTGGATTTGAACTGCAGCTCCTGGAATAAGAGTTTTATTTTAATACAGCTCTGTAAAAAATTCTCCTAACAGAACTATGTCTCTGTGATGAGACCTTTGCACATGCAGTAAATATTAAAATATCTTTCCTGCATTGTTGAGTATCCTTATAGTATCAGTCATGTCAAGCTCTCACTTCAGAATTACCCATACAGTTGAGCTCAAAAATGTGCCAAACAGACACCTGTGATTGAAACCTTTTCAAAAGCAGGTCAGTTTTAGGTGCCAGGATGGGGTATTTAAATCACTGGTGTGATTGAGGCATGGGTGAGACAGATCACTCTTAAGACCCTTCCATGCTGAGTTTTCCCTCTGGCTGCCAGGGAAGGGTTGTAGGAGTTTCAGCAATGGGCTTTGTGATGAGGTGGGTCCTTGCCTTTGGAAAAAGACTGAGACCCACCACTGTTTGTGACTAAAGTCTGATTGTGCTTGCCTGTTCAGCCACAGAGTTTTGGCATAAAATATTTGAAATGGTCCAGATGGTTTAAATCCTGGTGTTTTTATACATATATTTGAATAGAAGATGGAGTTTCTTGGGCTTGTGTTTATGACAGTTTTAAGGATGGGCTGAGCAGGTTTTATACTTGAATTGCCAGCGATGTTCAGTTCTGCTGCTGATGTGCTTCAAGCCCTTCCCTGACCAAGCAGCATCACACTCACACACAAGGATTGTTCTGCCTCTGTAGGAGAGTCTGCAAGTTGTGCTGGATCATTTACAGACCCCTTATTTATTAACATGGGGGTAATTTCTCTGTGGAGCTGCCAGAAAGTGCCAGACACCTTTTGGTGTGGGACAGCGCGAGGAGCAGAAATTCTGCCCATTATTTGCAGGGCTGGACAGGCTCTGGAGAGAGAGGCAGAGAGGCTTTTCTAGCTGTGGCCTCCTGCCATCCACTAATAGTTCAGCTATCTGTTGTCACAAGAAAAGCATCTGTTTGATTTAGCAGTTTATATAACATAATAAGTCCTTAAATAAACCTCTGTCAAGTTGGCTCTGGGAAGTCGAGCAGGCGCGCTGGTGCCAGCTCCGTCAGGAGACTGTCATCAGTCTTCCTTGGGAAGGCTGCAATGCCAAGGTGTCCAGACACAGGCTGCAGTGAAAAATGAAAGCTGGGGCTGCTGTGTGGTCGTAGCTTCCGAATTTTTGTTTGGTTCCTGTCTGATTTTTTAACGCTTTGATGCCTGTTATGGTTTTTCTGCACTGAAGCGTGGTTGGTTTTCAATGTGAGCTGAACAAGAGCTGGTAATGGCTGTTTGTGCTCTCCTTCTGAGCCCCTGACAGCTTGATTTGTGGCTTTCAAAGGAGTTTGGTGTGGAGGGTCTGGAATGATCAGCCTGGGCCTTGAATCTCTTTTCCTATAAACCCTCATTTCATAACTTTCTTCAGGGAAAGAGCATTTTTAATATTTATCTATTTTTATGTATTTCTTAAGTATTTATCTTCCTGTAAGTATTTTTGATCTTCCTCCTCCCAAACTCTGAAACTCCAAATCCAAGGGGACTCGGGCATTTTTAATGGCACACCCCAAATGTACTAACAGGATTCTCTTGCCTCCTCCCAGGATGAGGAAAGCCATGGTGATAGAGACTACAGTTCCTCAGCTTCCCTTGGGTTAAGGAACTTCTGAAGTGTTTTAGCACATTTGATGCTTCTCTGCAGCTCCTCTTCATTGTGGATTGCACTGCAAAACGTCCCTGGTGAAGAGAGCTCATAAAAGTTTAGGTCCAAGTGCTTCTTGAAATGTATTCAAGCTATTAATTTAGTTATAAAAATACATTTCCTCCCACACACTTGTTTTTCTGTCATGAAGAATCTCATGTACAAAATCTTCTCACATGAAGCATCAGTGCTTTGATGGTGAGCTTCAAGGCTTTTGTTCTGTTTCTGTTTAATACAGCTCCATGGATCCCTCTTTAATTTTTGGATGCCACTGGCATCTCTAGTATCTTCTCCTGCCTTGATGAGATGTGGGGAACAAGATGGAATCTCTTGAATCTCTCTGTCTTGGATTCAAACCCTAACATGGCAAATCTGACTGTAATAAGTTTAGCTGTAGCCAATTTATCTGTTACCAGGAAAATCCTGACATTTTCTCTCTTCTTCCATTTCAACATCTGTCTTTCTCTGTTTAGTCCTGCTTCTTTAATGTTTTTTTCTATTCTAGTGAAAAGAATTTCTGGGTGCATGTTATGAGTTCTGTGTCTTTGGGCTGTGCCCCACACATCTCCTACTCTCACTGTCTTTTAGGGTGCATCAAAGGGTCTCTGCTCCCTATTGTTACAGTTCTCTTGTGGAAAGACCTTCATTTTTACTGCAGTTGTGGAGTAAGTGTGACATCACAGGCTGAGGCAGGACTCTTAGGTGCTGAATCTTCAGTCTGTGGTATATGGGGCTGATTCACAGAATTGCCTGTAATCTCAGTAGCAATCAGGGCTGCTATCTGTGTTGTCATCATGTAGACTGCACAGCAGCCTTACAAAATCCCCAGACCTCAACACCCATGATAGGTGAGTCATGCTCCACTGCTTTTTCCCAGTCTGGAGGCACAGGATACATTTCACTTCTGTTGTGTTTTTCTTTCTAGGACAGATTTCTGCGTGCACAAAGACGAGCCTTGTGACACTGTGGGTAAGTCCAAGGAGCAGGGGAGGGTATTTTGATAGCCACCACTGTGCTAAGGGGAGTGTTCTGGGCAATCTTTCACTCTTTGGTTTGCTGTAATGTTGGTTTTGCTGCTCTGTGTATACCTCTGTGATGCAAATATGGATTAGCTGAGCAGGGTATGAGCTATAAATAAGCCATTAAATTTTAACCCCTTCTAAGCCCTGGAGGTCTTTGGTTCAGGAGTTATTCTTAAATATTTCTGCTTCTTTGGAGTGGATGCAGAAGAAACTGTCTTTTGGTGTGTCTGTATAATGTTCCTTTCAGTTCTCTCTCACCTCAAACAAGAATTTGCTAACTAAGGAGTGTATTTCCCATTGTAAGAAGCTGTGTGACATTCCCAGATCAAGCTGGCACTCAGACACTGGAGAAGAATACCTCATTGTAAGAAAGCCAACTTAAATCTTCTTTTCAGCCTCCTGCTCCTCCTACTTCCTAACTGCCTTTACTCATATCCAAAACCTGCATACACAGGGTCCTTATATCCCACACATTAAATACTTTGTTTATTTATTTCACTCAGGTAGCAGTAACCTTCACTGTGTTCTCCTGATTTTTGGTATTTTTTTAATCCCCACAGTGGCAGCAGTGTTTGGAGGCACAGCCCAACATCCTCTCTGTGATGATGACATGAATTTTTTTTAAGCTTGCCTCAAAAGCCCCTTATCCTCCATTCTGTGTAAACTTGGGATGGATCCTAATTTACACTCCAGTGTTCAGGGAGACACTTGCAGGGGCTGTGGACAGTGGGTGATGCAGAGCAAGGAGGGAAGTGCCTTCAGCAGGAGCCCTGTGGGAGGCTCATCTTGGAATGCAGCTCCTTCCCTCCCTGCTGTGGGGATCAGGTGAAAGGAGGAAATACAGAGCTGGAGGATACACACATGATCAAGGACTGGTCTCTGTGTCCAAGTTTTTTCCATTTGGAATCCCTCACAATGTGTTTATTCTGTGTCCAATGGAAAACACACTTCCACTGAGGAAGGTTTTTACACCGTGTGCCTGCACCTGGAGGTGGCTGTGGTAAAATACAATAAAGAAGTTTAAAAAAAAAAAAAAAAGAGAGAGAAGCTGATGGAAGACACATGCTGACTAAAGTCAGAGCTCTTTCCATACTTAAAGAGAGTATTGTTGAAGGTCTCTATTCAGGGAATTATATTAACAGAGACAGCATGACTAAGGAAATATTTTTATGACTTCTTTTCTGCTCTTACAATACCCAAGTTATTTCTTGTGCTGCAGCTTGCTGCAGGCTGTGGCTGCAGTGGAGAAAGTAGAAGATCACAGTAATGAAGATTAAACTCACTTGTTACTCTTTTCAGCATAGTTTTCCAAGATATTTAGAAGGTGAATATTCCGGGACAAAACCAGTCTGGCCTCTTTGCTCTCTTCAATCCTGCTTTTCCTACCTTCTCCCCTGACAGTTTGATTATGTGGCAGGCAACTTATATCTTCACTTAAGCATTTTCTGTGCCCCATTTGGCCTTGTTGTGCCATTTGCATTTTTTTCATTGCAGAGGAAGAATAAATTAATGAATGTTCTATCGTGACACACAGCTGGTTTGAGAAAGTGATTAAATTTTAACCATGCAAAAGATTCTCTGGTTTTCCTCCTTTGTCAGGATTGGGAAAAGCAGGTGTCAGTTGTAGATAAATAGGTTTTCAATAGCCATGTGCCATGGGCACATACCTGGTTGATATGAGGAGCAGTGTAGTGTGGCTTTGGCTTGGGCTTAATAGGACTGCAACAACTGAGACAGGCAGATGCTCATTGATCTTCCATAGTGGCTTAGGAAGGTTTATCTGGGTGTTTCGACCATCTCTGCTGTTGCCAGATTCCTACTTCTCACTCCAGCTCCCAAATATTCCTCTCCAAATCAGCAGGACTACCTTGGAAGCAAGAAGGGAGTCCAGTGAGTGACATTGCATTTGATCTTAATGGTTGTGCCAAGGTCGTTGCACTCCCCAAAGTTCTCTACAACAGCAGCTTGCTTTCATTTCTTGCTTTACCCTTGAGGAGATGAAGAACTCAGCAGATGCATGTGTGTTTTTATGCCTGCTCATGGCTGAGGTGGGCCCTTGCAATGCCAGTGCTGCCATCCTGTGAATGCAGCGAGCAGCCGCTCTCCTACACCAGGAGACTGAGGCTGCTGCTCTATATAAGGCAGAGAATCTGGACTCTCAGACTCCTGATTTCTATTCCCAGCTCTGGCACTGACTCATTGTGTGACATTTGGCAAGTCACTTGCATTCTGAAGGCTTCTGTCTACCTCTGTGAAATGAGGATTTTGAGTGCAAAGCTGCAGGAGATTGCATGGCTTAGGGAGGTCTCCTGTAAAGAGCATGGGGTTCTTGAGGGTGTGATGCAGTACAAGTCCAGAATCTGATGTTGCTTAGTCATGTTCAAGAGACTCTAAGGAATCTGTTGGATTATATCTTGAAATAAGAGGACTCAGAGTGCTGTAGGTAATGTTATTTTCAGTGACAGTGCCTTGATTTTCTTTACATTGTGAGAAATAAGGAAGCAAAACTTACCCTGGCGGAAGCCTTGAGGCCCAGCTGTTGTTGGGAAGTGGAATTTCAAAGTTTAAATGGCTAATAAGAGATGTTCATTTGTGCTCTGAAAGATCCATCTTGAAAAACCTGTCTGGAATCTTTGCCTGCCATGCAGACACAGTGAGAAAACAGCAGCAGGAGGTTTGTATTTGTATTCTGGCAGGGGCCCCTCACTGAAACCAGTTGCTCTGGGGACTTGGTTCAGATTTTCTTGGCCCAGCTGCCAGGGCAGTGTGGAGGGTTACATAATGGCAGAAACAAGCTCAAAAATGGGGAAAATGTGTAGGTGTGTCTTGGTGGGATGATACCCCACTGTCTGCACCACAGAACAGAACCATGTTTGTGTAAGAAAGTTTGTTTATGCTCATAGCCCCACTTGGTTGGGTAAGTTAGGCCTGGGAGTGGATGGATTCCAGAAGAGGGCAGAAAGAAAACTATTCCTGTGTGGAACAACAGCCACTGCTGTGGGATCTGCTCCTCGGTTTGAGCAGGAAGGTTCTGTTTGTGTGACACAGCCTCCTCACACACCAGTCAACATTCCCAAATCTGCTTCAGGCTCATCCCTCGTGCTGTGGCTCCAACCAGAGCTGCCGTTTCCTGCAGAAAAATCTGTGTTCCAGCGGAGCTGCCTCCGAGCCAGCCAAATTGCGAGTTTAATGTCTTGCTATTAATATCAGGCTGCAGCTTGGAGCCTTGCACACTGTCAGAATCCAACCTTTCTGTGACATAAGCAGATTGAGAATGCCCCTTTCGTTCAATATTTCCACTGCCAGTGCCAAATAAGCAGCTTTACGGTTAGTTAGGAATGATCCTGCATATTTCAAGGCAAGGCTTGGCCTTCGTTCCTCAGTGTACATGTTACCCCAGATCCAAGCTGAAGCTTCCCTGTATTCAGCTAATAATAAAATTGGGGGCAGTGCGGAATTGGGAAATGGAAAATGAGAATGTGTCTTAAATATCCTTAAATTGCCCTGGTTAAAAATGACTTTACCTCTGCTGCAGTCACATGTGCTCCACTGTGGCTTGATGTCGGGGAAAAGAAAGCAGAGTAAGTGTGTGTACTGCAGAGGGGAGGCTGAGCTGGAGGAATAACTGCCTGGAGAAAACCAAGCACAGAGTGGAGGTGATTGAGAAACAGTTTTCCACACTCTTTGCACAAGTGAATCAGTGTTTGGAAAAAAACATTCCCATCTCCTGGCTGTTTATTGCAGTAAAGTGTTTAAAATGTGCCCAGGTTTGGTAAAAGATCTGTGGTCTGTGTCTCCAAGTAGGTTTTTTTTATTCCATGTAAAACACCTGGATAAGGGACTGTACATTTTTACCTTTTCCTTGGCCATTTGCCTCCTGTGGCTGGCTGTCCACAGCAGGAGACAATTCTGGTCATCCTGCCTGTGCCATATTGATTCCAGTGCCCTGCCAGTGTCACAGCAGAGAATTCTTCCCCAAGGAAAGGGAAAAGACTAGCTGGTTTGCTCTGAATGGAAAAGGAATTCTCACATTAAAAACATTTTCCATAGTGGTTCATGTTGAATGTTTCTGTATATTCCAGGGCGGGTTTTTATTTAATGCCAGAATAAATAGGAATACCTGCTGCTTAAAACAATTCATTAGAGCAGCAGTGCCTGGCTTTAGCAAAAGCCTTGCTGGGACTGTCCTTCAGACCAAACTCAAACACAGTTTAATACATTAAAATGAACATACTGGAGGTTAAAATGTGTCTTAAAGAAACGAGTTGATTTGGTGTTTGGGAGAGAAAGGGACTTCACAGCGCTGCAAATTTGTGTCACTTGTGGCTCTGCCGAGCAGTGGAGTCAGGCTCTTGGCTTTAGGAGACCACTGGGAGCTGTGGTCCAGTGCAGTGGGAGAGTTTTTCCCTTGCCTTTTGGTTGCTAGGGAATAAATGCTGGGCTGCACAACCCAGACAGTGCTGAACTGTGCTATTGGGCATATTCATCATTACCATCTCCCAGGCCCCACCCTACCCACCACAGCCTTCCAGTTTCTTTTCACCAGCTTGCAATCCCTCCTCTTCCAAATTCCCACTGAAACTTCACGTGCCAAGCAAGTGTAATATGAGATTGCATCAATCTCAGTAGAGCCCTGGGATAAGCACTCAGGTAATTGGGAATTCCTGCTGCTGTAACCCTTGCTCTGCCTCATTCACTGGCTGTGCTTTTCCTTTGATTGTTTTGGCTTCAGCCAGTCTTCCTCACTGTGCACTAAAGACCAGAGGAAGATCCTGCTTACATCAGACTCAGAATCTTGGTGGTGGCTTCACTGGGGTCAGTATCCTGGTCCTGTTCTTATATGTTGCCTGAGACGTGCAACCCTCCTGATACGACCTTACATTCTGGTTTTATTGTTAAGGAAAGTAGAGCATTTGAATTTTATTTGCCTTTGTGTTTGTTTTGCAGCTCAGTAGTCTTGTTTAGGTTTGTCTTTATTCATTCTGTGTACTGAGGACATTGGTGGATTCTTGATCTTCTCGGCTAAAAAGATGCTGTCCTTAGCTAGAAGCTCATATTGTCCTGCTGCAAGGATTTTTTTGTGGAAAATAGGTGGTTGATTGCTCTTCTCTTTGGGAATTCATCAATCTGTGAGTGCTATTGACTCACAGTTATCTCAGCTTTTAAAATTTTCTCTCTGTTTCATGTCTTGGGTGAAGGAAATGACTTGGATAATTAAAACAAATGCAAGTGTTTATTGGGTAGAGGATTAGTTACAGGTTTTCTGTATGTTTGTCCCATTTTTCCCTCTCCATGTATTTCCAGTTCCCAGCTCTGAGGTCTCGCAGACCCTCAGTTGCTCTCATTATGAATTCCTATCCCTTTCCTTTTTCCCTGTTTCTCTTTGGGGTTAGTTCAGAGCTCATAGCAGCCCTTGCTCAATTTGTTCCTCCGTGCTGCCTTTGTTCAGCTGGGCCTGGCCAGGCAGAGCTGCTGTTCCCAGAGGCCCTGGAGGGTCTGGTTTCCATCACCCAGCCTGCAGCATGTGCCCACCGAGGTCACGGAATTTCCCTACGTTTACTCCACTTCAGCCTTCAGAAACCTCCAGCAGTTCCTCATTAGTTCTCCTCAATACATCATTCTCCTTTTGCAGCCCCAAAATGTGTTTCAGGCCCTTTTATTTTCCCATTATTTATCTGTCTGTCATGCTCACCCATCCCAGCAGATAAAACAGTGGCCTTGCAGTGTGGTGTGTGTTTGAAGCTGCTTCTCAGGGAGCTGGAACTAAACACTGTCAGCAGGGAGGAATAACACACTTCCTGCTCTGTACCTGGCCTTTCATGTCCTCCATCAAACTGCTATTGGTAATTAATGCTCACAGATATTTAAGCTGGTTTTTGAAATATGTTCATAGTTGTTGTCAGATGTTGGGCAGCATGTCCAAAATCTTCCCATCAGCTTCCCACCCTGCCTTAGTTTGTTAGCATGTCTCTGCTCATCCTAAATCTTGCTTTTCTTGATGATTGCTCCCTCCTGACTTTCAGATTTTGGGAGAGCTTTAGTCTTTGTTGTGGCTCACCCCAAAGTTAGTGCTGAATGTTTAAGGTGACTTTAGCTTAAAAGCTTTGCCTTCTCCCATGGTTTTGTTAATGGTTCATGGGGATGTGTTTTGATAAATGCAAGTGAGCTGTGGAAAGGACCCATAGTACTTTACCAGGCAATATATTATTGAGTAAATTTTCTCCAGGTCAGTACATCTCAGCATTATACAGGGTGGTGCTGATTATTGTTTGAATGAAATGCATCTTGATAGAATTATCCTAGAATTCTAGAATGATTTGGGACCATTAAAGCCCAGCTCATTGCAACCCTCTGCTGTGGGACATTTTCCAGTAGACCAGGTTGCTCCAGTCCCATCCAGCCTGGCTTTCTTAAAAAAATTCAGTGGCTACCAGAACTATGGTCCTTTCCCCTCAGGAACCCAGGACTCCAGCCCAAATCCTAGCCTACTGTCTAACTGGTGGGTAACTAAAGCTGCTTTCTGCTGCCTTTACTGAAAGGAGTGTCACAAGGGAAAATATTTGCCATGACTTTGTTGATATTTTTTCTGATACTCAGACTTTATTCTCTGATTTCAACTCCATCTCATAAAACACTTTATGTGCTAGATCACAGTGCAGCTTGACTAGTGCAGGTGCAAACACGTCCTGCATTCCACTCCAGGGCCATTTCTGTCTGTGTGAAATTATATAGACATGTACACAAAGCACCTGGGAATTTTGGTTTCATAGCTTAAAGGGCAGATATCTGCATGTGATGTTCCTTTCCCCATCTTTTTGCCCCTCACCCTCTTGCAGTGTATGGGACTTTGACATGCAACCACTCTGGGGGAAAAGGACTTGTTATGACTGAACTAACAATTCCCAATGAATTTACAGGATAGTGTCCTTCAGAAACAATTTAGTACATTTTCATGCTGGCATGGAGAAAAAACAGTCAGAAGTATATATATTTTAATATTTCATTTTGTGTGTCAGGCAGTCTCAGGGTTTTGGTTCTTCTGAATATACTATGCTAGAACTTCTGACTCAGTTTTATTTCCTAGACATCTTTGTGCCTCAATTGTTTTCTAAATTAGAGATGATTTGTGGGACACTGCTTGAGAACCAAGACTTTGCATATGGCTAAGCAGCATTTAATGATGATTTAAAGAAATCTCTGCTGTTTGCCTCGGAAAGGGGTCATTGTGTTTGCAAACAGAGAAGCAGGAGCTTAATTGATGTCCAGCTAAGCCCACAGTGCCAAACAACTGTCAGGAAAAGCTCTGGAACTGCTCCTGGCTACTGTGTGTGTCAGGCTGAGGAGCCTTTGAGGCAGACATGAGCAGAACAAGCTCATTATATTTGGTCTGTGGACAGACCATTAGTGTCTTTTGGGGTTTGTAGTATTTCTGCTCTTGTCTCTTGCCTCATCCATGTAAATGGAGATTTTCCATGCTTGCTGCACTGCTTCACTCTGCAGCTCCATCACTTCCCCTTGCTGAGGGTTTGTTTCTCTGGGGGATTCTCACCAGAATGATCATAAAACAAATAAAATCATCAATTCTACTTTCATAGCTCACCCTGCTTCTTGCTTCCCCTTTTGTTATAAAAGGTTGTGGAAAGATAAATAGTGTTTGTTTTCCACGGTGTCAGACCTGCTGTCAGTGCTCTATAAATAACCCCTCTGGGCTGGGAATGCCAACCCAGGCTCTCTGCAGCAGAAAGCTGATTTTATGCTATGACATGCTTCAGGCCAGGTGGGCAGGGGAAAATGGGGCTCATAAAAACCATTTCTCACTGATTCTCCTCCAAGAACATAGAATGATTTTGCACATCACATTGAGGGGTTTTTGCACTGTGTTTTATTGGTAAAGATATAATGTATTGAGAGGAGAAGGAAATGAATTTGTAAATAGGGCCTTTCCTCAGTGGAATCCAGAGCTCTGTACCAAAGAGATCAGAGCTGTGATCCCCATGGTGCTGGTGGAACCTGGAGATGGGAAGGGACAAGCCCAAGGACAGAGCTGAGTCTCAGTCCAGCCCCAGCTGTGGGCAAGGCTACCAAAGGCCGCTCCACTTCCTTGGGCACCAGCCAGTTCTTCAGCTCAGTCAAATAGTGGTTAAGCCCTTCATCAGGCCAGAGATTCATGTTCCTTCTTTCCACTGCCTGGGTCCTTATTTTCCTCTCTGTTTACACATTCCTGGTCAGTTTGCTGCAGACTGCAGCACTTTCAGAAAGCTGACGCGTTTATAATTGAGAAACCTCAGAGGTTTTTCTTCTCCTGTCAGACATAGATGGCTTTTATCCAGTTGACTGCTTTACAGTGCCTTTATCCTTTGCTGGCTTGAAAACATTTCAGATAGTTCCTATTGTTTTATAGACCCTGTAGCTAGAAAACCAAGCTTGTGTAAAACCATCTGTACATAGCTGTGCAATAGGCTGCAGACATGTAGGGTAATAAGGCATGATTGCATTCATTGTAGCATTTGCTCCACTGGATAATCAAATAGAAGCATTCCAGTTGCACACAGGATATGTAAGAGTAAAGGAAGGAAATGAAGGACAGTTGCCTACTGTACTTTTACATTTCTTTTGTTTTGCATCTGCCAAGGTTAAATGCAATTTTGAGAGCAAGTTTTAAATAACATAGAGATGAGATTTTACTGGTGATAACCAAGAAAACCACACTGGGAAGTGTGCATAAAACTTTCCCTTCCCTTCCCCAAGAAGGGAGTTTGATCTGTGCTCATGTTTTTTTCATTTGAATTGTTTTCTTCCTTTGGTTAATCATCTGGTAACTTGACCTGGTATTATACCTAACCCATTTTGCAGGGTGTCTGGTCCTGGCAGGATTTTGCTACACCAAGTGCACTCAGTAGACAGAAAGTCACTTTAAATCCTTGGAATGTTGTTGGGTTTTATTTAACAATTCTCCCACTACCTCAGCACAAGCTCCAAGCTTTTCAGCTGTGATTGTATTCCACATAATACAAATAGGAATTGAGTATCTAACAGTACTTTGCAGCACTGAAAATTTTCTCTGTGTTTAGCAGACACTGAAAATGTGCCCTCTGTTTACCAGTGTGCTGAAAATGCAGTAGGGAGTGTGCTCCAGCCAGCTGGGATCCACTACAAGCTCATTCCATGGCTGGAAATATTAATGGCAGGTGCTGTGGGGAAGGTGATGAAATATTGAGCTGACCCAAGAATGCAAAGACACATTCTGGAAATAAATTACTGTCTCTAAATGCGTGGCAGAATACTTTGAATTTTATATGGATTTGACCAGATACTGCTTGTAGAAAATACTGGGTTTTCTTTACCAAGTACTTGCCAGTTTAGATAGGAAGGTGACTATAGACAGTGAAATTTTAGCCAAATTATTACTGACAGGTGTATATACATGTATGTGTATGTGTGTGTGTGTGTGTGTGTGTGTTTGTGTATAAACTGTCCCTTGAACAGAAGTGGATTTCCTTAGAATTGTACTTGGACACAAGGGCTCTGCTCTGTAGGTCTTTAAATTTCAGGTTCAGAATTCTATAATCTGCAAGGGTTTTGCCTGGATTAGTCTGATGAGTAATTTTACCTTTTAAATCAGCTGACAGAAATACACTGAACTTACCAGAATAATAATAGTAAAACTCACAGACTCAACCCATCAAAATCTTTCTCCTCCTGTACTCTTTCAGCATGATTTGTAGAATGTGAAGGATTTCTGTGTTTGCTTAGCTCAGAATTAGCCTTGTATTCCCACTTTGGTTGGTGGTCATGAGCAGTCAGCAGGTTGAAGGCATTTGTTGGTTTTGTGTGGTTGTGTCATACATTTTTCTGTGACTGCTTAGCCTGAGCTGTTTGCACTAAGGCTCTGCCTGGCCATAACTGGGATGCTGGGTACACATGAATGTTCTGCTGAGGATCTGCTTGTTGGTTTTAGTAATATCATCCATCAAGCTCCAGCATGTACAACAATATTTGTGCTGTAGCAGACAAACAGTGTAAACACTGCAGTTATTTATAAGAAAACTGGCCATTGAGTTAGGAAACTCTGTGTGGATGTTTTTATTTATTGAAAATGAGTCCATCAGTCTAATCAGACTTTGTTGTTCTTGAAATGACAGGAAAATAGAAGACTGAAGTTAGATTTTTATTTAGAGTGTGTATCTCTGTTTAAGAAACCTGTACACTCATGTTTCTTATCTTGTGTGCTCCAGTTTGTTTGCTTTTCTGGCTCTGTCAAAGAGCAAATGTTGTCTCCGACTTGGTCTTGTCTGAGTCCAAGAGTGGATGAAATTCCTGCTATAGCTCTCTCGACCTGTGTTCTGTGCACAGACTGCACAGTCTTCCTGTGTTGGCATTCTCTGGGATGTTTCTCTGCATCTGAGGAGCTGGGAAGGGTGTGATGCTCCTGGCTCAGAGCAAAGATCTGGATTCTGAGAGCATTTGGCCCTTTCCATGATGAAAAACCCATTGCAGCCAGGATTCTGTTCAATGCACTGATGGGTTCACAGTGTCTGTGAGCCACAGCATGATCTGAACACAGAGGTAAATAAAGCTCCCTGGCTTTACACTTAAGAAAAAAAAACAAAGGTCAAGCTTCTGGGGGTGGAAACTGAGTAAAAGAAGACAGGAAATTATTTAATGCACCTTTTCCAAAGTGGGGGGTTATAATTTGTTGGTTCCAGTGAGACTTTGATCAAGCCTGTGCTGATTTTGATAGCTGGTCCTGTTAGAGCAGGTGTAATACACATCCAGCTTGTTCTGTGGGGATGCCATGAGGCTGATTATGTTATGATTAATCAGGTGGCTTTGTTGGGAAATGGTTCTCATGATATGGCAGCTGCCAGGAGGCCACTGCCACTGGGCTCCCAGGCAGGCTGGTTCAGAAATACCCAGAAAGTGCAGCTGTTCCTGCTGCAAATTCCCTGCAGGAGTCCTGAGTGGGGTTTGACAGCTGAGGAGACCCTGCAAACTGTGCTGCACACTCAGGACAGGATACTCAGTCAGGGACACAGGGATTTGGCTCAGAAACTGGAAGTGTCACCCAAGCAGGTATTGAGGAGCTCCTGCATTTCCTGGGGGTGTTTTATCTAGAAACACTTGGGACTAGAGGAGGCAGTTCTCTCCCTATTGGGAGAACTTCAGCAAAAAGCACTGGGGCAGTAACATGAGCACAATGTGCATGAAAATGTCCCCTGGCTCCTGCAGGATCCTGTGACAATTTTCTTCAGTGCTGTCACTCCTGAATTCAGTCCATAAAGCCCCAGGACTGGGACTGTGCCTTGACTTGTGTCTGTGAGGCACCAGGGACTCTCTGGCTGCTGTCAGTCATTGCAAGGAGCTCAGTGGTATTCATCCAGATTTGTGTTTTCTTTCACTGGAGCTCAAGTTTGAACATGAGAGATTTCTTTTTACTAAGTGTGAGAAAAGCTCTGGCTGGTCTTTTCAGAGTGAGAATTTCTCTTCAGCTGGTATAGATTTAAAGGTGACATTTTATTGTTGAGAAATCTAGAGAAAGAGGTACTTAAAAAACTAGATCCAGGACATATTAAAAATATCTCCAGCCATGTTACCTCTGAAATTAGCCATTACTTCTCTTCAGTCAGGCTGATGCTGTGATGTGTTTATGTCTGCATAAGCTACTGTGGGTCATTCCCTCCCTGGGGAGTGGAGGCCAGGTTGGACAGCTCTGTTTGGGAACCCAGAGGAGAGGCCCTGTGGATTAGTAGTAACCCAAATATTTTAACCTGGTTTGGTGATTGTGTCTGTGCCCTGTGTGTGCTTTGTGCTCGTATCTGTCTCCCCCAGTGATAGTTGTTCCCTAATATTTTTATAACTCATTGCTCAGTTGGAATAAAATTTGAGATTATAGGGCTCAGAAATATTAGTCTTTCAGAAATTTTCTGAAAACTAGGAAACCAAGTAGATGAAGGAGCCATCTCCCTCTGATGCTGCCAGTGAGGGAAAGATTGCATCATCCATGTTTACATGAGGATCCCCAAGTGAAAATGTTAATCTCTAGGAAATCAAGCCATATTTTTTACAGTAAATTCTGGGATTTTTAAATTTATTCTCCCCTCCCTTTCCACCATGCCGTCGTGCTCTGCCAGAACAAATGTGATGCCTGTTGGTAGTGTGCAAGGAGAGGAGCAGAGCCATGGCACTGTCCACTGCCATGCAAGGATCATCTTCATTCCCCATCCCTGGTAGCAGAGGTATCAGCCAGGGTGGAGGTGCTGGGGTCCAGCTTTTCAACCCAAGTTCTGACTTAACAGAGTAACTCAACCCTATTAACCTTATCAGGCACAGCCCTCGAGTTTGTCAGCCTTGTCAAGTCAGGCCTTGAGGTTAAATCAGCACTCACCAAAGAATTAAAACAGAAGGGCTGAATCAAGAATTTCTAAATAAGTTTATCAGTGCTGGCTGGCAGCTCTCCAAAGTGAAGCCAGGAGCTTCAGCAACCCTGGAAATCAGGATGTGGGAGCTGCAGATGTGAAGTATCACAGGAGCAATTTGGAAAAGCATCTGTTAGATCACTGTGCATCATCCCATTTGCTGCCTGCCTTCCCTGCAGCTCACCTGTGCTGCTCTGATGTTGCCAGGAGAGCAGCTTTGGCATGCACAAAGTACCTAAAAGTAAAACACAGTTTAAATATTAACATGCTTCTAAAGTACAGATTCATTCAGGTTTTGAGAGTAGGGATTGCTGAGTCATTCTGTAAGAACATGGAAAAAATTTAATGGGGAGCTGTGGAAGAATGCCATTCATCAGCAGCACAGGTGTTCAGCCATCTCCAAGTTCAGCAGGCTGGGCTGACACTCTCCAGACACTGAAATATTGTTCATTACATATTACTGAGTGTTGTTTAACCATTGCAGGACTGATCTTTCCTCATGAACCCACCTCTGACCAACACCACAGCAGGGTGAGATAGGCATGGCTTGGAAAAGCTCTTGGAATCTTTTGATTTATTTGCAAAGCATCATGACTTGCTTAGTGTTTGCAACTACAGGAAGGGAAAAACTGGAACTGAATGCTGGACCCTGACTGTTTGCTCTTAAAGCAGATGCTGTTTGGTACAGAGACTCCAAATATTTTTTCTGATTTATTGCCAAGTCTGACCTTGTCTTTTCATTCTGGAAGGGAGATAGTGAGGAATTCAAAGGCTCCAGAATCCCTGCTGCTGAAATCCATGTTCTTCTTTGTTTAGCAGTCTCATTAAAAAATCTGATTTGATATTTTTCTTCCTTTTCTCTGAATTCAGGCCCTCTGTTGGAGCAGGTGGCTCAGATGAGTTGCAGGGACAAACTGACAAGTCCAAAAGTGAAATTCACAGAACTCATCTGAAAAAAGGAAGATTAAAATAGTCCCAGAGCTGGTTTTGGAACCTTACACTGTTTGCAGAGCTGCAGCTATGGCTGGCAGTGCCAGGGTTGCTTTTCCATTCCCTGGGAGATGGTGACCTGCAGATGGGAATCCATCCTGAGGACAGGTGCTGGCAGACTGACACAGGCATGTGGCAGAGTGGTGGGAGTGGGGCATTAGAGACCTCGAGCACTTATCTTTCTGCTGGCAGAGTTTTTGCCTTTTTCTCTTTTTTTTGGTGAGTTATTTATTTTCTGAAAGATGCAGTTTAGGGGACAACTAATTCAATTCTTGAGTTCAGGCCTCTTCCACTAGCCAGCACAGGTCAAAATGAAAATACTGAAATACTGATTTTTAATAACATCTGGGAAAGGGTGAGATTCATAAAGGCTGTTTAGAGCAGGTGGAGCTCTCTCCTTTTGTCAAGCCATCCAGCAGGGGAGAGATGTGGAGTCATTTTTATCCTGTGTCTCTGTGCTGCAGCCACTGCTGTGAAGGACAGTTACTCACACAGCTCCACAAACCCTGGATCCAATGCTGAGTCCTGCTACTGCTTCCATGGGTTGCCTGCCTTTTGCATATTTTCATGCTGATGTTCCCTTGCATGTGGGAAGGGAAACTCCTGCTTAACTCTGCAGCAGTTTGTAGAAAGGACTGGTAGATTCATCCACTGAACACCATGAGTCCAACACAAGATACTCAAATCCAAATGCCTTTGAGCCCCAGGCAGAGGTGACTCTCCAGGGCCAGGATCCAAATCCTGATTTGCAGCTTGGTTTCACAGTTGTTGGTGATGTTTTCTTTGAGTTCTCAGTCTCTGTTCCTGTAGCCTTTCAAAAAGCATCACATCTCTGCTGCTTTCTGCCAGATCTGATTCCTTTCTGGTGTGAGATATCCCTGAACAATGTCCTCTGTGCCTGTCTCTTTTTCTCTCACTATCTTGTATCTTCGGATTTCCATCCCTTGTTCCTTTACCAGTTCCAGCAGCTGTCCCTCCTTTATGCTCAGGTGCCAGTTTTGCCCACACCTCCCTGCCTGAATAATTCCATGCTCTCAGACTTGTTCAGTAATTCTTCAAGTGAACCCATGATGCCTGAGACTTCTGACCCAGGGCTGTAGATCCATTTTTCTCCAGCAGTAAGTACACACAGACATTCTCAGGGAGCTCATCTTCCCTTCTGATCTTATCTCCTGCCCTCCTTGACCCCTGTCTCCCTCAGAAGTGACTCCCTGCTGCCTATGAGATCAAAGTCATGTTTCCTGAAGCCTTCTGGAAAACCCATATTATCTCCATTTGCTACTTTTCTGTCCCTCTCTCTTCTCATTCCCTAATCTCTTCCCATTTCTCTTCCTGCCTTATTCACTAAATTTGAATTATGCCAGGCTTCTATATTTTTCCCACCACTGTGTGCTAAATTATTCAGTCCAATTCCCAACTGGAATCCCTCTCTCAAATCCACCTGGCCAGCTCTTCCCCTGCCTTTCCTCTCAACAGCTGTCCTAATATATCTTACTTTGAGTAATGAAGCTCATGCAATTCTACGTGTGTGTGTGAGCATGGAGACATTCAGCACCAGGCAGTGATGTCTGTAAGCAGATGGTGAATTAACTGCCTGGATTTGGGAATCAGCATTCAGGGATGATGATTTCTGATTTGGTCTAAATGTCCCAAAGTCATATTTAACTAGAGAAGGGATTGCAGGAAGGAGCTGTGTTTGAGATCTGCATTCAGCAGCAGCCCAGGCTCTGGGGAGTGTTGGGGAGAAGCTCTCTGGAATGTGGCAGTTAGCATATCAAAGTAGAGTAAACATGGAGATGATACCCTGCTTCCTCTGCCCCAGTTAATTAAGGCACTCCTCATGTCTCCTTGGATGGAGAGGATTTATTAATGTGCTGTCATCCAGGGAAGTGATGGTTTGCTGAAAGGGAGGAGCCATTAATGGCATGGAGGATGTCACGCTAAACAAAGAGCAGATGTCAAAGAGACAGGGAGTTTCTTTTATCTCCTGCTTTGCTGAGGTCTTAGATCCCAGTGTTTCATCATAAAAGCTTAGAAAAGTGGGGCTGGAAAGAACTTCAGGTGGGCTTTTAGTGCATTCCCTTGCTGCAAGGCAAGATCAGTGGTAACTGTGTCACAGATGGGTGTCTGCTCCATGCAGGGTGCTTGTTTCCAGCTTCTCTGAAATCAGTGAACATCACACCTCTCCTCAGGTATGGTCAGTGTGGTAAATGTTCATGATCACAAATCCTGCTGAATGGCACTGGAAAGGAATGTGGTTTCAGAGATACCCATGCCAAACCTCTGAGGGTTTCCAAAGGTTGACTGCTCTTATAATGCAGTGTTAATAATGTTTTTGTAGGCCTCGCTTAAAGAGGTCTTTTTGGCCAAAAAAAGTGTTAGAACACCTCTCAGCTGTTCTCATCTCACTGCATTCGTGAAACAGCTTTTGCTGGTGTGGGTGAGGACAGACATCCTGAGGCTAGGAGAGGTCTCAATCTCTGGAGCTTTTCTACTGTCTGGACAGCCCCCTCTCCCTAAATCAATGAATTAGCAGAGTGTAAATCCAGTGCAGATAACATTGGAATAAAGCTCTTGCCATCTTGGGGAATGTCTGTGTGTGGGCAGCTTGGTAAAGGAGCAGATAAATGATTCATCCATTCAACTTGTAAAAGCTCAGGAGGGTTCCCAAGAAGCAGAAAAGCCCTGCAGAAAGACAAAGGTAAAGCTGAGGGTCAGCTGTGCTGGGGAGGGGATTCCACATGTCCCATTAATTGCTGTCCTGCAAGGTAATTAAACAGAGAAAAGGAAGATAGCAAAAGCACTCCTTTAAGCTCTGATGATTAAATCTTGCTGCCTCTGCAGGTTTCCAGACATGAAGAGGTTTGGCCTCACAAAGGTATTTTTATCAGGAAGGTACTGAGGAGGGCAGCTGGTTAGGGCCAGGTAATTTGTTTAGAAATGGGGCAGTGCACTCCTGCCTGGGCTCCTGTGTGGGATGAAAGAATTCAGAAGTTCTGTTGAGCTGCAGTGGTGCCATAGCTAAAATGTGGGTATTTCTGCCTGAATCACAGTCCTTTCACAAAGATTAAGGCACATGGTTGAATCTGGCTTGTTCAGATAGAGTCCTGGTCTTGTGGAACATTACCCAGGGCTACTCATTAGACCCTTAGGTGTCATATCACTATTCAATACCAAGTATCTTCAGATATTCCTAATAATCAGAAAACTATCTCCTGCCAAAGGTATTTACCATTTCACTCATTTGTGCTTGGAGGAACTCATGTGCTGAGGAATTTATCCTTGTGAGTTCCAGAAACATCAGCTGGTACTGTGAATATCAGGGAGAGATTTGATCTGTTAGTCCTGAAGGGTGAGTATAATGAAAATCAGGAGATTCAGAAAGTACCTACACTGTTTCAGCTATTTATTTTTCTTGCTGGGCTTCTGAGATTCTGACAGCAGTTGTGTACACTGGAAAGGACTTTGTTTTCAGAGGAAGAAGTTATTTTATTGGGCACTTCAGGACAGCTCTCTGAGTTCTGGGAAAATTGTGCTGCATCCCTGCAGGTCATGGTGAACAGAGTTTTACAGGCGTCATGTTGAAATTGAGGACAGGTTATGTTCTCCAAAGGGAGAAGAGGATTCTGTGCTGATGGGTACATTTGCAGTAAGTTGCCCAGGTACAGAAGGTCAGGATGTGGTGGGTATTCTCAGGAGTTGTGGTGGCTTCTATCAGGTGGTCCATGACATCAGCTCTTACTTTATAAAGACTTGAGTTCAAAATACTGTGACTTGCACTGGTGTGATTATTAACTTGTTTTCGTACCTGACTCTGGCTGTGTCTTGTGCACTGTAACTTCTGTAGTTGTAGTTCATGATGAGTGTGTTGTTCCAGTGTGGTTTTTGTTTAATGCAGTAATTATGAAAATTATTGCTAAGGGAAACAGTTTCCACACTAATATTAAACTCTAATGGAAACCATGTTGTTACTGCAAGATTAACAGAATTTGCATCTTGGAGGACTATCCAGCATTAAGCAAATTAATCTGTGCCACTAAAATTGCATGTCCAGCTTTGAATTAGGACATTCTCATAAAATGAAGGAACAGCTCACCCTGTTCACTTTTCTGGATGATCCCTATAAACCAAACTTGGCCTGGAGGCTCAGTGGTGACAGCCTTAGCCTGTCTGTGAGGGCCCTTCCATGGATACAGTTCTTTTTCACCTGGATACCACTGACTCCTGAGACCTCTGTTTATTCAGCTGTAGAACAGTGCTAGTACCTATCTTGGAGGCAGTTTAGTGGGTTTCTTCTTTAATGTTTCTTAAATTTTGGAACCTTTTCTATGTAGACTTTATAGAAAGGGAGAAGTGTTTTTCATTTTAAGTATCACAAGCACTGAAAGATTCCCTTGGTGACTGACTTGATGTGTAAATACAGGCAGGGCATCTCTGTCAAACATATCATTGCCATTGAATGGAAAGGCAGAGCATGAATCACTTCAGGGTTTCCTGATTTTACTCGTGTAGGATGTTGAGAGAGGCTACAGGAATGTAATTGATGGCAATGTGCGAGCTGCACAAATTGAAAATCATGGGAGGATGAGAAAAACATCAGCTCAACACCAAACTAGTAATGATGGGGAATGGGAGTCTTGCTCTGAGCATGTGGATATGCAGGGAGTCTCCGTCTGTGCCAAGCAGACTTCAGGACTGGGAGTTTGGCTCCCTTCCCAACAGCAAATACATTGAGCAGGAGGAGAGCCAGCCAAGTTTTAATCAAGTAAAAGTTCTGTATCCAGAGGTGGTTGGCAAAAGAAGAGATTAAAGTATTAGGAGTGCAATGAAAACAAGACATTAGAGAGTTGAAAGCTGGAGTACCTGGACAAACCACTTGCTGATTGAACACTCCAGAGCCATCAGGAGGAAGCCCCAGGTGTTTGGATAGGACAAAACAGGAACCCACACACCAGGACTTGTCTTCTCCCAGCTCTGGCCGTGCCTGTGGCAAATGTGTAATATCCTCATGCCTTGCTGCTGGGATGGATGGGATCATTCCCCTTGGAGATACTGCTGGTGGAGGGCTCATAGCTGGCAGGAAGGCCAACAGCTGCAAACTGTTTATGTATGACAAGTTTTTGGATAAATGTGAGTTTACACAGTTGCCTGTGTCCCAGGGTTTGCTGTGGAAGTGCAGAGAGCTCTGCATGTCCAAGCACAGAAGTTATGGGTTGTAATTATGTAATTTCTCAGGAGAGAAAGGAAAAAACCCTCATGCTTGGTAATAGTAAAAATAGTAATTGGCTTTCCTTTCCTTCTTCCACTGATGCTCCTGCTTGACCTTTTTTATATATTAAAAATAGATTTGTGGTAATTGCTGACAGCATATCTGAAAAATAAGGACATTTTTGCCCCAAAGAAAGGCACTATCTGTATATTTGCAGAGGCACATGAGAGTTGTGGGGTTTTCTTAAAAAATAAACAAACAAAAATCCCAGTTCAGCTTCCTTCCCTATTTTTCATTTTGACACTCACACACCTGTCTCACAGATAAGGCCAGAAGCAAAATTGCCAAATAAAACCATTTCCTCTTGTATTATTCCCAGCCTGGTAGAACCACAGCATGCCAGGATTTTCACAAACGTGTCTGAGTTCATAAAGTTTTTATTCCAGTTCTGCAGACTTGAAAGGCTCAGATAAAAATCTGGAAATTTAAGAGGCAAACAACAGTTTCCATTCGTCCCAATGAAGACATAAATCATGTTAATGCAGCTACCAAGGCATTGTGCTACTATTGTTGTTGCTCAAAGGTGTATTTTTCTTATCACTGTACTGGATTACAAGAAAGTTGCATTTATGTTAATGTTTCAGATAGATTGACTAAAGAACTGGAGTATGTTTGCAAGTCAATAATTTATTTGCAATTGATATTCTGATGAAAGGAATTAATGCTAAAATGTATTGGTCCAAAAGAAAATCATAGCCTTAGGAAATAGTTTGATCGAAAAAATAGATTTCAAAAACGTTTTTAAAGCAAGCTTTTTAAGGCTTAAAATGTGATACCAATTTGTTATAACTGGCTTGCTGTTCCAGAATGACTCTTACTAATAAGCACTCAGCAGTTCACAAGCTGGACTTCTTACTGAGTTCATTCCATGTACTGCAAAGTTTCTGCTCTTCCAGGATTGAATTTCTCTGCCTAGTCCATTTCTGTAATAATAAACTAATTTTAAATGGCTACATTTTTAAATTGATCATTGCAGATATTATAAAAGGGCCACACAGGATTCACATTAAGCCCTGAAAATAATAAAAATACATGACTAAGAGTCTGTAACTGGGCCACAGTCACTGCTTCTTTGACCACTGGTGGATGTACAAGTCCTTTAATCATTACTTTTCCACCTTTGAATAATGAGGGTTTTAGCACAGAGCAAAAGCCAAAATAATAATGTGGATATGCATTGCCAGGTTCAGTGGGGATTAGAGCACTAAACAAAGACTTCAGAAGAATTACTGTTTGGGATAATGTATTTAACATTTTAATTGATATTTAACATATTTTAATATATTGGCAGAATTCTAGACTGTTTTGCTGCACCACACCTCCCAAAAATGGGAAAGTTGCCCCCTTCCATCTCATGATGGCAAACATTGACCCAGCCTCATTTCATGAAATCTCTCAGAAGGAACTTGGCATGAATAATTTCAAGCAAAACTGATTTGCCTGATTGACCCCTGGGCCTGAAATGCAAGTGTTGCTTTTTACTTAAAACCTCCTGTGTCAGATACAATTGAGAGTTACTGGCACAGATTAATGGAAGATAAAGATGGAATAATCAGGTTTAGTAGTAAGAATAAATCACTTTTGGTAAAAGTCCTGCTCTGGTCATTTCTGCCTAAAAACTGCTGAAAGGGAACCAAAATATGTCTCCATATCCATTAAAAGTGTCTTTCAGCTGACTCAAATACTCGGTTTTGCCTTCTCTTTAACCAAAAAGTGACACATTCATTGGACCACCAGGTGTGTGGACAATCTCAAAACTCTTTCTCAAAGAAGGCTGTTACTCTGAGCAGTTCCTTGATGTCCTTTGAACTATTCTGCATGTAAAAGAAGCAAGTCAGTGCAAGAAAAATTCTGAAATCCAGCTCCTTTTGGCCATTGATTTAAAAGGTTAAATTTTGGTATCTTTTTGCATGTGGTATGAATCTGCCCTTTCACAGTCAGGATTTTTAAAGTAAGCAATTGTTAATGCCTGATTTTTGCCTCCTCTCTTTGCTGCAAGTGCTGAAATAAAAGGCTGTTGCCCATTTCTTCATTTCATCCAGAACACCCCTGGTAACAAATGTCCACATCCTTATTCTTGTCAATACTCATAAAAACAGAGCCAGGCTTCTTACAGGTCTAAAGTTTTACATTTGCACTGATAAACACAGCTTTGTCAGGAGTGGGAAGATCATGACTCCATTGCATGGTCATGGTCTGTTCCTTAAAGGCAGCTCCATCCAGCCACTCCTCTGTGGAACTGGTACTGCAGTGAGGAAATAGATTCCTTTAACTACAAATACAAATAAAAGCAGATCTATCCCCTGTGACACCCTGAGCTAGCCTGTGATGCCATCACAGCATTCCCAGGTGCAGTGACACTCTCAGCAGGCACACTGACTGCAGGGAGGGCAGATGAGGACTTTTGTTTTTCCATAGCAGAGGTTTCATGCTGTAACTTTTGAATTCCTTTTTGGCCTCAGCCTCAAACCATTCGTGGTGCCCACACAAACAGGAGAATACTGTGCATGGATCAAATCCTAAATTCCACTCAGCAATAGGAGACTTGTGCCACCTACATTGGCTTTGTGACTCACCAGCAGCACTTTGCCAGCTCTCCTGGCTCTGACAATCTCACTTTCTTTTAAGCATGAAAATAAAGTAAAATCTAAGATCTTTTCAGAGTCTCTGCTTTATTGTTTTATTCATTCTCCCTGACTTCATTCTGAAAATCGGGAGAGCTCAATTCAACTGCTTGTTCAGACTCCTTCCCTGCATTTTCTAATGTTGTAGTAGAAGGAATTAGTAGACAAGTTTAGATGATTTTTTGGGTCAGTGAAATGTATTTTCCAATGAAAGCAGTGAAGGTGAGTGTGTTTTACTTATTTCCTGTCTGACAAAACTCTGGACTGATTCTTTACTAGGGTGAGGAAGCAACTACTCAGATGATTTTGTGTGGAAACTGCTCTAATATTTTTCATTCTGGTCGCATTTCTGATCTCTTTGGTTGTTACTGCTCTATGTTTTGAGTGAATGAGCTGTTTCACTGGTTTTGATGGGAACATTCTCTGTGTTTTTGTTGCAGGAATTGCTTACTTAGGAGGTGTCTGCAGTGCCAAGAGAAAGTGTGTTCTTGCTGAAGACAACGGTCTCAATCTGGCATTCACTATTGCACATGAGCTTGGGCACAAGTAAGAACTTGTCCTTCTGTTTCCTTCTTTACTTCTGCCACTGCAGGACACTTTTATTTAAAGCCAGACAAGTGCAATTACTAGTGTGGCATGTTTTTTATGATTTCATAAATGTAGCACATTGATACATAACTTAATTTTCAGGAGGCTTATGTAAATACCCATTTTAGCACACATCAATCTTTCTAGTTGATCTTCCCCTGTTTTCAGCTTTCTGTTCTGATCCTGATTATCACAAAGAGGCCTCAGTCTCTTAAATGGTTGACAGTAATAAAGACAAATTCCACTTTTTTTTTTATGTGTAGAACAGATCCACAAACCAACATGAGCTTCAAAATCTTTGAACTTGCTATGTTTTCTCTGAAGTTCAGGTGTCTGTGTCAAGGAATTTAATAGTTAAATAGTTTGGTAATGGTTTCATCTCTGCATGTGAAGTAATCTGCTGTGACTGAAATGGTAAACATCAGTATTTTGGAAATGCCCTTAAGCAGAATTATTTGATCAGCAGAAAGAAATCCTATAACTTGATTTATCAGCTCAATCACACCTAAGTATGACACTTTGAACACACTGGAAAAACAGGAAAAAACTTGATAAATCCTAGTCCGACAGAAATTTGCAGGATGAGATTACTGGGTACTTTCTGCAGGTGACTTTGGAGACTCTTTAAAGCAGCCTATAAATATCCCATGGGCAGAAGAAAACAAAATTGACTTGAAGAGTCAGCTGCATCCCCTTAGTGCAGATAGTGAGTTAACCAAAGATCAGCTCCCCATTCCCTGCTCTCCAGGCCCAGTGTCACTGCACTTACTCATAATACTGATGAGCTTTTCCCCCTTTCCATTGGCACCACTCTGGTTGCAGTGTCACAGCTGGATGTGGAAGGTACAGAATTAGGCCAGGAACGAAGTTAAACAGTGGGCAGGACTGTACCTGGGGGGTTTTTAAGCACTCCTTCCTTTAGCCTCTCTGGATGTAAGGTAGGAAATCCCACCTTTGCTCCTGTAGTAAGAAGTTGTGCCTGAGTTTTTTCTGCACCCTTCCTACAGCTCATGTGTCTGGTGTATCTTCCTTTCCTGCACTAAGAAGTATTTCACAGCTAAGTCAGAGCCAATGGAGCGTGTTCAGGTTCTGGCCAATCTCATTCCATGACAAATAATTACTTTATGGCAATGTATTTCAAAGTTGCATGGAGGATATTTAGGTTACCTACCAAAAATGAATCTCCTGTTCACCCTCCAGTGACACCAAAGGCATCTGAGCCAAACCGAGGGTGGTTTCAGCAGAAATGAAGGACATTTGGTTTTGGTTTTATTTAGATTGCATGCCAAGATGTTAAACTGAGCCTAAACTTAATAACAAATTAACCTGTGGGTAATGCTAAGGGAAATTCAGCACTCATCTTTGGATGGGCCAAGAGCAAGAGGGAAAAATACTTGAGCTGCAGAAAATCCAGCTGTGTGAAAGAGTGAGACTGGTCTGCCCTGGTGTTTGCCAAGTTTCTCAACAGAGCTGACAAGCTTCCTTCTAATAATGCCTTGCAAAAAAATCCCCATCATAAATAGGGGATGTAATGCTTTCAGATACAGCTCTCCATCTGTGCAGAAAATTGCAAGATCCATTTTTTTTCTAAGGCCATTTTTGGTGGTAAGATCATAATTTCTATCCTCTGATGGTTTTCTTTCTTTGCCTTCCTCTTGGAAAACTATTTCAGGAGTGCTGGGGGAAGTGGAGGGTCTGTAAGGGCCAGTTTAAGGACCCAAGGCATCTGGGTAATGTGGTTCTAGGAGGGCACAGGAGCCAGAAAGGCTCCAACTGGAGGTTGTAGGAGCTGTTGGAGGATTCTGCTGCCACAAGTGTTTGGGGACATATTCCAGTTTCTTACTCCACAAGGAGCTGCAATTCTGTGTCACATATTGGGGCAAACCCTTCTGCCCCCTCTGCCTTGCCACCATCAGCATAATCAATTTCAGTGTTGCCAGATCAAAACAGAGGGGGGAAAATGTCATATCTGTCACCCCCCAAGCTGTGCATCAAAATCATGCCCTGTGCTGTCACCCATGGCCTGGCTGCTAGTTTCAACCTCTGACCAGTTGCCTGGTGCCTTTCTGGAGGCCAGCAGAAATCTTCTCATGGACCTTACAAGGTGCCAGGCCTTATTCTTCTGGTGTTGGACTGCAGTGAGATGCTCTGAGCAGTCCTGTTACAGCACATTGTGTGCAAGTAGAAGAATGCTTTGCAGACTTTACTTAAAGACTCACAGTTTTTAGGTGAAATGTCAGGAAACCCATTGCAGACATGAACATGAAGCTGACATGAGCTTTAAAAATGAAAACCAAGGAAAACTAGGTGCAAGTTTCCTAATTTAAAACAAAATCCAATCAAAACTTACATCCATATTGGCAAAAATATAAATTTTGGAGAGCCATAATTTTGAGCTTTATTGAAGTCTGATTTCCTTATGAGTGTAGAAAAGCTGAGATTTATTATTCTTTCCTTAAGACTAACAAATGTCTGTGGAGATCACAAGCCCAGTTTGGCATTCTCAGATAGTTTCTGATGTGGACTTTGGAAAAAGTGAATGGATTACTAATTGATGTGTCAGATTCCTAATCTGCCACTAATGTCATTTGGACTGACTGCAAAAAACACTATTCCGGACAGCTGCACTGTGAAAACATGGAGACACCATTAAATAGCTCCATTAGGATGAAATAAGTCCTTAGGAAAGTTGAAGGATGAAAGTTCATCTTCAGGTTTAACCTGTGGGGTTGTTGCTTGATGATGGGGTGAGTGATGTGACATTTGTATTTAAATCTTAAGTCTATGTTGATAGTTTTGGTCCATGGACACAAAGGAACATCCATCTGTATTTAGATACAATTTTTTCTACAAAGGATCCAGGAGAAGAGTCTTGCTGTTACAAAAAGGTAACAGACAGGGAGCCCAGGGAATGTGTATTGAGACTGCAAACCACAAACTTCTTCCCACACAAGACAGGACCCTCAGCAAGCCTTATTCCTTCAGTCAAGGTCAACAGTGGATCTCTTCTAAAACAGCACACTTGAGGGTAACCACAGTTTGTTGGATTTTATCCAGATTTTGCTGGGTGGAGTCGTGACCTACACAGAAGGGAGGACAAGATCACGTTGGTCACTGAAGTCTTAAAATGTAGTAGCCTGAGGTCTTCGTATTATAAACATAATATGAACACCAAGCATTTCTTACTCTCATCCTTCCTCAGAATTGCAGGGCAAGTCCATCAGTAAAAAAAAGTGCCCTGCTTTTGGCACCAGGATCCTGATGGGTGCTTCCCTCCTCCTCCCCTCCATGAGCTGCAGCAGTGTGAGGCTGATCTGAGATGCACCCCCCAAAGACCACCCTGAACAATCGACTTGCAGAAAAACAGTGCCACTTCCCCCCTTCCTGGTTCTCCCTTTGCCTACAGCAGTGACTTTGTTACCATTTTCAAGTCCTTCTCCAAAGAAAAAGTCAAATAAGTTTTTTGAAACAAAAGCTGGGATTCATCCGTGTATCCGTTATCCCGACCGGAGTGGGGTGGGCTGCAGCCAGTGGTTTTTCAGGACAACAATACCAGCTTTGTTGCCATTCCTGTTTCTTTCAACAGCCTCAGCTTTCCTGGTGTGGGACAGGGTGAGAAGGGAAGATTCCCATTCATGAGCCAGCAAAAACTGGCACTGGCTGGATGGGGAGAGAACAGCCTGAGGTGGTGTGGCTGAGAGCCACGCTGGGGCAGATGCCCTTAGGAAAGGGGATTAAAATCAACTGACAATAAGCAAGGAGCTGGCTCTTGCCAACAGCCTGAAACCACATGGCTTCAGACTTGAAGCTGAAACAGATGAGGACAAAAATGAGTCCAAAGGTAAAAGCCCATAATGCACAAACCAAACAGCTCAGGGCTTGGAATCAGACAAGAGAAGGGTTTGGAACCAGCAGGTTTCTCTCTAGTGTGCTTATTTGCTTTAGATGTTAGGTATTGATAGCTGTAGCTTGGTTAAAATTACTTCAGAGTGCATAATTATCTGCTGCATGATGAAGTATGGCCTTCATGGTGTGTGTCCAGCATCATGGTGTTGCAGGTAAGGGAAAAGCACCTGGATGTTCCCCTTGTGGCCTTGGACATGAGAATAACATTGGCTTCCCTGATCTGTAGTTCTGCACCCAGCAGAGAGATTCATGCAGATGTGCCAGGAAGTGAATATACTGCAGGCTGAAGAGGAATGTCCCTGAGCAGATCCCAGAGGTGCAGAATGGTGTCCTGTAACAATTTCCACCAGCAAAGCCCAGTCACTGTGGTGCAGCTGGTCAGGATTCCTGAGATCCAACCAGAAAACTGTCCCCCCTCTTCCCTGCCCTGCAATTTATAAAGAATTGGTCATAATGTATTTTAAAAATGAAAATTTTCATGTGGAAGCTGAGGACCACTGCAGTGGTGACAGATCTGTTCAGGCAGGTAATGCTGCAGGGTGCACCCTGTGCTAATTTCTTTTTCTGGATCAGCCTGTCCTGCCATTTCAATCAGAACAGTGCCAGCAGCATTGGATCCAGTCAGCCAAATCATGGTGGTGGAGCAAAGGCAGTGGTTCTGGAAGCCATGGAGAAATGGAGAGACCTCTGCTAAAAATTCTCTCCCTTTATCCTGGGGTTTTAACATTTAGGTGCAGGACGTAAGAGCTGAGAAGCTGTTTTGAAAGAAAAAATGCCAACAACCCTATCTTTTTCAGAGCAGCTCAGCACAGTCTAACCCTTGGACTCAGGGCTCTACCTGTGGAGGCAGCTGAGTGTAGTTTCTATCCTGGCTGATTTTAAACATTAACCCTATTAAAAAAAATAAAAAATCTCACCTGGGCTTCTTTTTCTTCTCTGTGTTTCTCTGAGTTAGTTCCACATTTATCAGTCAGGTTCTGCCTGACCTGAATTTCTGTGGAACATTTTTCTTTGTTGCTGTTGCAGAAATACACGTGACCCCAGGTTACTTCATGCCTCCCAAATGGCGTGAAAACCAACATTACTTCAGTTGTAGAATCAAACATGCAGAAGCACTAAAGTCTCAGTTTCAGGGTTATCCAGACAACTTCAGTTATAACTCTGCTCCCTCTGTACTGTAAATGAGGCCAAACTTCTATTCACAGGGTAGGATTTCAGCATGTAAAGGCTTTACTTTAACAAATGCCCACAGGCATCTTATTCACTCCTGTGAATTAATATTTTACTATAAGAGAGCTCTTGCAAAGAGGTGACCATCCTGTGTGTCTGTAGGGTAACATCCAGTTAGAGATGGCTCAGGGATGTAGCTTGGATCTGCCCAGTGGCTGGATAAACCTCTCCAGTGGCACTGCTGGCACTTTGGGTGTAGTTCCTGCCTTGTGTTGGGGAACTGGGGTTCCCTTGATGCCTCCATAAACCCTGTGTGGCCCTTCTGACCGTGCTGTGTGTCAGAACTCACATCTCTGCATTTGGAATGGTGGAAAATCAAGGTCAGTTGGATCCCAAGGAGCACTGGAGCCAGAGGCAATCCCATGCAGACTTTATGCTAGCAAGCTCAGGTATTAATGACTTTGCTGCACCAGGACTTTCCGAGTAGCCAGAGAGTTGGATCCAGGCAGTGCCTGCCCCAGTTCTATTCTCCTGGTGCCAGAATCCCTATTGAAATCTCACAGGAGGATGTAGCTGTTCCAATATATTGCAGTCTCAGGAGTACTGGGAGTGACTGGCTGCTGTGTAGACATACCCTGAGGCTGGCCAAAAATGCTGGCAGCAGTCCGTACCCACCCTGGAGTTGCTAATTTTATTTTCTGCCATTTGTGTTGTAAATCTGTTGAGGAATGTCTCTCTCTTCGTGTTCCCAGGCTCCCTTTTCGTGCTCCCCTCCTCCCAGGTTTCATTCTTCTTCCTTGGATAATTGCAAGCACATTTTCACAGTTAAGTTCCCCTTCTCTGTACAATTCCAAAGGACATAATGGAACACTGCCTATTTCATCATATGTGATTGCACATCAGAGTGGTATGATCTAACCAAAGCAGTTATTTAATAACAGGTTCTGGTTCAGAGAAAGAATAGGTATAGCCTAAAATTTCAGGAGATGCTTCTTCCACTTCTGGTAACACACTGAGGAGTCTGTTTTAGATAAAGCAAATTATTATTATGTACCTTAGTAGCTTGATAATAACTTTCTGAAAACCATGTCCTGAGTTAGTCAAAAGGAAGCAGAGATCAAAGACAAGTTTAAACATATTAAAAATATATATATCAGTGGAGACTTCTGCCAGCATGGATGATTTGACCGGGGGAGGAGGTAGTGGTGGAGAAAACAGAAATTGTGTTGGCCCACTCTAAGACAGCATAGGACACCTGAGTAAGTTAATTTGAACCCCAGAAATAAAAACTCTCTGAGGTATTGACTTTGTTTAGGCAGGTTGTTTTTCAATGACAGTGGGATCACGCAGAGAAAAATTATACAAAAAAGAAGATGATGTGCAAAAATCACACAGAAAAAAAGAATACTGGAGAGGAGAAATTGAGAGGTGTAGTAGTGTGATGCTCTGGATAAGCCTCATTTTAAGTGTGTTTTTTTAGTTTTATGTGAAGCTGCAAGATATTTCCCAGTGCATTTACTGAAGCTGCTAATCCTGGCATGGTGACAAGGTACCTTCTCTCTATCATGATTATCTATTTCACCTTTGTACCATCCAAATTTGCAGGTTTATTTACAGTACTGGAATGTAATAACATTGGAACTGGGCGTGGGAATGTCCACATCCCGTTGCTTTCTGCACTCTTGTGGCAAACATTTGTTCTGGGCAAGGGTTTCTTGCTGCTTTGTGCAGGATCTCTGTGTCATCCCTAGGGAAACAACATTCCCTTGCAGTCCCTCTTAATTTCTTTGTTTTTGAGCATCTTGTACAGCTTTACTTAACATAATAAAACTGCACCAAACAGACGAACGACAGCCATTTAGAAACACAATTTTCATTTAATCAATAGCTTTGTAGCTTTGCCAGCTCTGCCTTTCTTTTTGAAGGCTTACTCTGCTGAGTAAGCCAGGGCTGTGTTAAGTAGCTGGGCCGTAATGATTTGGCAAACCTTGCCTCTGCTTCCTGCCACCAGGGTTCTGGTTTCATACTCCACTGGCTTTGCTGGCAGCAGCCTGGTGCACCCAGTGACCCAGAACACGAGGACAGTACAAGTCCCCATTGTGCAGCCTCCCACTGCACACCAGCACAGGAAATATTAGGTTTGTAAGTGCCATTTACCAAATAATAATTTGTTTTTATACAAGGGCAGTGATCTAGATGAAATATTTACTTTTCCACTAGCAGTTGGGTTCCAATAGCCTGTAACCCTTGCTGTCTGCCTGGCCTGCTGAGTTCAACAGGTTCCAGGTGAAAATGACTTCCCGAGCTGGGGAAGGTGATAAATCCCAGACTGTCACTTGGAAAAGCCTTTGGTAGTAAGTCAGAAGCAGCAGCAATGCCAGTGGAAATGTTGTTGCCTCTAAAAATGTGGTTCCCTTTAGCTGTTACGTCAGTGGAAGGCTGTGCTGGGGTGGAAGAGGGTTGGCTGCCTCTTGGCCAACAGTTGTGCTGGGAAATAAAATTCAGCAAAAAAGAGTTTAAGGGAGAAATGAAATAAACAGGCCTGCTTTGTTCTCAGTGATCCCTTTCCATTTGCAAAATCTTCCCTACATCAGATGCTGGGCCTCTTTCCATTGCTGGATCCAACCCAGCAGGGAGTTTGTTGTTTGTATCTTTACTTGAACCCCAGTTTCCATAAAAAAAGAGGTAAAACAAATCAAAGCAAAAGGAATCTGATCATAATGGTTTGCTCTCACTTGCTTGAAAAGTTTCCTTCCTGTTGGGCTCTAATTAGCTCAGGGCCTTAAAAATGAGTATTTTTCACTCTACCTTCTTTCTCTGCTCCAAAGCCCACTGGAACACTCATCTTATGCACCACATCTTATCCACATTTGGGACAGTTTGACCTCTCAGAAGTTTCTCATGTCCACCTTTTGGTAGCTGTTTCTCACCTGTCAGTGACAGTCCAAATCCTGCCTGGCTCTTCCACCTGCTCCCTGCTGGGCTCCCTTCCTCCCACCCTGCTGTTTGCCAGCATCACTCTGGAGACAGCTGATGAAGTGGCAGCTTTCTAATCTAGCTTTTAAATATTCATTTTAATTGCACACAGTAAGACTGGGCTGCAGTGTAAATAAATGTTCCCTAGAAACAGTTTACTTCTTGGTTCAGGTAGTCTCTGTATTTAGGGAAAGTATTTTTCCTTCAAAGGAAAAGTAGAGCTTTCTTTCTTCCTCCTGAAAATACAACCAGCACTTTTCAATGGGTGAATTCTTTCCTGTCTAGTTCCTCCTTTATCTGAAGTAAAGCTGCTTGCTGTGTAACATGGGTTAGATTTAGTCCAAGAAGGCAGAATTCTTCCCTACTATGCATCATGAGTCACCATGGTCAAATTTTGATAAAAGTGCAGATTGCTTGCATTTAGTAGCTTTAAAGAAATGCTGCAAACTGGATTTTCCCAGGAGCATTATAATAATGACTTTTTCATCAGCTTTCCTGCCTGTGTCCACAAGCATCACTTCTCATCTCTTCATTTGAAGTATCACCAACACTGTGTGTATAATTTACCTCTTTTTCCATTATTTCACTGTTATTGACACATTTCCAGTACTAATCCATATATGATCCTGGGGGTTTTCTTCAGTCAAAGAAAAAGCTAACTTGTTTGCTTAGGAAAATATATTCATATTTTCTTTTTATATGTTAAGTACTGCCTTCCGTACCTGCAGCTGCTTCTGAGTTGTTTATGTGTGTTGAAGTGACTTTACCAGGTTTGCCAAATGCAGGAGCCCCTCTGAGGGGCTGAATGAACAGAATAATATGAGAAAATAATAATTAATATGAGAAAAGCTCATACACATCTCCAGAAAGTTGTCACCAGTTGTGACACACACCCTGCACCTCTTAGCAGCAAGAGACCCTCTAAAATAGTATCTTCTTATGAAAATAACAGACTTTTTTCTTTCTCTGTGAGTTGTCTTCACATTATCATGTTCAAGCCAAAGTTATTCAAAGCAAGAGTATCTTTCCAAGGCACTTTTTATTTTCCTCATGTCGCTTCCTTAGACAGTATGAAAGCAAACTTGACTTTATTAACAATGAGGTTTGTAGGCAACCAGGCCCACCCATTACCCAAAGAATTTCATTTCAGTATTGGTCTGAACATATAATTTCCAAACTGCTTTGATACCAAGCCATAATTTGCAACATTCCTGTTTGATATCGAGTCTCTCCCTGCTGATAAAATGAGTGAAACTGAGATAACTTGCTGAACTTCTACAATCATTTACAAACAGCCAAGGCCGGGTGGTTCTGGTATTATATATTATTTTACCAGCTGAACCATTATGAAAAATCCCAGGAGTTTAAGGGGCTGGTGTATGGGAGTCCACTATTTGAAACAGAATTTTAGAACTGGATCATGCATTTTCTGTGCAGCTTTTTTCCTAGTCAGTTCTGGTGGCTTTTTATCATTTTTGGAAGCAAAAGTGAGCCCAGAGGTTTGTTACTGTCAACTGCAGTCACCTGTTGTGTTCAAAGGGGTCACATAAGGATGGATTTCTTCTTGAACTAAATCTGCCAGTGATTGACAACGTGGACCAAGAAAGAGGATGAAAAATATTTCTGTGGAAAGGACTTCTGCTGCTCTGAGAGCTATAAAACACATACCCACTGCCTTGTCTGGGAACTACAGAACACTTGATGCTGGTAGAATTTATATATTGCATTTACTTCACACCTTCTTGTCTTTTGATGTTGGCCATCTCCTCCTTCCCACCTCCAGGAATGGAGAATTCATCTCCCAGTGTGGGGAAGGCAGCCAGCTTTCCTGACTCCTACAGTGCATTCCCCAGGCTGTCCCACTTCACCAGCACTGGGCTGTGGGTGGCTTCCTGATGGGGCATGGTGTGGGACATCTGGGTTACTCGTGTTGCACGTATTTGGCAAATATTCCACACCATTTCTGCCCTCTCCTTGCTTTTCTTTGAAGGGTGTCTTGTGTTGCAGCTCTGCATTCAGGTTTGGCACTTGATCATTTCATGCAGTTGACTGGAGGTTTTCAGTGGTTTCACAGGAGTTTTGGAAAAGTGATTGCACGCAGAGTTTCCCCTGGGGTTTCTGACACTGTGAGTGACAGAGCTGTCAGTGCTCACTGAGCTTTTGTCTCTCTTCCCTCGTGGGTGGGAAATCCCACCCAGCTATCCCGGGGTTTGGTCTTTTTTCCACCCTACAATTTATATTCCCTTTTCATCTTCTGAGGAAATGCATGTCACATTTTCGGAGGTCTTGTTCTCACCCACTTCAGGCAGTGCTGAAAGCAAACAGCTTGTTACCCTTCAGCTTGTTCCTTCTGCTGTGCCCCAGGGTGCTTTCCAAAAACAAGGAGCTACAGATGGAGCACAGCAGCCTCTGTGCAGTGAGCAGTCCTTCTCTGCCTACCACTGGTTCATTCATAGTCATTGTGCTCCTTCTGCAACAGTTCTCTGTGTTCTGAAACCAGATTGAAGCAAGTGAGAAAGAAAGAATTTTGTATGTATGAAGTGGATTTAATCACTTGGACAGCAAGGAAACAGCTTAGTGCAAACATTTTCATGGAGACATCCTCAGATAGATTTATTCTTACTTTAGGGTCACAGCTCAGCTGTGATCATGACAAACAGCCAGTGTGAGACAAGTGATTCCCATAGAGAGTCACTGATCCATGCTGTACAGTGAGTGCTTTTGGATATATTTATATTTAACTCTTCAGCGGGGATTGATTGAATGAATTAAAGCAATCTTTGACTCCTACTGATGTGTTGTGTCAGAAATCTGCTGTGTTGTTGGCAGGTATGAAAGAATGTGTAAAGTTGTAGAAATGCTCAGCATGTGGTTGGATGCCTGCATGGAGATGGGATAGTGCTGTAAGGAAGGAGACAGGAAAGACTCATGTAAGATGCTAAATAGATCTTGGAAAGGAGGGACTATTGACATCAGAAGGGCATTTTCCTGAGGTAATGCTACTTCTTCAATGCTGAGTTTCTGCCAAATTTATTTGTATATATATTGATCAACTTTAGCATTTTGTAGGATTTCGTTTTTGGTGGAGCACTCCTTTTTCTGCCCCTGTAGCCTCAGAACCTGCCAGCTCTTAGAAGAAGCTGTGAAGCCTTTTTCAGGGAAAGGTTGATATGCAGGGGCCCCATCCTAGAAATCAGAAGCAGTGGAGGGAGGCCCTTGGAATGGTCAGTGTTCAGTTGTTTTGCAGCTGGATTCTTTCTTCTCACCAAAGGTGCTGGAATGTGCTGGGCAAGGCCTGTCCTGCTGTGAATCCCCACTCTGTGAAACAGCAGGGGCTACTCAGAGAGAATCCCATGAGCAATTGTCTGCTGGAGAAAGGAGTCAATAATGTGAGCATGTGATGTTGCTGGGGAGAGGATCCTAAGAGGATTCACCCTGTTCTTTGTGGCCTTGGTTAGGCTTTGATCAAACCATGTAAAGGTCTGGTGTTTATACCAGTGAGCTTTTCGGTGCAAGACCACAGTGGGTGTGCCTTCAATGTCATTCATGTGCTTTCTGTCCTTGCCATGTCACTCTCTTGTGCTCTGTCCCTGCCATGTCACTCTCATGTGTTTTCTGTCCTTGTCATGTCACTCTCATGTGTTTTCTGTCCTTGCCATGTCACTCTCTTGTGCTCTGTCCCTGCCATGTCACTCTCATGTGTTTTCTGTCCTTGTCATGTCACTCTCATGTGCTCTCTGTCCCTGCCATGTCACTCTCATGTGTTTTCTGTCCTTGTCATGTCACTCTCATGTGTTCTCTGTCCCTGCCATGTCACTCTCATGTGCTTTCTGTCCTTGTCATGTCACTCTCATGTGTTTTCTGTCCCTGCCATGTCACTCTCATGTGCTTTCTGTCCTTGTCATGTCACTCTCATGTGTTTTCTGTCCCTGCCATGTCACTCTCATGTGCTCTCTGTCCCTTGCGGCACGAGCTCATACTTTGCTGCCTTCCAGATTCCAAGGCAAAAGAACTAATTCTTTTTAAATGAAAACCATATCATAAAGGGCTGGATCTGTCATGCAGCTGAATAAACCACAGCTTTCCACACTGTTATTCACCATAGGCGTTCGTGTGTTCTCACTCGCTGTTGTTGACTTCTTGGCTGCTTGATGAGTAGATAACCATATAAAATATCTGGTTACTTCATTATTGGAGAGTGACATAAACTTGGTTATGAAAACAAGAGTCCAGTAGTCATGGCTCCCTTTAAATGTTGACTTTCCTGATTGAAAAAACCCCAAAAGTACAGCACCCATCCTGAACACCCCTGTTCTAGATAACACTGTGTACACAATGACCAGCCTCGGTTACTTCAAATGCTTTAAGTAGGATCATCTCCCTCTCTTCATCACTGCTCCCCAAAGTGTTCCTGACAGTTTCTGGAATACTCATAGCATATTTAAGAAACAGTGTTTACATGTTTGAAAAGCAGAGGGTGAAAAAGTCTGCTTTCCATTAAGCCAACAGCCTCAGTGGCCGCTGGTTTTGTAGGAGGGTTGCACAAGATGTTTCCTTGCCTCCTCCCTCAGTGACAGTTCAGCTCACCTCAGCATTTTCCCAGGATTTATTAGTTTGTCCAATCCTCCCTTGGCCCCCTCTGACATCTCTGGCCATCTCTGCCTCTCTCAGAGGCATCACCTTCCTGGGTCACCCTCTCAAAGTTACTGTCCTTACTTTGCACTGCAGCTCCAATTCCAGCTCATACGAGCGCCCCCACTTCACTCCTTCCTCTGTAATGCCTTTATTCTCAACTGGATGGAAACCTCATAACTTGCAAGATGATCAGCATTTTATATTGAAATGTTAAACATGTTGAACCAGTTCAAAAGTAGGCATCTTTCCAGTGATGCAGCTTCAATTTTGAATGTTAATAAAAATTCCTAACATTGAACTCAATTTGGGAGTGGACAGCTCACAGGCTGGATGATGTGGGGTGCTGTCTTCCACTCCTGGTTCAAGCTCAGCTCAAGGCAGGAGCTGCTAAGAACTGTTGATGTACACCCTGTGCTTAGTGACTTGTTTGGATTTGAATTTAATGGCCATGTTTAATGTTCACCTCTGCCAGCCACACACTCTGTGTAATCTCCTTCCATACCAGCACCTTCCTTTGTGGTTGACATTGGATGCACTGCAGAGATGGGATTCCCTTCTCAAACCTTCATGGAGAACTGATAGGAGGTGGGAAGGGGAGGAAATTTGTCCTTCATATGGAAAAACAGATGGCATTTGTGCATGTCTGAATAGCTGTCCTTCTGTGGGGCACTGTCATCCTGCCCACACTGACATGCCAGAGCAGATGAATTACAGCTCCCCTTCTCCCTTACCCTTCTCCACTCTGCAAGGATGTTGTTCAGTCTGCCCTCATTTTGCATTTATTTTTCTCCAGTGGGCTTTAGAAAGAAATCTTGTGCTTAGTCCTGGCTCTGCATTTAATGCTGGATTACTTGTGGGTGAGTCATGGCAAGCTGGGTCACAGGGAATGACTTCTCTCATATTCTCTTCTGAGAAGGTCAGTGGTGACGTGCAAGGCTGGTACTGCCTAGCTCATAGCAATGCTCCTTTGCAGAAACAAAGCCTTTAGGATAGCAGCTGCAGGGTAAGGCATGCTACAGGTAGAGATAATATGCTGTCCAGCAGTCAAGTATCAGTCAAAAATATGAAAACCTTAGTGGTCCCACTGAACTTTTCACTTGGAGCATGAGATACCTCTGCCTTCTCCTGCCCCCCCTGTATTTGGGATATAGCTGTAATGGGCTCTTTGCTGAATTCTTTGAGGCCATGTTGGTCTGCAGGGCTGGCCCCAAGGAGATCTTCCTACTTAATGTGTTGCTGAGCTTACAGAATTACACCTCTTTGTGAGTTGGTTATTCAGAAAGACTCCTTTGGATGTTTGTCTGTGGGAGTGAGAGACAGCCTGCTGTCCTCATTTCCTTCTTGGCAGCTCCCTGCCCTTTGGAGAAGTGGTGGCTGAGGTAAGTGCAGTTGTGTGGAGAGCAATCAGTTGTTTGTTATGCATGTTTAATAAGCAGCTGGGGTGACAGCCAGGACACCTTGATAGCCACAAGTTCCTAAAGTGATCCAGTGTTGGACTCATGCTGAATTATTTGCAGATGAATGGAATGGTTTAACTTTCAGAGGGAGGTGATGCAGGTGGTCTTACTTCATGGCATTTCCACTTCTGGGTGTCTTTTTTTCAGACTTCCCTTCTTCATATTTCTTTCTTTCAGTTGCTACCCTTTTTCTGAAGAAAAGGGCTGCTGCTGCTGGTATTTTCTGTCAAATTTACTCTTGTCCCAGCTTCATATCTCTCCCTGCTAAGTGAGAGTTAATAATAACAGTCCTGGGGATTTCTCCAGTGGTCTCTTATCAGGCAGAGTTGCAGCTGTTGAAAAGGTTTTAAGCATCTCCTAAATCAGTTTCTCCCAGCCCTTGGCATTACCTCTAACTCAGATTTGGCTTTTTTATTGAGGATCATAATGGTTCTGGTGAAGATTTGTGTACATGACCTCGAGAACCTTGAGCTGCAGCAGTGCATTTGATGCAGCAGGAGGCTTTCCACAGGCTTTGGTGCACTTTGGCTCAGGATTGTTAAGAATAACAGGAAACACTGGAAAACACACCAAGGGTAAACAGAGCAGTTTAGCTACATTAATTGTCTAGAGGAGAAACTCCACTAATGACCCAAACAAACAAAGCAAGTGCATTCATTCAGCATTGCTGTGGGAAAACAGAGGGCTGATAATTGAGTTTAGCTTAAAAGAGTTACACAAGAAGTTGGCCAGCTCAGGCCCAGAGTGTAATTCTGGCATCCTAACCCACTTCTGATTGCTGCACTGGCTTCAGGGAGGCCAGAGCTCCCAGAGACTGCTTGCTATTTTTTATTCATAGCAGTGCTACTTCAGAGCCTTGCTCTCCAAAAAAACTGCATCAAAGAGATCTGTTGTTGCAGCCTCCCTGTGACTCCTGATCAGATTTGCCTTGCTGTGATTATGTTAACAGTCAGGACTCAAACTGGTCAGTCAGCTTGTTTCTGGCCTCACATATGATGAGCAGCAGTAAATGTGCTGCAGGACTCCTCCAGTGAGGCCGTGGTGTCTTTGACTGGTAAACAATGCATTATTTATATTAGGAAAGAAGCTGGAGTGTGAAACCAGGGACCCAGGGTGCTTACTCTGAGTAAACACTGAATGAAAGGAGTTGAAGAGCTGACAGTCTGAGCTGTCCTTGCTTGCCTTTGTGGAATCTCATTGTCTTCAGGAGGAGAATGTGATGAACTAAAAGGCTGAAGTTTGCTGTGGGGTTAGGATGGAGGAATGACTGTGGTAGTAACAGCACAAAGGGAAACTGAGTCCTGCTCATCTTTAATGGCTCTGCTGTCTTTGTAAAGGGTAACAGGCAGCATCTGTTTGTGGCTTCTGATAAAGTGGACATTTATGTCTCAGGGAGCTCACAGGGCAGTGGGTTTGTAGGGCAGTGCAGTGTCATTTGGACATTGCTACTTCTAATCTAAGAGCTTTTCTTATCTTTATGCAAGATCAGTTCATGTAAGAATAGAACTTCCCAAGGCAGAATATTTCAAAGGACTGATTACCTGCTTCTAATTCCATGTGAATTCTGAATAGCAGGTAAGATTAGATGGTCACAAATGAAATGTAAACTATTGATTCAGTTTGCAGTGGTGTTTAATACAAACACACACTGCTCTGTCCCATTTAATTCTGATAAAGGAGGGGGACTATTCATTAGTGAAAAGAATCAGCATGGCATTGCATTTACTATGTGTTTAGGAAAACCTGCTTCCTTTGATGTAGCTGGAGACCCTTGAACTTCAGAAAAGAATGTGTTAGCATGCTAGGGTATGCTTTAGTCCTTCAGGTCATTTAATCATTTTCTCAAGTGAGCCATTGTAAGGTAAAGTAGATGCTGAGAAAAGTTCTGCATTGCCAATTAAAACAGGCTCCAAAGGTGTTGCTGGTTTCATTCTACCAGAAACTCATCACTGAGAGGCCAGGAGGGGTTGCCTGTGTACCTTGAGGCCAGATCCCAAGCTAATATAAACTGGCAAAGCTCTTTTGCTTTATACCAATAAAGGTATTCCTTTCAGGCTCAATTCCTTTATGCTTATGACTTTTTAAAGAATTTCTGTTAAGGAAACAGGAATGATTCAGAAATATGTAGATTTCCACGCATGTAATAATTGAATGAATTTCAGAATAAGCCTGTAAATAACTTGAGGTGTGAGTTCTGATTCATTCTTTATAGAGAATACATTTTATCTGCCTCAAAACCCCCTGCAAGATAAAGCTGAGTAGACTAGTAGCTTCAGCATTTGTCCTAGGCATGACATCTTCCATGAGATCAGGTTTAAAATAAAGTTAAGGGCAGGGAATGTAAGTGCTACCCTTGTTTTTTGCCAACAAAATCTCACTTTCAACATATTTGACAAAAAATAATTTAAGCTAATCAGAAAACTAAATAATTTCTTAATTCACAACTCTAGACCAAACACTAGTCTTTTCTGGAAGGGATAAAATCAGGGATCCTAAAGCACTTGGAAAGTCAGGAGGATGATTTGTTTTCAGCCTTTTGAGGTGGAACAGCTGATGTGCTGACCAGGAGACCATTCAGGGGGCTGCCAGATCCCATCCCACAGAAACAGAGTAGAAACCCAGAAATGACCCAGCTTTGAGTCTCAGCACTGTGGCAGCCACAGGGCAGACAAGCTGCAAGAAACCTTGGAAACTTGCCTGGTCCCCCTTAGAAAAGTTAGCAGGATTGCTGCATGCCCACGGGCCTTCTAAACTGGTATTTGGGGCAAACTTTGTTCTGGAAGATTCCTGACAAGCTCCCATCCCTTGCTTCATGGTACTGAGCCCTTCCTTTCCTGACTTTTAGGAACACAATCTTTAGATTGGTTTATTTGCATTGCAGAAATACTGCTGGAGCTTTCATCCTAGCATGTGAGGAGTTCTCTCTGTGTGCAGAAACAACATGGCTAAAATATTTGGAGTGAAACCCAGGCTCCATTGAAGTCAATGGCAAAACTCCCATTCACTTCAGTGGAGCAGGAATTTCACTCTTTACTGTTTTGAAGTTAGAGTTACTAATAGACTGTTAGATTATTCCTGCATGCATCAAACAAAATGTGCTTGATGTTAACGTTTCTGCAGTGTTCAAAAACCACAAAGGTTGAAAAACAAGAATAAGTATGAACTTCTGAGTCTAGAAATTATATTAAATGTAGTTTTGCTAGAAATAATAATAATAGTGTCCCTGGAGATAAATCTAAAATAATAGACTCCACCATACAATCTTCACTATAAGCTAAAAATAGCAGAGATGGTGGTTTAATCTAAGCCATAATTATCAAAGTGCTGAAGTGGGTTTTGGTTCATTGCAACTAGAAATGGATGTCGTGTTTGGGCTCTGAACAGTCGAGTCCCAAGACTGGGGAGAAGCAAAGCCAAGAGCACAGTCAGAAAGCAAATAGGAGTCTCAGATTTGCATGGATTGAACAGTGCGTATTTAAAGGCACTGCTCCTGGCTTGCTCCAGCCAGTCAGCTGGAGACCCAGTGAGTTCTGTGTTTTCAGCCCCAAATTGGTGATGTTTTGCTAGAAAGTCACACTGGCCATAGAAGGCACCTTTCTTCTGGAAGTCATTTTCCATTTCACCTTGGAATTGAAGGAGGAATGTTACTGTTTCGAGGAGTTACTACTCTGTATGATACTGAAAAAGGGTTTTAATGTTCATTTTGAAGTAGCATGGAACATCCCTAACTCATTTTCACTGCCAGGCAGGTTGGTGTGATGGGCTGAGTGTAGGACTGAGTGTAGCAAGTGACCTTGGTCACACCATTTTTCCCTGTTCACAAAGTTTTACCTGCAGCAGAGGAGTCTCACCTTCCTGTAGTGGCAGCAGGGATTTATTCTGAACCTGGAGCTGCTGTAGCAGCCCAATGGTGAAAACTCCCCTAATGATAGAAGGGTCCTGAGGGAGAAGTTGGATGGAGGTTGAAGTAACACCTCTGTTTCTGAGTACTTTTGGAAATCCTCACTGAATGTGTTTGAATTCTTGCATGTATTTATACAACACAATCACACAATCTGCTGTTTGTTTAGATGGCTTGTTTCTCTGAGTGGGTCACATTCTGTCCCTGCTGAGATGGGCATGGGGCAGTCTTGGGGCTTTTTTGGACAGTGCTTGCAGACATGGGGCTTGGCTTTGCCTCAGGCTGCAGTCTGAGCACTGCTGTTGCAGATTCAGGCTAATTTAGGTTGGAAGGGCCACTGGAGATCATCTGATCCAACCCACCACTCAAAAAAGGATCAGCCTCAAAATTAAGTGATTGTGCAATACCACTCATTCAGAAAAATGTTTTTCCTAACAATATATTCCAAATTCACACTGATGCAAGAACAAAGTAAGCCCATCTCTAGATCATTCTCTCAGTGTAATTATAGGAATCCTATCCACTAGATTTGGGAAAGCAGTCCAAAGTTTTCAGTAAATATTCCAGCATATACCCTTCTCTGAACTACATCACTTCTCCAGGTTCACTTCTCATAAACCCTGGGAGGACAGTCCATACGAAGCTCATTTAAGTTTCAAACACACAAATACCAAGCACTTTGTGAAATTAAGGCAATGGATAAATTAAAGGAACCTCTAGTTCATTTATTTAACAGTACATGACTGTGTGTTGTGTGTACAGCCTGTTGTCCAGTTAATTGATGAGAGTGTCATTGCTAAGGGCAGTGGGAAATGAGAAACCCACATCATAACTTGATAGGTTTTTTCTCTTGTACTGTTCTCACCCAACAGCATGGGGATGAGCCACGACGATGATCATCAGCCCTGTGCTGGGAGGTCTCACATTATGTCTGGAGAATGGGTGAAGGGCAGGAACCCAAGTGACCTTTCCTGGTCTTCGTGCAGCCGAGACGACCTCGAAAACTTCCTAAAGTAAGGATTGTGCTGAGTGTCAGAAATCCTACCAGGCAAGAATCTGCTCTGTTGCTTTAAAGTGAAAGTGTTAACAATTTTCCTTTGAAAGAAGTGTGCATATGTCATTAGGATGTGCAAATTTGAATCTGTCTCCATTGCAATAGCCCCTTGAAACTGAGGATTGAAGAGAGGCAAAATAATTATGTGCAGTTGTCAATGTGCTGATAACATTTTTTAAAAAATCCCACATCACCTTCTTTTTACAGAAAATACGCTTTGATTTTGCAATGACAGAAATCTGTGTCTAGGTGGCCTGCAGAAACCTCTGCTTAAAGATGCTGCAGTTTTATGCTGTTGCTTTTACTGTCTTGTTATTAGATAGCTTTTATTTTATTGAAACTTGACTTTGCCTGGAGATAATTCTGAGTGTTTTCTCACTCCTCAGTGTGTGTTGGTCTAAAACTGTTCCCTATAAACTTCCTTCCCACTGCATCCATGTTTCAGCTCATCATATTCGATTGCTCATGAAGAATTTCTGTTCTGCTGCTTGTTAAGTCTCATATACTACAGGAAGCACTGGAATTGTCTGAACTATGCAGTTCTAATCTTAAACCTACTGTGCAGCTCTGACAAACAGTGCCTGGCACAGTGCTTTGTGTTAGGAGTAGTTTCAGCATGGAAAATCTCCCACTCTGGCAGGTTAGAGGTGGGAAAGAAAGAAAAATAATGAAAGTAAATGGGATATTTACTGACTCATTAAAGGAATGAATTGGAAAAAGGAGTTGCATCTGAACTCATCTGGTTGTGTCTGGCCCCTGATGTGACAGTGATATTCCAATTTGTAAACAATTGTTGTGAAGGCAAAGTGAAAAATCTCCACTTTATGCCTATGATGGATTAGAAAAAATGTCAGAATTCAGCTGGGGGGATTGAGGTGAGGCACGATGGAAAACTTTCTAGCTGTCATTTCAAGGCTAGTGAAGCTTTGGGCTGGATTGCCTAGGGGCCAATTTGAGTCTCTCAGATTTCTAGGAAGAGTTTAGACAAATGTTTAACCCAGAATGTTGTGGATGTCTGTCCTGCCTTGAGGCCATGGGTGCATTCCCAAGGCCCTTTCTACCCACGGTTCTCAATGATTTAGAAGAGTTCCAGTGAAAACCCAGTGCCTGACAGGGGGCTCTGTTCAGGAGAGGACAGATGTCCCAGTGCAGCTCAGAGTGCTTTCCCTGAAGGACATTTTCCTTGCTGCCCAGGTCCAAGGTGAGCGCGTGCCTGCTGGTGACAGACCCCCGGAGCCAGTACTCGGTCCGGCTCCCTCACAAGCTGCCGGGCATGCACTACAGCGCCGACGAGCAGTGCCAGATCCTTTTTGGCACCAACGCCACCTTCTGTAAGAACATGGAGGTAAGAGCTCCTGGGTTGTAGCTGGAAACAAGGTGGGAAGTGGGAATAAAGCTGCCAAGCCCCGGGGAAGGGAAAAGGAGTCTGTACTTGCCTCAGTTTCAGCTCTGCTGGGGGAAAGGGCCTTGAGCGCCATGTCCGCAGCTCCTGCTCAGGCCTCATCCTTCCCCCACACTGCCCGTGGCCATCTCCCAGAGCAGACTCACAAAAACTGCTGTTTGCACTCTGTTCCCTTTTGACATTGTTTTGCTGAAAGGCTCTGCAGAGATTGTTTTCCTGGAAGTTCAGCTGAGGTGAAAGTCTCTCCTCACAAGAGTGTTTGGCTACTTGCACAGAGTCAGCTTAGATGGCTGGCTGGTGTTTCACAGGCTTCACCTTCAGACCACTGCAGTGTTCTTAGGAGCTGACTCTGCTCTGTGCTGAGGAAATACTGATGTCTGATTGTTTCAGGAGGCTTTACAGAATTCTCTGCAGAATCTTGTGTGTTTTTTAAGCACCACAGTTATTCATCAGGATTTGGGTGTAGTGTGCTTGTATCATGGGGTTGGTTGGCAAAATGGAAACATTGATTGTTGCTGTCTCTAGAAGTAGGTTGTGTTTGAGATGAGGCTGTTGGACTCATCCTTTAGAGTTTAGACAGCCAGACTTTTCATAAGGTCTTACACATAATCAGATCTTTTAATTCTGAGCAGATCTTATCCCCTGCTTTAGATAGGGAGTGAGGTAGTGCCTGCTTCCAATGTGGCCTTGGAGATACCAAAGAAAAAAGTCATGGAGCTGTGTTGGGTCATCAGCACTAGCTGGCAGCATCCCCTTCTGACAGGTTTCTTGCTTTTACTAACTGGCCATTTGTATTTTTCAGTTGTCCCTCATTCCCATTCTGAGCAAGCTGGGGGTCTTAAATCAGTGTTAAGAAAGAATATAATAATCAGAGATAGCTGAGGTTTCTAAGTGCCAAATTACTAAAACTGTTGAACACATGCAAACCCTGGGAAAATGCTCTTAGTTTCACATTAGCTGTTTTATTTATTTTGGACTTGGAAACTAGCTAATATAAAACAATAGGAAAAGAATCTGGATAGGTTGTATTTCCCAGCTCCATCAAAAAAATGTAGACCACCAGGACTACTGTACTGGAAGCAAAGTTAGAATATAGGTCTGTGAAGAAAACCTCAGATCTACCCAGCATGACTCAAGTTCTTCCACTTGTGTGGGTGTCACCCAGCTGGATTGCTCTTGGAAGAGATTTTTGCTATTTCCCTTGTTGTGATAAAAAACCATTTTGTTTCTGGATATTCCAGTGCCTGATGAGAATGTCAGCCCGCTGGTTGGTGGTCAGCATTTCTCACACAGGAGTTGTGTGTCCACTCTGGAATTGCTTCAAGGACTTGTTTGCCAGAATAATGTGCCAAGAGCCACCCTGCTCTGTGAGATACAGCAGGTGTTTGTGTGTCCCAAGATTTTTTACCAGTCTTAACTATGTGGCACTTTAGAACACAATGAAAAATATGGTCTTTTTCTCCATCTCTCGTTTCCCTTAAAAAAGCAGCATACTTTGTGAGAGCATTGGTGCTTCCTAGTGAAAAGCCTGGTAGAAAACTTCAGCAGATTAAAACCAATTTGCAGTCCCTTCTTTAGGCTTGTTTCTGTTGCAGATGTGCATTAAGAATTAGCGTTCACCCTGTGAAGCTCGGGATCAGTTATGTCATATGCCATTAATTTAAGCAAATGTTTACATCCTGTTATGCTACTCTGATTTGGTGTTTGATGACAAGGAAAGGAAATTCTTTATAGGAAATGATCACTTTTGATTTTTAAACCTCTGAAATTTGTGTTCCTTTCACCTTTGTGTTCCTCAGGCCTCATCTGCAGAATACTTGTATCATAAGTCTCAAAGCTGTCTACAAAAATATGAACCAAAAAAAAAAAAATTGGCACTGGTCACTGGCATTAGCTGTAGAAATTATTGGCAAATACAGCTGTCTCCTCTTTTAGCCAATGGTAATGTGGTATTTTTAATTCAATAAAGTATTAAAAAAATCCAAATGTAAAAGCAATAAACATTGACAGTAAATATTTGTTACGAAAAGGAAATAAACTTCAGGAAATGAGCCTGCTCAATCTTTTTATGATTACATGTGTCTGCTGCCTATTTTCTTATATAATAAAAGAGTTACATTACAATATTTCTTTGGAGATAGTTGAGCTACATAATTATATCAGGCAAACTAGAGGCCCTATATTCAAAAATGCCTTGCAGTTTGGTTTAGAGCAAACTTCAGAGGTTAGATGGTTCCAAAATTTCTACATTTTTGAGAAACAGCAGAAAATTTCTGTGCAGTAAGCTCTCCTTTTTAACAGCATCAAAGCCCAATTTTTTTAAGGAATGTAATCTTTTCTTTCACGGAGAGTCAGGTCCCTCAATGCTTGGCAGTGGCTGGGCCTCGACACCAGTCCAACAAGATAGCTAATCCATGAATATTCACCCTTTTCTGAATATTTGAGATCGTATCCCCAAAATTATTCTTCCATTTTTGTATGCCTTAGAACAAAACTGTAGCTCTCAGGCTTATAAGTTTGCCAAACCAGCCATCCTGCAGCTATTCTGCTCCAAATGTACAGAACAGAAATTGAAACACATGAGGAAGTCTCAGCTTTACATACACCAAACCTCGACATTTCTTTCTCCTTTCCTTCGACATTTTATTATACTAAAAAATTGAATTTATGATAATCAGATGATCCATAGTCTGTTGTAATCTATGACCTCCAAGATGTATAATTTAGGATCTGGTTCTGTAGCCTCAGTGTTGGGTAAGATTTTCTAGTGCATGTCACCTCTTTAAGGAGCTTTTAGCCTGGATTCCTGTTAGGGCAGGGATCAAGTGTCCAAGACAAGGTTGGATGGGGCTTGGAGCACCCTGGGATAGTGGAGGGTGTCCCTGCCCATAGCAGGGGATTGGAACTGGATGAATTTTAAGGTCCCTTCCAACCCAAGCCATTCTGTGATTCAATGATTTCACATATATTAACGAATCTCTCAACACCTTTCAGCAGATCCCCCTTCAATCAAAGTTACAGAGTTTTCTCCTGGAATATGCAAAGGGATCAAAGTGCTTTCCCATGGTGATTTCTGTTCATCTTTCCCATTGCAAATTTCAGGCATTGTCTGATCCATGCAAGTACTTCTCTAGCAGGATGCACAAGTGTGCTATGCCATGCCAGGCATGCTGCCTGTCTCCAGCTGGGAAGCTCCACAGTGTTGGCAGAGCTTTGGCCCACCTAAGAGGCTACACAGTGGCCTTTATTTTGAGGGAGATGAGTTGCTTTTATCAGAAATTAAATAGATGACTGTGTCACTTCAAGCTTTGAGCAACATCATGATAATTGCAGGAAAAGCTGGACAGAAATGCACCTCTGACACTGAACAGGGTGTAATCAGTCCACCCCAAACACAGAGATCCTGGGGGGCTCTGGCTGCTGAGTGCTGATGTGAGTCCAGGGCTAGCATGGGAGCAGTTGTGCAAATTACAGGCAATTCAACCTGTCTGACCTCTGTCCTTCAGCTCCACACTGGGCTATGAATCAACTATTGTGAATTCATCTGACCCCTCCGAGAGAGGAAGCAGAGAGCTCCAACCCCAGCCAGGCGACAATGCCTCAAGAGCAGGAGTTAACCCTTTGCTCTCACTGTCTTTATTCCAAGAGGAATAGCACAGGTGGTTTCTGCTCAATCTCTCAGGGAGCAGAGATGGTGTTTCTCCCCCAGAAATTCATCAAGACACATTTGAAACCTTGCATGGAAACTTTCTGCGTGTTTAATCTTTATTTTGAGGCTGCAACGCCTACCAACAGAGGCTTTTGCACTGAAATCATATTTATGGAGAAAAAAAAAAAGTGATTTCTATCTCATGTATCCATTTGGCTTTTTGTTTTATAAGCATTTTGGCTTATTCATTATTAACACATTTTTGCAGGTTTTTACGTAACTGTTATCATCCAGCATTGTTCTGAGTCAAAACTAGGCTGAGGCTGGAGTGGCACTTGGAGGAGATTAGCTCTGCTACTGAGAGATTTTTTTTCTAACAAGGGACATTGTCAGCTCACATGTAGCTAGGAATGTGATTTTTGACATAGCACTGTTTTTAGAAATATTAAACCAGCTAGAATTGGCTCTGCTGTTTTTCTTAGGTTCGGGTTGTTTTTTAACAAATGTAGGTATTTTCCAATATCTACAAGCTACAGAACAAGAGGGCAAAGTTGATGGCAAGCCAAAGGAGACAAAGTAGATTTTTTGGCTAATATGGAGAAGGAGAGGAACCAAAAACAAAGTAAAGAAAAAACAGCAATTGTAATGATCACATGGATTTTCTGTACCCCTTCAGTTTGCATATTTGCTGGTGTGGTGAGTATAATTCAGCAATTGTAGGTCGCTCTGTGGTCTTGATCTTGCAAAGAGGCTGCTGGAGTGGCCTTTTGGGCTCTGTGCATGGGAATCAATGGGCCTCTGTTTGCCTTTGCTCTGCAGGGCCATTTGTGAGATGCAGACCATGATAGTGAGCCCTATTATTTAGTAACATATAGAGTATTTACAAGAACATGGTAATTAGATTGAAAACTGGTTTATCCTGAAAATAATAGGTTGCATTGTCATTTTCTGTACAGCCAGGGACTTTGTCTACATAGTAACACTAATAAATCTAGAAGAGGATGGGTTGGGTTTTTCTTGAGGCTTGCAAGATATAAGCCTGAATTAATTCTGAAATAAAATGAGCAGATTTTTGTTTTTTGAGAAGTAAAGGTAACAATTAACTTAATTGCCATTCTATAGTTTATAGTTTTCCTTGTGTAGGTTGTTAGAATTCAGACTGTCTGTTTCTGTGAAGCTGAATTGCCCTATTTCATTGCTTCTGTATATTGCAAAAATACTTTTTTCTCTTAATTTTTAGTGGAAATGCTTTTTGTTTAAGAGAGAGAAAGAACGAGAGAGAAGCAGAGTTCCTGCCTGGGCAGCACAGCCCAGTTTACAATTATTGGAATGCTTCAGAAATTTTTGTACGTGTTTCAGTTTGGAAGATGGTCAAAACACATTCTGGTGCAGTGGTTTAAAGAAAAACAAAAAGACAGAGGGGAACCAAAATAAAATTATAAAAATACAACGTGGAAATTTCAGAATATAAACATAATAAACTCTTAACAATAGTAGAGAGAGCCTATTAAGAATTAAACACTTGAGCTTGGCAGTTCTTAATTTCTTATTAAGACAAGGGGAGGGAGAAAGAATTAGTGTAGCCTTGTGATGTGGCATCTACAGCTAAAGTCTGAACTTCACAAAATTAGCCAGAATACGATTGAGTATCAGCCTGAAAATAGTGTATAGCAAACTTAAAGGGCATTCAGACTTCTCCCACTGGCCTGCTGGGAACTTCCCATCTGCAAAACACTTCAAGAGAAACTCCATAATTTTCACAACCACATCTGAATGGTGTGTGTACATATCTATATTTATTTTGCTGTCCCTTGCTTCTCTTTTCCCATGGCTAAGAAACAAAATCCATTATTTCATTCTTTTGATTTTCCTATTTTTCTTTTTTAACGGACAACTCTGCCTGTTATTAGAAAAAAATCAATGTTTTTATATCCAACAGTCAGGTGTTAAGGCCTGAGGAGTTGACTGGGAGCTGTTGAGTGAACATTACTCTTAAGAACATCTTTTTTAGACATTGGTAATAAGTCACAGTGCAAATTTCCAATCATTTAATTCCAAGACTGTTCCAGTGCTTTATTCCATGTGTTTCTACTTCCAGGTTTGACCATCTAAAGACACTTCTATGATTTTTCCAGCTGACGTGACACATTAGTGTTGTGTTCTGTCATTTAAGATGCTAAAACCTGGGCTCAGTAAAGCTGAAGAGTTCACACAGTGAGAGTTCTGTGTTGGTAGGAAAGTGCATAAAGCTTGTCCTTCTTTCCTTGGATTTTTCCATGTCTCTGAATCCCTGGAGCAGGTGACATGAGTGCCCTAAAGGCACTGGAAAGATTTGTATTCAGCATCATGTTTTGCCATAAAAGTAGCTTGTGGCCTTATGAATGCTCTCTTTCCAGTCTCTTTCTTTTGACTATTAATTCAATTCCAGGTATTTGAAAAAATTAAATAATGATGCTTTGCAAAGAAATGTTTCAGACTGTGAAGGTTTTTAGCTTTCCTTGAGAGCACCAGAGACAGCTGAAACTAGAGACAGTGTTTTCCTGTTTCATTGTTTGCTTCCCAGTGTATAGTTAAAAAAAAAAAACAAAAAACCAAAACTACCAAAAAGTGTTGTTTTCCTTTGTGCCTTCCTTGCAGTCTGGGAGTCTTCCACTGCTTGTCTGGCATGATCTTGGAATATCAGCTTTAGACACAGGTCAGCAGTTTGGCCACTGAGACATGGATCCGAGTTTCACAATTATCTTGTCTGGGTCAACATGTGGCTCCTTTCCAAAAGTGCCTTCCAGTTTTGCAGTATTTGAGTTTGGAACACTTCTCATCTCATTTTCAGCAGCAAGAAGCTCCATTGAGATTGCTGTGGGTTGTTTATGCACCCAAAATTAAACACAGCGATTGTGTAGAAATTGGGGGCATTGTTTTTCTCACCTTGTGTAAAGAATTCCTGCTCAGAAGTGTCCTGTGAGGCTTTGAGAATGTTTGCATTGTGCTTTGAACAGGAAAGCAAGAGTAAATTGTGTGTTTATTGTACCTAATAGGTGTTAATTATGATCCCATTCATAAGCATATTTTCCCTCCTGGTTAGCAATATGCTGAGCCAAAACCTTGGCAAAATAAGAGTTCTGGTACTTCATTGAAAGTCAACCTACTTAGAAGCAAACCTGTATATTATGAGGTCTTTTGCTACCCTCCCTTAAGGTTATTTACTCTTCCTGAGTTCTTATTCGCAGTCCCCTCATTTTGACAGAAAAATTGGTTTAATTCTGCTGCTAGAAAGAAGAGGTTCCTCTTTCCAGTGGTAGCAGAAACAAATTCATCTCCAGGAGAAATAAGTGTTTCTTTACTTGGATGTAGACAAGGTGAAGAAGTGAATGTGTAGAGAATTAAAAAGCTTCTGTAGAGTTGTTCCATGTGGGAAGGACATCTTTATTCATTGGATTCTCTTTATGCATTGGAGGTTTGGAAGTTCCCCTTGCAGGTAATAATCTGAGGGTTTGAGGTTGGAAAGTCTTGTGAGCCCACATGAGGTCATGGGGCAGGATCACATGGATTTTAGCAGCAGTGGTGATACAATAGCTACCCCAGAAAGAGCTCCAGAGTTGCTGCCTGTGGACAGGGAGCTGGCTGCATGAACTCTGCCTTCTCCTCATTCCCAGCTGCAGCACTGAGCTGAGTAACCTACAATAGATCCCTTTGCTGAGCTGTGCCTGGGCGCTGCACGCTGTGAGTCCTCGTGGGGATGGAGTCCCAGGGAAGGGAAACCATCCTGGAAAAGTGGAGAAAGGTGGGAAGGGGCAGAGCCAGAGCCTGGCTTTAGCTGGAGCAGGCAGTGACACAGGAGCCTGTGGCTGTGACACTGAGCAGAGAGCTCTGAGCAGCTCTGCTTCAGCTCATCTCCCAGCAGACTTTCAGCAAGACATTTAATCCCTTTCTGTTCCTCATCTTTCCACCTAGAATGGAGTGATAAAACTTCCTTTATCCCCAAGCTCCCAGGAGTCTGTTTAGATGGCGAGATCTTTGAGGCAGAGAACACACCTGGCACAGGGGCCCCTTTGTCAGATAGGTGCCATTATAATCCCTGTAATCGGAAGCGCCGCTCACCTGCCGAGCACATCTCTCCCAGCTTGGGAGTTTCCAGATCGTGACCTCTCCCAGGACTGCTTCCTAACAGCTGTGCAGACAAACTGCCCTGTCTCCCAGGAGTTTCTGACAGTCTGAAATTTGCACCTTTATAACTATTTCATTTTATTTCAGTTTCTAAATTTTAGTTGGTTTTTTTTTTTTTTTAATTGCTGTATAAATTCCCCAAGGGTTCAGCTGAAAAAGTATTTATTTTTTTAAATTTCTTTTTTAAAAGTAATTTAATTTTTATTGAAACACTACTTCTCAACAGCCATCTCGCTGTTTAAAATTTTATTTTGCTCTTGGAAATATTTCAAACTGGGAGCTGATCCAAAGATGACCTTTCCCCACAGACAGTTTCAACAAATCAATATTTTTCCAGTGCGAAATATCTATCATTGGAAAATCCTCCCTGGCACTTTTTGAACGCTGTAGGGAATGCTTTGCAGGCAGGGACCTGCCATCTGAAAGCTGGTTGCTGAATGCAGAATTAGCCCTAATACAGTTCTTTTGATGCCTTCTTCTGTATCAGTATAAGCTCTGAGCTGCCACTCACATACAACAACTTCCTTTCAAGTCCTGCCATTTCTCACTTGGATATTTCCCCACAAAGCTGCTTGTTTAACCATTACAGTCACTGCCACTGCTTTGCTGTTTAATGGGGAGTTTTGTTTGGGTTCCTATTGTAGCTGAGGAGGATACATGATCTCTTTTGAAAAGAGCTGTTAACATGATAAAACATCTTAGGGACATGCAATCCCAAAGCTGATGGTTTCATCTTTGCTGGGGTATCTGAACACTATTAAATGCAGGGGACTGGGCTAACGAGGGCCTGGGCTTTGTAGTGGTGTGGCACCAGAACAGAGCTCAGCACAGTTACCAGATTTTTCTGTAACTGTTTCCTGAAATATGCTTTGCATTTAGGATTCTGAATCAAACACAGGGGTGCTATAAAAATCCAATGTTTTCCATACCTCAAAGATGGGAGATTTCAGAAAGGTTGGTGTTACTGAGAGAGGTATTTCGTTTATTTATCTCCCTGCAACTATGTGTGTGTATACATGTATATATGAGCTTAAACACACACATATATACACATACACCACACCCACCTGTATGTGAATATTTACACCCTCTGTATCCCTTCTCTGGGCTGTTTTGCAGGTGCAAACACATATATTTGAGGTGATCTCTGCCCATTGCTTTCCCATGCCATGTCTCATACTTCAGTGTGTGTCCTGGCTTTATCACCTTCCATGTTGTTGTGGGCTATGGAGGGATTCTGGTTGCCAGCCAAAACTGTACAAAAAGCTTTTTCATTTTTATGGCTTTGTTTCTACCACCACCCACTCTGTCTTCCCAGTTTTACATCAAAGAGCAGAAATTAACCCTAATTTACGTGCAGTTTATGATCCAGGGACCTGAAGCTGAAGCTGAACAAACACTGGTCTTGCATAAAGCAGATATTTAGCAATGGTTCTCCTGCGTGTCAAGAACAACATCTTTAGGGATGCAGTGAATTCCATCACATCTTCAGCCAGGATATTCCTCTGACAGGAAGCACAAGCAGAGAGTTTCTTTCTGGGGGCAAAATTTCTGTCTGGGTCATTCAAGAGGTCTGGCTGAAGTGTTTCTCCTCACACTCTGCTCTGAAGCTTTGTGGTTATATGCAAGAGAGGGGCTAAAGACTGGAAAAGTGGAAATACTTGCTGTTTGCATCTTTCATTTCCAAAGCTTCCCTTCATTTTATGGATCAATGTTGTCCTCAGCTACAGTTTGGAAGGAGGTTTTGCTGGTAGTGCTTTCACACTGTGTTTATTACCTAGATTTGTGCTCTTTCTGTAATACTTATGGATGGTTAATTGATGTACTTTTTGATTTTAGTCCTCTCCAGAAGGCAGGGGGTTGAGAATCTGGGAGTTATGGGGTGGAATAATGAATTTCTCAGCAAGCTCTGAAATCTCTGCCTTGTCAATGCTTCTGCCTCACTATACCTATCAGTAAAAACTGTGTGATATCCTCATGGCTAATTGGTGCTTAAGTGCTTTCAGAGCTGTGGGTAAACCACTAATTAGTCACAGTCATTTAGTCAAAATTACTAAAGACTGATATTTTTCCATATGCTCTATTTCTTCAGAGAAAATATCTTGAAAATTCATTGATTTAGGTTTCCCTGGAGTATTTGCTGTTGTTTGTTTGTTTGACAATGACTTTCTGCATTGTGGTTAATACAGATGCTGAAATGGTGCTGTCTGCTTCCAGTTTTTGTGAATGTTCTTTGGGTTGAAATAGGGCAAAGTCCTCTTTCCAGAGAGAAATGTGGAAATGGAGCAGGATGCAGATACTGCTGTGATAACTATTTTGTTTCAGTATGTTCTACATCATCGCTGGGACTGGGATTTATCTCATCTGCACCCTCTCTTGTACAGATCTATTTTATAGAGACATGATCTGTTTTATAGAGACATACCAACATGCCTGTACACAAAACACACATGCACCCACAGTCTCTTACATTACATTGGGGAAGAAGCATGAGGCTGGAGCATGTTGACTCAACTATTTAATGAGGTGCAATAAATCTTGACAAGACCAGCTGGCACAAGAGCCAGGTTTCTCATCTTTTTACCATTACATTGAAATGTGAACAATAGCGGAAAAAAATGTAACTCTTCTTTGTTGTTCTTTTGGTACTCAGCTATATAGCACTGTATTGAAATCATCCACTTCCATGGAATGCAAAGCATAGTGGATGTTGTGAAAATGTTACTGGTGCAAGGGTCCCTTTTCCTGGTGCCTTTTCTTAAATTCTGAAAATGTTTTGATCTGGCAGATCACAGTTGTGGTCAGCATTGGTATCCCTGCAGCACACACTGGCTGAGCAGAGCAGGAATGATCCCCAGAATATTCCCAGTCTTTGACCCTGCTTGTCACCAAGTTCCTCCTTTGCTGCACAGCATACCAGGATATCCTTCCCTCTTTCTCATTCCACCTTCTCCCCAGAGGCATTGCTGGCTGATTATTGCTACCACCAGCTGCAGTTACTTGAGTATCTTTTTTTAAAAATAGGAGTAATTAAGCATCTTGGACATCTAAGCATTTGGCATGGTTCCAAAGCACCCAGCGTGGCCTCCCATATAGGATTCCTTTTTAATGGACCAGATTTATTCTTGTGAAAAGAAATCTGTTTAAATAGCACACTTTTTGTTTGGGGTAGGTTTTGTGCCTGTCAGTGGCATCCATCAATCTCTTTCATGTTTCCAGCCTCACCACTTAATGCCAATCAACCCTTAAAAAATAATTGCTCCCAAACCAACTGGATGCCTCTGGATTCACTTGAGAAAGACTGCGTGAGCTTTGAAGTATATCCCATAATGATGGCTGGCATCTCCAAAAGTAATAACTGCACCTCCTTGCTTTGTGATTGCAGCATTTGATGTGTGCTGGGCTCTGGTGCCTGGTGGAAGGAGACACATCCTGTAAAACAAAGTTGGACCCCCCTCTGGATGGCACCGAATGTGGCGCAGACAAGGTAATCAGAATGCTCAGCAGCAGGCACCTTTTGTTTCCCAGCATTGGGAATAATGTTTCCAAGCTGTTCAGTATTTGCCATAAACCCAGAGCTGGTCGTGATCTGGGTTGTATTTGAGGTAAAGAGTGTACAGAGCATTTAGCCTGACATTTGGGGAGTGGTGAAAGATGGGGAAAGAAAAAAAGGTTACTTAAAATCTTTATAATTTCTATAAGTAGCTCAAATTCAGTGATGTTCTGTTCTTTTTGACGTATAATTTGTTGTGTTTTTATTTTTATATGTGTTCTTTGGAACTTGCCTCGTTTGGTAACTCTCAACCCCCTACTTACTGGTTTTTTACTCTAATTTTTTTTTTTTTTTTTTTGTCTATGGTATAGTTGGGGAGGTAAGAAAGGGTAAGATTAAAAAGCCTGGTTGCTGAGATCAAGGATTGGAACCTTTGCTTGCAAATAAAGTTAAACAATGACAAGAAAAACTAGTCCTGGAAACCATGACAAGGAAACAGAAAAGGAAGGGTTTTAGGCCCATGTTTTTCTAACTGGAGGAGTCCTGGTGACTCTTTCATAAGATTTCTTAGCAATGCTCACTGTCTCACATCCTGGACAGGCCAAGTTTGCTGCTTGGTCAGGAGCCAGCACAACCTATTAGAATCAGAGGGGTTTGGGGCTTCAGCCAAGTTAGGTCCAAAATACTTCAATCATTTTGCACATACTGGGAACAGTGCTGATGAAGGCATTGCTTTGGGGCATAATTTCTTGGACTCCATTTCTGTGAATCGTGGGGCTTTAAGTCTTAGTACTTAGATAATTATCTGCTTTATAAAGTAAGGGGCTCAGTTCTGTAATAGTTTTTTTAATGACAGAACTCCCTTCAGGGGCTTGTTGAGAGTGACACTTAAATTTCTACGTTTCACCTCCTCCCATCCTCCTTCTCCCACTGCCATCTCACCAAAACCTCGAGTCCCTAGAAATTTAAACATGGACTCGTTGCAATCCCTCAGACATCCTTTAAAGTCCACCTGTGCAGGGTCAGGCCTTCTTCCCAGGCTGTGCTAACCTGATTGCCTTGCAGTGGTGCCGAGCTGGGGAGTGTGTCAGTAAAACCCCCATCCCTGAGCACGTGGACGGGGACTGGAGCGTGTGGAGCCAGTGGAGCATGTGCAGCCGGACGTGCGGGACAGGGGTGCGCTTCAGGCAGCGGAAATGTGACAACCCCCCGTAAGTCCTCACACCATCCTGCCTCCTTCTGCCATGCTGGAAACCTTCTCCCTCTTGGGCAACCCTTGCTGAGAGAGCACAGGGGAGAAATGGGCAGCAGAGCTGTGCAGATGCCCTGAGAAATTTCATTCACAGCAGGTCAGAATGCTGGAGCGACTTGAAGTAGGTTCTGTGGAAGTGGCTTGAAGGGTCACCTCGGAAGTTTCCCATTGCAGTGATTCAAAATAGATACAGTTGAATTAGATACATGTAGTTTGGCAGAAAAACTGATGCTGTGTTTCCCCTCCAGCACTACAGTGAATGAGGAGGGGCTGATCTAGATCTACAGTCCAACGTAAGCCAATGTACCTTTGAGACCAGTTTTGCAGGGAGTGTTTGCTCTGGGTTTGGGGAGCAGTGCAGTGGCTGACAATGACCAGAGTGTCCCAGAGCTGTGTTGGCAAAGCCCCTTGAGCTGCTCTATAGGTCAGGATGTGCTGCATAAGAACAGGAGAGTTCTCATGCATGCAGAGAGCCCTGGGTGCAGTTTAGCTTCTGCACAATGACTGCAAACAAGCTGATGCTCTCTGCATGGGCTTGGATTTTTTCTGATTCAGGACGAAGTGTAGATGTTGTCCTTCATCTCTTAGGTCAGTTGAGGCCCATCTGGAAGTCTCTTCATTATTTTGGAGTCCTGAAGAGGTTACAATGGTGCCATTTAACTAGCCACCCCAGTTTTGTTTATTATAACTCCACAGCCTTGGGAGCAGCTCTCAAAGTGGGGTGTCTCTGACTTTATTCAAATTTTCTTCTACACACAAAGTACCCAAAGGTTTTCTTTTTAAATTGGGGCTGAAATTCTGCATAGCAACACAATCACTTTGAAGACATGCCTAGATGATGGATAGTCTCACAATTGCTGCTGTTGACCTGTAATCATGTGAAAAGGATATTTTTGTTTATTTCTCTCCTTATCTGTGCTGCAGTTGCATGTCTGTAATATCCAGGTTTGATTTTTAGCAGCTCATTTTCCTGAAAAGGGGACTGAGCTGGTTTCTTTGCTGTCAGCTACAGTGCTGACCAAACCTAAATCCATTCATCATCGTTCCTTAAATTACAGGAAATGCTCCTTCCAACACTGCACACTAATTTTAAAATTCTCTTGCTCATATACATTCTTGGCTGGAGATACACACGTGATCTTCTTTTGCTTCAAATTCCTGGCCTCAGCCCACTTCTGCAGCTGGTTTATTCACTGTCCAAAAATATTGGCTAAGGGATTTATCTTTTATTTTGTATATATTTGGTCTTGGGATTTTTTTTTTTTACAGGAATTTCTACTCCTGCCAGCTGACTCTTGAGCCTGTGGAACTAGCAGTATTTTTAAACCAGTTGCTTCACTGTTTTATTTGGTTTTTCCTCTTTATAATTTCTTTGAGCATGTCTTTGAGGCATGCACTGTCTCCCCATGGTTGTAGGGAATGGGTCATAAGCCAGTTTGCACGTGCAGACTTTTGAGTTGTTCTGCCTGGTGCTCTTGTCTAGGCTTTGGGTTGTTGTTGTACAGTTGGACTGAAGAGAAAACCACTGGCTTAAACAGAGCATCCCTTCTCCAGTCCCCTCTTGTTGTGTAAAAGGGTCACAGCAGCGTGAATGGGCTTTGATTTCTTCAGTTCCATTAGTGAGTGGATTCTCTTGGCATAAATACAGTGAAAGGTGGCTGTGGAGTTGCATACCAGGAGATCTCACACAGTCACTGTTTAAAAAACAAATGTGTGGAATGGCATGGATTTCATGGATGGAGGTTATGTGCAGCACAGGTTTGTTTCTGGGTACCCTGCCTACAGTGCAGGTTAGAGCTGCCTCTGTGGTATTTTAATAGCAAGGAGGACACGTGCTGAAGAGATGTTTGCTGTGTCTCCATCCTCAGGAGTGTCTGAGGCAAAGCAAGGGTGGGAGGGGGAAGATGGAACATTCTGGGTGTTTGGTGCTGACCCTGGTTCTGTTCCCCACTGCAGCCCGGGCCCGGGTGGGAAGAACTGCCGGGGGGCCAGCGTGGAGCACACGGTGTGTGAGAACCTGCCCTGCCCCAAAGGGGTGCCCAGCTTCAGGGACCAGCAGTGCCAAGCCCACGACAGGTACACCAACAAGAAGAAAAGCCTCCTGACAGCTGTCATTGTGGATGGTGAGTTTGTTCATCTCCCTCTGTAATTCCTCACTGTTCTTTCACTGCAGTTTCTCATCTGCAGGGCTCCCATTGTTGCTGAGAAGGCTGCAATAGGCCCCCTTTAGCTACAGCTGTAAGACTAATTACAATTAATTGTTCTTGGTGCTGCCCTGCTGTTCCTTTAGCCTTCCTAATAGAACATGCAGAGTTGTCAATGCTTTACTCATCTTTTTGAAATGCTGGGAGAGAAGTGCCTTAATTTGATTCCCAGTCTGAAGTTGGGAATTTCAGACTGGGAATCAGAGAGTTGGGAATTTAAGCATTAGAAAGTTCCAGTTAGTTTGGAACTGAAAAAAAAGGTGGATTTCCTGTGACTTTTTTACATTTATGTCACTTTGGGGCATCTCAGCATGGTTGTCTATCTCACCTGCAGTCCTTTAATGCTTCCTCTGTTGGTTCGTGCTGTTCATCTGCTATTCAGCCAGATGTGGGGATATGAAGCGGTCTGGTGAGCTTGTTCTTCTAAAATCACTGGCTGTAGCCTTAATTCTGTGAGACACAATGCCTTGATCATTTTTATCAGACTGCTGAATGTTCCCTGTAACAAATATCTTCCCTTTACAAACAGATAGACAAAAGTGTATTGACTAATTGTTTTCTGTGCTGTTAACACCCAATCTCGTCAATGTAACCCATTAATAGTGATATTTCAAAGTGAGGAAATGACAGGCCTAAACTGAAAGCCTCATGTTCCTTCAAAGATGAGATATCCAAATCCATTCATGTAGAGAATACATCACCATTTCCCCAAAAACTTGTTGCAAAGGTCAGTTGTGTTTCTTTTCCCAGATAAGCCATGCGAGCTCTTCTGCTCCCCACTGGGCAAGGATTCCCCCGTGCTGGTGACAGACAGAGTCCTGGATGGAACTCCCTGTGGGCCTTATGAGACAGACCTCTGTGTACATGGCAAGTGCCAGGTGGAGTAACTTTCTCTTGTTCTGTTTCTAGTGTTAGGTTCAGTCTGGGGCAGCTCTGTGTGGGTGGCTGGGAGGCTGTCCTTGACAGGAGGGGACAACCTTGCTTTATAAGGCCCACTACAAGTGCTCCATGGCCCTGTGTTTTGGTCTGAGAACTGTGCTGAATGCCCAAGGTATAATATTATTCTTGAACAGCTGGGAATGCTCAAAAATCACATTTGCTTGTGTGCAAGACTTGGGTGGTGAGGGACTTCTGTGAGGGGAGCAGATTGGAGGGGAAGTCTGGCCTGCTTAACTGCTCTTTTTTGACTATTAGAGAAATCAGTGATAAAAGCACTGAAGCTGCAAATCAGATTACAAATTGTCACTAGCGTGTTACAAGCAGTATCTTGCCAGAATCATGATGCTTTTTAGATCCACCTGGTTCCTTCTTAGAAATACTGAGGAAGCTTTTCAGTACCAGTTGCTTCTTGACTCCTACAGCTACATAAGCCAGAGTCTTCAGATTGAATTTCCTTTTCCTTGGAGTGATGTCCTATAATGATTGCAATGATTATTTCTCTCTAATAAAATTACACACAGACCCAAAATGAGGTGTGGGAGATCTCTGTAATAAAACTTCTTGGTTTGCTGAGAGAGTTTGTAACACATTGAATGCTAAGGAGGGAAGCTCTTAGCACTGATGCTTCAGGATCCTCAAAAATGTAATGGAGTTGTGTAGACCCATATAAGATGGAGATTTAATGTGTGGACAAGGGAAGGGAGATGAAAAAATGTGTACTTAAAGATCATAAAAGATTGGAAGTTGTTTGGAGTGAGTGCTCCTGGTGATGCATTCAGGTAATTTGTCAACAATTTGACAGGGCACAGCCTTGATGAGTTTCCTCTCTCCTGATCATGGAGCCTGTGTTCAAAGTGTACTGCACACACCTCAGTGGTGGGAAAGACAGTTCACTTGGCTACAGCAGCCTTGCCAGGGCTGAATTCTTCCTGGCAGTTCTTCCCTTTAAGTTTCTCCTCATCTAGATTTGTATCATGTGGTAGGACTTGCTCTTTCTGGTATTAACCAGCCCTGGTATCCACCAGAACAGCTTTTTAGCATCACCCTTTATTTCCACTAACTTCACTGCTTTGTCCTGGCAAACCAGAAAAGTTAGTGGAAGTAAATCAAAATTTGGCATTATTTCTGATTTCTGTGAGTGGTTAAGAAATGCCAATTTTTATTGCTTTGAGCTTTCCAGGCAGGGAGATGAATGAACACAATACTCACATTGGTGTGAGAGAGGCTTTGGGGATGGAAAGCAGTTTTACTAATAGCAATGCAAAGAGAGAAGTGAAAAATCTTGGGATTGAATTTTGCACTGCTGCAGGAGACACTTCCCACTGTTTCTTGACAAATGATGCTGAAGAGGCAGTTTTAATTCACTCTTTCTAATTTATTCCAATAAAGAATATGAACAGCAACAGTCTGGGGAGCCAGGGCAAGTTTGATTCTTTATAATACAAAGTGCTTTGCACATAGTGCCAGGTTCATGGTGCATCCCAAGTTACTTCATTTTCCCCTGTTTTTGGCTATAGCTAAAAAAAGCTAAAAAACCTCTCATTAATAAACTTTTATAGTCAGGCCAGCTGTGCACCTCCAGCTGTGTGCCATTGACCATTACTCTGGGCTGGCCAGTTTTATTGCTCCAAACCTTCAGAACTGTCACAAATGGTAAATCAGACATCATGGCAAGGCACGTTTTTTTCATCCAGGGAGGATCAGTAGCCAGCTCCCTCCAAATGAATTCCTTTATGAGCACAGAGCACTGGAGGTACATCACGAAAAGCAGATTGCACTCAGAGTCGGGGGCAACTGCCTTTAACTGTGCAGAGAGGTGATGACAGCTGCAGAACATTCAGTCCATTTGCATCTGGCTGAGAAAAAATGTGAAATGATCAGTTCAAGCCGAGCAGATTTGAAAGCCCTGTGAACTCATTTATAATACTCCTCTGCCATATATGCAGCGCAGTGCTGAAAATTGCCATATGTGCCTATGCACCCCATTTGCCACAGATATTTGTCTTGCTAGCTGCCTATTAAACCAATTTAATTGCCATATTCATTTAATTACTCCTCTCCTTGTTTCTTTACCCACTGTAGACATAGCCTGGCAATAAGCATTGCAGGGGGCCTAGAGAAAAGAATAAGTGCTGAAATCAGAGGGTGGTATTACTGTTATTTATTTTCTTATGTAATCCTTCTAGTTAGAGGCTCTCAAAGGCAGGAATGACACATTGTCAGTGCAACAGACAAATTAGCAGTAACCATTGCCTGTGAACATCTAGCCCAGGAAATGTAATAGATCTTCTCCCTTCATTAGTTGCTCCTAAATGCAGCTCATGACTGTTCTTGGATGATGAATGAATGTAGATGAACATGACAGAGAAAAAACTGTTGCAAGGGAAGGAGGGTTTTGAGAAGGAAAGCAGGAACAGATTCTCTGAAGCCTCAAAATGCCCCAAATGCATTTGAGCACTAAGGGAATTTTCCTTCAGTTGTACTTTGTGAAGTTTCTACAGTTTCACTTTAAAGCTGAACTCCAATCTAAAAGGTGTTAATGAAGCCTTTGGTGTCAGCCTCACTATCCCTGAAACAAAATCATCAAAAGCAGCAGCATCTCTGTATTTATCCCTTACACCTGAAGGCAACTGGAGTGAGTAAACTTGGTTATTACTTTGATCATGCACAGAAGCACCAAAGAGCAAAGACAGCCCTAAATTTAACATAGGGGTTCCTAAATCACCTAGACTTTTTCTAGTCCTACTCCTTGTTTTTGAGATGAATCATAAGGTCTTAATTCAATTTTGTCCTTGTTTGAGTTGCTTTTGTGGCTGAATATTTAAAATGCACCATTTCTTGCCATCCTCTGAGCAAACTGGATCCCCTCTTCAAAGCGTATGTTGGTCTTTGACTTTTTTCCCTCAAAATGCACATGGTCTTCTAGCAAGGAGAATTTATTTTCTCCAGAGATTTTTCAGAGACAGAAAATATGTAGCAGTCTGGAGAACAAGAGCAGCCTGATCTCTTGGAGGAGGAGGAGGGTGAGTGCTCATTTAGGCTTTGCAGCAGTTTGCTTTCCCTGTGATGGACACTGCAGCCATGGAGAAGGTGGAGTAGGGCACTGCAACCTGCACCTCACACTGGGTTCATCTTCTCCTATTTCTCTTCAAGTGACAAATGGCTTTCAGGGAGAGGATTCCCTGAGGGTTTTGTTCTTCCCTGGGCCTGTGGGGAGTGTGTTTGATGAGAGAACACTCGTGAGAGCAGGGCATTTTCTAACCCCGTACAGTGCTTTGCTCTGTGCTGCTGAGGTTAATTCAAAACTGCTGGCAGAAGTGGAACTAAGAAAAGTGTCAGATGTCACAGAGCAGAGGGGTGAGGAGAAGACAAGCTGCTCAGCTGACTGTTATGATGCACATGACCTTGTGCTGGCTTTTCTCAGAGGAGGATTAGTCTGAGCCTCATGACAGCATGAGAACTTTCCAGTGGGGACTACAGATTGTGCTTTGGGATGTAATTTAAGGTCTCTGTGAAAAGAGAGACCTCCTGTATAGCTGAACTGGCTGGAGATCAAGGGCAGTCTTTTCTGTGATTTAACAATTTAAGAGGTGAAGATGTTTTGGCTCCGTCTGCAGTTTTCTCATGAATGTTTTGTCATACCACACCTCCTTTCAACTGGCTGGTGAATCCACATTATGTTTAATGATAATAAACCACATATTAGGCTTTCCTGGCACAACAAAATTGTTACAGAGATACTTTTTTTCTGAAAGTGATTGTCACACTCCATGAAAGTGGAGCACAAATTGGAAAATGGACAGGTTTTCAAAAATAGCTTCTGCAAACTGGACAGGCAGAGTGTCAGGAGGGTGACAGAGGAGAAACTGAAGTTGTCTACTGGACCTGCTGCTGGCAAACGGTTTTTTATATACTTAGTACCCACTTTTTGCATTTGATTGATGCCTGCAGTTCTGGCTTTGTCTCCTCACTTGAGTATTTTCCATGTATTATTCATATTCCTGCATTACAAACTGTGGTACAAGATGTTCCAGACTGGGTAGCTTGTCTCCATACAACAACTTGGCTTAGCACTGACTTTGATAAATTATTTAGTGCATGTGCACAAAATCCAGAAGGATTATCTGAACTACAGAAACCTGTTGTATAATTGCCTTTTTGTTTTTTTCCATGTCTGGATCTGTAGCAATGTAATCTGAGGTTAAAAGGAGTATCAGGGATCTTGGTAAAACAGAGTGAGTGACAAAACCAAGTTTTGTCGATATCCTACTAGTTTGTGGTGTACTTTGCAGTGGGGTATGAAAAAAAAAACATGCTATTTCCCCCAGTTTTTCTTCCATGCTATCCCATGGAAAGCATATGATAGAACAGAAGCAAAGGAGTTCCTGGGATGGGCAAGAGCTTTGTATTATTTGCATGTTCTCTAATGAACACAGAGGTTTTGACACATTGCATTCAATAGCTATATGTGAAAAATAAAGAATTATTGTGTCTAATACCTCCATGAGCTGCTGAGGGATCTAAGCACAAAGTCAATGGCAGGTGACATTGCAGATCTAATGCAGATGAAATAATGTTAATTTAAAAGAGGAGGTTTCTAACTCCTAATTCAGCCGAGCTCTTCTGATTCAGACAAATCTGAAGGCTTGGAAAATGACAGGAGGGTATTTGCTGAACTAACTCCTGTGTGGACTCCAATACTTAGCACAAAATTTGTTGTGGAACAGAAATTGCAGTAACTCAGAGATGAACTGCTTGGTTAGGGACCCAGACTCAGTTCACCCAGCCCTGACAGCCACCCACAACCCTCCACAGGGGCAGACGTGTTTTAAAATAAGAGTTCTCTTTCCCTCAGATCTAAATGTCACTTGCTCACATCTGTACATTCCTGTTTCATGTGGTCCGTCCCTGGAGGTATCAATGGACATTGGATATTATGGACAAAAGGAATTGGCAGTGTGGATGAATCTGTCATAACCAGCCTGCTCTATACGTGATTAATTTGCAAAGTGGCACATGTTGCATCAATATTTGTATTTGATCCATTGAGACAGCCAGTTAGTTCAGCATATGGGAAGCATTACAGTTTTGTGAGCTTACAATGTCATTTCTTGCACAGAGTGGGTGTATATAACAAAAATAATTGTGTTTATGTAGCAAAACATACCCTCACAAGCTGTATCAATTGAGCTCTTTCACAGCCATTGAAAATACAAATAAAAACATCATTAAAAAATATCCAAGCAATACAGAGAGTAGTTCACACAGAAGAATCCAAGTGGTATGTATTCAAAAGAGAAGAGTTTTCCTATGCTGGAGCCAGCTATGACTGAAGCTGCAAATACCACCCAACAAGCAGTATTTCAGATGTTTAATTATAAAAATGAGAAGAAGGGGGAGGGAGAGAAGGAAGGGTGGATGGAGATATCGGCTTAAAGAGAATTAATTTCAGGCCTTTGGCTTAGAAAACATGCAGGTACCTGCCAATTTAAAGGTCAGTGGCTAGTTCCAAAATGTGGTGTCAGAGTAGGAGACTCCCTGGGTGGAAGAGCCTTAAGAAACTTGTGGACACATTTCTGACTGTCCATGGTGAGCACTTGAAGCCCTAAAATACTTATTTTCATGTTTCTTGCCAGCATTCCCATGTTTTAAAGCTGCTTCCCTTCTCACCAGTCCATTCAAGACTGATGGAACTCAGTATCCAGCAAGTGCTGGATGGGCTGATCCATGGATCAGTCTGCTCATCTGCAGGATAACTCTTGGGTCAGAAAACACATGGGAAGTTACTGTTATTTACAGGGTCTTGCTTTCTTCAGAATGGAAAGCTTCCCCTTTCTGCATCTTAATTTAATAAATATCCTTACCTTGATTGGTTGGACTGGACAGGAAGCAACACAAAGCAAGTGAGAGATGGCAAAGATCAAACAACTACCTTGAACTATTTAGGTTTTAAGGGATTATTTCTGCACTGTGAAAACTTGACTTCTGAGCAGTGAAACTTGGGATTTTCCCTTTGCATATGGTTAATTCAGCCTTCACATTTTGACAAGCTTTCTGCAGGCTGATGACAGCTCTGTAGTTATAGGATGGGCAGTATAATACACAGAGCATATTGAGAAGCATAGTGGGAAGCTGCTGATGTACACACTTGAAGGTTTTTTCAGCCAGTGCTGGAATTTCAGGGGCTCTCCCACTTTGGAGAAATCTCTCAGCTAACAGCCCAAGGACTGCTGGCAGGTACTTTGCACACACAAAAGGAGAGCCACTGTGTTCTGCCCTTCCAGTCCTGCCTCTTTCCCTTTGATCCACTTTTTATAAGAGTGGCCATGGTGGTGATTTTAAGAGCATTTTCCATGTGGGGGATTCTCAAAGGATCAGAGTGACCAAGGTGGTCACTGTAATGTGTTTCTAAATGACTTTGCAGCTTTTGGAATCCTCTGTCAAATCTTACCCAAAGCTGTTTCATTATGTGTTGTTATTAAATGTACTGTTATTAAATGCACTTTCAGTTTGGAAATGATTGGAAGGCTTGGGGAGAGGGAAACAGGCTCTAATATTTGTGTAGACAACACTAACGTGCTTCCAAGGTATTTTTCCCCCATAAAGTAGCAAGAATGCACCAATTTTCATCTTGAAGCCAAGGAAAAAAAAGTGTTTTATTCTCTTAGACATACTCCTTTGTAAGAAGCCATTTCCTGATCCAAATGTGATGGGGGATTTAAGTCTCAAGGCCTGGATTGGGAGAAAACTCTGTGGATGGGAGCATTGAAGAGGAGGGTGCAAGGGCCATTCCCAGATCCTTCACTCACAGGGAATAGGGTGAAGATGAAAGGTAAAAATCAGCAAAGATACTGAGAGTTACATTTGTGAATTCAGTGGGTTCTTTCAGTGCCCTTCAGAGAGGGCCTCTCAAGTCAGAGGGTGCCAGTGACCAAGTAAAGGTGTGAGGAAATGGCTTATTTTAAACCCCAGTCTCAGATGAGGGGGGGACTCAGCCTTCCCAAGCTTTGCTGGCTTTCACTGGTTTCCATTATCTGGGAAACTCCAGCGTAAACACAAAGCCAACTCCCCATTCTTTCCCTGCCTCCGTTAGAGTCCTACAGACTCCTCGAGTAGCTCTGGGAATAAGTGTGGTTCAACACTCATTATGTTCCCTTTATTCATCTGTGTGCTCACATAGTGCTAATAACAATGCAGCACAATAAAAGATAGCACCAGAGCCTTAAATTAAACACAGCCTTTCCAGTATCTCAGCAGGGTGGCAGGCAGGCGCTGATTTCCAGCTGCCTTTCAGCAACCCCATTAATAAATCATCCTGATTTTCCTGGAAGGAGAACTGCTGGGACATCCTTCTGTTCTGGGGGCAGAATCACGTTCAATATCCCCAAATTATTTGTTGGACATGGGCGTGAAGTTTAGGCTTGAGAATTACAATTGCCAAAAACTTCATGATCTTCATCCTACTTCTTTTAACTCCCACTTATACATTTATACAGGTTTTTTCCTGCTGTTCCCATGCACCAATATAGGTGCTGTGCCAGTTAATGAGCAGAGTTTCCCTAGTATGTGCTTAGGATGATCAGCCTCTCTCAGCATGTCTGTCCCTAATGATTTACCCAGACAAGCTTTGCATCAGCACACCGTGGAGCGCTGGCAATCTTTGATCCCTGAAATACATCTGGACTCAGGCAGTGGCCAGGGTCTTCTGAAACAAGGGGAATGTTGGAATTCTGATCCAAATTGCATTGCTTACATGCAGACAAGCTCAGATAAACAGCCCAAGTTCTCTTAGTATTTCCTTGCTTACCCTATTTTTCACAATGTTTGTTGTTTTGATTGTTCCCTAAGATATCCTCCAATTTTCCTCTGGCTTCATCATAGGAAGGCAAAGATGGGAGAGACTCAATAGCCTTATTCAAATAAGTCTTACTAGTGACAGTCCTGCTGCTTATTTGCCAAGAAACTGTTTATCTGTGCAGAATAAATCTTAAACTCATTTTTAACTGTGCAATCTCTGCTAATAACTTGCATAATGACAATGCTTATTTCAGTAGAAATTTACGTTTTAAGAACAAATTGCTGATCATTTTGAGGGTCTTAAATGGACAGAATACAATTTATATAGATCATTGACAATGTTGTCAGCCTCAAGATCTACAAATGTGGAATGTTCAGCATCATAACCTATGAATACTTTGTGAATAAGGAAGATTATGGTGATAATCCTGATGGCTACAGGGAGAATATTGTGACTCTTCCCATGTGTGGAAGCAGAATTGTAGGCTTTTATTGGAAAAAAATTAAGTTTGTATAGAAAATTGTGAAAACACCATTTATAATGAAGCTTTAGATGAAACTGTTAGATTTTATAGTTTATTTTTCAATTGAATGTTGATTTTTAATACAGTGCAAGCATGTGGAAAATTTCATAATTGTCCAGATAGGAAACTGACCTGCTTCTATTGAACTACTCTTTCATTTCAGGTATCTTGAACCATCTGATTAATGAGGTCTTCTTTCAGGTATTTCAGAAGTGTGATGAAGAGTTCAGTGTTTTCTCCCCATTAAGGTTTTCAGTCAGATGTCAATATTAATCTTGACCTCACTGTTCAGAGATGCACTAACCTTGCAGACAAAGTAATGGGGGGTCTCTGGTTGTTGTCATTAGAAAATTGGCTGTGATGGGATCATTGGCTCGGCTGCCAAAGAGGATCGCTGTGGGATCTGCAGTGGCGATGGGAAAACCTGTAAAGTGGTGAAAGGAGACTTCAACCACACCAAGGGCATGGGTGAGTAACACTCAGTGGGGTTCTCATACCTGCTGGAGGAGAGTTGGGGTAGCAGTAACAGCTCTTCTTCTTGGAGAGCACTGGAGTCACCTAGAAAAAACAGCTCCAGGAGGCACCTGAGAAACACAAAACAAACCCCAGCTCACTTCAAGTGTGATATCCCATCTGCTTCTTACTCAGTCACCCAGATACCAGCCACTGCCTCTGCCTGAAATTCAGAGTGAAATTGTGTTTCTCATTTTGAGTCCTACTGATGCTGATGATTTTAAATAGGAGACAAAATCACAGAATCTTTCCCAGCGGGAAGGAAGTTGGATTTCAGCACCGTGTTTGAGGTCTCAGAATGATGCATGTTGTAGATGATTCATGTTATAATCAGAATATCTCAGCTTAAGGAAAGAGCACTGCACTCCCCTCTGAATATTTTTACTGATTCTCTGCCAGCAAAAATATCCAGTATAGAATATAGGAGCTTGGAACTAAGACTTTTCCCTTTCTTGTTAAACATTAATGTATGTACAGCTTGGTGTTTGAATTAGTCTTTGTTCCAGGGTTTCTGTACTACACTTCTGAGAACCCTGTTATCACACATCCTAATTAGCCAAAGTGGGGGAAAGCCATGTCCACAACTTGGAAACTGCTCTAGGAGGAAACACTTGTCCAGAAGAAAAATAATTTCCTCTTCAGTGAATATAGAACTGACATTTCTGTATCGAGAAATATATTCAACATGTGCTGCTCCAGGACTGAGTTCCACAAAGCACATGAAAATCCCCTTTAAGCACACACTTCAGTTTAGTGGCTAAAGCAGCACCAGTGCTTAGCAACTCCTGTTAGTCTGGTCTCAGCTCTGAAGTCTGAGGCACTGATTTTTCACTTTGTTCACTGACCTCTTCCTCTGCACCCTTCCTCTCCTCACCTGTGAGGCCAGCTTGGATCTGTCACCTCCTGTGAGATGCAGGTAGGATTTGCCACCTGCACCACATCTCTCTGGAGCACATTTGTGTGCTTTGCCAAGCTGTTGAATGATTTCCTGCATTAGTGCCTTTGACTCTTTTGTCCCAGTTATTTCCCACCCACTTGCACCAAGTCTTTTGCATTTGATGCAAGTGATGGGAAAAGTTCCTCATTTTCATTGAAAAAAGCTCAGCTATTCTCCATTTCTGTAGCAGGTTATACAACTTTGATGGATTTCTTACATTCTACTGAAGAGTAGCTATCTTTTATCTTTTCCAAGGAGTCTACAAAACATCTTGTGCAGATAAATACAAAATTTCTGGGTCACTGCCAGGAGGTTGCACCCATTTCCAGCTACACAGACTGCTTGAGGTGGTGACTTTACAAGGTTGTAGGAGCAGAGCAGCTTCAGCCTTAACTGGCTGCCAGGACTCTGCAGTAGGTTTTCACCCCCAGTGCCCTGGAATCAGAAAGAATTCCTGATCACTTGTGGACAGTGTTCAAGCATTTGGATTCTCTGCTGATCATCTCAGCTGCACAAACCTGTCAAAGTGTTGCTTTGTCAATGCAATGCTTCCACCTTTAGCCATCTCACATAATTTAAAAGATAATTCTTTTTACCAGTGTAACATCATAGCCATTTATTAGATGTTTTTATTTTTAATTTAATTTGGAAAGTTAATTGCATTTTATGTATGCTCTCATCCATTTCTGCTTACATGCTGCTGTTTTGCAGAATCAGGTCTTCAGGTGAACCCACTGAATTTCATGCAGTAGGCAAAGCTCCAGTTCTGGGGTATCATGAGTGAATGTGGCATTACTCAAGGGAAAAAAACCCCAACTTTTAAAAAAAATTAACAGTTAAGCAAAAATCTGCAAAAATTTGATATAAGTTGGGGCAAAGAAATATCCACAATATTCTGGTGAGAACAAGGTTTGAGTGTGTAAATGATTGCACAGTTCAGTGGCAAATCCCCACGACCTGGCTGCCTTCCAAGTCGAGGCCAAGACCCCGAGTCCAGAGTGCTGATTTATTATTTCAAAAGAGAATTAACTTCAAACATCAAGACATTGATTGTTTTGGAGTGGTAACTGTTTGGGGAATCACAGCTGCAGCCTTGGGCCTTGGCCCTGCCCATGGGACTGCTCTGGTTGCAGGATTGGTCCCTCTGTGTCCTGTGCTTGTAAATAATGTTGTGGAGCCCTGTGAACTGAACTAAACCCCTGCCAACTCCTTTCTGTTTCTTAGTAACCAATAGTCATTGTAAGAAGGTTTCCACATGTGTGATGGCAAAGGCAAAGGCTGTTCCCAAGTGTTTCTCGTGTAAGATACTTGAATGCTGTTTGCAGTGTCAATGGGTGTTGGTGAAATCCTTTGGTGTTGGTTCTTTATCTTCTTTTGGTCGGATTAGATGGGGAAATTTGGTATCAAAAGCCATGGATAAACTTCAAGTCCTTTTACTGTTACACTTGCCTTGTCAGAGATACAAAGTACAGACCCTTTCCTTTTAGGGAACCTATCTCTGTGAAAGGAAGCCAAATTTTCATGCACCAAGCAAAAAGAGCCATGTCTATTCCTTTTTTCCCGAACTTTAATGTCACAGTGGTTCTGCCACCCTGGGGGAAAGATGAGGGAACACTCACAGTGCCTCATGGCCCAGCAGTTCATCTCTTACCACCTGTGATCCAGGGTGATCCAACTGGAAATGGACACCATTTTTCTGCTGGACAGGAGGTCAAAAGCCTTTATTTATGATGCTAACCATCACATACACTTGTGTGCAGCTGGCTGTCTTCAGCAGGCCAGCTGAATGCACAGTTTAGACTGAGGTTTCCTTTTGACTGGCAGCATGCCTTATACCTATTTCTACAAAATATTTTTTCAAAACCAATCACAGAATTATTCTGAAGTCCATTTCTGTCACCCTGCCACTGTACAAGGGACCTAGAAATGAAGGCCAGCTCTTGGACTCCTGTCTGTTGGGGAGCTGATTTATCACTGACAGCTTCTCCAAGGCTGTGCCTATAATGCCCAGAGTCTCTCGACTTTTCTCAGCCACATAAAGATTTTCATTTTTGATTGTGGGTCAAAAAGAATTTATGGTTATAAATCAAAAAATAACCACAGATATTTGGATATTTTTTAATGGCAAAATCTAATTAAAGGTGAGAGATGCCAGTTGTTGTAACTATCATTTTGGAAAAGGAAAAGTACATCTTTAGTAGGAATTTTTCTTTTTAAGATGGTGGAAAAGTAGGGGTTTTATTGCATATGCTGTTTGTCCAACACTTATTAAAAGAAATTTGAACAGTGGTGCTGTTGTGCTGGCTGGGAGCATCTTTAGCCAACACAAAAATATCTTTTTTTATCAATACATGTAAATTATGAGAAAATAGAGCTCTACCTAATCTTTAACTCAGAGATCCTTTATAAGGGTTTCATCAGAACATGCAGGTTAGAAATCCCAGTAACCAACTTTGCAGCAATGGTAGGAGGCTTTGAAATTTATCCAAGGCTCTTCAGAGAAATGATTTTCTTACAAATGAGCTATCCCATGGCTGGAAGTGGACATGTGCCAATGCAGGATTTATTCTCAAGCTAAAAGCAAGGGAGAATCATCACAGCTATTCAGAAAATAGACTCATAATTTGCACTCCACTGCAACAAATAGCACTCAGCAAAGGGTGCATGGTGGGAAGGAGAAAGAGTCTGAGATGGTCACCCTGAAATAGCATGGGAGCTCTGCTGCCCTTGGCTGGCAGGCAGGCAGGACAGCCTGATCTCCCTGGCTTCTACCCTGAGATATTTGTTCAAAGCACTTTTGGGAGGTTTGATAATAAGCTGGGCACTGTTGACTTTTTCCCATCTGATTTTGGTGTGTGCAGGGGTAAGGTGGGGACGTGCAGTGCCCAGGGATTGGTACTTGCAGCCATGGGATCATTTTTCCTTCACCTCGGAATCTGTCTTTCACTGCAGTGTGAACCAGAAGAGTTTTGCAGTAGATCAGTGGCATTCTGAAGTTCACACTAAACTTTCTGTTCTTTCTGGGAGTAATAACAATGGCTAACAATGGATTTTTCTGTGTGGGCTGCTTTCCTTTTGCAAATCTCTCCAGCATTTAAATGAAGATACAGTAGCCACTGTTCACATATTAATCTCCTTGATGACAAAGCCACCTCTTTGTTCTGGTGTCTCTCCTAATACGAGTTATACCATAAAATTTGTATCTAGGATTTGCTTCAATCACAGTCTTACATTCCTGAGACACTGATGTAATGCAGATTATCCAGAAAGATTGGTGTGTGCCAGAGTAACTGTTCCCAAGGTGGAGTATACTGCATACAGCACTATAAATTATCAAATAATGAAGTTCTCCTGTTGTATTTTCAAAGCTTCATCTTAACAGGCCGATTTATGGGCAAAATTACTAAAAATACTGCCTGATAGTTGCCAAATCTCATCAGTCTTTAACCAGTTCTTCATTTAAAGCAGAACTTTAAGCCCAACCTTGCAAACACCAGCCTTGCAGACAATTATCCTAAGACCTAACAGAGCTTTGAGAGTCCTTGACTCTGGGCCAACTCTGAGACTTTTTTTGGTCATTCTAACTGACACTTGGTAATCTTTCTGGCAATCTGCAGTTACAGTTTGCTTAATAAAATGTGCCTGGAAAACACTGGAGGTGTTTCCTGGTGCAGTTACCTCAAAAATCAGGAATCTGTGACCAGAAGCCTCCCACCAGCTCTGAGGACCAGAATGGAGTGGTAGAGGTGATCCAAGTTTTTACCTGTGGCAAATCTGCATGGGTGATATCCAGTCTGTTTGCAGCAGAATTTGACCACTAACTCACCCAACATTTCTGGAGATAATGAATGAGAGTGTCCAGGTGCTCCTAGTGGGACATGCCCAAGGGTTCTGCTTCACCTCTGAGACAACAGGTCAGATCCAAACACCTGCAAAGCATTTGGCTGTTCTCTAACAGGAGAGTGAAGGTCAGCAGTCAGGTTTGTGGCACAGTGAGTTAACACTGTGTGTTTCTTCTTATTCAGGAGCTGTGAGTGCAACCTCTCAAAGCCATCAATCAGGATTAGAAATTACACAAGGAGAAAAAATCTGGTGTAAGACCAAACCAAACAAGTCTCCAGAGCTAATACTCTGTTAATAGCTCACACTTCACTATTTACTATTGTAAAAAGTAACATAAAAATCACTTTTCCACGTGATGTTTCTCTCATGGCACAGTGATGAAATGAGTGTATTTATGGCTTGAGATGAGCCTCCAGCACAGCTCTAGAGTTTGCTCACCTCTAAAGCAGTGTGACACACTCCTGACTGCTGCTGGGTCAGGGGATAGATCCAGAGTTCACTGAACTTAGTGACTGCTTTCCACTAAATTCAGAGTAACTTTGTCTCCAAACCCTGCATGATTTAGGTCTGGGCATTTGTATCTGGTTTAAAAACTAAATAAGCAAATAGTCCCCTAGTAGGTACATTAAATTATCTGAAACTTGGGCATGTTCCAGACTGGCTTCCTAACATTGGTGTTCAGGGGTGTATCAGGAGCTGTTTCCCTGTGACAGACTGTTGCTGGTCACACTTCTGCTGTGTTCATGTCTTGAGTGGTTGTTGGTTGGGTTTATATGCAGCTGCATGGGGTGCAGTGAGGATGTTTGATATCTGAAACACTCTGTATTGACTGTGATTTGATATCTCAGCTGATGAAAAACCAACTCCTGGCAATGTCTGGGATAAAGCCCAACATCCGTTTGCTCTGATTTCATAACAGATTTCAGTATTGCCTTTGAAAAATTGACCCTGGAAGTAATGATTTTTCCTGGTGAAACCCAGGCTGGAACAGCAGCTGGGAGAGCCTCTGCTCTGGCTTCTGTGGACAGACAAGGTTGGAGCTCTGCTGCCCCTCTCTCTGGTTTTCCTGCAAGGGATGAGTGACCATTTCTGAGGTATCCTGAGTAAGGGAGAAGTGAGGAGGAACAAATGCAAAGAGAACTGAGCTGAAGGGCCAGATGAAAGTGTCATTCAGATACAAGTCAGGAAAAGAGGGAGCCTGTCTGGCCCAAGTCAACTGCCCACCCTCTGCATCTGATGAAACTCAAGAGCTCAAGCCTTACTCATGAAATGCATATTCAGGAAATGAATCTACCATCTGAGAGCCCAAACCTGTCTCACTCCATGTCACAGTGGCAGGAGAATCACTTAGTCCTGAGGTGCAAGAGGCTGTCACCATATTCCTTTGAGTCCTCCCTGTATCAGCACAGTAAAAGCAGGGCTGTTCAGCTGCACTTTTATCCCTAAAATAGCTCCCTGGACACTGCTAGGTGCTAAAGGAATCACTGCTCCCTGTGCCAGCACTTCTCCAACCCATTCCTCTAGGCAGCCCACAATTCCCATAAAGGCATCAGTGACACAGAACAGCTTCTCAGAGCCCTTTAAAGCAAGAAAAGTGGATGAGGGAACATACAGGATAAGCTGCTTAACATCTAAAAGAAAGAGGACAGCAATCACCCTAAGAAGGTGCCAAGTGATACACTGCAAAATAAACTGGGTGGCCAATTAGGAGGAATCAAGTCATGGTTGTGATGAGATTAGTGTCATCTATAGAAGCCTGATTCAAAGTCCAGTGAAGCCAGTGGAAAAACTCAGCCTGGCTCTTTGAAATGGCCCCTAGTGTTCCTCCACTGTATTATTTAAAGGCACCACTTCTACCCCCTGGGGCAAGTCTAAGTCTGCATGTCTCCTTAGTGGGGGAAAATAGGCTACATTTCCTTGTAGTTCCTCTTTATTCTTACAGTATTCTGTGAGTCAAAATTGGTCTTTGAAAAATTGTTTAGAGGTGACCAGCAATCCTGAAGAAACTTCTAACTCTGTTATCACATTAAATCTGAGCTGTTGAATTCTCAGCAGCCCAGTGCAAGGAGATCACTATCTCCTACAGAATTTTTATACAGAGCTGAAGTGTAAGTGAAACCAAGCTTTTCCCCTCATTTGTCCCACTAATTCCCTCTGTTCAGTTTTAGCATCATCAAAAAGTTTTGTGGAAGTGAATCCTTTCTGACAGCACAGTCTGGACAAGGAGGACAAAGCAGGAGCATCTACTGGAAACATGATTTCAAATGTCTGTTCTGTGCAGTGTTGCTCCTGACAGTCACACTTCACAGTGTCCTCATGCATCCCTGTTAGTACTGCAGGAGAACCAGAGTGATCTGAAGGATGCAGATGTAATAAGAGCTAATTAACAAGCCTGAAGTCACAGCTGAGCAGCACGCATGCATTTCTGCTGAAATGTTAGTCATGACCAACAGTGAGAACTGGCTGCCTGCACAGGGATCTCATTTGGAGTGTTTCTCACTCAATCACCATCCTGGAGTTGAGTTTTTCACAGAGAGATACAGGGTGGCTGATCCTGGCTGGCCCTGCCCTGCTTTCATTCACCCCTTTTTTGTTGCTGTAGGTTACATTGAAGCTGCTGTGATCCCTGCGGGTGCCCGGCGGATCAGAGTGGTTGAGGATAAACCTGCTCACAGCTTTCTGGGTAAAAAGACAAAAGAAAAAAATGTTTTTATTAAAATTCAGCTCTGTTTTCTTTTGAAAATGACCCTTCTCTTAGCGAAGGTTTGTTGCTGTGGGGGAGGGCTGGTGATTTGAGACTTGCTGCAATCTCTGCTTTTGTGGCTTGGTTTCATGATGTTTGTGATGTGATAGTATGTGACACTTACAGGCCCTGTGCAACCTGGAAGGACCAGAGAGTACTTTTATATACAGAACAAGAGTTCCTGAGCAGAACTTGGCAGTGGCTTGCACAGAGCTGCCAGGAGCACACAGCACTTCAGGAGGGAGTGGGGAAGAGAACAGTGTGTTTAGAGAAGGGAATGGCAGAGGTACTGATAGGAAGGCGCCCAGCTCAGTCTGAAGCAGAGGCAGGACAGGGCAGCTGATATCCCTCAGTAACCTGCTGCCATTTACTACAGCAGCACATTTTCACTGGATGCTGTACCCAGTACCTGATCCTGCACTCTGAGATGGGCTTAGCCTCTAGTCCACTTGCCTCTATTTTACCAGGCAAAAAAAATTGTTTAATCCTCTTGCATTTCTACTTCTACATTCCTTTAGAGGGGAACAGGCACCCTCTCCCCTTTTCCTATTGGAAATAAAGGTTTAGACATAGCTGATGGGTAAGATTTGCATGTGAGGTTGTTGTAGAGCAGAGTCTGTCAATGAATTTGTTGTTCAGTTACTCATTGCATAAATTAAAGGTCAGAATGGCATTTGTAAAGTGCAGTCAGTCAGTTACACTGAGGATCTGTCGGTCTGGTCTTCTGCCTCTTCTCTCCAAGTGTTTGGAGCACTTCCTTCCCTGTCATTACTGTGCAGTAGATAGAAGGTTTCATCCCCATCTACTTCGAGGGGGAGTCCAGTTCACAGTACTGCTAATGCTCCATGGCCCTGAATTTACACAGGAAGCCTGTGGCAGAGCAGAGGCTTCATGGAAAGTTGCCTAAGATCCAAAAAAACCCCGACACATGAAAGGTCCCTGGCACAATCAGAGCTGCATGGCCATGGAATTGCTTCCAGAGAGGAAGGAACTCTGAAAGAATTGCAGAGCTTGTCACTCTCTGTCTTGTGGAAGAGGAAACTGAGGTGTTGCAGCTGTTCATGGCTATGCAGGGAGTCAGAGCAAAGCTCAGACCTTGGTTTTTGATTTCCACATCATTTACTTATATTTCTTCATCTTCAGCCAAAAGGAGATGTTAATATCCAGCACTGGAATATCGGATGCAGCTGAAAACGTTTGCCTAGTGGTTGTGTCAGGATTTCAGGTCTAGTGCTATTGGTTTTCTGTCTTGAGATGTTGCCACAGCTGGCAATACCACCAGAAAAGATGCTTTTGTTCTCTTTTACTCCAGATTCAGGGGAAAAAAGGGAGGCAAATTATGTCATTCAGCTGCTCTTTGATCAAAACCATTGGCATTTGTGCCACTTCTTGGTAGGAAGGAATATCAGCACTACTCCTATTTCCATAATGCTTTAGCCAGCCTGCCAGAGGATCCCGCCTACAAGTGAGATGTTTGACATAGCAAAGCCTGGTGGAACAATGGGAGCCAGTGTTTCTTTGGTTTTGCAAGTGGTCTGCCTTCTGGAAACCAGCCTTTTTGTTTGTCTTGGTGGGGTTTGCACTGGATATTTGGGCTTTGGCAGATAACACAGCACTGAGAGTCTTACATGGAGTTGGAGACTGCCCTTCCTTGGGGCAACATAACCTTTACTAAAGCAGATGGTTCCCCACTGGGTGGTGAAGATTAGGATTGTGTATTTTTGAGAGCAGGAGTTGGCCCTGTTTGCATCACATAAAGATAGATAAAAATCTGGCTCTTGTAAAGCTTTGAGTGCTTTCAGCTCTTTGGTTCATGGTCAGGAGCCAGGAGAACCTCTTTCAGCTATCCAGGTTTTTCTCTTTCAAGGAACACTCAACACAAAGAAAAGATGTCCAATGTCTTGCTAAACTGAGATGAAGAAGAGCAGCAGGGGGGGTTCTAGTAGAACAATAATGATGACCAAGAAAATAAAAACCCTATTACTCTTAAATTCAGATCTGAGTGTGGAAAGATTTTCTATTTCAATAGCACTGACAAAGCTGAGTCCAATCAGGTCCTATTTCTACTCAGAACCAGGTACAACATTTTGGAAAGGAGCCCAGCATAATTTGGAATCATTATTCCATGTGCTGGGAGCAGTGCCTGAAGAATTTCCCTCCACCTACAGGCAACCCACGCTGGCTGCCTTGGCTGGCTGTAACTCTTAAAAACCTCCTGGAACAGGAAATGCCTGGGCAGTTTGTGTCCACAGGCTGGGAGGCAAGCTGAGGGACCCAAGGTGGAAATAAAGATCTGACTAGATGCCAGGTTTAGAAGTTGATTGTCAGTTCCTGCCTTCCAGCCAACAAGAAAAACAGAAGTTACAGGTTGTTGCTGGGGTTCCTATTCCTCCTGCTCTTCTACTGGACAAGTTTGAGTTCTGTCACCACTGGGGCTGGGCAGAGCAGCCAAAGGCTGTGTGTGACAAAAGCCATTGGAGTTCTCTGTGTCTGAGACATGGAAGGTTTTGTAGCTGCAGCAGTGACCTTGCTGCTGGGGCAATGGAGGCAAACAGCAGTGAAAACACTTCGGCCCAAATACTCCTGAATCCCCAGTGCTATTCCTGCAATCCTCAAAGAGCACCTTTGAGAACAGGTCTGTTTCCAAACTCTCCATCTCCTCAGCCACCAAGGGAGCAGTGCCTGCAGAAGTCAAGCCCTGTCCAGAAAAGATGTTCACAAAGATGAAGCTGATGATAATTTTCATCAGCAAATTATCTCCCTTTGATAGTGAGCTGGAAGCAAAGCATGACTTCAGTCACTCAGCCTCTTAGACAGTTTTGAGCAGATGCTGGGCTGTCTTTTCTAGTCTTGGAGATAGTTTTATCTCATCCACAGCTTTGATTAGTCATGTCCACAGCTCCTCAGGGCCAATGTGGTGGCTGCTTTGATCTGCCTGGAAGCCACTAGGCCTTGGCAGAGGCAAGCAACCCTGCTTCAGAATTGTGTCTGGAGCTTGCAGAAGGTACTTTGTAGGCTGAGGAACAAAGCAGAAAGAGAAGTGAGCCACAGGGAAAGACACACTGCTGCAGCATGCCAGTGCCAGGACACCATCATACCCCTGGGCTGTGTGCCAGAGGAAACTTTCCTCAGAAAAAAATATTCTCCCACTACAGTTCCCCTTCGCTCTGATGGGACTGACTCTGAGAGCTGTCAGGAAGGTTGTATGCAGAAGGACATATTTCCAGGGCTTCCCAGTGTACAGGTCATTACAAAGGCACATGCAGATGCAGAGAACATTGTGACCTCCACTTGCTCCAGATTCCCCCAGAGTTTAGACATTACAAATTATAGATATATATGTCCTAAGCACACCCAGGGGGGTTTGCTGGCTGTGGAGGCATGATCCAAAGGGATGATAATAGGAGATTTCCTATTGACTTCCAAAGGCTTTAAACAGCTTCTCTTACCTTCTTGCAACGCGCTCAGTTAACTGAGAGCAAAGTTGTGTTCTTTATTGGAAGAGAATAAAAAATAAAATAGGCATGAGATGCTAGAGGTTAAAAAAACATCTTGCTAAAGGCTTAGCCAAAAGACACAGTTAACCTTGAACTAAGGAAGCCCAGTAACACGTGGGATATTCTGTCTGTCTGCTGTCAGGGCAGATTTGATCACGGTGAATGGATCTCCACAAAGGGGCCTGGCACTTTCTGCTGCAACAAGGTTTTGCCAGTTTTCTGTTCCCTCAGTGCATCACACCAACATCTGGATAACTCTGCTTCCGTTCTAACACAGAAAACACATCAAACCCTAAATCAGCTTCCGCTGAGAGTCAACAGTAATGTGATTGCCCTTACGGCTGGAGTTGTCTTTGAGTGTTTTGAAGGACAGCAGTGATCCTGGTGCAATAGTTATGCTGGAAGAAAGGACATACTGCTCCAAGTATCTTTCTTCTCAGTATTCATCTTCCTTCTGCAGTTAGGCTTTCTATGTGGCCTTACTGAGGCACAGAGGAACAGGATGGGTGTGCCCTACAGCTGACCTTATGCAGTATGTCCAGCACTTGGACTCTGAAAGAGGGTGGCCAAGTTCACATTTTGCCCAGTGACCAGCCCCTGCTTTGGGACTTGACTTCTCTTGACAACTGCATGTTAATTTGTTTGATGTCTGGTTATGGAACACACACAAACACAGCATCAGTTTTGTATTTTGCACTGCAAATCTTCACATGTGTATCAACAAAGATTTGATTAATCTTTCAATGAGAGTTTAGAAAAATGTGGTCTCAAAAATCTGGAAACTGAAAGAAATCTCCTTGGAAACTAAATTGAAGAGTTGACTTGCTGCATTTGAAAGGAGAGGTTAGAGATGCATGATCTATGAATTTTTATGGTAATTCTTCAAATACCTTAATCAACTGAAGTACAGAATATATACAAGTTAGAAACATTACAATGGGCCATCTAAAAGTGCGGGGGTTATTATTTCAAACTCACATCCTTTACAAGATTCTGTATCTTGTGCTTAAGGTAGGTGGAAACAAAGGCTCAGTAGTCTGTATTATAATTACAAATTTGCTTGCATTTCATTCAGTGGTGTTTGATTCATTCCAGCTTTAAAAGATTCCAGTAAGAGATCCATTAACAGCGACTGGAAAATTGAGCTTCCTGGTGAGTTTCAGATCGCAGGCACCACTGTCCGGTACGTGCGAAGGGGGCTGTGGGAGAAAATCTCTGCCAAAGGACCAACTAAAATACCACTGCACTTGATGGTAACTTTATATCCTTTGTTTGTGTTTCTTAAGTGATGCAACAGAAAGGATTTATATCCTGGCTGAAAGTTCAATTTTGATTGTTTGCTTCCTCACCACAGTGTTCTTTTGCAGCATTGCAGGGGCTGGAGAAGCCCAGCTTACCACTCAAAAGGTGATGCTCCATGCTGGGAGAACAGGCAGTGTCCCATTCAGCTCATGTCCTGTGCAGGATATCCCTTTAATGTGTCACAGACAGGTCCATTCTAAAGAATGTAGGTTCCCAAGGACCTGTCTAATTTCTTGGACATACCTGATCACACACATAAAAGCATATTTGCTGAAATGTCTTTCCATCTTATGCCAGAATGTATTCTGTCTTTAAGTACTCTGTTCTCTAGCAAAAGATGTGCAGATCTAGCATAGACAGATGATATATGTGAATTTGAATCTAAGTAATGACTTAATTACACACAGAAATGTTCTTTGTTTTCTCTATATTGTTTTTTCATTTGTATGAAGTTTAAGGTGTTTTTTGATATTTTTTCCTAATGTTTAGCATAGACCTTCTCTTAACCCAGCATGCTATTTTATGAGCAGCCTTGTGGCTGAACGTGAATGAGAAGTCCACAGGAATGAGAAGAGCAGGACTGTGGTCCCAGAGCTGGCACTGGTGGGTGACGTGGTGACCCGTGGGCCAGTCTGTTAATGTTGGTGTAACCTTAACATTTGTATCTGTGAGACAGCTGTAATAGTGCCTGTCTCATATATCTGTTCCTGTTTAAAAGTCTGCAGAAGCTTTACAAGTTCTATACCAGGGTTTGCAGAGAAAGTGTATGAGTTTTTTTCATAGTTTCCTGTAACTTTTTTATTCTATTCCGTTTTTTTTCTCTGCCGTTTCTTCTCCTTGTGACTTTTGCCATATTGTTCTCTGAAGGCTATCTGTAAACACTGCTAAAATCAGCATTCTCTCCCTTTTCTCACCTGATTTTTTTTGGCTTGCTGGTGCAATACTTCATTGTGCAATACTTCTGACCCAGTTTGAAAAGCTCCAAAGATGCCTGAACTTTTCACACAGAAAGCTGACAGTAAAACTCCACTTTATCAGTACCTTCTTGGTGTCAAAATCTGCTGCACAGGAACATGAGGGGTTTTGTCTTTGCCTTCTCAGACAGATGAGTGAAGTTTACAGGCTCACAGACCAGTGTAATGCTGGATTCAAAGAGGTTACAGCTGGAGTAGTCAGGGGTGCAAGGTTGGGCACACCAGCACCTTCCTGTAGTCCAGGGTATGCCCACTCAAAGGAGGTATTACAGGCACCTTCTTCACCATCAGAAACATCAGCTTCTGCTTGACTTTGGCCTTAACATGAGCCTTCCTCCTGAAACCAGGACTCTGTCAAAGTATCTTGTACTGCCAAAGTCTTCCACCCTCATTTGAGAACAGGAGCTGCACAGGTACCATTTGGGAAGATGCTGTACAGGATTCCTTTGGCAGCTCGTGGAACCTTCTGGGGCATTCCTTGGTTGAGGTCCACTGCAGTAAAATCTGATTACTGGCATTTTGTGAGCCTCAGCATCAGCAGAGCTTTTAAAACAAGAAATGCTCAGTTCCCCTTTGTTAAGGAGTAAGTAGCTGACATAGGAAAGGGGTGATTTTGAGCTTCTCCACGAGTGTCCTGTCCAGATAGAGACAGGCCCTTTCAGCAGACATAAGCAGAGGAAATGTTCCTTCTTCACCTTCCTTCACAGAAATGATTAAAAATGAGGAATGTAAAAATTACCAGACCATTAAAAAACATGTGGTTTTAAATCACTGCCAGTGGTAAACAAAGCACACATGAAGTCTTTGCTTCAAATCAGATACAAATCTTTTCCTTGATACAGGGTGGTGTGTTCCATTCTTTCAACACAAGAAAGGCAGGATGGTTACCAGTTCCCTCTAAATAGAAAACTGTTGTTCAAACAGTGGTGGAATACACTGGACTGACAAAGAGCCAGAAGCTTCAGTCAATCCATTGTGACCTGCATTTGAAACCAATTATGCACACATCCACACACCCCCCCAATTATATATGGCTACGAAATTGCATGAAATTGGTTTCATATGGGCCTTTAGATTCACTAGTCTTGCACCCATATGGAGATAATAAGGATTTCTTTTTAGGAGCTGGTTTTTAATACTTGAGGCATTTCTCCAAGTGCATTGCTGTGCCTGTATTTCTTGGAGAAACTGATGTTTGTATAAGTAGGCCTGTGCTAGTCCTCCTTGTACAACAGAGGACAACCAAACACTCCCAGAGCAGAAGGCTGTCTGATCAGTTCTGTAGAACAGGAGTTCATATCTCCTGCACTTCAAGAAAGCCAGAGCAGGGCTTGAGCTCTCTGCCTCTGACTGCCTGGTGTTTGTATTGTGTTTAAAAAACCCAACATTCATCTTTGAAACTGTAATATTGGCTAGCTGGTTTCAACCCTGGTGTTCAGTCCTGGTAGAGAGGCTCCCTCTGTGGCTGAAGCAAAATCCTGTCTTTGTTCCCCACATCCTCTGGAAGAAGCTCATCTGCCCAGGGTTCTGCCCTGTGCAGAGCAGCTCATGGGTGCTGAGTTTGTGGAGCCCCCCCAGTGTTCACAGTACAGGCTGCCAGGACCCCTTCTTTCAGCACATTTGTTTGGTTAAACAAGCCCCTGACAGCTTTAGTGAGATTATTAGTTAAGTAGGAATGATTTGTGCAAATCTGGAGGGGAAATAATTATTGTTAGGAGAAAATAGCATTTGCAAATTTGTGTTTTTTCAAATGGGCAGCTACTTGCTCCACTTACGAGAGCCCTGCTTAAAATACCTTATTTGATAAGGCATTGTTCCTGTTTTAGTGGGTGACAAAAGCCAGCACAATTCACCTGTCTAATGCTGCTCAGATCATAGGATAATAAGTATAAGTAGGTTTAAAGCCACAGCATGAACATTACAGTAGTACTTCTGTGGCATTTGTTAAAAACTGTGGTAACTCAGATTCCATGGACCCCATCCTCCATGGGATATCTTCCAATCAGTTCTGACTCAAGCCAGGGAAAGTGAGAGCCAAATGAAGTCCAAATGTAAGTCGAAACAGGACCGGTACATTCATCTGCCTATGGTGAAAACATAAACATTTTTCTCTGTTCCTTTGTCAATAGTCAGAGAATTTTGGAGTAATAACACTGGAGACATCATAAGTGGTTCCATAGGAAGTAGCCAGCTGTTGGAAGCAGGTTTCACCTTCCTCTAGCAATATGCAGGGATGAAAATATGTGTTGCCAGCAGCTGTATGATATGGCTTTTGCTTGTCATCCACAGGTTTCTGAGACATAAAACACTGCTGCTACAGCTTGTCAGCAGGAATAGTCATGCTTGCCTTGAGTACCACTTTCACCAGGAGACAAGGGACTTTTTGTGCAGTAGTTGGTTTTGCCCTGAGAAGCATCACCTTGTTCTTTCAGATCTTTGACTATAGATGCTCTTTAAAATAGTTGTTATATGAAAAGTGCTGATTTAATGCTTCCTGTTGTCTCTCTCTTTGAGTAGCCAGTGTCCTGCTGATCACATGTGAGGCTGAAACTTATGCCTTGAGTTCCAGGTTTAGACATCCCTGTGATTGCTTTACACATTCACAAATCATAAGCAGTTCTTGCTCCTGCAGTTGCCCTGTTTTACCAGTACTATTGTAACTTAAGTTTTCTAGATAAAGATTTGGTTGCCTTTTACAAGGTATTTATATTTCAGGAATTTTTTCCTGAGCCAGCATTTCCAGCAGTGCTATCTCACAGCCTGTTGGCTCTCAGAGCAGTGTGTTGCAACAGCCTCTCTTTTCCTGCCGACCCAGGTGCTGTTATTCCATGACCAGAATTATGGAATTCATTATGAATACACCATCCCTGTAAACTATACTGCTGAAAACAGAAGTGAGCCAGAAAAGCAACAGGATTCCTTGTACATCTGGACACACAGTGGATGGGAAGGATGCAGTGTGCAGTGTGGAGGAGGTAGGGACACTTGGTGTGAATCCCTGTGTGCTGTTTGCAGGCTCCAGCCACAGGAGAGGTGGAAATTGGCCATGAAAATGAACTTCACCATAATGAATTCAATGAAAGCTCATTCTCACCAGCTCTCCCAGCTCTGATCCTGTCCCCACAGTGAATTTCCAGCCAGCCTTTTGGCAGGGACACTGCTCTGTCACCGCAGGCTGGAGCTGCACCTGGATTGCTGCTGCAGAGGCTCCAGGTGCTGTGTGCAGCCCGTGCCTCCACCCCCACCACATTCCTGGAGCAGCATCTCCGCAGGTGTCCGGGCACGCTCAGGGGAGGCACCTCCCTCCCTCCCTCCCTCCGCAGGGATGGAGCGGGGCACTGCTGCTGTCACAGCTCCTGCAGATTTGCATCAGACCGTGCTGGGAGTACAGGAGCACACGGCAAAGCTCCCTGCCCAGAGGATCCCTGGATGTGCCCAGACGGATCTGCTGCAGCCCTGGGGGGAGTTGGGGCTGTGAAACTGAGACTGGTTTGTCAGATACTGTCCACTGCATTTTCAGAGCTGGAAGAAATAGGTTGTTCCCTGAGGAAAACAGATAGTTTCCAAGCATTCTGGGCAGCCTGTCTTCACCAGCAGACTCAGTTATTTATGATGTGACATGACAGAAGGAAAGAGCTCATCTTCACATTTGCAGCCTCACTGCCCTCAGTGCACTGAAATTACTGATTTTTTTCCTGTAAATAAGACAGATTTTAGAATAGACATTTTACTCGTGCATTAAAATAATCATTTTTAAGCCATTAAACCCTAACATGAGCGAAAAGGAAATTTATTTGTAGCTCTTCTGATTTTTGTTGCAAGCCTTCTACCAATTTCAATCTAATCAGTGTATGCCAGCATGGCTCCCACCAGCTTAATAATTGGTCTTTTATTTTAGTTGTCCAATGCTTTTGCTATTTATCCAAGCTCAGAAGGGCCTTTTTCCTTTCCATACAGATGTTTGCATATTTTTTATTAACAGAACATGAGTTTTTTTTATTATCAGCTGCAGATGGTGAATAAACTCAAACTGATGCACACTCAGGGTTAGAAAGCAAACCTTGAGAAACCAAAATAATAAGCAGTAAGGCAAAGTCACACAGTGCAGGAGTGGCACTTTCCTTGTCACATCTGGTCACTGTCATGCTCCCTGTGGCGCAGCTTTCTTGATGCCACTTGGTGGAAGCTGAACCCTGATGAAACTGGAAACCACACTGGATGAAAAACTCCTGATGCACAGTTTTATGTGAGAAATACTGACTCCTCCTGAGATGCCTCCTGCCACAAAGATTTTAAAGCAGTATATCTGGAGAAGATGAGAAATCATTTATTTTGGTGGGTTTATTTTCTCTCTGAAATACGAACATACCCAGTCAATGACTCTTGAACCTCAGTCACTCATTTTCATCCTGATTTCCTGCCTGGGCAGCAGCAGGAGCAGCTGTCCTGTCATTATCTGTCCCATTATTGGGCGTGGGAGGTCGTGTGACTTCAGCACATCTGCCAAGGTGATGACAGGGGACAGCTACCTGTGGAGGAGGAACCAGAAATGAAAGCAAATTGTTTTAAAGCTCCTTTCCACGTTAAACACTAGAAGGAGAAAGCCCAATTTGCTGCTCCTGTGAAACAGTGAATTGCGTGATTATTGGGGAAAGATTTGTAGCTTTTCTGAAAAAAACAACCCAAAACCTGCCAGTACAAAGGTCATGCAGAAGCGAAGAATAAGATGTCGTGCAGAGGTGGAGTACATCTGGTAGAGGGAGCAGGGAACTCCAAGCTTTTCAGTTTTGGTTGAACAAAACATGGTTTTGTTCTGTTTTTTGACTTGGCTTTCAGGGAGAGGAAAACCATCGTGTCCTGCACTCGGATCATTAACAAGACAATGACACTGGTGAATGACAGTGACTGCCAGCGAGTGACCCGCCCCGAGCCCCAGGTGAAATGTAACACACACCCCTGCCAGTCACGGTAAGGAGTTCAAAACACTAAAACCAATATCCTTTTCCTTCAGAAACTGCCCCTTTCCAAAGCCTCCATCTGGTGAACACAGTGAAAATGTCTCCAAGTGTTGGGACACATTGTTAGCCACAGTAAGCAGCTGTAATATTCATTTCCTTTTGTTCAGCAGGTCAGATTTTCATTACCTCAGACAAAGCCCATTTAATTTGTGGTCAGCAAGGCCAGATTCCATGCAGGCTGCCTTCATGCATTGTTTGGGGATGGTTTTCTTTTCCCCTTGGTTGCCTCCTGGGAGTCAGAACAACTTACAGTATAAAGTTAGATGAGAGTACAATGACTGCATATCTAACCTTTCTTTTTTTTGAATCAGCACAGAATGAGGTCTGATTAACTGTCAAACAGTACTACAGAAACCCTGAAGTCAAGAAATTAAATTATGGTGAAACACATTTTAGAAGCTTTCCTCAGTAAGGGTGCTTTGTCCTCATTAGTTATTAGAGATCTCTGAAAATAAAAAATATTTTTTAATTTGGCAAGCACTTTTAGCTGAATTAATTTGATCTGTATTTATTAAAAAATACATTTCTGGCCAAAATGACAAAAGGCAAGAAGTTAAATTAATTTGTTTAGATTCTTTGCTGACAAAAAAGTTTGCTTTTGTTCTGCAGTGATGTTTAACATTGTAGAATAGAAACTCCAGTTTTGATAGTAGTTAAAATAACACTAGGATCAGGGGTTTGATCCATGTGTGGGCCATTCACTTCAGAGGTGACTTCAGTGATTCATGTGGGTTCCTTCCAACTCAGATTATTCTGTGATAAAATCAATTTCAGATAAAGCTGAACAATACCTAAACAGCATCTTCAAACCAACCTGCTGGCTCCTGCACCTAGGATAATCAGACAAGCCAGGGAAATGCACCTACAAAGCTAATCCTGCTGGCAGAAACAATGGGAGAAACAACAAACAACACTTCCTTCTATTACATCTGCACTCTGATTAAGGTGCCCTGGAGCAGGGAAATGCAGTGTCAGGTCATCCATCAATAAGGCTGGTTCAGGTTTTAGTTTCTGTCTGCACTGTTATTGCTACTGTACAATATTGTGGCTCTACAACTTGCAGTACTGAAAGGTATAATGAGATCCCCAGGTGAAATGAGAGCCAAATCCCAAAGGCTTCAAGGAAACAACTGTCATTTCCATGAGGAAGTCCAGTGAGACTGGGATTTCTGTCATGTCACTCTCCAGAAGAAACAAGGAACATCTGCTTGTGTTGCTGGCCTGGCATGAAGTATTTTGGGAAGATGTTGGGAGTAGACTGGTGTGAGCCTAGGCAGGTATAGGAGGGGTTCCAGGTGGTGGAGAAGAAAAGTTACTTTAAAGTTCTGGAAGATGTGGGCAACTTCTGCCTCTACCAGCTGAGAGCAAGGATGGGAGATGCTGGCCATGAGGTCTGTCACAGCCCTGAGACTCACAGTGTGCTCTGAGGGGTCTCCATGACCCTGAGCCCCTGGGGAAGTGTCTTCAGTGCCCTCCCACCATGGCATTGCCTGTCCAGGGCAGTGATGTGGGTGAGGTTACATCACACAAAACCTCCTGAGGAGGGATTAATCTGTCCTGTACCCAGCCTGTGTTCCTTTGGGGAATGGAATCCAGCCCTTAGCGTTATTCCAAGGTCTCTCTTCTGTGTGGAGTCACCAGGCAGTTTATAGGCACAGCTGAGCACAGCTCTGCCCAGCTGCAGTGAGCTCTGGCACAGGGATGCTGTCATTGGCCCTTTTTTTTTCAGAGCAATGACAGCAGAACACTGAATGTGCTTAGAACCTGGAAAGGTCACAGAATCCTTGCTGATGATCTGATAGACCACAGGTCCCTCACCCTCCGTGTAGACTACACTTTCAACTTAACATGCTTTTAATGGAACATTTTCAGAAGCACATTCTCTGTAGCTCTGTAGAATTTAAATTTCCACTTGCGTTTGCCCACCCAGACATTAGAATGCATGCTTAGCATATTTCTCTGACAAGACCAATCTTAAAGAAACCATTCTCTTTCACCATGTCAATGCTTTTTTTATGAGCCCTGAATTTGTTTTAGGGTTTCAAGGTAAAGTATTGTAGCATCTGGTTACAATAAGTCCATTTCCCGTTTCCACTCAGACCTAAGCCTTCACCTGAGTTCAGAAGAAGGAACATTGCCCTCCATTCCTCTAGTAAACCTGCTCTGTTTGTGCATTTGAATTGCATTTGGCACTTCACTCAAAATTTAGGAGAATCACCTTTCAGAGTATTTATCTCTAGAGAGGGGGTCTTTTGGCCAGCACAGGACTGGGTCAGAGGACACTCGGTCTCTGGTTCACTTTTGGATGGGGCTGTGGTGACTTTAATTCTAATCCCACACTGTCCCTTTGTTTCCTCTCCCAATCCATGTATAAGCTAGGTTGCAAACTCTTTCAGATGGGGTGAGATCATATTGTTTAAGTGGAGGAGGAGGCTGTTGCTGTTGAGATTGTAATAAAATAAAAAAAATAGTTACCCACATTTATAAAGTGATCAAGAGGAAAAAGGGGTATGTTATTAATAACAGTGTCTTTCTTCCAGCCGATCCCAAAGTGCTTTGTAAATTATATTCCCTTTGAACTTCAGCCACCTCTCAGGAGAGCCACATAATGTAGGGCAGGGGACAGTAGCTTTCATGAGGCCAAGGAGAAGATTGGAATTCTCCACGGCAACCCAGCATCTGAGAAAAACAAGCAGGATTTAAAACTTGATTGGATACACTGACATGTTTTAAAATTAAAACGTCAGAGAGAGAATTTTCTTAAGGGTTTTGTTGAAACTGGCAAAAATAAAAGAATCTTTCATTCTTTATTATTGTTACTCTTCTCACCTTTTAAAAAATGCCTCTTTTTCTTCCTATTTTATTGTTATGTTCTTTGACCTCTTTTTCCATTAAATTCTTACAGCTTCCTTTCCTGTCCCAACTGCACCCTATTAGCACCTCTTTATTCTAATCCTTTGCCTAGCTCTTTAGATATTTTTACAAAACCCTGCTGTACCAGATGGAATCTGGATTCCCTGCATGCGGCGCGTATGGGTCGCTTCCAGCACGCCGAGCACCAACCCAAATACAGCGGCAGAGCCAGCCCTGGGGTCTGGCACCCAGCCTCACAAATCACAGATCACATCAGCTTGTTTTCACTGAAAACACAGCTCAGCCACTGGCCCACACTTCTACTGCATGGCTGGGTCTGTGGGCTATCAAACTGCTCCCCTCCAACACAGGAAAGCACCAGAAACCACATGAAATTCCCCAACCTGTTGGACCGGTATGGACTCTGTGCAAACGCTGGTAATTTTTCTCCTCTTGCTGTAAGAGATTTTAGGAGAGGTTGAGTCTTTCAGGAGCCTGCTGAATGAATTTGGTGTTCTTACGTGGATGCTGAACAGCAGCATAAATGCCAGAAATCCCTGACTACGTCTACAGAAAACCACAGGAGATCCTGAGACCTTATTTTCACTGTTTAGGACTTGAAAATATCTCCTGAGCCCAAGGGTTAGTTTTCTGCTACTGCCAGCAGCATATCTTAGACTCCTTTCCATAAGCTAAGCTTTTCCACAGGCTCCTTCCCTCACTGTAAGGCTCTCCTTTGGCCGTGCTCTTTGTGTGGGTCAGAACATTTTCTTTCCAGCAAGTTACTCATGGTCATTGTTCAAGCCCTTTTTTTGTGCATCAGCCTGTTCCTTTTTTTACACAGTATTTTCCCTCCCTGCTCTGCCTTGGGCTGTTTGCCCACAGGATACAACAAACCATTGTATCTCCTCCTCCATAATTTTCTGGGTTAAATCCATTACTTTACTTCTTATTGCTTTTTTCATGGCTGCATCTATTTGTGGCTTACAGTCATTTGAGAATGTTTTCCTCCTCATTTGTTTCATTGTAGAACTGTACTTTAACCAGAAATGCGTGTTGATTGGTCCCTGAGCACGTCAGCCTTGCACTGTGTGCTGTTTATTTCCACCTAGCTGTGTTATTGCAGTACTCAAGGTTATTCACTTCTTCCTGTATGACATCCTAATCCTTTGAGCATTGACCACTGCTTCTGACTTGTGTTGTCAGCAGTTTTACCCAATTTTTCAGCAGTTTTCTTCTTTTGGTGTGCCAAGGTCATTAATGGGCATACTAAATTAGATGAATGCAGGACAGACCTTCCAGGAAGCCCACTAGGAACTGATCTAAATTCCTTTCATACCTGATACTCCTTTGCAGCACTAAAGGTGGATGACAGGCCAGCTCTCACCTCTCTATGAATTACACAGTTATATCTATGTTTCTAAGGGTGTCACCAGTAAGCATTTCCCATGCAGCAAAAGGAGTTCTTCACCAAGCAGATTAAATCTACCACATTTCCTTTGTCTGGAAAACCAGTTATTTTAGTCAGAGAAATGCAGCCAGTTTTGCCTGGAGGAAGCCTATCTTGCATCCTTTTACCACTGTGTCCTTGATTATTGTTGCCCTCCAAATCAGCTCTAAAAGCTGGCACGCTGCTGAGGTCAGCTCTGTGGTTACATGGATCATTTCCTTCTCTTTCTTTCTTTCTTTCTTTCTTTCTTTCTTTTTCTTTTTCTTTTTTCTTTCTTTTTCTTTCTTTCTTTCTTTCTTTCTTTCTTTTTTTTTTTTCTTTCTTTCTTTTTCTTTCTTTCTTTCTTTCTTCTTTCTTTCTTTCTTTCTTTCTTTCTTTCTTTCTTTTTCTTTTTCTTTTTTTCCTTCTTTCTTCCCTTTCCCATTCATTTCATCCATGGGCTGGAATCAGCACCAGGCTCTCCAAAGGCTCACACATCACAACAGTGCTCACTGGGGGAAAATTAAGCCAGTTGTAAGAATAAGTCAAGGCCCCAGTTGGCTCAGCACCTAAAAAACCTGTCCAAAGGCTGGGGAGTGCCAAAATAATGGTGCCTCAGTGTGTGATGGTTGGTAGTGCCCATTGCTTTGATTCCTGGTCTGATTTAGGCTCAGGGTGTGTATCCATGTGCTGACTGAGAGTCCACCCTGCCCTCTAGATCCACCATATCCCTATGACAGTGCTCTGTTTACTAGCCCAGGGATACAGAAATCAGTCTGTCTCCCTGATTCTGGGCTGTTTGCACCTCATTTATGTGTGTTCTCATCACAGGTAGATGGGGAGCAAAACAATTTCAGATTTATTGTAAGGTGGTGCTTGCAAATAGTAGAATTTGGGGGAAAAAATATGATAGAAAACTCTGAGAATGTCAGCAAATTCCTCACAGGTCTGTATAGAAATTGCATTAAACTGGAGGGCTGTGAGCGTCCATTAACTGAAGGTGCTGAGCTGGGCATTTAATGGCTCCACATGGGTCAGTCCTTTAATTAATGCAATCAGGCTCTTCTGGAACCTCTACAAATGTTTATCATCCATAAGGTTCAATGCCAGCAGGTCGAAAGCCTTGTCTGTACCTTGTGCTGAGAAACATCTTTGATGTGTGTTGGACTTGGTTGCATGAAAAAAAAAAAAAAAGAAAAGAAGGAACAGCCATGGGGAGGGTTTCATTTTAGCCTGGAAATCTGGCATCAATAGTAATGTTAGCACCCTCTGATCCAAGGAGGCACCACGTAAGAGCTCATTTTGAAGTACTTCCCAAAGCTGGAGTTGGGATCTCCAGAATCAGCTTGAGCTTAATGAATTTGCCAGGACTGTGCGGACCAGCTGGAGCAGGGAATGCTGCGCTCTGGTGGCAGCTCAGGGACACTGCCTGCAGCAGGGCTCCCCTGGGCCTTGCAGCAGCAAAAGCCAAAATTCTGCAGACCAGAAAACCTGAGCCACTCCTGGGCACCTTTGTGAGGTGTGGCTGATGTCTGCTGTGGGCACATCTGGGGCCCAGATGAGTTGATGGTGATTCCATCCACCAAAAGGAGACAAAAACTCCTGTGCTCCAGGTGTAGGCAGGTCATTAAGTACCAATCAGTGGTTTATTAGCCACTGAAAGACAATTTGCTTGTATCTTCCAGCCAGCAACTCGACTCAGTGGAGCAATTCTGGCAGAGAAGGTGGGGAACAGACAGTGTAGAATGAAAGTGCTTGTTGGCTACTGCTAAATGCATTACATCAAACAATCCTAGATGACTTACTAGAGTAGGAGTTAATTGACATTAATTTTCACATGTAGTCATGAGACAGCCTTAGCTTGTTGTAAACACCAGGCTGGCTTCCTTCACATTCTTCCAGTGCAATATGACTCACCAACCTTGTGGTTGACCATTGCCTTGTTTTAAAATGTTACATGATCTGTGCTACTTTGTTTGAAGTCTTCAGGCCAAGTGCAGTTCTAACTCACAGAAAAGGATTAGCAGGATAATCTAGCAAAATATTTAATTGTGAAATCCACCTCTCCTGCTGCTGCCTGCTAATATCACAGTGGTAGGAGCTGAGAAGAAGGCTCTGCCTTCCTGCAAAGGCAGGGAATGGAGCTGGAAACCAGTTACCCCATTAAAGCTACACCTGCAGTGGAGGTAGATAGGGGAAACTCACTGCAGAGGAGCTCTGAGAGTGCTGAATTCTGTCCCTTGGTGCCAGCCAGCAGGACACCAGGTCCTCACACTGAGTCCTCCAAAACAGAGAGATCTGCTCATCTGGGGGAGGAGGAGAGGAGTACAATGGCTTCCTTTTAAAAAAAGAAGAACTTCCCAGGGTGTATGTAAATTATAAAACATTGTTCATGGTTGATCTTATTGGTGGGGAAAAAATAAAAAGCTGTCAAAATGATAATCACTAAAAAAAGAAACCTGTGAGTGAAAGTTGGCAAGTCTGTCAGCAGAATGACTACTGTACTGGAAAATTACTGAGCACTGTTTATAAAGGCAATCAGACAGGAATGTTAGTCTTGGAGTCCTACTTTCAACATCAGCAGCTGTATTATTCTACTAGATTCCTTGTACTTCTCTCAAAAAAAAAAACCCAAAACCTTCTAGTCACAGGGTGTGGCAAACTGTTTCCAAAAATGAGATTCACCTGATGTTTTGAGCCCATTGCAGCAGAGAGGTGGTGAAGAGCTTCAGGAGTGTGTGGGGAGAGGACAGTCCAATGAGGACAGACTGTGTATGTGTGTGTTTCATGGAAAACACAATTCCATTTGTAAAGAGACTTTTCTTCTACATAGTCAAGCATGAGCTTGGTCTGACAGCTGTAAGCAAAGTCTGTCAGTTCCACATGACTGATTCTCAGAAATTTTCCAATTCTCCTTGCTAAAACTCTCCAATGTAAAAGCCTGGCCCTACTGAAAGTGTGGTCTGACTTTTGCCTAAATCAATAGAGCCACAGTTACATCCAGGTGCCTCAGAAAACTGAGAGTGACTTCAACATGGTTTTGCATCACCAGCTAGTGCTAAAGACAACCATTGCTAACTGGGGATGGAGTTATCCTCACCTGTGCATTGAACCAGAAGGTTTTCAATAAAATCTATTAGAAATAGACCCCTCAGATTACAGGGCTTTCAATAGTCTGTCACAGGACTTTTTCAGGCATGTTTTGTAGGAAGTTTCCTCTGATGCTTTACTCAGCAGTACAGGCTCTAAAGGTTGTAGGTAAGAGCCAGCTTTAAAAAACAGATTTAATAACAAAAAAATTTGTTATTGCAAACATGTCTTTGGTCATATCCAAGCTATTACTGTGAAAGCAGGGAAATAAATGTCACTGTAGCATTGGAAAAGCAACAAAAGTACCCTGTAGGTAGTGAGGGGATGTGTGAACACGGCATGGATGTGCAGTTAGTGGAAGAGAACACACCGTTCTTCTGCAGGGTTCAGGACATAAAAAACCAGAGGAAATTTAATGGGCTGCAGTATTTACCCCAGAAGATGTAATGGCTTTATGTTGTAAGAGGCTGCAAATCTCTGAAAGTGACCTCATGTCTTTTGATTGCACTCCCTCACCCCCATCCTTCAGCCTGATCATTTTATTCCTAACTTTTTTTCCCCAAATCTTTAGCTGTAAGCCTCATTTGCAGACATTCATCTCCCCTGGGTTATGTACATTGTGCTGCAGGCACTTTTTTTTTCCAAGAAAATGTGGAGTCTTAGGCAAGTAGGTAGAGTAGATTTCAAGGTTAATAACTAATCCCCATAGAAAGATCAAATGATGAACTGAATCTCCAAAAGATATTTCAAGTTTGCTCCAGGGGCCTGCCAGATGAATGTTGCCAAAGCAGATTAGAAGAACTCCCAATTCCTCAGAAGAGATACTGAGAGGTCAGAGGTTGAGGAAGACTCAGAAGACAAAGATTCAGAGCAGCCCTCTCAGATTGCATGTGGCCCATCCCAGCTTTTGAAGCTTTTGAAAATCACACCTTCGGGCATATTTTAGCTAGGAAGACAGCCACTGACTGAGGTAAAATGTCTGCCTAAAAGCTCATCACTTTCTTCCTGAATCTAACCACCAGCAGGGATCACTTAGCTCTTGAATCTTTTGTAGAGGTAAGATTACAAAAAATAATACCAGGGATGAAGCCATCCCTGTGGTTGTGAGAAGATGAGTGTGTTTGTCACGTAAATCAGAGTTGTTGGCAAAATGAGAGGCTCTCCTGGGACCCCAGCTGGAGCACTCCATGGTCCCACACAAATAGGTATAACCTAGGAGGGAAAGACCAAACTGAAAACAACTCTGGTGTCAAGCAATCCTAGGATCAGTTACAGGCTTTAAGTGTAACTGGAAGCCAGATGCTTTATATGATATACACAGGGCTTAGGTACAGCAGTTAATTGGCTTAGTTAATAATACAGGGCCAGCTGGGGTTTGGAGTTAGAACACTGGAGTTATTTTTGACACTGTCATAAGAAAAATACCTTTTTTTTAAAAATCACCTCTAAGTAGGTCTTGTTAAACACATCAGGTGTGTAATGACAGTGTAGAGACAACATCTACCTGTGGTGCAATTTAATAATTATCATAATGTGATACTATTTGCACATCACATTTTTCTCCCCTGTGTGTATATTAATTGCAGATAGTAATTCTGCTAATATCTTGCTGCAGATTCCTTCAAAAAATTTAAAACTGGCAGGAATTTTCATCTTTAATCACTTTATCTGTTAATTCCATTGTCTTTCCACATAGGTTGTGAACATTGTTAAAATATAGTTGCAGTGTTCCTGTTTTACAGGCACTAAAACAGTATTTTCAGCTACTTGTGAAGGAGTCTACTGGATATGAAAGAAAAACCATAATTTAAAAATAATCTTTCATTTCTAAGTATTTTGCCTGTCTTGCTATGGCAGAGTGAGCTGTGAAGTTTCAGAGATCCCCTACAGCGTTGCCCCACCTGATTTGTAACCATGGGGATGGGATCAGGAGTGGATGTAGTGGATGGTGGCTGAAGCTGACCTCTCCAGGGAAAAAGCTGGAGATTGTTTTCACCACAAACACATCTTTGTATTGGTACCCTGGGTTTTAGCCCGTTCCCTGTGCAATCACTCTTCTCATGATAATGATAACACTTGTTTTCTCTGTGCTGATTTTCTAGTTACACTCTGTTATGTCTATGCTGGTACTGACTAGAGACCAGCAAAAAAGGGTAGAAACCCCTCCACAAGAGCAACAAATAAAAAATTAGAAATTAATTTTCCTTCCTAAAAGGAAAGCCATAACCTTTCTTCTTAAGGCATCTTGGAAATAATTGGCATGCTGAGTGCTGCCCATCCTAAATGCAAGTTCAGAGACAGCCTCTGCCAAGAATGTATTTTTATCTTTCTCCTTTGCTTTCAGCCCCTTTCCCTTTTTCTTTTGCCAGTAGCTGTAGGTCACAGAGAGAGCACAGTGCTGAAGTGAGTATTAGCTGAGTAGAGCCTGGACAGAGCTCTATTCCAGCCTTGTGACTCACATTCAGCTCATCAAGCACAGTCATTTTGTCCCCTCCAGCCTTTGTCAAGAGGTTCCTATCCCCAGGTGCAGAATTCCTCATGTGTGTTCCAACAGGGCAGAGCCCAGCTGATACCAAGGGGGCCTGGCTATTAATTTTCATGAGCACTGATTTCTGCACTTCAGGGCTATTTTTGTCAGTTTCAGCCCTAGTATTCAATTTCCCAGCTGACACTTTCCCATTCCATAAAGAAATACCAAGCCCTGGGCCACAGAGATGCACCAAAACTGCAGTCTGGAGAAACAGGTTGGTGTTTTGCCAGCTTTTAGCCAACAGAAATTCACAGATTGTCAGTCAACTGCTTTAATGCACAGGAACATTTGAGCAGGGCCCTGTTCCACAAAAGACAGGTGGCCAGTCTGCCCAGTCCTTCTCAAACCAAATGGCTTCTGCCTTCACTGTCAGCACAGTCATCAGTGCTGTCACACTAGTCATGCCATTTACAAATTCATTCATGACAATTGCAGCAGGTGAAGATGTTTCTCCAAATGGTGCTGAACTGATTTTCTCCCTTCTGGAATGGGGAAATAGGAAACAGTTGTTTAATTCATTTCAAAGAAGTAACACACAACAGCTTCAAAAGAAATGTGGTGAATTAATTGCTTTACCTAGATTACAGGAGCCTCCAGCAGAATGGTGTTTCTCAGCAGACCTATTTTTGAGAAGTCTTGTTTGGGCCACTAACCTTGATAGACAGCCCAGGATTGGGTGACAGGTAAAAGATTCATGGTGTAAGGATGCTAATTTGGATGACAGTCCTGAATAACAGGCTGGAAGGTCAGCTGCCTGGTGAGAAAGGCATGAGAGCCTTCTGGTGCTCAGTGCCTGCACAGTTATTGCTCCAGTCCCTCTCTCCATCCAGGAATGCTGTAATTACAGAGCACATGCTCCTCACTGACAGATTGCAGGAAGCTAAAGATCGATGCTGCTTTCCTTTTAGAAAAAAATATTCTTTACTCCATCCCTCCTCCTTCAGATCCTTCTTAGACACTTTATTCATTGCCTTGTAGCCCTGCTGTGGTGCTCCAGCACTTGCTGGAGTCAGTGGAGCTGGCAGACAGAGAGGGGAGGATGCCTGCTTCCCCTTGCAAGGAGTGGTCTGGCAGAATGGTCTGCAGAAAAGTCTGTCTTTATCTGGGGGGAAAAACAGCCCCCACTGCAGAGAGTGGGGTTGAAGGGAGTGATGCAGAGTTTGGGGTTTTGCCTGGTGTGGAATCAGGAGGGAACATTTATTTGCGTGCTGACACTGCTTACACACTTGAGCTCCCAGAGGGGACCAGGGAGCTCAGGGTGATGACAGCATGGTACCATCAAAGCACCCACAAATCCAGGAAGAGCTGCCCATTTCTCACTGGTTTTAAGTGAAGCATAGTGTTTGATTCCAACATTTTTGCTACAAGTTTATCTCTGGCTCCTTCCCAGGTGGGTGAACTGGCACTGGAGTCCCTGCTCTGCCACTTGTGAGAAGGGTGTGCAGCACCGGGAGGTCACCTGTGTTTACCAGCTGCAGAACGGCACCTACGTCAACACCAGGGAATCTCTTACTGCCTGGGCAGCAAGCCAGCCACGGTGCAGAGCTGTGAGGGACGGGACTGCCTCTCCATCTGGGAAGCATCAGAGTGGTCAAAGTAGGAACTTCACTCCAGAAGGGAACCAGACTGCTCAATGCTCCAGATACACTGGCCTTAATCCATGGTTCTCATGGTCAGCTTCCTCACAGCACTGGACTGCTGGGCCAGGACTCGCATCTATTGAGATGAGCAGTGAGGAGCTGAGATTTGGTTTATAGACCAAGTGAGTTAGTAAGGCGGGTTTAGATAATGCTTTAGTGACTGTATCTTTCCATCTGAAAACCTCTGACCAGGAAGGAAAAACATTTCACTAACCTCAGGCCAGAAGTGCAGTAACCCAGGGCTTTTGGCTCCAATTTAAATGTGGTATGAATACCAGGCTTATCAGGCATTCTGCATGTTACAGAGAATGCACAGTCTTTGGGCCTTATCCAGCCTTCTTTCGTGCAATTCCAGGAACAAGAAAAAAGCTGGTTATGTTTTGTATAAAAGGTGCATCTCAGACTAGTTGCAGAGTTAAGAAATTTCTCCCAGGTGTTACGAAGGCATGGGAGATCTAGAGAGTTACCTTGTGTTTTGTTTAGCAGCAGAGTGATCTGGGAGTGTGCCTGCAGTTCATGACCAGAACTCAGCAAGTGCAGGGCAACTCTGTCTGCACCCTGGGAGTAGCAGTCCTTACAGGATGCCCAAGTTCACTTTGGTTATTGTATTTGCTGGGCTCCCCTGAGTGATGAGCTCTGTTCACTCTGAGTGCAGGGTTGCAGCTCTGCCAGCCTCATTCCCAGCCTGGCTGTCCCAGCAACAGCCCTTCCTGTGGGAAGGATTCCTCATTATTCACCTCTGTTTGGAACAGGGAGCTCCTGTTTAAAACATTCTCAAAGAGCTTTTGCTAAATATTATTGTTAGAAATGTGCTTAAAAGTTACAGAAGCTCAGGATAGAAGGGGTCCTGAGGAACAGTGTCTCCTCACAAACACAATGGGATTTCATTGTGCACCTCCTGGACAGGAAATCTTAGTTTGGCAAGAAAGGTGATGTTTAAGTCAGAGCAGTGTTCCCTTTCAGTGGGGTGTTGGATCCATTCACTGGTGCATGAGATTTCGTGTTCTTTCTGAGCTCTTTCATTACAAAAGATGTGCAGAAACACACCAAGGTTTTAGTGAGTTGTCTGATAGATCTTTTGTGTGTTGTAGACGTTCCCCTTTCAGATGATGCCCTCTTTATTTCTTATAGCTAAACCAGCTGAACTGTTTATAGCTGAGATTAGGGTGCAATTCCTACCTGGTTTACATGTGGATTTTTTACTTGAGTTTTTTGTTAAGAATCCCAGGTATTTCTGTCTCCCTGTCATGGAATAGAGTAAGTCAAGTAACAGATCAGTGGAAATCTTCCATGTCCATGACCATGTAACTCCTTTGCAAATACACAGCATTTTTAGATAATTTCTTCAATCACTGGTTTACTTCTCATTTGATACATGTATTTACTTTTGTTGTGTCTGTAACTGTGCACTTGCAATTTTAAATTTGTTATTCTGGCCCATTTCTACTGTTATGAAGCACAGTTGACTCCAGGACACGTTTGATGCTCTGCCAGTGTGCACCCTTCTCACACCTAGGACTTTCTTCAGTGGTAATCACTTTATCCCTTAGCATGTTAATCTAATGTTGAGAAATAAATATCACTCTAATTGTATGATTTTATAAATAAATTTTCTGATCTATTTTTTTAACTTCTTGCTTATACAACAGTTGACCGCACTGATGTCTGGTCCCTGGTCAAAAATGTGTGTTTTCACAGCAAATTCCAATGCAATCTTCATTGTGGAAAAAATTAAATTCCCGTTGTATTGCCAAACACTTGAGATTGTTTTGGACAAAGTACTGCTCAACCCATTTTTAATGATAAAAATAGAGACTGTCAGAAGAAGGTGAATGTTTCTACTGCTAGAGAGCTAGAGTAGAAAAAAATATGGATTTCCTTCAGATAAAGGAGTTGTGTCTTAACTGCAAAGTTGCTCCTTTGCAAAGCCTCATGGGATCTGACAAAGTATTTTGTTAATAAAATAAGACTTAATGATCTTGAGTGGACACACAGAAATTGTGTATATTAATTTGTGGACTCTCTGTAAAATCCATGTATTAGGAAACTCTTCATGAAAACAGATGACTTGAGGAAAGGAAAAAAACCTCTTAAAGAGGGTGATTTATATGTGACCACCAAAGATCTGTTGGAAACCTCCTTGCTCATGCTGTTTTGTCTAGGAAAGTATATGCAGTATTAATCTGTGAATGTCTTAAAAGCTGTGGGAAGAACAAACAGTTGGTGTTTTTCCCAGACTTGCTTGTAAAACCCACCTAGAGATTTCTCCTACTGTGAAAAATACTCCCACTTCAGCTTGATTTACTTCAAGTAATTTGGACTGTTCCAAAGATTTTTATATGTTGAGCTTTGTAGTTTGAGATGAACGAGTGCAACCCTGAGGAGTCCACCCTGGGGCCTGAAGAAAATGATATATAATTTGAGAAACTCTACCCAACTTGGGGCAAATTCATGGCTTTAAGGTACCATTTAGGGAGCTCCAGCCTGGGATCTCTGGCAAGCCTTCCACTCTGAGCAGTCCAGCAAAGCATTTTGTGGAATTCGGCAAAGCTGGGAAAAATTCATCCCCCTGTCTTAGCAGAACTATAGATCGTGCTCCTTACAAAGATGTTACATCCGTAAGGGGGTCACGCCGTGAGCAGCACACAGTAAATTAAGTGGAAGGTTTCCCAGATTTTCAAGAAGTCACTTTGTAGTGCTGTGAAGTATTTAAAGGCATGTCTGTTTGCTTGCCAGCTCATAAACGCTTGTCACTCATGTCCTTAACAAGGCCAGCAGGTCAGAGCTGCCTGGATTGTGTTTTTAAGACGGTTAGACAGGCATGCTGAGATTTGTCCATTTGATGTAATTTATATCAAGCTGACGCTTGTTTCCAGCACAGACCCCCTGGATGGAGAAGCTTCTTGGAACATGTTCAAAAGACCTCACAGAATATCTCATATCTTCACTATTTATTCAGTGTCAAATCAACTGTCATTTCCCTGCTGGCCCCCCGAAGGGGAGAACTTGACATGCCAGAGGAGGTTAGTTTTTATCTCAGCTGGTACATAGATCATTTCTCCACCCACCTGTCCCCAGTGGCTCTGCAAGACAATTTCTCACTCTTAACCACTGCAGTGGCATGAGAATGAGGAGCAGGCAGACTGCTGTGCTCAGGGGTGGTGACAAGGACTCAGGTGGCTGTGACAGCATGTGCTCTATTACCAAACTGCTTATTGAAAACAGAAATTTGGGTTCAGTTCGTGCCAGTGTCCTTTTCCCACCTTGTACAGCCAAGAAAATCAGAACAAATTCTTCATTAAACAAGAATTTCCAACCATTGGCAAAGATAGCAAGTGAGCGACCAGATATCCTGCTCTTTAGATGCTAATTCCATAGAGCCCAGGCACAAAAGTGTTTGTGGATAATTTGTGCTCACTCAGTAAATGTTTGTTAGAGCTTTTCAGAATTAAGATAGCGATCCTAAATCAAAATGTGAATGTGATGTGTGTGTTTCACACGAGAACTTGTGAGAATTGTGACTTTGCCATGATATGCACAAACTGTACTCAGAAACGTGTTTATAACAGTGGTCTCATGCTACTGTGATTTAAAATTACATTTAACACCACTGTTTATCATTTATGTGGTAGTTCTGGGTAGTGAATCTCAGTGTGTCGTTCAGTATGAATGAGGAGGAGTTCTTCAACACAAGATTTAGTGGCACCAATTCTAGCAAAAAGCCAGCTGAGATTTTTCAAAGAAGGTTGATTTTCAGAATTGCCATTTTTCATAAGTAAAATATTTCACAAGCAGTCATCGTGCTTTTCAAATTACTCATGTTTGAGTGGCTTAGATTATTGTAATAAAATCTTATGGATTATCATTTTCCCCAGTGTTCATAACCCCAGCTTTCCCTCTGAGCTGTGTTACCAACATAAAAACCATCATTTCTAAGCACCATGTAACAAAACCCAAACCCTTGTTTTTTTTGCAGTGCTCAGCAGACTGTGGCAGGGGAATTCAGAAAAGAACAGTGACGTGCACGAACTCCCAAGGCAAATGTGATGCAGCCACCAGGCCGAGAGATGAGGAGGAGTGTGAGGATCACACAGGCTGTTATGAGTGGAAAACAGGAGACTGGTCCAAGGTAACAGCAAACACTTCTTGGTGTTTTCTTTCTGAAAGCCATGTTCAGGTTGCTGACCTCCCCTGTGCTGTCTGCATTAATTTGCAGTTTAAATATTTAGGAAGCAAAGGTTTAACTGGTTTTCAAGGTAGCTGAGACCTACACACAGAGTCCAGTCCTAGACTCATTCCAACCACTTGAAATGAAAGAAAGGCTTGAGTTTAAAGGCAGATCCTAAACCATCTCTCCCTTCCTCAGGGCTGGAGCTTACCTTCACTTAGGCCTGTCTGAACTTTGTTTCTCCAGTGACATCAGTGGAATTAATTCCTGAATGCAGTGGATTAAACCAGAGCAGAGTCTGCTCTGTATTTGCATTATGATCTTAAAGTAATACAAGATTTTGCTTGGGAAGGAGGCCTGGCAGTGTGAGAAACTCAACCCTTGCCAGTGCTGTTCAGAAAGCATCCTTTACATTACTGACTTGGTGTTTGCATAAAGGACTAAAATTTCCCAGCAGTACAATATTCCAGTTTGGTTTTATCTTATCTTTCTAACTGTGCTGTGTTTTAAACAGAAAACCTGCTTTCTGTTCTGGAATGTACGGCATGTGCAGAAACCACTGGGATACAGTAGTTGCACTTTGCTTTCCAAAAACCCAGACTCCAGCAAGCAAAGTCCGGTGAAGCAGAGGCCCAGGATAGGCAAATTGGCTTATCTGTGATTGCATTTTTTTTAGGAATTAAAATTATGAATATAATCTGTCATAGATACGTGAATTTAATGGTGTCAGTGCTGGAGAATGCAGGAAGAACCTGCCACATACAGAGTGTCTGTGTTTATGCTGAGCCAGGAATTTATGTCACAAGATGTTTACAGTATTGAACATTATTTTATTCATAACCTGGCACTCAGAGTCCATGCAAGATGGCCAAAACAAACAGTCCCCATGTGTTAACAGGTGAAATAACATTATTTATTTATTTATTTATTTATTTATTTAATTGTGGAACACTAAAACATTTTGGCACACAAACAGACCCGGATTCTCTTGATAGGCAATAAAATAATATAACTGTGTATTCACCAATGACATGGATTGAAAGTTCAGTGTTGTGTGAACAGTCCAATCTGATAAAGACATTGGCTCACTGCTGGGAAGGTTACAATCTTACATGGGTCACAGTAAATAGTGTTTGATGGGTTTAATGTCTGCATGTGAGCAGGGCAGGATCAGTGCAAAATCACTTGTTATTTGTGATTCTTAACTCAGGATCAGGATCATCCCTGTGCAGGAGGGCACAAAAGCCTATGTGCTGTATATGTGACCTGCTTCTGTCTGCAGGGAGCTTGTGCCAGTGCTCTGCTTCCCAGGAATTTCACCCTGTGTGAGTCCAGCAGGATGTTCTTGGACTTAGATTTGGTTTGTAATGAGCATTTAAAATTCTAGACATATTGGTTAATTCTGACCGGACACTTAGGTCACACAATTAGATTCTTATTCTCTGAGTAGATGGATAGAGATTACTAGAAAAGGGTAGGTACAATTCTTAGAAGAAAATGTATTGTTCCAGAAACCCAGATAGCTGAAATGTTTGGTGAGGAATTCAATTCTTCACAAATCCTGAGTGAAGGATTTTTATCATGAGGATCCAGAAGATTTAATAGAGGGCTTGAACTTAGGAGGGGAGCTTTTACAGCTATCAGCAACTCTGGCTTAAAACAGTTCCTCCTTTAAGGAGAAACACAAAGTCTGTAGTGATTAGCTTATAGTGAACTATTTAAAATTCATCCTTCCAAGACAAAATTCCACTGTTAAACATTTGTTCCCAGCTCTGTAAAAGTCACTGTGAGAGAGCTTTGCTGACTAAGATGGAAACTTTTTCTGTTAATACAAATTGATCTCAGAACAAGCAACAACTTTGTGCAATTAATGTGTTGTGCATTTGTTGCTTATTGTTGAGAACCATCAGGGAAGCACGATTTAACTAAGAGTGGTAATTATCACAGATTAAAATAATGGGCTTTGATGCTTTATGTGCAAACAGCTTGCCTGGTGGCTTGGCCTCTGATCCTTAATTTCCCAAACCAAGGTCTTCTTTGAAGATGCCGGGAAGTCATGTTAGAGAAAGGGAAAACCTCATCAAAAGTCAAGTCCAGATACAACTTGTAAACAGAGCAGGCTGTTTGGGTGGTATGACAATGTTATTTTTGTTTTAGTAATGGCAGTATTTGTAGAACACACAGACTCTGTGCATGAGGAGAGATGGATCAGCTCCCTAAAGAGCTCCCAGCAGCAGTAAAAACTCCACACCTACCCCAGACAAATTGTGATTTTATGTTCTCAGCTCCCATGTAGGAGAGGTAAGGGCTGGAGACAAGGCCATGCTGATCTGAGACCTGCACCCATCAGCCAAACCTCATCCACTGGTCATAGCAACAGCTCTGTACCCATTATCCATGCCTGAAAGTAGAGAGATTTTATCCCATTTTCTGTCGGGTTTATTTGCAGCTGGTCCTTACTGTGTCCTATAGCTGTGGAAAGCATTTGGAGCTAATTGTCATGTTTGTGTATTCTTCATATATTTGCAGCATGTTTTAAGTGTTGCACAAGGAACTGATATATCCAGTTCACTTTGCAAACACCTAAGGCCAGGTTTGTAAAGTTATTTTAAATGGCTCTGAGTCTGCCTTTGTTAGCCCAGTGCTTGAGATTAACAGACTGTGCTGGAAATCTAAGGACAGAGAGTTGTTACCACTGCTACTAAACTTGCAGCTTCTCTCCACTGCTTACACTTCTCCTTTAAACCCATTACCTTAAAGGGATATAAGTATCATTTTTAGCATTTTACTCAGCATTGGTGATACAAGTTTCATAACTAAACTATTCCTGGCCTCACAGTCTTCAAACTTAACAGAAACGTGAATTGCACAGTGCAAGATCCATTGAAGGTGTTAACCTGAAATAATTAATTAATTTTTCCCTGGATTCTTCAGAATTACAATTCATTATATCATTCTTTTTTGTACATGATGCAATATACAAAGGGAAGTCCAAGCCATCTCCCATTCAGTCATTCCTTCCAAGAGGAAATTCCACATCCAGTTTGCATTCAGTTAAAGAAACAAACATCTTATACACTCGTTCTGCTTTGAAATAGTTCCTTCTTGTTTGAAATCCGAGCTGCTGAATGTTCTAGCACTGGAAGCATTTTTACATTTTTGTTGTAGTTGTGCTGCTCAGAGGAACAAACACAGGTTGCTCAGTTTCCCAACACTTGCCTCAGACTCCCAGACTGTTGAAAATGTGCCTCTTGATGCTTTAGCAAGACAGTAGTTCATTCTTTCATGGTGAATTATATTTTTGCTGACAAACTTTACATCAAGGATTACATTCCTGCAAGAACAGAGCGTGTCTTTATGTGTGTGCCTCTCTGGGCAGCTGAGCAGGACACACAGCCCAGCTCCACACCATTCGCTGCCCCAGGCTGTGCTGGAAGGAGCAGCTGCAGGACTTGCACTTGGCATTGGAGTCAATGGAAACGTGTCCCAGATGATGCAGGGAGCTGGAGGTGTTGGTGATCTGTGGTGGTGACACAGATCTTTTGCTTGAAGGTGAGAGCAGCACCAGGGGCTGCTTTTTAGCCACCCAAGGCTCCCCCTGTCCTCAGCTCTCTCCCCTTCTGCTCCAGCAGTGATGTGGCAGGAAAAGAGGCCCAGGGGAGACCTTATTGCTCTCCACAGCCACATCAAAGTGGGTTCTGTTGAGGTGAGGGTCAGGCTCTTCTCCCAGACAACCAGAGATGCAGAGGGGAGAGGTTCAGATTGGGTATTAGGAAAATGTTCATCACTGGAAGAGTGGTTAAGCACTGGAACAGGCTCCCAGGGAAGTGCTGGAGTCACCATCTGTGGAAGTGCTGAAAAAACCAAGCAGATGGGGCACTCAATGCTAGGGTTTGTGGCCAAGGTGGTGTTTGGTCAAAGGTTGGACTTGACCTTGGAGGTCTTTCCCAACCTTAGTAATTCTTTAATTCTGTACAGGGCAAGGCTATATTTTTTCAGTTTCCTCCAGTTGTCCTTTGGACTCTTCTAAGGTATAGTTGAGGAGGCAAGGTTATATAGCAGGAGCAATTCTCCACAAGATTTTTATGGATTTTTCTTTATTTTCAGTTTTACTTAATTGTTTCTCTATTTCATATGCCTTAAATTCTGTCCTGACTAAAGTTCTGTATTTGGAGCCAATAGCACAGAATGGTTCAGGGCTCCCAGTTTCATTTTTTGACTATTTTCCATTACACTGGTGGTGTATCAAGAAAGGTGGAATTACAAGCCAGACACACAAGCTCCATCATTAGCTCCAACTTTCACAAGGGGCATTTTCAGCTCTGTGGGTGGAAGTTAAAATATGCAACTTCTGTCCCTCAGGCAACAATTTAGCTCATTAACCTATTATATTACCTAGCCCAATAAAAAGAATTTTAGAAGAAGAAAGACACATAGAGGCCTTGTAGCATGTTGGCTTTGCCATATTTTTTTCTTTGCAGTTACAGTAGGTGCTCTGTAAATACTAAGACCTGTATTAATCTCAGATAACCCAGTGTAAATCCAGGGTAACTGTCTTTCATTCTTCCCTCCAACCCACTGGCCAAGGGCCAAGGATCTCACTCAGCACATTGGGTCAGGTATCAGTCTCTCTTACATGAGGGTAAACCCAGACTAATTCAGGAACTTGAATTAATGCAGGTTTATGCCAATGCCATGCAGAGCTGGATCTGACCTGGTGGGCTCTGCAGAGTCTTTGGGTCTTGGGTGGGAACCATCACAGATTAGTGCTCTCAGGAGAAAGCAAATATATGACACATCAAGCTGAGCTTCTACTACTAGAGAAAGTAGAGGAAAAGTCTATTTCTACCACTTCACATCTTGTATAACCACCTGGCACAACTTTCACTGGATTCAGAGAGATTGTACACTCCAGAAACTGGAAAGCACCAGTAAGGATAAGCTTGGCAAAGTGTAATGTTAAATAATATTCTTTTTGCCAAAGAGTGTCAATAGTGATAAAGCACATCTGAAAAATCCCCCATAGCCACCTGCCCTCCCTGGGCATCCAGAGTTGCCAATTCCTCTACAGAACTTGCTGAGCCTGTGAAATGCTGGAGATGGGTTTTCATCCCAAGAGGACATTAACAGTAGGGAGAGAAAAAAAGAATCTAATTTCCCATAAGAAAAATACTGGCTTTGTGCCAGACATTGAGGTACTTCACGCTGAAGATCAGCAGTCATTCATCACAGTGGGTGGTAACAAGGATTTGTAATTGCAAATTAATTGTTTTGGCAGGATTACAGGAGGTCTTATTCTCTGAGAGATAAACCCCCAGCCTTGCAGTACACCAGAAAACACATTGGGTTTTGGGGCTTTTTTTTTTTTTTTTCAAAAGTATTCTACAATCTCCTAGTGCCAGGAAGGCATATTTTCCAAGCTCCAAATGATTGGGAACATCAACAAAATCCTCTATGTGCCTCACTTTTAATGATTAATTCATATTACATAATAAGAAGAGTAAATCAATGACAGCTGTGGTTTGAGAGGTGTATTCAAAGCTGTTATAAATATAGAAGCAAAACTGCCCTTTGTTCTAACATTCATTACAAATTCATGGCTTGACCCGACATCTGTTTATGATAAGGTATGGACAACTTGGTTATTCTTCATAAAGGTTAGAACTAAGTTCATCTTCTTCTACCTTGGAGAAAATAACTTTTCTTGTTGGATTGAGAGAAAACTCTGCAGGAGGGGTGGTAGCTTAAAGCTGCAGTGGCACGTCAGAGCTGACACACCTTCCCTGCCACTGAACAACTTTGTGATTTATGGCTGCCCACGAGCCTTCAGCAGCACTGGAAGGTGGTGCACAGGCCTCACTGGTGCATCTCAGTTGTTCTCCAGAAAGTGATGGAGCTGGGTGAGACAGGAGAGGATCCAACAAGCTTTAGTAGTCAAATTCCCTGCTTCTGTGATCCTAGAGTTGGCCAGGAGCCAGAGCATCTGTCCTAACCTAAGTGCTGCCCCACGGACTGCTCTGAGTTGTGGTTCCCTGTGGCTTGTGGCTCTGGCACACCATCACTGATGTACAAACCAGAGCCTTTCTTGCCAACAGCTAAATCTCAAAACACTCCTCCCTACAGGAGATGAGATCAAATGGCCCAAAATTTGTTTTACCAGCCAGGGACACTCTTGAATTTGAATCTGCTTCAGTAAGATGAACCCCACCCTTTTGCTCTATGATTGTCCCCACATCTGTGGAATGTTTTTAGCTGTGGGCAGAGGTGGAAATGTTGCATAATGACACTAAAACAAGGTCAAGCCTGTGCCTAGGCTTGGGCTGAGAGCTCCCAGTTGGGAGCTGGGCATGGAGAGGGAAGAGATGCTGACTGCAGTGCTGGCCTTGTTCTTCCCCTGGGCACTGCAGGCTCCAGAAACCAAGTCATGTTTGTGCCTTCCAAACTGCTCCTTGTTTGCACAACAGATTGCACAGCTCATCTCCACTGGAGTTTCTGGGAACATCCACGGTACAAATTATTGTGAAGGTTCTGTAGTAATGGAGAATGTGTGCAAAAAGATCAGATTAGTCAGTGTTTTGTTTGAAGTGGAGCATGTTCTGCCACAGTGTTACTGCCTCATATTCCAATACAGCCTTCAGTGATGCTATTAACTGGAAGAGCAACTTCTCTTTTTTTATATTTTTATTTAAAAGCCCGGTCCATTAAGTGCATTTTTTTTTATGGAGAGTTAAAGCCTTCCACCAAGACCAGTGGATTGGAAATGAAATTACATTTTACTCTTGTTTTTTAAAATGAAAAAGAAGAAAGAGCAAAAGACAAGCCTGTTCAAGTATTGGCATTCATTTTCTCTGAGTTACTCTGAGGTCTTACAGTGTACAGGATCATGTTTTTGAAAATATGGGGAGTAATAATTCACCATTTAAACTCAGTAGTACCTGTCTGAAGAGGATTTTCCCCTTGAATACTTACAGCACACAGTATGTACTGCTAGCAGGGACTGCTGTAATTCTGCAGTCTTTTCAATAACATTTTGAGATTTGTAACGACTACCAAGGCATTAAGGTGACCATCTCCCAGAACACCTTTAAGGAGCAATGAGTACCAGTCTGGCTGACTGTGCAAAGAGATGAAACAGTGTTAGCCAGCATCACACATGTCAAAGCTGGGTAGCTCCATGTCCAAAAATGCTCAGGCAGGACGGAATGAGAGATGAGCAGCCTCTTGCTGAAATTAAAAAATCCCAAAGAGTCCTTAGTTTTTAATTACTTTATTTAATGAATTGCATTGGGGGAGCATTGATCATTAACTGATGAATAACTAATAATAACTAAAAATGCATTCAGTTTCAGTTGGGTTTCAGTTCCCAGGATGTTCCCTCAGGATAACTCCTGGGGCAGGAGTCAGGGTGGGAATAGAGCTCATGTGAGCCCTGAGAGCCTGTCTCAGAACAAGCAGCTCACAGAGCTGTAGAGAAGGGGGAATTCTCCAGCTTCCAGCCTGAGTTCTGTGATCCCATAGCTGTCCATTACTACTGAGGCTATTTAAAATTACCTTGATTATGCCTTTTGCATTAGGTGCTTTTCACCATCAGGTCCTGGTGGAATAAGCTCTGGAGTATTTCCACTTTCTGCCACAGATCCAAACATGGCTCAAGTGCAGTAGGTGACCTGCTAGAAAATGTGGGCAGCACTGTATCACCTCACAGCTCTGCTTGAGCCTGTTCTTGAACTCCAGTTTGAAACCCCATGAGAAGTAAATTCTATCTGATTGGAATATTGGAGTAAATGGCATTTTCTCATCAGCATCCACCTGGGCTCCACTGCACAAGTACTTCGGGGGCACTGTCACTACCCAGAATATTCATGTGTTCAGCCTTTAATCTCTGAACTCTCTGTACACAATGGAACTTTTCAGAATAGCAAAGCCAAGCTTAATTATGCAGTGAGACATGCTGGATGTGCTGGTCAGGTCTTGTTCCTTGGGGTCGAGCAGTTTGAAAGTACAGCTGTAGGCAGTTTGCAAAAATTGCTTCTCTTTTCCTGCTAAGATACTGTCACATCAGCCACAAGAATTTGCTGCCATAATTTATTGTTTCTTCCCATACTGAGTCAGAAGGGTATGCATTTTTTTTTCTTCTTGGTTAAATTAAACAAATCAGTCATTTCACAAAAGTTTCCAAATGAAAGATTGTTGTAAGCAAGACCAGATATGTTCTTTTACAGATCTGAGGTTCAAAAAGAAGGAAAAAAAAAAAAAAAAAAGAAAGAAAAGAAAAGAACAAGGAAGCTTGAAAAACAGCTTACAGTTTGCTTTGGGCTAATTAGATCTTATCAGTGAAAAGACAGATATTTCTTTCTTTAGCATGATGCCATGGTGAAAGTTGACCTGGTGTTTATGAAAGCATATTGCACACTGCTTTTCAGATAGAACTATGGGGTTTAAATTAGTGATCCTCATAAAAAGCCTGATGTGAAGGTGTGTGGAGCACTGGCTTTCAGAGCACACATGTGTGTGCTATTAAGGTCCCGGGAAGGGAGCAATTACAGGACCTTTGTCATTCATCTCAGATGCTGTGTTAGAATGTTTTTAATAGGAACTTGTCTTGCTTTCTTTCTGACTTTCATAGAGGCAAGAAATAAGACCCCCGAGGGGAAAAACACTCTACCCTAACGCCTTGAATACTTGAACTCTGAAGTCAGTAAAGCATGACTCTATCTCTCAATATTGGAGTTTTAACCATGGTGTTATCCTTGGCTTCAGCACCTACCAGCAAACTGGGGACAAACCAGTATCTTTAGACATCAGATGGCTGCAGGCTGATGAATAAAGAGAAAACCCCATCTTGCCTGCAGCTTAGTTATGACAGTCATCTAGAGCTGGATCTCCCTCTGACAAATCAGCACCCTGCATGCTGGAGTGTGCTCAGGATTGGTTGGAGGGATGCTATGACCTCCTGCTTCTGCTGGGAAAAGTCTCTTAAAAAAAAAAAATAAATTACATCTAGGAGGTTAGAAAAGTGACATTTCTGAAGGTGTCCTAGGGTTTGAAATGGATCCCAGCCCCGCAGGAGCCCTGAGCAATGATCCCTTATCCCATTCAGTCCTGAGCCTGTCTCGGTGCTGCTAAATCTGTACCTTTTCTGCCCCCATTAAGCCTCAACAGAAGGATTCTTTGGACTCTGCTGTGTGCCCAATAGCAGCCCTGCTCTGGCTTAAGTCATTCTCATTCCTCCCTTCTCTGGCTATCTTTTGTAGACCAGGAGTTGATGAAGGCCCTGACAGATCTCGGCACTTTCTGTAATTTTTTTCTATTTTAATACCTAATATTCTCCTGAGGCATTTGCTTTCAAAGCAATTAGACATCTGTCAGCACCTTTGCTAGATTTCAAGCTTTCATATCAGTATCCTAAGGTGGAAATAGCATTCCAGTTGAAAAATCATAGCTTGCTCCTAAGGTTAGAGTTTTTCAGTGAGTAAATCTTCTTTAAGCTGTTGAATGCAGCTGCTGCCTTGACAATTTGTGAGTTTATTTCCTTCTGGATATCCCCACTGGCTTGCATGTTACTGCCAAAGAATGTGAATGGAGGCATTTTTGTCTTGCTTTTGCCTTCCTAAGCAGTGTTTGAACTGGGAGTTACAGGGGCTCTCATTAGCTTCACTTTCTGTAGCTGTTTATTAACCACCTGTATTTTACAGTGCTGAGCAACTCTTTGATCTTTGCATGGGGGTGGATTTCCAGTTTACAGTTGTGGTATTGTCAGTTTAGAGTATTATGGTTAAATTCTGTGCATTTTGCACATGCATTTTTGTAACAGTGACCTCACTGGCAGTGCCTGGTGGAAGGGAAAATCCACTTCTTTCTTTGGTACCTGCATTTCTGCTCAACCCCTTGTTCCATCCCCAGCTTCCTAGAAAAGGCAAATTGCTGGTGGGTCTTCTCTGGTGAATCCAGCCCTGAAAACTGTTCTGTGGATATGATTCCTTGCTCCACAAACATTTGGGAACAGAGAATTCATAGCAGTGCATTTAGCTATCCAGAGAAGGAGAGAAGGTATTTATGAGAATTTGCTGTGCAGTTGGAGTTGGATTTTTGGAGTTGGATTTTTATGCTTCTTTTAATGATGTCCTCTTCTCATAGTGCAGCATGAGTAACAATTCCCCCTTTGTATGTATTTCGTATCTATTCCTATTTCCTATTGAAATTCCTAGGAAAGAAACTATCCAAGTACTGAGTTGAAAATTTTGTCTTAAAATAAGCCAGATGTCCAACCTTCCTTTAGCTGCCAAGCCCTAAAGAGTTCAAGAAAGATGTTAAAATCTGTCTTGCTGGCTGTGAAAAACTAATTGCATAGCATAGGTGATGATCCCAGTCTCCCAGGAGAAGGAATAAAACTGCTTCAGGCTAAAGCTCTGCTGTTATTTGTCTGAGGATTGAAGTTGGCAGTGTCTGTGGAAAAAAGTTTCATTGCTTGCCCTCCTTGCTGGTTAACAAATGCAGAGACAGGAGCACAGACAAAGGTAGGTGAGTGTTTGTGTGTTGGTATCTGAAAACCTAATTCACCTTAGGAAAAGAAATGCTGTTTTCATCCTCTTTTCCCTTCTTTCTTCCATGTCCCCCCTGTTAAATGCACAGGGAGTGTTTAAAAGCCAGAGACAGAGGTTTCAGACTCACAGTAATGTGAAGGAAGCCCATGGCCTGAATTATTTAGTGCCTGTTTGATAACAGCAATTCTGTTCACAAAATGGATGTACAGTTCCCCACCTAAAGCAAAGAGTTTGGGGAGGATTAAAGTTAGTAAAGCACTGTGAAGATTAAAAGTGCCACTGAAATCCTGAGGATTAAAAGTTGCATTTGACTGGTGAAGTGGAAGGGCCTAATAGTTGCATTTATCAGGATGAAAATAGCACACTTTAAATCCAGTGGCCATGCCTGACTGGCTTCCAGGCTGGTGGAAGTCACTGAGGGTACCCAGTGCTGGGGAAGAGCTGAGGGACACACAAAACTAATGTAATGCCCATATTTTATTGCATATATTCAGATTGTGAGGGGGATTTAAATCAGGAATTTTAATTCCTGATTTTTAGAAGAGCTCACTGTAGGGCAGGAGAAGGGTTCATTCAGCATAATCCTAAATACTATAACCATTGCTGAGGTATTATTTGACAGTGATCCATTTCTTATGTAAATTGAACACCTGAAAAATCTAAGTGTAAAAATATCTGTCATAAACAAGTGTGTTGAACCTGAATTGAAACAAGAAGATTGCAAAGGAAAAAAAAAAAAACAAACAGGAGGGTTTTTTTGTGATACTTTCAGACCAAAATGACCACAGCTTTGGTGTATTCATCCCCTTGGATGTAGAGGTGGAGCCTGTGTGCATCCACATGTTCTGCCCTTGGGTCTGGGTCTCACAAGCATCCACACTGCACACACAAGATTTGTGCCTGGACTTCAGCCCAGCCTCAGTGGTGCCCATCTTCTGAACCTCTCCAGTGTTTGACATCTCTCTTTTGAGAATAGCTTCTCTGAGGTGATGGTATTTTTCAGGAAGAAAGCTCCAATGCCCTGATTTGGTGAGAAACAGCAGAGGACAGAAAACATGACCTTTTTTTACATCATTCTCTTGATACCTCCTGGGCTTTCCCTCACCTCCTCCTCTCCCCCATCGTTTGCTTGTGTGTGGCTTTAGCAGAAACAGGAATCTTACCCAAGTCTTGCAAGCCATTGTTTCTTTATGTTAAATACAAGGTTCTTTTATTGACTCCAGCTGCTGCACCTCCCTGTGCTCACTGTGTTTGTTTTATTAAAATTGAACAGCGTGCAAGTAGGACATTGTAAATCACGAGTGACTGGGCCAGAGGAAGAGGGAGGGAGAGGGAGGGACTCTGACTGTATGACAACAAAGAGAGCATATGAACAGGCTGGGCCTCCTGGCTAATAGCAGCCAAAACTCATGAGTACAATTTGCAATTGCTCCCAGGAGGACAGGCAAGTGCCAGACAGTTAGCAGGGAGAGATGGGAGTGAGTGCTGGAATACCTGATCTGTTCTCTCCAGAACAGAGCTTTTCAGAGGTCTGGGCATGCAGGAGCTGCCAGCCTCTGCTCTAATCCTGAGATTTATTTTATGTCACTGCCTGGCTGTGGTCATCCTGTCTGTGGAAGAAGCCTTGTTAGACCATCCAAGTCTTGGAGAGGGCTTTTAAACCAAGTACCACCAGATCCCTGGCAGAGAGGGAGGTGGAAAGCTGCTGGTCCACAATTAAGCATTACACATTTTTCAGCTTTGCTTCTTCATGACTGGTGGGGGGAATTGCATTTTTTTCTGCTTGAACCCCATGGGCATCCACAGGGGACAGTCAGAGTAGGTGAACTCAGGGCAGACAGATGAGAGTGCCAGGAGAGTTCCTCTGCTCACAGCACTCCCTGAAGGTGCAGAACCATCGAGGACAGCACCCCAGCCACACGGAGGGTCCCTGGCTGCCAGGATGAGCCCTCAGCACCGCCGTGGCTGCAGCCTCTGCTCTGGCAGTGGTTTGGCTGTGCATGTGCCGTGGAGGGAGCCCGTGTGCTCAGTGTGCTCTCTCCTGCAGTGCTCCTCGACGTGCGGCAAGGGGCTGCAGTCGCGCGTGGTGCAGTGCATGCACAGAGTGACCGGGCGCCACGGCAGCGAGTGCCCGGCCCTGGCCAAGCCCGCCGCCTACAGGCAGTGCCACCAGCAGGTCTGCAACGACAGGATCAACGTCAACACCATCACCTCACCCAGGCTCGGTGAGTCGGGGCCTGGGGGGACGTGCCAGCGGCCCAGCGAGGGATTGCCTGGGGCCAGAAACTCAGAGAGGCTCAGGCAGACTCCAGACCGAAGGTCTGGTGTGGGTGGGTCCTGTCTGACCCCGGCCTCAGGCTGTGCCCAGCTGGAGTGCTTGGCAGAGGATGGAGCTGAGAGCAGCTTAGCACACAAATGGTGGGTGATTGATTGATTGATTGATTGATGGATGGATGGATCACAGAGGTGGGGGAGCTGTCAGGTGCACCTTGCTCCATCACAAACCCTTCCACACGCTGCCTGTGTTGCAGTGAGTGTCAAGTAGGATCATCAATTCATTGTGCCCCAAGAAAATGCATGACCCTGACAGGTGATTTGATGGATTGATTTGCCTGGGGGGCAAGAGAGCATCCAGCCTCTTCTGTAAACCCTGTGATTTTCTATCACTGTCCTCCTCCTCACCCTCCCTGCATTCCTTGTGTCCCTGGCCAAGATGGGAACATGGTGATAACCATCTGTTTCCTGAAACACCTTAACACTGTAATTAAAATATGCCACTAGTCAAGAATGCCTCTGTTAATACAAATTCATTATTTTCCGCATTGTATTTCCTTGGTTTATAAGGAGATAAAAACATAAATATACTAAAAATGTGTTTTTCTAAACTTCAGCCCTGTGTGTTCCACTACAGCTCCAGAGCCAGGTTGGTTTCTTTATATTTCACACATCATCACCAGTAAGATGAAGCTAAATTGAGGCATCAGCTACACTGACACAGCCTCATGGGTGCCTCCTGTCCCCTTTTGGTACAAGAGGCTGGGTTGTAAACAAGAAGAGGTTACCAGAAAGAGCAGCCTCCTCTGTCACAGTTGAGCTGATCTTACAGGCTAAGAAACTTCTAACACACATGGAAACACAGAGCTGCTAAATAATAGAGAATAGTGCTGTCTAATAGTGCTGTCCAGTATTAAATAACACTTAAATTAGAACTGGACTTGAAGCTTCTGAACTGAAATTTGTTCCCTGAAAGTTTACCAGATGTTTTAAGAAAAAAGGCGACTTCCATTCTTGCAAACGCACTCATGCTGAGGGACTTCTAACCTCCTTTGGTATGAGAGTACTTCCCAGATATTTTAGCACTAAGAGCATAGCAAAAGAAAAACATTTCATTTGAGAAGTAAGCCCTTGATACACTGATGAGACAAGAAATCCATCCTAATTCACGTTTTAGGACAAAGCAATAAAATGCTCATGTGTTTAGAAGACTGAAGAGGCTCAAGTCCCTGCTGAAAGTAATCTGCAAGCAATTTGGGATGCTTTTGTTTCTAAACCAGGCTTGGAATCACCAGGGCCAGAAACAATGCTATTTGATATTAGTAGAAAGACATATCATTGAGTGTTTTGCTCTTTTTGCTTATAAACAATTCTAATTGGATTATCTTTAAACAGAATTTTCTGTTTTCTGCAACGGGAGTATCAGCAAAAAACAAAACAAAGAAAAGAGAAAAAAGAGAGAAAAATTCCAGTAGTCTACAGACCCCATGCTACCTTGTCCCTACTTTAAATGGCTTTTTGTCTTGGATAACATTTCCAAAAATATCTAATTGTGGAGTTCACCTCACCTGACTTTTATGTCTGTGTCCAGTGGTTCTCATTTAAGACACATTCAGAGGGATTTATTCTGTCACTTCTTTTCTGTCTTCCTTCACAACCTGTGAGAGGCATTGGACCTTGGAAATATTAGTCATTGTCTTGTTTGTGTCTTAGTTTCTATTATGTGAACTCTCCCATCTGCTAAGGTCTGTCTCAGGTGTTCTTGCCTGGTGATTTATTCATCTCCATCCCATTGAATGCGGTCTGGAGTTCATGGCCTTAAATCTGGGCTGCATCTTTGGATGTTTTGTTCATTCAGGCCTGTTTGCCTCTGAGACAAAGCAGGTGCAACATGAGGAGGTTTGCACTCCCCACTCATGTCCAGGAAAGGAAGGAAACACTTCCAAGAGCCTGATAATTTGGTAGAGAGAACATCCTTGCTCTCCAGTGCCAGCAGCGAGTGTGGCCCTCACTCCCCTCAGGTGCAGGGCTTTGGTCACACCTGCAGTGCTGTTCCCTGGCTAATCTGGCAGTTTCTCCTTTCTTGTCTCCTCCCAAGCTGCCCTCACCTACAAGTGCACGGGGGACCAGTGGACAGTGTACTGCAGGGTGATCCGGGAGAAGAACCTGTGCCAGGACATGCGGTGGTACCAGCGCTGCTGCCAGACCTGCAGAGACTTTTATGCAAACAAGATGCAGCAGAAGAGTTAATGAACCTGGGCCACTCCTTAGAGTCTTCCAGCTGTTTGTATGGAAATCACAGACTAGTAGGTCTGAGTACTGGAATTTCATGAGTTGCTACAGCGTGGTGGATCCCAAAGCACACCTAATGAGACTTGAAACTAACCCTACAGACTGGATACCAAAGTCATCTGCTCATCCACCTTAAAAAAAACACACAGAAAGGGTCATCTCAAGGAGCCAATAATTTCTGAATATTTTGACATCCTCACATTTTTCATTGATGCTTTTTTAATATATTAAATCACCAGCCACTGGTTGGCTTGCTACCATTAAAGAAAAGGACAAGAGTTGCAAAGTGATTACATTGGATAAGGTTATGGGTACCTCCATGGAGGAAGGCCTCTGGCAAAATAATTAAGCAAAAGTAGAGACATTACTTAATCTTTTAATTATGGCTTTTATATGTTGTTTTCAATTCCCAGCAGTTATCCCACTGCAGAGTGGGCTTGGAGGGACATGCATAAATGAAAGGCTTAATTTAAAGAGAGGATTTTCTGTAAAACTTCGTGAAAACTGATAGCAGAGGATGGACATCTCTGAATTTCCTACAGAAAACTCAGTATAATTATATCCAACATTCCAAGTCATATTTTTAGAGCCACTAATAAGGAGTGCTTTTCCTTCTAATTTTAAAAAACAATCCTCTATCTTTTCCCCAGAATAATAGAGTTTCTTTTATGAAACTTAATTTTTCTCTGAGCTTAATGAAATGGAAAGCTTATTAACAGCTGTAGATAGTTCCTTTAAAACAAGCAAAACCATTTACGTGAGATGGGAGAAGCCAGAAATCATTTCATCCAGTAGAGCTCAGTGAGGGATTGCTTGGCCTAAGCTCTCTCCAATTTTTAGAAGTCAATCAGATAATGAGACTGTTGGTTCTTGTAAGAGGACTGTGAAACTGGATAGGGTTGGAACAGAAACCAAATTTGGAACAATCTTTATGAAAAGGATGTAGTGGGGAGCAGAACAGGTGTTTCCTATCTCTGGGCTCTTTTATACAGCTGAGGTTATGTAGCTTTTGGAATAACCAGAAGTAGCCATGGATGCAAGACATTGGAAGTGTAACCTGGAGCTTGTGGGAAGCCAGAGGGCTCAGACTTCCATTGCTTTCAGGAGTTGGGAATTTCCTCACTGTCTTTGAATGCTCCTGTGTCACTTCTGTGGTGCTGTCAGGTTTGGTGCTGTCAGAGCACTTAGAGGTGCTGCACACACAATACTCTGCCATGTCTCTGCACTTTAAACCAGACTCTTCTCTGTGATGTGAGACTTGAAACAGGAGCTCTGCCCAGGGCAGGGCTTGTCCCCTCTGTTGCCACACACACATCTTGCATCATTTCCCTTGCCAGGGCCCAAGGCCATGGTTGAGTTTCAGCCCCCTCCTGTGACAGGAACAGAGCCCTTTGGATAATTGCAGCTTTGTACTCGCTCTGGAACTGTGTGTGACTCTTTGACTCCTTGGAGCTGAGCACAGAACCAAGCCCAGCTACTCCCCAGCCCCTGGGCCAGGCTGGCTTGCAGCTCACACCTGGCCTCAGGTTGTCTTTGTTGCTGTTGTCTCTTTTTGTCAATGCAAGGAAAGATAAAGACTCATAGTACCTATGTCTTTAAAGCAATTTTTGCTTAATACAGTTCTTTCCATGTCCAGGACCTCACTGGAATAACCTGTTAGCATTTTATTAAGGGCTAAGTTTTTCAAGCACAGGGAGATGATGTTCATCAACAGACTAACCCTGTGTGGGCTTCACATTTACATCTGTGCTTGTTAGTGCAAATGAGTTCATGTGCACAGGGCTGGCCTGATGCACAAGGGCACGTTTGCACACCTTTTTTCCTCAAGTGCCTGTCTCAAACAGATCTGCTTTCCAATTCCTCAGATGATTTTCTCTATCAGGGAAATGATTCCAGCTTGGTTTTTTTTTGTACTGGATTTTTTTTCTTTTTTTGTTTTTGCAATTTATAATCAGGATTACACCTCCTTTTTCTGTTATTCCCACCCTGTTGCCCAGCCCAGAGGTTGTGTAAATACATAGCAAGTAATCAAGGGAGAGTTGATGGCAGGGGTGACAGGGAAGATTCAGACAATACCAGATGATAATCAATTTGGTAAATTACCATGTAGAAGAACTGCTAATGAGAAAGTTCCAGGAGACCAGACAGAGCCCAGAGGACCTGACTTATCTTCCTAATTCTCAGTGGTGTTTCCCCCTTAGCCTGCAGTGACACTGGGACTGTCCTTGCTGCCTCCCTGTCCCCACAGCCACCCCTAAGTCCCCTGGCACCTCTCACTTGGTTTGGAATTTGCTGGTTTTTTTTCTCATGGGCAACATTTTCTCTGTTACTTTGGCAGAATTGTGTGAATTATCATTGCTGACAATCAAAGGTGCTTCTCCACAGCAGGGAACATTTTCCTTCTGGTGCTGATCTGTGACCCTCTCTAGGCAAAAGGTAGGAGATAGGAGAGGAAGGATTTTAGGTTTTGAATTTTTCAGTAATAATTCACTACTGGCAAGATCCAGAACAAGGTGCTAGGCTGGTTAGACCTGTGGCCTGATCCAATCTGATGGGTTCTGGACCCAAAGGACACTTGGGTCCAAGTTCTGGGTCCAGCCTAAGGAAACAGGAATTTACAAGGATTTTTTTTCAACTTTATGAGCACTGAGAAAAAGCCACCTCACTCACTCTCACAGCTCACAGATTAGCATGCATCAACCTTTTAGTTTTTTGTTATCAGACACCCCCCAACATTGATTAAGAACTGATGGCACAAAACAGCTCCATTTTATTCAGTTCTCTTACTTCACATGGTGACAATCATCCCATCACATAACAGCCAGAAAAATATTAATAACAGAAAAAAAAATTTCTGTTCAATATTCCTGCACTTCTGGTTTTTATCACTTTATAGGAGCTTTACAGTGAAGTCACAGCTATGCTCTGTCCTCAGTTCCCACATTCTGGTGAAAAGAAAAGCTGTTTGTTTCAGTGTATCTATAACAATACTTTTCTTAGTTGTTCATAAGAGATTGATGCTGTTTTGATTACAGTGGTGGTATTTCCATATTGTAAACAATACTCTGTACTGTTACTAAAGTACTGTACATTTCTAGTTGCACAATTGTGTTATTGAGTGTAGATTCTCACTATCTCATGTATGGTGCTATTTTTTGTCGGTGGAAAAGAACCTTAGCAGTCGATTATTGCTTGATATTTTATTATAATACAGGGATATATTCTCCATGGCAATAATATCATTTAAGTTTTCTCATTACAGAGTGAAATGTATATATTTTTCCATTAGCTAATTTGCATATGTACTGTATCCATGGTAATTTTCTTCTTGGTGCTGGTTATAAATAGGAAAAGGTAAAAAACAGTCCAACTGAATGGAACCAGTTGTAAATGAAAGCCAAAAAAAAAAAAAAAAAAAAAAAAAAAAGAAAAGAGAATCATTCCATTTTGAACAAATTGAATATGTTGAATAATAAATTTATTTTTTCCATAACAACTTTAATAAGGTTTCTGAACTTGAAACAATAATGCAAAGCAAACCAAACAGCATGTAAATTAAGAGAAAGTAGTGAAGCTGTAAGTGGTACATTATGCATCTGTGTAATACTGGACTGAAACTGGGATTTGGTTAAATCCAAGCTAACTGCTTAATTGCTGTGGTCAATGTAAAAGGTCATTTGGCACTCAAATTCTGGCACCTCAGAGTTCTCAGTGTGCTAACAAAATAAGAAATGATGGGTCTTGTCCTGGTCAGGTTGCAAAACAAAGCATGGGGATGTTAACACCTGAATGGTGCCTTGCCAGGTCTGTGACAAAACAGTAGAAAATTCCTGTCTGGGAGGGGCGTGCCAGGCTCTGATTGGGATATCTGTGTGTGCCTGGGCAGGCTGTGGGGAGGGGGCAGCTTCTGCTTGGGGAGAGGGATGTTCTGAGAGTGCTTTTGGGGAAGGTTGTTCTTGCTGTGCCTGTGGAGCTCCACAGGCACCCCCTGACAATGAACAATGCTGAGCATGTGGAAATTTATATTGGAGCACCATACCATCCATTGGGAAGGTATCTGCATAACCTAGCTGCACTCTCCCCTGGTGTGAAATAAATGGAATTACTTCAGTGCCACGTGTTTTGGATGTATTTGTTGTAGGCACTAGCCAGAATCTTTGTACTGGTTAGCTCCCCCCAGCGTGGTTTTTGCAGTCAGACACACCTGCAGGATCCTTGCCCAGCCTGTCTTAGAAAGATGCCATCCTCTGTGTCTCACTCCAACTCAATTCTTGTTAAAAGGGCGCCTGGAGGTGGGAGCAGCATCTTTCTAAAGCAGCCTTAAAACCCCAGGAATATGGTCGAGCGATGGATTTGGCAGTGCTGGGTTGTTCTTGGTCATCTTAAAGGTCTTTTCCAACCCAAATGATTCTATGATTTTATAACAAACCAAAGTCTTCCTCCCACTATAATTTCCAGAAATGGAGTTTATACTTTAAAAACAGAGCTAATTTACTGATGTCACACCGGATTCATGGCACAACACTGATGAGCTTCCCAGTTTTCTGAGGCAGCGTTGGGAGACACCAGCCCAGCTGCCACCATTCACAGCAGCAACACTGCAGAAACTCCATCCAAGTGGTGCAGTACATTAACACATCATCGTGTTTGTGCCTTGCCTGCAGTCAACATCTGATTGCAATTGTTGACCTGTTTGAACAATAAAACCTAGCTCTAAGCCTGGGGAAGCCAAAGGGCTTTGCATTAAGCAGGGGTATGGCAGTGGGTGGGAGGGGTGTAAGGAATGCTGTCATACATTTGGCTTGAAAGGTTTCTGGTATGTGCCAATATCTCTCCTATAAATCCTGTAGGATTATATACTTACTTTGCCTATTTTGCATGTATCTGTTTGCTGTTTTTCTCTTATTCCTAATCCTCATTTCTACCCAAGCCATTGCCCTTCCCTGTGAGCTCAGTTGGATTTTTTTTAGTTTAAGACACCTCAGCCAAGGTCACTAAAGGCAGGTGGGCACAGGAGGAAAGTAAAATCCCTCCTCCCCTCCTTGGAGGTCACTTCTGCCTCCACCAGCTCCACCTGCTCCCTTCACTTTCCTGATGTCCATGGCAGCCTCAGCTGTCTCTTGCAGCAAGCTGGCAGCACCCTGCTTACTCTGGAAGGAATTTTCTTTCCAAAATGTGGAACACTTTATCCTCACATCAGCCCCATGCTCACTGACTACCACTGCTGAGGACTCTGCTCTCTGGTAGAGTGAAAAACCAAATGTTCCTTTGTGCTTTCCCCAGCACCATGTGGAGCATTTCCACGGGGAAAGGGATGTTTTCTTTGTGCTGGAGAGTGTCAGTGCCAACACCAGTGTGCTGTGGAGTTCCAGGATCTGTGCCAGATGTGCTCTCATTCCATGCACTCACTTCTAATGGTCTAAGGAAGAATGGAATGGGATGCTGCTCTCCATGTGGCCTGGAATGGAGGAAAACACTCATTTTTCACCAGGAGAGCACTGGTAGCTCACCAGTCTGCAGGTCTGGCTCACCCCACAAACCAGCAGCTGCTGAAGGATCACTGACAGCTTTCTGTAAGGTCACTGCACACTGCAGCATCACTGGAGCCTGCCTGGAGCCAGGGAGTGAAAGTTCTTGGACTGCTGAGAGATCAGTGAGAAAGGGGAATCCTCTAACAGAGTCTTTCATCCTGCACCAAGATCACTGCAGCCTGTCCAGCAAAACCAGACAAGCCATTCTTGGGTTGGACTTTATTCATTTGCTTAGAAAAGACATTATTTGAACTTTTTTCAGCTTCCATTTCTTTCTCCAGCTCCGTACTTTTCCCCTTGATTTTGTCTCTGGCGACAAAAGGACCCAACCAGACTGCAGCTTTGTTTGGCACCAAACTTCCCTCCTGAGATGATCACACAAGAAGTCTTTTATCACTTTGCGGGCTCTGAGCCAGAACTGCTTGTGCTGGAAGTGGCTGGGACTGTAACCCCAGGCTGTGGTGGGATGAGAGTCAAGCTCGGGCTGTCAGCAAGGGGACCTGCAGCAGTTCCCTGCCAGGACACATCAGAACTCCTGAGCCTGCTTCCTCCAGTACTACTCTCATTAAAGAAAAGGTATGAAATCCACATATAGATTGAATTTAAAATTTAGATGGTGTTTAAAATATAAATCCTGTCCAGAATAATTATCTGATTCCTTAGAAAATCACTATAAATTGAACCTCCCCTGCTCCCCACTGCTCAGTAACAACATTTGGTTTTCTCACAGAGCTGGTGTCACCTGTTCTGCACTGGCTTCAGCACTGTCAGCTCTGTTCCATGCCCAGGTTTGTGCTGAGGAAGAAGGGCCCTGCTGGAATACTGGGATTCTGCTCTCCTCAGGCATCATCACCCTGGAGCTGCTCTTGCTTGTGGCTCCTTTCCCCATCACATCACTGGCCAGCAATGCCTTGAGGAGGGGTCAGTGACACTGAGCCCAAAAAATGCTGTCAGCCACATTTCCCAGAGGGTAAGGAAGGTTCCATCTCTTTTATTTCTTCCTAACCATGTTTTGCTGAAGAAACAGTTTTAAAGGGCAAAAAGAAAAACCACATTATTGTGTAAGCAAGATGGAAAAGAGCTTTCTGTGGGTTCCCAGGTATTCATGTGCCATTCTCCCTGTAACATCAGCTCTCTGCCTGTGGCTGCCTGAGCGTTCAGCACGGGTGGTTTTGCAGCAGCTGTGTGCACAGTACCTTCCATCACAGGCCCTGTTCCCTGGCTGTCCCCATGGCTCAGTTTATTTGTGTGCAAGGCAACTGAGAGGTTATCGAGGCTTCCCATCAGCTGTACAAACTCACAGCAGCACCAGCTGTGTGTCTGTCCTTTTCTGAGAATTACAGTTTGGGGCTTTTGGGCAGCTCCTAGCAAAGATTTGGTTTTTCTGGTGTGTCTCTCCAGAGCAGTTGCTGCCTGTGCTTATGCCACAAGCTATGGGGGATCTGTAGCCATATGTGTAAGAACGAAAAAGCTTATTTACTTGTTTTCAGCCTTCCTGTAGAATAGTTTTAAAAGCAGAAGTGTCCTTCACTTATGGAAGAAAAAAAGGATAAAATTGACAAAAACACCCTCATATTTGTCAAAACTTTTGTAGATGTTTTTCAGGGTATCAAGACTTCTTGCCAGGCACCTCCCTTTCCTCCCCTGCCTTCCCCAAATACTTCCATTTTTGGCTAAAAAATCCTAAGTTTGGGATTTTTGGACCAACAATGTCAGCCAAAACCCAGACTTTCTTCTCTAATTTTTCCACTTAATTTTTCAACTATCTTCTGGCAAAGCAAAAGCACTGTTTTGATGGAAAGTTTTTCAACCAGCTCTGCTCATTAATTTCTGCCAGCAGTCACAGAACTGTGCATCTTGCAGGAGAGGAGAGGGTCTGAAGGGCCCAGTGTGAGGCAGGAATGAGTAACACTCCTCTCCCAGCCCTGTGCCCCAGCCAGCTCCCTGCTCCTAATGAGAGACATCTTTCTAGAGAGGTTTCCAGCCTAAATCTCTCTTGGCAAGTCAGCTCAGTAATTCAGGTACTTTGCCAGGTTAGAGGAAGATGTGGGTGGGCATAGAAGGATCCCCTCTGAGCAAAGGACCCCAGGACTCTGAGGAGCCACGTTTTCCATCTCTTATCTACTTGGACTGATTTTGGACTCCTCCAGGCAAGCACCAGTTGGCAGGGAAGGGTGGGGAGGTGGGGCTGGTCCAGCTCCCTTTCAAGGCAAATTTCAATGTGCTTTAATAGTGATGTTCAGATACACCAGCTGAACCAGGCATAGCCATGAGCTCCATGTAACCCTGAGATCTGCAGAGACAAGGTCCTAAAGTGGCTGCTGGGCTGAAATGACACCAGTACTTCCCTGCTGTGTGTCTGTTATCCATCTATCCATGAGGAATTTTTGGGGTTTTTTACATTTAGCTTAAGGGAAGCCTAGCTCCTCTCATTTTTGGGTTCCTGTGATGACAGGAACCTGGGAGCCAAAGAAAGATGTTCTTACAGAGTAGCCAAATTTTTCAGTATTTGGCCTCAGCAGCCAAGGGAGCATCTGCCCATTGGCTACATGGACAGTCTCCTCAGGGAAAAGCCATCCCTCAGCAGTCCCTAACATTTGCAAAGTGCTCTGAGATCCTTCAGTGAAAGACCTTTTAGATGTACAAACGTTTATAGCCCTTCTCTGACCATGGCTGATTTTAGAGGGTTAACTTAGGAACAGGAAATACAGTGACTAAAGGAAAGCCATTAATATTAAATTCTACCCTTTGCCAGATTGTCTTGTGTTATCTTTGCTCTTTCATGAAATATTTTCCAATTTTCCTCGCAGGGTATTCCTTACAGGGGCAGCAGCTAAGGAGCTGTAACTTGGCACATCTCCACCTGCTTTTCTGTAGCAGTGCACATTTGTGCTCTGGGATTTGAAGAATTTCCTTTGCCTCTAGAATTGATATTCAAACAGTCAGCTGTACAGACATCAATCTGTCCAGTAGACATGCCACGTGACCTAAGGAATAATACAGGTGGTCAGCACCATGCTGGTGACTCCTGAATTTCTGGAGCAAGCAGAATCATTTTCCTGTGTCAAGAAGATGGGAGGTCCTGTATACACCCTCGAGTAATCTGCTGTGCTTGACTGATCACAAAACACCCACCAAGATTTCCCTAACAAAGTCCTTCCTTTCTGCCAAGGAAAGCAAGGATTTTCAGGAAATGGGAGATGTGACCTTGTCACCTCACAAACAGCTCGGGGGTCTCAAGATGCTCATCTCAGCAGAGGGATGCTCATGCCAGAGCAAACGCAGAGCCCTGTGTGGTCAGTGCACAGCTCTTCCAGCATCCCTTCCTTCATCAACTCTGGTGTGGTGAAAACAGAAATGAGCAAACTTAGTCTTCTGCCTGTTCGCTGTGTTGCTGTAAGTTCCACTGTGTCCACATGCTGCTGTGTGACAGGTGTGGAGTGAGGGATTTTTAAGACTGGGAGAGATCAGTGTTGATAGATGCATAGCTCAAACCACTTCTCCCACTCGTGATTTCATCACAGACAAAAGCTGCTGGGCACCCTGTGAGCCCCTAAAGCCTAAAGGGAATTTTTATGAGAGTTAAGAATGGCTCTAGACAGCCCCATAACTCTAAGCAAGTTTTTTCTCTAGGACAATCACCATTTCTGTTAAAAATAAGTCATTCATTTCCCATTGATACTTCTCAGGCTGCAAGGAGAGCCATTCTCCTGCTCCTGGAGGCTTTAGCTGCAGACACAGCCTTGGAAGGGAAGCTGGCTCTCATGGCTACGGCAGAGGAATGGGAAGCACGAGATCTGGCATGAAGTCCTGCTCCCATTGAAGCCAGTGGGATGTTTGCCATTGGCTTCAGGGAAAGCCAAGATTTCAGTCTGCAGCCAGATTTGCTGGTGTGCTGTTCTATCCTGAGAGCAGGAGCAGGGAGGGTTCTTGGTTTCCTGATAAAGCTCTTGCTGCCTCGGCTCCTCTGCTGCCTCCTCACCTCACACTGGCCCCTCCTTGCTTCCAGATCTTAGTCCTCTTTTAAATCCTTGATGAAGAGACTGCTGCATGGTTTGTGCCTCTGGTATCCCCTGACTGGAGCTCTTGGATATCCTCACCAGCAAAACCATCCTCTCCACTGGGGTTGTGGACAGTGCTAGAGAGGGGCAATTAAAGCAACAGGACAGGGGCTAAGAGACTTAGATGAAGTAACACATATGGGATTTGCTGCAGGTAAATACCTGTGCCTTCTTCCCCAGGCATTGACTTGGATCAGCTCTAGAATTAACTCTGAATGGTTAAAGAGAGCCTGGAGACATTGTAAAGATGGTCCAAGATGGGCTTCTCTGCTTGACACCTTCACACCAGCATGGACTGTTGGGAGCTTTGATAGTCTAAGCAGCCCTTTTGCTCATCTCTCTCTTTCAGGCTTAGGTGGGAGCCAAATTGTGTTAGAGATGAGCTGTGGTACAGGTACTTGTGAGCCTGTTAGTGGACTTTTACCAAATTACCCAAAGGCTGCTGTGCTGCTTTAGTGACATAGGTGATAATCAGTGCATTATATAGAGCTCCACAATGTTTACACACCCAGCACCCACATCTGGCCAGGGTTGGTGCCCTCCTCTCAAAAGCAGCCAAAGGAATTGATCTCAGAGTCAATCAAGATTCTACCAAGCAGCCCCAGTTTGGCCTGTATAGATACAAGCTGGGGGTTTTTTGAGTGGAGACATGGTGCAGTCCCTGTATGCCAAGGAAAAGAAACATTGCAAATAATTCTTGCTCTTCATTTTTATTTCGCCCCAATCAGGACAGTGCTTTGTGCTCATCGTGTGGGATTGGTCTCTGCTGCCCCTTTCAGGGAACATCTGTAAGCGCATCACATCTGTAATAAAAGGCAGGAAGGTTTATCTCCTGGACCAAGAAGTTGTCCTGAATTTCCTCTCCTCTCCAGATGCCTCGTGTTTTAACAGCTTCTGCTCTTGGCCAGCCACAGCTTCTCTGGCCACCTGGGACCTGATCTCCTTCCTCTGACGCTGCTCTGGGAGAGACTTTCTGGTGAGTTGAAACCATGGTGATGTATTTTATCTCCACAAACAAGGAGTTGTAAATGTAGGTGTTTAAAGATGAGGTAATGATGATATGGAGATCCATAACTAAGAGTTTTACTATTATTTTCTCCAGAAAGTTGAATCAAAGCTACCCAGAAGTTCAGCTCTGGTGCAGGAGCGCACCCCGGTGTTGCCTCTTTAGGCACAAAGATTTTTACAGGCAAAATTACTCTTTGTTCTAATAATAAATGGGGAAGAACCCAAACAATGCCATATTCTCTGCTGACTGCTTGGCTTAGCTTTGCAGCACAATTTCCCATCTCTTCCACATCATTTTGAGATTATTCCCCAAGAGGATCTTATCAGTAGATAAGTGGCTGCCTCTGAGCCAACTCTTTTATTCTGATTCAGTGGCTGGCACCATGTTTGCATGAACTCTAAACTATCAACTTGTTCCTCTTCGATTTTCTTTGCTGATATGATCCCCACTAGCTCTCACATTTCCTAGGGCAAGCACAATCAAGCACAATCAAACAAAACGAATCAGAATAAACAGAATTAGTGCTCATTCTTTCTTAACAACATGCCTGTAGGGGTTTTTGTCTCCTTTAGAAAATTCAATCCAGCTCCTTTCTCTCCTGTTAATTCGCTGTAGCTGCTTCCACAGGCTCTGGGTTAAACATAACAATGAGAGGAGAGGATTGGGCTTTGCTTTGAGCAAGATCTTAGCATTTGTGTGTTTTACATTTTAAGGAATGGGGTGAGGGGGGGGGTTACTTGATCCACTTCCCACTTGTTCTCTGTGGTATTCCCTCTGCTGTTGGTGATGTCCCACCTGGGAACACAAAAGATGAACCTTTCATCTGCTCATGTGTCCTTTTAATTCTTCTAATGGTTCCTCTTCCCCTTTTTCTTTGTCTGATATGCAGGCTCTGATTTTAGCACTACAAGCACAGGGTCCTGGGATGGCTTTCCCAGGATCTTGGAAGATTTAAAGGCCCAGCATCATGGCCAGTATTGCTCCCAGGCACCCACATTCCACACTGAGGGTGTCCTTATGGAGGTGACTCTGGAGCCAGCTTCTCATGGAGGGGACCATGGTCAATCTCCCTTCTGGCACCCAGACCTTGGACCTACAAAGTCTTCCCTGTGTGGCTGGTGTCTTTGACCATTCCCCAGAACTGTTTCCTGAAGAGAAAGAGCAGCATTTGGCCCTTGGGTTTTAGGAGAATTTCCTGACACCAACCTCAAAACAAATGGAAACACTTTTCTCCCCCTTCAGACCAGGACAAAGACTGAGGGTGAGGTTTTAAGCTAACGAAGCTTTTGGTGTGTCTTTTTTTTCTTCCTGTCACCTGAGGAGGTCCCTGGCGCTATGATAAAAGCCCCCAGTGTCCACTGAGGCTTCTCTCTTTGTGGTGAAGGTGCTCCTGAGAGACACAAAGGTTTCCCCAGAAGCACATAATCATTCCATGGCTCCAATTAGGGAACATTTTCTGTGCTTGTTGCTAACAATGTTCTTCCTTGCTTTAGCTCAGCCGGAACCCGATTAGTGACTTCCCAGGGTTCTTGAAACCCAAGGGAATTAATTTGTCTGTAATTTTGTCCAAGCTGATACTTAGGGGAATGGCTGGGAACATTGTAAAGTAGCTTCTGGGAGTGAGGAGTCCCAGCAAAGCATTTCCCAGACCCCTGGTAGTGATGCTCAGCCTGTCCACCTGAAGCCAGCCCATGCAGGGAGGTGCAGCATTAACCAGTGAAAGACATGGCCCTGCTCCTCTTCCTTTTACTTACAACAGCTGGATTTGGCCAGCTGTGCTATGGTGGTAACTGGTGGCTTCAGTTTGTGTCACTTTGCTGCTGTTCACAGCTTTTTTCAGTGTTCATTGTCAGCCAGACAGACATATCCTTCATTCCTTGATGGATGCTCATCCCAGCTTCCCAGGATCTGGGCTGTCCTGACATGCCAACATGTTGTTCAGTCTTGGGTGAAGCAGTTCATTGCCCTGTAACTCGGGGAACCACTGTGTGATAGGAACCACAATAGCACTGTTTGGCTGGGGATTTTTAAAGCACTTTGAAATCCTTGGAAGGACCAGGGTAGATGCAAACCTATTCTATTACTCTGTGGTTAAAGATTATCTGGAATGATGGTTTGAAGTGAAACAGCAGCCAGCAGAGCAGCTCATACATACTAGAGATGGTCACTTCATGGTTTGGGGAATTTTCAGGGGCTACTTCACTTCCCAGGTATTGGCAAGGCTGAGCCAGCATGGGGCTGGGACCCTTCTGCAGGGTTCTGTGCAGGACACAGGAATTCCAGCAGGGCCGTGCTTAGCCTTAGCTTTTGCTGTAGCAGTTACAAGTGATAAAGTATCAGTTTTCTCCATTTGCCTCCCCACAAGTTGGTTTAGAGGGAATGAAGACAGATCCTGCTATAGCTTAGTGCATTACAAGCCAACTCAAATGACTCCCCACTGTCTTTTCATCTCCATGAGACTTTTAATGCCCTAAGTCTTTGCATGTCCTGGCATACAGCCCAATTGAAGCATGAGCTCCAACAGAAGTTTTACATTTAAAGCTGTTCTTTTGGCTTCAGAAATTTGCAGATTGAGGCTGAGAGAAGCAATTCAGCTGTTTACTTGCAGATCTCCACCAGTCCTGCTGTGCTCTTGCCCTCGCCTTGGTCAGAGTTGTGTTAACAGCATTTTCCAATTAAAGTAGCAGCCTCAGTTACAGAAAATGCTTTTCCTCTCTGGGAATTTATCTGATTTTACTCTTTTTAAATTACTTATGGAGCACAGGGGTGTTTTGTTTCCCATCCCTTATTATAATTAATCCATCATCATTTCTGGTGACAAGGTTGGTTTTTGGTGGATTATTTTATTTCTTGCCTTTTCCATCAGATTGTGCCAGTACCACTCAGACTCCACATTACTGATAATGGGGAGACTGATGTGAGCAATCAGGCAAATATCAAGTGGACCAGCAATTCCTGAATTTCTGCTCACTCAGAGCAGGAAAAGTGGATACCTATTCTGGAGATAGCCCTGCCAGAAAATCTTAGAGCCATACTATGTAAATTTTAACCACTTACCTGTCTGAAATAGTTCTACTCTGAAAACTTTCAAGACCTTCACAGCCAAGATCAAAGCTTTTTCCTATTACCTGAAAATTCCAATTCTCTAAGAGAATAAATGGTAGCAGTTGAAATCCATCTTTCTTTACAGTGATGAGGTAAGAGCTTCTGTTTTTCACCTCACTGAAAGGGATGTGCTGGGCCCAATCCTGCCTGTGGTGCAACAAGCTCAGTAAGGTTTGTCCTGTGAGATGCAGTGGGATCTGACTCTGGGATTTGCACTCCAGCCAGTTTTCCATTGTGGACAACACTGTCTGTCTTCTGGCTGAACATGCTTTGAACATGAGCATGGCAGTGCTTGGGCTGGGCCTGCAGGAACTGGGGCAAGACAAGATGCAATGACAAAATCCCAGGATTCAGTGCTGCCACCCTGTCCCAGGAGGCCACAAAGTCCCTCTGTCCTGTGATATCCTTCTCCCAGAGTGAGCAACTGCAGCTTGTGCCCATCACAGTGACCTTCAAACCTGGGAGCATCTCAGTTCTTCAGGACCCTTGCAAGGATGCTCCAACCATAAACTCCCAGACAAGGAAGCATAAGCCTTCTGCTGCCCCCACGTGCTCATTATTGTTGCCACACACCAGTAAAGACCTGGGAACCCTATTGGGAAGCATGAAGATGAGCCAGCACAGCCACACAGCTATAGAGGTCAAGGATCTTGCTTTGGAAGACTCTTCTGTTCCTCCATCAAGCTCAGAGTGTTCCTTTTACTCAAAAAATTGCAAAATGAGATTGGACCTGTTTGGAATTGAGATGATCTGGAGACAGCAAAGCACAGAGGTGTCCTGGTCCCACCCAGGACCAGTGTGAGCCCTGGGAGCTGCCAGCGATGCTGAGCGATACCGGATACGGCACAGAGCATCCAGGAGTCAGGCCACGAGGAGACAGAGTGAGACAGCTCTTGGCACATTCAGCTCACATGATAAGGTCATTGCAAAGACAAGTGATGCTTTCATCAACCTGCCTCTCCCCAGATTCAGCACCAGCTTGAGCAAGGGCTCACTCTGTGCTCCTGCAATATCCTGTGTTCCGTGTAGTGCCAAGGACAAAAGCTTCCTCACAAAAGCACTGAAGCTGCTTTTTCCAACCAGTGTCCCAGCCCCCAACTGCCATCCTTCCAGACCCTGTCAGGTTCCAGTTTTGAGCCACTGAACAGCACCCCTTGGAAGAGTCATTTTCTCTCTGGATCAGCGGCACCTCTCAAGCTGAAGGGAGAGCAGGCTGTAGTTGCTGGCTCTCTGCTGCTTCCCAGCACTTACAATTAGGGATCTTGTGGTTTTGTGCTTTGTTGGGGTAGCACATGCTAACTCTTCTGGAGAGCATCAGTCCCAAAAGCTGCCTGAAGCCTGGCCTGACAGGTTGGTAGTAGCAGCCAAGCTTTCTCATGGAACCAGCTTGTGGCTGGGGGAGGTCCTGGGGCTGTGTTTCTGACCATCCCTGACACAGCTCCTTGGAATGGTAGGGCTGGCTCTTTGCCATGTTTTTACCAAGAACCTTTTTGGCATGGCACCATGAACAGATGGGCCATGGAGCAATTCCTCAGCTCAGATTGTCCACAGGCTGCCCTGGACACTGCCTAGAGCTCTCTGAGAACATCTGAAGGGAACAGCACTCGCTGGCAGGGTTATGTGCTCCAGCAATTGGGGATTGCAAACACATGATTCAACTATGCAAGAAATCTTTGACTTGTTCTGAATGCAATTCTGCCTGGGTTTCTTCCCAGGAACATTCCTGTTCTTCACAATTTACCAGTTGCAGAAAGGGAGAAGGGGGAGGAAGGATTTTGGGAGTAAGGGAGAGGAAAGGGAACAATCTCACAGTGCTTTCCCTCGCCAAATTTCTCCAGAAGGACAGGGTGTGGAGCATGGACTCCAGAGTCTGGGACAATCCCAAGAAAATATGAGTTGCAAAATTAAAACCACTTTTAATTAGCAATTAGTTTTTATAGAAAAAAGTCTCTGTTTTTCTGAAGTAATTCAGTGCCTGCTATCACACACACCAGGCAGCCCCTGCCAAATGGAGCTGTGTGATAGAAGGCAAGTCCAGAACGAGGGCTCTGAGCAGAGACATGTTATCTCCTCCAGGAGACAGCAGAGCTGTTCAGATCTGCATTCTGCTTCCCCAGATAAAAGTCCCACTCCTGAGTCACAGCATACGTGAGAGAGTTGCAAATGTACTCCCTGTAGGTGGGAGTAATTTGATGTCTGAGATGAATGATGGAGCTGGGCCTTTGTTGTCACACCTGCTCTGTTACAGACAGGAGAGGAAGCGTGAGAGGGTGGAGGCAGGAGCTGGATTTCTGCTCTGGGAAATAGAGGTGCAGGGTACCCAGCTCCTCACACCCTGACTCCAGATGACAAATCCCTCTTCTCATAGAGGGACACAGGCACAGTGTCTGTCCCCTGGGGGGTGGGCTGGGGTCACACTGTCCCAGGCTGGGCCCTGAGCAGGGATGCCCTGCAGGGAAGGTGTGCAGCTGGCTCTTAGTGCTGCTGTCACATGGGATCTGTGCTCCTTTCCAGGTGTCACCACCTGAACCATCATCTCCTTCCTGCAGCCCCAGGCCCTTCCAGGGCAGGACTTGTGCTCCATGGCAAAGTCTAGAACCTGCTGAGCTACACAAGCTCCAAAGGAAGAAAGCCTTAAAAGAGACAAGGTGTAACCTGGTGCTAGCAAACATGCACTCTTAGTAACCTCCATAGTTCAATTAACTCTATTAAGTGTATACCTGTAATTAATTTAATTTAGTTGAGGTTTTCTCCCCTGTGTTGGGTGCCTGCTGTATCAACCTCTTAAAATTATGGCTGTGTGTATAATTCTGTCAAATGTACATGTAGTACCCACATAAGCTGAGTCACTCCAGGTACAGGGAGAGGTTTATTTTATTGTATTTGGCTCATGCTTCTGACTTAACACAGGGGTAACTCCACTGAAATTGGTTGTGCTGCATTAGTCCAAAGCCAGAGCAGAGCCCAGCTTTTATTCATTATTTGCAGGAGAGGCATCATAATTTCTATAATGCCATGTCCAGAGTATGGGTGGGGTTTGCTCCAGCTGCCTTCCCAGTTTCCCACTAGGGAACAATGAAATGAAGGTAAAAAGAAATACTCATCTTTTTCTCTTTTTGTGTGTATAATTCAGAAATACCAGCAGATTCCCATTGCCTCACAGTGCTGTATAGGAGCCTTTCCCATATATCTGCTAAACTAAACAGGAGTGATTGGTTGATATTAAGGAGATGATCAAGAAGTTTTTCGTGAAGTTTACTCTTTTCCCAAGAGTGGAGAGCAGCCTGTCACTGAGTGATCCAAAATCCAAACGAGAGGTTTTATTGCACAGCTTAGAATGCAGCTGGAAGAGAAGCAAAGAACAACACAGGGAATGTGTGTCTGACACTTCTCATACTTCTGAAGTGAGCCTGAAGAAAGAGGGACAAATCCCAAGTGATGAGAAAAACTGCAATTCTGGTTCTGAGCAAGAGCTCCCAGGAATTGCAGGGACACAAGAGAGGAGCCCAGTTCTAGATTATTTGGAGAGCCCCAGCCAAAAACTCCATGAAAGTTTTGATTATCACAGGGATTAACACTGGGAAGCAGCTGGCATGGATGTAAATTCCAGTTGGTGCCCAGCACCTCGGACAAACTGCTGTTTGGATTGAGTGAAAAAAAGCAGGCTCTCCAGCTCTCTGCATTGATCTCAGGGCAGGAGGATTCTTCCTGAAATTCAGGGCACGAATGATCCTTGTGTTGGTTGAGTGTAGATAATGACTGAACCATTGAGCTCTCAGACAGACTCTGCTTGTTTGGGGCTGTGCAGCTCTCACAATCTGTCTGCTAACCACAAAAATATTCCAATTATTTGGAATGATGACATCACCAGTGCAACTGACCCAGATCCAACATCAGTACTCCCACAAAACAGTTATTTCTTGTTAAGCACTATTGAGGACAAGTAATCCAGCCCAGACTGAGCCCTGACAGCAAAGCCTGGTTGATTCCCCACATTTCCAGCATTTTCTGAGTTTATTTTCCACGTTTGAGCAGGTTACCCTGAGTAACCTGGATCTGTTTGATAAAATGTGATTATTGCTCATAACTTTTGAACCTCAGTAATCACAGAGAGGCTCTCAGTGACTCAGGAAAGGCATTTTGGCACCTTTCATCTATTCCCCATGCCTGTAGAGCCCTCTCCAGCACACGAAATCCATTGTCTGTTGGATCAGAAAGCTGCCTGAGTCCCAAAGTCATCTGTTCCTGGGATAATCTGGCCCAGAGATGGGGAGAAGGAAATCCTGTGACCTGCTGGGGATGGGGAGCTGGCTCAGCCACAGTCCTGCCTGGCCACTCTCCCACCACTGTCGCAGCCCTGCTGAAATCCCTCAGTCCTAAAAAGGTGTGTGGGCAGGTAAGAGTTGTGAAGAACAGCTGTTGCTAAAGATGTTGATGCTTATGGAGCCTTCTTTCCTCTCATTGTGTCATATTTATCAGCTGATGTTGTATCTAATCCAGAGCTGGAGAGGGAATGCCCTCCTGTCTTGCCTCCAGCACTGGGATTGCACAGGGGAAGGAAAAGGGATAAAGGGATGGTCAACAAGTGCACTCAGTTTTTATTTTACTTAAAAGCAGGTTTGTCCATCACCTTTAGGGCTCAGAGCAGCCAGACCCCAGGCTGAGCCAAACTCCGCAGGAGATCTTCACCCCATGAGCACCTGAAGGAGTGCCTGGATAATTCTGACAGCTGGCAAGGAGGGCATTATTTCTCCTGTCCCTGTGTCTGGCCCTGCACCCCAGAAAAGCTTCGAATGTAGAACTTGCTAACAGTGTGTCCTGAGCTGTTTTTTTAAACATAAGCCACGAGTCAGGGTGGGCCAAGGCAAACACGGCAGTGTGGAGCACAGCTGGTCAGCTCTGCCAGCTGCTCCGAGGCACCACACAGCAGAGAAATACTGACAGATTGTAATATTGAGATGCTGTAATCTGTTATTACATATTGACAGTGCAATTACAGATGTTACTGTAACACAGGGCTGTGTAGGTGTGTGGCATGACCCTTGGTACCCATGTGTGACGTGTCCCAGGGCAGCGACACCTCACCCACGGCTGTACAGGTGTGTGCTGTGTCCCACTGCTCAGGTGTGTGCTGTGTCCTATTGTTTGGGTATGTGATGTGTCCCACTGTTCAGGTGTGTCGTGTGTCCCGTTGCTCAGGTGTGTGCTGTGTCCCACTGCTGAGGTGTGTCATGTGTCCCACTGCTGAGGTGTGTGCTGTGTCCCACTGTTCGGGTGTGTGCTGTGTCCCACTGTTCGGGTGTGTGCTGTGTCCCACCGCTCAGGTGTGTGCTGTGTCCCACTGTTCGGGTGTGTGCTGTGTCCCATTGTTTGGGTATGTGCTGTGTCCCGTTGCTCGGGTGTGTGCTGTGTCCCGTTGCTCAGGTGTGTGCTGTGTCCCGTTGCTCAGGTGTGTGCTGTGTCCCACTGTTCAGGTGTGTGCTGTGTCCCACTGCTCAGGTGTGTGCTGTGTCCCATTGTTTGGGTATGGGATGTGTCCCGTTGCTCAGGTGTGTCGTGTGTCCCGTTGCTCAGGTGTGTGCTGTGTCCCACTGCTCAGGTGTGTGCTGTGTCCCGTTGCTCAGGTGTGTGCTGTGTCCCGTTGCTCAGGTGTGTGCTGTGTCCCACTGCTCAGGTGTGTGCTGTGTCCCGTTGCTCAGGTGTGTCGTGTGTCCCGTTGCTCAGGTGTGTCGTGTGTCCCACTGCTCAGGTGTGTGCTGTGTCCCGTTGCTCAGGTGTGTGCTGTGTCCCGTTGCTCAGGTGTGTGCTGTGTCCCGTTGCTCAGGTGTGTCATGTGTCCCGTTGCTCAGGTGTGTCATGTGTCCCGTTGCTCAGGTGTGTGACCCGCTCCCGCCGAGCGCTCCGGACTCAGTCCCCACCGCCGGAACGGGGGTGCGGGCCCTTTAAGCGAGGCCTCGGCCCGGCCCCGCCCTCTGGAACCCTCCCGCCCTTCCAGGACTCCCATTGGCCGGGCGGCCCTGATGTCCCGCCCCCCGGCGCCGTCAGCCAATGGGAGAAGGGCTGAATGAGACCGTGGCCAGGTTGGTGCGGGGCCGATGGCGGCGGGTTCGTGAGGGGGGCGCGAACCGGGACGTCCTGAGGGGAGCGGGGCCCCTAGGGGAAGCGGGACACCCTGAGGAGAGCGGGGCCCCAGGGGGGAGCGGGATCCCATGAAGCGCTGAGGAGAGCGGGGCCCCAGGGCGGAGCGGGACACTCCGGGGGGATCGGGACCCTCCTCAAGTGCTGAGGGCGTTGGGGTCACCTGGAGCGCTGAGGGCAGTGAGACCCTCTGAGGGGAGCGGGGACCCCTGGGGGATCGGGGCCCGCTGAGGAGCCGAAGGGAGCGGGAGCCCCGAAGTGACGAGGGCAGCGGGGCACCTGAGGGGAAAAGGACTCCCGAAATGCGGAGGGAATCGGGGGCCCTTGAGGGCAGCGGGGTCTCCCTCATGCTGACGAGTCGGGTCCCCAGAGGAGCCTGGGGAAGAGCTGGCAGCCCCTGAGGAGGGAGCAGTGTCGGGGGAGGCCGGGCTGTCCCACAGCAGCTCCTGCTCATTAAAGTGCCCCGGCACAGCTGAGCCCGGCCCGCAGCTGTGGGTGCCCTGCCCGGGGCCGGGGAAATGCCATTAAATCCTTGTGGTTTCACCTGAAGATCCTTTAGGGGTAGATGGAGAACGTTAAGGTCAAGGTTCCATAACAATCTGGGGTTTTCTTACCTATACCTGACCCTGACAACAAATTGTTTGTGGAGCTGAGGATAGAAGAAAGAAAAAAAAAAAGAACTTGCAGCTGTAGGCTGAGCAATAATTAAAGTGCTCAGGCAGGTTCTTGTCTTCATGCAGCAAAATGAAACCTTGTTATTCAGGTTGAAGTGTAGCATGAGCTGTCCTTATTAAAAAAAAAAAAAATCACTTCAAAGAACTTAAAATGTAGATTCTTAAAGGGTAGAGAGTTAAGGACTTATGAAAAGGTTAACTTTGCTCAGTTTTTAATGTCTTTTGGTATGTTTTGACCATAATTGAAGACAGTTCATTCAAGTGACTGTTGCTTTTTTTATAAAATTACAGAATGTAGCATTTAAAATGTTGAGCAACATAGTTATAAAGTGGTTTGTTCACAGGCAGACTAAAAAAAACTGGAAAAAAATTGCTGATTGCTACAGTACGTAGTACTATGAGTCCATAGCTTTTCTAATATCAGTGTTAGAGTGACACTTCTAGATTTGCCTTTGTGTGTGTGGGTGTTCACACCTGCCAACTTTCTGTGCATTCTCTGAATCTTTCATGCTATGAACTGAACGCTGGTCTTGAGGAAACTGAAAGTGTCTGGGTTTTGTTGCAGGTGCTGCTGGTGTGAAAGATGAGGCTGAACGAGAGCCGGACGAGGCCCTTCCAGGCTCCTGCCACTGTGCACACCTTCCCGGGCAGGCAGCTGTTCGTGTTCCCCAGTGGCCGCTCCGACTCTGACGAGTCCTCGGAGGAGGAGCTCAACGTGATGGAATTGCGGCCCCGGGGCAAGGAGCGGCCGCGGAGCAGCGGCCGGGACAGGCTGGGGGACGTGGTGCTTCTGGAGAGGGAGCTCACCCAGGAGGACAGCCTCAACAAGCTGGCCCTGCAGTACGGCTGTAAGGTGAGAGCTGCCTCTGCCTGGCGTTCCTCACCTCACGGGGGGTCCTGAAGGTGCCTCTGCGCTGGTGGTTTTGGCACTGGAAAGCGTTGGCCCTGTGTATTGTATGAATGGTCATTGTCTGGGTAAAACTGGGAAAAAAACCCAGAGCAAACACAAAAAAGAGTTATTCAGCCAACAGCCTGGGAAGATGTTGTCAGCCTCACTCCCTGCCTGACCTGCTTTCCTGTTTAATTTCAGTGACTAAGTGCAGGTTATACTAAGTTATTTCAGCCAGGGCAAACATTAAGGAGCTGAGTATAGAAATGAGGGCTCTGCTCTCAAGGAACATTGGAGTTTTTGAAGCAAATTGAGCAGTACAAAGAAACACCACACTTATGGGTGAGGTTTTTTGTTTCTTTTTTGAAAGGTATCAGCTTACATATCGCAAGGAAGGTCTGAGTCTAACTGGTGGATGTGGAGAGGTGCCAGAGTTCAGTCCCAAAGTCCAGGTGGTGTCTGTGTGTGGGTTTTGGTTGTTTGCTGTCATCCCAAAGCATGCACAGTTCAGGTGCCAGTGGGCAGGAGGGAGGGCATGTGCACAGTGAGATTTTCTGAGTTGGACAACTACACAACATGTTTTCTTTGTTCCAAAGAAGAGCAAAACTGCTGGAAAGTTTAATTACCTGCTCTGAACATTAGAGGCCTCCTGTTGTTTAGCAGTGTGGGCTGTATTTTTAAAGCCCCCTTTATCTCAAGCTGGACTGTGATTTCAGAGTTCCATGATGCAAACAACTGGCCAATGAGTGCAGCAGGGATAATGATATGGCTCTGGCTGCAGTGCTGCCATGCCATTGCAGTCTGTCTTGCTTAACCATACAGCAGCTGTATGGTGCAGCTGAGGCAAGAGGCCTTAGAGGGATTGCAGCAACTCCTCCCCTCCCATGCCCTTAGAAACAAAAACAAAGCCAAAAAGGCACTCTTGTAGGTTCTGCTGACAAGCCTGATGCGTATGGAGAACGAGTCTGGTAGGACTTGAATGGCCTTGATTGGCTCCAGGAGAGCCTGAGAAGGCAGAGCTGAGCTTTGGTTGGGTTTGGAGCTGCGTGCTGGGCAGTCCACAGCAGTTGGGTGAACTCAGAGGAGGGAGATTCTGAACAGTTCTTTGCCTTATGGTGTGAAGAGTCTTGCTGTGCCTCTGCACTGTCACTCAGAGGGCGCAGTTCTGTCCCTGCTGTGGCTGCTCCTTTGCTGCCCCATTCCTGGACCCTTTCAGCCCCTCTGGAGGCTGCTGGGCCTGCCCAGGGGAAAAGCAAACTGATGGAAGGGACCACATAGTGTTCTCTTCACATGGGATGAACTGTCCTGCTGGCTCCCTCCCTTCCAGAAGTGGCATTTCTGACTTGTTCCAGTTAAATTGAGCAGGTACAGAAATCCTTATTGTAGGAGATGTGTCTATTTGTCTCTTTAAAGATTGGAATGGCAGTTTTCATGTGTTTTTATTTGTACAATTAAACAGCTGAGAGGTCGGCAGGACAGCAGTGAGAACCACAGATATATAGGCATATGTGTGTAAAAATCCAGGATGAACTTCTCCTTGAAGTCAATGACAACTTGACATTGGTTTAAGGATCTGCTAGGGAAGGGGGTTAAGACAGTGCAACAAACAGCTCTGTGTGTGTGCCACAGATAACTTGGCAGAGATGCAAAGCACTTCAAAATTCTCATTTTTACTCTTGACCATTTATAGTCCTGGCTTGTTTTTGGCATTGTTCTTAGCTGGGACTAGAGGAGTTCACTGCAGCCAAAAAAATGAGTACAGAAAATAAGCCTAAATGCTTGTGCAGCCCAATCTCTCTCATGCTTCCCATCAGCTTTGTTTGTTGTTTCTGTGTGAGTGCTGCTCCACTTTCTGTTTCTAGAGTCTTAGCACCACACTGCAGTATTTGATTGCAGACACCACGGGGGATATTTACTGTCCCAGTAATTTGTTTTCATTGGAACAAATCCAGAAATTGAAGCAGCACCTCAGTTGGGAGGCTCTGGGTGAGATTGTTATTTCATAACTAAGAAATTTTGCAGGTTTTAAGTCCAGAGTTTATGCTGGGGCTGGCTATGAGGAGCCTGAAGAAGTGACTGAGGATTCCTTTTGCCTCAGGTCCCCAGATCAGGTCCTGGATTAAACATGCTTTTTTCAGAGTTCTCAAGCTTTGCAGAGTAAGCATGAGATTCAGGCCGCTGTCTCATCTCCACCTCTGAGCAGAGTGCTTAGGAGGTGTTTCTTTTTTGTTTTAGCTCCCCTGTTTCCTTGGCAGGCTCAGGCATGAGTGTGCAGTGAATGCAGGTCATGCTGTATTTTCTGAAGAGCAAAGCACAGTGGCTGTACTGTGTCTCTTTGCTGTGGTGTATGAGAAGTGGTTTACCTGTTTGTGTTGCCTTTCTCTTTGGTTTGGCTCTCACTGTTTTGTTTTATGCCTTCCAACATTTTCCTTAAAGTTCTGTCACGTCTCCTGGGCTGCAATGGAGGGCTGCAGTGGAGAGCTGCTGGCACACACTGACATCTTGTTCCTTTTCTTTGACAGAGAGGTTGCTGTGCTTACTGGTGGCCTGTGAGTGGCCACTGGATTAAGCATCTTCTCTTATTTCATGTTGAGTAAAGGATGCTGCCTTGTCTTTGTATTGCTACCACCCCTCCCTGTGTCTGATGCTGCACATGTGGCTTGCTTCTTCCTTGCTCTTCCTGCTGCTGGGTGGGGATGCAGCTCACAGACAGGAGCCACCAGGAGACAGGAGCACAGAGGTGATGGTCGTTCAGCAGGAGCTCTGAGCAGCCCAGAGGAGTGAGCTGGGGGAGCTGCTGCCCTGCAGAAGAGAGGTGCTGCTTGAGCAGAGGATGCTCGTGCCTGTGTGGGAGATGCTTTCCTGCTCTGCAGGCTGTGTCCTTGCTTTCAGAACTGGTGTGCTCCCAAAGTGGAGCTCTGATCACTCTGAAATAATTTCCTGAGCAGGAGATGTTCACACTGATGTTGTGCTATCACCCTAAGCATTCCTGTGTAAGGTATGAATATAATTTTTTAAAGGATCTGTTAAAAAGATTTTTCTTGCCTTAACTAAGTGAGAGAAGGGCAAAGAAAGCAAAGGGAAGGAAAAGCAGTATGGAGCAAAATCCAGCAGGTACAAGAGCACTAGATGAGATTGTAGACTGGTTTAATGGGACTGCCTCTATCCTGCAGGACCTGGAGCACCCCTGGAACTGCTGGGGAATCTGCAGAACAAACCACTTGCATACAGGGGTGCTTTTAATCCCTGATGGCTCCTGCACACTGGTTTTGTAGCTGCTGCCTGCCTCACTCCTGGGTTGCCCTGCCCTCACTGTTTGTGTCCTTTCTGGATCCCGTAGGTTGCAGATATCAAACGCGTCAACAACTTCATCCGGGAGCAGGACCTGTACGCGCTGAAGTCCATCAAGATCCCGGTGCGGCCGCACGGGCTGCTCACCGAGAGCGCCGAGGCGCTGCGGCCGCCCGCGGCGGGGCCCGCCCAGCCCGGCCTGACGCGCCTGGAGCCGCCCGAGCCCGAGCCCAGCGCGGGCGGCTCTGCTGGCGGCCGCCGCCTCAGCGAGTACTTCAGGGGCATCGACCAGAGCATCCAGGAGGCCGTGCAGGTGGAGGTGCAGCTGAGCGCCGAGTACGGCGGGGAGGGGCCGGACAGGCCCGTGCCCGAGACGGGGAAGCGGGACGCTGGTAACGGTGCGGACTGCGGAATCCAGTGGTGGAACGCCGTGTTCATTATGCTCCTGATAGGAATTGTCTTGCCAGTGTTTTATATCATTTATTTCAAAACACAAGGCCTGGTGGCCCACACCTTTAACATAACAACCCCAAATGTTTCAACAGCTGCGTTGGAAGGGAAATTAACACAAGGCTCAGGCGTAGGAAAAAAAACCTAAGGGGAAAGAGCAGCCCACTCCAGCCTGTCCAGCAGTGAAACCCGTATGCTCGTGACTGACTCAAGTGCATCCAAGGGGATACAACAATACAGATTGTTTTTATTTTTATAAGTGGCTGATGATGTAATCCTGAAACTGACTGAAAATGAGGTGATGTGATTTTGACAGAAAAATAAGGATGCTGTGTTTCTTACAGAGATCATCACCCAGGTGGCTTCAGAGTTGGGAACTCTGTTGAGGGAAAGTATTTTGTAGCAATTTACTCGTTGTGGTTGCTTCAGGTATTTCTTAATGCCATGTCTAGAAGCAAATTCTTTGCTGCTGAGCTAGAGTACAGTATTAATGTGGTTGGGAATTTGGGGTTTGTGTGCATTTTAAGAGAACACTTTTTGCTAGGTTAGAAGCAGGGGATGCTTTCCTCAGAAGTGTCATTTTTGTCTCTTGCAGACCATGGTGGTTTTGGCCTGCTTGACCCTAATGATGCCTTCTGGGGCATTAAGCTGGGTGTGCCAGGGCACAAGGACACTGCCAGCACCCCACATTGTCACCTCCCCGCTCCCCCCCAGCAAACCTTGAGCTGTGTTTCAGCTCTTCTTTCACCCCTGGGAAAGGCGAGCCCAGACCTCTTCCCCTCAGTGAAACCCTTCAGAGATGGCTCCTGAGAACAGAGATCTCAGTGCAGGGTCTGTGCTGTCCCAGGGTACTGCTCAGCCCTGCATGGCCCCAGGTGGGCAGGGGCTGTTGGGAGAGGCCAGGAGAGCACGAGAGAGGAGTCACAGGCTCTTCTCAAGGGCCCATTTGCTGGCAAGAGATCTAGTCAGTATTATTTGCTGAAAGTCTAATAGTCTATACTGGTGCTTCTCAGACACCCGAGCTCAGTCGTGGAATTATTTCTTTGTGTGCAGTCTGAGTGAGGGTGAAGTGCTGAGCTGGGTGCAGGTTGCAAGATCCAGGACAGAAGTCCAAGAAGAAAGAAGGGTGAAGCCTTTCTAGGAGAGGCCTGTGACTGTGCTGATGTGACAGGTTTCTGTCACCTAATCATGTGCATTGAAAAGCTCCACAGAGCAGTGGAGGTGTCAGCCCAAGGGCCACTCAGCAAACACTACCTACTGCAAGGGAGCAGCAAGGGAGGCCTTGGGAGCTTCCTAAAGAGATGAATTTACCTCAGAAATTTGATTCAGCAAATCTCTGTGGGCCTGTGGGCGAGGTATAGGCTTTCCTGGAATGGAACATTAAGGGATTTTGTGTGGGCAGGTGGGATTGGTGCTGAGGGTGAGGGCAGAGCTGGTGGGCACAGGAGGAGGAGCACTGAGCTTTTCCAGCTTCCCCTGGCAGCCCGAGGCTGGCTGGGCAGACGGGCTGGAAAGGGGCTGTGCTGCAGACACTGATGTACAGGTGTGGCCTCAAGGACTGCCTCTGCCTGGCCAGAGAGGACTGAAGTTTCTCCAGGAAGGTGAGGACCCCACACCACACAACACAACCCTGTGCTGTTACAATGAGAACTTCTGTTTCCTGCAGCTCTCAAAACCTAATTTTGTAAGCAAGCACTCCAAAGTATCTTATACTGAACAAAAACTTGTATTTTTCTTCTGTGAAGAGCTGTATCTGTTTGTTCTGAGGAGGGGGTGGGAAGGGGTTCTTATATTTTTAAATAAAGCCACATGAAATAAAAGCACAAGGGGCAGAGCTTGTGCTTTATTTGCTACCACCCAGCTGAGCACCTGCCTTACAAAGAGGGGCCCCTTGCAGCCTCACCTCAGCCCTGCAGTGAGCAGGAGTGGGAGCAGCAGGAGGAACGGCACAGGCACGACTGGCCTTGGGCTCTCCATTCTGCATGAACCCTGCTTCATCTGCCAGTTTCATCAAGTATTTTGTAAGAAGGTTCTTGGCAGGCATCAGTCCTTGAGTGCAGCAACAAGTGTGTGTGTTCTGCTGCTGAAAATGCTCGTGGCTGCAGTTAAAAACCAGCACCTCACAGCTGGGCTGACACCTGGAGGGGCAAGGACACGCGGATGGGAGCAGTGCTCTGCAAACACGAGAGAGGCCGCAGTACACAGTAAAAGCCAGTATCTTTACTTTAGTGAATGCAGGATACAAATATTTTACAACAACCTCTAGCATTTTCTTAACCATTTGATAAAAAGTTCACTAGAATATTTATTGTATATTGAAGAAAAAACAACACATTCAGGGAAAAAAATTGAGATTAACTTATTTTTTTTTCTTAAAAGATTCGTCTCAAGGATGGCAACAAAGTCCAGCTTGTGCCGCCAAACGGCTTATCAGCATTAAACCGTGAACAGCTTCTTGTGAACTGTTGACTACAAACATTTACCAAATACATAAATCTCTTTTAAAAAAGCCATTTTAAATATAGCAAAGCAGTGTTCTCTTGCACAGCAAAGTGAAGAAAGGTTCTACTAAGATTTAAATGTTTACATTGGTTAAGTCTTTCTTTCACATTCGGATTTAACTTCTGCCCAGGATCAATTGTTAGGAGTTGTTTTGTTCCTTATTTACTATGTATTTCTTGTGCGCACAGTAACTCGCAAGTTTCTGATGCATTAGTGTCCTTGGAGGGAAGGCAAGGCTAAAGCAGTTCTCTCTGACGAGTCCCTGACAACGTGGCGTTCTCAAAACTATCGTGAGAGCTCGAGGATGGAGGTGATTTGTCACAACAGAGATAAAAATCTTAAATCATTCAGACCTGACTGGGTTCAGCCCAGGATTGGATCCACTTGCACTTCAGTCAGCAGAGATAATTTTAAAAAGTTTTTTTTTTTAAACCTGTTGAAATATCTGTGCTATGTCATCTTTTTTTTTACAAAACATTTTTACAATTTCTAAAAAAGTATGTTTCAAAGTGAGTTATTTGTTATTAAAAACCAGAATTCCCCATGTCCTCGGTGGCAGGAGGTGCTCCCCCAGACCGGAGGGCTGTGGAAGGACGTTTCTGCAGGGCTGGGGCAGCACAGGGCTGCTCCCCAGCCCAGCTCTTTAGAACTGATTCATTATTTTTTTTTAATTCATTGGTGCAATTTCAATACAAACTCTAACCCTTGTGTAGCTTTGTCTTTAAGAAAACAGTAGTTAAGTACTGTTTAAAAACCTGCATAGAAATAAAGACTATTGAGATACAGTCAGCAAAGCCATCTGATAAGGCACACAAGAAAATAGACAGTAAATGTGAATGCAGAACTCCCACTCGGATGTACAGCAAAGTTCATACAGGTGCATAAATCATGGAACTCACATCACTGGTCAGAGCAGCAAAAGGTTGCAGGGAGCAGCAAGTGAATCGGGTCACTGGGGACACAGCGGCCATGGGAACCCGCCCCTGCTGCCTCCAGGCTCCTGCCAGCCGGGACGGACCCACGGACAGGGGCAGCAGTTCCAAGGGCTGGGGGGCACTGGAGCCCCTGCGGGTCTGGACCTTGCCAGGACAACGAGACAGGGCTGGAGGGCACAGCTACCTCAGGGACACCGCCTGTCTCACCCCTCCCTTACTGCATCAAGGGATTTTCTCAACTGCAAAAAAAATACACAGCCCAAGCAAAAACTGTAATAAATATCAGGGCTAACTCTGAAGAGTTTGGGCAATCCCAGGGCTCTGCAGCTCCCACCAGAACCAGCACTGCCAGCCTGGAGGTGACCGGGAGCTTCCAACACCAAACCTGCTCCCAGCTCAGTCTCGCAGCACAAGGGGCTCTGCATTCCTCCCTCTCTTTCTTGGAAGCAGCAAATTTTTCCCAAACCACTTGCCAACTCACAAAACCTTTTGTGCTCCTCTGATATGTGTCATTTCCCTATCATGAGAAATTAGGTCAAGTTTTTCCACTGTTTTTTTTTTCCTCCTTGGAAGAGGCAGCTTTAAAATGATGCCTTAAAATGTGTTGTAACAGATTTTTTATATTTATGCAGGATGAACTTAACACCGGATTTTTTTTGCCACTTTGCTATTTATATACATATATATAAAATGTATAATGAAGCTTAACCATACAGCACAGAGATTACAATTGAACGGCACACATTCACCACCAGTGAGGGGGCCAACCCCTTTATACACCCTCTGAAAAATCTGGATAATAATATTAATAATAATTAAAATCCAAAGAAAGTACAGTATATTTAACAAAATAGTAAATATTAAACAGTGAATACTCTACTTAATAAGGACCTCGCCTTGTTTCAAGTTGGCGTCAATCCACAAAAATATACTTTTTAATCTGGTGACCGTACAATACATAGGTACTTACACCAAAGGTGATAATATATTTAGGATGCTATATACACAAAGAGTTTGGCTCAAATTTAAATTTACATATAAGTGTTCATGGCTTATTTTTCCCCCAAGGTTCCGCCTGCAAGTTTTTCCTTTTCATCTTTGAAAGCAAAAACTAGAAAGTCAAAATAAGATAAAACTATACTCTACAAAAAAGCTACAACATACAGCTTTGGCTTATATAAATAATTCATAGCAGAATGTGTTCAAAAGTACTGTATATAACTTTATATATAGTCTTCAATTCATTAGGGTATTGTTTTCTTTAATATAAAATATACATGAGCTAAAATCAGTTTCTATATTTTTCAAAGGTATGAACGTAAAAACAAATTTGTCAAACATATTCCAATTATAACTTAATATATTAATTTTATTTTGTTAATGTTCTATTTTTTCTAGGCTAATATTTTCTGAATATTTCATGCGAGTTCTCTATGTCTCTCTTTCACTCATTAAAAAAATCACTTCTTTGACCCAATACACTTTTTTTTTTTTTTGCACGTGCAAAACAGGGTTTTTGTTTTTTTTTTTTTATTTCTTATAGCATCAGCCCTTCTCCATGCACCCTCTGCAATAGAGACCCATGCCAGGTTGGGTAATAGAAAGGTCAGTTTATGTACAGTATTGCTTTCTTCTTCCTGCTTTTCTACTGCTCTGCTGCTACAAAGCAATTATTTCTTAACTACGAGTAACCATAGAGCTGACTACACACAGGGACGGTACTAGAGGCGAGCCCTCGCTCGTGGGTGTGGAGGAGGAGGAGACACTGCGGGGACACGGCTGCGCGCGGCCGGGCCGGGGTCACACACGAGTCCAGGTAAGTGCCAGACTAGAGATCAAACCTACGGGATTGTTCTGTTACTTTGACCAAGGGACATCTGCAGCTATACAAGAGTTTGTCGTAAGTGCCTGATGATTGGTGTATGCTACACACACTAGCACATATATATGCATGTGAAGATATATATATGCACGTATGTATATACATATAAATATACTTATTCATGTCCTTATTTATAAATTTAGATATGTCAGGACAGTTCATTTTGAGAACACAAACGGGAAGGGCGGCACGGCGGGTTTATGTCACCCACGTGTCCATCCTCATTCGTTTTACCGAGGGGCTCTCCCGATCCTCCGCGTTGGGCGGCCGGCCCAGCACCACGGGCGAGTGGAAGTCGCTGCGCGGATCCTCGCGGTCGCTGCCGTCGTAGGAGCTGCTGGAGCTGCTCAGGCTGTCGACCGGGGAGCGCCCCAGCTCCTGGCGCGACGGCGGCGGCGGCTGCGGCGGCTGCGGCTGCTGCGGCGGGAACCCGGAGGGGGTGACGCGGTCCCGGGGAGGGGAGATGGGTTCCGACTTGATGTTGATGTTTTGGTTGGTGTTAATGGAGAGATTTGAACCCTGAGATAGCTGGCTGCCAGTGCTGGGGAGAGAAAACCGAAAGGCGCTAATAAGAAAATGCAGAAAGTGAAAACCAAGTGACAATTCACGTGACGGTGACGGTGAGGCCTTGGGGCTCAGCACAGAAATAAATGCAGCTTACTGGGAAGAGCGAAGGTGAGAAAAGTATTAATTAAAGGTCTGAGCTGCATTTATAGAAGTTCAGAACAGACAAATATTTTCTATTGCCAAACATTTCAGTCGCCACACAGGTGCCTCCTTGGTGAGAAGCTGAGCCTGCAGGGACACGGCTCATTAGAGGCTGGAGGTGACTGAAGGGACAAACACCCCGGCACACAAAGCTCTGCAGCACAGACAAGAGGTTAAAACATGCTGAACTTTCCCTTGGTGCAGCTGATCCAGCAGAAGAGCAGAACCCCCCCAGCACCCTGGGTACTCACACAAGAGAGCTGAGGGCTGTGGGACCGAGGTGGTGCTGCTGCCAGGCAGACACCTGCCCCAGGGACAGCATTCCTGGGGAGTTAAATCCCTGCAGGGCAGACAGGTCTGCGCTAGTCAAGGAGTAATCTAAGAGGGGAAAAACAAATAAACAACGAAGTAATGTACAGGGGGGTTATATATACAACATACATTTATAAATAAACAGAAATACAAAGGCTTTCTGCCCAAAATAAATAAAGGCAGCTGACCCAAAGGAATCCAAACGTGAGAATTCTGAAGTCCGGGAGCAGTTCTGCCAAGCTCACAGGGAATTTAACAGTACAGAGGCCACCAAATGAAAAATTGTTTTGCATTCTGCTTTCAGTCCCTCCATGTTGCTCTCTGGGAGCTTGTTCCACACCCACAGGTACCACACATAAATGCAGTGCACATTCAGAGGTGTGCACCTTACAGTAAGACTTGGCATTTTGAAGACATTTCAAAGTGAAACAAAAAGGGAAGAATCCATGTGAGTCACTAGGCAGCGATGGTGGATCTTGCCCTGAATTCACTGCCGACACCTGGGCTGTGGTTCAGGTCCCTGTGCTGTCAGACCCACACAAGAACCTTCCTGAAGGCCTCAGGAGTCCCAGCTGCTCCCAGCAGGTGAAGTTTCTTGGGCTGCCTTTTTGTTTCATTTCTACTCAGTTGTCACTTTTACTGAGACTCTGAAAACCCTCACATGTATTTCTGCACAGCTTCAGAAGGTTTGTCCCAAGATGACTGACCCAAAAAGCCCTTTCTGCAAGACTAAAATTGAATTTAAAAAAATAAAGAAAAAATAAAACCTGTGCAGCCCATGCCACGACCCAGACATGCACTGAACCTCTGACACCTGCCTAGTGCAGCCCCTGTTCACTGGAGATGGATGTGCTGGGCTGATGAGATTTGTCAGAGCAGACCTGAAGGAAACACTGATAGGAATTCAGTTCCCATGCAATTTTTTTTCCACTGCAATTACAGCTTTTATGACCATGGACAATTAACTTCTGACACTTCAGACAGAATGTGTCTGATGACAGGGCTTTGAGGAGGTATTTTGCAAAGAGCACATATGTCACTACACAATTAGCTGCATTATTAATTCCCTAAATAATCCTGTATCTGCTGACAGTGACAGGAGGACAACCCTGCTGCAGGAGTGACCTGATGTGAGATGAACACATAAGATCATCTTCTGCACCACAGAAACTGTCACTGCTGTGACCCCACAAGCAGCACTGGCGAGTTTGTACCTCTGCAAAGGTACAAACCTAACCCTTACCCTGACCTGAAGCCAGGGATTCATTTATGGCTTGGTGTGCTCTGCTCAGGTGTCAATTACTAATACACTGATTGCAGGAGGTTTTAATTTTTTTCTTTTGATGCCTGGACTGTTTTAGAATCAGTAACTCAGTTGGTTCTGGCCCTTCCTCCAACAATCTACAGAATAGCAAAACAGATTATATAAAATATGGTGTTTGTGGAAAACTGATACGCAACATTTTAATTAAGGATCCAAGAGTTGAAGCTATCCCTTCCAGTCCTAAAAAAACCAACCCCATCAATCCAGAAAAAAAAAATAATTAAGGTATTTAAATTTTATCTTAGTCCTTCAACTGCAAAACTGAAATTGTGCTGTAAGTGGTGACTACCTTGAGAATCCCCAGGAGACAATTTGGTTTCAGTATCAAATTTCTTCCTGCAAATCCCCTGAAAGGTTCAATCAAATAGAAACAATTCTAAAGTGTGTGAAAACCACTAAAGGCTAAAAGCTTTGCACAAATTATTTGCATTATCAAAGGAAATGGGCTGAAGCTTAAAATCACATCCCTGTGGTACCAGCACTGTCCATTACGTAGGACATCAGTTCCCATTGCCTTTTGCTGCTTCCTGAGATTCCAGCCCCTCTCAGCTTTTGGCTGTCTCAGCCACCAGCTCACAGCTTATTCTGACTGAGGGATGCACCCAGTGCTGCCTCCTGAAACAGAATCCAACTGGGCAGGAGGGATGAGTCAGGTGAAACTCAGTGTGGCTCCTCTGAGCAGGGACCAGAAGGGTTTGCTCTGAACAGCCACAGCACAAGAGCTGAACCCCCTTGGGGCAAGAGTCAAACCAAGGTCTGCATGTCCAGCTACTCAACTGATCACCCAAAGCAAGTCCCTGCTCTGCCCGTGGCACTGCTCCTGCAGCCCAACTCCTGCACTCCCTGCTTCAGCCCCTCAGGGCAGCTGTGTCTGCATCAACTTCAACCACTGGGCTGCTGCTGCTGCTGCTGCAGGGCAAACCCAGCAAATCCAGCCCTGGCTGAGGGCTGTGAGGAGTGTCCCAGGACAGCCCTGGCTGAGGGGTGCACAATCCCTCTCCCTGCACTACCCAGGGCACAGAGAGGGGCTGGGGGCACTGCCAGCTAATGAGCTCATTAACACAAAAAGATGTAAGAGGATGTGAGGTGCTTGGCTGGCTAAACTAAAAACTGCAGTGAAGATTTTCAAAGATAGGAGTGGAGGAAATGCATAAAGTCCCACCTATAGGAGGACAGGATTCCACCACTGCCCTGGTGGATGCTGGACAACCCTTTTGGTGAAGAAATGTTCCCCAATATCCAACCTAAACCTCCCCTTGTGCAACTTGAGGCTGCTGTTGCCTCATGTTCCATCACTTACTACTTGACTTTCCAAGAACTACTTTCCCAACCAGCAAACCACTCATCACTTTTACATTACCAAATGCCTTACATCATACCCAGCTTGGATAAAAGTACTTTTAAGGTCCTGCAGACAATAAAAGTCTCTGAAGAACAGCAGTACTGCAGGATCAGCTACTGCCTAAACACAAGGCACTCTGGTTCTTGGTGGGATTGCCACAGGCTCAGTTTTGATGAGTAAGAGCCTTCATTTGAACTGCAGAGGAACACAAAGCCAGGTGCCAGAGCAGTGTGAATTTCCTGGGCTCCTGAGTCCCCAGCAGGGCTTACCAGTGTTGTAGGCAGTGGGCATGGCCGAGTACACGAGCCCCTGCGGGGGCAGGCTCGGAGTCGTCACCGACACCACGGGGGTGGCCAGGGGCTGCGTGGACTGAGAACTGCTTATCCTTTGGGTATTCTGCAAGGGATGGAAATAACAAACCTGTCAGAGCAGGGACAAGGAGGGGAAATGCAGTGCCAGTGTGACAGGGCATTGCAGTCCAGCGTGCTGCTCTGCTGGATCTTTCAGTTAGAACACAGCCTTTTTGTCAGGATTGGTTTTCTAAACAAGCTAAAGTATTTCAAGACAACCAAAACAATCTTGGCAAACTGAAATGAAAAATTAATTGAAGGCTCACTGGGCCACTTCCCAAGCATGCAGATTTCAACAGTGTTAGCGTTGTAGGAAACACAAAAAATAAATGCAATTTCTCAGGGATACACACAACAATTCTCAGAAGTTCTTAAGTGATTTCTGAGTTTTGAGCATTATTTTTAAAGAGGTTTTAGTGCAGATGGTGAGGTGCAGTTCCACTAGAAGAGATTCTCCCACTTCACAGTTGTTTATCCAATTTTCCGAATTTCAGCTGCCAGTTTTGACACTGTGCTGACTACACCTGTCCTGAAAGGAACACAGAGATCTTCTAAATTTGTGTTGATAAGACTTCAGTGATAAAATAATCTTGCTGTTCCCATGGTTCCTGAGAAGCTGAGAGAGTACTTGTTATAATGCAGATATGTTTCCAAGCAAATGACACTGGAGTTCACAAAGAGCAATGGTGCTTTTCTGACAGGGAAAATAGCTAAACTAGATTGTCTCAGATAATTTAACTGTGGGCACAATTTGGCTTTTTAATAACAGTCTAGAACAGTCTTTCTTTCCCATATACTGGAATGAACATCTGCAGCAAACATATCACTCAGAAAAAGCTCTAACCAAATTAGCTGGTTAGAAAATTAATTAAACACTGTGGTAAACAGCACCAGACAGCAAAGCTGCTGCCACAGAATGTTCTGCTCTCCATGGTGGCAACTGCAAATCTTCATGAAAAATATGAGTTTCAATACCATTTGGCCATGACAACTACTGTCAAGAGCAGAAAATGCTAGGGTTTTATTTTTCAAGGTATTTACTTTTTTCTGCAGAATTCTTAGAAATAGCAGCAGTCTCTACACCCTGTATTTCTACAAGGAGCTGGGTCTCAATCTGCTGGAAATGTGTTTTTTTAAAGCAAACTTCTCTCTATCTCTGAAAAAATATTTGCTACAAAAGGAGCCGTTTCTCATCTCTTCAGTAGATTTCCATTTCATAACTTTACAAGACTGAAGTTACTACTCCTTTCCCTTATTTCAGACAAAGGTATTTCAGGATCTGCAGCACTTAACTTTTTTCTCCACTCTAATCTTGAGAGAACGAGCAGCATTAAAAATGCATCATTCCCTTAAAAATATCAGAATGATCAGGTACAGAAATGAGCCTATATTCAATTTTAAGCTAAAATTTATGAAGATGAATTGAGGGTTATCAATCTTGTATCTTTCCAATTTAAAGAAAGAAATATATATCATTGCTCCCATATTAAAATTAGCCACAGCTGACACTGGCTGCCAGCTCCTGACCTCTCTTGCTGCTCTGGAATTCCCACCGTTGAGCCTCCCAAGGATTTGGGGCTCTTTGGCATTTGTTGCCAAACACACGTTGGCAGATGTGCCCTCTCTGCTGCAGAGCTCCCAGGTCTCAAAGCTCCAATTCCCAGAGAAAGTCCCTCTGATTTTCTGTAATTGATCCCTTTAAATCACTTACGTACTTCTGAAAATCTCCCCTAGACCAAGTTTATCTGGCATAAAGAGATGTTATTAGAGCAGATTTTTGTGTCTGTCAGGAATTGACCTTTCTTCAAAGCTTTCTTGGATGCCTGCCTATAAAGTTGGGATTACTGCATAATGGAAAAGTAAAGAGGAATATACTGGGAAACAATCCAGACCAAAGGATTTCCTCACAGGATTTTTTTTTTTTTTGAGTGGCTAATAAAGGTGGTTTTCTGAGGTAAATTCTTTCTGAATATAATTCTTGCAACACTCAGCCACACAAAAACACTAAGCAATATTTAGATGAGCCCAATATTTGCTGTCCTTGGAGATTCATGACAAATTCCAGGATCTCTTTTTTAAAAATCTTTTTAACTGGTGCAAATGTAGCAGGAAGAATTCAGTATCTTTATTTCATGCTCCACCACCATTGGCAGCTGCTTGTCACAGTCAGTGCTCAGCTCCAACCGCACAGAGCGAGTGCTCACAGATGGCATCAGGAGCTGCTTCCCAGCACAGCAATGGCATCAGACAGGACCCTGCAGGTGTAGATGGTGTTTCTTTGGCTCGCTGGAGGCAGACTCTGCCCTTCCCCTGGTGTGAGCTCCTGGCAGAGCTGTCCCAGCTGCTGGAGCCACTAGATGGCCCACGCAGCACACGGGAGGCAGCGCGGCCGCTCGGGGCTGGGGCTGGGCACCCCGGCCAAGGCTGTGATTCCAATTCCACTGACATCTGACTGTTTTCACTCTGAGATTTCCTTCTTGCACTGAAAACCAGACACTCCTCTCTGAAGGCAAAAGTGGGAGAGCTCTTTAACTGCTCGATGAGCAAGACATCCCAATGATGATTAAAAACTTCAATACTGAATTTCAAAAACCATTTTCCCCTTAGTTTTTAAATCTATTTCTCGTGTTTAAGGTAAAAATCAACCAGCAGCATGCATTCATCAAGAAATTTATCTAAATCACTACATTTTCCATGCTTTCATGCAATTAGAGCCTCATATTAGCAACAGGTCCATGTTCAACAACAAGTCAAGGTCTGAAACAGGTTGATTTATTTCTCTGTGATTCTGACACAGCATCTTCTGCCTGGTTTGTGCCACAGCAGCCAAACAATTTGAAATTTGCTCTAAAAATAAGTTACGAATTATTTCAGCCTTACGTTAATTTTCCAGACAGAATGCCAAATGTTAAAACCTTTGGGGAAAAAAAAATGGAAAACACACAAATCCCAAGAGTTTCCTTTAAAAACAGAATCTCTTTCCACTGGAAAAAAGGTAGAATTATTCATTTGCAATTCTCTGTTCCTTTTGGTAAACAGGGAACACCCCTGTGGTTTGATAATCTCACGCAGGATGAAATAATTCTAACCTCCAAAAAGGTGACCTCACCAGCAATGATGTCATCTCCTTGAAAGGAAGAGAAGTAACACAGGGCTGGTGTTACAATCTGAAGAACTTCACAAATGAAGCCACTTTCTAAAAATATTCCAATAATTTAGGGGATGGGAAGGGATTATTTGTATTTCATACAGAAGGCAGTACAAATCCTACACACATGGACAGTTACTTTGTAAGGCTCTTTTCCAATGTTCCCTCCAAGAAAAACAGAAACATTTTCAGGAAAAAAAAATAGAAGTTTACAAATGGCAAGCGCTGACTTTGGATGTGTTTTCAACTTGAATTGGTCAGGTTTTGAGTTTGATAAAACACATATATTTTTGTCTGCTACCAAGGGAACACTGGAATTATTTAAAATATGTAATCAAACTACAGTTAAAAAGCTGTAGTGAAAGACATTTCCAGCATCTTGCTGTCTCTCAGCAAACAGCAGCCCAAACTCACCAACTCCAATTCATCCTCCTCCGACTGTACTCAGCAAACAAGAGGGATAACACAGTTACTAAAAATAGCAATGCTTTCAAATGAAAGAAAAAGTCACGTTTGTACTTCAGAATTTTGATTCATTTTAATTAATAATGTGGATTTGCCATCTGATTCTGTAGATAATGCTGCTAGAAATGTAATATCTCATGAAATTCATGTCATATAAAACCTGCAGTACTGAGAGAACACTGGCTTTGGGGAAGGTGGTGCAGCAAGAGCTTGGTGACCCCAAGGACAGGGCTGCACTCGTGGATGTGCAGCACAGCAGTCTCTGGCTGCACAGATCCAGTAAACCAGCTCAGCAGCAAAACACTTTTCACATACAAGCATCACTGCATGCCAGCATCTACTCTGAAACCTCCTAATTCTCCCCAAAACACAGACAAACCCAAAGCTGAATATGTTGTTCTTTACAACAATAAATAGGTGCTGTGCACCACTAACATCAGAACTGCATTCATTATTGCTTCTATTTCTAATTAGAAGTGTAATTGTCACTGTAATGATCAGCCACTGTACTTCCTATCTCTCCTACACTTCAGTATTCCTAGAAAAACCTTTTTTTTTTCAAGAATCATTACTCTGAGGCTAATTATAGCTTTTGTTACTTGGATTAATTCAGTATTATTCATCATGGGTACCAGTAACAAATGCAAGCACTTACGGCAGCTTAAAAACAAATAGGAATTATACAGAGAGTACTTGTGTTGTTTATATCCTGCTCCTCCTAGTTATGGCCCATTCTTCCACACACAGAAAACATCCACAGAGACATTGAAAATTTCTACACGGCAGCAAAAGACTAAGACCAAAGGATTTGGCCAAGTAAATTAAAGGAAAAGCAGGGTAACACTTCCTGCAAGACCTGTTCTGGACTCGAGGCTGTGTTGCCTCATGGCTGACACGAAACTCGTGTGCTATTCCCAGGCTGGCTGGCCAAACCCTGGTGCCCAGATGCCGAAGTGCAGAGCAGCACTGCAGAGCACTCAGAGCTCTTTGATGGCCCCACAGGACAGCCAAGGTCACGTTCCACGCTGCCACATCAGACCAGTGCTGCTCTCAGCCCTTCCTCACCACGGAAGCTGCACTTCACATCCCACAGCCATTATGAGCCAGGAAACACAGGTACAAAATGTGCTTTAGGGCACGTTAATAGAGCTCACATCACCAATAAGATCAGCCATTCCTCCCCAGAATAATGGATAACCCTTTTTAAAACCCACATCCTCCAAACCACCGGAGTTCTCTGTACCAAGTCAGAGGATGTCACATCAAAACACCAAAGTCCCCAGTCCTGTCTTCATAATTGTGCTCTTATCACGTTTAGGCCAGACTGCTGTTTTACAGCAGGAAAAATTCCTTACAAGCTGAACTTCCCCCCAGGTCAAAATTTGTACTTTTGATTTTCATCAGTGGTATTTCAGAATACAAACACCCCTCTATTCCTGTACCCCATGGTAAGTAGGTGAGACAAAGTTTCCCCCTGTGCATGTGGGCAGAGCAGTCCATTTCCACAAAGGCAGACCCAGAGCAAATGCTTTAACTCACCAGTGGTGGCATCATGCCCTTGCTGGAGGGTGGGATGACGACACGGAGGTCGGGTTTGCGGTTGTTCATACCAAGGTTTCCTCCTCCTGGTGGAGGTGGGGACTTTGTAGGCATGACTTTGCCCAGGCCATTCCCACCACCACTGGTACCAAGCAGACTTGGTGAAGCTCTGGAATTCACAAACCCATTTCCTGAAAGGAAAAACAAATGGACCGTAAGACTGAAGAGAAGGACAATGCCAAATTTTGGTGCTCACGTACCAGTTATGAAATATTTATTTGTTCAACTTCCGATAACAAACTTCCCACAAGGGGCTGAGTATTGAACAATTGAACAAACACAAACCACTCTGACCAGAGGATCAATATGGAAAGGGAATATCACTTCAAGGGCACGCTGTGGCAGCTTAAACGCTGAGAAGAGCAAATTGCCAAAGAACTATTTCTAATAACATCCGTTGTGTTTAGTTTGCCCTTTGAAGCTCCTCCAGGCTGAGCCTGCAGAAAAGTGAGGGGTTTGCACTAACCCACTTGGTCCCCACCCCCACAGAGAGAGCACGGACTACACTGAATTCTTCCTGTGAGAACAAAAGATCAGCTCTAAAAATCTCTGTTTCTAAAATTTATTCTTCATAAACCTCCAAGATCTGTAGGACTAATTTCAGTACCAAGATTTACTTTCTGATTATTAAATTTACAAACAATGAGGGGAACAAATCCTTTTCCTTCAAATTCATTCCAGATATACACATCATTTATGTCCGTAGGTTTATTTAACGAAGTCTTTCTCTGTCTTACTCCTGATACTCATTCTCAGTGGAACTGGACAAGCCAAAGCCTAGGGGTTCAGGATTCAGCACTGAAGTCTCCAAAAGCTGAATATGCTCAAGGTAGAGGCCTCAGCTTACACTCAGAACTGACCAGAAAACAGCACCAAGGCAGTAAATCAGTCAAGTGCCCAGTACTCTATTTTCCCATCCTGACAGAAGCACCACTCATGTAAACCAAAATATATTTCTCAGAAAAAATTGTAAAGCCACATTCCAATCACAGAATTATATTTATAGCAACAATTCTCAAAATACACAAACCTTATTCAGCTGCAAACAGAAAAAAAGTTGTTAAGGAGAATTTTGCAACAGGGAACCCCATAGTTCACCCTACAGAACCTGTGTGTGTGTGTATAAATAAACACAATTCATAGTAAGATTCTGTTTGCACTAACACTGCAGGTCTGAAAGCAGCTTTTATAGGCACAATCAGGGAAAAGTCTAGGAGACAAAGTTCACTGTGTGGGAAATTCTCTCCTAATCACCCATAGCGCCACGCTGGCAAGAATTTTGCATTATTATTCTAATTTGAATAGGCCCCTATGCCCAATCCAATTTTATTGCATTAAATACATATTAATCTAAAAGCAATTAAAATAAGAAAGTTGTCAGTGTCACATTCTACCTTCTTTAGCAACATTTTTAATGCCTTTGAAAGCACAGCAAGAAGGAAGAACAGTAACATGTCTCAGCAAGGGCACAAAACTTCATGGAGGTGCCTGGTATAACCAAGGTACTCATCCAGGGCACACTGAGAACCTCGATGGGAATTCACCAGCATGCTGTCAGGAAGCCTCCTCTGGATTTACTCACTCTGTGGATTTCCCACTGTGCCAAAAGCCTGACCATACATGGCTGATCTGACATGTCCCTTGAGTTTTCCAAGGTTAACAGAGCAAAGAGGAGTCATTCTAATTTAGTACTTTCCTGAAGCATTTGAATAGGAGGTATGGGAATATGACTTCTAACTCAGAACTTATGGGGGAGAGAAGGAATGCAGCAGAAAGTAAAGTTTTTAATGTCAGCATTCTTCCTTCTGTATTAAAAACCACAGCAAAAACTCATTTTGTGATTAAAGCAGAAAACAGCAGAATTTATTCAGATGCTTCCAGGTTAGTGATAAAATTTAGGTGGAGTGGTTGAAAAGTTGGGAGCTGAGAATACACACTGAAGTTAAATATACTCTTGACTGGTAGGAGAGAACTCTCCAAGGCTGGGTCACATGGAAAAACCAACAAGCCAAAAGGAGAAATTCAGTTCTGTGCTACCCTTAGGGTTCCTGAAATGAAGATGGTTTTCGCAGAATCATGATTTTGTTGACAGTTATGCATCAATTCCTGCCCATTATAAGTGAGTGCAGCATGAGTTACAGCCAGCCAGCAGACACCAAGAGACACCCTACACAATGGACAGGATAAAAATTCAACAGATTTGCAAACACACTAGGGAGGAAAAGTATCAGAAAATGGCATCATTTTAACCAAATTGTATCTGACACTTCGATATGGTACCTCCCATTTTCAGCAAAAATGCCAGAGCATTTAAAGAACTTACTGTTACAACAGAAGTAAAGTCTGGGCTGTAATGCAATAATAAACAGCATTTTATTACTCACTGAGGCTGCCAGTGTCACCTTTCCATGGCAGGGCTGTGAGTTCTGAGCAGTTTGAGCTGCACAGCAATCCCAGTCTGCACAAACAATGGGGATTTGTACAGCACTTTGGGCCATCCTATGATACCATTTCCTGTCCTCTCTTCAAGTATTTCAGTAGCCCGAGTGTTAAATCTGGACAGTGTCTCTCTTCCACACCCAATCCAGTCATTTCCTGAGCCCTTATTCCAAGGCTCTGCCAATCCTTCAGAAATATTTCATGCTTTCAGTGGTGCTGTCAAAAACAACAAACTCCCTGCCACTGCCTGCTCTGTGCAGTATCAGGCAGCAGCAGGGCAGAGTCAAAGCATTTCTTCTGACAACAGGCTGAGCACTTTCTCAAAAGAAGTGTTTAGAATGCATTAAAAATGAGAGAAACACTAACAAAAAATATCCTAAGTGTGCAATACTATGGGTATGAATCCAATAGCAGCCCTTTGTGATAAAGAGCTGGCACTGAATGCTGAGCAAACACTGGAGTGTCTGTATCGATCATATGCTGGGATTGCAATAGGAGTGCAGAATATTCATTTTTAGTATGAAATTTCAAGCCTTTTTCGTTTTAATAATCTAATAAGAAAATCAAATTACCAGTTAAGAGTGAAAGGATAACTAAATGTGTGGTATTTCTTAGAGCAAGGTCAGGAGCCAGAAACAGATAACGAGTACAGGATGATGCAACTACACAGCACTTTGCCAAACCGAGGCCTTAATAACCCCATAAATTCTACTTACTATTTCATATAATACAGAAATTGTTTCTACCCTACCTGCTATAGATCTTCCTCAAAGACAATACTTTATGTTTAAAAACGTTTTCAAACTGGAAATGGAAAGAGAATATAAAATCCTACCTATGTATAAAAATACAACTGTTTCTACTTCTGAAATAAGAGTTTTATTTAACTCTAATTCCTTAAAACAAAGGTGAAAGCATGTTCAAGACAGTCCTTTGGAAAACAGACACCAATGCAAATACAAGCTCTCAATTATATGAATCATAATTTAATTAGATTTGATGATAACAAACCCTGCCAACGTACATTAGCCTACTTCTTGTTTAGTCAGAAAGTGTTTACTTTTGAAGCAACCTCTTTTCTGAAGTGAAATGTTACAACCCACCCATGATACCAACTGGATATTCTGCCTTCAGAGACATAATACAGCTTAATCTCATTTACTGTCCTGCAGCCCAAGACACAGCATTCAATTACATGAGCCAGACTCATATTTCACTATATAAATCACATCAGCTGAAACAATGAACACACGTGGCTGGAAAGTACTCCATGTACTTATTACTACTCAAGGAATAAATTATAGGCATTGATGCCATTAATCTTTTTTTTTTTTTTTGGTGGTTCATTTTGGAGAAAAACCGAACCGTTATACATGGTTTTGGAATAATTCTGGGCAAGCAGCTAAGCTGAAGATAAAGCAAAAGTAAAGACTGTAGTAAATAAATATTTATGCCTCCAGTGACATCATAAAACCCAACAGTCGTCACACAATTAGAAGCAAACTGAAAGTTGTGTTTGCAACATGCCATGGATTCACGAGGCATCAGGAGGCCAGATAAAATCAACTGAAGGAAAACATTTCCATGAAGAACCTTGAGCAGGAGGACATATTGCAAGTAAAACCAACAATAGCATTTCTGTGTGCATTAGTTGCTCAATTTGTTTACTTTGGGGTTTAGTATGACAGATTCACATGGAAATTAAAAACAGCATATGCCATTCCTACCATTCTCAGCTCTGCACAGCAATCACTGCTGATTCTACCATCGTTTCAAAAAGCTCCAGTTCAGTATTAGCTTTGAAAGAATTTACTGTCATATCTCAAGGAATCTGAAATAAATTTATTTTTACAGATCTTTACAAATCAATATGTCAGATAACATGTCTAACATGTAAGATTTATGCTTCTAAGGCAGCACTTTGGATACTAAAAGGCAGCAAAAAAGAAATACACATGACTAAATGTCAAGGGAATGCTTAGTCATGTTACAGAACTTTAAAAAGAGCTCATTTCCCAGGTTGTTGGAAATTTTCTTTTGCCTACAGCTACATAAAAGGAGAAAGAATTTTCAAGGATATTTAGAATTTAAAGGGGTGGTTATTATTCAGAATGCAACAGCAAACCTAAATAAAGGCATATTGCTCTTGTATCTGAGTGAAACATCACCAGCAACAACTTGATGTCTTTTAGGTCTTCTGTCAATTAAACAGATTACAGTTAATTACATCAGTTTACTTCCTAAACTTGCTGATTTCTGTGTGTTTGTACAAAGCCAATGTAAAGAGTGGCAAAGAAAGGAGGAGAGAAATTATATGTTTACAACAACCTGGGATGTGGCAGTGTATCCTGGGCAAGGGGATATTATGTAAATGTTGAGACTTACTTTAACCCAGCTGGGAGATTAATAATTTGTTCTCTGTATGGCAAATTCTAACCAGAATTGTCATGTATCTCTCAGTAAATGAGAAATTCTGGTAATAAAGCAAACACACATAGCAAGATATGAAATTTCAACTGAAACCTCAGGGTAGTTCAGGGGCTGAAATGACCTCATGTCATGCAGCTGCATGGTTTCCAAGGAGAAAAGAGCTACAGTTTAAAAAAACTAAAAATCCAATTCTTTCTTCTTACCAGCAGGTTTTTTTATGCTGATTTCAGCCAGGCATTTCTTGTGAGTTGATTTGGTCAGAGAGCGATGGATGGATCAGCCTTTGTTATGTGCTGACAACATCCAGCAAAGGAAACGGTTCAGCTCACACCCTGTGGAACAGCTGCTCTGCAGCTCACACCCAGAACTCCTTTCCCTTCAGGACAGCCTGGAAGCTGTAGCCCTCAGCCCCACCTGGAGAAGGTGAACCCCTGACCTGTATTGACCTGTGTCCTCTCCAAGATCAGAGCAGGGCAAGCCACAATGCCTCAACACGACAGCCAGCACAGCAGGAACCTCAGTGTGCTGCCTTCAGCAGCAGGTGAACAAACATTCTGAAGTCAGATCCCTTTCCACACAGCTGGGAAGTGAGGAGCTCTGACTGGGGAAAGACTACCTGGGACTGATCCTCCCTGTCACACTGCAGAGGAAGCACAGACCTGAAATACCACCAGGAGTGCACAGCCTAAAAGAGGAACTGCTCAGGGTTTATTTACAGCTGCTTTCCTCAAGTGGTCCTTTCCCACAGGACCAAGGCTTGGAGCTGATGCAAGGGGGCATGATGTCAATGTCAGAGTGGGGTAGAGGCAATAGAAAGCTGCTTTCTTAAGGAAGAGGCTGACAGCATCAATGCAGAACATTTACCTGAAATTGCAAGAGATGTTTTTCAGGAGTCAGTTGGACACTCCTGCTGGGGTGTCTCTCATTTCACAAAGCAAACACGACTAGAAAAGTGTGCACAGAGTCCTTCTGTTATTGAAGCCTCTGGTGCACTCCAGATTGCAGCAAATTCAGACTTGTGCAAAAACCAAGCTCAGAGATTTCTTTTATCCTCACATCAGCCAAGCCCTCAAGACAAAGGGAACCATTTACAGGTGTGGCTATTCACAGTTCTGTCTTGATCCCTTTTTGGCAACTCCAAGCACTTTAGAGGTGTGTGCAGGCTGTCAGTGGCACCTCTGCAAAATCCCTCCTCGGGCCAGGATAAAGGACCACACATGCTCTAGATTGACTCTTAGTAGAGATCAAAAAGCTCACAAGACACAGCTTTTGCAGCAGATATACCCTTCAGTTCTGCTCCAAAGAAAATCAGTATTCCTGAGGTTATTTCACATTCTCAGAAGCTGAAGATTAGTAAGGACACTAGAGAAGTTACAGCTCTGGAACAAAGAGGAGAAATTCAGTACCCAAGCAGACTAGGTTTGTTTTATCCGTTTTCCTGATAGCAAAAATGTAAGAGAAAAGACTGTTTTTCTTTTTTTTTCCTCTTTTCCAAAAGATTAACTGTGTCCATAATCTGCATTATTGACCAGAAGGGCTATTTCACTGACACAGAAATGTGCAGACAGAAAATACTGTGTCTCTGTGAAATCATAAACAGCCTCCACTTCCAAAAATTGCTTAAGAATTCCCTGGGACTGGGAAGAACTTAGGTCTCAAGGTTTATGGTTTTCATGCAGCCTTGGCAATGAAAACCAGCTCAGGTCCTTGGCATGGTTCTGGCTCAAAACCACATGTAAAAGGTGTGGAAGAAAAAGCAGAGACTGAGTAACTGTGGTGGTACTTCTGAGCTTTTCTGATTCTCAGAGTCCTCAAGGATGGCACAAGGTCACTGCAAGTGCACTTCACTGAAAGCCTGTGGTGATTCATGGGATGATACCAGTCTACTCGAACACAGCAGAGCAGAACTCACAGCAAACTGGAATGTCATCCATCCATCCATCCATCCATCCATCCATCCATCCATCCATCCATCCATCCATCCATCCATCCATCCATCCATCCATCCATCCATCCATCCATCCATCCATCCATCCAGTCCTAAGCCAAAGTGTTCTCCACACCCTGGTGATACAACACTCCTGGAGCATGTTTGATGCCCATCACAAATTGAACAGGGTTTAACATTGACCAGAAGCAACAAGATCATCAATGTTCCAGCTCAGAAACATTTGATCTAATTAACAGGAAAAAAAAATAGCTCTAGAGCAAACTCCTCTATAACGCTGGACATTTTTTCACTCTCAAAACTGATATATTTGCCAAGTAAAAATTTTCAGCAAATGTTTTTCATGCGGTGGGTAGAATTTTAAAAATATTACAAAATGAAAATGCTTTTTCAGAGTTATGACAGCTGCATGTGAAGTAAGCTCTCAGTATTATAAAGTGATCACAAAATTTTCTGTTCTGGATATAAAAAACCACCTACCAATCTTTGCTACAACATGAAGATATTTTTACTCAAAGTTATTTTCCACAGAAAAACTGTTAAGTTGGCAGATTGACTGCTAAAGCAAATCATTTCCATTCCAATCAAGTTACACAGGACTCGAGAAAAAAACTCATGTGAACTCAATATGAGCCATTTTATGCAACATCTTTGTTTGAACTGGGTCCCAAATAAGCAAGATAACCTTTACTTGCTTGTTACTAAGAGATAAAGTCATGTAAGTGTCTTTCAAGGAAATGAGAACAAAATCTCAGATGCACCAGCACTTCATAATATTGAAGAAGATGGGTTTTCTCCTTTATTTATTTATAAGAAAATATCTGTTAATATGGATATGCCAGTACTCCCCATCTTTACCTCTGACATCACTCCTATAAATTGTGAGCTGCAAATTTGGCACGTGACCTTTCACTACATCCATAGGAGAACTCTCCATTCCTGAGAGGTTTAAAAAAAAAACCTGGAAGCTAAAAGAAGAAAATAAGATTTTTTTTAAAGTGAATTTTACAATAAATGCAGCAAGAAACTAAAACCATTATTGTCTGCAGACATAATTAACATGAGATACATTTCAACAGCAGCTGTCAAGCTCAAGTTGACAGCAGACTTAGTCAATCTGGTTAGGTATGATTTCTTGATTGTGGCTGTAACTGAGAAGGTTCCCATGCACCTGTCAGTAGTTACAAAGGTTTTATGCCATAACTTGCAGCAAGTGGAGCTCTGACAACTCCAGGTACCCCTCTGATTTAGCATTCTGGTCTTAACCAGGTATTTGAGTTTCATTAGAGGTAGTTAAAGATGTTCCCCTGTTCTTGTACAGTCACAACTCTCACTTGCATGACAAACCTTTCTAGAAGTGAGTGGGTATATGTATAACATCTTGGGTGTGATGTTCTGCAAAGTAAGAGATCAGTGATGCATTTTGACTTTTTACATAAACTATTAATAAATGCAAGGAGGAAAACATTTTACTGCATTAAATATGTTCCCCAAGCTGCTGTAACTGGACATTTCTAGAGTTTAATACCTATGGCAAGCACTGTAACCACTGTTTTATTTACTTATTGAAGGAAGGAGTCTTAAATCTGTAGCTGCTCTTAATAAAGCCTGATTTTTGGGAAAAGGGGCCTGAAAAAGCTTGATAATAAACTTATTTAGCCTGACTTGAAAAATTCTATGGGAATAAACATCTGACCTCTACAGTTTCTAAAAATAGCCATCTTTTATCAACTGAGGAAGTTTCCTCCATTTAAAATCTTGCTTACCTGATGGAAACCACTCTTTAATATTTCATATCTTTGCTGCACATAGCCAAGAAATGGATAAAGAGTGGAAAGTCAATCCTGTGCTTTCAGCCTTGGAACGCTGCAGCATTTTTTATTCATCAGTTCAATTGCCTGACTTGATGTTCAAAGAACTTTTTCCCAGCTGCCACACTAAGCAGCCAGTGGGCAAACACTGAAAGGTCAACAGTTGCTTCTCTAATTCCAGGCTATGAACACTTCCCAAGGGGAGTTAGGTGTGTTTGCAAAACTGACCTTCAGCCAGCACGACTTCTAGTGGCACAGGAGGAATGTGACCAAAGTGGGTGAGCTGTCATTTATTTTGTCTGTCTGTGGCACGACACATTTCAGTGCCTGCCTGCCCCTCTATCAGAGTGCTAAATTTTGTTTAGGGGAGACAAAATATTATTGAAATGAAAAAGTGCTATCATATATTTTTACTGAAGACCAAAAAATACTGCAGATTTGATTTTTGGCAAGATCTCTAATTTGTTTTCAAAAGAAATTCTGATCATCATCCAAAACTAAGACAGTTCCTAGCTATCACTTTCCAAGATTCATTGCTTCTTCACATAATTGCTAGAAAATGATTAGCAAGATACACATGGCAATACAAACAATACAGTCTGTATTTGCTTCATTCTGATTGGCACCACGACCAGCATCAAACATCAAGGTCCTGCAAATACTGAAGTTGAGAACTGAGCTGAGTTGCCTTTAGTGCAATAGTTCAGATTTGGCAAACATAACATGTTTTTAGAATGCTGTAATTATACCTGTAGAGAAACACAAAAGCAGCATCAGCAGCATGCTACTATTGAAAACCACTTTAAAAAAGCAAATATTACTGAAGTGGAAAGGGCACAGCAGTAAAAAGTTAAATGCCTGATAATAATTTATAAAACTTGACAATAGCAGTGCAGCTAAAAAAATTACGACCTTTGTTCTTCCACAGCCACTTTTTCCAAAGAGTCAAAATAAAAAATTGCTTTTGAATAACTGAGAAACTGAAACCGCAAGATTATTTTTTATAACAAATACATGATACTGCACTTACCCACTGGACTGGTACCAGCTCCATTTGGCACTGAGAGATCAGTTGTCCCCAGCATTCCACCTAATCAAAAAAAGCCCAGAGCATTAAACTGACTTGTCTGACTACAGTATTGTGTAATTCTGTACATCAAAACTTCAGCTGTGCAAATGACTGAAACCACAGAGAACTTGTTCCTTGGGAGGGTTTTGGTGGGTTCTGACAGCAGAAGGAAGGTGTGGAAGGAAGGGGCAGCAGCAGCAGCAGCAGCAGCAGAGCTCACCTGCGTTGCCGGCGCTGGGCGGTCTCTGCGGTGCCCCGGGGGACACGTTGCGGTGCAGGGTGCTCTGGGGTGGGGACAGCATGGTCGTGTCCGTGAGCGAGGAGCTGGCAGCCAGGGATGGGGACACCAGGGAGCTCCCTGGGTTGCTGTAGGTTAAAGTGTTGGGATTGGACACTGGAACCGTCACCGACATGGAGAAGTTCTGGGCAGGCAAGCCAGGCTGCGGGAGAGAGACGAGCAACAAGACAACGCTGTTAGCATCAACTGTGTTCGCAGAGAAATTCTCAGTTACAGCAGTTTGTTGGTTTTTATTAGAGTTAATTCTGTTAGTTTTTAAATTCTATTAAGCATACAGTTTTAAATCATCCATTTGTTGTAAAGTACGGTGTTAAATTCTTATACATCACATAATTACAAATCCAAAGAATTACTCAAACTTCTCAAATATGTAAAGTTCAAACAGAGAAAACTGAAAGTATTCATATGAATTCACAAGCTCATAAATACAACAAATTTAACAGTTAATTTGGATTATTACAAAGCAATGACAAGCTAAACATGTCTACGAATCAGCGAATTTTTGTACCTTCAAAATGTAAGCATAAACATGCACATTACAAACAGTTATCACACAAAAAAGAACAAGTTAGTAATAACATTTTCTAATAATAATTTTGCCAATATATTGCTACTAATCTCTAAGACTTTGTTTTTCAACAGACTAAAAAACCAGATCTTTAGAAAATCACAAAGTTCAATAATTTTAATACAAACATTTCAGGTTCCCCATATCCCTGCTTGAATAACCACTCCATTTTTTTTTGCAACTCTAATTTTTTAAACTCTTGGTTTTACAGCATAATTTAAAAGGCAACTGTTTTTCTGTATATATGTTTGTTATTCAACAGCTATTGAATCAAAAGCTGAGCTGCCTGCCCATCTATGGTACTCATTTGGTCATGACTAACTTCTTTGGCCTTTGTCTCATTCCTATCCTTTGACAGTGATGGGTTTCTGAAACAAAAGGGACTATTTTTTTTCACAACTCTCATAATTAGTGGAAACAAAACCATGACAGGTACAATTTAAGAGCAAAAACCCAGTAGTATTTACTGACAGAATAGAGAGATGATAGTTGTGATTAAGAGGTCAAAAGAAGATGACCAACACACATGACCTAGCAAGTACACTTGAAAAATGCAATTTCATCATGTGTAGCTTAAGAATCACTTCAAATGATACTTCTGCATGAAAAGTTAGATAAACAAGAAATGTAACAATACCTGTATTAATTAAAAGAGCAGAATATATTCTCTACAAGAAAAAGAACCTCTTACTAGTGAGAGCCAACAACAATGTCCCTACTGAAGCATTCTAAGAATAATCATCAATTTTTGGCACAGATGGAAGGAAAAAGTAATGAAGCAGAACAACACAAAGCTAGCACATCATTCACAGTATCTAACCAATGACAAGCCCTACTGGCGCTCGTTTCAGGGGAAACTACTTGAAGCTACTCAGTATCTACCAAAACCAGGGTGTTTTTACACAGCACACTGTCAAGCAACTCAAACTAAACTGGAAATACCTGAAAGCAGGCTGAACACGCTGCTAGGAGGTAACAGCTGGGACATTTTTTTCTGTAGGTTTCTCAATACAGAACTAATAAGTGACAGCCTCCCCCCACACCTTACAATAAAGGCTGTCTCTGCCCATCTATGGTGCTCATTTGGTTACGACCGAATTCTTCACGCTTTGCCTCATTCCTATCCTTTGACAGCAATGAGTGCTCGAGAACAAGAGAAACTGTGTTCTTATAAAGCCCCAGAAGTACTGGAAACAGAAACGTAATTGGTCAAATTTGAGTTACAAAAACAGAGCTGCAGAGCTAAAACATAATGCTACTCTTTTTATTTACACTGATGTCCATACACATTTAGGCTGTTCACCAAAAACTCATTTAGCTGCAACATACTGAGAGATGAGGCCTGAAGATGTCTCAACACAGAAATGTCAGATATCAAAATCTTCAAAACAAAGAAAACCCAAAGTATATTGGCTTTATTGAAGCATAAAGTGCTAACAGAAGTGATGCTCAGTGTCCTGACTGTCAGTTTGCTGCTCAGTCCCCAGAGATCTCTTATGCTCTGAACGATGAAATGATTTCCAATATCAGCAGTCATTTGGAGACACTACTCAAGTGCCCCAGGGTCTGTACAGATTAACCCACCCAGTCCATCTCCTTTAATTGCTACAAGATTTGTATTCTTAAAATATTCAAAGGCTGTAGCAGAGCCCCGTGTTAGTTTTCTTAGAAAATACTTAGTAATACTCAACACTAAGTGTTTTTTGTAGGTAGAAATTAAATGTCATCATGAACACCTCCACAAAAAACATGCAACATTTCCACTCCTTTTATCCCCAAACTGAAATTCTGGAGCCAAGTGACTTATGGCTGCACACTGGGTTGACACTTGGGAGAAAAAATTCAAACATTTTTCAGAGTCCAAGGAAGTATCTGTCGGAATTTTAGCAGGGGCAATCTTTTGAGGCTCTCATTGTGCAGCAGCCTTGATTTTAAATATCTAAAAAACTTTCTAGATCCAGACTTGAACAACAGAAATTCTACTGGTTAGATGACAAAATTAATCCAATTCTATTTGCCTGCTTGTCACATACTGTAAAATCTTGATCACCAGACAGATGAAGATCTACAAGATGTAAATAAATGATCCTACATCCCACAACAAAAACCTATCTTGGTAAATATATTTTAGGTAGGATTAGGTAATGCACTAGGCTCCTGAAATTTTGAAATGTTGTCTTGTGCTCCGAAGGTATGAAAAACTGAGATTGTAAAACCATTGCTAGAGATCATTCTTCTCATTCTTTACAATAAAATGTATTTTAGTAAGAGCAGGTATCACAATCTCATCTTTCCTCAGAAGTACTTTTCCCTTCTCAAGCCATTCCATCCTCTTGTCTTTGAAGTGGTTTTCAGTGCTAAGCAAACACCATGAAAATTCTCATGCATGTAAGAGAAGCACAAACCATACTTTAGTACTCACTGCGATTTTATGATTCCGCATCATATTATCAAACTCTTCATTAATTTTTTTATATTTTTCTTCTGTATGTGGCGTGAGCACATATGAAGTGTCAGGGTCCGGGCTGTCGCACCCTCTGTGTTCCTTCTTGTTCAGAGCCTAAATAATGAAGTTAATAAAAAGGATCAACAAATAAAAAGTAGAGATAAAATAAAAGTACTTACAGGGCCTCGCTTGAAAATAAAATCACTATCTTCATTTAGTTTGCTGAATCTGTCCTCCGATAGTGGACTGTGCTCAAAGTAATCGTCAGCATCAGGGCTCTCACAACCATTAAGGCCTTTCTTTCTTAAGGTCTGAAATACAATTGGAAAATTCACATACAAATCATACTAACTTGCCAAGAAGTTTTGTACACTACTGAATCATTCAGAGCCCCTGAAACTACAATAAACTTTCACAGACAAAATTCACTGTGCAACAGACAGCATCAGTCTTTCAAGATAGTGGCAAAGTACACAAAGAGAAAAGGTTCACCCAGGTGCCATCTCACAGGTAAATTCCCCCTACAACCACTTCATCTCCCCAGCATTGCATGCAAGATTGTTTTTAGACATTGGCTGATGGAGTGAAGCTGCCTGACAAGGAACATTCAAGCCTGTGGCAAAGGAGTTCATGTTTTCACTGGTAAATAAAAGCCAGGTTACTGAATCTTTAATGAATTGATTTTAGCATCCCAATTTTAATATCCACATTTTGGAGAGAATGCAGTTATATTCTGACAAACACAGTGGCTAAAGATTTTGATCCAGTTAAGTAACTGCAGGACATTAATATCTGTAACACTCGGTTTCAGTAATTGATAGACAGGATCTTCCTGCGCTTCTTTCATCCCGCACGACAACAAGAACTGCAAAAAAAAAAAATTACATAATCCCTCTCTAAAATGACTTAGTTTGCTAAATATAAGCTTATCCAGAGTCCTTCAGACTAACTTTATGGAGCTACTTCCTGTTTTCTGATGAAGAACTCACAACAACATCCCCTGAAAAAAAAAAAAAAAAAAAAAGCAAGCTTGTCTACATCCAGCCATTAAAGAAAGGATGTGAAACTACAGGTCTCATGATCAAATTACAAGATATATTTGTATTTCTTGTTTTTCTTTTTCACCCTATTACACAATCAGAATTTTTTCTCTGCAAGCTCTAATTTATAACAAAACAATATTTAAAACATTAGCCATGGAAAAATCTTCAAATTTTTTTTTTTAAATTTTAAAAGCAAAGCAATAAAAATTTTAAACAGATGTTATCTGTACATAAAACAGCAGTAGGACTATACAGGGACGAGGGAGCCGGGTACTTCCTTTTTGTCAGAAATTATCTATATTCCATACATTTTACATTAAAACCCCTAAAGATCAGAAATCTGCAAGCTAACGTTTCCAGCACCATAAAAAACCCCCATGTTTTCCTATAGAAGGGATTTTCATTACGCATTGAAATTCTGATCTACAAAACAAAATATTTTAGCTCATAGTATTCACCAGCATTTTTTTACTGTCAACTGATTTTTAGTACAATAAAAAGCACATTACTTCCTCGCTATTCATATATATGCAAAATCCTGCTTATTTCTACTGCAGTTGAAAACAGGAATTGAAAATCCAATTCGCCGCCTCAAATTCTTTAATATCACAGTTCACCATAAGCTGCAATTCCTTCTCAAGTTTCCTGGCTTGCTCTGCGTATCCCACACAGTATCTGGAACTCCCACAAAAATGTAATCACTAAATCAGCATATGGGGAAAACAGGTGTAGGTTCCTCCAGCACCTGTCACGGCTCCGATGCCACTCCTCCAACCAATCAGCTGGACACGTAAATGGACTTGGCCATACAAGGGCCGGCTGCTCGGCCTCTCAAGGTCGGAGCCTGTTATCCCTCTCGCAGCCCTTCCTAACAAGTCAGCCTGCCAGTCTGCTACACTTTGATATCAGCAGGGAAAATGTTAACGCTGTGTAATCGGGATTACACTTAACCCCTGCAGCCCGGGCTGCTCTGGAAATAGAGCCCAAATGTCTTTACGTGCGCTCGGTGTCAGCGCGCGGTGCCCGGGACACGATTACAGAAATGCACTGAGGCTCTGCAAAGAAAGGGCTCGCGAGACATGCACACACAGAGTGCAGCTCCTGGGATAAACACACTGAGGCAATTGAAGTCTTGCAGCAAGGGAGTTTCAGTAGAGCTGCTTTTAATAATCTAAAGCAACCCAGAAAAGCTTTTAAGTGTAATGCTGCCAGTTCATCCCCCCGAACGGTCTGAAAATTATCCTCCGACTTAAACAAAAAGGAAGAGATTTAAATACAAAAATGCTCCTTCCTCTTGGTGACTGCAAGTCATTTTTGCGAACAATGGGGTTAACGCTGCTTTGACTCATGAGGAAGGAAAATGCCTCAGTATCTCCCGTTTCAGGCTCTGGAAACCGTCACTCCAGATGGGGTTCCTGTCATTGTGGAGGGATTTCAGCCACAGTTCCCTGCCACAGATAATAAGGCTGGGTCTGACAGCCAGAGCTCTGCCTCCTTATCACCAAAACACCAAGTGCCACTTGGAGGACCTGACCATAAAAAGCCTGCGAACTTTTATCAGTGCCCAGTAACACAATAGTAAAACATTCCTGCTCCGTGGCCAGGGCTGCCCACGGAACGCTGCGAGCTGTTCGCACGGGCAGGCGCAGCCGAGGCGAGCCAGCCCTGCCAGAACCAGAACCAGAACCTGGCCCCACTGCAGGGAAACAAGGAGGGACCGGGCCCCCACGAGTCTGGAACAGCCCCGTGGGGACACAGGAAAGCCAAACTCCATAAACAAGGGCTGACTCCGCCCTCGAGATTCTCCAGCCCTAAAATTTGTTGCTTCTCCAAGTAATGTAAATAACTCGGCTCTCTGAGCGATTTCCAAGATGTTATCAGAGAGATCAAAATTTTATTAACTTTGAGGTTGTTCAGAGGAAAAAATGCCATTTGGTGAGACCAAGTACTTTGTGTAACATGAAGAGAGTTTTATTTCTCTGCTGTGATACGCAAGCTTGTTTAGAACAACATCACAGTATCTGCAGTGGAGACTAATAGATAAGGCATAATCTTTTTTACCACAGCAAGAGGGGAAAAGAACATTAAATTTCAGGTTTTGTTATTGGATGCTCACTGCAATTACCTTCTGGTGTGAAGTCTTGTTTTCCAGATCATGTAAGGGAATGTGTAGCCCTTTCAGTAAATCTGTGTTACTTTCCACTTCCTCTAAGACTTAGCCAAAATTACTGGAAATTGTTCCAATGTGTTTGCCAACACACTGTATTGTGCCCCAGTAACTGAGATTGTGCAGCTTTGATCTCAGACTCCACTGATGAGAAAAAAATACCGGTTTTAATAATGCTAAGTGTTTACAAGGAACCAATGCAGGTATGAAATATTTTTTTAAAAGCATGAAGGAAATACAACAATATATTTACATAACATACAAAGTAACACAAGTGTTCCAGACAGCTCTGGTCATCTTGATATTGCAGAACGATCCAAGAGCTGTAAATTGCTTCTCTTCCACTATTATGTCTAGTACTGATTTATTTTGATTTGAATGGCAGAGCTTAGAAAACATTGTATGAGTATGGCTGGACCAGTGATGACTAGTTTAAATATTGCAGTCAAGCACATGGTACAAGAGCCCCAATATTTTCCTGAACTTCCCCACACATATGCAAAGTAGTTTTTAATTGCACTTTGCAATTAAAATTAGCATTTTGCTAATTTAAGAAAAGAATCATGCCTTGGCAAGAAGCATCTAAGGAACAGAAGAAGGGCTTCTTGCAAAACAACAACAGAAAGGAATAATTGGCTTCTCTCTACGATTCAATATAAATTTTACTGAAACCAATAATACAAATACCGAAGAGTATAAAAGCTCAATAAAGTCATTTATTGTTTGATCCTTAAGGAAGCAGAGCTGATATTCAACCATCTCAGTGTAATTATCCTAGCACAAGCTTCCTTACACAAAATCCAGCAGAGACACATGGAAGGCAGGAGCCTGGAGGCTGCTGAGCCCCCACAGTGGGAGATGAAGGCAGCACCTTCCCCAGGCTCCTGCTCCCACATGGCTTCCACGGGCTGCAGACACTGCTCAGGGCAGCTCTGGGGACCAGGAACTCAGACCCAATAAACACAAATGGGTCACTGCTTCCAGAAACAAAGTGACAACCCCCAACTGGCCCCCTCCTATCAAGACCCTGGGCTTTATAACCCACTCCAAAAGCACACATTGCTGTGATTAAAGAGCACAATCAGTTTGTTTTGTGCTCTGATCAGTGAGTTTGGTTAAAAAGCCAAGACTTCTGATACTGTGATCTGGGCTTCTTACCAGCCCTGGCAGAACTGTAAAGAACTTGATTATGTTCATTGTCACGTCAGGAAATGATATTTTTCTGCCTTAAAGCAAGAATGTGGGATGACCTCATGTGTAAAAAGTGTTATGGAGTGTAAAAAAAGTGTCAGGTCATTCAAAACACTCAGTGTTTGGTTTCTTGTAATATTACACAAAAAGGAAATGGTTGTTGCTCTCAAAGCTACCATGTATCATGTTAACAGCTCTATTTTTGCACTTACTATTGGAGCTGGCCAGAGAGGATTTTTATTGGTATTTTATCCCAAATCATTGGGAAAACCATGTCCAAAATTTGACTAAGACTGAAATGAAGTGAGTTCCCTTGGAAAAGGCAAACCGTTCACTTAAATCCTGTGGCTAGTTCTGCTCTGCTCTTGCAATCAGAACATGGAAAAGCTGTGAAGCAGCACAAATTTGGAGTAAGTATGTTTTAAACATCGTAACTTTTTAAACTGTAAATATTCCACAGGCCTGAAGTAATGGAAAAGCCCTACTAGTACTGCTAAGTATTACTGATGCTCTGGTAAGCACCTCCACCATGGGTATCAAAAGGATAAATCATTACAATTTCCTGATTCTCTGGAGATGCCAGGCAATACTGGAGAATACTTTTTTCTCACTAAAATGGCAAAAAACTCTCTTTGTCCATTCTTTATTTAACTTATTTTTGCTGGTTTATACTCAGCTGTAGCAGGAATAGGTGGGCTGCCAATGTGTGAGCTGAGCACCACAGATACAGAGGAGGCAGAAGGACTGGCCCAGCCTTGCTGGCAGCAGCAAACCTCAGCCTCAGCCACCAATGACAATCACATCCTACATGAAAAGCCACACCTTTTTTTTTGTGATAGTCCCAGAGCAAAGGACAAATAAAGCAGTCACAGCACCAGATTCCCACCCAGTTTTCTTTCTTAATACATAAAAGATGAGTGAGACAAAACAGGGCATAGTCCTTTGCTGCAGCTCACCTCCCTTCCCACAGCAGGCAAGGACCACATGTATCACAACAGGCTTTACATGCTGCAGAATGTCCTGCTGAAAGCAAGACAATTGTTTTATTATTTGCTTCCTGATACATATTGCCAAGAAAATGAGCCCAAAACGTGGCTGTTTTTCTCTTCTTTTTTAACACAAAATATTCCACTTTCATCAGCCTGAACAATAGTAAGGTGTCTCATCCTTTAGATATTGTTATGTCTCCCCTATTATGTATAAAACATATTCAAGTACCCGAGGAGTATTCTTAGCCACCAAAAGCTATTTTTAGTTCTTAAACTTCCTGCGGGTCAGTTTGGCCACAGAAGCATCATCGTCGCTGTTTCTTTTCTCTAAATTAACAACACATCTCTGCAGAGTCAGACCTTGACCCCACAGCACCGGGTACATGAATTTACCACTGTCTAAAATCCAAGCAGGAGTGAATCCCCAGAGCAGCATAACATCAAACAAGAACAGCCAGAGAAAAAACAGATAAATCAACTCAGTAATGGTGTTTTGTCTATTTAAGCTCATCAACATTATTTCTGTAGGCTGAAATTCCTTTTCCCAGAGACAGATGTAATGTATTGTTTTATGTGATGTTCACAAAATTGATATATTTTCCTCAAGCTCTATTAATATTCTCAACTTCAACCAGTGAAGCATCTGCAAATTTCCTTATGAAGCTGTTTTCCTGTCCTTTGAATTGGGAGGCTACTTACACTTAGCCCTAATACTATTCTCCTTTCAGTATCCCTGACACATTTTCAATTACATTTTGCCACGCTATCAGTTCAAATTTCACATTCTAATTATAGCCACAAACACATCCATCCCAAACCAGCTCAGGGAAGGAGTGGTGCCCAGCTTTCAAAACTTCCCTGAAACGCACAGGAGGCCAAATTAGATTATGACAGACATTTCCATGAGCTAAGCAACTTGGAGAGCTTAACTTCTTAAAGAACAAGACCTTCCCAATCTTTCTGGCAGGCTCCCCAGCCGCAATACTGCATGCTACAGAAAATCTGAACTATTGACATTCTCTACTTTCAGCTTACTTAAATAATATTTTCCATACTTGCTCTCAATTAGTAGTAATATTTTTAAAGTAAATAATTGACATTATGCAAAAATACATGGGGATGAAAATATCTGAGAGCAGTACTTAAAGTTTGCTACAGCTATTGTATTTCTTGGTCAAATATTATAGTTTGCTATGAAAAAAAAAAAAAAAAAAAAGAAGAAAAAGAAGGTTTAGGATTAATTACTTACTCCAGGATTTTACAAATAAAAAACTTCTAAGCCTGCCTAGCATTATCCATAACATACAAAGAAAAAGAAGCACCATTTTAGCAAAGCTCTGTGTTCAGTTTTAGGAAAAGGTATTCAGCACTTATAGATGAAAAATGTTCAAGATTTGAAATTTTATCAGTGTCCCTGCCATAAACCACTCTAAGAAAAGACACCATCTTGTTTCAAATGTTGGATCCCTTCCAGTATCTGGCAAATTTTAACATGTATCCCTGGCTTGCTAAACATGAAAGCTAGCTGTCAAATTCCTCCCAGATATGATAAAGATGGCACTCAGAATTCAAACTCTCATTTATATAAAATAACACATACAAAAGGTTTTTAGACTTGATATGGCATGAAGCTTAAATTCTAGCCTGAAGCATCTTTGCTGTGAAACATTATTTTAAGAAGATAACCACAAAAAACTACTAAAAAATTAGAACTTTATGGGTTATAAAATCCACTCTTCACCCCCAGAATATTACACAGCTCTGGACTAGAGGGTATGGGAAAGGAGCTGCATGCCTGCATTTGTGATTTTAGAGAGACACTATCTATGAACCGTGGACTTTATAAAGCAGTTACTGACCTACAAACAAGATGGATTGCTTGGTCCTAAATGAACTCCTTGAGACTTAAAATGATTAGTAATCCATTAGCACTGATAATGCTGTTTCCACAGTGACAGCTTAGTCAAGCTCTCAAAGTCCAATTTTTGATGCATTTGTCTTTGTTTCGCTTTCTATCCAACTCAGTAGGTTATTAAATTTTATATCACTGAGCAGGTTTGCATTTTACCTGTTTTACAGAAAGAATCATCAACTAGATTTTCCCACTAAAGAGTACTGAAGTGCCAGTTTAACTCTGTGTTTTTCAACCTTTTTATTAAACAACAAAGAGAAAATAGACTGATATTCATCTTCAAGAAGCAAAAATTACTCCTTAGCATATAAATTAAATACATTTTATAGTCCTTTCAGGGACTATAAATTTGCAAATAAACAAAATTAATGGTAAAATGGAGCAAAAACCAGTTCTATGTTAGAACATTCAAAAAGATATTTCATGATACATAAATGCTTTATTTCAGTCCTTACCCAAACAACAACACACAGATGTACAAACACAGCCTCCCAAATACAGATCTTCATATACTTGCAATAGTTAAATTATAAATCAGCAGCAGCAGTAGCTGACTGAAGACCTCCTTTCAGCAACAGTGCACTGCAGATAAGCCATATGGAACATGAAAAGTTTCCAAGTGCAGCAATCCATCTGCATAATATCCTTCATAATCTTTTAGAAGTTCTTTAGGAAAAATATTATCTCCTACTCATAGTTTGCCAAGAAAAAAATGGCTTAACTCTGATTAGAATTCATTTAATAAAAAGAATGGGGTTCTTTAGGTCTACCTGCTCATGTACTATTGCAATTACAAATACTTCTTGTCCTGAATTCTTTACAGCTTTAAAATTGGAAAGGATAACAGAACTATTTCAGAGTCTTGGTACTCAAGATAACTTAGTGCTATCAAAACAGTAATTACAACACCAATGGCAACCATTCCCAAAGAAAATGGTTAGTAGATTCCAAGGATTTATATTATTGTTAAAATACTATTCGCATGTAATATTATGGGATTCATCTCCCAGAACAAGTTCTAATACCTTTCATATTCGTATGGAACTGCCACCAAAAAAAAGCACCCCAAAAATAAGCAAGCTGAATAAGAGAAGTGAAAGCAGGTATCTGAAAACAATAGCTGAGATCAGTGTGTACAACAGGAAGCAGTAAGCCTCCCCAAAAATAAGGAAATAGGGTACAAGAAAATATATGTCTGTTTTTACTGAACTAAAATAATTAGAACATGGGACTTCCAGACACAGCTCTAATAATGCCACAACGCACGTTTCAACATAGAACTTCTCAGTTGAGTATCAATACAATACATTTAACATGTTTTTTCCTGCACAGCCTCCACTTACTGCAAATTATTCAAAAGCCAAAGCACCTCTTTGAAGATTGTCCTGACTTAATGTGAAAAGTGGAGGAAATCAAAGGTGGGACCTTGAGGGGTAGAGAGAAAAGGCTGTAGAGGAATCAGGGACAGTGAAATTTGAGTAAGCTTTATCATGTCATTCATGTCAACATTGGATAAAGATTGGCTCTGGAATGCTTGATTTATTTTTTTTTTCTTTCTAAAAAGTCATTGTAATCAGCAAGTACTGAATTTTAAGTTATTTGCAGACAAGAGCAGGGCTTTAAATGGTACCAGTTTGTTACAGAGTTTTTAGTGGGACAATGTAACAGCTTTGATATAAAAAATCTTTACAACATTCCCAAAATATCTGGGAGTTTTTAATGAAAAATGTATTATTAACTTCCTGTTGAAATTACCTAGTATTTCCAGTAAAATACACAATTTTAAAATTCACCCTAGTGCCAATTTAACTAACTTGCCTAGCATTCCATAGTCTACACTACGAATTACAAGGCTCCCATATGAACTATCACTGATATGACATAAGATGTACCAAAAAACCCTGGTAAGTCACTAAATGAACTGGATGTGTACAAGTATTACAAAGAATGGCATGTCATATGTGTGTCACATATCACATGTGTGTCACATGCTGCTGGGTATTCAGAGCTCTGTACCACAGGGACTGCCACCACCGATATTTTCTTTCTCCAGGTGCAGTTACTCCCCAAACCACTGCAGGAGCAAGGGAAGTGTTCTGTCCAAGGGAGTGCCGAGCATTACACCCTCAGTGTGCCACAGCACCTGCAGTAAAACCCTGGCAGTGAACAAGCCACAGCCTCCCTGAGCCTTCTGCTGCACAAGCACCATCAGCTCATGGCCCAAACATCAAGACTACTCAAAAGCAACATATAAAAACAGAGACATGGTGAGGCCAGAAGGCAGGGAGTAGTGAAGCACTGCAGATGACCCTCCCCTCCTTTGGGCAGTTCCTGCTAAAGCAGTGGCTGAGGTACAGCAATGATCAAGAAGCAGCACTGCTGCTGTCCCTCCTGCAAGGTGGTTAATCCCTGGCAGAAGACACAACCAAACCCCTGAGCCTGGAAGTCAAAAGATGGGATTACATTAAGTCTCCACTAAAATCAAGCTGCCACAGAAAGAACAGTCCTTTATCTTGCTGTAGTTGCAGGAGATGCTTTGTTCTGGGTCTATTCTTTCCATGCACAGCTTGTGTAAAGTCACTCTCTCTTGATTAACAGATGCCACAGTCCTCACTTTGAAATTGCAAAGTAAAAATATACTTTTCTGTCACTACAGAATTTCAAAAGCACCAAATTCTACAGCAACACAAGGGCTGCAGAATACACGAGACCAGCACAGCTTGAAGAACTTGTTCATACAATAATTATGTCTTTGTGTGACTGCCTGCATGAACTCCAGCACTAACAAGCAATGAGCTGTTGCGGATTTTCATGGAGTCAATTTTCAATCCTACTTAACACAACGTCTCCAGAACAGCTAAACCCAGAACTGAATCTTTGACAAACATTTCCTGAGCAGTGGGTGTGAGAACTGGACATTGTGTGTCTGCCCTATAAATTTCAAAAATAAAAACATTCTCCTAACGCGGAGCAGAATCAGTTGGGAAAACATTGCTTGCACACCTGGGAAATAAAACTAAATTTCAGACAAAGGAGAATCCAATTCCTGCCTATTACAGGGCTGATTCTGCAGAGATTTTTGGTAGACAGAGCACACAAAAGCTCTGTACCAGTATTTGACATGGATTTAGGATTCTGGCCCTCCCAGCAGCACAGCCTTCAGAGGAGCTCCGATCCAATCTGAGATTGCAATGATGCACAGTCAAGTCAGCTGCCACTCATTGCTCAGCGATCAGCTTTTTTGGTAGTTTATTAAAAAATGAGAACATCACCGAAAATTTCAGTGCACAGCTTTAAAGTCATGGCACTGGTGTAACTGAGACAGGTCTGCACAGGACAGAGAGCACCTTAAACTGCAGCTCCATAAAATCATTGCTGGCAATACAGCAGCCAAGTACAGTCATTATTAGCAAGACTTCAGAAAATTCTATTAAAAGATGCATTCTAGACAAACTTCAGATATCTATATGCTTTAAGTAGTGACTAAATCTGGAATTCATCAAAATTCAGAATACCAGCAGAGCATGGTAAATTTAAAACACCGGCACTGTTTTAAAGAAGTGGAAGAAATAATGTATTCTTAACCCTAAACCACTAAATTTATCCACTGCTTTAGATACAAGGGAAGTACAGTGTTAGATTATTAGCAGGCAAACCAAAGCTGCATAAAAATAAAACACTAACTAAAAAAACTCTCCTAAATCTGTCCTATTTCTGAAAATTCTTTATAAATCAACAATGAAGAAATGCAAAACAACATTAACTCAGAACAAAAACGTTTGGTCAGTACTATCAGCTTGCTTAAAGTCACCAATAAGCTGACATTTTGAAATAAATAAATTAAGAGGCACATTAATCATCTATATATTCAAAGCAATTTTAGCACAGCCAAAGAATTAAAATAATATTGTTGAGTAAAACAGTATTACCAAATGCAAGACATGGAAAAATTAATGATAACAGTAAACAGCTCAAAGAAAACACCCACAGAAATTAAGTGTTGAATTTAATCTCCCAAACTAAAAAGAAATGAGGAGAGGAGAGAAATAAGACAAAGACACCATCATGAGTGGCAACTATTCTGTTCAGCACGAAATGCAAGGCTGTCTTCAGTCACAGTATTGAAAATAAATATTTGCTACCTTGACCACATTTTAAATTTTTCAAGGTAGCTGTTTTTTCCTAAACCAGGAGTGGGAAATAAAGCCTGTAAGCAGAACCTGTTTGTAGCAAACATTTCTACTAGGAAAAAAATAATATTCAAACCACTACACACAGACACAAAAATATTCATGTGTGTACATATATATATACATACATATATATATATATATATATATATATATAAGCTTTTGATGACTCATTCCAGACCACTTCAGTTTTCAAGCACTTTCCCTTTTTTAAGGTAAGCTAAAAGAAAATTTCAGTCCTTAACCATACATAAATCCTCTTCAATCACCTCCTTAAAATGTCTCAAAGGTATTTGTGTGCCATCTCAAATTATTTGAAATGTTATATGCAGTATAATTACATTTACATAATCATTTAGCAAATCAAGCCCAATAATGCCTACATTTTCTCAGCATCATGGGCAGATTACCAAGTCTTTTCCTTCCTTCACTAAAATAATTTTCAAGCTTCTTCCTTCTTTTAAACGTGCACCACTTATTCCCACAGTGTTTGGAGACCAAATCAAGTGTTTTGAACTAGAAAAATACATAATATTCCACCAATGCATGTTCTTCTATCAGCCCAAAGCTTTTTTCTTTCTTTATTCCCCCCAGGTCTTGCTCACTTCTGGCAGTTCTCCATCTATCAAATGCACAGGAATGCAAAACAATGTTAACACATCACAGTGTTAGCCTCCCTCCAATCTCCAGAGTGTGTTTAACCATCAGCATTCCTGGTGCTGCCTCACAGCTCTGTAAAGCTGTGCTGATATTTCACACGAATTTGGAGAATTTAGTCACCTACATTCAGCATCAGTTTTCTTTTTCTTGGTTGCAGGGCATTTCCTTCTTAAAAATAAATGTAAAAACTTATAGTGTCACTTGGGTTATAAAACATTTCAAATAAATAACTATTTTTTGAGAATTTGACCCCATTTCCACCATCTTACTTTTTAGCTTTGAACAGCAAAATACAGAAGCCCAAATTGCTTTGCAAATCCTTATCTAGATCGGATGCACCAGGTATCCACCAAGGAAGGAAATAAGATCAATTAACTGAAGGTCATTCTCATCTAATTTTGTATGTGTGCATCCAAGTATATATTTAGATACAATTCCCAGATCTTCATTTTCATATCAAGTCAACCCATATTTAAAAAAAAGGAAGCAATGAACCAATTCAAGTGCTACCAAAACAAACTACTACACACCAACAACAGTTCAAAATACACATTGGTTATTCCCAGCCTGGAAAAGAAGCAATGCTGGGAGGTGGAGAAAGCTGGATGAAAAACAAAACCAGAGAGCTTTTGGTTTATAAACACAGTGTTTCAACACCAACTTTTCTGTTTATGCTCCCCACACTGTTACACTTGTCTCTTGGCATATGCTCCATCTGGCTGGGGAGATGCATCTGCTTCTTCCTGCTGCAGGCTCTCCACGTGCAGCTGAGCTCTCCGTGCTCACTCAGAGCCAGGAGCCAACAACCCCATCTCTGATCCCTGATATGTTCCTAGCTACAGAACATACACTGCTCCTGTAACAGCTCTATTAAAATCTTGTGAAAAGCAAGAGATTAAATGTATTTTAATGCAAGAAAACAGCTGATTACAGCAGAAGATTAAACTGGCTTGTTGACCCTGCTGAAAGCAGCAGCAGGGTCATTTACCTGCTGTGTCTGAACTATGACAAAACCACTCTTATACCATGCCATCACAAATGTTACTCCCATTACAGTCACCAATTCCCATGGTAAAATATTTAATACAAACATCCAAATCACTTGCTGGAATTTACACCAGAGCAGTCCTTCCACAAGAATGAGTATGACTGCAATAATTACGTGCCATAGTTTAAGAGATTTTTTTTTGTACTTTCTAGTTACAATTTTTATTACAGATCATTACCTATTTCAAGGACAGCTGTCAATATCTGGGATATAACCTAAGCCTTATTCAGCACATTACACTGCACTGAAAACAGCATTAAACTACAGAGCACAGGAGAGCCTCATTAACTGACACCCACCCGGAATTCTCCTGGGCACAGATGCCAACTGGGAAAGTAGGTCACATTTTACACAGGCTCCTAAAAATCAAATCACCTCAGTCTGATGAGGTGAGATGAGGAACAAGAAAACCTACCATGGCCAAGTGTAGGTGAAATAAACCCTGGTTTACTGTATCAGTCAAGAAAAATGAAAACATGGAAAAAAGATAAAAAGCTGAGCTAAACAGGCAGAAAAGCCATCTTCAGCCCTTGACTCCCAGGAAAAGTGAGGCTGGGAGAGAGGGAACAACTGTGCAACTGCTGCTTTCTGAGGCCTTCTTGAGGGGCAGAAGGACCCAAAATGGAAATGATATGTTATTGTAAATAACCTGCAATAATCTTAACATCCTGCACTAAAGAAAATATACAAGTGCCTGTTCATCTCCCTCTTTTCCTTTGGATTTAAAAACAGTGAATGCTCAAGGTCTCAAACTGTCTTTTCTAAATTAAAACATTTTGTTGACCATATGGATACAGAATCCTGATAAAACCTGAAATTCTTCCCATTTTACTCTGCAGAAATACTTCTTTCTTCAGGAAAAATAATTACTTGTCAAGAATAACCTGTTACAGAAAAAAAGCCCATGAACATTAAAGCATCAAATGCTTTAACACCTACAGCAAGTCCTTCAAATCATAGACAGCACTTCAGCATAACAATCTGCAACTGTGCCATTATGGGTCTGTAAAACCAAATACATTATCTCAGTATTTCAATAATTCAAAGCACACACTGAATAAAAATTTTACTCTTATCAATATCTCTATATGGTCCACCAATGCTGTGCAAGAGCACCACCTTACTTACACTCTAGTAACCTCAGAAAAGAACAGGTATAGGACAGCAGCAGATCATTCCCATCTACACTAACACATTCAGTGAAAGACCCAAGTGCCTGCACCAAAAAAAAATTCTAATATTCATTTAAGATGCCAGTGCTCTCCCTCCTACTATGTTTTCACAAACATTCCAGCAGCAACAGCAGACACCAAGCTCTGGGCATATGAAAGCAATTCCTATGCCAAAACTGAGCAGGAGACAACTACAAGGGGAAGATGTCTCATCGATTTCACTTAATCATTTACAACATTGCCATCTACGCAGTGCTAGAAATAAGTAGCAGCAGATTTGTTTCCCTCCCTACTCAGCTCCTGAGCTGGTGGAATTACCTTTCCTTCTAGCCCAGGAAAACCCACCCTCCTGTCATGCACATGAGGATGATGGTGAGCCTATGTCACAATAAATGCCATTTGTCACATTCAAGGAGGTAAGTGAATTACTAAACTAAGATCTATACATTGGCTATAACTCCATAAAATGGAACTGCTTATTATAATTCAGTTTAGCATGAATTTGACAGATTTTAGGTGCTTTTCTGCAGTAATTTTCAGTTGTTAAAATAGAATTTCAATGTCATTACAATAAAAAGAAGCCATTTTACATTGTTCTTTCAGCCTGCTTCCAAAATGCTGGTGATGTCACTAAGCATCTATCACACTCCAAGCACCCATCAATCCAGAAAGAAAAAACCCAAAAATATTTCACAATCAGGCTGAAGAGCACACAGGGCTAATCTGAAGAGATAGGAGGACAAGTTCCTAAATTACACTGTATTTGAAACATGGGAATAAAGTCCCAAATTTCATTCTAGCATAAAAACACTGAACCCAGAAAAAAAAATTATAATCTGCAGATGAGTCCTTGCATGTTCCCCCAGAGCACATCTGCCCTTGGATGTTAAATGCATTTCTAATGTACTTGTCAGAGGTCAAATACTTGACCCTGGTAAAAAAACCCACTAACAAGAAGAACCTAAAAAAGCAGCCTTGCACAGAATTATTCTGGAAGAGGTCCCTAGTCCTCGTGATGTGAAGAAGCACCATTACCATGAGTCACAACACAAAGAGAGCCTGCATGCAGAACAAAACCAAGCTGAACTTGCATCCCTGTTTCAAATTCATGTCTGTCACAATCAAAAGCTCATTCTGCAGAAATTAGGTTTTCCCTTCCTCTCCAGTGGCTATCCCTTATTTATGCTAATCCAGTGACTAAGCCTTCAACTCTTCATGGCTTGTATTATCCCTCTCTGTAGAACTCAATGCTGAAGACAGAAGTTGGGGAGGGTTTTTTTCTGATCATAAAAGACAGTTGACAAATTAGTAGAGAATCTTCTCAGTAAGATATATAAAGCGTTTGTCTGTATGTCAGTTTTGTCAATCTGATGTTTTGCTTGCACACTCATGTACAAGATCAGCTAGTACCATCCTTGTACTCTGATCCCCTTGGCAATAGGCTCTTCAGCTATTCAAGGCTAATCATTATTCTGAAATCATTCCTAAAAAGCAAGGCATTTGTTCAGAAGACAACTTCAGAATTTAAATTAAACCCTTAAGTCAGCCACCTGTTTTGGTCTATTTACAGGACTACTGGAGACATGCTCTGAAATGCAGTTACAGTACATCAAGGCTCCAATTGCCAAGAAAATCCTTGAATTCTACTGCACCTAATTTAGAAATTATGTACTGAAAAGAGTTTCTATTTAAAGCTCAAGCATTATAAAAGTAGATGAAACCAATACCTTGGAGTAAACATATTCATGTTATTCTATTACTGCAGAAACTGCAGTCCTTCTGCTGCTATTTTAATTGACAGTCACTGGACAACAAATTTAATTAAGTTCATTTATTCCACATATTCTCTTTTTTTGGCTTTTTTTTTTCCCCTTGGCTGAACAAGGGGCAGCAGAGGTGGTGGCTGATTTGATCCATGTTCAAGATATGATTGGCAAAGTGGCTACTACCTCAGAGGAGAAAAAGGGCCAACTATAATTGTCTGTTAGGCTGAGGGCACTCTTATGACCTTCCTCCCCCACTCAGTCAATTTTTTTCTCCCCATTAAACCTTGAACATTTCTCCCCCTCCTTCCCCAGAAAGACAACCATTTTTCACACCTCTATTTCCATTGCCAAATGTGATTGAAATCAAACATGCTTCCCAGAAACTGGCAGGGGGTGGAGGGCAGATGGGAAAACAACATGGCTGTAAAGACAAGTTATTGCCTTAGAGAAACCAGACTAAAAGCAGTAGTTTACACTTTATAACACGGTATTAAATGACTTTAAAATATTTGGTTAAAGTATCTTAAAATACTCTATGTTGCTCTACATTTTAATTATGAAGGAGATAAGAAGACTGAGGTGTCTTTTCAAGTTGTTACCTCAACGATATCTGAGTTGGTTCTGCTTTCGTGGGGCTCGTTGTATTCTGTGTATTTTAGTAGAACTTTGTCCATGTCAGTGCTGGCATACTGAAAGAGTTTGTTAGAGCTGTTAAAAATGATGAGTGCTATTTCACAGTCACAGAGCACACTCAACTCATAGGCCTTCTTCATTAATCCAAACTTCCTCTTTGTAAAGGTGACCTAGAGAAGAAAGAATAATGATTGATTTATTTTTTTTTAAAAACACATGACAAGGGTTTGAAGGAAAATAATCAAGGAACACACCAATTGAGCCTACACCATTTACTCCTACTGTCATATGCAGCTTAACACAAGAACTGCCTATAATATCTGGTGCCAATTTTAGTGCCCAATGTTTTCTATAGACTAAGTTAAACAATTACACACCCCCAACTCTTCCACTGGTAAGTAACTACCAAGGAGAGTTAAATTTTAGTTAGAATAAGATAATTTAGGTTTATTTCCTCTGTTCAACAGACTGACTTTCCAGGTATCTCAGTATTTTCCTCTGTGGTACTTACAACCTTAATTGCAATAAAATCAAAGAAAACAGAACAATCAATGGAAACAACTATTACTATGCACCATAATTTCTAATTATGCAAAGATAAGAAATATTGCTATTTTGTTGCTACTAATTAACCAGATTCACTTATAATTTGACTTGTTTTCTGCCACTTGGAAACATCAGGTAACAATTGTTCTGTCCAGTTAGAACTGCTGTGTGGAAACAAATTACACAGGAGCATCTGCCCATCAGGGAAGGAGGAAAAGAGTTAGAAAAGTTACCATCAGTCATGATTTAAAAAAAAAAAAAAAAAAAAAAAGTTAAAAAAATTATTCCTTTCACAAGACAGCAGCTAAGGATATGAAAGTGTCAATGCATTTGACATCCCCCTATTATAACTCCAAGGATGAGTCTCTGTGACAGTGAGTGATCCACAAGTCCCATGTTCGACAGACAACAGTCAATGGATGAGCTTTTGCAAGAGAGGAATCAAGTAAGACAAAATCAAACCTGTTTTCTGGGTTTCTGCAGTTTAATTACCAAGCTGCACATCAAGTTTTTGGGAAAATGGATGAGAGACAACTTCTGTATGTACAGACCTGAAGGCTTTTTTCTCCTCATTATCTCACATATTACTTTTTTAATACCATTAATAATACAAAATATGTCCTATACTTCCCACCACATTAACAGTCTCAGAGGATATACAGATACAGCTGTTGCTCTTCTGACACCTAAAAGGTTATTACCTGAGTATGAGCAGGTATACAGAGGTACTACTGGTTAGTGTTTGTCAGGAAAAAGGCATCATAAACAAGATGTGTGTGTGCTGTGTCACTTGGAGAAGTCCTCAGGCAAAAGAATGAAGATTTACTGTCACCAAGGACCATCAGGAATCTGGACAAGAGCTCTTCTTTACTGGAATTTTATCTTTCTCATCTCTTGTAAGGCTGCTTCACTTGTGAGATTCTCAGCTGGCATCAATTTCCCACTTGGTGCTTGGACAGTGCTTAGCACAAACCTCTCTATCACAGCACTCCAAGCCCTACTTCAATGCACATAGATTATTTTAAACTCTGCTTTCATTTAAGAATCCAAAAGCAGGCTTAGTTCTGTATATTTCTTTTTTTTTTCTTTCATTTAAATTCCAAAAAACATGTCTCTTTATTGCAGGTAAATCTTTTTCCCAGCACTATTTTAATATTGCTTAGCAAAAAAATGAGTGAGGAGGAGACAGCAAAGGCAGCAAGATTGAGCTCCTTTGATATCTAATTTACTGCACTGGATTCTCTTCAGCTTAATGAAGATAAATGTCCTACAGCTCATTCAAGCAGATAAAGCTGCTTAATTAATAATACAATGACAGTCTCATGACAATCATAATCCCCCTGAGGAATGGTCTATATATTCTGTTTTGAGCTCACATACAATCCCATCAGAAATAAGATGCTTCTGACAAAACAGTAGTTTTTCTTCCCACACAAGTTATATGAACTTGATTTAGATAAAACTCTGTCCCATTCTACTTATATTTTCAAACAAAAAAATCTAAACCTCAAACTAAACATTCAACCAAGCATCTCATGTGTGACCTGCTCACCAGCTGTACCTGCCATAGAAAAACTGACATGACACAACTGAACTACACTTTCTGTTGAAAACAAACCCTGAATGCCCTCCTTATCTGGGTCAATGAAAAAAATCTCCAAGTAAATACCTTATAAATGCCCAGTGCATCAGGGCATTCTAATATGTTATAATTTTATATCCTGGCTACCAAAACCATGGAACACCAGTGGGGTTAAATGCCATCAATACCTCTACATATAAAAGGTAAAATTCCACTGACAAAAACTATTTAATATCTCTAAAATAATTTAAAAACAAAATGCAGTGTGTTTTCATCTGGGTTTCTATAGAAAAAGGATAATGCAAGCCTAATTCTACTTTTAAGTTAGAGTTTAAATCCTCTTCCTCATCACTAAATAGCCAAAAAAGTTGCTAGTCAAGAACCTGCTAGAAACAAAACTACAGTTTAATCTCCCTATTTTGTTTCAGTCACAGCAATAGTGCAAGTGATCTAAAATTTTATACTAATGCACTGATTCTCTTCCTCTCCATTGTTTCAATCAGAACAATGGGATGGGGACTCAAAAGAAAAAAACACTTCACCAAACTCAGGGTAGAAGCAAAACCTATTTGTTTTTCAAGCAGAACAAAACCAAGGTTGCCCAATTTAATCCAGATTCATTAAAAAAAGGAATAAGCAGGATCCATTTTCACCTCTTCCATGTGCTTTAAGTTGTAGAGCAAGATTCGAAAAGAAGTGAATTCATTAATTCATCTACTTTTACTACGTGTACTTAAGACATTTATCTACATCAAACATAAAGTCACTGGGTGATTAAAGCTGTTCAAACACAATACTTGGCTTTCTCCCAAACTCCAATAATACTTTTCTTGCTATATATAGACTTCTCCGAGTTTACACTGCTTTAAAGTGATACAGGGAGAAAAACAATCTCGATTTCACCAACAAAACAATGGGCTCTGAGCTGATGTGTCAGCAGCAAGAGAGTCCCATGGAATTCTGACACTACCCCCAACGTCAAGCTGCAGCTCAGAAGTTGAACAACAAAATCAAACAGCAGGAAGGGAACAGAACAAAACAGCACTGCACACTATATAAATCCATATTTTGCCTGCATCCTGAATTCTGGGTCCCTTGGCCATTAAAAGTATTGAAGCAATAGTCCAGAATGTTCAGGGGAAAGGATCAAGAGGTGTGGAACAAATTTTGTATTAAAACAGCTAAGCAAGCAAGGCAGCTATAGGCTGAAAAAACTTACTTTAAGAGAAAATAAGCAAATGTGGACAGACTCTAGATAGGGAGTCACTGTTACCTCTTTCATAGAAGAGCTAAATAATTGGCAGAACCATGACAAAGGGTAAATAAAATGGTATTTCTTGAAACAACAGGCAATAGATCTATAGGAAATTCTAGACAAAACATGTTGTAAATGCTGCAACGTTTTAAGGACTCAAAGGATAAGTGAACAACTTCACTGGTGGGGGGTGGGGAAAACAAACAAAAAGAATCCATTAATGGTTACTAAATATACGGAAACCACATCCAGCTCAGGAAATCCCTGAGCTAAGAATAGTTAAAAGCTGGAAGAGGATTACAGAGTGGTGTAACATGTGCATCTCCAGCCCACACGGATTTGCTCAGGACCATCACCGGACAAAAGATGGCGGCCAGCAGCACCTCTGGCCTCAGCCACCAGCACTGCTCTTGAAGACCTTAAGTCATTCCTGTAATAATCTGCCTTTAAAATTACAGCTTCCAGTTATCCCACTATATATTTCAGTGTCCAATTAAATTTTTATTTTGTATCTCATGCAGCAATTAAGAAACTAAGAGGCTGCATTACTGCAAGAGTCATCAAATTTTGGTACTTTTTAAGTTCACAGGGCATCTCTCTGTTAGGGCATAAGCAGCCAAGTGAGCAGCTTTCCCCAAAACATTCATTTTGAGCCCTCTTCCCTTCTGACAGACAATTTTTAAAGACTGTTGCAGCAAATAGCTCTTACAAGAAATACAAATCAATGTTTTTAAATAGAATGTTAACAGAATTTGCTACTGTATCCAAAGCACTGTAGATACTGCCCAGAGCTATCTCAAACTCCTCAAAGTGCTACAGAAAATATCTTTACTAGATCCTTCCTGAATCTCTTGTCCTTTCTCTCTCTCCAGTAGTGACTGTTCCTAGCAGCTATCAGACCAAGTAATGTATCTCTCTAAAAAACACCTCTCCACTCTACTGGTAGTACAGTAGGGTACCATTTAAATAGGAATAGCAATTTTAGACTTCAAGTAGTAAGAGTTATTACTAATAAATAACATTTTTTTTCCTCAAACAGTCATAAAATCATTTCTTATTCATATTCTGGCAAGGGCATCTGTGGATACATGAAGACAAAGCACAGCTTTAGCACAGTGAATTAGGATGAATGTATTCAAACTTTCCATTCCTTTTTAAGATTACTGATGGAGCTGTTCATGCAGACTCCTTGTTTCTCACCTGCCTATTCCGTTCATCCATTATTCTCGTGATCTGTATTTTCTTTCTCCCCATTTTCGCCTCTTCTTTATTTTGCTTAGCAATCCAGAAATAAACTAATCCAAGAAATGTCCCTCTTCAGTGTTCTAACACATGATACAGTTTTCTTTTACTTTGTCTTCAGCTTGAGAAACGGTTCCTACTTCTTCTTATAAGCACCTAAAAAAGAATTTAAAATATTCATTTAAAATTTACTAAAAAGGAAGTACCATTAAAAACCCACAGACCCAAAAAACACGTGCACCATGAAACTTCAGTGAGAAATCAAGTGTTTTCATTAGTAAAGCATTATACTACACACTTTCTTCCAGTTAAACTCCAACTGGTTTGCTACATTCTACCTACCAACTACAAATTTAAAATTACTAATAATTGCACACACTTCCAACTGAATGCCTTAAAAATACAATTGTCAAAGGCATGGTGCTCATCATTCTAAGCTTTAGGCCTTTAATTATCTGAGGTTTCACATATTTGCAAGTTTTGGTAGACTCCACTCAATATTTTAGGAAACTTTAAAAAGAAACATTTTGTATTGCTTGTTTCCTCTTGTAAAATTATCACAAAAATAACAAAACAAAGACATGAGAATATCAAGTTTCTGTTCCTAAGCCAAATTGTCTCCTTTTGTGAGCCAAATCTTGGGGTTTCATTGGGAAACAAGAGGGAGAAGGAAAGAGGGAAACTCTCTACTTAAAATTTTGCATTCTTAATATATATAGGCCATTGAGAACAGTTTTGCAACAAAACTATTTCATGGTTACTAAGACACCAAGGAAGACCTGACACGGTTCCTCTCTCTCTCCAATAACCTGTAAGTGCCACATCAGCCCATACCCATTTGCAGTCCAGTACTTCTTTGCACTGTTATATTGTTCACCAAGATAAATGTGCAGGAAATTTGAAAAGTGAGTGTGCCACCACATTTAAGTCTGCACTGAGCTATCTGATATTTAACAAACTTCAAACGTATTTTCAGTTAACAAACTGCTAAGCCATATTCCAGACATACAACTTGAATTGTAGGATAGTGTTACTTGAAGAAAAAACTGGAGAACAACCTAAATTAAATGGCTTCTAGAACATAAAGGGTATGCTAGAATGTATAAACATGAAATAAATACACCTTATTTATCTCATTACCACCTAATAATACTCACTCAAAGGGGTAAAACCAGCCCATATATTAGCTGATAACCTTTCTAACTTCCCAACCCAAAACCTCTTCTGAAGTCGAGCCTTGCATATTTTCATCTGGGTGTCACCACACCATATCCTTGAGGCCATGTGTAGAAAGTGGTGCAACCACATCACCATCAGACAGTTAATGAGCAGAGACAGCAGAGGCGATTAGTCACAGGCTACACTTCACAATACATTCAATTTACGCCGAGGAAACAGACATGATGTTCTTGGGAGAAAAAAAACAGAGGTGGAGGAACATCGCAGAATGAAGACATGCCATTTTCTATTTACCTGACAACAACAAAGGACTGCTTTAAAAAAAAAACAACAAAATCACAAAATGCTTAAGTATTTAGAAATACTGTTTCATGAAATTTAAAATCAAATCCACATTTACACAGTATCATGTCCACTGGTCTAAAGGATATGAAGTAAACACTGCCTATACAGCAAAATATTTGAAAACATCCATCAAGACTGCATTGCTTTTGTTTTCTTCATGACAAAGGATTTCTTCCAAGGTTCTTCTAAGAAGGTGATTAACAGCCAATAAAGACCAGATGAACAGGCTCTATACAACCAACAGCACACAGGGAATATCTTCCAGGGAAACAACAGTTGGCATATCGATTTATCCCACTTTTGTTTAAAAAAAATTTCTCAGCTCATGCTATGATCACACATTAAATTTAGTTCTGGAAAAATCTGGTTGCATCCCTTGAACATATCTAATCAAAGGATCTCTAACCAGCTCTTAAAACTTTGTTTTCTCCTTCATCTGTGGCTTCATCTTCTAAACCTACCATGTATTATTGAGAAAGTTCACTAAATACAGAATTACCAGAGTCCTTCCTCTACTTTTGAAACCTCCCCATCATCACTAGTGCACAGAAATGGCCACCATACAAGGCTGAAGATCCATCGGGTGCAGTATTTTATTGGTGACTATTAGCAGATATCACTAGAATGGTCAAAGAAGAAGACAGGAATAGAATAATAAAAACATAAACCACATATGTGGTGGTTTTTGTATCAGGAGCTTCTGGAGTCCTGCCTCCTGCAACACATACTCAAAAGCAAGTCTATGGAGTGAATAAAATAAAGAACTCTGGAGAAGGAGGAGGGAGAGCAGAAGATAAGTATGATGTGAGATTATGCAATATATATTAAGAATACAAAATAAAAGAAGCACAAATGTTTTGTATAAGCTAATGGAAGGCACAGTAGCAGGGAAACACTGTTATCTGCTCTGTGTACTATCACACAAAGAGAAATGGGAAACAGTAATTTTCATCAACATTTTGTTACAGCTTTGGGGTGTTATTTCAGGTCTTCTACAGTGCTTGTGCTCTATCAGGCATAAAAGCCTCAAGCTATTTCCCATTTATGACAGTTCACTGTTCCCTCTCATCTTGGGCCTGACTTTCTTCAACCTTCAATACTTGTATCACTTAGAAATTCCCAGCTCCTATTTGCATGTGTGGCCAGCCCGGGTCCAGGCTCTCCTCCCTCTCCCACAGGTTGCTATGGACACCAGAACCTGGCTTGGAATCTCATTTTCCAAAGGCAGCCCAGCTCCAGGATGCAGCATCCCTGTCATTTTGAAGTCCCACATAAGGTGATTTTTAAAGCTCAGAACTGAAACAGAAATTTGGCTTGAGCTCAGGGCAGAAAGGACCTTGACACAGCTGCAAAATCAGACAGAACTGTGCAGTAAAAAGGCACTTCTTATGCATTCTCAGTACATCTCACTGGGAAGTTACTGCCAGTGACAAAGGCATGTTACATTTCTAATGAGAAAAACCACTTTTCCCTTTACTCATCCTTGGTTATGTCATAGTTGTGGCTTTATTTTCTCTCCTGACAAGCAACAAAACTATGGATGACAAGATAGAAGACCTGGTCCAACATAGGGGTCCATCAGAAACATAACTAGAAAAGTTTGCATTTTGCTAAAACATAGTTGCATTACAAACATATATTAGGTGGAGTTCTTAATTCACAAAACCATTTCATCTAGATTATCAATACACTCTTGCCCAAATAAAGGAAAAACCTGCTGAAACACATATGAAGATCAACCCACATTTACATCTGAGAGTGAATATGAAACTAACACGAAGTAACCTTGATGAAGGTAAAGTTCTAATTCCTTAAGTGACAGAATCCAATCACAGCCACCAAAGCTGCTTCACATTACTAGCACGGGCACACAAGAAAAATAAGTTTGTCTTAAAGAAGAACTTCAGGTGTCTATTAAACAAAATAATTAGAGTAAGAAGAGCAAAAGGAGGCAAATATCCCACATGCTTCATGATGAGCTTCAAACAGAAAATAATGTCAGCTTGCAGTAAAGGCAAGAAAAATTATATTTGTAGTTGTCTAGGTAATAGCCTCCCTTATTGTTTAAAAGTAAACTGTTCCAATTTTCTGGATTTATTCCCTTCCCCAAAACATGTGAAAACAGCACACTAATTACTGACAGACAACAAAACCACATGCAGAAACAGACCCTTAGACCTGCACCTTCAGGAGCTCATGAGAATTTGTTGCTAAGACTGCTTTCAGTTTCACAGATTGTTGAGAGAGATGTAACTTTAAAGCGAGGAAACTGTATTTGACCTATTTAAAAAGATTCTTTCAAGGGTTCAGTGGAAACACATTATATCTGTGCAAAACTGCACAAGGTCTAGAAGCCTCCTGGCAGAACAGGTTAGGAAAAACTGTGTCAGAATCATACTCCTTCCATTTAATTTCCTTTTATTTCCCTCTGACTCTGTTTTCTTGAAACTTCCATTTCACCACCATGGTTACAGGTTACATCTGACAGTCCCCGTCTCCTCACGGCTCATTTACTGCAATGCACACAAAGGAATGAGTGTCCTGACGTCAGATCATTTGCATGAGAACACAGATCTGCAGAGATGCATCTTACACAAGCCTTGGGTATGGCGTACAAAATAGCAGAGAGTCATTTTTCCTAAATCAACATTAATAGGTCTTTTTGTAGTCTTAAAGAAGGCTGTGCATGAACTGATGAGCAAAGACTGATCATGGCTGAACTGCACAGTTGCTGGTTATTCTGACACTTTGCACACTCACATCAGCAGAATATAAAAATTCCCATTCACAGTAACACGGAGATGATTCCCATCATGTGTTAGTTGTTGCACACCAACAAGGCAGATAACACAGAGTATCTCACTTTTCCACTAATACTAATAATGGAAAAATGTCAGTGTCCTCTCTCCCTGCCCCACAGCACTGAGCAGAAGTAGCTAGGGGGAAAAAAAAATAAATAAAGGAGTCAAAGAATGTCTTCAGCAAAGTAATTTATCTAAAGGTAAAGAGCTGTGTGGAGCAAGGTCAAGCATGATTCTCAGACTACATTTCTGAGATTGTCCATTACTGTCCAGAAGTAAGAGAGAAGAACATTTTCTTCTTCAGAACCTGAAAGAGATGCAAACCACACAAAGCACACAACTCCAACCACCTTTTTTTCTAAATACCATACTAACTATACAAAACACATTCACTCTGATATGACTGCACTGACACATGCTGAGATCCATAGGATGTCATTCTCTGTGCTCCAGACATTCTACCAGCCCTGCTCCAAACCTCACTGCTACCACCTGTAAGTTAAATTTGTACATTAAAATTCCCAGCAAATGGATTTCACACACCTTTATGTCTGCACTTAACAGAGACCACACTTGGATCCTTGCTGGGCTTTTTGCAGAGGTGTGCAAAACCAGTACTAAAGCAGTTTCCTCCAGCCACATTTCTGTAGCCCTGCCACCATCCATTGCTGTCAGTGATGTCAGATGTAATTGTTAAACAATCACACAGCTGCCCTTCCAAAACAAGGGTACATGCTGTCATTTCTCTCTCCCTACTTGCTGCACCACAATCTTAGGAAATAAATCTTTTTTCCATCCTCAGTTTAGAAGCCATTCTTTTCCATCCAAGCAGAGCCTCAGAGTAAATCAGAGTGGCCTCACAGCTTCAAGGTCCTCAGCCACCAAGTGATACACAAGCATTGTTATAAAACAATAATACAAGTCTTAGCCAAAAATCACTTTTTTTTTTTAAGAGGGACAACGTAAAAAACAGGAAGCCATAAACAATTCTTTATTGATATTCTGGGCTTTTTTATCATAAAACACTTGTTTCTTTCAGCTGGGAAGAACAACGCACATCTTTAGTACAAGACAATTTAAATAAACTGTACTTCTATGATTTGTGGAGTTTTGTAACCAAACATGGGTCTCAGCTTCCACCCTAACACCAAATCTATTTTTGAGCTCCTAGTTTGTAAGTAACAGAGTTTTTCAAATTATGTTTTGAAGGCATATTAGAAAAAATCATAAAGTATTTTCAAACAATATTCTCACTGAAGAACTGCACCTTCCAAGTGCTACTTAAATCTACTGTTGCTCAAAAAAGCCCTTTCTGCCATTCCCCTCCAAGCACTCACTCCTGCCTAAGACATAGTGGAACAACTCCATTTTCTTGCAAAGAGAACTACAGAAATCTGAACTGTATGAAAAAATGAAATAAGATTCAAATGCCTGTTTTAAAAACAAGTTTTATTACTCCTAGAATGAACTTTTCTTTAATTTAGATTTTCCTGACCTGACAGACCGTTTTCCAGACACAGTTTTCCAGAACTACCAGCATCACCTACGACAGCAAATGCACTCCCAGACAATGTGACAAATGTGACAGATGTGGCCTTGTCCAGGATCAGGGACAGCCAGGAATTCTGCTCTGGTTAGTTACTTTCAATTAAGATGGGTTAAGTTTTTAATAATACTCAATACTCCAACTATACATTTTTTCTCAGCCTACTCTTCAGTCTAAAAAGTCTCTATCATCCTATTCTGAGCATTTATAATTTATACTCCCTAGAACCAAAGCAGCCATTATCAAGCTACCTGTTTAAGCATGCATATTTACTACATCTTTTCAAGTAACACTCAATTCTATTTTATTATTCCCATTCACAGTATTTTCTAAACTAATTTATCCTTGCAGTATCAAAAATACATTAAAATACAGTTAGAAAACTAAGCTCTGGAAACTGTTGAGCTAATAGTGGAGAAAGACTACAGAAAGAGAACTAAACTTTCAATACTGGATTAAAATCCAATTTTACATACAAGCAGAATATAAAATATTAAGTAATCATAAGAATTCTGCTGCCAGTCTTCTACAAACAGATTAAGAAAATAACTGCATGACTGAATAGCAGTCTGGAAAACATGCTCCAGAGAGTTTCTGAAGAAACTTGCTCTTAATTTATCTTGCAATTTGTTGAAAGAAGTGACTTTTCCATGGTACACAAAAATAGCCACAAACAAAGATGATTCAGGACACTGTTAACAAAACAAACCCCAATATTTAAAAGCTGAGGCCAAAAGAACTGATTTCCTAGTGAATGAACCAGAGCTTTCACAACAACTACGATCACAATTTTAGAATTTTTTATCAGATAAATTCTCCCTTTTTTTCCATTTACAGCTGTTGGAAAATTAACAAACTAGATGCAGAAATCTAAACTTAACTTTGGATATGATTGCTCCATAGCAAAAGAGTATTTGCAGGTATTTAATTAGTGTAAAACTGATGGCTGACAGCTTTCTCAACGACAAGCTCAAAGTGCAACTCCAAGCATTTAAACCCAGATTTTAACCCCATAGACATCTGTACATTATAAGCCACAGCAGGCAGGTTTTTTCCTGAAGTAAAATATACATACAGAACACATTAAATGCTTTTCAAGATCAAAAGCATTTGCCTCATTCTTATCAGGAATTTATAATGGCTGTGGAACTTAACTAACATGTGGCCAAAAAATGGCACAGAGCCATGTTTGTGTTATTATAGCTCCACTTGGGCTCAAATGAAGGGAGCCAACAGATGAACCTTCCAAAATGCTGATAAGAACACGTCTGCCAGAGATGGCTTTAAATTATACACCACTGGACCCACAACAAAAAGTTGCCATAAAACAGCACTCCTTTGTACAGGAGACAAAACCCTCTGAAATGTATTTTTTATATTCATCTTGGGATGGGGATCACCAAAACCTTGGTGCTGTTCTCAGCAGGGAAAATAAATTCCTTTCTTTAAAGGCAACCTAATAATGACTGGGTGAGAATCAGCTGAACAAGACCTCGACATTGCACTGGTGATTACTAAACAACAAATAACAGTGTGATCAATTAAAATATTAATTCTCATATTTTTCTTCATCTTACAATAAGAGACAATAAAATACATATACAGGACTGTTCAGTTTCATATTAATATATTTACTAACCAGAATGGAACTTTCTAGTTTTGCAACATCTTAATACTTCATTAATCTCCTTCAGGCTCACTGATGCATCTTCAGATAACACTTAACATACCGTTAAGTCATGGCTTTAAGAAAAAATATTATCATTGTGAAATCTCTTTCCAGAAGTCTTCATATTTCATCAGTTACAGCAGTGACACTCAAGTTTTGATAACTGCTACCTTGGCTCATTACATCTCCCATCTCAATTTAACTTTATCAATAGATCAGAGAATACAGCTAATCTTATTTTGCATAGCAACATGCATCTGGCAAAGGTGTAGCTCATTATCTCTGAGTTCTCACAATGGCTCTGCCCCACTTGTCACATCTCTGTTTATCTCTATGGCAATCAGCAGAGCACACCAAGCACTGCCATGCCCAGACCTACTCACTGTACACAGACACAAGATGTTTCACAGTTCCTGGAACAGAATTCAGCTGCAAAATCCTAAATTCACCTGGTCAGATTTCTGTGAAATTCTAGACAAGAGACTTTTTTTTCTTTTTTCTTTTTTTAAATATGTGGTCTCTAATCATATTCCTCCCTTTGTAGATAATTAAGTTTAAAGGCTTAGTCTATTCCTTTTTTTTTAATATGGTCATGCCAGGCTGAATTGAGTGGGAGGAGCATTTTAAACATAAGCAACAATATGTCAAAGTAAACTTAAATTCAGGTTCCTGGCATTTCTATATGGAATGCTCACCCGCACAGAGCACTGTTCTCCTTTTGTCTCTGAGAACACGATTTAAGTAGATTATCCTTTCTGAAGAGTACTGAAGCTTTTTGTGTGCATGCTTTGGAAGGGAAACACTATTTTACAGCCATTTAGAATCTCAACCAATAACCCACATGTAAAGAACTGAACATTTATAAACTAGACAAAAATATCCATCTATACAAATTTTGACCTACCATATCTCACACTAGATTATTTTGTAGAAAAAAAAACCCACACAAAAGCAGCATTAGAAAAGCACAAATAGAGTGCACTACTTTTACACAGCTCAAAATTGAACAAGGTGCCAACTGAGGTAAATCAAGCAGCATCTTGATATAATATTTGAAATGTATAGAAATGAAGACAGGCAGAAAAATACTCAGGACATAGGACATACTAAATGTTATGAGATCTATTACTCTTATCCTCCAAATATTCTCATTAAAATTGTATTGAAATTCTGCAGGTTGCACTTCACTTTCCTCGTAGCAAACGTCAAAGCAGCAATTCTGCAGTCAGGTAAAACAGTTGTCTGTGTTTAGTATATTCAAACTGACTGGTGTATAACTGGTACAGTTTTCCCAAGGCAAGAGTAGAAACTACAGCAGATTTCTCCCTAGCAAAGATGTAAATAAAAAGCATTTGTGTTTGTCTTGTACTTTCTTCTACTGGAAAAAAAAAAAAAAACCCACACACCAGAACATAAATTATGAGGTAATCTTATTTAGCACAGTTTCCCTATTGTAGAAAATTGTACCAATTTGGTACATGAGCAAACTGATCTTTTGGATTAGCAGCAAGAGTTCTAAAACTCTGTGACGTCTGAACACTAACTAGTGAGTAAACTTCTAGTAACTCTTTGTTACTTTTTATGAAGAGGGAAACTGTCCCCTGTGCCTGCGAAGTACAAACTGTTGAGGTAATACAACAAACAGCCGCAGGACAGCAACTTCAACACATGTTCCTGAACAAACATTACAGCCATCAAAAACATTTACAGCTGACTTCAGGAATGTAATGGGATACATTCAGGCAGCCACAGCATTCCGTGGCTTTGCTTATACCTTATCCTACAGAGAGCTTCCCCAAGTCAGGCTTCAAATCTAACTATGCCAGATTGTATTGAAGTTCTCAGCAAGGGACAAATGTCAGTAGATGAGAGAATGGAAAATAGAAGGATTGTAAACAAGATTCTTCTTTGCACATTGTGCCCTTGCAAGATGGGTTCTGGCTTCCAAGTTTGGCTTCAGTCACCAGTGGCTTTGTGACGCAGAGCGCTGTATGCTCCCATTCTGTACTTGGGAAACATCTTCCCAAGGTTTGGCTCATCCTCAGTTATCTGCCTCTTCCTGATGTTATAGATCAGCTTTCCTTCATGCTCTGCACAAGCCACAGGCTCCAAGCCTCTTGCACAACTCCCATCTGTGTTGGTTTTTTGTCAGGGTTTTTTTTACCTGCTGTGACAGGCAGTCTCCACACCATCTCTTACCAGCTACACGCTTCCAGTCTTCCTGAGGATTCCACGTGACACACACCCCCCTTTTAAAGGAAGTAGGACAGGAAACCCAAGAAGAAATACGAAAGAGAACACACATCAGTGATCTATAAGAAGCTTTAAATCACTGAACAATTATCCAGAAAGCTTTCTTGATAATTTATTCGATGTCTGATTAAATGACAGCATGCAGTCATATTGTTGAAGTGCAACAATTATAAACCAGACAGACACGACAACATAATGCTTCAAGCAGGCTGCATGCCTCAGAAAGACACGCAGCAAACCATAACGACGCCTACGTGTTTCTAACAAAGATTAGTGGCAAGTTTCTTACTCTGTGGCTGCCACAGCCTTTGTTCAAAAATCAAACTTGGCTTTTAAAATTCAGATATACTACCAGTTCAAACTTCTAAATAAAATCTTTTTAAAAGTTATACTAAGTATGTACTATATACTTAGTATTTCTAAGATATTAAAACCACATTTCAAAGGATCCCTGTTTTAAGCAAACAGTCCCATCATATTTAAATAAAATAAACCACAATTGCTGCTGGTGGGGGAGCTACAGCAGATCACAGAGCAAGTCCTCTCCAGACATGCATAGAGACAGTTTCTTTGTAATCTAAACATTTCAGAATCCAAAGCAGACGGGTTGCAAATAATAAAATAACATACAACTGAGATGAATACACTCAGCTACACCTCAGCTGTGATAATCTGCAAAAGGATTATATACAGGCAGAACTCAGGCAGCACCAAGGAAATGAGGAAAATGGTGCTGAGCACCACAGACAAGAAACCGACTCCCATGACCTCTCCAACGTCAGCAGCCACTTTTAAAAACTACCTAGAATGAAATTCCTTACAGTCCAAAGCATTTTATTGATCCAAGTACAAGTCCTTCATCTTAACAGTGGTACTGCCCTCCATTTCGTCAGTCATAAGCTAAGACTGTCCTAATCAAGTACAGGGCAAGCCATTAAAACCAGAAGTTTAGTACATTAGTATCTATACATCAACACCTAAACTTACTGTCGTAAACTCCATTTTTACCAAGAGTACTATTCAGAATATATTCTTCTTCTGCATATAAACATTTTTCTTTTTTGGCAGGTGATGTCTGGTAGTGTGGGCATTGTTATGTCATTAATATTAACCCAGTCACTTGGATTCTCTTGCAAAAATGTCAACTACATTTAACTATTATTTAGTATTTACTACTGATAATAGAACATGGACTCTTCAGATAGACCTAGCCTCTGAATATGAGGTGTTCTCTGAATAGAAACCTAATTCTGAAACTAATTTCGAAACTATTGTTGTCCCTAGCAAGAAACCAGCATATGCAGTCAGTTAATATGGTTTAGTTGTTAAGTTGAAATTCAGGATGCTACAGTAACTCTGTTATTTGTTATTACCTGCAAGACAGGTAAAATAATTCAATTTTACCATCTGTTCTTTCTTGCCAATTGCTGCAAATGGAAAAATTAAGTTGTTTGACCCTAAGTAACACTACTGCTTCACAGCAAAGCTATGTGATTCAAGTGGTAGATGGCAACACATTCAAATACCTGATTCAAAAGCTGCTGGAGTGAAATATTCCATGGCTATAAAAACAAGCGAGAATTCTCATCCATTTGTTCCCCATTATTGTATTAAAACCAGAAATCCTCAAAACTTCAAAATTATCTTGATTTCTCGTCCTGTCAACAAACCCTGACAAACATCTTACATGAAGAGGGACACTAAAAAGGTGAATTAGAAGATTCAACTGACAGAAGTTTAAGTGAAGGGCCAGAAAAACATGAATCAAGGTCCCACGCAAGAACCAGTTAAGTGATCCACACACACAAACATATAAAGTCCTTCTGATAAACTACTATACAAGTAATGTACTACATCAGTGAGAAACCCAACAAGAGCAAGGAATATTGAGAAGAGAAAGATCACAGAAGCTGGCTCTTAATGTATTTGAAAGGCAGCTGGGCTATTTTCACAACTGCTTTAAGTAGCCAGGAATCTGAAGCTCAGACAGTTTCAGATTATTGTAGACTTCCCTTACCAAAAACCTCTTACATTTAAACAAGTATATTCATTTACCTCTGGCATGAAATACCAGATGCAAATGTGAGCTGTCTAAAACTATAAAAGAGACATCTTGACCTTCACCACTTAGTTGGCCAAGTAATATCGGATGCAATGACTGCCTAGACCTGACAATAACCAGGGTCCATCAAGAATCAGACTATAACCATAGCTGGCCATCCAGATCCACAATTATGCATTAAAAATGAAAAAACAGAAACTGCCAGAAACACCAAGAAGCAGCCCTGAAACCATGTCAGAAGAGAAGACTCTTCTGCATTATCTCTTGCACTATTAGACAGAGTGGACATCTCAGCATTTAATTATGGCACCAATGATTTAAACCTGTTGAGAACATGGGCAGAACAGTGCATATTTCACACACACAGCTGGAGCCATTCCATCCATGCTGTCTCACTCACCCCTGACAGGATCCTAGCTAAGGGCCCTTAGGAACCTTATTTGAGTTGCAAAGCAAATACAAAGCACTTAGCTGTGAATGACTTCTTAAGGTGTATTGTGGTTAGGAGCAGTTGCATTCCACCACAAAACCTGGATGCTGCCTGTAGCCCTGGTAACTGAAAATGTGCAATGTGTGAGTTCACACACCTCAGTCAACCCATGAGCTGGGAGAAGTGAAACCAAGCTGGTGCTGAGCTCATGTGAAGTGACAAATTTATTTAGATACAGAAATTATTTTCATTTATCTACCAGTATCATTACAGCACACATGAAAGCTTATGCTTTTCTGTTCCTTTCTCATATGATAAGGAATTTTGTCTTTCTGAAAAACTCTAGGTACTTCTTTATCTGGTGAAAAACCCACTCAGATACCAGATATTAAATACAGTTATTAAAGTGGATTCTGTACACTAGAATCAGATGCTAACTTGATTATTTTACATTATCTAATTTTACTCATTGTATCACCTGTGAACATGTATATAGTTATATGAACAAAAAGTAAATCACAGCAAATTGACATTGTTTATATACAGCTCTCAAGAACCTGCTGAGAAGCATTCTTGCACCTGCAAGAAATCTTAACTCCCCCTAAAAAAAATTAATTGTTGAATACTCTGGCCTTCAGGACATTAAAGCATTTCTCTCTCACATGCTGACTGGAAGCCTTGCAGCAGCTGAAGCAATAAATATTGACAGCAAGCTGGCAAACAGCAGATAGCAGTGCTCTGATCTCCAATTTCACCTGCCTCAGCAAAGACCCAGCCTGGAAGCACAGCCAGCCAGGGCCTCTTCAGCTCTATTACTGCTGCTCTGGTCTGTATTGAAAACGTGTTTTTCCCTCCAATACTGGTGTACCTTTGAACATACCTGCTCTTCTGTATCACCCTGAGAACCTGAATCCCCTCACTGAAACAGAGATGCACGGCAACAAAGCTCTAACTGGCTACAAGTCATACTGCAAGAAACTTCCAGCATCCAGCTCCATCCTGTCCTGCTCTTTCATGATGCTTTGCAAGTCTTGCACACGAGGCCATATCTTGTTCAATAAAAACTAAACAGACAACTCAGAGCAAACACTGGAACAGCTGTATGCCAAAATACAAGATACTCCTGACAGCTCAAGAGAATTGGAATTAGTGAAGTGGATTTTAATTAGGAAACTGTATTGATGACTGAGTTCTAGTTTTCCCTCAATTCTCACCTCATATCCCCTACTTTGAGGTACAATTACAGAAGCTGTAAGGAAATGCATTCAGACTGGCTTTAAGAAAATTGAAAACAAAACACTGTGACTACAAAATTCTGGTTTCCCACTGGGAAAAAGGGATCTTTCCAGCAATTCTCTCCCTGCATTCAGACGAACTACAGATTGCTAGTTGGTTTTTTAGCAGACTCCATCCTGCTGCCAAGTCAACAGATTTTTAAACTGAGATTTGAAACAAAGACTTCTTAGTATAACCCAGAAGGCTGAGCACTGAGTTGGACCTAGTTCTCAAAACTTGATCTTATGATTTCATCTGGAGCTCATACACTTTTACCCATGCACAGACACACCTATGATTAGACTATGTTTAGATTTGTAAGAATTCACCAACATCCAGTGTCATCATTTTCTCCAGCACACAGCTTCACTGAGGGAGGGGTGGAGACATCCTCCACACTATAAACATTTGCCTGCTTTCAAAGGAAGATAGGAATCAAAACAAGCTTACCCTGTACTTCTAGCAGACACATGTTACATCAACCAACACTAGTGGAGACTCTTCCTCCTAGCTTCTGGTAGATTTCCTTCCTCTTTGTCTACCACTAAATGTACTTCATTTTGATGGTAATATCTGATTAACAATCTCAGCAAGTCTTTAGAGGTGGCAGGCACTCCCCTTTGTAAGCTTCACTTACCCAAAATAACACAAACCTTTTAGTATTCTACAACAGAAGCAGCAGCACATAAAATCTTGAGGCCACCATCACTGCACAGTTCAGGAAGAGATCTGCATGTATGAACCTGATCCATTGCACAGGAATAACAACATTTAAAGCAGCACTGAGCTTTGGTTTAAACAGAGCAAACCTAGAGTTCTGCTCTCACACCCTACTGCTGCCAAATCCTTCCATCTGCATTAGCTGCAAGATGTCAGCTTGGGATGGAAAGGAAGAATTATTTAGTGCATTTAGTGAATTCTCTGTATCAAAAGTCTCATTTGAGTCAAATGGCTGCCCTTGCCTAGGTAGAATAGAAGCCACAATACTCCTGAACAGGATGGTAATACTCCATAAAACTCCCATACAGAGGAGTGATGCTCTCAAGTCTCAATGCTTTGTTCTCTTTCGAATGAGTCCATTCCTTCAGGGAAAATTGTCACCGTGCACAGCTGGAAGAAAGGCCCTAAAGGGAAGAGCAGGTCCTCAAAAGCAGAAGTGTGACAGAGGACAGCAGCAGAAAGAGTTAACCGTTTGTCTGTGACATTTTGTCTAATTTGTGCCACATAGCACAGAACAAAGAAACAGACCTGGTGTTTTAAATTTAGTAGATTCAAACAGGCATTTAAAAAAAGAAACTGATTTTTCATTCACTTTTGAGGATTTCACCTTAAGGGAAGGTCTTTCAAGGGTGCACATGATATTTTTTTGGCCTCCTGAAAATTTAATTAAGCACACAACTCAGTTCTTGTAAAAATATTATTTAGAACAGCCATGAGGAAAGGAACGGTAAATCATGAAACTGAAGAAATATTTGTCAGTAGAACTGACTAACCCACTACAAATAGGCTGCAGCTTTTGCTAGAGGTTTGGGTTTCCACTGGTGGTTCTGCAGTGTCTCAGATCCAGGCTGCTATGGAAAAACCAAAATGGGAACTCTAAAGTGACCTTGCTGTTTTCATATATCATTAACTCAGGAGCTTGTGCAGGAAGATTATTGATCTTTTGAACCCCTTTAAAAGGCCAACCATGGCTTCCAACACAACTACTGGCCCCTGCAGGGCCAGAAACAGGACATATGCTAACGTACATAATGCATGCTTTGTGGAATAAATTTCAGCTCTCTGTAACATTCAAAACATTTTAATGCTACTTTACTATGTGCATTCTTAAAAATCTACTGTGCTTCCTTGCAATTTTTCTGCAAATACAGTATCTACCAAAACTACAGAAAGCTATAGAAAGTATCTTCAATCTTTGAAGGAGTTCACTGGTCCATAATGACAGTGCATCTAGAATACAATAAAAACCCCAAATCCAACAACTAATTATTCAGAAGAAAGTGCCTACACAGACTTCTCAACAGGAAAAGATGGAAAAAGCTGATAGCTGGAGAGGTACATGTTAAAGTCACAGCTGGGGGAAGGTGGACCCCTTCACTCCTCTGCTATCAGGCAAGCCTCACTGGCAGGAACCTGGAGAAGAAAGGAACTCCCAAAGCATTCACAATCCACTTGAATCTTCCAGCTTAAGAACAAAATCATGGCAAGCCTGAGCCAAAGGAAACGCTTTAACAATGTGTTGGTAGAAACACCATGTCCCACATTCAGGATTAAAGCTCCACTTTGCTGCCAAGATCCAGCCCAGGACATTTCTACTCACCTGGGCCCACAGCTGCTGTGCAAGAACCATGCTACTACCCCAGGGAAAATGGGATTGTGCAACAAAACAGGGGACAATGAGCAAATCACCTTACTTTCTGCTCAGCACCAGACATCAAAAACCCCTAAACTCTAAACCAGCATCAGCATCACTTTCTGCAACAAATCAGCAGGGAAAATACTACATTTCATTAGGATTTTGCATAAGCGAGATTATATTCCATTAAAGAGATTATCCACTTTTGAATGCTGTCTTGATAGAGGACTTATGTGTGCCACTCTCCCCTGCTTATCATCTCCCAAATGGTGTCCTGTTAAATCTGCAGAAGGCATGTAAGTGACACTTTAGCTTTTAAGCACAGATGATACCAAGACATTCTGACAATATACAGCACTGCCAAAATTTACATTTGTGGGTTTTCTTAAAGATTAAGTACCTGAGGATCAGATTGCTATTTTCAGATTTAATTTAAAATTTAATCTTTGGTCATTATGGCAGTAGAAAACTGAACCATAGGAGCCAAAAAAACCCCAAATAAAACACTCCAAAAAATTACAGTGGATTTTAAAAATCTAATTATTTTTGAATTCTGTCTCTCTTACACTGATATACAGAAACATTTTTTGCATCATTCCAAATTCTGAGTCTGTTACATCGCAGTTACAAACTGAGTCTCTTTAAATAGTCTGATACCATTTTATTTAACTAACAGAACTCTGAAAACATTCAGAGAAATGTTAACTTTTGAGAGCTTCTCTGTTTTATTCACTTGTATAAGATCACATGGTTACCAGACACATGCATGCTAAATATATTACATGCTACCATGGCAGCAGGTCAGTTCTGCACAAGCTGCTTGTATTAAATTTCTCCTGTAAGTGACATTAGAGTTTAGCTCTACTCCAGCACATATAGGAAGAGGCTTCACATTCCAAACTACCATCTGAAGGGGAAAATTATGCCAACACAGTACTAAGTATGCCTGTGCTACTTTAACCCATTTACTATTTTAACACACATGCAAGCCTTGCATTTATGTTATCTATATTATGAATTTTTCAGATTCAAAACTCCAAAGCTAATGGCTTTGTCATAATCTTTTGCTACAAAAATTTAAGGAAAAGGTCATGCAATTATAGCCTGTAATATGTGACATGCCAAGATTGATGAAATTCCAAACACTAAGTGTCATTAACTGGGTAGGGTATTAAACTACATTTGAAATCTTTTGCTGGTTTATTAAACTGTCTGGGTACACAGTAACTACTAGAACACATTTTAAATAAGCATCACTGCATATTGTTGTAACAATTTCAGAGCAGATGTTCTCCATAAAAGACAGCGACATATTAAAAAATCCCACATATTGTCTCTACATATATATTGACATGTCTAGAAATACACACACTGGCATATAAAAAGCACAAACAAATCTGAGTTGTCAAAATTAATGGAGCACACCCTAAAAATATTTCATCATCCTCTGTTACAATGCTTTCCTATGTCATACTACAAGAGGACACCACTGCAGAGAATGCCAGCCTAATGGGGAAAGGAAGGCAAACTCTTCTAAATGCAACCTCTAGACCAACCTCTAGACCTCAGGGACATTTCAAATCATGTGTTTCATGGCTTTAGACTGGTGCCTTGGAGAATGAAAAGATAAAAGAATAGACTTGATCACCAGGGGTCAAGGGAGGTTATCTGTATTCTGCTAGAGGAACAAGCATTAATCCTTTTCTTTTCCTAAGCAGAGAAAAGCCTAACTCAAACACTTATCAGTAAGGGTGTAATCACAACAAGCTTCAGGACTGACGTTGGAGGCACAATCATAGAGACCTTTGGTAAATATTTAGGAGCTAGCCCACATAAAAATCCCAGACTGTTGCTACTCTATGCAACCATATCCACAGGGGGTAGGAGAAAGTTCTCACAGACCTACTTTAGCTGCAATTGCGTGTTTGCTGCAACCCAGAAGCACATCCTGACACTGCTCTTAAATAGAAATTTTGTGAGATGGTTCATACTTCACTGGTCTTCCCTTTCCACTAGTTGGGAACAGCTGGAAACCAGACAGAACTACCAGCAGGTGACCACCTTAGCCATAATAAGGATCTGCTATGGGCATACCCAGAAAACAGGGAGAGGCAAAGTAGAGGTACTCCCGGATTTTGAGCAGATGATACTTTAAACTAGCTCATTATTCAGAGTCCTCCCTTAATTACTCTGCAGAGCACAGCAGCATTTATCAAATAATACACTGACTGTAAGATACAGAGCACCACATTTTTACAGATGGAAATCGTAACACTTCTAATTTATTTCACCCAAAGGTTAAGCACCAAACTATAAAATGTCTGCAGTATGACCCTGATAGATTGACCGGTTTCATTTTGACATCAGAACTTCTCCTCTAAGGGGCCACGTTGGAGGCACAAAAACATCTTAAATATAGGAGAGACTTATATTTTTAGCAGGAGAAACACTTCTATTAGCTACATAGACAATATGTATTCATTTAGTGTCACACATTAGCACATGATTGAGAGCCTTTATCCGGTCCAACAGCGTCACACGGACCAAGTGCTAACACACAGCAGAACTCTGCCTGAAGCTCCAGCATCGAATCTGGGCCATCCTTGCACTTACAGGTTTCTGTGCAGCTGCTGGAAGAGCTCCCCTCCCCCCGACCCAGGGGAGCATAGAAGCTGTCGCTGCGAAGAGCAAAGAAAAAAATCCTCCTCAAGAACCATTCTTCACCTCTGCAGAGCTGTCACAAACGTGAGCCTGGCTGAATTATCATGTTCCAAACTTGGCATTTGACTTGCTACTGCTGGAATATTTAAACCCTCACTTTCCTACCTGCATCAGAGCTGAACCCATTTTGTCATTACATCTTATTTGGTATTTTTTCCACATTGATAACTTCAGAGCTGCTATTCATGAAGTCCAAGCACTGAAGAACAGCAAAACACAAGTCCCAGCACACTAGGATTATTAAATAACTCACACATACATTGGACTCCTTTCACAAACAGAACACACAGAACTAAAACCAAGAGCTGCACTGATAAAAAAGTCCCACAGAAAAGTCATTAAATAACCAAACCAGTTAACTCCTATAATATGAAGGCAAAACTAGCAAGTGGAATCTACAAATACAACTTGTCTACAGAAATATCTTTTTAAAGAATACAAAATTTCTGATTGCACAGTTAAAAAACAGCTTCTAAATTTTATCAATGCAGTAAAAACTAAATAAACAATTGCTTCTTCTGTAAGCAAATAATATTAAGGTGCTTTACAATCTTACATATCACATGCAACAAGTTTTGACTAAGAAAAAACATGCTCAATATTATACAAAGCACCGAAAAAATCCCACTGACCTTGGTGAAGGACTCGGAATTAAATTATCTGCAGCTGTGAAGTGCTACAGGTTACTCTTACTTCAGAAGCAAACAAAAGCCATCAACAACAGGCAGGAATCAAAATCTGTCCAACACAATTATCAACAAAAGTAGAGCTTGCATAATGTAAAACTATGCAGTTGCTCTGACTTTCAGATCAGAAAGCAATTGTTTTGTTTCTCCAAAAGTGTTGGTACCTAATCAGTCAGTTTTGGAGCATCTGCTTTTCAAGACCCCAGGTGAAAACAAGAAAAAAGAATTAGTTAATGCAATATACCCAGCTGACAAATCTAGAACTGTATTCATGAAAACATTAGAAGATATACTGAAAATGGAAGATATTAAGATAAGTAAAAGAAGATATACTTGCCGAGAGTAGAATCCACAACACTTGCTTTCTCAGGAGAAAATACACCAGCACTTTAATACATAAATCTGCCAGAGAACTCACCATCTACCCACCAGGAAGTGAAATGAAAGAAAGCCCAAAAAAAATAGCAGAGAAAGACAGAAGGGGGTGTGGTGGAAATACTTCTTGTTTATTTGCAACTATCTAAAAAAAAAAAAAAAAAAACCAACAAAAAAACTTATAGAGAATAAACAGCTGAAATCTGACATATTCACTCATCCAGATCATCACACTAATAATCACAGGCAAGACAGCTTCAGCTGCTTACAGCACTTGCTTTCAGCCAAGTCACACATCACACCACACCTCCTCTACACAGCACCGTCCTGCCCTGTCACACTGACGGAGGACAGAGCACCAGATTGTTCAACTGCACCCAGGCAGGGAGATGCAGATCAAGGCATTTGCACAGGGCCAGCAAGAAATTCAAAGGCAAGGCACCAATCTTAAATTTTCTCAATGGAAAAAGTACTCAAAAAAAGGCAAGGTCTGCCAATGAAGTAATGTGCTGCTAATCTAATGGATTAGCAGACACATTTGAGGCACTAAAGTCTTCCAGGTTACAATTTGCACTTTTAACTTAACCTACAGGTATCAACTAGAGAACTGAAAACAGATGCAAAAAATACAGCACTTGCACTAGAAAATTATTCCTAATTTTTTATCTTGCATATTTACAAATAGCAAGAGCTGATGGAAATAATACTTGGCAGAACACAGCCCTTAGTAAAGCTCTCAGTCAGGCATCCATTTGGTCAGCTCAAATTACAACAGGTAGAAACTACCACCATCATCATCCAACCATTATCATACCCCAAGACCTCCATGCTGGGCACTTCAGAAAACTCTGTCATGCATAGATACCAAAATTAAATAAAATTATTATGTTCCCTGTTTTTGCAATTTGTTAAAGGTCATTTAAGCCAAATCTTTCTTAGAATAGAGACATCAATCTAGACCACAGACAAGTTTTGAAGTTGCAACTTTCACTGCAAACCACAAGCTTCATTGTAGTTTAATCACCTAAATTAAATACATAAACAAGATTTCAGTTTTTTAAAGGATGACTGATTTAAATTTGCCACATGAATCTACTTTAGAAGAATTTCACACAGCAACACTTGCTAAATCAAAAAACATTAGTATGACATTAGCTCTCACACACAAAAAATGACTAAAACACATCTAATAAAGAAACAAATGGAAAAAGAGTAAAAGTTGGTGGGTGCTGTCATTTGCTTTACTGGAACACATCAAATAATTTCAGCACTGTTCCGCTAAAGATGTAAAGAAGAGCTGAGACAGGAATTCACAGCTACAAACCACACGAGACCACGTGAGATGTATCCACCTCCGAATGCAGGTGCACTGCCATCCACATCTTGCTACTGCATAATCACAAGTGAACATATTAACCCAGTTTCCCAAAGCCTTAATGATGACAAATATGACACTAAAAACATGTTCTTCATTAAGAAACAGGTTTGCCCCATTTAGGTGCTACAACTAACGAGCATTTTGTGAAATGATGGATTTTCAAGCAGTAGGGATAATGAACTAAATGATTTCTGTGTGCTATCCTAACATGCCACTGACTGGCACAGCTACATTAAATGAGTTTAAAGGTGTCCTGTATACATCCAGCCATATACATTTTTGAAACAGAGCTTTCCTGTTGATCTAAGAGGAGAACTTGAGGAATTCTAGCTGAACAATTTCCCCAAATGTGGATTAATCCAGAAGACAGATCTAATGAGTAATATTTCTCCTACTGTATTGCTCTTCAGTACAGTGCCCAAGTCTTTGAAATGACAGTGTTATTAAGATAAGCTCAGGAAGGTACTGTACAGGAAAATAGGCAAGGCCTGTTTATGGGATACACAGACCTCAGATCTGGGTGAAGGATCTTCTGGTTTAGGAGATTTCATACATAAACTGCTGAGATGAGCAGAAGAGCACTAGAACTCAGAAAAACTTTTTTTAAAAAAATTCTTTAAATGGTATGGATATTATAATTCCTCATTATCCAAATGACTCTGAGCATCTCCAGATCCAGTGCATCTCCCCACAGGCACAGTATGAAGGCTGAAACCAGGAATTGCAGAACAGCATCTCAATCCACTGGAAGCTGAGAGCAGCAATTGAAGAAGAGATCTAAAGCTACATTTGTTGGATTGAATAGTAAGACTTCAATATTTATTGTAGATCTAAAAGAGAAATGTACATATTCACAAAGAATGACACTGTTCTCTAAACAATGCTAATCCAATTAGGTATCACTCGTTTAGACAGATACATTGCTTTAATTATGCTCAAATTGTCTCCTATTGCTAAAATAAAAATTTAATTATTTAATTTTGTATGGGAATACAGTAGAGAAGAAGGAGACAAAGACTTGGATTCAAAAGTTCATGTGATTGCCAAAAGGGGAGAAGTGCGTTCCCTACACACTCAGGAATCATTAAAACCCTTCAGCATTTTTTGCCAAACATGGTTTCACGTATTTTTTTACAATGATTCAAAAGGTTTTGCTAAGGCAACTTGTGTATTGACAATAATACAGCCACCATGCTGTATTATAAAGAAGACAATAGCAAGATCTGAGTAATGTGTATTAAAGAAAACACATTCACTACCATGGGAACCCTGTCAGAATTCACCACTACTGCAAGTCATCCACAGGAAGCTTTTCTGTGCTAGACTTCCCTTCCTAATAATCTCTCTACTAATACTTTAAAGATACAAAATTAATATTATAGCAGTGAACAAACACACAGACAATGCCACTGGTCTACAGCATTTTCATCTAAATAGGTCTAACAGACACAAGGAGACACTAGAAAGAATTCCAGAATAAGATCTCCACCACTTACGTCATCAGTACAGCCAAGGATTTCACTGGAACATTGACACTAATTCACTGAAAACTCATTGTAAGCACAGTTAATGAATGTGGGAGAAACCAGGAAAAAAAAAAGAAAAGAAAGAAAAAACCCAACACCATACACACAACACAAAGAACCAAGGATTACAAGAAATGTCCCAAATCCCACTGGAAGGTGACTCCAGATAAAGTAGTTTAGGGAGTTTCACTGGAATAAGTGGACCTGGTAAAGTAGTTTGTTACTCTAAATTTATTTTAAATTTTGAGTAACAAACTACACCATACTAAAATCATGCCTAGACCAAGCTTTTGGGATCCATAGCTTAAACAGGAAGAAAGGCAAGTTGCACCTCCCAGCCTCAGTTAGAGTGCAACTCTAAATGCATGTGTAAGAGCACCAGCAACAACAGCAAAATAAAACCAGAGTTAAACATTAAACTACACACAGGACTTGTTTGGCTACAGCCATTTACAGGAAAAACTCAAGGAATATGCAGTGTATGCAAGACATTACTGTATAGCTAAAACTCCTTTGCTCACTTCCTGCATGGACACAGTACATCAAATCCACCTGGAAGCAGAACTCAAACATTACCAGAACTTAACCACATCTCGCAGAGTCCAAATTAGTTTTTCAATGAAGGTCTGCAAACTCAAATGTAAAAATGGCATCCCTTACAAGATTGTTTTGAGAGGTGAAGACAAAGAACCTAAAAGGGTCAACACAGAAGTTTCATTAGACTCCAGAATGAACAGTTAACAATTCAAAGAGAACAAACTCTCCCTAAAAAGCATTTTACACATTGAAATAACAGAACTAAATTTTCTCGTTGAAGTCAAGAGTAGCCAGTACTGGAGTGCCCTAGCATGAGCCTCTATTTCAACAAATAGTGAGTTGTAAATGAAATACTGAAATCCATTTTTAATCAAGAAAAAAACCCCATGATAATGACACATAACTTTAGGGGGTTTATGAATTTCAGAAAAATGTAAAGAAAGTGACAACTTTCAGAAAATACAGAATAAATCACATCACAAGCAACATCCTGAATGTATTGTAGATCAAGTTCCTTTCCCTGCATAGTAACAAGAAACAAAAAGTATTGTAATCCCTTGTTCAAGATTGTAGCAACCACAATAGCAACTGCAGCAGCAGCTCTTCCAAGAAAGGAAGAGTTCACCCCTCAGAACTGGTGTACCTAGAACAATCTTCATTAGCACATGCAATTGTGCCCTTGTCTAAATTAGCACTTGTCTAAAGAGATGAAAATGAAGATAGAAGACAAGACAATTATAGAAAGTATGAAACCCAGAGATACAGTCTCAAGGAAGTATAAACGTTAATGGTCGGACACTTCAAACTTTAAAGGTCTCAGACCTGAAACACTGGTAAGTTTGGAACAAGGCATCTGAGGTAAGATGAGGCTCACTCTCTCTGAAGTGTAAGGGCTGATAAACAGGGCCAGACACTAAAACTACAAACAAAAAACAATCCAAGGAAAGGACCTGAAGTGGAACTGAATTTTTTTGTTTCCATTCCATTTGTATCTTGGTGGAAACCAAGGAGAAGCTGCATTCTAGTTACTTTACCAGGCTGTTGTCAAATTCCCTAGTACAGGTGAGCTGAATCATTCGTGTTCAAGGTCCACTTAGATCCTCAAATGATTTTCACCTACTCCTCCCTTCCTGCTCAGTGGCCCAAACTCTGACACATCTCTGTGGTTCACTGCATGTGACTGGGACCGGGCTGGCTGTCCCGTCATTGTCCCAATACTGCCGCCAGATCAAACTATTTTAAGATAAGCTAATTATGCCACTGAAAAATCTTATAAGCCACTAAGACTAAGAAGAGGAGACCATGAAGAATTAAAAGCAGAGAAGCACAGGTAAGACAGAAGCAAGAATTACGATCTCAACTCTTCCAGATAGAAGCCAGGAGGATTCCTTGTCAGACTGCAACTGAATTTTAGGCTGTGCTTAACTTTCTCCTGCTTCTAACAGTCCTAACAAGCACAAAAGAAACTTCACATGAAAGGCTGTTGTTCCTTACACCTTCAGAAAATTAGTCATTCGAGCCTTAGAAAAACAACACACTAACACCTTTGTGGCTTGCTTACAGGCATTATCTATATGCATGCAAGACAGGTACAGAAACCAGCTTAGGTGCCTTAAAACAAACAGATCTGAAGGAAAATACTCAATTAGGAATTTGTTCCACAGAAAGTTTTCAATAAGTTTATCAGATCATCTTCTCATTAACATTTCATTCAAGGTCTGAATGATTGAAAAGCAGGTAAAAACTTCTTTTGAGAACTACTCAACAATGTTGTGGTAGGTTTTATAACAGAACAATTCAGCCCTTAAAAAAAAAATTGTTAAAAAAACTGGATCCAGAAATTTCTACATAAAGCACAGATATGAGCATCACAAGGGGGACGAGGTGAGATGGGAGCTTTAGATAAATTTATTAATGTATCTTATGAAGACTCCAACTACCTTCCCATACACTTATGAGCAGGCCTCATCAAAATGAAGATATATTTATTTTGCTAAACAAAAGAATTCCAGCATAACAGGATATTTAGATCAAATGAAACACATTAAAAGCAAAGCAAAATTAGAAACTGAATGCAGTTTTAAATCACCCCAACTTTAAGTTTTATTAAAATAAAAATTAAATACAACCACTTAGGAAAATAAGAGTTTGCTGAAATTAGATTAGAGTATTATCAATGATGGCATTAAAAGCCTGGAAACAGAACTGACAATTTCCACAGCTTTATAACTACTTTTTTTTTAATAAAATGAGATTTACTTGACCACAGTCTATTCTCTCTCATTATCAGCTTCTGGTTATATTGGCCAGTTTCAACCAAGTGCCATAGTAAATGGATCGATTATTTCTGAGATTTCCTAAAAGTGCTGCAGAATTTTTGACCTGGCATTTGCAGTGCCCTGTAAGACCCAAGGCAGCAGGTCCTGGGGGATACTTGGACAGGCACCTGTGCTCAGCCTGGCCACAGCATTTAAGATACTTGGAGAACTGAAGAAAAACTATAAAGAGGGGATACTCTAAAAGATCAGGAAATAACAGAACAGTTGAAAAATAAGGGAAATGGAAATTCTCCAGGTTTTATTGCTTGCAAAATCACTTTTTTACTACTACTGTTCAGACTATTCTTAAGTTTCCTTCCACCATTTCTCCATATTTTAATAACATAAATAAAATGGGCTACAGAATGCAGAATAAAAATTTTCATATACACACTTTGTTCTTCCCTCTTCCCCATACCATGCTTCACTTGCTCTTCTGCAACCCAGTCATAGAGCTGGGATCCTTTTATCTCATGCAATCACACTGGTTATGCTTGCCTAGAGCCAGTGTTAACAGGACAGTCTAGAGATCCTTCAATGCCTGCCATGTCCAAAAAGGCAGCAAAACCCAGTAGGAGCCAAGAGTACCACCAGGCTGGCTGCAGCCTCGGCTGGCTCTGGCACGTTTCTGCAGGGGCAGGAGCTGATGGTTTCGCCCATGCGGAGCTCGGCCAAGCCCCCGGCGCTGCACGGGCACGCCGGGATCACCAGAGGGAGCTGCGGGGGCTCCGAACGGGGCTGCACGGGCCAGCTGGGCTCGCATCACTGCCTCCTCACTCGGGGCAAGTCCTTCCCTCAGCTTTCAAGAAAAAGCAGTTTTTACTGGAGTCTCTTCGCAATCAGAACCTTCCGATCCCCGCTCTCATCGCAGCCTCTCAAGGGAATGACTCTGTCACTTCCTGGTGAAATCTGGTGCAAGTTTTACATAAGCACCTTGTGCTAGCTAACACACCACTCGTAAGTACGAGTGTGACAACAACGGGGTGTACGGACTAGTTCAGGGCATCCTCAGGGGAGAACTGTGAAAACAAGGATGTCACCACCAGGCTTAACTTGACGGGACAGGAGCCCAACTCCTCAGCAAGAACACAAGAGGAAAACTACAGAGGCACAGGAGCCTGCAAGCCACTGAAGCGGAGCCGCTCCCGGCCAGGGCAGGCTGAGGGATCTGCGCAAGATTTACTGCGAGGCAGCTTGGGGGATAACTGGGGGATATCGTGTTACATTTCATCCCACCGGGAATCCAAGTCCCCTTTGGAGATAAGCCTAGGAAAAAATTCAACCAGGAGTCACCAGGAGCATCAGAATGCCATGACAGGAACAGTGGCTGCAATTTGCAACTCTCCCATTACCCTGTCTCACCTCCCAAACAAACCATTAGTCTCGTACGGTACTTTCCTCCTATTTTGCATACGGCACCTAAATTACTCCAATATTCAGGAACATTAAGTTTTAAAATCTAGAATTTCTAATCGTTTCAACACCCAATTTTACTAGTTTCTTGAAGACAATGAATTAGCCGTGATAAATAGAAGCATTGACCATTAGCTTTTTCTTTTTTTAGGGAAAAAAATCATTTAACAATTATAGTAATTCTCGTTGTTTCTGGCCTTCTCAAATTTTACCTCATATTAAACCAAATAAAAAGCCTAGAGAGTCTTCTTAAATTTCTCTGCCCTTCACTACGAACAAGTGCTTTCTACATGATTTTGTAATACAGATTTGATAAAATAGTTTTTAAATTTCAGTTGTTTCAGTTGTTAGTTTCCCATTACTTTTTTGACAGCTAATCAGGTTAGCAGTTTTCATATTTGTGACAAAGAAAACAAAAGGCAGCTATTTAAAACTCATTATTATTCTATGACATCCAAAGCCATTACATGTTCCACATACTCCTCGGGAATTGTCAAGGCATTTGTGTTAACAATTACAACTTGTGCAAATCACCCATATTCTGTGTCTCCAATATTCAGCAAATTCTTGCTTCCATCAACTGACCACATCTCTCTTCAGCCATCCAGGATTTTGTCTCCTTCCCCTGAAAGAGGAGCTCTAATTTCGTGCTTCCTAATGGAAACCATTAATACTTCTAGTGCTGGCACTTTTTTCACAGCCCAACATCTCTCAAAGCAAAAGTCTTCACCTATGTTTCAGTGACAAAAAGTTAAGACAACACCATTTGGAATGTTATGAACAAAGATAAGGAGGACAACAAGAAGACAAAACACTATCAAACCCCAACACTCAAAAGAAACACAGGAAGATATTAATGATGTCTCTTAGAGGAAATCCTTCTGCACTCAAAAGCTCCAAATCTCTGAAGCCAACTATTCAAGTAAATATGTGTATTATTAAACTCAGACCGTCAAACATATTTTGACAGACTATAGGCTCAAAAATTTTAGCAGAAAATGCTTTTCCATTTTTGTAGTCATCAAGCGAAACAAATTATCTTGTACTGTACCTTTGACTTCTCCTCTTCTACTCTGAAACCAAGGGGATTCTGAATATAAATTTAAGACACCTGACTTAATTAAAACCTCATACCATTACACAATAATTTCAACAGCTTCAAGGAAAAATAAAAATTCTGAAAATTTCAGTTTATTACCCTCAGTGCCTGACAAGATAATAAAAGAACAATGATGATGGAACATTCCCTTTTCTCAAACACTCTCAGAAGACTCATTGCTTTGTAAGTTCGTATTGGAAGAAGCAACATTTTTTAATTGCTCTATGCACCAAATTATTAGCAGTAATTCTTGTCAGCTTACAGCTTTTAAAACAGGATGCATGCAGTCATATCAGGAAGAGGCAGTTGCTTGTGAAAGAATGATACCAAAAACAAGATGTCCCTAATGCTGATAGCCTCACACAATGCTTCTGAGCTATACCATACAAGTTTCCCACATGATGGTCAATTAAATACAATTCAAAACATATGGAGAAAGATAACCACTTCAAAACAGTCACTTTTTTGATATCTGAGGAGGAGAAAAAAACTCAACTTTTTTCTCAGCTCTTGGACTCAATTATTGCAGACTGTGTGAAATACAGGGTGTAAAGTCACACTGCCCTGACTCTTTCCAAAAGTTTCTCTAATGGACACTGCCAAATCAAGTTTGTTGTGCCCTTTATGACCCCTCATCTTTAGGACATGTATCTATATCTGAGTCCATGAAGGTTCAACCTCTTGCTTACTCTCTTCTCTTACAATTGTTTGTAATTCTTCCATATCATAAGAGACACTAAAATAATCTCTGAATTATGTTTCTCAATTCTGCATGCCACAATCTTCAAGAAAGAAACGTGTAACAGCATAGCACAACTCATTTACAGACATGCTTACACAACTATATAGAGAAAATTTAATAATTTAACCCCCTTGACCTTCCAAACACAAAGTGATCACAGAAAATTAGGAGATCAGGCCTTTGTATCTTGGTACAAAACATCAGCTCTGGTCCTGACCACAGCCTGCAAATGTCACTACAGGTAACAGATCATACATCTGCTTTACATATTCTCACAGGTCAGCTTTCAAACAATAAAAATAACACCAGTCCATGAAATCCTAAACTACAGCATCAGAAGCAATCTGGTTTTCAAATGAAACTGAGTTACAAAACACTCGAAGAGATTTGAAATAAATGTGAGAAAATCCTTCCTCACCTCTATTATCATCATAAAAGTATCACGAGCACAAACCCATCCATTCTACACACCCACTCCCAGGTGATCTCTGACCATGACACATTTTTCTGTGAGTCAATTAGCTCCTGATTAGAAAAAAAGCAAAAGATGCTTTGTCATCAGTGCCTGGTACACAGACACTTCAAGCAAGCACCTTTCCACAACTCTGCTTGGCTGGTAATTCCTAGCACCTACTTTTTATCTTACTATACTTAAATAGGCATGCAACAATTCTCAGTAACTCCTAGTGAAATCACAAAGCAATGCAGAACACGTTTTCAAGTTTGCAGGTTGGCCCATAAGGACTTTGCCAGAATCCAAAAGCTCTCCAGGGACAGAGGCAAATATAACTGGGAGACCTACCTAATTAAGCATCACTAACATTTTGAATATAAAGTAGTTAATTCCCTGAAAAATAATTCAATTAATCACACTCTTATTAAGAGGGATGTATTTTGATCTGATCATAGAGGCACACTTATACCACTACATGCCATGGAACAAAAATCAGTGTTCCCATACAAAAATTCCCTAAAATTTTTAAGAAGACTGGTCACAAAATTTAGCCAGCCTTATTCTAATAAAATTCCTTCTTAATTATTCACTGTAGACTCAGATTAAGAATAAAAGGAGAAAGGAAAAGATATATATATATATATGTATATAATTTAAAATATTCCAAATACATTATTGTCTTGGGGGGGGGTGTGAAATCTCAGGAACAGAGGGGTCTTGCAAGATATTAATTCCTTTTTAGTGTCAAATGGAAATGAGAGTACACAGTACAAGGGCTTATGTTTCTAAATATAAAGAAATCCAGAAACACTCTTGCAGAGCCCTTAAACAAAAACCAAAACAATACAGTTGATTACAAAAAAAAAAAAAAAGAAATTGGTGCTTTTTTATGGAGGAAAAAAATTCTTATTTTCAACTTTCTAAGCAGTAACTTGAAAGATCAAGTGTTAAAATAAGAATGTACCACATGAGGGGAGTGGTCAGAGGTAGAAATCTAGATCAGATGCTTACTTTCAAATAAATGAAGCAAATTTATTATTGCAGACTAGGAGCTCATTATTTATTAGCTGTTTCTCTAGCACAGAACACATGCTGGGGGGGGAGGGTAACTGTCATATCACACAGCTGAAGGCTGGTCTGAACTCTCAGTAATAACTGTTTCATTCTCTTATACTGGATACTGCATCAATGACCTAAAATGTATTTTGATCAGCTGTCTAAAAAAATTCCTCAAGTTTTTTACTGGAAGGTCAACAAAGCTAAGTTGAGGTAGGAGTGAAAGAATGTCTTGTGTCATCTCCCAAACTTCCTAAGACACTCAGACGACCTTGCAAACAACCAGGGGAAAAACAGCTACCTTTAGTTATTTCGTATCTGCCTACACCTTAGACCAAGTGAATTCTGAGAATAAATTTAAGACGCCTAAATTAAAACCTTATACCATCACACACCTTCAAAGTCTTTATTCACTTTATCTCACTGGCAGGAGCAAGAGTTAAAGTAACCCCACATCAGCACCACCTGTGTAACAGTGACAAGTCCATTCAGGTAATCACTGCACCGGCCTTGCAGTGCCCAGGAAGGCACACAAAAAAGGGAGCACTGTGTTTATATTCCCTGGTAACTTCACCAGGGCTGAAGGAATCAAATCTGAAGACAAAGCACCAAATTCATCCATATTATCATATACAGAGATTTTGACTTTTGTCCCACTTGACCCATTGAAGAACACATTGTTACACATGTGAAATAACATCTTTCCAATGCAATAAATGTGAAAACTTAAAGGGATATGTGCATTAAGAAGCACATACACTGCCATGCGATGTTCCAATTAATTCAAAGGAAGATTTGTTGCAATGAAAAGGAAAAGCAGATCCTAGTGCTATGCACACATTACCAGGCTGCTGTCAGGACTGAGCAGGCCTAAAGTCCAAGCTTTACACAGAATATTTAATCATTTAACAATATAAAATTAAGAATTTGATAAGGTGAATAAAATGAAATTGTGCTAATGGCAATTTTTAGAAAACATATACTTTTAAAAATTCAACTAAACCCCACAAACCTCTTTTAAGCAAGGCATAATAAACCACACTTATTTAGGAAAAAAAAGTGGCCAAACTAATACAGATTTGCTCATTACACAACATTAAACGACACTTCTTTCAGTACTGCTGGAGAATTAATCAGCTGTGTTTTGTTAGGAGAGCAGGCAAGGTAGCACGGCATTGTTCACAGAGCAGAGTGGTGCCTCCAGGCTCTCTGAAGCAGCACTTGGGCCCAGAATACACAGAATGACATCAACAAGTTATCTGAGAAACGTGGCCAACATTCTAAAATAAACCCATAAAATCTCTGCTGCCCACATTAACCAGTTTAAGGTGAGCCACACACACTTCAGCTCAAAGGTTTCTAAATAAGATGAGTCTTCTGCCATAATAAGCCATTTTATTCTCCAGAATTATTTCAAGTTTCAATGCAGCCATGTCCTCCTCATCACGCTAGCCCAACATGACTCAATTTCTCTAAGTTCATAAAATTCAATGTTCGCTTTCTTCTCCATCTGTGGTTTCACAGAGAAAGAAACTCATATTATAGGGATCTAAATGCAGGGATCTGCACATATGCAAAACATTCCATGGCCCCACTCACTCTGAGGTGAGCAGCGACCACATCGGTTTAAACACACACTGAGAAAACGGAGCAGGACAAGCAGACAGCAAGCTAAAGCCGATGGATTTCCACCATCATCTCTAAATGCCTGCCCACAAATAAATCACAGAAATGCTGGAACGTTCAAACTGGTTTAGATCAGCTGCAGGGGCAGAGAGCAAGAGTTTCATGTATACCAAGCTGTCCCGAGGTAGAGCCGGGCCCTGACATTGAGGAATTCTTCCCATTTACTGACGATCCTCCTTTGCTACCACACGTGGACCACATCAACTACAGATGTAGGAAGGAATTATGGAGGAGAAAAATAGCTGACCAGGGCACTGGGTTATTTTCTTTATAAAATTCCAAACGGAATGCCCTCAGTCAAAAAGGCTCATCTCCAGCTGCACAGCACCATCATAATCCCTTTATATCTTGACAATTTGTTCCATTCTCTTATTTTTGATTTACTGGCTTAACAAGAATAGAATTTTAAAATATCGTGTAATAATGATACCCTTTAGTGAACAAAAGCACCAACATTACATCCTTTATTATAATTTATTATAATCCTTCTAAATTATATAATTGAATAACATGTCATTCTGCACATATTATAGCACCCCAATGAAAAAAAAATAGTTTAAATGAGGAAATTCACACTTCTCCCCCAAATGCAAATCACTTGTGAGATGGAAGAAAAAAAACCCTAAACGTTACATTCTTACATGTAAAAGGCATTTTAAATAATTTTAAATACAGACAGAATAGATGACAGGAATGTTGCCCTGACATCTTTTGCACGGGTCATTTAAATACAGATCGCAATAAGAAGACACCAGAATTATCTAACAAAATAGAGCTGGTTAGTTCCTAAGGAACAAAAAAAAAAAAAAAAAGCCAACTTGCATAAGGAACAATTGTGTGTAGACAGTCCACATAATTAAGCTTGAAAGCTCATAGCCTTCCTCATGCTATATAAAAATTTCCCAGACTGTGAAAAAGGTTTAAAATAAATACCTCTACATTACCAATTCCATGCCAAACCAATTTATTTTCCTTACTACTGTTTACAGATTATTTCTTTTCCTTCCTCTTTTGTACTTCCCAGAACCCCTTATCCCACTCCTCATAATGATTTTAGTCGTTGTAAGGCTATGGGACATAATGTTTTTACACGAAACAATAAAAAAAGCCCTCTTCTCAAATTATCTTTTTTTCCCCTACAGAACTCCAGTTTCTCAACTCTGAAATTAATCACCTGTCAAACAAGACACTAGGGTCAGTTTTTCTGAGCAATTCCACTCTCCTCACCGCTTAGCATCTCAAAAGCAGGTAAAAATTTATTGCAAAATATAGCTGCATAAACTTAAAAAAAAAAAAAAAAATTGTCTTTCCAGTCAGAAGCGGACCAGTCCTTTTTCCTCACGACTTCTGCCGCTGAACACCAAATCTTGCTGGCAGCACAACCCCGCTGTACCTTCAGCCTTCTCCCTCTGTACAAAACACCCTCCGGGTCACACACCAGGAGCGCTTCTCCCCCTGCCATTCCCAGCACACCTTCCTGCGACGCACAACTCCTCGAACCATCCCCACCTCCCCCTGCCCGACCCCGGCCGCTCCCGCCGGCGCATTCCGCGGACGGGCTCCCGGCGAGGCTTTTCCTGTCGGTTCCCTGCTCGCCGCGATGTCGCCTTCCCCAGCGACACCCAGCACAAAGGGTCCTTTCCCCGCTCCCCGGGCGCTCCAGGGCCGCGTACCCCACCCTCGTTCGCTCCCTCCCGGCCGGTCCCCGGGCACATCTGCCGGCCTGGCCCGTAAGTGTCCATCTCCTCCCGCAGGAAGTTCTGGGGAGGCCCCGGGAACTCGCCCACCCCGGGACCCCGCCGGCTCCCCCCGCTCCGCTCCCTCAGAGCGGGATGGGGCCGGCGGGGGGGGACCTCCTTCCTTTCCCTCTTCCCCCTCCCGCCACCGCCTCGGCCGCTGTCCCGACCCTGGCCGACCCTCGGGCTGAGGGAACACGCCCCGCTGGCCGCGCGGAGCCGGGACCCCGGGACCCCGAGACCCCTCGCTCACCGACGCTCCCCCGCTCGCTCCGCTCCCGCCGCGGCTCCTCAGGAGACACTGACACCGGCGCACGGATACCGCGCCGCGCTATTTTTGGGAAACAAGGCCCGACCGTGGCCGGAACTACAACTTGTGTCACACTCTCCTTCAGTATCCTTCCGCACTTTTCTCCGCGCAGCTCCGGCGGGGCCGAGGGCCCTCAGCGGCGCCGGGCAGGGGCGGGACGGAACGGGGATGGCGGGGAGGGGCGCGGTGCCCCCGCGGCGGGCGCTGGGGCGGGCACGGCCGTGCTTCGCACTTGAAGCATCGCCGGATTACTTTGTTGGGCCGGGGAGCGGCCGGGCCTACATTCCTGCCCGCCGACCCGCCTCGGAGTGACGGCGTGCCCGGCCAATCGCAGCGGCCGCGCGGCACGGCCCGCCAATCAGAGCGCAGTTGGTGGGCCGGGCGTAGCGAAACGTGCACGCCTTGAGCGACAGCGGAGCGCTCAATCAGAAAGGCGGGGAGGGAAGCAATGGCCAATCAGAGCCGAGTGGGGCGGGATATCTGGAAGGGAACGCCCCGCCGCTTGGTGAGCCGCCTGTGCGCATGCGCAGAGCGCTGGGCCGGGTGCGCCGGCGGTGACGCACCGAGCCCGGCCCGCCCCGAGCGGCGCCTGCGCCAGCGCGGGGCCTTGGTGGCCGGGCCGGGGCTTGGGGCTGGTTAAAACAACTCCCGGTGAGCGGTCCCGGTGCCCCCCGTCCTGAGCGTGCGGCAGGAACTGCAGCAGATGCCCCACAAGCAGCTCAGCTGCCCGTGTGTGTCACCCTCTGAAACCACCACCGCCTCCCCAACACACATATATATATAGTGTGTGTATATCTATAAATACACACTCTATACTATGTATATACGTTTTTATATATAGTGTATATATAAACACGATGTGTCTAGTATATAGAGTATATATACAATATATAAAATATATGTATTATGTATATATACACTAGTATATAATTGTGAGAAATAGTCACCGATAAAATCGAACAAAGACAAGGTTGTAAAAGCAAAAAGTATTAATATAAATTCATTACACTATTAAATACATTTATATAGTACTACATATGCACTATAAATAGATGTATGGTATACAGAATATATACACTACATCAATTCTACCCTAAATATTAATTATTTACAGTACATCTAATTGTGTGTATAGTGACTATCTACTTTATAGCTTTAAATTAAAAAAATAATATTTTTCGGGCTGGCTTTCTGTGAAACCCCCAGCTCTGAGGGCATGAGCTGTGTCTCCACGCTCAGACAAAGGTGAAAGTCCACCTCAGTTCCACTCCAACCATCCATCCCCACCTCACATTATCTCTGCCAGAGCTCCCATTAATTTTGCTCTAAGTAGAAAAGACTACTCGGGAATACATAATAAAAGACAGAAAATGGGCGTCTTTCTCCTTCACAGAAGGCGGCAGCTGAAGAGCGACCCAAAAATAAAATTTTGATGATAAAATGATACTTGCCAAAAATCATCTGCGCTCTACAGCTCTTCCAGATTTATCCTGTGAGATACCCACAGCCTCGGAGAGGAATGACAGGAGCCATTTCACAGCTCTAAATCACTGAAAAGGGCACATCTCTAATCAGGACGCCAGAGCCGAAGGTGCTGCCTCTGAAAAACAGAGATCGGAGGGTGTTCTTTGTATTTGAAAATGGTCTCATTAACTGAACACAAAAAGGTAGCTCCACAAAAGATTAGGAAATAGGATGCAAGAAATGATGACAGAAATTCCCATCTGGCAGTGTGGTGACCACACCATGGGTTGGGAAAAGGGAGATCCTCCAGGATCATTCCCAAAAAGTTAATGTCAATTTGGGTTGTCTGTTTCCAGAAGTTTAACTCACATGGAATTCACAGCTCTCAGAAATGTTGGAGTTCAGGGTTTGTAATGTACAGATTAGTTTGGATTTAAAAGTGCAGCCAGTAAATAAGCTGGACAGCTTCTAAACATCCACCTTTTGTTCAAAACAGAAGTGCAAGAATAGACACTTCTTGTGGATCTAAGAAAAAGATTGCAACCACAAGAAGTGAGAAAGACAACAAAATATAAATATTTGCCATCTACAATTTCCAAACTGATTGTTGCTGTTCTGTAGTAATCAGGAAGATATTTAAATACACACAGCTTTATTTCAGTTTCAACATGAACAGTTCAAATGTCACTGATTTTCATATGAATGTGATTTATTCTCTTCTTCCTCACTATACCTATCATCCATAATACCTGTAAGGTCTACTACTAGAATCTAATGATTAATACCACAAAATCCTCTCATGACAGCAATATGCTGAGAACTTGTTAAGATAAAATACTGAATATTTAAGTTATAAAACTCAGTGGGAATCTGAGTAAGACATTGGAGCAAGGCCTGAGCAAGGACTTCTGGATATACTCATGAATTATTTTCAGTACGTATTATTCCAAGCTGGCAAAAAATAGAGCAGGAAGCCAAAGAGATAAATAATTGGTTCTAATCTGTCCTTTTCAGTGGCACCACAAGAATAAGCAGAGCATGTGTTGCTCAAGGGATTTCTCTATGAGCCTTGCAAACAATACTTCAGGGCCACAGAGCAGCCTCCTTCCCACTGAAATGCTTTCCTGCCCTGATGGAAACACTGCCCTGTGTAACAATTGAGAAAAGGAAGTGCAAAATGCAGGTTGCAGTTGAAATTCCAGATGTTGTTTTCCATGTGTGATGATGTGCTGCCACATCTGCCCCTGCAGAACCCTCGTGGGACTGGTGGGGAATGAGGATGGGTGGTGGGAAGGGCACAGATGTCCTGATGTGTCACAGTGAATGAAAAATGTCACCCCTCAGGCTGACGTGAATAAATTCATCAAAGAATTGGTGCAGCAAAATCACTGAAATCACTACCTGAGCTGATGATGCTGCATTGGGTTTAATTTCCAGGACAACTGCAAAGGCCAAATTCACCCAGATAATACAAAGAGTGCAAAACTGTAGATAATAAAGAAAAATGTACACTGCAGAGAAAAAAGTGCAGTCTTTGTAAGACTGTAGAAGCAGCAACATAAGAAAGCCCCAGAGAACATCACACTGGAGTGTCAATATGACAAGGGAAAAATTACCACAAGCATCTGCCAGGATCATTCTTGAGAGAAAAGGGAACAGCCACTGACTGCATTTCTGCCCATCTTATGTACAACCCAGAGACTGAAAAGAGCCCCCTGAAATCTCTTCCCTTGGCCAAATAGCAGGCACTGCAATTTCCATTATATCCAAAGAGAAATAAACTCACAGCAATAGCAAATGTAAAGAAAAATATGAAAAAAGATAGCAGTGTTCTTAATTTTAACTAAATAGCCTCAGAGTTTAATAGAGTCATCATCCAGCAGTTGTTATGGCAATAAAGCTTTCCCTTGCATCTCTATTCCAGTGCATTTCCACCCACCCATTCAAGGTATTTTGGAGGCACTGACACCAAAATCATATCTCTATTAACTTTCAACTTACATTTTAGGACCTTCTTACAATCCTTTCCAGAGATGAACTGTGGCTTTTCCTCCTTTCAAATGCTCCTTATATTCCAGAAATCAGCTTTTTCATCTTGTGTCCTGGAGAAGAGAATCTGAGCCTCATGCTTCTAGAGGTGAATGTTATATAAAACCAAAATGTAGGACTTTTAAAACCATGGCTAAGAGGAGTGGGAGATGTTATGTGGCTTTTACATGTTTGCCAAACAATCAAGTTACCCTTCAAAGGGAAGGGGGGGTCTAAGAACAAGGTTTTCAGAACAAGGTTCCTACAAATCGCAGGCCAGATTAATTCCTAACATTGTTCCACTTACAATGGGGGAAATACTCTGTGAATGAAGATTTTGTAAAGGACTACTGATTGCAACAAAACTGAATTGTACTCCCAGCATTTCAGGATGGGAACTCACATTAGAAACAAAGGAGAGGGGCAGGGGGGACTCCCACCTAGGGAGCAGGAAATCAGAGAGGAGCAGATAATGGTTCCTGGCCATTAAGGCTTTGGGTAACCCTGTTAACCTCGTGGTCACCTCGGCACAAGCACTGCCTGTCCTTTGGGGGAGCAGGCTGGGAACAAACTCCCCTGAGCTCCCTGTCTGTGCTCAGGAGTGCTGCTGTTACACTCTTCAGCTCTGCCGTTCCACTACACACTGATAAAATCAAGATTTCCTTATTTTACTGAAGTCCAAGTTGCCTGACAATGCATGAATTAAATTCACTCAATCCATCCCATAAACTGCTCTCTGTAAACCACTAGTATTTCCACATCATTACATGGTATATTCACTAATCTGATTGCCTTGGGAATATTTGTTTTTCCAAAACTTGTGGCCAAGGTACATAAGATTAGATCAGACACAGCTTGTCTAAGAATGCTGTTATGTGGGTGTACAGTGTATTTGCTAGTTTTGAATTACAGGTAAAAGTACTCTTTTCAAACCCTTCCAGCCAGGGGTGTGAGCTCAGTTCCCTGAAGTTTTCTGCTGCAGCACTTGGAACTTTACCTTTTTTCTTTGCTCTTGGTGTTCTAACACTGGAGGATCAACAGGGGAAACGCTGGTATTGCCTCACCCTCAGCAAAATTGGTGATATTTTATAGGTCCCCACAAGTCTCTCTGGGATTCACGCTCTTCTGCCGGGATTTTCTCACCATTCTGCACGTTAACATGAACCAACAGCTGGGTTTAGGAGATGGGATATTAATAGCAACATCATGCTGCGAGCAAGCTTCTTGGAAAGTAAAGAAAATACGTTATTTAATGCACTCTGACATTTGCCTTTCCTCCCCTCATTCCTAAGCTGCACTTCTGTAAACACCCTTAATGACAAATGCAAAGAAGTTGACTTGTTCACATAGACATAACAAGTGCTGCCTTGAGCCCAGGAGATGATATCCAGAGCCTTTTACCTCTCCCCTCAGCTGGCAACCACTGCACAGCAGGGAAAGGAGGCAGAGCGTGGATGGAAATTCCTGCTTCCAACAGCACTCAAGATTACAACCTTTGGTATTTTATTTTCATGGTTGCTCCATGTTGCTTCAGAAACTTCCTGCTTTTTGCCATATCTTTCCATTCATTAAAGTTGCAGCTTGCAATTAAACATTCTGACATAACATAGCTGAGATTTTTTGGCAGCAGCCTTAACCAGAGGTTTTCAGAGTTTCCTGCAGACGGCTTTAAATTTTCATATCCTCATGAACGCTTGCCACCTTCTTTTAATAACTTGAAAAAATAAGCCTCTCTCAGGAACTTCATTGTTGCTGTATTTCCCCAGCACTCGCTTGCTGCTGTTAGCAATGTGTCGTGCACATGTATATTTATAGAGGGAGCAAAGTCTTCATATGCACTCTATAGTTTGACATCTCATAGGGAACACACAGATTGTTTAGCAGATCTAAAGAAAAATTGTTATGTTCAATATTTTCATTATTAAAATGTAATTTTCTCTTCCGACGGCGTTGTGTTATTTCACCCCTCAGAAATAATCATATTTACTGCATTATTCAAAACTTTCAGGCCCTCATCTGTTAATAATTTTGTAGCTTTATACATATTATGACTAGTAGATATTGCAGCACTAAACTATTTGTATTATTTTTATGCAACAAAGTATTTCTTACGATAAATCTTGACCTTTGTCCAAGGAGCTGGAAATCACTTAAAAGGATTTTAAAGCTATTTGCATTTTTAAGGTGTAGAATATATTTTATAATTTGGAGAGCTGTTCAAATACTGCTTGCCATTATCTCCAATACAGATTTGAAATTTATTTTAAAGGGGGCCTTTTTAATGTTCAAACTGACCTTAAAGTCTTTTTTCTTCTAACATTACCTGGCAAATAAATTCTTAAAGGGATATTATCAATTTAAGAACTCTGCTTTAGTCTGGAAAAATTTCCAAGAGATTAAAGAGAAAATGGCTCCTTTTTTCTGTAAGTTTAATTTCTATATTTGACAGCAGTATGTGTGGTCAGTATCTCATGCTGTTAGGAAACAAAAGGGACAGAAATAGATATAGGAGACCATAACACCTGAAACGTTTTTGAACTACTTTTTTAAAGTAGATTTGAAGTTGATGGAGCCTCTTCAAGTAACAAAAGACTTGTTTAACTCTTAAAAGCCAGATAAGTTTCTCCTGACTTGTGCAGAGCACCCTCAGCTCCTTCTGCAATCAGCTAAAGCTGCTCTTAAAATGCTAGTTTAAGTGTTATTTTTCCTGCATTTTGTCTGCTTCACTTTCAACTCACTGACCAAACTGCAACATAAAAAGGCACATTTTTTATCCCTAGCTGGTAGCCTCCATATCCAGAGCCCACAGTGGCTCTGCAGGATCTGTTAGAGTGTACATGTCACAACAAAGAAACTTCTAAAGCAGTTAATTTATGGAATAAAGTTTAATTCTTAAACTTGGACAGTTTACAAGGTACATTTTGGGGTTTTATAATGGTGAACAGACTCCTCAGTATAAATATGGCATTGGTGAACACCCCATTGATTTCTTTGGGGGCACGTGTAGGGTGGTTGGTCTGTGTCCCACAGGACAAAGAGTACCCAGCAGCTTCCCTGCTCCCCCTGGCCCTTCCAGGTAAAGGCAAAAAAGCCATGGATTCTCTCTTGGAGTTTGGAAAAATAAGCTTAAAAATTTCCCCGGAGCGTTAACATGGATCAACTGGTGCACGTTTCCGAGCTCTGAATGCGAGCAGGCATTTGTTACGGGGTTTGTGGTTTTCTTGGCTGTGATTTAGGATTATTGCATACTTTCTCAACCCTTTACTAAAAATATGCTCGGTTCTTACCATGAAATGCGGCAGCACATTTGTTGCAATCTCTGAGGATGGTTTCTTATCTGTCAAACAGTTTAGAAGAACAAACTGGCACGGAGACAACTCACCTGTTTTCTGTGGGTACTCGGTGATAAACTGCGTCTCAGACCCCATTGTGGCACCGAGGACAAGTGTTCTGAGACAAAGCTCATGTAAACAGGTCACCTCTCACTGAAATGCCATTTCATTCCCAAGCCAAGCCAGCTGGCTTTGGACAGAAAGTTCTTTTCTCCTTGCGTGGGCAAACTTTATCGCCTTCCCATCCTTTTTCTCTTGCTGTCACATTACTGCAGAGGTGGCGGTGGCTGATAGCAGAGTGAGAAGCAGTGTTCAAAATGTGTCCAAGATAATAATGCCTGGTCCTGCAGCCATGTGTTGAATCCATCCACATGATCTCACATAACCTAATCAAATGTCTTCTCTTTCATTATATGAAAGTAAAGATGAACTGAGATAGAATTTAAGTTTCTGAGTTAAAAAGAAAAGTAACCCAAAGTTTTGGTGTTTGATCCTGTGTTTCACTGGTCTCAGCCACAAAGGGCCCAAGCTCATACTGTGTTTGGAGCTTTGAAACTTTAATTTCAATTTAGCAAATCCTGTTGTGTTCCAAATTTCTTCTTAGAAAGCATGACCCTGTCCCACAGGGCAGAGTAAGAAATAGAGTGTTATTTGGGAGGAAAGCTGAAAGTTTGGGATTGTGGGGTTTCTCTTTGTTGTCTTGTGGTTTGTTTGTTAAGATGCAAGCCCATCTTTAGATTCTAAAATTAAAGGCCTTCAAAATTCTCCATAAAACACTGCTCTGGAAGGCCAATGAAAAATCTCTTATTGATTCAAACTGGCCTGTACAACTGCACCATTTGAGCAATAGAGTAAAATGCACAATAAGTACAGTCTAACTGGTGCAAAAGTGGTTTAAATATGTTTTACTACACTTTAGCCAAGCTGAACTGTTGTAAACTAGGTTAAAGCCATCACTGCTGAGGAAGGCAGGCTCTGAATTTGCCATGCCTGAGCTGTACCCTCCCCTGGGTAGGGAAGGAGAGGCTACCTCAGCTCACCCGGCGTTTCGGCAGGTATGCACATAGGAACTGCTGACACATAAAGGCTCCTTATCCCCACACCAATTTGTCCACAGCCATAGTTCCCCTTGTTTATATAACAGCACTTTAAAAGGACACTTTCAGGGGCTGAATCCATGAATGAGTGATCTCATTCAGGTCCTGACGTGCCTGACAACTCACCGCGCATCAGCTGAGCCTCGCTAATTGACCGTGTGCGTTTGCTCTTAGCCCGTGGCCATCGGCGATGGGAGAAACCCGTTCAGACTTCTCATTTTCTTGGCCCGAGGTCACGCTGACACAGGGAGCTCACATTTGCTGCAGGCTCAGGGCGGGAATGCTGCGCTTCCCGAGCCGCCACTGATGAGCGGGGACTCCTTACGGTGCTGGCACCCAACAGCATCCCCGAGCTCCTGGTCACAGTGGGATAACTGAGAGATGGGGTGACTGAGAGAGAGATGGGGTGACTGAGAGAGAGATGGGGTGACTGAGAGATGGGGTGACTGAGAGAGAGATGGGGTGACTGAGAGATGGGGTGACTGAGAGAGATGGGGTGACTGAGAGAGAGATGGGGTGACTGAGAGAGAGATGGGGTGACTGAGAGAGAGATGGGGTGACTGAGAGATGGGGTGACTGAGAGAGAGATGGGGTGACTGAGAGAGATGGGGTGAATGAGAGATGGGGTAACTGAGAGATGGGGTGACTGAGAGAGAGATGGGGTGACTGAGAGAGAGATGGGGTGACTGAGAGAGAGATGGGATAACTGAGAGATGGGATAACTGCGAGCGTCAATCGGGTGTTAGCTCAAGTCACTGCAAGTCAGTTAGGGATGGATTTAAGGCAAATCGACCCAAATCACTCCTAGTCCAGAGTAAGAGTGGCTACCCAGCATTAGCTTAACTAAATTCAATACAGCTGAATTCAACATATATGGAAAGACTTTCAACTAATCATAAAAAGCCAAAAATCTTACGTTCCTTGCTTTAGGGCATGTGCATTCACTTCAAACAACAAATACAACTGGACACATAAAGCAAGTGAGTCAAATTCACAGCTATCCCTGCAGACAACAATCAGAGAGGGACAGAGGGAGCTGTGGAAGCAGCAGAACCTTCTCTGTCTTTCCTGGCAGATTTGCAACACTGGGTTTGGGTTGTAACCTGCTGAAAGTGAGGATGAATATTCTGTGTTGTCTCAGAAGTGTGTGCTCTGCCATCACTTAATAACAAGTATGTAACAACCCTAACACAGCCCTGCTAAAAGTCAATTGTGAACAAACATGAAACAGCTGAGTTTGTTTTCATTCCTTGAGTGTGATGAAAAGTATTAAGGATCAGAAGATGATACAGAGGCTGAAAAGTAAATCTAGGTTTCATAAATTTTAATAACCAAAGTGTTTTTAGTAATTTGATCTAGCAGAAAATTCTCTAATAAAAAGCAAATAAAGCTTGATTTCCTCAAATGGCTTTACCCTTCATCTCTAGAAACTGTTGCTTTCCTAGAAATTAGGGAAATATAGCTGGGATTAGTCATATAGGGACAATTTTTTAAATCCTTTACCAAAGGGAGATGGATTTGAATGAAGGAATTTGGCCCCCTAGTTCCCATTTCCTGGCTGGGTTATCTCTTCTAAGAAATTCTTTCATGGAGAGCATCCGTGGGAAACTAGTCTGGATTCTTTGTGTTGTGTGAGATTTTAGAGGACTCTGTTATGGATCAGCATCCCACCAGGGAGGATACAAGATGCAAATGCACAGTAAAATGATGCCCTACAACACACTATGTAGTCCAGGCTGCAGGCTGTGCTCCAGATTTATTCCTCTGTGGCTGTTGAGAACCAAAGAGTTGTCCTGCAGCCTGTGGGAAGGAATGCAGCCCTTTCTCATGGTGGTTACTCAGCTCATTCAAGGTAAAAATACATCTCCCTGCACACCGTGGGACTGTGCTGTCAGTGCCCTTTGCCGTGCAGTCAGTTCTGTTCCCTGATTTTCCCCCCTCTGTACAGCACTGTACTCACACTGCACAGTTGCAGCAGACCACACATTTTGAACACAGGAAAGAAATAAGCATATTATTATCAGGATAATTGAGTGTTGGAAAGAAAGTTGCCTCCAGCACTCTGTCCAGATTAAAATCTCAATCAGCACCATTATCTGGGAAGTATCTGCAGTGACACGTGCATGCTCTGCATCTCAGTCAGCAATCTGGCCCAAGCATTTGCAGAAGCTTTAGCAATTTCTTTAATGACCCTTACAAGTCCTCCATCTATTCAAAAGCTGAAATGCCAGTCTCTGTAAGACAAAAACTCCTAAAACAGCAGATTGAAGTACTCCATGTAAATTGAGCAATTTCTGTTAACACATGTCGACTAAACCAGAGCTGCCAATCAGCCAAGCTGCTCCTCTGTGACAACAAACATCTGAGGTACTGGAGCTTGAAGTTAATCGAAGTTATTTATTTTATCATGCAGAACTAAGCCATCAGCCATTGCTCTCACAGACATGGTTTTCATCTTCCCCCTTAACCAGGGTACACATGCTTTCTTCAGAAGAAGATAAATGTTATGTACTTAGCCTCAGTTTTAACCTTAAAAATTCAGCTATTAACAGTTGATGTTTATTCTGCCTCTAGTACCAAATTATTCAGGCAGGCATAATTTGGGGATCACTGAAAGAAGAACACCTAAACCACAGCTATTGTTAATTCAAGACCAAGCACTTCTGTTTGTATCAACATGAAGCAACCACGAATGTAAGAACTGTAGCTAATATTGGTTTCTTCTCACCATGTCAGTGATCTGAAAGGTTCCTTCAGAGAATTATTGTTTAAGAACTGGTTCAGTGGAAGAGTAAATGCCAACAGCAAGCAAAGCAAAGCCATTTCCACAGCACCATTTCTATACCCTACCATCAGTTTATTTCTTTTCTTCTGGTGCACAGTTTTGCTCCTCCATCATCAAGGGTGAAATTATCACTCAGTAACATTTCTCTGACTTTGGACTGATTCCACTGACTGTTGATAGTGGTTGCCTCCAAAGGCCCTGGGGATGCATGTTATCCTGCATGCTCTGTGAGGCTCCTTCTGAACAATGCAGAGCTGATCCCTCTCTCCGTGCCAGCTCTCTCGTGAGCCATGCGCTGGGGTAACAGTTCCAACTTCCTTCTGTGTCCTGGAGATTTTGGCTCCAGCCTCGCTTGTTTGCCATGAGAAGGTTCCAAAATAAGAAGCACATTCATTCCTGCTCCCTTCTTTTCACATGGTTACATTTAGCCTTTCTTTTAGTGCTTTCCTCCCATCACAAGGCTGGGAGTATTTGCTGTCTTACTGCTTATGGAAATCATAATTTATGTACTGTCCCAATGATTTGCTTGTATTTGAGCTGCTCACAGTCGATCTGACTTTATAGCCTATAGCTTTAGGTGCATCTGATGACTCCCCTTTTCCCCCTCATTGTTTTGGTTCGTTAGTTTTAGCACTGCTGACACAAACAGTGCATTTCAAAAGGCATCTTTCCTGTGGGCTCTGTTTACTCGTTAATGTGGCTAAGTGTCATCTGAAGTCCTGGGTGACAGCTCGCTTTGCTTTATATTGTGGCATTCCCATATAAGATTTATTGTGTCTGAAGGAAAACACAGCTACATCTGTAGGAAAGGGAAGAATAGTCATGGGAAAAGGGGAGTTGCTGGAGTTCTGGCTGTGAGGGGGACTGGGGAACTTGACATTTAGGTTCCTGCACAAGATGTAATTTCCAGCTGAACAGCTCAGGCACTTACACAGCTTCACTTTGGCCCCAGCTGTGCGCTAAGTGCAGCCGACATCTCTCTTAAGAGCCACTCACAGCAACCTGACTTGATGTGACTGTTTTGTTTTCAGTAAAAGGAAGGGGGAAAGTTGCTTTAGCAAAGTAGCTGATAGCCAACATGAACTGGATTGGAGCGTTTCGTCCAGGCCACTCAGAAGGGAACCAAAGTTACTGGGAAAATGGCAGATGAATCTGACAGCTTGCAAATAAAGTTTTCCTGGAAACGTTGCACACTGAGTTGATGGCTGTGTAGCTTCTGGTACTGAATTATTGGTACAATCCCAGTCCTTTCCAACGAATCGCATTTTCCTCACTTCAGGATTAATCAACATGTCATTTAGATGTACTCTCAGACAATAAGCACTATGATATGGATGTCAAACTATTTTAGGTCAGGCAGTTTTCCATTTTTAGCTTATATATTCTGTTTGAGAACTAATGCCTCAGATTCAGAAAAGGCAAATGTCACAAAATCCAAGCAAAATCCTGATTCCATGAAGGATCAGTCGAAGTTGTGCCGTTGACCATGATAGGGCCAGGATGGGTCTGCTTTAATTAAAGCTTCTTCCTGCTCAAATTAGGGTTCTATCCTCAGTGGCTGAGACAGTTACTCAAATTCCTGCTTTTAAAATGGTTCACAGCACTATGACATTGCCTAGCACACAGTTTTTTGCTGTGAATCCTTAATATCTTTATGTATCATTCTGAGATAACTAAGACTGAAATTTGGTGGTGTACTTATATATATGTACATATATGTACACACACACAAACACATACACAGAGCTCCTCCTTCATTAACATTAAACAGTAATACATGGTGAAATTTCTCATGCAAAGCAGTCTCCAAAACTGAGACAGTAAAAAAATCTAGCTTACATTTAAAATGGAGACATCCTTTCATCATAGTTCAACCTGGACACATGTAGATGCCTGTCCACCTTCAGAGCTCAGAATTCAACATGGCCCATCAGTGTCACATTGTGCAAACATTTTCCTGCAGAAACTCACAGAGGACAGAATTCAAACCCTCCCTGTCCACAGTGAGTCCCTGCCATCCAAAACAGAAGAGAAACGCTGGGTATGCCTGTGGCAGGGAGAGCCAACTGGAGCCCCACAGAATTTGGATGCAGCTCCCAAAGCAGTTTTCCTTGGCCAGAAGGAGCTGGCTGGCTCCAAGGCCAACCATGTGGTGCTGCTCTTTGTGCTTGGGGCAGGGTACACAGGGAGTTGTGTCTGCCTGATCTTCCTGGGCTCAGCTAACCTGCCCCAGCCAGTATAAAAATGGCTGTCCAAATCCTAGGCAAGTTGTCTAGCCTTGTCTCCATGCTTTTCTGCAAGCAGAGGAAAACTTATTTCACTCATGGTCTGAGCTGGCCAGAGCCCTGAGCTCAAGCTAATATCCTGCCTCTCAGCAGGCCACAGTAATTTGGGCATGTAGCACATTAGCTGCAGCTCCATGGCTTCTGGTTCTCTTGGCCAGCAGCCAGAGTAAGCTCGTATCTGCCTACAAAAGCCCATGTAGACATTGCTTATGAGCCTGGTAGTCAGAAGACCTGTGACAGGAGTGGAAAAATACTGCTCCTGCACAGTGGGAAGGGAGCTTGCGCTTTACAATCTCTCAGTGTCTTTTCCAAGTACTGGGGACCTTCATGTCTGAGCACGGTTGCCCAGTCTGACCAGTCAGGCCTAAAACTCAGTGAGTCCTGCCTTTGCCAGTGTGTGCTGAACATTCAAATGCCCACACAGCAGTTCATGAAATACCTGCCTAGTTGAGATTCGATCACTCTCAAAAGCCTGCCTAATTTCTTGCATTAAGTCTCCTAATCTCCAGGCTATCATTCCTTTTTAAACTGCCCCATTGATTTAGTAGTCTCTTTAAAAGGAGCATTAAAATTATTCCCCCTCTGCAGCACTGCTCTGGTTCATTAATTACTTCACATTACCAACATAAAACTTGTAAAGCAAAAGAAAATTGCAGCTCTTACTTGCCACTGCTCTCCCAGTTTCTGATCCCAGGTATGGGCACTGGCTGCATTGGGCAGTTCCAGCCCCTGCCCTCAATGCTGACTGCACAGACACACTTGGAGCCTTTCACTGCTCCAAAAATCCTGGCAGCACCTCTTCGTAGATCAGGGTTCTCTGCACTTCACTCATATGAAAGCTGAACAATCTGAGTGAGAATCAGCTTTTGGGCTCATTTGAGATTCTTCTTACACATTTTCTTTCCTCTTTTTCTCAGAGAGGAAGAAACCACATGGCCCTCTGGTTTCTCTCCTCAGCCCTGCAGAATCACTCTCCTGTGTATACACAAGTAAAAAGATGTATTTTCTTTTAGAAATCTGCAGCTAATACAGATTCAGCAATGGCTTTCCTTATCTGTCAAGCATAATAAGCTGGGCAGGAGATAACAAACATCAGAATTGCATCCCCACTGACTGTACCTAACTGTCCACAGGGGAGCAGGGTGACAACTCGCCCAAGTGACATTTCTGCCAGGTGACACTTCTCCCATGTGACATCTCTGCCAGGTGACACCTGTCCCAGCTGGCACGCTCCAAGTCTGGCTCCAAGGAGTCCGTGTGCCTCGTGGGGAGCAGCAGTGCAGGCAGCACCTGAGCCTTGACCCTGCAGAGAACACAAATGATGTGGGGTATTGCAGACTGCAGTGCCCAGCCTGGCTGCAGGAGCTGAGCCTCTGTTCCACATCCAGCCCGTGCACGGGGAATTGTCCCCTCCAGCTGCTGCAGGGAGCCTCAGCAGCAGCAACAGCTGCAGGCTGTGCTCCAGGGCTCACCCCTGCCTCCCACTTCAGTGCTTCATGGTCTACAGCTCCCTCCCTTCTACACCTCACTCTCCAACCCCGGGAGCCTGCAGAATAAAGTTCTGTGAACTGACTATTCCTCAGCAGAAAGGGAACAGCAGAGCGATCATCTTCCCAGTGAGTCAGTGCTTGCTGGAGGATGCATGACTCACTAGTCCCCACACGGGCTGCCTCCCTCCTCCCCCATCACTGTGCCTCACCTCCAGCCTCTCCTGTTCCAATCCCACCTTTACAAAAATAATCTTTATTCATTAGTCCTTCCTGCCCTTACCTTCTTTGCTATGAGAAGCCTGGAGACAGGAAAAACTTAGGAGTGCTCCTTAGAAAAAGGTGCTACTCGTTTTCAGCACTCAGGTTGAGGTTTGGTAGCTCCTCTGGACATGCACACACAGCTGTGCAGCCACAAACCTGGCTGCAAAGGGAGTTTCCAGGGAACCCATTAGAAACAGCAATTCCCTGCTCCAATACATTGTTCTGGGATGCAGGAAAGATCCCAGTGTTCTTCAGCTTCCCCTCCAGTCTGTTGTTATGATTTCTCAGGGGTATTGCTGTTAAGAACCCGCTCCACTAAGAAGTTATGAACCTGGATTAAGGAGAAGCAGTAACTGCTGATTGAACCAAGAGGAGAATCAATGAGGCAGTGTTAGAAATCAAGGAACAGAGTGCTTTTCCCCCATCAGTTCCAGTGCAATGCTGTTCACTTCTTGCTTCCTGACTTTTACAGAGGCCTAGTTATTCTCATCATATCCCACTGAGCTAATTTTCCTCCCAGAAACAAAGTCCTGGCTGCTCAGGATCACAGCAGGAAGGAGTCAGGATTTTATACCATGGAAAGGACATTGGCTGTAATGCAGAAATGAGGATGGGAGAAGCTAGTGACCTTTAAAAAGGGAAGAAAATGGAAGGTTCTCTTACCTTTTGGGACCTGCAGAAAATAAAAGCGTGGAACTTCTGCACATACAAGCTCGTGGAGTAGTGCTGGGTGCCAGATTTGCAGCACAAACATGCCAAGCATGGACTCCAACCCAAGCAGGGCTGCAGTAGCAGCAATGAAATCTTTTGCAGCAAATATTGTGTACATCTGCTGGGTGGAGTGGGAAAAAGAGCCTTTACCCCTTTGTGGTAAGGTCCTTAATGGGTGTGCTGAGCTGCAGAAAGGTCCAGGGAGAGTTCATGCTCCTGCTCCTGCCTCCAGGTGTGACTGCCATGCAGACAGTGATGAAGGTGATAATTTGCTCAGCTATGAAGGTGATCTCTCCACAGGGAGGGACTTGCCCTGCCTCAGCCCACGCTGTGTTTTCCTAGGAAAAAAGGCAGCTCAGCATCCTGTACTCTTTGGAACATAATATCTTCTGCTGATAATAATCACACGTTGTCATCATGAAGGGCAAAACTTCATTAGGCAGCCAGGCCTGGTTTCTTTAGAAAATAATCAGAAAATAGCTAAAACCCAAAAGTCCCAAGACATCTGTGTGACTTTGCAGTGAGATTTTGTGAGAGCCTGAGCTGGATGGCTCTTGCCAGTTTCAGCTCCTACCACAACATCTGACAAGGCAGACCCTGCTGGTGGGGGACTCATAAGAGGACAAAAGCCACAAAATCAACTCTTCCAAACCCAAAACTGTGCAGTGGTTGCAAAGGGAGGGAATGGGGTGGATAGAGTGATTCAGAGAAAATTCCTCAGCTTTTTGAAACCTTCCCTGCCCAATGGAAATGCCAAAAGAGAAGCAATTCTGCTTGCTTCTGTCTTGCAGTGAAATCTTTTGCCCGGAGCAGATCGGGATTAGCTCGTTACAGGGCAGCACGGATGACACATCCTGGCCACAGCCTGAGTGAGCAGAGCTGCTCTCCTCGGGGCAATCCCTGCCTCTCCCTCAATCTTGTACAGCTCCACACACACAGAATAAGGCTCGGTATAAATAACAGCTCTGTCTCCCCTCCTGCTCTCAAATGCAAGCAATTTTAATCAGAAGCCTTTCTTACAGGGAAGAGCAGAAAGCCAGTGTTTTGAAGCCACTTTCTTCTCACTTGTTAACATTAAGCCCAGCCTTCTGCTCATAAATAATGCATATAGCTCTTTTTCCTCAATTACACAGTAGTGTCAGATTCCACACTCTGCCTTCCCAGAGTTACTTTCTGTCTCTTCTGGAGACAGCAAGGCCCACTTGGATGTCTGCAAGAGCCACAGACTCATTAGACTTGACGAGGATCCTTTCCATCCACCAGTAAAAAGATCCACAACACCTTTGTCCTGGAGTTTCGGTAATTATCCCTTGCTGGACTGAAGTGCTGGGGAGAGTGTTTACAGTAAACAGGTTTTGCCTTCTCCCAGCATTCATGGTGCAGAGTCTAAGTGCACTCCAGGATGCCAAGATGAGCTGGGCAAGAGGGTCACTGCACAGCTCATGGGCTGGAGTGCACAGAGAGGAGAGAGGAATTAATGCTCCTGTGGGCCGAGCAGGGAGGCAGAAAAATCATGGGGAATTCAGTTTGTCAGGTGTGTCAAAAATGTGAAAACAAAAGAAAACAACCCCTCTTCTTCCCCTGCCCACCATCTTTTTTGATTAATTTAAACTTGCTGAGATGAGAAGCCAAGATTTCTGCTTTGCTATCAACAGCTTGCTCTCTATAGATACTGACTCATTACTGAGAGGCTGCCTGTCTTTAAGCCTTAAACTAGGCAGCCAGAAAATGTTACACTGAAGTATTGCATGTTATAGATTGACAACATTTAAAACCTAGATGGCCAAGCTACTGATATAATTTCCATACTCATTAACCATGACATCTCCAGTTCTCCCCCACAGCATTCTGTCAGATTTAGCCAGACCCAAAACCTGTCTTAGCTGCCAGAAATCATTTCTTTACTCCTCCATGGATTGGCATCGCCTGAATGTGCTCTTCCCCCTCGGAGCAGAAGTTTACAGAAATCCCTTTCCCGTTTCCCAGCTGTGCATCCTGCCTGCCCTGCGCTCACACACGCTCTGTGAGCTGTCCGCAGCCATGCCCTGTCTCTGGCGAGCTGCCTGCTCACAAGCTGCTCCAACAATTGCCCTTGAGCACGAGCCAGTGCCAGTCCCCTCTCAGGAGTTCATGCTCCGTGCGAGCTCGAACGCGATCCTGCTGGATGGCTTCACCCGCACGCTGACATCGACCTCTTAGGGACCCCAGGTTTGCTGAGGGCAACGAGCTCCTGAGGATTTTCCAGGCTAATATTTGCCAGGTTGTATTGTCATAGCCGTCTCACAGACCGGCAGTCTGTCAATAGCGGGGTCGGGCTAACAAATGCTGTGTGACACAGGAGCGCGGAGCTCTCCGAGTTCTTGGTATGAAAGATTGTTTCACACATGATGTGACACTGGAGAGCAAGCAGAGCCGCAGGGACACAAGGTGGGTGCTGGGCTGGGCCAGGAAACCTTATGTGGGCATTTTGAAAGGGAAGAAGTTTAACTGGTGGGCGTTAAAAGGGTGAGAGGCCGCGTTTCCAAATAACTTCTCTTACAAGGAGAGTAACTTTAGCCAGTAACAAATCCTGCCTGTGAGCGGGAAGAGCTTCCCAGGCTGCTGCTGCACAGGGCAAATGCCAGAGTGTCCAAGGGCAGGTCAGCCTCAGTGCTTCACAGCTGAAGTACCATTTGTGAAAAAATTCCATAAAGACTGAGAAAGAAAAGAGAGGAAGAAAAACACCTCTGTGCTACCAGGCTGGGGCATTCACCTGCAAAAGGACACAACTAAACCTGGCCCTGGCAGCACAAGCATTTGATTAATGCCACCAAATGCCACAGCATCAACGGGAAAAACATGTTGTCACCCACCTTATATCTGTGGGGAGGACAAATCACGTCAGCCCAGAGCACAGAGCTCACACGTGCCCCGGTGAAGCCAGGGCTGTGCTGCCTCACAAGGCATGTTCTGCCCCAGGGGAGCACAGTGCTCCTGGCACCTCTCACGTACCACTGATAACTGTGCCTGTCCCCCCACCAGCTCATCCCAGGTCAAATTACTTTTGCCAGTGTCGATGTGCTCTGCTCGTGTCCAGCAGGAAACAGGGGAAAGATGCTTTCCTCTCCATTCTAAAGCTGGAAGAATGAAAATACATGTTCAGCTTAAAATCTCGCTTAAAATATGGAACTGGTCCAGATGCTTCAGATTGGAGCAGCTCAAAGGAACAAAGAGAAGTCTTTCCAACAGATTCGGACCCCAGTCAGGAACAATGGGGCTCAGATTTAAAACACAACCCAGAACTGAGTTCTTGCAGTTCCTGGAAAATATGAGTGCTGGACTGATGCATTTTTTCATTCATTATTATTATCTCCCATAGACATTCATCCTGATCTTAACATCCTTATTGTCCACATAGAGCAAGTTTCCTCTCAAACTGAAATGAATGTTCCAGTAAATTTCCTTAGACAAAACCATAGAAATTTAACAAAAAAAAGAGACCCCTTTATAACTTTTTAAAAACCATACACTGCATGTTGTGATTCAAAGTGCTCTTTGTTTCACTAAGTATAAATACTGAATTTTACAAAGGAAAAAAAGCAAAAGTGAGAGGAACAAAACTCTTGTGTCATACATGAGTTAGGTAACAATTGCAGTGTTAGTTCCAGACTGATTACACCAAGAGGCAAATACTAGGTAAAGTCAGGGTTGTTATTTTGCCTCAAGGACAACAGATCTTTGTCCTGAACCCTGCAGTCAATACCTATAAATATTCTGAGAGCTGTCATAAAGTTTTGAAAAACCTCTTTATCAGGGACACAAATATAAGACCTTCTGCTTTAGAATTATAGCAGAGTTCAGTTAGAAGCTACAATTCACTCCTTACAAGTGTGAGAGTCATTTTGCATGCAATTCAGCTGATGTAAAAGATCTTTTTGTCTGCATCAGTCTTAAATCCTTTTAGCTGAACTCATTAGCAATGGGGATGGGGAGGACTGGTGTTATCTTAAAGCCCTCTGCAAAGGAAGTTAGACCTTCTCTCAGAAAGGGAGCAGTGGCCACAGAGGTGTCAGGGCAAGGGCACTGGACACCTCAGAGCCCTCCCTGCCTCATCTTCCAACCAGCCTCAATAAATCAGCCCTCCTGCAAAAATGCTGTGTGACCTCTGGCGAGAGAAGCAGTATAAAGCCACATGAACATTTCCTTTTATTATCGGTAAATACTCTTGAATTGGTTGGAATTGTTCCTGCCACTGATATCACTGATCTCTGAAGAGATAAACATGAGCTGATTGATGACTTGTCTGCAAGATCTATTTCAACCACCCCCAGGCAGGATATTTTCCATGCGGGTAATAATAAATCTTACTATTGAATGTCATCAAATGAAAGAAAATTACTGTAAAAATAGGCACAGTTATGTATTTCTTATTATATAATATTAAGGAAGATTTTTCAAAGATTTGAGGAGCTTTCATTTACATGCCTGATTTTTTGGAATGTATTCATTTTGCCTACGTTTAATGTATATATTTTTTACAGTCAGCCAATGTAAAGAGACTCTCTCCTCAAAATAGCCTGTTGTGTAGTCAGGTCTGGAAGGGTGAGATTCTCATCATGGCTGAGACTGAATAAGAACAATGATGTCCTTTCTCAACAGATACCAGGGCTGCCTTTTCTTACCACTTTTTATGTAGTATTTTCAGGTATCACTCACACTATTTTGTTCATTTTATTTGCTAAGGAAGCAAATGGCATCCTTTCTGTGAGTTAATAGAAAAGGTTTGAGGGGAGAACTGTCACTCACTCTTATTGCTCCAAATTCTTTTCTAAAAATGATTGTAGAGTTCCAGTGAAAAGTTCTCCCTTCATTATGAGGGCAGCATTGAAAACGCTCCTGCCACATTATTTGTGCCAAGAAATAAAGATCTAAGCAATTTTCTAGGACCTGTTACACACAATAAAGCCAGTGCTTTGTACCAGGGTGACTTTGCTGCTGAGGAAGGAAAATGTGCAAATTCAAACCTCACATTCAAGATGTAGGCATAAGAAAAAGAGCTGTGAAAACAAGATTACAGGTGATCTACTTACCAAATGTTGCATTCCACCATCATATTATCTGCACAGTATCAAAAAAACCCTTTGACCTCAATGGCAATAATCCAGACAGAGAAAATGTGAAGATATGAGAAAGGGGCTGGAGACATGAATTAGTCTGATGCAACATTTTCCTGCTCTCTCTGTCCTCAGTCTATGGAGGCATGGAAAATTTGGGCTACAGAGCCTGGGGACAAAAGTGACAGTGAAAGAAGCAACCTGAGAGAGAAGCAACAGCTTGGTAGACTTGTCCTATGTGATCTCTCCTCCATGCAAAATCGACTGCTCCATTCTGGGAGCAATTTGTGCAGAGCAAAGATGGTGAGGAGGAAAAGAGAAGGGGAATTAAGAGAGATGGGAGAGCTGTGCAGCTTGAAGGGAATGTATCAGCTCCTTAGGGATCAGAGAAGCTGTTGGCCAGCAGGATAAGTGGATGGCTCTGTAAAGACTGGCTAAAGCCAGGCAGGAGTTCAAAGGTAGTGGAAGGAGAGTCTGGTACTGCCAAAATCCACCACAACCATGGATCTCATGAATGGAACAGCAACACATTGCACAGTCATTAATCTGAGAGTGTAGTGTAGGGCCCAATTAACAAAACCAGAGACCCTTGGAAGGGTGATGAGGAGCATCCTGGTCTAGATATTCCTATTCTAGACAAGAAAAGCAATGGAAAACTTTGGACCTGCCCAATTAAGAATCTGTCATGGCTCTGAGTGTCCAGGCAAACCCAGCAGCATTTCTCCCTCATCAGCCCTGACTAAAGCAAGCTGTGAAGTGATCTTTGCTTTGAGCTCAGGGCTGAGAGACAGAAGCACTTCTGAGAAGCCTTCAGAATGTGATCTATAAAAAGGAAAGAAATAAAAGACTTTGGTTTATTAGTTTGTTACTCTCCCATCCCAACAATTACAGGACAGGCACTGTGTTTATGATGGATTCATTTAGAGAACATTTTCTCCCTGCTCACATAACTGTGCTTCAGACTGAAGCCAAAGCTGTATGGGGAGGGGGGGATAAAAGGTGCAGACGTTTTTCAGGAACATATACAACCCAGTACTTCAAAAGTGCACACAAGGAGATGAGCCAGCAATGAGGAGCTGGCTTGACCTGCAGGACAGTACATCCAATTTTTCATTGTACCACAAAGTACTCCTGCAGCTTTGACAAGCCCCCCCATTGCATGGTACAACTGTGAGAAGAGGACAGGAAATTCATAAAGATTCACACAATCTGCCATTTACTCTTCCAACAAGCAGTTTCTGTGTTCTTGGAAAGGTTTATTTTAAACTCAGCCTGAATAAAATTGTTCCCTGACCATCTCTGAGAAGCTCTCCAGCATCTCTGACAAACACCAAGTTTCTAGGTACCACTGTTGCCATTTCACCTGCAGTTCAGAGCACATCGACCTCATCTCTAATGCACATGTACAGTCAAAATCACTGTGCCCACAGGGACTAATTTATTTTTCCATCACCTGTAGCTCCCTTCGGTTTATGCAGGAAGAAGCTGGCAGCCTCTAACAAGGAGTGTTATGAATAGCGTGGTAACGCCTTTCTTCATCCCTGTTAAATTTCTCATTTCATCTTGTGAAGTCAAATCCTGGTTTCTGCAAAGTCCCTAAAACAACCTACATTGATTATAATTGGCTCTGCAGTTGGACTGCATGTACTTTATCTCCAATTTTGCAGATTCATTGCCTTCTACTGCTGTCTCCTTACATTTAGATAGTTATCCCACTGCCCTAGAGGTTGTTCTGGCAGCTGGAGGTTGTGACAGTCCTGACACAATACACAGGAGACATCCTTTCACTAGAAAAGTTACCTTTCAGTCCTGTCTGACTAAGAATTAGGCTTTTGCCTTGTCCCTGTATATGTATCACCCCCTCTCCCCTATCAGAAGCTGAGAACTCAGTCAACTGCCAAACTGCATGGAAAAATGCTGGTGCACAGAAAAGAATCCAGTACTGAATGGTGGTTTGTGATTTGCATTCTTTGTTACAGAAGCCAGTAAAAACAAGACAAGGTATCAACTTATTACTTCAGTCAATTAGCATACAATTTGAAAGCACAGTAAGTCTGAATCCATGTCTGAATCCTTATGTTGCTGAGGCATAAGGTATAATACAAAAGGATAAGATCCAAAGAAAAATGAAGCTTCACATCAACAGGCAAAGTTAACCCCACGAAGATGGATCAAGTCATGGCTGCTGAGGATTTCAGCATTCGGGCACCTTTGTGAGCCCTACGACAAATCTGATCTGTTTTCTCCAGGTAAAATCAAAGCCAAGCAAGCTTCACTGGCATGAACATTTCTCACATTTCTGCTGCTTGTTTGTAATGACCAATGCCCGTGGCTCACTGGCTCAGGACAGGTGCTGCTGCCCAGCCCTGGACCCTTGGCACTATCCTGTCCATGAGAACCAGGGTCACTCCACAGATGGAGCAATCCCATTGTGGACCAGGACACTCTTCACATATTCACTGTGCTCTGCTGAAACCCCAACTCTCCAGAGTTTCACGGGTTCGTTCCCGTGTATTTTATCCCCTTGGTCACAAATGTATCACAACAGTGCTTCACACAGGCCTCCAGCCGCTAATGCATCCCCTCCCGGGGGTATCTGAGTGCTGCTGGTACAAACCCTCTGATAAGCAGCACATCCAGCGCTATCAGCAGCGCGTTATGAAAGGAATGTCGAGGCAAAGCGCTGCCGAGTCACAAGACAAAAACCACCCCGGTGTTTACAGCAGGGTAGGAAATACCACATTAAAATAAAAGCATGACAAGGGAAGAGCCACACGTTGGGGTGGAAAGAAATCCAAACCACCCCTAAGCTCCTGGCTCCTTTGTCATCGAGTCAGTGCATTACAGGGAAGATTTGTTTGGAGTGAAAGGCTTTTTGTGAAGCTTTATCTTGGCCTCTAGCAGACAGAACTGACAACCCTGAAGTGGCAAAAACCACTTGCCAAGTGCCACATTCAGCGAACAAAGGAACCCAACACCATGCATGGAACAGCAAACTATCAGCTCCCAGGGGGAAGTGTCATTTTCACATCCAGTTTGCTACACCAGAGTGGGAGAGAAGCTCCAACTGTTTTGAATTCATGTGTCAAGTCAATCACAGGAACAGATAATATTGGAGTTATATAAAATTTCGGAAGGAACCCCCACCCACCACCTGTAACACTCACTCGCCACTGTCAGAACAGTTCTGTAACTGAAGACAGCACCAAAGAGAAGTTGTCCTTACGGCTTTCTGCACAGCAGATGATGGGATCATTACAATTTATTCTGCATATGAACTGAGAAAGAGAATAAGTGTTTATTTTTATTCCCACCAGAACAGTATCTAAAAGTTTCCACTGGACTCTAAATGCTACTTGCTTGATTTTAGTTTAAAAGTTTTGTGCATCTTAAGACAAAAACAGGAAGGAAGGAAGGAAGGAAGGAAGGAAGGAAGGAAGGAAGGAAGGAAGGAAGGAAAGGAAGGAAGGAAGGAAGGAAGGAAGGAAGGAAGGAAGGAAGGAAGGAAGGAAGGAAGGAAGGAAGGAAGGAAGGAAGGAAGGAAGGAAAGGAAGGAAGGAAGGAAGGAAGGAAGGAAGGAAGGAAGGAAGGAAAGGAGGAAGGAAGGATAGGAAGGAAGGAAGGAAGGAAGGAAGAAGAAGGAAGGAAGAGAAGGAAGGAAGGAGGAAGGAAGGAAGGAAGGAAGGAAGGAAGGAAGGAAGGAAGGAAGGAAGGAAGGAAGGAAGGAAGAAGGAAGGAAGGAAGGAAGGAAGGAAGGAAGGAAGGAAGGAAGGAAGGAAGGAAGGAAGGAAGGAAGGAAGGAAGGAAGGAAGGAAGGAAGGAAGGAAGGAAGGAAGGAAGGAAGGAAGGCTGCCCAACAGGTGACTTCAGCATTTTTTGATGCAAGGCTTTGCTGTCCCCCCAAGGGAAACCAAACCACCAAACCAGATCTGGTTTTGTTTCCTCCTTGTACTTTAACCAAGACCCTCCAAATGGAGGGATTTCTGTTCACCTGCAGAGGCAGTGTTGGTATCAGAGCTGGGAAGTGAGGAGACAAAAGCCATGTCCAGAGGAGAGTGGCTCCAGGAGCTCCACACCAGAGCTGCGTATGGTCTCAGACATTCTGCTGGGCACTGCAATGCAATGAGCTAATTCCTGCCCACAACTAATCCAGCCAAACTGCATTAACAAGAGCTTGAACATGCACTGAGGAACTGAGCCTCTCCAACTTTTCTCCCAGAGAGGATTAGGAGCTTGCATAGGGTAATTTCTGAGCCCAGGCAGAAGAGTTTTGTGTGAGTAGTGTCTAAAAGCCTTCTTGATGCCATGTGCAGAATCTCAGGCTCCCTGATGCTGCAAGTCTTACCCCTCAACCTTCTGTAGAGCCTCCCCCCCTCCTTTGTGCACACTCAGTGCTAAACCCATGAACTCGAGTTTTACCCTCTGCTGTGTGACAGGACACCAAGGAAGGATCACACCTGCCCTGATTTCCCCATCCACCATTTCCCAAATTAAAGCTACGCCAGCCCTGTCCTCTTTCACAAGCACAGAGTGAGAGCAAAGGGAGAAAACCACAAGGGGAACAGATGCTGCAGTTTGAAGAACAAGAGAGAGAGAGAAAAAGATATCATTGCTCTCTGAAAGCATCCAGAAATGTTCCTATTCAATTCATTCAGGCCTACACAAGATCAGGGAGAGCACAGGACTACTGTGAGGAAAATCTAGGTCACATATGATCACAGCAGCACAGCTGCCATCATCTCAATGGCCATGTGAAGTGAGTGAGGACTGCAGCAAGGACCTCTGCTGAAGAGGGATTTTTTTTTTTTCAGTCCTGTTTTACAATTTCCCCTCATTAAGGTGTATTTTCCGGCAGGGCTGTGAGTACATTGGGTCTTCAATTGGGGTGAAGGATTTAGCTATAAATCCCAAAAATGATTCAGTCAGTGGAATTTCTGTAGGATCATTTAAACAGTTTATAGGCTGCCAGGCAGGATTTTAACCTTCTAACAGTGACAGGAACAGTGTTACTTTCCTGTTCTTTTGAATGCCAACACATTTCTTAGTTCTCTTTGTTTCATATCTGTTGTGGATACACATTGCTGCCATTTTCATTAAGGAAACAGGAATCTTATGCTGTTTTAATACACCTGTGAAAACTTCTTGAAATCCTCTCATTCAGTGCTCTCTTTTTGTTAAATACACAGGTCAAACCCTGTGGTCCCTTTTCCCCTTCAAACAGAAAAGTTAAAATAAATGCATGCACACCAAAAAAAAAAAAAAAAAAAAAAAAAAGAGTAAGAACTAGGGCAGCACAACCCCAAACCATTATCTTTTTTCTTTATATTTAAACAGACCCTCCAGCACCTTCTTCTCTCCCTTTTTCTACACCTGAATAAAGCCAGGCAGGATCTAAAGCCCAAATACTGAACACTCCTGCAATTCAGGAGATTAGAGGGAAAGGACAAATGTTCCTGGGTGCCATGAAGTTAAGCCAAGCATCTTAGAGCAGCATTCATTAAGGAGCTGTGCCAAAAGTCCTGGCGCAGGCAGCTGGAGCAGGAGCAGCTGCGGCTGGGGAGCAGAGGAAGTGCTGCACGGCACAAGGCAGGAAAATCATGCACACAGGGAGCCTTTGGTGGAAGTGAGGATGTTACAGATTCAGCATTAATAAGGACTTGTTCCCCAAAACAAGCAGCCCAGACAGCAGAACAACAGGAAGTCAAATCACCTAAGTGCAAAGGACTGACTCACACGTATTGTGAGATCTGGCCATTTGTCTCCCGAGGTTTTCCAAGCCCTGTGATGCTGCAGCCTTTTCCAAGCCCTGGGAGGAGCCCAACTGCTTCCAGCCTCAGGGAAAAGCAGTGACACTCGGGGCTAAGGGCAAGGACTCCTTTGAATCATGGCTGCTAATTATGTAACTCAGTATGTGTGGAGAAGACAGATATTTTAATGCATGGCAGTTCAAGAGCAAAGGCTCATCTCAGTATGTTAGGTAATATGTTCTTTACCAGGGACTAGAAGTAATATCTTTGCTATAATATTAAAAAAATTTGACATGAAATCAATCCTGGCTGGAGATCCTGGGTGGTAACTGACCCTGGCAACACAGCCCTTCTGCCCTGGGTCAGTCAGTCCTTGAGGAAATTCAGGAGGGATTCCAGGGGTTCTTCAGATCCATCGGTCTCCCTGAGATTTGGGGGGACTGGATGAATCCTTAACCTGTTCCTGGCTGCCAGACTCAGGTGGTAGTTGAGGAGCCTGTGTTAGCTGGTTTGAATTCAAAATTCTAATCAGGTGAACCAAGTAACTTTCAATCAAATTAGGAGAACAGTAGGGTTTGTTCTTAATCCACAACCATTTAATCTTCCAACTCATTAGTTGTGCATAGGCTCTATGAATATGTATATCTGGAAGGAAAAAAAAATCTTTGACCTTGATGGGAATGATAACACACATCTCAAGTAGGTGTGAGCTCACCTTCCATCACACTCACTTTATTATGTAGATTCAACAATTCCTATTGCTCTGAATCAGGGTACTGAGAGTTACAGACAATCCCGCAGCCAATTAGGGTTCTGATGAACCTGGAATGATTAGCACAGTATTTACAGCCAAGCTGCCTCCTACCAATTTGCATGCAAATAAAAATATATCTGTTTTAACAGGCGGTTCTAGGCAATATAACCAGGCTCCAAGAACTGGGGTGAGGAAGAGAGGAAGTACATTCAAAGACAAAAGCTTCAGAGCAGGATTTGGTTTAACATCTTGAATGTACTGTTTCAATACATCAGTGCCACTCCTGCAGTCCCTAATGAAAAACTATTCATACAATTTATTTTTAAAAATAATTTAAATCCACATACAAAAATACTTAGCTACACTATTTCCAGAATTAATATCTCAGCTATCAGGAACATTTCCTCAGTTTAAGAAATTATTCTACACTGCTAAGAAAAATAAACTCATGGGCAAGTTCTCTGAGTTTCATTTGATTTCCTGGTTTATACTTTATTTCTCCTTTTACTGATTGGGGGAGCTTCCTTTGACTGCAACAGAAGTAGGATTGTAAAACTCTGTCTTCCTTAGGTCTGTTTTTCTTCTCTTGCATTCCATTACAAAAGCTCCAAAAACTGATCGTGACACTTGTCCACACTTCTTGCAATGGGAGTGGCAGAACTTGTACTGAAGTCAGTGGGAATTAGGCACAAGCACCCAATGCATTTTGGGCACTACACCTGGAAAATATTTCAATATAAAGCATTTGTGAAGCACAGACACTGGCTTGGGCTAAAGATGGCCCTAGGGATCAGGGGCTAAGACAGAATCTAATTCAAGTATCTAAGTAGGACTCTTTTGTAGCTCTTGCTGGAAGTCTCCCTCTGGAAGCTGTAACAAAGCTGGGGAGGGATCCAAGAAAAGTCATCTCCTTTTTCTTGCTTGGGTTTTCATTGTAGAGAAAACCAAGCTGTCCCATCAGAGCAGTCCAGAGGCAGGAAATGGGACCAAGTAAAGAACACAGCAAGGGAAGGGGCCTTAAACATCAGCCAGACAAGAAAGAACCCAAGCAGGACCACGGCAGGAGACTGCAACCTCCTGTGACCTGCAACAGCTGTAAAAGGATGAGAAGCAAAATGTGGATATCTGCTGTGTGAATACCCCAGGCAAAATTCTGCTAAAATGGGGACTGCAAGGCAAAGAAGCCACTGCAGACTGACTGGCAGAATTAAATGAAGGGCTACATTTACTCTTGTGTTCTTCTCCTGTTCAACCATTCTGTTTCTATCTGTTTGCTGCCTCCATTGTTGTTTATTTTTAAAGTCCCCATGGACCAGAAATTCCACACTTGTGACAGAGCCCCTGCAGAAGTAACTTCTTCCCTCAGCAACAAAGGAAACGCCAGCAGAGAAGAGGCTCCCGCTGCAGAAGCAGCGCTGCCCTTATGTGAACCAGCATCTACACGTGCAAAGCCTTCCCTCCAAGTGGGGAAGACCTTTTAACTTGACTCTGCCCATATCAAGGGGATTAAGGGTACCATTTAACTCAGCCCAGCTTCTCAGCTAACAGTATCCTTGCACGCACCTCCACTGCTCTTTGGCAGCTCCGCGCAAGTTCGCTTGAGCCAGCTCTTAAGGCTTTTATCTTTAAAGCCAATGGAGATAAAAAGTTCAGGAGGCCACGGAGATGCAACCTAAAGCTGCCCCTCTAAAGTGGCAGGCTGCAGATGAGTGAGGGAGCAGCAATAGCCGGTGCCTCGGTGCTTTCACCGAGGGATCCCAGCCAGAGCTGGCCCTGCCACGTCTGCGGCAGGATTTGCCCGCCCAGCAGCATCCCAAAACCCCCAGCTTCTGAGGAGAATCTGCTCACAAACATCATCTGTTTCCAAAGGATGGCTTGTGCTGGGGTGAAATGAAACAAGTCCAGTTGTTGCGTTTCTTTTTCCCTGTGGAGCAGGTTCAGGCCAAAGAAATTTAACCGCTACTCAGCTGTTTTCTGCTGACATCGCTTGCATTCCTCCCTCTTCTCAAATAACATTTGGAACTCTCTGCCAGATAGTGCAACTTGATATATGCCCTGATGATAGAGGGTGGAGGGGAGGAAAGTACATTGGCTAATATTTTTCCATTACAAATCTAAACGACCCAATCTACAGTTTAATCTGCAATAAAAACAGCAATTTCTGAAAGCTGGGTCACTGACTTGAGGCCAGCACTCGTACCTGAAACCTTTATCCGCAGATCACTTTTAAGAGGTTGTGATGAAAATACTATCAGTGCTGTTTCCAAGCTACAGCTTTTGAAGCCACCCAATGGATTCTGAGCCCAGACTCCTGGATCTGGAGACAAGATGTGACTCTGCTCGGAGTGGTCATGGTGCCAAGAGCCTCAGTCAACCCCGATGAGATTTTTCCTTCCCAGGTACCTCAGGGATCCTTCACTATTGAAAAGGATGGTTTGCCTTTCATGAACTCCAGTCTCGGTGGCTGCCACCAACGGAGGAAAAAGCCAGCATTTACCACACAAGGGTTTTCCTATACTAATGGCAGGAAATACCACAAATACCAGGATGAAATAAAAATCCACAGCCCCTCCAAATGCCACATGAATTAGCAAGGTAAGGGCTTAGAATTTCTGGTATTTAGATGTCAATGGTCCTCTATGTGTTTAGAAATTCGGAGGGTTTATTACCGCCTTTTATCCACAAATATAAATTTGGCTATTTTTGACTCCTGATCACAACAGCAGTGCTCTCAGTACTAATACATTTCAAAAATACGCAATGGGAATGATATGTCAGGAAAAGAAGAAAACACAGTTTCGGCTGTGCCTCTGCTCTGCAAGACAGGAAAAAAATCCTTTCCTTTCTGTGGGGACTGAACTATGCTGGGATATTTGGTCCATTTACTTTACCAACTCCCTGAGCTTCTCTCCCAGGGCTGGGAGAGCAAAAATATGAGAAATTTTACTCTAACGTCAGCTGGCCCGAGGACAAGGAGGACAGAACCCTCTGAGGGAAGGCAGCTCCCCAGGGGCTCACAACTAAGAAGTATTTCAGCTTTAGAAGCTTTGCTCTCCCTGTCACCACAGTTATGGCTACTGGGCGTGCAGCTGGAGCTCAGCCCCTGTGAGCTGCATGGACAAGGATGGACAGACAGCCCCTTTCATTCCTCACAGCCCAGGATTAGGGACCATTTGTCTGGCTGTACGTCCTAGAGATGGAGTCAGAGCCCTGGTGCAGGCATCTAAAGCATAAATGTCCTCAGGCTAAACAAAACCCTCCAACCACAGCAAGTTTCCACTTTTTCTATGACTTAAACATTTTATCACCTAATCTAAATGATACCACCACCAATCTGATTTATTCTGTGATCACCTCTCACTTGGTTCAGGGGCCAAATACCACTGGAGCGTGACAGAATGTGCCAGCAATGAGTCCTGGGTCCACCCTGTCCCCTACAGGTTCCTGAGGGCCCCTGCTCACGCTGCCAGAGCCTGCTGGCCTAACCTGATACAGACATTGCTTCATTCCAAGCAGTCACTAAAACATTTCTTTGTAAGGGATTTCTAAAGTATATTTATCACGAGGTGTTCTCCAGTCCTTCACCCCTATGGGGACATTCTTGGAACAGCCAAAATTCAGTTCTCTCTACGCCTCAGAGTCAGGAGGCAAGTTAGTTGGCTTGGAGCTTGTATGAATAAATCAGCTTTTAGAGGGGATGAAAGAAAAACGTGACAGAATTTGGTCCTTCTCATTCAAAAGACCTTATCTAGCAGCAGAGGGAGTGAGGAGGGCAGATTCACCTTCAATATGATAACCTCCTGCGAGCTCTCCTTACAGCATTCCCAGCTCTTGCCCTTCACTGGATGCTGAGCACGAATGTAGGAATGAATCACTGCTGATCTTGGCAAAATACCAGTCTCCCTCCCTTTGCTCCAGCTTGGAATAATCCCAATTTTCCAAATGGCTTCAGTGAATCCAGGATTTAAGTTCAGCTATTAAAAAGTAGCGGGAACCCATAAATCACAGGCTTTATATCAGTGAGCTCTTTGATGCATTTAAAACAATTACTGGGGAATATATGATCTTCCTAAAAATAACTATTTACGTGAACACCAAGAGAGAAGCTACTGTCAGAACAGAATACATGGACAATCCCATCTCCACCCTCAGCCCTGAAGGCAGGCACAAAGACTCACTTCACTCTATTTTGCTGCTCATAGCTGTATTAGAATTGATAATATGCTGAAATGACACATGCTTATGATGATGTTAGAGCAGCATAAAAATTATGCAGTAAATTAATGTATGCAGCAGATTAATGTATGCAGTAAATTAATGTATTCCTGCTTTCAAGGCCAAGAGGGTGGAGATCACCAGTCCATAGGAGGTCATTTTTTTCACCCATCGTATTGCTCACAAAATGGCTTGTAATTACAGATTTTTACACACCAGGCTTGTATCAATGGTGACATTTAATTCCTGCCATGGATATGGACACAGGAGTGCTGGATCAAGCACAAAGAGCTAATCTAGAAGCAGCTCAAAGAAGAAAGCAGATTAATTCATTCTGCAGTCCACACCTTGCCAGAAATTTTTACCAGCAGAAATTTTCCAGCCTGCAACCCACAATATTGCTCTGCCATATGCAGTTTTCAGCTTCTGCTGCTGTTGTTTTCAGGTTTCCAGTAGTGCTACTGGTCTGTCACCAGAGCGTGACAGGGTCTGTGTAGCACACGGATGTGGCTCCCACAAAAGCAGCAATGGGGGTTGCCATCTCTGCTGCGCATCTGGTGACAAAATATGACTTGTATTAATTAGGTTTTGGAGCAGAGAACAGCCTTTTATCACAGCTGCCCCACTGAAGAGGTTAGAGCACACCTACCACCTGACCCCAGTCACGACAGGGCAGGAAACCACACACCAGAAGTACATCAGCTCCAGGTCACAGGAAGCACCTGGGGCACCAGATGCTGCTCCTGAATATCTGCAGTGGCAACAGGAACACAGAACCTCTCTGCTCTCACCAGTTCTTTTGCAATGAGACAGGGCCAACACACAGCTTCCACCACTGAGGTGACTCCTCTCACTAAACCCACCCAACCTGCACCCTGGCTCTGAAACCCACCCTATCTGTGGTGGTGTGTGGTGCCCCAGAGCTGCTCTGATGACCCTACAAAGTTAATTCATGCTCTCCTGTGGATCCTACATGTTGCAAATCCATGCTGAAAGAAAAACCCTGCCTCAGAGGACCACAGAGACACTCCAGCCTGCAAGGAAGGCTTTTCCCACAATGGTTAGAGCCAGCTGGGACAGGAAGAGGGAGCTCTTCCACTGTCCCCTGCAGAAACACAAACACAAGGACATTCCTGAGTTTTGTCTTCTCATTCCCAATCTTTTGTCTTCCCTCTCACAGCCCTAGAAACCTTCATCTTCTTTTGCTGCTACTTCCACCCAAGAAAGGGCACATGGCTGCCAAACTGGTGGTGCTAGAATCCAGTGATTTGCACTTCTGAATCTCCCTTATCCACCTTCCCGAGGCTTGCTTTGTGGTCCTGCTGACAGGGGGCTACCAGGGAAAACAGGCTCAGAGATAACCTGGTGGGGGGCATCCAGCTCCAATTGAACACAAAGCTGGCAGTAGGATTTACTGCACAGAGCACTGAAAATCTTTGGGTTTGGCTTCCTCATGCATCGAACCCCTGACTCTCTGCTCTGTGTGCACGAGATGAACGTTATTGGTACAACCCACTTAGGAAACCTCTGAAAAAGATTCAGCCACTGCAGCATGATGAGGGAAGATGTCTTGATTTAAGAACACAGACATTACTAGAAAGGGAGAAAAAAAATAAAAGGGTCCCTTACTGTTCTGACATATCAAAAGGAGACTAATGAACCACCAGTTCATAGAACGACCCTGCTCTTCATTTCAGAGCCAGGCTGGCCTTTTGTGTTAAGGACACTGAATAACAAGAGCAAGAACAAACAGAAAGAACCCTTTCCCCCTGCCCAAAGTAAATCCTGAAATGAAATAATTTAAAAACTACACCCTTCTGCCCTACTTTAAGGTCCACACAAGAACAGATGAAAAGTTTTGTTCCATTGGCAAAACTGAATCAAGGCTTTTGATCCTCAAAGATCTCTTAATCGCTTTGCACATCGGTTCTTTTCATTATTTCAAACATACTTGAAGACAGACACTTTCCTCTCTCCTCCCCCCCCCTTTTTTTTTTTTTTTTTTTTTTTTAAGGCTTCTCTGTGTTTGGGCCATTTCCCAGTCAACTCTGTCAGGATGGCAGACAGCTGTTTGTTCTTTACTCACTATGTGTTTCAACATATACACACGTTGATCTGCATTAGCAAAGTCCAAAAAAGAAGAGTCCTTGCCACCAAAAGTGCTTTAGCTCACAACATCCACCTCTTCGCCCTTCTGGTGCTTAAGAAAAGTTCCAAAGAAGATTATATGCTTCTGGTTAAAAAAAGAAAGTAGTTGTTGGTGGGATGATTGCTGGGTTTTTTTAAAGCTTGACTCAGAACTGGAGTCTCCTTCACATCAAACTGAACTTAAATTGAGGTTTCTCAACAATTTCATGTCTCTGCAATTCCAGGAAGTCAAATCCAGCAACAAATCACCTATTCTTAAAAAACACAGGGATAGAATTTACATTAACCCAGGGCATCTTAACACCACTGTGAGATAAATCCAGAAAACTGGAGGCAGAGTTTTCCAATGAATACACATACAACCTCCTTTGGTTTTTTGTTAAAATCTTAATCCTGGTCTTGCACTTCCCACCCAGCTGAATGGGCAGAGACATTTCCTGAAGTGAAGACCATTACTTGCTTGTGCAAGACTTTGCAATGAGCAGGCTCCCAAAAATTAGACAACAAATTATGGACAGGAGAGATGGGAGGCGGAGTGAGAGTTGGCCAGCTCACGAGCCATCAAGGGGGATGGATAGCATCAAAAACAAACTCCACCTGGAAAGCTGCATGTAGGCAGCAGAGCAGAGCAAGTTTAATGTGTTCAGAGCCTGAGGCATTGTTTAGCAAGTGGGTGGATGCTTTTTGAGCCAACTTCATCTACCCAAATGGTGTCAGAGCCATTGTAAACTGCCTTGTTAAATTATGGTCACAAAGCAATCCAGAGCTGAGGAGGGCCAGCAACAAAAGGCTGCACAACACAAAATAGGCACATGCTACAGGAGGCAGGTAATGGCAGCACCTGCCCTGCAGGAAACCTTCCTCACCCTGCAGGCAACTCAACCAGCCTGAGCCCCCCAGGGCTTAGGAGAACATTGTCTCCATCTTATCTGGGCCTCCTCAGCCAGACTCCTCCAGGTTTCCTTGTCACTAAAGAGGAAAGAGCCTTTCTGCTGAGTGTCAAAAGATCTGAGTTGGACTTCTGCATGCAGCTGTCAAATAGAGCAGCCTCCCTCAGCCTCTTCTGCCTCGACTCCTCTCTTTTTTCTTGCATTTGTCCCCTAAAGGTAGGGGAAGTCTGTAAATAAATACAGTACCTCACCCCACAGTGCTTGTACTGATAGCTGAGCTTTCAGATTCAGCCACAGTAAAGCAACATTTAGACCCTGCTCATTTATTCCATTGCACCAGATGAGTCAGATGAAACACAGCTGAGACCACACCAGCCATCGCTGCCCCACAAAACCACTTCACTGGCCTCGCAGAGAGATGGAAACCTCAGATCCCAGCCTGACAAGTGTCCTGCCTGCAGCCCTGGGGGGGTCTGCAGCCCTGGGGGGGTCTGCAGGCCGAGAGCTGTGTCCAGCTCCAGCTCACACAGACCTTGGGCACTGGACACGTCCACACAGCCAGAGGACAAAGCAACCCCGGGGAGATGAGCTTTCTCCTCATCAATTTTTTGGAGCAAACCACTGTCCAACATAACAAGCATGTTTTTCAGTGTTCACCAGAGCACAAAGCTTGACAAGGGAGGACTAAAAGGAAACCAGGGATTCGAGCCACCTCCCAACCAGTTTTCCATAATGGGAATGCCAGACATGGGTTGGCAGCCGGAGTGTGGCAAGAAAAAGCTGCTCCTTAGGGCCCCCCTGAGGACACGGCTCCCTCACCTTCACAGCCATGAGGTTTCTCACTGGAGGTGCCTGACATTTTGCAACACCTTCCTGCACCTCTGTCCCACATCTGTCACAAGCCACAGCCAAGTTCTGCACTTTGCATGGACTTCTAAATATCATACCTACAGTGTCCTGCTGCTGGGAGGTAATTTCTAGTTCTGCCCTTCCCAGAGCATGTTGCAACATTAAACTTTATTTTACTTGGCAGCCAGAGCTCACTTTTTAAGCAGCTGTGAGCAAAAGACCCCTCAAGTGATGCAAATAAACATAGTTTTATTTTTAATTTGTAAATTAAAACAAACAACTTGTGTTCCAGGCAGTGCAGTCCACATCTATGTCCATAAAACCCCACACAGAGCAAAGGAGACTGTCTGGCCTCTCCAGGGCTCTGAGAAGCCTGGTTTTACCCTTAATATTGCACATTGATAAGGATAGAAAACTTCTGATGCATCTCTGAGTCCATTTTGCATAACCCCCTGAAATCTGAGGCCTGCTGTGCAGACTATGGTTTCCACTGAAATAAAAGCACAACTGAGCAGGAGATAGGATTTAAACCTAGAGCATAGGTTTAGCCTACAGAGAACTGAAACTGTGGAGTACATCTGACTAGATTTTGTCTTATTCCTTGTGGTGAGGACAGGTTTGTAAAGACCGCATTTGGGAACTAAATCCCAGCAGCAGCACAGCAGCAATCTGCTGTTTCCTCAAGAACAGTAGGTCTGAGCAACCAGTAAATTTTTATCCTCATTGCTGATGGTGGTGGTTTTATTCCTGAAAAACAGAAAGCACTGAAGCCCAGCACTAAAATACAAGTTGGTCATGTCTCACCCAGCCTGGCTCCCTGGAAACACGGGAGTGACAGAGCGAGGCAGTGTCTGCTGGCCTGCCGTCACCGCACAGCTCCAGGAGCAGGAGCAGCAGATGGAGGAGGATTGTTCAAATGGCAGAGCTGGGCCTTCCTTTGGAGACATACGGCTCTAGCAACAGAGGAAAACAACCAGTGAGGAGGTTTGAGGAGAGCAGTCCTGGAACACATGTGAGAAACAAATGCGAGGCTGAGCAGGGGCTCTGGTGCTTTTGTTGTTCCTGGCATGGCACCATGTTGGATACACAGGATCTTTTTCAAGTAGGACCAAGTTTAAATGAAACACCTGATGAGTGACTGTTTCAAACTACATCCTCAAGATAGAGGAGATAGCCAAAAGCCTGGGTCCTGCAGTCTCTGGCACTGCACAGGTCTCTGCAACGAAGTAAAACGCAGAAGTGAAGATGCACCAAGCATGCACAAAGCTTCCAACCTAGATGTGCCCACACATGCTGCTGTACTACAGAGAGGTGCCAAGAGCAGAGCTTGTTGAGTTAGAAAGGCACACAGGCAGGCAATGAACGAACTTCAGATTTGTGCTAAGTTCCCTTAGCATATAAATTATATCTACTATAAATATACGCACCATTTATTTATATGTAGTAAAGGCAAAAGGGCTCAGGAGCACTTGGCTCAGTTTGAGTTTATGTCCCTCCCACAAGCTTTCTGCAAAGGTTTCCCAAACCTTCTGCTCCTGTCTTCCTCTAGGTTGGGTTGTTACATTTGTGAAATAAAAAAGTCAATCCTTCACCTGTTTCTGGTTCAGATCCACTTGCATCAGTATTGGTATTGATGGAGCAGTTCAGATCACTAATTCCTCTGTAAGCTAAATACTGGTATTAGTGCATGGTGAGGGGCTGCCATTCTGCTACTGCTCCTTGAGATTGATTTATGTCACTGTGACTGGAGGAAAGGAGGAAAAACCCACTGCAAATTCACCAGCTCAGGATATCAAGGCATTCTAAAGCTCATCAGTGCAACTGGGTGGGTCAAACAGCTTTGCTGTGGAGTTTGGAGATACGAGGCCAGAGTTTTCATTAGTCCCTCCTGCGGATGCTGTAACTCAGAAGATTGTTTCCAGTACCTCTGCCCACCAGCTTTTCCCAATTCAGCCTATTGCTTGTGGGAGATTTGTGCAAGAAGACAATCTGCTATTCTAATGCAACTCAAAGCCAACTCCTTCAGCGGACAAAATACAGTCAGAGCAAATTTCATATCTGCTTTCCCAAGGTCCCTTCTCTCAAACAAATAAACAACAAAAAAAGTTTATTTTTATAGAGCTTGGCTTAAAAAGCCAGACTTGGAAATGTACTGAGTGGAGCAATTCTCCAGCACCACCCAAAACTAGCCAGCAAAGGAAAGCTCGCCAAGGCTGTTAATTTGACGGCTGGGGGGAAACGAAACCTATTGCTGCCATCTGCACAAAGGAAACAGAGGCAAAGCAAAACCCTGCTGTGTGAGCAGAAAGAAAGGTTCAGCACAGCAGAGACAACATGAACCATATGAGACACTTGTTAAACCCCCTCCCTGCTTCTTTTTTCCACCACTAAACGCTGCAGGACAATGATCAATCTATTCAATAGAAGCTTCAAACAAGACCCCCAGGACCATCAGTGGTGCAGGTCTCTGTTTCCCTACAGATTCTGGCACATTGAGGCCCTGCTCTCTGGTAAATCTTTAAGACAACATAAATAGTTTGCATACTCTGAGCCCCACAGATGGTTTGGATCTAAAGACCTTATGCAGACTGCAGTGGTCACGAAACCCATCCTCACAGCGAGAATTTGGGATGCACTACATTTTTACTGTTGCTTACACTGCTCAGTTTGTGAAGCAGAACAAACAAGTTTAAAAAATAAAACCAGTTTGAAAAGAACTTGATCTACTGTGAGCTCTTGGTTCAGCTCATTTCACCCCAAAGGTAAATGTGGATCTTGTGTGGGTTATTGCCCAGGTGAAGAAAACCTCTCCCTCAGTAATCCTGCTCTGGTGGGGGTTAATCTGCAATCACCTCTATCTGTGGCCCTGGCCCCTACAGCTGCACCAACATCTCAGGCTGGAAAGCTGGCAGGAATACCTTGGTAGTGCACCAGGAGGCTCTGGGAATTTCATTACATTTTCCATTCACCCAGCGTGTCTCCGGAAGGCCATCTACGGAAGAGAACAGAACCAGCGTGTTGCCGCCCAACCCTCTGGAGTTTCTCCTTTCACACCCACTGCCAAAGCACAAACACCCTCACCTCAGGCCAGATTCTGATCTTTATACAGCAAAACCCAAAATCCACTAATTTCAGCTAGAGGCTCTTGCTGCAACATTTACTGACCAGCACTCCCAAAGGGGACAAATCCTCCCCTCCTGCCTGCAGCAGTGCTGAGCACTGATTCTCCATTGCTTCCAGCTGAAGTTACAAGAAAAAACCCTACATCCCAGCACTGTCCCTGGAGCAGAGAGACTGGCACCCCCCTATCCAGGGAGGCTCTAGTACATGTTCAGGCTTGTTCCAGCCTGTCCCTCAAGTGACACTTGCAGTGGTGCTGTGGCACTCCAGCACTTTTCACTTCAGCTTTGAAAGAAGCTGCAATTCGAAGAGCTGGCAGGGGCAAGGGGTGAAGAATTTATCAGCTCTGCAGTTCATTTTAGAGAGGGCACACACAAAGTGCAGCTCAGCTGGATTCATTCATCTCCTCATCTGAGCAGATGTGAGGATATCCGGTGACCTTGCTGAAAACAGACTCACCTGGAGAGATTCAGAAATTTATACTGAAACCAGAGCTCTTCCAGAGAAAAGTTTGCACTTGGTGATTGCAAAATTATCCTTGCAAGCAAAAAGTCCTCCTGCAAATAACAGACCACCAGCAGGGTCTCCCACACAGAGACATCTCTGTGCTCACAGGATACAGAGAATTTCCATAGGAGCCAGAAAGAGGAAGAAAAGGTATAAGACTCAGGTGTCCTAACTCCATGCCTGGTAAAGACCATTCCCTCCTTACAGGAGGATGTATGTCACTTTTTCAGTATGTTCACAAGACCTGGGGGACAACCAAGAAGACATCCTGCCCCAGGCACCAAAATGTCACCTGACAAACTAATAAGGGGTTTGGAGTAGGAGTGTCCCCTCCAGATCTGTCCAGGAGGGACGTGGCACCCCTACGTGAGCAGCCTCAGCACTGTGCCCCGAGGTGACGGACAGCTGTGGTGTGAGCAAACCTCTCTCAGCACAACTGTCTAACTCTCAACTTAAAAACTGAGCTTCTGTTTCAAGTCAGATTTTCCCCTGATGTGCCTCATCCTGCCCAGAGACAAAAATAGAGGAAGTGAGAAAACAGACCTTTATTACCAACTGCAGTCCCCACTGCCCAGCAACCAGCTCTAAGCTCCCTGTCAGTCTTGCATAAAGAGAAAATAATAAAACCAACAGCCCGCACTACCCACAAAATAAAATATAGACAGCATGAGCCTTTATGCAGCTCAGTCACCACGTGTCTGCAAGCTGAGCAGAGGAGAGCTGCAGTCCTTGTCCTAGACACTGTCTAACCTCTGCTCTGCTCTGAACGTGCTTCAGGAGGCGGCCACAACCGTGTCATTAGCTAAACTGGGTCTCCTGTCTGTCCTGCTGGATAGGATGACCCCTTTCCAGGATTCCTCATTATTTACCTACACACAGTAGACCATTTGTAATTAATTTTTTTCCCTGCTGGAAAGGAAAACAAAAGCCAGTGGATTCAGTGGTGAGGATAATGCAATAGTTCCATCATAGTTAGGCTGCCAGGCTGTGTGCAGTTGTGGTGGGGAACATGAGGAGGGCTGCAGGCTGCTCCTGGCACTGCCGACCATAATTACCCCTAACCAGATCATGGTTACACCCTGTTCCCTGCAACACTTGGAATTTCCAGACTGAAACACATCTCAGGCAGATACGGGGGCTGTTTCTATCCCTCCTCATGTCCACAGCAAGGCTTAAGGGGTCCCAAGTCCACACAGGATTGCTTATGTAAACCTGGTATTTAACAAATTATTTGGATGAGCCAAAGTAAATAGGCAATGGGGACACCATGGAAAACAAAGGAGCAGTTTTAGCTAAAGGAGCACATTATGCCTTCACAGTATTTTACGAGGAACACACTAGCCCTGAGGCAAGAGTGTGAGGAGATAAATCCCAATTCATTATATAAAAGATATATGAACAGACCACCAGAGACACCTTTTCCCCATCCATGGACTTTAAGGAGAAAGGGCAAAGTGTCTTTTAACTGTCTCCCATCCCTTCCCATCTCCTCTTTGTCCCTGCCCTGTAACAGCCCAGGGCTGCAGTCTCCAGGACTGCAGTTCCCTGGATGCAGCCAGGAAGCACTTGGACAAACAGAGCAGCACTGCTGGCTCTCAGCACATCCCTGGGGACAGAGCAGCACCTCCCTGCTGGGCACTTGCTGTGACACTGGAGCCCCAGAGTCTGGGCTCCAGGGAGCACGTTCAACCTCTGGCATATAACCCTGCAATCCGATCTCCCCTGTTCCCATGTGGACCATCCCTTCCTGCCTCCAAGGCTCCCTACCCTGGGCACCAGTTTAACCCACCTGCTCCGAGCTGTTAGCTGGTCAAGTGTGCTCCTCTAACATGGAATTTATCTGCAGTTTCTGGGATGCTGGCACAACCTGTCTGAGAGGTCAGTGGGATGAGAGCCTTCTGGAGCTGCTGCAAAAACAGGCCACAGTCCAGTCAAGCATTAACCCCCAGGGCCGCTCCCAAACCCAGCAGCGACAGTCCAGCCAGGAATTTGAAAGGCAGTGAGATGTTCCCACAAACAGGCCAGCCCTTTGGCAGATGGGGGCAGGAGGGCCAGGGCAGCACACAAACACAAGCTCTCATAAGGCCATAAAGAGCTTCTGTTTCCCGACACACTGCAACAAGGCGGAGGCAGGGAAAGCAGCAGTCCCGGGCCACGTGGCAGGTCAAACCACCGCCCAGTTTGTTGGCATCCTCCAAAGTTTAAATACGCTTTGAGCCAGCAGTGAATCATCCCTGGCAGGTAAGAATGATATTAATTTATGACATGCCAAGTGCAAGCAGATCTTTTGGTGTCAGTCCAATGGTTTTAGCCTTATTAACACACGGCAATAGCTCAGGTTGCAGCTGTGCACATTAAACTCTGACAAGTGGCATTTTAAACAATGACAAACTTCAGAACAATCACTCTACACATGGAGCCAGGCCAGGCAAAACTGCAGGGTGGCAGAATAAAGGTCAAGGGGGGAACCTGTTTGTCTGGGAGAGGAACAGGTGGCCGCTTGGGTTGCTGCAGGGTCTTTAAACTGTCTGAAGGACACAGTCAGGGATCATTTTAACCCACTAAGCTGCTTAAGCCTTCCCTTACATTGGTTTGAACTTCAAGCAAGCATTAAATCTTAAAGAGCTTAGTAATACATCTTTAGGAAAGCTCTCCCCTGTGCTTGTGCATCCAGACTGCACATGCTGCACTGTGGACAGGCACATCCTTCCTGTGACAGCAAGACCCCTCTGGCAGCTGAGCCAGATCCGAGCAGCTAGAACACAGAAAGCTTTAAAGTAAAGCCCTGCACCAGGGTAGAATGTCATACAGGGACACAGATAACAAGGGGAACATGTCCCCATCAGCACTGTGCCACTCAACAGGCCTGGGGACACTGTCAGAGAAAAACATCTCCTTACCAGTTCCTCCCTCACCAGCTTCACACGGGACAGAGCAAACTGCGGCTGCCGAGACCTTGGGTTGAGCCCATGGAACTCAAACCATATCCAGCAAGGAAAGCTGTGACAGACAGTGACTTCTGAGGGCAGCTTCTTACCTTAACACCCAGGCAGAGCAAAGTCAGTCCAAACATTCCTGCCAGCTGTGTTTGCACCAGAAAATAGGATGATGGAGACATAAAAGACATTTTCATGGCAGGAAACATAAATATTCCATGCCATGTTTCAAAGCTGTATTTCTCAATTTGAAAAACATCAAAATAAGTTTTTTAAAAGTGTCAAAAGCCAGATGTTACAGAATAAAACAGCAGAATAAGACCTGACATGTAACAATGTTTTCCAATGCAGTGCTTCCAAACCAGTTGTTTTCACAGTTTTTCATTTGTCCCCTCTCCAGACAGTCTTATCCTTGCAAGCAGGATTTTTATTTTCCAACCAGGTACTTCCCAAAAGAAAGAATTTTGAGCAATAAATCAAATCTTGCTAAATAAATACAAGGATTTAGCTACACACAAGACCTGGTCCAAAACAGAACAGGGTGTAAATTTATAAAGAAATAGTTCTCTCAGATTTAAATACCAGGTGTGTGGATATATTTATTCCCAAATGAAGTTAAAGGAATTAAATTCTTTCGTAATAAGGCACTTTTATTCTGGAATAGGAGCATCCACATATGAAATTAATCAAGAATAGTTAAAGCCACAGTAAGGTCTCAGGCTACTGACTGTAAGTGAAAACAGTAAATTCATTCTGCCTCTTGCAGTTTCTTGCTACATAACACACCAGATCCCCTGGATAAATGTTCTGTAAGTAAAAGACCAGTCCCAGCATGTCTGTGAACACCTCATGATAGTACTTGAGTGAGATGGACTGGAATCAATATTTTTCATCTTGGCAGCTCGGGGCCAGCGAGCAGGAGCTGGGCAGGGCTGGCAGCCAGCGCGACACTGGCGCGGCAGGGAGGGCAGCTGGCACAGCACTGACCTGGAAAGACATTTCTAGCTAGTAGGTATCAGTTCCTGCACCATCTGAGCCTCCTGGAGGGAGGAGGGGAAAAGGAGATAATTAAATAGAGGTTTTCAATTCGAACCTAGTTCTAAGTATCTTTAATAGGGATCAGACAGAAGTTTGGCTACAGTTTAGACTCAGCTACTGGAGAAATTTGAGCCTTCATGTTTCATAATTGAGGCTTAAGAGCCAGGATTAGATACTGCTAGATCTAAAAACCTGATACAAAGTACTGATTTAATATACATTAATTCATTAATTCATTAATTCAAGTTAGATATCCCTCAGTTCATCTGCAGCCAGAACAGAAGATGCATTTGTGATCCAGGTAATTGTGCAGAAATGTGATTAGGTGGTGTCTCTGATGGAGCACAAACCTGTGTCGCTGTGCAGGTAACAAACTGCTTTAATATTGGTCATAACAGGACCACAGCAAGGGTCTGTTTCCCAGCCAGAGAGAACAACATTTTCTGGTCAGGAGCGAGGACTGAGGAAACAAGGGATATTATTTACAACTATACAGGCAGAGAAACAGAAGAGGCATTACCCTGTGAAGAGTAATGAGCGTGTCAAAAGTATAAAATCAATCTTAAATCTACAAAGATGTAAGATACAACTGAACTCCCTATTGGGCAGTTACTCAGTTTTTATAGAAACAAAGATATAGAACAGTAAGGTGTGAATATATTGATCCTGGTACTTTTAGACATGGGGTTCTCTACTGCCTGTTCAACCCTCTGTTTTTCATCCTACTTTAAAAGGAGCACTTACCTGGAATTCATATAGGAGACCTTGCCAGTCCTATTCCAAGCCAGGCTTTCTGAAGAAAGTTAAAGCTGTTTTTCTTGGTAACTCTTTTCTTCATGTATCATCTCCATTGATTCAGCTTTTTGCAAAATGAAATTGGAGAGCCAACAGAGACACAGCAAGATCAAAGACAGCCAAATTCAAGCTCATGCTCAGACAGCTTTGGAACTTCTGTGCCAGCAAAGCAATCACAGTTATAATGAACTGACCCAACAATATTCAGCTTGATTCTTCTAATTGTTTTAACAATAAAAATCAATGGTTAGAAATCTGCAGTATAAAGCAAACCTAGTAAGATTGAAATAATAGCTACATGTGTAGCATTTTAGGAGTTCAAAGCACAACAAAATCAAAACCAGGCATATTTAATACAATTAGTTAATATTTATCCCTAGAAGAAACACTGGTCATCTTCTTAAACTTATTTTTTCATGAGATCCAGGCAACATCATCAGCATCTTCAGACCATACCTGCATTTTATGATAAATTATGAGGTTTCTCATACCTAAACAAAATGTTAGTGCTCCCAGTGGACCCTATGTGCACTGAAAAGAGATTTAACAATGCTTTTTTGTTTTCTTAGTCAAATAGCTTCATTTGCTGTTATAATAGTGCACTTAGAGAACACTCATAGTGCTGATCAATGAACAAGCACAGTATTGCATTTTTCATTACAAGAAAGCTTTCTCAACTGATTGTGAGAAAAAAAATTAACCCTCCTAATAACTTTGTGAGGTTCACCGCAAATGACAGAACACCTTGGGGTGTCCTGTGGCAGGGCCAGGATTTGGATGATCCTGATGGGTCTCTCCCAGCTCAGCATATTCTGTGATTTCATGGCCAGTCCTCATCACGTGGCCATAGTCATAGCTGCAGGACAGGGCTCCATGAGTGGCAGCTTTCTCTGGCAGAAAGAGCCAGTCAATATTTACATTTCTCATGAACATACAAAAGAGCATCAGGGTACTTGAGAAATTAGCCCTTGATTGCCACTTGGAAGGCATCATCAGAAAGTCAAATCACTTCAGCACCTCCAACAACAGAACTGCTTTCCTTCTTGAGACTCGAGATCTCTCACAGATGTGTCAAGGTCTTTGCCTGGGAGCAGGAGATGTCTGAAGGGCATAATGGGTGCTGAAAGAGCCTGACGTAGGGGTTTATTATTTAAAATGTGAAAAGATAAAAAAAGCATATGGTTAACTCCTGCTTTCTTTCTTGCTGAAGCAGCAGACAGAAACTTGATAGTCCTGAGCCAGCTACAGGGAATGCTGGTGGGATTCTTCAGTGCAGGATAGAGAGGGTTCTACTGTAATATTAAATTGCTGCTGAAATTGGGGGACACAGATGCAGTGGATTCAACTAGACTCTTAAGTTCCCAAAATGTCACTACATAGAACAGCCCTAAATCTTGGCTTAGAAGTCACAAAACATCCAGTGCCTTTCCAAGTGAGATCTCAGCTCTTCTCATTTCCTGCATACAATAGCATTATTCAGTCACTGAAGTTTCCACTTAGCTTGCATTTATGCCAAGTACTTTTAATTGCAAAGGAAAAGGATGTTAAGCTCTCCCATTTCTTTCTTTCTAATTCATAAGGGACACATCAGTGGTTGGTAAAAGTTATAGGTTAAGGGTCGTTCTCCCATTTATTAAGGGATTCACATACTTCTCCTGTTGCCAGGCAAACAGAGGTTACCTCCACTGCAAGGGTTGAAAAAGTTACCTTGTCACTTCTAAAATACAAAAAAGGCAAATCATTGTAAACTAATTACCAAACAGGATTCAGGCAAGACTGGACAGCCCCTGAACCTGCAAGGTTTACAACTGATCTGAGACATCCTGGCCACCACAGGTGTCACTGGAGAATGGATACTGAGTATTCACCCAATACACAGAAAACCAGACAGCATCCAGCTCAAAGAACTCATGAAGAGCAGCAGCTTTGACTGAGGCAAAATGCTGCATAGCAAGCAATGAAACAACTGGAAAAACAGATGCTTAATTTCTACTTATTTTTGGCAGCCTTGTTCCTATGATATCTGTTAAATGAGGAAAAAAAGCTGCTGAATTCTGCTTAGTAAGGAATCCATGAACCAGAGCCTCATCTATGGACTATCAGGGTGGCAGCACAGCCCTACTGAAACTTATTTTGCTTTTGATCAATCCGTGGAAGGGTCTGAAGTAACGTTTCCATATGGGTTTTGTTCCTATTATGCAAGATCTGATGAACTACATTGTCTGAGACAAAGGGATTAAATGAATTGAAGTGGTGTTTTGGGCTTGGGAGTGCTTTTAGTGTCTTCACCCCACCTCTTCAGCCTTGGGACAAGAGACTTAATAGCTAATTACAATGCAAATGAACTGGAATGTAAATGAAGTGCTGTATTCTAACATAGCTTAATAGTCCCAGGAGCAAGAATTTCGTTAATTTGAATGAACGGTAATTCTATCCAAAAATATAGTTTATTAAGAAGCACATACAATAATCGCACCGCTAACTTTAAATAAACCATCTAGCAAGCTCACCTTCACACTAAGTGACATTTGGTTAATATAGAGCAAGAAAGCAATGCACATGTGCTTTCCACAGACACAGAATGAATTCAGTTGCAAACCAAGTTCAAGTTATAATCCAAGAAAGGGCACATAAAAGCAAAAGCAATGAAGACTTCACATGAACATTGCCATTTCTTTCCACCAGACCTTCGGTCTCTTACAAAATAGGTCTGTAATACAAAAACGTAACAAAAACTCTGGATTCAATTTATTTAGCCTCTTCCATCACAAGTTAACTATAACATTTTGCAACAACATGAGTAAGAGGGAGGTAAGAGGCAAAGATAGGTACATCTTGGAAATACGGAAGTGAAGCTGCAGACAGTGCAGCAGCCATGGATTCTGGTGTTGTCCCAGTTTTTGCAAGAAATACAAAGATGGTAGCACACATTTTTCCCTCTCATCAGTTAAAACTTGGCCCATCGTCCACTGACATCAGGGGAAAAGTTCTTCTGTTATCAGTGGTACTCTGGTGGGGCCAAAGTGGCCTTCAAAAGCCAGTTGTCCTCTCTAGTGACAGGTTTGTCACTCTCCAGTCTTCAGCTGGGCTGTGATGTCAGTAGAACCTGACACGCTGCTCCCACACGGGTGTTAGAACAGTCCTGTGCTCCCTTCAATGCCAGAAAAAGGGATTCAGCAGAATTCAATCTGCAGGAACTGAAGCCAACTTGGCAATAAACAGCACCGCTCTGCTCAGAGCAACATCTCAACCTCACCACAACCAAGTAAATAGGAGGTTTGTAATGAACCATGCAAGAGCCCAGGAGAAGCATCAAAACAGAAAAATACACATTTCTTTATATTAGACCTTGCTCTTTGCACAGGAAAGGACATTTCTGATCCTCTGAGGGATGATGAGGAAGGCTCCCAAGAACAGTGCTCCAAATATAACAGTGATCATGGCAAAACCACTCAAAAGGATTTTTAAGTAAAGCCAGAGATTCCTCCATTTGCTTTGTGGCAGAACAAAAAGCTACCTCTATATAGGGTTTGAATTTTATCAACATGGTGCCTGTTATCACAACTTAAACAAAAATCATGCCTATGATCCCTAATTATAATGGGAATTAACCTTTACTTAGAAAAGATTTTACAGCAACATCAATGGGTTAAAGACTCATTTTATCTCATTCCTCTCCTGCACCTTTCTCTTTGTAATGCCTTAAGAAAAAAACCCAGAAATTTTTCCTGCTCCTGCCCTAGGCTAAGAATTGAGACCTACTGTTATGACAAAACACTTTTTGGTCATTTTTTTCAACATCTGGAACCTGATTTTTTGTAGTACACAGAAAAATATTACTTAATGGGAACTAACCTGACAAACCAGAGCAAGGAATCAAAAATTACCCAGAAACAAACCAACTAAAGAGAAGTCCAAGCACGGTGGCACCTTGAAAAACTAGTGATGCACAGTGATGCACATCAGCAACAAGCTCCCTCTCCCCACTGCAATTTGTATAGCTGGATCTCATGCTTGCTGGTTATGAAATACTCTTACAGCAGAGCAACTTTATAAAATTTGGACAAGTGAGAATGGAGTTATTTTAATCAATAAGAATATCACCCAAAGATACAGATGAATACAAACACTGTTCATAAAAAAACCCCCACAAAACATTAAAATGAATTTAAGTTGCATTCTCATCTATATATTGGCTTTCCCCTTCTTTGTTTTATAAAAATAGGGTATGACATTTCAGCTTCAATTGCATGTTTAAGTCATTTATTTATTGAACATTCCATTCTTGAAATATCATCTATTAAAGTGTTTGTTAAGATTCATCCTGCTTATAGAACAGGTTAAATTTCTTCTGAACTGCACTTGGAGACATTAATAAAGAGACTGATACAGACTCAATAAGAAATAATTAGATTATGGGGAAAAGAAAGAAAATAATAAATAAATAATTATAATAATAAAATCAAGCTTCACTCTTCTTAACTCCTAATAAAACAAATGATAATGTCTGTTAGGTGATCACAACCAGATTTAACTCCAAAATAGTATTTACAGATTGAATTCAGATATAAACTATGATTTCAAATCTACAACCTGCTATAAAAAGGGGATAAAAACTTCCAAGAAAACATTCCTTTCAAAGACAGAGAAAGCCACAGTGAAAATTAATACTGAAAATTCCTGATCAGAGTATCATATAAAAATTAACATCTGTAACATTATCTTTTATAATCCATTTTTAAAAAAGTGGATTCTGTGCTACACTTGCACATTTCAGATACAGATATAATTGTACATGGGCAATTTACATCTCAGCTCTGAGGTACTGAAGGAAAAGGATAAAGCTGAAGGTGGATTTTGCTGGCTCAGCAGTGAACCCTGTGGGGTGGCTGGACCTGCTGAGATTCCAACATGGAAACAAACCTGGGAAATGACACAGACAGAAATCCAAAAGCACCAAGGCTGCCTGGACATGGCTCTTTCCCCTACTGCAAAGCAGATATAATAAATGGGACTTATTTTAGAAAGTTTCACAATTCTTAAGCAGTAGATGATACTTGCATTCCTGAAGGATTAAGTTCTACATTTCTTAATGCTAATTCAACTCTCTAAAACCAACCCAATAAAACCAGGAAAGATTTTTACAAGTAACATGCACAACCTAAAATTTCCACCCTCTAAACTGCCTTTTTGATACTCTTTTAAGCTCTTAAGATACTCTATTTATTGAAGAGATGCCAGGAAGCCTGCAGAAGGAACAAATGCTTCTTTGGCAACAGGAAAACATTTTAATGCCTCCTGCCTTCAAAGTACGCACACCTCACCACAACATATGCTAATACACTACCAAATAAGTCTCTTTATCTTGCCATTTTTATAACAAACTGTTTCATTCATATCTATTTCAGCTTGTAACTACCTACTGCACAGAGCAGCACACTGTGCTAAATCAACAAGTGGTTTATACTGAAGAAATAGAAAGTAAAAAAAAAAAAAAAAAGAAAAAAAATATTTTTAAAAATACTACATATTCAAAAACAAATCAAGAGGGGCTAATTGTCTATAAACTGTTTCAGTATAAAGTCCAAATGTTTAGTCACGTAGGCATTTTGGGCCTTTTTTCCATCCTTAATTCTTTATTCAAAATGAACAAGATGTAGCAAAAAAAGATTTCCACAAATATGATTGAGTGGCAATTTGAACCAAATCTGCCATTAATGTATGGAAACAAATGTCCCAGCACTTCTCTGCAGGCATCCATGTGTGCAAATATACCTGTGCATGGAGATACACACCTGCTCCTGGATTTCCAACCTTCTCCAAGGCATACAATCCACTGACACACTTGGACAAATCAGCCAAATGCTGAATCTAGAAAAAGATCAAGACCAGCTCTTTGCAGATCTATAGCCTGCAACTATAAAAATATAATAAAGATTTACTATCATATTACTAATTGGATTTTTTCAAAGGGAAATTGATACTTAAAAAGTTGTCTTCTTCCTGAAGAACTCAATGGAACAAAAGGAGAACTCTTTCTAAAAATAAAGCAATGAAAATAAAGAAAACACACCCTGAAACATACTGGAGCAAGAGCCCTTAGTGTAGGCATCAGAACCAGCCTTCACTGAAACAGGATCTTCAGTCTCCAGACATATCCTAGTTACTCCAATTAAATCACTGTGGTATTTAATGATACTAGAAAGAAAGATCTGCTTTTAGCATGTGGATTTAAATACCACAGAGAACTGTCAAAGACTTGGTATACAACTGGTATAACTCTGCTGGGGCAAACATTAAGATGAGAGGGAGAAAATAAGGCTGAATTCTATGGAAAAGTCACTGGGATCCATCAAAGGTTTCTGCAGGCTTACAGCAATGCACCTGATGGCAGCTGTAGAGGGGAAGAGGATAGAGATGAGTAAGTGAAAATTTGTTTGCCATAACTGAACTTTTTTTTCCTGTTACAGGAATGCAACTGCCTCAAATGATGCAATGGGTCAACCTGAAATCAGGCACATTTGAAAAATACTGGAAATCCTGAAGTCAGAGCTCGTGAATGTGTTTGGTTTGTGTGCTGCCTCGGAGGAGAGAGAAGTTAATACTTTTAAAAGCTTGGTATTTACACTTCTGAGAAGTTCCAGCAGTTCATCCAGATTTGATAGGGCAGGATTTAAGTGTCTCAGAGTGTTCCTGACCGGGCACTTCTGCTGCTTTGGCACACGCACACACGGTATTCCAGTACCAAGGGGACACAGCATCAAATGCAGCTTTACACTGGCAGCACTCCTGAGGAGGTTGAAATGTTTATCAACTCAGTAGGTCAAAAGTCTGCAGACACTGGGTGGAGCAGCAGTATGCCACAAAACTAACAGTTGTCCTCCTAGAAGAACAAAAAAAAAAAAAAAAAAAAAAAAAAAAAAAAAAAAAAAAAAAAAAAAAAAAAAAAAAAAAAAAAAAGAGAGAGAGGGGGAACAGTTGTCAGTAAAGATTAAAGCTCCTGGCTCCAATCCATATAGACAATGTGCTGGTTTGGAAAATACAGGATTAGCCCATCTCCACAGCCCAGAAAAAGCACAGGTTCATTTGCTGTCTCTGACACCAAGGCAGGGAAACACTGCAGGGGTTCTCAAAACCTTCCTGGTTTCTTATGCACTGAGTTTAGAACTGCAGTGTGTGGTTTTTCTCTCTGAGCAGGGTGTGGCTGAGTGTCACAGCCAGCAGGTTTAGCAGCTGACAGGAAAATAGCTGGGCAGCCTGGGCCCTACTCGTGTGTTTCTTAAATTACTGCTTGTAGGCATGAAATGACTGAAGGGCAATGTCCTCCCTGGTTGGCAGAGTGAACAGGCAGATCTTCAGCAAGGATGAGTGACAGGCAGTGCTGTCACACTGTGCCACGCAGAGCAGCAGGGATGGCACTGTGCAAGTGTGATCCGAGCTCACGGTGACCCTGCTCCTGCCCCAGCCTGGCAGGGACTGAGATATCTGCCTTAAAAATGTTCAGATCTGTTCTTCACTAACCCAGAAATCACACTTTACCCAGTGCTCATGGCATCTGTGCTTTTTCAGATACAGAAATCCAGTCCAACACTTAACTCTCCTTCCTCTAAGAGGATACAGAATGTGATATGGAAATCCAGGCAGGAGTTACTGGCATGGATGTGGCATGTGCTAATCAGTGCTGCTCAAATGCCCAGGATCCCTACCCTGTGTGTTTTCATGGTCACTTTAAGCTCTTTAGAACAGAAACCCTGTCCTTCACATCTTTCTAAACCAGCTATCACACCTCCACAATTCCACATAATCTTACCATGTCAAGTGCACAAGCTACAGAGATAAGGATGACAGGCTGCCCTGTTTAGATCTCATTTTCTGTGGATTTGCATCAAACGTCAGCTACTTAAGACTGGATTCATTAAAGGCATTTTGCAGAACACAGTACATTCTTGTCTAAGGGAAGGAATGATAACTATTTTTGAAACAAGTGAAAACCATGCAGAAGTATGTATTCTTAATGATTATATTTAGAATGTTAATCTAGTGCTCCTCCAAAACAGCTCTAAAGTATGTTTTTGTGGAGTCTCATCTTTAAAAATTCCTAGAGTTGTCTACTGATAATGTCTATCATCTTGTAACTGTAGCTTCTACAATGAACAATGTTTAGCAATTAATTACAAAGTAGTCCAAACTCTCACATTGTTGAATTATTTAGGGTAATAGATAGATTTAGTGACTAGCCAGTAGTTTTCCATCATTTTCTTAGAAAATTATACTGTTGAATGTTTGAAAGAAATTCTTTATAGCATGATTATAACATCTTATGACTAAGAGTATTATGACACTAATATGGAAGTAAATTATTTCACTCAACATGAAATCCACTAAATTTCGACATATGACTGAAGTGTAACAGAATGGCAAATTGAAGTGTGCAATCTCTGCAATCAGATCTTTCTAAGAAAGATGGCTTTTCCAAAACAGCATTTATGCAGTCCTCTGGCTGCTGCCCAGATTTGGCATACCTAAGTTGTTTCATTTCATAAAGCTGAACTGCTTACCAATCATATGTTTATCATGTTACAAACTCACAGCAAACAGGCTGTGATACAGCTGTGTAAAACAGGCACCACCATCCTAAATCACCAATTAGTCTTTTTTATTAAAGATCATCCTATTGAAAAGCAGTTTCTTGTTTTTATGGAAGATAATTATCAAATCACTGGATTTCAGCAGGCTAGGAACTAAGTGGTGTTCCTGGATTATATAGACACCAACAAGTAATCTCAAAAACATTCCTTTTTAGAGCACCTTTCTTTTCTGCCCACCACCTTTAGGTATATGCTTTGTAATTAATGGTTTGACTTGAATTCTCTAACAAGAACCTAACATCACCTTTGCTTGTTTAACTCCAAGCTTTAAACCTCCTTTATTAGTTTTCATACAATACAAGCTGAAATTTCTCAGATGATGCTTTTCCATTGCAGAAAGTGGATTCGTTGATATTATGACTCATGGAAAGCCACTCAGACTCATCAGGATTAGGGAAAGAATCACTGCAAAACAATCAGGGCTCACCTTAAAGATATTTTATAGCTTTATCTGCATGAAGGCAACATTCTCTGAACCATATCCCCATTTTAAGTCCCTTCTATGACTGTCCAGTAGATCAGCAAATCTGTGTGGGCTTGTGTACTTGACTTGTAAATGCTGCAGACACTTACAACCATAAAACTGAAGTATTATTAAAAACATGTATTACTACAAAATGTATGTTCCTATGCAGAATGCTTCTACAGCATATCTCAAGTTAATTAGTGTGGAAATTAAAACAAGAGTATTTTACTGCAGAACATTTTAATTAAGCTCCAGCTTTAGAGCTTTTTTTCCATCTTTGATTCTGCAGCACTTTTGTTTAGTGGTAGAAATGTGAAGTTAGGGTTGAGACCATCAGGGCAATTACTGGTGTTAGGTACCACTTCCTTCCTTCACAGAAGTGCCAGGCATGTGCTGCATTACCACAAACAGCTCAATCCCATCCTATCCAAACCCTTTCCTATCTTATACCAGACTGAGACAAGCATATCTGAAGACCCTTTTAACAGTCTAACAGCAGTATTTTGGTTGACTCATGAATAAAATATTTGTCAACTTATATATGCAATCACAATCCAGGGACTTTAGATCTGAAACACCACCTTTAAAGAAAAAATCCTTAAGAACATGCTTTGTTCTGTGAGGTGTTTTTCTTCCTAAATGAAACCCCAGTGTAATTTCCTGTATAATTACCCTTGATGCAATCCTGCCATTGGAGTTTCCCTCAAGGGAAAGAGCTTTGGGTAGACAATGGTAAACATAGGCTGGCTGCAGCGGTGGCAGTGTCCCAAGGGACAGTGCAGCAATTCCAAGAGGCTTTTGGGTAGTGAGATTGGAGTCAGAAAGTTTAAATCTAGAGAAGAAAAGAAACAAAAAATATTTATAATAAAATGATTACACGATAAAGTCAAACACAAGCATGATCCATGAACAATTCAGAAAACAGCTGCCTCACATTCTTAAGGTTTTGTCACAACAACAATGAGGTAATACAAATTACCACAATTAGAGTGAGGCACATAATGCTTTCCATGTCTAAATTCAAAAAGTTAAAGTTAAATGTACAAGTCTAATATCTGTGGATATAAGTTTAACTGGGCTAAAATACCTAGGTGAAAATATTATACATTAAGCAAATATTAGAAAGGATTAAAAGATCATGAAGGAGTTTTAAACACAGAGATGATTTAGACAGATGTTTAGTAACTAAAAACAATACAACATTATGAAAAGGACATCAGTAGTATTTTATTAAAGTATTTCAGCAACCAATCCAGCAGGATAGCTAACCTCACTACAAAGCCCAAACTCCACCATCAGCAAAAAGGGATTTGCAATATTTGGAATTACTTGAAATTCAATCCAGCCCAGCATAATTCTCCCAGGTCCAACCAGAGACCACTCTAAAAAGATCGATACATTCCTCATCTGTTAAGTGTTCCCCCACAGCCTACAAGATGCCATCATTTTCACCAAAAGGGACTCCAAGGTCATTTCCTGGGAAAGAGCCATCACTTTCCCAGGCCTGGCCCAAGCCACACGGTGCTTTATAAATTAAACCCCTCATGCTAATCTCCGTCTAGAACCTGAGAGACAGCCAAGACAGGTGAGTGAGTTTAGGTGCTGAGTAATCAAGACAAGATGCAGTACCTGATAAATCAGTTTTATGGTATCACACAGGTTTCAGCTTTCAAACACTGCAAGGTTGAACCCCAGACACAATGTACCACAGCAGCCCCAAGGAGGGGACGAGCAGGACATTTGCGTCAGAAAGAAAAGGTCACACTCTGCAGCCAGCAAAGATTGAGGAAAAGGAGTCCAGTCACTTCTGTCACTTCCCCAGCAGCCGCCAAGTATTTAACAGCACTCTTGAAACTGCAAATTTAGGCAGTGACAGATGAAATCTGCTACTTTAATCATATGTGCCACCTGCTTCCCCAGCACAGCATAATCATACACCTGTCTGACACAGGCTCTGCTCCTGCTCACTGAAACTGGGGTGCTGCAGTGGTAATGGCCACAGTCGTTAATAAAGTCACTCAGAATAGGACATATCCATGAGAGTCTGTATGTGGATATAGGAATCCATCTTTTTCAGGTTCTGCATCTTGGCTGAAAATAAGTGTAATCCTAACAGCCTTGTATAAAATCATTTGCAAACCAGTCTTTAAACTGATTTTGCAATATGACCTTCCCATTCCCAAACCAAACCTCACTGGCATCTTCAGGAACCACATCCACACAGCTGGATTCCAGAAATGATTGTGCAAGTCACAAGTGGGTGAGAAAAAGCAGACCTCCTTGTACACTTTTCCTGGTAGCAGTGAAGATTTACTGCAGTGGCCAAGGTACAAGAGACCCTTTCCATAACCCTTCTAATTTTCCCACTGGAACTCTCCACTCTTCTGCTTTCTCCTTTGACCTTTTAAAGCTGAGAATTCCCAAGATAGCATCAACTGTGGGGAGGCACAACACATCCAGATCTGAGAGGATCTGCAGGTTATCATCAGATATTGCTAACTCATGTGATTGCATGATGCAGAACCAGATAAGCCAAGGGCCACTTTAGAGCAGAGAGCCTGAATTGGGGCAGAACTAAAGCAGCTCAGCTGTCATGCTGTGCTGAAATGGCCAAGGGCTGCTCGCATTTCTTCTGCCTTATGTATAACAAGTCTGCCAGTTTAGGAGTGTGCTGCCTGGCAAGGAGTTGCATTGTTGGCTGATGCATCTGATCTTGCCTCAGGAACTATATTTCTCATCTCCTATTTCCATTAAAGAGTTTCTCCTGAAAAAAAAACAAAAAAGCGTCCTTCTTCATACAGGCTTCAAGTAAGAAACCATTTATAACCACCACTTGACCTCAGAAAGAGTCTTTGGAACTCTGGTTTTTGATATTGGTCATTTTTGTTCTAATGCAGCATTTCAAACATAATTTGATTAAATAAATCTTTTATAATATAAATCCTTGCCCAAGCCTTAGAAGAACTGTTAGAAATGTTCCTCTCACTGTCAGAAAACGCTTTCACTCCTTCTATAATCTGAAGAAAGCAAAAATTTCATACCTTTAAAAAACCTGTAGTAGGTGTTATAGAGGGTCCTCATGGCCAGTTCTTGCAAAGGCAGCACATGATCTGTTTCTGTTCCTATAGATTTCACCTCTGCTGGCAGGAACACAGTTAACTGGCCTGATGAAAAAGAGAGCAGTTTCACCTCTGAAACTTGAATTGGAGAACCACAACTAGAAGGACACAAGACATTTAGAAAGTGGTTAGAAAAAAAATAATAAAAGTAACTTCATGGGGAAACCCAGATGACCAACCCAAAGTAAGCCTGATACTGTTCTCCAGTGCAGCACCCATCAAGGATTCCTTGCAGAGAGCAGTGCAATGGTGGGGTTAACCTTTAAAGGTCCCTTCCCAAACTATTCTATGATTCTATGTTTCTACAGATTCCCACCTTCTGTGATGTGCTAGACATGGGACATTTGGAGGAATTACTCATCAAATAACATAAAGAAATGAGAACACAATCCCAAGGGGGCGAACCAAGTATGCTATGTGCCCATTACTTTGCCCACATGACAAATCTCTTTTGGCCTTTTGTTAGTAAATACTTTAATGAGGGGAGCAGTTTCATACCCAACAGTTTGCTTCCTGTGTCTTGGATCAACCAGCTGAAAACAATCATGGATTTCTCAACTGTAACATGTGAGGCAAACTCCAGCCCCAAAAAAATGTATTTTAATCACTGGGTGATTCTGTACTACACCTTTCCCCATTCACAGAGTTCCCTTGGAGGGCACGGGGTGGGCAGATGAAGGAAAAACAAAAACAACAGCCATGCTGTAGTGGGAAGATATCCTAATAAGTCTATTAGCCTTGCCCTTCCCAAATCATATATGGAAAGAGAAGGTTATTTGGATCCAGGGAGAGAAACTTAGCTTGTAGTAAAAATAATAACTCTTTACGTGATCCCTGTTGCAAGCGATCATACCAGAGAGACACGCATAGGAAAATTCTACTAAGAGGTTGGGGAAGTCAACAGGGGAATTGGAATTGTTTATGACAACTGAAATTTGAAGCCAAGAGCAACTTGTTGGGGCCAGTCCTAACAAATGGAATAGAAACACAAATTTGTCAGCCTTCCCAGCTATTAGACCTAAAACGGAGGTAACCACTCTCAACCTTATCAGATGTGAAAGAAATCTCAGAGTATTCCACTGACAACAAAGAATCTCATCTCTTCTGATTAAAGGAGAAACAGCCCAGAGAAACCACCAAAAGAGAGCAGCATCAAACAGCAAGCAAGTCAATAAGGCTCTTGCTAAATATTTAATACTTTCCTACAATCCATTAGTGAGGTTAAAATAAGTGGGAATTCAGAAGATCCAGTATTCCAACAATCCACTCACAATGAGTTAGCTATCACAATAGTTAAATAAATACATAATCCTGTATTCTCAAGCTGAATAACCCCTTACCAACCTCACTAAGGAACAAACCTAAGAACTCACTACAGCCTCTGCAATTCAGAGCTGGGACATTTGGTATAGGGTGAGGCTATTAATGACACACACAAAATCCATGGAGGTTAAAAATTGGAATAGAGGATGGTCTAAACAGCTGGGGGAAAATAGGAGCTGCAGAAAAAGCCTGGTGGATAAAAAAGTGAGGGGGAAAAAAAAGCTGAGACCACCTATTGGCTGCCTTCAACAAGACTGACAGATCCCTAACTGGGGACTATGAAATCCAATCTGCAAAAAATAAGATCAAAATTTATTTTGAGTGCTGAGATCATCACCTCTCATATAAAAGACTTTTTTCAGTCAGTCTGACTGCAGGATGCCCAGACAGAGATTCAATACTTACACAAGGCAATTTATATTCTATTTTCAGAAATCAAGCTTTATGTCAGTAAGAGCAGCTTGTCAGATTTTATTCTCCAGTGGAGGGCCAGACAGAGCACTAAAGCCTGGATCTTCAACCCTTGCCTGACCCATGAAAACCTTAGCCTGGTTGCTAATGCTTTCTTGGAAAGAACACAGAAATTCTTCACATGACCATTATTACACAATTTTAAAGTCTCTCAGCACATTATCAAATAAAACCTTCAGGTTTTTTAATAATATACTAGTGCTCTCCCCATACTAAATTTATTTCTTAAAAATAATCTGTAATGTTTCAAGACAGTTTCACAACAAAGACAAGGATCTGCTTGGTGCACAAATACAAACATTATTTTTCTAACTAGAAATCTCTTTTTATTATTCATTATTAAGGAAGAAAATCACTTTTTTTTCCACGGAGGAATTAAAAGAATCAATTTCATATCAACACTTGCAACTCCTTTAGTATGTTCTATGCTAGATTTTTAAGACTAGATTCTATAAATCTGTACTAGATTTATAATATCAGAGATACTAGCAGGTGGTCTCACCAGCACTGTACATGTAAGAATAGCAAAAAGAACTTGTAGGATCTTCACAAAGGTCAATGCAAAGATAAAATTATTTTAACTGCATAAGATAAGATGAACTGTATAAGGTATAAGATGAAAATTAAAAAAAAAAAAACCAACATGGTTTTTGTATAAAACCACCTGAAATATGCATGATTGTTGAACCATCTCCTGCATTATCATTACTGCTTTTTGTCACAATCAATACAATTTTGTTAAATTTAAGGTCAATTTAATGTCTGACTAACAATTTACAATCAGTTCTGGAAGAAAAAAGGCTAGAATTTATCTTTCCTGAAAAACAAAATTAGTAAAAGCTTGCGAGTCACACAGTTCAGCAAAACTGTAATCCAACTGCAAGTATTTAAATATCACCAACCAGCTGACACTGGAATATTAGAAAAACCTTAAAATGCCAAGACTCAGCATCTCCCATATTGCAGGAGAGTGCAGGCTGTAGAGAGGGAATTTATATTTAATGCGAGATCTGCTGAGAGTGAGCATACCAGAAATTTATAATTAGATGGTAATGGGGACAATCCTCTTCTGATCAGTTTTACACCAGTAAAGCTCCATTCATCAGGGGTGCTGATCCTAATTTATGCCAGTGTCAGGGCAGAAAGAATTAAGCCAGTGTCCTACACAGACCACTTTTTTCTTGCATTCTAACCACAAACATGAGACAGCCCAGGATATTTTTAAAATCCACATGTAAAAATAAACCTGTCAATCCATAACTCCTAAAAAAAGTCACTTTAGTTAGTAGGTACCAAGACCTACAAGAAGCTGATAGTGGGATGTAAAATGAGTGAAGGAGCTGCACATGACTTCAAAAGATGACCCACAACTTACAGAAATGTGAACACTTAGAAACAAAGAGATGGTGCAATATATTAAGAATTATTTTGTTCATTCTCTAGTTATAGAAACTGTGAAGCCTACAGTTTTGGCCAACTTTTAAATTCAGCTCTAGGCCTTACATTATTATTACAAATTCTTTCAGAGTAACTTCACTGTTATGCCTTCATACTAAAACAGTTAAAAGTCAGCAATTAACACAGAAGATTTATTACAAAAATAAAACAGAGCTGGGAGCAGTAATCCCCTCCAAGTAAAAGCAGCTCCAAATCAATCACAGACACACAAAAAATAGCTACTTGTATCATACAGGAGAAGTTTTACAAGGACAGGTACACAAGACACCTGAATTAATTCATACTTACCCACTGCAACCAATGACTTTATTATACAGATAAGATGGGAGGCCTTTCAGGTGACTATTGTTATCCACATAAACATATTGGAGCTCTCGAGAACGACCTAAATCTGGGTTCAGAAAACAAGAAAAGTCAAGAGGAGAAAGGATGACATAGTGACAATTATAAGCAAAGTAATTCTCTTTAATTATAAATAAGCTAATCAAACTCAATGTAAGCAAACATAAATTAATACTTCTTAGTTGTAAAATTTCAGCCAATGGTTTTATTATGGATGAGCTGAAAAGCTGTTTAGAAGCAACCATTTCAAATTACTAAAACAAAACAAAGCCCCCTTTCAGAAGCCCTGAAAATCCCATTATAAATAATTAAATTTTAACATTGACAAACTCTGAAGTCAGTTGGAAGCAGCAAAGGGACAATTGATTTCAAATCCTCAGTGCATACTTCAAGTTCATAAGGTCAAACCTGCTTTCATTAACTAGCCTCATGTCAGTGAAATCACAGCTTCTCTATCTTTGGGAAAGTGGGCAAGACAGACACAAGAATGTGCTCTGTCCCCCTCTTTCTTTTCTCCAAGGAGGGATCCTTGCTGGGATTCATTAGCCTTAACCAAATACAAGTGCAGTCATTCAGAAATGAGTCTGTGACTCGTGCAGTGAATTACAGAGCCCAAGAAAACACAAAGCATTAAACTGCAGAATGTAAGACATCAAAAGTTGTGGCTGCAGTAAATGATCAATACTTCTGGAGGTGTGCTGCTTGCATTATTGCTCTTAAAATATTCATGGCTGGTAGTCAAAAGAAGCAAGTACAGCATGATTAAGTAATGCCTTTGCGGACTAGAAATCTATTAAAATACCTCTAGATAGAAGCATATCAGTATGGAACTATTTTATTTTGCTTAGAAAATTAAAATTAAATGGGAAAATTTAGGTTTCTTGGAAGAATTCTCAGAAATGAGAATTTTGCTTATTAGCAAGGTCTAGTCAGTGGTAAAACTGTCTGGCATTAAAAGAAGTGAAAAACATATTAATGAGAGACATTTCAAAAGACACCAAACTGAACTAAACAGAAAGGTCTGAAAGAGTTCTGAACTAGCAAGAAAGCTGATGTGTAGCATTACTGGGCAGCCCAACTCATCTGTCACTCCCATGCCCTTCCAGACACTGGGCAGGAAAAGGTTTCTGTGTTTGTGCAAAGCACAAACCAGGAGAAGAGAGTCTGAAAGCCTCTGCCCAGGATGGGAGAGCAGGGACTCAGACAAACTGCACCATGAAAAACACAAATATTCTGTGTGCCTCCCAACTTGTTAAACTTTCATGAGTACCTCAGGGAGACTAAGATAAACAAGCATTTGGCTGCATCAGCCACAGTAAGACAATACTAATATTGAGTAATTCTGATTTCCCATCTTTATCAGTTACCTTGGCTGGCAGAAATATAAGGGTAACTGGAGAAATGGGCACAGCTTCTGTCCCCTTGGTAAACATGACCAAGAACAGAATAAAAATTAAACCATTTCCATGACATTCTTATTTAGAAAATTCAATTTGGAATACTGATCTCATTCTCTACTACAACAATAGGTAATACAAACCTTCCTTTATTACTAAATTGTTTTACTGTACACAAGAGCTCTAAATACCACTTAGTGCAGAGATTTTGAGTGATCCCTCCCCAAACGTGTGTCCATCTTAAAATATACTGAATGTCTTCAGCTGTCACCCACTTGAATGGCAGCTGTGAGCACCAGAAACCTTAAAAGTTTGTGCTGAGGAGTGACATTATCAAATCTCTGATATAAAGAACAAGTGATGATACCAACAGAAAATTAAGATATTCCTTTTTTAAAATAAAAGCATTAACAGAGAAAAAATGAGTTTGGGTTTTTTTCTCCTTTAACATGGGCCCTTGCTTTGCAACAGTCTGTGGAGGTTTCAGGGATCATAATCTGGGCTTTGTTCAAAGCAGAGTCACTGGACATCAAGGGACATATTCAACCATCACATGCTGCTTTGACCCTGTCCCAGAGACATTCCAGCTCCCAGAACTATCTGCTGCATCCATCAAGTGTCCTGCCTCAGGATGGGAGCACAAATCCCTCTGCTGACTGATGGGCACTGCTGGAGATGCTGCTGAGCATCACCTCAACAAGATGATTTATTTGGGCTCAGTATTGCAGGGCTGAAAATAGTTTAGTGAAGCTCTGGGATATTTTTAGATGAAACAAAACCCCATTGTTATCCTACAAAGAATAAAAATACTGCACCACGGAGGCAATGTAGCACCATAAAACATTGTAGGGCTGGTGAGGAATCAGCCAGTACAATTTAAAGCAGGTAGCAGGTGGATGGGACATGTAATGTTCAGAGAATGTTCCCTCGTGTTGCAGAAGTCACTTAGACTAAAAACAGCAGAAAACTATGGGTTGCTTGGGTAGCTTGAATGTGCTACTGTTTGACTTATTAATTTAGAGAATGGCAGAAAATTTTTAAAAGAGGCTCATCTTGCTGGTTTCTACACAGATGTATGCAAATGGGTTGAAAATCAGGCAAGTCAAAAAAAGCCCTAAAGCTGTTCTTTTCATATGCACTGAGAGGGGGGAGTGAGGCTGCATCTCATCTCTTCCCTCTGTCTTTATCTTATGCTATGTTTAGATTCTAAGTTCTGAGTTGACTGCATTTCCTAGGTAATTAAAGCAAATTTTTGGATGTTAGACAAAATATCTCAGTAGGAAAAATTCAATTCCCAAAGCCAAATAGCCTGTAACTATAAATGTTCCTTTGATAGAGTTTCTTTGCATTAAATAACCAAGCATCTTCTAGACTCCAAAAGATTTTTTCCCAGTTTCAAACATTATCCATAAAGTTTAAATTTAAATAAATCATCACTTTGAAAGGCTCTTTGTATCCCATCCACATTAATTTTTATGTCTTGTATCAGCCAACAAATATTGTTAAAAGTTCTCTAAAAACCATGCTTCTGAAGAACTCTGTGCAATAAGGAAGCTGCCCATCTCTGAAAAGGCTAAAGCTACAAAGAAGGTTTTCATGTGGCTTTTGCAAGCACTGTACTGTGTCTAAAACATTTCCACTTTCCTCCTTCCAGCCTCCCAGATCAAAGACCTCTCTCCCAGAAATGACCAAATGCCATGAGTCCTGAACAAACCCCAATTCTATTTTTTTTCTTTTTCTCCCTCTTTTTTTTTCCTTTTTTTTTTTTTTAACCTCAGGGCCCTGGCATATGCATTCCACATGGCTGAAGATGGAACAAAAGCTCTTGTGTGGCTGCACTGATGCTCTTTTAACCATACTGTGAGGGCAAGGACACAAAAGCAGCATATACTGAGGTAGAATAAGACCTTTGTTTACTCTGCACTGATAATTACTAGACCCATTTTCTAAAGAAAAATTGCACATAAACCCTCAAATAAAGTGATATAATTCTGAATATTTGCTGTCATAACATCCCCTGTGCTGCCAGTACACTTGAGAATTTATGGCCTATTTTAATTATATTTGCACTTTATTACACAAATGATTTTTATTTTTGCAGTGTCATCAGATTCACATTTCTGTTTGTGGTGGAATTTGTTTACAGGCATTGGAGCATTCGCTAATGCTAAAAATTTAAAGTTAATTTTCTGCCAAAAGATAATTTATGTTGCAAGTAGATTGATATACAATGATCAGCAGATTTCTAAGACCATTTACTAAGGGAGCATGAAGTTGCCATGACAATAATATAACTGCTCAGGATGCAGCTTTCAGTTCAACTTATATATATAATTTTTGGAGTTGTTCTTAAAAATGACTTTCTTAGGAAGGTCCAAAGGCTGAGATCCTTGGTGTCTCATTTCTTTCAATATAAACTGAAATACTCACAGCTGAAAAAATTATTTTTATAAACACTAGCATATCCAAAATTTAGGTGTATTCTGCAGAACAAATTACTAATTCACTATTGTTTACCCATCTGCTTGTTTACAGACCAGTTCTGAAAGTCAGAGAGTGGGATCAGGTATTTTTACTTCATTTTAGAACTCATTAGAACAGTGTTACACTGTTTTTCCTAAGGCAAATGTGCTGCAAACTTAAAACAATGTACAGGGCAAAGAACTTCCTGATCCCTGTCCAGCAGGGCTGTGCTGCTGCTGGAATAAACCTTGCACCCATCAGTCCAGAAACAGGAAAATGCAGATTTCCACTACACTTATTAAGAGGCTCTGCTGGGAGCTACAAGGGACAAACTTGGACAAGGCAGAATGCATTCCTGTTTGACATAGTAGATGTCACCCACCATGTGAAATAAATAAAGTAAATAATGCTTTAAAAAGCATTAAGCAATTTGTTTTAAACTTATTTCTTTTAACATGGACACATCTAATAAAAAAAGAAAAAACCTCAACCATTCTGTCAGGAGATGAATAAATGCTCTGCTTTTCAACACAGCTCCCTAATTGCCAAAAATTGTTTTGACAATATTTGCCTGACTATCACTTGAAAGTATTTCTGCAGTATTTTTCACCATTACTTAGCATCCTTACTCAGTCATTAACTGGCAAAGTGAAGTTGGATGTAAGAATACACACAAAAGCCCCACCAGCCAGCATGTGCAGCAAGCAGAAGTAATGCTACAATTATGCCTTAACTTCAGTAATACTCCAAGAAAAATATTTTCCCAAGCAACAGAAGATAGATTTAATCTTTTTGCTTTTCAATGCACTCTCTCTTCTACTTTATTTCATCACATCTTGACCACTCTGAAGCCTTCTGATTCTTCAGAGGAAGGATTAAACATTTACATTTATACTGTGCTGCTTTTCCTCTGAACTCTAGGATTTATGATTCAGTTTCATACCCACAGATAGCAAATTATCTCCAAATGTTCACCAGTGAGTCACTATTAAGAACTACTGAACAAGGTCAATTGACAGTCTTTGATGTTTCCCGTTATTTTAAAAGTTCCTTTTGAATGTTTTGAATTTGAGTCTAAAAATAAAGAAAAAAGAAGGTGTGTCATTATATTAGAGATTTATTTCCTCCTTTTGAACTTAAAACACTTTGGCAGATCTATGGCTCATCCAGGTCATGGCTCACTCACAGATAAGCTACAAGTGCAAATGTACCAAAAACTTTTTTCCTTTAAAATTTCACATCTCATCTTACTGAATTTTTGCAAAATTAAAACTGCTTAATTTCCTCTCTCATGGGAGTTAAAAATATTTGCCAAAATAAGGGAAGGCAATTTGCTTGGTTTAGTACTGTGGAATCTGGATGATGCATCCTGGAACTCGTTTTCTCATTTATATAATGACATATGCTGGGACATAACTGCAACACTGGAGACATGACTTGCACTTACTTTCCAGTAATATAAACTAAGGTGATAAAAAATTCAGAAAGATCAGTAAGTTCTTTAAAAAACTGAACTACTAGTACTGAAAAGATTAAGTTAAACCTATACAATGTAATTAATTTAGAAATTATGATCTCATTTTTTGCCACTTCAATTTCCAGCTTTTTTCCAATGTGATTATCATAATTTAATCTGCACCTAATTAACACCAAACTCGGTATTCTAGAAAAACTATTAATGGTTATTTAGATAGCAGGGCAGCTCTGCATGTGTGTCTGTATCTCAGCTGAGATTACCCCGTGGCAGGGCTGGAAAGTGACAAGTTCAGAGAAGATTTGCTTTTTCCAAAGGGAACACACAGTGACTGCCCCCAACAAACCCCCACACACTGACTGCACTTCCTACTCCTGACCTGCTTCTACTCTTCCAAACTTTCAAAGGGTTCAGCAAAAGGCACATCAATTCCTCCCTGGGCTACTACTGTGGAAATTTTGATGGATGCCTGTACACAGCACAAACTAAACCTGCACTGGATTATGTGGTACTGACACTCCTAATGCTGAAAAGTAATTTATATGGAGTTACTGGGACTCCACAACAAGTTTTAAACCCTAGTTGAAGAATCTTAGTTAAATCATCAGATCCAGCAAACAGAAACAGATCATTACCCAAAGTGGTGGAACTCAGATTACACAGTACTATATTTAAGCACATCATTTAAACTTTTTCCCCTCAGTTAGCTAAAAATAAAGCAAATTTGATAGCTGCCTTATTGCTTTTAAAAAAACCATGAAACCTTAACCTGCATTTTTAAAATTAACATATTTTCCAACAATATGATCCCTGTGACAACTCCACAAACAGAGTCTGCAGGGACCACCAAAGAAACTGGCTTGTTGGGTTGTTTTTAAGTCCTGGGGCGGGCAGTTAGTTTTGCTGTGTGTGACCCCGGGGACTCACCCAGGGGCAGGAATGCCAGGCGGTTGCCAGCCATGGAGAGCTCGTTGAGGCTGGGCAGCTGGCACAGGTGGCGGGGCACAGACCACAGGTGGTTCCTGTCTGCAGTCAGGTACTGCAGCGAAAGGCACATGTGCAGCCGCTCCGGTAACGTCATCAGGCGGTTGGTGGAGATGTCCAGGGTCTGCAGCTCCCGCAGGTCTCCAACCTCTGCACAACAGGCAAGGACAATTGTGAATACCTGCACAAAAACCACTACAACATAACCCTTCACATAAATTAAAATCAAAAGTTCATCAGTGGTGCTGCTTTTCTGTAAGATACTGTTCTATCGATCCACGTTGAGAACTGATACTGATGATTTTCATCATCTTCATGTATCAAAAAGGTTTGGAATATGATGGAGATTATCAGTATCAGTTAGGAACCTTTATCAGTATGTTCAAGTATGAGATCCTTCATAGAACATTCCTGAACTGTGACAATTACTGTCAAAATATCAAGAGTTTTCCTAATCCTTAATCAGAATGAGGGGGGGGGAAAAAAACCCCATCAAACCAAAATGCAAACAAAAAAGCTTGCTGATATTGAGGGTGTTTTGCACAGCCTCAAACTCAGGAAAAGTCAAATGATACTATTTTTTTAATATTGAGGATGAAATGAGTGATTACTTAATATTCTCTTGCAACAAGAGTTACAAACACATGCATAGCACTTCTTGCTTAGTGACAGTCTTTCACCCAGCATACTTGGGAAAAACAGCTCTGTCTTCATGATACAGTTCAGAAGGGCTAGTCTAAATTAGAAAAGATATTTCTTAATAAACAGTGATATTGTTATGTTACATTGTAGGATAGATATTTCACTAAATTCTAATCTACGGTTGCAATAATTACAGCATCTAGTTGTTGGGTTTAAGAATTTAAAAGTAGATTTCGTGTTTCAAATAGTATTGTATAATTTATTTATGTAGGTAATAAACTAAATTCTTAAATGTGTGTAAGACATGATCACACAAGCAGCCTCACTTGTGCAACAGTGTTTTTCCTTGTGTGTGAAACAGGATGCAGGACTGACTGACAAATAGATTCAGAATATTTTAAGCAGCTCTGCAGGTTACCTCATTATTTATTTAGTTATTCTTTTACACTCTAAAAACTGGATAATTCTGTATATTATTTCCCTCAAACAGGAGGAACCCATAACATTTCCCCCCAAACACAGGGAACAGTTTTGCTTTGTTTTTAAATACTTCACAGCAATGGAACCAACTCATGAAGTGCTTGGTGCCCCTAAACTCGCTGCAGTTCTCAGCATCTTGCAAACCCAAATGTACTTTGCTCTCAGCTGAATGAAACCAGCCCTTGCATTTGAGAGCTGCTAAAACAAGATCACTAGAATTTTCTACACTGAAAACACCAGACAATCTACACAATCCACAATCTGTACAATTTACAGCTCTATCACCCAGATTTTTTACAAAGATATAAATAGGGTAACACTGTTTAAGTTAAAGTTAAACAGAACCTGTTGTGCCCTTAAGCTCTCAGCAGCAGGAGCTAGAAAATTCACTGTTCCCTGAGCCCTGAGGTTGCACCTTGTATACTACACACAAAGAAGGAAACAAAACACTGGGCTAACCCAAGCTGTCTTCCACACAATAGGAAAAAGTTCACCTTGGGAGAAACTGCTATAAATGTTACTTTCAAGATTGGAAACATGAAAAGCAAAGAAAGGGAAGTTGTAGTTCAATATTAGAGATTTTCACACAAGTAATCATTAAACAAAATGCATTTGCACGTTTAGAGGGAGTTTCTGCCCACTGCAAACAATCCCAGCAACAACTACAATAAAGACTCAACAACATAGTTTATGCATCCTTTTAGAAATATTACTGACAGAAGCAGCTACTGTATACAGATGATCACATTCTTCAAACCTCTTAGCTTTGATGTCAACAGGAATAAGCTTTACTTGATTTTTTTTTTTTTTACTACAGGATTGAAAACGCCTTTCCAGGCATCAAAATGACAAAAGCAAAATAATCACTACTAAATAGCATAAGACTACTGTGCAAAAAGAACTGCAGCAGATCCCATTTCAAAAGAGTTTTATATTCATTGCAAAGCCATATGCTTGAAAACAGTGACAGGAAAAGAGCCACCTACATTCAGCCAAACCACTGACCACATGCAGTCAATAATAGGCCCAGCTATTTTCATGCACTAACCTTTTTCTCTGCCACTAAAAACAGTTCTCTAGTTCAGTTTAGGTCCAAAATCCCATAAATGTTACGGTTGGCAAAGCTGGCAGAGTTTCAAAGGCATTGCTAGAATGATATGTTTCAAATCTAAGAGGAAATAAAAGTATTCTCACTTTATCCTTCATCCAAAAAACACATACCCAAAACTTCATCCTCTCTACCTTAATCTCCCAATGCATACCAGATGTAAACATCCACTTTCAACATCTAGTGCCACATGTTGCACAAACACCCACCGACCCACAATGAAGTTTAAGACCAAGCCAAACAACAAAGTGCCATCATATTAAAGATATAACCCCCAGACTCCCCACCATAGTGCTCAAAGCTCAGTTTGAAGAACATGCTCAGACACTTACTAATGACACTAAATTGGTGTTCATCTAATTAAAGCAAAGGGAAACAGTTAAGAGGAATAACACAAATATAAACAGTCCATTAATAAGTTTTTCAAGCTTTCAGGTACTAAATACTATTATCCTTGCTTTTAAAGTCCTGCAGCATAAATACTGCAGGAAACCTTGGCTAACAAACATAGTGAAAGACTTGCAAATCTGTCTCTTGCTGTCAGCTCATCAAGCACTAGGATATACCAGAGGTGAACTTTGGAAATTTACAGCAGATCCAGTAAAGAAAATGGCTATTCCCAAACAAAAAGAGCTGACAAAGGGACTTTCAGAGATCCCCCCCAGCACCCCCAAGGGTAAGAAAGAGACAAGCATTATACATCACCATTAGACCACATTGAGGAGTTCCAATTACATTTAAATGAAATTCATAAAAGTGTAATTTAAAATTTATATTAGCTCTAGTATTAACACTATCAAAATCAATGCGGCAGAGCACTGAGCCCCATTCTGCTATCAGAAGCCAGAAAAAACCCAAACTCCTCAGTAGCTCTGCTGCCCCCAGCTCAGAAGGACACAGATTTGTGGAGACAGACAGAGCCCAAACGTGACATTCCCGTGCTGGTTGGTGTCCATCTGCAGGGATTGCTGCTGGCACATGGAGCTGGGCAGTCCCAGATGGTCCCAATGTGCTCGCAGTGCACACACGAGGGGCTGACAGACCGGGAACCCAACACTCCCCGAGCCCTCCTGCAGCCTCTGCGGGGCCGTGCAGCACCACAGAGCCACACACACCTGAACAGACCCCCACACACCCACACAGACCCCACAGACCCACCCAGGCTGCCAGCCTTGGGGAATTCATTTTATCCTTTCCTCCCCGATAATATGCAGATTCAGAAGGGATCACTCAGCTCCAAAACGCAGCCTTTGCATCTGTTGTAAGTGCTCTCCCAACTACTCGGAAAAGTGAACTGTCCTCTTGTGTGTTGGGGTTTTCAACAAAAAGGTGCCAAATAGATCTGTCCCCCAACACAATGAAAAAAGAAATATCAGCATACCTGTAATATTTTTCTTAAAAAAAGTGAAATCTGGAAAGAATTTTAGGAAATGTCCAAAATTATTGACCTTCTAACAAAACTGACTGTGTTTGTATATGTAACCAGCATCAAGAAAAAAAAAACTCTTTCTGATTCAGATGGTTTAAATGCCAGTTTTTAAAATTAATTCCCATGGTTTTACGTGAAGAAAAAAAAAAACCCATCTGGAAATAAGCGGCCTATACAACACAGAGTAATTGCCAAAGGCAATTCAAACTTCCTTAGTCTTTCTGAGGGTACAGGCCTCACCAGCTGCATGACCCAAAAATAACCAACAGTTTTTCTTTACATTTCAAGAGTAATCCCACCTTTCCCTGATGGGCCATAAACCAAAATTTCATCCAAAGATATATGAAACACATACACAGTTGGATTTGAGTGTATGGGAGGAAAGGGTTTACTTTAAACCTGAGTCCTTACATCCCAGTAAAGTTAAAAGGGGGACAGGAAAGGGCTGCAGACCTACCTGCATGAGAATGCACCTCAAAGCAGGATATTAAGGGGAAGTAGAGAACCTACAAGGAATGGAAAAAGGGACTGATCAGCAAAGAGAGCTGGCACTTAGAGGTCAGGCTGCAGAGGTTAAATGCAAACTGCCAGGAGGCCAGGAAAATGGGAACTCACAGACAAACAAATGGTTTCTCAACAAGAAATTAAGAGCAAGAAATGAAGATCTGATGTCAACAAGGAGCAGAAATTAGGAGGACAAACCAAATATTAAATTAGCTTTTTGCACAATTTTTTCCTGTAAGAATAATGCTGTGTATGGGGACAGAGACAGAATACCTCATGGGAACAAGGACAAAGCACTGCAAATTACCACATCCATTACTAAAATGAAATGAGGCTGCTTAAAAAATTTCCATCCCAGAATACTGAAAAAAAAAAAAAAGGGTAATATATCAAAATTGCAGATTCAGCCACGAGGATTCTCAATGAATAGGACATTTTCTGGGATAGCAGCCTACAGTTGGAGAAGAAATATATAACCTGTGTTCAAAAAAGCCCTGTTAATGTAAGCTCAGTGCTCCTCAGCATCTCATAACAACTGTTCTAAGGGGAAAGAGCACCCAAGAGTAACCAGTGACTAGAACATAAATAGAAAACAGAATGGAAATGCAGCCCAGATTTTCTCAGATGTAAATCATGTCATACTGGTTTATATTTCTCTGATGAAATTTCTTGGTTAATGGTAACACATGAGTTTCACACCTCATGGTAAATTACTGGGATGGAAAAAATATTACTAGTGGTGGTGTTCCTCAAGCATCTACTTTGTTTAGACTTCCCATTTTGCACCTGGGTAAAAAATAATATTAGGTTTCGGGTTGCTGTCAGCCCAAGTATTTAAAGTAGTAGTAATGTGGTAGAGAACCAAACTGACATACAGGAGGAAAAGCAAGAATTTCTAGACTTAAGAAATAGAAAGAAAAGTAAGAGAAAATAGTAATAAAAAACAACAGAAAATCATGGTAAGAAGGTGATACAAGTCAGGGCTCTACTTGAAACTGTGAAGGAAGAGAGGGACTGGTTATATTTGTTCCATCCCAAAGGGCAATAGGGCAATTTCTATATGTACAGCCAGCATTTTGTTAGGAGAAGGGAAGGTTGTTAATATTCTTTGTATTGCAGGCAGCAATGATGGTCTTGTTGTTCTCATACAAACCTTTAACACTCTGCTACCCAAGAATTCTAACAGAAGGTGATGGATCCTCTGTATTTCAAAGCTGCAGCTCAGGAATAAGAAATTTCTGCTTCCCATGGAGGGATGTTTTCCAGCTTGTGGTATCAGAGGGACAATTTCTTATGAACAGTTACAAAATGGAGCACTGTGAGCCTGGCTGTGACTGTGAGCTCCCACAGCCCAGGATTGTGAGCCCAGCCTTTCCTCCCTATCCCAGGCTCTAAAATGAATGGTGATTCCTCCAGAAACTGAACAGGAGGTGCTAGAAGGGGCCACCCTACTTCACCCTTGAAATAATGTTTTAATCAACTTCCATGGACCTAAGCACAAGATGCATTTCCTTATTAGACCGGTAAAACCACACACCAGTGAGGAAAAGTGTTTGAAATCTTCCAAACTTAACAAAACTTGCTACCTGTCCCACTAGAAAAAAAATCGAAGTCTATACATGCTATGAATCTGAAGTGGATACTATTATCAATTGAAAACTGTAACAGGCAGGAAGTGTAAGTTTAAATTGCTGAGAGCTTCATGGAGAAGATCTCCTTTAGATCTGCTATGGGATGTCTCAGGAGGACTTAAACAGACTTTAAGATGGTTAAAACAAATTAAATAGCCTATTATATATTACATTACATTTACTGTCCTATCAGTTCACATTTCATAGCCTATAAAAATTAAATTTTCTAGCACAAATTGACACTTAAGGTAGACCTGTGCCATCTTCAAACAAGGAAGTTTAACCATAACTAAAATTGGTATCATTAGATTTAAGGACAATGAAAGGGGCAGGCAAATTGAATCCCATTTACATTTTGACACTGCTGCATGCAGCTCTTTTTCTGTACTGTTGGAGAGAGAGCTTGAAAAGTATTCTGTTTCTCAAGTCTAATACACCTGAAGATGACTTTCCTTGAATTTTTCCCATATAGGCTAATAATTGCTTAGTTTTTTAAAGGAAGAAAAAAAAGATGAGGTACTGGAAGAGATCTTGTGATACTGCAGCAACTACTTTATGAATTACTCACTTTTAAATAAGGTGCTCAGTGAGTTCAAACCCATAAAAAATTCTACAGAAGAAAAAAGCCTCTATCCCAGCTGATCAAACTTCAATCTATTAATTTCAAAGCAATACTTATGACTGCATTTCACACTAATATTCTGGCAGCAAAGAACAGGGGAAAAGATTTTTCGGGGGCAGGACAGTCTTTGTGAATGAACATAGTCATGTAACACCCCTCAAAGCTGTTCCTAACTCTTGGTTTCACCTACTTCAGCCATAAACTACATTGACTCTTCTCCAAAACACTTAAGAAGCAGACAAAGCCCAAAACCAAGTGAAAAATACATACTTCTACTGAACATACCAAAATAGAATCTTTTTTCCCCTCAACCTTGCTAAATGTCACATGCAAACTTAGTACCAATCCTTATTTATTTTGTGCCATCATTCACAAGCGAAGGTGAGAAAAGTGGCTCCATAAAGTCCAACCTTGCTAAACAGTAATTTTAGGTCAGCTAAAAATGGCTGAAAATAGACATCAGGTATGAGGGTCTCATTAAGTCAAATTCTTCCAAAGGTCAGTGGTTCCCCATCTTACACCACAATTAAACTTCAGTTAACACAACTGGCAGCTGTCTGAATGCCATGGGCCCAGCACTCTGTGCTTTCCTCAGCACACACACAGAGCACAGACCCACAGTGGTTATTAGCCTGTATTTCCTCTCAGTGCAGGTCTGGAATTACATTTTTGTCCACAATTTGATGGTTTCAATGAGAACAGTTAGAATAAACCAGATGATAAAAATATCAGAAATTATCACACACGAGAAAAGTGGAAAAGGTGGGAGGAAGGGCAAGAGGAACAAGGAGAGGAAAAAATTGTTTATGCACAAAGGTAACTCAAGGCCATGAAATTATCAGGTTTGCTGTTTTCTTGGTTTGGGGTTTTTTGTTTGTTTGGTTGGTTTGTTTTTTCAGAAGACAACCTATCCTTTCATTTTGCTCTAGTGTGCTCTGCCTATTTGACTACCCCACAGGAAGGTACTGTTGCTACAAAAACAAGTTAGAGAAATTACTGTATTAATGTTATTCTATGGTTTTATTAAATGATATCTCAAATTTTGAATAGAGTGGCCAAAATTAAGTACAAAGAGTCAGAACGATACTTTATCAAGTAAATTGCATGAAAAATTCCGCTAGCACTCTACAGATAAAGTCTCTTATTTAAGGAGTTTTTCTAATGTCTTTCTGTTAAGGAGCAGCTGTTTTCCTTTTTCTGGGTGGTATGAACATAAACAAAAGTGACATGAATAAAGCATGAGACCTGTTATGTTTCTCTTGTTTTGTTTATGTCTGACTATCTTCACTGCTGCACATCGTCCAGCATTCACTGTGCACTAATATCAATACATGGAAAGGGTAGGGGGGAGCCTTCCAGAAAAACTTTGTGCATAAAATACAGAGCTGATGATTTGAACTCAACAATGCTGGACAGCTGAAGATGGCTCCTTAAAAACAAACCAGTACTGAAACCAAGGCAAACAAAAGGAGCATCCTAAGGAGAGATTAAGAACAGCTCAGGAAGCCACAGAGACAGGGCTAGTCTTGGATGTAAATTCTAGGACAGCTTTTTCCTTTCTTCTTCCAAGGAACAACTTGAGATCAACACAACAGAGTGGTCTCTGACAAACACAGATTAGTGGCTTCTAACCCATTACAGCACTGGTGTCTAAATAATCCACACAAAGACCAATCTGTTGTGACTGTTGCTATCAACTGTTTCCAACCAACTCACAACAGACACATCTTTCTTCTTCTTGAGGTTAGTTAAGGTTTTTTTCTTCCTTTCCACTAAATGCATAACAAAAGCAATAGGTCCAGACTCAATTTTCATTTTTCAGTGGAAAGTACTGTTGTATCAAGGCAAGTTATGGCTCACTCATTGTACTACTAGGAGACACCACAGAACACCCTTCCCTGAGGGTCAGATTTGGCCTTCATAACAAAAAGATGAAACTATAAATTGTGTGGGATAAGGAGAAGAATCAAAAGGAGATCTTTAGCTTGGAGCCACATTTACAGCAGCAGAGTCACCATATTTGTTTTTTAAATGAATGCTACTGGATGGGACTGTCTTAAATCCTATGAAAATAAGAGTTCTTCCAGGCCACTGGCAATTCCTCCAAATTGCATCAGTAATTACTGGGGAGGGACTGGCTAAATGTTACAGGAAATAGTCCCACTACAACAGACATGGAAACTATAGATCCAGATGTCCTTTTCTTGCAGAAGCACCAGGAGATTCTCTTGCTCCTCCTCACTGTCTGAACTGTTTCTGCTGGACTCAGCAGCCTGGAGAATTCACCAGCCAAGAAGAGGAGGCAGCAGATGCTATAAAGACATGCTTACTTTTTGAAAATCGTATGGACCAACTACTAACAGTTTTAAACTAAGATTATCAATAAAAAAGAAGACATTTGACTTCAAGCAATGCTAGCATTGTCCTGATTTTATAAGGGCTGAGAGGAACCATAAGCCCAGTCTTAATCAGTGACAGTTTCTGCTGTTTAGTGTTTCAAATCAGCACAAAGTAGACAAGTACAGCTTGCAATTACACTCCAACCCCCCCACTCAAGTAATTCTGAATTGCATTCCTTTACCTACACAAAGAAATGGTCTTAGTTCATAAAGCTCTCAAATGTTAAATAATTACCAACTAGAGTACATTTGCACTTGCTTGGCATCAAAGCCTTCCATCTAGAATGACAATTTAATGCAGATTTGGACAATGCTAAGGTAAACACAGGTCTTTATTTTAAATACCACTGCAATCACATTAAGTTAACTGAAATGCAGGTATCAAATTCTGTGTGTGTGACATGAACCACAGGAAGGTTAATCTCACATCATACCTCGAGTTCTACACATTCTCTTTACAGGCTTTTTCCATTTAGATTTAGTGTTGGTAAATGATGCGTTTTATTTTGCCTCAATTCATTTAATAGAGCAGCTGAGTAAAAACAAGGATGTCAATAACAAGTAATAATTTAACTCTCTCACAGTTGTATGCAGAAAACTAAATTATACTCAGTCAATATGGTCAAAATGGAAATCGATATATTATAAATTTTTTCTATTGCAAGCATTAACAGTTTGTGTTTGTTCCCTTTCAAAGACTGAATGACTTTGCTCTCCAAGCTTCCCTGAGCACTCAATCCCTACTAGTAAATTGCATTTGCTTAATGCACAAGTAAAATCAACTACCTGTTAATACTGCTAATCACTGTACATAGGTTAGGGAGAGCTTAGGGAAAGAAAAGAAAAAAAGCCAAAGGAAACCAAAGAGACAAAAGTACATTCATAGATAATTTTATTTATAAAGACTTCAGAGTTTATGGGGAAAGCAAGTTAACTTTTAACACCCAACTCTAGAAACTGTAAAAAAAAAATAAGCTTCAAGAGCTACTTTCCTTCTGTCACAAATGTTAATTTAGTGCAACCAAAAAAACCAAAAAAAATCCTCACAAATTTCAAATTAGTAAGAGGTTTTACATTAGCAAATTAGTTTAGTTAGGATTAACAGATAAATTTATTTTAAAACAATGTCAGTAAAGGCAGTAAGCAGGGATATAATACCCCTGAAAAGCTGGTTTTGCTTGTATGGATAACCTGAACTTGTCTTAGGACCCTCCCAAAATAACTCACTGCAGCAAAACAAAGTTAGAGCTCATTGGCAGTCCAGCACACTGAAATCAATAAGGTCTTTCTGAGGTAAACCTGGAAACTGCAAACCAGTCACCACCATTTCTTTTTTCACACATTTACACACTGATGAAAAATTTCAGAGAAAAAACACCTGCAGTTCAGTATCTGTTCAAAGCTGAGGTTCTCTGAAAGCCTGACTAAACACCCCTGAACAGATTGTTGATATCAAAGAAGTTCTCATACTACAGAAAGCTCAACAGCATCTGTATGGGAAACATCTTTCTCAAAATACATCTCCACCTCTGAGGTTTGGTCTCAGCCTTATCAATACACATCTGTCTTAACCAGTGTGAACAGCTATTGGCAAACATTTATGAGAGACGCCCTTCAAACTCCCTTGAAGTTCAGTTTTACTTCTGGGTAACAGCTCTAACCCAAAGACTTTTACAAGTATTTTAAAGAGCATCTGTTTTGAAGTTGCAGAAGCGAGAGGTTCATATATCTCACATGTGTTTGAGCCAGGCAATCAGTAAGGACTTATCTTTACAATCAGATCATCAGCAAAAGAATTCAGTGATGAAAGATGGGTTACAAACCAACTTTTTCTGCAATTCCTTTACTTAGGAAGCAGGTCTGAGATTAGGCACTATACTATTACTCGAGTTGAGGTTTCTCAGAGTATGTCCTCAGTATCAAGTGGTTTCTGTAAGAACAGTCAGAGGAAAAGACTTACTAGAAGTGCCATCCTGCTGCTCTCCCGATGGAGACAGGCTGATACACGCATTGCGCAACGCGGAGAATCCGCCCCGTCACCGCCCCGGGTGCCGCTCAGAACCGGACTGCTGCCAGCCCCAACACGGAAAAACCCTCCTATCAAATTCCAAAGAGGAGCCTTTGCCGTGCTTTCAGCAGGGCACTCGGCATGTTGAGGGAAGAAGTACCAAAAGGAGGGGAATGACACCTTTAAAAAAGTTACAGTAACTTCGTGAATTTTCTTTTGTTGTAGATTTTTTTCTTTAATAAGAATAAAGATAAAAGATCCTAAGGATTCCTTTTTGGGTTAGGTTGGGCTTTTTCTAAAGCACAAAAGCAAACTAAATCCCCCACAATACATTAACACACTTTATCATAACAAGCACTACAGTGTCTATATGAATTTTCACCAGTCCTGATGACAGTTGCAAGGCAAAGCAGCCAGACAAGCAACGAGCCATCACACTTTCTCATTTACCAAGATTATCAGAGATGCCACCAAGAATTTTGGGGGTGGGAGGGGATTTGCCAGAGCTATGAACAGAGTAATGATCTATTAAGCTTTAGCGCCTACTCTGATAACCCATAAAATTAAAACAAGTAGAAATGTTAGGTTTTATAGTCTTTACGGATTTCTAGATACATTTATGTAACTAACACCTTCAAACACTCCAAGCAAGAATAACCCGAAGTACATCCCTGCAAAAGGTAATTTCTGGTAGTCTGTTTTTCTACATCTTAGATTTAACTCCACAGGAATAAGATTGACCAAAAGCAACAAAAGACCCTCTGCTTCTTCCCCTCATTTGTTATGCAGACAGTAAACTCATATAAAACAAACAAATGGAATAATGACTGAATTCAAACACAACTGTAGCCACTTACAGACTGATTTTTATTTTTTCTGTGGTATATAACTGCGTCTCAGAGTCCTTCCCATAGATTTCAAACCCAAGTTTTCAAACAATCAAAATGCAAAAACAAATAATTCTATTTGACCTTCATTATTTAGGTCTATGTGCCAGGTCTAATCAGTTCTCACGAGCACATTCCACTTCTTAAAAACAGACTGTAGGAATACATTTTTCAAACTAAAAGGAACACAACGCATTGTTTTGATGCTGCAGCCTGAAGCCCTTTAAGTGAGTTTTATCAAAGTATATTCTATCACTGATCAAAGCAGCAATGACAACTTAATGTTCTCTAAAGTTATATATTGCTGTATAAACTTCCCACTTTTGTCTTGTGGCCCCTAGCTCAGCATGACATTGGGGGGACATTCAAAGGTCAGGAGACTTTCTTTCCAAAGCCCTCGGTTCTTAAGTGGCAGTTCTATCCATGGCAGGAGTGGGGAGAGGAATTCCATCAGGGCTCTGTTCCCATATACCCTAAAAACTTCAGGTTCTCATTTCTTCTGTCAGATGTTTGAATGACAAGTTGGTGTATTACTGTATCAACTATCTGTCTGTCTAGCAGCATTTCCACATCACCCTATTACTCATTTTATTGTCATCTCAAGACCCTTTCTCACACTAGTATTAAAATCAATATTTAATCTTAAATTTCTTTCAATTTATTGCTTAGTATATACCACGTAACTAGCTTTTAAAAGCAACATCTGGAAGTTACTTGGATATGCAAGTCTTTCCCTTTAAAAAAAAATATCTGTATTTTAACAATTCACTGAGAAATCTCAAATTGAGTTTACTAGAAAAATGTTATGCAATTTTATGTTTAATGAACTGTGTTGAAATGAGTTGTGCTTAAGACTCCTTATTTAATAAAGAGGCATAAGAACATGCAACATAACTACCACGTTTCTACAGTCATATTAAGACCTCCAACATCTTCACAGAGTTTTAAACTTCAGATGAATGGTTGTCAGGATTACTTAAAGCACTCTCAACATCTTCAAAATTCCTGCCTACCCCCACAAACAAGAGAAAAACCCCTGGAGGAAGGAGGCTTACAGTCACTTGAGAAATCAAGGACTGCTGCGCAGAAAAACGAGCCAGGATTTGAGAGGCAGCACCAAATCTCTGAACAATAGAGAATCCAGTTAAATCTGCTCCCATCCTCTCAGGAATTCGAGAACCATCCAAATACCCCCATTAGAAGCAGCTCCAACTCCTTTATCTCCTATCTGAGAGCCCTGGAGGGGAACAGCTACGGGGAAAGCCCATGGCCCAGAGCTCAGCAACAGACATGTCCGTGCAAGGATTCTGATTTTCAGGAGCATTGCTAAGCCAGAAGCTCAACAGGCTTGGGAGCACCACCGGCAATAATTAGTTTGGCTCTTCCTGCTCCATCCTGGTTTCACCTACACCTCACCAGGTTTCTTAGAAGCTCCTCTTCAAAGGAAGGAAGGAACGGGAGGGACTGGAGGGGATAATTCTGTGAGTTTGGTGCATAGAAACCTTTCACTAAGATCTCACGTGAAACAGAAGGGAACAAATGGCAGCATTGGCTCATTCTCAGAATCGTTTCAAAATGAAAAACCTGGGGATCTGGGATTTGGAATAGAGAATAAAATCAGAATTGAAAATTAAAAAATCGGGGAACAAGAAGTCACAGGCAGCCTCACACAGACACAGTGTTACCCTCTACAATCAGGTTTGTTCAACCATCTATTAATAAAGTCATTAGTGATCAGAACTCAGGTGGTGTCATTCTGAGATGTCTCTGTCCAGACAGGTGATGCCACCATAACTGTCACTACAATTTGGCAGCCAGGAAGAACTGCCACATAAAAAGGGAACATTTACAGGTCAGGCTCTGCCCAGATCATACAAAGAATTCCAACAAAACAAGGATGTCTGAGACACTGATGTACAGCACCCTGCTCCCAGACACTCCTGGATCTATTAATGAACACAGTAATTACATCAGCATACTGCTCATGTTTAAATACAGTCAAAACTCAATCAGACACTTTTTTTTTTTCAAGTTAAAGCACCACCAAAGCTAGAGGCCAAAAAAAAGTGTGATTGAGCCAAAATCATAATCTTGCTAATATGTGCAAGAAAGAAGAAAAAAAAATCAAAATCAATGAAGTTGTTACAATTTGGAGTGACCTTTAAGTATAATAAAACTAATATTAGAAAACTCAAAACATGTGGTCATTACCTTGTGCTACAATAGGATTTTAGGCTTCCAGTTATTGAAATGAAGCCTCAATCCCAAGTTCAGTTTCTGCCTGATCTTTTTTTCTGATATTGAATGACCACAGAAGTTAAAATCTGTTTTATAAAATTGCAGGTACTTGAAAATATAATGCACTGAACCATATCACAATTTTATTTTTTTTAAACTAAGCCCATGCTCACTAAACGAGCCTAATTTCTAAATACTTTTGCAGTGATTGCACTAAATTAGAATAGCAAATTTTATGATGGAATTTTCTAGTCCAATAAGCCTGGTACACAAGCAATATTTGAATCCTTAATTTAAATGTTACAATGAGAGACGCTGATGGCTTCCTCCAACTGGTTCCCATTAGTTTTCAGATTACTGAATTACAACACATACATACTCAGCACATGCATTTCTGAGGACCTGCTGTGCATCACCAGGATGAGGAATACCAGGAATACCGCAGGCCATTGTTGAAAGATACTTTTGTTGGATTTTTTTGCTTCTTAACGTCATTTCTGCTACAGTTACGGGAAATATTTCAGTTCCAATGCACCCAATAGAAGCCCATCTGGAAGAAGTGTTGGAACAAAAGCCTATATTGGAACAACATTTTAAACCATAAAATATAGGTCTGGAATTTTTCTGACTATGTTTATACTATTTTTGTTACCAGCATCCAGTGACATTATGAACCTTCCGTGGTACACTGAAAAGTGTACAATAGTAACAAAGAGGCTTTTAAAAGCCCCTCAACAGGGGGAAGTGGAAAAGAAAATAACACTAAGAAGGGGTAAGCAGACAAAGAGAGAACAGTGAGCAGCTCTATGCACAGATGACTCATTCTGATATTCTATACAGGTGAGGGTATACAGGAAAAACTTCAGTTAACAAAATTTTCCAGGAATTTAGTGGAATTCTTTTATTCTCTGTCTTCACTTCCCTCCCCATAAATTTCAAGCACTCAGAAGTACTAGTAGTCCTCCTGAGATTTTAACCCGAACCAAATGTTTGAGCAAGGCAGACTGTTATAAAATCTCAAGCAACCAACATCCTTTAATTAAATAGGTACCACTGTGTTTGGACGTGCATGGAAGTTAATCCATAAGGAACACCAGCTGTACAGTACACTGCCCTGTGTTTTGGTCACCTCTAGGCAGTCTCCAAGTCCAACCCCAATCATTTCCCATCCACGTTGCCATTTTGTTCCAAACTCCTCCCTGATGTAATTTCATATGGGAAACTGTTCTCAAAAAAAAAAAATTCAGTCCTTACAGGCTGCCGGGATAGGGCTATATTGGAGTTTATACAAAACCAAAACATTTAAAATATTTTCCTCCTAGAAATCTAAGGAATGACTTATGAGATACTATCAGGTGTTTTTACTGTGCTTCTGGATTAATACAGCACAATTACCAAAGCCTTAGTAATCCTGATGTGAAAAACACAATACAGTAACAGGCAAGCGTGGGTCAGTTTTGCACTGATTTAGGGAAAAAAGTAATAATTAATTGTTGTTGAATTAAGAGGTAATGTAAAGCTTAGTAGTCTAACCCTTGGTTTTATATAGCAAACTGAAGCTAGAATTGAATGATTAAACAGAGCATTTATTTTACAGATGTGTGCAAAGAAAACCTTGTTTTTAATAATCAGGCATCAACCCCTTCATAGAAAACAACATATTATTACAATAATTACTATATTTTTATTTCGAGGCCATGCTCCTTTAAATAGTCACATACTTCCAGAGTGCAAAGCTCATGTAACCTAATCTGTGTTTTCCTCAAATCCCCACAAGTCCATTTACTTAAAAACACCACGCTCCTGGATGGGTGCCTGGCGTACCAAACCTGTCCCGTCGTGCATATTTTTATCCATGTTACTAAATTAGGAAAGCAGAGTGGACTAAGGTTATGCCAACTTGGAGAAAAGAAAAGGGTCTGCATCAGTTTGTGCCTTTGCTTTTAAATTCACAATCATTATTAAAAAAATTTGAACTTTATTAAATATCAAAGCAATCTGCCCTAACCAGAGACAGTAATAAATCAGAAGGGAAATCTGGGGAGAGCAGGTAAGAAGCCAAATTTATTCCTCTGATTTTGAAGCCTCTAAATCAAAATGTGGAACACAAGTTCAAAAAAATGAGTTAAGACCACATATTTTCATGCCAGGATCTAGAGTAAGAATAGAATTACTGGCACGCTGTACCCATCAGTGGAAATCTACTGTGAAAAGAAGGGAGGGAAGAAGTCATGTTTACATGCCTTTAATTAAGATTTACTGAAATGCCTTATATTGAGCTCTATTCAGAATTCTAAGCTGGGTATTCAAGAAGCCTTTACCAGTCAAATATTGGTATGAATAGTAAATACAGATATTGTACTTTACAGCAACATTAAAAAAGTGAGATAAATGAATATGCAGTTTTTATATCTGGAAGTTTCTCCTACCCCCAATTAGTAAAGCAAATTCCAAAGCAGAGTACACTTTGCAATAATCACTCCAAGGGACATTCCAAGGGTTACTGTATAAATAGACAAAGCAGCAATCAACAATTATCACTTGATTTATAATTTTAGTAACGATTGAACCCTTCTTGTCATTACACTGAAGCTACAGTTACCTATGCAAGAGAAAATTGCCTTGTATTTATCTATAAAAGTTATGTATTTCAAAATCCATCTTCCTGAACTCTTCCAGCCTTCTGGAAGCACAAGTTGGTTCAGTTACAAAAACTCACTGATCTTACCGCTATTAATTTCCTATTAACTTAGAGGGTTATTCATTATGGAGAGATAATTATTAATTTCCTAATAATGGGTGGGAAGACTCAATCCTCCCTAACATTAAATATGATCAGACTCAAAAAGGTGTGGCCTTAACAAATGGAATGGGAACACCCAAGTTCTATTTCTGGCTAACACTGACTCCTGCTGTGGCCTGGAGCAAATCACTTCTGTTAAAAACACTTTTTTTCCACTCTGTAAAATGAGGATAACACTCCCTTATCAGCTTCACAGGATCTTTCTCAAATGCTTTGAAGATAAAGTTTTATAAGCCTACAAATGTATTTTAATGAGTCTTAAACTGATTATATTTCTAAAACAATTTGCCTTAAAAAGGAAAAGGATTTGAACAGAACTGAAAGGAAGGGTCTCTGTGCTGTTAACCTCCCCTAACATTGCTGCAGTTTGCACTTTAAATACACCAAAGGCACACAAATTCATTTTCCTTCACAGTCTGCTTAAAGGAACCAAAATGGCAACAAGTGGATGCAAGCTGCAGGAGCTTCCAGAGACAAGAAGAAAATGTGGATTTGCAATGGAAGCCACATTTTCCCTCAGCTGGGGCAGAAGCCTGCCCTGGACTCTGGCACAGACCTGCACCCCTCCAGCAATGGCTGCTCCATCACCTGCACTTCCCTTTAACATTCAAAAAACAGCAATCCCACTTTTGACAACAAATTTGCTATTATTTGGCCACACTTGATTTTTTTTTTTTTGCTTGGTCAATTCACTCAGCTCTTGGTTTTGAAAGTTCCTAACAACAAACACAAAGGGAACCATGGTCTAGTCCATGTAAAGACAACTGCTGATTTTTTTCCCTCTTCTAAAGGGGAATTTTGCCAAAAGATGGGTTGGGATCATAAACCATACCCTCTTCTTTAATTACTTAGCTTTTGCTCTTGACTTGGCAAAACATTAAGCTTTTCATTTCAGTAAATCTATAATTAACTCCAGCATGTGCTGAGTAAACATAACCTCACTTTTAATTAAATCTTAGAACAAGATGCTACAAAACTTGCTGTTTCTACAGAGAAGTACCTCTCAAGTAATGGGCCTAAAAAAAAAACCTTAATCCTTGTCAAATAAGAAACTTGAATCCAAATTTTAGTATAACCCACCCTCTTTTAAGTCATCTGTTCCCCAAACATGCATTCCAGCTATAAGACCAAAATGTAAACCTGAAGAACCACCACTGCACATCAAAAGATTCCAAGGCTGAAGTAAAACCAAATCTAAATGGTAACAGCAAAACAGAGAACCTTGACTTTGGGACTCCTCAAGAATAATTTTTATAATGCATCTCACTGGATTTATTTTTTTTTTCAAATGACATAGTAACTCTTACACAAAGAGAAATGTTATTTCTCAAGAATGAAAAGAGCTATCACATGCATTATAATAATCAGAAACAAAGGGGAACTTTCTAGGTAGCCATTTGTGAATGAGAAGATTCAGGAAATTTTCTTCTGACAGTACATGCATATAGAACTACCTACCATTCTAAATTAAAATGAAAGATCAATTCACTGAATAAAAGGAGAAATCTCTGAAAAAATAAAGTTCAGCTACTGTGAAAACATAATGTCATGTCTAAGTCAAGCACATACATGAACTAATGCAATAATATGAAATAACCATCTTTTGTTTATGCTGACTTTTTCCAGTAACATCTTTGGTGCTGCACATTTCCAAATGGCCCTCAAGAATTTAGATTAAGTGCCACATTTAAGTAGCAGAAAACTTCACAAAACTTACTTCATGTTCAAGAATTGCATTTACCAGAGCCAAATAAATGAACCAAGAAACTGTTAAAGACAGCAGCTACAAGACTTAGAATTTGAAGAACAAAAAATGTTGTGCATTTAAATGAAAACAAGTCCTCAAGAGAACTTTAGAACATTAAATCTTGTTTTACTTATCTGCAACTCTTTAATCAGCTTGTCTCTGAAAGGCAGAACCTCTCAGGGATTCTGATTACCCCAGAATGTAGATACGGATGACTCTGCATTAGGCAGAAGCTGGTCTGCTTATTAATCTTATCTAAAGCATATTCAAAATATGACATCAAGAGAATTTCACAAAGCATTTTCTTCCAGCCATTTGCTATTATACTTAGCTTCAACATGCTTGCTCTGGACAAATTTTTTCTTTTAATTCTCATCAAGCTCAGCTTAATCACCTCTGAGCAGTTCTCACAACAGCTGAAGGATGGTCATGGAAGCCCCCTCAGCAGTGGCAAATCAAACACAGAGCCTTGAGGCCAAAGCTCAGGATCTGATCCAAAGGCTGGCACCAATTTGGGAGTGCTGGCTGAGCACAAAGGAAGGACACAAAGGAGCCACACTCCCAGAGTGCCACAGCACAGAAGGTGCTTCCCCATCTCCAAGGGACACTATTTCCATGCTTCACCTAATGCTCATTTTCCTCCTCATCCATCCTGTATTGCCTGACTTCTTCAGGAAGCTAAAGCTTATGCCTCCACACTGGCTGCATGCATTTTTATCACTCTCCCCATCTCATCCTTTAAAAGAATTTTTTAAAACTCACTGAACAATCATGACCAAACCTGAGAAAAGCAGAATGGTTGTCATTAAATTCTCCCATGTTTTATTAAAACAAGTACTTAAGAGATTAAAACCTGGCCCATCCCAGTGAAGATAAACCACAGCACAGGCTCAACCTCTATAAGAGCCTGAAGAATCTCCACAATCAGACTAGAGGCTTAAATCTAAATCTTAAACGCACACTACTTCAATTAGTTTAAAATTTGATTTCTATAAGGCAAATCTTAAATACTAAAAAGGAACATTAAGAGCACAATTGTGGAACAAAACCATTAAAAATGCATAATGAATCAACATATGCTATTAATTGCATTGTTTCTTCCAGCTCTTAATCACAATTAAGGAAGACACAACAAAGAATCATTCTTAAGAATTAAAATGCAATAGAACAGTGGGGGTGTTCAGACACATAATAGCAAACATTTACCATCCAACTGTTCTGCAGCTGCAAGGAAGATATTTTTTAGCAGTTGATTTAGGATATTACGGAGAGTATCTCCCTAGATATCCATGGAATTTTGGAAAAAATTGAGGATACTTTTAACATCAGACACTAGGAATGGAGACTCAAGAGGAATGGTAGGGCAACCACTCTGAAGTCATGTCCATAAATGACTGTCATCTAAATACAAAAGCTCTTTTTTAATGCAGATCTTTAAATTCTGCACAAGCTGCATGGGTAGAAGCTAAGTTATATCATAAATGGTTCCTTATTATAAATTAAGAGCCATTTAGAGCTGTCTTTCCCTAGCAGTGCAGAGAGCAATGAACACACAGCAAAATGATGCACTGCAGTAAAATCACATCCCATCCTAGTTCATCTAAACTTTGCCAGATTTCCCAACAGAATGCTAGCTGACACTGTAATGAAGATTTATGCTACCAATATAATTAAGGATGAAACAATTCATCAAAATTTATTATTTTGCTCTTCTTTTTCAATTGCTGAACATCAGTGTTATTTTGAAACTTTAAGATTTGTTTTAATGAAGACTTTGAAGTCTTCACAATTTTACAGAGACCATCTAAGAAAACATGCTTGGAAGCCCTCTTTGGGAATTGTTCTCTTTAGGAAACAGTCAGTATAATAGATTAACTGTCCAGTGGGCAAATTATGCAGTGTGAGTGAAAGGCTAATCCTGCTTGGGCTGGCAACACTTGTGTGCCATCCAGTCCCACTGACAGTGACAGGATTAGTACCAGCAGCAGCAATGGCACAAGGGACACCACCACAAACACAAAGACCACACACCACTGCATTCTCCAATGCACAGGAAGAAGGCAACACCAGAAGTACTCCTAAGCATGCAAACTTTTCATGCACACAAACCTAAACACATTCAGGGACAATGCTCAGGACCAAATTTTCTATAAACTTCAGGAGAAATTTAATGCAGCAAGTCTCAGCTGATACCAGTTCCTAATCAAATGTGGTAGACTCCAAATCAACCCTTCAGTAATGTAAATTATCCTTTTGAAAGTCTTTTTTGGAACCTTTTTAAGTTAATGTGTGAAGTTTTGCAGAAAATGTGTCACTTTCTCTTTGAACAAGTCTTTCTTTCATGGTACAGCACCATAAGGTAAATTATCTTTGAGGAACATAAAGCACACTCAAGTCACTCCTTTCTTTTGAATGTAGGACATCTGAAAATTGATGGAAATTTTATTGGCCCTGGGTCATAATGTTTAACAGGTTTATCTAATTTCATTCCAGAGCATTTACATAGTCATATACATTTTTTTTCTTTCTAATCATAACCATCCTTTGACTTTTTTTAAGCAGTCTAGAAAAGTGCAGGGAAAGGACAGCAAGTTTCTGCACCCAAAACTTCAAGGAGCATTTGCAGTACATTTCTTGAGAACAAACAATGTGAACTTAAAACATATGAAGGTCACATTGAGAAATTAGTTAAAATAGAGCCAAGAGCTAATCCTGTTAGATTAAGTTAGACCAGTTTTTTGAAATAATAGCCTTACATTTTTATCATCTCTGCAGATCAGAAAATGCAAATACACCAGAGAAAAATGAAAAACTAAAATTAAGAGTATTTGAAAATCATCATCATATTATCTGAACAGATATAAGGGTGATAGAAGAATAATAATATTGTATCTGATTATCAAAGTATTTAGAAGAAAAAAAAATCATTCAAAATCTGCCTATGGCCAACTTTTTCTGACTTTGTGTCACATTTACTTTGAATAAATTTTGCTTTTTTATAATAAACTAGCAAGACAAACATTTGTTATCTACTGTCACAATGAGATAGAACTGCCATAGGCAAAGCTACTAGACATGTGTCTTTTTAGAAAATATAAGACTGGGGCTATTGGGTGAAAAGAAAGGAAGGAAGGACTAGAATCCTTTCTTTCTATTGTGGAAAATTAGAAGAAACATCGTCTGATCATAATGACAGTTGTCATTGGCATTTTGTGTCTTCTCAAAGAAGTTCAATATTTTCTTGATACGATGGCAACGGCTGTTAAATAAATACATTTTTCCCACTTCAGCAGCATTTTTCAGGACTCCGCAAGCACACAGAGCACAGCTTTTCTCTAACTGCAGAGCACACTGGGAGCAACACAAACAGCAATCCCTGCAAGTGCAGGGTGTAGCACTGACTTGGCCAGTGAGGCTGCAGGGCTGTGTGGGAGCTGTGGCCCCACACTGCACTCACCTGCAGGTAAATATTTCAGCTGGTTGTTGGCCAGGCGCAGGTGCCGCAAGGACCTCAGGCGGCCGATCTCGGGACACACAATCTCCAGGGCATTGTCACTCAGGTCCAGAAACTGCAGCTTAACCAGGGAGCCAATGGCTTGTGAGAGAACACATTGAAACATGAATGTGACCCAAGAGGAACATGAAAATCTTCACAGGAGTGTGAGAGGAGGACAAGGCACAGTACCCAACAGCTGTGTCTGAGCACATCTCGAGGTGTTAAAGCCAGTCTCACAAGTCAGTGACATCAATTGTGGAAATGCTGCTCTAGCTAACAAATAGCTCTGCTGGCAGTGAGACAGGGTAACAAACACAGTGATGTATAGAATACTGCCATCTCCACATGCTCCTCAGAAAGTTCTGCTCTGAAACCACTTTCTCTATTCTCTTCCTTTGACTCAATCCAATTTATATTCAGAAAGAGCATAAATTGAGCACAAATTCCTCAATTTGGGAGCATAACTGCAATTAAGACAAGGAAAAGAAACTAGTGTAAGTTCTTGCTCCTTTGGGTTTCAAATCTGTCATGATCTAAACTAGCAGAGTATTTAGTGTGGTAACTGCCTGAAAGCAGCAGACACTCTGGATTTTTAGTTTCTGCAGATCAGTGTCATTTAGCCTTTTCACTTTCTGCAATTAGAACTGGAGCAAACAGCATTTAGGTGCATTTGAGAATTCATTAAAAGAATTTAACATAGCATTAACAAGGACATTATCAACTGAAAGCTACACTGGTATATTTTGTATGATAACCTTTAATGTTTTATGGGAAAATAAAGGAAAAATAGGCCTCTTCAAAGAAGAAAAATGAATATTTTATGATTCCTGCCACTTATCGTGAGCTGGTAGATTACTTACCTTCGGGTACAACAACTATGTTATTTGAATGAAGGTACCTGGGGGGAGGAGAAAAAGCAGAGGACACCACCTGTTACCCTCAAGGACTTCTGCTACATAATCAGTTTGCAAAATATCCAGTTTCAGACTGAAAGAACACCCTCAAAGCCATTCCTCCCTCTAACCACAAAAGCTGTGGAAACTGTATAAACTGGCAATGGACAGGTACTTAAGTTTCACTTGGATTATTAAATGATTAGCATAAAAATAAAAGAAAATTACATGCAATTATGTAAAACAAATCATTCACAGTTACAATAATAACAGACTTTAGTTTTTCAATTCATATGGAGGAAAACAAAAAGGGTAAAGACTAAGCAGAGAGAATAACCAGAATAAATAATATTTGATACTAAATGCTGGCCAAGGAAAGAAAAAAGCCCACACCCACACAAGTTATACAATTACAAACATTTTCCCCTGCACACCTTCAGTGAAGAAGTAAGTACATGATCTATTCACTGAAAGTGGGTTTTTCAAACTTAAAAGTACATTTTTCAAAAGAAAAACCCAATCTTACACATGGTTATTTATGCAGCTACAGAGGGTGGCCAGATCTCTCACTAAGAATATTCAGCACCCTCTGATGGAGCACTTCCAGTACTTCTGGTAACATAAACACTGATCTTAGATTTTACACATTTCAGATTTCAATCATCATTGCTGCAAAAGAACAATTGGATCTTGTAGAAAATAACAGCAACAAAATTTTCCAACTGATATCCAACTGTAAAGGAATACTGATTACTCAATGTACAATAGCTGAAGCACACATGGAATTATTTTCATGGAATCTTTTTTCCTACTGTATTCCAAGAGCACTTCCTAAAGTGGGAGCCTCTCTTTTCAGGGATATAGAACAAGGGAAAAGACATATGAACATTTCAACTGCATGGAGCACCTGAACCTTCTCTTTCTCTTTAAAAAATTGTAGTTTGCTAAAAAATTAACAAACATAAAAATAGCATACATTTTTGTAGAAATACAGGATGAGAATTCTCCTATCCATTTCAGCTGCAACTCCTGAAAATATTTGTGAACTACTTCACTTAAGCTAAAAAAAAACCTGTATGTGAGGAGCTACACCTTTGTAGCCTAGCATCACAGGCATGATATACAAAGGAAAACACACTAGTGTTTCAATTTGTCTCTCAAAATTGAAAGCTACTGTAATAAAATATTCTTTATGTAAATCCTTATTTTGCAGTCTTGTCCCCAGCAACAAAACACCTCTTATTGTCTCATGAAAAACTGACTTGTCCTCTTAGAACTACACAAACCACGGGTGCACTGCAGCTCTCTCTAGACACCAGAATGTGTGGGATAATGGTGGTACAACTGAACTTACTGAACACCAAATAATTAGGCTTGACTCTTCTAAATCAGTTTTTGTAAGAAATTATTTGAAGCTGTACTTTCAACAGCTTTTCCTAAAAGCAGTATCAAGTAACACAGAGGTTTCCCTGATGCCCAGTGGCAAATTGTGAAATCAAATACAAAAATATTTATTTTACTGCTTCAGAGGACAAACACTCTCAAGACAGGGCATGATGAGAGAGGAGTTGCTCTGGAGTGAGTCAGAGACTGCAGTGACCTACAAACCAGCTGAGTTACACTGTGGGCACAGGCACCAGGTGGGGTTCAAGGGCCACAGGAGGGTGACAAGATCAGAGAGCTGAGGGCATTGACTCCTCAGATAAACACCTCCCGTGTGGAGCTGGCCATTAAATAAACACGATCAACGCTCCATCAGTTACTCATCTGAAACTGAGACAAAGGGCTTCAAAGGGAAGAAGAGGACATCCCTTTTAACCCCCACTGCCAATCCTACCACAGAAGGGAAGCACAACTTTGTAAGAAGAAAAGGGGAATGAAGAAAACATCGTCTCAGCGGCTTAATTAAATTAATTGTCAAAATAATCCAGTTCATGGGACATCCATTTTTTGGACAAGACTGAATAAACTGCTCTACCTACAGCAATCATCATTCCATAGTTACTACCCCTACACACTCATCCCTACTCCTATTTGATAGTCTGTGAATTGGTTCCAAAAACTGATTACTACAATCAGCAAGACTGAGCTCATAAAACCCCTGGGAGCTGGGGTGGGAATGAGCAGCTAGGGATGGGCTGGACACTGTAACCTGTTACTCTGGCTCTGTCACAACCCTCTGACCACTGCACTGGGAGGTTCCAGGGGTTTATCACTGTGACAAGTTTACACAGAATTTATGGGGTAAGGTTTTTTTTCCCTTAGCAGTATAGACGCTGGTATAAAGGTTCTTTTCATATAATAAACAAGAAATTAAAAAAAAAAAAAAATGGACTTAATACACCTCCTTCTGAAAAAAAAGTCCAACAACAAATTAAGAAAACACAGCAACAAAAAAATTACCCTTTCTTGCCCTCCAAGAAAGCCCTCCACACTAAAGAGACAAATTATGTGCAATACATTCTAGATTATTTTAAGATGAGACGGATAAGCATAATAAAAATATATTAGAACTCCTACACAAACTCACAATTCCACGAGGTTTGGAAGCTTCTGTGCAAGGTTTTCTGGCTGAAAGAGAGTTAGAGATTTTTTTTAGGTTTTGAAACAAAAACCAGACACACAAACATTGTGTACCCAAGTCATTTTAATCACCATACTACAAAATATCAGCAGAAAAAATGGCAACAAGGAATGTCTGTACAATACCCTGGTTCCATGCCCCCAAGTATCCATCAGGGCAATCTCAGATGTATCCTGGGTGAGCAGTTCACTACTGAACAGAACTACAGCCTAGAAGTGACATTATCATGTCCTCAGCAAAATGGGAGTCAGAGTTCTGAGACTAAAAAGATGGATTACCTCATCTCCTTTTGCAAATGTATTCAAATAAATGAGTTAGTTCAAGAGAAGAGATTGCTAAGAAGTTGCAGCCTTTCTTTACAGACTTAAAGCAGAACACAACTTAAAGAACTACACAAGATGTCTAACCAGAATGTATTTTATAATGCTGCTAAACTGGGAAATGACCTACAATCTCTGTGTAGCTTAATCAATTACCACCAAGCCAGAACTGCTGAATCCATCAAACTAGATTTTCATATTTACATATTAACATGCATATCATTTCCTAACTGCCAACTGATCCCTAGCTATAATTCTCTTCCTTGGTGGCATTTATAACCATGAACACTTATCACAAAATTGGCTTCACAAGTTTCAGATGTCGTGTTGGAAACTGTACTCAAAATTATTCAAAGTTAAGACAGTTTTATTGCTTAAGAAACCTGCTTCAACATAGATTTGTTTTACTGAAAAAAAAAAGGGGTTACAATACCGACACATGCAGAAATGGCTGCATTTTAAAAGCAGTTTCATCACATAATTAAATTCCTGTTAAAGCTAGAAATTTTCATGTGAATAAACATGATGTGTGACACCTTAAATAGCTATATTATCTAAAATATATAACTTTGTGTCCATAACGCGACGATGGAGGAATAGGATGAGCTGAAAAAGGTTCTATTCTCATGCAGCAAACACGCCCCATGCTAGATGTGAGTCCAAAGCCCAGACTGCTCAGCTCGGGGGCAGCAGTCGATGGGGCAGGTCAAGGAATGAGGCTGGGGCCAAGGCCCGCTGCGGTGACGTCACGCGGGCCGGCGCGGTGGCTGATCCGGCGCTGCCCCCTGGCGGCGGCTCCGCCACGGCGCAGTCACCGCCCCGCCCGGCCGGACCCCACTCACACCTCCCGAGCTTCCACCGGGAACATCTGCGCGAGCACAAAACATTCCAGCCTTAACCCAGAAAAGTGTGGAAAAAAACAACTTCACTGCCATCCTATAGCCGTTATTACGATTAGGATGTTAACCTGAGCCACAGACTGCTGTCACTGTTTCACCTGCTGCTCTGTCATCACGTATTCTAAGGTAGTAAATTAAGAACAATTATTCTTGATCTTGCTTCCAACAGCGTTAACAAGGCAAACACCTATTTCCTCTTAATAGATGCGGAAATTGGGTACCGGAAGGCTCATGTTATCAAAAATTAACTGAGAAGTGGGAAGATTTGATGCTGGGATACAGGTGTGCTGGATGGCTCGTTGATCCATTCATTATGTCACAGCACTCTATCACTTCCATCTTGCCAATGAAGACAAAAATGAAATTATTCTTAGCCAAGGTAAATTCTGTCAGCATAAGTATCCCAGACATTTCATAGGAGTCATCTGTCAAGGACAGGAGTCATTTGAGAAGAGTAAAGAACAAAAGCTGATTTAGTCATTTATTTTCAGAATTCTGAAGGAATTAACCAGTGGCACGAAAGTACCATCTAATTTTAGAGAAAAATGGTGCAGGTTCCATTTTGATGGTTTTCAATACTGTTTATGCAATTTAAAGAGTTTCTTGATGAGCCATTGCTCATCACCTTGCATTAGAGAACTATAGAAGACAAATCTTCCTTCAATAACTTGTTTTCAACTATTCTCAGATGCTATTTCCACTCCCCCCACTGCCCCAGTGTACCTGACTTACCATGACTTTAGCTATAATTAGAGCACTACTCGTCCTACCAGAAGTGGACATGGAAAACCTCATTATGAAATTCTGCTTTGTAAAAATATCTATGATTTGTTTCCCCCAGTTCCTCCTGTTTTTTCCTCTCCATCAATCTCTCAACCTTTTCTCTCAGGGCATGCTCTCTAAATGTTCCTCACTGCTGCTCTCTAGATTCTCTCTCCAATTCACCCAGGCTGTCCATGAGTATGAAATTCTCTGCTCCAGCTTGTGCTTTAACAGAATCCAATAATTACTTCCTTCTGCTTTTAATGGAGATTGTGAAACTTTCCACGTTCCAAAAAGACATCTGCCTTTTTTTGTAACATGCTGCTGACTTGATCTATTTTGGTCCACTACAACTTCCAACATCTCTTCTGTGGAACAGATGCTCCGTGAATGACACCCAAATTTGTTTGCCTTGTTCCAACAATAGTGCTGAGCACTTGAATGAGATCCCAACAAGGCACATTATGAGCAAGTTATCCTGATTGCTGTGAATCTAATCATGCTCTGCTTCACGCTGCTTGAAAGCAATTTTGTCTAAGTATGACCTACATTTTAACTTTTGTTTCAGTTTCTTTATCCAGGTCTTAGCACTTATATACAAAACCCTCCCTCCTGTTTCATCTTTTGAGCAGTACAGTCTGTGAACCCTACTGCACTTAATCATCACTGAATTTCACAAAGTATCAAGGCAGAGCTGTTTACAGTCTTTGGCTAATTTTATAGCAGTTCTGATTTGTGACCATGAATCCTATTCTCCTGTTAAATTATTACGCATTATTAAATTACTGGCCAAAACCAGAGTGCCAAAATAATTCTCTACAGTACATATCAACTGAAGTGACTCATTCAAGATGAAGAAAAGGCATAAAATCTTCAGAATCTTTCCAGCTTTTGGCCCTTAAAGGGGAGTACCTAGAACAAGTGGACTTGTTCTAGGAAACCCTGAAAACTGTACAATTTTGGTGTTTTAAGTACTCATGCCCTACAGCTCCTCTACCATTGCTACAATTGTACCTCTCATACCATGGAAGAGCCCAACAAGAAAAACAACCACCAAATCCAAACCAATCAAGCAACCAAAAATAAAAACTTGGGAGACTTGAGCCTGTTGACAGTGGCAAGTTCTGACTCCATCCTACAGAATCACAGCAGCTCAGAATATCTCTCACAGTTATTTAACTGCCCCACACTAAATTTTGAGGTCACAACATCCACTCAGGGTGAGAATTTCTTCAGTTCAGGGAAAAACAGCAAAACAAGAAGACATCCCAAAAGAAAATCCCACATTCACTGTGACATTAGCTGACATATTACTGTGTTCTCCTATCAACAGCAGCCCATAGATTCAAGTTCTTACTGGCACCTTAACAGCAGGTTTGGAATTAGACCCTGAGGTTGACACTGCCTTTGAAATTAGGCACATACCAAGGAAAACTCATCCAGCCTAATGAAGAAATGTAAAATAGACTGCATAGCATCACCCAACAGGAGCAACTGACCACTTCTGAGAGTAAAATGTAGAGGTTTAAAAAAAAAACAACAACAGAACAACAAGCCTGACAAGAAAGGCCCCCAAAGGTCTTGAGAGTTTGAAAAGGGCAACCATAAAATGTCATGAACTTTCATTTATTATTCTCTACATTACCTATCCTAGAGCTGATGGCATCATTCAGGGTCAGATTATCTAGAATATCATCTTTTTTTACCTGTTTCAAAAATCAGAATTCCTAAACACAGACAGTAAAGATTGCAATAAAGAGACTGTCATACCAATGTGGTCAGGGAATTTCTTTTCATGTAAAGTCTCTCCAAGTACTGCAGCCCCTCATCTTTCAGCAACTCCAGAGGGAAGTGATGGAGATTTCGGTAGTTTAAGAACAAGTTCTTGTGCCTTTCCAGCTTTGCCTCCGAGATTGTTTTGCACAGTTCTGATGCCATGACTATGCACCACATCTACTGCATTGCATCTTCTGAGAGCAGACCCATTTCTAGGAGACAGAAAGAGGAAAAAAGCCCAGTATTACCAAGGTGTAGCCATGCCTTCATATGCAGGAAGAGTTCCTGATTACAGATTAGCTGATAATTTATCTAAACACACTTGTTCCAGTTAATATGCAAAGCCCCCAGAACATCCACACCATGAGTTATGTTAGAAACAACTCTTTGACTGTTTTCTGGATTAAGCTTTAGTGCATTACAAGACCTGAAATAACAAAATCTTTGGGTATATTTAATGCTTTTAGTTTCATCCATGTTCGATGGACCTTTCCATTTATTTTGTCAAAACTGCCACCACAAGAAGAAAAAGAAAAGCAACTCCTATTAACCATTACTGATGTCCCACATCTGTCCTGTCACATGAGCTAAAAAAAGAACCCACAGATAAGAAAAACACACAATTAATAGAGGATTTTAGTCTTAGATGACTAAAAAACACCATTATCCTTTAAGGTAGTAAGACAAAAGGCAATGAAAGTTGGAAGTGTGTTCCCATATAAAACTAGTGGAATAATTTACCAGTTGGAAGAGGTAATTGGGATAGATAGCCAGTACAGCCATTTAAAAATAATATACCAATATATGAGAAGTCTGAAACTTGCAGTGAGAAAATTTATAATAGGTTAGATAAGACAGCAGATTTTCAGCTTGCTCTACTAAAAATAAAACCAGAAAGAACAAAGTGTCAAGCTTTAACTGACAATTTCAAAACAAGAAAACAAAAGCAGGAAGAAAAATTAAAAATTAACTCGTATCTGAAACCTGACTTTTTTCAACTTGTTTTTCACATATAACCAAAATTCAAGTCGTTATTATGCTGTCTAGATTTAGACAACAGCAATGCTCTTTTCAACTACCTCATAAAAACATAATAAACACAAACTATTCATTAATTTAGTTACTATTTTGCTACAGACTTATATAAATGAATTCCCATTAATGAAAGGCAAGGACTCAAAGCTGCTTCCCACCAATAACATTTTCTGTTTTAGTTCAACCCTTCACTGAAGGAGAGGTTTCTAACCATAACAGACAGTGGAAGTGAAAGTCCTGAATCATAAATCCCATCTGATGATGGGCATGGTACACAAAACTCCAGCTGAAGGCTGACAACCCAACCACACATGTAAATCAAACTACTTCATTAGTTTAAGTAGTTCCCCTGATTTGCAGATAACAGCTTGTAGAGTGATCTGTGTCTTTCCGGAGCAATACACGTTTGTGGGATTTTTAAGAGGTTTTTGAGTTTTTTTTTATTTTTTACCATTGCCTTCATGAGCTGTTTTAGGGAAAAGGGCACACACACTCGCCCTTGGCACTCCTGACATTAAAGCTCCCTTCGTCCAGAAGATGAAGGAAATGAAGCCATTACAATTCCCAACTCTAGTTCTGTGACAGCATTAAAATAATTCCTGGAAAAGTGACAGAATTTTTAATGGGCATAATCTGAATATTTATTATTAACCTCTACAGTATAAGACAAGGTGAAGGAAAGCTCATCCTTGTCTGATCTTTTTTTTTTTAAATCAGAAGCTGAGAAATGACAAAACAGATGCATAAATATCCAACAGCCTTCCAACCTGTCCAGAGATGGTTTTCAGGTGTCCTGCACTCATGGGTTTCTCTTCACGGAGTTGTGACTCCATATAACAACTGCAGATTCAGCCGTGGCACACACGGGTACACAGACACACAACGCCACAGATGCAAAGTCCAGTCACAATCTACTTTGGCTCTTACTTCAAAATAACCTCCTCCTATTCCTTTCCACCAGCAGCTAAACTTTTCCTCTCTCAATTGTCTTTTTCCAAGAATGAGGGAAAGCATTACCAAAGAGGAACAGCCACAACCATGGTCTTAACGGAAAGTAAAAAAGAAAGATGAGGGCTAATAGCACCCAGTGACCATGGCCCTGTGAGGGGCCGGGTCCTTCAGACAAGGACGAGGAGGAAGGGGAAGGGGGCATGAGGGAGTGGGGGTGAACGGGGGGAAAGAAAGATGGAAAGAGGGGAAAGAAGGTGTAGAGAGTGGCAGTGGGCAAGGGGGAACACGGGGAAGAGAAGGAGAAACGGGGAGATAAGAGAGATAGGGAGGATCGGGCCCGGCCACAGCGCGCACCCCCTCACGGAGACGCGCCGTACCCTCGCGGTCCGGCGAGCAGAGAGCAGGGGCACAGCACCGGAGACAACCTCCCACCGTCAGGACCCAATCGATCGATCGATCGATCGCTCTGTCCTGTCCTGTCCTGTCCCTGTCCCAATCCCCGTTCCCCCCTCGGCCCGGCCGGGTCATCGCCACTCACCGGGGCCGCCACAGCGGGAGCGGCGCCGCCGCCGGCCCAGGGACCCGGGGGCGGGACGGGCCGGGCCACGCGAGACCGCGACCGCCGCGCGGCTCTCGCGAGACATCGCCCCGCCCCGCCGCGGGCACCAGCCAATCACAACGCTCAGTTTCTCCCGCCTCCCTCTGCTAGCCAATGGGAGCGCACCGCCCCTCAGCGCCACGCCCGCCCCTCGCTGTGGGCTGAGGGGCCGCGGACGTTCCCGGTATTGGGTGTTCGCTGGTGTTCTGGTCCCTGGCGGTGTTTATGTGTTCCCCGTGTCCCGGTCCCTGCCGGTGTTCAGGTGTTCGCTGGTGTCCCGGTTCCTGGCGGTGTTCAGGTGTTCCCGGTCCCTCCCGGTGCGGCTCCATGAGCGAATATGTGGGCTCCACTTGCCTCACCGCGAGTTCATACAGCCCCCGGTGCTAACAACTCCCCGCTGCTTAACCGCTGACAAAGAAGAACATGATGTGCTTATAAAAGTTGTGGTCAGGGACCACCTTCTGCCTTTTATTTCGGTATTAAAAGCAGAATCTGCCGTGCCCACAACCTGCCCATCACGACCGTTTTTACTCATGATAGTTGCCTTGTGGAAATGTTTTGATTTTATGTGTATTCACACACACTAGGGTGACCCATAAAGGCTTCCTAGTGTCTTGTCTCTGCTAACAGCAAAGTCCCTCATCCTCAGGGTATTTAACATCACCGGGTATTAAAAAATTGCTTTTTGCTGAAGATCACCTCTACAGCTGGCTAAAAAAAGAATCTCAACTGTAGAAATCCTCTTTCTAGTTTCCACAGATTAATTAACATAAACTGGTCCTAAAAAGATTCACGCAGCAGGTCTGCAGGGTTACTGAGATGAACACCTTGCAGAAGACATTTCTTCCATATATTCACATAACTTTCACTTGAAATAAATCAACATGCAGAAAAGCTTAAGATCTTTTCCCTTGCAGACTCATTCCTCTCTTTTTCAGTTCTAAATAAAGAATAGCAGCTCTTAATGGCTCATTTTTCATTTTCCTGCAATAATTGATTGTGACAACTACATTTGCTCCATCTTACTTTGCAATCACAATCTTTTTGGAATTGTTTTGTTTCAGAAAAAAAAATAGATTGGGCTTTTTTGAAATAATTTACCCTTCAAAATTCACAATCCTCCGTATTTATCATATCATTCTGTACACGATTTCTTACTGTGGTTGATGGCACTTGTCTAGTTTCTCAGCTGATGTTACAAAGTGGCCTGCTTGTAGACTACCATAGTTTTAAAAACAGAAAATACATCACAATTCATAATGTCACTTTGGTCTCGCACTGTAAATATCTGAGAAATTAAAAGTTAAGCTTATTTCAGATTAAAGCAGAAGCTGAATATGAAGACTTGTAGTAATATGTTCCTCAGAGAGAATTCAATGTGTCAAACCAAATGTACTTCTCCAGGTTACTGAGTCATTGATCAGGACAGAAACTGTGTTTCTGTCTTTTTCTATTGAAATAAAAAAGGAAAGATGAAGCTTTTTTCCTGGGACACCTGCTCTTAACAGAGCCAGGATAGTTCATGTGTTTATTTACACATACATTGTAATGGTTTGGGTTTTTTTGTTTGGAGATATTTTGAGAGAGTAACAGGTAGGAGATAAGATGACTGCACTCTGATATTGTTGAGAGCAAACTCTTTCTTTTCTGCTCACACCAGCACACATCACTTTTTCTTGTGTCTTTCCCCCTGAAAGGTCACTCAGGATTCTCTCTGTTGTTTTGTGTCGCCTGAATCATCACACCCATTCATTCCCTGTTTTTCCCCCTCAGCCAATGCCATGCTATCTCTGGGAAGTGCTGCTCTCAGATCTGAAAGCTGATCCTATCCTGCACAGCACAGGTGTCCAGTCTTGCTCGTGTAGTCACAAGGCTAAAAATGATGAGCAGAGCAGGGATATTGGAATCTGATCTTCTGGTGAGGAGAGCATTTGCCTCATAGTTGCCAAGTCATTCTCATCTAACGTCAGACTTGTGCAATCTCTCTGCTAAATAAACTTTACTGGTTTTTTACCATAATTTAATTCTTATTTTTGTGCTTCTGAGAGCACAGGGGGCTTGACTTTTCCATCTTGCTAAGAAGGATGGCTGATCTTATCTGTGCCTACATAAAGAAACTAATAAAACTTCATTTGAAAGTGAAGAACTACTTTTTGCCAGTTTAAAGGAGATCTATTCAAGTAGTTTGCAGTTGTTGGTGACTTGAAGATCCACCAATATCCAGTGGTTTACTGGAACAAATCCAGTAGCAGGAGCAAATGGGCACAGCTTCTCTGGTGATTGCTTGTGGTGTCAAAATCACACAAGTCAGGTGAAGTTAGTGTGAATAAAAAGATAAAAAGAGATGATGCTAAACCACATTTACTGCACAAGATAACTAATTGAGACTGACCACTTTGGGGAGATGCAATTGAAAATATCTTTGCACAGTCAAACTTTATGAAAATATTTTCGTTTATTTTGCCAAGTGAAACATGAAGAAATTATTTTTATTGAGGTTTTTATGACAAGTTTCCTAGCTCTCAATGTCACAGACCTACAAGATCCAAAGTATCTCAGTGAACTTCTTAATTTGAGTTCTGAACACTGTGAGGTTCTGCCTCCCTAATAATCCTGCATGAGTTTTTTTCCACCCAGTGTTGTAAATACCACTTATATTGAATCATGTGCATTTAAATTAGACTTTTTAAATTTGGAATATGATAAAAATACCCTCTTTGCAATTAAAGGTCAGTTTTTAGCAGCAGGAAAATTCAGTGTGATTGATGCATGACAGCAAGAGAATGTTTCTCCTTTAAGGTCAGGTAATTACCAAGTATTTTTATTCCCTTCTCTTCAGTGTGTCAAGTAGCAGTACAAAATAGGCTTTCTTGGATATCACCATGTTCTGAGGATTATGGTGAGGCAAAAATCCATCAGTAAACACTGAGCTCATGCAGCTGTGTTTGGTGCAGAGAGGTCCTTGGGCTGGAGGAATCTTCTAGGCACAGATCAATCCAGTGATCAACAGATGGAGTTTCAGCATCAGGTTCTGGTGTGTACAAGTGTTAGCACAAGTGTGTGAAGCAGTAGTGACCCAGTGGACTGCCTGCTGCATATGCCAGGTCTCACAGTCAGTGAACATCTTTTCCGTGCTCAGACTGGAGAAGAATCTGCTTAACACATGCTCGGGACATTTGGAGTGGTCTGGGGAAATGGCAGAGCTCTCCTTTACATGGCAGGGTTCCAGCACAGGGGCTGAATGGTTTGTGCTGTCCTAATGTCTTCTGCTCATCCCTAGAAAATCAACATTGCTCAGAATTTTGAAAGCTCTTATGCAGTTGAATATGCAATTTCATTTTTCTGCTCTTGCAGACACTGAGGGGTGGTTTTCTCCCTCATCTGAGGACTAATAACTTCCTTTTCTCTTTGAACAAGAGCCAAGGGCCTTGTGTCATCATCAGGTTCTGCAAAGACCTGAAGAAGCAAATGGAACATTTCCAGTTTTCACTCTTTCTTGTAGAATTTCAAATATTAATTCTTCTTACCCTTGTTTTTCACTTTACACTGCCTTACATTAAGATGTTTTCAGTCAATCCAGATTTTATATACATAATGATACAAGATTCAGTTGGTATAAATGACAAGAATTTTGGATCTATTCTTTCCACATGAGGTTTATTTGGCATCATGCATCTTATGTTGATTTGTACAAGAAAGAAATAAACTCTGTAAAATGCTCAGTCTTTACTAATGGAGAAAGAATCCATTCTCCAGAAAGTACTTGTTCTTCTTAGGAAGTCTTTTGTAACTTCCAGTTAGTAATTTTGGTTTAGACACAAGGCTCTCTTATTGGAGTTGAATAAAATTACAGTGACTCATCACAGTACTGCTAACTTTGATTCCATAAATGTTTTAACTGCAGCAGTACAAAAGTGGGAAGGCAGATGGAGCTCCTGCACACCGAGTGCCAGCATGCCAGTATTTAATATTTAGACATCATCCACCTTTGGCTCAAGTCTTTTTGTTTTCAGTTTATTCATTATTGTATTTGTTAAACTCGAACTGACTCCTTTCTCAATGGCACAGTAATGCTAATGGAAAACCTAATTTCAAAGGAATTGCCTGGTATGGTTCAAATCAGCATCACTGAAAATGGAAGCTTTTAAAGCAGTTTATTGCTAATTGGGGCTGAACTAATTTTTGAGGGAAATTTCCTGGTAATCACATTGATTATGTTGTGTAATAGACTCCCTAAGAAGTAATGGAAAGCACTGGTCATTTGGACAGGCTGCATTTTGAATGGAACAACCCAAATACAAAATAAGCAAGCAGTGGATTTTGTCCCTGATCATGCAGTTTCTGCTCATTCTAAATTCCCACTGATCCAATTAATCTCAATTGGAAAAAGAACAATGCCTCACTGACTGCCCCAGAAACCAAATTCCTCTCTTAATGTGTTAAGCAAATATAACAATAGGCAGAATCAACATTTCTGCCTCTGCTCCATTGGGAAATCTCAATGTGGCTTCACTGTAAAGGTACCAAACCAGGCAGCTCTCCACAGCTTTTCAGTTTTTAGTCCTTTAAAGACTGTGAAGGGAGCATGAGGCTGATGTGGAGGTATTTTGTGCTACCTCTCATTGATATCTTGTTGTGACAAGTTAATCATGGCTTTTCAAATTAATTTCAGTTAACCAAATATTATTTTTCAACTTGCCAGCATTGCTGTATGTCACAAATGCATTAATGAATATAATTTTGTTTTTTGTTTGGAGTTCACTTTATGAAACTCTTTACACTTGACTGATTTGGTTAAAGTCACTTAAAATATTATCTCCACTTTTGCTTCGTTCAAGCCAATAAAGTAGCAAAACTTAAATAGCAAATTTAGACAGCACATGGACACTTATTAATTTCAGGCAACAAATAGCACGAAATGTTCTTTGGTCTATTTTTATGTGTCCTCAATAATATTATTTTTTACTACCGCCCTCAGCTGCCATTGAAGCTCTGTGGTGGTGATTTCTCTCCATCCTTCTTCCTGCCCCAGGTTTCCTTTCTTTTCATCTTCCATGCATTTCCCTTCAGTCCAGCTGACAGATCTGCTAAGTTCACAATAATTGTCAAAAGATTCCTGATTATTTCTAATGATTCATTGGATCTAATTTGACCAAAAGTTGTTATTAATTCAACTAAAATCAGTAGTTTTAACATTAAGCATGAATTATTCTGAAGTTGTTCCTTCTAGATCCCAAACCTACTCCATTCTTTTATCTATTGCTGCCTAATGTTATTTTCTTTTTTATCTTAGCCATTTATTTTTCTGAAAAGTCCCATGATCAGGTGTTGAAACAAATTCCTATCTTGTAGAGAGACTCCATATCATCAGCAAAACTTCATTGTTCCCATAAATGTACTTAAAATTTTTGATAGAATATTAAATCCCTATACTCTCACCCATACTGTTTTGTAATTTTAGCACATATAGGTTTGAAATGAAAGTATTTTAGTGACAATACACACACTTGAAACACCATTTTTATGTATTTATGAGATGTTTGTATTTCTTGTGGAAAAGTTTCAAGTGAGGTACCAAATGTCTTGGTTGTGTAAGGTGACCGGTTTTGTAATTTTATTCCACCATTCATTTCAGGAGGGTGTTAACTCTGTGACCTGTTACATTATGATAGAAATGAGGCAGGTGGTGAGCTATTTTTCATTCCAAGGGAATATAAATAGTGAAGGGGGGCAGCATGGTGTATACACAGCTCTTTGATTTATGCAAGCATATTGTGGAACTTGTTTGAGAGAAGTCAGATATAGAAATCTTGTGCTCTTGAGACCAGTGGGAGATTTGCTTTTAGAGGGTTTCTCCTTTTCATGTCAACCATCCATCTGGTTACAGCTGGAATCTGACCTTTCTTTTTATTGAACACTTAAGGAATAGCTTAAAAATACACCAGGATGTTCCACATGTTGGAGAAACACTCAATAGGCTGTTTCCTGTCAAACACAGAATTTTTCATTTTCAAGAGCAAATCAGAAAAGCCAGGAATCTTTCTTTCCTTGTTAATGCTCTGTGTTTCAGGAATCTTTCATGGGAATTCTTGGGGGCTTTGTACTGAGAGTCCTCAGTCAGGTACACTTGGCTGGGGTGTCCTTGGCAGTGCTCAAGTCTTGCAGCAGTGACTGCTGACTCTGGGTACTTTTTTCCCAAGTCCACGCCTCCTTCCTGCCTTTGTCACATTTGCACCACAACACTGATAAAGATCTTTCCACGTTATAAAGTCATGGTAGAGTATTTATTAGCAGCTGCCCCTTTCCTTGGTGTGAGGAGTGTTTGGGACACAATGCCTTTGTGTCTGGCAGCAGCTCTGCTCCCAGGGAGCTGTTCCAGGCCACAGGTCTGGAGCAGGGAAACATTTCTGTCTGACCAAAGGAGATAATTCAGCCTTCACTCAAAAGTAAAAATGAAGACTCAGAGTCATTTCTACTGAAACTATTTTTCATTTTTCACCAAAGGCACAGGAAAAAGAGCCATGTGCCTTGTAGATTCTTTCAGAGATTAATGCCCCATAATTCTGGGCCAGTGAAATAATTAGGTCTGTTAAACCCTTTTTGTGCTTTTAGCACTGATGTCACGGTCAATGAGTTCAAGCTTCTCAAATATACATTAAATACTTAGAATAGCTCTCCTCTATGAGTGATGGCACCTTCACAGCACTGAGCCAGAGATACACATTGCTGCAATTTAGAGATAGCCCCACAGTTATCACAGCTACAACTTCATTATAATCCTTAAATTCATGTGTGTTTCTTTCATAAAATAGAAGCCAGCCAACCAGCCACATACAAGCCACAACATTTTCCTGTTGAGGAATAAATCTCTGTCAGTATTCCAGTGCTGCACTCTGGTCCCATATTGGGTAGGATTATGGATAAACACACTGCTATCAGTAAACAATTTAATTTTATTTAGATGTTTGAAAAACTTCTAAAACTAAAGGAGAAATTTATACCAGAGTGCTTTAGTGTGGTTTATATTTTTGAAAAATGGGCATCTCTCTAAGGCCTGGTCCTTAGAGGTGGTTAATCTATAATTGTGACTCCTGACAAATGGAGCAGTCTGGATTTGGAAAACCATATGGATAAGTGCACCATGATTTGGCCTCTATGTTTTAAAAAATCAGCCTAAATAGTCTTAATATACCCTTAAATAAGTGGAGAAAGAGAGAAAACTGATATCAGGAAATGGAGAAGCCCACTTCTCTGAAAGATTTATGTGGCACAGTATGCCAGCCTTTAACAGCATATGTCAAGTCTGTAGAGGTTGATGACAGGGTATATTCTATTCTGCTGATGAGAGGGCTCAGCTCTCAGTGACTTTGGGCATCCCTGATGCAGACAAAACCATGGCAGTGAAGCAAATAACTTTTTCTACTTCCATTTGCAGTTTCCTCCGTGACCTCTTCACCACACATGCCTGACTTGTAGAGCAATTCAGGGTGAACAGCAAAATCCTTTGTGTTTGAAAAATTGTCCTTTTCCTTTGGTTTCTTAGGGGAAGAACTGTACTGAAACCACATGAAACAACTACTAAAGACACTTTTCCTGGCTGAAAGACAAAGTCAAAGACCAGTGCACAACAATAGCATGGAAAGGTAACAGCAAAGTTAAGTAGATAATGGCATCACAACATAAGGGTTTAGAAGACTCACAGTGTTCTGACCTCTCTTGTCACAAAGTCTTTGAGATTGTTCATTACCTGATAGGAAAAGAGCCCAAAACCCACAGAAGATGAACTATGAAAAGGGGACTTTCCTTGTTCAATAGGAACATAAGTTATGCCTTCATATTCAGACACGGTGAGTATTTGTTGTAGCTCTGTTAACTTAGCTACAGCATGTTGTCCTATTTGATTTATTTGGATTTTTCAATTTTATCTTTCCTCCTCAAATTCTACCTGTGGCACAGAACTCAGCAATATGCAAGTATTTCAAGAACATTGCAATACATCTCAAAAGCTCATAGTACTTCTCTATTATTTTATTTATCTAAAGCAAGATTAGGATGTTTTTTGGAAAATCAGGTATTACTTAGTAAAGCTGAAATTCAGCTCAATGTGAACTCTGCAATTTGCTCATAATATTGCATTCCATATTATAGCTCTAAGTGCAATAATATGAAAGGTCCAAGGGGTTGTACAGACTTTCATCTTGGGAAGTTCAATGAGAGAAACTCCAGTGAATGTTAGAGCAAGGAAGAAACTAAGCTTGTTTTTAGAAACGATATCAAGGAAGAACCAAGGTAGAACAGGGCTCTTGCAGAACAGAGTAAATTATTAAAATATTTCTAATATATTTGCTGCAGACAGAGGGTCACTCAAAGATGAAGGCAGGCCCATATTCTTTAACCTCCCTACCTGCACCAGGTAGCCAGGGCAAGCAGATCAGTTAAATGCAATGTGTGGGGAGAAAATAATATTTCCACTCAATGATTTATACTCGGTATTTCATCGGTGTATAAAAGCACTGCTAGCTAAGTAGTTTCATGCATATTTTAAAAGGCTTTTTCAATTGACCAGAAACAGGAGGGCCATGAAAGATTTGTAGATGGCAAGTTTATAAAAGGAAAACAAATGGAAAGGAAATAAAATCCCTTTCCAGCAGTGTTTGACTTTCCTAACCCATGTGATAGACATAAGCAAACTTCTCATTTCATTCCTGACACTGAGCAATGTTCCCTACTGTTTCCAGATCCCTTGGACTTTTCTTCTTTTCCATCACTCAATGAAGAGATAAGTTATCTTCAAAAGGCTTAGATACAAAGTCTAGTGAAATTACAGAAATAGAAATATGTACTAATCAGAAAAGCAAACCTACTCTCATATCTAAGTTTACTTGAATACTATCAGTATTTAAGCCAACAAACCATTTGATTTCCCCTGTGCTTCTCTGTGTTTGCCTTTTTATTTTGACTTAGCAGATAGATTATTAGCTTTGCTTTCTTGCTTCAAAAAATTCAGAAGAAACACAGCAACAATTTCCAAACAAAACAAATTCTCAGTTTTTGCTGAGCATTATGGGAGGGAAAAGAGCTTTGATTTTGTCAGAATACCACAGGGTTGATTCAGCCCCAAGCTCATGGTGAATTGAACATCTTTGTCCTCTATTTTCACACATAATCTTCCATCACAGACTAGAGGTTTCCTGCAAGGTTTTTATTTTTTGGTTTTTTTTAATTGTGGCTGTCCCTTCATTAGGTAGCAGCACAATCCTTCAACTTCTGTTGCATTTCAGCAAGTTTGCAGCTCTGGATTCAAACTGAGTCTGTACAGCTGCACTGAATCTCCAATGGGATGACAGTGGTGAACACTGGAAAATGCCATTAATCCAAAGCCATAGTCACCAGTGCAGCTGATAAGGTGAACAACACTGATGACTGCAATACCATTAAATTCCAGCTACATATTACTAAGTAGCTCTTTTCCCAGAAAACTGCAACTGTACATGTAAATTGTCCACTTAAAAAAATCTCAAGAACTTTAATTTCCTGGAGCTATTTGCACATCTTGGAGACCAGAGGGAGAACTTCCTTAAAAGGGTAAGAAAAGCCACTGCTCCTCTGCAGCCAGAAGAGTTCTTCTGTTCTTGGGCTGATTGAAGGAAGAGCATGAAAAAAGAAGAATATTTTGGAATATCATTCTCAGAGGTGAGAACTTTTGCAAAGATTTTTATCATCACTACCAAAAGGCAGTCAGCTGTAGATGACATTAAGGAAATATCCTGACTTTTGTAACATTGCTGATGAGAGGGGATCACACAAGTACACCAGCCCTCAGAATATTCAGGGCTTTAGGAATTGAAATTGAGTTGCACTGAAGGCAAAATGATAGAGCACAGTAAGGTAGAATATGTTGGGAACTTCACCCATCCTCAATTTCAGTTGATGCCAAAGAAGGGCACAGATGTCCATTCTGAGGTCACAGATCAAGGTTCTCATGTTCTGACTATTTTTATTAGACTTCCTAACACTCCAAAACCACCCAGACCACAAACAATTATCTCCCCAAAGCCTTTAGAATAAGAACATTTTCTCCAGTTCCAAGTTTTACAGGCTGTATTGGATAACTGCTCATACTGGTTTAGATGACTGCTATGACAGACAAATTTTGTTTTTGTTTTTCTCATTTCAACTCTGCACAATCAATTTGGAGAAGGGAAGTCTGTGGGTTGCAGTCTTGTTATTTTCACTTTGCTGGGTGGCAAAATGATAATTTGAGGCAGACTGGCCTTACCAGGGTGGCAGCTGGTGTCAGAGTTCTATAATAACACTTACCCTCAGCACTGAAAAGCATTCAAGACATTTCCCTTTTGTTTACAGCTCTTCCCATAAATGATATTAATCTGAAGTAGAGCTTGTGAGGCAAAGAGCACTTCAGTGTAAACCTTCTGAGGGTGATACCAGCAGCAGAGCTGTACACAGGCAGCCTTGTTAGGAATTGTTTGCCTCTTTGCTTTTCAGTGCTTGAGCCACTTCCAGACTATGTTCCTTACAGAGCATTTGCACACAGCCTGCACAAGGCAGAGAGAGTTCTTTAACTCTGCTGCTCTTCCCCAGGTTATCGTTGTCCCAGGTCAGTACCAGGCTGAATTTCCAGAGGTTTAGCCCATGGGCACAATCACTTTGGATTGAGTTCCACTTGCTGCAAACTTTCCCAATTTATATCATCCCTTATGCTGTGCTAAATACATTGGAACTTCCCTTAAAGACTGTTGTATAAATTAGGGTATTACACTTTTTGATATGATGATCTAAAAAGAGTCTTTTTCATGAAGCAAACAGCTGCAATGAATTACTTGCTTATCACTCAATAAAATACACATTTAAATCAACAAGAGTATAGTTTTTTCATAGGAAGTGCTTGTATCATCTCCACATTAAAACAGCTGAGGGGTTTTTACTTATGGCAGCTTCACTTTCAGTGCATGTATATCTTGCATGTTCACTTAAAAAAAAAAATTATTCCAAGGTTTGATTCCTGTATTGCACTTATGATTCAATTATTTGGCCATTTTGTTGGGAAAAAAAATGAGATCACGATGTACATTTCTATATAACTGAAGAGCTAATAATGTTGTTTTAGCACATCCCCACTGCCTATCAGCAGGATTTCAGTTCAGAGATGTTCAATGTCCAAATCAGTCAAACTGGATTTAATTCAGACATCTAACTCCCTCAGGCCTGGTTGGAAAATGTCAGCCTAAAATAGCTTGTGCCTGAGCAGAACAAATGAGAAAGGCACTTCTGATGTATGTATTCATATGTCCAAATGTCACAGAGTGCTGGAATCGTGAGTGACCCCTTCCTGCAGATCTGGACTGCCTGAGCACTCAGAGCTCTCAGGAGCTGCAGGAGCTCCTTCCACCTGCACAGCACCTCCCTAAAATGAGGGAAAAGCTCTTTGACCTCCCCAGGTGGCCAGCAGTGATCACAGGAAAGGTTTAAACAGCTGCCCCTGAGGTACCAATTACAGGCTGGCCCAAATGCCAAGGCTTTGCAAGGTGAGCTAATGCTCTAAACAGGACTCTGGATCTTGGGTGACTTATGAGTCAAGAACAGAATTAAATGCTCCTCAGTAACATGAAGACAGAAAGCAGTAACCATCCCATGACTTGCTTTTGAACAGTTAAATGTTTCTCACCTTCATTTTCAGTTAAAGGATAGGAAATCGGAAGTAAATCCACAAATAATTTGATTTTGTTTGTGTTTCACCAAATGAAGCACAGAATTTACAAACACCTCTTTCAAATTTCAGTTGTTAATTATCTGCTGCCCTTAAACTCTCCTGGAAGGAAGGTAAAAGCTGATCTGAAAGGTGCTGAAAGGTAAATAAAGCATTTAACATTCCAGAGAAAACATCACATAGCCACAATTTTGAGGGCACGTGGCCAGCACACAGAAGAAAGAAAAAAATTCTGAAACATGTTTTTTTAATGGGTAATTGGTGAGCAAAATCCCAAAGAATTTATATGGGAAGTATCTTCGATTCTTTCACCTAACAGAATGAAATCAGTTACTTTGTCTTTTGTCATCCTGGGGTAATTTTAAAGCAGCACAACAAAAACGTTCTAGTAGAAATGAGGAATTCAGCATTATCACTTTGATCTAATGAAATCATTAAATATTCATTAAATATTTTTAATGTGCTCATCATGTTTATTTATAGATTTATTATTAGAAGCTAAGCCTCTGGACTTCCTTTTTCTCCTTTGGAATAGGTAATTTATACCATTTATAATGAAGAACAGCAGATTATTTTTAACTGTTATGAAGAGCTACACTATGTTTCATTAAGATTTCTAGCAAAGCTGCTTGTAAACAACATTTGAATTACAATTCAGGTACAAATATACAATTCAATAAAATTAAAATTCAAACTATACAAGTAAAATTAGAATACAGATTATTGAAATTAGATTTATGGGGGTTTTTTTTGCTATGGGTTTGTTTAAAAATGTATCTGAGAAAAAAAAAAGGATCTTTTAGCATTAAAGATTACTACCTGATATTTAGTTAATTCCTAATGGATGCTTTCTTATATAATTCAAGAATTGAACTGGCTATCTCTATCCTTTTCTTTCTTTGCTACAGTTTTTCCATAGAACACTATGTTTCTACTCAGCTTACCATGAACAGCAAGAAAGAAAATACAAAGAAAAGGACAAACTTTGGCAATAATTTTTGACGCTGAATTCCAGAGAGCCCCTTCACAGCAGAAAAGTTTTACAATTAGACATTTGCTTTGTCAGTCCCAGTTTGTTCTCCTGCTCCTAACAGAGACTCCAGTTGTGTTATTCCACATTCTGTATTTTGCAAATATCAGCACAGAAAATGTAAAGACAAAAAGTCTGGTGAATACATTTGGATGATGTTTAAGGATAATAATGACAGACCCAAACTGGAACTCAGAAGACAATGGCAAGCTCCTCACTCTATTCAGCCAGTTTTGGATGAGGCAGTTTTCAAAAGCATGTTGGCAGAAACATAGGAAACTATTACCTGTCCAAGTTAAATCACAGAAAGTAAACTTTTAGGAGTTTTTGTTGGGTTTTTTGGTTGTTTGTTCAGCTGTTTTCTTGGTTTTGTGGGTTTTTTTAAAATGGTTACTGTGTTAAAATTAAGAAATTGAGGTGCCAACACTTGATCTTGTCCTGCACATCTCGTTTAGGTGCCTCCTAATGTCATGTATGCCATGTCCTGCCTTAACTTAGATCATTTAAGATGCAGGGAAGAGCTGGATTCTGTAATAAGCAGCATTTCTTTGCAGTTTCTTTCACAACAAAAATTGAAGCTAAGGAGCTGAAGTAAGAGTTGGCATTTTTTCCCTCTCCCCCTCTGACCACCACTTAAGTGTTTTGTCACTGTTCCTCTCACAAAAAGCAACTGTGCTGCTGAAAGAAGGGAATGAGGCTGGCTGCATGCAGGGATCCCAGGCCAGCAGTGCCCAGGACAGAGGGGCGCCAGCAGGAGGGAGTGGCTGCAGGGGCTCACAAATAGAGCACACATGAAACCCAAGCAGGTACAACCATTAGCTGAGAGCTGGCACTGCTCTAGAGATGCTTTTCAGATAGCATTTTATACCCTGGCACCTCTTACTCTGGCTGCCTCTGTAATGAGCCAGGGTCCTTCATCTCAGTAACAGGAACTTGGCTCATCCCAGCCAGCCACAGAAGCAGGGAAGTGCAAAAGCAGGCAGTGAGGATAAATCCCATATTTGTAGCTGCTGCTGACTCTGCTGGAGGAGCCAATGCTGGCATCTGCAGACTGTAACTCATGGAAGAAGTTATGCTTTTTAGCTCTGCCATCTGATATTAACCTGTGTGCAGCTTATTTCCTATTCCATCAGCTCTTGGGAGGCAGCTGCTCCTCTCCCAGAGGAACTGCTGTGTCTCAGGGCATGGTGGCCACCTGCAGAGTCTCAGTGCCCAGAACTGGGACAGCAGGGAAGGTGCCCAGCCACTGGGATCCAGGACTCCCAGCCAGCTCTATGGCTAGAACAGGAATTTGGCCATTCCCTGTGTTACCCTGAGCTCATACTGACCCTCATGACTGACCTGCAGAAGCTGGAGGAGCTGTTTGTCCCCTTCTGGTGTCCTTGGTGCAGGAGGGCTCTTGGCACATCACTGAGGTGACAGGGTCCAGCTGCCAGTCTCCTACACTCCTGGGAATTTCCCTGCCAATTCAGCCTGTTCAGTGGTTCTGTGATTCCATGAATTTGCCTGGTGGCTCACAGCACTGATAATGGGAGGTTCCTCCCCTGCCCTCTTGCCAGCAGCAAGGGTTTTATTTGTGATACCACAAAATATTTGCTCTGCTTCAAGACAAAAGGGGATGTCTCTGCTTGCTTTCCAAAAGTAATCTTTGCAATCTTATTCAAGTCCTAAAAGGGAGTTGCTGGGTTCCCTGCTGATGTGTTTGATCATCTCCTGTATGAAGGTAATGTCCCACTTACTTACTTTAATGACATGAGAGCAGGGCCCAAGCATAAGCCAGTCTTTACTAGTCACACCCTATTAGAACAACTGCTCAGAAACATGCTTTGCCTTTTCCCCCAAGCAGAATGGCATTTGTGTCAGGACAGGAAGGATCAGTAAGTCATCAAAATACTGACTGGACTGCCAGCAACTGCTTTACATTTAACATTGTACTTAAATTTAGCAACTCAGCAGATTGGTTGTAATAACAAGCACATCTTTCCTAAATTTCCAGAAAAAGAGAAAACTAATGCATTCACTACAGAACCTTATGGCTTTGTTCTGACAGAGAACTAGATCCACTCAGGAATGCTAGCACAGTTTCACTGCCTTATTTTCCCTCTACCATTAATGTACACTTAAAGTGAATTCCCATGTTTCAGATGAGGTGAATCTATTTTCAGCTACAAGTAAACAAAGCCATATTTGGGGTCACAAAGAATAAGCAGGAGATCTCCAATGTAGATTTTATAACACAAGTAACTTACTGTCATGCTATTTCACCTTAGCTGAACCACAGTGCAAGATACACAGTTATTACAGAAAAACTGGGTGTTATGGTGCCCTTTAAATAACTAACATAATGTTTTATATATTAATATTTATATATTACATTTGGTAATGTTCTTTCTTTAAAACAAAGCAATTACCCTGCTAATCCTCCCCTCTTTGGTAAATTCAATATGCAAAGTAGTAATAATCACTTGTTACAAATATTAGTTTATAAAATCCATAGAAGAATTTTTATAGAAGTGCAGCCTTTATCTTCAAAATAGAAGGATCTATAGCAGTCTAAGAGATGTTATGGCTCACTTCATTTTTTAAAACACAAGAGTGTAATATTGTTTTGCCTGTTACATTGGTCAGCAGCTGATCTTTTTCTTCTGCAGGAACATTCTACAATCCTACACAATAATATGCTGTTACTGGTCTAATTGGAAAAGATTTATTAAACTGACCAATTTTCAGAGAAAATTTTCAATGAGAATTGTGCAATAACTATCTGATGCTGAGCAGCAGCTTCTAACAAAGAGACAGAACTTGCAAAGCCAAGTCCACGCCCCAAAAGTTGCCCAATTCAGGACTCAAAAAGCGAGGCTGGTCTCTCAGCATGAGCTGCTTTTGTGGCTGCTGTAACAGCCCATTCTGCTTTGTACCAGCAGCTGCTGGGGTAGTTTCCAGCAGAGCTCTTTGGAAACCATTTCAATGGAAGTTTTTCCAGATGTAGGTGTGAGCACGCCAAATGCTCTGGCTCTGCAACGTAAAAAGCAAACTGGGAACTCACCCTGGGGCCTGAGCAGCTTCAGGCAGTGCCCAGCTCCAAGAACCTGCTCTGAAACTGCCATGGGTGCCCAGGGATCAGTGTGGAGAGTGGCACAAAAACGTGGCAAAATCTTACTACTTCTCTTTCTCAAGATTTTCCCCTTCCCAGTACACAAACTGTCTAATAATCGGCATAGAGTGATTTTATTAAGGCTTCAGGAAAAGAATTTAATACCCATAATACAGAAGAAGTACCTGCTAATACTGTGTATTATATATAATTACTCTCTCACACAAGGACAGAATAGACTGCCAGCTATCCAACCCACCAAATTATTCACCATGCAATGAGACAGGATCTTATGAAAAAATAAATCCTGCACAGGTGCAGCTCGCCTAGCATTAAAGCATCTTTATAATGTTGGTAGTTCTTAGGTTATAGGAATTCCAAACTTTAACCTTTCTCCTCTTCAAAAAAACATGTTCAGCAAAGACTGATGTCAAGGCATTACTGTGCAATTACAGGGCTGTGCTACTTAGAGTAACACTATTCTTCATACCAGGGGGGAAATACATATATTTGAATTTTCTTTATCAGTTTACTCCAGTGAGAGTCTAAGAAATCTGTATCATAGAATTGTACATTGTATTACCTTCACTGCCAAATCTCATTTGGCACCCACAACAAAAAAAGGACTGACAGCATCTCAAGAAACCGCTGACATATTCAGAGCAAGGTTTTAATTAGATCCCTTCTTGGCTGAGCATCCTCTTGCATCCTGTTAGAACCTCTATTCCTCTGCACTTCTCAGAGATATTTAGGCACAGGGAGTGACACAAATGCCTGATGGAAAAGACAGATGAGTCAAACTGTTGGAAAGTTCCCCGGGCAGCAGCTCAGATTGCTCACTCACTCCTCAGGCTTTTTCCTCCACTAAATGTCAGATGTGTCACCAATTCAGCCACTGCCTGAAGAGATTTGATTTGTGCCACCATTGCCATCACTGATTTTTGGTTAATTCCTCTGCCTAAGTGATAACAGCAAATAGTGGCAGAGATGGTCATAGAGCATCTTTGTGTTTCCACAGGATGAAGCAATGAAAGCAAAGCCAAAATTAAGAGAAAATTCAATCTAAAGAAGCAGTTTCCCATTATGCAGAGAAGTGGTCTTTTTAAAAATTTGTGTTAAGTGTCTGAGTCTCTTACAGGCAAACTCTACAAAACTGTGTGTAAAACAGTTTTTGTTACTAGACAAGGATAAAAGTTAAGACATACCTTGGTCAAGTGCCAGGATCCAAGGACAAGTATGATGCTGACAACTCAGGGAATTCCACCTTCTGTGTTGCTTTATACTCTGCATCTCTCACTACCTGTGGCACTCCACAGCCACTGCTGGTCCATATGTGCTGTGTGCAGTTGCAATATGGAATATGCCATGTTCTGCCATCATTTCAATTATCAGCCTGAAAGGAGAATCTTTGCTGGAATGAAAAATTAGGTTCATTCTTTGAACCAAAATTAACCCAGCCTGACAGCAAGGTATTCACAGAAATTTAGTCCTTTTTCTTGAGACAGTGCAGCCTTTAAAACATCAGACAAGAAGAAACATCTGCATTGATTTTCATTGTTTAATACTCAAGAGTGAAAAAGTGTAAAATCACAAAGCTTATACCACCACAAAAAAACGCAGTTTCATTGCAAATGACCAGAACATAAGCTGCCTGCAGTTTCACACAGCTGACATCAACAAACCCAGGTTCAACATTCTTACCGTCTTTTGAAACACCTGCTGTTCACAAACATCAGCCAGCACAGAGCTCTCTCTATCTCACACATCTTTCTTTATGTTCTATGCTCTATTTGCTTCCTAGACCAGTGGTTTACACATTTGAAAAAACAGTGCCCCACTTCTGATCTACATCAGCATAGAAATACATAGTTTTTACCCGCCCTAAAATACTAATTATATTTGAAAAGCGTTTTGTTGAATCCAAGCATAGCAGTAAAGATTTTATTTCTATTTAATGAAAAGCATAATATGAGTAAGCTTCAGAAGTGCATGCTGACTGAGGGTGTGTCACCAATCTGCTCAGCCACAGGATGTAATTCTTATGCAGAAAGTGATCACCTTGGCTGAGTTAGTACACCAGGGAGTAGGTTATGTTTGCTCTCATTAGTAATTAATGTACCTATAGCCACAATTCTGCACATGCAGCCACGGGGCCTGCAGTATGTGACTGTCCATCTAAATACACTTTGTTGTATGAAGGTAGAATTATCCAAAAGTTAGCATTGTGTCTTAATGTCTCAGGTTAATGAGAACTAAGTGGAAAATGGGTTGCTTATATTAAAACCTTTTTAACACTTTTTAACACTTAAACCTTTATATGTGAGGCAACTTCATTTTCACAGCCTTTCTTCATGCAAAGGAACTGTGCCTGAAATGTTAAAATCTGTTTAACATCATGCTAATGCACATTTCCAGTTCTCTACAATAAACCAGCTTCCCAATATTTGAAAAAAATCCTGCTCTTAAATAGAAATAAAGTACACTGAACAGATTTTTTTCCTCCAGACTATGAAAACAGAAATGTATCGTGGTGTAACCTACTGCATCTGACAGTGATATGCAAAGGAATTTCTGAAGAGCTGTTGTTGCCTCAGTGGAAACAACACTGATTTTCAATTTTTGTTTAATCCTTTGGTGCTAAAGGCACCTATATTTTATAAGTCACTTGCTCCTCACTGGTTTATTCCCTCACCTGGCATCATAATCCTCTTAGCAGGTGAAGATAAACAGAACAGTTTTGGCATCACTGTTCCTAAGGAGCACTTCTGTCAAAGATTCCACAATGTATCAATAAATAGGCGTGACATTGTAAATAGCTTTTGTTGATTGCTAAATATATTTTCTGCAGATATTCTTGTATCTGTTTTACAGAGAATGGAAAGTCTTGAACAAAGTTTCAAGAAAACTTACACTTATTATTTTTACCTCTGTTGCTTACTACAGACCTGACTTCTTCCTTCATGCAGTTACTTGATACTGGAAGTACAGAATCTGATTACTGGCAGTGTGGCATCCAGCTGGAAAATTCTGGCTTATACATGATCATTAACACAGATGTGGCCACCTTTAAAATCATACAGTCAACTAAGGAAACACAAGTATAGGATGAGATAAGAAATATTACAATAATTAACATCCTATTTATAAATGGAAGCACAAGATCTTTTCTGAGCATATAGGAATAATTTTGAAAAAGTATTATCTATTACACAATAAACAGTATAAATAAGCTTAGATTACATGCCTTTAGTGCTTCTACACAACTCAGTTTCCTATTCATTTTCCAGCAGTTGGTGGAACTTCCAATTTCAACAAATGATTCCAGAAAAAACAAGGAAAACATTCAGAAAATTCTGCAGTGCAGACAAATCTCATGAGTTAATCTTTGGAACATTAATAACTTTGTACAGTTTCAAACTTAGTAACTAAGGCACACACGGATTAAACTGTCCTATATCTGAAGGAGCAGGATATGTCAGTCAGCACGGAGCTTCTCAGCTTTGCATTCACTTTCATAGTATAAAGCAGCAGTCAGCTTGGAGAAATCTACTTCTGTTAATAGTAAGGAATCTGAAAAGTGACTAGTCATGCCAGACTAAGATAGTCTAACTGGATTCTAATATGGATCAGCACACACAGAACTAGGCTTACACAACCACAGGAAGAAAATCTGGGAGTGAGCAGCAGCTGGGCTGGCGCTGCTCAGCCACCCCGAGCCAGGTGTGTGTCTGCTCTGCAGAGGTGAGAGAGTGTAGCTTGTGTTTGTGAGTGTGTGTGTGCACAAATAGCAGCTTCTCACCTCTGTTTATTCCTTCCACACGTGCCCAGTATGGTATTCTTGCCCCAGTGACAAAATTTTGGCTGCTATTTTTATTCTTGCCAGCACTGCCCAGCTCAGGTCAGCCAGTGGTGCTGTGCTGGCTTCCAAGCTGAACTTACAAAGTCACTGAATTATAAAGTGAAATTATGTCCTTCATTCAATCAATGTGCAATCCAAGTGAAATTAGCTTATTTGCAAACGATTTAAGTAGAAGGCAACTTTGGCCTGAGGCACGTGTTACATTCAGAGAAAAAAAAAAGGAAGAAAAACAAATTCAAATCTCAGGTTGGGTTTGCAGGGGGAGTGATTGAAAAAGGACACTGTGATTGTAAACAAAGGATTATCTGGGAATGAGCTGACACACAATGATCATAAGTGTCATCAATGTCATTGTAAAAGTTTCCTTCTAACAGGACTAATCAGCTAATTTCACTGTCTTAGGAAATTAGGCACTATGTAATCATGTTTGACACTTCACACTTACCTTTAGCAATACCTAGTATCAGGTAACCCATAAACTGCAAAATAAGTTGAGGTTACTAATGTACACAGCCACTGAATCTGTAAGGAGTTCTCCTTACCTCAGTGGGAACACTATCCAGTCTAGTTTTTAAATTTGTTTTCATTTTAGAGATATTAAATATACTATATTCAACCATAAAATTCACTATTTCTCACCTGGAATACTGTGAGAAATTCTCATCTCAGTGTTATCTCTTTCTTTTTTGCACTTCAAGCTATATAAATAATGTCACTTCTGTAAATTCTTGCTATGCTTAGTTTGATCCTACAGGATCATATTTAATTTTATAGCTGTAATAACTGTCTCTTATAATGTATTCATTAGGTATTGCATATAAGTACACAGAAATGGAACTGAAAATCAGCTACTACCACTCATTATTCTCATATTCTGTTAAAATTTGTGGTTAGTAGCTTGAGGTTTAAATAGAATTGCATAGTAATATTGTAGTAACCAAGTACAATACAGTATTAAGAAAAAAAAAATATTTTAAAAGTCCTATTCAAGCACACATTTAATACTTGATGTGCTATAAAACAAACAAAAAAAATAGAATCCTTTGAATTTCCCAGTAGCAGATTCCTTTTTCTATGGGTGGAAAAATCTGAAAATATTAGACACAGAACTCTGAGGAAAAAATATTAATAGCAAGATGTCTCCCAAAAATAAAATTTCCAAGAAAATAAAATGTGCTGGATAGAGGCTTAAATTCAATACTTCTCAGTCCACAATGAATAATCTAAATAGTTTGCGTGTTTCCCCATCCCTTTTTTTCTCTTTAAAAAAAAAAAGGATAATAAAAAATACGTATAAACAAATTGCTACTTAGGCTTCATCACAGAGTCCTTTCAGAACCACTGTCCATCATTTTCATTATCCTCATCTTCCTCCTCATGGTCCAGGTAGACAAAAGCGACTTTCTTCTCTTCAGAAGCATCTGACCTTTGGTCGACTGTTCTTTTCAGCTGCACAGTTTGATCAAGAAATGATCCACCCTGATCTTGGGAAAAACTGGAGAGAACGTAGCCACTTCTTGTGCTTTCATTTCCTGTACTGCTTTCAACGATGACCTGTGGCTGACCAGCAGAAGGACCTTGCTGTTCTCCACTCTTCACTGCAGATATTCCACCCAGATTGGAAACATCCATTTGGAAAGTGTAAGCTGTTTCCCTGGAGCCTACTTTAATATGCTTCACAGAGCTGCTTCTCTCAGATGACTCTGCTATTTGTGAAAGATCTTCCACCATTCCAGCAATGGGTCCTGAGAAGATGATTTCCTCAGCATGAGCTCCTGCAGGACTTACTTTAACGTGCCTGAAAGCTCTTGAGCCTCCTGAAAGGGTCTGGTCTTGCAGTTCAGTGATTTCTGTGTGCTGGGAGACAGGCCCCTGGTAGATGATCTCTTCAGCTGTCATAAAGCCCTGGGGACCCAGCTGGACTTGTCTGACTGAACTTTCTGCCTGTGAGAAGTCCCTTGTGCTGCTGACCTCCACTTTACCGGAGATGGGTCCTTCAAAGACAACGTGCTCAGTATGAACCTCTTTTGGGCCCAGCCTGAAGTGTCTCATGGATCTGCTGACATCCACAGCCCCTTCAGCTTGGGAAAAGCCATCTGAGCTATTGAGAGCCAGAGAGTCTGAACCCGACCCCTCAAATGAGACTTCTTCAGTCACTTGCCTTGATCCTACTGTGACACGTCTCGTGGCCCTGCTGAAGTCTGTGGAAACCTTCTGAGAAAGATTTCCAGAATCCATCTCTTCTACAATTGTAGTAATAGGGCCTGTGTAAAGGACTTGTTCTGTGGTTTGGATTTCCTTGGGGCCCAGTTTGAAGTGCCTCACAGACTGGCTGAATTCTGACGGTCCATCTCTCTGAACAACATCTTCTGCAGCACTGAGCTCCAGCGTTTCAGAACCAGGCCCCTCATACAGGACCTGCTCGAACCTCTGGACTCCTGCTGGGCCAACCCTGACATGCCTCTGGGTTTTGTTCTCCTCAGCTGATTGTGATGAGTGAGAGGCCTCCCCATAATCCGCAGTTTCCGAAACGGAACCGTCATAAACAATCCTCTCGGTGGTGTGATGGGCAGTGCCGCCGCTCCGCCTCGTCATGGACGAGCTGTAGATCTCTTGGTCAGCAAAAGGAGTGGATTTGTCACTGTGGGAAGAAACATCTACTTCTATATTGCTCCTATCCGAGCTCTCTGTCTTCAGGGAGTGTATTGTTGCCTTCTCCTTCTCGCTCGTGATTACTTCACCAAGCTGACTGACGTCAAACTCATCAGTATTAAGGGTCTGGGACAGATTGACTTCAGCAACAATTGTCACTGAGCCCCCCTCCTCCTTCTGATCAACTTTTTTGATATCAAATGCCAAGTTACTAGCATCCACTTTGCTGTCTTTTGTTAATGCAGAGAGCTCCTCCTTCACACTTTCTGGGAGACTGCCCCCCAACTGCTCCAAAGCTTCCTTCAGTTGATGTTTAGGGTCCTTCGTTTCCTTGGATAAAAGTCCTTTTATCGAAGTCTGAAATTCATGGGGAATTTTAATCTCTTTTTCAATAACAATGGATTCAACATGGGATCTTTCACCTTCAGGATGCTCCTTTAAAATATGGGCACTCGCTTCCTCCCCCACCACTTTATAGGTTTCTTCTGGAGAGCTCACACCTTCCTCTCTTTTACTTTGTGTGCCTTGCAAAAACTCATCTTGCCAAGAATATTTAATAGTCGATTCTTCTTCAATATGAATTTGCCCATATACTGAGTCATCATCTTTTTCATTAATAACAGGATGTTCGTCAGGAACAGATACAAAATATTTCTGTTCAATAGGTGAGTCATCTTCCTCAGTTACCTCTTCCACGCGAGTGAAGCTCTCGTGACGCGGTTTCTTCTTTTTGACATCTTCATAAGTGAAGGTGACATTTTGTTCCTCTTCACCATAACGCCTCTCCCTCTCAGGGAATGAATCTTCCACTTCTTCTACCTGGAAAGGCGTTGAAAAATCATCAGTGGTGTAATCCAGTGGTTCCTCTACAATCTCCACATTCACAGACACGTTCTTCCCGCTCTCGCTTGCTTTCAGGCCGTGATGGACAATATCTTCTATCTCCTCTTTGGAAGGAGTTCCCTCAACGCCCTCTCGAATCACTTTTCTAACATCCTGGTTTGATAGATGCCCCAGGTCACCTTCATCAGAAATATCTATGTCTCCTTGAACTTGAGATTGCACTGTGAACTCAGTCTTTATTTTCCCTTCATCTTCTTGTTCTTTCTTATCAAAATAGGTCACTTTGGTGTCTGTTGACATCTGTGAACTAGAAGACTGTGTGAAACTTTTAAGAATGTCAGAAACAATATTCTCTGCTATGTTTTCAGTTGGCAGAGTTCCCATTTTATGGCTTCCATCCCTAATTTGCTCTTGACCTTCCAGACTGGACTCTGCTTCTGAAATCCTCACTTGGCGAGTTTCAGCAGACTCAGTTACATGGTCATCTGTTTCTCTTCCTATGGAAGTTCTAACACCTTGTACCCTTATTTCTTTATCTCTCTGAGGTCCTTTGTCAGGAGCAGGCCTTTCAATACTGATTGGTACCTCAATGACATCTTTGCTTCTTGATTCTGAGATCACAGTTGCATCTTTTTTGGTTGATTCACTTCTTAAAGTTCTTGCAGTAGAAATGTCACTCCCTGTTACCTTCTGGCTAACTTTCTCACGGATATATTTTTTCTGCTCAGTCTTCCTCCCTTCTTCTATAAAAGATTTCTCATCTGTTTTCATTTTCTCATCTTTTGTTTGTTTCTCCAGCTTATCTTTTTCTTTCAGCAGAGATGTTTTCTCATCAGTTGGTTTGCTGCCTTCTCTTTTGTCTTTCAGTGTGGTCCGAGTTTCAATTATAGTTTCTTCATATTTAGATGGTTTTGCATTGGTAATCAGCTCATAAGCTGGAAATCTAGTGAAGCCTGGTTTAGTTCTTGTATTTTCAGCATCAGGCTTGTGGTCCTTGTCTGATCTTTCAGTTGATTCTTTTGAAAAAGATACTGTGGATGAAGTTGTAACTTCTGTTTTCTTTCTTTCTGGAATCCTCTTTTGCTGCATTTCAGTGCTTCTCCAGCTGCTGTAGTCTGGAGTAAATGTTCTTAGCTCTTTGTGGTCTGTTACAATCCTTTCATCCTTTGTGACAGTCGTTGAAGGGCGATATGTTAAACCAAGTAGGTCCCTTCCAAAAGTTCTTCCCCCTGTTGTTGTGTGTGATCCAGCCTGTGTGGAGTAAGCTGAGTAATGTGCAGAACTGCTCAGATTTGTTGCTGGCATTCTGTGCCTGGTGTCAGTGATCCTGGGAGCTGGTGAAGCTTTACTTCTATTTCTTTCTTGATAGGTAGAGTAAATATCAGTGTAATTATATGAAGTATTTATAATATCTGCAAAGAAAGCACAGGTGACCAGGCATTAAAATAATGGTTTGTATCTAAAACACTATCAAATAGAGGGCATGAACTGAGAAAACATGCACTATGTTTTTTATTAGAAATAATGCCTTCATTTTCAGTGGAGCTTTGTAAAGGCATTCCTGTAGGTTTTGCCTGTTAATTAAGTCTATGCATAAATTACATTAAACCTGAAAGCAAAGCTTTTTCTCAAGCTGCAAGATCTTGCTAATTTTACCTGTTGTGCACTACTGGGTATTGTGGCATTTATTGAGGAATTACACTTTTCATATTTCTACTGATGTTCATTTACAACTTCTCATTAAAAAATGGATGTTAATATCATAGGCTGGGTTTTTTGCTTCATTAGCCTAAGTGGCCTGAAGTTTCTGAGTTCCTATTGACATTTGATGGCACACCTGCCACCACATACTAGAAACTGCAAACACAAATACAACCCTTCATAGCCACACAATAAAGCACAACAAGGGAGAGAAATAAAGAACCTTTCAGGCTGTATCCATAGAAATTAATACAATGTGCCAGGAATATCTGACAGTTGAGACCAACCAGTACTGCACCCCTCACATCTTTCACTCCTGAAAAGCTGCCACATCTCCTCTGACTTCTGCTAGTGTCTCCTGCATTATCTCTGTAATTCCTGCTCTATTCTGTGAATATGCCTGAGCACTGTCTGCAGAAGTACTGGCTAGTCCAGATGCAAACTGTGCTGTCCAGATGCAGGCACAGTGCTCACAATTTAACAGCACAGGCAGATCTGTATAAGCATTTCAGCCTAGGCCTGAGCCTGTTGAATTTCCTGCTACACACACAGCCTTCAAATGTCTTCTGGGACTGTAATGATCCCACATTGTTAAACTCATGAGTATTATCCAGATTAATTCTGTTATTAATTACAATGGCCACAGCAGTCACAGTGAAGGTCCATCTTATCTAAAATCCTGTTTGCAGGTACCAAGAGTAGATACACAGGGAAGAATATATAAGAACAGGGCAAGTAAATAGTGATACTTCCCTTGTATACTCTCACAGCCTCCAGAGATTTGCAGCTCCTAAGATAGAAATGGTATCTTTATGTTTAGTAAGTCTTTGATTTGTCTTTCATTACTCTGCTAAAGTATCTCTTTAAACCCATGTGAACTTTTTAACACTCACAATGCCTCAGGATGATGGACTCCATGGCTTTAACTACATGTTCTGTTAAACATCTCTTGCTTTATGCTTCAAAATTCTCTTAAGACCTATGGGCATCCAAAAGTTCTTTAGAGCTATGAAGTATCACTCCCTATGCTCTCCACTCAAGCCATGATTTTATAAGGTATCTCATATACAAGAACAATATGTTGATTTAAAATATTAACACTCAAAACTAATTCAATATTCACTTTGCAATACACCCATAAAAATATACTTCAGAACCAGCATAGCATAATAACTTCCAGTTATATTTAATTTCATTCAAAATTAATTTTTTAATATTCATATTTTACCTTGAGGTAATTTCCCTGCATACTCTTCTCTCCATATAATCCACGGCTTGCTCTCCCCTTCTAACAAAGCTCTGCAAAACACAAAGGGCATTTCATTAAAATACTGGGTATAATAAGCACAGTATTTTACATTTTTAAGTCTTAGAAATTGAAGCAATTATCCTGCAGTTGACACATTCCAGTAGACCAGATTGCTCCAAGCTCCACTCAACCTAGCCTGGAACACTTCCAGGGATGGAGCAGCCACAGCTTCTCTGGGCAAAACGTTTTATAAAGAAAAGGGAAAAATGAAAAAAAAAGAAATATTTGCAGCAACCTTCCTGTTTGTAGAAGAGTAGTCAGGGTGGTGTTGCATTGTGATAGCAGGGAACTATTACAGCAGGACTTGCAAGTTTTATCATTTTCAAATGAAAAATGAAGGAAAGAATGACTTCTATTGTCAAACACAGTGCTGGAGGAAACAATTTAAAGTGTTGAATTAACTATTCTTAGTTCCTATTCCCTTGGTAATCAGCACAACACATTTCACAAAAAAAGAGTAGGAAAATTCTCTGTGACAGAAACTGCTTGGTTTCCTTTAATGACATCTCTGCCTGTCCCTGTTCCTCAGCCCTCCTCCTTTTTGGCAGTGCCACTCCAACAGCTCCCACACTTCCAGGAAATGCTGGTGCAGCAGCCTGGAAATGCCACCCCAGGTTCTTTCCCTGTGCAGGGGAATGTCACAGTCAGCACAGAAACTTGGGTGGGTTTATGCTGATTCTACCAGGCAGTTCCAGCCTTGCTTTCCCAGTTTGGGAGTGCCAGATGTTCTGCACTGATAAGGCACAGCTGCAACATCAAAGCTGGCAAGAGTAAAGCTGGGGGACTGTGATAGCCAAGGCTTCTGACTCCCTGGAGCAGGAGAGAAAGTCATTTAGGATTGGTGTACAAACACCTCTGCTGGACGTTTATTTCAAAACTAACAAAGCAGGTGTTTAAAGCATCACCTGTGTATTTCACACTTCCCATGTCTGATCACTTTGGCATTAGCAAAATAACATTAGCAAGGGTTTCTTTGCCTTGATGGGTTTGTCTACATCCAGAAGAAAAGCCAGGTTAGAACTACCTAAAACAGGCTTGGATAGGCATCTTTCCTTCTATTTTGTGAGTTGAAAAAACTCACAGTAAAAGCAATTTATCTTTCTCCATGTTGAGAGAAGTTTTATAGGAATTAAATCCCTTCAACACATACAATGTTCCCAAGACCAAACATCTGATCTGATGAAGCCAGTGAGTGCCAAACAAGTTGCTGTGACAGACATGCCAGAGAAGCTGGTGGTGACACTGCAGAAACACATCCAGGAGCTGGCAGTGAAAGTGTTAACCATGACGAAGGAAAGCAGGAATGTGGGGAGTTTGACTAAGGATTTCTGGCTGCTGTTAAAGCAACAGTTGTTCAGTTGCTGCAGCAACCTATGAAGTCACTAAAAATAAGTTCCAGGAGGTAACTGTATATGGCAAAGGGCAGCAGCCCACAGAAAAGCTGGATCTGAAGTATTACTACTGAAAGTGAAAGGCAAAGCTTCCTGAAACCTCTGTAAAACTGGAGAATCAGTATTTTACTGGACACTTCATAATATGTATGACCTCATACTTATCAAAAAACAACAAAATGTTAAACTCAGCTTGGCTTACTAAACTGGCACGAGAAAGGCAGTGCACTGTACTGAGCCAGCAAACTCAGGTTGTATTTCTCAGCTTGAATTTATGCAAGCCACTTTGCTTCTCTAATCCTCTGCATCCTTTCCTAGTAATAACCTCTTGGTGGTAAGGCCTGCTTTTAAACTTAAACTGCCTGAAGAATTAATTTCAACTGTATGAACTTCTAAGTACTCACAGTAATAATAAAAGAAAAACATTGCCCCAAGCAGAACTCTTCTAAAAGAAAACCATACCACCTACTTCTTGGAAATCAGGTCCCAAATGACATATATTCCCATCTTGTGAACACTTAATTTAAGTGTTACCAGAAAATAATCCAACTGCACCATTAGCTCATCTCATTATTAATGTCATTTATCTAAAGTTAGCAGGGACATGCTCATCACCCTGTGGTGGATGACAACAAGAACAACCAGTCCATGAAAGCAGGAAAAGGAGATAAAGTGGATGGGGTGGGGAGACAGAACAAAAGGATGCAGTGCAAATTTTCTTATGGTCACTCAGGACAGTAATGAGACTCGTTTAAACTACAGAAACCCAAAATCTCAGAATGGGCAGTTGGCCAGTGGAACATAAAAATTAATCCTCTTTATAACCTGGGTATTTGCTAAGGAGTTACAAAAAACCCCCACCTCTCCAGAATGGGTGTCAAGGCCATTCCACATCCTTTTTCCATCACAGGACGGGAAGATGAAGAGTGTGGAGAACAGCAGGTAACTGCATGTTCAATTCCCTGAGTGTTGAAAACACTCAGTGTGTTCTCAAAATAAAACCCACCCAGGACTAGGACCTATTGGAAGGTACAAGTTGTGAAGGGGGAATAATGAGACTGACTGGAAAATCTGTGGTGAGAAGCCTCAGAGGATCTCAATGCTGGTGATGATTTTGTGAGAGGAGGGCATGGAAAGGGTCAGAAGTGTTGGTGGAGGAACACAAGTGCAAAGTCCACCTGGCAAGTGTGTTCAGAGACTAACAATGACCATGGAAATAAAAAAGAAAAAAAGTTGTGTAGCTTTTGGTGCTTCAGAATAACCTGAACAGAATGCTTGTGTGACACTGGAATTTCAAAGTGAAATATTTTACCCTTCAACAACATATTTTAGAGAGGACAGAAAACCTCCTGAACCTATTGGTACAGGCTCTGGGCAGCCTCTGCTATGTGAAGAGAAGTTTCTGCTAGCTAAGGAGAAAGGCCTGAGAGCAAGTCAGATTCTAGGCAGGTTTTGTATCCCCTTTTAAAACCAAGAGTTTTACAGGGTGACTAATTCACCACTTCTTCCTGGAAATAAAACCTAAGTATAGTTAAGTAGCTGCAGTTTTGAAGGGCTCTAAGGACACAGGACAAAACTGTGAGACACTTGATAAATATTTACTTCAATAGTGAGAAGAGGGTGTAGGAATGAAGATTCCCATGAGGTGCAACGTCACAAAGCCACATAAAACACATATTCCAGTTCCTGAGTGAATCTCAGCTCCCAGAGCAGGAAAGGTGAGCAGAGTCAGAGAGGAAACACACTTGGACCTCAAGGAAGGGTGTTCCTTGCAACAATGATCCTTCTTCCCAGCCCAGGAGTAATGGTGACTAATGGAAAGAACTGACCTTGTAACAGAACTGTAGGAGTTGTAAAACAGAGAAAACACAGGGTGGGAGACACAAAGAAGGCTCCAAGACCAGCTACCACACCCTTAACCTATAATGCCAGGGCCTTTGTGGGAACCTCTCCATGGAAAGTTCAGGGTGTTGGACTGAGTGTGAACAGGTGTCTCTTGTTTCCAGTGTGCATGAGCAAAGGTATATGCCAGCATCCTCTGTGAAAACCAACTGAAGCTGCATTCACATGCCCTTTTTTTCCACAGGTAAAAAGACCTGGCAGAGGAACAGGACCTGAAAAAGTACATGAGTGACCTGTCCAGAACCCTCCCACTTAACCTCACTGACTGGGTCCCCTCCCACAGCAGGGCTGATAGAGACACACAAGAAGGAAGGAACTATTTTCTTTAATAAAGAGAGAAAAAGAAAAAAAAGAGGAATAGGTAAAACTGCATAAATGTAAAAATACAGAACAATCAATTTTCAGCTTCTGCTATCTTAAAAGAATGTTGTTTGCTGACATTAACATGGTTTTCATTGTAGCAAGGCCCATTCTCTTGTTTTCATCTTTACATCATCTGTAGTGGGCAGATGCTCATTTTTCCACTGTCATCTGCCTTGGCAAAGCCACAAGTTGCATTCACATCCATCAGATGAAGAAACCCAACATACTAAGGAGCTTCTTAACTGGACAACAAACACACTGCAGGTGATGCTGAATTGTTCTCCTCTCATTGACCAAGGCAAAGAATCCTTAGACAAACCAATAATGCTCAGATAATCAGTGACACAACTCTGGAGAAGTTCCAGAATTTCACGAGCTTACAAGGTTTTCAAACAACTGAATATCTAGGCATTATCATTCCTAGTTCTGGATGAATACTAATCATCAAAACAACTCTGATAATTCTATTATTGTGACAGTGCTAATCCTGTTTTGCAGATGAATAAACCAAGGGAGAAAGTTTAACGACAACAGTGAAAGTCAACAACAGAGTTGGGATTAAATTCAGAAGAATCATGTTTTTAGCAAAGTTAACAGAATTAACACACACAGATAAGGATCACAGCTGGCTACCACTTCCACAGTAATGCTCCAGACACTGCTGGCTTTCCAAGGATCACAGGGATCTCATTCCACCAACAAACATCAAGGTACTGTCACTTATCAAGCGACTGCAGATCACTTGTCCCACACTGCTTGTGATTTTATCTCATCCAGAAACCAGCCTTGCTTTGTGCCTCCTTGCAGACATTCTCAAGGCATTTTGAACAGACTATTGGTGCTTTCATGAAGACAGACATTCTCTTCTTACCACTCTTTATCAAGCTACTCAGAAATTATTTCAAGTTTCTCATATTTTCAGTTATGCAACTGAAATTAAATTTCATATGCATCAGTGGATTGATAGTCCACACACTTCAGTATACACACCTCACCCATAACTCAGCTGGTGCTATCTTTATTCAGAGTTAGTGGTTCACACTCAAGACACAGCAATAATGCTTTAGAACACAGAAGCATATATTATATTTAACTGGAGATACCCCATCTATTTACACAGATTGAATATTAATAAAGCACTAAAAGCAGACAAGGGAATTATAGAGGCAGTCTCCTTAAAAGAATACAGAAGAAGCCTAACATTACATTTTTGTAAATTATCCCTTTGCTCAGTAAGAATTGCACATCTCTGTATGTGAAGATCAGTATCTCAATGAAATTTGTTGAAAATATTGTGCTATTTGTAGAAAATACACATAATTTTTACAAGAAGGAAAGTCTTCCTCCAGTTCATCAGTTTTGGGTTATCTAGGATTTTTTTCATTCCAAATCAGTTTTGTGCCATGTACATCATGATTCTCCAGACAAGAGAATTACTCTGGCTTTTCAACCCCACAACAACTTAGTGGCTAGACAGAGATACAGTCCTGAAGATTCATTAGCAGAGATGTCATTTGCTCTTATCTCACACTTGATCTAAACATGTCTGCATAATAAATCAAGGATGGAGAAAGCCAGGACACAACTAAACAGACTTTTCTGCTATCTTCCCACTATCCTACAACTGCAACAAGGATGGGGAACTCACTGTTTACATCAGTGCTGCAGAGATGGTCACTAATCAACTAATTTAAACAATTAAATGTGCCATATAAGTGGATGGCAACCACATAACCTTGTTCTATTGATTGCAATTCAGGGATATTGTCTCTTCAGCTGGTAACCAAATACTGCCCCAAAAATTCCCATCAATCTGATATCCACTTGACCAGGACTAAGGTGGTTTCTTACATATCACTGTATTTGTACCAAGTTAATAGGATTCCTATGGATTATATTAGCTTCAGAGCCTTGAGACTCCCAAAGTCACTGTTTATATTTTAAATGCTGAAAAGAGTATGAATGGGGCTCCCCTATCTATAAAAAGGGATTTAAATTATCCTCTGTCTAGACAAGAGAGTGTGACCACAAATCTTACCTGTAGGTTTCAATTTCAAGGATGAGGCCTGCTTTCACCTGCAGGAGCTCTTGGTAGTCCCTCAGGTAATCTGTGATTGACATGGTCAGGAATTGCTTTTCTTCTTCCAGGGCATCAATTATTCTCTGAAAAGAAATAAAATATTTTAGTTTTTAAAGAGCATAATAATCTGTGCACTTGAATGCCTTAAAACATAAAATTTTAAATTAAAAAAAAAAAAAACAAACTGATACAAAAATGCATCAATGTTCCACAGCTTCAAAAACCAGCAGAAATCAGCTCTATGATCCCCCCATATACAAGCTGAAATACATTATTCCTGAAGCAAGTTTAATGCCAAGTTCATTTTATGCCTTACTAAGCTGCTTAAATATTTCAGTAAAACCCACTCAGATGCCCTGTACAAAAATTATTAAGCACCCACAGCAAGGAAAATACACTTCTTTATAAGACTTATATGTGACTCATTTGGTCATTTTAAGACATGCTTAAATCACACTTGAGATCAGATATTTCAGCAATTGCTTTTCCATGAGAACCTTATCAGTATTTTAAATTCCACAGATGTGTGGGTTCAAACCAGTTTTGGAATTGGAGCATCTGAAGATACTCACACTGCCCACAAGGTAAAAAAAGAACCTCCAGAGGTTCCTTCAAGTTCTCTACAGTATTTGGATACCTGCTTTGAGGTCCACCCAGCTCTGTCCTAACTGCTGCTCAGAAGATGGATAAAAGATTGCTCATTTTCATCTCAATAACTATATATGGCCTTATACAACACAACTAAACATATAAGGTTATATATATTTACACTAAATGACAGAAGGAATTAAAAAACCCCAAAATAGTAGAAAGTGCTTTACTCACTGGTGTTACTTCTCACATGAAGGGTAAATTGTCATTTTTATATGTATTTGTACCAAATCTAACCTTGCTAATGTGCTATAGATTGCACTTTGCTCTGGCAGCTGGAAAGACAAAAATTAAATATCAACAAAGGCCCAGTTCTGTTTTGTTCATGTCACTCTGCACTATGCAGGAACTCTAAATGTCAATTACAGAGCAAAACCTCACACACATGTACATCACTGAATACGAATTCACAACAGTGTATTTTAGATTTCAACTTGAAACTGCTTTGCAACTAAACAGGAAAATCAAGGTTTAGTTTTTAAAAATTTCAAAACATATCATTTACAAGCAGCAAATGCTCCAGTATCACAGTATGAACAACAGCATAAAAATGAAGTTACAGCAGGGGACTCTGCTGTTAATGCCAACATGATGTGCTAGGCAGAAGTAAGAACTAAGAATATAAAGTGCTGGCATGTCAAACTTAAATAATTTTGGGGCTTTTTGTGTAAAACTAAAAAGAAAGCTGCCTATATTTGCCTATACATGTGGGTACAGTTCTCTATGTAACACATTAATCTCATTCTCCATTTGCCTTTTCAGCTCTTGCTAAATGATTTCACTGATGTTTCCCTTGACATGACAATCCTTGCCTACAGTCTTCAGCGTACTAAAAATTCTCTTTTTATGGCAGAAGACAAATCATATGTGCATATCTGAAAGAGCACCACAAAGCCCCCAACAGCCTCCTGCAGACCCCAGCTGAGGCACCATCCCACGGCCATGCAGACCTTCAGAAGCTCTGAGGTAACAATCCTGTCCAAGAACAGCACAGGCACAATGGGAAATCCCAAGGTGAGAAGGGAAGAAAAGTACAAGGTCCTGCTTTTAAAAGGAAAAGGCTACCCAACAAGAATGGCCAGGGTGCCACAGAACCAGGAGTCAGCAAAAGGTGCAGAAGAAAACCAATTCCTAAGAGCTCTGATACAAAAGTTAAATTATTCAGATGTTTCTTGTCTTCACAATTAAACACAGAATAACCTGTACATGCACACACATGCCTTAAAAAGAGCTTTAAAATGCTGCAGTCACAGAAAAATCCACACAGGAAATTTCTACGCTGGACTACAGAGTGCGGGGAGCTCTGAAAGTCAGGGGCTGTTCAAACCTATCTAAAACACAGGACCTTCAGTCCCTCAGCCCCAAGTTCTCTAGCCTGGGCTTGAAAAGCCACCTGGATTCTACCCACTGGGTTTGGAGAGCACTGGGGATGCTGGAGGTAATGATTACCATAAGGGGCCACATAACTCAGCCAGCTGTGCAGTAGTTCCAAAGGAATTAATTCCAGAGGGAGCAGACACTCTATAGACTGGATGGCAGACAGCCAGTAACCCAGCCCTCAGCACTGATGCTCAAACATAAAGCAGAAGACAACTGGTCTCAAGTCCTGTCTCCAAGCATGCCAAAAAGCACAGAAACCAATCCATCAAAGTTCAGGAGATTGGGAGCCAACAAACCCATTTTGCAAAAAGGTAACCTCTACTTGGCAGATCTTGTGTTTTCTTCACACAGGACTCTCTTGGAAAGATCTGTTTCCCAGCCACATCAATCACAGCCTCCAAACCCCAGTGATGTCCTGCTAGGACTAAGCAACAGAATAGAAACTGTTTTCTCACCCTTCATATGCTCCTTTCCAGGCAGCACTGGGAAATTTTAGAAGGGCAGTAGGGGGGGAAAGAATTTCCTTGGGCTGATGAAGCTGTACCTACTGAGGGAATAGAGGATTCCAGGCCCCAGCCCTTTCCATCTGGTACTATTTACTGATCCCAGAGCTCATTCTGTGCCTCAGCAGGGGAGCTGCACTTGGCTGCCTCCAAACTGGTACACAGAAAAAGGCACATGACAAATCGACATTAAATGTGCATTTGACAAGATGTTTTGTCCTTCTCTTGAACTCACAACACTGACACAGGAACTGATCCTAAACCTGCTCTTATCAGTGAAAAATATCTGCTTCATTTGAGAGCAGCAGGATTGGCCATGGAGGGTTTTACATCCAAGTAATTCAGGGTTTTTAAACCACCAAGGGTTTTTTGCATCAGTATTCTCATGGCACACAGCTAAAATTATGGAACTGAGCTAATCATATGAACTGAGTTAATCCCTTCAGTACTCAGGACCAGTGAAAATTTTCCAGTGTATGATTTACTGCCCTGCCTGCTTCAGCTGCATTATAACTCCAAATACTTATTTCTATTTAACACTGCTGAAAGCTTCAGTGACGATAAGGGCAGTTCAGGAGGCAAAGATGAACATATAAGGCAACTGGATGATATATGGAAAATATGAATAAATCTAATTGCCATTGCAGCTGCAATGAACAATCATAACTTGACTTTAATCTGTACATACATATCATTTCTACATGACACTCTACAATAAATAAGCATGGAATTGGTGCTCTTTAAAGAGGAGTTTAAAATCCCTGCTGAATATATTTTAACCAGTGAAAGAAATGAGTGAGAAAAAAAAAAAGCATTGATCCCAAGAACAAAACCCGAAACAGTTGCTCCTACGCATTCCATAATTTCTTCCTGGATGTGAGCAAAATATTTTATTTCTCATGTACAGGACACTGGCAACTGCAAAAAGGCCTTTTTCATTAAAACACAAACATAAGACCACACAGAATTAATAGACCTTATGATGTATTTGAATATACATCTAGACAATACTTAATTTCTGGTGAAAATGGTCAGATACTTCCAATACACTTTTGTCTTCTTCTTATATTACTAAGATTTGAAACTATTTTTCCTGTAAAATCTAAGGATGCCAAGTGTTCATGAGGGTAACAGAAGCCTGTGATGTAGGTGTCAAAATAACAATCCATTTTGGAGCATTGCATCAGGACCATTCAAGGGCATCCACTGTTTTTTATTATTTGACTTCTGCAATAAATTGCTGTCATCTACAAGAGGTTTCTCCAGTTGCTGTTTCAAAGAAAGTTATTTAAAAATACAACCAGATACAGAGATAATTGGTTTAAAAACCCCTTGCTGAGCTGAAAAAGTTAAGTAAAAGTTATTCTCACTTTTACCAGAAAAACTAGTGGCAAGGACAGTGAGCTATACAAAATGCTCTCTTTACTCCATATTTAGAGGTTTTCAGTTTGAGCAATGATAACTTTCATTATAAACCCCTAATAAAAATATAGGCAGCAAGAAGGCCATGTTTTGGAAATCTAGGAAACTTTAAATAGAAAGAGAAAAAATGAAGAGGTTTCTTTCTTCTTTATATTTTCACTTGATTTCCACTGTTGGATAGATTTAATTAATGAGGGATTTACATATGTCATCTTCTACAGCTTTGGGAATGTTTACATATGTGTCTGTGAGAATGAAGTGTCCTGTCAAAAATAGACAAAAAAATATTTAAAAGTTAAGAGCCTTTCCGATTACTTCTTACATACCTAATCTGTCTCAGTTCAGAGCATCTGCAAACTATGCAACTTCCAAACAATCCAGCAGAGTACAAAAACCAGACACAGCAACAGGTCCCAGTCCCTCTCCAGTTGCCAGCATCTCCATAATCTACCAGGGCTGCTGGACACAAAGCTGGACAAAGCACACGGGGTTCAGGCACACACCGAGCTCCAGCAGGCTGTTAATAAAGGGTCTAGCAATGAACAAAAGAAATGTTGCCCTCAGGAGATGGATCGATGGGCTGCCTGATCTAATATGTGCTGTCCACCCCGAGCTGGATGAGCGGATACTGCGCTGTTCCGGCAGGAGCTGATCCCTTCCCACGCACGGGGATCGCACATTACACCAAACACCATCCTGACAGCAAACAAATCCTCAGCTGCGGATGCTGTAACCCCGCTGGACAGCACCAACATCCACCTCCAACACCTTCCTGCCTTTACACAACTCCAAAGTTTTCTTAGCTACGCTGGGGATCACAAGCTTTTCCCAAAGCACGCTGGAATGGGTGTAGAACAAGAAGAAATTTCAGATTGTTTCTCTGACTGGGACACGCCACCCTCAAGCCTCAGGGCACCGGGACTCGCTCCGTGTCCCAACCCTGCCAGGAGCCCTGGCAAGCCCTGTGCCCGCTCCCTGCTCTCGGGCACTTGCCGAGGTCAGGTTGGGAAGGAGCACCTGTCACCTGGGTGATGTCCTCAGGATCACTGTCTCCCTTCTGGTCACACCCAGCTCTCCCCAAACCCCCGGGGGCTCCAAGGGACTCCCCGCCCCGCACAGAGACGGGCTCAGGGCCAAAGGCTCCTGCAAAAAACCCATCAGCCAGGAGGCAAAGCGGGGTGGGCAAGCCTTGGACCACACCGATCCGAGGGGTTTTAGCACCTCCCGGAGCAGAGCGAGCAGGAGGGATGGGAAACTCGGGCTCACACAGCGCGGTGGACCAGAGCTGAATGGAAAAGGCAAGTGGCAGGAATGTCAGGGGAGCCCAAAACAGACACGGGGGGGCAGGAAGGAAGCGAGAGAGCCCCGGGACCGGGGGCCATGTGCCACTCACCTGGTACTCCTCCAGCTCGGCGCCGTGGCGGTCCTGCAGGGCCAGCATCTCCTGCTCCAGCCGCTCCCGCAGCGCGCACAGCTCCTGGCCCTGGCGGTGCAGATCCTCCAGGTGCTGCCGGCACTGCCGGCTCTCCTCCCGCAGCAGCTCCAAGTTCTCCCGGTTGCGCTGCGCCTCCTGCTCCTGCAGCACCTGGATCTGCTCCTGGTAGCGCAGCAGGGTCTCCCGGCAGCTCTGGCTGAGCAGCATCTCGTAGGTCTCCTCCAGCTCCTCCAGGCTCAGCCCGGCCAAGGGGGGCGGCAAGGCGGCCAGGTTCAGCCGCAGCTCCCGCATCTCCACAGCCTCCCGTCGCTGCCGCTCGGCCATGTGCCCGTGCTCGGCCTGCAGCTCCAGCAGCAGCTCCTCCAGGGCCACGCACTCGCCCCGCAGCCGCTCCAGCAGCGCCTGCTGCCCGGCCAGCTCGGGCTCCAGGCGCCGCCGCATCCCCAGCACCTCCGCGCCCAGCGCCCGCAGCTCCTCCAGCTCCCGCCGCAGCCCGTCCCGCTCCAGCTCCGCTTCCAGCTTCGCCCGGCTCAGCTCCTCCAGCTGCATCCGCAGCCAGGCCAGCTCCTGCTCGGGCACCTGGAGCCCGACCAGCTCCTGCTCCCGCAGCTCCGCCAGCTCCCGCGCCAGAAAGCGGTTCTCCTCCTCCAGCTCCCGCACGCGGGTCACGAAGACCCGCAGGCGGGAGTTGAGCTCCTGCAGCTCTCTCTTCTCGTCCCATCCCGCTTCCCAGCGCCGCCACATCTTGCCGGGGTCGCGGGGTCGGGGCGCGGTGGCCCCGGGGCTGCGGGAGCTGCGCGGCTGCCGCGGGTGCTGCGGGGTGTGCGCGCCCCGGGACAGGCCCCGCCCCTCAGCACGGCCCCGCCCCTCAGCATGGCCCCGCCCCTCAGCACGGCCCCGCCCCTCAGCCCCGCCCCGCCCCTCAGCCCCGCCCCGCGGCGCCGCGGCGCCCCCTGCCGGGCTCATGGCGGCTCCCGCCAAATTCCTGCGCGGGAATCTGAGGTCGCCTCAGGGAGCCGAGCCCGGCTTAGGCAGCCGAATCTCGCTCGGGGAGCACAGCCCGGCTTAAGGAGCTGAGTCCCGTTCGGAGAGCAAAGCCCTTTTAAGGGAGCAAAGCCGGGCTCGGGAAGCAAAGTCGAAGTCAGGGAGCTGAGTCCCGTTCAGGGAGCAAGGCCGAGCTTGGGAAGTAAAGTCAAACTCCGGGACCAAATCCTGCTCGGAGAAGAAAGCCCTGTTTAGTCAGGAGCCCAGACCTGCTTAGGGAGCTCCCAGCATTGCTCTCCTGATTCCCCTTCCTTGGAATTCCCGTCCTCTTCCCGGCTGGGACTGCACAGTTGGGGCTCATCCTGCGCTCCCACCACAGCCCCGGGTGCTTCACTCCTCATGAGGGATTTCTGGATTTACCGCTTGCCATCACCTGCTGCTGCTACTGCACCGTTGCTGGGCTTATGTTTATATAAAGTGCCACTTCATAACACTCCTTTTAAGTGGAACAGCTCTGATTTTTTGACCCGGTGTCACAACTATAAACCTTTGCCCAGCAGAGGAGCATCTCCCCTCCGGGCCGAGGCGCCTGCAGCCTGCGCGTCCCTCTGCCCGCTGCTCCCGGCCTCATTTTGCACCATATAAGGGCTGGATCCAGCTGGATCCTTTCATTGACTGCCTGGAACTCAGCGAGGAGGCAGTGAAGCATCACACCCTGCATTATCTACCAAATTAGACAAAAAAGACGAGGAGTGACTCATTTCAGCCTTTCTCATCTCCCCAGGCATTCTTCTCTCCCTCCCTGACACAACACACATTTATATTTCAGCCAGTGCTGCAGCGCTGGGAGCTTTGTAGAGATTTGCTGCTTCACAGAAGGCAGCACAGCTCCCGTGTTCGCCCCTTAAGACCACTCCCAACTAAAGCTCTCTCGCGTGGAAAGGGCTGGAATTTGGCACAAGCCCCACAAAGCTGGGATCGGGGCACAGATGTACCACCCTGACCTGCTCTGGTCACTTTGCTGCTCTGTCTCACTCTTCCCAAAGTCTTCCCACAGCACTACACCTCCCTGCCCTCAGAAAGGACAAATTTTGGCTGCTGCTTTGCTCTCTGCTGAGTAAGTTTTCTTCTAATCTCAATAAAGCCTCCAGGATTTGAGCCTAACCAACACAGATAAATCGTTGGCTTTGGCCTAAAAGTCAGCTAATTTAGCCTTGGCAGATTGCTCCCTCAGAGGTCACTGAGAAGGCGAGATTTACTAAAGGCACTTGCGTTTCCTTGGCTTTGTGGTCAAAGCAAGTCCCTCGGTGACACTCTAACACCTGCTGTTCTTTTATGAGGGAAACCACTATACTTCTGGGAAGAGGTACCTTCCTGTGGTTTACGAGCCTTTTTCTCCCTCTGATGTCACTGTTGTCCTAAAAACCCTGAGTGACACTGACATCCACACGGAGCTGTGCCTCTGCACCAACTGGACTAAACAAACTCCCAGGGGTCCACTGCGGGTGTCCAGCCAAATATCCGACTCTCAGCACCTTGCCATCTCTTACTGACAATTTGATGCTTTCTTGCTGCAGCTGTATTCATACATTTTTATCATTTTGTCATTGAAAACGGTAGATGCTGAATCTCTGCTTTTATGAAAAATCTCTGGTATCTTGAAAAAAAAAGTCTCTCTAGATGTGGGACAACTTTCCAGGCTGGGGGATCTGCTTCTCCACTGGCTCTATATGGTACCTGCTAATCCTGGGCCTGGATCTGCAATTGAGCAAGGAATTTGTGGGTTAGGGCAGGGAATGCTTAAAGGGGTAAAATTTGAGCAAGTCATATCTGAGACAGATCTTGAAGTTTTGTGGGTGGGTTTCCAGCACTCAGTGGACCATGGAGAATATCCTAATTGGTGCAAATATGTGGTCACCTGAAATGCCCAGTGAATCACTGGAGTCCTTCTTCCTGAAAATTTTAATGAATTCATTTGCACCTTCAGAAGAAGGGAAAGAAACCTGACGTAGTCAACCAATGGTGGCCAAATTAAAAACAGCTAAAGGCTTCTGCTGCCAGTTATTTCTGCTTCCCTGTGGGAAGAAATATGTTGGAGACCTTGGTAGAAGGAAAAGTGAAGACCTTCAGCACTTCCAAGGTGGAGGTGTGGAGAATCCGTGTTCCCAAGGTAAATCCTGCTGCCAGAGGCCACATGCTGCCCCTAGGAATTCAGCAATAATGCACAGGTAAGAGAATCAAAGACCTGGGGAGAGGGAATTTACAATCTTCTTTTGCCACTTCAGTGACAACTGAGGCAAATTGGCTCTCTGTGTCGCTTCAGCTCCAGCAAAGGTCTTGTGCTTTTGTGAGGCTCTTTGTCAGCATCCTCCAAACTACAAAGTGTCACCCTGGTAACTCCTAATCCTGCCTCAGCACAGCTTGTTCTGTGTGCTCTCTCATCTGCAGAGTTTAAAGGATGAAGCTGTCACTGGGGAAATGTTCTGATTCTGACGTTCCTGAGATGGGTTGACGCAAAGAAAACAGGGTTCATTAAAATGGTGCAAGATGTTGTGATTGCTATTTATATGGGAGTTTCAAAACAGGATTTGTTTACAGACAGTTCCTGCAATTAGATCAGTGGAGGAATATTCCCCTGTGGTGGGTGGGAGGGAGTGTGAAGTATTTCCCATCCTCACCTTTTGGCTTTCACGGCCACCCTGCTTTATAACAGAGAACATAAAGCAAACACCAGCCATTTCCTGTTAAATTAATATTAGATATGTCCCAGTGCCAGGAAAAGATGGACTTCAGCTCTCTGCATCCACTTTCTGGGGCTCTACAAAACCTGGAGACCCTCAAAAACTGGCTAAAATGCTGCTGGGGCAGGGAATGATTCTCCATGGGCTGGAACTGAGGCTTCTCTCTGTTTCCAGACCAGGAGAATGCTTTGCCACTCCCACAATCCCTGCAGCACCTACACCATCCTTTCTGGCTTCACTGGGAGTTTCACAGTTTATGGATTTGTTCTTTCATTTAGGAAGATGAATTCCCTATATGCCATCCTATCATATTTGCACTCCTTTGGATGAGTCTTTGCAGAGCTATAACCTGAAAGCAGGAGTGTGCCAGCAGTCATTTGTGCATCCCTACCTGCCACAGCCCCCAGAGCAAAGCACATCCTCCTGTGACCTTCAGATGTTCAAGGCACAAGAAGTGTCCTGGTTCTCTTTTTGAAAGGCCTTTGAAAACAGGAGCCTTATTTGACCTGGTGCAGAGGGGCCTTTTTTTAGAAGCTCCCTTGGAAATATTAATTTCATAGAATGCAGAGGTTGTGATTAAGGCACTTTATTGCCTCTATCAAGGTGATTTTCCTTCTCTGAGAGCTGTTTAATCACTTCTGCCTGCATTTTGCTGAGGAGCACTTGCAGAAGTGGTGGCCACCTCTAGATGGTGCGTTTTACCCAGGAGAACTTTGTGCCTGGCTCTTTACATAACTTTTGCTCCTTGTCTGAGGTTGCAAACATTCTCCAACCAAACCACACAGATTTTAGTGTTTCCTTGTTTGTTTAACTTGAGAACCTGGCTGCAGTAGTGTAAAAATAATAAAAATATATGCCATAGATACTTAAAAAAAGGTATTATGTGGCACATTTGGCTGGACCTGTGAAGTATCTCCTAGGTGGCATATCTGCTACTTAACTGGTGGCATTCCCTGTCATCTGGGTTCATTCCTGTGCTAAATAAACTAAAACAGAATCTACTTATTTTTTAATACAAAACTCTGCTCTTGTACTTGAATGCTAGGAAAGAGGAGAGGAGCAAAGATGGCTAATGCCACAAAGATAAAATGATGGTGATGTTGCAATAACTTACTCCATCTATGGCATTTATACTTCTTTTCTCTGGGCAGCATTCCCCTTCTTGAAGGAACAACACAAGATAATTTAACTGCCCCTGTTTTGGTCATTTTAGAAAAGCCACAGGAGGACATAGAGAATTAATATCACTGGTTTGGGGCTGGGGGTAAAGACCATTTGGTTTTGCTGCTTTTTGTTGTGGGTTACTTTATTTTATTTTTAAGAATTTCAAAGAACATGTAGTTCAGTGTTCTTAGGCATAGGAATGGTACAGTTAAATTACCTAGGAGCAGAAAAGACACCAACCTGCTTGCACTGTCCAGGTCTACAGACAGTAATCAAAATGGAATAAATGATAAAAAATACATTAGATCAAAAAATCTGTTGGGTCTTCATAAGCTAAGATATTCTTCATAACAGGTAAGGAAATTGCTTGTGCTTCTTCAACGGGTCCAAGATTTTCTCCATGATTTCCAACCTGAAATTGAAGCTTTTAGAAGCTTTTTAAAAGGCCATGTATGAAATAAACTCTCCCAGTGCATTATGAGTAATATCTACTGCTCCTGTTTTACATCTCAGCCTAGCGACAGAACTTTCTTGTAAATAAGGGTTATTTCCACTAAAAGGCTATTATGAAGTTATCTTTGACGCCGAGGCTACAGTCTCAGCTCCCAAGCGTAAAGAACACTTTAGGATATAAATAGCTTTGTTCCGCCTGCTTCAATCCCCTGTTTTCTGCGGGATCAGGCGGGGGGGACCCAGGCGGGGCTGCTCGGCTGCTGCGTGCGACATTCCGGCAGCTCCCGGCCAGGGGCACGGGGCACCACCGGCCTTTCATGTGGTTATCGCAGGGTGTTGCTACAGGGTTTCACCGGGCTTTTACGGGGAGATTGTTCCTCCCGATAGCCGAGAGGCCCATAAATGCCATCAGAAGCACCTCTACGGCCAGCGCCTCTCCGGGTTTGTTTGATGTCACCGGGCTGAGCAGCTCACGGATGTGGCGGGTCCTGATCTAATGCGATGCTCTCCTTCACTGGTTTTGGATGCTGGAGGTGGGAGTTGAGGTTCATTCTTACCATTTGGGTTTTTTCTTTTTTTCCTTTTTTTTTTTTCTGGTTTATATCCCCCAGTTTCAGCGTGGATGACAGATATTCCTTGCTGCAACACAGGGAATCATTGGGAAAAGATGGCACTTGGAGCCTTCTTGGAGGACACCTCTGTGCCCCTCCCACTTCTTCTTGGTCTTCTGGTCTTCTTCAACCTCCCACCCTCTGCCAATGTCTCACTCCTCCCAGCCTCCCCCTCTTTTGGGTCTCCCATTCACTCTTCTTGGAACCCTAATCCTTCCTGGTGTCCAATGCTTTTTCAAGCTCCCACTGGTTCCAGCCCTCCCACTATTTTCTGGCCTCCCACCCAACTTTGGCCCCCTGGTGTCCCACCTTCCCTTTCTGGCCTCCCATTCCTCTCTTCAGCCTCCCACCCACCTCCAGCCTCCAACTCCTTTTCTCCATCACATCCCTTCCTAAACTCCCACTCCTCTTTTAGGCCAGACACCCCCTTTTACAGCTGGTCACTCCTCTTATACCTTTTTTTGAACCTCCCACCATTTTCAAGCTCCCTCCCCTTCACTTCTGGAACTGCAGTCCTCTTTTCCTTTTGCTGTTTGTTTTTTTCCTTGCCTGCAACCCTGTTTTTAGCCTGGCACCCTATTGCAGCTGTTTTTCATCCTCTCACCCCTTTTTAGCCTTCTACATTGTTTTGGCCTCCAGCCTCCTCCTCCTGTCCTCCCACCCATGTTTTGGCTGCCCCAGTTTGGGGGTTGGTGAAGGGCAGCACCGCATCTGGGCTATTTTAGGTTCTGGAAAACACACCTGAGAGGCTGTTGATCACATTTTTTTAACAGCAGGTTGTTTGCAAGGAAACTGCTGTGAGCATTTGCACTCAGAATTTAATCAGTCCCAAAATATTCAGAGGAGCCTCAGCAACAGCGCTGCTCTTCTGCTGTCTGACAGGGAGGAGTGGCAGATCTGCTCACACAGATGCACCACCTCTGACTTCAGCTGTATCATCCTGTTTTCCACTGTCCCCACAATCTTTTGGCTGTGTCTGACCATCAGCTGTAATTGTTATTTAAGGCTGAAAGCCCCTGTGCTCTTGGGAGAGGGTGGTGGCTCTGAGGTGATGGTCCTGCCTCGGCTGGAGCAGTGGCACAGGGACAGGAGAGCCTGGTAAGGGCAGCCCACAGGAGCCAGGCTGCTCTCTCATCTCCCCTTAGCCTTGGTAGCTTGGGTTAAACCTTCAAAATGGAAGTTTCCAGCCCATGTGGTGATACATCTTCCCCAAATTTTCCACCCTCCCTGTCATTCTGGTTGGAAGCACACTGGCTGTTTCCACATAGGGGATACATTTTAAGGCTCTTCATGCACAAACAAATGCATTTCTCAAGCCATGCAACTATTTTCAGTGTTCTATAAAGCACTGGTGGGACAGGCCTTTTCAAATTTATCCCAGTTTTATCTCAGACTTACCTAAATTTCAAGCAATTGGATTGGCAGGACAAATCTTAACGCTGCTCCTCCCATGCCCTTGCCCATTTTGATGGTCATCTAAGGGGGATGAACTTAATTTGTTATTCCAGTCATACTGACCATTAACCCATCCTCATTTAGGACAATATTTAATCACAAGCTCAAAAGCCTTGAAAGGAGTAATTTTTATAAATGATAGTCTGAGCCATTTGTCCTGCTGAAGGCCTTGAGGGTTAGCAACAGGAACATCTGCAAGGCAGTTATTGTGGCAATCAATCCCAAAATACAAATAACTCAATAATTTATAACAGACCCCCACCATTAAATTGTACTGTGCTATTTTCATTTATCTCAGTGCTTATTATGGTGTTACACTGATTTTTAATAATCTCTTTGGCCTTTTCATTTGCCTGCTGGTGCTCGTCAGATTTAGCTCTGGTTTGGTATTGGAGAGCCTGTGAGCCAGGCTGGAACTACCATTTTAATTATTCCAATTCACTGGATGAAACAAATCTGAATTAGGAACTAACATTTAGCCATGTCAGAGTGATGAATTCCTGTCATTCAGAGGAACAAATACATGCAGTTATTTTGTCTTTTTAGGGATCAGTGCTCCAGTCCAAATGTTAATTATTGCCCCCATTTTGCCCCTTATTGAGCATGGCTCAGAGAGGAAAGTCACCTGGTCCTTACCTCACCTTTGCCAGCAGCTCTGAAGCAGCACTTTTTTGGTACATCAGAACCAAAGCAATGATCTGGCTCCTGCTCTGAGATCTTTTATAACACGAAAGCTCTCAACATTCCTGTGCCCTGGACAGGTGAAAGCTCCAGCTCTGTGATCCAAGGGTGCAGAGCTGGAAACCCAGAAATTCAGCCCTGTGAGCAGCGGGTGTGAGGATAAGCAGACAGGAAAGAGGCACAAAGATACTGTGATTTTTGGGCGTTCATGCAGTTCCTCTACAGCCTGAGGGCATCTGCATCCTTAGTCATGCAGCAGAGGTGGCTTGTGCAAGGAATGTGGTTCCTGTGTTTCCCTGTGTTGGGGTTCTGTCAGGTTTTCCTCGCTAGACAACATCAGAACGAGACAGGCGTAGGGTAAAAGCCCTGGGACAAACGTGTGAGGTGGTGCCAGAGGTTTCCCAGGTGACATTGTTATTTCTGAGTGAGGGCAGAGGCGGTGTTGGGAAGGGCGTTGTGTTGTGTTGTGTTGTGTTGTGCTGGCTGGGGTGAGTTGGGAAAACGAGGTCATTGGGGATGCTGTGCAGCAGCGGGGAGGTTTTGCAGCTCGGGCGGGTGTGCAGCCCCGCAGCCTCGCCTGGGCTTCCTGGTTCCTACAGACTGAGGAGCTTCACGCACATCCTCATTTCCCTGAGGAGTCGGATCAGGTGCTTGCTCAGGAGGATTCAGTGATTTGGTTCTTAGACGTATTTCACCAGAGAGTTATACCAATCTATTTTTTAAAAGGGAGGTCTTTCCACAGCCAGGCTTCCTCACGCTCTTGCTGGTTTCCATCTCCCAGCAGTCAAGGCTGTGCTCCTGCTCCCTTGGCATTTCGGAGGGTGGGCTGATCCCCGCCGCTGTTCGCGGAGAGGGCTGCGCTTCAGTCCCCATGGAAACAATTTGGAGAGTTTTCCAGCTTGTGTAGCATCGCTGAGCTGTGTTTTGCCTTCCTTTTCACTTCCATCAGGAGAGCGGCAAAGCTTTAACGCATTCACGTTTGAAAAGCACTTTGAGATGCTTGAAGAAGGTGCTAGAGAGGAGCGAAGTGTTATTACCCAGATAACCTGTTTCTGTTTTGCCCTGGGGTCACAGCTGTGAGTGTTCCTGTGCCCGGTGGAAGCAGGATAAGGGAGCGAGGTCGCCGTGTACCCATGGCCTTCTGGACAGCTCTTCTGCAGAGTCACCTCGACACCAATGGAAGGCTGGGCAGAACTTTCACAGCTGCAGTCAGGCAGGGAATACATTCTGGAAAGCTCAGTGGCCTGAGTTACACAGGCAAAATGGAGGGAATTCACCACAAGAAATGGCTCCACACGTTTCAGGTGCACCAGGAGCCAGTGAGAGCTCACGGTGGGGGGAACTGGGCATCCAGTGCTACCTTGGATGTAGCCCTTGGGTGTAGATTTAGCACCCCCCCACCCCCCCGAAGTTCTGTTAGGAGACACTATTTATGCTGCTAACATCCCCGTGTCAGGGGTGTTTATCCACTGCAGTTCCTGCTCCTGACTGAGTGCAGAGCGCTCCCGCACCGCTCCGAGCAGGCTGCGCCCCGATGCCGTGCCGGGGTAAAACCACATACTTGTCTGGAGCTCAGGAATGTAACGTGCTAGGGCCTAAGGGATTTTACATTTCTATTCCCTGCCGAGTGCCTCAGCACCTTCCAAGTACCTGCTGTGCTCCAGGCACGCCTAAACTCTGCTAAACCCATCTGCACTTGGGAATCACTGCACAGCTCTGGCCACTTCTGCATTTCTCTGCAATTTCTCTTCTGCATTTCTCTCTAGAAAATTTCCCGTTTCCTCATCCCTCATTCCTCTACCTACTTCCCATAGGGTGTGTCCCCTGCAAAATCCTCTCCAGTTTCTAGGCACATTGGCCTTCCCAACTCTGGAAGAGGAGCCTGGAGCTGATGACAAGGGTTCCTGAGGATCCTGCAGATCCTGCCAAGGGGTGTTTTTGTCTGGGCTGCCTTTTTCCTCCCCTCCTTCAATTCTGTTTTGGTTGGGTTTTGTAATTTTTATTGGGGGGGGGGGGAAGATTGGTGGTTGTTTACATTTTTCTAAACTATTTTTCTAAAGCTATTATTTGTAACTTCCTGAAAAACAATATTATTAATAAACACCAGCTGAATCTGCACTGTGTGCCTTGTTAAGGGTACAGTGAGCTGGGACCACACTACCCCATCTCTGCTCCTAGTTCCAGCAACAATTAAGTCCAGTTATAAACAGCTTGTTTAAACATTAAAAACAAATCTTTTCCCATACATGCTCTCTCCAGTTCAGTTGATCAGCTGAAAACAATCTGTGCCAAAAAACGAGGGGATTGATTTCCATCTGTCAGGTCCTCACCTGCCAGGCTGCCCAAAAAGCCTGGGAAGGGAGAGGCCATGGGACACACAGAGAGTCAGTGCAGCCAGAAGGGGCCCTTTCTGTCACAGCAAGCTTTAGTCAGCTTGAGCCACTCACAAGTACACCCTCACTTCATTCTCATCTTTCCTGGAAAGACTCTGTCCCCTTCCAGCCTCTCCTCTTGCTCCTGGCCCTCGGTGGTGCCAGCTGCTCCCTCTGCCTGACCTGCCTCAGCTCCCCTTCCCCCTTCCATACATCCTCTGTGTGCTGTTGCTGTGATTCATTAACGCTTCAGAGACACCAGTCTGAGTGGAAAAAACCCAACCAAGCACCAGGTTGTGCCTCTCTGTACATTTTCTGTAGTGACTCACGAGCCTGACCAGGTAACTCCCCTTCCCTCTCACTTAGTCACTCTCTCCCTCCCGGATAGGCTGGTCTGACTCCTCATTTCACTTACTGCTCTGTTTTCTTTGCTCTTCCCTCCCCAGCCCAGGCTCTACGTGTGAGCCTGAGGATGGGAAGCTCTCCCTCACTGACCCGTGGCACACAATGAAGAGCAAAGGAAAACACTGACTGCAGCAACTTTGCCTATGGAGGGTCCACAGAGCAGAGCTGCCCCCCAGCCCCCCTTTCTCCGCTTGGGCCACGCACAAATTACTTTGTCATTGTGGCGAAACAAATAAGGCTTCGTTCTCATTACCATCCTGATGGGAGTAAACAAGTTTATTTACACTTGAGCACTGCTGAAGAATAAAGTCATAGAGAAAAGTTCAGGGTAGGTGGCCTGTCTTTGTCATTAGGGCCAGCTTTTACAAAATCACTGCCCGCTCGGCCAGACAGGCTGCTATTCAGGCAGGCCCGGGTTAATGAAAGTACGGTGTGTGCTTGTTAAAAGGAGGACTACAACACTTGTAATCATGGGTGGTCACATTTTTATTTAATGATACGTATCTCCAGCCTTCCCTCGTAACCCTTTGCCTCCCACTCACCCATCCTTCTGCAGTGACTAATTATGAGTCGTCAACTAAAATCTGATACCAGGGCCACAACCAGCTAAACCCACTTAACAAAGTGATTTTTATTTTAAAATAATCTTTTCATTAACAGCCCTGGGATTTTGTCAGCGCAAAAAGCTCTCAAAGCTTGAGGGGCCCCAAAGTGTAATTGCTGGAGCTAAGATAATAATAAAAGGACAACTGCAAACAAACTTTTGGGAAGAAAGGGCTGTGAAACAGAACTGCTTCCTCTCTTTCAAGGCCTTCGTGTGGCCCCAGTGATAAATCTGTTGGGACAAGGATACTTCAAAGCCAGAGGTCGAACTCTGCTCTCATTTGTGCAAGTCTCACAACTCATGTCAATGGAGTTTCACCCAGGCAGGAGGCTCAGTCCTGCTGTTCTGCTCTCATGAATGCAGTGAAAAGCAAAGCCAGCCATGATGAGGAAAAGTATCTATTTATCTATGACACAACCTTGCTGAAGTGCTGAGTACAATCAAGCCATACTAGAAAACCTCCCAATGTCTCCCAACTTTCCTGCTGTTTCTAAAAACTAACCAGCCTGAAGTGCTCCTGTCTGGGCTGAGGAGCAGTTTAAGCTTGAATGTTCTTTTCTGGCATCTCCTGGGTGTATTAACAATCCACACAGAAGGATGTGCTCACACTAAGGCATCACTCACCCAGCAATTTCACCTGCCTGTTGCAGGCTGTTGCTTCTTTCTGTGGTCATGGATGGAAAGTTTGTCTGCCTATAGCCCACAGTCATTCTTGAACTTCACAGTCATTTTTGACAGAAGAGCAGCCATATGAAGACACTAATTTTTTCCAATTTTTAGAAAACCCACAGTTGTATGAGAGGCTGATGCTTTGGTACATGTAAATTACTGCTGTCACTTGGGTATCTTATTCACGAGCATTTTCCACTGTCACTTAGGAATCTAAAACCCAATTACAGGCAGTTTTGGGAAAGGGGAAGGGCCCCTCCTCAGTGACACTTTGCATACGCTGGTCACCCTCATCCATTGAGGACAAGGAGAGTGAAAGGCTTAAGACAACCTGTTGTGCAATGATGTTACTTAGTTACACTCTTTGTTTCTTTATGAGGTTGGGAAAGACCTCACCAAGGTGTTCCTGCCCTACCTGGTGCTTTCCTCACCCAGGAGGGGCCAAAAATGTCAGTCTCCACATCCCCATCCGAGGCCTGGGGCAGCACTCGAGCAGGAAGAGCAGCCTCTGATACAGAGAGGAGAAGGAGCAACACGAACGTGTCACTGCCTGCCCCAGTGCTCCCAGCACTCTCTGGCCCCATTTTAACCTCTGTTTCAAGGCATATTTATTATTCCAGAGGAAACAGCCTGTTGGCTCTGTGAGTTATGATAAGAGAGTGAAGGAAGGACTTCCAAACTTGGGTCAGCCTGAGCCTCAGCCTGTTTCAGGCTCAGCAAGGAAATCTCAGGTGGCTGAAGATACAATTCAGTAACTCCAGCAAGGCTCCCATTGCATCCCAAAGAGCCCAGGAGCAGTGCTGGTCACCCAGGGCTTTGCTGGGGTGGTGAGGCTGTGCCTGTGTCCCAGGCAGGAGGGGGAAGGACAGCACTGCTGAGGCTGCAGGTGACAAACAGGGCAGTGTGGCCTCTGAAGCAGCGCAGACTGATACATTTATTAACTAAATATGCCAAGATAACAGGAAATGCTGAAACAATGTGCATAACCGACACTCATGGCTTGAAAATCATCAGCTTCCCTGGGTGCTTTGCACGTATTGGTGAGCAACCCATGGAGCACTGCTGCTCTCCCCAGTGGGAGGCAAACTGAGATCCAGAGGGTGAAGGATTCCAATCTCTGATGATGTCTCTCAGTTTGGGAGCCCAATATGAGCCCCTCTAAGCCCAAGAGAATTCTTTGAAAAAAGGGGATGAGAATGAGAGGGTTAATGTAGAATGGCAGGAGCTGTGTCTCTGTATTTGCAGTAGGGATTAATTTGGGTGAAGAAAATTCAAAGTGATAATGTGAACCTCTCCCTTTATTTACTGCTCAGAGGCAGAAAGAAACCTAGGCAGGGAATCAGGAACAGCCGAGCCAAGGCCAGGTTGGATGGGGCTTTGGGCACCCTGGTCTAGTGGAATGTGATCCTGCCCATGGCAGGGTGTGGAACGAGATGATCTTTGAGTTCCCCCCATCCCAAAGCAGTCTAGAATTCCATGATTCTATGATTCAAAGGCCTCCCCTGAGCTCTGCAGCTACCAAAGGCACTTCTGAGTGTTTTCTTTCACCTTCTCCTCTTGTTTTCCTGCTTGTTTCCCCATCATTTACAGAAAGCATCACTGGTGGTGTGAGGGTTAATGAACGCTCACACCTTGCTACAGCGAGGCAAAAACTTATGAGTCTTCATGTTGTCATGAAGGTGTTGCTGAGCTTACGCTGCATGAAATATCCCAGAACTCCTGCAAACTGTGGGATTTAAATTCACAGGCTATAATTACAGAGTCTCCAGCACCCTCCCACACTTTGCAATGCCTTCACAAGTGGGAGCAGCAGGAACACCTGTCCCGGGCTCCTGTGGGCTTGTAGGTCCTTGCCCGCAGCCAGGCAGGGCTTGCTCCCTGGCAGGAGGCTCCCAGCAAAGCCTCCTGCCTCTCTGGGATGATGGGCTGGGAGTCTGGACTCTCCTGGCTGCCTTTAGCAAACACCCCAAAGCAGAGTCAGCACGGTCACTTTTGCAGACAGGCGCTCACAGCCAGGTTAATTCGATGCCATTTCATAGTCAGCTTGATGACAGGCTTAAACACAAGGTTTGGAGGATTTAGAGAAGCAAGGGAATGAAAACAACTTTCCTGGGATTGCTCCTTCCCAAGTGAGCCTGGGGAGCATCACAGGTGTGAACCCCAGCAATACTCCTGAGGCCCTTGGGGCTCCCCCAGATCAGCATCAGCACAGCAGACATGGTACTAAACTGGTTCTCAGGGTGGGGACCAGTTCTGAAAATGGATGCTGTGGTGTAAATCAGGTGCACATGGAAGGGGCAGGTTCAGCAGGGGGCAAGGGAAAGGTTAAATTGGTATAAAATCCCCAGTTACCAAAAATGCCATCCTGGGGCAATCTTAGCCTTTGTTAGGCCAGTACTGCTTGAGGTGAGGATCACCCCCATGCACAGAACAGCATCACCTGTGCCCTGGCAGGGGTCTGGGTGTCAGGCAGGGTCCCAGGGGTCTGGGGACAGAGCAGAGAGTCCCTCTGAGGTTCCAGGCTGTCTGCTTTGCAGTGTGGATCCACCACAGCTGGAGCAGGTTCCCTCCATGGCACACAGCAGGGTCTCCCTGGAGTGTTGTGGAGCTGGTTGGGAGCTGATGTCATGAGGGCTCTGCCTGGACTGGCACAGGCAGGCTTTGCACAGAGGTGGTTCTCTCTGCCTCCCGGGCACTTTTTGGAGAGCCTTTCACAGCATCCTCCCCTCCCTGCCCCTGCAGCTGAGCAGCAAGGTGAGGAGGAGGAGAAGGAGGAGGAGGAGGCGGAGAAGTTCCCAGGGCCACCTCAGGAACATGGCTACAGCCTTACCCAACAAATCCTCCTGCCAAGTGGGTAAATGTAGAGGCTGGAGCTGCCAAGGATATCCACAGCCACCAGCCAAAATGCAGCAGCTCTGGTGATGGTGGAGCCTTGGGTTGTGTGGGGACAGGGACACCCCCAATGCGTGGGGTAAATGCTGAAAAAGCTCCTCAGTTCCTTCTCTATCCTTATGTGCTTAATTTTTTTTTTATCCTGTGCTGATGCTTATCTCATCCTGTAGTGATACAGGAGGGTATTTCTCTCCATAATGAGTTTGAGAATTAATATTGGGTCTTTCTTCATAGCAAAAGGTGCATTCAATGCAGCCTTGCAGCAATGCTTATCCCTGTGTTTGAATTTGCCTTCTCCCTCCACCCTTTGGCCCCTGCTGCAGCCCATCCTTCCAGGACCCCAATACCTGAGATGAGCCTGTGACTCCTCAACCTTCAGTCCACCTCTGCCCATGTCCATCTGCTCTCCCACCCCCTGGCTGCTCTAGAAATGAGTCCTGGAGCTGCAGGAAGGACCTGCACAGCTCCTCTGGCATCCCTGAGCACGAGTATCCCAGAGGAGCAGAGGGGACACGGAGCCTCTGCAGTGGGACAAGGGCCCTCTGTGGCCTCTGCTCCAGCCTGTCCTGGTGGGACATGTGCTGTGTCATCAGAGTGGCCACTGCAGCCTCTGAGCAGCTCCTGCTCAGTCTGTGCTGGCATGACCCTGCCTGACCTTTGCACCACTTGTGTCTCTGACTCCTGCCTGCCTGGATTTGTGCTGGCATGGGACACCCCAAACAGGACTCTCATTTACTGGCAGCCATTATCACTGGAGCTCTGTCTTTATTAGCCATTAGCAGTTGCTCCTCTGTGGTCTCACTCTGAGCAACTGATGCAGGATCTGATAAAGGGCACCTGATATCACTGTGAATAGCTGATGTAAACTTAGCAGACAGTCCTGTGACACATCATGTGGGCAAATTAATAAACCCCTTCCCAATAAATTCAGCATATGTCCTATAATCCCAGTTCAAGGGCATCTCTTATGTCAACATCACTAAGTTAGCTGCTCTGCTCCCCTGGGAATGCAGCACCAGGACTGTTCTAGTCAGAGGAATTCCCCCTCTTGCTGCTGTGACCACAGGACAGCAGCTCTGACTGCTCTGGGAGTCAGGCTTGTGCTGGGAGATTGGACAGCTCAGGAACAGAGCAGCTCCAGCCCAGGGTTCTGGTTTCTGCAGGGTTACAGGCTGAGACCCCAGCAGCATGTGGGACACCAGGGTCCCCATCTGCCAGTGGGGTGTTCAGGGGAATGGCATCTTGGGACCAGCATTTCCCACTGGTTTCTCATCCCCACTGATGAGGTTCCATCCTGCAGAGCTCTGGTGCTGCCACCAAGGTGGCTGAGCCCCCAGTGACATCCAGTGCTCTGGGGGTTTCCCAGCAGGATCCCTGCATGGCCTGGGCTCTGCTGCTGCAAGAGGGTGACCCCAGGCCCCTGGCACTGCTCAGGGTCTGCTCTGAGCACCCTGTCCCTCAGTTGTGCTTTTCTGTGGAAATACCATCCAATCCTGTGTGTGCTGGAGCAATGGGCAGCATCCCTCCCGTGCCAGACATCAGACATGTGCCCCCTTCAAAAAGGGCTCATTCTGCCCCCAGATTCCCATTGGGATCAATGTATTGTGGCTCCTCAAATGAGTATTTCAGTGATTTTGCCCTTGCCCAAACAAAAAAAGGAACCGGGGGATATGAAAATGACAGAAATAGCATTTTGTTTTTCAGATTGAGGAACCTGATTGAGGAACCAAAACATTTAAAAGAGGATTCAAACCCATTGGCTTGGCTGTGCATTTCTCACAGGACAGAGACGTGGTTTGTCACACTGCTCCAGATCACCCTCCCATCAGCCAGCCCTCCCGGGGAGCAGTGTCGGGGCACCCCCACGGGGGCCAAGGGCCACCCACGGAGCTCTGCCTGCGTCACTCTGGCTGCAGAGCGCTGAGCCCAGCCCTGGGTGTCCCATCTAAGCTCCTTCAGGAGCAGCTCTGAGCTCCAGGGCTCTCTGCAGAGCCACCACCATGCTCTCTGCTCAGCCCTCACATCCCCCCTGTGCTCTGTGAGATCCCCCTCAGTGCTGTCTGCTCTCCAGGACCTCCTTCTGTCCCCACACCAGCCCCAGCAATCCTTCCCTGCTCACTGCACTGGCTCCTCAGCATTGTTCCCCAGCGGATATTTATTTGAAGGGTTTCATTAAATTATCGCACAACATCACTTGGTACACAACTACAAATTAATTTAGTCAGTTTGCATTTGGCTGACCTAATATTCATTATATTCCAGTCAAGTGGATGTGTTTGCTATTTGACGGGTTGTTCCATGATAAGATACGTGGTCCAAAGTACTGTACTTAGAACTAGAGGTAATATTTACAGACACTCCATGCAAATACTGCAATTACCTGATTAATTATAGCCCTTCTCTTTGGTTCTGCAGATCACACTCTTATCCCTCCCTTCCCCATTGCCATATTTGTCTATAATACATGGGAATAGCCTTTAGATCTATACAAAGCAGAACTGGATGTTTTTTAAAGCCTAAACACTCTGTGGTCACTCCAAGCTCTGCTCTCCCCAGTGCTGCACCCGCCTGCAGTGGTTTGTTGTGGCTGGGATGTGTGGAGCATTACCAATGCTGCATTTTAATAACAATCTCAGTCCAGGAGATTGGAAATTGGAATCTAAACATAGCCCTGAAGAAGGACGAAAAAGGAAGTCAAGAGGGACTTGGAAATAGTGTTAAATGTGCAGGAGTGCTGTAACTGCAGTTCCCCTTAACTGCAGGAATAAGCATACTCAGACTGTGCTCTGGAGATGGACATACAGACAGATGGACAAAGAAATACTACTGTTATACAGCACTTTTCATCCTGGGATCAAAAACACTTTAAAAACTCTGTGTAACTGAGCAAAATGCAGCTGCTGCAGTCACCTGCCCCTGCAGCACAGCACATTTTATCAGCCTCTTCCCATGGTTTACTTTATTATTTCTTTTTAATTTAAGGTTAATTAGAGGGAAAGATTCAGGCCTCAACATTTGGCTCCATTCTTGTCTGACACCGTGTTTTGCCCTTGCAATGTCAATGAAGTAATTCATAATTGAGTGGGGTCACTCCTCCAGTTTAGGAGGGCCTGGAGATGGGTGTTGTTCGCAACCCAAGCAAAGGCAGAGATGTTTCCTCTGGCTCAGGAGGGAGGATGGCTCTACCCCACACCCACTGATGTTCTTCATGGGGCAGCCTGGGCAGAGCTAACCCCCTTGACCCAGTGGAGGAACCCAAAGCAGAGCAGTGGGATGGAGCTCTGCCCCAAGCAGTTGCCAGTGGCACATCACCATTCCAGTTAAACCCCCCTCTGCTCTCCTCAGAGCAGTGTGACACTGGGGCTGGGCTGAGGGGAGCCATGCCCCTGGTTTGGACAGGATTCCAAATCCCTTTTCCACATGGGAGAGCCACAGCATCTCTGTCCACTTAACAAAAAAAGGCAGGGTGGGAGGACTGGAAAGTGCTCCCAGCTTGCTGGCATTGGCACAGGAGTGGGATTTGCTTTGGAAACATCCACGTGAACAAAGGAAGCAATGGAAAGGACACTTGAGCTCAAACTGGCCCCATCACCCAGCTCAACCTTTTTCTTACCTTTGTAGGATCACCTCATCCTCCCTTTGCCACTTCATTCTCCCCTTGCCCAGCTGGGACTGGGCACCTTCAGCCTCTGCTCTTTCTCTTTTTTGCAGGTACAACTTTTCCTGTTACCTCTTCCCTTGATCTCTGCCCAGTGCCAGGCTCCCTGCCCCCTGCCAGGAGGTTTCCAGGGGTTTCCTTTTGTGCTAAAGCACCTTGCAGTCAGGGACCCTACAGCAATGCAGTCTCATTATCTGCCTGCCAAACCCATCAATGAGAGGATCTCCAAGGTGAAATAAAACCATGCATTACAAATGAAATGCTCTGCTGCTCTCCTTTGCCTCCTGCCATCACCGGAGATCTTTGTGGTTAGTCTGCAAGACAGCTCTTCCCTGCTAATTAACATTTAAAAGTCTTCCTCTCTCACCCTGCCACCATGACACAGGGGCTGCTATCACCCAGGTTGTTCCTTGAAATAATTCATCACTTGGGAAACATCAGAGGCTCATTGTAATCCCACAGACCTGGCCTAAAACCAAATCTGTCCCCTGCATTCCATACAGTAATCTCTGCAAAGACTGGCTCAGGATGTCAACCCAATTTAATTCTCAGAAAACACCTTTCCAAACTGTGTGTGTCTGATCTTACAAGCAGGACTTTGTTTTTCACATCAGTTAATAGTCTGAGCAATGAAAACACTCTGTGTGACCTGTGAAAAATCACTGAATATACGTGTGTTTCCACCTCCCTATTGATGCAATTCTATTCATTTTTGTAGCTTGGGAGAGAAATTGTCCTTTACTTTGCATGTTTGCAGTGCTTGGTACAAGGGTCTAATTCCTCAAAGCTTTTCTCTTGTCCTAAAAAACACATCAGATATAATTTACCTATACCTTCAGCTCCCATAGAGGAGCAGAGGAACTTTGGGGGCAAAGGGACTTGCTGAGTCCCCATTTCCATGGAGCTGTGCTGCTGCTGTCAGGTCATGGTGTGCATTGCAAAAGGGTCCTCAGGCCACCCTGGGCATCAACATCAGAGGGATGGTGCTCACCCTGTCCCCATCCTGGTTACAAACCTGCAGGGTCAGGGCAAACCCAACCTCTCCAGCTCACCTCCTGTATCCTCAGGCCTCAAACCACGCTGACAGATGCTCCCATTCTCTCTGTTCATGGACTCTTGGAGCAGCAATGAACTCTGGAGGTCTTAAGAGTTCTGGTCCTGACTCCTATTCATTCCAGAGATATTCCCACTGCCAGATGGAGAGCAGATTGGTTTTCAGTGTAACCCAGCCATTACCCACCAGCTCCTGCCACAAAGCTGGTTGTGCTCAGGCTTTATGCAAACACCTCTGAGGCTTTTATCAGCAGACAGCAGGGATTTTGTACTTGGAGCTGTGCTTCATTTAGTCAGGGGAAAAAACAACAGAGTGGATCGCCACAGCAGTGGCTCAACCATGGAAAGTGGAGGAAAAGTATTAAATCAATGACTGTCAATGTGTCTGGTCTAAAGCAGCCGTTCCCAAACTCACTTTGCTCAGGAACTATTGACATGACAGCAGGAGTGCTCTGGGGTTTGCTCCAGCCATGCAGCTCCTTTGATTTACCATGGGATGTGACGTGGGATCTGCAGGCATGGCTCTGACAGAGTGGAGTGTCTGTGCCACAGCATGTGCCAAGGGTGGACACTGTCATCTCAGCAACAGGTATGGCAAGGAAGCCTCCCTTTCTTTTTATGTTCCTCAGCATGGTTTTGGTCTTGCAGTGCTGACCTACAGCAAGAGCCCTTGAAGACTCTTGGAAATAATTTCATAAATAGAGTAATGCCCTCTGGGAGCATGCTGCTGGCTTCCCTCTGGCACAGCAAGTCCCATGACTGCTTTTATGGGATGTGTTGTTCAGACCAGCAACCCCCTCTAAGAAGAAGGATCTTGCATCTGTATGTGCAGTACAGGAGCCAAAATCTGGACTGTCCCACCAGGAGTTGCCTCTTGCTCTCCTTAGTCCACAGGAGAGCCAAGTTTAATCCAAACCAGCTGCACCTGTAAAGATCCTGCTCATGGTATAAGATGTGAAGGGCCAAGTCCTGATGGTTACTTGTGTCCCTGGAAATGTGAGCCTTGGAGAAAGTCACAGTTTTGGGAGTGGATGATGACAGAATGGTAAATTACATAATGTCCCATAAATGCAGCCCGTTCGTAGCCCAATTACCCGTCCCAGCAGCCCCATGCAGTTGATTGCAGGATTATATAAAGGGCTTTTCATTAGTCAGAGAGTCACAAAGGGAGCTCTTTCCATGTCCTCCTTGGGATTACTTAACCATCACTCTGGACAAGACCAGCAGAGCATTATTCGGATGTGTCAGAACAATACCCACCAACCTTTCCTCAAGCACGTCCGCTCCACTCAAGCATCATCCTGCAGAGGATACAGGACATGGTGGTGTGCTTTGAAACAGGGTTACCCACACACTGTGTCCTGGGATGGAGGGAGGTCTGCTGAGCCTCTGCCAGAGCAGGACATCTCCAGCTTGGAGCACCTGGAGCACTGGTGTGGGCTGAGTGAGGGCAGTGAAACCCACCCTGCACCTAAAAAAGTCCCCTCTGAGAACTGGTGAGCTGGTGGAGCTCCTCTGATGTCACAGCCAAACAAATGCAGTGGCAGCACTTTGCAGATATCCTTCCCTTGTTCCTGCAACGCAGGGATTGACAGGATTTTCCAATTTCCCCTGACCTGGAGTGTATAATAAAGATGCAGAGCACTTGTGACAGTGGCTCTGGAATCGTGATGCTGCTGCCACACTGGAGGACGTGGCCAGGAAAGCTGGTCCTAATCACGTCCTTATGGCTGCCTGCTGATGTGACCTTAGAGAAGTTGCCTAATATAGCTCGTCCGCATTTCCCTCTCTCCGTGGCAGAGATAATAACAGTTCCTGGGTGTTGCAGAACTCATTCATTCCCATTTGTTTCTGGTATCTCAGATTATCAAAGAGCAGTCAGGAGGAAGACTGGCAAAGAACAAGCTCTTATTCACTTGTCAGTTAGAAACAGTAACCTATTTTAGACTAAAAAAAGGGGAAAAGAATAATCCAGGGAGAGGTTGTTCCTTGGCTTTTCCTGCCGCTCAGTTTAAAATCTCCCCCAGCCTCCACCCTGCCATGGCTGGGGTGAAATGTTGACCATTTCATAGAGCACCAAATTGGTGTCTTCCCTCCCCTGGCAGGAATGACAATGCAAACAAAAATAGATAATGCATTTTAAAAATCTCCAGTGGATCGTCATGGCGATAAATAATTGTAGCATGTTGCCATAGTAACTCTGGCTGTAATAAAGAAAGGCCTATCTGCAGCTTAGCTAAATTTAGTTGTTCCAAACTATTAAAAATATTTTCAAATACTCTGGTAACTCTTTTTAACATTTTCTGGGGTTGGAAGCAAGACTTAATCTTCATTCATGCCTTTGTGTTGTCTCCATATTCCAAATACACTTCATCACTGAAATAATCAATGCCATCCAATTAAAAAGTTGTTAAACTGAGGGAATTGCTGAGGATCTTTCTGTTTCCCACCTCTTCAAGGCTTTTCACCTGGAAGTGTAAAATCTGTCCATAAAAGATTCTCGTTCTGGCAGGTCTGGTGGGAGCCCAGGATCTGGACCCAGCATGTACTGGTGGGCACTGGGAGATGAGAGGGAAAAGAGATTGTGTATGGGTTTTTGGGGGGGAATGGATTTGGGGGCCTGAACCCTCAACTAACACAGAGGAATGTGGGGGTGCTGTGCAGAACAGATGGGATCTCTCCAGTCCCAAACTGGGTTGGGTGTCACTTTCCCAGTTACCTGTCTTGTTTAAAACAAAACCTCAACTAATGACATTTAAGCACTTCTCCAAAGCCCCAAATCCCTCCCTGCCTCGCTCAGCCTGCTGCCTGTTTGAACTGGCAGCTACATCCTGTCTGGAAACCCTTCCTGTACCAAATGGGCTTTATTTTCCTAGAAGGAAGCCTTAACACCTGTAATTCCTGATTTTTTTTTCAGGCTTTGACATAAGCTGGTCTCTTTCAGCTATGTGTCTCTGGAAGGAGGAATGGCAACACATTGCAGGGGATATTAAATTTATTAATTTTCTTGGTGGTGCTACCTTTGGGTTGAAAAATCCCGAGTTTCCCCTCTGCCCTGTTGTTCTGCTCCTCCTCAACACAAAGGAGCTTCACCGTTTGTCCCCAGGTTTCCAGGCTGCCAGCTCTCAAAGGCACTTACTGTGTGATTCTGCCTCCTTGGCTTCACATTTCTGAGCTTATCTGGCTCCAGGACAGCAAAACGTCCGGAGCTGGAGACTTTAATGGGAGCGCTCGGTGACGGGCTCTGCGCTTTCCCAAAACCACGGGCAGAACCCGCGGGACCGAGAGCGGCGGCTGGAGGGACGGACCCTCCTCCCCACTGCCCCTCGCTGCAGCTTCTGCAGGGTCACGGTGCTGGAGCTCTCTGAGGTTTCCTCGTTCCTCAATGAAAAGGTGGTTTCCAGCTGCACTGATGTAGGTTTTCCCTGCAGAGGATGAGTTTAAGTCTCGTGTCAGATGTCTGCAGAGCAGCAAGGCAGCCTGTGCCACGGGCTGGGCTCTGTCCTGCAAGTGCTGGCAGCAGCAGATCTCCCTCGTTGTTGTGGGACCTGCTGGGTTACCCAGGACACTTCTCTGTCCATCTCAGGAAGGTTAAAATCAGCCCTTGCTTCTTGATTGAATTTTCTAAGCCACAGAATCAGAGAATCCTTGAATGGTTTGCGTTAGAAGGGACCTCAAAACTCATCTCTAATCCGCTGTCACCTTCCCCTAGACCAGGGTATTTAAAGCTTCATCCAGCCTGGCTTGAAACATGTTAATGACCCTCTTCCTCAAGCAAAGCCGTGTTTCTAAAAGGAACTTTGTAGTGCTCCAGTATCGTTTTCTGTGATTGAAAAGAAACAAAAGCAAGTCATTCCACTGTTTTCTTACTGCAGTCTATGGATGGAAAACAACACAGCATAAAAACAGGATGAGCAGCTCCGTAGGCAGAAATACTTAAATTCCAAATAACCGCATGATTTAGGAAAAAAGGAAACCATGCTTGCCTGCTTGCTCTGATGCAAAACCAGAGGAAAGCATTTGGAGTGCTCTTAACACATCAGTGCCTGTAATTATGGAAGTTTTCCTCCCTGAGTGCCCTAAAAATCCACTGAAGTCAAGGAGAGGGCAGGAAATGCAGCCGTCAGCTCAAGGCAGGGAGAGGAGCAGGTGATCACGGTGCTGAACAGCCCCAGAGGTTTGTTCAACCTTTATCTTGGACTTTTAGTAGGACCTTGGGGAAAATCACCTGCCAATGTGCTGCTGCTGCCAAGCTGCAGAACAAGACTAATGCATTTCCCTCTCACCCCTTGGGGTCCCTGGGAGGGTCAGTGCAGGGCTGCTGGGGGCTGGTGCCTTTGCTCATCACCCAGCCAAGCCTTGGCCACACTGTAAGGGACAGTTCATGACAGCTCTGGGGTCCTGCCTTCCCTGGGCTGTGCACCAGGACCCTGCTGGCCTCCTGCTCCCAGCAGCCACAGGCTCTGTGGCAATGATGGGATACATGTCTCCCAATCTTTGTGTTATCATTTCCCCGCTTGTCCTTCCTCTCCTCCCCTCGTGTGCAGTGACACCCCAACAGTGCCACCCCAGCAGTGACATCCCAACAGTGCCACCCCAGCAGTGACACCCCAGCAGTGACATCCCAGCAGTGACATCCCACTCTCCCCTGGTGCTCCCAGGAGCTCCCAGGGCTGGACCCCAAACCCCTTGTAAGGGAGCAGGAAGGGATGCTCTGCCTTTTCCGTGGGACATCATCAATTTTTAGGGACAAACCAGAACTCGACAGGTTGTGAAGGCTCTGCCCTAGGCAGGGCAGGGAAATCTGTTGCTGTGGGAGTCGTTGGGGATGAACAAAGGAACCACCTGCAATGTGAGCAAGACAAAGGCTGGCGGCTCCCTCTGCTCAGCCCTGCACAGCGGGGCTCCCGGTGCCCTCATTTCCATGAAAAACCATGGAGAAGGGAGCATAATCCTGCCTCATTCATGTTCTGTTGTGACTGATATTTTGGATACCAGCTTTAAATTAGGTTTTAAAAATAGAGCAGTGGTCGGGTTTTTTTGGTGTGGTTTTATTTTTCTTTTTTTTTCCCCTCTGTCTTGTTATAAACAGAAATTATTCTCTCATGGAAACATTTAACCTCAAATGGAACCCCATCAAAATTTTGCTATGTTTATTATAGCCTGTGAGATAGGAATGAGCATCGCTGATAGAACTCCATATGATTATGGAGCTGTGATGGGGCAGCTGGAAAGGCTGTTTGGATAAAGAACTGAAAGTTCTGATATCGTCCTGATCTTTATTTGAATGATCCCAACCTCTGAGGCAGAGAATATTTGCTCAGAAATCTCTGGGAATTGTCCTTTCTCGTTGAATAATATTGTTTCTGACCCTGGTGATGGCAGCAATCAGGAAACACAAGAATCAATGGAAAAATGCAACAGGTTGAAAAGTTACTAATTTACTTGCAAAAAAAATAATTTAAAAACATTAGGTTTACACTTTTGTTTTTTCAGGTTATTAAAAGTTTCTATAATGTAGTGTGGTGGAATTCATATTTACCTTTTTGATGCAACCCTAAGTAATCTATTTATTAATATATAAATATTTATTTATTATATTATATACTAAGTATATGAAATACATAAGAAATATGCCATATGAAGTTAAATGTGAGTCCCTCCCAACTCAGGATATTCTGTGACTCTTTGAATATAGACAATATATAACATATATAAAATAAAACTGCAATTGGAAAATGTTGCTTGATCCTACAGAAAAGTATGGTTTTGTTTTCCTTTCCTTTGAGCCAGTAGTTTTGACATTATGAATTTAAAATCAAAACAATACTTAAAGCAAATCTTACCAGTCCTGCAAACAGTTCCTGAAAACCACTTAATCAGGTTGGGGAATTCAAGGATTATCTTTTTGGCTCTGGATCTCTCCATGTCCTGGGACACTGGCATCACATTTCATAGCTGGGTTTTCCAGCCATTATTCTAAGAATCATCAAATCAGGGCCTTGTTTAGGTTGGAAAAGACCTCTAAGATCTTTAATCCCAGTGATCATAATCCTAACCAAGGCAGATAGTGCTGTGTAAAGACAGCACTCAGGAATCAGGAGGAAAGAAGGGAAGCTTTTAAGGAGTTGGGGTTTTTTTTTGGTTTTTTATTTTATTTTATTTTATTTTATTTTATTTTATTTTATTTTTATTTTTGAGACTCTTTAAACCATTGAGAAAGTTTTCAGACTCCTCACTTACATCTGCAGACAAATTTATGTAATTGGGGGAAAAAGCGTGTGTTAATAAAACTATACAAAGTTTGCCACTTTTAAATAATCCACTTTTTTCTTTCAAGTGGAAACAAGCACAGATCATAGGATCAGCTCCTGTGGGGATAGGACAGACCCTGCCACCACAAGAGCCACGACTGCTCCTCCACAACTCATATTTTGGCTACTCCTTGTGCCATGTGTTCCAAATCCCTCTGAGTTTTTTTTACCATGGCCCTGGTTACCCACGGGAGGTACACAGAATCTGCCTCCTTTAAAAACATCACCGTGGGGAATGTCCCAGGAGTGGGTGCTGGTTGGAAATTTCAAAGCTACAAATAGCAGGGAGGTTTTAAAAATAAAGGGGTACAAATTCCAGGGAGTAAATCAGAGAAAATCAGGTTTCCAGTTGGATTGCTGTTGAGAAAAGCTGCATTTCTGCTGCACTCACTCTCCAGTGTTCCTCACAGTGACTTTACACAAACACAACTCCACTGGGTGCAGCAGTTACACCTGATTTACTCTCGTAGTATGAGCTGGAAATTGGATCTATCTCAAGGCAAAGCTTGATGCCCGTTTTCAGATAAATCCCTGCTACACTCAGGGGAAAATTAACCTGGTGAACAATCCATGTACAGCACTGATTTTCACAAAGCCTCTGCAGAAGCCTATTGGAAAATGTAATAGGTTTAATTCCACTTACTGGATATTCACTGAAAAAGCCTGAACTGGAAAACCCCAGGATTTTTCTAAAGAAAACAAAAATATCCAGTTAGTCTGAAAAACAAAACAAAAGAAAGGATCAGAACAGTTCTCTGGTCAATTGACTGGTACATCCTTTGTAAAGAGGTTTCACTATGTAGTCTTCGTAAGTTTTACATTAAATCTGTGCTTATAACAATATAATTTTAAAAAAGAAAATATTAAAATAAATTACTATTATTAAAAATGTTATAATAGTTACAATTAATGCCTCTTCATGAAATGATCAGATAAATATTTCCGTTGAAAATGACAGAGCTGTTCTGAAGCATAAATAAAATATTGCAAATAAAAGACCAATTTTATTGGTCTCTTTCCATTGGTATTTTCCTACTTTTACATATGATACTTTTAGGGTAGAAATAACATAACTTAATTTCAGCAATGCATTAAAAAAACTGATTTCGCTTGTGGGCAAGTTGTTTTAATATGGAAATAACTAAATAAAATTATGTTGGGTTTTTTTCCAAGCAAGAAAATAAAACAGTTGAATAATCAGATGAAAACACAGATAATTCTGTGGGACATCCTTATTATTAGTTATGTTATTTAATAATTCTATTGCTTTTTAGGTGCCCAGCATTTAATTTTTGAGTGGTATGCTCTCTGCTTAGCTAAACAGAGATTAATTTATATTCTGCAATAAAATGTTATCTACTATCTTGGGGTTTTTTATTGTCTATTTAAAACCACCCAGAGATGAGAAATCGCTCAGTGTCTCATGTTCATTTTACACAGCATAAAATTTAAAATATATGCAGGGGCTGAGCTCTCTCTGTAGGTTCCCAAATACCCAACACCCATGATTAGTTTGAAGTAATAATAATAATAATAAATTGCCATTAAGCCATTTAGATGCCAGAATTATCCTGTGAGGGAAATAATTTTCCACACCCGTGGGAAGGGAGCAGCTTTTGGGGGGACACCACCCCTGGTTCCCTGAGGCAGTCTCCAGTTTCCTTTTCCTCTTGGCATCTTGAGTCTCCATCCCAATAATCCCATTTTTCCTGGTCTCCCTATGGTGCCTCACAGGACCAAGAAGTCACTGCTGCCTCTCCAGGGAGTGGGGAAGGACAGCACAGTTTTCAGTTCAGATAGACAGAAAGTGGTTTATGATGAGAAGTGTGTGCCTTGTCTTCCTGTCATCAGAGCTAAAAAAATGCTGAAAAGTAAAAGAAAAAAAAGTTTATGAGCAATTAGAGAATCACAGAGTTGTTAAGTTTAGAAAAGACCTTTAAGATCATCAGAGTCCAACCATGAAATGCTGCTCAGAGATTTCAGGTTCCCCTGGCTAAACCAGGAAGAGGATGAGCACGTTTTGAGAAGGGGATGAAGGATGCAAGAACAAAATTTAAAGCACCCACATGGTGTGTGATTGGTCTGCTCTGTCAAAAATATAAATTTAATTTTCTGAGCATCTCAGGCTGCAGAGTTGTGCGATGTACTGAGGGGCAGAGTTGAGAGAGCAGCTTAGACAGCTCAGGGACAGTTCAGGAAAAGCTGCCTCCACCCCAGCCTCCTCCCATTCACACCAGAAGACATCCAGGGTGGCTTTGAACATGCCCTGCACCTCCGGGGCTCCTGGACATTTGCCAGCATTTGTCCTGATGTCACAAAGCGTGAGTGCTACATCATCAAAAGAACAGAATCATTGAATCATTAGAGTCACAAAAAAACTCCAGATCATCAATTCCAGCCTTCAGTCTGATGTAGGAAGTGATCCACACAAACTAAAATACAAAAAGAAAGAATGATTTCTAGATTTCCTTTTTATTTTTATTTTTTTCACTCAGTCTGATGCAGAAGACTTTAAAAAAGAACCAAACTTTGAGTCACCCTGAGAGATGGCTCCAGATGAAAGGAGTTCTGGGCTGTACCAAAGTGCAAAGCTCTGGCTGATGGTATCTGTAGGAAAGAGGTGAGGAGGAGCACAGGGAGTGAGCTGCTACCTGCAGCTAGTGATAATCAGTGATAAATAGTGTCTTGCTGATCCCCACGTTTAATTTGGGAGGATCCCTCACAGCCAGTGGGAGGCTCAGATGCAGAGGGAACCTGCAGAGCTGCCAGTACAGTATTCACAAGGCAAAGCTGATGGCCCAGTATTTAAACATTTCATTGATGGTCTTTTAATTAAGCAGGAGAGGGTGGCTGGAGCTCGGTGTGGAGGCTGGGCTGCCCCAGGCTCTGGGTCCCAGGCTCTTCCCTGGATTTGCCAAGCACTTGAGCATTTGCTGACTTGGGCTTAGGGAAGGTGGAGGCACCAAAAGAGCCTCATTGACTCATGATATTTTCCAGCCTGGCTTGTTTGTTTTCATTGTGCACACAAGTCCTGTTTACCTGGATCAAAGATGGCAAAATCAACAACAACACTATGCAGACAGGGACTTGCAAAATTCCTACCAAAGGCATGACTGTGCCCAGACCTGCAGCTCCTGCTCTTCCCCCCATCCTCTCTTTCTGCCACGGCATCATTCCTGCCTCACCCAGCCCTCACTGAGTTCTGCCTGCCAGCCCCCCAGCCTCCAGTTGTTTTTCTCAAGAGTAGCTCAATGAAATCCAAATTTCCCTGGCAGGACCAGCAGCTGGAGATGGGAGGAAGGAGATGCACAGGCATTGCAAGCTCCTGTTGCCCTGCTCGTGGTGTACCTGCTCCTCTCACCCCTCTGGACTCGGGTCACTGCTGGGTTTTCAGCCCTGCAGTAACACCTTGTAATGATTTATGGGATGAGGCCACTGCAGTGTATTCCCCACCAAGGGGTTCCCCTGGCAGAGTACACAGCTTGTCTTCCTTGTAATGGGGTCTGCTCAGCTTCTGGGGATCAGGGAGAAGCAGAAAATTAATTAGGACCATCCTGAAATTCTGAGCTAACAGTTGGTCCCGAGCAAGTTCCTGCACAGCCCCAGAGCACAAACCCTTCACCACCCAGATTAGGATCTCTGTCTGCTCCAGCCTCTGGAAAACTTCTGCTCATGCACTCCTTGGAGGAGCCATCTCAGACACCCAGAGTGTGGGGTAACAACAGAATTAAAAGTGGAGAGTTATGCAAAGTCCTTCTGCAGTTCATGGCTGATGCAATGGTGCAGCCTCGAGCAGCTCTTGCACAGGTTTGTGCAGTGGCTGCAATCCCAAGGACCCAACCTTGGGCAGCGTGAGCAGCCTGGAGCAGCTCTGCCTGCCCTCAGAGGGGAGACAGAAGAAATGACATTTGCTTTTAAAAACTCTTTGTTCCCTAGGCCCATTCTAATTGTTTAAATTTAAAGGCTGTCAATACTCTCATTTAGGTTCCTTCTGTGCAGCTGAAGTCTGTGGCAGCCTCTCCATCTGATCACAAGGGTGATTTTACATGGGAAAGGCACTGGGGAAAGTCATGCTTATGCTAAGGAAGATGTTGTCAAGAGGATGCCCACCTGTGGTCCTGTCTCAGGATGTCACAACACCAGGTAATTCACACCACACACCTTTCATTTAGTTTCCTCTCAGCATCCCAGCTTGGGAGATTTTCTGAATAATGAAAGCAAAACAAAGGGACCAAGGCAGAGCCCGCTGGCATCAGCACGCAGGGCAGAGCTCTCCCGCCCTGGGGGAACCGGCTGCATTAAGTGGGTGTAGGATAAGCAGCACCTCTTTGCTGCCTGGTTTCTTGGGCTTTTTCCTTCTCTTCGCTCGGCATGAATGAGTTTCCTTGCGAGGCTCCAGGTTCCCCTGGCAGAATCCACCCCGCGTCTTGCCGCGAGCCCCAGCCCTATGTCATGGGCAAAGTATGCGGCCCCCCAAAACCCGGAGCGGACTCGCCCGTGGGATCGGGACCCGGCGGGAGCTGCCAAGGGAAGGGAGCAGGGGCAGGGAGCAGGGAGCAGGGGGAGCCACCCAGGAGCACCCCAGCATCTCAGCACCCCGCTCCCCAGCGAGCTGCGGGCGCCTCCCGCAGCCCCCGAGTCCGGCTCGGCCCGGGCTGGTGGTGCCCCAGGACTCGCGGCGCTGGGCTGACACGCTCTCTCTCTCACACACACAGGCGAGCAAAACGATTTCCATGCCTCCCATCGGATGTGGGTGGTCCCCGAGGCAGGAATGCGAGCGGTGGGATTGGCGGAGCACGGCGCTGGGACCCTTCTGGAGTGACTGACCCCGGAGCATCCCGGCTCCGGCGCGCTCTCCACGCGCTTCTCATCAAATTGATTTCTCTCAAAGCAATCAGTAAACATCCCTAGAATCACAAAAGAGAGGTGTTTCGGGATTTTTTTTTTATTTTTTTTTTTTAGCCTCCCCCACACCAACAAAAAAGACGGAAAGAATAAAGCGTGGCGAAACCCCCCCGGTGCCTCCCCACGACTCAGATTTACATCTCTGAGTCAGATCTCTGCAGCTCCCTGCATATGGTCCGCATGAGATGCAGTTCCTGGCTAGTGACTCACTCAGCACCAATAGAAAGGAGCGGTTTCAGACGGAGCGAGCCAGCATCCCGAATTTTGCCATCTGGGGCTCGGGATGAGGGACACAGCCCGGGCCGGTCCAGCCCGACCCAGCTCTGCGGGATGAGTCAGGAGCGGCTCCGTCGGATCCTCTCCCAATTCTTTAGGAGTTTCTTAAAATCGCCTTTTCTGCCTGATTTTTGCTGTGGTCAAAACGGATGTCTAAGGTTACAAAAATTGAAAGAGATAAGAAGAATGGGTTTATCTCTTTCTTTGCAGGTTGTTTACTTGGTTCATTCGATATCACTTTGCGGAGAGGGTGTTTGGTTTCAGTGTTTCCACTGTGCGGTCACTCGGGGAGTTTCCTTTTGTTCTTCGTCTGGGTTTTTGGTTTGGTTGTGTTTTTTGTTGGTTTTTTTTTTGGTTTTTTTTTTTTTTTTTTTTTTTTTTCATAGTGATGTAAAGAGAGTAAGAGGGAAAAGCCTTTTAAACCTGGTGGTTAAAACCACAAAAACTGGCAGGTGGACTCACACATGTCAAGTCACAGAAACCAAATCCAATCAGCTACTCATTAATAAAAGAAGAATTTATTGTGGAATTGATTAAATTTCCAGTGGACATTATGCTAGATGAGCTCACGGTCAGATCTGTGGTGTCAGGTTTGCATAATATTTAGACCGCATTGTTTTTGTGTGTGGGGGGGGGGGGGGGGTTGTTTTGAAATTTTTAAGTCACTTTAAATACCTGCAATTCAGCTGTCCTTAGAAAAGAAAAATAATCTTGGTAGGTAAAATTGCTGAAATCACATATCTAGAATTTTCCACAAAGATGATTATCAGAAACCCCACAGAAAATTGTCTCTTTATTTTGTGGGCTGTGCTGGTTCCCTGTACTTTTTCCCTTTGTACACTCAAGAATTCCAGATTCAGAACCTGGAAATAATTCTCTGCAACTGAGCAAACGACTGAAAAAAGTCTCAGGAACCCCAGAATTAATTCACATAGCTATCTTTAACCTCTCTTCTTTATATTTAAAAGTAATATGAGAGATCCAAAGCCATTTAATTAATTGGTAATTGTTACACTTAAGAATGTACAAAGGAGGGATCAAAAGGGATGCTACAGCCATTAAATAATCAAATAGCAATACCATTAAGTAAGTGATTAGTATGTGCAATAAATGGCCAGACTGTGCTAATGAGATCTCCCATCTATCCTAAATAGGGTCTGATCCTTTGCACAGGAAAGATCACCTCGTGTGTTGATTCTCTGTTGAGGGATGAGAGCATTTCCCTTCCTTTCCCAGTATATCTCCTATGTGCACCACATCTTCTATCCAGCCTTAATCCCAGTATTAGTATTCTCAGCTGTCTTTTTTCTAGGAAAAACTTCCAGAATGGTCCTGGAAATTCTGACTGAGGGGAAAATTTGGATTCTTTTTTCCTGAGAGCATTCAGGGATGAAGCACTGCCATACTCCCCAGTGGAATAAATGGTGGGCAGGTGATTTCTGTCTTCAAGTCCTGAGCCAGTGAATGATACTGAAGAAACAGAAAACTCTCACTCCACTGATGGCTCTTCCACAGTGGAAGGTAGGAAAATCTACAGGAATAACAGGTGCTGACAATAAGCAGGTGTGATAGATTAGGTGAATAAAGGAACATTAAAAAAGGGATGGTCCTAAAACCTCCTCAGACTTGATTCTGTGTGCTTGTACTGCCCTGAGCTGCAGCAGCACCTCGGTGTGCCTGCCTCCTGTACAGGTGAGTGCACCTGCAGAGCCCCAGGACCAGGAAAACAAAGCTTAGAGAGCATGGGCAAGGACAGGGGAAGTGTCTTGGCTGAGGTTGCCAAACAGGTCAAAAAGGAGCTTAGCAGCAAACCCCAGGACTTGGAAATCCTCCTCCAGAGATGGTTCCTTGCTTTCACATGAGCAGCCCCACAGACAGAGGATAATTGACAATTTTTCACATAAAGAACCTGGACCCTGTGATAATGCAGGTGCAGCAGTTGGGATATTAGGCAAAACTACTTTTTTTCCTGCAAGCCAGTAAAAAAGCCCTCAGGAAAAGAGATTCAAAAGTAACCCAACTCCTCTTACAAGCAATTTCCTGATCTTGCCTGCTTGCAGTCTGCCACCCTGGCTCTGGAAAAGTTAATCCAGGCTATGCACATTCCTGGGAGTGGATCCCACCAGACAATGTAACACTCTAATTAGTACCAAGGCAACTGTTTACAAGTCTGTTCCAAATGCCTCCCTTGCGTTTGCACCCTCCTACCACACCAGCAATATTTAGTAGAAGCATCCTAGGTATAACTCTCCTGGGGCTTATTCACATGTCAGTCAGCTCAGCACAAGCACACTGTGAAAACGGATGAAAACAAAAGGATGAGTTTCTGCCTTCCTTGGGAAGCAGCAGGTTTGTTGGGAGAAGGTTTTGGATCCGTCAGTGAACATTCTCTAGCAGAGGCTGTCAGAAATAAAATGATCCCATTGTGGGAAAAGCTGCCCTGAAGTCTGAATTCGTTACCCAGACCATATTCCCAGTCAATATTCACTGGTTGGACAGAAGTTTTTGCATCCCTGTGCCACCAGTCCCTTCCTACCTTGGCTGGATGGTTGTAACATTGCATAAAGGAGGATGGGGAAGCACAGCCACCCTCACTAATGTTTCCTCTATAACCAGGCTTTTCTTGCTATTGGAAGTGGGTTCTGCTGAGCTGGGGCTGAAACAAAGCAGAAGATGGGATGTTTGGGCTGCTTGAGGGACACTGGGAATGCTCCTGCCACTGCACATCCCGGCAAGGAGGAGTTGGTGAGGGATGAGGAGACAGGAAAATGCTGCTCTGGGAGGCTCAGGGTGTGATGGATGAGGCTCTGCTGTGGTTGCCTGCAATACTCTCCTTTTCATCCACCTCACACCATATGCTCTTGGCAAAATAGCTGTGATATAAAGGAATCACTTCACTTCCATCGAAATGCAGCTGCGTTAGACTACTCAGCTGTAATCAATGGAAGAAAAATACCCGGTGCCTTTTAAGCTGCAAGGGGAATTTACACAGGCATAATGAAAATATTCAGTGTGAATTCAGCTGGGCTGCAAGTATGGGCAAAACCTTCCCCTTCCAAATCAGAAAAGCAAAACTTTATCCAGAAGTTACTTTGATTTTCTGTGATCACCAGGAGGAAAATGACACTAAAAGGTCACGGATATTTCTGAGCTGATATGACTAGGTCTGACTCAGACCAGTGGAAATTACAGGATATTGTCTTGGAGGGCTCTTGTGAGTTAATATAAAGTTTCCTGGAATGATTTACAAATCTGAATCGCACAAAGGGATACAATGAAGGGAAATGGGGAAACTCAGGTTACACAAAGCGCTGCAGCACATTTGTGAAAGTCATTTTCTAACAGTCATGAGTAAAGAGTGGATGTCTATGAGTTTCTGGCATTTTGAGTACTGCTAAGTACTTGTTTACCTTAATATGTGACATTTTATTATTAAATAAGTAGTTTCACCTCTCAAGTTTGGGGATTTTTTTTTTTTTTTTTTTTTAGAGGAGCTTTCTTAAGTGTGTTTCCTGCTGAACCAGCTTGTGCTTCATAGTCAGGCTGGTGCATTCTTTTAGAGAAGAGGGCTGGATTAGAACTGCAGGCTCGCCTTGAAAATAAGTTGACCTTCAAACACTTGTTTGGGTAAGGCATGGAATAGCTGAGGAGGTGATGGAGGGCTGGAAGAAAAGCCTGGTTGGTAGAATCTTCAAGGAACAATCGAATAATGATCCTAACATCTGGTTTGGCACTCTAGTGCAAATAGCATGACAATAAAACCTGCCATTGAATTTTCATAATGGAATATCCAGGAAGATCATCAGACAGGTGATTTCAGTGGGTCTCTGGTGGGTGATGCCAGCTGGGGAGCTCCTGTCAGTGGCAGCACAGGGAGGGGTTTGTCAAGAGAATGTGCTGGTGTGGAGGGTGTGCAGCGATCCCAGCCAGAGTTTACCTCTTGAATATGGGAAAGGAAGGGAGCAGGGGGTGCTTCTCTCCAGGAGCAGAGAGGCCATCTAAAGTGGGCAATTCTTGGCTCAGAGTGAGTGTGACTGGCAGCTGAGAGCCCAGAAGTTGACTGTGATGGGGTAGGATGCCATGGTGGGGCAGGGCTGGCCGGTAACATAAAGCTGCACTTTCCCCCCAGCATGTCTGCAATTATTTTGTTTTCCTTCCCACACGAGGCCCCTGAGCTCAGCTCAGGGTCTGGCCCCTGCAAACTGCTGTTAGGCTGCTACCAGTGAGGTTTCACTGGGAGGAACTGGGCTCATGGAGTTTCCTGTGACTGAAACAGCCTCAAAGGCTGCTGCTACCTCCTGTGGATTTGGGAAGGTGTATCCCAGCTGTTCACTCAATCTCTACAGAAGACTTGTGTGTGTTTTCTTCTCCTTTCCTAATCACTCAAATTCAAATAGCAGTCAGATAATAGCTGTAAAATATTAACCTGTTATACAACGCTCTGTGGCAGACAGTCCTGGTATGAAGGGAATTTCTTCAGTGTTGCACACTGGTGAGAAATGCCAGGCTTACAATTAGGAGGAAAAAAAGACTGAAAGAATGGAGTAACACAGCTGGATATTCCCCCTCTTATTTAGAAGTAGGCAGCTAACATTGGACTATTCAGGATTCTGGCATTACTATAGAAAAGCCCTAATTAATATGCATGAAAGTTTTTTCATGGGTTTGTGGTGACAAATTTATATAAGTTTATCTAGAAGATTTCTAAAACTAATAGCATTTGTCGTATGAATATTATACAATTAATGTCTAGCTGAAATACCAGCAGTCTACTATTAATTTTAGCATAAGAATGGAAACGTTAACAGTATCTGAATTCCAATTAGTGTGGGAAGGAGCAAAATACCACTAATGGGGAAAAAACCTGGTCTCTACTATTCCCTTCTGTCCTGTGCTCATTGCTCAGGTGCTGGGACATGTTCTGCTGCTGGGGACTTGTTTCAAGGCACTGGGAACTCAAAATGAAAAAGATTTTCTGAGCAAGATGCTCTCAATTTGAAAATATGATGACATTTGATGTATCACAGACTTAATTTGTGTTAGCCCTGCATATGTGACAGTTTATTACCAGCACCCAAATTTTCCAAAGTGGCAATGCATTGTACAAACACTGTTCCTGTCATTTTCCACTGCTGTTCACACACCTCTTACTGATGGCAAATAAGGGATGCATTGCAGTCACAGTGCTGCTTCTTGCTCAGTCATCCTTCCAAAAAAAAAAAAAAAAAAAAAAAAATCTGGGAAAAAGAGTAATTTAACCCCTACTTTTCCTAAGTGCAGAATTATCCCATGAAACCACACAAGCAATGCAAGCTGAGCTTGATCCTACCCACCAGCAGTGACCCTAGAAACCTTCTCCAGCTGATTTTTGGGGAGATAGTTTGGTTTTGGGTGTTTCTAGATTGGTTTAGAGTTTTGGTTTTTGGGGTTTTTTTTTCTTTTTTTTTGGTGAGTCCTTCCGCAGGAATGGAATGTCAGGAAAATATTTCAGGCACACCAGCCTGTGATCAGCTGCTAAGGCTTGTGTAGTGCCAGGAGGCTGCTCTAGGCATGATGCTCCTGTGACTCCTATAGAGAGGCAGAGGAAAGTAAAGCCCAAAGGCAAGGCAGTTTTTAACCTTAATTTCCAGTTATTTTCAGAGAGCAGATGGGAAGATGGAGACAAGTTCTGCTCTCTGGACCCTCACAAGGATCTGGAGGCTGCAGAAGTGCCAAATGCCAGAGCTGAGAAGAGCATCATCCATGTTAAGTTGAGTGGGGAGGGGATTGTAATATAGTTCAAATCTTGATTATTACCTTGCAGGAACAAGGACAAGCTGATTTTGAGGAGTGGTCTCATTGGGGCAGATGGAAAATAAGTTCTCAAAATGCTGATTTGATCTGGGGTGTTGGGGACACACTGTGGGATGTGCCACTATGGAGGTGGCCTTGAGTCCTGACTTGGGGTTAAAGTGTGGAGGAGAGCTTGTTCTTGGAGAAAAAAAACCTGGATGCATGCCATGAGCAAAGAAAACTTATTCTCCCTTTGAAAATGTCTCTGCTACTGCAATATAGGTCATCCCTAGCAGCAAAAAAGCCAAATTGCCATCTTTGGCTACACCTGCACCACTGCAGAAAGCTCCCCCTCAGCCTCCCTGACACCACTGCAATCCTGAGCAGCACTGCCCAGCTCCCACTGGGAGGATGACACTGATCCTGGGGACTGGCAGTGCTGCAAATCACCCCCTGGAGTGCCAGAATTCAGGAGTAGCAGCACTGCTCATTATCTGATATTAATGGTGTGATCTGAAGAGGCCACTGCTGCGTTTGTGCTCTGTAGTTATACAGCACCATAAGCTGCTAAACACATAAAAACATCCTATTACCCTCTAAGACCTTGATTGTCTTCAGTTTACTGTGCCTGCCCCACAGTGCTGGGCTTTACAAGGGGCAATGTTACAGCACATGGGATAAAGCTCCTGTGTCATCACTGCAGCCAGAGTAGCTCTTGCTGTGCTCTGTGGGGATGTGGAGAAATCAGGTTTCAGTGTTTGATGCCAGGATTAATACCTGGCATCCAGGAGGAAAAAAAAGTGACTCTATAGCCCTGTTCTTGTTCTTCAAGAGCAATGACACCCCTCTCCCCCAAAAGCTGATATTCTTCAAAGCCTTTTCCTGATGTGTTTCAGACTTGGTAAAATCAGAAGATGCTTTTCACAGTAATTTATGAAATACTTTTTTCCCCATTTCAGGCTCTGCACAAATATTTCTAGTAAGGAAAATCTCTAGTTTCAGCTGATGCAGGAGGGTTGCTTAGGACCATGAGCAGAAAGTTTGTAAGGCTCCTTTACAGACCACATCTTCTAGCATTGCCTGCTTGGTCTTCTAACTCAGAAAATCCGCTTCTTTTTTCCTCCCTAGGCATTTTGTTTATGGTTCCTCTGGGTTTGTTGAAGAAGCTGATATTTCTTTAATATATTTTATCAGTTAAATGGTGTGTTTGAGGTGCATGATGCACCAAGTGGCACTGCTGAATGTCCTGCCTTTTGGATCCTGGCAGGAAGGTGCTTTGTAGAAATAATTTCTCCTGCTCCAGGTTCCTTTCTCCTGCTCTCCAAACCTTTGCCTTGATTTCCCCTCAACACACTGGGCAGGGGTGCAACTTCTATGCATTTGTTCATGGCCCTTGAGACTACAGAGCTAATGTGTCACACCAGAAATCTGCTCTGAGTGGTCTACCTATAAATGACAATAATCTGGATTAAAAGCAGTTTAGAGGATCCCACAATTATGGTGGGGTTTTGTTTGATTTGTGAGCAATAGTTGCTACTGTGAGTATTTGGAGTGAAGAAAAAGCCACCAGCTAGAAAGAAAAAACGGGGAGAAAATACCTTGAATCTCCCTAGCATCCCTGCCACACATCTCTCTCTGCTGGAACTGCCCTGCTGCCCCCTCAGGAAAATTCCTGCAGTTTTGCTTGTTGGAAAGTGAAAATAACATTTCATAAACATCCACGGGCAGATTTCTGCCAGCTAGAAGCCTACGAGAGGGTTTTTCAAAGGCATGTTTGACAGTGAGTGTGGTGGGACTCAATGATGGGAAGAACATTCTGACAACTCCACTCGAGCAGGTGAGGACGTGGCCTCGTCTCGGTTATTTCTATCTGGATTGAGAAGTGGAGAAAGTAGCCAGGCATCTTCCTATCTCACTCAGCAGTTTATCTGGAATTTACATAAACTAATCTATGCCAAACTCCTGTGAGAACAGCCCTGCCTGATAAGATCCTGCCCCTATGATGATGGACATCCCCCTGAAAAATTTGCTCTCACCAGATTTCGCTGACGAATCGGAATCTCATGCCTTAACCCACACAGAATTTTGCCTGGAGATTATAATGCTATTTTAATTTTTCTACACTTGCTGTTGCAAATACTACAAAATGCAAATCCTCTGGTATGAAGATACAGTTATGTAAGACCTCATTCAAAGGGTCTTATTTAAGAATGTAGTTAAGCATATGTTCAGTTTCAGCGACACATCCCAGAATGTGAGGGTCTTAAAAATGCACCTGAGAGTTTTCCCTCCCCTCTCAGGGATTTAAATAAAATGCTATCTGATGCTATTTTCCTCTGGAGGATGACTTAGCAGAAAGAACATTTCTTCAGACAAAATCATGCTTCTTTTCAGGAGAGATTCTTTCTGAAATTATTTGCATTAGAAGGTTTTTACAGTGATGTTTAAAAATCGTTGCATAAGAAATACTGTGTCATGAATAAAAAAAAAAAGACAAAATGAATTCTGCCTTTTAAGCCTCAATTAAAAAAGAAAAGGGATATTTTGGACAGAGCATCTTTTGACAAGGGGAAGTGTGAGTTCATGAGAACGTGTCAGATATTCACACTGGGCCACAATGGCAAAAGCAGCTCTGCAAGACTGGCAGGTACTTTTTTCTCTACAATATGCTGAAAAGACAGACTGATTCCATTCCTAGGGACAGCAGAGAAGTGTATTAAGCTTTGGTTCATTCCCAGCATTCAGTGAAGAGAATTTTTGGGAAAAGTGCCAGATACTATGGACCAAGTTCAGCTCCAGCCTAAGCAGACAGAATTCCCACTGAAATCAATGGGAGTTGCACCTGCTGACTTTGGAGTTGAATATGGCCCAATATGTGGATACTATAAAGGTTCTGTTTCCAAAGTTTCTTCTGGCTTGTTTTGTGGGAATGCAGACCTGGCGCCAGGAACGTCAGAAGACCAATAAATTCACTATGGGAACTTCCAGGCAAATGACAGCTCTCCTGCACAAAACAAATCCAGAAGCTCACACGATGCTGAAGGACAAATTGTCAGTGTTCCCCCAGTTCATTTGCATGAATACCAGTTCCAGAAATGCTGTGAGAGAAGAAAATGAGAGTGTGTGGCTGGGAGAGATACCAGGGGAAATGCTTTGATTGGTTTGTCCAAATTATTTGGATAAATATTTAAATTACCCCAAATGTTTGTTAACTTGTAGGGAAAGTGGTCCTAAGTCACTAAGGAGGGTATATTATATTTATACAAACTATTTGATGGCTGGTCTCAAGAGCTGCTATTCTACATCTTCCCAATTTGGATGGAATTTAAGCTGTGACTGTCTCCAGGGGCAGAATAAAAGTCCAGACAGACTAGAGGAGTCCATCCAGAAAAAAAAGCAGTAGCCTGAATGTATCCACGTGGCATTGAATACAGAGGAGTTAACAAAGGCATTATGTAAAGGAGCCAGTTTGTCTCTGTTGGGGTTATAATTGGCTGGTAACTGGGATTTAAACAAGTGAGATTCAAAGTCCATTTTTTGAGTAATTGCTGCATAATGGAACCAGTCTCCTCAGAAAGCACATGTGCTCTTGGCAAGTGATTTGTAGGTAGTGGAAGCACAGGAAGAGAAAGTTAAAAGCACAACACAAGAAATAATCGTGGAGCCCCTGCACTACAAAACTTGTCAGTTCTAATTCTTTCAAAATTCTAAATAAAACCAGCATTAGATCCACAGTCTGTATTCTGATTTAACCTAAAGTTTGAAAGTATTTAAAGTTGGTATTTCTAGTTCATTTCCTTGATACACAAATCAAGAACCTTCTATACTTGACTAATGTATTTAAATGCAGTAGTTTTCTAAACATGGTATGGAGAAGGAGACACTTATTTTCAAGGGCATTGTACCCACTGAACACCCACATGTGGAAAAAGGGCAAGGGCAGAGGAAGGGGTTAAAGGCAGTGAGTGCCCAGGTGCTGATCTGATGGAAACCCATCTTTCAAAGGAATATTGTAACATCTTGTATTTGGCATGTCCTGGAAAAAAGTAGTTTTAAGATTTCTTTTCCAAGCTGCTTATGATTAACAACCTTCTTTCCATGTCCTCCATCTTTAGCCCAATATTCCTTCTTCTACCACTAAACCCATATGAGTCATCCCTTTTAAAATCCGTGGTGGTCACACAGAGCACTCTCACACACACACAGAGCAAATTAGGGGAAAATTGATGTCAAGACCTATCGAGTATGAAGGGCCTTTTAAAACCAACCTTCAGAATGTGCTAATATTTACACATTCCCAAACCACCTGGAAATATGTTCCAACAGCTTTAAAGCATTTGCAATATGATTTAGATGTATATGCAGCCATTCAGGATTGCACATTAATTTACCCTAAAATCCAATTTGATCCAATCCATAATTTGATGTCTTTGAAAAAATACCTGCCCAGCCCTGGATTTTATATGAAGTCAAAAATCTTATTTTAGCACAGAAGGAGTCATGGTTTTCTTCTTCAACAATTTTCAGAAACAAGATTTTTTTTTTTGTTTCTTATGTTTGTTTATGCTTTATATTAGTCTTAAGGCTGTGCTTTTCCATAATCTTTTTGAATAAACTTTTTCTTTCTTCTTGTAAGTGTGAGATAATTTGGAGTTCCTTAGATTCAAAGGAGTTTTGATGATAGCATGTAATTGAAGGGATGGAAATGTGGATAAATAAAAATATGTGGTTTTGTATATATTGTGCTTATATAATGCTTATGTCCTTTTATTCTGTATAGAACTCTATCAAATATTTGATATAAATACCTACAGCCTATAATTCCATTGTTACATCCTATTTAATCCTCTATTTACTTTATTTTGGGTTCCATTGATATGTTCTGCCCAACTAGAACAAATAATCTCAACTTTCATATATTCAGCTCCATCTTGAATCAACTGCAAATGCAGAGACAAACAAGAATTTTATTTTGAAATCTGTCATAAATAAATGATTGCATACCTAAGTTTTTTTTAAAAAAACAACCCCCCAAAAACAGAAGCAGGTTGGGCCCTTTTAATTCTCCTGCAGGTAACAGAAGTGAGCATAAAGTCAATCTGCACCTGTGTTTCTTTCTTCACAGCAGCAATAATTATTCTCCTTACGAGTGAACTGTGACATTTAATTGCCTATAAACACATTTTAAGATCTAGTGATGATGTTACTAATCAATTGGAAAATGCAGCAAGTTTCTTCCAGGTATTGATGCGAGCACATCCCTCTCAGTGCTGTGGGTCAGCATCACATCATCCCTGGGCCTGGGCCACAGAATCCTGGAAGGGTTTGGGTTGCAAGGGGCTTTAAACATCATCTCTTTCCAACCCCTTTGCCATGGGCTGTGACACCTGCCACTAGACCAGATTGCTTCGTGTTCCATAGGACTCATGTACATCCATATTTAAGTTTAAGGTGTGAAAACCCGAAGTGCTCACTACAAATATCACATAATACAGTAGGGACAGACCCTTTCTGCACAGCACATGGGGTAAAAATCAGATCCCTCTCCTTGGAGAAATCCTTGCTGGTGGTGTTAAAGTTCAAACGCATGCTGCTTTGAAAGAGTTAATAATACAAGATTAATAGCTGTTATAAGCACGTTGCAGACATCAGGAGTGTGTGCTATAAAATGTAATAAGCACATCAACAGATGGCCTGGTGGATGCTCATAAGCCACGGTTACAAGCACGCAATTGACCTGTTGGACTCTGCTCCAATCTCCACAACTGACTGGCCACGGCTTCCAACACCTCCCAGCCACTCATTAACTCTTTGTAAACTATTTACACACACACCATTAATATGCAGCGTGATCACCTCGCCCCTGCCTGCAACAGGAGCAGGATGGAGCCCTAATTACTTGCAACAGTTTATTAATTCAATCCATTAAGGGGAGGCAGGTTCTGACAGCCGGAGTGGGGAACCAGCAGGCTCTGGAAGCAGCTGTTCCCCTGCACCTCTGGCTCACCCTGCTCACCTTCGAGGTGCCTTTTCTCACTGATTGCTCACACTCAGAAGCACGAGAGGGGACACAGGCAGGAGGTTTGGTAGGCAAGGGGTTTGGCTGCTGCTGTGCCTCACCACACAGGCTTGGCATGATTGCAGAGTGCATCGACAGCCCTTTAAAACCCTGTCAAAAAGGCACAAATATCAGCATAATTTATCGGTGGCTATTTTAGGCAGGTGCACGGGAACTCTAAATATATGGCATTCACCGCTTGCTGCAGTTGCTATGGATATGATATCTCAGGCCTGTAACTAGGGTTATAAATGCTGTTGTGTGCTTATTATTGTTGTTGTTATTAAAACATGAATTTTATAGTTATTCCTGCTCAGCTGCTGCCCTTAAATCATCCATGTAACTGCATATTCCTTATTTGAAGGAGGGATGTGTATGGGAAAGTGGTAATAAACAGTACTCTTTGTTTTTTCTGCTTTTTCTTTGCTCCAGAAGGGAACAATCTTCAGCTTCTGCTTGCAGTAGTTTTAGGGTCAGAAGAAATGGTAATCACTCAGAACCAAAGAAATGTCCTTCATTTGAGTCTATCTGATTAGCTCTCTGGTGGTTAAATCTTGCACACATCAAACGTATCCAATTGTTGGGGTTTTTTTCCCCTTTTCCTTGTCCTAAGAGGCTGTTCTCCTGCAGTGCAGGATTCTGCACAGCCCTCTCAATGTTACAGTGAGATGGCCACTTCTAGCCTAATCCTGCAGATCTGGGAAAGAGAAGATGGTCAGAGAGGCTCTACAGACAGAGGAGTTAATGCCAAGGTGCCCACCCAGTGTCCATCTGAGGTGTGCTGTGCTTCTGTCCCCTTGCTGAGAGGAGATGAGCATCCTCCTGCAGTCTGGAGCCTGTGAAGGTCATTGGTCCGGGGTGTGATTCAGTGCAGCAAAAACTGGCAAAAAGTGAAAAGTGTGGTAAGAAGGGGCACTCACATTTTGCCTGGTTTGTTATGAGTCCATAAAAAGCAGCTTATAAGGGGAGATTTGGAGGGGGTGGGGGGGAAAGAGTGAATTCCAAGGATTTCTGTTTGTCTTTCAGGTGTACAAAACCCACTCACCCAGGCTGTGTGAAAGATGTATCACTCACCCAGGCACAATTCCCACCTGGAACTCTTACCTGCCCACACCTCCCCTAAATGAGGATGCTCAGCCTGAAGCAGAGGCTGAACAAGGTGAGCTGGCAGCACCAGAGCTCCTGGAGCACGGGAGGGGGCTGCAGTGAGTGCTCTCAGCTGCTGGCCCATGGCAAGGGCCACGCCAGGAGCTGCAGAGACCTTCCACAAAGCAGCTCCTGCAGCAGGCACAGGCAGTGCTCTGCCATGGCTGACCTTCATCCCAGGGAGCTGACACGGCTGGAGAAGGCAGGAGAATAAATTTCAGCAGCTCCCTTCTGCCGGTAATACAAAATGTTCAGATGCATAAAGGTTATGACAAGCAAGCGTCTGGTAAAGAGGTCAGGCTGCCCTGAATGTGCTGCAGGAGCCAAAATAAAGTCTAGTCAGGCCTATAAGGAGTCCGAGCACTGAGGCAGGGGAGTGAGTGAGGCCTCCTCCTCCCCAGTGGTGGCCCCAGAAAGCAGTGGTGAGGCTGCTGTTAAAACTGAAGTATGGCTGAGTAAGAGGATATTTGCCTTGGGCAGCTATATGTTTTGAGAGACCGGGGTCAGTGGCTGTTTTAACCGCGTTGTTTCATCCCCACTGCCACACTTCCTGAGTTTTCCACTTAAGTGGGATTTTCAACAGGACACAGGTATGCTGGTGGCATTCAGCATGGCACTCTAGAGGGTAAAATGTTGTGTGTCTAACCAGGTGTTTCTTTCTGTCCATCTATTTCAAGGACCACAAACCAGCAGTGGACAAAGGGAGAGCACAAAGTCTAGTGCAGATGGAGAGGAGGAATGATTCTAGAACCAACAGGACAGAGAAGAAGAGTCATCATTTTATGATTTCATAATGAAGAACATTGTTATGAAAACTAACATTAATTGGTCCAAATTATAACTTTAATTTTGCACATGGTACAGGTACGGTGTGCTTGAGGTTTTCATTGTCGAGGATATGACCAGGGTGTGGTTGTACATGTTGAAAAATCCTGATTTAAATATCTCCACTGAAAATAACAGGATTCCTCCTGGAGAAAGACACCAACATACAGGAGCCAGATCTGATTAAAAGGGTGCACTAAAGCTGAGCATGTGCACGTGCATGGCTGGCACTGAAGCTACTGAAATGAGAAAGCATGAGGAAAGCTGAACACTGTGCATAGCTCTCCTCTTAAGAGGTTAAGAGAACAAAGCTATGGGCACCTGGGCATTCACAAAAAAAAGGGATTCCTCCCTCATACCTCCACAGAATAAAAGGTAAAGACATCTGGGCAGAATGCAGCCAGATAATCACAAATTATGAATTTCAGATCAGCAGCTCAGGAGGATGGAGAGCACTCTGAATATCTCCCATTCAACAATGTGCTGCAATTAATATAATTTTTTTAACTTTTTGGAATAATCTGTCAGATTTCAGAAACAAACTACGTTACAACACCTATAGGACAGTGTTTATGTGAGACTGGAAGCTCTTTGGAGGCACAGCACATCCTTCTGCTCTCTGCCTGTGCGTCACTCAGTACAATGGGCTTGTCCATGACTTTCCCTATTTGTCAAAGTAATGAAAGAAAGGCTATTTGACAAAAATAAAAGTTCTTGATGACAGCAGAAGGATAAATGATAGACATGCAGTTCCCACTTCAGCTCTGCCTTTACACAACAATACATTAATTGGTAAATGAGACATTACAATTTATGTTGCATCAATGCTATGACAGGCACAGAAAGGACACTTGTTCTGCTCAGAACCAGCACCCATAGCAGCCACAGCTGTACCCAGCAACAGTAAAAATTTATGGGACATGAAGATTTCTCTGGTTCAATTTGAGGACATGAAAGCCTGTGTGTCGTCAGTAAAATCTACGGCAGACACACACATGTGGCAGTCCAGGATGGTTTCAGGTGTAAATGCTTGATTTTCCTGCAGGGAACCTCAGGAGAGTTGTGCTACCACCCAAATGCACAAAGTTTTGAGTTATTCTTGAATTATTGACAGAGTCCTGCATAGGTGTGCTTGTGTGGCAATCCTGACCCTGTTGTTGTGGTGATCTTCCCTTCAATTTCTGTGACACAGAATTGAACCTTTCCATCTTTCCTAAGACATATGAGGGCTAATGAACAACTCAGACAACTGCACCATTCTCACAAGGCAAACAGCAGAAGAATGGATGGAGAAACTACAAGAAGAAAAATTTGAACAGTACAAGGTTGTTGGAAGTGATGGGGTAGCATCACTGAAGGATATTGTAATAGAAGATGCTCAAGAAGAATTCAGGTTTAAATGCAAAAACTTAATTTTGACATTTGCATTAATAATGTGCCATTTGCAAATTTCTTACTGTACTTTTTTTTTTTTTTTAAATAAACCAATAGCCTAGAATATAGCTAATGCTTGCAGATGTCTGCTTTCTTATACTTCAGCAGCATTTTGCTATCTCCCCATGCCAAAGTATTGCAACAAATCTGTGATTACTCAGGACACCCATATGCTGCACAGCATGGCTACTACGAGCTCTGGCGAAACAGCGGGAACACGGCCCACGTCTTCCGATCCCGAAGAGCCCAAACCTTTCCTGCTTCAACTCATCCCATGTCCCCACCATGTGGGGCCCAGGCGCCCGGAGTCACTGAGGGACACGAGAACAGCTGAGGAATGGAGTGACACTGTTGGAGTGCTGGATGGGGACAGTTCCGCCACTGGATGGGAGCGTGCAGGGGAGGATGGTGAGTGTGGACGGGCACACGTTCCCATGGTTTGTCCCCTGTGCTGGGCCAAGCCTTGGCATCCCTGCCCCGCATCCCTGCCTCCCGTTCCTGTCCCGCATCCCTGGGAGCAGCGCTCCAGGGTCAGCCCTTGGCCCTGTTCCCAGTGTGAAACTTCCACTAATGCTGTAAATCAATAAAAACGCCATGTAAAAATCGCAGCTACCTCCTAACCCCATTCCTGCCTTTCTACTATGTTTTATTTTATTTTATTTCATTTTATTTTATTTTTTTATTTGTCAGGAACATAGCGGCGTTTCCACTGGCAGGGCTCGCTCGTGGGCTCTCCCGCAGGATCTCCTGCATATCCACCAGGCTTTCTTCTCCCGTTTCCCCGGCAGGGAAGGCCGGGGCAGAGGCAGGAGCGGCGGCGGCCCCGCAGCATCCCGAGGTGCAGCATCCTCCCGCTCTCGCTCCGCTCCGGGTTTTTCCCGGCGCTCGCTCGCGCCGCCGCCGCCTCCGCGCGCGCCGCCGGCGCCGCCGCCTGGGCGAGGGGAGCCCGTGAGGGGGAGCGGGAGCGCGCGCGAGGGAAAGGAAAGGAAAAAGGAAAGGAAAGGAAAAAGGAAAGGAAAGGAAAGGAAAGGAAAGGAAAGGAAAGGAAAGGAAAGGAAAGGAAAGGAAAGGAAAGGAAAGGAAAGGAAAGGAAAGGAAAGGAAAGGAAAGGAAAGGAAAGGAAAGGAAAGGAAAGGAAAGGAAAGGAAAGGAAAGGAAAGGAAAGGAAAGGAAAGAGGAAAGGAAAAAGGAAGGAGAGGGAAGGGGAGGAGAGGAGAGGCCGGGCGCGAGCCCCGTCCCCGCGCGGCCGCAGAGCGGCGGAGCGACGCCGGGCTCTTGTTTACCAGCGCTCACTCTCCGTCGTGCACAGGGAGCCAGCGCGGAGGAGGAGGAGGAGAGGGGGGGGGGAAAGGCAGACGCGGCAGCAGAGCGCTGCGAACCCTGCTGCAAGCGAGCGGCGAATTAATCGGGAGGAACAGCAGAGCTGCAGACCCTTCCCCCCCGTCTCCCTCCCCGCCCCGTTCCCTCCCCGGAGGAATTACAGACCCTTCGCAACAAGCTCCTGGGGTTTGACCTTCAGCAAACCGGATCGCCTTGCTCGCCCCCCGCAGCCCCCCCTGCTCACACACACACTCACACACTCGCACACCTCTCCCGGATCCCCCTCCCCCTGCCTTGGGCTGGGCAGCGCCGGGGGAAGGTTCGCAGCGCGCGCGCACCCAGAGGAGGAGGGAAAAGAGGAGGAAAGGGAGGAAAGAAAAAAAAAAAAAAAAAAAAAGAAGGAAAAGGATTTACAAATTCGCTGGGTGGTTTTTGTTGTTGTTGTTGTTGTTGTCGTCGTCCTCCTCCTCTCCCCCGCCCCCGCCGCGATGGCAAGGCGGCTCGGAGGGATGCGAAGAGGAGAGCTGCGGGGGGAGGAGGCGGAGTGCTGAGCGCTCCGCTCGCCCCGCTGCTGCTGCTGCTGCCGCTGCTGCTGCTGCTTTGTGTGTGTGTCCTGGATTCGGCCTTCTTTTTTTTTTTTTTTTTTTTCTTTTTTTGAGAGGGTGCTTGTGGCAGCCGCGCCGAGGAGAGGAAGAGGAGGAGTAGGGGGGAAGCCTTTTTAATTCATTTTCGACCCCAATTCTGCATTTCGAGCCTCTGCAGGCAGCCGGACTCGTGGTGGCGGCGGCGGTGTTGTTGTGGGTGGTGGTTGTGCGTGGGGTGTCCCCCCCACCCTCCCCGGCGGAGCGGGGAGCGGAGCCGCGGGGATCCCGCCGGGGCAGCCCCGTCTCCGCGCGGGGGGACGGCGGAGCTGTTGTTGTTTTGTAATAGGATTGTCTGGGTCGCGCCCCCCCCCTTCCCCTCCCTCCGCGGCCCTCCCAGTTTTTGTGTCTGTGTGTGTGTGCGTGTGTGCGGTGTTTGAAAATGGAGGTTGAAGATGCCGACTGCCAGCCCCGATGTGCCTCGTGTTTGCGGTTCCTGTGCACGATGTACCACCGCAGCCAGCGCTGAGGGGAGACGGCGGCGCCCCCCGCCCGCCGCCCCGAGCCCGCCCCGCCGCCCCGGAGACAGCGTCGCCCCGGGGCTTCCATGCCTTGCTGTTATTGCCGTTAATACATCGTGAATATTTGTGTATTTTTGGTGTGCTTGCTCCGGAAGATCAACACCCAGGGACCTCAACAACCCTCCGGTTTGCTGCTCCGAAGGGTCTTGAGGTTTTTTTTTTTCCTTCCCTTCATTTCTTGAGGCAACGTGGATTTATTTACCCTGCCCCGCTTCTCCTCCGCCGCTCGTTATTTTTAGAGGACGGGGAGAGGGAAGAAAGCGAACAATTTTGGACTTCTTTTTGCTTTGTTTTGTTTTCGGAAAGGGGGTTTTTGTCCAATTAAAGAAAGAGGAATGAAGTCTGGCGCTGGAGGAGGGTCCCTCGCCGTCGTCTGGGGGTTCCTGCTCGTCTTCGCCGCACTTTGTCTGTGGCCAACAAATGGGGAAAGTGAGTACAGTGCGTGCCGGGGGGGTGCGGCGAGGGACCCCGCGGTAAGGGAGCCCCCGAGTGAGGGGCTGCCGGGGAGGGGGCGAGGGCGGCGGCTGCTTGTGTGTGTCTGGGGGGGCGTGAGGGGGTCCCTGTGTTTGTGTGTGTATGTGTGGCTCCCTGTGTGTTTATGTGGGTGTTGTGCGTGTGTTTGAGGGGGGGTCCCTGTGTGAATGTGTGAGTGGGCTGCTGATGGAGGGGCTCCCTGCGTGTGTGTGGATGCGTGAGGGGCTCCCCGTGCTTGGGTGTGTGTGTGAGGGGCTCCCTGTGTGAGTGAGGGGGTTCCCTGTGCGAGGGGCTCCCTCGCCGTGTGTGTGTGTGAGGGGCTTCCCTGCGTGTCTGGGCTGTGTGCGAGGGGCTCCCTGTCCTTGGGGGGATGTGGGGGGTCCCTGTTCGTCCCGGGGTCCCTGTGCGGGTCTCCCCGCCCGGGGCTGTGATTGAGGGGGGCTCCCAGGGCTCGCGCCGTTTCCCGCCGCGGCGCCGAGCGGGTCTCGCCCCTGCCCGCGGGGCACTGCGTGTTTTCCTCCTGTTACGCGTCTGCTCCTCGAGCACGTTTAACAACCCGGGGCTGCGCGTCTCCCTCGCTGCCATGCCCGCCTTCCTTCCCCGGAGGCGGCTGCCTGGTTGTACACACGGGTCGGCACCGCCGCAGCCCCGAGCCCCTCCTTTGTGTCCCCCCCGAGCGCGGAGCAGCGCTCAGGCGCCGCAGCCAGGGCTGCGAGCTGCGTAGTAAACACTCGCAGCCTGGGAAGGACTCGGCTCGCTTTCCCCGCATGGAAGGAGCTTGATCTCTGTCAATATTTAGAGGCTGTATGCAGTAACCTGTCGTAGTGAGTGAGGAATTCCTGGAAATGAACGCCTTGCCTTTTATTGCCGCTTTACCGCCGAGGAGGGGTTTCACTAGCTGTGCGCGGGGTGCGGAATTACGGCGGCATCCCGCAATCTAAAGGTCACGGGCTGCTGTTCATTAAAAAAAAAAAAAAAAATTAATTCGCACATTAACGCTTTACGTTTGTGCGTAAATAGAAAGGTTTGATGGCCGAACGGGCTGCGATCGTAGGGGCGATGCATTTTTCTAAGCGGCCGTGTTGCACGCAGCGCCGAGCGGCGTGCGAGCCGCTTCCCCGGCAGCAGCGGCAGAACGCGGCTCGCGGAGCGGGCCCGGCTCCGGCTCCTCCTGCCCGGATCCTGCCCGGCTCCTCCTGCCCGGATCCTGCCCGGCTCCTCAGCCCATCCGCGGCCGCGCCGCGCTCGGGAGCCGCCGGAGCCCCGACTTTGTTTTCGTGCGTTTCCAACCTGTGATTGTGTTGCAGTGCCCGCCCCTCTCGGGCGCAGGGGGAATCGAGGGGGCAGGGAGGGCTGCGCTGCCATTGATTACACTGCAATCATCGCCGGATTAATCCCGGGGCTGATCGGTTTTCTCTTGGTATGTCGGGCTCACGCTGGATTGAGGATCTCTTGCATGAAAGAGATCCCTTTCCTCGTTTCCTGGAGTATCTCTGTAGACGGAGAGATGGTAAATGTGCTTTGGAGCCCAACCATTTTAAACTGTGCTCCCTCTCCTTCAGTGTCTGCAGAGACAGGGATGTTCCTGTACTGCATCCTGATGCTTTAATTTCTTCTGCAATGTGTTTTTTAGTACACTGAAAAACTGTTGTTGTGTGCCTCTCCCTTTCAGAAAGATAGGAGCTGTTGGAGGGAAGGAACGAGGAGATCAAATTTCTCCATTTTAAATGCAAAGGGAAAGAATTTAGGAGGCAGGAGGGCTTTTCTAAAAGTAGTGGTTTCAGATAGAAAAGAAAGGGAAGTTCTTTGGATGCTCTGACAGTGAGGCTAAGTACACAAAAAAAGATAAGTGAGCAAGAAGCACATAGACGGAGCCTGTAATGCATGTTGAGTAATAATTATGTTTTGTTAGGCAGTAAATGCCTGTTAAATCCTTGCAAATTGAGGCCCAGTTTAGGCTTTTGGGCCAGCTAGGGCTGGAGAGCTGCAGTCTCACTTCCATGAGTAGAACTTTTTGGCTAGTGCTGTTTTCAAGAGGGAAGATTAATCTCGTAAGTTTAAAAACAAAAGCCCCGTGCCCTTCTTCAGGGGAGGGCTTACAAAGGATCCAGTAGCGTGGAGAAACAGAACGGGAGGAGGAGGAGATCCGCGTTCTTAAGCTGCTAGGATACACACTTAGAATTGTTTTCCTTGTCTTACCTGGTACAAAGTACCTGGAAATAAAAATACTCACCTAAGTCTGGCAGTGAAGTAATGCAGGAAGAGTATGTTAAGGTTTTAGGTTCTAGTCCTCTGAAGTGTTTGTGGTTACCACTTACCTAAAATGAACATCCCAAATGAAATATCTTCTGAAGAAGATCCAGGCATTTAAACATGAGAAGATATGCTGAAAAACTTGTCTTAGCTGAATACTGCCTCTAATCGATTGTCTTTGTAGTTTACAGTTTAATAGCCTTTGTTTTCACGAGTTATTGCTGAAAGAATTTTGCTGTTAGGGGGAAAAATGATCTCCAGAGCAGATGTTTTACATCTCTTCATATTCTTCTCTCTCCCCACAATAGTGGAAGGAAGATTAATCTTAATTTTTATTTGTTTTTCATATATACTGTGTCATAGCTAAAAGGCACTTCCATTTTCGGTCAAACAAGCAAGGCATTCCTAAATAGGAATACAAAGGAGTTACAACTGGAGGGGAGAGACCCATCCCTTTAGTACTAAATTATATAGAATGTATTTGTAGTTATGTGACAGAAACCTCTTTAAAATGCAGGTAGCTTCAGTGGAAAGCTTCTGATTTAGAAAAAGTCACTTAAAAATGCTGAGAATTCCCTGGGATTGCGTTAGAACGGCACAAAAATGGAAATGAGAAGACCTTTCATTAAGCCAGAGTTTGTGGTGCTGTACCCGTGCGTTTGATGTGTAAAGCTACAACTGTTGGAGGCTGTTTGATGCTGGGGGTGGGTTTAAGATGAGGCATAAACACGGTGTTTTCTTCCTTTTCTCCCTTGAGCACGATAGGGTTTTGATTTTCAGCCTTCTGTGTATTTACAGAGGGAATGTCTAGGAGGGAACGGGTTAAACACTTAGAAGGAAAGTAATAGTTTTAGGTGTGATAATACTTCAGATTGATGGATATCTTGATGGGTCTGCTCATGTTAGCGCTGAGCTTTTGTTTGTCTATCCAGGCTGGATGTTGTGTTCCTGATAATGAACAGTAGCTCATGCTGATGCTTAATCTCTCTCCCAGGTTGCTTAGTAAAAGCCCTCATGACCTGCTGAGTGTCGGCGTTACACACACCTCGCTTTTGCATCAGCGTTTTCCTGTACGCCCAGTGGTTAGGGAATGTTGGTAACTGGGAGTTGGGTAATTCCTGCTGTAATTGAGGTTGTGAATAGAAAATGCCAGAGCCTGTAAGGAGCTGGTGTCAGGGGGGGGTCAGCAGAAAGGGAGAGGAGGGGAGTGCGCAGGGAGTGTTGGTGCCTGGAGTCTGGGGCAAGGAGAGTGAGCCAGGCAGTACTTGGACTTTTTTTGTATTGTATTGAGTTGGACTTCTGGTTTGCAAACCAGAACTGGAGCAAAGTGTGAGTCAGAAACTGAGAGGGTTAGGAAATGGAAGTGACTTAGCTAATACCAGGCAAAATGTGTTGAACGTGAGGAAGCAGAGGGATGGGTGTGGAAAAAAGGTGTGTTGGAAGTTTCAGTGTTGAACCTGCATTTGAGGGAGAAACACTGGGGGATTTTGTGCATGTGAAGTGAAGGAAATTTAACTTAGTTCTTATGTTCTGAAAAATGAGGGAAGGAAGAGGCTGCAGAGAGCAAGAAGACAGATCAATTAGTTTGACTTGAGCACAACAGAAGACATGATTTATTTGGTTTAATAGGGAAATTGCTCAGATTTGATCAACTACTGTGTTAATTTTTGTGTCAGCTTTTCCCTGATGTGTTGTTCCTCCAAACTAATTCTAGGGTACAGTTAAAGCACACACCAGTGATGCTGAAATTGTTTTCATCTTGAAAGATACACACAAAATCTAGTGTTAAAGAGCATCCACATGTTGATTTTTGAATCTGTCTTCATTGGTAAATAATTAATTTCTATCAGTATGTGTTACCATGGGAAAAGTTGTTTCAAATCTTGTTTAATTTTCTGCTAAACTGGCATTTACTAGGGAGATCTTGGAGGAGAATTTTTTTTAAGCATCTAACATTTAAAATTAAAATCCATTTCAGGGCTGCAACTATTAGCTTTAAAGGATAATTTCAGTTCATGTTTAACTAATGCTTTTTCTCTTCCCCAGTAATTTTTGTTTTCTTTTTACTCTGAGGTAGATTTTACCAGTGATCACTGGAACAATAATCTGAGTGAGAGTAGAAGAGGCAGTTTTGTTAAATGATTAATTATATTGTGTGTGTATTCCATCTGTGTGAATTGTGAGCTACCGCAAACTTCATTGTAGAGAAGTTTGTTTATGGTCCTGAACTTTGAGAGAGAGAGAGAGAGAGAGAGAGAGGCAATAATACATGCAGGAAACCTGTTTTTCTCACACTGGGTGTTAACTTTGTGATCCCACACAGCAAACAACTTATCTAGCTCATCATCTGTAATGGCTCTAAAGTTTGGAACTTACAAAATGTGCTGAATTAAATTATTTTAAAGAAGCTAGTGTATTTATCTGAATTATCTGTAGTTAAATTAATGAACTTCATGAGCATTATTGTACTTGAAAAGCTGATGGCAACTTGCTGAAAAAGTTCCTGAAACTTTGGTTTCTGAAATTAAATGCATTCTTACTTGGATTTTAGTGTAAAGCTTTCCCATTTGGAAATGCTTTCGGATGTTATCAAGTAGCAGCTGGTTTCTATTTATGTGTGAGTGTGTACATAGGAATGGGTAAACTGCAGTTTATTATTGAAAACTATTGTGGATGCTAAATTTTACAAAAAGCTGCAGTTTAAGTAATTGTCTCAGGAGTCTCATAATTAAAGTTGTTGCAGATTTGTAGTTGCAGTTTAATTCAGATCTTCCTGACAGAGCTGAGCTTTTAAGGTTTCTGGGCTTTGGTGCTAATGGAACGTGCTGCTTTTAAGAGTTTGTGTGCAGAAAGACTTGGGGAATGCAGTGATGTGTTTGAAAGGTAGAAATACTGTTTTAGTATTTTGATCTATTTGACATGTATAATTTTTCTATCACTGTAAATTGTATAGACAGCTTCTTTGTGTAGGTTAGTTGGATTGGTTTTTATGATTTATGAAAGCCACTTTAAAAAGAATAGTTTCACATTTTTTTTTATTGTACAAAAGCAGAACTCAACAAACAGCAGTTGATGAAGACACATTGGTGGTTGTTAGCCAGCCTGTCTTGTGTGTGGTTTTTTTTGGGCTGCTTTTTTTTCCCTCTTAGCCAAGTCATGACAGGTACAATCTGGACTGATTTCTGCAGTACTATATTTGTCTTTTTTTGTGTCCAGAACTGTCTGATAGAAACTTTGAGGACCGGCATACGATCAGCAGCAGACAGTGTTCATTCATATGTTTCTGTGCTCTGCAAACAGAGCTGCACTGAGTCCTCAAAGATAGACTCTGATTCCTTTAGACAGGACTTGTTGGTTTTGCTCAGTAAGTTTGATAACAGTTTGACTTATTAATTAATTAAGGAGATGCATTCTGGCAAACCAGAGTGTGTTGTGAAGATTTAACTCGCCCTTATCACTGAAAGTTTTGCTTTCTAACTTTGCAAATGCAAAACATGAGCCATTCCCTTAGGATATCTTGCAAGACACCAATTAACTTCTTCAGTGTTGATATCCTCAGGAAGCTGCTGTTGTGGCACAAGATTGTTTAAAATGTGCTGAAATGCAAAATTGTTGTTTCGTTATTTACAGATTGATTTGCATATGGCTCCTAAGCTTTAGTGTAACAGAATTTCATTTATTTATTTATTTTGTAATATTCAGACCTGTAAATTTCTGGTTAGTCAGTGTCTTTCTTGGTAAACTTGATGGTATGAGCAGAAACAAACATCTGTGTATTTCAGTCTCTTCTCAGATAATTTTTTCAATGAGATAGGTCAAAGAGGACAATCTGAGGAGAAAGGATCTCACACTTCATTAAAGTACTAAGATTATTCCTTTAGAGGACCAAATCCACTAGTAAATAATGGGGTAGATAATCAAACGTACACTTTCGCAGCAACACAAAGTCATTTCAATAATGATTTAGAGCAGTAATTCCCATTGTCAATGAAGTGCTGACCACGTTGAGTTTTAAGACTTTGTTTCCTTGCTCACTTCAAAAAAGTGTACATGATACAAAGAAATTGTTTAAAGCAGGAAATAATTGTACTGCAGGTGTGTGTGCTTTGCCATCACAGTCTATAAATTCAGTGTGTGTCCTGCTTTGGTGAACACTTGGTTTGTGAAGGTGTGTGTTTGGGGCAGCTCCCTGGCTGAATGAGTTTGTTTGCCTGTGTTGCCAGTGTTGCTGCAATAGCTCTGAGACAGGTCAGGGACTGTTATCTTCAACCCCTTATTGGTGCCATTACATGCTGTAAAGATAGCTCTGTTTACTTGGAAGTGTGAGCATCAACTGATCAAAACACTTTCTCCTAACAGGTGGGCTTTTTTTGGAGTTCCTTGCCGAACATCCCTTCTGCATGTGCTGGGAGCATTGTCAGAAAGTGACAGCATCAGGCAGATGCAAGAAATAATAAGAGTTTTTAATGACAGAGTCAAACTTTACATGAGTGGTTTTCCCCTGCTGTTGAATTGGTGATGGGTCATTTTTATTGGCTGTTTCCAGCAGCTTTGTAGTTTTTTTTTTTTTTTTTAATATTAACAATTTGCAAATTACTACACTGCTCATTTAAGTGAGCTTTTGCAATACTATTCAAATAGCAGAAGGTTTGATTTGGGGCAGGAAAGAAGAATTTTTTGAAGTTCAGAATGCATAAAATGAATACATGCTAAAGTAGTCAGAGATCCCTTGTATTTTATCAGAGAGCAGTCTGCTTGAATGAAAGGTACTGTACCTGCTGTTAAGTTTATAAACTTGGTTTATACGGATTACTTTTTAAATTATTCATGATGCTACGTTACAAGTATATCTGACAGGTTTAAAATAAATGGCTTGATGGTAAGAGGGAGCATGCATAAATTAGAGCTGGGATAATGTGCTCTTTGAAGTATCTCTCCTATTTGTTACTACTGGAATACAGTAGGTAGCTGCAGCTGAGTGTGTGATTCTCGAGAGTACATCATCATCTTCAAACTGTGGTGTAGTGGCATTTCTTATGTAAGACAGATGAGATAGGGAGCACCAAGGTGCTCTCTTTGTTTTTAGTTATAGACACATTTCTGCTGAAACAGGGAGAGCATTTGTGGGATGAAAAGTTGTAAGCACAGCAGTTGAAAGGTCTGCTGGTTGCTGTGTGTTGCTGAGGTTAGGGTGGCATCGCTTTGCTTTATTTACTCTTCTCTGTTGGCATTGCTGTGGGTTTGTAAGAGGTGTTCTAGCAAGGTGCTTGTGCTCAGTGTCTGATTTGTAGATGGGTCGTGGTACTCAGCTTGAGAAGTCTTTCTGGAATGTGTGCACAGGAAAGGTTTGCATGAGCTGAGCCATTGTGTTTAGAGAGAATTACTGGTGGGAAAAGAGAATTCCAGATCTCTTGGATGCAGAAATGGCTTCCTCAAACATAAATTGTCTCAGTGCTGATTTTTCTGATTCTGTAGACAGGCAGCTCATTATATTTGAGAAGCAAGCTCCCGAAGGAATTTATGGGATAGGGGAAAAAGCCCCCATAATGATGTGTGATAGAGTAGCCATAAAAATTATCAAAGGCTTTTCAGAAAGTGGAAGGTCTTCTTGTAGACAGGAATAGTTCAAATCTTAAGCCTTAGTCAAAGGGATACAGCATTTTGGAGAAAGGTCTGGTGACAGCTGCCCCTGGAAACTGTCTATAACCAACTTTCTACAAGAGAATTGGCAGTGCTTGCAGGGAAGGGCTTTATCCCTGGATCTCGCTGGGCTGGTTTCCTTATTATTTCCATTGGCTTCAGTTTAGAGTCGTCTCCACATTTTGACCTTCTGCAAGTAGTACTTTTTACTTCCCTGCTGCTCTTCTCACATCCCCTTGGGTCTGTCTGTGTGAGAGTAGCCTTGAAAGGTCTGAAGAGTGCACTCTGTTCATGTTGGGCAGGCAGTGAGGAGCCAGCCCTGCACGGTAGGAGCAGACACGTGTTTGCTCAGCTCAGCTGACCTCAGAGTAACACTTGGCTGAAGTGTGAAGATTTGAAATGGCAGTGGAAATTCCTTGTTTGCCCTGTCCCCATGCTCTGCCAGGGCAGAAAATAGTTTTATTGTGTTCTTTTTTTTCCTATTTTCTGAGATTTTTGATGTGTAGTTAAGTTGTTGTCTTCCTTAGTGAAATTCCACATGTCCACTGGGGATTTGGTTTGTTCTCCAAAATGCTGCTGGGCTTACATAGCATGTATTGGGTTTTTTTTAAGCTTTCAGGTGGTTCTAACTTTTTTCACCTGAGAACAAACTTTAGAGAGACTCAGCAGGGTGATGACACAAACTTTAAGAGTTCAGTTCCACTGGATAGAAGGGGGAGCCCACTGGAACTGTGATAGAGCCTGACTTCCACTACTGGATTTGCTGTTGCTTCTCTCTGGTTGTTCTGAACCCCAGCAGGAGGAAGCAGCTTGTGATGCTGTACTGGTTGCAGTTAACATCATCCCTCATTTCATTGTGGCTGAAGCTTTTATCTTGTTGCTTGTTTGTGAGATGGATGTTAATTTATGGGTCCCTTGCAAACACTGTGTCTCCTGTGATGTATGGAATGAGTGAATATCCACCTGTGTTCAGATACATGTAAGTTACTGCTACTCTGTGCACTTTGCTTCTCTTCCTCAGACCTGAGAAGTTGAAGACTAGCAGGATGATCACTTGTATGTGGAGAAGGATGCAAAGAGTCAAAGTGTCTGTTGTTAGTCGTGTTGATTGTGCACCTTGGATGTGGAGATTTTGGGTTATTAAATGATACTGGTGTTCCTGCAGCTACGCCCTTGGTGGAGCTGAAGTCTCTGCAGTGGTCCCTGTAGAAAAGAGTGGCAATGGGGTGTAAGAAAAGCAAGTTTGTTGTTTCAAACTTGAGACTTGGCTTGGTAAGAGACTGACTTGAGCCTGCCAGGGTCCTGCCTGGGAGTGACTGAAGGTTTGTTTGTTTCTTTTTTTTGTGTGACTCCTAATCAAATGCTTATATTTTTGTCACATTGGTGTAGGCTGACTACGTGGACAAATATTTTCATTGATACTGTGTCTCAACAAGAGGCATGATATACATATTGAATATTCAAATTCTGGTGTGAAAGTCTCTTCTAAGATTCAAGCTTAGATATTCTTAGGTGGGTTGTGGTTCTGAAATGGCCAGTGAAGGAGCAAAGGCCCTTCCAAGTCAGTGCAGTTGTTGTCCTGCAGAAATCAGGCACAGAGAAGTGCAGTGGAGTGTGTGTGGTGGAGGTTCTGGGCTGCAGCAGGGCACACATGAAACACACATCTGTTTGTACACGGGCTGTGCAGCTCTTTGGGTAGTTCATTGTTTAAATAAACATGTTGCATTAGCTGTGAGGCTTCAGTGCCAAATGCCCACTGATGAGATGTATGAGGGTTTTGTTGTTCCCAAGCCACACTGAGGAGCACAACAGCTTTATAATTCTACATGTTTGAGGAAGATTACAAAAAGAATTTGGGGTGGATTGCAATCAGCACTTCAAAAGCAGCAGCTTTAGAGTAACTCTGCTACAACACAGCGCAGCCCATGGAAAAACACTGTCATCTTAACAGATGCAGTGTTATTTTGGAGATTCCACTGTATAAATACATGGACTGTGGTTAAATTGTGATGGCAACAGATGCAATCTCAGTTCTCGATTCTTTCATCTCTTTAATATTTAAAAATACCCCACAAAGTAAAAAAAAACAACCAACATCAAGGCTGAAAATACTCCTTCTGTAAATTGCTGGGGCTATACCTTTTGAGCCCAGTATCATTTTGGGTACATCACTGCAGATGAGACTTGGGGAGAGTAAACGCTCATCTCTTTGAGGGAGCTGCAAATGCTGCTACTCACGACTTATTGTACCATTTGCATATGAATGGAATTATTCAGCTCTACTTAGGAAATGTCAGTGAGATTGAAGTCAGAGTTGGTTAACCTGGCAAAAAGATATTTCCAGTATTTTTCATGAAAGAAAGTGATAGTATGTAGACAAGAATTACACATTCCACTGGCTAAGCCAACACTGTCTGAGGATTTTCTTGGTGTCTTTGTAGTTGATATCAGTGACTTTATTTTTAAATTTGTCTGTAATACATTGCAGTGAGGAAGGGAAGAGAGTTGGAATGTGGGAATTAGATGCTGTATTGTAATGCTGAGTTGTGTTCACATTTGTTTTTCTTTCCAGATTTGATTTTGCTTAAATACTGATTTGAAAAGTATAAATCCAGAGCAAGGGTCTTCCTTTTAATGGAGAGCAAATAGAGCATAGCAAGATGTTGTTACCAGTGCATTCACCTTTATCCATCCGCTAGCTGGATAGAAAAGCCTCAAGTAAAATACTGTAATTTTAAATACTGGGTTTTAAAAGGAACCAGATAATTTGTGTGAGCATTGGTAGTCATGCATGCTAAAATAGGGAGTGATCACATCTCGTGCTTCAGGAGCTGCCAGTATTGAAGGGTTGGGAAGAAATTGTATTCCTCCTCCGGGTGTCTGTATTTCCCTCCCCATTTGTAAAATACAGAAAGTGCAGTCCTTGGGGGGTGGTTAAAGGCTTAGTTTTTGCAGCAGGGACGTGACTTGGGATGCTCGTGTGGCTCTGTCATCCAGGTGACAGCACTTTCACTGGGAAGCTGCTCCTTGCCAAGCATTTGATGACTGTACTCCGAACAGAAGTGTGAGGATGGGGGTGTTGGCATCAGCTGACTGATAAGGAGATAGTAGATTACACTAAAAATACACCCAGATCTTCACAGGCAACTGTGAGCATTACCTGCTGTCATGTGCAGTGAGAATGAAACAAAAGTTGAGGCGGGTTGAGCGTAGCTTGGCCTCACTGCGAGGATGTGCTGGGATGCTCTCTGTTCATTCCATGGGATTTCTCTTCCTTCTTCAGGAGCTCACAGAAGTGTTCCTTGCTTGTTGCACGTGTGGCCACAGCCCTTGTCCACTGCAGCATCAAAACCCTGCTGTGAGCTCAGCATGATGTCCCTGCTCCCAGTGTCTCGAGCCTTGGGTTTGTGCTTAATGCCATTGCAGCTTCTCCCAGAGCTGCTGACATGGGGAGAGCTGAATCCTGGTTAATGGGGAGAAGGGGAGAGTGGAGGGGCTGAGGATGTAATTGTCATGTCATAGGTACTGATTTTTGCAGAGGGAGAGAGGGATGCTCTGTTTAGGATGTCTGCACACTGGTTTTGTGCATTCCCCTCTGTTCTCATGAAAGCACACTGTGAGAGACCAAGGGGATGGGATCGTGTGGCATTGCAACCTTCTGGTGAAAACGTTAAGAATTTTGGTCCAATTTGTTCTTCAAAGTTTATTTCTTCCTCAGTATGAAGGCCTCAGAGCACTAGTAGTATATATTTTCTGTTTTTTCAGATGAAGTAAATGGTTTTCATAGTGGCTTATAAGAGCGAGCAGGAAGAGCTTGCTCTGAATACCCAGTTTTAATCTCATTTTGCTTATTTTTAGTTGGATTTTTTTAATGACTGACAGCTGTTAGAACTCTGATTCACAAACAACCATTTTTGAAAGTACAGACCTTTTTGCTAGTGAATAGCAATGTGTTTCTACAAATTCATGTAAATAATTAGATGCCTTGGATGCATTGGCTCAGATCCTTAATTTTCACATTTTTAAGTGACAAAATGGCAAATGATGTATTTTCTGGTAGATTACTTCTCATTTGTGTTATTTTTTTATTTGGATGGAAAATGGAATTTTAATTGAAATGCAGAAGATCTGGGTTTTGAGACTTAATTAAAACTCCAAGTGTGAAGGAGAGGCGTGATTTAAAAAAAATAAGCAGAAAAAATAGTTTGTCATTGTTTCTCAAAAGTTCAGAGTTCATAGATCTTGCCCACTGACTGTTTCACAGGTTTCTATGCAGGAGTCCTTTTTAATTTGGGATTAAGAGCTCGTTGAACTGCAGCATTAGAGTAAACTGAAATGAGGCACTGCAGAAGTAGCTGTTGAAGGTAAAAGCTCTCCGAGCATTTCATTAAAGGGTGGCTCCAAGAGAGTGCTGAACAGCAAATTCACCAGTCCCAACTTTTTTTTTGGTGTAAATTATATGCTTACTATTTTTATTTTATTTAAATTACAGTAGGCATTTGCCCTAATATATGCTGTTACAATTTCATGTTAGATTTGTAATTAAGTTTATTTTTAGAAGAATGCATTTAAGTGGTTTATATAAAATGATTTTCTATTTTTGTAAATGAAATAATTGGTTTTTATTGACTTTCGATTTTATGCAAATGTGGGGTTTTTTTTCTTTTTTTTTTTTTTTGACTTGAAGGTTGTGTAAGCAGAAGGAAATTAATGATTTGAGAGTATTTTCATAATACAGAGAAAACTTGTCAGTAGCTGGGGACATTGATAGGCAGAGTTAACTCTTATTTAGACATGTTCAGATTGAGCGATGGGTGGATGTTAGAGGGTGTGGTACAGTTGGTTTATATAATAAATTTTCCTATTGATGATTTTTACTGCTTGAGTTGAGAAAGACAAATTGTGAGTGAGTTTGGGATCTGACGCAAAGCGGGCAGAATGTCGCAATCCCAAAAATGTCGCAATCTGATGGACAAGTGAGTGTTAATTGTGAGTGAGCCAGATTTGCTATTTTTAATTTGGCCTCGCTATCATGTCTCTTCACAGATGAATTTGAGGGCTACAGGGAGTTGAATGATGAGTCACTATTGAGTTAGTAAAATCACAATTGATCTCCATTTCCTGTTGATTCCAAAATTACTGAAGTGTGAAAGCTGAGAGTGACTGATCACTTCTTGGAGGGGAGTTTGAGGGTGGAATGTGGAAGTGACTCTCTCTGAAGTAACTCAACGCTGCCCTGGGTGTCAGGACAGGGATGTGTGCAGTGACAGCAGGTGTGTGTGTGTGTGTATGATGGTCTGGCCGGCTGAGTTACCTCCAAGGAATGATAATCCAAACACTAAGACATGCTCACCCTGCAGCAAGGTGAGGGTAGGAGGTGTCTTCAGTGTCTAAGGACAGAAGCTGAAATTAAAGTTTTCATTAGTCTCCTCATCCTGGAGTTCTTTCTAACTGACCTGTATTCCCGTTGCTTGGCTCAGACCATTCTCCCCTGAAATCCCCATGCTCTCACTGCTGTTTGCTGTGGCAGAGGGGAGGATGCAAGGGCAGCAGTGGGGTGGCACACAGAACATTTTGTGTGTCTGTTGTTATTGTTTGCAATTACCTTTTGATGAATGGCAAATTGTCTGTCATTCTGCAGCTTTGTTCTTTTCTTGTGATGGAAATGCTCTTTTGACAGATACTAATTGAAAGCACTGTGGTAACATGCAGGTAAGATTAAAAATTTCTTGTTTTTCCTTCCTAGAACTTAGTGTTAGCAAAGCTTTTTTTTTTTTTTTTTTTTTTTTGGTTAGGAACTATTAAGTCATATTACTAGACTCTGCCCACGGTGCATATGTGAGAGTAAATTCTGCTGTAAATTCTGCTGAAAGAGAGGATGTACACTGTTCTGAGTTACACTGGAAGCAAGCTATAAAGATGCCTTGAAGTATCACTTCAGGAAGATAGAACTTAGTTTAGTTCCCTGGAGGACTAAGAGCAGGTGGGAGGATGCTCCTCTGCTGCATCTCTCACAAAACTCTGATTTTAAAGGATTTTTCTGAAGAAGTATTCTCAAAGGGGAGGTAACAACCTGTGTTCTGCCTCACGACTTTTCAGATGATCTTTGGACCATTGAAACTTGTCCTGGCTGTACATTCTGATATACTGTGTTAAAACAGAAATAAAGAACCAAGAAAAGAAGAGATTCACTTCCTCCTTGGAAAGCATATACAAGTTTTCCCCAATGTTGCCATCATTAGGATTGTAGAAAACTGGGAATAGGGGAAAAAGAGATGGCTGATCCTGCTGAGAACAGCTCAGTTTTCAAATTTGTAAACAAAACAAGAAAAAAAAAAAAATCCTGCCGGCTTCCTGACAGGCAGGGTGTGTGGTTTTCAGTCAGAGGAACTGATTCAGTTGGTCTGGCTTTTGCAAGGGAGCAACTAGAGGAATAAATTGCTCTGAGAGGGTGTAAAGAACTTTCCTTTCCTCTAGAAAAAGTTGAGCAAACATGAAGCCCTGAGTTGCATGGTTGAAATTTGGTGAGGCGTGGAAAGGACACTGATTTTCAGCAAAGTATGATGTTTGTTCAGGGTGTTGTGAATTCAGGAGTAAGAGTTGCCACACTTTAAAGACATGTCTCAGTCGTGCTGAGGTTTAAAGGAGCAAAAAGCTTTACCAGGAGCGATCCTGGCAGTTCTCAATGCTGTCGCTTGCAGAGAAGCTTCAAATACTTGCACCCATACCTTGATACATTATATCTTGTCTTGTAGGATCTGTTGATGTGCCCCACTACAAGAGCACTTTGTTAAGGCCAATTAAATGTATAATATTTTTATAATAGTCGTGTTTTGGAAAAATCAATATGACCAGTTTCCCTTTGAAATGACAAGAAGCCTGTTGTGCTGACAGAGTAGAACGCATTAGGAAGTGGTACTTTGTATCCTCTCAAGAGTAATGTGCTCTTGTTTTCTCTTAATCAGCAGGATGTTCTCCTGTATGTCAGATGTCTTAGTTGTTTTTGTGATCTCTATCAGAGAAGAGTGAGGGGGGAAAGTGTCAGAGGAACAGAACAGGTTTAAAAGCTTTATGGCAGAGAAAGCCTGCAGTCCTGCATTTCTGTTTAAGCAAAAGTGGTAATCACCACCTTAGGGTTGGACACTTCATGTTTATGTTTGTGCTTCAAACAATAAATAAAAGAACAACTTGCCCTTCAGAAGAACATAATGTGTAGCCTGTTGAAATACTCTGGAGCATAAGGGATATAATTAACCCTTTTCCCTTTAGCATGGTTGTGTTTCAGAAGCAGGATGTCTAACACATTATTTGCCAGTTCACTGAAGTAAGGATTTTTGAAGCTGATTGTCTGAAAATCAGACCTCGTCTACTTCCCTACATTGCCTTCCCCTCCTTCCCTATTTTCTGAGCTGCAGTTTCCATATTTGTAATAGGTCTAGTTGTGGTTGCCCTATTTTTTTTTTTTTTTTAACTTAAAAGTAGCCATTGAGAAAGAAAGTTAATTTCCCATCACTCTTGCTCAAGGCTATAGATAATAGATCTTGGAAGTTCAGGCATCTGTCCAAGCTTTTCAGAGGAATTTTTAAGAGATGCTTTTGATGCAGTGAAGGAAGGGCAAAGACTTGAAAGAACTGACAGCACAACTAGGATTTGGCTCAGTGCATAAGTGAAACCTCTTCCTGTGATCCTTGAATATTTTGCTTTACTGATCAGGTCTTGGGTAGCACAAATCAATTCTGAGCTGTTCTCTCAGATAGTTCGAGTCTGAACTGTTCCCTCAGATAGTTTTGGTATGATTCAGTGAAAATGGGCTGAAAGGAGACAGAACCTGAAATGCTTCCAACTCGTTTTTTCCCATCTTGACTCTCCTTGAAATATGTGAATTAGTGTGAGAAAGTATCTGTAGCTCCCACCGGGTCAAATGGAGGTTGAGATAAAAATACTCGTCTGTGAGTGTGTATTGTAATATTGATCGTCGTGTGGTAAATAATTCCTTGGCAGCAGGATTGCCAAGTCTGATGTTTTACACTTCATTTGGAAGTTCTGGTGCAGCCTTCTGGCTCTGTGCTCGGACCTGCTTTTTGTTCTTTGATGGGTATCTGCTTCATTACTTCCTTTTGACCAGTCTTTCTTTCTGATAAACCATCATCCTTTGGATTGGTTTAGCTGCCTGCAGCTCACTGGGTCTGGTAGTCACAGCTACTCTCTTTTTGTTGTGACATTTTAATAAATGAACGGTCTCCATGAAGACCCATTTCTGTGTCTCACCTCTCCCAGTGCACCAATTCACTCCAAAACAAAGATTGCTTCCCAGTACCTTTCTTTGAATTTCTTTGTTTTTATCTGTTCCATTGTACAAGTCTTTATCCAGCACAGTCATTCCTGTCACTTGGGGACCTCCTTCTTTAGGCACTCATGTTTTCCAAAGTGGATTAGGAAGTTTTGTGTTAAATGCAGCGTGGCCCTTTCACAGATCTGGGGGTGGTTCCGAGCTCAGGACTTTGTCTGTGTCCTGAATTTCTGGTTAACTGTGGAGGCAATGAGGAGACCGAGCCCTGGTTTCTCACTCTGGAGCTGAATGAAGCTGGCATGTGGTAAAGCCAAGCACTGTCGGCTCAGATGTGTTTTCTTAACACGGACCCAGCTAGCCCTGCACAAATACCGTGGTTTTCTTTCACAGCAGCCAGCGAGGCCGGCAGGGCTGTCAGATGGTGAGGCGAGGCCGAGGGCTGTCCATCACCTCTGCTCCTGCACCACTTCACCTCCGGGCTGGCAGCTGGAAGGGAGGGTGTTCCTGTCCGAATCCTTCCTACCTGTGCTCTTTCCCCTTCTGTTACTTTCTGTTTTTCTTTCTCTGGCTTGGTTTAAGCTTTGTGTTTGGCTGTGGATGTGGCACAGTTACCCAGCGAACCGAACACCAGCACAGCTTGTGTTGGTTGGCAGGAGCTGTTGGGCTGATGGGACTTCATGTTGTTTGGGCAGGCAAATCATAACTACAGGCAGAAGAATGCCTTTCTTGGGGTGGCTGTAGTGGCACAGTGGAGATCAGATTCTTACTCTACCTCCCAGATTGGCAACTGGTTTTGCTGTTGATGATAGTGGGGGAAGGATGTGAGGTGCTATAATTAGTTGTGGGATTTCAGAGCTTGGAGAAACCTTCCTTGTGTCCTTGTGTCTGAAGGAAACAGTCTCACCAAACTTTTTTGAGTGTAGTCTGGGTCCAGAGAGAGGTTTGCTTTGATGCAATCATGTAGCCTAATTCTAAAGTCTTGTGAGCAGCTTCTGCCCATGTGTCAGTTTTCATCTCATCAGGGGATGTTCAGGATTATTCTTTTGGATGTTCTGTTTGAAAGATAGCAGCTATTAAGATCAGCTAATATTTTTCTTGTCTATCTTGCAGAATGCAAAGTGTATTGTTTATCATGATAAAAGGGTTTCTGAATGCAATGAAACTAAAGAATATGGCACTTAGGTTTATATATTTAGGAGTGTATTACAGGCTCCATGTGGTTTCTCCTGCTTCCCTTTGTCTAGTTCCTCCTTTTATTTCTTGCAGTGGATAAAGTTCACTGTTTAATTTTTAATCTGTGTTCTCTAAGGAAAGATTTCTTATCATAGGTTAATTATAAATTTATTTTCTATAATAATTTAAATATTAAGTAGTACATTAACAAATGTTAATACTTTGCTGAAGAAACACACCTGCTCACAGGCTGAGGTTCCAGGTGTTCTAGTGCTAAACCACCTTTAGACAGCAGTTGCCCATTCCACAGTTCCTCCAGGGAGGATATTTTTATTTTAATTCCATCAACCAGGTCATTACAGTTAAGTTCTATTGCGTTCTAACTTTTAAATTTTAACTTTTTTCTAGTTAAAAAAAGTTGAGTCTAAAAACTGCTAGTGTGTCATGTCCCCCTGCCTAAGATGAACATTGATTTTTGAGAGGATGAGATCTTTTAAGATAGTGATCTTTCAAAAATTTGTGCACTTCAAGAATCAGTTCAGGTTAAACCTAGTAAACCATGTTTAGATCCACTTTTTCCTGGTGAAAATTAGCAGCAAGCTAATTTTATAGATGACTTTGAAGTCGTGTGACTGACTTAAAATCTCGTTCTGTGTACATCCCTCTGTATATACCCACTATAAAAACAAAACTTTCACTCGGTTGCTTTTCTCTCCTTGATGATATCCATATTTTTTGACTCAAATTTCATCTAATTTCTTGAGTTACCTTCTTCATGACCAGAACAAACAGTGAAATAGTACCAGGGAGCTGCCTACAGTCAGGTTTAAGGGTTTGTTCTTCATCTCTGCCTTTGGGTAGGAGAGGGGTGTGTATACAAGGTAAAGGGTGAAAACAGTGATGGAGACTGAGCTCTCCATCTTGGTCTTGCCTTGATTCACCTTCTGGAATAAATCTGTGCTGCTGCAGGTCCCAGTGAGGGGAGGTTGGGAGTGTTTAGAGCAGTGTCCAGGTTTGATACTGCTGCTTGGTTTGTCCTGGTTTGGTCTCCTGTAACTTCTGCATCCTCTTCCCCCCAGAGTGTTGTAACACCCTTCTTGCAACACTCTTCCCCCAGTTTTAGTTGAGAGTTGGGTGGAGCAGGTAATCCCTGATGAGGAGCTGCTGAATGAAAGGTGCCATGGATTTATTTGTGTCACCCTGTTGGACCCACTGCTGTCTCATGGGGGAGTTTTTTAGAAATGCATCGGGGTAACCTGTTGCACCCCAGGTTCTCCAGAAGCACCTTCCAGAGGGTGAGCAGTAATTCTCCTGCGTGCTCTGCCATTCCAGTGCTCCTCAGATCAGAGTGGATATGGTGACAGGAATTGCAGTTGCCAAGCAATAGAACTCAGCAGAGCCTGGTTGCTTAAATACCCGAACTGTTCTGCTCACCAGAATTGCAGCATCGTGCATCACCCACGGCGCTTCTCAGCAGCGTCTAAAAACTGTGTATGGGGTTGGAAATCCAATGTCTTGGGCAAATGCAAATGTGAAATAGGCAGTATGGGCTGAAATGCCACCTTGAATGTAAGTGTGGAAGGTGGCTGGAAGTAAACCACTGTTGGCTCTTGTCTTCTTAGCAAGTTATATTTATTTAGCTTTTTTAAAAAAAAATTTTAGTGTTTTACAGTAAGGTTCAATCAGGTGCTAATGAGAACATCTGCATAGATACGTTGAAAATCCTGTACTCAAGCTTTCCTTGTATTTTCAGAGAAATGAAACTCCTGGAGTTCCAGTGGTTGACTGTGCCTAAAGGGCTTTGGTTTCCCATAGTTAACCCTGTTTGTCTGGTAGCTTCTCCTCTGTGTGCATTAAGGATGTTTTGTTTGAGGAGATGCTCACCTGGAGTGGTATCACAGAGGTGTTTGGTTCTCTTTTTCCGTGGTTATTGTGCTGTGATGCCTCTGAGTCAGTAAATAACGTGTGAATGCAGCCCTTGTGGTACAAAGGACACTTCCCTTGTTTGGGATGTGTTTGTGATACTAAAAGCGAGTCAGAAGCATCCAATTCACCAGAAGAGTGAGCTCACTTGAGAACTCCTGGTGTAGCTGCTTTGGTTTACATTTGCCTTAAATTGTGTTGTGGTGCAAGTGTTTTTGGTTGATAAACCTGAACTACGTTACCTTGTCCCTGGCGCCAGCCCACATGTTTTACCTTGTATTTGGAGAGGAAGGTTCTTTTTTCAATCTAGTTAGCTCATGGCTGGAAAGCCCCACAGCACCTGCATATATGTAATTTAATACCTTTAAAGCCCTTTTTGGGGATTTCAAGTTGGTCATATTTTAACTGCTTTGAGAAAGCAGGTTACAGCATGACCTATGTGATTTTTAAGCTGTGGAGCTGCCATGTGAAGGGAGGGGTGGGAGAGCTCCATGTTCTGTTAAATGAAGTTTGATAGCATTAACTTTTTCTTCGGTTAGATAATTTTTTTTTTTTTTAGCACCATGTTCAGTTTCTCTTTTGGTGGAAATACGGGATTAATGGAAGTCTTAGTTCAGTTTGTTAAAACAGAAACATTGCTGTGGAAGGCCGGAGAATGTGGGATTTCTGTGTTTGATTGCTTAAGAGCTGGTTAGCACAGCATAGTAGGGCCCTGTGTTGCGTATTGTTAAGAGTAATTGCATCAGACTTGTAATTTTTCTGTGGATCTATGACTCACTATTAAATCCTTTGCTGACCATTATGGATGCAATTGTATGTTATGATACTGTTTTGTCAGTTGGCTTCTAATGAAGCCTGAATGATCTGGCCTGATTAGCCAGCCATTTTTGGAAAATAATAATACTAAAAAAATTCCCCAGAAGCTTTTAAAGAGCGGTAGCTTTCCTAGATTACTGCAGGGTGGCAACCCAGCAGGCGCCTAAGAACATGGTAAAGTCTTCCTAAATGTGAGTTGCTGAGCCCAGCCACATGATGAATTTTCATTCTGGAAGGATTTGGCTGCTTATCCCAGCTACCTAAGTGTATATCCCATAGGTTTCTGCCAGCCAGTTGCTGAGTCACTTGGATGTGCAGACAGCTGTTTTAAAAACAAATAAATAAAATCATGCGCGCAACTGGTTTTTTTTTTTTAAAGGTGGAAAGAACAGTCCCCAGGAGAGACAATTTTTGCAAAGCTCTATTGTCATCACAGATTGTGAAACATAAATTCAGTGTTATAAACAGCTTGTAATTTCAGTTTTCCATTTTTACTTTCGCAGGAATTAGACTGAAGCTGCTGGTGTTGGGTTTAAACATTATTAGCACCATTAAAAAAAGTTTTACTCTCATAGTTATTGATCATAACGTGCCACCTACTCACTTGTATGTGACATATTTTGTGTAGAATGGCACGTGCTCGTTTTGCGGTGCTGTCAGGGAAGTTAGAGCACAGGATAAGAAAAAGTGCAGGGGTTTGAAGTGCATCTCCTGTGAGAAGAGGGCTCATCTTCAGTGATTTAGGCATTACCTGCTTTCTTCTGCAGGGTTGGGGTTTTTTTTGTGTTTTTGTTGTTGTGTGACAATTTTCTCACAAACTCGACCTGCAGTATTGCAGGGAGTTATCCTGGAATTGCATTCAGCTGGTGCTTCTAACAGCTTTCCCTTGCCTATAAATGCCCAGGAGCAGCTTGCCAGAGGTTAGAGTGCTCAGGTCGGCTCAACAGTGAGGTTCGAACAATGGCTTTCAGTATTTGACACCTATGGGTGTTAATGGGTCAGGAATTTGCTGGTGAGGCTCATCTTTGAGTTAGCTCCTCTTTGGCAGTCTTGCAGGCTTTGAGCACTGCAGATCAGGGTTAAAAGTTTAGTGCATCTTTTCCTGGTTTTGGTAGCTGGGAGTTCTGGGCTGGCTGTTATCCTCCCTCCGTTCCTGCCCTGTGCACCCAGGAGGATGAGCAGGAATCCATGCCAACCCAGGCACTGATGTGCTATTTCAGCAGCAGGAGGTAATGGATGTGGCTTCACAGGAACCCCTGGGGGATGTGGTGTATCAGAGCAGTCGGTCAGAGAGGATTAATTTGGGGATGACTTGTCATGAGGATGCTTTCACGTGAGCTGGGCTAATTCTAGACCTCCTTGCTCTGGTGAGCTGTGTAGAGAAGGCATCAATCAGTGTTATTAAAGGGATTCAGTTTGTTTTGTTGGCTCCATTTTTGCTAAGCTGCTGTTCCTGTTGATATTCAAAGTAAAATGTTGGCAGAGAGAAAGCAAGCGAGATGAGGGACAAAAACGTGATTTATTCTGAAATTTTATTTGTGTAAACTTATGGGGAAGTTGGAGGAAGTTCATGGCAAGCAACAGTGCCAGAGATATCTTTAGCCACTAACAGCTGAAAATTGCAAGAGCAAAAAGGCAGAGACAGTTTGAGTTTGTGATGTGGGTTGTAGCCCTTTTGTGTGTTATTTTTGTGAATGTTTTGTTCTGGTCAGCGTGGTAACATAGTGGCCCTTGGATTTAGAATATATAGTTAGTAGAGTGGCAGAAGAGAAAATTAAAGTAGGATGTGTGCATTTTTCTAAGGGCGGTGGGAGACAAGGAGAATGTGTGTGGAGAAGGGAAATCTAGTTGCCTTTTAAAGTATTTGCACCAGATTTAATTGGCCTCTTGTGACACCACTTTTTCCTTCCAAATCTGGGTGAAAACAATTCTGTAAAGGGTTGATAGGAGTGATGAGTAGCATGAGGTGAATTAATGATAATATACTGTGTTTCTCAGAAATTACAAGCTACATTGCAATATAATCTTCAGTCCTGTGAGTGTTTTGAAGATCATAGTGGTCTGGCTTTGTCCTCCAAAGTTTAACTTGTAATTAAATGAAAAAAAACAAACAACCCAAACCTTCCTTCCTGGCCTTAGATATGTTATGAAGAATGTTCTCAGGACTTATATTCAAATGGAAACAGTGGGGTTTTGTTTGAGTTTGAGTATTCCCTTTCATGTTTTGAAAGCCAAAGATGGCAGCGTTGTGCTAGTGCTGGAAATACAGAAGTTGAAATTCAATTATGGTCTTGCTTAGCAAAATCTAAAATGATTGACGTTTTCTGGGTTATGAGGTGCCTTTTATCTATCCCCTCCCCACACTGAGAGATGTAGCTTCATAAAATCTTGGTAAATGTAAAGAGGTTTATGTAGCATATTCAGTGAAGAGAAATAGTTCAGTGGGTAGGGAAGCAGCTTGAATCGTGATGTAGATTTAGTTCCCTCCTTGTTACTGGTTCTGACATCCCAAGAGGTAACACAGAAGCTGGCTTCCCTGGGAAGAGATCTAGTGATTGATGTGACACATACAGGATAGGTGAGCTTAGAGAGTACAGAAATTTTGTGGGAGGTTGTGTAAGTACATTAAAGACACTAAAATATATATCTCATTCATAGTGTCACTACGGAGGCAAAACCAAGAGCTCAGTGGGTGGTGGAATCCTGTGTTAATGTAAAGTGTCATAAGCAATCTCTCCAACCACTGATTTCTGTGAACTCCACATTTAATTTCTTCTTTGCAGAGTATGCAATTAAAGAATCCTGAGACTTCAGTAGTAATTTTTTTTTCCTTACGTCTGCAAATGGTGCAACTGTACTGAAACTTTTCATGGGCTTGAAGGGAAATTGTGGTTGCTAAGCTGTTCCTTCTCAGACTTTCTAGCTTTGCCATTGAAACTATGGGAACAAAGAAGGCTTAGGCCCAGGCCATGGGTTGCAGTGGCTCTCTGTTCAGTGATGACTAACACCTAAAAGGTGTTGGTTTTATTTTTGGTTATTTTTTTTTTTTTTTCGGGCTACATGATGGCTTCCTTAAAACATGTATAGTTCTTAGGAGTAAGAATGAAGAGAGATATTAAGGTCAAATTATACTTTCCCCTGTTTATCATCTGGATGGGCATCACATTTTCAGACTATTGCTTATGTTTTCACTCAAGTGTCATTCTGCTTCTCTTCTGAGCCATTATAGTCATGTAGGATAGCTCCTTACAAACCTGATGATTGGCTTTATCCTAACTTCAGTTCTTTTTTCCTGTTGCATTTGGGCTATGGGACTGGTGAAGAGAATATAGCAACAAAGTTCCTTCTTGCCATGGAGAAGCAAAAAGTCCTTTATTTAAGGAAACACTACACTTATATAGAATAGTTCGTGGTAGCAAGGAATAATTCCATTGGTGCAAGAGAGGTGACACCCCTGGTCATGTCTCTCACACACCCTGTAGGTGCATAATCATTGTTATAATTCTTTTCTCTTATGTTTTCATTGAGCAGTGTCAGAAATCCAAGCTACTTCCCTGGTTCCCAGCAGTATCTGACGACATTTCTCTAACATGATTCAATCTCTTGGTGTCTTCTAGGAATTTTTTTTTACAGCCCTAAGGTTTTTTTTTTCCAGTGTGGCAGACAACCCCTCCATTGAGTTGATCCAGTAGATAGTAAACATGTCAATATGCAGCCCATGATACATTATGCTGATCTAAATCCACTCAGTGCAATAAACATGTTTTGTTGTGAGAGAGGGATGGGAACTCTGGAGATGCTTGCCTGAAAAGAGATGCAGCATGCTGGGAATCTGGGATGAGGGCAGCTGGACTGCAGCCACATTCAGTAGCTGTTTTGGACTCTTTTTTTTATAAGGACCTGCCATAGATTAAAACTAAAAAACACATGATGAAAAGGAAGTGGCTCTGTTGGGAATAAATAACAACACTGTTCAGAAGATGTGCTGATCTCCCAGAAAGACCCACAGCACTGAGCTGACATTACTGAGGGGTGATGTGGTCAGGTCTCTTTCATTAGAGCAGTTTGGGAGAGAGAGCAATGTTCTGCACTCAGTAACATCAGCTCTCTGCTGACCAGAGAGCTGCAGTCACTGTCTGAGAAAGCCAACCTCTCCTTGGAGTGGAGTGTGCTCAGAAAAACCATTATTGGCAAAGTTAGCTGTGGTGGTGTGAGCAAGCTACTCTCTAAAAGTAGAACCAGCCACAATTGTGTTCTTGTATTAAGCCTTGTAGTTCTTTCTTTGTGTGGGAATTCATCCAGCACTGATGGTAACACACTGTGCTTGTTACCAACTGTGCAGAATTTCAGTGTAGATGAGAAGTTGAGCAACCTCATGCCCTCCCTTAAAAAAGAACTGTTTGGAACCTTGAGGATCACAGAATTGGCCTCAGAAAGGGTGTTACAATCCCTGGACAGGAAAACGAGATGGAATTAAAACAATTTCTGTACCTTTAGTGCTCTTTTTCAGCAGCCAGTGTAAAGGGATGCTGTTTGTGAAACTGAAACACTCAAGGTATCCTTATTTAGGATTAACTTTGCATCTCTGTGAAGTAAAGGAAACGGTGCTCACAGAAGCAAAGTCAGAAGGGGGAAAACAAAGGGAAATCAGGAGCAAGGTGAGTGTGAGTTGGTGTTGAGGCTGCTGGTGAGATGCTCATGGCAGGCTGTCTATCCCCATTTTCGTTTCAGGGATGTAAAGGACTGCTCAGGCTGAACAAGTCTCTGTTGCTAGGGAAAGCCTGACCTAGCTGGAGTAGACGTGTTGAAAAGGCTTTGGGATTGTGAAAGGGATGTACTGGTTTGACTCAGTGACTCAGAGCTGCTTTGCCTGAGTCCTTTTGGTGTTGAGACAGCCAGATAGGGGTGGTTGCTGCATCTTTAACTTCTGGCTAGTTGAGAAGATGTTGAGACTGTACAGTGCAGTACAACTTTTAATGTCATCCAAAAAAGTGAAGGGTCAAAGGCAAGGCTTAAAATGTCGAGGAATGTGGTTTTTTTTTCAAGAAAAACCATATGTACTTGTGTTTCTGTAGAACTTCCCATTGGAGCAACCTGGAGGAATACAAAACTTGTAACTGCATCGTGACGAAATTGCTTCATGTAGGAAGTGAATCCTCTTTTAACACCAGTGAACGTGTGAGCTGTCAATGCTGCCCACGAGCACCTTGGTATTGATAGTGAATTAGCTGTGATGAATTTATGTCCAGCTGGGATGTGGTGTAGCCAGCAAAAGTTGTAGTGTAGGGTGAATGTTGAGCAGAAAGCATTCTGCTGCTTTGTCTGTGCTAGCGTTAGATTTTGCAGAAAGAAGGGAGGGGTTCCTTCCAAACACTGAAAGGCAACAGCCAAGTTCTTTCAGGAGTCACCAGTGAGCTGAACGAACTGGTGGGTATGGGAAAAGAGTGAAGAGCTGCTGTGTGGAGTAAATGACTGTTTGTAAATAGATGATGGTGAGATAGCAGGTGTTTCTCAAGGTGACAAGGCAGTTGTGCATGTCAAAATGGTTTTAATGATCCAAGTAAGCTTTGGCAAATCATAGTTAAGGTCGAGAGGAATCTGCTGGATCACTGCACTCTGTGACACAGCTTGTTTGGAGCCTGCCCAGCCTGTCCTCAGCAGTGGTGCTGTGTGTGTGTGTTCACAGCCCCAGCTCTGCTCCCAGCCAGGGCACCACTTACACAGAGACTTGCCAGGAGGCTCTGCCAGATCAAGGAGCATTAATTACTCCTGTCGTATGAACCTGTTATGTGCAATCACTTTTCCTGGTAGTTCATTGACCCCATCTCAGTTACATGAGCAGGCTTGGATCTATCCTCTGACTAGGAATGGGCTGCAGGTCATCTGGATGACTGGGATGTGCAGTGGGTGTTTCTGTTGCAGTTTGCCTGTGGGATGCTCCCAGGAAAAGAGGGCTCAAATGGGCTTTTTATTGGATACCAGGTGCAGAACTCAGGACTTGTGGACTAAAGAGCTGTTTCCAGAGAGGCATTTGTGTTTGGGTAAAGAGTATGTTGCTTCTCTTCAGTATTGTACTATACTGAGGAGTTGTCTTTTAAACAAATAAATACATTGTTTTTAAAGAACAAATTTCTGACTCTGAATTAGGTACTTGGTTTAGGCCAAGTCTGATAAATGATAGGCAGTTTAAGGAAAGGCTTGGAAATCTGTAGGCAGCTGAATGAAAACAGCATGAATCTGGCTATTGGTAATTATCCTGGGTGTTTATAATCTACCCAGAACTAGTGGGGCAGGGTAATAAACAGCTGTTGCATTTTTATGTTCTGTTAGTGAGCGAAATAAATACATAATAGTTAATTTCCAATTCTGAATTGAACGTAAAACAAAGGCAAGTTATCCTAGTCATATTAAAAAAGTTCTCTTAACTGGAATATCCAAAAGTGTTAAATGGAGTATAAATGCTCTAAAGAGCATTTTCTGTGCACTTCATTGTGTCTGACAGACCAGTTTATATTGTGAGTCTATATATGCTTTCTCTCAAATGGCATCCAAAGAAAACAGAGCACAGCCAGATGGAAATTGGAGTTGACTTTGAGCTCTGATTAATTTGTTTTTCATATAATCCTTTTCAGGGCAGCAAGAAAAACGTGAGAAAAAGATGATGCATTGTGGTATAATTAACTCTGTTGAACAATGTGAACTTAAAAGAAATTTCTTTTAAAAAAATATCTGCTTTAATGGGAACTGATTTTTCCAAGCGTCAGGATGGCCCATGATGCTTGTCCTACTTCACATTTGTGTCTGCCCTTCTCATTATATTTGTAAAGTTCTGCAAAACGCAACTCACTAGATGAACTAACAAGTTCTTAAATCAAAAATGTCAACAGCCACTCATCTGTGATCATTTTCTAATGTGGGACCCCACTGAACTTCATCCTTCTCCATGCTAAGGGGATGATGTTTCAAAGCTGAGGCAAGTGAGTGCATACTTTTGCCATAAAGCTCTAGAAAATTCATTGATTTATAAAAGCATTAAATATCTAAAATTAAGTAACTTTTGAGCTGAAACAAACATAAAGCTAAAAGCAATGACTTTGAAAGCCCAGCCTCAAACAGAGACATGAACAGATATATAATGCTTTAGTTAAGGGTTGCTGCCATTTTTCTTACAAATTGTTCTTTAGGGTATTGTAACTCAGCTGTTTTTAAACCCATCACTCTGGAACCTTGCCTGCAAAATGTCAGCACAAGTGCAAATTTTGTTTCTTTAACAAAATAAAGGGCTTGAAGCAGTTAGGCTTTCTAAACTTTTATGGCAGGAGAATAAATTCAGCTACTTTTGCTTTGCCATAGCAGGAGCCATATTGTTCACCTTGGCCTGGCAGCAGGCAGAGATGGAAAACAAAAGGGTTTGATGGGGGACACTGTGTGTTTTAATCCACCTTTTCAAAACAAGAGAAGCCCAGTGTCAGAGTGTAAATCCCCTTTGGACAGAGGGCACTATCTGTAGAGTGGGTGGAGAGTCTGTGGCTTTAGAAGGTGATTTCATAAGCTGAAAGCAAGATGTGGGTATTAAAAGGAATATAATAAGGCTTGAGGTTATTTTTCCTACAGAAAAGGGAGAATCCCTCACTTCTTCTGCACTAACCAGTGCATCTCTTACTGGATCTACTATCTTGGAGTTCTGTTAACATTCTGCCTCTTCCATCTGGCTTCTAAAGCTGGGTAGTGCCAGCCCATTCAACCTTTTTAGTGCTTTCCTTAAGTTCAAGCCTTGACACGTATTTCTGCCTTGACACAGCAGTAGAGTCCAATTTTTCTGAAATCACTATGTACGAAAATGGTGATTTCCTGTCTCAGAGCTCATGAGGACCAAGTGTTCCTGGTGGTACATTAGTCTTAATGTTTATATTTTCTTTTAAGGTCTAGGGTATGAACTTTCTTGCACATAGCTACTTCACTGTAGCAAGTTGCATTTAATAGCCTTTGCTTTCAGCTTGAATCTTTACAGAAGGAAGATTAGGTAATAGTTTGTGTAGAAACATCTGTTTCCTAACAAAGATCTCTCCCTATTTTATTTTTTTATTCTGTCCCACTAACCAAAAAGTCCTTTAGTCTTTTAAAGACTTAGAAGTCTTTAAGTCCTTGTTGGGTATTAGAGTTGCTGTGGTTTTAGCATGCTCATGCTCTGGATCCTTTGTTAGCTTAAGTTATTAGCCTTAGATAAGTGTTGTGGGATGGAAGGGCTGCTTTCTATTGTCAGCGCAATTTCTGAATCTCTGGACAATTTGTCTGGGTTAGAATTTAAGTTTTTGGCTCCAGTGCTTGTTTAGACCTTTCCCTTGTCTGAGGAAAAGATGTTGTTAAAATAATTAAGCCTAGCATGCATTAAAAGAGAACCTTTCCACAAAATTGAATTACTTGGTGTTTATTTGAGTTTTGGGTTGCTTAAATAAATAGGAATTTTGCTTTGTTTGCTTACAAGCAACTTAGTATCTCTAATGGGGAGTCTTTTTTCCATGTTTTCCAAAGAATACCAGCTCTGAGAGTTTTGAGGAACAACAGCTCTCTACATTCTGTGGTTCTTTTGTTTTACATCCAAGTGGATTGTATGTGTCTAAATATTACATTATTAACACACATGTCTTCCAGCCCGTTTAACATTGTTATTGTGATATGTCTTTAATATGGAAAGACTTAATACATAGATTTATTAGGGAATAATCCTTTTGGTCATTGTTTTCTTGAAAGTTCATAGAGTTCAGTCTGCTGTTTTCAAGGAAAGATTCTTCACTGTGATGCTGCATGTTCTTGTAAATAAATTTATCCTGTGTTTCTTAGAACTCAAGAGACTTTTTTATATCTTGGTGCCAAAATTAGTGAAACTTGGTTTACTGGAACATGCAAACATGAATTCAGTGCTATAAGTCCAAGCACTTTGTTTTCTTCCCAGTCACAGAGCAGGAAGTGCTGACCAGCTTTCTGTGGATTTAGTGTTGTTATTGACCTACTGCAAGACTAGTATTCCAAGAATTAGGTCTTGTTTGGCGTGTGACCCTGGAAAGAAAGAGTGATTTGAGGCCACAGTTGTAATTTTCTGGGAAATGCCCTCTTTGTGTGCATGTGTCTTAACTGGAGTGGGGGGGGGGGTGAATTAGTAAAGGAGTCACCAGTGGATCACTTTGTTTTACCTGACTGGTTTGAAGTGATGTGGCTGAAGCTCTGCTCTGGGCAAACATTCACCATCCAATTTGAAGCTGGGTGTGCAAATGCATTTGATTTGTCTTTGTATCCTCAGTGTAATGTCACTCTTGTCATCATCAGTAATAAACCAACATTTCTCTGTGTAATGCAGATTATAGGGAGAGCTGCCATCCTCGTTCTGCTCCTGGTAGTGCTTTAGTGTGATAGGTTAAATGAAATGAAGATTCTGTGTAGGTGTAAATCAAGCACTCATTTTCTATTTTAACACTGCAACCTAATTAAAAATTTTATGTCCGTCAGGATCTCCTTCTTGTGTTCCAGTTTCAGAAGGCTGAGGAGTGCCTTATTTACTGACTTGCCTTCTTTTCCATTTCAGTTTGCGGGCCAAATGTCGACATTCGCAACGATATCCACGAGCTGAAGCGCCTGGAGAACTGCACGGTGATCGAGGGCTTCCTGCAGATCCTGCTCATCTCCAAAGCCGAGGATTACCGCAACTTCCGCTTCCCCAAGCTCACTGTCATCACTGACTACTTGCTGCTGTTCCGTGTGGCAGGCTTGGAAAGCCTCAGTGATCTCTTCCCCAACCTCACCGTCATTCGTGGCAGGAACCTCTTCTACAACTATGCCTTGGTTATCTTTGAAATGACAAATCTTAAAGAGATTGGGCTGCACAACTTGAGGAACATCACGCGCGGGGCCATCCGCATCGAGAAGAACTCTGACCTGTGTTACCTCTCCACGGTGGACTGGTCTCTCATCCTCGATGCTGTGTCCAATAACTACATTGTTGGGAATAAACCTCCAAAGGAATGTGGGGACTTGTGTCCTGGAACAATGGAGGAGAAGCCATTGTGTGAGAAGACATCTATTAACAATGAGTACAACTACCGCTGCTGGACCACCAACCACTGCCAGAAAAGTAAGATTTGAGTAGATATCCTGTTTTTGTTGCCTCTTTTGGAAGTAAACATTTAGTTTTGTGGTTTTATTTTAAGGCTCTTCAGCAACTGGAACTTTTATTCTGGTTGTGTATAGTTTACATGATTTACCCAGTTGCTGCACAAATAGATTCTTCCCCAATCAGTAAAGGTTTGTCTCACTCTAATTAAAAACAAGAAAACAGCAAATGAGCAACTATAAAACAAACCCCAACCAACTCCCCGAGTTACTTCCTTGTGAAAAAGGTGAGAAGTGTAAGTGTGGAACCAATGGCACTGTAGCAAAGCTGGAGGCAGCTTTACCTCCCTTGAGGACTTTGGCAGGAGGTGGCCACCGAGTGCCATCTCCTCCTGCTGAAGTGACATTCCATGTGTGCCAGAGCTGTTGCTGTGCTGAAGCTGTTAACTGGACTTTGTTTTTTGCTTCTCTTGGCATGCACCTCCAGGCATTCCTGTAATGGTAAATCCTGTACGTAAGGACTTGTTTACTGACATTAATTTTCACAGTAGAGTCAAAGAGTCCATGAATATCTTGACTTCCAGTGAAGTTACCTTTGCCTATTTTGTTCCTATTTGGCAGGTTTATGTCTTTCTGAGGCAAGTATTAGCAAAAACAAAACCTGATCTCGTCCCACTTTTTAAAAATAGAGTAAACAAACACATAGTTTACTCAGGTAACATGATTACATGGCAGGTTTTTTGAGTTCATCCTGTAACTTTACAGAAGCTGAGCCCTGCAGTATCAGAAGGGCTTAATTACAAAAAGTTGTCACTGGGAGGAACAATCCCTAAATTCCACATGCAGTCTTGACCAAAGCTATCATAATGATAGAAAACACCCCAGTGTGAGAGAAATCGGGACTGTATTCAGGTTACCTTCATCTGGGCATGTTGTGTTTTTCTTAAGTGGCTTGTCAGTTGCTTGTGGAGTCCTCCTATTCAATTAGAACTGCAATTAAAGTAGCTTGTAGGGCAGTTTCAGTCAACACATGCCAAAAATACCTCTGCAAAAAGGCATTTAGAGTATGTGCTTTTATCAATACTTACAGGAAATAAAGTTCGTTTTTTAAACAAAGCAAAGGAACCCCCTCAGCCTGTTACTGGGAGACTTTGTGCTTTGCCCAGGGCAAGGGGAGTGTTGCTATGAGTCCTGCAGGCCAAATTTATGTCTTCATTAACAGAGTATAACTGTTGTCTACAGAGGTGACTCCTGTGCAACCTCATTGCCCTCAGTGGTTTGAATGGATGTAAAAAGAGTGTATTTAATGAGATATAACAACTTACTTGCTTTCTGTTGTATGCTTTGCCTATTTGGAGTAGACAAAAATAATGTGCAAAAGAACTTTTTTGGCATTTAAGGAACTGTTAAAAGAATTTGGATCCCAAATACGCATAAGAAATTTGTTTAAATAAAATGAGGTCATAGTTAGACTGTGATAGGACTTTGAAGCAAGAGTGCAGGTAATGTTTTTTTTTTCCATATATATGCTTTCATCTCCTTTCATGGGAGATTGTGAAGAAGAAAGCAAGTATTGGAAGAGAGCCTTGAAAGGCTTGTTAGGAGCATTACAGTGTTGAAAAACAATTTGGTTTAGAGTATCTTAGGATGTACAGCATATAAAGAAATGATCAAGTTCTAATGAATAAAAAGAGTCAGAAATTTGGACCTGTTCTAATCTGTTTGTTGTGATAAGCCACAGACTTTGAGGAAGATGACTTTAAATTTTCAGGCCATTCATGTAGAAAGAAAACAATCCCAAAGTACTCCTGCTCTGAAGAAAAACAAGGGAGGTATAAAAGTGCAGTTGTTCCAAAGGAAGCTTTTTGTCTCCCCTGCTAGATTGCTTGGGCACTTTGGCAATGAACTCCTGATCAGGAGAGGACTCTTGCAGTACAAATCACACAAGACATGAAAAGGAATAGAAGGAAGGACTTTTCAGTTAGTGAGTGTTTCAGTTGGCATTTTCCTACCGGTCAAGATCTGACACCTATGTTATTTTCCAGGGAATATTTTTCTAGTGCAGTATCTAATTTAACCCTGACATTCTCCTTGTGCGTCACAGTAATGTCAAGCTGAAAATGCTCTCTATCATTCAGTGCTCCTTTGTGCCTTTTTATTTTTCTTTGCTCTGGCTCTGTGGAGGAGTGTGTATTAAATCTCTCTTGTCCTTGTTTAGGTTTTACACTGGAAGATCTGAAGTTGGTGGGTAAATGTTGTGTGGGAACACTTGGTACTTTAAGTAGCCTGGCTTCTGTAGTTTTGCTGTTGAGTGGAAGTTGTTTTTTTTCCTTCTTTTTCTTGCTCACAAACAAAGGAAGAAGCTTGTGCTTCCTTCAATATAACTTGTGCAGGAACAATGCTGAGGGAGGAGGGAGGGAAGGATATGCTGTGTCTGACTTAGAATAATCCATGAACATTTCTGTAGAAGAGCAAGCTACAAAGAAACTGTAACTTAGAAATTTTTCTGGGTATTTTTAAGGTTCAGCATAAGGCGTCAGCAGCTCTCCTGCCAGTTTGGTTGCCCTGGTTTCTGTGTAGTGTACATTCCTTTACCTTCGAGTGCCCCAAGGCAGCAGCAATACTAGTTTGCTCTCTTTGGAGCTGCAGCATGTTGTGTTGGGCTTGGCATGCTCTCTTCTCTCCGACTTGCACCTACTTTTATGTTGGTGTGTTAAATGCCAGCTGGGCCTTGCTGGGGTTGCAGGTCCACACAGAAGAATCCCTCGAGATAAAAGAAGAGTACTGAAGTTGTTTGTTTGCATCAGTGCTTTGGGCACAGGTAGAGATGGAAAAGATAAAAACTGAGCATCCAGACATACAAATGAGACTATGGCCTTTTATGTTTACTTTTTTTTTTCTGGCAGTTTTGACTGCTGGAAAGGTTTTATGGAAGTTGCCTGCATCTTGCACAGCAACTGATGTGAGAACCAGAAAAACTGTTCTGCTGTACCCCATGCAGGACTTGTGTCTGATGGCACACTGGCTCTGCCTGTCCAGTGGTCTGCTGTAAAGAAAACTCTGGTTGTTTTCTGTATTCCTCTTGCTGATGATTAACTTTTGAGGTCTGCTGCCTTAGTCACTAGGCCTTTCCAAGCCTGCAGAAACCAAATTTAAATTACACCCTTGAAAGCCTGCCTGGAAGTTCAAGATCCCTTGTCTACCATAACCTTTGTGTTCTTTTTCAAGCAAGTCCAGCTAATGCTTCCTAAGATGCTTTTGCTATTGCTAGGGCCATAAGAAATGGGGTGGGCAAACTATTTGGGGAAGTAATAACAAAACTAGCAGTGATCTGTATATGAGACCTATGGTGCCCTGTTGGTTTTTTTACCCCCATCTTAATTATTTGTCTTCTTTCCCCCAGTTAAGCTGGAGATGCTCAAATACTTGCTGAAACTTTCCCTACAGACAAGGGCTCTGGTTATGGGGGAGGCAAGCTGTTATGTATGTGGGTAATGGGTGTTGGCCTCAACTGCTGCTTTTGTGGGACAGGATGAGAGCAGAGTCTGAGTCCCCCTGCCTTGTGAGAGAGCAAATTAGAGCTCCCATATTTCCCAAAAGGGGTGGAATAGCCATGCTTCCCATAAAAACAATGACAGAGAGGATCTGAAGTGTGTGAGGCAGCTTTAAGATTAGAGTTTAGGAATTAAAAAAAAAAAAAAGGATGTGTAAGCTGGCATTGTAGAGAGAACATGGATTAGGGCTGTAAGCATTAAGCACTTGGTTCAAAAGAGGTGAATTTGATACGAAACAATAGCTCACGTAGACCTCACTGCACAATACAACAGGAGAAAACTTTGAGCTTCTGAATGTGTGAAACTGAGGACCATGGAAAAGGCATGTGAGGATTTGGAGGCCGATGAAGCAGATGGCAGCTAAGCACAAAATGTTTTTAATGAAAATGTATCCTTATTCATTTTTGAATTGGTTTGACAATGGCCCGAGAAGATGCGGTGTATGAGGAGCGGGAGGGAGAGAATGACAGTGAGTGGGAAGAGTGGTCCATATGTGCCTTCTACTAAAATGTTTAAACATATGGAGACAGTAACATGATGTATTCTCACAAATATTCGGAATCTGCTCCTGTTTGTTTACACGGAGCTCAGAAGATAATGCAGTTGAGTGGTGTCATTTGACATGGCTCCATTGACTTGTGCAGTGCTTACAGTGTGCACCAGCTGGGAATCTGCTCCCTGTTGATTCAGCAGAGTAGTGCTGAAAGCCATGTGCTGCACTTTTCCCCCCCCCCCCCTTTTCTCTCCTTGTCTTTCCCTCTCTGAGGAGAATTCAGTGTATTCTTCTGTCCTTTAGAAATAGTGAACATACGTGAACTGTGTAGGCAGCAAGAGAGGGGAAGAAGTTGGGAGCCAGAGATGATGAATCAAAGTATTCTTATTTTGCTTAAAATTGTTTGCATGCTTTATTTTTTTTTTCCCTGTTTGCTGGTACTTTTTTTAAAGCACTGAAATATAGTAGATATATATATGTCAGCAGAGGACAACATGCTTTAAGTTTTACTCTTTCAGCAAGCAAATTAGGTGTGGTATAATGTTAAGTGAAGCTTGTCTATGTAACTAATCCTGGCTTTGTTGGTTTAAAAAAATTAAGTATCATATAAACCTGACCATGTTTTGAAATGGACAGGTTGTTTGTTGGTTGTAGTTGGTTGGTATGCAAACTCTCCAGCAAATAAACATCTTCTGAAAGGAATAAACAGATAAAAAGATAATAATTGTAAAAGACACAGTTGGTGTCTCTGAGTTTGAAAAATCTGGAGTACGTTAAAAAAAATTGTTAGTGTTTTCTTTCTGAATGAAGTTTTTTGCTGACTTTCGCTCCCCTCCTGAGAAGTTTGCTCTTCAGCCAGAGGTTTCCCAGAATTTTTATTATGGCTGTGAGAGCATATTTAATTAGTAAGCTGGGATAGCCACAGAGCAGTTTAGGCCAATCTGCAGTTAATTACTGTAGCAGTGGTTTACATTCTGAGAAAAGGGCTAAAATTAAACAAATGTATATTTGCCATTTTTCTTTGTTCTGTTATAAAATGGCATAACCTGGGAAGAATCTTACAGTCTGCACTAGCCACCAAAAACTATGTGATAATGTTAAGTACTCATCATGGCTTCCTAGTTTCTTTTGGCACAAAGATTTGCAGAGGACTGCTTGTTTTGAGAGGTCTTTAAATTTGGGAGTTTCATTTTCCAGTATGAAAAGATGATGCAGTGAGCTCAGTCCACCACTTTGCTCCGTGTTCCAAAAAAAAAAAAAAAAGCAGTGAACTTTAAAAAGTACTTTGAAAATATTTAGAACTTTTCCCCTTATTTTGGAATAAAGAATGAGAAAAGTTTGAAGTTTTTGAAAGTACCCTGTGTATTTTCTACTCAAGTTTACACACACACTTTCATCTTCTGAAGATGTCGCATTTTGTGTTTGCTCCAACTTGCTTTATCTTTGTCAGTCCAGAAGTGTATTTATGGTCACCAGGTGATGTGTAGCCACATTTTGGTTGCCATTCATGCTACTGGAAGAATTTATTTTTCTTGGTGTTGTTTGAAATGACGGGAAGGGGTAATCCATGTGTTGTGGAATGAGACAGTAAATGAGGCCGTTTCAGTGATACTGCAATTCCTTATAGGTAGTGGGGTGATCAAATGTATGTGCTCAGTTACTCTGAGTAATACAAATTCTGTTTTACATAGAGACCATTCTAATGGATTTATTTGACTTGTCTTGTGCTAAGAATCTGTTTCACGGTCAGGAAAAAACCCTGTAGAAATGCAGTTGGGAGGTCATTGATAGGAAATAGTAATTGTGTGTTCATTCCTCAGTTCATTTTCTCTGGTGCTGTGTGGTAAAGGCTGGGGAAGGAAAGAAAAGTTCTTCCTTACAGGAGGATACAAAAGCATCCCCAGATTGCACACTGTGTGCCTGACAACCTTCTAACAGGGAGTACTTGAAAAGAAGTCCTGGTCTAACCCTGCATTATGTGGAAGCTCATGGGAGAGGGGAATGACTGCAGCCCAAGGGACCTGGGGCTGTGGAGCAGAGGGGGAGAGGGAAATGATGGCTTCATCACATTCAGTGAGGATTTCTAAGATGATGTTTATTTATTTTGAACTTAAAGCACTTCCTTTTATTTTTCTTATTTTAAAACTTCAATCGCATCCTGAATTTACTTTTAGAGGTACTATGTTAGTGATGTTTTGAAATTTGATAATCTGGTGCTAGCTAGGGTTAGAAACAGAATGCTTTTGGTTTTACTTGCAACACTTTGCTGTTCTTAACAACTTGTTTTCATCCTGAGCACACTGAGGGTGATGTCCTATTTAGAGATTTTTTGGTTTACTTTCCTGTGCAGCAAGTGCTATGTTAAATCTATGCAATTAAATACAAATCTCAACTTGAATCAAGTCTTTCATTAACAGGCTTAATATGGATTTCCAGGCCCCATTGATATATATTAGACAAATGTTTGTTAATAGAATAGACAATTGTATTGGATAGTTAATTAGATGTAATGTAAGGCTTTAATTTTATGATGAATTTGCAAAACAACTGGGAGCTGGGAATAGCTAGCAGAGTTATAGGGAAAATGTCAGGGAAATGTCAAGTGTAGAACTAAAAGAAAGCTGTGTTTTTGCTGTGTTCTTGCAGATGTCACAGGGACAGCCTGGCTTAACATTTTCTGCAGTTCTCTGTGGCTTTATCCATGCAATGAGTCCAGCTTGGAGTGGGTTGTGAGTTTTCCTAGGGATTTCAGTTTTGGCAGGTAATGCTTGTATGGATGTCAGACAAGGGGTGAACTTGAACTGCTGTCTTCTTATCTTGGTGGGAGGCCCTAAATTGATCTGTCCTCCACCTGTCCAGTTGTCCCATTTTCATGGAATGTGTAGAAATACATCTTTTGTGATGACTGATCTGCAATTAAATTTGAAATGGGCTGAAGGAAAGGGAAACTTGGGCTCAATCCTGGATAGAAATCATGTTCTTTAAAAATTTTGAATGGGAGGAACTATTTTCCTATTTTTCCTACATGTGAATGTGGGAATTAATTGTCCTGCAGCATTTTCATAAGTCATTTTTAAGTGGCAAACAAGTTTTTCAGTGTTTAACAGTCCTGAAGCAGCCTTTGTTTAGCTTTCTTTCCCACTAATAGTGGGATTTCCTTCTCAATTCAGTCTATGACTCTGAGAATTAACTTTAATCAAAAGATGCTTGGATAATAATATGTTAATACATATTGTTGAATTGCCTTTTTCTTCTGAGGTGAACTCAGCCTGGTTCAGTTGTCGACTGTCTCTTCCTCCCCCTCCTTTGGGCGTCGGGAATGGAATGTGCATGTGCTATCAGCCGAGCGCTAAAAATGATTTAGCAACGAGTTTGCCCACCATAAAATGGGGGGAGTCTGAGGTGCCCCTGAGCCTGGCTTTTAAAAGCTGGAAACCATGTGCCATTCTCTCCATTTTTTTGTTTACTGTTTCTTGCTGGGCGAAGGGAACGTGTAGTTACCTGCCCAAAGCACAGTTCTATATGCCTGGGCTAATTATTAAATGTATTTGTGTAGCCCTTGACAGTGTAGGCGAGAGTGAATTCAGCACATGACTCTTGGGAAAGGCTGGTGTTTTCTTTGGAATTTGGTCGCTGAGAGGGATTTCAGGGGCAACTCAGAAGTTCTCAGTTGTTGCTAGTTAAAGTTCAGTTTGTGCTCTTTGGTGGATCAAACTTCTGCTGTGTATACCACGTGTGACTCTCCTGATGTGTTCCTTCCTGGTTGCAATATATTTGGTTTATAGGCTGTTCCCTTCTTAATGAACACTGCTCCATAGCTGCCCAGGCTCATCCCTCTCCAGTGTGCCCATCTTCCACCATTAATGGCTTCTCTAACTTTTCAGTCAATTATGGGCTCAATGTGCCTTAATTTTTTTATTTCTTCAGTTGATGTGTGAGGGGTATAGATGGATGATTAAAGGTTGTAGTTTTGGGAAATGATGCCATTTAGGAAGCATGTTTGAAGTGTTGGGCGCGCAGGGCAAGTCTTTTATATCAACGCAGGCCTTGGGAGGAGGAGGAGATGTTTTTCTATGTATAGAAACTTCCCGTATAGGATAGCAAGGGAAGGTTGCAGGGGGGTTGCCTGTCTCTTTAAGTGGGTTTATAATTGGCTAGGAATTTTTGTCAGCTTAGTCACTGCAGCATTCAGCGGATGAGGGAAAAAAACCACAGGCCCCAACCGTTACGGCCGTGGATAGGCTCTGTCATCCCAAAGGAATGCATGTGAACAAAACACTTTGTGCGGTGCAACCGTTGGCCTAAACAGTATTGCATTCTTAAAGCAGCCTCTGAGTCACATGGAGCAGATGGATTGTTTCACTAAAATGGAAGTTATGTATCACTGAGCGCTCCAATCCAGCTTTCAAGTGTGGTTCCAATAGGTCAGGGTGATGAAGGGGTGTAAAGGAAAAAATTAATGAAATGCAACTACTCCTTGTGTGGTTGAAATAGTTTCTGTGGTGTTGAAAAGGTAAGAAAGTGTTTCACTTTGTTGGTTATTAGGTTGGCACACGGGCCTCTGAAGTTTCTCCCTTGATTTCAGACCAACATGGTCTTAATTGAGGCACTTTTTTTTTTTTATGCTACCCAAACTAATCCAAAGAAACTCCTGTTTTAAGGGGATCAAGGAGAGGAGAAAAGCCCTGCACTAAGCCCCCAACCTGTTGGCTCTTCCCTCAATGCAACCAGTTGCTCTGCTCTTCCCCACTCTGCCAGCCTTTTGCCCCAAATGGTTTCTTGAAGCCATTCTCTCTAGAGCCCAGTGTGTATTGATCAGTGAGGGAGTAGCTCTGTCTCTGAGGATGCCCTAGCCCTTTATTTGGTTTTATCTCTTCCCTGTGAGGGATTTGAAAGGATCTGATAGGAGCGTTTCCAGTCTTCAGCCTTCAAAGTGTGCAGGGGAGGAGCTGTGACTTCTGGCTAAACAAATTCAGAGCTGTCAAGTGGGGTGTTTTTTTTCTATTTTTTTCCCTTCCTGTTTTGTGGGGAATCCTCTTTAAAGAGTGCTGGAGGATTTAGCAGAAACCCAGCCTCCAGTTGGTCGATATTGACAACTGCTGTCATTTGGCAGGCTGGCACTGATAGGAGTGCAGCAAGTTTGGAGGTCTTAATCCAGTTATCATGAAGGCAGGTGTTTTGGAATTAATGCCTCCCTGTGTTGTATTAATTGAATCTTAAATCATTACAGCACAAAGGGGAAACATTGACTAAATTCCCTTCCATCTCTGGAGCTTTCCTCATGAAGGCAGCACATGAATAGGAACTCTTTCTTAGAGAAGCTGGTTTACTTTGAGTGCCTGTGAAGGCTGTTTGGCAGAATCAGAATTGGCTGGTCCACGTGAAGCACTACATGCAGAACCGAAATTGCTGTGAGTCACTGTCTGCTCTGTCTTTTGTGATCTGAGAGTCTGGGATAAAGTGCTGCAGTGGGTGTTACAGATAAAACCACTATGCAAATCCCTAATTCAGAGATGAAGCCTTCTTCCTCTTATGCTCTCTGCAGTTGTTTGTCTGTGTGCATCCATTTCACTTCTGTAGAAAAGAAATTAAAATAATCAGTAATACCTTGCCCAGGAGATGAAGAGTGGTGGCAGGGAAAACAAATACTGCTTCCAGCAAACCAGCTGTAGAGAGATTTTAAATTCAAGGGCTGCTTTAGGATCAAGTGGTTTACAGGAAAATATAAGTAGTTGGAAATTCATCTTACAGATGAAAAAAATCATAGTCTTCCTAGGCAAAAGTTTTATTATTTTTCTACCCTTAGGATGCTTCTTTGAATGGTGAGTTATCTGCACCTGTCAGATGATCTCTTTAGGAGAAAAGGTGTGAGGGAGTGAGAGGACATTTCTGCAGTGGAGAATCTTCCAGCATGTCTCTGGTGACAATGGGAGGCCTCTGAAGTCTGTGGTGATCACAGGTCTCAGTTCCAGCTTCTTGCCTGGTCTAAAAGGAACATTTTGCTCTGTGAAGCAGCATCGCTGTTTTAATCATGGCACTGTTTTAGTGGTACTCAGATCAGTGTTGCTCTACCTGTCCTGTGCTGTTCATGCTCTGGATTCTGGACAGTGTCCATATGCTTTCCAGTAGATAAATTCAACATCATGCGTGTAGTACCTGAAAACTTCAAGCTGTGAAGCTTTCTTGGTTTTCTCATCTACTTATTAAATATTTATTGAAATGATAGCTGGCCTGGGAGGAGGAGGAGGAGGAAGTGTTGTTCAGCAACACAGGGCTCACCCGTCCCCATAAATGGTGCAAAGCTTTGTTTACATTAAGTGTGCTGTAATGGGGTTACTTCAAGGAAATTGCATAGCAATAAGCAAAAACATTTGCTTTTCTGTGTGTGCTGAGTGGGCTGCATGATCTGACCTGTATGTGAGGGTGCTGTCTGGACAAAGAATGTCATGAGCAAGTGGACAGCTATTTTGCAATGTTATCCTACTCATTCTTCTAGTATCCAGGAGACACCGGAATTGGTGTGAATAACTGTGTCATGCCTGCTTAAACACAATGCCCTAAAGAAGGAGTTAAAAAAACCCTAAAAGGATGACATTCCCACCCCCAAATCTTACAGCAAAGGGAAGGGAGTTTCCTCCCAGCTTGTGTTCCCACAGCAGCAGCAAGTGTGGCAGTTACTTGCCTGGCTTCTGGCAAGCTGTCTTTTCTCTAACCTTCGCTTTTCTGTTCTCTTTCCTAGTTTGTGTTTGGGAAACTGGAGCCTTCCCTTTGCCTGCCTGGCCCTTATCGCTGTCCTCTGCAGCAGGAGCAGCACAGAAATGATGTGCCTGTCCAGTTCATTCTGCTGCTGCTTGGTAAACTAATGAGCAGAGGCACTGCAGCTGCCAGGAGGAATTCCTTTCCAGCAGTTTTGCGAGAAAAGTCAGCAGGATTAGGGCCTGGTTCAAACTTGATTGTTCAGCATATCTGCTATGCAAACCATTTGAGTGAGGGAGAGAGCAACCAGAGTGGCAACCAACTTTGCTTGAGGCAGAAACGAACTGTGGGAACAAGGAGGAGACTGTCTTGTTCTTTATAAACCATAGTCTGCTTAGAGCATTTTGGTGTGCTTAAATACAGACATATATATGTATATATATATGTATTTTTTTCTTCTCTGCAGCAACACCCTGAGTTAGTGTCTATCCTGGCTTAGAGGAAACAATTATTTCAAAAGCCTTTCTTAATAGCTTTCTTAATCACCTTTTGAGCTTCTCTCATGTTTTGCTGCTTGGATGTGCCTGCTCGTGCCAGATCGTGCACTGGATCTCACAGTTCTGGAGCACCTACTTAGTTATCTATCTAGGCAGGGAGTATTGGGGCACCTCCCAAGTATTTAAAAATAGAAATAAACATCTCATGCTTGCTCTTCCTTCCTTGATTAAATTTATAGGGTTTGTGCTGGGCTTGTTTTGCTTTGTGTGGGTGAGTGGGTGTGTCTTGTGGATGAAAAATTAATTGTGAGAGAGCTGGAATATGTTTGGGACTATGTTTGTACCTTAGTTTGGAAGCTGCAAGGTCTTTGGTCATTTTGCTTTCTGGAGTCAGTTTACATGAAGGTTTGACTTTCTATGCTTTTAAGTTTATTTTGGTGAGGTTTTTTTGGTTCTCAGTGACCATCCAGTGAAATGCTGCTGCTGTGGGAGGCTGCACTCCCAGCAGTGAGGTGATCTGTTGGGTAGCTTGTGCCATTTCCCTGGAGCATATGAAATATCTTTGAACTGTATTACCTGGAGCTGCAGGTACAGAAGGCTGATTCTATCATTGTACAGTTGGAAAGACAGTCTGGAAATGGAACTTTCTAGGATATGATAGCTGAAGTGTAATAACTGCAATACCAACAGAGGAAGAGTCTAGAAATGTTATTATAGTAATATGTTCTTGAGAATTAGGTGAAGGAGGTATTCAACTCTTTTTTTAATTTTCTCGTTAAGTGCTTTGTTGACTAGTAATTTTTTTTCCATTCTTGTGAAGCAGGTGTGGTTTAACCTGCCCACATGCTGGAGTAATAAACACTTAGTGTTGTGTGTAATACATGGAAAATAAGATTAGCAGAAATAATAAAAACACGGTGTTTGTGCTGCTGCAGATGTGAAAGCTAATGGGACAGCCAGGGGCAAGTGATGAACCAGTTAAACAGGGACCAGGAACTCTGGTTTAGCAAGCCCTTCTCTTCTGAGCACAAACATGGATACAAGTTACTCTGATTGCAAACTTGTTTGTTTGACTTTGCCTCTGCTCTCCCTGAGCCAAGCTGCCTTAATTATCCTAGGGAATTGCTTCTCACAACGACTTCCAGATAAATCATTATCTGTACTTGAATGACTCTTACATCTGTAGCAGTCTTGTCTCCAGGTGAGGAAAGTATTCCTGAGGGTCTGCTCTGAGTGCATTTCCTTTGGAAGGCTTCTATTGACGTGCTTTACTCTATTTCCTCACTACCTATTGTGTAGGACTAGACAAGAAAATAGTAATTGTAGAGAAAAATATTTGAGGCCAGATGGTTTGCTTTGGAGCATGGAGTGCTACTTGATTTCTTACATCTTTTATTTCTGCTACTCTGGGCTGTGCCTTGGGTGGAGAAACTTTGCTAGCTTGAGACAGAGTGGTGCAGGTATTAGCAGCTTCAGGTACTAGACTGGGGTGTGTTTTAGAGGCCAGTTCTCATCAAGTGAACTTTAATTAAGGAATCATCTCATGTTCTTACTCTCTGGACATTCTGCCAAAATGGGTTTGCAAACCAGGGCTTCTGAATTAATGCTGGGTATTTCTCTGAATCACTCTCCATCCTAAGGCAATATCGATAAAAATAAAGCATCCTCCAATTTATAGGAAGGATTTTTGTATATATCAGCTTCCTGTCTCTGACAGAACTGCTGCAGTCTTGCCACTGATTTCTTATCTTGTTCCCTACTCCTTATGCCATCAGTGTGTTTTTTTCTATGACGCAGTGGCATCTTACTCTAACATAATATTTGGATTCTCATTTTAACGATTGACGTGTTATCAACATTTTCTGTGAATGAAAAAGAAAAAATGGTGAAATTTGATGTTGTCAATGAGATACCCTGATTGATTAATAGATTTTATTTCTCTTAAGAAGTGCTGTGCTCCACAGCTTTCTGGTGGGTGGTCTGACAGATCAAATGTAAGGAGCCTGAAACCAGTAGTCCTAGTTGAAAATCTAGGCCAGAGGATTTTGCCAAGTGTAAACATTGTCTCATGGTGTGAAAAACAACCAAACAATTTTGGTTCATTAATATAATTTACTTGAAGACAGACAATGCACTTGACATGGCTGTTTATACCCAGGCTTTTATGCCATTCATATATCTGATGGGTTTTTAAATTGGTTGGTTTAGAACAGGCCAACCAGAAGTGGCTTTTATAATCCATAGTAGTAATTGCTAGATTCTGCAATTACACTGGATTTATTTATTTAAGCAGGCACCTTATAATTAATCTTCTAGTTGGCTTTGACAGCAGTTTCACTGGGTCTTTCCATTGCTTTTTTCCCTTTTTTTAAGCCTGGAAGTCAGAGAGCCTTTGATTATTGCAGCTATTTCTGTAGGTAGTTTAAAAAAAAAAAAAATGCCCAGCTTAGCTCTGGGGTTGGGTTCCATGGCACTCCTGCTGGAGCCAGTGGTGGCACCCCTGGTGATTTCATTGTGCTTCATGCAGAAGCTCCAAACCCACCATGTGCGTGTCAGTGAGCTGCCCTGGGATGGGCAGGGTGCTGTCCCAGCACGGGGCAGTGTCTGTCCTTCACCTCAGCCCAGCCTGGCTGGGCACAGAGCAGCACCTGCCTGTGCCTGTCCCGTGCTCCATTCACAAAGAGGAGGTGGAAATGCCAGGCTGCTGCTGGGTCTCTCCCTCTGTGTGAATCCCCTTGGATTTTGTGGGATCCAGAGCAATTCCACCCTGTGTGGGTCACGTGGCTCTAATTGGGCTGGTGGAATCTCCACAGTCCTGTGTGTTCCCCAGGGTTTGTTGTTGTCAGACCTCATTTTACCCCCCACACCCTTCGTCCTCTTTTGTTAATCCATCAGTTTTGGGAATGTCTGAATAGTGTTTATTACTTTCATTGTTTGGATGGGAAAATGGCCATGGAGCTTTGATTGTTTTATGGTAGGAGAAAGGCCTTGTGGAACCTCAGGCACTTTGGGTTTTTTTATTTTTTATTTAACCCCAACAAGGAGTGCAGAAAAGTAACCAGTAATTTAATTGTAAGTGAAGAATTTCTTGCTGGTTATAGCCTAAGGACATGTTTTATTTGAATCCAAAAATCAACCAGAAAATAAATTTAATTACTTTCTAATATGTCTTGTTAAAGCATGGATCAGTCTGTGCTGCAAATGAGCTTTGGAGGTTCTGGTGAGAGAGAATGCAGACTCCAGTTTTGCTGGTAGATTAAATGCTGGATGTCAGCATTTCTCTGATAACAATGTTGTTGGGAACTGCTCTGGCACACCAGATTCTGCTGCATGCCTCTAGCTTGCTGTGGAAGTTAACTCAGGACTTCAGCTTTTGTCATGCTCCATTTGCAAAGTTGGATTTCAGAAGGGGGAAAATAATGTTGCCTGTTTTTAGTAACTGAAACAAAAGTGTAGAAAGCTGGAGAGGTTGATTTTGAAGCTTGTGAAAGAAGTCTTACATGTCTTTTTTCAAAGATTAACTTAGTTTTATCTTGTATCTTTCAAAAGCTTAATCATTAGATCATTGGTATCATTAAAATATCAACAGACAAATGATGAATGTCTTGTCTTGCTTTGCTGTATTTTTGTTGGGTTATTTCTTTCTTTTAAGATACTTTCCTGCAAGATGAAGCCATTTCTCCCAACATGTTTGACATGTATTAAATGTGTTAGTTTTAGGAAGATGCTGAGCAGGGCTTCTTATGCTCTGTATTCTCCTTTCCCTGTGGGCAAAGAGAAAGAACATTCAATTATTTACTGCTTTCCAAACAGTTTAAAAATAAATGTTTGTAGACACTTTGTGTCTTTGTCAATTTGCATGCTAAACATGTTGATAATCATGGGAAACATGTCAGTTGAATGTTTCCTGTATACAGAAGTTTGTGGTTATGAGTTTAAAATTGTCCTGATTACCCCTAGTAAGGGAAGTAAGGCAATTTATTACTGTTGCTGTCTTAGTAAAATACACTGAAAAATCCTTAAACTGTTTTTTTTGTTCTCTTTTCCAGTATTTTAGTATCTTTATAATCTCTCACATGTCTGAATTTTGAAGGACTTTACCTGATGCTTTGTGTCTGTGTGTCCCTGTGTTATGTCTCTGTGTGGGCAGCTCTTTAAAATGGGTTTTGCATTTTAAGGTGTGAGATTGGGCTTGGTTTATGGGACAGCCACTTAAGTTGCAGTGTCCTATAAGGAGCATAATCTTATTTAACATGAGTATTGTGGTGCACCAGTGTTTGTGAGTGGCTGCAAGTACCTTTTACCTGCAACATAAGAATTAATGATCATCTTGCTTGGAAGTCTTGTTGTTACAGGCATTTTTTGTTACTTTTTAACCCTCTTCATTGTATTTCCCTGGACCAGTGATGTATATGACTGTATATTACATATTTCAGCTTACTGCTTCTGGAAAAGGAATCTGGGTGGGTATGCTGGAGTGGTTTTGGAAGCACATGTAAAGCACATTAAACAAAACAGATCTAAATTCATCACTTGAGTATAAATATCCAACAGGAGAGTTTATAGATTTTTCTTCCAGCTTGCTGCCTAGGGAGCTGAGGTTTTGTAGAGGAAGGAAACACACACAAGAAGGAATATCCACTTCTCTGTTCATCTTTAACACCCTCTTTTATGTCTCTACTCATATATGTAAGGCAAGAACAAAATGCATTAAGTTTTTTCTTAAGTTAGGGAACAAATGGCCTGTCTAGATAATATTCTGCTTGTCTTGGTTATCATATTGTTCTGTCGCTACTGATGGAGAAGTAGCTAATGAGAATTAATTGTATGAGCTATGGAAGGCCTGATTTTTACAAGTGTTTTAAAATGTATCTCAGTGAGAGAAGCCAATGTTACCTGTTAGCAGCTTGAATGAAACACTCAAACTCTAGCTCTTCTAAAAGATTGAAAATAAATGCAGCACTTTATTTTATAATTTGTTCATGGTTCAGTTCTATTAGCAACTTGGCTGTTTTACTTAATTGTATCTGCATTAGGAACAGGACAAATTTCAGACCCTTTTCTCATCTCCAAGCCCAGTTTAGTTAGGCATAAAAGGGGTGTAAGCACTGTGAATGTGGAATTGTGCAGTCAAGGTGAATGGGAAGGTGAAATCCATTATCTGCTGAAATGCTGGTGCAGGTATGTCTCTGGGAACATGAACTGCTGTGCTGATACTTGCTGAGAAGCCTGCAGTGTGTGTGCATCCTGACACTGCTGTTCCTCCTTGTGAGGGAGGATAGTCATTTCAAAAATAACATCTGCCATGACAGCCTGAAAATCCATGTAAATGAAGCCTCTTTTTTTGAATTTGTAGTTGAAATATCTCGTGGGGTTTTTTTAGCTTCTGTTTACAGTGGTGTAAAAACTGTTCATCTCCTTTTAGCATCCTTCTGCAGCCAAGTTCAGTTACGAAGGAATAATGTAAATTTGGCCCAGGAAAATAGGTCAGTTCTGTACTTTAGTGTGTAAGTGGTAGTTAGTGGGTAGCCTGCAGAAAGGGAGAGTGACTTTGTTTTGTTGGTTGGTAAGCATGTCAGCCATGGCACAGCCCTGCCTGGCTGCCTGATCTGCCCTCTCTTGAGGCCACTCCAGACAGCACAAAAAAAGCGTCACTGCACATGAAATGGCAACTCTGGTCAGATTAGTTGGTCCAGGTATCAGTCAGCAATGTATTCTGTATATTGTTGCATGTTCATTTTCAAGGAGTAAACCAACACTGAACTGTTTTATAGTCAATCCTGGGTATTTAGGTGTGTTCTTCTGAGCCTTCCAGGAGCATGACTGTTCTATGAGACATAAAACAAATTGGAAAGGTTTTCATGTAATAAAATAAATACTTAGCAAGCAGAAATTTTACGAAGAGGAGATTTTGTTTGTTTCAAATGGAACAATTTCCCTCAGGAATAACTGGTTTGTGGGTAACAAATACAGAAGTTTGAATGTTGTGGTAGGAGAATGTTGGAAAGACAGAAGTTTATGTCCATTTCTGTGAGTGAACCAAAAGCTCTTCCTGGAGGATCCCTTCTCAGAAGGTAAGGCATGGCTTGGAAAGGTAAGTAAAGGTCAAGTCAAGCCAGAGAGACTTAGGTGTGCTCATGAGGGAGAACATCCCAGTCCTCAGCAGCTTTGGCTGTGGGATAATGCTGATGGAGGGACAGGACACACATGATGCTCATATATGGGGAAAATGAGATGCAGGACATTAAAGGGCTTGCTCAGATGCACGTGCCCAGGAGGGTGGGAGCAGAAGGAGCATCACGTGCTGCTGGTCTGGTAATGCAGCTCAGAGGTGGTGCCTTGCCAGCTTAGTGGCAATGGCAAGGACATGACGTTCAGTGAGAGTTCCCTCCATGAACTTACTGTGCCTCTGGATTTTTAAACTGTAAAAACTCCCTTTGTGCATCCTTTTTATGTGTAATCATGTCCAAGGACTAACATGAGGCGGTGGCATGAGTTTGTTTTTCTCACTCTTATCTACCTGTTGGAGTTGGGGATTTACTGGAGTGTGGATGGATAGTGAGCATTTAATTTGTTGCAGCTAGAAGAAAGATGCAGCAAACTTTAATTCTGAAGAAGCTCAAGCTTTTCAAAGAAACCCTCCCGGGAGTCATCCCTGTGAACTGCATTGACTGAGAAGCATTGACTTGGTCAGGTTACATTTGTAGAAACAAACATGTTTTCCCAAGCCCCTCGTTCCAATTCGGGGTGGTTGTTTTTAGAGTCCCTGGGAGCTGGCTGGGGGCTGTCAGTGCTCTCTGTGCTCTGTTTGGATTCCCTGTAACTGGGATGTATGGAGAGCACATGGCTTTTGTGTGGCTCCTAATCCTCTGTCTGAGCATTCTCCTCCAGCTCAGCGCAGAGAGTGCCGGCGGAAGCTGCGGCAGAGGAGTTCAGCCAGCAGCATTTTTATCCATGAGCTCTTACCCAGTGAACCCAAACAGGCAGAGCAACAATGGGATGTTTTGTAGCTCATAGGTGGCAAACAGCTTTGTTTGTGTGGATGAGGAGTCGGCATCGCTGTTCCTGGGCTGTAGCTTGGTGTTTTCTTCTTGGCTCACACACATGGACTGAGGTCTGCTCTGCCAGAGTCTAGGGCTGGACAGTATTGAACTGTGACCTGCAAAAGTTTACTTAGTAATGTTCCATGTCCCTGTTTTACATTGAAGATTCTCCTGGAAATGCCCAGGGGAAAAAAGAGGGGTTGCAGATGGCTGGTTGTTGAAAGCAGTCAAGTTGTAGTAAAACTGGGCCAGTTTGAGAGTTACTGGCACAGTTATGTGAATTTATTCATTATATTCGGCTTGTTTTGCTTTTTGGATGATACTTAGATGAAAGGAAGACTTCAGATAATGAGGAAGAAATTACTGTTTCAGTTGTTCCTCCTTGTTCTAAAGCAGGTCAGGTGGTGTTACCATTTTCATGCATCACCAAGGTGCAAGTGGCAAACTTCTTTAGGCAACATTTGCAGAATTACATGTAAGACTATTAAATGCCCCTCATTTCCCTGTCAAAAATAGTAAACCTTGAAAAATATGCAAAGCATTCCAAAGCTTGTAAGTACCAGTGTGCTGAACTGCAGAGTTTCTGCATGTTTGGAGTCCCGTTTTAGATGCACTGTAAACATTTTTGTGTTGTCCTGCAGGCTGCCCTTGTCAGGTCTGGTATACACAGGAGGGTGAAGAATACTCAGTCCTGGAAGGGTTTTTCAAAGAAAACTTAAACCTTGGAAGAGCTTGACTGATTTGCATTAGAATCCTATTTTTAATTACTGATGCTGCAGTTTAGTACTGGAGGTGGTGGTGTGTTCCAAGCAGTGGTTTCACAGAGTTCAGTGCAGATCTTCACTGCTTGAACCAGCACTTAGCAAAGGTGCTTTTTCTCCAGAACTGCAGGAGCTGGGTTAGTAGTTCAGAGCACACAACTATTTGGTGTTTTCCTTGCTTTTCAGTTTGATATTGTCATCATTGTGGCTTTGTGGACTTAAGTGTGATGCACTATTAATCACTTTCAGAGCAGCTGCTCCCAAGGAGTGAGTGAAAACAGGATACAGATTGCAAAGCATGGTGGGATGTTTTGAAATAAAAAGTACTTAATCAACATTATTTAGATCAGACAATCTTTTTATTAAGTATTTGAGCCCTGTGCTACAGGATGATGCTCTGAGACAAGACAGTTTTGTATTAAAAAAAGTATTATCCACATCACATAATACTCAATGATTTAATGTTGGAGTGTGCTTTTATGTTAGGATCTTGTTAAAATTCTGCAAGAGATTACCTTTGCATTTTGCCTGATCTGAAACCCTGAAATGCTTGATGTTAAATCTGTGAAGTTGGGTTTTTTTATTTAAAAAAGTCATTGCAAATCAAGCAAGTAAAAGGAAGAAAACTAGCCATGCTTACATGCATTTAAGTAGACGTGTGAAGTATTTGGATTTCATATTTGCACAAAACCAATACATTTTTTCAGACAATTAAATATTTTGCAAATTAGTCACACTTAAACTGGCAATTTTTTGAAGTAACCATAAAAGCATTTACTGAGCTAAAAAAGTCTTTTGTTGCTTCAGCTCTAATCCACATTAATTTTTCTAATTCATCTACCCATCATTGCCTTTAAAATTTCTTGTTCTTTGAAATGCACAAATAAGTTTCATCCTTGTACTTGGGAGCAATTTTATTTAAAAAAATTTTAAAAGCCCTCACCATTGTTTTTTCAATTTTGCCACACCCACCACAAGATAAATTCCTTAATTTTGTGCTGGGTTGCAGGGTAATCACAGGGAATGGTGCTCCAGCAGCTGCGTGTGTTCAGCTGCTGTTTGTGACCACACCTACGTAAGTCAGCGTTGAATGTGGATTTTTGGGATTGAGTTGGAAGTAGGAAAACTTCATCTGGGAATTATCTTTAGCTGTAATGTGCTGAATTGCTGAAAGCTGCAAGCCTCTCTTGCTACACACAGATCTATCTACTCTCTAAGTACCAGTGCAGTGAGACACAAGATGAGAAATATTAAAAAAGTAAGACAAAGCATTTGGAGTTTGTAAGAATGAAGATGTGTAGTGTTATGTCTCTATTTGGAGAACCATGATCTAATCTTATGAGAATAAAATGAAGGAAAATACACTTTCCTTGTGTGTTCAACATCAGCACATGCAAAAGATGGCCCTTATTTTCCTTTAAAACAAAATAATCTCCATGAAAAAGGCTTATTGGAGGCACTCAGTGGTGATTTATATTCTTGCTGACATTTCTCTGCTAGGTCTAGATTTGAAACTGAAAATACTTTAGGGCCATGGCTGATTACTTTGGTATCAAGTCAAGGCCATACTGGCATCAGTCTCTCCTTGCTGGAGCTGATTTTCTTCTCTGTAGCTGGGCAGGAGGATATGAGCTGGTGATTCCCAGCATGGGGCTGGGATGGGTTTCCCATCTGTTGTGCAGAGTCAGGCTGACACACAAAAAATCCTTCAGCTGTTACCACTGTGAAGAAAACCTTCAGGTGGTGGGGAAATGAAAACCTGCGGAGTCAGAAATAAGTCTTGATGAGTGGGTGGGGATTTTTTCTCTCTGTGTTCAAGTTTTGGGGGAGTTTTTTGGTTGTATTTTTTTTCCTCCTTAGGTCCTAGTTTGAATTCTAGGAATCTCACCTTAAATAGAGCCACAGGTCCCACTGATGATGGGAGAGCAGTGGATGTTCGGAGGGTGTAGGGTTGGGGGAAACCCCAGATGGCTCTTTAGAAGGATCTGGGAATGGAAGGATTTTTTGTGGATTGCAATGAAATTGGCATTTCATAGGTATTAAAGGAGAAATGCCTTAAAGATGCCAGTCATCAATCCCAAGCACAGCTGTGCTTTTCTTTTCCTGTTTTATTTATTTTTTATTTTTCCCCTCCTAGCAGCATGGCTGGCTTAAATGCCTCCTTGCCCTGTACCAATCTGTGTGCTGGTACAATTGTTTATGGACTCGAGCAGAGACTGGGAGCAGAGAACTCCATCTGGGTTAAAAATAACTTGGTCCTAGAAAATAAACTGTATTTTTAACTTGGATCAAGTTTCCTGGTCCAGAACACTCTACAGCCCTGCAAACACTTGCAGTGACACAAGGAAGGTGCTGCCCTCGTGTTTGGGGCAACTGAGGCACTCTGAGCCAGGTTTTGTGTTATATCCCAGTTGCAATAAGTTTTGCAGAGACATGGGAACCATTTTCAGCTGTATCCTAAACTCTGGAATGTGTTTTGTGGGTGTTTGGGACCTTTTTGAGTTCTGAGTGTTGTGCTAACAAAACAGCTGCCTTTTTTTAATTTTTTTTTTGTGGGTTTTTTTTCTGAAGTAACCAACCAAGCATAATTTTTTGACAGTAATAATAGCTAAAAAAAAAAATCCATCCATTTACTACTGAGGTATCTTAGTGGGATGGCTTGGGGAGCATCTGACATGTGACAGAAGGGAGAAATGGTGAATTCTGGAGGCTCACAGAGTGTGCTCCTGCAGGTTCTGTCCTCCTGGGTGCTTGGTGGGGCTCAGCTGCGAAGGTAGGATGGCATTGGAGGCTTGTCACGTGGGGACAGAATGTCACCCATCCCTTTTAGAGACATCCAGGGGCTGCCAGGGATCGGTGTGGCACTCAGGGACACCTTTGGTACAAGTGTGTGTCATCCACTTGGTGGGATGTGCCAGTTCACGAGTTGTCTGTCTATTGTTTCTTGTCACCCTCTCTCAGTGGCCTCTTTCTCACATGTCTTCCACTGCCTAGCAAAACACATACTGAGCTATCTTCTAGTCCCAGCAGTTTCATAGAAACATCCCAGGTCTTTGAGACTTGCTTTTAGCAGGTAAAATTTGAATATTTCTGAAGCAAAACCATTGAGTGTTTCAATTCCAGTGAGAACTAAAGCCCTGTGTACCTTCCACATGGATAGAAATGAACATGCAGTTGCTAAGGAGTGAGCACATCCTGCTTTCCATGTGTGAAGTTTGCCAGAAGGCTCAGTCTCCTTCTGAATGTGGGTCTTAATTTCAGGCTTCTCTTCAGGACAGCAAAAAATTGGGTGTGGGGAGGAAGGTGGAGTGCACCCCATGGGCCTGGGGATTTTGATCTTGACTGTGCATCTGGTTGAGATAGCTGAGAGTGCCTTGGGTTGGTCTTCAGCCCTCTTGGGACTTTGCTTCTGCCTGAGTATCATGGTGGAGTGTGGAGAGGGAGGATCACAGCTGAGCCATCAGTGTTTTGGGAACAATGCATCCATGTGTGGTGTGGGGCTGGGGGGAAAGTTGGTATGTGGGTTGTTGTGGTTTCAGTTTTATTTGGAATGTAATTTAGAAGTGTTGGGAAATGGAGTGACACCACCTTTGTTTTGTCCCCCCCCTTTGACTTCGGAAAACTCTAGCATGCTCCATCTACTTTGAGGGATGTAGCAATGGGATGGCTTGGTTCCTAATATGGCAGATACTACATCTGCTTCCTGTGTGTTATCAGACGTGTTTTTAGGCCTGGGCTGTAATCTGCAAAGCCCTTGTGGAACTGGCCCTGGTTATTTTTGAGGCCTTTTCAGTCTGTGGTCTGGAATAATGCAGTAATCAGGGGCTCCAAGTGGACAGGGTTTAAAGTGATGCTATCTGGGGCCATGAGCAGCTTTCCTGGCTGCATTTAGCTTGGAACTCTTGTGTGTGATACCAGCCTGAGCCTGGAATTCACTGGTATAAGGTGAGATGTGAGAAGATGGGTTTTACAGCAGGTTTATCTGTGGTGGTAGCCATGAGAGTGCTCCGAGTGTGGGACCTTGTAAGAGAGTTTCTCTGTGCCAGTGCTTCAGGATCATGCCTGAAATTCTTCAGGGTTTTAATTTTTTGTTACATAATTACCTTACTATGTTTTTTTATGTCTGATTTTTTTTCTTTATCTTGTGAAGAAATATCTTCTATTTTGCTATAATAAAAAATAACCTTTTTTTTTTTTTTTTTTTTTTTTTTTTTTTTTTTTGCCTGTGTCATGAGCATAAGTTTAAAGAATTGCTTGTGAGAAATGCTGACTTAATCGTCTAGCTTGGGAGGTGTATGTGATTTTCAGAGATATCCCTATTTCACACTCCCTTTAGACTTTTCTGGCGAGAAGAAATAACTCCAGTCCTGAAAATTCTCATGTATAAAAATCCAAACTATTTGTGGATGTGTGCTGCTGAATGAAAATGTGTTGGCTATTGGACACGAACATGTTTGACAAAAGACTTTAGAGTCTTCAGAGTGGCAGGAGTGGAGGAGGTGGGGAGAGTACTGTTTGTTTGAAGATCAGTGCACCCTGGAGAAGAAATTTATTATGATAGTATCAGAGTAAATAAAGTCCTCCTTTGGTGTAGTTTTGTTTGTGTCTTTTTAATTAGCGTGATTCCTTTGGGACTGCTGGAGATTGACCTGTGTGGGTTTATGATAAGGATGTGTAAGAAATTTTTTTTGTATTTTGTTCTAAGTAGGCTTTTTTTTTTCTTTCTTTCTCTACAACTGATGGCTGTAACTTTGGTTACCAGTAACAAAGGAGAAAATTTCTTCTTAATCATTCTGTTCCAGTGGGTGGGAATTATCCCAGGTTTAGTGTTTTCTGGTACTATGTCTGCCATGAAAAGAGAAAAGCAGTAGATGCAAGCTCGAGTTATGAGTTCCATTCCTTTGTCCTGCATTCTGGGCCAGCATCAGAGAAATGGGACTAATCCCGGACCTTCTCAGTTATCACAGGTATTTCATGTTAGGAGAAGCATACTTTGTCAGGAATTCAGTGGAATTGGCATTGCAGATGGAAGGTAGAGCACTCAGATAAGTGCTTATTTTAGCTTATAAGTAAAGCCAGAATCTGTGAACTCTGGGGATGTTTTGAGGGCATAGCATCTTCAGAAATGTGTGACTTGGTTTTGTGCAGCATCTCCTTCCCCTTCATTGGCTTCAGCTACTGATCATTGCCTTTCCCTGCTGTGCATGAACCTTGTCATCTCCCCTGGAGTTACCCAGGCCAGAGAAGCTCCTGTGAATGTTGTCAAGGCAGACACCCACAACCCAAGGTGCTGAGCACCCAACTCCCTCTTCCAGTCACGGGGGACCTGGGGTGTTTCTCTCAGGGGCAGACAGAGCTCCCTGTGTGCCAGGCAGGGAAGGTGGATGGCTCTGCAGGCTTTGCCTGCTCTCCTGCAGTGCCCAGTGCCCCCTGCCCCATGCCAGCCAGGGAAGGAGCCTCCAGGGCTGCTTGTCCTGCCTGCTCCAGTGCTGCCTTTCCTTCCCCAGCCTGGGTTTATAGTGTTACACTGCTCACCAATTAATCCTCTGGTGTTATTTTATGAAGAATTGAAGCAAATTGCTTTCTCACTCATGCATTTTTACAGATAGAGGAGTAGTTTTTCTTAAAATTCCATTAATTATTGATTACTCTGGGCTTCCTTTCAGTCTCATTGTGCTGCTGCATAGGTAGAGATGTCCCTGCTCTGCAGCATCACTGAGATCTGGTGGTGAAGAGGGGACTCCATTGAGCTCAGTGTTAGAGTGAACTAACAGTGAGATAGCAGGAGCCTGTGAGACACAGGGATACTTTAGCCCTGATAATCACCTCTAACAAGAAATGTGTCTGTGGTTATTAGCAGATCTGCAGTAGCACAGGTCACTGTGATATTCTTTTACCTTGAAGAAAGCAGCATGGTTGGAGAGCTGTAATGTGTGCATGTGTTCTCATGCCCCCATCCCTGTGTCTTAAGAGAAGTTTTCTAAAGCTTTCAGTAATTATTTTTTTTTTTATTTTTACTTATAATAGGATGGAAAAACCCTGTCATATGGTATTGGCATCAAGTACTTTGCTTAGAAAATAGGGTGTTGCAGTTTCCCTAGACAGCTGTATTTTGAGCAGGGACATTTGATATTTTCTGTCTTGGAGTGGATCATGAGCTTGTGTGTGCTGCTCTCAGGTGAAACATTACCATTTTACCTGTGACCTGTGGTTTGTTTTATTCCCCCCCTCATTTATAAGAACTGAGCACTGCTTTCTTACAGGACTGGCACTCCTGTAGTTGACATTGCTGTGGCTCTTTTCTCTCCTGTAGGGAAGTGCACTCAGCATGTGGTGTGTGCTGTGTGGGGATGCAGGTCAGGCACTGTGCAAGTGCCCAAGTGTTGATGGAGAGGCTGTAGAAAATACCCATAATGTTGCTGCTGCTCTAATCCTGCCCTTGAAAGCAGGAATGTGGATGGAATCTTGGTCGTGTTCTTTAGGTCTTGCATTCCTCAGCAAATAACAGGATTTGACTGTAAAATGCCATTTGGGGTTTGAGTAAGGAAATGCATGTGAGGCCCAAATGCAGTCGGGATGCTCTGTCTGTGCCTTCTGAGCAGGGAGAACTGACTGTGGAGTCAGTTTGTGAGGCTGTACCTTAGCCCTTTGCTAAAGTGCTTCAGATTTATAGTCTTTCCTCTGGAGAAGAAACACCCCTCTGTCCTTACTCTTTTCATGCAGAATTAAAGGAGGTAAATTTGGGATTTTTATCCACTGAGGTGGAGGCTTGGTGTTTTGCAGTGTAATGCTGTCTGTAAGAAATGCACTGAGGTTGATCCTTTCTCCCATCTGACAGTAATGAGGGGGGTTGCCTTGAGGCAGGAAGCATCTTCCCATCCTTCTCTGATAATCTAGGCAGCTTGGAAAAGCTTAATCAATGCAGGCCAGTTTGCAGTGTTTACTGTGTGTGGCAGAGAAGAACTGCAGCACTTATCACCCCTCCTGTTTTTCCTGTCTCTAGGAGCTTAAAACTGTCACTCCTCAGGAATTCCTCATGCTGCAAATCCCCATTTCTCTGGTGTGCTTGTGCTTCCTAAATGACCCTTATCTGTAGTGACAGGGCTTTAGTGACCAGTCGATCTGGATCTGGGTGGCCACTCTGTCTTATCTTGCCACATTGACTTTATTTTGAGAGCAAATTCTGCCGGTCGTAAATGGAAATTACTGCAGTTCTTGCTGACTCTCTGGCAGTTTGAATCCTGCTTTAGAAGCTGGATAAGAGTTTTTAGATAAGAACCTTTAAAAAAAGTAGAAAAGTATAAAAATGATTTAGGCTTTTGAGACTGTGCCTTTCTGATGGTTGAATGTGGGACTGGTAAACAGTTCTGCCATTACCAGCAATGTAAATTCCTGCATATCCAGTATCCTCTGGTGGCTGCACCGACTTAAATTGTATTAGTCAGTGCAGAGGGCACAGTCAACTGATGCTGGTATCATTCAGGCAGCTGCCTCTGGTAGCTTTGTTCACCACTTCTTTTTAATCACACAAAATTCCAAAGGCAACACATTTATTGTTTTTTTCCAGTTGATTGATTTAATAGAACAGGTAGAACCAGTGTGGACAGTGTCCATCCTGTAAGGTCAGCCACTGAGGCTGTGGTGTCCTGCAGCTGGGTTGGGTGACTGTCCCCATCACTTAGAATGAAAGAGACCCAGTGTTAAGTGGTTTTGAAAATCCGGCAGCAACGAGCTCAGTCTGCTCTCTAACTTAGACCAGAGTCTTCTGGGGAGACAGAGGGAAAACGGAGAACGCACCAGTGTGGTGTTGGTGGGGCTTCTTTTGTTGGAAAATGTCTGTGTTTGAAGGCTCTGGTTGCACAGACTCAAAAGGGCTTTGCCAGCAGCTCTTTGTCCCCGTGGATCTTTGGAGTTTTGTACAATTAGTCCCGTATCAGTGTCAAACGTGTTTGAAATCTCTCCAAGGCTTATAGCTTACGTCGCAGTCACGTCAGTATTTTTCCATGTTAGAAGGATCCCTCTGATTCCAGCGAGATGCATGTGTGAGGACAAAAGCTGCCTGTGCCTGCCAGGCTGTTTGGTCAAACAGATAGCAGGGAACTCTGGCTTTCCATGCCCATTGGTTTAATTTTTAACCCATTGGGGTCCAGACCCGTTGTCTTTCCTTCCCATCCAGCATGTCTTCAGAGGATAGAGACTTCCCTTGCTTCCTGGATGACCCTAAAAGGCATCTCTCAAGGATTTTGGTTTTGAATGACATGTAGCTTTGTATGAGCAGTTCACCATGCAAGCTAAAACCCCTCCATTGTGGTCTTCAGTAGAGTCCAGCATGTGCAGTTCCTCCAAAATGCCTTTGCAGGCTGTATGTGGTAGCTCAGGACCCTCCTTAACACGTATTGCTGTGTTGTCCTACCAGAATAAAATCTCCTGGAGCATCCCAGTAAGCAGTTGCAGACAGGAAACCTCCATCTCACTGAGGAGAGTATTACTGGCTCTTGCAGGGACCCCAGTGATACCATTTTTCTCCATCTTAATGAAGCATTACAGTTAGTTTACATAGTGATAAATATAATAATTATTGTAGCAGTGGCTGTGTGCCCAAGATGCCTAGAAAGCTGAACATGAAATCTTTTTAATGGCATCATAATGGTCTTTGTAAGTGTTACAGATTTCCTAGTGGTGCATATAATAAATAATGCACATTATTTTCTGGTGAACTTGTACAGCTAGACAGTGTGTACACACAGAAAAGACTTAATCTTGAAGTTTCATTATTTCTGTGGCAACTTTCTCTGGTTAGACAGTGTTCTGCTAGTACTAGAAATGCACAAGTTAAGCAAACTTATTTCATTAGGCCAATGTGTGTTTGTGATACTAGGGGGAGATGAAATGGAAAAATATACCAGGCTTTGAAGAGTAAGTTCTGTGTCTCCCTCTCTTCACTAAAACATTTTTGTGCATTAATTTCTGATTTGTAAATGATGCATTTCAGAGAACACCCAGACCCTACCTCAAGATGCCCTCCTTCCCTTCTCCCTCTTAGATCTCTCGAAGGAAGCAGTCTGTAGCCAGTGTGAGATGCTTGTTTGTGGATTCTGCTTGGCAAACTATGACTCTTTTCACTTTGGGTCCCATTCCTGGCAAGGGTCAACCGTTTAACTACAGAAATCAGTAGGAAGCTGTTGGACCAAAATGCATCAGGCCAGAGAAAAGCTGTTTGTGCTTTTGTTCTTTGGTTCTTCCGGCAGATTTGAATAAAAAGTGTGTGCAAAAGGGTTAGGCCCTTGGATTTTTAATACTGAAGCCTATTCCTTCCTCATATTTAAAATTCTGTGCTAAGAATGTCTGCACTACAATAATCTGTTGAAGATGAACCATGAATTTTCAGAATTAATGCTGAATCCTGTATGGCCCCACCTTCCCTTATGCCTAAGGACCAGTGTTTCCAGCAGCTCCACGTTTTTAGGATGCGTGAGTTGGGAGTTAACAGTCAAACTATTAATGCAGAATAGAACAAAATACTGCATCCATGGCAACTACAAATGAGACAGTACTAAAATCAGTGATTTTTAAAAAATGCCATAATTGTAGTGTTCTGTGAAAAGCAAGATGGGAACAACTAATAAGATGAGAAAATATTTATATCTCTGGTGACTTTTAGAGCTGTAGTTTATTACTTTGACCAGTCTTGATAATTTCAGTTATTGCTTGTAGAGAGCACAGTATCAAAAACATCTGGCATAATGGTGGTGTGCAGATACTTGATGAACTCAGTACTAGGGACCTCTTTCCTGTGGTTTTGATGCTTTGGCAGGAAATAGAATGAAAAAGATGAGACAAAAAGGGTGGGTAGTGAATAACCTTTTATTTTAGGAGTACAACATACATGGTCTGTCTCTGAGTAGAAGTTTTTTTAAAGTTCTCATTCCAGTGAGTTCAAGCAGTAGTAAGAAGGGTCTTTTAAAATTCTGTTTTCATTATGAATCTTGTCCAGCAGGGCCTTTCCTGCATATCCAAGTGCTTCATTTGCAGTGTGGTTGTCATATTCCAGTACTGCCTTTGAGCAGGGGCTTCAGGGTATGTCCCCAGTTGCACCTGTAGCTGAGGAATGGGGCTCACCTGACATGTGTTCTAGGACACAGCTTTTCTTTTTTGTAGTACAACCTTCTAAGTATGAAGAACTTTTACATATCCTGAAGAGCACTCCACAGACTTACATTTGTGTTCTTGGATGTCCCAAGCTCTGTGTAGGGGGGTTTGTTTGGAGGGGATAATGTATGAAGGGATTTTTGCATATTCAAAAAGAAATAGACATATTATATGTACACAAATATTTTTTGTACTGTGTGCAAGGTGATTAATCTAGTGAATCTTTTATATTTTAATTACCCTCTCTCACCCTAAAGACTACCAATTTAGAGGGCTGAGCAATTCCAGTCCAGTAGTCATCAGTGTTGTATGATGTTATTCTGTTTGAATTGTTGCTTATACTTCATTTCTGTCTTAACCAGAGACTTCTCAGGGCAGCCCACAATGCTGTTCATTTGCAGTGGTCAATATGTTGAAATACTGTGGTGGATGTGAGGTCTCTTGTCTTTTCCAAGCTGACTGGAAGTGCTGGTTGTGGATTCAATTGCTTGACGCCGACTGCTGCTCCAGACTGTGAGCTCTTTCCTCCTCTGTGCCACTGGAAATAAATGGGTTTGCTCTGCCCTTCTGGACAGCAAGCTGATGTGCTGGAAGATGTTGCCAATACCTGTTTTTCCTAATGGTTTAAAAAGCTCATTAAATCTGCTTGCTTGGTGGAATTGCCAGTGAGCTCCTTCATACCACGTTAAGCTTTCCCTCGTTTCTCTCCTTGTGTCCTGGGTGGCTGCTGGTTGGAACAGGGAGCCTGGCAGGGAGGGTTTGGTGCCTCAGGCTGGTGAATGGCTAAAAGATGTGCTTTGAGAAGGAGACACGAAGTCTCCCTGGCTGTGGAAAGTCAATTACTGTGAGGCTGTGCAGTGTTAGAGCTAACCTTGGCTCTGTGGTGAGTGTTGAGGGCAAATGTGCAGCTGTGAGATGCTTCCTCAGAGCTCGTGTTGGCCCAAGGAATAGGAGCAGAGGCAGCCACAGCCCCTAAATCTGCCCTGCTGAAATGCAGGAGCAAGTATGCACAGTGACTGGCAGTGCTGGGAAAGGAAATGGGGAGGGAGATGTGCTTTGTGCAGCAGCATGCAGAAAGCCAGAGGGGTCTGCTGGCTCAGGCTCAGGGCTGGAGGTTACCCCGTCCAGAGCTCGCATTCAGGACAGACAATATACTTCCTCTGACCTCGAGTCAATCACTTAATCTCAATAATCTTACTTTGTGGTTTGTGTTCCTGTTTAAGGTAGGAGTGATAGTGTTAGTGGCTGCTGTCTGTCTCAGGTGTGCTGGGATTAGTGGGTTAAATTTAGTTAAGACATATCAAGCAAAAGTAGGGCATAAGTGTAGCAATAATGCTGCTGTTACTGAAATACCATCTAGGAGTAATCTTCTTGTAACACTTCCCAAGCACAAGTCTGCCTTGGACATTTCAGAGTCTGACCAGTGGAAGGCAGAACAATACTCCAATACTGGAAGCTTCTAAATCATCCTGAGGTGGGATTATTATTGTCATGTTGTCTCTTATAACCAGCAAACCGTTTTGTTCACATAAAAAATCAGTTACATACAGCAAATGAAGCTGTCACTTTAAGTCTTCCTGCAGCATGTTAAAAAGATGGCTGTATTGTGGGGGTCAAGTAGGTGTGTTGGTGAAAAGGATGACAGGTTGCAGCTGAGCTGGAGGAAATTCAAGTTGTCTCAGTTTGTTCTCACTGAGATGGACTGCACGCCCAGCTTGGATTACCTCTGCAGCTCCTGCTGTCTGGCACAGATATTGTTTCCCTCCAAAGGCTGTGGAAGCGAGGGTTAACTATCAATGGAAATTTCGGCTGCCTAAATTGGCTACTTCTGACTTGGCTAAGCAAGATAATGAGTTACTGCTCCCCGATGTAATAATTTATTAGCTTATGGGGTTTTTAAAGGCTTTTAAATAAGTCCTTCTTAGGAAGTACTATGAAGGGAATTGCCAACTCTATTTATTTATTTTATTCCTCTCACCCCCCCCTTGGAGAAACCCTAAACCTGGCTCGAGTCTGTAAGAGGGGATTTTGGGGGGTTGGGTGGGAGGAGCTGCAGAAGGGGAGGGTATTGGATGTTTTGCTTCTCCCTTGGCTGGAATGCTTGAGATTGAGTAACCAGGGTATCGTCTGGCATATCTGAAGCCAGGGCTAAAGCTTACAAAAGAGCTTAAGTCATTTCACTAAATGAATTTAGCTGTTGTCCATCTACATCCTGTGCTTGTTGAGACTTTGCTGATTCCCAGCTGTTTTCTATTGCTCCTGTGCCAGCAGTTGCTCCACCTCCTCTCAAGAGCTGGTGGAATAATTGGAGTGCTAACTTCCTCCAGGCAAAGTCTGTCAAGTTTGCCTAAACCTCCCAAGTGATGGGAAGAGTGGGGCTGGCTCAGGCTTCGTTAGTGGATTGGGAGTGCTCCTGCAGCTCCTCCTTCATCTGTGCACTTGGGGTGGCGGTGGCTTCTGCCTTTGCCTTTAACTCTGTTTGGAGAAGTGATTTTGGTATCCTTGGGAGCACTTAGCTTTTGTATACGCTGAGTTGCACTGGTTCTAGTGCTGCAGCAGCTTGTTGGAGTAGAGGAGGAGGAGGAAAGCTGTAGGAATGCTTTCTACAAATTGCTCAGATTTCCTGGAGGCAGTAAGGGACAAGAATGCCGTGGTAATGTTTAAATCTATGTGAAACAGGGCCTATGCATGTACTCGTAGGAAGACTGCTGATAGTAAAAGAGTAGGAGATTAAACATGTGTTTTTCCTAGAGGGTGCGAATTTCCAGAAAAGAGGAAGGATAGTTGGGGTTTCTGATCTCCTTTTTTATGCTGCCTGTACCATCCAGGTTAAATTTTTCTGTCCCAACCTATCTATAGAGGAGGATGATTGGAGCATTGTAGACATCAGTCTGTAATCTCTGTGATGATTTCTGTATTCAACTCAGTCCTATAGGATTGGTATGACACAGAATGTATCCAGGCTTCTTTTTCAAACAAGGAAAAAGGTGATCTACTTTTCCCTCAAATTATTTTGTCATGGGCTGAAAAGCCAATTTTCCCTTTTCAGTCATTCTGTGCCTCTGATTCAGTAAAAATCTTCTAGTGGAGTCTTTTTTTAAGACACAATGTTTTTATTAACTTGGAGGTAGTCAAAGTACACTAGAAAATCCCTAGAAAGTTCTTTCAGTGCTCTGATTTTTAACAAACACAGCCTTGGGAAACTCTTAAGTATTTAGAGGATTATGTTATGATTCACTTGAAACACAGGGAAATGAGAGGCAGGGCTGAAACCTGGTCTGCAGCTCTGAATGTTTGGAGGTCTTAAGCTCTTTGTATGTGACTTTTTTGCCTGGAGTGAAGTCTCTAAGTCTGCATTCAGTTAGTGTTGGCTGGGTGATAAGGGAACATGGAACAGACTTGTCCTGATTGTAACCTGGAAGCCTGGAAATAGTTTTAAATTGAGAAAGTGATCCAAATTTGTGCTTTTGTTACTGAAAGGAGACATCCTTGGAGCATCTCTCTATCCATCCCTCTGTATCAGTCATGAAATACTACAGGTTCTGCTGGGATGAGAGGAGGCATAAAGCTAGAAGTATTAGTCAGAAGTCTCTTGGAATGCTGAATATTTTTCTGAGTACTGGAGGAAAACTTGAGGAAAAATTTAAATTTTTAATACTTTTCCTCTCTCCAAACAAATCTTTCTCCTCAATCAGTTGTAATTTTAGTAATACAGGTTAAGACTCATGGCACTGATTTCAATGTAGCTTCTGCCACTCTGTGGACAGTGGAGCTTGTTGTGTGTGGTCTGTCTTCACATTTTCTTCTCTCCCCTCTTCCTTTGCTTGTTCTGAATACTGGGATTCTTTTTTTCAGTTGTAGTAGTTGCTCAGTGGGAGTGTGAGAACTTGTGATGTAAAGCTCAGTTCTCACTTTCAAATTTCTTAGTAATTGGTACAGTAGAATAGACCACTGCAGAACTGCTCTCACTGGCTAGTCAATAAATGTAGTTACAGAACTCCTCAAAATAAAAAAATCTATAAATGACATCACTCTTCATTCTGTCAATCACATTCTTGGGGCATCCCTCTCAGCTCTGTAGATCTTACTAAATGTAAAAATTGAAAATATTCTTTATTAAGCTTTGACTAAGTAGGGTAGAACTTTAACAAAACTTAACTAGACTTATAGCAAAAAGCCCTTTTAAAATGAAATGACTGAAATAATTTAAAAAGATTAATAAGCTTGATTAGTTTAATGTGAGCTGAGCATCTAAAATTAGAGGTGTTTTGCATTGGTTCATGTTCTTGCATATATTTCACTCTCACTTACTAAGGTTATGTTTTCTGAGCAGGGATTAGGAGTGTGGAACAAGTTATGGATACTTAACTTGGCAAATAAATCTGTCCACACCTTATTTTCCTTCTGGGAGATTTGCTGGGAGAGAGGTGGTATGAAAGCAAGAAGGGGAAGATGTGGAACTTGTGGGGAAGTCAGACATTGTCAGATCACCCACCAAAACAGAGACTGAGCTGCTGCTGGCACTTGTTCCCTGCAGTGCTGTGTGAAACCTGGAACCTCAAAGGGGCGACTGGGCTGTGCTGGGGGTTTCAGGGAACAGGCAGAGCTGGATTTCAGGCTGGGTTTCAGGATGTGTCACTGGCTGGGATACATTTATGCAAAGCTGGGGTTCTGGGCTCAGTGATTCAGGTTTTCCAGCTGCAGACAAAAGGTGCTGCTTTTGGAGGTGAGCCCTTCCTCACTGTAACTGTGAGAGCCCGACAAAGCTGAGACAGTTAATGTTCTACTGCAGGGAATAATCCAGTGGTTTTTATCCAAAGATGCTGTTTCATCAGAGTTTCTCAGCCAGAGATGCTGTATCTGAAAGCTGTTGGTGTCATGAAGGGGGAAGAGGATTTGGGATTAAAATTACTTGCTGCCTGGTATGTGCTATAGATAGCTGTGAAACAGTGCAGTTTGTTCGGGGACAGCTTTGCTACCTGGAAATAGAAAATAATCCTGGAGGGAAGCTGTGTCCCGCCATGCAAATTTGGTAAATAAAGAAAGGAGCCTTGTCTGGAATGACAGGTGAACCCACCCCAGTCTGTGTGCTGTCAGAGGTGTGTGAGCACAGTCCTGTTGTTAAGACGAGTGTTCTCTGTGCTTTTGTGGTTAAAATGAAATTAAAATTGTGGATTGATTGGGGGGATCAAATAAAATTGCATGTTGGATAAACGATCTTTAAACTTGTTTCTAATGATGTGACAGCTCCAGTGTACATGGTGTAAAGGGGCTGAGACAAACCCCTCTTAAGAACTAAAGTACCTGTCTGCCAGTGTGCTGCCAGCAGATCAGCAGTGACATTCCCTGGTTAACTGAGATGCTGAAATAATATTTTTCCGTCATTGAAACCTACTGTTTCCTTTTGAATTTATGGACGTTCTTTTTCTGGAAAAAGAGTGTTTGCTTTACCTCGTGTTCCTGATAAAGATGTGGAGTTCAAACCAGAACAGTTTATTAAAATTTATTTTTGTAATGAAATATTAATTTATTTCTCCAACGGTCAGTTGGCCAGAATCTAAACTTTGAACTGGCACTGGACTGTAAAGCACTTGAAGTACTGTTGTTATAACAGGGTCACTGTCAACTTCATTTTAGCTCTAAATTTAAGTCTTGTTTACTTAATTTTAAGAAAAGAAACAAGACAGTTGAATGGCCTGATATAAATAAGAATGTTTTCTATTTTAATCAAAAATGGTTGGTTTATCTCTTCATCCCTAGAAGGATCAGCCCCAGCCCAGAGCACTGCTCTTGGATGTTTTTGCATCTGAAAGGGCAAACTGAGAAGTGTGATTTTTTTTTTTTTTTTTTTTTTTTTGGGATGGGGAAAAGTTTCACTTCACTGAAAGGCAGGAGGAAAAAGTAGTCATGAAGCAAAGCCACACAAAATGCATTTTTGACTTGATGTCAGTTGTGGTGATTGATTAAAAACACGTAAATAATTACACACAAGAGTTTTTAACACTAGCATTTATGAATGCAGTATTTTATAGAAGTGAGTCTTGTGAGTTTTCATTGTCCTAGGATAAAGCATCCATTTGAGATAAGAAAAAAATAATAATCTAGAAGATGATAAATCCAGTACTTGAAAACATGTCTTTCTGCTGAATAACCCCTTGCTTCTGAAAGGATTAAAGCATCACAGCTCCTCCTTGCACAGTGAAGTCTGTACCTTAACAGCTGGTGAAGTGACTTGTTCAAGGTCACAGTCCCTGGCATGGCTTGAAATAGAAGTGCCATGCCAGACTTGCTGTCCTCTGACATAACCAGCAGACACACTCTCCCCAAGTGCATCCTGGAGCTGTGGCTGCTCCAAGCTGAGAGCACCAGAGAGCTCTGCAGGAGAACAGCTGAGCTCTCACAGCCCTTGCTGCACACAGAGTATGGTCTGAGTGCAGGGAGGCAGCCTGGGAGCAGCTGAAGGCACAGGAATTGCAGGATATCTGCAGAGAACATAGATGACATTAAAAAAGTCAGTTTGCTCCATGCATTGCAGCAGGGTTTTCCTTAAAAAGAGGCTGAAAAAGTGAATGTAAACAATTAAATATTTCTGTTATCATCTTTCTTGACTTTTTGATCTATCAGGCAGGTATTCCTCAAATTCCTTCAGTTCTTGATGAATTACTTGAGCAAACATAGACTTCATCAAGGATTTATTCTGGTGTCTGGTAGTCTGTCTACTGGTTTTTCTCATTATGGTGTTGCAAACCTTTTTTTTTTTCCTCTTTGCTTGCCCAAAACTAAAATCTGCAACTTCAGAAATAATTTGCACCATGTGAATAGAAGAAATGGAAAAGCATTTATTTGCAATGCATGGATGTGTTTTCCACTGACTCAGAAAGTCAGCCTAGTCTTCAGGCATCAAAGATGCTGCTACCAGAATTTGAAAATGTTGCTAGGAGTTGAGGTTAAAGAGTAAATTTTCGTTGCTTTATGGACAGCTTGTAACAGAGCTCATGAAAAACTAAGGCATGAGATGAATATAAACCTCTTTTCTTCATTTCCCCCCCCCCTCACTGAGTGTGCAGAAGATCTGCAGTTCATTTTGGGAAAAGCGAGAGGAGCAGAGTGGGAGGGATTCAGCTCTGATTTCAGAGAGGTTCACAGAAATGCTGGTACTCTAGGCAGCTCAGTAACCCCGTGGAGTTCTGTAAGGAGCCATGATTCAGGGGCTGGCATGTGTGCATGCTGCAGCAGGTGGGTAGCTTTTGCATCTGGAGTTTTCCACAAGAAATGGGGTTTGCTCTGTAGCTGTAGTAGCAGCAGATCCTTTGTCACATTTATTGAGCTACGTAATGATCTCAGTACTTGCCTTCCAGGCTTGCATTTCTGAGTTACACTAATTTTGATAGACTCTCCTTCGAATTTCTTCAAATCCCAACACAACAAGCACCAACATAGTGTATTGTGATACTGATTCATTGCATGGTAGACCAAAAATGGGTGCTTTCTTCAAAAGTACACTCAGCTTTCGGCCTGTATCCATAGCAGAGCTTCTCTTTCTCTTGGAGCATCTTTGTGGCCTCCTCTGGACTTGTGCCAGCAGCTCCACATCTTCCTTATGCTGGGGACCCCAGAGCTGGAGGCAGCACAGCAGGTGGGGTCTCACCAGAGAAGAGGATGAAAATCCCCTTGTTCAATCAGCCCAAGATAGGGTTTTAACATGTACCTACACATTTTGGTTGTTCTAAATTTTGTAATGAATCAGTGATGTATATATACACATCAGTAGCAAATAATTCTGAAAATTGGCTTGAATGTTTTAAAAATAAATGTGGTGTTGCCTGCAAAAGGCTGCTGAGACACTTCACTTGCCTTTGTGCTTTGTTCACTGATGTCTTGATTCCATCCAAAACTAGTGTGTGCGTAAAATTCAGCTCTCTGTTTGTAGAGTAGCAAGGTCAGTTTTATTTTATTCCCAGAGCCTGGTAAATGTCTCTGAATGTGTCAGATGCCATCCCAACCCTTTGCCAGAGCAGCAGCTGGAGCAACAGTTGGCAGTGCTTGGAAGCATCACCTGATGGCTTTAGTCATCCCAACGCTGTGTTTTTGTTCAGTGCTGGGTTTGGATGGCTCAGATGCTGTGCAGTACCTGAGCAGTGGTTTTGAGTTTTCCTTAAGCAGACTTGTGAAACCCACACAACAGAAAATATTAATGTTTTGTGCATTCTACTGAAAGCTTTTGCTTGCTGTTGGAATAGACTGCATCTCATGTTACCAAAAGAGATGGAAATAGACTGTAAATGTGGTATTTCCCCCCTCAAGTTTAATTCCTTTGTATGTTGGCTAAGATTGTTGCTGTAATCAGTGGCAGGTTTTTGCCCTTGGCCAAATCAGCCTGTTGAGAGGGGATGGAGTGCATCCCACATGATGAAGCCTCTTTATTGCTCCCTGGAGGGAAGAAGGCTTCAGATCTACCACCTGGACCCCTGCCCCTTGCTGCTGAGACCTCACTTGGCTGCTGGATCTCTGCTGGCAGCCACGGCTGGCCAGGGAAGCCTTTCATTGCTTCCTGGAGTACTTCCTGACAAGTCTGCAGGGGCTCAGTGAGATAAACCTGCTCGTTTCCTCTAGGGTTTCCTGATGACTGGTCTGCAGTACAATTTTTCCTGTTTCTAAGGTGGGGGGAAGTTTTTCTTCCCCACCCACCTGACTGGCCAGTCACAGTTACAGGATGTTGGTTTGTCCATCCTTAGGCTGTAACTCTTTTACCTTTCTTGTGTTAGTTTTACTGTTTTTTCCTCATCCAGACAGTTTAAAATTAACTGTTTGAATTTTGCCAAACCTCTAATGGCCATAGGATTGCCTGCATACACTGCAAACTGGGGTCAAACACAAAACTGGTGAGTCCTTTCCTGCCATTGCAAATCAATACTGCACATGAGAAATTTTTGCTGACTTTAAATCCATTTGGTAAGCTATTTTGTAGGAACCATTTCAACTTCTACCATCCAGGGAAGGGTTTTTTTTTTGTTTAGGTCTTTTCCTCCTTGAGAGCAGATATCTCTCTGGAATCCCTGTAACTGCTAAAAGAGTAGATGGCATTTGCACTCCTCAGCCTTTAACCTCAGTGCTTTTCTGACTGTTAAAATTTATACATTTTCTGTTGCATTTCTCTGATAATTTGTGATCAGAGCTTTCCCCTCAGCTGAGTGAAAATAACCTCACCTTTGGTGGTCTCATTGCTGCACTTTGTGTGTTGCTGAACAGTTCAAAATGCAAGTTGTTGCATTAATTTAATTTGCAGATGAAATATACTGTGATCATATATGGATGTGTACAGTATATTCTGTGTGTATGTGCAGTGTTACATATAAATGAATAACGCATTTGTTCTCTCTAAGTAGTTTGTTTCTGGCTCCTTTAGAAAGGAGGTAAAAAAAGAGAAAAAAGTGGATAGATACAAGTTTTTTCTGCTGGGTCTAGTTGCAGTCTGTCATCACTTTCTTATTGTCTAGTTATCATACAGTCAAGTATTTTAACTGCAACTCCCAACTGCTTTATGGTTGCTATTTTTAACAATAAAAATAATTTCTGCTACTTTAAAATAGGCAAATGTAGTCAGGGAACTAAGAATGCAAATGTAAACTTTGTTTTGGGTCGGAGAAGAGCCGGAACTGACTAGAAGTTAACTTGCAGTGGTAGCTCAGGTTGTAATTAGATCTAAGAAACTGGAAGTGCTATTAACTGCAATGTATTTCAGGCTTCTGAATTTCCAGAGCTTTGAAGTGAAGAATAATAAAGTGTAACATGTGGAAAATATCTTCAGGGCAGTCAAATCTCTGATTTGTGAATAAATCTTAAAAAGAGTGTCACAGTTTACAGCAGTCTAGATGTTAGTTCAAGAATGAACTATCACACTTTGCACTTTAGGAAAAGCAGACCTTTAACTGCATCTTTAGCCTAATTGGCTGCAGGAAATAACCTTTAATTTTAGCTGTCTTGGACTTGATTTGCAGTGCAGAACTGGAAGCTCTGATTGTCAAGCTGCTTTGTTTCCACTTACCAAGAGCAGTTCCTTTTTCATGCCCACCCTTGCATGAGCCTGTGTTAGGAATGCCTTCCTTGCAGAGCTGGCAGTGGGCTAATAAACTCTTCAAATTTAGCTTAGGGATCATTGATGGTACAGAGGCAACCTGTGTTTCACTGTGTGTGAAACCACAAACAGGCAGTGTGTGATGAGCCAGCAGTGCTGGTACCTTGGATATGGGATCAATGTGTTTCCTACCTGTTAGGCAAGTTACTGATTCCCATCTCTTATCGTACACAGAAGTGCCTTTGAAAGGCTGAGACCTCAGCTCAGGATGGTTTTGGCTTTTGAAAAGCTTGAACACGTGGCTCTGCATCTTAGAGCCACAGATTGCTGTAAACTTGTATTGCTCTGTATTAGTTCCCTTGCCCATGAACAAGTTCTTTCTGTAGCTGCAATGAACAGGTAGTCTGATAGTTTATATTATCTGGTGATGACACCATTTTCTCTGACTTTCTTTAGTTCAAACAAGTCCTTACTGGTACGAACTTGTGGCAGAAGAAAAGGGGAAAATGAGTGCTGTAATGACAGCTTGTCAGTTAAATTAGGTTTTTTTCCCTAGTAGTATTGTATTCATTTTGGGGGGGGGACTGAAACTGTTTTTCATAATCTCGGCGTGGTGAGGAGCAGCAAAGCCAACAGCTGGGAGCGTCTGCTCAGTGGGGACCTGCTGCTGCCAGAAACTGAGCTGATAATGATGAGCAGCTCACGGTGTAATTAAGGTCACATTAACTCAAACATCTCCTACCTTGAACACAAAAATCCAGAAAGCCTGTCATGCAGGAGAGCAGTCAGGAGTGGGTCCTGTTGGGTAGAGGCAGCTCTACATCCATGTGTTGGAAAACAAAAGGAAGTTCAGAGATATCAAAATTCATTGTAGAGGAATGTTTGATACAAACATCCTACAGTTTCAGGGACAGTTTCGACGTCACATTGCTGCAGATCCTTCCTCAGCATTCCATCCCTGGCATGCACCACTCTGAGCTCTGCTGGAGGATTCCTGGGAGTAGTTGGAAAGGTTTTGTTGATTCCAAAGCTGGAGGAAGGTGGTGTACTGGCTGTCATTTAGTCTGTGCTCTGGTGGGAACAGTCAGTGAGTGAGCAATACTTGGAGATCAGGATGACCAAGAGATGGTCCCAGGGGATGGTTTGTCACAGCCTGGCAGTGTCTTGTTGTGCTGCAAGGGCAAATGATGAGTTCCTCTATGAACATCCTCCTCGTGTAGCCCTGAGCAGAGGGCTCTGCTGCTTACCCTTCTCTGTACAGGGACCTAAGTGTAGCTCTGAGGAGTAGCTGTACATTTCTCAGTGGATATTAAAATCCAAGAATCCTTTAGAAGAGTAGCCAAGTGGGGTTGAAATGGATTTGCACCCCATACAGGAATGCTGTGCTTCTGTTGTATTTGCTGTGTGGATTTTAAAGCACTGCAAAGGGAAAACGCTCAGAAAAATAAGTTTCTAGTGACTTTACAAAATACAGAAGTATTGAATGTATGAAAGTTTGAATAACTCTGTTTTGAAAATGTGTCCTGTCATGAGAGGCTCAGTTCTGAAGCTTGTGTGTTCTGCATGCAGCATTGCAGGGAGTGAGCAGCTGCTCTGAGGAATGAGGCTGGTGTGACAGGCTCAAAGCTTTGGAAGGTGCTTTTCCTCAGTCTAATCAATAATTAAACAAACACCTGGAAATCTGTCTTTTCCCTTTTCCCTTTATGAAATGAAATTGGCCATCTCAGGAGTGTTTTGAAATCTTACACACAGAAAACACTTAAAAGTTCTCAGAAAAAGCTGTGGTCTGTGCTTCATTTGCAGTCTCAATTCCTTAGAAAGGAAGGAGAAGATGTTGACTGAAAGTCTTTAGTGCTTTGGACAGCAGGTTTCTGTGGTTGTGGGGTTTGTACGATATTTTCTTCTTCTTTTGGAAGACACCAACATTTCTCTTGCACAAAGATTGATGAGTGTTGCCTCCAAAAGGTTTGTAATGCCTCTCCAGAGTTGCCACTTTGATGTGTACACGGGGCAGATTCCTGCTCCTTGTTCCTGGGAATCTGGAAGTGCCTTTTCTGCTCCACACGCCTGAGATGTTTTGCTGTCTGTGCAGCAGCTCTCTGGGCAGAGGTGCTGCTTTGCCGTACCAGAGGATTTTTCAGTGCCAGGGATGTGTTTATCCAAGTAATGCATGCATGTAAATCAGCCTCGTGTTTATGATTTTTTTATTCCAGGGTGCGGTTGTAGCAGGCTGGCGCTTTCTGCACTCCCGAGTCAGGAAAACAAGCAGCAGCAGGAGGGGTGAAGCAGAGGAAGGGCTGAGCAGAAGTGCCGGATGAGGGAGGGTGGCTCGCTGCCTCCTCCTCCTGTCTTTTGAGGCCCCGTGTCTGTTTTAAGCTGCTCCAGGCACTGCAGCCTCGTCTGAAGGGAGCGTGAGGCGCCTGGAAAGGGGAGAGGAGAGGGTGGCCTGGTTCTGCCCTTTGAGTCTGCGTGTGTGGGAAGAGGAATGATACGGAGTTTGGCTTTCCACACAGCACTTTAAACCCAGAGCCTCCCCAGCTTCGGCTGAGGATGCTTGTTTGCCTTCAGACCAGAGGTTTTATTGTTGCTTGTATCCCAGAAAGAGGTTTTCTCCTGGCTCTATTTAGAGGCAGTGCTGTTTGAGCTGGCTGTGATTGGGAGGAAGGAGGGAGGCAGTGAGTGTTGTGTCCTCTTGTTTTTCTCTTGTACAGGAAGAAAAAAGCTGAGGAGCCTGTCCTCCTCCTCTGAGTCAGCTGTGGTTACCGTTTGCTGAGTAGGCGTGCGTGTTTGGAAGGGAAAAGTAGCTTCAAATTAAGTCAGCTAAATACCGTACCCAAATAAGTTTGGGGAGGTTCCCCCTCCTTGGACAGCCTCTTGCTAAAGCTGACAGCTTAGAGTAAAACTGGTTTATGATAATTATTAAAACTATGGTGTGCATTGGGTAATTCTTGTGCTAAACAGGAAAATAGGTTTCATGCCCTGGTGAGGTTTTCATTTTGGTGTCTGTTGTTACCACAGCACACTGAGATACAAATCCACATTAGGAGTAAATACGACACCAGATGATGATCTCCCTCCTGTAGGTGCATTCAGATTGGGGTAGAACATCAGAGGTGAACTGTCTGCACACATACTGTGTGCATCACGTTGGGTGGCTTGTGGGCAAAGAGGGTCTGGAAGAGGACTTGGTAAAATTAGAAGGCAACTGGGAAGCAGAAGTGAGCATCTTCCATCTGGTGGAAGAGCAGATGAAAGGATGTCCAAGGAGTTCCTGCAGGAATCTGACAGCACAAAAAAAGTAATATGGAAGTTGATAGGTAAATGTAATCATGCCACAAAGCAGCTTTTGGACAGTATTGGAAAACTACACAGAGAGAGGAACCCCTGCTGTTATTCTGGCCTCTCAGTGTCATACACAGCAAAACCATTTGTGGAGAACCTCAATTAAGAAACAAAATAACTGATGAATGTTTGTCTTCAGCAAATGCTTTAAGACTATACTGTGCTTCAAACTTTTGAATAGTCCTGTTGATACTGGTTGAGCACTCCAGGGAAGTGAGAACTAACTCAAGTCGGCACCAGCTCTTTCCATATGAGAATAAATGTGTCCTCTGTAAGGTGTCCTGCTTCTCTCTCCAGTATCAACTGTGGAAAGTACTGGGACACTCTTGAATTTCTGAGCCACACAGAGATGCTTTGAGATCAAGTGGTGACACCTGCAGACCCAATTACAGTGCTGAAATATGGGCTAGAGGTGATGAGGAGTAGACTGACAGGTGAGTGAAAAAATGGGAAGTAAAAGAATATGTGTCCACACAGCAATAAAATGGAGATAAGTGAAGATCCTGTTCCAGTGGTGACTCAAGGACTGTGCTCTGGGGTTGGGACACAGGGAATTGTTGATACTGGCTTGACTCTTGCATGTGATCTCTCCAGTGTTTTGCAGGACAGGCTGGCTCCAAGCCATACACCTCCTGATGGTGGTTGCTAGTGTAGAGGAAATGTTTAATTCCTTACTTTTGTCTCCAATTGCTTTATCTTTGCTAACAGAAATAGTCTGTTCTTGTTTGGTGACGGAGATGGAAACTCATTTGCTCTGCTTGTTTTTGTGTATCTTATCTTTTTTTTTTTCCTGCTGCTATGAACATAACATGATTTGTACTGGTTATTTTTTTGGACAAACTGATCAGAAATGGAACGTAAATGATACTGTGTCTTTTGCCAGCACAACTGAAGTTCTAAGTATACATCCTGTTTGTCACTTTGTTTTGCTGTTTTGTTAGGACTTTGATCATGGTGAAGTTGCAGGAAAGTACATAATAATGTTTAAGTGGAAGAGGAATGTATAAAAGCTGTTTTACTAGTCATAAGCCGGTGTTCAGCCTATGTAAGAGACTTTGAGCTGACACCCCCAGGAAAAAAATAGAAAAATATGTGGGCTTTCTGGCTGACTGCAAAAATAATGGTTTTAATGTATATTAAGTACTAAGCTGTCTCCTCTAGAGTTTCTCATTTAAGGTGAATAAGTTATTTCTGTCACCCAGTGTTGTTTTAAATCTTGGTAGATTGTTGAGATCTGAGACTAGGTTTCCTCCTGCAAGATATGATCACTGGCACTTGCAGTTTGTGGCTTCTGGTTTTGTCCCAGAAACTCTACTTTAACTGCAGAGTGTTGGGGCGTGTCTTGTGGCTCATGGTGTTTGGATACAGGTGACATGGATATTTGTGGACAAAAAGCATCTCTTTGCTGCTTGAGGTCATGGAGGATCGAGGTTAGGACAGAGAACACCTCGTTTAGCTTGTCATGTTCGCTATACGAGAAGATCTAATTCACAAACAGGAGGAAGAGCTGTGGTTTACAGGCTGCAAAAACAGCCAAATGTCTTGTTTATCTGCAAAACTTGATCTGCTTTTGGTACAAAACAGCAGGGTGCTGCATATCTTTAAAGGATATCATAATCCAAAGTTTGGATTGGGTTGTAGGCTTTTACTTTTTCTTTGGGGTACCTGAAGGGGCTGTTTTCCTTGTGAAGCTGTCCAGGGACTTTCTATCATCACATAATTCCTCTGCAAAACACGTACTTTAAGGGTATAGCCACAAAATTTAAGGGAAATTGAGGAACTTTCTTCCCCTAGGTTGTTTACTGGGATGCTGTGCTATGAAGCAGGCTAAGATAAATATATGATGTCTGTGTATGTATTTTATATGTATATGTACATACATAAATATGAAAATGGTAGTTGATACTTTTGAAATGTGGTCAGTGTACAGTGGCTCAGGGCATATGCATTGGGAATATGGAACTGTTCAGTGTGTGTCTTGGCCAAACAAAAATTTCCTTCTAGATGATTTGGGCCAAACAAGCAGCTGAATGGGTGTTGCCCCTTGATTTACCTGTCCTGCAGGTGGCCCAGATGATGAAAACAAGAGTTTGGTGTCACAGATGTGCTATAAAAGTTTTCTGTCCTTGCTAGTGCTGTTTTAGTGAAAATGGTTCCACCCATGGAAAATCAGTGTGATGTGATCATAGGCTCCTGCAGGCTTGTGGGTTCAACTCTTTTTTGGGAGTAGAAAATCTCTGGTGATCACACCTGTGGGGAGCAACATATTCATCAAATGCCAGTGGGAATTTCTCTCCAGAAGTATGCTTTAGACTTGGACAACTTGCAAAATATTTCACAAATAGTTTTTTAGGGGAGAGGTGCCAGTTGTGGTTTACCTTTGGCTCTGGTAACAGTACCTGTTCTTCAGAAGCCACACTTTGGATTAAAAAATGGACTTGCAGATTTCACAGATGTGCAACAAGAGGAGATGGAACCTGAGGGGTGATATGGGATGGGAGCAGGGTGGACACTGCCTGCATTTTTTAAATGTTTTCTGAATCTTAGATGATTGATGAATGTGTGGAGTAAACTCCTTTTGGTAACAGACATCCAGTGAGTCAGGTGTGGTAATGGTTACCTGGTTGGGAGTTTGGAAATTCTCTTTTGAAATGCCTGTGAGATGATGGATCAGTGCTGAGGATCTTGCACCATCTCACAGTGTTCTGTGGGCACTTTTAATGAAACGTTGACATGGAAGTATCTGCATCTTTAATCTGTTTGATTCAAGTTTGAGCTTGTGTTAATCCAAGGCTTTTATTTTTTTTTTCCTGATCTAGAGAGAAAACTGTTCTGGTGATAAAAGATGTAGTTGGGATGTTGAGTTAGTTCTGCAAGACTTTTTTTTCACTAGTGTAAATGTGATCCTTCCTTTCTTCCTGCCCAGTGTAAAATGAAAAGGAGGAGGGCTGGCTGCCTTTTCCTGCTGGTGAGCTGGGCAGATGCCTGCTCCCACTTGCCTGCTGTTTGGGCTGGGGCCCCTCTGGAGGGTTAGCAGAACGGAAGAGAGATGTTATTTGTCATCTTTTACATTGTCAAATTATTCTAATTTTGGAATAAGAAACTGCTTTCTTAAGGGAATTACTTATCTTCTTGGAAAGTTGGCTGTAAAAGTAAGTCTGTTATTAAATGGATTTGTAAGAAGTGGATTAAACTCCTGATTTATTGTTTAGCAGGAGAATTGCTCATTTTTCAGTAGGAATTTGTTTGTTTACCAGGAGAATCAGAAATAAGTAACTCGGACTGATGGTGACAATTTCAGTAAGTTAATTTATTTTCTGATAATGAAATAAGGTCCTTGGTCAGGTCTTGGCTTCCTTCACCATCTATCATTAATTATTCAGTTTTCAGGCAATGCCTAGAAACATTTTTCTTAATATTCCTGCATCTGTGCAAGACCTGAGCATAACAGGTGGGTTCTTTAACTTCTTTTATGCATCTGCCTCACTTCTGTGCACATTTTCTTTCATTTTTCTTCCTATTTTTCCTCTTTGAAAAAAGCATTTTGGAAATTCCCCTTTGTAGCTGCAAACAGTAGGATACTGTATAGCCCATGATTTATTAGTACTGATATTGTTATGGCACGTTTGAGTCTTGTTCTTCCTAATTAAAATGTTCTGAAGGAATTCTTAGCTGCAAATACAGGCAACCAGAGTTACCTACGTTCACCTAAGCTGGGCATGCAAAGGAAAGCGGTTTCATTGTGTTTAACAAGACTGGGGTGATGATTTCTTCTTGAAGTCGCGCCTTGTTTGTTTCTCTGTATGCAAACACCTATTTGGGCACGATGGTCCCGAGGGGTCCCTCGCAGCTCGGCACACTCTGATTTTATGGTGCAGGGATTCTTTCCTGCACTGAGGGAGGACAAAGGCGAGCTTGGAGGAGCCCGGCTGGCAGGAGAGGTGCCGAGACTCTGGAACCGCTCTGCTCTGAGGCCTGGGGAGGCAGTGCTGCCGAGCAAGGCTCCCCAAAACATCCTTTGCCCGATTGCGGGCTGAAAGCGGCGTTTGGGAGCGGGGCAGGGCGCTGTCGGGAGCAGGCAGCACTGTGTGGATCACGCAGGGCGCTGTTTGTTGCAGGCAGCACTGTGTGGATCACGCAGGGCGCTGTTTGTTGCAGGCAGCACTGTGTGTGGATCGGGCAGAGCGCTGTTTGTTGCAGGCAGCACTGTGTGTGGATCAGGCAGAGCGCTGTTTGTTGCAGGCAGCACTGTGTGGATCACGCAGGGCGCTGTTTGTTGCAGGCAGCACTGTGTGGATCACGCAGGGCGCTGTTTGTTGCAGGCAGCACTGTGTGGATCGGGCAGAGCGCTGTGTGGAGCAGGCAGAGCGCTGTTTGCTGCAGGCAGCACTGTGTGTGGAGCAGGCAGAGTGCTGTTTGCTGCAGGCAGCACTGTGTGTGGATCGGGCAGAGCGCTGTTTGTTGCAGGCAGCACTGTGTGTGGAGCAGGCAGAGTGCTGTTTGCTGCAGGCAGCACTGTGTGTGGATCGGGCAGAGCGCTGTTTGTTGCAGGCAGCACTGTGTGTGGAGCAGGCAGAGTGCTGTTTGCTGCAGGCAGCACTGTGTGTGGATCGGGCAGAGCGCTGTTTGTTGCAGGCAGCACTGTGTGGATCGGGCAGAGCGCTGTGTGGAGCAGGCAGAGCGCTGTTTGCTGCAGGCAGCACTGTGTGTGGAGCAGGCACAGCACTGTTTGCTGCAGGCACAGCGCTCTGTGTGTGTGTGTGTGTGTGCAGGAGCAGCCAGGCGCTGGCAGGCCGGTGCGCGGCCGTGCCCGGCTGTGCCGCCAGCCCCAGCAGCCATTTATGAATGAGGCACCAGAAGGGGAGGAGGGACTGCAGCTACACGAGCAGCCTGCGCTGCCTTTCATTCACCCGCTGCCTTTCACCAATACTACGTCCTATTTTTTTAAAAAACAAATTACATCCTTTTTTTTTCTCACTGAATCTTCCATGCTCCTCCTCCCCTTTCCCCCCGAAGCCCATCTATACCCTATAGCTTGTGTCTCCTGGTTTTGCCTTTTCTCCGAACCAGCCCACCCCATGGGCAGAGCTGTGTCCCCTCCGTGTCCCCGGCTCGGTGGCAGCTCCCTGTGCCTTCTCCCAGTCCCTGGCACAGCCCTGTTGGAGGGCCAGCAGAAGGGGTGCTGTGGCTAGTGCACGGCTCCCTCTCCTTCCTCCCGGGTACTGTAGGTAGCCCATTATTTCCGGCACTTCAGAGCCCGTTGTTGTGACTGCGTTGAGGTGGGGTGACAATAGCACCCCTGCTTCCTATTCACCCAAAATGAAGAGACAGGCCATTGTCCTGAGCATAATTGAGCTTCTTTCAAAACAAACCCACAAGGAGTCGGGCAACTCAGTTAAAGCTGCTGGTTTGAGCTGTAACAGTGAAGGCAGTTTTAGGACTAGCAACTTAATTCCTAGCAGGAGCCTTTCTAAATCCAGGGCAGCATTGGTTTGGAATTTCAGGTGTGTAAGTTAATGTCTCTTTTTAAGATATTGGCTGTAATTTACAAGTTGTCATATTGCTGATGAATCTCACAAAACACCTGCTTCCCAAATTTGTTTTGGTTTTTTTTGTATCCCAGACCAGGTCCACGAGAGTTCACAAGCTCCAGCATCAAGAATATGTTCTCAGCTAAGCCAGAAGTTTCAAAAAATATTTAAGCAGGATGTGCTGGGTTGAGTTGATATTCTCTTGCAGTTTTCACTTGTCCTAGTGAAGTTCTGGTGTTAATACTTGTTCATCCTGTCCTGGGAAGTCTCAGAAATAATTGCTCAGAGAAGCTGTGGCTGCCCCATCTCTGGAAGTGCTTGAGACCAGGTTGGATGGGGGTTGGAGCAACCTGGGATGGTGGAAAGTGTCCCTTCTCAGGGCAGGGATGTTAGAATAAGACGAGCTTCAAGGTCCCTTCCAATTATTTCCTTCAAACTATTCTGGAACTCCATTATAATTACCCATTTCCCACTTTATTCATATAAATGTATCATTTTTCTGTAATCAGTCTCATCAGAACTCTCAGAAATACCTTATTTGTAAATTAATTTTCCTAGCCTAGATGGGAAGCATTGCAAGTCACTTCCACTGCAGATCATTACTTGGATGTAGGAGCATTGTCTTGGGGTGGGGGAAGCGGGTTCATCCTGCTTGTTTCCTGTTAATATTAGGATTCTGAAATAATTTAACTGGGTGGGCACTTTACTTTTGCATTTACATTCCACTCCCCATGTGTGTGGGCAGGCAGAGTTGAACAGAGCTTTGCTCACCTCCTCAAAGCAAATTCTAGCCAGACTAGTTTGCATTCTGGTGATATCAAAGTAAGCAGTGATAAACTTCTAATGGTACAAAATCTGGTTCCCTCTGATCCATCTCCTTTTTAGTGTTGGCGTTAAGGGCCACTTTGTGACTCTATCCATTAGTGCAGACTCCTCTCTGAAGAAAAGCCTTGAGGGATGAGTAAACTGAGATGACTTTAGAGGTTTGTGGGCCACAAAAGGCTGCCTCACAGTGACTGGAACAAGGCTTCAGGATGCTACAAAAGATGTCTGTGGATGATGTTGGTTTTCTGATGATGAGCAATACACAGATAATGGACTATAGTGTAGAAATAAGTTTTCATGTGAAGAGTTGAGTACTTGGGGCATAGTTTGGGCATAGGAGTTGCACTTTCCAAACCCAGCTGGCAGAAAGCTCTCAAGCAGTAGAACCAGGCAGACTTGGCTGTTCTTCCACCCAGTCTGCACAGTCTTATTTCCATTTGTTTTTCCTGAGAGTCAATCAAAGCAACGTGTTGTTTCTGTGTGAGTGTAGGCTGCAGACATGTTTAGTATGACCCCACCAAAGTGATGCAGAGGCATCTGCAAAATCCTGCTCTAAATGTGTTGGGAAATGTGTTTGGGACAGTTTTAAGTTTTCTATAAACAAGGAAGATATTGGAATACTTCGGGTATCTTTTCTGGGAGGACCTTGTCAGTCTCTTTCTGCAATTCTGTATCCATTATTTTGATAGGATGCTCAACAAAGTACACACTAAAATATTTTGTGAGATTGTTGCTTATCGTGTTTAGTTCAGGAGATATCCTTGACGCTGGAACTTGTGATCTCTTGTGGACCTGGCTCATAAAAAGAAAAAAAGTCGTATTTTTGGAGGTAGATGGTTTGTGGGTTGTCGTCAGTGATATCACTACTTGTAAATTCTTGCCGAGCCTTTTTTTTTTTTTAATATTTGGAAATGTGCAAAGCCTGTCAGTGTGCCAGTTTTCTAGAACTGTGGAAGAAAGTGTAGGAAAGCTCATCTTGCACCACATAAGTGAGCTCTTCCTGTGGAGGTTAAGCAAGCGGACTCTGAACTCGGCGGATCAAAGGCGGGCGCGCTTCGCCAGCGAGCAACTTCAGAGGTTTAGCTCCAGGCAACGTTCAGTGGTTGCCCTCCAATTCTGAGCCCTCTGCTCATAAAACTCCTTGCTCCTTCCCTGAGCTTTACCTAGCTGCACATTAGGGACTAGGACTTGGGAAGTGGGGAGGGATGTGTTTGTGGCTTTGCAGCTTCAGACATGTTCTTTGGGGGTTTTAGAAGCTGTTTAGTGAAACTGAGCTGTAACAAAGAAGGAAAATACCTCTTAGTTTCCTCATATTAATATATTATTAAACAAACAAACCCATAACAATTGTCAGTTATTTTTAGTGTGTGGAAAATAGATATTATTTTATTTTGTGGTTATCTTTTCTTTAAAATAAATTCATTTGTTGCCAATGTTAGGCTGAAAGTAGATGGGGAAATCCCGAATTTTTTAATCTTTATATCTAGCATGAGCTAAGCCTCTGTTCTGTGCTTGTTAGGTGATTTCCATTTGAAGAGCTTGAACATAACAAAATTAAAGATTTAACGTGAGCCCGTGGGGTAAATTGATGGACTATTCCCACTCTTCCAAGAGAAACCATGTGGAGAGAGCCAGTTCTGCTGTGTGCAGAATTCTGTGTAGGTCCATGGAGCTGTGACCTTGCTGCAGGTTAAAATCCTGCACAAACTGCAGGCCTGGATAGACTTTTCAGCTCACACATTTGAGAGAAACTCTGTCCTCCTGCATCTTGGCTGCATCTGGTTTTAAAATATCCCTGTGATCTCCATGGGAATTCTTTTTTCCTGTAGGATACACCCTTAGTGCTGTGCTTCCAGACCAGTTGGGTGTTTTGAACCCAAAGAACATGTTATCTCTATCTCTGCCTGTCTCACTGATTTCTTTCCTTGCAGAGCTTTTCTTGCATGACGTAAATTTGCCTTTGCTTATTTATGTCTGGGGCAGAAACTTTTTATCTGTGGTTCATGAGCAATGGGCTGATAAATAAGGTGATACTGTGTGATGTTATTACAGATTGTTCTGGGCTTTAGTTGATTCTAAGCTACTGCAGGAATTTTTTAATTGCCACTGACTTGAGAACTTTTTAAACAAATTAAAAAACAAACCCCAACCCCATCACCAAAGCAAAACATTGCCCTTCTGTGTTTTTGTGTGCTGGAATCTGCCTTGGAGGTAATTAAAAATATAGCTGTTCTCCTTAACGGGATTTCCACACAGCTGTATTTTTTACCAAGCAAGTCTGTGTGCAGCTGGTTGAAGAGAAGCACAACAAACATGAGAAATGGGCTGGTGTTGTACTTAGGTTTTTAAATACATGTGTGTGTTATGTATTTATTCAAGAGCAGATCCTGCAGAGCAGCTTGAGTTATATGGAGTAGCCTGGAGAGGTTTTTGAAGTGACCTTGGGAAGGGCAGGTGCAGTTACGGGGTGCAGGTTTTGCTGGTACATCACTGTCCTCTGGCCATGCAGGAGTACAGACCATGTTGTACTTGCCAAGGGAGGTGCAGTTGGATGGGTTATTATTTGCTTGTGTGCTTTTATTTATTTATATTTAGTTCTTTTTGTTTCTGTTTTTCAGACTACTGTAGCTTGACTCCATGCCCCTGTCTCTCCAACAAATAAAAAGATGGGCTTGGATGTAGGTCAGAACTGTAATTCCTTACCATTGGGGGTGGCTTGCTTTGAAACTGGCCCCATCTGTGATAACCTTGCAGTTTGTCCTTCTCAAATCATAGCTGTGTACTGGGGACTTGACATCTCATGGCCAGAGATGAAAGTCTTTTATCATAATTTGAGCACCCTGGCTTCATTGAAAGACTAAACTCCACAAAGCACCCTCAGGGGAAGGGTAGTACAAAGTGCCTTGGCAGCCTTGGGTTGTACAGTTTACATAGTTTTTCAGTTCAGTTTTTGGTGTTTGCTCCTGTAAGGTGGTTTTGAAGGAGTCTCTTCAGAAATGAATAGATTTTTTTTTTCAGCAGTTCATGGCAGTTTTGTGTCCCTTGTCTCCTTCCTCCACAGTCTAAGCACATGCAGCTCACAGCTGGGCAGCTTTGCCTCTGTGTGTGTTCTATCCCTACCATGGGGATGCAAAACACCTTCACATTTCAGTTCTCCAGGTATAGATTCAGATCTATTAAATTTTCTCTGACCTGTGGATCAACATGTGCTTTTTTCTCTTGCTTTTGCTCACTGCCATTTTTCAGGTAGCTGCTGATGTACCTCCACCTCTGGAACTGACAGCCATGGGGGCCCAGGCATAGAAGCTGTGGGTGCCTGACCTCCTCCCTGGGTGGAATGGGACAAACAGGTTAGACAGTGTTTGTCAGCAGTGCTTTTACCAGGGCTGTGAGGCTGGGAATGTAAAGAAAAATGCAGGATCACCAGCCTTTACCTTAAAGGCAGTGCATTGCCTCTGTAAGGCTTGGCTTGTAGCCTGGGAAAATTAAGCAAAACAAAAAAGCAGCGATGGTGGTGATAGCAGAGAAGGTTATTGACCAGTCGTATTTTGGTTGCTTGGCAGAGCTGGGAGACACTGTCTGCTGCTTCTCACAGAACACAGAGCAGCCTTGGAAAACAACAAAAAACCCAGCAAAATCCCCCAGCCAAGCAGCCCCACCACAGAAGCAACCTTTGTTCAGCCTTGGGTGTTTGCAGGTGCTGTGTTACTGCTGCAGGCTCGCTCCCATGGATTCTGTGCAGGGTGAGGAGCCCAGGCTGGTGGCCAGGTCATGTTCAAAGTCTCTCCTTACTGGGCTGGCCTGCTGAAACAGAGACCAGTAAATATAAAACTAAATATTATATGTTGAGCCCTTGATGATGCTGCTGTTCATAAATAGGGAACCAAGTAACATGCACGTGGAAGTTGTCTCTGGGTTTCTTCTAACGTACTGGAGTACTGAATGTACCCTATCAAGTTATTACATGCTGCTTTCTTTCCATTGCCATCTGTTATCTCTCTTCTGGTCCTTATCTTTAACTCTGCAAATCCTCTTAGAATTTTCTTGAAAATACTGAGGGGGGAAGCTGGCTCTTAGGTAATGCTTTTATTCACAGAGTATTTGTTTTTGTTTGCACCACCCTCTTTATTTCATCCTGATATCTTTTTATGCATTTTGATGTGCAAGACTAGTGATCTAACTTGTTGATTCCCGTAGTATCATGTCATGTAATTTAAGAAGGAAGCACTGGAAATCCTAAATTCTGTAAGCTTGTCCCTCAAAGTAAAAACTAAATATTATTAGTTGCCTTTTCAATCTGACAAGCACCTAGTGTATAAGTAATTTATTTTCATACTCTCAGAAGCTTTTCCTTCCCAATCTCAAGTTGTAGAAGCCCTGAGAGTGAGCTCCTGCTACACGTAATACCTTATGTTTGGTGTTGTTGCAGGGATTTAGTTCATATTTGGAAGGTCAGTGTGGGTTCCCAAGGATTCTCTCAGTGTGATACTGATGTTCCTCAGTGTTTTTATATTCTCACACTAAAGTCTTCTAATCTAATGAATAAAAGGAAAATGGGCAGTAAGATGCTAATGATGTTTATGGTGTTTGGGGTGTGAAAGCAAGGAGACTGTATGTGAAAAGCTTTTGGTTATGTGCTTGGATTTTTTTTTAGGATAAGAAAACTACTATCTTGAAATGCTGCAAGTCCTTATGGCTGCAGAGCTGCTTTGGAGTATTGATAAGTTCCAAAACAGGGTAACAGAAGGATTGTTCTGTTTGTGAGGGTGGGAAGGGCCTTTCCCCCCTTCTCTTGGTAACTCAGAATCCTTTGGTTTCTTGCTCTCCAAATGAAGGCAGTCACAAGCGATAGCTGAATATGATACTGTTTGTTCCGTTTATATAAATTTTGCTTTGAGTTGAGTTCTGGCAGCTTTGCTGAGTGGGAAGCTGATATGTTTGGCCTCTGTAATGGCTGTGTGGGCTGTCATTAGGAGGTGTTTTGCAGAAGTTGCTGTATCTTACCTTCTCACTTCGTTATAAAGCTTCAACATGCGATCTGCCCTCTCCCAGCTGGCACTGAATTGGTGGGTCTGAAGTGGTTTTGCAATCCTTGGGTTGCCAGGCTTGCACAGAACAGAGCTCGTGTTGCAGATCGGGTGGGAGCTGCTGCGCTGCCTTTCTGCTTTTGTACCCCATGTATTTGTACTAGCAAGTACCTGCCTCACTGTGTAATTATGGAATACTACCTTGCATTGCAAAGCCACATTCAGATGTGGCCAAACACATGATCCTAACCTAGGATAATACTGTGTCTTATTGTGGAAGGTGTTTTAAAGCAGAATGTGATTGACTGGGAAAAAAACAATGAGGACCATGAGGGAAAGGTGAAGCACCCCAGGTCAAGCAGAGCTGCATAAGGGGCTGTGCTTTCCTGAGGATGGTGAGAAACTCCTAGCTTTGTTAAGTAAATAGCTCATCCTAGAAGGTCACAGAAACAAACTATGCCAACAAATAAGCTTTTTGAAAGTTGAACTGAAAAAAGAAGTTAGAGACAAAACACCTCTTTTTCTGTCAATTCATGCATATGACTTAAGGGCAAACTTCATGGAGACCCCAACACTGGTCATGTGGGTATATAGGAGACTCTTGTCAGTGTTGTCAAAACCACCACATATAAAGAAGGCAAATGTAATTTCTGCATTCTCCAGAAAAACACGGGAGATTTCCCTCTAAATTATCTCTATGTGTGGAGGAATTTTAACTTGCATAGCCATGAAATTATCTTTAGAATTTAGGCAAACATTCATTGTGGAACCCTACAAAACTTCAAGGCAGAAATGAGAAGAACAGCTAGCAGATAAGCATTGCAAATGCTCAGATACTTATCTGAATCTTTTTGGTTTAGAAATTGGGTTTGGGAATCTTGAGAGAGCCTGTTCTCACGATAAAGGTGCCTTGTAAAGCCCAGGCTCCCACTAGTGAAGAATAGCACAGGTTTAGCCTTTAATTTAAAGGACTGAATCCTGGTCTTGAACCAAGATGATGTAAGATGTCTCACATCTAAATACAGTTTGTCTCTCAGAATAAAAGTTTTTTGGAAGTATGAAATTTTGTGTTGGAAACAAATTTTTTGTTAGCTAACTGCTTTTCTTAAAGTTCTCACGTTTTTCATCCATGTATTTCAAAATGTAATACATGTGTAAAAAAGCAGTAGGAATAGGTGTAAATATCCTTTTCTGGTGCTTGGCTCTGGTGATTCACACAAGGTCTGGCCTGATCTCCCAGGCCCTCAGTAAAGCAAAATATGGCTGTACCTGTGATTCACCATTCTCCCAAAATCATCCATGGTCTGAACTGAGGGATTTACTGAGCCCAGGCTGGAAATTGTCATGACAGAGGTTTGTTGAAGTAGGTCGTGGAATGAGCTTCTAAAGCACTTTTGGACTAATTCGATTTGTACTCAGGATTTTCACTTTCTAGTGTATACCTGATGTTACTGTGTCTCTCAAATACATTTCCACATGTTCTAACTTCAGTCAAAACCTTCTTTTACCTGAGAAGAGGAAAACACAGAACCACTGTAACCCCAGATTAAGCTCTTATAGATATGTATTGTGGAAATTTTGGTTGATGGGTGGTGGCTTACATCTCTCTGCAAATTATCAACAATGAGTCTGTAGGTAAAAATAGGTACCTATGTGTAAAGAGGTGGGGCAAATACTTCTGAGAGAAAAAAAAATAAAGGTGCTTGATTAATTTTATTCTTTTTTACATGCCTTAGTGAAGTTTGATTTGAGTCTCTGTTAATTTATTTGGCAAGTGCTGATGCCCTCAGGTGGACAGGCAGAGGTTGAAGGGGCTCCAAAGTGCAGAGGAGCCAGTGCTGCCCTGTCAGGCTGGGGCTGGCAGAGGTGAAATCAACAGCTCTGTTTTGGGGCACGGAGGGACACTTCAGCCTTTGGATGTGTTCTTTGGCTATCAAGTGACTTAGAGAATTTCTTCTTTTATAGAAAATGGCTGTCATTCAAATGCACTCTCATGTCTCAAAGCACATTTTTAAAAGCATGACCAGGTAAGGTCAATGATAAGATGATTTTGCTCCATTAGCTTTCTCCCATTTTCTGTGTTCCTCTTTATGCCTTAGCCTATGGAAAAACAGGCAGTGCCTCCATCTCTAGATGCACCTTGGAAAGTCTTTTGACCATATATTTTTCTTCTATATTAGGTTTTGGTTTTTTTCCCTGCCAGTTCTGCCGCAGGTGTTTTGCATAAATTTGTCATAAATTTGGTTTACTTTCTGCGGCCAGCACCTGTCCCTTGTTTTCTGTGCACCTGATGTGGTGGGTGTTTTGAAGTGTGGTTCAGATCATTTTACCTGCACTGATGCATTTATTGACGTCTTTTTGCAGCACTTCAAAACCCAAACAAAACAACCTGATTTATTGCAAACTTGGCACAATTACTCACGCTCTTGCAACTGGCCAAGTGTCCTCTGCTTGTTTCTGTTTTAAAGAAGAGTCTATTTGGTCTCACAGTTGACTTCATGCTTTTATAGTTGGTTTACACAGAATAATATACCAGGTTATATATAAACAGTGTATTACAGTAAACATGTGGCTTTGGGGAGATGACAGTGCTGAGGTGGTACAAGTACAGGCTGCTCTACTAAGGAGAATTAATGCATATTTTGGGCAGGCAGGGTTGGGCACTCCTGTTACTCTGGCTTTTCCCAGCCTGAGAACTTCCTCATGCAGGTGATAAAAATAAATATATATAAAATTTTTTTTTGAGCGTGCTTATCTCTGAGGTGGGGCAGGCAGCTTGAATCATCTGTTTGGCAGAAATGTTTTGCACAGAGCCTGGGACAGGCAAAGCTGTGGCTGGTTTGGATTCTGGGCTGGCACATGGCAGGGGAGGAGTGCTTTCCATGGCTACCTGGGGTCTGGGGAGCACTGGGGCTCCTTCCATGTACCCAGGGTTGGGTGGTTTTCCAGCTCTGAACGTGAAGGAGGAAGGTGGATCAGTCCTGGAATTACAGCGCTCAGCTTTCCCAATGGGAATGGGCGCCTCTTTCAAAACACCTTACAGGCAGGAAAGGTCTTTGATTCTTTTCTGTTGATATCCCCAGCTCAGCTCTGCCCTCAGGCAGCTTGACCTGAGACCCAGTGAGAGGCTGGGCAACTTTGGGGGCACTGATGGCCAGGGGAGCAGCGTGACCAGAGGGTGCAGCCCGTGGCTCTCCTCACTGCCCACCCATGGCTCTCCTCACTGCCCACCCATGGCTCTCCTCACTGGCACCCCAAATCCCTCCTGCAGTGTCCCCTCCTGGGGAAAAAAGAGGTGTTGTTCTGTGCGAGGTCTATAGAGGGGCCTCATAACTTGTGTTTGTTTGCTTTTGCTGCCTGTTGCTGTGTGTGTGTAGCAGGAGGCTCTGATGGCCAGCACAGGAAGGGAAGGAGTAGGAAGAGAGTAAGAAGGGAGTAGGAAAGGAGTAGGAAGGAGCAAGGCTGTGGAGCAGCAGTGAGAGGCCCCAAGCCCTGAAAGCCAGCCTTTGTGTCCCCCTCCCCCCGGGCCCTGCCTGGGGCAAAACATTTCACAATCCAGCTATTGTCTGCTTGGAAAAGTCTACGGCATCCTATTGCAATTATTTATGAAAGGAAATATTTGATGTTTTTGTGGAAGGTGGGTGGGGGAAGCTGAGTTTACCTCTCTTCTTGTTTGGAGCTTAGTATTTCTTGCTTTTGTTCTTCCTGTCCAGTTGTTCCAAATTTTTTCTGAGCAGCAGAGAGTGCCCATGCTGCAGTCTGTGCTGCAGGGAAAGTCCTGCTGTGAAAACAGCCTTCCCCCCACCTCCAATTCTACAGAATTTCATTCAGTGTTATAAATAAAAGATACCCACAAGCTCCTTCTTGGGATTTGGTTCATGTCCTTCACGTTTTGTCTAGTATGTTTTTTATATGTGGCAGCACTTGGAGGTGTTAGATTTTCCTTAGTTTTCCCTGAAGTGTAGGCGTAGTGAGAGAAGGCAGGAGCTGGGGAGGATCCAGAAGCTGATCCTGATGGAGAGACTCTAAATAAATGGCATCACTTGAACCCATTTTTCTCAGTTTGAGTCCTCTCTGGAGGTGACATAGAAGTCACTGGAAGTGTAGTTTCTTGCTAATAAATACAAGCCTTCCCACATTTTCAGAGGAGAACTGAACTAGAAATTACTAAAAGCAATGAATAAATGCCCAACAGGTGTAATACCTTGCAGTTTCCCAGTATTGTGCAGAATAAATATCAGAACCATTTTCTTAAAGGCCAGGTTGTCCCATGTTTATTTAAATTGAGCTTGAGAAACTCTGTTTTAGGTGACCAGTGGTTGCTGTAACATGATTTCTGAAAGAAATCCACCTGAGACTGATGCTCATCTGTCTTACTTCATCTTGCTTTCTTCTTGTATGTAGAGAGATATTTCACTGGATTTAAGAACTTCCCTGCTTACTGACTTTTGATTCATCTGTAGGAACTGTCTCTTGATGCCTTGTCTTGCATGTTCTTGCCACTGGTTTGTAATGGAATAACCTTGCAGTGGTGACTCTTCCAGTTCTCCTCTTTGGATCGTTTTTGGGCTGATATTTCTGGTTGGTTTGTTGAAGGAGTATTAGGAAGGCTCATTGAAGTCTGTGGTGGTTAGGGGGAAAAGTCTGGAAACTTTTGCAGTCCCATAGCCAAAATCAAAGTGAGGAGAGTTCAACTTCATAATTCTTTGTTCAAACTAAATCAGACCAGCCAGTAAACATTTTCCTTTTGCCGAAGAAGTGCCATTTCCCTGAAAACTAGGACAGTTCCCTAGAGCCATCCCTGCCCCAAGGTGTACTCAGGTGCAGTGTTGGGTGCTCTGGCTGAGCTGTGTGGAGGAAGAATGTGTGCTCTTGAGAGTGATGAGAATGCACTGCTTTGTGCAAAACAGATTGCTTGGAGTTTTAGAGCATTCTGGAAAGCCTGTGATAAATGAAGAGGTTGGTACATGTCCTGCTTACTGCAGCCTGTTTTGCTGCAGTCAGGGAAAGCTTTCTGAGCCAGAGGGCTCAGAGTGGTGCTCCAAGCATGACCTGCTCCCTTGTGATGGTAGCAGAAAGCAGATCTGTCCTCCAGCAGCTCTCTGTGCCTGCTGCAGAGCAGACTGAACTCTACCTGTGCTGTCCATGATCCATAGGGACTTTACCCTGTTAACCACACGTGTTGAGGAGAACAAATTCTGCATTTTCAAGTCTCCTCTCACATGGCAGGAAGAAAACTTTGATCACTGACATCATGGTTGGTGGAAAATACCCCTGTGAAATCCCGTATTCCAAACCACACATGGTAAACAAAAGAAAATCTCTCTCTGTATTTCCCTAATTTCACCAGTGGTTTTCTCTCATCTTGTCTGGGAATTGAAGCCAGAAGAGTTTTATAGCATTTTTATTTCATTTGCACATAAAAGCATTCAGTTTCCTTGTGTCTAAAGAGGGCTGAGTTATTGTCCTGGTAAAACATGCCAAGGTAGGAATGTCATAAGTGAGTGTCTTAAGGTTTCTGTGGGGTGGAATGGGGAATGCACCACCACAAGGATGCAGTATATATTAAATTTAAATCAAAATGCAGTCTTAAAAGTAGTTCTGGAGTTTGGAGGATACTTTTTAAAATAAAACCAAACATATTGATTTGCCGTCCTGAAACACTGATGTTCCCTTAATACAGGAGAAATAGCAGCATCATAAAGTGTAAAATTGATGTAGGGTAGTGATGCTGTATGTGAATTAAGGTAGAACTTGATGTTACGTTGGCTTGAATTTACACAGTGGTTTGTGGTAGTGCCTGTCATGCAGAAGAAGCTTTTCTTGGTAGGCTGAGTTGGGACAGCAGTGCAGCCTGTCTGAGCTGCACTCCTGCATGGCAAGGTGCCTCTCCTTATCCCTGGGGATGGGTCAGAGGCTCAGGATTTGTAGGACAGCTGTCCTTCAGGTTTGTTATCCCTGGGGATGGAGTGGGTTGTGGGATACACACTTCACATGCACGCTGCTGGGAGTGAGCAGAAAATGCAGTTTGTAGTTTAACCAGTTTTGAGAGCGTGATTGTGTTTGTTTAATTGATTTTGTGTACATTGCTCATAACTTGTTTTTAAGATGCAGGCTCTGTAGGTACTTTTGGATCCATGAGCAGGCGGGTGCAGCACACTGTGCCTGAGAGCAGTCACTCAAGCTCAGCATCAACTTAGGTGTTTTTGTACTTGCTGGAAACTGATCTTTTGCCTGATTGATCTGTGTTTGTGTGCACATGAATAATTCATAGAGATATATGCGTTTGGATGTACACACACACATCCTGGTGTGTGCTGAACAGAAAACATACTGGCCAGTAGGTACCCAGAGGCAGAGCAGTCCTTTATTCAGTTTATTTTCCCAAAGCGTTGTTGTAGACCAGATATATTTTCCTACTCTTGTACATGCTATAAAATAATATTTTTCAAGATGGGGAAAATATCAAGTTACTTCCATTCTGTGCTTTTACAAAAATCACTTGAGAAATTAACATTCTTGTGTATCAGGTTACAGGCGTCCGAGTTCAGGAGGGGCGAGCGTGCAAGGGGAAGCAGGATGTGAGCTTGGAACAAAGGCAGCCTCGTGTTTGGGGGGGTAAAGAGGGCTGGTACTGCTTTGTGGTGGATCCCTTGTGGGTGTTAACATAGGGATGGATGCTGGTGGTGAGCAGTCTCTGCACTGTTTCCATACACACTGCCGTATCCATGTGCAATTCCGCCTGTGTGCATGGGTGTTGCTAACTCCGCTGTTGCCTTGCATGTGGTTTCCATTTGCCGCTCTTCAGGTCTTTTTCTGCAGCAGATTTCTGCAGGGTTTTGCTTTAACTTTGCTGCAGGCCGTGACCCTGCCTGGGCTCCTTTGGCAGCTCCAGAGGGGCTGTTCCTGCGGTGCCCCGAGCCGGGCCCTGCGGCTCCAGGAGCTGTGTGCGGTCCGGAGGTCCTCAAAGGGGGAAGCTGAAATGCAAACATGAGGCTGAATAATAAAATGATGTCACTGGCAGCCAATCCCGAGGGCTGATGTCACTCACACGCCTGGCAGCCCCCTCTCGCCACTTGTCCCTTCCTCACCACCGGGAATGCTCAAGCTCATTATTTCAGAGTTAAGTGCACATAAAACAATCCATCACTCCTGCACTTCGTGATTCCCAAGTTTCCAAAGACTGTACAGCTGGGTGGGACTCTTACAGGTCTTCCATGTAACACGTGACAAGCAGGAAAAGCGATTTTCTTTGGGTTTTTTTCTTTACAGCACTTGCTGTTCTGCCCTCTGTGTGCTGGGTAGGTTTCGTGTGTTTGCTACTTTGGATGTGTATTGTACACCATTCTTACTTCCATATTTATTTGGTGTTATACATTTTATATTAGCAAATCCCACAGAAAAGCTGTAAATTACTCATGTTTCTGTTTCCTCCTATCCACTCAGCAGAGGCTGTGTTGAGCATCTTGGTGGCTCAAGCTGTTGGAGGCTGTAAGAGTTGTTTATTATTTCTGAGCGAAATTTAATAGGTTTTCAAACCAGAGAGCTGAGGCACCCTTTCTGATTTCAAAACAATGACTGTATCTACAGTTTGAGGTAGATGTAAAATAAATAAATTATTTTACTCTGAGGTCATTGTTGATGCCAGGAAAGAAAGATATGAGCAAACAGATCTAGAACAAAAAACTAGTTTTGGAGGATAGACAAAGTCCTCTATTATGATTTGTAGTATTTCCTCTTTTTATTTTATTTTTATATTTTTGTCCAGAAGCATAATGGTAAAGAAGCAAGGAAATTTATAAGTTTTTTACATAGTTTTATCTGTATTTGGGATAAGAAGTAGTGTCAGAGGGCACTGATGGTTTTGTCTTTTCATGGATAGATAATCTTTTCCATTCCAGGTACTGGAATTTCTTCCCCGTTGTAGCCTACACTAGATTTCCCATGACATGTACAAGAGATGTTTGATCAACTTCAAGGACAGCCATTGACTCAATTTGGGATGCCTGAAACTATTGCTGGAAAAAGAGCCAAGCAGGGGGCTTGGGCAAGGTGCTGTTGAGTGTGTTTGGGATCCCTTCTGTGGGGCAGGAGAGGATAGAAAGAGCTGTGATCTCTATAAATTGAGAATGGTCAGATTAAAGCAGGTGATTCCTCCTGACCTGGGGCTCCTCAGTTGGAGCTGCTGCAGGCAGGGAGTGAAGCAGAGGAGCAGCCTGAGTGTCCTGTACAAACTGTTCAGATCATAACCCAAATTAAAGGTTTTTGTTTTCACAGTGAGTTATAAAAGTGATTTAATGTTTTGTAATTGTTTTCTTGGAGGGAAAAAAATGAAATTTATGTGAGCTTCAGTTAAAGATGTAGCTACTGTAATTCATCTCTGAAGGAGCTCAAATACTTTTTAAATGCATGCAGCAGTCTAAGATAGCTGTATTATTGAGAAACCACACTGGAGCTATAAATCAAAAGGCATCTCTGAATTTATTTTCTTCATTGCCAGGTGTATGGAGAGCTGTACCATTAGGCCAACAGGAGAAAAGATTTAAGATTTCAGTTCTTCTCACAGTTTTATTCTTTTCTTGTAAAGATTCTTGCTGTAATGACAAGCATTGACATAAAAAAAAGATGCTTTAGAAAATAATTAAAATTACATGACGCATTTAAGTTCATCTTGGGTGGTTTAGCAGCATTGATGTTGAGCTTAGGAAGATGTTTCCCATATTTTACAGCCTATCAATGTGTTCCAAAACAGCAGAAGGGACTGTAAAATATTCCAGCTGATGGATGCCTGTTGGTGTGGGTTCTTGTACGTGCACAGAGATAACAGGGTGTGGATTCCATGAGAAAGGAATGAGCCAAGGGCACGTGCAGAGTTTCACATGAGATCAGCAAAGGAAGATGCTCTGAGAGGAGCCATCACCACTGTGCTGTTCACACATTTCCTGTGCTCGTGGAAAACTTGGATTGGTGCTTCAGGGCTTCTGTCACAGGGGAGGTGAAGCCCAAACTGATCCTTGTCCCCTTTAAACAGGGAAGTTACAGCTTTCTGTACTGGACAGCCACTTGTTATAGGGCATTGTTGAAAACCAGAAACTAATTCTTTTTTTCAATCACAATTTATAGGACATCTTTCATAAGTGGTTTCCTAGAGGAGCATTTGTTAGTTGAAAGCAAAACCAGTAAAACTTAAGTGCTTCCATTAATAGCCTGTTTAATTCTGGAAAAGTCTTACCTAGCTGAGTTGAAAACTGATGACTAGACATAAGGATCCTTTTCCTAGCTGCAGCTGGCACTCACATTATTTCCTGATGCATTAAAATGGTAAATTTTGCATTGTAACAAAAGCTGAAGATGTTTGTGGGGCTGAGTTTGCCAGCAGAATGACCATAGAATAGGTTATTTGGTAAAGTGTGGTGTAAAACTGCAGCAGCCTGTGTGGCCCAAGCACAATCAGTAAGTGTGGGTGTATCCTTGCTCCCTCTGCAGCAGTAAACAGGGCACAGTTGGGATTGTTTATGGTAATAGGAATAACAACCTTTTCTCTGAAGTAAACCTGGTAGAATGCTGAACCTTTACCAAACCTATTGAGGTGCTTTAATACAGTTTTACTTTTCTAAGGTGGATTTGAGCTGTGTGAATTAGGAAGTGCATCAGCAGTGCTCTAAATCTGCATTAAGTTCTAGGTTGGCCTTTTGGGTTCCATGTCAGGAATTTCTGAACTGTTGCTGATGTGTTGGATTTGTACTTGCTTGATGGCCTGGTTCTTCTCTAGTAGTTCAATGCAGTGATTTGTGAAGATTTCCCACTGTAGCACCAGGGCTGAGGGGTGTTGTGATAACTCAGCTTGTAGTGGTGATGACTCCAGTTCTGTCAGATGGCTTGGGACATTCTTCCCTCTCCACCCTCTACACTTCCCCAAGAGCAGCCCCTTCTTTGCCAGGAGGGTGCTTTGACAGAACTGAGGTAGTGGTGAGATTTTTCTCCTCTTAAGACCCAGACTGGCATTTAAGAGGCTGAATAAAGGAGCTGGGAGTTGAACTGTAGGCAGTTGGCTAGAAATGCTGGCTGGCACTAATGGAGGAGTTAAATCATACAGCTTTCCTTTCCATCAGAGCCTTCTATTGCATGAGCTTTAATTTTACGTCAGTTATCTGACCAAAGCTGCGTGCTGAGGTTGGACTCACTTTGAGTAAGCTGATACCAAGTTTAAATTGATAGACAGAGCTACCCAGAGGGCTTGGATCTGTTTGTGCTTTTTGTTCACTCCTTCCTCTTTCCTGCCTCCCTGTTGTTGGTGGCTGAAGTGGCATCCCTGGAGATATCTCCATGGAGCTGCTCCACCCAAGCTATTTTACCTGAGTGCTGCAGGATGGCTCAGTCTCCTTGGATTCCAAACATTTGGAAAGAATAGTGAGCAAGATCCTGTTGCACTTTGGGATTTGTGCCTGTAGAGGGATGATGGCTGCTGTAATTCACTTGGTTTCTCTAGGAAGTAGACTGAAGAATATTGGAGTGATTTTGTCCCAAGAGAGCATTGTCCTAGTTTACTCCAGGCTGTTTTGGAACATTCTGTGGCTTTTAAACCTTGTAACATGTACCAGTTATAACCCAAAAAGGGGGTGGCTGTATTGGCATTAGTCTATTGGAAATTTTTTCCTGGATATGATCAAGCTGGAGACCAAAACCATTTCAAATGGACAAGAAATGACATCAGGCCATTTACGATGTTAGCATGGCTTGATGAAGCTCAGTGTTGATACTCTGTTTTCACCACCCTTTTTGGTGGAAAAATAGGTGTCTCCTGTTTTCATAGAAGCTTTTGGTGATTTTGCACTGTTGAGACTTTTAGCTATTTCATTTCTGACTGCACTTTCAGGGGAAAACAGTTACATCTGATACCCTTCTTCCACCTCGAATCTTCAATGAATGAATCTTCGAATCACTAAGACTAACAAAGTACTGTAGAAAACCATTTAGCTAGAGTAAAAGTTTATGGAAGCAGCTTTTTAATGAACTAAAAAAGCCAGTGAGTGATCTGTACTCAGGATTTCCTAATGCCTTTATACATGGGCCTTCATCAGCATGATCTGCCCTGCAATGATGGATTCTCACTCTGGGATGTGAATTCTGGTTACTTTTTGGCATTGGAGCCTGTTGATTGTGGAGTAAAATATGCTTTTATAAACTCAAATGAGGGTGTAGAATCTTATGGCTAGTTGTGGATTGGAGAGATTTGTTGTTTTGCAGAACTGTCCTGTTGTACAGCTTTTAGTAGCAGTACACAGGATGCAGTGGGGCATCAGGAGAGTTTCTTGAATTAGAGATAAATTGTAGAATCTGGCTTCCATGTTAGAGGTGCTCACAATGTCCACTCATGAGTCCACCTTGTTTATGCAAATCTACCATGAAAATTTTAAATTCTCTAGTGGTCACATGGTGCAGGAGTTTTTTTATTTGGAAATAATAACTTCAGATTTCCCTGAGATGTCACATGCTGTGCCTTAGCTTAAACAGAATCTTTTAGATCTAATTGTGAACTGTTGAGGAAAACAAGTTATTAATGGGAACACAAAAAGGTAACACTAGTGTAGTGAGCAGTGGAGGTGGAATGTCTCTCTGGAGAGAAATGCAGCATCTCAAGGTAGAAAAACATTTTTTTTAAAGAAGGCACTATTTCAAAGGCTGAGGGTTTTTGAAAACAATTTGGTGCCAAAAGCTTAACCTGTTTTTCATAAACACGGTTGCTGGTTGGAGCCAAAACAAACAATTAAGGTCCTTAAATGAACCGAAGTGAGGAATCATAGCTGCCCTAGTAGACTGCTGAAAATTGTAAAGTGTGGCTGCATGTGAGTCAGGGAGGGCAGTCAGGAGCAGGGCAAGGGCTGGGTTTCCTGGTCACTTCTTCCTTGGTGCTGCTTTTCTTGGAGATGTACAGGAAAGATGTGAGTGAGGAATGGAGCTGGTTGTGCCCTAGCCTGGAAACCAAGGTGGCTTTAACTTAACAGAAGAGCAAGGCCAGGACAGATTGTGGGGCAAGTCAGTCAAAGGTACTCCTGTGCTGAGTATTTTTGTTATTATCCTTGCTGTCTCTCCTTTTTGCCTCCTGCAGCATCTCCTGCTGAAGGTTTCATTTACATAGCACAGTACCTGTGTCAGCTCAGCCTCTGCCTGGCTGGGCTGGCACCCACTGGGCTTTGCTGGGAAATTCCCCCCTTCCCACGGCTTTTGGAGCTGAGCAGCTCTGCTGGGATGGATCTGAGGGGCTGAGGGAACTTGTGCATGTGCAGGGGCAGCAGGACAGGCAGGAGGAGCTGGATGTGTCTTCACTCTGGGCACACAGTGGCTGCAAGAAGCAATCACAACATGTTATTTTCAGCAGTTTTAAAAGCAACCCTCCCATACCACCTTCCAGAATATTATTATTATTACTATTACGGATTTTGTGGAATGGGTGCAGAGCATTGGGAAGGCTCTGGCATCTATGGTGATCTTGGGCAAGGCTGTCTATACTTGTGCTTTGTTTTTCTTTTTTAAACTGCCTTTATAAAGATCTGCAGAAATCCTTGTATTCTACTTGACTGTAGAATTGCAGATACTGGTTGAGAGATGGACTCCAAATGGTCTCAGCTGTCCAAAAAAACTGGCATTTCTGGAGAGATACCATTGTTAACCATCATAGCAATTTAATGTAATCTGTTTTTTGAACTTTTCTGCTTGGGAATCTATTCCGGAAAGCAGAGGGCTGAATTATAAGCAAGATCACTTTCTCGTGGACAAATATTCTATTTTGGGAGGCACTGTGTAGTGGCAGCATTTCACTTCACCTGTGTGTTCCCTCCCTGGCAGGTTAAGAGAAGCTGGCAGGGAGGGTTAAGCTCTAGAAAGCTCTAAGAATGCAGTCTTCTCATATGTTCCTTTATAATCACAACTGTGGAAAGGACAGGCAGAGGTGAGGATTATTCAAAACCATAAAATGAAATGGAGTTTGAAGTTCATTTTAAATTTACCTACATAAACAAACCACAGGTGGTACATTTTTGTTCCTCCTTTTAACTGTGGCTGTGATAGGAGTGTCAAACGTGCATTATTTACGAGCTGTTGTAGATACTGGACTTCTGCATGACATCCTCACCTCATAAATGCCTTCATGGAGAAAGAATAGCTGGGGTGTCTCATTTTCTAGTCCAACTCCACAGCCATACCCTGGTTATCTGAGGGACTGTGGGGCAGCCTTTGGCAGCCTGGAGATTTTTCCCAAGTGAACTTGCAGGAAGTACTGAGAGAGAGATCAGCTGGATGTGTGCTCAGTTCACTATAAACAAAATATTTGTCCTTAAGCATAAACCAGAAAGGAAATGAAGCAAAGAGATGTTAGTAATCCTCCTTAAGGACTGTAAGTAACGATGTCAGTATTAATTCTTTGAAAAAAAAAATCATCTCTGCCTGTTAAAATGCTTTGCTGGTGAATGCAGAGTTTTTTCAAAGGCAAGAGAATTCCTGTCTCCTACAGAGATACTTGCTGGTTGTTAGAATAGCACGGCTCTTGCATTTTTAATGTTTCCTCAAATTTAGGAGCTAAGTCACAGCTTCAGGAGCTACATGTCACTGGAGAAATTGCTTGAAGAGAGCAGGTAGAGGACTCTGGGATGGTGGAACAGGGACAATCTTAAACAGGATTTGAGCAGTGCTGGCCAAGAGCTGCACACTGCCAATGCCTGGCTCCTGCTGAGCAAGACTAAGGAATTCTGGCCTGATCCTAGAGGTTCCCTGAACTGGAGGTGGGCATGGTCCTGGTGAGCTGTGTTAAAACTCAAACCTTGAATTTACTCATTAGAACCTGGAGCCTTGGACTGAGACTTGAGCTAAGGTGGGAACTCTGCTCACACACTTCTAGTGTTGGGTTTTTCTGTGTGCATATTCTTACCAAACATCAGCAAGATTTTTCTTATTGAAACCAATAAGAACTCAAATCTGCTTTTGTAAATGTTCCCTGTTGCAATAGCCAAGTGATGGAACCTTTTTTAATAGTTTCAGTGAGGAGAAGTCGAATGTCAGAACTCTGGAAAACAGTGATTTAGTAAAGTACTTATAACTGAAGGAGAATAAACCTTGATTAGTGGAGATACATCTCAAATACTTAAAGGCACTTGGACAGAGCTTTTAACTAGCTGTTGCATGAGTAAATACTGTGTAGGCAGAAGTGAAATTAATATCAATGTGAATTACATGTTAGGCATCTTCTGCAGTGCAGAATCACAAAATATCCTGTTTCTTCTCTTGTCATCCCAAACCAACAGATGTTGCCCTGGTTGCAGGGGTAGAGTCCTGTGAGGAACAGAGGGATATTGGGTAGAGCACAAGCAAATTCTTTAAATACTTGAGAACTTTTTTGGAAAGCAGCTTTGAATCTTTGTTATTGCTTTGTTGCTGAAATAAATGTTAGGCTCCTTAGCAGGCAGAAACAAATCATGAGCCTAATGCTGGACTTTGTGCAGCCATGGCTGTAGTAGGTGGGGATTCTTTTCCCTCTCCAAAGCAAGGGTTTCTCTCTTTGTTTTTGGCTTTTGGCACACATTACCAAAATATTTGCAGTGCAGTAACATGTATTTTTTCATCTGAAAAGTGGGAAATAAAACATATTTGTTCCTATGTGTAAATACTCTTTCCCCACAAAAAACAATGTTTGCTTTGTAAATCCAGCCTGCTTCTCCCCTCTGAGTGTGAATTCCTGTGTGCTCTGTTTTGGAGAGCAGGCACATGCTCTTCCAGGTTATCACTGAAATAAAGGGGGCTCACAGCTCTCCCCTGCACGTCTGTGGGAATAGGTGAGACTCCCTAAAGGAAGGACCCTTTAAAGTGGTGGTTAAAGTGACCTTCTTAGGAAATGCCATTCGTGCCAGAGCACATAACCTTCCTCCCCATCTCTTCCCCTGCATAGGAGGGGTTGTGGGATACAAAGCAGCCTGGGAAAGGGAATGCACATTCTTCTGTACAAAGGAAGCTCAGAACCTCATGGTATATACATAGGTCTCTCTGTCTTCCCCCTTAAAAATGTTTTTCTTTACCCTGTAATCAGAGAAATTTTTCCTTATTAATTTTGCTTTGGGTGGAGAGAAAAGGGACAGATCTATTGTTGGGCTGGAAGCTGCAGCCGGGGGCGACAATTGGGCCATTGTTGGGCTGTAATTCTAGTCCGGGGGCTCCGAGGGGAGGTGCAAGGAGCAAGAGGAATATGCACAAACACCAGTATTAACTCTGTAATGAACTCCTGTTGTTTACCTGAGCCAGGACAGCCAGAGGTTGGGTTTTGTTTTTCCTGAAGGCTGATGAAACATAGTGTTATTACCACTGGTGATGCTGCTCTCCTGTGAGCATCTGGGAGAGGGGGAAGAAAGGAACTTTTTTCCCCTCCAGCTGAGGACATGCAGTTATTTTTCTAAAGCCCAAATCAAAACTGTTAGTTGAAGGCAGAAACAGGCCTCAGGAAATGCTGTTTCTTCTGGCAGCCAGAGACAAAGATCCTTGTTCTTTAGACCAGCCTTTGTATAGTTAAGAACAATAATAATTTTTTTAAAATGTCTGATAAAGAACAAGTACTTATTATCATAATGTGTTAACAGAGCTATAATTAAGATTGTTCTTGTCACTTTTTTTAATATTCCATCTTCCTTTGGGAGTTCTTAATTGTTGAAAAAAATTAGTGTGTATTTACATTTGTCAAAAAGAGATTTGGGGACCAAATGTTTTAGAGCAGCACTGTTTGCTTTTCTGGCTCTTACCATGAATACCAGAGAGAGACACTGAGAAAGGAATGAAAAGATCCTGGGGATTAACTCAGGTGTTGCTCAGGCTCCATTCAGAAGAGGAAGCAGCCACTTCACCCTGGCTTTTAAAGACTTACTGCCTTCCTGATGTTTCTGATCTCCCCAAATATCCTGGGATGGCTTTGGCATCACTCCCCCCACTCCATCCTTCCCAAGGATGTACTCTCAAAGCATTTACACCACCAAACTGGAATATGGACTTCTGTTTTGAAAGAGAGAGGCTCCTTCTGAGATTAGATAACCTTTTATTATTTTGATTACAGCTAGAAACGTTCATCCTTCTTGTTTTTTTTAAATTTTATTACACTGTATTGATCTGGAGTGCTGCCTGCTTCTGCTGCTCCCCTGGACTTGGATCCCTTGATGGCAAAATCTCATGTGCTCTAATGAAGACTTGTATATTCAGTTTTCATTAAAAGTGATTTCATCCTCAGTGAGACATGGGATTTTGATGCTGTTTTCACCTGTGGCCCTGCCAGCTGACAGTGCTGGGCAGGGAGGGACCTGCAGGTACCTGAGCTTTGTTCACAGTCAGCTTTGACAGCTGGCTGCCTGCCACAAGCAGGGAAGGTTGTCATTAATGCTCTTAATTTTTATGAGCGTTTGAGATTTAAAATGTTTACTCCATGTTGTCGGTTGTAGAGCCTTTGTATTTAAAATAAATAATCTTGTTTTAAATTAGTGTTTCCTGGAGGAAGCTATCTGGCTATTGTAAAGTGCTCTGTCAACAGAGCTGCATCCTCATATCAGCACAAGAGGAAGGATCTCATGTTGATACACAGAGCTGACACAGAAAAAATTCCCATGGACGGGGCTTTCTGCTTCCTACTTTTTTTGGACAGATGGGGTCTTTGTTTTTGATTAAACATTAATCAAAAATCAATTTATGACTCCATGTAAGTGGTATTAGATAAGTCTCCGTTTATCCACAGTAAATAGAAACATTGTTCAGACATGAGCAAACAACAGTCCTGGTTTGGTCTGAGTTTCAAAGTAGATGGGGATAGAAAATTGTAATTAAAATTGCAGATTTCATAATTGAATGTGTTCTTTTTTAATGAGAACATTTAGTTTAACTGTAGCAGGGTAAAAAAACATAATTGAACTAAACATCTGAATGTTTTGCAAAAGAACATGAAAATAGGATTTGGGAGAACTTTCAGTAGAAAAAGGTATTCTTACAGATAAAGAGGAGGTGAGGTGTAACCTTAAGGGTATTGGACAGTTTGGGCAACCCCTAAAATTTTGGGGTCTGTGCACTCTGATTTCTGCTTCAAAAGCAGAATTAATTTCTGTACATTAACAGAATCTCTGGGTAGCAGAAGGAATGTGGAGGAGCAGTCCAGTTATTAGTAGGAATTAAATGTGGGTTTAAGCATTTTACTTGCAATTACTCTGACAGTAACTGGTTTTTAATTCTGTTTTTTTTCTTCAGGCTGAAATACTGAAGACAAGTCTTTGTTTTCATGCATGTGTGAATAGTTCTGGGTCTTTGTCATGCTGCTTTGTGCCTTTTCTAGTTTTCTTCCCTTCTCTAGTTTTCTTCCCTCCTTCCTGATGTTGCAGTCTGATGTTTCAGAGTTGCAGTCTCTATTTGAGATGTGAGCAACCTGCACTTTTACAATGTTAGAATTATTTTTTTTTTTTTTTAAGTATTTCAACAAAGTATCTGCAATTCAAAGTCCTCCCTGGGGTGGATTTTGGTGAGATCACCCCTCTGGGTCCCAAAGGGAGGATGCAACTGTGGGAAGGATGAGGAGAGGTGTTCTGGGGGGCCTCGGCGCTGCAGCTTCCTGTTATGCGACAGAGAATGCTGGATGGAGCATTTGTTGTGCATGAATGATGTAGTAGTTGGAAAAACTTTTTGGCCAGCTTTGACATGTTCTGTTTGTTAGTTTTGTTTGCACCCAGAGTGCAGGGAAGAAGATTGAATTAAGCTTCAGCATCCTCTCAGTTATTGGGCCAAATGCCACTACTTTTGCTGCCAATGCAGCCTACAGAAGATGTGTAGGCATGGAGAGTGTGGGAGTTTCAGAATACACAGCATCTTTTAATTGACACGGGATTTGTAAAGTGCAGCTTGTATAACTGGTGATACCTAATCTCCCTTGTCCCTTCCAAGAGGCACGTTGATGATCCATATGCTTGATGGAGGTGTTGCTTTGTCTACGGGAGATAAGGGCTGCTGAAGTTGATCAGAGATGTCTTGCCTCTGATTTGCCTGCAGGCATGCAAATCTAAGCCATAAATTCTGAATATTCTCTTGCCTAAATGATGATTTTAATTTTTAAAAGACGTTTTTCTCTTGCAAAGGGAGGCTTTCTCCCCCTTTAAAAGAGGAGACAGGAGGTGTGGGGATGAGGGAGGGAGCTGCACTGTTTGGTGTGGGGTGCATAATGAAAGGTTACACCTCAATCAGGTGCTGGGTGTTGCTGGCAACCAGGTGGATGCAGGAAACACTGCTTTGCAGGTATTTTGTTACTTGCTATAATGTCACTCCTCCTGAGTGACTCGGCATGTCTCACCTTGCCTGATCCCCAGGAATTGTCATCCTGCTCTCCCAAGGCTCCTAGTGGAGGAACCTGTTAGGACAGTGGCTTTGGCTTTTGGGAATGGGAGGTGAGAGCTCATGGAGAACGTGCTGTGGGGACTCAGGAGAGTGTCTCTGGGAAACAGGAGATACCTGAATCATGGAGTCATTTAGGCTGGAAAAGAGCTGGAAGGTTGTTGAATCCAACCATACACAGAAAACTGCCAAGTCGAGCAAAAGTCAGGCTTAAGCAGCTGAAAGTGAGTTTTCACAGAATGTGTGTCCAGCAGAGCAGAGGAAACTGGGAGAGGGAAGAAAGGAGAATGATCCATAAATATTTTATTATTAGGTATAGAAACAAGGTGTGCTGACATCTGTTTTTCTTTCCCAGTGCAGCTGTTGCTGTGTAGTGTCTGTGGAATAGCTTCAGCCTTCCTGGTGGCACTGTCCTTCTTAAAAATCAAATCAAGCACACACAAAAACCCCCACAACACAGAGGAAGTGCAAACTCTGCTAAGCCTACCGACAGTAAGCTAGCTGCTGTTGTGTTATTAAGAGTGCTTTTCACTGGAGCCTCTGCATTGCAGGCTCAGATTCCCTGCTCTGGGGGGTTTGGGGCATCCACTGTGGTCAGTGTGGGAGCCTTGGGCTTTGTTGGTCAAGGTCCTGAAGTTGCTTCCTGATTTAAAGCATGGGTAAAACAATGAGATTTAATGTAGGTTCTTCATAGTCTTCAAGTCAGTCCAGGGTTTTCTTGTCATCACTACATCAGGAATTTAATGGGAGACATGAAAGTGGGTACTGGGTGGATTGTGGCTGCTGCTTACTTTGCAGATGCTTTTACAGCAGGTCTTTTGTCCCTCCTCTTAAGCCCTTCTGTTTTGAATCTCAGCACCCTGACAATCCCCATGTCTCTATTTTCTGCTGTGTATTTGGACAAAAGAATCAGTAGTGAGGAGCTGGGTACACATCTGAGAGCGTTTTCTCCCTCCCTGCACCACTCCCTCGTTTTGGTTTTTTTTTTTTTTTTTTTAATGCACAGATTTTGAGTGTTGTCAAAGGGTTCAGTCTGGATATTCTCTGTTTTGAAAAGATGGAAACAAAATGTCAATGATGTTTCATGTAAATTTGTGTTTTAGTGTTTATTGATGTGTGATATCTAGGCAGTGGTAGTAGGGATGTCTGCATACAGCTGTGTAAAAACTAGGGATTGCTATGTTCTAGAAGAGTAAATTGAGGCCAGATTTGTGCTCTGTGTTGCCATTGTCTGTGAGTTTTCTGATTAGTGTAGTTGTACAGTGATAACAAGAAAGACAACTTTTCACTGTGAGCTGTTTTTTAGATTTACTTCAGTTTTTATTTACTGCTGTTGCACTTTCCTTTTTTCCCCCAACGTTTCCTACAATGCAGGTTGCTTTTAGAACACGATGCCGAGACCGTCCTGTCTAAAATACTCCAAATGTTTTCAGAGCAGGCTGGTTCCAACCCCAACACACACAACTCTGTGCCTCCCAAAAATAGTCACCTGAAGGGAAAGACAGAGGCTGAAACGGAGCTGCTGAGCCTCAGCCTGCCCTGGGCTGTGCTCGCATTCCTCCAGCAGGGCCTGGGCCTCTTCTGAAAGCAACCTTTCAGCTCATGGAGCTGCATTGTGTAAACATCTTCAGCAATAATTTATTCTCTTGAAAGAGGCCAAACTAATCCCCCTGTCCTGGTTGGAGCTGTCTTAGATGTTACTCTGAGCGGCACATTTTCTGTCTTGCAACAAGCGTGACATCACTCGACTATAGCAACAGAATGTGGTCAAATAGCATTTTTAACAAATTTTAAAATCCTCCCCTGTGGGGTGGATTTATTGGGAATGTTCTTCCTTCATCTGTATGTTATCAAGCTAAATACCAAGCCTTGGTTTTGCTGGAATGTTTCTGTATGTATAGAGAAACCCATGTCTGATTTGAGTGCATTGATATTTCCCTCCCCATGTTGTTTTCTCTCTTGGTGAAAAAAAGTAAATGTTTGTAAAAGGGGGAGAAATATCTTTATAAAATCTACCTGGATAGAAAAGTCAAATTATTTTCTGAATTTCAGAGCATAAGTGAACACAGTTTCTCGTAAACAAACTCATAAAATACTCTGGAGAAACATATGACTTTGATTTAAATTTTCTTTTTTTTTTTTTCTTATAGGAACAGCATTCTTAACTTTTGCCTTACATTTTGTTTTTTTTTTTTTAGCACAGCCTGAGAAGCTCCATGTTGTTTTTGTCCTATAATAGCACTCGCTCCAGCAAAGGACATGGCATCTTTGGGGTTTACCTCTGTCTCCAGCCCCTGGGAGGTTGTTTACTACTTTCAGCCTGGAATAACAGGCCAGTCCCAGGGATCCTCCCTGGAGAGCAGGATTATTGGCATCTGCCAAAATACCACCTCTGTGCTGGGCCGGGCGGCGGGATGCTGCGCTCCCGTGGGATGCTGCGGTGGGATGCAGGATGCTGCAGGGCTGCGGGGCAGACACAGCCCCCGGCGCTGTGAGCTCAGCCCGTGGCTCCTCTCAGGCCGGGAGGGAAACAGTGAGACCCTTTTCAAGAGCGAGGTGTGTTGCAGCCTATATTTGGATGCTGCGCCTCTTCTAAATTTGGGTTTCTCCTCATTAATACAGGAGCTGTTTAATCGCCCTGTAGGGAAAAACATGGGGTTGCTGCAGGGTGGGTTATTCTGGGGGTTTTTTTCCACCCTTGATGAAAGGCCGAGGTCTGTGTGGAGGGCTGGAGGCGAGGGAAGGTGGAGGAAGGGGCGGAGGGGAGGGTCCGCTGCTCTGAGCTCCTTTGTGTGCCAGCACCGCGCTCGGCGCCCGCCGGCTGGGGAGGGGGCAGCGCTGGGGCAGCCCCTCCTCGTTATCCTGCTGATGGGGACACTGCGGGGACAGGGCCAGGCTGGCTCTGCCACCGGCTGATGGCCTTTCCATCTCCCTTTCCCAGGCACAGGCAGCGTTCTGCCGGGAGGGAGGTGCCGTCCCCGTCTCGGGGGAGCGTGGAGAAGGAAGCGTGGCAGCGTCGCGTTAAAATAAGCGGATTTGTAGCTTTTGCCGTGACCCGAGGCAGGTTTCCCCCATTGCGGCAGCACGAAGAGCTGGCAGTGGGCGTGATGCAGGAGCAGGGGACGGGAATTGCTCGTGGCGGGGCTGCTGGCGGGCGTGGAGTGGAGCCGTGCGTGGGAAGGGGCGGCCGAGGCAGCCGGGCTGTCGCTGTGTGTGTCACTCCGTGTGTCACTCTGTGCTGTCACATGGCCTGCTGCTGGCCCTGGCAGACCTTCCCTGGGGTGCTGGAGGTGTTTGTGACCCAGCTGTGTGTGAGCTGTGTTAGAGGGATGTGCACAGCAGCGGGTCCCGTTTGGCTGTGGGTCTGCCTGTCGGGGGTTTGCTCTGCTGGCCCCGGCTGCTGCTCACATCCAGCACTGGTTTGCAGTGACCGGCAGAGCCTCCCCACCCGTGTGCTTGATGATCCTCGCTAATTCCAGGCGTGGCAGCATCCCCAAGAGTGCCTGCATCCTGCCCTTACTTAGGGACATCACTTACTGATGGCCTTAGCATTGCTGTATTAACACTTGGACTCTTAGATATCTTTTCCAACATAACTCTTTAGGTACCTCTGTGCAGGTCCTGGTGAAGTAAAGTTTCAGAGCACGTGTTTATAAATACAAAGGAAAGAGATTTGGGCCCCCACAAAATGCGTAAAAGTACAAGTCCATCAGGTTGTTGCAATAAAAGCATAAAGGACTTCGGGTACTAAGCTTAAAAGTCCAGACAACCCAAGGAAATACAACAAAATTGAATTAGTTGCAGAAATTAATTCGTTTTTTCTAACTCCTGCTATTAATCATTTAAATGACCTGGGATGGAAATTACAATTATAATAGTTACTTTTTGCTGTATTTCAGGGTACTCTGCACTCCAATAATTTGACCTAGTTTATTGGTGGTTTAATTCCACTCTCTCATTTTGAGCACTTTATTCTTGTTACCAGCTTCGTCAAGCCTTCTAAATATTTTACTGTCTGCTCCATTCCAGGGTCAAATGGAACAAGCATTAACTTCTGGCTAGAGAAAAACTGCGTTGAAAACCAATGCTAGTGAAATCCCTTAATGGAGCAGATGCATCTGACCTGAAAAATTTCATGTATGCTCCAAAATTTACTTCTCCCCCCTGCTCCTTCTCCAAGAGTATCTATTAAAAGATTTTTCTGCTGCAAAAATCCCTTGCCCATATCCTTAGATGATTCCAGTTTCCAAACCCCACAGTTAACCACCTTTCTATACGTATTTACTCAAGTAAAGGCTTTTTTTCTGTGCTTCACGCTTCTACTAGTCTTCTGTAGTGAAGATTAACTTCACAACTGCGTTTTGGTTTTCAAAAAACAATGTTTGCCTTTTGTGAAACTTGTATGGAGTTCCTGCTGGAATTATTTGTTCGTTCTGAATTTCATCATGTTGCAGAAATGATACACATGCTCCAGGGGAAGCAGCAGATACCAGAGGCAACGTGTGTATAGAGACATCTTGCTTTGTTGTGATAGCTCTCCTTTCTGGGACAACTGTACTTAACTATATTTTTAAATTAAATTCATATAATGGGCAGTGCAAGGTGGCAATTTACCAGTGGCTTTTGAAATATGTTTTTCTGTGAGGAGTGAAATGTGTGGCTTAGAGCAGCAAGAAGGGTATGAAGAGTTTCTTCACGTGTTTGTTGAGGAGCAAACCTGACAGGTCCTTAGATAGAAGATGAAGAATTACGTTAGTGTTTATCCCTTTGACTTGTCCTCTGGTGTATTTGGTAGCAGATCTCTTCAAATATGTGGAGTACTGGGGATCTGATAAAATCCTGCTAAGGAATTAGGCCCAATTTGTAACAAGTTAAGCGTAGCAATTAATATTTCTATAGAGTGAATTTTGCTAGCAGTATTATATCACTGAGGTTAATCTGCTGACTTCCCAAGCTCTCTTCTGATTAAAGAATACAGGCATGTAATTTCTTATTTCATCAGAAAAATGTTTTTCTTGTGCTGTATGGTGCCTGTATGTAAAGTATCACATTTCTGCAGTGATTGTGAAGAGGCACAGTGTTATTCTGTGGTCATACTTCTGGCTTTCAAAATCATCAGCAAAAATTTTGCAGAAAATAATTTGTCCAATTATCTGTTGTGCAGAAATAGAGCATTTCCACTTCAGGTAACCATCCTAATTACCATGGCTTCTAAACCAAAATTTTTACTTTTGAGAAGTCACAATGGAGTGCTGCTTTGAAAAAAAGTTTAAATGAAAGTTTAAATATGTTTTCTTCTTTGTCTTATTGAACCATGTGGGCTGATGAGCTTCCTGTTCCCTTGAGAGCTCAGCAGCCCTGGGTTTTTGTGTGAGCTTGGGAACGAGTCCCTTTACCTGTGCAGGCTCCAGGCTGTGACCTGCATCTTCGGGTTTGTTGTTTCTTCACTGTGCCAGGAAGGGGAAAAGCCACATCATGCCCCAGCTGAGGTTTGCTCCTAGCTGCTGAGACAGCCCAAGTGAAGCAAATGCAAACTTTGAGAGTACTGGAGTAGCTGCTTCGTGTGTCTCTTTGGGTTTTGTGGCCCCGAGCAGGAGGTCACAGGACCTGATGCTGCTGCATCACTCACAGGGACCTGGGCTGCCTAGGTGATTTCAAAAACAAAGCCAAGCACTTGAAGTCCATCACCTCAAGATCAGCTCTGAAAGGTGTTCAGATAAATTATTATTCAGTGCATTTAGAATAAGAGTGCATCTAGATCCCATGGGATTTGCTACCTGGATCTTCAGATTGATGGGATGTCGGTTCAGTGAAAGAAACAACCACCAAGGGGTGATGGATGGGGGATGGCCTTCGCAGCAAATCACAATAGGGTGGGAAATGAGGGGTGGATGTGAATGACTGATAAGTAGGATTTATTGTAAGGAGCTTAAAAATAAGGGAATAATCCGAGAGCAGCTACAACACGCAGGAATTCGGGATGTCTCACTTGTGGCTGTGCTGAAATCTCTATTGCAGCTCTTCTTTTTATATCCTTTGTCCTTTGAAATACTTTGCTGTTAGGGTTGGGCTCTTATTTATTTATTTCTTCCGCTCGGCAGCTGCAGTGCTCAGACTGGGAGATGCTCACAATGCGCTGCCTGCTGCCAAGAAAGGAGGTATTTGCATTCATTTTCACTTTCTTATTCTCAATACAGAAAACAAATACCCCCCCCACCCCGGTCCTACTGAGTCCTTCCTCCCCTAAATTGTAAATACATCTGCAGATACATGATTTGGGGGATTTAGAGGGGGTGTGGTACCATCCACTGGTTTACCAGGCAGGTAATAGGAGTGTCTGTATTCAGTGAACAAAGAAGTCTTACAGTAATCCAGAATAGCCATATTAAAAACAAAAAGGCATAAAAAATATCAGTAATAGATTTCATAGCAGTTATTTAACAGATTTGAAGCCTGATACTTTATTCACATTACTTTTTCTGAATTATTTTCTTTTTTTCTCGAAATTCCAAGTTGTTCATACTGATCCTGTCAGGAGTAGTGTGTGCTCAAAAGAAGAAAATTGACAATGATGAAAGGAGATATTTATTTGAAGTTGTGAGCAGTGCAGCTCTTGAGGTGCAGAGCTGGGTGTTGGAGTGACTCCCATATGGACTGGGGGCGTTCAGGATACGAGTGGGAGGCTGTGCCGTGCCTCTCGCTGCCAGTCTTACGAGTGGAAACAAATGGGATCCTAACCTTTCTGAACATGGAGCTTGGGATGTGCTGACTGCATTATCAAGGCAGCAGTTTAACTAAAGGGACATCATTTAGGGGCGGAGGCTCAGAGAAGCCCAAAGATTGAAACTCCAGATTTTTATATCGTGATATATTGACTGAAACAGATATAAAAAATAATCCCGTTGCCACGACATTTGTTTTTGTGTGTCTGCTCAGGTTTTAACAAGCCCCTCGTTATGATTCAGAGCACAGCATAGAAATCCACTGTGCCATCTTTTTTTAATGCATTCAGTGATCTATAATGTGTTTCTTTTGTGGTGAAACCCCACAGCCTCAGCATGAAGAACGTACATGTGTATTTGTTTAATTCAACATGTTTTCATCTCTCAGTACTGGAAATAGGACATTTTAGTTCTTCAGTCACCACTGCAGCAAACCAGTGCATTGTGTGCAGTTCATGCTTGGTTTTTCTTTTCCATCTGAAACATCAGTGTGAAAAATCAGAGGGCTAAAGGGAAAAAACCTATCTGCTGCTGGTACTTGTTTAGAAATATCAAATAACCTCCAGTGTGGGGTTCTTATCTCGCTGTCTTTGTGGTGAGAGTGGTAGAGAAAAGGCACGTGAAAGCCTGTGACAGTGTAGCCTGTAGCAGCTTTGCATTGATTCAGATGTTCCATTCAGAGCAGAGATTTGATACACAATAATGAAATCAAACGGCTTAAAATCATCTTCTATTGATTTTTATGAAGAGCAATCTATACCTGCAGAATCAGACTGAGGTTATGATAAGCTCTGCCTTTAAATTTTCCTTTGTTTTGTGATGTGAGCTTTTAAAAGAGCTTTTCCCCCTGCTCTTTGAATGGCTGCTGCTCCTGCTTCCCTTTGAGTTTGAAGCCTGGAGTCAAGAGCTGCAGGCACGGGATGCGTGTGCCGGGCTGGGAAGGGATGTTTCAGTGGAGCTGGGTTGGGAGGGGATGTTTCAGTGGAGCCGGGTTGGGAGGGGATGTTTCAGTGGAGCTGGACTGGGAGGGCATGTTTCAGTGGAGCTGGGTGCATGTGCAGGGTTGGAGGGGATATTTCTGCTGTCACTGCCCGTGGAGCAGCCCTGTGGGCAGTGGCTCATGATGCTGCTCCAGCCTCACAAACATCCCAAACCATCAGAAACATCCCAAGCCCGTTATCCCGGCTGCGTTTCCCCGCCGAGCTGCAGCTGCCTTGAATGTTTCAGAATCAGTGGTGAATGAAACAGCACAAAGCTTTTTTTTTATTATTATTTTTCCTCATTCCTTCTTTTCCTCTTTATGTTTTTTCTTTGGTCTCTTTTCAGTTGTGGCATTTAGGATGCACAAAGAGTCATTGAACCTGTAAGCAGCCTCTCTAATGCAGGTGTTTGCAGTGCAGCCTCATCTTCTTTGTAGACAGAAATACACCAACACCACTTACTGTCATGTGAGAGGCTGTAGAGGTGCAGATAAAATAATGATTATACTTGAGGATTTAAAAATTTTGTTCTATGCATTTTTTTCCTATTTAAGTATAATTTTATTAAAAATGGATTTCTCTGGCATGTAATTACTTAGACACACCGTGTACTCGGTGGAAGCCACAGTGCTCTGGAATGTGACATTATTCTTTGGACTGGTCTGCTGAGCCTTGATTTGGAATGATTAGACTTCAAAAGCATTTAGCTCTAAATGTGATTGTAGCTCAATTATTGAGTCTTTTGATTGACAGTGTGCATGTTATAAATGAGTAGGATGCTGTCCATGAAACAATATAGGCTGCAGAACTTTGCTAAGAAAATAACTTGGATCATGCGATTAGACTTAGAGCTGCTGAACATTTTTTAATTGTGACCTTCATCCTTAGATATAGGGGCTCAGCTGCAATTTGTTGGATGCATGTCAAGACTGTTGCTTTATCAAGCTGGTTTAAATCAATAAAAACTAGATTCACACGTGCATCAACTTTGTAGCTTCTGGTTTTTGATGGGGTTCTCAGTAGGCTGTAGGGATGTTTGGGGTGTACCAGGTTCATGAGGATCATGTTTTTAATGCTTTATAGGTAATAGCTCCTGAGGTTGCATTTTTAGTAGTCTGGATAAGAGCGAGGCTTGAGGAGTAATTTAAGAGCTCAAGGAAGAGCCTGCAGAGTGTGCAAGCTCCTGAAGGATAATTTAGGCCAACAGGGGAGCAGGGGAAAAGCTGATGTAGGGTGGGAGATAGCAGAGTGAACAGGATGCTGTGTTCATCTGTCCAGGGACAGGAAAGATGGGAGCCAAGCTGTGCACTGCCATGCAGGTGAGGTGAGATCTGAGGGAATGAGAAGCTGGCCAAAGGGGCTTGTGGCCTTGTAGAGTTTCCTTTAAGTGTAACTTGGCAGATTTCAAACTGCATTTAAAAAGATTTTGGTTTCCACAGACATTGCTATTAAGTTATTTGTTCTGAGCCTACTTGGTTTTTGTTACCCATTGCACCAACAGCCACAAAATGCTCTTTAAATTGTCTTTTCTCAAAGACAGCATTCAGGAACACATTGACCTGGTAATGTCATTTTCTAAATGATAATTTTTGAGGAAGGCACATTTGTTAATCTTTAAAAAGGCAGTTTGGAGCAATCTCCCAGGTTCAGATGCAGATGGTTTGGACTGTGTCCCAAGCTGTGCAGCTGTGGGCAGCTCATGGAGACTCCAGGTCCCATCTTTGTGCTCTGAGTGAAATGCTGTCCCATCCCCCTGTTAAATCCAGCTGTGACTGCAGGGTACTGGGGCTGGTGGTGGCTGAGAAAATCCAGTTGTGATTGACATTGGTTGTGCAGTAGAGGTTCCATCAGACAGGCAGTCAAGTGAGGACCAGAGATAATAAAAATATGGGAGTTTTATGTGGCTGGAAGTGGCTGAGCTCTGTCCGTGTGTGTCCCTCAATGGGAGAAGTCACCATCTCTTTCCAGTTAGCAAGAAAAGAGTTAGATTAACTTTTATCTAGTGACAAATTTGGCAGTGTTATGTTTTAAAAAAAAATATTGGCATGAAGTTAATTCAAAGACACTTAATGATGTAAGCGTGTAAACTTTCCCAGGTGGCACCATCTGCATATGCCATTAAAAAACCCAGAACGACAAAACAAAGAAAACAATGTGTTTTAAAAAGTGAAATTAATTTGTAAAGCCATTTGGCTTATTAATTAGCAAACCTTCAAAAATCAAAAAAGTCCTTGAGTTAAAATATATCTAAGCTAGAAACCTTTGGAGAAGATACCTTGCACACATTTCTTAAAAGAATCCCAAGATTCTGCTTTACATTCTTTACCCTCCTGTAGTTTATAATGAGCCTTTCAGCTGAATTTTACTGTTGAGTGACGTGGTGCTGACTTGTCTGGATCAAATAAGTCCTGTGAGGAGCAGCTCAGAGAGCTGGGGGTGTTCAGCCTGGATAAAAGGAGGCTCAGGAGTGGCCTCTACACCCCCCTGGCACGAGGGAGTTGGGCTCTTGTCTCAGCAGAAAAGAGAAATGGCATCAAGCTGTGCCAGGAGAAGTTCAGGTTGGACATCTGAAAGAATTTCTTCTCTGGGAGAATGGTCAGGATTGGAAGGGGCTGCCCAAGGAGGTGGTGGAGTCCCTGTGCCTGGTGGTGTTCCAGAAATGACTGGACATGGCACTCAGTGCTCTGGTTTAGTGGACAAGGTGGTAATTGGTCAAAGGTTGGATTTGATGATCTTGGAGGTCCTTTCCAACCTTTATTTTTTATGATACTGTTATCTGTCATGTATCACTGTAAAGCCTTTGGCTCAATAGTCTTTGGTCAGACAAGCCCCACTTCTTTCTGTTCTGAAGATGTTGACATTTGTTGTCATCCTTTAAAGCCTGCAGAATCTTCACCAGACTCTTTGTGTTTGTCCCAAAAGACCTAAGTCTGATATTGCAAAGGCATTTTACATTTTAGACTAAGCTGGGTTCCACTGTTAGAGTGAAATACCCGTTTTTTTGTGGCTACTGACATATTCACTAGTAGAATTTTTACAAATACTCCCAAAGCAAGCTGATTTTGAAAATAATTTTTAAAAGATCATCTGGCTTCTGCTTGGTCTTTTCTCTATTATGTGCTAACAACCTGACAAGAAAATACTTGAGCCCCAGGTCCTCTGAATAGTGTTCTGTAATCGTGTCCTGAAGTCTGTAATTCAGGACTGGCTGCTTTTTAAAAGAAAGTTATTATGGTCCTGTAGTATCAGAAGCTTTTGCATATCAAGGCAAACAGCTTCCTCTGTTCCTAATCTTCTGCCTTTTGCTGTAACATGGAGTAACTTTTTTTTTTTTTTTTTTTTAATTGCATTTATCCCCCCAAACCCTGTATGAAAACCAGCCACTTGATTAGATTTCATACTTGGTAAAGCATTTTGAGAACTGCTGATTAAAAAGCACTGTATGAATGTGAAGTATGTATTTTTCTGCTACTAAGCACTCATCAAGCTTAATTTGTGGGAACCAAGGCCAAGAAGCTGATGTTGGTAGGAGCAAGCTCTTTAAAACCTGGGAAAGGGAGGCAGAAGTTTTGTCTGATGAACTGTTGGTGGAAAAGCACTGCACAGGAAAGGTATAAATGGATTAAAAGTTTCCCATGTGGGGAAGGAGATGATGTGGGGAGGAGGGAGTAATTAGTCAGTTTGGAGATCCTTGTGTAGCAATTAATCCTCCAGCAGCAGCCTGGCCACCAGCGGATGCTGCATCCTTGGGGATGATCTCTGGGAAGCTGCTTTACTTTCTGTCATCACTTTAAGGAGCCATGGTGCCTGGATAAAGTGCATCAAAGGAATCTGAGAAATATTTAAGCTGAAATATGTATTAAGGGTAGTAGCTGGCTCCGCCCCTTAATTTTTCCCTGCGTCATTCCTAATTCATAAAAACAAACCATAGAACAGCCCTGAACTTTGTGCAAAAATCTGCTGCTCTGTAATTTGCAATTTAAATGGTACTTCTCTGTATTTGACTGCAGGCAAGATCATCTATTCTATTCCCATCCAATTTAATGCTTTTAGTTTTGGGTGTGTGCGTGGGACATCCTGGAATACTAATTATTTTTTCCCCTCCCTGTTTCTTGTTTCAGAGCCATCAACAAGCAGGATCTACTGTTTTTGGTAGTTCTCTTTCATTGTTTTTCAGTGAAGCTTCTGTCTGCAAATTTGGTTTTGTCTGGGTTTTGTTTGTTTTTAACCAGTGTGAGTTTTAAACAGTGTGTTCTGGCTAGTGTTTGCATAATTTACAGAAAACTTCACTTAATGGGTATGGAAGTTGAAGTTCATGTAACTCAGAGAAAGCAGGCACTTCTTGAAATAGAGACAGATCCATTTGTTGTTTCATGTTGCAGTTGTAAACATTGGAAGAGAAATACCATTTCTAATGGTGGAATAGAAAAGTGGTTCTCAAATGAAGTGATGGCAATACACTTCTGTCCCCCTCCAGCTGGCCAAAACCAGCCACTGGACCCCCTTCATAGTGAGGAGCAGCTGGACCAGAGGTGGTACATAACTGTCACAGCATTTCTCAGCATCAGCATTAAATGTTTGTGGGGGTGATGTGGTATTGATATTTGCAGCATGGCCAGAAATATTTTGTTCTTGGTCTGCTTTGTGTTCTGTAAATACACAGCTGGAGAATGTAGGGAATGGCATGGCTGGTGTGTTCAGAATAGATCAGTACAAGGGGGATGTACCTCTGAATAGTAAAAACACGGTGGAGCATCATGAGGAGGTGGAAAATGGGAAGTGTGGTGATGCTTTCACCCCTTTGACCTCTATAACCAAAGATATCTGCAGTTATTGGCTCAGGGAGACCCATAACTGGAGCAAAAGGTAATTGCAGTCTTGTTACTACAGTATTATTGAGAAATAAAGCTTAGAATTCAATAAATTTTCCATTTGTAGGTGTTTGTTGGTGTCCTATAAATCCAATAATTTCTGGAGTAAACGAGGTTGTGGAAAGTTTCATGGTCTGTCTGAAGTCTGCACGTTCTGCATGAAGAACCTGTAAATACTGATACTACTGAATTGTAGAGCTTGTTTGTTTTGGGAATCTGGGTTTTCTCCTGTAACTAATACTAGCCCTCTGTAGAATTAATGAAATACTTAGTGGAATTTTAACACTAAAAGAGAATTCCTAAAAACTGTAGAAAAGGGTCTGTCAAATTATCACACACTGTGGAAAAACATCACTGCTGTTCTTCAGCATAAACATTTTTTAGATGATGTAAATAATATGAAACTTAATTTTAAATGGTAATACTAAGTTTTGCTCTATTTAGTTCTTCAAAAGCCTTTTTATGATTTTACTCAGTGCTCTAGATGGATGAAAACATAATCCCATTTTAAATCCTTTCCTCAAAGTGTAGTGAACTTTAGCTCCTTTGATAAATTTAGATAATTTTTCTTCTTGCTAAGCTGGAGGAGTGTTTAATAGCTCTTAAAAGTTTGTCTTGTGTGGCAAGTGATGGAAAACAATTCCACCAGTAGCATTGCTGTAGAGATGGGGAGAGGTACAGATCATGTTTTCTCTCTGAACATCTGACTCACCAGAGCTGCCTGTTAATCCTGACAGCTTTATTGCAAAGCAAAGAAAGTGGCTGAATAAATTCAGGGGGAAAAGAAGTTGCAGTTGTGCCTCCCCACAGCAGAGCCAGTGACCCTGGGATTAAAGGGAAGGAGAGGCAGGTGTTCTTGGTTTGCCTTATAGAAGAATTCAGGAGGTGTCACTCTCTCAGCTGCAGTATTCTAAGGGAACATTTATTTTCCTAGGGGAAAACATTCTCAATTCAGTTACACAGAGTTGTCCATGTTCACCTGTTGCTTTCCTGGTAATGGTTTTTTTGAATCTTAAACTTTCTGAGCAGGGGCAATTCCTACTAGACCAGTTTACTCAAGGCTTTTATCCATCCTGGCCTTGTAATGAATCCACCTCCATGAGTGTTAGACCCTAATCCCAGCCACCAGCAACATATTGAATTTAAAAAAATGTCTGTGCCTGTTTTCCATCTGCTTTTTGGATAAATACTTATTTATATTGAACATATATAGGAGCTGTGAATTAAAAAAAGGTTTGTGCCTCACAAGTGCCTAGCATGAGTTAAAAATGCATTGATTGAAGCACCTCTGCAATGACAAAACCTCAGATTTCTTGCTGGCATTGTTGAACTAGCTAAGTATTTTTGTTCAGAAGATGGGATATGATTGCATGGTGCTCATATGGATAAGGAATGTCACCCAGCCATCATTTATATGTAATCCAGTTTTTTCCTTATTTTGCTGCATTTAGATACCTGTTAGTCTCTTTCTCTGCCAGCCACTGGAGGTCTGTAGTGGGCCAGCATCAGTGAGCACACCATGCTCTGGGGGGGTTTTGGATCACATTGGAGGGTTTTGTCTCCTTTGGGTTTGAGAGGCCGGTGGATGTGTCTGGTTTGGCTGTGGAGTGCCCGTGCTGGGGGTGAGCGGAGCCGCTCGTGCAGCGCTGGGATCCCTGGGTGAGTGTGAGGAATCCCCAGGGTTTGTGTGCAGACACAGCATCGATCCCCAGCCCGCTGCCAGCTCGGCCTGTCACTGCCCAGACATGGCCTCTAATACCAGCTTCAGCATGAGCTGCCAAAACCACAGTGCTCAAGGCCTCTCCCTCCGAGTTCGGCCAATGCTCGAACGAAACAGCCCCCAGCTTGTTCCTCCGGGACACAGGCCTGCCTTGTTAGGAAATCGGTGAAGTTTGGGAACCCACAATACCTCACATAGCTCTGTGTACAGTAATGGAGGGTGGAAATAGGGCCATAGGCATGAGCAACCAGACGAGTTATAAATATAGAATACTCTCTCAATTCCAGTTTCGTTAGTCATGGGAGGACAGTGAGAGTTTTATAAACTTATAAGGAATATACAAACAGTTCTGAATTTAAAATAACTCTGTATAATTTTTTTAGTGTGTGAAAAGAATATTCTTTTTTGAGACCATCCTTGTAAGTATCTGCTATACACAGAGCGTAAGGATCTGCGTATTTATATGTTCATGTGAATGTGACTTGAGATGACAAAAAAAGGTACTGGAGAAGAAAAGCGTAGCTCAAACGTGCCAAACTCGAGCAAAAACAGAGTGGGAAGCAGCGTGCTTCCCACTTTGTGCCAATATCAAAAACATGAATCCCCTCTTTCTCTTTAATAAGTGCTGTCTGTGCTGTCTCCAGCTTCAGAGCAGCCAGGCAGTGTCTGAGCTGGCTTTGCTGCAGCCTGGAGCCCCTGTCAGATCCAGGGATACAGCTCACCTTGGCTGTCCTTCCTGCAAATAAATAAATAAACCTCTGGTACTCCCTAATCTGATCACAAATCCTTACTACAGGGAGGGATTTAGCAAGTCCGAAGCAATGTCATTATTATTTTTTCCCAGTCATGCTAGCAGGAATTCCTGAAAAGCGTGTGGAAGTGTATCACAGAGACAGCTCGAGCATCCCAGCCGTAGCAGTGTGTGAGTGCATGGCCGGCAGCGCCGTGTGTGCCATTTGTCCCGTTAGTATATTCTGTGTGTTTGCAGTTTCTGGGGGATGTCACAGTCAAACAGTTTATTTATCAAACTGTTGGAAGAACCGAAATAGTTCTGTCTCACAACGGAGGAGGTTTTTAAAGATAGTGAGCTGAGCACAGGCAGGATGACACTGTCATCCCTCACTTGGGTTAGCAGGAGGCATTGAGTGCTCCCAGCTGCTGCTGTTCCATCTCTGCTCCTTGCTGACCCACGGTGCTTTTTCCCAGTGCCTTCTGACTCAGGTGTTGGAGTCCTTTGCTTGGCTTGGGCTGTCTGGGGATTCAGAGCTGCTGAACTTGCAGTGAGTGGTTCACTAGGGGCCTGCTTTGGGTTTGTGGTCATGTCCAGTGCCACAGTGGACTGGGAGCATCCTTGCACATCTCAAAGCACGTTCTACAGACCAACCTGGAACCCCTAAGCAAACAGATGACTTGCAGCAGTTCTGTTGTTTGCAGATCAGACCATGGAGGATGGAGTTAAAAGTTTAGGTCCAGATAGTTCAGGGTGATTTACAGATTATTAAAGCAATTTTTGCATCAAGTCTAGAAAGATAACTGAACATTTCCCATTTTCCCATGGACACGTCCATCCATGGTTGTGGTATATGAGAAGAAAATAATTCTAATACAGCTTTAAAGTCAGCTGTATTCTCCCCACTATCAGTGTTGCCTGTAAATTTGTTAAAATACATTAAGAAAGGATTAATGCACAGTCTTCTTGTCTGCTTTTAGGTCTTAGAAATTCAGGAACTTTCTGTATTCCCTCTGCGTTTAAAATAGAGGAAGATTTAGAATGAAAAATACATTCTGTGATTATTAAAACCAAGGAAAGAGCTCACCCTTTGATTGTTGTGGATCTCTAGAGCACAATCTTCAGTTGCTGTCAGATTTGCTTACAGTCTTGTATTTCTGGAAGTCCTGAAGGAAATACTTTATTTGATCGTTTTAGCATAATTGCCTTAATATTGTTTGGAGCATCATTGCTGCTGTTGTTAGCAGGGTGCCTTTCACTTGCAATGTACAAATATCATAAATGATGTAATAATCCCAGATTTAGTAGTTTTTAATTTAAAACAAATGCACCAGGTGTCTCTGATAATTTTGCAAGCCATCAGCATTCTTGCAACTTGTTCTTCCCTTCCATTATCATCCTGCTCTTTTCTCGGGCTCCTGAACATCTGGATCTTAATCCTGGCTTTAGTGGCTATTTCAGTAACAGGTGAATACTTGAAAAATCTTTGCTCTGTAGTAAAACAGTTTGAATGTTCTTGGTCTTTCTGGCTATTTCCTTTTATTTTCATCTTTCTAATATTTAGAACTTGACAGGTTTTGTCATTTGTCGTTGTCGTGTGAGATACAGATGAGCAAAAACTTCCTAAGTTTGCCCCACTATGTGTATTATGAACAGTTTTCCTGAAGCTTTTTTTTTTTCCCCTTTAATTTTAGTGTAATTAGCCCTCGGCTGGAGCACTGTTGATTCAGCCTCCAAGATGAACATTCTGTTTCACTGCTAGTGCCAGAATGGTTAAGCTGTTGATGGGTGTGAGGCATGAACACAGAGGGCATTCCTGAAATGAAGCAGGAGCTGAATCCCTCCGAACTAGTGACTCTTGTTTGCCCTGGATTAAACGGCCGTGATCCTTCGGCATTAAGAGAACTACATAATTTAGGCCAGTGTGATAATGTTATCAGCCTGTCTTCCTCCTTTAGAATAAATCTGGAATGTGAATAGTAGTCCTCCTCCAGCTGGGCTTTTGCCAGGAGATGGCTGACCAGCACTCCTTGCTTGCAGTATATTAATTAAATCCTGTAAAGCTTATTGCCTTACACTTGCAGCATTTGGAAGACAGGCAGATTAAATCAAGCTTTAAGGAAGAACAAGCAAAACCCGAATATATCGCTTGTAATCTGCAGCCAAAAAGAAAAATAATTTGCCTCAGAGCCATTCTTCAGCAGCACTTTGCTTTCCTTATCTGTTACTGCAAAGTTCAGGAACTTCAGTTGTCCCTTTAGGAATGTGGTCAAGTCTGTGACAGTGAATGCTGGGGGATGGCAGTGCATGGGGGAGCAGCTTTTACCACCATGGGGGGACCCTCATGTTCCTGCCTTCATCCTCACTTTGATACTGTTCTGATTTGCATCTTCCATGGGAAATTTCCTCATGTATAGAGGAAATCTTTCTGGATCAGTGCAGTGCTGCTGGTAAAACATTCCTGACCAGTTTGTTTACCCAGTGTGGAAGATAGAGGGCAACTGGCCCCAAATCCCCAGAGATGGTTGTGTATCTGCCTCTGTGGGGTTTGTTTATGTGCTGAATTCATACTGGCGTGGAAGGGACTAAATGGACTTGTTTTTTTCCTCATTCTCCCCAGTGCCAGCTGCAACAGTGCCAGTCTGGGCTGTGCTGGGCAACATAAACTGTTTTGGAAGAGAATGCAATTTGTACTGCCTGGGTTTGTCAATAGCTCGTGTTTGCTTGCACCTTCCTGGGCCGTGGTGTTACACACTTGGGAGCAGATGCACACTACCTGTGCTATCCAGGGGTTCCTGTTGACTGTGGGATAAGGTGGTTGTTTTCTTCACTCAGGTTTCCATTTGCCCTCTTTTCAGTGGGATGGGAGTTCCTGTAGTGCTGGTGGAGCATTTAGAGCAGGGTTGAATTGCTTCATTGGCAGAAACCTGAAGGGATGGGAGTTTTGCAGTGACAGCGAGTGTCCCCAAGTCCTCTGCTCTGAATAAAACTGATCAGGCACACATGACTTTATTTGTCTCACAGCTGGGAAGCAGGAAGCTGTTTCAGTATAATTCCTAGGGTAAGGAGTGAATGAGAGGTGACCAAAGAGGGATGTGCAAGGTCATCCAACTCCAGTGTATCCAACTGGAATGTGCTCATTGAGTGATGAACGTTTCCTCTCTGCTTTATAGACCTCACTGCATCTGGTGGAATCTGAGAATCTCCAGGTGCTGGATGGTGCTGGACCTTGCTCTCTTAACTGGTCTCCCACTCTTTTCTTCCACTTTGCTCCAGAATCATCTACAGGTGCTTCCATCTGAGCAGTTGGTTGCAACTGCTGCACAACTGGCTGTGTATTGTTTTTCACCTGTAAAATCTTGAGGAGGGGACTGCAAGAATGGATTCCTTGATCAGTCTTTCATATGATTAAAAACTGGGCAGTTACGGGCTGATGTCAGGCTGGGCAAATCCACTGAGGTTATTTTGAGGTTCTGGATGCTTCATCACACCCACTCCTTCACGCAGGGATAAAGGCATATACAGCATCTGTGACAAACAGAAATACCAAGAAGCGAGAGACCAAAAAGCTTTGTGTGGAGGCTGACCAGGTGTAGTGGGAAGAAAATAATTCCCTGAGCCACTTCAGAATAATTTCAGGATCCTTGGAAAGGTCTTAGGGATAAAAATGGGCTGGTAGTGACTAGGATTTAAAGATGGAAATGCATGACTGATCTTGAGTCAGATATAGCTTGTGGGCTGCAGACTTAGTGCCCTCTTGGTGTAAGTTTGGATAAACCTATCCAAGTATTTTGCTGGTGAACATGATTCTACATCGAGGTGTAACAGAAGATCTTTCAGGTCCTAGATCAGTGATGGGTTGAACTGAAGTTTTGAGGTCTGGCAGACTTTGTGCCCTAACTATTAGAAAGTGGTTTGACATGGTAGCATTTTCACTGAATATGACATTATGAGTTTTGGAAACAGGGGAACAGAAAAGAAAAAAAAATACACCATTGTTGATAAGCTGCTAATAGCTATTTGTGTGGTAATATAAAGATTTACACAACTGCTCTGAGTGGCCTCTTCAGTGCCTTGGAGATGACTTTTACCCATATTTCTGTGATCAGAACATGCTACTGCATGTATTTAATATGTGTATTTCCTTTTATTCTGTACTTTTTGATTCCAGCCCTGACCATGAATCACTGGAACTGGATTTTCTGAGTAATGTCTCTCCAGTCTCTATTCTCACAGAATTTTGGGCAGAAGAAATCGGGTCTTGTATAGGCTGTTTGAGCATTTGAAGTCAGCTGTTTGAAAGGCCGTACCAAAGTTTAGCCCATTAAAATGCAATATTTTTAAAATTCTGTCATGTAGAAGGATTAACATTCCAAAAGTGACTGTATTTTTCTGTCTTTGTGGATAAATTTAGACAGCTAATTTTTTTCAGTAGTTGGCTAGGAGAAAGCACTCCCTTCCTCCTCTGGTTGCTGCTCAAAACGAGGCACTTTTTTACCCCCCATTTTTTTTCTGAAATATTATTTTATCCGAAGGATGCTCTAAAAAAGCCGAAAGAGTATACAAAAAAATAAAAAAAAAATCCCCAAAACAACAAACCACCAAACCAAAGAAAGATCAAATATCTTTTTACAAGCAGAGAAAGAATCTTTAAAAAATATTTATCCCACACTTGGCAACCTTTTGCTTGCCCGCATGTGACTGGCGCGGTGCCATCCTTGGCCGAGGCCGGCGCCTCTGCTTGCCAGGAGTCTTCCTCCTCTGGCTGCATTTTCACTCCCTGTGACTGATTGTTTATTCACCTGATTTTTGTGCTCCAGCATGGCTGAAGTCATGGTGTCTTGGAGCTGATAAGAGCACTTTGTCTGCCCAAACCCTGCGATAGCCATGAAGTCGGCGCGGCGCGTCCGCAGCGAGCGCTGGCGTGTGCACGCTCCGCATAGCAGGGAGGGTTTAGATGTCACACAAACTTACTGCCACCTCCTCAGCCTGAGCCTGGCCAAAAGGGAGCTGTCATAAATACACATGATTTGTTGCTTGCTTTTTAAAATTTTTATTTTTTTTTCCCCCCCCCCAGAGCTGTGTTTGAGGATTTCCAAACCTTGCTTTGTGTTTGCAGTTCTGGTTTAGAATCTTGGGGGTTTTAATTGAGGATAATGAGTCTCTGAGTCAGATTCTCTTGGGGCTTCTCCTGTTTCTAAGATGTTTCTTGCATTTAGTTTTAAGGTGTCTCCTTGCTATATGTCAAGTCTGAATCTGATTTGCTTAGTAAACAGGCATCTTGGAATGAAAAATGTTGCCTTTTTTATTTCTTTTTTATCATGATCATAGTATCTTAATAGTATTTGGGAAATCTTAATTTTTTGTTGACAGGAAAAACTCATTTGAAGAAACCAGAGAGGAGGTGAAGTATGGATGGACAATGAAAGTTCTGTTGTTGGTTTTGTGCCAGTAAATTGTGTTTGTGGCTACTGAAATTCTTGTAGTGTCTTTCTCTGAAGACCTGACACTGCTTTCACTCCTTAAATGTTAAGGGATACTGGTCTAGGCAGGCCTCCATCATCTCTTTATTAAAGTGCTTAAGGCTCTGTCCTTCTCCACGTCTTGCTTTGACTTCCGTCTCCCATGGCTGCCCTCCAAGGTCTCTGAAATTTTCCATTATTTTGGTATCTCCATGTGATGACAATTAAGCATTTTTTGCCCTTGGGCTTGTCAGCAAGGATTTGTTCAGGGGGTTGTTTTTTTCTGTATATATCGTCATCAGCCTTCATATTCCAAGGCACTGTTGTACCTGGCTGATAAATTCTGTCCCCAAATGTCAGCCTGCTGTTTGCTCCTGCTTGTGTCTCTAATGTTCTTGCAGAATTAAGTCAACAAGTTACTGAGTGTATTGCAGGGTGCTTTTTTTGGCCAAAGTGTTTTGGAGCCTGAGTTTTACATGTTTTGGTACAAATCTAGGAGCCCAAAAGCACAGTTTGGTTGGGTGGGGGAGGATGGATGGGTCTGGGCTGTGAGGTCAGTCAGTGTTGTTCAGTGAGGTTTTTAGAACAGGGATATCTGAGGGAGCTGGCGTGTAAGGCAGATAAGGCTTTTTTGTTGTTGATAATATGTCCTACACACACACACACAGAAGTTCTTGTTCTTCCTCTTCAAAGAAACAGGATACCCGTATTGTCTCCAGGCTGAAAACTCTGCCAACGTTAGCAGAACAAGCAGAAAATAGGACTGAGGAAAAAGCGAGGTTGCTGAGCTTTTAAAAAATTATCTTTATAAAGTTTTCAAGAGTTCATGTTAAAATGGTTGTGATTAAAATATTGCTATAGTTTTGAAAATGTGTTTCACTGATGGCTTTTTTCATGTGAACTTGTGTATCCTTCTGTGCTCCAATTTATATTTCTGTAGACCAGAGTCAGCAGATTTACCAGGAGATACAGGGAATCCTATTTTTATAGCAGACTGCTCATGAATGGCAGAGGCATTAAGGGAATACAGGAGTCTTTCCCAGGAATGAAATAAACTCAATCTATGTTTATCCCAATACTTAGTACAGCAGTGTTTGTTTTCCAGCAATTTTTTCAGATGAAAACAAAAATATTGTGTATTTAATCATTACATCCAGTAATGAACTTTGTGGAGGCATGGGGTGGGGTGTGTGTGTTTTTTTTTAGTAGGGCTTTGAACTGGAAATGTAGCTACCACATGAAATCTGAGTTCTGGCACCCACTCAGCACAGCAGTCCATCTGCTAGCAAGACACACTGATTTTTCTTTTTTTTTTTTTAAGCCCTCAGTAGTGCCAGATGCAAGTCCTGTGTGCCTTAAGGGGAAAGGCAATTTGTGATGCCTTACTAAGGTGGCATCTGGGCAGACTTCTTTTGCACTGGTGCAGATTACTGTCCAAAAGAGAATACACACCTGCATGCATGCTGTATTTTGGTATGTGGGTTTGGTGTATATGCCTTATTTCCTTTTCAAGAAAAAAAACCATCCAGCATCTTCAGACAATGAATTATTTAGCAGTGATTGCCTCTGCATTCCTGCTCTCTGTAGTCTTACAGGCTCTGCAAAAATTTTCTTTATTTGATTTTCATGTGATAATTGTGATACTTGTGGTACCTGGGCAGGCACCAGCAATGCTCATGGTCCCACCTCTTTGTTGTCCTGGTCTCCCTCCTCCATCTATTTCAAAATAAGGTGATGAAAATTAGTCAGAGTCAATACAGAATTCTTTTGACAAGAAATGCAAAATTCTTCAGTGGCATTTTGGCAAGTCCTTTTCAAGGTGGGCACTGCTTAAAGCTGTTAGAAAACATCTCTTTATAATCAAAAGTCAATGTAAGATGTCAACATCCTGGATGCAGAGCTATGAGCAGTGGGGTTTTTTGTGGTTTTTGGTTTGTTTTCGTGGGGGAATTATTGTTGTTGTTGTTGTTATTACTGTTATTGTTATTGCTTAATAGCAGTCTTGAGCATTTTGTCCTGTGTCAGGATGGTGGAGTTCTGTGGTATGGGATTGTAAAAACTGGAAAGCCTGGTATTTATGGGAAGAGGGGGACATTAAAACTTTAGGGTATTTAGTCCCGCATTAAAACAACACTACAAACAACAGTAGCTGCAAACTGAGAGATAAATCACAGTGAAGAACTTGCATAGAATTTCATCAGCTGCTTCCATGGAGATTTTGGGATGTTAACTTGTCTCCTGATTCTCTCCTTTCTGCTGAAATCTTTCAGTTTAACTGTCTGTGGTGCTTCACTTGGATCTCTCTGTAGTGGCACCACTGAAATCTTTTCTGCTGTTGTTACTGATACAGTGTTTTAGCTAAGTTAGAAAGTGGCAAACAGCTACTTAATGCAAACCAGATTTGCAATCTGTGTGTTTCCAGAGCCTCTGGCACAGGGCTCGTGTGGCTAAAAGGCCATAGAATGCTGTAATCAAAATGCTGTTGTTACATAAATATAATACTGCCACTTCTTTTGATCTAGCAGTGGTGAGCTCTGCTGCTGAGGATTCTGCTCTTTGTTCATGTCTTCCAAGCTGAAATGCTTTCACATAAAACGAATGTCTCCATAAATTTGCACCCTGTTTTTTTTTTTCCTCCCTTTCATATTTTGTTCTCTGAACCCAGAATTTGAGGATAAGGCAGAATTCTGTTATGCTCTTCAGGGGAAAATAGTAGCTCCGTAATTCTTTGGTATTTGATGTGGATGATGATTTGATACTTTATTAAACCGCATTTTGCTCACATAAGCAACATTGGGATGCTACACTGGGGTCAGCCCAGCCATGTGTGCTGCACTAGAGCAGTGCTTCCTTCTACAAGTGTAATTAAGTTGTTTTGAAGGAAGCTTGTTTTCTTGCCAATAAAAGACCAATTTGAAGTACAAATAGGAAAGGCAAGAAATGCTTAGAAAGACAATAAGTCAGCATGCCAAAAAAAAAAGTCGGTAATACTGGGGCTATGGAATAGGTTCCAGTACTGCCTGTTTCCATTATCCTTATGTTGATCTTGCTTTCAGCAGTTTTCTTTATTACTTACTTGGTTCATGCCATAAATTTGATCTGAGAAAAAGATACTTTCAGGCAACTAAAGCTGAGAAAACCAGAAATTTTTACAGTAGTGGGTTTGGTTTTTTTCCCAGGGATGCTCTAGAGCGCAGGGAATGAATTGCTGCAGAGTTGCAGAGAACAGAGCCTGTCCTTTATTGCCACTCCCCACGGCAGGTGTTGCTCACGCTGCCTTGCTTTGTGTCCTGCAGTGTGCCCCAGCTCGTGTGGGAAGCGAGCCTGCACTGACCAAAACGAGTGTTGCCACCCCGAGTGCCTGGGGAGCTGCACGGCGCCCGACAACAACACGGCGTGCGTGGCCTGCCGCAACTACTACTACGAGGGCGTGTGCCTGCCCACCTGCCCCCCCAACACCTACAAGTTCGAGGGCTGGCGCTGTGTCACCAGGGAGTTCTGCTCCAAGGTCCCCGCCACCGACGCCAGCGAGTACGAGAAGTTTGTGATTCACAACGACGAGTGCATGGCCGAGTGTCCCTCGGGCTTCATCCGCAACGGCAGCCAAAGGTAACGCGGCTCTGCCTGTCCTCTGTGCCTTTGCCTCTCCCTCTTCAGGGCCAGCTTGGGCAGCAGGTTATTGGGATAGAGGGGGATGGCAGTGGGGGATTGCGTGGCTTCCTGGTGGAACCTGGCTTGACCTTTCTGTGATGAACCCACCTGATGGGTGTGTGTGCTCCTGGGCAGCGTCAGTGGGCTCTGGGTCTTCAGAAGGGCTGGAGGAGGTCACACAGTGCAGAACCAGGTCTTCAAATAGAGAGTAACAAAACAAAAGTGAGGCCCAAGAGCAAAGTGAAGCCTGTGGTTGGAGCTGGCTGATGACCATTATCATGCAGAACAAACCGTAGGAGTTACCTTGCCTTGCATATTACTTTATGCATGCCTGCATTTTAGACACACACATTCTTCAGTGTATTTAATTTCATTTCATTTCCCTTTTTTCACTATTTCCAGGAGATAACAATGGTGTTTTAGAAGGAAGCAATCATATAGATGGTGACAAAAATAATGCAGCAGCCAACAGTATTACACAGAATAGTTTCTTGTAAGAGTGTCACTCTCCTCCTGTTATTTAATTCTGACAGTTGGAACAACGTTTGCTTGTGATTTTTGTAATTTCCAGTGGCTTAAGCATGCAGCCTTCATTGCCTACTGTCCCTTGGAAGTCATGGACTTTCAGTAAAGGATAATCAGTGCCTCAGGGTTATACTAAAAAGATATCTTTGTAGGCTGCTGTGTTTTCTGGAAAGGTGATGGTGGTGATGCAGCAGTTGTGTGTCTGTGTGCATGTCATCCATCCGTTCCAGGCAGTCTCCAGTTGGCATTTGGATACAAGCAACTTAACACAGCCTTTGCCCAAATCCAGATATTCACCTGAGAAATGCAGCTTTTGTTATCTCCTGGAGCTTGTAGTAGCAGCTGTTTGAGCCGCTTACGCTGGAGTGCGCGGCCGTCCTGTCTTATCTCAGTGTTGTGCTCTCTGCAGAGATTGAAAGGAGCTGTAACTCAAGGCTAGTGAATGTTCTGTTCCCCAGAGGTGCTGTTAACAAATAGTTGCAAATGGAAAGCATTTCCAGCATTCTTTGTACATTTAGTCGAAGCCTCTTTCTTGAGTCTGCAGCTTTTAGTGGTTTGTGGCAGGTTATAGAGCAGGATTTTGAAATAGGAGCTTACTGCTTAGGAGAGGAGCTTCTTTCAGTTATGGTTTATGCATGGAAAACTGTTATCAATTTACATGTTTCTTTAAGCCTCAGAGGAAAGTGGGTTCACTTTCTTTAAAAAAAAATAAATAAGCCCCTGTCCATCAGTTTTGTCAGCAGAAGCCTTTGTCTTTGGAGCTGGGTTTGGGTTCTTTTGATTTTTGTTTTTCCTCTCTAAAGTGATACTAAGTAATCATGAAATACCAAGTGAAATGCTAGAATAAATTGGAAAATAAAAATTACCTTGAATCAGGAAAGACATTTACCAGGAGGAGTGATCAGGGGGTGTTGTGCACACATGAAGTGTCCAGCTTTGAGATGAATATGTAGGGAATGTAACATGGAGCCTTAAAAAAGCTCCTGCAGCCAAAGGCTGGTCTGCCTTGAGCTCTTGCCTGAGTTTGGCTGCTAAAAATGCTTCTTAGTGCCTGTGAGTATGAGAAGCAGAAATGAGCCTGTGTTTCAGTGTTGCCTCCCAGCTTCTGGCAATCTGGTTTCTCTGACTTTGGGGCTGTGTCTTTCTTGATGTTTCCATCTGTATCACCCATTTTGGACTTGCTTAGACTTCTGGCCTTCCTCTTCCAATTCCTGTTGCCAGTTAGTTGCCCTTGCATCAAGACACATCTTCTGTTTCCTTAAACTTGCTGCTTTAATGCCTCTTAAGCTGTAACAAGTAGTGACTAACTGACTGCTCACTTTCTCCACATCCCTCCTGACTGTGTGCCCCCACAGTTGTCTTTCTGTGTTAAATGACCAGGAGCATGAAATTCCCTAGTGCTGAGCTTTAAATGTTGGTTTATGGACATGGACACAGACTTTATAAGAATGTGAGCAGTATTTTCCCATCTCCAGTTCTTGGCTGGCCTCTTTTGTGAGGTTGGGCCTGGATTAGCACGAAACTTCCCTGCACTCTGAGGCTGCCTTCATAAATGGGAGGGGAGGGGTTCCTGGGAACAATTCAGTTGGAGTAAATGCACAGTTGTAAGAGCACTGGGTTTACCTGAAGTGCCTTTGACTTTGGAAGGACCACAAAGCCATCCAGAAGCTGGCAGACCATGGCTGTGGGTCCATTCAGCCACTGCAGGAGGTACAACGCTCCAGCTTCTCTGGAGTGCAGCAGGGAAGTGTATCCTGAACAAGCATGGCAGCTTTCCTTCTGGCATGGAGGATTTGCCTAAGCTTTAGAGGGAAATACCTTCCAAAATTCCACTCAAAGACTCAGAATCACATATCACTGTTTATTTTCTATGTCCCCCTCTTTCCTCACAGCATGTTCTGCAGCCCTTGTGAGGGGCCCTGCCCCAAAATCTGCGAGGATGGGAAAACAAAGACCATTGACTCAGTCACGTCAGCACAAATGTTGCAGGGATGCACAATTCTCAAGGGAAATCTGCTGATCAACATCCGCCGTGGAAGTAAGTGATGGCCTCTCCTCCTGAACCCCTGATAAGGCTGCTTTTCACATTTTTCCTTCTGTCGTCAGCATAATGATAAGAACATTAAAAACTCAGCAAGCTGTTTGCTTTCCAGGCCCAGAGCAGTGCTCTGTTTGATTTGGCCCACTGCAGCACCATCCTGCCCCAGGCGGGTGCAGTAGGTATTCAGCTCCCAGGGAAAGCAGCTGGTACTCTTTTTAGGTTTTTTGGCAGGACAAGGAACCAGGGTTAGGCAGTTAGACAAGCAGTGGTCCCAAAGGAGCAATGAAGGCCCAAGAAGGTGGAAAAGTTGAAAATCCTTGCATCTTGGTGGGTAAATAACTTGTCATATGGCACTGTAAGACTGCAGATCCTCACTTTTTAAGACAAGGTGTGTTGTTTTGCTAGAACATGGAATCCAGAGTGCTGAGAGCTCTTATGAAGCCTAACACTGTGCTGCTGGATGGTCAGCAGTAGTGAGCTGGCCATCTCTGTCACATGTCTTGAACAAGCTCTGGATTAAATTTGTCAGAGCAGTGATTCATCAGCCAGGGAGGTGTTGACAGTTGATGAGCTCTTAAAAGCCGAGTAAAAATTGCTGTTAGTTTTTATTGGACTTGTACGTCCCTATGGAAGGTCTCTTTTGGTTTCATGAATAAGGTTGAAAGACTGGGATCTGTTTGATTCCCTACCTCATGCTGAATGAAAGTTCTAGGGTTTAGTTGCATCAGCATGTGGATTTTTTAATTTGTGGTATTACTGCTACAGGTACAAGGTTCCCTTATGGGAGATGTTCCAGCTACCTGGGTCAAGCGTGTGGGAATTTTTAATTTTTATTTAAGCATTATTTTAGAGTGCCAAAGAGCATCTGATTGCTTGGTATGAGAAGCAAACATTGATATTTGGTAATTGGTCTTCCCAGCTATCTGTTAGGGCTTTGGTGTGTTCATGGCAGCAAACACACCCCAAAGCAGCTTCTCCCAAATCCTTAAAAACTTCTCCTTGGAACAGCAGCATAATTTGATGAGGTGGTGACAACCCCAGCGGGGTTGGGCCAGGGGTTGCTGGAGGTCAGGACAGCAAATCTTGAGCTTGTGAAGGATGGAGTGTTGCAGCTGTGGGCAGGGACAGTCCATAGAGAGGAGGCAGTTCTGAAGAGTGGAGCTTCCTCTGCAGTAATTTTAATAATTCCTCATAGAAAGTCAACTTCAGTGAGTTGTCTGGAATATGCTTCATGGCAGGAGGACTTCCTGATGGTTTTATTTTTGCTGCTTCATCAACTGGTTCAGTTCTGTAGCTTTTCAGGTCTTGGAAAGCAATGCTCTGTGGCCCAGAGCAGAACAGGAACATACCCTCTCCTCACTATCTGCAGTCTCATTCTCTTTTTTCTGAAGTGGAGCTTTCTGCCTGAGCCTTGCTCCATACCCAAAGAGCAATTCCTTCTCATGGTGTGTACTTTTACCCAAGGGTCTTTTCATCCCTGCCAGAATGCTGGCTCACCATTTGGTGCTGCCTTCAGAGGGCAGTGCCTATGGAAATACCAGGTGTTCCAGTGTGGAAAAGCAAGACTGATTTCCCACTGTTACTCTCTGGCTTTATTTTGCCCTTCAACCATCTGGCACAGGCAACTGTTCTTGGGGAGGAGAACCAGTGTCTCTCATTTTCAAAAGCAACAAGTACAAACATTATCTTTTACAGAGCTAATACTGCACAAAGCAGAAATATCAGGCAAAGCTGTGAATTCTTTTTCTCCCTGCAGATAACATTGCCTCAGAACTGGAGAATTTTATGGGTCTGATTGAGACAGTAACGGGGTACGTGAAGATTCGTCATTCCCACGCCTTGGTATCCCTGTCTTTCCTGAAGAACCTGAGGTACATTCTGGGAGAGGAGCAGGTGGATGGGTAAGTGTCCAGAAATTTGTGGATGTCATTTCACTGTAATAGAAAACTGTAGAGAATAAATCTTCTAAAAACCATTCACTTTCACTTACAGGATCTTCTCTTCCACTAATATACAGGGTTTTCTCCTCATGATCACTTCTGCACAGCATTGCTCGTTTGCATGACTGTCCAAATCAGCATGTTAAATTGAGTATATTGCAAGTACTTTATGGTACCTTTGCTGTTGCTTTTCACTTTAGCTTTTTCTAAGTACATTCTTTACATCAATAAAGTGTTTTTGTTTGTTCTTTTTGCTCTCTTTGAAAAAAAAGCATCTTCAGAAACAACTGGATTTCTTTGTAGTTACTGTTGGGTTTTATAAGAGTTTTATGGAGAAGTCAGCTGAAAAGAAATACAAATTTTACAGGCCAGGGAGTGCAACTGGAAGTGAAATACAGTGCAAGTTCCAGTTGTTTGCAGCTCCCAGAAATGTTAGCATTACATGGATTATCTACTGAGCATGCAAAAGACTGGTCAACAAGGAAAAGTTGATCCCTTGAAATGTTTGCTGTGGATTATATTGCTTCTATAATTACTCACCATGTGATACATACTGCTGTGCATACCTCCTGTTTTCCTATGATGGTAAAAGTTTGTCAAGGCAAAAGTGTGTGATGCTGAGGTCCAGTGAGAGTCCTTCAGCAAGCTGTCTTGCTCTTTCTCATTCCAAATTGAGTAGCCATCCCAAGTTTACAGTGTTCTGTGGAATAAATCAGTCCCCTCCATAATGTGACAGAACTATTAAATGAAGAATTGAGGGAAGTTGTAGAAGAAAAGGTAGTGTGAGGGTCATTGAAAAGGTTGCCTATGTCTGACATCTGCCCTGAGTGTATAAAGTTAAAGCGCCAGGGATTCTTCACAGCCTCCCTCCTTCTCTCAGGCTAGTCTTTGGTCAGCCTTAAATTCTTCAAATTCCAGCATCTGACAGAGTGAGTGCAAGGGCAGCTCTCCCTGCTGCACTGTGTGTGCTCAGGAAGAGCCCTGGCTCTGTGGAGGAGCTCAGTTCCAACTGCAAATCCCATGGGATTGCCAGTGCCAAGCTGGGCACAGATACTCCAGTTATCCACTTGTCTTTGCTTCTCTCTCTCAGCCTCTTTGGATTTGAGTTTAGCTTTGTGTCTCAGGTGCTAATTATGTTTGTGGTACCTTGTCTGACACCAAACAGAGCTGAGCTGAGGGGGAGCAGGAGGTTTATCAGTCAAATTCCCAAACAGAGTAGTAAAAAGGTGCAGCTTTGAAAAGGAAAACAGGCCTGAGTGGGGAGGTGAAACAGATCTATAGTAGAGCTGCTTGTGCTAAAATTGCCCTGTTTTAGGGAATGACTGCAGTTACATACTAAGGGGCAGAGGCTTGGAAAACACCTGGCATAATTCAGACATTGCCACAGTCTAAATAACATTTCCAAGAATGATTAGGAAGTAGGCACCTGACAAGAAAGGACTGAGCCTGAACAGTTAGTTGGGCAGAACTGGGAGCAGGGAGTGGGATCTTAACCTGGAAAGCAGTGCTTGCTGGAACAAGAGCTGTTTGGGCCAGCAGTGCCTTGGGCACAGGGTAACTTAAGGCTCATTATGATTGCTGTTCATTACACAACTGACCCCAGAGCCACTGTCCTTTTATTTATTGAACTGGACTGACAGAACAGCACTTCAGATGTTCTTTGTTCTTTATTCAGTTCCTGTTGCTTATCTTGGTTATCACAGAAAGTGGAAAGTTTAGAGAGAATCTACTTTGTCTGTGGAGTTTTCATTGTCTCTTTTGAAAGCCATGTCTGCAGTGAATGTGCTCCCACAGCAAGAAAATAATTTCCCCTTTCAAATAGGGAAACTGAGATGGAGATGTGCTGCCACAGGGTCTTGGTGTCTGTTGCAGGGTTTTGTTCCCTCACCTGGTGCTGACTCTGCCAGGCCCCTCCATCCTCTGCTGGGGTCTGTGTGTTCACTGCTGAGTGCAGGGATGTGTGTAGGCAGCACATCCCTGAGCATCCCAGGCTGGTACTGGAAAATGAGCAGTTTGTGGCCTTCAGGAGCAAGTGAGGAGATGGTGACTGAGGAGGAGTTTCATTTGTGGCACTGACCTGCTCTGATGTTGTGTTTCAACCTCTGCAGCAAACTGGGGGACAGCCTGTAAAATCAAAACAACCTCCCCCCTGTTTTCTACACCGTTTTGAGGCAGAGACATCAACTGTCAGGCCTGTTGGAAGGTGTGAACAGGATCTCTAGCTGTTGTGTGGCTCCTCACAGAGGAATTTATGGCTTGTTTTCCTGGGATCATTATTGTCAGGGTGTGGTGAATTCAGACTTCAGGAGAGCAGCAAGGCCTGATCTAGCCACACATCTAGCCAGGTGACACCTGGCTGCATTGCAGGCTCCCATGGGGATGCTCCTCAGCTCAGTCCTGATTTTGGAAGGGTTTCTCAACTGCCTGTGTGAGTGGAGTTTGAAAAAGGGATTTGTACACTGAGGTGTGAGGCTGGGTTTGTGTGAGGGTTTCAAAAGCTCATAAGTTTAGCTTTTCAAACAAGACAAGAGAACACTGAACTTTAATAAGGTGCAGTAGTTTCCAATCAACATAAGATTTTGTGATGTGTGTCAGATCCCACAGGTGGTTCAACATCCTTGTTCTCTCTCTGCTCCCTTGTTAACTGAGCACATGCTTCTCAGCATCTGTGTGAAGTGGTACCAGGTAAATCAACTTCATTAGAAATCAAGTCCTGGGTAATTAGGGACAGGTGGAAATAGGAGAAACAACATCTCTTCCACATTATTCTGAAAATACATTATGCAGTACAAGAAATGACAAATCTGTGCAGATTGGAGCCAGAATGCACAGTTTTTGTTTTGGATTGGGTGAGGGAGGAATTAATGCTAAATTCTAAACAAAATAATTGATGGAAAACCATAAATGAATAATATGGCAGCTTTTTATGAGCCCTATGGTTTGTTTGCCACATTTCCTGCAGAAATTCTGTAGTTAGAAGGGTTTGTAGAAAGCCCAGTGTAGCTGTGTTGACAAGGGCTGAGCAGTGTATGAGCTTCATTGTGTTAGTAGTGGATTTTGTCTTGCTGTAGTTAAGGATGGGGGAACTTCCCACCAGAGTGAAATAAATGATTCCATGGTGGTTATCTTGATTTTGGTTCATCAGCTGCACAGACCTTTATCTCATTTCCCAGTGGTGCATTCCTGTCCCTGTCATCCCAAAATATCAGTGTCCTTGCAGGTGTTGTCTTGCAGCTGATGTAGAGCCTACAGTCTTGCTTCTGTTGCATATATGTTTTTTTCCAGTTCAGCCCAATTGAGTAGTACCAGGAATTTCTTCATAATATTTAATAGGGTTTTCATAATATTTAACAGGTCTTTTGCACACAACTTTGTATACAGTATCTGTGGAAATAAAGGATGTGTATGTTGTTCCAGGGCTGTGCTTAGGGAGGGGGCTCAGCACAGCTGCCTGTGTTTAATTCTGTGCTCTCAGGTGTGGATCCTGTGCAGTCAGAACTGTTTCCATGTACAGGTGCAACTGTACTTGGCACAATGTAGGAAATCTTCATTGGGCCAAGAGGTAGAACAGAGAGGCAAGGAAACCTCACTATGCAAACTGTTAGAGCTGCTTGTGTAAACATAAGCAAGAGCTGTGTTAATGACTGTTTTATTGTCAGAACTCCAGAAGGCATTTCCTTCCATAAAATATCTAAGGTTACTGCTTCCCATTTGCCACCAAATGGAAAATCCAGTGTAGAGACCTGCTGTTCAGAGGACATGAATTTATATGTTCCCCATAACAACTCCTATACAACTCTTAAAACACATTTTGGGTTGGGTTTAGATGATGTGTCACCTTTGGAGTCGCTTCCCAGCCCCTTAAACATTCAGGGTTAACTGCTTCATGGGAGAAAAGAAAGCCCTTTGCTGAACACCAATTTCAAGTAAGGGGAGAAATGTTTTCTTATATTAAGGTATTCTTTGTTGGAATGGACTGTGGATTAAAATGACTACTTTTTCTTCAAAAACTTCCTTCTAGGAATTATTCCTTCTACGTGCTTGACAACCACAATCTTCAGCAGCTGTGGGACTGGAACCATCATAACTTGACAATCAGTGAGGGGAAGATGTACTTTGCATTTAATCCTAAACTGTGTGTTTCCGAGATTTACCGTATGGAGGAAGTTTCAGGAACCAAGGGACGACAGAGCAAAGGAGATATAAATCCAAGGAACAATGGGGAGAGAGCCTCTTGTAAGTACACAAACAAAAAAAAAAAAAAAAAAAATCTGTGCCAACTGCACAGGAGGGTGTCACAAGAATAAACCCAACATGCTGACATGCTGCTGACCATTGCAATATTTAGAGTTTAGGATATTTGCAGGAGGCTTTCAGCCCTTCTGCTTGCTCAGGCTTTAAACTGTAGCATTTTTGCATGAGTGGAAAATGATGTGGTTGCACAGTCCCTATCTCATCTGTAAAACCCACTTGTAGGAGATGACTTCTTCCCAAATCCCCTGTTTTGTGACAGCAGCAGCAGATGACAATAGGAGCATACCTGGGAAATGAGAAATGAAATCCAGTAGTTTAGTGTGTCCAACAAAGAGCAATTTCTCAGTCTCCTTTGTAACTGTGCGTCCTTATAGGTGTTTTCCTCTCTCTGTTACCCTTTCTAGATACTAAGGAAGTTGCTGAATAAAGAACAATTCCACAGACACCAAAACAAACTGTTTCTGTTACATTCAGCTTAATTTAAGCTTCTGGTAAACACTACACCTGTTGTTTCAAACTTAGTTGGCTCTGCTTCATTTTCAAATCACTTGCTTTTGAATTGAGAACACGTTTTAATGTTCTGCAATATTTCTAAGCCTGAGCATATCTGTGTTTAATTCTGGGTTCTGCAATGGTCAGAGTTACTGGAAAGTCCTCTCCTGTCTTTGGTGGTGTGCACATCAGGTCTCCAGGTGTAAGAGCACGTTTAAAAGCAATCTCTCTTCTAGAAATTAAGAATGCCTACAGGTTTCACCTCAAACCCCTAAAACTGACAACGCATTTTTCCTTTGGTCAGTTTGTGGTGTTTTTGGAGCTGAGTAAACTCAAATGGATCTTGTGTATAAGTCAAGTCCCCTTGTTGTGGATGGTGCTTACAAAGTAGGACACGTAGTCTGCTGAATGTGTCTTTGGGCGCGATGCAGACGCGCAGATGGCCCAGATCCTTGTAAGCACCCTCCATTCTTTGCACACTGAATAGAGCAAAGCCTTGCAGCCCTGGAGGAGTTACAGACACACAGCCAGGCCTTACTACCACTGAGGCCAGTGCCAGCCGCTGCCTGCTTTTTTAAGAAACCAGTACAGAAAGCTTTCTGACTCTGAGAAGGGCAAAAGAATCAACAAAAGCTCAACTGCCTTTGCAAAGATAGCACCAACAGTGCCAGTGTACACGAGGGTGAAAACCTCTTTATTTTCAGAGCTTCTATGGAACATTAGAAACTAGCTCACAGTTGACAGAACACAATTTCTTCATCCAAGAATTAAGTTTTTAAAATGCTATTTTGTTTAGGGTTGGAAAGCTCAGTCAGTTGGTAGTGGGAAGCCATTCATTTCAAAGCTGTGGGCTTCCATCCAGGTCTGTTCAGAAGAGTAGCTGGAAGCTGCTGCCATCAAATGGTTGTGCCGTATATGAACTGAGTTTTGGAGTTCTTGGTCCAGCCTCTGATGAATAGGAATGTAAACTCCTTTGTCTTTTCCATGTTGTTCAGTCTCCAGAAAAACAAATGGTAGTTGTCAAAAGTTGTCCTGGAGAGTGAGCACACAGAGGCCGGTGGCTGCTCTGCGCGTGCTTTGGAGCCGGATGATGAATTTAGTGCTTCCAAACCCAGTCCTGTGGATAAACAGTGCTTCCATTCCTCGCTCAGGGAGAGTCTGAAGTAGTTTTCAAGAGCTTTCTGATGATGCATTAAAGGAAAATCCGCTTCAAAAAAATTAATAACAAGTGGCTCAGACGTGTTTTAAACTGATTGCCAAGGTCATTGCTTAAGCACTCAAATGTAGTAGGAGGAAGGAGGAAGCTCTACAGAGACAAAGGCTGTTGGTATCCTGTGGTGCCATGAGCTCCTGGAAAGGCTCATTAGCTAAAACTGATATCTAAGAAACAAAAAACTCTGACAGGTAATGTGATGCCAACTCTGGCATGTCCTGTCCTTTTGTATTGCAGGTGAAAGCAAAATTCTGCATTTTGTTTCCAACACGACGCTGAAGAATCGGATTAAGCTGACGTGGGAGCGGTATCGCCCTCCAGATTACAGAGACCTCATCAGCTTCACTGTTTACTACAAAGAGGCGTAAGTAGATGTCGTCAGAGATGAGCCAGGGCAGCCCAAGGGAGAGCAGATGATTCTGTTCCTACTGTGGGATGCCTCATCCAGTTTCTGTATTTCATCCTCAAGTCCTGCTTTAGCTCTGATTCTTTTCTTGGTGGAGCGCAAGCCTCATTTAAAAAGTGGATGGGTTTGAATGAGTCCTACAAATGGATTGCCAAATCCATCAGGAAGTTTGAAATTTGAAAAAAGAGAAAGGTGGATGGCTCTCCTCGGGAGTCTGATTTTGAGCTCCTCCTAAGTCATGTTTGCTGAGATATTTTTTTTTTTCCAGTCAAAGTACTGACTAGAGAGCATCCCAAGTCAGGAGTTTGCCCTGCCACCTGTATACCTACTTGCTCAGGATTTGGGGTTATTTAGACTATCCAGCTTTGGTCATTTCCTTCATTAGTATCTGTCGATAATGAAGATGTGGGGCAATTACTGGAGAAATCCGAATTACTTGGGAGATGCCTCTGCCTTAGCAAATCCTTGTAATGGCTCAATTTAAAATAATAAGCCCAAACTAGCATAACAATAACTCTCCAAGCAGTCTGGAGGTGTGAAAGGGAGGTTTGGAATGCTGGTAATGAGACATGGAAGCACAAATGGTTCATGGCCAGCATCACTTGAGAAAGATCCTTGTGGTGTTCTACAATGAAGCCAGTGCTGGCAAGTGTACAGATATTAATAACAAGGGTTTGTATGCCCTTGCACCAGTGTTACAACTTCTGAAAAGTAGAACTATGTAAGTGTGGAAATAAAAGGGTAAAAAGCCCATTGGACTGGTGAAGGCCAGTGTTGAAACTTTGGGTTCTCCATGTAAAAAGCTTGGCCACTATCAATAACTGTTTTGAGTTGCTTCTGTTTGATGTATGTTTATTTAAAATCTAAATTCGCCTGAAGCATTTCACTGCCTGTATGAGTAAAAAAATAGATAAATATAGTGTTTTCTTGGAGAGTGTTGTTTTATTGCTCATTACTAAAACTGAACTCTGAATTTTGTACTGCTTGGAAATACTATTTTTTTTTTTCTGGTATATTCTGCTGTGGAAAGCAAGTAGGCTTTATTTGTTTCACTAAACAGCTTTGAAGTGAGGCACTCTCATACATATATGACAATCTTTGGGTGAAAATAAGTATTTGTGCTACTTTTTTCTTTGAATATTTTAGACCATTCAAAAATGTGACAGAGTATGACGGGCAAGATGCATGTGGCTCCAATAGCTGGAACATGGTTGATGTTGACCTGCCACCAAACAAAGAGAACAATCCTGGAATTCTGCTGCAGGGATTGAAACCTTGGACTCAATATGCCATTTATGTCAAGGCTGTTACCCTCACAATGATGGAAAATCATCATATTCATGGAGCAAAAAGTGAAATTATCTATATTCGAACCAATGCTGCAGGTGAGATGCTGGGCTCTGGGGTGAGAGGTTGATGATGCTGTAGGTGTGATTACTGCATTATTGTGCAAGATCTGTTGTTGATACAGAAAGAGAATGTATGTGCAGATGACGTGCATAGTGCTACCAGTTTCACTAATTATAAAAGTAGTATTAAACTTTGAATTCAAACTCTGATTTTTCAGATATTACTTTCATTAGAAACTGTAGGAGCTTCTTGGACTTAGAATTTCAGACTTTGTTCCATTATAAAGACTAATTTAAGTACAACTTTAGGTTGAGACTTGGTTTCAGTTGAAGCCTTAACTGTTGGCATAAGTAGAAAATCTTTTCTTTGAAATAAGGTGGTGCTTTTCCTTGCAGTATAGAAATGCATAAAAGCTTGCATGGAAATGCATTGTGGAGTGCTCTAGATTTAGACACCTTTCTTTTTTCTTCCTTTTTTCCTTCTCTAGTGCCATCCATTCCCTTGGATGTTATTTCAGCATCCAACTCCTCATCCCAGCTGATTGTGAAATGGAATCCTCCCTCTCTTCCCAATGGGAACCTGTCCTACTACATCGTGCGCTGGCAGCAGCAGCCTCAGGACAGTTACCTGTACAGACACAACTACTGCTCCAAAGGTAGGAGAACTAAATGCCCTTGTGTTGAAATGCCTGGGACTCTGCCTGCCAGGGCTCTTCACTGGCAAGAGCTAAATAACAGCAAGTAGAGGGAATGGATAAATACAAATTGTTGCTGTGTCTGTGATCTGGAGAGAAATGAACCAGCTCTGTTCTTTCCTTTCAAGATAAAGTCCCAATTCGAAGATATGCTGATGGGACCATTGATACAGAAGAAGCCACTGAGCCCACCAAGCCAGAGGGCTGTGGGGGAGAAAAAGGACCTTGCTGTGCTTGTCCCAAGACAGAGGCAGAAAAGCAAGCGGAGAAGGAGGAAGCAGAGTACAGGAAAGTCTTTGAGAACTTCCTTCATAACTCCATCTTTGTACCCAGGTAATGGGTTTTGGACACTTCTTTGGAAGTAGTGCTGATAACTTCATCTTTTACCATTTCCTAGAACTGAGGTTTCCTGGACATGAAAGCACACAGAAACACCTGAAACACTAAACATTGCCTTTCTTTTCATGTGAGACGATCCACAGCCTTGCTTTACTTGGAAGTTTCTCTTATTTGTCTATTTTCATTTCTTTCTTTCAATTGTAGCCCATAGTAAGGGTCCTTAGCTGTATTGATCAAGATTTCAGTGATGGCTTCTTTTCAGACTCAAGAGATACTTGAGGAGCTCATTGTCTGTAAGGGTTTCAGAGATGAGCAACCTGAGGCAGACTGAGGGTTTCAGATGTGATTTTTCTCTAAATAACCATTGAAGTGCTTGTGCTCCTAATCTGAAGATTTATCTTTGAAATTAAAGGCACAATTGCCTCACAGAATTGAAACTGGTTTTCTTGACTCAATGCACTAATTGCAAAGGGCTTGTGTATTTCCTGGGTCAGCTCTGCAGAGAAATATTAAATATTTCTACTCTCCCACGATAAACACCTGCTTGCATGTTAAGTGAAAGTGTAATGATTCTGTGCTGCAACACAGAGTAGATCCCATTGAATTAATTGATGATTTTGGTCCTTGAGTTTCCAATTTATCTTTTAGGTCAGCTGTTGTTAGTTTGGGTGAGTGGATGCTGGGGCAGGGCACACAGTGTGCAGCTGTTGTGTTATAGTCTTTAATGCACTGTTAGATCTCAGTGGTGCACCTTGTCTCATTCTCCCCACTGGCAGAGGATGCCCATGGTCAAATCCTATGTTTGACAACTCTAAAGTCTGCCATTCCTGCTCATTGATACCGGTTCATATAATTCCCCATTGTGCTTTTTTTGGACCTTTATTAAAGGATGTGTTGGATTGACTTGTTGGGATTGAGACTTTGATATTTGTAGTGCTTCTTAGCTTTATCCAAAAAAATGAGGAACTAAATACTGCCCCTCTTGGGAGGTGTGAAGTATTTTATCTGAGCTGTTTGGGTCACACTGAGCATTTGAGCAGTGTTTCCCCAGTGATAATGAGAAGCAGCAGCCAAGATCAGGTACAGGGAAGTTACAGCCTCTGTGTCTGATCATGATGTAAATCCTGAGCCATGGGAAATGGCAAGATCTGATTTTGGACTCCATGAAATAGCACAGCAGGGTTGAAAGCCATGTGTCAAGCCTAAACTACTTGGAAGTCTGTTGCAGAGAAGGTTTTTCTATTTCTCCAAACATTTGTAATTCAAAATGTGTTGTCCTCTCTCAAACTTTCTTGCAGTCCTGCCCCCCTCCAAGAAAACTCATAGAACCTTGAACTCAGTAACAAATAAACTGCTCAGTTCACAGAGAATTTCCTGAAAGCTTGTCCTTTTCTCTTAAATTACTGCCATTAGGGTGTTTTGTAACAGCAGGGGCAGATAAGGGACAATGCTCAGCAATAGCTGCATAGCCAGGCAACTTTTAAGAGACTGTATGTCAGGGAAATTAAAGTTTATGAGCTGGTGAGACATCTCCATGGGACAAATCTAAGCAGCTTGTTACTCGATGTCAGTTTTTTTTTCTCTCTTTCCCAGGGGAGAAGTTAATTAATGTGTTAATGCAAGCCTCAATAGTAGTATTTGTTTCCAGTGTTCTACCTGTCTCCAGGTTATTATGAAAGAGTTGCAGCATGTAATACAGCATGAAAGTATTTGGCTGGGTGATTTTAAGATTGTTTAAGAAGTCTGTTGATCTAATCTCTTGTGCAACTTCTGGATGACCCCATGTGTATTAGTGCCATGGTGGATTTCAGACAGGACTCTGCATAGTCTTGGAGAGACACTCACTATCAGAGAAGAATGAAATTCTTCTCCAAGGTTTTTGTTTCTCTGATGAGCAGGATGGGACAGGCTCTGTGTCTAGTTTGAGAAGTTAATATTAAAATTACCATGAAGTAGAAAAAGAGTGAGTTTTGATGTTAAATAGCTCAGTTTATTAAAAAATATTTTTTATTTTAATTTTTATAGTGTTATTTTTTATTTTTCTCTTGCATTTCTTTTCCTTCCTCTCCCTTAATGGAATAAATGATATTTCAAGTTTTTATCTCTTGACTTTTCCTTACTTCCTTGGATGCTTGTTTTTTGCCTTTATCTCTCCATTTCATGACTGCAGGAAGCTGCTTGACTGAAAAGCACTGATGTCAAATCTCATGATGTTTTAATTACGTTTGCCTTGTGGTTATCCTGCAGTTCTTTTCTCTTCCTGACACAACTGTAGTTTTCACCACCAAGTTTTGTGTTCCTTTATCTTTTTCTCCAAAGGCAGGGCAGGGCTGTACTCCCCTCCACTTCCAGATGCCACCAAAGAGTTGAAGCTCCCTGCATCCCATAAAAGTAGTGATAAAGTCAGGCCTTTTGGGTTGTTGCACTGGCACATGCTTTTGTGGTTGATTGGAAATGAACTTGTTATTTTCACTGCTTTAACCACAGAGTTTGCACAAATGTTCATCAGTTCAGGGCTAGGCATCCAGCTTCTTAGTGATAGGTTTGTTCTTTGCACTGAGCTAAAGCAGTAAATCAATACACATTGTAAGCAGGGTGAATAGGTTTAGTAACTTCATAGATACCAGTGTAGATGAGGCACAAATGCTTATATCCTATGAAATTGCCTTAACTGACAAGACACTTGTGTGTTGCTTAAAACAATTTGTTGCTAACTTAGGAAATTCTTTCTTGTCTGGGTTGATTTCTGTGACGTGGTTTACATGGTGGTTAGAGTGTCAAAACGACTACTCACGATGTAGTAAAGGGATTTTGGAAATTTTTGTAGTCAACTCCTAAAGAAAAAACTCATCCAACCTCTGCCAGAAGGTTTCAAAACTGAGTGAGCCTGTTCTTGGCTCTCTCTGCAGCGTGCTGCTCTGTGGCTGCCTGTACTCAGATGATATATTTGACAGTGAATTCAGCTCTCCTGTTGAGTCATCTTTCCTCCTGTTGTGTGTTTGAGGGAGGCCTTGTTTGCCTGGTTTGTAACTTGCTCTCTGGTGGAGCTGTTGGACCTCATGCCCTTGGTACCTGTTGCACTGGCCAGGTGTTCCATGGGCACTGGTGAAGTGATTTCAGGGGCAGGATTCAAGCCCAAATTGGTTTTGTACTGTGTCTCTTCTTACTTTCTCCTTCACCTCCCCTAGGGCTTTGCTTTCTGTGTGTGAGCATTCCATGTGGTTCTAAGAGTATCTTGATCCTTGTCCTGTCACTTGAGGCTGTCCACTACAGCAATTCCATGGGCTTGAGAAAGCAATGGTGTGGCTGTAAATCCTCAACTTTTTAACCCTGCTTGAATTTCACCCAGGTGCCTGTAAGGCAAAGCTCCTCATTGAACTTTTGCCTCTGCACAATATTAGTGCTGAGTTTTCTTATATGTGGGGCTTGTTCCTTTGCAGAGCTTTTGTTTGGGTGAGAGAAGCAGAGATACACAGATGACCACCCGAGTGGTGGTGAACCTTCATGGCCTTCAGCTGCCTTCCAAGGTTTCTCCTCTCAGTGCAATACATTCTAATTTCATCACAACTGCAAAGCTAACTCTCAGTAGGCTCAGCTTCCTTTGCTAATCCAGCAAACTTCAAAACAGTTTTTCCCCCCTAACCTTTTCAGCCTTCAGCATCTGATTTTTATTTTAAGCTTCAGCATCACTGTCATGAGACTCAAATCCAGAATTCTTGTTGAGTAAAGGTGAAGCTGTTCTTTGCTGATTGGTTTGTGTGAGGTCAGAAGTTTGCACATTCATCTTGGGGTGCAGCGTGAGCTTCGGAGTTTTGGTTGGTTCCTGACCAAAAGAGAGAGAAATGAGATGTGCTGACACATGGAAGGTTCAGGTTGAGAGAACGTTTTCCTCTTGTTTTGCAGTTTCCTTTATTTAGCTTTTTTATGCCTGTTTTGCTGGGGTGTTGGGCACATTTCCCTGTGGAGCAGTGGGTTTTCTCTCAAGAGCCCTTTCCTGTGCCCGTGTGCTCCTCAGGCCTGACCGGAAGCGGAGGGACGTGTTCCGGATCGCCAACGCCACCTTGGCCACCCGGAGCAGGAACGCCACCGGCACCGACCACTTCAGCAACGCCTCCGACACGGAGGAGAGCGAGGTGGAATATCCCTTCTTTGAGACCAAGGTGGATGGCAAGGAGAGAACCGTGATCTCCCACCTGCAGCCTTTCACTCTTTACCGCATCGATATTCACAGCTGCAACCACGAGGCCGACACGCTCGGCTGCAGCGCCTCCAACTTCGTGTTTGCCAGAACGATGCCCTCAGGTATGCTCACGTGGGGCAGGGATCAGCTCAGGGGGACAAGCTCTCTCAAACCAGCTAGAATTAACAATGGGGTGTAGTAAAAAAACCTGCAGTGTAGGATAAATTGGAGCTGCGTAGATTTTTTTGTTTCATGTCCTTGACTGGTGTGATGTGTGTACTGAGTGATGTGTTTGAGTCTGTGCTGGGGGCTGGAGAAAGGGAGAAGTTGACTGCCAGGATAATTAGGAGAGACTGTTTCCCAGCAATAGAAGTGAGACCCCCAGACATGGTGGGATGAAGGGTTTTGTTCCTCAGCTCCCAGTGTGCTGAATAGAGCCACAGCAACGTTTCTCTGCTAATGTTTGGTTTTGCTGTGTTCACTTGGAACTGTTTGCAGATGTTGGAGTTTTGCTGGTGGGAATGTTTGCCAAATGTTTCTTCTGTCACAGAACGACCATGCATTTGTCCAGCCTGGGAACAGGAGGAATACTGTGTTTCTTTGTGCCCAATCCCTGGCCTCTAGACTACTTCAAATAGGGAGCATTGAATGCTGTGCTCGTCTTTGGGACTTTTGCAGATTGTACTTCTGAGAAGAATAGAGATGATTTTAGTGTAAGCTCATATGCAATGAGCTTCTGACTCCAGCAGATGTCTGGGGATATTGGATGCAGAATGGTAGCAATTTTGTTTTGTTTCTGGAAGGAAAGGCTATCATAATCCAGATCCAGCTGTGTCAGTAAAAAGAGTAAAAAGTATTGCTTATTTCAAGGAAATAAGGAAATTTTGAGATCAGGGAAAAGGAAAGAACTCTTCCCAGACTTTAGCACATTCCTCTGAAAACTAAAGGCTAAACAATCCTGTTTTCTTCTGTTATGTTTGAGATCTTTGAGAAGGTGGTATTTTTTCATTCCAGACTGAAACACACTCACATTCCTGTTAAATTTTGAATAAGTCACATAAAATTATTAGGAGCCAAATAGGGATAAAGCAGTTCCTGACTTGCTACTGAGGCTATTTTAAATGGGGATGAATTTCCTATGTCTGTTTGAGAAAGTCTGTCAGTGAGGCAGATATTGTGTGTTTACAGCTCTTTGCAGCCATTTGGTGGGAATAGCTCCCTTTGCTGTTTTGGTGTTGGGGAGAGTTGGGAAGGAAGAATCATGTGCTGATAACCAGGGTGTTTTGTCACACAGAGCCCATGCCTGGTGGAGCTGTGTGCTCTGCACTGATTTTCTGGGAACCAGTAGTTCAGACTGAGCTAATCTCCATCAGGCCTTTGGCCAGTGGAGTTTGTTCCCTGGATTTGAATGGCTCTTGCTGCTCTCAGCTTCTGCACCTGAAGAATATCATGAACCTTCCATTTTCCTCAACTGTTGCTGAAGTTCCTGTTTCAGTCATAGGTGTTCCTCTCACAATACCTGTAAATATTTTACAGAGGGAGCAGATAACATTCCAGGAACAGTATCATGGGAAGCAAAAGAGGAAAATACTGTCTACCTGAAGTGGTTGGAGCCTGCAAATCCAAATGGGCTGATCCTGATGTATGAAATCAAATATGGGCAGCACGGCGAGGTGAGGATTTGACATTACTGCTCATAACTCTTAATTTATACACAATAAAGGATCTTAACATGCTTCTGTGTAGTGCTGCACAGGCAGAAATTGTGGTTTCAGACACCCAGCACCTGCCAGCATCTTTCCTTCATTTCCTTTGAATTCTTAAATTCCTTATGGTGGTTGAAGTAAAACTGGTCAGGTGGGGCTTTTATTTATAAAAATGAGCTTATCCTGCAGCTATATTGCTTTCTCCAGAATGTGAAGATAATAACATGTGTAAATTGGTTTTTTCTTCTAGGAGAAGCGGGAATGTGTTTCCAGACAGGAATACAAGAAGCTTGGAGGAGCTAAACTAACTCACCTGAACCCTGGAAACTATTCAGCCAGAGTTCAGGCCACTTCCTTAGCTGGGAATGGGTCCTGGACTGAGCCCATCTCTTTCTATGTGCAGCCCAAATGTAAGACAAGTGTTTATAGTCTGTTTAATTGGGGGTTTATTGTCTTTTTAATAATTCCTGATGTTTGTGTGATTGGGTATCTGAGCCTCTTGCCTCTGAACACTCCTCTTAATTTCTGATGGCTCTTTGCAAGCTCTTCTCTGGTTCATTTTTTTGGGAAGTGTTGACAGCCAGGAGGGGTATGTGAGGTGTGGTCCTTCCCTTGCAGCTTTGGGTGTCAGTGAGAGGTGCAGCCAGGTGTGGGTGTGGAGAACACCCTGCTGTGGCTTCCTGGATGTGCAGCTATGTTGGGAATGCGATGTTAGCTACAACAACATTTTGCCATGTTCAAAACTTGTACAGGCAACAAGGCTAACCTGCTTAAAACTGCAAAATAATTGGAGAAATAAATCATTTGTGTAGATTTTTGGCTGGTGAATTGTCCTGTTCTGAGTGGCATTTGATAAAAAAAAGTGTCCTGATGAAAGGTTAATGGTGGTCCTGGCAATGGCAGTCATATTTTGGAAGAACATAACCACAGAGACCCTCTTTAAGATATTCTGTGTTTAGTTGCAGAGCAAGTATATCCCCAGAAAACTGCAACTCCATCTTTTATCCCATTTGGTTTTTTGGTTATTGAACTTTGAACAATTGGTAGTAAAGTGCATGCATGTGTATTCTGAATATAAGCAGCTGCAAGGTGAACAAAAGGTGGGAAAAAAGGTGACTGTGCAAGTGAACAATTGGATATTGTTCACTGAGGAATGCAAGTCCTTTAAGTATAGCTTGTGAAAACAAAGCCCAGACAGACACTGTTCTGTAAAAAATTAATGCCTTTCAGTGTCTGCTTTCTTGTTTCACTCATCTGCAGTCAGGGAGGGTTTCCGAGTACGTTTTTTCCACATCAGACAAGAAAATGAGAACTTTGATTTCTTCCCTGTATGGAAATACACTGAGGGGGTTTTGAATGTTTCTTTGTTAACAGAGGTTTTATAGAAACCCTGATACAGTTGTTTTCTTGTTGGTTGCAGCAGCAAACTATGGAAACTTCCTGCACTTGGTAATTGTGCTCCCAATTGCTCTGCTGCTCATCCTTGGGGGATTGGTGATAATGCTCTATGTCTTTAACAAAAAGAGGTGAGTTCCATGTGCTGGTGCTTAAATCTGCAGGAGGGGAATTGTTTATTTTCAAATCTGTGCCCATGGAGTGAGTTAGAAATTAAAAAGAGAAATGACATTCAGAGGAGTTGAGAGGCTGAGGTAGATTCTGCCTCATTGGTATGAAAAGGAGGTGGTTTAAAGTTACCAGCATCTGGCTGCTGCTGCTGATATGAGGAGGGTTTTTATTGCAGTATCATGTTTGAGTGGGAAGAGGAAGGCTTGTGAGGGGCATGCCAGTGGGGCAGTGATAGCACACACTGGACATGCATAATCAGAAGATTTGACTGAAATGTTGGTCAATAGAAATCACAAAAAGTTAGTCCCATTGAGGTTAATCTGATTTTTTTCAAATTATGTAAAATTTTTTGAAGTTTTTACATCCACTTAAAAAATTACATCCTGGGCAAGAGCAGTCATTAGGACTCTGTTAATTTGTTTTCCTCAGTTTTGTTTTTTGTAACTAGTGATTTATTTTTTTTAAATCTCATTGAAACACATAATGAGAACTTAATAGCGGTACAAATGTTCAATCTTGCAGCTTTCTGGCTATGGAGGTTTTTTTATTGCTCTCACATTAATTATGCTCATTGAATATCCCATGATTTCCAGCTCTAATTCACTGGTAGTTCTGCAGACAGTGGTGCCAGTTCTGTTCAAACTCTCCAGAAAGGGCTTTCTCTCTGGTGGTTACAATATCTGCTTTGCCTTCCTTAGGCTCTCCTAGGTGAAATTCCTAATTATTTTTCCTTGTTTAAACTGTTGTTCTAACAGAAGAATATTTTCTCTGTGAGCCTGTCTCTTTCAAAAGCTCTCAAAGTGCACTTACTGCATGTCTTATTCTGAAAGTCAGCTCAGTAAAATTGGGAGGTATGGCATTGTGTGGTTTTAAAATAAAATATTAGAAACACTTAGGAAATAGTTGAATGGAATCCCCCACTAAAAAGAGCCTTGTCTTCTGCTAGAAAGCTTCACTCCCACAGCAGAGCTGATGATGGTAAAGTGCATTCTGAGCCACAGGTCAACTGGTTGTATAAAAATATAACTACTTTTTCTAAAAGAAGTTTACCCAGCAGCTAAAATAATGTTGTGTTTACATTTTCCTGGTGCTGATTTGATGTAGAAAAGACTCCAGAATTCCTGGGAAGCTGTTCTGGCCTGTGTTCCCATTGATTGTGTGAGGTAGATAAGATCTCAGTTTGTCCCCTTTGTCTGAAAAACTCCACATGCAGTAAATAATATTCTGTGATGGAGCAAGCAGTGCAAAAGCTGTAGGAGAGATGGTCTGAAATATACTCAGATTTAAAGATCAAAGAAATAAACTCCAATATTTCTACAGGAACAGTGACAGACTGGGCAATGGGGTACTTTATGCTTCTGTGAACCCCGAGTACTTCAGTGCCTCAGACGGTGAGTGTGACCTGAACTTGTGATGCTTTTACTGTCCTGTGTTCTCTTGGTGTCTGACTGGGAAAGGTATGAAACTTTTAGTATGGAACTCTGAAAGATGTTCTGTACAGCCACTTGCCCTATTTTATTAGGACAGCCCTGGTATCCACAGTTGCTAATATGTAAATGCCACTTGCCTATTGAATTTTGAATTGTTTTTTTCCTATAGTTTTATTCACCTGAGGCAAATTCAGATTCACTAGTTTCACTTTCAGGTTATCATCTACTCTTCCAGTGATGTTTTCACTGGAATGAAGGAAGGATGAATGAATTTGTGGTCATTCATGTTTGCCCTTTTAAGCTCTGTTTTGCCCTATTGAAACAAACCCGCTATTTAAAGAAATCACAACGTCAGACAAATGTCCTTGAGGCCTCAGTTTTTCTGTTTATGGTTTGGTGCTGCTGTTGTAGAATTCTTGCTGAAATAGTATTTCCAAAAGTCCCCATAAGATGAATGGGTTTACCCAGAGTGGCAGGAGACTATTTTACTGTTATTTTTTGTAGTAACACCATTGGGGTTAAAGGTCTGTCACTGTTCATGCTACAGTCCTCTGTTTCCATTCTGTCATTTCACCCATGCAGAGCATGTGACACAACTGTCCCCTCCTTTGGTGACTGATAGGCAGAAGCATCAGTGAGTACTTGGATGTCTTCTTGCCTGAGGCAGTCCTGCCTCCTGGCAGTCACCTTCTGAGAGCTCTCTTCTGCCTCAGATCAAAGACCTGCAGCAGCAGCAGCAAGTTCTGCCTTTGCTGGTGCAATGGTGTGTGTGCAAGGGATCAGAATAGAGCCATGCAAAGAGCTGCTGGATCAGAGTCTGCTTCCCTCTAGCCATAAAATCAGTGTTAATAAAGAATACAGCAGACACTGAACTGATACAGATGATCAAGTATGTTTGATGCTGTCTGGGAGAATTAGCAGAGCAAGGATTCCAAGAAAAGATATAACCTAAAGCATTGATTTGAGCCTCTTCCCACCCTGATTTTGTGCTTTGAGGTTCCTTATTTCTATGCCAGTATGTCAGTACCATAGTGAGGCTGCTTCAAATCCACCTTTCTTTCAGATTTATTTGTATGCCATGATCCCCCTGCCTCTGTATGGGACAGACCTGTTTGCACACATGCTGCAAGGTCTCAGCATTCTGTGTGGGGTTTGAACACCAGAGCTGTTGGGGCTGTTGCTGTTGTGGAGCAGGGAGTGATCCCAGCAGGGGCAGTGGGGCAGGGAGTGATCCCAGCAGGGGCAGTGGGGCAGGGAGTGATCCCAGCAGGGGCAGTGGTGCAGGGAGTGATCCCAGCAGGGGCAGTGGGGCAGGGAGTGATCCCAGCAGGGGCAGTGGGGCAGGGAGTGATCCCAGCAGGGGCAGTGGGGCAGGGAGTGATCCCAGCAGGGGCAATGGGGCAGGGAGTGATCCCAGCAGGGGCAGTGGGGCAGGGAGTGATCCCAGCAGGGGCAATGGGGCAGGGAGTGATCCCAGCAGGGGCAGTGGGGCAGGGAGTGATCCCAGCAGGGGCAATGGGGCAGGGAGTGATCCCAGCAGGGGCAGTGGGGCAGGGAGTGATCCAGCACAGGCAGTGGAGCATCACAGGCTGTTCTCTCCCTCAGTGTATGTCCCAGACGAGTGGGAGGTGCCCCGGGAGAAGATCACCATGTGCCGGGAGCTGGGGCAGGGCTCCTTTGGAATGGTGTACGAGGGGATTGCCAAGGGAGTGGTGAAGGACGAGCCAGAGACCAGGGTGGCCATCAAGACGGTCAATGAGTCGGCGAGCATGCGCGAGAGGATCGAGTTCCTGAACGAGGCCTCGGTGATGAAGGAGTTCAACTGTCACCATGTGGTGAGTGCTGAAGGTGTGACCAGGCTGTGACTCACCCAGCCCTGGTGCTCATTGACACCAGGCTGTTCTGGGCACGTCTGTCCTGACTGAACTGGGAATTTGGGGTTTTAGCTTTGACTCTGCACGGTGTTGTAATATTATCCTGAAACCCCAGTCAGAAAATGGAACCAAATCTACATTCAGACCTTTCCCACAGGGTCCCACAAGACTGCATATCAATGTGAATAAATGATAATTAGCTGCACTTGTATACTTGTACTGAACATTTTTTTTTCCTCTGCCAGGTTCGGCTGCTTGGTGTTGTTTCTCAGGGCCAGCCTACACTGGTTATCATGGAGCTGATGACACGTGGGGACCTCAAAAGTTACCTGAGATCATTGAGGCCAGACACAGAGGTGAGTCATGAGTTGCTGGATGTTTATTTCTTCGGTTTGAATCATCTTGAACAAGACAGCCTCACGTTGGAAGCAGCAGGCAATTAGCCTTTCCTGCCCTTCTCCTTCAGTCTAAGGGCAAAACATGAGCTGTTGTGTGATCTCCAGCAGCTCTTTCATGAGGCAGCCCAGGGTGCCACATGGAATAGATCTCTTCTTGTGTCACCAAGTCCCCTTCTCTAGATTTGCATTAGATTTCTTACCATCCTCATCAAAATGTTACAGAAATTGGCTGGTTTAAGAACTTGTGTTAGGATAATTGTTTCGTGTTGTGTGGCCTGCCCATTGCCCCTGCTGAAAAGTAAATATCTGTTATCTTAGCTCCTGTGCAAACTCTCATGCATAGGCCATCAGTCTAACAGCTAAAATCTAACATGTGATACAGGCTCTGAAGGATAAAGATGACACACAGGTCACTTGCCACTGAAATCATAGCAGCCTATGTAGAAAATGAGCTCAGCAGCTTTTGCCCTCAATCTGGAAATTCCAATGTGGATAAATTAAAGGAACAGACCACGAGGGCAGCGTGTACCCAAGAGGATGGATGGGGTTGTTGATTGCTTGCTCTTGCTGTTGCCCAGAACAACCCCGGGCAGGCGCCCCCGACGCTGAAGAAGATGATCCAGATGGCAGGGGAGATCGCGGACGGCATGGCCTATCTCAACGCCAACAAGTTCGTGCACAGGGACCTTGCCGCCAGGAACTGCATGGTGGCCGAGGACTTCACTGTCAAAATTGGAGGTGGGCTGTCCTGACTCTTACACAGCTCATAGAGCCATCCTGGAACATCAGTGTCTTAGAAGGCTTTTTCTTTATTTATTTATTTGTGGCTGAGCTCTAGTCTGAATGTCTGCGGAATGAAATATGTTCCCTGTGAAGACTTGCTGTGATTTAAGACCTGTGAGCAGTTAACACTGAGTTGAAACCTCTGGAATACCTCTGCTTGCTGTTGTTCCAGTGAGGCAACAGAACAGCATGTGGGTTTAAAAAGGGCTGGTGAGGCAGTGATTTAGGTTCAGGTGCTGCAGACATCTGGGTGGGTGGTGTAGTTACCACTGGTGTGTCATTCATGTCTCTGTTACTGCACAGAAATAATTCTACCTCCTGTTTATTGATTCAAGAATTGGAATTTTAGGATTATTTTAAATCATATCTGAGTTGGAAGTGGAATGACTTCAGCTGGGTGCTTTCCAGTCTAAACTGGAGTTCTGCTTCCCAGACAGCTGAATGGCTTTTCTTCTGATCTGCTGTTAGATCACCAATTTTTTTTTTCCTTTCACCATCCCTCCAAAATAGTGTCAGATGAGTTTTTTCAGTCTTCTCTCCAGAGAGAGTGATTTTAAGCTGTTGGCTGTTTTTGAGTTGTGCATATTAAAATAACATGTATAGCAACAGCCTTCTGCTGTAGGAAACTAATTCTTTTTCTCTGAGCTTAACTCAGCTATTTTGATAATTTGTGTAAGTAATCCTGTCATTTGGGAGAAAGCAAAAATGATTTCATTTTGAGTCAGTTAATTAGGAAATAAGATCTTTTGGGGATTTTGTGTATTTTCTGCAGGTTTGTGGGAAGTCAGCCTAAATCCTTCCCATTCCAGTTTTCTCCTCCTGCCCCCACCAGCTTGTTTTGCAATTCTGTAAACAGAAGATATGGTGCATTTCTTCCCTTTAACATGTTCATGGTTACTCCAAAAGCATTTTGTAAATGTGCTGCACTGCTCTTGTTTATGTAGCACCATTGAAAATCCCCTCATGCAGAAACAGTTGAGAAGCATCTTGGCTGGAACACACCAACTCAGAGTGTTCAGATCTCAGAGGAAGAGCTTTATGCCACACTACTCTGTGCTCACTGTGTGTCTGTTTCTTATTTGCATTACATTTTGAAAGAATCTTCAGCCAGGATAAAGTCACTCTGCTGTGTGGGAGTGATGGAAGAGCTGCACAGATGGGTTTTAGTCACAATCACTGAGGGTACTGCTGTCCCTGGTACCCCTGCTTGGTCACTCACCACAGCCTGGTGACAGCTGAGAGAGCTAGGGGACTTCTGTACACAGTTCCTGGGGAAAAAATGGGGGCAGTCACAGGTCTGTGTTGGTAAAATGGATTTTGCCCTGTGTGTCATCAGACAGCATTTAATATCAGTCAACTGATATTAAATATAGAGGTCAGCTGGTGACCTCTAATTTGTTAATGTTTTGGTTGGTGTCTGAAAAAGCAGTAACTGGTTTCAATAGGTAAGTGTGAGACCCAGCAGTTCTGTCTCAGGCTGATTGTAGAGAAAAATTTGAACTAAATTTGACTTACAGTCAGGGGAATGAACATTTTTAGATCCAAGTCTTGCAAGTGCTTGTGAATTTACAGCTAAGCATGGGTATAAACTGGTAGTATGTTTTTAATATTTGAGTGTGTGTTAATCACAAATGAACAGCATAATCCTCTGTAGCACTTGAAATATTGTACAGAAACTGGGAACTATCTTTGGAAATAAGAAAAAGAAAAACAAGAGAATTCCTTCAGCATGTGAGATTGTTCGACTAAACACAATAGTTATAAGTTCTAAAGGAGCTCCTTAAAAAAAATGAAAATTGCTGAATTTGGGGATCAATTAGTGAAGTATATGACCTTCAGAAGACTCATCTTACTGTAAAGCTTGAGCAAAAATGTTGGAACTTTTCACATTCCTATATTTAAAGCATTCATGTCACCCCTGCAGTCTGTTGGTGTTGGGAGGGAAGGTCACCAGCCCCGAGGCAGCAGCTGAAGTGTCTGCAAAGCCAAGTGTCGTGGGAGCACAGCACAGATCATCACACCCAAGTGTGATTCTCTGCCTTGTGGGAAGGGGAAGTGTTCATCATTCTCTCACACAGACTCAGAGTGTTTGTACCTTGTAGATTTTGGCATGACGAGAGATATCTACGAGACGGATTATTACCGGAAGGGAGGGAAGGGTTTGCTGCCTGTGCGCTGGATGTCCCCGGAATCGCTCAAGGATGGAGTCTTCACAACCCACTCCGACGTCTGGTAACAAAACAGGGCTCTGAAAAACTGCTTCAACTCCTCCTTTCTAGCCTCTCTTCTTGTTTTAGTAGGCTTAACTAACTGTGCTGCTTCTCCTGTCCATTCAACTCTCTTGTTCTATGAGTTCATGTTTCAGCAGGAACTCCTGAGGTTAAATTTTGCTCTCAGGGAAAGCAGAATTAAATGGATTTCCAAAACTGGAGGTGGCGGCATGCTTCCTGATGTTAGTTGTAAAATCAGTTGTGCAGGGAAAAACATTACCTTCACCTGGAAGAGCAAGTTGTCATTTTTTAAATTGTCCTCCTTCAAGAAAAGCATCAAAAGTTGCCAAGAATATAGAAAGGTTCCTAGTGCTGACCTGCTTTTCCATCAAAACCTTCTGTGTAAATAGCATCACTTTCCCCCAGATGGGCTGTATACACTGGCAGGCTTTTTTGGGGAGTTCTCCCTTGTGCATATCCCTCTCCATTTGGAGCTTTGTTTGCTTGTTTTATGTCCTGCAAGATGGAGAAATAGGGTTTTCTTTCAAAGCACACTGCATGCTTGCTGTATCTGTGCAGTTATTAATAGAGGCGTGTACTTAGGAGAAGTAATCCCCTGGAACAACTCCCCACACACCCCCCAGCTTTTGGAGATAGGTAGGGAGGACTTGGCAGAAGATGGTTGTGTACTGGCAAAACCTCTCCTCTGTCTTTTATGGTTTCTCTGCCTTCCTAACAAGATGTTTTTACTGCTGATCTGTTACAGAATTGGCAGCTGATTGCCTCCAAATGTCTAGAAGTCAGTAGGAATGGTGTTTCAGGAGTAAACTGCATTTTCCTTGAGCAGCTTGAGGAGTTTGAAGTCAGTGGTCTGTAGTTCACAGCACCAGCTCTGAACAAAAAGTTCCTAAGAGGAATTTAAGTGAAAAAGCAAAGCACCAGAATGATGCTTAAATTTTATTTTACATATGGCTAGTAACTTACTTTTGAATCCAGTAACCCTCAGACTTGGAAGCAGATGAAAACAACCACATTGAGTTGAAGGGAAGCCCTGTATCAACCATTTATCTGATGGAACAGTGCAGGCATGCTTTTGGCAGTCCCTCAGTAAAAGAATTTTGGGACTTGTAATGGCTTCACAAAGCAGACAGAAATTTGGCCTATATCACTAGAAGATCCCCAGATGCAGAACTGACCAAGCCTGGAGTGAGGAGCTGGCAGAGTTGCCTGTTCTTACCACACAACAGGAATTTTCAGGTCCAGCCATTGCCTCTGAAGGGTGAGCAGTGGGGGTGTTCCATGTGTGTCCCACACGTGCTTTCTTTTAGCCTGGGACTCTTAAGTGATGTTATTCTTTAAATATAACTCCAATTCCAAACAGAAAACCCCTAGGTGTGACACCAAATGAGGTGTCAGATGTAAATGAGTGCTGTAGTTGTTACAGGAAGTACGTGAGTGTTTCCCTAACAAGGAAGAGAGGAGATTTAGATTATTTATTATTTAGAATATTGGAAGGAATTTCTTCAGGGTGGTGAGGCCCTGGCACAGGTTGCCCAGAGAAGCTGTGGCTGCTCCATCCCTGGAAGTGTCCAAGGCCAGGTTAGACAGGGCTTGGAGCAGCCAAGATTAGTGGGAAGTGTCCCTGTCCAAGGTGTGAAACAAGATGAGCTTTAAGGCCCCTTCCAGCCCAAACCATCCTGGGATTCCATGATTTGGCATTTGTTGGTTGCTCAGTGCAAAGCAGGATTGTGCAAACAGTATTGCAGTTCATCAGAGGGACAATCTGAGTGAATATCCTGGCCTGGAAAGTAGTTTACTGATTACAGGATTGGAAAGCTGAAGAGGAGGAGCAGTAAAATCTTGACAGATTTTTACTTGTAAGCATAGAGAGGAAAAAAAGTTGTTTTATTTATGGAGAGGAGGCTGACAGTACTCATGGGTATTTCAGAGTTTCTCCTTGGGAGGGTTTGGCATCTTAATTGTTGGAAGTGATTTACTCTGAAATTTGGTTCACAAGGGTGTACTTTTCTGGAGACACAAAAAAATGGGCTCAACACAAGAAATTTGCTGTTTGTTTAGAACATGTATCCACAGCTACAGAGAAATTTCAATCTAAATTCCAAATGTAGTGGAACTTGACTTAACACTGTCATGAAATACTGTCCATTTAGTTGATCTGCTTATGGCTAAAAGGATCATTCCTTCTCAGTGACTTTTACATCAGCACTAGACGTTGGAAGTCTCTTTATGCCAGGAAAAATTCCCTGAATCCTTCTGTTGATTCAGATTTGAAGTTGCTCTGTGTAAACTGTGGAGCTTGGCTGTTTTGGGGACCATTTATTTGCATCAAACAGTAAACAAAAGGTTGAGATTGTTTTTCCTGCCTTTCTGGGCAGATATTGTGACATGTAGCTCCATGTTCTTCGAGATCAGTTTTAGAAGCCAAGATGTCAAAAAGACAAAACCCTGTTGAGTGGTTGGAGGCCAGGATTTATAAGCTGTAAGGTGAAATGGCAACTGCAGGAAGGAAGAGTGTCTGGAGGTTTGAAGGGTGGAGCTTTATGTTAGCAGCTCATTCTTTTATTGCTTTTCAGGCTGAAGAATGAGGTAATTAGACAGGGCTGTTTTTGTTGTAGTTAGGGAAGGAGGACATTTTAAAATTAATGTAATACTGTTCAGAGTGAGGATGGATTTCTATAAATAAATCCTCAGCATCTTGCATTCTTTCAGGGCTGGTAGTTGCCTGGAAGGAGCAACCTGAGTTTATTTGTTAGGATAATCTGACAAGTAGGTGTGCAAGACTTGTCCTCGTTATCCCTGCTGTGATCAAAGAAGCTTCAAAGGCACCCAAATGTTGAGTTGACCCCCTGTCCCTCCCTCCCCTGAAAAGAAAACAATTGCAAGGCAGTTTGTGGCTTCTGGCTCCAGATGCAAACCAGTTTAGATCCCAGGGATGGCTGAAAGATAAAACCACTGGGCCATAACTAGCTAATGACTCTGGTCTCCTGTTTTCATAACACCCCCCAGTGGAACTGTGTGTTTTTCACTCAGCTTGACTCAGCATTTACCACACAAGACAGACAGCATCGAGATTTTCCTTCTTTGCCCAGCAGCTCTAAAAGTAGATGACTCTTCAGTGCAGGGCAGACAATTTGAGCTGTGTCTGCTCAATAATCTAATTTTAAATGGAGATATTTTTAGAAAGTGTCAATACTTACGTCCAAACTACCCAATTACATAACTACGCTTATCTTCCATTGCCAGTAATCAATTCCTATTATTAGACAAACTGCTTTTTTCACTTCTGCTGTTCTTTGTAGTTATCTGGAAGGAGCTGGAAGCACTGTTTCAAGAACATAGTTACATGCATGTCACAAAGGGGTAACTGAGTTTTTCTCACTAGAGCAGAGGTGTTGGAAGTCAGCAGCCTCTTGAGGGAGGGACTGTCACCACAGGCACGTGGTTTTTGAGCAGCTGGACTACTTTGGTAAAAGAAAATCCCTACAGACACCCAGCACTCAGCATCTTGCCAGAACTGCAGCCCTGTGAGGTGTCTGGAGGCCTGACTGTGCTTTCCCTGCAGGTCCTTCGGGGTGGTGCTGTGGGAGATCGCGACGCTGGCGGAGCAGCCGTACCAGGGCATGACCAACGAGCAGGTGCTGCGCTTCGTCATGGAAGGGGGGCTGCTGGAGAAGCCTGACAATTGTCCTGACATGCTGTAAGTGCCACCCCTGCCCTGCAGGCACAGCCTGTGCCTCCTCACCCCTGCAGCCTCTGCTCCTGCCAGCTACCACTGGAGGGGCTGTTAGAGAGTGAGAGGGGCTGCTCAATCCAGTATTTTATGGCTGTCCGACATTCCAGTAAACAGCTTTGCTTGTGGCCAGAATCTCACCTTGGGCCATCTCCTCTAATAAGCAAACAAAATCCAAGCTTTGTGTTACTGAATAAAATTAGGCTTAATAAAAATGTCACTTCATAAGTGAAATTGGCTACATCAGGAGGCTCTGTGCCTAAATCATATCTCTTCTGCTTAAAGTAATTCTGTTGAGCATAAAGAGAGAAAAGAGCAATGCTGAAAGGTGTCTAAGCACTGGATTTCAACTTTTTAGTTCAGTAAACAGATAAATCAGTGTATCCAAAGCTGGGTTGGATCTGCTGTTTCAGTCACAGTACTTGTCCTATTGAGATAAATCCCCCCTGCTAACAGTTTCCTTCCCTGCAAGCACAGGATGAGATTTTCCACAGAAAAACCTCTCCCTGCCCCAGGATCGACCCAAAGCCTCACAGCAGCAGAGGGTATGCAGAGCAGCAGTTCCAGTTTTTAGCTTTACATTGCTGAAATACTTCTGCTGGCCTTTGTGTACAGCAGTTTCAGTTGTTCAGACTTTATTGCTTTGATATATTTCCCAAACTGACTTTTGGGAAGGAAATACTGTGTCTTGCAGTTATTGAAATTTGTTGGAGGCCCACAGAAGGGATACAATCACTTAAGGGCCTCAGCTGCTTGGGATTCTTAGGAAAATAGCTTTTTTGGCTGGGGCCTGGCTGTGGTTTCAGATGACAGGCAGTGTTGTTTTGTTGTTTGAGGGGGTGGGTGGTATATGCAGGGGGAGGTGTAGCTGCCATGTGATTCCTTGGTTTCACATTCCTTCCCTTTCCGATGCTGTGGAGAATTCCTGGCAGTCGATTGACTGGACATTGTTTAACAGGGTCAGAGCTCTGTAGTGGGGTGGGCACAGATGGGGAAGAATGAGGATGGTGATGGGTTCAGCTCCCTGGGTTCACAGGAGAAAGCACCTCTGCAGTGAGAACACTCTCTGGGGAGAGATCCAGCACTAGAAATTCCCTGCTAAGCTGGGGTGTGTGTGGTATGAGCAGGGCTGGGAGGGGAGTCAGGCCAGCAGCTCTCTGCTGCAGCCCACCCAGTTCTCCTTCCTCCCCCTCCTCAGGGAATCTCCTCTGCTCCAGGTCTGTTGCTGCTGGATGAGTCCACTTTCAAGGTCCTGGCTTGTGAGCTGGGAGAACTTGGTTAAAATCTGGCAGAGCAAATCTTTACACTGGTGTGTAACAGCCAAGGTTTCTTTGTGCTGCTCCTCGTGGAGAAGCTGTTCACACGTTGGTTCTGCCCAGCAGGATTCAGCCTGACAGTGCAGAGGTGCAGAATAAAAAAATATCTGCCTTTGAATTGTGCTGCTTTGCTCTGTCAGAAAAAGGAGCGGGGCTGAACTCAGACCTAAGGCACATCCACATTAGTGGTGATTTTTTTTGGTTTGCTTTTTTTTAGTGATAAAGTTGAGTATAAAACATCTTGGCTTTATCCCAAATGTAGAAAGGAAAAAAAAAAAAAAAAAAAGTATGACCTTATTGTGACTTGCTTTTGCTCTCTTTCAGCTTGTTTTGTCTTTTAGTACAGACACCCAAATCTGCTGAAATTCAAATAGGCAGTTGTAGAAATAGCAGTAGGGAGCTCCAGGAGTGACCTTCACCTTTGTTCCCTGCACATTGGCAATCAGAAAACCTCTTAGGTTCCTGTGGTGCTTTATTCTTTGCATATTTTCACTTCTTTCCCTGCCTGGGATGCTGTGGCAGTGCTGTGCCATCCTCAGTGACCCACACTCTGCTGGCAGGGCAGATCTGGTCTGTAGGCAGAGGTCCTCCCCAGAGCCCAGTAACCTCCTTCTCAGCTGGGACCTACAGGAAAATTAGGACATGGGCAGAACAGTTTCTAACAGTGTCTAAGAGCCCTGAAACTGCACAGGCATCTTACCCTGCATCCCAGCATGTTCCAGGCCACTGCTTTCTCCAGTGCTTTATGAAACCTTTTGTAAACCAAGGGGTCCTCTTTTTTTTTTTTTTTTTTTTTTTTTTTTGGAGACTGCTAAAAGATTGTGTTTAAAGGCAGGTTTCTTGGCATGTCTGTGCTAGTAGGAGTTATTTTTTATTCTTTTTGTCCTGATATTAACTCAAGATGTCCCAAAAGCAAAGCCTGGCTGCAGGGAGGTCACTTGGGCTTGGTGCTGCCTGGAAGGAGGTGAAAAGGGGAGCTCTATGCTCCTGTGTCTTAAGGTAGCTACAAAAGCACAGAGACTTTGTTCTTTAAGTTAGTTTGACTTGGAAGCAACTGGAATTCTGGTCAGAACATCAGTGGATCTGTCTGTGGAGAGAGGAGAGTGTGCTGACAGAGAAACCTCCAGAACAGGTGGAGGAGGTAACTGCTGTGGGGAAGTGTAGATGAGAACAGAGAGATTTGCTGTCACCAAATCTGCTATTTTTAGCTGTGCAGGTGATGTGATGCTGACACAACCCTGCACCCTCCAGTCCCAGAGCCTCCAGTCTGCATCCCTGCCGTGCTGGTTGTGCCTGTGCTCCCCTGACCTGGCAGCAGTGGGTCAGGAGCTTTTAGGTGGAGCTGGTTCTGCAGTGTGGCTGTGCAGGGCAAAGGATGCTTGGGCAAAGGGGGGTTTTACAGGGGGTTGTCCTGTGGCTGGGAGGTGGTGAATCCATGTGAAAAGGGCAAAGCAAAGGGGAGGGTATTTCTGGAGGCTCTTTACTCTTGTACAGGGTGAAACAAGCCTCAGTTGTGTTTATGCTACACCCTCTTGGCATAGCTCGTGTGGCTGTGCAGACAGAACCATGCAATAAGACAGATGGTTCAGTACAACGGTGCCAGGAGAAGCTTTGCTGTTTTTCTGCTCTTCCTGTGCACTCAGTGATGTTTTTATGTCCTCCCATTGTTGTGGCACTGCTCATCAGGTGACGGCTGCATGGCACCGAGCTTTGGTACAGCTGAAGCTCTCAGACAGTGTGTTCCCATGGGGCTTTTAAAAGTTGTGGAGGCTGGAATTCCACTCTGTTTTTGAAGCAGAATTGCTTCCCCCACATGCATTGTAGACTATTTACGCAGTGCTGATTTCCCTTTGTTCCTGCTTAGAACCCAGGGTCTGCTCTGCAGAGGCACTGGCAGCACACAGCACCAGCAGGGGAGGTTTTCCCCACCAAATCAAGTGTATTGCAAAGCACAGATGGAATGCAGCTTCTATAGGAACTTTCCATTTTCTGCTTGTTTTGTTTTTATTGTCTTGGTGCAAAACAGAACTCAGTTTCTGCTCAGCTCCCTGAGCAAAAGATGCACAGAGGGGATGCTGGCCATTCCCCTAACCCATGGTGGTGCCTCCAGCTCCCTGGAGCTCACTTGCCACCAGTCAGGAACGTACTTTATAAATCTGCTCAGGTTGTATTAACAGCCTGTAAATTCCTCCATTGTCTATTGGAAAGGTTTTTATTTTGTTTAAGATAATGTAAACAAGGCCTGCGAACACACACAGTTAAAAAGGAAAAAAAAAATCCTTTTATGGGAACTCTGTAGGGTTTTTAAATCTGGAATGGCTTAAAAGAAACATCACATGTCCTTGTTTGTGCTGATGTCACATGCATTACTCCGCTGCTTGTGGTATCTCCTTAGCATTGCCCTTAGGCCTCGGGGCGCAGCGCCAGCGAATATCCAGAGTTCCTGGCTCCAGCCAAGCTTCTATTCAGGGACACAGCAGTCAGCTGGAAGGGAAACAGCAATGAAGTAACAGAAATGGATTTTATATATTTATGTCTCAAGCTTTCCTCCCCCCTTGTGGGTGAGGGTACGGTGCAGTTTTATAGTCTGGCTTCGCTTTTGCTCTGAAAGGCTTTTCAGACTCAAAAACAAGCAGGAGCTGGGCAGTGTTTACGTGTCTACGTGCGGTTACAATGCAGCATTGAGTACCCGGGGAGTTCTCCCAGCACAGACTGGTTTTGCCAGCTCTTGTTGGGTGTCACAAGGCCATTCTCAGGTGGCTGACGTTTGTTCAGGCGGAGCGCTGCCAGTGGAGCTCTGGCAGGGATGTTGGGCACTTCAGATGCACTTGAGTGAAGATTGCTTTGGGTTTGGTTGAAGCACTCAGCAGTGTTTGCAGCCCAAACACAGCCAAACACTTGCCCTGTCTGCTGGTTCCTGGCAGCTGAGAACACACTGGAGGTGCAGCAGTATTTCCCAATTTCCCGAGTTTCTGGGCAGGGGCTTGCTTTGCTGGGGTTTGTTTCAGGCCAGGGCTCCTGAGCTCTCTCCAGACCCACCATGGGCTGCAGAGCCCAGGGTTCTCCAGCCCAGTGTCAGTCTGAATAACCTTTCTGTGGAAAGGTTATTCCAGAGCAGGGACATTAGTCTGGGATGAACTTAGGTTTGATACAAAAAGAGAGTGAATTTGTTTGTTCGTTTTGACTTTGTCTATTTAATTCAAAAATAAAATCTTTCCACACTGATGCAGAGATCTGGTAAACTGAGGGCACAAGGCAGTGAGAGCTAATGAAAAGATGAAAAATCTGTGGAAGTTGGGAATACTGTGGTGTTCTCTAGAATTGAAGGTAAAACTTCAGGTGACCTGGCTTAGGGGAAGGCAGAGGTGGGAAATAGCCCCCAGCAAGCCAAGGGGGTCTGACTGGGGCTGCAGGTGCCAGTGCTGGCAGGTGAGGCAGAGACCATGCATTACCTTAACTGAGAGATCTCTCTTGGCCTTATTTTATTTTTAGTTCCATTCTTACTCTAGCACAGAGTAGTAGTTTTGGCCAGCAGTGACTTCCTCCACACAGCATGTTCCTCTGAGCAATGTGTACACAGAGGATTGGCTTGAAGAATTAATGCTAATCTTCCTTTTCTTATTTAAATTTGTCCTATTACTGCGCTGTGTTAACAGAAGACATCCCTATTCCACCTTCACAGACGGTGAAATCCTTTCTTGTGTTATGTTTAAAGCTCAGGGCGATCTCCTGGGAATATCCAATTTTGCTGTGTCATGAAAATGCTGTTTTCATTATGTCTGTATTACTGTTTCATTTTGTGGTTTTGTTTTGCCAGCATGGGACATTGTACAGATCTAATCATGGATGTGCTTAAACAGATGATCTCACACTCTGTAAAATATTAATGCATCCCTGGCCGTAAATGAAAACAATCTAATTTTAAAATAAAAAGATTAGAGAATGGCTTTGAGATTGGCAAAAGTCTGCTGGGGATTACAATTAATTTTAATGTGATTTTCTTCTTTGAGGGGAAAAAGACAGTGCTTTACCTTGCGTGTATTTCCTATTCAAATTTTTTTCCAAATCAGTATTGATGGGATGGGATGAGTTGTTTGAAAAAGATACTCCAAGAGGTGCAATCATGTAACTTATGGCTGAGTAAGCACAGAGTAATTTAGAGGAAAAAGAGAAATACCAAGTCAGAATAAAAGTATGAAATGGTTCTGGATATCAGGTACCCTTGAGACATGAGGTGTGGGAGGGAGCAGAAAAGGTGAGGTATGGGAGTAAATGGGTGATGAGGAGGAAGATGGAAATGTGACACAGATTAACAGCATATTGTGAGTTGGAGGGGACCCAGCAGGATCATCAAGTCCAACTCTTGAGTAAATGGCTGGACCCACAGCCCTGGGGGATCTCGGCCTGTGAAGGTTCTGTCACTTTGGCTTGCCTTGGAGTGGAAGGATTCTCTAAAATGTGTGGTCTGACGCAGTGGTGGCTGTGAAACCCCTCAGTAAAGGTGTGTTCCGTGTTCCCTGCCCAGGTTCGAGCTGATGCGCATGTGCTGGCAGTACAACCCGAAGATGAGACCCTCCTTCCTGGAAATCATCGGCAGCATCAAAGACGAGCTGGACCCAGCCTTCAAAGAGGTCTCCTTCTTCTACAGTGAAGAGAACAAGCCCCCGGACACAGAGGAGCTTGACCTGGAGACTGAAAACATGGAGAGCATTCCTTTAGACCCCTCCTCCACCCTGCAACCCAGCGAGAAGCACTCAGGACACAAGGCGGAGAACGGCCCGGGCGTGGTGGTGCTGCGGGCCAGCTTCGAGGAGCGGCAGCCGTACGCGCACATGAACGGCGGCCGCAAGAACGAGCGGGCGCTGCCGCTGCCCCAGTCCTCGGCCTGCTGATCCCGCAGCGGCACGCCAACACGGCTTTGGGGGAAGAGGAAAGGAAATCACAATATATTCAAAAGCCTACTGTACCTCAGTGGATCTTCAGAACTGCCATAGCTGCACTTGGGAGAACCCTTTTTTCAGTAAACAAGTTACCGTCTTTTTCTTTTTTTTTTTTTTTCAATATGCAAGCAGATGTTTGTTTCAGTCAAGGACTCCAGTCATGGGGCACACAGTTGGCCTTTTAAAACTCTTAATGTTAACACTTAATAGCAACAGAAAACTTGAGATCTGATGTCTCTCTCTCCTCTCTCCTCTCTCTTCTTTCTCTTTCTGTCTCTTTTTGCTTCATAATGGGAAACATATCTGCGTGCAAGTTCAACCGTACAGCACTTTTATCAGATCAAAGATACTGCAGGCCAGGTGGTTCCCGGTACCCCTGCAAGCACCTGCCTAACACTGTAGGTCTTTATAAAAAAAACCACAAATAAACAAAAAAACACAAACAAAAAAAAACAACAAAAAAACCACACATAAAAAAACCCTAAACTAAAAAAGACTGGATTTTTAATGTTGCTCTTTAATCTTTTTAGGAACATGTAAAAGAATAAAAAAAGGGCCATCATTCGTCCAAGGCTGTTACCATTTTCAACGCTGCCAAATTTTGCCAAAAAAAATGAACTCTTTGTTTGTTGTTTTCGTTTGGTTTTTTTTGTTTTGTTTTGTTTTTTTTTTTCTTTTGTAGTCATGGAAGGAGCACAGTAATCAACTGCTCTGTTCAAAACAGATCCTGACCAATATGTTCTACTCAGTCATGCACTGGTATTTAAAAGAAAAATTATAAAGTCAAATTGTCTAGATCTTTTTTTTTAAAACTGGACAAAATGTGATTTATTTTTTTTTCTTGTGATGGAGAAGATAAAAGGGATGGGATAAAGAACCAGCCCTCCCTCCACCCCTGTCCCCACCCCAGTGATTTCTGGACAAAACTGGCAGTGGTGAGCTAAACAAACATGTGCATTTTGTACAAAAAAAGTCAACCGCCTGCCAAAAATGAGTTATGAAAAACCTGACAATAAGCGGCCGAGATCTCCATCGTTGCAGCCTGCCTTCCTTCACAGGCTTGCCAGGAAAAAACACCTAGAAACTTAAATTGGAGAAGACAAAAAAAAGCAGTAACCGGATTCAAGTATATGATGCTTTGTTGACCTTTTCTCTTTATTATTAAGACTTCTCGAAGGGTCTTGCAGTTCTATGTTAGACCATGGATCATTTGCATACACATTGTCTTTTGTGTCACTTTTATAACTTTCTTACGGTTCAGATACTCATCTATATGTCTGTACAGAAAAAAGCTGCTATTTTTTTTGTTCTTTATCTTTGTGGATTTAATCTATGAAAACCTTCAGGTCTGCCCTCCTTCCCTTCCCTTCCACTTCAACAAATTTTCTTATGCTTTGTACTATAGTGTGTAACTTTTACTTCCTCCTTCCCAGTAACTGATACCTTTCATATGATTTGCCATGAACTGTTTAATGCCTTTTTATAAATACATTTCCTCCTTTTTTTTAATTTTTTTTTTAATTTTTTTTTCCCATTAGTTGTTTTACAACATCCTGGCTGTGTGGGCTACAGGGCTTTGGAGGGGGACAAGGAGAAAGAAGGGACACCCTGCACAGGAACACTCTGGCAGTGCTGTGGTGTGGTGTTTTTAAGCCCCAGTTTTCCTTCCTTCCCACTCACCTCTGCCCAGACAGCATGTGAGTCTCTTACAGTGCGAGGCGTGATACAAACTCAGGTCAGAAACAAAAGGTTAATTAACTATTTAGTACATTCTTGTTCAGTGTTTATATTCATTGTTGTACAAGGGTCCTGCCCCTCCTGCCCTCCCTGCTTGTTCTGGTCGTGGCACACATCCACCTGCCCATCCCCACACAGACACACACACACACACATATTCTTTTTAAATTATTAGTTGGGTACAACAGCAGACACCAGGCTTTTGGGTCACTGATCCTTAAAAAGATTCTTTTAACCCTTCTACCCTGTGAACAAGTGCCAGGTGCAGCTGGCAATGCCAGGCATTCCTAGGGTGGCTCCAGCCAGCCCCAGCTCTTCACCTTCCTGATGGGGAAGCCTTTGTGGGGGCACCTGGGCTGCACTTCCCTGCCCTGGTGAAGAAAACCACCCCCAGGTAAAGGGAAGCTCCCTTGGGGCTGGGGGGAGCTCAGGGCTGGCAGCTTGGCTGGCAAACAGTGAAGTGTTGGCAGCTATGGAAATCTGTACAAGTCCAAGCTTGTGGCTTAAATCACAGACCAAACCTCAGAACAAAAGAAGACGAGTGAGCTTGTTTGTTCAGTTGCAGAAGCCTTGGTGAGAGGGGAAGGAGGGGCTGTCAGGAAGTCGACACCCAAGGAGTGGTACCAGTTGCTCATCTTACCTTAGTTCCAGTCTAGGCCTTTGTTTAGCACTGATCCCACCAAACGATGGCAGGAAGAGGTGGTTCTGGGATGGAAATGTTCAAATCTTTCGAGTAAGAACAATGAGTTAAAGTATACTGATTGCTAGTTTTGACTGGAGATTTTTAAAAGTTTGTAGTGCTTTTTGCTTGTGTAGTTTAGGTCCCATTATCTTCTCTTGCCTCTGTCCCATAGTTATTTTTCCCTTTTGAAAATGAAAAAGACAAAAAAGTTAATTAAGAAGGTATTCTATGTAGGATTTTTTATTTATTTTTGTGATATCAGTTTAAATCACTGTAGAGACGCCCCATAATGAATTTAAATACTGAGATAAGGGTTTTAGAGTATGACAGGGGGACAGTTTTTGATTTTTTTTTTCAAACATTTATCTACCTCACTCTTATTTTTTTATATGTGTGTATATAAAAAAAATACATCTCACATTTCTCAGCAGCCAATAAATGCCGTTGATACTGGTAACCTCTCACTCCATATACCACATGCTCTAGGTTCTGGAGGGGAACAGTCACTGCCTGTCACAGAGTCACCTCAGAATATCTCCCTCAATTCCAAGGCGTTTCTCCCATTTTTTAAAAATCTGTTGTGAGGAGAAATCCAAGAGTTGTCTGACTTAGGGTTCTTTAAGGAAACACAGAGGCTTTTTAATGTGCTGTCACAGCAGCCCTTGAGTCAGCAGCTAATGTTAGGAAGAGTGGAAATGCAGCTGACCTGATATGGGAACTTCAAATTATGAGTATTTCCTGAAATCTGTTACAGAAATCAAATGTTTACAATGTTTGAAGGTCCAGAAGAAATACTAAAGGGAATGGTCTTTCTCTTTGTCCTGTAGAATGGACTAAGTCATTCCTGCCAGTTCTTGCTCAGATGTCACAAGCATCAAAAAGATATTTGGCTGAATCAGAACTCAAAATAAATTGGCTTAAATGGAATGGCATTGCTTTCCTGACCAAAACCTGTCACAGGCTGCCTGATGATAATACTACATCAACTATGCAGCTTTGGTCTTCACTGCTTCTGTTTGATGAGAGCACTGATTTTTTTTTTTTTTTTAATTATTTTTTTCCAAACTAATTGATTTCTTTTAATGTGCCAGTAAAAAGTCAGTTTCCTTTTCTTACCCTGTTTATATGCATTATAACTGTGGATTCTGATGGACCAGCCATCAAATTTTAACTGCCCTCTGACAGTGTGTAACTGGTTTAAAAGCACACAAGACTAACACGAGCTTGCCATCAACTTGCTGTATAAGGTTTCCTTTTTTCCAGCTCTGGCAGCTGTTCATGCAGGTGTTGGTTGTGGTATCTGAGTAATGTGGTGCTTGGCTACTTGGAGTTGTACCCAGCCTCTTGGATACACAGTGCTGTGGTTAATTACTGCAGTTTGTCTTTGGAGGGAGCATTTCTCCCTAGTCCTGAGAAACCAGCAAAATTGGAAATTTTCACTAGATTGGTTTGGTTTTCCATGTTTGATGATGTTCTAGTGACCTTTGGGTGCAGTGGCTGTTCCTCTCCCTTGCACATATTGATTATCACAACTGGAGATCCTCAGATCTTTCAGCTGGCTAGGAGGGTTTTGTTAAAACTGTCCAAGTTACTGGTTTGTAGAATTGTGTGTAGGTGGTTTTACAATGCATTAGGAAGAAACACTAGTGACGTAGCATCACGAGAAGCATTTCAAAAAGCACTTCAGTAGAAGACAGCCACGAGGCCTCACGTCCATGTGTGTGATGGCAGTCAGCTCTCCTGGACCAAACCACCTTCATGATACCATTGCATTCTGTGTTTGCAATTCAAGCTTAATTCCTGTTTTGTTCTGTTTGTTTCCATAGCTTTTTTTGTTGTGTTTTGTGCATTTTGAATAGCTTTATTCACATGGGTTTTTCATGCAGACTTCCCTTGGACAGTAAATCGAGTTGTTTGTGCATGTGAACAACTGAGAATTAATGTTGGCTTGATAGAGTCATAATATGGTTTGTAATGTTGTTCTTCCCTGAGACCACTGGCTTGTCTGGTATGGAAAATTTATTTAGAACTTCAGCTATGTTTGAATAAAGTTAAAGTAATCCAGTTTGTTTATAAATTAAACACAAAAGCCCACCCAGCCCTGAAAACCAGCATTTTGACGACTGGCAGCGAGATGTTTGGATGCAGTGGGATGAGGAGCTGGCGTCGCCGCGGGGAGCAGGGGCTGGGGCTGCAGGGCTGGGCTGTGGCTCTGTCCTGGCTGGCATTGCAGAGTGCCCGTGGCAGAGGAGGGGTTTGGTGGCAGGAACACGACTGCTGTGCAAACACAGCGTGCCACTCCATCAGGTGCTGCGTGGGGGAGGAGAAACCAGAGCACGGTGCAAGGTGTGGAGCCACCCTGAGGGATGCCCCTGCTCCTCCCAGCTGGTGCCAAGGGCTGTGTGGTTCCAGCTGCGGCCGCACTGATGCTGCTCTTGGTCTCTTAAAGCAAAGGAAAGAAAGCCCAGTTTGCCCAGGACGACTGGTGACCAGAGGGAGCTGCTGCCAGGCCCTCTGGGAACTGCTGAGGGGTGTTGGGTGCAATCAGAGTCTAAGTGAACAACACTCCTATTGTTGGTGTAACTCCATACATATATATCTATATATACATATATATATATCTGCATATGTATATCTATAATATAGATATATATCTATATTTAAACCCTTTTCATTCCATTAGTACGAGTAACACTTGTTTCCTGTTATTCTTATTTTGTTTGTCAATCGTGTATTCAATCACTGGGCTGAACAACAGTGGAGGAAGGTGCAAGGGATCCACTCCTTACTAACCAGTGATAAAGCCACATATTGCAACTTAACCCATGAGTAGATGTGCAGACAAGGATTGAAGAATGATGTGTAGAAACAACACGAGTGGCCAGGGGTGCTGAAGATACAGAACTCAAGTAGACAGGAGAGCTTTGAAGGACACCTCAGTTCAGGACTGGTTGCTTAGAGGTGGAGCAGCCTCTGTCATGGAGCAGCCGGGTCAGTCAGCACAGAGTTTGTGGGGAGTCACCTGAAACAGAGGACACAGCAGTGGGGACGTACAGAGACACAGGGCTTGGCAGAAGTTTGAGGTAGTACCCTGAGCTTAATCTGTGGGACAGCATCAGCGCTGAGGTGTCACAATTGTGACTGCTGGTACTTGCAGCTGAACCTCTGGACGTTGCAGCTGGAGCAGTAAATTCCGTGCCAGGAGCGTGACAGTGGTTGGTCATCAGCCTGTCCGGATCGGTCTCGCCTACAGTCGGTTCTGCAAGTACCTTAGGACTTCACTAGTTTGTGTGCGTGCATATGTGTGTGTGCTCATATATATTTTTTTGGGTATGCGTTCTGTTGATTAGTAACCATTAATTAGCATTTTCAATAGGGCTTTAAGTCCAGTAGATTACGGGTAGTCAGTTGACGAAGATCTGGTTTACAAGAACTAATTAAATGTTTCATTGCGTTTTGTAAGTACATAGAATAATTTTATAAAATGTTTGTAGTTTATAAATGCCTAAAATGTAATTTAAGGGCACTTTTCTGAGTGTGGGTGTGTCTGTCTGTGATCAGTTTTTCCATGGTACCAGTTACTAGTTAGCTTTACAATATGCCAAAAAGGAATCGCTGACTTGTCCAATTCATGGCTTGTCCCTCTCCCCTGTCCCGCCCAAGCTTTGTGACCCAGTATACAGCGAGTGAGTAAAGATGATGGGAAAATGTTCTGTATCTTCAGTATCCTGGTCTTCCAGAGCCCTCTGGTTGGGGTGGGATCATCTTACCTGGTCATTTCACTTTGCTGTCTGGGGCAGTTACCTTCATGGATGACAGGAACCTCACTGGTCGGAAACAGAGCGGGGTTTGCTGCTCCCCCGGCTCTGGGGCCTCGTGCTTGGAAGGATGTGACTGCGTCAGGGAAAGAGGGAAGGTGGTTTTGGTAATTGCTATTGAAGAACTCTTTGCAAATTTCTTATCACTTTAAATGCTTGTGTGCAGCCTCTAAAGCTGTTGAGCACCATTGGAAGCTTTGTTGAAATGAGCAAGGCAGGATCCCTATTTATTGTTATTTAAAAATCTTGAAGATCCAACCTCTCTGCTGTGGACAGGGACACCTTTCTCTTCTTCTGTTTTCTGAACCAGTGAGGTTTGAGATGAAAGGATTGGCCAGAGTTTGTCTACCTCTGGGACAAAAAACTAGAAAGTGCTAAGGAATGGATGCAGTTGCAAATACATTTTCCAATTTTTCTTGTTTAGATTTTTTTAAGAGAAAATTAAACAATAAAGTGGCCAATTTATTACGTAAAAAGACTTGCTGTGTATAAATTATTCCTAAAGAAATTCCTGTGTTTATATTAAAATGAATCAGTAGATAAAAAAAAAATTCAAAATGTTTTTGTATATTCTGTTGTAAGAATTTATTCCTGTTATTGCGATATACTCGGGATTCTTTACATTATGAAAAGAAGAAACTTTGTCTATTTTGAATGGCTGAAGCTAAGGCTCCTTTAGTTTCTCTTACTCTGCTTTTTTCTAGTAGTTTCAGTACTACATGATTTAAGTTAAATAAAAGAATTCTGTATGCATTTGCTTGTTTCTGATTTTGTTGCTCCTTATGCAAGGCAAGTACAGGTTAGAAAATTCAAGAGTAAAGCTGCTCTGGTTTTCCTCTGCCCTTTCTGGCTGTGTCTAATCGAGCTACTCTTAATAGGAGTCAGTACTGCCATTGCTTTGAAATCAAAAGCATTTTCATCTAGAGACACTGAGCTTTTGGATCCTTCATGGCTGAGATTTGAGCGGTTTTGCACAAGGCAGGTCCTGTGAATAAGGTGAGCATTGTTAGTTATTTTTTACCTGCAGAGCAATCCCCATGTGTGACATTCAGCCAGCCAGCACCTGTTTTTCAGCTCTCTGTAACACTGGAAAAGGCAGTGGCAAGAGAACAAGCATTATCTTGGTGTTTCCAGTTCTCAGACTCTTGGCATCAGCGTGTTGACTAAAACAAGGCTCAGTGGTGGCCTGAAGCCCCAGCAGCTGTCTGTGCTGTTTGCCTCTTGTCCTTTTTACTGATGGTGCTTGAGGAACAGGCTTTTGTTTCCCTCAAGAAATCCCAGGTGTCCAGATTAAGCTGCTGCTGTGCTGTTCCACTGAGTGATTTCATCTTGTCCTTGTGTCCTGGCAGCAGGACTTCAGAGGAGAGCGTGGATATTCCCTGTGTGCTGAGGGGCAGTGACCCTCTGTGGTACCCAACACTTATGCACAGAGCTGAGATGTGGGCGAGTCTGGGCCCGTGTTTTACAGTTTGGGATCTCCTTGGGTGCCTGTTCTGTAGGTAACCTCATGTGCCCTAACTCTCCCCACAGCACAGGGATTCAGGATTGCCTCTCTTGGGACAGATTAGCTGATGGATTTGCCTTTGGGCTGTCCTCTATGGAAGGACTATGGGGTTTTCCCTTGGGACAGGCACTGAGAATTTGGGGATGGTGGTTTTGGGTTGAAACTCAACAAGAACATTACAGATCCTGCTGGTTTCCAGTTTTCTCTGTACTCTGAAGTCCCTCTGGGTCAGAGCCTGTTGCTGATGTGGAAAGAAGCATCTACAGCAGGTCAGTAAGACAGAATTGCAAAACTTCACAAATCAGAAGTCCCAAGTGTTTTCTGGTTTCTCCCATACCACGTTTTTTGTGGGCTGAACTCTGGACTCAGGGACTGAGGGGGATTTCTGTTACATCCATCCCGTGCTGAGTTCTTACAGCTGTGAGCATCCATCTGGGGTCAGCAAGTCTTTATTGATGTCTTTGTAACCAACAGAACCAGGATTAAACAACTAAAATGTTTCAATCCAGTTTCACACTTTCTGAAATCTGAACAACTTTATTGTTGGTAATATGAACCACCAATCATTTGGTTTTTTCCCCTCAAGCCATTTCTAAGAGATACAAACGGTTGGTTGGGTTTTGCAAGGAAATTTCATTGAAAGTAACATGGGCTATAAAATCCTTTGTGTGGGGGTTTTAAATAATCTTTAGATCTGCTTCATTTAAGAGGTAAGGAATCACATTCTAAGAAATCATCATTTTTTCCCTCTGTGATGCATCTCTCTTTGTTCCCCACACTGTTCTAACATTGCTAAGATAATGGTCTGTAATGCTTTTCCTAGAAATTCTGCTGTTACCGACTCAGATAATGGAGGGACGTGGATGAAAGCAGCTCTTCCATTGCCGTAATACAGAGAAGTGTAGTAGGTGTAATCACAGATGTACCTGCAATATTAAGAGCAAAGCAAAACCAGAAACCTGAAGTAAGGCTCAGTAAACCTTGATTAAATTTAAATATTCTAAGCAGCCAAACCAGATCTGGTTTATGGAATTATTAAGAATATATTTGCTTAGTGAATAAAGGAAATACTGAAATAAACCAAGTTTGAGAAACAAATGTTGCTTATCTGATGGTTTGGTTTCTCAGACACCCACCCACAAAGAACTTTAAATAAAAAATAAAATCACAAGACAAACATTCTTGTGGGGTGGGAAAGGTAACACACCCTGCTGAAAAATACAACCATGTAACACAGTTTTTGTCTAAGTCATAAAATCTCCCTGTCTGAAGGGATTTTTCTTATCATTCCACCTTTTAAAATTCAGGTGTAAATCTTGAATTTAAGGACCAGTATTAGCTGAGTTTTATTTAAAATAAAATAAAAGTTACTGTTTTGTTTTCCTTTCCAGTGATGACTAGCATAGTAGAAAATTGCTTCAGTGCTACTGGAACACATGATGAGATCACAGGCCTGGTTCTAACAGTACCTGTGATTGTTGTTCTGCACTGTATCTATTTACATTTTTTATCCCTCCAGTTGAAAAAAACAGATTAAATCTGCTACTAGTCAGTATTGCTTTCAGACTGTCTTAATAGCTGAGATTTACTGGAGTTGCTCATCACAGGGTGTGCTATGTTGGAACTTGTTTCTTTTGGAATTTACAAATCTATGGAAAAATATCTACCGGCTGTAGTTTTTCATGAAGGCTGCTTTACATAAAATTTAAATTCATCCCAATTTCATACTTATGCCCCTCTGAAGACTTTGCTTTGGAGTGATTTTGGTTGGAGGAGAGGTCATGGCAAAGATCCTCCAGGGATAAGTGAACTGGTTGAGTTGTTTCCCTGATAGGTGATGTTTACCTTCCTGCATCTCTGGAAAGGATGATATCAATCCCTTCCACTGAGATGTTTTTCCAGAGAGTCTTCATATTAATTGTAGATTCAATCTTTTCTGGGCCATGTAGCACACAGCAGGCACCTTCTGGGTGAAAGCCACAAGCATCCCTCTCCTGGTAGCCTTTGTTCTTCCCACACTGCTCCAGGATGATGAGCGCTGTGGCAGATGAAGCCAGCCCAACGTGAACTGTAAGCTGCTTTTTCCCACCAGAGTGAACAACAGGAAATTATAAATGAGACCTGTTTTTTAAAAACATGTGATGCAAAAGTGCCAAGCATTATGTGAATTACTGGCTTCAAGGTGGGGGGAAGTTTTGCTTGTGTCTAAAGAAAACTGTGATAAGGGATTATAAAGAGAACCAGATTAGGCCATAGTTTTTGTTGTGTCATGTCAGGACTGCAGGGCTGCAGTACCTTTTTTGCAGTTTATGGTAGATATTTTCCTTTCCTTTGTTCAGCATCAGTTATGTGTTTAATTGGCACAGGGTTAAACCAGCATGCTAATTAGTGTGTGCTCTGAATTTCAGCTTGGAACCTTGATCACAGTTTCAATAGTCACTTTCCGGAGTTGTTTGATGTTTTGCAATACTCTCTTGGAGATTTTTTTCATTGTATTCAGGGGAGGGGAGGAAATTGTGTAACTTCATTACCCACCAGTGGCTGAAGGGTTGTCCATATCTTGCAGACTTGCTCCTTTGCTTTTTGGTAAACCACTGGCAGCTGCAAGATCCGGAGATCAATGTTTTCACCAAGGCCTCTCTTGGACAGCTCCTGTGTTTACAAAAAAGCCACTGAGGACTTGAAGGAATATTGGATTTCTGACTGTGATAAAGCAACTGGGCTGATTCAACTGAGAAAACACCTGAAAGAGCAATGCCTTAGCCCATGGTTCCTGAACACTGGTCTGCAGTGAGATTTGTTTTGTGGTTGCTCCCTCTCTTTTAACAGGAAGAGACTAAAATGTGCTAAACAGTTTCCTAATGTCACGTCTGTGCGTGTGGAGCCATTGTTGTGTTTTCCAAGGAGATGTTCAGTCTCCAGTGGGTGGGAGGGGTTATTGCTTTGGAAGTGGTCCCTGGGGAACCATGAGACAGCATCTCACAGAAAAGCTCCACTCTTGAAAGCATCTGAAAAGGCTTTGCTGTAGATAAGAGCTGTTTCTGTGAAAGATCTGGTAGAAAAACTGCACTGCCAAGGGACAAAACCAAGGAGAATTCACCTTAGATGTGACTTTTTCACTCCAGGTGCTCAAGATCTGCTGGCTTGACCAGGTCCAGGTAAGCTGTGCTGAAGGTCACTGTCAACACGAGAAAGTCATATTCAGAATGAGTTTAATTTATTTTTTCATCTAGAATGTTTCTCTAGTAGAAGGAAATGTCACTGAGATGTTTACTTCTCTGTCAATTATGTACAGTTGGATTTCCACACAGGACCAATTTTCCCAAAGAAAAAATATGCCCAGTATTGAGTGAATGGAGTAAAGGCACCCTTCAAAGCAACATGTAGGTCAGGTGGTTGGAAGATGGTTTGGAGAATAAATGCCACATGGAAGTGACTTGTCAGTGGAACAGGGTGAACAAACAGGGCATAGGATTCGGCAGAAGGTAAGCAGCTGCAGTGGCAGAATGCAGAAGGAATTCATCTGAGGTGGAAAGCTTTGTTCCAGAAAAGTAGCATGGTGATTGAAAATCCCATTTGAGTAAACCACTACCAAAGGATGGTACAGGTTAAGTTTTTAAGAGGGCACAGGCAAAAGTGGAGGTGTCTGATTAGCCCGAGAGACCTGTAACTGTATTCAGTGTCATTGTCTCCTCAGGTTTTTGTTTCTCAGAGTTCCCATGAGGATGAGGCCCACAGTTCTGGGAAATTTGCCCCTCAACACTTGCTTCCTATATAAACTGTTCCAGTTTTCTTGTCAGCGGAAGCATTGATTAGCTGTGCTCAATAAACTATTTGACACAAGCAAGGAAACAATGCCTGCAGGGAAGCAAACACATTTGGAGAACAGTGCCAGCCTTTTTTCCTGTGGGCGCTGACAGTCTTTGAGAGCCCATTGCATCATCTCGCTGAAGAATGCTGTACTGTGCCTCAGCCTCCACACAAGAAAACCCCAGCTGGTTCACAATTAGCATTTTCTTTTCCAAAGCATTTTTAATTTTTACATTTAATGAGATTCTTTCTTTTAAATGATAAGGCTTAGAGGACTCAACTACCCCTGACTTTGGTGCAGAGTGTGGAGACCCCAAGCCAGCTGTAATGCTGTTCTGCTCTCGTGCTCTCTGGGTTGAGACATTCTGTTGTCACCAGCTGTCATGGCAGAAACACACAGAAATACTTTTGTGCAGGACTAAACTGAAGCTGGTCAATAGCAAATGGCTGAGAATTTGTGTCAAAGGAAGATGATTCTCTATGTCCTAAGTAATTTCAGTGTGTTGTCAACAATATGTATTACTGTGTTGTCTAACAATCCCAGCCATGGGCTTACCCCATTAGACCAGACGTTGTGTAAACATGGAGCCAAAAAAAAAAGGTTGTTCCTTGTCTCAGCCTTAACCAGAACCAATTTTGCATTTAAGGTGGGAGGCTGAAGATGGTTAGAGGAGAGTAACTGCACCTGGAAACTAGAGCTCACACTGGTGAGTGAATTCAGTAAACAGCTGCCTGTCTTTTGTAGCTGAAACAGGAAATTTCAAAGGAGGAGAAAAGTTTTGGAGGACTGTTTTGTAGGAAAAGTGGTTTGAAAGAGCCGCTTTTTGGGAAGTTCTTCTAGAAGGGAGAAGAAATCCAGCATTACCAGCTGCTGACCTTGAGCTGTTGTGAGCTGTGGTCATAGTCCTGGTCCACTGGTGTTCTGGCTGAAAGAGAAGTGATTTGCACAGCACTGTGCTCAGGCTGGTGCAGGAAGCACTGTGTTGGAAATAGCCTGAACTTCTGGAAAACATCACTGATTTTGCCTGAGTTCTCACTGATTTGTGTTGCTGGGAAGGTGGCAGTGTGTTAATTTTGTGAACTGCTTGTGTTGGTGCAGAAAGGAAAGCAGGTGGTTTCGGTTGCCCCAGCCAGACTTCAAATACATTGCAAACCAAGGTGTTTTTGTGTGGCTGGTTAGTGGGGTTTTGTTTATGTGTTTGGTTTGGGATTTTGGTTGTTTTAAGTTGTTGGATTTTTTTTTTTTCTCATCCTGTAGATAACCTTCTTAAAACTTCAGGGATGTAAGAAAGTTCCAAAGCAGATATGAAGGCACTAAATAGCAATGTCTTAGTTTCACAGATGATGAAACTAAAGCAGAGAGGGAGACAGACAGATTAAATGACAGATTTCCAAAGACCACATGGTCAGTGGCAGGATGAAAAACTGCACTGGGAGATCTGATCCTCATCTCCTGATAGCAAACATAGTTCCCAGAAGCAGTTGGAAATGTGACCTGTTCTTGCACTAACAGTTTAATTACTATGAATGTTGTCACTCAACTTACATTTGTGCCCTATTAACTGGGGACTTTGACCTTGATGGTGGAGTGCCCTGATAGGTTATTCTGCTGCCAAGCTGCAGACAGGACTTGCTGGAGGAGACACAGCAACAGGGTTGGATCAAGGGTTATTAGGTGGGATCATCAATGGAATAAACAAATGAAGGGATCTGGGATTCTGAAGGTCCCATGTGGTGTTGCAGCACTAACACATCATGGTAACTCAGTGTGATCTGTCAGCAAATGCAGAGTAAATACATGTAAACACCATTCTCCATTTAGTGAGAATGTCCTGCACTTCTGGAGTTAAAAGTGTTGCTGGCAGAGCTTTTGTGCATATTTCATGAGGGTATTTCAGGTGAATGAAGTTATGATAACCATGAAAAACTTAGTGAGACATGTTTCTAAAAGATAAGCTGTCTTTCTAGTGCTAGACGACCATGCTGGGCCAGGTGATGGTGTCTATAAGAGCCCTGAAGCTTTTCTCCATGACCTTGAATTGCCAGGTTTGTCTGTGCTTTTGGGTCCATTTGATCCCCTTTTCCCTGAACACTTGAGGGGTACCTGCTGAGGAACAAAAACTCCATGGATGAAGAATGCAATGCTGATGAATGCCTTGTGTAAGAGTCTGTCATGAGAACTTGGGTCTTGCAAAAACTATGGGGTATTCCTCACACTCTTGGAAAATTGGATCTTCATATTCTTGAAGATGAAATTCAGAACAAATATCTTTTTAAACCAGTTGATATGGAGTTTTGTAGTTTTACTCACAGTTATCATTAGATTCCTGAGGGCTTCAAGGGAAATTGGCTTATTCACCAAAAAAGCTGTAGTAGTAAGTAGTTAATTTGTAAGAGAAATAATATTTTTCTGTGTGCCCAGTGAAGACATAGAAGGGATGTGGCTATTGAAATGGGCTGTGTGCTCACTGGATCAATCTCTGATCCTCCCTACAGCAAGAAGAGAGGTCCAGGAGCAGAGCTGATCCTATCAGCAGCATCTTGTGGAGGAGCTTAAGGAAGCAGTTGTGAGTAAGAGCAAGTATTGCTCACAGAAGGGCAGCCATAATTCTTTGGCAAAGGATCCATTTCAAAAGAATGGAGAGTGAGGCTATGCTTTGGAATTAGGACACTGGGACTGTTAAATATATTTTTACAGGATTTCAGATGCTTTTGGTATGAGGACCCTTCTGGGATGTGAACTTTTAAGACTCTGTGTATCAGCATTACATCATCACTGAGGGTGCCATGGTATCCAGGCTTTTGATAAGCACCTACTTCATTTTGGGGTAATAATTGGGACAGTTCTGGGTAATGCTACAAAGGTATTAAGCCTGACCAGTCATATTTAGTAGGTCTGTTCTGGCTTCTCAGCACGTTCCTGAGGATGAATTTGAGTGCACACTCGCATGGTTCACAGCAAAGAGACTTGGCAGGAGGGTTTTATGTCACCCCAGTGATCCATGCAGGTGCCCCAAGCCAAGACAGGATTACTTCCAGATGCAAATATTAAATTTTGCTATCTTTAATATATGTGCATAAGCTTCCTGAAGATCATAGGGCTACTCCTATGAATGATGCCAATGGAACAATACTATGAGATTGCTATTCACTGTGGAGAAGCCTATCGAAATTCAAAGTACTTCCAGATTTGCAGCAAATTTCTCTGAATTAACCACCTTTACCAGGGAGCAGGAAATCAAAGCTGCATCCCCAGTCTGAATACAAATTAATTCCACATAGAGGGTGCCACATCAGAGAGAAATGGATTTGCTCTCCTCCATGCACAAGGACTGACATCTGTTTTGTTATGGAATGCTGTGGCCCTTATGTAACTCCCTGGCATAGCCAGCTCATGGCATTGTTACAGAAAACTCATCCCATCCATCGGTGCGTTCTCGCCCGAGGCTGTTTTGCTTGCAGATAAAGAACATGCTCTATTTTCAGCCAGAAGAGGATGATCTTGCACCCAAAATTAGAACCAATAGGAATCAGGAAATAATGAGCAAGAACACTGTCAACTGACAAATATTTGTGGTTTAGGGCACATGTCAAGTTGGAGTTTAGATAATTTATGGGTCTCCTGTCATGACTGGGGTGTGGAAAGGTATCACAGGATTTTTGTTTCTTGTTAGCCTACAGGGATAACATCCCACATGACTTGGAAGGGGCAATAGATTTATTCTACCAAACACCAAGCTGCACTCAGCATTCTTCACCCAACAAAGCTAGAATAGAAAAGATGTATGTTTTGGTGGAATTGCTATAGTTTTGGTCTTTGGAAAAATATTGTTTTTCAATCCTTGTTTTTCAATCATCTTGTCTTGATTGCTCTTCATTTCCAAAACAGATATTCAGTAGCTGTCACCAAAATTTGTACAATGGTTATAGTCCTGTACAGCCACCACCTTTCTGTCATTACTCATACTTTCCCATAGCTGACTTTCTCATTTCAGTGTCCAAAATAATTAAAAAATGTATGGACATGTTTCAGTTTTCATAATAGAACACAGTCTCCTTGGTTTGTTTTACATGTCCTGCTTTCTATTTCACCAGTATTATTTCTAATTTCTTGTACATTTTGGACCTATGCTCCAATTTAATTTTAATACTTTGACTATTCCCCCACTAGTTTCAGATTTCCTTGTGTAACCTTCTATCTACCTTGGGATTGCTAAAATCTTATGTGAAAGACCCTCTCACAATAACTCTTTTCCTAGGTACATTATGAGAGTAACTGAACTCCAGGAAAGGCTGTTGTCAGTGACAGGGAGAATGAATCAGCTGTTGCTGAAAGCCAGGTATCCAAACCATGTCTCTGTATCCCCCAGCTAAATTTGTTCTAATACACAGATTTAGGAAACAGGCAGGAATTTTCAAGACTGCATCTGATACTTGTTACTGCCAGTCAAAGTGTATGGAGGAAAAAACCCCTCTGAATGATCTTTTTTTTTCAATTTAACTGTAGACTTCACTGTCATTGTAAAAAGCCAAAGCTGAAATGTGAACTCACACTTAGAACTGGCACAGTTTAGGTTCTGTGTTTCTGAAGCAGGCACTGAGAACTCAATAGGCTACACTTGTGAGAAGCAAATACCTCACACAGGATAAAATGAACTGTGGTAGGAGAGATGGTCAATTTACTGAAGACAGACATAACCTATGGCATATGCAATACTTGCAGAGAAGACACCATGAGCAAAAATAAATTTTAAAATAAAGAATAATATTTTGAAGTGCTTAAAAGCACCAAAAAGAATGCAAGTAAAATAATCATTGACTTCATTATCCTCTTTGTTCCACGTTGGGTGTCTGCTCCATGAGGCATAACTCTCTTTAATGAGTCATGAAAAGGGAATGGAAAGCCTAAAATCAGTTTGTGTTGGGATGTCTAAAAAATAAAATGCCTCCCTCCTTTTTTTTATACCTACCTTCACTGCTTCCCAGCTAGAATTAACGAGGTAGTGTCTGAAGGGACCAAAACCTGAAAAGAAAGAAAGCAAGCTGGTTTTAACCTGTGCTTACTCTGCAATTGCAGATTAGGTGCTGATGTGTGCACACACATATTTGATCTTTATCTTCCTATTTTTGGTTATGGAGGCTGAGTTTTTTAGATAGGATTTAGCTTTTATAACACTTTAGGGAATAGTATTTTCCATTTGTAAATTCACTGATAAAAGAACTAATCCTGCAATCTTCATTCATGTCAAGGCTTTCTTATGAGAGAGCCTTAACTGGAGCTGGTTAAATTTAGTGGAACCAATAGGACAGATCACATAAATGATGATTTTGGGGAAGGATCATCATCCATAGAAATGCCACTACTAAAAGCTATGGTATTAAAAGGCATTAAATACTCCTGGGTCACAGTTAATGTATCATTCTTATTGTTAAAGCTCATGAAGATGAAGATATGCATATTTAATGAAAATGTTTGAAAGAGTAAAAAATATTTAATTTGTGATTTATTTTAATTGCAAGTAATGAAAATTTACAGTTGTCTATCTGGGAAAATGTGCTTTTTGTGATTCTAGGAAAAATGTCTTACTTCACTTTTTCCCCCAGGAAAAGAGAGGAGAAAAGGGGAAAGAACACTTTGAATCCAAAGTATTGCATTCAATTTTATACTTTTTTTTTTTTTTTTTTTTTTTTTTTTTTTTTTTTTTTTTGTGAAAGGATTTTTTTTTTTTAAATAAAAAGGGAAAAGACCTAATTTCGAGCAGATGGGCATTTTGTCATTAAAACGTTTGTTGGAAAACTCCCACTGTCTTTATTAATCTCAATTAGTGTTCTCAATCCAAAGTGTTGCCAAGTCCTAGATATTGGGTGTCAGGAAAATGAGTTTGTGAAATGGTTTTAATGCTATAACTCTTAAATATTTAAAATCCTTAAATGGACAAGTAAATACTTGACAGCAGATGATTGCCATTTTGCACAGTGAAAGCTACTTGTATGCAGAGACAATTAAGCCTAAATGCAGACTTGTGACAGCTTAATTAGTGCTAGACTTTAAGCATTTCTTAATTTGCTAATATTTATTTCATAACTGCTCCATCTTTTCTCTTTAATGTTATGAAAAGCTTATATTTTTGACAATATTTTCCCCAGGTTTGAGCTTCTCCTATGGTGAGGGAACAAATGGTGCTCATTTCATATTTTCAGGAAACACAAAATCCCATTAGTCCCATTCTGCTTTGAGAGCAAATTTCGGGTGGCACCTGCTCAGTTTTGGAGCTGTAGTTGTACAAGTTTTGGTATCTGTGTGAGCAGAACTGCAGAATTATAATAATGTTATTAAGTAGCTCACAATGAAACACTTGTGTCAGTGGTGGCCCTAAGAAACTACTGCTTAAAATTGCTATGAAAAATGATTAAATGTATGAGAGTTCTACTGCAATACCTGCAGCAATGTGGAGAGCTAACTGGCTGAATGTTTCTGGGCTCCATATAATAAACTGGGCTCCCTGCCAGCAGGTTTATATTCTGAGCAGGTGAAAATGTGACAGAGACATGCTGTGATAATCTCTGTAGTAGATTGAAGATGCACATGTGTCTTAACTAGTCTAAAGCTTTTTGACCAAGGAGATTTCTGGACATAAATGGTGATCTAAAGGGAGGAAAAAACTAACAGGGTGCTAAGAAGTGTTCCCAAGGGTATGTGCCATAAATATCATAGGAGAGAACCAGACTGTCAGCCTTTTAGGAGGTTAGCAAAAACCTCTTGCCCTCTCCTGCACTCCCATCCAGCTCATCTGTAGTTACGTCTGGAGCAAGCCAGACTAGTTCTGCCCATCTTGCAGCTATTAAAAAAAAAAAAAAAGTGTTTAATTGAAAACAGCAAGATGCAAATCTCTTTGATGTAGCTTCACCCTCATTCCTATATCCTCAGATGACCTGCAGTGGAAAATTATCCAGCAACTCACATGTCAAGATATGTGTAATGATTGCCCTCAGATGAGCCAGTGGCAACAAGAGGAACAGTGAGCAGCAGCATTCCTTAGGAGCTTTAACCTTTTAAAGCTCAGCACTCTCTGAGCTGGTGGTTCTGCCTCTGTGATGCTGCATTAGTTGAAGCCAGCAAGAGAAATTCCAAATTTGGTCCCTTGTGCTGCATGTTCAGGCATGTTCCTTTGGTATATTTAAATGGAATGGTTTAGTTTAGCAGTGATGAGGCAGCATCTCCTGTTTAAAAGTCCCTTACCTTGCCATGAAACTGAGCCCCTGAAAGTTGCCATGCGCTGCTCTAATTCTGGACACTGACTGTATGACATTGTGATGCAACCTGGTTTTCTTGCTTCAGAGCTTCCTTGGGTAAGCTTTATCTAATAGTAGCCCACACTGCCTTGAGCTATGTGGTTTGGATCAGAGAGAATGTCAACAAAGATTAAAACATGGAGAGAATGAACAACAAACCAAACTGGATGGCACTAAAGAGGGCAGACTGCAGTCTGTTTCCTCTGACATGCATCTGATTTTTCTTAGGAAGGCACAGCAAGTTATTTTCCATTTAGAAATGTTAGTATGACCATTTGCTACTATTTTTCCCTCCAGGAAACTCTTTATGACAAAGATCAAGCATGTGTGCATACCATCTCTGACTCAAAGAATAAAATAAAGATCTCACCAGTCACCACCACAGTGTTGGAATTTGAATCCATGAAATCTATGCTCCAGAAGGTGGAATCTTCTTGTCTTTCACTTCCAAACAGCATTATAATTCAGGTATCTGTGGCAAACTTCATTTGGGGCACCTTTTTTCTTCCATCTGTGATGAGACTGACTTCACATGACAGGGATGATTGTGACTCATGTAACTTTTAAAGCAAAAATTATTACGTCTCTATTAAAGATAGAAGTCTGACTGACTGGCTGACTGGGACTGCCCCAAACTCTTTCCTTTCCCAGGCATGGAGTATTTTAGGAGGAAAAGCTTAAAGAAATTTCTTTCAAAATATCCACCAATATTTTTTATTGCTTGTTTATATGCAAGTAAACAGAAAATTAATTGAATCAGTTTGATAATATCTCTTTGGGTATTCTGTTTTTAGCAGTTGTAACTCACTTTAATGGTGGAGAATGACAACTACAAAAACTTATCTCTTCATTTCCACTGTTCTTGGACTGTTTTTTACTAACTTAAGCTCAGGGGTAACTTTGCTGTTCCTCTTCACAGCACTTAATCTGATTTACTACTCTTGATCTTTATCATAGGCTTGTTATGAAAGAGTCCAAGCATTGTACACTTTTCAAACCAAACACCAACAAACAAACACCAACAGGAAAATGTGTGTATTTGCTAACCCAAAACATATCCTTTAACAGGCAACATGTTAGAAAATCTCACTCCAACTTGCAAGGTCAGAGGAACTCTAGAAGCTGGGTTGTAGCTTGCTGAAACTGGTGAGTTTAATAGCTGGTCTGTCTTCATTAAAGTGGAGCCTGAGAGCCAATGGGGGGGGCCTGAAATCAAAACATATGCACATTGTCACTGCCCAAAACAAAAGCATATGCAAGTTCTCTAGGGAATTATAACTATGTGGGCAGAGGGTTTCACTGGGTCTTGTTTTGAGTAGGAAGTGTATGTGTGTGTGTGTGTGAGAGAGAGAGAGGGAGGGGAGAAATAAGCTAAGAATAGAAAGCTACTATATTATCTCAAGAGAGCTGATAATTGTGAGACCTTAGGGAAAAAAAGAAAAATCTCTGAAGAAATGCCTTGGGTTGGGTGGTGGCTGAATGAGGTTTGGAGCTACGACCTGTGTCTGTCATTGAAATTGTCCTGTGCTGAGACACAAAGAAATGTGTGGCTTCTCTTTATTTAAAAGACTGATTCCACCATCCACTTCTTCCCGACTAGCACAACTTGTAGACTTAAATTTTGCTGGCTGATGGGGCTGAAGGAGCTTCTAATACAGGAAACAGCACTTTCTGCAGCTTTAAGTAAGGTGAAATCTGCTACTGGCAGCACTGAATGACTTTTAAAATCCTACAGTCCTTCATACTCCTATGTCAATTAAGATTTTGATCCATTAATTTTTCTGCTTGACCAGTCATTAAAACACTTCTTATGATTCTGAACAGGGCAATGACTTATCAGTCTTCTTATAGATATTTTTGATTTGTGCTGTTTTTTTTCCTTTAGAAAAATCTAAGTACAGGGTGGTCTGATGAACAAAGAATTTGTAAGGAATAAGGCAATATTTAAAGTCTACAGTTGCTTAATTAATTTCCAGAGTGAGAATTTCTATTTTCTTTGGGATGTGAGAGCTGCTTTATACATATATATATATATATGAAGGGTATTGCTTGAATGCTGTAAAATATAAGGTATTTCATTAGATATTCTTCCAGAGGAGAGATAAAAGTCTGTTACTTCCATGCACTCTGAAACAACTGATATAATCTGTTTGGAATGTAGTACTAGTTTTTAAAGTTTTCACAGCTGGCAAAAGGGAGTAGAAAAAAAATAGAGTAGCAAAGATTAATTCACTAAGCCTTTATGAAGAAGCTGATAGAATTTTGGAGGGTGGGGAGAAGCATTGTCTTCAATAGATAAGTTAGTCCCTTTTCCTAAGCAGATGTTTGCTGAATTGGAAATAAAGATTCTGAGGCTTTTCCAGTGTTGGTAAGTGCTTGTACAAGTGTGGGAGGGATGCTAGTGGTTTAAATAAACCAGGAATTTGACAGAGACCACTGAAATTAGTTTTTGCAGTGATTTAATTGATTGCTGTGTTTCCCAAGCTTTGGGTGCATGGTAGTAAACTTGGAGGATTAATGCATTTATTACAGATGTGCCACACAGTTAAAAAAAAAAGAATTGAAATTTTTGAATTAGGCCTGACTCAGAAATTATTCAGAAATGAAATCTTTTCTTTCCTCTAACATTTCTTCAGCTGAAGTTGAAGCAACTCTTGAAGTTTTTATTAAAGTATTATTGTAGCTTTAATATTAGCACTCCCATGTGTATCTGTGCCCAAAACAATGGATTGAAGGTCACTGGATATTTGAGGTCTGTGTGAATTAATCTCCCCATCCATAATTAAGAATCCAAGTCCTTGCTATCTGAAGGCAAGTGACAGACAGAGCTGACTCAGCTAAACACTGGTTGTTTTTCTTCTTGCCACACATGGATATGATTGGCAAGGAACTCATCTTGAGGTAGAGAAGAAATGGAAGCAACTCAACTATGAAAATCCTGGTTATCACCTTGAATGTTTTTCTGCACAGTTGTCTGATACTTTCAAAAATTGTTTGAATTGCTGAGTAAGAGAAAAAAATATATTTTCTGCAAGTGCATTCTGACCACACTGCAGAGCCGGCAGCACACTGCTTGAGTAGCTTTTTAGTAGATGGCAAGAAGAACAGAATATGGCCCTTCATTTAGAAACAGCTCTTTAATTTTTATCTCTTTTATTATTACTTATATATTTTTTTTTATTTCTTGTTATTGGCAGGCACTGACCAGTGTTTTAAACTGTGAAATGGAAGTGTTTAATATATTCCAATTTTTATCTCAACTGTTCAACACTTAATGAGAGAAGGGAGAAATCAAGCTGTTATGCTATTTAACACTAAACTATAATGGGACTTTAAATAGAAATTTCAGGCTCTAACATTCCATATTTCTTTTCCATTCTAATAAAAATAAATGGTCCTCAGGAAGGACTGAAGCTGGTCATTATGTAGATAGAAAGCAATGTCACAAAAGAGGGGATACAAACATTTCAGTGCAAAGCTCACTGTTCCTTGTGGAATGAGGCCTTTTCTACAACAAAATCCATAGAAATGGTAAATGGAAAAATATAATGGCAGTTTCACTCAGGGTTTTTTTTGGCAGAGACACACTTCACTAGACCAGGTTGCTCCAAACCCCATCCAACCTGGCCCTGAACATTTCCAGGGATGGGGCAGTCACAGATTCTCTGGGCAAGCTGTGCCAATGTCTGGTTTTGGACAGAATTTGTCACGTATTTTATGTTGTTTGATGATTTCTTTTAGCTCTAGCAACTGAATCCATTGAATCTATTGCTCAGCACTGATGGAAAAAATTGCAACTGAATATGAGTTGAATGTAGCCAAATTGCTCAGTGGCTGTTACAATATCAGTTCTGGTCTTCTTGCAGCATTATCAAAACTAATGGCTGTGTATGTAATGGACAGGTTTTTTAATTCAATTTTTTGTTTATAAAGTATGTATGTATGTATGAAGGCTTCCTTGAGTCACCTCCTGAATTCTACTTTTAATTTTGACAACTGTGTATTGCTTTTAGCTCCTGTACATCAGTTTCATGGTTTGTGGTCATGAATGGCAGGCATGCCTAGGTTTTCCAAAAACCTCTTTCAGTTTAACAGTGGTCACTGCAGAACGCTATAAAAATATTACTTTTGTGCATATTTCCCCCTCTTAAACCTTCTGCCTCAAGCCATACGCGTTAACACAAACTGACTCTAGGTTTATCGTTTGTCATTCTGTGCCCTTTAAGTGAATAATTTGGGATTCTTGCCGGAGTTTTGTGAGTTCAGAGGCAGCGTGGGCCGTGCCTCCATGGCGGGGCCTGAGGGCAATCCCCGAGCTGAGGGCATTGCCCGAGCCCGCAGCCGGCATCGCCAGCTCCCCTCCGGGCATGGCCCCTCTGTTCCCCGCCTTCCATCTTCCTCTATCCCCTCAGCCGCCATCGCGGCCCGGCACGGCCCCTCTGCTCCCCGCCTTTCCCCTCAGCCGCCATCCCGGCCCGGCCCGCCCTCAGGGCTGCCCGCGCCGCCCCGCAGGAAGTGATGGCGGCCGAGGGAGGAGGAAGAGCTGCCGCGGGTAAGAGGGAGGAGGCGGCTCGGGGTGGCCTCGGGCGAAACACTCGGGGCTTTCCAGGGATCCTGTGCCCGGCGGGCCCGGCCCCTCATGGCCGCGCTCCCGGCAGTGCCGGAGGGAGGCGGACAGCCCGAGCCCTGCGCGCAGGTCACCCGGAGCGGGTGCTGCAGGGCTTATTTCCCCATTTCCAGCGTGCAGGTGGCTTTTGCAGGTGTTCGGCTAGTCCGAGCCTGCCCACAGAGAGCCGGCCTGGTGGTTCCTGCCCGGCAGGTGATGCTGGGCAGAGGATGATCCCCGAAGTCCTGTTGGCAGTGTGTGTTTGGGGTCTCAGCTGGATGAGTCAAGACTTCAGTAGATCTCAAGTATTCAGCCTTTAAGGAGTTTTGGGAATACTGCATAAAAGTACCCATTTTCAAAGGCACCATGGACAGTTGTTTACCAAACTGAGCAAAAACCAGAGTTTAACCCACACAAAAATAGTTGGACTATTTTGGTGTTGAGATGAGAAAGAAAAGTGTAACATACGAATATATTACTGTATATGTATACTATATATATAGTACCCTTCCTTTAGAAAGTATTCATTAAAGATTTTATGTGCTCTTGACGAGGTGACTAGAACAAGGACACATGGCCATGGAGGATGAACTTTGTGAAAAAGCCAATTTCCCTTGTCTCCTTTCAGCAGGAGTTGGTTTGCTGGTGTTTGTGGCAGTGGGTGAAGAGCTGCTCTAACCTGCACATCTCAGCCCTTCAGGACCTGGTGAACTTACAGTGCTTTGAAATTAAAAAGCACTTTCATGTAGCTTTCACAGCACATTGTATCAGTTCCCAAATGCCAAGTTCCCAGTGTTTGGTAAGGGACATGATTTTAGCATAGGTGGATCAGTTCTGCACATGCTCCACCATGGATTTCCAGAGGAGTTGGCATGTGCAGTGTTCTGGGTTTGTGTTTGACTAGGAGGACTTCCAGGAATCTCTGTTCACGCACTTGTTTGGATAAGGGCCCATTGCATCACCTCAGTTAGCTTCTGCACTGCTTTCTCTCCTGCTCTGTTTTTATACTCTTCTTTCTTAATTTGTCACGCTAGCAGGTAAATGGAGAGAAAGTGAATTTATCTTCTGAAACACATTTTAAGTTGCTGCCATTTATCTAAAGCACCTACTTCATCCCCTTCAGTAAAATAATGATATTGTTCATTAGTTCCTCTAGCTGCTCATGGCTAAATGCACTGCAGTCAGATTGCTCTATTTTCCCCCTCCTATCAACCACTTACAGCAGTCAAACATTTGTAATAATGCTTTTTTTTTTTTTTTTTTTTTTTGGTGGGGGGGAAGACTCTTAGTTCTACTGGAGTTCGTACATAAAATATCTCTAGATGACTAGAACTTGGATTTTCATGTCCAAGGAAGCTCTGTAGTGTTGATGGTTTCAATTAATACCTACATTTTCCCCAGACTTTTTCATCACCCTCAGATTGAATGTTTAGAGTAGTTGTTCTTCCATCCCCTTTATCTTCATCTGGGACAGCTGATGTTTTTAGGTGTTGTCTGAGTTTTGGCATAGTTTTTTAGTTGCATAAATACATGTTTAAAATAATTATGGTGCAGTTGGCAATAGGCAAGTTGAGTATGCAGTACACTTTGAGAGCACATAGAGTCAGCCATTAGCTCTTGTGCAGATATTGCTTTTCAGTTGGTGTTGTGTTGTGAGATGCTGCAATTCAGTCTTGATGGCTGTTCCTGTAACTGTTTTTCACAGGGAAAGATTGTTTACACTTCCAGGTGTCTAAGCCCCTTTGCAATTCCTAGGCAAACCTCACTGTTGGAAACCAGACCAGCTGTTGACCTAGAACTTGAGATTCTCATTTTAAATTCAGCCTTCTTGCAAATTCATTTTGATTATAGAACACCTTGGAAGTCAGGCTTGTATGTGTTAACCACCTAAGAGAAACAGTGAGAAACCATGTATATGCAGCTCTGGAGCCTGAGAAATAGTTAGTGGATGAGAAACCTGTATATCTAGTTTGGCAATTGCATTAATGAAGCCTTAAATTTCCATCTGTCTCTCTAGGAAGATGGAAATCTCCCTGCCCTTCATGAAATCCGTGTTAATCAGTTTATAGGAAGGAGGTCAACAGCTTGGAAGGTGGAAACACAAAATTCAGGTGGTATACAAGCACTATCAGGAATGTGGCCTCTGCATCTTAAAAAGTTTCTCAGAGCTCTAAGATGAGACTGATTAACAACCAGACTCCTGTAGTGGAACTAAAATCTGATGTGTGGAACAGGTAGAATTTTACTGAGATTGTGTATGTGTAAGAAGAAAGGGCTGCCATAACATTGCCACAGCTAAGGCAAGTTGTTGAAACCCTGCTGTCTTTAACATAAATACATAGTTACGGTCTAGAAAGAAAAGAAACCAGGAGACAAAATCCTAAACACTTCCCTCAAAGGAAAACTACAGCCCAAACTCCAGCAAACAAACCAGAGTCCCTTTCCATAGTAGCATTTCAGCGAACACACTCCTTGCCTGGAGGGAAAGTTTGGGAAAACAAACAGCACAGGAGAAAGTCTGGCTGTTTCCAATTTGCAAGTGGGAGGTGTGCAGGCATTATGGCTGTGAGTGTTATAGGAACCTACGTGATGAGGCTGGTATGTATTTGCCACATTGTGTAAAGGTTGCATACTGAGAGACTTCCAAACTCCTCGCCTGGCAGTTCCCAGCTCTGGCATGTTGTCTTTGCAGAAGGATTGGCAGACCCTCAGGTTGCACATATCTGAAGGAAACTGTGTCCTGCTCAGTTACCCAGAGGTCTATGGATGCTTAAAAACATTGTGTTTGTAACCTTTGAAAGTGCTGTCTGGTGGCTGGGCTTTACAGTATTACTGACAACAGATGGCAAATGGCTCTGCTGATGTAATTCTTGCTGGTGTTTCATTCCTGTGAAGTCGCACACTTTCAAAATCTCAGAAAGTGCCTCCATATTTTTCCTGCATAATGATTTCAAGCCAAACTAAATAAAAACATTTTCTATTATTCAGATTCCAGTGGTGTCATGTGACACTGTGGTAACGATTGCCTTGCTGCAGTTTCAGATAAGTGCACGTTTGGTAGCAATTTTAAGGCCTGTGTCCTTTAAGTAATGCTTATTAGTACATAACAGATGCCATTTAGAAACATTATGCCTTTTAATAGGCTCTGCTTTTAGCCTACATGTTCCCATTCCAGGCAGACTGTGGATCAGGCAGGCTTGGAGGTATGCTGTCGTTTATGCAAAGCCTAAGTCAATTTTCTGCTCTGAAGTTGAGCCATGTGTTTTTCCTTGTTTCTTCCATTCTGGTCATAGCTGCCTTGCTGTGTTTTTCCCCCTAGTCATATCTTTGGCTGATTGTCAAGCAATTGCAATCAAAACCTTTTGCATTTTTAACCACCAGCAGTGGTTTCTTTTGTCCTTACAGAAGAGCCTGTATAAACTGAATTTGAACACACTGAGCCTCACTATAAAGAGCACAGCAAGCACAGAGTTAGCCCTCTGTTGCCAGCCTGTCGTTCCTTCTCTGCTTTTTCCTCCTCCTAAAAGGAGAAAAAGGGAAAAGCAGAGCCATGCTGATTTTGGAGCACCTTCAAAGACATGTAGAATAGCTGACACAATGGCACAGAGAAACAAGAGCAGTGTTTACATATTTCCTCCACTACTGGCAGCTCTTCATTAAAGCAAGTTCTGAGACAGCCTTGTGATAGCTGGTGCAGGTGATGTATTAATTTACAGCTGTGTAATAAATTTAGCAAAGTGGAAATTACTGGGGGAAGGGATATTGGGTTTTGTTTCTTTAATTTTTCCCCCCTTTTCCCCCTTTCCTCCTTCCCTCCCCCCCAGTTAATTGCTTTATTTTGAGATTATTCTGGCTGTGCAAATTGATCCTTGCAAGTAATTTGGAGAAAGGCTGCTGGGCTTTCTTAGGCAGACTTATGCTCTCTGCTGGTGGGAGCAGTTGGCCTGTCACATACAAAGCATTTGCAACTCAAAGTATGTGGTATTTGAAGCAGGTATCTCTGAAAATCCAGACAGTAGTCTCATATTGTCATCACTACTTTGTTTGGGGAATATTGTCCTTTCTGATAGCAAAGCAGGACTTTCAGGTACTCCTGGTGTGCCACACGCTGCTGTAGTTTGTATGAGGTGATGTTAAGGGCTGTGTGTGTTGTGACTTTAGATTTTCTCACACTTCCTCTGGATGATGGTAGTAATGGGGAAATGTATTTGATGTGGTACTTAGATGCTAGCCCTGGTGCCAGGTTGTAACTGTATGTGTTTCAGTAATAACTTTTAATTATTCAAACACAGCCATTTTCTGAAAGTGTCCTGTCAGTCTGTCTGGTTTCTCCCTGTGGGATGAATTCATCTCCATGCTGGACCATTTGTCAAACTCAGTTGTCATTTCCTGCTCTTTCACTATTCTCTGTTTATCACAATGGGAGTCATTGTTTTCCTTCTTTCCCTCAAGTTACAGAATGACTTTGGACCAATGCATCCTGCTTTCTACCTTCCATCTTTGGAGAGGATTGAATTGCTACTATCTGCATTTGCATTTGTGCTTCATAAAAGATCTCCTGCTGTTCACAAAATCTTTCCTGCCATTTGCCTTTCAAATCAGCCTCTTCCCAGTTGTTCTGGAAAACCTGTGTATTTTATTTTGTTTAGGGTATAGGCAAATATTAGAATATTTGCTTCCATATGCAAGAAAGGACAAGTTTGATGTCAGAGAAGCAGTGGCTGCCCCATCCCTGGAAGTGTCCCAGGCCAGTTCAGACAGGGCTTGGAGCAGCCTGGGATAGTGGGAGGTGTCCCTGTCCATGCCAGGGAATTGATGTTCTTTAATGTCCCTTCCCACCTGAATCATTTTATGATTCCAAAATCCATACCTCTGCCTTCAGTAGTCAAAGTCAGACTTTTCCAGGAACACTTCTGCCCATTTTTTGATTGTATAAAAACCAGTATTATTAAGAGTTTGATGCTGATGTTCACAAGTTCAGAGGTGTTAGCAGCAATCACACCAGATGGATAGAATTTCCTTGGAAAACCTGATGTGAACATGAACTTCAAAGCCTTAATTAATGACAGTCCTGAATCTCACTTTTCTCCAGCACTGCATTTTCCCCTGAATAATTCTGTAAGCTGCCTCTTTCTTTTTTACATCTAAGCTCTGTGAAAAACAAACTTAAATGTGCAGGAGTATGAATTCTGATATGTCATAGCTATAGCTGGTAGCACTTCCATGGTTTAACAGTATGCTGCAGTTTTTATTTGTCTGTTAAAGTCTGTTTCTGGAGTGTGATACCTCAGCTTTTTTCAATTACATTGAGTTAAAACTTTGTGCTAAACATGCCAGTCCAGATGTGCATTGTGTGTGTAATAGGACAGGAGTAGCCTGTTTACACAGATGTATTTTAGTTTATTTGTACTATGAGTTGGATGTGGCTTTATATTTGTGAGTGTAACACTGCTAAAGATCCATCTGAGGAGAAATAGATATGGTTGGAACCTATTTGCTGGAACTTTTCACAATGGGAATAGTGCAGGTTAGAGTGGAGGAAATATCCTTTCAGTATGCACTCACCATTACACAATTCCCCTCAATATGCACTTGCTTTTCTAGCCTTCAGAACATTTTAATTAATGTGGTTTCAGCAAAATATTTTTATTAAACAAAGCTAAATAATTAAATCAATTATTTCATTTCCGCATCTATTTTTTTCCATTTCAAAAATTGTGGATTACCTTAAGTTTTGGGAAATGAAAAGCATGTGTTTTATAGACTTGGTAATAGAGGGTTCAGAATGCCTTCAGAGCTCATGGAAATATGTGAAAATTGAAGGCATTTTCCTTTTTCTCATCTATGTCCACTTAAATATATGTGTATACCTAAAGCTTTTTTCTTCTCTTTTCTGAAATCAGTAGTAAAGATGTGTTTGTGGGAATAGCATGGCAAGTGGGATAGCAGCCTGTGTTTGGCATTCCTAGGATTTGGTTTGCCCTCCATTTGAGTGACAAAATTTGTAGTAATGACATACATAGCTAAACTCTTCTATTTAATCAAACAAGTTTCTTGATTGGGAATGGGGTTAGGATTATTTTTTGCCCTCTGCCTTCAGGTATTGATTTCACACTTGAAGATTACTTACAAACATAAACTTTAATTTAGTTTGTCTCCTGAAGCCCTTCTGGTTGTTTGAGTTGTGATAGAACAGTAAGTGACACATGAATGGAATTTTGGGGTTGAAACGTACAAACCTGAAGCCTACAATCCTGGCTCTGCTGCCACCACACGCTGTGATGATATTGCAGTTTCACTTACACCAGAATTTGGGTTTTTGACATGTATTTGCTCAGTTAAATTCAGGATGTGAGAGTCAGGTTCTGCGTGTACTCCCGGGAGTGTGCCAAAGACCTCTTCCTTCCTTTGGAAGGTTAAACAAATGTGGCTGTGTAACGATAACCACATGCCTGCAGTTGTTCAGACTCATGGGAAGGGAAGGAGAAGAGTTGATGGGAAGCCCTGCTGTTCATCACAGAGCTCCTGCTCCCGTGAGAGGGTGAGGAACAGCACTTCAGTCATGTGTATATGGTTCAGAAGGGCAAAAAAAAAGTAGTTATTTAATCCTAGACACTGTCCTGGGTGTGCTTCTGTAGTATGGCAGTGACAGTCCATGGAGAACTGAGAACAATTTATGTTATGTGACTTCTTGATCTTTTTAGGTAGTGGCTTCAGAGGCACTGATAAGGAAAGCATCACACCCTTTTGAAGTGGTAGATAAGACATACACTTAACTGATAAGGAACCAGTCAGAAGATGCAGTGATTTGCTGGGGACCACAAAACTGCACCTGTGATAAGAACAAATCTTAGGAGTTCGAGTCTCAGTTGTGTGGTTTGATTACAACAACATTCCCTCCTAAATATTGACATGATATACTATCATTTTGTTTTGGTATGTGTTTGTCTCATATTGCAAAGTGGTTTTTGATTTAAAAAGAAAAAACAGGAAAATACTTATTGGACAGACTCCCTCAGAATATCATCAGAAACACTTCAAACCTACTGAAGATGTTTTTTGGTGTGGTTTGTTTGTTTGATTTTTGTTTTTGTTATTGTGAAATATACTGGCCTGAAAATAAAGCCAATCAACAAAGCCATTGCTGCTATTGCAAGCATTAGAAATGCAAAACTGAATTAAAAAATAATGAAACTTGAAAATTAGAAATGTTAAGTTCTTTTTATCTCTCTTGTTCCTACACCACTGGAAATCTGACTGAGGTATTTTTCATATTTTTACATGTAAAATTATGCACAAATTTGCTCAAATGTACAAAATCCAGAAACAAGTCCTGTGGTGACTGATGGGTCTTCTGTAAACATACAAGCTCTTAATGGATGCATGTAGTATCCTTCTCTGTGTTTGTAGAACATGAAAAAGTAGTTGTAGGATAAATGATTAATTCACTTCAGACATAACACTTTTCATGCTTCATCTACGGTGAGGTTGATGTATTTTGCTTTACAATCTGGCTGCATCCTAAATGCCCTTACTCTGAAATGGGCATTTCAACAAGTCTGACTTTCCTGGAAGGGCCAGCAATACCTCAGTGCATCTTAATCAAGCCAGTGGTGTGTCTAATCTGGAAAAAAACCGCATCACCAACTTAGTTGGCTTAAGGGAACAGTATTAATTACCTACAAGTGAATACAGGAATAGAAGATTCTTAACAATGAAAGCAAATACCCCATCCCTGGAAGTGTCCAAGGCCAGGTTGGACAGGGTTTGGAGCACCTGGGATAGTGGAAGGTGCCCCTGACCATGGAAAGGGGGTTGGAATGAGGTGATCTTTACAGTCACTTTCCACCCAAACCATTCCATGGTTCCAGGAAATACCTGTTGTTTAGTAAATTGTGTATTGGCTTCATGATCAAAAATAACTTTGCAAAGATGCTTCAGAGTATCTGATTAGATGGAAGGATGTCCTTTACTTTTGGACATTACAACAGTCTGCAGTTTCCCTTCTGGAATTTCACATACGACTGTATGCACCATATGTTTTCTGTTGTATTGAGAATAAATTCTTTTACCCATGGAAAAATATTTCCTGCTTACTTTAACTGATAGAATGAAATCTTGCTGAATCTGTAATGTTGGAGGTCTGTCTCTAGTTCATAAAAATTAATTTTAGTTTAGGATAGAATATTGTCTCCCATTTTGCGATTGCATTTATGTATCTCATGCAGAACATATGTGTGCTGATGTGATATATCTGGATTCCCACATATTGATCTTTTGGGGTCCTAAATGAAGTAAAATTTGTCTGACTGTTACCTTTCAAGGAGGATATTTGTTCACTTGATTAAACCCCCATGAAATTCAGTTCTCTCTTCTGGAGGAGACAAGGGGTGGACTGAATCAGGAGCCTTGGTTTATTCTTTTTTGGCAGAGTTGGACAGTGTTTCAGACTGTGGTTTTGGAGGGTAGAATCTCCTAAAGATGACTTTAGGAGTCTGCTGATATTTATAGCTGGTTGTAGCTGTAGCTTTTCACTTCAAAAAATCAGATTCTTAGTGCAAATTGATGACAGATCACCAGAGTGAGATGAGATGTACTTGCACATCCTCGCTTGAGAATGTGGCCCAGACTGCTCCATGGAAACAAAAGAGAGAAGCAGATGCGCTGCTAGTTCTTGCTTTAAAATCTATTCTGCATGCCTGAAATGGAAATGTGCTTGTTGGATTCCTCAGTTATTTGTCTCTAGATATTTTTTCCCTGTGGAACTACAAAGCTTTCATGTCCTTTCCCCTGAAAGCCGGTGTCCTGTGGAAGACAGGCTGGTACCTGCCTGTCACCCCCTCCCTGTCCCTGCTGCTGCACCATCCACTTGAGGATGCCTTGGCCTTGTTTAGCAGCTTTGGCTGTTCAGGATGTCAGCCCCAATGTCAGGAATCCCTCTGGTGCAGGAGGCTCCCGTTCTAAATTTATTCTCTTGGTTTATGGTGCCTTCTCTATGGCTGCAGCAGGAGGCCCCTTTTGTGACTCTGGTAACCCTTTGTGCAGAGAGCCCCTTGCAGGAGCTGCTGGCAGGGTCCTGGCAGACTGGCTGCCATCATGTGCTCTTTTGTTGCTGCTAGGTAAAATCAAATTCAAATAAAATCCTGTCATTCCAATTAGGTCCAAAGGCTGTCCTTGGAACATCGATATTTTGATCTCCCAAGATGCTGATTGGGTCTTGGACTGTGCACCGTGAGAACAGCACTGTTTTTATTCTAAAGCAAAGTTAAGATTGTTTTGCATTTGATTTAGCAGTGTATATAACATCCTGTAGGCCAGCAATAATTACAATTTTAGTTGTATGCCTAGTAAGAATAGTTATGGATAGACTTTGAGGTTTTCTTCTTGTGCCTGTAGACAAAAGAAGTGTAAAAGGAACATACACAGCTGGACAAATGTTATTTTGTCACTTTATACTGGGAAAAACTGGGAAACACATTAGTTGACATAAAAAGCAGTTCAGACAAGTGTTTTTTTCCCTGCCCATGGCATCTGAGCAGTGTAAGTGCTGTGTGCATGTGTGCACATTTTGAGGGGATTTTCACAAAGGCCAGTCTTAGCACCACTGACTTCTTGATTCCAGAGTATCTAAAGTGACACTTCTGTTCCATGGTATTCCTAAAAGAACCTCACTCTCTCTCCCCCCTCAACATTTTTTTTTTCACAATACATTTTTTTGCTGCTGCTTTTATTGGAACATATGCTCCTTAACTCACTTGGGCCTTTTCACTATATTGTACAAGAAAGACAAGTTCACTGGAAATCTAAAAGCATTTTTAAAGGGAAAGATTACTTCTGTGCAAAGCTGTATTGATGGAAAGTTGATCAAAAGTTTCCTCTAAAGCCTCATTATTTAATCTATGACCTTATTTTGTCCTTCAAATGGTCCTTTTTACCTTAGAGTACAAGCATATTTATAGCAGAAAGTTGGTTGCTTTGTTCAGTGAGGAGAAAACATGACTGTGCTGTTAAGTTGCATTGGCTGCACCCTGGCAGGAGGGAGCCTTGTAAGCAGCACCTCATGAACAATATTTATTAGCATGGCAAATATTTTTCTTTGTGCTAAACTCAAGTTTTACATGCTGCTCTTTTGTAAAGGATTAATTTACTAGTAAATTTGCTTTTGTGAATAACCAAAGTTTGGAATAATAATCTTTAATTTCTCTCCTGATATAACTTCTTTGCTTGATGGTGTTTAAGTTCTGCCTGTGATTTTATAATGACTTGACTTGCCAATGCTGCAATGCTCTTTTTCTCTCCCATTTTGTCACATACAAATATGCTATGAAACCCATTTACAGAACAGCTTCTCTTCTGCATTCTGAGTACACAGCTTTGCTGCCAAGCCTCGGGATGGAAGCTGGTTGCCTGCAAAGGGCAGGAAAATAGTGTTTAAAGCATTTTAAGCATTTTAATTTTCTTATCCTTTTGCTGAGGAATCAGATACTGATCAGTGCTGGAGGGAGAGTAGTGGGACCACGGGTGAATAGTGTGACCTGGTACTACAAATCCCATGCTCTTACTTTTATATGGAAAGGTATTATTTTCAATATAGTACCTATATGATTCCTGGTTTGTTAATCTTGGTATAGCCAGGTCTTGCACTGGTCCTTTTAAGACTCTTCCTTGTCTCCACCATTTAGTTTACTATCAGTGTAGTTATTTCACCTTTAACTTACCAAGGGAGCTGCCATGTAAGACCAAGCCATCATTAGAAAGGGAGGATTCAGAACTGAGATACCAGCTACAGCTGTGTGGTAGAAGATTTGGTCTTCACTTTGGGGCTTACAAGAGTTGCAGGTGTAGTCTATTGATTGAAAACCCCTGAAATTGAAGCTATTTCATTCCTGTGATGGAAGAGTGGCTGGACACCATTTGGGTTGCTAGCACATTTCTTGTCATGTTTTGTTTTTCTTGGGCTGATGATGAACCACCAGAAAGTTTGGTTTAATTTATCAGAAGAAGGTTAGTGCTTCTTCAGGAAGTTGGACGTGACATTTAGGTTACAGGCATCAGATATATGTAATTTTTGTTTGCATACCATTAACAAATACCTGTCAGCACTGAGTCACATGAGTTCAAAGTTATGTTGCATAAAAGATGATGTTACTATTTTGGAAAGTCTTGTGTAGGTATTTTTTTTACATTATTTCATTGTTGTGGAAGTGCCCAACTGATGTTAGTCAAAAAAAAAAGAAGGAAAAAGTTAACAAAACAAAAGATCATAGACTCACCCAAAAAGGGGCATGTTATGTTTTTGGACAGTGCTAAACTCAGGCTGTGTTTTGAAGAATTTTTTTTGCTCTTCCAGCATTAAAGCAATTTACTTACACCTATAGAAATTTGAGGCTGTGCTTGTTGAATTCAAAGAAGACAAGTGTGATTTGATGCTGTCACGGTTCTGCTTTGTAAAATTGCATGTCAAGAGGTAAATAACATATAGATAAATAACATACAGACAGGTTTTTACCATCCTTACTATTTAGGTTAGGATTATACAAAAGGCTCTAATGAGATCATTAAGGGCCCAGCCACACCAAGCAGCTGCTGGGGAAACTGAGGTTTTAAGGCTTGGGTTTTTTATTTAATATAAAATGTAAAACTATCTTGTGTTCTATTTTAATCACAGGTCAACTTTACTTGGTTGATGCAATAGCAGGAGATCCAGAGGTTCTGCAAGCAGATGCTGAAACATACTATGAAAAACTCCTGAAGAAGTCATCCACTCCTGATGTTTTTTCCATCCCTGGAGGAGGAGAGGTAGTAGGCTGATGTTTCTCATGCTGCAAGTTAGATACCTGCAGATTAGTTTTTTGGTTGTGCTCATGATCTGCTAATAGGGGTGAACTGGTGTGACTGGATTGCAGATCTCTTAAAATCATCAATCCAGCATTATTTCAAATCATTTGCATGCTCTAAATGAGAGACAAGCTTAAACTCCAAGTCTAAAACCCTCTGAGTGTGCAAGAGGGTTTGAAGTACTTTGGTGAACTTTGCATCTTGACTTGCCTCCTTACAGGACTGAATCAAAAGCAAATGTTACAGACATTTATACCATGGTGCTGCTCTGTATTCTGCCTCTACTGTGCAGTTTACACAGGCATTGTGATACACTCTATCTTTTGTTTCTATTCTTTTCAATACTTATGTTGGTAATTTTGAGTGTGGATTCTCCCAAAGAAATGGTGTTCCTAAGACACCTGAGTGGAATAGAGATGACTGAATAGGCCTATTAAACATTTTTACTGTAGTCAACCTATGAAATCTTTAATTCTGGCATTTTGTAGATCATAAAAGGTGTGCTGAGATACCTGTTATTGTACTATCAAAGCAGAAATTGGATTAGTTAAAATGACTATTTGGAATACAGTAGCTTTTCTGCAATTTAGGAAAATAATATGCAGTAATTTCCAGAAAATGCTGTTCCAGGTGGGATCAGCTTCAGCTTTGAGCCAGGAATGTAAGAGGGTTTAAATACTCTTCTAATGCCCTCTAGTGGAGCCTGTAGGGCTAAATACAAACACACTGAACATGCAAAGATCCCCCAGTTCAGGGCTTCTGAGTCCTTATCATCCATGCCTGCTTGTACTTTCAGATATTCATTTGCTGTTCCAGTAGAAGGGAGGGGAGGTTAAAATCCCAGGCAGTGCTCTGTGTTTGCCTGCAATAGCTACACACACTGAGATCAGTTAAAGGTGGACTTCTGGTTTTTGATTCACAACTGTCTTCATTTTGTGGCTTGTCACCAGCCCTTAAATGTATCACATGACTGATTTGAGTCTCATAGCAACACATTTCTCTTTGCATTCATGTAATTCTGGTCTAATCTAATATGCAGTCAGGGGCATAAGTAATGGTAGTGCTCTTGCTGTCTTTTTTGTCATAGTCTATAATAAACAGCTCAAATTTTGGAATTTAAAATAATTTAAATGTAATAAGGTGAAACTCCTGTTCCCAGTGAACATCCTAATTAACAATCTTTATTATAGACCCACAATCTGGAGGATAAGGGGTTTGATGTTTGAATAATGGCTGCATTACCAAGCATTTTTTGCCCCTTCTGCATATGAATTAAAACAGGTTTCAAGTGGCAGGACTGGCAACAGTGAATAATTGCTTAGCAGGAGTTAAGTGGCTGTCAGCCCACTTGCTGGGGTCACAGAACTTCTTTTTGGTATGACTTGGTCAAGCATCCAGCACACAAATAGCAGGGATTAGTGTGAGTGAGGATGGGAGAGCAGCCACACTCAAAGCTATGTTTGGCTTGTGCTGCTCTTGTTAACACCTGTGAAAGTGCACATTACTTTATCAAACAAAATAACAATTGTGGCAGTACTGGAAGTAGTCCTGGCCTTTTCATTATGGAAATGCACCCAGGTGCCATAATGACATCGATGCTGTTATGTTTGAAGCATGCAAAGAGCAACTGAATCTCCAGATTTAGGCAAGCTCATGAATACAGATTTCAAGCAGTTTTCAAGTTATTTTTTTTCCTGGAGTCCAGTGTTTGCATAGATGCTTCCCGTATTCTGGCACTTGTCAACTACTGAACACTGGTTTCAGCTTAGAGTTGTTATCCTGAATAATCCATATTCATATTTCTTCCATGTACCAAGAAATATTAAATGTAACACGTGACTGATTTGAGTTTCATAGCAAACTGACAAATGGGTGCAATTAGAGAGAGAGGCACACCCACACATACACAATGGACCAGATTTTGGAAAGTACAGTACATACTGTGCTAAGTCATGCACGCTCTTTGCCTGTACCTAAACTTACATGACAGCATTTGCAATATTCATATGGAAATCGTCATTTCTATGCATATAGAGCTGTTTGAGCACAGTAATTTTGTGTTTATGTGTCACATCATTTAGAAGTTTAGTCTAAGAGCAAAATCTTGAGAGCTGCATTTTGATTTTAGCTTTGCCTTCAACTTAACCACCTTGTGCCAATTATCTCCCCTCACTGTGCCTCGAAGATAAACTGCCCAGGCACTGCCCTAATGCTTTGATACTCCCTGTACCCTGAGGCTTAATTCATTGTTTGCAAAACACCACAAGTACTCAGCTGGAGGATGCTGTAAGAAGTGCAAGTTGTGTTTGTTTTCATTTGATGTGTCTGGTCTTTCATAACACCATTTGTCTGCATGTGACAGTGTTCAAAGCCAGGTTGTGTACTAACCAGGGCAAGTCAGCAATAAGGTCTTCACTAACTTCAGTGCTTGATTTCTTTTAAATTAACTTTCCTTATGGATAATATTAGAATATTATGTGTATTTCAGTGCCTTGAAGTTAAGAGGGTGTTGTGCTTGTACTGTGAGTGCCAGCAAAACATGTCAATAAAACATGCCATAAGTGCATCTGATACATGAAGTACTTGCAAGCTTTGCAGTACAAAGAGCTACAGGGTTTGTTTGTTTTTTTAGGTTAAACTTGAAGATTCCTGTGTGCATTTTGTCCCTCTCTACCGAAATAATCCTACTTGCAAACTGTTGCTGTTAACTGATCCAAAGGATAAAGAGACAGGTTAGAATTGGTCAAAATATTTTGAAATTTAAGTAGTTGTAATTTCTTTACCTTTAAGACGGTCTACTTGTTTATGTATTTAAATATTCTGGGTTTTGTTTTGAATATGAAGTGGTTTCAGTTTATCTGTCAAGGATTTGTGTCAGTGGGCTGCTGATTAGCTGGAAGAATTGACAATCAGAGCTTTTAAATTCTATGCATAAAATCTTTGCTGGTAGCTGAAAAATCACCTGGGTAAACCTGTTATTCTTTCTGACTTTATTCAACAGGATAATATTTTTCTAATTCAGAATGATGTGAAATTTAACACATTATGGTTTGGATAGAATCCTGAAATCCTTAAACAGTAAAAGACAGGTATGAAATTGTATTGCTTCTTACTGATTCTTCTCATATTCTTTTTTTTTTTTATTTTTAACTTTATGATATTTTTTCAGTCCTGGGTTTAATTGCCTTTTATTTCCAATGCTGGTGTTTGAAGGCTATCTGGTGTGTAGCTTAAGTGGGGAGTGTTGGTGTTGTTGTGAAGCAATGGGCTGTGGAATTTTTAGAATATCTGCCATGAGGACATGAACTTTTGCATTGACTCACTGTGTCACTTAGGAAATACAGAACACATGAAACCTCTTAAACTTCCAGCTTCCAAATGTGACAGCAAACTAATAACATCTGTCATTAAAGGTGTACATTTTTTTAAAGGATAAGCTATAAATTATGCCTGAAAGTTTTTAGTAGCCAATATTCTTAATAATACTGCAAGGCAAAGCAAAATTCTCTGTTCATTTCTAAGTGTGGCAGGTAATGATCTTGCACTTCTAGAACAGGTTCTGTTAGTGTAAGTGTTCATTGTTCAGTCCTACTCTGTAACCAGGAAATTTCTTCAGAAGAACAAAAAGCAGATTAAAATCACCTGTGGTTAGAGGTGAACTCTGCAGTTTTCCAGCTCATTCTGCACTGGATTTCAGTTGGACCTTTGCTAATGGGCTGTGATCCACAGGAGAAGGTAGGAGACCTTTCCAAGTTCCAAGTGGAGTCAAAAGACTTTCTGGCTTCTCTAGAACTATTGATGTAGAATTACTCTTTTGACACTAATTTATATATTCCACTAATGTTTTCCTGAAGAGAGATGCTCGCTGGTGTGATAAAGGGGAGAAGCATCTGCACCAGAGGCCAGACTTGCTCAGAGTGCAGTTGTGCTTGCCTGACTCATGTTCAAAGGAACGTAGCTAAAAGCAGCATTGATTTAATTTAGGCTGCACAAGAGGAATTGGGATCTGTAACTACAGTGCAGAAATAAAGAATTATTAAATGAATGCAGGTGAAAGTGCATTTAGCACAGCTCTTCAGTTAAATGATCTCATAGTATTAGGAACAATAAGTATTAATGAGATACAAGCACACAAGGAAAAATGATTTCTCACAGGAACAAGTCAAACAAGTCCAATTGGAGCCTAAATTACATGATAGCTATCTTCATTAAAAGCTTAAACCTAGCAGAATAAACACCTTATTATATTATAAACAACAGCCTGACTGACTGCTGTGACCCCCCCCCTTGCAAAATTTCAGCTCAAGTTACCAGTCCAGAGTCAGAGGAACAGAGAGATCTCTAAGTCTGGTTATTTAAATAAGGCCTACATCACCTGGATTTTGATATTTCCTTCCAAAAATGTGATTTAAATAATTTTATGGAATTTCTTTGTTTCTGGATTTTATATACTATAAACATGTGGCCGATCTTCCTGCACAAATTTGACTGATGTGATTTGTTTTTTCTTTAGGCGAGTTTTAATAATTTTTCGTTAGTTCTTTAAAGCCTGCTGGGATGTGTGTGCATACCTATACATGTGGGCATATATGTTTGAAGTATTTTGTCTTAAAATTTACCTACAGCTCAGCAGATTTGAAATTTACTCTTAGGGTGGAAGACTGTGCTAATGGGTCAACTCCACCTGGATTTGCTCACCTACATGACCTTTTGTTCTGACCAGTGAACAGATGAATTCAAGACCAATTCCTTCAGAGAAAGGCAATGTATTTCAACTTAGTCTTTGTTACTTTAAGGACATTTGTTTTAAGGGCAGAAAATAAAAACATTTAACAAGTTACGTAATTTTCTTTTCTTTACTTGAGCCTTATGCTTTTCTTGTGAAACAAGTTTCATCCAGATGGAAGAGAGAAACAGTCTTGCTGTAGTTGATCTCTTCTCTTCCTCCACCTGTCCACTTCATCTGCATTTTAGTTTTCTTCCATAGCAGGAGCACTCTTAGAAACAAGTGTTCTGTTTGTCCCCACATACTGTGTTTCAGTTTGATGGTATTTAGTTCTTGAAAATTTGTTTTAAAGAGGTGTGGATTCCACCACTGAGATTTATTTCTGATCATCTTGATAAGATGGGCTGTCCAGAAGTGATGTGTAGCCTGTGGTTTGAAATGATCTGCATATTTCAAAGAGAAAATAGGTATGGCAGCTTTTCTGTTGGACTTGGTCTTGGTTGGAAGCATTTTTAATTTATTTTTGATAGGCTGAGTGGTGTGTTCTGTTAGTATATCTGTACAGATATTTTTATGAGAATGTAAATTGCATTGTTAGGGCTTACAGAGCATAACATGGGTGATTAACATCTTTATAACACTAAATAAACATATCTTATTGTGGCATTTTCTGTATGCTGCATGTAATAATTCACAATAACTGTGAGATGCCTTGGAACATTTATCACAAGACATTTGCAACAAATCACTGAGTGAAGCTTGAATTGTAGAATAAAATGTAACTGGTTGCAGGAAAGATCTATCTGAGATGCTTGAATGGCTGCTATTCCAGCAGGAATCTGCCTGCCTCCCAAGCTTTAATGTATTTGTTTTGATGAAATTCCTAGAAAAAAATGGGAAATGCTTTTATTCCATTTTAAAGACAGGTAACTGTGGGACCCAGCTAGTTCAGTGTCAATGCTGGAGAATGCAGCAGAAATTCTCAGTTTCCTCCAGTCTCAGAGTATTTCCAGAGTGGAAGTCTTACAAAAGCAGCCTCTTTAAGTGTGTCAGTAATCTGAAATAGTGACAGAATTTAGGTAAAGAGGATTTTACAGAAAGTACCACTACTTTATCTTAGATATTTATTAAACAAACTCTAATTACATCTCTCATATGTAACATCACCTGTATTTAGTTTGTAACTGAGGGATGTGCTTCAGCAATTCAAATAAGGCAGGGAAAAAAAGAAAGGCCAAGCTGGATGTTGCTTTATTTTTTCTTCTTTGCTCTGTGTGTAGAATCCTGATGTGCACATTTCATTTAAATAGTTGCACACCAGTGTGGGAACATTTGGCCAGCATAGCCTAGGAAGTAAAAATATAATCCAGGCCTGAGTTGGGAAGGGATCCATGTTTGCCCAGCAAAAGTAGACATTTCATAATCACAATTGCATTATGCTTGGTGCCTAATTCAGCTCAGTCCTGGATTCCAAACACCCTGTGCTGTGGAATCCTGTGCTCCACTGCCTGTCAGCTTCTTGCAACACTGTTTGTCTGAGTGCAGGTGATGAAAGTGCAGAGGTTTAGCAAGCTGTTGCTTACAGGGCAAGCCACCCACCTGAGCATGTGTAACCCCATTAATTGACCTGAAATGCATTTTACCTGGTCTTGCAACTGCAAGATCCAGCACATCAGGTCTTGCAGTTGCAAGGTCATTATAATCACACACATCATGATTCACAGGGTTCAGGTGATGTGTGTTGGCAATAACTGCATCTCTTGTGATCAGGTGAACTTAACTGAATGTCTTGGAAAGAACAGCAAGACTGGGGAGGGAGAGAGAGAGAGGGAACATGTGGTCTCACAAATCATGTTTGCATTTGAAACAGTGTTCTTCAAAGTTGATTATAAAATGAAAATGAGAGTATGGGGAAGCATGGATGGATTTAACTGCAGACCAGATGTTGACTTGAAAAATGATAACAAAAAGCAAAGTACATATGTTTGTGTGAAATCTGGAGAAATGTTTTTTCCTTCAAGGAAGGCATCCATATAGATAAAGTTGCTCAAGTAATGTGATGTGACAGTTGCTATGTCAACTAGTGTTCCCTTCCACACATTTAAATTATTGAATAGCACAGTAAATGTTCTATAAAAGCAACTCCTTCCAACTTGGTTATGCATCTTTCTGTTTTCCTCAAAGCTTTTAAAAACTTTTCTGACCTTTACTATGTGTCTTGTATGTCTGAACTGTGTGCCAAACCTCTTTGCAGCTCTTATTAAAGTCAGCATTTGGCCCATTATGTCCCCTTTGTGTGACTCAGCTCCCTTTGTAGCTGCATGTTTCATGGATGTGTAATGGAGCAGTGGCTGCTGCATTTGAAAGCAGAGGGAAGGGTTTGAGGGAACAGATTGAATCCATCACAGAAAGAGTATGAAAATCCTATGCAAGTAAGTGCATAATATTTAATGAATTGAGTCTGCTGCCATAAACAGGCATCTGCCCTTGCGTGCAATACTTCTTCCTTGTTAACCCAGCACACCAAGTGTAATGCTTTCTGGCACATGCTTTAATAATTTATTGGAAATATAAGTTAGCTAAGAGGAATCTCCAGCCTTAAAGCTATCAGGAGTGATAAAGTCTGAAGCAAAAGGGAAAATTAACTTGTGTGTATCAGTGACATTTGTATAACCTGAGGCTAAAACAGGTAAATAATGAATCCTATCCTTGAAGTAATTTCGTTTCTTTGTATGTGAATTTGTTTCTAACTTACAGATGTTTTTGAACTTTCTTATATTTTTCCCTAACTGGGTAGGTTAGAGCCAATTGTTGGAGTACTCTTTTAGGACTCAAGACATGTGAACTCTGTGCTGTTCTTTGCAACATTTTTCATATATTATATTCTATATTTCTATATAAAAATGGACATAGTAGGTGGCTTATTTGAAGATATTAAAGATACTGGTGTTCTTGAGCAATCCTGAAGTTGTGGCCATGTACTTTAGGTGAATGCCACCAGTGTACAGATATTGAAGGTTCTTTTTGTTGAAATATTTGCTGTTTGACATGCTTGTGGTCATAAGTGATCATATTTCTGTGTTTATTCCAAAACCTCATCTAAAGCCTTAAAATTTATTCTCTATCCTTTGAAATGACCCCATGTCAAAACTTTTCTTTCTGAACAAGGCTTGGAAGTAATTTCAGTGTCACTGTTGCTGCTTCAAGTCTTTTACTTGTAAATCTATTGGCAGGCAATGAATTCTGTAGATGAACATGTAGGAGTAGGGTTTAAATACTTGTTCCTGCATATGTGAAAAATTGAGGAGGGATGGGAAGAAGTGGGGTGCAAGTTTTGCATCACACCTACATGAGGACTTGACTTACGTGGGTTGCTGATACACTTTGCCCTGAAGCAAAAGTGTATCTTATTATGTGTGTCTATGTCTGTCTTTTGTTGATAGAAACCTCTCTGTGTGCATTTCAACCTCAGGGAAGATCTGTCCGTGCAGGGATTTAGGAGTCTGTAGTCTAAAAGTTCCCACAGATAGAAATTCAATCACAGGGAGAGCTGAAAAGCTGTTTGATAAAGCAGATATGAGAATTTTTGTGTTTGACTTGCATGAGTGCAAATATGTGCACTCAAATATATGCAAATATGTGTGTGTGGGCAGGGGAAAGTTTGAAAGAAACTTGAAAACTGTAACCTTTATCCAGGTAGCTCCACTGTCCCAAATGCCACTCAAACCTACTCTGCTACTGAACTTAGTATTAAGCAGGAAGTGCTTTATTCATATGGAATGCAGGCTGTCACACCAAAGTCACATCAATTCCTGAGAAAAATTACCTTCACTTGATGCCTCGTGCAGTACTGAAAATTGGATATCAAGGGACGTGGAGGTGAAATGGAAATACAATTGTTGTTCTGCTGTCTCATAGCAGAGCAGACTGGAGTCAGCTGGAGGGAGAAGTAGATCTGAGGCTGCCTGTGGAAAAATTCAGAACCTACTTTGCATTTGCAGGTAACGTGTTCCCCTGTTTTTTGTTTCTGTAGTTTTGGCAGTTTATTTGAGCCAGCGTTGGTGGCCTGTGGAAGATGTTGTGAAGACGGCTGATCCTGCTAGAGATGGGCTTGTTTGGGTGAGGATGCTATTTTGAACAGTTGCTTTTACCCTGGAGATTCCCAGCCAGAACAATTATGTAGAATTGTCTCTGGTTTCCTACAGCTCCTGCTCTGAACCTGTGGGATCTGGGCTCTGTGGCTCACCAAGTGTTTCATGTCTCCAGGACACAGTGACATGCACATTAGCCCTCTCTAAACAATTCTGTGCATGCAGCTCATGATTCATCTGTGGAATTTTTTTCTTTTGGTTTTTAGTTTACCCTCACTGCCTACTAAAGGAATGATCATAAATTGAATTCCTACATTAGCAATAATTTCTCACATTAACCGACTGGTGGGAGGTGTTACTACCCTTTGGAACAATGTCTTATGTATCTAAGGTTTTTATGTATTTAAGGTTTTTTTTTTATTTGGATAATACTAATATTGGGTTCATTTTATGAAGTGGTTGCTATTTAGTAATTTCTATATCCATAATTTTTCTTCCAAATAAATTATTTTGGTAAGATAGAACTGCTTTTTCATAGTTTGAAAGATTTGGGTAGCCTGTAGTCTGTTTGCAACAAAAAAAGTCAGATGCCTGAAGCATATGAGCTTGGTGTTGGTGTGGGGTTATTAAGTCAGTTTTGTTTCCTACCCAGCCCTCAGTATCTTTGGTCCTTAATGATTCCATTCCTTTATCATCTTTTTGTGTGACACATAGAGTTTAATTATTTGCAGAATTAAGTAGGCTTTTTATAGATAACTCAACTGGAGGGATTTTGAGATACCAATCCTTGCAAGACAGACCTTCAGGAACACAGCGCTACAGGCTTTCAAGCATCTCTCTATCAACAGAGAATGAAAATAATGTATGAAAATAGAAATCTTACCCCCTCTAGCTCATTGCTAAAAGAGAAATTGCCATGATTTGTGGAAATTCTCACTTCTTTTTCAGCATTTTCAACATTTGTGTGAAGCTGTTGGCACCAGTTTTTACCTTGATGGTCAATATAATCTTACTCCTTTATATTCCTCCATCTCCCTCTCCTGTCAGTTGTCTCCTAAGGAGCCCAGCACAGAATAATTGTTTATGTTACACCTAGATTATAGCTGGTTGGAACAGACTATTCTCTGTTTTGTATAGTGTCTATCTCAGTAAGGTCCTGGCCCATGAAATTCTTTGATGCTGTGGCAACACAGTTAATAGGGGAGAGGTGACCAGGCCACAGAATGAATCCAATCTTTCTTCCATTTTTCAGTAGGATTAGATTGCCTTGATCCTGGTTCCAAATCTGTGACTAGTTCACTGTGCCTGCAATCAAGATACTTCTGCTGCTTTACAATTCCTCTCTGTGGCAAAAAGAGATATGTCAGGCTTTATAAATAGTTACTAAACTGTTCTATGCCCTCTGGATAGAGGGTGAAACATTAGGAAAAACTATTTTTGTTATTTTAGCTGAACCAACTCAGGAGGTATTTTCCCCAAATTAAGTGTACATGTTTCCTGACCTCCTCCCTCCCAGCCTCTTTTGATTTTGAAACCTTTTATGCGATGCAAAATACTATTCTCTGCCTCATTTTTCTTTGGTCTGTTTTTATTTGTTCTCTAAGGTCCAGACATTTGGAGAAAGGATTGTCCTCTTTGTTCTGAACTGCATTATTTTTGGAATGCTGGAAGGGAGTTCAGCTAATGATGCATTCTTTCTACCTCACTGTGCCACCGAGCGTGCCAAGATACTCTGGAGAAGCGGCGAGGCTGCTGCCTTTTACTCGGTCAAGATGAAAGGTAAGGTCATTTTAGAGACACATTTCCACTGGTTCCTAATAGCTGGAAATGTAATCCTTTTGTTTATCTTTCAGTAGAAATAATCCTGGCTCTCATTTACATTTTTATATGAAATCTCCCTTAGAATTAATCGGGGGAGCAAACCTTCCCAGAATTTGGAAGCCATCCATGTTACATTCATTTAAACGTGATAGTTCCAAACCCTATTGTGATCTGAGGTACTGGCTTACTGCAATAAAATGTGCTTTAATGCAGCCAAGTAGGAGGAACATCTAGGAACAAAGAATGTAGGGCCTATCCACAGGAAGGAGGATTGCATCCTGGAAAGAATGATACCTGTAAAAGGAGTGCAGTTCTCAGCAGAAAAACATACTGGGAGTTGGTGGTGGCAAGAAGAAGGATCCTTGGATGTGTGAGGAGCAGTGTCTGTTTTGTGTAGAGGAAGGTGTGTGCACTAGATCAGTCCTGGAGTACTTTGTGCAGTTGTGGTACTCTTAGTTTAAAGGATGATGATTAATTGATTTCATAATTAATTGATTAAGTGACATAGAAAAGAAACAAAATGTATTTTAATTCTTTAGGGATACTTGATTAGCTTTAGAGAAGGTCTTTTATTAAACACAGAGTCTTTATTAATGCAAATAATTGCTGTTAACCAGTGGAAGAGGCTTAATTGGAATAACTCCAGGTATGCAGTCGAGCCTGTACCCTGACATGGGAGCTGTTTACCAGTCTGTGTTTAAGATTCATGGGAATCACCTTGATACCAGCAGCTTAAACAGAGAGGGTGGGATCTTTGGAAGAAAAATATTGTCCAAGTCAGGATTCGATAGCCATCCATCCAAAATGGGAGAAAAAGAAGCAGCTTGAAAGATGGGTTGTTTTGGATTCCAGAGGACACTCTGAAGGTGCCTTCTCTGCTGCAGTCCCAAAGGCCAGCAACAATAAGATGTTCTGCTCCTTGGAATGGAAAAATCCTGATACACACAAAGGTGTGGCTTGTACAGTACCGTGCTGGTGCTGCTGCACCATCACTGAGGAATCAGGACTCAGCCTATGATCAAGGAGCCTTGTGTGCATCTCTGATTGTGCTGATGAGCTGGTTTGTAATGGCAAACACAAGTGCATTTTCCTTTAAGTCCATAAATATTCCTGAGCAATGCTTTTGGAAAGAAACACTTGTAGGGGCTGTAATGATTCATGCTTCAGTAAAATAAATGTGCACAGTAGTCTGTTATGGGTGGAGTATTAGCCAAGTTGAAACTGTTTCTGAGTAAGTTGAGAGTCACAGTTTGGTTTTAAACCAGGTCCACATAAAATACAAATCCTTCAAGTCCAGCTTTGTCAGCATCTGCCTTTTCTTGCCAGTGTTTTTTTCTCTGGGCAGCTATATTTGTTAGCTTTTGGCCTGTGTCACAAATTACTGCAGTCTTTTGCCAAAGCCTTTTCGGGAAGCTTGAAACTGATTGTTTTTGCTGCTTTTTGCTATTTGATGTACGCATTTAGAATTTAATTCCTCTTTCTGAAGTTCTGTGATTTCAATTTCATACCAGCCATGCTGTGGCTGATTCTATTCACTCTACTTTTAAGAAGAGCCCTGGATTTATTAGTCCCAAAACAGACTAAGATAAATATCTTTGCTTAGAAGCTGTATTTCACATGGTTGTTTTACATATTTTCATAATTTATTTTTTAAAATCATAGCATAAGTTCTTTTTTCCTTTTGCTGTCCTGGTCAGAACATTTAGCAGAGGCAGCTTTAACTACAGGACTTTATATTGTGCTGGACCTCTGTTGCAGCTTCTGGTCCTAGGAAATTTTCCTAGGACGTTTTCCTTTGTGCCCACCATGTGATTCTGATTCCCTTTATTTCCATTGTCTGCAATTACCTGACCATTCTTTCCAGTTTGATTTTCTTCCCTGGGTAATCGAGATTCTCATATTGATGTTGTATTTAACTGTATTTCTCATCTGTGAATTTTCCATTATCTGCAGCATGACAAAAAGCATGCTTCAGTGGAGGCAAATAAGCCAGAAAAGGTCTGTGGAGCATGGCTCTTTCAAACATAAGTCTTCTGGGTGAATCACAGAAGTGGTGACCAAGGAACAGAGAGTCTGTTCTATCTTTGCTACAGATTTAATGTGTTGTTATGCAAACTAAATTTTCAATGGACTTCAGTGATTCCAATTAACTGTCTTGGCAATATTGTAATGTCATTTCCATTTGCCAGTTCCTAGGTGGCCTGTACAAAGTGAACTCAGTAATTTTGGTCAAGTTCCATGCCTCCATCCATCTTATGACCATCCTTAACTGGATCTCTTTTAATAGTCTGGTTAAGGAGGGACAGATGGTCTCGAGCACCCGCCTTGCTCAGATGCAGTAACTGCAAGTCAAGGTTTTGAGACAATTTGGCCACTTCTTTCACTGGTCACCCTGCACCTGTTGTATAGATAAACATAAGTCTCATTCTTCAAGGCTATCACTTTTCGTGAGCATTAGACACCTTTATTAAAGCAAAATTTATTCATGACTACACAGATCATCAACTTGGCCTCTCTGGAATGTGCCTATTCCTGTCCAATGACAGCCATGCAGCATTTACCACTGGGTATACTAAAGATTGATGAGATGTACTAAGCCACTAATGAGGCTGATAAGACACTTTGTCACGTGCCAAGATAAATGTCTCCAATTTTATCTATGTCAGCGGCTTCCATATCAGACAGCTGAGCAGTTAGACCTCACTAAATGGAGCTACTTAAAGGTACAATAAGAAATAACAGTTCCCTCTTCCTGTACCTTTCTCTGCAGGCAGCAACCTGAAAATGAAATATTTTGCAGAAAGCCTTCTTAGAGATGCTTGGGGTTTGGGATCTGTTTTGTATTGTTTAAAGTATTTATTTTGTTCTGTGTGTGAAAACCTCAGAAAGAATGTGTTCTCTGTAGTGATGTAGGATTAATTACCACTGTTACTGACACTTGTTTCTTGTGCAGTGAGACCATGTAGTTCCCTGAAAGTTTTTCCTTCCTTATTTACTGAGGACTAGTAATTACTGAAAATGCACTTTACCACCTTCACATACATGCCAGGAGAATGTAGAAGATTCATGATGCAAATAAATCAATAAGGAAGTTGGAAGATGCAGTGAACCAGGAGTGTCTTAGTGCTTTTAAGAACAAACCAGAACAAAATCTCTTTTTTTAGAGACCATTTTTTTCTCCTACTGTTACATATTACTGTCTCTGTAACACATATGAGCTGCCCAGCTGCAGACCAAGCTGTCTGTGGTGTGAAAAACAAAAAACTCAGATTGTCAAAGCTTGTCCCTTCCCTCCTGACAAATCTTAGTAGTAAAAGTGTGGAGTGATGTGAATCAAACCAGCCTTAACTTGAGTCCTCTGTGGAGGCTGTAAAACATACAGGTGTATCAGGAGTAAATGCATTGTTGGCTTCTCATTCATTTTTTAGAAATGCTCCACTAGTCACAATTTGGGAACACCTGACTGCAAAAACTCTTAAGCAGACATGGCATAGGCAAAAAAGCACCCCTGGCCCAATCTCTGCTTTTTTCCTACAACAGAGCCTTAGAGATGGTCTTTGAAAATGGCTTCTTGAGCTCTTCATACAAGCCTTTGGAAATACTTTTGATACTTGTGGCCCAGGTGCTATTCTGTAGAAAGAGATCCTTAAGAAGATAACAGGAATTTATTTTTTCATCGATTACATAAATTTCTTTCAGAAAAAAAAAAAAATAATTTGGCATTGGAGTTAACCTGACAGATAATTAGCTGAAATCTTCTTGAGTAGTTGCTTTTGTCTCCCTCTGTTTGCTAGCAATAATATTTTTAATGTGCATTTCTGAGGCGGATTGAAGGTTCTGGCTGTAATGAAAATGAAATGACTACGTACCAGTCCAGACATGAATTCATTTAATTTTATTGAAGCCAGAACCTTTGTTCGCCTTCTCACATACAAACTCACACAATAGGTTGACCTTGGGTTCTGCTCTGCAGAAATATTCCCCACCCTTTACACAAGTGCTCAGTCTGCTCCAGGCCTGTCCAAACATGTGTGTGCCAAGCCAAGTTGTTCAGCAGGGAAATAGTCAGTGTGCACAACCTTGTTTTGTTTGGGTCTGTTGGATGTGGGGACCGGATTGTTTTTTTTTTTTCTGGTTTGTGGCTCTTTGGGAATGCTAATGGCTGTCTGCTTTCCTGCCCTTGTAATATCTGTTTGCCATTTTGCTGGCTCCTAAGTTGGTCATTTGGCACTCGTGACCTAACCAAGCAGATCAAAGGCTTTCAAAGGGCAGACTGTATGAATGCTTCCCTCTCCATCACCAGTGCCCTTATTTTCCCTGTCTCCTCCTTCACCTCAAAACTTTGTGTGCTCCAACAGTGAAACAAACCTCTCAACCAAATGTGTGAGAGCTCAGTGGCCACCTCTGGGCCACCATTAGCTTACAGTAACCTTGTGCTATTTGATGAGAAACAGGGACAAAGTGGCCTTTGTTCCAAAGGTTGGTTTGTTTGTTTATTTTATTCCAAATGCCTGTGGGCTGTGATTCTCCTAATGTGTTTCCCAGGGACAAGGTGAAGAATGGCTTCATGGTTCCTTTATTTACAGTGCCTTTAGACATGACAATTTTTTGTCATCTTCTCAACACAAAATTAGGAGCTCAGACATAAATCACTCAGCTCCTGGGATTGCTGCACAGCATTCTCACCAGGATTTATAGGAGACAGACTATATGAGATAATAATAAACTTAAAAGAACACTTGCAACATGCAGAAATTCTTAAAGACTTCATGAGGAAAATTTTGTCCCTTAGAACATATGGTGCAATTCTGCTGGAATTTGACATCTCTGTTGGGTTGGCAGCTAACAATGGGACTGGGGATATACTCAATTTTTTGGCTTATGACAAAAAGAGTAACTACCCATCATGTGTTACAAGTATTGAAAGGTTATAAACACCACCACAACCCACCCTTTTACAACAATGTGTTGGAACATGTGTTTAAAGTTAAACATGCACTTTGATTAAGCAGGAGTGAACCAACTTAATCAAGATGTGAATGGATGGTTATGTAGCTACATGCTCTTGTTGTATGGCTCTGTCTGTGAGATGTGGATTCTTGCTAAATGATGAGTTTGACAAATTGGGGTCTAGAATTAAACATTGTCATGTATGCTGTGCTGAATTGGCATCCTAGAAAAGAGAGGAATAAAACTCAGGGCTGTCCAGTATTGGTGAAAAGTGCTGGACACCAACTGAAGGAGCAGAAATAGACCCCAGTTTAAGACAGCTGTGGGAATGTGACAAAAGAAAAATGGACCTGTAAAATGAAAGTCTTTTATTGAAATTTAGGAACAAACATTCAACAGGACGTTGATAAAACTGTGAAATTGGTCTTAGAGAAGTGATGAAAGTTTCATGTCTCAAGACACTGGGAACTAGACTGAGTCAGGACCAGTAGGAAGTAGTAAGAAAGATAAACCAAGAAGGTCTTGATGAGACTTAAACAACAAAATATGAAAATGTAACCATTTTCTATTATAAAGGTCTGGATATCCATTTGTATTTTACCTGCCTTATACTCAAAAGCAGCATAAAATCTTCATAAGTATTTTCTAAAAATTACGATAAATCAGCAAGGTTTTTCTGTGGGGACCTTCTCCTAAATGTAGGTGGTTGTTGAACTGATGTTGGTAATTCACTTCAGTACTGAGTGCTTATGCTGAAAAGTAGTTTGAAGTTCTATTTTATGGTATTTTGCACTGAATGGAAGTGCAGCAGTAGGACCTCAGGTTGGCTAGGGTGAACATCAAAATTTTAAATGCTGAATGTCTGTTCTTAATTCTCTCTTGACTCCAGTTTGAGTTTACCATTTGTGATTGCAAAATAAATCCCTTGGTTCTGTGTTTTGGGTTTTTTTTGGACAGTTATCACTGAGAACTAGTTTTAATAGTTTGGAGGCTTATGCTTGAGTCTGTATTTTGTCCACATGTAGAGCGTTATGTCACGACCCCGTGATTTCAGTTAACTGACTTAATGTGTTTGTTAGCAAGGACTGACTGTCCTTGAGTGAAATCCCAATGATAGAGGTACTTCAAATGATGGAATAGAAGCACCTACATGTGTGATAAATTATCACTCAGTAGAAATGGAGTGACTTACAAAGGAGCTCTTACAGTGCTTTCTTAAAATGCATCACTCAGTTGTTTGTTTAAAGGAGTTATACTGACATTACATTCAGAATATTGGTTTCTTTGTGTTTAGACCATTTACGTACATTGCCTGTGTACCAAGATAGTGTGATTCTGAAGAATCAGAGTCTGGAAAAGACTCTGGTGGGACATTTCAGCCACATGTTAGGCAGGTCCTCTTCATTTCATGACACAAATCATCCTCCTGAAAAGTGTTTTACTGCCTATGCAAATAGACTTTAACTGGGATCATCCTCACAGCCTGTGGAGAAGTACCAGGGCAGTGTGTGTGGCTGAAATCACACAGCACTTAGTGCAGCAATTCCAGTTTTGTTTGCAGATGGATGTGTTTTTCCCTGTCTGTTTTCAGGGAGCCTGTGTGATGGCACAACCAGTCAGTGTTACCTGCTGCCCGTTTTGGATACTATATTCGTCCAGAGAAAGTACAGAAGAGGTGGCCTAGGGATGAAAATGTTGCATGATTTCTGTCAGTCTTTCCTGGCTGAGGATGCCTTGGGGATCAGCTGCCCTATTTCTGCTGCCATGTATCAAGGTAAATCCTTTGATGTGGACACGTTAGGTAAGGGTTATGTATAATGTATAACTTTCAATATGGTCTCAGTAAGATTGTCTTCACTGTGTAAGAGTTCAGTGCCCTTGTCTGAACTGAACTGTTAGCCTGCAACTGCTTCCTTTTCCAGAGCCATCTGGAATTTCCTCTGGAAAGGCAGGCCAATATTTATGTAAGACAACAAGAAGCACAAAACTCATGGTGCCTTTTTGACATTTTGTGTTCCTAGAACTGTTCTCTTTTAGAACTATGTCATTGCCCTAGACAGGGACTTAAACATTTTATTTGTGTTAAGGAGAAGACTCATAAGATCTTGTCAAGCCCACACTGTGCACATAATGCTCTGGTAGATCTTGCATTTTTAAGAAATTACTTACAATAAGCCAAATACCCAGGATTTACTCAGTCATCCAGTTACATCAATACTTGTTTTGTATCCACTGTCTTTGAACATTTGTCACTTTTAAAAGATCACAAAATAGTAATATATCTTCTCTGTCTTCAGGTCAAAACTCTGGTTTTGCTAGTACAATTCACAGAAAAAATCTGTGCTCACATTATTTATAAAATGTCTTCTTTAGAAAAGTACTTTTTTCTGAGGTTGCTGTCTGTGTGGTGCAGTCTTCACCATCATTTTTGGGGAGATGTTTTTATTGACTTACAGCTTTTCAAATATCTCCTAGTAAATGTCAGCAAAATTTTGGCCTCATCTGTTCTTTCTCTTGGTTATTATGTACTCTTGAATGTATTCAAAAGCACCTGAGCAGGTGCTGCTACTTCTAAATTCAAGAGAGAATAGTATTGACAGCATTCCTTCTCTTCTCCCAATAATATCCATTTTTCCTTTGGCAGACCTCAGGGCTTTAGAAACCTTGAATGAAAAAGCTGCATTTCTTATGTGTTAACACTAGCGATATATTGGAAGACTGTGCTTTTTTCTCAATTAAGTTTAGAGCTATTAGTGAATAAATTTGACTTGCATCATGTTTTAATTAGGTTTTCTTTTATAAAAATACCAATACTGTTAGTTAAATTTTGAGTGTATTGAAGTCACTGTCTGTTTTTAATTTCATTGGAACCACATTTTCATACTTTGAGAAATGAATGCAACCTTTAAATTTCAGTACTGAAATTTCTGAAGCTGTGGACAGTTTATTTAACATGGACATGGTATTTAAGCTGCTGTAGAGGCCTAAAAAGAAAGAAAAAGTTGTGTAGCAGATACCTGAATTCTAGTATGTATTTTAGTTTTAGTAGCTTTTATTGAAATGATTAATTTAGTCTGGATATCCTTGGATAAAATTAATGTCTGCAATCTGCTCATTACTGTAAGGCAAATGTTTACATACCAGAATTAGGGTTTTTGTTTTGACATCCCATTGTTAAACTCAACTGAATGTTGAAGATAAATTATCCATTCTGTAGTAGGATGATCTACAGTGGACAGAGTGTGACAGTAATTTTGTTGTTTACAGATTGTTATCTTAGTGCAATTGATGTGACTGATAGGATGGTGGTTATGGGAAGTTTAAAAAAACTCTTAATGTTTTGAACTGTTTGTTCTACATCATGTGCCTCCTCTTGGCACTGCACACATCCTAAGGATACACTAAATAGAACATATTTCAGTTTGATAACATAAGCAGACCTAAATTTGATTGTTTATCCAAATTTTTGGATGGTCAGTATGTACTCACAGTAATAGGAATCTCTGGCAATATGGTTTTTGAAGGTGATTATACATCTGTCACAGGTATCCTGTAATTTTTCTCTTGGTTCTTCCAATTTTTTTTTCCACATTAAAAAAAAAAAAAAATTAACCTAACAATTGGGCATAGGGTGGCAGTAGTGAAAAGGAGGGTGATTTTGGCCCAAAACCAAACTGAAGCAGAGCGTTTTTTTATAAATAGAAATTAAAGTAGCATTCTGGATGGTTAAAGCTGGAAGATAGAGGAACACCTTTCCTTTCATAGTGACTGTAAAAATCCCCACACTGCTGTTAGTCTGAAACCTACTGAGTATCTGGACATGGTTCTGTGCTTCAGTGCCAATAGAAGGTGCTCAGCAAATCATTTTAAGTCCTTTCTTTCTGCACTCACAAGGAAATAATCTAGACTGAAGCAGATGGCAGGGTTCACTTGTGACTGTTTAGGCCATTCCATGTAGACTTTGACTAAAAGTCCCAGCTAAAACAAAGAGGAGAAAGATGAGAAGGGAGAAGAAAGATTTCTGAAGAAATAGGTCTGAGAGAATTTCTGGGATAGAGCACGTTCCCTCTTCCAATGTACTTTTCACTTATTCATACTTCACCCCTTGGTTTCTCCCTTCAGTTTGCCAGAAATTCCTGCAGGCTCATCCTGAGGAGCAGAAGCGACTGTGGGAAGTGGAAGCACCAGGAGATTGGAGCCAGCGAGTGAATATCTGGTTAAAAATTCAGATGGAGTCATCCCCTTCAGGAAGTGAGTTATAACAAGCAGTGTGAGCCTGTCTGTGTTATAGTTCTATAAAGATAAGAAATGTAATTGAGGGTTAGGTAGTGATCACGGAGAGGTGATGTCTCTGTTGTTTGCACATGGAGAAACTACTGGGTGTGCAGTCCAGTGCCCTCATCTTTCCACAGTAAACAGGACAATTCTTAGAAATTATGAGGTAATGAAATGGCACCACAGAGCATCTGAGAGATCCTGAACAAAGACAGCCTTGGCATAAAGTGGCTGTAACTCCTGTTGCAGTGCACTTAGAGCAGGGTAGAAGTAAGCCCAAAAAAATGCCTGTTGCACAACACATTGTCTGGGTTATAGACAGGGGTTTGTTTCTCTGAAATTGTTACAAAAAAGAAATTTGTATGGCCAGTGGGCAGTGTGTTTAATTACCTTCGATTGCTGCCAATACCATTCTTGGATGGAAACACAAAGGTTTTCATTATGGCTTTTGGAAGATTCCAAGTACTCCCCTACAGGGTATGTCCTTTTTGCTGGGAGCATTTTCTGCCGCTTCACAAAAGTAACAGAGTAGGGAAACCTTTTGACAATTCATATGGGGATGTTGTTGATGTAATCTGTTCACCTGCTTGGAGGACCCAGACAGGCCCCTCTGCTGCATGCATACAAGTTGTGATAAGCACTGGGTTCCAAAAGAAGGGCACACATTCTCTTTCTGGAAGTGCAGCAAGGAGTGCTCCAGAGCAAATTGCTCCCATGCCTTCCCACATCCATCCTGCTCTGTTTTGGCTCAGGAACCTTCAGTTGAGACACCACGTTTCATCTTGTCTGCAGCACCCACAGGAGAGTTAAGTCAGACTTTAGCCCTAGGCTGGGTTCCTCTGAAGCCATTATATCTGTGTTCCTCATGCTTTAAACCAGCAAAACCTGGTGTTGCTCTTTCCTTTAATCTTGCTAAGTGAAGTTTATTAATGGCAACTGAGCAGAACTCTGATCAGATCAAAACTCAGCAGATCCTGAGGGAGAGGAGGCTTTCTTTTTTCTTTCTTCTTTTTGCCATCTTCTAGAAAAACAAACAGATGAATGACCCAAAGAATGGTGAAATATCATTCCACTAGAATGGCTGTTGGTAAAAAATACACAAGAGCCTGGGAAACTGCTTTGACTGCAGCTTCCCACTACCTAAAGGGGGACAGTAAGGAAGATGGGGATAAAGATTTTAACTGGACCTGTTGCAAAAGGACAAGGGATAATGATTTTAAACTAAAAGAGGATAGATTTAGGCTAGATATAAGAAAAAAAATTTTGACTGTGAGGGTGTTGAGGCCCTGGTACAGGCTGCCCATAGAGGCTATAGCAGCCCTATCCCTGGAAGTGTCTAAGGTTGGACTGGGCTTGGAGCACCCTGGTCCTGTAGCAGATGTCTCTGCTGGTTGCTAGGGATTGGATTAGATGACCTTTGAAGGTCTCTTCCAATCCAAACTATTCTGTGATTCCATTATTCTGTCTTTAGGGCATCTCGTGGGAACAAGGGCTTCATTCCTACTTTCTCTGTTATGCAGAAAGCAAAACACAATGTAATTCAATATTGTCAGCTCCAATCAGGATCTATGGCAACAACTGTGAAATAGAAAAGTCTTATTCTGCTCTGATTTCTTAAATTCCTGTTGACATTTGCAATGCCGTGTTTTGGAACAAAATAACTGAGAAGAAAAATTGAATATTTTGCTCATATTATGTATTTTTTTCCCACACCAGTACACAGGATTGAATATCATTAACGTTCTTGTAAGGATTCTACAGTCATAGATATTCCAAAACAGGTTTCTGTAATCCTGAGGTCAGAGTTTCCAATTTTGCAAGGTTGTGTGGCTGCATCTAGTGGCAGTTCATATAAACTGCAGCCCTCTGCTGCAACTGTTACTTCAATTTGTGTGTGCACAGACACATAGGTATGTATACACACACACATTTCTGTCTGCACATGCACATATATCTATAAAAATCAGGCTTTTTAGCATGTTGTCACACATAGCTGCAGTCATTCATTCTGAATTAATTCATATTGTTTGAAAAATGTAGGAGATTTAGTTTCAGCAAATAGTCTCAGCAACAGGAACATGGTGACGTTTCTCTTTTTGGAGCTGATTGGAGGAACAGAAATCATTTCACATGGTTTGGTCGTGGTTGCTAAATCTACCACGCAGTGAACTGATTAGTTTTGAAGTAGTTTAGTAATATACATAAAGCATGTAAATGTGAAGCTAATGCAAAATCAAGCAGGCTGAGGAGAATCAAAATAAATTTCAAGTGATTGCATATAATCCTTCATCAGGATTGGCTGGAGTAAAAGGAGAAAGGGATATATGTATTTTCCAGGTGTAAGAGGTGAACAGATTATCTATTTAGCAGAGCTTTTGTTTTAGCAAAAAAAAAAAAAATCTATTTAGCAGAGATTTTGTTTCTACTATAGTTGTTCCCCTTAGGTTTTTGTGGTAGTGTTTTGGAGCATCCTGATTTGGTTAATTAACAAAAACATGGCAAGATGGATTGAAGGTAACAATCAGGTGGCTTTTTCTGGTTGGCTTTCTTTTTTTAAAAAAAACCCTAGAAGTAGCCATGGAAATACGATAATTTTTTTTTCTTTTTAATCTTTTTCTGGGGCAAAATATTCCACCAATCTCTCTAGAGGCTGAAGTGGGCTCTTGTATGGAAAAGACTTCAACCAGTAAACCCAGACAATCGGATGTGGACCAGATGAATAAGGTATAGTGACTAATATGCCATATTATGACTTTGTTTTTCTTTTTAGTGAAGTAGAGAGGTTTAAATATGAGAGATTTCCACAGATATGTTTTACTACTGATTCATATATCTAGGTAGGTAGTCACAGCTATATTATATACACATATATGTGCACACATATAAATGATATTTTTAGCTAATTTATTTAGCTGTAATAGTTTGAGAAGCTAAAGAAAGCAGAATAGTTTTCACTAAAAGCTTTAGTTGCATCCTTACTGAGACAAGGGAGCTGTAACCAAGCAGGTGTACAGTGAATTCCAAGGTTTGCACATGGAATAGCTTTCTGAACCCCACTGGTGGTATTTTCTGTGCAGGAGCTTAAGTGTACCTTTAGAATGAATAAACCAAACTCTTTATGGTCCGAATTATTTTATCTCACTGCTGAGCTGCAGATCTAGTCACGTTTAGCTTTTAGTGGCACTGAGGCCTAAAACAGGCAGTGAGGTTTAAATGAAGCCTGAGCCATGTATCTGAGAAATGAAACTTTTTCAAGTAATAAAGAAAAAAGAGAGATGAGTGGAAGCAAAACAGAGAGCTGCAAGGGTTGTTTCCCCAGCACATTTTGGTTGCCACACAATTAAATCAGTTTGTTTCCTTCAGCCCTGGGTGCTGGGGTAGCTGTGGTGGCTCTGGTCCCTGCAGTGCACACTCTTGCTGTACTCTGTGGCCACAGCTCCAGAGCCCACCCAGCCAGACCAAGGCTCCCTGTGCTCCCAGTTTTCCTTCTGCTGGCACTTCTGGGAAGGCAGGCAGAGCAGCAGGAATGAAGCTGTTCTATACAAAACATGCAGCAGAGTTTGCCTTGCACGTTTATGGCAGCCATGGCTGACAGAGGTGTTTGATACTGGGATCAAGTCACTGTTAATTTTGTTTGTGTATAATTTGCTGTTCCTTCTGTCTTGGCTCTAATTTCAGGGTATTGACTGCTTTCCTGGGGTTGGGCAAGTGGCAGGAAATGCCACGGAGAAAAAAGATGACACAGCAGCAGCAGAGACTCTAAACTCACAAGGTCCTGAAGAGGAGGACTTGAAACAAGGTGCAGGTGATGCTCAGCAACATAAAGGACTCAGGAAAAGAGCAGGTCCTGGGGACTTAGTTGTAGACAAGGCCACCAAACAATTTAAGACTGCACCATAATTGCTATTTCAGAAATCAGAAAAATTCAGTATCATCTTAAAAATTATAATTGACTGTTCTTAATTTGTAACAGCGGAGAAATTTCTTCAGGTATGATGAAATTTTTTTGCAGCACACGTTCTTCATTTTATGTTTTGTTTTAAATAAAGCTTTTGCTTACTGAGTGTCCTTTTCTTTTTCTTCTCACCAAGTAATTAAGTAGTAGCTGAGCCTGGTTATTTCCCTGCTCTGAAAAGATTTTATTGGATTGCATGAGGTGTCCAAAGGGGAATAATTGGAGGGCTTGTAGGTACTGATGTAAGAAGATATTTCTATGGAAACCACATCCTGCATTATGGAAGAGAGATACCACAACACACGTTGGTATCAGAATGACAGTTGTAACCTTCCTTTCAGAGTGAACAATTGATCTTGAATTGCTTTCATTTGAGCTTTTCTAGCAGAAAAATCTGCCTTAAACCCTGTGGTGGACAGGATGGCACACAAAGGCCATTCATGCAGAAAAAGTTTGGTGCAGAGAGAGAGTGTGAACAAGCTACAGGCATTAAAGTGCCTTTCAGTTCAGGCACTGTGATAATTCTGTGTGCAAGCTCAGGGTGTAGAACTTCATGAGATTCCTTATTGCATATTTTATTTTCTGTATTCTCTTTCTGTATGTTTTGCCTTCAATTAACTTGGAAATATAACATCCTTCACTAGATTATCATGCTGGGGCTTGGTAAAGAAATTGTTCTCTTTTACCACAGGCTGGTTCTGTGTTAGAATATTAATTTTTTTATTTTTATTTTTTTTTTTTTTTTTTTTTTTTTTTTTTTTTTTTAAGTGGGGAATTTCAAAAGCCTGAATGTTGTGTTAATGAATTACAGGTGAAACTCCCAAGGATCAGATCTTTAGTCCAGTGGCAGAGAGAAGGTTTTGCAAAGAGGTGAACAGCAGGAGGTTCCTGATAATCCTGAACAGATCCAGCCGCCTGTAATTCTTAAGTGGCTTCCTTGGAACAAGGAGAGGTAGTTGTTTCTCTCCAGAAACTAATCGAGCATTTCCAGGGAGACAGTTCTGTAGGCAAGCATTGTATGTGCACTGTAGAGATGTGTATTTTTTCCCTGTGCAGCATAATTGCTAGCACATAGCCCCATCACCCTGGTTTTGTTTAAGGTTGTGATTTAATGTAGCATTTATTCATGTATCCAAGTAACTCCTTCCCTGTTGAGCTGCTCTGTAAACCATATGCCTGAGACACAGTGAAATCAGACCTTCCTAAGCATCTCTTAAAAAAATAAAAAATAAAAGAAATGCTATAATTGGAACTCACAAGTTTTTGCTAAGAGAATTAAAACACTGGATCGTGTGCCAGCCTTAATCACGTTGCTATGGTTCTCTTGTTGCAAAGAAAGTGCATTTAGGACTAACTTTAAAGTCAGTTAATCTTAAGGTTGTTGAAAAGTCACCAAGAGCATGCTGAGAAGACTGCTAGAAACTCCATGTCCTCCTGTGGAACAGCTTGTATTCTTGTTAAAGGTATGGTTAAATACATACTTAAAAAAAGTAGATTTGTGAAGAGTTGCAATGCCAGTTGCTTTGAAATAAAATAGAAAATTATTATGTCTCTGCTCATGAAAGCTGAGCTGAACTTGCAGGAGCGTGGCAAACTGAACTCATGTCCAGTTTACACATTATATTATAAGGGCAGGGTAAGGAAAACTGGGGTTGTTCCAGTGAAGAACATTAAGAATTTTAATCTGAATTAAGTATTTCAACAAAATTTTATCTAAGAAGGCCCCAGGAAACTCTAAATGAATTTACATGAGGATAAAGGAGAAATATAAGGTACTGTCTGGAATGAGCAGATGACTAATTAGATTAAATTTATTCTATATCTGGAGACACTTTTAGTTAGAGGATAAATTTTTCAAAGTCCCCAAAATGAATTTCTGTTTTACCTATTAGCCAGAGATCCACAGCTACATTAACCACCACTGCTGACTGTTCTCACAGAAAAGTTACTTCTTTGCTCTGTGTATGAATCTCCTTCCTTGATTTTGTTTAGGTTTTTGTTTTCTAAGTTATCTCTTTCTATTCTAAGTATCAAAAATTCTCATGGTGACAGCTGAAGTAAGTAAAGGTGCATTTGCTGAGGTTGTGGCAGATGCTTGGTTCTCTATCTAATCACAGAGATCATTCTTCTCATCAAAACTTTTGACAATTAGAAACAGGAATTCTGAGATCTTAGTTAGCTGTACTAAACTCCAGGGCTACAGCTTCCAAGAGGGCAGAGGCTCGTTCCATGTTATTTCAGAAATGCTGATTTTCAGGACAATTAGTCTAAATATTGATTTTGTTTTCTTTTTTTTGGTTGTATTAGTGCTTTAAGGGTATCTGATTAATGCAGAAGCTTGGACCTGCACTCATTCTTAGCAGTCTGAAGCACTGGTGTATGAGATCAGAAGAATCCTAAGAGGGTCTGAAGTGAAAACAAATCCAATATTTTCACTGTCTTAATAGAACAGAGTCGAAAAAACACACCTAACAGCACAAACACATTTTTTTCTCTCAGTGGAAGATCTTTTATTTAAAACAAATCTGCATTTACTTAGGGATAGGATGGTTTCAGGGTGCTGAAAAAGTTGGCAAAAGCTTGAAAGAACATTCCAGTTTTTGGAGGGAAGTTTTCAAAAGCTCAGATTTAATCTCTTTCTAAATCTCCTCTTTGGTCATGATGAGACACGGTGATGGTTCTGCTCAGGAGACAAAGAGGTGAGAGGGGTGGCAGATCTGCTGAGGGGGAGTTTGTATCTATGCTTCTTACAAGCAGAGACACTGAACTCTGGCCTGAAAATAAGATGTTAAACATCAAAATTAATGTTAGCAGTCATCTGGTGGGTGTGTGCCAACTGAAAAAAGGATTTCATTTGCTCTCAAGACAAGTAAACATATGGATTTTAAGGCTAGAAATTTCATTACGTTAATCTGTCATGTTTCACATAATGTAAGCCAGACAATTTCGTGCATGGTTGCTGTGTCAAAAAATCATTGGTTTTGGTTGAAGCAAGCCATTTTTTAAGAGGGATTGTTTTGATATGGCAGTTTTGATTTTCAGATGTGGCAGATTTCCCACTGCCCAATGTTTGTTGGCAAGTTGTTCTAAAGTTTTGCCTTTGCAAGTTCATCCAGTTTCTTTAGTCTGAATTAATTTTGCTTTAGCCTCCTGTGATGGATTTTTGTTTTCTGTTTAACACTGAGCTGTGGCTCTGTACTGTCAAGATGCTTTCAGATGTGGGGATGGAGACCTTGTGGTCCATCATGACATCAGTGAACAGGACTGGTTTTTGGATCTGCCTCTGTGAGGCAGCTTTTGCTGACCTTGCTGCATTCCTCTTGTCCTTTCAGATAGATTTTCAATTTTTCAAATTCCTTTTAGAAGCTGAAACATCATCAGAGCCCCCGTCCTGGTCCCGGGTCACGCTGAGCAGTGCAGGGCTGCCGTGACCTGTGGTTGTAAATCATCAAATTCTCTTGTGCTCTTGGATGACCGTGCCCTGTAAAACTTAAACCAGTCTGTTTAGATGGCAGGTTTGTGGTGTCTGCAGTGCAAGTGCAGCATTGCAGCGTCCCCTGTCTCAGTGCCACGAGATGGCACCATTGCACAGCGTAACTTTGTCGTCATCTCTCGGGGCTGCAGACCTTGCCTGGGGTTTAAAGGCATCCCGGCTTGGCTTGGCTTCCTCGGGAAGAGGGTGGGGATGTGGCAAAGCTTGTCTTGTCTTTGTCATTCAGGCTCATTTGTCTTGGAGTTTGTCTCCAGTGGGCTCCAGGATGATTTTTTTCCAAATGTTTGTGCAGTCAAGGTGAGGTCTGATTAGCCCAAAATGCAAATTGCACCCAGATTTTCCTCCTTTGTACTCTTGTTTCATCGGGAACCCTGGGTGTGACTTTCCATGTTGTATCTCATTGTTTCCAAGCAGATGATTCTGGTTATGTTGTGCAAAATTTTTAGATGTTTGGGAATAGAAATTACCACTTAATTACCACTTTTGACTTGTATGACTTGATTCTGAAAAGTGAGCCATCCTAAAGTCTACCAAACAAGAGGTGCCAAAGTAGAAAAGAATCAAGGATGTTCAGATCGACATTTTAGTGTCCTTTCCTGTGGATGAAGGAGGAAGGGAACAGTGTGAACTTCCTCTACCTGGACACTTCTTAACATTTGCACATTAACGATGTTGCAGAAAAAGAGGAAAGTAATGTGTCCAAATTGAATTTCTGCTTTGTCAGCTTTATTGCTCAACTGTATAAACAAAGAATGCATCCAGCTGTAGTTCATTGTTTGTTACTGTCTTAGGCCTTCCTTTATGTATTTCTTGTTGCAGATGAGCATGCCATAAAATTAAAGTACATTGGAAACAAAATTAAGACTTTGTAATTAGCCTGCTTTGCTGTTTGTTCCCTCTTGCAGTCCAGGTTGATGGTGAAGTCTCAGTTTAATCTCCTCTGTTTGTATTAGGCTTTATTGACTTTTTCTATGTTGAAGGTTGTTGGTCTTTTTTTCTTTTGGTGGTGTTTTTTTAAGAAATCTTTTTGGTTTTAATTTAGACTGAAGGCTCCGTTTTTGGAAAATCAATAAACTCCATATGGAAGAATTCTTTTCTCCCAGCCACCTGACACTTAGATGCAGTTGAACTTTTTCTCTTTTTGCTTTTTGCCTTCTCAGGGAGGAGATCAGAAGTTGCATTCACCATGATGAGAGCATTTGGGGATGTCGGCATTCATTCACCAACACTGGATTTGTAAATTAATAGCTCAGCCTCTCTGGACTGTGGTATGTTAAAGGTCAGTGACCATGAGAGGAGAAACACTTCAGAGCAGTGTGTGCCCTCTGGTCAGCACAGTGGCCTTGGCTTAATGGCTTTAATTTCATGCTGCTTTTAAAAGATACAGATGTGCAGCATACCTTCAATCCTCCTACCTGGAGCCAGTAATCCTGTCCCAGCTTTCTGCAAGGAGTGCAGAGGGAGAACACAAAAACCCTTCCTAAAAGGATTTGTTGAACTGACTAATTTTCTGAGTTTCTCCTTGCCTGGCATGTCCCCTCTCATCCAAGTTCTTTGATAAGTATCTTAACCAAGATGCCTTTTGGTAAATGCTGTCTTCAAGTCTCAGGATATAAAAGAGCCTTCTGATTCCCCCACCCTCTCCAGATCTTGGGGCTGGTTCAATCTTTTTTAAAGCTATTTCTCTTGTGCTGCATGCAGAGCCCATCTGCTGTAATACAGACTGAAATGCTGCTTTTATCCTTGTTTGCGTAGAAGGTTGATGGGTAAATCAATTGGAGTGAAAGACACATTGTCCCTCTTTGCTCTATGTCACAAGCACAAATATCTTCCTTTTAAAGTGTCTCTTGGTAGAAGCCAAAGCCTTTGGCACAAGCCACCTCTGCTAGTTTGACCCCTTTTGTGCATCTGGGATGGAGGAGCAGCTCTGAGAAGCACAGAACAAAACCAGCAAAATAGCAAGAGAAAAGGTCAAGAAGGGGTCTTGCTCCCTGTAGACATCAGAAGTTTCTGCAAGATGATATTTAGCATGTCCTGCCTGAACAGTTAAGGCATCAAAGACACGAGCACTTCGATAGGTAATATCCTCATGAGTTGTCAAATAGATTGCAAAGCACGTTGCTCTGCCATGCTGGGCATGGGAGGGAGGGACCTTATGTCTTTCTAGTCATTGAGGTAACCGAGACTGAGAGCTTCAGAGAGCCTTTGCTTCCACAGATGGATATTCCATGCTGTGCTCTGTCCTTGCCTGGCTTTTGACTTACAGGCCTAAGCTCACGAAGTGGTGCTGTGGGCCTACAGAGGAAGGGGAAGGCAGATTTTTACCAAAGACAGAGCTGACATCAGTTCCCAGCAATAGAAGTGCTTGATTTTTGATTTGCCTCTGTATTTTTGCCTGGTTGCAGCCTTGCAGTGGCTTAGTCTCAGACCAGTCAGTCTCTTTGATGCAGTGTAATTACAGTGGCAGAGATGATCCCAGCAATGGGATCTGAAGGAGAGGTAACACATACATGGATAGTTCACCTCTCAACATAGCAGGGTCAGGACAACCAATATTGCCTGTCCTAGTCAAGGGAAAAGGTCATTGGTATTAGAGATCTAGGAGGCAGACAGCATGCTATTGCTCAGGACCTGGAAATGCAGGGAAATACAAGCCTGGCAGCTTTGATGCTGGATTATTCCCTGGACTTATGGCAGTGGATTGGTGTAACTCTGATCAGAAAGAATCCTCTCTGCCAAATCCCATGATTGAACCCCTGCCCAGCACAATGAGCTCATATGGTGGTGGCATGGGCTGAGTTACAGATTTTTCACAGCCCCCTGGTTTTGTCTACAGTTTTTGCTGCTAAAGCACAGTTCTGCTCTCCCCTCTTGTATCCTGCTCAGGAGTTACACAGATCCTTAGAGCAGGAGTTACACAGATCCTTAGAGCAGGCTGCTCTCCCTCACAGAGCTCTGCCAGAGTCTGCAATCGATTCAAAATTACTTACCCGGGATTCACTTGTCCTAAAAATTAAGCATGGACTGACAGCTTTTTTATATAAAGCCTGAAAAAAAGAAAGAAAACCAAGAAGCACAGAAAAGAACCCAGATACAGGGGCACACGATATAGTGCCAGTTTGGCTAAAGGCTTTTGCTGAGTGCTGGAATTCATCCAGGGTAAAAGTCACAGTGTCACTGCGTTCTGATGCTGACCTTGCTTGTTCAGCAGCCATTCCAGGACACATCAGTCCTGGCTGCTTGACCACAGCCTCTGGGTAGTTTGAGCCCCACCATATCCTGGCAGTGGATATTCCTGGGAGCCAGCATCCCACACCATGCACTGCTGCCAAGGGAGCAGTTTGAACCTAGGGATGCTCAGGCTACAGTGAGTGGCCATCTAATGGCACCACTTGTTGAGAAATGCCAGTTGAATCTGTGGCTTCTGGTGCAGAGGAGTGAACTGATTGGGAGAGAAAATTAGCTAGGGTGTGTTTTAATTGTATTTATTAAATTCCTTTAAAGCTTCCAAGTCATTTGCAAATGCCTGGGTGAGAGCTTTAGTGGGATGGTAGGTTAAGGAAGAGAATGAGATTGTTGGCTTGGAGAAAAGGGGGTGAGGAATTACAGTGCCTTTGTGTAACTCAGTCTCTTTCTGCATCAAACTGTAGTTTTTGACCTTCCTAATTAATGTTGTTGTTTTTCTTCTTACTGCAGTGCAGGCAGTCCCAGGCTGACCTGTTGGTTCACAAGATGAAAGGGGTTAACTCATCAGAATGGAGATCCCCTCTATTGGCTTAGCCAAATCTTTACTAAAAGTGTGATATCCATGAACACAAATAGAAAAATGCATCCAAGAATTATGTATGTGGGAGTTTAAAGGAGGGAGTGAAAAAAGGAAAAAAGTCCATGTTGCTTTGAGGTTATTTTAAAAACTGAAACTGAATAGGTCAATACCCCTTAAGCTTTTTGGTCTTTAATTCTCTTAATGGTATGGCAGAAATCGTTAATTGTATTATTAAAAAAGCTTTGAAGACTGTATTAATGTAATGTGACCTCGGATCAGTCAAGATCACATTTTCATTATGATTAAAAGATTCCTTGTCCTGAAACATTGATCTCATCTCCAGCTGGCTGTGTCAGCCAGAGTGGGGCTGGATGCACAGCAGGGCAGTAGATGGCAATATTGCATTTCATTCTGCAGCTGCTCTGTGAGAAATGCTCACCTCAGAAAGGGGCCATGAACTTTTCCCCTCAGCTTCCAAGAGCACGTTTGCACTTACAGACTGCATTAAGTATTCCAGAAGGGACATAATTCAAAATTCCATTTTGAACCCAAATTTCTTTAGTGACTGGAGTCAAGTGCCTGAGTTACCAATTGCAGGACCCAACTAGTCCTGATCCTGCTTTTCAGCTCTGAGAATGGGTATTTGCATGTTAGGGGCCATCAGCACTGTCTGTCCTGTGGCAGGGATTCAACAAGGCAGCATCTGACCCCTGAAAGTAACACCTCCCACTTGGCTACTGTCATTTGTCTAGGTTTTTGGTAAATTTTCAACCTTTTAGGTTGTTTTTTTTTTTTAATTTATTTTTTATTTTATTCTTTTTTTGTGTGTGTGTGTGTGATTCATCCTTCTCTTTGATGAATTGTGCACCTTTTCAGTGAATTTTTTGCTTTTGGATCAAGGGAATGAAAGCTGAATCAACTCATTTATTCTGTATCATAATTGGGGAAGGTCAAAGAGGTTTGTAGTTCACAGGTTGTTTTCCTTTCAGCTGTAATACATGGCCAGACCTTATAGCAGGACCTGGAGAGGAGGAGAATTTAGCAAACAGCCAGGACTGGGGCATGTGTGTGTTACAGGGTCTTACACTGGCTGTGCTGTGCCCTAATGTGCTGTGCTGCTGAGTAGGCGGACAAGGATTTCGGAATGTGGGAGACATCTGGGGTCAGGGATTTATGAAAATGAAATTTGCTGTGACAGCTCCAAGGTGTGGTGTGTGTAAAGTGCTACTCCTTCTCTGTCCCGTGGGCATATGCCATGTTTCTCCAGAGTCCTGGGAAGTACCAAGGTAATTGCCTTAAAACTCTTCCCCATGCAGGGTGTTGCAGAATGCTGGTGCTCACACAGAGTGATGGGAAGCAGAGGGGTGTGCTGGCTGGTGTTAAAGCCTCAGTGCTGCTGACTTGCCTATAAATAACTGCTGTCTGCTCTAATTGGTCATATCACAGCCCGTGGTGATCTTTTATATTATTGCTGGCTGCTGGAAAACTCCCGGAGGCGTAAAATAAATACCAGGAAGTTCCTGCACCCAGCACTGCTTTTCCCCATGCAGCACAACAGGCTAGAACAGAAATAGTGTTTATCAGGAGCTGATGAAGAATTTTCTGCAGCAGGAAGGATAAAAAAAAAAAAGAGATTGCACCTCTAAAATGATAGCAGCAGGTCATCTCTCCTGCAGGATATTGCTGGGTCTGTTGGAAAGAGAAAATCTTCGTAGGGTTTCTAGTGTGCAACTGAATGGGTATTATTATTTGTCTGCAACTCAGGGGTATTTTTCAGCTCTCCATAAAATAACAGTGTCTTGCAAGAGATTGAAAACTACAGAAAAATGTCAGTAGTTGACTTGTGTAGTGTGTGTGTTTGTGTTTAAAATGTGTAGTGTGTTCTATCCTGAAGGAGTCAGAAACCTTTACAGACCAGAATGCTCTGTGCCACCCTCCCTTAAATTCAGCCAGCTGTATTTGATGTGAAGCACAACACTGAGGTAAAGCTGCCCAGCATCAGGAATTGACGTTTTTATTAAGGGAGGGCAGGAAATTGTTTGAGTGGAAAGGGTGGAATTGCCAGGCTCAGCAATGGCCAGTTGAAATACCAAGTGGCTATAAAGCCATCAGGTGAGTGTGGGTTGTGTGTTCCCCACTCTCTTAATTTCCACCTCTGTCTAAATCTGCATTTTCCCCTCAACAACAATGTGGTACCCTGCATGCATTGCAAAATCCATACTTCACTGGCCTAATAAAAACTTTGCTCATGTTGACAAAGAGTTTATTAGAACTTGAAATCTTTCCAGCATTGCACAGAAGCTGGCACAGAGAACAGGCCTGTGGAGGAACTTGTCAACAGCCTCTCAATTGACTTTTGCTGACTGATACTTCAAGACTAGATGCTATTGTAGGGCATTTAATGTAAGAAAGGATTGTTGAGGTCTTAACTTCTGTCCTGGTTATTTGCTATTGGTGGGAACTCCTTAGTTCCAGCAGTCTGGTTCTTTGTGATGTGGGAGAAGCATTGAAATTCCACATAGCTCTGGGTCAGAAATGTATTTTCCTTGAAGATATGCCAAGAAGGCATCAATGTGACAGAAGCAAGGCAAAAAGTCTGCAGGGAAGAGAGCAGCAGGATGCCTTCTGTGGCCTCAGCTCCACCAAGTGAGTCCTGAGGCCTGGCTTGAAAGCAAGCTGTGTAGCTGCTGTAAGAAGGCACTGCTGGTGGAGGAGTCTCAGTTATTCTGTTTGGATACTGAAGTCTCCAAAGCAGCAAAGAATCACCCTTGTACAGCAGAGCACTCTAGGAACATCAGGCTAGGGCAGGACTTTACCTGCTGCTCCTCAGCCTCACTGTCAACCCTGCTGTGTGACAGCATCAGTTTTTGTGGGTGAGAATGCACACCCAGAGCCTGATTCACACCACTTGATCATGCTTAACTCTCCTTGGTTTCCCTTCTTCCAGCCACCATCTCCTAACTCTCTGTAGAGTCGTCCCAGCTGTTCATTGGGCTCATGCCTGCATTTATCTCAGGTTCTTCATAAGCAGCCTCCATGTGGCCTGTGTGTATGGATTGGTTTTAAAATACTGCATTAGCAATTTAATGGCTAAAAAGCCAAACAAAATAGAAAAATTAGAGATGCAATTGGCAATTCATAAAATCCTGTGGAGAAATTGGAGGAAAAATCTTCAGTGATACCTGAAAATTCAGATGAAGAATTTCAGATAGTTGCCTTCATTTGAATAATACGTGGATAGGAATTCAGCACTGAGACTCCTCAAATAAAAGTGAACAATGCTTAGTGGAGACAGCAGACATTCAGAAAGAGCAAAGCAAACTGTGAGAAGGAAAGCTCTGAGAGTGTAAAATCCCAGCTAAAAACAGCACTGCAATCAAGGAAGTGAGCACATCTGGCTCCTTGAGGCCCAGCAGTGTTCCTGAGTGACCATTTTCTGCTGGGAGAAGACTCAATGAAACAAAAAGTTCCACCTGGAAAAGACTGTGGTCTGCAAACTGCAGTGCAAAAGCTTTTCTCACCACCTACTTTTGAGGACTGTGCAGCAGGAAGAAGCCCCTCCAGCCCAAATTTCTGAAGGCAAGCTGGTGCTTTCTATGCTGCTCTGTGCATCCCTGGCACCTTGCAGAAAAATAAAGGTAAGCTAGTGAGACACCTTCTGCCTCTTTCTCCTATTCTAGGAGATATTTCTCCTTCAGATGACTAGTTCTCACTATGAGGACTAAATTCATGAGGGAAGGGCAGGTTCAGTTCTTAAGATTGTTGGCGTGGAGTTAGATTTTTGTTTCACTAAAGGTTTGTTGGTTTTTTTTTTTTTTTTTGCTCCAAGTCTTCAGGTTCCAGAGAAAAATATGAACAAACCCCTCTGACACCAGTTTTCACCATGACAGTAATTTGAGTGGAAACAGCTTTGCCAGCAAATAAATAAATAAATATTATATGAAAAGCTTTGGATGGAGCTGCCATGTTCATTCTTGTTTCTAAAGCCCCCACAGGCCATGTCACATATGTGGGTCACGGGGTCTATTGATTATATGTCAGACCCTTAGGTGTCAGTAATCAATAACACTAACCTGCAGAAAATGCAGCAGAGGTTTGCTAAACCAACTCTTCACATTGTTCTTTTTCTTGTGTTTAAGTTTTCTGTGCCTCACTGACAATAACGGAATTCATGGCAGCAAAGGCAGGGCAGACAAAAACCTCATTTGGCTGCCAACTCATTTGCTGTCCATTTTCATCTGGTTCTGCATGGCTCTTGGTGAGAAGGCAGGATGAGGAGGGGCAAGACAGGAAAGGGTATTTCCAATTGAATGGCTTCTGAGAAGTAGAAATGAAAGTGATTGAGTCGGGAGGACCTAAACATTTTGACCCTGACAGCTTATTAATATTTAACAAGGTGCCAGATTTTTCTTTGACACTGGAAATTGTTGCGACTGTCTGTCTCCAGCAGCCTGAGTCTGCTTTCTCAGGCCACCATATCTCATGTACCTGCTTCCAGCCATGAATAGTCCTTATTCACAAATGCTTGCCTTTATTTGCTGTTTCTGACAATAAAGAAGGTAGCTTGGCAGATTAAGTTGTGAATTTTTTTTTTTCATTCAAACTTCATATCTCTGTATGTTCTCAATGGGTCACTGAGCAGAATGTGGTTTTCTTGTGTTGATTGTGGTTTTTAGAATCGTTCCTCAAATAACTTTTAACAAAACATTTATTTGCCTTTTTGGTTTGCAGATTGCTTGTGAGCTGTTCACTGTGACAGTTACATCTTTTAAATGTAAGCAGCTCTGATGAGATAAATACAACAATTTTGAATTCAGATTCTTACTTTTATTTGTATTAATGCAATTTTCCAGGATGGTTTATGAAATGGGAATCCTTGGGGGTGGGAGAAGAGTCTATGCCATAAAGATAATGCAGCATCGAACGAGCAATACTCAATAGAGCAGATGAAGAGTAGAAGAAAAAAATATGTTTATTTATTATTTAGGTGGTCTGCATCCCCACTCTTTTGGTGCCTGTCTCTGTCTCTCTGCATTGTCTAGGTGGATTAGCTGCCTAATGTGGATGTGCAGACCTGAATGATTTTGCCAAGGTCACACAATGTCCATGATAGAGCTGGATATTGAATTCGTCTTTTTTTTCCTTTAAAAAAAAAACAACACAAAAAACCCCTTTAAAATATCCATAAGCATTTTTTGTTCTCTACTCTCAATTAAAAAAAAAAAAAAAAAGACAAAACAAAACAACAAAAAAATCCCCAAACAAACAAAAAATACAACCCTTTGCTAAAGAGTTTGCTTAATGTCAAATTGAGAGAGAGGATCCCCAGACCAGAGAGCTGCTTGGTTTGGCTTTAGGAATTTCCAGTCAAGACTATGAGTTCATAATGCTATTTTTGTGAATCCCCCCCAACATGGGTGTAAATTTTGAGGTCTCAATAATTATTTGGGGTTTTCTCTTGGAGATTGCTTGCTGTCTACTTTGGTAATGTTTTCATTGCACCCCAAGATTGATGTCAAGGAACTTCTGTCTTTTTGGCTTGTTTGGAGAGTAGTCCAGAATATGTTTTAAAATTTTATTTTATTTTTTATTGCTCCAGCTGCTCTGTTAAATCTGATTCTGATAATTCATCTGTTCCCCTTAATAGAACTAGGCAAACATTTGGTGATTTGAGTTTACAATGTGTATTTATGCCTTGCCATTGGGGAATCAGCTTCCATTTTTGCATTTAGAAAGTTTTAAAATGAAACCTGAAAATATTTTCCTTCTCTTTACAATGTTTAAATTGCAAAGCACCCTGTTGCTGCCTTGAGCTTTCTGCATTGGGCATAATCAGTCATTTCCATGATAATCCACTTACAACTGTGCTCAATTACCCACTTGGGCTGTGAGTTGCCAAGTATTTGCCTACTTGCAGAGGATAAAAGTCATTTGGAAAAGATAGGTAAAAAGTGAATTCCAGAATGGGGTAAACCTGGAGGGAAAGACTACCAGGAGAGGGGGACCTCTTGGAGTTGAGAAGAGAAACATTGGAGGAGAGAAAAGAAACATGATAAATGCTGAAAAAAAGGAGAATCATGACAGAAAAAAGAAATTAAGAAGAGGGAGTATGAAAACAATGTGACTTGGTGGATGAGGTCTGGTCCAGCAGATGGAGGAGGAGATTTATGGCCAGCTTTGCACATGAACTTCTGGGTGACCGTGGACCATCTGTGTCACCTCCTTGTCCTCAGCTTCACCCTCTGGAAAATGGGTCCTGTGGTACTTTCCTTCCTCTGAGGAGTGTGGATGAGAAGGGTTGGACAAGAGTTACAGCAGCCCTGGGTATCCTGATTTATTGCTTTTCCTTTGCTAAGCCAGCATTTAGCCAATGGCACTCTGCTCTTCACATGCAGGAGACCTAGAAGCCTAAAGAGAGAAAACCACACAGCTCCTCAGCTCTGTTTCGGGAAAGGAGGGAGGCTTTTAATTATTTAAGCATCTCCTTTTCATGTTGCTTCTGGTTTTTGAATCGTTATCATTATAGTTGTTAAGGTTACAGGCTCTACATAAATCATTTAAATAATAAATAAGTCATCATTAAGTAATACACTAGTATTATTTATGGCTGTAGGGAAAGGGTAAGAATACCATGATAAGATGGTGTTTAAAATGAAAAGGGGCCTTTGTGAGGCTCATTTCAAACACTGTGTTTTGGAATTATGGCATCAGCTTTTAAAAATCATCCTGGGAGGTGAATTTGGAGGTTCCATCCCTTTAAGTGTTCAAGGCTGGGTTGGATGTGGCCCTGGGCAACCTGGTGTAGTGAGTGGCAGCCCTGCCCATGGCAGAGGGTTGGAACTAGGTTATCTTTAAGGACCCTTCCAGCCCAAACCATTCTGTGATTCCATGATTTGCTCTGAAAGAATTGGCACCAAATCGTGTGTCTCGATCCTCTCACCCTCCCTGGTAAAACCAGAACCAGTCATTTGAAACTAGAATATATATATATGTGTGTGTGTGTGTGTGTGTGTGTGTGTGTGTATCTATATATGTATGTATTTAGAATATGCAAACAAAGTTAGCAAAGTGCACTTGAAAATCTTATATGTGGAGTGAAAAATCAATTAAGTTTTAATACATTGTAGTTGGAGAGTGTTCTACTTTACTTTTGCTCTGATTTTTTGTTCATCTGTTTATTTCTCCTTGGCTGAATTTTCCACACAATTTGAGTATTTGAAAGAAAAAAATTGTCCCAGCTAGTCTTCTTCGTGGCTCATCATTTTCAAGTGGCTGGGAACACATCAGTTCTGTAATTTGGTAAAAAAAAGCAAGAGAGTTGTGGAAGAATTATCAGTGGGTGATGAGAAGAATAATTTTAATAATAATTATGTTTCTGTGCAGGGTGAAAAGACTTACCTTCCCCTGAGGAGTATAGTTTGTCACTAGCATGTCCTATCTAAAGGGTGTATAAACACAATTTCCTGGTCTCTGCTTTTGAATTACCTTGGTGGACCTGGATGCAATGGGGTGGAAAAACTGTAGTTTCCTTTGCCCTGGGGCTGGATCCACCCAGCTCTTTGCCAGTGAGAAATGCCATCGAGTCTGCATGACCAGCATTGGGAACTTGCTGCTGTCCTTGGTGCACATTCCCAGCTGGGACAATTCCCTGCACTGACAGGCAGAGGTTCAGGGCACAAAAGCAGTTTAAATGCATTTAGCCAGCACTTTCTGACCCCTCACCCAGCCCCACCAGTCATTGGTGCAGCTTCCTCCTTCTTGTTCTAAATTGGCTTTAATTTTCCTTTAAATAATTCTTAAGTGTGACTTTTTCAGTACAAGACTGGGAACTATGACTAATTATAAAATCATTACATGATTAAACTCAATTAACTTCAAATAACCCTTGAAATTTGCTTAATGTCAGCCCTTGGCCCTGCTTGAACCAATAAATATTGCTCACCTTTTGTAATGGTGATGAAAAGAGGTGGCTGCAGAGCAGGATTGTTTGGAGTCGGGGAACACAGAGTGGAATGCTGCCACACTGAGAAGGGGGAAAGAGTCTTCTGCTCCTAATAGGGATATTTTTTCCCCCCAATATTTTTTTCTCAAGTAATAAAGCTTTGAAAATTCCATCCAGCCCTTCCATTCAATGGTCCCAATCTGCTTTGTAAATGTTAATAAGGGTAAAACCTCACAAAACCCACCAAGGCATGAGAAAGTGCTGTCATCCTCATTTAGACAAGGGATACCAAGGCACAGATGAGTGAAGTGAATCAAGGATCAGTAGCAGGAACAAAATCCTAGGAGTTCTGATGTCCTGTTGTATATTTTAGCTAAAGCTGTTTATTGCATGATGCTGCAAGTTGCATGCAGCTGTATGAGATGAAAGGACTTTTTTCTCAATTAGCTGCCACATCAGATTGATGGGGATTTTTGCTATGGGTTTGTTTATTTGTTTGTTTTTCACCTTACAGAACCATCTCTGGATCCAGTCTGTCTTACAGCTAGATCCTGGCAGGAGAGCTGCCAAGGGTGTGCAGAAGAATCCCAGCAGCTGTATTTCTGTGCTGAGTTCCTGGGAGGACAGGAGGAGATGTCATTGTTGCTGCTGTTCCTGGCACTCTGCTGTGACTGGGAAAAGGGAGCAGGCAGTGGGCTGCTCTCACAGAAGGATGTCAGGGGATGATGGATAGAATTTTTCCAAAAGGTAATTAGATGGGCACGGTAACTAGACAGTCATAAAGATGCCTGATCATCTACTCACAAATATGCCTTGTATGGTGTGCTGGCCATGATATTTTCTTCAAATTTTATTGATTTCAAGGCCTTCACCTTGAAAAATCTCAACATTCTTCCTGAGTCCTGCCTGAGAAATGGATTTAGAGGGTCTTGGGGAAAAGATTTCACTTTCCCCTTCCCTGTTTTTTTTCCCTCCTGAACATACTTTGCAGTGGATGTTGAAATAACAGTATTTGTGAGCAGGCTTTTAAAGAAGCAGGAGAGCAGTTGATTAATGCACCTAGGTGCAATAAAGCAGTGTATTTGGTCTTCAGAATTTTGGGCACTTGATTTTTTTTGCATTTATGATGAATGTGGGTGGATCACTGGTGTGGACTGTTAACAGAATATCCTTTTTCTTTTGATTGCTGGAACTATGTAGTTCTTGATGGACTCTTGAACGGTATCACATGAGGTCTGAACCCATTTATTAAATAATAGAAATAGTGAGAGAAACAGGATGAGTAAAAACTCATCCCTAAACATGAGCATTTATGTCCTCACTTGCTGTTTGAGTCTGGTTTCATGGCTGGGAGTGCCCTCAGGTCATCATTGAGCAGCTTGTTCGACTGTGACTCCTGAATGATGAATGTCTCCTCTTAAATTACAGATCACTGCCCCGTGACAAAAATCAGCACAATTATTGGCCTCTGCAGGGGCACCAAAGGGTGACTGGGCAGTGGTGGAGGGCTTCACCTGCTACAGCATTGTTCTCTCCCTGGCAGTAAATGGGGGTTTGTCAACAGTCTGGTTTGTGGGGTGTGTGGTGGGGAAATTTGGCTCAGCTCTTGATGTTCCATCTTCTTACTACAGACAGTTTTCCTGTCTGTGGTCAAAAGATGAATACTTGGATTTTTGACCCTTGAATGAACCTTACAAAATAAAGAGGCAAGGAAATCAGTTCTGCAGTCCTCTGTCCAGTCCTTGAGGATGGATTTGAATATCAAAGGATGTGTAGTTAGAAAGACAGAGACCTAGTTGTGCTCTTGAAATCAGAAGAGTGTATAAATTACCCCCATCAATTTGGGGGAAAAGCCTTCCCTATGGGTCTAGCTCAGATTTGCTGTTTGTATTGTGCTGCTCCTTTTGCCATGAAAAGTCCTGATAAAAACAATTCAACAGAAACAAGTTGGGGTCCAAGATGGCTGGGAAGTGAGGGGACCATTGTGCTTCATTACTCCCATTAAAACAGTTTCTAGACTGGAATTAGTTTGGCCATGTCTGTCACCCTGTTTAGATAAACAAAGCATTTTTGGTTGTCACAGCAGATTGTTTGTGGTTTACCTGGGAGCTAAGTGAAATTGTTTCTCCTCAAAGATGAGCTGGAGCAGCACAATGGTGAGTGTGCAGTGCAAGTTTGGGATGTTCTGGAATGTGCTGCAGCCATTGCAGGCTTGAGGAAAAGGTTTGGCTGCAATTTCCTGCCAGGAGGCTGTGGACCCCCAGTGCTGGTCAGATGAGAGCCCTTTGCAGTGGTAATACCTCCCTGCTGCCCCTGACAGATTGATTCTGACCCTTCACTTCCCCTTCCACCTGCTAATTACTTGGTCATGTTCCCTCCCAAAGCCCTTTCCACCTGGCAGTGGCCTGGTTTTGTCATTCTCCAGTTCTGCTGTTGCCCTCTCCACCTCTTGGCTATTTGTTCTTAAAATGCTTCCCTCCTCACTACTTTCCTGCCCTTACTGGTCATCCAAGGGTCATCATTAATATCCAAAATTTTTTGTTTATTTTGCTACCCCAATTCCTCCCCCCCCCCCCGCCCTTTCTTTTTCTTTAAATTTTGCTGACACCCAGCAGTCTGGTCTCTAATGCCTCTTGGTTGATAGGGAAGGGGATGTGAAAATCAGGGTTTTCCCTTCTAATTTGTGTTTTGTCACTGCTGGTTTGACCTTTAATCAGGTGTCTGGCTGTTGTTTGCTTGCTGATGGTTGTTACAGAATGGTCCCTTGTAAATATGTACAGAAAGGGCAGGAGAGTAACTGGAGATTGTAACCACTCTTTTATTTCCTGGGAGCCTATTAAAGATGGTTTCAAGTTTATCCATCCGTCTCTTTGTCAAGCTGCCTCCTGTGTCCATCCACTTGTGCATTTATTTAGGAGTATATTAGGCACTGTATCATCCTCCAGGATGGTAACAGTGTGTTTCAGAATAAAGCCAGAGATACAAAGTGCACTGAACCCATTATAAAAAAATAAAAGGGCTTTCCTTGATGGCATTTAGCTCAATAAACACAGTTTGTCAGAGATGTCTTTATCTGCTTACATGTAAGCGATTAAATGTTGGTAAAAATAGCTTCAGAAATAAAACATGAAGAGAGCTTCTGGCAAAGCCCTGTCCAGTTTAATTCATACATTAAATATTTGCTAGTAGGGTCAAAAGCTGAATGCTTAGATATTTTGCCCTTTGAATGAACCTAGCTAAAATAAAGACAAGGAAATCGGTTCTGCAGAAGCTGTCTCCAGAATACCAGGATCAATTTAAACATCAAAGGATGGAGAGATCATACAGACAGTCAGCCATATTATTCTGCACAATTAATACTCAGAGAGGTGTTTCCTGAATTTGGAATGTTGTGCAGGGAAGATAATATGAAAATTTCAGATATTTAATGATGTAAAAGACAGTCATTGATCCTTCCCTCTTGAAAACCAGAGCAGTTTATTTTGTGTTAATGAACATAGAAAACATCCCCCAGCCCGAATCTCTGCATGGATGCAATCTTTTCCCAGTCAAATTAGCATTTCTATTTCTAAAGGTAATTTTTAGACAACACAATAAATAAATGATTTGCTGGGAATCTCCCGGCGGATGAAGCGATGCTCGCGCAGCATTTCCAATGCAAATTGGCCAGGATTACATAATTGTTGTCTCTGCTGATTTGGGGCAGGGAGGGGACAGGGGAGCTCTGGGTCAGTCTTGGGGCTTCTCAGCCCTGCAAACTCCTCATACCTTGGCAGGAATTGGGATTAGCAACAGAGCACACAGGCTGGCACGGGGGTCACAGCCTCTCCTGGCTTTAGGTTTGGCAGCAGGATTTGTGTCTCAGACCTCTGGGTTCAAAATGCACCATCAATATGTAGTGTAGGGTTACATCCTGGAAGGGCTGCTCCAAACTGGAACTTATTTATTTTGGGGTTGAGCTCTGAGATGAGCTCACTTGGTTGGAGCGTGGTGCTGATAATGCCAAGGTTGTGGGTTTGATCCCCACAGGGGCTGTTCACTGAATAAATGATCTCCTCGATCCTTGTGGGTCCTTTCCAACTCAGAATATTCTGTGATTCTTTGACTCTGAGGTCCTGAGATGAAGGAAGAGAGCAACAGCCAATTGCCCTGGGCAATTACAGCTGAATTTTGCCTAAAGTTTGATCTATGCCTGCACAGCTCCATATAGGCTGTGAGTCACACTTGTGATTTATGTTCCAATAGCAGCTTTCATCTGGTTTATTAATTTCTGTAAGTGCCCTATTTTAACAAAATATTGACCATGTTTTCTGTATTGACTTTTAGAGTTCAGAATCATCATTTTAGCATTGGGACTTTTTGGATTGTAAGTACACTAACTTGAACTTTTTTTACACAACTAAATAAGTGTCCTCATTTTGGTTACATGATTTCCAGAGCTGCTGTGCTATTAAAGATTATACCATGACTTACTAAGTTGCCTCACTTAAGTATCAGCCTTGAAAATCTTAGCCATGATTATTTGCTCACTCTGTGTGTCCAAAAATCTTTCTGTTTTTTTAGGTAGAGTACTGAATTGCATCATGTGGATTTTACCGTACCATTGAGTTTGGATGCAAATGATGTTAGGAATGGATTGAAATAAATAAAATAAGGCCCAAGGTGTTGGTCTTTATGCACTGAAGTAAAGGAAAATTCTATCATTTACTTCCACTGGGTCTATCAGAGAAATTCAGTGAGGTGATGAAGTATTTGCTTAGTTTGGCTCATGTGGCAGGCAATGGGGTGAGTTCAGCAGCAGAGCTGTGCTGTACATAATTAACATCACAGAGCTGGAGGTTCTGCATGTGAAAATCCAGGCTATTGTCAGTTGTGGTTTCCTTGCCAACCATATCTCAGCTCTCCCACTTCTGTAGTTGTTTCTATGATGCTTTGTGCAGTATTATTACCCCTCACCTAATGCTGGAGCTGGATGGAGCTGCAAAATCTAGCTATTATTCTTTCCATTTGAAATACATTGATATGAAAATAAAAATAAAATTTAAGATGTTTTCACTTCCCAAGTAATTCTATTCCGGAAATATTAAAATAAGCAGACTTGACATTGGGAATGTTTCAAAAATACATATTTTTTTTGGCAAGTACTTGTAGCTAATGAATTTGCATTCATAAATGTAAGCATTTATAGCAGGATCATGATTAAAGCATTAAAATTGACTTGTCTGCCAGACTGTAGGTCATAGAGCTTGAATTTCATGTTTTGAAAATTTCATACTTGGAGCAAGCTGCTTGCCAGCAAATTACAGGCCAAGACTTACTTCCAAGAATTACTTTTTGGTGCAGCTCAAATAATAAATATATGTTTGTATCTGTGGAACACGAGGAAGCTGCTTTCACTACTGGTGTCTTTCACTGCACATTATTTGGGCAAAAGGCCACAGAAAAAGCTTTCTTGAATTTCTTCTGGGTTCTCTTTGACTTGTCCCTGGAAGATACTGATCTGGCTGGATCTGCAGCTGTGGGAAGGGTTCATTGGTTCTCAACAAATTTTTGCATGTTCTTGGCAGTGTTTTCTGATTTGGAATTACCTGTTCAAAGGGCCAGTAAGAGCTGCAAGGAGCGTGGGAGTGAAGGTGCTGCTTCTCTGTGTTTGGGGTGCCAGCAGGGCCTCAGTCCTGCTCTGTCCCTGTGGAGACAATTCATTGCATTGTTTCTGTGTTATTTTGATATGATATGTAGTTATTTTGATATAATACTTTGATATAATATGTTGACTGGGAGGTAGATCTAGTTTCTTCTTTCTCTAGGTTGCTTTGCACATAGAAGACCTCTCTAATCCAATTTATCCCATTCACAGGATTCCTGAGGTTGGAAAAGACCTCCAAGACCATTGAATCCAGCCTGTGGCTGATCCTCACCCTGTCACCCAGCCCAGAGCAGAGTGCCACATCCAGGTGTCCCCTGAACACCTCCAGAGATGGGAACTCCAGCACTGCCCTGGGCAGTCTGTTCCAGTGCTTAACAACCCTTTCCTTAAAGAAATTCTTCCTGAGGTTTTCCTGCATGGTGCCCATGGGATGAGTGGAATATGGCAGTTTTTCTCCTGCATGGTGATTTGGTACCATGCCACAAGTGTGGTGCAGTTGCACCTAAAATTTCAAGGAAAAGAGCCCAGGATCTGGAACCACTCTTGTGAATTCAGAGATCCTCTGTGTTCTGATTTCTTCACAATCCCTGGATGAGACAGGGCTTTTGGGAAGCTCTTGAAGCCAGGTTGGTTCCTGGATGGTGGTGCAGTGTGTGGACAGGGGCAAGGAAGGAGAGCTTGGAGTACCTTAGGCTGGTTCTGCTGCCAAGAGCAATGTATTGTCAAACTATGGCCTAATTTTACTTACCTAGGGTGTGTTTAAAGAGGGATTGGCACCAGGAACAGGCCATTAAGCAATTGAAACTCTAATAGAAAAACATAACCTTATCACAGATTTTTTTAAAAAAACCCTCAGAAAATAGCTCAAATATAAGGTTAATTGGAGCCAGAAATGTCAAACTAATGTAGCAATTTACCCTGGGAGACTGCCCTGGCCTTTGAGTATAGCAATAGTACAGACTACTGAGTAGGATAGTGAAGAAATATAATAGGATTTTATGTAGTCCCCTGTCATATTAAACGTTCTTTGCAATTAATTTCTTGTTGCAATGTTATTTTCACTGACCTATTTTTTTTTTGACCTCCTACAATCTTTAAGCTACCAAAGTAGGGCATACGGGAATTCATATTTCCTTAAAAAAAAAAAAAATCTTAACTTAAACCACTATCAGCGTACACATTGCAGTGTAGACTAATATTAACTCAGAGCAGTTTAAAAATGCCATTGGCTCATTCTAGAAGAGCCTTTAGTACTGAGCTGTACTGATCCATTCAGCAAAATGCTGCTTTTGAACAGCTTGTTCAGAAACAGGTGGGAGTTTTCTTGGGCTGAGAGTTTGAGGATGTCTGCCCAATGAATGAAACACGATGGTGGTCCCTCTTTTCCTCCCTCTGGTTCCTGGCTCTTCTCCTTCTTCTATTAACTGGATGTCAGACCAAGCTGGCTGGGTATAGTGGTCTGCCCTGATTAATCCAGAACTGCTGGATGCAAAATTATCAATGGTAAAGTTCAAAAGCTGTGGAATAGTCAGGGAACCTGGCAGATTCCAGCTGCTCTAAGTGAATCCCTTTCCACCTAGGCTGGATACATAATCCATTTTCATTTTCTAATCAAACAGCACTGAAGTGATTTGCTTTCTATATTTTTATATAAACTTCCCCAGTTTACTACAGAAATGGCTATATTTCTCTGGAGTCCTGATGTTTTCTGACAGCATCTCTTTGTCTGAAGGTGTGAGTGGGTAGGATAGTCAAATCTCAAAATAGATCTTTCCAGGAGAATGTGAAATCTCCATCACAAAGACAGGTCTCTGCTAGAAACAATTAGGTAGTTTGGAAGCAGAGAGAGTGACAGAATCCCCAGAAGTATCTTTCATTCCTGTTTTTCTCTTTTCCTAAAAGATGGAAAAAGCAACCCCAGGAGAGGGTACCTGGTGTCCAGGTTTGCAGTAGAGGTGACCAGCTCAAAGGAGACAGAACAATACAGGCAAGAAAACTTTCTGATCTTGAATAAGAACTTGTAACATAAACCCAAGTGTTTTCCAAGCAAATGTCCTTAATAATTTTCCCTCTGGTAGTAGGGTTTTTTTATTTTTAAAGTGGAGCTGGAACCAAATATCATTGAATCAAAGAAGGCAGCATTAATCAAAGCACATCAAAGATGTTCCTCATCAGTTGCCTGGAGCAACAGAATCTACAGCGTATCATCTTTCTTATGCTAAACTGGAGAAATTCGGAGAAGAGAATTCTGTCTGTTTGCTCTCAGATGAACACAGAAATAGTATTTTCAAGGTTTCTTTAATATTTCAGTGATTTGGTCCCTTCAGCCATCCTAATTTCTGAATCCAGACTTGCATTTCTGAGAATGTTTTTCATACGAAAATCAATCAAACGAGCTTTTTAAACTAAATATGTTGTAAGTTGCCTCTCCCAACAAAGTTGCAGGAAGTGTTTCCCTCCCCCATGGTGTCTCTTTCTGTTCTCTCTCTCTCTAGGTCATGGCACAGGTACCCCATGGACCCTCATTGCCTCACTAGAGATGCATTTTCCTCGTAATTTCATAGTACCTAGAAGGAGCAAGCAGCTCAGCTGGATAAACACACATTGTTTCCTGTTCAAGAAATCTTGCCCTTATTTCAATCCTTCTGGTGTTCCCTAATGCAGAAGTTATGGCTGCTTGTATTTACTATCTCTTTACAGAAGATCCAATTGTTACCCAAAAACTCTTGGATACTGAGTACACTGAAGTGATTTTTAGGCATAGAACAACCTTAATTTTAGATCTTAATTACAATTACTCGAGCAGTTGATAAAACATACAGTAGCAAAACATCTTGGTCCATCCTGAGGACTTTGGGTGCAGCACTGGAAGATACTCAGGCCTTTTATGTGGATTGCACTGCCAGAAATAAAATCCAGCAATGTGAGAGCTTGATCAACCTGCCGAGCCACCAAGGTCAGAGCTGTGGTTTTATGGTTTTCTAGGTCATGCTTTGTGCACCTCCTTACTAACAAGTCCCAGAGCATTTTGCAGAGTGTGAGCCCATGGGCTGAGTCCTGTTCCCTGGCTGGGACATGGTGGCATTTCGGTGCCAGCGACACTTTGCTCTGTTTGTTACAGGAGGAAGCGAAGAACAGAAGTTCCCCATCTGAAACTGCAGGGGGAAATTTAGTGTGCTAGAATGTAATTATCCAAATTGGAGCATGGCCAGGATCCTGGAGTTAATAATACCCTCTGCTATTGCAAAAAGTGTCATTGGAGCTTTAATAACTGTTAGTGGACAGCAGGCTTCACATCACATCTCCAAGACTGATATTAAACAATTGTGGGTATTCCAGTCTGTCACGTAACACAAATATTTCTGGATGGCCTGTGGCTGCAGCCTTCAGGTAGAGGAGGGAATTAAGTTAAAGAGCCAGGGAGGAGACATTAGTCTTAATGAAAATGATCCCCTTAAGGGCCAATGACATACAATTGGTGAGGAACAGCTGAGATATTCCCTGAAGTGCCTGTAAGGTAGTTTTGGGTACATCAAATCACCAGCCATCTTCAGTGACCATGAGCACCATGGAGTTTGGGGGAATGGAATAAAAAGAGGTTTCCAGCATCCTTTGTATAATAGGGTCATCTCCTGTGGAAATCAGTAGTATGAATTTACCCTGATTTCTGTAATAGTGGGAGCTATGTGCAAATGAGTTGGGAAGTGGGTGTAAGTGGCAGGATTACAGTGTGCTAATTAGCCTGGCACTGATGAACTGTACAAAGCCTGGGAACTTCCACAGCAGGGAAGAGAGCACATCACAGAGAATCCCTTTCGTCACAACTGACTTGTGCCATGGGACTTCAATTAAAAACCAGACCAGGCCACTTTTAATCGCTTTAATGAGAAATTGGGTTTTTAAAAAAAATAATCTTTTAAAAATTGTCTGTCTACTTCTAAAGGTGCAGCCCATCGTGATGGGAGATGAGGTGCTAATTATCTGTCTTGGCAGCTTTTTCTGAGCACAAGGTTTGTTATTCTGTGCTGCACCTGGCACCACAGGCTCCGGTCCTTGGGATCAGTGGGCATTACTCTACTGCCAGCTGTAATAACGAGTAGAAGGCCAATGATCCTTCCTGTATGTTGTTAAAATGAAGGAAGACTTGCACAGTTTTCCCCCTTAGTACATCCCAGTGCATTGGTACTTACACCATAACAGTATTGTCTCAGGGAATATAAGTCTGCGACAGGATATTGCTGCTTTAACCACCTGAACTGCCTTTTAGTTCCAGTTTCAACTCACTGTCAAAAATATTACCCCTGTTTAAGATTAATTTGTGACAAAATGTCATATTAATACAGCTATATTTCCCAGGGGATAAATATGGCCTTTTGAAGAGCAGCCATGGCTGAGTGCTATATAGGACTACAGAGAATTATCAACAGGCTTTTGCTTTAGCAAATGTCATGCTACCAGAAGAATGGTGCAGTTTGTGGGTAAGTATAGTCTATGAACCATTTTATTGTAAGAGGGAGGTTATGATATTTTCTTCCTATTAATCCATATCTCATCCCTAATTATATTAGCACCTCTCAGTGACACCTGATTAAGGATTTGAGGAGGAAACTGTCAGTTCCCTACAACTCCATCAGCATTGTATACTGTTTACTTTTGGCATCTTAGCTATTTTGATGTTTGCCTCGAGGTCTGTGTATCACTGGTAGAATTACTCCAGATTTACACCAATGGCTGTGCAATCACAGTTAATCTCTATGTGATGCTGAGGAGTTTTCTTGTAAGGAGCTAAATCCAACACCAGTTGTAAGCAACTGTAATTTCAGTGAAACCAATAACATCTGCACCTGCATGTGCTAAGGCTGACTTTGGAACAGTTTATCAGGTGTTTTCTTTGTAGTGAAGTAGAATCAACTTTATATTTCATTGCACCTTCGGTACCTGTAGTATGCCTTGGATATGTCTGAGCTATTGAAACCAAACTTCTTAACAGCCCTCAGATGTAAAGAAAAGGAAGATGAAAAAAAGTCCTAAAACTAATCTCTTGCCTCACAGCATTCCACCAAGATGACTCAGAAAATGACAAGGGAACCAGACTGCAAATTAGGCTCTAGTGCTTGCTGGAGACATTTGCCACCGGTTAAAATGAGTTATTGAAACAGTAAAGCTGAGGACTTCAGAGAAACTTTGATTGACAACAATAATTACAGTTATTCTTGTTCTTCTAAGAAATACAGTGCAGGCTAGGCATAATAAATGTATGAAAATGATATTCAAAATCTGAGCAGAAGTAGATGCAGGTCCAAACAGTTTAAATGTCTTCTGTACAAATTTCTGCGCATTTTTATGTGTTAAAAGCATCAGTAGTTACCAGGCAGGTGTATAAAATGAATAGTGAGCTAATCACCGAATATTTCTTAAAGAAGCCTCTGTGAGTAAAGGCTGTCTTCCACCCGAATCAGGTTGGGGGTTCAGGAGAGCAAATGCAGTTCATGGGGCACTTCCACCTGATCCTTGTAGCCTGTCTCTGGAGGAGATGCCTAATGATTGTTTGAACCACATCCAGATGCTGCCAGAATGGTCAAATGATAAATTTGGTACCCAAGGACAGCCCTGTGCTCAGTCTGAGCTCCCACAGCACTCCTCACAGGCAGAGGGGAGGTGGAGTTTTGTGTGTGGATTTCTGTATCCACACACAGTTTGGTGCTTTGGGTGGGGAACCCTCCAAAAATCTAAAATTAGGAGCTCTTCTTTTTGGCTAGCCAGGCTTTCTCTCATCTGAAGGTGAGTGTTACCATGATCAGGCTTTTCTGGACAGTGCCTTAGGACAGGGCTGAGCACAAAAGGGTTGGGAGTACTCAAGTTTTAGGTGCCCTTTCTCATGTGTCTGTGTTGTCTAATGCCATAATGGACTAACACACGACAATATAAAAGAACTAATTTTTTGTAGCCAGTAACTTTTCATTTTTCATTTTCCTAGCTTGATATCTGCCTTGCATTTCCTTCTCCTGTTGCTGCAGTTATGTTACCAAAAGACTTGTAGCTGTGCTCTGCTAGCAGGTGCTTCCAATTTTTGCAGTAGATGTTTCTGCTGTGAGAAAATGTCTTTCCCTCTCCCCTGTCCTGGTCAGGGAGCTGGATTCATTTTATAACACCAGGCATACTGTGGGAGAGGGCAGTGCTGTCTCTGACCCTTCCTACAAGGCCACAACAGTGCCAGGAAAGTGACTGGACACCAGGGGTTGGTTTATTGACCCTGGCAGATCACATTGCTGGGAGTTCATCAGCAGGGTTAACATTTACAAGGAAAGGGAAAATAAGAAGTTAGTCAATCCACAAGTGCCAATAAAGAGTTAAATTAATGGAGGAAAAAGAAAAAAAAAATTCTTAATGCTGGAGAATGATTCTGCTGGCTTACTTATCAGGTTCATGCTGAGCCCAGTCATAATTGGAATGTACCCTTTGTAAAGTTTATTGGGTCCTGGGGCAGCTTGTTGCTGAACCGGTCAATTAATCTATTTTTTTTTTAATGAGTTAGGGGATTTCCTTTTGTGGAAAATCACCAGGAAACCTGACCAAATGCCCACAGCTTAGGGAAAGCATGGCCTTAACATATAGCAAACCCTTCCTCCACAATTAGGAGAGGAAATAGACACCTCCCCTTATGGGCAGCATATTTGACCAATCCAGGAACAAAATAGATGGGATTTCACCATTGACTTGCAGGTTGTCGAGGGAGGATCACCATGAAACAAGATTACTTGAATGCAGCTTGGTGTTGAAGGAAATAAAACTGTTGAGTCTCCCTGCTGAGAGACAAATGATTTCCATTTAAAAACCTGTTTGTTCCATGCTGTAACTCCCAATGTAGCAATAATTAATGATATCAGAAGGTTACGAAAGACATTCTGTTGTGCTTGCTCTGTTCTAGGCATGAAATTGGATTAACATGAAGATAAACTTAGACTTTAAATCTGTTGAGGAAATCAGTAATTATGTCAAAAGTCATGAATACTAATCTTTTTAAGTGTGGCAAGATACTGTTCATCTATCAGCAAAACATCCTCCTTTGTCAGAATTCTGTTGAAAGGTTAATTTCTTAAAATACCTGGATTTCAAACATCAGAATGTTGTGGAGACGCAGCTTGTTGAGTAAACACAAACAACCTTACCTCTGGAAACTTGGTTATTTCTGTTTCAGTGGCATCCAGCCAGTGCCCTCTCATGAGGAAGAATCAATTTGCAAGATATTGAGTAAGTCCTTGGGCTCTACTGTGGAGAGGTGACCACCCATGAAAACAACTGACATGAAAAGAATTCAAGGTATGGCAGTGCATACTTATTAAAAGTGTATCTTTGCTGGAAATGAGCACATGGAAACACTGTTGGCTTTGGAGATAAGCAGTAAGTACAATTACAAGGGCTCTGAAATTAATTTAGGTAGAAATTCACCGTGTGGTTGGAAGGGAAAGAGATTGCATGTCTTATCTTCTCAAATATTTCATGAGTCCAGTGCTGGCCCTGATGCTGCCATAGCTATTTTTAGACATCTCTGTAAAACCACAGAGATGATAGAGCTGTGTCAATGTGTGCAGTGATTCAGTCTGCAGAGGAACCTGCTCAGGTGTGGCTTTGTGGCTACTGATGCTCCTGGGGTGGAAGCTGGGCCTGATACACCCACTGAAATGGCAGTCACACCTTCCCCTTGCAATTTAGATCTACCCTGAGGGAGCACATTAGCTTTGAGTGCCCATTTAATTAAGTAGCTTTGTAGTACAATTGTGGTAGAAATAGAAAAAATAACCTTCAGTGCTAGATTCTCTTCTCAGGGAATGCAGGTAGTGAATACTTGTTAGGAAAGGTCCTCAATACCATGAAACGTGCATCCAAAACCACTTGAGACTTAGAAATCTGTCTAGTGCAGGAAAATTACAGTAGTTACATTCTTTCTACATTCCTTTAAAAATGCAGGAGAAAAAGAAAAGGTTTCAAATCAGGAAGATGTTTGGAGGCTGAAAAAGCTGTATCTGTAGGCATGTGCTGCTGGGGCAGCACAGAGGTGCTGTAGTTCAAAAGGTTGGCAAGTCTCTCACTGAAATGTTACTTTTTGGCAAAAAGAGGCTGTTTGTAGCATCAAATATGTATCATGTGAGAAAGGTGAGTTTGGCAGCTGCTGAATGTTAGGAGAATATAAGCTGAAGGCTAACAGGTAACTTCGGTATTTTGGTGAAGAGATTTTAGAACAGAAAATGGGATTTTTTTCCCCTTAGGTAGAAAAAAACCCTAAGGAAATAATTTTACAAATAACTTTTTTAATGTGTTTGCATAAAGCAAAACAACCCCCCCACCTTTTATTTACACTTGGCCACATCTAGCCTCTTCAGAAAATTCTATGTTGAAAGAGTATACAACCCCTATAGGTATTTCTTGTAGCCATGCAGTAGTTTCTGAGCACTTAAAAATCTCACATGCTGCTTACCTGCACATTAACCTAACTCCTTTTTCTAGTGGGGATCACTTGGTTCTTCTAATCTGGAAAATTTGTTCAATTTTTTGATGGTATTTCTCAAATCTCCCTATTGTGTTTTCTAGGGGAGCTGTAATCTTGGTAAGCCTGAAGGAAGAGGATGTGAATGCAGAGGGGCTGTGGCTGTGTTTGAGCTGTGCTGCAGGACAGGCAGCTCCTGTTCAGCAGGTCTGGTCTCTGCATCTCATGCCTGATCCACGGACAGAATGTGGCTCTTCCATTTCCTGGCTGGAGGAGTCAAACCAGCACACCCTGAGCTGTGGCCTTGCTGGTGAGTTGGGTCAAACATTCAGATACTGGTTCATTATTTTTCATGTTATTACATACTAGTTCTCTTTACCAATTTTTTTTCAATTTTTCCTATGCCTCTTTCTTTATCATAGGCTGCTTGCATGGGCTCAGCCATAAAACCATCTCCCTATGAAAGAAACGTCCTTCTATTTATTGTGTCTATTTTTTATGATGAGTTTTACTTTGAATTTATTTTATTTAACAATACTCTACTTCTTTCCTTTCAGTACATTATAACTACTCCTTCCTGTGTCATTTGGAACTGGCCAAAGTTGGCAGATCTCAAATTTCTTTTTGCTCTTTGAAATGTGCAGTTTCTTTCTCCTTTAGTGATAATGGGCATTGTGTTTCCTTAGAAATATTTTTGGGGGCCTATTATTCCTCAGCCACTTCAGTTGGCAAACTGAAGGCTTGGAAACAAATTAGCTTGGATGGCAGCCCAAGCTGTCAAAATGAGCCTTCCATTCATTACTGAATCATCCACCTCCTGCATTTAGATCTTCAGCCCCACTTTTCCAGTAAGCTTCTCAGTAGAGTTCTTGGAATTCTTTTTTCTGGCACTTTTGAACTAAACTCCTCCACTCTACTTCATTTACGACCACACAGCAAAGCTACTTCCCCATTATGTGAAAGCAGTGAACTAATAATGCCAGTATAGAGGGCAGAGCTGGTCATGGTTTCTGGTAGAAGACATTAAAATTATATTTTTCTCACATATTATTCCTCTATGAATTACCTGAGGCCGAGGCCTTGATCATTTTGTCAGGCAAGAAATTCCAGGTAGAAAAATGGATTCCTACACGGGTGTCATTAAAATTGTATTATTAGCCTTGCTCTGAAATGATCTGGAGATGAGGTAGGAAGGTCTTGTATCACTTATGGCCTTCAAATATTCTCCCCCACTTCTCTCTGGGCTTTGGGGTTTCTTTGTGTGGTTTTTTTCTTCTTGGTTTTTCTTCTCTCCTGTCTTTGTCAATAAACATTTTCTTAGAGGAATAAATCTCTCAGAAATATTTTGTAGCACTTTTCCCCTCTTCTCACTTGGTATTAAAATGGACTTTGTTAAGGGAATTTTCAGCACAAAATGTTTTGGATTTGGGCATCAGTTATTCTCCTCCACCATTGTAGTAAACTTTTTGTGTGTTTCTATTTCAAGCAGTACTTTTTAAAATAGAACAACTATTTTAATTGTTAATGAAAGGTAGTTGAAACAAGTCAACAAGTTTGAAGGTTACAGTATGACCTGGAAATCAGCTGAACCATGTGGAGAATTTGTGGAGGAGTGAAGTATCCAGGCAGAGGCATCTTGGCTCTCCTACTATTGGATAGACAAGGAGAGCTGGTGTAGAGATGAGGAGGCTTCAGACATCTACTGAAAATTTATTTAAAAATCCCTGAAATTACTCTTGATTCTACAATATAATTCTACCTGACTGAAATCCAACAGAATTAAGTGAAAGGAGGGAAATTTCTTGGCCAAAGCCCACATTCTCAGCATGTACAGTGTTAATATTAGAGACTGGAGAAATTTCCACTGGCAATGCAGCTGTTGGGATGAGGTGTTCAGGAAGGAACAAGTGTCAAACCTTGTAAAGTTTTAGAAGATAAAGTTAGGAAAAATGCATATATATTTATAGCAGAATGAGAACTTTAGTTCTTCATTACTGGGTTTGAGGGTAGCCCAGAAAATGTGTTTAAACTTTTCTCATGGGAAGGGTCACAACTTTATTTCTTATTTCTCGCTAGAATCATGTGTGTCCCTCCAGTCTATGTTCAGCATTTGAGGCTTGGACAACAAAGGACTTCAGATACCTGGAAAAACATGGAGAGAGCATGGGGACAGCTGCTAGGCTGAGTAAGTCTAGAAGGTGCCTCTTCCTTTGGTCATGCTGCCTTGCTTTGGTTTCAAGCAATGTTTTGCTGCACTCTTTATTCAGTCACTTCCTAATCCTTCTAAGCCCAAGTTGGGCCAATAACCCCAGCAACTCTATTTTTGCTGCATTTGTCAGCAGGGAAGTAAAGAATAAGCTGGAAAACCGCTTTTTAGATTCAAGTTCAGTTATTAATAAGTGCTGCTGTATACAAAAAGTTGCATAATAATGGAATGGGATGAACTGAATGTTCACGAAGTGTAACAAACTTTTTTCCCCCCAAATACTTCTGATTTATAGACAAAACAGATCATGAAGAGACAGGACGCCCACAGGCCTCTGTCTCACTGTCAATAGCTGCAGAGTTATCCATTGTCATGGCCTGAAACAAGTACAGCATTAAGGCAGCAAGAAGTTGAGATTCTGGTATTCTGCCATCAGGTGAGAACAAACACATTAAGCAGCAAATTGAGAGTGAGAAACCAAGCCCAGCAGGGCACACAGGAATTTTCTGTGATGTATCCTACAAACTGAGATAATTTTCTCAGCCATTTTCTTCTATTTCCCCACATGAAGATGGATACTTGTACTACACTGAGTTAGCAAAGCAGAATTGATTGCAGTTACACTTCTTGTGATGCAGTTTCATTTCTTTTTATCCTTAACCAACTTCTCTGGGATTCTGACACAATTACAATTCTGTTACAAAAATTTAAAAAATACCAAAAAAATCTATAGGAATGTTCTTCTAAACAGGTAAGTCTATTTCCCTCTTGTCATGTATGAATGTTGCCTCCCAAATTAAATAGGCATTTAGTATAAATACACTGTGGTGATTATTGCAATTTGGGGACTAACAATTTCCTTTTTCTCAAGATTTCCTGCTATGCAGTTGGTTGTGTTTCCACACTTATAGTGGTGAATTTACTCCCTGTGGATAATATAGCTTCACTTGCAGCAGATGTCAAGACTCTTAATCAGAATTTAAGTAGCTTCAATTACATTTACTTAATTCACTTTGGAAGTGGAGTAAGTTAAATTGAATTAGGCCTACTTTAATTCTGAATGAGTATGTCCACACAGATATTCAATGCACTTCAGCTAATCTGTTCTAAAAATTAATTCAGGTTCTGTTTGCAAGTACTCTCCAAAGTACAGATAGAGAGCCTGTGGGTGCTGGAGATAAGGAGTGGGGAGGGACAGACAATGCTAGGTATGAAAGGCATGGTTGAGGACATTTGGGTGCAATAAGTGCAATTCCATAGCAAACAAGAAATGTATTTACACAAAAGCCTGGATCTTTTTGTGCCTGGTTAGAATGAAATGTGCTCAGAGAGCAGCTGCCCCCATGCCTGGGTTTGCTCTTTGGGATGAAACTGCAGTCAAGGTAGCTGAAATTGTAATATGTAGACAGACATTGTGGTAAATAGAACCAAAAATGTGTCTGTTCCTTTATCTGTTGGCAGCAGTGGCCAACTGCAGAGCTTCTGAGGAGGATAAAGCTCTGCACTAATCCCTGGTGCATTCCCCCTGCAGAAGTTAGCAAGGGTTCAAGATTTCCTGAGTCAGAAATGGAGTTTTAGAGCAATTATTAATTGCTCATAATGGATTTTTCCCATGAATTGCTGAGCACTTTAGCACTTTACTAAAACAGAAATGTTTACTATTGCCTGCATGGTTTCTGTCATTTGTATTACCTACCCATCATTTGTAGAATGCAGTTCTGGGATTAACCCTGCAGATATGTGGCCAGTGTGACTATTTTCTCTAAGTCAACAACGAAATAATTAATGGCCTTATAAAGCTTGCAAAATTATTATCAGCCATGTCCTGAACAAGCACACAGTCCTGATCATCCTCTCTCAAAAAGGATGTGATAGAAAAAGAGAAGATACAGAGGAGGGCAACAAGGATGTGTAAAGTTCTAAAATGGATTTCCTGGAAGTGATTAAATAAAATAGGGCAGTTAGGTTGGGAAGAGAGACAGTTAGTACAGGTGTGTGTAAAGTCATAAATGGAATGGGAAAAATGAACTGGAAATTACTATCCCCTGTTACAATGTAAGACTAAAGAGGCAATGAAGGGAATCTTAAGGCAGCTACTTTAGACCAGAACAAACAGAACTGCTTTTTCACACAGTGCATAATTCAGTTGTGGAATTTACTGCTGACAGATATAGATTCAAGAAGCAATTAGACAAATTCATGGAAAATAGGTCCAGCAGGGGCTATTAAACACGCTGATGCAGATGCAACCTCTGGCTCAGGAAATCCCCAAATGGCAGATTGCCAGAAGCTGGAATGTGGAAGAAGCATCACTCTAGGCCTGATGTGTTTCTCTGGTCTTTCTCTAAGTAACCACTGCTTAGTCTGAATTTCAAGCGTCCATGGAAAATTGTCCCTTCTTGGGCATTCCTGGCATTCAATCTATCACATTGTTTAATTCCCTCTCTTTTCAGGGCAGTGTTATAATTTGGATGCTTGATTTTTGGCAATAGCTGAATTGTGCAGTCTGAAGCATAAAGTGTCAGCCTGCTACTGTGACAGTACAGCAGTGCAAAAGCCACCATAATGAACCCTGTGATAAAACACACAGGTTCCACATCTGCATCCCTGCCCACACGGATGAATGGGAAAGATTAGCAGTTCAGTGCTTACAGGAGGATATGCAATTGATGGTCTGGCAGAAAAAGGGAGGGAGTGAATTCCAGAGTAGCTGCCTCCATCCTCTTAAACCACTTTAGGATTAGCAGTCACTGGTGGGACTGTCCAGCCTGCCTAGCACCATTATAAAGAAAGGTGCTGCATTTCTAGGCTGGACTTTCATAATTTCCAGTTGTAGAAATCTATGGGTTGCATTAATTCATGTGTAGATACTGAGTTAAGGCAGAGAGATTGTTTTGCTGGAATCATGCCCCTGAAATGGAAAACAGCAGGGAACTGGCCCCTGCTAGAGCTGTGTGATAGGAGCAAGCAACACCAGGTACAGTCCTGGAAATACAGAGCCAGCTCCTGCCTCAGCATAATTTCTGGCACAACATTGAGCAAATCCTCTGTTCTTCCAAAAAACTGGTTCCCAAGGGTGAATATACCTCTGTATATTCAGCTGCAGAAAGACCACAGCTTCATCCCTTTGTCTGCCTTTTCATTCCTCTTGGGTTTGGGCTTCACAGAGCTGCACAAACCCCCCAACTATAGATCAATGTATCTGATACTCTTATTAATGCTGTATTCAGGTTCCAATTCTGTGCTGAACGATACCCCACTGCTTCTGGGGGAAAATCTTTGTCTTTTTCCTTCTGTGACTTAGAAATGGCTCATGGTGCATTGAGCTCATAGATTCTCTTTGATTGTGAGTGTAACCTTTCAGCGTGAGGCTGCTGGTGCAAGTGAAATCAAAAAGCCTTTGTGAAAGTGTCTTAACAAGCCAGTGGTGTGATGGGCTAAGCTCTCACCTGGCTCCCAGTCAGCCTGAGCTTGACCAGGTTCTTATGACTGCTGAAAGGTGATTTCAGGCATATTGAGCTTTCTGATTACTTGCCACAAAACAATTAAAGCATTGGTTTTGCACTCCCAGAGTGTTTGTCCCTAACACTGCCTAAATAAATCACATGCTGTTTTTCTTGAATCAAATGGGATAGATTTGAAGTTACACTGTGATAACTCGAGTATAATAAATAGAAAAATATAAAGCCCCTTTCTTGTCACAGCCTCCTAAAGGGAAAAACCATGAATGCTCAAGTGACTTTGCAGAATGAAAAAAGTTGATGCCCTGGGCCTGCTCTAAGTGAGGGAAAATAAGAAAATCTACATTCAGGATAAACAAAAGTGAGCCACCTGCCATATAGATGAACCTGTTCCTCAGGGAGGAACTCACCACTTTACACCTGTAATGCCTGTGTGCTTTTGCCCTGAATGCTTTCAAGCATTTGCATTTTTGTCATCTAAAAGCTGTTGCTCTGAGTTCTGTGACTACATCTACATAGCACTAAAGGAGAATGAAAAGCTCTTCTGTGACTGTAAAAGTGCCTAAATAAATCAATAAATATTGGTTTAAATGAGTGTTAGGTGCTACACAAGCAGTATTGATGTGAACTGGGGAGGAAAAGAGAAACCTTGAGAGATGCAGGTCTGTTCCCCTAGGATGTGCCCAAGTGTACTTAAACTTTCCTGTACTTCTGTCTTCTATAGTCAAAATAAGCCCCTAAATTCTTTAGAACAGCTGAACTTCTATTAATTTAATTGAGAGAGATTCTGGTACCTGTATAAGGCTGCTGCTAGAATGGCATTAATCCGTTACAATTTTTAAAGCTAATCTTCCTATTTGACAGGATTTAAAACAAGGCAGTGAGGGTCAGTGACTTTCCAAAGATCTCACAGTGGAATTGTTGTAGGACTGTTGTTAGAACCCATCAGTTCTGAGTCTGAGCACCATGGGATGTTTGTTTGAAGGCTGGCTGTTGATTTGAAATGCAGTATTTACCAATAACCAGGAAATATTAATGGGGCATCTTGCAGGACATGGAGCTACATAAAAATCTGTAATGTGTCCTGCCCAGTTCAAATGAATTCAGCTGCTGCATTGTGGAGGATTTTCTATCCACAGATGAACTCTGTGAGATTCCAAAGGGAGATGCTGAGAAAAGGGAAGGAAGGCTGTCAGACACAGGCTCTTCTGCAGGGTAGGAGGGAAAAGGAGCAGATACATGCAGTGCATGTGCAGGAACAAAGGTGGGTGTTAGGTTAATTACTAGGGCCAAAAATACATTGTCTGTGCTGCCTTGGAAAAGGCAGAGGAAGGAGATGTAGGAAAACAGCTTGGCACTCATGGCACAGTGGAGAGGGGGCCTGGGTGCCAAGGTGAGATGGAGAAGCCACCAATAAAGAGTTTCCAGTTCTGAGGCTCTGTTCTCAACTGTTCAGCTGCTTTGCACATTGTAAAGATAATATTTATTGTTTATTAGGAGCTTATCCATCAGCTGATGCCTCACCTGCCTCTCAAGACCAGAATATAAACCAAACTGGGCTGCTGCCCTCAATGAAGAGATTTTCAATCTGTTTCAGAGCAACTGTGTGACACTGAAGTCATTCTAAGGTTAAGTGGGAAGGAGTTCCGGGCAACTGAGGTTGTAGGAGAATTATTTGTACAAACAGTGTCTTTCTTCAAATGCAACCAGTCTGAGGGTTATGCCTGTGCTTATTAAGGCAGAACAGTATGAAAAGAGTTTGAAATTGGAAGCAGATCTTAGTGCCTCCCCATTAAATGCCTGAGACGTGAGAACCAACTTTTTAAACTCTACTTTTATGATTGTCAAGTCTGTGACAGGTCAGTGTTTAGTCTATTATCTTATCAGCTAGTGGCTACATATTCATTGGAGAGAGATGAGCTGTCCATTATATGTATTTTGTACTTTTATGATGAAAGATAATTTGTGTAAAAGCATCCAAAGCGTAGGCATTTTGGGATGCTTTTAACATATCAAAAGAATCTGATCTGTATCTGTCTTTTTCCTCTAGCCAAATTACTCACCAGGAATACTGATTCTTTTATTTCTTTTCCATTCATTTTCTATGCAGTCTGTGTTTAAAAAAAAAAATTTTCTTTATTTTCTTTTTATTTTTTATATAAGGGGAGCAGAACAGGAAGTGGAGGGTAAGACACAAAACCACAGAAATAAGGGCATTTTGTATTGTCTTTTAAAATATTTGTTCTAATTAATTATTGCAACAAATGTTGGTATAGAAGGAACATTTTCCTGCTTCCTCTATAAATTTTCCCCTAATGTTCCCTCATATTTGCTAGAGTGGGAAAAATTAATGTAGCAGAACAAGAGATTGTTTTGGAAAAGACTGTCTTCTTTATAAACCTCTGCTTTATTATCAGGCTATTTTGAATGAATTGATCTTAGCTGTGTCTCCAGTTATCCAATAGAGAAGATGCTTCTCTGCCTGCCAGATTGGATGCTTGGAGCAGTGTTAAGTAGCCAAGAGAGTTAGGTCTTGGGGTTGAAAATCTCCTTTTTCTGGAGATTTTTTGGTGAAGCCAGAATAGTTTGGAATGATGTTTAGTCTTTTGAATCATGTGGGGTTGTGGAGCTATGCCACAATAAATTCTTTGACCAGGAAAAGATATTGTTTGATTGGGAAGCTGTCTTCCACTGTTCCTTCTTTTCCATATGTGAAAATACACGGTTGCCATGGAGTTGTAGCAGGCTGGTCTACTCACTTTGGAAGTCTCTTAAAGTTTTAACCCTTTTCAATTTGCCAATCTGCCCTTTTCTTCTTCTTGGACAGGAGCTCTTGGGTTTAAGCCTTTTGACAACTCTCTTGCTTTTTTTTTTTTTTTTTTTTTAGTTAAATTACATTGAGGTATTTCCAAGGGAACCATGTATACCCAGGCCTCTGAAGACCAGAGATTAAAATCACCATATAAGAGATCTAGAAAGGTTCAGAGCACATCAGCCTGGTAATGATTATTTCAGTGATAATTGTGTTTACTTTCAGATGTTTTAGAGAGCATACACAATATGTCTAATATGTTGTCTTGAGGAATATATCAGGAATATATCATAGGAATGGCTGATAGCCTCATGTAGCAAGGGAATTTGTAGCTGTGAGCTTGAATGGTTTGTTTATGCTTAGGGTCTTCGTGTTTTAAGGAAATGCTTCATTGTCTTATAGCACCTCTTGCTCCTGAGGGCTTGCTCCTGATCAGTCAGGATGAGGAGTAACTGCTTGATTTAAGCCCGAGATTCATGGCATTTTAAATCCATGCTGTGCTCAGTCTCTGGCTCAAGCAGATAAGGTTCCTCAACAAGCATTAGCTGCAGTCTGCAGCTGCTGGTCAGGGAAAAGGAGAATAATAAACCTCCTCCACTCTGGGTCCTTCCCCTCTGATTTGGAGTGACAATCAGAGTTCTTCCCTCAGTCTCATCTTCCCACCATGTCACTTCTCTTGATTTCTGTTTTCCCCTGCTCCTATTTCTGCATTTTTTGACATTTGCCTTTGCAACTCAGTTTCCTGATTCCTCTCCTCCCTTCTCAATTCATCTCCTCCCAAAGCCATGGAGTTGTGCTGCTCAGATCTGCTCCCTGACTGAGCTCACCCTTACCATTCCTCAGTGTGCCTGCAGACAGGGCCCATTCCATAGCTCCTCCTCTAAACTCCCTGTACATCTTTTCTTGTTGAATCCCATCTCTTTCTCATTGGCCTCATGGGTTTGTGTGAGGTTTGGGGCTGGCTTCTCCAATTATTACCTTCTTTCAGAGGGCCATCCATCAGAACAATTAACCAGCTCTCCTTCCCATTGCAATCGGGAGGAAAGGTGTTCCTATCACTCCATAAGTGCTTGTTTTACATGCAAAAGTGCATGTCTGCATTTTGCCTTCAGTAAATAGTGCTGCATTTTTAATGAGCTTGTCCCTAAGTAACAGATTGTGCCGCCAAATGCTTTAAATTTCTGTCTTTTCAGATTCTAAAATAAGTTTTTGCTGACTTTTTGTTGGTAATGGCTGAAGGGATGGTTTTCAAAATATGCATGGCTGGCACCAGCTGAAGATTGCTTTTTATTTTCCTCATGCTGAGTGTGCTGGCTCTTTTCTCTCATTTATCCCAGGGAAGCTTGTTTAAATGTCCCTTGCACACTGTAATTGAACCACTGTAGGAACTCATGCTTGTGGCATCTTTCTCTGGGCCTCTGGAACTTGCTGGGGGTGAGAAATCTGCGTTTAATGATGAACTCTGCAGTCTGAAGCCTCGTGTGAGAGACTACCCAAGGAGCGAGACAGGAAATGTGTCACTGTGCTCTGCTGTAATTCAAGAGGTAAATGAGGGCACCGTGGGTCATGGCCATAGGTGTCAGCTCCAGGCTGAAAGGCTCAGCTCCCTGGCTCAGCAGTTTGAGCAACAGCCCATGCGGAGCCTCTGCCTAGAGACCAACTGAGAATTCAGAGTGAAGAGAAACATGTTCTTACTCTTGAGTTTCTGAAAGAGATTTGGCAGTGTGAAATCCCAGGGCTGCAGTGATGCCTTTGGAATTGAACTCAGAATTAGTGAGTTAAATCTATTCAACTGTTTGGTTGTGGGGCCAACTTTCCAGCTGATATTGCTCAACACACTTTAATAAACCCTTCATGGATGTCAACAAAATCTTATCAGCTATTGCTTTTTAAGGATCCAACCCCACTGTGCTTACAGATATTTCATTTTAAGTGCTGTAATATGGGAAAATGGTTTAAGGTTTTGTTTTGAAACAGGCATCTTGAATATTTTTAGGTGAAATATAAGAAAGAGATTTTAGGGAGATGGTGCTCAATTGTTAGCACTTGTATAACCCTGTTAGGCCCAAAAGGTGTGAGAATAACAACTTGTCACCTGAGGCCAGTTTGAGCAGGAGACTGGGATGTAACTAGAGGAAACAGGAAAGTGTGGCATTAATTTTATTTTTCATGGTGGTAGTGTTTATTATGATGTTGTAAAGTGAGAAAAAACTAAATTTATAGACATAGGAGATATGGATCTGACCTGGTAGAGAACTGTAGCCTGATCAGGTTTCTGCATATACAAGAAACTCTGGTATGAGATTGGAAGAAAGTGATGAACAAATTGTCTCCTGGGAGAGCTGAGGAGGGCTAGGATGAAAGGGAAAAGAGAGGGAATGGAAAGAGTCAAAAGAAGTTGTGCAAGGTGCTGAATGTGAAAACAATAAGCTTTGATGTGATGAACATTGGCTGGGAAGCAGAAGGATCTGAGGATGGCAGAGAAGGTAGGTGACTCTGGATAAATGGACTGAAGGGTGTGAGGGCAGAAGCCTGGAGGGGAGAAAGCTTCAGTGAGACAGGAGTGAGATGAGTAAGCCTTGGCTGAAAGGCTTCAGCATTGTAAATTGGCCAGGAGGATTTAATGGCAGCTTTGACATCTGGGAGAAGAGGGAGGAAGAGCTGAAAATGCCCCCAAGAATTTGGATGTGAGAGAAGGACATCGCCACTGGCAATGTGGAGAGGAAGGAGAAAACGCATTAAACCCCAAGGCTGACAGTTCAGAGACTGAAATTCTGAGCACACACGAGGAGTTTGGGGGCAGTTTGGGAGCTGCCCCATGAAGCCCCTCTGGAGCTGGTGCAATGTGTGGGTGGGGAGCAGCTTTTCCTTCAGTGGGACAGGGGGTCACACTGGTGTCAGGTCACTGTGCCAGCCACAGAGCTCTCCAGGGAGGTGGGAAGGAGGTATTTTAAGGCTAAAATGGATTTTCTCTCCCAGAGCAAAAGGGGAGGTCAGGAAAATTAATGTGGCTCTCTGTGATAGCAATTTACTCTGCAGCTGGACTGTTGTTCTCATGCACTGTCCTTATCTCCTCCAGGCTCTCCCTGGAGCTCTCTCTGGCCTGGCTGGCTCTCCCTGCTCCATGTGGAAGCAGCCTACTGCCTTCCAGGGCTGGACCTAGCTCTGGGGAAGCCTTGGCACACCTTGAGTGTCTCCTTCCCTTTCTCTTCACTCCTGGTTTTAGAGCTCCAAACCTGATTTGAATCCCCACTGTGTTGAGTGTGCACATAAAAGGACATTCACTGCCAAGCCCTGGGGACAGTGCTCCCCTTCTAGCACCAACCAGAGTTTCTGTCTTTTGGGTACACCACAAACAGAATTTTCCCTCTCTGTATTTTTTTTTTTTTTTTTTTTTTTTTATGTTAAGCATTATATGGCTTTTCTTAGGCCACATGCAGTGCATAGAATAGAACATCAGCTGTGAGAAGGTGACCAAGGTTGACCTTACGACCCTGAAATTTTTGTGCCTTTTTGCAGTGGATTTCCCAGGGCGTGACTGTAACAAAGCTGCAGATCCCTTTTCCCTGCTCTTTTTCCAGATCTGGTGTGTTTTCTCTGTTTCACATAGACCAGAGGCTGCCTCTCTTCTCGTTCCAATGTACACCTGGCCCTGTCCAACCTGCACCTCTGCAGGGCACTAATTTTCAATGCAGCTGTTGTCAGTCTGGGTCTTTTAAGCTTAAAACTTTGAGGCCCACAGTGTGTCAATGCCTTTGAAAAACCTGGCTAAATGGCTTTATAAATGCAAGGGAATGAAATGGTAAATGTCAATATGTCTATGGTGAAAATGAGTGTTCAGGGATACTGAAGGATGGCATTTCACAGGGAGCTTCTCCTACTCCTTTTTTCTTTTCTAAGAATGCCTGTTTTTTTCAACAAGCCACTTTCAAGCATACAGACAGTGCAAGATCCTGAGTTAAATTTATCCTTTCCACAACTCCACCGACTTCAATAGAGTTGCACCAACACTTGTCCCATCTTTTGTAGCTGATTAATTTATGTTCATTTTACTTCTCTGGTGCCAGTGAAAGAATTTAATAGACTCTTATTGTTCCCTGCAGATTCCCCCCCTCTGTGCAGGGAGGCATCAAGCTCTTCTGTGGGTTGGCATTGTTGTTCTTTCTCTTTTTGATTTCCTTCATGGAACAGAAAGAGATTACACCAGGGGAGCTAACTGTGTACTTGGCTCTCCAGGGAATTCAATACATGCCTGCAATTAACCTGCATTGAACTGGCCATTGGATGTTGCTATTCCCCCACAATAAACACAGATGGGAGGCAGTTTTGACTGAGTATTTGTATACTGCAGGTTGGCACAACTCAAGTTAAAATAAATACAATTTCCAGACTGTTCCGATCCCTGCCTCTCCTTTCTGCCTTTTTTTTTTTTTGTTTGTTTGTTTTTGACAGAGAAGAGGAAAAATCTGAATAGTATAAAAAAAACCCTCTTGTTTTTCCCCCAAAATAAATATTTCACCTAAAAGCTTAATTTATGTCAGATCTCAGCCTCATCAGTCTGTTAGGAAGACAGTAAAAGGGGGAAAAATTTTAATCAGGATTTAGCAGGGAAAATAATTCAGTGGGAGGGAAAGTACAGTTTGGATTACACTTAATATCACAAGCTCTCATCTTGCTGGTGCTTGGAACATTGTACAGCTTTACTCCTCTCATGGGCAGCTTGAGTTCTGAAGATTAAAATAAGATTCTGGAGGTTTGTGGGCGAAAATACATCTTTATGTGTTTCTCAGGCTAGAAAGTGAAGAGAATATGTTCCAACTGAAACAGTTTTTTTCTTTACTTGTTTGGGCAGGGAAGGCTGTGGGTTGGAATGAGCAGTTCATTAGCTATTAATTATTTTCCTCATTCACAAAACCAAGAGGTTTCCTCTGTTGCCAAAATTGGGTCATCTGTGAGAAAACCTGAGTTCTGGGAAGATTAAAAAAAAAAAAAGTAAGCAAAACAAAGCACAATTGTTTAGTTTAAAGAAATTGAGCTAAGCATATAAAAAATCTGCCACCAGGGTCAGACTTGATGCCATGTGTATTTTTTTTTTTCATTAAAAGAGTGCAGATTTTGAGCCCAAGCTATTATTTCAGGTGACTTGAAGCCCTCCGGGGGCAGCAGTGAAATGGAAAAGAGCACGGCAGCCTGCTCTTGGAACTGATGCTCACTGAATCTGAAAGGTCATGTCATGTTTTCTGGCAATTGACTCAATGGGTTTGGATTCTACAACATAAGGTCGGGCCGTTTTCACTCAGCACATGTTTACTGGGGAATGTGCCTTCCAGTTGTTTTCACATTGACCTTATTACCCTGCCACACTGATGAGCCTGGCACAAAACCTACTTTTTGTATTGCTGTGTGCACCACATTCCCTCTCCCTTTCCTGCCCTCCAACATTGTTACTTTGGGCTGCAGATGGAGGGTTGGGTGTCTGCATTTCCCCTGGCTCCCTGTGCCTCTGTAACAACACAGATGTGCAGCAGCCCCTTGGCTGCACACTTTGGAGGAGCAAGAGGGTACAATGGGATTGCCTGGGGTTTGGTTGCCAGGTTTTGCAATAGGAAAGCTGGGGAGGAGAGGAGAGGAGATGCAGGCTCAAGCAGGAGGGTTCACAGCATCTGAGGTAAAATCCATCCCAGTGCTCCTGCAGGAGGTGCTGGCCACGAGCTGGACAGGCACTGGCAGGGCAGGACTCACAGCCCAGGGCTGGGATGGGCTCCACACTGAGCAATGTTTGGAGGGATGGAGGCAGCACTTCCCTCCCTCATGGTAAATCTGCTCCTTCATGCAAATAGACTGGCCAAGCTTTGCAGGGATAAATAAAATACTGCTGCTATTTCTGCAAGCGCATTGGCAGCTCTCTCTCCTTGCAGCCACACAAGTTCTTGTGCTGAGAACACAATATGCGTCTCTGCCACCTTTTCAGGCTTAAAAAAGTGTTTTGGGCTTCTGTCAATTCTAGGAGTTATAAATTAAAGACAAGGAGTTTATTATTACTTGGAATGCTCCCATGTTTTAAACAGTTTGAGACAAAAAGGAGCTGAGACACTTGAAAAACGTTGGTAGAGGGAAGGAAATAAGCCCAAGAGTGCTTTCTTCTGTGAATGCATTGCTTAACCTTGTCCTGCCAACCTGGTTGTCAGCCCTGGCTGCCCCAAGAAGTAAAAATGTTGTGGTGCTTTGTCATTGTGTTTGGATATTGCTCTTTGAGTAAGGTCAGAGCACACTTGCAGCAAATCCACAAGTCAGAGAGCAAGCCACACTGTGATGTTACAGGGGAGTGTCAGGAGAGAGGAGAAGTTTGGTTCTGGCTTGGACTTTGCTGTCTGAGCATGGCACTGACAGGTTACTTTTGGAGACAATCTCACAGTCTCCATTTTAGCAATGCTGTGTAAGACCAGGGGATCTGTTATTACCCTGGGCATCTTTCTGTCAGTAAAATGAGAGCCTGCCTTGCGAGAGGCTTCATGAATGGCTGCTACAGCTACCAGGATGAGGGCATATCAGTGGTCTTTCTTGAACAAATTCTGGCTTTTGCCTTTAGGAAGTGAATTGAAGAGGGTGGACTGAGTGACCAGAGTAGCTCTAGAAATTACTTCTCTAATTGTATTTGCCAAAGTCTGGAAATTAGTATGCATCTCACCAAGAGGACCAAGTCAAGGCTTGACAAACACATGCCCATTTTAAAGAGGAATAAAGAGTCAGTGTAAAATTCCCTTGTTTTACAGTCATATCCATTCTACTATTTTCTTTGACTGCTGTAGTTTGAATCAGTTTTCCCAACAATTCTGTAGTGCTCAGTAACACATTCACTTTGAGTGGAAGCCATTTTAGTGGATCAGCCTGCTGATTTCACAAGGGCCTAAAGGGTAAAACTCCTTGGAGCAGTGTTCAGCACTCAAGTAGTTTGTCTTGGTAGGAAAAATCCAGTTAAAATGGTGCAATAGCCTTTTTTAACTAAGATTGCAAATGCCCTGTGGCTGGCTGTTCTGTTCTCACTTTAGGTGACGGCTGTGGATTAAGAGCCTGAGGCTTTGGCTAACATCTATAGGCAAGGCAGTGCATCCCCAGGGTCTAATTCAAGGAAAGTTGTGCAGGTGTCATAATTAGCAGTTTCCTGTTAAAGCTCCACAAATAAGCTCTAATCCTCAAGGCACTAGTCTCCAAAACCCCTTGCAGGTTTGTTTTCAGAGCAAGTAATATTCATGTGTAACCTTTTTTTTTTTTTTTTAATTGCCCAAGCTGCACATTTAACTACTCTGGGCCCACTGGCTTAGATTTTGCCGAAAATCAGATGTGAACAGGGATTAATGGTTCCAGTTGCTCCCCCTACCAAGCCATCATGCCAAGTGCAACCTGCCCTTAAATGAGCCTGAGGTGTACAATAGTTGAGTCAGAGCTGAACGGAGGCTTTGGTTTCCTCTGTTATCCCTCCTTGCCCTTCAAGGCTAATAAACATGTCATAAAGGGAGGAAAAAGTGTGAAAAGTTAGGAAGCAAAACACAACCCTTAATAGTCTCTACATGTGCTGCAGCCACCTCCAAGTGAAAGTTGAGGTACCAGATTTTTTAGCACTTGGAGAAAAGCCTGGCTCCTCCTCCCAGCCACAACAGAGCAGAGACTCTCAACACAAGTCCTGGACAGAATAATGTTGGGAATGTGTGTGCACAAGTGTGTGTGTGTGTGTGTGTGCACATCTGCAGGCAGGGAGAAGGGAGGGAGGAGTGTGTTAATTGCAGTGTGAGCACATGTCAGGCAGCTAAGGGAAAGTTTCTCAGATCCCATGATCAGCAGGGCATCTGAGGACTTTAATGTTTTTCACAGTACAATAAAACTACCAGTGCCAGCTGGAGTCTCCAGCCAAGCTGTGTGCCTTGGAGCTTAGATGTTTCACATCACTGAAGGCTACATAATACTTTCAGCTGGCATTGCATTCCATTTGATATGTCTGGGGATGGAGATAGTTAGTTAAATAATCACATTGGCTGATGTGGTAGCTCAAACAATGGGCCCTTCTCCCTCTCTCCAAACACGTTTTGGGAATATTAATTTGGGATGAGGGTCACCAAAGCTTTTCATCTCTGTTCTCTTGATCTGTTTCTTTCTTTGTTTAGCCTCTAAGTGTTGACAGGTTGTGATGATGTTACTTCTTTTGGTGTGAATTTTTGTGAGACAAAAAGAAGGATCTGGTCAGGTTTTAAAAACAGATGAGAGATAAGTCACAGAGAAATGAGAACTTCAAGGCTTGTTTGTGCTGAAGTGGAGAATTTAGTCTCTGTATTAGGTAGTGTGGATTCAAGGGTTACTAGGAAATAATTTAAAATAAATTCAGTATGTATATCTCTTCAAGTTGCAAGTGAAAAAACACAGAAGTTGTAAACATGAAAAGTGTATGGCAAAAGAAGAGTAATTTTGCTATTTAAATATAAATAAAATATACTATGGCCAGCCAGGACCAAATTCTTGGTCTTCTAAAGTCCCTTTAAACCATGAAAACAACACTGAGGTGCTGAGGTATTTATGGAAATATCTGCCTGGTATTGTGACTGTCAGGTTTTGGTCATGCCATTGTTTAGGTAATCATAAGCCAAGGAGAGATGGAAAGAGAGATGCTGCAGGGACTGTGACTAACCATCACAAATAGTTCTCTAGTATTTTATTTTCTAGAGCATTTTTTGAAGGTCAAGATACGTATTCCAGTGTTTCTAATATGCAAGATTATAATTCTAGAGACAGTCTGTGGCTTTTGATGTACTGAACCAGAGGTGATGGATAATGCTGCTTTCAGAAGTACTGAGCTACTTTGTCATCTGCATCAGGATTGCCTAGCTGTGTCTTTTCTTTCTTCAAGAGTTTTCATATTGAGATTTTGTAGAACCTTGACAACCTAGACAGATGACATAAAAGAAGCCATCTAGCTTGGTGTGTTCTTGAACTCACTTTCTATTTATTTCTTTCATGTCTCCAGACTTCAGTGTTGCTACAACATAAGTTTTAAGTGTGCACTTTTGCCTGACACAGAGAATTTTCTTGCAAACTTTTGACAAGGTGATAAAACCTGCTTTCTTGGCCTCACTTTGTTGTACAGCACTGAGTGTATGTAGCCAATGAAAATCCATTGCAATCTCTGAATGTTATGTGAACAGTTCTACACCTTCCTGTTTCTTTTCTGTGCAGGAAATCACTCTTATAAACAAATACAAATCACTACTATAAAACTGTGAAACTGAGTCTTTTGACATTGCCTGTAAGTGATTAGGTCATAAGGCCAGTTCCTCTTTGTTTCCTATATAACCAGTGGAGAAACCTGAACTTGTTTTTTATATCATGTTGTGAATCACTCTTTGGAGAAGCCTGTGTCTTTCCACCACTAGGTAATGATCTCCCAGGTGAGACACCTACAGTCATGCCAAATTCAGGTGGTGTGCATTCAGATGTACCTAGCCCATCCACATCTGTCTGAAGAGACTGAAACATTCATCTGATTACAAGGAGGATCCTGTGCAGAAAATTAGGAGTTTCAATGAAATGTTGAAGTTGTTATCATCTCACAGTGTCTGCTCACTGCCCATATGGCAGAGTCACATACTGAAATCACCTTTGCACATGCAATCACAAGCTCTCTTGAACTGTAAGGCATGTCATGATATTTAAGAACAGTCTTAAGAGTTATGCATGAAAGACAGGACACTCCTTATTTCCTGGCAGCCCTTCAAGTCTTGACCTCGTTCCAGGAAGAAAGCAACCTGTGAAAACATCAGCTCCTGTCAGCAGTCACAGCTCAGAGAGAGCAGCACATGCTCCATATGCTGGAGGAGCTGTGAAAATCCCTAGAGCAGCATGTGCTTGTGCTTAAAAAGCAGCTGTCCCTACACCTCCACTCCGATGGCAGTGCCACCCTTCACTTGATATTCTCCAGCTCCTCACTGCAGGCATGGTGAGACTTTGGAGTGTTGGAGTTTCCTCCCCACAGGTTTTCAGGAGTGTGCACCATCAACAGCCTTCTGGATCAAGGTAAATGTTCAAGTGATCAACTCCCTGCTTCATCTTACCCCAGGAAATTACTGATACCAAAGGGCTGCAGTGGGAAAGGAGCTGATGATGAGGTGATGCTCAGTCACACTGGTCTGAAACAAGGACCTGGGATTGTCTCAGTTCACCCTCAATACCTATCTGGAATTGGAAATATCTTCTCCTTCAGACCTCAGCAGCTTGTCACAGGAGGCTGTTTTATGTCCAGTTAGGTCACTCTGGAACCCTATGAAATGTCCTTTATATCTTTGCACTGACTGATTTAAAGGGTCAGTCAATGAAATCAATGACAATGAATATGGGACAGCAAAAAAGAAATGTTTCCTCACTCAGAACAGGAACTTGCTGTCATAGGAGGTTACAGAAGCAAATACTGTGAATGGGTATCAAGACCTGAACTGCTTAGTGAGATTGCTGATCTTTGGAAAAAGTTACTCATACAGAAGTATCTCTAATACTTCTGTTCTACTATTACCTTATTTTTTTTTTTTTATTGTATTGTATAGCATGATATACATTAAGAATAATTCACTTTGTTCAGAAACTTCAGGCATAGCTTGCTCTGACAGGCAGGTCAATGGCCTTCATGCCTCCCAGAGCAAGAACTGGAGTGAATGTGATGTGCTTGTCCAAAACCTGCTGTTTCTTTAATGCCAGAATGTTTCCCCCACTCCATGATCTACACTAAACATCCCCTCTCTGTGTTACTGATAAATTCTGTGACCAAAAGGTACCTTTGGATCATCAGTGCACAGTGTTTCTCTTGCAGCTACTAGATGTGAAGTAATTTTCTCTGAGTTCTATAGTGAAAATGCCCTCTTGAATTCCTAAATACTTGAATATATGTGCTGTGTTGAGGAACTGTTGCCAGGTTTGAGTTATTTGGAACCTCTCTGCATCTCCTTTAGGTTTTTCAGAGATTGTGAAGCCATTGTGATGGACTGGAAGTTATCCTGTCCTGACCTAAATGCTGTTTTGCTCCAGGCTCAGTATGTCCCCTGTTATTAATCTTATCATAGGAAGCCTTGAATAACCTGGCTGGAGTCTCTCAGTGATGAGCAGTAGCAGGTTATGCACCATTTTGGTCATGAACTCTTGTACACAGAACTACCCTGGGATTGTTGGCTTTGACTCTGTGTATAAATCTTAAGTTTAGCAGAGAATTCTACCTTTTTCTTCTTTTTTTTTTTTTTTTTTTTTTTTTTTTTTTTTTTTTTTTTTTTTTTTTTTTTTTTTTCCTGCTACTGAATCATATTCTAGCTTGTAAACAAAGTCTTTTATCAGAAACAGGCAATACTTCCTTGGACTTCAGAATTTCTTCTCCCAAAATTTGTGTGTTGCTACATAAACATTCTTCCCCTATGCACTTCTGTCCTGAGGCATTCTTGTTCCTAACTACCCTTCAAGGAACTCTTAATTTCAGAGAATTAACTCATCTCCGTAATTTTTGTTTTGCTTAAGCCTCCTTCTCATGCTTGAATACTACTAATCTGCTCAAAATTGCTGAAATCCCCTTTGAAGACCTTAATTATATCAGTGTGTGACCTCTTCTTACATTACAAGCATGGAGGTTGCTTAAGAGACAAAAGTGAGAAGAAGAGAAATCTTCATTTGACCCCTGTCCTTGATAAGCACAGGTTCTGGCATTTTGGGCTGTCAGGAGACAGAGGTGCCACTTAACTGAGAACAGCAAGAGCTATTTGGCATCAGGTGATGTGCTACATGCTGGGAAAAATGTACCAGCAGGCTGCAGACCTTGAGCCACTGATGGAGGTGGGTAAATTCAGAATCTCTGGATTTGATCTCTCTTCCTGTTCATTGCCCAGCCTGCCTCTGAAGTAATGTAAATTCTTTGTGTTCAGAATGCCTTTGGTGGAGTTGCACAGGTTGGCTTTCTGTTACTTGAAGCACAACCTCCTTTACTTGTTCAATTGTAGATTTCACAGCCTTTATCTCATGGACTCTCATTTTTACACTGGAAGAGGTACTGAACAATCCCTTTCTCTCCAAGCTCTCCAGACCACTCATGATTTTATAGCCTCCTAAAATAAATTGCTTGTCAACTCTTTTTGAAGCTAAAGAGTCTGTGTGATCCTTCCTAGAGTTTTTCCCTACTGTCTCCCTGAATCTTCTCCAATTCTCTTTCTGATGTGAGAAAATTTGGATCAGAATCTGGATTTTCTCGCTGTGTGTTTTTACTCTAAGGATGTGTGTTAGTCCCCTTCAATATCTTCATGTCTACATTTGTGTTCTGAGGAGAGCACTGTGTTGGTGGTGATGGGCAGCCCTTATTAGGTCATTCTTCATCAGTTTTTAGGACACAGAGCCAACCCAAAGGAAGATAAAGGTGAAAGCTCCAATGACATCCTGATCACAAATCCTTGAAAATGAGCTGGGACTGATGATGTTTTTTAAATTGGGCTACACTAATGACCTTAGCAGCTTTAATCCCAGAGCCAGTTTTACAAGCAATCCTTTTGAATGGTTTCAGCAGGACCTGCTGACCAGGGACCATCTGCAGTGTGGATGTGTGACACACTGGGTAAACACAGTTTGTTTTCTGAAGTCTTGTGTCAGCCATCTGCAACCACTTATCTTGGTTCCATCCCTCTGCATGCAAAACACTGTAAAAATGCAAAAGCCTACAACTGGCACAGTGTAATTTTTATGCTGCCAGCACATCCCAGAATGTGCACATAGTGCCCTAAGGTGATATTTTTTTTTCTATGGAAGGCCTCATTCCACAGCAACCACAACACAACTGGATCTCAAAAAACATCCCAAGTATTAAAAGACTCTGGCCTGTCTGCTACTAATGGAGTCTCCAGCTCCTATGCTACTTGTTAAAACCCTTGAGCTAATAAAGCACTCATCCAAACTCTGACCTTGGGCTGACAAATGCGTAAAATCATCCAAACCCAATCGAACTCAGTTTAAAGATTGAATTCTGGAGCAATTAAAAAGATAAATAGCTGAAACTTGAAAATAAAGACATAGCCTAGAGGTAATGTTCACTATTTAAAACTTATTTGAAACCCTCAAAGTTTTCATGGTAAAGAAAATTTTTAGCTTTACTACTAACACTGGAAGTTAAACCTCACTGTAACTTGGCTGAATGAGATGAATTGCATACTGGCACCTCTTGTACAATTTGAAAAAGCAACCCTGGCATTAAGGACCAATCAAACCTGGGGTTATTTCCATTAATAACCTTCACTGATTAAATGAGAGATAAGGAATGAAGGGCTTCAGGAATGGAAGTCACTGGATGGACCATTCAGACTATGCTGTCTCTGCCTCTGAATTGTCTTCGGAAGTAGGAAATGCTATTACAGTTTTCAGATTTACAGATGAAACATGAACAAACAATGACCAAAACTGCTGCCTGCAATTCTAATCAACCACTGGGCTTACAAAAGGAATCTCTGACTTTTCTCACAGATAAATTTTTTTTTCAGTCTCAGTTGTGTTTGGGAACAATCCACAGACTGATGATTTAGGCTGCTGTTTGAGCCAACTCATCTTGACTCTTCTGAATTCTTTTCAGTGCTAGCTGGGTAATACTTGCATTGAATTACAGCAGCCTCTTGCAACCCCTGTTCCACTTCACTGGTGTGGAGGTGTTTCAGGTTCCTCAAACCTTCTTCATCCTCAGGGTAGGACAGGGAAAGGCACTGGCTGTTTCATGTGTGCTAATGCTCTGAACATTGTGCTAAAATGATTGAGGCCTAAGCCTCAACAACACTGTATTTAATTGTCCTTTTCAGTCTGTCCTGCTCACAAATCTCCTTTTTCAGAGCCCACTCTTATTATGTCACCAGTCTGCCTCTGAGTTGCTTGGCTGTTCCCTCCCTCTTGGCTCATATTTGCCCCTTCTGAAGTGAATTTCCCTCTCCTGAAGTGCCCCCCTCTTGCACCACAGCCTTGTGTGTCCACTACATAACTGATTGTCCTGGCACTGTCACCCTTGCTGGGACAGCTGCACCATATCTTCATTTCTGACCCCCAAAACCTGGGGAAGATGAGGCTGCTCCATGACAATACTGCTACAAACCTATTTCTGTAGAAACAAAACCAGAAATAAAGTAATGTGTTCTCTGCAGACACTTTGCCAAATGCAATGCTGTGACTGGCTATTTATCAGAGCTAGAGGCTATTTATCTGTGATGTTATCCACACAATTTTTTCTTTTCTAGGAAAAAGACATTTCTATTAAAGCTTTCTTTTATTAAAACCCAAATATCCACAGAGCTCTTAGACTTCCAGCATGGGAAATTTTTACTCAGTCCTACTTTTTCTTTATCTATTTTTGTAGACTTTATTTACCTAATAGCATTTGTTACCATGTGTGATTTTTTAGTCCTACTTAATTCAAATTATAATTAAGCTACTTTGGAGACTTGGAGTTGATTCCCATCCCTGTCAGAAATTGCATGCTCTCAGTTCTTGACCTTGAAATAAGGGACAGAAAGAATTCCTGTGTCATTTTGTGAGATTAGAGGATGATTTTTCAAGGCTTTACAACTCCCATACCTCACGATAGGTGTGCATGGTGCCAAATTTAACAGAATTTCTGTTTCTGGTCCTTCTCTCAGCTGTGGTAACCTGAGAAATATTTCAGTAAGGTAGGACAGGGGGTGCTCTCAGTAAAGGGTGAAAGTGAAGATGGGTCTTACCTTGAGACCATTCCATTAATTATTGTTGATGAGCTTTTCAGAGTCAGGGATTTCACAATCTTCTTGCAGAGGTGGGGACAGAATTTGGGGACAGAAGAGGGCAATGGATTGCTCAGCCCCTGGTGGTGCAAGGAGTTTGGCACCCCAGTTTAGTTTGCAGTTTTTATTTCACTGCAAAGTGTTTCATGGCAAGCAGTTTCTTGCTGTCAAAGGTACTTCCCATCCATGTCATAAATTACAATGAGCTTTGACAAGTCCTTCAAATTTGGTTTCCCCTCTCCTTGCCCCAATGTGTTGCAGAAATTGCTTGATGGATATTTTGAAAATTGACAGGCCAGAGGATCTTTCAGAATTAAAATGCATTCTGGGTTTGGCATCACAGGAACCAAGGGGGAGAAAAGGGAATAATAGGAAATGTTATTCAAGGATTTTTTTTTTTTCTACAGCTACAAACAGTGAGCTTTTGAATATTATCTTTGAAGAGAGAAGAAATCTGGGTTTAAAAACACAATTCTGATAACATCAGTGAAGCTCTATTAAAAATATAACCTGCTGTGATTTTTAGAAATATTTTTGTTTTATGACACTTCATTTTTTACATATTTTGTGTATTTAAAGCAATGAGGTTCTTATTAATTGATTTTTTTAACTCTTCTTTCTCTGTTGCATTGCAGTATTTTCCAGCAGTGTGTACTTACTAACTCCAAGTATTCAGAAACAGTGAGATTAGATTGTGATTTTAGTTTTCTAATCACTGTTCTTCCTATGTTTTTTTTTTTTAATTTCATTTTTCAAATGTATAATTTATTTGGTTCATTGTTATATATCAGGAAGATGCCTTGATTATCTTCTTTTCATCAAACCAGAGCACATGTTCTTCATATGAATCTCTGCTTTGATGTCATTAAAATTGCATTTTCCCCTTAGAAAAGGTTTTCTTAAAGTTATAATTTCTTTTGACATGAATTTAATGCATTAACATCACTTCTATTAATGTAGCTGGATGCAACATATAATAAAATCCAGTGAGGTCAATGCCTAGCAAAGAATTTTACGAGAAAAGGCATTTGAAATGTGATGTTTGAAATTATGTATTTATTTCCTTATCATTGGTTCTAACAACAGTTAGGCCCAGCTGACAAGTTGGAGTAGACTTTTCAATTTAAACCTTAATTCTAATGTCTTTTGGTCTTCTTTCAGCTTCAGCTGCCTTCCTGCTGAAGGCAACAGCCTCCAGAAATGGGGCTTTTAGTAGGAAAATGTATCAGGGCAAGGGGAATCCTCAGTATTTACTGGGCATTTCACCCAGGTTCTGAGTGGGAGCATCAGGGTGTGCCACATGATCCAGGGTAATATTTTTTAAGAGGAAAGCAGAATGTATTTCCTGGGAATTCACAGGCCAGGACATATCCCTGCAGTTTTGAGCACAGAATTTTGGTCGAGACACCAGCACTATCCCCCGTGCTCTTGGAAGAGTGTTGTGCCCTCTTTAGTATCCATCTGGACGAGCAGGAGAAATCCAGATTGGACAAGTGTTTAATTTGTCATTTGAAGTGTTTAATTTGTCATTTCCTCATCATAATGTGACACACACAGAGCCTTCTGGAGCTCGGTTTGGAGGGGGGAGGAAGTTACCAGTCAGCAGCATCAAAACTTTCCTTCCAGATTTTCTTTCTTAGGTTCCTAATTCCTAACTAAAAGGTTCCTAATTAGACATTCCTAATGTCTGGAAATATGAAACATTACTGAGGTGAAAGGAGAAACTTCTGCTCAAGTTGGTGTACTGGGGTATCAGCAGATGGAGAAGAGAGCCCAGGCCCTGATATGTGCCTGCTGGGAATCCATCCTGTGCTCTGCTTTGCCACTCTTTTGCTCTGTAAATCTAAATGAGGGCTTATCTTGGGTTTTTATTTCTTGATTTTATTTGTTGCCTTGGCACTGCAGCTTACATGACTGGACAGCTTTCATAAAGTCCCTTGTGAAGTCTCAGCCTGGCGAGGTGCTAATTAAATGAAAGTTGTTATTAAAGTGGGAGAGGGAGTGAGAGTTCAGGGCTACCTCATTTATAGACATTTAGATGATGACTTCAGTGAAACTAAACAGGAAAGCTTCAAACACTTATGAAATCACAAAACTTCTGATAACTCCTATTAGATAATTCCCAAAGTTTTATTGATTCAGTTGAGATGCATCCTCAAATGCCAGGAATAAATCTTAGGTAAGATCTCTTGAGTTTCCAGGAGTGTGTAGAAACAATAGAAGCTCCAAGGTCTTGGGTGTAGAACTAGTCCTTCCTGCCATCAGCACAGTGACAAATTTCAACAAAACTGTCCTCATCCTAACTCTTCTCTTTTGTAGCTGCTTTGTTTCATGCTGCTGTTACCACTCTGCACAATCAAAAGGGCCTTGTCACTGCCTGCTATTGAGAGCCAGCTGAAATTTTAAGGTCCAAGGAAGCTATTCAACAAACTTATCTATTCATATCTTTAATCTCCTAACAGTTCCTGGAATCATATTTCACACTGGCCTGTACATCTTTATATAATCATTTCAGGTCACTCAGAATGCGTCACTAACTGTCATGTTCTTAAAATTGTAATTGCAATCCAAAAAGGGTTATTTGTTCTGAGTCCTCAAAGGAAGAGACTCAGCCATTTGTATTCACCTGGTGCTTTGTAAACAAAGCTTTACCCTTGGGGTGGTCAGTGTGTAATGTCTTGAGATGAAAATGAAGATCACAGCTTGTTAGGTGGTAAGAGAATCAAGTAAACACCCTGTACTCTGAAAGCGTTATGTAAAGGACTTGTGTGTTGATTTTTTAATTACTGTGTTTGTTAAAATTGAGTGTAGAGCTTAATGCAAAAGCAGGTGGAGTAAGAAGAGTAACTTTGTAAACTGCTGAAGGGGCACGAACTTATCTACCACAGAAGTGAAAAAAAGAAAAATGGCAAACTGATTACTTTGGGTCTTAGTTTTGAATTTGCTTTGAATTCTGGAGGAACTTTGTCAGTTGCTGAATTCATTTTTGCCATAGCACATATAAAAAAAATCCGACAATTTAGTATTTGGTTCTGTATCTCAGCAGCATTGGGAGCACTGATTCTGTAAGTTTGGCTGAACTAGCTTTGCTACATGAAGACTGGAAAAGGTGAGACAGGAGACATGGAGGGACAGTCAGAAACCAGAGACAGGAACCAGAGCAGAAATGAAGGGTCAGGACAAGGGCCTGAACAGTCACAGATCTCTCACCTTCTCCTGGTGTGGAAGAAGCTTCAGAAAGTCTGTTTTCTGCAGTCTGACCTGCTCCTCTGCCTGGGTTATGCATCCCAGAGATGGTGGTGGCTGATGACAAGACAAAAGGGGGTTTCATCACCTACTGTGGCCTCTTAGCTGGAGAGGTGGTTTGACCATTTGTAAATAAATCTTCAGTGTTGTTGCTCTTCCCTTCCTCTGTGTCATCTAAGAATTGAGGAGTTTTATTCTGGTGTGTTAGAAAGGTCAGTGTAGGCAATAAGTTGAAATGGCACAGTCACAGCATGTCATGACAAAAGCCAAGAACAAAAAGTGATATGGAATTTGGGAGCTCACTTTGAATCTGCCACTGATACCAGAGTTTGGGTCTTGCTTTTGTGTGTTCCTGCTCCCTCCAGGACCTGCACCTTCCTGTCATCTTGTGTTCTTAGTGATGGATATTGCATTTGCACAAAGGAAAAATCCCAGCACATTATAGTGAGAAGAGGCACACTACAGTTGTTTTTTTTCCCCCTCAACATTGTTTTCAGGATCTGAAATCTGGTAGATACAGGGGCCCAGAGCTGTTACATGAGGACAGGATCGATTCAGTCAATCAGAGGGAAAGCCTACTGTCAGGCTCCCAGACCTTTAACCTGCTCCTCAGAATTATTAGAACTCCCAAATCTCTTTGCAGGCCTTTTCTATTAGACAGATATTCCCATGTTTTGATTTTTTTGCTCCAGAAGTAATTTTTTTTATAATTACCTTCATTGAACTGCACTTACCATCTGTGAAGTGAGAGGCACTTAAATGATTTATTAGCCTGAGTTCCTAAAATGTGCTGAACAGCATGGGATTGATCTTGGCTAGTGACAACCACGGGATACATGACAATGGGTAGGTGGCCAGTGTTTGATGGAGCACCGTGCTGTGCTGTGGGTCTTGCTCTGTGGGAGTGTCTTGGCTCCCTTCGAGTTGTAGGAGGTCGATAAAAGGCAGGTGTGCCTTGGCTCAGAAATACAAAGAAATGTCTTGAAGCACAGTTCTCCTCCTGAAAAAAAAAGTCATGGGGCACTGTACCTCATGTTTCTGAGATAACTCCCTCATAAAAGGCTCCAAAAAGCTCTTGGCAGCAAAGTAAACCTTTCTGGAGCAAAAAAAAAAAAAAAAAAAGAAAAAAAAAAAGAAAAGAGATTCAAATTCGTTCTTGTCTGTGCTGATTGAAATCCTGAAGGCTGATTTTGGGCTTCACTCTGTTTCTTCTCTTGTGAGTAGTGTCTATGGAACATAAGAAGATTTCACAGGCTTTCCTTTAGCTGATCAAGGTGGTTAATGCTCAGTGGGCTTTGGCAGAGGTAGCACAGAGTGGAACACAAAGTGGATCTAGCTATGAAGATCACTGGCAGGCAGTGAAAGGCTGCAGGTGCAAGCACTGCTCAGGTGGGGAATATGGCTCCTAGTGAAGCAGGACATGGGAAGGAGGAGTATCTGCCTTTCATGCAAGCAAAATCCTGTCTGGTAACAGGCAGGGCTCCTGACTTACATCTCCAGCTGCAACATCATCTGAGCAGAGGCTGGGAGACCCTGCTACTCGCTGAGCTTCCCCTTATAGCAGAGACTCACAACTTCTGCTGACCTCAGAACTCAGCAGGAGCTGAGATGAAGCAGTTCCAGCCCTTCACAGGGATGAGATGCCACCAAGCAGCTGATCTCACAGATGCAAGTGACTGCAGGTGAGCCAGAGCCTGCTCCATGCAGATTGCCTGGAGGATCTTCACAGGAACATTGGCAAGGAAGAGGAGGTTGCAAAGCTGACTTCAGTGGTGAGACCCTGCTGGGGGTTAAGCATCTGCCTTCCCCTTCACTCAGCACAGGCTGACAGAGTGAAAAATCCAGTACAGACACCGTGTTAATCTTTCTCTTCCCCACCCAGTTTAACATATGCAGAGAAACACAGGACTGAGCTTAGAAAAAATAACAAAAGGGATGTGTTGGTTTAGTCCAGGCTGTGGAATAGCTTGGACCAACACTGTGGTTTAACACGAGGGCTGCAGATCTGGCTGTGTGTTGCAGTAGTAAACAGAAGCTGTCCTGTGGCTGGCAGCTGGCACTGGGGATGACGTGTGGGGCTCTCTGAGGACAGACTGCAGGAGCAGGCAGCTCCGAGGCTGAAATGATGCAAGTTGACAGGGATCAGCTACAAAGCCACCCCAGGGCATTTCTGTGCCCCCAGCACTCCCTTGCAGCCATGGGCAATACAGCCCGTGTGTGGAGTCCTGCACTGGCGCAGGGAGGGCTAAAAATCAGACAGCAAATGAGCCAAGGAGGTGTGAGAAGGTGTTGGGAGGCTGGCTGGAGAGGGTGGGGTTGGTAGCACAGCCCAAGCCCTGTGCCTTGGGCTCAGCTTTATGTTTGGAAGGTGGTTAAAGGCCTGGAGGTGAGTGGGAGGAAAGCCCCACCATGGGAAATTGTGCAGTGTGTAGGGTGTGATCTGAACTCCTGAAATTTCTGGGATTTAGCTGCACAAACTGGCACAGCTGTTACTATATTTGTCCTCTGTACTTAGATTATATTAATCCAGGTTTTTGGAATCTGAGCATCCATATCTGCCTAGATACAGAGCATTCCTCTGTCTTCTAGAGATTGCTCCTAGAAGCTGAGTTGCACTGCTTTTACTTTAATCAATATACAACTTCACCTGCCTGACATTAGATGCTGATGAATTTGTTCCTCCACTTTTTCCTCAGTTATCTTTCCTAAAGCAAAGGTTCTCTTGTCTTGCCCTGCCTGCACAGTAGTTGTTTTTCCTTTATCCTGAAATGCCCTGAACTTGGAGTTAGTTTAAACTCAGCTCCATGTTTATGAGGGTCAGGAGAGGTCAGGCTTGGTTACCTTAAGGAAGCACAGAAAGAGTAGAGGGAAAAGGAAGCCTCAGGTAATGCTCCTCTTTGCTGGCTGATCCATCCATGTGCCCTAAAGAGCAACATGTGGCCAAATGGAGCTGGTGAGAAGCAGAGACAGATGGCAACATGAGATCTGGAAGGAGCACAGGGTTTTACACCCAGTCAGAGATGCTAAACCAGAGCCCTGAATGCTCATGATTCTTTGGTGTAGTTGACATCATCGGATTCATTACCCAAATATCAAGATTTAGGCTGGCCTCTACTCCAAGGATTAATTTTGGTTTCCTCTTTATTGTGAATCTGGCCTTCTGCCATAAAATGCTATTCCTTCTGACCTCCAAATGAATGAGCAGGGCCAGTCACAATGGACAACAGCCCAGAGGAGCCAAATAGTGAAAAGGACAGATTATTGCAGGGGCAGCTGAGGGCTGCATTGAAAACCTTAAAGGATATTTTGGCCAAAACTCAGATCTCGTCCCTTTCATTTCACAGATCCTCCCCTGGCCCCTCCTGGCCCTGGCTGGGCTGCAGGAGTTGATGTACCAGTGGAGTTGTTGGCTGGAGAAATAGTTACAGAGCCATGGTTTGCTGAGTGGCACAATCCATTCCAGGGACAGTGCTGGACACCTGTGAGCTGGGCCAAGCTCAGGTAAGAGGTGCAGGAGGATTAGCAGACCCCTCCTGACCTGGGCAGTCTCTGTGCAGGCCAGGGGTGAGAGGGGAGGCAGCACAGCTTTGTTCAGGTTTCCTCCTGCTTGCTGTCCTCGGATTCAGAGGGCTTGGGAGTTCAAGGGAGGAGAAAAAGCCAGACAAAGAAGTGAGAAAAGGCTGAAGAAAGAGAGCAAAATATTTTTGAAGCTCTGCAACATCAACTCAGGAGCGCTGAATCTGCAGGGCACAGCCCAGTGTGAGCTGCCTTTGGGAAGATGGCTCACTTATGCTTAATAATTAAAGGAGTGATCCTTTCTACTTGCTGCACTGAAGATGAGTGAGGTTTTATCTGTGCCCTGCTAACAGTGCCAGTGACATGTTCAGAATGCTGTAGCACATTTCTCTGCACATGCAGCAGAGGAGAGGGCTCGTGGCAATGGGCCAGAACCACTTAGATCATTTTACCAGGGGCACACTAGAGACCAGGGAGCCCCATCAAGGAGTTAGTATTTCTAGTCTGTAGCACTCCACATTGTGACATTCTGCTTAAACCCCACCTGCCTCATTACTTCTGATGACACAAAAAATCATTGTTGTCTTCAGATATGAAAACCAGTTTAACTCAGGCCAGGGTCAAACTGCTGTCAGAGTAGTCAGATATATATTTAAATTTAGTTTTGTCACCCTGTGAGTTGGAAAACAGCTGATCTAGGTGAGGTGAAGCCAGGATTATACACTTTATTTGTGAGTATGAAAAAAATGTATTTCCATAGATACAGGTAGTGTTGGGTTGTATCCCCCCTGAAAGTGCAATCCTGCTTCTCTGTATTGGTTTTAAATAATTCCATTTTGCAAAGCAGGAGGGCTCAAGAAACTTTAGAAATAATGCAGGCAAAATCAGGCTTTCATGTTGCTGCTGTCTGTGGGATTCTGCAGCATCCTGGTGTGATGTGTGGGTGTGTGTGTCCATGTGCTTTTTTTGTACTTGCCTGCATATACACTCACCCCCTCTCTCTGTGTATGAATTGGTTATGTTACCCAAATACCTCCTAGGGAACTCTCTCTCTTTCTGTGGCTCTGGTACAATTTGTTCTTGAAATTACTCTAGGAATTCTACAATCACATGTTAAACACCCCCAGCCTGACACAGATACAGGCTGAAAGCTGATAAGCATTAAGAAGTGGTGTTTAAGCAGTTGTTTTTCTGCTCTCAGAGTATTTTTTTCTGATAATTTGTTTCTCAGAAGTGATTTGGGGCTCCTTAAAAGCTGTGCATCTGTAATTTTAAACACAGGAAAATTGGGGTGTTCCAGCAGAGCTGTTCCAGGTCCTCACTCCTCAGTCCCACCCCTCAGACACAGCCCAGTCTCAGCTCGTGGTGCTTATCCCAGATCTATTTCAGGTTAACACAGGCTCTGCAGTGTCCCAGGGGAGTTAACCAGGGTCAGCATGGCTCAAATTGATGGGGCTGCTGGACAAAGGGGTTGCAAAAACTGAGAAGACCAAGAGGAGAGGCTCCTCAAAAGAACATTTTTCTTGCCAGTCTGGGGAGAGGTGTAAAGACAAGATGTGAGATGTGAGAACTTGTAAACTCTCTGCTGCCCTTGTCAGTCACCATTTCAAATGTTGTTTCCTCATCTCCTGGGGCAGGACACTTGCTGATGTTAACCTTTCAGTAATGTACTGCCCACCTTGGTATGCTAACTTCTTACCTAGTGTATTATTTCTGTTTTATGGAATTAATGCATTTCCCAAACTGCCAGTCTCCTCTCCATCTCAAAGCACTTGCATTTAGCCTTTGTTCTGATGGCATGGGAAGTGTGTTGCATTCAGCAGTGACAACCCGTGCATGCTGAACATGACCCAAATGTTAGTTAGAGGTGGCAGCATCTCCCAGGGGAGGTACTGAGTGCACCCAGGCACAAACCCTGCTTTTGTGCCTTAATACTGCTGCCAGAACGTTGCTGATGCATCTAGCATGGAACAAATATTAGCCATTGGGCATTTCTCCCAGAATGCCTTCTCTTGTGCATGGAGAAAATCACCCCACATTTATCTGATTTGTGCATAAATGGAATGGGTGGTATTTGGGGAGAATATTTCAGGTTATCTTCTGTCCTCCAAATTTGTGAAATACGTGTTTAGCTGATGTCCTCACTTAATGAAGATATTCCAGATTTCTCACTTATTAGATTTCTGGCATTTTGTTTTTGGTATTTTTGGCGTCATTGTTTTGGTTCCCATAATACTTTGCAAAAATGGCACCTGCTCTGTTTTCTGACCTTCTGTCTGACTTGTTCTGTTCCCTGCTGTGTCCACTACATGAGAATACATGATTTCTGTGGCTTTATCCTCAAAGAAATACTGGCCAAAGCTGTTTGTGCCTCTGCACTTGTTTGCTTCTCTCTGCTCCCCAGTGTAAAAGCCTGCCTACAACCTTCCTGGTTTGAACTGCCCATAAGACTATTGGGCCATGCAGCAGAGACATCTGTCCTTTTAGAACAAGCCTCCTCACTTGCAGAATTGTCCCCTGTTCCTGACAAATCTGCTCTTTCAACCTTCTTCTCAGCCAGGTATTAAATCTTGGGTTTTTTTTGCCTATCTTTACAATCCTGCACAGAGTTCCTGGGAGTGTTTTCAGACAGCACTCATTGTGTCCAGTTTCCTTTCCCCAGAGCCTTAATTTTGTTTCCAGAACCTCATTCCTGCCTTTCTGTATATAATTTGTGCCACTGTGGACTGGGCTTTTCTGCAGTAGCTCCTAGAAATTTGTTCACACTCCCATGAGATCCGCTGCCTTGGCCTTGGCAGTCAAGTCCCCTTGTCACCCTCCCTGGAGTCACAGTCCCACCTGCCTCTCTTCTGAGGGCAGGACTCAGCTGCAGGGCTGGACTGAGGTTTGACACAGGAGCTTTCTGTCTGGCTGTGGGAGAGGCTGGGTTCCAGGGGTTTGCTCCTGCTTGGCATTCCTGTTGTGTTGGCTCTCCCAGACCTGAGCCCTGCTCAGTGCTGGGCACTAAAGTCTCAAGCCTGAAGAGCCAATGCCTGAGTCACTTTCTTGGGTGCTGGCCCAACTGATTTGAAACCAGAATCAACTTTTGGAGTGATGCCCTGATTGCCTTTGGCAGAAGGCTTTGGGTGAGCCACCCACTGTATATTCTGACTCCTGGAGCAGCTCTCACCAGGTTGTTCTCCAAGCAGAAACTTGCAGCTGGTTTCTCATGGATGGACTCCACCTTGCCTGCTCCTGGGAAGTGTCACAACCTCACCTCATCACCCTGTGTGTGATGTCTGACATTTCCTGCTGCTGCTCCTGGGCTGTGACCTGAGCACAGGGATGTGCCCAAGGCAGTCTGACACTCTGGCAATCACTGGTTTTCTGCAGGATTTGGTTTTCCAGGTATTGTTTTGGGATTTCTGACAATGTCCCATTGGATGTGTGGACTGTTGATTTTTCTAATGAGCTGACCTGTAGTCAGACATACCTAAAGCAGAAGATCCACTTGGTCTAACCTCAAAGGTAGAATTTGTGGTCTTCTCTGGTTTGCAGTCACTTCAAGGTGTGCAGGATCCTCTGTTTACTGTGACAAATCTATGTCCGTGTGCAATTGCTGCTTTTTACATTTTTCTTCCCTTTTTATCTGCATTCTCTCCCCTTCCTCCAAGCTGAAGACTATGCACAGCATCCCTTGCAGAGTTCTCCCAGCCTTGAAGGCTTATTTGAATTCAGCACACCCCATTGTCCTGCTGAGAGTTCTATCAATGTGCCAACTCTGCTATATTAACCCAGGAGCAGGTGAAACTGCAAGCCAGTCAATCCTTGGGCTACAACAGGTTTATTTTATTTAATGAATTTTGAGTCATTTTATGGTAGAACTGGGCTGCAATTCCAGCTGAGCCCTTTGTAGCCTGCACATTCCTCTCTGCTGCACACCTCTGGGGTGTGCAGCCAAAAATGTAAATTAATGAAGACAAAGAGGAGAGATGTTCCTGACATGGCTATTCTTCTCTCTTGTTAGGGCACTGATGCTCAGGCAACACTGGGAGAAGCTGCAATATTATCACTTTACTCATCAGAATAACCTGTCTTTTTCTTGGGGAGATCAGTGGCAAGTAGCTGTTGACCAGCTTAACATTTTTTAGAATTTCTGTCTCTCAAAATCACCATTTCCTTTAGTACTTTGGTATGCAATGCTGTAAATTATCTTGTGAGATTTTTTTTTTTTCCTTCTAGACATATCTAAATCATCAAAGGTATGCTGCTGGAAAACCAAGTCAAGAAACAATGAGTCAAAATCAGAGAGGTGCACAACTGGCATAAGCCTGTGATAGTGGTCCAAGCTAGCTTCTTTCTTAACTTTGCCATATTTCTCTGTCTCATGTAATCATAAATAAGTTAAGTACTTTGCAATCTGTGGAATGTGTTTTTTCACATGACCACCATCTGGGCTGCTATTTCTCTGCCCTGTTGTACCTCTCTGTTTGGGTTACTGATAGTTGTCTGTCTGGTACTGTTTGATTTTAGCTTTCTCCCTTGATTCCTCAACAAGTTACAAGTAGACACTTTCCCTAATTTTATCCTTGAGGTTTACACTTCTCTTAGCCCTAACAAATGTATCTGAATTCTACAGTTTATTCCTGTCAATACTCTGTGTTTCACTGTTAACAAGTGTTTGTCTACAGCAGGAGATATCAGTCAGTAATAATTCTGGATTATCACTCCATGGAAGCTCCTTTGCCCTTTGGAAATGGATGCAGAGTATTTGTACTGTTATTCCAGAATCTGTGTCTTGTCAGGGAGCCTTCAGACATACTTAATTTTTCTCCCTCCTATTTCAACTCAGTGCCCTGTGTTGAACAAGCCTCAATTTCAGCCTTCATCAAACCTGCTTTCTCTTTCAGATGGGATTTTTTCCAGGTGCAGTGGCACCTGAGGTATGGTGGAGATCCATCTGTCAGGCTGGTTGTATGTTAAGTGCTTCCTGAAGTTGATGGAAACCACTCCAAGGACAATTGAGCCAATCCCTGAGAACACTGAACCAAGCAATTACCAGTTGTATTCCAGGCTGACACTTCCTTAACCCTTCTTTTATTCTATTCCTCATCCCTGTATAATATCAGAATATCTTTTTTTTTTTTCTCTGAGCAGCATGTTCCTTTTATGGCTTTTAAGATTCTGAGAAGAGAACAGGTAATTTTGAGCACTGAGTCACTCTCTAATGCCTAACTACAACGTTTCTTCCCCCCAGCTGAGGACAGGGAGTTCTGAAGTTTCCTGAGGCCTTGGCTCTTGGTTTGGTGTGTGTGAGTGTGATGTGCTGCTCCATTTGGCTTGCTCTGCTCATGGGTAATTTGATAAGTGATAATCATGGCCTGCAAGGAATGCCAGCCCTGTCGTTCATGCCACTCCAGCTCATGTCTTCATTTTGTCTGGAAAAGCCACTGTGTCAGCTACTGGTGGACTTTCTGGTCTTCTCTGCTTAAAATAGGTTCTTTTCCCTTCAACTCTTTTGTGTAGGTGAAAGGAGTTGTACAGGATTTTAAAACTAAATATTTTTTATTTATTTTATTGTTCTATGGAGAGTAGAAGCCTGCCCATGGATTTGAATAGACTGTCAGAACTCAAAGTGGTCTGAGGTGTCTTTATAGAGGAGGGAAAAGACAGAAAAGGCAGCAGCTAAAAGCACAGAGGAATAGAAAAGCCAAAGCAGAACCTGTAAGCCCTGACTTCATTCCAGCAGTGTGAATCTGTTTATCTCAGTTGCCCAACTGAAAATACTTGCATTAATTTTTGTTACAAGAAAAGCTGAAGCTTTAAGATCCCATGACCACAGTGATAGCCAGTTTGGCAACATCCTGACCATCTTCAGCTCTTTTCCCTTCTCCTGTGAGCTTTTGGTACCTCTGTACTCCCACCCTTATCCTAATTCCTACCATTCCCATTTTCCCTTTGCCTTTCAGCTACTGGCACCTTACTTATTCCATTTTTGCAAGTCCAGGATGCTCCTTTAGGGAGGAAATGTGAACCTTGTGAGACTGGAGAGCTGAGGTTTTACTGCACATCACTGAAAGGCAGACATGGAGATTTTGTGCTGGACTTGTCCCCTTGGAGTGCATGGGACCCCTGAATCTTCAGGCACCTGAACTGACTGTGGTCTGAATTTTGAGAACATTTCGGGGTCATCTCAGTAAGACCTGATTAAACTTGGCTTATATTATTTAATGTTGTGTTCTACTTATGACCCTACTGAGAGAATCTGGAAGGTTTGTCTGCAGTGTAGTTTTGCCCCTGCTCCATAGAAATCCAGTGTCCATGGTTACTGGGGACAGTAACTGATAACAAGGAAGATTGAAAGATATTTCTTCCTCCTGTGATCAGAAGTGCAGCTCTTAGCCCAAAGGAGAAAATCTGCTGCAGGAATGATTGTCAGGAGGTGTGTGACAGTATTCACTCCCAGCATTTGTCACTGTGCAGTGATTCAGTGACCTTCACTTGCCTTGATTTGGGTGTTTTCAGTGTTCATCCAGACTCAAACAGAAAGCCAAGCTTAGGAAGTGCCATGTGTCTGTCCCCTCCTGGCAGCGTGTTGGAGCTCCTGGGTTTCCAGATTGGGGTTGGAAAAATGCAGAGATAAGTATCCTTTGGAGGATGCTGCTGCTTCAGTATCCTGTTCAACAGCAGGTCTGTTTAGTTGCTTACAGACACCTGGGCTCTGCAGGAAATAGATTCCAACCTGTTCACTCAGCTCTCTCTCTCTTACCTTTCTGCACTAACATTCTTCAGGGTTTTAAAAATTCATTAAAACTTTTTTTTGTGTGCCAATTAGTAAAACAGCAGATTGCTCTCACAAGTGGGGAAGCAGAAGACATAGGAAGGAGTGTTCAGTGCTGGGTTGGACAGGGATTTGAGCACCCTGATCTGGTGGAACATGTCCCTGTTCATAGCAGGGGTGAGACAAGATGAGCTTTAAGGTCTAACCCAAACCAGTCTGTGATTCTGTGATTAGGCTCAGCAGTTTCAGGTTTTGGGTCCTTGTCTGTCATCCTGCCGCGGTACCAAGTGCAGCACAGCTGGAACGGGCTCGGGAGGTTTTTCCTCACCTGATTTAGGTAAACAGAGCTCCAGGAGCGTCAGTGCCAGGCCAGCCCAGCTGGGAGGCGGCTCCCAGCCCTTGGGCTCAGCCTAATCTGCGCGGCTCTAGGTAACACTAGAGGTCACTCTGTGACCAGGGATGGAGCCTGCAGGCGTTCGGGGGCTTGGGAAGGTCAGCGGCTGCTAATCCCTATAAATTGCTGAGCTACAAGCAAAATTTGTAGCTCATTATGAAGCACTTTGATGCGGCATCGCCTCTATCCTGATTTCAGATGCCAGTTTCCTACGGGGAACACCCTCCTTCCTTTAGTGGCGTGCTCATGCGAGCACCCAGGACAGGGCAGGATTTTAGCACAATTTGGGGATATCTCTGCCGTGCTGGGCTGGGCTGGGTTCCCCCCTGCACCTTTCCAAGGGGCTGGACCTGCCCTGCTCCCTCCCGGCTGTCAGGAACTCATTTGGCTGATGCTGCCTGGCAAGCCTGGGGGCAGAGATGGATTTAACACAGTCACCAGACAGCTGTCTGCTAAACTCACTGCCTGTGGAGCCTATAACGAAAGGATTTAATTTTATTCCCTTATAATCCCTTTTCTCTCAAACAGGTCAGACTAGAGAGGCTGCTGCTGCTGCTGCTGCAGCTTTCAGCCTTCTTGGTGTTGTTATTGGTTTCAGGGCTGGTCAGTCAGGCAAGACATTTCATCTTGGGGAAAAGTTTTCCTTGTAGTGTTATTTTATTGAACTCATTTACTTGGGACACTCAAATAAAATTTTCAGTACTCTGAAATACCTCTCTAGAAGTTATTCTGAGTGAAAGATTTCAGTGATTTCTTCTCCTACCCCTGAAGAGATAAATAATTTTGGGTCAGCTGAACCTATATGCTAGTTGGTTGCATAGCTAGGAATTAATTCTGGTTGAAATGTAAGGAATTAAAAATAATTTTAAAATAATATTGATATTTTTCATTGCAAAATATGCCTGATTTTGACCAATATATAAAGCAACTTCTCATCCTTCCCCCAGTCTCTGAAGGGATCAAAGATGAAACACCTGATATGAGACCGAACAAAATATTCTACTTGACCTAAAGCATTTTTTGGAAGTTCATTTTTGCACTTTGGTCATAAAAGGGCAAAGTTGGTTATTTGTAGAGCTTTATTTGTAAGGCTTCTCTTAGCTCCTGTGGAGGCCAAGGAATATGCCCCACATCCCTTTTTCTCCACGGAACATGCCATTAATGATCCAATTTTGCTGGAGGTTTCTAATGCTCCTACCAAGGTTTCATGGCATGAGGAGGCTTTGCCTCCCATTAGGGCAGGTACTTGGTTGTGGCTGGATTCCATGGTAGTGCAAACATCTCACAAATCTAGTCAGAAATAATTGGGGTAACAGGGACTCCTTAGTCTTCGTTCACTCGAGGGTCACAGGACGTCAGATTTGACTTTGCCATTGAAGTCAGCTAATGTACTGGAAATGCCTTCATTTTCCCCCTCTGGAGGCACGGGTTCAAATCTGCCATAAATTACAAGTGACACAGGTTCAGTGGTCTTAATTAAATCCCACGAGGTTATTTTTGTGTGTCAACACTCCCCTTCTCCTCCCTTCTGCAGCGTTTGGAGCAGCTGAAGGGCAGGAAGAACTCCAGCACTGCAGGTGCAAGTTCTGGGTGTGGTGTTCAGGTGCTGGAGTTGGCTCTGGGCTGGGGTACAGCCAGACCTTGGCTGTGCCTGGTATCAATCTCCATTGAACTTGTGATGTAGTGGATATTCTTGGTAGATTTAAAGGATTCAATCCTGTGCAGGATCGTTACTCCTTGTAGGGAGATAACTGGCTATAGAGGATTTCTGTTATCCACAGCCTCTCTCCAGCCTGCAATTCATTGATTTCCGATCTGCATTGTAAAGGTGCAGAATAGGGGTGATCAATGCTACAGTGCTGATGTGAATAAAGTGTGTCCCCTAATCTGCATTACCTACAGCCCACTTCTGATATCCTGAGCTGACCTGGTCATGACTGTCTCTCACACAGATAACAATGCTGGCTGTTGCTAACTTGCCTTGAAAGCCTTTGGAATTGGAAGGAATCAGATCCAGTGCAGTTTTTCCAGGGAGTGGCTAGGCTGTTTCAAGCCTCTTTTAAGCTAATGCTTTTGTAAAGGGACTATATGTTGCTAACATTTCTCTTAGCTCAGATTTAAATTAAAAGCTTTAATTGGTCTCCTGATTCTCTTGGAAGCATGTTTAAAAAAAAAAAAAAGAAAAAAAAAAAAGAAGAAACCCCAAGCCCCAAAATATGCCATTTAGAGAAGAACTGTTTAGAGAGCAGGTTTTTATTTAATAAACAGTGATCAATTGAATTGATTAACCATGAACACATTACAGCAGAGTTTGTTGTTGCTGCTGCTGATAATTGCAGTTCACGTGCATGAGAATATTAAATGGCTGTTTTCAGGATCATTTTCATGCTCTTCTCATTTAACAGAATGGAGAAAACAACAACTGTTGACAGTGATTTTGGTTAGGACTGGAGTGCTGCAGACTGTGCCCTCAGGATGCCTGTGCAATAACTCCATCAATTGTGGCCATTTACTCTGCACTTCCAGACATTTCTGCAAACCTTGCAGCTGTTTTTTAACTAATTCGCTTGGTAATTAGATCTTATCATGCTGGCTCCATGGCTTTACATAAACTGTAAGCATTTGGAGCTGCCATGTGAGACATTTTAGGGTTGTCTGCATTGTTTTGTGCTGCTCTGCAAAGACCAAGGTGCTCTCAAACACAGCAAAGACAGAGAAGCAGTTTTAACAAATGAGTTCCTGCTGATTTGAGGAGGTTTCCATAGAAGGTAAGAGTTCCTTCACCTAAATTAACAACTGGAAGCCAAGTGCCAGTGATGGATTCATCCTGCTGGATTCTGAGCACAAACTGGGATCTCTGCTTCTGCTCTTTCTTTCTCCCTCCAGTATAAATCTTTGTTTTTAGGAGGAGTTGGGGGCTTCAGTAAAAATGTTTTAATGTTTTAGATATCCTATTGATCTTAAGGAGAGGAAAATTGTGATTCTGTGAGCTCAAGATCAGGAGCTGGTATCAGTCATGCCCAAATAATGTGAATGGAAAGACATGAGCTCTTTTGTGGCAGCAGGTCACCTTGGAATGGCTTCATGCAGTGCTGCAATTTGGGAACTGTGGATGTAGATGCCCCTGCTGGTGGAATGGCCTGGCTGACACAAATCTACTATCTCAGAGGAGATGCTCTGCTCAGCTGGTCAAACATCAGAGCATCTGATGACCTTCCCATTCCAAAAGGAGGAGTCATTCCTGTGCAAACTAATGATTTGCTGTGAAACAGTTTTATTCCCTGGCTAAAGACATTGGAGCCTCTAAGATATTTCCCAGTTTGATCTCTGCACTGTGGTGAGGTTGTAGAACACATTTCTTTATAATATGTGTACACTTGTGGGTCCAGCCACAGCAAACCTTGGGGCAGTGGAGATGGGGAGGAAATATTTCAGAAAGGAGGTGCAAGCCATCTGAGAGCCTGGTTCAGAGTTCACTGTGTAAAGAAAGGCAGCTTGCCAGCCCTGGGCTAACATGGCTAAACAGTGATAAATTTCTGATAGTGGCTGTGGTTCTGTGGGCTCACTGATGTGGTCACCTCTTGGTACTGCTCCTGGTCCAGTGTAGAACAGTGCAGGTCCAAAGAGTGTCACTTGTGCCCCTGGTGACACTCTGAACTTCAAAGCTGTCTATTTTCAGATCACATCTTTGTTCTGATGGTTCTGTGCCATGCCAGGGACAGGCAGAAGATGGTTTAGGTTCAGGGGTACTGTTTGCTGTCTGACTTCAGTCACAATCTGGTTTTCTGGTTTGCCCTCTGTGTGCTTTACACTTCCACTGGGAGGACAAGCCAGGCTGGGTGTGCTGCAGAGAACTGTCCTTGCTCTTAGGAGTTGAGAGAGGTGCCTGTAATTTCAGTGCAGGTCCCGTAAATGGCAACTTTGCAAGGTTTGCATCTCTAGAATTCCACCTAGTTAGGGATGAAATTTGGTTAACAGGACCCCAAAGACAGTTTGAATGTAACAGATGTCAGTGTAACATGCAACTCTTCAGCTTTTTTTTGGTGTTTAAACAAATCATTAAAAATTTTTGCAAGAAAATCTCATGAAGTATGCAAAAATATTATGAGGGGAGGCAGCTTTTCCAGATGTGTTTTGGTGCTTGTGTCTGTCAGGTGATACTGGCAGATGTCATCATAAAGGTACTTTTGGCACTTGTAAAAGTAGTGGTAGTAATGCAATAGCTGTGAAGGTCTAAAGAAGGATGTGAGGCAATGTCTGTAGGGAGAAGGGACCCATTTTACTGGGTAACAGATATAGGTGGGGAAAAATAGGAACTTTTGGGGACAGGACCCTCCCCAACTTTCTGGAGGTTTTCTGGGGTTGTGAAAAGAGATAGCTCAAGGGCTGTATAGATTTAGGCATTTGTTTTTTGGTTTTTATTTTTTAAAGCATAGCTCTGTACCCTGCCCTTAAACTTGTGCTTAAGATTTAGTGCTCCAGTGGAGCTGATCCCTTAAGACTGACTAAGATTTCAGGAGCACAGTGGAAGAATGCCTTTGGAACCCCTAGGACTGGTCCCCTCAGAGGAACTCTTCCCTCATTCCCTTCTTGCCATGAAGGATTCCAGTAAAAATGGCAGAGGTGTTCCATTAGAATCATTAGAAAAGTCTGCAGAGGTGATCTTTTCTCCTTCAGAACTTTATAAAAGTTGCTGTAACGTGTTTTATGCAGTATCGTCATCTCTGTGAAATCATGGCTATAACTTAGTTTGTACTTGTGCCAAAAATGATATTATGGGCCCTTGGGTGAATTCACTGAATTTGCACTGTAAAGTGTAATAATTTCAGAAACAGACAAATTTGGACCAAGTGAATGTGCTATGCTTACAATGGTGTTACAGACCTTAGCATCTGCCAGCAGCCCATGCAGAAATACCCAGTACGTGTACATTTGTATCACCTTCAGCCCCAGTGCAGCAGAAATGTAAACTTTAGTTTGGAATCTTTAAATTAGCACTACATGCCTCACAAATAAATACTCCAAGTCACTAATGGCTGATGTGCTCATAAATTTCAGGGATGGTGGTGAAGCAGGCACTGCAGGTAGATGGATCTCAGGACACCTGAATGGTGACAGCAGCATATGCCACTGGGATTTTAATAATAGCAGCAATAATAACAACAATAATAGCTTTTTAAGCATAGATATATAATTTAAATGAGTGGATTCAAACATGTGGGGTATTTTTGTGTTCTGCAGAACACAGAGATAGTTATTGTGGCTCTGGATAAATGATGATGTGGTCAGACCTGCATAACAAATTAATTACCCCAGGAAGTAAATGCTTTAATTTGGAGGTAACTCTGTGCTGTGAAGATATCTTGGGTCATTTGAAGGGACCTGGGCAGTGAGTCTGTGGCAGGATAGGTCCCTGTGGATGTGGTTTTGGGGTCCAAGGCTGGCTCTGTAGTCAGGCTCACATCTTCCCTCTGCAGCAGTGCCAGGGGCTGTGGGGAAGGTGCTCGTTTCTCCATTGTATGGGAACATGTGGAGAGAGAATTTACTCCTCAGGTTCTGAAAGCTCTGTGTGAACTTCAATATAACAGTGCCAATTTTAATCAAAGAAATGTACTGTGGATGTCACCTGCATTTTTATCCAGTTCTGTTTGACAGAAATAGAATTCTGAGTCCTGCTAGCAATAGAAAGGGCAGACAAGCCCACTCCCAGGCTCATTCTGCTTGCTGTTATTCTGCTACCATAATTACCTCTAAACATAATTATGGGCAAGACAAATGACATTTTTAGCTTTGGTCTTTAAAGACAAGAGTTAATTTCAGGCTTTGACCAGAACTATGTTAATTAGCCTCTACTCACTCCCTTTGTATGGAATTACATCACCCAGGACTTAGCATAGGCTGCCTTTCCTGTATCTTTGAGTAATGAAAGGACACGGCATGGCAACCAAATCAAGGGCTGCTGCATTAACAAGGCCACTTTTCTGCCCATTTATCATCTATTAAAGGTGCACTAGTTTGTAAAGTAACACCACCTTCAGCAGGGCCGCCAAGAACAGCTCCTCATTTATTTTCTGCATGGTTTAAGTTGGAGTTAGACCCACCTTGTAGCTCAGAGGTGACAGCCAGTAAGAAAAAGTACACTAATTGAGACATCTCAAGGGAGAAATAGAAGAAAACTGAAAAGGTAATTAGAATGAGAGGGTTTCAAGCTGGGTAAGTAAAATCGAATGGAGGTGCATATTAGGGGCTGTTACAGATGGGAAAGAAAGTACTTGGAGAATAAAAAAAGAAAAATGAATATTAGAGAACAGAGCACCCTTTTCACACATGAAGAATAGAGGATAGAGATAAAAAATAATGTAACAGTGGAGATACAGGCTAGGGGAAAAAAAAACCCTCCAGAAGTATGAAGGACATATTTAAATGTAAGAGAGAAAGAATGGGGAAAAATAATAGAGCAGATCAATTACTAGAGCTGTAGCCAAGGAAAGAGAAGCTGTCAAATGAATATTTCTGGGGCTGTGGAAAAGTCTCCTTCCTTTGTGGGAGATGTAGGATGTGTTTAGTCCCTGTGGGAGGGGTTTCTTTTGGGGACTAACTCAGTATTTAAATTTGCTGCAGTGTCAGTGGCTCAACTGGAGTGTTGGGGTGAATGCCTGCCTGGACAGAATTGGGTTAATGAGATGTTATTTGGCAGAGTATGTAGCTGATACCAGACCTAGTGGTATCAGTGGTATTCCTCCAGTGGTTGAAGTTTCAGCCCCTCAGTGATTTTCCCTGTGTGTTTTTTGTGTCCATATTTAGGGACATGTTAAGGTCCAATCTCAATTTTTCCCGTTTTAAGCATTCCCTTTTCTGCCTGAAAAGAATCATCCAGGTTACCCCAAGGACATTTCCACCCCTACACAGGGAAGCTGAAGTTGCTCTGCATTCCCTCAGGCAGATGCACACCCACACCAAAGCAGTCACATCTTTTGGTTAAGAGTGGAAGATGACCTTTGTTTCCATTAAGGTCACAGATGGTGAAGCAGGATTTCTCCTTTTGCCTCTTCTGGAGGCAGGAGGCTGAAGTGAAGAACTTCATTGGAAGGTTGAGAAGTTGGAGCGTGGCTTCCTCTGGCTGCAAGGCAGGAATCACAGAATGGTTTGGGGTGTAAGAGACCTTACAGCTCATCTTGTTCCATCCCTGCCATGGCAGGGACACCTTCCACTATCCCAGGTTGCTCCAAGCCCATCCGACCTGGCCTTGGACACTCACAGGATCCAGGGGCAGCTAATAGCTGATTTTTATCTACTGTCTTTCAGTGTGAAAGAGTCTAAATCTTTCCACTTTCAGGGAGTGGGACCCCAGAGCCAGGACTAGGTGACTTTTAACCCTGAAAGACCCATGAGCTCAGTATCCCATGGGCTGGAAGGACCTGAGTGCAGCATGGTATCCCAACGAAATGGGACACACAGAGGGACACAGACTCTGACCAAGAAAATCCTGCTTGCACCCTCAGGTTAGGGAGTCAGGGGAGATCAGCAGGAGTGTCTCTTGGTGGGACTGGACCAGCAGTGCTGGTCCCCATCAGAGCTTGTCTGTACAATGTCATGAACAGCAACCTTGGGGTGTCCTGTGCAGGCCACGAGTGTGACTCGATGGTTCTCATGGATCCCTTCCAAGTCAGGATATTCTGTGATTCACTTAACACTGTTTATAATTACTAAGTTGTATCCTTGAAATTAATACCCACTTACTGTTGGAATGGAATTTTCTGAGCCAAGTGCAGTATTTGTGGTTTTAATTGATACTCTCAGTAAAATGTTTTTCTTATTCATTGTCTGTTAGATCTTTCTTTTATAAGCTTCACTGATAAAATTGTCAGAAAAGGGTTTCTTGTCTCATAAAAGTTGTGCTGGATTCTGCTTAAAATTTGGAAAACTTTGAAGCTATTAATAACACTTTGTCTTTTTTTAGCCACTGAAAATTTTGATCACTTGAGCAAAACCTATTTTCATATTTCCATTTTCTTTTGTTTTGTATTTAAGAAAATTAGCCCAGAAACTTAAAAAATGCTAATTATATTTCAGAGCCTGATTTTGTTTGTCCTGAGAAATAACTAAGAGCTTTTACCCTGGCTATTTCCCATTATTATAAAAGCCATTTGTGTGGCAGGAATGTCCACAGACAGTCAGGATTGCAGTGTATGGTAATGGTTGCTGCCCGAAGAAGGGAAATAAAATAGATCTTTGCCCCAGGCTAATTACCTGAGTTATGGAAATGCTCTGGCCATGTACTTCCAGGATAACAAACTATTCTCTTCTTTTCTTTTGCAAGACAGAGCTAACCTTCAGCAGGAGGAAACGGTGGCAAGTTCAGTGGGAAATGACAGAGCTCTCAGTCCCAGAGTTTCAAAGATCACAAACTCCCTCTAAGGACTTGAAAAACAAAGAAAACCCTCTGACAGAGAATATTCTTCTTCATTCATCATTTGAAACCTTGCCTCTAAAAGTGTTAAGAACAAGTTATTTTCAATATGAGTTAGCCCCAGGGGATTTGATAAAAGGCACTTTTCCAGCTGGCTAATCAAAAGTGGTCTGCAGAAGACTTTAGTGACTTGGAAGGCAGTTCTGAGACTCCCCCAGACTCAGCAAACTTTCCTGATCCAAGGAAGCAAAAACTAAAGATGTGTCACAGGCCTGACTGAATATGGGAGCTGGGAAAACAGAGCTCATTCATCAGAAAGCCTGGAAATCTCCTGGGGAAAGGTGGAAAACAAATTAATATCTCATCTGCAGGCTTCTATAGGTTCTCCAGTACTGAACAGTTCCAAGTAAGGAAAACAGCTTCCATATTTGAGAGACATTTGTCTGGCTTCCTCTCCAGATAGTGTTACACAGAGTTTTCCCAAAAAGAGGGCTAGAGGACTTACAGTCAGTCTGTCTTAGGCAGAGCCTGGTCTGCCAGAGCTAAATGAGCATTTAGCAGAGCCTCCTTCTGAGGCTGGAGCTAAAGATTTAGCATTTGTAAAGTTGGCTTTCCTGTCTTGGAAGGAAACACGGACTTCTTTTGTCACATCCCTTAAAAACCTTGTGTTCCTTGTGAACATCTGCCCCTGACACCAGCTGGGGATCCACTCACAAGCAAGAAGATGGATAACTGAGGAAAAGCCAGCAGGTACCAGTGACTGGCTTTCTAAATGTAGAATTTTTCCTCTCATGGCAACAATTTTCTTATTTGCTTCCTCATGCTGCACTTGGGTGGTCCCTTAGGCTTGTGTTCAGTCAGTGCATGGAATTAATTTCAACATATTTTAATTTCCTGCAGTATTGGTTCACACAATCAAAGTACTAATACCACTGTAGATGGCTGTGGGCATATATAATATATATATATACACATTCAAATTAGCTGTTTTATTGATAAAGATCAATTAATATGATTCTGTCTTCAATAATTGTTGCTTGGTTGCACTCACAAAAAATCTGAATTGGAGCAACATGTGTCAGAATAGGCCCAAAGTATTTCAAGGTTCACTTATGATCCAATTTAGATTTAATAATCAGGGAGTTGCTAAGTGAACTTCCCTGTTCTCAGAGCAGACAACTGCCTGGCAGGGACTGTGACCTTGTCACCAGCCTGTCCCTGGTAACATTCGCTTTCTGTGGAATTTGTGAGCCACACTCCTCAAAGTACCTCCTTTTTCCATCTGTCTCTTGTTAGCTGTGTTTCTGCTATGGAATTTCATCAATTATTTCCTAATACTTGTTGTCTGCATATTTCTTATGCACAGTCATATATGGTATATATATACATATATAGTATGTCTCTGTGTTTGTGTATTTATTTTCTCCACAGTCTGATGTTATTATCTCTGTCCATGTCCAGACCTAGGCAGAAAAATGAGATGAACAAATGGAAACCAGTGTCATTAAATGTCTGCAAAAGCTTCCCCCAAATGTTGTTAACAGGTGGAGAGAACAGATAACATGTGCCCTCTCTGACTTCAGGGCTGGAGGGGGACACACGCAATGGGGTTTGATGCCCTTCAGCAGATAATCTTGTGATTTCTCATCTCATCAAAAAACCTGTCTGGCTTTGAATTTCTGCCTGCCCTTTTGAAAAGTTTAGCTTAAACATCATCATTAATTGGGCTTTACAGTCCAATAATAATTACTAATATTTGGCTCTACTGCCTGTCAGCCTGTTTATTCCCAGAAACCTGACTGCCTTAGAGGTTCTGTCTCTCTTTTCTTCTTTTTTCCTCTTTTTTTTTTTTTTTTTTTTTTTTTTTTTTTTTTTTTCATTAAGCAGTGGGAAAAGCCCCTGAATAATTCATCAAGAACCTTTTACATTATGAAAAATATAATCAGCTGGCAGTACTGAGATATCTTATTTCTACAGGATGCTAACTCAAGTATTACAAGTGACTGCAGGATTGGTGCCAGAACACAATGTGGATACACAGAGTCCTCTTTGTTTGAGGCAGTCTCAGCCTGTGTGCAGGGCTCAGAGAAGGCTGGGTATTCCTCACCATGTCTACCTAGTGACAATTAATAATTTAGATCCATTAATCGGTTAAGATGAACACTTAGTGTTGCTTGACTCGCCACCACCAAGTGGAGGAGGTTTTTCCAGGTTAAATAAAAGATCTTAAAATTTTTTCTTGCAAAGGAGCTGAGAGTGCCACATCTTCCTTCGTGAGAGGCTCCAGTTTTTATTTGGGAGGTGGGGGTGGGTGTTACTATGCCAAAAGTGCTTAAGTAAACAGTAATATCCGTACATCATAAGTAGATGTCTGAGAATATTAGCTGTTTATTTCCCTGACATACTCTGAGGAGTCTATGGGGGGCTCTTGCAGGAGTCAGGACCTCGATGTAATATACAAGCTTTGATTCTGATATTTCCCTTGATAACTGTGCTCTACCATATTGGGGTCGGAAGTCAGCAAAGGTTCATTGGCTGTTGTAATGCTCACTGTCACCAGTAATAAGTACAAAGGACTTGCTTTAAAAGCTGGCTTATAAAACTTTAAGGAAACTTGGATTGCTTAAGTGAACTTCCAAGGCTCTTCAGGGGCCAAGTGCACTTTGGTTGTCTACTTATATTAATTTCACGGAGTTTAAAGGGTCAAGCAATGCAGTTGGTGATGCTTATTAATTTATGAAACACAGAACCTTGCACTATCTCGCTTTGACCACTTTCCCTCTCCTTTTAGAAAATTTAATATACATTAAAGCTTGCTAGACAGGGGCGCCCTAAAGGATTAAGCCCAAAGTTCACAGCTGGACTAAAAGGTTCAAAGACTTTGTATCTGCAACACTGATTTGATTCCAAGTGACGTTCAAACAACAGAACCAAATTGGAGATGTTTGAATGTGTAAGGAAACAGCAATTAGAGGAATACCACAGAACAGCAAAGGATTAGGATTTATTTTCCTTAAAATGGTAAAACTGATTACAGCCTTGTTTTTTCTTTCTTGGGGGATGTGTTTGATCACATCAGCTTTTGGGGTCAGTGGTTGTCAAGAGCGTATTTTGGTGTTACAATACAGCTTGCCAAGCTCTGGAGGTTCATGCAGACTTAGCAACTTTACAGAATATATTTGATTGCTGTGATGATGTGAACTGAGCTCTGGGTAGGAAAATATTAGCCAGAAGGGAAGAAGGAAAGGAGGAATGGATAACTACTGGAGTGCCATGGCTAGGATTTAGGAATAATCCTATTCAGGGATATTTTTGCATTCTGTTTACTTGCCTTTGAATTGCTTTGGTGTCTTGTCCAGGGGAGATAATTCCAGAAGCTGTTCACACCCAGGCTGCAAATTCGATATACTGCATTCAGGTGACAAAGGGAATGTGATTGCAAAGCTACTGGGAAAATTGGAAACCAAATTGTCCCTGATGTTGGTCTGTGTGGCCTCCTTGTGGAATCAACAGGGAGCTGAGAAGGAAAGACAGGGAAATGAAGAGTGTCCCACTGTAAAGAAGATGAGTTTATTCAGCCTGTTGGTAAAGGGAGGAGCAAATTTCATGTGCCAGCTCTGATTCCTGAGGCCTTAAGGAGCCTTAAGGCAGCAGTTGTATGTCACTGGAAATTTTCAGCTGCAAAAGAGACTCCAAACCCTGTAAGGGAGTCCCAGTGCTGAAGAGTGTTCACATTGCAGCTGGGCCTAAAGAGCCTCAGATAAGACTGTGGGGCCCTGTGGTGCATCACATGCTGGGACACTCTGTGGCTGGAGATGATTTATAACTTTTATGGGTAAAAAAGGACAAAAATGTGGGAGAACAAAACAGCCAGGAAGAATTTTGTGTGATCTGTGGCACTTCATTTTCAGCCAGAGAACAGAACTCACATATCCAGGACTTCAGCAGCCTTAGCCTTGTATTTTAAACCCTTTAAACCAAGAGAACAATGCAGAAAATCCCAGAGGACACATGAGAAAGGGGGTTGTACCTAATCCCTTTATCATTTCTTTGCATTTACTTGCTAACAAAATATATTTTTCTTTAGAATGGCCTCTGAGATTTTATACTATGGGGTATTTGGTTTAAAATGTACTATAACCTTCCTTTTTTTAAATTGATCAGATCAGCCTTGAACACTCAAAGAAAAATCTGCCTGCTCTGAATATTGCCTGAGGATTTAGAAAGGTCTTTCTTGGAAACAGAAGAACGAGATGAAACAATTATCTGTAAAGCATGGTAAGAGAGAAAAAGAATAAAGGAATGAGTTATGTTTGACTTGTCTTCTTCCAAGAGACGGGGTTTTTTTTTTGTTTTTTAGGGTAGACTTTAGATGTGGGAGATTTGCAGGGTCTTGCTAGAAGAAGTTTCAAAACAAGCAGTTTTCCTCTTGCTCTGGTAACTTGTAGACCAAAGAAAGTCTTTGGTTTGGCAACTTGGTTTGCAGTCAGCAACCAAGTATTATTTGCATTATTTGCTGCTTCAGTTGTAGGAAAAACTTTCCTAATGACAGGTGTCAATCAAATAAATGTTATCTTCCACCTGAGCAGAAACAACACTAAATTTTCAGCTGTGTTATTAATAAACAAGGAACCAATGGATGTGATCACTTACTCTGAAGGGATGATTGTCTGTCACACCTCAATGGCATCTGCTTGCAGATATAATGAAGAAAGATTATCATTGCTGCAAGTGACTGCAGTGACTCTGGTCAGCAAATAATAAAGATATTGTCGCAGTGATCAGCCCTGCCTCCCAGGTGCTGACACTGTTAAGTGATATCTCTGTGGGATTTGGGTCCTCATTTATGTAACTGTAGTTGAAAACCAGAAAAAAAGACCCTTCTTAATAATTAATGTCATGCCAGTCTCTGTACTTCTAAACAGAAACTCAGTCATGACCAAAATCAGTTTATTTGTGCACTGATGAGTTAGAGAAGCAGCAGTGAAAGACCTTTAATGCAGTGTCCTTGGTTTAGTATTGACAATGCAAAATGTTGGTAACATATGAGTTCCTCCAGAGCTGATTTTGGATCCTGATGGGGTGAAGGAGGAACAAGCCATTTCCTGTGTCCTCTGGATATGTAAAAATAAAATATTCTCTTAGTATTCCAACTCTTCCTGGGGTGCTAGCTGCTGTTGGGAATTGTACAGAATCCAGAATCCTTCTGTGTCTGTCCTTACCTTAATTTGTAGCTTCAATTAAAGGTGTGTGAAAGGAGCTTGGATGCATGGCCCCATCTGCACAGAAAGGGACAAATGTGAATAATGAAATAGACCTGCCCAGTCCTGACAGAGCTTAGCCAAAGTGAGAGGTGAGGAGACTTCAAGACCAGCTTATCTTTTATACATCCAACCAAGCATCCTAAAGGCTGCCTTGTTTAGCTGGCAGTGACCCCTGGTTCTCCTGAAAAGGGCCCTTTAGTGCCTGTGTCTGTTTCCAAGACATAAAAGCAGACTGGAAAATATAAAATGTGCAAGGGAACTTTCTGACTTTTAAATCCTTTTACCATCCCCTAATTTCTGTTGTGGTCATGGGTGATGCAATACAGAGTTGATAAATTCACCTGCTCTAACATCAGGCAAGTGTAAAAATTCTAGGTTTTGCTTCGGATTTCTTGCCTTCAAATATTCCATCTCACAGTCCAGAACAAAGGGCTGAATCCTGCTGAAACAATTCATCCCCAGGGGCTGGATGCTATTGTCTCTAATGCACAGATAAAAGCCAGTCATATCAGCTACAGATGAAATCACAGATGAAATCTTACTAATTAATTGCATGAACTTTGTTTCTGCCTGGTTTGAGGTTCTCTCAGCCTTGCAGAAAGATCTGGGCACCCATATCGTACACCTCAACGGAGCTGTTGATTTTCCAAGGAAGACTAATAATTTTTTTGTGCCTAAAATAGCTCTGCAATTACTTCTGCTCACATGGTTTTGCAGTTACAAAATGGTTTCTGAAAACTGGTTTTGTTCACATGTGATTGAAAAGATGCCCTACGTTGTTCTGCCAAGTTAGGCACTGATTCAGGTTTATGACCATATCATTAATATTTTAGTACTGCATCAGTAACTGGTGGCTATTAATATGTAGTGAAACAGTGATATAAAAAGGGAGATGTTCCCAATCATTTGGCAGAATTTGCATTACAGCTGGATGAAATTTATAACACATCTCCTGCAACCTACCAGTCTGAACTCCTGTTATTAATTTCTGCTGTGTTTATTTCTCCTTTATGTTCACTTTGGGCGATATTCTATCAAGTTTCCTGGCAAGCACCACAGTGGATATAGCTAATTTCAACTGACTGCAGGGGAAGGACTTTGCAGAAAGTGAATTTTGAATTAGCACTAGTATTTGCAGCAAAAATCTCCCCCTGAGAAGCCTATTCCCCTCGGCCTGGCGTCAGCAGCACTTAAGTGCATGTGAATGGCCCTATTGACTTCAGGTAGGCAGCTGTTTAATTACCTTCTGAATCAAGGCCAGCTCCAGGAAACAACTCCCAGCACAGACCTCTCCTGAATGCTGGACTTCTGAGAGTGACCCACGGACTGTTTGACTTGGTAATTTGGCAAATCCTTTCCAGTCGAGAATAAATTTGAGGAAATCATCGTTTGACGCTCCGAGAGGTGAAATTTGTGCAGTGCATTTTTCATGACGAGGCAGCTATTGCCCGGATTTATTCAGCCTGCCTGACTCTTCCTATTCCAATAGTCCCAGCAATACCATTTTTCCCCCCCAGGTTTTATTTAGGAGCTGTGAGATGACAGGTCTCTTGCCTCTCCACCAGGAGAGCGGAGTGCTGCACGCAGCATGCTGCACACAGGAGCAGGAGGATAAAGAATGACATGCTACTCTCTAAGCTACAACTATTTTTTTTTCCCAGCTCGCATCTGCTCTTGTCCCTCTTCTGTTCTCAGATCACTCTTCAGCTTCCCTTAGGAATCCAGCTGTGTCATCACATTGTGTGGCATCCTAATATTTCATACTAAGCTGTAAGCCAATTAGGAATGACTACTTACCATGCTGAATCATAGGAAGGGAAAAGGATAATGTGTCCTTCATATAACGAACCTCCTCTTTTTTGGCAAGACAGATCACCTACGCGTTATATTTATAAGCCCTGTGGCTTTTCACTCTACCCAATTAGGGTGCAGCTTCCTCTCACACTGCTGCAATATTTTAAGGGACTTATTTGCAGATGGATGCTTATTGAAAATGCTGACCTGCTACCGTTGTACCTCATGGCACCTTTCATCTTCAGAGACTGAAACACTGGACAAAACTTGATGTTGTAATCACCTTTAACAGGAGGAGAACATGAGTGCAGCCAAATATTAATACCTTGTCCTCAGTTCTTAAATGAACTGGTGACCCTGCATGAGGGTATAACATTAACACATGCTACACAGGGTTCAGGGAGATGTTGATTAAAGTCAAACTGTAAAATAAAGCCCGTTAACATATAAAAGGAAGAAGAACGAACCATTGATGTGCATTTGGGAACACGTGAATTGTTTAGTAATGAGCATCAAAGATATTAAAATATATTTCCCATGCTGAAGTAATTAATGGGATATTATGCCAGGTGTCTAAGCTGCTCAGAGGTCTGGGATAAATTGTGTTCCAGCAGAAAATGCCAAGTATGATTTAAGTGGAATGATGTTAGTTGTAGTGGAGCCTTTAGGATGTCCTCTTTCCTCCAAATTGTGTTTCCTTTTCCTAAGCTTCTTAAGGAGCTATTGGTAGTGTTTATTGCCCAGGAAGAGATGTACTCCTTTAAATAGCAAACTGAAGACTCTGGTAACCTGTGGCTGCTACCAGCCACCCTTTGAACCTTGTCTAGCCTTGTTAGTCCTCAGTGCAAAGCCAGTGGGGCAGTTCAGTGAAGCCCAGCTCAGGTGATAGACTTTGTGTGCAGTCATGGTTGCGATTGCAGCCATCTGAGCTCTGGGTACCTCCAGGGAGAAAGGACAGCCCTGGATTTGGCTCCCCAAAAGGCATTTCCCAGACCAAGTCCAGCCACTTTTGTTGCCTCTACCACTAGAAGTTGTAGCTAAACAAAATGTGGGAGCCACTGGTTTCAGACTTCAGTGAGGTCCAGTCATACCCTTCTAGTGTTCCATTTCTGCTGCACTGTTCACATCCCCTTGTTTTTACCCTCAGATACCTCTGGGACAAACAAATTATCTCACAACTTGCCAGGACAGAGCAGTGGTGAGTCAAAACACCAACACCTGGGGCTGAAAGCACAGAGCCAGCAGCTGTGGGGGATCAGGGAAATCCCTCTGCTTTCCAGGACAACCAGTCCCAGCTGAGCCCATTGGAGGGCTCTGATAAATGTGGTGGGCTCTTATGGTAAGGTAGAGTTGAGGATGTTGCAGTACAGAAGTTTTTTGCAAATAGAGGATGAAGATTTATGATCATTTTCTTGCTAAGAGAAATCTTAAGTTGAAGTTAGTTGTGCTGTAAAGGTTTTGTGCTTTATCTGGAATAATGCTTGTTTTATAAACTTAGGGGGTTTAGAAACCTCTTGACCTTTAAGAGAAAATTACCTGGTTAGGAGCTCTACCTTTGGTATTGTTATTCAAAAATGTCTCAGTTGATCATTACTAAAGGCCTTGCCAGCCTGTATTGCAAATTCCTTTTTTTTCTTAAATGCAGCATGTATATAATTTATATTGTTCCTCTCAACACAGATAAGGACTCATCTCAAATGTCAGGGTGGGGGAGGAAAAGATACATGACCCAGAGGGCAAGAATATTGAATGCAGTGGAGTTGGACTTGACATTCCCCTAGTATTCCCTGTGATAACATTAATCTCAAGGAACCCTTCTGCTATAAATACAGAGCTGCTGTGCTTAATATGTATTTCCAAAGGAATTTCATAGTAATTGAGCATTAAATGATGTCCACTTATCGTAAAGTCTTACTGTTTTTATTAAAAGTTATAAATGGGGTTTTGCAGAACAGAATATACCAGATCCACATCACCATCTCTATTAGTCTTTATGTTACAATTGTCATTGACCAGCTTTATTGCATTATTTTTAGATGGTTCATAATTTCCCCAGCTGATCAAATGAAGATTTGTGAGCAAAGAAAGGCACTGGCTGAATTATATAGTGCCATTGATTTTTATTCTTCTTGTTTCACAGATCGCGCTTAAAAATCTCCCTGTCTCTGTGATGAGCCTCATTAGCACCTGGAGGAGCTGGAGTGGCTGGAACACAGGCTGCACTGGAAATCTCAGCTTGTGGAGACAGAAATCCCAGAGCTGGCTTGGGATGAGCCTGCTGGATGCCCAGGTATGACCCAGGCAGTCAGGATTTGGGGACATGTGAATTATTTAGTAATGAGCATCAAAGATATTAAAATATATTTCCCATGCTGAAGTAATTAATAGGATATTATGCCAGGTGTTTAAACTGCTTAGGGGTCTGGGATAAATTGTGTTCAAGCAGAAAATGCCAAGTATGATTTAAGTGGAATTTGGGGGTCTTTGCCCAGTGCAAGGGTTGCAGTGGAACTCTACAGACCTGTTGGCAAAGGAGCCACTGGCCTGGGGGCTGCCTGAAGGGAATGGGGCTCACAGTTATGCAGCCAAAGAAGTGCCTGTGTTGGGAAGCTGTGACTCATTTGACATTTCAACCTGAGAGAAATGGTGGCAGATATTCCACCTGTGGAGCTGTTCAGGGCCAGGCTGGATGGTTGAAGGTGTCCCTGCCCATGGAAGGGTTGGATCTAGGAGATGATCTTTGAGGTGCTTTCCAACCCAAATCAGTCCATCACTCTATGAAATACTGGCATTTCCCTTCTCTACAAACTAAGGCTCTTTCACAGAGCACCTACCCACACAGCTTCTCCTCACTGTGACTTTCAAAGCCTTTCAAAAACAAAACCAAAGTAAATGTGATGAGGGTTTGGTTCAGCTTGTGGGAAATGTTGGTTATTTCACCTTACTACTTTTTGTCATTTGGGAGTGCTTGCACTTTACAAATTGCTGAAAAATAGGTTAACTGTAAAATGGTTTCTAAGACTGAAGAGTGTAAGGTTTGAAAACTGAAAATTGATATTTGTTTACAAATTTTGACCCAAATATGTTGAGTATTTTAGCCCTCCCAAGATTTTATAAGGTGTTCATAGCAGAAATTACAGAACATTGCTACTCTATTTTATTGTCATTAAACTACAAATAATGACCTTGCAAGAAATGTGAAAGAGCTGTGAATGGAAGTTATGGCAAGATTCACTATTTCTGTGTTTGTTCTTGAGGCTTGAGGGAAATTATGTGTGGGCTAGAAATACAGCTCCTTCTGTCCTTCAGTCAAGTCTGGTGTGGTAGCATTTACCTTTTACATATATGTTTAATTGGATTTTGATGCATTATGTAGTTCAGATTTGTGTTTTGGCTTTTCAAGTGGCAGGGCTTCACCATGGCCTGTTTCTCTCTGCTGCTGGTCTCTGCATTATCTGTAAACACAGCCCATGGGAAGGTGACCAGGAATGACTAAAACCTTGTATAAAGCATTAAATGTTCTTTCTGCATAATGAAAAAGAGAACAAACATTCTCATACCAATATATGAGTTTCTGTGCATTTTCTGAGTTCTCTTACTACTCAGAAGGGGAAATGCCTGTCCATTGGAAATGAAAGAAGGTATTTTCTGACCATGGGAGTAAGAAGAGTTACAAATGCAGCCCTATCTTTGCCCTTATTGTTTATTAATGCAGCCAGTGCTCACACAGCCCCTGCTCCTGCTGAAAGCCACAACTGGCCTGTGTGTTCTGGTTTGTATATGAAGTGACAGAAATTACACAGTCTCACTCCCCAGACCAAACTTCTCACACAGCTTGGATAGAAATGAGCCCCTGGGGACTCAGGATGCTGCCAGTGCTCTGTGAGACTCTGTGATGGCAAAGCCAGCTATCAGTTGTTAATCCCAACACATCATAGGAGACACTTTCTATCTCCTCCTGTAATGTTAATGCAGCTGGAATTCCATAAATCAAATCTCTGCAGTAAAAAGGTTAATAAGTTTACACTATATAATTGAAAGCCATATATTGGTGATTAAAAGGATTTTATATATCAGTTTTCTGGGTCACCAACTAATTATTTTTGGTGGCCTGTAATAAAACATAGCACCATAGGCAGATAGAGGCTGTAATCACATAATATATGAAAAAAAGCGTTCACATTTATTTGAGATGAAGTTGTGTCCACCAGCTTGTTGAATAGCCTTTGAGGTATCTCTCTCCTAGTTTAGACAATGAGAGAACTGCACACTTTGTGTGGTTGGTGAGGTTCATCCCAAGTTATTGGATTGAGTTTTGAGGTCTGGCACTCTCTCTCCAGAGTTGAGCCCAAGGGAACCAGCTGTCACCTGTGATGGAAAGGTTCTGTGGAGGCACTGGGGATCAGATTGCTATTATAATTCATTTTAATGCATTCTGCACATACTAATCATTTATTGGAACAGGATCTTCTGTAATAGGGACATGACTAGCAAGAGACAGAGACAATTGATCATCCTTGCCCAGAAAGGGTAGTTAAAAAAAAAGCAAACAAACCCCCCTCCCTTCAGTACACAGGGCAGGTGTGTGTGCATGTATGAGGGATTGGGTATTCAGTGTGGAGATGGAGAAAAATTGAACCCAAAACTTATATTGAAATCTCTACAGTAAATAGGAAACCTGCACAAGGTGTGTGCATGGGCATTGTGCATTCATTGTGGAGAGGGAGAAATTCTGAACTCAAAACTTGAATTTGAATTTCTGCTGTTCTGTCAGGCTGAAATGCCCTTTTTGGAGCCAGAAATTCAGGCTCAGACATTCCAAGCTCGTGCCTCTGCTCTGCAGGCTGTATGTTTTTAGTGCATTTCTGTGATTGCCTCAAGAAGCAGGTGAGGGTGGGGCTGTGCAGGTGGGTTTGCAGGGGGGATGTTTGCACAAATGATTCACAGGTCACTTCTGTGCTCTATGGGACCTCCTGTGGTCCTGTGTGAGGTGACACAGCACAGCCCTTCTAAGGGTTAAACAATCCAGTGCTGGTCTCTGTTTAGCTGGGTGAACAAAGGGCAAGTAGCACAATGGGGTGAGTGTTGGGCACATAGTTCCCACTGTCAGGGCAGGATCCAAGGTGTGACCAAAAACAAATGACCTGCTGTTCAAATCCCTCCTGGACAAGGCTTGCAGAACCACTTTAGGGAGCAGGACCTTGTGTGACAACTGCTTCTGTAATATTTTTGGCTACAGCTGTTTAATTGACAAATCATTAACTCTTAAAGACCCACTGCATAAAATCAGTGCCATGACATATTATACTGTAACTAGTAAAGGTTCAAGTCCTCTGCCACTAAAATAATTTGCTTGTCATCTCCTATATCTAAATAGGAGCTTTTTCTGCACTGAAAAGAACATATTTTATTCAAATTAAGCTCTTAATGTGTTTCCTAGCAGCATAGCTACAGGGTGTGATACTCAGTTTTAAACACAGGCTGGGGAGGTTAAAAGTGGAATGGCAGTTGGGTGAGTAATGGCCTGTGAGTCAGCTGCTAAACTTGACTTGACAACCTCCATGTCACCACCAAGTCAGAAGTCATTTGTGTAACATTTTTGAGGGTAAAGAGGTAAAAAATAAGCTGGTAGTTTCCATGGGTAGAAGGCCATATCTGGACCTGCTGAACAAAGACAAAGAAGGGGGCAAGGTAAGCAGCAGCAATTGTGGAAATGAGGAAAGAGTGAAAATATAAATTGCATCCACAATTATAGGTGGATATCAAGAGAATTGTAGATAATTTAAATACCTCAGGTGTGCCCCTCTGAATTTCAGAGGAAAAGCAATGTGGTTAAGGGGTCTGAGTGCTGGGGGGTCTGTCCTGCCTGATGCTAAGCAGCCTTTCCTCCCAGGCTCTTTGCAGCCGTGACTTGGTTAGGTTTGGTTTGACCAATTTGAGGCTAAGAAAGCCAAATAACACTTCTGCAATCTGCTGCTGTTCCAGGCTGGAACAGCAGAGCTGCTGCCTTGCTGTCACTCTGTTCAGCCTCTTTCTTTGGAGAGATTTTTGTCACTGGGTTGGTAATATCAGGAAGTTGTTATTTTGTCACACATAATCAGCAGCAGAAAGTGCATGGTCCTGTTTCAGCCTCCAGGTGCTTACAGGCATCTTTGTTAAAATTGACAAAGAGAGTGAAAATTGAATGGAAAGAGATGACGAGGTGACCTTGACAAGGCCTAGTGCATGGGAAAAGAGGGATCTCATGGCTATCCTGGGAAAGAACTTCTGCCTCTGACACAGACAGTCCCGTTCTTCTGAAGAATAAAATCACAATATCCAGAGGGAAATAACATATCCTGTTTGATGGTGCTGATAGAGATAACAAAAAAGAAATTGAGCATCTGCTGTGTTTAGTTCACTCCTTGTGACATGTATAGGGTGGTGTCCTCTGGATGGAGCTTCTGTCTGATATATTTTAGGAAGCCTAGGCAAGGAAGGGAGGATCCCAACAACTATTCTATATCTGACCTAGAACAAGAGGTCAGGACCATAATATGGCCTCTAGTACTCCTTGTCACTGAAATCCTTTCACTTCACGCCTTATTGCATAAGTTCAATACACTTTTGGGCTAAAGCTCTCCCGAGCACTTAGCTCTCTAAACTCCCTACTCAGCAGGTGGCTTATTTAAATGTGGCTGTCAGCTTGGCCAGTGGCCAAAAGCAAATGGCTCGATGCGCGAACCGCAGTGTTTGGGTTTAATCCTGCTCTCGTTCCTGCCAGCACAATCCTCCTGGCTCCTGGGGTTGTGTGGGGTACAAGTGAGTGCAATATAGGGCTGTCTGCTCAACTGTTTGTCAAATAAATCTATGGTCAGTCACTTGCATTATGTCAGCCAAACATTTGCCTGGCACTTTGGCGTCTGCGAGCCAAGGAGGAATTCGGGGCTGCTTGAAATGAAAACCATCGTTGTCAGCTCTCACTTAACCAACAAGCATTTCTTCCGTCGTGTGTAAGTAACTTATTTTGCAGCCCACAGCCTCGAAGAGGAAATGTAAGGTTTTTTCTAAACATCCAGTACAAATGGGGATATTAGCTGCTTAATTGATTCTTCGAAATTTGGGTCTTATGACTGAGCAGGTGAGATGGAAGGAGAGGGGAAACACATGGTTTAAATTAAATATATGGAAAAAAACTGCCAAATGATAAAAATATATTTTAAAAGTAAGCAAACCTCTTTTCCCTCTGCCTCTCCATTAAATGTGTCAGGAAAGGGCCTTTACAACTAGGTGGTAATTAGAGAGGAAAAAGCAATGCTGTCAGAGCAGTCAATCTATCACATCCTCTACTGCCTAAATGTTACCAGCAATTAAACAAGTTAGTAGGGGAAAAACTTGACAAGCAAGTTTTATCACCAAATCATCTTGGTGGCAAAGTATGTGGGTGCTTTTATTAGCTTCCTCTGTGTAACCCCAAAGATTTAAAATCCAGCCCCAGGAATGCACGTTCAAACCAAAGAGACTATTTTCTTTCCCAGACTACCCAGGCACAGGGAAGATTAGAATGCTAAAAATAAAACAACCTTTCCCACCTCCCCCTTCCTCTCCCCTCCAAAGTCAAATCTGTCCAGGTTGACTGCTCCATTAAATTCAAGAACAAAAAGTTATAAATTGAACATAGGGAGAGCAGTGCCTTTTCTTAAAGTGATGTTTCCTCGCCTTAATGGATTTAGCTATGGCAGGGAGTCAGAGAGAAGCTGTCTTAACTAAATCTTTGACTGATTATGCATTTTTTTTCTATTCATACAAGATAGATTCATCATTCCAATTTGTCAAGCTGGCGAAGTTCCAATTAATTACACCAGGAAAAGCTCAAGCTGCATTAGGCCTCTGTCAGGCCTAATCTAGTGCTTCATTTACTGGAGCCCCAAATGAAGAGATATCAGAGGTGTTGTTCCTCTTGGTACTTAATTTGATGAATGCCCTAGCAGCACGATCGGTGGCAGAGGTGTGTATGTGTGTGTCTCTTCATCAGCCACCACTGCTGAAGTCGTCATGCTTTCTCTACTAATTTGAGGCCTCATCTGTATACTGGATGTTTTTTTGGAAGGTCTATTCTTCATCGATATGCCAAAAGGTTTCTTCTGTGTGTGCATGTGTCTGGGTGCCTTTCCAGATCTGCTGGACCCGATTCTGAGCTCAGTGGTGTGATGAGCTGGGATTCAAAGCCTTGTGTGTGAATGTAAAGTAATATCAGTGAGGCTGGATGCAGCAAAGGGCTGGAAATTTTGACATCCCTGTTCCATGTTCACAGAGAAAGGGCAGCTTTGCACATTCCTTGTAAGAAATCAGGGTTATTGTCCATGTCCACTGTAAAGACGTGTTCAAAATGCTTGAGTGACCTGGACCATTTGTTTGCTAAATGGATTTGAATCTTAGATATAAATATATGTATGCTGTATCAACACAGTGAAGGAATATATAAAGGTACAGATAGACTCTGACACCACACTGGAGGGCTGCTATTGACTACATACATCCTATGCTAATTCTTAAATATTTTAGAGTAAAGACACTATGGACCAAGAACATATGTTTCTTTTCTGCAGCACTTTACATACGAATTATTCAGCATAAGGTGCCAGAATGCCAATATGTTTAGCTTACTTTTGGCTTTTAACCACTGCTGTGATTAAAGATGTAACTGCAGCAGTGCTGTCACTTTGCACGTAGGTTTAGGTGTCTCAGAAAGGAGGAGGCATTAGCCAAGAGTAAAGTAGCTATGTACTTTGGCTGAGCAAAATGCTAAAAGTCTTCATTTGCCAGCAGTTCCCATGCTGTGTTCCTGAGTTTATTTTCCACTGACTGTGTTTGAGGGACTGGTGTGTGCAATGATGATTTTTAATGGCAGCTATCAGACATGCATATGGTGCTCAGCAGGAGCCCCTATTCAGAGCAAGCAAGGAGAGAATTGATGCACTGATGGCTGCACTACGACAACTCTGGAGACAGTTTGGACCTCAATTGATGCTCGTTTTTGGAAGGAAGGTCTTTGTATCTGTTAATACATCAAATTTGCATCTGCCATTAGTGTGTCAAAATGAGATAAGCTGAGTTGTAGGGTGACAGGGATAACACCCTAAATCTTGTCTTAGGTGAGATTTTTGTAAGCGTTTCTCTTTTGCTTCAGGACAAATTCAAATAAAGACATTTAAATCTCTGTGGGAAATGTTGAAGGGAGAGACAGACTGTGGTTTTAATGATCTCTTTTCATTCTGCACAATAAAGCTTTTGCTGGACTTATACATTTGAGGTTGGTTCTTAAATGTTCTGCTTAAAAAGTCACTGAGGACCAAAACCATATGTTTCTTTTCTACAGTACCTTATGTATGAATTATTCAGCATAAGGTGCCAGAATGCCAATATGTTTAGCTTACTTCTGGTTTTTAGCCTTATGTTTTGTGTTAAGCAGGTTGTTTAAACTCACCTGTTGAACTTGAAATAACTAAAAGCCTTTGTGTAGTCTGGGCCAGACAACAGTGAGCTCTTGTAGTTTGCAAGGCTCTGGCTGGGCCCTTGGTTTTTGTATTTGTACCCACGTGCCATAGGCTGACTTGGCTTTGCACCTGGCAGTTCCTTTACATTTGCTGGTATTTGTCTCTGGTTTACAAGGCTGCTGGGGTATTTTGTGAGTGATTTCAATGTATATTAATGCCAGTAGGTACCTGAGGCTGTCCAGGGCTGTCAAGTGCAATATACCCATTCTAGGCAGAGATTGTCTTGACTGGTTCTTTTTCATATGCACTACTAAGGTGGAGCTGGAGAGAGATGGTGGTGTTCTCTGTCCTTTAGAGAAATGAGAAATGCTTGTTTGTCCTTCTGCTGAGGAGGCACAAGGTTGGAGGCTCAGTGGATGTGGCCATGGACTGTCTTTTCCTCTCCCTGTGTGCTGATTTACCCCAGGGCTTAGCAGAAATCTGTCCCTAGAGCTGTATTGGACTTGTGCTGTTACAAATTAAAAGCAACAAAAGGGATTGCACATAACATACCACCAAAGATCATGTTCAGCCGTGCTCTCTTTGCTCTGGCACCAAAATGAGGTTCATCCACTGTTAAAATCCCACTTAACCTTTGGAAATGTAGCCTACACAGTGCAATCATCTCACTCTGTGCCTTAAAGACTCTGACGACTCCTGGGTTATTTATACAAGGCAGAAGTGAGCTCTTATGGACACAAGAAGTCCTGAAAAGGCCATAATCCAACAGAAATTTCCCTTTGCAATGACGTGACCCAGAAAGGGAAAACTGTTCTTGCTTGGGTTCCCAGAGAATTTTCATCTGCCTCCAACACTGAATGCAAACTCTGCAGTAGTTGGGGTCATCCTATGAGCATCTGTCTCTGAGGAATGATTACAGATGATGAGTTATTACCTTTAAACAAGGGGTAATTAATGCTTTCCACTCTGACTTTAATGAAAGGATTTCCTGATGGAGGCAAGGGGGAAACACAAGGAATATATTCTATCAGTAATGCCCCTTTGGGAGTTGTTGGCACGGTCTATGGTTAATAATTTGGAGTAACAAATAAATGTGGGCAACTTGTGATATATATATGGAAGAATAAGTGTCAAATTATTCATTATGAATTATTCTGCCAGTTCTAATAATAACCCAGCTGTTGAGGAGGAAACGAAAGCTAGATCTGTCAGTGCAGACAGACCCTTTTGCAGTAATTCTATCTCTTTCAAATGGAAAAATATAAACTTCCTCTGAGAACAGAAAACTAGATAAGAGAAAAAGAATGGGATCCCTGCTCCAAATTAATTTTTTTTAAGCTTAATGCACACTAATGGACAATAAAAATGGTTGATTAACAAACAACCGGCACACCAACCAGCTGAAAAAACACATTTTGGCAGTCAGCACTTGAAAATCCATAGGTTAAAGACAAATTCAGCCTCTGTCACTGCTCTCAAGATGGTCAAGTACCCTAACCTGGTGGGGTAAGGTAGGAGTGTTTTTCATGAAGAAAGGCCAGACCCTGTGTGTGTATACTACATGTGTGTAGATATACACACATTGCCAACTACACCTTTGGGCAGATTTTGGGACAGTGGTTGCATGTAACACCTGAAGAATCTTGACTGAGTAGCAAACCAGTGTCTGGAAACAAGGGAGGAAATCTGGGACTTGAGAGAGATCAGTCCCAAGGCACATGCACAGGTTGCCATATGACTTCAGTCAGGTCCTCATTCCCTTCCTGAGCTTTTTGTCTTCCCCTTCTCAAAGAAAGGGGTGAAACATCTCCCATTAGTACTTACGAGCTGCTTTCCTCCTTTCAGATGGTAAGTATGGATTGTGCTTTTTTTGAGGATGGTGCAGTTAATTCCTTTTGTATCCACCTGATGCCATTTGTGAGGAATGATGTGCTGAGCCACCAGGGGCGAAAGTGAGCGGAGTCTCTGGGTTTGGTGAGTGAGTCTCTCTGGATTTGGTAATTTGGTCCCAGTCTCAAGGCACCAACAGAGATTTTGCTCAGCTTTTCTAACTCTGAAGACAGCACAGCCTGAGCCAAAGCCATCAATCTGACACCATATGAGTTAAAAGAAAATAATTAGAAGATTTTTGTGGGGCTTTGTCATGTTTGAATATATTACCTTTAAAAATGCAGGGGAAAAAATATCTCTGCTATGTGACGCTTGGTCAGGTTTAACACTCTCATGCCAAAGGGTCAGAAAACATTAATACTCCTTTAGTGATGAACCCTTTTCTAAAATATTAATAAACTCACCTGGCAGGCTGTATGTCATCCCTGCTTTGCCTCTTGCACACTGTGCTCACATCTGATTAAAGCCTGAGCTGTCCAGGGCAGGACCCGTGTGTTCAGTGCTGCCTTGCTTACTGGTGCTATTATAAATAATTAAGATAATTATCCAATGTGTTTATGGCAACTGACTGCTTTGGGTCAGCTTCTCTGAGGACTCCTGTCATCAGTGAAAATTTTGCAAATGGAAGGGTTTGCAGACTCCAGTGCCAAAGATGGATTACCTGGAAGCTTTCAGAGCAATAAACAATGCACTTTCCATTTGCCTCTCCATCCTGTATGGAAATGATCAGAAACTGTAATTTTATAGTGTGAGCAAATGAGAGACATCAACAGCGTGAGTGAGACAGAGGCATTGTCTTTCCTGATGCCAAATCCCAGAATATTAAGAGTTTGCCAAAGGCGTTTCAGAGATAGGTTTCCTATCCTCATCAATAATTTAAAACATTCCCAAGTCTCCTCTGCATAGCTCGGAATAAGAGCTGAAGGCACGGATGTCAGAAGGCAGAGTGACTCCCAATTAGTCAGGTAGAGTGCTTTCTTGTTGACTCAGCCAGGGCAAGGGTAGCTATAAAATCCAGGCTTATGTCCTTATAGATTCCTTAATAGTTTTTCTCCTTTAAATCTGTGGTAATTTGTGGAGATGAGTGGGCAGTCCAGTCCCTAATCCACCGGGGTGCTCATTAGTGCCACAGAAAAAACACTGGGGCGGGCGGGGAAGTTGGGGGATGAAGCTGCTGACAGAAGATGGGCTGGGGAATCAGCACCATGTTGTACAAGAGCCAGACCCAGAAAGGGGGGGCAGCTTTTAAAACCTGCTGGGAACCTGGGTCCTGACTTGTGGGCATTTCCAGCCAAGGAGAGTTTGCAGTGATGCCTTCTAAACTTGGTGTTGGAAGGTGTTGTCTTAAGGGTGGTTGTATCTGTGTGGGGTTTTGCATACAAGAGTGGGTCCTATTAGTTTTGGTGCCATGCAGAAAATTGCTCGTGGAGCCCTAAAACTGGGCTGTGTGAAGGAATTGCCCTGAATCAACCAATTTGCAGCAGCTCTCTGGCTGTGTCTATCTGGATGTGTCATAAAACTCTTGAGTGTCCTATCTGACCAGGCTAAATGTGTTTATTTACCACACAGCTTATTGTGCACTAAACTCATCCACATGGCAGGCAATTTTCTAGTGCTTAGGCCACGATTTGACCCAGCTGCCATGGAGAAGGCTGAATTAAGTCCAGCTGATCAGGGCTGTCTCCACAGTGGAACAGGAAATTAGCCTCTATAGCTATGTGACTCTGTCAGTTTTTTTATGCATTTCACACAACTCATTTCCTATAATGTGCAGCTTTTTCCTACCATTTTTTTTTCCCTGCTGTGAGTAACATTATTTTAATATTACATTCCCCAATGTGGTATTCAAATCTTGAGCTGACACTAATTATGTGTTATTGTTTTTTATTTTTTTTTTATTTTCTCCTGACATTGCTGACTGCACCTGTTTATGCCTTAATGGCTCTAACTGCATGTGATTCCATCCAAAACATGCTGGTTCCATGCACTTGGTTTGGAATTGTGGTTTGCAGCACACTTCTACATTTAATCACAGCTTTGCAGTGCTTGACTGAATCTTTCCTCCTTTGAAAAAAGACTGGATTTCTCAAAGCTGTACCTTTCACTGTTGAGATCAGATTTTTAAATAGCTGGCTACTAAGAAAAAAGTTACAAGTGCCTTGAAAATAGACATTTTAGGGATTAGAGAAATGGGAAAACTGCAGGTGAAGAGAGAATGATGGGGTTGCAGGGACATAGGGTTTGTTTCCCCATCTAAGCTCACATTCCAGTACTGACTTCAGCCATCATGCAGATATTATTACCCAGGCTTGAGTTCTAATTGATCTTTATTATATGTGGATAAAATTGGTGATCTCATTCCAAGAGGAACAGATCTTCAGCTCCTAAGTTGGATTTCCAAGGAGTGGGGTGCTCTTAGTGGTGCAGTGATGCAAGAGGTGATGCAGTGTCCAACATGTGGATTGAGTTGTGTAGGCAAAACCAGTGTGTGCTCCTAGCTGATGGCAAAGGCAAGGTAATTCACTCATCTAAGATTAAAACTCCAGATAGGTGATGTTCCTTGCTCACTGCTTCTGTTAAGATGACAGAATTTAGCTGCAAAATATGGTTTGATGTTCAGTCCCTTTGTCCTGCATCCTTAAACTCCTGTGGAGCTGTGTGATCCTTGGCAGGGCAAAATTCTTACCTAAATTGCACTGCTTTGGGTCTAAGACAACTCCTTTAACTGCAAGGATTTTATCCTTGCTGTAGAATGCCAATGTGCCTGTGCTTTATGCCTTGGATTTCACTGATCAGGTGGCTGGAGAGCTGGTAATGTGCCACTGGGCCAGTGGCTTAATGCAGGAATTACTGGAAGCAGCAATCTTGGAGTGCTTTTTATGAGGATAACAAGGCTTTTGCAGACATAAAAAGCAGGAGAAATGCTTATTAGTTATGGGGAAGGTGAAAGGCTTAGAAAACTGATTAGTGTAGCAGTGTGGTCAGATTGAAATGAAAGCTCAGTGGCATAATCGTTAATTGGGTGCTTACTTACCTACTAATTTGAGCTTGGATGTCAGCAGTACTGCACTTCATCTCAAACCAGAGGTCAGGCTTTAATGCTACATCATAAATTACGTAAAGGCACAACACTAACAATTAGATAATTATGGAGACCCATGCTGTTGCAATTTAACTGGGCAAGTTCAGGGCAATCATGACAGGAATAGTGCTTAACCCTGAATCTGCTGCCTTTCTTTCAACCTGACAGCCAAATATATGTGGCTGAGGAGGTACCCAGCTGTCTGGCAGCCCACAGGTTAAAAGCATCTTCCCCTATTAGTCAGATTCATCAGATGGCCCGGGCGAACTCTGAAGCAATATTGCAAAAACATTAATTATGGTTCAGAAAGAAAAGCCTGTGTTTCAGTCTGCAGGAGGTTCTGGGCAGGGCACAGCAGTCAGAGCACTTTTTGTGTTCAAGGCACTGTTGTGGTTTTTCATTTGTTTCTAAGCCAAGCCTATGTATATGTTTGGTTTATTCACTTATCCTAAATAAACCACCAAGCCAAAAATAAATTTATCTGCAGAGATCTCTTTCTATGCTGCACAGGACAGACCCAGCAGAGCTCCCATTTCCAGCTCTGGAGCCATTCCACTGCTCACAGCTCATATCTGCAGTGCTGCTTTCTGGGTCACTGTAGAGCAGGGACAAGGCCACTGCAGAAAGTGGCTTTTTCCAGCTGTTTTCCTGCTCCAGCCATGCTGGAAGGCACTTTACCCACCTGCAGCCTCTGGTGGCCCTTGCCTGTCATTCCCCAGAGCATTCAGCCTGGATCCTCTTGCTGTCCATGATGGCTTTAATGGAGAGAGAGTTCGATTAATGCTGGACCTTTGGACATTCAATCCACAGGAAAGATATTGGAGATGAGGGTGGAAAACCCCAGTTAGGTGATTGAAAAGTGATTGACAGCGGGATGAAATTAATAACATGGATCTTGAGTTGTTTGGCCCTTTGGCCATGTGGTTTGAGACATAAGCAATGCACCCTCATTGAGAAATATGTAATGAGCTGTGGTTTCTGCAGGGTCTTAGAAGCCCACAGGTTTTATTGGATTTAGGCCTGGGACTTTTTCTAGTGTTGTCCTTTTGTTCCTGATACTTTTGGTAATCAGGTAAATTGCTCACACTGTGATATTTTATTACCTCTGTAAACATTGGATGTTTTACTGTGCTTTGCTGGGGCTGAGTAAACTCTGTGCATAAAAAAAAAAAAAAAAGCCCCAAAATTGCCCACTGCTATCACTTTGGCACTATTTTTCTTCTTCAGGACATTTTTTTTACAATCAACAGAAAAAATCTCCTCTGAGAAAATATCTCCTATTAATAGGATTGGTGTCTTATGTGTACTGTGCAATATTGTATGCTGACATTCTCATTTTTGGGTTGAGGGACTGTGTGCTTTAGCTTTAGCCATGTTTTGTTTTAGCCTTGGTAGGTAAAATCCCTTCAGGTGCTAAGGGTGTTATAAAAGTGCTAGGAAACCCTTAGCAGTGGCACATTGCTTTGAAAAATAATCTTATAACCTTTACATATGTGCTGCAATATAGCATGGTCAAGTAATGACACATCTGGTTACCTATTATTAAGGGTTGAGTTATGGTATGCTTTTTGTTTTAATTAGTTTGTGATAAACAAAAACTCAGGGGCTGTTCTGCTCTGGTAGTTCTCATTTTTCCTGCAGCCTTCCCTGCCCTTATGGGTTTATTAGTGTAGAAAAAGTGCCATGTTGTACTTGCAATGTCTAGACTGCTGTGGTAGACCAAGCAGGAGGCTTGGTCTGAACCAATTGCCCATCGTGCAGTGCTGGGGGGCTCTGGGTAGCTCAGTGTTACATTTAATTTGGTAGCTAGAGGCTGTGTCCATGCCTACCAGCCCTCCAGGATAGCCTGTGTGGGTCAGGTTATCCCCTTTTGGGAGGCTTTAGAAGCATGGGGAGAGATGGACTAATTTGCCCTTGCTGCCTGAGAACTGGATTTTTTTTTAATTCTTTTTTCCCCATTGATACTTTTAAAAGGGGAAGACAAAGCTAAATTCTACCATGCTTGGGCTACACCTGGCTGTGTGAGTCAGAGCTGTGTGTGAATGTTCCTGGGCTCAGTCCTGCAGTGACCAGGAGGGATTTTCTGGCCTTTGGACAGAGAAATCTCAGTGTAGAGGCACCATCCCTCCCTCCCTCCAAGCAGTAAAATCAACCCCACTCTTTGGCTGCCATCCCCCCAGCTCTGCCCAGGGGACAGCCAGGCTGGTGGGTGCTGGGGATGGCCACGTTACAAAGGGTCATGCTGGGTCTGAATCCAGGCCTTAAAAAGCTTTTAATGGGTTGGAAATGATCTTCAGTGTAGGGGCCATGCAGAAGTAGCCTCACAGGCATGTTGACAGTTTTTCCCTCCCAACAAACGTGGCACTGCTCTCCTGCAGCGTTGCAGGGTATTTATGGCTGTACATCGTAGCATGAATCCTTCTCCAAAGGGGCTGATGCCTTGGGTCTGTGACAATCTGATCAGCCCTTTGGACCATGACATAAAAAGACCAGCAGTTCCTCCTGGCAGGCTATACTAGCAAAAAACCCATTTTATAAATAAGTCCTCTTATGGGAGTTACAAAAGAAAACTCTGTCCTTGAGGCAGTGCAGCCCCAGAGGAGCTGAGTGTCTGCACGTGTGGCTCCCGTGGGCAGCTGTTCACAGCTGGCTCCAGGACACAGCCTCCAGGCCAGAGCTTGCCCAGACAGCCAGGGACAAACCTCTGCCAGCCTTGGAAACCTCACTGCAGTATTTGGTCTGTCTCTGGAAGCTGTAGCTGCTGGCTGGAAGAGAAGGAGCTAGAGTTGCAGCTCTTGTTTCAAAGGGCACAAGTTTCTGGAGCTGAGAAGGAAAGCTGAGCAGCATAAAGCAAGTGTGCCCTCAAGGTTCAGGAAGCTGAAGGTGAATGAAAGACACCTGCAGTGATTTCTTTTAGAAAGATCACTTGATGTTTCACCTTTTCATGTGTTTTCCTGACACTGGTGTCAAGACTTTTGCATCCTTGGGACTGGTGCCAGTGTTCACAGAGCAAAGAGCAGAGGCTGGTGCTGTGGTTCACTTATCTGGGCAGGATCCCAGGCAAATGTGACAGGGAAGTGCTGTGCCTGAAGCAAATCAAATGTTTGCACTGTGGATTAAAGGCAGTGTTGGTGAAGCACTTAATTCTCACAAAGGTTGGTGCACCACAGCCCTTGTGCCCAATCATGGGCTTCATTCTTTACCAGCCATTAAAAGTCCTGGCTGTGCTTTATTTATAGCCCTTCCTCTCACAGAAAATATCCATAAAGTTAACTTATATTGGACTGTATGTCTTCAGAACCATGGATCACTCCCACTGTAGTGTGTTGATGCTGATTGCCACGGGATTCATTGCTGGTGGATTGGGAATTGGGAATTGGGTTGAACTGAAGAACACCTCAACTGTACAACTGGCCAGTATATTGTGTAATCTCTGCACACTGGGAATAAAACAACAGGTCCAGTTTACTCAATATCTGCACAGACCTGGAAGCTCTGGCTTGTTCCTTGCTCATCCTCAGTGTCTTTGAGCTACACTTCAGCACTGATAGTGCAGGAGATCACCAGATCTCTGGGATTTCAACAGCCCCAGCACACAAAGCAAGGAGAAGAATATTGGCAATTTTACTGGGAACCTTATATCTTACATCTGTGGTTTGCTATTTCTGTGTACAACAAGGCTCTCATATAAAGTAAAGACCATTTGGGATCCTCTCTCTGGAGACAAGTTATATCTCCACAAGTCTTCACTTTGGCATTACCAAATGGTTTTATTCTATTACTGAGGAGGATTTAGGTGAGAGGGGAGTGTCCAGGTGAGACCTGCACATGGTCTTGGCAAACCCAGGGGCATGAGATGAACGTCTCATCTCACCTCCTCTTGCACAGACAAGGTGATTCCAGCCAGGCTGGAATTCACAGCACTCACCTGCTGTGCCAGGGAGTTCTGCCCTTCCCTGAATCTTGGAGAGACAGGCAGCCCAACACCTAAACTTGTCCTCTGCTGCTTGGAAGAGTGAAGGTCTGATTTCCACCCAGGCTGGCTGTGCCCCACAGTGCTTAACTTTACAGGTGATGCCAAGACTCACTTTTTGCTGCCAGGGGCAGTGCAGCATTTAGTGTCCTGTGCTGTGACCCCTCTGCCCTGTCCAGATTCCACCTCTGCAGACTGTTGGAGCTGGGGACCAGTCTCCAGAGGGCTCCTAGATAGAAAAGAGCCTCAATGACAGTGCAGAACCTTGGGTACAGCCCTGGCTAAACCCCTCCTGGGGTACAGGGTCAGCTCCTGGCCCTCTGCAAAGCCTCACCCAGCGTCTCAGAAGAATGTTCAAGGTCAGTGGACTAGTTTAACTTACACAAAATCTTGGTACTTTAGAGCAATTGCTTGTTTGATATAAAGCTCTGTTTTATGTGGACATTCTCTCTCTCTTAATTTGATATTTTCTTATAATCAAATCTGAAACTTAAAACACTTGGCATTCAAAAAGCTGAAATGAATGTTTTCTTGCAGAACCAAATTCTGTATCATGCATTGTAGTGGTTTTGATTAGTTAATTTGAGGTTTATTGGCTAACACAATTTTTGTGGTGAGTTTAACCTTGGCTAAATTGTCAGTGCACTTATTAGAATTATTTATTTATTTTTTGTTGTGAGATAGGATTAGGAGAAAGGCTTAAACTTTCAAGGGTATAAAGAAAACTTTATTAATAGAAACTAAAAGAAATAAATAATAAGAATTAGAATGAAGCAGAGGTGTACCACTGCTCACCAGTGTGTGACTTAAGTGTGCATTGATTTTTCCAAATGAGCTTCCAGTAAGGAAATCCCATCACACTGTCACTTAGACCCCCAGCAGCTTTTACAGGTGCAATGTTGCATGCACTGAAATTGAAGTTACCTTTAAGAAACTTGGCACTATGAAGTTTTTCCATGCAGTAACAGCAGTTCTGTTTCTAGCAATGCTACTGCTCCATCTGTGACAGAGGGAGTGGGGAATTTAAACTGGACTTTGAAGCCCAAATGCAGTAGCTGCATGGCCTGAGAGAACAAATTATGTGTTTTGTTGGTACAGCTGACTCTGAATCAAAAATCTCTTGACTTGGCCAGGATGGGACTGGAAGTCAAGTAACATCATCATCTGGGGCTTGATTCCACTTCTTGGTGGTAAAAAATTAAGAATTCCTATTGCATTGATGTTTATTTTTGAACAAATGGCAAAACAGTCCAGCAAAAAAGAATCTTTACAGCTGAGAGATTGAGTAACAAGGGGAAGAAAATGTCAATGCAAGTTAAAGCAAATTTAATAAAGCAAATAAAAACAACATACTGACAATGAAATATAATCTTAATGCTCTGACTGCATCTAAGTGAAGCCAGGAAATTCTCAGCTAAGTGTTCCCTCAGCCCTCCTAAATCAGCCCCGTTTGCTTAGACATTGTTGCACATAAGCGCCTTTATGAGCCAGCCCCAAAACACTGGATGATAATAGGAGCACTAAGAAGATATTTATTTTGTCAGCTGTGAGTTTGGATGTACCTCTGATGGATGTGTCAGCCCTGATTCTACAAGCCATGGAAAAAGCAGCTCCACTGTCAGTTTGTGCTCACACACTTTGCAGGATTGAGGTCGCTGCTCTCCAGGAAAATGCAGGACTGAAGGCAGCACAGTTCTACTGAGGTGCCTTTGTAGATCCTCTAATGCTGCTTTTCACAGGCACTAGAGAACAGATCTTCACAAAATCTACAGACTGAGGAACCTCCCTTTGCCAAATGAGAAGCTGAGCCCCTGAGAGATTGTGATTTACCAGGAAAAGTGTGTTGCACTGCCAGGACCTGCTCTTGCACTCTCAGTGCCTCCACTGGGTGTTTTCTCCCTGAGATGTCCTTTTCATGGACTGGAAAAAATGAAGAGCTTTAAAAATTGAGGGATCTGCTGTTCCCTGCAGCTGCAGTGTAATTTGGTGGATTTTAGGTGGAGCTGAGAGGGGGCTCACCATTTGTGTGTGGGAGCTGAGAGCCTCCAGAGCCAGAATTGCCTGGAGTCCCACTTGAATTGACTTAGGATGAGGGCTGATCAGGATGGAGCTGCTGCACACACCTGCTGTGGAATCAGGAGAAGACACTGAGAGGGGTGGTGAGCTTTTTAAGAAGCATGGCTGGCTCCATTGCAATCATTTTTATCCCTAAAAAATTACCAAAGAGAATGCTGGCCTGGAATAGGGTAATAAAGATTGATACCTGGATTTCTCTCCATCTTTTACCAGAAATCTGTCCATTAAAATATATTTGGAGTTCCAAATCTTTATTTTTGTGCAAAAAGAAGGTCTTTCTCACACAAGTAATCCTGTGAAAGCCTTTAGAGTCTGCTTGAGTCCTTAGGTCTGCAGATCTTCTGGGTGAGAATAATATAAGCAATGGTTGGTGCCAAGTGTTTGTGTTTTTGTTCCCCCACCTCTAAGAAGTCAGATCAGCCAAATTTGAACTTCCTGATGCTGTTTGCAGTTAAGAAAACACAGATATCAGCCAAATATATGCCTTGGTTGTTCTTCTTGCTTATGTTCAGAAAATGCACCTAATGTTTCTCTTCTGGAAGCAGAAACAAACAGATCTCTTGCCCAGATTTTCCTTGTGGCTGGATTCCATATCCAAGGAGCTTTGACCTGCTTCTGCCTCCCAAGTCCTCATTGCTAGTCCTGACCATCTCTTTATTGAAGAGCCTTCACAGTCCATATCCATCCTGCTTATCACTCTTACTCAGTATTGACAAATCTATGTCCACTTCTGACAGGCCACAGCTAATTGATTTTCAACCAGCCAAGCTTTCTAGCAAACACTTTTGCAGTATCTGGCCTCATGAGTTCCCCCTGGGCTCAGGAAAAGGTGGGAAGCATCTTCAAAAGGAGGTGTTTTTGTAATATTTAAACCCTAAAAGCCTGTGAAAGACAGAGTGGCAGTGACACAGCACTGATCAAAATTCCTTAATTGCTTTTGCCGTTTTCCCAGGTTTTTTTCTATTTCTCACGCTCAGGCTGTGAGATCCCTGGAACTGAGGCTGACATGTTGTGCAGGCCCCAGAAATCTGAGATCTTAATCTGTGCTTAGGGCTCCCAGGATGTGTGGCAGTACATGTATTAAACAGTCTCCTGTGCTTGCGTGCAGGAAAATCCAGTAAACCCATCTGGACACAGCTCAGCCCTGCTCTTTAATTCCGTGCTGGTGGCCAGCAGTGTCTGTGATGGGCTGCTTTGGGAAGGCTCTGAGTGCTCCTCCTGCTTCCCAGGGATGTGGGGAGGGTTTGGCTGCCTGCTGAAAGGGTCAGATAAAAATAAATATCAACACCTTTCTCACTCCTGTAGTCTCAGGGTAGGGAGCTCTTTTCTTTCCTAAAATCCCATTTTCTCACTGTAGTAATTCGGGGTCTGACTATTCTTAGCTTTTACCTTTCTGTGCCTATAGGACCACAGGGCTGGGCCAAATCACACCATAGCCCCAGCTGTCAGTCATTTTAATAATTATTATTAACCCCCTGCTGATGCTTTCCACATGAAAGCAAAAGGTTCTTTGGCACTTTTCTTACTTTTCTTTAAAAGATGGAAGGCGGAATAACAAAGTTCTTAATTAGCTGAGCTGGTGTTGAAAAGCTCAGTGTCAGATTTCCAGGTCAGTGTTTGATGGAGGAATGATAGTGGGAAGTGATGCATCGACATTGATTAAAGAGCAGTGATGAAATAAGATAAAATTGACATTTAATTCTTCCCAGCTAAAGAAATGTGACTGACAATACTTAAAGGTGAACAGTCTTATTTCTTGAATCAACAATGCAACCTGTAAAAACATCCGTCACAGCAGTCTTTTCTTAATTACTAACATCTAATTAGCCCCAAATCACTGTAGCATGCTGATTACACTAAAAGGTGCCTGCCACTCTTTCTGTTTTGGGTATAGCTGAGAAGGGCAGAGGATGTGAAATTAACTGGCACTTCCAATTGTTTCATTTAGAGACCCTGCAAAGAGTCCTCAGCTTTTCTCTCTGTTCTCCATTCCTTATTCAAACAGTAATCCCAGATGAGTGCTGGATGCTGACTGGGGACAGCTTGCTAGAAGCACCAGGAACCCCCAAGAGGGGTGTGAGGATGCTGCAAATGTGAGGATGCTGCTGCCTTCCCTGCTATTAATAATGGGGGAGGAATGAATATTTTATAGAACTAAACTTGTATTGTTGGATTTTCTTTTATTTTTTTTTAACGTAGTGCACTTTAAAGCTTCTTTAAAGTAGCAATTTAATGTTTCCTCACTTTAGTATAAGACCAACCCAGCCTCCTCTCTTCAAGTTGACAAAGGGCTTTTGATGATCATTTTCCTTGAAAGAAACAAAGGGAGTAAAAAACACAAATCCCCCAAAACCTTCCTTCCTGTAAGGGGTCTGGAGTGCAGCTGGTGTCTCCGTGAGTGTGTTTGTATTGCAGAAAAGAGTGTTCAGGTGCTGAGGCTGAGTTAAATGCTCATTTTCAAGCTCTGACTGAGTTGAAATACTGCTTGTTGCACCAAGGTGATGAGGACAGGAGGTAAAATCCCAGAGAAGTAGCATCCTTTTATCAGTAGATGGTAGTATAACAACGTGGAAGGAGCACAGCTGCTCTGAGGTTGTCCCAAGTTCCAAGCTGTTGTAGTCGAATCTTAAGTGAAAAACAAGACAAAGAGAGGCAGAGGATAAGTTCAGGCTCCTGTTATGTTCTACTTTTCACCAAGTAGTAGTTTACAGCAGAGGGAATGAATGTGTGTTTTTATTCATGATTTATGCATGGTTTATCTAGAGCAGTGTGAATAATTGATTATTTTTCTTCTCCGGCAGTGTGAAAAAAAATTAAAATAAATATTTTTTTTAAGCAAAATGAAAAAAAAGTTAGGAAATCAAATAGTAAAAGGGAAGAAGCAGACTCCTGTGTCAAAATAAATATTTTATTTTTCTTCAAAACAACTGTTTTGTTCTATAAATGCTTTGCTTTGAAGGGTGGTTTGAATCATTTAACATAAAAGAAATTGCCAAGTGAAACAGTTGTAGTTCAGTTCTGGCTTGTACATACCAAAATAACTGTTTTTAAACATTATTTCCTTTCCTATCTGTAAAGCAAAGAATTTGGTGAAAGTGGGACAAACTTCCCAGAAGATGGTGCTGCCAAAGCTGAAATTATCATGAAGATGTTTCAACCAAGGCAGTCACCATCCAGGCTCTTGGTTTGGCCATGGATTTTTTTGCTGTGAAAACACAAATAAACCAGAATAAACTTGCAGAGGGGCCTTTTCCCTCTGTAACCTCATATTTGCAAAGCCTTTTAGTTTTGTTTTTTTTTTTTTTTTAATTAAAAGCAGACTTTTCCTGCATGTGAGCTCAGGGATCCCAGGGGCCGGATTCACAATGTAAATGCACTTAGGCTAAAGAGATCCATATTGATTTGTACCAGCAGAGGATCTGGCCCAGTAGGGGCAAAATCTGCTTCTTGAGGTAGTATTGAATTTGTGCGTTGAATTCTGTGCTTTGGAATTTAAATCAAGGATTTGATAGCAAAAAAAACAAAGAGAAAAGGAGGGATTTGTAGAGATATGGCATCCACTGGTTTCACTCTCCACATTGTCTTATTAGCAAAAGCACTGTGGTAGGGGTGATGTTGATGAAGATAAAGGGCTTTTTGGTTACAACTGGATTCTAATCCAAACCCTAATCCATGTATGTGCTAATGGCTGACAAATGGCAGTTCTGAGGGGGAAGAAAATCTGTGAGATTTTCAGATTTCAAGCACATTTTGACTGGGTCTGTAGCTCATTGAAGAGCAATGCTGTTTTTCTTCACCAACATTTTTTTTTTCTCCCTTTCTCTCTTAAATTCTTTACTGCTAAAAATGCATTAGAAATATTATCTATTCTTAAATCCACTCTAATAAACAGACTTGTGAATTGAAAGCAGTACTATGGTGCAAATATATGAACAATCTGGGAGGCAGAGAGTGACTTTCTGTGGAGAGCTGAGAATTTGTGGCTGAGAATGAGAGGCTGAGATTTTGTCATTCACTTAAAACTGCACTTTTAAAAAGTTTATGCAGTGAAGTTTATAATTTCAGAGCAGGAGCCTCTTTCCATAATGTCCAGGGCTAGGGATGGCATAACCAAAAGGAGAATGGGGAGATCTTGGTTCTCCAGTGAGGGGTGACTCTTTGTAGTGAACCTGCAGCCACAGAGGTTTCCTTCTTTATCACAGCAGGATTTTACTTATTCTTGTGCTACAGAACAGTTTGGGTTTGGATGAAACCTTAGAGATTTAGTGAACATACCTGAAATGTGGCTAATTCTGCTGTGATAGGTTGGGAAGCAAGAAGAAATGGTTCTTTATCCTTGGTTACTTTGTGGGTTGAGGTTTTAGTGTGTGTATGGGGTGTGTGCAAATATGTGCATATATTTATTTACATATATCCCATATTTATTTATTTAGTGTCACTGAAAGGCACCCTGTGAGGAAAGTTCTGTACAAGCTCCCACTGCATTTATTTTCCTACATTTTCCCTCTCTCACTCTGCCTTCCCCAGACCTGTGCCAAGGGTTTGCTGTGATGTGATTGCAGGTGCTCTGGAGAGCTGGGGGGAGGCAGAGCAGGTCTCCCACCAGCAGCATCTTTCCCTGTGCCCAAGAGGAGCTGTTTAATGTTTCACATGGTGCTTGGGAACAAACCCTGCAGAGCCGTGGTGGAGCAGTGACTCATGGCTGGGAGAGTTTAGCACTTTGGGCTGCATGTGACAGAATCTATCAAAGTGCAGATCTATCCAGAGCATGTGGGAAGGACACAGAAAGGCATTTCAGAAACTGGAGGGCATTAAAAGTGTCATTGTGTGGTACATGCAGTACTTTATGGGGACACTCAGGCTGTGTAAGAGGTACAGCAGCAGCACAACTCATCTGTAATTGCATCCTGGATGTGCCATACAAAGAGCTGTGCCAGGAAACTTTCTTTTCATGTATTTCCATCTAAAGGCACAGGTCAAGGTTTTGTTGCAATATGTGAACAAGTGCTCTGGCAAGTATTATGTTAATAATTTGCTAAATCAGTTGTCTGCATATCTCCAAAAATTAGTTAAAAACTATTCAGGCAAAAACAGAAGCATACCAAACTTGCTGGTCATATCCAAACTATTCCAGCTTAGAGTAGACTGGATGGTAATTTGTGTTATTGATGCCCCAGCCACAGCCTCATCTGGGTAGAGATGTGTGATGTACTTAAAGTGAGAACCCCAGGAGATGGATGAGGCTTATGTCTCTGTAGGATAGTTTATGTCTCTCTGGATGGAGACATGAACCCTGAGCAGAAAGAATGGTGCAACTGAAGAGAAAGACTCTCAGTAATTTCAAATGGTTTTAATTCAGGTGAGATTGATGCTGGCACTCCTGTTGTTTGTATCTGGTGCTAGAAGGCCAGCTGCAGGAACATGGAGTGTCCCTTTCCCAGGATGAAATCCAGCTTGGCAGAAACCTCCCTGTTCCTTTCAAAAGAGTGAACATATGTGTGCACACATCTGGGACTGACAAGCACAACCTGGCAAACCTGTGCTGGGAAACCACAGCCTGATGGCTTCCTGCAGGAGCTCAGGTGAAGGAGGTGCAATAAATCCTTCTTCCTGTACAGGAAGGGAACCTTCAGATGACAGATCCTTAAAACTATTCAGTCCTGATGTCTCAATCCTAAACCAGCTGTCCAGTCCTATGAAAGATGAACTTTTCCCAGAGAAACTGGATGAAAGATACATGTGCCTCTGGATATTCCTGACAGAAGAGCAACCAAACTTTGTGTCTAAGGCAAGAGAAAGTGTTTTATAATGGCTTGTGAGAGCTTGGACATCTCCAGGGAAGCTGGGTTTCGTGCACAAGGTGCCAGGGCATGAGCAGGGCAGCAGCACTGTGCTGGGAATATATGAAAATGCAGCTCCCAGTAGGGATGGATGCTTGTGGTGTGAATGGGCCAGGTGGAGAGCAGTGGGATCTCCTCAGCAGGGGGGTCTGTGCTGAGATATTTCAGCCTTAGTGTGGTTTGCTGGTTAATTGAACAGAAGTTGCTGTTGGAGTGCTTTGGGGGCAGGTGAGCAGAAGTGCAGGCTTTTACAGCACAGAGGTCAGCAATGATAAAACTGATAAAACAGGACTAAACTGTGATAAAACAGGACACTGTGGAGGAGGGAGAGGAGGGGAGGGACCCACAGACCCTCCCCAGCCTGTGTGAAGGAGAGGACATTGCCCTGCTCACAGCAGTGACCCCTCAGCTCAGGTGCTGTCCCACAAAGAAAATAACAGAAGGAAACACAGCAGGGAGGAATTAGTCTGAGGTGACCAATAGTATTGGTAGAGCTGGATTCTTTTTGTCTGTGTTGGAGCAAAGAAGAGATGTCCATGTCAGGATACCCTGGGAAGAGGCAGTGGGGCTCTGACAGGATGTTTGCCAAGGGACAGAAAGAGAGAGAGAGAGAAGGCTCCTGGTTTTCACTCGTGCAGGTACAGAGCTTTTCCAGAGATATGGATCTCCTTGCAAAGAGAAGGGGTGCTGAAACTCAATAGGAATTTCCATTTCCTTCACTCCTGAGCTCGTCCCACTGAAACTGCAGGAGTTTGTGCAGCTCCTCTGCTGCACTCACTGGCTACAGTAATAAAAAGAGATTGCCCAGGTGTATCCAAACCCAAACTTTGATATGGCATCTTTGATACTGGGATCATTATTCACTTCCACAGAGCGTAGGCAAAGCTGAGGAGCAGTTCAAATCCAGGGCAAAATTCCTGACGTGCAGGTGGGTGCTGAAAAACAGGACTGGCTTGTGTGTCAGCTGCCTTCAGTAACAGAAAGTCTGGGATGAAAGTGTTTCACAGGCTTCTCTGTCTTACTCAAGGCTTGGCTGAGAACATAAAACTCCATGTGTAGACAGAAGTTGTTTAACATCACTTTTAAATACAGTCAAATTAGTAATTTTCTCTCTAATTTTTCTAGCTGTTTAAGTCACTTTCTGAGCTCTCAAAATCAGGAGTTAAGTTATATTGCTGAACTAGCTGTACATAAGGAAGTGTTTTCATTTACATCATAAGGGCTAAACATTTTTTGTCTGATAATCACTAGAACATGAAAGTGTGGCATGTTTATGCAAAGTCTGATATTGGGTCTGATTTGCTATCTTTCTTGAATATGTGATGGTGTGGGTGGTGTTTTAGCTCAGAAACTTGAGCAACTACTACATGAGTGCTGTTCATTAATAACCTGGAACTGATTGCATTAATAACAAGATCAAGTATCACAAGACTTACCTGAATTCTGCTCCTCCCTGCAGTCATCTCTCCCCCTTAGGGTGGCAGTCCCTACCTCCAGGGACATGATCCTTTCTGTCTGGGATGGGATTCCTCTTCTGGTGGACTTCCACAGCTTGAGCAAGTCCTGAGGAATCCTGCTCTAGTCTTCTGGGAGAAAAAAAAACCCTTCTAAGGTGATATTAATCTCATCCAAAAATAGCCATTTAAAGGGCAGAGATGGATTGCAGTCTAGGAGTGCTTATTTTGGTCCTGCTGACTCCCTTAGATGTAGCATTGACAACATCTAAATATAGACAGGATGAATTTGATCCTTGGTGTTGCTCTGTTAGATCTGATGTAAAGACTGTAGCAGCTGATGGAAATGCTCTCATGGAGGTGTAGTTAGACACTGCATTGATCTCACTCCTGATTCCTTACTGTGCATTTTAATTTGAGCCAATGCTGCCTCCCCTTTCAAGAGGTGGAGAGCAAACACAGTCAATTACACCATGAAAGCCACAGAGCTCCTTCAGTAATCCAAACTGACTGGGAAGTTACATTTGAAACCATTCACCCATTCCATTAAAAAAATACCAGGGAGCGTGCATCCCTATGAAATAATGATGGGCAGAATAAACTGTGTGAAAGCACCTCGCCTACCCCACACCATTTAATCAGGAAGCAGTGAGTGGAACTGGCCTAACATTTACAAAGGGAGAACTGACACAATGCATATTTGAACACCATGAGAAATAGCATCACCGGGGACAGAGAGTAAGTTTAGTTAATAATGAATGGCACATCCTATAAAATACCATTACACAGTGTTCAAGGCCCAAGAATGATGACATAATTATTGGGAGACTGGGAGATTAAGATATAATTTAAAAAAACATGACAGGGGAGGGTGTAATTGGGGAGACAAAATACACAGGAAGTTTGTAATTTACATGTCAAAATACCTTTTTCATGTTTTGATTGGATTGGACGCCGCCTTTCCACTTCATTTATCTTGGCTTCAATTAGAGGCAGGAGAAATGACATCTCATGTTCATATTCTTGACACACACTGCTCATAGACACTTTCTAATTCTAACAGACAGTGAGGGGAAAAGGGAAACTCGATTCTGCCTCCGTCATGGACTTCTTAGTTAACCCCTAATTTGTTTCCAAATGAGGCTGTCACTGTGGTTCAAATGGATATGTGCTTAGGGGTGTGTGTTTGGGCATGCACTCGTAGGCTGGGCTTTGCATGTGGCATGGCTGGTTGGACCCAAAAGCTGCTTTTCCAGAGGAAAAGAAAAAACCAGAAGCTCAGAACATTTTACCCCCCAAAGAAGAGCTTTCCTGTGTGAATGGTGCAGACTGTTTTTATCAGAACAGCCATATTCACAGTGTGCTTGTAATCAGACAGAGCCATCTCCAAAGCAGAGGATGTGAGTTGTGATTTTCCCCTTTGGCAGAATTTTTGCTCTTTTTATTTTCTGTCTGTCTCTTTTATCTGGTGCTGCCATGTGTTTCCCAATTGGCTCTGAAGTCTGCTTCCATTTTTTACAGGAGCTGTGCTCTGTTTTACACCCATTTCCACCCAGACACATACACTAGAAATGTCAAAGGTGTGTTTGAGATAAAGCCATATGTTTCATCAGTGCTGAAGTATCTGCTCACCTGAAGGCATGTACTGAAGTCTTTCCTCTCTTGGCAGTTGTAATTACCTTTTAATTCTTTTGCTTCATCTCAAAATCAGAGCTTTAGGTTTTTCCAAAGGCTGTTGATTTTGGTCTCTTTTCTTTGCACAGTCTGAGGTGTGGAAAGAGGACAAAAGTTTTCTCCTCTATAGGACATCTGACACCTAAAACTGGGGGCCTTTTAAAGCATCTTGAAATGTTCAGCTGCAGTCAGAGGTACCAAAATCATCAGTCATTTTTGAAATCATGGAAAACAAGTTTCAGGCTTATCAGTAACTGTATTCACTGGATTTCCTTATAAAGCAAAATTGCTCCAGGAAATGCTAATCAGGAAATATCAGAGAAATAGTCCTTGAGAGATCTCCTCTGAGAGGAACTTTGACTCATCAGACAGAGACAGATATCAGAGCAGCTGTATGAGGTCTCTGCATTTTCCTTGTGTGTCCTGAACTCTATCAGAAACCCCAGGAGTGACATGAAACTGGATGAAGTGGGCAGTGCTGCTGTTGTTAATGCTATTACATTTTTTGGTATTTAAGCCACCTGCAGCCATGCTGGGATCATTCACCATAAGGCTCCCTCCAATTCTGGCAGGAGCCCACTTCTGTCAAATACACTCAGGTCTGGCTTCAGCTGCAAGGTAAAAAAAAACAAAAAAACCAAAAAACCAAAAAAACGCTTTGAGATAAACAACTGGCTTAGGAAACACAGGTTGGGTCAGAGCAATCACTCACCCAGCTTGGGTGTCTTAAACTGCCCCCAAAAGTTGTCCAGAAGGAGTGTGTGACTGCAGCCAGCTTGTGCAGCCCTTTCCCTTCATACACCTCCAGCATCTGTAATCATTGGATTAAGGATGTTAGAGGGTACATTCCTGCCTATGCCTCTGCTGGACCTGTTGTCCATGAGTTCCTCTAATCCCCTTAAACACTGCAGATACCCTCTGCCTCCACAGCCTGCTGTGGCAGCAAGTTCCACAAGTTCACTGCCAGGGTTGCTTCACACAGTTTTGCAAACTGTTTTTTTGAGCAGAGTGGCCCAAGATGCATTGCACACTCCACTGACCACACCTAGAGAGGCTGCACTGAAAGTCTTTGGAGGAAAATACTGTCCGGCTTTTGATTTGTCTAGTTGAGTCAGAGAAATACCCCATCCTCTGCAATCTCCTGGGTAACACCTCTGATTCCCCCAGTAATATAAACCATGCAGCTAGGCTGTAGGAATGGACTGTGTATAAAGTTACCAAGGTACATACTTGAGGAATTGTCCAACTTTTTCTGGAAGAATGGACTGGCATTGACTCTGCTGTCCCAGTTCCCTAACAAGCAAAGTAAGTAAATAAGAAATATTGATACTAAACCCACCCTGAAATAGCTTTGGCTGTCAGCAAAACGTTGTGTTATAGGGAGATGGCCTCAGGTGTTCTGCAATTTAGCACACTTTGGTAGGTTGTGGATTTTACATGGACAGGTTTCACATCATTCACAAACACATGAGTGGGTAAACACCAGGTACAGCTGCAGAAATAACTCATGGAGTAACCAAGGCACCAAATCTGTTTTCAACTCACATTAGCTAGGCTGACTGAACTATGCACAATTTCACACAGACCTTTTAATAAAACCAAGGTTCTGGATTTATGGAATAGAATATTTTTAGCTGTGTCATGGGTTCAATCTCTATCCAGTTTACAGTGCACCCATCTGAAGGTCTCTGGGCAGTAAAAAAGACTTTCAGTATTTCTTCAGGTGCACAAGTGTTACATATTGGCAACTCCTGTGCTAATGTGCAATACCTGGAATCACCAAAGCTGAAAATTGCTGCTTCATGAGTTGCTGACATGCACCCATCCCATTGCTGCTTAACTAACATGTACAACAACCCCTTCCAATGTGAGTACTTCTGTGATTGACTTTGATTTTTCTGAATCTCAGATGGTGTTTGAGAGATCGGCATAGCCTTATGTTGACTGTTCTAATAAAAATTACACAAAAGAGGAGAGAGCTGGCAATAGAATATCCTTGGGGGATGCAGAGTTAACTATGAAGAGGCTTCTGGCAGCAAAAATTATATTTGCCACAGTGTTGTGTGACCAGCTTTGATCAGGGATAGATTGATGATCTGGAAAAAGCCCTGGAATGGCTGAAAGAGGGAATGTGCAATAGAAATCTGTATGTCTTTATTTCAGCATTCATCATGACAAGGACAAAATGGAAAATGCAGGCCAAGGGCCTGAACTGAAGGCTGTGGTACCCCAAAGACCCAGGCCAGCACACACTGCATACATCATTAAGCCACTGGCAACAACACACTGAAGCCCTGCCCAAGTTTCAATTCTTACACTTCAAATACTCTCAGCTCTCACCAGACAAATTAATATTTAATGCACAAGTGCAGGCTGTAATATTCCCAACTGTGCAATCTAATATTAACAGCTATTTCATAAACCAACAAGGCCCATTCAATTGGTGACCATTTAAACTATAACACACCATTAAACTGTAAAAGCAGCCATGAAAACATGATTAAGATACATGTTTGTCGGTCCATTGCTAAAAATGGGATTGCAACAATGTCAGTGCAAAAAATCAGTGACTATTTCCATCCAGTGCAAAGGGAGTCATGAGGCAAATTCCTTATTGGTGCTGCAACTTGGTTATTAGGGCAAAGTAGATCCTGTCCACAAGAATATGTAGATTTTAATAACTTTAAATGAATCCATGAGAACATGTGGCACACTCTAGCTTCCCTTTCCTTCCCTAGGGATGTGTCTGCAGAGTCCCCCTGTTCCTGTGCTAATCCTGCAAGGATTCAGTAGCCATGGATATTAATCCATGGGAATTAAATCCATAGGGAAGGCAACTTCACCCCTGTCTTTAGGAAGCCAGTGGTGCTCTGCTTTATCTTGATTCTTCTCATGCTCCCATTCTGAAAAATATACTGGTAAATTGGAGAGGAGGCAGGAAAGAGGTGCTGGGAAAAATGCATTGCCATGAGATACTCTCAATCTTTTTAGCTCATCAGAAATAAGATTGAGAGATGACTTGTCTTCAGTGTTAAGTGCCTCCACAGCAGGAAAACACTACTTTGTAAGAGGTTCTTTAATCTATCTGTGAAGTTATAACAAGAACCAGTGTTTGGATGCTGAAGTGAAATGACTCAGGCATGTGTTTATCTCAACAAGGGTAAATAAGCACTGACAAGTTAATGGTAATAGTGATGTTTTCCCCCTTGTCTCCATATCAAGACAAGAAGCTTTTCTGAAAAACACACTTACTCTTTGGTGTTTTCCTGTTAGGGATGGGAGAGAGGGGCCCTGTGCATTATACAAGCCTAAGCAGTCATTCTCCTTTCTCTTCTTTTGTAGTCCAGGCTTTCAAGTGAGTTAAACCTCAGTTCACAAAAGAATGTGGAATTTGATGTTGAAGGTATTGAAACACATTTGAAGACTTTACCCTAAGCAATTAAAGTCCTTTTAAAATATCATTGAGCAAACAGTGTCATATGAAGTGCTTTCAGATGGCTGAGTTTTAATTTTAGAAATGAAGGGAAAATGGTCTTTAAGTAGGTAGAATAGTAGGGTGAGACCATGAGTATGATGTTAAAGGTGATGTGTGATGTTAAAGATGCAGAATTGGAGAGATCTGGTGGGCACAGCCATGAAACCAAGGCAGGTCTGTTCCAGCTTCATCACAGTAACTTTTTTTGGGCCTTATTAACATGGCAGTGAAGGAGTGCTGGGCCATTGCAGGCATCCTGCTTCTGTATTGTCAATGTGTTCAGTCTTTATCAGCTTCCAAACGTTCTTTAACTATAAAAACCCACTTTTATGGCACTCTCAAATCTGTGAAGGCTCAGTGCAGGTATTAATTATGTGGACAGACATTATATGCTTGCAAACCCCCAGCTTTGGTGCCCTGGTGTTCTTTATTTCCCCATTTTGCATGGACTGAATGAGCTGCAAGCAAGGCCTGGGGGATCTGTGTGTGCAAGCACTTGTGATGGAGAGCCAGGTACCCTCCATCTCAGGCAAGGGGAAAAAGGTTGTCTGAGCTGCATTTCAGCATTTCATTACCATGGGTTGTTTTGCCTGATGCTGAATTTTAGCATTTTAATATAGTTGCTTTTTGTTTATATTCTTTGTTTTTTCCCAAATCCACCCTTCTTCACAAAAAAAAAAACCCAAGTTTATTGTGAAGTAGTTGACTAATTAAAAGGGCCCTAAAATATTTCTTTAAATATCCTCCTTCATTTAAATATATATTTTAAAACCTACAGGGGCTAAGACTGTGGTTTACTGCTTGGATGATTGAACCTGGTGTTTTTGGAGGTAGGAACAACCTGTTGATAGATAACTTGCAAGTGACAGGTTGTAGTCAAATGTGACCCAGGCCAGAAGTGACCAAAACCTGGTGAGGTTTGATGTCTAATCTGAAATGACCTGTTTGTCTCATTGGAAGAGTGAGAAGTTACTCAGATCAGGGAAAGCAGCACTGCAGATGGTACCAGCTGTCAGTCTGTGTTGGCAATCACATTAGAGAGGGCAAGAACCTGAGCAAAGCTTCTCAGGAGAGGATTGCAGCTATTTGCCTGTTTGTCTGGTGGAGCAGGTTAAAAAGGGAAATCAGTTTTGTGGGGAAAAAAAATAAAGTTTAAGAATACTCAAAAGTTATTCATGGAATACTTAAAAAAAATGTTGAATATAAAAGATTTTTTTTTTTTCCTGGGCTGATTTTCATTTCCTGTTTTTACTTCCTGTACACTGAGTCTGCATTTTGGGGGACTCATTTTTACTTTTTTTTTCTACTCAATTTTGACTCTAAGGAAGGAGAGAGTAAAAGGAGGAAAACAATTTCTGTGGATCAAGGCTCTGTATTGCAACTACTTAATGCAGCTACAGTAGGACTGGGTGACAGTGCAGAGTTTTGTAAACTTTTTTCATGCTCTGAATTAATCTGTTCCCTTCTGGAAAATGCTCCCTTAGAGGAATCCCAATGTCAGTTTGTCATCCTTCATGGAGAGCATTGAACTGCCCTGGTTTGCCTTGACACAAGCCACAGGGACAACTGAGGAACAGCTCATAGAAATCAACTCTTGACCTGAGATCTGAAACAGTTGAGGAGCCTCTGGGTGGACTGGAGTGTTGAAAATGCAGTGATCACATTGCTCTTCATTCAGAGTCAGTCAAACAAATTAGAGTGATTCAGCAGAGGAAAAAACGTATGGACCAGTCCTTGCTGAGATGAAGGAAGGTTATTTCACTGCATGATGGAGCTGGAATGATGGTGATATCACAGCTGGAAACAGCCCAGATTTTCATATCACTATGACAAGTAGGAAGAGAGATGCCTCAGGTAAAGCAAACAGTGAGTCAGATGTCTCTTCAAATCAGAGAAGGCAGCTCAGGGGATCTTTTGTTAGAGGATGATGGAGCAGCAGCTGAGAGGCATCACCCAGTGTGCAGAGATGGGAGCAGCTCTGAGCTTCCAGGCTGGGTACAGGGGCCAGCAGGCATCACTCCTTGGGTCCTCTGCCCACACCTGCACTTTGCTTTCCACTGAACACAAGAAATGTGGGTGCATGAATATTAGAACATCCTGGCCAGGAGCCCCCAGTGGCTGAGTGGGGTCTGTGACCTCACTGCTCACTTTGGAGATCACCAGAACACTTTGGTCTCTCCCTGTTTTGCAGGTGGATGATCACAGGCAGTTCACTTCATCTCCCCTTGCTTTGATTTCTGCACCTGCAGGAGCAGTCAAGGATTTCCCCTCCTTTTAGAAAATACTTGATAATCTCCTTCCAAAAAGTAATAAGTAGAATATTGGTAATATCCTGGTTATCCTAGAAAGAGTTACACAAAAGTATTTTCTGATTCTTGTTGGCATTGCTTGGGTTAATTCTGAGCTGTCAGTCTGTTCTTTAGGAGATGGTCTTTTGCAGACTTCATAATATTGCTGTGGGGAAAGTATTATGTTTTTGTACAGGATTATTATTGGCTTGGAAAAAACCAACACGAAATGATTTCTCTGGGTTTTCTAGCAGGAATTCCAGTTATTCTCTTCTGCTGCATTACACAATTATGCAACATGTGATGCTACCCAGCTATGGGAGACAGTAGCCTTATAAATAAATGCAAATAATAAAGACAGTAGATGTTCTGCAGCTCTAAAGCTGTGCCTGTAGAGGCATTGGTATTAGTAGGATTTTCTGGCTTTATTTTCACCTGTATATGAGAGTAATGCTAGAATTTTTAGAGTATCTAAGAAAAAAGGGGAATGATTTTCAGGGAGCTTATTATCTTTAATAGTCATATGTAGAATTTTGGCTTTGAGTTTTTAACCTGCAGTTTTGGGGGACTGTATTTTTTATGGGCTAAGGAGAATATTCCCTTTCCTTGGCTGTTGAAGCTTTTCCCTGTTCCTTGGCTACGTCACTGTACCGAGCCAGACCCTGGTGTGCAGTCAATTATACACTCATGCTGCTTTCAGATTCACTTACCCAGCAATGATGACTGTGAGCAAAATCCATCAGAGAGTTATTATCTCCAAAGCAAAAGCCTCAAATGTTCAGGCATCTAATCTGCCCCTGAAAATCAGTACCTGCTCTCGAAAACACAAGACCTCAAATGACTTATTATTTTGGATGCCTGAAGGCTGGAAACACTTTTGAAATCTTGTCTGTAGCTTAACAACTCAGGATTGTCTTGGGTCTGTTGGCCAGAATTAGGCAGGGCAAGAGGCACAATGTATTACCTGTGGTACAGAAGGTCACCTGGATCATGTTATAATTACATGAACCTCTTCATTGTGCACTGTGAAACCCACAGTAATGCTAGATAATGGGCTAGGCAGCCTGCTAATTGGCTGGATAAAATGAGTGTTTTAAGCAGTGAGTCTCCAGCTATCCCAGTATTTATGACATCCACACAATTAGCAAGCGTGCTTCTTCATTCTTCTGGTGATTCTAGCCAGTTTTAAATTTGATCTTGCATTTCTCCTTATGCTTTCACAACTTGGGGTATCCAGGTTTAGGTTGCTTCTCAGTGGCTATTTTCCCGTCTTGCCTCCAGCCTTTAGTTGTTCATGGCACAGTTTAAAAGCAGTTAAACCAAGTCATGGTGTCCATAGGGCAGCACTAAACAGACAGTGTGGCTGTTCTTGTAGCACCATGGTGAACACATTTGGTGTTCCAAGGGTAACTTCTGTCTCAGGTTACTCCCCACTCTGCAGACCTGAATGCATCTCCCAGCACCTTTTAACAAAATACTGAGCAACAAGGAGTGTCTCTCCTGTGTGGCAGGGAAGATTCCTGGAGGGGCCAACATTTCTGTGTCCTGTTTTTCTGCAAAGTTGGGGAGTTTTGAAAAGTACATTTTCAGGCATATCAAGGAGTAGAGTGTATCCATATTTTATAACAATCCAAACCCTCTCAGCAGTACTTGCCAGATTAACCTAAGAAAAGAACCTTTCTTGAACACCCCCCCAAATAATTCAATTTCTCTTGATGTAATTTCCAAGGAGAAGACTGAAGGGCTTGACTAGCTCTCTTCAGATAGTCACCTTTCAGAACAACTGCTGCTTTGCTACAATTTATGAAATGACTGGGAGAAGGTTTGTCCAGAAATATAATACGGCTTCCTTTTTGTGATCCTTTTAAGGCCAGAAAACCTTAATCTGAATATCAGAGAAGATCCTACAAATTAGAAAGATTTGCTGTGCAGATAAGTTTTTTTTTTTAATTTTTAAATTTTTTTTCCCAAGTGACAGAGCAATTAATATCCCAATGAAATGAAAACTCCATCATTTGTCATCCTCCTTAAAAAGGGGTTTGCCTTTTGGGACACCTTCCTGCAGCCATGGTGGTGAAGGAGGATCCCACACCTGCACCATTTTCACACTGGTGCAAACAGCTGTGCAAGTGCAGCCTTACAGCAGAGCCCAGTGGAGCTGAGCTGAGTCTGTGCCACTCCAGCTCAGGATTTCTGGCTGCTGGGCTGCCCATGCTGACGTGCCTGTCCCCCTGCATGCCCTCTGGGGCTCCTTGGAGTGTGGCAGTGGGAACAGGGAGCAGGGCTCTGAGCGTCCTTCCATGCAGGACTCCACGGCACCTACAGGGACACCATGACAATCCTTTCAGAAATCAGGACGAGATGGAGCAAAACAGGGACATCTGGCAGGTTCAGCAGAATGGATCAACTGCACATTCCCCTGTTGGTGAACTTGGCCAGCAAGCCATTTTAGCAGATGTTTGTCCTTAGGCATTGAATGCTTTCTGGATGCTTGTTCCCCCTGCCTCTCAGGAGCAAATGCCAGCACAATGGAAATTCACATAAGCTCACTGACCAACATTGGGAACTGTTGACCTGATGATGAGCTTCAGTATGTAAACTGGGTTCCTTGAAAGAACAGAAGCTAATGCCTCCTCTGGGGAGTTCTAATGAAGAAGTGCAGAGTAGAAGGAGCATTTGGATAGTGTTTGTCAGCAGTGGTTAGGTGCAGTTCATCTTCCCTGACGCCTGTGATTTGAATGCTGTATTGACTCTGCTCCATATACTTCCAAGCAGGTATATTAAAAATGCAAGAGGAACTGCATTTTGAAGGGGGGGGAGAAAAGAAAAAAAATAATTATTGTTACACATTGGAGCATATTAATGAATACATTAATAATTGATCCACTGTTATGTTTTCCCCTAATAGTCATCAAAATCTGTATAAACCTGCACTACAATACATAACATCTCATTACAACATTTGCTCAAAAAATCAATGCATATCTAAGTTATTTGTGTCAAAACTCATTTATTTCCACAATAACATGGACTGTCAAACCTTGACATCCTGTTAATAACATCCAGTGCATTTGCATATTATTCAAATATTTCCTTTTATGAAATGGGGGACTTTTACTTACACCGTCCTACTTGCAGTGCTTCGTATATTTGCACATTAGCTCAATTCACACAGTTATAGAAGGGTTACCTGTGGCAACTAATTATACTGCACTTTATGCATATTAATGAGCCTGGTGAGCAGCCATCCTCTGTTCTATGTTGAGATGAGGGGGAAAAAAATAACAGTGTAAGTGGGAGACCTATTACAGGCAAAATGCAGGCGAGTGGAAGACAGATATTTTATAATGTTTTCTCTTTGATGCCCACAGCCTTTTAGAGCAGACTAACCTGAGTGGGAAAAATACCTCACAGCAGTCCCAGCAGAGGTCAGATATGAAAAATATTACTTTTTTTCCCCCCCTTGATTCCTTTCCTTTTTTCTGTTTTTCTTTTTTTCTTTTTCCTCTCTCTCTCCCTCTCTTCCCTCTCTGTTGCTGCCTTCAGTTTCTGGATTGTGTCTTTGCAAGGTGCTGAATGCTCTGACCCAGGACTGAGAGCAGCACCTCACTCCATCAGCCTTTAGAGGTGTAGCCTAAAGCCACCATCTGCCCCCAGTGAAGCCATCCTGAAAAAGGCCTTTTCACCTGCACAGATGAGAGGGACCCTTTTTTTTTTTTTTTTTTTTTTTTTTTTTTTTTTAAGGAGTAGGGACCCATCTGGAGGCTGCTCCAGTGATTCCTGTGACCAGGTATCACAAGGACAATGGGAAGGGTTGGCAGCCCCACTGCAGTACAGGGAAGGACCACATCTAAATGTACACAGAGGGGACTAAAGCTGTGCCCCTGCTGTGAAAATGGGAAATCTGCCAGCCCAGGGGTCTGGCAGAGGGCAAAAACCATCACAGGGTGTGTCTGAGTGTTCCTCAGCCAAAGGCTGGGCAGTGCTGCCTTCCTGGTGTGTTCCTTGAGATCATCTCCACCTCCTTGAAAAAAAAAGAGAAAAGCTCTGGCATTGTCACAATGGAAGACAGAAAGGGAAGATTTGATTTTATGCAGCAGCAGATGTCTCCTAAGCAGTAATCACAGTGTCAGATAGAAGAACTAATCATATTTCAGTAGCTTGTTCAGATCTCTGATTAAAATTCAGTGATACCATTCCTGGATCCTAAAATGCAACAGTCATCAGAAACAAAAGAGAATGTATCATAATTAATGCAATTAAAAGAGCCCTTTCCTTTCTTTTTTTTTTTTTTTCTCAGTAAGCTGTGCCGACCTTACCAGAGATTAAAACCACTCTCTTAGGACTGAAACCTGACCCAGTGTGGCAGTAAGAAACCCTAACTCCTTAGAGCCATCTCCAGGCTGGGAGTCTGGGGGATCTTGTGCACCTGGGGAAATAAATACTCTTGGTTGCTCGTGCCTCTCAGAGAGGGGAGAAGGCAGATGGAGCTGTGCATGCAGCCTCCTGATTCTCTGCTGCAGACAGGGCTGTCAGGGATATGGTTATTTACAGCAGCGGCATTTACACCCCAATCTGCCCTTCCTAGGACCAGCCAAATCTCCAGACAATGAATTTTTTCACAGTCAGGCCCTGGGCCTCCTGCCATGCAAACCAGGCAGAATTTGCTGAGTAATCCTGTTGTGAGCCAGAGCAGGGCTGTAGTTTGGGTGTTAATGGAGTGCTGGGGACACCCATGGATGGTGCTGGGTATCCCTGGGGCAGTTCCCTGGCCATCAGCTGGCCTAGGCAGGATTTGAATCAAGACACAAAGGGTGAGGAGTGAAATCAGACAGTGCTATTTATGCTGATTGTGATTTCAGGTCTGATTTTTAGTGAGTTTTGACAGGGAGAATATTTCCAGTAAGGATTTATTTGGCTTTGGATAGTAACTGTTTTTGATGAAAACCAGAATGAAAATTATTTCACTGATACATGTTAAACGTAAAATAAATAAGCATTTTATCTCAGGTGAATATTTTTGGTAGAAAAACAGCTTTATCAATTTTGTGACTGAGAATTTAGGGAGAGGGTCCAGCAACAAAGAGGATGTTTGATCCTCCTTCCACTATTTATACCAGCTGGAATGACAATGCCCACTTCACTTAAAGCAGGACTATAAAAATTCCTTTTTACTTTACAATGGCACTTGAGGACTTCTGTGGACTCTACATGGTTTAATTTACCATCTTGGGTAGGTGGAAAGCTCCATTTGCTTGTTGTTGTGAGAGCTTTGCTCTAGTAGTCTCCAGAGTAATTATTTTGTGCTGTATCCCACACCAGCTCTGAGAAAAGGAGTATGAGTGAAAGGCTATTTAAGAGGTACAAGCATTTATTTTATTTCAGAGCTTCTGAACTCCGAATTGCTACTATTAGGTGTTTAAAAAAACCACTCTGGTACTTCACTAGAAAAGCTGACAACCTGCTGTCTTATTAACATAACTCTAACATGTCTGAGAGATCCAGTGCAGCAGATTGATTATGTTCATGTCTCAGCCTCAGTACTGATGATGATATGCTGGTAAATATATCAATGCATCACCAGCTTCCAGCACAGAGTCTTTTGTGACATTTTCTGAATGAGGTATGAGAATGAGAAGGGTTTGTGCCTCTCCTCAAGGAGGGAAGTCGAGCAGGCTGCTCTGTTTGGCAGTGATGATTAACTGTGGGGTCTCAGTAGTGTCTGTGTTGTAGAGGTGTCACTCAGACAAGCAACACAAGAGGTCCATCTGCAGATCCCCTGAATTAGAAAATGTCAATTTATGATGACTGTGTTCTTCCTGAAGGAACAGCAAGTGAATCATGCCTAAGCCTGGCTTCACTGGTTCTGTGCTGTTCTGGTGGAGTGGAGCATGACCGGCCAGGAGAGGAAAGTGGGTGATTATTGCCATGGTGAGGAGCATGGCTACCATCAAAAATACCTGTTTGATTCTTTTGTAGACTTTCTACGTGACTAGACAAGTCATGCAAGTTTTTTATTTGAACCAAGGCATAAAATTGAGAATAACAGTGTTTGCTTTCTTCTGTTCTTTATCTGCCCATATCATGTCTAGCTTGAGGGAGCTCTGAGCACAACTGACCTCTCCACGTGCTAAAACAATGGACTGGATAGGTTAAAAATGGCAGCACTTTAGCCTGCATGGATTATTCCCCAAAACAATGTTCAGGAATGAGCATTTCAGTTGGCCAAGATTTTATAAAATCACAGGATGGTTTGGGCTCACCTCCCCCACATGAGTTGTGATGCCGCTCACTAGATCAGGGTCCCACCCAACCTGGCCTGGAACACTTCCAGGGGTTGGGCATCAACTCCATGGAAATGACAGAGGACTTGAGTCTGAACTGACAGGTTTGAAGTCCCAAGGGATTTTGTAACCAGGCAGAGGGCAGGAAATGGCAGCAGTGGTCTGGAGAGCTCTAGAGCAGGGATTCCATTTAATTTTTTGTTTGTGACAGTTGAAATATTCCACTAAGGCCATCAGTTCTTTGGACACCCATGCTCAAGAAATAAATCATGGCTATTCATACAGGTTAATTTAAGGCACCTAAATAAATGACAAATTTGTAAGGCCAGTTTCTTTAGCATCATGATCTAACTAAAGTAGAAAGCTTCAGGTTTTTCTTGTTTGTCTTCAGGAGCAGCATTTCCCTCCACTGGCTATCAGAGCACTGTGGGAGACCAGGCATCAGTGCCAGCAGATGTGAACTCCTCAGAGATTTTTGGATGATGGGTAGCTGTGGTTGACCCTGTAGCAAACTCTTGGGGCAGGTTCACCCCAAGGGGCAGACAGTGAAGTAACCAGGTGTCCTCAGCACTGTAGGGAGGCAGAACTCATACGAGATTTAAACATTATTTTAGCTTTGAGTTTCTTTTTAAACAGCAGCTAATACCTCTCTATGTCAATGACAGTGGGAGAGGAAGTAAACTCCCTGAGAAATGGGTAATCCAGACAGAAACTGAAGACAGACTTGAGTGGGATCATTCAAGGAGTCCATGTGTGGTCTGGTCTGGCCACAGCTCGTGTCCTTGAAGGAGCTCCCTCTCTGCTTAGGCCTGAGCTGCCAAGGACAGGCTGGTGCTGCAGACCTGGTGACACCCTTGGCTTCTTGGGGAGCCAGGGGCTTCTGCAAACAGCACCACTGCAATGCTGACACTTACAGGATTTTATTGCCCTTGGTAGCAATTCTTCCCTAATGTCAAACTGAGCTGCTGTATCTTACAGGAAAAGACCTAAACAATGATGTATTCAGGCTGATGGGACTGGATTAACCCATTAATAAATAGGAGGTGAAGAGAGCAATCTTGTTGAACGTAATGTATGCTAATGATGTGACCTGGCTAATGGAGCCCTTTTCTATATTCTGTCATTGCGAACATCAATTATGCAGCCTCAATTATCATCCTGTTTTTGTATCATGTGGCTGAGAAATGAGACTTAATAGAGATGTTTCACCCAGTAAAATGCCTGATTAGGTTATGAAAGCAGAAACTCAAGGAAGAGAAGGAAAGAAAAAAACCTTTTGTTACATTATATCCTGATTTAATTAGCCAAAAGATATTATTCTTTGTAAGGGCTTTGAAGTTGTAGAAATATTGCTGCAGGCTCAGCAGCAGAGATGACTAACTGCCTAATACCTACAGCAAATACCCTGACATAGCACTTGCAGACAGATCTTAGCTAAACACTGCAAATCAGGCCAAGATCTCCATGTGGCTGAGATTCCCAATGAATGGGAAGAGAGGGACTTCTGAGAGTCAGAGCTCCAGTTACTACTGGGAGGGGAATGACAGCAAGCCCATGCTACTGTGACATCTTGGTGCATGTGGTGCATTTCGGGGTGTGTGTGCCTTTTGGTAGCAGTTCTCAGATAAATGTTCCCTTCTCTTTGCTGGGTGGTCCTGTCCCTTGCCCTTTTTCTTTGTTTCTTAGATGTGGGTTGCACCCAAGTTTCTGTAACTTTTACTGTTTGGGGGCTTTTGTGCTCCTACTGCAAGCCTGGTAATGGGAATTCATCAGGTTCATTGAAATCTGTCAGGTTCCTCCTTATTGCCCTGGGATGGTTTCAGGTATTTCTTGTGTTTCTGACATGGCTCAAAGGACAGGAGAGGGTCTTGGAGACAACCCAGTGGGTGCTGAGAAGTTACCAGAGGGAAAAAAAAGGAAACCCTCATAATTTCTTTTGCAGTAGCTGAATCTATACAGAAAGTTGTGACCCTTGGGTTGTGCTTACAAGACAAAACCTGTAGCTTTTGACGAGGTAGGAAAAATTTTAGTGGAGAAGGACCTAAAGAGTGGGATAAGGTGGCTGAGTTAAGGGATCTCTGGAGTCCCTAGGGCAGATCCAGATTCCGTCACCTTCAGCAGCATGGACTGCACCAGGAGAGATCTGTTCCTCTCTGAAAACACCTCTGAGTTTTCATCCATGATGGCAGGGGCACGATTATAAACTCCCTGTTTTATTTTATTTGAGACATAACCAGCCAGCTAGATCCCTGATAAAAATCACAGGCCTGATTCACACAGCTTTTGACTGAAGTGCAGTGGCACAGAAAGCTGGTGCAAAGCAAGGGTGAATCAGGTCCCTGGCGTGTGAGAGCTGTTAGTTCTTTCCTTCCCTCAGGGTTTCACCTGCCCTGGCAAGGAATGATGTCACACTCATACAGAACATGATTGGAATGACAAAACGCCCAGGGTGCAACATTTACTCATCTGTTCTTGGCCAGTTCATCTTCTAGTGTCAGTAAATAATTTGGGAGACTTGGGGGAAATGAACACCTGGGCCTCATGTTCCAGTTGTAGCTGTGCCTCCACTTTTGGATGTGTGGCTGGAGAAGTGTCTTCATGGCCTGACTCCAAGAGCTGAGTTTGCAGCTGAAGCTGCTCTTCTTCCCTGTGATGTTGCTTCTAAAAGTGGTTGATATCGACCTCAGCTTTGAAATGCTGCCTCTGCAGCAGCCAAATGAAATAGTGACAATTCTGTGACTTTCTAACTTGGAGCAGCATCTTGTCACAAGCTGTGCTGTGTCACAGGAGCCAGCACTGTGGAACTCAGCATTAAATTTCCTTTTACCATATGCTTTGTGGATGGTTTAGCCATCTTCTGATGCCCTGCCCATCCCCAGTGCTGTGCATCTAATGGGGTCTAATGTGCACAAGAGGCAGCCCTGGCCAGCAGCAGTAGAGTACATTGAAACATTGAAATTGGTCAGGTCACTTGCTGTCTGTCTAAGGAATGGTGTTTAAAGATTAGGGATTATGGAAAAATGAATTTCATAGATTTTTTAAAAAAATGTACCTTTGAACATCTCCAGCACTGGTAGACTAACTTTGTGCAGAAAAGAGATGGCTGAATCTAAAGAGGCTATAATACTTTCAAATTTGAAAACAAAATTTTAAAATCAGGCTTTTTGCATTAAGGAAACTCTTGTTAGAAGCAGTGAGGTGGATTAATTTTTTCTCCTACAGATTTTTGAGTGATGACATTTAAATAGTAGAAATTGGTCGGTTTAAATTTCCATATCCCCCTTCTCACCCATGTACACTTCTCACAAGTTTTATGCAAACTTTAGTTTGAATGTGAGTGCCTCTGTGGACAGGAATGGGGTTGTGCTTTTGAAGTGCATGTTTCATTATTGCTTTGTGTACTTTCCTGTTAACTTCTAGTTAGTATCCAGCTTATTTTTGCTTGATCCTTCATGTGTCTCAAATGCAACACGAACTGCTTGGCTGCATGTGTTTCCTGACCTCCTTTTTATTTCTGCACAATGTCCATATGATCTATCAGAGCTTTGAAAATTCAACTGCAGGGTAGAGATTTCTTAGCCAGAATTGATCCTTCTCTTTTCCTCAGAAACCATCAGATAAAGGGATACTTGTGACAAATAACCATGAGAAAGATCACCACATTAGAAATCCTTTGCTTTGTGCTGCTCTGGCTCTGTGTAATTTGGATGGGTCCTCAGTTACTTGTCTTTCACCTTTGGGGTAATTATTTGCTTGCGAGTGACGAAGATTCTTGATCCCATTTTGACCTGCAGAACTTGTGATAAGGAGAGATTTGCCTTCAGGCTTCTGTCCACAAAAGCCTGATATTCCCTTTTTTCCCCATCACATTATTTTCCTTGCAGAAGCTGAGAGAGATGAGAAGCTCGTTATAGCTTTAGGGTCACCACTGAATGACTTTATCCAGTGGCTTTTCAGTGCTTTCACGAGGGGATTCATATCATCCCTATTGTAATAATCTTGTATACATTGTTTTAATTTCTACATCCTTTTCATCTAGCTGCTGAAGGAAGAATGTTTTACAGCTCTTAATGTACTTAGCCTTGAAGCTTCGTAGTTACAGAAAACTTCATTATGCCCAGGGCAGGGGTGGGAGAATTGAGGAGCCAGAAAGGAAAGTGTTTGCTAATTCTCACTCTGTGAGTGACTCAGTGATGAATAAAACCACGGTAATATGGCTTCAAGCAGTTTTTTTGTGCAGTGTTCTGCTGTGTGACGATATCATATTTGTTTCACTAAGAATTGTTCTGTGCCTCTTGGCTGGAAGATGTTGGGTTTTGCTAAACTTGGACAACTTGGAGTTTTCTGATAAAAATGAAAATATATCAAATATTTAGAAGGAAACCAAAATGTTTGGATTCTTAAAGGAAGTTCAGAAGAGGTGCAACGCAGGCACGGTATTCTCCCATTCCCTTCCCTGTGGGGACCTGCTGCAATAACACACTGCAGGCAGAAATGCCTCCCAGTTCTGAGGTGATCATTAAAGCTGTGCTCGCCAGCCAGCTTCACTCACAGGCAGAGCCCAAACAAAACTGCCCCAAGTGTCACCATCAGTGCTTTGCCACAGTGCTGGCTCTGCCAGGAGGGAGCTGAATTTAAAATTCAGCCCATGCACTTTCCATTCCAGAGAGTTTTGTGGGCTGCACAAGAAGGGTTATTGATAGTTTATCCAAATGTTTTTTGACAGACCCTTTCACACATCCCTCCTAGGTGGCCCAGCACGCAGGGCTGCCTTTTATCACTGTTGGTTGGATGTTACCCAAGGCGGCTGTTCTGCCCTTGTTCATCACAAAATGATCCATAAAGCAAATTGGGATATCTAAATGCACCAGGCTGTTCACAGATCCCACAGCAATTATTTTGGAGTGCTGCATGTAGAAATGTTTGCCAGAGGTGGAAAGCAAATTGTGCAAAATCTGCTCTCTGCAAGTAGTGGCTGTCTCAGTCCACTCTCACTTGCTCAAGGAGGAGGATGCTCTTGGCAAGCCATCCAGCACTAAGCAGAAGACACATTTGGAGCTGAAATACTAAGTGCTGCCCATCATGGATGCTGCAAATTGATTAAAGGACAAAAAAATCTCTTTCAGCCTTGCTGTTTGCACATCCACCAGCCTTTGGCAGCCAGCACAAGGGCTGCTGGGCTGGAGCCACTTTGGCCACTGGTTATCACTCAGTGGTGGGAATATGCTGAGACCCTTGTCACAGACTGACAATTCAGGGCTTGGATACTGAGCTGACATCTTCTTTTTCCTTCTTACACTGTGGAATTATCCCAGTGACCAGCCAGCTTTCTGCAGATCACAGCCAAGAAATACTTGTCCCACGTGAGATCTACAGGTTGCAGTCTGGGGATTAGGACCCTGAATGCCCATCCAGGTGGATGCATGTGCACACAGTGTGTGCTCAGATATGTTTACACTGTGTGTCTGTGGGGATGTGTGTTTTTGTGCATATATTGGATGTGGAGATGGTTATTTGGCATGTGACTCCTGAGTAATGGGGGTGATGATGATCTCTGTGCCTGTATAGGTGGGTACAATGAATGCTCTCTGTGCCTGTCTGTGTGAAATTTGGACCTCTGCTTTCCAGTGTGACATTACCAGATCATTCCTTTGCTGAACTGGTTGATCTGATTAGAGGTGGCTTAAAAAAGGAAAGTGAAGTGAACAGGTGGCAGACATAAATACACAGCTGTGCATTATTGCTGATTTTATTGCTACTTTATAACACTGTCCACGGTTATTTTACAACAATATTCTCTATTGGTGACATTGCTGTAAATCTCACTGTAAAATGGCCCTAAATGTGCAGTGGATTCTACGAAGCAAAATGGAGAAACTTAGAGAATCACTCTTTTGTGATGAATAGAGAGACAGGGAGAGAAAGGCATCTGGGGGAACAGCAAAAGCCACAGGGAAAGAATTAGGGGACCAAAAGGCTTGTTACATAAGGAGGTTAAATCTCTTCATGTGGTACTGTAAGAGCATCCTGGATAAAGCAATGGCTCATCAGACCCACTAGATGGAGATGGAAAGAAGCATTTTCTGCACAATGATATTCCTGTGGCTGCCTGCTGGTACTTTGCTGGCATATTCAATGGCTTTTACTTACAGTATCTTAAGCCTGTCCTTAAAGCAATTACAAGATTTCTCCAGAGTCATATTTGGCATGTGCAGGCTATATCCAGGCTTTTAGCACTGACTAATTTGCCTGGTCTAATTTTGTATATGCTCCCATTTATATTCATGGTCAGTATCTATTGTAGTTACAGGCTTTTTTATATAAAAGGCACCTCATTATTTTCTTAATTTTACTGAGAATTAATACAGCTTCTTGTATGTCAGCAGGATGAGGCTGGAGAATTGGAAATATTTTTTTTTCTGAAAATCAATATCTCATCAGCTCTATCAATCATTAACTCTGCTCACTTTTTTTCTTTAATTCCTACAAAATCTTTTGGGGTCAAGTCCTCTGCCTTGGACTGTCTGAAATATAGAATTACTTCTTCTTTGAGAAGTCCAGCACCTATGCTTTCCCCTAAGTCCAATGGAAACCTTACAACTGTCCTGCCATGAAAAATATCAGAGTCTTTGAAATGTTCTTCTTGGTGACACATTCACCTGCTTCTTCTGAAAGCTGATTTTTATCACAAAATGAAGCCAAAAGTTTAGAAATGTGTCCAAAATGCTCAAAGCCAAAAAATGCTGGGATTGAGGGAGAAACAACTAGAACTTCTGGAACATGATATCTCTGAGATAAAAGGCCATGTGATGCCCAGGGATGGTCTGTGCCACGTGGCTCCACTATGGTCACACCTGGAGGCTCTCAGCTCCTGTGTGCTCCTGCTATTTCCCATACTCAACCTTCCTCCAGAGGTCCTGGAAGCCAGCTTTGCTGGCAAAGCCTGAAGAGAACAGGATTCCCATACAACAGTGCTGTTGAAATCCATGCCCAGAGACCCCCTGTGATGTGTTGGAAGTTTACAGGAAATTTCAGCCAAGGAGAATCTTCCACTGACATGGTGTGTTGCCTGAAAATTTCTGACCAATTGCTTTGGGTGACAATTTAATGAATACCAGAAAGTCATGAAGCATCTTCTGTACTGGGAGCTGACTGTCCTCATCATGCTCTGGAGCTGGAACAGGCTTTGCTGTGTTTTCTGAGAATCTCTTTATTGAGGTTTAGCTAACAGAGCTCCCTGTGTGACTAGGGCAGGCTGAGAGCCACAGCTCAGCAGCTGAGGCCATCTGCTGATGGATGGAGAAGCACAGAGCTGCTGCAGTTCATTCACCCTCGACTTCTTGACCTTCTTTTGAGCACTGGGCTGGCTCACAGTCCCCTTCAGCTGGGCCATAGCCTGAATTCCTGCTCTGTTGCTTGTAAACACTCTGATAGCTGAGCAGAGAAAGCATGTTTGAACATGGCCATGACTATTGCACAGCTCATGCAATAGCACAGGGCTGTGCTGGAGCCACTGAGGCTGTGAATCTCCATGCATTGTTTGCACCTGAAACATTTGCTCCCATCTCTTGCAACCCCAAAAGGACTGGCAGCTCCAGAGCAGCACTTTTTCTTTCATTCTTTGCTTTTCTTTCCCCCAGCTCTCTCTCACAGTGTGGGGCACAGATGTGGGCTCAGGTTTCTGCTCTCTCCATTGGGGATTGTGTGTCCCAGGACTTTATGTGCTCCACACCTGCAGCTCCCAGGCTGTGCAGGACAGAGCCCAAGACACTTGCTAAGCTGTTGATGTTGTGTTGCTGTCACTGTTCATTCTTCAAAGGAGTGAGATCAGGACCCACTTCAGCAGACCTTTCTGTTTCCACAGCCACCTCCATGAATCACTTCTGAGCCTGTCAAATGTCAGCAGTGTGAATGGGAGTTGTAAGATTTGGGGCTGGTCTTGCAGAGGAGCTTTCCCAGGTACAGGCTTTGGCTTCCACACAAGATTTGTGAGATTTTTTAGGAGGTGATGATATACAGGATGCCAGAGTAAATGCTCTAATGATCTGCTGTGGGCTTCAATGCTTGCACTCCACAAGAGAGAGAAGCAGTGCTAGTGTCACTCTTCTAGCAGGGACTTCTGTCACTGTTGGGTGGGGGTTTTGTCCTGCCCTTGATCAGGAAACACCCATTAGAAGAAAATGGGTTTTAATTAGGTGGAGTTGTCTGTAGGCTTGAAGTGATGCTGGGCTGTGGGGATGGCAGGTACCACCCCTGAGTGCCCAGCACTTTGTCACACTTCTCATTGGCTGTGGATCCAGGCAATTACCCTGGTCACTTGTCCCTAAAACTGCCTCGGGAGGCTCTCTGCAGTTAGCAATCTGTTTTAATCCCCAGAGAGATTATTTACTCTCATACTTCAGCTCTTGCAGCTGAGCCTGTGCCTGGCCTTCATTCCAGAGCTGCCCAAGGGCTCTGTGTAACAGCTGCCTCGATGGAGGTGAATTTTCAGCTGTGCCAGAAGAGACTTGCAAAGAAGTTTGTGTTGTACTTAGTCATGCTGCTTGGTTCCAGCAGTGTTATTTGTCCCACAAGACCACAAATGCAAAAATCACTTACAATTGTATAAAAGCCCCCAAACCACTGAGCACCAGGTAGAAACACTCTTTTACAAGCCACTGATTGCTCCAAGGGTCTCTCTGGCATTGAAAACCCACCATTTGTTGGCCTGTTGTAACCAAATTCACAAACTACATGTCTCAGGTGGCAGGAGGAGTTTGTTTCCAAATCTAAGTATTGTCACCAAGTGTATGTTAGAGTAGTGGAGAAGAGGTATTTGTTTAAAGGGGGATTACACTTTCCAACACAGAAATATGTAGTGTTTTTCAAACTGATTGCAGCTCTGTTTCTTCCTCAGGAGAGAACAAGTGTGTTTTCTGGCTACAAGCTGAAGTGGGAGGAAATTGCAGTAAGGGTTTTTTGTTGGCATTTGAATGATATCTTTAGAAAGCCCCCAGAAAGGTTGCAAGTATGTCCTTGCAAGGGATAGTCAGAGATCACTAACTCTGCAAAATCCTGCTTTCCCACTGGGAACCTCAGCCCACTGACATGGGGGACAGGCCAGGAGCTGTACACAGCAGCTGGTTTTTCTGTGATAGGTGTGGGTACTCGAAATTACAGAAATTAAGTTTGCAGAACAGGTGCAGGGTAGCAAAGGTGGATTGCTCAGTTTATTTAATTTGTGTGAAGTCATGCACCAAGTATGAATCCAGTCCTTCTGAACTCCAGATTCTTGTGAACTAATGTTTTATGCCTGTACTAGAAATGATTTCTCACTGTGAGCGTTTTTGCCCCCATGGTGATGCTGTGCTCTCAGTTCCCAGCACAGCAAAGCAGTGAGGGGGGACAGGGAAAGGGATGATCAGACAGAATTAGGATGAGGAGTCACCATGGGATGAGAGCAGACCAGAAAATTTCTCCTGTGTTTAAATAAGTGGAAGTACTCCAATGGAAAGAGTTTGAGATGGCTGGCATTATGTTTAGGAGGAAGTTGGAAGGTGGAAAATATCTCATTGAGGGCATGGAGAGAAGGGGAATAATCTGTCCTCTGTGAGGAAGTGACAGGGCAGTCGTGTTCAGTGGCCTCTGCCAAAGGAAGGGCTTTGAAATGGAAATCTGCAGATCAGTCTGGCCTCCCAAAGTGGCACAAACAAACAGCATTTTGGTCCCTGTCATGCGTGGTGGCAGCTGTCTGTGCTGGGGGAACACAGCCCTGGCCATCCCCAGTACCCCCGTGCGTGACAGACACGGGTAACGTGTTTATTGAAGGATCTGTCTTCTGCATGCTCTACACCCATGTATCTATTTCAGGCTAGAGCAGCTTCATTTAAACTGCCTGGGAAGATTAAATGATATTATTCTGTGAACATGACAAGAGGGTGACAGGCTCCTGTTCCGTGCAGAGAGGTGCACAGCCAAGCGGAACTGGGAGCGTGTTCCTGCTCCCGGCCGGGGAGCAGCCAGTCGATCCGAGAGCCCTGCTCTGCAGCAGGGGGTGAGGGAGCTGGGATTCATTTCAACAGCCTGATGTAAAACATCAGCATCCCCTCCTCCAGCTCAATCACTCAGAGGGGCTCTGGGCCCATCAGGTGTCACAGTGCAGGCAGAGCAGGGGACTCGGTGGTGCTGAGGGGGTGGAAGAGCAGCAGAGGAACAGCTTTGGGTTTTTAATCTGTGTTTTGTTGTCAGCGTCTGACCTCACAACAAATAAATGCAACTCTGCAAAAATAATCCATCTTATTTTCCAGATGGGAGCAATAACAGTCTCTTGTTTGAGGACTAGCTGAGGGAACTAATAGAATCTTGCTTCTCCCTGTCTTTTGGAAGACTTGCATTGCTAAATTTTGTTGAAAGTCTTGCAATGATCATCTCTGTGCCTCCTTTTTTTGTTAGTAAACCATAATTTCCCTACCTTACAGAAATGTTTGACAGTTCATGCATTAAAGACTCTGAGATGCTCAGATTTAGGGGTAATTTGTACAGGTGACTCAGACACGTCTTTCAAATCCCTCCAGGAATGGTCATTCCAACACTGCTTTGGGCAGCTTGTTCCAATGCTTGGTAACTAATATCCAATCTAAACCTTCCCTGGCATAGTTTGAGGTCACTTCTTCTGTCCCCCTTTACCTGGAAGGAGAGGCCAGTCCCCATCTGGCTACAATCTTCTTTCAGGGAGTTGTAGAGGGTGGTAAGGTCTCCCCTAAGCCTCTCTTTCTCAAGTCTAAATAAACTCTTCCCATCTCTGTTTCTCTTCTCTGGACACCCTCCAGCACCCCAATGCCTTTCTTGCAATGAGGGCCCCAAAACTGAGCTGTTTCCTCTCTCTGTGCTGTATTTTCAGATATCTGCTAAGTTAGTAAGAATTCTCCAGCTCCCCATGTTTTCTGCCCACGCTGCCTGCACTGAGCAGATTGAACTCTTCATCTTCAGCTGGGCTATTGATCTCATCACCTTTTTTGGGGGGAGGAATCTTTAATTCCTCTGTGACCATTCTCAGGCTTGTCTGTGGTTTCTAACACATCAACAACCCTTGTGTCTTTGCTGCCAGTGTTACCAAAGCTCTGGGAGAAATTCCTATTTGGCTTGAAAATCTGTCTGTTCTCCTCAGTTTTGGCAGGACCTTTAAGCCTTTCAAGTTTTGCTCTAACAACATAACAAAGTTTTTCCAGTGCAAGTTTTCACATGTGCTGAGGAGATGTCTATTCTACTGTGAAGAAACTGTGGAGCTGTGCTGATGGTTTAAGCTGCTGAAGGCATCCATACAGTGGGAAAATCAGGCCCTAAGTTATCTCTGACAGTAAATCCTGCAGATTCTCATGGATTATATCAGAGGTTCTGTAGACTTTCTCATATCCCCCCTGTTGCTTGCTGCTTACAGTTCTTTAAGGAACAGGAGCACCAATGGCTGGCTCATACACGGTCACTTTGATGTTGGAATAAGCTCTTGCTCAACACTGAAGGGACCCAGGTGCTCCAGGATGCTCTCTCTGTTAGATGTTTGATTTGCTCTCAGGAGGAGGAGGAGGGGGATTTTTCCTTGCTGCTTCTTTCACAACCAGCTTTAAACAGCTTCCTGGGACCACCAGCCCTCTGCATGCTTCCTCATGGGCAAACCCATCAGGGTCTGACTGTCTGGGACAACTGCAAGCCTGCAAAGCTTGGAGTGTGAAGCATTTAGGAATAATGAGATCTTTTTTTGTATTTTCTTACTGAAGGTCACTTCATGACATCAGGGGAATTCTCCTTTTAAACCTGACATCCCAACATTGCTTAGCCACTGCTGGCTTGACTAAGTAGCTGCCACGAGTACACGTGAAAGCCAGTTTGTTTCGGGAGGTTGAATTCCTAAACACTCAAATCACACACCCAAGTGCTTACACAAAGCATTAGTTATGCTTAGTTCACTAACAAGATTTATGTGTGCACTGTGCTAAAGGCAGGGAGAGCAAACTCTGCCACCAGAGCTGCTCTGTGACAGCGGCGACGCGCTCGGGTCAGGTTCCGGGGATTCGTCACAAGGGCTTGGCAAGTTTAACAATACATCAGGTAGATTTACTCTCACTCTGAGCTTAATGCTCCTCATTCTCTTATGCTCCAGAAATGCTCCTCTGGTGAGGCCTGGAGGCTGGGAAGCTGCCTTAGAGGTGTAATGGGACTCACTCGTGGCCATCATCAAATCGAAAACTGCTCCTCTGAATATTGTCTGCAGCCCTTAAGATTCAGGCTGCAAGACTCTAATGCTGCCAAGGTGTTTTTCTTAGTAGAGAAAAATCTCCCTCTTGATATTTAGCAGTTTCTTTATGGGGTTGTTTGGTCTCTAGACATGAGAGAATCCTGGCAATTTTGATCACTTGAAGAGAATGAGTAATGCGTGGTGCTCAGTACAGTGTGTCACCCTTCACATCTCTGATTATGCTTTATTTTCTATTATGTTGAATGGAGTGATTCTATTACAGACGATCATTTTCTCTTTTTACTGCAGTTTATTTCAAGGATTCCTGCTGGAGCCCTATCTACAGAACATTTCTAGATTACAATTGACTATCTAAGGCTGTTTCAGGAATACTTAATGGACTAACTCAAATTAGCCAATCTGAAGTGAATTTTGGCCTTGAGAGCTCTCTGAACATGTGCCATTCTGCAAGCAAAGGGAAAAGGCTGTCTGCTGTCAAAGTTTCAGTAGGTGTCAGTGTGGATTTTAAACTAGATGCTCAGCCTGACTATTCTTTGTGAATTTACCATGGTCCTGTCCTGTTATCAGCCCCTGGTTCAGTTTAACCTCCTATTTCCACACTCTGATTGAGGATTGCTGCTGATAGGTGGTCACTAACTTAGATAGCAGAGGCAGGACTCAGAGGGTGAGTGGTCACAAGTCCCCACAAACCCATGACCCAAATGCTCTGCTGGTGTGGCTGGGGGCTGTAGGAGACACATCTGGGTGAGGCACAGGCTTCAATCCATCCTGGTGAGACCTTCAAAGTCTTTATCTGGCAGGAATTGCTAAGCCTGCATGGGGAGATCAAAGAGCTCATCTCCTTCAGCTCATCAACATTTGGGCCTGACTCTGGCTGCTGTCAGGAGCACATCAAAGGTAAACATGAGAACAAATAGGCAAATAATGGCCAAGAAGAAGGGTGGGCTGTCAGCAAGAAGGCGTCTAATCCTCCAGGAATGATATTCCAAAAGAGCCTTTAGAGAGGACCTTGGGATGGGTTGGAGCAAACACTGGGCAAAGCAGAAGGCAGCAAGTGGTCAGTTTATGGCAGATAATTCCTGATTTTGGGCAGTGTTTCAGCACGTTTTTCCTTTGAGCATTATTAAAATACTGAGGAATACTTTTATTTTCCTTCTGCGTGGTTTTATTTTCTCATCTGCTTGAGACATAATTGTTTGTGTGTTTATAAGTCACAGTTGAAGGTGCCCTAAGCATTCAGGGTCCTTTCTGAGCTATTTTTAAGTGGTCTTATTTGAGTGGCATTTATCAAGCAGCAAGAGCACCAGAAGATTGATATCCATTCTGGAGAAATGCAGAGGTCCTCAAGAAAATAAGACAGCAAATTCAGAAAGTGAGGTGCATCCTGGCCAGGGCTCTTAATATTAAGTTTCTGAGCCTTGCAGAAGAGTGTGGGTTGGGCTGGGGGACCAACAAGGCTCCCCTGACAGCTGATTCACACACCATGAGAGTGAATCCAGCCCACAGCCTGGGGATGTGCTTCCCTCTCCTCTCTGCTGCCCAGAGCTGGTGTGCCTTTAGCTGGGGCCTTTTGCTCCAGAGGTGGTGGTTTCAGGGTTGGTTTTGGCACTGGGTCCTCTCTTTGGGGAAGAGCATAACTAACTACTGCAGTAATGGTGTGAAGCAAAGCCTTTTTGTTTATTTGCTTGTTTAAATGAAGAAGGAGCTAAGTGCATGCTTAAGTGATTTCCTGGTGGAGGATCCAAGTTATAACTTTGTGATGGTAATTAAGAAGCCATTAGCAACAGAAAATTAAAAAGAGAAAGGTTAGCCCATATTTTATAGCAACCCAGAGAAAAATGTGAGAGTTCCCCTCTAACTATTAAAATATTCCAGTGCTTTCCTTGGCTGTGCTTTCTCTGGGAAACAGCACTTCAGAGAGGCCTCAGTGTGTGTACCTGTAAAATCTCTGCTGTGTTTGATGTTGGCACTTCTCTGAAGATGTGTTCTTCCAACACAAGCCTGAGTCAGTAACAGACAGCTTGGAGGAAAGGCTGGGCTCCAGGAACAAACAGAGCTTTCCTCTCCTCTCTCTGAGGGCTTTGGATGGCAGAGAAGTGTGACCTGGCTCTTCAGTGTGTTTCTGTGCCACCTTCAAAAGCCTGACGTGGAGACCAGGAGCTGTAATCAGTATTGAGTTAATTCCTGCCTTCATCCTCGCTGCCTTGCAAACTTCAAAGCAGCAAAGCTCCTCTCTTTACACCTACGAGCATCATTCCCAGAGCTGAGCAGGGTAATTTTCACATGCAAATTCAAGAGGCAGCTGCCCTTATCTGAGAAGGTGGACACACAGCTTAATGGGACATCAGCACCTCCTTGTCTTCCCAGAAGGGGAGCAAGGCAGCAGAAATAAGATTGCCTTTTGCTGCTCTTTTAGGGGAAAATGCCATTTTGTGCTTTGTTTTTATGCTTTGAGTTGTGTTGAATGAATGCAGTTTGCCATCTAGAGCTTTGCATTGCATTTTTCATAAGCCATTGGAAGCATAATGCAGGAATCAAAGACTTGGCAAAGATACAGGCCAACTTTACATCTCCCTCATTCTTAGGCATTTGAAATACTCAGATTTGTGGACATTAATATTAACATTATTGATGTAGTGGGAAAACAGGAAGCAAATTTATGGTATGTACAGTCCTCACTGTTGGTTTTTGTCATATTCTCTTTGGGACATATTCTCACTAATTTCTGTCATTTGTTATTTCAAAAGCTGCCTCCTTGGTCTTGACTTTTGGTGGGTTTTTTTCAATGACTGTAACAGGGAAGTTATTCAAACCAGAGAGAAGTGAGAGTCAGGGGACCAGGCAGGACAATAACTGATGTGATGATTTAGGCAGGTCACTCCTGCCAGAACATCTAAGAAATCAACCTCTGACTTTGACTTGCTCAGCTTCTGAAAATACCTGTAGCTTGTGGGGTTTTTTGGTTTTTTTTTTTTAGCAGTTCCACAAAGCCTGCTGGAATTTTTCAGTGCAGAATGTGACTCTGGTGCTTCTTTTTCCTGATTCTGTCTCTAGCTGTGCTGTCAGGTTAAGTGTGGCCTCAGGTGTCCATTGACTCTGAAGCATAAACCTGGGTGCAGGATGCTGTGTGTAAACACACAAACAGCTAAAGCTCACAAGCACTTGGAAAGTTTCATTTTCACTGCAGAGATTTGCTGCCTCAGTTTCCTGTGTGGGTTGTCAGGAGTGTGTGCTCAGAAAGCCACCCCAGTGCAGGATGTTTTTGGGTGAGGGCAGCACTTTTCACTGCATTGAGCATTTCTGAGGCTTGCTGTCCTCAGACAGGTGCAGGGAGTGAGAGGTGCTCTCTGATCCAGGCTCACAGGCCAGGGTGGGTTGGCTGCACCCCCCACATCTCACCCAGCTCTTTGTGAGAGTCACCACTGACAACCTCTGCAGAAACTGAGGACTTAATTGTTAATTGCTATGAACTCTAAGTCTGATTAAAATCAGCCATTATTAAATTAAATAAGCTCCATCTGTCAATAGAGTGTGTGCCCTTCCACCAGAGACAGAGAAAGCAATTCCAAGGAGGATCTCCCAGATAATATTCCTGTTTCAGTTAAGGTGCAGAACAGAGAGGTGGCTCACTCCTTAAAATCTAAGCCAGATCTCCTGTTTCTAATGAATCAAACCCAGCTCTAGATGCTTTGTGAAATGGGAATAAAAATATATTTAGTGAAGTGAACCTCAATGCTTTGGGTGTGATTCTTCAGTGTTGATAATAAATGAGAGCCAGCAACTGGCCTGGAATCATACTATGGGTGAAACAGACTTGCAGTTTCATTCTCATTCTTCTTTTTAAGATTTAAACTTGGATGACATCTTTCCTGGGGTTTTCAGGTTTCCCTGTGGGAGTCTTAGTGTGAAGACAAATGTGATCTGGCTCGATGCTTTACTCCCACAGTTTTCTGGTTTTTTCATGTCCCTCAGATCCCAAAGTCAGTGAAGTACAGAGGACTTGACATCTGTTTTTGCACGTATGCACCTCTCTTCCCACTTGATGAAGCTTTTGACTCACCCTTTGTATGCAACCAAAATGATGCAGGACTGAGGTCTCAGTATGGGGAAACCTTGGTAAAATAAATCCTAAGAAAGGAAACTTAGCAGAATTACAACAGAGCTGATAAGATAATGATTCCTGTGCTCCAAATCTCCTTTCCCTTCCTCAAACACCCTCTTGGACTCTGGGTCTGAAAGGGTTGCTTGTCATCATTTATAAATCACCCCAGATGACTTGCTGATAAGTGACCCCTGGCCAGCTTTCTGATAGAGCTGATATGCTAAAAACCTTTGGATGGTAAAAAGAGAGTTCTGGAGAGGAAGAGGCATCTCTGGGTAGTGATCCTGTCACCAGCATTGCGTCTCCTGATTCCTTCTGTGTCAGTGGGAAAGCAACGTGGAAACTTTAATGCAATAACCACAAAGGGGCTGTGTGGTACCTGGGGCAGTCCATGGCCATGAGGGACACTGTGACCTTTGGAGGACCTCTGTGGAAGAAGACAAAAATCCCAACCAATGCACAAATACCTCTTTCAATTGTAATTTTGGTTGCCAGGCCTATATTCCAGCTTAGTGGATCCAGAGCTTCAGTGAGGTGTGTAAAATGTCATGCCTGTGATGTCCATCTCTGTTTTAAAGTTTCCTCAGCCTCACTGAAGTTTTGCTGACTGAGATAATTCAGCAGTTTCCCTGGGCTCTGAGGGAAAGCTTGGATGCTGGCAGACAGATTTTCCATTGAAGCTGTGGCTGCCCCTGCATCCCTGGAAGTGTCCAAGGCCAGGCTGGACAGGGCTGGAGAAACTTGGGGCAGTGGAAGGGGTCACTGCCCATGGCAGGGGGGTGGAACAAGATGGTCTGTAAACCCAAACCAGTCCATGATTCTGTAAGAAAACAAAAGCAGTGAGGTTTGGGGAGAAAATGGGGAACCAATCCTAGTTTTTTTTTGAGCCAGGCTTGACCAGCAGTTGGATAGAAGAGAAAACTATATTTCTGCAGAGTTTGGGAAAGGTAATTTATCCCAAGGAGGCTTTTGGATGTTTGCTTGCAATTACAGTTGTTTTAGCAAAGTGAATAGAATTTGCTCTTTGGATTTTCATTTCCATGCCCAGAGTTTAGAGTTGCAGGTACCACCTGTTAACACTATGCAAACAAAATATAATTGACTCCCGCAGGAATCCCTCTGAAAGGCAGCACCTTGGGATTAAAGTTGCAGAGCCATCTATCTAAAATGATGTGGCAGATTTAATTAACGTGTCTAAAAATACACAGGCTGCAATCAAGCCTTTGCTTCTGCCCATGTCTGTTCCCTGAAGGGGAATGCACATAATTTTCAAAATCTTGGGTTCTGTCAGCCACCTGTGAGTTGAATTTATTGATGCATGAGATTATCATAAAATTAATTTGGACACTGCTGAATTATGAGGTTGAAAACAGGTTGAGGAGTAGCTGCTCACCCAGTTTAAGCAATATGCTGTCAATAATGTTCTTTCAAGCCCATATGTAGAGCATTACCAGACAGCTCCTGTTACACACTGTAAATGTGTAGAGATGTGATGCACACAGCCCCTGGTGGCAGGGAAGGAGCTCCAGAGTGTGGTACTGGGAATCATTTGGAATCTGAGTGGCAGATAACTCCAGACATCAAATGAATCTTGCTTCTTGCCACTCAGGAGACAGATCTTTGCTACAGAGTCAGAAAGTGGCACAGCAATGAAACTGAGGAGCCTTCAGTCAGAATGCCTGTCTGTCTGTCCATCACTTAGGGTTTCAGGCTTTGTAGTCACCTTTTAATTAAAAGAACTTGTTTTTGTTAAAGTTATAGTGGGCAGTGATGAAATGCAGTCTGCTGAGGCTGCAGTGAAGATGTTAAAGGAAAGAAAAAACAACATTTGTTACAGAGCTAACATGGTCTGCTTAGGAGCTGTTCCCTTCTTGTGCTGGCAGGTTTTGGCATTGTCAATCTTTTTGGCTTTTTGTCAGTCCTTCACAGAGATCCCTAAAGCCTTTAAAGTGCAATAGAGGGCCTGGAGTTGGATGCCCGTGGTCTGGCTTTGCTCAGAAGCCCAGATGGGTGATTTCAACTGAGATTTTTATCTGGTAGAACTTCAGTGAGTCCAGTGACACTCTATCTAACCTAACCAGCAGTAATAATCCTTGGAACTGAAATAACACTCTTCATCCAGAAACTTTTGAAACATGTGCATGGAAATGGAGTGGGGAAAGAGAGTGCAAATAGTGGGCAAATAGTTGGCCAAATTTTAAAGATCTCCCATGGTGCTGCACACAATCCCATGGGACAGGATGCAGTGCTGCTGAGAAGGGGCTTAAAGGAACTCAGGATGTGGAGCTTCTAACAGGCTCTTGGCAGAGCCAAGGAGATAATTCCTGATATATTTACTTCATATTTCAATGCTTTGTTCCAGTCTAGAAACTGAAAAGGTCATTTTTGGGTATCTGAAAGTTGGGGATCTGCTGGATCTGGTGCCTGTGGCTCCTGGAAGCAGGACTGTGGTGCACAGACCCTCCATTTCAGCCTGGCTGTGGCTGCCTCACTGCCTGCTGATTATCTGTCCTCATCAGGCTGTCAGTGTCCTGGCAGCTCAAGTGGCCTCCCCAGCCATTTTTATAACTACACTTCAGGATACAGAGGTGGGTGCCAAGGTGACTGTTCAGCTTTAAAGCCCAGCAAGATAAGATGCTTGAGAAAGCTTTAAATAAAAGCTAACCTGTGGCAATCCCTTGAACTTTTACTTCCTTAATCTCCTCTGTCAGACAGGCTAAAGAAAGTCCAAGGGTAAAAGAGAACTATTCTAATTTAGACCATCAACCTCATCCCCATTAGCTGCTGGGGCTGTCTGCAAAGGCCTTCTGCATGTGGGATAGCATGTGTCAGAGGGCTGGAACTCCTTCAAAATGGAGTTAAAACTGTTAAAACTGTAAAATATTTCCTTCTGATAAAGGGGGGAGCAGAGAACTGCTGTATGATGGTAATGTAAATTTAGTCTCTGCCACTGCATTCTTTGCCATCAGCAGAGGCCTGTGCTAAACTTTAAAAGTACATTTATGCCTCTTTCATTGCCAGCAATTGTTTTGTTCTGTGTTTGGGATCAGTGGGATTTCACAGGTATTTTAGGGTGCCTGCAATTATGTGAACTAATCTAATGAAGTCTGGTGAAGAGTTGCCATTCCATTACCACACCAGGGCTGTGCAGTCAGTGTTGGGAGGCTTAACGACTTTGCACAATGTAAAATTGTGCATCCTCCTGGAGAGAGGGTTCTGGCTCTTTTTCAAGATCTATAAATACCCTGGAAGTTGGCCTGGTTTCTTGTGGAGGGCTGTGGGCACAGTGCAGGCTGGGTGTGTGCACACGTGTGCTCTGCAGGGAGCTCCTCCCTGGTACAGAGCCTGCATCAGCCAGGCAGTGCAAACCTCCATACAGAGAAACATCCCCGGGCAGGAAGGTTTTATTTACTTTTTCACCTTTCAAACTGCCTTACAAAAATGTCAGGAGGCCATTACATAGCTCATATATCCCCCAGTGGGTGTCCTTCCCTGAGGTGAGGAGGAGGATGTTCAGACCTGGGTTGGATGTAAGCAAGCTGAGTCTTTCAGAGAACAACTGGGGATATAAAGATGAGGAAAACAGCCAGGATTGTGACAAACAGGGTGAGCTGTGAGATGTAACAGCCCTTGTGTCACTGAGTCTGCCTGGGGACATGCACAAAGGACACATGGAAGGGGACTGTGACTCTCTGCAGGCTGATGTGACAAGACAGAAACAGCCCTTGTATGGGGGATTTGCCTACTGCAGTTCTGAGGGAGAGAAATTATTACTGCAGCTTCCAGGAAATGCACATTATTAATTTATTCTGTTGCTTTTCCCCCCACGAGCAGGGGACTGAGAGCAAGCACAAGCTGATGGCTGGGTACCATGGGCTGGGCAGCCATCCATGGCTGTGGGTCTGTCTGCAGCAGCAGGAGGCACTGGGAAGCACACCAGGGTGACCACCAACTCCCATAAATAAGTTCTCAAAATTCTTTTTATAGCAGACTCCAAATAAGTCTTTTGGACTCCAAAGCAAATGCCGCTTCTGGAACTTCTCAGTGGATTTTTATTAGAGCTGGCTGAGGCTGGAGGAAACAGCCCCTCTGACGTCAGAGGTTTTATATCAGGCTGTTTCCATTTTTATACTGGGCTCCTTTGGGCATTTAAGGCATTTCCGCTGCACAGCAGATCTGCCTGGAACTGCTTCATTCCCTTTTGCTCCCATCTACAGCAGATAAAATTCCTGCCCTGCTGCAAATTACTAGGATGTGTTTCAGTCTACTTCCAGGTATCACTGGGGGTTTATGTCAGTGGATATTTAGCTCTTTGGAGCATGAACCTTGGGCAGAGCAGCTTTCCATAAATAAGGGAGAAGAGATGCTGAGAATCTCTCGAGATGTTGCTGGGGATGCAGGATGCTCCCTGTGTGTCATGAAACGTGTGGAGCTGCATCTGCTGGCTCCCATCCAGGGGGCTGGGGCTGTTTAGCTGCAGCCAGACTTGTTGCATGTGCTCTCCATTCATCACCAGCCATGCCTGGGCTTGGCAAGGGCAGTCTTGGCCAGGGCAGCAGCTCTGCCAGGTGAGCCATTAGCAGCTGGAGTTTCCTCCCCGCAGGTCTGAGCGCGGTTCAGCGGCGAAGGCGCAGCAGAGGGGATGGTCTGACACAAAATCAGGAGTGTCACCTCATTCAGCCAATGACTCTTGGCTCAGAAAGAGCCTGGAGTTGTGCTCAGACCTGCAGGAGACCAGATGGATAATGTGGTCATCAGCCACTGCTCCATAATCCCACATCCAAACTTGGCTTTCCGCGGGAGCAGGAGTGAAATGTGGAGTGTTAAATACAAAGCAAAGCAGAACCACTCCAGTAGAACCTGCAGTGATGGGAATTCAGGGCTGCTTTTAAGCAGCAGGGTTCTTAACTCCAGGCGTTTTCTGTTTGGTTTTATTTCCCAAACCCTGCATTATCTTGTGTTGTGGTTAATACAGGACATCTTGTTAGGAGAAACATTATTTCCCTTTGGCAATTTCTCTTCTCTTCCTCAACTCTCTCATATTTTTTAAGCTCGCAGTGGGGAGGTGAAAATTTATAGTTGTTGGAGCTCTGTCTACTTTATTTCCCCCCTTTCCTAATTCTTTAACTCATCACATTTGAATAGCACTAATTAAATCTGTTCTCACTTAAAATTCAGCCCTGCCTTCAGCAGGCAAAATTGCACCTGGACTTTTCATAACTGGTCTGACCTTGGCAGGATTTCAGCAGAAACCAGTGGCACTGCTCAGTGGCTGGGACAAGGTTGGTGTCCATAGCTCAGAGTCAGGGCCCTGATTATTTGAGTTACAGTCAGTGCTCCTGTCCATCAGGGTTTTTTGGCTCACATGAGAGGTTATGTGAGCACAACTACATCTTTGGTCTGGCTCAGCTCAGGCTCTACATCAGCTCAGTCAGCCAGGACAGGGAATTGCTGGGAGCCATTCAGATCCTCTGCACTGCTCTGCTGGTTTGGAAAAGGTGTGTCAGCCCAGGAGTAGTGTCCAGCCCACATGAGAGAGTCCAGGGAAGTGACTGAGGGAGGACTGAGGTCACAGCTGGCAACGAGTCCCTGTTCTGCTTCTTGGTGTCAGGCTTGTCCCAGCCTTTCAGTACCTACAAAATCAGAAATTGCAGGTAGGTTCCTGTGCAAGCCTTTGGCTGGTGTGTACAGGACAGTGGGGTCACTTCTTGGATCAGTCTCTCGTGTGGATTCTGCTTGGGAGGAGGTGCTTTTCCAGCCACCTGAATTCAAAATGTGCTTCCAGTTGCCTGGGGCACTTTTTCTCATGATCTGCCCTGGACTCTTAAGTTTCTGTGCACAGCTGTCTTTCAGAAGTGGTTGGATTTAATGGCATGGGATTTTCCCCCCTCTCTTCCAGAGGTTTTGGTACCAAACATTGCATTCCTTTCCAAAGAAGAGCCAGAGACCCTGCAAACTCCCCATTAAATTTTGTGGTTACAATCAGCCCATGGTGGAGCAGCAATCTCATATGCTGAGAAAGATATGCAGGTAGAAAACAGCTTTGAGAATTATTTGGAATAAAAGATACATATCCCATATAAATGTGATAGAACTAACTATTTTATTGCTAGGACTGTGCTATTCTATGTCTCTTGGGATAAGAGACTTGCTTAGACCCAAGAAAAACTGCTGCTGCCTCTGTGCCTGCCTCAGATTCCTGCTGCACAGATAAATACCATGGGAAAGCACTTGAAATACAAACACTTGTTTATAGGCAGACATTTAATTATCATATTACAGAATTCTGGAGACCAGCTGCCACATGAGATTTCTGGCTGGGACACTGAACATAAAATTAAAAGAGTGTCACATGCCCATGGAGCTGAAAACCTCGGCATAGTGTTTGCACATTCCCATTCTCTGTAAAGAGCTTCCTGGATGGTATTTCTGTGCAGATTATGCATGAGGAGCTGGAGTGCTGTAAGCTTGATGACGTCTTTGTGACTGGATCAGAGAACAAATATTGTGATCTTTTCAGCATCAGCTCCCTGCCAGTGATTAAATTTCTTCTCCAAGGAATCTAGGTCATTTGCCAGGATCGGGGCACTGGGCACTGACAGGAAGGAAAGACAAAGTGGATTGGTTTTGTGCTTTTGAATCCTAAGTTTTATTGATAGTTCTGAATCTTTTGGGAAAATGCATGGTAGTCTTAGTAGCAACATGGAGAGTAATGCTACATGTAAATACCTCTGTGTTAAGGAAAGCGTGGAAGCTCCTTCTAATCCTCATATGGTTTGCAAGATTGAATCATTTTCTCAGGCAAGTAAGGACTGTTTTTGTGAGTAAGAGTGTTCAGGGCTGTGTTTTCTCTCCTCATCCCTCTCTGCTTTTTCCTGCACCCACCATGAGTGCCTGCTGAGTCGCATTGCTGTCTCCAATACTCCGTGTGCTCAAAGCACTTGTTCCCTTCCCTTCTCTTCCTGCCAGTTCAATTTAGTTCCAGTGTCCAGGTCGAGATGTGCTCCCAGCAAGGGCTCACTAATCGTGGGGAAACTCACCAAGAGAGGCTTGGGAACTTCCAGATGTGCCAGATTCTGAAGCAGTCAGTCACTCTCTGCTCCTTTTTGGTGTTCACCTGTGACAGTGGCTGCAGGAGAGAGATGCTTGGGATTCTAAAATAGTGGCACTGGAAAATAGAGTGATGGCAGCAAAGAAATTCCTTCCATGCAGGTAGAACCAGAAGGAGAAATCTGTTGGTTTCCTGCTGCGTTTCAGTGTGAGTTGTCAGCAAATCAGCCTACGACGTCTTCCTACTCTGAGAACAGGAAGTGAACTGGCAAAACTGTTTCACTAATATATTTTTGGAACACAAAATCCCATTTATCCTGTAGGGAAAGTGTGTCTTAAATGCCATCTGAAAATTTCAAAGTGACACTGCCTTGCCACTGTGCTGTGCATAGGATGGGTAAGAGTCAGTAGCTCCAGGTCAGCCCATGTGCATCCCTCAGATCTGCCATCCCTTTTTCACTCCTCACCTCTGTCCTGTCTCTGGGTCTGGTCTTTGCCTATGAAGCCACAAACAAACTGGAATGCTGCTCCATTCCATGTGACAAACCCATAGCTGTGGGACTCCCAGGAGCAGACATGAAGGTTTATAACTCTGCAGATTTTTGGGGCTGTGGCTCACAAGCCAGTGCTCCTGAGTGGAACCTGGAGCTTTGTGGGCTTGTGCACTGCTGCTCAAAAATCATGCAAGGCATAAAATGTGCTGTAACCCTCCAGCACTGGCTCAGGACTTCTCAGGAGTGTTGGCAAAATGTGATCACAGCCATGCAGCCTGGATGAGAGTTCCAGAGAGCTGCTCTGCTGAGAAGCTTCTGCTAAGCAGGGTCCCCTATCACAAGGCAAGTACTTTTTGGATATGGCTCTGTCTTTTCTGGTGCCAGGAAGCAGGAAGATTGCTTCTGGCTTTGTAGATATCCTGTGGTAGCAGAGCCACAGGAGTTCAGCCCTTTTTAAATTGAGCATGTGTAAAGCAGCACTGTACCAGGGTCTGTGGCCATCCTGGGCAGTGGCCCTCATGCCCACTCAGAGCTGGATCAGTATTTAGGTGCAAATGAGGCTTTACCAAGCTGCTTGTCTGGTACTGCAATGCCTGAACTCACCAGAGACCTGAGCTCAAAATGTGTGCAAATACTGAAAGTGGAAAAAACAGCAGGGGGAGGAGGGTCCCACAGCATAGGGGAGGAGTTGTGTCATTTGTTTGTTGTAGTTTTTGTAAGATCCTCCCCCTTAATCCTGAGGTCATTAAATGTTTTTATTCCAGCAGTGTCACAGTATGAAGAAACACAAAACCACAGAGTCCTGTTGCAATATAATCTGTTGGTAGAAATCATGTGAATGTTTTGAAAGACCATTAGTTTCTTCACAGATCCTACTGATTAGTGTGTCTGAACTGCAACCAGAGCTCTGGGCATCTGCCCTGCATTGCCACAGTGGATATGATGAAAAATGACCCATCATCCACCAGAACACAATTCATTCTGTGACACACTGGGCAAGTGTCTTGGGATTTTGAGGAAAACACTTTAGAGATGGGGGAGAGGGAAAGAAAATAAGTAAAGGTAGTAACTACCCCATGTACCAGTACAGGGCTTTGGAAAAATAGTCCAGGGACAGTTTTCACAGCTGCTCTTTGGTGATGTTAGAGCTGTAGTAACCCTGGCACACACCTTGGCACAGCACTGGGAGCAGACACCTCCTTTCCTGTGCTCCCCTGGGAAGCCTGAAGGCTCTGAGAGACTCCTACAAAGATGGGGTGAAGAGAAGGGACAAGGGATGTGGCTCACAGGCTGGAACAGGAGGATGTGCAGTCTGTGCAGGAGTGTTGCCCTTGCCATTCCTGCTGGAATTTCTCAGAGAGAGCTGAGTGTACGTGGTGCAGCTGGTGGGGTTGGACCCACAGGTTTCCCAGGGACAGTCTGACCTGTGTCTGTGATCTGCTTTATTTGAGAAGAGCCAGTGTTGGTGTTTCTGGGATGCTGTCTGAGCTCAGGTGTGTGTATCTCCCAGTGGCCAGTGGGCTTGGAAAGGAGGAGATTCACACTGTACTGCTGTGGATGTCTCACATGTCCTAGCTCTTTCCAGGAGTGAAAACATTGGATTTTCCAGTAGTCAGGCTTTTACTTGCAATGACTGAGATATTTGTCTTGCTGGGGCTGGCCAAGATACTGCCCAGAAAATCTCTTCTGGGAAGTGACCTCACAGATGGGCCTTGTGAGAAGGAAATGCTTTTTTGTTTCCCCAAGAATCATTCCTGGTTCCCATTTTGCTTTGTCACTGCTGTGGGCACTGTATGAGGTTGTGTGAAATGCCTGATGCCCCCAGGCTTGCAGGATGGCCACGAGGGCTGGTGGCCACTGGAGGTACTGGCCACGTGTCCGAGAGCACGGCCAGGATCAGCCACACACAGGCACAGAGTGAATGAATGGGCAACCTCAGCATGTGAGGTTGATGCAAACACTTGTGGCTTTTTACATCTCTGAGTCTCACTGTAGGGTTTGCTGCAATTCTTCTTCCCTTTTTAAATGAGTTTTTTTGGTTTTTTTTCACAAAATCTCGAGTTACTGCAGCCTCACAAGTGAAATCATTAACGAGAACTATTTGAGACCAGTACCAAGTGGCACAGGACCAGGGGTTCAAATTTGCTTTCAGGAAAATCTCTTAAAATTGCTCAAAATCAGAGGCTCATTTTATTCTAACACTTAATTTAACATTGAAATTCTTGTGAGTATTGTTGGCTTTTTTAACAGAATAACTAAAACTACAAAGGAGAATTTAAGACATAAATATTTCTATAGGATTATATTTGATGAATTTTATACTGTTCAGAAGTGTTCTACAAAATGTTATACTGCTCAGTTGTATCTAAATTCCAAACAACTTTTGCACCAAGCAGTCTTATTTCAACATTTCACATCTTTTCAAAAAATCTCATCTCAGCATTTTTAGTCAGTCAGAAAAGGCTTTGTATCTAGCCCTGTCACATCTGGGCACAGTCCCTTACACGGCTCTGTCAGGTCCTTATGTTTGCAGCTGACTGCATATAATAATAATAATAATAATAATAATAATAATAATAATAATAATAATAATAATAATAATAATAGTAAATAAGTGTTAATGACTTGGGAAGAGTTTCTTGTTTTAAAGGTGTTTTTGGCACTTGGGGGGATTAATTCTGCCAGGGTCACACTCTAAACTCTGTGAGACCAAAAGGGACCTCCCTGGATCTCTCTGCTTTGCACAGAGCTGCAGAATTTCAGCCCGTGAAATATCTGTGTCTTCTCAGCTAGCCTGTGTGACTCTGGAAGCATTAACAGGGCAGTTGAAGGATATTTAAAGTACCTGAGGGTTGGGGTGGCTGCAGAAGTGAGACCCCCTGGGCTCAGCCCCCCTGTGCTGGCAGCACAGAGCCGTGACACAGCTCATCGCGATGGAAGCGCAAACAAGGGCTGTCAGGACATTTCTGCTCAAAGGTCACTGGCAAATGACAGACACTTAAATGTTGTTTTGTCTCTGTTCCACAAGCTGGAAAATAATAGGACTGGATTTTGATCAAGAGCACAGTTTTATTCCCTCCAGTCATCAGCTTTGTGGTGTCCTGGGCACTGAGACAAAGTGTAGCTGATGGTAAAGGGAGGAGAACTTTGAGGGTTCATTTGATTTTTGGATTATCTTGGAATTCAACTGTTTATATGCAGTGAGAACTGCACTGTTTGGGACATAGTCTGTTTTTTCTGATGCTTTCCAATCTGAGGCTGCTGGCCCCAGGCTGGCTGGTTGCTGAGTTAGCTCTTGTGACACCCCTGGGTGTCCCAGTGCTGGCAGCTGGGGTAGAACAACACACAGCCAGTGAATATCTGCATTCTCTGATCATTTCATACAAGGGCAAAGACCTTCTGCAAGGAGGCAGCTCCTGTTCCAACAGAGAGCATCAGATGATCCTCACCCTTCTGAGATGGAGAGAGGAGTCTCCTGACCAGCAGAACTGGGAGCAGAGTCAAGTTAGCCATGGGTTGAACATTTGGGAATGTGATCTTGACATGCAGAGTTGCAAAGTCCTTACTCTTATGTTCCCAACTATTTAAAGTTAATATTTTCTGAACCCTTATGGAGCCTGGTGTCCACCCTGGCCAGCTCCAGTAGCTGAAGAGAGCAATGGAGTGCCATGTTTGGGGATAATTCAAAGCTGCTGCTCTCAGTCCTCTGCACATGTCCCCTTTGCTCAATGTGCCTCAGTGGGTGGAGACTTCACCCCGTGTTTGAGCATTGTTTGGCCATTTAATTTAATTTATAATAATCTTTCCCCTTCCATTATATCCCCTGAATAATTCCTGTTTGGAGGACAGTGCAGTAAGTGACTTCTCTGTAATCTGATTTCTGATTCTTAGTGGCCTGGATAGGCCAGCATTAGTTTGCTATTTCAATCTGATCCATCAGAGTCCTCTGCTGTACAGGGTTGCTCTTTTATATCACGTAGGTGGCAAAACCACAGCCTGATGCAGCTGGTATCCAAGGCAGAGCCAGGCAGGTCATGTGTATGTGGAGCAGAGAGGATTATCAGCTTCCCCCTGTGCCAAAACCAGGGCAGGGACTGAGCACAGAGCTCTGGTGTTGACCAGAGCTGCTGGGGAGAAAAGGGACCCCTTCAGCCTGAGAAAAGGATATGTGAGGCAATGCAATGATAACTTTTTATATCAAATGAATACTTTGTTGTCTGGATGCTGGAAAGGTTCATTTGACCACTTTGTGCATCCCAGTTCTGCAAATAATGGACTGTTTTGGAGTGAAACTGGAAATAGAAATTCCCCTAAAAGTATTGGTTTAGTGTGTCTGGTGGGAGGTGCAGTTCAGCCAGACATCAGTCACGGCTGAACAAGGTCACGAGTGTCAGGCTGGGGACTGGCATGGGCTTTGGGATGGAAACTCATTCCACTCTCCCTTATGATGTACCACCCTGCTCCTTGCTGTCCAACCCCTTACTGATGGATCTGGACTGGAAAGAGAGAAAACAGAAAGGAGGGAGGTACAGCAGTCTGAATTAAGGGACCTGAGTGTGGTAGACAGAAGCTGCATCTACCATTCCATTGGAAAATCCTTGCTGGGAATTAGGTGAGGTTGGTAATGCTTTGGGGATGTGTCAGGCTTGTGGCTCCCTGGGAAGATGTGGCAGTCAGATGTGTTTATGGCCTCCCATCTTTGGTCCAGAGCCCCTGGCTCAGGAAAAACACAATGGGGCAGATAATTGAGGAGTAATGAGGAGAGAGTCAGGGTGGGAAGAGCTGTTGGATTCTGGAAAAGTACTCCACCAGTCTCATGGACTTTGAGTATGTTCTTTTTCCTTTTGGGGTTCCCCTTTGTCCTGGCACCCTGTCAGGTGTGTTCATTGCTCAAACCCAATGAGATTTCTTGACTTGGCATTGCAAGGCTGCATGTCCAAACCCAATCTGAAATTCCACCATCCTCCCTAGCTCTCTCCACCGGCCCCAACCTGCAGGAGAGCACATGATCCTCCTCACATCTCTCAGGCTGTGGTTAGCAGGGCAGGAAGATGAAGAAAACAGCCTGGTTTTTTTCCACAGTTCAGCATGTGATTGAGGTGACATTTTGTTGTTTTTTTTGCCAGCAAGTAACAGGACGTGGTTGAGCTGATTTTTCAAGGGGTGCTATTCTCAAAGACCTCTTGCTGCTTTGCAAACTCTTTTGCAAAATCCCAAAGCTTTGGAAACTGCTAGATACGATTGCACAAATCTCAGAGCAGCATGTGCCAAAGTCAGTTGTTCTGCTGCCTGTGCCACCAGTTTAGATAAACTGAGCAGCAACTGTGTCTGCCCCAGGCAGAGGTGTCAGTGGAAAAAAGTGCACACTGGGACAGGGTGGATTTTCCCAGGAACTGGTGACTGTCTGTCTCTGCTGTGCACCACCATGTTTCTGCTTTTTGTCACCTTTTGTCATGGTTTAGCCCCAGCTGGCAGCCAAGTACGTCACACCCACTCGCTCATTCTTTCCTCTGTGAGGAGGAGCTTCAGAAAGAAAAGCGAAACTTGTGGGTTGAGATAAGAACCGTTTATTAATTGAAATAAAATGTATTATTCATGCTAATTATAATAATAGGAATTGTAAGGACAAGGAGAAAGAGAGAGGAGTAAAACTCAATACAACTGATCACCATGTCTGAGTGATGCCCAGGCTGTCCCCAGGCAGCTCTCAGCCCACTCCCCCCCAATACAGAATATCCCTTTGGTCAGTTCTCTTGCCTGTGCTTGCCCCTGTTTCTTGTGCACCTGCTCACTGGCAGAGCATGGGAAACTGAAAGTCCTTGATTTGGAGTAAGCACTTGTAAGTAACAACTAAAACATCAGGCTATTATCAACATTATTCCCATGCTAAATCCAAAACATAGCACTGTACCAGCTAATAACAAGAAAGTTAACCCTATCCTAGCTGAAAACAGGACACCTTTGAGAAGGACTGAGCATGAGGATGAAACTATCAGTGTGAGAAATATCCCCATGAACTGCATCCTGTTGCTCAGGTGGGACCCTAGCTCAGGTCTGAGTGTGCTGAGGGGGCCATTCCAGCAGAGTCAGGAGTAAGCTGGTTTAAGTCACAAACTTTCTGAGTGCCTCCTTTACTGAGGTTTTCTCCAGCTTTATGGCTTCCAGTGTTTCTGAAATGTGCCTGATGTAGGGACAGGGTGAAATGGTTCCTTGTCTACACAGAAACTACTGCAGCTCCTGGCCTGTCCCCTGTCACCTCTGCTATTAGAGGACAAGGCAAGGATTTAGGAGTCCACTGACTCCTGAATCCCCCAGGAAAACTGCTCTGATGTGTACAGATTGTAGGCTGACTGTAGGACTGATGGATATGTATTATGGGGATTACTGTAGTGCTTATTTGGAGATTTTGGTATGAAGGCTTACATTTTTTATTCTTATAAAGGGATTGAGTGTTTGAAGCTTAAAAGCAGAAGTTTCTGCTTTCTGAAATAAACAGCTATGAGGTAGGTAAAAGTGGTCGCAGGTTTATATGCTCCTTGAATTTGCCACAAAAAGCAGGATGTAGTAAAGACTGATTGGTCAGTAATATTTGGGGAGTTTTCCAGGACAAGCTCATTAGAAGTAGAGAGTGCTTGGTAACTACAGCTTTGAGTCTGCCTGGTCAAATGGGAAATGTTTTTACATGCTGGTTGTGGGAACAGAGGTGGGTGACCCTGTGTCCTTTCTACATCATGCTGAATCCAGCCTAGTTGAAACCAGGTCTGGGTCTGCACCCAGAAGGATGAATTCCAGACAGATGTTAAAATCTTTGTCCCCTTTTTGTGCCTGTCCCTGACACCACTCTGCTTTGGGGCAGAGAGCATCAATCTTGTAGTGCTCGCCAGGTCTGGAGCCAAGGTCTAAGCAGGGAGCATCCTCCATCATATGCTGCTTTTCTTCCCCAAAACTCCTCTATCTGTTGCCTCCAGTCAGAGGTAATGAGAAGAGTATCCAGTATCCTACAAAGCAGCACGGTCTGTTCTCCATTTCCAAACCTTTGCCACTTGTTCTACTTATGGGTGGATCACAAAAATAATTACCTTAATGAACCAGGCGCCAAAACACCGTAAGTGATCGGGTACTCCACAGAACAACAATGATTAGGTCACCCTCCTTGCTTATCTCAGGTTCCCACCCTTAAAATAAGGGCAGCAATATTTTTGCTTTTAAAAGAGCAGGATTAACTTGTTCATGTCTGAAGTATTAATCGTTGTTATTATTATTACTCATCTGGATGGCAGGGAAGCACCTAATGAATTCTGGTAATGTTACAATAGGCTGTGGCTCCTATTGGCATGACTAACCCTGGATAAATTGACTGGGCTGCCTGTTTATCCTACAGCAAACTGCCCCATGTACTTGTGGTCCCTCACCAGCAGATCACTGTGGCCATGAGGTCCATGTGGCACTGATGGTTTTGTGTTGCACCTCCATCCTTTCCAGCCTGGCTCATTCCATCTCAGATATTCCTCTCCACAGAGGAGCTGCCCAGGGTGTTTCTGTGCTGCCCAGCAGTGGCAGGGTCTTTACAGAGCCATTCCTTCCCTTCTGCTTTAAAAGACAGAGGGAAGGAACTCACATTCCAGCTGTGGATTTTTGGATGCTTTCCATGGAGCAAGTCCTTTGGCTATCAGAGAATTGATGCAGAAAAACAAATTCCTTTCAAGTATGTCCTTGATGGCAACTAAATATTTGTCACCCTTTTTTCTTCATGATGCTTGCAATTACATTCCTTAATAATCTGCCAGAAGTGACCTGGGGTGGATGGGATGAGAGAAGGGGATGCCATGTGTATATTTGGGTAGGTAGGAGTGAGAGTTGTCTCTGCTGTTGGCTCTCAGGCAGGTGTGACACCATTTACCCCCTTCACAGCCATCACTCAGGGGAGGAGCATTCCAAGTGAGCTGTGCTGCCCAGGAGCTCTGCCTAATGCTCCATGAGGCTGTGGAAGGCACACACCCCTTTCTGGTTAGGGCCACCTCTTCCCGGCTGCTGCTGGCCTGGGGCCCACACCATTCCCACAGATGTTTTTGGTGCTCACCTCTCCCTCCTCCCAGTGAATTTTCAGCCAAAGGCCACCTCTGGAAGTTGACTGTGGGGTGTGTTGTGTCACTCCCTGTGCAGCTCATGACTCAGCAGTTGTACAAGTTTCGTACCTGTCAAGGACATGCCAGAAACCACAAATGTTCCTAAGCCAGCAACAGCAAAAGCATCTGGGAGTTTCCACTCAGCCGAAGACAACAATGTCTGCAGTAGATTTTCTTGCAAATTGGTTTCATTTCATTGCCAAGAGATGAGAGCAGGAACAGGATGTCAAGGGATAAGGGCAGCAAAGCCAGCATCTGGATTTCCAGAGCCCGGAAAGCCCAAGATCATCGAGAGAACAAGTGACACATCACTGTGCACTGCAGCCTGGTGGGAGCAAAATGCTCCTGGAAGCAACGCCATGAAACCACTGAATATTTTAGGAAAATCTCAGGCTGTGAGATCAATTAAAAGAAAACACTGAGATGCAAGAGAGCAAAATGCAAACATCTCTGCAGGTGTCATCCTGAAATGTCATTATTCGAACAGGTGCTGGCACGGGAGCTGTCCCATGGTGTGTGAGCCGTGTCCTGGTGCCAGAGCAGGGCAGGAGAACTGCCCTGCTGCTCCTGGAATGGTGGGTCACCCAAGAAAGGGCACCTCCTGGCATCCTAGAATGCCTCCCACAGCCCAGCCAGCCAGAGAGCCAGGAACACGTGCCAGCCATGGCAGGATTGCTTCCCAATGGCACAGCAGAGGCTGGGGCACAACCTCGATGGTCTCACTCAGCTGAGCTGGCAAGCAGAGCTGACAGCAAGAGCACAGCAAGCCCTGCTCCCTGCCTTCCTCTGCCACCCCCTGCCCTGGGCAGGGATTTTAGGATCCATGTGATTGAGGTGTGAGGGGGAAGGATTGAAGAGCTGAGGTCTGGCAATAGAATAGCCTGTCTTTGCTCAGGGATTGGAGTTGTGATGCAGCCAAGATAACAGTGATTGGCGTGCCCTTGTCTGGGAAGAAGGGAGTAGTTAGGGTGCAGTTGAAGGAGTGGGAGGAATCACTGCCTGCTCAGGCCTGTGGGTGATGGCTTATGCCTGGGAAAAGTGGCACCACTGTAAATGGATGGAGAGAGTGGGTGGGGGAGAGCAAGAGGGGATGGTAAACAACCAAGCCTGGTCCATCCTGGATTTCCATCTTGCACTGAATTAAAACATGCCAAGGCTGATGTTGTTGAACTACATGTCAGGCCATTCTCTATCATGCTTTTCCCTCCCCAAAGGAAAATTTTCCAGCATGTGTTTAACAGCCAGTGCTGCAGGCAGAGATGGGGCTCCCCTTGAGCTGTGAACTGTTGTAGGCATGGGAACCTCTCTAAACAGCCTTGAAGTCATTTTCCCAAAGTGCCTGGATCCCAAGTGTGTGCCAGATCCCCATAAGGACAGTTTGGCTGGGATCAAACAGGCGGCTTAATGACAGGAGATGCAAATGATTGCTGTGATTGCTGGGTGAAGCCTGTGCAAGCAGAAGTGGGAGGCTCATGGAAATTCTCTGCTTTGGACTGGCATGAGGCAGGGGCTGGAGTGGGGCTGAGGGAGGATTCAGCCTGTGATGTGCCAAATACATCAGGGGGTGACAGAACAGCTCAGCTGAGCATGGGGGCGAAAAACCTGGGTATGGTTTGAGCAGGACTGAGCTCTTCTCAGTGGATTGCACAAAGTTGCATTTGATAAGTGACTTTAAGCATAAATCGAGTGCAAGAGGGAAGGATGGTGCTCTTAGCACTGCTTGGGTTTCCTACCAACTCACAATGCACAACCAGCAGATCCCCTCCCTCTGCCCGTGTCCCTGTCCTGGTGTGCTGTGTTGGGTAGTCAAATGTTTCACTGCTAGGTTCGGGCTTTTGCCTGGAAAAAATACATCCCTGGCACCCACCCAAGAGCTATTTATAGCAAGAGCTCCTAGAAGACAGTGTGACAACTTCAGAAAACAAGGAATTGCCAAATCATCCTGCAGCGAGCAGCAATTAACCCCAGGCCACGCATGCCCAGAGCCCCAAATCCCGGTGAGGATTGGTACCCAGTGACTTTGTGAAGGAAATGCAGCAAAGAATCAGCAAGGACAGCCTCAGATTCCTGCAGAAAATGCCATGTCATAAGCAACAGCCCATGAGATTTTTGTCCTTCTGTCAAGTCCCATGGAAACAAACCCTGAGGACAGGATGAGTTGACTCTCCAGTGACATGGCACACACAGAATATGCTTCAACTGCAGAAATACCAATCTCTGCCAGTCCTCAAACTGCTCTTAGCTTTGCTGCACACCTCAAAAAAAGGATGAAGAAGGCAACACCTCTCCAATGTGACCAGTGACAGATACCTGCACAGCTTGTTCCAAGCAGGTAGATGCAATTTTTGCATCGAATGTTGTTTCCCCTTTCATAACTCCCCAACAGCAGATGTTTCTTTTGCCCTGCCAGGAACAGGTGGGCAGAAATCTGCAGGAAAATCCAGGTTTTCTTGCCTCTGTCTGGTTGGCCATTGCAATCGGGTGAAGGGAGCTCAGTGTATATTCAGCATTGAGCCCAAATCCATGAGAAACAACAACAATAACAACAAAACCCCCAGGCAGACATTACCCAACTTCAATGTGGAGCAGAGTGTCCTGTCCAGTGTATCATCCTGCCTCTTTCCTTGTACTTCTCTGTAAACACCATTTACGTGTGTGTTTATACAATCCATGTGTTCCCTGCAGTTCTGGGATCCCTTCACTCCTTCCACCCACTGGGCTAGTTGTAACAGGCACTAAATTATGGGGGTTTTGTTGCTTGCTTAGTTTATACACCTGCAATTTCCTGGTTTATATGTCCAGAGGTTTTAGTCTTTAATTTAATACTATTCATAGATTTTACTGAGTATTAGTTCACTTTGTAAAGCACCTTAATGGGCAGCATCTATTTAATTATATGGCAAAACCTATAGAAACAAAGGAAAATTGACCCAATTTGTTACAGCGGGTTTACAAAGACTCTCTGAGGTGACTGAGCATCACTTTTCCTTTTTGCTGTTCTTCACACATTTCCAAACTCGCGTCAGTTCAGTTCTCATCTAACCTGTCCCTCTGAAGCAGCCTCAGCATGGCTGCCCCTCCTCCCTGCAGCCCCAAACCCAACATCTTGTCAGCTGTCTGAGGCAGGAGGAAGGAGACTGACATTGCTCTGTGGGTTGTTTTTTTTCCTGCTGCTACCTGAAATGTGCAAAAAAAGATGACCAAGAAGCATTTTTCTACAAGTAAACCATGGCTAAATGTCTCTGGATTGGTTAAAGCAGCCCCTTATGCAGCAAAAGCTGCCAGAGACAGTGAGATGGTGCCTGTCCTTGTGCAGGTCCCCATCACAGGCTGCTGGGTGGTGTGAGAGGTGCAGCTCTGGTTTGCATTGCTGGAATATGTTTGAGCATCAGCTCCAGAGTCTCCTGGATGCAGCATTAATTAAACAGAATGGCCCTGCTCCAGGCCCCAGTGGACAAGCATCCACATGGCAACTGCGAGCCTTGTCAGCAGCAAGAGATTAAGGAATTAATTGGCAGGGTTAATCTTCATGTCAGGGTTGGAAGTGAATTGTTAATTTGTTTGGATGAGAGTAAAGTCCTCTCGCAGCGATGGCAGGTGGGATCACATAAGGGAAAGTCTGCAGAGCTGCCCTTCCTGGAGACCTTTCCATTTCACACTCTGCAAACAGACACCTCCAGCTCTCTGCCCGAGGTGTGAGACTCCTGGCAGGGTCGGAGCAGCTCCTTGTGTCACTCACATCCCTGCAGGTGACAGCACAGCTGCTCCAGCTGACACGGGAGAAGCTCTGGCTGCAGCTTGGGAGGGCTCCTCAGAATTCCTTTCAGTTTTCTGCTCTGGCTCCCTTGTGTTAAGCAGGTCTGACTGCACGGCAGGGACTGGGTGAGGCCAACCTGCTCCAGGGCCTGAGCAAGGGCAGATGTGCTCACGCCAGAATGTCACTTTTGGGGCACAGTGTGCCAAACTTCACCAGCCTGTGTGCACACTAAACCCTCCCAGACACTTCTCTCCTCCTCCAGGACACTGTAGAATCTGTCAGGTCAGTCAATGCTTTTCCCTTTCTGCTCTCATTTCACACTCAGGACACCAGAATATTTCCTTTCTTAGTGTCTTTCTAATTTGTAAAGGCTACTGAATTGGTCACATCACACTAAGGCATAGGAAAAAAGCACTTCAGGCCTTAAATTTATAAATGAAATTTTAACTTATGTCACTTGTGCTGTCTTTTGTGCATTGATTAGTCTAATTACTTCAGCTGGGGTCTGACAGATTGTGGCCAACATAACCTGAATCCAGACATGACATCAAATAGGACTGGCCTATACAGAGACCTGGGATCTTTCTGAGTGTGCAACAATTCTGTTTAAAACCTTGCAACCTTGTTTAACCTGTTTTAACCTTGTTTAAAACCTCCTACCCTTTTGCCTATGCTTTTGTTCTCACCTCCATCAGTGCCCAGCACCCCATTTATGGGGAGGCTGATGCTGCTCCAAGGTGCTGTGAAATAATCAGTTTTTCACTGACAAAAATTGGATGCTGGCTCCAACTTTCACCTTGTCTTTAATTTTTCTCCTCACCCTACAGGCAGCCAGGTGACTGAATGTAAGCCAAAACTAAAAAGGATCTCCTCTTTTTTTTGAAGGGATGGGTGTTTGGAGATTTATCAGCAGCACAGCTGAATCTGCCCTGTGTGGCTAAGGAGGCCCACAGCCTCACTCCAGTGAAGTTCCACCTGAGTTGCCATTTTCCATTCCACATAAAACCACCCTTCACAGTTTTTTTACTTAAAATTATTATTAGTCACTTGTCCTAAAATGTCAATAATGCAGTGATATTCTAGCAGAGCTTTTCTGTAATTTCCTATTAATTGCTTAGAAATAATAACAACATAATTTGGAACAAGACTGTCACCTTGTCTATGCCATATAAAAAATGTTAATACTAAAAGTGAGCCGAGTTCATCCTAGACCTAATTAGTTCTTTGGAGAATCTACTTTGTGCAGCAGCCTGTACTGTCCATATTGATGTTAACCTATTATATAATCAGCTTTAGAAAAGGCAGCAGTCTGAAGGCCAGGCTCTGTGTCCCTGTGCTAAGTCACCACTCTGAGGAGAGCACTGAAAGTCAGCAGAATTTGACTAGAAAATAGAGCACAAATGCCTGGGCTTTGTAAGGAGTTGCAGAACAACTGTTTATCTCCAAATCAACACTGTTTGCAAACTGTGCTCTCCAAACATGTTTTTATTTAACAGCAGAGATTTTACAAAATTAGTTAGATGTTCCTTTTTGCTGTCCAAATTGGGTGGTGAAGTCATGGAACATGCTATTTTGATAATTTGGAACATGCCCCAGGAGTTGATTAAATGATCTCTCTTGCTCTGTACGTAAACTGTGTTTCCATGCAAACGTCAGAAGAGGCAGAGCTGCAAACACGAGCCTGCAGGATCTGCTCTGGCTCTGCCTGGCTTTTTACTACCTGTTTAACCACCAAACATATTTTAATAGGCAATTATAGCTTGTATAATTTGTGCATTGATTAGTCTAATTAGTTCAGCAATAAGGATCACTTTCTTTCATACAAACAGACGTGGTCCCCTATAAAAGCAAACAGTAGATGAAGTGGAATCGCTGCTGTGAAATTAGTGGTTAAGATATTTAAGTATCATTTAGTCAGAGAGCTTTTAAAATAATCTAAGACCAGAATTTGAGGTTTTGAATTTCCCTTTTCATGAATGATGACTCATCTGCTAGTTCTCTGCCAGCCATCAAGGTGCAAGGGAGAAATTCCTCCCTGGCAGAGGTGGCCCAGAGAAGCTGTGGCTGCCCCATCCCTGTGTCCAAGGCCAGGATGGACAGGGCTTGGAGCAACTGGGATAGTGGAAAGTGTGGAAAGGCAGGAGGTGGGATCAGAGGGGTTTTAAGGTCCTTCCCATCCCAAACTATTCTGTGATTCCATGATTCTGAACAGCATCTTCACCTCAACTTTCATGGAAAAATTTGCCATCTTCCCTCAAAAGTGGATAGAGGAAGAAGAAATCAACTGTTTGCTGGTGTTCCTCAAAACCTTGGGAGGCAGGACCCTGATGGAGGACTCAGCATCCCACTCCTGGCTCAGGTGAGCAGTGGGGCAGGCACATTTTGTCACCTCTTTCCCCACAACAGCATGATGTCTGCTGAATCATTCTGCACTCTGGTTCTAAGGTTATTCTGATGTTTTTATCTTTAGTTTGTTGCTCTAATCTAAAGGAAACAATAAAATATCCTCTAAGATTAATACATGAGATGAGAAATCCAATTAGAGCTCACATCCTTCAATCCTTATGGGTAAGAGCCTCTATTACATAATAACTATGGGTGGGAGTAGGCCCTGTTTGATCAATTTGTTCCAGTTCTTGGTTATGAATAGTTCAGGGAACTAAAATGGTGACATAATTCCCAGATCAGAGAAGAATTAGAGATCTGTAGGGTAGATAGAGGTATTTCTTGACACAGCACCAAACCAGAGATGAACAGCACAATGTAGATTTGACACTTTTATTAACAAAGAACCCATGGGGCTCATTCATTAGTACAAAATACAATCATGTTCCTGTATGTTAAACAGCTTTTTTTATTTTGTCTCTTTTAAACTGTTTCACAGTTATCAAAACAAAGCCCCTGCATATTGAACTTATTATTGTGCAAACAGTAATTATTTTTAAGGATCAATTTCTGCACTAAGTCAAGTGCCAGAGAGCAGAACTTAATCTTGCTTTCACCCTTCCTTTGAAGGGCCATGTGTGCTTCCTAAGAAACACATGATAGTTGACTTTTTTTGCAGCAAACAATCTAAGGCCACAGTTTATCTGCAAAGAATAAAAAACAACTCAAAGATTTTAGAAAAAAAAAAAAAAAAAAAAAAGCACATCTTTACCCTTCATACTGCTGTTTGCTTGACCATCATTATACCCAGGTAGCACACATCACCTGTCAGGTATTACAGTCCAAAAAAGCACCTAATGTTCTTTAAGCTAATATTTTGAATTATTACCATGCAAGTTAACACATGACCAAATTACTTTTCAAGTAACTAAATGGTATCTGTTTAAGGAAAAGATGCTTGTTCCCTTTCCAGATGATGTGAATGAAAATCCTGCATTGATTGTATGGGCAGGCCCTCACTTAAATAAAAAGGCAGGAGAGCCACACCTTGAGACTTAAATAATCATTTTTAGAATGTCTTTTCTAAGTCATGCACTCAAATTTTGGTTAAAGTTGCATTTGCTATAGAAGGCAATACTAAACGTTGCAAATGAAAGTAGTAACTGCAGTTTGGAAATGTCAATCACTGATGTAAAAGTGATTGGAGGTGAAGTGCTAGAAAATTAGACAATGTATGAAGTTATACTAAAAGAAGACTAAAAATATATATCCGTGTATGCCTGTAGAAAAATCCCTTCTTCTTAAGTGAAGACAGATTTCATAAAAAACCATTTAGACTTTGTTTAAACTGCAGTTATTGATGAAATGAAGGAAACTCAATTACTATGTCTGTAGTTATCAGAAAGTACACTGTTTTACCACATGAAGCACCGGGTTTTAAGCCCAAACCCTTTTGTAAGACATATGGAGTATTTCTAGTAGTCCAAAATCCCCTGTATTTCAGACAGGACTGTAAACATGCATGTTGACAATGCTGTTTTCTGCTCCTGTAAGTGATCTGTTGGTGATTGTTTACTGATCCCAATTGATGGCTGGCAGGAAGCAAACATTCTACTTTTTAATGAAGGCAGCAGAAGGGCAAATAAATGCTGTGCCTTCACTCTTAGCAGCAACAAACTCTCAACTGTTCTAAATGACCTGAGGAAGAAAACATTAAAATATTGCACCAAAACAAAATTAAACAGAAAAAACAAACAAGGAAACACACCAACAAATATAGTATGGATAGCAAATGACCAGTGCAGCCCCTGACAATAGATCTTTAGACAAAAATGCAGGAGTAATGAAAAGCTTTGTGCCATTACCAGAGGATTTTGTTCCCCTGATGTCTGCTTTCACTTCAGTTATAAGCTATGTCTATTCTGGGTATATTTACACCTCTCCCTACACCTCATATCTCATTCACTAACCACAGAAACCATTTAGGGTCCCTTTTAGAACCTTGAAGTATACTGGAGCTTTAACAAGACTTTTTTTGGTCTCAAATCTGACCATAAGTAAATATCCAAAACAGAGGTAGGCTTATAAAGGCTTTTGAATAAATAAATATTGTCCATTTTGCTAAGTATACCTTTGCTGCTGGCAAAAGGCTTCTCCCTTGCCATGCTTCCCCATATCATGCTATCCATAGGCTTAAGATGCAGAAGATGAACTCACAGTAGAAGAGGTTAGAATAATTCCCTTAAGAAATCCCTTGAAAGAAAGCATAGTGCATAAGCTCATCTCAAAGTTCAGTGTTCTGTTTCACACTTGTGCCTTGCATTCAGGAAATGGTTGCCTTTATAACATTGCATAATAGCCATTCTGTCATCCACGGTGCCCTCAGGATCATGATGGATGAGGCAATAGTACCACGTGGCAGTCGTGAGAAAGGCAGGTTCCCATCAAACATGAAGTAAAGACTTTGCTCTGAGTTGCAGTAGTGTTCCTTTTTTAGATGCAGACAGTGCAAAGCTGAAGCCCCTTGAACACTGGAATCTTTTGGAAATGTTTTCTTACCCCACATTCTGTTCTACTACAGGAGTTCTCCACATCACTATGTACATTCTTCCAGAGTGTTGAAAACAAAATATAAATTCTTTTCTTTTCAGAAGATCCACACATCTCCTCCTTATACTTCGTGTAGTGTATCCACTTTTTGCAAAACATGCAGTATTTCCTTGATGCATTTTCGTTTCAGGTACTTCTCAAGTATCCCAAGCTTAGCTGCTCCCCTGTTATCCTCTGTGCAGACTAATCCAGCAGGTTCTCTTTTATTACCAAACGTGCTCATACCTCCTTCTCCATTTTCTTTTGACTTTCTTGTACACAGACTGAAGTTTTGAAAAAGAAAACTGTTTCCTTTTTAGCTGCACTGCCAGCTTAAGCAGCAGAAAGATTAAGACATTCATCACAATGATGCTTGTTACAAATCCTCTTCAGATCATGAATGAAACAGGCTGAACTTCTTCTACATCAGTTGGATGTGGATCAATCTAAGGAGAGAAGAAACACAACAATTACTGCCTGCAATTCCTGCATTTAGGTATGTGTTTGGCTTTTCTTTTTTTTTTTTTTTTTTTCTATCTGACAATAAAAACACCACCTGCTATTTATTTTCTTACCTCTGAATAAAGAGGTGGAGGCTGAAACCGGAACTCTTGTATGTAAGCAAAGACAGGACAACACAACTGTTCCTCACAGTCAATGGGTGGTGGATAAGCAGGAACATGTCTGGAAAACTCTTCCTCAGACACTACATCAGCATAATTTGGTGGTGCTGAAACACAAGAGATGCTTCTGTCATATTTCAAACTATTCACTCACTCACAGCAAGAACATCTGCATTACAGTATATCCAGGACCACAAAAACTGTACTGGAAGTGCACTGAACTCATAAACACTGTAACTAAAATTATGTTCTCAGTAAACTCAGGTGATTCAGCAGGAATACAGAGAGTGCTGTGCTTTTAGGACAACTCCAGCAGCAAACCTGTGCTGTATCAAGATACATTCAATAATGAGCAGAACATTCCCACCATCAGAAGTTACTTGTTTCAGTCAGATGGGATACAGAGAGACTTCAGGAAGGCTGGAGTTGGGGTAACCTCACCAATTATTTTGGAGCTCAATTTAAAACTTTTTGAGTCCTACTTCCATTGCCTAGATCCCTGGCAGTGCCCTTAAACTGGCACTGCACCCATCTGCTGCAGACAGTGCTGTGCTGGATTAGAGAGAGTTCAATATGTATTTATTACCTTCAGGGTGTTCAGGCATGGTCAATGCCAGCCAACTCATATCCATACTAAACTGGCTGGTAATGCTGGAGTTTCTGCTTGAAAATCCAATACATGGAATAGTGCCAATCACCAGAGGCATTTCAATCATCAATTTCTTAGCACCAGGAATATGGATATACACCTATGTGACAACCCCCAAACAGAAGAAAAAAACATGATGAGACCCCATTGAATGCTGCTCTTAAAAGCTGCCCTACTCTCCCTACACTGCAAATTTAAAAATTAAGAGCTTTGTCATTCCAGATATTCTTAGCTAATACCCTGGCAGCTTTCCTTATTTTTCAGCAGCTTCCTTCTTTCTGTAACTTGTCTCTAAGTGGCATTAAAAAATAAAAACCATCTTGACAAACGTAATTACACACTTGACTTTCAGTCTTATCTTCCCATTTCTGGAAAGAATCACTTGAGGACCCCATTTAGCTTGAAATGCTTTCCCAAAATAATCCCTGCATGTCTGAAACTAAGCTGCTTCTTCCTCAGAAACATTTTTCCCTTTTCCACATTATTCCCATCTTTCCATCTCAGAATCTCTTCATGACCTTCAGTCTCTCATGTATGTGGTTTGTGATATTTATTTTTCAGAGTCACAGAATGGTTTGGGTTAGAAGAGACCTTAAAGATCATTTAGTTCTAACCCCCTGCCATAGGCTGGGACACCTTTTCCTAGATTTGTAATTATTGTAGTTCCCAAGTTAAAAACCTAACAGCTACTCAGTAAATTCTGTCCCCAGTGAATGCAGTATCTGAAGTTTGTACATTTGAAAACCCAATACTTACAGCTAATGAATATTCTACTCTAATAATGCAGCAGTCAAGTATAGATGGGGATACAGGTGGGATTTTCAGAGTTTTCCCATTCCAGGTATCTGTACTCCCAGAGGCAATGTGGTTTCCTCGGACATTGGCAACCATCTGACGGAAGGTTTTTGTCTTCCCACTGGCCAGGTAAGTTTGTGTTTGGAAAATGGCAGCTTTTGGAACAATCAAACGAGAAGAGCAGTTCTCAATTTCTGCATAGATTGGGATGGCTTCCCCTTAGAGACAGAAAAAGTCCAATGAATAATTTGTATTTACCAACTTTCCTCTGGGAGTATCAAAGCATGTTACACAGCACGTACATCATCTGCAGTGTTATGAGAACAATACTTGTTAAGTTTCCTCAAGCCAGTTATTTTTTGCAGAGTGGTATCCAGGCAAAATTATAGCCACCTACTATGTTTTACACATAAACAATGATTCATTTTGAAACATTAAGCATAATGAACAAGCTATAAAAGCTTTATTTGCAAATTACGCCCCAATCTTCCTTTTATATAGTACTAAATGAATTTCAGGATGTTTTATTTTGTTTTCTCAATGTATCTAATGTTATCAAGATGAAGAAGCTGCTATAGCTCATTCTTACCAAAGAGTAAACCTACACAAATAGGATGTAAAAACCTAATTACATCCCAACTAAGTATTTTATCCCAGATAAAAACATTTTGTTCTTTATAATCAAATGTACATGGATTTTTCTTAAGGTTATTAACAGGACTTAATTTCGATTTGTAGTCCCAAGGGGAAAGGTAAGATGATTTTTTTAAAAATTAAATTCATATGGATCTTAATTTACTTCTATTAAACAGAAGTATTCTCTGAACTGCAAAGTGTTGGCTTCACTGAGATTAAAGAAACAAAACCCAACCTATTAGGTGCTTAATAATTACATTTTTAAGGTAACTACTCTTACCATTACAGTATCCCTTCCTCTCAATTTTGGCACTGAGAGACACTGGCCCAGAGGTGAAAAACCAACAGCCAACCATCTTCTCCTGACTTCTTAGAACAGGTGTCTATAAAATATAGAGTATTTTTCATTTTATGGGATGAAGCTCTCAGTCACTTGCAGTTTAGTGTTGTGCATGTCAGTCCTTGAAACCCAGCTCTAAAATCCACATGACCTGAATCCCTGAAGTGCTCAGTGCAACTCTAGCTTTGCCACCATGTGAAATGGAACCAAGTTTGGCAATCTGAACATTTCTCTTTTGAAATCCCAATCTGTATTTAAACTGTACTGAGTAACACAGACAAATATGTCTTTGCTTTGTCTTCAAAATGAACTTTTCAAAGGTTTCATGGAGTACTGTGGTGTTTATTCCCATGTTTCTTAGTGCAGAAGAATGCAGAATTCATTTTATCTGCCAACACTTAACAGTGAAGCAGATAAATTTTTTTAAACTTTTGTGTCTTTTCTAAGAAAAGATAAATATATATATACATATATAGACACTGGGCTAAGGGGATGCACCTTCATTGCCTGCAAGCCACAAAACCTCCCCAAAAATGTATAGGCAAGACAAAAAACATCTTAATTATTGAAGGATGTTGCATTGGATGACATTTACACTGCCTGTAACATTTTCTTTAGAATAAACTCACAGGCACACACATCAAGGGTCCAAGCCAGGATCAAAGGCACTCAAAATGATTTACAGGGCTGTGGCCCCCAGTCAGTACAATAATGCATTTTGGTTTTGTATTTTCCTTATTGCAGTGAAAAAAACCCTGTTGTTTTGCACTTTTGGTGGTAGCCTTGGAATCCATTAAGACTGGCACTGCCTTCCTGATGTGTCTCACAGGACTCTACTGTGCAATAACCTGTGGTCTGCTCTGTCCTTACAGAATGGGGGTATGATGCCTTCAAACTCCTAACTGCTGAATATAAAGACTATTCTGCTTACAGATGTCACTGCCAAAATACCCTAAGTTCTCTCTAGAATGGATTAAAATGTAAGCATGTAATGAGGGGGGAAAAAAAGGCTGCTCAAAACATCTCTTTTCTACGTTCACGTCATGATGTTAAAATTATCCTACCATTTAAAATAAAATAGAAATTACTCATTCATATTTAAATGAATAACCATTTAGATCCAGTTGCTATCATGAAAGTGCAAGGTATAATTTTATATTATTTTCATAATATGGGTTGAGATAAAAGAATCCAGCTCATTAGCTTCCATCTTGCCTATTTACTCATTACTTAATGCCTGATCTTTCTTATTACTCTACAGTATTTCCAGTGATTATTAAAAACTCAATGCTTTAATGTGGCCAAATCTGTCACAGGGAAATAACTGAAAGGATCTCAGGAGCAGCTGCGTGCACACACTTCATGTTAGAAAACGACATGCAAAATGCAGGGATACGTAACATAATGGCCAGAGCCTAAATGACAGGCTGGGCATGATTAATACTCTTCTCTAATTACTGTTCCTCAACCTACTATTATTGTAGAGTTTAGGACACTGCAGCCCTGTGAATGTAGTTGCTCTGGTAAGAGTAACTACTCTGCTCTCGTGCATTACTATTATTAAGCCTTATTTATGCATCTGAAGGCTGCCTAACTTTTTGGCAGGAGCATCTCTGCCAGCAGGGATATAATCAATGGTATTAAAAAAAGCCACTCTGTTTGCTATTCACACAACCTAAGATCATCTATTTATAGAGAAAAGCTTAGGGAGCTTACATGCTTTCAGAAGTCAGAAAATGATGCTCTGGAATAACATGGGAAGGCTTATGGCTGGATGTGAATGCTGCTTGGAAATGGTTTATTCGCAGCTGGCTTTACAGGGGGGAGGAGGAGTGAGGCACCTCTTACCAAGAGAGCTGGTGAGCTGACATCGATATGGCTGATGATCTGGAGCTCTGTCTGCACACTCTGGTCAGGCACAGCAGGCCTCTCCAGAACTGCTTTCACATAGTACTGGATACTGCCATACTTCCCAGTAAAAGAGGTCACCAGAGGTCTGGAAAAAAGCAGGCATAAAACCATTACCCTCAATTAATAATGCAGCTCCAAACATTAACACTTTCTGCAAACATAAACGTTTCCCAATTTACAGCTTGTACTTTTAGGGGCTTGGGGCAGCTGAAGCAAACAAGGCCTGTCTGTGCAGTGCTTGATTAAGACAAATATATAAAGCTGATACTAAAAAAAACACAAGTCAAATTACATTAAGTTAATGTTCCACTACAAGCAGCATCCAGCACAATCCCTTCAGGTTGGATTACTGAACTTACTCTTGAGGGAGCTGAAAGCTGAATGGAAATTCGTGTCTTCCATCTAGAAGAATTAAGTTTTCCTCACCTGTAGAACAAGAATGAATGGTATGTTTTAGTTATTCCAGAAATAGAACAAAGCAGACACTTTTCTAAGTTATTTATGTATAAAAAACACCCAGATGCAAGAAGTTCTTATTGATCCCAGTGGGTTCTGGACTGTGGCCCACACTTTATTTATGCTGTGATGTGATTTCAATGAAAAACAAAAATCAAGGAAACATGGGAGACCTTGAGATTCAGTTCAGGACTCTGGCCAATTTCTAATCCAAAATGGCTTCTGGAAAGCATGAAGTAAGTTTCTTTTTATCAGGGCAGCTATTAATCTACTTTTCCAATTAACAAACTAATTTATATGCTGAAAAACCTGCCATTTAAGGCCAGCATGAAGACACACTATAAACATACGAGCTCCCAATTTATTAATATTGGGCCTACTGTTACACAGTTTACAAGGCCTAAATCTGCTTTCCCTACAGATCAGCAGCCTGAGCTGCGTTTCACCCTTACAGAACTAAACGTCATTGTTCTCGCTTTAATTTTCCATCGCTGCCATAGTGCTGCAGTGTCTGTGTGGCAGAGCTCTGCAAGAGCGAGCTTCCTCTGCCTCCGTAATCCATTGGATGAGCCTGACTGCTTCCAGGGTCTTCCACGGCAGCTCCCAGGAGCCGCTTGTCCAGCGCACCCAGCGCGTAGGGCGGGGATGGGATCCAGAGATGGGCCGAACCTCCGCAGGAAACCCACACAGCGCAGGGACCCGGCCTGCGGGTTTAATGCCAGCCCCGCTCCGCGTTTCTCAGCCGCCCCAGAGGGAACCGCGGGGCCAGGGCTGGGGCAGCGCGGCTTGCCCGTGCTGAGCGCTGCGGCAGCGCTGTCCCGCCCGTGCCCCGGCACCCACCCCCGGCCGTGCCCGGTTCCTGGGCTCCCGGTGCCCGTTTCCACCCGCAGCGCTTCCCCTCCGCCTCCCCTCGCTGCCGGCGGCGGGCGCTTCCCCGCGGCCCTTCCCCTTCCCCCAGCGCGGCTGCCCCGGTCCCAACCCCCGCCGCGGCTGCGGGAGCGGCGGGGCCCGCGCTGCCCTCACCTTCGGGCGGCTCCCGCAGGAGGCTCTGCCGGATGTCCAGGTACCGCACCTCCGCCTCCCGCCGCGGCCCCGGCCCCGGGGCCCGCACCGCCACCCCCCACGTGCCCGCCCCGGCCACCACGCCGGGGCTCTCGCTCCAAGCGACGCGCGCCCGGCCCGCGGCCTCCAGGCGCAGCCCGCGGAGCGGCAGCGGCCCCGCCAGCTCCAGCAGCACCTGCCCGGACACCGTGTCCCCGCTGCAGTAGCCGCCGCCGCCGCCGCGCCGGGCCTCGTCCTCCAGCACCAGGGCCAGCGTCTTCACCGCGCCGCCGGCCCCGGGGCCCGGCCCGGCCGCCGCCATCGCTCCCCGGCCGCGGGGGAACCGCGCCCGCCCTCGCCGAGCGCTTTAAACCCGCCCGTCTCCGCCAGCGCCCGCGGCGCCGCGTCCCGCCCCCGCGCGCTGCCCATTGGCCGCCCCGCGGCCCCGCGCGCCGCCATTCGCCGCGGGCCGCCCCTGCGCCCCCGCCTCATTGGTACTCGGCGGGCGCACGCCCGGAGTGCGTCACGCTGCGTGATCGCCGCGGCGGGACCAATCGCGGGCGGCCGAGCGCGCGTGGACAGCGCGGCGATTGGCGGGACGGCGGCAGGGCCCCGGCGCGAGGGCCAATGGCACGGCGCGGCCACCACGTGCACAGCCTGTGGGTAAACAGGGAGCAGGGCGGGTCCGGGGGCGGGACTTTCACTCTCAGCCCGTCACGCCCCCTCAGCCCCTCACGCCCCTCAGCCCCGCACGCCCCCTCAGCCCCGCACGCCCCCTCAGCCCCTCACGCCCCTCCGTGACGGTCCCGGGCGGCGGAGGCTCGGGGTTCCTGTGCTCGCTTTGCTGCCTCCCCATGTCCCCAGAGCGGTGCAGAAGCCATGCGCCCTCAGTGACCCCATGCTGAGGGGATACTTGTCTCTCGTGTCCCTCGGGTGCTGCCACGGGAGAGAGGGAGGCAGCGCCGTGCTGGGTCGGTCTCAGCCTCTCCCACCTACAGCCGTGCTGGCTGCGATTATTAAATATGGAAAAACGATGTGATGTTGCTGTTCACCCCCTGCTTTGCCTGGAGGTTACCTGCCTGTGTGAAGCCCTTTGTCGCCCCACTGAAGAGCAGGAGGTGAAAGGGTTTAGCTGTAAATGAGCCATCCTGGAAAACTCGTGTCCACACAGATATTGTGCTTTTGTGCGCCTTTTAAAACAAAAAGCGCCTTGGCTCAAGAAGTTGCTCTTACATCCCCACTTTGTACTTGGGCAGCGAAATGGGCGCACCCCGCTGTGTGCTGTCAACCTGAGCACATCATCCATAGGTAATGCTTGGGAGGTAGAATAAACAATAAATGCAGAGTTTTGCTGTTATCTTTAGAAGCAGAAGCTTAGGAAACCCCAGCAATCTGGGAGAGTGGTGAATATGTCTGAGTTGATGGTGGGCCAGAATCATCGGTCCCACAGCGCTGAGGCTGCGACAGCTCCGCGCCCGCCTCCAGCCGACCCAAGACATGCTGCAAACCAAAGTGCTTTGATTGTACTGGACACGTACTGCAACTAACGCTGCTCTTGGCTCGCCGTGGTGTGTGATGGCAGCAGGGCATCCTCCAGCAGGTGTGTGCTGTGCTGGATGGTGTGCTGGCATTTCCACGGGTGACCGAGGAGTCATTTCCCGCTCCGAGTCACCTCCCTGTGTGAAGCTTCTGACATCTTCTGCATTCCTCCATCCCTCTGGGGCGCTGCAAAACACCAGCCTGATGCTTCACCAGCTTCCCAGCTGACTCAGTTAATTACTGAAATTAGCAAAACTTGTCTTTGGCGCACAGAGCCTTGACTTTTAAATAAATAACCAATGAGATAAATCCAGGTTTTCTTAGGAACTCCTGCATGTCCCATGAAATGTTGCTTTGTGTTGAGATTTCCTTCTGTGATGAGCTTGCCAAGAGCCAGGTAGGTCTTTGGGGCCCTTTTTGTTGGCTACAGGTTCATACATATATCCATGTTAATCAATAGTGACCTGGGGAGAAGGAATGTGCTTACAGGTGGGGTGAACTCATGGACTTTATTTCAACCTTTGGCCATGCATTCTCCAGCTCATGATGAGAATCATGTAAAGAAAATAACTCTGTTATGAAGATGGTTGGTTGAATGTTTAATGAATTGTTAGCTATTCACATCCCTTTGTACATGTGAAATAACTCTTTACAGAAACTGTAAATGTTGTATTGCAGTTGGGAATTGTGGTGTATAAAATTGTGCTATTTTGGTATTTTTTTAAGTTCAATTAAACTCAGACGTGGCTAGTTTTGCATCTTTTCCTTGTATGCAGTTTTTTACATGGACAAGTATCAGGTTAGTTTTGTAGTCAGCCAAGAGACCATGCTTGGATGTGCAGACTGCATATTTGCTTATTTGATGAATTTCATTCGGTACAATATGTGTGTGTGCAGTCTGATTTTGAGAGTATGATACAGAGGAAAAAAAAAATCAAAATCCCACAACTCCCTTTTTCCTGCCTGAATTAGATCCTGCATAAAAGTAATTAATTCTCTTATGGGTTTGAGCGGCCATTCAAACATTGCCTCCTTTTCATTCTTTGCAAGTGCAAATGAGCTAGATAGGGAAATGAATAAACATGGCAAATTGCTTATGAAACAAAACATTACACAGAATTAGAGAGAGCTGGGAGGCTTCAGTAACTCGAGCAATTAGCCTGTGGAGGACACAGCTAATAGCCACATTCTGTCACAGTCAGGTGATACTTGTTCCAGATGTTTGTTTGCCCTTCAATATATCTATATATTTTTTTTTTTTCCATCAAGAATTAAAAACCAGGACTTGTTAAAATTATGGAGTGATTGGTTTTCTCATCTACCCATCTTTCTGGTGTTTGAGGCATTTTAACTGACCCACACAGTGACGTTGTGTATGAATGGTGGAAACCACCACATTATTTTAGTCTCTGGCAAGCCAGAGGAAGGAAGAGGAGATGAACACTCACAGTGTGGGTGTTTGTGTGTGACTGGTTATCTGAGTGTGGGAGTAGGTGTGAAAGAGCAACAGATATATTAACATGCTTGGTTATATTTTCATTCCACTCATTTTGCCACTTTATTCAGGACTGTGTAAGAAACAGCTGCCTGAACAACTTAGCTAATGGAAAAATTATCTTGTAAGACTAAAGAATACACAAAGAGAGGTCTCATTGGAGAGTATCCACAAAGCTGTGAACAGCTCTAGCAATAATCAGACTCATCATGAAGGGAAAGGAAGTAGGAAAACATCTTCCTACTGTAGCTGGTAATATCCTGGCTGGTTAATTTAGAAATGACTGCTGTGGCCAGGTCACGGAATTTAGATGGATACATTCTACAGGCAGTAATTATATTTTAACTAATTTTAGAGCACATGTTGAAAATAGGGCTATCAGGGCTCGAACCTGCCAGAAGAATTTTGGAAAGTATGGAGTCAATTCCAACTTTCCATAACAGGATGGACACACAATATGTAAATAACCCCTTTTTTTTTTTTTTTTTCTTTTTTTTTGGTGGAAGATGTAACATAAGAAATGGTCTCAGTAACAGCTTCTTGTGCCAAGAAAGTTTCTGTTTTCCAAGAATCCAAGCTGTAACTGGGAAGGAAGTGAGAAACTTGATGAGTATTTGCTGTCCTCTTCCTGCTTGAAGGGAGCTGAGACACAGCTCTTCATCATGAGTCAGGCACCAGGAGTTTGCCAACTAAGCCTTTCTGTTCTTAATAGCCTGGCAGTTTAGAGAGTGAAGAGCTATTTCTGCTGCTGGAGGAGGACTTGGGGAAGTGTTTATGAGAGCTGCTAACAGCTAATTTACAAATTGGAGTTCTTATTTGAGATTGTTGTGCTATAACATCCATTCAAGCATCTTTCTTAGCCAGTACAAACTCAAGAGGCAAAACCCCAGTGTCTGAGCTCAGCAGGGTTCAGTGGAAGAGCCATGAGCCATGAGGATATGTGTGAGTTAACAGTGTGCAAACCCCATCCTGACTTTTCTGCATGAGAGGGGGGATTTGTCCATTTACCTCGTCCTTTATCTGCAAGGAGTTTCAACTATCTCAGTGGTTCTCACAGATGTTGGGAAGCAGTTGGCTGAGAGCAGTGTTTACCTCTCAAAGCAGATATTACAGGCTCTGGAGTTCCACAAAAGCCCTCAGAATGTAAGGCTTTTTTTCCCCAGATACCCAGAAATCCTCATTCTGGAGTTGTTTATGGAGTCAGGACAGGGAAGGATGAGAGACAATTCCTTTCTTTCCCTAGTTCCTGGCCTTTTGCCAGCAGTTTCTTTATCAGCACTGTGCCAGAAATGCAGCCCTGAGTGGAGCATGAATTCTCCCTGGCCTCCCAATCAGCACGAGAAGGCAGTGAATGGGTGCTGGTGACTCTTGCTGTCATGGACAATCTTTTATTGCTTTTATTCTATTACCAGTAATTGAAAGGTCAGCCAAATTTTTCTTAGACAATTAAGTGACATTTACAGAGGGGAGAATGAGAGCAGCCAGAGATGCTTTTCTAAGTGATGCTGCCCAGCTAGTCTGATATGTCTCTACAGCCAGTGTGTAAAACACCAGGATGGATGTTTTTAAGGGATGTGCTGTATGCAGTACAATGAGAAAAGCAAATTCTGGGATACTTGCATCTGGGCAGATGTTAGTTCACACAGCCTGGATTGACAAAGCATGATTGCTTTGAAGGCCAAAAGATCAATCTGAATTCAAGGTTATTTCTAGAAAATGGAAAATCCCAAATGAGAGTAGGGGAGCCCATGCAGAAATTTGAGGCAGAGGAAGGACAGAGTAGGTTGCACGGGGCAGATGACAGAGAGCCAAACCATCAAGGCTCGTGCACTGAGTCACTGGCTCACACAGCTGCCACACATCCCATCCTCACCATCCTGGGGCTGGGACAGATGTGTCTCATCCCTGCCTCACGAGGCTGGGGCAGAGGGACAGGTGCTGGTGCCAACTGCAGGGCATCCTTTCTACTTCCAGTGGCAGCACAGAGCCAGGACCTTCTCTGTCACCTCATGGCTACCAAGCTGGCCCACAGGATAAATGTCCCCAGTATGCCAGGTCTGTGCACTAGGATTACATCCCAGCACGTGATGAACCTTTGTGTTGTTTCATGCACTGGTAGAGAAAACACTTGGGTGACCTGTTGTTTACTTAAATATTTATATAGTGATTCAGAGTGCAGGATCTGTTACAGCCTGTTCCTGCACATAAAAGTGATCTAAATCCAGCCCTCAGCTGGGCACCAGAGGACTGCTCCAGGGTGGTTTTGGATGTTTACAGCTGCTGTAAGTTTTGCAAGGAGTGTGAGTAGAGAAAAATAATGGATGTGGTTAGAACATCTCTTCATTCTCCTGTCCCCCAAGGACAGGAAGATTTATTGAGGTTGTGGCTGCTGCACAATTAAAGTGGCCCCCTGGAAGTGCTTCTCTGGAGGAAGAGCTTCCTACAATTGTATCATGTACCCCTCTGCATTTCAGTGACTTCAAAGCAAGGTGGTCAGGAATATTCCTGTAAATATCTGACATGGAGAGAGGATACAAATTATGTTGTTGAATCAACTTTTAAACGGCTGCTGCATTATTCATGTGGGAATCGTGGTTTGGTATTCCAGCTCAAGGGAATGAAGCCAGAAAGGAAAAGGGGAATTAGCAGACTCATTTGGGTTCTTAGTTATGTGCTGCTTTAGCTGGTTCTTTGTATGGGCTGTAATTTGAGGGTTTGAGGTCTTTGTGAAGCACTTTTTGGAAAAAATTTAAACTGAAAAAATTTGAACTTGGAATGAACCTGAATCTCATAGCCGGAAACCTCACACTGAAGGGAAATGCATGCCTGGATCTGAACTCGCCTTTTGGCAGAGCATTCCTGTAAACAGGAATGTGAACCTTGTGGTGCCACTTCAGCCATACAAGTTCACACCAAGCAATGACGTGGATCATAACTCTGAGAAAACACAGGTGGCATATCCAGAATCTTTGTAAAGATTGTTCCAAGTGAGATATTTACTGGAAGCATCTGGCTGAAGCCATCACCTTTGTGACACGGTTCAGCAGCACAGCAATTGCAGATGCAGAGGTGCTCCACACGAAGCCCTTTTTTCACAACCTGGGCTGTTGTTGCCCAGGCTTAGGAGAGGTATTACCTCAGCAGAAAATGTAGATAATGGAATGCTTTATGCCAAAAGGGAATATAGAGGCAGAGCTACAATGGATGGAAAGTGGAGTCAGCAGCCTGAGATAAAACGAGTGATGGGCAGGACTGGGAGCAGCTTAGGATCAACAGTGGAGCTTTGCTGATGGGAATGTGTGCTTTTACTTGGAACAGGGTTATTTGGCTTTTACTGCTATTTCAGCATGATTTGAGATGTAGTCACAGTGCGATTCTGTCCTTATGATCCGTGTGTTGTCAGGTGCTCCAGCCTGATGTCTGATTGTGGGATATTAAAAGAAAGGGTGATGTTAGGGAAATTGTACAAATGCATTCAAATACTGCACCTCCTATGCCTGGAGTAGTCAAAGTTGCTCCAGGATGTGGAATCTTTTTCCTCATAACACTGTGGGAGGGTTTGGAGTTTCATAGTAACTGCTTCATTAGATCCACCTAGTTAAGCTAACTCAGGATGACAGGCTGCTACTACAACTACTACATTTCCTTGCATGGCTTTTCTCAAGCTTAACCCCCAAGACAGTATTGTAGCCATTGTAAGCAGTGCTTAGCACTGGAAGGCAAGTAAAGCAAGGCACTGTCACTGGTAAGGGGTGTGGAGAGGGAAATTAACCCTGCATGGCAGAGGAAGGCAGAAAAGTGTGGCTACCCCAAAATAATCCAGCTTTTTAGCAACCTTTCCCTAAAATTTGGTGATCACAATAACCTTGGACCCATAAGCAAGGCATGTCATAGGATCAACCAAGGAAATTCTTGGTGTCCAAGAGAGGACATGAAGCTCCTGGCTCCAGTTCTTTGGAGGGAGGTAGAATACCCCCAGTGATGGCACTGATACATCTGGGGGTAAAAAATCCTCTTACATTTTTGGATAAACAGCTGAAGCTGCAAGGCACAGAGCCTGGTTATAAGGATTGTCTTAGGATAGAACTGCACCTCCCATGAGGGTGTGTCATGGTGGAATTGAAAGTGGATCTCTCTCAAATCTTTTCATTGCCTTTATGGAGACCAGGACTCTTTGAATCACATCTTGCTCTCCTTCACATGCCTAAAAGCAAAGGCTCTCACAAACACTGAAGCAGAGCATCCTAGAAAGATATGGAATCTTGCCCTAAAGGTGCCAAGACAGGCAACACATTGTCTCTTGTCCCTACTGTTGTTTTCCATCTTACCTCAAGGCAATGGTGTCTTCATTCAAGGTAGAAATTTTTGAAATAGTATTTTTTTTTCTTTTTTGCTACTTTATATGTGGTTGAATCATTCCCTCTACAGAATTTTTCTCGATGCTTGTCAAGTGTTATCACTGTCTCAACCCTTCCTTTGATAAGCTGAAGAACTGGAATCTTTTATGCCTCATATCATGAGGTCAATTTCCCAAAACTCAGGAGAGGAGTCTGTGATTAAAATGGTGACTTTTTAAAACAGTAGTTTAACCACACTTAAAAGTATTTCAACATTTCTTGGAGAAGTGTTTCAGTAACCAGTTCAAGCTGTGATTAAAGCAGAAATGAAGAAACTGAACTTGTCATGGCTCATTAAAACTGTATTTCCTTTTGAAGTGAAGTACACAGCATATCCTTAGATGTCAGAAAAGGTTAGGACTTTATAATTTCAGTTATTGAATGCATCTGTGTGTTATAGCCATGCACCTATACATATAAGCATAAATATAAGTGTATAAAAGAAAAAAAGAACACATCAAACTCACTTGCCATGGTAATTGTTGTTGTGGAATCCACCAGTGGTCATCTGGCTGTGAAAAGCCTGAGAGATAAGAAGACGCCATTAATACTGTTCATTTTTAGACATGCACACAATGAAGCAGCTATTTTTACAGTTTCTTCTGAATTATGAAATATTAGGCATTGTCAGAGCCAGCATATGGGGCTAGATGGAATTTAACTGCCTGCTGTTGTGATTCTTATCTTCCTCTGCAGGGTGAATTAGAATTCTTTGGATCAATGAATGTACACAGGCTTTTCTTGTATCAGAATAACATTACACATCCTCTTGTCATTATAGCATGCCAGAAGATTATTTTCAATGATAATGACAAGACCATGTCAATCACAGGACTTTTGTGGTAGGAATTTACTTCTTATTACATCTTTCTTGTGGGAAATTTTCCCCTTTCTTTGTCATGAATTACTACTCAGAAGTTGGTTGCAAAAATGTTCCAAATTTCAAAAAGAGAAAAAGAAAATGTCTCACTTGTGCTGCCACCAATGATCTAAGTTATACAGGCATTAACTACTGCTGTGCATCCATGATTATAAAAATGGCATAGGCAGAGCCTACATTTTGTTCTGCTTAAATATCTGCAGAGATCACAGCTTTTCTCTGATAGACACTACAGTTGGAAAACATTAGTATGCACTACCTGCATTTTCCTGTGTTCAAAGGATGCAATCACAGTGCTCTTCATTTATTTGACTAAGAGATCAGTAAATGCTGTGCTGTTGCCATTCTGTAAAGAATGTATTTTCATGTATTTTCATTGTCATTAACACATTCTTTTCAAATTCCAGGAAGAGTGTGATAATTTTATTTGTCACAATGAAGTCTGAGAACTTACAAAATTTGATTGTTTTAAGGCCTTTAATTTTCCCTTCACAGTTTATTTTTAAAATTTAATTAGGTTCACTAGAAATTTCTTCTGTTTATAGAAGTTCTTCCAGGCCCAGTGTTCCAACCTGGGCTCAGTGTGTAACTCATGGGGACACTGGACTCTTGGTGCCCACAGGATCTGGAAAATGGAGAAATAGATAAGACAGGAAATACCAACTGTAAAACAGCTGCACCAGGAAGTCACTTAGAGAGAGCTAAGATTTAGTTCAGATGCTGAGAAGGAGAATTTTTAGATATGTTTGAGACACTGCCATGGATTTAGAAATCAATCTTGCTCTAAAATTTTTAGGACATGAATTCACATTTTCCACTTTGAGGGATAAAAGTCTGCCTGAAAGTCAGTAGGATTTTGGTGCTGAGTTGGGAAGGTGCTTTAGAAATAAGGCTGGTTATCACTTCCATCATGTTTTCATTATCTTTGATTTAGCCATTTTGTATATTTTGCTAGAGACTATTTGACCTTCAAGTGAAGAACCTTTTTAAAATTAATGATAATTGATTAGTTGCTTATAAGTCTTCAGTTGTCATACTTTGCTAATGCGTAAAACTTCCCAAGAAAAATGGTGTCATAACTGCAACACTGTGCACCTTGACATTAAGTGTGTATTTCACTCATGGCCAATTTAAAAATCAAAATAGAAACTTTGTAATAATCTTCCTTTACAGTTTGGGTTATGAGAAGATGAGAATTCCCTTAGGCTTGATTGATAAAACATGGCATTTATCCTATTCCTAGGATGATGTTCAGCAAACTTTATGACAGAGGGAAACAGCTGGTAAAGTGGGTTCATGGAAAGGTGAAGGTAATATAGACATAAAAAACAAGAGGATAATGATTTTAAAAGGGATAATAGTTGTAATAACACCATTAACCTTTTGCTTCAAATTATTGAATGTGTGGTCTCTTCAGCAGGCTAATCAAAGGTTTGCATTAACCACGATGCAAGAGGAAGTGGCAATATACAACCTGAGGTGATTTTTTTCCCTCTTCCAATTATTCACTATCAAACCCTTCCTGAAAACAAAAACAAAACCCAAGAAAAAATGACCCTTTGACCGCTGAAGACCCCTTCTGATTTTGAATGGAAACTAACTTGCTTTCAGATGGAACAGACTTCAGCTTCTCTTCTGCTTTGTGAGGGGTGGATTTTGCTAGGGAATAAAAGAAAGAGAAATAAAGACAAGTTTTTATAGTTACATAGAAATAAGAGCCAGATTTGTGAACAGGTATCCAAGTGTTACGGGACAGATTGTTGGTAGTGGTGAGCCCTGAGCTATTGGGGGTGTCACAGGGAGGGGATCAGCAGCAGAAGCCTCCCTTGAAGCAGACACATCTCTTCCTCTGCAGCACAGGTCACAGCAGAGCTCTGATGTCACTTTGTCTGGGCCACTTTTGCTGCCTAAAGAGCAAATTCAGCCTGGAACAGAGCAAAACTGCCCTTTTTATTTCCCTGTACGTTGTGGGGCTGAATACCAAAGGCAGAACTGTGCCTTGACCATTTACTCATGTGCAAAGAGGCAAATGCATTGATGGTGGAAAATTGCCACAGATGATGGGAAAGCTCATGGTGACTTAATGGAATTATTCAAGAATTTGTCTGATTGGACAAATGTGCTCCATCATACAATTTCTCAGGTGCTGGTCCTCATTGTTCACTTAAGGCATCTGAACAGGGTGCCCAGAGAAGCTGTGGCTGCCTCATCCCTGGCAGTGTCCAAGGCCAGGTTGGACAGGGCTTGGAGCACCCTGGGATAGTGGAAGGTGTCCCTGCCCATGGCAGGCAGGTTGGAGCAGGATGCTCTCTAAGGCCCCTTGAACCCAAACCATTCTATGGTTCTGTGATTCAGTGGAGAGAGAACCCCCTGTGAGAGACACCCAACACAGGATGGCCTGACTGGCCCAGGGTGTGTGGTGTCAGTCTAACATGAAAGGAAGAAGTGTCAAAGGAAGTTTGCACTGTTCCTGGCTGACAGAACCCCGCAGCATTAACAGCCCCACTCTGTGCAATCCAAAATGGTGAAAGACTTCGGGAGCAACGTGCCCTGAATTTGAATTAACCAGATTGAATTTAAAATCAACAAGCTGAAAAGGTTTGAGATAAGAAGTCAGAACATTCAGAGGAAATGAGAACTGTTCTGGGAACTAAAGGTGAAAGAAACACTAAGTCACATAAAAAATATTCAGCAAGAACAGAGATACCTTTTCTTTTTCTGGACACTTTTTCTTAGAAGCTGTCTATAATCAGTAACCTTTCCCAGGCACTTTCCCAGGCTGTTTTTAGTAGCTGAATCCTTTGTTTCAAAAACACCCATTGATTCAGTGCCCTAAGTGAGAAGTAATTAAGGTGGACAGGAATCTTGCCTGCTCTATGGGTGTATGATGTGTAGGAGATAGAGGCAGAGAGGGGGTGAATGAATTTTTTAAGATCTCTCACAACACGTGAGGCTGTGTAGAGTATCATGAAATACACATGGGTAGAGATATGCAGCTCTTGGTTAAATTTCTGTCTGCTGATCTCTTTATTTCCACACACACACACACTGATGTACATACAACTGAGTTCCTGAAACATAATGAACTCTTTAGGCAGTACTTTGTCAGAATATCATTTAAAGAGTTACATCCTTTTAATGCACAGTAGTTTAAGCAAACTCCAAGGTTCTTACTCAGCAATAAACCCATTAAATCATCTTAAATACCATGTCATAATGACAATTTGATGCCACCAGATGTGGCACTAGGGATTTTTTTTTCCTTTAAATGCTTTCCTGGAGATACAGCTTCCTGAATTTTAAATTCTCTAGCCTGTTTGCACAGCTGTTAGATCCCAGAGCTCTGCCATCTTTTTGCCTTGCATCAGTTATTCACTAAATCATGTGTGGCATGACTACAAACTCACTGCATCTAAAACATTTAGGCTCATAACCACTTCACCCTCATAAAGGCTGAATGGGAGAGGGTTTGGGCATTAAATTCTGAGAGTAGTATCCACTCCAGCTGTGGAGCTCCCTTGTGGGGAGATTTCAGAAATGGAGTCACAAGAATACCCTTCACCACCACTTTTCACTGGCAGGTTTTCCTCTTGGATCTGTGGGAAATTGAGATGCCTGGGCACCTTCCTGTCTTTTTTCACCTTGTTACCCAAAAGGCAACCAGCTTGGTAGTCCAGCAGCACTTCTACCTGGGGAAGACTTGGGAAAGGGACACTTTAGCAGGATACAATGGAGTGCAAAAAAACCCTCTCACAAATAAATGTTATTTCATACCTTGTATATTTAAATTTTGGAACAAGCTGTGGAAGGCTGTGGAAAAAATTCTGCGGCAAACAACAGAAATATGTTAAATGAGGAGCAAAGAGAGGGGAGAAAAGATGATATGACCACGAAACATGCTCATCCAGAGGCAGCTCGTAATCCAAGTAGTCCCTGTTTCTGATTTTTAGAAAGCAGGAGAACATCTCATGAGCTGTCTGGATCCATCAAAGATGGGTCATTGAGTTTTTGCTCCAGCCTGTATGGTGGAACCGTGTTGGTCTTTGTTGTGTTGTGAGTTTGTGTAGGTGAGTGCTGCAGGATTTGAGATGGCCTCGCCCCTCTGGGGCCTTGTGTTAAACATGAATTTTCCCCTAAAAAATGCAGTGAGAGACCCACTAAGATGCACTGAGAGTGTTGGCAAGGAGGTTGTGAATTTTGAGCAATTAGATCATACTAATAAGTGTGATCATGTCTGAGGTTCAAGTGTTGATGGCGGGATTTGGAGCTGCTTTTTTATGGATCAAAGTCATGATCTGAGACCCCAGGGGATTTCTGGGGCATTCCCTGAGGGTCAGGAAGATGGCACAAACACCTACTCAGCCAGAGTGTGATTAGGTGTCATTGCCATCCCCATCTCTTTCCAGTGCTGAAGGATTATTAAATCCTGATTTAGTGTGAATTAAAAATACTCCTGAAAAGGCTGATTCAAAAGGATTACCCTTGTCTTGCATGGAATCTTGGTTTGATTTGCTGTTTGGCTTCACGGCTGGCACATGAGTGTTTGAGCAGCTCAGTATTGAAGAGGTCATTCAAAGCTCTCTAGATTACCCTCCAGTGAAGTGTAGTATTTGATAACATCAGTAAATACAAAACAGAACAAAATGACAACAGCATTTGAGCATCTTGTGATAGCAAATGAAGTAGAGCAGTTAAATGGGTATAGAAGAGGATCCTCAGAGGTTGAATCTCAGTGTGATTCTGGTAGGACCCCAGTTGTTGCTGTACTGATATCAATATGTGGAGCTCTAAGTCTTTTTAGGTCGTGGCTGAACAGAGAAGTTTGCTCATAGGTGCCTTTTCCTTTGCTCAGATTGTACAGGCTGCCCTCCACTCCTACCAGCAAACAAATAAAAACTGTGCCAGCTATAGCAGCACTTTGCATGGAAAAGCAATGAAGCAATTTCAGGAAAGTATTAGATGTAATTTTGGCTTTTTTTTGCTGTCACTTAGCCTCTAGAAAGAGGAGATGCACTGATGTTCAGAGCCGGGCATGCATTATGCAAACTCCTCTCACAATGCCATTGACTGCTCATGGACCCCCATATCTCTCTGTTTCCATCTGTTGTTTTAAGACTGAGTTGTTTGGAGGATGTCCAAATTCCTTTCCCTTTTCCAACTTTGGTGAGGCACCTGCCTGCCTTAGGCTCCCTGCACAGACACCAGAGAGAGAGGGAGGTTTCTCCGAAGAATGTGATGTGCCAGGGGATGCTCCCTTCTCTCCTTCTCCCCCTTCCCTCCTTCCATCCTCTTCCTGACTGCACAGGGATTTTAGAAAGTGCTGGAGTACATCACCCCAGCCAAGCATAAGAAGAGATGGGTTGAATTTGGGCAATGCTGCTATCTTTAGCTAGCTCTGGATCAGGATTAAGATATCACAGGCTGTAAGGAGTCCAGCAGTTGTCTGTGGCCCATGAGTGGGCAGCAGCAGGAGCTGCTCTGTCTCAGTCTAGGCAGTAGCTTGTGCCTGATGCAGTATTTCAAGAGATAACAAGGGAATGTCGAGCTTATCCAAGAAAACAGGAATGACACAGAAGATAAATAAGCAAGGCATATAAAGCATAAATGCAATCCTATTAAAATTAAGTATGTTTTAATTTCTGAAAAGATTGATATTTTGGTGTTAGATTTACTGAACAGGAAAAGATTACAGGCATCATTAAAATAAAATGTTTTCAAGGGCCCTTTTAAAAAATTGTAGCCATGTTTGCAATTGCCATGTGCAAAATATAAAAATCAGAGAAGGGAAAAAAAACACCCCAGCAAGCAGTGGAAATAGCCCATTTTGTGAATTATAGGAAGAAATATACCATCTGTGATTTAGTGCAGTTCCCAAGATCCCATCTGTGATCGAAGCACAGTCCTCGGTGAAGGCTGAATCCCTGAGCTGTTCCATATAATAAAATACTTCTTTTGGAAGGTGCTTGGGCTAATGGGTTTGTTTTTTCTGGAATATGGCTCTTCTAGATGAGACATAAAACCCTAGAGGCCTCATTTTGCCTCCTGTGGCTGACTACAGCTGACGTCAGGAGAAGCAGGAGTGAAAGGAGGTCAAAGATCTAACAGCATTTCCTTCAGAATTTCTGTACTCCTTTTTATCAGGTCAGGTTGTTGGGTCTAAGAGGTCCAGACAGAGATTTCATAATCTCTAGAGTCAGACTTTGTGGTCTCTTTGCACCAGGGGAGCTCACCCTGCAGCTGCACCACAGAAGCTCCAACTATTTCCTTTTGTTACTGTTGCTCATTTGTGAGCAGGGGAGAGGGAAGGAGAGATCCCTCAAGCTGGGCCAGGCTTCTCATGCAGCTGCACCTCTGCCATCTTCTGATGATCATGTGTTGTCACCAGGATATCTTAGTCTTTGCCCAAAGGTGTACCAGGTATTTATACAAACACAACATTCAATTCCAATCCTCTGTTAATTACACACACAGGTACAGACTGGCTCGATTTCAGTTACCACTGAAATTTATATTTGAATAATAAATGCATTCACCTGTTTAATAAATGTTTATATGTTCTCCTCCATGTAATTACATGCTGATTATACAATTACAGAAAATACTTACATATTTTGCACAATTATGCTATTACTGAAATAATGCCTGCAATAGAGCTGTGTGTGTGCTAGCACGTTTGGGAAAATACCACCAAGGCTGGGTGTTTTGGAGTCATCCAGAGCTGGTGCAGATCCATGTGCTGCTGGAGCAGACTGTTACACCACAGCAGTGAGTGTGGGATTGCTCTTATCACCTCTGGGTGAATCTAGCTCTATTAAAAAGTATGTTCAGCTTCATTATGAAACACATGTGATTGAAGGATGTTCATCCATCCTGATTTTGTGGTCCTGGTGCCCCCTGTTTCTGACACATGGTGTGAGGTGCCCAGACAGACACCCCAAGAGCCACTGCCCCCTTTTGCTGTAGGGTCTGACCACCAAGCCCCAGTTTGTGCTTGCCTCTGCTGGGCTTAGAACAGCCCTTTCACTGTGCCTGTATTTCCTTGGAGCACTTCAGGCCTCTTGTGTGTGAGGGATGGGGCAGATTTGAATTATGACATGCAGTGTTGTGTTGGTGAATACATCTTGGCTCTGGTACTGCCCTCTGCTCTGAGTGTTCTCATGCTTGTGGGTTCCCAGTCACTGGCTTAACACAGACAAATAAACAGTAGCAGCCTTTGATAGCATCAGTATCTGTGTTTGTACTGATGGGGGGTGAAATGATTGGCCCAAGCTAACACAACCAGCAGCATCAGAGCTGGGAGCAGGGTGCCTGCCTCCCACCTGCCTTTCCTGGGACCAGCCAGCTGCCTGCACAGCACCACAGGGAGAAAAAAAGTCCTATTCAAAGGACAAATACACCCTGGCTTTGTCTGCCCCGTTCTGTACAGCCCTTGCAGCCAAAGGGTTAAAAAGAAGTGAGTGCTTTCGGCATGCTCTGCAGAGTGCCCAGAGTCTGAACATGAATGACCAAATTGCTTTTTACTTTTTAAATTAAGGCCTCTGTCTGTACGCACGCAGCTCGTGCTGCTGTTCCATTAAATAAGAGAATTTGTTCCCACTCTTATTTTTAATAGGGTATGACCCTGCCGTTCCATCTCACAACTTTACTGACATGAGATCTTATTAAAAGCAATCCTCCCCCTCTCCTCCTTGAAGTCTGAGCTTCTGATAGTTTCATACACATTGTGTTTATTTTACATACACAGCTCTGCAGCTGCTGCTTCCTTCTTCTCCGATAAATGACAGCATAACTGTTGCATCCACTAAGAAAGTAAATAAAATTAAATGGGGAAGAACAATACATCTCTGGCAGAGAATAATAACTCTTTTAAGGCACATATCTAAATTGTACAGCCTGATCTTAATTGTGAGGATAATTCTTTGTTATTTCAAGCAACTTGGAACGCGACAGCAAACGCACGCTCTTGGCAGTACATCCCGAGAGATTTCTGTGGGAACAATGGGGGGAATTCTCCTGAGCTGAAAGGAGACTGAAGCATCTTTATTAGGTTAATAGGGCTTATAGTCTGATGAGAAAGGGTGGAAGAAAATGCTCCGATCTGTTGTTGTTTGGCTGGTTGATTGGCTGGCTTGGAGGGTTTTTGAGCTGGGCTGTGGAGGATGGGGCCCTGTGGTGGATGGGAGGTGCTGAGCCTTAGGTGTCAGCCAGGGCAAGGAGGCCTGGGCCAGCCAACCTCCAGCTCCTGTGGCATGCTTCCAAGGGGGGACCAAGAGTGGGAGTTTTCCCCTGTCCTAGCTGATTATCCAGGCTGCTCTGGTGCTGCTGGTGTGTGGCCCCATCCAGGCCAGTGTCCTTCTGTTGTCTTCTCTCTCTGTTTGTCTCTGCCATCGCTGGTGAAGCTGGCCAGCAGCAGTGTGCTGGTAGTCACTGGTGCTACTTAACCATGACTGTGGGGCTAAGGTACAACTTCAAGATGTCTATTCAATCCTTAGACAAAAATCCTATTGCATGTGCCTGGAATTTGTCTGAGGAGATGAGAATTGATATCAAAGCAGGCCAAAGCAAGACAGAGAATAATGTGACTTCAGCTGAATTAGGTAAGGACAATGTTTGTGGTAGCATAAGAAATTTGAACTGGTTTTGAGAATCACCCAGTTCCTTTTGGAATAAGGGAAACTATGCAGATGTGTCATCAACTCCTCCAGCAGCTTGGTTAATTCAGGAACCACATAGCTGAGACTTTGGGGAAAAGCAAGTTGCTTTTCTGACTTCTTGTGGAAAAATAAGAGGATCTGGTAGAGTGACCCGAAGGAGGAAGAAATACTTCCAAGCAATGAAACACTGCCCTTGGAGAGGAAATAGTAAAGGATGAGAGGACAAAAAAAAATAATCCAGGTGATTACTTCAAAAGTGTAGAAATCTTTTGTTTAAAAGAGAGGGATAAAGCTACAAAAGGTGGGAAGTGCATTGTCTATTTTGAAAGTAGCTAAGAAAGACCTTGGGAAAGATCAGGCTGGGCAGGAGCGCTGCTGCTCTAAGGGAGTAGCAACAGTTGACAGTCAAAAGGATGAAGGAATAATAGCTATAAAAGGAACAGAAAAGATTTCCAGAACAGGTGAAGTAGCACTAGTGGGAGATTTGCCCTGAATGTTACCTGGGAGATGTCTGGAGGAGGTGAAGAAGGGCACTGGCTCCAGCCTGTGTACTGTTTGTACCCTGCACTCAGGACACAGAGAGCCTTTCTGCCCTCTGGGAGTGGGGCCAGCACTGCCACCTCTGCCTTTTCTGTCCTGCCACTACTGTGACACTGCAGCCTGCACAGGTGTCTCTGCAGAGGGTCCTGGTGCTGGGAGAGTGGGCATTTACAGCTCCTCATATGTCTTGAGGTCAGCCTTAGCCTTCTACACATCATGTTTGCCATGCAATGGGTCCCTGTTTCCCCTTGCACTAAATAGAGCAGCAGGTTGCTCACTGTGGCCTCAGCCCACCTTCCTGCCCTGCTGGCCAGCACAGCCTGGAGGCCAGGCTTGGGAGAGGGTGGGGTGAAACCTCAGCTTCCAGAAGAGGAGGAGGATGCCCCAGACCACGTTCACATACCTGCTCTGCAAGGCAGGCTGAGGCTGGCTGTGGGTTACTATTCCAGTGTAGCCACAGGGATAAATAAAAGGAGCCACGTTCACATGAATGCTGGCCCAGGTGTCAGCAGGGAAAGGGTAGCTCCTTGTCCTCAGCCAACCCAGGGGAGAGGGTGAGGTACCTGCATGTGTCCCTGTCACTGCTCTGAGGAGGAGCCCATTCTGCCAGGCTGGACCATTTTCTCTCTGCACTGTTGCAGTGTGGCTGTAGTAAAGGGTTGCTCAGCTCCCCTTGGGCCAACAAATTCCAGGCACAATCCAAGGGCAACATCTGGCCCTTTGAATTGATCCAAGAAGTGATGGACATGACCTGATATGAGAGGCAGAAGGAATCCCTAAGTCTGAAGCAGCACCTTCATTTCCTAATGCTGCATTTGGTAAATGGCAACAGGTCATTGCTGGGTCTGTTTTTGTCTTTTAATCAGCAGGAAGGTTTGGAACTTTTGGAGTATCTGGCCAGGCCATTATCATACAGATGCTCCTTGCATATGCTCCAACTTGAGACAAAATGCAAAATTTGACATTAATATAAGCTAGAGCTCATAATTAAATAATTACATCACCAGAAAGGAGTTATCCTTTGATGAAGCTGAGAATTTCTCTGGGAAACGATCAGATTTTTCTTAGTGCATTAACACTGAATTAGAACCAAGGAGGTGGCGAGGACACAGTGAGCAGAATATTTTGCCCTGTGAATGAGGGCAGTAAATGAGGTCTGGATTTCCTTGCACAAACTCCTAACCTTCCTTGCTGCAAAGTGCCATCTAGTGTTTGCAGCCCTGGCTGGCGGCCCTCGCCCGGCGAGGCAGCGCCGTGTCAGACTGAAGAGCTGAGAGGGAATCAAGGGAGGGCAGACAAGCCACCCAGCTCCAGTTGATCTTAACCACATGCTGCAGGTCTTTAAGATATGGTTATAGCAACTTAGGTGAGTGGAGTTTCTTCATTGCATGGTGGAATAGCAGATGTCTCAACTGGGTTTAAAAATGAACCCGAATCTCAGAAAACAAAATGATGGCAGTACTGTTGGGAGAGCAGTTGTGGAATTTCATGCCCAAAATATATTCCCAGTGATGTATCAGGTTTTCAGGTGCAACGAGCATCATGGCATTATGAATGCTGTTTGTGAGGAGAGTGGAATTGAGCACTGCATACAGAGGGGCAGGACGGTCCCCTCCTCACAAGGAGTCACCTGAAAGAAGTGGGTGAATCCAGGGTCAGGGGAGCACCCAAATGATCATCATCCACTGTGTAGATGTGTGCAAATGAGCTAATTGTTAATGCAAATTAGTAATGCAAGAGCAAATCTACTTTGCAAGCCTTTGTAAGGCATAGTTTAGCCCCTAAAGTGCCAGGTTTGGGGAGGCTTGGTCCACAGAAATGTTTAGGAATTGAAAGTGTAGGCAAGGTAAGAAAGTGCACAAAAATAACTCTGTGTTCAGATTTGTGTCTGGGGCATCTTTCTGTCCTGACTGGCTTGGAAATGTCTCTGCCACATCTGATCACCTCTGAAACCACCCTGAGCACAGACCTCAAACACAAAGGTGGTTATTATCATTTGTCGTTATCTGTAAAGTGCTGACAGCACTTTGAAGTGCCAGAGGATTCATGCCTTGGGTTTTGCTCTTGCAGTGGCCAGGAGCAGAGTGTAATTAGCCCAAACACCATCCATAGAGCTCACTGATAGAGAGCAGCCCTACTGACAGGGAGCAAATTAGGTCTCTGACCTAGCAAAGCATTTAACCGTGTGCCACATTTTAGTACGTGTATCTCTGGATTAAGACCTGGATGATGTAACCTTTTGCTGCCTCTAATTTTTTTGATTGCAGTATGAAGCACAGCTCAGCTTGCTGGCTCAGAAATCCCAGTGTATGGTATTAATCTGCTTTCTAAACTGCCTCCTTGTGTTTGGACAAAACCCCAAGGTTTCCCCCTAAGCCAAAAGATCTTTCTATCTACCTCCTTAGATTTGCTGTGTTCCACCACCCACAGGAGCTGGCTTTACCCTGGTGCAGAAGTTTGGTCTGAGCTTGAGGGAGTCACCTCACTGTCAGAACTGACATGACATTTATGAATTTCTCAGAAGACTCTATAGCAATTGGGATTTTCTGAGGAGTTACATATCCCTCAGAGGGAGTTGTGAGTTTAAGGTTTTGCCCTGGATCTTCTGGTGCCATGGCAGAGGGATGTTCCTCTCTGAAGGACGGTCTGAGAACACGCCTGCTTTGCTTCCCAAACCATATTACAAGCTTGGTGATTTCAGGGTGGGGAGAAGATGAGGCTTAAGGAGGAGATTTGAGCTGGAAATTGGTGGGCGTTACACTTGATGATCTTCCCTCCCTGTTCTGGGAGCCTTTGGGGGAGTGTGCTATAAAATATTGTCCTGTGGTACCTGCTGATTTCTGTACTTGCTGTCAGACATCTGAAATCACTGGGATAGATGAACCTTTGGTCTGCCCCATGTCACTTTCTTTATTTCCCATGTTCTTCATTAATTTCCACCTCTTCTGATCCACTGCATTGTTTCCACTGCTGTGACAGAGCAGGAAGCACAGAGAGCAGCCCCACATCTCTGTCCCTTCCCTTCCCTGAAGCTGATCTGATATTTACTTGGTTTAACTTCTCTCAACTGTACTTCCAATAGGTCTTTTTGGATTTATAGACTATGGCCAGAAGGACTTTTTTTGACATGGGTATTATGTCAGAAACTCTTCCATGAAGTTGATAACTTTGGGTTAAGCTTTTCAGACCATGCTCCACAGTCCCAGGGTTCAAGATTTATTTGTGCAGAGTCAGCAAAAGGTAACATACAAACAGGGCAAGTGTAAGTTTTGCTATCCAAGAGTTGAAATATCTATAGTGGATTTTTTTTGAGAAATCTGTGAATTGAGAAAAGTTGCACACATCTGTGGTAGAGAATGCTCTTTGGTAGATATTCACATGCAAAGTGAGGTTTTCAAGTGACAGATCATCCATTACATCCCCAGGTAATCGTGGAAAAACGTTAATTTCCTCCTCATGACATAAACTCTGTGGATCTGGTTTGCACTCAGAGTTCAGGTAGCTTCCATTTCTAGCTGGCAGTTTTAGCCATGTCTCAGTGGTGATCTCCTCTAACTAGGACTATCTGATGATTTTTTTTTAAAGCATGAATGCTGTCATAATTACCAACAGCAATTAATAAAATTATCTCAATAATATATTATTAAAATACTTCTAATATGAATTGTGCATGTCCCAATGTTCCCCTCAGTCACTGACTAGAATAGTTTGTCCAAATAATTATCTTTAAGACTCAAAGTTATCCCACTGAACTGAGCAGTAGAAGACAGCCCTGAGTATAAAAAATAAAATCTAGCATTTTATAATTTTAAAACATGGTAAGAAACCTCCAGGATTTCAGAATTTTAGATGCAGCCACATAAGTGTTTGCCAACTGCAGTCATTCTTTTCATTTTGGCTTCTCTTGGGCATATGATGTGGCTCTAGTTTTACTCATTAAAGTTTCAGATTGTGCTTGTTTTGTTAACAACCATTAGGGCAGGGGTTCTTACTCTTAATTGGCACCATCTGGAAATTAGAAGGAAATTGCTCAGGATTAATGCAAAGATGAGGGGAGACCTTGCACTTTTCCACAGTTGCAAAACTTTGGAATAGCCACAACTGACCTGGGAACTGGCTCACCCTTTGTTTCTGTTGGGGGCTAGAGGGAGAAGGAAATTTTCTTCCAGGGAAAAGACAATCTCCACATTGCCAGCAGAATGCCAGAAAATAATCATTTAAAGGCAGAAAGTTGCACAATTTGGGCTGCTAGCGAGCTAGGCCTTTTAATGCAAATTGAATATCTTCATTCCCAGGTTTTTTTCCAATCTTGCACGTCTTGTTCAGCATTTCCTCATTTTTTGGCACTGGTTTCCATAGCTGCCTGCAATCACACTCTCACACAGATGCCATTCCCTGTTCAAAGCACTGAATGCTACAGGGCATATTAGTGTTTTTATGCTTTAGATCTATCTTTATGTAACTTCAGAGCTCATTAATATATACCATTTTGTGTGATTAAAAAACAACAACCTGGCACGTGAGGAGCTTTGAAGAGGAGAATGGATTGCAAGGAAAATGGCTTTCTTCTCATTATGCAGATTTTAAGCCAGACATGAGATGGGCCCAGGGAATCAATGGGCAAGGTACAACTTCTTCAAGATAATCATTCCCTGACTGCAGCTGAGCAGACTGCAGTTAAAAAAAGAACCAGAAAGAGACAAATGCTATTTGAAACATAAAGATTTTCACATCATTATTTTACAATAGTGGACAGAAATGAGTTAAAAATCCCATGATGATGTTCTAAGGCTATTTAAAATCCCAGGAAAAACCTTGCTCTTCTGCTGAGTGAGAAGCTGAAGACAGGACTAAGGTGTGAGGGTGCCTGAGGGATGGGCTCAGAGTGAACATCCAAGAGCCCAGACCACAGAGGTGTAAATACTCAGGCTGCTGGTAAACCACAGTTCCCCCAGTTACAGCCTGAAATATTGCCTCTAACAGTGTTGTGCCAAAAAAAAAGGATTATGTGTGCCAGAATGTAGCTTTTCCCTAGTTGTGGTTGCTGGCTTTGGAGGGTTGAGGTGATGAGTATCTCCTCAAATAAGGTGATGGGGAAATTTTTTGGACCATCACCTCTGACTTTTCAAGCTGCTTTCTGTATAATGCCACCAGCCTGTCCCCTCCTGTCCCCTTTGTCAGCACAAAGGTGATTCCCTTTTGGGCTGGTGGCTGCCCCTGCCATGGCTCTCCTGCCAGGGAGTCCTGAGGAGCTCCCAAGGAGTTCCAGAGCCCAGGCTCACATCCTTACTCCTGCTGTGACTGCAATGGGGAGGAGCAGCAGGATGGATCAGGAGACAAAACCAACTCAGGATGTGACATCCAAAAGCTCAGGGGTCTGAAGACAGGGAAGCTGCAAGGTGCATTTGGCATCACTCAGATTGCAAACATGGTTCTGAGGAGCAGGAGGATGTTTGGATGGGAGAAGGAACAAAAATGACTGTTCCTAAGGTGCATGTGCTTGGGCTTTGCTGGACTAAGCAGGGAGATGCTCCCCCCATCCCTTTGAGGAGTCATTATTTCTAGGAAATGGCTTTCCAGAAGAAAAGATTTTAGGATGTATTTTAGGATGGTTGGGAATCTGCTGTTGTTGCAGCTTGGACAATGGCAATAATGGAAAAATCTAAGGTATAATCCACCCAATGCTCACTAAAATCTTCCAGAAATGGACAAGCAAACACATTTTGTCTGCCTTAATCCAGAGGTTGTGCTAAGGGGTGTGTGACTAGAGTAGCAATGCAGCCCCTGGCAGGCTGGGAGTGATGGGGAGATCCATAAACCCACAGCAACTCCGTGTATTTCCTCAGTGCTGGGCAGCTTCCACCCCTTTTCCCTTCCCATTCAAAGGGATGTACTGATTATATGCAACTGTGACTATGATTATATGCAAATTGTGACTAATGTATGAAATGAAAATCCCTGCCTGATGGCACAGATCTGAGACAGCTACTCTGCAATTACTGCCTCGCCACCATTCCTGCGGGTGTTACTTACCCCAGCACAATACTGAGCGCAGGCAATTTACTGCAGAGGTCATAAAAAATCTCATTAAACCCACACCGTTTAAGGCAGGTAGTTTCCCAGCTCCTGTTTCTGCTCAGTGCCTCGGAGGCTGTCTGGGTGGCTGCCCAAGGGAAAAATCCCTCTCTGCTGTGAGGAGCAGCCGTGGTGGGGAGGGCGAGCTGTGACTCTGCAGGAGGAGGCAGAGGATGCCCAGCTCCATCTGCTTCACTCCTGCCCTGCCCAGCCAGGGATGGAACTGGCTGCTGAGAGTGCAGATGAGAAGCAGGGAGCTGAGCAAGGCTGTGGAGTAGTCTACAGCCTGAGTTTAATAGCCATTCCTTTCCCGGGGACAGCAAAACCCCGGGGGACTTGGCACTCTGTGCCGCAGGAGGATCTGTTGAATGCTGCAAGATGCTGGCCTGGCTCCTCTGGGCAGCAGCATCAGGTGCTTGCAGGACCAGCTGGCAGCAGAGCAGTGTGGTGCCAATGTGCTGATGTGGCAGTGCCACCGAGCTCCTGCCAGGGCCCTGCCTGAGAAAGGCAGCAGAGCTCTCTTGGCTCAGTGTCATTTCCTGACAGCCCCAGCTGTCCTGTCTCCTGCTCACCAGTGGCAGAGGGTCCCTGCAGAGGTGCCACGACTGTGCCAGTCAGGGGGAATCAGCCTCTCCCAACAGGCACCTCCCAGGCTTGCCTTTTCCAGATGGTGGCCAAACACAGCAGGTGGATCCGGGATCTCAGGGTGGGAGAGGGAGGAGTGGTGTGGGCAGCAGGTGCTCCCAGGGAAGTCCTGAGCTGGACAGGTGTTTTTGGGAAAAACATCCCAGAGATGATCCAGGGAAGGTGGTTCACTCTCCTGTGACTGGAGGCTGAGTTCAGTTCAAGAGAAAATGAGTATAACTGAGCATTGAAAGAGCCCCAAAACCCCCATCAGTTCATGGACTTTTTTCCCAAGATAATTACAATGTATACTTAAAAGGAGTTAATAATCTCTTCCCACAACACAACACCCTAGTTCATCCTTCCTTTTATTTTTTTTTCCCTCTTTCACCTAGGAACCTTCATTTTCCATTGGGACATTATGATTTACAGAAAATATTTGATGTTGATTGGGAGACAACACCAGAGTATCAGTTTACCCAAGGTGAAATTTTTGTGTATACAGAGAGAATTTAACCTCAAACGCTCAGTTCACATATCCATGTGTGATTTATATTGCCTCAGGCTCTGAGGCAGAGTGAACATTGACACCCTTTGATGTTGAAAGAAGCCTAGTGACTGGCCTTTGGAGAGATTTGTGATGTCTCTATCAGCCTGTCAATGGAAAACCAGGCAGCAAAGCCAGGCCCCCTAAAGATTTCAAGGCCTTGTAGGCAGAGGGATCGTGTAAGCATTTTACTTCCAGCATGTGCTCGAGAGGCTGAGCACACACCCAGGCTAATTGAGTGCTCACAGGGCACTGGTCTGCAGTTGGCATCTGCACATCTGTCTGTGACCTTTCAGCCCAGGAAAGGTGCCAGTGTCACCAACAGGGACATTTAGCAACTGCACACCTCTGGAGTGCTGAGGTTTCTGTGCTGCCTAGTAGGAGTGTGATAACCCGTAGCTAAAGAATAAACCTGGATTATTAGAAATGGAAAACATTTTCCTGCATATGTTGAGAGGTAAATTGTTGAAAGGCAGATACACATTGCACAGAATTTCTGCTCATTTCTGTGGTATCAAGCATCCAGACTTTTTCCATAGGAGCTGTGGATGTCCCATTCCTGGAAGTGTTCAAGACCAGGTTGGATGGGTCTTGGAGCAGCCTTGGTCTAGTGGAAGGTTTCCATGGTATGACAGTTGGAACAAGGTCATCTTTAAGGTCTTTTTCAACACAAACCATTCTGTGATCCTATGATTCCGTGAAACCATGGAGCAAAATAGTTTTGAGTAGGTTTGACAGCTGACAGAGGAAAGGAAAATGCTGCAGTGCACAGCAAAAAGGCACCTGCAGCATACTGGGCACTGCACCTCCCTGGGACAGGAACAGGTCATGACCAAGGTTTGTAGTGGGAAGCAAGTGGCAAGAGGGAACAGGATCTGATGAGTCAAATTCCCAGGAAATTCCACTGTGAGTCACATTCCCAGGAAATGTGTTGAGTAACATCTTGGGAGATAGAATGCAATGCAATGCTATTGGGGAAATGGTTTGAAAGCAGTTATATGTGATACAATAAAGACAGCTGTAGGAGGGTTTACACAGAATTAGGGGCTGCTGGCCAGGCATGCCAGGGACTGAGGATTACTGGGGATTTTACAATGAAGATGCATCTGAAGTATGATGCTGTTGCAAAAACAAGGGCCAGTGTCCTATGCTCACACTGAGGCTGAGTCCTCCTTTGAATCAGGAGTGCCCAAGGCTGCAGCTCCACAGGACCATCCAAACCCCTGGAAACTAAGCAAGGGGGAGCTGGTGTGTACCACTTGCCAAACCACTGAGGAATTGCTTGTGAGGGAGAGACTGTGGTAGCCAGAGACTAAATCTACTTCATAGTGGTTGAGAAAAAAAAATAAATGAAGCTGCAGGTAACTCAGAAGCAGAGAGGAGAACAAGCAAGTGTTTCAGGGAGAGGTGTCCCTAAAAGCCTTGCTCTGATCACAGCTGCTGTGACACCAGGAGAGGAATCACAGTCAGATTGCTGCTTTGTGTCTGGTTCATTTGACATGTAATTGAAGTAAAAGGCTGTAAAATGCATTTTTCTGAAGTCAAATTTTGTTGGGCAGCAAGGCAAGTTGAGTAATATGGCAGTAAATTTCTCTGCCACTCTGACTGCAGCACCCACACCTACAGCATTAGTAGTGCCATGTATTGTCCTTAACTTGTTCTTCTCCCTTTGGAAAATCCAGCACAGCACCATCTTTCCCTGCCTCTTCCCTTGTGCCCTTCAAGTGAAAGGACAGTGAAGTTCCAGCTTAAAGGTTGTGAGCAGAAAATCTGAGGCAGGACAGCAGATATCTGCAAATTTGCCTCAGTGGGGAAGTGGAGAATAATTGTGGGTTCTGATTTTCCAGGGAGCCTCTGTGGGGAACTAATAGTCTAGACTTGTCCTTTTTGAGGCCTAATTATGTCTCTCTGTCAAGCTATAAAAACAACAGTCTGTGGCATCACAAGGGAAAATGAAAGCTATTGGCCTGTGTTCTGCATTTAATAGGATGTCAAATCTAAAGCACAGTCTGACTGGTTTTTGACTGGGGTTAGAAAAGAAAATGCAACTAATTAGGCTGTTTCTGAATCTCCCTCTCTGACTAATGGCTGTGGACTTGCAAATTGTAGCATACTGGGAGTCCCAAACTCTCTTATCAGTGCTGCTGTCTGGAGGGGAGGGGTCACTGTTAGAGGGGACAGGTCCCTGGGAAATGCCTGCTGCCATCATACCTCTCTGTGCTCCATGGGAAGTGACACATGGGCAGTGCTGTAGATGAACCAGGTTTTTACAGCTTGCATTGGTGATTAATTTCCAAAGTCTTTGAGGATGAAGGAGCATTTGGAAAGTACCTTGGGTACAAAATGCAGCCTTTATTCTTTGGGTATCAAAGTCCCTGAATTGAAGTAACACACAGTGGTCCCTAACATGTATGAAGAGATATGGAAGTTAAAATTCACCCCAAAATACCCCAGACATGTAATGTGTGTGCTAAAGCAGTTGGTCTTAACCTTTTTCTGCCCTTTCATGTCCTGCTTTTCCACCCTTACCCAAGTTCTGGCCAGTAACTCAGCTCCCAGACTCTTGGAACTACCTCCTCCCTGTTTGCAGCCCACCCTAAGCAAGCACCAGAGAACAATGAACTCTAGAAAACCTGAGACAACAGGAGGTGATGGCCTATATTTAAATGACTAATGCATTAATAATTATGCCTTGGAGTTTTCTGTGTCAGGGAATGTTAGATGAAGTCCTAATGCCTTTCTTTATCTTTTGGAAGTTAGTTTGAGGGGTTCATTTTCATGGTGCAATAATTTCTTGGAGAGAACTGCAGCAGTTACAAGTTCCTTTTACCTTTCCCTTGTCAGCTGCCCTCATTCTGAACCAATGCTATGCTCAGCTGGTTCCTCATGTTTTACAGATGAACTGAAATAAAAGTGGAATTTGTCCCACTGTGAGAGAAAAGGAAGGAAGAGGGAAAAAAATAACTGTCTACAAGATTTTTCATGCAAGTCCCACATCCTTAGTTTTGCCATCTTTTTGACACAGAAATCTGATTGTCTTCTGTTCAGACATTCTGGGGTGCCTTTCTGGTTTTCATTCTTCTTTTCTGACTTTGGGTTAGTCAGAAAACGTCCAGCTTTGCCTCACAGTCAAAACTGAGCACTGTAATTCAAACTCAAAGGACATCAGTGGGCAGGAAAAGCATGTGGCCTCAAAATGGGGATATTTTGATGTCATTTCTGCAAAGTCCTGCAGAGGATTTGAGTCAGGAAAGCTCAGTCAATGAGTCCATAAGAAAATTAAAGGTCTTTCCAGAAGTCAGCCTGAAAAGAAATAAAGAGGGTGGAAAAGAGTGTAAAAGGAGAAGATTTGCATAATCCAAAGGAGCATAGGAAGCAGAGAGAAATGAGAGCAGCAGGATCTCCTTGGTGACTGCCAAAATACAGTGTGACATCTCCTCAACACTCTTATGGAGATTTAAAGCCATATTTTTCCAATAACTGCACACTAATTTCACCCACAAATTATAGTTTCTGCAGACACAGCTAACCTGTGCTCTGAAGTGGGTCCTTCCCAGGCTGTAGCTGGAAAAGAGACTTAAAGAAGTTTGGGACCAGTACTGGAAGCAGGAAAACCTTGTCTAGGCAGATCATTCTCTTCCAGCTTTGTATAAAGGTGCTTAACTGTGATGGACCAACAGATTACATTCACCAATTGCCACTGTGGGAAAGGCAAGGAAAGAAAAAGGACTTTGCCTTTACTTGGAAATGTGTTTATCCTTGTGTCTGTCCTCTCTTCCCAGTTGTAGGACTGACCCACTATAAACGAGGGTGCCAAAACTGTGGCCTTTCTACGGATTTTTCCCAATGGCCACCAGATTTATTAGGAAGAAATCTGGGCAGCAAGTAGTAGCTTCATTTTGGAGTAACCCCAAGGTATGACCATGAAGATGCCAAGTCTTTCTGCCTGGGGAGGGACCATGAAATCTTTTTTGGGGCCAGCTTCCGAAAACTTACTGAGAAACTACCCAGGTAAAGTCCCCAGCTGTATTTTCAGAAAAGGCTTTGAGAATGATCTTAACCTAAATACCCATTGAAGTCTTACTGAATCTTGGTTGAGGTGGATTTATATATTGTGCTTAAATAATTTCCCACTCCTGAGCTGTGGCCCCCAGTTGGGTATTGCTGCCAGCTGTGTGAGGATCAACCCCTCTCAGCATGAGTTGGGCAGAACAGGGAGAGCAAAAGGAGGAATCACTGCTTCTGAGAGCATGATCAGTTTGTTTGCTGTCCCCCACCAGCTCTGTCCTTCTGCAGATGTTCACCAGGGTTTCTGCAATCAGCACGAAAACCTTCCCGGCTGCCCCGTGTTCGGCACAGCTTGTCAGGAGCTGCTGAAATGCCACATCCGAGCACCAAGGCAAAGATTGTGCAGAAACTTTGACCTTGACCAAGGCAGTCAGAAATTGCAGCTAAAATAGAGGCTCCTTGCAAAGGGAAGGGGGAATTAATAACAACACAGCTCCTCAAATTTAGCATTAGAAGTTATAAAACTGGAATTCTGGAGGTGGGAGGTTTGGGGTTTTCCCCGTCTGTTTTTATCTGTGTGGTTTGAAGGGGCTGGAAGTGACGTGCTGCTCAAATAAAGGATCACTTTTGCCTTTTAATCCATGACATAAAGATGACATAAAATTTACCCCTGCGAGTTGCCATGTAAATAAATCCAAATCAAATAATGCACAGGGAGCAACAAAGCAGCCCAGCCTGCTCTTCTCTGCTGTGTGGGCATTTAATTTGTGCATAGAAATCTCGGGAACTCCAAAAAGCTGGGACTGTTTCACATGTACATCTCCACACAAGCCTCCCTTACCACAACAAATGATTTATTATTTTTTTTGGGGGGGCAGTGTGCAGGGAAAGAAAAAAAGGTCGTCCAATCCGTGTTGGATGGTGGCACAGATTCCTTGGCTAGCAGACGCAAAGGCCGAGCAGAACAAAGAGATTTGCATTCTAAGTGATGCAAAGCAGCCGGCGGTGTTTTAGCGCTGTGTTTGCTCTGTGATGTCTTCATCAGGCGCTCAAAGGCAGCGGCTCTGGCAGCCGCGGGTCCCCACGAGCCTGTCAAACTCCGTTTCCATGGTTTTCCTTCAGGCAGCACCATCGGCAGACAGCACGGAAACGGACCCCTGCAACCTGTTCTGAGCAGCGGCTCTGATGTAGGGCCCCAGAGCGGGCATCAAACTAGCAACAAGCAGCAAGAAAATAACAATTTTGCTTTTCGCAGGTGTCAGAGCAGCAAACAAAAGGCTGTTTGTAAAAGATGCAACATCCCCTTTTTGTCAGCGTTGGCAGTTTAGAGTCAGGCGGGCAGCGGTCGGGTTGCAGAGGAGGTTTTGGAGGGGGTGTGCTGTGAGAGACAGAATTCAAATTGTTTCCTCTTTAATCCTTTAGCCTCACTAAATAGGGCCTTCTCATCACCAAACTAATAGCTATTAACGGCTCCCAATTATTCCATTTGAATCAATGAGGGCTATTTTCTTGAGACAATTATACTCTTTTCCAGACAAAGAATCAGCCTCACTCTTCCCTCACCTTGAAAAGCATCCTTTCATTTAAATAAAAAGTTAAGAATATTTCAATATGAAGCCATATTTGCTGCAAATTCAAGATGTGAGAAAGATGAATCTGTGGTCTTTTGCCACTGTGACTGCCTGTGTGCAGTGATGACATGGAAGCTTGTGCTAAGAGAGCAGAGATCATCAGAGCTGACAACCAGCCCCAGCTGAACCAGTGAATTTGCAAATACTGGTCAGGGTACTGCACCTCCTGGTGCCTCAGTTTCACCATGTGTGAAATTTGAATAATGTTTTATTCCTTCTCTTGTGAAAGACATGGAGATGGAGTATTTGCCCAAACATGATCTAAAGCTCATGGTTACTCCTGTGGTTTTTATAACACTAGTGACTGCAGCCAATGCAAATCCCTCAAGGGACAGTTTTCCATTAAAGGAAACTGATGGATCAGATGCTGTCCAAGTTACAAGAGAATCTGCCTTTCCTTACCAATTAGCTGATTTTATCACAGCTGCCTGGGGAGGTTCTGGGAGCCACTGGTCTCCTTGGCTCCTGCTTCCTTTGCTGTGCATCTGCCAAGCCAGTGACAAGCCAGAAGTTGGGAGCCCTGGATCCCAAGCTGCCTCTTTATTTCCTGCAGAGGAAAGGCTGCAGTGGACAGTTGGGTGTTACAAGATTTATGGCTTTGGTGCAGGTCAGCTGGGCACTTGCAACAATAGGGCACACTCATCAGGGATTGCCACATCAGGGCTTTTTCCTTCCCATCCCTGCATGGGAAGTCAGCAAGCTGTAAGGATGGTGGGCCAGGATTGCTGGCTCTCCTGGGTATTTGAGGCTCCTAGCTGCTCTTTGGCTTTCTAAAAAGAAGCCACAATGTCGTATTCCAGCTCCTGATTTCATGGTTCCCACTGCCTTGGAGACACACTTTTGTTTTCTTTAATGGAAAAGGTCAGTGTGGTTTTGCCCCAGATTAGTGTGGAAGCCAATGGAAAAAATAGCCAAGTCTCATGCAGAGCAGAGATGCATTTTTCTGTAGATCTTTCTACCCAGAACATTCTCGTCCATGGTTTGACTGAAATTATCCCCAGTACATTCAGCAAATGCTGTTCCTGTCCTCACCAAGCTCACCTCCTACACTTCTAGCTTTCACAGGCTGATTCAATACTCAAACTATAATTATGTGGCTCATTATTTATTGCACAGTATCTGCATGTGGAACAGCCTGAGGTCACTTGGTGTTTTTGGAGGTGCTGATAGTACCAGGGAGCAGATACAGAGGACCCAGCTCTGCATCTGAAATCCTGCACTGACCCTGTGATTAAATGAAGTCACAAGATCAGTAGAGAAAATGAACTTAACATTGAGAAGGTTTCTAAATAGCTTATGACATACTGGTTATTGTAATGATTATAATTTTTTGAGACTTTAATAGATCTGTTAAATAAAGGCAAGGCATTTTTTAAATTAATAACATTTTTATTTACACCACTGATCAGTACCAGAATAAGGCCAGGTACATCCATACTGATGGCATAGACAAAGAATTAACAGATCCTGACATTGCATATGAGCTTTCAGTGGCCTAGGAATAGTTAAATTCCTTTTCCACTGATAGAAACAACACATTTGTTCTCAATGTATTACTGTATAGTGCTGAATCTGCTCTGAGTTTCTCAAGAGCTAAGTGTAGAGCAGAGTGAGTGTTCAGTGAAATGAGCAGTGGCTGGCATGAAGGGACAGGGTGAAGCTGCCACAGACTCTCACAGAGATTTCTTTTGATCAGAGGAACTGCTCGTGACTTTTGTTCGTCGCCTCATGGCAAAAAAAAAAAAAAATCCTCTGGTGGAAAAAAAAAAGTGTCTGTGTCACAGCAGAGTCAGGAGCTGGCAGTCGTAGTGCCTAGTCTATTTTTTAAAATGAATAGTTGTGTTTGCAGGGTATTGCATGATCACACAAAGTGCAGCTTTGTATTGTTTCCCAGTTTTGAAAATATCTCTAAGTGGTGTGGATTAGAGCAAACAAGAGGCAAAGCAGAGCTGCCTTCATTCAAGAATGGTTTGGAGCCATACTGCTGTGTAGCAGGGGAAAGGGGACATGTCTGGGGAATTACTGGAGAGAATTGGGAACAGTTGCTTTAAAACTGAGACTGGGGGGGAAAAAAAAGAAGTCATCTTCTGTGTATAGTTCAGTTTCACTGTTATTTATGATGGGACTGAGCTGGAGGGAGGGAGGCTGCTCAGGGATGCTCACCTAGCATTCTCTCCATCACTCTGTGAACAATATAATGAAATCAGGAGACTTACAGATGTTTTTATTTTAGAATAAGATTACTTTTCTCAGGTTTAGAATAAATGTCTCCAGAATTGGGCTTGTCACCTTGTGCAGGTGAGATCTGAGGGCTGCACTGATCTGTATGGAGAAACAGGGTGCAGATGTGGGAGGGAAGAGCCTTACCTGGGATGGCACTGCTTGGACCAGCAGAGTAAAACTACAGGGGGGAAAACCACTGCTATTCTGGAATGAGGTTATGCACAATTGCCCCAGGAGGTGGGCAGGGAGAACCATGGTAGCCTCTTCTGTGTTGGGAACCAGGTAGCACCCTTGACCCCATCACCAAATAATTCATTATTCTGCAGGATCACCCTTCTACAGATGAATTCTTAGTCTCATGCTTTGATTTAGCATTATCACCATCACTATTATCTTATTTTCTATTCTCGACTTTCAGGTTATTAGAGAAAAGGGTTTTTTACAGGAGAGAAAGAGTCTGCGGTCTTACTCTCCCAGTAAGTAGGGATTTATAATGTAAAAAGTCTTTCTAGTCTGTCAGATTAGTATTATTCTTTGGAATCATGGTTAGGAAAGGTGAAAAATAAAATCAGAAAGGACAAAGAAGTTAGCACAGCACAGTGTGTGTGAGGTACCCTGAGCAGAGAAAATGCACTGAATGACACACTCAGGGTGAAACAGAAGTGGGAAAAAGTAATTTTACCTCAGCACTTGCTTTGGCTGACTTCTCAGTCACCAGCATATTAATGGCTCTTCCCCTAGCAACTACAGAGCTTCCAACATGCAACTATTCTTTGGTCATAAAGACAAAAAATGGAGTTTGCCAGAACAGAGCTACCCCATTCTGGGCTGCTGACAACAGTCCCAGACTGGCCATATGCTCTGCTGCACTCACAAGTGGTAAAGCAACATTTTTGCTCCTGCTGGTGCTGGTGGTGTCCCTGTGGTTGTTATTGTTTCCATCCAGACCCTCTCCTCTTCCCTGGAGCTCCTGCCTGTTCTGTTCCAGGCTGTACCGACAGCAATGTCACAGCTCCTGAGCGAACAGATGTAGCTCTTGTCACATCCCTGCGAGCCGGTGGCACAGCCTGCCTCACTGTATTCCTGGAAATTCCTTGTGTGGGATCCTGAGGAGCAGTTTGGAGTCAAAGGGACATGGGTGCTTCCCACAGGGCAGGTCTGACCAAAGGTGGATGACTGGCACGTGTGCAGCAGGGGGGAACAGGACCTTCCACCCTAGGGGCTGAGAGGAGTCGCTTTTCAGGTGGGTTGTGTGAAATGGATGAGATGGGAATGGAGAGTGAGGTGGGAAAGGACCAGTGGGTCCTGGAGGGAATAGACAGGCAGTTCTCAGTTCCTACGCAGCAGGAATTCAGGGCTCTGAAGGATTTGGTAGGGGTCAACAAAAATTTGGATTTTCTCTGTGTGTTAACTGAGACCCCCAACACTGCCTCTGAAGGCTGTGCTTTCTTCACAGTATGCTTCATGAGCAGCTGAAACCCCAGCTGCATTTTAAAGGGGTGATCCCTTTTCATCCTTTCATCTCTCAGCCAGACTCCCCCCTCCACCTTCCTCCAAATCTAACCATGAACAGGCCATGCAGCTGAAGAATTGCTGTTCCTCCAAAGGGGGAGCACAGAGGTTATGGTGGTGGCCTCCCATCTGCTGGAACTGCACCCTTGACTGGCATTATCACCACTAACACTGCATTAAGCATCCTGGTGTTTTAGTCCTTTGGGGGAATCTACTGACCTGGGGGGTCCTGATGCAGGGGATGAGCTCAGGTGAGCAGCAAAGCTGAGGGTGTATCAAAACACTGATTTCTAGCTTTAGCCATTAGCAGTAGAGGGAGAAATTCATTGTTCTGATTCCTTTCCAAGGAAGACAAGAGTGGACAAAATACTAGGTTCTTTCCACAGTTAAATCCATTGTCTTCCCAACCCTACTCTTATCACAATTTTCTGTGCTTTCAGAGGAAGAAATTCAGTGCTACATGCTGTCTTTAGGGTAAGGATTTTTGTGTTTATCTGCATGCTCACTGCCAAGGCAGATAAGAGACTTTATTCTCTACATTATCACTATTTTTCTTCTTCCTAGGAGCCAGGCTGATTTTAGAAAGAGGGGTAAATATTTGAGCTCGTTGTGCAGACCTAAAGTGAGGCTCTGGGTCTTTTTGTACTTATTTATACCCACTAAAATAATCAGCTTTAAGAGGCTTTTTCAGCTTTTTGGGTTAAAACCTTTCCTTTTGCTGATCTTTGCTTTCTCTGTTCATTATTCTGTGCTAGACTCTTCCCTCCCCTGATTGCATGTTATCACCTTCAATGGAACAGCTGTGTCATTGCTAAAGGGTGTTAATCTTCCCCTACCTAACACCTTATTGACAGCCAGAGTCAGGGAGGCCCCCAGTCTTTTCTGACTTGGGTGACTTCTCAAAACAATCTTTTTTTTTAGCTTCTATTTGTTTTGCATCAATCCCAGTGCAGTCTAACATGGAGACTTATCCACAGCCCCTCCTGGCATGGAATATTCTGCCTGTATCAGTTCTAGTGATTATGACCAGGAGAATATTCCCTAACAATGTTAAGGGACAATAAGCCCCAGCTAATCAATAAGCACAATACCTACAGCACATGGGAGCCCAGAATAGAAGCTGCTCTGGCAGGTGGGACAGCTGGCTTGAATTTTTATGTCGTGGTTGTGAAAGGCACCACAGCTTTCAGCGAGACAAGAGCAGTGCTGACAGTGACAGATCCCCTGTTACATTGTGCCACCAAACAGAACGAGACACTTCAGCAGATACAGTTCAGTTTTTCTGATAGTTTTGTAATGGGTAGGAATTAATCGAGAATTTGATTTTTCTGAATTCCCTCTGCCTGCCAGTGTTCTGGGCTGCCTGCAATTTCCAAGGTCACCTTGATTTTTTTTGAGATCTAGAGTATTGCCCTGACTCTAGAAAGATCCAGGGCAAATTTTGTGTGCTGTGGGTGCCAGCACAGCAGTGGGTACCCTAGTTGGGATTTCTGCCATCCCATGAATGCTGGGTTCAAGGGGATCTTTTCTGAACACAGCCTGCACAGTGTAGGAACAATAGGAAACACCCTTCTTTTAGTCTTTACACTCCTGACTATTAAATAGATGAAGATATTCAGATTTATTCTGCCTGTGTTCAAACACAGCCGTGAAGTGCTGAAGTTGGGAAGAAATTCCCATTTCCTCTAAAGTCAGTGGAAAAAGATCAAAACCACTGAGCTCACTGGTGTCACGTCACAGAGTTCCCATGGATGAGACCTCAAGAGTGAGAGAGCTCAAGCAGTGGCTCCAAACAGGAGACATGAAACAGGCAACCACTCACTGTCAGTTGTTCTGGTCTTTTCTTACAGCCACTGTAGCAGAGCTGTGGCCACCAAAAGAAGGACCTGAGCAGTCCCTTGCTGATATAACCTCAATTTCCCACCAAGCCTGAGCATTTCTGACAGCAGAAAGCATTTACCAGTAGACTGCTGAGCACATCAAGGTGGATGCAGTTCTCTCATTATTTGTATTGGGAGGTAAGTCCAGAAATAGGAGAAAAATGGGGTCATAAAACAAATGTAGCATTTATTTGGTACAGCAATTTTTTCATCATACTTCTCCATGATTAAAAAGGCAGCTGAGTGCAGGGTTTTGAGTACAGAACTGGGAACTAGGAGAGAAGGGGCTTTGCAGGACCTGAACTGATGACCTAATTTTAATTCCAGTGTAACTGAACTTTAATCATTGAATATGATCATTAAATTTACTAGTCTGGTCAGAACTGGGGCAGTACCAACAGGAAGTCTGTGCCCAGAACAGCTGTACCTACCAGCCCACGTACAAGCACTCACCTGATGATGTCATGTCCTGACTGAAGATACATCTGCTGGCTATGACTGTCAACTGACCCTCCCAAATAGTGTATCCCCCTTCAGATACCCCTTCTGTGGGGCTGCAGTTCCAAATGTCCTGCTGCACCTCCAAAGCCATCAGCAGATTTCTTTCGGACATGAACTTGGCCAGTGACATTCTCATTGGCTTGGCCACATGTCATCACTGAAAGAACAAGACCAACATAAAGTGTCAGTAATGAAAGAAGCACAGAACCCCAGGGAAAATATGAACATCAGGTTATTTGGCCACCAGCTGATTCCTTATCAATAAGTGATGTAGCAGAAAGCCAAGTTGTATTAACACGTGCTGAGAGGCGGCTGTCGCATGGAGCAGCGCCGCACGTGGGATAATAACCTGGGCTTGATGCTCTGGAGCCCTCAGCAAAGCAGAACATGCCAGACAACAATTGCTTTTTCTTTTTCTTTGGTTTTTCCTTTTGCTGCACTGGAATAACCTGCTCAGCTCAGCAGCCTTAGCTGACTGCCCCCCCGAACCCTGGGGAGCTGGGCTGTCTGGCCGGCACATCCTCAGTGCTGCGGCTTCAGCCGAGCCGTCGCTCGCTGGCTGGGTGTGCCTGCCCTGTGATGGTTGGATACAGCCAGAAATTACAAACAATCCTTTTTCCCATCTCCTGAGAAGGAAACCCATCAAAAACTGGCTGAATATTTGATCTCACATAAAATGAAAGACAAACGCACTCAGCCTAGAAATAGATTTGCTTCGGGATGTCGTCTTTGTTCGCTCTGACCAAACCCTGCGCCCAGAGCTCCCAGCCAGGCAGCCAAGAGAACTCTGAATGTTATTTAAAGAATTGGTAAGGTCACGGTGGCCTGAGCCTCTCGGGGCTGGATTAATCTCCTTGGCAGAGCAGCCCGTGCTGAGAGCTTGTGCTCGCAGGTCCATTCGTGTAGAGCAATGCCATCCAGTGGCTGCTCCGATCCATCACAGAGCCCATGGCTCCTTCCCGAGGCACATGCCGTGAGCTGCAACACTCCTGCTCTTGCTCCCAGCTCAGGCTCGTTTCACATTAAAAGGCTGCCACAGTGGCCAGCGTGATTGCTTCAGCATCTCTGGCTTTTTGTGTGTAAGACCCAGATATCTTTTAAGTAGCAGCCATTGAAAACGTTTAATAGACATTCGGGGGAAATAATATTTTATGTATGTAGTCCCAAGTACACAAATTTGTCATGAGGCCCAAGTTTTGGTGAGGGGAGTGGTTATATGGAGTCATGTGGAAAATGATGCTGATTTTTGAGACAAAAATATCATAAATGAATGAAACTTTCTCTGTTCAAAGGTCAAGAGGTACTGAGTGACTCAGTGGGACATTTTCCCTTGAGGAAAATGCCCAAGGGGAAGGAGGATCGAGGGCTGGGCTGGGCTGGGCAGAACCTTTCTCCATCAATGTTAAAGAGCCCCACTATTGCCAGCGACCCAAGAGCTGGGCATTTTGAAGGGTAGAAAGGTTTAAGCCTGGTCATCTACATCTCCCCTCTTGCCATCTCCCAAAGACCCACCATCCTACAGCAGCACAGGCCATCACTCCCTAGTGACCAGATTAGGATGTTTCTGCCTGTTGCACTGCCCAAGGCAGCTGTAATTGCACGGTTTGGATGATGGATCACCCCAAGCACTGGGACATGGAGCATCCCTGGAGCTTTCCCATGCAGGGGGCCCGAGCTTCCATTTCTCTTGGCCCCTTTGCTGTTGCCAGTGATGCTCCAGCCAGGGCTGTGCCTGCTGCTGCTGCTGCTGCTCCGCTGTACAAATTCCAATCAGGCGCAACAAAGCCCACCGGGTGCTGCTGACAACAGGTGTCTCATTAAACATCTCTCAACCTTACAGGCATTCACATTGACAAGAACCAAACTCACACTCAATCACAGCTTAATCACAGCCAAACTCTATTAACAAGTCATACTAATTACCAACTTCTAACAATTTCTCAGGTTCAGAGGCAAAATATCCTTTCTTTATAGATGAAAACAGACTCGTGATACTTCAGCTCTGGCCATAATTAGGTCCTTTTAAACAAAACAAAACAAAAATAAAAATCCAGACGGGTCCCTTTGTGATAGCAGTCCTGGAAGTACAGTTTTACAATGAGATGTTTTGTTTGTTTTAATTTTGTATCTGCTGTGTTGCCCACAAGGGTCCAATTAGCTTGTTACAGATGCTTGTACCAGTTTTATCTGCTTGTCTTTTTTTTTTGGTTCTTTTTTTTTTTTATATTTTTATTTTAAGAGGGGTAACTTGTAGCACAGATTGCTGGCCTGCAGGCATCCAGAGATCAACAACCAGCTTTCTGTGATACCAAGCCCCCTGTGAAACAGGCAGCCCTTACCCACAGCATTCATAATGCAGAAGGTAAAACAAATAGAGGGGAGGGAGGAGCTTGTGCTGGATTTTGGATTATCATGGAATAATCTCGTGTGTTCAGAAATGGCCTGAAGGTGGCAATTCTGCTATGGCTAAGAATAACTCTGACAAACTTTGGTTGCTACACCTTGGAAATTGAAATGCAGGTTTCATTTTTAGTTACCATGCAGTAAAAAAGAAAGCTCTGAAGAGGGGGCTTTGAATTGTGCATGTCACTATTTACTCCTGTCCCCTGGCATGCTCAGCACATGTGCAATTCCATGCTAACCTGGACCATTGTGTGGCTGTATTGAGTGCCCAAGCACTTGAGAACTCACTTGTATAATCGATACACTTACAAAAGGGAACATATAAATAAGGGACAGAATCTGACTTGAACTGACTGCAGGGATCACAGTGAGGGCTAACGCCTCGTCCTTAACTCGTGCTGCTGCTGGAGAGGAAAAAAACACACACCAGACTGAGTTAAGGGCTAACATCAGATTTCCCAGCATTTTGCAAGCAGTGTTGTTCAAGGCAGAAAGCCTCCTCTGAATACCTGTGGTGCAAAATGCAGGAGCTTCTTGTTTACCCATTGTTTAGTTTAGTTGCTGTTTGCTTTTTTTCCCTTAATTTTAAAAGAGAATTGACATCTTCCCTAGAAGAATCTGAGGCTGCACAGCAGAGACTCACCAACTTGAGGCTGAGCATCAGCAATTATTGGTACCTGTGGCACAGGCAGCTTTGTCCCTTCAGCAGGTGTGGCAGGATGAACACCTGAATCTCCTGGGAGAAGCCTGTGCTGTCTGGGCCAGGCTGGTGCAATGTGGAATCTCAGTTTGTCTTGCTGTGAGGCTCTGTGGACCTGCAGGCACCCAAAAGCAGCTGCAGGGGGGAGCAGGGTGGTATCCAGCTCTGGAGGACATAGGGCAAACCCACCCACCTTCCCTGTTCATGTCACAATGTCACAAAAAATATTGTTACCTGGCAAAACCAGAAGGTTTAAGGTTTGGTGCTGAAAGCACTTCTCCTGACACTGCCATCCTCCTCCATCCTGATGCTGAGCAGGTGATGAAGTGATGACCTGCCAGAGGGTGGAGCACAGGAGACTGCGGATCAGCACATTGTACAAAGCATAACACACAGCAAAGCCTTTTCTGCATCTCTCGGGCCACTGAAGTTGAGTTTCTGAGGCTCTGGAATGAAAAATAGAGGGTTTCTTTTTGTGAAAATGCTTGTTTTCCTTGTGACATCGACTCTTGCTTGAGTAGCAGGAAGGTAAAAAAGAAAGATCTTTGTTGAGAGCCATAGTAAGGCAGGATGGGAGATGAAATATCCATCAGCAGTGGAATAACCATGAGAGCATTGATGCAGTGTTTCTTTGGGGAAAATGGGAGATTTTGTCTGTCTATAATCTTGTTTCTCTTCATAAGAGGCTGTTTCAGACCAGGGCAGAGCACAGCACTCTTTTCCCTGGATTTTGTTAGATGAGATTTGGAAGAAAAGGTTAGCAGATGCTGGCACATGCTCCAGTAGTTCATCCTGGATCCCAGTTTCTCCAGCAAGTGTGATCAGCAATGACCCTTACAAGTTCTTCCTAGTTTTCATCTGGCACAGGAATTCCTTTCTTTTTAATGGATTTTTATTGTTCCTGGCATTAGGAAAGAAAACCCCCAAAAAGCCCAAACAAACCCAAAAAGAAATAAATCAAAACAATTGAACCTTTACTGTTTTGCAGAGCCATCACTCTGACAAGGAACTGAAATCCTGCTTTGTGCTCCTCCAGTGTGGAAATCTGTCAGGTAAACAGAAATCACCTCGTAAAAGCCCTTAAACAGCTCTGGTTTATATTTTAATTGAGGAACAGAACATTTTAAGCACTTTTATTGGGTGGCGCCTGCTGAATGACAGATGTCTGTGGCGGAGTAATGCTGAGCACACTTTCATAAAACAGAGAATTCCTTGCTTAAAACATTTACAATTAAAAGCTTGATTGAATAACAATGAGTTCTGTGCATGGAGCTCATTTCTGCACTTGTTTGTGCACCTGAAGCAGGCTGTGATCACTCTGTAGGTTGGATACGAGGTGCCAGTTGCTTTGTTCAGTGACCAAACAGTGCTCACGGGCACAGCTGGAAATGTGCCTTTGATTTTCCACCAGGATAGAGATAAGGTGCACTGTGCTGCTGTGCTGCCAGACTTGCTAACACCCTTGTTTCAGCTGCTTTGGCTTTTTTATTTTCTTTTTTTTTTAGGGTTTTTTTTTTTTTTCCCTAAGCTACAGGTTAGTAAGTCTCCCAATTTGCCAAGAGCCAGAGATTTTAAAATGAACACTAATCCTTTGCAGCTGAGAAAGTCTTAACTAGCTTCTGCTTTACTCTTCCATCTAGCTCCTGTGACCCCTATTACTGTAATACCCGAGAACATCACCCCTGGTCGTGCACTGAGCCTCGCAGTATCTGAAGAAAGTCAGGCTCGCATTAATATTATATTCCTCTGTTCTATGTGGAGAACTGAGGCACAGCCAGGTCAAGTGACTCACCCAGAGGTGCTCTCTGAAAAGGGGTCCTAATGCTGCACACACATGCCCTGTCTTTGCCTGGCATTTAAAATTTAGTCTTTTGATTGCAGAAATGGCTTCAAGCAAGCCCCAAACACCCAACAGCAAACCAGATGACACGGCACAAAGCACAGCCTTTTGGTCAAACCAACTGAGAAACTGAAGAGAGAAAGTATTTTGAGTTTCATCCCTGCTGAACCGAGGAAGATGTTGTGTGAGCTGACATCAGTGCAGATCTGGGAAAGCACGGAAAATCCTGATGGCAAGAACCTGAACTTCAGGAAAAATGCCTCCCTTTTCTCCAAAGAAAAGATGAATCCACAGAGTAGATCTTGCCACAGCAGAAGGAACATGTGTCATGGGAACAGCAGAGGCAAAATGTGTCATGGGAAAATCTTAACGGATTCAGCCCAGGACGCGAATATGCAAATTGAGACCAAATTAAATGCAATTGAGCACGATAACACATATCCCAGCAATGAAGAAAACTCACAGCACACTTGCAAAAAGGATGGAGTTTAAATCCAAGGGAGGGTCTGAAGATGTCTAAGCAGTCCGTAGTGACTAAATTTTAGCAGGAATGTGAAAGTTTCCCCAAAAAGGAGTCAGGAAAGTGTTGCAGGAATCAAACAAGGACTAACTGAAGCACAAGAACAGCACTCATTACAGAACTCAGTGGAAGAGGTGTAACCCCAACATAGCAACAAAGCACAGGTATTAAATAGTAACCATTACTAAATAGTAATACAGTTTTTTCTGCTATTAAAAAGTCATCTTGTAGCTCACTTCTGGGATGCTGTATATTTTTTCTCTTCCTGGCCTGCTCTGCTGAAAGAGGGATTTTCAAGAGTTGCTGGTTTCCATCTCCAAAGTAGCTCAATTTCAGTTCCAGGGGAAATGAAACTCTCAACTAACCTCATTTGTAAAATCTTTGAAGATGTGGGAATGTCCTCTGGCTGTAAGGAGAGGGAGAGTGACTCAGAGCCTGGTACAGATATATAAAGGGGTTCAATATTTAATTAAACATAATCTTCCTTGTGGCATGAGTGACTGAGCTCTTCCAGTAATAAAAATCCTTGGTTTTTATTACACTATTCTCCATATGTGACAACACAAAACCTCTTTCAGGGTCATGCTGGCCCAGTACTTGCCTTCTCTGTAGCAGCACTTGCTGCCCTGCTGCTGCCAAGAGAACATTTTGGGAGCTGATACCTTTCCACTTTTACATGAAAAATCCATCTCTCTGGGATGTCAGATTGCTCTGACACATCTCCCTGATTCCTGGAAACTAGAGATGCAGTCCCACACCTCTGGGATGGGGAATGCACAGTACTGCTCAGTACCACAGCCTGTCCTGCTCCCGCCTTAGAACCAAATACACCATTTTCAGCTTAAAAAAACAGTATAAAAGGGAGAGAAAAAAATGTTTTTGAGTAGTTATTCTCTACAGAGAGCTGGTGCTCTGATCCTGCACCCATGGCTGAGCTCAGCACTGGCAAAGGAGTTATGCTGGAAGCGTGTGCTGACAGAGGCTCTGAGGATCTGGCTTTGCAAAGGGTCAAGACAATCTCACTTAGGGCACAGCTCTGTTAGTTTTGGTCTGGTTTTCTTTTTTCTTTCTTTTTTTTTTTTTTTTTTTTTTTTAATATAAAAGAAAAAGGACAGCATTAGCTCTTTTCTTTTCTGGAAGTGATATTCTGCTCTGTGTGAGAAATGAGAACAAGCCAGTTTAAAGGGAAAGCATGCAATGCATCAGGCACAAGCCTAAATAATGCCAAGGTCTGCAGCTGCCTGGCCCAGTTTGTTTTTACATACATAAAATGACTTCTAAAAGCACAGAGTATTATTTCACCAATTTGTGCCTTCCATTGTTAACCATTCATACATTCATAGCTGCCACCTACTCAACAATAATAATGAAAAGAAATAATCTTCTTAGTAGAGAAAAGGTAATTACTAAGCAGGGCTCTGTAAAGCTACCGGGGTTTTCTAATGACAAACCCAGTCCCCAGAAGGCCCAGATTCAGTGGATGTGCTCTTTCAGCCTTGGTGGTGGGCTGGGAGGTGTCCTTTGCATCCTGGCACAATGGCCTTGGCTGGAGCATCCTCATTCCTGGGAAGCGCCCTTCTGAGAGCCATGAGGCTTTTCAAGAAGAGGCAAAGCAGAGCAGTGCTGAAGCCAACCTTGCCAGGGATGCTGGGATGTGCAGCACTCCTGGTTTTCTTCCACAACCACAACACGAGTCCCTGTGCTGCGCGCCCAGGTTCTCTCCGAGACGTCTACCAGCTCCGCCCTTCCTCCCGCCTGCGATTAGCACTTGGAGCTGAAGGGAGTGGGATCCGCTCCCGCTGTCCTCCCGCAGAGCCGCTCACACCTCCCCGCGCCTGGGAACGTGTGCTGCGGGTTAGCAAATATTCTCCCGGTGGAATTATATTTGCAGCAATCCTACCCCCTGCCTGCTGTTGGCTTCTGACTGCCAGGCTCTGCTGCTCGCCGTGGTGGCCGAGCACGGGGGCTCAGACGCAGCTCCTGGCTCGGCAGAGCCTCTATCTCCACGACTCTCCATTCCCCCAGAACTGGCTGTGCACAAACTGCGCCCAGTTTGTTTCATCCGGGGGAACTGGGGCTGGGTAAGTGCCGGCAATTTTGGAAGAGAGGAGAGAAGTGGGAGTGTGTGACCGTTGACCTTAATTAGAGGAGATAAAAATGTCGAAACATGATTCCTAAGAAAACCAAGGAAGGCTTCTATTGTGGAGTGTTTCCACATGGATGCCACTGAGAAGAGGTCAAGTGCTTCCTCTATACTTTAAGTAAACAGCAGATTGTGAATTCACAGTCTGGGCTGGATTTGAGCAGCCTCTGTGTTCTGCAAGATCATAATTGAGTCCTATGTACTTAAGATTTGATATCCACTGACATTATTACTTGACAGTGCCAGGAAATACAGCAGCAATTAAGAGTTATAAAGTTTGCAAGTAAAACTGCCCCGTGTCACAGATGGCTTACCCTGTGCTAGAATTATCTTGGGCTCCTGCTTTGAAGGAGCAGCAAGAAGGGACTTTAGTAAAAAAGAGTCTGTGCTGTTGGCTTTCTGTGATAAAGACTTGCCTCCTCACATCATCATTGTCACATAAAAAATGCACAAAGCCTGCAAAATTAAATCTGTTAAATGAGCAATGGGTTATATGTCAGGAACAGAGTGCTCCAAATCAGGCAGTTTATTTACATGCTACTGGGAAGCACATCAAGCCAAGTTAAAATGTTATGCATAAAATTCTTCTGTTAATCTTTGAAGCTATCCAGACTGAGGTTAAGAAGACTGAATGTGGCGTGTTTGTCCCAAAATGAGCTCTATATCCTTACCTGGAGGTGGGATGACACTGACATCAGAATGACAGCTGTGTTTCATATCTGCAGCTTCAGCTCTGCCGTCACTGCCAGCAGTTGTGGAGTTACCAGGTTGCAGCAGCTTTCATCTCAGGTGCTCAGCATCTCTTCCATACCCTGGAGACTCCTTGCCCTTATGAAATGTTTTGTTTACAGACAGGGAAACTGAGTCAAAGAGCATTGATCCAAGTCCCCAGAAATCAGTGGCAGACCATCCAGAGCCCCAGCATATCTAATAACTTCTCCAGCCATTACAAGCAGGAAGAAAGGGCAGGAGTGCTCCTAGGGGCATAATTGAAAACAGATGAACCACTGGAAATCTTCCTGTCTGTTCAGTGGGCTTCTCATGATGATTTCTAATAGTCAGGACCCAAATTATTTAGGGTGCACTGCTGGGAGGAGGGAATGAGGCATATAACTTGGGAAGCTCAGTCCTGGAGAATCCTTTTGGAAGCGAAGCTGTAAAGCTTTATACACACCTAAAGCAAAAAGTCTTTTTTTTCCCCCTGTTTGCATCTGTGACAGATTTTGCCTGTGAAAAGGAAGAAGAAAAAGCAACTCATTTGTGGATGTTTTCTTGCTGCAACTCTGAACTGGAAATATCTGTCCTTGATTAAAGTGGGAAATGCAATTGCACAAGTCATTAATTATTACTGATAAACTGAAGTAGTGATACAGCCAAATAAAAATCTCCTGCCACTACGATGGGATTCTGGAAAAAAGACAGACCTGGGTGCCTGGAGCCTATTTGCATCACCTTTTCTTGGCGGGGGGGGGGAAATAGGTGCCTGAATTGCTGGGTGTCCAAGCCCTGCATGTTCTCAGAGCACACGATGTCTGTGGGTACCGATCCAGAGACCTGAACTTTATCTACACAGATGGCAAAAAGCAGCAGCAGCTCACAGTGCCTGCCACACGTGACCAGTTATTATGGCTCCTTCCACATGACATCAGTATGCAGTGGAGGATCTCACTTTTTTTTTTGCCAGAGGCAAGTGAATACATTATCCAGCAGCGAGGCGTGGGGCAGGCGGATGCGTAACTCTGGGGTGATTTGGATTCCACGCTCGCGTGGGGGTGTGAGCCAACCTCAGAAGTCATTTTCACTGATGCTGACACACAAGGCTTCCCTCAGAGACCTGTCTATCAAACTGCAACATGCTATGCAGAAAAATTAGATTACTCATGCTACAATAAAGAAGATGATGACAATGATGAAAGTAAAAAAATAAAAAAAAGGGACTTCAAAATATAACAGCTATTTATTAAATGAATAAAAATCCTGAGAATGGCAAAGTATCCTAGAGTATCCAAAATATCATATTTTTAAAATAAATTTTTAAATTTTTGTTTACCTCTTGCAACCAATTTCAAGGAGAGCTTGTTGGAAAGACCCTATTAATTCAAATGGTGCCTCTGGAAAAACCACTGCTTTAGCCTGATTGTCACATTACTGTACTTGTGAAATATCATCTCAAATACTCATTATGATTTTGCTGCTGGTTTTGCTGCAGTCAGCAGTAGGATTTCCTTTGGCTTTGGGAAAAGCAGGATCAGGCCCCCTTGCTCTCTCTCTCTCTCTATGAATTGCAAATGGGTTGTTCACGTGTCAGCTCAGTAACCAGGCAAAGTTCACTGTGCTCAGTTCAAAGCAGCAAGATGAAGCTCAAGGCATTTCCTTCACAGTATTTGCTGAGTTCCTCAGGTCTAAAAACGTGTTAAAGTGGTTTAATACAAAATCCATGAAACAAACATTATGCAGCTACGTTTGAACCCTTGTCCAATAAAATCCATTTTTTTCAGGAAAAAAATACAAAGTAGTAAAACATACTTAGTAAAGAAAAGAAAAGGCTATGTGAAGCTTAGTAAAATCCTATAAATCAGAATGCTGGGCAGCTTCAGGAAGGGTGATTTAAGATAAGTCTGTAGAAGAACACACAAACAGAGACAGACACACAATCCATAGCTGGAAATGGACCTGGACCAGTGCCGAGGTTAGAACATCCCAGACAGCACTGCAGGACTGGTTTTACAGTATCAGATAATGGAAAGGTTTGGCCCAATGCTGGCTTTTATTTTCTAGTAATAATAAACCTGTGCTGGGGATTCTGCAGTATTTTCTCCCTGAGTTATTCCTCAGGAATGCTATTTAGGAAAGCTAATTGAGAGTTTTAACTCCACTTGTCCTGAATCACGTTATGGCTGCACTTCCTGCAGCTGCAATTTCTGTTTTACCTATTGTTACCCCTTTTTAAGGAGCCAGTTTTTGTGTGTTGGCTTGACTTGTGGAGTAGCTCCAGACATGGAGTTTACTTTCTTGTCTTCAGTGTCTCTTCCAAATATTTCTTCCCAGAGATGAGTTTAGGTTCCCATCCAAGCCCAAGGAGGAGAACCACAGGCTGCCTCTTGCACGACCTGGGGACAAGAGCAAAGAAGAGATGCAGGGTTGCCTTTTCCTGCTTCTTTTCCAACAGTGGGAACTCCTCAGCAGATCAACCCCATTCCACCCTTCACCTTTGGGCTTTGGCTTCTTGATATAGACAGGAGATTTCAACATGACCACACAGAGGGGAAGCAAGTGGAGTTACAGGCCTCTTTAAAATTGTCAGGAGCAAATATGATCAGATCTGGTTCTTGATCTCATTACTGTCTAAAAGATTTGGCTGGCATTTTTAAATGCCATGATTTATGTTCTTCACCTTAACACAGCCCTCGGTGGTGTAAACTGAGTAACTCTGTTATTCTCCAGGGCAACTCTACAGAATCCGATTGGAGAATTTTCACAACGCTGTGTCTATAAGAAAATATTAACATGGATTAAGACAAGTTGATAGATTTTAAACCAGGCTATTCAGTGAGAACCAGTGAGAATAAATCAAATACCTTTGCCTAACTACAGAAAGTATTTGTAAAGCCCTGTAAGGTTTCCATTTCCTAAAGCCACCTGCCATCTCAAATGCCCCTAATCAGTCACAGATGCTGGATCCCAACCTGCTAACCCTATGGCTTTGAGAGAAAATATTGCACTTTGTAAACTCATTCTTGGGTATTTCCTTAATTTTTCTTAAACTAAACTTTCATCCCTCATTTTCCACTTAAATGTAATGAGCTAAATCAACTCTGACATTTTGCCCTGCTTACCCTTGCAGTTCTGTTTAGCTGCTTTCCTATGTGCTTCTTGAAAAGGCTGAAGATGTCAGGTTTGGGGGTTTTCTTGATTTTTTAAAAATCATTATAATATTTTTTTCACTCCACATCTCATGATAACCCTCCTGGTGTTGAGAAATCCTATTTAATGCAGAGTTATGACTGTTTCTCTAATCCACTGCCAATGGAAAAATGAATGTTTTTCTGTTCTTATGGTTTTCCCATGATGAAGATGTACCAAACACTGAGCTTTTCTGAAGTCCTGTGGAAACATTTTTTAACTTGACAAATAGTTATTTAAAAAAAAACCCCTAAAACACACAACTAAAGAAGTCTACTGCTGAAGAAATAAGAAATATTTTAGAGACTTCATATAGCACCCAATGGAATCAAAGTAAAGGATTTCATAGATTAGGGAAGGTACCAAAACAGGCCCTGGTGCCAAACACCATTAGAGGCCATTCAGCTGCACTGGGATGGATGTCTTGGCTCTGGAAGGAGCCATTATTCCACTTCAGCTCCTGAGGACAGGCTGGGAGTGGGAGTTGTAATGGAGGTAGGAAGCAGGCTGGATTTTATTAGTCTTCCATCATCTTTAAGAGACCCCTAAGCAGATCAGGTTTCAGCCTCTCCCTCCACTCCTGTGTCAGTCGTTGGTTCTGTTTTTGCTGGAGGATAAGTTTCATTATATTAATAAGCAGCACAAGTGGTTCCAATTGTGGAAGAACCACTCTGAGCTGTCAGAAATGATCAGAGGAGAAGTTTCAGCCTTTCCATGATCACAGCCTCTTCTTCTGGTGCCTCAACTCAGCACTTCCCCAGTGCACTTCACATCTCTAGCAGCCACGACAACAATAAAAGGTACCTCCACATTTCAGCTGGGGGAGCTTATTTTAAGGAATTTTATTCCCTGATCATGGTAGTACATCAGTGCTCAGAAACCAGATGCTAATGGGAATAATTGGGCTAACATCCAATCTACTGGCTGGGAGACTAGATTTAGACATGCACTTAAATGAAACTATACATCTTCAGTCTCTTGCTGCAGTGAAATTCCAAACACAAACATCTTTAATCATGCCACTAAACCAGTAAGTTTGCATTTCTTATTACTCATGATGAGATAGTGAGAAAAACTCCCAGCAAAACACTCCAAAAGCTGGGACAGCTGGATGCCTATCTGAGAGTGATCCATTAATACTCACCAGCAGTAACACTCAGAATTTGTCTTCCTCACATCATTCACTTGAAGAAAAGGGGTTTAGGTAGACAAAGTAATTAAGAATCCTTACAAAGTTGGAAATATTACTAGATTAATTGTGCAGACAGAAAAATGAGGCACAGAAAGTTTTAAACACATCTGAGCTCAACAAGCAAGACAGTAAAGAAGGGTCTGGGGTATGGTGCTGTGCTCCAACCACTGGCAGAAAGCAGGAAAAAAGGGACCCATGGAACAGGAACACATCAACTTTCATGCTGTGCCCACTGAAGCTGCTGGGATTTGTGCAGGAGCACGTTTCCAGCAGCACCCACTCCCCAGGATGCAGGGCTGGGGTTTGGGTTCATGGATTTACCCCAAGGAGTGAGAACCACACTTCCTCCCAAGCAGGAGGAACTGTGGAGTTTAGTTTGCAAATTAGACTCACCTAGGACTAGTTACTGAAATCTCATCTGTATCATGGAACTAAAAAAAAAAAAAAAAAAAAAAAAAAAAAAAAAAAAAAAAAAAGAAGGGAGAAATGTAAAAGGAAATCTTTGTAGCCAGGCCTACCTGACTCTCCCACAGTAGGAGACACAGGAATAGTGTTTCATGTCGTGGAGATGTAGTTAAAATGCAGACAGCATATCCTTGTTCTCAGAATCTGAGAGGTGTGGTTTGTGCATGTGGACAAGCCATCGTGCCTCCCTTTGATCTATCACTTGATGTAGAGGAAGGCTTTTATGTGTTAGTCCCATATAATGGATAATTTAGTCTGAAACCATCATGAAAAGTATTACATTTTGGGTACATATGCTTCAATTATTCTTGAAAGTACACAGGAATATTTTATGACATGCATGCAGATTTTGAGTAAAAAAAAAAAAAAGGAAATAAACCCAGAATTTTTGTTTACTATCCAAACAAATTTGTTCTTCTGAGGCAAGTCTGCACGCATTTTAAAAAATTCTGCCATTTTATGTTTTTTTTTAAGGTAGGTTGTAAACAACATGCTTGAATGTAATATAGAAAGTGACAGAACCATCATTCATTAAAATTACCAGTGGTCAGAGAATCATAGAATGGTTTGGATTGGAGGTAACTGTAAAGATCCTGCATTTCCAACCCCCTGCCATGGGCAGGGACACTTTCCACTGTCCCAGGCTGCTCCAAGCCCCAGTGTCCAACCTGGCCTTGGACACTGCCAGGGATGGAGCAGCCACAGCTGCTCTGGGCACCCTGTGCCAGCACCTCCCCACCCTCACAGGGAAGGATTTCTTCCCAGTATCCAATCTACCCCTGTCTCTGGCTGAAATCTCTAACCCTGTCCCCCTTTTACAAGCAGAGGAAAGCCTGGCAGAGTTACCCACGAATCCATGGATTGCTGATATGACATGAGACAGTGGGCAGGACTGGAGTATCCCCTTTTCCCATAGGAACAGTCTCTACCAGCTGGGCATATTTAGAACTATTTTTGAGAGAGGAGGGTCTCTATTTTCTTCGCCAGACATGCTTGCAATGCCAGGTCCTGGAGATGGCCACAGCTGGACACCAGTCAGAGGTGAATGCTGGCAGCAGTGTCACTGATGGTCTCCTGCAGGTGCCTTTGTGCCCTTTTCCCTATTTCTACATGAAGCATCCTCAAATAAGATATTTGTTTTTCAACCAGGAAAATCATCTTAGCTTATAATTGTATTCCTTATGTCTTTTTCTACTGAATAAAATGATGGCTGTGGCTGTCACATATCAGCAGTGCCCAGGCTGAGCTGACCCAACTTGTACCCAGCCCCTCTGCTGAACTTACCTGGGATGAAAGGCATGGAATGACAGGCACAGAGTGGAATGACAGGCACAGAGTGCCAGAGCTGGCACAGAGGCTTCTTCTGCAGGCATCTTGCTGGTTGTTTTAAGGTCTTCTGCCTCTAAGTGGCACCACGCTGGGTGATTGAACACTTGCTAGAATCTGTTCTACCTTTTATTGTAATGATTTCTCACAGAGCTCTGGCTTTCCAAACTCTGAACTTTCAAGAGTACTGTCTGGATGTCAGAGCCCTTTGGTCAGAAAGACCAGAGCCTTCTGGAGTGATGGGCCCAGTACTACAAAATCCCTTTGGAAAGCCACAGCTCTTAACCCTTCACTGGGAAAGACTGAACTTGAGTTTTTTGAGAAGACTGTCACATCCCTGGGATTTGTAATGGCAGGGATTCAAAACAGGCAGGCAGAGCTTCCACTGGTGTGAACAGCCAGAATTGTACCCAGAGGGTTACACTGAATTGTACCCATCCATGACCTGGCTTACAGTTTTGGATTTCCTTAAAATAATTAGGCTCAGATTATCTCATATGCACCTTCTGCTCAGAAAGCAGGAAAAAACTTCAGAGGAGGAAGATAGTATCCCAAAATGGAGGAGTCCAACCTTCAAACATGCACACTTAGTTTGGGAGTCCTGAAACTGCTGAAGCAAACTGCACTCCTCAAAGCAGCCTTCCAGCACAAGAGCCATTGCACTTTTTAAACCAATAGAAAGAAATCTCCTCTCAATGCCATTATGGGCTCATAATGCTAAAATACTCAGATATCCAACCATCTACTATGAAATCTGCCTTTGCTTTCTATGTTATGATCCTCACACATCTTGCAGAGTTCAAGACTTTACCCTCCCTTAAAATGCAGTGATGCTGTCTTGTCCCTACATCATAAAACAAAATCCACAGCCCAAACTCTTCAGCTCACAGCAACAACCCATCTACACAGCCCCAGAAAATCACTGACACTTTAAGAGGACTAGAAAAAAGTACACCAAGAGGAAAGTTTTTTTGTATTTGAAGGAAGGTTGTCAGGACAATAATATAGTACTGTGAGTAGTGAAGACTGGGAGATTTATGTGCCAATTCTGTGTATGATTTATTTAGATGAATTGCTCTCTATCAATATGTAAAAATCCAATAAATATAACTCCCTATACAAAGGGTTGCTCCAATCCCAATGTTACAGTGGAGAGTTTTGGCAGAAAGTCAGGATGTGCATTAAAAACACACTTTTTGAGAAGTCTAATAAATAAAAGCTCTGATATATAGTTTCCCACTAAGAAAGGCATTTTAAATCATTTTGATAAAGAACTTAAATTAGGCCTTAAAAGGAGGGGGAAGCTAGGTCCCTGTAACTAATTATTTATAGCTATTTTGAATATAAGGGTCCAAGAAAGTTGGTCTCCATCACCCATTTTCTACCACAATAAGTGGGAAAGAAAAAGCCATTCTCCTCTCCTCCCCAACCAAATTAAAAATGTTAGAAGGGTGAGGAGTAAAAAAATTAAAATAGGGAACAGGCACCTGAACAAGGAAGTTTCACATTTTCTGCCAAAATTAAAGATGTGGGCAAGGAATGGGTCTTCAGTTCTCCTCTTTCTTACTCAAGGGAACTGGGCTGTAAACTCTAACATGCCAAGGAGGGAATATACTATATTTGTTAAACACCAGCAGCAATGTTTCCAGAAGGGAATAAACATCTGAATAGCCCCAGTCTCTCTGAAAGCCAAAGCAATTTAGAGACTGCACAGCACTCAGAATTGCTGGGGACTTCAGCTTCTAGGTCACTTTGGTGCTTCTGAGTCTGCTACCCAAAACACAGCTGGCATTCTGCCTTGGAGGATTTACAGTCTGAGGACCTGCTACCACTCTCAGCAGAAACTGTGGGGCTGGAGAAGTGGTGTGGGAGTGTCTGGGGCTGGATCCAGTGCTGGATCTCACTCCAAGCACAGCAGCTGCAGTTTGTGAGGCAGGAGGCTCGGCATGGGGAGGCTGAGGGATGAGAGGCTGATGCTCAAAAGCATCACTGCCTGTGCTGGAGTTTCCTGCTGTTGTGGCTGTACCTGTCAGGCTTCCCACCGAGGTTACTGAGCCATTAATCTCTGACAGAAAGCAGAACTGCCCTCCCATTCTCAGCAGATTGATTCTCCCCGAGCTCCCTTTTCTTGTTGAGCATGGGCGTCTCCCCAGACTCTGCAAAAGGAGTTGTTCATTCTCCTCTGCTCCATCAGGAGTGTTTCCCTCTGAGCCTCAGTTCATTCCTCTCTTTAAATCGGACACACACACTTGTTTTGCTGAAGAGCTCAGTGAGGTTTTCTACAGAACTTGCAGACCCAGGAGGTCAATAAGAGGTGGCATTTTGGTAAAGAAGAGAAATATGTGCCTTGGAAAAAGGGGAGAGGCTCTTTGGATCCAAAGTTAGAGTCTGAATTTGGCCTGGCTGTGTGGCCAGTACTTCATGGGAGACACAAACACACCTTTCACTGATGTGAAAGCCTTTTAGCATCTTCCAAGACCCATTTCCATGTCAGATAAGACTTTCAGACTGTTGTTGGATAGTGCTGTGAACCAGGGAAAAAGCAGCCTTGAAGCCTTAGGTTTCTCAGGCTGCACAAGGACAAGAAATGATAACAATGATTATGCACCTGCAGGGTGTGTGAGAGCCCTGTGAGTGCCTGTGATGTTTTGCAGAAAGCACCTTTCCAGAGAGGTATTGCCTTCTTGGACCAATGAGTCTTTTCTATTTTGTTTTGCATGAACTACCCTATATATGTGCACTGCTTTTTAAAATAAACCTCTCTTTCTGCTTCTCCGATGTACAAGGAACTATGTTGCATTATCCTTTTCATCACTCCTGTAGCCAAAATGCAACACCAGACCTGTCTGCCAGCTTACAGTCCTCAAGAACCACCACAGAACACCCAGACATGCCCTCTGAGGTCAGAAATAGCAGAAGAGCTCAACCACAGAGCATCAGTGCCCACTCTTATACCCAAAGCCAACACAGAAATATGTGACTAGGTTTTCAAAAGAGCCCAGCAGCTTGAGGGCTTTGTTGAATGTCTGTCTGTAAACACAACAGTGGGAACTGCAGGGTGCAGCTCTGGAAATCTGGCCAGCCTGGGGCTACTCAAAAAACTGGCCATGAGCCTCTCTGAAAACACTGTCCTATATGATCCCAGGAGAAAAAGAGAGACCAAATAGCACAAAAAGCAAAAGTGCTGCAACTACAGATAGCAGGAGTTTCCTCCCACTTCAAACTAGATTTCAGGTTTCTCCCAATCCACCAAAAATAAAAGTTCCTGGACACTGAAAGCCCAAAAGATAAGACAAAAAAGAAGTGGAAATTTGAATTTAAATTGAAACTTAAGCATTAAAAAAATTACAAAACATTTGTTGCTGTCACGAAAACTTAAACTCAGGCTTCTGACATTTTAAACTTAATAACCAAAACCATCAGCCATAATGATTTCTCCATCTGATTCAGCATTAATATTCAGACAAATGCCAGGGGCTGTCACTTCCCATATTAAGGCAATCCACATTCGTTTGCATCCAGAGCACCTATGGATGTTGTTTGTCTAATGAAAAAACTGTAATTTTTAAGCTGAAATGAAGGAAAGGAAAGAGGTGGAATAAGGCAGCTGAGTGTCTTTTGAAAAACATCAAAATGCATTTTCTTTTGAATGCCTGAAAGGGTCTGATTATTGAGGGATCCTTTCCTCTTCATTAGCATCACACCGTCAGAGCTGGGTTATCTAATTACTCATCTAGAACTGGGAACTCCATTTCCATGCATTAAGGGTAAGAGGACTGGCTTGTCTGGCTCAGCAGTCAGTGCTTAAAGAGCAGCTGTAAAGAGCAGAGTCAGGACGACTGCAGCACAAGAGGAAATCCTCAGTAGAATTCAAGTGCTTTATGTCTGTCATAAACACACTTCCAGATCAAATTAAAGGAATTTCTTTTAACTCTATTCACAATCCCCAAATATTCCTCTCAACGAGCTGCCTGAGATCTTAGTCATTCTAAGAAGTGAATCATATTCCCCCTGTCATCTGGCTGTTCTCTGCTGACTGCTAATTCATGGTGTATTGATTTTAAGACTCTGTTAACATATTATATTTTCATGCTAAGCCAGGAAAGCTTTTCTTGCTGAAAAATCATGCCCCATCCTTATTCCTCACAATACACAGTTTTGTTCCTCCTCAGTTATTTGGAATGATTATTCAACACTATTTAATCAGCTTTAAATTATTCAGGGAATTGTTCCATACTATTGTACCACCTACATTGGTTTTTTACCTGCATTTAACACCACAACATGGATTCTGCTTATTAAACTTGTGTGTTTGCCTAGTGATGCAAGATTTTAAAAAAACAAATAATTCTTGGGCTAAGACTCTGGGATTCAGAAGAATTGTGTTCCAGAAATTTTGGAAATCAACTGCTCATAGAAATAACTCATTATCCAGATGGAAGGATTTAAAACAAAGATCCTTCTAATGACAAGAGCATTTTTCATCACTGATTTAAAATAAACTTTTAAAGACACCTGTGAACATCTATGCTATTACAGATGGTGATTAAGATTTATAATTAAATAGATAATAATTATTTTGTTTTCTTAATTTCACATGTCATTTGAAATGGTGAGTGAGGTCTCTCAGTGGACGAGCACAAAACTGCTGTTGGCAAAAATCTAAGTACAAAACACAAAGGCTTCATGTTTCAGATGCTTATAAAACATAATTTTCCCCAGTAACACCACTAATTTGGCTTAAAGATTATACATAAATAGTTTTGGTGTGTAATGAGACCACAACTTTGCTTTTATTTAAATGTTTTAAACAGGCATGAGGGCTTTGTAACTCCCAAATAAAATAGTTATGTTTAAACAGAAGCTATTGAAGCATTCAATAAATTTGCAAATCTTGGAGAACTTTTCTATTCACGCCAAATTTTTTAAAAAAACAAGAACAAAGGATATTTAATTTCTAAGAAATGGGTATGTAAATATATTTTTTCATTTTATTCAAGCTTTAATGAATTATTCTGCAAAAGTATTTCAGTGAGTTTTCTTCACTTGCAGATACTTGGTATATCAGGTGCTGACTTGAAATATGGTGCAGGTGATTTATCAACTTTGTTTCTGAATATTTCTCAGAAAAAATACATTTATAAAACTTACCTTTTAAGTAAAATGTGGAGTTTCTTAGTAGTAAAAAGTTAGAACAGGAGCTGCAACTTGCTGTACCAAGCACAAAACTATTTAAGACTAAAAGAATCACAAGAAAAGATAAAAGACATTAGCACAAAAATAAAAGAGTAATTTAAATTTCAATATATAATTAAACATTATATACATATACTTATATTTTAGAAAGTTTTCATGTGTACAATATATATATATTTCCCCCATTCTGGTATGGAACAACATACAAATGTAAAAGTATGGCTTGTTCTGTGTGGTACAATATATATATATATTTAAGGCAAGTTTGGGTTCAGGGAATGATAAAATGTATCTGGGATCTAAATGAAGCTGTGCCAGAGCATCCCCCCCCCCAAAAAAAAATTATAGGTTTGAGGAGATTATTTTTCATATCCCAGGAAACTACTGGATGAAAATCCATTTGCATGGATACATGAAGTATATAAAAGAAAAGAATTGCACTTGTAATTTATCACTAAAATGTACAATCAAGTAACATCCAACACCAGTGAAATCTGAGAAAACAAACCTCCTTACATAGTGCTTTATATAAGTAACACGTAGTATATAAAAACTCCAATTTAGGTTTTACCCAGTAATGTAAATGGTAACTCAAACCTACTATTGAGAGTAGTTTACTCTACAATTTTGGTTGAGAAATGCACTGATGGGTAACTCACTCTTACCACTGAGCTGCAGTTTATTAAACATTTTGTATCTGAGCCGTGAATAGAGAGGAGGATTAAATTAGAGGATCACTTACTGCTAAGACTAACACTTCAGTCAATGCACAATTTTGTCCATTCAACACACCTTACAAAGAACAGACCCAATTCTGCTTTCAATTACTGGGGTGCAACTTTGACTGAAGTCAACAGATGTTGCACCTCAGTAACTGTTAGCAGAACTGCACACTGAATAAAAGCCCGGGAGAAAAACTCTCTGATGGAAACATTTTTGATGGGAACCTGATTTCTCAAATAAAGGAAAGTTTAGTGAACAGTGTGTTTCACAGAAAAAAAAAAAATCCAACAAAAAGCACCTTATTTTCATCAAATATTTTTCTGCTGAAAACTTGAAATATTTAGGATTTTTTTTTTTAAATGACAGGTCAGGATTGCTTTTTGAGGAAAAAAGGAAAGAAGGGAAGAAAGGAAGAAGGAAAGAAGCCAAATCATTTGACATGTCACTGAAACAAAACTATCCATGGATTGAAAAGACAAAACCATGCTGAGAGTGCCAAGAAATGGAGACATGAAGCAAAGTGAGAGGATGGAAAGCTGGCAGCCCTCTGAAAGTTTCTTACATATTCTAAGTTTAATATATTTTAATTCCTTAGACACAGGGGTCAGATCTAGAGAAGTCCATGGCTCCCAGCATGGAGATGTGCAAGAATTCCTACACTGGAATGAAGCGAGGCATGGTCTGGGCATTTTCTGGTGCTGGGTTTGTTACCTGGGCACCAACACCACACTGGCTGACAGAAACACTGCTGTAATACTTCAGCTTTCATGCACTGGACAAAACACAGGGATAGGGCTCCAAAAGGCAGGGAAATTAAGCCTCCACAAATTCAGCAATTTCCCAGGGTGTAAATCCAAGCAGGGGTTTTGGGAAGCAGGACGTGTGAAATAAGACAGGTGTCTGTCCCTGACCGAGGCAGTCTGGAAGTGTTTAGTGCATTCCATGAGTGTTGCCTCCTGTGCTTCAGGAGCTGCTGGGATTGAAGCAGGTATCCTGAGAGAAAGCAGAGGGAAAACAACTGCTCTGCTCCCAACAGCACAGAACCTCCTGGAAGGTCAGCCTGGTGCTTTGGGCCATAAAGGAGAAACATGAGTGAGACCATAAACTTCACTTTCATGGGGAGTCCGAGGAGTCCTGTGAAGTCGACAGGACTGTTCTGAGGATGAAGAATCACCCACATCAAATAAAAATTTCAGGGTTGGGCCATAAAGCATGCAAAATATATTGTATCATGAAATGCAAGTCAGCGCTGCGATGATACAGCCATTACTCATGTGTGTGCAGGACATCCCTGCTCTAGGAACAAACAAATCTTCCATGCTTGGGAAAGATTATTGAAAACAGAGCCCCTCTGAAGGATAGCTGGGGCTGGACTTGGACAGCTCAGCTTCTTTCCACCTAAGAGATTGGAAAGTTATTTGGGATAGCTGCTGTTCCTCAGTGCTGTGCTCGAGCCACAAGTGATGGCACAATCTGACACATACTGCAGGGGCTGTGTGACCAGGACATGGCAGGCAGGAGGAAGATGTGACAGAGCCCTAAACCAAAAATGACTTTTGGAATGCCTGGAATGGGGCATTAATCTCTTTATTACCTGAGGCTGGATGGTGAATCAAGAGCGTTGAAGTTTTAGGTGTGTACTAAGATTTCTGGGAGAAAGGAATATATTTTGTTAATTTCTACTTCTCTCATACCCAAAAGCCTCTGAGAAGAGACCCCCTAATGTTTTAGGCATTGTGAAATATGTATAAAAAGAGTCACCACTGCACAGACCTTGCCTGCTATTTCAAGGCAGGCTACTGAAGTGAGGGTGGGTGAGACAGGCTGTGAAAGGGGGGAGGAAGGGAAGGAGAAAGGTTAAATAGCAGTAGGAAACATGGCTAGAAAGGACTATTTGCACAACTGATGGTTCTGAGCTGTTAGATTATGCTGACAGTGTATTAATCATATGTTACAGCCATATGCACACACACTGGTAAATTTATATTTGTCTGCCTATAAATGAACATTAGATGTAAATATATGTAAATTATTGACTATTTTGCACCATGTTAATAGGATAAATATATTAAATATTTTAAATATAAAAATCTTTTCACGTTACACCATCAGAAGAAATTGCCAAAATATGAATGCTGGAGATGAGCTTATGGCCTGTACCAACTCCAAAGATTGGGCTTGAAATCCCAGATTGTCCACAGTTTCCTTCTGCAACTTAGCAAAAGCTAAGATTCTTAAAATATTCCTGTCTCTTTTTTCCATTACTTCTGTGCTTTTTTTGATTTTTTTTCCCTTTTGCCATGTGCTGCCCTGATGACACTGCCTCTGGGAGGGAGAATTTCCTTGGCAGTGCTGAAAAGTCCCTTTGCCTCCACCTCTCCCGTCCTGTTGCTCCAGCTCCTGCACTGCTCACTATGGATGAATTCCTGCAGTTTTTTTGTCTAACCACCTCTCATATCCCTCGTTGAAGGTTTGTGTGCTCAGCTTACACCCAGTCTCATCAGGATGTCTTTTTGATTTAAGCTCTTGTCTTCTCCCTGCTAGGTCTAATACCTCATCTGTTACCCACTGCTGGTTTCTGCATTGTTTCTTTATCCCAGGAATATGGTGTGCTGTGTCTGGGCTGACATCTTCTCCCTCACACCGTGGCTCATTTGGTCCCTTTTCAGTCCTGGCATGCTGATAGCACCTCTAACTGGCTGTAAATTTGTGCTCTGGAGCTGACACTGGTACATCCTGGGATAAGCCCATTGCACAGAAAGAGCTTTTGCTTTGTGATGGGTTTTGTATTTGTTTGTGTGTGTTTTTATGGGATGTTTTAATGTGGCTGTCAGGAGACAGGTAAAGGGAGTGAAGGGATGTGTAGCAGGAATTTGTTGGCACATGGTGAAGCAAGTCAGCTTTGTCCAGAGAAGAGAGTTTTGGTGGAACTGTCCTGTCACTGACTCTAAGGCAAATGGACTCAGTCTCCACCTCAAGATGAAATCTGTCCTTTCTCTTACTTTGCCATTCTACCACCTCCATCTCCCATTTTTTTCCTATATTCTTTATGGATAGAGTCTTACTGTGCTCACCAATTAATAAAAACCACCACAACAGAAGCAGAACTGGCTGACATCAGAGATGCACAAGAGACAGCTGATGTGTCTGCATGAATCCCAGCCTTGATCCTGCAGAGATGCCCACATTAAAGTCAGGGAAAGATTCCAGTGCAGAAAGTTAAGTGTGTGTGTCAGTCTTTGGCAGGCTGAGACCTTGAAACCTGCTCAGGCATCACGGCTGGGTACAGACATAAAGTTGACACTTGCAATGTTTCACTTAGCTTTGACAACATGTGATACTCAGGGGGTACTTTAAAAATAAAAACAAACCATTTCCCTGTTAGTTCTGTTACCCTTTCAAATGGACTTGGAATAGAGATTTCTTGGGTTTGATACTGTCCTAGGAAAAAATGGCTTAAATTAAAGGAGAAATTTTGAAAGAAACTTGGTCAGTTGTCACTGTCATATTGAGCCTTTTGGACCAACAGATGGAATCATATGGATGGATATGGAATGAAAGAAAGAATCAAGTAAAAAAAAAAATCTTCCAAGAGCCATTCTTAAAGATTTTCAAAGGCATTTGAATAGCACTTCCCCCCACTTAAAAATGCATCAAAAAGGAAGAGTGCATCTTTCAACAGTGACACATCCTCATATTTTCTAGGACAAGGTTGCTGCTGGCTGCTTGGGAAGAAAAAGCTTCACCAAAGCACAGACCACTCTTTTTTGCAAAGTCATTATTAAAGCTCTTGGAGCCAGAGCCCTGGGTCACACCAGGCATGGCCAGGCTGTGGTCTTTCTTCATATATTCTCCTTTACCTTATGCCCAAACAGACAATGCATTTTTTCCTACATCCATGCAAGTTGTGTTACTTGGAAAGAGAAAACACAGGCTCTAAATCTAGTACTTCAATTTATGTTTTTTTGGAAATTTTATTTGGTAGCAATGATGCCATAACAAATCTACTCAAAGTTTAGCAGCAATTTTCAGTTCCTGAGTGCTGAGAAGAGCTGAGCAGACACAGCCTAACAGTTTCCATGAGAGCATTCCCATTCCCTTTTTATTTGCTTTCTACATCTACTGCGTTGAACATAGTTAACAGTGGGAACACTCAAAAAAACCAGCTCTACAAAATTCTCAGCAAAGGCAGGAATAAATTCATGGCAAAGCAGATGCCATCTCATATGCATTCTCACTCAAAAAATTGACTCCCATTGTCCACCCAACCATGAAATATTCCATGAACAATTATATACTGGAACAAATACCTCTGGAAAACAGGCTAGTCTTCATGTACTTGAGGACCAAAAGGTGCTGGCATGCACAAAGATGAGTACACATACATGTAAATACATTTAAACTTTAGTCTAAGATGTAAACTTACCTATTTTAAGTACCATTGTGCTCTAACCATGTTTCCATGTTTCTTTTCTCTGCATCTGTTCAAGGTTGTTGCTGGTGGTACCAATCTGAATATAAAAGCTTTGAGAACAGCACAGGCTAATGTAATTTATGACAGACAATGCCATGAAGTCAGACTAATGTGAGAGAAGGAAACATCTTGCAAAAGAGAAGAAAACCTTTTGCAACCTGTGATCGACCAGTGGATCTAACCAGAATGAAAACCAAAACAACCCACTTGGATTCCTGCCTGTCACATACTTCCCTGAACAGTTTTGCTGTGAACATTTGTGACCATGAAAATGTTCCAGTGATTCATAGTGAGCAGCAAATGAATCCCAGAAAGCTGCAATCTATTCAGAGGCAATTAAATCCCGTGGAGAGGATTCAGGGGCTTGGTTATGCTGCCAATCTCGAGCTGTGCTGAGAGGGTGTTCGTGCCTTCACTGCAGCACAGTGCACTCTGCCTGAACAGCATTTGCTCCACCTTGATTGCATTCAGCTTTTTCTGCAGCTTTTGTGCTTCTTGACTTTCTGGTTACTATGGTGAATGACTGTCACAGGAGAGCACAGAGAGGATGCTCAGGGCATGAGTAAAGCCAGCAGGCAAAGATGGTGACGGGACAGGGCGAGTTACAGCAGGTTCTGCTGCTTTTCTGTGTGTGGGAAGGGTCAGTGAGAGCCAGCAGCTGATCCATCCCTGTGTGCATGAGGGACAAGTGTACATCTCCTGTCCCAGCACTTCAGCTCAGTCCTGGCTCATTTCATGGCTCAGGATGGAGAGACTAGCTCCCACAACACAGGCATGGATGCTGCTGCTGGGATCTGTGCCTATGGCACAAGGAAGTCTTGGTACCACATCTGCAAATCTGGTGAAGGATTTGGAGGAGTGGGTTAGGATCTGTGGATCACAGATATTCTTTGTGATCCAGGATATCCAGACAGCACAACTCAGCCCTGTGCAAGTGCTGCCTGCATGGAGTTAATAAAGTTGTGACCTATCCTTGTCCATCTTCATTCACCTGCACATTCTGATCAATAATGCATATTGCTTTTTGCCTTCTCCTCCCCTGTGAGAGGCAAAGCCAATAGAGCAGCATTCCTACAGGCTATTTCTACATCTATGTTTGCTGATGACGCAGAAGTCAGGAGGTTTGTCTGCCCTTGTGCAACCTTACCCTTGGAAAAGGCCCCCCTGCTCCTGCTGCTGAGTTCCATTCCCAGATGAAGATTGTTTAAGTCTTACCGTAGTGAGTGTCTTCAAGATGGGAGCAAATTAGGAGACGTCAAAAGAACAACTACAACAGGAACTCTTAAATGCCAGGTCTTAAATCATTCTGGCAAATTGTCAGTGTGCTTATATTTCTGCCTCACTCCCCCAAGTTTGCTGATGGATGACCACTGATAGGAATAAGTTTGGCATCCGAGCCCAGCATTAACTAAATCACCCCCCCTGCTGCCACAAAGAAAAAAGCATTGGTTCTGATCCAGTTTAGGAATTTTAAGCAACCACAACTGAAAAATGAAAACAGCCCTGATTTCTAGCTCAAAGGAAGATGTTAGGCTGTAGCACAGAATGTCAACTCTTTCCAGCTGCAGACAGCCAAGTAGTGCTTTCTGCCCTGCTGAGGTGCATTGAAAAGCCTCCTGGGGTTTTATTTCTGGCAACTTGTGAGCATTAAGGTATCCAAAAACATTTGAACACTCTGGCTTCTCAACGAGGTACTCCACAGGTTGAGAATCTGTGTTATTCTGCTGCAAGGCTGCGTTTGCCCTGTGTTTTACAGACCAGCAGAGCAGCAGAGATGAGCTAAGTTGCTAAAGAGCACATGGCAGGCAGGTGGCAGAACAGGAACTATTGCTTGGAAATGCCTCTTGCTCTTCTGTCTGCTGAGGAGTCAGACTACACTGACCCCAGTGAATGTAACGAGGGAGGGAGCGAGGGAGAGAGAAAGCAGGAGAACTTCTCTCCTTTTATCATACCTTTGCATGCCCACCAGGGCCTGACCTCTCCTACACTGAGCCCTCTGCAAGGGGGCAGGTTCAGGAGGGATCAGGGTGAAATGTGAACTCGCTATTTATCGCTCAGAGAGGTCAGACTGAGAGTCTGGACGTGAGGCAGAGGCATCTTGGATTTCCTCCAAGGCTGGAGTAGCTGCTTTGGTATGTGCTGCCCAGGATTTTGCAGGGCAAACTCTGATTCAGCTCTAAGTCTTATTAGAGGCTCTGCCTGAAATTTCTTTCGTTCTCATCCATTCAGCTGAGGGCATTGAGGGCATGCTGACCACTGGGCAGTATCCCTTTGGATGCTGCAGTCCTTATCCTCAGGGCTGCAGCATCTGCTGTGTGCCTCTGCTGACAAAGGTTCACAGCTCCGAAGGATCTGGCCTCATATTTTGTCTGTCACACACACAGCACTGCTCTTCCCTATTTTCATCATCACCACCAAGATTTTGTTTAGGACTGTGGTTTACAAAGATCTTATTATAGAGAAATGAAAAGAAAACTCATCTAAAATCTGGTTACATTGAAAAATTCCAGCTGTCTTGCAATTCAATGCAGCTGTGCTATCTAGTATCTTTTTCTCTTCCTTTTGCATCTCTTTATGGAACATTAGCTTCTATAGAAAAATGCTTTTTTTTTTTTTTTTTTTCTAAACATGGTGATTTTTTTTTCCTTCCCTCTTCATTATTTGCTGCCTGTTATTTCCACCAATGAAACCTACAGACTCTGACAAGGAAAATGCAAAGATATTTTGAGACAGAGGAACAGCAATGAGGAAAAAAAATAGCATTGGGGAAGAGTTTCTACTGGCAATCTCCTGCCCGTGATTTTTTTTCCTTATACAAACTGTAATATGATGGTATTATGCAACTGCCTTCACATATTAGAATCATTATGAGCTGTAGCTTTGTGATATCATACAGCAGGTGCTAAGAACAGTTTTTGCTTCTTCCCCAAAGCGACTACAAAATTACTTACGATTCCATTATAGAACAATCAGCACTTTGTGGGGAGAAGTTTGTATTATTTTGTGATTGTGTTAGCAAGGAAAAAAAAAAATTAAATCTATCTTTCTGGGGAGTTTGCAGCATTCTCTGGGTGAAAACGAAACTGAATTAATTTGTAGCCAAATGCCTACGCCCTTAGCCAGGCAAAACTCTGATGGAGCTGGAAGGATTTCAATCCTCATTCAGCTCTGTTTTCTCTTGTAGGGGTCTGTGCATCTCATTTGAGCATTGGACAGGGCAGAATTCCAGGCAAATTTTAGTCCTACAACCAAGACTGAAAGGGCCAAGAGGTGGTTTTATATTTTTATCACCTTTAGGATAAAACCAAAACCGAAGCATTAACAAAAAAAAATTCTGCCTCTGTGGGGTGAGGCAGGTTCACAACCAGGCAGATGTGGAGCCCAGCCAGAGCCCTCTGAGAGCCACCAGCCTCCTCCAAACAACACTGAGCTTTCACCTCCTCTCTGGAGAGCCCTGGGGCTTAGGACAGCCTCACCTCTGGCCAGCTCAGGTTACTCCAACAGGAATAATTCCAGATGATTCCTGCTTCCAGAGGAAGAGAAAGCCACAGCCCCGGGTCTGCAGGTCTCAGTGCAGAGAAGACCAACAAGCTCACATGGCGTTCCATTTTCTCCCCAGAATTCCCTGCCAGCCTCCAAAGCCCACATGGCCCCTCACTGCCTGCCCAGAACTACTTTATTTCCAACTGAAATAGGGCAGACATTTCCTTATCAATTTTTAGCTAGGGAATTGCAGCACTGTGGTAAAAATCTGCCAGCCCCAGTCCCTCACCCCTTCAGTTTAAAACCCCAAAGACTGCAGTTCTTTCCTCCCAAAAGTCCATGCTGTTGTCCCATCCATCCCTAATGTAATTAATCTATTAAAAAGCACTTTTCCATGAAAAAAGAGAAATCTGTCCATTGGGTCATATTTTCTATCCCCTGAAGATAATTTGTTCCTATTTTATGAGCACTTAGTACCAGATATTCCCTTTAGAAACTGAAAATATTTAAAATAGTTCTCTCTATACTAAAGATAGAAAGCAAAAATACAGGAAAAATCTATAGAGAAAGAAATGTAAGAGAGGCATGGTAACCAAATAATAACCAAATTTTTGGAACACTTTCTCCCCTAATTTGAACTCCTGAAGTGCAAATCACAACATTCAACGCTCCAGCCACCCAGAGCAGCTTTTATTACATCTGAAAACAGAGACACAGACCAATCATATTGAGAAGAAAAATACCTTAACATCATTCCTTGCAGGCGAACCCCTGAACGAGCCGTACCACGTTTTCAGCAGGGCCACCTCGGGCACCGACCGCAGCCGGCCGGGATTTCAGCGCTGCAGGAAAACTCCGGGCTGAGATCGTTTCCCGGTGTCACATTAAATCAGCAGCAAGGCCGTGGATCGCTGCTTCAGCCAGGAGTTTCCAGGCAGACACTTCAGATGTGGCTCCCTGCAGCTACAAAGGGAAAGCACACACACACCAGCAGCCAGGTGGTTCGTGCTCACCGGGCCGGGGCTCGCCTGCTTTGGGTGATGAATGGATTTCAGGAGCCCTCCGCGGCTCAGGGGCTGCCTGGAGATTTCCAGCTGTTGCCAGAGCGAACAGCTGGGGACAGCAGGGCACAGCCTGGAGCCACGGGGATGGCTGAGTGTCAGAGTGGCGACCCGGGACAGCTGGAGCTCTGAAACAAACCCAGCAGCCAAAGCACCGCTCGCCACAATGAAACAAAAATCACTTAGACCTGTAATTGCGCCATCACCCCAGAAATCAGAGTTACACTGATGGGATGGTCCAGCTGCAAATGCGTTACATAGAAAACGTTTGCTGGTCATGGTTACGTTAGTAGTTAAAATGGTTAAAATACACGCTCAGATCGACACCTCATCCCTCCTTGTCAGGCAGCGCTGTCCCCCGGGCGGCTCCGGGCGCAGCACCCGCCCCGCGGGGTCGGGGATCCCCGGTTATCGCGATTATCGCGCAGGGCGCGTTCTCACCGGTCTGACCCCGCGCTGCGGGGCTGGGATCAGACCTGAGGACGAGCAGAGGCGCCAGGAGCGGAGAAACGCGCTGGGGCACAGAGAAAACCCGCGGGCGGCGCTGCGGGCGGGCGACAGCCGCGACAGTCGCGACAGGCGCGCGCCGCCCCCGCGCGGCCGGTAGATGGCGCTGGCGCACCGCGCAGCGCGCGCCGCCCCGCTGCCCCCCGCGCTCCCGGGGCCGCGGGTTCGAGTCCCGCTCCCGCTCGGCCCCGCAGCGCCGGGGCACGGCCGCCGTGCCTGGGCTCCGACCGCCTCTGCAGCACGCCAAAATAAATAAATAAATAAAATAATAATTAAAAAAAAAAATAAAAAAGTGGAGAAAAAAAATCAGCATGAAAGCCTGAGATGCTGCAACCGCCCCCCCAAGCAACTCCCGGGAATTCCTGCACGGAGATGAATATGGATGAAAATCTATATTACCCCAGGCGCCAACTTAGCACAGGATGTTTATGAAATATTCCTGAAATGTAGTTTATTTACAAATCAAGTTATCCACTTATGCGAGATACTTAAAGCATTGATGTGGTTAGTGGGCAGTTATTATTATTACTTATCCCTTGTTACGCTCCAGGTGCTCCGTGTGGTTCCAGCCAGGCTCGGTCCCTCCTGCCAGGAACCTCCAGCGGACACGCCTGGGCCAGACCCGGGGAAGTTTTCCCTGAAATCAGACTGTGGCTGACTACAAGATACCCGTGGAAACCGAGGAGGGAAAAAAAGCTCTAAGGAATTTTTTTTTTTTTCTTTCTGCTGGGTTTGTTTATTTGTTAGCTATAATTCTCCAGAATAGCAGCTATAGGATCAAAGTTCATTTCAAGCAATTTTGATCACGAAATAACCAGATCAGAAGCTGCTTCTTTCTTCCCTTCTTACGTATCTTCATCAGAGGCTTTTCCCTGCTGCCTTTGAGCACCAGGCAGCAGAGATCATGTACCCAGCCCTAACAAAACCCAGTTTCACACCATTAAAGGCAGGATAAATTGGAACACTTGCCAAGGACTAGACAAGCTTCAAAAGAATATTTTTAGCAAACCCCTGAGTCCTAACAATTTTCAAAATGAGAAAAATTCCTTAGCAGGCTCGGAGCTGTGTTCCAGCGCACGGAGCTCGCTCTCTGTGTACTGGCACTGCACTGTGTGCAAATATATAACATTTTCCGTGTTTGTCTGTGCATGCTTTGAGTAAGGGCACACTAAAGCACTGTCCCTGACTTATAAAAAATGCTGTGTGATTGCTACCTGGGTATCATCTCTTGTGAAATGCTGCTGTTGCATTTCTCTGGTTTTGGTTCTTTTCCTTTTTAAATGGTGATTTTACATCCACTTTCTCACACACACGTGAAGGTTTTGCATCTGGAGCAAACCTGGGCTGCCTGGAGCGGGTTTTGGAGCAGGACAAAGCATGGCTGGGATTTTTGTGCAGGGTGTCCTCTCCAAGCAGAGCTGAGACACGCAGGACACGGAACTGAGAGCGCTAAACTTCAGGGCAGGGGGGAGCAAATCTTTTTGTGGAGAAGAATCCCTCCAGCTCATCAAAGCACAGCTGCCCGTGGGGAGTTTAAATCACAGCAAGGACTTGTTATCCCTTGGGAACCTCTCCCTGGCCCGAGCCTGTGCTCCAGGGGGGATGGCTGGAGCCCCTTCCCTTTCCACTGCTCACATCCCTGAGGAACAGGGGGAATTCTGTTGTTCTTTGTTTGTTGGTTTGTTCCCCCTGTTCTGTTTCAAGCAGGTACTTTAAATAAAAATCAAAATATATGATTACCAGCTTTGCAGAAAAAAAACCCCCCACATTGTTAAACTATCCAATCTGGGCTGCCCATACTGTGTATATTTTACATACACCATTTATTTTACTTTCCTATTTTCTCTTAAGAAATCATCCCCAAATAATCTCTTCCTGCCTATTAAAATTGCATTTTTTTTTTTTCACGTCAAAGAGGTGGAAAATACGCACACAGTGGTTGAATCTTTGTTATTACATGCTATGCTATTCCCTGTCAGATGCTAAAACTCTTTCCTCAGGTAATCCTGAATTTTGCAAGTGCTCAGAGCAGCACAGGGACACTGGAGTCTCTGTGTCAGTAATGAGCTCCCTCCATCCAGCCTTGAGTTAGATCCCTGCCCACCAAGTTACTGAGATTTTTCCTGCATTATTTTTTCTTATTGAATATTCATTAAGAGCATAACTTGTTCATGAAGAATAAAAAAAAAAAAAAGCAAAACAAAACAAAAAAATAACAAAAGTTGCAATTTTAAAAGGTATAGCAGGAAAATTATTTCAAAATAAAAATGGAATAAAGCTGACCAAAAGCAAAAAACAACCCCTGAACCCCAAAAATTCAAAGGGAAATATTGTGTCCTTTGCTCACCCCTGTGAGTGAAGAATTGCAGCTCATCTCACAGTTTGGGGAGTTGTGCTCTTTGCACTGTGTAAATACAAAGCAGACTAGAAGAGCCATCTCCCTTCTCCCTAATTTTTAGGGAATTTACAGGCAGACCTTTAGCAGGCTCTTTAAGCCCTTTGAATATAAAATTTGCCCTTTCCTCCCTCAATAAAATCTGAAAAGGAAAAGCCCTTCAACAGCTTCCCTCTGGATGTTTTAAGGGAGTTCTCCAACCAGACAAACATCAAATGCTGATGAAATGGGCACTTTTTCTTTTTTTTTTTTTTAACATAACTTCCAAATTGACGTGCTTTGCTTTCAGCAGGAGCTGGCAGAAAGGGCTGGGTGGGATTTTTGGTCTCTGTTGTGGATGGTGTCAGATGACTTCGTCTCTTGTGGTCTTAAAATTTGTGAATTTAGAAACTGCTGCAGTCATCTATGAAGTCATTGCCTCTCTGAGTTCAGGGAGGTAAAAATGGAGCAGAATTAAAAGCTTTTGGAAAAAATACTTTCAATTTGTACTTATTTGAGGGTTGTCACAGTGCTGTGCCCATGTATATATAAGAAAGATTGTTTACATGGGGCTTTTTAATGTTACAGATTCCTCTCCTATGAAGTTAAATTATTACATAAATGAGCTCTTGAAAGCTGATTTTACATGTGAAAGCTGACACAGCTCAGAGAAGCTGGAAGCATCGGTGCCAAACCTGTGTGCTGACATGTTTGAATTTCTTTCTTAGGGCTCCTTATCAAAAATAGCTCCTATTTAAAGTGATATAAATCGCTTGCCTTTAATGGTCACTTTCCCAAAGCATCTGCTGAAAAGCTTTCATCCACGTGCTGCACCTGCTAAAATCAGATTAAAGAAGAACCAAAGATGTTTTCTCAAGGGCCTGTGTTTGGGAGGAGTGTGGAGAATTAAAAAAGGACCTGCAACCAGGATGATTTTTTTTTAAAGTATTTTTTGGGTTTGAAATAGGAAACTGAAAAGGTAATTACTTTTTTTTTTTTTTTTTTTTTTTTTTTTTTTTTTTTTTTTTAACATGAAACAAGTACCTAAAATAAGATTGTGATAAAACCAGCAATAAAAGTCAGGTTGAAAGCTCTTTCCTGGTATAGATTTAATTCAAAGTATAAGAAAGTTTGTGACCAAATAAAAACTATCTCCATACCTAGTAATCCTGCAGTGGTCGGAGAGTGTTCTGCAAAGAATTTATCTTTGTATTCTTCCATTCTTTCAGGGCAGAAATACATCACCTTAGTTCAAAAATTGAAGGATGTTATTGGGTAAATGCTGAATTTTAATAAATTAGATTACTAATTATTAATTTGGTACTTGAACACCAGTGAAAAAATGCTCAGCTCTCAGAATTTGTTCTATCTGAAGGATAGAAATGAAAAGAAATAAAGCCCTGACGGACAGAACGTTTGCTTGGGTAATTACTAACAAAGCCAGCTGTGATGCACCTAAGGAGCACAGATCAGATATCATTTCTGCTTTGCATACTACATCTGCTTTCAATATTTTTGGTCACTTCAGGTCTCTGTGCAGAGCTATTTAACTCTGCTGTTTGCTGTGTAACAGCAGCGAATTCTGTGATTCCGGAGCTCTGCCGGTTCAAAGGAGATGGCCCCGTGCAGCATCTTTTTGATGTCATGGCTCTTGCTGGAGGCTTTTGTTTAAAGCTTCCCACACACTGTCTGCTCTCTCTCCTGCTCTCTCTCCTGCTCACGTGTGGGAAACAGCAGAGTAATTTGCAATATAAATTACAAAATCAACTGTTGAGTTTGCAGATTGAATATGCATGAAAATATTGCATGGTATTACTGACTTCCTCAGCCTAATAAAGGTAAATATGTCTGAAATTTGTTGGTGAAAGAGTGGATATTTATATACTGTAGATATTAATTACAGTTGGGCTAATTTAAAGTTTCTGTTATTAATTCCCTTATAGTTTCTCTGTCATTGGGATTAACCACAGCCACCTACAAGCACAACCATTTGGTAATATCCTTAATTACAGTGGGAAGATGTTCCTCTTACAGTTAAAGCAGTGCTTTAACCAGCACCTCATAGTCTCTTTTGTTTATTCCAAATAAATATTAGCCCTGGGAAAAAAAAAAAAAAAAAAAAAAAAAAAAAAAAAAAAGAGGGACCAACACTCTGAGAATAAAAATGGGCTGGAGGGACTCAGAGGAGCAATGATTTTGGTGAGTGCTTAATTTCTTGTTTGGTTGAAAAAAGCCTGGATTGGCTATTGACAGGTCCCTATCAATAGGCAGACCCCAGAGGTCTGGCTATTTGCACGTGGCCTGATTGACTTGTCCTTAATAGACATATAATTGTTGACAAATACCTTCCAATAGACTGTGGCAGGCATGGCTGGCAGACAAAAGAGGCTTCCCTTCGACAGGGAGCAGTTTGAGGGAGGTGGCACCTTACCAAGGGAATAACCAGCCTCCCCAGAGGAGCTCCTGGAGAAAAACCTGGAAAATCGACCCCATTCTCATCCCCTGGTGGCTGGCAGCCAGCTCAGCATTGTCCAAAGGCTGAGTGGGATCCAGCCAGGGTGTCCCTTCCTCTAGACAACCTCAAACTTCAAAATGCAGCTTAATCATAGCAGCAAACTCTGCACTGAGCCTGTCCTCTTCCCAGATCATATAGTTTTTAAAAAGCACAACTATAATTTTCCCTATTATTGTTTGCTCTCTCTCTCTCAGGTACTTTGTCCTCAAACATCCACCCCAGCTCTTATTTAGGATTCCAGGGTAGGCAGCTCTTCTGCTGTTCTTAAGTCCTAATTTTTCCACTGATTCACTAAATAATATTGAAATAGGAAATTTTAAGAGTGGAAAAGCCAAGGGCAGTAGCTGCAGGAGCAAGGAGCTGAAACATTCCAGTCTCCACGGATTCCTGCAGCTCCTGAGCGTGGTTGGTGCCTCTGAAAACAAAACTCAGAAATGGATGCTTAGTGCTGGTCACCCATTTGTGAAAATCTTGGCTGACTTTCCAAGACACCTCAGGAAATCATGGTGGAGCCTGCAGTCTACAGCTAAGGATGTGGGTCTAAAGACAGCCTCATTTTGTGCAGTGCCTTCACACACACACACACAATTCTAAATGAGAGATTTAAATAATACATTTACTGTGCTATTATTTTGCTGTGTTAAATAACAGCGCAGAAAAGAGAATGAAGAGGTGTAGGCAAAGGGAAAAAAAAGATAATAAACTGCATTTATCTGTCCTCAAGATAATAGTTCTATATTAGATATGTTGGGGCATTAATTACATGGATTTTTAGAATGTTTAGTACATTATAGGCATTGCAATACTTGTCACAAGACAAAAGGCCATTGAAATGATGCAGTACAGCCTTAGGCAGCCATAAAAGAACAAATTGTTCAAGTTTGTGCATCAGTGCGAGATCCAAAGAACCCTGTCTCCAAGAAAAATACCAGTGAAATTTAGAGATGCACCTACTGTGTGGATTTACCCAGAAGTGAGCTGAAGCTTGGGCTCTGGCCTTGGTGTGCCTGCCTTTCCCTGTCAGCAGCAAGCTGAGAAATCGCTCCTGAAAGTTTGCCTGGCAGGATTTCTTCCCTTGGTCGTTTTGGATTTAGTAACATCTGCCCCCTTGGGACACGGTGCCTGCCGGGTGCAGGTGACACCCTCACTCTGACTCACAGGGGGGAGGCAGAGACAGGGGAGGAGGGTCAGGAAAACCCTTAAATCTCTAAGCCAATATCTTCAGCCTCCCACCTCTCAGCTCCCCCACCTCCCAAACTAATAAAAACAAGCATTAAAAAAAGAGATACAGAGAGGGAAAAAAAACCTCAACAACCCAACCAAAAAGCAGTGAGGACTGTGATCACAGAGGCAAGCAAAGTAGGGTACAAATTAGTGTGACACCATCAAGGTGACACTGTAGACAACCTCTGACACCCGGCACAAAGCTGGATGCCTGGTGCCAAAAAGACCTTGAGCCTTGTCTTTGATTCTTATTGATCAAATACACAGATTAAATACAGTATCAGATGACAAGGCTGAAGCCTGGGATTCTGCGTGCAGCAGAGACCCTCAGACATGAAAGAGCAGATAGACAACAGAGATAGAGAGACAGACAGAGAGATAGAATAATGGTACTGTGAATAAACAGATCTAGGCCGAGGCAGGCAGTTCTATCGGGCAGATGGGCCGGGCTTTTTCCACCTACTGCAGTTCTTACAGGTCAGGAAATCCAAATGTCAATAATATTAGGAATAAGGGACAACGTTTTAAACAGCATTTCTGCAATCTCCAAACATTCCTGAGCATGTGCATCCTGCGACCAGCTGCTCCAAAATGGTGCACGCGCCTGTGCGTGCGTGTGTGTATGTCCATTAATTCAGAATTACTCCAATTACGAGCTTTTGATGCTCCAAACCCCTCTTTCTAACCCAAAAGAGATGGAGAGCCCTCGGCCTGTCCAATCAGATCATTTTCCCTCCTGCCTGCAGCAGATGTAAGCAATTTACTTTTTTATTTCTGCATATTCAGTGCGAGCGGAGCTGTTGGTGACTTCTCACCCCGGAGCCTGCAGGATTCTAACCCTATCAAATTAAAGCATTTTGCTCACTTATTCCCAAGCGCTCGGCGGGTGCTTAGCAGGCCTCCCGCTGCATGGCAATGGCGGCCGTTCGTGTCCGCTCATAGCCCGGGCCTAATCACAGATTATTAAGGAAAATATACAGTGCTTTAATTTGATGAGGCTGGTTATAGGTACCGCAGTTAAAGGTCGCACTCTTACGTGTATCTCCCTCAGTCACCGTAATATTTTCCTCCCGCTCGACAATCCTCAGCTCCAAACAATAGGCCAAGGAGACACGTTTGTTTTGGTCACGCTGTGATGAGCTCAAATAGGGACAAAAATGAATTATTTAAAGTTGGCATAAACAAACAACCCCGGGCCAGGCTCCCCTCAGCCCGCCCGCGCCCTCGGTTTTGTGCACGTGTGTGTGTGTGTGTGTGTGTGTGTGTGTGTGTGCACGCTTGGCCCCGCTCTTGCCTTCAAAGAAGTGGCAGTAGAACCCTTCCTCAGCTGGAAGGTGAAGCCATTTAGAGCCACTCCAGGCAGGATGGTGGCCAGTGGCCACTGCCTGCTGCTGGGTGAGACCCTGCCCGTTCAAGCCCTGCAGAAGCGCCTGGGAACATCCCAGTGCCAGGTGCATGGAAAGGACTTTGAGCTTCTCTGAAAGCTTTCCCCACCCAGTGGGAGGTAATGGGGTTATCCAGGGAGGATGGAAACACACACAAGGCCCGATGTGGCAGGCTCTAAGCCTTCCTGCTGCCACAGTGGGAGCTGAAGGGCTCAGCTCAGCCCTGTGCAACCAGAGGTTGGGGGAGTGAGGGGAGGGCACCGACTCCGACGTGCCCACCTGTGCCAGGGGAACCTGCTCGTGGCCTCCTCTAAATCCTCACAGCTTCCAGCAGAGGCTCTGTGGCTGCAGGCAAGGGGGAGGGAGGGCACACAACAATTTTCCTCTCCTGTCAGCCTTAACTCTGCTGCCATTCGTTAAAACAGCAAGGTGCTCAGGCTCTTGTGAGAGCTGCGTGGTGGGGAGGGAGAGAGCGAGCCAGTGAGAGACGGGTGGGTTAATTCTAATCTCCTTTCAAGCCTAATGGTTTGAGCATATGTGTCCATGCAGCAGACCAACAGCAGGCTTATTTACCTCCAAAATTTACATGAGAATTGCTTTATGCAGCTGTATGTAAAAATTCAAACCACACAGTGTCACTGTATCACACAGGTCAATCCAAAGCCCAGTGGCATTATAGCGAGAGACAAAAGCCTCACCACTTCACCAGGGATTCCTGTCGGACTGAAAGTTGCTCTATTAAAAATGAAAAGCAACAAAAAACAAAAATGGGAGCCTGTTTTCACTGCCACCCCCCTTGCAGACTCCAAAAAGCTGCCGAAATTATGAGGACCTGGAGCCTGAGCCTGCTTTTACCCCTCTCAGCAGGCTGCAGGGAGGGCTGCAAAGGATGTCAGGATTGGGCCAGCTTCATTTTGTGTCTGTGAATAATCCCGTTAGCTGATCCCCAGGCATAGACTTTTTATACACACATTACTGATGGGCAGAGGCAGAGGAGTTCACGAGGTGCAGTTTCAGTATTTATCCTAAACAGAGGCAGACAGGCTCAGGCTGCTTGGGATGCTACAGGCGTCCTGCTCCGTCTGGTAAATTGCTTGTGATTGCCTGGTTGTTGGTTTGTTTTTCTCCCCCCAGCCTCAAGGGTCTGTGATATCTTCAGAAAAGCCACAGCTATGTGTGCTGTTCTATATGTGAAAATACACATTTCTTCAGAGATATGGGGGATCCTGCACAGCAGAAGAGAGAAGGATCTTTCAAAATCACCTCAGTTGTATTGTGCTGTCCTGATAGCATCCCATCTTCTTCCATATGAAAAGCCCTTCTGTTTCAGTATCCTTAATTCTACCTGCTCCTCAAGCAATCTGATCATCTTTGACTTCCAAATTTGACTGGTATTTCATGGTCTCATACTGCATTATCAACCTCTGCAGTGGCACCCCCTTTAGAAAATGCAGAAGTATATCAAGGGCCAAAAAGTTACCGGTACGTTTTTTAAACTTGATAAAAACTTTTTCTGTGGAGGCTTGGGACAGTTCTTATTTTAGTCTGAACCAATTATTTAGCCTTAATACCTGGACCCTGGTATGCTTCTGTCTTTGATCAGAAAGAACTTGCCTGAAGGCCAGCTCAAGAGAGGTTCAAAGTCAAATGCTTTGATTTAAACCACTCTGCTCCCATCCATGAAAGAAGATGAGAAGGAGCTCTCTGGTATAAGACATGGATAAGTGCAGTGCAGAGTGTCACATGCAGCATTACAATGCAAAGCATACAAAAAGAGATGTTTCGGGGAGCAGAGGGCTTCAAACACAAATCACCAGAACAGCCTGGTGGTGCTGGCAGTGCTAAAACACCCCAGGGACTACAGCAAAATTCCCCAGCCTTTGAGATGCTCCACACATTCCACAGGAATGCAAGAAACAGAGATCTCAGCATGACCAAGGACCAAGATTCAGTTGTTTGTGGTCTGAAAGCCCTTGGAACATTTATAAAGGTCTTTGGACAAGGATGGGATGCTGCCGGACCACTCCAGTACTCTGAACAGTTCTTTCCTTGATACTGTATTTTACCACATAATTCCAAATAACCATTAACTATGTGACTACAAGGATCTTTTCAGAATTGGAGCCAGACCCCTGCCCCATTATTTCAGAAAATAGGAGCATGATTCCTGCTGCATGCCAGGACTGAGGCCCAGAAATCACCTTGGACCTGCACAAAGAGAGGAAGCCCAGCCTTCTGATGGCAACAGGAGATTGCTCTGCTCTCCTACTTTCCTCGAGCACCTTGATGAGTATTTCAGTCTTTGAACCCCCAGACACTCAAAAAGGAAAAAAAAAAAAAATTCTCCTTGGGCTTCACACAGGAAATGAAACTCAGGAAACACAGTATCAAAATACAGCCCTGGACTGACAGTGTCACCGTTTTATTGCTCAGGCTGTAATCACTCTTCCAGGGGGTGATCATTTCCCCATGTCCAGGAGCTGCACTGGCTCTGCTGCCTGGAAATGCAGGAAGATGATTTTCCCCCATGCCATTCAGAACTTCACTTTGTTGACAAGAACTAAGGGAACAAAAAGAAAAAGAGCTTTTTCAGATATCTTTTTCTACTTCTGGTGAATGAAAGTAACTTTTCTTTAACTCTCAGTGCTGTGGCAAATACATTTAGTCACTGTATCCTGCTGGGTCTTTTCACTGGGAAAGATTTTGATGGCAGAGCCCTTCTTTTCTCCACTGACTGGTACCTTAGACATTTTTCTGTCTTCTTCTTTTCATTAATTTGCCCCTATCCATCCTTTCTGGTGTGCTGGTAATTTAAAAAGAAGAAGCCCAGAATTTGTTGGAACATAATACAACAGTACTAAAGCAGACCAGATTTGCTTTTTGCCTTGGAATGGGACCTGGGGACTCTTGGGAGTGAGGTCCCCAGAGCCCATTCCCACAACTGCACCAGGGATTTCAGCAAGGCTGCTCTGGTGAGTGGGCTCTGCTGGCCAAGGTCTCATTTCAAAATGTGCCTTCGTGGGGAAATAGAAAAAAGCCACAAAGTGACAAATTCCAGGGCTACTACATCACCACACCTTGTGGTGCCACACACCAGCAGAAGTGGCACCAGCAAAGGAGACAAATGAAGTGTTACTGATACTGAAAAATAGAGTTTGAGGGCAAGGCTTTAAAACTCTTCTTCCCACCCTCAGCTCAATTATCAACATAAGGAAATCATGATTTAGAGATGATGCTTTCCTCATTCCAACTATCAAAACAGACTCCTTTTCAGGCTCTGTAAAGGACTGTTATAAATGTATAATCCCACACAGCAAAAGCAAATCAAAATCAACATGCAAAAAAGCACACTGGGGCTGAGGAGATGCAGTGCAAGAGATCAAACCATCAGAGAAGTAAAACACAGGGGAGGATGAACAAGGGGAGGAAAGAGACGGTGAGAGAGAAAGAGAATAATTAACAAACAGCATATTCTATAAGGAGCAGGTGACTCCAGCTCATAAAAGAAAACACTGGGATCTCTTCTCTGCCTGCACAATAATTCCACAGGTTTTGAGATGAGAATGATGAGAAACTAATTTCCAAGGGGCACCTCAGATGTTTGGTGCACAACACCGCAGAAGACCAGAGCCTGCTGCCATCAAACAAATGCATCTTCCCAGAGGTGAAATTAAACTTTAATGCAACCTACCCTGTTAAACTATCCTGGCAGGCCAGCAAGGTGCTCATCTGCTGCTTGTCAAGGGCGGGTTCTGGGAATGCTGCTCACTGTGCTGCTTCACCTGTGCCACGGCTCGCTGAACTCCACACACCCCTTCTCACAGCCTAGAAATGCTCCAGGTAAAATGCAGAGGGAAATTCCACACAGCTTGAAACCTAGCCAGGTGAAGGGCACTGTTAGATACCAGGGTGGAAGGAAGGAGGGTTGCTTCTGGGTTCAGAAGTTCCTGCCATGCTCTCTTATGAGGGAGGATCTCTAACTTTTTGGTGTGCTGTTGGCTTCCACTTTTGGAAATGAGCAAATACTATTCCAGTGCTCTTCCTGAATACTGAGAGGGCACCTTTTGTAGCCTCTGCTTTTGTAAAAAAAAATGGGAATTTGATACCCATAGCATGACCTTCCTCTAGACAGGGACAAATCTGCATGGATGTGACAACAGAGTTCTTAAGCCTCTCCAAGCAGCTATGAGCCAGAAAGGAGAGAGAAACAAGAGTTCAGAGAACCATGAGAAGACATCAAGACTTATTAAATGTCATGTGAGCCTTGTGAAAGTCTGGTCACTTGTGTTTCTTGCTTCTAAGCCTAATGCAATGTGTGTGTGTGTGTGATGATTCCTTCTACACCAACAGGCCTGGAGCAGCCAGATTTGTGATTGTGCCACAAAACTTTGGGATTCAAGCAGGAATTTGTAGTTTATAAGGATGCTGTGGAAGAGAGATGAGAGAAATGGGAACTTCAGAGAAATGTGCTGGATTTTGGAAAGGAAATGAACTGATCAGAACATGATTTAAGCGAATGGAAAGAGAACAAGGGAAGAAGGAATGAAAATTGCTGTGGGGAAAAGGATGGGTTGAGAGTGCAGAAAGTTTCACAAGCCTAAATGAGCACCTTCCTTTTATTATCTCTGAAGAGTGGCAACATGATCCCTAACTGAGGATGAACACATGAAATTGCACATCCAGTAGCCACTGTCAGCCGTTAATAGAGCAGGGAAGTGCTGCACTGTAACATGGAGAGGGAACAGCAGCACCCACACCCTTTGTACCCACTTCTTGCACCTTGTAGTATCATTTTCTTCTTCTTAGAGTAGATAAAGGGGATTTAGGGAAGACCTGTCAGTCAGACCTTAATAGCTTACTAGATTTTAGGACAAATTTGAGGAAAGGATCAAAGGGAGTAAAGGGCAGACATTTACCGTATGGGTTTCCTGGGGCTAGACTGTGCCCCAGCTATCCTGATAAAAAATATATTTTTTTTCAATTAAAATTCTAAAAAGGTATCCAGTCTTCATTAAAATGTTCCAGCAGGTGCCACTTGGGAGCTACCCAGTGCACTGGAGGAAAATAGAGACTCAGTCAGAGCTCTGAGGTCTGGGCTGGTGACCGGGGAAGGGAGGATGTGATGTGCTGCAGGGGGGAATAGGGGGCTGCAGGGAAAATATTAGGGGAGTTCTTCAAAGATCAGTCTTTGGACTGATCTCATTTAACGCTTCATTAATAAACTTGGCACAAAAAAGTAAAAGTGTTCGAATGAAATTTGCAGATTGTACAAAGTTGGGAGGCACCATCAACACAAACGAAAATCGCAATATCGTGCAGGAAGAATTGGATGACCTTGGGGACAGAAGTAATAGAAATGGGATGAAATTGAACAGTACAAAATGCAAGGTCATGCACTAAAGGACTAATAATGAGAATTTCTGCTAGAAGCTGTTGGGAATGACAAAAGAAGAGAAAGACCTGAGTTTCCTAGTTGATTACAGGATAAATATGTGCCATAATATAATGCAACTGAAAAGAAAGATGCAATCCTGGGATTCATCACCTGTAATAGTGCTAATAATGAGAGGAAAATATTAATGCTGCTACACAAAGCACTGGTGAGACATTATCTGAAATACAGCATCAATTCTAGTTACCCATGCCCAAGAAGGATGCATGCAAATTGGAGCAGAGGGTGCAAAGAGGACTATTACATGATCAAGGAACTGGAGAGTTTCTGAGAGGAACTAAAAGCCTCTCCTTGCTCAGCCCACCTAAATGGTGGCTTAATGGGACACAGATCCAATTCAGGAATGGTGCTGTCCAAACCAGATATATCTGTGTAATGGTGACCCAGGGAGAAGTGGTTATAAACTGGTTTTAAATTTGGCTAATTTGGGAATTACAAGATGTTTCTAACCATTGGAGTAAAAATCTCTGAAATGACTTTCCAGTAGAAGGACAAAATCCCTGCCCAGAGCATTGAGATAGTTTTAAAATATAATCTGATCAGATTATAATTCTACAACCCAACATAATATGGTGCCCATGGGGCAGCAAAATGGATTTGCTATTCCAGACACACATTCATAGGTTTACAAACCATCTTTTGTATTTTTCCTTTAATGCCCAGGAGGACAGGAAGGGGCATCTCCTTGCTCTTCTAGTGGACAACACCAGTAAATGAGAGACATCACAACACAGGAGTCTTTTGGAGATAGCAGTTAGTCAAGTAAGTATCTTTAAAAGATAATGAAAAATTTAGTTTGCATGTGTGTCATATCCTGAATTTATTTGGGAGAAAGATACTACTTTTTTATTATTTGAGAGGAACTGTGGATAAAAAATTTATTTTTCCTCATTCTAAGAGTCCACTTGCCAGCATAACACACATTCTTTGGTTTTCTCATGAAATATGTCTTGATATCAATAATTTATGCAAAGTCCTAGTTTTGGTTGTCTATGACAGATATCAGCTATTGGTGCTCACACAGCTCACTGTAAACAATTCTGGTTTTTACAGACTCATTTTCATGTGAAAGGAGATATTAATAAAGTGGTAGAACAATCTGGCAGTATCTGGGGCTCAAATCTCCATTATATATATGTGCATATATATATTTGCCAAAGGCTGAAGGGCTGTGAAGGAGCACCTCAGCAGAAAGCAGATATTTATTTTTGGTGCTTAGGAGGATGAATATTGACCCAATAACTTTAACTATGTTATCCAACTACAGCATATGATCCCTCAACTTCATAAAGGCACAAGTTCCAAAAACTTCCCCCACTGAACATTGCAATAAAGCCCCTAAAATTGGAATAAGCAGGATACTAATGACATTTTCAATGCTGTGGCAGGGCATCTTCCTTGCTCCCTAATCCTATATGAAATTTTTCAGAAAATTAGTTTCTTCACAGAAAAACCCAGCTTCAAGCTGACCACTGTTATCTGTAAATTCTAATAAATAAGGGAAAAAAATGCAAAAATATTCAGAAAAGTCTACATGCACACACACTTTCAACAATTTTTTTAACCATATACATTTCTATCTCTCTCCAGACAATATTTTCAGCCCAAATATTGTTGGAACACATTAAAAAATAACATGAAAACAACCCAGAGATTTTTTATATAGGTCAAGCAAAATATTTTTGATAACCCAATGCACTTTGGGAGGGAGGATTTTTTTTCCTTGTGCAAGATATCCCTTTTTTTTTTCCCTCCCAAATGTCAGAAATGCCAGCTAAGCCTATTTTATAATTTCTTCTTTAATCTTAGTTACGGAATGAGAAAAATCAGTTATTCAGCTGCTCTAATAGCAACAGTTGGAGGGACAGAAGGGGAGATTTTACACTGCTGGAGTGCAGACACCTAAACTGGCCAATGCTGCTTGTGCTTAGCAAGTAATAATGATGAAATGAACTTGTCTAACTAATGCCTGGAGGATGCCTGTGATGGGAATGATATCAGAGCTTCACAGCAAAACTGGTGGGGAGTCAGGCTCCACACGAAATACAGAGGCATCTATAAATAGGAATGGAAGTATATCAATACAAATAGGAATAGCAGTATATAAATAGGTAATGGGTGTATGTATAAAATGTATGTGATGGGAATGTATGAGCACATCCCTACTTTGAAATTGTTCTATTCATTATGAATGCTCTCGTTGATTTGAAACCCCACCTAAATATTGCATTAAGAGGCAACTTTTAATTACAAACGTGGCAGGCAGCTACAGTTATTTCTCCCTGCATTGACATGATAACATTATCTCTCTGCAAATTCATGGCTCACTTTCTGAGGCAACTGGGATGGCCACTGGTGTGTAAATAAGGGGAAGTGGGGATGTGCTGGAGAGAGCTGCTCTCTCCTGCTGCATGGAATAACCTCATGCAGTGGAATTCAATTCTCCCATTTCCAGGGATGTGCCTTGGATGGGAGGTGTCACTGCTCTGCCTTGCCAAGCACTACAGCTCCTGCTATGGAAGCACAATGAAACCAAACAATTAGTTAGAATTACTGCTCTTAAAGAAAACTGATTTGCTTGTCTTTCTTCTGAGAGAAACTCAGTTACCGTATACCGTCAACCTTGGCTTGACTGGCAGTGATTTCCCTGGTCTGGTCTGCTGGGAACCTTAAATGAACACGAGCAATTATAAACCCAAAGTCTTCAGCAATTTGTAGGCATTATCTCAGGATAATTGCCCTGAAACATTCACGTTGCAAAGCAAAGGTAGATAATTTAGACATCCATCTTTCTCTGCCGGCGCTATGAGTTGGGCGGAACGCTCTTCCCTCCTGCAGGCCTTGTGGAGGGGTAATAAAGCCTGGAATTGGTCCTTTGAAAAGCCCTGTCTTTTAGAAAGAGAAGGGGCCAAGCCTCAGTTCAACCTTTTCTAGCTTTATTTTTTATAGAATTGAAACCCAAGCCTTATTCTCTGGCACAAACAGAGGAAAACTGGAATGTTAAAAGCCAAGGGAACAAACCTGCCCTGAGGAGCTCTGCAGAGTAGCATCCACTGCAAGAAAGCCTTCCTGCTCCCTGGGTAAGATAAATACCCCTCAGAAGGAACCACTGGGCTCCTCATGGCTGCCCATGCACCAACACAGCTTGGCATTTTCTGGGAGTTTTAGTTACAAGCTTCTAAAAGCACTCCAAAGAGCTCAGCTCCCTCTCTACGACTGGTGAAACCCTCCTGAGAAGTGCTGAGCCTTCCTCTCTTCTCCTGACTCACACAACTGCCTCATCTGTAGGTGGTTTCCTCAGTTCCTTGCCCCCATCCCACCGAGCAGGCAACTGAAATGCATTCACTGCCTGGCTGATTTATAGCAGCTCTTCCCTCCACTGCAAGGAAGGAAAGCTGCCTCTGGCTCACCAGCAAAGCAGGGTGATCTCTGAGCTCCTTCTGCAAAGAACTAACAGGGAGAAGGATGCTCAGAGTGAGGAGGAACAGAAAGGCTCACAGCTCTCCACATTTTCTTGGAGGCTTTCAGAAAAAGAAGCCATCATAGTATTTTTTTTTTTTCTTGCTTTGAAATAATCAAACCACACAAAAGACCCTTCAGTGAAACTGGACTCTTGCAAAGCCACAAAGCTTGTCTCAGTGAGGAATGGTGAGGACTGACTTCTGAGGAAGGAAGAAGAAGCCCCCCAGAGCAGAAACACCTGCTGCAGTCAGTGTCTCATACCTGTGCTTCCATATATCAAAAATAAAGTAGTCCAGCTCAGCATTTTCCAGAGAATTGCTACAAAAAAAGGAATCATCAAAAATCAAATCTGTACAAGCCCAAACCAGAGACTGGGTATCAGAAAGGGTGAATAAAGAGAGCATGTAGTAAAGAAGAAATCATTGAAATAACAGGTATGTTGGAAATATCCAATGAATGCTTTGAGTGCTCTCCCAGTCCCCTTCACTTTGGAGCCCTTACTTTCCTATGGAGAGTAGGAGAAAATTCAAGAAGCAAACACTATTATCAAGGAAAAACCTCTGCAATATTCTGAGTTCCCGTAAATTTAATTGATTCTTGACTGTTCTGACCTTGGAAGAAAACCTGAATTTCAAAGACTGATCCAGTTCTTTGCACCACTTATGGCTCGTCTGTGAACACCAGGAGAAGAATGGGACTCAGAAACCTCCATCCTTCTGCATCCACACCCCTTTTCTCTCCCTCACTCCATTGTTTTTCACAGCTTATCCTATAAAATTGCAAACTCTCAGTGTTGCAATGCTTCATAAAACTATTTGGCCATCCATAACACACTCATTCCTGCTGCCCATCATGTTTATTGCTTGAGTTTCTTGCTGAACTTGGCCTTGCTCTCAGGCAGGGCTCTGTTCTCCACAGAACTGGACACTGCCAAGCATGACCAGAGTGCAGGATGTCACCTGTGCCAAAGCCATGGCCAGACCAGCCCAAAGGGCAGCACAGATATCCCCCCTCACTCCAGCACTGCCCACTGCTGGAGCTGCCCAAGTGTGATTGTTTCTATAGGCCCTGGGCAGTTGGCTCTTTTTTCTCTCCCTTTGTTATTTTTTTTTTTTTTTTTAAATAATTGAGATGCAGAATGAACAGGGGAGAGGAGAAATGGGAAAAGGGGAGTTATCAGCAAGAGGGCCAGCTGAGTAAGGTTGGTGACCTGATTTCAAGCATACTGGGGGTATTCTGTGACCCCTGTAATTTTACTGCCTCCTGACTTATCGCTTGTGATTTTCACTGGAGTGAAATGACACATCAGGGAACAGTAAGGATTCCAGCAGACCACAGACAGGCAGAATACAAAGTACCTACCAAAACAGCTGCTCTACCTCTGGCAAAGATATATTTTTAATCCTTTGGAATGGAGATTCCAACTGCCTGTCCAGGTCCCCCTAGGCTTTTGTGTTAATTGAAAATGCTAGAGAAGGCACCTTTTATTTATTTTTTTTTTTGCAATCATGGGCCAAGCTCACAATGCAGAAGTTCCAGAGGGTTGTGTATTGTAACTCTCAAGGAGATCAATCCGGATTCAAATGTCGTTTCTTTGGACTTGTGGGAAGAAGTTTGTTCCCCCTGAAGATCTGATTTTCCTTGGTTACCCAACAGAAACCCCTTGCTCACCCCAGAGATGCTGTGCTCAGTGGAGTCCCACCAAATAGCAGGGACTTGAAATCTCAGGTAGCTTAGCAACAACACAGCCCTATCAGAGGCTGGACTGTATTAAAAAAGAACTGTTCCAAGTAAAATATTCATTGAGAAACAGGTGATGTAAGAAGAGATCTTTCCTGCAAGAATAACAGAAACAGGATAGATAGACTCTCTTTTGGGTGAAACTTCATCTTGCACAAACCTCAGCTTTCTGCAATGCCTGACACAGTCTGAAAGTTCATCATGACTGTCCTCAAAATGCAAAAGCAAAAATGAAACTTAAAATATTTGCTACATTCTTCTTTCAAGTTTAAAAATGGTATCTTTTTAAAAACCAATGAAGTCCAATTCCATTTCTAGTTGGAAAGGGGAAAATAGCCTTTATTTCAGATGGGTTGAAAAGAGCAAAGGCAAGGTGACAGAACAGAAAGGATTATATACACTTCCTTTTACATGCAGAAAAATGCATTGAAAAAACTTTAACCAAGACACTTATGGCAAGATTTCTTGCTTGAATTGAAAATCCATTTTCTATTTAAAAAGTTTAGACAAGGAAGTTTTGACTGAGAGCAGTGTTCACACACCTTTTAAAAACTGCTACAAGCTGAACATGTAATTCCAAATCCCCCTGGAAAATTCCTATAAAATTATTATCAAATAAATAGAATTGTGTAGTAATGACAGGAAACCATCTGTGAAATTGACTGGAGAATTAGTTCCCTGATAGCAAATGCAGACAGCAAGGCAAAAAGTGCTGTAGAAGTTTGTCCCCTCCAAAATGTGAATATTTTTAATCATTCAGTGAAAGATTTCTTTCTTTCTAACAGATTAATGTGTGAAGAATCCCTGCTCCAAAAGTGTGTGCGGAATACCTTTTAATTTTTAAAGAAGAAATCAAGCCCAGATCATAGCAGTGATGACTTCTTTCTCATTCAAGTGCTTGGAGCAGGGTGTGATTTGAATGCTGACACTGCTGGCATGCTATTGCACTGGAATTTGTTACTGTTTTACCCAATCCCCCAATTTTCCAACTGGTGCATTTTGTTCCAGGCAAGGCTTCCACGACAGCACTTGTGCTGCAAGTGGCATAGGCTGGGTTTAACCAAGGATCTACAGCTCACCTGACTTAGTTAAACAGCTCTGGTGCCTGGTGCTGCCAGCAGGGAGAGAGCTGGGGGCAGAACAGAATTCTGCCTGCCCCAGAGAAGCAGAAGATCAGATGCTGGGAACCTTGAGGCCAGCAGCTTTGTTGCAATAGCTGGTCCTTCAGATGGCAACTGAAAACAAGGTTTCTAATACAAATTTGTGTGAACTTTCCCTCCCTCCTGTTCCCTCCATTGGCCTTGCAGAGCCTTTTGGCCATTTCAACTCAGAGCCTTAGGGCTTAATTATTGGTATGACAAGCCAAGCTTTCAGAGAGGTGAAGGGGGAGAGCAGAGGTGAAGTGGCTGGAGACATCCTGCCTCAATAGGGCACAGGAGCAGCCCTGCCTTTCCCAGCATCACTGCCTGAGCTTCCACCAACAGCCACAGTCCTGTCCCTGTCCCCTCAGCCTCCCTGCTCTCTCTGGAGGGGGCAAAGCTGCTTTTGGGGCCCTGCTGGGATCTGAATTTTGGAGCATTCCCAGTGCCAGGCAGCACAGGCAGGATTTTCTGTGCACACATCCCTGTGTGCACTCAGGGCACAAACCCCTCTGAGTCCTTCTGGCTTCTTACTGCACCTTTCCATTTTGATCCTCTTAAAGCCCAAGCTCATGCTTTAGGTTTTTGGCATGAGATGAGAAACAAAATAATCAACATCATTAGCAGGCAGCTCTCCTCTGTGTCCCCTGCCCCCATGGCACTTACATGCTCCTCACCCTTGTAATATTCCTGTGTGTATCAGACAAAACCTCACTATTTCATTGCCTGAAACAGGAAAATGTTTTCAACTCCCCTACGCGCTCCTGCCTAGTTCATGGCTTGATTTAATTTTACAAGGCAAGAGCTGGAACAATTATCTGATTCTTCATGTACAGCAGGCTTTCAGTGGTCATTTCTGAAGTTTTACTGGTTCGTAACCTCTGTAATCAGAAGACCCAGTTAAAAAAAAAGAAACTAAGTGAACAGGCAGGAATCTGTTCATATTATCCCTTCCTAGCTGTCCAGGCTTTCATCCTCTTTTCTCCCACACATGCCCTTATTGCTCTGCTACTCACCCACCAATGAGGGTCTGTCAATGGCAGTGAGAGGTCAACATCAAAGCACTTTTACAGCTAGCAGCTTGCAGCTAATGCTGGCATTATGGAGAGAAAGAGAGAGAGAGAGAAGCATAGGGATTGAATGAATGGCCCTCTCATATGGAAAGAGACTGAAGAATAGAACAAAACCTGCTATTCTCCCACTCTTTATAATACTCCTGGGCTGAGTGTGCGTATGTGGTACACAGCTGAGTTTGAACTGCATTAGCACTCTTTCAGTTTACAAACAAGAGGCCTAATTTAGAAGAAAAATCTCTTATCTGATTATTTCTTTGTGTTCACCCATGTGGTAAAAAATTCTGTACTGAGAAGGGAGGGGGGCTGCAGAGGTGACTTATTAACTTCTCTGGCTGTATCATAATTGTGAAAGGCAATTGGGGGGGATCATTATTCATCCATAATTTTAAGACTTGAGGAAAAGAAGTAGTAAAACAGTCCCTCAAAAGATATTTCAGTGTGGATTACTCTTTTTCTGAAGAAGGTGTTGGAAAGACTGTGGGTCATCCCCACACCAACTGTGTGACTGATGCCACTCTTATCCCCTGCCCACACAGAAACCCAGGAATTATTTTTGTCCCCTGCAATTGACACTGAGATGGGATATTTTCCTATAAATATGCTATGGCCTTGGTAGAGTGGATTTCACAATTTGCTGGGATTGCCACCTCATGCTAGGTGGATAATTGCAATCACCTCTCCTGGCTCACCCATCTCTGATTCTGCAGAGGGAAAAGATGGAATTCAAAGCTGGTATGACTGCAAAGCTGTCACCCAGGGACTCTAGCAGCAGCATTAGGCATGAATATTGTTTCCAGGACTGACAATGGTTATTATAAGTTATATTTTCTCCCTTCTCTTGAATCTGGGACATCCCATCCTTCTAGCACTGCTTGGATGCATTATTTAATAAATATAATTTTAAAAAACCATCTTGGATGTCTCTGGCACTTTTCTACAGACAAATTAAGGTTGCAGTATTTAACTCATGCAATAAGGAGCCTCAGCAAAAAAAAATGCATAATGGTTACTTTTATTTCTCATCTCCATGGGTTATGCTCCTCCCAAAAGGTTGAATGTGGTCTACTTGGAGTGGTCAAGTGAAGATCTAAAGGGAGTTTGTGGGGGAGAATGCAGATTGGATGAAATACTGGGGAGAAGCTTCTATGGGCTTCTCACTTCCCTGGCAGCACATCCACACAGAGAAACCCCTCAAACCCTCTCCACATCAGGCATTTCTGACAGTGAGGATTGGTTATATCCATGCCCTAGCAAAATAATTTTACTTTCAAAACTGGGATTTTTGTCTAAATATAAATGTATCATCCCAGCTGAAACAGTCTTTACTCTGAACAGATTTACATCAGGGCAAGCTACTGGGATACAAGAAAAAAATCTTAGTGACTCTGGAAGTTTTACCATGTTTTTCCTCCTTGGATTCAGCATGCAGAGATTACAGAATGGCTGGAAAAGTACAGAAGTGATAGGTACTGAAAAAAATCTCCTGATCTTGGAGATTAACCTGGAGAAAGTATTTTGGAAAACAGCTGGATTGGTTTAGGGGAGCCTGAACAGGGGAATTTGAATTCTCTGTTTTTTTCAGAGACTCTGCAAGTGACTTGTAAAGAATACCAAGACTTGTCTTTTGAGCATAAATATGACAGAGATCTTTACCATGAGAGTACTTACTGCTTAAAAAATTCTCTATGAGACCAGAAAAAACCAGAACAAGTAAACTACAGTATAAATACATCTGTGCCATGTAACTGCAGGATGCCTTGATGCCTCAAATGCCTTTTGAATACTAATGCTTTTCTACATTACTACAGGAATTTTTCATGTTGAGTTTCGTGCAAGTTTTTTGTTAAGTGTTACTTAATAATGTTTTGAATAAGAAATCAGCACAATAAGCATAAGAAAAATCCATCAATTTTCCCTCTGTATCTCCTCATGGGACAGGAGTAACAGGGTACTTGTCTTGCACAAAGTTTATATTTTTTAAGATGATGGACGTGCAACTCAGCTTGCTATGTACAGATTTATTTTAAACAGAAAGCACTGTTGGTAATAGAGAACTGTGTTCCAACCATGCTGGGCAAGAACTGCCAGTCCAGTAATCAATGAAGCAAAGAGTGCTGGGTCCAAATGGGTGTTAATTGGCAGATAAAAGAATAAGGACACCTGATCTCCCACCTACCCTCTCTGAGAGTGCCAAACACTTGCTCCTAAGCTATGAGCTAAAAAGGGCTGAAAGAATTAATTACATTACTTTCCTTTAGGAGGAACTGTGCTGACCCTTTGAGCTCAGTAGAAGAGGAGCAGAGAGATGATATTACTATTTTTATTATTACAATTTTGCACACTCAATCAAAGCTAAGCCTGACTTTATAAATCTAACAGTTTAAAGACTTTGCCATGGCATTGATCTGTTTTGAAAATTCACACAGGAGCAGTAGGAAGCAGTTTAAGCAAGGAGTAGCCTTGGGAGCCAGAATACCAATTCAAATTTTTTTATTTATCCTCTTGAAGATGGCTGTGATGGTTCATTAGTGCATATTCCTAACTATAGGCACAGAAAAAAAGGACATAAATATTTAACCTTTGAAAAGGAACTCATTTGCTGGGAATCCAACTTTATGAACTAAGGTTATAAATAACTCTGATGCACTGCAATCAGCATAGTATAATGAGATCACATGAATGGCTGAGTTGTCTTTAACCTTTGATTGTTTAGAGGTGCAGTTATTCATTTGTGCTAAGGATTAGTGATGATGAGCACCAAAGTGAAGCCAGGTATCATCAGGCCCAGGGCTGCACAGAAAACATCCCTGAAGTCAAAGTATCCCTCTCCCCTCCAGTTCCTACCCCCAGGATTTCTTTCATTCCCAGTAATTCAGTTGTAGTCTGTCAAAACACTGAAGGGGACATATATTTCAAATTTATCTGTGGGGATTTTGTAATGCTAGAACAGAGCTTTTTCACATTGCCAAAAGAGATCTCCTGGGGGAGGTCTGTTCAAGTTACACACTTTTTAAGCATTTGTATTAAAATGTCATGTGTAAAATACATTTTTTAAGGTATATTCTCCCACACAAAAATATCTGCTGCACAGTAGATATGTATTAGCAAAATGCACGGAGAAAATTCAAAAGTTTCACCTCTACAGAGTCCTTCCTTGACATTGTTCTTGCAATTCCAAGTCTCTGGCAAAAGGTGCCAGTGAGTAACCCAGGGAGGATAATTCTTATTGGTATATTTTTTGGTTAATTGATTTTCAAAGCAGATGATTTAAAGATCATTACATTGCAATGTTTTATAGCAATGAAAAGCACTCACAGTCTTCTGGAGACATCCAAGTCAGCCCTGGATTAAATCTTACCATTTGTACCAGTGAAGCAAATCACTTACTCCTGTGTCATTGAATTCTTAAGAAATGCAGAAGGTGAATCATAGGATAGTTATGTAACCTGCCCAAAAATACAGGAGAATGCTGAACAAAAAGATTAAGGGCCATAAATGTCCCCAGAATGCTCTTCAACGAGAAGGCTTGCAGGGTTGTGCATTCCAAATATTGTCATTTTGCACAGCGTAACTCCTCTCGATCTGAAAGTATTTACTAATTTTACAGGCCACTGAAATATAGTTTACTGACTAATTTCATGATGAAACAGCTGTGTTTTCAAAATTACTCATTTTGGGGTGAAAACAAGCTACTGATTCACCCCAAAATACAGAAAAAACCCAATAACAACAATAAAAACCCAAGTGAAATGCAGAAAGCATTCTTGACCAATCTTTTTTTATACAGAAAAATATGCATGCTTTTTTTTTCACTTGTTCTGCTCACTTTTCTTAATACTTTGGGCTCAGAATTTGAGCTGTGTTCTCAAGAGATGAAGAGCTTCTTCAGTATGTAAAGATAATAAAACAAGCTGGTGGATGCTTAAAAAACTGAATTTTTTGTCCATTAGGAACATCTGCCTATTCCATGAGGGATATCAGAAAACGTGTCCAGGCAGAAACACAAATTGAGAAAATGTCTGTGGCAGCATCTGAAACAACCACAACAGGATAAATAATAAAATATTTACCATGACACAGTGAGGCTCTCTCACCATGGCAGTGCAGGGCAGGCTCCCCAACAACATGCTTCCAGCATTAGGTCATGGAAATGGTGTCAGAAGATGGTTTATTGTAAATTACGGCCTGGATTGCCATATATCCACTACACCTCCAGGAATCTGAACTCTGAAGTCATTTAGAGGTAGGGTTACATTTAGAAGAAAGGATATCTTCCCTGGGAGATAAAACAATACAGCACTTCTATGTTTTGCAGATGTAGCAAGAGGAAAAAAACCATTGGAAATGGACACTGAAAAAAAACCCAATGGAAATGGAGCTGGGGAAAACTCCTCTGAAACCAGAAAAGATTTTCCAGAAAAAGAAAAAGACTTGTTTCTTGAGCATTAATACTAACCCTGCCCCTCCTTTGGCCTGTAAGCTGCAGCACAGGGTCTGTTTCTGATTGTAATTTCATCTGCTCTTATCACTTGGATAGAAATGCAGAAGGTCTTTGCCATCTATTTGCTCACCGTGTGCTGTGCTTGCAGAGAGCAGGCCAGCATGAACAATGCCAATAAACAGACTCAAACCACACTGCCACTTTTGGAGTGGTATTCCATTTATCTGGGTACCTTTCCCAGGCCTTTCTTCCTCTTCTGATGGCAGAATTTGGGGCACCCAAAACAGCAGCTAGTCCTGATCTTGATCTCTCTTACCTCAGCAGTGGTGCCCCACCAGCACCAGGTTTCAACAGATTGAAAGGCCACATTCCACTCAAAGGAATTCAATTAATGAATGAACTAATGTAAGGAACAGTGAGAGCCAAATTAAGGTTTTCAAAGTTAGAAATTGTGATGTTCTTTTCAAAATATAAAATCTTGTTGTTGTTTTGTTGGGTTTTTTTTTTTTTTCCTACCCTGATAAGGGTATTTAATTCCTGAGTAGACTTCCCTCCCTTTTTCCCTCTAGTTTTTCTTAACTTTGATAAAGCTGATTAGGAACTGAAGGAGGTAGAAATCTCTTAAATTTAAATCTCTTAAGCACACCTCAAGTGGTGCCCCTGTGACACAGCTGTATATCATTGTTCTCTGCACAGCATACATGGAAAGACTGAGTTGATTTCCTCAAAATTACACAGGCTATTGGCACCAAAACTTTTAGACAAATCCAAAAATTACCATATTAAGCTGCACCCCATTTTTCTGGAACACAGCCACTATGCCTAATTTTCCCTGAGGAAATAAATTACAATTAAATAAAAATTGAATGAATAAGGGAGGAGAAGCCTAAATATTAAACTGTAAGTGTTGGAAGAGAATACAACTTTTTGGCTGATTCCACTGTGTCTATAAATTACAGCATAGCCTAATGTATCATGTCTCAGATACAAGAACAGCACTGAAAAGAATAATTTAGTTTCTCATGCACAGAGTTAATGATGAATTACCATTTACATGTTTCATCATTCACTAGTACATATGGCTATAATTCAGGACTCGTGACGGTACAAAATCTATTACTCTAACAAAAGATTTGTATCAGACAATTATCTTGATGGTTCCTGTCTTGTTCTTGGAGTAGCAGCACATTCAAAGAACTCTGTGAGTTATCTGCCAGCTCTGGAAGTTCTTAGATACCAGTGAATCTCCCTCCTCAGTCGTAAAAGCAGAGAAGAAAAACTAATGTTATTTTTATGAGTAACTTAAGAATGCTGGCATTCCCCTCTCTCCCTGCTCAGAGAGGCTGCAGTAAACCACTCATTCAGCCTCTCCTTTCTGTTCTTTTAGCAAGATTCCAGGGCTGCATTTTTACCTGTGTTTTCCTTCAACTTTTATGTGTTATACAGTCAGTTTCTGAGGACTTGGAAATTCTTCCCCCCTGCAAAAAGTAAGTGATTTGTTTTCCCAAAAGCACATTATATTATGATGTTACGAACTCAACTCTAAAGGTCATTAATTCATGATTTAATGTTGTATGGGGCAGTAATTTTTTACTCCCCGTACTTTCTGTAGAAATATAAACCAAAAGGAACCTCCAGATTAACTCTTTCATCCCTGAATACCATGCCTGCACTCATAGAGGCCTGTATCAAAAGCCATTTTTTCCAGTGGAATACAAGTAAATATGTTATGAGCCACAGGGAGACGGAATGAAGCCGTGAAATATTCAAATCCTGAATTTACTATTGACTCATTGTGCAATCTTTCCCATGCCATTTAGCCTCCATAAATCTAGCTGTGAGGCTTCAGTGAACACAGAACAAATTATGCCCAAATCCAACTGGGCCTATCTGGTTTCTGTCATGGTTTGACATCACCTGCTTCATTTTATAGCTCAACTTGCATTAGCAATCCATACTCAAACCCATGCAACCTCATCTGTGCTACAAAGTCCACAGAGAGAAGACCCATCTCTTTCTTTAGGTTTTATGATAACTGTGTGAAGCTCTTCCTGGGCATAATTTTTCTCTCAGTATCAAAATACATCTCCCTGTGTTGATCCTCTACACTGCTCTGTAAAGCAGATATAAAGAACTTTTGAATGTGGTCTCAACTTCCATTTTCCACTGTAAAACGTTGCTTCCTGGAACAAGTATGAGACCCAAATGTATGTATTGTCACTGTCTCTTTTATTCCCAGTGTCTTATCTAAGGAATTTTCAGTGAGTCTGTCAGATTCCTTGATTAAATCATACGCCTCAGCTTTGAGCCTGTTTTTCCCTCAGTTGACATCTCGCCCTAAATACAAGCTTCTGCTTAGGGCTACCTCTTCCTCATTCAACCTGTCAATCCTAAATTTATCAAAACTCAAGATGTGGATATCCTTTTAACCTATTTATCCACATTAGATACTTCTTGACTTCTCCTCAGGGAACGTTTCTGGGAAGCTTTCCATTCTTTCGTCTGCTTATTAGACTTCAGTGTTGTCACATTTATGCAATTCATTTGTAATTCTGACTTCCCTTTCTTTCAGGAAATGACAATTCATTTGTGGAGGTCTGACTCAGTTAAGACAAAGTCCATGGGAGTTGAAAGCTCTGCTGCACCACTGAGGCTCCATCTGTGAAGAGACTTTGACAGTTCTTTCCTGTAGCTGAGGGTTCTGCCTTTCCAACTGCAGGACTGACTCCCTTCTGGACTTACACTTGATTTTATTTCCATTATTGCAACTTATCACTTTCAATAGACTGACAGTCAACTAATGAAGAACTGGGACTAATGAACTAATGAACTGGGACTAATGAACTGTGACCTCCCTAACTACCTGGACCTGGAGACCATCTCTACAGTCTTGGCCACAATTTGCCACTTGGAAAACCACATTAAAACATCAGGTGAACATGAACACAGAGGTTGGAGTCAGACCACCATAGCTGAAAAAATAAAAAAGGTGAAATTGTTATTTTTTTACTGTTTGTGTAGCTAAACACAGTGAGAGAAATGCAGAAAGGTTTGACCATCATCCCCCTCTTGCCTGTTATAATTTTTCTGTTCTGGAAATTGAATTATAAACTTGGATTAAGCCACCCCCCAATTCAAAACCAAGCTGGATCCAATTCAGGTCTATCAAATATCCCCAGATATAATTAACAGTCCTACTGGGCATGATTTAACCTGATTTTTCCAGTGGACAACATTAAGTGAAATCAGTGAGAAGGGATGCATTTAGCTGAAGAGCAACTATGCAGGTTCCAAGGACATCCCATCACTGCATCAGGAAAAAATCTCTACAAAGGTGTTTTGCCACAACATTTTTCCTTTTTTCCTTCCTGTCTGGAGGTGTCTGGAGCCCTATCAGTCTTTCATGTAGCATATTACATTCTCTAAATACACCGATGTGTCACACTGTAAAAATAGTACCCAAGGTACCTTAACTATGAACTTTACTGTGTTATAGACACCTAAGTGAAAAAAAAAAATAGGAAAATGAGGTTGTTGAAGCCACACATTTTAACATGCAACTATATCTTTCTCATCTGGGCTTGCCTTCAGAGCTTCAAACAAACTATTTGTACACAAGTTATTGCTTGCAGAGCCTGGCAAAGTGGTGTTCTATTGTTATTCACATTCTCTCAACACATTCCCTATGGAACAAAATAGGAAGTTATAAGAAAGTGAGCAGGAAAATAGGATTAGAAGGTAAAGCATGGACTCAGGAAAAGGTTACAGCCCATTAAGTGACAGGCTGTCACGGTCATGTGCTGGCTGAGCCCCGGTCACCCTCGTAAAAAGCACACGCGTACATGGTTGGTTATCACAGATCAGCAGCAGCCACTTGTTAAATCTGAGCCTTAATTCCCAAACAAATATGTCCATCATGCTAAATGGAAGTAGGTATGTGCCAATACACTACTGTGATTTTAAAAATTCATTGGGAGGACTAAAAATAGCTCCTAGAATACATTAAAAAAATGTGTTTCTATGCTGTTCCTTGCGACACCCGTTACTTCACTTGTGAGAATGTTGCTACACCGTCCATCTTTATGAGATTATAGACCACAGAAAACACATGGGGAAGGCTGATTCTCTTCACATGAAGCCTTCTCTGCACCCATCTGGCAATATAAATAAAGCTTAGTAGTGAGGATAGATGGCACTCGGTTCCAGGCCCTTTACACTGCTAGACTGGTGCAAAGCAAAGAGCCGGTGTCTGGTGTTTGTCTGACAAGAAGAAAATCTATTTTTGCTTGTAGAACTCTATGGCAGATCATTAGAATATAAAAAAAAACACCCCTACAAACCAACCCCAGCCCCAAACCTCAACCCCCAGATATCTCACTTGTGCCTACTGCAGGAGAGAAGGCTGAAACAGCACTGAAGACTCTTTCAGGACATTAATAACCAAGAACCACTAGAAATAACCATGGTAACAAACAGTAGCTAAGTACAGTACAATCACCCTGATTACCATAGAATTAGCACAAAACAAATGTTTATTTTTCCTAAATACGTGCATTATGATGATGATGATAATGTTAGTAACTACCCCAAATTACAGAGTATTTGCCCAAAATGCCAATGGCATTGCATTAAATGCTTTGCTCTGCACTTGTTTTCAGACTTGCTTGTAGTAATTGGTGTAAGAAGTGTATTTATAACAGATTCTTTCCCCACTCTTTCTCCCACCCTGTCCCCCCTCCCTGACTCTCAACCAGCTCCATTAATTTGAATATCCATCGGATTCATTGATCATTTCACAGCTGACCACAACACTTTTCTGACATTAGTCATTGCACCATTAACCTTTTTATAAGGCTCTCACCTACTAGACAACACAGGTTTGATTTTAATTTACACTCAGGAATTGAGCATTCAGGGAATTATACCATGCAAAATTAATTTGAACTAAGAGATTATATGCAGGGCTGGTCTGAAGTGCATCGAGGAAAAAGTGGTACTGTGTTAAAGGAAGTAGAAATATTGCTAGTGCAATGGGATGTTTACTTTTTGTTTGCTTTTCCTGAGCCCCTCTGTGCCTAATCCCACTTCTTGGCTTAATTCACTCTGCAAATGATTCTAGGATATCATCTGATTTCTCCGCTGAACTGTCTCACTGTGCCACTGCTAATATTTGCTGGATCCTGGTAAGAATGTCTGGGTAGCTGACATGGCCAAAAGTTCTAGGCACTGCTTTTTCTGGCCTGTTTTATCTCCCCAGATTGAACACGTTTGGAAATAATTTAAACTTCAGGATAAGAAAAATATTCTTTGGAATTGCAGGCATCACAGAGAAATTCTAGTAACCCAGACCTGCTGGTTTATCAGTACCCTAGAGCTGGTGTAATAGTTAATGACTTTCCTTTTAAGTGTGGGCCCATCAGATTCTCAAGTGCAAAGAAGTCTTCAGTAGGAAAGGATGCAGCCCAAACTCACACGTGGTTCTGCCACCTGGGACAATGAGCACCAGATGAAGCAGGGAGTGACACTGAAAGGATGCTGGAAGATAAACTAGAGGAAGGAGGCAAAGCTGTTGAGTCTGGCAGCTAGGATCTTGAATGAGACTGTCACACTGATTGACAGATATTCCATGGACCTGACCCCCTTGTCACATTCACCTCGTGTCAGCGGGACTGCATTAACTAAAACACAATGACTCAAAATTTACACTGGTGCCAGGGAGAAGGAAAGGGAAAAAATCCCAATAGAACAGGTTTTATATGCACAGCCTGGGGGAAACGATCATCTGGTGCAAGTGTTTGAAACTCTGAAGAGAGCAGAGCTAGGAGGGCATTTTGTGTGTGCACACAGAGCCGTTACACAGCACACATTCCAGTTTTCATCACCCAGCACACACTCAGAGCACACTCCAACAAAAGCAAACCCGCACACAGAACGAGACACGGGTCCCATCAACAGCCACATCCTGTGTGAGTACTGAGGCTCCCAGCAAGCTGAGGCTCCAGTGCTGCCAGGCTGGGCTGGGTGTGAGCTGCACTGACAGCTGGCACTCGGCTGTGCTCAGCCCCCCTTTTGCAGTGTACAGCATCATGCTCCGACACGCGATTGAAGTAATTAGCTGCCGAGCGGCTGAACGCACCCCGCAAGCACTGGTGTCTCGTCTGACACATCTGGGCACAGAAAGTAATTGAAACAGCTGCTTCTACCCATATGGCAGCAAAAGCTGGTGGTAGAGAGCCTGCTGGCTAGGCTGTACCAACCTCAGACAAATTAGCCATCATTAATCCCAGAATCTGACCAGCATACACACAGCCACTAATCAAGACATCTGGGGGAGGGGTGCTGGCTGGGAGGGGGAGGGAGGGCTGCCAGGGAAGAAAGAGGCCATTTAAGATTATTCTTAATGGCAACAAAGTGTGAAAAAAGAGGAAAAAAAAAAACCTAATACTTAAGAAAAAAAAGCAACAAACAACACCCAGCAGACCACCACAGCCCTCCCTCCCCAACACTTTTCTCAATCAGCTTGTCTAGGTGGCTTTGCCCACGCTGTTCATTAGAGAGCTGCTAAAATAGCAGCATTGCTTTCTGGAAGTGTCACACTGATATATGCACATGTCTGGCATCACACAAAGATTATAAATAGCACCATGTAATCTAAGAACCTGGGGTATTTTTACCCTGTGTGGAATGCAGCAGTGGTGTCAAGGCTGTGGGTGAAAACTGGACCTGTCCTTGTATGTAGGTAGCTGAGGTTCACCCTCTTGTTCTGCAGGACCAAGTGTGGGACAAGCAGGCACGTGTGGGCTGGTTTCTTTCATCTCTCCAACACCATTCTTGGCTCTGAACTTTGCCACCTGCAGTGAAGTTGTGCAAAACAACATGGCTCATCTTGCCATTGTAAAATCCAGTGTGCAAGTGGGAGGATGGGGAAAGCTTCATAACCATCACCTCATAACCACAGATACACAGACTGCTGTGCAAGGAAGGGAGCAGTTTGTTTGGGGAGGAATGGATCAGATGATGCCCTGTATTTGGATTATTTTATGTCTAATAAGGTGTGAGCAATAATCTGAGTTTTTGCTGTTGCTGGAGTATTTATGATCTTCCTCTGGCTTCCATGCAATCTCTTTTTAATAGCTGAACTCACAGCTCAGCCTTTGCTTTCAGAAAGGTCAAACCCCTTGGGAGGGCTTTTCCCTAGCCACCCACTCATGTTTCTTAAACTTACAGGAGCAGAGTGCCCAAGATTCTGCCCCAATATCACATGTTGAATGGCTGAATTTACCAGCCAATTCAAGAGTCACGGGGGGAACAGGCATCCCAGGGACTGCACACGCTGTGCTGAAAGACCTTTGAGTGATGCCAAGTGCATGTGCATTTGCATTTTAGTTGGTTTTGAGAGTGTGCTTCTGATTAATCCTCCTTACTGTGCCTTGGCTGGAACTGTGGGATGGCCTGGGCTGCTTCAGCTCCATCCATTCCTCTTGGATGCATGCAAAGCAGAAGAGATGTGCCATGAGTGCACCTACTGCACTCCAGCTGCTAACAGGGCCAGAAAGAGCTGAGCCAAAAACAGCCCCTCAGAACCAGGGTAGTGTGGATGCAAATTCTGTGGTGTTTGACAGAGCCTCCCCTTGCAGACTGCTTGCTAACACACATCACCCCCATCAGCACAACACTGCTGCTGGGGTGGTGTGATACAACAACCCAGAGCATCGCTCTGCTGTTACCATATTTACTGTGAGCAACCAAACTATGCTGCAATTTATTCACAAACTGCTAATGTTCTCCAAACAAGCTCTTGGCACTGCTGCTTTCCTGTTCGTTTTGGCTGCTCTCTGCACTGCTTTGGTAGTACAAGTGGGATCACTTGCACATGGTGTCCCAAGCAGCACCACATTTCAAATATTTTTGGGATCAATTTCTTCCCTTCTAAAGAAAACAGTGCTGCTTTCTTTAAAACAACCATGGATCCAGCCCCCAGTTCCTCAGCTTTCGGATCCAGAGATATGTCAGGTTATTTTGCAGGGGGAAAACCCCACAACAACAGTGTAAGAGGAAAGTATAATCAGTGAAGTGCATAGTGCCTGCACACCTTGCAGGTTTGCAAGCAGACTCTCTCTGGCCCCACCAGTGCTTCATTGTGATCTTAATCATGCACATCTCATTTTGTCCATGATGAAGAGTTTAAAATAACTTGTGTTGCAGTAGAAGTGGAGACTCTGCCTGGATGTTCAGAGAGGACTAAGGAGCAGTTTCCATCTGGTCTAGTGTTGGTGATCCCTCTCCTCATCTTGTCATGTCCCTCCAAGCCTGACTGTTCTTCAAAATCTGCTGTACTGCTACAATTTCTTACAGAGATTTGAGAAATTTGGATGCTTCCCTAAATAAACATGCAACGTCTTTCCCCATTTGGAAGTCAGCTCTTATTGAGACACTGCTTTTTGATTGCTGGGATGAAATGCTGTGTAAAAGTCTGTATTACATCACACCACTTTACAGCTTCACTGCAAGCTCATCTAAAGGAAGATGAGCTACAAGTCAGCAATTGCACTGGTAATTAACAGAGTAAAAGACATTATGGAAGGCAAACATGATTTCTTTGAAAGGGTTTCCTCCAATGTGATTCTCTCTAGCAATACCCTGTGGTTCCCTCGATATCCTAGTCCTGGTTTATTGTTTTAAACAAAACTGTGTTACATAAGAAAAGTTCCTGTCTGGAAAGCTCTGCTGACAGCACGTGTTTGATGACAAAGGAGGCCCATAAACTGCAGCACACTGGAAAGAACAGTGCAAGCAATGTGACAATCTTGGCTGCTGGCAGTGTCAGTGTGCTGGCTGTGTCCTGCCAGCTCCTGAGGCTCTGCTCAGGCTCAGCTCTGTGGGATGTGCCTGCTTGGAAGCAACGAGAGCAGAGTGAGGTGGCCCCTTGTGATTTGTTTATGGGAATGTTGCTTCCATCAATCTGTGTCTGTGAGGGATGGAAGTGTGGTGCTAATGCTTCCCCTGACACATGGATCAGGTAACGCTGCCAAAAAAATATCCGCCCCTTTCAGACATTCCACAGCTTCTGGATCCTGAAGGCAGATGGAAGCTGTGTCTTCTGTAAAAGCATCTGCAATGTGGTCTTTTCTCTTTTCTCTGGTTAAAAATTCCCTCCCCTTCCCTTTTTTTTTTTTTTTTTTGATTGCTTGGCTGGTAAACTAAGGCACTCTTTATTATCAAGAAGGCTGTAAGAAGAGTCACAGGCTGCAATTTTTCTTCCAAATGCTGCTGGCTATTTACTCTCCAAGTTTTTTCCTTTATTCTTTGCAGTTTCATTTCTATAGTTGGGCATTGCAAATATTCTGCAACAATTTTGCTTCAGCAATATAAAATTGTGGGTGTTTTCCAAGAGCCATATGGAACATTTTCTTTAATTTTTTTTTCAGGTCTACCTCACAAGCTTTCCAGATACACATTTTCTTTTATGTAAAGACAATTTATAATCTAGACAGATTAGGACTCACTATGCACTAGTTGATCCACTACTGAACCACCTGAAGTGGTGACCACTTCACTAATTCCCTAACAAATTTCCTGGTTCAGCACTCCCCCTGGGACACATCCTAAAGCAAGAGAGAAAATGACTTACTGATTATCAGGCCTCATAGTCTGACATGTTTAGCTCTCCTGCCTAAGCACTTGAAGTAAATGAGATTTCTGTAATTTGGTGAATCAGCACAAATAAAACCAGAACATCCCCCCTCAGAGGTAAATTAACAAAGCATTTTGAACTTTTTTTTTGGAAGACATTCTGCAGTTCATGCAAGTTGACAACACTGAAACAAATTAACTACACATTGGCATCAATCTGAGTCTGCAATCTTTTGTGAGGAAGCTTTTCTGAAAATTTGTTCCCCTTTTGACAATGGAATTTAGAATAAATGAAAAGAGATGGATGCAGGAACAGAGCAAAGCAAAATTTGCTGTAATCCTCAAGTCTGTGTAAAATGCAAACAGGTGAAATGACAGGAGGAGATCAGGAGATGCTATGAGAGAGAAAAAACTTTCTGTGTCTGCCTTGGCTAAGTGAGGAGTGAAGGACAAGGAGTAACTAAGACAAGTAAGGGACAAACAAGGGAAAGTCAGGGACAAAGAGTAAGGGACAAAGACAAAGAAGCATGACAAAATTCAGGAAATGCTTTAAACAGCAAGCAGACTTTGCTGATGGCAGGATCTTTCAGCCTGTCAGTCTGAAAACTGAATTCAGCTCTTTGGAACATTTGAAATCTGCTTAAAAAATGTCATAAACCTTGGTGGGAAATAGGGTTCTAGGTATGGAACACCCCTGAATCTGGAGAGGAGGAAACTTGGCACATTTGCACTGATTTTGCCTCTTCAGTCTGTCATTTCAGGATGATTTTCAAACCACAGGTTGGTTTGGAAAAAGCAATTGCTTTTTGTATGGGAGCTGGACATTCCACTTATCACCTTGCACATTACTTATCTGTGGAAAAAAGGGGAAGAACAGTTTTTCCTGGCTAAGAATGCCAGAAAGGAAATGTGTGTTCCTCCTTTTAGAAGATGGAATTTTGAGAAGTGTGGATTTGAATAGTTGCCTTTCAGCAGCAGCAATAAATACTCAGCACCTGCAAAGCTGCATTGGTAAACATCTAAAAAAGGGACTTCTTACCCCCCCTTCCCTTTGTCCACTACTATATTTATGAAACTAATTATGTTTTTCAACAAGAGGATCACTGTTTTCCTTCCAATTCCCTTCCCAATTTGAGCCCTGGGCACAGGAACCACACTGCACAATTAAAACAGTTAGCACAACACCTGGATTACAACTCTGCACTCGACTGGGGGCCATATGGTTTATTATTCCACGTCAAACCTCAGCCATGCATATATTCTCTCACATAAATGCACCCCTCCAATATATATTTTGAAAGCCTCTGTGCTTTATTTCTTTATAAACAAGTAGCTGTTGCACAAACTAAAATTTCTGTCCTGAGCTGCAGCAAAAAATGGCTTGGATTGTTAAGTCTTCATACAGGCTTGCTTCCAGATATTTAGGGAAAAAAAAAAAAAAAAAAAAAAAAAAGAAAGAAAAGAAAAAGAAAATTCAATTTGAAACATCTGCTGTTCTTCATATGAAGCTGTCCTGAGGGCATGTTGTACCTGTGTCTGAAGCTTCCTGCCTGACCATACCAAGTTATGGATTAATGATTAATCTACATCTCATGTATGTGTTTGAGCTTGAAGAGGTGTTTATGTTACCAGTCTGTAAATACTTCTTCACTCAGATACTTTGAGTCATCTGCAAGGTCTGTTACCAACCTCTGTTAGAAATGTGTAGGCTTAAATCTATGGCACTGTCAGATTTAACTGTATTTGCAATGAATATATAAGATTAAACAGGGTCTAAATTATATTTTCATATATATCTTATGAAAAAAAATTGTCCTGCAATATTCTTTTTAAAAAGTTGTCAGCCCAGAAAACAAACTACCCGGGGCTGCAGCAGGATGGGCAGATGAGGGGGGTGATTCTGCTGAAGACATTATGATACCCTACAATGTCTATGGTCCCAACAGCTCAAATCACTCCATCTGCAAAGCTACAACTCCACCTGAGAGAGAGAGACACAACAGGATTGTAAATGACACCATTCATCTTTCTTGCCAAGCAGTTTTACCTAAAGTTGTGTTTCCTTTATTTCACACTCTGACTTCCCCTGACCCTTAAGCATCATCACTTTTTGTGCTGGTCTTCCAAAGATCTCTTTTTTCATTTTTTAAATAGTTCTGAGAGCATGTTTTTAATTACAATCTGAGGAAGAAAATAAATGATATTTTTAGAGACCCCCTTGGAGCATTCTCAGGGTGGTTTGCTTATAAATCAAATTATTGAGGGCTTAATTGTGCAACCCTTCTGTCTTGCAAGCCCTTACTCATCTGAGTAAGTTCAGGGAGACTTCCCAGTGGGTAAATGCTCACTAACATGTGTGCACAATCTGGCATTACATGAATATCACTCTCACATATTTTGTGGGCCAGTGTATTTCCAGTATTTGCAGTGTGTTAGATACAGTTTAATGGCAAGCAGCTGTTAGAAGTGATTTATCAACATTATGGGCCAGTTTCTAACATCCTTACTCAGAGTGGTACCTGACCCCTCAAGGAGTCCCTGTTAAAGCAGAAGGAATCACACACTGGCACACATCATAATCCAGCCCTGGAGAGCTCCAGTCTGCTGAGTGCTTTGGTCTAGTCCTCCAAAATATTTAAGCACACGCTGCACTTTGAGCACATTCATATACACCCTGCATCTCTGTCCTTAGCAAAGAAAGCACTCAAAAAGCCAAAAATGTAAATACATTTTTAACATTTTTCTGCAGGGTGCTGATTTTGAAAGAGATGCTAACATCTAATTATAATTAAGTGCCTGCATAGGTTCTTTTGGTGTTCTTCCTCAGTCACCTGCACCTTGAATGATTGACTATGGCCAGAAGAAACAATTTCAAAACATATTAATCATCTTGTGATGGAGTTTGCCACTTATTGCTTTTAAATCTATAATATGTAGAAGGCTGGCATGGGATGAAAATGCTGCAGTTAGGAAGTGCCTTTATAAAAATATGCAGAGGAATTTTTCTTAAGAAAAACAAAATATGTACCTAAGTGTGCAAGCTCTGTGTATATACAATAGATAGGTGTATAAACACTTTTTTTTTTTTTTTTTTTTTTTTTGGTGCATCTCAGCAAACAAGGACTTGGTTTGAACCTAAGGTTTTCTCCTAGCCCTGGCTTGATTTCAGAAAGCAGATAAATTCTACCAGGCCCTGTATGCAGGAGCAGGCATGCCTTGTAATTAATTTAAATATTTCTTCCACAGTCAGCTGTGCAAGCAACTGCTCTCCTGCCCATGGATTTATGGAAACCTCCCACTTTCATGCTGGACATTAACAGAAAGTTAAATATGGCCAAAAGCAGGAGAAAGGAGACTTGTGCCAGTGAGCTCACTGAATGTCAGTCCTCTGTAGGTTTGCAGGTTAATGTCCCACTCCTGCCCTTTCCTGGGCCATTATCCCTTGATCTCCCGTGCATGGTTGGCAAAACAGGACAGGGAGTCAGGCAAACACATTTGCTTGTTACAGACAATATGCTTGATAAGATGCTCTGTAATAACAGACCCGTGCAGCCCCCAACCAAATACAGCAAGGCACGTAAGGGAAAAAATTGGAAATTTAACTTTTAGTGATAGTGACTGCATGTAGAGCCTGCAGCAGTCTCATCCGTCTGACCTTGCTTTGTGAACTACAAATGACCTCGCTGAAAAACAACAGAGACCTTTTCTTGCTCTAGGCTGTCTCTTGATTGTATCTCTTCCTTCAGGTTACTGTAACTGCTCTTTTCCAGGGGTTGGGAAGAAAAAAAAAGAGAAGCAGAGTAGAAACACTTAGCTGAAGACCCAAAGGCCCCCCAGGCCTGCTTCCTCCTCAGTTCTACCATCACTCTATTAATAACAGACAACGTTTTCATTAAACGATGCACTTTCCCGCTCCAGGATAGACTTGAGTTTTCTGTACTGATCATTATAAAAGTCCCAGGAGGGCTCCTACAACCACACTGTCTTCACAACAGAGACAAGAACTATCTGTTCCTACACAAACCATACACTGCAGTGATCCCAAGAGTGAAAGAGACCTAATAACCCACAAGTGAAAGAGGTACGGAGCCTAGTTATCAAATTCCATCCTGCAGGATAAAAGCATCCCCCATTCAAACTTCTCATCCAAGGTCTTTGTGGATAAAAGGTTTCTCTGAGCTGCCCCTGAATGGCAGGAAGCTGTTCCTCGTGCATGGCAATTGCCCTTGTTTTACTTGGTTTTAAATTGAAGAAACCTCCCTTATCATATTGAATCTTTTCCCAGTGCTGGGTGAGTTGTTAGTGCATTTAGGAAATGGCCTTCTGTTCGTTTAAATACCTGAATACCTTTAAATTGTTGCCTCTTTCCCTCTCTCCTTTACAGAATATTGCTGGTACCCCTGTAACCCTGTGCTAGGAAGGGCATTATTTTGGGCAGGGGGCTGCACACTCACATATAGTGACACCACTCCCTGGTCTGAGGAATTTGCAGTAAATGAGACACTGCACAGCACCCAAAACTGAGCCCAGCCATCACCTTCCCCCTTCAGAATGGATGGTATTCTCAGTACACCCTCTCCAAAAGGAAAATTAAATCCTATTTTCATTTTCAAAGGCTCCCCTGTACTCTTAATCTTTTCTTATGAAAATTGGATGAAGAAAGTAAAAAGATCAATAACTTACACATGAAAGTAATCAAGTTATCATGAATAACTGACTACAGGGAATTCCTCATGGTACTTCCTTGGAGTTCTTGGAATAAAAGGCTACCAAAACCATTTATTTATGGAATATTAACTAAAATCTGGCTACAGTATAGCTAAATATGCAAAAATGTTATTTGAGTTAGCACTGCTAGTAAAACTCAAGTTCACAGTCTAAAAAAAAGTTCTCAAGGATATTATCCCACTGGGAAAACAATGAAAATTTTACAGCTTAAATCTTTGTACTTGCAAAAATTGCAACTATTGAAAATGTTCCATTAGCAGCTGGAAACAGATTGTGTGGCCACTGGTGTGGTTAATAATGCTGCTGGCATGCCAAACTCGTGGGCACTGCGAGGCAGGGAGGGTGAAATGAAGCTTTACCTTTTGGGTGGTCACCTTGATTTCCAGATTAGGCTGTGCCACTGTGGCATCAGCTAAAAGGCTTGCAAGCCCTTGAATGAGGTTCCCTCCACTCAAACATTCCAAGTCATGGAACAGGAATGGTCCAGGCAGAGAACTTGCCACCAACTGATGCTTCAGCAGTAAATAAACCTTCCTTCCCTGATGATCATTTTCATAAAGTCCTGGTCCACAAAAAGTACATGCTCTGGATTTTTAAATGTCGTTATTCCTTGGAAATCTATATGACATAAACTTTTGCCTAAAAATCAATTCTGAGTTACAATTTGATTAGCAGAAAATTGCCATCACATTTGTTTCTACATTTGTCTACCTCATGTCCTTTTCATTCATAGGCTGGACGATTTAAGCTTTCTTTAAAAACTCCCCAAGAAAGTCTGTGACATTAAAATGTCCTTTGATGCTCTTTCACTAAGCAGTGAATATTAACAGTTATGGTGACCCTGTTCCCTAATGTGTCTCTGTTGGATCAATAGCAGTTAAGTGCCACTGTTTTACAATTAAAAAGGGGATCATTTTAAATTTAAAAGCTCATAGCTAATTTTCTTCTTGGCACTTAATAGCATAATTCATTTTTGAAAAACCACATAGGGAGAGCATATACTTTATTCTTTGTCGGCAGCCTTACTGGGGCTAGTTTTAGTACTCATTGTTGCATTATCTATAATTTACAGCAATGTCCAGTCAAGCCATCCATGTGGCAGCAAGTGTCACATTGCTCCAAAATATGAGTTTGATCCACAGGCAAGAATTAGAGGAAGAACCTGCTGGTTTTCTACCTCAGTGAACATCTCTCTGATAAGCATTTTGTAGTGACTTGCTTTCAGTGTTTTATTTCTGCACCTTCCTGCCAGGCAAGGTCTCAGCTCTTAGCAGGCCAAGAGGTTTGTGCTTGGAGAAACCAACAGGCAGCAGGAGTTTGTGAAGACTGGGCAATCCAATAAAATAATGAGTAGTACACTACTACTCTAATAGCACAACTTTGCCCTTCCTACCTGCCAAAACCCCATGCTCATCTTCATTCCTGTGAGTTTTTGTTTTGGTTTCATTTTGCAGCTGAAAAAAACTAACAGAAAATCCTGCTGCTTTCCCCCCCAGGTTCCCCAGGGGTATTTTGAGCCAAGGGTGTGTCTGCACCATTTATGGGCTTCAACCTCCTGCTGCACAAGAACAATCTCAGATCTTAGCTCACATGCCCTACGGTGGAAAAGCAGCTCTTGTAGGAGAGAAGTTGAAGAGGGAATGGGGAGGTTTCTGGTGAGTGGAAGCTTTTCTGTTTTCAATGTTTCTGCCCTAAGTATAGGAACTTAGGAGTTCCACTTACTCTTTGAGTACTGTAGTTTTAAAATCTGGTTATTGGTAACCAAGATTTTGCAATCCCTAAATTCAGGAAGGAGCCCATCCCCAAACAATTCCAACTGGTTTCAAAGAGGGAACATGGACATGGAACTGAGGGAAGTTTAGGAATACACTTCAATAAAAGGTGGAATTTCCTGAACTTCAGCATCTTTTCACACAAGACAGAAAGCAGCAAACAGCTGACTGCATCAATACTGGGGTTTGTGTGTGATTGCAGAGTTGAGATGGTGTTGGGGAATAATTACCTGATTGTTTCAGTAACTTTGTGAAGATGAAACCTACTCTTCCCTGCTCCCCTTCACCCCTGACTAATCCTACATGAACTCTAAAAGATATTTACAGAGAACAGCACTTCTGGCCCAGCTGACACTGATGGTAACAGACAAATCAGCTTCCCTCATTTACAGGTAAAGATGAGCTGGGGCTTTTAACATAAAAGCCCATATTCATCCTGAATTAAATAAATTCTCTTTTAACAAATCACTGCTGTGCATTAGTAAAAAAATAACTGGAGCCAGTGAGCTGGTGCAGTGTGATAAAGGCACATCAGAGAGAGGAAATGTTGGGTTAATGTGAGCTGCCCCCCCCGGGGTGCTCTCACCCAAATGGTCCCTGCTGTAACCCAAGTCAGCAGGGGACTGGCTGGGAATGGCAGCAGATCAGGTTCTGACAAAGTGTGCTGCTCTAACACGCCTCTGTACAACACAATTAACTGCTTGCACCAGGCGTTGCCTTGTTTCTGCCACGTTACACTTCTCACATTTCATGTAATAGTGTTTGCAAAGTGCTCCCAGTTTTCAATTAGCCAGCCCTGCCTTCCCCTCACTCTCATCTGTGCCATTCCAGCTGAATCCAGTGGACTGCCCAGAAGTTCAGTCTCTCAGACTCTCAAAGCACGTGTTTCAAAGACACTGGTGGCAGTTTTGCATTTTTATTATTTTCTTTTTAAAGCAGGTCATTAGATGTAATTTATTCTGTACACTTCTGGAGAATCAAATCAGGGATATAACTTCCCTTTGCTTTGCTGCCCTAAGTGTCCTGACAAAACAAGCAGTAACCACTTCATCTGCAGAATAACCTTTCTGTGAGTGTCCTTCTACCTATTGATTTGCTGATCTCCATCACAAAATCTCAAACTACTGCTTCATACCCTGCTTCCCTTTGAAGTAGACTTGGGTAATTGTATACACATAAAAAAAAAAATAAATCAAAGACCCAGGAGTTTTGTCTCCCCTCTCTGTGCCCTACAATGAAAACCACAATCACATTTACCTTTTTTGTGTAATTACTCTTTCATATCCTTTCATACCTGTGTGAGATGGAGCACTCCATAGGCTTGGTTTTCATTAGGTGCTAAGTGCTTACAAGTACCTGCAAGGCTGTCAGTCATCTCAGAAAATACTCCACCTGATTTTCTGGGGCTGCAGGACTGTGTTCATGAAGCAGATACTGCATGGTCACTTGAAACAAGCTCATGTAAAACTTGATTTCAAACTCTCTTGACTTACAAAAGATTCCAACCCAGCTACAGTTTATTTGAAAAATGCAGGTATTGCAGGTGGCAAGTTAAATGGTCTGACAAGTTGAGCACCAGCTTGGAAACTTCAGATGATCAGGAACCTTTAAGGAGGTTTGTGTTTGGTACCCCAGTTTCAAACAACTCTCAGAAGCAACCAAACCAGCCTCCTGGAAGGATTTGATTTTTACACATCTCAGCTCAGAAAGTTCCCAGGATAGGGACACCCCAGACTGTGGAACAAGAAATGCTCTATCACACAAAACCAGATGCAAATGTAGCTCATGTTCTCAGTTTTCAGGGCTGGATGTGAAACTGAGCTAAAATTGTCTCCTAAACCCCAACTTATTTTACAAGAAACCGGTTACTTCCAATTGCCTGATCTAGAGAACAAAGAAGTGAGAATGCCTTGCTTTTTCCTTTCCTGTATTTCTGATAAGGCATCAGATGAAAAGGAGTGAAAATTACTATTTCTAAAACTTCCATGCCACATAAACATCAGTTTGGAGTGAAGACTAAAGCCATATTTTGGTAGATCTATCTGTTCTGTCTTTACAGCAGTGATTGAATAGTCTGAAATCAGTGGTATTCAGCATGGCACAGGATCCTTTCTGGCAATCCAAGAAATAAAAGAGTTAAGGAAACAGAACCAAGGTGTTTTTTCTGCTGCTGGAAAACCTCTGGCTCAAACCAGTGAGCCTGATCTTGGAACAGCATTGAGCTGAAGCTGATTGCACTCAGTCTGAACCAGGACTGGGAATCACTCCCTGTGTGTGTGGATATTTTACCAGACATTTGGGCATGCTGGTGGTGAAACTCTCCTCATGCTTTTTTCATCATCTGGAATGTCCCCAGATAGGTCTACACAAGAGTATGGGTATGAATAAACTTTAAGTGAAAATAGACCCCCTTCTTCACTCTGAATTGTAAACAAAAACATCAGCTGGAGCAGCCTGACCTCTACTCTTTGCTAACATTCCAATGTCTGGAGAAGGAATCATTTTTGGTGCAATACATTTTCAAAACACTCAGGAAGGTCTGAGATATCAGCCAGGCTTCAGAGCTGATCTGGAGGCCAGAGGGCCTCCTGCTGACTCAGTGGATTTGGATCAGGGCCACAGAGAAACAGCAGTTCCTCCAGCTTGCATTAGAAGACAATTGACATTTGTAGGCAATGTGTGAATATTCAGGGGACTTTATTACACTGAATCCAGTAAAGTTTTACTCTGTATTAAGTTATTGCAGTGTTTGAAACTGAGCTGCAAAGTTTTGATTAAAAAAAAAAAAATCTGTAAATTCCATATGGCTCCCAGGTGTTCCTCAACCTGGTCCCCAGTTTCCCCTTTCCCCCTCACCAGAAAAAGAAAAAAGGATCTGGATTTATACATAGAGATACCTTCACTCTGCCACCACCCTGATATTATTGTATCCAGCACTCAGACAAAGCTTGGAGCTTCCTGCACAGTATGAGCCCAGGTTTGCTTTCCCACTATACAACATTTACAGATGTTTTCAGGAAATTTGCTCCAGGCAGGTGAAGAAAGAAGTAAACTTTTTGGTTTTCCTCTATATTAATATTTCCTCCCTTGTCCCAACATCCATGTGTGATTCATTCTCTATTGAAGATGCTCACCTAAACAGGCACGAAGTCAGGATTTTATTTTAGACCTTGTTAGGTTATTTTTTTAAAGCACGTTTATGAGTTTTCTTTCATTCAGTTAATCTAACCACACAAAGTGTTTGAGAACAACCAAATCTTAGAGGTACCATCTTAGAAGTCCCTTCCAATATTTTGCTTTTATTTATGATGCTGCAAAATGCTGCAGCACAGAAACAATCTTAACACCTTTCTTAGTTAATTTGCTCATTTATCTTCATAGAAGAAAAACACAGTAAAATTTAAACTGATTCAGATATTTTTCAATTACACACCAAAATGGATTTTGTCATGTAAAACCACAGAAAAGAAGTCTGCACTTTCTCATTCTTTTTTTCCCCAATTTTTAAACTTAGAGACTTCAGAAATGCAATTTTCCAGACTTCTACATGAAAGTCTGCTGACATTTTTGTTGCTACTGGACAAGCTGTTTTAAGCAGGTTAAAAAAAAAAGAATCACACCAAGACATGGAAAAGTTCAGTTATTGCTCCCTGTGATTTTGAGATAAGTTAAACAGACTTCCACATTCAGCTCCTAAGTCTGATTGTTTTGCAGACACTGCAGGAAAATCAAGGAAAAAACCCCAAAAGCTCATGTGTCAACAAAAAGAAAATACATTTTCCTACTGAAGACAACTTTGGGACAAGGGAAAGGGACCAGCACAACAAAACTGTACAAAACTCAATTTTGTGGGATATCTTTGCTCCTGTTATGTGTGGAAAAACAGCACAGCCCAGGAAATCTTGTCACTTTTATCCAACAGCTACTATTGGTTCTCTGTTCTCTTCCTCCCTCTGCACAGTCTCTGGGTTGTTCTGCATTTCCCCACTTTCCCCCACTTGAATTACCTTTCAATACAGGGCCCCTTCAGCCACTGGAGCTTTTTAAATACATATATGCAGGTGACAGGTGTCTAGGGAGAAGCACATTTCCCTCTTCTGGTCCTTTATGCTAGAGTTGATGCCACACAATTCCCTAAATATGGGTATTTGCCATGGCAACAACTGCAGCACAGTTTTGCAGAAGTCGCCCCTTAAGTGGCTTAATGGATATGGTATTTATTCCCTTTCTGAAGATTTAGCTTCAGTGACACATTAATACAAACATAAATGGAGCAAATATTTGTGTGCTTCTTGGGAATAACAAAGGCACGTTTATCTGATACACACAGAAAAGACATTTTTGAACCTCATTAATACATGAGTAGAAGTCAATGGAGGAAAATGGATCTTGTTAACTGGCTTCTTGGATACCAATAAGCATCTCATTTGCCTTAAACATATCAACCTAGCAACACTATTTATTCAATATAGAATAATCAGTGACATTAGAGAGCCCCAGCATTGCACACAGAGGAATGATTAATCTATTATTCATTCCACAATAAAGACTCTGAGGGATTTACCATATGAAAAGTGATATTCAGAAAAGGAGGTGGTATTTTTTTTCCCCTGACCTGTATGGGAATTCCTGTCCCGTGGGATGAATTCCATCGAATAACACTGAGAGTTTTGGTTGTGAGTTTTGCCTTTTAAATTTTTTTTTAAGTACCTTTCCTTCCTGCAAGGCAAAAAAGGAGATTCCAGAGGACTCTGGGGCTGAGTATATGATATGAAAACACAGGGATGGAACTTTGTAAAGGCTGAATCACTTTTATGCCTTCTGAAGAGAAGGAATTGTGTTGATTTGAGAAGCAGAAACACCTTTTCCCCTGCTGGTGCCCATCTTGCTAGGATGGTTGGTGTTGACACAAAGTTATGTGCACATACAGACACTTGTGTGTGTGCAGATCCTGGGTACAACTGTGAAAAACAAATGCAAACCTCACACAAATCTCTCACCAGCCTGGAATTCATATACAGAGGATATCCACAAATCTGACTCTGCACCCAGGAACCAGAAAAACCTCTGAGGACACTTTCCCTGCACACTCCAGCACAACACCAGCTCTTGAACCAGAGCACAGCTACCTCCATGGAAACCACAAAACAGCCAGACTGTGCACCTGCTTTGCAAAGTTTAGATGCAGCCATTAATTTTTTTTCATCAGCTGTTTAATAATTATTAAGAATCATTCTGCTTACTCTACAGGGACAGCCATGGCCTGAGCTACACCAGCAACCCAGCCCTGTGCATGAACAGCTGTGCATTTAATTGGTGTCAAGGTGGCACCTGAAAAGCAGTTATTTGAATATAGATTTAAATAACAGGACAGGTGACTTGCAATTACTACATGCACATTTGTGTGGACAGCTTGGGATTCTGCAGTTTCAAAGGCCAAAACTTTTGAAATTTCTTTCTTTCAGGAAGTTTCTTCAAAAAGCTAAGAGGCCATTACAATGAAGGAGAACTTTTGTGTAAGTAAGCACTGAGTAAAAATTATAGAACTGGGGTTTAGATCATGAAACTGTCTAAAAGGCAAGTTGTTATTTGATTTTGAAATGTAATTGAAAATAAGAATAATGAAGATAATTCCAATTACTCTGGAATGGCCTTCTGCTCCTTGCAGGGTGTGCAGTGATTAACTAGCCTTTTATAGCACTTCATTTTTTTTTTTTTTTCAGTAATGAAAGATTTACCCAGGAATCCTTGAGTAAGAATAATTTGTTTTGGCAAAGATTTTTGCAGTAGAGTGGAGGGAGGGTGCTAACCTCTGTCTCAACCCACTCAGCCCTTTTGGGCTGCCAGGGCAGGCCAAGGGAGGAGCTGGAGGAGGAGGATTCTCCATGCCAGGCAGCAAACCATGCAGACAACTGCAACTTTGACCATTCTGGCTACTATAAAATTAACCTTAGGGGCACATCACACCATACTGGCCTCAGCACACCTGTAAACACCACTGAACTGAGTGTTTAGGAAAAGCAAACTACACTTCAAAGGACCCCTGATGAATACTCCCACTTTACACTGTTAGACTCTGAATAAGCAGAGCTCATTGGTGCATTTCTTTTTCCTTTTCACTGTTAATTTTGGAGAGTCCTGCTGGCATACATGAGTTATGTGTTGTCATAGGATACTCTAGCAATACACTAGACTAAAAGCAATGGTAGTTTCTCTCATCAAGAACTCCACTGCATCTTACCATTGGAACCCCTGTGCATCTTCACTGAACTCCAGAGATCTCAGAGAAAACACTTACTTTTTGATGACTAAAATAAGGGTGCTGTTTTTTGCCACAGTTTAGCTTAAATTATGCAAAACTCCAAGATATGCAAGGCATAAAGAAAGGAAGAACAAGGCCTTTAATTGAATTCAAGATCCATTTCAACTGAATTGCTAAAACCCTGAAACAGAAGAGCAGTTTTGCATTCTGCTAACATAATCCACCTCCATCCATGTTACTCCCCATGAGTCACACACACATAAACTCTCAGTGCACAAGATGCAAGAAAAGACCACATAGCAAGCAGCTGAATCAGCCTCTCCTTTTAGGCCTTATATTTGCCCATGAAAATAGTGAATATTGAGACAGGACTATTCCAACTGTCATCTACAGCTCTTTGTTAGTGATAAGAAAGGAAATTTCTTCACTTGGAAATTCCAGATTTTGTGCCAACAGCTGCATTGGTTCCTTTACTGCTGTTAATAACTGTGTCCACTTTAGACCTTTCTAAAACAGCATTTCAGAAACTGTTTGCAGCTTCTCAGCCCACAGCAGAGTAATTCCATCTTTAGGGATGTGCCTTTCCTTGCTCTCCCAGCCTACAGTGGATGGTCCAGCAGCAATCCTCAACCCACTGCCCTTCTCTGCCCACATTCCCCTGAGCATCAACACAGCCCCTCTCCCTCTTCACTGTTCCTCCTCCTGTAAACTTCTGCCCCCCTCCCTCCCTGTGCTGCTGCATTCCCACAGTCCTACCTGAGACACTTTATGCAGAAAATCCCATTTTTTGTTCCAAGCCAGCCTCCATGGCCCAAACCAGCACCCAGAGCCTCCAGGAAGGGGCCGAGTGAAGCAGGGGAGAAATTCCCTTGCACTGGTCATCAATGGCACAGTGAAAGGAGTGGAGCTCTGCCTGGCTGAGCACCTGGGGCCAGCAGCTCACAGCAGATACCTCAGGCTGTGGAGAGGCAGCCCAGGGCCAGGTGAACTCCTCAGCCCACTCACAGCTGTGGAAATGAGTTTCTAGATCATTCATCCTCTGCCTGCAAAAGCAGCAGGGGGTCAGCCCCCAAGCCCTGAGGGTAGAGGGGACATCTCTCCTGTAGGACACCCATAGCTGGGGGACACAGGGGACAAGTCCCTCAGAGAAGCCCCAGCAGCTGCTGTGGCAATGGGGGGAGCCTGGGAGTAATGGGGGGTCCCCACGAGTGAGAGGTGCCCATATGTCATTGTCCCCATATCTCACTGTCCCCATATCTCATTGTCCCCATGCAGCAGCAATCAATAGGGCTGTAATTATCACTACTGGGCCCCCCTAAACAGAGGGAGCACGGCATCCTCCCACTGAGGATGCAGCTCTGCAAATCTACTCCTCTCATCCTTCTTTACATATTTATTGCAACTCTTTAGACTGATCCATGCAAACCAAAGGAAAGCCACCAATGGAAAGGGGCTGGCTTGTGCCAGCAATCCCCAGACTGTCAAGCGATCACTGAAGATTGGACAGGTCCTGATGAAATAAATGTTGGCTGCTGACTCTTCCAATTTTGCAACACTCCTCTGTGTCACTGGAGCAGCCTTGTCCAAGATTGAGATATTTGCAAACTGTCATCTTTCATAAATATCTGCCTTGAGTGACACTTTGTCCCCCTCCATTTCCCTTTGAAATGTACCTAGCTGGCACGGAGCCTGCGGGATTTCATTGCTTGTGATAGGTGATTAGCAAAGAGATGATTTCCTCCTCCCTCCCCCTCCTCCCCTCTGCCAAAGGGCTGAGTGACAGGTCCAAAAGGCGAAAGGCAGACTGGGGAAGCAAATCTGCCAGAGGCAGAAGTGATGACACTCCGAAAACACTTCATTCATCTTGCCAAATTACAGGCTGGGCTGGGGACTGATGGAGACTGGAGGAGGGAGGGGGGGAATAATCTCCTGCCTTTGCCTTGCATGTTCTGTGCTCAAAAACATTGCAAAGCAGCTCGTGGAGCTTGAAGGATGCACCCCAAACCCCTGCAATTTCTGCTCTGTAATGCTCCCAGGCGAGCTGCTACCTGGCTGTGCTCACAGCCTGGTGATGAGGAGCATTAAGTGTCTTAGTCATGGATGTCAGATCCCCTCAGCTCCCACAGGCAGGAGCCTAGATGTCAAGAATGGGGGCTGAGAGGGAATTTCAAACAGCAAAACAAAGTAGGAAGAGTTTGAGCCTCCCAGACAGTGCAGCCACCTGCACAGCCTTGCCCTGATTTATCTGGCAGGGAACTGGCCACAGGGCAAAGCAGGTATTTGAGGTTGAGAGTTTTCCTGTGCTTGTTTGGGTACCTTTGAGAGGTAATTTGGGGATGAACACAGGTGTGAGCCACTGGTGATGTTGTTCTCCACGAGCTGGGATGTCTTCTCAGCAACAGCAAAACCTGTGTGCTTGGACAAAGTTCTGCACAAAACTTCCTTTTTTGAGAAGAATACAATTTGGAATGAGAAATCCATTTAACTGGTTTTTTTTCTTAATTTAGGGAATCTTTTTCCTTCTCTGGGTATGAAGTGGATGCCTGACTCAAATGTAATTATTATTTTTTTATACCTTATATTCAATGATTTAACATTGAAATGTTTCAGACTTGCCAATTAACTACTTCAACCCAAAGTATTTTGCCTGAATTCTCAACATGCTCCAAGTCTACTCTATTTACATTTTCAGACTTGACATTTCCTTTAACAGTGAGATTGCTAACAAAGGAAATGATGTTTTCCTTCTGTCTTTGCCAATAGAGATTGTAAGCAGTGATCATTGAATCTTAAATTCACTTTTCCTTCTGAAGAGCAAGTCAGTTATTTCAGCTGGTGCAATTGAAAGTCTCTCTCTCTTCTGTCATCCTGAAGTACTTCAAGATATACACAAACCACTCCTGAAGAATGAGAGAGAATTATTTTATTTTTAATAATACATGAGTTTTTCGTTATGTGTCAAAGCAAGAACACCAGATTCTGGTCTCTCCTAGGCTAGTCTAAGACCTAGGGTGCACTCAAACACAGACTTGATGCTGTGGTAAAAACTTATTTGAATTTTGTTATATCAGAACTTACAGCTCAAATAGATGCTGATGTCACTTTTCATTTTTACTCTTGTAAATGAAGTGTTAGCTGTCTGTAGCATCATCTCTCAATGGTGTCTCACAGGATACACTGAAAATGGAGACCAGGGCATAATAAAGTGAATTGCTAATAACAAAAATAAATGCCTTATGCATTATAGAGTGAAGTGTCTGCTTTAGACAGGAGAAATATCATTTAAATGATCCTTAGCAAATCATACCAGAATCAAAAATATCAAGGATGGAAATGATGAATGGCACTTTCTGTTCTGGAACTGGTTGACACAAGCATGTTTAATAGGCATTTATGTGCTAAATTCTATTCAGCAGAAGTAATTCTGAAGAATATAAGAATTTTTTAACAATTGAATCCAAACATAACATGGTTCCCTTTTTCTCTTCAACACTAAAGATGAGCTCAACTGGGACTCCCAGCTGCTGGGTGCCCTATATCCAAATGCTCAATACTATCAGTAGGAAAAGACATTTCACTACAACAAAATTATTAGATTTTTTTCCTTATTGTATAAGCTTTTACTTCTAAATTGAAAATGCAGGAAAATGACCATCATTTGGTGTTGGAACTGGAGAGTACCATCAAACATTAAAATACAGCACTGGAAGGATCAAAGTGAGCCAACTCTTTCTGGTAGATTTCACTATTAAAAAGGATACCCCCCCCAAAAAAAGAAAAAAAGAAAAAGAAAAAAAAGAAATATCTGATGCCATTTATTTTTAGGAATTCTGTCATCACTCAGCAATTTACAACTTCAAACAGCTAATTGAATATCACATACAGTGTAAGGTAGGCTGGCCTAACAATGTAAAATCCCTCCCCCTTTCAGACTGAGAAATCTCATAAGAGAAATTACAATGAGTTTCTCAAGGACAAACATTGAGTTTGTGATGGAACAGAGATTAAAACTTGGGGGCCCTTTACCTCCCTTCAATGACCTCAGTGCTTTATACATGTTTGCACACACCTAGATCTGCAGTCACACAGCAGAAAAACCCAACAGAACGAGGGAGAGTATGAATAAGCAAACCTGCATGTCAGCACATGGAAGAATAACCCAGTTCTGCACCTACAGAGGAGTTCAGGTGAAGTTCAAGCACCTCCATCCACACTTGCAACTAAAAGTAAAAAGCCTTCTCAGATGTCCGTGTAGCTTAATTATTTCCCCTGCAAAATTAGAATAAAAGAGGGAAGAGATTACTGATCCAGAATGCCTTATGGTGTTAGGGGCTGTAATGGTTTTGAAAGCAGAACTAGTGAGAGATTCCAAGTCAGAAGTACAACTTAATATAAAAAAAAGATAAAAAAAAAATACATGCAACGGTACAAAATAAAAAACACTGACAGGGTCAGAATACAGCTGGACACCCCGCTAGTTAGGGTGGTGGTAGCAGTGCAGATGAAAGCAGTGATCCTGTAGAAAGGTCTGGTAGCTCTCATCCCTGGAAACCAGTGGGCAAGGGCTGCTTTGGTGCTCCAGATCTCAGTTTTTATCTAGGTGGGAAATGTTTGGCTCCTCCCCCGGGTGGAGCATCTCCCAATGGAATGATGTAATTTTATCAGTCATGCACTGGGACTTGATGGCCCATTAACAGGAGATAGTTTCTTGGAGGAAGGTGGGAAAGATAAAGAACATTGCCCCATTTTGTTTTTAACAGATGGCCCATTAGCAGAGGATATCTCCCACAGAGATAAGAATCATTGCCCAACCTGATTTTAGCAGATGGGAATAGAATACATACTTTTGGACATATTTTGAATTGTAACCTAGGACAGGGGCTTTGTCCCAGGAGCAGGAGCTGTGATCCCAAGCTCTGAGAGCAGCTCAGGTGAGTGGTGCCTGCCAGCAGAAGTTGCTGCTCTTACCTTGGAGAGGCCTCCTGGAATTACAGATGGAGGTCTCAATCTGCAGAGAGGAGCAGGATCCATGCATCTGTTCAAGGTTTCCCAGGGGTCATCTCCAAGGGTTTCTTACTCATACCCTGACATTAGATGCTCTGCATCAAGGCACTGAGTTGTCTGAAGATTTTAGTGGATGGAGCAATCTAATTTCTGGAGATAAGGAGAAGGTGATAAATGTTACATATGTGAGTGTGAGATGTGGTGTAACCCATCTGGCCACCTACAAACACATGTGTTGTACCCATGACAAGTTAATTGTGCATTAATCAGGATATAATCTCATACTGCTAATGCAAGTCATGATGTAATTTTACCTTTACTACCTATACAACTATGGCCATTATTATCCTGTAATAAATTGTATCACTTCAGACTGATGAATGACACTAGTTAATGTCTCTCCACCTAATTTGTTATTTCACATGGTGATGTAGCACTACTTTGGTTTGGTTTTTACCCAGGGAACCTGCCTTACAGTTGTCTTCATTGGACTTTTCCAGAACACTTGCAACAGAAGAAAAAAAAATTATATTTTTTATTAAGAAATAAAAAGGAGAAGATTTTACCAGAGACAGTTGTTGGCTTTTGTTAGGATACTTCTTTCCAGTGAGCCGAGCTCTGAGCAGAAACAGAGATACTTCAAGCAGCAATAACCAAAAAATGCCAACTTGGAATTTAACACATATTTGGCCACGTTGCTGCTTGCTTGTTGCAGCATTTGTTTGTCGCATGTTTTCTGCAAGAATAAATAATTGTTCATCCCCACTGCTCCCACAAGGTGCATGTAGACTCACTTTCTCAGTGGCTAACAATTTAGCTGTGGCTTAAGGAGAAAAATGTGTGTGCTGGAATTGCACAGTCACATTTCTTTTTGGCTTTTGAAACTCACCTCTTCGTGCACACCTGTGTGTCCGACCCTTACACCTTGAAGCTTTTTAAAGTTCTGGGTGGTGGATGCAGAACAATTATTTTTTTGGTGATAAATAGGAAAATGCAGAGAGGGGACAGAGACCTAGAATGAGTTATTTTTCTAATGTTTTCCATTAAGCAGCAGCTGCTGTTTCCGAGCTGTCAGCTCTGTTGCCAGGGTGATTCTGTGCGCATGGCACGGAGCGGGGCTGGGTTCAGCACCCACCTCCTGCACCACTGAACTCCTGCATGAGAAAACCCCTTCCTCTGACCTCACTGGCAATTGGCTGCAGGAGCAGAACTCCTTGCTGAGCTCACCCAGCACTGTGCTCGCCCACACTGGCACTGCCTGGTCTTCTCCCTTCCCCTGAAGTGGAACGTGTGAAATGTTTCATTCTGACATTTTTAATTTCACATACAGTTCTTGGTCTTCTCCTCAAAGGACACAACAGACAGCCTAAGTAAGATGTTAAATATTTCAGGCAGTGGCAGCAAACACAGCCAACAAACCAAAATCAATGCTCAAGTGTCTGCACAATGCTAACCAGTGACTTCAGTGCATCAGCTTCTCCCTCTAAATGCTGAGCAAGGGTTAAAGAGCTTTGTTGGATACAGAGGACAACAGAGTCCTCTTGCACGGAAAAGTGTTTACACTCCAAGCACAGAAAGAAGAGGCTAATTTTGCTCTAATATTAGACTCAGTTTACCTTCCAAAGTGCAACACTTTTCCACTCTGCAAGGTAGGACGCCGAGACAAGTAGAGCACCTTTTTCCGTGGTAAAGGCATTATGATAAATTTATGGTTTCTGAACATCTAATGAATGCAGTAAGAAAGGTAAAACGTTCACAATTCTTTAATATACTGGTGAGAAAACCTTATCAGTTTACTGGAGAATCACAAATGGCAACAGGTCAGATCAAATTTCTCATGTGGCATAAAATCATAAATGCAGTTCCCAGGGCTACCTCAACTTTAATAAAATGAAGTCATCCATGTGTTGCTTTGTATTAATATTGCAACTAGGTTTAAGCATATATGAGCCATGATTTTTCCTCAAGTGTTAAATCAAATTGAATCACAGGTTTTTATGAGTGATAAAATGATAATAGACCAGATCTGGTCAGCTAGGATAATAACTTGATTCAGTACTTTGGATGTAAGTGTTTAAGATTTCCACAATAAAACTGTAATGTTATACCCTAAAGTGTGTTAATAACATTAAGTGATGTAACAGTGAAAGCGAACTGACAGAATGTAATACCCATAGGGCCATCATAATAGAAATAATTTATAATGTAACAGCAATAAAATCTTTAATGTTATCTCAATCCAGTCCTGTCCCCAAGTCTGGGGTTTCAGATTACATGTGACTTTTTTCTATGCATTTAAGTGTTAACTTAAAATAATTAAGAAAATGGTTTTCAAAGCGGAAGAGCCTTTCAAAGTTGCTGACCTGATAATAATATTATTAACTCTTTCCTTCCTACCAAATTTCTGTGTGTCCAATAGCTGATATCACAGGAGGTATATCTCTTTTGCTTCCATTCTTTTTTTTTTTTTATTTTAAAAGCAATTTGCAGTAATCAAGGAATATATAGGACTACCATACTACATGAAAAGGGTATCCCATCCTCACATATTCACATCTAAACACAAGCCCAAATTACACTGTAAAAGAGTTTGAACAAAGACCCAGAAAATATCACCACGCCACAAGCACAAGATCCATGTTTGTGGCTACTTAAAAAAGAAAGAGGAAACCAATGGGGTGACTTCAGTCCTCACTGTGACAAACCAGAACTTGTCCTGGAAGAGCCTGCTTGGATATCAGCAAATGTCCTTCCTGGCAAAATGTTGGGATAAATTCCCCAGAGAACCCATGAGATCCTTTACAGTCAGATCTTTAAGAACAGAACTGATCAAACATCTCTAAGGTGTGGACACTAAATGTTTTATCCAACCTATTAACAGAGAGGTAAATCAGACATGACAGAGACATTTCCTCCATCTCATGTAGCATAAATATGTTTTCTGGAATCTCAATATGGATTGATGTTTAACATCTCCTAAGAGCTTTTCTGATTATTATTCTCTTCAAAACATATGAAAAGAACTGACTGGACAGACATGTGCACAGATCTTGCAAAATGTGTGCAGAAATGTAACATTTAAAAGTAAGCCAAAAATTATCTTTAATACTTAAACCATGATTTATTAGTTTCAAGGTAAGGTATAATTTTATTCCATCTTCCTGATCAAATTTCTTGCTAAGAATATTGGCTGTTTCAGGCAGGAATACTGAGGGCTTTCTGTAATGTATGCCATGCCTCAGAGGAGCCAAACCAGAATAAATTCAGCATCTGAATTCTCTTGCAAACCCATCCAACCCAGGACTAATAACCTGTGCCTTTAGAAAATACTCCAGCATCAGACATACAAGATAGTTATAGTGCAATTAAGAAAAATCCTCTGACTCTCAGGTTCTCTCTGGACTCACCAGGGAATGCAGAAAAAAAAAAAACTGGAACTGAACAAAGAATCAGCTTATCATCTTGAAATATGCTGGGTTAATCGTCCCTTTAAAAGCAAATGTATTAGGAAAACATTAGATCCTTAGCCCTCTGTGACATAATTACACAGGCTTCTGATTAAACAGAGGCTCTCATTAAGTAAAACATTTTATTTTAGTTTCTTGTTGGTTGTTGGTATTATTGGGCTTCCTGCCCAATTCCAGCCAGGCTACCATATGAACAGTGAAAACAGCCAACATTGTTAATACAATAACAACAACAACACTTGGCACTTCCAGCATTCCTTTGATCTCAAAATCTTACAGCAATTTACAGATATTCATTCCTTGGGTGCACCATGTGACAAAGTGGTGGAGCAGGTAAGACTGACCATGCTTATTTTACAGATGGATAAAGCAGGGCAGAGAGGGATTCACCTGGCTTTCCCTGGCTGCTAGAAACTCAGTGGTGAGATCCAGAAGTCCTGAGGAGAAAAACACTTGGAAATTCTGTTTCAACAACGACTGAACTTTTTTTCTCTCTCCTTAATTGCAGTTTTTCTTTACAGGTTCCTTGTAGCAGAGGACTTGTACTGTGAAAAATCAAGCAGGGATGCAAATCATAAGGAAAAGGCAATTAAGCATTGCTTATTGCTTGTAGTTTAAGAAAACCTGGTACAATTTCTCTCCAAAACAGATTGGGGGTGGTTTACATAAAGCAGCAAGGACTTATTTTGGGTCAGCTAAGTTGTAAAGTTTGCACTGTGGGTTAAAGTAGCAAGTAACAGAAGGATGTTTTAGTTTCTAGATCACCAAATCTGGCCCTTCAGACACATGTAGAGAGGCTTTTTTGCCAAGTTTTCAATGATGGGAATGTAAGGAGAACACTTTTGCATGGGTAAGGGAAGGGGTACATTTGTGAAGGCACGACCTCTGAGTTGCCAATAGCACTGAACTTTTGTCCTCCCTCATCCTGATCCACCTTGGAAAAGATACTCCTTCCCCAGTGGCTGGGAAGGGAGCTCAGGTAGACTGGAATGGATTTATAGGGCCAAATTTACAAAAAAAGGCTCCAGTCTTCAGCCTGAGAAAAGGTGAATCAACTTTTGTCCTGCATCTGAGAACCCCTGAGATGTTGAAAGCTGAGCAGAGCTTACACTTGCTGATCATGACATGGATACAGGAGAAAAGTTTTGAAGAATGCAGTTTCCCTTTACACAGAAGGGTTTAATCCCTAAGATTAAGAAATATTTCTCAGTGGTGTGCTGGCTAGTAAGGAGAGTCACTGCTGATTTACCAGATTTCTGCCACAGCCAAATAATTCTTTTTAGCCTGCAAGAGAGAACTTTGATATCTTGGAGCATGAAGTGTTAAACTCCTCTTAGGCAGTGAGGTTTAGAAACAAAATCTCACACGGTGCATATAAATATCATCTGATCCAGTGTGGATTGTAACTTGCACTGCTGTGAATTATCTGTTACTGATACACACCAACACCCCCTGATTTGTAAGCTCAGGTGCCCCTTCCTGGCTGCAAAAATGTAAACATAACACCCACGTGTAAACCTAATGGAGTCAGTATCAGAAAAAGCTTTTAGGTCTGTGTGCATGTATTACAAGACTAACAGAGGTGGAAACCTGCTTGTCACTTATTCAGCTGGATATGAACAACTGGCTTCAAAAGAAACTCAGGAGTGAAAGATTAAAGGGAAGATGACCATGAACTCTCCTTTCCCCAAAGAAGTTCAAAGCTTCCTGATTTAGGTTCTTATCGCACTATAAAGAGGGGAAGCAAGGAAGATAAAAATTTAAAAATAAATGATCTTTAAGAAATTATCCTCATCTGAGTGTCCTCCAATATGTCTGGTCCTCTAAGTGTTAAGTGAATTGTAACTAGATCCTAGGGAGACAGTTGCAACCTGGTTATCAGTGGCAGTAAATGGAAGATAATAGCCCCACTAGAGAGTTATGAAATGGCTTGTCTTTGAGCTGCCAAAGTGTTTAGGCTCTCTTTTATTATATTCACAGCAGTAATCCGATATGTCCTGACTTCTGTCATCTGTATGTAATGCTTATCAACTCTCTGCCAGTGATTCACCCCCTTGTCAGGGACAATTATTCCTCAAAGTGCTGGGGTTACAACTGAAGCAGTATTATGACTGGAAAGAAAATATGAAAGGTGCAGCACATCACAGGGAGCAATCTTGGAGCTGACGTCAAAGTGGAGGAGGACATTGTTGATAAAAAAATAAGGCATAACAGGAGTGTTGCACTGCTGCTCCCATAGCACTCCTGAGCTGAGGTCACACATACCTACGAGGATGGTGATGGAAGATTTTCCATTATTTTATGGGAGCTAGGTTGCTGTACTTCCCTGGTTAGGTGTCTCTCTCGATTTCCATTCTATGTTCCCATTTAAAGCCACTTAAAACTGAAGAGGCAGCGTGTGTTCTGTCCCTCTAAATTTGCAGACAGGAGCTCAGCCCAGGAAATTCATTTTCCTCCAGAGGATCATAAAATGAAAAGCATAATCTAAGGGACAGAGGGCCCAATTTGCAGTTTTCGAGCTGCCTGAAATTACAGTAACACCTGCAGTGAAATCCTGATCCAAGCACACTCCGACCAACCTGTTCCACCACCCTTCAGATGCCTCAGGCAAAACTGAAGCAAATTTTGATCCTGAGCTCGTGACTAGGGGAGAGCACTGGGGATGCTAAAGTCTGTCCTGGCACCACGAGGACAGTGCTGGGGAGCAGAAGGAACCTGGGATCAGGGCATGGCCTTGGAGCACCAGAAGATCAAGGCCATGGGAGAGAGAGTGGCTGTGGCATTTCTTTGTCTGCTCCCATAGCACGGGGTGACTGTGGCTTGGGAGCTTTGTCAAGAGCAATGAGGAAGAGCAGCTGGTCAGTGAACATAATGGTGCAGACAGGGAGGCCAAAGAGGGGTGGCAGATGGTCCCAGGGGCTGCCCAGCTGACCAAGGCAGCACCTATGCCCTGTGTGCACATGTGGCACCAACTCAGGACGGGTTCTTAGGTGTCAGCCAGCACATAATTCACTGGGCTGAGGGTTTCAGCCTACAGAGTAACAGAAGTGGAGGAAAACAATACCTCTCTGTGGTGTTTTGATAGTCCTTGGGCTCCATAAGTACAGTGCAAACTCTGTATTTCAGTCCATTTTGCAAACAAGGGGTTGAGCAAGGCCATTTCCCTGCTTAGAGGGTCACAGGGGTCCAATTGCAAGGTTGGGGAGGCCCCAGTGAGAAGGCAAAACAAGCAGGGTTGGAGCAGGGAAGGAGGGAGGAGGCAGCCAGGGCTGAAATATAATGATGTCCCAAATCATCTGGCTCAAATCAGAAAGTGGAGCCACTTCTCTGGGCACAGAGCTGAGTGCAAGCCAGGCCTTTTGCAAGGTTTGCTGCTGGGATATTTGGTGCTTCCTGCCCATGCACCAGCAGGAGCCCACAGGGGTCCCAAGGGTCATGAGCAGCAGGGTCAGCTGTGCTTCCATGGGGAGGGAAACAGCCTCCAAAAGCACTGAGGAGAGGGAATGAATCACTGTGCCTTCTCTAATATATGGCAGTAATGTAATATAACAGCAATAACCCCCAGAGTACCATCTGGTGAACTTGTGACTAAACACAGCTTGTTTTGCTCAAGGCACACAAGCAATGGACAAGTATATATTTTATTCTTCACCCTGCCCAAGTGGTAGCACAAATGTTTCTGGGAATTTTAGGCCATCTACAAATCAGAGCTGCAAGCAGGTATTTCTCCCCTAGGAAACACACAGGCAGCTCTGCAGGAGGGTGCTCAGCAGCACAAACTCCTGAGTCTCAGCTATGGCCACCAAAGTAGACAGAGACCTGATCTCAGCTGTTCACCCCGTGTTTCTGACTCTGCAAAATTCCCCAAAAAAGTCCTGTGAGTAGGTGGATGTTTCAGGTGATATTTCTCAGGGATGCAGGAAGCCTGACTCACCCGTGAAGAATATTGGTGACTAGCTGCTCTGACCTTGGTCAGAGTTAATCCTGCAGGAATGAAAAGGTTCAGATTTCAGTACTCACCAGAAGAAAAAGGAAGAGAGGAGGAGCAGCCCCCTACTAAGATAAAGACACGACCAGTGGCTCTGCCATCAGTTACAGCATTGCTTGCATTTGGCATTATATTATGAAAATATCTATTCAGAGGGGAAAATGAGATCAAAGCCAACATTTCCGCAGCGATGACTTCAGCTCCACTTCACTCTGCTCCCTCTCCTCCTCCCGTCCTTGGCGTTTCAAGGCTCCTGCTCTATTCATCTGCTCCACGCCACCCCAGGTTTATAACACCACATCAGCAGCAGCACTAATAGCCCGTGATTCTTCCCCCTATTGTGTTTGTCAGAGTCAGTAATCTGGGCACTACAGTGAAAAGCTACAGCGTGTTCCTATAGCAACCGACTAATCCGCAGGTGGAAGGTGATTGGGCACCTTTTGCACCGGAACAATAATTTGAAAGATCTTTTTCGGTGTGCCGCTCTGCAGCATGAGTTCATTGTGCTGCCTGCCCGCCACCAGCGCTCGTTAGGAGCTGTCAGGGAAATGCAGCGGCGAGGAGAGGCGACGGCTTCCAGCAACACGCCCTTGAAATATTTCACGGCAGGTTAAGAGGCCAAATTGTGTATGGCGAGAGGTATTGTATGGGATAAAACAAAGAGCTTGTGTAATAAGCCAATGCTGACAGTCTCCAAGTCAGGGAATCCCAGTGAAGTGTAAGGCTGCGCATGAATATGAGTTTTCCTGAGCTGTGCAAGGAAAACAGCCATAATAAAAGAAAGTGCTGGGCAGAGCTCCCACATTTGACTCTTCCAAAACCAATTACTCCCACCTGGCTATTCCCATTTCTCCTAAAACATCTCCTGTTACAGAAGAGAATTTAATATTCTCTAATTGAAACCTCTAATTTAAGGCATTTGCTTGCTATCCTCGAAGTCTGAAATCCTGGCCTGGACTTTCACAGAGTGGTTAGATATTGTAGAAGTCTCCAATTTTTGGGTATTCAAAGTCAAACTAAGAAACCTTCAGGAAATACACAGCATGTTTCCTCTGAAATCCAGGCTTTGGTATATTTCTCACAGTTAAGTGGTCTGAACTTGAGGTGGGGAGTGACCTTCCCTGCCCATGGCAGGGGGCTTGGAATGACGTGATCTTTAAGCTCACTTCCAAACCATTCTAGGTTTCCCTGATCTTTCCAAATAGACCAGCCCAATCCATGGAACAAATGCAACATAGCAATGAGAGAGCAAACACCTCCATACCAACCTCAAGCAACAATCCCTGTAATTTACAATCTATGTTGTCTAATTTCTTTTTTGTTTGGTTGTTTTTTTTTGGAAAACACTGGACCAGAAATAGTGGATATAGACAGAAACCTCTTTAAAGCTCAGTTGTAGAAGCAGATGCATTTCCCATACAGCCATTGCAGTGGAAAATGAGAGCAGATCATGGAAATGATGTAAGAGGAAGACAAAAAGAAAGAATCTGTTAAAAACTTCAATAAGAAGAGAGAAATACCACAAGTGCTTCTTTACCTCAATTTAATCACATTGAAGAAAGAATGTCTTTATTAAGTGCCTGCAGTTAATAAAAATGTCAAAAACTCACATTACATAAATCAGCTCTTTCAAGGTTTGTTGGGGTGATGGAGGAGAAAACTTAAAAATAGAGGGCAAACAGAAGTTTAGTTATTAGGTTGTGACTTCCAAGGCTGCAGCTTCAAAAGCTTCCCTACATTTACTGGCCAAAGATTCCAACCTGGGATGCGTCCATCTAAAGCAAATTTCCTAAGTATGAGACAATGAAGTCAGTGTCTCATTTACAGCTGAAGAGTTTTACAAAGCAACATGTCCACTGAGAGCTGAATCAACAAACAAACTGTACAGAACAGACACTGCTTTTATGACCTAACTGTTTTGCTCATCCCAAAGCAGGACAAATAAAATGGATGAGGCAGATTCACATACTCAGTCCAAACTGGCAGAAGAAAAGCTGGGATGGGGTCTAGCATATCCCCCCAGGATATTATTAGATTATTGAATATTCTACAGCAAATATCAGTGTCTTCCTCTTTCTTCCCCCTCTTGCCTTTCACCTACCTTATAATTCAGATCTTCCCAAAGAAAGTTTAACTGAAACAGGCAAGTATCTTAGAAATTTTCTTAATAAACAATTTCCAGAAAAAATATTTAAAAACTTTAGACCATCTTTAATTGTGAAATGTATTGATTGTTCTTCTCATGTAATTCATGCCTTAAAATGACATATTTTTGTTCCTTTCAGAGGACTTGGATAGATAGCATTGTTTTTCTTTCCAAAGCACATCAAAGAGCCCAAATTTTGGCAGGCTTTCTGTTTTCTTTTAAGAAAAAAGAAGGGGAGAGAAAGAAAGAAAAACATCAGCAAAATAAAGCTAAGAATAACTGCTCTTTTCTGAAGAGTTGTGGGTTCTTCACTTCCAGATTCATGTCATGGTGCTCACTTCAGGGAGCTGCTGAGACACAGAGCCTGGAGGAGGAGAGGAATGGAAAGATCAGAGAATTGGCACGGGACACAGAGCCTTTTTCCTCTTGATGTTCAGGCTGAATCTAGACAAAGTCAGTCAGAGCCCAGTGTCATCATGATTTTTAAACACTTTCATGGGCCATTCAAGGTCACACTGTGGCCTCTAACACAGGGGACAAGTTTCCACATATCTGCAGCTGGTACTTCACTGACAGCTGTGGTGATAGCTGCTCTCCAGTTTGTTGCATTTCCATTCTGTAAGAGAATAAATTCCAGGAATTGGCTGGATTTGGGTTAATAACAGCCCTTTCCTTTCAGGACAAGGATGCACATAAAGTACTGAGAGAGCTGAGTACCTCCCCCTTCTGCTCAAATGTTCAGAGGAAGTAGGTTGGTATTGCTACAGAAAGGTTTTCAATTTTGAGCATATTTTTGCCCCTGGACCCATTTTTCTTGATTTCCTTTCTCAGCCAGTGATTATGATTTACTTATCACAGACCTGCACTCCTGTGGCAGGATCTGATGTCTGTGCTGTTGGTAAAATATCATGCACTATTGCCAGATGTTAAATATGAAGGATTAACATCAAAACAATGCAAAAGAAATGCCACCAGCTCTTACTCTGTGAAGCAACTTCTATCTTGATTTACTGTGTAACTGGGCTTTTTTACTGGTGCTATAATCAGATTATTTTAAGGCTTAAAATTCTCCTGGTGATCGTGGTACAAGTGGCAGAGTTTCCAAAGCTTCCCAAGCAGAGCTGCTTTGCTCTGAATCAAGAAATGAGGAAAGGCTTGGAAAAGGAGTGGAGACAGTCTGAGGGAAATGCCAGCACTGCTGTTTATCACCCCAAATGTGGAGTCACACTGAGCTGAAACGTGCAAACCTTCCCCCCATGCCCTGCTCTGGGGTAAAGCTACTTTTGATTTTATGGGGGTTTTAATGGACTGCTGTCATCCAACAGCCCAGACACAGTGCTGCAGGAAATGGCAGTGCATGGCATTTCTGGAAAAGGACACAAAATCCCTGGAGTGTGGCATGGAGCTGCACCCTTCCCAGTTCACATCATGCCCACACTCTGGGGAATGAGCAGAAAGGCTCAAATTCAGGGCAGCTGACACAAAACCCACTGAACTTCTCAGCTCAGAGTGATAAACAAAAGTGCATCACTTGGGTAACTTGTAAAAGGCTGGGGCAAGGAATACATCCTCTGGATCAAGATGACAGGGCTGAGTGCTAGAACAAATCACAGAGTATGTGAAGTTAGGCTGTGACCTATTGCTTGGTACAATTATCTGACCTCCTAACAAAGCCTGGTGAAGATGGCAGCAATCCTGCATATAAAGCAGAGCCTGGTGGAAAGTTGCTATTCTTCAAACCCGCATCTAGACATCTTTCAAGTGATTTCAGAATTTAGGGTGAAAGTGGATCTTAGGCCTTTTTTTAAAAAGCCATTTCAAATCCTCATTCATATCATAAATGCTTTTTTCTCCTTTTTTCTGCAGGCCACTGAAATCTCTGGGGCCATGACATTGTCTGGCACTGAATGCAGCCCCTTTTTATCATTATAAAGAAATAATGAAAGCATATGGTGGAGAGGCACTCATATTTCAGTGTATGGTGCCTTCCTCCTTCTCCATAACCAAGCACTGAAAAATATATAGTGTGATTAGAACATTGAATATTTCCAATACACTAACAGAAAATTCCTAATAATTCAAAGTCATCCCTGCTCCCTGGCTTGATTGTAAGTTCAAAGTAAAAGAAACCAAACACATCTCCACTTTTGTGCATTAAACATCAGCAAGTGACCTGTATTTTATTACAGTACACAGCTGTTTTATCACATAAGTAAATAAATCACCATTGAACCAACTTTGGGAAAGAAGATTTTGAATAATAACACAATTAAGTTTTCCCACAAAGTCCAAATAGCCCACTTGCTCATAGTTGCTACAAGCTGTGATTCCCACGTGAAAGATATCAACTTATTTCCTTTTCCTGTCAATCATCAGTACCAAGTGGGGCCCTGGTATGTCAGGTCATGACCTTTCACTCTGGGCATGAGCCTGAAAGCCACTAGTGAATCAACTAGTTTAATTATTTAGGCTGTTTTTAATAAATATAAAAATGTGGCCTTAAATATTTCACATGCTTGTTCAGTTTGGGCTTTCAAGGACCTCTCAGGCCCACCAGCCTGAAAGTGTGCTCTTATTGGTAGGAAATCAGTCAATTAATAACCAAATCCAGCTTCTGGAATAAGGTTTATTTTGTTGATTTTGAGCTTCCTGGCTTGGGTGTCACTTGCTTGTTGGTTTAGAGGACAGGCTCTTTTTTAATTTTTTTTTTTAACATGAGACTGTTTTTAATCAACACCAGCAATGGTCTATTTGCCTACCTCCCACAAAATGATCCTTTATACAGATGCCAGCAGAGGATTCACAGATTTCCATGTATGGCCTATTTTTCACATCCTCTTCACCTATGGGAAAAAAAAAAAAAAAAAAGCAAACAAAAACAGGCAGAAAGAAAACCAATATAGCAAAGTCCATATAAAACAACTCCTTAAAAATATTTTTGAGTAATGTTGACAGGTTTGCTATTAGGTCCCTTAGCAATGGACAGTTTTATTCCATTTTAGGTCAAAGTGTAATGACAACCTTCCTTTGCTAAAGTTCCTAACAATTTCTTTCAGTTTGTGTCTCCCATAATCTACAAATCTAGGCCTGAGCCAAGCTGCTGATTTTGCCCAAGATTCAGCACAAGCAGTAACTACAACCATGTCAGTATAAAACAAGGAGTGATGTTTTCCCTGGATATCAGGGCAAATTATTTATATTCTACAGCCTATTTATGCTTATTGCTCAACAAACTTTCCAGCTGGTAGATACAGGACAGAATTAAACTTGAGAAACTAATTGATGGTGTCTTTTTAAAGACTCTGGACTGCCAGAGTTAACTTTGCTTCTGAACATTCCTGAAATGTACAGAACTTTCCCAGCACCTCTCAGATTTATTTTTTTCTTCTTTCCCCTGGTGCTCCAAGACTTCTCAAGAAAGTGAGTGTGAAGGGCTGTCTCTATTTATAGATGATAAACCCAATTCTTATCTTTCTCCCTCCTCTCCCCCCTGCCATGGTCCTGCATCAAAGAGAAGACCTGGGGAAAGAGAAGAGAGATGCTCTTAGCCTGAATTTTCCAACCCCTCTCATGGACTGCTGGGTCTGCAGGAAACATCAGCATGCCAAAATTTGCTTTTCTTTCAAGCAGGAGTATTAATCTAAATGATGAACTATATCTCAAAAATGAAATTGCTGCAGCGTAGGGATCATCAAAGGTACTTTAATTGAATTATGCTTTGTTTGGGACAGTAGAAAACATTTAATCATGATCCTGTTTGAATTCCTCATTTTGCCTTAATGGCTTCAAGGTGTGCACAACAGAATGTTAGAATTCACAATATGATCAAACAAAAGTCAGCTGAAGCATTCTATCTTTATTGAACAAAAGTGTCCTTGCCTGATAATGCTGCTTCTCAGCAATTTCAGCAAAATTGCTGTAGTCCAGAGAAATCTTTCCAATTCATCTGAGTCTGCATTGGCTGATGAAAAGCTGCCTCCTAAGAAGTTTTCAATCCTCCTCCCTCAAGGCACAGCAGCAGGAGCATGTGCTCATAGCATGTGAGCAACCCCAGATCTCCTGGAGGAGGGGAGATCAAACCCAAAGCATCAATCTGGGGATGCAGCCCTTGGGAATGGGGCAGGGGAGGTTCTGGGGTTTGGGAAGGTTCTGGGGTTTGGGGAGTGCTCACCCGTGCAGCTCCTCAAAGCTGAGCCCTCCTGCACCAGCTTAGCCAAACTAGCAATGGCCAAGGAAGCCCTGGGCCAAAGCAGGCAGTTTAAACAGCTCAGCTGGGAACACAGAACCCCGTTGTCATTTCTGTGAGGCCAGCCTGATTCATCTTGGGCAGTGTGATGAGAGGTCTCCACTGCATCCATTCTATTTTAAACCAGATGAGGGTAAAGAGCTCTGCACTCTGTGCTGGGAGGTGCCATATAAAAGGACAGACAGGCAGAGAGGCTTGCATTAAAGGCCCTTATTCCCATCATGTTTTACTGCCTTTGTTCTGACATGATTACTGATTTCAGTGGAATGAATGCACACAGTGAAGTTGAGTTAGGAAACTGTGTAGCCATTATTCCCTTAAAACACACATTTCCCTGGTAAACATGTCCTGGCTTTGCATGCATCTGATGGCTTTAGTCACACAAAAGCTGCATTTACCATATATTTCATTGCCATGTATTTACAGCACAAGCCATGAGAGGCCCTAGCCCAGTCTTAACAATGGGAGTTTCCTGATCCACACTTATTGTTTTCCTCCTCCTCTGGTGGGGGTTCACACCTTTTCTTACCTGATCCTAAAGGCAGAAGAATGATTCCAGATCTCCAGCAATCTCTGACAGATCACATCTTTTGCATAATACCAAAATATTAACTGGACAGGAAACTTATGTGAGTCCTGGAACCAGCCTGCACCTTACAGATCTCTGAGTCTCTTTCAATATGACTGTGCAAGGAGATGGCCATTTTAAAATAGGAATGGTGTGATTACATTACTCCTTTTCCCTTGGACTATTATTTCAGCTAGTAGGCTGTTGCTTTTCAGACTTCACATGCGTATTCAGCAATTCCATAAATAAGATTTTCATTATCAACAGTGAAATCCCCAACAGTTTTCAGCTCCTAATGAGGTTCTCACTGTTCTCAGGCAACACTTGGAAAAGCCTTTTATATGATAAAATGAAGATGTGAGAGAGACTGAGCAAGGTGTATGTGTTGCCAAGGGCACTACTTTCAAACAGTCCTCAGTTTCTTCACTCAAACAGGTGGTGATCAGGTTCTACTGAAAACAGACTTGAAATTATTTCAGTCATCCAGCCACTGGGAAAAAAAAAAAAAAAAAAAAAAAAGAAAAGACAAAAAAGACAAAAGCCTGTTACTATATCTTATTTGCAGCCTCCAGAAAGCTCAACATAACATGTTTAGAAGAAATTTGAGAATATTTTGATGATGAATTATGGCTTCCTGTAGGATGTTTCTAATAGTAACTCCCTCTTCTTCAAGTTTAAAAATTCTAATGCTTAGGAAGCATGGAAAAAAAGAAGATCTTTGAAATGACATAATGAATTGCTATATACAGAAATTGGCTCCCAACATTCCTGTACACAAATGCAAGTATTGGTGAAGATAAAGAGTTCCCAGAGTGCTGAGAAAAGGAGATAAAAGACAGGCTCAAGCCAAAGTGCAGTACCTGAACAGATTATTTGAGAGGGGAAGTGTGGTTCAGATTTTCTAACTGCCTCTCTGCCATTCACTGACAATGTGCTGTTTTCTTATACTAACAGTGAAATGTGGCACCAAATCAGTGGAAGTAAGTCTGTACTTGAGGAAGGCAAAATATTTCAAATTTAAGCTGAACTTGCATGCTTAAAAGCCTAATGAGCATTGTAAAGGTCACAAGAAATACAGGAGCCTCAAGTGACACTATTTTGTAGAAAGGTCAGACGTTCTCCTTCAATTAAAATTAAGATGTATTTATATCTTTCATACTTTGCATCAAAAAACAGGGGCTAGGTTCCAGAAGCTGAGAAACTACCAGGATCCCTTCTGCATCTGACTTATTTTAAGATGCCAAAATAACCTTGTGGAGTGGGAAGGTGAAGGGGATAAGCAGCTTGTGAAAGGCAAAGCAGCCTCATGGCTTTCGCCAGACCCAAGAAAGTGTTTGTGCCCATGAAGACTTAAAATAACCCCACAGGGCAGCCAGATCCTGGCATTAATGCTGTTTTTGAATGTCTAGAGTCACAGTGAGTCTCATGGCTAAATGCCATGATGCTCTTTGAAGATTTAAGGAGCATTGCATTTCATTTGAGATAACATGCTTTTGCAGTTGAATGGCAAGTTCCATAAATTCCTCTTGGATAAAATCTGAAGTAAACATCACAAAGTTTTGCATGGGTTTCTTGCAATTTGTTTTGGAGCTTTTGTGTCGAATGGGACTGGAAAATGGCTGGCAATGTTTTATTTCACTTATTATACACGGATTTTGAGCATGCAAGTCTAAGCAAAAAATGTTTGGAGAGCATGACTGTGCCACATTTTTTTTTTTTTCTGGAATAAGTGGCAGTTTTAATTAAAACAATTATACAAGTCTTTGTTTTCTTCAACTTGTTTGATTTAGTTGGTTTCTTTAGCAACAAACAAAGCTTTCATGGCTTCTTCACATTTGCACAGAATATTAATATTGCTGCCTTTGATTTCAGAGTCTTGTAGACTTCAGCAGTCTCAGCATTTCAGTCTGTACCACGGCTGAGACTCTGTGAGCAGCAGAGATGGGATGTGGATATCCCTGCACGTGGGTCAATCCCAAGCACAAATATGGGCTGGGAAGAGAATGGACGGGAGCAGCTCTGAGGAAAAGAATTTGAATTTTCTGGGGCAGATCCAGAGGAGAACACAGAGCTGCTCCCAGGGCTGGAGCCCCTCTGCTCTGGCACAGGCTGGGAGATGTTCACCTGGAGAGGAGAAAGCTCCAGAGACATCTCAGAGCCCCTTCCAGTGCCTAAAAGGGGCTCCAGGAGAGCTGGAGAGGGCCTGGGGACAAGGGATGGAGGGACAGGACACAGGGAATGACTTCATATTATTCTATGATTCTACAAGATACTCAGTAACCCAGTGGGGTAAAATGGACAGAAAAAAAGATGATCCAATATAGAAAAAAGATACTTTTGCCTGAGAATTCCAAAGTTGGTAATGTCAATAACATTCAAAACTTTCTGATCCACTTTATATCTGGTTCAAAGTTATGGGGAAAAAATTAGAATGGTGCTGTTTCTTTTTTTTTCTGTAAAGCTTCTAATTTTTTTCCTTATTTTATTTTCAAACATTTTTGATCAGCTCTACTACAGCACATCATGTTTTCCATTGACACATGCATGCCTGTGTTTAAAATATCAATTCATTTATCTTCAGAAATGTTGACACAAAAGATAAGAATCAGTATAAAAAGAACTGTTTTAATTTTCAAAAGGAAAGGGAGCTTAAAAATGCATTTCCCTCTGAAAATGTGGGTTCAGATTTTGGCTCACAAAAGTAACAGTGGTATTTAGTTTCTCATCACTAATTCTGCATGGTTTATCCCAATAGAAGAAGTAAAATAAATGTCTGGGCATTGTGGCTGTGCCCCAGGGGTGACATTTGGGTGGAGTGGGCAGAACAGGGTGGGCAGTGCTGGAAGAATCTGAGTTTCACCAGCATGCAGGGTTCAAATCCATCATGTGCCAGAGAAGGGAGCTAACAGATAAATCTTTTGCTGCCTCCCCTTAAAATCCATCATTTAAAAGATCTGTTTAGTTTATGCCTGTTGCTGTTTTTAACACACATAGCTAAACCTCTATTTTATTTTTTTATCCAGAAATCAGTACATTTTCCTTCCTTGAAGCTGTAACTTCAGAAAAAACCTCAAACCATTCCTTTCTGATGCTCCTCCCAGATGAGTACATCTAGGTCAGGTTTCAGCCTGGCATAAATATTTTATGCTTGAGAACTAAAGGTCTGCAGGAATTGGGGTTCATGGTCTCGGCCACAGCAGCACATGCGGGTGCTTGCTTTAATAAAAAACTCCTTAATCTCATTTGGCTCTACCTCACTGGCAGCTTGAAGCACTTGAATCAAACAGTACAGCTGTGAATTGTGACACTGGCTGGATGGAAGCCCAGAAAACTTTTCCCAGAGAAAACCCTTCAGGGAGGGAAAAAAAAAATAAAAAAAGAAAAAAAAAAAAGAAAGAGAAAAAGAAGGAGGAGGGGGAAAAGCTTCAACAACTGAAATACAATAGAAGCCAAACACAAAATCCACAATCAAACCTTGCTCCCCCTCCAACCTGAATCTGAAACAAACCAGGAAACCAAAGATAGATTGGATTCTTCTTTAAAAGGTTATTTTGTAAGGTAGAAGGGCCAACCTGGGCAGCCCTGAGCAATGGCCTCAGTCTGTATTTTCTGCAGAGCAGCAAATAAAATCCAAGCCAAAGGATAGGAAAGCTGAATTATACCACTTCTTCAAAATCCATTTAAAAGGCAGCTTTGATTTTTGTGAGGAAGAAGAAAAATATCCAGCTGAGGAAATTAAAAGAGGGTTGGAAGCACAAGTGCCATAAAGCAGACCTAGCTCAAGTGCTCTTGCAATATTTATAATCTTATTTTTGCTAGAATCCTGATGTTGATACCTTCCCCTAAAGCAGATAGCTGAGCAATATGGAAAAACAAAACAACAAAACCATAGAAAGCACATCTGAATGGAAGGAAATGTTCCTTTTCAGGAGGCAGCAGCCATACTCTGGAGTCATAAGGTCAAGAGGTGAATTTCTACTGAAGGAAAACATTAGAGCTGGATATTTCTCATCTGTCAGTCCCATTAAACACCATCTTTTAAGGACTCAGGACTGTGCACTGCGCCTTTCTTCAAGTTAGCAGGATAATAAAGATTCTGTTGCCTTTTGCAGATGTTTAAAGACATGATGTGAAAGACAAATTCTCCAGCTAAAACCCTCAAGAAATGTCACTTCTGTGTCTTACTGAAGGAGCTCCAGCACATTCTCTACATAAACATCTGCTGGAAACATTTTAAAAAGGAGGCTGTTTAAATAATGGCTTTTGTAGGCTCAGTTGGATTTTTTTCCTTCTTTAAAGAAAAGAAAATGAATTTGTGGAAAAGTTCCCTCTTCCAAAGCAACTTTCCTTTGCAAACATGCTTCAGCTAGGATGATCTGAGGCAGCAGCTTTAAAATGAAGTAGAAATGTTGAAAATATTCCTTCAAAACATTCTATATCAATCACACCTCAGAGACAGTCATAAATCAGTGCTTTCTTTGACTTCAGAAAGTTGTTGCTCTTCATTGTTATGCTAACTTGTTTGTGACAATTATAGCAAGGCTCTCTTTACATAATAATTGGATTTTTCTATTAAATTTAACAGACAAGGAGGAAAAAAGGAAAAATAATAACCATCATTCTGTCAAAAGTGGTACATTTGTGGCATAAACTAAGAAAAGGAAAAAGAATGAAAATAAGTTCAGTTTAAAGTCTTACTGTAATTTGACTCCTTGTTCTACGTGACTAACACAAGTCTACCTGCACTTCTCCATCTTTAAATGTCTGCTACAGTGCTGGGCTCTGCCTGGGTACCAAAATGGATGAAGATTTTGGATGAGTTTAGCTCATTTGATGTTTATTAGAAAAAAAAAATCTACACTTCTGGATGCAGAACTTCAATTTCAAAGTGAGAGAAATCAGAGAGAGTTGGAAACCCATCTAAGGAAGTCCACTTGTTGCCAAATAAAGGGAGTTTCTCCCAACAAGGACTTTATATCCATTTTATGAATTGGGAGGGGGCTGGGGGTGGTGTGTAATGCAGTCCGTTAAAAGCTTCATTAAAGCTTGCAGATTCCACATTTAAAAAAACTTCCAAGGATTTTGGAAATGATGCTGTAGGTGTGCAAATGCAATTGGATGATTAATATTGTCACTCTAACATATAATGATGTAGGGGGAGCTTTCAGAAGGAATTGTATTGTATAGAATATGGTGTCAAGATTAACATCAAATGTGAGACTTCTTCTTCAGGACAGAGATGGAGAATGATGAATCTACAGCAATTTATCTGATAAGCAGCCCATCTCCTTAACTAGGGGAGGGGAAATGCAGGGGAAAGGCTGCTGGGCTCTGTGGGGAAACAGGGGAAGTAAAAAACAATCTGTTGCAGTATTAGCAAGTAGACTGTGCAGTGTATTTTACACTCAGGTCAAAATCAGGAGAACAAACCAATTATTGCCTGGCTGGAAATCTGTCTGATGGCATGGCTCAAGCAAGGGATGAGGGAAGAAAAAGTCTTCCACTTTTGCAGGGCTCAGAAGACTTTTTCCATCACTAATGTCCATTCTGCATCTGTGGATTTACCCACAGTATGCATAAAATTTACTTTCAGAAAGGCCTTGATAATTTCTTGGCTTTGGCAAGGTACTCATATGTAAATGGAACTATTTTGGCAGAGGCATCTTGGAGGGAAAAAGTTCCAAGAGGCCACAAATTCATTTTTATCCCCTGGTTCTGGCTTCTCGTGGTGCTTGTCACTGATGGCACCATTACTTAAATCTTTATTTCTTGTGCTAAGCAGAAAAGGTCCCCCAGTGTTAAGCAACATACTCTTTCCTTTCTTCCTAAAAACCAAGAGAGGTGAAGACCTGATTTCCTTCTTGTTTAACATCCCTGATTGTCTCATAAAGCTTGCTGAGTAAAACTGATTTCCAGACTTAAATACAGTAGATGCAGAAAACCAGTAATATTTTCCAATTGTTCCTTATCTGTTGGTGATTTCTTTCACAAGTCACTAACAATTGTCTTTCTTGATGATTAGTTGCTGTTGTATATCAGCTTGATTTTTGTATTCATATGCTTTCACAAAAAAGGTTGAAAGTTCAGTTTTTCCCAGTTTTCCCATCACGTAATAAAACATCTTCCGTGTGATCTTAGCTCCCAAAATCCCTCGTGACTTTGGCTTCACACAACCTTGTAAAATTTGAAGTTCACTGGGTTTGTGAGGAAATGAATCTCTTTATTTGTGTGTCCCTTACAGACACATCAAGAAGTCTGTGTGATGTGACATCCTCATGGTAAAAGTCAAGCTGTTTTCATCTTTATGAAAATTATAAACATCTCATTTAACACTTCCTTCAATGAATCCATTTGCTTCTCTAGAATATGTGTATTTATTTGTAATGATATGAAAAATGAACATAACTATCTAGTGAGCTTTTAGAACATATTCTAGGGTTTAAATGGAAAGATTAATGAGCAATTCTGTGAAGGGATAACTTAAGTAATAAAGGATAGGGAAATTGATTCATCCTTTCCTATACAGGAGCAAAGAAAGTCTTGGCTTGTTGCTGATTTTACTCAAATGGTGATTGCTGATATTTGCTCTACACTTCCTCTTAAAAACCCCTCTAAACTGTACAAATCTCCCTGCACCCCTCTAGCACAGCTGACAGACCACAGCTGTACTGTAAAAGGAGAAGTTTCTGAACAGACAATGATTATCTGTCAGTGGATAATATCCTGCTCTGAATCACTAATGGCCTCTGCAGGTTCAGCAATGGGATATCAGAATGAGCTTAAGCATGAGCTTAAATATTTGCATGCAGTGAAAGCTGTGCCAGAGAGATGTCTGTATTAAAATATTTGTGATAATGATTTATTTCGAGGACTTTTCTGCAGAGTTTGGTACCCAATAATTTTGTGGAACATTTTACCATTCAGTGTAAGATCTCAGTAAGTATTTCTTTGCAAGCTAGGCAGGGAATATACCTTTTTATTAGAGCTGGTGTGATGTAGACAGGTGTAGTTTGATCTTTCCCACACTGACCTTCACATAACTTCATACCTGACCTGAATGAAGCTCTGTCTCAAGGGGAAGGAACAACTTGCTCATGGAGAAGAAAATGATGATGCTGCTGAGTTATGTGATGCAGCTTTATAAGATGGAGTCTATTTTGGGTATGTGACTACAAAGCCTCACATTTTGACAATTATGCAGCATAGGCAGAGGCCCATTTCATTTACAGAACCCAGGGGTACTCTACAAAGCTTTCTCTATAAACATGGGTTACAGCCTACTCACAAAGGTGCTGCATTCTTTTCTTTCATTAACTGCCACACTCTAATTGTTAATTTGTGGCTAACATGCAAATAACAGCATTTTATCCCAGTAAACAGAATTAGAATAGATTTAGATTTGCACTTGATGCTGTGGGAAGCTCCCAAATCCCAAGTGCCGAGTTTGGTTTTCATGCGTTTGATTTTCAGAGATCTTCTCAGAGTTGGAAAAGAAATATCTCCACATAACTGGAGTTTGCAGGTTTACTTTAACATAAACAAATTTGTTTCTTATTCCCATTTCTGGGAGCTGGGGATATTTAGTTTTAAAGAGTGAAGCTGGGGCTTCAGCCTGCATAATTCCTCTGGATAAAGGATGCTGCAGCTGTGCAGCAGCAGTTTCAGGCCCCAAACACTCTCCTGCAATGACATCTGACATTTAGATAAAACAAAGAATGCAAATGAAAGCTCTGCCACTACTTCAGGCAGCAGCTTTACTGTTCAAGGTAAAGGGCCAGGCTTGTAGCAGAGATTGGTACAAACTAAACACCTTTTGGCCTTTGGGCTCTTCCTGCACTTCAGTTAATATGAGGTTTCCCTGGCATACAGAAATATCAGAGTAATAACTCATTTTTTTAATTGCCAAATGTTAAAAAATCTCCTTGATGGAGGAGACAGAGAAGGAAGTAATTGAGAGTTTAAAAAAAAAAAAAAAGCCCCTCAAACGTTCTCAATGTATCAATATTTTTCAAAGCAACAAGGGTGTGATGGAGGAGGGAGAAGGAAGAAAAGCCATTACCATGCTTAGTTCCAGAAATTCTCCAGTTATTGCTTGAAAAGCCATCCAAAAAGCACTTGAAATTGGTGCTGTGTGCTGTTTACACTCTTTGGGAGAGAAGAAAAAAATCAGAACAAAACCCCAAACATCTTCTCCAAAGAAGGGAAAGGTTAGAAATTATCTGTGCTGCACTGATCAATTTACCCGAGTTGTCTTTCCATGGATTGCATTAATGGAACTTCATTTTCTTTTATTCAGCTGCTGGCCAATTTCTTCTTGACTCTTAAAAAGATCAATGAACACATCTCACTATCTTTGTACAAAATGAGCCTCTATTTTTTCCTCAAAGTTTAAGGGACTTTATTATTTTCATTTGTAATGGATTTTTCTGTCTCCTTTTTCTTTCAGCCCCTGTTGTGATTTCTCTGATCTATTCTTTCTTTTTCATGGATTTTGTCTAAACAGCTCAGGTTTGCTATTCTGCAGGGTATTGGTAGGTAGGAAGTTATGTTTTTAGGTCCAGTAATGTACAAACACTTAAGATTACACACAGCCCCTTCTTTAGTGCTGGTGTGAGACAGAGGAACCATCACTAAAATGAGACTAAAATAAGAGTGTGTTGTTTGAGGAAATTCAACCAGCAGTATCAGTGAACTGAACTGTGCTTCTGAAGTGTCTCAGTAAAATCAATCAAATATTATTCAACAGGAGAAGGCTAACAAGTTATGGCCAGCCAGACATGATTAAATTTAACCAGCAAGTGCTCTTTGGTTTATCTTTTTTTTTTTTTTTTTTTTTTTTTTTTTTTTTTTTTTTTTTTTTTTTTTTTTTTCCCCCGTTTGTTTGTTTTGTTGCTGCTGTTTGATGTGTGGATCTTTTCTTCTTTTTTTTTTCTTTTTTTTCCCCCCCTGGTTTTGACAGACTGTAACTGGCTTTAACCCTACATTTTCATCCTCAAACAAACATTACTGGTTTTTAAATGCAGCTTGCCTGGGATCTGCTCTTGGTTTATGCACATACAACACCCACCACTTAAACAGCTGCTGCCTTATAATGTCAGTTATTACATTCCTTGTATGTTGAAATCTTAAATTCTGCAGAGAAATCCAGTAATGTCCTTAATCATAATTTAGCCACAAATCCAGTCTTTTTCAAGAAATGTTGACAAATGAAAAAAAAGCATAGTCTAAACATGGAAGCCAACCCCAATAACTTTACAAATCCATCAAAATGAGTTTTTGTTCTGACAGAAGTTCCAACACTGAAAACTGTGGGTTTAGTTAGTATTTGAAAAGCATTCTCCCTCCCCACCAATGCTTAAATTATTCCTGGGAAATGAAGTTGTTAACAGGAAATTGTTACAAATTACTGTTTTATTTCAGACAAGCTGAAATATTGCATCCTGGTTTACTTAGAAATAAAAAGAGAGAGTGAATTTGAAATGACCATTTGAAATGTATTGCTGAAGTCATAGTAAAAACATTTCTAAATTTACAAATGGCATTTTTTTAAAGATTGATCTGCTCCCTAAAGAGTTTGTGATTTAGGCAAAATGGCATTCACTGAGTTAAAAAGCTTTCAATAAACAGTACTTAGCCTAAGTTATAGTAATTCCCATTATAAAAATCAACATTTCTGGGCCTTGCTGAAGATGCCTGGGACTTTTTCTCCTACAGCAGAAATAGGTTATGCTGAGAGGGCTCATTGTCTTGGCCCTTCCAGGCTCACATCTGCACACTGGGGCTGGAACTGGATGATTTTCAAGGTCCCTTCCAACCCAATCATTCTATGATTCTGTGGTTTTATCATTACAGCTTAAAACCACACAACACCTAAGGTGGTTTAGCAGTGCACAGATTCAGTGAAGAAAAGGAGCAAAATGACAGATTTGCCTTCTATATAGAAATACAAAAACATGGTTTCAAAGACAAAACTCTCATTCCAAAACCCCAGAATGTCTAAAGTATTTCAGAAGAGGCAGAAAGAAAAGAAAAACCCTTTGGCAGTTCTGCCACTCTCCACTTTCCCCATGCACAGTCCTACTCCCATATGCAACTCCTGCCTCCCTTTGGCTGCTGTGCTGCTGTTAATAAGCCTGTGCTGTACATTTGGCATCATTTCCACCTTCCACTTGCCATTTATTCCTTTTACAACCTCCCTTGTTATAGGTCTAGTGTAGCAAAATGCTGCTTTATGGGAATTTGCAGCCCACTTGACATATGGTACAGGATCACTGGCCAAAATGGCAGAGGAGCACAGAGGATTTTACAGCCCAAGTTCATCATCTGTCTTGTTCCAGGACTCACTTTGGTCTGTGCCCAACAGGAGCCTAAACTCCCAGTCCTAAGATAACAGAGTGGCTCCTCCACACATCTGCTGGACATCTTGAGGGCTTCCACTCCTCTTGGAAGGAATCAAGGACTGTGCTGGCATCCCCTCCCCACAAACAGCCACAGCTCAGGGACCCCAGCCTCTGCCTCTCTCTCTGCTGCTGATCCCACAGCAATAAAACCATGGTGCTGAGCTTCCTGTGCCTTCCAGAGCTGTGTCACTGATGGATCAGGTCAGGGAAATCTCCCCTCCCAATGAGTTTGTGGAGCCTCACAAGGGAGGGCTGGGAGTGTGGATGCACATCAGCACTGCTCCTCTCCTTCAGCCAGCAGCCAGAGCAGAGTTTCTACTCTTTCTACTCATTGTGGCAGATGTGAATTGATGCCTGTCCTGCACTAAAACCACACAGAATAGCTTTGGCTTCTGAGCTTGGGCAAACAATTTTTTAATCAAACATTTTCTACCATTTTTTTTCCATTTTTTCCCCATATTTTACTCAAACAGTATGAAATGCCCTGCTCTGCACCCTGCTAAAGGACCAGGTGTAATCAGACACCTGGCACTTACCAAGTCTGCATCAAATGTAAAAAATCTGTTCAGATGTGATTTTTAGGTTAAAATATTGAGTCTATTTTCACAGGAAAGACAGCAAAATGAATTTTTAAATGACCCTTCTCATTTTCCTTCTGATTAAACACAAACAATTATAATTTTTATTTAAATGGCATAACTCCAAAATGTTTAAAATCTCTTCACTAGGTTCTCTCTGTCTTTCTTGCCATGGGTATTGCTGAAATTTTAATTTAGACACTGTGCTATGGGTGCTCTGCCCCCTTACACTGATTGTCAGGAGAACCACTTGTCACTTGTAGATTAAAACATTCCAGCAGACACATTCATAACACAAATCATTAGTTGCTCAATTTGATTCAAACAAAAAACTTCTATCATAAAACTTCTGTGTTTCACAGGGGCAGCACATCTGTCTCCCTTCCACCACTATCCTGGTGAAAGGCTGGCTTTCTGCAAAATATTTAGGGTTCCACTTCAGCTACGACTTCTCACTTGCAGAACAAATCCACCCAGAGAACTGTATGAGCTGTGAGTAGTGTGACAAATGAGATGAGCAGTGTTTTAAATTAAATTAAAAAAAAAAAAAAAAAAAAAAAGGAAAAATAAGGGTTTCTCAATAAAAAATATTTGGTGGCTAAGCACAGTTAATAGTCAAGTCAGGTAGTACAGCCAGGCCTTTTTCTGGGATCACATCTATGTTGCATCCCAGGCTTCATCAATATCCACATATTCTGTCAGATTCTGGATTGTTGCTTCCATGTACCCCAACTCCTCAAGGCTTTTATTCCCTTGCTTTCATTTCCTTTCATTCTCATTTCTCCTTATTGTTGTTGCTTCTTTGAAAAGATCAATGAACAGGTCTTGCAGTCTTGGCACAAAAAAGCCACTATTTTCCTTTAAACTTAAAAAGAATTAATTATTATTATTATTATTTCTCATAAGAGGGATGTTTGTATCTTCCTTCTTGCCTGTAGCCCCCCTGCAGCTAAACTTGCTGATGGTCCTTTGTGTTTAAAAGAGAATTAACAGCAAAGAATGCACAATTTGACTTAAAACATATTGATATTGTAAAATGAAGAGCCATTTAATGAATTTTTTGTCCCCAGTGAAGAGCCAGTGTAAGGAACAGTAGGGGCTGCAAATAAGAGTGAAAATGGCACTTTAATAGCAAAATGCATTTGTTTGAACAGTGCTTACCTTTTCTAATGATTTTACAACATTGTCTCTCCTTTGTTCTCTTCATTAGTTGTCTGTGACCACAAACACATTCCAGTAAGAAAGGTAAAAAAATAAAACCATCCACCCAAATGTTTTAGACATCAGGAAAAACACCTCTTAGTGCAAGAAAGCACTCCAGTTGGTTGGTGCCCTGCCTTGGACACACACAGAAACCCACAAAAAGCAAAATCCCAAATGACCCAAACTCCCCAGCAAGCTCTTGCCTTGCAAAATTTTGCTTCCTGCCCATGAGAAGAAAGTAGAGCCTGGAGGAGGGGAGGTTGTTGACAGGGAAGATGCCATTAATATTTCTGGGATTGCAAGAGCATTGATACAACTGTTATTATTTTAACAGCACTTACAAGCACTGTTGAACGTCAGGGACTGAAATACTGGTAGCTGTATTTGAGGCTTTACTTATTAATGCCTGTAAAATGCTTTGAGATCTTCAATTACAGGATTTTTGCAGGGAAAACTTTTATATTGTCTTTAGCCACACCGGCCTCAATCCTCAGCTGAAAGCTGATAAATACAAGTGCCATACTGTCCTGTAATGCAAGTTAATGTAAAATAACCACAGACCTCTCTCACTCAGATTGCTTATGGCTGCTTCATCCCCTGGCTGGAGTTCAGGAGGGTGGTGCATTGTGCCAGGGTCAATCAGAGCATCTCTTTTCTCACTCCACTGCTCCCAGACCATTGTGCTTCCTGAAAAACCATGAGTTTTCCATCCTAAACCACACTGTCCAGATTCACTGAAAGGTCTCAGCTGGTACAACTCCATCAGAGCCTGCTCAAGTCCATGTGCCTGGGGTGCTGATAGGATTTTGCTGCTCTGTCCCTGCGCCACCTGCTTTGCAAGGATGCTCCAGGTTGTATCAGCATCACCTCACATCACACCATTCTTCCCAGTCCATGCCCTTTAGTCCTGGGAACATGGCCTGGTTTGGTAGTGGCAGCTGTAAAATTCACTACTCTTGTACCAGTTGTTAAAAATAATAAACCTTTTTAAGAAGTTCTTTTGACAGATCTTACTCTGGTCTTTTTAAAGATGTATCTGCTCTTGCTGAGTGGCTGTTCCTTTCTCCTGCTCCCATTCCATCAAGCTGGAAAAGACCTGTAGATTCCCACCCCATCAGGTGAAAGCTGTCCTGTCTGCATCCCCTCAAACGTTCTCTGAGCCAGCCAATATTTCTCTGGCATTTTCCTGGAATTTTCTCATTACTGTACATGGCAAAGCCAAAAGCCATTAACACATGAGATGCTCCTCAGAGACTTTTTGGGCAAATCCTAAAATGGCACATATTTAATAGCAAACCATCTCATAAGGAGCTGAATGTTTTAAATATAATTATTTATGCAGTCTCCTTTTTTTCATCCCCCACCTACCTGGAAAGCCAAACTATTTTAACTTGCCAAAAGTTTGATTTTCTAGACACATAGTGAGGGAAAGGCATTTTCCAAGCCTTAGAAAAAGGCCTCCTCTGCTCAGTCATTTAATATATAACAATTGGAAGAATATCTCAAGACACACCAAAATGAGGCAAAAGCTCTAAGACTGCAGCAGTATGGGGCAGTTGTCTTGGTATGACAGGAGGTAGCAAAAGACATTGTCTTGATTTCATGACAATGTCATGAAATAACATTATTTCACAGTTTTCCAGCTTTTGCCATGTCTCTTCAATCAAATTATTGTTATCTAAGTTTTAAACTTTTTGATTGAGTTTTTAAAGAGAAAATCTCAAATTCTAGTATGGCACACACAAAACAAAAGCCCTCTGAAACAATCAAGGACATTTTTAGATCTTGAACTCACACTAAGATATTTTATAACTGATTGATAAATGACAAATTGCTGTTTGGGTAAAATGTGATTAACAGTAAATAATATATGATGGTTGTCATAGGCAGTGAATGAAAAGAAATCATATTTACTCACCACCTACAATACTTCATATCTACTTATAACAGGCTAATACTTCTGTAATAAATAACCTTAACAAGGTCATAAATCAGAATTAAATGAAAGCACTGTTTTAGAAAGCCAAACTCAACATTACATGTTAGAACAAAGATTTTCAGCTTTTCTTAATAATAACTTGGTATTTGATTTCTTCAGTCCCATTCACACTACTGATTTTTCCTTGGCTGAATTCATTTAAAAGCAGCCATAACCACACAGGGTTTGCCTACTAATGAAAACATCATCAAAACCAAAGTCCCAGTTGCATAAATGGATTTCTTGCCTGAAATTAGCTCTGAACACCCAACATTACCACCCTTTACACAGACAATATGTTTTTAACATACTGATGACTGGCTTAGACTGGCTGCTCCTGGTCTGGTGTGGGAGGTATTCACCCACTGAGCTGCTGCTGTTTAACACCAACTGCCTTAGACCTTCATACCTGGTTAAAAGGCAGAAAATGGAATAGCACAAAGCTTTATAAAAACCTGCAGATGGCTGGCAGGGTGCTGGTTTGAAGTCGTGTCCCTTTGCCTGGCAGACCTGGTGCAGTGACACAGGGCTGAGATAAGGTCACCTGTGTTTGGTGAGAAGCCTCTCAAACATTAAAACTCTGCAGTGGAGGAGTGAGCAGGAATGCAATACCTCACTCTGTGGCCCATCATGATTGAAAAGGTCTGTGGTTGGACAAGGAGCTTCAGGTTTTTAACAGTCTCCTGATTAAAACATTCTGTTAATTAAATAAAACTAAACCCCAGCGCTATCCGGTGCTCCAGGGCTCGCTCTGACTGATCCAAGAGCTTTTGTTTACAACACAGAGACCAATTGATTTACACTTTTTGCTTTCAACAAGCCTCTCATGAAGAACACAGTGACATGCTGAAGTGCCAAAGCAGAAGAAAGGCACCCTGATGAAAACCAGACACTGGAGCCATTAGCATCGATCAGCGATTGATCAGTGTAGGAGCAGGCAGAGAGCCGCACTATGGTCATTGTGTGCAACAAAACCTGATTTAATCTCCTTCAAAGGCTGTATGTCCTGTGAAGGGCCTCTTGGGTTGGGAGGCACAAACTTCATTAGCTCAAACCCAGGAGTCGTGTAAGGAGCTTTGTCTTGCAGATTGTGGAAGTCCCTCCTTGTGCAGACAGGAGGACACAGAAACCTTTTCCAGATGATGCATTAAGTCAATCGATAGCTTCATGTCAAACAGGACCTTACCTATTTCCTTTGCTAATTTAATTAGATATTTCACAAAACTGGCTAAAACCACACTATCACATCACTACAAGAACATGGTAGATTCTGGAGGATGAGCAGGGGAAGCAGGACAGCTGAGAAGGAGCCTGAGATGTTGGGGATCCCTCATGTGTTGGACAGCAAACCTTTTTGTTTAGCCAGTAGCACTGACTTTGTTATGAGCAGGTTCTTCAAACTTAGATAACCCTGAAAGGGATTTCTTTCAAGTGGAAGAAGCCACCAACTGTCAGCTTGACAGAGGCCTGTGAGTTGACTCCTATTACACTCAGTCTGGGCTGAAACATCACTTTTCATTCTCACCCTGAGACCTAAGGAGCTTCAGCACTTGAGATGTGAAAGACCAATAACTTAATCCACTGTTTGAACCAACCCCTATTTTTAAAGCAGTGCTGTATTTGATTAAGCCACTGTAAAGCTCAGCAGAGCTGTGTCAAGTTAAATTATATTCTTTAAAGTAAAAATGCCATTTTACCCAAAATGTAAACTTTAGTCTTACTATATTTTTATAAGAAAATCAAGTACCATTTATTTACATCCAGACGGCCCCCATTAAGAAAAATCTATAGCTGGCAGGTGTTACAGGCGTGGATGTGTTCTAAAGGACTAAAATATTATCAGCTAGATTTATAGATAAAACTATCAAACTGTTTTCAGAGGTGTGTACAGATGCCCCAAAATAACAGCCAGAAAACACCCCTGTGATTACCACTGAGTGATTATGCAAGTCCCAATATGATTTGAACACTGCTGCTTTTACCAAAACCACTTCAAATCTCATCAAAACTGTCCTCATTAGCCCAGTGGAGTAGGTTTCCCACGATCCCACATTAAATGGTATTTGTCACCTTGCCTTTTTTTAAACCTGTTACCTGGGTCACTCCAATCACTCTCTAAATACTGGCACAACATTAGATTTCTTTGAATCCTCTGGAAAATCACCAATGTTCCAGGGCATTAAAAATCACTTGGACAGTTCCTTGGCCACCTCTGTGAAAATTATTGGATGCAGGTTGTTCAGATTCAATGTTATTAAAATGATCAACCTTGGCATTTTTGGAAAAGACACGATTTCAGCAGCATCATGGTCCTGTGTGACTGTGTACTTTGGCTTTTTCTCAAACACAGAACAGAAATATTTTTGAGCACTTCTGATTTTTCTGCATTGTTATTAAATATTTTGCCTTATCAACCCAGGTATATCCAAGCACAGTGTTCTGGTATTAACCCCTACCCTGCAATCCATGCATGTGCACATGCAGACATGCACAGTTTGTGATGTTTCACTGCCTTGACTGAAATCTTTCTATCTGTACTTTGGTTCTCATAATTTTTCTATTCTTTCTAACATCTAGGCCGTGTGGTCTTACCAATTTGCCTTTTCTCTTTTTGTTTTATAACAAAGTTTAAAAAGACCCATTTTCCCTCCAAGTTGGGTGGTTGAACAGTATCACCTCTATTTAGTGAACACAGAAGTGTGGTTTCTGAAACAGAAGCAGAAGTCTGGATACTGTCTGGGGAGGGCTGGTGCACCATTCCCACTGAATTCCAAATCTTTTGGGAAGGAGGTGATCAAGAGGACTTCCACTGACTGGTCTCTAAGTTTGGAAATGAGATACAACACTGCTCAGGTCAGAGATGAACATCTCTCAGAAGAATTTGTGGGAAAAGGTATGTGACACACGGGAGTGGTTTTGGCACTGGGGACCTCAATTGCTCAATGTATTCTTGCATCAGCAGCATCTTTCAATCACTCTAATATTCTGAGAGAATAAAGTTATAGTGAGGCAAATACTTAAGGCACTAAATGTTGCTTTTATTCAAGTTTAAACAGGATTTGAAGGTCTTCAGGACATTAAGCTATCCTGCCATTTTCTCTGGGTGTTTAAAATGAGGTTCAGACTCATACCAGTAATTCAGAATTCAGACATTGGACAAAACAATCCCAAACCTCAGCAATCAACTTCAAAGCATCTCCTAAATGTAAATCCCACATGCATTGTGTTTAACTGGAGGGACATCTGAGTTTGTCAGTGGACTGTGATGGTGAGAGGAACAAAGGAGGGTGACCAAATTGTTGTCCTCCCTCTTGCTGGCACAGAGAGGTGGGGGCTGTACCATCAGGGCATCTCAGGAATAAATCTGATAACATGAACCCCACCTGTGATTTCCCTTACACTTGATACACTGACTCTCTGTGTAGTGTGAAATTCAGGCATTACCCTGTGAGCTGGAACAGCTCTGACCATTTACCAGAATGCCTTGGGAAGCTGAACAAAGTTTCTCTCCATGCTGTGCTCCTGGGAATGTGAAGTTTTCCCTCACTGGGGTTAAAATGTTTGAAAAGTGGAGCCCTATATAAAATTCTGTTTGTGTAGCCGAAGTTCTGACGTTGTTTACCTGAAATGTTTCTATAATTCCTCAACTTTTGAGTTTCAGGTTGGTGATTTGCGAGTAGCAGATTGCACTCTCCTGAACTAAATCTAACAAGCGCCACAAAGTGAAAATAAACTGGAGAGACTTGAAATAAAAAATCACTTCAAGAAATCTAAGCGTGGTGGTTTTTTTGTGTTGGTTTTTTTTTTTTTTTTTTTTTTTTTTTTGGTGTTTTTTCCTTTTCCTCCCACTTTAAGCCAACTAAACTCCCAACACATTCTGATCATCTCGCCACAGTGTGTCTGTGCTGGTGACAACTGATTCATGTGTACATTTACATATCCCCTCAGTGCCAGCAGCAGAATACAAAATGGGTCCTCCTGCTCTGGCAGATGACACAGCGCTGGCAAATCAGGAGGAGCTGTCAAAAACAGCTGTCCATTAAAAGAGTTTGCTGAAACAACTAAGAGCTGTTTGAAAATGCTAGGTGGTAGAATTTAATTGGAGTAGCAACTGTTCAAAATTAAGATTAAAAAGGACCAGTCGGTACGGGGTTTCAGGTTGGAAGGGTGTTTTTTATATATGGATATTTACATTTGGGATAGAAACAATTAATCTGCTGATTTGCTCTGCCTCTCTCTGCTTACACTCCTGCCCCATCCCCTGGGTCAGAAAGTTTGGACACATCCATAAGTGCTCTGCTGCACATTCAGCACAAAACTCCCTACACTGGCACCAGGGCAGAGTTATTTCAGAGACATTGGGGGAAAATGAGAAATGGATGGTTTTTGGAAGCAGCCTGTGTTGTGCTGCACTGGCTGTGTGTTATCAGCTGCCCCTGGGGACAGGGGATGTTGTCACTTTTCCACAGTGGGAACAAAACCCCAGCCCAGACAGAGCTCCCAGCAAGAATATTCCATTACACCACGCACCCTGCCCGAACAACACATTTGTCTCAGCACATAAAACTGCATGCACATAAGTGAAGGACTTTATGAAGTTTTCTCTTCAGTATGAATGCAGTCTTGGGAAAACAGACCACTGCAACAGCCCAGAAAATTTCATTTTTCACTAAGAACTTGTTTTCAATGTGCTGGAGGCAATGCTAAGCCCCGCTTTGGCTTAGGTGGTCTCTGAATCAGAAACTTGACTGTGGCATAAATGTAGCAGAACAGAAACACAGGCAAGCAAAACTGGCAAAAACTAGAGATCCTAAACATCCTCCCTAGCTCTAGTTGTATATTTTGTAGAACAAAACCATTTGAAAAAATAACGAAATGAAGTCAGTGTGTTTGATTTTGACAGTCTCAAAGCAAAACGATTTTAATTTTGTGATATAAAAGGTTTTGTATTTCAAAATTTTGCTCTTTTTTCCTTCTCTTTCAACAAAAATATTCAAGATGCCAGGAAGGAAAATGTCTCCTTCAAGCTCAAATAGAAGTGCTTCTCTTTTTGACTACTTTTTGGTTTTTTTATTTCTCTCTGCAGCAGCTCAAGCACAGGCAGGCAGAAGATCTGAATTTAGTTCTTCATTTTGAGACCAAGTCCTCATCACAGTGCCTCGGGCACCAACTCTGCTTGTGTGCTTTGGCTTGGCACATCTGTAAGTGTGTGCCTTAAACATTTCTAGCACTTGGAATGCTTGGTACTCATTCTCTTCCTCACACAAATGAAAATCTCCTTGGCTTTTACTTCTAGAAGGCAAACACTAACTGTCCATCACAGGGCAATGAATTTGTCAGCCAGTGAATTGAGAGAGGCCATAAATATTAAGCACATAGCCAAGATTTCTTCTTGCTTTAAAATCCAAGACCTACATCTTGAAAGAATTCAGAATAACCCTGGCCATATTGCAACAGTGTTTTGTAAATTTGAGTGCTTTTGAACGTTTTTACCTTTGTTATCACTTGGACCCCAGCTTTGGTTTGTTTGCTTTAAATAAAATCTGCCTTAAAATGTAAGAAAAAAAAGAAAACCGTTGCAGCAAATCAAAAAGCATGCAGGCACTAAAATTAAATTTTCCATTCTGGTAGAAAAAAATAGAAGTTGAAAAGGCATTAGGCTCAGTTTCCCAGCAGAAACCTTACAGTAATGCCTGTGACTGCAAGTCTATAGCTCAGTGTATGCAATACATTGCAACTAGAAGTAGCAGTGACAGCTGGTGGGTTAGTAAACAGATTTCATTTCAGTTTTTGTCTGAAAATGATACAAATTTTTCTTTAATATGATTCTTTGCTACATCTTCTGTTTCCATCCAATGATGAGGTCCTTTCCAATTTGTATTCAAGCTCTGTTAAATATTTTATCTGACTTAACACACATAGATGAAACAAACAGAAATAATTTTGAAACACTTTGAGTGAAGTTTGCAGTCTCTTGGAATGATTAAAAAATGCAGGTCCTAATGGAATTTGGAAGAGGGTGGGTATAAAATGAGGGAATGTTAATGGCCTTGTATGCACAGTGTCACAGAGAAATAAAACTTAACATGTATTTTAGAGTGTTTTGCTTTAGAAGAGATGCATTTTTAATTTATATTTTCTGAAAATTCCTTCAGGAAATTCCTTTAAGTAATAATTTTCCTTTTGTTTCCCTGTCCTTCCCTAAACAACCTGAAAGGCCACCAAACAGAGGTAGGATTATGGAAAAAAAGTTGGGACAAAAAGCAGAAAAAAGAAAATGCCTAAAGTAATCAAAAAACCCATAAACTAATAACACAAAAGCATGAGGGTTCACTCTGATTGCAGGGAAATGGATTAGGCAATTTTAGCTAAAAAAAAAAAAAAAATCCCTACCTATATTTACATTAAAAATTATATGTAATGTGTATTTCATGGCAAATCACCTGTAAGTGTTCATTGGCCAGAGGCTAAATTTTGAGCCAGACACAGCCCCAGCTCCCAGAAACAGGAACAGGAACAGGGATTGCTCATGGAATTCTGTGTGTGCAGGGTGTAGCCTTAGGGCAGCAGACACACACGTCTATGACAAAATCTGTCACTGCATTTCTTCTTTTCATAGCCAAATAATTTGTGCACACAGGCAGAGAGATGTAGATTAGTCAGGAACATGAAAAGTTTAATGCAGCTTCACTGTTTTTTTTTTTCTGTCACTGCAACCTCTAGCTGCAGAGATTTTATAGAAACAAAAATACCCAGAATCTATTAATATAAACAAAAAATAAAGTGGCTGGATTAAAACTCTCCCTGAGAGACTGGTGGGAGGGTGTTGAGGCAGGTAGGGCAGGTATGACAGACCTGTGCTACAATCACACCAGTGATCATGGAAGAGAAGCTCTCATTATTTTCAACATTTATAAACCTTTTCTGTCCTCTCTAAGCAGCCGCTAAGTTTGGGTTTCATGTCCCTGGATACTGCAGAACCCCACAGATCCTGAGTATTATCAGCCATGACCAATGTGTGAAGGAACAGCTTTCATATGAGTTTGTGCATAAATCAATATACAACTGCATTGAAATCTAATACATTCCACAGACACTGATATAATCTTGCCATTAAAACATCACTTTCTATTTCCTTTTATTAAGGCCTTCAGTTTAAAGATCAACTGCTCTTCATTGCCTGTCGTGCCTCCTGTTTCAAAACACTCAGTTCAGCATGGAATAACCAGCCTGGTGCCCCAATATATTATCTTGACAATGCTTTTGTGGATGTTATTCCAGTCCATGAAGAAGAGCTGGGTCTAGGTAATGACAAGAGAAGCCAGAGACACCTGCAATCTGCATGAAATCCTGAAAACACCATCTCAGTGCCACCACCAGCTGATTCCACACTACAAGGGCACTGCCAAGCTGCACCACACGTTTGCCATTAACAGCCAGGACCTGAGTTAAAATTCAAATGAGAAGTGACAGGTCTGTCCTTATGTACTTGAGCTCCATGGCAGCAACAAAGATCTGCTGCCCACAGCTGAGGTACAGATTGACATCAATAAAGAACTCTCAGTAAAGAGTCTTGTCTTCATTTCTGAGAAACCTTGGCATTTTTAATAACCTTTGTAAAGGTTTTAGGAATTGAAGGTCTAAAAAATTACTCTGATGAGGTCCAGAAGAGATGGAAAAGGGAATTCAAAGGAGTTAAAGCATGCACAAGTTCACTGTGATTTTATCATAGAATATCCTGAGTTGGAGAGGACCCATGACAACCATCAAGTCGATATTTTTTCAACAGAAGCTTTAATATTAATACCTACAAAGCAGAAAGCAAGCACAGCACTGGATGCTCTCTCACAGATGTGTTCCAGGATTCCAGGATCCAACACAATGGGCAGAGTGATGCACCCCTGGGAGATTTCCTTGAAGTGACACTAAAACCTCTGCACACCAGCTCACTGGAAAGCTGCTGGTGCTAAGCAAAGCTGCTGTGATGTTGCCAAAAGGGCAAAACCCAAAAGCAGTCTCTGTCTCCAGCCACAAACAATGGGGTCGACTGCCCGGGCAGCTCAGCCAGAGCAAAGGCAGCCCTAAAAACAATGATAAATTGAGAAAGGAGGATATATAAAAATGAGGGATCATCCTTAAATCAAAAGCTGTGGCAGGTCACACCCCTCGCTCATCTGTGTGTGCACTCCGTGATTCTCATTCAGTTCTTCTGGATTCTCAAACAAAGTGCGGAGTCCTAAAAATATTTGGAACTATTACAAAGCATAAATTATAAATGTGTCGAGAAAATGGAAAAAGGTGTCTTGGGCCTACTTAGAGCACAAAATGATCTCAACCATTATTCAACAATGATATGAAGATCTTTTATTTCATTTCTTCTTAACAGTTCCCTGTGTTTGCTATCATTTCTTGCCCAGCACCGTGTCAATAATTACTAAATTAGCAGGACGCCTGTACAATTTCAGCTAAAGTGTTATTACTGACAAGTCAAACAAAGAAAGCTGATCGAAAAGATGGGACTCCATCTCCTTATTTAAATGGACCGTGTTCACAGAAGAAGATTGAAACTCCTTTTTCTTCAAAGGAAGAAGGGAAAGGTATAGTTTACATTTTGTGCTGCTCAAGGACAGAGTCAGAGGAAATGCCTTTTTAATGTAAACCTCTTTTCATTTCCAAGGGACAAAAATGAAGGTTATTTAAAAGAATCATGCTTGGTGGAAGAAGTAATTATGTATTTTTTTCAAATCTCAGAAGAATAATGCTTTTATATTTCCCTGAGATGACCCAATTCGCTTTGTGATGTGCTCCCTTAAATGTAAGTGTGTTGACTTCTTTGAACCTCATTGTTTTTAGTGTCTAAAGAAGCTCCTCTCATACCACAGTGTTGATTGATTTTGACTCTGAACCAATGCCCGAATTTTCATAAACCTATTTCTGGTTTCTACAACTCTTTCACCAAGTGAAAATGGTGTATAATATCCTCTCCTGGATAGCTCCAAAATACTCACATGTAATGACATGTTCAAATTGGTTTTTTGAGAAATATGGCCCCAAATTTGTTACTTGTTTTGGCTGGAGAGCTCCATAATCTGGAAGATCCTAACAGAATTCCAAGATCATACAGATCTTTCTTAATATTTATTTGATGTTATTTTTTTGTAGTAATTTTTGGTGGAATGAATGTGAGTACCTACTGGCAACCCTTAATGTGTGAAATAGGATTCTGTAACCTTCCTCAGAGAAATATCTATCTTTACCCTTTCACTACTCCACTATCTCACCCCTCCCAAAGATGAGGGCTTTCACAATCAGGATCAAAAGCTTTTTAAGATTTTTAATTCAAATCACCTACTTCAACATTGTTGAAAGTGTTCAGGGACAGGGTTTTTTAGGCAGAAGACAAGTAAATGTGGAAAAAAAGAGGAAAAGTATTAAAGAACCATAACCACTGGAACATGGCAAAGAAGAGACAAATTTTGTCAGTCTTAGTCATTCAACTATTAGTATGTGCTATTCCCCTAAATCTGGAATTTATTTAGTTGTTGTCACTTGTCATGTAAACAAGCCAATGGGGTCTACTTAAATATATAAAATTAGACATTAGGTTTTAGGCCATTTCATACTATTTTGGAGTAGGTCTCACTGGCTCTCTGGGCACTGTCTTAATGCAAATAAATAAACAATGATAAAGTTAACTACAGCATCTCACTGACATTTTCCAAACCTTAGAAAACTATTTGATTTCAATTTTTTGGCAAAAGTTTTGAGTTGAGCTCTCACTAGCTCCAAAGTTAGTAAATTCTATTCCCACTGAGCTGAATCCAATTACTAATTTCACTTGTAGCACACCCTATTCCATTCCTTAATTCTCAGTCAAAGGAATAACTAGTTTAATATCTGTCATCTGCTACTTGCAATTCTACAATCTCACAGGCTGGGGTTCAATTATGCAAACTGAACCAATTTCTGTGCTAGAACCATTTAAAAGTCATCTTTATCTCTTGAATCTGTCTGAAACTTTCTTCTTTCTTTTTTAAAATTTTTTAATTTTTTTTTTCAAAATTGACTGTTCTCAGAGCTTTAATTTTCATGAAAAGATTGAATACAGAAGACTTTTTTTCCCCCACAAAACACAAGTGTTTCAGAAAATGTGACCAACTGAAAGCAAAGAAACAGATTTGTACACAGATTTTTGGAAATGAGTGGTAGACTTCAAACAAGCACCAATCCTTTTTAATGCTGAAGGTATTTTAGGTCTGGCTGCAAAACAATCTAGTGCTAATGACTTATTTCATTATTTGCTTTTTATTCAAAATACTCTGTAAGACCTTTAGATATTCATTTTCATTTTCTGGGGATGCCATAGGAAATGTAAAATGAGTTTAAAAAATAAGAAAAACAGAACCTGAATCAGATAAAGCTTGAGTTTTTACTTTATCACACAGGGAGAAGGGATATTCTGTGAAAATGAAAGACAACTGATCTTTGAATTTACTTCTTGCAGCATGCACAAATTAATCTGTGGTGCTCTAGGCCACAAGATATTTATTGAGGGTAAAAATTTAGCAAGAGACAAAAAATTACTGAAGCTGTACTCTAAGACTCTTGATTCAATTACAGAAAATTAAATACTTTAAATAGTAGTTAATCTCCACGGAAAAAGGAAACAGCTTTTCTCAATGAACAGATTATATCATGTTATTTATTAGGGAGTTTTTCGCACTCGCTGAGGAGCATCTGGTTCTGATCACTGCTAGAATCAGTCTAGAGAAGTAGGTGGAATTGGTCAGATCCTCACAGGCACATTCACTACAACCCAAACAGAGAATATCTGGGGTAAGATGCAGCTACACCTTTAGTAATGAGGAGCAACATCACACAAGGGCAAATTAAACACACCTCCTCCTGCTGTGGGGAGAATGTGACAGCAGAGGTAGAGCTACTCAAACTGGACTTAGAAGCAAAGAATTAAAACCCACGTGTTTGGAAGAATAATGCCATCTAGACAGCTTTGAACAAGGTAAAGTCATTTTAGGCAGTGGAAAAATGGATGTCTAATTGAACCATCATTTAATTCCAGGAGAAATGTTCTCCTTGTTCATACATTCCAGTCAATGCAAGAAGGAAATGGTGATTGCTCATGCTAGCATGGATTTTTTCTTTAAGCAGAATCATGATGGTGTTTACTTTGGCTGGGAACAAATTTAATGCTAGTTAAAACAATTTTTGTTGACTTTTACACTCATTACATGCTGTTGCAGCAACTCATGAAATTTATTAATAGAAATACAAATAGCCAAATGTTTTTTAAAATCACTGTTTGTTGCCTTTGAGTCAAGTAATCAGATCCTTGTATTTGGAGAACTGAGGTATTGAAGGAAAATTTGGCATTCTGAGGAACTAGCTCATTGCTGTGCATTTTGCAATATTAATGCTGTGTACGAAAGCTGAGAGTATGGCATAAAGGTTTAAAGAAACCCTAAAGATTGCTTAGCTTATCTCTAAATTATTATTTTTTTATCACTAAGAGTCCTGAGGGAATGTTCATAACTTCAAAGAAATCACAGCAACAGTGCGACGTAAACAGCTCCTTCCAACCCAATCTCCTTGGCCAAGATTTATCTCCCCCACACGAGGCAGCCAACTGAAGTCTCTACCATAAAAACACTGTTACCCTACAAATAACTAAACAGGCACTGGAGGAAAATGGGAATCTCATAAGGACAATTCAGACCCTAGACAGGCTAAATTGCCTCCTAATGGTGCCTCTCGCACTCCACTGACTACCTGGAGAGAATATCCTTAAACACCCTGGTTAAGTGTTAGGTGGAATAAATCCAGGCCTCACGGGTGAAAGTCATTTTATATGTGGGCTGATTCATGCTTATGTCTTTTTCTCATTCTACACATGCATCTGAAGTGGTTTAAATGTGCATTTCTGTGTACCTTGGCCCATTATGACATAAATTTTCATCCCGTTACAAGTGGAGTGCTGAAAGGGGTTTTAATGGAAATGGCAGTTTGTTCAACAGCATTTAATTTGAGACAACTGGCTTTGTGTATAAGTAGTGGGATTCTATAGAGTGTTCATGTCTATTCCTGTTCCTTTGAAAGAATGTTGTGTGTCCTTTGTGAGAGAGAGACTTGGTCTCCCAGAATGCAGTGTCAAATTCTCAGTAAGTGCAACTCCCCACTCTCTATTAAGCAGGTGACCTTACTAAGTGTTCAGCTGGTTCTGTTTGCTCTTCCTTCAAAATCTTTAAAATCTATACTGAACATGTGTCCACACCTACAGATGTGGGAAACCATGCACAAGAATTATAGGCTGACACTGAATTGTAGCCACAAGGTGAATTTTTCTAGCAATGAAAACTCATAGGGAACAACTGAATCTTTGAAGTATCCCCTCATGAAACTCTCTTGTAAATGCAATCCCTGAGGAGAAAATGTTACGTCTCACTAGAGTTTATAGAAGAGTGATCATCCACAGTTTTCAGAGCAGGCTTGGGTCTCCACAGCTGGTGTTTTTCTGATCCCACCATTCCCACAGCTGCATGTCCAAATTTCAGCCACCCCTGAAAGTCTCCAGTCATGAAAAGTGGACTCACATTCTTAACATTGTGTACACTGTGTTTTCCTTTTGGAATCACTCACTTCCCACCTTCTGGTAGGAAAATGTTGCTTTAGTTGCAGGATCCTAACCAAGAACTAAATCTTAGGGAAGATGTAAATAGTGCATGAAGACAAAACAAGCCCAGAGCCCTGATCTCAGTGCCTGCTGTGATTTCCAATGCCCAGCTGGAATTACAGCCAAAGGAATCCTTAACAAAAGTAATTTTGAAGGATCATCTTCTAGCCACAAACTCAATTTTTGAGCTGCCTGGGGCTGGTGCATCTTCTATGACATTATTCTTAGCTAAGGGTGCGGTTCTGGCCATTTTGTAAAAAGATGATTGTTCATTTTGAGGGATTGTGGGCTGGGATCTTCAGCTCATGGGAACTGACACAACCTCCAGAAGCAAAGCCAGCTGACACCTGCTGAGGTCCTGGCACACCAAATTTTAAATGCATGTACAAGTTTCACTCCCCAACACCAAATGCTATGATGTCTGCATCAAACAATCAATTACATGTGGGCTGCTTCTAAACAAAAGTTTTTCTAATTGTTTCAGATACACCATCTGTTTCTGATCAAAACCATGGTGAAACTGCAAACCCTCATAAACATCATCCTAGATTTCTCTTTTGAATGAAATCAGATCAGTACTGAAGGGTATAACTTCAAAGAGCCCTGAGGTGCTGTTGTTATCCAAATGTACATGAAGCTCATGAGTCTTCCTTGCCAAGAGGTCTCAAGGGAATGGCTTTCATGATAGTTTTTTTTAAATTTTTACCTATAGGGAAAATAACTTTAAAATGTCCTTTTCCATTTGGTTTTTGTTTGTGTCTAGAAAAATCTAGGCAGAAGTGGTGCAGGACTTTATTATTTTCATATAAAAACATGCTGAGATTAGTGGTTAAATAGATGTCAATAAATATTTCAGCTGAAATCCTCTGAGTGCTTTTTGTTTTACTATGGGCATCTCTTCCCATCTAGATAGAAGTTCTGACTTTAACTTCAGGATATTTCTTAATATATTGCCCCCAATAGTGTTTACATTCCCCAAGCAGGACTCCCTGCTTAGCCCATTCTTCTACCCAGAAATATACTTCAGTGTAGCTGGCATGAGACAAAAAAGAAAACTTCCCTTGGCCCAACACCAACACATTTCAACAAAGCTTCTGATCAAAGTGCAAGACAGAAATGAGAAACAAGAAAGGCAATAGTTGCAATAGCTCAACAGCTATTGTGGAATTTTTTTAGGGGACCAGAAAGCATCCTTAAAGAATCTATATTGTGGCATTAAAGTACGAGCAGCATTTCAACAAAATGCCAAGAAGAAAACTTTTGTCAAGGAAGTTTAACCATTTCTGTCAGTTTGAAGGTCAAAGAGGCAGAATGACAATACCTCCCAGGGGCAAAAGGGCTTCCTCTGTAGGAGGTGAAGAGCAGGTGAAGAGGAGGGATGCATCTGGTTCCAGAAGCCTGGGTACCAGTGCAATCCAACAGGGTGGGTTTGCAGTGCTTTGTAGAAAATGTGTCTCTCTTTGTGACTGTTCCTATGACACTGCGGGCAAAAACTTGGTTAATGTGACACATCATAGCTGAATAACTCCAGCTGCAATAATGTGGAATCTGTCCCATCATGTATTTAAACCTGAACTTAGTGGATAAAAAGAAAATGCTTTGAATAATGAAAGAATAAAGAGAATAAGGAAAGAATAAAGACAGCATAGTATAACTATGGTTTAAATACACCAACACTGATCACAAGCCTGGTAATGAAACAGTGTTTACTGGCCATGATATTTTTATTTTCACTTAATCCAAAATATTTCCTGTGTGTAATTGCTTTAGAAGTTACAGCTTTAAGGCACGACACATTTTTGTGACGGCAACATCAACGTGTAGAGAGAAACATTAGTGCTCAGTGTCAAGCACACTTGAGTTTTTCAATACACTTGGAGGAAGATACTCATAAAACCTCATCACAATGGCATGGAGGACTAATATTCCAGACAATTAGACTTTCTGCTTCAGATGCGACAATTCAAATGCGGATGTCTTTAAAGCACATTTTCATCCCCTTTATTGCTCACAGGAGGAAAAGAGATGCCTTTTTTGTTTATAAAATGTAGGGCTGAAAATTGTCTGAACAGATGCTGGAGACTGTAATGTCTCACTTTCACTGTTGCAGAAACCACCACTTGGTCATCTCATGCCCCTTTCTCACTAAATCTCATATAAATATGATTATGACTTCAATTGTTACGGCTTGCAGAGAGTTGTAGGGGTAGAAAACATAAAGCGAAGTTAGCCATCTAAAAATCTTCTCTTTCCCTTCATGACATTTCCTTTAAAACTTACAAAATCTATGCCTGCTAAATAAAAGTGAAGGTCTTTGCCACCTGAATCTAAATTGAATATAATTGGATACTTGTATGTCAAAGCACTCAGAGACACAAGTCCAGGTACCAGCACATCAATAGGAAGGCAATTGGGTCACAGGATAACCTATAGTATATATGATATATCTTCTTAAAGCTGTTCTCAGGATCCAAGGAATTCTTTTGTTAGGCACTGAGTGGATGTCTCTTATTAAGGGGGTGTTTATAATGGTGGACAATGCGATTCAGATATAGAGCCTACACTAGTCTTCCATCAAAGGTAGAGAGAAACCTAGCAGCCTGAAATAAATCTCTGCAATACTTCAATGGCAGAACATTTCAGCAATTTTTAAATGTAGTCGTGAGCATCAGAACTGTGTCTGAACCTGATGGGGAGCACAAAGGCAAAGGAGACCTTGAAACGATCAAAACCCACTTGTCCAAGTAATTATGCACACAATATCTAACATTTATTTTTCCTCCCTAAACTAGCTAAGAAGCCTCAGCCAGCACAAGGAGGTACTCTGGCCTGGTGATATGGACAGAGGATTTCTTGTTCCAACAAGGGATATAAAATGAAATTATCATAGCAGGCAGAAGTCTTACAAAATATTCTCATGAAAGAAGAGAAGTCAAGAATAAAATTAAGTGTTGAAATCCTAAACAGGAGGAAGTCTGTTAATTTTACCTTGTCCCTAATTTAACAAGCTTCAAGTTTAATCACAACTGGTAAGGCCAGTGCTTACTGTAGAAGATATCAAATCCATAATCATTTAGCTGAAAATGGGGTTATGATGACAGGGCAGCAGTCTCATTGCTAATGCTGGCTACTAAGTAGATCAGTAAAGCCAAGTACCTGACTCTCCTAAACTGAAATGTGCAGGTTTTCTGATACAGTGGCTTCATTTAGCACAGCCAAGTCTACAATACACTCAGACACACATAATTCTGCTTTATGGCACTCCTTACTGCACCATATGCACAGACTTCCCTCCCATCCCACCAAGCTATATAGATTTTCTAAATGCATGCAAATGTATCCAAGATGGCTCATTTTGTTATCAACTCCCCAAGTGCTAACATTCTAATCATTAACTAATTGTCTCTGTGCTCTATTGACAACTTGGCCACCTTCTTGCTGATTTTTGCTGACATGATGGAGGCCCTGAAGAACTGGGTTAACCTTTCCCTGCCCATTGAAGATCCACAGGTCTGATGACGATTGATTGACCTGGCCCCTATGTTAGATAAAACCTCATCAGCTTTCCAAGTGATTTGTGTAATGAGGCATCAGTAATTGACAACAGGTAAGTGAACATAGAAGTCCCCTTCTTTATTGCTCTACAAAAATGAGTAGAAAATTTAAGTCCCTGTAATGAGTGCAAACTTGTAAAAGTTAGCAAGAAATAGGGGTGAATATGTATGCATTGCAATTTCATGGGGTTTTTTTCTTACAGATATACACAGGAGCACAGGTGCAATGTTCTGAAAATAGATGCACTTCTGACATGCAAGTGATGTGTATCTTTTACAAATGCATGTGTATGTATATGTATTACACATATATATTGTATTTGGGTTGTTACAGAAGCAGATGCTCACTCGTGTGCTCTCATAAAATCTTCTTCATGGTTTAGGAGTCTATATAGCCTGCATCAATCTAGATTATGATAATATAAAGCCACAAAATCTCTTCTGTTTCCAAGTGTCATTGAATTTTCAAGGAATGAGTTCTAGGGGGTCATCAACATTCTTCGGTGTCCACCTAACCTTGGCTTTGGTAAGACTAAGAATAAAATGTTCCCAGATGAGAAGAGGATATTTGTCTCAGGATGGTTTTAAGGGTTAGGCCATACAACCTAGACCAGTTTTCTTTCTGTGGGGACAACAGAAAGTGCTGTAGCCTCATCTCTACAAGAGTAAACTCTGCTCCTCCCATTTTAAACCATTTCTATGTACTTCCAATCAAGTTTATTTAAGACACCACACACCTCTGTGCTCTCAATATGCACCCCAAAGAATAAAAACTATTCCACAAATAGAAAGGGAACAACCAGATCTGCTGTACCATAAGCCTCTATGGTTGTCTTTTAATTTCATATTACACAGCTATAAAACTATCCACAAGGGACAATAATAAACATGAAATAAGAGAAAATACTGTTAACAAAGAATGATTTTCTCTCTCATCACAGCCAGCCAAAGAGCAGGAAATGTTCCATGTATGCAGACAGGCACAGAGATGTACACACCAAAAGCACACACACATATGCTCAAAGAAAACATTAATGTAGTATATCTGCTCAAAATTATTTGATCAAATTAAAAAATCAAAAATTCTGGACTTTCTATTCTAGTTCATTTGTGAAAAGACATAAAATCTCCTGTCTTCTCTCTTTAGCACTGTGTCCCTGCACTTCCTTCATTCCTTTCGATTTTTTGTGCCAAAAACACTTGCAGTTTCCAGATAACTCTGATTTGGTGTCCATGTGGCCATCAGTGCTTTTCATCTGATGACATAGACAAAACTGGCAGCTCTTGTCAGAACCTAGCCAATATCATCTCACACACGTATGTGCATTTCTGTTTCATTATTTTGTAAATTTTTTTTAGCGTCTTGAAGATATTTTCAAGAGTTCAGATACTTTCCTTTCCTAGCCATTATTTATTTGGCATTTTATCACATATAGTAAAGTTTGATTATAATGATAATTAAAGAAGTAGAATTCTATAGAAAATCATAATATAATGACAGAATCATTTCGATTGGAAAAGAACTTTCAGATCATCAAGTCCAACTGTTCTCTCAGCACTGCCAAACCCACCATTAAACCATGTCCCCAAGTGCATGTCTATACATCTCTTAAATCCCCCAGGGATGGTGACTCTTCCACTGCCCTGGGCAGCTGTCCTAGGGCTAGACAAACATTTGGGTGAAGAAATTTTCTTTAGTAACCAATTTAAACCTCCCCTGGTGCAATTTGGGGCAAAAAAAATATCAAATAAGCACCCTGCCATTGCTCAACAATAGCTCCTAACATCAAGAAAGCACAAAATATTTTAAAATGTTACCTAAAACTAAAAAACTTCTGTTGAAAAAAACCACAATGGGCAATATTCTGGCACAACTGAAATCAGTGACAAAGCTATTGCTGACTTCTATGGGCAAGGGATTTCTTTGATGTTTCTTATGTGCCACACTGGGTTCTTGTAGTCAAGTCCAGATTTTATAGAAGGAAACTTCCAGTTCCTTCAATTGCACTGCTTGAGATTTATCCCCTGAAAATCATTAAAATGGATAAAACAAGAAAATGGAGATACACCAACCAAACACTTTCTACTGGCCCTTTATCAAAAGATGACCACCAGCCCTCAATCCTCACAAAATTCCAATTCTCCTCCTTATGATGCCAGGAGTAATTTTGTTTAAGATACATCTGGTCTTATTTATTTATTTATTTTTTAAATTAGTGGGCATTGCTGGTCTTTGGGGACAGTCCTATTCAAAACTTTTGTCAGCATCAACCAAATCCTAGAAAATGGCTTGGCACAGACTCCCTGCACCTCAGCTTTGTCCTGGTGACTTTGATGCAGCCAAAAATTAGGTCTCACCTTTCCATAGGCAGAGACCTTTAGTTTTAAATAACCAGACAGTGCAGTCCAGCAGAAAAGCTGGCTGCATTTAATTCTAAAAAATAGTTGGATTTTGGGGGAGATCATGCATTTTTGATTTGGGGTGACAGTGATAAAATTCTTCTCAGAGAGTTACTGCCTGTCTGGGCAGTGAAACCTTTTCCTCATCCTTGTACTGCACAGCATCAGTTTACAGGTACTGTTTTATTTTACTTATAATTTTTGAAAGATGAACTTAAGTAAAATAAGGTAGTCAGATCAGAAACATAAACACAGGAAACATCTTATAATTCAACATATCAGCATATTTTTCGAAAGGTCAGAAGTGTCTTGCATGCTAGGAAATGAATCTATCATAAATATACAAAATGAATATCCTACATTTATAGGAAAGAGAATTTTTGGTCTTGAGATACTCATTACTTTCTTGTTTTAACGTTTGTATCTCTAAATAATGAGGAATTTCTCTGCTATCAGTTTGGGGATTGGATGAAAATTATTAAACTTTATCATAGTCTTTGCAGTATATTAAAAACCATTATATCAATATTGAAGCAGCAGATTGAAATTATTATAGCATACATACACACATACATTTATATTTGTATACACTCTCCTCTGCAATAATCACAGTATTTAAAAGCTCATCCACTGGCATCTTCTACCCATCAATTTAAAACTTAAGTGTTAACATAGTGCACTGCTAATAATTCTTGTTTAATATTTGTTCTATAGTGAAAAATATACATGTGAGTGATGTTTGATATGTAAAACCCTTAAAAAGCCATCAAATCACACTTGTACTTAAACTATTGAAAACAGAAGCTTGCCAGCTAACTAAAACAGAAACAGAAAGTATGTTTTTTATTGATAAAATATGTTCCATCTTCTCTATTAGATAGTATGTAATGAACAAGAATCTAAATTGTGAGAATGTTTATGTTAAAAACCAGTAGTGGAAAAGGACAGTTATTAGCTAAGAATCCATCGATTTTCCATCTCTACAAAATTTTTAAATAAATACAATAGCAAAAATTTGTTAGAAGGCATCAGAGACTTGACAGGACATGGACTATATGGGTACTGCTCTCAAGAGCATTAAAATGATTTAGGAATTTGAGTCTGACTTTCAAAGAACAGCTTTTGAGCAGTTTATGTGGTTTATGTAGATCTGCTGCAGAGCACACACAGCAATGGGAAGCCCATGCAAACATTCACACTTCATCAGCTCTCTTAGCTCTACACCTCCTTCCCAGGGATCTGAAACATTCCCACATTACAGACTACAGTCAGGAGCTGGTGACTCTTCAGGGTAGGCACAAGTCTGGCCAGTGAATTCATCACATGGATTGTACCTTTGGCTAAAATGAATATTAAAAGTAGCTCTGTATATGGAATTATTTCCTTTGCTGCCCTTTTTCTCCACCCAATAATGATTCCCTTTGATGAAATCCCAGATAACAGTGCAAAGGAAACCTGGGGGCTGCTTGGATGATTCAATAAAGGGCCTTTATTTCTTATCTCACCTAAATCAGCTTCCACAAACCTCAGTTTTAGGTTGAAAAAACAATGAATCATGCAGCAAGTGTTGGGTGAGGACCATTTCTGGTTGTTTCCACATTAAATCGAGGTAGGTGTGAAAATTCCACACAAGTAGTAGGACCAACACTCACAGTAACACTCCTTCCTCTCTGCTGGTTCCTATTACCAGAGGCAAGGCAGAAATCTGGCATCCATTACTAAGGACAATAAGTAAACCTGGTGCTTAATCAATCTAATAAAGAATGTTGTTGCCTTGGGCAATTGCTTGTGTATGTTGCCTGCCCACAGGACCACCAAGCTGAGCATCAGCAGAATTCCAGCTTTGGCTCAGCCCACATGTGCTCGTGTTTTCCTGCTTCTAATGCAATTATTCTAAGTTATTCACAACATTATTAGTCTTTCCTATAAAGGGTGTTTTGGTGGTTGCAGTTTTCTTAGAAGTGATCTCTTCAAACCTTGTTCACTATCTCATGACCTATCTTCTCCAGCACTTGCTCTGAAAACAAACACGTGGCTACAGAAGCAATTTCTCCTCTGTATGGTGAAGGTACCAATATGAGCTATTTATGCTGTAAAGCTGGAAAGGAACTGTATCCTATGTCTGATATAAACGACTTTAGGAACAGAACTAGAAATACATGAAACACCTCCACTGCCCAACGTTTTTAAATGATTATATATGAAAGGACATCACAACTCTTTTTCTTCTGCTGCTCCCACCTACCCCACCCTGGCTTTGACCAGGGGTTTTTGTCTGAAATCTGAAATATCTTCATGAAAACAATTTTGCAAAACCTGATCCTGGTTTCACTACCAAGCATGGTCTGGGCTGTGTTCTATGACAAGTGTTTTCTCAGAAATTCCCAGCTGCTTCTATAACAATTCCCAATCCGCTCCCCATAAATTTAGCTCTGGATTCCCTTGCTTGACACCTTTTTCACTGAACACAGAGGATGGAGCTCAGCAAGAGGAACTCCCCTAGATTCACCTTCTGGTACACTGCAGCCAAGAAGGGACCCACAGGGGTCCCCAAGCCCACAAATTCTGAGAGTTCTCACTGCTGCAAGGACTGACTTTACCTTCCACTTTCATTGCAGACATCATTTTTACCTCTGCTCTCTACAGCTTTCTCTAAAAGGGCTGAAAACAAGCAATCAGAACCAAAAGATTTATTTTTGGTTTAACACCTTATCTGACTGACTTGCTTTACTTTGCTCTAAGTCATTTCTTCAGCAGTCTCCACCTGCTCTTCTTGCTGATGAGATTTCCATTGAAATAGTTTATTATTGTGGTCAAGTCTGGCCAATCCAAACATATTTTAAAGAAGTAGAATATAAGAACTTTACCAAAAACTTGCAGCTATCTTAAGACTTTATTAATTTCTTGTTTGTTTGTTTGTTGGGTTTTTTAAATGAGCAGATTCAATGTTTTAATTAAATCACAGAATCTCAAATGCATTGGGATTAAAGCCCATCCAGTCCCACCCCTGCCATTGCAGGGACACCTTCCACTGTCTCAGGTTGCTCCAAATCCCATCCAGCCTGGCCTTGGACACTGCCAGGGATCCAGGGGCAGCCACAGCTTCTCTGGGCACCCTGTGCCAGGGCCTCACCACCCTTGCAGGGAAGGATTTCTTTCTGACATTTAATCTAAAACTTCCCTTTATCAGATTAACATCATTCCTCCTTGCCCTATCACTGCATGCCCTTGTGTAAAGACCCTATCCAGCAATGAAGACAAAAATATTTTAACATACTTAGAAATGGAGACACTCTGAAAAGGTAAAACTTTTGGAAGAACATAGATGAATAGATAACTTCTGCAAGGCAGAAGGGGGAAAAGGTAATCAGTATTATTCAAGTTCATTTAAGTAAACCAGAATTTTAATAAACAATCTATTATTTTTTTCTTTTAAAAGACTTTATTGTCATTTAATATTCATAGGGCCACGTGACAGTTCTGTAAGGGCACAGCCCAATTACTTGCATGAGAACTGTGTATTACCAAAAGTAAGACAAAAGGATGTCAAAATATTCAACCATTTCCAAATGACTTCTACAAATATGTGAACTCCCAAACTGCTTTTTATCCTCACAATACTCCTCACAGTGCTTTATTTAAGCAAGTACTCAAATTAATCTGTAGCTCAGCCAGGAACATAGACACATGCTCATCTGTAAGTTTGTCTTCAATAAAAAAACAGGTTTCAGTATGAAAATTCCTTGACTAGCTCATAATTTCCTGATTATCAACAAATATTAAGCATGTTATATAAGCTACATCAAATTTACTGTGGATATGGCATGTTGAAATAATGCTTCAATAAAAATTACCCCAAACAAGTGTGAAGTTTCAGTGGTGATGACATTATTCCTACAGATTTTCTCAGGCCACTCATAGAACTCTAAGTAGGAGACAAACCACCCTCTGCCCCACGGTCCTGAATGACTCAAAATATAAAAAGTTGGAAATCTGCCCTCAAATTTAGGCCCTCTACAAGGGGCTTTAGTATGGAAGTCTACACTAGAATGGCTGTGCATTGTTTTTATTTCCCTTTGGTCATGCATTTTTTACTAGGCTTTCATTTGTATCTCATTATTTCTAATGATTATCCCCAATTCAAAAGTGAATTAAGTCAGTGGGGAAACTTCTGTTAGATTCAGCAGTCTTTGAATTGAAATCCTAATTTTGTATTTTGTATTTTGTATTTTGTAATTGTAAATTGTAAATAATTTTCTTATAAAGTAAATGTTACATAAAGCCTCTGGCACATGGAAAGGGGACATATTTCAATTGAAATTATTCCTAAAGAATAATACATCTTTTACAAAATGCATATGTTAATGTTACTCATTAGCACAGTTTAAAGTTTACATACACATGTGCATAGAATGGCGACGTACCTACTCTCTTATTTTTTATTTTCCAGTTTTTGAAATAAAATGCATTCTTTTTTAACAGACTGAGTCTGTATCTGGTATCAAAATCTTATTCCATGCCTAAGAAATGTTGTGTAGGCTGAATTTCCTCTGGATTTTCAAAATAAGCTTTGGTTTAGTTTATAATTTTCTATTTAGCAGCCAATGCAAATTGACAAATGGGAATTTGTTATTTTCCAATGTTATTTCTGTGGCTAGAACCTATTAATACAAATTGCATTAAAAACCTCAGCTTCCATTGATGCTATTCACATAGTCAGAGCTTTCAGTATAATTTTACTATTTGATACATGCTAGGTATTTACCTTGTAATTTGTTTTAAACAGATATTCCAGTTCAACAGCAGTGAAATGTCCTTCCAAAAAGTTTTTATGCCTTAAATTTTTGCTAAGACCTTTTAATTTTTGTACAGCTAAAGAAAGGAGAAACAAATTTCTTTACACTTGTGGCTTTTGGAAAATGGTAAGAAAAATGTGAGCAGAGTGGGGAGCAGGGAGAATCTTTTTCAGATGTTGTGAAGTTTTTTTCTCTCTCATCTCCCAAACCCTGTAGATGGAGCCCTCCACTAAGATCTTGCTGTATCTCTAGCACAGATTGACTTCTTTTGGGTTGATGATGATTGATCGTGTTGTTTTCTTCATTACTTTAAACCTAATCAGTGCTTGGTGTAATTTGAGTAATGATTGCTCATTATTGGCAATTGTGAAGTTTAAGGCTTTCTTCATTTCACCTCACAAGAGAATCAGTGGGGAGATTCTCATGCCTCCCCATTTGGGCAATGTTTGAGGTAAGAGAAGAGGGAACCATCACCACTGATAGGTGGTAGTGAAATCTTTCTGCAAGTTTATTACTGTGTGTTTTCTTGGCAGGGGGCTCCTGGTCTTACCCCCATCACCAGATCCCATCCTGAAAAAATGAGTTTCCTAGCAGACTCTATCATTTAGGCCTTACTGAAATGCCTCAGTCCAATAAATCATGCTATTTCGTAATACTGTGTCTTATAAAGTGGTATGGATGGATTTGCAAATAAAAGGGTTTTTCACTTCCCCTAAATGGAAAGAAGATAATGAATGAAGATCATACACAGGCCAAAACGATATAGTTCCTCATTACCCAAATTCTGCTTTAACTTTGCTATTTTGAATTAAGGATAAGGGGAATTACTGCATAATGGAGTGGTTGATTTACAGGCACTAAGCTTGGTAAGCAGAGAAAAGGATGCTAAGCTGTTCCATACCTGTAGGACACACCATGGGAGCCTGGATAAGCCCTCAGTCTGTGCTGAAATTATGCTAAGGACATAATGAAAATCTATACAAATCAGAAAATTTCAGATTCATGGTTATGGGAGTAAGGGCAGTTTTTCTTCCTGGGCCTAATTCCACAGGTACAGCTACAGCACTACCTAAGAGTAGATTATTATACATAATGATTTGCCCAAACATAGCAATAAAGGGAAAAATGAATACTTCCCATATTATTGCTAATTCTTACCAACTGTTTCAACCATATTAAGCCAAAAGTCACATTTTATGTTTTATCAGTTCAAAATATTGCTGTGTAGTTGAGACAAAACACATGGTGCTTGCATTAGATACCACAGCTTCACCCACCCCGTTTTCAAATCCCTTATTTTCTGTTTGCCTTGACACGGAGAATACGGTGGCCAACAACTGAATTAAAGCATCGGGATTAGGGGGCGAAAATGAAAATACACTAGGCACCAAACCCAGGAACCTGAATGTGCTCAGTTCTGGGGGTGAAGGTGTCCCTGAGCCGCCAGTGGAGGCTCAGCCTGCGCATCCCGCCAGGCGACTCCGCGAGGGCAGCGGAGCGCGGAGCTGACACGCAGCAGCCACCAGCACAGTATCAGTGACACGCTCGCTGGCAGAGGTGGCTCCACACGGGGAGGTCACACGTGTCCCCACCAGGGCCACACTCAGCCTTGGGGGCACTGCCAGGGCAGCAGCAGCGCTGATGGAAGCAGCGTTAGCGACAGAGCCGCCGCTCGCTGGAGGGGACAAGGGATCTCATTTGCTTAAGTTAGACCAGAGGAACCCAGCATGGATAAAGCTGAGCTTTTTTTATTTTTTTCCCCTCCTCATCGCTGTTTTTTTTTTTTCTGGAGAAAGAGAAAGACGCTGCCTACTATGACTGTGCAAGTAAAAATAAATACATTCTGATATTATAACATCACAATAATGCGATCGTTTGGATTCATACCCAGAACAGTAAAAACAATATGCTTTCTGATTGAATTATTCAAGCTCGTAGCTTTTAAGTTTCAATTATAGATACAAACATTGTAGGCAAGAGAAACTGAACAATAAACAGCATTTTCTTGCGGAGGTATAAAAAGCAGTGAGTTGCAGAAAATGATTTTTTTAAAGATGAAAGTGTAGCCCATCATTAAGATCAAATCTACGAGAGGAGAAGCTCTGCAAAGCACAGTGTTGCTATAGTACACCACTCCAGATGTAATCCCACACAGACTTCCTTGGCTATGATTCCGACTTATTCAGTAATTACAAGCAACAAAGAAAACAGGCGCCTGGTAAGTGTACGTTCAAATACTGAGTTTAGATGAAAAGTAATATGCAAAGCCATTAAAGGAAAGATAGAAAGCAAAAAAGATGCTTTAATTTCTTCTTAAGCAAAGCAAAAAATATTGCATGCTTTAAAAAAAAAAAAACAACAAAAAACCAAGCAACAAAACACCAAACAAATCAAAAACGGTTTGTCATTGTTTGCAAAAATGCACAGGGAAATTCTAAAGGTTGAGTGTGTGTTGGTTTCTCAGATAAGGATTTGGACTCACCCTATTTATGCCCTAGTAGGCTTGTGCAAGATTTGCTACAGTCTTACAGGCCTATATATGCAGAAACAAACTAAATATTATACACGTGCATATGTGAATGAAAAAAATTAGAATCATTCAATTTAATAAAGATTAAAAGCATAACAGAAAACCAGGGTATTTATAGCCTTAAATTAACTCACTATGTTCTTAACTGCAATCCATGTCGCTGATCCCACCCCCCTGAACAATTCTGTGATCTTGTGTCTTCACTGGGGGGCTGGTGCTACAAGGATGTGTGCATGTAGTTATAATTTCTTTAGCAGCATCACAGAACCAGCTGCATTGCCTTGCAGGCTGGCGTTGCTGACCTAATGAGGCAAAACCGCGTCTCGCTGCTTAACTCTGTGTGCTGCCAGAAGCCAGGCTCAAGTCAAATGTTGAAGTTGCTCTTTCAAAACACATGGAAGAGCAGAGCCACCTCACGTCTCAGCAACTCTCATGGTTTTTCCTCTTAATTCACGACAAAATTTTTGCAAGCTTCATAAACTGTTATTAGCAAAGTCAATTTTTGGTAGGGATTGTGGGTTTGGATACATTTTAAAAAGTGAAAAGGTCCTTTTCTGTGTGAGAATCGAAATAATCAGTTACTTTGAAAATTTAATTTGTCCCCCAAAGCCACTTTTTATTGAAAACTATTCATGGCCCAAACCATTCAATTTGCTGCAGTGCCTGGAAATATTTTTGACTGTGCAGGCACATTAGGACTACTGTCCTGGAGATCCCAGAGCTATTAACTCTGGAGTACTGGTCAGACTGGTTTTAAATGGCTTTTCAGCCCCCTCCTTCACCCTGGGCCACTTGTTTATGCTCTGGCAGAAAACTCATGTGAAAAGCAATGTCTGACAGGTTGGTTTTCAGGGATCTCTGCTCCTTGATCTGCTCCTCTGGGTGTCTGCAGAGGTGTTCACCCAGGCACAAATGAGGGCTGGTGCCCACAAAGAGTGGGGGCAAGACTTCTTTTCCTAGCAAGCTTTGTTATATTGAATTAAGATATTCACCAAACCACAGTCTAATTTGTCTTTAATCTAATTTTGTCTTCAACTTCTCTAATAATGCAATGGCATTTACCTTCAGCCTGAAAGGGGAGGGCAAAAACAGTTGGAGAACCATAAATATACAGAAGGACAGTTATGTTCCACAGCTTGTATTGCTTTACAGTTCTATATTGCACTAGAAAATAACTGTGGAAGACAGATTAATATGGCTGAATCTACCTTTGTCTTTTTTTAACACACACTTGTGGCCATTTTTCATATAGGCAAATAAAATATATGATCAGGTTACATTTAAATAGATGGCAGATGCATAAAACTAGGCGTGTGAGGTTTAATTATGAGCACAAAATTAAATATTAAAAGCAATTTTTTCCTTTCTAATTTAAGCTTGACTTGAGTTCTAATTTCTTGGTAAACAATAGATATATATGCATATCCATACACATACCCACACCCACAACTAAAGAACTTTTAAACCCAGGATTTTCACTTTTTGGCATATTTTTCATCATTTATCATCATGATTCGTTTTAGATTAGAGCAATATGTATTCCCATTTTAAGTTGTTTTGAAAGAGATTCAATATTGATTGCACGTGTTTTCCCACATCAGCATGAACAGAAAATGAATGATAAATACACTCTGTGTGGATGTTTTGAATACAGCAACATTTGGGGGTTAATGAAGGTAAAGAAAAAGCTCTCAGATAGAATCATTGGCCTTCTGCCACAAAGCTAGGGAAGTAAACTGGGGCTTTAATTTCCAGTTCTGAGGGAGCTGAAATAAGTAGCAAAACTCCAGGGCTCCACGCGTGGCACATCATCCTGCACGTGAAGTTTAGGTCCATGCTCCCCCAGGAACAGGCAGGCATGGGGTGGTATTAATTGATGGAAACCATGGTCTAGTGGCTGCAGTGGCATTCCTCTTTTATTTGGACATATTGGAAGGAGAGGTGGATAGATGATACCATATGTCAGAAATAATTACAATGCTATTGAGTCTCAGTATGACAAAGAGAAAAGTAATGACTCTGGCTAAGGCCAGAGAGAATAGAAAGCAATATTTTTTTGGGGAAAAAAAAAAAAGGTCAATGTCTGGGAAGAACACCAAAAGTGGGGCTGGGTGAAAATAGCAAATTTTGAAGCCAATTCTTCTGGTTTTTAAGCAAGACAGCAATCTATGTCGCTGAAAATTCATATGAAATTTGAGTTAACTATTTGTGCATCTTGGAAGAAGCCAAAAGTATCTTTTCAGCTAAGTTTTCACATTCCAGAGAATGATGTTTTTTTGTGATATCCAAAAAGAAACCCATAATTTCTGCCTTCAGTGTGGATCTTGCTGAGTCTTCCAAACAAAGAGGATCCCATAAGAACAGACTGCAGCTTTTGAGGAAAGTTGAAGAGCCAAAATGAAAGAAAAAGAAGAATCAAGGCACAGTCTCTTCACTCTAGTGGGGCAAATGTGTCTGAACTGATTATTGAAAAACCCCTCCATGTTTTGAGTGCATTTGATGTGTTTCATTGAGCAAAGAGAGCTTAGCTAAAGGATTGCATGGCTGTGATGATTAACAAGATTAATTTGCATGAGAAATTGGTGCAGTCCTGGAACAGGAAAATATTGCAGCAACACACCCCTCAGAGAGACAAATGAAGCCAATAAGAGGAGCATTAAAAGCTGAGAGTGATGCTTGCAAGACTTATTTAAAAATCAACAATGGAACTGACTGGAAAGTTGAGAAGCTCCACTAAAATACATCCTGGCTTTACTAAATTGCTCCTGCCAGAGGATTTTTTTGTCTCTAAAGTTCAGAAGCATTCCCACTGGGGAAGAGCAACAAACATGAGCTATTTACTAGAAGTTGTCTGAGGCAATATGTACTTCCCAAATCTTTCTTAAAAATGTTCAGTCCTATCTGAAATGACAGCAAACGTTGTCCAGCAGTAATACTGAATGCAGAGCCAGATCAGAAGAATGAGGCCAATTTGTACCAGATGAAGAGCCAAGGCACAGAGGTGCCTGCTGGTCCTGGGCTGTTTCTGGCTGCACTGACTGGAAAGCTCACCCCCAGCCCTCTGAGAGCTTTCTGATAAAGGGAATGGGGAGTTTTTTGGGTTTTTTTGGTTTTTTTTTGACCACTGATGTCTCAGTGGCAGGAATTTCTCCAGCTGTATGAGATGGAGAATTCTGAGTCCCCTGTCACTGCCTTGGCAATAGAGGCAAGTTGTGCAGAAGTTGGGAACTGAGGGAACTGAGCTGTTTCTGAAGGACATTATGGGATCCTGCAGCTGTGTCCTGTATCAGGAGGCTGCTCTCACTGCCTGAAGTGGTCCCACTCACTCCTGTCCTCCAATATTTTCCAGGCTGGCTGTGTGAGTATCTGCAGTGATGCCCCTCAACACTAAAGCAGCTGCTGAGTGAGTTCTAAGACAGGATCACTCCAGTGGGAAAGCAAACCAGAAATTTCCCATCCCTTCTCCCTCTCCTCCCTCAGTGATGCACCCACAGCATCGTGACTCCGGACCAAAGGGCAGAATTTTGTGAAGCTTCTCCTTCAAGTCCTGGTAACATATAACTTGCAGGCATGCACTTTGACCCTCTCTTAGCTTGAAATGGTTCTCTCTGGCAACTGAGAGTATTTTTCCATCCTGCTGATGACTTAATTAAATAAATAAATCTTTGAGGCTGATATGGTTGCCTCGAGGTTCCATTCCTTGGCTGAATGCCCCTTCTTCTCCAAAGTATGTCAAGTATGGATAGGGCAGCAAGGGAAAAAGAAGATTCTGGTCCCCATTATTGCTCTTGCCACACTGGCTTATGGAAATCAGAGGCCTTAATTTGGAGCTATGTAGGAAAAAGAGCTAGAATAGGACCAGGACTACCCAGAAGGTTCAGTATGAAGATTCTCTTTAAAGTGAAGAACAGTTGTGAATATGCTCCTTTTATAAAAGAGACCAAACCTTTGTAACATTAGTGGGAAGGATCTGCCTGCTTCAAAGGGAAGCAAACATATTCAGTTCAGTCCTTTAGACAAGAGTGCTCCAAAGGGGAAACAACAGTAACTGTTTGTTTTATACACATTGGTGCCACACAGGGTGTAATGCTAAATGTCAGCTCTTATCTGCCATGAAAAGACACTACCACCATAAACACCTGAGTGGAACTGATCCCCTGCAATCCCACATCATCCCCGTGGTACACAGACCTTTCCTGGGTTGTTTATTTGCTCAGATGACATGCCCCTGAGCAGCATGTCAGAAATCTGAACACTGATTAAACCTCACAGCTGACCTAACCTATTGGGAAGAAATGCTCATGTATTAAGCTGAATAAATTCTGCCCAGTTATAAACCCAAATGCTATTCAAAATAGGCCAAAGACAGAAACCCAGAGCCAAACTATTTGTGCTCTCTTAGGAAGTCTAAGTCTAGAATTTTGCTATATAACAGCAACAGTAGTAGTACTGCTTCAACATGCCTGAGAGCCAGTTCTCTGGGGTCAGAAAGATGTCATGCAATTTCAGATAAAATGGGATTTATCTAATACTAACAATACATATTTTACTCCGCTGGTTTGGACTTGTTTTTGTTTGGGGGTTTTTGGATGTTTTTGAGAATTTATTTTTAAAGAGCTCTCTCTGCAAAGGCAAAAAGAAGCATTTCTGATGTATGTCAACTGTGAGACCAAGCATTCCTTCTTGGTTATTTATGAAAGATTTTCCTGGCTGACTCTTAGAGTACTCCTTATCAGTTTAATCATAATTAGTTTATTATTGCTCACTGTACAGACTAGGAAATCAAACTCCAAGTACAACATGATTTAAAAAGTTTGTTTTATAATTCTGGTCTTGGCGTCCTCTCACTGTGTTTTCAGATGGCAGGGAAAAGTCCCTGGAACTCAACAATATTCAGAAAATTGTTTTGATTAGCAAACTGTTATCCAGTCTTCTAGCTTGATCCCCAGGTGATTAACTTAGAGATAAAGTATAAGTCTTGAAATGTTCAGCAACTACAAGGTGTATAATACAACCACCCCCAGAGGATTCAAGCATTTTACAAACTATTTCCAAATGGGGCTCCATAGTTAACCCAGCTTAAAATTCAAGTCACTCCAACAGGTGGAAGCACTTTTCTACTGCAGATCTCCTCCATCAGGTTGAGAAGGGAATTGTTTGAATCACAGGCACCACAAAGAACAGTAAATGCCCCTGTTTAGAGTTTAAAACACTGACCTGAGCTGGTGTTTTTCATCATGGCACTGCACAGAAGGCAGTGGTATGTGCTACAGGAAAAAAAAAATCAGCTTTAACCTAGTGCACCAATGTTCCCTTACCCAGCTAATGCAGAGGACAGAAAATTAGGGATCTGCATTTTGGGCATCCTACTCTTCTTTGATTAAATCCATGAGCTTTATCTGCCCTGCATTAAAATATCTCAGAACAGCTTCTGGTCTTTTCACCAAGTCTTCCCACCAAAGTTTTTTAGGGGTGGCAATCAAGGGCACTGCTTACCAAATATACCAAGAGCAGCACTGGATATGCCCTGGGATGCTCCTGAGTCTCAGCATTTTGCAGATGTGCAGCAGCTCTGTGACTCAACCCCACTTCTACTTAAAACAAAGGAACCCACTATTCCAGTATTTCATATCAAATGATCAGTGAAATTCCACCTTAGTCTGAAGCCACAGGCATACAGAGGGTTAAATCTAGTTCTAAATATTATTTTAATGTAGGTTCTGTGTACAAATTTTTATGGTAAAGAAATAAATTCCATAACCAGCAAAAACTATGAAAATAATACAGAGATATCAAACGCTACCATTTGTGGCATGAAATATCTCCTCTGATATATCTTCTGCATTTCCAGCAGCAGTGTACATACATATTAAAAAGGAATTTGCCTGAAAGCATGTGATTAGATAACCCATCTCATATTTAATGTTAATTTATGAGCATTAGGCAAGTTCTTATGAAACCTTTTTAAACCAATTCATTGGCACAGTGATGATCATTTATATCAGTCCTTGTACTCAGGTAGTAAAATTCCATAATTCACTTCACTAGATAACTCTCCTAGCAGAAGGCTTTGCTAATGCTCCATATATTGTCATCAAAACTAAAGAATACTATTATTTCTCACTAACAGCATTATTCATGATGAATGAAGATGCACTGTATCTTCTACTGGTACCTTTGATGCTAAATAATACTTTTTTTCTCTGAACATAAAGGCTCAGAAGAACACATGGATTCATCAGTTCTGTGTTTCAGCCTCAGCTCTGCCACTCACTCCCCTCAGAGCCCCAGGTAAATCTTTTAATACTCCAAATATTGGGGAAGGCTCTCAGTGACAAAGCAAACTTGACTTTGTTGCACCAAGAGCTTTCCTCACTCTGTCCTGTTCTCTCTTGAAGCCTTTGGGCAGAAGCAGAGAAATGATATCTGCACCTTGGAAATTGTGGGAATCCAAGGCACATGGAGCTGAGCTTTCTGACACACAGGGATTGTACTGGAAGAGTTACAGGCAAAACCTTACAGTCCTGGTACCCACACACAGCTACCAAGAGAGCAGAAATTCAGCCACAGCCCAGTCCTACCCTTGCTTTTGGGTGATATTTCCAGCAAACTAGTTCTTGTGAGTCCAACTGGGAAGTATGACTCATTTGATAAATAATTTCAAAGTTTCTAAAATATTGGAGATTGTGAAAGGGCAAAGTATTATTAGCATCACAAGAGGGGCTGAAATACAAAAAGCAGATTTGGATTTATGGCTTTCATTTCTTTGCCAAAGCTGGGGTCTGAACATTCAGTTCAGTTTAGTCTGCAGATAGGGACCCGCTCTGACATTTAGATTGGGTTTCTGGTTTCAGATTCCAAATCCATTCAAAGTTGTGGTCTCTTTAATATTTATTGCAAAAGTTCAGATGGGTTTCACCCAGTGGCCCTGTGGTGCTGCCATGGCCAGCTGGCTCTCCAGTCCCAGAGCCACAGCTGTGCTTTATCCTCACATCCCCATGCTGGCTTGAAGAGCTCAACCGGACCCAGAAGCTTCAAGCAACAAAGGAAACAAAGACACCAGAACACAAATGTTGCTGTGGGGCTCAAAATGGCATTTGGTAAAAGGGCATCTAGCAATGCTGGCACTGCAAATGCACTATAGGCTTGTGGAGCCACACATCACTCCTTAAAGTAATAAATGCAGTATGACATGAACGATTCTACCTTACAGAGTAGTTCTACAGGTGGGACAAATCTAATCTAACATGAGGAGTCTCTTGGGAAGAGTCTCTTTTTGAGTAGGGCAGAAACAGGAAATGCCCATTCCCTTTCCTGTATTGTGTGGTGCTCAATTCAGAGGAGGTATCAATTAGCATTTTTCTTGATGAGTATTTGACAAACCATTATTTCAACTATTTCCATTGCCAGGTCTTTGGGAAAATTACACTCAGTGCCAAACAGTCTGTTAAAATCTTGCCTAACAAGTCTGCATGTTCCACACTTGAGAATTTAAGCAGATGCTTTATGTGGCTAAGAAAAAGAGCTCCCTTCCAACGTCCACGGTGGAATTTCAGGTTGCTTTAATGGTGTCCAAATTCCTTCCCACCAGACACATTTCCTACCAAATCATGAATAAAATACATCTTCTGCTCAGGCGTTAAAACACAGAGGAGCAAACACATCAGCTGTGATGCCTTAATGAGGAAGGCTGAGAGAGAAGAGGTACAACCTGAGGTCCACAAACATAGGAGCAATGATGCTTTTTCTGGCAGGTGTCCTCTGTAGGTACATCTCATAATGCCAGAGAACACACAGAAGTAAAGCTCAAAGATGTAAATGTATTATTCAAGGGATATTTGAAGTTTGAATGCAAATCATACTAAATAAAATATTGCAGTTGTCTGGTACTTAATGCATTAGAAAAAGAGCAAAGAGGTAACACCTGATGATATGGAAGACAAGGATTACAAAGTGAGTTCAGAGCATTTGAAGATAGGTAAGTACTGTTTGAGAAAATCTGTTACCCAAATCCCAAATTTCCAGATGACTAAGGACAATCCTTAAGCCACTTTAGTCACCAGATAATTGAAATGTAATAGGAGCAGTTATTTCATGATATTTTGCCATTTGAGACTGCAAACTAGTTAGAATAGGTTTTGTGAGACACCAGGAGAGGAAGACTGGGGAAGAAAACTCTTCACTTTTTGAACTGAAGGAAAAGATTAAAGCCTGGGATACATTTCACCCAGGGACTGAAACTTCACTACTTTCTTGTTATATCCACAGGGCGCTTCACTTCCAAAGCAAAATAAAAGAAATCAAAATAAAATAGGAAAATGAGTGAAATAATGCTTGCTGGTTACCAAGAACCTTCTAACTGAAGATGTAGTACAAGAGGTGGCTAAGATTAAAGTAGTTCTTTCCAAGCAGGGTCTGTGATTTTCTTACATTAAATAATGTTTTACTCAAAATTACGTGTATATGTTTCCTCTGCAATGTCTGCCAGTAGCATCATGTATTTTTATGGAGTTCCCAACTTGAGGCAATAGCCTCAGAGAATGTAAAATCACTTCCCATGTAGCAGAGATGGCTACACCATTGTCCTCCTCCACCAGCTCTCCAAATGGAAATACAATCATCTATTCCTCTTCTGAGCACTTTGTGCTTATAACAGAAAGGAAGTGAAACTAAAAGCATCAATAAACTAGAATGAACAGAGCCAGGCACATTTTAGACTCTTCAGACAGTGTGCCTCATTGCATTACTCTACAGTCATCTAGAGATGAGAAACCATCATTACCAAGTTAAATGTTTCCTTGAATAGTTATTTAAACTAGTCAGTCCTGACAAACTCTCTCTTTTGCACTGCTAGATTGTTTTTAGTTTCCATCACCACTGGAAGAAGCAGGCCAATGAACTATGAATTCAGTCATGAGTTCCAGCTCTGTTGAAAGTCACTTCACCCCTCAGTCCCAGTTTTCCCATTTGCCAACTGGTGTCTACACCTACAAATTGTCTGTGGCCTGGGAACCAGGCTGTTGTCCCCAAGAGGTGTGGGGAAAGCCAACACTCCCTGCCCAAGGTCAACTTTGAGAATGAGAACTCTTCATTCCCATATTGTTCTTTTGCATGCTACCTCAATGTCAAGGGCAATTTCCTGAAAAGTTGGGTATATTTGTGGTAGGACAGAAAGAGACAAGGAAAGCTCGTCTGATCTTCTCATTCTGATGTGTCATGTCAATAAACCTCACCAAAACTCTTAATTCCTGTGAACTCAACCATTCTCTCATCAGGTTGTAATGGAGCAGTCTACAACAGGTCTTGGCATTTTCACCTAAAAAAGGATTCAAACAGTTTTAACAGGAAAAAAAAAAATCTGAAAGATTTTAAAATATTTTTATCATCTTATCTTTATACTGCACATATTCTACAGATCAGTGTTGCCTGTTTGTGTGAAGCCCTGGATTACTGATTTTCATTTTCACAGCAAGTACCAGCTCTGGATACTTCCTGCACTTCTCAAGCCCATTAGCAGACAGGCACCAGTCAGTGGCATTATTGCAAAGGTTAATTGTTTCCTTTTGCTGTGATATATAGCAGTGACATCCAAACCAGAGCAGTTTGAGAACCACTGGTGAAGGATGAAGCCCTTGGTAAGTGCACTGAGGTAGTGCTGGCCCAGATTCCCTGCACAAATTAACACTGGTTTCCAGCTTCGCTAATGAACGGCTGTTACACTTCGCAGCTGGAGGTTTCTGCTGCAACAAATTCTGAAAGAAATTTTGAGGTGGAAGAGAAGAGACAGGCAGAGAGACTGGGAAAGCTTAGTTATTGCAAGGGAAAGCTTAGTTATTGCAAGGGACCATCATTTGGACGTTTGCTTTAAGAGTGAATTATATATGATAATGGCTTCATTGTCATCAAATAGAATACAATTAATTTTATTTTTTAGTATGTTATCAGCAAGCAAACCACCAGTATTAGCTAGATACCATCTGGGAGTGACAGTTTCCTTATTACAAAATATGTAAAAATATGGACTCCCTTAAGGAATCTGTTGCACTACATCTGCTCCGATTTTTGTTATATGCTAATGGATTTTAACCCAGCATATGAAGCATGTAAAAAAAATAACAGAAAATTTTCAACTAAATTACTTGTTTCACATTTAAAGTGTCACAAAGACAGAGACAGCCACATATGCAGCCTTAGCTACAGGGGACTGGGAAGAAACAAAGAAGTAGAGAAGAGGCATTTCTTACCTGCTGTTTTGCTATCCAAGCCTCTCTCTCAGGAGGAATTCTAGCTGCCCACATAATTAGGGCCACTTGGTATGTGAAGGAAGTATTGGGACTATACACAGCTAAATCTCCAATATGCTTAGGTGATAACAAAAGATTGTGGCTGCTGAAGTACAATTATCTTCCTTATTTCCCTCTGTTCATAATATTTTAAACAATCACAATGATTAAAATGGGCTATTACAATTAAGAGACTATTCTCCAGGGGAGAGGATTGGATTTTCATGGTCTTCAGGCATTCCCTTAACTTCTCCTGCACTGATCAGATCTCAAGAATCAGCTGGAATGACACACTACATAGAGAGGTAATAAGAAACTATCTAGATTACACAGAGAATATGGTAGATTAAAAAGCCTTTCTGCTGAAATATTGGTGTCATCATTTTTTGAGAGAATGACCCATTACCAGAGCTTGAAATAAATGCAAACACAGAGCAGAGGAGGGCTGGGTTGTTTTTAGGTTGTTGTATTTTTTTCCTTTTTTTTTTTTTTTTTTTTTTTCCCTGTACAATTATGTAGTGCTGTAGCTTTAGGCTAACAGAATTTTTGCACTTGTAAAGCAGTTTGGTATGAATTGCTTTTCCATGGATCTGTATCCCCAGGCCCTGCAATGTGAAATATTCCAGGCATTACTTTTTTCATTAGCATCAACACAGGACATTTCTATGTATTAAGCACTAAAAAATATTTCATGACCTGTTTACACTTCATATTAATTAATTAGAGCTGGGAAGTTTTTGACTGAACATAAGCATTTTGAGTAAGTTTTCCTTAAATAAAAGAAATGCACTGCCAGCTGTGGAGTCCCAGAGATTTTCCAGACTATTTGGAAAGACTATCTCTTCTCTTGCTCGTGTGTGTATAACCATGAATATATAAATATATACAGACATATATGGCCACACACATATATCCTCACATACACAAGATAATATTATTTACGGGTGTAAAGATGCAACTCAATATTTTCTAGAAAAAACAGTGTGAGATTGCACACTAAATGTGATCAACCCAAATAAATGTTCATGGGAGGGAAAACTACCTTACACCTTTAAAAATCAGTAGTTACATGCTTTATACAAGCTCTCTGGTGTGACAAATTGAAAGAGCTTCAGAAATATAAATTAAGTTTCACAGCACAAGGGAAAGCTGGATAGGTGTTCTTATACCCACTAATAAACCCAAAGGGTGGATTTAGGTGTAAAGAATCTGACTGAGTGACAGGGCCAGGAAAGAGCTCAAGTGTCCCCAAGGTCTATCTTCACTTTTCTAACAACCAGATCACATTGCTTCCAGACAAAGAAAGAATTCCCTAATCAAGACAGATGTATAAATCAAAACAGAATACTCTCCCTTTTATCCTTGGTGGCCCAAGTTCCAGATTTGCAATTTCTAAAATTTCCATGCTGCTAATCAGGGAAATACACAAATGAAAAAGCTATTGCCAGATGATATGAATGCTAATAATAATTTGTTTAAATGGAAGAAAAAATAGAAATAGAAAAGATATTCCTGGGTAAGGCATGGGATAGCTTTTAAAGAATAAATCTAAACTGAGATTCATTCCCAGATCTAACACTGCAGGCTGTATTTTGATGCTTCCTACTGTTACATGACTTAGTACCTGCTGAGTCCACTCTTCCTGGAGCAGGTTAGACAGTTGCACCCAAATAAATCAGTAAGTTTAGACACATGAGTGTCATAACAGGAAGCAATGGTTTATGGTGGATGTTTCTGGCCAGACATTGCAGCCCCTCCTCTCCAAATGGGTGACTGCCGTCTCCCTGCGGAGAAAGTGCAGCTGGAATGACAGAAAGGGATGGATTTCTGCTGGGCCCATCTGGGAGCAACAGTGGGATTTACTGCCCTGGCTGGCAGGGAACACACAGCACTGCCTGGCTGACCCAAAGAACGAGCCTCCAGCCCCTGAGCTTTTGAAGAGGGATGGAGGAGAAAAAGAAAGTGAGTAACTTGCCCTGTTAATGGTATAATGAAAGCAACCCTTCAGCACCTGGCTCCCCTGTGCATTCAGAGGGAACAGACCCCTGTAGCATTCATTTCCATTTTCATGGAAACACTTTATAGTAAGTGGCAAAGTCGCCCTGCCTCCTTTGATACTCGCTGCAATAACAAATACTTGTGCTATATTTCACTGCATTAACAGTGCACTGAGCCTCTCTCAGCCAGCTCAAATGGACTTCAACAGCTTGGGCAAGTGCTCAGATCAAAGCCACTGCTTTCCCTCTAGGGACAGGCTCACCCAAGAAAAACCCACCCGTGGTATTCCATTCTACTTCCTAATGTTTTGGACAAATTTCCCAGGGTAGCCAAAGAAAAAACTCATTCAACCTTTGAAAAGGAAGTGAGTCCTGATGGATGCACTTGTCCACTCAACCCAACCCTGGCACCTTTAGCACTTAGATTTAGTCAAGGTGTAATCTCAGAAAACACGTGAGACTTCAGCAGCCCTTTTTAGACACATTTTCTGACTCCAAACCAGTGTCAACCTTTATTTTCTGTTTGGAACAGCCGAGAACACGGAGATTTTCCCAATCAGTAGTTGGTAGCATTGACTCTGTGTGCTGATTTTGGATTTGAGCAGTCCCTGCAGAGTGCTGGGTGGAAGCTGAGGGTTCTCCAGTGGCACAGTCAGGGATGCCAGAAAAGGCCAAGGGGGACTCTTTAATGACTCTCAGTGAATTCAGAGCCAGACTATCACTCCAGTACATCCCTAATAAGATGCACAGGAACAGATTTAAGTGGCACTTAATGTTTCTCCACCTACAGCATTTGCTGTCACTAAGTGCTAAATAAAAACGACTTACAGCCCAGCCCTGAACTTTGTGAGCCAGCACAACTGAGCAGGGCTTGCCCAGGGCCCCACAGTTCAGGTTCATGGAGATACAATTAAAATGCACAAGACAGATGCTCAGTGAACTCTAGCTTTTAATACTTCACAAACAACCTGGATGCCTTTACTCCTGACCCCCAACAAAGATCTTTGTTCCTCCTGATACTTGTATTTAAGATTAATGACTGGCCATTTGGTTAAGGGAAGTTTTGCCACTGTAACTTTTTTAAGCACTACTTTTCCAGCCATATTTCCTTCCCAGTAGTGCTGATTAAATGAGAGAGAAACATACACCAGCTGAGGAGAAAAATCTTGGTCAACTGATGTCCAAAAGGCAGAGATGGTAGTAATAATCCAGCCACTGCCCCCAAAATCCTGAGGTACCCATATCTGCTGCACTTCCTCCTCAAAAGAGATGTATCTTTGTGCACAGTTCTGGGCACTCCAAATACATGTGAATTTATTGTCCAGTATGCCCATAGCAGACAATAATGGTGGAGGAGGGAGAAGGGAGGAAATTTGGGGTCTAAATATGCTTAATACTGCTGAATCAAGCAAAAGCAGGGTCAACATTGCAGTCTAGGGAACACAAGAGGGCCTGAGATGCTCTCTAACAAGTAGATCTGGAATGCTAGTTGGGACAAGAGCAGCATATTTCCCATGATGTTTTGGCATTTGTGCAGACATGGTACTTGTGCTTGCCATTAATGTAGATTATACTTTTATTTCCAGTGTCAAGAATTCCTTTGTGGAGAGAAGAGAAACGTTTTTTCATTGGCTTCCTTCCATGTGCTACATTGTACTGGGAACTTATCATTTCTTTCTCATCACGAAAATTTCATGTATCACTGAAACAACAGTGAGTATTCTGTGTAGTATAGCAACCAAAAATGGTTAATGAAGTCTATGTTCATTATACAAGATATGTGAAAAACTCTGGATGTCTGAATCCCAGGCTCCCAAACCAACTTATATATTCTGTCTTTTCTCTTCTTGGTACTCATACACTTAATACCCAATCATCTCATTGCTCACAATAGACAAGAACACTGCAATTCCAGCCTGGCACTGACCTCCAAGTGTTTTTAAGGAGACACTGATGAAGGAACTACTCCAAAGGCAGGCCACAGCAGAGGAAGAGCAGAGGTCTGTGTCATGTCAATGTTTTGAATTACCCCAAGGAAAGGAAGGGGCATTTTCACTTTGGAAAGCTGGCTTTGGCAAGTGGGCAGCACAGTGCAGGAGATTTGATATGATGTCAATACCAGATCAAAGAGGCTCATCAAGGCAGCTAGTGAGTGAACTGGGAGCCCTGGGAATTGCTGCTGGATTCCCCCTGCTTTGGTGCTTTGCAGATTTATTAAATTTAGCAGTACAACCAAGGGCTGCTCTTTTCCTTGTCCTTGCAAATTAACAGATTGTTATTGAAGATATTATTTTAGATTTCCCCTACCTTTGATTGCTTTAAGCACTCAGCTTTCAGAGCACATTAGAAGCCCCCTGCAGCCTCACTTTCTACCTGTTGTCCCCGTAGCTCAGGGACTTAATTTTCTTCTTCTGCTCCCTCCCTAAAGTTAGAGAAATGGTTAGCTAAGAACTATCAATATTGATTTGAAGATTTAACATATAAACTTCAGCAACAGCAACAGACTGACAAGTTGGGCTTTAGAAATGCTAAGAGGCTTCTCTTTGCCTTTGAGAAAAGAGGTTGGAAAAAATAACTGAAAGACTCCCATCAGTAACACATTTAAGAACTCAGCAACCAACAGTTTAGCTTCCATATTTTAACAACTGAAATACTCATGTCATTGTAGTTTGAGACATGAAAGCAAATCATATTTCAGATGGAGTAAAATTAATTTATTAGACATCCTGTCAAAGAAACTGCATTACATAAGGAATTCTTCACTCTAGGTTTGTTTTTGTTTGTTCAAAAACAAGCACACCTGGATGTCTTGATATTTAAAAGACATGGGGATATGATCTCATTTTGCTGTAGATCTATGGCATGAGATTTGTGCAGGATAATTCAAAACAAGTGTTCTCAAACTCTCTCCTGGCTGTGGATCACAGCTTCAGAGACTGAATGGATTGCTAATTGGTGCCTGACAGGCCATCATGTACAGCAGCCACTCCACGACTCCCCATTCAGAGAAAAATAGGTAAGAGCACTGTGTATACACAGCTCCTTATGGCATGGTTACAAATGAGAGGAAAAACAAGTTGTGCTCAGAAGGAGTGCTCAGGACCACTAGAAAGTGCCAAAAGTACAGACTGAGAGCCACTGAATGCAGAATATTCATCTTAAAATGTCAAATTGATTCATGCTTAGAGTGACAACATCTGGGGGTGGCTTAGTGGGTGGGAAGTGTTTGTTCAGCTCTTGAGGACTCAAACGTCCAACAAACTCTTTCCATTCATTCCAACAGCCTCTGGGCAGGCTCTTCAGTGTTCCTCTATTTGGATCATTATTCTCCATCTATATATCAGTGCAGGACACCCTCCCCCTGCTCATCAGCTGCAGGTGGCTTCAAAAATCATGGATGTTCCCATCCACTGGCTTTCTTTCCTTCCAACCTATCTTTCTCCCTCTCCAGCCTGCTCTTTATTTCTTAGTTTCCTACTCTGCTCTCCAAGTCTCACTGCAGGTCTGGTCTCCAGGGTCAGGCTCTCAGAGTGGTTCCTCCTGTCCCTTGCTTTTCCTCCCATTTTTGTACTGACTTACAGTTTGTTTATCTCCTTTCTCTATCTATTGCCCCAGTGATTAAAGATTAACAGAGTTGACACAACAGGAAAGAGTGCTACAATAGGAAATGACAGGTGACCTTTTGCAAGGCTGCCCACCTGCCTGTTGCATATTTGATACTAATGAAGCTTTGCCAAAAATAAAAAGGATGAAAAAACAAGATTAATTTGTTTAAATATTAAGTAATCCCATAGATATCTGTGTAGCTGCCCATACTAAAATAGCTTCTCTAGCTTCAGTGAAATTATTCTGTTTATAGGCAGAAAAACCAACACTCGAGTCCTGAAGAGTGATCTGAGCTTACAAAACAAACAGGAGTCTGAGTGTGCTGAGGGATCTACACTCAAACAATTGGGACCCTCAGGTGATTGCAAATTTGGAGGTAAGCCAAACCTGCCATTTATTTTCAGGTTTGTTTGTTTGTTTTCAAGCACAGGTGTTGTGGGTTTGTTTTTTTTTCTATTATGTTCTTTCACTTTTTTTTCTCCCCAGCAGAGTAATACACTATTCCTTTAAAAGCCTGTGTTATTTTAGTGCGAAAGGGTCTCTCTCCTCCACTCTGCCTCTCAGCCTTGAGGTTCACATTGCACTGATAGCACTAATCTCTGAAGAACATTTCAGGATCAATGATTATAGTACTGCAAGCCCCTTGTTTTGCAGACTTTTAAAAATAAAATAAAATATATAAAAAAAAAATAGCCAGCACAATCAGGATACATTCCTTTTCATCTCCGTCTTTCTCATAATTTTCCATGGCAGAGTTCATGTCAAAAATGCTTGGTTTCCACCCTCCACCCAATTGTAAGCTCTTCAAAGGGAGAGAATAAAAGTTGGAGCCTGAATCCCAGAGCAAATGCTCCTGCAGCCATGCTCGAGCCAGCTTTTGAAGTCTTTCGGCTCACCTCTTGATGCCAGGCAGGCCCCTATTATTACCAATGTTGTTAGCCATTTCAGCTCCATTTCCAGGCCTACATGGACAAGAGAGCAAGGGAGGCCCTTTCATGTCAGGCTTTGCAAAGCTGCTTCAGTGTTTGAAGGATGAAAGTCACTCTTGTTTGTTCTTGCTGCGGTGCACAACATTTGGCTTAAAAAATAGAGGATGTTGCCTTTCTTGAAGTGGACTGTGCATTGCTGGACACAATCAACACTAATGGCAGTTCTGCAGTCAGGGGGTTCAGGGCTGATTTCTTTTTTTTTTTTTTTCTTTAAAGAATGTAAACAGCCAAGTGTAGCGGCAGCGAGATCTTTTTTAATTTAGAAAAGAAAAATAGGTTTGTGCAGATAGCAGGGGAGAGGAATGGGGAGGAATCAGCCATTTCCTCGTGGCACATGTACAGATGAGAGATTATTTTAATGAGGTTCAAGTAATGAGAGCCCTTAATTCAGGAACATGGAGAGGAAAAGCTTTTCCCCCATCCCAGAAGCAGCCAAAACAAAGCTGACTTATCCCAGATACAGAAATGGTCTGTGAATCCCACAGAGAGCCTCTGCCTGGGTTTGCTGCATGACCTGGGGTTGGTGTGATCCTTCTTCCAACCTTCTGAGGGGAGGCTGGTGGGGGAGGATTAAAACTTCCTCTCTTTAAGGTTGTATAGACAGGTAGAGTTTTTCATCATGCCATCCCCTTTTTCAGGCTCATTATGTCCTCTCTCAGTCCAGGAGTTTCCACCCACACTTGTGTCTGGAAGGCAACACGGGAGGGGATGGCAGGGGAAAAGGAAAGCAAAAAGAATCCCTCTGAACATCAATTTTTTGAGGAATGAAAACCTGACATTCTGCTGCAGGCACCATCCTCCAGCAAAACTGCAGCAATGAGGTTGCCAAGATAAGAGAACCCCAAGCAAGAGAGCAACTAAATAAATAAGCACACGTAGCAAGGAAGTTTTTGTTTTGATTTGTTGTTAGCCATGATATTTCTGCTTTCATCCCCGCGAGTTCCCACCCGCCCCCTCGGAATCCGGCGCTATATATTCCCCAGGAACAACAACAATGCTCAGAACTCTGGGAGCAGGGAACGGGCGGTCAAATGCACTCCTTGGTCCAGCTGTGTTTAGTTTCCAGATGCCCATGTGTTCCTTGTTAGGCTGTCTTCCAGCCCTCCTCTGCCTTCTTTTCTATTCTTCACAGGCCAAAACTATGAACCAATTACAGACCACAGAGTCAGCTATTTACCCCCTCCTGCCTTTACACAGCTATTTCCTGCCTGCTATCAGCAGAGTCAGACAAAGATGACAACAAGCCCAAGGTTTTTACCATAAGTTGAACCATAAGCAGGGACCTGAAAACACCCTAAAGCTGTTATATTTTATGTAGGGGAAAATTTGAAAAGGATTATCTGAGGAAAGCAATCAGCTCCAGACTGAAATCTATCTTACTGGTGTTTATATGATAAAATAATTGCCATTTAGGCCTCTATCACACTTGGAATATGAATCATATGTCTGGAGGGCTCTCCTGCAGAGGTCTGGGGGCAGAGCTTCCTTCTTCACCGTGGTAGCCTCTCTGGAGGTGCACATGGGTCTCTGGGCCAAAGAAAACAGTTGTGATTACAGAGTGATAGAGGCAGCCACATGCTGATTCAAAGACCTGTAATCTTCTCCCCTTCACCCTCCCCCTCCCAAAAGCAACAAGTCTGTAAAACTCATTCACTTGCCAGAGGCTGTTTATTCTGTTTAATGGCCACCTATCACCCCTTCACTCATTCTTTTTAGATTTACTAGACAAGCACAAAGCAAATTAGTGCAAAATGCTTTCAGTCAAGTGTCAGGTGGAATCAGACTTGATGAATACTATACTGCTGGGCTTTATAACTGTAGGAACACATATACTGACAACATTGTCTCCTTCAATTAAAGCTATGCTGCCTGTTTTCTGAATCCCTTATAGAATCCTCCCCCCCCTCCAAAAAAGAGAATGAAATAGTCAAATTTATAAGTTCCTAATATCCTGTTTTAATGAAGACATTTCGACCCACACAGTGATGGCGCAAATGGAGGAATCTCAATGCTAGAAATTTTTATGATGTGTTTCAAAAACGTGCTCTTCAAAGGGAACGTTTCAGTGACATACTGATCTGCAGCAAAGTGTGGATATGTTCGAAAATAGCACCGTGTCGGAACCTTGTAATGTAATATTTATAGTATAAATCTTGCTAACTTACCATAGAAATGAGTCTCCATTGTTGCTTATCCATAAGTACACAAGGCCAGAGGGGTGGGGGCAAGGGTGGGGAGGGGGCTGGTTTCTCCTTGACAAGGCAGGGCAGAGGTGTGCTCTCCCCCTCCAGGCTGGTGCGTGGAGCAGTGCACACACATCAGGGCGAGCGTAACCCCAAGGGGCTCCGAGCAGCGTGACTCCCATTAGAGTCAATAGGAGCCATGTGGCTGAAACCCACACACAGATCTCAGGAAATTCACCCCCTGAGCCAAAAGCCCTTTCTCTGAAGATGGATTGTATCTGATGGGCACAGCTCAGAGTAATGAGCTGATGATGCCGTGCTGCCCCGGGGATGCAGCGAGCCTGCAACAGCATCCAGGAGCAGACAGCTACACCAGAAACAGGCACAGCGTGAGCACAGCCCCACCATGGACTGGGATAACTGCTTTGAACAGGGACAGACTACAGGCTTGACTGGAAGAATCATTTCAGTCAGATCCCTGTGGCCACAGAGGGGCCACCCTGCTCAGAGCCCAAATGACAACGATGCTCCTCTGCCAGGGAAAACAGAGCGTGATGCTGCAGAGTGATGTTTGAATATGTGGGGTTTCCTGCAGGTAGAGCAAGGTGGTGTTAGCCCCATCAAAGGCCACAGCTGTAAGAATTTTCATAGCAACATCTCTGGAGAAAGCAGAGAAGCTACAGAGAAACAACATTAAGGCATTCTTTTAGCATGGATCCAATCCCCTGCATCAAAGCCATCTCATGCTCCCTTTCAAAGCCTAAAAATATTAAACAAAGATACTCCTACAAGATACCTTAAATAATCAAAGCATCCCCATTTCTTGGAATTGCAGTTAAACTGGCAAAAGACTCTGAAGCTGGAAGATAGTCATAAATAAAAAGTATTATTATTCTCTACCCTCTTCAAGGCACTGGATTTCACAGGTAAAGTTTGGTTCTGCACTCTATTACAGTGCCTTAAAGCAACCCTAAGTTGGGATGAGAGAGATGAATAAGGACCTTTATGCAGGTGTATTCCATGAATGTCTTTTATGGATGCCAAGTTGAGGATAAAATCTAATTTACAGCTCTAAATTAGAAACATGCACAGACCCTTTGGAATGCATGTTATTAGTAAGTCAGCTTAGAAGTCTGCATTAACTCATGCCCAGTCACAGTAAGAAGAAAAATATCATAATTATTTCCTCTACTGCTCTTTGCTCTTTCTGAGAGCAGAAAGTGCCCAAATAAATCCAAGTTTAACTGAATGGGGCTGACCCATTAATTTTTGTCCTTATTCCCCCCCACCCCCACAGTGAAGGCAAATAGGCAAACTGTTTTCCTGCCACTCAGCATTTGTACTTTTTAAGTTTAACATATCCTTTTTGTATCTTTCCAAACTTACTCTTAGCCCTTTGTTCCTTAATAAAACTACCCCATGATGAGAATGCATTCAGGATGAACATGGGAAGCAGGGGGAGGAGGACAGAATAAAGATCATCTTTAGATATTGCCTAACACGATGCCTCAGGCCACAGACCGAAAAATGAAACTTAAGGCATAAAGATGGGGTGAGATGTAATAGGTTTGCTAAGCACAAAACGCCCTGAAAATCAGAAATTTTGATGCATGAGTATAAGTAAGGAGTCATGTAGGAAGGGAAAGATTATTCCCTGCCTCACTTTTGTCTTTCTAGAGGAAAACACAGACACAAAGGACAGTATCCATACCCACATTTCAGCCATCTCTGGAAGTTTATAAATCTGTGAGTCTTAATTAGTCCTCTAGGCTCTATCTATAACCAGTAAAGGTTTTTCATTATAAAGGTTTTTATTGCCATTTTAGTTTTGATATTTAAACAAAATCACAGGAGCATGGGGATTGGATAAGACCTCCAGTTTCACCAAGTCCAACCTTTGACCAAATACCTCTGTGCCCACTAAACCATGTCACATAGTGCCACATCTACTCATTTTTGAACACTTTCATTAGGATGGGGACTCCACCACTGCCTGGGCAGCCTGTTCCAATGCTTGACCAATCTTTGAGCAAAGAAATTCTTCCTAATATACAAGTTGAACCTCTCCTGGCTATATCCTTATTAGAGGCTCCACTGCCCCTACCTAAATTACTCCAGCCTAAATTACTCTTCCTGTTCTTCACCTTCCTATTCTTCCATCCATCCCCAGTACTGGGTTCCTCCACTGAATTCATTCAGCCACAAGGTGGCAAATCCTTTACCAGAAAATGGCATTTTCCCAGCAGCCCATCTCAGCAGCACACACAAAACAAATTCTGCAGTGTGTTTGCAGCAGGTATGAATGAGAATAGTTTCACAGACCAGTATAAGCCTTTTCAGTGTTACAAGCTTTTTCTGAGGATAGTGAAGAAAGAGAAAATTTTGGTAAAATTTGGAAAAATGCATAATGAAAATATCTATCAAGGAATCCTGTGAAAACAAACCTGTAACATTTCCAGCAATTGTCTTCCCTCCACTGTTTTAATTTCCTATAGAATCTATCACAGGATTTTACTAATTCCACAGAGAGCTGAGAACATGGCATTTAATCCTGCCAGGAAAAAGCAGCTAAGAATAAAAATTCAGCTTACAAATCAAAGGTGCAGAGTCATCCTTCCTACTAAATAATTCACCAAGATTTAATATGCTAGCTTTAAAAAACAATTATGGAAACAAAACCTGTTTCAATTTCCTCTTTCATTTTAAGATGTGACTAATATTAAAGTAGGATCAGAGACTCATATCTGAGGTACTTAAACCAGACTCGTTGTGTGTCACTGCTGTCTCACCTGGGGGGTTCTTTAAGGTTGTTTGAAGAAATGAAAGTTGTTGGCTTTAATTACGCTTCCTGAATGGTTACAGTGGGAAAAGCAGAAGGTTTCAGGAAGCAGGTTTTCTGTTCAGCAAAAATATTTTCTGAACGTGAAATACATGGGATAAACACTAAATAAAAAATAAAAAAAGTGAAATAAGGCAGTTATTCAAATAACAATTGCATCATCTACAAGAAAGAGGAACAGAAATCATTCTAACACTTAACTGCTGTGCTTGTTCACTGCTCTGGTCTGAGTTATTGTCTGTGACCTCCAAAAAGGTTTTAGAAAAATCTCCTTTAGTTGTCCCATGCCTTCTTGACTGAATAAAGAACATGAAATAATAGGTTTTATTCCTCCAGCCCTTTTTTTTTTTGTAATGTACAAATTCTGCCAATAGTTTGATTAATAATAAATAAAGGCCCAGAAGCCCAGCTTCTTCCACAGAAAGAATGTCAAGCAGAGGCTACAATGATTTACCTCTGTATTGTTGGCAACAGAGATGCTCTGCCCCAAAATATTCTTTGGAGATGAGCTTTGAGAAATGGACAAGAAAGAATAATCAGCAAATCTATTTTTTTCAGAAGCCAAACGACAATGATTCAGCAAGAGTAACACAGACGAAAGAATAGTGACGGAGCACAGCCCAGCACGGTGCCTCTGGGGCTGCAGGGAGTGCCAGCACAGCACAGTCACCACACCAGGGGCTGCCACAGCCCTGCTGGGACATTGCCCTGGGCATGGACAGGGCTGGTGTGTCCATCCCCACTTTGGTTTGCTGCCTGTACGTGCACAACTGTTCCCAGCCTTCTCCTCCCACTGGCACAAACACAGGTGGTGCATCCACGGTGGTTCCTTCTCGTGGCTGCCTCCAGTTCAGGGGGAGCAGCCCCAGGGAGTGCTGCCAGGGAAATTGCCCAAATCAAAGCAATCAGAGAAGGATCCACCTGGTCAGAAAAACCCGGGATCAGACTGAGGTTAAAGCTTGGCACAAAATCTCAGGAAAGCTTCACCCATTTCCTTTTCAGTGCTGGTTTCTTCAGCTGTTGACCTGCAAGGAAAACGTGTGGCTGGGGAGGATCAAAGGGATTTCCTTCTCATCTAGGGAAGGTGTGAGGCCTGGAGACTCAGCACCAAAGGGGGATGCTGGCAAGACCTACAGGAAAGCAGAAAGGACAACAACACAAACACTGAGGAACCTGAAGGGGGTCAAAGGAGGACAACCAGTCTTCAGAGAAGCAGGGTGGGAGACAAGAGAATGCATCCAGATGGATCAAATCCCCATGCAGTGTGGGACTGGTAGGAGGAGGCTGTGCTCTTCCTCCTCAGTGCAAAACCACTTCTCTTGTTATACCCACGTCACAGGAATCAGCATATGGCTTGCTAGCTCCAAAGGTTGTCATACTGACAGCATTTCCTAGCATAACGTGAGGCCGTAATCTGCTGCTGACTGGGAGTGAGGAAAAGCCAATGCTTTCTGCTGCCTAACCACAGAGCTGAGAGTCAGGAGTCTGAATAATTTTTCCAGCTCAGCCAGTGGTTCTCTCCATACTGTCGAGTAAGATTACAGCACTTGGACTCAGCTCTCAGTGGTGAAAGGAAAGAGTAACAACATTTCCTATTGTTGGGTGACTTGAAACTTAATTAATGTTTTCTAAGTGTGATGACCCTCAAAGGGGAGATGCCAAACATCACAAAGCACTTGGCACCTCTTTTTTCTCTCTCAGTCTCCAAGTCAGCTAAGCATCTTGATTATCATAAAATCACACAATAATATGTGTCTTTTCTGCCTGTTACTGCTGGTGGGTTCATGACAAGAACTGCATAAAAATTATTCCACTTTCCCAGACTCTACAACTCATATGGCAGGCCAAGAGAGAACCTGACAAAGAAGTGAACTCATCTGCACCCATGCCACTTCCCCCCCATATTTTACAGCTTCAGAGAAGTGTGCTGAAGCTCACTCCCTGTTACCTGGCTGGCAGGTCCTGCACAGAAATTATTTCATTCATTATCAGTACATCTTCAGAACTGGGGCTTTTTCACTTCCAAAGAGTAAGTGCCATAAAGTGGTCGAGAAAAATGTCCTGGCTGCCATAAACCAGCCTCTGTTGGATGCACTAAATATGCCAAAGCAAACTCAGAGGGTTCTTTAGCTCAGTAGCTGTGGCATCAGGAGGAAAAGTGCTTCTCCTCCCAGGTAGCAAGACCAGCTTAAGGACTCCACTTGATTTCTCCCTTGTGGAACAAAATGTAGATTTTTATTACCTGCTATGTAACTTGCTCTATTTATGGTTTGAATAATTTTTCCTCTGTTCAAATGCATTTCATTTTTATCAGCTTCAGTGGCTTTACACCTGAAAGAGCCAAAACCTGGGGCATATAAAGACTTCTCAGAAACTCCAAAGCAGAGGCAAGGCTTGCCATCATCTGTATTTTTAGGCCAAGTTTTTACCTCTGTTATTACTCCTAAAATACCTCCCTGGGCCTTCACAGTTCTCATTTTACCCTCAGTACAAATCAGGATAATCCCTGCTTTTGGAAAAGAGTCACTACCCAATCCAGACAGCCCATATACTAAACCTACTGCTAAGTATGGTTTCCTGAACATTTCAAAGTTGGATTACAATACTAGTTGAGTACATGATTTAAAAATAGAAGTTAAAAAAGCCTTAAGTATGGCCAAAGAAAAACGACACCACATTTTGCAATGTTCCTTTAAAAAAAAAAAAAAAAAGGAAGAAAAGAAAATAAAAGCAAATACAAGATGGCTGACTGCCAGAGTTTTGTGTTAACTTGAAGTGCAGAGGTGATTTTTAATGCTTCAAACATCATTCATGAAATATTATATATATAATTTGTACTCAAAATAACATGCAAGCTCTCCAAGGAAACATTAAAATAAATAGCTTCTTTAACTCTTTTGTACCTTGATCGTATCTTATTTTGATGAATCAATAAAAGAGGGACGTAAGATTGATGGAGGACAGATCAGTAGGGCAATCATGTACTTTATTACATATTTATGAGTCTGAAAGATCAAAGGATGTTTTTATGCACATAACTTGGCAAATGCGTTTTGCCACGTTCAGATATATTCCAAGTGACTTTAGCAGGAATGTGAAAGAAGTTGGCATGCTGCCCACAGAGCTATTTGGTAAGACTTTGAATGATGGTGGGATTACAAACCATGATAATAAAAACACATACAGCATAACATTGATGCATGTAAACAGTATATCCAAATGCATATGTGTGATTGTATAATGTGTGTATATACAACATATTGCAATTTCTGTGCACGTTCCTCTATATTGAACTGCAGCCTGGACTCCACAGCTCCTTCACACACTGGAAATCTCTCTGTTCCTTTTAGCAGACTCCACATCAGGCCTCCAATGCAAACAAAAGAAGGGAAGAGAGTGTCCTTCAACCAGAAAACTTGAGGTTATGGGCTGCCATGCACAAGCATCAGCAAATGAGAACATTTGCAGTTAGGTTCCTTTGTCAGCAAAGGTCACCCATTCCTCTTTGGGTCACTGTCAGATGCTACCCCTGCTGCATGGGAGATGGAAGAAGTAACTCCATCAGCATCAGAACCTGTAATTTCACCTTTCCCAGCTTTTGCACGTGGACATTTCACATCCTAAACTCACCTTGCTGCTGCTTTTATACTTCAAATGCCTCAGCATGAAAGAGCAGAGAGCACCCTGCTTACCCTGGGCATGCACTGTCACCCACCTGATCCCATATCCATGCAGGAACATATGGGACCTGGAGAACAGAGCTGCCCCACCATCCCCCTGCTGAATCCATGGCTGTACCATGAAGTTCAATTCAGTAATTCTCATTATACCTGGCACAGAATCACTGAATAAATCTGCACTACAGCTGGAAAGAGGTTTGCAGCAGTGTTTGAGTGGCCCAAGGAGGCTGAAATCTTGTGTACTACTACCAATAAAATTCCAGAGTCTAGAGTTTGAGGTAATGAGTGTTATGTCTGGAAGGGAGAGGGTTACTGAATTACATTAGGACTGAGAGGTGTTCATGATCTAGAAGAGTTTCATCTGATCTGCAAGAGATCCAAGACAAGTCACTTTTTCATATGGTTTGGAGAACATAATTTTCCTATTAGTTCAGTCTCAAACACTGCTGCTCTCAGAAATACTCATTGCTAACAACAGAGCTGAGGAACTGGACTTGAGATCCCTGGAAATCTGACCCAAGGTGGGCCTCAAATAGGGCAAAAATATTCATGCACCCACAGTCATCAGATCTCCTTCTTATGTCCTCAAAACAAAACTGTCACTCATTTCTTAATTGCAAAGTGATAATAAGACTTCCCAGACACAGAGGGGATTGGCTAAGAAAATAACTCTTGTGAAGACACAGAGATTGACAAGAAAAGCATGCATCTTCCTCAAACCAAGACAGCAGGACTGCTACATTCTTCTTTTACAATTTTCTTACTATGATTTAAAAGTTAATGGTAAATTTTTTATTAGATTTAGCAGAACTTGATTGATTCAAGGATGCTGTAGAGGCCTGTCAAAATGTGCTAAAATATACAGTATCTGCCAACACCCCATAGGGAACATCAGGATATTACCTGCAGCTACAGGAGGGATGGGCTTTGGGATCTGTCACTGCTTGAAAGGTGCTACCAACATTTAGATGAAAAAGCTAGTGAAAATAAGGTTTATTTCTTTTTTTTTTTTTATATTAAGGTTTATGTGGGTTATTAGAGCCCCAGTGCAGAGGTATTAGGTATGGAAAATCCAATTGCCTTCATGTCTCCTCCTGCATTCTTGACTCAGGTAAAAAAGGTGCCATTGGGGCAAGGTCAGTGTTACACAATGGTAATACTCAGTGGTGTCACAGACCATGCCAGAGGATTCTATCCAGTCATTAGGGCTGGGATGGATTCAGGTTGGTGGTTCTGGCTGTTAGAAACCACCACAGCAGGTTTCTCTTCCTGCTGCTCCCTCTGCTCTTTGCTCCCCTCCCCTGCCCTTCCCCTTTGTGGCTGTTCAAAGCCCTCACAGACACCTCTGTGATCCTTCATGCATTTGGACACTGCACATTTTCCCTTTGACTTTGAACCTCAATTTTCCATTTTTAATTTTTTTTTCATGCCACTGTGAGCCTTGATGGCCTCACTAATCCTTTGACTTTGGTGTTTACACCCTGCAGCAGCAGCAAGGTGCACCCATGGTCTGGGGCAGGCATCACTTCACAGCTCTTTATTACTCTGCTCATATTTTGTTCATTCTTCACGAGCCATTCTCTCAAGCTTCTCCATCTATTTATTTCCCTCTTTTCTGAGCTATCTTCCTTTTGCTGGCATCATTGTCACTGGAGTGCCCAGGAAGGAAGCATTCCAATATCTGCTGGATCAGACCCTGTTTGCTGTGCCTACCCTAAGTGCTATTAAGGAACCTCTCATCCCGATATCTTCCCAAGTGGTCACCTTAATGACAGTCCTAGACAGCCCAGGCTCTAAAGTAATTTCTGCTACTGGCAGATTTGTTGCTCTTTGCTATTTTTCCCAAGTTTCACCTGTGTTTATCAATAGTTACTTCTACAAAGGTCTCCTCAATGTCTCGGGATTGATTCAATGAAGCCTTTAAGCTGCTGTATAGAGTTAAGCACATGAGTAAGCTTTCATTTGTAGACAATGGGACTAAATGGCTCACAAGACAATATACATTTAAGTGTTTTTTTGTAAATTAAGCTGTAATTGTTCACCAGTCTTGTGGGATTTTTCTTTTTAAAGGAAAACAAGCAACCCAAACAGCTCGTCTCTGCATTTCTGGTTACCCGCTGGTAGCAAGGCTGTTATTTTCAGAAACTACTGACGGATTCCTTTAGTCCAAATGTTTATTAACAAAACAACTATTAAAAACCACACCTCACCACATCCCCAAGACACACCCAGGTCCTTCTGTGTGTGGAACTCAGCAAACAAGAGTGTTAGGAGACAGCTGTGAGCTCCAACAGCACTAGGTAACATTGGATTGCAGCAAACTTAACAACTTTGTTATTCCAAATATTAGCACTACTGATGAACCTTTACTCTGTTTCAACAGACACATAATTAATTCATTTACAGGACCTGCAGGAGAAGGTTTCTCTCCACAGGAAGGGGCTTTGGCAGATTTGCTGGCAGCGTTTCAGGTGGGTGGGTTCAATTTATAGTTCTAGCCACAAGCTTTTGCTCACATCCAGGGAAGTGCCCTTAAGTTAGTCTGGTCTTAATTATTCAGCTATAAATCCTTTGACTGCAAGCTGATTTAGCCTATACTCTATCTGAACTTCACCAGGGCGTCCTTTCACAGGGTGATATTAAGTAAAGGATGATAAAACAGAAGCATTCCTGATCTTTCCCACCATCCCTGGAGGGCAGGAATAGGGATGGACCATGCATTGTTTCACTCCTACATGAGTGATTTTGGATGGTGGCAGGCAGCACAAGAAAACAGATATACAAGACCATTCTCAGAGCTCACCAGGACAGATGTTCCTGTTCTGTTGCTAGGACAGGAAGAGCCAAGGGAAAGCAGGGAATGCTTTCAACTTAGGAGATACATATCAAAATGCTCCACGAGGAGAATAATGCTTAAAAATTGCTGAATCTGGCAAACCAACATGTCAGCAAACAACTATATAAACAGATCTTCCTGTTGCTGTATTATTTAGACACAAAGAGGAAGGAGAAAGTTAAAGATGGCAGCACACTGATATTGTTCATGGGTGCTGTCATCTACCACACTCTCTAGCCTGGAACTCAGCTCAGCTGGCTAGGAAGCTTTATCCACACAACTTGAAGTGAGAATTGAAAATAAGAGTTAGGCTGGTTCACATAGCTATGTGGACATGTTTACTGCAGTGTAATAGCTTAATTTGAATTAGTTAACGTTAATTAGAAATGGATTTAATGAACTTTGAGGAAGTTGCCATTATGCCAAAGCAAAATTACGTATATAGGCTTTTATTCAGCTTAACTATCTGCATTTAAAACCTCTTCAGATCATGCCAGAATAACTTTTTTTGCATAGAAAAATTCCTGCACAGAAGAAAAAATACCCACCCTCACTTAGCTGGAAAAGACAGTGGCCTGATGTAATCCCCATTGTCAATATGTTTATTGTCACGTACAGCTCAGGATCAAAGGACATGCAGCCAGAAGATCTAATTAAAAAGTGAGGATGTAATAGACAAGCCTCATCTTCTGCTCAATCAGCTCTTACTTAGTCCTGAGATCTGAATTTCACACAGGCTAGCACAGGCCTAGAGGTCAAGAGATTTACTCTTCATCTGAATCCAGAGAGGCTCCTTGTCTTGTCCTTTGCTTCTGAAACAAGATCTCCTGTTTTGCACAGCTAACTCGACCCAGCCCAGCTGCAAACCTTTCACATCATCCAGCTGGGATATGTTTAGCTATGATAAAGCTTCCCTTGCCTTCAGATTTGTTTTCAGGTTTTGGTATGGGGGCTGATTTTTTTTTCCGTCTTTTTTTCTTTTAATTGGAGGACAAACATAGTAGAAAGTTTCCAACTGTGGACTGCCTTTTTATGTCATCAAGTATTATGAAACTCTTTATTCTAAAATAACTGCAACAGTTGCCTCTTCTTGCTGTTTCTGCACAAAACCAGTAAGAGCTCATACACAGCACACCTGGGAATAATGATAACTCTGCTCATTTTCTTTTTTAGGAAAGATTGTGGTGACTGCAGTCCAAATAACAATGTATTATTTGGGCTGGCCTGCTGGCAAGGTCTGAGGATCAGAAGATCCTCAGTGACTGAGTTTAGACTATAAATCATTACTGCCCCTCACTGAGAAGGGTAACTGAGTGACCCCAAACAGTTTAGATGAACTTGGCTTATTTTGCTGTGTGATAGACTAGGATCATACCTGTTCTTAACCTTTAGGAGCTTATGTGTGTTTCCATCAGAGTTTCTTCCACTTAGAACACTGATCACAGAATTATAGACTAATTTATGTTGCAAGGGATGCTGGAGGGTCATCTGGCCCAACCTCTGTCTCAAAGAGGGGCCAACTTTGAAGCTGGGTATTAAAAACGTTTGTAGTCTATGAAATCATCTCTCTGGGCTTTGTGAACACTAATCAAGAGAGGCTGATACCAGGCCTGTGAAGTCAGTATGAACCTCATCAAGGGTACAGAGGTGCAGAAAGATGAAATTTTCTGCCCTGAAAGTTAATAAAGAAGCTTCCAGTGAGCAGGAGAGGAATTTGACTTCAAGCCTACAGCTGACCAGGGAACACAATGCAAAACTCATTTCTTTGTCTTTCTTAAGACAAACTTGTTGCCTTGAACCTTAATTTTCTGGCTAATTATGCTCAGCTTTACACCCTGAGATGAAATTAAAATATGAGATTTCATGTGAGGAGGAAGACACTCATCATCACTTCTGCCTCACTTTCAAATTTACAAATTAACTCTGAGCAGAAATATCAAAAAGAGATGTAGGAGTGACAGCATGTCCCAGTGAAGGTTGCTTGCAGTGGACTACAACTTTCCAGTGTCTGTTTGAGCTGTTGGGTTTATTATTGTTTCATGCTGAAAGAAAAGGAGAAGCTTCTACCAAACAGTTCAGCCATTTGTGAGAACAATCACACCAGTTGGTCCTGGAAGGTTTAGAATGTTTTTAGTGAAGTTCCACTAATGTGCATTGGGGGACTGTCTCAAAATGTGGTAGAGGCCAATGCAGGGACAGAGAGGTATCGTTCACTGTCCTCATGAATATTCAACAAAACGTGGCCAAATTATAATCCTCTGCAAATCACCATCTGCATATGCTCAGTGGAGGTTTGTTAGAGGGTAGCAGCACAATTCCCAGAGCATTCTGTCTTAATTGCATATATGCCATATCTCCCACAGGGCTGCATGCCAACCACATGGGCCTGCTCCATGCCCACCTCATCCCCTGACCTGGATTCTCCCACAAACTGCACCTCAGGAGGAGCTGCAGCTGGGCTTCAATTTATACACAAGTATAAAAATGGGTATTTCCAGAACCTGAGAGTTGCTATGATAGAAGGAGAGGCAAGTTCTAGGCATAGCAAGGAAGCACAAGGAAAGTGCAGCTCACACAGTGTTCAGGCTGCACATCTGAATAAGAGATTAGGATGGTAATAAAATATTTTACCCACATTAATTTTTCCTGGTGACAAAGCATCTGGGATGAGATGTCAAAGAGATGAGCATATGTCTAGACTTGGCTGCTCTAAGGCAAGCCAGTGCAGCAGAATCTCCATTAGGAAAGAAGTGGGGATGATAACAGCCAAAATTATTATTACAATGGAAATTATTTGGATGTTGTTGAAGATGAGTTCAGAAGACACTGCTTCAAGAGTTTAAGAAAAAAATTTAAAAAATAAATGGTGGCCCAATAAGGTCACTGTATGAGCAAACAGAAAGTGAACAGGGGAAGCAGGTTCCAGGACAGTCTTTAAACCAAGATTTCAAGACAGAGATTGTAATGAGATCTGTCAGATGTAGCCAAAATGTCAAAGAACATATGAATGGAATAATGGCCTTGAGATTTGGCCCTGAAGAGCTTACTAGAGACCTTGGCAAGAGCAGTTCCACCGGAGTGGAGAGAACAGAAGCTAGAATGAAATACAGAGTATTATTATACACCACAGTGATTGGCACCAGAGGGATCTGTTCATCCCATGGGCCATTTACTGGGACCTCATGGGCTAAACCCTTAACTCAGCTAAATTGGCTTAACTCCTCCAGAAATTTGATCAGTTTACATCCCTCAAAATTCCATTCAGAGAAGAAAAGCTAAAAACATGGTGGATTTTAAATTTCTTTCAAATTTTGAGTTTATTTTAACCTTCCTACATGAAACAATACCTACATTCTGGAATAAGTAATCCATTTCCCCAAGCATCTCAGAGCACAACACGTTTTGTTTCTTTACATTGTCTCAATGGTGTAAAATTAGGCAGATCTTAAGCTAGCTGCTCTCATTACACAGTGTGATGAGTCTGAAAGGGGAACAAACAAACTCCAGGATGAATGATTAGGCATTTAGCCTTACAATAGCTTTCTTTCCTCACACACTCCTCTTGCTATCAATTTCTTTTAAAAAATGAAAACCAAAAAACCCCACTTGCTATAAATTAACTGAATTATTAATCTCTTCTCCTTCACAGACTTTGCATGTTGGCAATAGCCAGGGGATGGCAGTACCATGTGCTGTTGCAGGTATTCCCCTTGGAGACAGGACACATACATATTCCTAGGCATGCAATAAAACCTGGATCTTTAAAGGAAGTACGAGATGATGTCCCTTGACACTTTGCTTTTTAAATCATCTCTTTGGTGGTTTAAAACCAACAAGTTTGAACAAGTCTCTCTGAAATCAGATCTCTTTGACCATCTTCAGCTCGGTGACGTTGGAGCTAGAATTATATGGAAAACACAGTGCTTTAGACTTAAAATTAGCAAGAGCTCTCCAGAAGGAACAAAAAAGGTATAAATTATGTCTGATTGAACAAACACAACTCCACTGTTGAACAGCCACTCAATGAAGAGGGCAGGGAGAGGCAATGGAGCACGGTAATGTGTAATATTACTAGTCAATGGGCTGTGTGCTGCAGTGGGCTCCCAAACGCTGGAGGTGTCAGGGAGATAAATAGCAGAGTGTCCTCCTCAAAAATATGATTAATACCCTCCTCGGTCCACTGCTGAAGATGTAGTGGGTGCAGCTGGTTTGGACAGCAGTTGCATAGAGGAAAATTCCAGGACGATTGCAGCAGAGCAGAGAGGGCAAAGAGTAGGACAAGTAGTCAACTGAGTGGGAGTGCTGAGCCCCTACAAGGGGAGAAGTAGGCCAGAGCTGGCAAAGGTCTTTTGGCTGCTGTTTAAGTAATGTTTATAGAACTTTCATGCATGCACAACTGAGTTTCGAGTTCATGATCTTTGGAGGAAAAAAGGGAGAGAAGCATGTTCGAGTTCATTGTCTCTTGTAATAGTCATGCCAGAGGTGGCTTTCAAGGAGCCATTCCTCTCTCCTAACCTACCCCACTGCAAAGCCTGTAAGTCACAGAAAAAGCAGGTGGAAAACTGAGAAACATTAAAAAAATAAACTAAGAAAGCATCTACTTTTTTTTTTTTTTTTTCCCTGCAGCCAACTGTAATTTCCTGGGAAAGCCAGGAGTGTGTCAAGTGGGGTTTTCACACTGTATCGTTTCAAGGAATCCTCTAAAATTCTCAGAAAAACATCCTTTCATGCTTCTCTTGTCACAGCACTCAGGGGAGACTGTCCAGAGCTCAAATTCCCAGCATTAGAATCTGAACACACTATAATGTAACTAATGCTCCTGAAATCAAACAAAGGCAGAGGGCTACGGATGGCTTTATTTCTTAGGGCAGTGATCCCTGCCTTTGTTGGTCTGCAGGCAACAATACCAAGCAAGCAATACATTACCAGCAATGCCATATTATCCACCGTCTTGCATCCACAATGAATGTCTCAGGGTCACCCCTGAAAGCCTTGGGTGGGGATGGATGCCTCGGGCAATCAGGCTCCCATCAGCAAGGAGGTGCTGCAGAAGCTGCAGGCACCAGGCTGCCTCTGAACAGAAGGACACACGTGTTATTAGGCACACAAACACCACAGGAGCAGGATACACCTAAGTACTCCTGTTTAACTTCAAATGACAAAAAAATAGGATGGGGGGAAGGAAAAGTTCCAGTGGATTATTGATCTGAAAGACAGTGATTAATAATCACCAGTTTAGTATTCTGCATCACCACTGCCTGTCACACTTCCCTGGAAACAGGATTAATATAAGAAGATATTATATATGTGAGCAAGGCACTAAGGTAGCACTGTATTGATCTGAACTTTAGAGCTGTTCAGTGCCATTAACAAAAACAAAAAGGATGCAGGCGCTTGCAGAAAGGAGGATGGTGGACAGAAAGAAAGTAGTTGTTTTTTGTTTTACAAATTGTCAGCAGCCTGCTCATCTCTGCAATGAGATTCAAGAATCATCAGCTACAGCCCCTTGGTAAACTCAGTGTAACCTGCCCCACAAAGCCTTTCCCTCACTGTTTGCAGGGCAAACAGGTCCCTGACTGTAACTCACAAAGTTGATGTAAGAGGTTACATACCCCCAAAGACCCACTTCCAATCCTACAGGAACAGCACTGCTTTCCAAGAGAATTTAGAGAAGGATATATTTTTTTAAACATTACGTAGTCCAGAGAACTGTAATGCTCATTAAAAAGAAAAAAAGAAAAAAGAAAAAAGTCTAGGCTGACATACACAGAGTGTTTTAAGAAAGAAGAAAGGAAAGTAAAATAAAGCTGGTTAATGTATTTAAAGACACTTTCAATGAAATGAAAGTAATTTAACTGCTTTATTAAACCACTGTCTCAAATTCACTTTGTTCTGTTCCTACCTTTTTGTTTCTGCATAAAGAGGGGGCACCACTATTTGTTCAACATAATATTAAGCATACTCTGCTACTCAATTAGTAAACATGTCAAGAGGTGGGTTAGTTATTCATGGTTCAGGGGCACAGCCCCCTTTCAAAAGAACTTTTTTTTTCACTCTAATGAAATGATGGATAATCTGGAAGTAGGTGCTTTAAGAAGATATTAATCATTCTCTGTGGTAATGTTAATCATGCGTTCCATCATCTCCAGATGCTGTGCATCACCTTCCTCGGAGATAAAGGGCACCCAAGCCAGCAGAGTCCTTTTGATCACCTTTCTCACAGTAACTCTCATAAGGCATTAAAAGAAGTATTCACATTTCAGGGCATCCTTAAAAATGAAATAGAAAGTGGGAGAGTGAGGTAATGGAGGGATTCATGGACTTGAATCTTGACCCTGTCATTACTTATGCTGCCCAGATGGGAGGTGCACAGTTCTTTCGTCCTTTGTCCTAATCTTTGACATTTTTCAATGCAATGTTTGGAATGAATGAGGTATGAGAAAAGCCCTGATCACAGGAAATAGAAAATTAATTCACAAAAGATTCGAGGGAGAGAGGTGAGGGGAGACGCAAAGGAAAAAAAAAAAAGTCAACCTTCACTTTCTCTGAAGAAAAATCCAACAAAATTATTCCCTCACAGCCTGCTATTCCATTCTTAGAAAACATTAGCAGAAGTCAGGTCAGATTTATCTCAGAGTACTCTCTGTGATGTCTCTTCCAGTTAATAAAACACACTGCCACCACTGAGACTTCTGGCCAATTAGACCATTTTATGACTAATCTTTTACAGTTTTTCTTCTTTTTTTTTAAGTTACGTATAAACCTAGGGCATATCTTAGATGGCTGAAATATCTCCTCTTGCAGACTTAGATGTTTCAGAGACCCCAACGCCTAGAGAAGAAACTTTGAAGGTCTCCCAAAGCTAAAAAGTTACTTTCTATAAACTGTTGAATAAAGATAAACCACAGGGGACCGTACCCACTCAAAGGCAGACGGTGTTTCTGTCACAGCATGTAAGTGTTGAAGAGAAAAGAAGTTGTGTGAACTTGAAATAAAATAATCCAACTTTCTTAAATCCAAGTTTAAATACCAAATCTGTATGCAGAGGGACTGCCCACCTCTCTTAGGCAGTCCATGATCCACACTAAATGTCACTCATGATGTACTGCTCTATGAGGTAAATTACAAAAAAAAAAAAAAAAAAGGAAATTTTACAGGATATTTAAAAACCATTACACCCAGAGATGTTTTTGAAAATATTTCAACCAAGTTGTAGTTACCACCCTTGGGGGTTGAGATGAAATTATGATGAAATATTGTTTTTGGGTTTTTTTTTTTTCAGAATTTAAAGTAAGATGGACAATTACCCATACCACACATTTAATGCAAATATAGCTGTATTTCCTGGAATGCTAAACATCTGCTCAAAGTCTCTGCAGTTTGATCTGGTAAAAAGAGTTTGCTCTTCCTAATTCTCAAAAGTGGGTCATTTTGCAACGCCCCATTTTTATCCCTTTTTTGTACCCTTGACTCTTTGAAAGGAAAACCTAAAGCACAGGGCTGTCCCTGAGTCTGCCTGGGCAGTACCCTGTGGTCAGTGCCCCTGGGGCAGCTGCAGGAAGGACATTCTGTGGAGTAAATAACCCAAACTTCACTAAGCATGATAAAAGTACCTTTTATTACACAGGACATATTCCACAGTCCCACCTGTGAGACACCAGAGGGAAGAATCACCACCTTGATGCTTTGCCACTGATATTAAGGAGCTTTATGTGCACTAAATTGTGCCTGTGCTATGCTCAGTTGCCCTGGGAAATATGGATAAACAGCATTATCCAGCACTACAGAATATATGCAAACCAGTCTCTTGCTTTTTAATTTTTTTCCAGTAATTCTTACAAAGTCACCCTTTCTCCAACACAAAGCTGCCTCAGAATAGACACTAATTTCAAAACTTTAGATAAATTACATCCTAATGCATTGAGGATCTTTGCAGTGAATTTATGTAGTGCAAAAATTTGATCCAATCTTTGCAGCAATTCCTGCTCTATTTTGCATTCCCTGGTGCTGCCTCCCAAGCAGTACACACTGTATTAACATAAGATCATTGGTACAGGCCCTTTGTAGACAGCAAAGCTGAGAGACTAATGGATGTCTGAAATGTGAATGTTTTTTCATTCCTTGTGATCTTGTTAACATATGTGTATTTAATGGTGGTAGCATTATTTCTGACTTACACCATTACACTACATTACAGTTGCTATTAATTATGCTTGCTATTGGGATCACTTGCATGTTTACAGATTTCTTTTTTTCATGGGCAGTTCTAATTTATTTTTTGTAAAGCCAGCTATTGCATCACTCAGTTTTTACAGTCCACACAGAGCCAGGGGAAAGGTATTTATATTTAAGTGGACACAAGACAGAAATCAGAACTGCTGTCAAATTTAGGAAGAGAATTAAGATTTACAGGTAAGAATATTTCTGACTTCAGAATATAGTACTTCATTATTCTTGTAAAGTGAAACCCCTCAAATTAAATCTAAGTGAAACAATAGATTATTAACAATAGATTATTAACAATAGCCAGAATTTCAAAGTGGCTTCAACTCTTCCTTCACTCAAGTGTGTGCAAATCTGTTCTGAACATCACTAAGAGCTGGGACATCAAAATGCAGGTACATTAAATGGAGCTTGATCAGGAAAATTAGCAGTTACAGAGCTGAATGGTATTTGGTGGATCCAAGGTGAATATGTTGATATACATCCTTTGTGAAATCCTGGAGTGGTTTCCAGGAGAAATAGGTACATAATCTCCCACTTTATTTCTTCTGGGAAGTGAAGTATTCTTTCATTATTGATAAGATAGAGAGCTGTCTTTTCTATTCATTGCACTCAGCTCACATTGATAGATGGTATATAAAAATTTCATTTTGGATGGTAGAATTCAAGTACAGTAATACAACGGTGCTTTGTGGATACAATCTATAAATCTTGAAAAATGAAGGAAAAAATAATGCTTTCTGTCATCATGGGTAGCAGATTTAGATCATGAAAGTTACCCACAATACTAAGCCAAATTCATTCACCAAGAATTTTGGTTGATAGGGTCATGAAATATAGTTTGCCAAAGTTCATCAGGCTTCTTATGTAACTATGTTTGTGTACATGGAAAATAGGAGCTAAAATACCTTCCTAAACATCCTAGAATCTATATGAGGTACTGGTGAACAATCTTTTTAGGAATTTACTGACTAAATTTTTGCATGCAAAATGGATATCCTTATTTGCAACTCTATAGAGTGGAAGATTATTTATCCAGACTATGGGGCAAATCTGGATTCAACTTTTCTCCTAAGGCTAAAATCCTGGTATTGTTACAACTGATTTCCTTGAAGAGAGGAGACAGTGTGCCAAGGCCACAGAATTTCCTTTTAATACTTTGATTTCGCCAGTCTTGGAAACACCTCTCCAGAACTTTGCTCTGAAAGGTGGAAATTTCCTAAAAAGTTAATCTGAACTGATTGTTCAGGACTTTGAACCAGTATCTCACAGGAATGGGTGTCCTCTGTTTTCAAAGGCCTGTGATATTTCTGTGATGAAACATAAACTCGCCAAGGAAACACAAAGCAGTCTGCTGGAACCACCTTGGAGAGACAACTGAACAAACAGCTGGTTAAAGGATTAAAGTCAAAACAAAGGACTGTTTGAAGGTCTCTCTAAGTTTTAGATAACAATGGGAATCTTTTGAAATGGGGGCACAGTAGAGCTGCTATAGAAAGGGAAAGGTTTGGGACCTTTCCCATTTCAGAGATACTGAAACTCTGCAGCACTGTCTGGTGAGTCATTGGCAATGATAGAAGGCAGTAAAGGATAATAACTAGATGAACATTGCACCTTCATAATTCCAATTCACTTTAAAACAAAAATCTTCAGTCTTTGGAAGGATCCAAAGCGTTTCTCTTTATTAACTGATTGTCATTGTCATGTTCCAGTTAATATTCCTTTCCCCTCTTTAGCCCACTTTGCCTCTCCCTTTAAATGAATTACTACTTTTCAGCACAATTAAGCGTTTGAAGCAACCAGGAGATACAGTTTAAGCACAGTAAAAATGTCCAATTGAAAAGGCTAAAGATCAATATCAAAGGTCTAAAAGGTTAGACCAATCCTATCAGCTTCAGGGGAAAGCTGGTGCTAAGCTACCCTCGAAGAAAGAGCTAATGGCCCACAAATGATCTTTGTTCAACCTGGTTTCTCCCATTTAAAAAGAAATCCTCCCTTTATTGAACACTGTAATTTTCCCATTGCTGAAAATGCAGAAGCTTTAAATTCCAATTTTAGGTGTGCTGAAAGATGGGAAATAGTTTCTTTTAAATACTTTTCTTTATGAAAGAAGACAATACAGGCTGCCTATTGGCCCTCATTATCCCCACCTCGATTTGACTTGCCTACCTGCTCCACTGCACTGGTTCAAGACAATTAATCCTAATATTCAACCCTCCTGGTGTAATTTCTCATCTTGGCAGGTCTCTTTCTATAATGACTAAAGGGGAGTGGCCAAATTCTCAAAACCTCTGGGGTGAGCCGGATAGATTTCCACAAACACAGACAACAATTCGATCCTGATATGTTAATGAAATGTGGTGTTATCAAACCAAAGTGAGTATTTAAAGCCACTGTCCAAATAAAACACACAGTGCTGGTCATTTTATTACAGACACAGTACAAAAAGGGAAGTCTGCTGATATGGAAAAAGGGCATTGTAGGCAACTATTGTTCTAGGTTTGAGGGACAGCTGATGTTGAACAAATATTTCTATTATTTTCCTAATTACACCACCAAAATCTCTGCATAAAACTCTCAGGTGTTTTAACCAATGTGTTTATCAGCAAACTAGTCACATCTGTCTGTGAAATGGATGTTGGATGGGGATTATGGTCAAGAATCAATTCTCAGATAGAAAGACATTTATCTGGAGTTATCCCTCAGGTGGTGACAGTTGGTCCAGTTTTAGATATTTCCAACCAGAGTGGACTAAAACTTGGATTCTCCTCCTTCATCTACCTCTCTATCTTGCTACTTCCCCTGGAGGCAGCAGGAGCACTGAAAATGCCTGTCCAATAGAACAGGCCATTGGCAGCTGTTTTCCCAATGCCATTTATTAATTGAGTCTTCATTGCTCAAGGCACAAAGAGGTAGCCAGGCAGAGGTAACTGGGGTAAAATACTCAACTGCTGCAGTTCTGCTTTTCCAGTCCCTCCAGCCACAGACCCTGGATTTAAACTGATGATTAGATGAGATTTCTTGGCTTCTGGAGAAGATTCATTCTAACTTTCATTAGGTAAGATTTAGACCTGCAGTTGTGCTACAACAGGTGAGGAAACCAGAAGTTGCACTGGAATTCGTAAAGGCTTGGAATCTCCATATTTACAGATTTATGTATAACCTTAATATTCTATTTTTTGAGAATTTTTGTTTTAAAAACACCAAAAGAAAGCATAACCAAGGTGAAAGAAGTCAAGATTTACCACAACCAGTGACAGCTTCTCTGCAGATAATGCCACAGAGTTATTTGAGTGGCTCTGCATGGCAGGGTTTGGGGTATTTCTCCTGTTAGGAAGAGAAACTCTCATGATCTTAATCAGGGACAGCACCCACATCAACCATGGAGGATCTATATCAGTTTCTGAGTCACAACCTCAGTGGCACAATGTACAGGTAGTGGTGGGTGTTCAGCATGGATTTGCACCAGCTGACAGGAAGGCAAGCTGGAGAATAGAGCTGCTTTAACTCAGAGCAAAAAATTATCATCTTTTTATAACCATTTCTCACATGGCAGTGGTGTCATGGAAGGATTTTATATCACCATAGTCCACTGCCTCTTTATGCCAGGGCTTTTTGTAACTACAGGCTGAAGGGGATCGGTGAATTGATCCATCAAAAGAGAAACAAAACATAAGATCTTTCCTTTCATGGCTTTTTCAGGCAGATCAGTTCCCCAAGTGAAGTCACCACAAGGCTGCACAGGCAGACACACCAGCTCAAAGCACAGTAAAGCATGGGATGAAAACAAATAATAGGAAATATTGGATTGTTAATTTTGGCGTTGTGACTGAATAAATGCAAGTTACATCTGCCTGCCTTTGGGCACACACAGAAAGGTAAAAGAGGGGGGGAAATAAAAATGCACTTCCATACAGTACTTATAAATACAACCCATAATATTTTTTTAGAAAGGCTTGTTGGTGTAAGGTCAATGTAATAAATATTTCTGAATTCCATTCACATCTACATTCTCCTCAGATCTAATATGGATATTAGGAAGTTATAAATATTTCCACTGAAACCAATATTTAGGCCAGTAGTAAGCTTATTTCTTAAGGACCTATTTTATTTTTATTTAATTTTGGTTTGTTTTACTTTCCTTATTTTGTTCTACTCCCTTTTTGCATGTTAATTCAACATAGAAGAGATAACATGTCAATCTTGCCAAGATGCTTTCACCTTCTCTGAGCATGCTTCAAAAGAATAGTGGTGTTTTATTAGCTGATATTGATCATAAAGCAAATGGCAATATATTGGCTTAGCCAGGCAAACATAGCTATACCCAGTAAGATGAAACCTAAAACTAGAATTAGGGTTTATATAACTACCAAGACTTAGTCAAAGGTCATAGGGAGCAAAAAAATCTTTATCAAAAGTTAGGACATGCTATAATAAATATTTGAGAAAAATCAAGCAAACCACATTCTACCTACCTTCTTTCCCCCCCCCCCCCCCCAACCCCGTTTTTTGGGGTTTTTTTGGGGTTTTTTTGTCCCTTGGTGTTATCAAAGGGAATAAAATCTCCCTTTCCTTCACACATTATAAATTTAGGGCAACTCAGGAAATTGCCCATTAGAAAATGAATTTAAGTCATATGTGACCAAAGGCAGAGGGAGTTACTCCTGTTCTGACTGAGTGACTTGGCCATGCCAATAACCTGCACAGTGGAATGTTTGCTGCTGTTGGCTGACAGTCTTGTGGACCAATAACTATCTGTTTCAAAAATTCACAAATTATTCCAAGTAATCATTAGGCTGGCAAAAGTTGTGATCTGTTCCTTGGAGAATCTGGGAACAGTAAAAATCAGAAAAGTTAACTGAAGGAATTATTTACTGTCCATTGTTTGGTAAATTATTCTGTCACTGAAGCTATGCAAGGCATTGAAACCTCATATTAACAAATGATTCCCTAAATATATTAGCCTAACAGCCTGATTTCCAAATGAACTGCTATGAGCTACCTGAGAAGAGTGAATCTCTGGTGAGTATTTTATGGTGAGAACCCTGCTCTGCTGCCTCCATCTGATAGTTATTTTGTACCCTGAGGCATGTGGCTTGATTTAGCCTAGACACTAACTACAAATGTCATTTCCATTCATATGGCCCTAACTCAGTAAAAAAATTAAACATATGCTCAAGACCCTGAGAAGTCAACCCCTCTCATGTTGAACATTAAGCACAGTCTTAACATCCTTCCTTAAATTCTGCTGAGAAGGATCAGGATTATCCAAGTGTTCAGAGCTGAGCATGTTTTTATTTGCTTTGCTCAATTAGGAGTATAATGATCTCGTTCTGTTTTGAAGATTCTGAAGCTCCCTGCTTCAATAACCATTATGGTATTTTACCCAGCAATGAAAAGTAGAAATTTTTGAAACCTCTGCTGGTTCAGCTGCAATAGTTTACTATCCATCAATTCCTCTGTTGAGGCTGCATTTTTTACACCACAGGTGAATAGGCAGCAGCAATTCTGGACTACAGAAAGATGCTGAACATCCAAGCTCTGATGACCAAGAGGTCTGATTCATAACCATACTGGATTAATCCTGGGGCTGCAGAAGGTTATTGCCCCAGCTGTCTGCCCCCCCTTATCTCCAAGATTACTCTGTTGGAAGTTATCTCTTCAGCCACTGCAGATAAACCCAGCAAGGAATGGGAATTAAACACATCTGGTTGATCCTAAGGATGGGAAAGTGTAAACATGATGGATCCCTCTAAAGTCCTGGGAAAAAAACCTGTCTTTCCTAAACCTATAGGTGACTCCCCAGTTTCAAAGGGAAGTGGAAGATCATGGAAGAGCAGGAAAGACAAATCCCACAGCTTAAAATCTTGTGATTTTCAGATAATTTTCTTAAGTTTAAGCACAACATTATTATTCTATTTGCTTATGTTTCACTGCTGTTTTCAGGATTAAAAAAAAATACTGGCAAGTTACAGATGTTTTGATATTATAGAATTATGTATTGAGAAAGATATATAGAATAACTATTTAATTTCTCAAACAATTCAGAAAAGACTGCAAATAAATCCTGCCATCATATTTCTGCACAAATCTGTTAGTCAGTACCACTACCATTTATTTTTGTTTCTGTGCTTTGAGGGTGCACCCTTTGTACTATGAGAATAACATTTCTGCTCTGACTCCAGAGCTTTATTCTCTGCAAAGCTACTATTCCCAGCACCTCACAGCTAATTGTGCATCCCCCTGCTTTGCTCTTGCCTGGAAATATCAGGTGATTTCCCTTCCACACTGGTGTTAGAAGCAACTGCTCAGTGGCAAAGCATCACAGGCTATGCTGTCTGGAGTCACCAGATCCAGGGGGAGCATGCTTTGCTGCCTTGGCCACAGAATCACACAGAGATCTGTTTCCTCCCTGAAATGACTGAAAGTCAGTAGTAACCAGGCTGAAATCAATGGAGCTTTACTGCTGTGGGCTGTGTCAGCACGAGGTGTGAACCTGCCTTTGGATCCGGATCCTGCAGCAGGGAATGGAGAGCAGGAATGCTCCAATTCCTCTGGCTCCCCTCGCCAGCTCCTGATATTAACTCTATATATTTTAAGCAGACACTTGCAGTTTCTCAGATGTCTTCTCTTTCTCATTTATTAGTCGAGTTATATTTTAAGGGTGCTGAGAGATTTACTGTCAATGTATGAGATGTATTCATTTCGGTTAAGGCAAAATCCTTGCGCTAGGATCCAAATGTTGGACACATCTGTTAGCAGGCTAAGGAATGACCCTGTGTTATTATTATTTTTTAAACCTGACAGCTCACACATTTGAAAATTGCATAAAAATATGTAGCTTAGCAGCTCTGCCTTCTCTTTGTACTATTTGCTCACATCCGGATCCATTTTTTCCCTCGCCTGAAGCGGGGGAAGGACAAGCCCATATCAATCGCTCCCTAGGCCAGATCACATTAGGGAAACCCCCAACTTTTCATTTCAAATCAGCAGCATCTTTCCTTTGATCCAGAAGACCACAGCTGGGGAGCTGACAGGGCTCTGCCTCGTGCTTCCCCTGCTCCCAGCCCCTCTAACGAGTTCTAGCGGCGTCACCTCTGCTCAGCTTTAGCAGAACCTTTTCCTCCTGCCACTGACAGAGAGCAGAATTAATCACACTCAGCCCAACTAACGCTAACAATCTGTCAAAGTGGCCAACGAAATGCTTCATCTACTGGAACTAGGAAATTCACCTGAAGACCTGCTGATTTGTCCTGGCACTTCTGCCTGTAGGACAAAACAGACAGAAACCACTTTTTTTTTCCCCCATTCTCTTTTTCTCTTTTCAGTATCTGCCACCTCCTCTTCTGTTGCTTTTTTTTTTTTTTTTTTTTTTAATTGCTATTTTATTTTGCTTGGTTTTGTTTTATTCCTTTACAGTGTTCAGAATTCACTGACTTCACTTAAAAAGATTTCTGCTTAAAGAACTGCAGTGTTCTCTCTCAGATGACATGGGGGCCTTTACTGTTGACACCAAGCCAGGGGTCGTTGAAAGTTTTTGCACTAATGTCAACAGCTCAATACAGTGACTTTGTGATGCTTGTGCCCTACTGGATTTTGACAGATTTTTGACTTCCAGCTATTTACCTATCAAAGAAGTAGATGATGCTGTGGGTAAACTCTCCCTTATAAGTGGATCTGCCCTGCACAAGCAACTGGAAGGGAAGTCCCTGTTACCTGTCTAGGACAATGCTGTAAATCAAGGAGTTCACCTTGTGAGAGTGACTTTTGCAGCAAAACATCTGGGTTGCTCCAGAAAGTGATTTTTAATGTTGTCTCTGTAAAATGATTTTAGTAGGGCATTTTTTATGTATCATACAAATGGAGTCTAATGACCCTTGCAGTGAACATTTTGTCATCTACTCCTGAGTAAAAATGGGGTAAAACCCAGCAAAAATCAGAAGGGCAAATTTTCCAACCTTTTTTTATGAAGACATAAATAGTAATTAAAATACAATTAATTCTATTAATACTCAAACATATTTTGATGGGTTTTCTACTCTGAAACTGATGAGAGATGGAATTTTCTCAAACAATCCACATGTCCCCAGCCAGTCACCAAAACTGATAGAACTTCCAGGGCAGCTCAATGAATCCCAGTGTTTGCTTTCAGTCCTTGAAGTGGATTTCCTTGCACTACTCTGTTTTAATGGAAAAGGCCAATCTTCACATTAGGACACAAATATGATCCAGAAGACCAGAATATGTAGGAAGCTACTACATTAAATAGTCACTGAATAATAATTTTTATTCTCTTTGGCTTAGCTTGTTTTCACTCTCACATTCTTTGCGGGTTTTGTTTTGTTTTTTAGTAATAGATCCATGAAACAGTCCTGCAGATGCCAAGTTGGATTCTAGGGTCCTTGTGCAAGACCACTGAATTTGCAGGAAATGGGAAATCCATCCCTCAAACAGCAACTTAAAATACCAGATCAGTTCCATGATTTTAAAGGTACTTTAGTTCTTTCAAAACATTACCCACAATTTACCTTCCTATGGGCAATCTCTAGAAAATAACTGGGGTTTTCTTGGTCTAGTTGTAGCTCCCAAAAGAGTAACTTCTTTTAAAAATGTCCCATCTCTGAACGCTTTTCAACCCAATGATTTAAGGACACCAGGAAACCACATACATTCCAAGATGCATGTGGTGTTACCTGGCTCACAAAGTTGTGCAGAATCACAACACAGGATCATTCAATTACGGCAGGAAAATTGCAGAACAACTGTTTTATTGTTATTTTTAGCAGAGCCAAAGTGCAACATATTATTGGCTAGCAACATCAAGTGGCAAACTGTGAATGCATTTAAGGCCCTTGTTCAACAACACCCATAAACATATTTCCCACATCTGTATCTAAATATCTCTTTGACTTCAATAGGTTTTAAGCATATGCTGAGAATTAACCTCTGTGCTTTTCCTGATGTGGGGCTCTGTGTAGGTAAAATATCTATTGTAACATCACTGCCAGGTTCCAAATCCAGGTATTTCCAAACTCCTGGTACCATTCAGTACGTAAGACTAGAGGTAAGGAGGCAGATATGCTTTGGCAGAACCAAGATCTTGAGAATATTCTTAGGTTTTCTTGTGTTTTACAGATTTCCAGATGTTTAGAATGAAAAGCCCTTTTGTAATTTTTAAGCATCTCAGGTAATCCACCCTAAGTACTTGTGTCTTTTGGTAGCTTTCAAGCAGCAGTGTTTGAACTGCTGCTGTTCCTCCAAATGAAATTATTCTGAGTCTGTGACTTCCCTGGAAGTCCAAGGTGTGACACTGGGGAACAGAGGGACTGGGAAATCCAGAAGGGAAACACACAAGGAAGATCTTGGGTCTGTAGAGACACAAAGAACTGCTCTGTTACATCTAAGGTTCACTTTTATCTAAGCTTGGTCTTCAGAGATCCACCTCATTAGAAGAAAAAATTAAGCTGGAACTGATATTTCTACTCATTTATCAGAGGAAAATTAATAATCTGTGCTCCAAAAAACACCACATTCAGCCTTTGCTTAGTCCCAGAAAAAGGATGTGAAGTTTGAACCATGGGAAACTAGTCCTTCTTATTTGTGTGGGTTTTTTTTCTGCTATGCTCTTAAAAGTAAGCAACTCATTACTACAACGCAGAAAAGCATATTAAAATATCTATTTCCTATTGGAAATTGTCCACCTTAAAATGAAAACCAAACCATGCCTTTCTTCCCCAGCAAAACACTACAGGATTGCAACTGGAACTAATTTGGTGGTAGCCTCAGAAAAGAAGCAAAGGTTCATTTGCAAGGAGGGAAGAGTGTCCACAGGCAGGTCAAAGCTGTGGAAACTCTGCTCTGGCTGCTCTTGGTGGGTGAGAGTGGCCCTTCAGCTCTCCAGGCTGTCAGCCTGCCACCACTCACACACACTAAATCCTTTCTGCTATTTAAAGTGGCATTATTGATCCTTTTCACTTTTTTTTCTCCTCCCATTCCAAGGCCACTACAGGCCACTGAAAAAGAAAAAGAGACACACACACACAGAGACAGCAAAACTCAGGCAGCACTTTGGTTGTAAGTAGCAAGAACCAAAACTGCTGACCTTGCTGCAATATTTTAAATCAGGGGATAGTAATATACAGCCCAGATAACACTGTATTTTCTTTATTACCCTGAACTGTACTTAATTGATACAACTCCAAGGGAGGATTATTTTATACAAATACCCACACTCTGCTGTATGGTCATTCCCTAAGGAAAGCTCTGCTCATATATTTCTCTTAATGTGGCTTTGCAAATTGGTCATTGCACAGTCAAATGTTCAGCAACACTACTTAGATGTTTAATATTCATTGATTATTTTTTTAAACGCTGAAATCATTGGAGTTACTGACGGTTGCTTAGATATAAATTTCTTAACCACTAACTACTAACATCTTTGACTCAATTATAATTATCAGACAAATTTTGTTACTTTATGTATCTTCAGTTGGGATGTGTAGGCCAATTCCATCCTGAAAGGAAAGCCAGAGACATATCTGCTCTGCTGTATGAATTTGCATCCAGATTTCAAACTATATGAAGATGGTATTAAGGAATGTGCTGTGAACACTAATTCTGTAAGGAGGTAGAAAACACAACAGATTTGAAAAGTACCATAGTCTCTTAATGCTTTAGTATGTCAGAAGGGAAAATGAGATTCCATAGCCCAGCTGGAAAATCTGTGGAGTGACAAGTATCCTGCTCTGCCTAAGGATAAAGTTATTTCTATGTAAGGGGAGGACACCGTGCTGCTCAATGGCATCCAACTAATCTGCAGTGGTCTGCATATTGAGGGAGAGATTACTCACCTGGAAATTGGGCCTGTCTCCTGACAACAAACCCCCTGATTTAACTGGCAGTACCAGGGGATCACATCGATTTTGGATGGTGAATCACATGCCTACACGGAGCTCAGAACTGCAGCCTTACAAATGTTATCACTCTATTACTGATTTTCTTGGAAGTACTAAAGTCTCCCTCACATGCCCAAGGCAAAGAATCATAGGATTTTCAGGTTGATTTTGAAAGACCAAAACATACTTTCCTAGTCCTCACAGCTACAGGGGTAACTGAAAATATCAGATCTAAAAACATCAATCGAGTTGAAATGCAAGACTCAGAATCCACAGGGCAAAAAAAAACCCCATGACCATGATATCTGTTAATTTTTATAGCCTACTTTCTGAAGAGAAAATGTGTGTGATGAGGAGGTGTTTATGCTGGGGAGAGAAGGACATACTCAACAAAAATAACAATGCTCTAAAAACCTTGTGAAAACAGGCTCTGTAGAAGTGGCTGTGGCTGCTCCATCAGTGGCCAGAGGGAAAAGCACCAGCATGGGGACACACAGGATTAGGCACAAGAGCATCCACCAAAGAAACTGCAGCTACAGGAAAATCTGTTGAAACTGGCAGCAAATTATGAAAAAAAAAAAAAAAGAAAAACAAATAATGAAGGAACTAAGTGTTTCTTTTGTGTCAGAACTTACAAAACTAATTGCTTTAAAAAAGGGCTCATGATTTCAAGGCCAGTCTCATATTTTTTGAAAGTTTACAATTGGCAATGAGACCTAAAGCAGTTTGCAAATATCAGGCTGAACAGTACAGGCCCAGTGCAAGCATGAGTTGCAATCAGAGCAGTAAACCTTTAGATGACACTGAAAAATTACTCCTGATGAAGTAAGCTAGAGCATCTCTGCACATGGAAATACAAAAGGCCAGGGTGAGGAATGAAACAAGGGAATCAAAGCAGCAAGAGAAGAAAGAGAAGAAGAGAAGAAGGAAAACACTACTGTGTATAATCAGAGAGATTGTGCTGCTAGAGAGACTTCAACACATCTAATTGATACTGAAGCCATGAGGTTTAAATACAGTGTATGCAAATTAAGACATCTATATTCCATCAAACCCATCCAGAAGAATTCACACATACCAGAGCCTCATTTGTCTGCAAGGAATGTGCAGCCATGAAATCTGGCCTGTCTGCGGATTGCACTCTCAGACACATGGTCAGGATCTCATTTCTGGTTTTCACAATCCCCTGTGTGCATATTTATTTATCAGCCTCTGGATATATCAGAGATTGGATCCTCTCCTCTGCTCTAGAAGCTACACATGGATCTGCTGCCTCATGCAGGTCTCTCTGAGGCTGAGGAACCACCAGGTGCTGTGGGGACACCCTGAGGTCTCCTTGAGTTCTTAGAGCCCAGCTGAGAGCCCTGACAGCCATGCAAAGCTCCAGCATGCTCTGCCTGCCATGGTCTCCCTGCTTTTAGGCAGCTAAAACACATCAGGAAAGACTGAAGATTCCTCTAACACACATACCTGTGCTCCCTATCCCTGGAAGTGTTCCAGGCCAGGCTGGACAGCCTGGATGATCTTTAAGGTCCAACCCAAGCCAGTCCTTGATTCTGTTATTCTGTATTGAAGCCTGGCACATGAACCTGCACAGTTTCCATGCAACAAACCTGTTTTGTTGACAGAAATCTCTTAATCACAGAAGTCACAAGTCATTTTACACCACCTGCAGAACCAGTCTGAAGCAAGGTTGGTTGGTCCCTTGACATGCTAAGAATGTGACTGAATACATTATGTTCCTTAATTTTAAATGGTTTTCTTATCACAAAATATTTGCAGCTGAGAATGAGATTGGAAATCAATCCTCAACCCACTTCTCTTACCAAAAATTACCAGTAAAAGTGCCAGATGCAAAAAAAAAAGCAACAAAAAACCCCACAAAAACAAAACAAAAAAACCCCTCCAATTAAATTAAGACAATACCAAGCATCTGTGTGGTTTTCTTGTCTCACTTCAGCAAATCTGAAGAAGAGTCATTGCCTGCGAGATACACCAGAAGTCTTTTGTTGATATCATAGTGCTGACAAGTGTAATAGTGACAGCAACATCATGTGAAATTATAACAGGAATCTTCCTTTCAGCAGTAGGTCTTGATAAATTGGACATACTGATTCCTGCTATTTGTTGCAAGGTAGTGTGGCATCTCTCCTTTTCCCTTAACAGGCGCTAATTATTGAGCATCAAATAGCGTAAAATATAACAGCTGTGCATACTGTCAGTGCTATATGGGCTGCTGAAGGTGTCTGTGTGTGCATATGCCAATGTGTGAGCAACTGACAGTGGGTGGTTTTGCTGTTTGCTTTATAAATGCATCTGAATAAACTGGATTATTTTTCAGGGCGGTGGAAATCCAACTGGTTTACAGCTGAGTTAACAAGGAGAAGCCAGTTTCCAGAATGCTTGTGATGACTTTGCTGCAGTGCTGGAGGAAGAGGAGTGTTTCAGACTGCTGGGCATGGCTGGGAAGCACCTGAGGAACATGAAAGTTCTTGAAGAATAATGACATTTTGTCCTACCCTGAATGCCTATCTCACAAATCCCAACTAAATTATTAACATGTTTTCAGGAATAGGAAATAGGAAGTTCCAGCATTGGAAAAGCAGGAGAAGAAAAAAAGAGGGGAAAAAAATCCAGAGAAACCAAAATCTTGATATACTATTTTAAGCTTTTATAGGCAAGTGTGCCAAATAGTGGGAACAGATCAAATAGCAGGTGAAAGTTTGCTGCCAAAAGCTTTCAGTCCAAAGAAACTTTTTCCTTTGTGAGATGATTTAAACTGTAAACCATAAATACCCTCATACCTCCCTGACCAAGATAACAACCTCAGGGGAAAAAAAAAAAAAAAAAAGAGAAAAAAAAGAGAAACCCCTAAAAATATTACTGTGACCTGTTTTATGGTAAGGTCAGGCTCTTAATCAGTTTTGGGGTATAGCTCTTGAAACGAGAATGAAAGACTTTCTCCCTGAATAGTTTGCTCTCCTCAGGTTATAGTGAAACAAAATATGTAAAGTTTTTTGCTTCTGAGTGTTAGAGCTGCTCTTTTAACTTTCCTTTTAAGTTGGAAAAATGCAGTGAATAGAATCATTCTTTTCAACTCAAAACTTCTTCATGAAGGGTTGAGTCTTTTTTTTTGTGGTTGCACTGGTACTAACACACCAGCTTCAGATGACCTTTACAAGTATCACATGGAGGCTTTATCCTGATTAAAATGGTTTTCTACACAGAAGGGGAAGGCCTGTGACACCACTCCGAACAAAACCTCTGCAGGACAAGGTGTAAAAGGATAAAATACATTGCTTCCTCTAAGAGGAATGGAAAAAAGGACTGAGAGATTCTGAATAAGAGAGAGACATGAAAACCTGTGTTTCATTTTGATTAATTCTGCACAGTTCTTCTTTAAGCAAATGACTAATGTGGCCTCTGACCCAACAGGAGAATTCTTTTAGCTCCATCCTTCAGGAAACCCAAAGAAACAGTGCTAGGGTTACACCTAATGCTGACCTACCTCATCCATCTGCTTTCAGTGAGCAAATGTCAAGTTCATATTCTTCTCCCATCGATGAAGGGGTGGGGAAGGGAAGAGAGGGAGGATAAAATTGCAGTAACTTAATACTGGCATCAAGATTTATTTACTGTTGATCACAGCTGGTGGCCTTTTTGTATCTTGCATATGTGCAAGGCTGCCTGGGTCAAGGTGCATATGCCAAGGAGAGAAAAGCAGGGATAAAGTGCAGGAGAGAGGAAGGCCTGAGGATGTGGTGAACCAACAAGGAATGAGAGGCTCCAGAGTAAATTTATAGTTATGTGATCTGAGCCCAGAGGGATCTGGGCAACAGCGCTCCCTGACCTTAAAAACGTGCTGGCTGCTGATGGGTGTTAATGGTGAAGGGGGTCATGGACTCAGGCACTGGGCAGTGGGAGTGCTGGACATTTGGGAAGTGAGATGTTGGAGGGGTCAATGAACCAAAAGAATGGAGGTGGTGATGTCGTGCTCACAACTGTGTGCGCCGCTTCCCCCGTCACCTTCCAACACGCACGGGTGAAAAAATTAAGGGAAGAAAAAACCAAAAAATGCAGTGAAAAAGAAAAGAGGGATTCAGGGAATATGATGAGGAGCCCAAGTGGCATTTTGTGCTGCTAACGTGCATGACATTTCAAGAACTGTCCTTTGCATTTATTTTAATTGTTGTGCCCTTTTGCTCCCGTGCAGTGTGTGCCATGGCACTCTGCCTCTCCAAGGGCAGCTGGGAGGGACCAGGGATGTGCTCGTGGGCACTTTGGTTCACAAGTCTCCCATTTTCAATTAGATGAGTAAAGGATGTAGGACAGGAGGTTGTTTTTGATTGCATATATAAATGCATGCAATCTTATATATATCCATCTGATTGTCACCAATCACTGGGACAAGGATGCAAGGACACTGGAATAGCAATCCCATTTCCCCATGGCAAGTGCTGCTCAAGGAGAGCCAGCTACTCACCACAATGACATCACAAAACACCAGCCTTCCTTTGATTGTGATTCCCAGCCTAATCAGCAAAAAACAAAAAACAAAAAAAACCTCCTCTCCTTGACTAGTCTGGAACCATTGGATCTGGAATAATGGTCCAACTCAGGATCCACTGGATCAGGCCCAAAATAACTTAGTAAAAATGCAGGAAAAAGTGACTTCTAAGTAGAGAAGTTTCTTTTAAACAATTTCAATGTGGATTTTTTTCTCTCATTTACCAAAAGTTCATTAAATTTAATTCTTTTTCAATGAATATCTGATAAGCCATTTTAAATGAGTCTTAGCCAAACCTGCATTTGATGAGGATGGGAAAATATAAACATGTAAATGTGCAAAACAGGCATTTTTTCTGGAACACTGAAACAGATTTCCTGAAAAATAGAGTAGAAGGCTATTGCAACACAAGGATCAGTTAATGAAGAATATCTTCTACCAAAATTCTGAGACTTCCCAGCCTTGTAGGTACAAGATCATGTATCACTCTCCCCACCTGTACCGTGCTATTGTTTGTTGCACATAAACATTCCTGGAAAATGCTGGGTGCACAGACCTAGTTTGAATTTGTGCATAAAGGTGATGTTGTACAAAGTCAGTGACAACTTTCAGAGCTGATCTGTAAAACACTAATGAAACATTGAATTGATTATAACATATTCACTATAGAATTTTTAAGGGAAGATCATGACCTTGTTTTTGATATAATTCACTGGTTAAAAATGAAAATAATTTAATTTTTTTTAAGCCATGCCAATCTACACTATGCTGAGCACACTTCTTTCTGCCAGAGAATATCCCCTTTAAAGATAAAGAACATGTTAACCCCTAAGAGAGTCACCTAGAATAAATGTTGCTGGTATTTTATCCATACAACTGCACTCCTTTTCCTTTTTTTTTTTTTTCTTCTTCCCCCTAAGAAGCACACTGGTCAAATGTACCAAGTGCCTCTTGTTAGAAGTTATCACTTCAGAAAGGAATTTGCAATCTGTAGCACTGCAGCCCTTGGATGGGATCATGAGTTCCTAACCTCCCTGGCTCTGGCCTTTGAGCAGAACTTGAGAGGGGGGGTGGGAAGGAGAGAAGGAGAGAGAAAGCAAAAGGATGAAGAAGAAAAGCAAAATAAATCAAAAGCAGCTTTCTTGGTAACACCAACATCTCAAAGGCCAAGTGTAAAAGGACCAGGGCTCTAATGATATCAATTAGGCTCAATCCTCTATGTCATTTTAGATATATTGTACCCACTGAGGATACTTAAGTCCATATGTATAAGGTCATTTACTGGGTCCAGAACATAACAAATTATCAGCAAAGGGTTTGGATTTTTTTTTTTTCCTTTTCTCCCTAACACTTTCCACTTTCTGAAATAAATTACAGCTCATAATGCTTTCATGTTGGGAACTAATTTTACTTAATTTTTTTTCCCTGCTGTACCAGGGGAAATGATTATTATATCATTGAGTATATTCATTGCATAATGAAATTTAAAAAAAAAAAAAAGCTTGTTAGATTTTCTCTGATATCTTTCCACAGCTAAGACAGGTGACTTCCTTTTGAGATGTCATGGTATAATTGGTATCAAAGGTGCCAAAGAGATAGTCTCTACAAGACATTATCTGCCTTGGCTAATCTCTCCCAGCGTCCCTCATTACACTGTGGGTTTCTTCACAGCAGCATAATTTCATATTCATTCTGAAGGGAAACAGTAAACTGCTAAGAAAAGCAGAGCAAGAGTCTTCAATATTGTCTGTTTGAGTCTCTTGGCAGGCCTTCAGAAACATGTCATCTTGTTCTATCAGCAGCGTCTCAGGATGTGGTGACCACCTAAAGGCACACTTGAAGGCTGACAATAAACTTGTGCTACTCCCTACACTTCCTATAACAACAGGCTTCATGCTGGATTTGCCATCATTTTTCAGTCCCTTGGAGAGGAGCTGTGCCAATTTGGGCGAACACAGCGGAATCTTGTTACATAAATTGAGTCAGTTCAGACTGTAGCTCAACTGTGCTTTTCATGATCAGGCAGAAATGTTGTTTTTACTGAGGATATGCAATTACTGCATATTATGTGGGATGGCAACACCATTTCCACTGGAATCATTAGAAAGAGGGTGTTTGATCCTGTGCAAGATGGGACACCCAAAGCCACACCAGACACAGAGAGTGTTTGTCACTGCCACTGGGTAATACATGGTATTATTTTCACAGGGGTTACGTGTGTCTCCTGCTCTCACCAGACATCCTGTGGGCACCCCCTTTGCCAATTAGCACCAATTCGATCAATGGAAGATTGATTGGTCGGGATAGCAAAATCAATAGTGTGGTGGTCAGGGCACTCACCTCAGCTGTGGGAAAGCCAGGCTCAAGACCCTGCTCTAATGAATGCTCAATTATTTATGCAAAGTAGAAAGGTCTGGCAGAACAGATTGAGGAAGTCTATCCCAACAAAACGACCCACTTGGGGTTGTAACAGTCCCTAGGGATGGGGAGGGATGGGAAACTGGAGCCCTTGGCTTGAACCAGGAAGACCCCCTGGAACACAGAGCTGTTTGCTCTTCTGTGGGTTTTTTTGTTGTTGGTTTGTTGTTGTTGTTGTTTTGGTTTGGGTTTTGGGGTTTTTTGGGGGGTTTTTTTGGCAAAATAGCAAGTTTCCAATTCAAATTTCAGTTGAAGCAAATGGGAATTTCAAACATCTCTGCATGTAAATCTGTCCTGATCCCAACTCAGCCATGGCTGCACCAGAGCTCCTGGTTCTACTGAAACAGAAAACAAAGGCTGCTTCAGACCCTGGCGGTGCTGATGTGTTCCCAGTCACAACCAGTTGGCCAAGGGATTTTTAATTACAAGTCTTAACATAAAACTCAGCTGTTATGAACTTTTTATCACCATCTCTTGTCATTAAATCTTGCTTTCAACTCACAGATTTTTTTCTATCTCCTTTATAAATGCTGTGCAACCTAGAATTTACTTTTATTCCCACTCTACTTCCTTTGGTTCTCTTCCTCATTGAGGACCTGCATGTCTGCTCCATATTTATAAAAGTGAATTAAACAAGGCCTCCAACTGGGAGGTTTCACCACCTTAAACTCCCTAAACACAAGGGCTATTCAACCCTTGGAAAATCCAGGCTAGACTCTGCAAAACCATCCACCTCAATCAATCTGGAAAGCCCTGGGCTGATGCTACACAGTTAAATCCTTCAGGGAAGTTCCTGAGTTTTGATGGAAAAAGGGGCCAGGTGGGAGCACTCCTCTTCCTGGGGAGCAGAGGTGTAATTATAGAGAAGGAACAGGTCCTGAGCTGCCAACTCTGAAATATAAATCTTTACTGACTTCAGTTAACAATTAATGCCTTAATGTGGAAAACAACAGCAATGGAGGAACACTTAGCTGTGGATTTTCCAAAATCCTTCTTCAATACATGCCCCCATCTTGGAAAGGCACTTCCTCCACAAGATGTACATGGAAGAAAATGAAACCTTGTATCTACAACTCAAAAGACCAATTTCTGTTCCTTTTCTCCTCCTCCACATCTCCAGCCTGCATGAACATTATCCCTCCACTTCTGTTTCCACTAATTGAATCTGAATACTAAAAAGTGATATGAAAGCCAAGCAGTGAAGGGTCTCTATATGCCTTTTAATTTTTTTTTATTATTTTTTTAAAAGCTTTAAACTGAAAAAAACAATCTGATGAATTAATTCTCAGGTGTGAGCATAAAATAAGACGTCCTTTAGGAGTTGGGAATTAGCCCAAAAGCATCAGAGATACAGTGGCAAAGGGCATGCTTTAAGAATACCAAAAAAGATTTTGTAACAAATTAAGCTGGGGATGAAGCTGTGCCTGATGTTACAGGCCATTATTATGCACAGTTATGAAACACTGGTATGCATTAATAATAAAGATCAGTGTCGCCTTCTAGGGAAAAATTGAGCATTCTTTTAATTAACTTAAATTTTTCATCAAATTGATTGAAAAGCTCTCATCCTTTTTTACTTTCATGTAGCTCTACATTTTATGCCATAGGCTGAAAGCAGTTTTATCTCAAATACTTGGTGTTTTTGAAAGAGTCCATGTGTTACGAATTAAAAAAAAAAAAAAGAAAAAAAAGAAAAAAAAGAAAAAAAAGAAAAAAAATCACAGCAACAACCTAGAAGCAAGCTGGGGCATGAAATGAGAAAAAATTGGTAGTAGCTTTCAAGTAAATCACTTTTAAAAATTTGGTGTTTATCTTTGGGGGAAAGAAAGGAAATGTCTTTTCCCTGGCAGCGTGGCAGGGCTTTGGAGGGGCTGGACCTGAGCACAGAGCATCCAGCTGGAACTGGAGAGCCTGAGCTCTTCTCCAGCACTGCTGGCTCCTGCTTGCTTTGGTTCCTTTGACTTTAAGTGCTGAAAACCTCCATCTCTGCTCATGTAGCACGAGGGCAGGAGCCCTTCCCAGAGGGTGTGGGTGGGATGCTGCTGGATGGATTTTAGGGCACTGTTTGGGGTGCTTGTCCACACACCTGGGCAGCCACAGCAGCTCCTCTGCTGCCATCACACTCCCCTGCAGCGATGAGGGGCAGGAATCAATGCTAGAAATTTGGGCTTTATCTAACTGGAAATGCTCAGTCTATTTCCTGCAGGGAAACCTCATTCCCAGGACAGCATGTAAGGAAAATATATTTCACATTCACTGATCCTTCTGCAGAGCAAGGTCTGGAGGTGACACAGGGCCACTGCTCCCACTTGATGGGACCAAGAGCAAAGGGATCCATAGCTGCTCATTCTGGCACCCATTGCACCACCCCAGCTGTGCTGAGGCCCTCCTTGGGAAAAATCCAGAACACAAACACCCAGAGCCTCCCTCTGGGCTGGATGGGAGCTCAGGTTCAGAGAGCTTGGCCACAAACCACGTAGCAACACCTCACAGGTTGGTATTTGCATCACATAGCTCAGTAGCTAAACCAAATCAGTGGAAGGTTTTCATTGAGACCAGCATCAAACCTTTTGAATCCTGAAGGAACTGAGGGGAAAACAGGAAGGAGTGAAGGGGGAAGGGGAGATGAATGGATAGAATAGAATGTTTTCCTTCTTCATCACAGAAATATATCAATCTTCACAGCTTATATTTCCTGTGCATCTGTGCCATCACAGTCCTTCCCTCCCTGTTAGCTATTAACATTCTACAGTGACTGAGCAGAAACATTTGATATTTTAAAACACAGCCTGGAGTGGTAGAAGCTGCCCAGGTGAGAGCTGCTGGGAGCCATGGGCCAGGGTACTTGTATGGAAATTACTGTTCCACTGGAAACCTTCATGGAGCAGCTGTGTGAGTCAGGCTGATCTGCAGCTGACATTTCTGTCTGAGCTGGAATGAACCAATATCCCATGCTGGTGGGAAAGGCCACAGGAGATGCTGGATCCAATCCTCCCCTCCCTTTTATAGGTGTAAAGCAGGTGCTTAACACGATTTCATAGCTGTAATGTTGGGCTGAGGATCAAGCCAATTCTTCTGGTGGAGATGAGAAAATCAAAATCCTGCAAACAATTCTGACTAGAGTATTTCATTAAACTCTTCATAAAGGTAGAGATATGAGAGGAGTTCCAACCTCATTTGTAATCAGCAGCAATGTTCTCATTGACTCCAATAGGGCCAGGAATTGCACCTATTAAATATATTATTCTCACAAAATTCTAATTGAAGCAATTACATCCTCCCATCCTAAATCCCACCTGGATTTTCAGCTGGATATTGTATTCTTCAATTTCTGGCCTCATACCCTTGTCTAGTGTTTCTGTGCACCATTAAACAACTGCTACATTTCATATCTGAAGCAGGTGCAATTACATATCAGGTTTTTACGTGTGAAAAGTGCTTTAGGATATTTTAGGGTGAAAGGTACAATATGACTATGAGATATTGAGCCTTTCTCACAGTTAAATCCACTTTATGGCTCTACACATTTCTAAAGAAGTGTAACTTAGAATTCAGCATACACTCTTCAGCGTAAAAGAAACTCTAGGAAAATAATTTTGATTAAAACACATACAATGCAAAAATACTTTCATTATGTGACCGTTTTAAGCAAAATTTTCAAGCTGCTGTTAAAAAGCCTTTTGTTGCCCTGTTTTCAGTTGCTAATAAATGGCTCCTAATCTATATTTTTATCCAGGCCCATTCCCTTCTTACCTTGCCATTCTTTTAATGTGTACAGCACCTTATCCAGCAGTATCCAAGATTAAAGTTCCTCTCATTGACATAGAATGAAGGCAAATTATACCGTTTGCAAGAGAAGAGATAATAAAGGGGGAGTCTATAGAAATACTTTGATGAATTATATAGTAGCAATTTTCTGACATTAGTAATGTAGGGCAGAAGACAGTGTTTCTGATATATAGATGTAAATTCATCATCCAGACTGCATTAAAGAAAACTACATAAGATTCCTTGATTTTTGGATTGCTTACAAGAGCAATCAGGAAAATGTTAGAGTCTTTTCCAAGGAAGCTCCCTTAGTGCAAAAGGTGAAGAATTACATAGATGAAATAGGTACCCTTTTGTGCTAACCATCATAAAAACAGAGCCAAAAGACTTACAGCAGCCTGCACCTACATATAGAGAGGGAAGGCTTTTGTACTGTAAGCTGAATAACCAACCACAGCTGGAAAAATCAGTTCTTTATTTTATATATACAAAGAGAGAGGGATATAGGTATTTTATATATGTCTATACATATGGGTTGGTTTGCTTGTTTGTTAAGATAATGTTCAACTCCCTGTTTTTAAAATAAGGTATGAAAGACCAGCTGGTGGAGAAGGACAGAAGGACGTGGTATAGATCCACAGTAAGGCCTAGGAAAGGGATCTCAGCAGTAGCTCACAAATTTTGTTTAATTTAGTTTTCTCCTACTGAAGTATTCAAAGTGCTTCATTAGTTCAGAAAATATTTTTAAACAGGATAAATTACTCATGTGATAATGTGAACTGTTTAATATCCCAAAATTTAGGAAAACAAGGTATATTGCAGCTTCACTACTTTGTACCAGGAACCTGGTGGTCTTTCAATTTTTCTTAGTTAAAATCACAGAGAAGAAAATTTTGACAAGGGGAGAGCTTTCTTAGATGTTGAGTGTTCAGATTTTTGTTACTCAGCATTTCTATCAGATGGAGACAAGGTTGGAAAAGTGTAGAGAAAAGGAAAGAAGTAGGAATGAAAGAATATGTTATAAAAGTTAATAAATCAGTTTACCAATGGCATAAAATGAGTAGCTACACAAAGCACAGAGGGTTCAGAGCTGCTTGAAACTCCCACAGACACCAGAACTTCATCAAAGCTGGTGGCAAAGGCTGTCTGAGCCCTTGGCACCTCTGCCAAGTCTGGGTCACTTCAGGTCTCAGTGGCCACAGGGTGACAAGCAGGGTGGGGTGCTGTTGGCTCATTTTTCCTTCAGACTTTGTCTCCACACATGGTTCTCCTAGCACATCCATGATCTGGTCCCAGTACCACAGCTTCTGCAGCTCTTAAAACCAGCAACAGGACGTGCTTTCTTACCCAGCAGGGCTCTGAGCTCTGTCTGACCCTCGGTGTCCCTGTTCCCAGCACAGCCCGTCCTGGGCGCTGTGTAAACACAGAGCTCGGGGTCACATCCTGCTCTGCTCATCCCGTGGGGTGCACCAGCACTTTCTGCAGGGCAGGGAACAGTCCCAAAGCACACAGGGTTTTATCCTTATTTATTTTTTCTCTTTTCATTTCTTCTTTCCCCCTCCTACACCGGTCTTGGCCGCTACAGAAAATAATGGGTTCGTGGGTGGATTCAAGACGTCAGAGAGAGAGAACAAGCACTGCTGTTCACTTTGTAGTAAGGCAGGGAACAGTGTTAAAGAAGTAGAAATGAAGGAGTGGGGCTGCAGCAGCAGCAGCAGCTCGTCCAAAGCAATAACAACGTGCAAAGGCAAGCCATGGCAACTGAGGGAAGGCTGGAATCTCGCGTGCCCGTGGTCTTGTTCTTATTATTACAACACAGCGTGACTAAAAATATCAAACCAAACAAAAGAAATTCCTGCAGGCAAGGGGTAAGAGAGGAGGCCGACCACTGCTGGAAATGGAACTTATTGTTCACCTAAGTAGTGCAGCGGGGAACAGAAATCATAGAAGCAAAGGCCAAGATCAACAGCAGGAGCAGCGCTGGAAGTAACAACAATGTTCCTGAACAAGGAGCCCCAGACTCCAGAAGAGGAGAGTTAGAAAGGGATTCCCACCCTCTCCATCCCTGCAGCAAATCACCCACACTGAGCACAGGCTGGGGGGATCACAGCTGCAGGGCAGAGGGATGCTGCAGCACCCCGGGATGGGGATGGCTGAGGGATTTTGGGCCCTTCAGGTATCAGCTCTCAGGCAGGGATCAAAGCTCCTGTGGGATCCTGCTCAGCAGGAAGGGCAGGGCTGCCAGGCTCCCAGCTGAGCCAGCCTTGAGGGAGGCTGAGAAACAGCTGGATGCTCTTGCATCTGGAGCACCCAGAGGGCTGGGATGCTGGCACAGAGCTCTGGGATCTGGGGGAGTTTAGAGCCAGGAGCTGGGACACACCCCTGGCTCTGAGAGCCTGGCTCACGGCATACTGGGGCACCAGATTTGGCTCCTTGCTGTGTGGCTGGTTCAAGCAGAGACCTCATTGGTTTCTGTGGTCAGAGCATGTCCATAAAACACTATCTTTTTGCCCAGCTGAGCATTTTCTGACAGAAATCTTTTCCTGGGGTGCTCTCTGGCCAGCCCTGGCCCAGAGCAGCTGTGCACAGAGAGAGAACGCTGAACTTCTTCTGTAGAAAGAAATATGTAGGAATTATCTGTACAGCTAACTGGTAATAAAACTGTTATTAATGGCCATATTGTTGCTTTGCACTCCTCTGATACCTTCTAGAAAATCCCCAAACCGTTTCACAAGTTAATGAGCCAAAAAAACTTCCATGCTGGACTGACAGGCAAGAATTTTTACTACCTCCTTTTCTCTCCTAACTCCTCCAGCCTTGATCAGTTTTTTTTTTTTGCCAGCCTGTTCTCCAGCATCACAATTAAGCATCTTACATAGAGCTATTCCTTCCCATTCCATACTCCCCTGCATAACTCTGCCCAGGGACAGGAGGGAAACACGATGAGAATTGAGTACCCAGTCTAAGACCCAGAAGAGGGGACTGTGACCTGGGGCACTCAGAGTGAGAATTTTATAAGGTGCAGTGCTGTGGAGGATCGTAGAGCTGCAGGAGAGACAGCTGAGGATTGGGAATAGGTGTAAGGGGACAGAGCCTGTGGAGTCATAGTCTCAGCTGGGATAAACCAGCAAAGCTCTGCTCACTGGAACTCCAGGGCAAAGTTCATTTCAAGAAAGAAAATGATGACTGGATAACACAGTGCTCAAAAACACATCTTCCTTTAATGTAAAAGGGGATGAACTGTGCTGTGAGATGGTGACAGGCCCAGATTTTCATCTTTCCAAGACAGAATTGCTACCTGTTTTCTACATCTCTATGATTTTTCCTTTTAGATTCTCACTTAGTGATGAATAAATATTTGTTTCCCATGTCACAGCTCTTTTCCATTGCTTCCATTTCTCCAGCATTAGGCTGTTTATAAAAGATGCTCCTGGGATGGAGAAACAGGCCCTGAGATCTCAGATATGATCCTGTCTTTAAGCTTCCACTGCTACTCCACCTGCTTCATTCCTTCCTTTTTAGCATTGCACCATGCATTGAATATGTAATTTTCTCTCCCTCTCCCTGCCAAGCACACATTTTTTCTCTGCTTGTATATCCCAATATATAGAAACTCCCCCAGCTTTTGCATACATCAGCCACATAATAAAACAAAGGCTTTATGTATTCAAACAAATGATAAATGGATTAGAAAGACATAGCTAATGTGACTCCTACTTTCAGTGGAGCTTTAACTGACTGAAAACACATAGCTCATGTTAAATCTCTGTTGAAATTCCTATCAGTAATACACATATTGAATCATGAGAAAAAAACATAAAATGTCACCAGCTCTTTTTTTTTTTTTTTTTTTTTTTTTTTTTTTTTTTTTTTTTTTCCTCGTGGTGGTTGCAATTTCAATCTATTTGTTATAATCAGGGAAAACAGCGAATAGCTGAGCTGAGCCTCTGATTCATTTCTGAGGACTGGTGATAGTGCAAGCTACAGCCTGGAAGAACATTCCTTGCCACCAGGCTGGTATTAATTTCCTGTTCAAAAGGGGCTATATTGTCAATGTGACACTTTAATCAGCCACCAAAGTGACTCTGGGAACGCAGACTTCACAATCAATGTCAATGTATTTCATGTAGTTTCAATACGGCTTCGTCATTTCGCTTCAGAAGCGCGCAAGGAGGGTCAATACATTTCATTAGTTTGTTTCATCTAAAGGACAGTACAACATCAGAACTTTGATTATATTATAAGAATTGCCTTAATGTGACACCAGATTCCCTGATTGTGCAACACCAGGCACTGAAGTGCTAGAGGGCACTCGAATTATCCTTCACCCCCACACAGGCAAGGAGCGCCCGTGAAGGGTGCTACAAATGGGGGAGAAGATAAGAGGATGCTGACAATTTGCATAACACACAGCAGATTACAGCTCCTCTAAATACATTATGGAACTTGAAAAAAAAAAAAATCCTTAATTTTCAAGGACACCAGTTGCCATAAATCTGATATTTGTCGCTTAGGAAAGCCCTTTAGAAAACACTTGGCATCTCTAGGTAGGGCATTATTTTCATGAAGTTATTTATCACTCATAAAAACATAATCTAAGTACAAATATCCATTTTCATGTCAAGAATTTCTTTTAAAGAAGTAAAAAGAAAAGAGAATTGGAACCCTTATGGAAACATCAATGTGAACTTATTCCAAGGTAAACATATGGAAGTAGGCAGCGTCTTAGTATTTGTACAGTTTGTACAACTGTTTTACTAGGAGTATGATTAATGGGATAGGAGACAGGTGCATGTTATTATTTGACTGACTTGAAGAGAAAAATAAGACATAGCAGGGAAAAAACCCAAGCAGGAGTTTGGCAGAGTGAAGTTATAGGAAAATCACTGGGGAAAAAGAAAAGTTCAATATTCAGAGTTTGTATGTACCACAGGGAGGATGTGAATTGGGCTTTACTTTTCAACAAACAGAGATAAGTAGTACTGAAGGCACATTATTGATCTAATTTCTTGGTTGATGCAAGCATTTCAGCTTTGTCTGCTAGATCAGAGGAGAATGAAACAGTTTGTATGTTTATGTGGTGATTTTTTCAGATATCATTTCACAATATGCTTAGCACTGACAATTTCAAATATTTGGAATTAAAAGCAGTGTACTGGTTTATCCCAGCCAAACATCCAGCCCCAATTTTTTACTCTCCTCAATGTTTCTAATACCAATATTTGTTTCCAAAGAAGTGAGTATCAGTCAGGTACCTCAGATAGTGCAGGCATTACTAGCTCATGTATTTTTTCCTAAAGTTGCTGAAGTTTCTACATTTCTAAGTCCACTACTTAGACTGCTGGAAGTTCTTCTGAATTTTGTGTATATAACAAGAAAATTCCATTCAGAATGAGAAAAAAGTGTCTGAGTCAATACTTTCAAATCCAATCCAGTCAGTTTTCCAATTAATTCACTGTGATCAGGCAGAAGGATAATTTTCCTTTAGTCACAAGGTGCCTCTTAACAAGAGAGTTTTCTTCAGATTTTTCTCACAGTATCAGGTGCCATCTTGGCCAAAACACAACTATGGTTATGAAAAACTCCATCCAACCAAAACAAGAGTTCATGGAAGCCTCTCTCCTATGCCACCTCTCCCTATCATAACCAAACTGGGAATCAAAGATCAAAAATTATATGGTTGATAACACTTGGAGGGACAATAAACATCGCTGCACAAATCTGATTGCAACTTCAATAAATCTGTTGCTTACTCTAATTGTTAAAAGAAAGAAAAGAAGATTAAACTGCTTTGATTTTTTTTTTTTCCTCTCCCATTTGAAAAACCTCTTCGATTGAGAACAGGAAGAAGAGGGATTATAAAACATGATGATGACTCCAAAACAAGGATGGGTTAACCTCAGAAGGTTCAGATGTCTCTAGCCACAGAAAGTAACAGGGAGGATTTTTCAAAATAGCTCAGTGTTGATCTAAACTTACTTCAGCTGAAGTCAACAATTAAACTCCCTGTGGAAGAAGAGTCAGTGACTTTGAAAGTGATACTTGCAAAGAAAAATACGTCTGCTGGCTTTGATCATGTAATTGAGATAGGAGTTTAACAAGATCAAGATTCTCAAGATTTCTTCTTGGACTTAAATATTGACTCTTACATTTAATTACTGACGAAATAACCTCTGAACTGCCGAATTTATTAACCATAAAGTTCGCTTTGGCACGAGATGTTATTCCTAGACTTTTCATGTTTCATCTCCACAGTAGTACTGATCACAACAACTCTGTGTGGACTGCTGCAAATAACCAGATGAGAAAGCCCACTTAGCAGATCTTGATTATTTAAAATATTGTAAATTGAGAGTTGTTGTTACTGCTTAAGACAGTTCAAGTATTCCTATTCATTAAAGAAATTAATTTTGGAAAATTCATCCTCCCTGGTTTGCATCAGTTTAGATGCCAGAATTCCTTCACTGGATATAATTTGGCAGAGTTAAGAAGACCAGTTGTCAAGAGGAATCATAAATTGCTTTGGAAATGCTGCTGGTGAGGGTGAAATGGATCATCCCTGTGAATAAGTCTGAGGAACGTGTGTCTGAATTCACATTACAGCCTGATCTCACCAGCTCACTTCAAACCTGAGGGTTCTTTAAAAGTCATGTTCAGAAAGGAAATTTTTCTTGTCTGCATCTAAAACCCACTGATAATTCATATGATGTTTTAAATGGTGTTCCTTGCAATTCTAGACAATTTTTTTTCTTTCAGTTTTGTTATAAAATTCTCATGTGTCCAGGTTTGTACCATATATTTGCCAACATGAGTCAAAAATTGGCTTTGTGTCTCACTGTGGGGTCTTGCTACCAGTGATCTGATTCTAATGACATTCTCTGGACAGATTTTTCGATTATTTTCTCATAAAATAGTTTTAGATTATCTTCTCATAAAATCATTTTATATTATCTTCTCATAAAATAGCTTTACAGAGACTAGAGCCAGATTTTTTTGTAAGAAGTGGTGTTGCACAAAAAGGATGGGTTTGACGTAGAGAAGTACAGACAGTTTTATTTTCTGTTTTATTACAGTGCTAAAAAGGATTTCTGTAGTGTGTGATAGCTGTGCAAAACTTTTCACTACTTTAATAAACCCTAGTGCCACAGATGTTAATTTTAGCTGGATAAGAGTTTGGCCCAATGTGTAGAAATTTATATCTACAATGTAGGATTTTATATAGGATTTTTGGGTAGGAAATCTTGGAGATTTTTTTTGCATTTATGAAGGATCTTTTCCTCCACTTGATTTTACAGTGGGGATATCCTTTGACTACTATCTTAGTAAAATGAGTGAATAAAAAGACAGGAAGATAGAGCATTCTACACTAAAATAAGCACCTTCTGTTATCAGTAAAATTACAGATTTTGAGAGGAGTTAGCACCTTCAAGGATTTGGCTTAATAAAAGCATCAGAGACTTCAAATTTAACTGCAAATTCCCTTTGACGCACAGAATTTATGGCAAAATTCCACCAGAAATAAGAATGAAGCAAGAAATCTTGAACATACACACACACTTAATATGTCAAAATAGAACTGAGATATTTGATGCAAAGCTAAAAAAGTAGGAAACTTTGGGACTTCATGAAAGCTGGTGTAAAAGATAAAGAGAACATAGTATTAGAAAAAAAACCAAAAAAACCACCAAAACATAATGGAAGAGGGGTATAGAAATGGAAGGAATACTCATAGTATAATTAATAAATTATTTTTAACAAAAAGAAAATAGGCACGTCAAGTCAAACAACAACAATGTGGGAAAAATTATCTGTAATTTTAACAGCAATAAAGAACATTGCTGAAAGAGGAGAAGAGAAAGATTTGCATCTTTGCACAGGTCTGGTTCTGTGAGCAGCAAAACACATCCAGCCCCACACAACCATCTGCTGAGGGCAAACAGCTGAGGCTGGACCTTTTCCTGAGCTGTTCAGGTGTTATCCTGAACTTCCAGGAAGCTTTTAAAGGTGAGAGAAAGTCTCTTTTTTTGAAGGACCTGTGAGCCACAGCCAGTGCTCTAACACCTGGATCTGCCCATCAGCAACTGGCACTGAGCAAAGGGCAGCAATTGCTCTGAATAGGAAAGACCCATTTGGAAACAAGAGTGCCTAGGAGCAGATACCTGAATTTAATCACCAAAAAAAGCCCTCAGAAATTGTGGGATGAAACAATTAGGACACATGGGAAAGGTGTGCTCACTCCAGGAAAACTCAAAACTTTGGAGTATGAGGATAAACCCATCCTAGCATGCAAAGCTGAGCCCTGCAGCATTAAAACTGAAGCCTGTCTTGAACGAAATTTGTCTTCCCAACAGGGCCCAAATACATCTTAATGAGCTAGATCTTGAGCAAAAATAATTTAAAAAGTTGACTTTTAAACAACTCTTTTAAAAAATTCCAAAATATTAAGCAGGTGTGGGTTGCCAACAAAATTTTCAATTCAAGATATCAATTCAGCTATTTTGAATTAATACAGAGTAGAGACATTCCCCCTGTCTGAAAATCTCTGACTGTATGTATATCCCAGTATATAATAAATAACAGCAAAGATCATTTGCACATTTAAAATACTTTGAAATGATGTATTAAATTTTTATCCTCCCAAAATAATAACTATCTAACACTGACCAGGCGCATATTTTAAAGTGGGATGTTTTCAACTGGCTTCAATAATTTACAAATAGTTGAAGTATATTTGCTTTTTTTAAAACAAAAAAAAAAAAAAAATGAAGCAAAGTCAAGACCTTTCTTCCCAAGATCTAACCTAGAGAATATTTTGACAGCTAAATTATAAACTATGAGAACCAGGGGAGTTGTTATGGACTATCAACTATAGTGAAGCCAGGGAGTGTTATTCAATTAATCATTTTACTCATTAGAGGCAAGTAAAAGCCAAAATAAAGTTAATCAAAGTCTTTTATGCCCTGTGTTTAGAGCAGCTCCCTGTGTCTTGATGGATTCTTCTTGTACCAGAGACAATGTTTCAAAGACAGATCAATAAAGAGAGATTCCTGAAGTTTTGAAAATTAACACCTTTCTCTAGTTATAAGTCAATCAAGAGATAATACAAAAAAGAGTTGAAGAAGTCAACACAAGTTCAGTGGGACCTTAACATATGTGTCCCAAATTGCTAGATTTAAGTCGTTCTATTTTTCCAAGCAGCTAATTTTCCCTTTTTGAAGTACTCACAGAAGGTCAGGATCAGTTTAAACATCAAAGCTCTATGAATTAAACAGCTTCATGGAAAACAGAGGAAGAAAACTTGCCTGAAGTAAGACTCTGCAGAGTGATGCAACGTGGCCCACGTCCTTTCCAGGCCAAACTGGGTGTTTGGATATCAGTCCAAGGCTGCCCTGGCACACCAGAATGGAGCTGAGAGCATGGCTTACCTTACACACACATAAAAATACACACATCCCCCTGCCCAAGGGTCTTTTGTCCCTGAAAAAAGCCCTACTTTTACTAATTCTATGCTTTCAACTGAATTTTTATGGATTTCTGCTGACATGTTCTATAAAGTTTCAAAACATGGTAGGAAAGACAATACATGAAGTATGAACATTGATTGCTGGAAAATAGTCCACAACTCAGGGTCTCTGGAAATTTATCAATAAAAAAAGCTCAGTGAAAACAGTTCTCCTTTAGAAGAAAAAGGGCTTCTTCTTTTAATCCATTTCTAAGACAATGCTTTTTTGACAACTATTGTTAAAGTGCCTTTCTTAATAATTGTTACTCCAATTTCATTTCTATTCAGCAGGCCTAAACACTGCATATAATTTAAGAACAAAATTAGTAAAAAATTAATTCTGAACATAGAGGCATTTATGATTAATAACCTTTTATCATGATGACTAATGGAAAACTTCCATGAACTCTGTGGCTTTGATTCCTTTGGGAATTTTAAGAGACGGAACTTATAAAAACATAGCCAAGCTGGCTTAAAAACTTGAGTCAGAAATCTTGCAAAATCAGATTCAGTTCTTTAGCCAAATCTAGAAATGTTATGATAACAGTGAAACAAAAACCCTTGTGTCATCCTTCAGTATCTCAGAATCTCCAGGAAGTGCTGTGACGGGCAGAACGACAGAGCAGAGAGGTCGAAATGGGATCTGTAAATGTGAGGCTCATCTGCTCCCCCAGCCACTCCTTGAAGCCTCCTGCCAGAATTGTTGCCTTCCATTTGCTGTTCCATCAAGCAATACAGGAGGCTGCATTCAGCAAATCAAAGGTGTGTCTAGCCCCTGAAGACAGACTCTATCCACAAGCCAGTTGATGCCCTTGTTGTGCTGAGCTGATATTGAGAAACATTTCCCAGAAGAACTCAGCCAGATTCTCAAAGGAAACTGCCTCAGCCTGGCTCAGCGCTGGCTGACTCGTGCTGGTGGGACTCCACTAATTTCTTTGGAATTGCATCAGCAGCAACCTCAAAGAAAACAGTGATAAATGAGATTTTTTTTTCCCTTACATTTGCCATCTCTGCTGCTGTGCTTTAGTGGCATAAATTATTTAAAAAATAAAAAAGGTGCAAATGTAATACTATCAAGCATACATGGAGGATGTGTTCAATTTCCCACAAACATTTGTTTTATGAACTGAGCTCCTGGAGCCAGGCTCTTCATACAGAATGGAAAACGGAACAGAAAGAGTTGTTTGAGTTATTTGGCCATTTCTAACTTCACAAAAGTGCTTTCTCAGTTTTATATTCCAGGTTAGAAGGCAATTTGATTAAAGAATATGATAACTATTTAAAAACCTCTGCCCCAAAAAGTATGAAGTGGATGTTCCACTGGAGGAAAGACACACTACACTGATGAGGCAAATCCCCTGGTTCAAGCAATGTGCTCAGCTCCAGCCAGGACACCTTTTCACTGTTTTAAGTAGATTTACTGCTATTCCAAAATAAGCTGTACATGAAGATGCAGCAAAGAGAAAGCAAAGAGATAAAAGTAGCCAAAGTCCTCAGTGTATTAATTCACCAATGCGTTTTTTAAACACATAACTTTTTTTGAGAATGCAAATTGCTACTCTGTTGACACTTAGTGTTTACATTAAAATATCCTGAATAATGTGTTTTTGTTTTTTTTTAAATGTGCTTAAGTAAAAGAATATTCAAAGTGTGTGTCTGGGGCCAGTTGTCATTTTCAGGGAGTAATGGGCTTCATGAATTTCATGGCTATCTGACATTCACTCCCTTCTTCCTTTGAATTCGGAATAGCAATGGTTAAAATATTATTTTAAGCTGCAAGTGATGACCTTTCTGAGGTGGGTCCCTCCACAGAAGGTGAAGGGCAGGTGTCCTGCTGAGATAATGTCACTCCTCATCCTGCTGCAGCCCATTGTGGAGCGTGCATGGAGTGTGAAGTTATCCCAGCACGAGCCGAGCCCCCGGAGCGCCGGCTGCCGAAAGGACAGAGCTGAAAGGTGGCCCGAGGATGGCAACAAAGGGAAAGTTTTACACAAGGGATGGTGGCTCCGTGCAGTGCAGCTGGTTAAAATAATTAATGAGTACACAACTGACAGAACAACCAAAATTCCCGTCCTACCCAGAGGACAGATTCCAGAAAATGCCATGGGTACAATATTCATCTGAATATCCGGTCTGATACTCAATCCTTGAATCAGCTGCTGCAGTCCTGTGCCAGTCAGAGCCATTCATATGAGAGGGGAATCTGCAAAACTTCATAAAAGTCAAGTGGATGTCAATGGGACTATCATGAGCTATTATGGGAAATGTATTCAAGCTACGATACAATGCCAATGGACAATTCATGACTAAATTATTCGCTGTGATTTATTTGCCACCGTATCTCACTTTGTGGCAGGCATGTGGGAGATTTTCCAGGTTCACAACTAGTCCTGGAACAAACACAGGCTGCCTGTAAGCCCACATTGAGCAGGAGGGAGTATCAAAACAATTTCTTAATCGAACAAACCCCAAAGTTCTTACCTTAAGGCCTCCCTCCAATATATTTCCTAGTGAAAAAAGGACTGCCACAAAAGCCCTGCACCAGACCACAGGTGTGTAAGGAGGAGAGCTGGAATGAGGGGAAAGGCACCCCCTGAAGCTCAGGATGGAGTGCTGCCAACAAAAATGTGAGGCTATTCAATTATAGACACTTGCAGTGACCCAGCAGAGCCAGTCATTATGGGCTGAATTTGCACTCAAGCTTGCAGGGGTAGAAAGTGAGAAACAGCACCATTTCTACTGAGGAGGTTTTCTATTTTTAACCTGCCCTTCCTTTCTCAGGTATGGTACCTCCTCTCCAAGGAGGAATTTTGGCTGGCCTTGAGACTCAACAGCTCCAATGGAAGCGCCAAACCTTTGGCAGCAGCCACGGGCACAGCAGCAAACCCCAGCCCTCCTCCTCAGAGACAGGCAGGATCCGTATGGCTGAAGGTGCTAGCACTTTTCTAAACTGTTTTAGCCCATCTCTAATGGAAATCTAATGGAAATCATAAATTACTGAAAAAGGTCCACAGGTGCTGAAATTTACTACTGTGTTGACTGCTGGCAAGGTCTGAAAGTGAGGAACAATGCAAGATGTGCTAGGAAAATGAAATATTTATGACATTCATATTCTCCCTCAAGCTTAAAAAAAAAGCCACCCAGCAAACCTTTTGCTTAGTGACCAAACAATAAAGCCCAAAAATGAAAAACAAAACAAATGTGCAGGGATAAAAAGAAAAAACTTTGACCCATGCGGGTGTTTTTAAAACTATCATTGCAAAGAGAATCCTTCTCATAGAAGGTCACTGGGTTTATTTATTTTATTATTTAGAGTATTGTAGTTTTATCTGAGCACAAGAATAAATTGGTCTCACTGAAGAGAAGAATGGAATGGCTCATCATGTTAAACTCTGAATAATCAGTGACATTTCTCAATATTCTATTCAGTACAGTACATTGTTGGATATTATATGCACAGAGAGGAAGTTGAGATAATTTTTCCCACAAGTAAATGCTTGCTGTAGTTATTGTAGTTTGCATGAGACAGGAATGACTTGGAGCAAGGACAATAAAAAAGCAGGGGGGAAATTACACTACAGATTTGATCTGGCTTCCACAATCAGTTTGGCAATTGGTTTCATTGGGAACAGCTTCAAGCCTTGCAAGAATTAATGAAAAATAAAGGTTGGCTTTGAGCAGGATCGGCACAAAAATAATGTGAATGGCATGAAAGGTTTTGATTTTATGCATTAGACATGGGCAGGGGGTGAAGAACAATCACTTCTAGATTTTCCAAATATGGAGCTGGATATGAACTTGGTGGCAGTCCTGTTTTAAACAATTCACACCTAGCTGCACCTTGCAGGCTCCGCAATCATTCTGATGTCTACCATATGTGCAGAACGACAATTTAAAAAATGGGGTGACACAAAAGCTAGGATCTTTCTCATAAGGTGCAGCTCTATTTCTATAGCATACCTTGGTTTTTAATGCCATTTCTTGAAAGCTAAGACTATGCTTGAGAGCCAAGGATGAGCTGGGTTTTATGCACAAAGATATAAAGTGAGTACAAGGAGACAAGAAAATGACCCTGCCATCAAACCCAGATGCAGAGAGCCCACAGGAGACTGAGTGTCCTTCAGCATGAGCTGACTGTCTCTCCAAGCCTGAGAATATTTTGGATTATGACTGCTGTCTTCCTCTCCCTGGAATGTACCATACGTGACAAATCCAGCCTGATTTCTAAGTGACTCCACAAGAGGTCACCACAAGACGAAGAAATTGTTGTCATGGATTTTGTAATGTCATTTCTCAAAATTGGTACTCAATATCTGCTGGATTGGACAGGAAGGACTTCAAGGGAAAAGGGGATGACAAGTCATCCCTTGTGGCATCCTGTACCCCAGCAAGGTCAGAAAGGAAATGGGGTCAGACCCTATGATGTGAGTGATGTTATCTGTGTGTCACAGGATTGGCCTCCTGCTCCTCCTGGGCTTGGGGCTTTGAGGACTGAGCAACAGAATGTGCCAGAAAGACACCCAAGCTAGAATGGTTTGAGCTGCTTCTGAGGGTGAAAAAGCACAGCCTTGTATGCAGAGAGCTCCAACACCTCTCCTTGTTTTCAGATGAGACGCAGAACTAAAGAAAGAGCTGCTGCTGCAGCCACGCTGAGCTGGCGCCTCTGGCTGTGTGAGAGGACACACAGTTCTCCCAAGGCTGTGCCATCCCAGTGCCCCTGGCAGGAAACTAGCTGAGCCTCAGGGAATTATCATGGAATTATCATGGAAGTCTGGCCTATCCACAAGCTGTCTCCTCCAGCCCACTGATAAACCCATCAAATTAAAATGAAGAGCAGGCGCTTGGTAAGAGTTCATATTTTAGACAGCTTAATGAGAAACTGTTGGAGGTCAGAGTGACATTAATCCCCCACAACATGGGGACAGACTTGGAAGTGGATGGAAACTTTCTCCAGCCCCTGCTCAACAAAACATTTAGGTATGGGCTCACTCAGAAGCATTACAGCTGGCTTATTCCTATACTTCATATGAAGCACAGGAAAAAACGTGCCTTTAAAAAAAAAACCACACTGTCTGGGATCTAAAGAGACAGATAAACCAATATGTTCATTTTTTATTTGCTTGTGACATTCGAAAGGTTCAGGAGCTGTGAAATTCTGAGTCTGGAAACCGTTTCCCAGTGCTGTTTTGTGTGCTGATTTGATTTGTACAAGGATCAGCCTGAGACAGGTCACGGAGAGCAAATCACTTTAGTAAGCTAAACAGTAGTAATAATTTTAAGTGCTATTTTCCCCTTGAGATTAATTTTATTTTCTAATATAACCAGAGGCCAGTCAGAGAAAGAGGAGAAGAGAATGACATTTTCCTGGATCCTAAAAGAAAGCTTAATGATGGAGAGGGGGTTCAAAGATAATGGGAAATGGGGAGAGGTAACTGTAATAACACAGGAAGACTTTACATTTATGGAGGATGAAATTCACCCTTATGTACAGGGCTAGGACAAGGATCATAAAGTTTAAATGTTTACCCAGCACAGAGGTGGATTTCACCCCTGGTTACTTGTCTGTCCTCCAAGTGTGCACACACAGAGCTGAGAAAAACAGAGCCCAGGATAAGGCTCTGAGACCAGCAGACTAACACAACACTGTTTGTATTTTATACACAAAGCAGCAGTGTCAAAGATGTACTAAATAACAATGATTGCTTTAAGGATGTCAATAGACAGGTGGGTGTATAAAGAGAGGAGAGGAAAAGTGGTTTGGAATCAAAGAAACCAAGAAAATCAGCAGGAATTTCCTTTCCCCTGCATGAACTATCAAGCTCTGGGCAGCCTTTCATTAAAAAGCAGCTTTTTCCCAAAACCCAGCACAAACCCTGACTTCTCCAGACAAAAAGGCCAGTGACTGATCCCTGGATGGAACAGCTCAGTTGCATCCATTCTCTGTGTGCTTCAACATTTCTGCATGATGCATTTCCACATCCTCAGTCTTCATAATGTCTTACCCATGCCCATTTGCTACTTCCCATGTAAACACAGACACTTCCTCAAAACATTCCATAAGTCCATTGTTTGCCAGCACTGTCACAAGCTCTGCTCAAGTGCTGACTAATAATTTGTAGAAAGATCTTATAGTAATTGTATTGTGTGGTCCTGCAATTACAAGCAAACAAAAAATTTCATATTATTAAGTCCTGTATTTCCTGTAGTTAGGAGTCCTCAAACTTGTATGGGATTTAAATCAGCTTCCAACAGACCTAAAGAAAAACTCTTAGTAGCTTCTGTGGGGTGTGGGTTGTGTTATTTAGAAAAAACAATGATGTTAAGTTCTGAAGCCTCTGAAAAATTATGCTGGTTTGGGTAAAATGCTGAATGAAAAGAGCAAAGGATAATTTTTTAAAGGTAACATTACTTTCTTAAAGGCACTGTGTCTCACTATCTTATATACTGAAGATGGAAAAGACAGAATAGAAAACATAAAATGTTGAGTATTAAATTCAAGAGTTTTTACCTAAAAGAAAAGAAGCTAAAACAACAACATGTATCACAAACCCAAACTTTCAGTTTAGGAGGAGGTAGCTTTGACTTTTATTTTTAAATTAAAAAAAAAAAAAAAAGCTCCAAAAAAGCAAAACAACAAAACCAACGTATTTATATAATCTTGAAGTTGAAAATCTAAACCAAACCTCAGTAATGGAGCTAAAGCTGATCTGCACATTCAGCTCCTGAGTTGCCTCCTCTGAAACTCCCTCTGGATTGTCCTTAAGGCAGCACAACCATGGAGGATTAAATGTTAATCAAACACCAACTACAGTTTTAATCTTGCAGGCACTTACACACATAAAAAACTTCCTATGTGCAAGTAGCCCTTTTGAGTTCAAAGCATTTACTTTACCTATATAAAGTTATTTACATGCACAAGTGTTTGCAGGTTCAAGGCCTATAACCTGAAAAGCACAATAATGTTTTCAATAGTCCCTCTTGAGCTACTTCCTGGCAGCTCACTCTTGGAAGGGAAGGAGTTTCTGAGTATCTATCATTCTAACTAGTGTTCTTCATCCAGCCTCTCTCTGATTCTTCACAACTCACCAGATTTAAAAATATGGTATTTTCTACAACTATTTTACTGGAGATGCAAAGCATATGGTAAATTTTTAGTAAACTGTGTGCCCTTCCCTAGAGAAAATACATTTAAAAATAAACCTGCTATGGAGTCTTTAAAAAGGCATCACATTTACAACACACAACTAAGTCACTGCTGCACAATACAAAAAAAATTAAGACAGCTTGAAGGAGCACTTTCCTAAGTAAAGGAGGAGAAGTACAGAGAATTGGTGCAAAAGAAATCTAAAAAATCAAAGTGACATTATTAGCACTAAATTTTCCCCTCATTAAAATATCTTATTGTCAAGTTTATCCTCCAAACTATCATCCCTGCAACCACAATGGACCAGTCTGTCTCACTTAGGAGTTGATTTGGTGGCAGATCTGCAGGGGATGCACATCTGCAGTGCTGTGAAGCCCAGTTCTTTCCCCATATAAAATGCTCTATACATGGCAATTTTTCCCACAGTTACTAAATATAATGAGTCCTGCAGTGGAACTTGGCAGCTCCTTAGCCTTGTACAGCAATTACCAGGAAGAAGTGAAGAACATCATCATTTCCAAATGAAAGAATGGAGAATTAGACGAGCATAATGTAGTTCTCCACTGGAATAAGGGTGGGATGCTGGAATTCAATGGCATCTTTTTTACATATACAAATGGGCTCTTCTGATTTCAGAGATGCTCAGAGGAGCATAAATAGCCTTTTGCCAAATAAAAATCAGCCAGTGCCTGAGCTGAAGTCAAAGGAGTTTCCACTACCTGAAGAAAAGACTTTGTATTTCTTGTCATAAATATCCCATTCGGAATTGGAGAGCACATTTTAAAGAGGGAAATAGAACAGAGCTGATCCTACCAAATAAATAAAGCAAAATATACTGCACCAGCCATTTAGATCGCCCTCAAAGCAACTCCTTTCTCTTTTTCTCCTGAGCTTGAGCCTACATGAGAAAAGAGTGACCCCTCATTAATACCCTCCTTACAGACTGCTTATTGTTTTTACTTGTTTTATTTCCTTGCACTTGGAAATAGAAGCAATAAATTTCCAGGGAAATGAAACTCACTTATCAGATTTTCCAAGCATCAAGTTTCATATTAGGAAACGGAAAAAAAAAAAAAAAATCATTCTAAGGGGACTCGGTACAGCTGTAAACCAATATGTGGAAGCTCTATCAGAGAATAAACCCTCCTGGTAGATTCACTGTTATGAGCCTCAAGTTTCAGTCAGAAATTTTCTTGAAAGGGCCAACAAACTTACAGGGCAAGTATTTAGTGATTCACAATCCAGACCCCTCAAATCAAATCAATGCAACTGACATTTAACAAGGTCAATCATTGTCATGTCTGAAACAAATGTGGATGGGCAGTGATTGTTTCACAAGCCATATTTACTAGATTCATTTTTTTTGTTTAATTTTCCTTCCAATAAGCTTTATTTACTTTTTTTTTTTTTTTAATCCAACACCCTGATGGGGAAGACAGGAATAAGACTTTTTTTTTATTTAAAGAGCTCTGTTCGCTCCTCATTTAATTTTCTTTTTTTTCCCCATGTTTTCTAGTAGACAGATATTTAGGTATTTTCTCTAATGCAAGTTCACTAATCACTGCCCACTTCTTTTTCTCAGTGTCCTTCCAACTGACCTTGCTGAAAACTGACCTCACACAGAGACCAGGACAGGATCAGGCTGACAGAGAAAATCTTGGACCAGTCTCTACCACCAGTTACCACATTATAAATTAAAATTAATACTACAAAACAGTGAAATGGCTCTAGAATTAAATCTCAGCAATAACTTAGTTCACACAGAGAAATCCTTGCACGGGGATAAATACTGATGTTGGGGAGAGAAGTGCAGGGCAAGGCCATTTCAAACCACTGGCCAAAAGTGAAAGGAATTTTGAGGCCTGTTAGACTCATTTTAAAAAGCCAGGTCTGGCATGAAAAATTCTTATTGCTTGAGTTTATGCACAATTCTATGCAGCAATAGAGAATGAAAGAGTTGTCAAATCTCAGAGCACAGGGGAGCACCAGGGGCAGGCAGGGATGCAGCAGGGATGCAGCAGGGATGCAGGCGGGGATGCAGCAGGGATGTAGGCAGGGATGCAGCAGGGATGTAGGCAGGGATGCAGCAGGGATGCAGCAGGGATGCAGGCAGGGATGCAGCAGGGATGCAGCAGGGATGCAGCAGGGATGCAGCAGGGATGTAGGCAATGATGCAGCAGGGATGCAGCAGGGATGTAGGCAGGGATGCAGCGGGGATGCAGCAGGGATGCAGACGGGGATGCAGCGGGGATGTAGGCAGGGATGCAGCAGGGATGTAGGCAGGGATGCAGCAGGGATGCAGGCAGGGATGCAGCAGGGATGCAGCGGGGATGCAGCGGGGATGCAGCAGGGATGCAGGCAGGGATGCAGCAGGGATGCAGCAGGGATGCAGCGGGGATGCAGCGGGGATGCAGCAGAGATGCAGCAGGGATGTAGGCAGGGATGCAGCAGGGATGCAGCAGGGATGTAGGCAGGGATGCAGCAGAGATGCAGGCAGGGATGCAGCAGGGATGCAGCAGGGATGCAGCGGGGATGCAGCAGGGATGCAGGCAGGGATGCAGCAGGGATGCAGCAGGGATGTAGGCAGGGATGCAGCAGGGATGCAGCAGGGATGCAGCGGGGATGCAGGCGGGGATGCAGCAGGGATGCAGGCAGGGATGCAGGCAGGGATGCAGCAGGGATGCAGCGGGGATGCAGCGGGGATGCAGTGGGGATGTAGGCAGGGATGCAGCAGGGATGTAGGCAGGGATGCAGCAGGGATGCAGCAGGGATGCAGGCGGGGATGCAGCAGGGATGCAGGGAGAGATGCAGGCAGGGATGCAGGCAGGGATGTAGCAGGGATGCAGGCAGAGATGCAGGCAGGGATGCAGCAGGGATGCAGGCAGAGATGCAGGCAGAGATGCAGGCAGGGATGCAGGCAGGGATGCAGGCAGGGATGCAGCAGGGATGCAGCAGGGATGCAGCGGGGATGCAGCAGGATCACCTCTGCCAGCAGCTTTGCCTGCAGCACTTTATTCCCTGACACCTGGGACTGACCAGGCTCCTGCCTCCGAGCAGCTCTTCCAGACTGTCAGGCAAGCCTTAAATTCTACATCAGAGTTACTGTTAGATTCCAACGAGGAAACACTTCAATGTGTCCCAATCAGGCCTTAATCTTTAAGTGCTGTTTTTTCTCTCTCTCTTAAAGATCATGCTGTTTTTTCCCTCTCCCCAAGAGCCCTAGCTGAGCCAAAGCAAGCATTGCTCAGCCATCAAAACAAGCCAGAGCAAAATAATCCCCCCTCTTTTTTTTTTTTTTTTTCCTGATGACTACCACGAGGAGGCACTGCAGCCTGCTTTATGGAAGGATTTTTTTAGTTATTAAAAAAAAAAAAAAAAAAAAAAAAAAGGCAAGAAAGAAAAGAGAAGAGGAGAGGGAGGTAAAAAAAAAAAAAAGAACCAACCACCCTGGTGAAGTGTCTATTCGACACCAGCACAGCTCTGGTGTCATTCCCTATTTAATGGCTGTCAGTGAGGGGGAAAGACAACGTGGTGGGTAATTAAAACCAAATTGCAGGCAGGAGATGACTGCAGAAGGATGATATTGTCATTAATACTGATTTAACATGCACCTGGGTAAGGTGAGAGAGTGCAGCTAGGGAAATCGCAAAGGCACCAGGGTTGCCTAATTTAAAGATGTAGGGTTTCCAGCCGAAGCATGTTTAAAACCTGAATAAAACCATCATATTATGACAGCGGATATAAAACTGAAACAAATGTGCTACACATGTCTGTTAAAAAGAAAAAACTCCCCAGCCCTGTGTTCACAGCAAAGCAAGCGCTACGTCCTCTCTGAAGTTCAAAAGTATTTTTTTTAAAGAAGGTTTTTTGTTGGGTTCTCTCATATCTTGGTTTCTAATGTGTTCAGTGCTTCCTCTGCTTTTACAAAGCTGACTGACAAGAAGGGACCTTTGTTAGATGGAGGGGGAAAAAACCCCACTGAAAAATCCAGTCTGTCTCACAGAAAAAAAAAAAAAATAAAATCAGCTCCATTAATATTTCAGGGAGTAAAGATCCCCCACCTTGTATTTAGTACAGGACTGTGGCACAATTCATTTGTGAAGAAAGGAAACTGTGGACTGGCTACTGGGAGAGGAGATAAAACAAGGAAAGTTTGTTAATGATAGCATGTTACAGACTGCAGAGTTTTGTGTCATTCCAGCCCTGACCGGCTTCGTTCCCAAGGCTCAACCCCAGATCCAGCAGGGATGGGTAAAGCTTGCCCAGCATCGTGCAATGTAAATCAGCAGCTCTAAATTATCAATTCTGCTACTGGACTTTTCCTTAGAGAAACAATGCGGTACAAAGCTTTGAAAAAAATTTTATGATACCTAAAGGTGAAAAACTGTATTTACAAAACCTATACTCCTTCCCCCACCATCCTTCATACCCCTTTAAATTTTTTTTTTTTTTTTTTTTTTTTTTTTCTTTTTGAGAATTCACTTTCTGGACATCACATCAAGTTCAAATTAACTGAAAAGGAGGGTTGCAGCCTTCATAAGGCAACATATTGCTGTACAGGAAAATCCCCAAACTACAGCTGAAACCGGGGTAGGAACAGATAAATCTCCTTTTAGTTTAGCTGTAAATGAAATGTGAATATGGAAATTACCACCTTTCTGACTTACTCTTAAAAACTGAGTCATTACAGAAGTAATGAAGGCATACAGATGTTCCACAGAGGAAACATACTAAAAGGCGAGACTTCAAGTAAAATGAAAAAAATTAAAGGCAAAATAGAAATAAAGGTTACAGATAAAAGAGCTCAGGTAGAGAAAATAAAGGTGATGGGTGCTGACCCAAAGGCTGTTGAAATCTGTAGTGAAGTTCTGGAAATTCAGCAGACTTGCTCAAACTCATAACAATCATTATTATGACAGGATTTCACTGTTTCATTTTCCTTTCTGCAAGAAGCTGAAAGGTACAATTAGACTTTTAATTAAACCGCAGAAATGTTTGTCACCTTCTGACGATTTGCACCGTCTTTTTCAACAATTCACGGCGACCTGTGAGTTAAATGCTCCAATATTTAATTCTCCCTCTGCCCGCTGCAAGCAGGGAGCAGGCTCGCTTTTGGGGGCTGCTGCTTTTGGGGGTTCGCAGCTCGGGAGGCGCTGCCGGGGGGTTCAGCTCATCCCAGACAGGGTGAGAGGCAATGTGGAGCAGGCAGTGTGGAGCGGGCAGGGTGCCCAGGCAGGGTGCAGCAGGCAGGGTGCAGCAGTGTGGAGCAGGCAGGGTGCAGCAGTGTGGAGCAGGCAGGGTGCAGCAGGCAGTGTGGAGCAGGCAGTGTGGAGCAGGCAGGGTGCAGCAGTGTGGAGCAGGCAGGGTGCCCAGGCAGGGTGCAGCAGTGTGGAGCAGGCAGGGTGCCCAGGCAGGGTGCAGCAGTGTGGAGCAGGCAGGGTGCAGCAGTGTGGAGCAGGCAGGGTGCCCAGGCAGTGTGGAGCAGGCAGTGTGGAGCAGGCAGGGTGCAGCAGTGTGGAGCAGGCAGGGTGCAGCAGGCAGTGTGGAGCAGTGTGGAGCAGGCAGGGTGCAGCAGTGTGGAGCAGGCAGGGTGCCCAGGCAGGGTGCCCAGGCAGGGTGCAGCAGGGTGCCCAGGCAGGGTGCCCAGGCAGGGTGCAGCAGGCAGGGTGCCCAGGCAGGGTGCAGCAGGCAGGGTGCAGCAGGCAGGGTGCCCAGGCAGGTGCGGAGGGAGGATCGCCCGAGGCGCGGCGGAGCGGGCGAGCCCCGCAGGTGCGGCTCCGGCCCCGGCCCCGGCCCCGGCCCCGGCCCCGGCCCCGGCCCCGGCCCCGGCCCCGGCCCCGGCCCCGGCCAGCAGCCGCGCTCCGGGGTGGGAATCCCAGCGGGCTGGGCAGCAAAGGGAACCCAGCGCTCTCTGGAAGAGCTGCCGTGACAGGAGAGGCGGCGAAGGACCCGGGCGGGCAGGTGCTGCTTGTCCCCGGGCTGGACGCAGAACAGACGAGCTGCTAGAAAAGACTGGCAAAAACCCACAGCGTGAGTTTCGCTGACTTGCGCTGAATAGACTTGGAAAGCAGCTCCACTATCAACAGTTTCTGAATTAAAACCTGTTTAGGTGATCATCAGATCGTGCACTTGCTCGCCTGTTTCGCTCAAATTATCTTTTTCCCTGTATTCTAAAAACTGGAACTCCAGTGACACTCACAAACAACATATGTTGGTCAGATGAACATAACATCAGCTTTTTTTTTTTTTTTTTTTTTTTTTTTTTCCTCCTGTGTGTCTGTGTATGAATATTTTATGGCTCAGTATTTTCCAGATCCAAGATCAGAATTCAGCTATCAATTTTCTGGACCCTGACACTCCATTCTCTTAATTGGTAGTAATTTAAAAATCAAGTGACTTATTTGCAGTCTACTTTCTTGTTTAAGAAAAAAAAAGGAAGCAGACATCTTTATAATAGCTGCCTAAAGAAATGTCATGACAAATTGCAGCATAGATCAGAAATACTACTTAGCAAAGAGCTTAACACAAGCAGCTTAATACATAAATACGAAAAACTAGGAGCAGGATAAAAAAAAAAAAATAGAATCCTAATCTCTTTTGCTCAACTTTGAAATCTCTAAGGCCCTCATCCTAAAAAAACCTCAGTGCTTTATTTTACAATCACAAGGAGCCCTCCTCAAGTCAGTAACTCTAACAGAGTACATGCGTGAAAATCCAGTGTGGTAAGACTTAAAGTACATTTTCTAGTTGGGAATATTAATTGTGTTTTCCCTTCCTGTTCCTTCTTTTCTCTCACTTATAAAATGCATATTCTGTTATGATTTCATCTGTCTAAATAGAAGGATTCAGAAAAACTACTTCCACTACTGCATCAAAGCATGATCTAAACGTTTGGATATGAATCAACTAAATTCTCCTTTTCACTTTGAAAAACTTGCCAGAGGAATAGCTTTCTTTCCATATTAGTTGTTTGAGAGTTAGAGGGATTTTCTCCATATTCAGGTCCCTATAAAAAAGAAACCTGTTTGAGGACAGTCAATTCGTAAATTTTTAGGGATTCTTAAAAATATACATAAAATAGATCATGTTGTAATTTCTTTTATGACACAAGGTGAAAGCATAAGAGCCTCTAATATTTTTTTGTGTTCGGTTCACTCAGAATTCGGAGAAAAAAATCCAGAGGAAAAAGTCACTTTCCAAATTCTGTCATCTCTGCTCTTACAAACAAAGGAGGTTATATTCAATAAGCTCTGTTCTAACAAGGCTTCAGGTACCAAAAAAGAAAGTTGTGTGCTCCTCATGTATCCCCACAAAAGGAAGTGATCAGTCTTCAAAGCAACTGATAATTCATGGACAGAAAACAACAACGTTCAACCCAATAAAAGCAGCTCTTCTGCACTGAGTTGGAAATCTGACCCTGCTCCCAATAGCTGACTGCAATAAAGCACAGAAAATCATGAAGCAACTACCTGACACTTAATACTGGGTTATTATTAGAAAACTATTTTCTTTTGAAGAAAAAGAAAAAAAAAAAGTAATTTTCTTGTACCGCTATGAGAAAAAGGCAAATAACATCCCTTTCACCTTTTAAAAATACTAATGCCACTACATTGAGTTTATTTGCAGTTGAAGTAAGAAATACACGGGACAAACCTTCCCTAGGTGCAAAGTGATATTGCTCTGTGGGCTTCAGTGTAGCTATTTTCATTTATTCTAGGTCTGGACCTGGCAGAGGAATTTTTAAATTTTTTTTTTTCTCTTTTTCCCCCCGGAAAGGTAACAGCTGCCAGCAGCAAACCCAGAAACATGCAGTTTCTGTTATATTTTGCTTTCAGATGAAATGGAATGTCTTCGGGGAGCCCAGAGGCATGCTAATGAGACAGGTTCAATGGAGATGGACACACTGAGGCAGCACCTTGGCCCTTGCTCTGGCTGCCCTGCGTGCAGAGCACGGCTCAGCGGCTGGAGAGGTGCCCTAAGGGGGGCACGGGAGGATTTCCATTGCACAGGGATTCTTGCTTATGAACTTTCATTAACACAGGGTTAATTTCTAAGGACACCAAAGAGTCAAAATGTCTTGCAATTGTTCCAGGACTGCTACACAGAGCCGTTTTTGTAAAAAAAAAAAAAAAAAAAAAAAAATCATAATTATTTGGATTCATGCAAATGTATTTTGTTTGCGAAGGGGAATATTGAATGTTGGACTTGTTTTAACTCAGCAAATACTGTAATATTAATGTATTCACTCAGTGGATTAGGAAATTTATCGTGTAATTTGTTGCTGCTACTAGTTGTCATTTTTGATTCCTGGAAAAATGAAATAAGATTTAACTTCAAAAAGTTCTTCTTTATTATCTAATTAAATAAAGGTGGCAGATTAATTGACTAATTGGTGCTCATGTATAGATGGAGACATATGGAAAGGATTTAAGATTAGACATATGGAAAGGATTTCTAAGATCTGTAAGACTGTGAGCAGCATTTTATCAGATGTTTTGTATACAACACGTGACCTGCACAAAATGCTGCATTCAGCATATACGCCAGATTCATAAATGGGTACATCTGAAATTCAGCCTCGTGGACATATTCACAATCAGCAAAGATGCAGACTAGTAATTTCATTTTGGACACAAACCCAGCAACAAGGAGTAATCTTAAATACACACTCAAGTGCCATAATAAATAGTGATTATAAATTTTTTTTTGTTTTATTTTTTTTAGGGACAGACCCTACCATTCATACCCACACTGAGACACACACAAACACATGAAAAATACCCATTCAAGGGGGTGGCAGCACAAAAGTGCCAGACTCTGAGTAAGATCTCAGCTGGCTGAGTTTAATGTGCACACAGAGGGACAAGGAGGGAAGGTGTGGGGATTTAAGCCACTCCATTCCAGTATTAATTCACAGGGAGGTGGTCTAGACAGCGGAACTCAACGCCACAATGTACACACAGAGCCAACAGATACAACCACGCTCGCAGCAAAAAAAAAAGAAAAAGACCGAGTCAGACAAGCCTTGCAAGAGAAAAACAGTTACATTCTGTTAGGTTAATGGGTTGCAATATCCCTGCCACATCTGCAATGGTTTTAGAGGATTTATACCTGTAGTGAAGCAAACGATGACCGCATTGCATTATCGTCTTTCAAATAAATACAATATATTCTTGAAATACTGCTTTGGTCAAATGCCTGGGATTCTTGTTCGACTCCTGCAAAGATTTTGACTGCAACTCAGAATTGCAATGCCTATTTGGGAATTATAATAGACCAACTTGCTACAAGAAAAAAAGGTGGATGCTTTTATCCCTAAAAGAAAGAAAAGGTCTATGTCATCCCTACCCTGAAAACGACACTTGAACTTGGGATTTGAGTAAATGTAGTGATGAAATCTTGAAACACTGTAAGAATTTAGCAGCTAGAGAACTCTTCACAAGGGGCCAAATCAGTAAAAATAGCGCTCTGTGTAAAATTATCACCTAGAAAAAAGAGGGTTTTTTCCCTCAAGTACAGATAGAAAGCCAGCAGTCACCGTCATGGAGATGCCAGTGCTGGGAGAGTCAGGTTTCCTGACTACACTGAAAAGAAACCCTATTTATATTTTTCAAATGACATGAAATAGAAATTACCTCCATTTGTGATCTTGGAGCAGCCACAGCTCAGTTCTTAAATTAGCATCATTTCTTACAGCCTCACCCAATACCCCTAAGGAGTTTAGCATGCCAGGAAATCAAAACAATTAATTTTTCACTCCTGATGCAAATGGCCCATAAATAAGGGATGATTTGAAGATGCTGATTCAGTTTATCCTCTGGAATATGGGTACCCCATTATTCTGGCTGTATCATCATCTGCATGCTTGACCCAACTGGGACAATAACTTTTAGTCAAAATACACCCAGGTACCCACAGTGCCACAAATAATGAATAAGATTTGCAGATACTGATATTTTCCCTCAATTTACTTTTCTGGAAGTAGCAAAATATCCCAGTTTGTCAAATTTAAAAGCCTTAACTCTTCCTAATCCTAACCTTAACCCAGGCCCAGATCCTGTCTCAGAGAGGACGAGGAATGTAGCTCTGCCTGCAAATCAAAAAGAATAATTCCTTCAAAGCTGGTGATACTTTGCTCTTGTTTTATCTCCAGGAATTTGCAAAGTCCCACACTCATCTTGGCTGCTGCCTCTCTGTTTTTTTATACTGCACAGCCTCACTCCAGCTGAAAGCAGACAACGACACCAGGTTTGCCCCCCAGAATCTGGGACATTCCCAGTGTGTGACATTGAGCCCTTCTGACCCCAACCCTAAGTCTAACCTAACTAAGCTTGGGAACTGGAGAGGGACTCACAGATTAGTCACGCTTTTTGTTCACCTGTCTGAAAGCTGCAAAGACCCCAAACCTGGACCTTATTCCTAGCCTTAGGTTGGCATGGGAAACATCCACCAGCCTCCAGCACAGAATGGGAGAGCAGACAGTAGACAAAACACAGGGGCTCAAACCAGCATGCCCAGAGCAGGGCTGATTATGGCAAACCTTTTAATAAAAGCATCTCAGATTGTATATTAAATAATTTAGCAGCGTTTACTTTAGGAAATCTAAGAAAACATATATTAACTAGTCTCATAAAGATCTAATTTTATGTAGTGAACAGTGTGTGCCAATTTCCTTATGGTTAGTAGGAGTATAAAAAAATTTCAGTACGCTGTGAAGGACTGAAACAGGCAAGCTGCATTAAAAAATACACTAATAATACTGTTTATAATTTCAGCCTACTACTTATATAATAACTAAAGAAGGAAAGGGGAAATATAGGTTGGGAAATCTTCTTGTTTTTGAAAGGTTATAACCCAGCCTTTGTGTTCACTTTCACGATAAGCCCAAATTTCATTCTCAATCCTACACTTAAAGCAAGAGAGAAATAAAAGATTGAATCAAGACTCTGTGAGTTCAGAGAAATACTGTATACATTAAAATAAAAATTAATAATGTTTCAGAGGATCTTAAAAGCTGTTGACAGACCCATGTGTCTCCCTATCCAGATATGTCTGTGTGTGTTTTTTCCAAATGTGAGATTTAACTAAGTCTGTCAGGTACCAACTCACATTTTTCTTATTTTCTGTCACGTGCATCAGCTAGTCCTTTCCTCTAACAAAGAAACCACAAATTGTCATGGAGGTGACTCAGTAGAAACACATCTCAAAGATGAGTTCGGTGAAAAAAAAAAAAAGAAGAAAATTAGAAAAACAAAAGTATCCCTGTTCTAGTTGTGTTCTCTGATTTTGCAGAACTCTGTGTTTTCCTGCAATCCCACCCAGGTTGCCCATTCCCAATTTACAGGGCCCGCACGCCTCCCCATGCACCAGCTGCGGCAACTGAAAGTAATTATCACTCCAGACACAATAAGGTGTTAAAGGTAGTGGCGAGCATTTTGTGCAAAAAGACAAAAAAAATTAGGAAGAAGGGAACCTGATGAAAGGAGATTAGTGTCTGTTAGTCTTTTGGAGAGGAACAGGGAAAGCAAAGAGGGGGAGCGAAATAATAAATAACCCCGATCCTTAGGGGATACTTGCATATGTGGCAGACAATGAAATAAAAGTTTTCTTTGAAGAGCGAGTTCCTTTTTGGATGAAGTAAGCGGCACCAAAATGAAATCACAGAGTTATGTTACAGCTGATGTATAACTGATCAAAAGAGCAACAGGATGGAGTTATGAGAACAGAGGCTGAGAAAAACAGAATTAAACCAAAACACACTTTGGAAAATAAGCTGCAGGACCCAGGGAATGGGAACAGCCACTGCCCGTTCAATACCTGTCCTGAACTTCTCCTGGGGGTGGGAGGGAAAGGGAAGAGACAGCACACGCAGAAGGGAAAATCTTACTGGAAAAGTTGTCAGAGGCAAGGCAGGGAGGGCATGGAAGAATAGGAGCTCGCTCCCAGGAACGGCAGGGAGGTCGGACCCGTTCTGGCTCGCTCTCTCTTTCCAGGGGATCTAATTTGCAGTGAAGCCCCTGGGACTCCTGTCTCCGGCACTGGTAGGAATGAGATCACAGCCTGAGCATTTGTTCTACATTTTCCAAGAAAGTAGATTTTAGTGCAGCAAAGGATTCACATAAGGATCTCTGTGAACGACACAGGTACGCGCACACTGAGAAACGCGCGGGAGCTGCCGAGGGAAGGGATTTTTTTGGTGTTAAATTTCTAAAAGGGGTAGAAGTTTATATTTACACAGGCATAGCTGCTCATTCTGATCCTACTTTCACCATTTTTTTCTCTGAAGCTATTCCACTGATGATTTAATGCCTGCTGAATTGCTGGTGAGGGTATTCACAGCCTTTCCAGGCAAGGTCAGCGCTGCTATGGGGCAGTGTCCAGCAGCTATAGATGAAATTGGAGATAACCCCTTCAGCTAGCACAAAAACCTGGAATACAGGCTGTAATCAAGAATATCCAGTCCTTTCAGTGTGTAAACTCACATTTATCTGTCTACCTCCTAATTTCTGTGATAAGTTCTGGACGCTGGTGAGTCTCCTCTTTATTTAGAGAAGCACAAGCAGAATGCGACACAGAGTAATGTGAAATATTTCCAAAGAAATTGCACCCAACCCGCCTGCATTGTTAGAAGCTTCCAATTCAGCAGAACTCAAAGCTAAAAAATAGAGAAATTGCAGTCTATGGAGCATTCAAAGCAAAGACTGGTTTGTACAACTGTAAACTAATGTGCATGTTTTCACACAGATTTTCTGCATTTGAATAGCTCTGACTTCAAGCTACACAAACCTTTCCACTTGTCTTTTGTACTGGAGATTTTTGAATGCTGTAAAATCCCCAGCTTTGGAAATGTGACCAGTTACAAATTTAAGCAAAGAGTTGTAATTTGGTTTGGGTTTTGTTCACAAACCTCTGCAAACCAAACGACGCCCTTACAGGCAGAGTGAAATAACCTCTCCAGTGCCCCTTTGCAAAAACATCTTCCAGCCTCATGGAGACAGGAATCAGCTCAGATGTTCCAGAGTAAAAAAGAAACACCCAGAGTCAACTGGAAAGCATCACATACAGCACAGCAGGCCTGCAGCATTGACTCTGATGTGTCCTTGACACATCTTCTCTCTTGGTGGTAGAAGAAAGGTGCTATCAACAGGTGACTCAGGAAGGGAAAGGCAACATATGTGCATAAATATATATATATCTCCACACACACACATGGAAATCTAGTGCTTCCTGAACCAGCTTTCTGCTGCTGCCTGCTTTATTTCTAGTTACTTCCTTGATCAAAAGTAAGATGATGCATCACCTCAGCAGGCACTCAGCTGCAACTGAAGCAGGATGATGCTCCCTGAACTTCTTTTGGGAGTATAGGAATCTACTTATTACATTCTTCCTTTAGAAGTTTGTTCATTCAATAGAAATTCCCCCTTATTTCCTCCACCCACTTTTTAATCTCTGTACCAAATACCAGAAATTAATCAGTATGTATTGGGACAGCAGGATGTGGCACTTGGGGACGTGGGTTAGTGGTGGACATGGCAATGTTGGGTCAATGGTTGGAATTTATGATCTCAGAGGTCTTTTCCAACCTTAACAATTCTGTGGTTCTAAACACAAGCTGATTGTTGTTTGTGTCACTACACAGCACTATCAGTTCAGTTCATTTCCACGTCACTGGTGCTAGAATTTTATGAGATAAATCAGTCAGACATGCCTTATTCAATGCTTGTGTGTTTTCAGTTTCTGAAGCTAGAAAGAATGTTTAAAAGAATTTTTAAAAAGAAAAAAAAAAATCAGGATATTAGTCAATCTGCAGAAGGAAATTTATGTAAAAATAAAATTGTTTCTAGATTTTGTTCATTTTGAGGAGGAGCTACTTTATATGGGCTGAAGTAAATAAAAATATTGGATGTTATAAAAGGTCTAGTAAGGACAAGTCTGGAAGAGATTGGGGCTACTGATTTTGTTTAATTTCCTATCTCCTTCAAATTCTTGTACTTGCAGGTAACTCATGTTGAAGTGATCAAAGTTACCTTGATATGCACACATTGACACAACCAGCCTCAAAGTCACCTGAAGTGTGTGAAAACATTAATTGACACAAAGGTGAGTGCTAAAAAGGAGCTGTTGTGGACTCAAAACTGTGTAGCAGCACTTGAAAGCTATAAAAGTGCAACACAGCACATGCATTAAATGATTCCACGTTGTTAACACAAGCCATTACACTGATGCCCTGCAATGTTTCCTTTGCCACTTCTCTCATATTAAGAGAATGTTTTTCTAGACCTTCATCATTCCCTGAAGCAAAAACTGCTGTCTGGAAAGAACAAGACCCAAAGCATTGTATGGCATTATTTGTACACCCACAGGCATGAAAGGCACAAACACCATTCAGTTCCTCCTGACTGAGACAGAGAACACACTACAAAATATTCAGAGCAGTTTTCTGCCCCAGCACTTTTGCTAAATATTCAAACTGGGGAGAAGATTTTCAGAATTATACAGGGAGGAGTCCAAAATTCTGTTGATCAACAGCCAGCAATTCACATATTAAACTGTTTGTGATCCATCACTTCAGTCTTTTTCTGAAATTGCCTCATGGGGAAACACTACAAAATAAAACTTCAATACTCCCATAAGCTCCAAATAAAGCTTTTCTCTTTGATTGCCTCTATCTCATCTGTCTGCTTAGATTTGTGTGTCTAGTTAAGTGAATACAGAAGACCATACACTTGAAATGAAAACTACACAGAGTACACTCTTGACTTGTTACCATAATTTACCTTCTAAGTGGAACCTCTTATGAGCCTACTCAATTATATTTAAAATGACTGCACCTTTATTTCAACACAGTGTACACGCTGAACCTGCGGTCGAAAATCCTGAGCTGATGTAAAATTGCAGAGCCTCATCAAAATTCATAGGGGATTCCTGACTTAGACCAGCCCACACAGGGCCCCCAGAACCCATCAAACTGCAATGCTTTTCCCATGGGGAACAATATTAGTGTTAAGCAATAAAATGAAGTTGGTTTTATGTCTAATGTTGATTTCTTTTCTAATATGGTACTTTAGTTTATGCTTTTTCACGCAACAATACCTTGAATACATGGCAGGTTTACATTGAAAAACATGGTTTAAAAATACTTCTTAAATGCTGAAGGCTTGGCAGCTCCCTTAAATAATACTGGGAAAAAAAAAAAAAAAACCACAAGAACATTTTGGTAGTAGAATGAAAAATGCTGCAGTTTACAGTGGTATGTCACCGAGAAATTAGTATAGATTTTTTTTTCCAGGACTACTGTCAGAGCTGGCAGGCCTAAAATTAGACATACCAGGTATGCACTTCACACTGTCCCTCAGGTCTGGCTGTCAGCTCCCTGGGAACAAGATTCCTGGATATTTCAATACCCTTCCTGCTCCGTGGGTCCCCGAGAACAAAGCCGACGGGCAGAGGCAGCACTTGATGACACGCATCCCTGCCAGCAGGAAACAACCCATCACCTTGGGGCTGCTGCCCAGGGCTCGCCTCTGTGAAAAGCAGCATTTGGAAAAAAAGAAACGTTCAGATGGAATCCCGAACAGCGGCAACTGGAAGGCGGCCGGCGGAGCTGTTTTAAAATATTCAGTCCTATTTTGAAGTGATAATCAGATATGAAGTGAAAAAATAAATCAATGAGTTCTCCAGTGATAAACTATCAATATTAACTAAAGGTCAAGAACAGTCAGATTTTGTTTGTCTTAGACATTGCTTTTTGCAGTTGACATTAATTCATTTTAAACCTGCACCATTTGCCACTGCTTTATTATTTTTTTTTTCTTTTTCCATTTTTGGAACAAAACGTGACTGTAGGGTCTCATTTACTACATCATTTACCTTTTTCCAATTACACAAATGACTGAAGTTGACAGTGGCATGTTTTTGAGTATAAATATGATAATTTACTACTGGGAAAGAGATAACATGATCCTCTTTATTCTGCCATGCTCTGCTTGCAATGCCGCGCAGAATCTTAATTGAAAGATTTTTAAATAGTAGCTAAAACATTGTTTAGGTTTTGTTGTTGTTGTGTTGTGTTTTTTTAAATAACAGCTCTTGATGCATTTTCTTTTCTTCTACTCTGTGTCCTTTTGCTCCTGCTTTTCATCCATTCTGGTATAACCGACTCTGTCTGGATCATGAGTTATCATTGGCTGCCAGTGGAATGCTACAATGCAATTTGTCTTATTGAAACATGGGCTAGCCCCACATGGCTGCAAAGAATCATTCACTTTCTAATAAATCAAACATTTGGTAAAATTCCTTCTTCTCTGACATGAAACGGTAGGACAGACAATGCCGCCTGTGAACTGAGAGGAGATGGTGATAAAAACGCCTTTTTTGTTCAGCGCTGCTGAATTATTTTGTGATTAGTGAATTGCAACTACTAAATCCAAGCTCGCATCCTTGGCTGGTATTTTTTTTTCTCCCCTTTCAAATTCAATCACTGTACTGTTTGTCTACTGTAAATAGAATGTTTCTGCACTTTACATAATTATCAACATTGTTTTTCCATTTAACGGAGAGAAAATCCTCGCCCCTTCATAATCACTGCAAATTTTGCCATGAAAACACAGAATTCTAAAGCCATGCCATTATGTCTCTGGCAATCTTGGAAAAATATTTATCTGATAAAAGGCTCAAAATTATGGAATATGAAAGGCTCAAAGATGAAATAAATTCGTTTTTTCTTGTAATATCACTAAAACTTTGAAAGTTACCATGAGTGTCACTTCTCTGCAGCTGTAGCTTTTCTGCCAAATCTTTGGAAGTCGGGTTATCTGGAGGGGACATCTGGGATTTCCAGCAGTAATTACAATACATTTTGAACTGCGGAAGTGACATTATGGCTATCATCTCCTCAGGAAGGAGGATAAGCCAGGATGAATCCTGAGAGTCCATCAATCCCCACCGACTGCATCTGAGCAGCTCACAGCCCAGTGTCAGGCTTGTGCATTTAGTTCCTCACATGAGATCTTTTAGGATGGCTTTATCACTTCTCACATTTTATGCTGGTGTTAGGGTCTCTTAATGCTGCTAATTCTATCTGCTAAGATGTCAAACATCCCCCGTCAGGAATGTCATTCCTAAAACATCCAGACATGTCAGCCAAGCCAAAGCTGCCTTTTATCTTATGATTTAGGAAGGGGAGGGAATTATGGCTCCCTTCTACCAGTTTATGATCCCAAGATTTAGAATCTGCACAGAATCTGTACCATATGTTTGACCACAGCCTGCACAAACTTTGCCCGGAACACAGTTCTGTAATGCAGCCCAAACAGCCCCGTGGTGCTGAGAGGTGGCAGGAGGGGGAATTTCCATCAAAGGCTGGGTATGGCTATAAAACAGCAGTGACAACCTGCAGGAAGCACTGGGGCCCTTCCATAGCAATGCAAAAACAAACTTCATGGAGTTTATGGAGTCACAGCTCAGCCGCTGACATCTTTGGGACACAAAGAAAATCAGGACCCTTCAGGAATCCTACATCTTGCTGTTCCCCAAGCAGCAGAGCAGCATCAGCTGGTCACATCTGGATCCAACAAGTGAGAAAAGACACTTCACTACATCTTGGCTACCTGAGATCCTTCTGTCTGGTTTCAATACAGCTTCAGCTTGTGCCCTGGCTTGTGTTTGAGCAAGAGTCATGCCATTAACACCAGTAAAACCAGTCCAGCAGTACATCAGGAAGGAGAGGGCTCTAGTGGGGAGCTCAGGAAAATGGGATATGGTGCAAAAAGTACTTTTTTAGCTTTCCTGACTTATAAACACATGGGAAGGAACTTCTCTTGAGAATGAATTTCATGGAAGACTTGCAAGAGCTTGTAGTGCTGATTTGCAGGCTGAGATCAGGCAACAGGGAATTCTACTGGAAACTCTCTGCCAAAGCTGGTTTGTCACCACGAGATCAGGAAACTTATTGGTTCCACAGGCCAGAACCAGGCTCCAAGCAGGAATATTATCTATCACAAAACGCCCCCCAGACTGCAAATTTGTGATCAAATATTTAATGCAACAACTGGGAGTTCAGCAGGTGAGAACCAAAACCCAAGGCAGTAAAGGAGTGAGCAGCTTGCACTGCTTTTGGCATGGCATTAACTATGGCCAAATTTTGGCAGAGTCTCTACAATTTTTATGATTCAAAATATCTTTACAATTCTCTTCCCCCTCCGATTGCAATTGCAATAATTCTACATGCTAGGAATAGGGTTTAATCTGAATGAGTTTGCTTTCATTTAGTCTGTTTACATTTAAATCATATATCAGTCTGGTTGTAATTCAAGCTCTTTACTGGCACCTATGCAGGAAAAGTCCATTTATTTCCAGTCATTCTTTTGATGTAAACAAAATCTTTGTCCTGCAGCAATATCTTAACTAGGTTAGGAGGCACAACAGCTATGTAATGGTATCATGTGCACTTCAGTCACTGCATATATTATTTTTGCCAACCTGTAAGTAAATTAGCACCACCAGCAGTCTACCTAGAGTGGCTTAATCACAGACAAATTCTTGAGTCCCTATCCCAGCAGTGTTACTTATAGTCAGCCTGATCCCAAGGCACTAAGGAACCTCTCTGACCCCTTTGCCTCATCTGTAAAGTGGGGATAACAATATGGGGTGGAAGAAGGATGCACTGGTAATATTTGTGAATTGCTTTGAAGATGCTGAGAGTGCCAAGTGTTATCATGGTTTCTAAGCTCTGAAATATTTGATATGATTATGTGCACACATAATTTTTAATGGTAATTCAGAGCGCAAATTAGAGATGATATTTACATTTCTTCCAGGCAAGCTTAATTTCCAGTTATCAAGGAAAATATCTATTGCACAAATAGGGTATCAGCTATTCAGAAGTTCCCTCAGGGCCTACCAGTTCTATAGCATGCCATTTTTTTTTAAGCTGTCCATGAGATGACAGACTGTAGCAGTTCCCTTGGAGGTATTATGGATTACTGATGAAACAATAACCAGAAGTAATATTTTCCCATCAAAACCGGAGCCTGGGGTTTTTGTTGTTGCTGTTATTTTTCTCCTAACAACACATGCTTTCAGAAAGACTTTACCTTCATTTATAAGTAATTTGCAATCCTATACAAACAACCCCTGAAAATTAAATTAAATTTTTAATGGACTTTTTTAAAGCAAAAGTCTGAAATTTGCTTCTGTTGAAAGTACAGAATTGTCAATCTTTGGACTTGGAAGCTTTAGCATTTCTGTTTTCTGAAGAAAATCATCTGAGGCTGGATGTGTTTAGGACAAGTTCTACTCCAGCTTCTGCACTGCAGAAGTCTTGGGATTTTGAAAAGACATAACATATTAAAAAAACATGCATTACATAGATTTAAAATAAAATTTTTAAAAATTAAAAGACAAAAAAATGGAAAGATTGAGCAGTTGGAATCCTGTCTAGGCCACTCAGCAGTGACATGAGAGAAAATTGTGCAGGCCTCAGAGCCCTGGTCAAAACATCCCATGTTACAGTAAATTACCAGAACCCAAACCCATGAAGACACAGCAGTGCTTAACTCCTGAAACCAGGAAGAGTTGGCCACCTAAATGCTTCTGGGGATCTGAAGGGTAATCTCTGTGTCCTGGTTTCCCACCAGCAAAACACATACAATACATATATAATAATATATAATAATATAGAATATAGAATGCAGAATATAGAACACATAACACAGATGCTCCTTGCAACAAAAATTCCATTAACTGTCTGTATTTCAATGACACTAAAGACCACAGAAGTCTTTGAATTTCCTTTCCTATGCTCCTTTACCCATTCACCTGCAAACTGTGCAATATAATGGAATCACAGAATGCCAAAATAGTGAAGATGGGGAAAGGCACCTCTGGTTCTTCCCTGTCCAATTCAAGCAGAGCAGACTGCCCAAGGTTTTGTCCAGCTGAGTTTTGATTCTCTCCAAAGCTGGAGGCACCACAGCTTTTTTGGGAACATGTTCTAGTGTTGCCCAGACCCACAGGAAAGATTTTTCCTGAGTTTAAATGGAATTTCCTTTATCAGCTGTTTGATACATCAGCCAGAAGCCATAAGGCCAAACATCACCTTGATATAAAACTCATTCCCCATACCAAAGAACCAGCAAAACAGTAATCAGAAATGTGTTTCAATGTGTGTGTGTATCTTAAACTGCAGATCCTCAGCTCTGCAAACTGCATAGCACCAACCACAGATGTGGTCACATGCTCAGGGTCCAATTTCCTTTCCTACCTTGCCAGACTGGAGACAAATACTTTCAACTGAACGCTTTTCAAAGTATTGGTGAATTCTAGAAATACACTGTCCTAATTTTAATGCATTGCAATCACTACTGCATGTCTCAGTTAAATCCTGACAGCTGTTTTAATTCATATCTAGATTCTCTGAAACATTCTCTTATTTTCTCCACATACAGCTTACCTCAAATGCCTGGACTTCCTTCAAAAAAGTTGCAAAATATACACATTTCAAACTTGGAAAGCAGAGATACAATGCAGTGGGACTGTCAGACCCAGGAATCTCAACTAAAACATGTTCAAAATAAATAACTTGTCAGGATGTGTACACTACATCTGCATCAGGAAGATTTATTGAAGGTTAGTTTAACACTCTTCTGTCTGAAGGAATGAGAGTGGCTGAAGATCCCAGCCTGCCATGTCCCCCAGTTTAGTATGGGTATGGTCACACACTTTCCTTTGGGTTGCACCAGATCATGATGCTGGGCAGGATTTCAGGATTTTTGTTTGAAGGCTGATTCTGCTTGAGTTTAGTGTTCCTGTCATTCACAGCCAGGAAAGCTTCTGGTTTTCAGTTCCCCTATTTTTGTTTGATTGTTTCTCTGTGAGATCCAGAGATCCCTGTCTCCCCTTTTACCTTTGTTTCTCTTGGCCACTATTCTGACAGTGAAAATGCTGTGCACTAAACAGACCCACCCAGCACCACTAAAAGTGAGGGAGAAAGAAAAGAGGGAAAAAAGGGTTGTCTATCAGAACTCTTAACATTTAGTTTCTTGAATGTGTAACATTCAGAAAGATATCTGAAATAAAGGCCTCTCTATTCAAACAATGTGTGCATCAAACAGTTTGGGACCTTGGGAGCTCCTGGCCAATTGCTATGAGTTTGCTCTCCTCTCACTCAAGGGAGGTCTGAAATGTCAAAATCTTCTGTCATCCCACTTGTCACATCACATCCCACAAAGGAACATGGAAACCACCATCCACTCTGCTGTTTATTGTCATGAAACCCCATAAATACTCACTCTCCATAAACAGTAACAGCCCAATTAAAGCACTCTTTACCAAGCGTGATCATTTTCAGACAGAAAGTATTGATTTATCCACCTATGGGCACTGCATAGAAACATCTCTTAATGAGAATGATAGTGACCTCCGAACTCTGCTCTTTCACCCTGTAATATACTCTCTCAATTTTCTGTTAAGTGGTCTAGTGGCACATCAGCAGAGATGGAAAGACACTCTGATTCTTTAATGTCGACACTGGAAGGCTCACAAGGAATGCTCAAATCTTCATTGTAATGGGAGGTGAACAGAAAGGTCACTTATATGCAGGGCTTTCAGCTTGTTTGACAAGGCTTCTTTAATAAGTGAAACCTTGTTGGGGTACACTTGTCCATCAGCTGCCTTTGCCACTCAGCCCTGACACAGCCAAACACAAACAGTCCCTGTCACATCGCCCGGCTCTGGAGTCGCTTCACCTGCCCAGAAATCCTTGGCAAAATTCACAGGTTGGTTGGCTGGAGGTGTTTTAGCACACAGGGGTAGGAAGCAACAGAGTCCCTTGATTTTATTCTGTTCAGCAGCTTAAATTTGTGAGCTTACTGTGTGTGTAATTGACAGCAGACATGGAGCACTAAACCAGCGCATCCGTTACTTTGATTAATCCTCCTTTGGAGTGTGATATTGTTTGATATACAGTGCAGGGCTGACACAGGTTACTGTAATGCCACTTTACCAAACAGATTACAAAATTGTGCAGGGAGTATACAGCACTCGTGCAGATAAATACACACAAGAGGAAATTCTAACAGCTTTTAATTTCCATGCTTTTCAGTTTTATTGTTGTAAATGCAACTCTTTATAGGACTAATGACACAGGCTGGCTCGACTGAGTCAATTACACCAGTAGGCACTTGGATCAGATATTTCTCCTGCTTTCCATTTGCACTGTCTACGCTTCTGATATTTGACTAAATTACATTGCACCGTGGTGCATTGGCACTTGCCATATGTTATATCTCAGAGCATTTTAAAGGACAATAACAAAAAATAATAATATACAACATGTAGTTCAAAGTGGGGACGCAGGCAGGAGTGTCAATCATGATGAGCTACATTCAGCAAATAGCACGGAGTGTTGCGTTCCTGTGTCCTCTAATCTGTGCTGGTGTTAAATGAGTAGGAAAGTTGGTAAGGATGCCAGGGACACTGACTGCTCTCAACTGTGTGGGACTACTTGTGCCTGTCTGTGAGTGTGTGTGTTTGTTTGTTTTGGGGCAAGAGGGATATTTGGTGAATTTTAGTGCTCATGAAAGTTAGACAGCAACAGCACCATCTGTCCTACCACACAGAGCGCCGCAAACTTCCTCCACACAGATCTGCCAATGCACTTCAGCTCTGACCTCCAACACCCCTTCAATTCCAGTAATGAGTCTACAGCATCTCTTGAGGAGAAACTGTCAATTGTTCTGATTCCTGCTAAATTGGGTTATGCTTAGCAGTGTGGGCAACTGCCCACTAGTGACTAGCCTGGAGCCACTAAACTCCAATCTGAACCTTGCCTTCTGGAGGTGAAGAGCTGCTTTAATATACCCAGGCATCATTTTATGAGCCCCATCTTCTCTATACTTCACTCACACATCAAAAGTAAGCAGAACAAATATGCATTTAAAGTCAATTCAGAACAAGGGATGAGGTTTTGTGTCTCTCCCTTCAGAACTTTCTCTGACCCTGGGAATTTTTGGTTCTAAATTCTGGTGTAGAGGACCCAAGGAAGGATCTTTCTGTACAAGCCAGTTTGCCAGGTATATATCCCTCAGGATTGAGTTCCATGATGGGGTGGCAGGATGTGCCAAGTTTGTTCTGTGAAAACTATACAATATTGACAAAGTAGATTTGTATATCATTGTGTCTTGCCTTAACTTGACTTAAAATCCACTCAAAGCACTTTAGCTATGGCACTCACTACATTTGTTATTTACACAAGTACTTGACAGTTCTTATAATAACCATTAAAGGAATAAATAAGGCCATTCTTAACTATGTGAATGTTCTACCTAAACCTTCTTTTCCCATGTTTCAGGTACAATTTAGACCTGGGTCTTTTTTAGTCACTGTTTCTAAATGGCAGATTTCTAACATTGATGTTTGGATTGTGCAGTAGTGCTGCTCTGAGTTTTCACATTTGATTCAATAAGGGGAGTTGGGCTATACTGATGAATTAAGAATTTGCCACACTTGATCTGGTTTATAGCTGTTAAAGATGCTATGTGATCTCTGCAAATCATTGGGTTGAGACATTTCAAAAAGAAACGCAAAAAACTATGATAGTTTGGGGTAACCTTACAACCTCAAAGATTTGATTTTACCCTTTACCGAGTTGGCTAAAATGTGAGGCTTTACATTCCATTCCAAATGGGTTAGCCTCAAATGTTTTAATTATAGATATTATTATCCACAAGGACGTTAAAACTCTCTCTAAATCTTGCTCTCAGATCTGGGAACAGAGATCTGCAGCTCAGGGTGAACATTTGGCTACAGCAGTTTTGACCAAATTAAATGAATGAATGATATTAACAAGTAATCTAATTAAGTGCATATTACTATGTTTGTGTATATTCCACAGTCCATGCCACCTACCATAAAAGTATTAGAGCTCATCAGTGCAAAGAATATTGCCTTCAACTCCAGTAAAAGGAATAATTTCCCTGCAGGGCAGTAACACTCTTCAACGTGGCGAATAGCCACAGGCTGCGGGGTTGTGACTTTATGGTAAATAGCTGCCTCTTTCATCAACAGAGCAATGAATTGGAAGAGCCCCTGGTGAAATGTATGAGGGTAATTTGATTTCTTCAGGTATAAACATGCAACCCACTCGTTTTCAGGCACCGCTAATTAGGCTGGGTTATCCAGATGCCTTGGGGTAATTATTTTGGCTGTACTTACTGATAGCTGGGAGGGTTGCGAATGTCAGCCGTGTTCTTTCCCACCTTTGGCCACAGTCCCAGTGATTCATACCGCAGTGATCCCGAGCTAGCATCCGTTCTACGGGGCATAATTCTACTCCCTCAATAAACATGTCTAATCCTCAGCTTCCATTAGGGTTGCTTAGAGTTCTCTGACTGATGGTCAGACACACAGGCGAAGCAATGCCCCCATTTCTTTGTGTGCCTTTAAGTGAAAAACTAAGAGAGGAGGCTTGTTTCCCTTTGTTTTACATGTTTTTAATGGCAACTATTTTTCAGCAATTTAGTTCCGTGAAAAAATTGTAGTAAATTACAGAGCCCAATTTAAAGGGGAAAAAAAAAAGAGAATAAAAGCAGGTATATGAAAAGGAGATCATTATTCTCAGTGATAAAATGCAGCTATCCATGGACTAGGACACCACAGAGCTGGCCTCAGCCACTGATTACAGCAATATCAAGCAGTAAAGCAAAGCTCCACACTGTCAGACACTGAGACTGTGTGACCAAATCCTGCAGGAACAGCACCACAGTACATGAAGGATCTGGTCAGGGCTGGAATATGACCAATAAGGATCTGACATTAAAATATATTCTTGGTATTCCCAGCTAGTCCATGGGAGATCACCTCTAGATCACAGCCTGATCTGTCATTTTCCTTAAGATGACAGCCCCCCTTCCTTTGGAGGCTGGAATGAGATGATCTTTGAGGTCCCTTCCAGCCCAAACTAGCAAGAGACTCAGAGATTTACAAAGCCTCTTGCTCCAGCTAAAATCTGAGAAGCAGTGAGGGTACAACTACATGAACATGGTCTTGAACATCCTCAAATCATCCAGCAGCACAGGCTTGAGCTGATTCAGTGATGGGAGCAAAACCCCCCTCCCTTGAGCATACAGTAACAATTTTTGGGGTAACACTGTGCCTTTTGGACAGTCTCCTGCTCTACTGCTTGTGCACTGCAGCCCTGCAGCCTCGTCCCACTGTGAGAATATTTGGAAGGTTTGGGCAATTCCTCCATCCCGCTTCACAGAGAGGGATTTTTCTCTCACTCCTTGGAAGCAAAGCAAAGAGCAGGACACTGACCTGGACCCCCATGCCTGTACACACACCAGCAGCTCTGCTTCTCCCCAGCTCTGCTGCTGACACTGGTCAGATATTGTCATTTTCTCCAGCTGAACCATTTACGTGACAAAGGGCTCCTTGTGTTGGGAAAGGCTACTCAAGGGAGCAACAGTTTGCCAGTCTCTGGTGCTGGTTTCTCTGCTCATAACACAAGGGGGATAAAATGTTGTTAATATTCAAACCTCTGAGATTTATTAGCTTTTTGTGCAACGCACATTTGTAAGTGTAAATGATGCAGAAAATTCATGTATGTGATAATCAATTAAGAGCAGTATTTTACACGAAAACCAAGACTCCACAAACTGCATAAATGACATGCTTTACTCTAAATTGACCTAATACATTTCCAGGAATGTGTCAATTAAAATTTTAGCCTTTTGGAAGAGGGGGAGAAAGACTATGAAATCAAAGCTATTAAATACTGGGAATAAAATCAGAATGTTGGTTTCCAGCTGGCACAGTAAGAGCGGCTAAATTTTTGAAGAAATAAAGAAGCCAACAAATTTTAAAAATTAAGAAAAGGAAACAAAACAAACCCCAAACCCACAGAATTTGGTACTACTTGCTGCTGCCTCACTCTCAGACATTTCACTGATACTTTGATTTGTTGGATTGTCCTGCTCTTGTTTCTTCTAACAAAGGGAGAATATAGGAGGCAAAATCCCTTCAGGATATATAATGTATACATAATATGTAACCTCTGATTTAGAGCCACCTCCCTACCAGATGTTAGTTAAAAAAGAGGGAAAAAGTTGTTTTAAAAATGGCACTGGCTACATATAACAACAACTTTTCTGTAAGACAGAGAAGGTCTTTCCACAGTTACAGTTCAAAATATTTCTATGCAAAAAAATTAAATCCATTCAATGCTTTTCTCTTCTGTACTTTGTTTTCTTCCCGTGTTTTACTCAGCTCAGAGAACATGACTGACCCCAGCCAGCTACTCTTTCAAGGTTTTTATGTCTTCTTTATGTGCAATGTTGAACCGTATTTGTGCTAAAAAAGTTAAAAATAAAACAAAAGAAACCACAAGATTTTTAATATTTGATAGGAATTGCTAAAAACTACAAATCCCAGACAGGAGAACCTTGCCTTCCTAAATCCTGCCTGCAACAGAAGAACTCCTGTGGTTACAGGAGAGCATTTGAGAACAGTGCTTTAAAAATAATTATAATTACAGAAATAATCAGTGCTCAAGAATCAAGAACTTCATTTTTCCTGTCAAGCATTTCTTCAGACCGACAGAAGGATCAGAGATTCCAGCTTTCCTCTACAAGGAGCAAAATATTACCATTAAATCTATCTATCTCTTTCTAACTGTATTCCTGCAGATCCAGTGGGGAGATTATTTTGAAATTAATGAAGAATTCTTCCCAATTTTGAATGCCTGATTTTTTTTCCCTCCAACAGTTTCACCGCTGGATGTCAGCTCCTTCCCACCTCTTGCATCTTGAGCCTCTGAGCTCCAGCTAACATTTAAGAAATGGTCCATTTACAAGTTGTACACTGCTTTTTTTTTTTTTTTTTTTTTTTTGGTAGGCTGATTCATTTGTAATTAAAATGCAAAAGGCAGGGATGGAGTTGACATTCCAAGCTAATTCCAGCTGGAGCCAAAGGACAACCCAGCTGAGCAGCCACAGAGGTACAGCAGGGCTTTTGCTTCACGCTTTCTGAAAAGCATTTGAACCCCCATCCAGTGAGGAGGGAAAATCCATTCAGTTCTTTTCATCACTAATTGTCTTCCCCAAAATAGCCACCATTATCAACATTTTTGGGCTGGGGGAGGGAGTTACATATACCATACACCCAGGGACTGCTGCAGAAGAAAAACCAAAGGGAACAAAGCTAATTTTCATTAAAGCCATGGTTAACTGTGGCTTCTCAAAAGTGTCAATCATAAATTCCCAACTATAGCTAAATTCCACCATCCACTTCTGCAGCTCTACATTCCTGCATCTATAAATGCTGCAATATGGAGCAGTGGGAATTCATGTGTGCGTGGGTTTCTGCTTGTGTGTTCTTTTGGAGTGGATGGTGGTGGGGGCTTTTGGGGTGGTTTTTTTTTTTTTTTTTTAGCCTTTTTATCATTTTTTTGCATGTGTTTGCCATGCCCTTTTCTGGTGGCAGCTGTTTCTTCTGACCTCTCCCATCTGAAACTGCTGGGTGTGCAGTTCCAGCACACCTCAGGGGCTTCAGCCCTGGTAAACTGTTGTTTACCATCTCATGGATGATTTTTTTTTTGTGCACAGATCACACATAATAATGATAATGATCATGCTCTGAGCTCATATGCACTGATCTTCATGACACAGACTGAAGAAGCACCTGAGGTAACATTTTTTTTTTTTTTTAATAATTGTGGGATAACATAATTTCCATTCACACCTTGACTACTTATGTGGAGGTGCTCTTCCCCAGAAAGACTTCATTAATGTGGTCTCTCTAGTGATGAGCAAGTTTTTTTTATACTCCAGTCTATTTATATTTATTATTACAGCTGAAGGGGACGGCTGTCCTTTCCTCCTTAGAAAAGCAGGCCATAGAAACCTGATAGAGAAATCCCATCCAGGAAAAATAAATGACATTTAATGTCTCATCCAGGTGCTGGATCTGGCACACTAACTGATGTGTGGTGCTCACCAACTGTGAGCCCTTTCCATCACCTTCCACAGGCTGAGGATCAGTCCCTGAGCCACACACTGATGCCAGTATTTATCCTCTTTGTGCTTTATTTTTCTTGGAAGGAAAGTAAAGTAATAAACCTGCATCTTCCACAAGGAAATTTCCTTGTCCTTGGTGGTTGCATTCTCAAACACTTGGACAAAAAAGAGCTGCTGAGGACCAGAAATGACCTGTGCTTTTTAAAATGTATTTTTATCCTGTGAGACTCACTTTAATGTATTTCTTAGGTGAAAAAAAACTCCAACAGGACTTAATCTGTAAGGAGCTAAACATCTCCAGTTAAATACCAATCGCTATTCCATCCCCACCAATTCATGAAGAAAAAAAAGGCTTTCATTCCTAAATTGGTCCAAGGAGAAATATTTCACAGGCATTCCTTATCCTCAGACCCATGCCACGAGCTGGATTCTGTCCGATGGAAATCACCATTACTCCAGTGCAGCAGCAGCTCCAAAATGCTGCTTCAGAGTCAAACCAAACCCCACACAACCATCCCCTGGAAGTTACCCCAACATAAACCAACAGAAACACACAAGGAAGGAGCTACAATGTTCCAAACCAGCTCACCAACAGCCATGTACTTCCCCCTGATTTAAAATAACTTCCCAAGTAATGGTTTTATTTCTCTCTCTTTTCTTTTTTATATTACCCTTTTATACCCAAAACTTTAAACACTCAATTGTTTGTTTTATGATGCCTTTTATAGTTTTGGCAGCCAGTGCAGTGCCATGTACAGAATTTTAAGACTACTCATTCACTCACAATGCAATTTTAAACTCTTCCCAGATGAACCAAATTTACAATATTAATTACTTTGTGAAGAAATCTTGTGGCTTTTAAGTTGCCTATATGTAGTAAATGGTTGAGAATTATAGAGATTTACAGACAAAATTCTCCTTTAAATGCAGTGTTTAAACATGCATAGCAGCGTAGTAAGAAAAAAAGCAACGCGAGTCTTCTTTTTTTCCCCTCCAAAATGTATGTTCAATCTTTTTACTTTTTTTAGCCAGTTGGGAGATTTGCTCCTTCACTAAAAGAATGTTTCAGTGCAATCTAATTCCAACTAGCAGAAGTGCTATTCTGGAGAATAAGATATATTGTGTGGTTTATTTTCCAGGAGAAATATATTTAGTTTTAGTGGGACTCATAAGCTAATAAACTACCTACAGAAGAAAAAAATAATATCCAGCCATAAATCTTTGCTTCCTTATTTTTAATTGCAAAACTCTATTACTGTTGCTCAAAGGGTTAATGATTCTCTTGGCTGGAGGACAATTCATTCTGGGGCTAAACGCAATGACAAATAACCATTATTCTTTCCAACTGCACTGATAATCGGGACAGCTTAAACATTTTCGCCAGTATAAGTGAAACCATTAATCCTCTTGGATTTCACGATAAGCGGTGACTGCGAAATAATGACTGTGTCATTGCAGGCAAGAAAAAATGTTAACAATTAAAACAAGTTAGCCATTATCTTACAGAGTACTGAATCGCTTTCACATTTCATTAGCAATATTGTAAGTGATATGTACCTTATTAAAAAGCTCTTATTATCCAAGAAACCTAATTAGTCAAAATCTCTCAGTCACTGGTTTAATTTTCTAATAATATAAATGCTGTGTTGGGTAATGCACTGTAAGGAAAAGTTGGTTGTTTGTCCAAAAAGAAGTTCTAGCAAGAAATTAAAAAATCTTATTTAAGATGAGAGGAAGAGCAAAAAGAAATACAATTTTCTTACTCAATAACAGGTGAATTAGGGTTTTGTGAAACCTACTGCCTGTGTATAGAAAAATAATTTTCTCCCCTCAATGTTTAAGCAAATTTCTCAGCGCTATATTGAGTGCAAGGTTTGAGAAAAAGGCAGAGGAACTTTTCGTCAAGCTGCAAGAGGCATTTTCATTCTCCTCACACTCAGCCCCGAAGCTTCCTATAAATGAAGCTGATGAACTAACACCTGAGACACAGCTACACCTGGAAACACACGAGAAAGAAGCCTCTGCATTTCTTGGAGGCAGTGTCAGAGATCACACCTTCAAATCCTCCAGGCTTTAGCCTCTAAGCCCCTAAAAAAAGACCAAAAGTAACGCTATCATTGCTCTGGCTGCCTTTAAAAAAAAAAAAACAAAAACAAAAAAAAACAGATGGCGGCTACTAAAAATACCTCTTGTTGTTTTCCCAGCCCATTGTTTTTTTTCCTGGTCAGCAAAGCGAGGCTGGGGAGGCAGGGAGGGGAAGATGTGAAGCTGTGTCTGAGCTCCCGGAGCAGCCCCGGGAGCGCTCGGCTGCGCGGCTCCGTGCCCGCTCTCCCTCTGGGAAATGCCACACTGCAACCCCACACTGCAGCTGCAAGCCAAAGGTCCTCTCTCAAAAAACTGGCCACGAGAAGCTGATGAAGTCAGATTTTTAGGTTTTTTTTTAAATGACCAAAACACTCTCAAAAATCCCAGTCAATTAGGCTGATTTCAATCTAAATTGCCTTTTATTTCCTATTAAAAAAAGCCCTGAAAATTACAGGAAGTGTTGAATTTCAGATCATGCAATTCATACAGCTTTATATTTAAAAAATTAGTATTTTTGTAATGAATATAACTTTTTCTTTCAAGTGGGAAAGCTAAAGATGTTTTGACAGAGTGACCTAATTCCTCGCTTCCTCCCCTTCTCCTTGCCTCTGCTCTTCTGCATATAAACCTTTGATTTGCACAGAGAACTAAAGAACCCCAATTATCTGGAATAGAAATATTTCACTATTTTATAATCCATCCACAAACTGATTTTTAGCCCTCTCGGTCTTTCTTTTATTTTTGCTTTTAAATGCCCTACCTGCTCCCAAATCTAATTAGAGAGGCTGGACAATGCTGTTTGCTCTGTTCTCACTGTACATCAGCACCATATTTTCAGTTTTGAATTTGCAAATTATCATCTCAAATTCTGATGCCCCATAATTTAAATACTTTGCTCCTTTCCATTAGAGCTTTCCAAACTCCCTTAGAGTTGCAGCTTCAATTGAACTGTAAAATTAAGATTTGGTTTCCAGTGAGCAAATGTTTGGACATGGGATTCTGGCTCATATTTAGCAATTAAGAATGTGCATTTGAGCTGACAAGATAATGTGACTTCCGTATCTCTCACAGCAGGAGTCTTGATCCCATGTTAGTGTTTAACATATGGGGTTTTTATACATCACATTAATGTGACTGCAATGTGGAGTCAAAACACATTTCCAAGCAGCACTCCTTTCTCTCAGAAGATTTTTTTAAAATAAAAACAAAACCAATAGTTTTCATATTACAATAAAAGCCTGTGGGAGAGGAGTAAAATGGTTATTTTCATTTGCCACTCCATGAAAAATCCTGGCCTTACAGCAAATACTTTAACTAAACCTTATCAACCACACTTCTAGTGAAAAATCAATTCTCCTCATGAGAAAAAAGAAGTCTAAGAGCAAACTCTACATGATGTCTTTCACTCTCTTTCCCTAATACACCGAAGGTGCTCAAACACCACAAACAAGAGGACACAATCAAAAATTGTGCAACTTTCCTAAAGAAGTCAGTTGCAAAAATACTGGCAATTTTTTTTGTCATTTTTCTCCTCTGTCTATTGCTTTTGAGTTTTATACCAACCTAATTTTATAAAATTTCCTTGTCCTTGAACTACCAATTATACTGGTGTGGGAGCTAAGGCTGTGCTTTATGCAGGTATTGGCTGAGTGTGCTCAAAGCCACTACATGAGGAACTTCATGTTCTGTCAGCTACTAAATAATATTTGCAGCAGCAACTTGGGTCACTGGCAGATATTTCAAAGTGAAAATGGCAGCTGAACTCCTTTTCCCTAAAATTTCCCCACAGGTTTTTAATTTGGGAACAATAGCTTTTATTTGTGTTTCTTGCTGTTTTTACCACTACAGTTATTTCTCTAGTAAGGCCAAACCTGTCAAATCTTAGGTGACAATTATGGAGTGGACTTGCATTTGCTTTCATCCAGCTAAGATTATATTAGTGTTTTTCTGAGATAAACACAAAATTAAATAATGACATGTCACTGGCATAGAGTCTCTTAGCATCCCTAAAAAGTATTTACATGACAGCATAAATGTGGAAGGAAAGCACTTGAATTAATAAACTAATATTCCCTAATAAAAGCATCAAGGATCCAACCCAGAGTGACTGCATGCTGCAAACGTGTATTTCCATCTTCAACCCTTGTTGAAGTTGTTCCCAATGCCACAGGAAAGATTCTAGGTTTATTTTCCCCCAAACCTGAAGCTTATTAAATTCAATTTAGTCTGGCCTTTCCTAGCCGCTGGGAGAGGATGATATATTTTTTCTCTTCAGGCAGGACTGAGCTTAAACACAACCAGGGATTCATGCAAAACCATTCAAGACTAAGGCAAGTGCTTCAGGGGCGCAGGGGAAAAAAAAAAAATTAACTATAGCTGTTTCTACAGTAAATTGTCAAGTGATGTGTTGCTTCAGGATGGGTCAAATCAGCTGCAAGTCAGATCCTGGCTTTGCCAATGAGTCACAACTTTATCAGGCCCTGCCTCTGGTTATTACTGCCAGTGTGAGTGGCTGGTAAGGAGGGAAATGCTAGTGCAGAGCTCAGCCTGTCGTGTTCCATATCATCTCCGGGCCTCAGCCTGTGTCTGCAGGTGTTTCTCTCTATTGAATCTCCCTGGGGAATCTTCGGCTTCACAGCAAAAGCCGGCTGAAGTGAAAGTGATTTGATTTGGATCCTATTACAGGCACTTTACCTCTTCTATTTCCGTGATAATAGCAGATTGGAGTCGATTATTGTACCGGGAGGGAAGTTAATGTGTTGTCAAGAAACACTGGTAAAAGTGGCACAGGAAAAGGCACATAAATAAAAGTTTAGAGCGAAGCAAAAAAAATCTGGGAGGCAAACCAGCATAAGTGTCTTTCTCAGCTCCTACCAGCCTCTGAATGGCCCTGGATCCTTTTCTGTCTTTTTTCCCGATTTTTACAAATGAAGGATTTTCTTCTCGCTTTAATTTTGTCGCTCCTCCACATCTTCAGGGCAGGAGTTTTCCTCCCCCCACCCCAGCCCCTGTCGGGAAACTCAGCCACCCAAACAGAGTAGCCGCAAGGACTGAGTTTGCACTGATTATCTTGCTTTGTATTCCCTGGAGTCTAAAAGTTTGCCAGCCTCAGCTAATGCACCTCAGAGAATCACAGAAGCAGGAATGAAACCCTAGCTGGGTTTGAAAGAGGCACTTTATGTCCGTTCACAAAAGAAAAGAAAAACATTGAAAAATTTCCAAGAACTCCTGCTAGGTGACAAAGTAGCATTTGTAAGATGCCCTTCAGTGCTCCTTCAACTTCAATACTGAAACCTTTGTGTTCTCTGTGGTGCAGCTTCAGATGGAAGTGATACCGGGTTAGAAAAACATGCTACATCAAACAAGACGTGGCTAATAAGATGGAACAATCAGGTTTTGCTCTGATTTCAAATGTTCGCTGCAAAAAAATTTTGTGTAGCTCACCCATAATGCTTGATCATATTTTAAGTGGCAAGCTGAGGAAAAAAAAAAAAAAAAAAAAAAAATCGTCATTGAAATTGTGACTTTCAGCCAAAGACTTTTCCAAGCCAGAGACATAAATAAAGCATTACTGAAACATAACCACTGTTCCACACAATAAACGGGCACACAGCAGCACAGCCTGAATGGCTGAGATTTGGGAAGCAGGGCGTGGGAAGGGGATCTGGCCAATTTGGGGAACATGCCAGTGCAAAAATACTCATGCATAGAAGTTCCACACAAGCCCTGTCATCTTCTCTTCACCCTTTTTACAACAGTGAAATAGTCAGCTCTTCTACTTCTCTCATTTCCATCTTCATCCTTTTCCTTTGTTTATGTCTCAAATTAATGGCCAATGCCCCAAAACTACTTCTTTATTTAAATACCTCTGCTGCTGCTTTGAAAAACTAGCATTTTGCATCTCAAGTGAAGTCTTATGTCAGAATAAAATTTTGGTCAACAAGTAAAAAAAAAAAAATAAATACCTCCATCAATTTTCTTAAAAAGCTGTTTTTTAAACTCTTCATTTTATTTTTAAACTTTATCTCTTTCAGGGCACTATTTTCACATGACTGAGCTACCCACAGCATTGACTTTGATTCAGCAGATAGTTGCTTGGGCATGGCTGAGTGGATCAATCAAAAGAGCACAATTTGATTGCAGATTGGGATGGTCTAGAGATATGTTGGCAGCCCTGTTTGCATTGCTTCAGGTCCTGACATTTCATCATCCTCCTGCTCTAAAATATCCAGAAAATGGACAGTTTCTGTATTTTTGGATATCTTCACCTGTGGGAGGGAAGTACAGTCCCCAGGCACATCACTCACATCTGAAATTTGGCACATTTATTCATACCTATGCAAAGCAAACACCAGGGGAACAGAATGCACTGCCAATCCCAACTGGAACATCCACATCCACCTTTATCCACAAATGCCAAGCCAGAGGACAGGAGGAGTCAGTGCCCAAATTGTTAAAATTTGTATATTCCCTTAAAAGTTTCAGACAGAAAAGAGAATGAAGTCGTATTTTGAGGCGAAGGCACAAAAAGCAGAGCTACAATCTCATAGAATCTACAGACTTCATGGCATCAGGTGCCTCTCCAGGAGGAAAAAGGGATATGCACATCCTGTCCTGCCACCCTTGTGATACAATAGGCATAAAATTGCTTGTACACTGTCTGCACAACAAAATCCCAGATTCCCTGCTCTTCTCCATTACCACTAAACTGTGAAATGACACGTGTCATTCCAGTAAAAAATGAAAGCTATTAAATTTTCATGGATGTTTAATTTCCAAATGCTGAATTATTTTTGTATGGAGGAGCCCAAAAATGTAGATAAATTCTCAATTCCTCTTACAACCACCACATGGGATTAATTGGATTTCCTTTTTTGTTTTTTCTAAACATAAAGTGAGGAAATTTTAGACTGAAATAAAATTCATTTTGACTTCCAAGAACCCCACCTACACAATCAATCCAGCAAAGCACAGACCTACCTGCAAAATGTTTTGGCTTTGCCAGGTCTGCATGTTGTGCAGACAAATGTGTCAGCTTCAGGGTATTGCTCACCTGCTCACTGTGTGTCAGACCAAAACTGCACTAAATCACTAGAAACTTCTTCACTGGCCTGCAGGGCTTTGCAATGTTCTGGCTCTCCTCACCTACCTTTTAATTAATTTATTTATTAATTATTCCTTGTTTTCTCTCTTAACACTTTTTTCAGGCATTTAAAGACCACCTTTTCCTCCAGGTGCCCTTCATGGGGAACACATTACCCTTTTCTCTTGACCCTCTATCAGCAGCATTAAAAGGATACCAGTTTCCTAAGTAAAAACTGATCTGCTCCTTCAAGGATTCACATCTGTGTATCTGATTTATTATAGCAAGTGGAAACTCTTTTTTGGAAGGTGTAGACAGAAGTTGTAAAGTTCCCATTCTACAGAGAGGCCCAAACTGCGATCTAGGAGAAATATAAAAGCAAAATCTGTGTCTGCAGACGAGACATTCTGAATGGGGTGGTTTTGTTGCCTCACTCTTCTCTTATGCATCTTATCTGTGGGTCTGAGCTTCTCCCATTGTAGAGAGACAGACAGACAGAGGACTGACAGCTCAACAAAGCTAATGCCCACAGTGGACCAATAAAGTCAGTAGAAACACACTACTTTAGGGGCTAGAATAGAGAATGCACCTGTATTAAAGCTAGGTTTTCCTCTAAATATATACAAATGGCATCCAAGCAGTGAGTCACATGAAGACTGGGCAGCAGTGCCCATGACCAGAGCCTTGGCTGAAACCTCTTGAAGGTTAAACCATCTTTCATGGCTACCATGAAACCACAATCTTCTCCAGCTCCCTACTCCAAGGATACACATGTATCCCAAGAGAAACCTGATGTGAAATTTTTGTATTCACCATGGTGTCGCCCAAACTATGCTTACTTTCAGTAGAATAAAAGGTTGTGAAAGTTATTTACAATTCCTAATGCTTTGTATAGAAACTTTGTACCAAACTGTCAATAGTTTTCAGTGTGAGAAGGACTTCTTCAATGAATCTCAAAGAAAAAATCTACAACCCACGTGAGGACTATTTTTTAAAATCGGCATTAATAAGAATAGCATGTAGAATTTACAAAGAGAGCCTAGAGGTCCTATAACAGCATGCCAGGAGAATAGCTAAAGAGAAGCTTTTATTATAAGGTTACTAATGAAGAGCATCTTTAATAGTGAATAAATTTGGCTGTGACACAGAATCTTAAACAAAAAGAATAAAAAAAAAAAAATAGAAGAAGGACTACATTATCTCTTTACAATCCTTCTCTAGAAAATGGATTTTTTCTTTTCCCATTTATCTCCTGGGCTAAACAATCACCTTAAGCATATATGTGAGCTTTGAGGGTTGTTTTAGCTTCCTCAAGGATAGTGCAAGAAATAATAGTTGGCCTGAAGGAATGAAATCATTCCCTATCCACAACACGGCACATTTGAAATGGAGCTGCCTCTGTGCATCACTGGAATGCTCCAGTTTTGATGCATTACCCTCCGTATCCAAACAAAGCTTTGCATCTCACTAGTTGTTACAGGCAAATGATTTACATAATTACTTTGGATTTTTTTCTCCTCAAAAACACACAACATATGAATCATTGTACTCTGTCTTAAAGTCATTATTAGCCAATTAGAACTCCAGGATTTGCATAATCACTCTTCAGTTATTTCTTGGTAATCATAATGTGACGCGTGATTACCAAAGTCAGATCGGTGACTGTACAGTGGGTTATCAACTCAGAATTACTGAGGGGCTTGGCAGCAATAGAAGAACTACCTCAGCTGATCAATTTCCTTTGAAACTAGCATGAAGAAATCAAAAATTAAAAAAAGGGAGCAAAGTATGAGTAAAATAAGGCCCCTACAGTGATGAAACCAAAATAGAATAGTTATAATATTTATCCATTCATAAGAGTGAATTGGATTGGATTGGATTGGATTTCTGGATTTCAAGTCTGATACCAACCCAAGTATAAAACTACTGTGCATTACACTCATAAGTCTTACAAACTTGTCTGGATAATAATACAGAAAATAGTAGAAAACATGTACATTTGAGAAATAACAAAATGTGGATGCATTCTGCATCCTGTACCCTATAAAAAGCCCAGCCCTGGTTCAGAACATGCCAAAAGCGACCATGACCATGGAGAAGGAAGGGCTGCAGCATGACTCCTGTGTCTGCTGGGTGACAACAGAGAGGAGCAGGATTTTATCTGCAGACAAACTTCCTGAGCAGGGGCTTTTCCTTAGGATATCTCCTTGTGAAATGCCAATTTGCCCGGACTGAGACCCACCCATGAGGAGGATGAACCCTGTGCCTCGGTGAGAGCCGAGCTGGATGGCAGAGCTCACGGGAAGGTGGCAAGGCAATGGCTCTGCTCCGGGCTGGAGGGGGTTAAGTGCCTTGCAGGAAGACAAGTTAATGATGTACCACTCTATTCAATGAAGATTGATTGGGAATGGTGTAAATGGGCAGTGGGCAAGGACAAAGAGGCTTGCTTTGGGAAAGGGCAGGATGGCAGGGAAGAGACAGACTACAGCTGGGTTGAGTTGGCAGAACAGTCTCAAAAATCACAGGGAGTGACACCTTGGGGGAGATGATTTCACTCATGTTCTCTACTGTGAAGCAGCACTGACAGAATGGCCCTGACAGGTGTCTGCTGATAACATTGGTGGTACCCACGGCCACTGGACTGACATGGTTAACTAAATAGGATTTTGCACCACCTTCTTCAAGATCTTCCCCATGTTTTGAGGCAGCACCCATATAATTTTGTATTAGAAATGCAATTTAAATCCAGAAGGCAGTATTCTTGCAATATGTAAGAATTCAACCACAGGGGAAGATAGGGAAGTACAAAAATGCAATTGTATGGGAGTTCTTCCTCTAGCCTGGCAGCAGACATAGAACATTAATACCTCAGAAAATAGGGACACGGTGACCATGGTGGAGTTTCAAACAATATCAGTGGGAAAAGCTGTATAATGAAGGTAAATAGAGGTCACAAAAATAAGTTCAACAGGTAAGTGACAAAAAGACATAAGAAAATCTGTCCTTATAGTCTGTCCTGGGTGGAAGAGTTTTAAGGGTTATAAATTAACAATCTCAAAATATGTTTAATACATGTTTAATACCAGCTAATAGTGCACAGTATTTTTATACTCATGATTAAAAAAAAAAAAAAAAAAAAAAAAAAAAAAAAAAAAAAAAAGAGACAAATAAATACTCAATACTTCAATTCCAAAATATCAAAAGGAATGATTTTCATCTGATAACTAGACAACTAAAACCAAAAGTCATGCACAAAGGTGCCCAGTGGAAAGAAATTCTTTGGCCTGGATACTATCCAGACACACAGAACAGACAACTCTAATCTCTAGGCTTGTTAGCTTCATCTATTAAGTAAGCCTGGAGTACAATAGAGCTACAACTTCCCTCAATGAATCTCATTACAGTGCTCATTTGTTGTAATGGAAAGGGCTCTTACTCACAGTGGCTCACTTTAACCCACCCCACCTTTCTCTATCCCTCCTTCTCCCATCCCAAAGAACCCAAAATAGCCCACTTAAGCCAGCATTCCCAGGTGTATTAGATGTGTAGTAAATATCCAAGTGATCCCCATCATCATTATCTTGGTTGATGGATACCCTCTATGGGCACCACAGTTTCAGGAATTACACCAATTCCCAGGTGCATCATTTGGGTCTATCTGCTTTGATTTAACTTGCCTCTTTAGCTCCAGGATGGACCAAGATGAATTAAGTTATAGTTACTACAAGCCTGTGCTGAGGATATCTCAGTGCCTCACCCTTGTGTGTCACACTCAGAATATGGAGCTGGGGAAGAAGGAGGAAGAAGGCAGAGCACCTGCCTGCCCATGGGAGGTGGGGAATTAATTCCTCATTTTGCTCTCTCTGCATGTGCACCTTTGATTTTACCCATTCAATTGTCTTTATCTCAACCAACCCAATGAGATTTCTCCCTTTTACCTTTCTAATTCTCTCCCCCATCTCAGTGAGGTGAAGTGAGCAAGTGGCTCTGTGGGGCAGAGTTGCTGGCTGAGGTTAAACCATGGAAACAAATCATGGGCAAGCTTATTTCCCAACAGTTTGCCTGCATGGGAATATTCCTGTTCTGGTTGGGACTTCAAAACATCAGCAGGGCTTTGGCACAGGAATGAGGCAAGGACCTCAGTGATATCAAGAAAACACTTGTGGTGCAGTTAGAGGATGTTGGATTCTTCAAAACATTTTCAGTTGAAATATCTCTCTGTTTAAACATGCTGACTTTTGCAGTCTTTCTCCCAATAAAAACAAACAAAAAATAAATACCACCAAACAAGTGTCTGAGGAACAGAGAGACACTAAATTTAATTTAGTCACAAATCCAATTTTCCATTCAAACATCACTTTTGACTGTGTCAAATTAGATTTTATATCTGCCTCAGCATAGGACAGGTTTTTTTCTAGGTCCATGTTTCCTCTACCAAGCACACCTGGTCCCTTCCCAAAGTGCCCTAAAGGCATCTATCCCTACCTATCTCTAATCTTCATAGGAATACTTGGGTACATTTTATAAGTGAACCACAGGTCTGCACTACATCCTTTCACCTCTGAGTGCATCTAATCTTACACTATAAAAAAAAATAAAAATACAATATGTTCTCTTATTTTAAAAACATTTCAACTGTACTAAAAGTGCATTAATTCAGTTTTCTCAGTTCAAACCATTCCAGCAGTAAATGCAGCCTGTGTAGAGTGCTCTGCTGCATGTCCCCTATTAGCTAATTCTCTCACATCAAGCTCATTTAAATCTATTTGTCCCAGACCACCCTCTTTAAAGAGAGGAAGGAGGAGGATGGGATCTCTTGCTACTGAGGCTCCCATCCTATTTATGACTGAGTGTTTAAGGATGCTTTACAAAACTTTCTCAGTCTCCCCTTGTAATTCAAATCAATTGTAGCCATAAAACAAAAATTCTGGAATTTATATCCCCCCACCCTGAAAAAAAAAATAAAAGGTTTAATTTGATAATTGAAGAAATAAAGGGTTCTTTTCAAACCCGACATTAAAAATCTCTAATAAAAATGGGGAAAATGAAGGTCTAGGATGACAGTCTTTATCAAAGTGTATATAGAGACATTATATGTTCCAGTAATTGTTTAGGCCGGTGAATTAATGAATCCCTGGCTGTAAGTCTCCATTTGAAATTATTTCAGTGGTGTCTGCTGCTCTGCTGCTTTGGAAAAGCCTGTTGTCTGAAGCTCTGGAGAAGGGCCTTGAACCCTGCCATTCAATCCCTTTCAGCCCATCAGCTGAGTCTAATTGCCAGAAAGCACACGAGACCCCTAAGCCTGATTGTTCCCCGACCTCCTTTGAGGTTCTGAGGCATGAAAAGCAAAAGGGAAAAAAAAGCTCTCTTTTGATCTTCTGTTTCTTTCTCTCTTTCTCTCTCTCTCTCTCTTTTTTTTTTTTTTTCCTGCCTACTCCTACTCTAAGAATGACACATTTCTTTATATGGCTTCTCCTTCTTATAAAGACAATAATTAATAAGGCCTTTATAAAATGAGGCTTGAATTGGTGTCACCTTCAAGGGTGGTCCAGGGCTCTGAAGTGAAACCCCCGGTGGGCTTAGGCATTGCATGGCCTTTGCACAGGTCAGGTTTAAATACCCTGACCTCAATTTTCACTCTCCTCCACTAATGAGCCGATTCACACATGGATACAAAATTATACGAGGGAAAAGACAAAAGGAGCAAGGTGTAGTTGACACCACATTGGCCAAATTTTATTATCATCTTTGTGCCTATGACATCACAGCTGCGGACATTGTCAAAGCGCTGAAACCGCTCGCTTTCTCCCCCCACCCCTCTTCTTTTTGTCCCCTGCCTTCAGCTTTATATAATTACTTTCACAAACTCACACTCTCTGCCTATTATTTGCTCAGATGTCATGAAGCTGTGACGTTAGTTGGGACTGGGGACCAGTCTGGGTTCTTGTGTGGTTACACATGCAGAACTGGGTCGCTTTTCTTGAGGTTCTGCTTCGCTGCCTCACTGTCAATTGTGAGGATAAAGCGGCATTATGTGCAGCTATTCTATTTCACAGGCTTATCAATCTGACACCAAAAGTTTAAAAAAAAAAAAAAATCACACCAGGGATGTTACGTGTCCATTAAAGGAAAATTGTTGATGGTTGACATTGAATGAGTTGTCAAAGACAGCGAGACACCCATTGCATAAGTTTCTCTATTAATGCAAAACGTTTAACAAGTTTATTAGAGAAGAAGCTAAAAGGGGGGGAAAATGATGCTATGACAGCCACACCCGTGGGTTGTAAACCTGTCAAATCCCGTCAGGGGGGGCAAGGTCAGTGTTTGGATTGAAGACAGAATCAGCAGGAGGCACTCTTCCTCTGAGTCAGTGGATCCCACACCAGGCGCTTCCATAGCGGTATATAGGACAGTGCCTCAGGGCTAATTCACAAGCTAATGTTTCTGCCTGACACAGCCACAACATGCTGTTGATAAGCTAAGAAACAAGTACTAAGTATTTCTAGGAATTAAAAAAAAAAAAAAAAAAAATCCCATGCCACTTTTTGTTGCCATAGGAAAGCTGACTAATATTTAATCACGCAATTAAGTTCCGCCGTTGTTAATCTCTAACATGGTTTTGAATGGTGGTTGTTTTCTCCACTTCTTGTCCCAAGATGATGTGCAGGGTTGTGGTTAAGCACTAGCAGAGCTCCTAAGAGGTGGGCTGGATTGATCCCTGTGCCTTAATCTCGCTTTTCGGGGATGGTGTAAGGATGATGAATAAATATGTGCAATGATGCAACATGCTAAAAAGTCATTGCACTAAAATAAAAGTATGCTATCACCTTTGGGACAATTTTGGAGGTCTCACCTCCCAGGCAAAGCTCAAAATGAATTAACACTACTCTCGTTAAGAATAAATTAGACTTGAAAACCATTTGTTCGTTAAACCCCATAATACAACTGCACAGTTAATAATCCTGTCATGCTTCTGTAAAATACAGACAACTCTGGGCTGCTAAACAACAGGTATGTAACAAGGCACAATAACTCTCCACAAGCAAGGAATTACTAAAAAAAAAATCATATCATTAATTACCATCATTTTGTCATGCAAGGAATTTCCTGCAAGGAAAAAGAACTGGCAGAAATTTTAATTACCCTTGTTTGTTTTTTGATTTTTTTTATTTTTTTGTTTGTTTTTTTGTTTTTTTTTTTAATTGAAATCTTCTTTTGCCTTTTAGTTCTGACAGATTAGTTTTGCAAACATAATGTTTAAATGTCCTAGCAGACACACGTCAGGCATGCACACATACATATTACAAAAGACAAGCACTTCAAAATATAAAATATCCAACAGATTATGCTTACAATTCGAGAGGAAAAATGATTTTATAGTATTTTTTTTAGCATGAAGTATTAAATTAACTCTGAACACCGTAGGAAAAAAAAATTAAAACCACAGAAGATAATATATGAACATGAATTTCCTGCCTGTGTAGGTGATATCTGTGAGTGCTGGTGGCAAAGGAGAAGAAGATAACATGCAAACATCACAGCCAATTTTAAAAAATATATAATCTCAATAGTGGCACATGAAGACATTTTCAGTTCAGCAGGATATGGCAAATTTATGGGTTTGGTGTTTCTTTTCCCCTTCCAACTATGTATATTGAGGACATTTGCTGGCAGACACTTCCCAAATTGCATTGGGACTGCCAATGAGCAACCAAAATGAGCTAATAACTCTCTTTGGGCACATGCTGATGGAAGAAAGAAAGCTGGAATAACCTGATTTGGCCTCGCCAACAGTTTTTTGTATGACAGCTAATCAAGCCCATAAATATAGAATGGATTAATTATCATTTCAAATTTTTTTTATTGCTATCTATTTAACTTCCAAAGTGTTAGTGTCTTTATGAATATCTTCTAGGGAATTATTATCACATATTTGACATACACATTTCTCAAGATAAAAAATAGTATGAAGTTAATTTTTCTTAAATACAAGCAAAGTATTAAAAAATTATACATTTGTAACAGATGGGACCAGAAATTCTACAAGACTTATCTTTCTTAAATATCTCTGTGTAAAGGCACATTGAATGAGGCAAATTTTTAACTGCTGAGGATTTATCCTTCTAATTCATAAGTGCAATACATTATGCTAGGATGAGACCATAATACAACCTGCTCCCAGCTCATTGATGAGGCTGAGGGAATACTAGTTTATTTATCTGGCTTTTAGCAGAATCCTATGGAGCGGTGCTGCAAAGTACAGAGCAAGACTAAATGAAAGAGAATAAATTAATTGAACCTTTCCTATCCAACAAGGAGTTTTGATTTTGTCCCAAAAATCAAGAAATAAAAAAGTTAAGATTTCTAGGATCATCATAACTCCGCCACCCAGAACAGGCAAAATTTGATTATTCCTCTCTTCTTTCTGTATTACAATTCCAGTTTCTATCTCTTTAGATGTATTAAATTTCTAGACTGTTCATGATAGTGTATACGACACCAAAATCAGGTCTTACCAAAAAGCACAGGAAATAAACAAAGGACAGTCTGAAAAGTCTGTTTTAAGCTCACTTGATTTGTACTGGGAATTGAATCATTCTGGGAAACAGTGTATTTCCTAGCCACAATTACACTCAAATATAGAAAATATAAAATGTTATTAGCACACCCCATAGAATAAATTATTGTGATATTAAGGCTGTTTCTTTACACTCAACTGTGTGATAGGGTGAAATGTACAGCTATATCATATTCTAAAATGCATATAAAATGCTTAAAACTGGGAAGGGGTAGTCTGAAATGCCTGGTTCCTCACACTCCATGCTTTAAAGCACTGGAAATCAAATGGGCTTTTTGATGCACTAAATACAATTGCAATGGTACTAAAGCTTGGCCACGTAAAAAAATAAATACCAACCTAGTGGAAAAAGCCTTAGATATATCAAAATATGTCATATAGTGGTATTTATCTGAGCATACTTACATAAAAACAAGTTATGATGGGATAACATTCACATGATTTTCACTGGGCTAACCTTGTAAATGCTGCCCTGTCTGAGGATGAGAAGTATTTAAAAAAGCACCAGAATTAATGCCCATTTGAGAGCAACGTTTTATTATTTACAGTACTTCAGTTACTCTTTTTCCACAAGAAAGAACGAGGGGAGGGTGAAAAAAATACCTCCTGAGACCACCCACAAGCAGCAGGGTGAAGAGCACATGGGCTTTTCCAGGGATTCTGTGTGAAACAGCCAATACTCAACACAGCACAGCCTTTGGGGGAGTCACTGGGACAGGAGACTGATGAAGACATGTGCAGGTGTTTCCCTGCAGACATGGCTCAGAAGGGATGCCCCTCACCCAGATTCCCTTGGACTGCAACATATTCCCATGGGTGCCTCACAAATTCTGTGCTGCTAAAGGGATAAAAGCACTGTCTGTGGAAACATTCCCCAAATACGATCCCAGCACCAACACACAGCTAAAACCTTTCACAATATCACTAACTGTAAGAGTTCAAGAGTGCTGGAAATGTTGATTTCCTCATCATTCCACTCAGCTGCTGCATTCCCTTGGCAGCATCACTTTGCTGGAAAAGATTCCCCATCGTGGGTGCAACTGCACCATTGGCTTCTTCCTTCACTAGAGATTCCTGAGACCAAGCTGCAGTTCCCCTTTTTGCACCAAGCCTTGGTGGAAATACAAGAATTTGCTGCAAAATTGTTTCATCCATAGTAAATGTGCTGAATTCAAACGTTATAAATTCCAGCAGGAAATAAATTAGGTCTCTGAGGACAGAGGAATTTCTATGGTGCCTCTGGCAGCACATATAGACCTTGGATTATTGATATTCTGCCCCAATTTAGGTACCAAATTAAAAACATTATTTCCACTGTCTGTGGTAATGCTGGCACAAAGCCTTTAGCCAGAAGTTTGTTCTTCCCATTCACCTAAGAAAAGCTGAGTTCTTGGCCACCAGCTGCTGTGAAAGACTCATTTCACCATCATCTCTAAAATTGACATAGTCCAAAAAAAACCTCCTACATTTGGTCAAATTCTATACCTATGGTTGAATATTGTGTGAGGTTTGTTTTTTCTACTACACTAAATTTGCAGACTTTTTTATACTAAAAGTTCTCAACTAAGGAGACTTTGCTGAAAGCTGTTATGAATAGGAAAAAAATTTCTTTCTTAATGAATTCAATCAAGGAGGAGCAAATGGAAACACCAAATGGCAAATACTTTTTTTCCCCCCTAACAATTACAGCATTATTTTATGTGAAATCTGTTCTGTAACAATGAGAGAAAATTAGTGTGTGTTCTATTCAAAAGATACTGCAGGATGGATTAACATTTATGATCCAGAGTTCAGTGACTTGAATGTTTTCATTTTCTTTTTTTTATATTAATTGGATTTTCCAGTGTACACAGAAGTGGTAAAATGCATTTAATCAATATGCTTTGGGACTAAATTAGCAAAGTACTAATTTTGTTGTGCAAGGTTATATTATGTATTGTACATTTTTAATCACAGCATTCTCCGTTTATTTCTCATTTCTAAGCTTATGATCCCATTGTGTATAATGCAAAAGAACAGAGTCAGAGCAACCCTCAGGAGTTCAAATATATAGAGGAGGAGTGCTTTCCTCCTCTATAGGGGAGGGTTTATCAACTTTTCATCCTAGCCTGAGCAGTATGACATGAAATTGTTAGGCAGCCACATTGCCTGACAGTGGCAAGAGCTGCAGTCACTCACCCATCATAGTTTCTTACATCTTATTAAACATTTTTAAGAGAGAGATGCCTGCTGGAGGGATGTGGAAGACAGTTGTTTTAGGGGAGCTGACCCTAAATGCCCCACCAATCCCAGGTGTAACCCACATCCTTCAAGGGTCACGAGGCACAGGAGCAGGAGACTGGAAGGCAGTCCCTGTGGGCACCACCTGGATGGTCTGGTGCTCACTCAGCTGAGAGAGCAAAAGGACAAAGGATCTGCCTGCACTGCTCCACAAAGGGAGAAAACTTCCATGGAATAGCAGAACAGTGAGAAAAATGCCAGAGCAGGCACCTAGATGAGATAGCAGAGACTGTCCCATCCCTGGAAGTGTCCCAGGCCAGCTTGGAGAAACCTGGGATGGTGGAAGGTGCCCCCACCCATGGCAGAGGCACTGGAACAAGATGATCTTCAAGATTCCTTCCAGTCCAGACCTTTCTATGATTCTGACTTAGCTGGGGGGTTCTGTGTGTTTAAGCCCTCAGAATCACTGCACGTTCCTGAACAGGATTCTGCATCTGCCAGGGGAAACCAAGGCAGCTGGTGAAGTTTCAAACTGAGCTTACATAAATGGGACAAATTTAGTATCAAAGTGGCATCTTACCTTCCTTTAGAACATATCTCACTGCCTCTCTTCTTCCCCTGGAGCATGACATTTGTTCCTTAAGACCACACTTTTCTGTCACCTTCACTCAAAATAAAGGAAGTGACATTTACAGTGCAACACCACTAAAGGAAAGGTGATTCTCAAGATTCATTTTTAATCTGTGTCTTTTCAAAGGGAAGCACAGGTTAAAAATAAAAATAATGAAGAAGAAGAAAAAAAAATAGGTTGCTTTGGCAACTGCCTGGGGCTGGCACTGCAGCCCTGCTCCCATGCAGGCTTGGAGGCACTGAGGGACAGCACCTGCAGCACTTCTCAGGGGCTGGCTCTGCTCAGCATCACCCTGCAACCACAGGCTGCACCCCAAAGGCACAGGGAGGCCTTGACTTTAATGGGTCAGGATGGAAAGTAATGATTTGCTCAGTAGTGGAGAGCCAGTGTTAACTGCCTAAAATGGTGTGAATGGCTCAGATGTTCGAGGGCAGTCTATCAGGCACCAGGCAGTGTTATCAGGATCACCTGTCTGTCAGCTGCATTACCTGGCTTCCCCTGATTCATTTGCTTTAAAGGAGTCACTGGGTTTACTTCAAACAAACCCAGCATCCAAACAAAGCAAAAACAGCTCCCTGCTAAGACCCTAAGAGGAAAGGGGAAGAGTAACACACTTAAACATAAAGTTGAACGGAAAGGTTTAAAATTTGCAACTGATGCTGTGCAGCAAGGAGATAAGAGCCTTCCAGACAAGTTAAAATGCACAGATATGCCAATCAACCCCAGATAGATTCAGGGGTGGTGAACGCAGATTACTCACATTACACCAGGCTATCTCAAGTTACTCAAATGACATAAAGGGATACAATAATCACACACTTGTCTCATTGTGTCAACTTTTTAACAGGGGAAAAGCCATTGTCCACTTCAAGAGGAAACAGCAAAGCAAACCAGATCAGATTATTCTCAAGTGAATTGTCAGGTTGAGGGGGTTTTCTACTTATCTGATACTAGAGCAGACATTGATAGCAAACAGCTCACCTGACTGCACACAAGGACCCATTCTCAAAGGCAAAAAGCAATCTGTCTCAATTATTAAAAAACAAATTAGACAATCAAACTGGAAATTTGGCTTCTTTCTTAGGAAAGCCACCATGCAAGGGGGTGGCTGTGACGTAGCCAGAGCATCTCTACTGGGGTTTGGCTGCCCACAAAAACAGACAGTGCAAAAATATCTGACCAGTGTTGCCTGGGATACAACCCTGGTGCCCTTAAGCATACAAAATACCCATTTAGAATGGGGTGAACATGGGGAAAAACTATTATGGGGCACCACAGAAAAGAAATTTTTCTTCTTGCTTACAGCTCTTTTGCATTTATTCCTCACAGCACTCATGGCACAGACCCTGAGACTGGCTGCTGAGGAGTGTAAAGCTCTTTGAGATGGTGAAAACAGCAACATTTGAGGTCATTACTAAAAGTGAAAAACTATTAGCAGTAAGTGGGCAAGGGCCCTGCTCTCTCTGAGCCCTCTGAGTTGCCAAACACAAAGCCTGCTCAGTTGGGCTTTGCATTTAAGGGGATTGCACTCTAAGACAACTCAATCATTCCTTCCATGTGGGTTTTAGCACAAAATATAAGCACAGCTTCAGTACAGGAGTGACGTGAGGCAGTGTCAGCTCACATCAACTGGAAACTTTGAATTAGCTTCAGAGGGCACTGGATCTCTCCTCTTCTGTCTGTAAAAGGCACATGATACTATTTTCTTTAACCAGCTCTCCAAGGATGCTGACACAGTTTAGAGAAGAGCTGACCTTCTAAGCTACTGAGAAGGCCACTGATGAACTAAACCTTTCTTTTCCAAGGTCTGTCCTGGCTTTGTTGGTCTGAGTCTTCCTGCCTAGCCTGTGACCAGCTGGACACAGCGAGGAAGCCTTGGGAGGTTTCACTCCACATCCTTCACTGGCCCAGCTTCAGAGTGCCCATGAATCGAAAACAAAGAACCAATTGTTTTATTGTCAAACAAAAATTCCTTTTGGGGGATTAAAATTGATAAAGCTAAGAGGCTTTTCATGGTAAGAAGTGACAGTCGGCTACAGATCAAAGGACTAGACTCTGTTTTCTCTTGCAGTCTCCACCAACTGTTCCCTTAAAGGATTGCACCTGACCAGATCAAAACATAATATTTTTAGACAGCAGTACATTACTTTTTCCTTCTGAAAGAGAAATTTTCATCAGGATCCAAGCAAACCCTTGCAACTACAAATTAACGTCAACAGAAAATAAACTTTTCTGATGCTAAACCAAGTTTATCACAAATAGTGAACATTTCATTTCATTTTGGTTAATTTTCTTCTAAATCTGATGTATCCCTCACACCTGAAAAAGCTGTTAGAAGTTGAGGAATCTTTCTGCTCTGTGAGAGTCAGTGGACAAGCAATAGTATATATAAGAAGTGTTAGACTTTATGTCTGTTCAGTTTTCTTCAGTCTTTCTCCATGAGATCTCCACTTCCACGACTATTCCTTGGTGTGAAAGTGTGGTGGCTTTGTGTGCCCTGTAAGTCCTAAGGCTGGAATGTTCCAAGTCCTGTGGAAGTTGTGCTGCAGAGCCTCACTGCACTGGGGGCTGTGACTTTCCCCCACTGCCACTCCAGCTCCAGGTATTTAAGTGCATATTTCACAGAGTGTCTCAACCACAAGAGCAGCAGGGTGTGTTTGGGTCTTTTTATTTCAAAGCTTGTGGTAATTCACAACCACACATCTTAGATCACAGCAGAGCCCTAAATGTAGAGTCCAGCTCTGTGAGTATGAAGATAATTAGTAATCGGAACTTCTCCTTTCCCTGAATCCTCGTGTTCCTGGAAAAAACATTACCACAGCACTAAAGCAGAGGAGATAATAAGGCTTTTTCTTGACACCATCAGACTGTCTACATCCTAGTCTGCAGAGCTTTTGCAGTTTTAATATTCTCCCTGCACCCCTATAAAACAGGAAGCATTTTCTGTGGTTTTAGTCCACCCAGTGTACAGAAGTTTTGTGACTCTGCCCCCCAGGCTTCTGTGTGTTATTACTTCAAAGGCACTGATCTCTTTTTAAATGTCCCTTTTGACAACTCAAATCTCTGAACTGGAAGTCAAAATTGGCTAAACTGAGATCTGATAACTGGCAGTTTTACTTCCAGCTGCATCCTGTGCTTGCAGTAATAAAAGCAGTGATTATCTTTGATATGGTTGATGATGTTAGCAGGATAGGAGGCATTCCAGCTGCTTAATTTAATTTCAAATCCCAGTGATAGCATCTAATGGCTGCAGTTTAGCTTCTGCTACAGATTTCATTTTGCAGTGACCATTGCTACTGTCAAGGTAGCTTTATGTTCCCACCTGACTGCAGAGTCCCAGCAGAAGATCACTCATCAGGTAACCACTCTGGTTTTAGACAGTTGGATTTTACTGGATTTAATCAGTACTGGATTTTATCGGGTCACTTACAGTAAAATCCCGGTACTGATTAAATTAATAGAAAATCCAACCCACCAAAAATTTATTGATACTATTAATAAATTAAGAAAGCAGATGACAAAATTCAAAATACAGAATTTTGATGGTAAGCCTGAACATAGCCACAAAATTTAAATTGTGCTACTCTGTCCTGTCTCTTCATTAGAATCACCCTACAGGTCAGTGTTCTGCATTTGCTAATGGATATGAGGAGAAACACACATGGTCAACAAGGCCACATTCTGCCAATTTCCTCTCTACTATTTTCTTTATATTGCTTTTTCCTACCTATACATTGCAAGTTACCTTAGTCCATCAGAACTATCCTAAAGTTTCCACTGATGTTAGAATATAACACTGGAGAGAGAAAAGAATTTAAAATAACAGTCAGAAAAACTGCCTGTGTCTCTCAGTGGTGGGACTGAGAATAATGGGGGACAGAAAAGTGGGAGGAGATGTATGATCACTTGTTTCTAGGTTGAAAATCTCTGACACAAACTACAACACTCTGCTATCCAGACTAATTTATCAGCATCTGAACTATCCCAGCCTTCTTTCTGTCAGCTGAAGAGGCAGAGAACAGTAGAGCTGGACTTTGAAAACACAACCTTGATTTTTGGGTTTTGCTTTTACTCCATTTACCTGTGCAGGACAAACATAAGCCCATCCTCCTCCCTCTCAATTTCCATATTTATCTCCTGGAACTCATTTCCCATGCCTTGCATTTCTTTACCTTTAAAGAGCTGGGACAGCCATGAGAAAGGAGGCACTAATTAAGACATCCTGACTTCCAAGAGCTTCCCAAAACAAAGCTGCTTGTTCGGGGCTCTGTGTTTCGGGAGGCCTTGCTCAGCATGACAATGGTCAGGCACATTTCTGAGCCATGCCAGAAAACTGGATTAGAATCAAAGCCCAAGATCCCAAGTTTAAATGATGACAAAAGTATCTGCCTCAGCATTTGTGGACATCTCTGGTACAAAACAATTCTGCTGCCAGATTAACACAGAAACTGCTGAGCTTCCCCAGCAGATTAACATGCATCCCTTCACTATTATTCTCAGTATTCATTAATAACCTCCAATGTCAAAGACAAAACTATGCAGACCCTGTAGACCAGAACAAAATACAAATCTTAAATTTTGAAGGGCATCTACTGCCCTTTTTGAACTACAAAAACACAGAAATCCTAAAGGTTGGCATATTCCTGTCCTGATATTTGTTGGACATGCTGCAACAAAGAGATACAGGGTCCTAAAATCTTACCCTGAAGTGGGGCATCCAGCCTGCTCCCTGTTTGGTTCAGGACAGACACCAGAACTGGTGACAGCTGGAAATAAGCTGGACTAATTGCACCATCCCCATCCTGGTCCTCACACAGCCTTTTCCAGAATGATCAGAGTTTATTGGAATTGTTGTATGCTTGTGTGGTAGAAGGTCAGTGTTCCTCTCAATTTCCTGGTCAACCACAGCCCTGAAGTAGACCCCATTAAAAGGGAAAGAAGAATAAAACTGGCCAGCTACAAAAACCCTGCCAGTCCTGGTTTCATCATAGGGTAGACTATAATTAAGAGATGAAATGGATGCGTATAATTAAGAGATAAAGAAGATGAAGTGTGGTTTTGTGACACTGCTCTGGGCATAGTGTCCTTGCAGTGCATCCCACAGCACTGGATAGAGCCACCTGAGAATCACAGCTCCTATTAGGCAATGATGGTAAAGGAAGATATGGACAAAATGGAAAGGAACAGATAAATAGTGGAATCTTGGACTGCAAAAAAAAAAAAAAATAGAGTAGCTGAAGACCTCTTTCTCCAGTCCCATGTCACTCTTAAGCAAGCTGTGGAGTGCAGCATGTTTAATAAGACAAGAAGAAAAAGCAGAAATGAGAAGATTTTTTGTCCTTGCAAGCTGCCAACAACCCCCTCACAAAAAAAAAAAAAAAGGGCTTCTCAATAGAGGACTCTGGTTCAGCAGGTACAATTTGTCAAAACCTGCTTTTAGCCCAAAGGGGAAGTAAGGGTTGCAGGGCTTCGAAAGAGACCAGAGGATTGACTGGGTCAGGCTTTTGGAGCTTTTCTGACAAAGGAGAGGAAGCCACAATATAAAAAAATACATTATGAAAAAGAATTTTTTCCATATCCTTCTACTTTTTAAATACTTAATGCTACTTGTTCTATTAACCTCTTCTGAACTGCAGAGTTCGGATTTGTTGAAATAAAGATGCTGCTGTTCCCCATTGCTATCACAATATATGATAAAACCCAGCAGTTCTCATAAAAAGCCCTGCTGAAATCATTAGCAGTCTCCCAGAGTAAGGACTGTGTCAGGTAGTGACAAATCCTTTTTAAAAGGGAGCTTGAAATGAAAACAACTTTTTTTAAAAATATGTCCATACGTCTGTGCACTAAAAGTAGAGAGAAAAATTCTCTGCTGGAAACATTTTTGACTGGATGAGACTGAGGTAGGAAGCAAAGAAATAATAAGGAGGAATAATGGATATATCAAAGAAACAATAAGAAATAGAAATAAATAAAAAGGAAATAAAAAGAAATAATAGGGAAAAATGTTATTTAGGGAAAGTTGGTGAGGAAAACACTACTCCTGCTGTGAATGTGTGTCCCTTGTGAGTGTCCCCAGCCCCTGGCAGGGTCCCTGAGCCCCGGCTGGGTGAGGCTGGGGACACTCTCTGCTCCCACCACTGTGTCCTGGGAGCTGTGCCCCCTGCCCCTGGCAGCTGAAGGACCCAGATGCCCAGCTCCAGGAGGAATGTGTGCAGCAGTGTCAGGGGTGTCAGCTCATCTTCCCTGCCCTGCTGACAGACCTGCCTGTGGGGTCTGCTGCGGGGTCAGCTGCTGCTGTGCTGCTGTGTCCTCCTTGGAGTCACTTTCCTTTCATTTCTGAGCATGAGGTGCATTCTCTTGACAAGATGCATCTGCAGTGTCTGATTAGGGTAAAAGAACTGTGTGTGGGGAATATTCCCTATACTTTTATATGTAACAGCATGCTGGCTGCCAGTAGCCCAACTGGTCTCCGAGTGACAGATGAAACTTGGAGCCTTCTAGGAAGCAGAGAGGCAAAATTTTCGAGAATAACTGTACACAGATCTTTATTTTACCGAGGGGAAAATAGCCAGCTTTTCACATTTCACGATTTAATGTATTTACTGGAAATATCATAATGGAGACGTTAAATAAAAACTAAAAGGCTAATAAAAGCCAAGCAGGACAGAGATATGGGTTGTTTATTATTAAAAGCACCATTACTAAAAATCAGCTTTTTTTTAAAAATACTTTTATTTGAAACAGTAAATTTAAGACTAGAAAAAAAATTATACAACTGCTTTATGGAGCTTTCTTTGTATCTGAAGGGTCTATGAATATAAAAGCGTATCAGGGCCAAATCCAGAAGGTCTTACTCAAGAAAAACTGATTTTAGTGGAAAGAAAGCCTGATGGACTAAAGGATTTGGTCAGTAATTTATGGGACCCTTATCTCTGATCCACCTTCTAGGAATGCTAGCTTGTGGTACAGAGCAATGTAATATGCTTAAATATCTATGATTAATTCGGGTAATCTGGTTTATAGAGCCCGCTTATGTAAATGAAAAGGATTTACCTTTATGTCTGAGATGAAAAAAAATATACATCAGATACAGCAAACCACACATTACAGAAAATGGCCTGGCTGAATTGTATTAATGTCTCAAAAATGTTGAGAAATGCTGTATCTTCTCCTTAAGCCAGTAATCATAGTACCTACAAATTGCATATCTTATCCTACTTTACACATATGCAGAAGTGGGCAGCGGCTGTTTTGAAGGCAGCATATCTCTCATTTGTACTCCTTACAACAAGCTTTTGAGAGCCTAACAGGGAACTGTGGCTAAAGACTTTCAGAATGAGGAGAGGGCTGCGAGGGATTAGTGCTTTACCTGGGAAATGGAGCGGAAGTCAACTATCAAAGCAGAACAGCCACATCCCCCGGGCCGGTGTTAAGGGCGGGAGGTTTTCATGTGATGGAGTGGCAATTCAGTTCAAAGGCTCGGGGAGAACTCCCTTTGTACGTCTGTCCAGCCAGAAGTACAAACTTACAGATGAGAAGTAGAGGAGGGACCAGTGTGATCATCCTGTCTGACACTCTCCAAAGCACAGCTCTCCCAGCTAGCTCTGCTAGAGAAACAGAAGGGTTCAAAATCCCTCTTCCAGTTCTGCTGACACCTAGGGATAATTCCCAGTGCTTCAGAGAAACAGCTCTGAAGACACAGATCCTTGATAAATAAACTGGACTACAGTTGTCCATATTCAACAGCCAGGACTTCTCTGAATCACCCTTTCTTTGGCATTTTCAGCACATGGAACAGCCCCATCTTTGGTAGCAGAGAACCACTAAAAAGCCTTTGAGGCATGTGCAACCTGGAACATCCTTCAGGACAACTCTCCATTTCCCCTGCATCAGCAGAGAAAGTTTCTTAACACTATATTATACAATCACAGGCTGGAAAAGACCTTAAGAAATCATCCAGCTTCCTGTACCATGGACAGGATCACCTTCCACTAGACCAGGTTTCTCCAAGCCCCATTCAACTGGGCCTTGAACACTTTCAAGAATGGGCTCTAGAAGAAAACCCTGGTTGTTTGCAATGGCTAATACTGATTTTAGCATCAGCCAACACTATATAGCATGCAATAATCTCTCAAAAATTAAAGAACAGATGTAGTTTTGAAGAAAAACTACAGGTTCTGCAGCTTCAGATGAAATCAGGAAAGAGAAATGTGGGGCAGGAGTTCTAGATCTAGCTTGGATATGACAGAAGCTGATTTTTTCCACCCAGCACCAGTTGAAAGGTCACAGCACCACAGTATTTCTGAGATGAACAAGGAATGGTTGAATGGAGTTAGACTAAAACAGATTTCAGCAACAGAAGGTTTAAGCTAGTATTTTTTCCTCAGCACATATTATTATATCTACCACACTGTGCAATGCAACCCCTGTGCAATCCTCATAGCCAAAATCAGCCTAATAAAATCAAGTTTAGTAAAACAATGTAAATACAATAAGACATTAAAAAAAAAAATAGCTCTTATTTCATATTAAAGTGAAATCAACACCCTCAACCAATACAGACACTTGTAAAGAGATAAAACACCTCAAAGCAAAGCATCTGTGTTTGTGCTGCTATTTCATGTCAAGGCAATTACAGTGATGTTATTAGGAAAGATCAGGAAGGGAGCAGTGTTGTCATATAGGGAGAAGAGAAAACAAACAGTTAAGCAATCATGTAGAACATCTTAAAGCTGGTGAGGGAACAAAGCTTAGCACTGTCAGGGTATTGATCTGCTCCAGAAGGTGCAGAGTTCTGCACCACTGTGATTGCCTTCCCTGCTGGGTTTAGAGAGGGCTGAAAGAATACAGTATTGATCTGGCCCAGTTCCTGAGAAGTAACTTAGTGATAAACACCAGCTCCAAACTGTTGCAAAACAGCAGAGCTCTGCTGTGCTCACAGCTCCTGTTCTGCAGGCAATGATACCTGAGCAGCACCACTGCCCACTGCACTTCCAGCAGGAAAGCAGTGCTGGCCAGTGGCAGGAATATAACACCTTTTCACTCAAGTATGGCAAGGTTTATGATGAATGCAGGGTATTTTATTATTTATTCTGCATTCAGAAAATACTGAATATATAAGGAGGCTTCACCTTAGCTGGAGCCTAGCAGAAAATAAATCCAAAGTTTGGCATTTAACAAAATAGTTTTTCCTCTTTTTCTTGCCGTTCACTGCAATGCTGTGGGAAGAGAGAAAAACACTCTCCTCATTTATTTTCTTGCCTATCAGTGAAATCTTGTCATTCTGTAACAACTGGGCACTCCAGAGAAAGCATTTCTACTCTTAACAGCAACAATGCTGTCCTGCAGAGGTAAAACTAATGTTAGCCATTGCATCCTGGAGGGAAAAGCTACCATGCAGCTGCTTTTCCAAAGTCTTGGGCTGCAGCTGCATTCCCTTCCTGGTGGCATCAATTCTCTGCACTGGAAAGCAGCAGGCACAGGCAGGCAGAGAAGGAAGAGATTTGAAGCCCTGACGAACTGAGAGCACAAACTTTAGGCAGTTAAACTGCAGACACCATGGGTGGCTCAGAGCAGCTCTAGCAGGTGTTACAAAGCCTAAGTGTTGGGGCAAAAAGGAACCTGTCCCATGGAGTCCTCAGCAGTTGACTTCTGTCCTCTCCCAGGCCCACCTGGAGAAGTCCATCAGCAAAGATGAACTGAGACACCTTCTGTGAGATGCTGCTGGCTTGTTCTCACTGCAGGGGTATTTCTGTGCTTGTGCTGAAGGCTTCTGGGAATTCCTTGAACTTTTATTGCCTTAAGCCTGAATTTTTTTCATGGCCAGTGCTGATCATCAGCTTGACCTCAGGAGCAGCACGAGCCTCAGGATTTCCCTGTGTGTGGATGCTGGACCTCGCCCCTGGGAGCCCAGGCTTCCATCTCTGTGTTTTCATGCACAGCTGAGAACCACAGTCACTGGGTCAAATTTTCACAAATTGTGAAGGCACTGAATTTCCAAAAGGATTGCTGTGGGCTGCACAGGCCCTCTCCCAGAAGGCCCCAGGGAGAGCAAATGCTTGTTTTCTCTCTCTGCTGCACAGGTGCATAACCTCACCTGTGCTCCCCAGCTCCTCACACTGAAAGAATTTCCCCTCCACGCTCTGTCAGATCTGCTGAAAGATGCTCCATCTTTCTGCTAAACAGACATAGATCTTTTATCACATCACTTCTGCGAACAGCACACATACATTTTTTATTTTAGGGTTTGTTTTCTCTCTCTCTCTTTTTTTTTTTTCCACAACCCAGCACTGAGAACAAAAGAAAACTGTTTACCAGACACAGGCACCTGGTTTGGGTTTTGTTTTCCTCTGTTACTCTCTGAATTCAACTCTGTTTTTAAATAAAGAGACGCAGAAGAAGCAGGAGACCTCGTGGGTCAGCAGGGTCAGCCTCCTCTATCGAGCAGGATTTTCCCATACACTCTGACCCCCTCAAGGATTTTATCTGGCCTGTTTTTCCAACACCTCTAATGATGGTGACTCAGCTACCTCACTAGGCAGCTTATTCATCTGTCTAGCCTAATTGCTCTTAGCTTCATTTTGTCTTCCTTTGTATGCAATGTGAATTTTTTCTTTTTGTTCAATTTTTTATTTCTTTATCAAGGCAGGGAAGGAGGGGAGGTTAAACAAAAATTGTCACCTTCAAAAAAACTCCACAATTTCTTCCAATCTGAAAATATCTCCAAAGCACAGTAACACCACTGACATGTCTAATTTATTAGCCTATGTGTAAGCTAGAGATGGTTTTTTCAGTGAAAGGGATAATAACAATAATAGCTGCAGAAATCCTAGCATCCCCTTTTTTATCCTGCAGGATAGGAATGGGACCATCAACATAATTTCACCTAGACAGAGGAATGGAGTGTCAGAAATCCATGTCTTGAAGAACAAGACAACCAAGCATCATTGGGGGCAAGCAGACTCTCCTTTGGTACTGGTGGACCAAGGGGAAAACACTCACTCTCCTTAGTTCTTGAATCCAGGGAGCAGCATCAGCTCAATAAAAAAAGATTTTGGGATACTGGGTCAGAATGCAGTGAGAACAGCTGAGTCCCTTGTCCTAGGAGTGGAGGAGGAGCTGCTCACCTCAGAAAGCAACACAGCCCAAAGACTGGTAAAGGGTTAACAGGGCACAGCAAGAGCTTCTCACCCAAATGCGAGTTGCTCTGTCAGATCAAGAACTGCAAACTGATATCCCAAAATGATAACATGGGCTGCAATCAGCTGGGACTCTCAGAGCAAGAGACAGTGCTCTGCAGCCTGGCAGGGACAGAAAGGGGCAGAGGCAGCTCTGGCTGGCACCTGCAGCATCCTGAGGGATTCATTTGCAGCAGGTCCTCAACTCTAGACTGGTTTTGAATTCAGGAAGAGCCAGGTGATGCTGCCTCACACAAGAATACAACCCACATCCAGTGACCTTCCATCAGAGAGTTTAAACACTAGTTTGAAATAGAAGTGTACTTTGGGCCATGATCTTTACAGGAGTTCACATTGCTGGCTGTTAATACTGAACAGCATCAATGTAGAAAGCTGCAGAAAATCCAACTAAAGAAAGGTATTGATGGATATTTTCATTTTGTTTATCATTCTGTTTATTCAGTTAGTTTTGATTTAACCCTAATTTTTATCCAAATGCTTGGGCAGGATAATTCCTCATTAAAAATCAAAACAACCAAAAAAGGACAAACAAAATAAAATCGTGGCTTGAAAAATTGAATTCATGTGTAAATATTACTGTGTTCTGTTCCAGTCTAGAGAATTCATAAAGGATAAAAAAGAGAAAGGAGGAATAGATCAAAAGAGATGGGGGAGAGAAGAAAAGGTGAAAAATGAAGCCAGGTGGCAAAGGAACAACACAGACATGGTGTTATGGACAGAGGGAAATGCTCAGGTAAAGAAATGTGCCCTAGAGCACAGAAAAGGTTGGCACAGCCACTCACACGTCGCCTGTTCCTTGTCACCCAAACCACCTGAACAACTCATTTCAGCACATGCCTTGTTTTCAGCTATCAGCCAATTGCAAAGACTCACACTTGAACACCTACACAACCCAAGCTGCAGAGCAGGGCCTTTCCGCCAGTTAAGAGACCATTTTGAAAATGCCCTTGCCCAGAGCATGCAGATAAACTGGTAGGTGTTAGCCTGGGAGATGTAAGTGCTACTAAAGTGGAAGACTCTTGGGGAGAAGCATATTCTGCCATCTCCTATGCTCCCCCAGAAAATCAGACCCTGAGAGGTTTGTGAAAGCTGTAGGACAAAGACCAGAAGGACCTCCTGACCTTAATTTATTTCCTGCTAAAGAGGTGGCTGATCAAGAGACTGCTTTACATAAACCAAGAGGATGCTCTGGTCTCTCTGCCATCTATACAGGAATGCATGTACAAACAATGCTTTATAAAATAAGGGAACATTGACAAGGGGTTGATTATTTTCTCATTAATTCCTTCATAAAATGAAGCATATTTTCCTAGTCTTGGCATTCAAGGACTATATTTAAAGCCCCTAAAGAAAAAAAAAAAAGAGGCAAGGGGGAGAACAACCTTTTCCGTGGCCACTAAATGAGAGAAGGGCAGAATTGCAGCAGAGTTACTGAAGTGAACAACCTTGATCTGACCAAAAGGAGTCATTTAATTTTAGGTACTCCCCAAAGGTTTTATTCTTCTTGGCTGCCAGGCCAGAAATGTCAGGTGTGTTGAGATGGGGCACCCTGGCAAGCCGAGGCTGAAAGGCAGCAAACAGGTTCCGCATGACTGCTGTTAGGTCTGGGAGCCTCCACGGAGAGCTGAACCCTTTGACCAGATAGGTGTGAACCAAAGAGGGGACTGGGGCATTTCTTTTCAAAGTTTTCTTTGCTTTACAAAGGCTTAAAGAATTTTTTTGTTGTTGTTTAATTCCAAGAAGCTCCAAACCTTCAGTTTCAAAAGAGGAAAATAATAAAAAAATTAAAAAGAAAAAAAAAATTTAAGTACTTTCTTTTTACAAATAAATGACACAACAGGGAAAGACCCAGCAGGGGAATTAAAGCTCTTTTTCTGACTGATCCAGCAGCATTTTTCTTGGCATTAGCTAGACTTAAAACAATAATGAAGTTTGTCACTATGTATGTCATAGAGCAGATCTCTCTAAACCTCAAGGTTTCTAAACTGTAATATCTGTGGGGAAAGAAATGCCTTCTGCTATAGATATACAAAGCACCAAGTACAACAAGGTCTAGCTCTTGACAAAGGTCTCCAGCTGATGTTGAAATACAAATAACTAATGGGACAAGATGGAAATTGTGCTCTAATCCTCCCAGTGGCTATTGTACAATGAAATGAATGGGGACCTTGGGAGAAAAGGAACAGAATTGTACCCTGTGAACACACAGCTGCAGATTCAGGGTCTGGCTATTGCCAGTGTAGATTCAGCCCCACATCCATTTAAAAAAAAAAAAAAAAAAAAAAAAAAAAAAGTACAAAAATGCTTGAACTTTCTTCTCTAACTTGAGCAATCCACGAAAATTTCTTTTTTGGTTTGCAAATATGCAAGAAGGCAGACCTGGTGACCATGTCTGTCCCAGCACAGGACCCCTCAAATTCTGCTGTCCATGATCCTCTGTGTGTTTGTTCACATCTAGTGACTGCCAGGGCCAGGAGTTTCCTAAGGAAGAAAGGATTTTCACTGATCTCAATCCCAAATAAGTGTACACTACCAAAAGTTAGCCCACTGACAAGACAAGCTGCTAACATTAGCAATTGCACAGTGTCTTCCTAAAGTTCAGTAGAAAAGAGAGGTTAATCCACTCCCTGGAACCTTGTTCCATCCTGGCTGAAACTGAAAAGTGTTACAGCTCATTCACAGTCCTACAAACCTACAAATAATGCTTACACATTCACTTTTAATTTTAATTTCAGCCATATTTACATGGCTATCTCAAAAACTCGTGGAACCTTTACTGTGTGTTTGCTTTGCAAACAACTGCTTTATCCTTACACGTGGCTTGACCTGAAGTCTGCAATAAGACATCATTTTCCTGACCTACAGGTTGCAATTTTCACATGGCCATGGTGCCACAATATGCCAGGACTCCCAGAGCCCTGGGAATGCCTGGGGAGGGGACAAGGGGACACGAGCAGCTGCCACCATCCCTTGGTGGCTGCAGCTGTGCACCAAGGTGACACTGCCTGGATATTTACAGGCTGAGCCCATCATGTGTGTCAAGCAGCATCTGCCCCAGCACTGTTTTGCTCCCAAATTCATGAGAACCCAAGTGCTGGAAAAGTATCTGAATTGCTTACAGATTTCCTTGAACAGTGATCAGTGTAACATCCACCATTTCCTTTAGGTACATTTGATGGACTGGTTGTGCAGAATTTAGCAATGTTTGCTGCACATTTTCAGCATCTTGGCTTATTTCTTTTAAAACTGAATTGCCATCACATTTTGGAATAACTTCATGGAAAAGGAAAAAGCCAGCACGGCAGGCATCTAAAGCAAAGGCTATTGAGATTATCCAAGTTCAGTCCTGAATGCGCAGTTAATAAATTCTTTCTCAAAAAACTTGCCCAGCCACAAGTACTTTTATGAAACACTCCTGGATTAAGACACCAAATTTTCCCCTCTTAGCTTTGTTTTTAAATAATTTGATTGTGCAAGATGCAGAGTTACAAACTGCCACTGATTTGTATGAAATTAGTAGTATTTATCCTTGGCAAAAACACCAGGTTGTGGCTGACAGGGCACCTTGACTGTGTTTAGTAACTTTTGAAAGTTTTTGTTAGTCCCTTCTGATAGGAACACTGTAAAAGTTTGGAAGGGGAACAGCAATTCTTCCCAAGATTGAAAGAGAAGAAATGGTTGACTGCCAGTTTTGCCATGAACCTTGCGCATAACCAACAAGTCATTTAATTTCCTCATACCTTAATTTACTAATGAACTAGAGGTTGTATAGACCTTTTCCCTCTATCCTTTGCTTACAGAGACTGAAAGCATTTTAGGTCAGAGCTGGGACACCACAATCAGATAAAAACCATAGCTCAGAGAACTTATTAAATGCAGTATTTTAACAGAGCTGTAGGGGATGCCTACAGCTCAGTTCTGAGCACGTTTTAATTCTTAGGAAAAATATACACATTAAACAGGAGTGGGAGGAGTGGAAGGAAAAAGATTCCAATTACCAGGTAGTGGGAGCAGAGTCAATCAGGAGGAGCCATTCTCCCTCCCTTCCCCAAAACAATGTAGGTGGTAGCACATTGAATCTTCAGATTGCACCACAGGATGCAGAGCCACAGTTCAGCTTTCAATGTTACTAATAAAAGGTTAAGGTTTCAAGCTATTTTTTAATTTAGATTTGTTGTTTGGTAATTGGAATAAACATTCAAATTTGAGCATCAAATTTCTCATTAGTTTCACATCAATACCTGTGCTGAAACTATGGATCAGTGAACTGAGTTTCTCACTGCCCAAGTGAATTCATTAATCATTCTCTCCTAAGATGGGCACATAAGCAGACAGCTGTTCTAAGCAGCTGTCTTCTGATAAAACTCCTAACGTGCATACTGCTAAAAAAAAAAAAACAGAACAAACCACACACACACACACACAAAATCTACCTTTTCAACAGTCTGCTGTTCTCTTAACTCATAGATCTACCTGCATGGACAGGTCTGGCAGAGAAAGGAACTGGATCCCCACTCAACAATGCATTCCAATTTGTAAATGGTCACTTTATGGTTACAGACAGAAAGTTTTAAAACCATTAAGACTTAGTTACCACTTCTTATCTGGGGTATCATGAGGAAGAAGAAATACAAAACCAGACACTGATGAATGTATTCAATGGACAGGTATAATCTTAAACCAGATCCAGTTAATTTTTTTTTCTGTCTATAGTCATGTAGCTTCAATTCTTCATCCACTATTCCCATTCTTCTAATAACAGATATTTAGATTTATTTTCATATACCTTGATGGGCTGGGATGAGATAGGCATTATGGCACACATTAGTCTCCTATTTTCCATTACAGCCAAAACAAGTGCTTAGGTAACTGGAGCTTATCCTATTTAAATATATGCAATCAGGAAATTTGAGATTGCCTTGATGGACCATATAATATTTCCTTTAGAAGCTCCCTGATATGCCATCGTCTACAAGTTCATCCATACAGCAAATGGTCTCACTGGGTAACCTTTCCCAGTTGTGTCACCCACACCAAAGAAAGATGAGACCATTGAAAAATGTATAAACAAGGACTTTTGAACTGACTTTGTCCAAGAGACAGGAAGAGATTGTATAAACACACCTTCTAATACCCTGGAACATTACAAAATCTTTGCTGTACGTTAAAATGGATGTTTTATATGTTTGGAAGAAGACAAAGCTTAATTAATTTTTTAAAATTTATTTTATAAATGGATAAAGTTTTACTTGTCAAAATTGTAGATTTGCTGAAAATTGCATTAGCAGACACATTCAAGCATATCTGGAGAGAGAGAAGGGGGTGCTTGTTGTAAAATTATGGCTGTATGCAGGGCCATCAGACAATTAAAAAACAATGAAGTAAAATGAAACTAAGAGCCCACGTAAGCACCTAAGTAAATTTAAATCCAGTAGAAATTTGTACCAAATTTTTATTCAGTTATTCTATTGGAAAACTCGCTCTGACCACTGTAGTGAGTTAGGGAGGTTACAAATGCTCCTTGTGTTTCACCAGAAAGCTGCAGAATGTGGAAACACAAATGCATCAAACACGTAGATGTGGCACTTGGGGACACCTTTTAGTGGTGAAAGTGTCAGTGCTGGACTCAATGATCTTGGAGGTCTTTTCCAACCTAATCTTTATGATTCTATTCTGTGATTCCTCAGTGGAGGAGCTGGGCTGATACAACAGTCCAGCATTGCTCCCAAAACAGTTTGCTATCAAATCTTCTTGTTACTTGGAATTTAAGGGGGAAACAAGGCAGTGTGTGTATAGTGACAAAAGGAGACATTTCAGTTTCTTCTACTTAAGTTACTATGGCAAAGTTTGTGGGAATCAACAAAATCTTTGATTCCTCTCCTTGCAAACTTTGCCCTGACCACATTTACCTCAGTAAAATCCACGATTCAGACCACTTCTGAGCTAAATAACAAAATAAGCTCTGTTAGTGTGTCTTGCACTAAAATAATTGTGCTCCACCAGGCTTTCAAAACACTTTGACGAAGAAGAATTACTCCATCCATCCCCCTTTCCAGGACATCAAAATTTTATAGCAATCTAGACTTTTTTCTCTTTGTACATGCGTGTTCCTTGAATTTCCGTGACCAGAAGATTTCCCATTTCATTATGACCAGGCCAATTCCCAGCTCAGTTGTGAATGAGAGCTTTGCCTGACTGCACACAGGAAGAGACTGAAAACAAAATATTATGTTTCATATCTCCTGAAATAATCAATCCTCCTCCTCTTACATGTAGAAGAAATTCAGACCTTGTGACTTCCCTAATAATATTTTCCTCCCCCCAATTTTTAATGGCTAGAGAAGGATCAGCATGACTTAAAATACATAAAGACCTGCTCAGAAATTGGTAATTTTCTTTTTTCTTCTTTTGTATGAATGATTTTTAAAAACTTATTGTAATCTGCATTAGAAAATGAATTCTAAAAGTAAACATTAGCTTTCAAAAGTCCTATTAAAGTGGGGTTTGTGACAGAATGGAAGATCCAGGACAAATGATGAAGAATGATAAAGAATTCTGTAGTACCTGTCCTGAAGCAAGCAATAGTGTGCTGTGCTTGGTATAAAACCTACCAAGCTCAACTGTGGTTTTCAGAAGATGATCAAAGAACAATTTCTCATCCCCAATGGCATCAATAGGAAAGCTCATACCAAATTCAAAAGGCCAAACTCTGATGGATTTGCTCCCACTGAATCACTCTTTATTTCATGTGTATTATCAGTAGAAGCAGGGATGAAGTAAGGGCTACTGAACCAGAATGCAGATATCAGAATTTGATGTGAAGCAATTAGGTTGGGATACTTGTATCACTTTCTGATGCAATTCCTAGGTACTATTGGGGGAGATAAAGGTAATTTTGATCCATTTTCTAAGTTACAATATTATCTTAATTTCAGCATTTAACATGTTTCCTTCCTAAAAGGAAACGCAGCTTTCCTTAAATGCTGATACTCAGATAATTATCTCTTAACAAATCACCTGGAGATTTACTTTTTTTAAGAAACAATAATTCACTCCTCATCTAATTCCCATTAAAGCAATAATTTGTAAAAATGAAAATTACTTTGATAGCTTGACCAAAGCTTGTATCTATGGTTAAATATGTACAGTAGCTTCCTGAATGAGGTAATTGATCAAAATAGTTTTCAAGGGCTTTGGCTTTAAAGAAAAATGCCAATATCAAAGGATACAGTGAAATCATACACAGCAGTTAAAAATAACTCTGCCTCCTGTTGAGGAGGTCTTGGACTGTTTATCCCTTTGGCTTGGTATCACTCTAAGCATCAAAGGACAAGGCACAAGGATGAACAATAACCTGGCCTGACCTCTTCCTATCTCCAAAACTCTACCAATTGTAATAATTTTATACGATAAATTTAAGATTTGCAAAATTTTATTTGTAAAATTTATATGGTCCTCCAGGTCCCACCTTCCTCCCTTTCATTTCTTTCATCTCTTGCACAAAATTGTCATGCTTTGAGGTTATTGTTGTATTAACAAAATTATCAAAAACTCCCCCCAGGGATCTGCGGCCAGTGTGTCACATACAGCACAAATAGGAAGAAAATCCTGTGCAGGAGCTTTCAATATAAACAGCAAAGACAGACTAGAGGTAACAACAAGGAACCTTTACTGCTCATTTTAGAGTGGGCAGCTAAAGATTGGACACACAGGACTGTGCAAGGACACAGAAACACCAGTGGCAGCAAAAGAAAGTAAGCAAAACTTTCCACAGACAAAGTGCCTTTTATTAAGAATCTGTCTCCTAACAAGACTTTTCATGGGGTGCCAACAGATGACACTTCTCTAAACCATTAAAAAAAAAAAAAACCAAACTTCCTAAAGGTGAGTGTCTCCTTGGGCAAGGTGCAGACAACAGGAAAACAGTGCATGTCTCTCAGACATAAAGGATCCTGAGAGTGAGAGAGGTGAAAAGAGGAACAGATTTCATTTTTATTGCTCAAACTAATGGGGTTTACAACTTACACAACGAAAATAAGCACAGCGTATGAACCCATATTTTGAAAAGGATACAAAGTGTATCATAGCGATATACTAATCCTATAATTCCTCAGAGAGGCAAATAACCTTTTCTCTTGATATAGGCATCAGGCATTGATCTGTCACACTGTTTGTTCTAGCAGAGCTCCCAGAGGTGCATTCAGTTTGAAACGTTAAGGCTAGTTCATTAGCCGTCCCTAGCTCGTTTCTCTGAGAGAATCAAGATAATACTGTGGTTAGTTAATGGCTTTCTCTTGTTTCCCCCAGAGCCTGCCTGTCTGAAGCCTGCAGGCCCAAGCAGCTTTCTTTTTCCCCCTTCCCTTCACTGTTGGTCACAGCTGGTGAGGCTTGCAGGAGCCTGGCTTGTTTGGGAACAGCCGGATCGCACAAATGGTTGAGTTTCTCTTGCAAAAACCACCTTGGCCCCTGGTGCCAGAGAGGAGAGCTCCTGCCTGCACAGTGCTGGGGAAGGAGGGATGGAGGGAAGGGCAGCTCCTCATCATCATGCTGCAGATATGTCTCCCTCAGAAAAAATGCCAAAATTATAAAAGTTAAAGAGAAAAAGGCATTCCCGTCTCAGGCAGCTGGTGAGATCCACTATTTCCTGAATAGAACTAATTTTAGCTACCTAAAAATAGGTAACTGATATCTCCAGAATCAGGAAATGCCACCTGCCTTGCTCTTGGGTTCTGTTGTTTACCATCACAGTTTGGAGGTTGTGTAGTCACAGACAGGAATCTCTCCCAGGAGCCATCCCACTAACAGCTCCTAATGGATGGGCAACATTCCCTGTACTTTTGCTTTCTGCTTAACACATTCTGTCCCCCGTTATCCTCACATAGATGCTGAAGCAAGTCACCCACCTGGAGAGGTTCCAGCACTGCTGCGAGCAGGCTAAATGCAACAGCTAAAAATGTGTTTATCTCTCCTGTTTTAGCTTGCATCTAGGCTTTGTAAAATTAATATCTGATTCCCAGGAAAGCAAGACAATGGCAATGTTGATGAGTGTCAGATATCTGCAGGCAGAGGTGGTAGAAGTTCCCTTTGCAGGGAGTAATTCTATCAATGCACCTCAGTGCTGATCTGCAGTGTCCCTGCTATTCTGGAGCCTCACTCTTTTATCTACACAGTCAGCACTCATTGCTGTGTTACCAGACACTGCCAGTCATGAAAAGCTGCATGATGATTTTATCTGCCTCCCAGTATATTACCCATTGGGGAACAAACTTAGACTTGTAAATGTTTTCTCTTGCAAGTGCTCTAATCCAGACATTTAGAGCTGCTTTTGCTTGTCAAGCAAATAGCACCAAGCTATTTACAGAAATCCTGCTGAAGTTAGCAGTAGGCAGGGTGGTGACTATCAGATAAAACCCAGTCTGAAAGACAATTCTTTGATATTGCCACAGGATTTTTTTTTAAACAGTAAGTACACGCCCACCCAACAAAATGCAATAAAATAAAAGCTGCTCTTTGGGATACAGGTTTATTGCACTGCTGCATGAGCCTAAGTGTGAACTGCCACCAAAATAAATGATGTCTCCCCATCACTCTCCTGCTCTGCAGAGAGAATGATGGCTGCTTTTTACTGTCTTAAATATGGAGTCCTGCAGAAAGTTATTTTCACTCCTCTAGTTCCCTGAACCAACACTACAGGACCCAAGAGAAGCAGCAGCTCACTTCAGACTGACTCAGCCACAGGTGAACTGATTAAACCATGTCAGTCACACAGGCATCCAACACAAAATGTCATGGAATATGTAGTATAGCCATGAAAACTGACAGACCAAGAGCAACATCTTACCCAATCACAAAATCAAGGCACCTCCTTAGCGTTCACCAAAGTTTACATGGAATGCTAACAAAGAGAAAGGAAAGAAAATGTTTCCGATACAAATCTTAGTACTTGATCAGAATAGAATTATAAAACTAAAATTTGAAAGAATGAACATGGCAGGTCGTTTTTCCAAATGCTCCAAATCTTACCCTTCCACAGTATGTTGCTGGAATATTTTATGTCCAGAAATGACACGGCAGAGCAAGGGCACATCAAACAAGATGGGAACTCTGTGCTCCCCAAAACACAAGCAAAAACAGAAATGAAAGTCAAAGAAAGAATAATGGAGAAAGAATGTGTTCTTTTCTCTGTGGAGAGCATTCAGGTTCTTTAGAAATGCACACCAGAGTGAGTTTTCATGAGATTGAAAATCTACCATCAAACACCCACAGCAGAAGCTGGTAGGGCAAATGCCTAACTAGGATTTGTCCTTCATTCTCAAGCCCACGACCTCTCAGTAAACTTCTCAAGGAAGTCTCTCTTCCTTCCATGCCTCACTCAAGAAACCCATTCCCAAAGCCATCATTTTTTCTACAATTAAAGCCTCCCAACTGGCCTGCAAAGAAACCACCCAGCCTACAAGACCTTAGAAGATTGAGAGTATTCCCAATGAATTCAACAGGCCACAGATCTAACTGGAAATACTTGGATCTCTCCAGTTCTTATGTTAACTTCAGCTTCTCTTCCACAATGCATTCAGTCACTGACTCAACAATGAATTTGGTTGTATCTCTGTTGATCCTTCCTTCACAGAAAGGACTCTGACTTTCTCTCAAGTGTCTATTTGAATCAAGCGCTGTTTCTGTCAAAACCTGATTTTCAGAAAGTAATAGAGAAAGTTTGGTGTAACTAGACTATTCTTTTCAAGGTGAGATAAAGTTGGCTTCTATTTATCAGTTCTCTATTAAAGGAAGGAGATGTATTAAGGAAATGGATGGGGCTATTTAGTCATCTTTGCTAAGAGCTCCATTTTCTATGGATGAAACATGCTATTTAATGATTAACTATTATTATTTTTATATCCTATTTTACGACACCATGTCTTGCTATAAGGCAACTATTTACTACTCTGAGCACATAGTATAAAGAATTATCATTCTTAACTGTCTTTTCTTACTAAGGAAGTGAAAGGAAAGAAAGTTACAATTTTAAAGAGAAGACTTTTAGCAGAAGTGATTTATGACCTCTGTTAGCAATGGTTCTATTCATATCTTATGAAGATACAGAACACCTATAATACAAAAAAAAAGATAATTATTGTAAAGATTATCCAAAATAATTGGAAGAGCATTATTTAACAAAATAGTACACAACAGTCTTTCTACTCCTGTAAATATCTGTTCATCATTCACTTGGAACATTTTTGGGGGGCGCAATTTGGTAAATCACATCTGTGAATACTGAAACTTATACAAATATGAAAGAAAATGTTGTCAGGAAATTTGTGCACCTTTCAGAATAAAACCAGAATATACTTTCATTTGCTGTAGGGGACATGCTACAACATGGCAATTTTTTTCCTGCAGAGTCTGTGATAAAGATGTTTTTCAGAAAATCTGAATTTGTGACAAAATTAGGAGGGAGAAAAGTTCAGAACATTCAAGTCACTCGGCAATTCATTTTCAGATTTGATCTCATTTTGTATTTTAACGAATGTTGAAATTTGGCTGAAAGGACACAAGCTGATGCCTCCTTGCACAAAGGCCTTCTAGCAGAATCTGAGCTCAGGACTTCTTTCTGTGAAGTCTTAATTGGTTAGGACAGAGGATTTTTTTTTTTTATTTCCCAAAGCAAAACTTGTTTCCCCAAGTGCTCCAAGAACAGTCACTAGAAAAGAAATTAACATGTAAAACTGTAACATTTCTAACACTCCTACATGACCAAAAGGATGCAATTTTAGAACTGTGATTTGGAACCTACAAACATTTTAAACATTTGTCTTGTGGTTTATTTGTAAACTAATGAGTCTTGATGCTGCTCCCTATGCTCATGCTGCAATCTGTTGTTGGCCTTTTTGCAGCTTTAAGATCTACACTTTGGAGAATCACAGGGGGTGTTGGAAAAATAAGCCAACAGAAGCAGCATGATTAAATTTCACTTTTAACTTCTGAAGAACTAACATTAAGTACCATGTGTTTTTAATGCATGAAAACACCCTCAAAACTGGGGCACTGCAAGTTGGATTAAGATCAGCATTTCCTTTTCCTCAGGACCTTGCTAGATAAAATAGCCTGGCTTTCTTTTTTTCTTTCTTTTTCCTAAGTGGCAGGTTGCCAGCAGCTAATTTAAACGTAACAATGGAAATAATCATTCTCACAAATTCAAGAATTTGTGTCTCTGTATCTATGGCAAATGTATTTAAGTGTCTTGCTAATTACTTTTACTTACAGAAGGCAAGAACCAACAGGATTCTCATGTACATGTATAAGCTGGCAAGCTTAAAGATGTTGAGGATTGAAGGCTGGATGTGCTCATGTTCTAAAATCACAAACTTCAAAGGGTTACATGAGGGAGGCTAATTGAAGAGCCTTTTTATATAATCTCATACAGTGTATTTACTTTTGCTTTTTGGGATGTAGATGGTGCAGCAGTGTATGCAAACTTGTAAAATAAGACTTGTAGTGTCTGTAAGAACTTCATTTCACATATGACCTTTTACAGTAATTGGATCTGAATTATAATCAGTCACCTGAGTCCTGAAATAGATAAAATAGTTTTTTAATGTTAAAAAGTTTTAGCCCTTCGTTGATTATCTATCAGTGCTTACAGTCCTGTGAAAATAAGATAAATGAGAAATTTGGTCTCTAATTAGACTTCACTAGATTTACAGCTTTTAATTTATACGCCAATGCAACTCAGGCCGGCACTAACACAGATAGAGATGGAGCCACAGTTTTCAATTGATTTAACAATTTAATTGCAGCATTAACATCCATTAACATTTAACTAACCTTTTAAACTAACCTCAGGCACAACCTTAAAGACTAAATGAAGTAAAATTGCATATAAAAAGGTACTAACATACAGCTGTAAGAAGCCAGAGTGAATCTTTAGGGAGATTTAGCATTGCTTCCCCACATCAGCAGGAGGGAGTCTGTTTTCCTTCTTGCAAAATTCAGTAGGAAAGCATGCTCTAATTTATAGGAAAAGGAAATAGACACATTTGATGGTTATTAACTCTCATTTATATCTTCTTGTCTATACGTGATGTCTAAAAAACACAATATCCCTTACTCTGGTCATGCACTAAAGAACAATTGTATTACTCAGAGAAAAAATATTCCTGGATTATCTGTGATGAAATGTGATGTAAGGGAATATAAAATAAATATAAAATAACTCACTGAAGTTTGATATGAAAGAGAAACCTCGTTTTTAAGAAACAATGGACAAATAGGGCTCCTGTTTATGTGGGTGTGAATCTAAAGCAGCTACACTGAACCTGCTGGAATTATTTCTGGTTTACCCCTGAAGTACCACGAGAGAAAGTCACAGAAAATAAGCACAAGAAGTGCCTGATTTATATCTGTGTTGAGCACCCCAAAACTAGTCCAAAGCAGCAGTATGTGGGTGTTTGGGGCTTCAGCAGGGAAGCCCTGAGAGCCAGACCTGCAGTTGTGCATCCTTGTCCCCAGCCCTGTGGCACTGCAGGGCTGCTGAGAGGCTGACTCCAGCCCTGGGGGAGCACCTTGCACAGGGGCCATAAATCTGCATTCCAGCATTGACCCCTCCTGTGCCAGAGCCCATCAGTAGGACTGGGCCAGGATTTGAAGGTCTTTTGTTTCTCATATGGATGACAAACAGGAGTTTTGGGGACCGTTTAAAATGTCATTTAGGCGTTCTCGACCTGTGTGGTGTCAGATCTGACATAATTCTGTGTGCCATCTGTGTACAGATGCACAGATACTGTAAAAATTCATAATGTGTGGGGGGAAGGTTGGTAGCACAGCACAATATTTGGTATTTCCAGCTATTATCTAACCCAATTTCTTTTGGATTGAACCACTGCTTGCACAAATTATTCCAGCGTGTTCAGTGAGTGACTTGTAAATGCTTATCAGTGCTGCTGAATTTCACACTCAAGTTCTCAGCTAACTGTGCATGTGCTGTTACCATTTCTCTCTGTCTAAATGGGATTTAATATCAGCCAGGGAATACCAAAACATTAGGTTGATAACTTGGAAACTATCACAGCCTTGTGTCTTTTGGTGGCAGGACTGAGCATCACACAAGGTTTGTGGTCTGTGTTGACATGCAATGGTTACATGCAGTGTAAATTGATGTTCCAGGATTAAGAGTTTCCCAGTAGTACATGCTGACACCATTATGGTGCAATGACTCCTCTGGAATTATTAGTCATTCTAGCCAGCTCTACTGTTTGACCACACACACCATAAATGTATGAGGTCATGTGCATATTAAAATCATTGATACAACAGAACACTGGATGGGTTTTTCAAGCACTTGGTTTGAATTCACGTTGTCACACTTGAGAAATGCATCACATGTAAGCAAAGCCCCTAAAGCCTTTGTTTGCAGCTCCTCCTCAAACCAGTGAGGAGACTGTAGGTGGGTACAAAGTCAACAAATTTATTGAAGTAAATTTAGTGAACTCTGGATTATGACCCCTTCACAAGTTAATTCCACCACAAATGTGTGTGGTAGTATCATCCTGTCTTGCTCTGTTAAGTGAAATACCATGGAAGAAAATCATAGGAAAGTTCAAACAAATTTTTAAGCACAAGCATCTACAATGGTATGAGTACTTCAGAGAAAACCTGAATACCCAGAGGAAGCTCTGCTCTATCTTCTACCAAGTATTCCTCTAAGGTTAAAGATTATTTTGCTGTGTGTCTCTGTGAATACTTTACCCCATACACAATATTTTGGTTCTTGTTTACTGAAAAAGCAACCTTTTGAACTGTAATGTGTGTATTCATTGATCAGTGTTCATATAGAAAAAATAATCCCCCAAACATCAATACAACTTTTTAAGCTGCCACTGCTCTCTCTCTATACATCCAAAGGAGGTCAAATTCCCAGGATATGCACATAACCCATCTGCCTTTTGTTTCTTAGATTCATCACTTCAGTACTGCATCTTCTGTCATCAGAATTAGGATTCCCATTTCTTTCTGCCTCTCAACAGCTTATTTGTGGATAAAAATTCCTCCATGCATATTCTCTCCTCCTGTTTTAGCATAGTTTAATGACATCATTTTATTCTTTCTAAAATAAAAATATTCTAAATATATATTCTAAAATAAAAATATTTCTAAAATAAGGTGTTTGAGTTTATGCTGCTATATAAAACAAGAAAGTTTTGCTTTAAATTTTCAGAAATTTGAACCAGTGTTTCCAAAGGTAACTGAAATCCAAGCACCAAAATATTATCTAAGATCGACATGGAAAATTGGTTAAATTAGATGTTTTACAGGAGTAAGTGACAGATCAACATATCAAAAAAAAAACCCAAACCAAAAAACCCCACCAAACCAAAACACACAAATATAAAGAATTGCAAGGCAATAAACCTTGTGTGTGTGCTAACAGGAAGATCAATATGAACTTACAGCTTTTAAGAGTGAAAGTAACCTACAGGAACCTACAAGATGATTTTTCAGATTTCCTTCTTTTAAAAAAATCATTATATGTTATTTACTTCAAATCCTCCCCTACATTAAAACCATCTTAATATCCTTTCAATATCCTGCTACACAGAGTCTCTTTGATGGAAAGCTGCTGTGTGCCTCCCATCTTCTCTGTAGCTGGTTCAAGGGAGGCAATCAAAGGATGCAATCAAGGGATGAGGTCAGAACCAGCCTGTGTTCTGCAAACTGGAAATTATCAGCTGATATAATAACATCCATCTAAATACAACCCTCAGGCTCCCCAGCAGTTCCTTGGAGATTGCACTTGGAGTGTTAAACACAGGAATGGTCTTGGGTCTCCTTTTAGCTCCCAGGGTATCACAGCCTCTGGTTTGATTCACATTCCATTACAGCCATCTAATGATATTTGGAGATACTCAGGATTTCACATCTGGCCTTCACATGTGATTCCTCTTCATGTGAGGAGCCTGCCACAGGTTCCACACTGCATTTCCCAGCCCCATTCTGGTTTTGAGAACCCCACAGCACCTCTACAAGCTCCCCTTTCCTAGACAGCTGGAGTTTGAGTTCTGGCTCATCAGAATGGCAGAATCATTAACAGTTAATGATAAATGAGGTGGGACAGCAAACAAGTCTTTAATCACCCTCCTCATTTTGCAAAGAACCAGCAATTGGAAGTGGGATGTGTTACACCAGGTTAAAATCCTGGATGAAAAAGAAGCAAAACGTGTATTCCATATATAAATACATATATATATATACACATAATGCAAACTGGCAGCCAACTAACAAAATACTAGGGAATGACTCACTGAATCAGACATGACATCAGAGATGGAGAGGCCTATTATCTCATATATCCACTCTTCTGAATAGCCTTTGCATTGCTTTATTTAATTCTTTGTTCTCTTTGCCATTAAATATCCCTGCTGATTAGGTTTGCTCAATCTATCTCAATTAGATTTACCTTACTTTCCTAGTCAATTCAGTGCTTAGTCTAGGTTTATATAAATGAATTCTGGCCACGCAGCAATTGCTTTTGGAATTAACTAAATATAATTATACTGTAATTTTGAGACTGCAATAACAGTGTAGTTACATGTAATCATTGTATAAAGTTATGAGTAACTGCATAAAATTTATGTTCTTTTTGATTAACATATTAACACTTTTTTAAATCACAAATTGTGTGGGCTACATTTGGAAATTACTACAAATCTCCCATGCCTCAAAGTAACATTTAAGACTCAATCCTCACACTACCAGCAATGAAGGACACCCTATAGGCAAAGACAAAACTCTCAAATTTCACAGTAACTTCCACCACTGATTGCACTCAGAAGTGGGTTTTGCCCAACTTTGGCAGCAGAGCTTAGTGGAAGAGCAAGAAAACACTGAAAATATGTTCATAAAAATCACATAGATATAGTTTAGAGTGAATAGCATGATTCAGGCTTGATGCTCCGTTGTGGCCAAAACAAGATTTCTCATTCAGAAACAGATTTTCATTCTGTGTTCATGCTGTGCTAAACACAACTGGACTTGTCCCTCAGACAAAGAATTTAAGTAATGTAGAAACACAAGTAATTAATAATCATTATTAAAAACTCCCTAACTTTAGATTGCAAAACTGTGCTTACAATAAGTAAGCTACAACATCATTTCCCACATTTTTGTTTTCTAGACAGATTTAAAAAAAAAAAAAAACAAGAAAGAAAGAAAGAAAGAGAGAAATTTACAGGAAATGTGAAGTTAATTAACTATGTCCTCTGATGCTTTTTAAAAGTTTCCAGAAATAATTCCATTTTTTCCTAAAAAGATGTGCAAAAATGACTTGTCTGCAAATCCAATTAAAGTTGATAAATAATTCAGTTCAGGTAGCTCAATATTCAAATTGAAAGCCAGCATCCAATTTGAGGGGGGAAGCAAGCATTAAAAACCATCTTGAACACATTGTATTACATTGATACTTTGCAGCACAAGCTGGACTTTAAATGAAATGCACTCTTTATTCAGATGACAAATTGCTCTAAACTCTAGTATTTAATAAATAATACTATAAAACATTAATAGGAATATAAATACTTAAATATTTATAACAATGAAGACCATAGATGCAGTATTGAGATCTAAGAACTAAAGTCAGACAGAGATCAGGGAATTTCTCTCTCAAAACTCCATCTTGCAGTGAGCTCCATGTTGACTGTCACCTCTATTTGCCTTCAGGAAGTTGAGGGGTCTTACATTAAGTTTTCAGGTTCTTTTCTCTTTTCAAGATGCCCTAAACCAAGCACAAGACACGACTGAAGGAAATTAATTCTGGGATTAAAAACTATTAAATGCTACTGTAAGAATAAACCAAACCCCAGAAGGGTCATTCTGTGCTACAGAACATGCAAATATCTCAAAGGCTCAGGATGGAGATGGCAAAGGTAGAGCATCAATTTATCCCAGAAGTATTTTATAATTGGGTTTATGGCAGAAGATGTGAAAGAATTATCTTGATGACAGTTGTACTTCTGGAATGGCATCTACAGATTGAAGGTAAACTGGTGTACCAAATTATCTGGATGAGCAATTGTGGTTGTTATTAATAGGCACACAAATACAGCATTCAGCTCTATCCATCTTATTCCAAAATTTAGACCCAAATGCATTATGAGTCTTCCATTGCTGTAAGAGTTTTCTTTACTGTGTGCTTTCAATTCAGGTGAGCCTGCTCAAAGAACAATTAAGTTCTAGCTCTGGAAGAAGACACAGGTACAAGCAACATTGTACAGTGAACTCCTCCAGTTTTGGGACAAGTTTGGGAGACTTTTGGGGTCTGTTCTTCAAGAAATTAATGCCTCAGCCCCAAGACAGTGGAGGATCCTACTAAATCTGATCACCTCATGGAGGAAAAGGGGCTCAATTAAAAAATTCCAAGTGCAAGGCTTTGTGGGAACTAACAAGAATCTCTACCAAAAATTCATTCTCAGCAGCTGGGAACGAGTAAGGAGAAAGAAGGCAGTGTTCTTTCTGGGAGTCATCAACATAATATATCCAGCTGCAAAGGAATTCTTTTCTATTCAGCTATTTCTTTTCTATTTCTATTCTATTCTAAGGTTAGATTTCTGTAGTGAAGGTGAGGATGTGCTAGTTCCATGATAAAAGTTCCTTCTGAGTCCTTGCCCAGATTATGTTGCATACATTTGAACACTGATGTCCAATAAAGAGTATTTCCCATTGGAAAGAAGGACCTACTGATGAGAAGAAATGAGATGGGAATGATGATGGGAAGAAATGAGCCCATCTTCCAAGAGATGACTAAACAGGTTTGGTCAATTGAGCCTTGAGAATGAGAGGGAGATGATTGCTGGAGGATGAACACAAAGTGAGACTGGGGCAGGTTAATAAAAAAATATGGACAGTGCTAGGACAAGAAAAAAAGGTAGTGGTGGACAACACACTCAGGAATGAGGAGGAGGTTTCTAACAATCTAAGCAGTGCTAAATTACTTTTAAGATGGAGCTTAATCATTTGAGGAAAGGAATTCTATGATGAGGTAGCTGCAGTGACAGAGGACTGGACTGTGACCCAGGTACCTCCTTCCACTGAGATGCTCCTGTGTCACCTGCAGCTCTCCAGCCCCTGGGAAGATGCTGAAGAGGTCCTGAGTGTTCCAAATCTGCTCAGGACTGTAAGGTAAGAATTCATGACAACATGATTCTGGTGGAAACTGCAGGAGTTTGAGTTAGACCCAAATGCCTGATGATTGTTTACAGAGAGCACACACTCTGAGCTGCTGCTTCACAGGGTTCACTTCTGCCCTCCAGCAAAGCCAAGCTGGCATGGACTTCCTGATGGAGCATTTAATATACATGAGTCAAACCAAGGAACACAGGAAAAATAAACAACACTCAGTGCATGCAAATGAGATTTATTTATTCATAGTTACATTTTAATAATACTTTAATTTGGTTGTAGAATTTGCTTTAAGAATGTGTATGAAAAGAGTAGAAAAAAGAACAATGTAACTATAATCATGCATTGTATATTTCTACTTGCTTCTTCAAATTTCCCTGCAGAAGCAAAATATGAATATGTCTCTAAGAAAATCCTTAAATTATGTAGGACCTAGATGAGCCAAAATGAGTTTAGTGTGTACAAATAACACACCACACCAGTATCACTTAGCTGCTGAGATCCATATAGGATTTTTTTTCTGGGTGGTGATTCATATTATCCTATCAATGCATTAGGGGGGATTTAAATTCTTAACACCCACCATCACACCAAAGGCAGAATAGACTACTTAATATGAATAACAAGCACCAGAAGAAAAACACTCCACCCCATGTTTCTTCTGCAACTTTAAATTGGACACAAAGAGGAGGAGAGGAGGAAAAAAAGAGAGCAGAATAACAGGGAATTAATAATGGAGAAACCTGATTAGAATATAATTTGTCCTCATTAGTACAGCATTCCTGACATAAGGCCGCTCCTTGAATCCTGTTTACTTTGAAACTCCAAAGAAAGAAACCTATATAGTTGTTAACACTCGGCTTTTCAAGGATTGCTCCGTAATGAGGGTGGAGTGTATATGAGCTGGTTGGTTCTTTACCATCAGAGAACACTGAAAACACATCTGTGCACTGAAGCATTATTGGGCCTTTCAAACAACCTCTGCGGCCGCTGCCTATAAATCTCTTCCCCTGTCATGTTTAACTAAAACCCAATACCCATTCAACATGAAATCCATCAATGTTATACAGAAAACAATGACAAAGCACTCTCCTTTGTGTCAGGAAAAACAAATAATTCTGCAGGAAAGAGAGGGAAACCTCTTTTGGCAAGTTTCTGCAAGGGTACAGAGATAAAAAGTGGCAGCTTTATTTTAAAGCAACATATACCCAGCTACAGAAATAATTTTTAAGGCCAAATCTACACTGGGTATTATGGTGCCTGTTCAAGATAATGCACCATGCCTCAGAAAGATCTGTGTTGAGGCTTTTTATCTGAAGTATGCTTGTCATGAGGACAAAACCAGCTATTGCCATCCAGCTGCATGATCCTGTCAATGCCAAACTGGGGGGTTTGCATTTTTGAAGCAAAATATGTATCAATTACAAATTTTTATTTCTGCTGCTTCTAACTCCAGAGGAGTGCACAAATGTGCATACACACATACATACAGAATGTGTTCACAAGGTGGATTGTCTTCTTTTCATTCTAAATTCAACAAGGGGACACAGGAACAATACAGGGAGTAAGGAGTGAAGGCAACTGCCAGAGGGCAAAGACACCTTCCTTGAGGATTCAGCAAAAATATTTCATGAAAGCAAATTCTGGGAAACCAGAAATAATGGGAAATACTGAATCTCTAGGCAGGTGATTGAACATAACTGGACATGAGTGAAACTAAAACAGGCAGCCTAGACCAGAATCACTCCCAAGCCTTTAGACCTAGTAAGAAAACAGAACTGGCAGAATTATCACATTAATGTAATATATTCAGTGCCACATAAACAAGGAGGATTTTGCATGATAATTATTTACCACAAATTTCATCTAAAGTACACGATCCTGCATTAAAAAAGTGATTCCCTGACAGCCTGTCCTGTCCATGGAGATGGATACCCACCCTGCAATGAACCTCTTCAACTCAGCTATAGGTGCAACACTTAACACTGCCTCTGTCTTTTAAGCATCCCATTACTGTAAAGACATTAGCCACTGAACTTAATTAACAAAATCAATCATAATTAATTCTTTCAGTGTTCACAGAGTCATCACAGACATTTCCTTTGGAGTTTTACTGTAATTTGCCATTAATGGAGAGCCAAAATAGTCAAATGATTTAGAATATATATAGAATAATGTACACCCACTGTACATAATAAGATGGCATTTTCATTGAGGAGGTGACAGAAGCATCATAAAGCAAAAAGTGCAGAGCTTGGATAGTTTGTCACTGTCAGAAAAGCTGCATGAGTGCTTCATCTGCTGCCTTTCAGGGTATTTTGCTCTTCACTCTCATTAAATTTAGACTCCAAACCACCTGGTACTTATGAAAGAGGAACTTTCTGTACATGACTTAGGCCTTCATTTTAAATGTCACGTGTAATGCATGTGGTGGAGAAATTTCCCTTGATTATAATAAAGGATCCTCCAAAGACATTCTTTCTGTGATCAGACACAAAGCGTGCTGTGTTCCTTTAAAAACACATCCCTGAGGTCATCTTTTGTCAGCCACTCACTACTTTTGCATGTTTAATTTCAGATTTTCCCAACAATCACACTTACTTATGGGACACTTTACAGTGAAAGTTTAGTCCCAAACTTAACCAAAAAAAAAAAAAAAAGCAACACTGAAACTGGGGATCACCCACAATTCTCCATTGCATTTCCTTACACCCAGATTATAGATACTGATACTATGCACTCATCTTCAAATGGCAAAAGGTTGACTTCTGGCTGGAAATGCCACTTTTGCCTCCAGGAGAACTTGCAAGACTAATCACCAAGTAGCTGAGCTTCTGTCCTTTCATTTAATCTGCTTCTGTTTTGATGGTAGAATTAATTTCATTTTTCTAAAGTCATCCCTGATCAATTGGGCTTGAATTGTGCCCTGACAACTCTTCTGAGGAAAATTCCATGAGCTCTTTCTGCTGCTTGTCACATTTCATCATTCTCCCTCAATACAATTATCTCAGTTATATTTTTGTCAAACCCAAATATCTGTTCTGACTGGGGCACACTTTACCTGGTGTTACTGCTGTTCCCTGGGAGAACTACAACTTGCTCCTTAAGAAATGCATTAAATATAAAGTGTTAATTGAGTGATTGACTTGATGGAAGAGATAAGATACATTTTTAAGCATATTGTATGTGGATATAGATGCTATCATTTTTAGAAGTTTACTTAGAATAATATGATTTTTTTTTTACCTAAACAGCAATCATTTTATTAGATATATTTTCTACATTAGTAGAAACACAAATTAGTGAGTTCTACAAGCTGAACTTTAAATGAGCCATGTCACACCATTACAGTTTTATCAAGATTTTTTTAAAAAATTGTTGAATAACCCATCAGAACAATTCTTACCTCCTCTTCTGAATACAAGGAACAGCCCATGATAGCTGTCTTTCTGCTCTTCCTCCATCAATCAATATTATCCTATAAGAGTCCAAACTTAACACTAGGTACATAAGAGAGCTACTGAATTAGATAAACTCAATCATCACTGGTGATGAAATGATTATTTAATTACTGTCAGCAGTGCTTCCAATAGCACAGAGAGGAAATCCAAGAACATTGACAGTCAATGGTAATTTATTAATCAATTAAACAGTACTGCTTGGGTAAGCGTAATTTGCACAATAAAAATTGAATTAAGTGCTTAAGTAAAAGGAGTGGCTTTTCTAACATTAGAGGTTGTGACATACAGCAAAGGACTGCACAGTCAAAGTTTCATGCTCTACTTTCTAATCTCAGTAAAAAGAAAAACAAAAGACTGGTGAGGAAGATGGGCTGGAACTGCTTACACTGCAGTGACCACAGTGCACTGGTAGCTCCAGTGTACTTAGCTTGTAATGATTTTAGCAGAAATTCCCTGTTTCTCAAGAGAAAAGATTCTCCAGAGCTAAACTATTCTCCAATTCTGCTGAAACAGGCAGATCCCCATCACAAACTGGTTATTCTCAGAGCGTGCAGTCCTTGCTGTCAGTCCCAGAGTGCAGCACTGCACTCACAAACTCCTTCTCCATGGGCTACTTCTGCAATTATCCTTGCAAGGTCTTCTACACCCATCTCTGCATCTCACTCTGCTCAGAGAGACTGTCAATTCATTACTTTCATGTCCTAAAGGCATGAAGTGGATGGATGACACCCGCACTCCTGCTAATTTGATTTCTTAATTACAGAACAAATGTATATTGCTCCACTTGAAGTCGAGAGTCCCTTCAGCTAGGCACTATTAGAAACTGTTAATAAAGAACAGGACAGGGGAAAAAATTAAAAACAGAGTTTGAGAAGTCTGGTTTAACTGGCACAAATTTTCATGGTGTGTCTGTGAGGCCTAGCTCTGTATTCCATATTTTAGAGCTCTCACAGATCCCCTCTCTCACCCAAAGCTTTCCCTCACTGCCCTCAAATGAGAACTGCCCATCTCCCACCTATTTTCATATCATTATTAGTACCTAACAGAAGGTTAGGGTGTGCAATCAAAATACACTCACTGACAATATTCTTGATAGGTTGAACTGTTGAGTTTTGGCCTTTCTACCACCCCAAACTGAGTTTCTCACTTAAATTAATCTTCTCCTTGAAGTTAGTCCATCAGGTCTACGGGTTCTATGACAAGACTTTAGATTTAAGGCAGCACTAAAGAGAGCAGAACTGCAGATCCTCACAAGATACCATCTTTACAGTCCTTTTCAGTGCTCATCCTCACTGGCTGCTGTTGATCTTTCACTTTGTCTTGCTTATCTAAAACCAATACCTATTCAAACTCCAATCAATCAATACTACATACAAAACGATGAAAAAAGACATCCAATTCTCTTGTTTAACAACTTGTTCAACATCTATTGCTCAGAGACCTTTCAGCACCCACGCCTCCTTACTTCATGGCTATCAGCCTTTTGAATTTAAAAGAAATTAATGAGAATTTACAAGAAATAAGCAGTAGGAGCCACCAAGTTCTGCATTCCTGAGAGTAGGGGTCATGACAGAGACATTATTAACCCCGTGAAAACTTCATTTACTTGGCTAACCCTGCAATCAAAGCTTGCTTTAGCTGTAGTGGGCAAGTTTTAAATCTGCCACTCCATACATTATAAGAAACTGCTGCCTTGTTTTTATTTTGCACAGTAGCTGATTTAATAGGAATTTCAAGAGAGCCCAGAACTTTGTCTCACAAGATTGCTGAAAATCAAAGCACTGACAGTGCTCTGCTGCAGCCTTGGTAGGAAATTAATTGCAATACTAAGAGGGAAGAGTTCCAACAGAGCAATACCAGGTGGGACAGGCTAATTTTGTCATCCAATAAATGTCACACAGCAGAACAGTCTCAACCCAGTGAAAGTAAACTCTGTCTAACAGGCCTGATTTTATTTATACATGCAACAGTACTATTTTAAATGGTGCTCTACAGTCAGGCCATCATGGATTTATAAAACAGGTCAGACCCTATATTTTCTTTGAGAGTTTAAACTCCTAAAAAGTTCCACTGGAGTTTAGTTACATAAAAGTCTTTTCAGACACAGGCCTAAGTGAAAGGCAGAAGACAATTTAGTAATGAGATTCAGGACTTGCCTCATATGCCTGAGGCTTAGGATAATTTTGCAAGTAGGTTTTGGATTTTTGTTCTTTTAAAGCAAATTAGACAACACTGGCAAAATTTGTACTCGGGCTTTTCCCTAAATATGCAGGTTTTAACCCAGTATCTCTGTCCATAAGATCTGATCTTTTTTTCATGATCAGAGCCAGGTCTCAAGGTCTCCCAAATGGCATCCCAATTAACAGAACAGCCATCATGGCTTAAAAACCTCGTTATTAAAAAACAAAAACAACCCAGTTCCCAAGTGCTGATGGCTTTAAAGTGGCTGTCACCAGCAAAGGAGCTTAGATATGGATATAAAATAAAAGCACCTACAATTTCTTTCCTCCTTTTCATGGATACATTAATACTGTGCTGGAGGCTGATCTGGCTAACAAGTTCTGAGCTTGGAACTGAGGTTATTAATGTCACTGTTAAGTCTTTTTTTTAAAATATTGAATCCGATCTGTCTTATATCCCAGAGTGTTTTTTATTGAATAATCTACTCACCAAATTAAATGGGCTGTGACTGAAAATGGGGGGAGGCGAGTTGTGTTTTAAAATAAAAAGTGAACACATTTTGTGACCAGATACCACTTAATTTGCAAATGTGTACTCTAGAACCATATGTTGTCTGATACAGTCAACATTCCTTGCCAAGCAGCATTTGTATTGCTGATCAAACACTCCTGTTCAATAGCAAAAAGATAGAAAACTCTTAACTGTTACCCTCCTGCATATACATAAGATGCTTTTCTGTCCCTTCCAAGGTGCCTTAATCAATATAATTATTTTCATGTTGCAAAAAAAAACCATTGCATAATGACTTAGTCTAAGCTGGGACCTGGTCCTCCAAACACTCTCTGGTTGCCCACACAAGTGAAATGCTATGGCAAGTGTGTCCTGCAAATTTCCTGGGCTGGTCAAACGCCTCATGTGAAGAATTTGCCCAGTTTGGTCCCTGTGGCCATGATAACCAAATGGATATACAAGTGAAGTTTACATCCAAGCCAAAAATTTACTAGATTTCAATAGGGATAGGAACACAATTTGGGACTTTTGCAGTTTCCCTCACAAACAGGTAGGGAAGAAAGGAGAAATCAGATGTTAATCTCACAGGTTTCAAAATCCTTTACAGGCTAAGGGGAAATTAGGTAGTGCTGTAAAAGAGGCCTGCTCTGAGTCTGTGCAGTTGCACCCACATGGAAATGCAATTTTTCACATGGCTTTTTAGGCCTGACGTTATGAAAATTTAAGTAACTCAGGCTTAAATTTGAGCTCTCCAAAAACTGCCAGAAAAATGAGGAGAGCAGAGTGCCCTGTGTGCTCCACCCAATCGTGCCCCCAAACGCCATTTATTTACCTCTGCTTCCTAAAATGATATTTTCACTCATGGAAATTTTCATAATTAAGCTTGTGACAGCTCCTGCTATGCGGTTCATCAGCAAGGAGGACATAAAGAACACGGAGCACTCATTACACACCGAGCAAACTTAACTCATTAACAGTACTTGGAGTGAGCAATCTCAGACCATTACTTTTAATGGGATTAGCCTTTCTTGTGTACAAAAGGCAGCACAGCTCCGTCTACTTAAAATCATTTCCATACTCTAACGACATGGGCTACATTCATTCTAGCAGGAAAGTGCTCATTCTGGCTTTGCTCCTCATTGTCAGCGTGGCACTGAGCACTTCACCAGCAACAGGAACAATAACTGAGTTATTCTCAGTTTATTTTTGCCACTCTGGTCCAGGCGTTTTCCTTTTCTCATTTTACAAGGCTCTACCTTTGATCATCAGTGAGGAGCAGGATTAGCTTACTAATTCTGTATTACTGTCAGCAAGATGGCATAGACTGAGTCCTCCACATTAAAGTCAAAAGAGAATCCTTAGAGGATATAAGGATGAAGACTTTCCACGAGCTCCAAAAATCCAGCTAGCTCTGTACGTCAACATCAGCATGATATCACTGAATAAGTGCCTCTGCATCCATGCAGCACATTCCCAACCTGGAATCAGCCTCCACTGACACTCTTCTGCTTACGCAGTGATAGAGAGAATTATTGGTGCTAACGAACCAATCCCTTATTGCAAACAGGGCTGGTGGCACTCCCCAGAAGACAGGGATGAAAACGACTGCCATACACATGGCAACCCTACAACATGTTCCACTTGCAGCAGACCCACTAATCACTATTTTTCATGTAGCATTAACTTTGATAACCCCATTGCCAAGCTCTTTAACGAGGCAATCTTCATAAGGCCAGTAATGAAGCACTGCTACTCCATGGTGCGTATAAATAACTCTGCCCAGCACATGCACATCTGGCTACACGCAGAGAAGTGCCTTTAAAACCTCTCAAAATCAGGAGCATTGAGACTCCAGAGCTGTGCTTTTCTCCTGAACAATGGTTGGTCTTGAATGAGTGCTCAGTATGTAAACAAGTAAGTGGCATTTAAAACTCAAAATCATACCAATACAGGAGTGTGTAAGGAGCGTCTGAGGGGGCAGGAATGCCTTGAAGACAAGGCATTCAAACCTAGTGAAGCATAAGCACATTTGGGAGGGAAATGCAACATAAATGAGGGCATTGACAGGCTCCCTACAGCACCCAGGTGCTTTCCAGCTCCCACTTCTGAGGCTGGTCACTTACAGGAAGACTTTCAGCCAACATTTGACATAAATAAATATAATTAGCATTACACACATGCTCCAGAGCTGGAGCGACCTCCTCTCTATTCTATTTCACTTACCTGTGTCTTCTATGCATGGTGCACACAGGTTTCTAAAAATATCCCCAACTATTCTGAATAGTAAATGCAGAGATGAAAGATTGAGTTGCAAGCTAAAAGAAGAATCAGTCAGCTGCAGCAGGAGCTAAACTGCATCCTCTGCTCATACAGGTGTTGTAGCTGGTTCAATGCACCATGCAAATGCTTCCCCCAGGCTCATCCAGAAGCTCCCCTTTAGGACACACCTCCCCTCATCAGCGTGAAAAGGAGGAATGAAAAGGTGTACTCTGGAATTTAATACCAGATCCCCAACTTATTCAGAATAGCACTCATAGCACTATCAACCTGCAAGGTGAAGATCATTAACTCCCATAAAATAAGGAGTTTGAACCTCAGGACAGGGACCTTTTAGCATGAGATCTGAAACCCAGACACTTAATGACTAAAATTTAAAAAGTGAATGATATATTAATTTTAGGGGTAAAGTTGGATGAAATAAAGTTTCCTGTTGTCTTTCCACTGCTGGCCTAAGAGCTTTGTCTGCCTCTAATGAGACTAGATTGCAGCATCCCACACAGAGTGAGAGATGGAATCGTTTTTAGAAAGGATTCCCACTCACAGAATGAAAGCCTTAGGAGTTCACTTCAGAGACAAGATACCAATAGAGACATTATTAACATCACTGACATGCACACAAAGGAAGCCTGAGGCTCAGAGCTCTGCCTCTGTGTGGTTAAAAATGTAGGCACTTAGCAGGGAAAGAAAATTACACTGGTCCAAGGTCCAGGACTTGCCATGTTTAGTCCTGGAGTGGTGCCAAAATAAGCATTGCTAGACTGGATGATCAGTGAGAGAAGGAGATTTCGAGTCTGATAGGATCAGGATTGAAAACTACCTCTTGTAAGATACTGGGGATGCAAACAGGACAGGAAGTTTCAGAAGGACACAGAATTTCCTCCTGGGATTGATATGCTAGATCTACAGATCATACAATTCTTCAACTGCTTTGCTGCTTTTTGGTCAGCAATGTGATCATTCATTTAGGGAAAATGACTGTGGCTGAATTTTGGGAGGGTTATTTTAGGATTTTCAATATTTATTGTAAAACTGGCTGATTTAAGCATCTGCTCTCCTCTTCTTGGACACTGAATTTGGATATATTGCAGCAGTTCTGAAATTAGCTGTATTCATCTTTGATTTGTCAGTGCCTTCGCTTTGATGACTGAGATACAGATGCTTATGGATTATCTTGTTAGTCCTTTATGGTGAAATACAGAAACCACCTTTTGACAATACTGGTCTCCTCTGTTAGTGAAGGCTTGAAATATTAGATGGGCCAAAGTCAGCCTTTCCTCATTTCCTTAATCCACATTCTTTTTCACAAGGTGAAACAGAATCTTTTAGGGGAGAAAAAAAAAAAAAGGGTTGGGAGCACTTCAGTTTTTGGAAAAGGACAGCTGGATCCACCAGCTGTCAGGGAGAAAATGAAGCTAAACCTGAGGTTTCTGCAGCAGCAAATGTTTAAGGGCTATTAATATATTAATACCTGGTTTATCAGGTAGAGATACACTCCTTCTAGTATTTCCTTCTCCTTCCTGAAAGTAATGCAAATCACTACATCTGAAAAATGTGACCTTGGGCTGCCCAAAGCAGGTCTCCCGACCAGAAACCCAAAAGGGGGTGCAGATGGAGGAATTTATATCCTAAAGGGATTTTGGTGTGATGCTGAGCCCCTGCTCACAAAACATCTTTGGCATCACTCATTTGTCACTTAGGATAGTGACTTTTGAAAACCTAGATCATTTATTACCAGTAAGTAGGGTACTCTCCATATTTTTATGGCTTTGGTTTAATGGCCCACAGAGTATTAAAAACAAACAAACAAGGCTATTTTTCACAGATGTTAAAAGATGTAGGGATCTTGCAAAGGGTTAAAGCAGTTAAATAGAAAGATATATGTTTTAACGGAGTTGTGCTTTAAAATTACTTGTAATTTATCCACTTACGAGACATGTATGGAGGTAAAATGATCAGTGGTAATGTGCAACAGAAAGATATATACTTTTTTAATTGTAGCCAAGAGGAATAAAACAGCATGGAATAACTTAATCGTTGCTAATTATAATATCACTGAGGTAATTACAATAGATTTTGATTGTCTCATTTTCACACCAGAGGAGGGCACAATACTGGCTTTTCTCTTAATACATATTTGTTTTTAGAGAAGAGCTGACAATTACACTAATTGTAGTCACAGCGTGAAACTTTGTTTTTAAAGAAAAATTTGTCTACGTGTCATACGGAATAAATGCATGCTTTTTGTTTTGTTAGGTGTAAATTAAAGACATATTAATTGCTTTGTTCACTGTAACAATACAGAGATCTTCTCATGCAAGCACGACTAATTCTGACAGAGTCACATCACTTGGAAAGTGTGTGACACCCCAAGTGAAAATGGCAAGAATGAGCTACCACTTCTCAGTGGTTAATATGGATGTGTTTGAATAGAATATTGTCACCTGGAAGGCAACATCCAGCAGCTGCTCTTCCTCTGTGGAATTCACTTGGATAAAGTATCAAAAATCAAGACAACTGTGGGTCAGACCCACAAGTCTGAGTTGTGTAATCTTCTCTAACTTCAGTTTGAATTTCTATAGCAGCTTCCAAACTCCATCAGACCTCAGGCTCAGCATTCTTTGTCCAAACTTTAAATGCTCCAGAGGCAGGTACAGATGTGAGGGTTTGCAGAACCAGGCACAGCCCTGCCCTGAGGCAAGGGGGATATAACCATCCCTGCAACTGCTTCTCACATCATGTGTGCCATGAAGAACCACCAAAAAAACCACCCTCCTAATTAATTTACCCTATCAAAAGTCTGCACTTGACAAAGTAGCATGATTTATCTTTTGTGATGTTCTTACCCTCCAAACAAGGATTAAAGTATACAGTGGTTTAACCTCACAAAGCTCCTCTTTTCCCTTACAAAGCTGAATTTATCAGGATCTCTTGTCTAGACCAGCAAGGCACCAATCTTTTCATTGCAAGTTTTAGAAGCTGAGGAGCAGTGTTCTGAAAACAGGACTTGCATTCACTCTGTCACACCTGCCCTGCCACCCAGGAGTCTGCAAAGCAATGCAGATGAGCAAGACAAAACCTGCAGTGTGTGCCAGGTTTAAATGACCACAGCAGCAAGTCTCCATTCATCTGTCAGTCCCAGGGAGGTGTTTAAGCAGGCTGGATAGGTGCATTCTCCCAGCTCTGATGTCAGGAGGACATACAGATGCTCTGATGTACTCACAGCTGATCCTGAGAATCTGAGCCACAACATTTTGATCTGTCAATATAACAATTTTGCTTCTGTACTGTTTAACATATTCAGTAAGAGGAACATGATTTGCTGCTGAAACCCACCATGACATCAATGTTGCTGATGGAACCTCACCAGCTTTACCCACTCACAGTGTCACCACACACCCTTCAAAGGGGTCTTTGCCCGTTTTGGAATGCAAAACTCACCATCACTTCACATGCAGGTTACTTCAGATGAAGTATCCCATCAGACAAGGCCATTACCACAGAAATTTGCACCCTTCTAGTCATAACCTTTGGTCTTCCACTGTTTCCAGACCAAAAGCAAGAACAACAGTTGGAGGTTGTCCTTTCTTTACAACAGCCCCAATGAGCACACACCACATGGGTGGAATGGCTTTAAACTGAAAAATAGGAGATTCAGATCAGAAATCTAGAGGAAATTCTTCCCTGTGAGGGTGGCGAGGCTCTGGCACAGGTTGCCCAAAGAATCTGTGGCTGCCCCATCCTGGGAAGTGTTCAAGGCCAGGTTGGATGGGGCTTGGAGCAACACAGCAAAAAGCACCCAGGCCCTAAATTTTAATTTAACAGCTCCTATGGATTAGCACAATCAAGGCAATGTTAACTCATTTCTCTTGTCAAAAACAAAGCAAAACAAAAGCCTTTTATCTTTTAATCGATGTATGTAAAATATATATGACCAGAGCCCATGACAAAGATATCCTGTTACACCACCTCAAATGTGTTCTGCAGCAGTCATTTTCCTTACTGCACAAGATTCTCATACTGAAAATACAAGAAAAAAAGTAGATTTGAACTTCTTGCCACTTTAGGAAACCCCTGCCTATATATTTAGAATTAATTTTTTACTTTTATACCTATGTTAGAGATTCATACTCGCCACCAAAGACTAGCTAAAAGCAGAGAGTAGCTACAGATTTTACATACCAAGTTAATTAGCAATTCTTACCAAACAGAGTGTATCTTTTTGTCTCAGGGTTCAGCTTGGTCTCTATTAGACATATTTACGGGAAAAGTCAATGGATAAGACATTAGAGGCCAACCTCAAAGTCAGAATAAAGCAACCATAGACCTTAGAGAAGTGCTTTATTAGCCAAGAATTGGTTGGTTATTGATCTTGGTCTCTGTCTCTGGTCACAATAGCACTTACCCTAATTTTTCTAGTGTAAATATAAGTAAATTTGAATGGGTGTTGTTGAAAACAATCTGTAAATCTACATTTTGTGGTTTATGTTGTAATTGTAGTTACGGGAAGGTTCAATATCTGGAGCAGGGTAAGGAGACAAGGCTGTGGCATGGCAACCTCAGCTCTGCAAATATGTCCTGAAGCACTTTCTCAGAGGTTATTAAAATGACTGGAGCTATCACTCTGCTTAGAAGCAGAGAAACCACATGGGTACTCATAAGAAAGGAACTGAGAAAAAACACTGTAAAGAGAAATGTTATGCATTTAACTTCAGTTTTTCTTTTCACTGAGGTCAACCAGATAATTAAGCAAAACAGATATGCAGAGTTTCTTTACTTTTCTGCAGACAAACATTAATAAATTACTGCTTGTCTCAGCACTACCATGCTTTCCTTACTTTATTGTGCTTTTTCATTTTAGTTTCATCTTTAAGATTTATTTGGAGATAATTTTTAACTTCCTTCATGGCCTACTGCATAAGACCTCTCTTCTATTTGTCCTATTGGGAACACCTGTCTTGATCATACTTGTATAGGGTTAATGAGGGTTAATGACTGTTGTATTGCAGATTGATATTACCAAGCAAATTTCAAGTGGAAATACCAAAATAAGTGATAGCTGTATCTGCTGAAGCACTTTTCCCAATTTAGGTTAATAGTGAATGGACTATAACATATTGGCTTAAAAACTGCACACACACTGGAACATAAAACTGGGATTTTCACTATTGCTAAGTGTTGTTTCCTTCCAAAGTTCCCATTGTTGCTCAGAATCCATAAGGCTTTTATTCACATCACAACATATTGAGAGAGAGGCAAATCTCTGTCTACAATTCAGCCATATCATAGAAAACAGGGTTTAAAAACAGGGTGGAACATTAACTTTGTTATTCCACTCCCTGCCAGGAGCCAAGTGAATGCCCTTTCCAATTCCAGACCTGTTCTCCCTGAGAGAACAAAACCAGAGACTACCCCTAGTCAAAAATATAAACTGAAGCCATGAGTTGCCACTGCACTGCCTACAACTAAACACCACCACTACTTATCTAGTCTGGACAAAATTAAATCCTGTCTGAAACAGACTGAGTTAGAAGCCAGGGCTATCTTTTAAATGACATATGATATGTCTAATTCAGCTCTGAGGTCTGTTTTCTGTTCCAGCACCACTTTCCCCATTGGCTTGATAATTTCCATCCGACTCACAACTTCTGTGTTCTACTGAAGCTTTTGTTTAACTGGAGGCTGAATGTGCAGGAGACAGTTTTCCCAGCAGCTCCAAGTGGGACCTGAAAACCAGGCTTCACTTCAAGGAAAACATAACACAGATTCTCAGAGTCAAATTCAAAACTCAGCACTGCTGCCTATGTTTTCTCCTGCCAAGCTCATCTGTCTCAAACATAACTGCAAACTAATTAAAAGATTTCTCTTACAGGTGATCTGATATGACAGGGATGAACAATGGGAAGACCACCCAGAAGATGTCACACCAGTGCCAGAGAAGAACCAGAAGCAAGTCTGCTTTACATTCTGAACACAAAACAGTCTTTCACTCCTCCCCACCTGCTTCCACATAAACCACAACTAGAAACCACCAGCAGCAGCTGAAGTGGCTCAGACTTGCACATGCATCTATCTCATCATTAAAAATACTGCCTTAACCTTATGAAAAGTTGCAGTGATATTTTAATTTGCTTTGAGTTGTGGGGCATTATTGCTGGCATAACGAGCTCTTCGTTCTTTAGCAATAGGCTGTACAGTTCCTTCAGAGTCCATAATGTAGGCAAGGAACAACTTCTGCATAACTTCAGCAGACTGTAAATCATGAGAAGATATCACAGTCCATGATATGTGTGCAATTCCAGCTTTGCACTATTTAAAACAAACAAACAAACCCCCAACCATAAAAAATTGAAAATTTAAGTGCATTCAACAACCCTCAATGCCTCTCTAATTAGGCACTGAATTTCTTCTCCATTTCCTTGCTATGAATAATTTGATGGAAGAGCTGGTTTAAGAGAATTCTGCCCCATTCTCCTGCTCTCCCTGCTGTTCTTCCTGCTATTCATAAAGACCTAAACCCATCCAGAAAAGACCCACAGTGACTTGAACCATCAAAAGATTTGTAAGGTGGAACCTCACCTTGAGCAACTTTAGAGTTGAAGTAATTAGTGGCTGATGTGGAGCTGAGATAAAATACTTTGTAACTTCAGTGATCGTCATTATTGTTGTTCCTCTGCATCTTCCAGAGTAGTGAAAAACCATCTGGTTTTTGGAGCTGTTAATGCCAGGGAACTCAAGAGGAATGAAAGGGGCTTAATATCTCACAAATGGGGCTGTTAGTACCCAGAATATGCTAGATATTGCATCACTAGCAGATATTATTGACAAGTCACAAAATGGTATTTATATTTATTCATGCAATGCAAAGGCAGAACTCTTTCTCTGTCTGCATCTCTAATGGCTGTTAGAAGGCTATGGATGAGAATAATCACAAAACCTGAATGGAGATAATAAAACCAATAGTGTTCAAGTGCTGAAACAAAGAGAATCCCCAGTGGGGCAGTGATCTTCTGAATGACTCAAGTAGTTCTGCACAAGCCTTTGAATTTCACTTTGACATTTAAATGAAGAAAGGGAGAGAAAAGCACAGGCCAATTTCATTGATTGGTGTAACTCAGGAATCTAACATAAAAGCATTGGGATGACTCACAATACATACAACATCTGAAACCAAACTCCATTCTCTTCTATTCCCATTTCATTAAAATAACCTCCTGCTTTCTTCTGTCATAATATCTGGCTTGAAAAACCCCGTGCAGGGGGTTCAAGCAGAGCTATTTTTACTGGAGCTCATTGGGAGGGGAGCTGGCTGCAGTGTCCTAATGCACTTCAATTTATTTTTTTTTAAAGACCATTTTCAGCTGAGAATTTACCATGCATCAATTTTAAAAGTTCACAAACTCACAGCTTCCTCCCTGAAAATCAAAAAAAAAAGCCAAAGCATGCACACAAAGTCTACTCACATAAGGACAAATTCCACCATCGACTCTTTTTCCAAACATGCAGCCAAGGTCAATTAAACTATCCCAGCTCTTTAGAGGAAGCAATCTGTGTCACAGATAGGCAGTGCAAATTATTCCTGCCCTTCTCCTGCCCAGTTTGTGCAGGTGCAGCTCCACTGGTGAAGCTGTGGCCTGAGTGGGTGTGCAGAGCCAGGCATGGTCTGGAGTCCAGCTGGTCATGCTCTCAGTGCCACAGATGAAACACTGGACTGATTCTTTAGAGGCATTTAGGACACAGCACAACAGATTTTAGACCACAGCCAGAACTTATTTAGTGAGGAACTTTCCCTACCAAGCACATTCTTTGTTTTAACCTATTAAGTATATGTAGATTTGATTTTCACACACAGTAAATCCTAGAGCATTGCAGTCCTCCTGCATTGTCTGATACCCCCATGCACCCACCTTTTCTCCAGTAAAGTTTACACCTGCCCTTTCCAACACACACACACAGAGGCATGTTTTACATGCAAACAATATGGACTGTTTCAATGGAAGGAACAGCTCATTCCTGCCCAGAGAAGTGTATGGACCAGAGTCACCACAGTGCCTTGGTAACTTTTCTTGTTAAAAAAGTGACTTATAGGCTCTGAGACAAACTGCAGGATTGTTTCTCAGCAGACATCCATTCAAAAGAGTGCACTGCATTAACTTATGGAAGGTCCAGACTATGAAACTATTGCAGAAAATATCTTTGCTTTACTTTTTGACTGATAACCTTCATCATTAAAATTAATGCCAGCACAAAGTCAGAACTGTACCTATTAATACAAGTCTAATTGATACTATAAGCAGCCAAAATCTCAGTATGAATACAATCAATTCTGCACAGATCCTGTTCTTTATTGACTATCTGGTTCACTGGGGATAGCATGTTTTAGCATCATTTTCATTATTTTTCAGCAGTGATGCCACCACAGAGGTCTGAGGCCCGGGGGTATTTGGCGATTTCATTTCAACTTCCTGTGACTTTCCCAACATACAGAACCAATATAGGAGGATGCTGTTAGTGCACAGTCCCCTTGGGTAGCTAGTTATGAAACTTGAATTGCTGCACTTAAGCAAGCCTGTCAGAATGCTTGGCCTCCTAGACACCATGGCTCCGGCTCCATCTACAAAACTTTTAGTGGCACTAGCTAAAAGTATGGAAAAAAACCCATATCCTGTCTTTGCATATATAGAACAACACTACTAATGGTGCTCTGTAAGTGTATGTAGGCTGGGCTAGGAAAAATGGGAGTGTTTTTCAGAGGAGAGCTCATTTCTTAGATTCATACAAAAAAAACAGTGGATGTTATAGGTGGGCCAAATGAATTATAAAATAAGCTCACCTGTAAAGTAATTCATCTTTGTAGGTGAAATTACTCCAGAATTTTATTTTTCATCTCTTTTGGAAAAATTCCTTATAACCTGCACGACAGAGGGTATACCTGCACTTCTGCAAATCCTTATAGAAAGTTATATTGGTGTCATAATGCAGTAACTGGAACAAAAGATTTCTGCTGGTCCTTTGAATTATACCCTTCAGTAACACTGAAAGGGCGTAGCAAATAACATTCTTTCCTTCACAGTTCTTACCTCCTTAAACAAAGCACCAAAACACCAGCCAATTGTTTTGAACTGCTAATTAACAAGGCAGATTTTCAGCAAGACCTCAGCTGGGCCTGTCCCAAAGATATGTGGTCAGGAAACCACGAGAACGGGGTCAGTCTTAAAACCTTCCAGTTCTTGTTATTACTGAGAATTCTCCAGGCATAATGCAAACAATTGCTGTTATTACAACAACAGCTGAATGCAGGGCACTCATCACAACCTGAATTGTCATTGTCCTCAGGAGAGTGGCAGCACACCAGCCCTCCTGATCCGGGCTGCAGGGAGAGCCAGCTCCCAGAGCTGAGCTGATGATGGGATTCTCACTCCAGTGTTCCTGCACGGGGAGCCCGTTTCAAAGGCTGCTAATGAGGTTGCCCTGATGCCAGCATCTGCAAAGCTGTGCCCTCAGGAAGGGAGAGGGAGCATTCCAGAGGAGCACAGGTTACCTGGTGGAACAGAGATGGTGCTGAGGCTCTCAGGAAGAGTGGTGGGGATTCATTAGTAACCACCAGCACACAAGCATTTCATCTGAGAATAAAAGTGCCTCCAGCTGCAAACAGCCATCCTGGTTCTGGCCTAGTGCTGAGGCAAAGGAAAGCACTACCAAGTGACTCAACCAAGCTTCTGTTCTCTCTTCTGTGTTTTTGGAGATTTCACACTGAAGAACTGAGCTTATCAGGGGTCAGACCACAATATCTGACACATCCAACTGCAGCACGCTGTGATAAGGCTACAGAGGAAGGGGATATCTGGAGTTTGATATCTAGGTATTTTTAACAACTTTTAAAAATCATTAGTAATGCACATATCACTTAGCAGACTCAACTGCTTGTCTTAAATCTTTATTAACTAAAAGAATGCTCAACCACGTGTCTTTGCTACCCAGAAGCCAGGGACAACCAGAGCACCTGAGCAAGCAGAATGCTCCTGTTTGGGTCTTTCTTCTCATGCCATGTCCCCCTTCTCAAAGTCCCCTCCTCACTACTTTTCCATGATCCAGTAACCAAGTTGCCAAATTAGTTTTGTATTTATGCTTGCTTAATCAATAGCTCTATCAACATCTGTGGACCATGAGTTTTAACATCATTTTCAACACTACTCACATCAATAAATTTGACAAAACTTATCCATGAGACATTTTGGAAATGTATTTTGCAATCTACTGCCTCCAAACAATAAGCTGATAATCAGAAAAAACAAGTCTTTTTGAGAGATGTGTGTGCACATACACACTTCAGGAGCTAGATAAATCTAAAAATTTAAGGACATGTAAAGTCAGATTTTCAGCTGGTACAAATCAGCCCACTCTCCTAATTTATACTGGCTAAGGATTTGACCCTTAAAATATTTTCCTGACACTTTTGATAAAGAAAGAACATTACATTTCACTTTATAATTGGACCCTATAGTTAAAAATAGCCAGATTCTTTCCTGATTAAAGAGACAGGAAGATATAAACCAGATTTATTGTCTATTAGATTTTATGTTCCATTTTCTCTTGTCACAAGAGAAGTAATTTTGTGTATATAGCCTGTCCAGCACAAAGTCATTTGTTCTCTCAGATACACTAATTCAAGCATAAATACATAGATCCATATTAATAAGCCACACCTCCCCCATTCACACAGTTAGGGATCCTGCCTAAATGTTTTTGCATCCCTGTTCAGTGCTGAAGTTCTGACTGAAGTTATCTTTTTCCTAATGAAGTCAATACCCAACTGTAAAATATTGGTGAAAAAAGATTATTTTATTTAGTTAGGTTTGGTTAAGATATTTAACAATACCTTCTTAATATATATATTTTGAAACAACTGCTTTCACTATAGTCAAAAGATAAATTTTCTTTTGGGGATGAAAACTCCTTTTTATTTCTTTGGTGCACACATGGGGAAGAATCCCATCCAGCTTTATGAATAATGACAGCCAAAATTAATTACAAGTTGGTCTTAACAAACATGTTCTCAAATGCATTACCCCACTCCTCACTCAGCCCTCTGTGTAAGTGCTAAGTGGTGGCAGGCAGCAGCAGCCCTGCCTGCAATCTCTGTAATTAAACATTCAAACACAGGCCTGCATCTCTGCAAATGGGCCCCCCAACTTCCCTTTGCTGAACACTTTCTTCAGAAGGAAATCTCACACAGCTGTTGGAAGAACACTGCATGACATCTGCAAAATGTCTATTGTACAGACCAGGGTAAAACACCAACAAGCTGGATCTGACCACTAATTGAAGCCATTGTTTAGGAAAATTACTCGCGTGTGGTCTAACAACTCATCTGAAATTAGTGATTGCTGCAAATGAAAAAGCAGAATCACATACCACCCCCCCATCCCCCACCTCTCCCAAAGGGAATTGTGCTAGAAACAAACATTTACCATCACATACAAATATAATGCTGGTTTATGTTGTGTATTTTTTTGTATGTGTTTTTTTCACTGCATCAAATGCCAGTGAGCTGAATTCCAATGCATATTACTGATACTGTCAACAAATATTAAATAGATTTCTTTTTTGTTTGTGAGATAATCAGAAATGTGCCCCTCGTTTCTGTTTTCCACCCAATAGGTTTAAATAGAACAAGCCATTTGTAGCTTACTGTCTATCTTACACCTTATTTACACTGAATTTTTATCTTCCACTGCATCTTATTTTTTGTTGGCATTCCCCACCATGCAGTTTACATGGTGATGAAGAAATAGCCTTGCAGGCATTGAAAAAGAGATACAACATGTTAAGACATAATTCCCTGCAGGGCATTCGAGGCTGAATTTGCTGTCACAATGAGTCCAAGCTTCCATAACTATCCGTGTTTTATGTGGATTTGAAACATAAAATTAGATTCATCTTAATCTTCTGAAACAGCAATCTTCCCATGAAAGCTGATAGACAACAGCATATGAAAATGATAAGAGAGAGAGAGAGGACAGAGGGAAGACAAGAACTGAATAAAATGAGATGCTGCACTGTTCTAGTAAAGGAAGTGAAGTTCCCTTATGGGTAATAATATATCATGAAAACTTTGCTGAAAGGGATTGAGCTGCTGCCAAACTCCTTGTTTACACACAAGCGATCCGTGCCGAGCTGCTCGGAGGGCGGGAGCGCCAGGACAGGATCTGCTGGGGACAGGAATGTTTGGGACATGCTGCATTCTGTGAGCAGGTCAGACTTATGGACACAACCTCCCTTCACCTAGGCAGGGACACAGAGAACAACCCAGCAGAGCTAAAGTTCAAAACAATAAATCTCGAGTTTCTTTGGGCAGTCCAAGAGCGGAGCTTAAGGAATATATTGCCCTATTTTTCTGGGATCAGGCTTTGCAGCTGGAGTAACTTCATTTTTTTTTCTTCCCCTTGAGGGGCTTCAGATTTGCCAGCTTTGTCAAGCTCTTCTGCCATTGGGGCACTTGACTGGTTTTAAACAAAATTTCTCCAGATTCAAAACTATTACGTTCTTATTTGTGTTCTTCACATTTAAATATGCGAAGAAGAATATTTCACTGCATGTAACTAAAACAAACAAACAAAAAAAAAAAAAAAAAAAAAACAACCAAAGGAAAAAGGGGAAAAAAATGTAATGGTTTGAAGATTCAAGTTGACAAAGGAAACTCACGAATTGAAATCTTCCCAAATAATATGTGACTAGATTGTGACTCTTTTTATACTTAATTTAAATCATCTGCAGGTTATTCTTTTAGTGCAATTACTTCAGACTTACACCGGCATGAATACAGTCTTACTTTTTTTTTTCTCAAAATCAATGAAACACATAGAATAAATTTTTCAAAGGGCTCAAATTCATTAATTTTCTTGCTTCACTCATCTACCTCACTGCTGTTAAAAACATCAAATATTCTGTCCATTCTCACAGTAATGAGCTACTGGCTTTCACTTTTCCACCATGTACTGTTTTATATTTTAGAGAGAGAAAAGTGAGAGCTATCTAATATAGGTATTAGGACACAAATAATAACAAATTCCACAACTATCACACTGGATACATTTAACATTTTTTGGTAACACGGTGCTAAAACTGAGTTTTCTGTAGCATCACTTTTTCTGTTGTTTGTTTAATTAAGAATGCCTCTGCCAAATCCAATACCATATTTGGCCTAATCAACTTTCTTGCAAATAAGGCAGATTAACTTATTTTCCAGTGTTTCTGATGTAGTTAAATAAAACAAACCCAGCAAAGCCCACTTAAGGACACTCTAAACTGACTTCTTGACTCTCCCAGAAACAGTTTGTGAGGAACTGAAAAACAAGACATCAGGTGTTGGGGTGGGTTGGTTTAGGAAGCCCAGCACTGATTGTCCCCCCAGCTGTGACTCCCTGGGTGATGCTGCAGTGACAGGGACAAGATATGAACACACACTCCTTGTCATGGGCCAGATCTGGCCACATCAGCATGACAGGAAAAGCTGCCACTTATTTGAGAACCCAACCTCTTGCTGAGGTGATATTTTCAGCAGAATATTCATTCCCACCACCATGCTGTCCTACTTCACTTCCCTTTGAGACAACTACAGTAAAAAACAGGTTCTGCACAGAGACTGTGAGGTGACAACCCTTTTTCCTCTCCAGGCCACGAGGTGAGAACCCTTTTTCCCTCTCCAGCAAACAGGTTCTTTGGTTATCACTGAAATCCTTGCACTGCCACAACCTTTCCAGCTCCACCACACAAGTTACCTGGAGCACCAGCAGCCCCTTTCCTGATTCTCCCTTGCCTTGCTAAGCCAGGATCAATCACATCCTTAGGAAGCAGTGCCTTGGGGGTCAGGAAGCTGCACATCCCTTTTCCCCCCCATTTCACACACACACAAGTCCCAGAATGATAATGTTCTTTTTCACAGCAAACATCTCGACCCAGAATTGGGACATCTATAAGTACAGAACAACACTTAATGCTCTGTTTTCAGAAGGAAAAAAAAATTAAGTCAACTCATCAACTAAATTAAGAATAATTGGTGAAATTATTATTCATAAAACACACAGAGGCACTCCTCTAGGTAATCAGTTCTGCTGACTATTTCTCCTGGCTATTCCATTTGATATTCTCCGTATCTAAGTTCTGCAGCCTCAGACCCAAAACTGTAATGAAATGCAGTGCTCTATTATTAACTGCTGCTATCCTAAGATCCCAAAGGAAGGAAATACTTCATTTAATTGTGTTTATGTTAGCCCACAATACATGCAGGGAAAGAGAAGCTGGCATAGGTATGCTGCAGGAGTCTTTATACACCACTTGCAGTGCTTTGGGTTTTTTTAGATCGTATTTCAGAGAATAAAATCAGCTAACAATATTTTCCTAGGAGATTTCAGCTTAGCTGTAGGGATAATACAGTACTACATTTCATTAAAGTTACAGGTTCATCAAATGCTGACTGCACTACTCTATGATCTTCATTGGGGCCATATCATCAAAATAATTAGAACTGATCAAAATGGTTGAGGTAGAGTGAAGATGGGTATGAAATTTTACATTTTCATAAATGCTTCTCTTTTTCATCAAGGTAAGTCAGCCACACTATGTAAGTATTAACACAATAATGGGGAAGATGTGAATAAGAAATATTCAATTCAGCAAAAATAATGCATATGAAAATAGTTTCCTGTTACTATGTTAAGCTGCCTTTAAATAAATTCAGAATTCTTGGTCTTACGATTTGGTTTTGTCTTCTGGGAAAAAATAAGGACTACTGAACACTACACAGTGAGATCTAAAACTTATCTGAAAGAAATCCATTGCTGTGAACAGGCTTTTTGATTTCTAGTTGTGGCTTTTTGGTTTTCTGTTCCTACAAAGTTTACAACAAACTATTCAAGTGTACCTTAAGTCTTCTGTAATGAGAAGCACTGAAAAAAAAAAGCTGGAATTTTCTATATTGTGCACAGTTGTCATATGAAAATTGAAATCTGAACATTCAGCACTGTTTTAGAAAATTGAATTTCAATACAAATGGATCTAGTCTGACTTCCTCTCCATGGTAAACGCTGAAATATTTTAGTAAAAAAAATCCTTTAGCATACTCTGCATATAAAATTTCATTTCAAGGGCAAAAAATCATTAAGATGAAGAAATCCCTGAATATTTATTTTCTGTTTAATTTTTAAGTCTGCACTGAATCTGAAATAGAAAATATTAAATTCTGTTTTCTTCTGGAGGAACCAAAACAATTGCAAACCTCTTTCACTATTTTCAGGCACTCAAAATTTTCACCAAAAAAACCCAACCAAATCAACTTGTCTTCTAATTTCTCCTTCCTTTAGTTTCCAGAAGGAATATGAACTGGTTTTCCAAATCAAACAGAAAAGAGTGCAAAGCTAATATTCCTGGAGATTTCAGTTAAAAATAAAACCCATGCCTGACATCTTCAGGAGACCCTAAAATAAATAAAAACTATAAAATGGATGTAGATTTAAAACCAATCTGGACAGTTTAAACTTGTGGAGACCATGCAAAATTGAAGTTTTCATAACCTTCTGTGAGAACCTTACTGGATTTAAGCACAACTTGCTTTGCATTTTGAGTGTTGCCTGTACAGGAACGTCAAAGTGAGGGTAAATTTCACACAAAAGAATTGATGGATTTGGTACAGCTCGTGCAGGCTGCTTTGTTAGTCAAGCTGATTGCTCTCTTTTTTTCCAAGATATACATAGAAAGAACTGGAGTAAGTGACCTCAAAAAGAAACATTTAACCTTATCCTTGATGTAAACATCTCGCACTGATAGTGTGATGTAGGTAAAGGAAAACATGGCAATTTACCAGAACAAGGTCAATATCACAATAAGGTAGATGTTTCCTTTTTAAGGTTAACTTCTAAAGGGATTAAAGCATTCCTTTCTAACATAAGTAACAAAATGGTACCTACTACAAAGGTTTGCCTCTTAAAACTCAAACAGGGCAGTCGCTGTAATTGATCAGTTTTGAAAGAGAAAGGTGTGCCCAGCTGTAAACTGTTCTAAAAACTATGTCACACATATTTGGAATCACTTAAGTAATGAACCATAGCACCATAGCTGTGTACATGTTGTCTCTTTCACAATCATGTGTGAACACAATATGTGAACACACACAGGTACACATTTATACATGTGCTTGCACACAGAACTAAAGGGAAAAGGTTAAGCATACACACAACAGGCATAATAGCACTGTGTTCTAGATATTCCTTTATTAATGCACTAGAAGGCTTTAGAATCAGTAAAAGAAAATAGAACCATGACCACCCTTGGAAAACGAGTCATATGAATTGTTAATAGGTAGCACCCCAAGCACATGTGAGCTTTTATAATCTAGCACATATTGGGGAAACCTACTGCACACAGAAATTACCAGAGAACACTTAATTTTTGCATTCCACATTTATGCAATTAATTAGAGAATACTTAACATTCTCTCTGACTTCAAGCTCTGCATGATCATGTTTGATCATGAGGGAATTTAAAATCATTTATGTAGCCTAGATTTAAGCACGAGAAGAAACAGAGATGGTGATGGTTAGAAAGGGAAGAATGAATACAATAAGTGCTGGCCAAGCCAGACAGAAATAAGAAAGCTAATAAAGACACAATTTACTCACGAAAAGGGATAGTGATACATATATTTAAAAAGTCAAAAAGGCATTTTATTTATATAGGAAATATGCAGAGTTATATATTAGGAAACTTTGCTGCATCAGAGAAGACAACACAAGAGGTGAACAGATTTAAGAGATGTGCTGAGTATTTAAAATAGTAGGTGATAAACCATAACAGCACTGAATTCAGCACAGGTTTTGTGAGCTTGAACAGTTTTTAAGTACATCTCCCTGCTCTGGGATTTGGGGAGAAATGCCCATATTCCTGCGTGCCAAGCACATACAAAGCTTGGTTAGAGGGGTCACAGCATGCATAGTTTATCAGAATTTGTTCACAGCCATCACGAGCTCCTGGTATCACACTGACTGTCCCTCCAATGCTCCTAGCACCATCCATTACCCACCTTCCCTCAGGATTCTTTCCCTGGCACCTTTTAGAGGGCTGCAGTGCCTGCCTCAGGCAGCCAGAGCTGTCTCTGCTGTCCCAGAGCTCAGAACCTGGTGTGCCCACCCATCAGTGATGCACCTTGCAGGCAGAGCCCCAAGCCTGGCACAAAAAGATCTTTAATATGCAAGTTCCCTGTCCAGGGGGAACTCAGGGAGACATTTAAGGCCACAGTTTAAAGACTGATTTTGAAGAGAATAATGAGGACTCATTTTAAAAGGTGCTCAGAGCCCCCACAACAAAGTTCCAAACCATATCAAAAGAACTTGTTTCTAATTGAGCTACAATGGATGTTACAAGGCAGGTATTTCCAACCCTGCTGCTGTACTCAGCTCCTCACCCCTTGCAGGAACTTGGTGCCATCTTTCCCCATGTCCTTTTGGACACTCAATGCAATCTCCAGACTGAATCTTGGCATTTATACCAGGATTACTCACTTGAGAGCTAAATAGACCCAGTGCTCAGAAAGGAACTGGACAGGGATGATTCAAATGATGGTAATGGCCACATTTAGAAACAGTATTGTAATGAATCTTTCTTTGAATCCCCAAATAAATAGTCTGGATCAAATCCTCAACTAAGCTAGACCGAGGAAGTGATATCAATTTCCACTGGCCCAGAATGCTTGTAATCAAATATATCCATTTATTATCTGTGACAAGGTTGGAAACGTTAGACACATTACTTTATTATTCTGCAAAAACACCAGTTTGTCATTAGTATTAGCCTGTGTCTTTAAAATTGGAATTATAAGCAGCTTCTTCATCTTACTACATCACGCTATAATCTGAAGTGCCCTATTAGGAGATGTAATATTTAAGGTCTTTTAGCTGGTACCTCTACATCCTGATTATCCTTTAGAAATTAAATGCCTTCAATATACATTTGTAAGAGAGACTAACAATTTCCTGCCACTCCAGGGATGAAGATGGTAAATGATGGCTGGGGTGGGGGCGGGTTTGTTGTTCCAGCACTGCCAGGCAGGCTGATAACTTTATATTCTGCGTCCATGGCTCAATGACCCACAAATCTCCTTTGATATGCCAGGCAGCAGAGAGAAGCAAGCTGAACGGATCAGGAGGAGAGTGAAAACGCTCCAGCAAGGGGCCCCCGATGAAGCCATCATGTGACAGGAATCCTAAGACTCTGCTGTGGAGGGGAGAGGCGAGAGAGGGAGAGAAAGGGAAGAAAAGGGAGCAGGGCATTGTGGTGGCACAGGCTGATAGAGACGTCAGAGACGCTTCAGTAATCTCACGACGCTTTGGCCCAGTGTGGGGGCAAACGAGGCCCATGCTCAGCGTGGCGTGACGGGTGGGACCACCCCGAAAAAGCTGCGAGGGGGCAGGCACTTGGACAAATCAAAGCAGAAGAAAGTAATTTTCGATAAATTAAAGAAATCTCCATGGAAATTAGCATGAAACATTTTCTAATCTCCCGCTTTTCACTGCCGACAAGGGTCACTGGTTTAACTTCTCTCTCTTATTTTATTATTCCCCAGCCACATTCCTCTGCTTTTTTTATATCCTTCAATTTTTACTACCTCTTTTTCTTCCAGTCTATCATTTTTAGCCTTTCTTATAGCAGCTTCTTAACCCTTTTAAGGCTTCTCCCAGTAAATATTCTGGAGAATTAACTGATCCATTAGAGTTTAAAGGACATACTCCAAAGCAGTTGCCTTTTCTAACTGTCTGCAGTATTTTGTCAACCAAGTATGCCATCATTTTAACTGTGATCAAAGTCAAGCATTTCCTTCCCAGTAAAACCTGAAAAATCTCCTTTGGAGGCAGAGTGCTGACGCTGCTAAATACTAGCTGCAAATGCACTGCCAGAGGTAAACACTGCTAAGTCACAGCATTATGACTTTATGATTTTTAATTTTAATATAGGGAATTGATTCTTTTTTGCTGCCGTTCTGGTTTTGCCAACGCAAAAGTGTCAGATTAGCACCTTTTCTTTCTCACCTTTGTTCCAGGAGGTTAAATTTGAAAGTCTGTTTTAAATTAAGATGGATTAGAAATATTAAATACTGATTTCTTTTTTTTTTTTTTTTTAAATAAATATGAAATAGCAATGAGGTTGCTTGATAAAAAGATAATGCTGGTGTGCACAGGAAGGATATTGAGAGAAGGAGATACCTAACTTCTGACTATTGCAATTTTGTGCTTGCAGACACAAAAAATCAATAAAACTTCAGTGATCTGTGATCCATGACTTATGATATGGAGACAGAAAACAGGAACAAAATCAACATGATTAGAATGATGATTTTCACAAAGAATGTTAGTTCAGCTTCATTCTGAAATGAATAATTGCAGTTCTTCCTGCATCACTCATAAAGAGACAGGATCAAATTTATTATGTTCCATATTTATTTAAAGTATAGACAATTTATGTCATACAAAAAAATCCATGTTTGTAGCTTCCAAGGAACATGGACTTCTGAGACCTCCTTCAGTGGATTAAATTTTTAAAGATATCTAAATATATTGGTGTGTGAAGAGGAAAATCTTTATCTAGTGATAAATAGTAGTGACAAGCTTAATTAATTCCTGGCCTCTTTTCATTTTCTTTTTCAGCCACTTGTAGATGCTGTTGGATCTGAGGAGGGATCTCCACAAGTTTCACAATAGGTCACAAGAGTATGTTCCCTGAAATGGTTTCTATAAAAAGTGGTCCAAATATGTCATTTGCTATCACTTAGGAAAGGAGCTCTATGGAGAATGATAACTGGTACAGTTTCTATCAGTTTTACTACTTGCACGAGCAGTGTGCTACATGTCTCTCATTTTCTTGAACAAGACAGATGCCTCTGGTGTGAAAAATACAGATGTTGGAGTATGCAGCAGACAACTATGGTTTATCAAAAATACACTACTGGCACTGACTGATGTCAGACTTAATCATTCAGCATCCTAGCAGGAGCGAGTGAATTATTGGGTCTTAGTCATGTGTGGTTTATGTTTAAAAAGTAGTACGTCATCTTGTTTCTTCTTTACAGGGGTTGGAAAGTATTGAGCAGACAGCAATGCCTGGGGCTATAGGTAAGAAGCTGAACAGAACCCAGAAATGAAGGTGCATGACAAGGAGCAGAGGCATGGACAAGTATCCATGTTTTTTCTGAAAGAAATGTCAATGAAGGGCAAAAAGAAAAAAAAAAATCGGCATTAGAAAGATTGCACTGAGCAGGGGGGTTGAATAGAGGAGCCCATGCATACTTCATAAAAACATTTCCATATTTAATCTCAACCAAATATACACAACTTAATTTTGTGTTTAAATATATGCATAGTTTAACAAACAGATTCTTAATTTATTCACTGCTTATCATATTTTAGATGATGTTTAAACAACACTACACTCACACATACACACAAGCATAGGGAAGCCTGGCTTATTAGGCAAGAAGGATTCACCTGTGCACAGAAATTATTTCTCATCAACCATTTGTTTTGGGGACCAATGCAACCAAAATGTCAGGTGCAACCCACTCTCACTTGAGTTTGTCAAGAGGGTCCTTACAAATCTTTTCAGTCCTTTGTACACTCCCCTTTAGCCACAGCATTAAAAGTTTCTGAGTAGGTATCAGTGAAAATCAAGTGCATCAAAATATACTGAGACATCTAACACGAGACAACAGTCAGTGATCTAAATGATATGATTTTAAGTTGCTTCCGGAAACAATTAGGGTGATGTTTCAGGCAGGAAAAGAAGGAAAGATCTTTTCCTTTAAATAGGAAAACTGCTATACCACAAACTTGGACAGCTGGGAGGTGATGTCTCTTGCAAACATCACCCCAGTCCTGAAGGTCTTGTTTATATGAGCACAAGTCAAGTCTGACAAGTCAGCAGAGCTCTTCCCACAAGCAAAGGTTTATCCCATGTAGTATTGCATGGGGTGGCTGTGATCTGCTCACACCTTTAGCTAAATGGGGATGAGATGTGTGACTCATTAGCAGCCCCAGAGCTGGGGCACACTGCCTCTTCCAGCCTCACACCATTATTGCCAACCCCACCAGCACCTGGAGAAAGGTGTTTGTTAGACCATAACAAGCAATGCCTCTATCATATGTACTCTTTTTTCTTTTCTTTCAGATTTTCCCATCAAGAAATATAATTTCAGAGTTAGCCAGTTATGGGAAGTCAGGCTGTCATCCAAAATTCATGTGATACATTTTCTTCTGAATTATCTCTCTCCATGAACTTGTGATTAGGTAAACAGCATAATGCACAGAGGAAAAAGTGTATTAATCTGACTATTGCTTCTTCTCTCCCATTAATGGTGGATTTAAGTTGCCAGAATCCATAAATGCAACAGCTTCCTTTAAAAGCAGTAAAATAATTTTCCTGTATAAATGGAGACTTTCAGGAGATCATTATTGGGAAACTGACATATTCTGCACAGAAATAGGTCTCCTCTGGACTTCAACACATACCAACTATAAAATGTGAAGTCAAGCCATTTAGCATTTATTTCAGGAGAAATTACTTACCTCCTAATTGAAGAGTTTTAGTCAGGGGAAAGAATATAATAATCTTCAAGCACTTTCACTGAACTGGTATTATGATGTGCATTGCAGTGGTGCCTGAGACCACAGGTCACAGACCAAAGGTTCTTTAGGCAGGTTCTGTCTAATCCTACAAAGTCTTGAGCTCACAAGGAGAGTAATGTCCTGGTACTTAAGGGGTGAGACTCTTTGCCTCCTGGTGGATCAAATCCAAATATTAGTCAAATGAACTCACTGCACTGAAGATCTGAGACCTGTTCTGGCAAAATGTGCACCAAGAAAAAGCATCACTATGCACATAAACACTTGCCACAGATCCTTCTTGTCCCCTGAGCCCAAGTGCATGTGGAAAGACTAAGAGGAAGTAAAATGCTCAATTTGAAGAGGCAATCCATTAGAGAAGTCTGCAGGCAGGTGACTGATATGAACATCAAGCAAAGTTTGGTTTGGATTTTTTAGTTTGTCATTTTTAGGGCCTTCAGGAATAACACACAAAATTTAGGGAAGTTTGTGGGATATATGGTGTTTCCTACAGGTCAATATCACTGAAAGTTTAGCCAACTTTAGCAAAGCTATCTTTAAACTTAAAGTTTTTAAAAAGGTATAGAGACTTCCATTGGGAAGAAGGTGAGGAATCCAGCCCTTTCAGTTTACTTCTTCAATAGTGGTATTTAGATTAATTAAATAAATTCTGCAGCATTCTGTGGCATAGCCAATCACAAAATGATACATCCTTGTCAGAGGCAAAACTGGCCACAAATGGCAAAAAATACCAAAAACATTCAAAATTCCTTAACATGAAACCTAATTTTCTCTCTAATTCAACAGGGTAGTGTCATAAATTTCCCTTGCACTTAGTCTCATCACTTATGATTTAATAATGAGAGAAATTAAAAGTTATTCTTGTATTAAAATATGCATTCACATAAATGTTTTTCTTAATAAGTGCAGATTTTGAGAATTTACAAGTGCCACTGTCCTCAGTAGTCAGATGGATAAGTTTACAGCAGAAAAGGTCTAGAACTAGGGATTACCTTTACCAAGGTGATGCTTTCACCCCCTGAGGCTCATTATTCAATGACTAGAAAGAAGGCCTTGCCATCAAATGATTTTGACAAAGTTTCAACTATTTATCTTCTGGGCCATGAATTTGTGTTTTAGACCAAATATCTAAACTGTGCAATTCATATTTGGAGATGTATCTACCCATGCACTCATATATATATTTACCACTTTTCAATGATCTTGGTAATAGAACATGGGCAGAACATTTTCCACTCTGACAAGTAACAGGTGGAATATGAAAGCACATTTTATCTTCCCAGTCCAGCTCACACTGGCCATGCTGGCTCTGCTTCCAGTCTGCCTGACCTCTGCTCATTCCAGCACTGGCAGCTTTATCCAACCCCTGCACCACACCCCCTTGGTTTACCTGGTGAGGTTTTCTAGTTTGTAGGTATTCCCACAGGAGCATAAGAGACAGAGTGGTGTGCAAGAAGAGCATGAAATACCAGGGGCTGAATCAGTCCCTTTTCCTTGGCACACAAACCACTTGCATCTGTAACTCAGACTAACGATTAGGAAAAGTGTAAAAATGCAGAGCTGACGTCCTTCTGTTTGAACAGAAGGTTCCTACACGACAATGAAATCAACTTTCTGCAGGGGGAAAAGTTAAGAAGAGAGAAGAGCAAGAACTTGGAACTTCTGACTCATGTTTGGCTCCTACAGAGTCAGAGCTGGTCATAGGTACCAGTTTACAACTACCAGAAGTGGGAGAAAGGGATGGGGAGAGGAGAGAGAGGGATGAGGAAGGGATACACAGATTTCAAATCACATGGATAAGAATCACTCCACATAAGCAGATCTTGAAATGGTTTTTAAAAGCAAACCAATTTGCTAATCTAAATCTATTAAAAAATTGTGATTCTATTCAGTTACATGGGTGTTAATCAGCACTAACACCACAGAGTAGTAGTTTTAAACTAGTCCATACCTATCATGAGCAAAGTGAGCTCTGTGTGTAAATACAGTGAAGCACTGAATGCACAGTGTGTAGATAATTAAACTATAATTATATTACCTACACCAGCAAAAAAAAAATTATTGCTATAGTGAAAGGTTACTTAGGCTTTTCTTTCCTGTTTTGACAAATTAGGAAGAAATGTAACATTCACATTCAAAATACAAATATCACTACCCAAAACCCATCATTTTTTCTTATCCAGAGGACACAGAGGTACAGTCAGTTGGCAAACAGGTACCAGAGAACACTTTCCTGATAGAAGAATATTCATATTCAATCTGTGTATGAACTGTAAATATTCATCTGTCTGCTTGTTAATTATTTTGGTACAAGTTATCATTTTACACTATCCATTTTGAACAGATGATGGGATCAGTTTTACAAATACCTACAGAGAAAAAGCAAAATAGAGAGTTATTCTCAGTATTCTGCCTAGCTTGGTCTGGCACTGGTGAGTGCTACAGAGGATGCTGACATAGATGGTTATCACAGGACTGCTCAAAACTGGCTGCTCTGCCCAGCAGTGCAAAAACTCTTGTTGAAATCTATCTGGGGCCGTGTTTCTCAGTCTTTGCAAAGCTGAGCCTTCTCAGGGGAGCTGAACAGGTGTTACCCCTTCCATCACAGGATGCTCTGGGAACACTTCAGCTCTGCTGTCATTTCCTGTGTCACACACAGGAGTTTCTGCACATTTCTGGGCAGGCTTGTGCAGCCAGCCTGCTTCTTGTCCCTTCCCTTGGCACTTGCCCATCCCCTGCTTTCAAGGCCACTCTCCACGTGTCCTTTCTCTCCCTTTCCCTTGTCTTCAATACACATTTTATCATCAGCAACCTTTTTGCCACTGCCTCCACGGCAGCCACAGCTGCAGAACAGGGGCTCTGTTCACTCAGGGTTGCAGAATCCATCTCTCCAGGAGCAGATGAGGAGGAGCAGTAGTGACAGACTACTGGCTCGGGCCTCGGGCTGTGTCTCTACCTTCAAATCTCCCATCGCTTCCAGACTTTTCTATTAGTTACACCAGAGCCTCCAGCCCTCTGAGGTCTGGAGCTGGCAGAAACTCTGTCCCTGGGCTCCCCTGGGAGCAGCAAAGCCCAGCACCCTGCAGGGCACCACTGATGGGGTAGCTGGAGGCAGCCTGGTTTGCCACCTGATGTTCCACACGGAGGGCTCCAGGGAAAGGGAGCTGGGCACCTTTGCAGGGAGATTGATGTGATCTGATCTGAACCTGAAAAACAGCCAGTCTGCTTCACACAAGGCTGGTGAAGGGAGGTTGTAATGTGCTAGGCTAAAAATGGCCTGTTTAGATAGCATATTCTACAAGTTAAGAAGTAATTCAGCCTGGCTAATGGCTTTAGGGATGTGTTTGAAGACCAAGGATGCATCACACCAGAAGCTTTTTGGTTCACAAGGAGATAGAGATTTTGCACAGAGGGTCACAGTCCACTTCTTCCTTTTTGCCATATGGCTTCAATTGTGAATTTGATCTGATTCACAAACTTTATGATAAATAAAAAACAAAAAATCAACAAATGTTGAGCAGGAATGTGAAAAATTACTCCTCCTTTTAAACAAATTTAAAAAATACCAAACCAGTAGCCTGCACTTCCCCAACTAGAAGACAGGTACAATATAGGAGTACACCTATGGGAGATATGGCTGTACACTAATGATCTGCACAGTACCATGAGTTTAACTGGAACAAGACAGCCTGACCCTAACACGGGGATTTCACACAGCACAACCCTGCACAGAGAGATTCCTACAGGCCCCAGAGCACACCAGGGCTCTGAGAGGTAAGGGTTAGTACTGCCTAAATAGAAGGTGCATAAGTCACCCCTTAAGAAAATTAGATTAGAGCAATCCAGATCTGCAAGGGTCACTTGATTACTTCAAAACTTGCCAGTGACTTTTCCCTCTTTCATTCTCACTAGGTTTTCATGACTTCTGACATTTTTACCATGACAAAATTACAGTCATGACATGCACATCCAGCAGGCAGGCAGGTCAGGAAACACCTTTGTGGATCCACAGTATCTGTTTGACACTCATATGCCTCTGTTCTACAAACAATCAGGGATGATTTTGTGCCATAAGGAACAGCCACTAAATCTCCCCTTTGACTTCAGCTCTCTTCAAAGGGAGCAACAGAACATACCCCTGCCTTTCCCTCTTGCCCTGCCTCGAGGAGTTCAGAGCTTTTTCTAGCTCAGCACACAGCTTTTCTCTCTAGCTGTAATAACATGGTGCTTTGTTTTAATTTATTTCATGCACAACAAGCATAGTAAATTGCAGGAATAACAAATATCCACTAGAATTCCCAGACAACAGCCTAGCTGAAATACCAATCTCCCAACTCCAGCAGCCTCTGCAGATGCCTGATGCACTTTCCCCCTGCTTGCTCAGCATCTCAAAGTGGGGCTGTCTGAAGGCAACAGAAGGGGCCTACTCACCTCCCAGTTCTGGATTTATTTTTGTCTCTGATTATGGACACGTGGTGTGACAATCTGCAGTGACTGGGGTGCAGGGGCAGTGAGGATCAGGAGTGTGGTGTGTGCCATCCAGCACTGCTCACTGAGCTCACTCTCCTCCAGGCAACAGGAGCAAAAGTGCAAGGTCACTCACGAGGAAAATTTCCCTTTTAGGTCTGAGTGCCTCAGTGCTGTACAGGGGTGAGGAATTAATTCCCCACTGGAGCTGCTGGGCAGAAGAATGCAAATCTTACTTTCCATTGAAACATGAGCTGGAGAAGTGGGAAAGTAGGACACCACACCACAGCCTGTGGTTCTCACCTCTGCCCCACATGAGGTCTGACAGACATCTATTTTTTTAATCTACAGCCAATTCTGTTACTACAGCAGGAAGGCTCAGGTATACCAAAGTTTCTGGAGATTATTCATTCATTTTCACATATTTGTGATACATTGCCTTAAATATTGTGCCTAGCCACGGTACCAACAAATTGGGGAATGTAACCAAAAACTTCTAATTTTGCTCCACAAAACAATATCAAGTAAGTTTTTACAGACAGCTGCAAGAACAAGTGAGGTTCATTGCTCCTACTAACTCACAGTGCACTTAACTCCTTAAAAAGAACTGACAGAGCACTGCAAGCACGAGAGAGTGACTTTCATCTTGGCAAGAAATATCTCCATACACAGACTGTCAAAAAATAATAGGAAGAATAAAATAAAAGAACTGGAATGGGGCCGATCTTTCAGAGGGGGAGGGGGGTCATCTTCACTTCAGAGGAATTTTCTGCCTTAACTTATGTTCTGCCCAGTTTCTCACCAGGGTAAAATCACAGTAAAAGTGATATACATTAATTGCCAAATACCTACCCCCACCCCATGGGCATTGTGAGCCTCACAGCAGCAGGCTGTGAGCTGCTGGACACAGTGATTCAGTAGGTGACAAGTGTGCCTTTACAGCCACAAGCCCAAAACAACTTCAGCCTGACCACAGCAAGGTGCCAGGAGATGGCTGGAATAATTCTTGTGTCCAAGATTGCTTGAAAAACAAAAAACAGAGTAAGATGCTTTTGTCCCCAGCTCAGAACATCCAGATAACATGGTCCAATCACATCCTCAGTTTCATCATTTGGGAACTCCAGGGACAGGAAGGTCACATGTCTTGGCACATAGGAAATGGTGACAGACCTGAATTTTGGACTCGGATTTAGATCCTACTCTTTTCCTCCTATAACTATAATCTCCCTTCTTGCCCTGTAATTTAGCAATAAATAATTTTGTTTTTTCAGATTAAAGACAAATACTAATTAATCTTGAAGATACTGATGAAATAAGATAATACACCAGGGCTACAGCAAAGCTAACTAATATAATTAAATCAGCTACAACACTGTTCTTCTGGCTACTTAGACTGGGGGCATGTATCAGAAAAACTGGAGTTCTTTTACACAAAATTAGGAAGGGCTCTGATGCCAGAATTTTCTCTTGAATAACTTGAAGTGTGATTTGCACCTGGATTTCCTTGATCTCCTAGTTTCAATTTTGCTCTATGTGAGGCAACACTGAATGCTGCATCCTGGGAGGATGTTCAGCACTGACAGCCAGTGTGCTATTTTTATTTTCAGAGTGGCTTTGTTACATTCACACATTATATCTTTTCATGAGTCCAATCTAATTTTAAATCTATTGGACTGCTGTAGGATCTGAAAGAGCTGATCCTGTAGGATTTGAAAGTGAGTCTTTGAACTGAGATCTCACGAGATAAATGGCATATACATTAACTTTGCCACCTCATTTTCTTTAGCTTACAACTTAATTGTATTTTTCGTAGACCTCAGCAATCATGTTTTAATTAGGTCCCTTTGTCTGATTTGATAACTTGTTTTGCATCTTCCTTACCTTAGCCCACTGCTCCACAGAGCTAAGCAGATAATGTTATGATCTGGTACTTATCTCTTACACTTGCTTTAGTTGAATAAGGGACTCCAGGAACTTTGACTTCCCCAAAGTAAAGAACAGATTTACCAAAATTGCATCTACATATTGGCAGCCAATACTAAAATAACCCCCTACCTATGCAATGCTATGTAAGACAAATGTGAAAAGGGATTTTTAGCTCAAGATAACTGGCTAGACAACCTAGTCTTAGAGATAGTTGCTGTTTCTCCTAAGTGATCCCACATAGGAGGCCAGCAGGTGCCACATTTCAAATCATATGAAATTACAAGTTAGCAAGCAGCCTCTCCCCATGGGCTCAAATAGTACTTCTTAAAGGCTCAAAATAGGACAGAGACTGGAGGGGAATGTTATACTCTCTGAAAAGGAATTTCTTTTTTTCAGTTCTGGTGACATCTGTGATCTTTCCTCCCCTCAAAACATCCCCAGAAATGTTCATAATTGAGGACACAGCCATTAAAGCTGCAGCCTTCTTTTCTGTAAAACCATATTCAATACATACTTAACTCTAACAAGGACCAACAACTCCATGAAACACTCGTTCTATTTGTTATTTATCATTGTATAATAATATAATTACTATATCCTAAATAGCCTAAAATTTTCACTCGTTCTCACATACTCATAACAAAGATTAAAAATTGCCCTGGTCACTAAAGTAGACTGTGGATTGCTTAAAAAAACTATTTCATTTACATTTCTTTCAAAATCTCCAAACTAGGCTTGATAATCTCTAAGTTTACTTTCCTTGTGATTTCAATTTGATCTCAAGCAACATTTTTTTTTTTTATTCACATCAAGTTCTATTTCTTTATACTACCTGTTCTTCAATTCTCTTTTGTCCCTGCTAAACCACATTCTAGAATGATTCTGCAAGACTACAGCAATATTTTAGATTTCACATAATAGAACTCAATTTTTTTGTTTCAGGCAAAGTGTAATTTTGTCTCAATCAGCAGTCAGTAGCCACATTGCCAATTAGACTGAAGTACACTTTACAATAAAATGTGCAAAATTATTGGAGAAAAATATACAACCGAGAGAGTCTCTACTGTGGGTAAAATAAATATAATTGATGCATCCTTCAGTCTGCAGCATTGATTATTATTTATTATTACAAACTCCTCAAAACAGGATGATTTGATGTCAACATGTTATTTTAGGAAGTGCACAATTGAAGAAAGCATTATTTGCATGGATTGATTCATAAAATATGTTTACTGAAGAGAGATGTGCACTTTTACTTGAAATGATTCAGAATAATAAAGAGAAGTCAAGACAATCTTACAGCATTGTAGTTGAAAAGAATATCTAAGTTTTTAAATAAGCTTCAATTAAGCGAATAGTTTTTGCACAAAGCCAGAATCTATGCTCTTCCCCCCTCCCCTCCTCTCTTTGTGCAGTCTGTCTGGCTAAACTTAAAGAAAACAGTCACAGCAAATCCAGGGTCACTTTTATCCTATGTCACCCAGTGAATTTGGAAGCTCCTTGTGAATAGCAAGGATCAGTCCGATCTCCTGGCATTGATCTCCTTTCCAAACAGAATACCACCATGCTTTGATGTGACATATGGAATGAGAAAGAAGTAATAATGAAAATCAATGAGTCTAAATATTCTCTGCTTGTAACTCACCTGTCGTTTGCTATGGTTATGTGTGCCCAGGAAAAAGAAGGATTTAAATGCATCTGCACTTTCTTTCTTTTCGTGGTATTTGTAGCATTAAAAAAACAAGACAAAACAAAAAAAATGCCACCTGAACTTTTGTGAAAATTGGTAATATTTACACATCTGTACATATACACACACACATATTTTCTTTTTTAGACATCCATTGTTGTATTATAAAAAAATAGGGCCAAATGCCACCCTATTACATTCCTATCATTATTCAATGTTTGCAAAAAAATATTTTATGAGAATGATTTAAAATTAATTTCTAAGATTGTAATCTATGAATCTGCAAACCTGTCACTATCCAGATGGCTCAGAGGAAAGCAAAGACATGGGGGAAAACCCAGTTAAATCAGTTCAATACCATGACAGACTGCTACCACAAAATAAATGGCCCCAAATCAGGACAAAACAGGTGAAGAGGGCACTGAATTCATGTTGTAAGATCAGTAAAGCCCATCAGGTAGAGGAGTGGATCAGATAATTTCCATCAACTTTCACAAAGTCCTGTCATTTTGCAACCTCATCTCACCTGCTGCTTTAAAAGTTTGCTCCTCTTCCCCAAGATCATGCTTCAAGATTGCCTTGGCTCTTTTATTAAACAATAAACAAATCTGAATTAAGAAAATAAATATTTGTACTAGTTTTTGTTCCCATAATTAAACGACTGTGCAACAAAGCAAATCTCTTCTATCAAACAACCATTGCACAGAAAACATACCCCAAATTAATTTAAAAAAACTGCCCAGTTGCAATGGTGGCCAGGATGAGATAGACAGACTGCTAAATTCAGCTGCAGTACTTCACTGTAAATACCAGTAATATCTTCCTAACTCCTCAGTAAAGGCTAGAAAACTGTTCAATTTTAAAGTTTCTTCCTGTAAGAGCCCAACTTGTTTTTGTTCTCTTTTTACAACTTTGGTTGGCTGGTTTTGTGCATAGGAAGTAGTGGGTTTCATCTCTGTAGTCTGGGTGGCTTTTTTGTTTTGTTTTTTTGTTAAAGTGATTTAGTTTTCCTACAGATGCAGTCCCTGAAAAGCTCAGTGCAACTGGGAGAGCACTTTGCAGATGAGCAGAGCACCAGGAAACAACAGCATCTCACTGTAGTTTTTACCAGGACAGGTTTTCTCTGCTGGTTGTAGGGCTCCTCATTGCTGACAGCAGGATGGGGCGAGCAGTGCTCCCTGTTCCTGAGCAGATCCACCCGTGACAGACAGGCAAACCCACAGAGGTGGGAGCCTGGAGAGCACAGCAAGCTGTGCAAGGCAGGTTTATTCCTTCCCCCACACCATCCATCCATGTCTGGGCAAGCTGTGGAGGAAGGGATTTGCCCCTGAATGCCTTCACAACTTCATTTGGAGCATCAGGAATCCGTGCACCAGCCTCAATTAACATTCTGGGCAAGCCCACCAGAGCATCTGCTCCTCTCCACTGAGCTCAGGAAGAACTGGGAAGAGAATCCAACATCCCAGAGGTGTGCTGGGTACCCCTGAATTTAATACCAGTTTAAGAGAAAACAAAACCAGCAGCCACTGGGTGCTGTGCTGTGTGCCCACTCAGACCTTGAGCTGCAAACTGAAATCCCAGGATCCCTGGTCTCCCTGGGAATTGCAGAACCCATATTCCCAGAGCTTGGCATGCACTAAGTGTCACACAGGCTAGTGACAGGAGCACTCCCATGGCCCAGATGTTGAGAGCTGGAAGCACAGGGCAGCTGATGAACTTCAGCAGCCACAGCAGAGACATCCCAAGTATTTAAAACAAAACGCTTTCCTCACCGTTTCACACTTACTGCAAAAAGAAAACTCTGTTTCTGACCACCCCTTTTATTTTCCCAATCAAACTTTCATAATGCTAAAATGCAAGACTGGAACATATTAACTTCAAAGACATATGATGGCAACTGCTCCTTGATCTTGAATTCCATGAAATTTCAGGTCATTGTGGGGAAGCCAGCAACCAGTTTAGCTAAATGCTTAATGACATAAAAACAGTGATTGATTGCCATAAAAATGGCTCCTAGGGATTACAAAAATGAGGTGACTCGCAGAACTTATTCAGTGCTCCCAACCAAATAGAAGAAATATCTGGCTACAAAGTTATGTTCCTGCTGGCCAGATGGAGCACTGAAATGCGTATATTTTGAGAAAGAAAAGTAAGTCGATAATAAGATAGGTTAAAATTTAGTTTTATTTCATTCGCTGGTTTTAAAGAAAGTATTTCAGGTGAATATGAAATGGAAAGCAACACAATCACATTTTAAACCATGCGAGCGGCAGAGAACCGTATCTACTGTTACGACCTACAAAAATATTTATGTTTTCTCGATTAAAAGCCACGCAAAAGTACTCCAGGACATCGAAAAAATCAAGTATTTGAAGTGATTTGGAATAATTCGAGCGGGTGGTGGCATGTTTGGAGGTGCAGGTCACCTGCCCGGCGGGAGGGAGGGGGGTCAGGGCAGTGACTGAATTAAATCTGCCGCAGACAGGGGGTTTTGTCCTGAATTTCGGGAGCTGTGCAATCGCTCCTGCAGATTCCCAGGCACAAGACAGATGGCAGTGCAACCAAGCTAGAGCCGGGGCTGCTGGCGCTCCCTCTGGGTCTAACTCCTATTATCCACTTGTAAATTAACCTGTCAATTTATCAATCAACACCATCTTGATTCTCCCCTGTTCCACTGCCCGGCATCGCTGTGAATTTGCCTCGTAAATAACTGGGAGCCCCATGTTTGTTAGTATTGTGAATGAGTTTATTATCACTTTGATGACTGCTATGAATCACAAATGCTGCCGAGAGCCTGATAAGCAGTGGGGGGAGGAAAAAAAAAAAAATAAAAGTACACGCGCACATTAACACGGATGAAACTATTTGGGAGATAACAGATCGAGTTACGGTGATAGCAAATCATTTCAACTAGGGGGGAAAATGGCTAAAAAATTGCAGGTTTTGTCGTGGAGAAAAACTCGTAAAGTGCAAAAATATTAAAGGGAGCAGTATTGTGTGTGCAGCTCAGCGCTGCCACATTGCTGGGATTCTCCAACTTGTTCCTAGAATTTCTCAGGCACCGGCAGAGTTTGTGCCCTATTTGCAAACTTCGGGAGTGGAGAAATATCCTTTGAGATGCAACAAGTACTTTGTGTATTTATTCTTGCCAGTGTAAGCACCGCATGGAGCTGTGAGTAATTAATGGTGTGAAAAAGCTGAAGGAATTCGAATTTTAAAAAGAAGAAATACTTGCAAAAGGAAGTTAAGGAGAATTGGAACCTGAATAAAATCATCTATATGTCATCAGAAAAATACTGAATTAGTAACATCCGAATTTGTTATTTACATTTATTGTCCGATTTTGTTTCTTTTGATGGAAGAAACTTTATTTAGACAAAGCAAATATGTAATAAATAAGTTTGCTAACCACTTTGAATTTAGAATTTAAATAATAATCATTATTCTATTAAAATATTAACATGGAAAGTACAACAACTTTTCAGAAATCCCTTGAGAAATCAGAGTTCAGTGGCCCATTTGCTTTTGAAGCCAAAACAACTAAAAGCTAAATATGAACAGCATGTTAAAAAAAACAGATGTTCGGCTATTTTTAAATACAATCAATCTTTTGCCAGGTATAAAAAAAGTCTACTTTTGGCTCGACTTGAAATCTTAAATAATACAGAAGTTTTATTTAGGAAGTATAAACAACATGATTAAAAAGATATCGAATCTTTTATATGTTTTATCTCAGTAATTTTTGAGATATTGTAATGGAATTTCTTGGTAAACTTGAGTTAAAATCTGAAAAGAGGTTTAACAGAGAATGAAAAAGCCATGGGTCTTATAAAGCTGCTAACAGACATCCCTGCCCTTTTCTCTGATGCTATCATTTTTGGTGATTTTATGCCTTACTAAAATATTTCCACATCCTAATTCTTAAATACTTCTCAAAAGTTAGTAGAAAACATCTGTAAATTTTTGTAATGCCTTTTTAATGTATATTTTTAATACTACCAGGCTGATTTAGTATAGAAAATATCTAAATTCCAAATTATGTTAGAAAATGCAGAGTGATGAACGGACACCAGTTATTTTGTTAGATCTGTTTTGTTGCTATCTTTAAAAATTCCAGATGAGATATGGACCACATTGTGACCTCATACCTTAAAAATCCTCATGGAATCTGGGTTGTACATATATTTTCAAACTGAATAACCCAGTTCAAACCAAGCTGTGCATGTCAAACTACAAGCTATGAATTGTGCCTGGGGTAGAATGAGACTTAAAAGATGAAGCAAAATAAAATTTGCACAAGTATTTTCTCAGGTTCTCTGTAACCTCACTGAAATATCTAAAAAAAAAAAAACCAGTTTGTGGAACAAATGGCAAGCAACAGACATGCCACAGAGAAACAGTTGTCACACAGCAAAATCTCTGGCACAATTAAAGTAGAAGAACAGGGTGTATACTCAACATTGTTATGCCCAGTATATCATTGGTGGAAAAGTAATGGAAAATGAAATTATTTGTTAGAATGCAATTTAGGGAATCTGATAGGTTGTCCATTTTATTCAATTTATAATTAAGATAGTGTTTAAATTTGAAATGAATTCTATATATGCATGTTCAATAGGCTATAGCACAACAATAAGAATGGAATCACATCTCATTTTATCATAAATTGTGTAATAAGCGATAAGGTAAAAACTAGGGCTAAAATCCTTCCAGCAAAAATGAAAGAGAGCGACCTCAATTGCCCTAATTCATTCTGTCTTTTTTTTTTTTTTTTAAACTCTTCATTTTCCCTCTGTTCACATTATTAGCTTACACATGAGTGCATTATTAGAAAATAACAAAGCAAAACAGGGAAACTTGGAAGAAGCAGGAGATAGGATCCCCTCTACAGCTGAAAGGTATTCTCATTTCATTTCTTAGGAGTTGCAAAAATAGTTTTATTGCCAGGGAAGGACAATGACCTCTCTCTTTCAACAAGCTTGGTGGTTGGTCTTTTGATGGAAAAAACTAGGGGATACAACATCTGGTAATTTGTGTTACTGAGCTTAGCTGAGGTCTTAACGATGTAAGCAGATTATTCTCGAAGAAGAACAAAAAAAATTCCGGAAGACTCAATGAACTATTTAAAGTTATTAGCTGGTGCATTCTGGCACTTCAACACTCTTTTCGGATTCCTTTTCCCTTTAGACATTTGCCTTCTGATCAGATTGTTCTAAATAAGAGCCCTAACACCTTCCAGCCTCACCACGCTTTTCTGGTGGTCCACGCATGTTCTGTCATGCGTGCACAGTCCCCCTTTTTTCCTCTCCACTGAAGGAGAGGAAGCAAGACAATTATTTTTGCTGATTAAATTTTCCCCTGTGGAACATTAAGAACTTATGCCACCACTCCTGAGCTGCTGGGTAGGTCAGGAATACTGAGCAACACAGATTGCAGCAGTCAAGCTCAGATTAAAAAAAATAAAAGAAAATAAAGAAAAAAAAAAAAAAAAAAAAAAAGGTGGGTGGAGAACGGAGAATGAAGAAAAATATAATTTATGAGTGCATTTGACCAGGAATTTCATGCTCAAAACAGATATTCCCAGGAAAACATCCTCTACTCCTTTCTTGACACCCTTTCCCTGCTTTAAATAGTTTTGCACAATTTTAGCTCTGATTCCTCTGCTCCTTGTAGTTCTTCCAAACATTTTAATTGCCAATTGCATGGTGATTTAAAACATCTGATGAGTTTCACTGTTCCTTCCACAGGCAATAGACCCATATTTCCAAGTATACACATGTGAGACAACAATCTGAGTTTAAATTACAGACCTGTAGTTTGCCACCTAGGAAACCAAAGTCATCTTGTTGAGTGGCACAAATGACCAAACTTCTACAATAATCAATTGCTTTGATGTAAAAACAGAGCAAAAATCTCAGATCAAGTTTAAGATGAAGTCTATTAACAGGGATGTCTCTTCAGGAAGAGAGATTTCTTTATGTTCATCGTTATCAATTTTAGTATGTTCAACTCTGAGCTTTCAAAATTAAACTATAGAGTTTCAGCAAACAAACAAATATTTCAACCCAAATTTCAGGATTTCTGTATTAACAAAATCTCTCTGCTGTAGATTACAAGTGTGAGAAGCAACACAGTCCTATAAAAACCCCTCCTCACAGGCATCCCTTGGCCTTTTCAAATAGTCTGTCCCTGCATCTGCAAACTTGTACTGCAAAAGCCTCCCAGGAACTTCCCAGCAAACTTTCATGGGAATATTCAGATGATCATGACTTGGAGCACAGGCTGATCACTTACCCTGAGATAATAAGCAAACACCTCATTTACAGTCATCTGGATTTAACCAGACTGAAAGAACACAATGTCCTGAGACACTGAGCTTTAAATTAGCTAAAACCACTTCCCAAGGTTTTGCCAAGGTTTTCTGTCAAACCACAGGTTCTCATTGGCACTCCTCCTTTCCATAGAACTTGTATATATATTCTGTATTTGTTCACTTTTACCTTAAACTCAGTGCTTGCCTCCTGAAGGAACAAATACAGAATTTGCTGCCTTTATTTTGGAGCATTATTGAATCTCTGGAGGAGGTGTTTTGTTAAATCAGAGATTTTAAATCTTGTGCTCATAATTAAGAGCCACCTGATGCTAACAGTACTCTAGAGCAAAAATTTCCATCAGGGACTTTCAAGACCTCTGCCCACACAAAAACTGGAGGATTATTTTTTATAAAATACTATAGAGAGAGAAATTAACACTGAGGAGTTTCAGAATTTTACTTGCAACACAAGTTATGGCCACAGAATGGCCTGGTACCACCTGCAGTAAATCAGCCAGCAAAACTTCAATAGCCTAAATCTTTATTTTTCCTTTATTGTTATGAGTTAAAATTTTTAATTATTACAAACCTGTTCAACCAAACTTTTTACAGCAAGCATTTACCATTTTTACTGGAGAATGCTAAAAAAAATCCATTTAATTAATGAATGCAGAAATAGGCTATAATTATTTTCTTCTTGTATCTATAAATAAACTGATTTCGTATGACTCAGGTATGTTTACCTGTAATGTTTGATAGCTTTGCTGAAAAAACTATCACCTTGCAAAATGCACATTTTTAATCTGAAACCTTATGCTCACTGGCACCTTAACTTCATTCTATACCCTAAGGAAGTTGGTCTAGATCCCAACAGCAGCACAGCATGTACTTCTATCCCCTAATACCATGATACACTGATTTAAAATGTGGGTTTTCTAACCCTGGTCCAAATCTGAAGGTTTACCTAAGGAAGAAAACTTTGTGTTCTTGACAGATACCAGAAGTACTATTTAGTATTTTAGTGAATTAGTATTTTTTATATACATTATTGGTATTAAGTCCTTTGACCATGAGAAATTTGTAGCATGTTTCACATGTCCCATGTTCAGAATTTTGCTTAATCTTGTTGGCTTTCACTTTAAGGAACTTCCTCATCTACCACTTGGACAGCACCAGCCAGCCTCCATTGCATGGAGAGGTAACAAGAGGCAGCTGCTGGAAATGCAAAATTCTGTGTTTACTGGCAAGATTCAGCACCTATTTTCTTTCTTAATAGAGAAATAGGAGAAAAACCAAAGTACACAGTACACTGTGCACATTGTAAGCAGCATGTGCTTTGCTTCAAGAGCCAACTTAAGGAGAATTTAAGAGTTGCAAAGACAGATATAGCACACTGTCATCACCAGTTGCTTCTTAGTGAAATGAATCCTGTTTCCCTGACACCTACTTCTTTGCAAGAGTGCTTCTTTCCCCATTGTTTACTTTTTAAAAGCAGAGGATCCAAAGGGGTTGAATATTTTAATAAACAACAAAGTTTTACACTGAAGTTTTTCTCTTCCCACGCAGAGCAAAAGCCTCAAACCTTTTTCCTCACACAGCATCATACTGAAGAAAATCAGTGTACTGCTATGCCATGATTGGCAGCCTGAGGGAAAACATGTATTTGGACAGAAGACTACAGGACTAAGAACATCTCTGGAAGATCTCAGAGGAAAAAGCAGATGTGTGTTTGGAACCAGGTGCAGAGACAGAAATCTCTCAGCCTTATTGGAATGATGCAGAACAGTCTTAGAGGAGAGGAAGCCTTCAGGTAGCTGCTGATTCCCTTCATCTGAGGAGTGCTTTCTATGATAAATCAAAAGTTATTGGAGACACTGGTTTGGCATCACAGACTACAACCAATCCATCTGTCTCTGTGCAGATATTGAACTACCCTGGGGATTCTCTTTGGTGAGGCTGTGTAATGCTCTTGTAGGGCAGCTTTCTTGTACAACGTGGCACAAAGATGACAAGCCTCGTGTATGTGAACAGATTTGAAGTATTAAAGCCAAATTTTGCATTCACTTACACTCTGGGCAATACTCAAAAGAGCAAAGAGGATTTCAAAAGGTTGTAGAGCATATATAGAGACCATTTTCTTTTTTGTAAGCCAAACTGGTAGAAGTGCAGAATAGAAAATTACACTTTGTGGCTGCAAACTCTCACATAGGAGATTTTTAGGGCTAGGTTCTCAATGGGGTGGAAAACCAGTCATGACTTCAAGATGCACTTTTTGTCTTTACAGCTTAAAAATTGAGTGCTTACACTCTCTTTACCCTTTAAAGGGCATTATATTTACATGCAACCATATTCACCTTTCCAGGCAAACTAAAGCTCTGCAAGAGCTCACATTTACACAAGAAGCTGCCACCTTTAGTGGCTGCCAGATATGCCCCAAGAGAAGGCAAAGTACCAGCTCCAGAATGATCCATTTGACCTAGGTCTGATACAGGTGCAGGCTGCAAACTTGCACAAAAAGTAGAAATCAAGTAGTTTGCTCCTGGAGACAAGAAGCTGTTTCTTTTGCTGTACCTCTTACTGGAATGGGACAGGAAATAACAGCCCATTTCTCAACCCTAAAATACCTGTACAGACCTCGAGGAGAGGCTGAATGTGGATCTGGGCAGTAACACTGACAGGGTGTGTCACAATGAATAAACAGAGGCATCTTCCTACCCTGCACTTCCACTTATTTCTGAAGGACCAGGCTCAGAGCAGAGTAGTACTCAACACAAAATCATAAAATTTAACAGCAACAACAAAACAGACAACTTGCATGGCAAGGTTTATGATAGGAGAGAAAACAGACAGAGGTGTACAAGGAAGGTGAAAGGGTTTTTTTAAAGGGCTACTTGAAAATATGTTTCAAGCAAACAAATCCTGTGACCCCTCCAAACACTGCTGCCAAGATTGATCCTGCACGAGGATGCAGGGTAAGCGAGGGATCAATGTGTATTTATCTGTATGGAGCTAAAGCAGTATTATCACAACCACACTTGAGGCATCTAATTGGTACAGTAGTGATGGCTTTTGAGATGGATGGGTAGAGAGCAACTTACTTATGGTGACATTCAAAACACAAGCTTGTGAAATACTTTGGAAACAGACCAACACTCTGAAAGATCCCAAATTTACTGCTGCGATATCATCATCAGGTCTTCATCATGAAACATCTATCTAAAATTGGATAGAATTTCCACCTACCCCTCCGCCCTGATCTGTTAAAAACCATGAGATGAAGTGAGTTATGTCCCATTAATCTTTCTCATAGAAGAATCAGACAGATGGGCTGGATGAAGCGGAGGTGAATGAAGAGAAGCACCTGCTATTTTCAGGGAGTTGAGGGAAATTGGTAAGAAAAAAAAATCACAAGTGGGTGGAGAGGGAACAGTATTGCTCTATTACTGGATATCTCCTGAAAAAAAAATGACTGATAGGCCTTATGCATCTATGATAATATGTGCTCACATCTTCTGGTGAGGGGAAAAAAATAAACAAACATCTCAAAAAACACGGATGCCATTACAGGTCATGAGTCAAAGAGGCTGATGAGCTGTCAGAAGAAATTACAGAGCAGTGTGAAATATATAGGAAAATGTCTAATTGCTGTAAAGAGTATGATGAAAAAGAGGGATGAATGTGTGGTCTTGCAGCAAAGGAAGATTATGCTGTCTGAGAAGTCATCTCTGCCTAGAGAAATAATACTTTGTGTCCTCCTGTGATTTACACCTTGAAAATAGAAGGGATTTTTCCAAGAGAAGTCCTGGAGAAGTTTCCCAATTATTTATTTGTGGAACTCAGTATTTTTCTTGAAAACACCAAATGTTTGAGACCAACATCTTTCACATTTGCTTCTGTCATGCCCCTGCACAGGAAACTTTGAATGTTTGTGCCAAATGGAGAGCAGCAAAATTTCCTGGAGTCCTACACTGCCAGATGAAAGGAGCTACTGAGATTTGTAAAGAAATCAACCTAGAAGTTACACAGCTTGTTAGAAAAGTAAAAGAAATTTCTAAATGACGAGTCAGCTTCAACAGATATTTTTTGGGTGCTTTTTAACACCAAAACTTTCTTTAACTGACAAAGCAGGACACACACAGTCGTAAAAGTGTAGCCTGAATTTCAGCAGGTGTAGTTCAGCAAACTCTGTGGGTATTAACACCTCTAGCTCTATTTGGGATACCTGATGGCCTTAGTTTAGTGAAACATTCTTATTAATGCAGTTCACCGAGTTATTTAATTTGTTTATTGCCTTTGTAGTGCAATACACAGATGATAGTGAGGTGTTTCTGTTAATAATGGGTAAAAATCAGTGTATCTTTAAACATTTGGTGATACATTTATTAAACTATCTGAAGCACTTGATAGATCACCATACTTGAAAATAATCTCTGTAAAGCAAATCAAAAGGCAAGAGGTGAGTAAAAGCCTGTTGGGGACATCAGGGGAGCACAAGTTTGAATTCTAAAAAGGCCTCAGGTACAGTTTATGGCTTCACAATCTCAAGATCATTCTGCTTTATTGCATTTACTTAATGTAATCATAAACGGAGTAGATATTCATACACATGTTTTAATACTACTCTAAAATTCATTTCTAAGAATTTACTTGTCTTTAAGAGTGCTCTGTTTAGTGAAGTTTACATTGCATCTGTTTATGTAATGTTGTTTTTCTTTAAAATCCACTAAAAGGTGTTAATTAGAGCTGCGTGATTAGATCATAATGAACAGTTTAAGCAATTAATGCTACCCCTTTTTTGACCCATGAATTGTCTATATGCAGAGAGCACATTTCTTGAACTTGTTATTCAAAAAATATTAAAATGATTTCTTCAGATCTGCATCTCCTCAGTAATCAGCTGGCTCTGTTTAACAGTGAGTGTGAGGTGTGTTGGTTATTCATGACTTGACACCATGTCATGTGATGTTATTCCTATTCCATCACAGGTCAGAAAGATGCTTTTACTAGTCAGGTTCATACTATGCCCACAATCTTTTGAAAAAAAACAGCTCTGATACTTTTGCAAATACTCACAAGCCTAAATTTCATCCACAATTCAGTAAACTACTTGACTAGAATATCTCTGGTAGGAATACAAAAGTGAGCAGCAAGAGTCCAAAATCAAGAACTTCTGAGAATCAGTGAGAGATTTTCTGTCGGGTCCACAAGGCAAAATTGGATCATAAACCAAATGAATTATAAACACTCAAATAAAACCAGGAAATATTTGCAATAGGTGCCTTGCTCTGTAAAGTTATATCCATACACTTTTGGCTCAGTTCAAACACTAGCCAACCCTCACCATAATCACATCACAAGCAAAGCAATTCTAAACCTAAGATTTTCTTTCCTTTTTTTATTAACCTATTTTGCATCTGTTAAAGTTGATCTCCCTTCTTCCTTTAAGTGAGTACATGCATCTTTTTTTCTTAATAGCCAAGAAACCAGCTTCAACCTTGAAAATCATCACATCCCTTTTTTGTTTCCTTTTTTTATCACTTCACCTAATGGGAAAAAAAAAAAAATAAAGCAGCAGAACAACAGTGGCAATGATACAATCTGAAATCCACAAGTACAGGTGAAGTTTGTGTGAGGATACCTTACCCAGGCACATCTGAAATTTACTCATATGTTTTTATACAGACACACGTGAGAGAGAACACAAGGAAAAAAGCATCTTCCATGTAACAAATTAATAATAATAGAAGATAGAGGTTTTGGCATACCTTTGACCATGGCCAGTAACTGTTAACAGCGAGCAAAGCAATGAACTGGGGGTTTTAGGGCTGCACTGGTCCTGCAAGGAGGACTCTTTCATTCCCCATACTTTGTCACTCACCATAGAGCTGCCTGACATAATGGACTTTCACAACGAGCTCAGAAGCAATTGGCAATTAAGTGGTTTGAAGGGGTGCTTCTGGGCTGCCGTGAAAGGCTTCAGGTGTGAAACGCTTGTTTTCAAGTGCACTAAGCAAAATGTATAGTTGCTTTCAGGGGCCCCCTTGTCCTTCTGAAGGAAGGGGGAGCGCTGGGGAAAGCAAGGACACTCAAGAGCAATTTGCTATTCAGTGGCTGAATGCTGTGTGCTTTTTCTCTCCCCCTCCCCATCCTTGTGTGGCTGGTAAGGAGGGCAGATTGCGATGGCACAAACAGCTTTCGGCACAATGGCAGATCAAGAGAGAGGCAGGGAAAATGAGGCAGGGAGAGAATGGGAGCCTGAATGAAGGAAGGATGGTTTGATTGTTAATTGTGGGTAAATGTGTTGCAAGAATGAAAAGGGTTCATGGACTACTTTAAAACTATACCCAAGCAATAAGTACAGAGTGTGGGGAAATAAGGAGATGTTCCTGACCCTTGTAAGAGCTATAGTATTGCATCTGGCCCACTTGAAAAGTAAATTGAGAACTGTTAAAAAGATAGGCAAATACATTTGTGTGCATTATATACTTCCATTTCTAAAGGAACCCTGACCAACAAACGCACCGGGATGGCAGACACACAATATTTTTTTTTCTCCAAGGATTACTTCACCCACAGGACAAAAACAAAACAAGCAAAAATGTGAACATGCCCTAATACACAAATATTTAAAATACAGATTTTTTTAAAGGTGGATAAAAATATGTTTCTATTTTAGGACAAAACATATTTGTTCTAAGGCTAGCACAAGGGTAAAGAAAACTTCAAACAGAACTAAGGGAACAATATCCTTCATGAAGACTGTTTCATGTCACTTTTCCTTGTATGACCTTTACTTCTAACATATTGATTTTTTCCTAACCCAGCCTTGCTTTGCAGAAAAAAGGGGTATTGAGTCTTTGAGCTGCTTACATATCACTATTGTACATGCATTCTTAAAGGTGAAGGATCCCCTTTCAGAAGATGACTATCTGACTGACAATATGATTAGAATTGTCTGAGGACTTTTCATTTTAAATGTAGTGAGCCACATATATCAGTTTGGAGCAAGGGGAGGAGACGTGAAATAGCTCGGATGGCGCCGAGTTGATGAAGTATTTGTGCATGAAATGCCCTCAGTTATGGCCTTTTGTGTTTTGGCCAGGAGGGTGAGATTGCAGGGGAAACCAGAAATGTCTCCCAGACTCCAGTAAGAAACTGGTTTTTGCCTGTCCCCCTGCAGACCTCCCTAAATTCTGCTAAAAGGTTCTTCCTGTTGCTCCTCCATCAGACCAACCCCAAGGGTTCATTTCCATCCTCCCAGAACTTTGCTTAAGAAATCACAAAAGTAGAGCTGCCATTATTGAAATTGGAGAAAAGCGGTTCTGGGTCAGAAATTTTTAACCAAAACAGCACTTTTTCTACAAAATTAGGGTACAGCTATAGTCTCCCTTAAACCATGATTTGCCTCTCACTGGTATCTTGGTGAATCAGAAGCAACAGTAACTCATTCATTGAGCCAGCCCTTGTGAAGCCGCACAAAGAGAGGGGAGATCGCGCCTCTTGTCAACCCTGTCTTTGCTCATCATGAGGAAAATGTCATTTTTGCTGCAAGACAACTCAGGAAATTCTACCAACAACACAGAAAAACCAAATTCATGCACACCAGCCTTGAAAATGCACATGGACAAACCCTCTGGAGTTTAGGAGTGGAGCCACTGCTCACAGGCATCAACAGGAGCCTTCCCTTTGGTTTCAGGACATACCGAGCCCCTCTCTAAATTTTTTCACCCAAGCCACATCCAAGCCACCAAACAAAAACAAAAAATAATAATAATAATAAACAACCAAACTGTGCGCACCAGGGTCTGCGCTTAGCAACCTCCACATGCAAGTGCAAGGCAAGTCACAGCACCTTTGGAGCCAGGGCTTTTCAGATGCAAATGGGACGCACTGGACTGGTTTTACCAGCTGTGGGGTTCAATGCACTCAACCCCCCACCCCGAAGTGAGAATGGCACAGAAAGCTGTAAACCAACTGGTGCTCAGCTGCAAGTGTGTTGTGCTTGCGCAGACTGTTGCATAAACAAAAGAATTTATTCAGAGCGTGATGGACATGAATTTATGCATGTAACCTCTGGCTCGGGGAGATGGATCTCCAGCCTGGTGTTTTGTGCATCACTATTCAAACTTTGAAAATGCGAAAATGTGTACAGGTAACTCAGAGGGGCAGCTGGAAAAATAAAAATAAGTATATAAGGAGGGGAAAAAAAACCCTAGAATTCGGAGTGTCATTTCAGTTACTCTTTGATGTTTCAGTTAATGTTTCATTTTGGAAAAAAAAAATATAAAGGGAATCAAAAAAAAGTTTTAAAACTCAAAGTGTGACGAAAAGCAAGAAAATGAGAGAGAAGATGTTTCAGCACTGCCCTGATATTTCTGAATGAAAATTTTTAATTACCTGTAAAAATATGACACATTATTTTGGCACAGCAGAGAGCTTTCTCCAGGGAAGACAGAAGTTAATTTACTAAAAAAAAATAAAAGCCTCAAAATTCAATTTTTTTAAAAAGTAGTTTTAGACAAAAATGCAAAACTGGTACCTGTACAGCACCTACCATTGGAATATCCAACTGTATATTCCAATATTCTGAATATTCCCTGTTAATTAGGGTGATGAGAAGAGGATTTAGTCCTCTGCTACTGTGGTGGCACAAGTAGACCCTGCTTGCTTAGAACAGCCAGGGGAGCACAAAGCACACGATGAATTTTATCCTTACTTCTTACACAAAGCACATTCTGAACCACACAGAGAAGCATGTGCTGCCTGCAGCTATTTTAATGCAGGGGCCAGATATATTGAAGCTGCTCTGAGTTTCCCCTATCAGATTGCACTCCAACTCCAGCACAGTTGTCAGACTTTCTACTGCTCTTCTCCCGATTCTTTCCCACCACAATATGGGCATGCTGTACCGTCTCTCGTCTGAAAACGAAAACATACACACTCTAGCCCACTCCTGTCTCTCCAATCACTGCTTCCTCTCATTTTCATTGTACAAGCTGTTTATAGCTGCTGTCAGCTCTCCTTCCATTTTGTCCTAAACTGTTCCTAATCTAATTTCTGCCCATTACACTCAGTTGACACAGTTTCCACCAGTCTCCAGTCAGCTCTTCTGAGTCAAAGCCCCAACCATACCCTTCTCATTTTGCCAAGGGCCTTTTGACACAGTTTTCCATGATGTTCTTCATGACTGTTCTGACACCCACCTTCTATGTTCTCCTCTAGCCTTATCCTTACACTGCTCAGCTTCCTGTGAAGGTTTTGCTTTTTCACTTGAACCCATTTTTCTATTCCTACCCTCATCTTTGGGCCAGTTCAGCTAGGAAATGCACTGATTTCATACTGATGCCTCAAGAACTCTGTTGACCCCAGATGTGCCTCCTGCTCAAGTCACATCCCTTCCCAACACTTCCACAGAGAAACTGAGACAGCAGCTCAAGCTTCAGTGTAACAAACAGGACAATGAGAGTCCTCCTTGGCTCCTCCAGCACCGCCTCCTGTTTACTCACCACGGACATCACCCCTACCTGCCTATTCCTCAGCCCCAGCCTTCACTTTTGAAGATGACCTTGCTCAAAGTACTTCTGGAAAAACACAGCCTTGCCCGTGGTGGCCAAAGCCTTGTCATCGTGGAATCGTGATTAAAAAAACGCCTTTCTCCACAGCTTTGACAAGCACAACCTTGCCCTGCTCATGTCCTTTCAGAATATTCCCATAAATGGGCTTTTCCTAGCCCACTGCTTTGACTATGTCACCCCTCTCTCCCCATCCCTCTGCTGCCCTCCCCCGCCAACCTGCATCAAACATAAGCTACTTGTCTTCACATTCAAGGCCCTTCAGAGATAATACCTATGTACCAATCATCTCTTTTTCTTTGTCAGGAAGCGGAACCTCATCTCCAAGGAGCCAATAATGCCAGCTTCCAGCACACACTTGTTATATTTTTTTTTTTTCAAACAATCACCTTTCCACTGTCACACATCCTGCCCTTCACTCTTGGGAGAAAACATCTATAGAGACACCTCATTATATGTCTTCAAATCCTTCTTAATTTTTTTTTCCCCTTTTTCTGGTCTGTAAAAGCCCTGAGAACTGTCCTAGCTGCTGCTAGGATAAGACCACTGCCAAACATGCTAACTGGTATTAAGCTATTCATTCTAAATCCTTTTTGTGTGCAGGTATCACCTCCCCTCCAACACGTAAGTTGTAAGCTCTTCGGGGTGTGGATTGTCTTTTTGATTTGTGTTTGCACAGTGTGTAGCACAACAGAGTCCTGACCCTTACCAGATTCTATGGAAGTGAAAAAAAAGTGGCGAATGGGATGTTAGAGAAAGGGTTAATCAGTTTACATCAATTAGTTGGTAACCAGATACCTTTCTGGGACAAATTACAGGCTAATTAGACTGTCCTAATGATGTCATGTTTCCATCTTGCACTTTACTTGTTAAGATGTTGTAGTGCCCTGCTGAGAAAAGCATGTGGGTGGAACTTCTGTAAAAGTGATCTCTTTCCCCCTGCAATTTTTGAAATTTTAATTATATTCTTCCTTTTTAATTATACATTAAAAAAAAATATTACATGTCAAAGAATTTGCAAATTTGGGTGATTAAAAAACAAAACTATCCTTCCAAATTATCTTTTGACTAGTTCTAGTCTGAATTTGTCTTTTATGATTATGAACTCTTTCAGATTGTGCCTACACAACTATATTTTGCCCTTTCCTGAGGGTCTGAAGTTGTTTGGTGTCTTTTTTTTTTCCCCGAGCCAAGAATAATTCCACATTTTTGCTCCAAACACCTTCTATAGTTATTAATTCAAAAACCTCACCAGAAGTAAAGACAAGTAACCACTTGAAGCCAAACAAGTCACTTGTTCAGGATGGTAAACTTTTTGATGTACATTGCTTTCTCACTGATTCTATCTAATATAATAATTACAAGCAATCTCTAATAATAATACAGCCAATAATTAGTGATGAATGGAATAATTATCAACAATAGTTAGCACTGAAAAATATTCTGCATGCTGAAACTTCTTTGTCAGCCAAGTGTTATTTCAGAACAAGCTGGTATTTAAGAAGAAAATTACCTGTATTGTTATATCCACAAGCTTTCATTTCTCTTTGGAAGGTATGTGGGTGTGATTTGTGCAATTCTCACTATATGTGGAGCAAAATATGACACGCAGAATCTGAATGTGCAAAAGCACATACAGATAAGAGAAGCTGTATTTAAGGCCGTATATTACCACTTGCAACATAAACTGTTTTTTGAAACAATTTTTTCAAAGCAAGTGGCTGTCTCTGTAGACCACCAGTGAACCATCACCACCACTTTTTTGTTACCTTGGTGTTTACTGAAACTTTATCTGAGAATTTATTACCTGCCTTTCCCTCCTTGCAGCCTGAATTTCATCTGCATCAGCTATTGGGGAGGGAATTAATTTGTGTACCAAAGCTCAGGCTTTGCCATCACCTCATGGGTGCCCTTCAGGATGTGCCAGCATGCACTGGTGTGAAAAACGAGGGAAAAACTGAAAATATGATACTACAAAATTTTACATATGATACTATGATACTACAAAGTTTCCAAGCTCCAGGACGTGCACACCAATTCCTGTTCTGCCACTTTGAAATGTGTCACTAATACTGCCTTTTTTCTTAATCATTGAAACAAAAACAAAGGGAAAACAATAAAGATTTTTTATTTGTCTCCTTTCATTCTCAGAGGTCTGGGTTTATTTCTCCAGGTATTGTTTACATTCTGGAAATGCTGGTTTATTGCAGCTTTGGTTTCTTTCACAACACATCTCCAAATATTCACCAAGGCTCCAGGGGCAGACCCACCAGGACTTTTACTTACAGAGGCTGATCTGTGGTCACTGTCCCCACATCCCCCAGGGCCCACACAAATGCAGAGCAATTAAAAATTGCTTGATTTCAGGAAACACAGCCTAAACTAGTTTAAATATTTAGCATTTACCCCAGCCTCAGTATGCCCATGCCTCGTTCCCACAGACCCGCTGATGGTGCAGATTTTCCTGCAGCTCAGCTCTAAATGACTGACTTCTTCCTTATAAAAACGATCTCATTAAGTAAAATTATCCCATTGTTTCAACACTTTCTTCCACAAACCCATTTAAGCACCAGTTTAAAACCTAACACCGAGCAGTTATTTCTGCTGTTGCCATCTGTTGCATATAGACTTGAGCAAAGAATTTACGTACAGTCTGTCCAAAAGTGAAAAGGGCAAGACAAAAAAAAAAAAAAAAATCCGTAATCCTATACCACCCCAGAGATCTTAAAATTGGCTTATTCTGGCTGCATTCAACTGGAACTATCAGCAATTTTTCAGGAAAATCTCGTCTAATGACATTCCCCAAAGCTTCATTGACATGGTCTTTTCTGATCAGAATAAATGGTGGAAAAAAGCCTTTTTTCCCTTCCTTTAAAGCCAGGATTTCGGTGGTTATTTAGCCTTCTTGTTTTTATTTCGATTCTTAGTGAAAGTCAAACATGTGGGCTAATTCTTTGGAGCCAAACTGATAAAATTAGGAAGATGACAGGTAGAACAGGCAATGTTCTCACTACACTGAACTTAAAGATTTGGATATTTAAGTGATGATATCCAGAAAAATATAAGCATAAAACCTTTAAAATATAGTCTTGCCCTAGCTGCAATTTTCACCTATCATCTTCAGAATATTCTTAATGAATACAGAGTGAGAAATTGTATACATACTGTCTATCCATAAATAGGACTTAACACATCCTTAAGTGCATTAGGTGAAATTCATGAAATTCATGTTTTCAGAATAGTTACTGTTCTTGGCAGGTCATATTTGAAACACAGAAGTCTCATCCGTACTTCAACAAATTCACTAATAAATTATCCAAAGATCTGTCTTTGTTTACAAATACATTTGAATATACATGTACATGTTTTCTATGGTAAGCATGTTCAATAAAAATGTTTTAGTTTATTAACTGGCATCTATTTAAAAAAAAATGCAATGAGATAAATCACTCTCTTGCCCAAGAACTTAATATAAGCTTGAACCAAGTTCTGCTGTACTGTTTCCTATTAAGGAAATATTCAGACTATTGTTTTATTCTTCTGCACCCCAATATCAGCAATTAGGTGCTTTAATTGAATATAGTCACCTATGGAAGATGTACTTATCAGTGGCCTATACTGAAGAATTGAGGTGCAAAATCAAGAGCAAACCCGGGATAAAGTCTCAGTGATCCAACTCAGGCCTAAAGAACCCCTAATTTCTAATTGTGGGAGCTGCATGCAGTTAAGGAGGAATAAAAGAAGGGGCAAAAAGGAAATTAATTTTTGGCATCATGATTAATGTCTGAACTGCTGATTCAGGCCTTGAAGAAGGTTTTCTGATTTAACTAGGAGTTCTGTTTTGGTGGGTGATGCAAGGAGGGAGAGGGCTCCCAGCTTTAGTGGAGCAGTGCCACAGCACTTCCACAACTACAGTTCAGCTTCAAAAGGGCCACAAAGCTGCCGCTGCACAGCGGCATCCCCTTCTTAATTAACATTTTTGGAAACACTGCAATTCAGCTGTATGGCCATTCCATCTCAATTGATGGCTGACTGGAAGTGATTTTCACAGCTGGGCTGCCTATCCAATGCCCAGGGAGGATGCAATATCCCTAATTCTGCAGCCCTGTTTACAACCGTAATTAATATTTCTGGAAGTGCTGCATGGCAGCTCGGTGACCACGCTGCCTCACTCTGTATCCAGTTGGATCCTGGGTTAGAACTGAGCTCTGTACCTGCTGGTGCAACAGCACAAAGGGCTGATGCTGCCACAAGTCAGTTTTGACATCTCTGCTGGTAACTTCCAGAATACCGCTGGTAATTTACAGTCAATGACAAGTCCTTAAAATTGGACATTCTTAGCAACACCTTAACCATATAAATAAACAAATATATATGGAAAAAAAACACATGAGTGCCTATTACACTGCATTAAAGTAACAAATTCCCAACCACCCATGTCCCATAATTACAGTGCTCCCTCTGAGTTCCATGGGACTGGTTTCCTGATCCCACTCAACTCCTGCTCTTTTAAGATATTTAATAGTTCCTACAGTTCCTCAGTAGGGCAGTAAGAGCCCACAGTGTAATCATGTCTGTACACATATGAAGTGTACATTACCAGCTCCTCTAGAGAAGGAACACTTAGTCTCACACTGAAAGAATATTCTTCAATTAACATGATTAGCTAATATTAATAATGGATGTCTGACAGAATCTGCACGGGATTTTAACATGCTAAAATCTATTATTAGAGTTTTGACTGTGGGATCTTTCTGCTGCATCATATCGAGTATGGAACATGAGACAGTGGAACATTAAATGAGATGCGTGCTTTTACACTCCTGCCAAAGAATTCACACTCCTAAGGAACCCCACCAGCTTTACTGGACAAAATTAAGAAAGAATCTTTTGGGTTTGGTGATATAGCATGAAGCATATTGCTGATAAAACTGGAATATGCTGAAAATAGAAGGTTTCTGTAGGTGCTAATGTATGTCACATTTCAAAGCTATGCATCAATGTTTGTTACTGAAGGCAAATCAGGCCAAATTGAGATTACCTTCCCCAAGATTTCCAAAGTTCAGAGAGTTAAGTGAAACCTCATAAAATAAAGTAAAACCAAAGTCAGCTGTGGCCCAAGTTGTGGATTTCTCATTTGATGGTTTTGTTTGTACAAGGCTTGTTTTCCCTCCTCACCATTTACAAAGTGTGGATTTGATGGCACAAATTCCCCATGTGTTTAATGCTTTTCAAGGCAAATTGCATAAAAGAAGAATTTGTTCTATGCCCATTCTGCTTTGTAACATTTGTAAGTGCTCCCTTGCTTACTTTATATCTCTTGTTATATTAATCTTGTTCCCCTGGAATGAGAAAGGGCTCGGGAGTGGGGTGGGGGATTGATTGTTTGTTTGTTTTATTCTAACCACCAACCGAAACCAAAGGCATTAAAAGTGCCCAATGAGGGGAATGAGAGAAGATCACCAAGTCAGGCCACTAAACAAAACAAAAGTGTGTGTGTGTATGGGGGGAGGGAGGAGATTAATCTTATTAGGATCGTATATCATGAGGTTGTCAGGTGTGAAAGCAAACGAATGGCCTCTGTTTATCTGAGCTAAACCGTGTGGTTCACCAAAAGACTCACTCCAAGCAGGGTTGTTTTTTTTTTACCCTTAATAAATTGGCCAAGTCGGTGCAGAATGTTGATAATGAAGTATGTGCAAGGGAGGTCTGAGCTCTTACCTTCCAGTGTTTAGATGCAACCAAGCCTTTTTTTTTCCCCCTCCTTTTTTTATCACAGCTGATTCAGAAAGCCCTTTGGAAAGATGAAGTAGGTAGAAATCAAAATAAATGGATTCTATTAAAACCAGCAATGCATCAACTGCTTGATAAAGTGATTAATAAACAGCTTAGGATGGTGATTGATTAAACTCTTTAATCAAAGTGCTAAACTGACTTAATATGGATAGTTTCAACATGTTCAAAGTATACATTTTCTCAGCCGAGGGTTCAGAGTTGTTTATGTAACTTTTCTGAAGTGTATCCCACAGGTCTCACCTGCAGATAGTGAGGACTGTGGAATGTGGAAGTATTATAAAGTGCCACATTCATTGCATTAGTTGCTGAAAGTTTGCAAGGAAATTATTCTGTTTTCAGCAGACAAACTCTGGGTTTTATTGCAATGAAAGAGCAGAGTGAAAAATAAAAATCAGCTTTTGAACTATTCTGTGGAACGTGGTCAGGCCAAGAAGGAATGTGGAACCTAAACACAATAGTGACAGAAAGGGATTACTTTGTGTAAAGGAGAGTTTACTTATTTACTGCAAAATAATTTATTTCATTTGCTTCGATATCTGATGTCATTTTCACACAATCAATCAGTCATCAGCTGGGTTCATTAGCTTAATTCATTATTCCAGGATCCATAGAAGGCTCTGTAGGCACACATGTGCCCAGCACCACCTACTCTCAAAACTTTTTGTCATCTGAATAGAGTAGCACGTCAGCTGTCATTCAGAATTGCAGAAGAAAAAAGTTTTGAAGGATGACCTGAATATATCAAAAATCTAAAAACAACCCTAAAACAAAATGCCAAAAGCAACTGTGGAAAACTAAAGTCTGTCCTGCTTTTGATGCCAGCATCGGGGGAGGGAGGAATCCTGACTCACAAGCTTCCAAAGCTGCCTAATCACTTTGAACACTGAGATTTAGAAAGTTTTAAAAATCCCTATACAATTATTTTTAGAACTTGATCTATGGAGAGTTCCTTCCTTTTTGCTTTTATCTTAGTGTTGGCTATCAAAAATAAAATAAAAAAATAAGCTGCCTCTTAAACCGGTCATTCCACACAGTAAAAAAACACGTGGTAAAAGGAAGAGCACCCATTCAATTTGCTTCAATCTGAAGACCTGTGATAGCTCTGGAAGCCTGGTCTGTAATCTAAATGTCTGTAGCCTTGTAAAAAGTAATAAACATTAGTATACTTTTAATGCACCATAACAATTTTTAAGCTCAAACTATCAATCACTATTACACTGTGCCTCTTCCTGCACACAAGCCAAAGTGTTTCAGGTAGCAATATAATTATCCTGTTATGAGCATATATAAAACAAACACCCCGTATAAGACCTTGCAAGAGCAAGGTACTTCACATTCAGAATCCCTGGAGGAGGGGCAATTCTGCAAGAGAAAACTAATAATGTGTAATGGTCTGAGCGAATCTGCACAGGGATTTCCAATAGTCTCATCATTGTAAAATATATGGGACAAACAAATCACTTAAATAGCTTGGAAAGTGGCTGTGCAGTGTTTTATAAACAATCAATAGCGCTTTAAAATCAATATCTTGATGAACCACCAGCCATTGGAGGTTATTAAGCAGAGTGACTTTTCTATAGGACTATACAACTGGAACAGCAATCTCAGAACAGATTTAAGCCCACCTTGCTCCACCTTCTGCTTCCTCCACTGAAATAAGGCAGATATCTATAGGAAAGCCATGCACACAGCACCATGAAATGGAGTAATTTCTCCCATACTGCAGAGTTGAACTATGAAGACTTTAAAGCTTTCTGTAGAGTTAAAAATTTTACAAGTATTAGGTGCTTATAATTTCCTGTATTTCCTTATAGTGCTTTTATTCAGTGACAAAAGACAGAACAGAAATTAAATTTATACAGATGCTTTTTCTACCACAGAGTTAATTCTGAAGCAGTAATCAACAATTCTTACTTAATATGCTAAAACTCGAGTGAATAACACAAACTTATCACATCCAAAACCAGCCAGCCAGAAGAAATTTGCCCATGGAAAAAAACAAATAAAAGCATAGGTAAAACAAGGAAAGGGGATGGGTATGGACACTATAAAAAGCAATCCCAAAATATAGAAAGCTGAGCTTTAAAAAGAATGTGGAATTCATAGAATCAGTGAATGCTTTGGGTTGAAATGGACCTCAAAGATCCTCTGATCCCAATTCCCTTATCATGGGCAGGGCACCTTCCATGAGATCCTGTGCCTTGTATAAAGCTATTAGCATCATGTAAAGCATTGGAAATAAGAAAATAGGTGGTTTGATAGTTATAAACAAAGGCCAAAAGCCTCTCACAAGAGCAGCATTTATTATTTCTACAGTGTAAGTACTTGTTGCCCTCTAGACTCAAGTCTTCTGGCAAGCTGCACTTAATTGACATAAACAATTCACAGCACCACCCATCAAATGAAGTTTTACAAAAGGGACCAATTATATAACTATATGCACAATTCTGGGATGTATCTGGGAGTCACATATGGTACTTCTTGCCACTGTTTTCAAAATAAGTCTGCATTTCAGGCAACGCTATAATGCAATTAATACTGAGTGGCTGTATTTTGGTAATATTGTTTCTTCAATGTCTAAATTTAATAAGGGCATCACCATTTGGAGTTTCCCCTCTACTTGCCTCCTCTAGAAATCTGTATCTTATTTCAGTTTGCATATAGTGCAAGACAGATTCCTTTTAATTCCTTGTGTTATGGCAGGTTTTGACAAGTAGGTGATATTCAACAGAGCACACTTTAGACCTGGAGGGCCATGAAGAAAGGAAGAGTCTTTCTCTCAGTTCTTTTATTATGCTTATTCCTACCATATCTGTCCCCCTCCAATTACTCAGTGTGGAATTTACAGATATGTGCACCCATATCTGCAAAAACTCCTTTTCATTGAATAAGGAGAAAGGGTCAGAGATACAACAGCATAAAGAGATTATGGCCATTCTCAGTCCTGGAGAGATTCCCCAGGACACTTTTTTATGAGCAAAGACTTGGGACCAGATTTGCACATGACAGTACTGTGAACCTGGGTTAAGTTCTGAATACCATCAATTATCATAACAATATGGAAACAACTGTGTAACTGGGAATAATTTAATCAAACACCCTCAGTTTTTCTTATTTTATGTGACTGTTTTGCCACGTGCAATGTCCAGGAATAATTAATACCTTGGGCAAAAATCTTCAGCATTGGTACAGTATGAGAAAGCAATTGGTCTTGCAGTATTTCAAGTGCCATTCAAAACAGAAAGCACCAGGAAATGAAAATCTCATTTGTCTGCAGCTTCCTGCAACACCAGAGTATTTGGATTTAGGTAAAACTTTCAAGTGAAATTCCTCTAGAACAGCTGAAACACCTTGCAGCTGGCCCTGACATTAACCTTTTTCTTCTATAGTTAAGGCATGAGAGTCAGGAGTTTTGATCTTGAGTTCATATGACTTTGAACACAGGAGTCTTTCCTCAGTTTGGCATTCTCCACTGATAAACCAAAACCACTTCCCATGATCTTCCTGGCTGCTGCTGCAAAAGCAGTGGAAGTCATATCACTGGCTCCAACTTGAGCAAAACACAATTTTTAGGACTCAAACCAAAGGGCATGAAAGCCAAAAGGAACCCTTCCACCTCCCTGAGAGCACTAGAGAGAGTTCATGTGATCTTGGACTCTCTTGTGACACATCCACTATTTTCAACTTTCTGGCACCCTTGAAAGTTTTATGTTCACCAGATTTTAAACAGTTTAATCAATCCACCTCTGTCTATATGTTCAAAGTTTTCTCAAATCAGATTCCCTTTGCCTCTATGGGAAAAAGTTGAGATTTATCCTTTCACTTTTTAGAAAAGCAGATGTCTATAGCAAGATCTAGGACTCTCTATTCAGACAACAGAGAAGAAAAGAAGCATTTGCTTTCTGTCATCTCTAAACCACCCAGCACATCAAAGTTCAATGAAAGACTTTATCCCATCACTTTTCCTTTCAAGATCAACTAATGATCCCAATACAACCAAACTATGAATTCTCCTTTATAATACATTGTAAGAAAGAAAGATGAGGAGACCCTATTTTTTAAGGGGAAACAATATTTCTGCATGTGTATGTTCAGGGCTAACGAGCAACACCATCTGCAAGGCTGGAATATTTTCACACTCCTTTCTATTATACAAAACAATAAACCCTCTCCAGCTGATTTCTCTCATTGTGGAATGCAAATTGCCTATAAAAGACCTCAGGGTGTGAGAAGACACTTATCAAACAGATATTACACATGCTCTCATAGCAACTATGCTATCAACTATGCAATTTTAAATATATTAAGGATAAAAAGGTATCAACAAACCTGCTTTTTTTGGTTATAATAATCACCATCTGAAGCACCTCTGTGTGTCAAGCCACTGCTTTGGATATTGATCTCTGAGATGCTGTCTCTGAGACAGCATCTGTTTCATGTCAGGTGTAGAAGTAAATTTTCATTAAAAGAGCAGAAAACAAAATTAAGTAATTTTAATGTGTAAAAAGGGAGCACTTCCACCTTCACATAACAGATGCTATAACAGAACATGGAAAAGCTGCATCTTGCACAAAAGTTTATTATGTAAAGGTAAACACACTATTACAGAAACTGAGTTCATTAGCATTTTGATGCAGAGTTGAATTCCCACAAATTGCATTCACTGCTCTTAACTGAGTGGTGCACTCATGCAGCAACTGATCCTCCTGAAAGAACCAGTTTCTTGACTTTGATTGCAAGATCTTCCCTACTCAAATAATTCTGGAAATCAGGTGTGGATCTTTTAAAAATGACTTCTTAATGAAGTAAGAGATTTAGCAGAACAAACCAGATCACTGTCATCAGCCTAAACTGCTCAAGCACAAATAGTTACCACTTTCAATAGTGTGGGTTAGTTTTATTCTAATTACTTTGCTTTTAAACCACAGCAGTTAAAAGTCACTGAGAAGACTAACCATGGAGCTCTCCACAACCTGAAATTCAACTTCCTTGTTCTTACAGGGAAGCAATTAAGATCCAATCATTTTTAATGCATCATAAATAATCTTCACACTTGCTGTTAAGTTAATTAATATAATCAGTAATGCCAAACGCATCAAAATGAAACTTATTTTGCAAACATGCAAAATGTTCTGCCTCATTGCCTCTCTATCAAAATTAAATGTCATTTTGCTAACAACTTTTGCAAAGTTTTAATTTCAATCCCTTTTGATCGCACATCTTACCAAAAAAATGATACAACTAATCCAAAGTATAGTTCTGTTTTTCTGACAGAGTCCAAGTGTCATGGGAACACTACTTGAGCACTTACAGCCTGAATCTGCAAAAAGTTCTGGGGTCAAGTTACTGATGTCCTTAAGTGTTTCATATCAAAGCATTGGGTATTATTCATTGACCTTCACTGAATTGCCAGAAATTGCTTTTATGTGAAATAAGAGTAGAGTAGATGGCTAAATTGTTCATTACTAGCAATGCAAATAAAAAAAAAAATTATCAGTAAGAATTAGGAAGGAAAAAAAATCCCTATAACAGGCAAGAAGCAAAATCACACTTTTGGAATAGAAAGTTCATAACTATTTTGATGACCACAGACCAGCACTCAGCTTTCTCATTCTGTGCACAGAGTTCACACATTCATATGATAATTGCTCAAAACCAAAAGATACAGAGAATAATTGTAGGGTTTATTTTGTGGTCCTGTGCACCCTGGGAAATCCAAGTGTGGAGAGGTTCACAGGCTGAGAGGCGCCACTGGGATGCTGTCAGCTGCACCAGGGGCTGCACAAATCTCCGTGTGCCTGATGTGCTGGCCACATTTTGGGGTCTGCTCCCAGCTCTTTGAGACCCTCCACTATGGGGTTGCACTCTCTGCTCCTGAAAGCTGCCTGGAAGTTTGTCTGCAGCCCTCCAGCAGAGAGTTGAGCTCCTACAAATGCAACGTTAATTCACTGGCTGTTTCCCTGCGTGGCATCAATACCTCACAGGCATAGGAAATTCCATTAAATTATATTCAGGAGCCTGCCAAAATGATAAAACAAGAAGAATCACCTAACCTTTCACTGTTTTTTCCACTCATTAGAAGATGGGGAGATTATTCAGTGGATATTCCATGTGCTGTTACAACAGTTAGGCTGGTAGGAAACTTCCACAGCTGGGCCCTCATTTTATTCAAAGATGATCACCAGGAAATCAAGAATGATTGTCAAGAAAGTATGAAAGTTGCAAGAAAGTGGGAACTGATGTTCACTGGCAGCTGACAGATTTTGAGTAATTCCTAGATATATATACAGTTCTTCAAGACATTAAAATAATTAGTAAAACTAATATAAAGAATATATTTAGCATTATATATGCAGGTTGTAAGTTTTGCCAATTTATTTTAATTACAGATCTTCAAATAAACTTCAAATAACTACATTACTTGTTCCTCATAGAGTCCATGACAGATACCAAGCAATTAAATAGTTCATAGCTGAATTGTGATATTTGCTGCTAAATCACAGGTCTCTGTTTCTCTGAACAGGAAACAAAATCTCCCTTCACTAAAAATAAAGATTCCTTCCAGAGTTTTCAGTGGTACTATCCCCCAGTGCACGCAATATGAAACCAACAACATCATTTCTATTAGCCTTCATGAATTCAAGCTTCTTCTGGGTTGCAAAAGGCAAAAAAATGTTGTTCCTTGCACAATATTTTTGAATATATTAATTTAATCTTGCACACAAATAAAAACTCAGGGTGAAACACAAAGGCAGAGCCCCAAGTGATTTTAATAGTTTTAAAGTTCTATATCATAAATTTATTCATCATCAATGGATTCTGCATCTTTCTAAAAGGCTTTAAAAATTAAAAAAAAAAAAAAAAAGTACTGCTCATGGCCATTTCTTTGAACTCCACTTACGCAAATGCTCAGGAACCAGGACCACAGGGAAATGAACAGATCTAATCAAAACCTCAATTGCTTCTAATTTACAAGCAAGTTTTTCTGTACTTAGGCAAGAACCATATCTCAATTCTTCAATAACCTCTCCAAAATGACAAGGAAGAAATTTATCCAGGTTTGATGTAGGGAGATCAAGACCAAGTCAATGCTAAAACAAACCCTATTGTTGGGCTGGAATTAACTTTTACTTTGTTTATTAAACACCTCAAAATCCAGGTTAGGTGTGGGAAATCCATTCCACTGAAATCAGAACACTTCCTGAAAATAACTTATGTTTTAAAATTGAAGTTGCTTGCCTATTAGCCACAAATCCTAGAGCAGATGATCATGACAAGAAGTTAACTCAAACAGCAGGCAGCAGAGCACTTCACACTGCTGGCACATCAGAGCTGTTTCCAGCAGCCTTTTTGTTATTGGGTGGCATTTTATCTTGGCTTTCTTAATTTTTTTTTTTTTCCTGAAGTGACATTTTTCACATCAGAAACAATTTCCCTCTAACCAGGTTTTAAATCAGTGATTGCTTGTCAGTGCACATTTGCTTTCAAGTAATCTATTTTAAACACTTGCATTTCAATATATATAGGATATGAAAGGAAGCTGAAGTCTTTACAAACAAGCAGAAGCCACAGAACACATCCCCAGAGCATGAAGGAATTCTGCACACCTTTGACAAAACTTTTCACTTTTAGTAGAAAAAAAAAACAAACAAAAAAACAAACAACAAAAGGACTGAACTCACCCATTGTTCCAGAATCCAACTGCAAGTCCTCCAATAACACCTTCCACACAGGAAGGGCAGAATCCCACACCTGGAGCTGACCCAAACCTCACAGCCCCACCCCATCCCACCCCTCCTTCCTCCTCCTGCAGGTAATTCTGGGATGAACACAGGTTTAGGCTGATGGATCTGGGCATTGCAAGCACCTGCTCAAACCTGAGGGGAAGGAGAGAAGTGCAAAGCAAGAGCTTTAATCTCTGCCTCCTCCTTCTGAGGTGCACCTGCTATCTCTCTTATGGGGAATGGACAGAATTCTGGGATAAGCAGGGCTGAGTGTAAGAAAGAGCAAGAAAAGAACAAGTTGAGGGAAGCTACATCAGATGCTGCATATTCCTTCAGCTCTTTTCAGAAAGCCAGACTCCTGACAGGAGCACAGTCCAGCAGAAGAGACCCTGGCATTACCCTCCCCTTGAGCAATAGAACCAGTGTGAAGCCATGGACTTCAGGAAAGGTGGATACAGCCCATCTGTCTGTGCCTTTCCAGAGAGGCACACGGGCCTGCCTGCAGGCTGGAACACAAACTCCTTGGGAATGTTGGATTTAACTCTTCCACCAGGAGATAATTCATCTCAAACAGCATAAACCAAATCACTCAGTCCTGAAAAGAAGCTCATGAGTTTTAGCCCTGGCAAATACAGACTCTCTCATGCTTCTTCAGCAACTGCAAAAAAAGAAAAAAGGAAAAAAAAAAGTTAACACTGCTTTAAATTCCAAATACACAGAGGCCAAGACACTCATTGACTTCTCAAGGGAGCAGAATCTGGCCCAGACACACGAAATGTTTCAAAGGGAGCCTTAGCTCACAACAAGGATCAGTCGAGACAAAAGTATTTGAGTCAGGGCATTGCCAGACAATCTTGCTGGTTGTCAGATCTGCAGTGTAATGACATGTCAATTTGATTCCTTTTGTGCATGAGCCTGGAGCCTATCTTTGGGCCTGAATTCTTCTGTACTTTAGTTTTTCTTTTGTTCCAGTGGCACTTCTCCCAACATTACTTGACAATGAGTGATGCTCCACAACCCTGATCTTTCACACCCTGTTGGTGACCTATAACTTTTCATGCATAACCTTTGACCTGGGCCCTGACAGTTTGATTTATTGTCCAGTGTTATGATTTATGAGTATCTTCTCAGAATAATTAACGGACAACAGGTGGCAGCATAATAATTTTGATTACCCAGCGGTTCATGAAACCACTACAAAGGTGACTTCATTTACTGAATAAGAAAAGGACAACAATTAAAAATTACACAAAGCCACCCTTTTATGCCTTTTTGTTTTTCACCCTTTGTCTGTCCAACACAAGACTTTATATAGGTTCATTGCCTCCCATCTCAAATATCCGGAACTTGGATTCTGTGCAGAAGACAATGGTGCCCAAATCATGGTGCTAGAAGAATTATTTTGCTGTCAGGAAACACTTCCATCTCATGTTGTCAGTTTTTATAAGACCAATGAGCTGTTTTTAAAATCTGTTTGCAAAGCTGTATGATCTCGGCCAAAGTTCATCCCAAAGAGTAAGTTTTTGTTTAATAATTTTGCATAATTGCTGAAATGTTGTCTTGGATTCTACTTATGTGAAGTTAAAGCCTCAAAAAAAGTCAAAAAAAGTATTTGCATGGTTCTCCTCTTATGTATGCAATACTTCTCTCTAAAGGTCTTAACCCATCTCTAGTGATCACAGAATGAGAGGAAATTTTCATAGAATAGCTGTGGTTGGAAGGACCTTCCAGCCTTTATCTTACCTTTGTGGTAAGATAAAGGTTGCTGCTAAGTTTCTCAAATAATTGTTTAAATTTAGGTTAAAGGGTAAGTGCTTAGTATCATGACTTCAGGCCCCATGCTCAGACAAATCCAGTTTAGCCAATCTGCAATATATAGAATATCTAACTTGCCCTTCCATCAGAAGGAGCTTTCCTGCTGTCATTTGGGCTACACAGAGTACCAGCAGTGGAAATAGAGAATGCATTCTCCAGAACTATAGCAATGGCAACACATATATCAAATACCACCAAAATAAATTGCACAGTGGCACAGATTTCTCCAACTCTATTTCTTAAAAATAGGCTTAGGATGATTTGTATTTACAACATGTTCACGTTTCCATTTATTCAATGCAATCCATAAGGCCCCAAATAACTTTTTCTCCCAGAAACTTCATCCCAATGTTGATGGATCCTTTCTCATCACTATTCTACACACTGCCTTCCTCCTCATTTCAGTTGATCACAATTTCTTAGCACTTTTGATAGGCATATGTTGACATGGAAGAGGACATAAAGATATCATCCAGATGGACACATTTTCAAAGTTAATCAATAAGACTCTGGGTGAAGTCAGTTTGAGCTGTAAGTGTTTAAAACTTCCAGAAATTGAACTGATGATGAGTAAAGCATGGAGCTGTAGTGTGTTTGCTCACAGGAGATAAGTTGCATTGCAGAACAAAGCTTTACTTTAACTGACATTACAGGTTCACTTATTCTTAAATACGGTTTTAAATATTGATTTTAAAAGTGGGATAGTGTGTGGTTTCTTAATCTTTATTAAAAGATAGTCTACCATCTACCAGAACTCAGTGCACCAATGCCAACAGATCACTGCCAGCATGCACCAGCTTGGCCAGTGGAGCCAAGAGCTTCCTTCTCATCCTCCCTAAAAATAAACTAAACACGTTAAAATTCTAATTCTGCTCTGAAATCTGACAGCAAAAATTGTTACTATTTGTCTGCATGCCCAAGACAGCATATGCAAAATGAATTTTGGTACTATCACAATGACTATATTATAGGCTTATCATTTTTAATTGACTTTATTACTTACAAAAATATTCCTACAATCCTGCTTTACATCAGATCTGTAACAGTTTAGCACAGAAATATGAAATATTCATTCCTGCTACATTCAGATTTTAAACTATCTGATGGAGAGCCTGGCTAATAAATAAAGGCAAGTTCCCAGAATATTAAAAGCACTCAAGCTTTTGCAAGGATCCTTAGTGAAAAAATAAATAAATTACTGCTTTGGAGATCAGACTTGGTTTATTCCCCTCCCTTCCCCTGAGAACTCAAAGACACCCCTACAACCAAACACTTATAATGAAGCCAATTTTGTCCTCAGTAGTTTTATCAAACCTTTAATACCACATTAGCTGCTTAATATCCAGTGAAAGTAGCAACAGAAAAGCACCAGCACCCAACTGCAGTCTCAGAAGAGATGAAGGAAAAATTTGCAACAAATCATTTATCAGATTAATGCAGCTGCTTTTGCTGCTCATGAAATAGCCACAAGCTTTCTGCAAATGGAATAATAATAATAATGATAGTCACAGAAGAAAAAAAAAAAAAACCCACACCAAACAAACAACAACAAAAAAGCAGAGCATGTATGCCACAGTTTGTTCTAATTAACGTTTTAATTTGGGACAGTGTCTCGTGGTGTGTCTGGTCTCTCACATGACACCATTTTTCCCTTTGATTGGGTGTTGCAGGAGGATTCACGGTGAGGGTTTTAAAGAGACGGCTGCAAATACAAATGAACACAACTGGCTTCCCCCACTAACACTCAGTCATGGAAATGCTGACATGGGTTTAACTGGAATGACTCATTTCCACATCAGGGAGTCTGAATATCTTCTGATTGTTTCCAACTTTTATGCCACACCAGCTAGCAAGTAAAATTAATTTTAAAAATAAACAGAATAAAAGCTCCTACCATGAAATTTTACCAGATTTACATTAAGGCACAAATATTCTACGTGTTCCATGTCATTGAGTCAGGCTTTTCTGGTAGGATTCTCACATGGGAAGTGCCAAGCTTTAAAATGGTATATGTGCTCAAATCATGATGTGATTTTAGTACTTTGTTTCCCATCAATTTTTAAATTAATTATCTGGAAGCAAGCAGCGGTTCATTTTTGGTCATAGACTTTTTGATTAGAAGCTGTGACCCTTTATGCCTTTTTGGCATGCTCTATACAACACCAATGACATGCAGCATGACCTCTGACACCTGATTCAACAAAAAGTAACTCCCGGACAGATCTTTCATATTCAGCAATCTCTTTGTTACTCTGGGACACTTACCCAGTTCCATCCCTTAAAATCCACTGTGTCTCCCCATTTTCTCCCCTACCCCCTCCTACTCAGCAACTTATTTGGTAGCAACATTTCTGTCCTTCCATTTGTGTCTCTCCTTCTGTTTTTACAAACTTTACACTATACCATCGTCCCATATGTTTGTGCTGCACACAAGGAGGTTTCTTTAGAAAGCGCTGATGCTAATTATAAATTTAATTTGCATTTTAATTAGAATGGTAGCAAATTAAAAGCGTGGCAGCTGGAGAATTTTGAACGCTTTGCAGAGATTTGGTGTCAGTATCTCCCTGCTTCTGACTTCGCTCTCTTTTCATTTTTCCCCTCACTATCTTTCATTCACACAAACATATTGGCAATTTTTCTCCTCTCTTGTTTCTTTTTTTTTTTTTTTTTCTATTTTTTATTTCTCCATTTTCCCCCCAAGGATCAAGTTATAAATTATTTCTTTTTTGTACTGATAAACAGTATACTCTTGTCTTGTGCCAGTACACCGTGTACTGTAGTGATAGTGCAGCTTTTAAGTGAGCTTTTGTGAGGCTCTGTCAGTGCTGCCCTATTTTGCTATTTATATCCGTCGTTTATTTACAGGTAGGAATCTGTTCTATGCCCCCTCGACTAATTTCAAATTCCAGACCATAGCAGCAAACTCTAGCCTAGCCCTAGACATTTCATTTTTTATTTTTTTTTTTTACATGCTACAAATTTGGAGTAAGTCTGGAGAACCTTAACAAAAGCCATTCAGAGTGCACGGGGGACCGCTCAACTTTATTCTCTACTTAGCAAATGCTGCTTTCAATGTGCTTTTGGACAAAAGGCTGAAGTAATCTGTCAGTCTTTTGGTCCATATAATGGCAAATATTCTGGCCCAAGCGTCCCCCAGTGCTGTCTTTCATTTGCCATGCGAGCATGTCTGGTTTTAGTCCTCACGTGAGCACATTTAGTCAGTTCTGTCATTTTCCCTATGTTGCATCTCCATGGTCATTTTCATTCCTTCTGTTCGCTTCCCCCACGGTGTCCTTGCTCAATAATTTTCATTAATTGATTGACAGCTCTGATAGACCCAACTAACCTCTATCTCACTCTCATGTCGGTTTTTAAATAAGTACTTGTACGTCCAATGACCTTGTCGCCTCATCAGATATCAGAAAATGAGCATGCAGATATGGAGGAAGCTGATTAGCAAAATAAGGAAGATCTCACTCCTGGCGTAAGTCCATAATAAGCTCTGACAACTAACTTTAGAGTTAGGCATTTAAAACAAAAGGGACCTACAAATGTTGAATAAATAGACCTTAACCAGTTTCCTGAGCACTGGCTGCAGTTAAAGGAAGATTTGGAGCATCAGGAGCAAAACAACCTCTCTAAAAAGCTGGAAAACAAGCTCTATTTCCAACATGGGAATTGTATGTTGGAAATACTCAGCCTTATTCTACAATTTATAATTCTATTTTCATATACCTGGACAGCATTGTTTAGCTTCCCAAAATTCCATCCATGGAAAGGGAAGTAAGTGTACAAATAAAATTAAGTTCTATTTCATTTTATTTAGCATACAGCTGAATTATTTACAGCACTCCAGTGATCTTTCCCTTATAAAATTATCTAAACCTCAAAATATTCCGAGTTTTTTTAGTCACACACCCCTAAATCACCAGATGAACTTACATGTGATATTCTAAATATTTTAATTAGAAATGTTCCTTGTAGAAAATATCAGGATTTAAACAGGCAAAACCATCAGAAACATTTATTTATATTTTTGTTTAAAAGGTGGGAAACTGAGGCTCAAGATGCTTACAGGTCAGAACTATTCCAGCTCAACTGAATCCCAGTCTGTCACCTTTTTCCACAATCCCACACTCTTCAGATCCCTGCAGGTTTCAATTTTTTTGTTAATATAGATAGAGATTTGTCAAGCAGTATTTCAGGTCTTTGGTACAGAGGATGCCAAATGTCAGTCTCACTCAATGTGCTTTAATGAGCCTGAATAAGACTGTTTGCCAGTAGGTGCACTCTAGTATTTATACTATATATATACTATATTTCATGGAATATTTAATTGCTTACTAAATCACTGTGCTTTTTGGTGTGGCAGGATTTTCAGAAAGCTGATGCCAGGAGCAGGTTGAGTCTGGAGCTGCTTATAAGCCATGCTCAGACTGTCATGGAAGCACTCCACCTTGGCACATCACTCATCAAGAGCATTAAGAGCAAAAAGTGGTAAATTACCTTCAAGGAAACTCAGGGAAAGTATGTGACAGAAAATACTGAAAATTGTCTGTAAGTTGCTAAGAGTTTAAAACATAACAAAATCTTGCTATGAAGGGCACTTGTCTTTCAAGAAATGCTGTTTTTACAGATGCAATTTTAAAAAAATAATAAAATCTTCACTCCCATAGGCAATTTTCAGCTGTACAAGATTCAGATCTCACTGCCAAGGGAGTTAAAAGTAGAAGTCTCTTTCTGAAAGTTCCCTTAAAAGAATTTTGCTTGAGCAAATGATTCTATTAATTTTAAAACCTTCTGGGCTACCAACAAAAAATTAAGTGACCTCAGTGAAACTAATCACATGGGTCCAGACTGACTATTTACAGGAGTAAAGCTTTGCAGAAGCCAAATCAACTAAATAATCTTCAAGATCAAACTTCTGCAAGAGTTAAGAAACATTAGGCAAAATGCTGATACTTGGTCACCATAATTAATCTTGCATTTTAATTGTATCATTGCACAGTGAAATTCTGATTCCTGTTGCACTGTTATACACCCTGGAATACTTTTCTCCCCTGGAACATAAACAAATCAAAACAAGTTCAGCTGTTGGATGAGCTCTGGTCAACAGAATTTCTTTTAATAACTTTTTATTATGAAGTTGTCCATGGAGGACACTGCATTCTCCAAATTACAAGCCTTCCACCTTAGCACTTTGGAAAGGCTTGGATTTTATTTCATGTAAGTTTTTGCAGCTGTACAAAATACTTTCATTAACCCAAGAATGGATTATTTGGAGTGCTAATTAATTGATTCTTCAAAATGCCAATTGACATACTCCTAGGGAAAACCTGATCTAAGCAACTATGTTAATCAAGCTATTGTACTTATGGTTCTGTCTGAATATCAGACCATCTGAAATGAGGAGAACTTTGCCATTACTATCCTGGACCTCTTGTGGGCAGCTAATTAATATGAGTAGACTATGACAGTTGCACTTGTACATTCACTGTACTGCCTGACAATAACTCTATAAAATTAGATTTCAGCTAAAGAATGGAAACAGTGTTAAATACCATTATTTGCCTTCCTTTGATGTCTGAGAGTCATTATGAAAGCAATTACAGCAGTTTCTCTGTCTGTATGTCTACAGGGTATTTATCTGTATCTGTCTGAGTCCTTTGCCAGGTGGAGAATATATGGCATATTAAAGACAAGGGAATTCAGCCTCAATTATCAGACTATGAACAGAAGAAGAAACAAAATCAGAGTTTTGCAGATGATCCTGCCAGAAAACAGTAATTTAATATTAAAGGCAGGTAATCTGGGGAAAATTTGCCCAGTGCAGAGTCTTTTTATTTTAATATCATTGATTTTCCCCCCTTCCTTCCATTGTCCTATTTTGTTTCCTGTTCTTTTAGCTTCCATGTTTTTTCTAAAACCTCTGCTCACTTTAAATAAGCTTATACTAGGTTTGAGTGTCTCATCAACAGGAGACTTTTTTATAAGCCCTACTTTTTGTTTAATTACATGGAGATATTCTGCCATTGAAGAACCCCTCAGAGGAAAGAACAGATTCTGATGGGATAAGGCCAGATTGAGACAATATGCAGAAAATACAGTGAGGAGATTTTTACTACCTACAAGAGTCTGATGTTCCATTCTGCCTGAGCCCAATGGTTTTTTCTGCCCTCCATAGCAGTATGAAAAAACCCAGAGGCTGGCAGATAGGTTAAAACTCTACCAGCTTCACACACAAAAGGGCCAACACCAGATTTATCCTTTGGATTCCTTCAGTTCTCTTCCCACAACAGGCTACTGGACAAGTAAAGACAATCCTGCCATTACTTTACTATGCCACTGAGCTTTGAACTGAGAAAATTATGTTCTGCAAAACAACCTTTGAAAAATACTAACTTTTCAAGCAAACATGAAAAAAAGAAAGCATGTGCACTTTGCTTTTTCACCTGAAAAATGTATTAGTCCTTATCCTCTGTTTTCAGTATATTGAAGTAACATCCATTCATCAACAACTTCATTGTTCCTTCATAATGTCCAAAATGTGGATATTTTACCACCTTGTTCTCCCAGTGCTCTCTAACAACAAACCTCACCACAAATCTCAAAATGTCAGCTGAAGAATTGGGATTTTTAGTACTGTCACTAAACTCTGGTGATCAGATTTAGCAACTGCACCTGAAACATCATGGAGTGCTGTGATTTGGGCAGATGAAACAAATGCCATGGCATTTCCAAATTGATTGCCCAGTTGTGCCATGCACAGAGGGAAGCAGCACAGAGCTGGATGAAAGCTACTTTGCCTTGCTATTCCGGGCTGACAGGATGCTAATTTATCTTAGTTGCCTGCTATCCATCATCATTTGACAGTCTGGTGAAAGTATCGATAAAAGCCCAAGATTCTCTTTTGGTAACCCCAGATTTCTGATGCTTTATGCTGTCTTTTGTTTTAAATAGAAAAGCAGGAACGTTAGCAAAAGTCATGCTGTCCATCAGGCATGATGTCTAATCTGAAATCTGGATTTATTTTTAGGAATAGCCTTTAATATGATATTAAAAAAACAATGTCCCTGGTTTTTTGTGTGGGGGGAGGGGGGGGGGGCGGAAGATTTAATACCTTAAGATATTCTAGGAGCAATTTAAATAAAAGGCACTGTAGTGTCTGTCCATGTCTACCCATGTCTAGAAGGGTTTGGCTGTGTCTGCCATCAGATGAAGGCTGACCCAGTCTTCAAGAAATCTGGACTCTGTTCCAGCTGCATATTCTTTTTTTGACTTTTAAAAAAAGCACTTATTAGGCTACAGCCATTTCCTTCTACCCTTCTCAGACATTTCTCTGGCAGTCTCATGTTACAATCTCTTTTCCCATCCTATAAGGGCATAGTCTGATCTTGGTCATTGGTATTCTTAATTCTTTCAAAATTAGAATGTTTCTAAAAAATGTGTTTGTCTGTGCAAATGCACGTACATATATATGCTAGAAGAATTTTTATTTAAAAAGATTAATGAATGATGTCTCATTAAAACCCTAATACCTTCTGAACAGAGATACTGTGTTCCTTCAAAGAAGGAGGAAAGGAATTAATGATACATTAGACATTTTACAGTATAAATATATTCTTGATTAATTAAATCTGTGTAGTCTATTGCCTTACCCTGAGGAAACTATGATATTCAACAATGCTTTTCTTAATAAGAATAAAAACCCAAACAACTTGCTTTTGATATTTAACCCAGGAGAAGAGATGTAGAGAAAAATATTTTATGAACTTGTACAAACAAAGAAATTTAATTCTTTCCTTTAATTAAAAAGAAACAATGCAACTTGTAAGAAACGTAAGAAACACACTTACTTTCTTCAAAAAGAAGATTAATACAGGTTAAAAAGCCTTTCCAGTTTTACAAAATTAATACTGTGCTTAATTACATGAGATTAAAATTTCATTATACATTATACTTTAATTGGTATAGAAAGGGCCAGAGGTTGAAACCTTTGCACGAGTTACCTTTTGTACTGTTCCAATATCTAATAACATAGCAGTTTTAAATTATAAACCCTGACAACATTTAACAAGTTTCTTACATGTTTTAATTTTACCCCAGTAATCTTTCATGTGGAGCAGTGGTGTTCCTGAGGTCATAATCCTGGACAAGGAAACAAGCAGAGACAGAAATCACTGCAGAACCAAAGGGACTGGACGTTACTGGATTATGGGAAAGTCCTACCTGGACTCCAGTATAAAATATAGGATTAGACATTTCTGTTCACAACAGCTGGGATGGTTAAAACACTCTGAGGTGCAGCTTTTTGCCTCCTAAACAGGCAGTTGTACCTTCAAAAACGCTAGGAGCTTCTTGGGAAAAGATCAAAGAAATCTGGAGGGTCCTTCAAGTGGCCTTGAACTGTTTAAACCAATGATGCCATGTCCTACAAGTGGGATTTTCAGGGGACTCTGAGGGGTTTAGCCATACAAAGCCTATTGACCTCTAAGGGAATTAAGACACCTATTCCAGAGGTGTTTGGAAAACCCAACTCTACTTAGGGCAATGCTCCTTGAACATAGATAAGAGGAGGCAACTGTTTCAAGGACAAACACGACTCCTTTTTGGAAATGAATAAAGCAATTTATTTATATGTATGAGGAACATTTTGTGGTAAGGTACTGCATTGCCACTCTACCTCCTCTCTGTAATGAATCCCTAATGAATCCACATATTTGGTGAATCCAGGTGAGTCTGGAGAATTGATATTGGTTTACAAATGCTGATTTGCACAGCCACAAATAGATGAGACTATTTTAGTGTCCTGCAACTGATCACTTGAACAGCCTTCATTCCTGAATAAGTCCAGTGGAACAAAAGCTTTTTTTAGGGAGTCAGTATGAACTTCTGCCACTATGAGGACCCAAGATGCAATCTCTTCCTACTGAATTCAGTGATTATTGATTACTCTTTGGCATTGGCAAGGTCAGTGTGTACATGGACTCCTTGCTGTTTGAATGCCAACCATGAGAATTCAAGATTGGACCAACTAAAAACTGTAAAACAACTTTCTTAGCTATATTTTGACCTTTCCCCCCATCCTATACTTCTGGGCATGTGAAAAATTAAACAATTAAAAATTAAACAATTAAACAAATCCAGGCAGCTCAGCCTCTACATCATGCAGAAAACTGCATCCACAAACAGCCGTGTGCTGTTTAGCAGCATCCCACAGTGACCTGGAGAAAAGGGGTGTTTGTCCCTGCTGTCACACTGAGGTGAGAACAGTTCTAATTACCTATTTTTTTTTTCCTGAGGTAGTTTACAGTTGAACCTCATTATTGGGTAACTGTTTAATCAACTCTAAAAAATACAGTATAATTAGATACAGCATGAGGAAAGGAGGGAAACAGCTCCAAGAATGGCAGAAGCCAACTCAGTATTTTATAATATCTTGTTTGAACCAAAATCCAGGTGCTGAAAAATACAGCCCAGGGTTTGTGCTTTTAAAATATTTAACAATCTTATACTACGTCTTTAGGCACTAAAATAGTTGTTCAGAGTCCCATTTGAATTAAATTAGAGTAACTTCATCTAAATCAGAGATGTGCTGATTTGCACAGTATGAGATTCTGACCCAACTCTTTTTAGTAGCATACCAACTCTGAGCCTGATAATGTTTCCACTGAAAAAGAAAACTTCAAAGGGATTTTTGAGTGTTTAATGAAATTCAGGATGAGGCCTTCTGCAAGTAACTGTAGAGAGTAATTTTAAAATATCTTCTTCATTAAAAGGACAAACTTTCAGAGCCAGCAAATGGAATTGTGTAATTAAAACATGTTTGTTTAAAAAAAGATAAATCTGGAGAGGTCTTGGACAGTGAAATAATATCCTTTAGATTAGTGTTTAATTGAAAACAGTATTTACTGCTCTGCTGCATTTGATAGAGCTCTTTACTGTTCTTCTTTATGTATAATTGTATTTTGCAACCAATTTAAAATAACTAGAGGAGTGCAGTCCTTATATAAGGTGAAGATGAGTCCTTGCAAGGATATCAATGTCTACAGGGGTTTCTTTCTAACAGATATGAAAAAGTAATTTTCATTCTGCTACTTTTGTGTGATCCTTTCTGCATATAAAATGCTTTTCACAGACATATACACACACAGGACTTCTCACCTGAGAGCAATACTTCCTGAAACACAACAGAGCTCCCTCTAATACTCACTCCATCTTTGATTTAGGGATGAGTCAGATCCTGACAACTTTTTTACTCTTAAGAGCACAGTCCCTTGCTTTTATACCTTTTTAAAATTTGACTGCTACAATTGTAACAAAAAATAAATAAATAGGAACAATTCTGCCTTGACAATGTTATGGGTAAATAGTTCAAAAGATAATTCTGAACTTCCAAATTGCAAAGGGGAAGTTTAGGGTAAGTGACTCTTTTCCCTGCCTTGGAAGTATCACTGGTTTTACCAGATTTTTAAATTGCAGAGCTCTGTGAGCTGCTCTTGCAAGAAGCCTGAGTACTCAAAATTTGGCCATATCAGTAGAAATATTAATGAGCTTGGCTTTGGATGATTATGCAGCCCATTTCCTCACCCCACTGACAATTTCCTTGTTGCATCTTTGATCAAGTTTAGTTTAGATACACTCAGATCAATGACCCTGTCTGTGCTCATACTCATAAAAGATGAGTTTAACATGATGCTATTGAAACAGCAATAATAATGCCCTGCCGCACCAGGAAAAAAATGTACTACAAATCAGAACATTTCTTATTAAAGATATAACATTTTTAAAATGTGATTTTAAAGTCAGGAAGAGGATCTTAGTGTGATTTATTTGCATGTGAGAGACTCAAGCTCTTCCCTTCTGTCCCCATGCTCGGATTGCATTTAACATCTCGGCCTATTGTTATAGACAAGAGAATGTCCAACTCTCCCAAGGTTAATTGACTGCTGTTCTTTGAAATATACATGAGAAACTGTATTGACTGTCTCACATCCAACCTCACCTGTCATGCAGGAGGAGAATGGAACAGGGGAAAGGACTCCACAAATGGATGAGAAAGACAAAGGTGAAATGCAAAGGGCAGCACTAAATTTCACCAAAATCCCCTCTCTGTTGTTGTCTTGTGTATTTTCCCAACCAACACCTTATGATTAGAAAGAGTCTGTAATTTTAAGAAGAGATTTCTCCTATAAATTTACCAAGTTACCCAGTTCTAATGGTATAGGGTCTCAAGGCAACTGAACCCAACAAACAGGAATATGCAGATGGCCCAGATTCATTTGCAAAATTAACATTTGTGGCTTTTCAGCCTTTCCTAAGGATGGTGATTTTTTCACATATGGAAATACTTCCATAACATTTTAAAGTCTATACTGATCAAAGTTTCATGAATAATCATTTTATCTCAGATATTACAATAGCAGGATCCCAATTACCTAAATGAAGAATAAAATGACAAACATTATGTTGGCAGAGTCCCATAGGGAGAGTGAATTAGACCATCATCCCTGAAGTGATACTTCCTTAGTTCTTTACATCAAATTTCAGCCTTGCCATATTAAACTAGATTATGCCACTGTATCTGCTAAAAAAGGTGTATAAATTATTTGCAAGAGTTTTCTGAGGGGAAAATGTTCTTCCCTGTGACTTCCACATGTGGTCTGCATACAGGGATGTCAGAAGTGCAGCATCTTCTGGAGATATCTCCCAGAAGAAATAATATCACATAGGAACTGACAGTCTAAATTGCAGTCTTTCCAGGCTCATTTCTTCAAGGGATCAAATTAAATTTGGCTTAAATATCACACAGCTTCCCATGCTTTTAATGCTGTGACACCAGGAGAACAGCTGGAACTGTTAAAGCTCAAGCGCTCCATGTCAAACGGAACGAGAGGGGTTCTTCTTCCAGATGAAAAGATCACTTTGTACAGCACACCTGAATGTCACTTCACACAACAGCAGTGATTGTTATGCTCAGATTGGAGAGGGGGTTTACCCAGGCTGCTGACACAGCCCTACCCACACAGCACATCCCCTGAAGAGCCCAGAGAAGCCAAGTCTGATTTTCCCAACTCACGTCTCCACAACGACCAGTCTGCACAAGGCACATTTCTTATGATGAGATAACCCCTTGTAATGCCTCCACCATGATAACTGGATTTCTGCTAAGCTTTCCATGACCAAATTACAGCCATAATCATGACACACTGCACACCACTGCCAGCAGCATAAAGTGACACCTGCTTACAACAGCTTGAAAGGGAATTTGTTGGTACGACCAGAAACATAACAAAAAAAAAAGGGGGGGCTGTTTTTTCTAAAACTTGCTCATAGTGGATCAGGTTCAGTTTGGCAGCCTTATAGAACCAGAATCTACCTTCACACCAGGCAGAAACTCTGAGGGCAGTGAAGCATGTTGTTGAAGGAACAAAGAAAATGTTCTCCGTATCATACGAAGGAGTACCAGTCACACAGATCCAATTAAATCTCTTTGGATTACACTCAACCTCCATCTAGACTCTAGTACAGAAAATCCACACATACAATCTGTGCAGAAGCCAGAGGTAGCATATTTTCATTCCTCAGTTCAGCACTAGGAGGTTACAAATGCCAGTGTCCTACTCCCTTTCAAAATCTCTCATCTCCTACCCCCTACCTGCCAGCTTTATAGAGCATTTCCCTTGCCACTAATTCTGATAGCATGTCCTAATTAACTCATTTTATCTTTTGGTATAAATCAATTACAATTAAAAAATAGTTTGTCAAACCTCAGTGGACTGTTGTTTCATGTTAAAAACATTTTTACTCATGAGAGAAAGTGTGATTAACTTCAATAGCAAGCTTAAAGTTCAACTTACTATGTGCACAGGGACTCGAGCAGAATACTTTGCAAAACACTCCAAGCTTCATCTCTGTGTGAGAAAATTTTAAAAAGTGGAGGGTTTTACACTGGTCACTGAGAGTGTGGGTCAGGAGCTCAGGAAAAAAAAACATTTATAAATTGTTGGCTTGGTTTCGTTTCATTTTATAAACAAGTGGTGAGTAAGATGATGAAAGAATGTCCAACACTTGAAAGGATCAAAAAGAGCTTTTTAGGCATCACACTTTTCATGAAATATATTTGAAATGCACAGTACTGTACTTTAATTTTAGATGGGAGGTTAAAACACAACAAGTCCAGTGTTCCACCACAGATAAGGGATGCAGTTTCTTTGGCCATGAGTTAGCAATAGCAGAAGTCTGGCAGAGCTCCCTGTTTCAATTGGGCCAAAAGTGCACAGGAGGTGTCCTATCCCTGCTCCTTTCAACACAAAAACCATTTTAAACACTAAATAAACCCTAAAAGAACCTTCCACACACTGTAATGTGTTATATATGAATTGTATAAGATCCTATATTCCCAATAAATGCAACAGAGTTGAAATAGAAAAAATAATCTCTACCTGGATAAATGGAACTATAATATTTATTTCTTTTTAGCCTAGGGAAATTCTGGTACCTCAGTGTCACAGAATACAATGGGAAAATCCTCATCTGACAGATTTCAGTGTCCACTGGTGAGGGTTAAAGGAAGGGACATGCCTGAGGGGGAACCCTTAAGGGGACACCAGTGGAGGATCCCACAATATCACTCACATCCCTGAGGGGTGGCAGCCCTGAGGAGCCACCCCATGGAACACCAGCAGCCCACCCCAAACTACTTCATTTTCAAGAAGGAATAAGAAAAAAATTCATGTTTGGTAAGATTCTTCCACTTGGTCCAGAACTATGCATAGATGTCACAATTATTGTCCCCTTCTAAGTGACACACCAGCCCCATCTTACTCCAATGTAGCTACATTTCCACTCAATAGCACTGGCACTGCTCCAACAGTGCACTTCAACATGAAAATCAGCTGATTTTAAAACCTCTAGCCATCACAAAACTGGTTTATCTAAAATTTAAGATGACTTGGGGCATCTTCAGATATTCCTGTGAGCTCACATCCTGCCTTGCCCTGAGTTTTCTGTTTAGTGCAATGATGTTCAGCATCCTCAGACACAGCACCTGAAATCCAGGTGGCTGCACTAAAAGTCAAAGTTTTCATTCCCACGGGCACTGCTGCAAAGCAATAAAAAAGGGGGCATCATTTTACAACTGGATTTCTGCTGCACACTTGCACTGAAATGAATAAGATCCCTGTATTTACCATCAGCTGAGAGGCTGTGATGATTGCTGCTCTCACAAGCTTGAAATATTTCCTTTATGTTTTTATCCTGTAAGATTCCATGGGTATTTTACTGCACATTTGTAACAAGTACAGCTCTAGATTAGCAAACCACAGTTTTGTTTGACCCCAGCTACCATGTAAGCTTCTAGTTTTCTCTAGTCTAAAGTACACTGAAGTATTTTTCTGCTTTCCTGCAGTTTTTAAGTAGATAATAAGTCCCAAACTTCACCAGCCTTTAGCTGAAAGAAGCTTGTCACGGTGGTTGGTAGCTAATGAAGATCCTTTTAGTTTATCTTCATCAATTGTCAAATATTTGAGTCCATGAAGTGGTGTGATGAGGTACAAAGACAGATATTTGAAGGGATTTTAACTCATTTGAGCAATTACATGCTTAACTGCCCTGCGATAATCTGTCAGTCTGAGTCTTTTCTACACAGCAGAAGTGGGGAGTATTAGAATAGCTGGATTTAGAACATAAAGGCCTGGCCTGAATGGAAGAAAGGCACCAGAGAAATTAATTGCCAGTAACAAACAGCAGGACTGCTTGCAAGTTATATATCACATAGTTACCTACCAGCAGTGGTGGGAGCCAGCTGTAAAATAACAGCCTGAATTGTGACAAAATAGTCAGTGCTATGAAATCAGTGAATACCATGAAGAATTTAAACTAACATTGGCTAATCGAGTACATTGTATTACATAAATTACATAGATACAAAGACAGAAATCTTGCATTACATAAATTATACAGATATAGAGATAAAAATCTTGTATTATGTAAAGATTTGCTAAACCTAAATTTCAGTAAAACAAACATGGTTTTAATTATAGCTCCAGGAATCTTAAGAGGTGATCCTATAATTTATCTGCTGATATTTATTTGTGCAAGTGTTTCTGCCATACTCAGAATATAAAACCTGTGTGGATCCACTAATGGAGAGCAATGAGTAAAATTAAAAAGGAAAAAATATTCCTTTATGTGTTATTTTTTAATCTGAATTTTTTATATTAGAACCAGATTATTAGGAAGATCTAACTGATCGTGTATATCACTTATAATAGTTTAATTACAACTCTCCTGGGCCCCAAAAGTTCTAAGAGGAGCCAATTATAGAGGAGCCATCTCATTCAGTCCAGGCTCAGTGCTGCTCTGGGCCACAGTCTGCAGAAACATGACTTACAGTCCTTTTTCTTGTCCTTCCTTTCCCTGTCAGGTCCCTGATGTCATCAACTTGCTCCTTCTCCAGGCTCCCTCGACATCTGCAAGGAATAGGAAGCTGCAGCAGAGTCAGTGCTTTGAGTACCAGCAAATTCAGACCTGCACAGTGGGAGCATCCCCCAGAGCTCTGCTCCACAGCATCCTACACCCTCAGAGCCCTGTACAGCTCAGCCACACCCTGGGATTTCCTGCACTGGGGACCCATCCCAGTTATAGCCTTCTTACACCAGAAATTCAGCATTTTCCAGCTTTTGCACATGTTTGGGGTTAGGTTTTCCTCTCTAGCCCACTGTGAGGAATGTGGATTTGAGGCTTCAGTTAATGCAAGAAATGTCAAACATTTATGTGACTCAACACAGAGTGGAGTCTCTCACTGCCCTCCTGGTAACCTTAAGGGACAGAGTGTGTTTCTGTTGGGAGAGGGCCATTTCTTTCCCATTACCCATGTTAGTTATGATGTTTATTTAAGATTTGCTGTCTCCCTGAGGTGCCAGCTCTGAGGGAGCTGCTTACCATGGCAGTGCTGGGTACAAAGCAAGAGCCCTTCACCTCAGGGACTGTGTTTCAGCTCTGACCTAAGGTCAGGAAGGAAATAAGATAGGTAATCTCAGCTCTGTCCCTAAGGACCAGTATTCCACACCACAATGCTGCACATGGCTGTCAGCTTCTGCCCAGGACACAGCCAGCATGGGGAACTAATTACCCTCCCATCCCAGGGAACACTTGGGCAGGCTGGGAGTGCTGGTGAGGTGCAGAGCAGGCTAATAAAGTGGAGGAGTGTCACACACATGGCTGTGGCACACAGCTCAGGAGCTGCCTTCGTCTTCCTTCATTAATGAGAAATTTTATTTAAGGCTCACAGTATCACATTAACATATTAAAAAAAGAGTAAAAGAGTGAGAAGGAAAAAAAAAAAAGGTGATTTATTTGGTCAGCCCAGCATTGCAAACCTCACCTGCCTTTTGTTTTTACAGCCCTAATTCACATGGGCCAAATTAAGTCCAGACTTTTACGAGTGGGGCATAAAGGGCACATGGAGCTGCTTCCCCCTTCAGTGGAAGAAGGAACCATAAATTGGCTGCTTACACTGGAGAATCCAGGGGAAGAAACCATGCAGTGCCAGCAGCATTACTTGGGTCACAGGCCATGTCTGAGCTGGGTGGACTGCAACATGTCCTCATCCCCTCCCAACTACATGGCAGGGAAACCAGTAAGGAAGGCAAGTCTTCAAAGAGCTGATGCTTACCACACTCCTGCTGCACCCCTGGAGCAGCCACCACCCCTGGGTATAGCTGCTCACAGTGCACAGAAGGGTCTCTCCCTCCACGAGAGGGCTGAGCCTCATTAGCTCACAACCCAACGTTTATTGGGATGCAACAGCTTTCTGTAATTACAGCATCCACTGACTGCCTAGACCAAGGGGTGGAAATATCTGGCAGCAGAAGCACAGGTCACTGCCAGTACACACACACACACAGGTGCTCACAACTCTGCTGCAACCAGGCAGCACCAGCAGGGCCAGCAGGACACTCCTTTTGTCCTGATAAAGCCCAAAATGTACTGGAAGCTTAGAGAAAAACACAAAGCAGATCAAGGAATGGGATATCTTAGAAAGGTTATGTTTTTATTGCTGTTAAAGCAGTAAAAGTGTTAATTAAAAGAAAAGCAGAGAGTGGAGAGAGCAGAGATTGGGAAAGATGTGTTATGTTTGATAGAAAGTTACCTTCACACAGAGCCACATCTGCCTGTGCAGCAAGAGACAGAGCCCACCAGTGTGAGCCCTTCTATCAGGAATGGGTGGCACCCTCTGCTTCCATCTATGTGGGAACCTGGGAAATGTAGTGTGTCTTGCATGGGTTCCTTTGACTGTAGTAAATAACATGAGTTTAAAGGATTTTAAGTATTTAACATGCGACGCTGGGCTTTTCCTCAATTAAAAAAAAAAAGATCCAAATGCATTTGAGTGATGGGAATTATAAGTACATCTAAAAAACACACTGGTGCAAACAGGGAGAAAGCTAAATCACATTTATCTTGTTCTGACTCAGACTGAACTGTGTAAACTTGGGATGTTTATCTTTTTATTTTGAGCACTGAATTTTGGAGTAGCACTCTGTGGATTTCATATCTACCCTATCCAAGTAGCAGCAGCATCAGAAAAACACCTGTAAGCTTCTGTGCTAATCAAAGACAAAGAATCACAGTGTTCCCACCCTTTCTGAAGAAGACAAACCATTGGCAACTTGTGCAGATTTTTCTTCAAACTATATGTCACATAAAAATGTCAGACCAACTGGGGATTAGATCTAAAATCAGGCTGGAGTCTGTTTCACTGGAAAACAGTCAGAAGCAGTCTCCTTATATCTGTGAGGAAATCTGTACAGACAGACTGCTAGACCACAGAAGACAGGCAATGCACCCTTGTGGGTTTTTGTGTTTTGGTTACAGCATGTGCCTCCACCAGAAATACTCATCTAGTTCTCAGGTCTTGAATTAAGCTTAAACATTAATTGTACTTGCTGCAATGTCACAAATAAATGCAGCAAGTTCCAAAACTGAATCACTCCATGTTGAACCCAGTCCTGGCAGATGCTCTTGTTTTCCTGGAAGAGAAACAAAACCAGCAGAATGAGGCACAGGCTGGACTTTGTGTCTCTACACCCAATAGCAGAACTGAACTGGTGTATTTAAAAATGAACAGTGATGAGACACAGATTCAATTCCAGGATATCCAGTATCCCCCTTTGGGCCAGTGATCATCATAGAGACCAAATCTTAATTAGCTGAGTTACCATGTTATAGTCATAAATTTATAGGAAAATGGGATAGCAAAGGTATGGCAGTAAAACCAGTTGGTTTCCACACTGTTCATTTAGATAGCTGCAAATGAGCTTTGCAAACATGGGCAGTGAATGAATTTTTTCCATTGAATTCAGCAAAGATTTTACCTCATACCTTTTTAGTTTATCAGTCCCATAAGCTAAATTTACTGATTTGCTGCAGAGAGCAGGACTAAAGCAGCAGGTACATGCTCATTGCTTTAATTCATTTAGTGAGTCCAGGTATAATAGAGATTTTCTATTACAGCCAAGCCTTTGTGGCAGAGGCAAAACAATCTGATGGTAACACTAAAAATTATCACTTTCATTATCATAGCACATGGGAGCCTTTGCTGACAACTGGAACCTGTCACAGACAAATACAAAAGACAGAGCAAGAAAGGAGTTTTCAGAATGTAGCATCTTCTATTTCAAGTGTCAGAGACAGCCCTCAAAAAATTAAATCTGCAAGGAACATGAGAGACAAGTTTTGCCTGAGATCTGTTTCATATTCTTCTTGGCATCATTCCCCAGGGGCAAGTAATTTTGAGTGCAATACAAAGTTGATAATATGCTGAGTATAATTATAATGAGGACTGATTAAGTTGGTAGCCAAAGTAGAGTAGCTTTATATCTGAGAGAGCATCATAAAAGAAAACCACATTAAAAGTTCTGGGGGAAAAAAGCTACACACAGGGATTGACAACTAGTTCCCCAGTGAAATAACATCAAAGCTGATATATATTGTATGGAAAACAACCCACAAACAGAGAAATTATTCTAATTCTTTTAAGGTTTCCATGTTAAAAACTTAAAATCTGAATATATTAGATGTTGCAAAAGAGAAGAAAGTATTGACAGCTGTAGCTATTCCATGCAATTAAGTTCAACGTGCCCCCTTTTTCAGTGGTTGTTGAACAACTATGTTTGCCTTTGGAATTTTCTTCTCAGTTTCTCAGGAACATTTGGCAACAGAAACAATTTTTGAAGAAATCTTTTCAGGAACTGATTCATCCCTGATTCTAGGGGAATTACAAGAGCTGACTGGCATAAGGGCTGATTAAGCCAGTCCACTGTTTGAAAGTATTTCCTCCTTTTGTTTTTGTTTTTTTTTTTTTTTATTTCACATTTTCCTGCAGTCCTTCTCTTGGTCGGACATCCAAATGTGCTTTAAATTTGGAACAGCAAATCCAGCTGGATGAAATCACACAAAATCTAAATATTCCACATGCCTGGGTCCTGCTTCTTTGACAGGCAGAACTCACAGATACAAATTTTTAGTAATTATTTTATTTTTACATCATGCTCACTTTAAACTACCAAGGAAAGAAAAGATTACCTATACCCAATGTTGCAAAGGGAAATAATCACACGGGCTCTTGAGCCTAATTCTGTGATGGGTTGAAATAGTGGCCCCAAAGCAGCAGTGAACTTTTTAAGTGCCTCCCTTTGTATGGAGTCATTACAGTAAGTGCAATTATGTATGCTAAACTTAATAGAATGAATCAAATACTGAATTTAAAGCATTTGCTTTGAAAAACCATCATTATCAGACCATCATGCTCCAGGTCCAAAATCATTCTAGTCAAAAGTATTAAATACATGGGATTTTTCTTTCTATTTTAACTGTATGGCAGATTTGGTACCTGGCTGTGAAAATCCAGCACTTCATAGGAACCCAGGACCTTCTGGTTCATAAAGTCATGTCCCAGTTACTGCAGTCAACTCTGTCATTAAAAACAATTTAAAAGTAGTTCACATTCCATCTTAACACTACCAAAGCACTTTAGCCCTATTGCTTCATCACTGCACTACAGCAGCTGCTCTTCTGATTTCCAGCCTCACTGCATTTGCAGTTTATCCTGTCCACTCTGCCCAGCTGCTCTTTCCCTGATCTAATAATACCCTGAGTTATGAAGACCTTGGATAATGGCTAAATTTTTTAAGAAATATGCAAGAATGCATCTTCATGGTTTACCCAAAATGCAGCAGCTTTAAAGAACAGGATACACCCCCATCAAAAGAATCCCTGGGTAGGAGATATGCTAAGTATCACTGAACTGGGTATTACAGAGCTGATGTATAAATACAGCATAAAAAAGGAGAATGCTGTCTTGTGCAGCAAAATGATACCAACACAATTAGTTCGATGCTGTTTTTAGAGTTTACAGAATATGACCTCTGCATTTTTCATCTTCAAAGGTTAGTCCTAATTAGCATCCAGTGATAACATGTTAGAGATGCTTCTTTAAAAGATATCACAGCTCTAGCAATGAGTACTGACATGGTATCTATCAAAGTCTCATGGTGCCTGCAATTCTGACAAAAGGCACTCAAAAGGACTGGCACGTATCACCTTATTTGCATTTTTGCATTTCATTATGCTCATAATTGCATACCACCACAGCAATTCTTCCCCACTATCTCAGAAAACATTATCAGCAACGTCTGAAATAAATGCTTAAATGTCAACAATTGACAAGCAAGAAAAGCTGACCTTTGCAGGATCTTATTCTTCTGAGAATTGCCCTGGTATGACTCACTCCTTAACTTTCTGTTTGCATTTGATAACACCAAAAGAACAGAGTTTCTGTATGGAATGGTTCTGTGCTCTGGAAATAGAGGGGAAGTCAAAGAGCTGTAAAAATATGAGCCATTTACACCAGCAGTCAGCTGGGACTTTTGTTGGTTTCAAAACCAACTCTTAAAGTAACCAAAACATAAAAGTGGACATTAACTTTAGACTACAATGGAATTTCTACTGAATTGCTATACCCACATTAGAATGAAAGAGAATTTATCCACAATTAATGTTATGCCAATGGACAAAACAATTTTTCTTCCACAACTTTCACAATTATAAATTGCTTATCTAAACCCAAGGAAAACCATTCCCAGTCATCCTATGTACACTGCAATATTGACTGGCCTTCACCAGCCTGAGTTAAAGTTTTGCTATCATTTGTGTTTCCACCATCATTTCATGGCTCCATGTACCTTGATTTGCATAGCAATTTTGGTGCACTTAAAAAAAAAAAAAAAAAAAAAAAGAAAAACCCCACTAATCAATTTTAGCTTAAAATAAATTATACCACCACAGAAATTGCTGCCACTGTCCAAAAATGCTAATCAATTTTGAAAATCTACATCATGGCTGGCATCCCAGATTTTTTCCATCCAATCCACATCAAAAAGAAATGATAGAAAATTATGTTCACATGTTTGACTGCTTGTTTGCTTGTTTTAGTTGAGGCATTTGGTTATGCTTCAATGGCAAACTAATCGCCTGTTTGGAATCTCATCCAGTGTGTGTTACTTTTTTTTCATGGCAATATGGAGGTACTGCAGAAGATTTCAACATGGTCCATAGTGAAAGATTTAGGTTCTCTAGCAGGATAATTTTTTAACTTCACTTTTAGAGGTATTAACAAAAAATAAATTTGATTGTTTTGACCAGTATTGCATGTTTATGTTGAAGGACTTCATTTCCTGTATGAAATTTGCTCTAATGAGGTAAATACAACAAAACAGCCTGATAATTAAAACCTCTGAGGAATATCAGTTTTTCCAAGGCCTATTAAAAATCAGTACCCACAAATCTAGAAGGAAATAAATGTACCTCTTGTTCTCTGCAATGAAAAACACTTTGCAAAGATTCCTTGTCACAGTCCATGAACTGGCCAACATCAGTGTTCATACACAGTGCATACACAGGTATGTGATGGCCAGGATATCATCCAAGGTGACTGAAAGGATTAGATCTGCAGGTAAATTCCTATCTGAGATTTTCCTGTATGTTACCAGGCAAAGTGCCTCCAGCTTTAGAAATAATGGCAAAAACCACACTGGAGAGAATAGAAGACAGTTAACATAAACATGCTTAAAGACTTCATTTATAAATTCTATTTTCCACATTCTGCAACACATACAAGAGAATTATTCTTTTAAAATAAATCACAGTGTTGCATCAAGTTCTGAGGAGTTTCCTAACTCATTGGTTCACCTTGCTTGAACCACGCATCTTTGCAATTGTTGTAATAAATTATATGGTGTCCAGATCTCTTTAAAGGCAGCTCATGTGAAATAAGGATGCACTGTATGTTGCATCCCCTTTTCCTTGTTTAAATAGGAAAAAAATAAATGGGAAAATAATAGCAGTGGACTTGGATTCACCAACTATATCCATCATCCTTATGAACCTTGACAAATTTTAGTAGTACTGACCAGCATTTTCTGAAAACAACTCCTAATGTATTAGTTTTCCCAGTTTAGACATTTAGAACACCACTTCTAAAAAGCCCTTCAACATGATTTCCATTTTAAAATCTCCTAGACCTCATTAAGATCACAGTCTTTGTTTCTGGCTATTGAGACAACTCAAATAAACTGAGACTCCTCATTATAAAATATTCTGCCAAATGATTTAAAACCAGGCATGAAAAACTATCTATAAAAACAACTTCCCACATGGATATGATTAACAACCAAGATGGAAGTGTTTCTTGTTGTCAATAACAACTTCTAGTAATTATAAAGAAGGGCCAAAATAAATGGAACAAAAAAACCCTTGGGGCATTCCCCACATAATATATATATATATCTAAATCCTTTATATGAAAAACAGAAGTGAAATAATCTTAAGCAATTCTTAGGTTTATGTCCTTTTTGTCCAAAGTTGGAAAATTAATCTTTTTTTTTATTATGGTGTGTTTACTATAAAAACATTTGTCACTGTTCTTCATTGAGAGATAAAATGCTGGAAATACACGGTGCACTTATTGGACAATTTAACATGCTCAGGTCAGGCACTCTGAGACTTCCCAGTAGCACAACAAGAGCAGATATTTGAGATGCTGGAAATCCAGATTATGGCTTTCAGAAGACATGGTGTATTGTTCACCCAGGTTGAAAGCAGATGTATGTTTATATACTTTAATCTTGGCTCAGATGTGAGCTACCATGTTAACAATTTTGTTGCCCAGGCTGCCCTGGCTTGGGATTTAAATAAAAACAAATTACAGGTCTTAACAGTGATAGATGGACTTCTCTTACATTTGTGTAGAGTATTTTTGCCTTAAGATTAAAGGCTTACGCATTTATCTGCATAAACTAACCCCTGGAGTAGGGTACTGCTGACATTTTCCAAGAAAAATGAATATCCTAACTTATTCCAAAGAGAAGACTTGGTATTTGTATGGCCAGAGTGACCTTTGCAAGTGCCCTTTCAGATTAGGTGCACTACATGGAAAATTGTGCTCTTACAGTACTCCATAAATCATACCTACCAATTTTCTTTAAAGGGGTATGTAAATATCAGTGTACCAGGTGGGTAAACAACACTAACCTCGTACAAATGGCTTGAAAATTGAAGAAAAGCACCTTATTTTGCTGCTGAAATTGCTTTTGAAGCCCAGCATCGTGGCTTGGGTTGTAGAATGCATGAAATGATTTGTGCACTGGGAATAGAAAATGGGTTGATGATAACCACACTCGACACAGTTCCTATGTTTCTGAGTTCCTTCGATGATCAAAGATATCATTGCTGTATATTACTTTTCTTTGCCGATCCCAAATGCATGTGAATTTCAAGTGACACACACATTATCTGCATGTTTCCAAAATGGACAGACAGCTTTTTAGTTTGTATTTCTCATTTGAGCTAGTTAATGCTCCTGGTCCAGATTCAGTCTGAGTCTCCCTGCAATAGTTATGTAGCATTTCCATTTAATAAAACTAAGGCAGAGAAGTTCATGTGCAAAAGATGAAAAAATAATGTGTAGTTACAGCCTTTGAGACTGTCAAAGAGTTATTTGAATAAGTACTGAGAATGGAAGTGGGAAGATGTGTTAATTGTTGCTAAGCTGTAACAGATAACAGATGAGATTCTGAATCAAGAAAAAAGCCCTGGTTTTTGGCACACCAGTAGGGTTACAAATACACCACAGGTCATAAAGCACCTGGGTGAAGAACCAAATTAAGATGATTCAGAACCCAATTTCAGTTTAACTCTTAACATTTGTGACTTTTATTAATTCTGAAAGTGTCATTTTCACAAATGTGGTGGTGTTGTGCTGCTTATCCCATAATGTTCAAGTAATTTAGCATAAATATCTACAGGAAAATGTCATAACTCCTTTTGGAATGTGCATTGTCAAAGCAAAATTTACAGTGTTCACTGAAAGATCTCTAATCCCAGCCTTACCTTTAAGTGCTTGAAGAAACCAACTATTTGATTTATTGAATTGCTTTGTTGGCTATGAACCAGAGTTTATACAAAATTAAAGATGTGCTTCATATTAAAAAATTTCTGTGTCCTACAATCTAAGAATCATAGAATTGTTTGCGTTAGTACAGGCCTTAAAGATCATTTTATTCCACCTTGCTGCCATGGGCAGGGACACCTTCCAGGTTATTTCCATGTTTTCCTCTTTCAAAGTGATGAAGAATGTAGTAGGGCAAACCTGCTGGCAGTTATCCTAAATACTTTTCTGATTTTTTTTTTTTTTGTTTTACCCTAATTCACCTGTGTCAATAAAATTATATGGGATCCTTCTTTATCATTGTGAATGGGAACAGCAGGGATGTATTGATTTCCGTGTCCAGAAATTTTCATTCATTTTTGCTTTATTTTTACTATAAAGATGTAGATACTTCTAAGAGTCCTTGGTTCATTCAGCTTCAGGTGCATCTTTTGATGCTCAAACACCCTACATGTGACACTCTGGGTTCCAAAACCCAGACCAGCTCCTGGATAGTTCTTAAGTATGGATCTCAACAGTGGGATCACAACTATATTATAAGGATTAGAAAATGGGAGCAGGAACAGGATGTGTGTTTCCTCCTCTTACCCAGTAAATGATGTTGAAATAAGCAGATGAAAATCATAATCAGCCATTTGGAAAGCTGAAGTGTGAGTAAGGAATAAAAACCATAATCCAGTTTTAGCATATGCTTAAGAAGATGCCTTAGAGTTACATGGTATATCAACATTCCTAGTGTCTTCCTTTAAAATCCTTAAATCAGCTCAGCTCAGAGTGCCTTTGGGGCATGAGGCAGAGGACAGAATTGCTCACAGGGAAGTATCTGAAGCATTTCTGAAAACAGATTTATTTTTCATAAGGGGAAATAAACCAGAGGAGGGATATCATCCACCTCCCAGAGAAAAACAACACTGGAGGGACACGAGAGCTGCAAATGCTGTAAAGCCAAGCTTGAAGCATTTCTGGTAAATTTGTTCTCACTGAGAAGGGAATAGAGATCATGGAGGGGATGAGAGTAGTGTGTGAGGACATTCCCTGCCTACAGACATCTCAAATATCAGTGTCCATATCCCAGAGCTGCCTCCCTGCCGTCATTCAGTCATTTTACCACTGCTCCACCCAATAACTTTTTCAGCAGGGAGAGTTTACAGAGGAGATCCAACAGCAATCCAATGATTTTGAGGCAAGATTTAAAAGCAGCTCGAAGCACTCATAATATTTCAAGTCCCAAAAGGCCACACAAACACCCCAGGGACACAAACTGCCTGGTTGGGAATGTGCCACAGGTTTATCAGCTGTTCTCATGTCCTTGCAGCCCTGACTTGGTGTGCTCAGCAGCACTCCCAACTTCCCAGAGCTTGAGGTGTGGGGAAACAGTGAGACTGAATTTCTGCTCTCTATAGCCAGTATCTTCAAGGTATTTGCTTCCTGCTGCAATTCCCTTGGTTCTTTTCCTCTATTGCCCCTGCTACTTTGCATTAGACAGAGTAAAAAATGCTCTGAGAAGAAGCTGTAATGCCACTACAGCACAACATGGGAAAACTCTGGAAAGAATTCCAATGTGTCAGGGTTAACAGAGTTGCCACAAGTCATCCACTCTATCTAGAATATAAGGATGTCAAATTTATTTCCTTTGCAATTACATCAGAGACAAGTATACTTCAATGAGAGACAGCACAGCCCTATTTTGTTATGATAAAAGTACATGATGCACTTAAAAATTATTTAATCTTCAGAACTTTTATTAATAATTGTTATTTATAATTTCTTGTCTATGTGTTGCACTGATCTAAGACAAGACCAGAAAAAATTAAATTCAGTCCAAAGACTCATGTTAGTATGTGGAAACTTGCACCATTTTCATCCAAAAAGTCTCCTTGTAACAGGAAGGTGAATTAATCTTAACTTTAAAGTCAAGAGGAAACACCCCTGAAAAACTCCACATTGTAGGAAAAAGAGATTTTCCTGCAACTGAGAGGTTTTTAAAAGTTCCCACCTTTTACAAACACATTACAGGAGCAATTTTCAAAGGAACTTCTTGTCCAGCTATTGGCAGATTTAGATTTACTCACAAGTTGCTGAGAGTTCAATGGGATTACTCTGAGGCATAAAAAGTAAGCAGTAAACACACATGAATAGGCTGGAGACTGAAAACAACTCAGGACTCAGAGACAGGCAGAATATGAATATTTTCAAGGTGACTTCTTCACTTTAGAAGCATTTTTTGAAGGCAGCACTATGTTGCACGCAGTACAATGCTGCTGAGAGTATGGAAAATATGCTATTTTCTCCAGAGGGGACTGGATATAAATATAATGTTATTGTTAGTTATCCATTTAAAACATCTTTGAGCTTAAGCAGAGCTGCAGCATGCCAAGCATTACAATTATACTCTATCTCCAGTCTCCCCAGATCCCAACAGCTAAGGTCTCATTCATTATCTTATTAGGTTGCCACTGTTAGGAGGCAGAAATATCTACAAATGCTGTAAAACCAAGCTTGGAGCATTCAAGGCCTAATCCAGAGAAGTCACTGATTCCACTATACCATAACAACACAACTGAAGCCCAAGTCCTGCTTTCTCAAAATCACTTGTTAAAAAAGAGTATCCACTGGCAAAAATATCATCTTAAGATGTCTATTCTGCAAAAACCTTGGTAGGATATAAACAATTTTTTGTTTACTGCAACCTCAAAACATCATATGACCTTGCATCTACTTTCACAACAGCTAGAAAAAATAAAAAAAAACATTATATTTGACAGGCATTGCTAATAATGAAAATGTTTTTAAATGTAAGCTCTAGCTGTGTACCAATCACTGCCTAATCAGGGTTATGCTTTTCAAATTATATTGTGTCTTCTTTCACCTCCTGCCTATTATGTGAAATAGAAAGAGAAGTGCTTAGGCAAATCCTTGATCTGTTCACATATATTTTTAATATTAATATGTCAGAGCAGTGGCAATAATGATATTAGGCAAATGACAGAATTCTCCCCCCAGCTGGACACGTTAATTGAGAAGCCAAATTTTGGAGGCAAAGTTCATGTCTGTGCAGATGGCAGGACAATGCAGGCTGGCAGCCTAGGTCAGTGTCAATCCCAAACCACTCTAATGGCTCTGCTGTCCCCACTCAGCTGCTCCCTGGGCAGGGGCAGAGCTGGGGCAGGGCTGCCCTGAGCTTCTCTCTGCCCTTGACTCTGCTGCACGAGTTTACACAGGGAAGATGCCCCTATGTGTGCTAATAACAATAAAAATAATTTTTAAAAATGAATTTGCTCTTCAAGCACAAACAAGAGGGACAATTCCAGTGTTTCCCTTAGAGCTGGTGCAGCTGCATTAAACCCAGGCCCTTGCTCTGGCAGGGATTCCTCCCAAGTTTGCTGACATCAAGGGCATTTCCCACACATTTCCCAGAAGAATCCAGTCACCTCATATTTCCTTAGTTTAATAATATTTTTTGGGGTGGTGTTATTGTCTTTATTTGCATTTCCATTCAGGCCACTTAATATTTTGGGTTGGCTGGACAGCTTTTAAGATGCTTTACTCTCCTTGAAGCATATAAATGTGTTTTGCCCTTGTCATATTGATCATATTTATATAAGTATTATCTCCTTTAACTTGATCTGGGAATCAAAAGTTGAATGTATATACTAATATATGTCATATGCCCATATGTTTAGAGAGGAATAGAGCTATACAGCATCACAAAGAGACTTTAACAGTTTCAGTTTCCTAATATAATTATTTATTATCTCTAATTAAAATGCAGAGCTTGGCTTTCTGTGTGAGAATAGATGAAAAGCCTTTTTATTGAAAAGAGCAACTATGAGCTGTAAATTTCTTTATGGAAGAGATAACTTATGTAATCACTGGTAACCTTTTTCAAGAATATTATCTCACTGTTTATAAAACAATACCTTTTTACTTTAGAAATTCCCATTTACATATGAAAAAGAGCTTTATTTATTGATGCCTTTGACTGATGTGCATTCCTCTTTCAGGAATACCCTTTTTTCCATCTTACATATGCCAGAGAACCTACTTTCCTTTTGGCATTACCTGCAGTGATATTTTAAAATAATCCTCTGCTTCAATTATCAATAAGCACAAAATCAGTTCATTCTTCAAATAAAGTCATGTCATATATCCTTGGTTTATAATGTTATATTTCCATTTTTCTCTATTCTTATGGGTAAAAGAATGCAACTTTTAGCCACCAGCAGCAGGTATGAGCAAAGACAATTTCTATTTCAAAGACAAACATTTCTGTTTGTAAGAAAATCTTTAACACATCCCACAACATACACACGCACATACATTTTCTGCTTTTATAAATAAATTAGCTACTTTATGCAACAGAATGATACAAGGAACAAAGAACTAAAAGTACATATCAGTAAAACTCACCCACATCTACATTAAAAGTGAGTAATAAGCTCATATATTAGCATTAGTTCTTTAATTTTCTTATTGAAAAAATCTCCCTTTCATTTCTAAATAAAGAGGGTTTTCTATCATTGAAGGGAGATAAGTTTTAATGATTCTATGATAAAATATCTGAAAAATTTAAGGATTCCTATTTTTCTTGTATTTGTTTAACTTCCAACATACATACAACCCAAATCTGACCCACCTGAAGCACTAACACCTTCTGATAAATGTACGGCAAATGTGTTTAGTGAACTAGTTTTATAGTCATAAAACACAAAAAGGGAATATATCAGAGAACAGATTCATGTGTGGCCAAATGTCTTATAGATATTTCACAGCCATGTAGGGCTGGGATCCAAGCAGTTAAAGGGAAGAGTTCCCCTGGTTCCACTGGGCTTTCAGTCATGCCCTCGACCATGAAATGGAAAAAATCATCATCTGGTATGACTGAGGGCAGAAACTGAGTTTGGTGATGCTGGATTTGTGCAAATCTGGGCAAAATCTGACCTTGTACACTGGCACAGCAGAAAAGAAGTAGGTAATGCACTTAACTAACATCTCTGTTGTGCTGTAATCATCTGGTCTTGTGTTTCATTAATTAATGACTGTGTAAAGCAAAAGAATTCAAATAAGCATCATTTTAAAATCCATTTACTCTTTACAGTACTTGCCTTGTAACTTCCACTGAATATGGATTATCTTTTAACTTACCTCCTCTCTCAAATACCTCGTCATAAGTAATTCCATTTCTTTACTCCAGAAAAGAAACCACCAGTTTTTCTTAAGGATCTGTCCAGGGCAGATTTTATGTAATACAATCCCAGATATCTGACTGATATTTTTCTAGGCTACTGTAAAGCCTCTCTGAATGTGAATACTTATATAAAAATAAGTTACACGTTTTCAAATAAATATGTACATGTACTCCATGCCATCTATCCAATTTCTTCCAGGTTTAATCTTACAACTAATCTAGTCAAAGAATGAAAAGTAAGAATCCATGTAAGTCAATTTAAACTTGGGCAGTCAATCTGAATATCCCTGTACACAGAAAAAGATGTACATTGATCAAAAAAAAAATTAATATTGTTTATAGGCAGGAGATGAGTGCATAGTAAGTTACCTTTAATTTAATTTATTTGTTAGCTAGATTTTTATCCTACTTATTATTGTGTAACAATTCAGATTCCACCACTTTTTGTGAGTAAAGTCTTTAAACAATATTCACAGTCTGTTTAGGGAGAATCTGTGTGCTGGAGCCACTCAGGTTTGAGTTAATCTCAGATGATGCAGGTTTATAAAATCACACCACAAGAGCCAAAAGGCAATCCAGGGAAATGTGTGGAAATTCAGACCATTCCTTCAATTTGTAAATCAGATAACATTACACAGGCTTAACATTTGACATCATCAGATATTTTTCAGCCCTTTTTTTCCTGTTCCAGTTACTCTTAGCAACAGTGTTGAACACTAATGCAGTTTCTGCGTATTACCGATGGGAAATCCCTGGCATCAAAGGATTAATCTTAGTCTTTGTCTTGTATTAGTAATAGGAAATAAATTTTACCTAGTCATTGTCCTAGTCAAGTCAAATAAAGAAACTGTATCTGCTGACAAGCTGCTATTATCACAGTCAAATAGATTAGCATTGATTTAGTGTAGGTGAGAGCTGCTGAAGGGTCCGTTCTGGATGTGCTCTGTAGCAGCATGATTATTTACTGTAAACCTACCCCCTGATTTTCTCCTTAGGCCAGCATTGTTATTATTAAAGCTAATTCACAGGGAATTATCGCAGCTCTCCTGGTCCACAGCCTTTGGTCAGGGACCCAAGCAGGTGTTTGCTTAATAATTTGGTCAAAGATCAGTGAGTGAAAGGTTAGGCCATGGAGGGGAAGAATGGAGAGGTCAGAGCACTTGCAGGAGGGGTCTGAGACTTGATCTTCCCGAGTCTGGGACGGTCGAACCTCCAGGTCACCCATTAGTGATCCTGCTGTAACAGGCTGCAGGATGTCACCCATAAATCCACCACACCAGCACCTTTAACCCTATTAATACTTGGACTCCTGGAAATAAAAGCAAGGACCCAGAAGGAACCAGTCCGTGGAGAATTATTCACAAAATGTCTACGAGATTAAATTTATCTAATAAAGCTACAACTCTTAATGCAGCTCTCCAAGGGAAAAACTTTCCTTCACTTTAGCCTTTTATAAGGGTTCATTAAAATCTGTCTCAAGGTGGTAGATAAATAAAGACCCTGCACATGCAACATGAACGTGCATGATTCTAAACAAAACGTATATTTTACAGAATTTCTCCAAAAACTGAAGTAAAATTAATGAAAGTAGAAACAAAGCTGAACCATCTTCTGTTGCCAAAAACCTGTCCATGTATGTGCAGTCAAAATTTTATAATGAACACCCAGAACTAGAAGCTGACAAACACTGAGTACTCACCCCCCTCTCAGAAGCAGAAATGTTTTCTCCTTTTTTTAGTCAATAAGTATGTTTTGACAGTCAAGTATTTTTGCGTGCAGAAGTCTGGGATCACCAAACTGTAACTGCCAACTGGGAGAAATGATACTGTCTATTTAGGAGTTTCACCTCAGAAAGAAGGTGAAACTTTCTTTCCACTTTCCAACTTCACTCCAAGCTGGAGGAGTTTGTACTTGCTGTATTAATTCTGAGTTAAAGGGTTTCAAATACTTTCAACATCTTAGGAAAAAAAAATAATTAAGCCTAGTTCAGAGTTTCAAACAATTTCATATCAAAAATATGTGAAGCTGCAGAGTATCACCATACACCACAATTCATTTTGGGGCATCTTGAGACCCTGGGAGAGTCATCTTTTTATGTTTCTGAGGATCTTCTGGACTGCATGTGACCAGAATGAATTTATATTAATCAAAATTGCCCTACAGATGTGCACAGTGTTCATCAGCACAAATAAAGGTCCTGGTTTGTCCAGAAGAGAGTATAGATCAGAGCCAGAAGTGTGCTCACAGAGAGGGGATATGAAGGGATGGCTGATGGAGGGGCCTCTTAGCCATTTGAGAAATCAGGGAGTTTGGTATGTAATAGAAGTCACATCACAGGCCAGGAAAATGTTCACTCACTGTTACCAGGATTAGGATGTGTGTGGGACAATGAGACACTGAACTCCATCCAGAGAATTCCCAGGGACTCCTGGCAAGGGGCTCCTTCCAGTGCAGGAGGAGGACACAGGAACCTACAGGCACTGAAGCACCATGGAAAGGAGCAGAAGGGTAGGAAGGGTGAGCCATAAAGGAACCATCCACTGGAGATAAATGAAGACATCACAGCAGAATAAAAAGAGATAACAACAGACAGTTAGGTGCAGAGAGCTAATTGGGAGTCTGAACTGAATCAGTGGCCCCAGCCCAGCAGTAATGAAATATTCATGGACGGCCACACAACACTCTGGCAGTAAAGGACTGACAAGGTAAAGGTTGCTTTGCCTTGCAGCAAAGAGAATTTTAGTTTGTCACTGTCCCCTTGTGTTCCCTGCCATTGCAACTCTGAGGCTGTAGGAAGGAGAAGCATCCAACTGCTGTACAGTGTGTTTTCTCCATGAAAATGCCATGTGGGCACCTTGGCTATCCAGGAATTAAATTATATAACCCATAGAAGCCATCCACATAGGAAACTGAGACATTCTGAAACATCAATACCAGCCATCTTTTCTTTGACTTCTAGCAAATTTTAGTTTCCATGTCTTCCCATCTTATGAAATCTCTGCAAATGTCTGAGTTCTTTATGTGGGCAGGAGGAAGCACAGTTTCAATAGGAAAGTAACTCTGCTATTGATAAAAAATTCATGGGTATTTCAAACTGAGAAACTAACCCCGACAGAGACTGTCATCTCTTATACAGCATAAAGTGCCCACAATTCCCACAAAGATCAACAGGTTCTGGGCTCCATCCAGATTCCCTCAGATCTGAGCCCTTCAACCAGAATACTTGGCTTCAATTCATATCACTTGAACTCACATTGTTCAGATGAGCTTAAATCTTTGCACAAACTGTTTGCTCAATTGCACTGCATACCGTGCATGCTGCTGGGTGCACCTGTTTGTTTTGATAGCAAGCACAATAGGATATTTTGTGGGTTGAAATCATCCATTGTAACAAAACAGTCTTTTTTTAATTAAAAACAATTCTGGAAATGAAGACACAATAAGAATATGTAGGGAGAAAATCCCTTTATAACGATTGAAAAGTAAAATGTGTCAAAATATTTTTTGAACCTCACAAGTATTTTGGTGACACAAAGTCAGTTTTCAGAGAGGAGTTGTGTTTTAATGGGCATAAGCTTCTGTCTTTTAAATGATCTCTGAAATATATTCTAAGTAAATCTCTATTCTGATTGAAAAATAAAGATAAAATAATTATTAAAAGGAACTGTATACTTACTGTGTTCTGTGTTCTGCTTGCTAATTAGGAAGGAAATGCACTTAAAAATAAATCTGATCAGGAAATAATATTTCCAGTCTACTTAATCAGTATGGATTGGAATCCATTCACAGAAAGCCATATCTCAAAATAATCCTGTTTGTTGAGTTTTCCTTAATTAATATCAGAATAACATACATAAAGTCGAAGCTGTAAGACAGACTGATGATGTTCATCTTAAATACGAAATCTTACACTTTCAGTGTTGTTTTTATATCTGCCTGCAAGTAAATAGTATCTTTATCCCCCAACCTTGCAGAGAACTCTACAGTAAATCAGGTCAAAATAGTAAATACTGTGAGCTAATTATAACCCTGAATAGTTATTTTCTAGGAATAGTTTAATACAGTTTTTATTGCAGTAACACTGCACATTCAAATATGAAATAATAGTGAAAACAGGGAAAATTATTCATTTAAGTCATCTCCTGTTCAGTGACAGTAGAACAGTCATCAGCTCTTAAAATGGAAAACAACTTTGCAAGTACTGTCCAAGAAACCATTATCAGTTCCCCTCTAGACTTCAACCTATGCAAGGACAGAAATCTCTTGGCTTCACCTGGCCTCTCACTGGGAAGGTGGATTAGCCATCAACCAGGAGAGATGCTGTTCTGTGGATTTGTGGCTGGTTTTGGAGGAGAGGAGATGGGTGTTTTCTTCCAGAAATCAGTGTCCTGCCCTGCCCTTTTGCCCCCATTGCATGCAGAGAGAGGGGATAGAACATGGTAAAATTCCCTCCTGGGCAAGAGGCCAGAACATGGCCTGTGTACTATTAAGCCTTCAAAATAGGGTTTAAGTGGGACTTAAGTGGTGCATGAGCCTTTTGTTGGCTTTCTGCCCAGAAGTGAACTTTACCCACAGAGAATATTACGTGTTGCCCAAGCATTGTGAGCCATATATGGGTGCAATGCAATTCCCTTTGTCACCCCAACAGAACACCCAACACTGCTTCAACCCAGTTGCTCTAAATGGTCCTGCTGCACATAACACAACCAAAGTGCTGCTAGCACTGCAAGAAAGTATGAAAGTATCTTTCTAATGAAGGAAATTTAATTTTCTCAGGAAAAAATTTCTGCTATGCCAACATGGTAAACAGGATGGGCCCCTGTTATAGAATGATGTGGTTTCTGGCATTTACTTGTACAAAACAGCACATTCTGCAGGTCTTTATTTTGAACTTACAAGAATATAATCTTTTGTGCTCATGTAGAATCCTTCATATTAAAATGTAGCTTGAAGTATTCCCACATTCTTCAGTGTGTTTAATTTTACACACATGAGTAACCTTTCAGACTCAATAGAACTTCACAGGCAGTAGAAAGAAATTAAAACACTGTATATGTCTTTAAAGGAGTCTAAAGTTGGTTGCACTTGCATTCCTTAAGTGAAAGCTTCTCCCTATTTCTGTTTGGGGGGTTTTTTTATGCTTGGCATTAGAGCTGTTTCTTTCCTGATTGACTCATTTTCCTTTGAGAGTTGTTTAGATAGGTTACTGAGAAGGTTAGAAAAGACAAGAAACAAAGGTTTAATGACTTGCAAAATTATGCACAATACAAGAGGAAAACACACATCCTGAACATTTCCCAGCCTGATACAGTTTTAGCTCAAAAAAGGATGATGAGGAGAGAAGCAGAATTGGGAATAGAAACATGAGGTGTCCTGGAAGGAATAATTAATCATGATTTGCTATTATAAATTCTACTAGCAGCTCTTAAAAGTGACCACAAGTATTCTCTCTGATATCTAGAGAAGGGGTCCAGACCTGCTGACAGGTTTCTGTACACCAAACTGATTAACACTTTATATTATAAAGATGATTATTAGGGGCTTTGAATTGGAGTTCCTGCATTGCTTTTATTTCAAAGTAAGCAGCTGTATTTTTTTTTCTGATGGTACCTGTTCTAAGTGGCACATGGAACCTGATGATTATCATTCATTTTTATTTAGTTAGCAGATGGCTTCCAGCAGCAATTCCTTAAAAGTTTCCTCATTTATAAAATATGAAGTGGCTGGCCTAAGTTAAACCAATTAGTAACTTTCCTTTATCATTTTTGCAGGTGCTTTTTTCATTAGGAGATATCAATCAACAGCAGGGCAGTAAACATGCTAGTTCTGGTATTTGTGGAATGCTCAGATCATCAATTGAAGTACAAGCAGTTCAAATCTGAAATATTAGCAGTTCAAAAATCCATTAAGATCAGTATCAGACGAGTTGTTATAATACCCATATTGAAATGTATTGCACAGAATGAGCATGTGACCCCTTGGAACTGAAAGAAAATATTTCCTGTTACTACAATGTTCATACAAAAACTCTAGATTGCATTCCGAGGCCAAGATAAAATGTTTTTCACCTGGAAAATGTTCCCTTTTAGTAATACCATCTTCATTAGTTTCTTTCTTCAGCTCCAGATAGAGAAGGTAGATAAAATGTTTCAGGATGAAAGTATTCTTATGCAACACAGCTGAAAAATTATTCATCTATTTCTTAAAAACAAACATTTGGCTATAGTTCTACAACCAGGATCTTTCAAGAAGAGACCAGTTTTAGTTTAAAAAACCCAAAGGTGCATAATTTGAAATAATGGACATGATTCAGAGTTTTACCCACTCAAAATTAGTAATATAATTGTTTCTGCAGAACTGTGTCAGGTACCTTTACAGTCTGAAAATCAACTGCCTTTTTAGTTACACTGGAGTGAAATGCAACTGCTAGATTTTACATCAAGTAGAAAATAGAATAATATTTCTCTTTTTTGAATCAGTGATTATAAGAGAAGAACAAAATCCTGGTTCTGTAAAGCTACAATATCAGGTAATGCTTCAACTCATAGGAACTGGATCCTGGCAGGATCTGGCCAACCATCCACCAGAAATGCTGGTGTAATAACTTTGTGTTTTGGAAAAAGGCAGGTTAAAATTATAAATGTCAAATGCTGGTAGTTGTTTTAAAAAGGCATCTCCCCTGACACTTCACCCTCATCCTTGCTCTCCCCTCCACAGATGGCAACGAGGTGCACAGTGGAAGAAATTAAGATGATAGGAGTGTTGACAGGAGCAAGGACACTCCAGTTTTCATCCCTGCAGACAACAGAAATGACATCACATCTCCCCAAACTGACACATTAATAAATTTAGTATCACCTGAACTTTTCTGGAAAAGAGAACCTTTTACACCAGCAAGTTACCTGGTGTCAGCAATAATAGGATTCTGTATCCTACCCTGCTCCATATATGATGGCAGAATTACCTTTTGGGCCCTAACAAGTTGACAGGGGTTCATTTTGCTTCCTCTTTTAATGACATCTTCTTTGCAGGTGAACTGCAGATGTAATGACTTCCTCTTTTGCTTCTGAATCCTCCTGAAATGTCATCATGACCCAAGACATCTCAATCTGGCTTAATGCAAACGGGAAGCAAAGGGTTTTTAAAGGTGAAACTGATCTTGCTAATGAAGAAGTATCACTCTTCATCTGGACAGGGAGCACAAAGCTTGTTAGATCGAGCTAGGTGAATGTCACAGGTTAGAGTTCAAGCATAACACAGAGTTGTGACTAAAGATGTTATCTTCCATTTGTGTAGACATACAAAATCAAAACAAAGTAATGTAAGTCTAAATCTAGGTATTTTGAAATGAAAGAGTGAGATACGAAATACTCTTTTGCTGGAGAGATGAGCATTTGCAGGTCCTTAATCCTGAAAAGTTCAATTTTTTTTTTTTTTTTTCTTTAAAGAAGGAAATAAAGATGTAAGAATATATGCCTGGAGCTTTTTTTAAAGAGAAGGAATAAACAGCAAAGGGAGATATTGGATGCTAGTGTAGCCCATTCATTTCTCCAAGCTAGAGAATTAATTCAAAACTTAATTTGTTTATTTATATATTTGTATATTTAGCTTCAGCATTTCAGATGATAAATATATATAACTATTTTTTTAATGCACAAAAGAGCAAATTAGGAGGCTCAGGTAATGTCTGTGCTGTTTTTGCATACACAAGGAAAGCAGCTTGTCCTTTGGATGTACAGAAAGTTCCCTAAAGACATGAGAAGCTTCTGGAGGAAAACCCAAACCCCAAACCAGCAGTGAGAACCAAGCAGACACAGATCACCTTTGCTGTCTTGGCCTCCCCACACTGCCTGCTCATCCCACCTTCTGTGGGACATCACAGCCCTCCCATTGGGAATTCTGGCTGGCTGCAGAAAGCTTTAACTTTCAAAGCCTTTGCTGACTGCAGAGAAATGGTAGCAGTAGCAAAATTTAGCTCCCTTCTTTACAGATATTTCCTACATGTTTAATTCATTTAATGCTTTGTTTACAGTCCAGATCCTGGTGATACTTTTCTATTTAAAGGAGCCCACTGTTTGCAGGATTGCAGGATATTTCAGATGGACACATTGTGTGAATGGGCCCAGATTGAAGCTAAAGCAGAAATTGTTCAATGATTCACCAAGAGAAAATAAAAAACAAAAGCCTACTGGATTCAAACACTTGTCTGATTCAGGGAACATTTTAAAAACACCACATGAATATTTTAAGTGCCAAAGCTAAAATGGAGATTTGAAAATAAAGGTTCAGATTTTTGAAGGAATATTTTCGCCATTTATTCAATATACTTAGAATAAAAAATATTGGTTTTAATATGAAGGTACATTTTAAATTATCTGATCTAAGTTTTTTTGAGCATTTTTTCCACAGAAAAAGCAGAAAGTGTTTGCAGTATATTTTGTTTAAGACACAATGACTTAAAAGATATTTTCCTTATTTATTCTCGCTTTCCCAAAGATGCTTAATGGAATTTCCTACTATGAAATATAAAATCGAACAAAAGAGGATGTAAAAAGAAGACTTATTGTTTGTAGAAACAATATCTATGACTAAATATTGTGAGCTCAGCCCCTGACTGATATCCATGAAGATCCTTAGCCAGAAGAATGTACATAAATTAAACTATATCATAGTAAATTTTACCCAAAACAACGAAGTCAGTGTTTACATTAAAAATAAAAAATTCATTGTGTATCAAAGCTTAATACTAAATGACTCAGATGAACAAAATGGAACAACTGGAGGTTATACTCCATAGCAGTGGGTCAACTTTGCAAAAACTATTCAGCAGAGTTCTCTAAAGGTCACCACAAAAAGAGTATGACAGAGGAGAAAGAACAGTTCAACAATCAAAACTGAATTATGGAGCCCAGAAATCTGCTGGCATGGCCATGCCACTGAGATAAGAAACGGCTTAAAATATATCAGAACCTCATACAATTCCTTATTACACAGCTGGGAACAAAGAACAGCTTTTATGCAGCAGCAAAAACTTCCAGGCCATACATCATGCAGTGGGTTGATGCTGGAGAACAGCCTTTATTCATTCCAGATCAATGAGTGCTATAGAATGGATGATAAACTTGCATGTCGAACCCCAAAGTTGCTATTCAAGTTGCTTCACGACAAAAAGCAAGTGGCTGAATGTGAGATTTGATTATCTAATTCCTGATACAACACACAAAATGTGGTTCTTTCCTTCTCCTGTGTCCGAGGTAGAAAAATTGGCTAATGAATTTAATCCTCTTACCTCAAAAGAAAAAAGTGAAGTATTTGCAAATAAGTTTAAACAAATTTTCAATTAAAAAAATTATGAGTCATGGCCTCTGTGTTATTTTAGGAAAAACAAGCAATTACACTTAGTTCTAACAGGTGGAATAATGACTTTTTCACCTGTCAACTGACAGCTTAAAATTCCCACACATGTAGCCCATTTCTGTTTCATCTTTTCTTTGAATTTCAGCTGCTTTGCTTTTCAATGCCTGTGCTTTGCTGGTGTCTCCTTTGTGTCTGAAACTCTCACACTGAGTTCCGCCTCTTTGGTGCTGGGCTTTCTTTTCACAGTGACATTTCAACATAAACAGTCAATATTCATTACCTCAAAGGAGACTTCCCTCCTATTGCTGACCAATTAAATACCAGCTGAGTTAGGCAGACAAAGGTAAAGAAGTTGGAACACAAGGCTGGCTGGGGTATTTCTTCTTCCCTTAACGGTGAAAAAATGGATTCAAAACAAAGAATTGGCAATATTGGAAAAATCTGAGGCAGAGCAAAACAGTTTCTTCAGAAGTTATGCTCCTCCTTTTTATGTTGCATGGTTCTTTCCTAGTTTTATTTAGTCTGTAGGAGGGAACAAAAAAAAAAAAAAAAAAAAAATTTATCACAGGGACAAAGAGAGGTCACAGGTATCCTTCTGCAACCCTACCTTTGGCAAAATAGCAAGCATGTAACAAAAAATAACATCTACTATTTGATGCCAAGAGAAAGGGCTTTTCCTTTTTCATTGCTGAAATGTGAATGAGATTCAGATGTTTTTTCAGTGTTGCTGCATGACGTTCAGCTCAGCAAAGGCTGCTTCACTCTGCACTATGTAAGGTGCAGCTCTGAGAAGGAAAATGCCCACCTAAATAGATCATGAGCAAGGGTGAAAAGGTGCACTAAACTGGTGGCTTGAGAGGACAGCCTGCTGTCAGAGTGCCTGGGGCTGGTCAGCCTCCTCCTCTGCCATGGAGAGGGAGGGGATGGTATCAGCATCACTCACTGCCTGCAGCCCCCAGGGGAAGGAGCAGTTCCACCCCTGGCGCTGCGGTCCAGGCTTCCCCAGCAAAGTGCAGGAGCACTCAATCATAAAAATACCCAGCTGAGAAGGATTCAGAAAGCTCACCCACACTGCACATCTGCCTCAAGGCAGGAGCAGGCACCTGAACTCCTCCTGACACATTGTCTGACCTCTCAGTGAAAACCTGCAGCAGCAGAGACCTGACTCCTCCCTTGGTGATCCATGCCAGTGCTTAACAAGTTATCAAGTTCTTCCCGCTGTTGAAAGTGGATCCTTTTTGCTATGAAGTAAACCTGCAAAAACCCACATTTACACACACACAGATGGAATGCAGAGAAAAGAACAAACATACATATTACATGTTTGTAATATATTTCAAACACCTTAGGCATATACAATAGATCTTGGGTTTAGAGAACAATTTTTTTTAAAAAGGCATTTTTTTGTAAACTGCAACAATGCAGAACTTTAACTGCTTTTCTTAACAAATACATTACTACAACAACCTGACAAACAGAACAAAACAGTGTGGGATGTGAGGATACAAAGATCAGCAGCAAATGTGATGCTAACAAAACCAAATCTGAAATCAAAGGTCATAATTATTGCTCTGTGCAAGATCAGGCTGAAATGTCACTGGAATAGTGTTTTAAATGATATTAAATGTTTCCAAGAACATGTAAACAATTATTTTCCCCATTGTATAACAGGTTTCTGTAGCACAAAAGGGCCCAATCCCACAGCCTGCCCTCAGTGGGAGGTTTGCTTAACCAAGAAATGCAATGTCAGGCTTTCTCAGAGGATAAAAACAATACAAAGAATTGGTGTAGATGCTTTATGTAAAGGTAACAGCTTGAATCCCTGAAAGCATCCAGATGATTTTTACTTAAATGGATGTGACATTGCCAAGAAAGAAACTTTATCCTCATGAGAGATCTTTATTAGCCAGGGTACTTAACCCTAAAGATGAGGAGAATTTAATAATCACAGGGTTGTTTTCTCCCTCTTTCTTTCATTTGTGCAACCAGCAGCTAGAGGGCACAAAAGAATGCTTTTACCTTATGATCTATCATATAAAAGAGCTCTACAGACTGAATAAACAAAAAAAAAAATCACTGCTAATATCATAGCATGTTACATGTTTTGTTTAGGATTTACATCCCCATTCTCTCTCACAAGAAGCAGCAGCAATTCAGAGAGACAATGGCATGACAAGGCAGGAGACTCATCAAAGACCTTTGTCCCACTAAGAATATGTATTTAAACCCCAGAACATAGCAGGTATTTCACACTGCACACACTGGCTGTGAATTTGGTCATCATTACTTGCCTTAACTGTTTTGCAAAGCTCTTTGTTTAAAACTAATATAAACACGTATTTAACCTCCTTCATTCTTACATCTTAAATATTAATGCTGGCTGTGATCCTGCATTAATAACAGCTATTATTTTTGCATTAATAAGGAGCTTACAAGAATAAACATGGAAGTCATAGTGCAGCCTTCCCTGTCAATTAAAAAGAGAGTCAGTTGTAGTTGCAGAGTGCTTTATCTTATCATTTCACTCAGGACATTCCCAGGTTCACAGATCTGATCTGAACAGCTCCAGTGATAATAAACATGTAAGTACACAAAAAACCATCATGGCAAGGAAGCCACAAAGGAGGTTATCAGCGAGTTGCCAATTTTGGACTCCCTCACTTTGGAAAGAGCATTATCACCATAAATGAGGTCATTTTTGTGGACAGTGTGAGCACAGAGCTTGACATTTTTCCACCAGAAACCCTCATAACCCCAGGAGGGGTCACATTTGTTGCTGCATGGTGAAACAGGGGGGACCTTAACAGCAACGTGTGCATTTGTATGTGTGTATGTATATCCATATAGCCAAAAAGCAAAGCAAAACAAAGACCCTTCCCTTCACCCCTAATGAACTTCCCCAGCCCCTTAGGCTGAAATGACTTGGATCCGGATGGAGTACCATTTGCCAAATTGTAAATTGCCTACATTTATTTTGGGAGTGCACTAAACAGAGTGCTAATTGCCTTGTTTAGCACTTTCCCTTCTTTCATTTGCACTGGTGTAAAATCTTAGTAAATTAACTCAGGATTTTATTATGTAGGTAGCATTTGAACAACTGAATCAGTGAGAAAGCAGCATCAAAGGACTGATAAAAGAGGAGTTGACTCTACCCAGAATGCCATTTATATGTCCCTTGAATTAAAAAGGATGAAATTAACTTTTAATCCTTTTGCTTTTCATATAGCTGATCTTAACATAACATGTATTACTCAGTCATTTTATTTGCATTTACTCATTTTAAAATGTTAATAACTGTGGTTGCAAAGCTTACTGTATGGGAATGTGCAATTGCTTGTATTCATATACATAAGTGTGTACGATTCCTTAGTAATTTTTTTGAACTGCAGCCAAACACAGACTTGAGGCTTCTGTTTATTGTCAAAGAGAACACCCTGAAGAGCAATTCCCATCTAACTGTTCAGTGGGCTATGCAAAATTAGCTGGTGGTCTCACACTTGCACACAGCACCAATGGTATCTTATTTTTACATGAAGTCCAAAGAGAAAATGTGGGGAGGGGGGAGCAGGGATCACCCTGTTTTCACCACTATAATAACCATCTCTCCCAGAGGGAAATGAGAAATATGTCATTTATTCTGGGACCATAATCAAAGTTATTACACATATAAGCAGGGTGTTTTAGACTAAAACCTCTCATCAGCAAAAATGCCCCCTAAAAGCCATAGACTGAGGATTTAAACTTGGTAGCCCATTGCTCATGAACAAAACTTCATGACAAGAAAATTCAGATTGGAGACCTCCAAGCCCATACTCAGTAAATCTGGGTTCTGTTCTGACTCACCTACTGGAAAATTTAGATGGATTTCAAAAACAAAGACTAATTTGGGGTGTTCTATTAACTGAACCCTAATTTTCCCAAGCTCAGAAAAGCCAGAATTTTTGTCTTTGAGTGCAGCCAAAAGTCTCATAAGTACAGAAATGATAGATAAAAGCCAGTAAACCAAGAAAAGAAATAAGATGATTTTTTCTAGTTCCAGATATATTATTTTAAAGGCTACTTTACTGATTATTTCCCCCTCAGTACTTCTGAGGGGAAATGGGAAGAGGAAATAACAAGGGCAGCAGGGAACAGGAAACACAAAGCAACTTAATATTAAAAGTCATAAATTCCTGAATCCTGGGCTTTACATGCACCTTTGATTAAAGATTATGTACTCAAACTTCTATACATTAAGGTACTTTACAAAAAGTCACAAAAAGGTGATTGCTTTAGAAAGCAGCATTTTTAATGATATTTTTTAAGCTCAGTTTCCAGACCAACATTCTCTGGGAGAGTTCCAAATAAGTATCTGGAACTTTTGGATGATTCTCCCAGTTGAACTACTCAGCCATTTGACATGACTCTATTATTATTTAACACCTGGTTGCACTGCTGTGAAGTGCAGTGTGAATAAAATATGATTTAGAGTGTGCTGGCAACTATTTGCCAAGAAAACAGAAGAAATATCTTCTAATGACTCTCTGCACATAAATTCATAATAGAGATCCAGAAGTGACTCCTCACATTGCAAAGGTGGAGGAAGCCACACCAGGTGTTTCCACATCCAGGACTGGCACCACATCTTCTTGCTGCAAGAGTTTGTAAGCAGGAAAAGAAATGAGTTATAGATAATTTTATCTGTGCAAGAATATTAATTAGGTTAATTAGGATGTGATATCCTTGCTACTGCTGAGGTTTTTTACATCACAGGTAACTCACAGAACTCCGTGATGTTCCCTGCTGATAACACAGGCAATGAAAATTCAAACTCTACACTGGGAAGTTTTTCATTATCATCTGAAAGTGTTGAATTTAAAGTGCTGAGGAGCAGACACAATGGGTACTGGAGGGGATGCAGGCACAGACCACATAGAGCTCAGTGGATATGAGCACAGCCTTTCCTCAAGAAAGCTGCATAAATCTGGCAGAGATAAAGTTGGCTCTGTCAATTCAGTAAAGAAGTGAGCTACTGAGCCCATTGAGAAGAGAAGAATATTTACTGCAGAAAGAATATCTAAGACACAGGCTGAATAGTTCTGAAAAATGAGTACACAGAAGCCTAAGAGGATTTTGATTTTAACCACTGTGTAACCACTTTGGCCTCACAGTTTCAGAAATATAATTTTAATGAATTCATCTAATACTGAAAAAGAAATTGAAACAAACAGGTGCTTTCAAATCCTTTGAACTTCAGTATGTACTGACATGAAAAAAAATAACATGGCAGGAGAAAAATAGAGGAACTTCTCTGTGGATATACATATTTTTAGGTTCTAACATACTGATCTCAGGCAAAATGAAAATGTTAAATAATCTTTACTAAAATCTTCCATGCTTTCACTTTTCAAAGGTGTTGGTCACTATTATTATTTTAAGCAAATCCTTTCCATCTCCACTTTGCAACAGAAGACCATTCATTTAAAAATATATATATTATTGCTGTTAGAAAATGGAAATAAATTTGCAATTCTATCAATATAGCTACTTATCTGTAATAATTTATACTTTATAATACCAACAGGATTTTCTTAAAAGGCATAGTCTTCAAAATACACTAATAAAAGAAAACTAACCCCATCCAGGTATCTTCCAGGAACAAATCCTTCCTTTTTTATGACTTTTAAACAAAATTAGTGTAATCTGGATCTACATGGAAATTAATTTCTGTTTAAATAGTTAAAAGGGTGGTTAAGACATGAATTAGCAATTAAATGATACAATGTGAAGTCACAAGAATCTGAGATGTGTTCATCTGAGAGAAAATAATAAATACAACTACTACAGTTGCACCAACCTTTTGGGGATGGTAGAGGATGTAGCAGTAATTCAGTGAAAAGTGACTGCCTAGTGGCTATTCTTCTCACCTGGATTTTTAGGGACATATTTTCTATCTTGCCACTTCATTCTTATTTTCCCTCTGCCCTTGTTGAGCTTCATTCAGCTATTTTAACTTATTCAAATCATTGGGATACCCGGAAAATAAAGCACCAGTTTTTAATCAGTCTTAGTACTTGTGATGCTGAGTCAACAGGGCTTTTAGATGACTGCTGCATCTTTTTCATCAAAAAAAAACCCAAGAACCCAGTGTCACTTTTTAAATGCCAGGGAGAGTTTTGCATAAGCCATGCACGAGATCAACAAACTCCTTCAAAAGAAAACAAACTCAGAAAAATTAAAGAACACAGAAAACAGAGTGAAAAACTGGGCAGAACTCTCCTGTGCCCTAACAAAGTGGGTCCTTTCCCTCAGGCTTGCTCTTGGATCAGCAGCTCAGTGGTTTTTGAGTGCTGGCAGGCTGTGCAGAGTCCCCTGGCTCCCTGGGATACACTGGGCATTCCTGCCAGAGCCCTGCCCACTCCCCAGCCCCGGCAGCAGCCTGGCCCCAGCCCTTGCTCCAGGGCCCCTTTTCCCACAACTCATCTGCTGTGATGATGCTCAGATGCTCAGGAGGAAGGAGCAATCTCCCCTGGCTCCAGAGGGCTGATGCAGAGGACAGCAGTTCAGCATCCACAGCAGCCTCATGAGCTGTGCACACATGTGGATTACACATCACAGAACACAAACAGTAAAATGCAGTATCTGCAGCATATCATTGCAGAAATTGGAATCTTAAAGTGATTCCGCTTCAGTTTTCCAAGTCTGCAGGGACCTGCTGGAAATCCTGCCTGGACCTGGGTCCCAGGGAGGGAGGGTGACCTTGGAGGAGTCTGGAGTGAGTCCCCTCACTGCTTCCATCAACACAGCCTCTTGCACAAGAAAAACACCTCTGAGAGCAAGCCCCACATTGCCTCCCCTCACTACTGCCAAAAACAGGACTATTTTTCACTTAGAAACTGCACTATGTTAGTTGAGAGCATTGATAAAAGAGCCTGGTATGATTTGCCATATTTCATGCCAGTTAATTATAGGACAAATTTTAAATTACTTATCCAGTGACTGAAAAACAGGGGCATCCATAGGTCTTTACATCCAGCTCTGATCCTCCAGCAGCAGCCAGAGGTTCCCTCTGGGTAAGCCTCAGCAGCATTGGATGTCAGCCACAAACCATGGCAGCACCAATGGGAAACAGTTAATAAAGGTTTGATATTTCATTTTGGGGGACAGGAAAATTAAATCTGCAGTTTGTGACTCTTAGGAAATTAAGTCTCTATTAGGAAAGGGTTAAAGACAGATTATGTAAATAGGGATATTGTTATTTGTCCCATATGTAGCACTGTGAAGACTGCTTTCTCTCCCTGCCTGTTTTTTTTTTTCTTTTTTTTTTTTTTTTAGTTTTTCTTTTCCACAAATTGAGAGATTAACCTGGTCTCAATTGAAATGGCAGCCCATATCATACCTTCCCTTGATCTCACAGCATGGCTAATAACAGCTGGGGCCTACCAAGCAGGCTTCTTTATTTTTCCTTTATTGTTCCAGGCCACACAACCGTGAACCTTCAGCATGTTATGTACTTAAGCATGGTCAGGTTGATGTCATTATTTTCTTATTGTTGTGGAGCTCCCTGGGTGTTTGCCCATATTCATAGAGAGGGGCTTGTGTGCTCTTTGTAGGTTAACCTTTTAAAAAGGAGATGCTCGACCACTTGCAAATGTAGCCCAGGGCTGTGACACGGCACTGGCCGATTGGTACGCTTCAGAACACATATTAGCACCGCTTGTGCTATTTCATCTTTCTTTTTAATTTTAGCCCAGTCTTGTTAGATAAATCTTATCTGCACCACAAGTAAATGCTTGGTAGAGCACATTTTTAAAGCCTTTAGAAGGAGGGAGAGAGGAAAAAAAAAAAAAAAAAAAAAAAGAAGTGTGGTTTGTCTGGGTCACTGTGTGCTTTGTCTAAGTCTAGGCAGAACTATTTGCCAGTTTATCTGTCTGCTGTCCCTCCATCCATCTCGCCTCGCAGCAAACGAGCCACGAGCATTAATGCTGAATTGTGAGAGCTACAGGGAAAAGTGCTTCTCTGCATGAACCCCAGCCACAGTCAGCTTTTACAATCCTATAAAAATTGGTCTACTTGCTATCAGTTCAGCCTGGGAAGCAAGCACAGCTCTCAATTGCCTCCAGCTTTGATGTAAGCACCCCACAATATTTCCGTTTAAACTATAGTGGAGAGAAGACACCTATAAAAATATTAATTAGCTCCAGTTGACACCAGATGCAGTTAACATACTGTGCACCAGCTCCAAAATACTAGAGTTTTTATTAGGTAAGCTAATGTTTATTAGGATCATTAAAGTCTGGGTCATAAAAGGCTGAGCACAAGAAAGATGTTCCAGGTATTATTCCTACCACATATCAAATGTAAGTTTGTTAAATCGCACTTCTAACGTTAATTATTTTGGAATTCATTTTGCAAATACAAGCTTTCAGAGAATTTGGTAAGGTTTCTCCAGGCACTCAGCAGTCCAAAATGGAAATAAGTGAAGGGATGCTTTTTCCCCTACCTCCCTCTTACATCCACTGGTTTCAATGAATTTTGGCCTTGTAACTTTAAAATGAAGCAGATACAAACAGCAGAAGAGATTAGAGGCTTAATGTCTGAATTATTTCAGTAGTGTCAATTATGATAATGATAGTCCTGACACCAGAGTATCCTTTGCCGCATTTTCTTTTGTAGGCTGGCTGATCCTTGGCTTTTTTCAGCCCGGGAGGTCAGGAAGGTGAGTGGTACAGCTGGGCAGTCAGCAGCATTATGTATCTGAGTCCCTTCAGTGCCCCAAAGGTGTTCCTGAAGTTCCTGGTGTGATGGGAAGCACAAGGCCACCTGTGCTCCAGTGCATGAGGATCAGGTTTATGGTCACCACCACTCTGGATGCACAGCTCTGTAAAACCTGTGCCACCCAGGGAGGAGGCAAAACAGAGATGATGCTGGGATCTTACAGGATGGAGCATGCTGGGTCCCACATCCATAATGACACCTGTGGAACTTGCTTGTGTCTTTAGACACAAGCTAGAACCAGGATTGTCCCCTTAATGCTTCTTTCAATTACTGCAGAAAAGACAACATATAGAATTAATTTTTCTTATTTCTGGGGTCCTTATTTGAAGCATGTTCTGATTGTATAAGCCACCATATGTGCCTATATCTAAGCATAACATGGTCTCAGTCCCTTGCACATCACCACACAAGGGGGTTTTTTGCATGGATCATGGTTTTGGTCTTCACACTGGAATTTCTTGAGCCACATAGAGCCAATCAGTTCTCTCTCTTATTCCTATAAAAAAAGAATAAAACATGAACCATTCCTTTCATGCATAAAAACTTCCCTGGACAGTTTGGATTACTCCAGAATGGAGTTAGGAAAGTCAACATCAAAAAGTTGGAATGGTCACAGGGTTTGATACTGGTAGAAGTCTCAAGTTCTCAGTGAAGATGGAAGCAGCACAGACTGTCAGTATGGGCTCTCCTTTTTCATTTTCAGGCTTTATTTTTATTATCAAAAGCCCTTGGTTAGTCTGCAAGACAATACTCAGTAATACACTGAATTCATTTTTCTCTGACATTTTGTACCTTAGTAATTTCTCCTCTGCAGTACAAGTAAATTTAATGCTCAGGTAAAATGGTTATTTTCTCTTGACACTAACACTGAACATTTCCTTCTATAATGAGACATACCAAGTAACTGTTTTAATTCCCCATAATGTGTGGAAACTTGTATGTATAAATATAAATTTATTTATATGAATAGGTATATATATGGTATATACCATATATATGCCTCACTGAAATGTGAATGTCAGGCATATCCTTACTTCAACTTTGTTTAGGCAAATTTATAATCAGGATCAAAAATGAATAAAATTAAAATAAAAATAACATTTCTCCCGTATCTATTTTAATGGTGTGGTTGTAAAGAATTAAACACTGGTTTTGGAGTACAGCAATGAACTGTGAATTCATTAAAATCTCAACAGTCTAATCTTTTATTATCTTACAAAAAATATCCCCTGAACTGATCTTCTGTACACTTAAAATACCCCATTTAACTGAAGCCCAGTTTTTAAACTACTATAATATTTTCCCAGATCAGCACAGTTCAGCTATGTAAAGCAGCAAGTTACACTACCATATTTATTTTGACTGAGACCCTTCAGGATGTTTTTATGCCAAAAATCTATGATCATATTGCCTGGTGTAGGAAATCTATAAAAATTAAGTAGAAAAAATGAAGGGCTTAGTCCAAAACCTTTCCTCCATGTAGATACTGTAATTTTTAAAAATTTTTTGTGAACCAAAAGAGATTTTGAATTTTACTGACAAATTTCCATTGTCTCTCTTCAAATCTTTTGGTTCCATCAAAACCCAAGAAACAACAATATTGCCAGAAGACACTATTTACTGGGAACCATAGGCTACCATTTGGAAAATATGACTTGAGCAAGGTGTCCTTTCAGATATCACCATGCTCTGTCTCTGGTTCCATCAGGTCTTTGCATATTTTAAACGATATTCAGAAATACGCTTATACCTTTTTTTTTTTACCTTTTTTTTTTTTTTTTTTGGAGATCTGATTTTCTTATCTGAACTCTTTTAACAAAGGTATTATGCTAAGTATAAAAGCTGCCCAATTTTTTTTCCAACCTTTTGCTTCTCTCTAAACCACAGTCATTTTGTTAGACATTGAAAATGTCTTGATTTAGTTGTCTTGCTATTTTGGGCCTGTCCTGCCCCCTGCAGTGGTAATAAGGATGGGGCTTCCTGCTGGGTCCTGAAGAATACCATTTCACGGCCGCCACATAGCTGGCAGCTTTTATTTATGGAGCCAAGAAAATGAATGGGTATTAGTGTCCAAACATTTCAACATGCTCCTGTGGCCATGCACAAAAGGGACTGATTTGCAGCAAATTTCCACTTATTTTCCAAAAGTATTTACCTTGCAGAAGCTTGGCTGATCGCTATAATGGCATAGCAGAGGGGAAAAATGACCATTTCAGAACCCAATTTTTATATATGTTTCTGAACCTTAAAAGTGCTGTGCTTCTTCTGAATAAAGATAATACTCTTGGCTGCTAGGCTTTTATGGATGTGTGGCTAATGCCAGCCCTTTTATCATGTGTGTCTTTACAGCAGATGGAATAGGCATCACCTAAAAGCAAGAAGCTTACCCTGCAACAGGGACTGTGTGGGTGAAAGCTCTTGTGAAAGAGAAAACTTCTTTTGAACCCTGCAAATAGCAATGTGGCACCTCCAAGAGACGTTTCCAACACCTGTATGTGCACCTGCCAGCTGGGGACAGCACAGGGTGTGCCTGATACTTTTCCTAAACTACCCCAGGGAATTTTGACAAGGGCTTTCAACTGGTATTTCACTAGGCAACTTCACGATCCCTGCACCATGATGCTATCCTGAAAAAATGCAGATCTTGACCAGGATACTATACCAGCAAAAACTGGTGAGAGCCACACGTACCCTTTAAATCATTGAAATGCAATAACCACATGAGGCTGTTAGATAAACTTGCTGAAAGTTCTGTCCAGACTCTGCAAAGTTCAGGAATGCAAATCAAAATCTGGTGCTCGTGTCTTCTTAAGCAGTTCCAGACCAGCTTTGTGGCAGCAGACTTTTAGGGCAGTCAGCATGTGGGTGTTAGATGACAGGAAGGCTTGGTTAGATAAAATGAAAACTATTCTTAGTTCTGCAGGTGTTTGCAGGTACCCAATTTCAGGTGCAATTCCATGTAAACACACTCTCAGGTGGAGACTGTATGCTTGAAGGTCCCCACTATAACTTTTGTAGGGAAGCCACAACAAAAAGGAAAACTGGATTGCTTGTACTATAACAACATTTCTTGGAAGTTCCCAGCAGGTAAGTTGTGAAGTCTGGATAATAGAATCACACCACTACAGTAGCTGCTATACAAGTTTATGCAGGTCACCAAATATTGCAGCCTGCAACCCCTCAGTGTAAGTTTCAAAAGAAACAATACAGGAAAGAAAGATTTGGCAATGACAAAATATTTTTGGTAATTTTTCCATTTTATATTATTTACTGAGATATTATTTGAAATATAAACCATATTATTGATGTGTATGGTTGCCTCACCTGCACTAAAATGCAAAACTATCATAAGTTATTTTCTAATTGATTAGTTGTATGTTATCTATATTTTTTGCCTTTTATCCTGGAAAGTCATCTGGGAATTATATTAGCAGTCCCGATTTAGCTCCTGGTCTTCACTCTACCTCTTTTTCTCCTAAAATCAGTTCATATAAATGACAAAACTAAAACAAGAGTCCTATTTCACCAGTGTTAGAATACCTGGTAGAGTAAACAGACCCATAATGAAAAAAACCTGAAATCCTGTATTGCAGCAACCCATCTGGAGCTGCTTCACAGTTGCAGCACTTGCTCCTTACTCCTTTTGTTTCCTATTCAGATTCATTCTGGTGAGAGTCTCCATCTCCTAAATCTATTCTCATTCAGGCAATCCCAAAGAAACAGCACACAACATGGGTAAATCCTCTGCAAGGAACAACTCTACCTCCTCCTGTTCTGCCACCTTCAACTGCTGGTATCAGTTTCACTATATATATGAAAAAGAGATGGAGGAATGAAGTGGTGGAATAGAGAGCAGGTAAATAATCTCATCTTTCAACATCTTTCAAACTATTCATGAGGCACACCAAGAGAAAGAGCAATGGATAGGTGAGAGATGCTCTTTCCTATTCTTGCTCCTTGGAGTTTTATGGGATTTTTCTCCTCTTCACATTGCACAGCAGAACACACCATAGGAAGGAATAAATTAAAGGTGCAGCTGGAGAATATCTACAAGTCTCTAGGAAAGAAAAAATCCTTTCTGTGCACCTCAGCTTCTCCCTCTGGAGAATGGCCATCATAAGTGTTGTGAGAGTATGCTGTGAATTCTGAAGGCACTGGGTAATTTTTAAATTTCCACTCAGTTTCTGATGAAACTGTATGTATGATACTTAATAAAAACCTTAGAACACTCTCCCAGTTAATGTAACAATTTAATTTTCTGAAGCAATCAAGGCAAATCAAATACCAGACATAAATGACCTGTTTTATAACAACTATAATTTTAAACATTTCAAAAATAAGAATGTGCCATTAGTCTCCCTACCTTGCAACAGTGCAATTAAGACCATGAATTGGTGAATTATTATATTTTATCCTGGTTAAGAATAAGCTATCCTGAAAATTCTCACAGAAAGTAGTGTATATCAAAACTTATTTTTCCCACTAAAACTCAATTTCATTCTATTGTAAAGAAGCAGGAAAACTAACACAAATTAATACATTGTTATCTCTTTTTTATTTACTGTACTTTGGTTTATTGATGACTGAGAAAGTCTATCAAATCCTGTTCAAGGTTGTTTTTTAAATCATTAGAAGTGACTCATCCTCAACCCCCCAATTATTATAAAGATTTCATCTTGTAAAGATAACAAAAAAAAAAAACCAACCCCCCCCCCAAAAAAAAAAAAAAAAAAGAAAAAGAGAGAGAGAAAGAAACAAATTTTGCCTTTTTTTTCTTTTTCCTGAGGCTAAGAATTGCCTTTATCAAACAATGGCTTTGCATGTTATGGCATTAATTTTGCAGTAAATTATACTGCAGGTAGGTGGAATTGCTCACACTGCTTGACCAAAGTGTCTGACCCAGCCAGACCTCTGATTGATGGATAGTTTTTCATTTTCCTCTACTAGTTCTATCAGACAGAATCGAAAAACTGGGTGAAAAAGATCCTATTTCATGTAATAGTACTTTGTTATATATCATTAGCACTTAATTCTGTCACCAGTGCCATGCCTGTGTTAACTAGGCCTTTCAACTTAATCCCTTCACACCTCAGTGTGACATACAAGGATGTTGGGAGGTTATGCAGGGAGAAAATTAGAAGGGCCAAAGCCCAACGTGAACTTAATCTGCCTACTGCTGTAAAAGACAATAAAAATGCTTCTATAAATACACTGCCAACAAAAGGAGGGCTAAAGAGAATTCCCATCCTTCAGTGGATGCAGGGGGAAAATAAAGTGACAAAGAATGAGGAAAAAACTGAGGTATTTCTTTGCCTTGTTCATGAATAGTAAGACCAGCTGTTCTCCAGGTGCCCAGACTCTTGTGCTGGAGGACAGGGAGCAAAATGAAGATGGACAAATGAAACAATGAACAAAATGAACATATATCCTTCATAATCCAAGGAGAAATGATCAGTGACTTGCTAGACCTCTTAGACAGGTTGGATGGTACCCACCCAAGGGCACTGAGGGTGCTGGTGCAAGTGCTCACCAAGCCACTCTTCATCACTGCCCAGCACTCCTGGCTCACTGGGGAGGCCACAGCTGGCATGAAGGTGTACTGGACTTGGCAGTGTTGTGTCAACAGCTGGACTCAATGATCTTAAAGGTCTTTTCCAATCTAAGCAGTTCTGTGATTCATCTTGGACAATCAAGTAACTAAAACTCTTTGTGCAAATCAGAGAAATAGTTCACAGACCTCTGCTGCATTGTGACTTGGTCCAGGCCCTACAAGGAGATGTCTCTCACAAAATTAAAAATGTGATTAAAGCTTGATTAGAGCTACCTTGGATCTAAGTTCCTTAAGTATCCGTGCCAGTGCATTCTCAGCTGTCTATGACCCCATGAAACTTTGTCTGCTCACCTGAGTGACAAGTTGATCATATTGAAGTTCACGTGGCTGTTACTCCAGTGCTGCTGCCCAAGGTACTTGCTTTAGTTCAGAAACATTCCACCTGTTGTACTACACATCTTTATGGCTGCACAGAAGTTCAGGACCTCTTTTCACCACAGAACTTCATGCCTCTACATTGATTGTTTCTTCTGTTCAGGCTCAGGTCCGAGCTTGCTTTATGAGCACTGCAATTAAGGAAAAGGTGTACACAGGCAGTTTTTACAAACTGGGCAATCATGAGAATAAAACTCACTTCAATGCAAGTGGGTCTCATGGTAAGGGTTTAACAGTGACTTACACAAAACCTTGGTCCTTTTGTAGGTGTTTTTAATACTTTAATGTTTGTAGGTGTTTGCAGAGTAGAATTTAAGTCAAGATAGATGGAGGGTAAACTATTCAAGGGGTTTACTTTGTTTTGCAGCTGCATTTTTATTATAGGCAATCTTACCACTTGAAAGGGGAGAATGAGGCAGTAACAAATAAACTAAAAAGAGCACACAGCTCTGGCAGCAGGAATTTCAGTGGGTGGCAAAGCTGATCAAAAGATAGTGAATCGATTTGCAAAAATTTCAATGTTCTATGTCAAAGGACTCAAAACTTACCAATTTTTCATCTTTGTCAACATTTCTATGACTTAATCAGAACCACAAAGTATCTGTAAGAAATACCTATGTTCTGCAGAAAATTCATATTTCTTGTATTATAGTTTTACACATGCATAGTACATTACAATTATTTCACACATTTAAACTACTAGATCATGCTTGCAGGGTGGTAATACTTGCTCAGATTATCTTCAGTGCATGGCATATCCTCTCATATTAATCTGTCAAATCATCCCAGAGACATTTCTGATCACAATTCCTCTTCCAAAGTTGTTCCCTCAAGAAGCAAATTAACTTTTTTTTTTTTTTTTTTTTTTTTTGTAGTAGAAGTTTAGTTATTCTCAAAACCAGACAGAGTTCATGGAAGAGGCAATGATCAATTCAAATGGTCTAATTACAGGGTATAATTGGGGCCCTAATATGTGATCTTCTATTTTTATATTTCATGCCACAACAGCATTTAACCACATTTTACATGTTTTTACTTTCCAACCAAGGACTATTGTTATGGTGTGTCTGTCTTTGTCCCTTTCTGACATGCTGCAATATTTGTTATTTGAATGACAAGTTGTTTGAGACATAAACTGGATATTCCTTAACTAAGCAATGATGTGTTTAATAAAAACACAAGTTAGGTAGCAGGCAAAATCTGGTGTCATAGAGAGATATTTTTTCACGCTTCTCTCTACAGAAGTGTCTACTTAATTTTGAAGTTCCTTCTTTCTGACTTTTATCCTAAGTGCAACTTTTTTGGTTGGATTATACTTTGTTCTTGGGTTTGTTTTGTAGTTAATGGTTCTTTTAACACCTGGCATCTGCCATGGCTCTTTAGTCTGAACCAAAGATACACTGCAAGTGCCTTACCTCAGCCACACTGAATGTATATCCAGAGACATTCCATTGGTTCCATTGGCATCCATCCATATGTGCACAACTGTAAATGACGTGAAAAAAAATCTGGCCTCTGATATGAAAAAGGCTATTTATGCACTTTCACAAAGGACAAAAGTCTTATAACTTTGGGTCTACACAGAAATGAGACACAAATATGTTAGTGAAAAGCCCCAAGTTTTCTAAATGTAGATGAGCACAGATTAAGAAAGCAGTAATTAATTTCCTTTGACCTCAAGCTGAAATTCCTTTCTAAAGCTGTCATAAAGAGAAAGAGGCCAGAGAGAAGAAGTGAAACTGTGTAACAATGCAATTAAACCCTTGTAATGAGGTCAGCCATTGGACTTGTTGCAACTGATATCATTATAGCAATGAGGAGGCATTATACGATGGCCTGATTTTTTACAGGATTCATTTTTTTCTTTAACTCTTTAACAGTCAGATATGTATTCTATAGCACTATAAAATAATTGTTGTTAATCACCGGAAGAACAGGCACAAGCTCTGTTGTCTTACTAACAGTTTCTAAAGTTCTTGTTATGGATGCATGGGAAAACTCCAACAGGGAACATGGGACAATTTGAAGGAGACAACCATCCACTCAAACTCTGTATTTGCTGCTGGAGCTTCCTCCCAGAAAGAAAACCTGCTCCCTTCCACAATGGGAAACTTCCAGCAATCAGCTGGTGAAGGGGAATATTTGACTCACGTGGGAGTTGTGGTGCTCAAGGAAACATGAGCAGACCTGTAGGACTAACCTGAATCTGAAAGAATCCCAGGAAGTCTCAATATCACTTGAAACTTGTTGATTCATTGTGGGTTATGGGAAAAGAATCTGCTCTGCTGGAAGAGTATTAATTGGTTTCATGTGTTCTGCAAACATATGTTTTGATTGGTTAGGCATTAAAAAGAAATAAAAAACTTGGGAAACTCAGATTTGGGCACAGATTAAAGGAGATTTAGATAGGGGACATTTTACATAAAGCTTCATTAAATAAGCAATCATTTTTTCAAGTGGAAACCTAAGTTAAAGGCATTTTCCTTTTTTGAGGGAGTGTCTTAAGTATTGGGTATGCAAATGCAACTGTTATTACCTCTGTGACATCAGAATCCACTACAACTGAACTTTTGGTACCTTTTTCCTAATACTAGTCACAGATCAACTATTCACAGATCAGTAAATAAGAATAATATTAATTATAATATTAAATAATTAAGAAGCTGCAATTCTTCTGCCAGCCTATGCCTATGAGTGAATCCTTACTAGTGTTTGTAAGATAGAGATATTTAGGTTTAAAAAATCATTTGGGATTATGAATCCAAAGTGGCCACAGGTCTGAGAAGATGGAAGTACCTACAGGATAAAGAGAGAAAAATTTAATGAGGAAAAATGATAGTTTACTGGGACCTTAAATATTAATACCATTCTTAGTCCTTGAAAACAACTGAAGTAAACCTGAAGAGAAAAATAAACTGGGAACACATAATGCCACAGAGATTATCATCTTGATGAATCAGAGATCATCAATCAGAGATGATTTGTTGATGAAGAGTCAATTCATTGACTTCAATAAGCCAAGATTTCAGACTTGAGCTGCTTTTCTTGAGGCTTCAGTTCCTCTGATCCTCTGTCAATACACATATGAAGACATAAAAAAGGAAATTCAAACTGATTTGCAGTATTTCTTCCTCTTCCCCCCCTCCATTCCTCAAATTGTGCAGCTTAAACCAGCTTGAACAAAGATGTTTAAAGCACCTTCACCTTTTCTGAATAAGTTCACTATCCCCTGTGTGAATATTATACTTTTAAAAGAACTATTAGAAGATACTACTCTGAAGACTGAGTCACCAGTTCAGATCCCTTTCCTTTCACTGGTGCACTGAGTGATTATGTGCCTCAGTTTCCCCACAATGAGTATAATAGTACTGACCTCTGCAGAGAACTGTAAGCTTTCTCTGAACCTCTGTATCAAGTGTGAAGCCACAGAATTATTAAAGGTATTTTATACAGGGGCAGCTGAGTGACGTCCTATAAATTGTCATTTCTCCCCAAATGGATCACAATATCATATTTCCCCCAGAAATACATTTATTATTTAACACTTTTCTGTGAAAGGTTTCTTTTACATTGCAAATGCTCAGAGTTCTTTCATAGGTCTTAGACTATTGACCCTTTACCTTAAAACATGCTATTAATGCTTAACGCTGTTATTAGTATTCAGGGAAGTAATGATTGGTACTAAAATGGAAATGTGCAGTAAAAACACCTTCTATTTTGTAAAATAATTATGTAGCCTAATAATTATTTCATACGATTCTTTTTGATTGATAGGAAAAGGGCACCAAGAAGTTTGGAATCCTGATTCTTTAAGGTCTACATTCAAATCACAGCACCAACACCACTGCTTCCGACAGTCACATTTTCCAAGAAAGGCAACAGGATGATCCCTGGTTCTGTTTGGATGAGGGTTACATCAGATAAGGGATACTTAATTAGCTTTTTTTGTTTGAATGGCAAGGAATTATAATTCTATAAAGGGCAGCTCTGCGTTCTTGCAATTTCCAAGTAAGTCACTGGTACCCTGGAGGTCAAATATAGTTCAAGTCTGCAGTGAAGTGAGACTACCTCCTTCCACTCTGCTGTCATCCCACCTGACCCTAACCTGGTAAAAGCATCCCTAGTGATGCCAAAGAGGCCTTTCCATTCTCTGTCTACCAGCTACACTGGTCTTCCACATTTAAGGCTGCCAGATAAATGTCAAACCACAATGTTCTTGTGATGTTTAATGGGAACCAGGCTGAGAGTGCTTTAACTTGTTTCACTTTAGAGAAGTTTTTGACACTTTGGCTTAAGTGGAAAAACAAGTTTTAGATCAATAATGTCCATAGATGAAGTGCTGGGTTTTCTTAGCTGATTTCCTGTTAAAAAAAAAAAAAATTAAGATCTACCTGGTTGCTTGTGCATAGTTCAGAAATAGCTGCAAGATTATTGTTCCATGTTTTACAGAGTTGGTTGGTTCTAGTTCTATCCTTTTTTTGAGTGCATAATATTAGCAACCTTTATAGTTGCTTTTCTCACAGATTTTCAGATTCAGACAGCTATAGCTGGATGTCTGTTTGCATGTGTAACTATTTTAAACTATATTGCTGGGCCTGATTCATTGCCAATTTTTCCTTCAAATGCTGTATTAAAATTTCAAATAAAAAATTTAAGCCAGGCTTATTACTCATGATACTACAGCAATGAATTGGAAACAAAATGAAAATTACAGCTCTAAATAAGGAGTATACATGTATACAGATAAATTAATCATTTGTAAATAATCTTAAACAAATGTTAGCATGAATTTGGAAACACTGAGAATTCTTTCCCATCATAATGCTGATGGAGACAAGGACTTCTGAGAGATTCCTAACAGAGGAGAGCCAACATCCAGCAACTATAAGATTCCTGCTCATCACTCAGCTAACCTGGGAACCATTCAGATATTAAAGTGATAACTGCCACAATAAAACTTCAAGGCCTTTTTAAGAGTTGCTAGAGGAAGAAAGAAGACTCTCCTGCCAATTCCACTGCAGCTTCTCAGCCGTGAATGCTCTGGGTGGAGCACAACTGCTCTCCTGGATCCCTATTTCAGCTCTTACACGGCTACTGAAAGACACCAGCAGTGCCAATAAAAGCAGTAAAACACCAGCAGGATCAGCAGTAGGAGCAACAGCTGGCCAGATACAAGAAAGGAAATAAAATGTACCATCTGAGGGTAATCAAGGGATTAGTTATGATTCATGAGTCACAACTCCTTTCTGGACAGACTCCTGCTTTGATCTCGCTACATATGGCCCTTTGCTCTGGCTCTGTGTCGAAACAGCAAAAGGAGAAACACAGGAAGTGTTAAATGGAAGCAGCAAGTGTGAGATATTCAGAGCTATTTATATATTCACTGCTTTGGGACAATTAGTTGGATCTAAAATTTTGTGGCTTACTGCATAATTAAAATCCAGATAAGTTTTTGCTTCTGTGGAAGAGATTACAGTATTAATAAAGAATGTCAGTCACCTACTGAGGACATTACCAATGATGTTAGGAAGTGTCAAGATCAGATCCCTGATTACCATCTAGGGATAAAGGAAATTTCAAATGTTGTGTGAATATTTTGCCACATTTCTCTTAATAATATTGCAGAAAGTAATGAAGTATTGAAAGCATCACCTCGTTTCAAATTTAAATTTTTTCGCTTTTACTTCTATTAGTTCTAATCATCTCGGGGTTCAATATATAGGAAAACATTTCTGTCAGCAGTTAGAAATGTCTTGCAGACCAGGAGTGAATAAGCTTCAAGGCTTCTGTCAGAAAAGTTAAGTAAACTCTCCAAGTTCCTTAGCAGGGAAAGTATTTTCCAAATCTCAAATAATTTTTGTCTCTCTTCTCAGAATCCTCTTAAATGTTTTTGTTGTGTTTTGGTATTTAATTTACCTTATACTTTTTCAATGTTCCCCTTCTTGTACATCCAAGAATATTATCTAGACACAGATTTATTTTAACCAATTTTAAATCTGATTTGTAGGGACTACACTGGTTTTGGACTACACTAATTTTTGTAAGGAAGAAATTCAAATCACTCACAAAATTTTCGTTCTTTCCGAGCAATTGCTTTTACCTGTTAAGAGTTGATATAAATTCTAAAATCTTTAATAACATAGTAAGTCAGTTCTGATAGTGTTATGTTTTCAGTTGAATGTGAAACTAGTTCACAAATTACAGTCTTTTTTCAGTTCTATAGCACACATTACCACTCCTCCTCCAGGTTACGCAACGATGCAAACGTACATTCCAATAATAACAGTATAGACGTGGTTTCATATATGCCAGGAATATAGAGATCCTATATATAGAGGGCCTATATTTAGCCTCTACTTCCATCACCCTGTGAATGTAGTGCCAGAGGGAATAATTAAGGGGCAAGGCTGGTTGACCTAGACAGTGGCTGACCCGCCCGACAGGCTTTCAGGCTGAATCCTCTGGTCTGCTAAAGAAGAAAGCCTCACAAAGTGTCTTTAAAGCAGCCGTGGAAGACAAGAAGACGGTTCCCTAGTGACTCTGTGATGATGTAAGTCAGCTAGAGATGGCTCAGCTATTTGCCATCACAAGGCATTTCCTGCCCCCAGCATAAGGGGACAGTCATAAAGTCATATATGGAAGGCAGAGCTGGAACTGAGCGCGGTGCTTTGCTACCTTAGATCCTTTGTCAGCAAAAAGTAGGCTTCCCCCTTTGTAACCAGAACCATGTGACTCTGAATCTCCAGACCCCTGTGGTTTCCCACTTTGTTCTGTGGCTTTGACATACCAGGAAAATGTGGCTTGATGGTCGTCTTATCCAAACAATAAATCCATCTCAAGCAACAACCTGTCAGACTTCCATGAAATCCAGTTAGGCATTACCAACCTGTTTTCAAAATAGTCACCTGCCACAAACCACTCCAAACAAGAGGACTTCCACCAGCAAAATCTGTTTGGTGTCTCTGTTCCTGAGTGAGTCCTGAGTGAAACTCTGCCAAAAATACTGCAGAGGGGTGGCACTGGGGTTTGACCATAATGGTTGTATGGAGACTCATCATTTCACAGACAAGTCATCAGATACCACAGTCTTCAGTTTACTGATTGAAACAGTCTGAAGGGAATCTCCAAATCTACTCAGAGTTGAAAGTCTCTGTGTCAATTCATTAGTCAACTTTGGTTTATCATTGGGAAATGTAAAAGTAAGTTTGCAGGAAAGATATTCCTTACTAGATCCAGCTGGAGCCTTTCAAGATTGGAGATTAAAGAGCACATAAACTCACTTCTTCCAATTAGGTACAAACATCTTTTTCTCCTCTCTTCCTCAGCAACCATAGGACTTGCAGTGGAAGTGGCTAAAATGGCATATTTTAACCAACTACCTGACAATATTTCTGATCACAGTACTAACAGATTCAGTTTATCAATTTCTGTAATGAGTTAAGCCCAGTTATGGCCCCTCAAAAGGCTTTTACAACATCCTTTTTCCAGAACATGCCATATCCTTTAAAGAGTAACTTCTTCCTGAACTCCGTAGCAATTTCCAGCTCAGGGAAGAATGTAGGACATGAAACAGAAGTCAATCTGATCTGGGAAAAAAACCCAAAAACCAGAATTTCCACAAGCCCAGTTGCCATGTAATGAAAATTGAGGTTTCCAAGCTTTTCACAGCTGACAATCTCCAAATGTCATTCAAGAAAATGCATTAGATTTCAGGCATTAATAGTACAAAAACATTTTCCCATTCTCACTGTATTTTTTATGATTTCTCCTACTGTATCCTAAGTGCTTGGAGGTTTATTCCCAGTTCAAAGGTACATGGCTTATACAATCCAACTTTCTCTAGAGAAGGCTACCATATTCAAAGGCACAGTTTTTAAGGCTGTTTAAAAGCCTGTTAAGGAAACTACCTGCCAAATTCTGCCTTATGTCTAAAGCTGAATTCCAACATACTCACTCATGATCCTCGCAAAGCCAATGATCATCAAGTTCCAGTCCTTAGTACATTGCAATTATTTTTTCCAGTAGGTTTTTTTAAAGGCCATTTTCAAATAAAGGATGAGCTTCAAAAGGAAATGCTAATGCTTTTCTTTCTTGACTGTCTGATCAGACTGGCTGGGAAGAAGGAACTGGTGTACAATTTTGTTCCTGTTAATTTTGTTAATAGTCTTGTGCTGCAACTTGTCTAGATGCTTTGTGACTAGTGCTGGTCTTTTCTCCTTTTTTCCCACTGACATGCTCTTGCCGAGGATATCATTATGACATTCTGTAGTAACAAGCATTCTTCTGTTCAAATTTATATCAATTAGTTTGGGACAGTAATTCAATCGGACGGCCCACTGGATTTTGAAAGACTTGCAACCATGTCAAAGTGGCGACCTTTTTCCTCCACTCTCAGCCAAAAGCCATTTTTTAACAAGGAGCTCTTGAAAAGAAATGCCACTTTGATAATTAGTTATTGATCACGGACAATGCGGTGACGAATACCATCGGATTAGCCAGACGCCAGTGGGTCGCGACACGAGGGTTTCCTTATCGCAATAATCTGTGGAGAGAAATATAGAATAAAGGTCATTAAGGCTTCTGTTTGGGGAACATAACCCAGATATCCTAACTTCTGTATTAAAAATAAAAATGCTGAAGCGTTCTGGATGAACTTAGTTTTGTCATGAACGTCTTAAAGAAGCTTCTGGCAGGACAAAATTTGTGAAGTTACGTGCTTTAAGCAACCACATTTAAAATTATTTTGATAAATTAACCCTGCTGTGGCCAGTAGTGTTACCTCACTAAAACACCATTATCTTTCCTACCCTAAAGTGTCCATTAGAAACTATTTTGGATATGTGCATAAAAACACCATAACAATTATAGACTTAAAATATAATGGACTTTTCTTTCACCTAATTTAGAAAGCATTTCAAGGCCTGCCTGAAATTGCTTCATGTAAGTTATTTAATGGAGAAAAAAATGGCAAAGAACAATTTTATTGCTCTTGAAAGAGCAGAAAGGAGGAAGGAATGCATTAGTTTTAGCATTTCTTTCCAGAATATTAATGAAACATAGCTCTGCTGAAATGTGCAAGAATATACAACTACCTGTGCTATAATTTTGGCTGACTTGAGAGACCATTAGATTAGTACTGAAGTAATACAACTGGTTTTGGGCTATGTAGGATAATGTCAGAGTCCCGTTGTAATTTAACTCTTATAATACCACAGCTAATACCCATACATGGCTGGACTATGTAGTACTTCACATTAATAAATACATTAATTATAGATCCCAATTTCAAATTCAGCACGGGTCTTTACTTCTTTATAGACTTGCCCAGAATAGATATAATTTAGGTGTGACAATGAGATAAAGAAAAAAAACATTACGCTCAGAGAACACAAAGAAAGATCCAGAACAATTGACTTAAATATTGTCACATGGGATATAAGAAATCTGCAAGTCTGAAAGTCAAACTCAGATTACTCGGTTTCTCATAATATAAAATTATTTTTTAATAAACTGATAATGAATGGCATTTTAAACAGTGTCACTAATATAATGCTAGTCAACACTGCCCAAATTGAAGTGATATTATATCTGCTTACCATTGCATAATTCCCGTCTGTTTCAGCCCACAACCCTATAAAATGGACACCTAGACAAAAAGAACCTCTCAAACCTGGAAGTTTTTACATATGGATTTGGATTCATATTGATGGGAAAGTACAGCATACCCATTTCCTTGGTAAAAGGCATCCATTCTTTCCAGGGTAAAAGAGCCTCATTTAGGGTCTTTTTTTAGACTGATGAACCTATCAGGAACACATTATTAATTTCTTCTTGTATTCAATATTATTTTGTAAAGTTCATTATTAATTCAATGTCATTTTATTGTTGTTATTAAATCATTATTATTTTAATTTATGACAAATTAGTTTTTCAAAGAGCTTCCAAAGATTAATTTTTATACCGCAGCGTGTATGACAACATTCAAAAACTGTGTGCAAGGCAACAATTAGAACAGTTACTCATTAGCTTCATAAAGGTAATCAGTTCTAACTTCCGTGATCTGAAGGTTATTTCAGTTTACTGCTGTTGCTGCATGAAGTAGTCATAAGGAGAAAACTGCAATTTCTGTTATGTGAAACAAAGATAAAATGATACAGAAGTTAGAATTATCTTCTGGATAATTCTGCAAGCGGGATATTTGTGACCCTTTTCTGATGTTGTCTGGTCATGGAGACTTTAGCAACATAACTCACCTTTAAAAGGTTTTGGTTTCTGCCCATTGTGAACTGTTATTTCATGGGTCAGATTAAGAGCATTAAAAGAGTAATTCTAACACTGTTCCAAGCTGCTAAGAGGGAAGCCTGAAGCACTCCAACTGACAGCATGCAGATGGTTTCTGGTGTTCCCAGTCTTCTTTTTGTAATCAGGAAAGACCTCTTTACCTCCTTCAGTAACAGTGTGATACAGATGAACACATTAGTACCTTACTTAACCACCACAGCTTATGCCTAAATGTGTTCACTGCATACTATAAAAAATATCCAAAGTTCCAAGATGCACATGCAGAATCTCTTGTGAGCACAGAGCAAGAAGGATAAACAATTTCAGTGTAGTGTACCTACCTAGGTACAGAGAAATCTTTCTCTGCTTTTTAGTATCTGGACCCTGGCTATTTCAGAAACATTTCCCTCCCTGATGTGCAGACAGGGCCATTTCTATGAGGAAAGATCACAAACACGAGACATCTCTCCTTCCTGAACACTAGCCACAAGGTCTGGAAATCTTCCGAAAAGGATAATGTGACTAATATAGATGTGATCATCATTCAGCAAAAAGAAAATCAATCTCTCTAGCTGGGTTTACACCTTGCAATCTCACCTCTGTGCATCATAAGGCAATGGAAAGAATATGTGTGCCAGACACTTGTTTGTGTAGATACCATGGTGATGGGTGTGTGATAAGATACCAATTATTTTTACAACAAGGCAATAATTCTTACTTACCTATTTTTATCAGGGTATTTAGAGGACTAATCAGTTAATGTTTGCTCAAATCTGTGAAAGGCCATATAAGTAGCAAGTATTATTATTAGTAGTACCTTATTATGATATTGACTTTACCACATCAAGCTGCAGTACTTTCCTGTACTTTGCTGTAAGATTACCATTAAGTGTTTATATTCCCATAATATAAATGCTTCCTTCCAAAGGTGAGTTGAACAGCTTATGGTTACATGTGACCCTCTATATAATTTATTTGCATGAGCCAGGAGACTCTAGAAATATATTCCAGGGACCTTTCCAGTTAGGCTTAGTGCTTTTACATTCTCAGTTTGTCCTGAGCAGTGTTTGTTGATTTGCATTTCCAAAAACCTGTTTGGCCAATCCATACAGCCCTCTAGGGCCCTGTGTTTTGCTGCACCAGTAGGCATGCTGTCATTACTCTGGCACTGAAACACAGCTGACTGGAAACGCTGCTATTCCACTGCTGAATTCACCACATTTAGAAGTGCCTTGTCCTGAGAGCAAAGGCTGGACAACTGTACTGAGTCTGCAGTCCAGATCAACACTTACACCAAGAGCCAACCCGCCCTCCCTCTCCCCCAAAAATCCACAAAGCCACCTGATCTGTCAAGTTGGCTCTTAGTATCCATACTGCAGGCTGACAGATATTTACTCTCCTCCCCCCAGCCCTTACATCTGGATCAATGGGGACAAGCTTTCCACCCCTCAGAAGATTCACTTACATTAAGTGGCGAGGTGGAAGCAGTGAATGAACAATAGATGGCTGTCAGGCTCGACAGCAGGGCATGGATGTATGAGCGTGGAGCTGACAGCAAGGGCCTCAGAGGGTAAACTGCTTTGCTGGAACTAATTAAACAGATGAAATTATTACATGAATATGCAGATGTTGTTTACATTTTACCATATGGTATTATTTCAGGTAATAACTCGCAGGAGGATCCCTTCCTCTCATCAAGAGGAAATGAGTTGAAGAGGAGGCTCCACGTGTCACCTTTCAGTTGCTAGGCAGACATTGATATGGCAGGCTTCTCTCTGAGTCCTGGGGAAACTGCTCCTTGTAGCTATGTGACACCAGAGAGGATTTGCATTCCTCCTACTATGTCATGTTGGAAGAGATTCTCTTTTATTAATCGTGCGTGCAAAATTTTTACCATTACGCAAAGAAGGCAAGCACTTTTCCAAATGTTGATTCCCAGTGTGTGCTTCACAGCTGAGATGCTGCCAGTCCACAGTCCACGGGTAAGGACTGACAGGTCTGTCCAGATCTGTGGAGGCTGGAAGGATGTTTCTGCACTGGCTGACGTGTCTGTGCTGGTCAGTATTTACTGCTCTGCCAGCCTGCAGAGTGAATACAGAGGTCTTCCTCTTCAGTAAGTTTACATTCATCACACTGAAAAGGCTGTTCTTTAGAATTACAGAGAAACAGGACTACCAACAGTACAAAAATTTACTAATTATATGATTTAGGGTGGGTAGTCAGCTAGAATCTGCCACAACAAAACTGCTGTACAGCCTAGGCAAAGATACATGGTGAGAGCATTAAAGCAACACTGAAAACCATTTCAGAAAGATTTAACTGTGGAAGCAGGACAGTGAGGACCATAGGCAATGCACAGGCTACTTTGGGAGCTGCTTGTTATCAATTAAATTCAGGGAGGATAACTGCAGAAATGTAGCCATCCTCACACTGTCTGCACCCAGCCTCTAAAGAAAAACTGCCACAAATCTTCAACAAATAAATACAACTGTCAAACAAGTCTAACAGCTCTACTCATTAACTGATCAAAGTCTTCTACTTAAACAGGCAACTGTCCTGTCCTTTTACTACTGTTGAAAACTCCCATCCTAAACCAATTCAATATTAATGTAAGTGATAGCTCTTTTGGGCTGATTCAGCATCTCATTTCTACAATGACCATTTTTATATTCTCCAAGGGATAAATGGCACCACCTTTTTCATCATATGCACAAAATATCTTTATATTACTGTCTTTATTGCTCCTTCTAAATGTTCCTGGCTGATATGTGGGCTGACCATATTGATCTTTCCCCAAAGACTCAAGTACCAGATATGTTTCTGCAGCTCATTGATAGGGGATAATGCCAAGTTACATCACCACTGCACTGACAGATTGGTTGCACATTGCCACTGATACATTTGGCTTTCAAATATCTTTCTTAGGTACATCATTTTAATAGATCACTGGGGTCACTGGTGATCCATATCATTTAAGATGCAAAGACATGATGTCAGTGGTGCAAAATGTGGTTTTGGTCAAGCTATCATACTTTATTTTTGAAATAATAAAAATGTTTTCTCTTTACCATTCTTTTCCCTGTTAAAAAACACAAAAACCAAAAAACAACTGAATAGCCAGTGTAAGCTCCTCTGGTCCTTCTGAGTGCATGGAGAAGAGAAAAAAACCACCAGGTCTCCTTGACTTAGAGGTAGCTTTACAGAGAGCCAGTGCTCTAAGTTCAGAAAGAATTTCTTTGACTTATTTTTCTGACATAAACATTTAGCAGTGTAACATATATATCAAAACAAACCAGAACAGTTCACTTTATGTACACTCCCTTTGGAGAGGAGGTGAGAAAACAAACACAGAACAGATGTTAGTCATGCTTAATGTACTACTGGAGGGTACTTGGATAGTAAGGTGATGAATATGGTGAAAGAAATGAGTTTTCTCTTCTGCAGCTGCTGTTCCTAACTGACAAATCAGCAACAAGAAGTGCTTCATTCTTCTGCTCATCAATGCACCACCTAACAACAAAACACTGAAGAAAAACACTGGATTTTCCTCAGGAAACCAGAACACACAGCAAATATTGCTACTAATTACTGACTGATATCCACCTTTCTGTCCTCGTATGGTATTGTAGAAAGTTAATTTTGATCATGCAAAAATCCACATTCCTCTTCAATAAAATAAATCACTTCAGCAGTTAGGAGAAGTTTCTGTAAATTCCAACAGATTATTTTGTCAGGCTTTGTCTTTCTTGTTCTAGTCATAACATCACATATTAAACTATACAAAGAAATTTTTTTTCAGAAAACTATTACTTTTTCACTAGAAATGAGTCCTCTGGATCACAGGGCAAACCACAGGTTTTGCTGGGCACACAGGGGGTTCATTTATCTCTTCCCTGCCCAAGACCTGCCACTGCACATTTCTGTCTAACCACAACCACTCTTTCCTGCTGCAAAGACACTGGATTGTGGAGTTTTGATCTCTCCTTATGAAGTTTGCTGTCTGCCCACAACATGCACTGGTCCTACTGAGAAAGAGCCTGGGGAGAAAAGCAACAGCACAGAAATAAATTCAAGAGCTGCAGTATCAGGATGAGAGAAGACCTTGCTGCGAGTGATCAGAGGTGTGGAAAAGGGAACAAATGAAACAAGAAGTGCTACAAGAGGAGCTGAGAACGTCCTGTTGGCATCCAGGGAGGTGGAGAGCGAGTGCTCACAGATCACTGAGCAGGCACTGCCTAAGGCTGTTACTGCTGAGCAGAAATCATGATACAGCTATTATTAATAACAGGATCATAGTGCTCAGAAGCTTTTCACTGGTGTTAGAAGCAGCAAATGAGACATCAGTTGAGGCCTGGAGAATAAGGTCCTTTATGGCTCCCATCTTTTCCCATTTACCTCTGTTAGAGAGTCTTTGTCCAAGTCTGCATTACTTCAGAACCTGATCTGTTCTATCATCTGAACACAGACTATGTAAGTAATGTGTAAATGCAAGAATAAGCAAATCTATCTATCTAATACCCCTAGAATTCACCTCTTCTCTCTTCTCCCCTCACCTCTCCTCCCCTTTCTTCTTTTTCCTTTCTTTCTATTTCCTTCTATTTAGTACAACAATGAATCACTACTGCTCACTCACTGGACTTCTTTTCCCTGCTCAATAACATGTCTAAAATGTCCCATCTCTGTCCTCTGGCTGTCACAGTGTTCCTTTAATGTTATTGTGCTGCTCTTCCCAGATCACTGTCTGGTTGTTGTGAGTTCATGTGGACACAACTGTGCTTTCTTCATGTTTGGAAAATATCCAGCACATTAGTGTTACTGAAAAAAGAAAAAAATAGGTAAACTTTGTTTTCATTTCTCCTGACTCGTCTTTTGTTCTTCTTCCAAGAAACCAACTCCACTTGGCAGGCACTACCTGTGTAAGATAAGTTACTAACACTGTAAGACATACAATTAAGAGTAGCATGTTCATCAAACACACTTAATTCATCATGCAGATTGAGCTGAACTATGGCTCCTTACCTCCACTAGAAAGTCCCAGTGAGCAAAGGGCAGCAGAACATCCATTCATTTTCCTCATACCAGATTTTGTTTCAGAGTTTCTTACTTTAGTACTTTGCCACTTGAGGTTTAAACTTTCTCTAGTGCGTGTAAAATTAAGTAAATCAAGCCACAGCAAAGATCTGACCCAAAGTCTCCTGGATGAGGGTCCAAACCTAAGAGACTAAATAATTCAGAACATTTTGCCTTCAAAATAAAGTAATATAAAGGAATTTATGTGTGCTCCTGACATGGAAAAGCCACAATTGTGAAACATTTCTGTTGTCCTGATCTGTGCTAAAGAGGAAAAACTAATGCCAGATCCAGAGTGTGTTGATTTCAAATAAGTATTTCACTTTAATGGAAGCAAGATATCAACCAGTTTTGTCTTTTCTGGGTTTTATTTTTTTTTGTAGAATTTGGTTTGGATTGGGCTAAACTCACAAAGTAAACCAGAAATCTGCAAAGCATAACCACTGTCTTAAATACTATTCCCAAAACCTCCATGTCTCCTCAGAGTTGCATTTTATGCACTGAAAACACTGTGACACTTGTGCATGTATCACTGAAACAACCATGGATTTGTTTCCCACTGGATACCACTCTCTGCTCTAGTCTGAATAAATGCACCTTGGAAATAATCTGTGTTCTAATTGCATATACAGACTGTAACTGTGGGATTGTAAGTCATGAGTTCCTTAAACTGACACCATCCACACCCTCTTCCTTACAAGTGTTTTTTCAAAAAACCATCAAAGAGAAATTCTAACTCTTTAATGGAATGAAAGAAGTGATGGAGATATTATTATCTTTATAAAGTTTCTATTCCAGTACAGTCACATATACAAAAAACCCCATAGTTCTGGAAGCATTTTACACAGTGACTAATGCAAAATATTTCAGCTGTGTCAGCATCCATCCAATTCCAGATTACATTTTGGCATTTCAGACAAAAGACATCCTGGCAAAAAAATTAAACTGAGGAATGGGTAATATGATTATGACAACTTATATTTGTAACAGTTGTGAATGGCAGCTTCAGTGCTTGCTAATCCTTTGATAAATTCTTGTTACCTTTCAGTTCCCAAATGCAAGTATAAAGCATATTGGAGGCAGATGCTGCAGCAGATGAACGTGCTTGCCAAGCAATGCTTTGTTTGCTGCTTTTTTTTCATCTAGGTATTCTTAACTGTCATGTTACATGCACCAAATAGTTCTCACTTCTGGCACACTTCTTGCACTGTTCTGAGACATGAATATTACAGATGGTGTTATCTTCTCCCTATTCTCTTTTCCACATCTTCGTATTAGGCCTCATCTTGCAGCCTTTACTTAAATGAGCAAAACCTTTTCTCCTGTGGCACTAACCTGAGTAAAGCAAATAGCAAAAAGCTTGAATGAACTGCACAGTAATTCATATTTTAGTCAATCCAATAAAGCTTCTTTTCCCTCCCTCCTTCTTAACCTTGAAACTTCATAATGGAATATAATAGAAGAAAAACTGACTTTAGGAGAACCAAGTTTAAAATTGCGTATCTCTTACGAAAGCTCACATGAATAAGAATGTTCCATCTGCTGTATACTTTTAGATCTTATAGGCAAGAGTGGGAAAATAAATAAACAAACTGGAAATCTTTTTTTTATTCTTACTACCTTAATTTGAAAAAAAATGTCCACAAAGATACAACTTATTAACAAAATTGCATCTTTTACAACTTATTAACAAAGTTGTATCTTTTTATAGTTTTACACTGTCTCCCATCATTGAAAAACCAGAACATTTTTTAACCTAAATTTAATAGGATGGGGTCTGCTGGTGTCTTTTGTATTCACCTGTTCTGCACCATAAATGCCTGCAGGGATTTGAGTCTGGGTTTTTAGCATGCTTTGGAAGTCATTTTTATTGTTGTTATCTTCTGAAATTAAAGAGGGGTTAGTTGGCTGCCTGTTGAACATAGAAAAGGCATCAGCCCCATGGATTACCTTCCAGACTGTGTCTGGTTTTGAAAGTGAGTGTGCACACGAGCGTGCAGGTACGTCTAAGAGAGCACGCACGGATGCAAACCATACTGTCACAGAAAAAGCCTGGAAAGGTTTGGGAGCTCAAAAGAAATATCTTTCCCCTCTAAACTGCTTTATTACTGGCATTCCCTCCCTCTTGGGCATGTGTTCAGCTGAGACTAGGCCAAATTGGCAGCTATTTCCAAAGCGCTTGGCAGCCCGTGATCCCTGGGAGTTTTCAGCTGACATCTCTCTCCCCACCAGTCTATGCAAGGGTCAGTGGGAGACCTGACTCCCAGGCCTGGGCTTGCTCTGGCTGTGTCATGAGTCAGGACCAATATAAATTAAAACCTTAAAGCCATACTGTGAAGGCATTCTTTACCCCCTGAGGTATTTTTTTTTTTTTCCCTGTGACAGATTGCCTTTCTACTAGTTTCCTATTTTATCATTCTTGGATAATACAGTAGCAAGTATGCTCCTTTGAGCTGAAGAAAAGGGGAACATCTGGCAAAGAGATGGTTAAACCTCTACCAAATTTTTAATATTTTTGGTAGATTTGTTGATGCTCAACAAGCAGGAGTGAAATAACAATAATAATACTAGGGGCTGCTTATCACTTACAAACAATAGTCCAATGACAATGTTCACACTGACGGAAAAAATGGGAGTAGAAATTAATAGTGACAGTCCTGCAGGAAACAAGGGAGAAATTGGATACCAAGTTATAAAATACAGACTAATCCAATAGGCACATGCTGCTGTTATTATATTAATATTGTTAAAAATATCAAAGCACTTTAAAAATGGAATTGAACTGTAGGTAGATAGACAGTATTATTTCCACATTTTTTTAAATAGAAATTTTCACTCCTTGTTTGGCTTGGAGGCATGGATGTAATTTGTTGCTCAAAAACCAGTAGCTGAATGCTGTGAAAAAAAAGACTCAGTATTAAAGCCTCCCATCCGAAGGACAGAGTCAGGCTGCACTGAGAGCTCTCTGTTATTAACAAAAGCATCTCAGTCACTGCAGATATGAATTTCACTGATGTTGTTCAAAAGTGGGGTGGGCTGTGTTTATTTATTTAGTTAGATGGACAGGGAAAGATTGTTTTTCCTCCGTACAAAAAAACAAACAGCGAGAAACCCAACCAAACTCACGTAAATAAAGAAGTAAACGTGAACCCTGACACATCTCACCTGCTGATGAACCTAATCCCACAGCCCAGGCTCAGATAGATAAAATACCTCTTTAAAAAATAAAAAAAAAAAGACAACTCATGTTTATCAGGCAGATAAAGTGCATAACATGGGCTGTACATCCTGGAGGAAATTACCATGGCATGGGCATTAGGGGTCAGGGTGTTGCTGTGCTTTCCTGCTCTTCCTTGTGCAGTGGGGACCAACTCCTGAGGCACACACCAGAGCCTGGACAACAGTGATGCCACACAGGACCATCATTTCAGCTGAAATCAGGGCATTAGGGAATCTGTGTGGCTTCAAACAATGCCTCAAGAGGGATGGGGCAGCTGGGATGATGCAAGGGAACCCTACAAGAGGTTTCTCCAGGTGGAGGATGAGCAGTGCTGCCTTGGCTGCTCCCTCTCAGAGAAAGGAGCCAAGAGAAGCAGCACTGGTGACAGAGGCAGCACAAGCAGCAGCTGGAACAGCCCTGGTGGGCAGGTGGCTCCACGCTGCCTAAAACACCCACCCCAAAAACCACAAAGCAAATGCTCTACGTCGCCTCAGAGCTTCTCCTCTTTTTCAGCTGATCCTGAATAAAAATATCTGTTCCCCCACAGCGACTTCAAGCCAAGCCCACGACCTGCTCTCTTTCAAAGAGGTTTCTCCATGCAAATCACCTCCCTCTCTGCTTTTAGCAGGATGTGCGTCCTTCCCCTCCCCGTGCTCCGTCAGAGAGACCTTCCCTTCCCACCAGACACCCAGACTTGACTTAATAAGCGAGGGGGGTAAAATCCCCACTCTTTACACGTAGGGTGTCCTGAGGTACATACAAGCGTCACTCTAAGATGTGATAAAGTAATCCAATGCCGGGCTCAGCCTGCCAGTTCAGGCCTAAAGGGATTTGATTCAGTGTCAAAACCTTTGGCTCGGGAGGTCACTCTCTCCTCTTGCTTTTCTTATAACAAAGGCAGAGGGGTTGGGGGGGAGGGTTTCCTCTTCTTTTTCTTTTTTTTTTTTTTTCCCTCGGTCTTGTGAATTCATCAGCTGCTGTTTGTTGAGCAGCGGGCCTTTATTCCGCCTGCTGAAACATTTTCATTAGATGGAGCCTCTGAAGTGCGCTGGCGGCTGGGACCGCGCGAGGACAAAATCTTAGGGCCTCTCCAGAAGCCGGCTGATTGAAATCAGCACTGTGTCAGGGGCTGTCATATCTCAGAAAAGACATAAAACACACGGAAACATCAATAAGCAACAAGCCTCTGACAGCTCTGAGACATTCCAGATGACAAGAAGAGAAAAGGGGTAAGGTTAGGGCTCATGGGGGATATTTAAAATGCCTAACAGCCAGCCGAAGTGTTGGCAGGCTTCAGGGAGGCCCAGAAAAGACAAGATAAAGTCTATCAGGTTATCACCTGGTTCGAGACAGATCCCTCACAGCAAGGCCACAGGGATGAGACAATGACACGACAGCTTTTTTTTTTTTTTTTTTTCTTTTTTTTTTTTTACTATTATTATTATTCTTTTATTATTTATTTTTTAAATGTATCAGAGAAACAGACTGCATTTACACTGAGGTTACCCAGACAACGTTTGTGCTGGAGAAGATTAAAAAAAAAAAAAAAGGAAAAAAAAAGGAGAAGAAATGTAAAAGAGGGAGGACAAAAAGAGAATCCTGCGAGTTAAAGAATTCTGCTTCTAGCTACCATGTACAGAAATCAAAAAGGATTAACAAGTTTTTTTTTCATTTAATTTCCTGTACACCAGACGCTTTTGTTAAGAGATCAGAGATATTGCTATTTATTGAATTTTTAATATGATCTTTATTAAAAGGCAGCACACATGTTTAGTTTTCCTTTTTTTTCTTTTTTTAAAACATGCATGGGTATAAAAATCAAAGCACATGAATGAACCATAGCTGTTTGATTTTGGTCCCTTTATATTACGGTGATTCAGACTTATTTAAATTTTAAAATAATAAAAAACCCAGCCCACATAGAAATAGCCCCTCGTCCTCCTTTTAACTCACATCTATTCTGCTAAGTAAGCAATGGGCCCAGAGCAGCACTTTGACCAATCAGATAATGAATTCTGCCTTAAGAGTCAGTGTAAGACCAAGGAATGAGGTGTGTAGCTGAGTAGGAAGGGCTATGTGTAATTAAATCACCATTCTATGTGCTCATTTATTATATGCAATCCCCCCAGGTTAGTCTGCAGTATGAACTGTATCACTAATGAAAGGAGTAAAAATCAAACTCATATAATCCCCTCCCACCCACAGTTCTGGGTGCTAAGGAACTGGGCCAGTTTGGACCTGGAAGAACCAAGATTGCTGGAGCAGAATCTGTTTTACCCAGTCATTTACAAAACACATCAAACCATCCTCTCCCAGTGACAGTCAACAGCAATTCCAGCCTCTCCTTAAATATTTAGCATTATATAAATATGGTGATTTCTTAAGGTTAGTTTTGTGCTAAAATCTAAGCAAATATCCTGACCAAAAAAGAAATACTTTCTTTTCTATCTGCAGCGCAACAGATTTTCTTTAGAACCCTTACAGCCTGCAACCATTTAAAAACCAGACTAGACTAAGACTTCATTAAACACCCTAGTTGTTTGTTTGTTTGTTAATGCTGCTCATATTGGGATTCAACCTTGTTTTCCTGTGTGTAAATATTATTGTGCTGGTCTGAAGTTTGGGAACTTTCTTCTGCCAGACTTCAGCTCTGTATGGTCTGTGAATTTGCCTGGTCTTTCACAAAACACTCTGTGAGCTGAACCATGAACCTCAAGAGTGAAGGTGGACATGATCTACCACCTCATGTTTAGTTTCTTTTTCAGGCAAGGTTTTCACCTTTGAGAATGCCAGCTGGATTTCACAGTGCCTATAATTCCATACAAATTTGTGGACAACTGTGTTGGAAAACTTTATAACAGCAGCCTTGTGGGTTTTGCTGATCATAACATCCTAGCAGGGCATGCAAATTAGAGGGAAACTGCTGGTGCAGCCCTACAGAACAAGAAATGCAAAGAACTGCTCTGAGGAAGCTCCAAAACCCAACCATCACAGACAGGCCTTTCTTCCTCTCGTCTCAGCACTGCAAATGCAGCCTCTGGGCTTCACCTTCCACATTTGGCAGTAACTCTCCCCTATGGCACTCACTTGTTCTTAAAACAAGCTACTCACAAAGTTTGAAATCCCTGGAGCATGAGTTATATATTTAGGAGGATATACTGCCTGGGGTTCTGTAAAGGGCCTCACACAATGAAGGAAAAGCTCAGGATTGGCTTAAAGACCTACTCCTGTATACAGCAAGTAGTCAGCCTCATACAGAACCAAGGGAAAAGTGAGTACAATAAAACACATTTACATAAAATTTTTCCACACAAGCACCAGGTTTATGAAAGAAAATTAATAAGAAGTCAGAAATCCCTACTTACAGGAGACAAATTGTGTTTTTCCCCTGTTTGTTGGAAGGGTGTATTCTGCTGACCAGCACAGCACCAAGTTAAAAGCAGCAGAGGATGCAAATCCCTCGGGTTCTTTTCATCAGCCTTTTAGATCAAAAGCACTCTCACAAAAGGTGTCCTGAGCCTGAAGTGAGGACAAGTCTCTTGACTGAATGCAGCATGTGTCAACCTGGACACCTTTTGACCTGCCAGGTTACTTCTACTTCTGGCACCAAGAATTCCAGAGAGGATTCCTCATCTGTGTCTTTTCTTTTTAATGGAGAGTTGGAGCTATATCTAACATCAGAAGTGATTACTCACTGTATCAATAATTGCAAAGGGTGGTATGCAGATCACAGATGGCCTGTGGGGAGCAGCAGGCAGAGACAGAATGGTCCAGGTGCTATTTGATGTTGGTAGAAGTTAGAGCCATATTCCAGCTTGGAACAAGAGACTATTACAGGAGAGCAAAGGTGAGCTTTTATATACTCCCACACCTGACCTGTGCTTTCTAAAAACCACCTGTATCTCAGGAGCTAGTAAAATATCTGAAGTGGTATGGGCTTTTGTCTTTTTTTTTCTTCCCCTACAGTCTTTGACAAGTATTTTTCCAAAGGTAAATGCTTTTAACTTTCCAGAAGAAAAGTAGTTTTTCTGTAATTCAAAATAAATATCCACTTTTTTCCCAGTGTTTTGAGAAGCAACTTTTTTTCAAGTACAGTGGTCAAAACGAAATTCTCTTCTATCACTAAAGAATAGGAGGTTTATTTTTTTCTGCTTTTGTCCTTTCGTACTCTTCTTTTGAAATATTTTTTTTAAGAAATAAAAATATCAATAGAGTTTTTCTCCCCATTAAGATAAAAAAATGGTATCAGAACCCCCTTACTTCTTGAAAGTAGTCCACACAGTCAACTTAAACATGAGGTTTTTGTTCCTCTGTGTGAAGATTCAGTCTGTGGAAGCTGCTCTGAAAATCTGCCAAAAAACCTCCTTAAGATTGAAAAATTGGGTTCAGTGGTCACTTCCTTTTCAGTGTGTCTGGCAACCAGCACTGTTTCTATGACTCAGGAAGAAAACTGATTTCTATGTAGGCTATGACTATCAGACATTTAAAACCCTCTAAAATGAGACAGGAGATAGAGAGGGGCTTCTCACTGTCATAATGAAATTCTGTTCTGAGCCACTGGATTCTTAGAACCTCGAGTAGATCAACTTGAGACTGCAGCACCAGAGAGCTCTAGTATGAGGAATTTTACATGGAAGTTTACAAAATGATGCACTGAAAACTTCAGTGGGTAACTACAGACTTACACATAACAACACTATTACAGTAATAGCTCACTTGTGTCTCAGTGCATTTGAGCATAATAAAGAACTGTGCTGAAATTTTAGAGTCTCATGGGAAGCCAGACAGAACCATCACTACAGGTGCCACAAATGGGATCCATGCCAGAGTGGAATTGGCCCCATTCCTCTTGCAGTAATGAAGAAGTGATTTCATTAGAGGCCAACATGATTCATTAACATCAGTCATTATGTATTAATACAGGATAATATAGCCAGAAGTGGGTTTTATCCCTCTTTTCTTCAATGCATGTGAAAGTATGGTCTGAACTGTGGTGACCATCTTGGTGATCAGAGCTTGGTCTGAATGCCAATATATTGGCAATCCCAGAACAGCCAGGTCAGCTTGTCAAGCCCCCTAAACTTGACAAAAAGAATCCCATACAGAGGGGTGAGAATAAGGAATAAGATGTGAAGATTGTACAGATAAAAATATTAGCAATTCTAGTGAAGGAGGCTATGCAGCTGCTGTAGCAATAATACACAGACATGTATGTATGTGCCTCCTCCTGAAAAATGCTTTGACCAGGACTTTGCAGCTTGCTGCAAGTTGTCTTGGCTTTGACTGCAAATACAGTAGCTCTTGGAGTGCCATCACTAGTAAGGTGAGCAGGATTTACTATGCCTTAAAGTAATTACATGCAGCTTCAAATTCAATGAGTTCAGTGGCGATGAAAGTCCAACAAAGCATCCTGTTCACAGAACACGAGTTCCTGCAGTGCAACACTGCAGCCAGAACTGTGAAAATACCTTCTTAATGTGTGCTGGGAATTAATTCTCATGAAATGGGAGTGTCATCCTGCTGAATTTCCCCACACAACCTGAGTGCATGCCATCAAGTACCACTACTTGAAGAAACCTGTTAGGTTAGCCAGTGCCAAAAAGAAGCCACTCATCAAGCAGTGTGACTCTTGTAATTTGGGAGCTGTGCTCACTGTCCCCTACTTCTTGATTTAAGAGCATTATGAAACTATGTCATTTTGTTGTTGTCTTTTTATTCCCATGGTAATTTATGTCTGTGGGTAAGCATTTTATTTTATCTAAGCCATGGTGCCAGAGTTATTTTCCGAAGCTCTTGAGTTTCCCTTTGATGCCATGGAAATTAAAACCAGAGCTGCAGATAGTACCCATGTTGTTTGTCACAGAGTCAGAGGTTAGAATGCATTTGCTGCTATTTATTGTGGCTCATCGACTGCAATCATTGCTGCTGCTCTTCTCATCATTGATACAAAAATATTAATAACAGACAACAAGAGTGGCATATAACTGACTTTGTCTGGCACCATCAACATTATAAAAAACACATTACACAAGTATCAGCAAATCTCTCCATGCTGCAGTAATCTTACTTGCCTTGGGAAAATTTTAATTAAAAAGATGAATTCCAACCTTAAATATTTTATTATTTAGACAAACAATTTGCATCTTTAGTAAGTAAACACTAAAAGATATGTCTGCATTTCCTACGTATAGACGATATGAAATGTTATAAAGTCTAATTTTTTCTAAATGTCATCAAAATTTTCTATCTGCGCTTAAATAACTAACCATGCAAAGAGCTGGGCTACATATTCTTAACTACAACTTAAAAATTGTGTCTAACTTACCTTCCTGTCTACTTGGCCCATCCTAGGTCTGAAAAGGCACTTTGGGAGATTTTTCTCAGGAAAAACATTGCTAATTTTTACATTAATGGATCAACAATGGTCACTCACATGAACTCCTCTTAGGGCCCAAGGTGAAGCAGCTGAGAGTGATGACAGCCACCAGCAGGTAACAATGTCAGGGTTTCACCACTCAGGCTGCCTGCAAAGCTCTGGGAAGCAGCTCAGCCTCTCCTTGAGCACAGAGCTGAGCACAGCCACTCCTCCAGCTTGCTCCTGATGGCACAGGAGACTTTACAGACACCTCCAGGTGCAGGAGACCCTGCAGAGTGTTAGTTTGGGGTTTCAGTTTACCTTCAGTCTATCATTTTAAAGCAAAAAGAAGCTCAGCATGTTTCTGAGTCTGTACTGTGTTGCATTGGTTTTGCCAAGTTGGGAACTTCCAGCATTTCTTGGAGTTTTCCAAGCAGGTTTTGGCATAAATAAATAAATAAACAAATAAATAAATAAACAGATACAAAATTTAAAAAGATGCTCTGGGTCCTCCTCCCAGATAGAGGCACTATTGCTGTCCCCCAGCAAGATGACATTGTGCCTGGGGACATCTGCACTTGGTGCAACTGCAGAGTGTGGCCCCAGGGACAATAAAGGACCACAAGCCACAGCTTCACCCTGGGACATGACTGTGGACACTTCCCAGGAAAGGAAATATAATTCAGGAAGAGAGGATAGTCTACAATTGATGGAAGCAGCTTTTATAATTCCCATTCACAGATGCCTCCAGCATCAAGCCCCAGCCTTTTATCCCCAAAGGTAATTCAGAGCAGAGAGTTTATGCAAAAAAAACTGCAGACAGAAAAAAAAAAAGCATGCACACCACAAAATTAATAACAAATGTACACTTTACAATAATATATAATTAGCCTTTCTTAATTACCACTTCAGTACCATTTAGAAAAAGGTGATGGAAGTTCAATAAAATGAGGTGCTTTTATTCAACAGTAGTCAAATTAATTTATACACTCACATTCTCTTTAATAATTCCATGATACAGTAGCTATCTTTTAACCAAACTTTGGAATATATCTATGTAATAGTTATCTCAGACTGCAAGTCCTGTTGCAAAATACTGATAAATTCTGGAAGGAATATTATTAGAAGAGGAAAAGCCATTTCATTACTTGCCATGAGACTGATTATGCAACCTACAATTCAGTTAGAAGATAGAAGTGCTCTTTCCTTTTAAAAGAGAGAAGAAAAAGGACCATCAGACCACTATATGAGATATCCCATTTTTCTAGTAAGAATGTACTATCTATCTGCAGCAAATCTGCTTCCAACATAATCTTTTGTTGCTCTTAATTATCTAAAACATCCAAGCCAAAAGCTTCTGCCTCCTCTCCATCACTGCAGAGGCATGAATATTTTCAATACTTCATATATATTTAACTCCACTAATATGCAATATCAGACCTGTCTGTTCCATCTCAGAATACTCTATCACATCCTTTGATGGTGAGTACCAGAGATGCTATTTACCTATTCTGTGTTGTCTTTACACCTAATCTTGACTGAGGTTTCAATAGCAGGATCTTGTAATAAATCTCTCTTCCTGAAGGAAAAAAACTGCACCTACAAGCATGCAAGTGAATGACTCTTGATACCAGTCATGAACTTAGAGATGTTGCTCTGAGACATAAAAAGCTGCTTCTAAGCCTAATAATTTGCCTGTGATCAGCTTAATGAAAACTTCACTTCAGCTCAATGTACAAATATATATTTACCATGCAGCTATCTATGCATGATCATAGAATATTAATGCACTCAGTCAGAGGGCAGAATAAATGTTATGTCTAAAAGAATTTAAATAAGATTTTTTTTTTTCTTGCAGATTTATTGGGATGCTCAGTGTTTAGTGCCTCTAAGTGAAGATTCTGGAGAGGGAAAAGTGAATTCTCTGCACTGACTGCTACCTTTTGGCTTCTCATTAGGGCTCTCTACAACATAAAAACCAGCAATAGGTGCCAGCAGATCAGCTTGATTACAATAAAATTTGAATATTTTTTTTTCCAGGAACTCCTAAGTTTCACATCTTTCTGATCCATTTTAATAGTTCCTATTTTGCTGATGACTCACATATAACTCTGATTTAAATAGAGCTAAAATAGAAAATATCATTAAAAGCTTTGTATTTTTTTTTTTAATTTGCATTTAGTTTCTGAACTGTTTCTGACCTATGATATTTTCATAAAAATAGGCTGTGACTGATAACTATAACACTCTGCACATTCCCAAGCATAAATGACAAAGAATTTCTTCATTTGGAAAAAGCCTAAAACCAATCAGGCTAATTTTGCCTGTATTCTATCCAACATCATATGCTCAACCTGACAATACCAAGCCATTATACTACCACAGTTCCATTATGCTGCCAAATCTGCCACAAACACTAATATCCAACTTTTTCCGAGGTTCCTGGAAAGGTTTAATGCAATATTTCCACATGCACATGTGTATGGTAACCAACTGATAAGAAAACTAGTAGCATTCATTAAGTATTGCTATAAATCTCTCCACTGAAACAGCAATAATATTCCCTTCCAGCAACCACAATAAATGTAATGCTTAATCTCTCTCTGTGATATTGTATAACTCTAGCCTGCAGCTAGAATTCCACTGTAGGTGGTACTGGAGAGGAGAACTCTGCAGTGACAGCACACGATGGGTTCCTCTTTTCCACTATGTAGAAGTTACAGAGTTTGAAAGACTCTTTTTTTTTTTTTTTTTTTTTTTTTTTTTCCAGAGAAAAGCCAGGTTTTAGACAGGGATAAGAAAGAAGAGAGAGCAAAAAATGTTTTAAGTGGCACAATAATACTCTTAGTAGGAACAATGAATTTTTTTCTCCTCTAAGGATGCATACTTGATCTGTGTCCTTTAAATTTCACCTTGTCCCCATCTTTGAGGCCATCTGTGTATTTGTCTTAGCTTTACCCTTCTCAAGCACACTGAATGCTGTAACTACCAAAACAGGTTTTGTAGGAATTCACAATTTTTTTTTTAAGCACATTCTGCAGTGGCTTGTTTTGACCAAGAAAATAGCAAAAAAAACAAAGTCGAAATATCTTTTTCATTGCAGTTTTCAATGCCAGGTCACAGAAGTCTGGACAGCTTCAGAACAGCGTCCAGCATTTCTGGGAATTCTTATCCACAAAGAACTCCTCGCTTTTTTTTTTTTTTTTTTTTTTTTTTTTTAATGCCTGTCCATTTTTCATCAATACAGTCCCTGTTTGCCAAATGTTTCCATTTGCCACCACCAGCCTTTGCTGCAATCAGACACAAAGCAGGTGTTGGGTGCATCCTTGTGGGAGGTGAGACTGTCCCATGGGCAGAGATCCCCAGAGCAGAGCTCCCAGCACCAACATCTAAACTGGACAAATTCCACAAGAGGCTAAGCAAGATGTCCCTGCTGTTTATCCCCAGAGGGATTCTGACTCCTGCAGCATTTCCCTCCCAGGGTGTAAGGTGAGGAGAGCAGGAGCAGCACTGAGCATCCTTGCAGGACATGAGGCACCCTAATAACCCCAGCTCTGCAAGCAGCCCTGGGCTGCTGTGGCTGCAGCTGAGTCTGTGGCCACCAGCCTGAGACCTGGCTGAGCCCCCTGGGCCAGGGGCTGTCACAGTCACCCCCTCCCCAGCCTGTAATCCTGCCCTGCTGTTTGCAGGCAAAGCTTCCTCCCTCCTGCTCTGCTCCTACCATAGGTGTGTGGCACAGGGCTGGATTTGACCTAAATTTGATTTATTCATTTTTCCAATGCTTTACAGGGTACTTAAGCCCTAGGTCAGCAAAGCACTTAATCACATGCTTAACCTTAAGCACATGCTTAAGTGCTTAATCAGGGCCTTGTTGCTAAATAAAGCACAAAGCTATGACTCAATTTGAAGCAACTGAGTTGAAAAATCGAGATTCCCCCCATTCTCATTTGCTTACCTTGACATACACATATGGGCCAAATTATTCACATTAAATCTGTTTAAATATATTCTAGTCTGAAGTCTAATTTAGGAGGTTACAATACAACCTGAACATTGGGGTCCCTATAGGATTTGTGCCTCTCAAGAGAATTACACTCCTGGATGCAGAAAGTGATGCCCTTCCACAATTTAACTGATGCCATATATTAACATTCTTCTAATTCTCATGATTGACCTAATAAAATAAAAAATTTTTAAAAGGATTATCTTTAAGAGTAAACTCAAAGTGAGCCATTCACATGTGGTACAAAGATACTACTTATAGAAGATGCACCCGTATGCACTCCACAGCTACATATGCAGTCTCAAGATTGCTATTTAAAAATGTGCACTGCATCCTTATCTAACTTGTCCAGTAGGTGCAATTATTTGTAGAATTTGTTCTACAGTTCGGCAGGAAATTTTCCTTTTGCTCAAACAGTTCAGATTTGCCTCTGCTGTGATTTTCTTCTGACTAAACATCCTCTAAAACATTTTTTTATGCTTCCTAGAATTCCTGGCACTCTGACTACAATATCCTGTTGGATGGATACCATGAAAGCTGCTAGCTTTGGTAACTACATCTAAAATGTACAGAATGTCATATAAGGCAGTTTACCAAGGGGAGGGAGCCTGGACTTTAAACCAACAATAATTTTCTGTGAGTTGGGAATGGGTTTCAGCATATTTGCTGTTTCATATTGCCTTCTTTCCTTCTGTTTAACAGGAACGTTATACTACACATATTTGATACAATTATTAATTAGGAATGATTGTGGTCCAAAAGTTTTAGATAGGACTGGTAAAAAAAGTTCTGTATTTATTTTTATTTATAAAACAAAATGCATTTAGAAAATGGTTCAGCCACACTAAGACACAATGGAATTCTCAGCTTCCCTGACGAAATAATCAATTCAGTATGAACATAATAAACCACTTATAAAATATTTTCCACTACTCCATCAAAGGAGCATATTCCCAGTATCCTTTAGAAAACATGCAGTATCTTTTCTCTATGCCATTTCTACATGACATAACTTGCACTCCTTCCCCTGACTCGTAAGAAAATAACATAGTAGAACCCTAAGTAGTCATTCACATTAGAAAAACTGTCCCCTCCTGACCTCCTTCCACCAGTTTAACCACTTGTTCCACAGGCTGAAATTAGCCCATCCTAAATTTTGGTAAACTACATTCCACTGTAAAAGGATTATTTCTTTGTCTCCCTAATCAAACAACACAGAGCTATACAAGGAATAGGGATGAAATGGCCAAGCCTGCCTGTTACAAAAATTACCATCACTCTCCTTGAATCACTGTATCTCAGCAGCTTTGGGACTTTTCAAGACAAACTGTTTGTTATCTGGACACAGTCAGAAGAACTGTATTCAGATGGAGCAGAAACTCATATGAGACTGACATGGGAACATTATCTTCTGACATGGACTGCTGCTGGGAAGTGGCTGAGGGAGCTTCTCAGGGACAGCCATGAGGCCCCTCTTTGGGTTCCAGCCCAGAGTCAAACCCTCAGGTTTCTGGTAGCAGATAAAGCTGGAGGCCTTTTGCTGTCTGCCCTGACATTTTGATGCTCATATTTTATTTTAAAAAACAGACATGAAAATTATTCCGAAGAAACTCCCAGCAGTTTGACTCTTACCTTGCCACAGTTGGTGCTGTGGAGGTACCTGTGATGTGTAACAGGGTTAAATAAAATCATGCTCTACTCAGGGGCTGGTGAAATCAATGTTTTCTATTACAGGATTGGTGCATGGTTTATTTCCACCCATTGTATTCTCAGCACAGCAATAGCAGGCTCTCAGTAAGGAGATGAACCCCAACCACTTATTAGTTCATGGCTGGAAGCCATCAGCTCCACATTATACAAAATCCCCGATTCATCACTGACTCTCTCCATCCTCACACCTTTCAACTCATGCATCTGAGGTAAATACAAAGTAAAGCAGTGGGAAATCATCACTAAAGTTCCTACATTGAGTTTTACTGCATTTTGTTCCTGCCTTTTCTTCTTTTTTTTTCCAAATCCTTAGAAATAAAAAAAAGCTATTTTCTTGTGGAGTTTTTCCTTCAAAGATAATAGTAGAGGCTTCAACAATATCTCTGCCAAAAAGGAAAACTCCTTGAACCTTGACTTTCTGTCCTACTACACATAATGAGACAACTACTTAAACTGCATTTAAAAAGTGCTGAGTAGATGAACTCAATGCCTAATGATGTTACTCAGCTTGTCGGCAGCTGATTGACACTAAAAGTAATAAATTAGAACAGAAAATGATTTTACAAGATCCCTGGGATGACAGACAGGCTAAGCATAATATCCTCCATTACCGTTGTCACTGGATTTTATACAGTTCAGATCTGAACAGCCTCGGCAGGAAAGTGGAACAATTTCATGAGATGGATCTTCAGATGATATAGAGTAGCATAAATCCTCTGAAGTTAAAGAAGCTATCCTGATTTATGCAGACAGGGATCTGGCTCTATATCTTTATACACGCTTCTGCTCAAGTATTGGAATGAAATCATTTGTTTTCCCATGCAAATCTGGGCAGAGAAAAGCAGAAACCCTGTAAGAGAGGAATGCTGAGGGCTGATGTCTTGGCTATGTTTGCTTCTATCCCCCCCCCCTTCTCCTTTTAAAAGGACAGAAAACAGTATTTAGAGCATGGCATCACTGATTTTGTTGGCTGCCTTCATTTCAGGGAATCCCACTATAAATCCACAGCTCTGCAGAAGCACCTTTTGAATCATTAGCATTCACTGTCAGAATCCTTTGTAACGTCTTAGGATGTGTAAAAGCAAGACAAAAGGCAAGCATGTGGATACTCCACCAAGCTCAAATAGCCATTATGCCATTATTGTTTGGGGTTAATGAAAAGAAAGAATAAAAATGTGTATCTGAGCCCTAGCTATCTGTAAAGTCTAAATGATTGGTCTGCTCTTAGGGTAGTATTTTCGCTTTTTTTTTTTTTTTTTTTTTTTTTTTTTTTTGCAAACTTCCATCCAGAAAACTTTTCTTGAGAAGAAAACATAGTCTCTTCATACACAGTTTATTCCAAACTCAGGGATGACTGTGGATAATTTTAATTCTGCTTCATTCAATGAGCTCTTCTAATGCAATGATTTTCTCCATGGAAGACCTTTACCACAGTGGCCATTTGCAGCTGATGAATTTTTTTTTTATAAATAATTTATTAAGCTATTGCAGACTTATACTTTTTGCACTGAGAGAAAGGAAAAAGAGGAGGGGGGAGGATTGCATCTTAAACTCTATTTACAAATTTACCTTGGCAGGCCCTCTTGCTGCCAATAGGAAGCCATGTTGCATATTTAATTTGCTCTTTTGTTACAATGGGGCTTAGGTTAGTTAATTTCAATTTTCGATTTCAAAAGCTATCAAATATGGCTCAGATGAGAAATCAATTTTTCTCAGCTGCCTCTGTTTTTGTCATAAGGAGGTTTCCCATTGGTGAGGGGACAGCCACGTGGCACAGCAAGAGATTAGTTCACTAGACCCCGTGTTTCAGCCACCTCAATTACTGGCTGCCTCTTGTAATTTAGCCTTATAACACCTAATTTCAAGATAGAACTCATATTTAATTCATGAAAGCTTCCACAAGAGTAATTGTGAAATAAATTGCCATAGAAAATATCCATTTGTGACTCGTTTTAATTTTGTATGCTACTAGCACGCTATTTGTTCTACTTGTTTAACACTTTAGCACAAACATATTTTATATTGAACTTTATGGACTGCTAATAGGTTATTATTTTTCACTGTTTCCCCTTCATGGACACACCACTCAATGTCCCTCTCCTTCATGCAGCTCCGGGTCTGGCAACATTGAAATAGATGCACTAAAACACAGAAACTTGTAATCTCCTAATTATTGACTGGATTGTTATGATCTGTTCATAAGTTTAAAAGTAGCAGATAAAATCACAAGTGATGGTTTGTAAATGGTAGTTAGATGACAAGGATCATTTAAAGGGCCAAGGAATAAATACAGTTTAATTTCTCTAATGTTTTAAACAAACCCATTCATTACACATATTGATGTTGCATGCTAACAGCGGTATATGTATTTTTAATTCTTTAACCAAAATAAATGTTTCCACTGTATACACACCATTTTGTCCTTTTCCTCCCTGTTGCTATGACAACAAGGTGGGTGAGGCCTCCTCAACTGCCAAACTCAGCTGTCATCCCTTCACCCTAAAAGCCTTATAATTGCTTTTATTTGCATACGACAATTAGGCAGGATGGCTCACAGCAAGAAAACCAACCTTTCTCTCCCCCAGTGCACACAACGCCAGCCTGTAATTTATAAAAGATACACGCCATGTGGTGGAGCACTAAAATAGAGTGATGAGTCCTTTCATCTGATTGTAAGCTATTAACAAAAGAAAACATCCCCTTTCAGGCTGTAAAAAATGCCTATCTGGTGTGAACCTGGAGGAAAGAAAAAAAAAAAAAAGAGGGGGGAGAAATAAAAAAAGTTTTACCACCTCCATGCAAACCCTTCACATTCATTATCGTGTTGAACTCGGGGAAAGAGTTTGAAAGCAAGAGTTTCATTTTGGTGCTTTATGAACAATGGAGTGTCAGCAAAATTGATGATGTGGTAAAAGTGGATGGAGATTTTTGTTCTTGGGTTACGTCACTCCCAGAGATGCCAATGTGAGATGATCGTTCCTTGCTGAAAAGTGCTGCAAGGAAAACGTGAGATGGGTCAGGATGTCAGATGAACACTGTACCATGAGAAACTAGAAGTTCAATACTTTTAATAGTTCTCTTTGTGGAAAATAGATTGTATTGCAAAAAAACAGATTGCATTTGTGGAAAATAGATTGCATTGTTTTGTAACGAATAAAACTTCCCATGCTTAAGGAAGAGCCCCTCTGTTTATATGTCAGGCTGATGTTGGGGCCTAAATGTCTGCACACCTTATTCCTATGAAGAGTCAGTGCCCAGGTAAATGTTTTTATTTATGCTTTTTTAATAGCATGCTGCTGGTTTTAACTTTCAGAATTATGAAAGTATCTTTCTCTAAGCAACTCCTCTGCAACAGTCTCTCATCCTATCCACTCTCTTCTGGAAGCTCTTTATGCAACATTTGTGATGCCCGAGTTGATTGAGTACCTCCAATCCTCAAAAATCAAAAAAAAGACCCCCCCTTTTCCTTGACAGACTCTACATCTACAGTTTCAGTGATAAAAGCACAGTGCAGCTAGCTTGATCTAAAAATAAACCAGCTAATACATTACAATGGCATTACAGCACACACATTTTTTAAGCCTCTCTGACTTACTTTCCTCAGAAGGGCATCCCTGCTGAAACTGGGGGGTGCTACATAAAGCAGCAGAGCAGAACAGATGCAGCCCAGCTCAAACACAGGACTGACCTGTTGTGTCCCTCTGTGACCTGCTATGAGTGATGAGGATGAGTCATTGCAGGCATCTCCTTCAACATTGCCCACCTCACTGCTTCAAACTCCCCTTCAGCACACAAGATTTACCCAAACTGGTTTCAATGAGCTTGTGGAAGAGGAGGGCATGTTTGGAGGAGAATGGGAAAGAAAACAGGTGGATGGATGCTCAGGCATGGGACACAGGGTGCCAAGTCCTCTCCTGCCCTCCCTCCCTCAGGAACCCAGTCAGGTGCTCACAAACCACAGCACACAGCTTGCAGCAGCACTTCCCAGCTTTTGCCAACACAGAGAGTGAGAAAAAGTCAACAGAGCACAAAACCAGCAGTTTTGGCAGCACCCTGAACTGGCAGCAGGTTGAACTCGCCCAGCCTTGCCACCAACCCACAGCTGAATCCTGACAAATCCCCATGCACAGGCTTCAGTTTCTGTGGCTTCTCATAAATTATATTGGTACTTTTTTTTGAAGTTGTGCAAAGGACATGAAGGCCAATTCAATCAGCAGAGGATTTTTTCCTACTGCAATTTACTCATATTTTGTCAATTCTGGCTTTACAAGATCCAAGTAACACATTTCTCCATTAAACAGTACATGCCTTACCCTAACTGGATTTGATCTGTTTGTCTTAAATTTCAGATTGTATATTGCTCCTCTGTTTCTCTAAGCATTTGTCTTACTGTTCTTAGTATCCTGTTTCTACCCCCAGTGCTTGAAAAATATCTTGGAGTATCAAAGTAGATTCTCACAAAGTGCAATATATAGATTTATATTTTAAGTAATTTTTCTAAATGTGTCCTTTCTCATTCCCATCTCCTACTGCTAATACAAAGTCAGTTGAATTCATACACTGATTTCAAAAAGAGAATTCATATGTCTATGTTGAACTTTTTTTTCATTGCATACTTAATCTCAAAATTAGGACATTGCTGAGCTGATCCTTTTAAATATCTGAAACCAATCTCTTCCCTGGGATAAATAAGTGTTGAGGCTGCTAGACTCTTTGGTTTCAGAAGTGAAATTGGCCCCCAAGTTTCACAGGAGATAAAAACTTGATCATAAAAATAAGTATCAAAGTATATAAGGAATATAATGCAGACTTCCCTAGGATCAGAGGGAAGAATTCTTTCCTTCTCCATGACAGACATTTGCCTTTTACACAAGGAGGCTTGTTTTGAGCATAGTAAGCTTCTGCTCCATGCTCAGTAAAACATAAGAACATAAGGATAGTAAGATTTCTTAAAATGTGGAAACAGGACAAGATGTAAATATTGTTTTGGGAGGCTTTGCAGGTCAAATGAGTTTGCTCTCTGTTTTGGAAAAGCCAACCATGAACAATTAGCAAAAGTTTACAAGACAAAGCTTTCTTGGGATGGTCCTAAGATATACTCTGATCATTTCCATGGATTTTATGCCTTTATTGGCTGTTGCATTCAATAGAAACACAGTCCAACAACACTAATGCAGCCCTGTTCATCATATTTACAGAAGAACTGGAGTTTAATAGGCTTCTCTCTTAGCCCAAAACTTTTTCTATCTAGATGGTAAAACCTGTACTTTTACTGAAGCTACCACAGCTTTCCATCAATATCAGTTAGAGAGGAATTTGTTCCAAAGCGAGTGTAATACATAAAATTCTGTTTGATTCTGAACAACCTTATTCTACGGAATAATATCTCATTTTGATACAGTTATTGATGAGATGACTTCTAAGATACAGGAATAAGGTATAAGGATCAATGCTACTTTGAAGATCTGAATTTTGACAGCTAATTACCTGAAAAATTAGACTTTTTTCGATGGGTCCTAAAAGCAAACTCCACCAGCTGGATTTTGTATTCACACCAAGGTATGCATCAATCAAGACAGGAGGAAAAGGAAGATAAAAGCTGTGAACACCAGTAACCAATACCTGGAAATTTAAATAAACTTTTGGGGCAAAAAAAAATTGCTAATGACCCTGCAGATGCCAAGTCAACCTTTAGTAAGGGAATAAGTAGGAAGTGAATGAGTTTTACTTCCCTTTTACAAGGAGGCTGAGATGCTGCTCCGGCTCCCCTTGCCTGGATGGCAGGGGCAAGTTTTCCCTATTTTTTTCCTATTAAGATAAACAGTAAAAAGTTGCTCATTTAGGATATTGTGAAGTAGACACAAAGGTGCTGCTGAACTTTAAACTGAGAATGCCTTCAAATTCATATCCAAATTTATTTACCAAATATCCAAATTTATTTTGCAGGTAAAAAGACCCTTGTAAATTTATAAGAAAAAATTTGGTACTCCCACAGAAAAGAGGTGGGATCGAGCTCTCATTGATGTTTTATCACAACAGACAAATGCCACTAAGTAATCTTTGATGCAGACATTATACAACAGTTTGCTGTCCTTTAATCCATCTCTTTCTACCTCTTCTTTATTTCCAATAAAAGGAACAACGCACACTCGACATGAACTCCAAGATTCAAATGAAGCTTCATGCGTGCTAATATTAGAGAGACATTAATAATAAATTGGGAAGCAGGCAAGCCGAAGATGATTTCTGACTCGCTTTTGTACCTCAGACACTAGAACTTGAACTGCAGAGTTTGACACTGACACTTTTTAGGGAACAAAGTCTCTCTCCTACTACCTCCTCCACCCCCCAATTCAAATCTCATCTGAGAAGTGCTGAAATGAAGCTGTCACTCAGGCCTGCTCAGGGACCTGTCAGCAAAACATTGAGCCTTTTCATTTTGATGGGTCAGCCTGCAATCCCCTTGAAAGAGAAGTCCGTGCCACTGTGGTTTTTCTTTCTGCAGGAATTCTGAATTCTAATGAAACTCCAAATCGCCCAATAAAGGCAGGGGCATGGGGAAGTAATCCAGCCCAGATCGGAGAGAAATTTGTATTTCATCTTTATATTTTTTTTTCCTCAGACCATTATTCTAATAGCATTCAGAGAGCATTGTAGGTTCTTTTCTCCCCCCACAAGTCTCCCCCTCTCTTTTTTTTTTTTTTTTTTTTTGCAGGGCAGGCGCAAACGGAATGATGTGTCCTTTGTCTTGATGCTACACTGAGATTAGGTAGCAGCTCTCTGAAAATGAAAGGGCATGGCTCAAATTTTCTTGGGTAAATATCCATCCACCTATTGCAGTCTGCATCTCCACTGCTACAAATATCTCTAATGTATGACTGTGCTGAGAGAAAGAGAAAATTTCACATTAGCATTTCTTCCCCAGAAGAAACCGTCTTTCATTAACACTGTACAAAGCTTTTTCTAGACAAGAAGGGAAACTGTACCTTTCCTTTCCCTTCTGTTCTCCTCAACTTTGCTTTCCAGATTAGTTGCTACTTATGACTTGTATCAGGATGGAGGGGAGATGATGCAGAGAAGTGAGAAAATAATTTATATAATATGTTGATGTATTCTCTTCAAAGTGCCTTTATTAACACACGTTTTATGTTTCTAAAATATGTATGAATTCAGTAGCCCATTGAAGTCTGTTTATTTTAACAAGGAGATAATTGTATTTTGCTAACTGGTTAAAAATCAGAATCATTAGAGGAGGAATAGTGTGAAGAGAGACAGAATTTATGACACAGTTAGTGCCAGAGCCTGGTGATCTTTATATATTTTTGGAGTTCTGGATAATCCCACTGGGTTTTTTTAAACAGAGTTCTCTGAAAGGTGCACAATGATTTCAAAAACAATTAAGACAGATTAAAAAGTCACATAACTTGGATGCAAAAAAAAAAAAAATCTCACGCACAAAGGCATTGTGTGAAAATCACAAAAAATACAAACATAGTATCATTAAATAATATTTTATGGAACTAGAAAATAAAGAGGCAGATGGAAACCTGTCTAAAACTTAGAAGCACAAATTAAGCAATGATGTAAAGGTATCAATTACACAATGTAACACTGCTAATGGCATAACAGTAAGTGTTCCCTAAGTCTCTTCATTGTCTGGTTAACCTGCAAGTACCCACCAGGGATATTTCGACTGCCCTCCCACCCTATAGTTATGTTTGTGTTATTCAATCTTGCAGAATCACCATCTTCAGTCTCTCACCCTTTCTCTGCAAGATATGACCCAAACATCTCATCTTCCTCTGCTCTGCCTGTCCAAAGAGAACCCATTATAACCCCAGGTGATGAAAACCCCAGGTATTATTATGTAGTACACAGCAAACCAATGCACATAGGTGTGTGTGCCCAGCACACATATCTCCCTGCTATTTTCTTGAGCATTGTGATCGAACTTGGATGCCAGAAAAAGTATAGTATGTAATTTTCCTTGGTGATGACCTTCAGAGGTTCTTTTTCCTACTTGATTGGCACTAGCCTCCGTGGGAAATCATTATAATAGACCCCTATTTCTCTACCTGCACTGTCAGGGGCTGCTAAAACTGTATTTCCTTTACCCTGCTCTACCTCACTGTTGCACCATAGGCAGCATGTACCATCACCCAGAGTTCTGCTGCTGTGTTACATCTGGACATCCAGTTAAAACACTGATAGTAAATGCCTCCTTCCTTCCTTCTTTAAGGACATAATTAGCACTTTCTCTGTTTTGTATTAAATTCTTTTTCCCCACTCTTCTGCTCAGCAGGTAAAGGGCAGACACTTGGATAGAGCAAAGGTACTTAACTTTTGTCTTGGTCACATACATTTTATTTTAAAGATGTATGCCTAATGTGTGCCATAAACAATCTCACATGCAGTTTGAAATTGGCATATATATGTGTATAGAAACCTAATCACTCAACCAGACATAAATACATATATAGATGTGTATACAAAGGGCACATATACAATCTTTTTTTAAATGCCTAAATGCTTGCAAATCTCCCATTCTGCATGTGCTGCACTTCTTAAAATGCAAGTGTCCCAAAGACAGCTTTTGGTGTCATCATGGCTATTCTGAAGTGTTTTGTGTATTTTACTTTTTCAGTATATTCAATGTCTCACAAAGCAAATGTTAGCTCTCATTCGTTGTCTAGCACCTGATGACTGCTGACAGCAAAAACTTAATAGTGAAAATTCTCTTTTCAGAGCATCAGCAACAGTTTGTATTTACATAAGCAATAATTGAGGACTCTACCTTTGAAGACTTAACTCTGGCTACAATGATCAGTGTAGAAGAGGGCACTGCTTTCATGCTGTTTGATAGTGCTCAGCCCTGAGTCTCCTGGGATGAGAAGGAAAACATTTCCCTAACTCATGTGAGATCCTGCTCCAATACCAAAGAGAAGCTGAAAACTGCACTTCTACAAAGACAAGCAAATATTCTGGATGAAACTGAGCGGAATTAAGTTATTTTACTCAAAAATCCACCTAATTGCCACCTTCCTTTCACTGGTCCAGGTCCAATTCATACCTTGTGTAGTTTCATCTACTTCAGCCAAATTCCCTCTGCTCCAAGCTGAACGTGGAGAAAATCAGAACAGAGCACAGCTGCATCCTCTGGTAAGGGTGATACTCATCCTGTCTTAATGGGAGCCTGGGAATCATTTCCAGGAGGTGAGGCTGCCAATGCAGACACCCACAGTCTACATCTTCCCATATTCTTTCTGTTCCAGCTCAACAGAAGTTGTCACAGTCCAGCTTTTCCTTAAAAGCTTGCAACCAGCCAGTTCCATATGCATCATCTCTTCCTGACTCAAACAGGCAGCCTGACCTCAGTTATTAGCAATCACAGAGCTTCTGTGCAGTGTTTCACCCTGAATCAGAAGATAGCAGTTTTTGTGATCAGAGACATCAGGGTCTTGCTCTTTCCTCTGACCCCAGAAGGTGTGGGATGTGGAAAGGTTAAGGATACAGTTTAATGGAAGCTACCAGAAATTTTATAATATTACCTACGTATGTATCAAAAACTCATTTCATAAATTTAGCACCCTTTCCTTCTCACTCTTAACATGTTAATGACAAACTCAAACTCACAAAGTTGTCCAACAATGTACAAACCAAATGCATCCCAAAAAATCCTCCACAGTATACACTGCTTAAATGTGACCAGCTACTCACAACACAACTGTTTCCTCCACCTTTACTCACATGGAGTAACACTTACCCTAATGAGACCCCATGGAAAAGTCAATCTCCATGTGAGACTTGAAGGATCAGAGTCCAAGTAGCAAAACATATTTAAATGGGTTAAGTTAATCTTCAGGTTAATTAATGCCATTCTAGGTTTATTCTAGCAATATTTCATTCTAGTTCATCCCAGTACTATTCTATTTCCCCTAAGAACCTTAATATTTTTGGGTTATTTTTATTAAGAAATTTCAGTCTCTCTGTGGCCTGGTATTAATTACTTTGATAGAGTTAAGGCTTAATTTACACCAGTGGCTACTTTTTGTGAGCATAAACACTAGAACATTTGATAAAATTAAAACTGTCATTGCCTTGTGAGCGGGTAAGATTTAACAAGTACACACAATATTGCCAAAGAGAATTAAAGCCTTTTTTTTTTTCTTTTTCTATTTCATTTAATGAAGTGATGCCTTTATCTGTAGGTTTTTACTTCTTTTTCTTTTTCTTTTCTTTTTTAAACTTTGAGCATATTTTTAACTGCAACTGCAGTCCCTCCTAAGTGTTAAAAACCACAAGGATAAACCCAGGAAGCACTCCAGATACATCTCCAGTAGCATAAGACCTGTTCCTCCCACCCCAACCCCCTTATAATTGGTTTTGATGTTCAATATAAGGGATAAATGAGTGCCCCTCTCCTGCTTGCTCACAGTATGCCACAAAACCCTGAAAGGGTTAATTGGCATTTTAAGAAAAGGTAATTGTAAAGCATATCTGCTGGGGTTATCCCCAGAATTGGGGGGGTGGTGCATAGGTCTCCCACCCACTGGAGCATCTCACATCTTGAAGAGCATGCTGAAGACAAAAGCAGTCCTACTGCTGTTTCTTGATTTTCACTTTCAGCTCTAACTGCTAACCCCCAACGTGCTCTTTTGAGTTTACTATATCAAGCTAGTACTTACAGCAGAGTATATGTACTGTGTCTTGACTGTAAAATTATACTGACATTGTAAGCATAAATATAAATCTCTGTGTGTGTGTGTTTGAATCATACATAATTTACTGCTAGATTTATTCATTGCAGAGGAGCACAGTGACTGGAGTGGGTGCTTTAAGAAAAATTGGATGGAGGGACTGGCTATACTTTTATATTTTTTAAATAAACTAAACATTTCACAGAGTAAAATATATAACCTGACATCTAAAAAGAAATGTGGTTTTAAGTAAGTGAGAAGTCGAACTGAATCGGAGCGAGGTCATGGGTGGTCATTTTCTTACTATATCAAACTCTCTGCCACTTGTTTGTAGATGCTTGTAGCATTTTTATCCTCTGAAAATATATATTTCGTTTCCACTTTTGCCAATTGGAACTTTTTTCAGGATGTTCTTCTAATGCATTCTAGTGTGTAAAGAAAAGTCTCGTACACTCGAGCACAAAGGAAACACTTTCAGCTTTGGGCTGACAAATATCCAAGAGTTAACACCAATTTGGGGCTTTCATTCAAGCAATATTTTTCTGGGTACAGGAGTTGATTTCCATATTACTTTTCTTTGGAGCTTGGTTTTGGGTATTCAGTTTACAAGAGGCAGGATCCCTGTGTGTGTTTTTTTATAGTGTCACCCACCACAGTGTAAAATAAAGGCTGGTTTCAATCCTTTAGCCTTAGATTCATCAAATTCTATGATCAGCAATTCTGCCCCTGCTGCCCTGTTCCTGCTCAGATTATGCACAAAAGGTGCAAACTAAAAAAATGCTCACTGTGAGGAGGATGGCATAATGTGATCCTATGTATTTTCTACTCATCTTTTGGATTAACTTCACCACCTTGAAGAAAACTTTATATGAAATCCATAGAACTATTTATAGAAATATGGAAGTGAAGGAAGGTTGCATACCTGTTCATTAGTATCTTAAATCTTTAGCATGAGTTTCATTTCAAAAATCCCCAAAACAATTCTAGCCCTTTTTTCTAATCTGTCCTGTATCTTCCCTCTTTCTGAACCCACCCCACCCCTCAGCAATATCTCTAATTTAAAAAAAGCACCACAGCTGGTTTATTTCTTTAAAATCAGCTGTGCTGTTGACTGCATTGTATTGCATCCTGCAACACCTTTGCAGCTGGGCAATTTTTAGTCCTGGTGTTTTGCAGTGTGAATTTAATGAAGCTCTACTCAGCTCACCAAGAGGCTGGTCTTCCTCATTCCACATCATCATGTGAACATAGAGGCAAGCATGGCTCTAACAACTTCTCCATTACATAACAAAATCAAAAAACTTCATTTGCTAAAGCACTTAGAGATCATAAGGGTTTTCCTATGTGTAGAGAAGAGTTACAACTGACTCTCAAGTTTCCTGGCCAGTGAAGTTTTATTTGTGTATATTGGGAGCAAAACACATCTCCTAAGTAGGAAAATTGAGGAAATGCTGAGTCTGGCAACTCCTGGACAGCATAAGCATTTGTTTTGTCACATATTAAAGGCCAACAGCATTTTTCAGAACATTGACCTTTTTTTTCCTAGACCAACATTAATATTTAAGATGGAGTTAATGCCTCTGTATTTTAGAGGAGCAGCTGAGGGAGCTGGGGAGGCTTAACCAGGAGAAAAGAAGGGTCAAGGGGAACCTTCTCACTGTCTACAAAAAGTGAGAAAAGAGGGTGGGGCTCAGGCTCTGCTCCCACATAGCAAGTGACAGGATGAGAGGAAATAACCCCAAGTTGTGCTGTGAGAGGTTTAGATTAGATATTATGAAAAATATCTTCCCCAAAAAGAGTTGTCAAGCACTGGTACAGGCTGCAGTGGGCAGTGGTGGACCCAGATTCCCTAGAGGCATTTAACATAGCACTTCAGGCCATGGTTTAGTGCTGGGCTTGGCACTGCTGGTTAACAATTGGACTCAATGATCTTAGAGGTCTTTTCCAGCCTAAACAAATCTATGATTCTACAACTCTAAGTACAAATTAGTTGCATGCAGCTTCAGTAGATATTTCCTCCAATATACCTCTTTAATGGGGCATTCACACAAGAGCCCCAGTGAAATTCTTGTCATTGTTGAGCTCGTCTCTTAGATCCTTTCCTATTTGCTTTCTGCATTTTCACTTCTTCGAGAAATGCTTAATGCAGTATAATTGAAACAATTTTATTGTCTCCAGCCATCCATTCTACTGTTTCAGTGGCAGAAAATACTGGTCAATTTGACAAGTTAATATGACTTTAGTGGTCATTTGAACTCCTTTAAGCCACTGGGTGCTAAAATTACTTGTCAGATTCCTACACCTGCAAACTGAATGTAACTTGTCCATGAGAAAAGGAGAAGAAAATTATTTTCTGCCAAAAACATTTCCTGAAAGTAGTAATTGCAATTTTTACTAATTGATAGGGCATTGACTCTTCCTTCAGCAGTTCTGAACCACCTGAGAACAATATTTGATACTTCTACCTGGAACTCTTGATGATACTTTCAAACTACCTTTTATTTTTCCCATTGGACTGTCCCATCATTAAAGACAGAGTGGGTTACACAGCCATTTCAGCTCTTCCTTTGGTATAGATAATTTTGGTACTCTAATTTATCTATTAATTGGATGCCTATTATTCAACATCCAGTTCAAGTTTACACTTGAGCTTACTGTTCTGTCCATAAAGCTCTGTGTAGATTTGTGCAGTTAATATTGAAGTCACTGCCAAAAGGAAGAAAACATTTCTTCCTTCCACCTCGCCTCTATTAGCACCTAATCTGCTTCACACTCAATAGCAGGAGGTACAATCAAACCAAAACTCAAGTCTGGAGTTTGGTTTGGGTACTTCTAGTTTTGTTTCTGTGTGTATCAACAACACCGGTCTTTTTATAATCTCTCAAACTACCATGCTAACCAATTATAGGGTAACTACAGGAATTCTGTGAAGGACTTGATCCCATATCCTTAGATTTCAATGGTATTCCAATTAAATCAGCTAGACTGAACCATAATTTTACCTTAGTGCTATTTTTTTTTAGGTTATGTGTTACTCTATATATAGACCATACACTCTCCTAACATCAGTAATGGTTCCCATTGACTCTCAGCCCCAGCTACCAAAGAGGAACTGCCATGAGCTCCTGCCAGGAGGTCACCCTGGAAAGTCTCTGACAAATCAATGAGAGCTTTATGAACTGGTTTTCTTCCTTTCAGGAATAAATGCTAACAGTGTCACTGCCTGGACACTTCTGCACCAAGACTAATTCATCAGTGTGCTGAGAAATTCCATTCTGGTCCATCCTATTGCAGTCTTTCCCTTCAATTTCTTGCATTTCAGTTCCTTTTCTTTAAAAATGTGTTCAGTGGGAGAGCACAGGTACTGGTAACATAACACAGGTTTCTTTTTGTCATTCACACTGCAAGTCACTTTTCAAGCCACATGAACTTGCTAATTTTAACTGGATCCACATAACAAAGCATCCCTCTTTGGAAACTCCCCACCTTAATGTCTTTAAATATAAACTTCAAGAACGCATTTAGTAACACCATAATCTTGTTATAGGGATAATACTCCTTTTTTTTTTTTTTTTTTTTTAACAGTGATTAGCAGACTCTCCTAAATAACAACAGCATTTTTTCTTTACATTGCCAACACAATTACTGCCCTGGAAAAAGGCTAGATGTCAGAAAAGGTAAGCTAGCTGCTCTTCCTAAAACCACACACCTCGATTCTTCTGCCGGCGCGGTTTCCTACAGATTTCTGTCCTTGAGCCTTGCTCCTCCATCTCCTCACCACACGCTCCTTTCAGGAAGCACGAGGAGATGCTGCAGCCTGCCAGCTGTTCCCAAAGCCAGCCTGCAAGGGTTGAGTCCTGCCCACCTTCCCCACGGCACGGGCACTCCTTTGCCTTTCTCTCCTCCACCGATTTTAACCAAACTCATAAGAACTTAATTATCGCCGACATTTCTGCCCTTCTGTCAAACTCAGTTGAGAAAAGCAACGGCACTAGGAGGGGACTGACAGGTAAAGCAAATGATTATGTAAAACCTCATTTTTGTACATCTGCAGCCTAAAGGATGCCATAAAAATCTGCAGAATGTCTGAAGCCCTGTGATGGAAATACTGCGAGCTACATGATCTGAGTTAATGCTTCATTTGTATACGGGTGTGTATTTAAAGATAATTAATATTAGCTGTGACTTTTGAGACTGGTATTAACACAGCCTGCCTTTGTAGTGCCTACAGTTTTGTAAATGCAAATAATTTTTAGTCCAGTTTTGCATTTTTAATTATAAGCAGACAGAGTTTCTTTGGTATTTAACTGCCTAACCATGACTCAGGATAGGAGCACACATTCATGGCATTAATTGTGACTAGGATGTGCAGGTGTAACGAAATCAAAGTGCCTTTTTTTTTTTTTTTTTTTTTTAATTAACCCTCAAGCAAATCTTGAGCAGAAGTATTTGAGATGCACAGGCCTAGATTTATTTTTTAAGCTTTGACCAGGAGATTTCTCTTAGCTGAACTAAGGTTGTATATGTAACATGAATATGAGCTCACACTGCTGTGAACGCTTACTGTATAGTATTGGATGGGAGGAGATATACTGTGATATTAAAAAAAAACATTATTTCGAGGTAGGCATGCCAAAAGCAGTTCTGTGGAACAGAAGGTGGCCTAATTATTAAAAGAAATGGCTTCCATCTCTGTGATGGTCTGACTGTTTGTGGATAAAATCCTACAACTGTGAAAGGCCTCATGCACTGCAAAAAAAAAAAAAAAAAAAAAAAAAAAAAAAAAAGAGAGACAGGGGGAAAAAAATCAAAGTGTTCAGCAGCCATACATCAGAGAGACTATACAAGAAGGGTATCGTATTTTTAGAGACCCCAGAATTCCTGAGCAAAGTAGTAGTTAGTACCAGGTCTACATCAAAAGAAAACAACATTCTGTGTCATCACTGGCCTCCTCTGTGATGTTTTGCCCTCAGCTTCATAATACTCAAAAAGTCATGGTTGAAAAAGACAGACTGTCCCTTTAAAATTAGATCATCCCTTTTATTAATATGCAGAATGAGTTGTCAATTGACCAAGCAACAAATGTACATCCTCATATCCTCATTTTCACTTCTATCTATGAATATTTTAAAACCCTAATGTGTGCTTGGCCATTTGGGTTTTAAGCAAAGACTTATCACAGTGTAAAACCCCTCATTTTTATCCCTTAGCTGAGGGCTTCTTTTTCCCTTTTCCAGGGTGTCATTAAAAATCTGATGCCAAGAGCTGGGACTTGGCAGGGTTTGAGATATAATTTGCAATCTGCAGTGTTTGCTGGCTAGCCCCCACCTGCCCCCCTCTTTTTTTTTTCCCTTTTTTTTTTCCCTTTTTTTTTTTAACCAGCCTGCCTGCTAGAGTCAATAGGGGGCATCCCTCATCTGTCTAAAAGAAAAATAGCAGCATACTAATTAGAATTCTATTTGCCAGAAGCCTCGGAGTTGCTGTGCTTATAGATTTCAAGCTTCTTTTGTTTGAATTAAATTGCCAACTTTTCCCCCCCCTCCTCCCTTCCCTTCTTTGCACTAGGCATGAGAGAGCGGGTGCCTTATTTGATTGAAAGAGGGGTAGGGGGATGGGGAAAAGGAAAGCCTTAGCTATGGAAATGCTGAGGAAATGTCAGGGTTGTGTTTAAAAATGCCTGGTATGCTTTTCAATGCCTGACTCCTGTCTTTCTCGCAGGGTTGTGGAGGGAAGGAAAGGGGGCCTGGCATTAAGCACAGGCACTCTGCCCCTTCTCCCTGACACTGAAATTCTGGGGGAGAGCCCAACATGCTTTTCCCCAGCTCAAAGCCAGATGGTTCAAGCTTGGATAAAACCTTGGGATGAGATCACAAAGCTTGTTCATAACAGAACACACAACATCTCTGTTTTTCTGTTAATACCTCCTTTTGTACACGTTGTATGGGGTGAGGGAGGGGCCAGGGCATATGTCATAAATCCAAAGGAAAATGTCATATTTAACATTAATTTGTTTTCATAACCCCGTGAAAGAATTCAAGCCCGCCCCATTAAAATGTCATAATTAACCGCCGAGAAGTTTTATTACAAATAATTTTTTTTAATTTCATGAACAACTAACCGTAAGGCACAGCCCAAAGTTTTTCACTGCCCTTAAGCATCTGAACATATACATAATTTTTAATTTTTTTTTTTTTTTGACATGCAAAAGGAGTTTGACAGCGCTTCAAGCATGGCCACATTTATGCAACTTCCTAAGTTTAGGTGATTAAAGAATATGAAGCCTGAGCTCGGTTTCCATCGCTGGGAATCCTGCCCATGCACAATACAGCCATTGACTCCAGCCATTGACAGTCAAGTCTCATGCACTGATTCACAACCGGGGATAAGCGAATCGTGGGGACAGAATAATGCACTCGATGATCTTCATATTCCTCATAACAACGGAATGCTCGCCAAGGAATAAGAATTCCTTTCAAATGCATTAATCAGTCAAATTTACTTGACATTTTCATGGATTTGCGTTCTCCTTGCGAATTCTTAACAGAGCTCACCTAGAGCTGTGATGGGCACTCTCGGATGGCACTGCTGCTGTTCCCTGCCCAGACAATGTTATATTCCTTACTGACTTCTGGCACAAACACTGCTTTAAATCTTGCAATAATGCATATTTAGAATTTTTGTACATATCAGCTTAAAGCTTCCTCTCCTTGCTATTCATTCAGCCCAATGCAATTTTGTTTCATAAATGTCGACAAAACAGCAACGTTATTTTAGACAGGAGTATAAACATGGGAAAGGGAAATTAAGGCTAATTCCAAGTTGAGGTTGTTTGTTGGACAGTACTTAAAATTAGTAATTTATACAGCAACCTTGTCTTCCTTAAAAATTTAGCCCTCAAATTTGGTTTAAAAATAATACTGCGATATGCCATTGTGTTTAACACAAATACTGTTCTATTTTTTTTTTTCTTTTAAACTAGGAGATCTTTAAGAATGAATCATGCTGTAATTTTTTGATGGAATTCAGGGTCATGCCTGAAATGTTAGCTTTTCCTTTTAAAAAAAGAATCATATATACTTTATCATAGTATATTTGATTTTGGCTTAGTAGATGCTGCGATTATTTTTGCACAATCCTTCAAAATAAATTTCCTGAAAAAACCTCACAGAACTAAAGTACCAGCTAACCATTGCATTTTTATGTATTCATCAAAGATAAGATCGTAAAGGAAAGAGGAAAATACGGACATTAGTAACTCTTACATATACTCCTCAATGCTATTATATTTTAATTAGCACAGTTTGCAGGCTGTAACCTTTCCTAGGCCTACATGATGCATGAATATTTTATTTGCATTACTATAAAGTAAAAATAATTTGATTATCATTTGTACTATTTATGATTACATGTTTCTAGACACGCACATAGTCTCTATTCATAGAGGACTTTAACATTCTTAAATAGCATAGAGTGCTGACAAGCCAAGTATTGATGTTTACAGTATCATGCAAACCCCGAAGCCAACCACGCTCACATCCCTTTGAATTACTTTCCCAATTCGAAGCCTCTAAGAACCCAGTCCTCCTTTATCTCTTCTCGTTATAAAAAGTGGCAGGAGGCAGAGTGGCAGAATGACCCACAAGATGGCACCTGTCACCAGTGGGATTTCTTCTGCCTTCTGCAGGCCAAATTTTGTTTGAACTCACTATGGCCTCTGTCATATCCTCATTTTCCCTTCCACTCTTGCCTCTCCTCCTTAATCCCCTTCGTGCAGGCTCAGGCTCTGTTTACCCAGCTTCCGAAACCTTTTTTCTGCAAGAAGCCAAAGTGAAACTTTATTGAAAGAGGGGCTCAGGATTAAGCCCGGCGAGGAGGAAGCCGACCACAGCACCTGCCGCCTCGCCTACAGACAGTTCCTGCTATCCACCATTACCAGGCTCGTTCTTAGAGATGTGCATCTGAAATACATGATTACTTTAGGTCTCTAAGGTGAGGGAGCTGATTAGCTCTCTAATGAAGCCTTTTGTTATTACCTACAGACAAAGTACATCACACAGATGGAACGTACCACAAGACCGCTTCCTTATGTCGGGCCGGACATATTTTAACGGGGAAGATCACCCAGAGCAATGAGGTGAAGCGGTTGCTATAAATACAGAGTCAGTGGAATTTTTTAAAAACAGATTAAAGGCAGTGACAGAAAACAGCAAACAGCCACCATAAGACCGTCATGCCATAAGCCCCAAAGATGAAACTGGTAATTCATCTGCTGCATGAGTCATTCTGTACTTTGTCCAAAATTACATGGGGTAACATTAACTATCTGCCTAATTATAGAGTTATAGTTGCCTATTAATAGAGCTATGGCCAGTCCATAAAGATTATGTTGATGGACATCTCTCTTCTCTTTGACTACAGCAAGGGCCAAACTACAATGATCTTACAGAAACACAACACACAGAGAAAACCCCTCAAGCTGCAGGTCATTGCATCACTTCATTTCACCAATTGCAACAGAGAATTGTTCTCCCACACAAAATTACACAGCAGATCACAGGGACCTACAAAGAGCCTGGAGCAGCAAGCAGCTCTTCCTTTGGGGAATGCCACACTGGTAGTTGTTTTTTTCCTTTAATGACTTCGTCACTTGGAAAGGGAAAATATCTTATCCATTCTCCATCATCCTCATTCCTCCTTTAATCAACTTCAAAAATTCACCTAATTACCCCAAAGCATAAACAGGGTCTGTGAGTAGCCACCAGCAAGGGCAGGAAGGGTTCACAGTTTTCCTTTTCCTAATGAAAGATGGCACAAGCCTTGAGTCTTATCTAGGGAAACATCTGAAGTCATTAAGAATTTCATAGTTTCATCAAACCTAGTGAACAAAGTCTTACCTACATTTAGACAAAACAAATATACCTTTATACCAAATACATCTTTACACCAAGACAAAGTTATTTAAAACAATGCAGCTACATGTAGACAGTAGTTAATCATAGTGTTAAAAATAACTATTGCTGTTATGAAACCTTTAAAATATTAACATCACCCCAATGATTAAGGGTATCCTATTGATAATTGTGTACGATTAACACAAAGAGCAGATTGCATTTCTGTAGCCCATAAGTTTCTTTTGCTGCAAACAACAGAAATAATTCTCACCTCTCAAGACAACAAATCAGGCCTTAAATACATGTTTTACTGAAATTCATCAAAACCTATGTATCAATACAGTTCCTAAGATTCCACCTTCATTTCAGTGACTCCTCCATAACTGAGGGATAATCTCAGGGTGTTTGCAGAAAAGCGAGGATAAACAACCAAAATGAAACCCAACCACCTCCCCCCTCACCCAAAAAAAAAAAAAAATCACTAGTCTCTATTTGAATTGGAGAATGTGGACTAATAAAACTGAAGTGGGTTTATGAACCCTGCAAATTTGCCTTGAGTTTTTGGGGAGGGGGGATTTGTTCTGACCTTTTTGATTTTTCATTTTGAAGTGACTTTTATTTCAGGCTTTTTCTGGTAAATTATGAAATCAAGCAAGTCCAACCCAGAATGAACCATTTTGATCAATCTGAAAGGCAGCTTTTTTTGAGACTTTTCTTCTGCCAAGAATTTGAAAATGTCACATTTCATTCCAGGATGAACAGAAGCCAGATTTCGAACTCTCCAAATCCTTTGCGAAACAAAATTTCTGTCTCTTTCACAGCTCCAAAATTAATTTTTCCCTCAAAGGCTGTGGAGTGGCTTAAGATAGTGGTCAGCAATTACAGATAACACGTGGGTGGATTTTAATAGCCTTGACATGGTGGGGGCAAGGGTGGGATTGGGAAGCCAGAGCATCTTGAGGGAAGACTGGAGCACCAGCACTCCCAGCTCCCAGTGAATCCCAAGCTCCAGTGCCTCTCCTCAAAGCAAGATATAGACGCCAGCATTTCCTAGCTCCCACTGAGTTTCTATCAATATTCTTAAACTTTAAAAAGGAAAAATACAATCTGGTGTAACAGCCCTAGAAGAGTGCTGACTACTGCTACAAGAAACTCTCTACAACTGGAACCTATAGAGGGATATAAATCCAAGGGCTGACCTGTAGCTTTTCACCCAGCCAAGGAAGCTATTAAATTCTTGCTGATTTAAGTTACTCTCCTGTAATGCACCATTTCTTGAGAAGGGGAAAAAAAAAAAATCTCCTAATGTCCTTTCACTGGGCAATTACCTAAGGATTGTGATTTTTGCCTCAGAACTATTTTGGAAAAGTTGGATGTTGTGAGGCCAGGTCTGCAGTGGCATCAAGGCATCACACTTGTTCTTGTGGCTCTGCACAGGAACATCTCACCCTGTCACACCTCTGGAATTATTCTAGCAGAGGCAATAGCACTGCTCAGGTAAAAATATTCTCATAAAGGTCACACAAACAGCAAGTCAGGCATGTAAAAGCCATGGCTTCAATTTTTTAGTGTATTCCACAGACATCCAAGCAGGCCCAAACACCTTCTCCTCAGTGGAGAAACCCAACACCACCCCACCATCTCCCAAAGTGGGACAGTCTCCTTCCCATCCACACCACAGGTTCTGGGGTCTGCAGAGGGCACAGAGCTCCCTTCTGGGCTTTGCACAAGTTGCCTGTACTTTACAGTAAAATGAGATAAATTCTTTCCATGTCAAGGACAGATATCATTCATGCTTTTTTTATCACTGTTGTTTCAGAGCTCTATTGCTTCTGCCACTTTTAACTTCCATCCTGCTCCCTGGGAGTCATATTTAAGGTCAACCAGCACACATTAGTCCTGCCCAGAGTAAGAATTTCCCCCTTACATTGAAACTGACAGGCCTGTAAAACAAAACATGAATAAAAAAAAGCCATTCATTATTTATAAAAAAGCAGAATGGCAGGGTTTTCTTGCATTACACAAATCCAGTATGAAAACTCTAACCTGTATATTATTATAAAAGCTCTGTCCCCTGTAATATCTCTTTGTTTTTGTAATTATTTTAGGCTTTCTACTCAGGAGGAATAAAAAGAGCTTATATTTTCCCAGCAGTCTGATGAAATAACTTTGAAATCATGCCTTGTAGTTTTCTTTAGTATAATTAATCTCAAGATGTCACCCCCCCCCCACCTGCTATGATAGTCTCATTGGAGTGGGTTGTGGGGAGATGGATATTTTGGTTTTGGTTTTCAACCCAGTTAACCACTCTTTCTCCACAACTAGATCATAAAAATCAAACAAAACCTGCAAGAGATAATCCCCCACCAATAAATTTATCAAGAGTGAATTTTCTGCAGGCTTGCTAAACTGTCATAAAGGGGAGGAGGTAGAGATCAAATATACTGTTGAGTAAGGAAACAGAGAGCACAAACTTTGTCCTCAGCTCGGGGACAATGATGCTCCAAGATTAACCCACCCTCTCAATTAACACCTCACATGAAAATCCCAGCAAGGTCATGGGATCTGTGCTGCAACTCGGTCAATCAGCACTGCCTGCCTCCATACAAACCAAGATCGAATGCAGAATTAACACTGGTCCCCCAAGCCCTCGCTCACAGACTCACGTCAGATTAAGCCCTTGCATGGAGGAGATATGAAAAGCATTTCTAATTAGGGTCTGAGGTTACTGGTTAAAATGCAGTCGAGCAGTCTACCAACCATTCTTCTCCCTCTTTTTTTTTTATAATTTTAATTAAACTCAGATACTATTTAATTCCTACCTGCATATATTTAGTACTACTTGAATGCAAACCTGATAAAGAATACTCCTGATCCCCACTTAGCTGCCACAAGCACTTATTAAAAGGAGGGTGACTGTCTTCAAGATCTTCCATGGGTCCCTTTGCAATAATTACTTTTCTATCAAATGAAAAGCATAATATTTTCCTGTAAATAGATTTTTTTTCCTTGCGAAATCTTGACTTCCTTACTCTTGTGACAAAATTATAATTATAACCTCAGTGTAGTGGTTAGTTACTGTCATTCCAGTCTATTAGGGGACTCTTTTCTGTATATGCTGTGCTCCTCTTATTCCATTACTCACAGGATTCTTCAGACGTGCACTTGAGGACATTTTGCACCCCTTTGCTGTCACAGAAGCACTGCTGTACATCCCGTGTTTTGAGGAATGGGAGAGAGGGGATTTAGCACCAGTTGGATCCTGTTAAATTATTTGTAATTCTAGGCCACTCCACAACATTTCTGCCATTGTGTGATTAGCAATCTAGATCTCTCCATAACAATTTTTAATATCTACCATGACCCTGGAAGCCTGAGTGCTACATCTACAGCATACTAAAGCCTTGTGACTCCAAATTACAGCCCTGAATAATTCAGGAATTGTAACGGTAGCTCAGTACTTATTAAAGCACTGGGAAAACTTTGGGATTCTCATATCTACAGGCTCTTCATTATTATTCTGATTATAAAGATGTTTTAATATATGCTGTTGCTATTCTTACACATTACCACAATACCATTTGTGAGGAATCCATAAGTGATTCAACTCCTGTATTAAGCAGCTACACCTCAGAGTATCAAGGGATGCAGTAAAATGAAGTTTTGTTTCTTTTCTGGGAAGATGGGAATTATCTAATAATCTGTACATTAAATTTTAAAATCCCAAATTATGCCTTAGACATGAAAACAAAAATCTGACACCAAACTCATTTAAGCAAAAGGAAATCACGTACATACAGAACAACTCAGGTTTTTCCCTGATAGACTCAATACCACAAATGGGGCCAAAATTAAGTCTAAATAGTTTAATAACATATTAAACACATTCTGTCTTCTGTGCTAATCCCAAATAAGCGGCTCTAATAAGCCTTAGTGACAAGGAGGATCTAATGAAGAGTTGAATTTTTCATAGAGGTTTTATTAGGTTCATCAGCCTCCTCCAAAGTCCAGGCCTTCAGTCATGACAGCTCTGAAATCTGGAAGAGATTATCTTCAATTTACTGAGAATAAACATCTCATTTCCACAAGGAAAATTCCATTTGATGACAAAATTTGTCTGTGTCCTAAATTTTGAAACCCTGCCACTGGATGTCATACTTGAGTAGCTCTGGGTAAACGTAAAAATTATTAAGAGTCTCAATAATATCAAGAAATCCAAGAGGCATTTTCAGTGTGAGAGTAATATACAGCATCCAAAACAGCATTTTGGCAAGTTTTATTGATTTTTCCAAGCTGAAAAAAATTCATTACTTTCTGGACAGTCAGTCACACAGACTTTTGTATTGAGTGTCCTCATCTGACTGCTTCACACTGACTATGACTTAGCTAATGGTTTACCAGAAGAGATATCCCACACTATTAAAAGGAGTCCTCTAAATTAATTTATAACTCAAAGCATCCTCTTCCCAAAACCTTGTGAAATATCAGATGTGTTAAGGAGGAAAATAGTTTAAGCCTGTCTCACTAAATAAAGCCAGTAAAGTGGGTCAAACCAAAAAATGAAATCCTAGTGTGATCACTGCTTGTGTTCTCAGGTTTGAAACAGGTGATAAGGTTTTATTTACAACCGTACTTATCTGGTGTGGAGCAGATGATAAGGTTTTATTATTGCTGCTTATTTCTGAAAGAAATTACTTTCCATGTGTGTAAAGCTGTACATTAGAGGAGCCTTAGGTTGGGTAGGAAATGTGACTTTTCAGTAGGAGGAGGGCAAAAAGTTCCACCATGTTATACTTTTAATGGGTGGGAGGTGAAAACTGTCTGGCTGAACCCCCCTTCATGGGAAAACAGACACTGGATTTTCCTGTGTGGGTGCCTCAGTGCTCTGCAACACAGCAAGAAAGGGTTTGTGTCCCCATAAATTGTGCTCAGTCCCCAGAATTCCAGAATTCTGACCTGAAATCAGTGTCAGCAGAGCAGCCATGCACACACAGGCTGGAAAACCACTCTGGCATCTTTGGGTTTTCCTTCATTCCAGTTTATGAATAAGCAAAGGAAAATTCCTGCTTCCAGGAAAGTGACACTTACTCTTCCCTACCACACCAGTGCAACAAGCTTCTCAACATCCATAGGAATTGCAGAGAACTCTCCTCTGTCCATCCAAAACAATTTCATATTTAGGAAACATCTTCCTCTATCCTTCACAGATATAACCTGGTTTGTTTTTGGAGGTTTTTTTGTTTGTTTTTTTTAACTTTTTTAAACTAAGGTTTAGTAACTTCATTAATTAATTATCTTTTAAGCTTCAGAAGGTGTGGAGGTGTTTTGGAATAAAAGTACATTAAAGGTTCTTCAAGAAATTACTAAAAAAAACTGGCTGGAAACAATTTATTTTGATGCTGCTAAAATGTACCAGTCAAAAGAAATACTGAAAATTTTGCAAATACACCTGTAAAAAGAGGAAAAACAAATTCTGGTCCATTCTCACAGTGAAATCATCTCCAATGATTTTCTGTTCCTGAAAAATACCACAAAATCCACTGAAAGTTGCAATGCAAGGCAACAGGAGCAGACAGCACAACCAGCATCCTAGAGAACTCCTCAAAATCTTTCAGGATTAAGGATACAGACATCAGAGGGGGGTTTGTTTTAGTTCTAGAGCATCTACTTTTAGAGTATGTCCTGATCTGAAACAGATGGAAACAGTAGCTTACTACAGAGAAATGATGACACTATTTTCAAATAATGGTGTCAAACTTAAACCTGCAAAACTCTATTACAGACAGGCAAGGAGTAAATGGGCAATTAATCATGACAGAAACAAACAAAAAAAAAAACCTCCTGACAAAAGATTTTGCAAACTTAAATGCACCATCACTTTTAATAAGATGTGCTTTGTCACTCTTATCTATCCTCAAATTACTTGCTCATACTAATTCAGTTTGGCATGCAAAAGCACTGCTTGCCCCTGTGGACATTAGAAGAGCTGTTTAGGTTACCAGAAAAAAACCTGGTAGCTAAAAAAGCAAAAAACTTTAGAACACATTGTTCTTTTCTGAAGCACATCTCTCCCATTCAGCTAACTAGTACTCTTTTCATTTAATCTACTCGGGTAAAAATAACCATTAAATATCACCTAAGTATCACTTAAATTCTATTTTGGGGATTTATGACTAGGATTAACTTTTTGTCACCTTTGTGTCACCTCTTAGTATGGGGCTGAATGACAGAAATTCATTTAACCACAGTTTGAATCCCATTTCTTCCATACCTCTGGATTCATGTACATTTTTCTGTCTAACATATATTGAACACAGAAACCCAAAGCCACTTTTTAACACTTTATTAAACACAATATATACAAAGTAACATATTGAAAGTATAATAACGAGGCCATTGGTAATAGAATAATGATAGTCAAAGCTCTATGAAATATGTAATAAATATTTTAATTATATACCTCATATATCTGCGCCCCACTGTGAAAAATAACCAGGCCTAGCAATTTTCACGGACGATGACAAGATTACTATTACTAATGGTCTGAGGTACAAGTGTTTATTTTTAACATTATTAACGGTACTAATTATGATGAATACGATTATTTAGAGTCATTATGTGGTAGAAGAGTTTGATGATTCACTCAGGTGCCTAGAATTTAACATTCTCCATCTACCATCTATGGAAATTAATGACATAGCTTAACTCTGTTGTTATCGTACTCACTGCCAAGAAAATTGCTTTTAAAGAAGAAAAAAGCAGAAGATCACCCAAGTGTGCTGCCCATTTCTTTATTACCCTGCAAACGTTCGTGTTTGCAAATCAGTAAAAAGCCTGATAATAAGATGCTTCACGCTGGAAAAAAATGAGACAGTGAGTTTTACAGATGAAGGGACAGGTTCCACAAGCCTTCTATACAGAAGTATTATTTTCATTATTGTAGGGCTTGGAGTCGGAGCCCTTGGGCTAGGTACCAGATATCCAAAAAAAGCTTATATAGGCAAGACTGAAAAAGGAATATTTAGTAAAGCCCATTTCACAGATGGGAGCTCACACCACAAAAATCTGAGGCCTAGGACCACCTAGTTTATATCTCTCAGAGCATCTTCATGGCCAACAGGGCATGCTTCACCTCCTGCACAGTCTGCCCACCACAGCTATTGCATATACGGCTGATGGATTTGGGCAGACAAGGTGCCACACAAGCTCAAGGGCACACTGCAGCAGTGCTTGCAGCCTCACAGGTAGGAAAAACCTCATTTGGTGAGCAACCTTGAGCTTGCTGTTGGCAGAGAGTGCTGACAGAGGCACAAAGGCTGTGGCAGACAGGCACACAGTTCCCAAAAACCAGAGACGCAGGCTTGGCATGAGGCCACCACCAGCTCACAGGAATCAGCGTTACCCACCCGCCATGGCACGGCCTCACTGATGAGGAAAACACAGGTATCATTTTGCCAATGGCTTTGTAGTGAGTCAATGCTTAACCCTTTGCAGGCCTCAGCCAAACATATCCCTGAGATCCCAGGGATTGCCAGCGCTCCATCTGCCCAGTGACAATAAACAGCCGCCACCTCTGCAGCGATTCCTCGCGGCACGCCGGAGAGAGAGGGCAGAATCATTAACTAGTTAAATCTGATAAATACAGACTCTCAGCAAAAGGAGGAAGAAAATGGACCATTCTCACTTTGTAATGCATTTCCATCGGTGACTGGCACGCTATTAGGATCGGGATCAAAGGGGGTGGGATGCTGGTGTCTGTGGATTTGGGCCTTTCACACTGTCTGATTGATGGAACTGAAAGGCTTCTGCTTGTAAAGCAGTCACCCCAAACAGCTGTCTCCTGCTCCTGTCCTCCTCTCCATTGCAGCATATGCAGTTCAGATTTCATTTACCAGCCCCTCTGAATAGCAAAGCTCTCACCGTGGAAGTAAAGCCTTGCCTCAGAGAGGATGCCTGGCAATTTGCATGCACAGTACTGCTAAAAGCATTGTGTGGTGTTAGCTGCCAAAGGACATGCAGCAATGTGTATCTCCTATCTTCCCTACTTTTCTGGTTTCTTAAATTATCAGTGTTTTACTTCCCTTTCATGTTCAAAGCATAGCAAATTTATTTGATATATTCTGAATGCCGGAGCATGCCAATGACATCAATCAAACTACAGAACACTGGGAAAGCTGCTATAGAGTAATCAGAATTGGCCATAAGCTATAAATATCTACTGTCTCATGATTCTCGTGGCTGCTATGCAAACTTTGATCATTAGCACTGATCAAAGATCATGAGGGATAAAATGGTATTATGATATAATGGCATGTATGCTACAGCTGATACTAAGGGCTATAGATGACCTATGCTTCACTATACTGTCTTTCCCCACACACCAGAACAATTCATTAAAATGGCAGATCTCTTTCTGCAGTACCTCAGAGGATATGTAACAGAAAATCAGAGTGCAATCACAATTGGCATAACCACTCATCACCAGCCTGAGTGGTCTGTGTTTGTATTCCCTGCAGCACAGCTCCCTGAAACGCTGCACAGGTGACTCCCAGACAACATCTAATTGTGCCTGAGAGGTCACCAAACACAGCTAATGACTTTTTATTGTTTTATTGCGTTTAGATGGATTGGATGTTTCCTCTCTAATAGCAGGACATTCCCAGCATTTCACAGGTAGATCCTGTGTGGTAAAGTTACACGAGTTTGGCGTCACGTTTTAATATGAGTGTGGTGTCTTGATAAACATAGATTTTTTTCATTGGTAAAACACCTCTCAATGCCCAAATTAAGAAATAGAATATGGGGTCTCCTCCCCTGCCTGCCAGCATCTTGTTCTGTACTCTGAGCTGGATATTTAAACATCTTAACCAGAGCTCCAAAGCTTTCAGATAAACCAAAGCAGTATCCGACCTCACAGCTGTCAAATAAAATGATATAGAATTGCTTTGCACAAAAGAAATGAAATTAACACAGCCTTACTCATTAACTTATGAGTATTCTCACAGAAAATCCACCAAAAAAGAACTATAACTTTTTAAAGTTCTCTTCATCATCTACTTTTTCTATGAAAATTAGAACATCTGTCCTTGAAATTTAAGAGTTAGCTTACACAATCAGGGACAAGAATGTCATATTATTCACATGACCACATTCATTTCAGTGCTCTTCTCAATAAAATCTACATAGTTAATTGCACAGTTCAAATTAAAAGTGCTGGATACACGTGCACAGGCCAAATGACACCTCAACAACAAATCAAAATGCATCTTTCAAATGGAAGGCTACAGTTTTTCTCAGATGTGTGATTATTCAACATGCAGATCTCATTCCACTTTGCTAATACCACAGCCTGTAGCTCCAATATTTCCAATAAATAACAAAAATTATTACAATTTCCCCCACTATACACAGCAAGGAAAAAAAAAAAAAAAAAAAAAAAGCATAGAAGAAAGAGGTCTGCCCAAAGTCTTACAGTGAGGCTGAAAAACCCACCACTAGCATGGATTCCACCTCTCCTGGGTCCAACCCGAGTAATTCAAACATAAGATCCTTCCTCAGCTGAATTGGAAAAGGGAAATCAACCAGTAGTGAACACATTCTCATTAACTGGTGCTGTGCAAAACATGTTCTCCCAGCCCCCTCAGACTTGCTTGAATTAACAGGAAAAAAAATCATTCATACAAGTTCTTTTGGTGACATATGTAAAACAGCTGATTCATATACAGGCTTCACACGCTGGGTCAGAACAAATTGTCCTCAAAAGCAACACGGTTAAATTGAGTGGAACTAGCCTCCACCAACTTCCAAGGTACATAATAGATATTATAAACTTGTCTTACTTGGCACCAATTTGACAACCTCAGTTTGAGAGAACAGAGAGTGAAAATGAGTTTTAAGCATTCAGTTACAAAGTACAACATTCATTATGTACAGTCCTTTAACAGATTGCCCAGATTGTGGACGCCTTCAGCAGACTTGAAATTTAATCTCCCTGGTGCAGTTTTAGTCACTACATGTACCACTAATATATAGCTACTGCTCAAACACAGATTACTGTTTAATCCTGAGTTTTTCTTGCATTGTCCATGTTGCTCAGCACATAAAGCCCACTCTAGTCCTTCATGGATCTACAAGGCCAGAAGTTAAATTCCACTCCATGTAACTGAACCTGAGGAATAGAGCTGGGGATCAGTACTTATCCCAAAACTGCCCAACAGTGGGGTATCAGCCACTTGGAACCTGTCCTGGACTCTCACACAGGTCTCACTAGCATCCATCAGGTCTGCCTTGGTGAAAAATTTTGTGTGTTCCAATAAAGTGATTGAGATGATGGCACTCACATCATGCCAAAGTAAATTCAGCACTACAGCTGAATCCCTACAGATATAACCCAAAATGGTTCAGTGTGTCATTTCTGATTTACATTTGGAAAAAGGAGGGAAAAAAACCTGTCTCCTGGGGAAGCATCTTATTGTGCCTTTGATTCTCAAAAGAGTTCTTTCTTTCCCCATTTTGGGAGGAGGAGATTATTTTATGTGGTTTCTTCTCCCCTCTTCTTATTACTGATTCTCTTATCTTGCCCAAAAACAAAATAAGAGAAAAGTCAAAAGTGTAATTTGACTTTTTCTTTAGGTCACTCTCAAGGTCACTCTGGCAGCAGTCTGATAAAATAAACAGCATAAACCAAGAGGAAACCTAAATTACTGAGTCTATTCCAGTGCCTACCAAAGTCAATGCATGTCTGCACTGGTTAAACTGGGCATTTGATCAGGCTCAGGAGGGAATAATCTGTCACTCAAAACCACTTTACCTTATTTTTTTCTAATTGCCATTATCTCAATCTCTCTAGCATAGTCCAGTTTTGTGCTTACACTACATGCAAAGTCCTACTGTGTTGTCAGAGACAATAATCATGATGCTACTGCAGTGCCTTGATTACATCCCTGTCCTTTATCTACTGCACTGGCTCCTGTGCTGGAAGACACAAACATTTCCCCAAGTTGTTGGTGTGACTTTCTTTTAAAGCCTTTCCCACCACCATCACTGTAAGCCTAATGCTGCGTTCATAAAAACAAAAAAAGTAGTCCTTGTGCTTGAATAGCACATAATTCAAGTAATTTCTTTTATCTATTTCAAGTATACTTAACTTTGCAAAGTAAGTTTCAGTTTTACAACTCAGATGGTTCACAGGATGAATATATTCTTTTGAAACATACTTTTTATCCAGCCATGCACTGAGACCAAGTATGTATTGTTACACACATACACCTGCACCTACCAAAACACAGGGAGCATTTCAAAGGCACTTGTGAGAGTTTAGAGCTGAATTCTGCCACCTTGCCTTTAGTCAGAGGAAAGGATTATCCACAAGGATTCTAAAATCTCAACTTCCTTAATGAAGTTGCCATTTAAATGTTTACTAGATGCACTAATAGAGAAGAGAACCAAGTGATAACAGCTGTGATAAAAGCTTCTTATATTTGAAGCCTGGAAAGAGGAAACCTGTGTCAACTTATTTTTCTAACAAAAGATCTATGGTAAACCTGGAAGTATGCTGTAAACCTAATTACATCAGGTTTTTTTAAGCAATCATTTTAAATTGCTTTGAAGAGAAACTCCCATCAATGCAAACATCCAGGAGTCATCTTTTAATTTTGAAAATTGTCTTTTAAGTTTGAAAATTGTCTTTTCATCTGCCAAACAGGAAAAATGATTGATTGCATTTTCACAAATTTGATCTCTCATTTTTAAACCAGACACAGGACTTGTGAAAATGTTTCTGAGCAAAGGCACAGTTTCACTATTCTGTTTCTTTTCCAAATATTTATCTGCAATAAATAATCTGACTGTTCCACTTGCCTCTTTTGTAGGCCACATTATGGCAGTCATTCCCAAAGATTCCTCTTTTTCTTTTCCCCAAATTAGTTCTGTATAATCTTAGAATTTTGCTCTGTGTAGAGCAAATGTAGAGTCATGTTTTATTAATATCTTTGCACTTCTCCATAGATTTTCATGAGGTTAACAGCCTTCTGCCTCTCCCTTTGCTAACTAAATAATAAAAACACAACTCCAGCTATCCTCACCATTCTAAAGTCCCCAAAAATCCCAGAAATTATCAACACCCACATCTGCCTAAGTAATAAAACCATGCTCATCACCATAAAATCATAGAATGGTTTGGGTTGGAAGAGACCCTAAAGCTCATCTGATTCCACCCCTGCCATGGGCAGGGACACCTTCCACTGTTCCAGGTTGCTCCAATCCCATCCAGCCTGGCCTTGGACACTCACAGGGATCCAGGGGCAGCCACAGCTTCTCTGGGCACCCTGTGCCGGGGCCTGCCACCCTCACAGGGAAGGATTTGTTCATAATATCCAATCTAACCCCACCCTGTTCCAGTTTAAAGCCATTCCCCACTGTCCTGCCACGCCATGCCCTTGTTAAAAGTCCCTCCTCAGCTCTCCTGTACCCCTCCAGGCACTGAAAGCTGCTCTAATGATATGATAATCATGATATGTGGTTCTTCCAAACCAAAAGCAGCTTTTGTAATAACTCTAGCCCTTGATATGTGAGTACATTAAAATTGCCTTTCTTCTCTCCTGTCCCAATAATTACCCTTCCCATGAACTGCTTGGAATGATCTCTTGCAATCATGCTCACACTGCCACCTGTACAGAAAGTTTCAAGTACTGAGACAGTATAATTTTTCTGAAAATAAAATATAATGACCATTGCAATGAAGAGCACATTTAATTCATCTTCCTTGGAGAAGAAAAACCTTGGCAGTAGGATTTTGAAAATCAACACTACAGTCAACTTTTTTTCCCTTTTTGACAGTTTGTGGCAAAGTTAAACAGCACTAATGCATTCCATTTACTTCAGATAGATCAAAGAAACAAAATGTATCACCAAGCAAAGCTTTCTCACACTCTCCTGCTTTTCTAGAGGGCATTTTAATAGAAATTGTTGTCATTTAGCTCATAGATTACCTTGACTGAACAGAAGAGCAGCATCAGGTCATGAAATGTCCTTGGGATTTCTGAACGTGCTCCTCACACCTTTGCAAGCCTCACCTGAAGTTCCTTATCAGCACCCAAGTCACTGCTCTTCATTAAAACCTAAGAGTAATAACTCATGAGGGATAATGAAGACAACTAAGCATCTGTTTGAATGCTTATTGAAACTTTGGTATTTACCTAGACTATGAAGCACAGTAAAATATGTTCTTACTCATCTTCTACCAGCCAATATCAGCAATTATTGTCAGTTTGAAATATTTTACAAGCCCTTAAAAAACACTAAATTCAGGGCAAGGGTGCTGGTCTTACACTGGCCAGAAAACATACTGAAAATAAGCCTTGGCAAACAGTTTTGACAGAGATATTTTGGGCTTCAAGTTTTGTTGATAATGCACAGACACAATCAGTACCACATGATACTTTTATTAAAACTAATTGTGCATATGTTAAAGAGATTAAAAACTGGGTGATGGCTCTCAACATGTTGTTAATAGGGAATCAGTCAAAAAACAGCCATTTCTGTGAAGATGTGCCTTACACAGCTTGACTTGATCTACTACTGCAGAGTGTAACAACAAACCAGAAGGAACTATAACAGGGATATAGTCACAAGTTTTCAAAGTAGATAAGAATATGCTGGATCACCAGCTGTGACTAAAATTTGCTTGTAATGCTTGGATGTATAAACAGGGATGAAAAACTAAGGAAAAAGAACAAGCAATATATGCAGCAGTGATATTTAGTCATTAACAAATTACTTGATATAGAAAACTAAGATTGTTTCCCTCAAATTTTTAAAAGACATAGTCAAAATTTGGAAAAGCTGCTGTGTAGGAAGAGATCTAACATGCCCTCAATCTAAATGGATTGCACACAAAACTTAGAGTTAGCCTGACTTTGAGGTAGAAATGTATACCTGGTGAGCAAGATGTTTTTCTGTTTTTTGAGGAGAGCCATGATCCTTTCAGGTACATCTCATCCTGCTGAATGAGCAAGTCTAGGGTCCCCAGAGCACAGAGTGGGAGACAGGAGCTGGGACAGGACATAGGATGAACTTTATTCTCAACCCTCTCCCACAGCTCCACCACAGGAGGGGACAAACCTCATATTCAGGTTTGGTTGCAGGCCTGACCAAATTTAATATATGCGCTGGAGTAAAGAGTTCTGCCTGCAGAAGTGATGCTCTGTGTAAAATTCACTGAATTTCACTTCCCAAAAGAGCCTCTCATGTTTGCCTTGAGGATTGTTTTAGGGGAAGCTGTTTGTCATGCCAATATAATTCCCTTCACACAAAAGCACAGCTCTGTACTGGATACTAACAATCTATATAAAGTGATGGCAATACCAGAGTCACTTTGTATATGTTGGCAATTACATATATTTTTCTTCTTTCCACTGTATAAATTTCCTTTCCTTAATAAAGTGTGCAAGGTTTCCCAAAGAGTTTAATAACCCAGACTCACTGAAGTGTAGCTGTTAAAATAAGCTAAACTGGTTTAACTTCTGAGCTGTCAGACCTAATTTCAAATGATGAGATGTGACCACTGTTTTCATGTGAATTGCTAAAATTAGGTAATTTCCAAACATATGCAATAAATACAAGGAAGAATGTCAAAGTTCAGGGGTTTTTCATTGTGAATTTGCTTTCTTAAATGAAATAAGTGGCCAAGAAAAAGTCATTAATTTATTAAAATAATCTAAAATAGTTAAAACTGCTAACATACTAATAAACCATGAAGAGTAGTGTTTCTGCAATCTAAAAAAGTTAATTTTCAAAAGGTATTTTAACTTTTTTTTAAGCTATCTGGTTCAATCTTTTTTTTTTTTTTTTTCCTTCAGGCAGTAAAAGCAAATGCATATGGCATGAAAATCTGTTAAAACATAGTACTTTACACCTTTGTTTGTACCTGCTCCAAATATATTTATCTATAAATTAACTGCACATGGTGGTTTTCACATTGGCTTATTTTATCCATGTGTTCAAAAAATTTAATACATCACTTGTGTTCCCTCAATTACAGCTCAAGTCATCAGACAAAAAGAGGAGGAGCATAAACATAGCTACGTATTTCTGAATTTTTATATGCAATTTATGCCCAAAGCAACAACCATATGTTAAAAAGGTGAGAAAGTAACCTTGCATCTCAAGAGCTGAACTCTCTTCAAATACCAATGTCTGAAGCAAGTGGTGGCTGCCCCATCCCTGGAAGTGTCCAAGGACAGGCTGGACAGGGCTTGGAGCAACCTGGGATAGTGGGAAGTGTCCCTGCCCATGGCAGGGGTGGGAGGGGGTGAGCTTTAAGGTTCCTTCCAAGCAAAACCATTCTGATTCCATGAGTTAGTGGCAGTGGTGTGCAGGGCAGCAGGACCCACACATTAATCCCAGAGTGTCCATCCCAACACCAACCATTCCTTTATGCTCTCCAGTAGCCATCAGCACTCACGTCAGCAGCTGAACACTCTCACTGGGAGCTTTTCTGAAGGAAATCCATGGATCCCAGGTATCTCCTGGATGCTGTAAAGACCCCAGGGCTGGCTCCTGTGAGCAGGGTCCCTGTCTCAGCAGGGCTGCCTGCAGAACGCCCCAGGCTCTCCGCCAACGCCCCCGGCACTCGCAGCCGCGCCGAGCGGGACGGATGTTGGTACATGTGGGCTGGGTCACCTCACCCCTCTCTTAATTTTAGCACATGTGAAATTTGCCATATGGGCAGCTCTGAAGAGTGAAGTCCTTCACTTTCTTGCAAGAGTAGTAGAGCGCAATCTTTTCCATCACTGTTACCTTAATGCATCTCATCCCTTGACATAACTTTTCAGGAAAACTGAGCTGGATCACCAAGCCTAGTTTCCAGTTCCTGCAGACACACGTTCCTTCTCACAGGCTAACCAACCCCCAGCAAGAACTGTCTGGATTGAGGGCTCACCTTCCCCATTTCCACCCTTGTTCCTGTTCTCAGGCTGCTTTGAGATTCACTCTTGGAACAGTTCAAAGATTTGTTCTCACTTCCACCCTTTATTTAGCACCCTGTTATTGCACCAATAGTATTCTTGGTTTTATGGGCAGGCGAGAGAATTAAGTTTCTTCTTTCCGTTCCCTCCTTGCAGTGAAAGCCTCAATTTTCAGGTACAGCAAGTCCATCTTTCTTGGTAGTTAGGCTGTGACCAGAAATCTCATTTTATATCACCCTTGCTCTGGATTCAGACAGAAAGTTGAGACTTGAACTCTACACTGCTTCACCTGATGCAATGATATACTTATTTAAAGAGGTTACATATGGAAAAGGTTAATGCCACAATCCTGCAAAAAAACTTGCCTAAATGCCTAATTTCAGGCTTATAAATAATTCTATTAAATTCAAATTACTCAAGCCCAGTGAATTCAATGTGCCTATGCCCATGACTAAATTATAAGGCACAGGATTGTGGATGTAGAGATCGTTATCCATGACCCAATTCGGTGGGTCCTCACATAAATCAGATAAGCAAATCCCTTTTGCTCATGTTTGCACACTGCAAAATCCTTGCAATCCTGGATGTCTTAAGAGATGAAAACAGGGGAAAGCAGCCAAGTATCACAGGCACCATGATGAATTTCCAACCATGGCCTCGACTATTTAGTTTGGTCACTTTTCCAGGAAAAAAAAAAAATATATATATATATAAGCAAAATTCAGCACAGTTTCTTGGTGCTACTTACATGAAAAGATCCTTGTTCCAAATTTTAACTAAGCACTGCCTAGAGGGTTGAAATATTCTCTTTAGGAGCTTTCTTTAATTTTCTCTTCAAAGCTTAATTACATTACAGGAAATATTTGGCTAAGATGTGGTTATTCATCATAGGATCTCTATTACCAGCATCATCAGAGAGGTTTCTGTCAATTTTTCATTTTAACCTGGCTTTTACTTTCATAATATAATTATAACCACTCATTTCATTTATGTTATAAAAAGAAATTACATCTCTTAATTTTCTTTTACTAAAAGAAAAGTTTTTTCTTTAAAAAAAAATCCTATGTGGTAGTGTGCAACATATTTAGAGCTTATGATCAGCAATTTCTCTAAAGAGGAAGATTTCAGGAAAAAAGTGACTCTAAAAGTAATTTCAGCAGCAAAGTAGATTAAATATCCACCATATTAGTCACAGAGTATTAGATGGAATTGGATTGACTGGGAAGAGGTCAAAGAGTTGCTGAGGGTTTTAGCCCACCAGAGGAGCAATAAAATTCAACCATACTTAAAATCATTAGCTTTAAACCCTTTGATATTAGATCCAAACCTCCAGTGCTCACAGAAGGAACCTCCAAGCACCATGCCAGGCCAAAAGGAAACCCTCTAAGACATCTGCATTTCACAGAAACCTTTCACTGGAGTACAGGAGTGACAACAGAAAGAACCTGCACATGCAGGAAAGACTGAGCTGCAAAGAGAGGGGAAAGGAAAACGCAGCCTCTAAGGAAAGTTAATTTGTAAAATAGCAAGATATTCACTTTGACAAGTACTAGTGGGGCCCAGGGTACATTTTTAAAGTAGTAAAACGTCCCACCCACCAGTTCCTGTGTAGTTCCTCCACTTTAATTCTTTGCTCCCAGAACCAGCCCTCATTACTCCCTTCCTTTTTTTCATGGTGACAAGGCACCTTCCCCCTCACAAAGGACATGCCAGGCATGTATGGCACCAAAATGAGACAACCAAGGATGTGGATTGCATGGCATGATAAAGGAAAGAATCCATTTGCTGACTGCAAGGCAAGGAGGAGATTTAAAAACACAGAAGTCATCTAACACAGCAAAAATCCAAAAGAAAGAGAAAAAGGCAGAGGAGTAATTAAAAACCCTGAAGACAGTGATGGGTCTCAAGTTTTTGAACTGACTCCCTGTTTAATAGAAAGGATGGTTTCCACCCGAGAGAAGAGAGATAAAAGAGAGACTTTGCTGTAACTAATAACCAACTGACATATTTCTGTTGGTTTTGTACATTTCTTCACTCATTTTGAAAATGACAAGTATAATTAAAGTTGTTAAATACATCGAGAGACTTGTCAGTCAACTAAAATATCAACTCTTATAAATTCTCCACAATGAGCACTGCACACAGCACAATGCAGAAGAAATTAATCTCTCACCAGAAAGATTTAGTCATTTGATGATCCTAAAAGAAAAAAAATCCCAGATTTTCTATTTCCTGGGGGAAAATGAACTTTTCTTCATGTGTTTATGGATATAAAATCCATGTGTTTCATTTAACTTAACCTCTGCAGTGTAGCAAAATGAAAATCTCAAGAAAAATTTTGGTGCCTATTCTGAAATATTTGGGGTTTTAGCTTTAATGCACGTCCTACAGGGGAGCACATTAGGTGTTCTATTTTACACAAGTATATTTTTTCACAGAGAATAAAACTAAAAAGAGGATGTTTCAGAAATTGCCTTTTAGGGACAAGTTTCAGTGGAAAAGACCCATGGCTCAATCACAATTCAGGTAATAATTAAATTTTGTGTTAGCTATGTATACACAGGATGATTTTAACCCCAACACAAGAAATTCTCTTCCAGCTACAGCTTTGTCAGCCACTCAGAAAGAAGTCAAACCCTCCAAGTGTGATTTCAGCACTCAGCTAATCCATGTGTGCAAACAGGTATGACATGAACCAAAAGACTAAAAGCTGGTCAGGAGAGAAGAGCCCATGGAAACAGAACCTTCAGAAAAAAGTGAAGAAGGAAATAAATTACCCACAAAAATGTGATTTCTCAGTATTTGATAAGAAATAGTGTCCCAAAGCAGGCACTCTCCAGTATCATTCTCCAGCAACTCATCACATTTGGGTGAAACAGTGAGTTTAGTTCACATAAATTCACGAGCACCTTGTGCATGTGCTGGAACTCTGCTTCAGCCTCACTCCTGTGCACAACAAGGACTCCACAGACTTTACAGTCCTTGTGAAAAATCTCTGAGACTCTACAGTCACAAGTGTGGGGATGTCCTGCTGCTCTACCCTGGGGGAAATGGGAGCTGGGCAGAGCTCAGGGCTCAGTGGCTGCAGGGGGCAGTGCAAGGCCAGGAGGGCAGCAGGTCCTTCCCTCCCCATGGGGACAAAGAGAGATGGGGGGAAAAAGGTCCCTGGGACAAACTAAAACCCTTCTGGGAAGCAAAACCCTCAGGAAAACATAATTCATGTAAAGGAAAACTCATTCAGGTTTACAGCAGCAGCTGTAGTTGCTGTATAAATATAATCAGAGAGAACAAAACAAACAAACAAACAAAAGAAAAACCCCCAACAAAATAAATCTAACAAATAAACAAACCCCCCCCCCCCCCCCAAAAAAAAACCCAAAACACCACAGACAAAAAAACCCCAACCCAGACACTACAGGAAGATTTCACTTGGCCACTAAGACACGTTCATGAGCAAAGTCTGTGTGACAGGAGAGTAACTTCCACCTTGTCAAAACCTTCAGGAAGTGATTCCCCTCCCAGGCTGAATTCCTTCTGGTACAATAACTATGAGCTTACTCTGGAGACTGGAATTGATGCTATCTAAATTAGCACCACTGGTCCTATACCTGTGTTCTCACGTTGTAAATGAAGCAGCCCTGATTATAAATAAATTTAAATTCTTGCTTGAAACCAAACCATTTTTTAATTTTTTTATCTCTCCTTTTTAAAGGCTGGTTTACGCTCTGGCGTTTTAGCACCCTCACTAGTTATAGCAGATTTTTTGTTGTAGGGTTTCAAAGATGATCAGATGGGAGCCAGACCAGCCTCTCCCCTCCTGCCAGTGGAAGGTCAATCCTCAAAGCAGCCCAGGCTTTGTTGTTGTTTAAACCTTGACAACACTACTGGCATTGTCAGAAATAAGTGAAGGCTTACACAGGGAATACCTGACCACTTGGAGCTGGATTGGGATCTCCTGTGCAGAACAGATTATTGATGAAGTTTACAAATATGTGTTATAAAGCAAGACAGTTTATTTTGCACTTCATAAAAGTAAACCTAGAGACGTTATAAAATTTCTTTTGCCTGATAGAACTTATTGCTTTGAGCCATTTTGATGAGTAGGCGCCAGTGTTGTAGTAGAGTAAAATGTGTACTCACAAATAATATCTGAGAACATTTTTAAAATATCTCCAAGGATTTTATATGCTAGGTAGAACACACTATTGTATCAAAAAAATTCTGTGTTTCATAACTTAAACCTGGGAGAATGAGGCTGGGGTGATCAATTTCTTTTCAGGGATAGTGACTGAAAGAATGGTTGACATTTCATAGGTTTTTTAGTGCCTAAAATAGTGTGTTTTCAATCTCTGAAGGCTTATTTTTCTTTCTAAAGATGGCGTGGGGCCTGGGGGACGCACTTAAAGTTTCTTGCCATACTTGGCCAAGAAACACAAAGTGTTGGTGAAGTATAAACACAGAGCCCTTTTTCTTTGACCCATTCTGCAGTGTGATGGGATAGTGTTGTTAGTTTATGTGAGAGAAAATAGCATAGGCTTTCTGAAAAAAAAAAAAAAAAAAGTGGAATTGGATTAAGGCCTTTGTGCAAGCCTCAATGCTGAGGGGAATTAGCAATAGTTGTAGGCACTTAAAGGAGCTCTCATGCTGAAGCTTATCCCAGATTTTACACAATAAACATTTGAATATCAACAGTGTTTTGCAACTTGCAGCACTAATGTATAAACTTCTTCCTTTTGAAACTCCCAAATCCCTCCAAACGTTCGCAATACCCTCTACATAAACATGTAGGGCCTATAGTGGAAAACACCCAGTCAGGGATGTAAGTCTGATTTTTTTTATTTCTTTCTTTTTCATCCCTGGAATCTAAAATGAGATCTAGTACTATTAGCTGGTTTAAGCACTTCAGAAGTTCTGTATTTTAACCAACTTTTTCCCCTCCAGCCTTACTTTCCATTTAAAAGACAAAGAAGTCAATGAGACACAAGCTTGACTTGGGTATCCTAATATTACATATTTCATGCTACAATAAAAAGGCACTACAAAACCTTTGAAGTGATTCATTAAAATATTGATCTATCCCTCTTATCAGTATGTTCATAGCACTTTTTTTTAGCTCAGCTAACGAGCTTAAACCACACTACAACATGAACACAGGACCTGAATTCAATTCCCTTCCTTTAAACTCATCTGCAGGTGAGCAGGACTCAGAACAAGGAGGAAAAGCTGAAGTTCTTGCTGCTGGAGCTCTCCTAACATCCAGGGAGCTGCTGTCATTGGCTTAAAGTCAAGCTTGGCAGTTAATGACAGGCTGAGAGCTTATAACATTAGGTGTGTAAATCCACACTGACGACAGCAGGGAAAAAGGTCCATCTTTTCAGATAGTGATCAGCCAGATTTGCAGTTGACATGGCATTCCTACTGGCTTTTCTAGATGCCACTTAATTTTGGTACCCTGTTTAAAGGATGACAGCTGATTCAGGAACAAATTACTTCCACGCTCTTGGTGTGAGCCCAGAGTAAATCTTCTCAATACAGTATTTAATTATAAAAGATTCCCCCACCAATTCCCTTTTTAACTCCTGTTAGGTAGGTATGCATGTAATCAATTTTACATCTTTGTATCTGTAACTGTCCACTAAAAGATGGAACAAAGAAATAAGCCCATGGTGAAATAGCAGGGTGGGAAAAACTTGGAGATCATTTTTTTGTTACAGTGTTTGTTTTGTGCTTGAAAGGACTGCGATAAGAAACTCATTGCATTAAGAAAAAATGAAGACATTACTGCCCTGTCCAGCTCTGAAGCATGTTGAAGCAGTTTGCCTATTGAATTTGATACAATGATGTATAGATGAATAAAGTTATCTCTAGTATTGAATGGGACGGTGTCAGTGGGAGGGTAAAAAGGGAGGAACTTGGAATTTGAAAAGAATACTTTCCCCCCCTCTTTTTAAGAACTTGAAGGTCAGGGTCCAGCTGCCGTAAAAGGCTAGAGGACAAACAAAATGCTGCACAGGCCCAAATAAAGACAACTATAGACACATAGCAGAGGTTTCCTGCTTCAAGTAGCTATTATATTAACCTACACTTTAGGCAAAGAGCATTTTAGGTTTCACACTGATGAAAACATAGGATGAGCAGAAGCATCAATAAAAGTTGCACCTTTAATGAAACAGATGAAACAGGCCAGCAAAGGTAGGAAACAATTTTTTTAAAGAGGAAATTATATTGATTCTAGTTTTCTTGAAACTAATTGTTTTGATTGAGATGAGGCAGTAAACTTGCTTTTCTCTTCTTTACATCCAACCAGGAACAATTGTAACAGATCTGCTGCCTAGCTCCTTGCAAGGCCTATATCATAAACAGCAAGAAATACAGTCTTGAAATTTGAGGTAGTATATGAAAAATATATATTTGAACTCATTCATCCATGTTTATAAACTGTTAATATTCTGATAAGCTGGCTTTCACATTATGGTCTGAGAAATAAGGGTAAGAATCTTCAGTGAAGTAGCCAGAAGGGTTAATATCCCTGATGAGAGGGGAAAACTGCATTAAAACATCAAGTTGAGCTGCATTTTGTCATTCATGCTCAGTGCTGCTTTTGTTGTCTTGTAATTACTCTAAATTTAAATGTCTCCCCATAAGATGAAAGAATGGCTAGTATCTTTTTTTTTTTAGAGAATAAAAACTACTAGCCTGTGCTGTTCAGCAGGGGGGAGGAGGGCACTGGATAGCTTAGACTGAGTTTGCTTGGCTTTTTTTAAAACAAAAAAGAAACAGTGGATTTAGAATAGCCTCATGATGTCAGGTTTTTAATATACATAGGAATAAAATTACTAGCTACTACAGAATACCAGCCCAATTAAATGAATTACTGTTTTTTCAACACCGCTTGGTTTTAATTGTTTGGGGGTTTTTGCTGCTGGTATTTTATATCAGTGACATAAAATTCTAAAAAATTGTTCAAATTAATTTGAATTATTGATTTAGCTTATACATTTTGGGATAAAGAGATCTACTGATACCACATAACCAAATAAACTCTTTCCAAGTTAACTTCTAGACTAGATATTTAATCATGTAAGTTGGCAGAAAGGCAAAGGCAGAAATTAAAGAAATCTTTGGTTAAAAAAAAAATATTTTCACCTTCTGGCAAAAATGCTTAAAAAATAAAAGCTGGAAATGAAGGTTGAAGTATACCATGAAAAGAAAAAAGATGCAACAGTTAAGCCTTAAAACCACTGTTTCCAGGCTAATGTGTGTTGTAGATCATTAGCCAAATGCATTGTCTAATGGGCATAAATGAGAGCCTTCGTTTTGAAGTTCCTCTTTCATCTGCAGTCAAACTTTGAGTTTGATCCAATCTATAAAGATAAATCTAGGGATTAATCTGGAGGTTTAAATGGTTTAGCCAAAGGTTGGTCCAGCTTTATAATAATGACAGCTGATTTGTGTTACTTTCCACTGAGATTTCTTTTTTTTTTCTTTTTTTTTTTTTTTTTTTCTGGATGACCCCCCTACATATTGCATCTTGCAATTAGGCTGTTGACAACTCTATTATGCTGACAGCAGAGGTAGAGCTACGTGGGGAATTATACAGCATGTTGTGCTGTAAATGTTACTCACAGATGTCTTAAGAGACTGCAGCTTGTCCCATGTGTTCCTATCTGTGCTGCAGCACATCTCCAGTTGCAGTTGCTCCAGTCAGAATTGGTGGCATGCTGAGCCTAATGCAACTCTTACCAACAACTTTCTGAGATTAGGAGCCTGTCAGGATGATGTCAATGGAGGTTTAAGAAGTGCTTTCTGAAGTTGTTCTGAGTTAATAATTAATGGGTTGATTATTTTGCTCCCTTTGATAGTTCTTTTATATTTGGATGCAGCTGGCTGGAAATAACCACAAAGGGAAACTGATTTTATTTGCCATTAATTTTGATTTAGCAAATTATCCCGTGTCCCACCATCACATCTTTGCTAATCTGGCTGTGCTATAATGTGAAGATGAAATCTTTGATTTACAAAACAGATTAATCAGTTTCTAGAGTGTTTTGGGGTAAGATGCATGTACATACATCTCCTCCCAAGTAGTTTTTCAGTACATGCCTAGAGATGTGTTAAGTGCTGAAAGCTGTCGAGCAATCAGAATGTTTTTGATGTAGGCTGCATCCTCCTCTTGTAGAAATAAGTGTTTTGCCAAATAAAGCAGAAACGTTTAGTCTGCACAAGGTGAAGATTTGGCACTGCATACTGGAAAATGCAAGTTTAGGGCTCAAACCTTGTGTTTTACACTCAGAAAATCATCTTTGCAAGTGAAACTAATCCAGGCTGATTTCCAATATTACTTTCTTGCTATGATAATGCCCACAGACGCTAAATGCTGCCTAGATATATGCCAAGACTATGCCCTACCTTAAATAATTGCTATTTTACATTGATTTATTTTCCAGTACTTGAAATATGTGCATATGTATCCTACCTACGCATTCCAACTCTGGCACAAGAGCAGATTCACACATATATGACCTTACTTTCCTTACAAGGAAAAATGCTGGAAGATTCAGCCCTTTATGAGATCTCTGTACTGCCACAAAAATATAGTTAATTTACTTTGCAAAATACTTTTGTCAGACTGACCTAGTCTATTAAAATTACTCCATAAAAGAAACTAGGGAAACTGAACCAGAAGGAGGAAAAAAAAAGCCTCATTTTGAGTATTCAGAGATTTTATTTCTGAATATTTCCATCTACAAATTATAAGCAATAGAATAAACTTATACCCTTAAATTAGAAACGACATCTTTACAGTTCAGAAGACGAAAAAAATCTATGCAAGGGATGCATTCAAATGCATTTGTGCTATTTTCATATGACAAAACTAATAGTTAAGCACATTTTGTAATTACTCACAAATTAAGAATCAAAGCAAAATGTAGTAGTTAACTAAGAGGTCTGTTACTCTCCTGGGTGACCTACCCAGTGTAAATGAAATCCTATTGAGACAGAACACTTTACTAGTCAGATAATGAACAAGCAAGTTTATTGTATTGATTTTTAGACAACACACATCTCTAAATGGCATGACTAGACCATGCTACCAATTTTCTAGCTATTAGATATTTGCTGTGAAATAAGTTTGGAGTTCGTAACAGGCACATGCTACAAACTTTTGCAGTAAGATCAAGAAATAAAAATAGGAACTGCTGCTATCTATGAGGACACTGCAGTAGGATCCTGTAGATGCAATAAATCTGTATTTTAGCCCCCAGTTTGTAATGCAGTATGTGGATATAGAAATGGGAATCACCTGTTAGCAACTGAAAAACTTCAATGCCAGCAGAAATATGACTTCCCTCTACTACCAGTGCACATCTCAAACACTTTTGAGTGTTTGAACATATTTGTGAACTATGAAGGACACCCTTAAGAGTTAAGAGAAGCTTGACCATCATGTCACAGTTCTCACTGATCATCTGTAATTGAAAAGAGCTTTTACTCTCTCCCTGCCTTCCCAACCCCAGCTTAAAAATTGTTTTTAAAAGTTGACAGGCATCAGCAGGGAAGCTGAAGGGACAGCAAGGTTTTTAGATTTTTTTTTTTTTTTAATACATCCATACCTGTTTAGACAGATTAAGTCAGGAAAAGATGCTCAGTCACCCTGAGAATTTGATTATTATTTGAGCTGGATTTGACATTTATCAGTAATGTGCAAGCAGGACAAACTTGCTAAATCTTGGTGAGGGAACTGTAAGAGCTTTTTTAACTTAATAACAAATAAACACATAGCTCTGCCTGGTTTTATATATAGATGCATATTTTTATCAATAAAACACAAATACATTGAACTGCATTCAAGCATAAGTCATTATCCTCTGCATTCTCTCTCCCATTTAAAAAAGGACAAAGATAACAGGGAATTGCAAGGATTTTTGTTAACGTGCACTCTATCTGATTGAAACAGTATATTCTCCTGAGAAACTTTAAATCTGGTGTTCTGGAAAGCACTCAGATTTTAAGATAACTACAGATAACTGATTTTGAAAGGCAGCATTATGAAAGCAGAGCTTATAATATTTCAGTGCCCGCCGCTGGACCTCACAGCGGCAATTTCTCCACGATTTGCTACTCCTTTAAAATTAAAGTGGGATATAAAGGGAACACCTCAGTGTTTAGTTTACCATAATGTTAAATTTTAGTTCAGTGCTGTGTTTTTAAATGCAGAGGAAAATTGCTGAAGAAATATTTCTGAATAAATAACTCCATCAGTTCCAGATGCCTGCAGAAAAAGCACGCATTGAGGGTGCTATACCTGCGCTTCAGACTTCTCCAATCTAAATAACAAATATTTTGTGCAAATTTTAAGATAATCTATTTTTAAAATGCAAATAAACATTTCAGATAAATGCAGAGCTCACAAAGCATATAACTAAATATGGAACTTTTCTAGTGTTTTTTCTAGTGTTTTTTTCTAAGAACATATCCCCGACAGTAAAATATTTTAAATTATTTAAATAAGTAACCACTTAAAAACAAATAGTCATGTCCTAGGTACAAAATTCTGATCCTCAGGTCCACATCGAAAATATTTGGCTTCTAATATGAGCAAATATCTTGCCAAGTGATTTTATATTAAAAAAAACAATAGACAAAGGAATATTTCCCGCTGTGTTAGCTCTGTTTCACTGATGTGGCTAAATAGATTTTTAACATTCACCACTTCTTAAAGGTACATATAACCAGGGTGATGACAAGATATCTGTGTCACGGCAAATTGGGAAATAATTATTCTGTTCTTTGATTTATTGCATCAGTTGTAAAGTATCTAACTCGAGCTGGGCACTGCAACCCATGCACATGTGAATACCTCTCCTGATGTTATTTGTCTCAGTCTTCATTTTGACTTTAATTACTCACAGGCGTAAAGACGAGCTAAGTTTGGACCTCAACTCGCCACTTTACCCCTAAATCTTTATTAGCCTCTGTCTAAAAGGCTATACCTGTGTAGCAAAGAAAGGAGCAAATTACACAGTTGCTCCAGTGTAATTGTTTTAGATGTTTGGAGCTTGAAATAAAAGCTGTGTTAATAAGTGCACAGCTGAAAGCTTCGCTTTCTATAGCGCCCAGACGCTTGTTTGCATTTGATGAAAATTATTAATACTAACACCAAAATGGTTTGGAAACCATTTATATGGAATACATACCTAGCTCTTTGGTTAAAATCAGTGATCCATTAAGGCTTTTCTTGCTTTTTTCCAAGCTGTGAGCATACTGCGTATTTAAGTGTGTGTAAGAGGGAAGGTGGGGGGTAGGTTTAGCTGAATAAAAGATTGCTTGATATCTTGAAGTCCTTTGAAGAGTTTTATAGGCTTATAAAGCCCAGTGTGAATGAATGACATTTTTCCCCCCTTTACTTTTTACATATGGAAGTTTGTTAACCTGCGTTTCAATTAGGGAATAATTATTAATTATACTAATTACAGGTTTAATGAAAACCACATACTTTGCAGGAAAAAAAAAAAGTTAAGCTTAGGGCTGAAATTGTAGCTGCAGACAGTGATGCTCTAATAAAGGCTGAAGCAACACTTTAATGTGGAGGGGTTTACATAAATGTCCACATTTCTTTAACAAAACAATAAAGCACTAAACCAACCTTTTATAAGAAAAGTGCACTGAGAAAATATATCCAGTAAACTATTTCAGACAATCCTGGGGTTTTTTTTCACCAAGAGTAATAACCATTTACTTTGTTTAAAACTAAAGCTCCACTGGATTCATTTCAATCCTTATACAAAAAAATAAATAAATAAATAAAACCCAAAGCTGTCTTATTTGCTTATTTAACTATCTACACAAAAAAAAAAAAAAACAAGAAAAAATTGCAAGTTACCAAGTGCTAGAAATTATAATAATTTATTCTGACAAAAGAAAGCAGTGCCTACATTATTTAAGCTCACAATCATACAGTTACACTGAAAAGCCAGAAAACTTACATCTAATGCTGTAATTTTGTCCTGAGCAACCCCCTTAATTATATTTCTCCTGACAATCTTTAAATTCCAAGCAGAAGAATCCTTAAAATGAAACCTATTTTTGAATGTCATTTTTTTTAATACCCTCCGCCAATTATACTTTCAAATAAACTTTTCAGAATCTTCTGGATATCGCTTCTCCCTGGGAAAAGATACCCTCGATGTTTTAAGAAATGTCCGTGAATTAGCAGCTGGTTATTTACATTTTTCTGCAAATATACAAAGTAACAAAACCTGTCACTTACTAGAAATCAGATTTTAATCGAGTGTCATTTTTAACTAAGGATAGAAAGTAGCATGACTAAAGATCATTATTTTAAAACCTTAAACTGTCATTTCTGCTCATTCACGTTCACATCGTTTACTGAATTTTCAGTTGATTTCAAAACATAAAATATTAAATATATAAAACCACTGTTGCTATTAAAAAAAATTCTGCCCATTTTTTCTGGTTTTCACACCAGTTTTATGTTGTCTCCTGCATTTCGTTGAGCAAGTGTTTTAAAGCACTGAAAACTGTTTCCATCACATTATCACACAGCAGTTGAGACATATTTGCATAATGAAAAATAATTATGTAGATAATATCAATAAGTATGATTAAAATCATCTGTTTGGGGGGAGTTTAAGTGGGAAGATGTAACTAATATTTATAAATTACCATTGTAAAATTAATAATGTTAAACATTTTTTTAAAATAGCATGCAAAGCAGACAGCAATTGTTTTATTTTAAACCTCTTTTTATAATATTGTTGTTGCATTTTCCACAATTAACTGGAAACTTAATCCATCAAAAGTACATACAATTAAATCAACTATACAGAGATGAAATTACTTTTCATATTTCTCTTCCCATGCAGAGACAGAATTCCAAAATTAAAGTAAATTAACTAGATTATTGAAATCCACTTGCAATCCTGATTTTAGACTTAAATAATATTTTAGCAAATACTTAAACAGACAATTACTGTTTATATGGGAAACAGAAAACTGCCTGCAGTTTTAGATGAACCCAATTCACTAATATTGACAAGTAAATAACTGGAGCTGGAATCATACTTAATTACTGCAGTCAACAACATTCATTATTGAAGGCAGCACACAGCTTATATTAAAGTATAACATTATATATTTACATATTTGTTATTTGCCCATTTTTCCTAATAAGGTAAATTAGAAAATATGAAAAATGTATAGGATGTTTCATATGCTGGTACTAGAAAATGCAAGTATTAATCAGTTTGGCAAACTAAGATGCAAAAATCCTTTCCAAAAAAAAAAACGAAATATTAACTAGGTCCCTGTCCTGCAATCTGACCAAAATCTTTCTAACAGTGCCTCTGAATTCAGCAGGGCTCAGACCAGGATCCTCAACAGCCTCACAGAATTTCTTTCCTTTGATTTGAGCTACTCTCAAACTGAAGAACTACTGCAGCTTGACTTTCTGCCACAATTACTTGAATTTTCAGACAGCAGCTTCCTTTCTTTTTTTCTTTTATAATCTATTTTAGGATTAATAATAATAATTGCTATCACTGCCTGAGCATCACTGACATTAAACAGCATGAGAAGATGTGTCTGCTCCCAGGGTTAGAGTCCTACTTTTCATTGTACATTAAGGCTCTGTAGGGAGCAATCTCTGGGAGGCTGCCCTTACAGAAACACCCTTTTGAGTAGTTCTGTGGCTTCTTTCCTTCTTATCCCTCTGCAGAAATATTGGTGCCCAGGGAGCTTTCCCCAGATAAACAATATCAACCTGCACAAGAGGTCCCTGCTGGCTTCAGCCCAGGGTGCAACTCCCTCCTACTCAACAGCAGCACAGAAATAGTTGCAGCCCCCCAAAAAAATAAAATAAAATCCCACAAAATGTGACAGGTCTGGACAAGCAGCTGGTGCACACATCACACCAGGGCTGTGACATGCAGCAGCTCTCAGGGCAGCAAGGCAGACTGCAATAAAAGCAGACAGCTGAAAAACAGCCAGCAGCAACTTTGGGCATGGACCTGTCAAGGATTCACTCGCTGAGGCTCCTTGGAGAGTCCCAGAAATGTTGTGGCTTCTGTGTTGGGGGGGGCTGCAAAACCTCCTGTGAGCATTAGGAAGGGCAGAGGAACCACAAGGTGCCCAATGGCACAGTGGAGAAAAGCAGTCATGTTTTCTTACAAAATGTAACTTTACATGCCAGATGAAAGAAGAAATGGCCCAATTCTCCAGAAAACACTGTATACCTCTAATTTCCACTTCAGGGCCTTTAACAACTTTTAAAGCCTTTTTGCATTAAGCCTGGTTTATAGCAATTCCCAGAAAATTCAGGCTTTACTTCTAACATAAAAAACACTTCTAGATCCTCTAGCAGTAAAATTTCCCACATCCATTGGATCACTCTTAGCTGGGCAAAAGTCTTGAATAGCCCTAAATTCTACCTTCCTAAGCTAGGATCTGCTTTCCACCTTTGAAAAAGCAGTGCAAAATGAAACAACAACACAGAGACACTGCTCAGAGCACACCAAAAGCAAAGCAACTGTGGCCCCACTGGGTGCTCTCAGGTTTGGAAGGTAGGTTTTCCTTTCCAGTTGCCTTATATGAATAATGTGAATTTTACCACACAAGGGGAACTGACAGTGATCAATATATCCAAATTATTGGATTAATAACACAACGATTCACAACCACTGCAGGCTGGAGGAGAAACACAACAGAAGCAGGTCACACCAAGCCTTACTCAAGCCCTGCACTTCTCTGTGTTCAGGCACAACTCCTCTAAAATCAATGGGAATTTGCTTGAGTAAGGATGATAACCCTGGAGTTAAAATATCTATTGCTTCACTACAGATCATTTCGAGGACTAGGTCTAATTATTCTTCCTCAGCAATGGGGAAAGCTATGCTCTCACATTTCAAAATCAGGGGTGGGCTGAGAGGGCTGCCAAGTCTCCTCCAGCATCATGGCACCTCATTGTTAATAGTCTTCAGAAGCCCCTTATTTCCATTTACATGAGTTCATTAGGATTACACAGGTGACTGATGTTCTATGCTAAGTGTCTCCGTGATTGCACAAAGTGCCATATTAACAAAAATCAAAATAAAAATGGTTTGTCAACCACCACACAAAATGCTGCCGAGCTCTTCACTGTTTTAGCCTCCATATGCCTGCCCACTATGAGTCAATCTTTAATTACATGATCATATAGAAAGCTCCAGCCTCAATGGCAGCAGCTCTGCAACATTACAAGCAACAAAACCCAAGGGAAGGAGCACACAGGGCTGCTGCTTCCCACTGCTCCACATCACTAACACTGCACCAGCACCTCCCTGATCTCTATTCTTGTTATTCTCAAGCTTCTGCCAGAAGAGTTTGTTTCAAGACTTCAGAATGCAAAAGCAGCTAAAAATTTATCTTTACATCACCAAAGCCCCGCTACCTTTGACTTTTGAGTCAGGCCCATCCTGAACACTTTCTAGCTGGATTATTGCTGTTCTCCTTTCCCCTTTTTTCCCATCCACATGAGGAACACAACATCTGCCTCTATAAAGCATCCACTCGCAGTTTGTCCCCCAATTTTCTAAAATGCAGAGGCAAAATACTAAAGGAAAATGTAATAGCAGTAGAAACCAGAAATATAAAGAGTAGATAAAAAACATGGGGTCGGGTACATGTCAGGGACATTTTTATCTTGCATTTCACAGCCCTGACAAGCAGAATGTGCCAAGACAATCCAGGGTGGAGCTGAGACCCCCAATCCCAGGAACAGAGCAGCCCCAGGGGGACCAAGAGGGTCCCAGCAGGGAGAGGAGGCTCATCCCACCAGCAGCCTGTGTCTACAACTCTCCAAAAAGCTTCATATGGGTTACAGGCCCTTTCCCTTCCCTCCTGTGACTCCTCAGGCCTGAAGCCTGCTGCCCTTTTCCCAAGGCAAGGACCAAATTTTACCAGGTAACCAGTTTTACCAGGAAAGCAGAGCAGAGAAGTTTAAGCAGTCTGTGTATTGCACTCCACACATTTAATTTAGTGTTGAATAGACACGGAGCCAGGCAAAACACTGATTCAACAGATTCATCCCTGATCCCAACACATAAGAATAATGCATCTTTACTCCTAGAAGTAGCCCTACCTACTTCAAAAAAAAATTTAAAAATCAGTCAAATTAGGTCACATTAAGCTTTAAACTCTGCCATTTTTTTCCTTCACATAATTTGCTGATTGAGTCCCGAGTTGGAGTCTTTGGGAATTTTGCACGCTAGGCACTTGTGTGGCAAGCAGAGTGTCAGTGAGCCTCAGGTGGATTTGTGGACAAGGGAATAATATGATGTGCTGGAGTCTGCTCGGTGCCCTCTCCATGCACAATAGCCCTGAGTGGCAGCGCGTGGTAAGCGGATGAAGCAGGAAGACGTGCATGATCTGATGAGCCTGGCTAAGCTGGGGGAGTCTCCTCTACTCTGCTAAATTAAAAACCTCCCTGCAATTTCAGTCCTAATCACCCCCTCTGATGCTGTAATTGATGATGGTCAGTTAACTCCTTCGCTGCCGAGGCCATTTGTCAGAACCTAGAGAGCTGTGCATCAGCCTGTGCTCCGTGACTTAAATCGGCTCCATTTAATGGGGGTTTTCTGGAAATGTTAGGGATTTGTAAGTGATATGAAGAATATGGGAAGTTGCAGAATAAATATTTCATGGCAGGCCTTTGGATACTTCAGATCCATAATGCCCCGCTCCCAAGTGGTACAAGCTGTCTTTAAGCCTGGTTTGTGGCACTGAGACATACATTGGCTTCTCTGCCACTCTCCTCCCTGTGGCTGGCACAGGCAAGGAGCCAGCAGCATTATTACACCCTTGCACCTCCCAGCTGGCAAAATGGCCCTTTGCAGCCTTTACCAGTTGGTGCAAGCTGCTCTAACTTGTGTTGAGAAACCAAACCAGAAAAGAAAGTCCTATTTGCATTTTCAGCCCGATTCCAGACACAGCCCCTGTATGCTCCACACACAGGCTTTACTGCTGGCTCCTACACAATGTGCTCCAAACTTAATAACAAAGGTGTGACTGGAGCTGTTAAAACGATCCTGGAGATAAATAATATCTTTCCATTCCACCTCCTATTTATGAAAGTTTTTAGGGAATTGTCTGTACAGAGCATTGTTCTCTTGCAGAAGTCTTTTAAGTCTGTTTCATGCTAAGAAGGGGGAAAAAAATCTATAAGATGTGATATATGTTTATACACTGTTGAATAAGAGGCTTTGCAGCATTGGGAAATCTATAGCATGAATTATTCTAACTGATTTATAATAGACAGTGATGCCTTAAGGACTCTATTCTGACTATTGTGTTTTCATGACAGGGTTGATGTACTACCTGCACCGTGTTCTGTAACTAGAGCATCCAAAGCAGATGCCCATATACCTGCTTTAGAATTACTGCCTATTACTGCACTTCAGAAAAGGGCAAGAAGCTTGCCCTTTTTATATTTTTAAGGTTATAATTTTTAAGGTTATGTCTCAAAAGACTCAGATCTCAGTACAACTGATATTTAATATAGTTCCAGGATCAACAGCCAGTCATCGACCCTAGATTTTTAAGCCTCTCCTCCTGTATTAAAATGCCAGCAATTGCTGGAGTCTGTTCTTTTATTTCTGTTGTTGCTTTGCTTTCTTTCTGTGTGGGGAATAGGCTGCAGAGGCTGGATAGTGTGAACCTACTTAGTTTGCAAACCCCAGCACTGCAATTCTGTGATTAAGAAACCGACTGGCTCAGGAGACACCTGGGTATCAAGAGTTGAGCCAGCTCCAAAGAGGCCAAGGCAGAAACCCCTCTCTGTGTCCTGAGCAGCAGCAGTTCAAAGCTGCTCTCAGAAGATTTCAAGACTCCCTTACCCAGTGATTAACACCTGACTGGTGGCTGATGGGAAGAAAATTGAGTGAACTGATAGATCTTTCCTTGTTACCTGCCTGCAGAGGAGAACTGTTATTTTCTAGATCCTTTGACAGATCAAAGGATTGATTCTAGACAGCCATTCCCACTCAGATCACTGATTCATCTTGTGGAGAGTGCAATAGTCTCATAACACTTTATCACTGACCAATATCAAAAAGACAAAAATTACGATTTCTCACTTTTCTGGATGCATGGGGACAGAGTCCTGGCTGGATTCCAGCAGCCTTTGGTCAAGTCTAACACTAAAGTAACTGATGACATAGCAAGAGGGAAGAAAATAGTTTTATTCGAGTCCATCTTGCTGCTGCTACATTTTGAAGAAATAATTTCTCAGGCCCCCAAAGTAACCACATCATCCTCTTCCAATCCTGCCTGCACTGTTTGACTAATGCAGCACAATACCAAAGTTCATATTAAATGAGGACACAGCAATTCAGTCTCTAACACAAAACAAAACAACTGGCCCCAAAGTTCTTCCAGCACAACCAGGATCCACATGGCACTGAAAGGTGGAGTGTCTGCCAGACAGTAAATGAATTTAATTAGGCACTGGAGTGCTGGTCTCACATGGCTGGAACTGTTGAGTGTAGGTGTGTGTGTACTCTTGACACATTAGCAGAACTCAGCCCAACTGCAAGAGAATCCATCAGTTTTCCTGCAGCAATTAAGCCAAAAAGACCACCCTGACCATGCCAATAGGACACCCACTGGACTTGACTTGTGGGGAAACTAATGTAAGGTTGAATGGGAATACACAGAAAGACACACCTGCAGGAAAACAGTGGAGTTCCAATTTCTGTATGACCTGGATACAGAACTATACAACTCCTATACTACTTAAATGGTTTCTTCACTTAGAAGTCATTAAAGACAGGAGAGAATTGAGCCTGGTAATGAAAAAAAAAAAAAAATTAAAGAGCATCTAAGAAAAACATCTGAAGATTAGGCTGTCCTTTTTTACAGGGCAGATTTGATAGCTTTGCTCAGAGAAAAAGCATAAAGGGAAATGTGCTGAAGACATTGAGGAAACTATTCCATTTACTGGGTCAGACACTTAGATGCAGCTGTGCTTCCATACCCAAATGACATGCAAACTACTACAACTCCATGAAATGTGAAAGGCAATTTAGTCACCTCTTTTAATATGTGCTTTTATATACATATTACTGACAAGCTCTCTGCACCTATTCAGGCACTAATACAGCCAACACCAGAACTGTTTCCTTCTGCAGCTTGGGGCAAGGGAGGCAGGGGCCACAAACCAAATTAATTGGCCAGAGGGGATTTCTCCCAGAGGAGCAAGCAGTCTTAGGGAACACAGAGCTGACACCTTCCTCCATGGCCCCTTTGCAGCCTGTGACAGGACCTGTCTTTAGGTGACAGGCAGGACACAGGGGCCACCTGGATACAACACTTGGTGTCACAGCTTCCAAGGGCCAGCACAGGTCCTAAAACAACTGGAAACCACCACAATCTGCTGCAGCCCACCAACACACACCTGAGGTTTCCCCCCAGGAGTTTTACAAGATGGAGAGATAGCCCCATGTTATATCTGACCTCACTGCCAGGCAGCACTTGGGGAGAGCACCAAATGAGGGACTCCATCTATTCTGCTGCCTTCTTTAGTCCCACTTTCTTATTTTTAATAGTTTCATTGTAAATGAGTTAAGCATTAGAACATTAGCTTATATTGTACTGCAAAGCCTATTCCAGTAAACCTGTCAAAATTGGCATCATTAATAATAATACTTAGCACTTACATACTGCTTTACATTTTCAGAGCACCGTAGACATTAACTTAATTAACAAGTGACAGTTTCACAAGTAGAAGCTCTCCTTGCAGCACCAGCCTGCGTGTCTGAATTCCTCACAAAATCTCAAACTCTGCATTAATCCACTTGTCTTTCATCCTTCTGAAAAGATTATCTTCCTTTTTATTCGCCTACTTTGGATATATACACGCATGCTTTTAAAAACCAAGCTATTAAAAATATTCAGGTGGAAGAACACTGACTTAACACAAGCTAATTAGAAAATCCACATTACCCTACTTTTCAGCCTAAATTACTCAAAAATCAGAGCTCAATAAAGCACATATCTGAACAGAATAGGGCTCTAAATTGGTGTAAAGTGTACTTAATATTGATTGCTCTGCAATTTCCAAAACTGTTCAGAAACAGAGAGACATCATTAGGTTTTATTTGAATTTTTCCTTCAGGTTTAGAAAGAAAGATGGCAAAAAAATCAATATAGCTACAGAAGCAAAGTAAGTGAAACCCTGTCTGTAGCAATTTTCAGGGTAAATTCACTGGGGAGGGCAGCCTTCACTTCTAGGGCCACATTTCAGAGGTCTGCAGAGCCATTACTGACTTCCAAAGCTGAAGTTTAGGTGTGATCGTGTCACATCTGCCTTGTTTTCTTCTTGCAGCCCACCAAAGAAACCCAGCACCCAAAAGAACGCCACTGCACCAGACAGAAATCCCCACTAACGAGGGGAGCTCCTCACTCACTCTGCCCTTCATCACAAAGCTTCAGTTACACAGGCAAAGGGAGAATTGGACCATCTTCCCCAAAAATACATTTTTTCTGAGGCACTTAAGAGCACAGCAGCACAAGCTGTGTGTGTGGCAGATGCACTCCCTGGCAGGGTGAGCCACAGTGCCACTGGGCCACCACAAGCACCGCCCTGGCCACAACACCATGCAAACAGAAAACACAACCCAAATACTTGTGTAAGAGGACAAATAAATACTCAGCTTGAAAACACAAAGGTTGTTGCCTCTGCCTCACCAACAACTCTGTCTCCCCAGCACTGCTCACTAAAGCACTTTGCACAACAAAAAATTACTATATCAAGGGTAGGAGCACCCAGAGCTGCTGCTGGCTTTGGAGAGCATTCAGCACCCCCAGCCTGCCCTTCCCAGAGCCCCAGGCCAGCAACAACCCTGGAACACTGAGCCTCACTCAACCAAGAGGTACAAAAAGCCTTGGCAGACTCTGGGTTGCTCAGGTGTCTGATGCATCTCTCCAAGGAGGGAACCAGCTTTTGCAGGAAGGTCTGCTCTGGGCTGTTCATAGCTCCTCATTTGGGAAACTTTTGGGAGAAGTGAGCAGCCCAGCCCCAACAAGATCCTGCTGCAACCCCACAGATGTCCACACTGATGAGGGAGCATCACAGCCCCACCTCCAGCAGCCAAACCCTCCTGGAGCTCATTCCACCTCCTTTATGGCAGGCCAGGGTGGGGTCACAGCTAAAACCTGCAATCCCACCCACAGGGCAGCTGGGGAAGCAGAGTGAGAGGGTTCCCAGTTGGTGTTAGCCCTCTTTGGGAGGGGATGTCCATCACACTGCAGCATCTTGATGTGGACAGCTCCTGCAGTCAAGAGATCTTTGTGTTTATAGTCCAGTTCATGCCCTTGGGGGTTGCTTGAAAACATTTGGGGCTAAAGCTCTCTAAAAACATATAGATATTACCAGAAAACAAAAAAAAAAAAAAAGGGGGAAAAAAATCAAAACACATTACACATACCTTTCCATTTTATACACACTGAACCCCAGTGTGGGGTCTTTGTTTCCCCCTCCCACAATGTGCCCAGGCTGTGCCCCCACATCACTAAAAAGCAAGTTCTGCATGCCATGGCAGTCATATTGGGAAGTGATGCTGCTTTTCAGTTACCTCTTGTGTAAGAGGTGGCATTGTCCTGCCTCTGCTCAGGTGGGACAGGCAGGAGCTCAACGGCAGCAGGGAAATGGCTGGGAGCTTTCAGCTGATGAAAATCAGCACTGCTCCACAAAAGGTGATGAAAACAGCAATGCAGGCTGTTTATTCAAACAAATCCTTTGCTTAAGGAGTGTGTTACAATATCTAAATGTCTGCTGAATTAATTGTTCTGTATCCAAAGGCTCTTTTTTAGACAGCTAATGATGTTGTTTAGCTGCAGTATATTTATGTACAAATTTGCACACAGAAAAACAAACTTTTTCAGCTGGGAGAAGGGGCTCCAAACCAGCCTGAACTACCACACCAGGGCACAGTGCTAACAGAAATTCAGAATTTCCCTTCCTCTCACGGCTCAAACACTGTGATGCTCCTATCAGAGCATTAAATATCTGCTGTAAGCTTCTGTTTGGCAGGAAGATTACATCCCCCAGATTTCACAGTTCAAAAGTTTATGCTGTCCTGAGCTATTTATAGACCACTGACACTGCCTCTTCTTCAGTGCAGATATCCTGGGGGAAAATAATAATAATAAGTTTGAGCCAGTTTGAAAGGTTTTCAAAGAGTTGTTTTCTGATTAGCTCTCAGTCCTGCATCAAAAACTTGTCTTTGCTGGTTTAGGGTTTGTAATTAAGTATTCTTCTGACCTTCCATTCAACTTGACACTTTGAAAAGAAAGTTAAAATTTAGAACTGGATAATCAATACTAAAATCAACATTTATTTTGCTTCTAGTTAATAATTTACTCAGAAAGAACAGGAATGGGCTTTTGGGAAAGAAAAAACAAATTAAGGAATCCACAGGTTAAGAATCATTTTTTGCCATAACAGAGTGATCATTAATAGAATGATCACTTCATCCTGTACATTTATATATTTATCTTTCACTTCCCATTCTGCATATTTTCTCTAGGTCTTCCAGCACATAAATCCCTCAAACTCTCTCTTGATGCAGGTCTGCTTTCAAAACCCAAAATAGATATTTTCATATCTTCATATTCATTTCCAGAGAGATAAGAGTCAGGCCTTGGTCTAATCCCATTTACACAGATCAAAATCAGAACTCATTCCACTGGAGTGGGCAGCATGGCACTGCTGAAAACCTGCCCTGCTTCTTCCTTGTGGCATTTTGTGTGTGATGCTTTTACCACATCTATGAAGCAACTGGTGTGAATGTGTTCTTTAATTAGACCTCTGTTTTAAGAATCAGGTGGCACTCATGCTTGTGACAATCTCTGCCCTGCCAGAGCTCTGGGGTCAGTGTCCTTCACACACAGCCTGCACCCAGCCCAACCCTGCCCTGCTCTGGGCTTGGCAGAATCACACTGATTCACCTTTTCATTCCTCAGCACAGATTATCAGAGTCCCATTTTATGGTTGTATTGAAAAGGGAAGAGGTAGAGAGAGGGAAGAGTTTTGGAGCCAATCAAATGCTTGTAGGGATGCTGGTCTCACCACTTCCTTGGGCAGCCTATTCCAGTGCTTAGCAATCCTTTCAGAAAATATTTTTTTTTCCTGATATCCCACCTAAACCTCCCCTGGTGCAATTTGAGACCATTTCTTCTTTTCCTGTCTGTTTTCACTCAGGAGATGAGACCAACTCCCACCTGGCTGAACCTCTTGTCAGGATTTTTGTGCAATTTCTTCTGTGCAAACCTCAAAGCATTTCTCAATATCAATACCTGCTCTATCTCAATATCAATACCTGAAACCATCTTTCAACTTCCAGAAATATATTCAGGAGTGATATTAAATATTTCATAAAACTGTGGCAAAAAGCTGTTTGTAGACTTTGGGTGACCTGATGCTTATTCTGAGGTGAGAGGAAGTGCTTCGAGGGCTTATTAATTTCAAATAATTTTAAAGAAATCTTGTGTTTGTTGGATATCTGCTTTGCCCAGCTGAAAATCAAGGCCAGGATTACTCAGTCATTATACTGTAACATGAATTCACCATCCTCCCTGCATACAACACACACAGCATGATTCAAGGTTAAGCATAGAATATCAAAAGACTCAGAGCATGGACAATTTTAATGGTAAAGGAACCTTGACTTTTACTGATTATATTAGTTCAACTAAAATTGACCTTCAATATATGAAGATTTCATTCTCACAAACACATCCTATGACTGATGCCTTTTATTAGGCTTACAAAAAAAGTAATCAGAACTGAAGCTTTCAAGGCCAAAATCTCTTTTTTCAGTTCAAGTTACAGATAACGGAAGGAGAGACATAGTTATGAGATCTTAAAAGCTAAAATAATCTTTTTTGTTTGTTTGTTTTGTAATAAAAGGCAATAGCATTGCTATTTATCAGGTCCTGAGAGCTGGCATTGCTGCTAAATAACAACAGGCCACTTCCCAGCATTATCTCCAGAGTTGTTGCTTGTGCATATTTATCCAGTTAATGGGATGAATTTATTACAAGTATTGGATAATTTGGACCCAGCCTACACTGATGTATTTTATGGCATGTGGTCAACCCAGCTATTAGGGCCTGGGTCTGCAACTGCTCTGTAAACTGGAGCATGCAGTCATTAAAATGAATGAGCACAAGTGTTTGCTATGCTGGTTTTAATTATATGTTTATCTCTTTTCTCTTTTAAACTTCCATTTTATTTATACCACATGTGGTCACATATGGGCTGTAGATGTCATCTTAGGGGTTTAGGAAAACCATAGGCAAGCTGCTTCCCTTATTTAGGAGGGTTTAACTCACCTCCTTAACAGCAATTATAGGGCTGTATATCTTAATTTAGTTACATATTCCTGATTTTTAGTGAAGTCCAGTACCCAGAGATGAGGGAAAAGAGCAAATCTTCATCATGTGAAATATTGTATTTGAGAGGGAATATTCTATTGCTTATAGACTCATAGAATTCTTTGGGTTGGAAAAGACCTCTAAGATCATCAAGTTCAACCATTATCACAGGTTAAACACAGGTTTATTATGGATGTTTACATTATGACTTGGACATTTGGTGAAGAGTTTTCCTTAGTAACCTCTACAGAATGAAAATCCTGGAGAATGAACTCATCAATCTGTTAGTATAACATATAATTGTTTAAAATTGTAGTTTAAGGCACAAATGATGCTTTCAAGGCTCAGTATTGTTTTCTGGAAGTTGTACCATGTGGATAAATATAATTCCCTTTTACACTTAGGAAAAATAATGTGAAAATATAGTTCAGGTGTTGGAGGATGTCTCTGATAACTCAGTTCCACCAAAGGAATGCACTGAAAACACACAAATTCCATGTTATGGTGCAAGAAATCCAGAGGAATGGACCTGCTCTGCAGGGCATTGACATCCTGTTAGATCTGTGATTTATACCATGAAAATCTTTTGACTTACTAGTTGGCTTGTGTGTTTACTCTTCATGTGATTTTATTGGTGAAAATGAGCCAGGAAAACCAAAAGGGGATGGAAAACCTGCTTTTAGAGAGTTTTACAGCCTTGAAATTTGCTTCCTTGGAATGTTAATGTGAGAAAACTCAGTCATCTCAGCTCTTATAAAAATCAAAGACATGGTTTTAGATGTCATAGCTCCTTTGCACAATTAGGAGTTGAAGAGAGTAATGTCCAGACGTGTGAAAATTTGCAAATACATTACTTTCTTCATTGGGTGAGCTATCTATTCCCGACATTGGCTCAAGGCCTACATCTTTCACATGACAGAATGTGAACAATTTATGCATTTAGCTAAATCTGCTTAACCTGGGTCAAACTACACCCATGTTGGAGCTCTGCCATCATAAGCAAAAAAGAATTATAGATCTGATGGTACATGTTCTGATGAAGGAGAAACAGTGACATTGGGCTGATCAACAGTTTAACTATGACACAAGAGGCTCCCTCTGAGGACAGGATCAGGTCTATTGAAATTATCAATTTAAGTTTTAAATTATACTTTTAATTATTTAAAATAGAGCGTCAGCAGAGCTAAGAAGAAAAAAAAAAACCCTTTGTGTCAAACAGTAATTACATCTGACTTTTCCACCAAAAACTCTAAGTGCTGTAGAACTGCATTAAATGTAGAAGGTTCTTTCTTTTTCATAGTTCAGATTGTGCACTGAACTAGATAGCTTTGTTAGCAGGGCACACAGCTCCTCGTTCCTGGAACCCTGCTTGAACTCTTTGCTTAAATGAATACACTGGTTTTGCTCAGTCATTAGTAGGCACTTACTCATATCCAAATGCACTGCATTTAATTCAGGACAGTTGGCAGCCTCTGCACGAGCGAGACTCCAAAATGAGCCAGCATATGAAGGAGGGGAATGTCTTCAGCTTAGAGCTGGGGTTACCTCTAGGGCAAGGAGGGGATTTTCTCACTCCAGCTGTCTGCTTTGGGACTGGGATTCAGTGCCTGGTACTCTGAGACCTGCAATCTTGGTGAGGGAAAGGGGGGAAAATACAGAAAAAAAAAAATAAATAACCTCTCAAACGCTCACTGGGAGAACAGAAAATTGTAAATAACACACATTAAAAAAAAATCAGAAATATACCTGCTCATGCATCAATCACCTCCATTTCAGATGCGATGCCAAACAGAGAGGATGAATGAGGGTTCAGCTCAGTTAGGGAGAGTGCAAATATCAACAGCACTAAAGCTACTTTTCAGGTTAGCGTAATCTTCTGTCTGCAAACACTGTGTGGTTTATCTGATTTTTTTTTTTTTTTTTTTATTGGACAGCTGTGATCTTCTCCTTTCAAAACCTTGTCACTGCCGTTCAGCAGAAATGTAAGTGATATGATTAAGGAACATGGCATCTTGTATAATCGGTCGTAATCATTATCTAGGGGTTTCAGTAACATGACACATGCACAGCAACAGCAGCATCTGCTATGGACTGACAGATATCTCAAGCTCAGGATGATGGAAGCGCACTGAGGGATTTGTAAACTTGTCTTGGCTAATGCCACTACCCTGATGTGAACCTGTTGTTGGCTATGCTGTTTAAAGGCCAAAGATTAAAAGTGTTTTATAAAGTTCATCCTGTGTCTCATGAGCCTCCATCTCTGGCTGGTGTGGGATGTGTTACCTTGGCAGACCTTTCCCACTTTCACTGATAGGATGGCACTTTTGGAAGTAGCTGCAAAGAGCAGAACTCTATTTTTATAGCGTTTCTTCACCGTGCACCAGGTTGGGCTTTTGCAAACACTCAGTCCTGGATTAACTGTGTGTCTAGAGTAGTCAACAAAGTCGAATTGTGTATGGTCTGTAGGTTATAAACATGAGGGGACAGATTCCCAGCTGCAGGGATGTGTGGCTGTGGCTCGAGCGAGTGCCGCGGTGTCTTTGCTGGCTGAGCAGCTCCATGCCCTCCACCCAAGCTGAAGACCACAGCCCATGGCCCTGGGACAGCAGCCATTTCTGGAGCTTCCCAAAGTGAAATCTGAAGTCTGTTTCTTCCTGAGTCTGCAGAGACTAAAATCCAATCTCTGTTTCTGCATGTGTTCCCCAGCCACTGCACTATTAAAGGTCTGGGAGAAGTGGAGATGAGAGATGTTTTCCATGCCTCCTTGTTGTAAGAGTCACTGGAAGGCAAATGGCAATGAGCCAGGAGGAGAGCAAGCAAATGAGAATCCTGCCAGAAATGGGATACATGCTTCTTTTTCTTTCCCCCCATGTTTTTTTATTTGGCAAAATTTAGAACAGCTGTAGACTGAATTAATTTACTCTGAGGTCTGAGTGATTGCCAAGGCCGTGGTTGGGGACATCACTTTTGCACACCAACTGTGGAAATTCATCATTCCTCCATGTCAACATCAGAGGATTAAGACTTGGGCACTGTTCCTTTATTGTGACTCCAACATTTTGGTCACTTCTAGACAGGATCTTGTACTCAGCCCGCTCCATTCAGTTTTTTGTGAGCATTACTACAACTGTACTCCTGGTGCAGTTACATGCTACCGGCCAGTGGGCAGCCTGAAGTCAGGTTTGTGCTTCAGTGGAGCAAAATCCATTTTTATGCAAGCACAGCAGTTTATAACATCCATCCAGACAGGCTGCTGTTAACAGTATCATTTATTTGAATCTGCCATACGTCTCAGTTCCAGGGGTCTCAGTATGCAACATTCGCAATTTACAGATCCTGAGTAACATTTAGGATTATTCACAAGCTTCCAACAATTATGAATAATGACTGTATTGAAAGAAATGGGCAATCTTTAAACAGGTTAAATGTATAAGTGCCAGCATATTATATATGTTATATATTAATTTTACTCCTGAGCAGAACTGCAGATTTTGTTCCATCAAACCACCAAGAATAACACAATTAATTGTTCCAAGAGTATTTATTCCCACGTCACTTTCTTCAGGTTTTATGGATAAGGATTTTTCATAAAATTTTAGAATATTATTGTTCCTGTTTTGCTACTCTCATCATGTAGGACTTTATTCCCTACATTATCTCCTTAGGTCAGCTTTTTTGATTATGGGAGGGGCTATGCTGATTTATACCATTTGAGAATCTGGACCATTGAGTTCAAGAGGATAACTAATGGAGTCAGGAGCTCATCAGGTTCAGTGATGGCATCAGAATCTGATTCTGCTTGTGCTCAGGAACAAAGGATTGATAACTGATGAAAGGAGAGGCAATTAGTTAACCACATTTATGAAGGAGACAAATACAGAATGCAAATGCACTTGCCTCCTCAAGGCTCCCTCTGCTATTGCCTCGTGGAACAAAAAAAAAAATTTTCTTTTCTTCTCAAATACAAACATATTGAATGATTATTGCCTAAATGCCAGGTGACTCTTCCTGCTTGATTTCTTGGAGGTCAAGGTTTGAAAGAATATGTGTATAGATAAAACCAGCGCAGATCAGATGTAAAAATCTGCCTGCTCCATTTATTAATGCAACTCTGCGTGTGAAAATACAGTGCTGGGAATTAGGTAGCATGTGAAAGTACAGCTAGATAAATTTTAAAAGAATTTTGAATAAAGAAATATTTGGGAATACGAAACAGGGTGAGATTAAACGCAATGTAATAAAAGGTAGAGAAAACAATTTGACACAACACGGCAGCGATCAGAATTTCAGCTCTTTAAAATTGCATTTTTCCTGAAGCCTTTGCCACGGGGGAAGTCACAATGGCTGCTCCCACCTTGTGCACGGGCACGGGCAGGTGCTCCTGCCTCCTCTTTGCCTCTGAGACAAACACCTGCTAATATTAGCCACCTCCTCCCCGTGGCCACCAGAAGGAGCTTAGCAGATGATATTTTCATTGGATTGTACAATAATGTGAAGTCTTCTCTAATCTTATTTGGCACATTACCCGCTGGATTTATGGAAATCCTGGGTGAGCTCTGACCCGGAGGTGTGGCAGCCGCATAAACTCCGCGCGTGAGCGGTGTCGCGGTGGTCACCAGGAGCGCCCTTGGCTTTGCCTACTGCTGAAGATTTTGGCTAGGCTGACAAGTAACCCTTAAATCCAAAGGGAATGGAGTATAAAAATCAGCCTTCCAAACGCACAGTGCTCTGGCTGATTAGCATGGAGAAAAAAGAATTAATAATGAGGAGAAAAAAAAGATAGCCAGAAACTACAAACACCAGGGAGCCCATTTCAGTGTTGCTTGAAAATAAAGCAACAATAGCAAGAGTAGTCATCTCATTAAATAATAATTTGTTATTTCCCTTAATGCTGCACATGTTCTTTAATGGCTGTGACTTCTTAAGTCAGTTTGACTATAATTCTCACATATTTATCAATAGGGAACTTGTATAACTTTTAATGAGTCCTTGAACTGACCACCTGTGAACAAGGAGTATCATAAACCTTGTCTCTTCAAATACAAAAAATAATTTGAGTGTAAGTTTTCCTTGATGTGGCTGATCTAAAGTGGGTTGTGAAACTACTGGCAGACAGCTTAAGCCATTCTCTCTACTAAATTGTGACAGGGTTACTCCTCTCCAATGGCAAGGAGTGGAATTTGTTCTCATTTCACACATTTGGAAAATTGCAGGTAATTAGAGAAGCAAAAAAAAAAAAATGTTTATTAAAGAATGGTTCTTCCATTAGAAATGTGCATTGATACATCTCTTTGTGGTCAGAGTCCAGCCATCAGGAAAAATTTCCAGTTGTTGAAACTAGTCTAATGGCCTTTCATGTCTTCATGCTTCGTGACAAGAGATAAGTATGTGCTTTGAGCAGGATTCTGGACTCAGGGGAATTTCATTTTCATATGAAATTAAATTCATATAACTTCCTGCACAATTTCAGAAAAAAATTATGCGAAGAATGTCAGTTCATTTCAGCTGAACCAGCTTGTAAGTTTCACCAGCTCTATCTATAGTGCTCATGACTGCTTATAAAATACAATCGTACTTCATTTTATTCTTATTTATGTATCATCTGTCAGATTTTCCTGTTTCACTTTGACTTCATCGTTCTGATTAAATGTTAATATTTTGGTTTTAAATTACATATCCTCTGGCATATGATGCCACATGCAGAGATTTTTTTTCCTGTAGCACTTTAATGAGATGATGCCATATCAACATACCTGGATGAAAATTTTCAATAATTAGGAAATAAAAATGTTACATTTTCACCTGGGAATTTTCAAATATATTCAATTAAAAGGAGGTTCTGTTCTAAACCACAAAATATTCAGATGATGCTTTTAACAGAGAAAGTTTAGTTTCAGTATTTGTTGTAAGATAGATATGTTGATGCTTTCAAAGCTAAATATTTGCAAGGCATCCATTTTTTTTTTTAAGGGATTTGAAATTCTGCATTTTTGTCCCAAATCAGGAAGAAACAAAGTGGCATTTAAATTCCAGGTTTACACACAGTTTCTCAATTTTTAGTCCACAGGTATTGGATCATCTTGCTGAAACAATAATGCATATAGCAGAACTCCAGTGCCATTTTTGGGAAGACTGAGGATACACTGAAGGTATTTCCCAACATTATCTGCAAGGGAAAATGGTGAAGAAGGCAGAAGAAGAGAGAAGCAAAACCACCACAAATGCACCAAGTGTTTTTGCAGAGATAGTGGCATGGCCAAGATACCTCCATCCCTTCACTCCGATGGCAATCACATCACAGGTAACATGATATTTTCCTGCTTTGGGCAGCACTGCAGAGATAACCTCTCCATGACAAACAGATTTTCAGCAATTCTTTCCTGTGTGCTGGCCTGAACCTGAATTTTCTTTGGTGTTCAACATAAATATCCAAACATTGCTCCTATTTTCTCCTTGCATAAATGAAGTGTCTACAGGCAGAGGGGAGAGGTACTCACTGTTGCCTTTCTGTTGTGACAACGTCAAACAAAAGCCATGCTCGGTGCTTTCCAAGGGCCATCTTTGTCTTACAGAAAACATAATTGCACCCTTTTAAAATATCATCCTGGTGCCACAGAGCGTTGGGTGGATGTGTTGAGTGATTTACTGCACCAGTGACAGAGTCCTTGGGTTTTCCTGCTGTTCTAATGGTGCTGTAGAAAACTTGGGGCTACACAGCTTTCGCTTTTGTGGCATTGGTGTCAAATGAGCTTGGTGCTCGTTTTTCCATTCACCATATTAGAATGAATATACAGCAGGAGGAACTGCCTTGCATTTTCCATTTTTCATGTTATACATAATCTCCCAGCCTAAGTGCTGAATCACATCTCCCAACTATTTCCTACTCCAACTGTGCCTTCACTTGTGTTGCTTTTATTGACCGTGTCAGCACGCACCTTTCTTAACAGTGTTGCTTTTCTTCCCCTTCAAACAAATATATCCTATTCTCTATGGCAATTTTTGAGCTGTGTGCTCAAGTCAGGGGTTAGACAAACCTGATCAGTATGCGTGTGTGTGTATGTGTGTGCACTTGTGTATGTAATTCAGGTATTTTCTCCTACTGAACAGGACAGTAGCGTTGGGAAGCTGGTAAAAGCTCAAGTGGAACAACAGCACAATGCATCAAAGGGGGAACCAAGATTCTTTTTTTCCATAATTTTAGCTGAATGCATCACAGAGTGGCAATTATATGGCACATTTTTCTTCTAAAAAATTGGCCTCGTTGTGCCTCTAGACAACAAAACAGCATGAAGAAACCATACAGGCACAGCTTGGTTCCAAATAACCATGTTTACCTAATATACACAAATATGCCAGGCCTAACTGTATAAATATTGCTGTTCTGACTTATTTCTGGAAGTTTCTAAAACACATAACGTGGTGAGTAGAAAAGAACATTCGCTATTTATTTTCATTGTAGGAAAAGGCACTGAGTCTCATGTATAAATATATTTGCAATGTGATAGGGAAAGATGACAGGAGTATCCATGGAGCATTTTATACCCACTCACATGGTGAAAAACACACAATGGAAAAATTGATTTGAGGTGTTCGAATTTATATAAGAGGCATTCTGATTTATCTAGAAAATGTTTTCTATGGTATTTAATTTGAATTGATTCATGCCATGGTTTTTCTTTCTTTTATAAAATATTCAAGAGATTCTCAGGGTGACATGAAGCACTTTTAAGAGAGCTACCAGTTATCTCCTCTTTTCTTATCTCTTGGGCAGCTTTTTCCAGCATTCAGAACTAGTGCTTGAGTTTTAAAGCTCCCTTCCACGATTGCTGTCAGATGAGGTGTATTGACAGAGAGGTTTTGCTCTGGGGACCTAATGTAGTATTTGAATGCATCAGAAATTGCAAATGATGCAAAATGATTCAAAAAAAATATTCCTAACAGAACTTAGAAAATTCCCAGCCCAGAAATGTGACTGGTTTTAACAAATGACAGATTCAAAATGTAACGAAAGATAATTTCTGTCTGATTCCAGGGGAGTGGATGACAGATGACTCTTAGCCCGTGGCACGTGCACCTGGCAGTGCTGTCACAGCGTGCCTGTGCCAAGGGCACAGGGCTGAGATGCCAAATCTGGCTGATAATGGGATTAAGGACTGTGAGAGGCAGCCACTACCTGTTAGGGTTTGATTTGGATTGAATCCTGTTGGTGCCTTCCGTGAGGATTTGTACAGAGCAGAGTCATGGCAGGTGTTCCTCACTCACTGAGAATTTTGCTCCTTTTCAGTTTCTGGGGAAAACAGGGATTTATGGAGTCTAACTCACCTCTCAGCTGGTGCAGAGGTCAGGGCTGAGATCTAGTAGATATGACTTCCACATGATGCTGAGGCTGCCAAAAATTATTATTGTCACTGGTGTCCAGCTATGGCAATCTTTGGGATGACAGTGGGTGAACTACCAGGAGCTCCATCTCTGTGTCACCTGTCCCAGGGCTCTCACAGGACAGGTCTGTGACAGTGGCTGCCCCAGGGCATGAAATAGTGGAGTTGAGCTCCATGTCCCAGTACAAACTGGTTAAACTGGGGCACACCTGACCCTGTAAAACTGAACATCACTGTCATTAGAAGCAGTACTAAGCAAAAGAGATGCAAGGAAAGAATGGGAAGGGGAGGAAAACTTTTCCAAAATATTTTTCACCCTACTTCATATCCTGCAACCAATTACTGCAAAAATACAAAAAAGAATAGGTCTCCCCCTTTTTGGCATTTGTTTTCTTTTTAAAGCACCTGAAACAACACAATTTGTGGTTTGATTTTTTTTGTTTTGTTTTTATTTGGTGGGTTTGATGTTGTTTATTTGAAAGGTCAGAGGCTCCACTTTGTTATTTTCTTATTCACCTCTATTTTTCTACTCCATAAACTTCAATATAATACCTCAGTTTGGAAAAAAATTGACTCTGACTAAACTATATCTTCCTCTTTCCTCTAACCACTTTTCAAAAGCCAGAAAATGCTTAAAAATTCTGAAGGAGCAAAATGAGATTTGGGGGAAAAAAAAAAAAAAAAGTTTAAAATAAGGAAAAAATAATCACCAACATGTTTTTGCACTTTTTTTTCTCCCATGCAAATTTAAAACTCCAGTATATTTTTAAAAATCACACTTTGAGAACAGAATTTTAAAATTTCAACTTCAAGTGGTGGTTTTGTAGTTGTATTCTACAGTTCTGTAGAAAATAAAGTATTTTTTGGTCTGCAAACATATTCACACATAAGTACATAATCTTCATTGAAAATAGTTCTCAACAGGTCTTTTTTTAAAAATAGTTTAAAATATCTCTAAAAATGCCTCTAAAATCCAAATTATAATCAGTCTTGAATTATGTGCCAATTTGGTGAAGGGATTAATCTACTTTTTTAATGTACAGAGTCAAAAAACAATAGAAGATTTTTAAAGGAGAGCCCTTCAATGAAGAAACGTGGAAACACCTCATTGAATAATTATTCATCTAGGAGAAACAATGAATATACCAAGAAAGATATTTCAGAGAACTTCTTTTAAAAAATCTGATTTCTTAAAAAAATATTGTCTAGTATAGGTTGTTCACTACTGACACCTTTTTGGCCAATCTTCTACTGTTTGGTTTCAAATTTTATTCTCCATTAAAACAATTTGAATCGTGGATGTAGTCCAAATATAGCAAAATTTAAGAAGAATAATTAATGAATTTTTTTTTGTTAATTGTTGGATATCTTAGAGGTCTTTTCCCTACTTTAATGATTCTATGATTTCCTTTTTGTTTTTTTATTTTAGTTTAATAATAAGAATAAACTTCTCCAGCTGGGATAATGGACGGCTCTGGATATTCTTAGACCTATTCTTTTATTTCTTTCCTAGAAATCATAAATCTTTGATGACATGGGTCCAGTTGCCTCAAAGCCACTACATAAACATTATATTTCCACCGATTTGATTTACCTTCCATTACTTTTTCCCAGTCTTCTGCTCCTTATTCAAATTAAAACCAACCAAACAAACCAAAACCATCTTTTCATTCCTTCCCCTCGTCCGGATGATTTGCCAAGCAAGGAGGAACAGCACCTTTGATCTGGGGAGAGAGTGGATTTTCTTTTTTCCTTTAAGCAGGCAGAGGATATCCGTGCAAGGGAAGGATCAGGGTCAGGCCAGGCACAGCTTGTCAGAGAAGTTCTCTATCTCCAGGCCACACAACTCCACTGCAAGTTTCCCTAATGCCTTGGCAGCACTCCATGGCCCGACCTGGAGACACGGAGCTCAGACGAGGAAGCCAATTAGGTTATAACCTGCAGTTGGTTCAAGCCCAGCTCCTGGCAGTGAGCTCTGGCTGCCTTATCCACTAAGCTGCCCTGAATCGGCATGAGGTTTAAATTGGAACAGTTCGTTTTGGTGGAAAAAAAAAAAAAAAATCATAATTTCCATAGAAACCAGAAAAGGATAAAGTACTGTGAGAAAAATACAATTACAAAAGCTGTTTTGTTTTAATTTATCGTCTGTGCTGTTCTCCTTGCTGTAGATTCTCTGAGAATATGCATCGTTTCATTAGCAAATCTCCTGTTTTATTTAAAAGTCCGTATGTAAATGAGAACAGTATTTGGGGGAAAAGAAAAAAAAAACATTCTGGTGCATTTGCATTTGTGGAAAGGGCCAAACCATGAATGAATGCTACCACATTTAGAATTTCCTCTATATCCCCCTATTTTCTTAATGCATTTGGCAGGAGGGGGGAAAAATAAACAAAAAATTTAGACGTGAGCACGGAACCTCAACTTCCACAAACTGGCACAACTCCATCCAACTCGGTGGAGCTTCTCTGGTTTATATCAATCCAAGATCTGGGCTGAAGGTTTATGGGAGCAATGGGAATGGGAGGATTTCAGTGGTGCTTCACTGACAGAGGAGAGAAGATACTGCGGGGAGCTGCACATGCAGCGCGTGGCCATGACTGCTTGCACACTAATTAAACCAGTTTTATATTTTGGTACTGGAAAGATGGTTAAAACCATCTGTTTCTTTTTTAGAATATTCTACTAGCTAAGGAGAAAATGTGGAGAAGATTAGATCTAGGTGATAAATAGTTGTTTGGGGTTTCTTTCTTCTGCATCTGAAGGTCGAGATCTAAATAGGATTTGCGTCAGTACTTAAGGACAGATGTAAAGGTTTATTGCAGTGCAACAAACAACATGATCTTAGGTAAATCTCCAATGTTTTGTTTCAACCAAAGCAGTGATTTAATTTATTTAGTGTTCTATTTAAGCTTCCCTCTTGCTGCATGTTTTAACCCTTGCAATGTAGAAGCGTTTAATACAGTTTGAAACAAACGTTGAAAGAAATATTCCTGATTTTTTTTGCTGAAACTAATTGTGGAATATGACCCAGTCTGAGGCCTCTTACACATCAGGCAATCAACAGGCTGGTGCCTCAGTGGAGTGTTCCAGCAAATTACCTGGCACAGCCATCACAGGGTAGCTGTGCTGGAGCACATCCCTGGAGCTGAATTAGAGGTTGTAAATTGCCTCCACAAATCCCTTCCCTCATAGTCACTTATTGTCCCACATAAGTAGCTATCATTTTAATTGACAGAGTCTTGTGTGAGGGATGCAAAATCAGGAAAAATATGAAGTGCATCATACAGAGACAAAACACAGCTCCATTGAAATTATACCTTGTCAAGAGGGAAAATATTCTGGTTGGCTGAACATGAATCAAAGAATTTGGAGGACCAGAATGCTGGAATTACCTGGTCTTGAAAAGTAGAGATAGAAAAGGGCCTGGTTTGCTTATTTAAACTTATCTTCCTCTCAACTTATTTTTCTTCTCTGTTGGTCACAAAGAAAGGTTGAAACTTTGAAAAAGAAAAGCAGGGAAGAAGTAAAGTATAAACAATGACGACCTGTGTTTGTGAAGTAGGTGGTCCATGAGACAGATAATGGCACCAAAGCAGGTCCCTTGGGCAAACAGCTTGAGCCCAGCCAGAGTCAGGAGCAATGGCCATCACAGGCTGCCCAAGGGCCCAGGGCTGCTGGGTCTGGGGCTGTGTCCTCCCATATCAGGGTTTCAGTGGTTCACAGGCTCTGCACTGGCCCTACAAACAAAGATGAATTTCCCTCTCTGAACACATCTGTCATGTTAGGGCTCTGACACTTTGCATGATGGTGCTTAGCAGTCGTGGTACTGTGCACAGGAGAGATGTTGGTACTGCCTTTTCTCCTCTAAAACTGAAGCTTAATTTAAAAATTAGTTCATGTGCATACCTGCAATCACAGTTCTGTCATCTTATGCTGCAAAGCCACAAATGGAATATCTTGTTCTCATATCTTTCTTGTCTTTGTTTCTGCTCCAATCTTTGTAATTGCCCTTTGAAACATGCATACTAATAAAAAAAAAAAAAAAAATCAGGGCTATTTTCTCCCTTATTAAAAAATATTAAAGCTAAACATACATGACCAAAAGGTTGAAAATTGGACAAATCAAAACACATTATCCCTCCTGAGTTCTGTTTGATTTCACATCTTGATATCCTTTGCTGACAAGGGAGAAATATCTTACACCACAGTGGAAGTCAACGAAGCTATTTCTCTCTTAAAGACTATGGGTAGAGGAGTCTTGGTTTTTTACTGAGAGATTTTTTTAAAAGATTACATCCTTTATTGATTGATTTATTTATTTAATCCATTCACCAATAGCACAGAAGATTCTGCTTTAGCACTTTGCTGTTGCTGCTTGATTGAACTATAGAGCTTACCTTTTTTATGCAACCCTGAAATCAGCTTCAACATTGAAGCAAAGGCCAGGACACTGGAGATTTTCAAGATGATGGAGTAAAAGATATTGGGTTTGTGTGTATCAGTGCAATAGGTGTTGAAAATATAAAAAAGAGGACCATTGATCAAAATAATAGATAGAAGCATTTTTTAATCTGCACAAGTCCATACATGTTTGTATCTCCAATTCTCCACACACACACACACACACAAAGACATGCAGAAATGTGCCTCTAACTCCCAAAAAATTTGGCATTCTATATATATATTTCAGCTTTTAGCTTGATTTCATTGACAGTTCAGTCAGAATACCATTCTCCCTTCCCTTGAGAAAACCTATACATGTTCAGCCATTTATTTTTTTTTTTAACAGAGCTCTCATGTTGTTTTCTTTCTTTTGCTTGGTATATGTTTTGTCTTGCTCTTAAAGCAGAAAAGCACAAGTTCTCAAACAGATTTTTTTGTTGCCAAAAATCAAGTGTATTTAAAGTACAGCCAACTTGGTGAGGGTTTGCTTGAAGGGAGGAGGGAGGTTTCTCCTGCTACCCCAACAGCCCTTGTATTGTTGGCCAATGGAAAAGCCAATCTCAGGGTGAGGACCAAGGAGTGCAAACCTGAAGGACCTTGACATCTATGATTTAATCATTAGGACGAGGTTCTTTGCTGAGGAACAGCCTCAGGAGGAGGTCAGATTTCAAGGATAACACTTGCACCAACAGAATGGTGTAAAAGAGATTTATTTTCTCACTACCGATATTCATTCAATATGTTGTGAGTGCCACCAGTATATTTTCTGCCCTTGCATTCAGAGCACCTTTAAGGAGAACATGTATCACTGCAAACAGTTCATGGATGAGTACACTGAGGCACAGCAAAAACTAATGATCTGACAGTCCAAAATTAATAACTAAATCAGCAAAACAAGTTGCAGAGGAACACAAGCAACTGGCTGCAGTGGCTTGTTTATTATTCTAAATACATTAACATACCTCAGGCCTAACTCCCATTCCTGAAGGCAAGGCTTTTTAATGCAAAGCCTCCTAATATATCCAATTTTGCTCTGAATGCTCTGGGAAATAAGAGTTAACTTTAATGAAAGCCTGTTTGTGCTTTAAAATGTCATATATATAGCCTGATTAATGGAAAGAGGTTAGAAAGAAATATATTTTAATATGGAGAACGTAGTTACCAGTGCACTATCAGAGCACAACTGACATGGGACGCAGTCTAAACAAAAGTCAGCAGCTACTAATGAGGCTTGTTAGTGATGCTAATCTATGTAAATGTTATTAATTGAGAACATCTATCTTTTATCTCCAACATTTGGTAATCAGGCAATTAAAAAACAATGACATTCCCGGCGGTTGTTCTCCCAGTTAAAAAAAAGTGATCAAAGAGTCCTGAATAAGGAAAGGGAAAGTCCCTTATCAAGAGCTGGGCCTTGCCTTGGGCTACCAGGGCTCATTAAAGGCAGAAAAGCTCTGTTGATCACCAATTAACCTGATTTGTAGGAACTCTGATAAAGACCTCAAACAACATGAGTTTTCTTAACTATAATAAATGACACAGTTTATTGACAAAAATAAAAACGTTTGGTTTGAAAAAGAACATAAAGGAGCTATTCAAATTGGATAGCCCTACCACACACCAGGCCTGGAAGACGTGGGATGGGTTTAACTTCACCACATTGGTGGCATATTATCAATGCTAGATACAGTCAAACCTATTAACAGCCATATACACAACAACCAAATATATACATATTTGGTAGCTGTCACATAAATTTCTGTCATCTCTAGTCATAACAGACAGCAGATTGCATTAATTATGTATGTACTATGCTCATGAATGGAAATTCAGCGCTCTAGGGTGAACTCTGCATCTCGAAACACTAAAGTAAAAAAAAAAATTTTCTTGAGGCTTAATTGGTGGACATTTTGTGATTATACTTTTTTTTTATTTTAATCTTAGCAGTTGCTTTAAATTATCCCTAATGTAAATTTCCATATGGCTTTTTAACCCATTCTTTCCTTTCTGGAGAATTGAATTCTTCCTCTCAGGTATTGTTCATAGTGTCACAATGAGTAAGTATAACACCGCAGTGTGACTGTCAACCATAACTGTAATTATTGCCAGCAATTCATTAATTCGCATGGTGATGGCCTGTCCCTGTTTGTCTCTCTGGAGAAAGGGAATAATAACTAAATGTAAAACTTGAGCCTTGAGTTGAGTGGAACCGTAGCACAAATGTGGTACCAGACTCAAGCACTCTCTGTATTTAAAAGTTAAACACTCCTGGTTTAGCACCACAGCTATTCCACCAAACCTCTGTGTTGTGAAATTATCTGCTACAAACAAATTGCCTGCATAGTGGGGACCTTGCCAGCATTAGCATGTCTTATCAAATTATGCCCATTGCTTTATATGCAACATTTTTAAGTGTGCTTTAGGTCTTCAAAGATAAAATACGTTGGAGGCTGTGAGATTAAAGCTGCCTTATTAGGTCTATCGAGTAGCTGATGTCCATGATCTTTATGGGCCGGATGTGACTTTGATAAGAATCAGATTGGGTCATAAAGTGAAAAAATACCCCTGTCACTTTTTCTGACATATCCATTTGACACATGCAGGACTGTATCTCAGGTTTATACATCAAAAATTCAGCTCGCTTTTCTTCCTGATGATGGGCACCTTCATCATTTCCACAAAGATATTTCCTACTATAAAATATCTTTTCTTCCTCACATCTGCTTTCTTCATTCTCTATTTGTGTCTATTCAATGCAGAACAGAAGCAGTAAAGAAAATCATATGGGGAGGTCCAACGCCTTTAAATGAGCAATTTTTAAGATATCTCAGCTCTCATACACAAATTGATGATATGCTGCGTTTAGCAGAGAATGTTTTTGGTGTCAGAGGACATGTCTGAGAAGAAACAAAAAAGAGACATAGCAGTCAGGGTAGCATGAAGTGTCAACAACCCCTTTGAAGCACAGACCCCTTTTTATTAAGATGATAAAATGAAAGATCAGCTGCTTAACAGTGGAGCATGTGAATATTTTGATCTGAGATGACGTCTGTGGTTCTGCTTTTTTAACTAATGCATTAGAGCCTCTTTCCCTCAAACAAGGTATTAGTTAGTGATATCATGGGTGAGCTTTTATCTTACCATGTAGATCTGAGCGTGTTTTACAGCAAAGATAATTATCTCCAACCAGTGATTTTGGTTGGTCTTTGATTTAGCTGTTCAAGCAGATGCCACCATAGAGATTCTATTATGCACAAACAATTGTATTTCATTGGTAAGTGCCCCACATGCCTACCTCATTATTAGAACCCAATTAATTTTTTCTTTGTAATAAAATGGAAAGACTTAGAGCTGACAGGAAGGCTACTCTAAAGAAATTTGGACCAACCGCAAAGAGTACCTGGAAGGAGCAGAAAGAAAGAAGAGCAGTAATTACGTGACACATGCACACACACAAAAAAGAAAGAACATGAATTGAAGTTTCAGAAACAGGCCCAGGGAGCACAGATCGCAATCTGGCTAGATTGTGAAAGTACTACTAAGATGTCTTAATTATATGATTGATGTGAGCTTCAAAAGGAAGCTCGGCGTTCACAATGGCTGCAAGGTTAGGAGTGTTATCTAATGTATAAAGAAAACCACCACTGAAGGCAAACAGTGCACGTGAAACTTGGGACCTTTCTCTTTCAGAACCAATCAATAACGTCTTATTTTTAATCTATATTATGTTTAAGAAAATGTGATGACACCCCTGATTGAAGATCACACAAATAATTATGCTGGTAATGGCTGACTTTGTAGGATCTACAAGGAGTGGATCTAGGGGAACTGTCGTTTGAATTCCTGTGGCACTGCATGCGAAGGGACCGGGTTCAATTACCTGATAGAAGTACACAGACTTCTTGTGTGAGACAAACTGGGGAAAGCACTGCTTGGGGACACTGATTAACACATTCTAACACAGTGCTGATTACTTTAATCCAGTGACTTAGCTGACCAGCAAATTATCTCTTTTCAAGATAGTGGGGTTCACTGACATGGGAATCTCATCTTGCAGGGAATTCTGGTATTTCAAACATTCTTTTCCTCCAAATCAGAACAAAATCCCTTCAAATTTTATTATGTTAGGAACCTTTTCTTTTCTTTTTTTAACTTTCAAGCTTTTGATTGGAATTTATATTTAATCACTTTTATCATTAGGGTTGTTATTATCCATGGAATATAAATAATGAAAATTTAGAATCCATCAAAAGGAAATATTTTTATAATATGATATAATATTTTTATAATTGCCTTTCTGCCTTGCTTTGGTGCTGAGCTATTTGATCCAGAGGATGTGAGGAAATGTTACCTTTCCCTACAAAATGCCTCTGTACACCCAACTGAGTTTACTCAAAGGAACTAACAAGTATATCTTGGTGAGTATCCAAAATGACAGCTGAGATGGATGGACATGAAATAAGTCTTTATCCACAATGGGCAAAAGAATGAAATTAAAGCTATACATTCTCTGTGGAAGAGCATATGTCTTTAATGCAAACACCCACATAAACTTTTTCTTCTGAGATGGGTTTGAGAAGTCCAGACTACCCACCCTGGTTGTTATTGAAGTGTAACTCATTTGCTTGGAGATACCCAAACAAAATTGTAGCACAGTTGGCCCAATTCTGTTTAAAAGTCCTTTTATGAGTCTTGATTGACCAGGCATGATGGTAATAGAGTGAGAGTTAATGCTACAAGCATTACACAGAAGAGGCAAAAATAAAAGCTCTACTGTGCAGACAGGAGGGGTGAAGGGTCCATTGAAAAGCAGAGAGATTAGCAACTCATCACATTATATGTGGGTTATCAGGAGACAGAGGTAATGAAAGTGAGACCTATATCCTTGATCAATAAGAGTTTGACTGCATTTTGAGTTCATTTTCCCCTGCCGAGAGCGAGACAGCAAGCTTACTATTGATCACAGTGTTAATCCATAACTAGTCTGGGCCCTAGCCTAGTGGAACAAGGAGGAAAAATAAGATAATAAGCAGGAACTCTTGATCTTTTATTATGGTGTGCTAGATAAAGAGAGTGCAAGGTTCAAGGTGAAATACTTTATGGTTAACCCCTTCTTTGCTGTTTAACTCCAGGTGCATGAATGAAAGTAAATTAAGCAGGTCTCATGTTTTGATACGTATTGACCTTGAATCCTGTTGACAAACCCTTTGCTATGAAACCCACACATGTGTGCAGGTTAGCACTCCACACCTCTTCAAAGCCCAGGGGATGGAGCACTCACGTGGCATCTGAGTGATGCTGGGGTCACATCCTCAGCTGGTGACAGCCTTTGTTGTATCCCTGAAACCAGCAGGAGTGAGGTGATGTAGCTGAGACGAGGAGATGCATCCCTAGACCTCACCTTTGCAGGGCTGTTTGAAAATTGAACTTGCTGGTCTTAACACAGGCAATAGTTTCCATTACTTGTATATTTATTCTTTGTTAGAAGCACATCTAGATACTCCTTGGTCATTGATTTTGCCTGTGAGTTGTATTTTTCTTTCCTCTGATGTTTTTAACTGACCACATGTGTGATTAAGACAACTTATTTTTTCCCACGGCAACACCTGACTGATGTCAGAGACTGCCACATTTTGAGGTCAGCAGCTGATGGGAAGTATGGCAATTATTTTTAATAAATCCTGTGAAAAAGAGGGAAATTAAAACTTGTTGCAAATAGGTTTTAAAGTTACTATTATTCCATAAACCACAGCTTCAGTAAAATTTTAAAATATCAGCATTCCCTTTGAGGCTAAAATGAGCTCTGCTTCTTGATTAAAGTTTCTATGAGGCATTCAAAGTACAAGTTTTGGGCTCCTTCCACTTGGAGGTGAGGAGCACACCAGGAGCTTGGTCATGTTGTAAACATCTCCTGTGACTCCTGTATAAGTGCAATAAAAATATTTGTATTTCTACAAGCATTCAGCCTTTCTGCCTGGTATGTGATCCCATCACAGCTCACCAGATAACAGCTCAGTACTGGCATTTCCAGCCAGAGTTAAATGACTCATATTCCAGCAGAGCAGTGCCATTCCCTGTGCTGTTGGAAATGTCTTTGGGATATGACTGAGAAAAGCCTTGCAAATGCAATTTATGAGGATTTTTTTCATTCACTTTAAAAATAGAATAAAATTAACAGAACTCCTGTCTATACCTTGATTTTTGGGGGCCAAAAGTCACCAGTTTGGTCTGCCTAGGTAAAAATTACTTATCTGTAGACTGCATCAATGCACATCATCCCTGGTGAATGGGAAACACAAAGATGCCAACACACACATGACTCTGATGCAGGACTCTTACTCCTCTCAGTGTGAGTCTCACTTCAATGTTATAATTTGATCCTCCAGCTCATAATTATGCTCTGCCTGTTAATGACATGTTGCTGCTTTGGCTGGATAATGTACTTTTCAGCTCTCCCAGGTTACACCTAACTCATTCAGATAGTCCATACAACTAATTTACAACCTCTCTGGAGCTACCTCACAGTTAGCTCCTCCTAGTAGTTGTTAAATTATCCCTATGTATCATTTACATGTTGCATGATTTGGTTGGGATAATTAATGCCTGCAAAGAACTCTGAGGTTTGGGGATGAAATGTACAGTAGAATTACAATGAATTGTTCTGGTGATGTGATGATAAATAAATACTGCAGGAAAAAAAAATGACAACAGCTTTAATATGCTATTAAAAACACAAACCTCTAGCTGGAATGCTCTTTTCCAGCTGTGAGTGCCCTGTAGTCTCAGATACTCAAACAAAGAGAAGATTAATCTTCAAGTGGTAGATAGTCACTTATTCTTTAGTGTTCAGCATGTTTTACACAAGGGTGTGTAATTCAACTATTCACTGTAACATAAATCAATTTATGGACAAAACAAGAGGAAGAAAAAATCCCATTGTTCTTTAGCTTTATAACACACACCAAAAAAAAAAAATAAAAGGAAAAATGAATTATAGCAGTCCAAAGAAATTGCAAGAGTGCTTTTTAAAAATATCAAATGGTTAAAATATTGCTGTAGGCAGCACCCACAGGTTAAGCTGAGTGATCCTTCCTGTGTGGAAGAAGAGAACTGGAGGCTCCTGCAGATCAAAAGCAAGCATCTCTTTGCAGTTTTAGGGGCTGTGTTTACTGGACTTTTCTCCTTTATTTTATAGTATTTCAGTAGTTCAATGGATGTTATTAGTTTTACATTCTGAAAACACAGCTTTGACTGCAGAGGCTCAAGTAGTTGATGCCTTTAATTCAAGGTGTTGGCTTGCCCGACAAGGAGGTTTCCCCAAACTCTCTCATCTCGTTTTTCTCGTGCACTTGAAAGCACTCATTAAGCTTGCAATGAAAGGAGGTTGTTAGAGCAGAGGAAATTGTAAAGTGGACTCTTGCACAGGAGCTGCTTTTATAAGACCATGATCTGGACAGGACACTGATGCCTTGAGTTTCTTGCACAGCTATTTATAGATGCAAGTGAACAAGGCATAGATTTGTGTTCTTTGAACGACATCCCCTAAATCTTTATGGATTGCATTTTCTGACTACAGCCTCCATTTATGCACATGCCAATATTTAGTGCAATCCCTGCACAAATAAATGTTATTGTCTCCATCTAACCAAGGCAACAACCTTAAAAATATCACTGATGACAGATGTGTGTGCAGAGATTCAAACATACAGATAAAGACGTCTGTGTTCCTCTCATATAACGTGTGCCAAGCCAATAATGAAATGCAATGTAACATTTATAGTCAGATCAGAGCTTTGTGGTTTTACTCTCTTGAAAGTACTACAGTTCTCAGGCTGACATTTCTGCCCAAGCTGCCCCTGGGGAGGGCTGCAGAGCCCTGCTAAATATTTGTAAATGAGTCTACCCCTTGTGAAAGTCTAATATGGAAAGTTTTACCTTCAAACTGAGAACTGTAAATGTTCATAAAGGAAGGAAGACCACGGTCTGGAGCCTGAAGTCTGCTTTGCTCTTTGCTAGGGAGATTTCACCATGTTTCTAGAAGTGAGAATTCAGTCAGCCTCTGGAGACAGGGCAAGGTTGTGATTCTGCATATTGAGTTATGTATTTTGTTCAGGGGGGAAGGATGTATAGCAAAAGGAGAACATGATAAAAATAATTATAGTGAGATGGATTTTAGTCAATTTGTGGTCTAGTTTTCACATATTCATAGTGTCCAGAGTGAAGCCCTGAAGAGAGTCCCTCAAGTCTGTATCTGGTGCATTCTTACATTCCATACCCAGCTGTCAAGTAAGTTAGGGTAGGTCATTAACTGTCAGACAAAACACTTTTTAAAATCAGAGTTTACCCCTATGACTTTTTTTGGCCAATTTGTCAAGTTTGACAGCTGAATTTCCTTAGGCAAAGCAAGACCCTCCGTTCTACTGTGTTAGAGATGGTCCAAAAGGACCAAGATGGATGTGGCAGAGGCTGCCAGGTAGGATGGAAAAATGCAGCCTTAGAGGACAGAAACCAGATGCCAGCACAAACCACAGAGTACTCAAAGAACACCAGACAGCAGAAATAAAAAAAAATTGTAGAAAATATCACTTATTTTTTTATTGTTTGGAGCTTTTGGGTGACCTGTGCAAAATGTGTTGTTCATAATTTTGTCCCCAGTCCATTTTGTAAAAGTCAATGTCTGGATATGCTGGGATATCTGGCATAAAAATTAATTATCCTGTACACATGAATAAAGTGGCAGTGGGATATTTTACTGTAACAGAGACTGTAATCACTCTGAGGAATACTGGCATGAGACATTTCAAAGCGGGTTTCAGCTCCAGATTGTCGAAACTAACAATAATTTCTGTAATTATTTTATATTAATTATAGGTCATCTACTAATATCTTTAATTAATTAATGCTCTAATGTGATTGTGTAATTTATAGTTGCTGTTGAAAAAGGTTAATTTGTCAAGAAAGACACAAGGTAAACAGAAATGCTATTAAAACCCTGTATAAACATTCAATATAAAACTTGAACTAAACTAAAAAGCAACAGTATAAAGAAATAAATGCTTAAACATCTACATATATACAGCCATTTATCCACTGGAATTGTATAGAATGGCTGGATTTCTTACAGGGGTTTTTCTCTCCTCAGAAATTATTAATCAGTTTGGGTTTTTTTTCTTGTTTTTGTTTGTTTGTTTGTTTGTTTTTCCAGTGGGGATTTTAATCTAAAAATAATTGTTTTCTTGTATCTTTAAAGAAATCATTCCTTTTTCCAAAATTTTACCCAAAGAATTTTTTTTAATATGTTTAAGCTATTATTGTGATTTCATTTTCATGGAAACTTAAGACAAATGGGAATGAAAAGATAAGGAGTTCTGTAATCAGATCACTCATATTTTTGTAAACAAAGTTTAAAGCCTTTGAAATGTAAGCAATTTTTTCTCTCCATCATACAGATCTTTTCAATGAGTTTGCAATTTACCTTATTATCAGGTTTTAAAAAGTATATTTACCATTTTCTTGGCTGAATTTCCCAATGCCACAGATCTTAGGAAGCCAGAATTGCCTTCAGTAGGATTCAGAGATCATTCACAGAGCTCCTTCCCATGCTCCAGGTGGGCTTTTAGCCCTGAAATTCTTCAGATCCCCATTTCCCAGGGTATCTTAGAGCACTGCCAGGTTTCTTACATCTCTACTTGCTGCTGGATCTCACAAACTATTTTATGCCTGAGTAACTTAGTTCAGCAGAATATTTTTTCTGAACTCACTGGAATTGCTCTTAATTGTTTAATGGCAGCTGCTGAAGTTCTTGGGAGTTCTTTGAGGGATGTTGCCTCTTCTGTGCAAAACCAAGGGTGGTTTGGGATGGGACAGTGAAGGAAAAGAGGCAAACAACTGACAAGAATCAGGGAGTTGAGAGCCACGATGTTAAACAGGTGTGGTGGGATCAGAAGCCATCCCTAGTGTTCATTACTGGCATATGCTATAACACTATCAAATTATTTCAGCAACCTGATGTGAGAATGGGGTGTGGGGTGGAAATTTGCAGATGGTAACAAGGGCAAAAAATGCCGAATGAATTTTAAATCTGCACGGCGTAACATTTTAGCATCAAAGTGAGCATTTAGTACCAAATACCATTAATTAACATTTCCATGGGCTTTTTATTAAATGCTTGCTCAGCAAGTCAAGTGTCTTTCAAGCTCTGAACAGCTGTGAATGTATAAAAATATATTGACACAGATATATTCATGCATGCAAATAAATGTATTTCTTTCGTTTGTTGTGAATGATTGTTATTATATTATAGGGTTTTAACAAGCTAAAAACTAATTTGCATTATCAATCTGAGCAGCTGAAAGGGGGTTGTGCATGAATACCTGTCTACCTGTCTGTAATCACTCTGTAGCATCTGGTGCAAGATAATTCCCTGTTTCCTACTTGTTAATAACTCACTCCAAGGCAAGGAGAATGGACCCTTACCCAGATTTCACTTCCTATATCTCTTTTAAGGCTACTCAGGTACTCATTTAATAGCAGCTTTCAATCCAGAAAAGTTGTTCAATGCCATAAAAAGGACATAGATTAAGTTTAAAGTAGTGCATTGCAGTGAACAGTACATGCAGTACTTACAGCTTAATCATCAGACCCAGTCCGCAGTCACCTGATAGCTTTTGCTTTTATCCTGTGATAGTAACTAAATTAATTTGTTTCCTAATAAAATATTTCAGGATGTTGAGAAAACACAGATAAGTAGATAGAATCCTTATTTGGATCATCAGTATTAACATAAAATCCTTTTGTGCTCATTAAAGAAAATACAGTCAATTTAATTAATGCACATTAATCCCCAGTTGACATTAAAATCAGCTAAAAAACAACACTGATATAGATTATTAAAACGAGACAAAAAAAAGTGTACAAGGTGGCCTCTAAAGGAAGAAAATAATTCCTAAAGACTCAGGGTTCTGGGGTTTTTTTCTCCCTCCATATGGAAAATGTAATCTGGTTGCCTGTCCATTACTCTAAGGAAAGTTTGCAGCCACCAGTCGTTTTCCTGTGAGACTCAGGGGCAGAGAAATAAAAATGTGCTGGAGACAAACATCTGTCCCACACTGGGGTGATGTGGGTAAACACTCTGTCATGCTCACACCAGTCCTTGCTGGGAGTGCAGCTCTGAGTTTGGCAGACCCTGAGCCGGGTTATTTTTGGGACTATGGCTAAGCCTGAGAAGCTGCTGTTCACTTTCTTTATCCCATGTGTGCTTTTTGTGCTTTGCTGCCCTGGCCATGATCCAGCAGCATGTTAAGACATGACATGATCCGCGAGTGGGTGTGAGCTCATCCCTGCTCAGCAAAGACCAAACATTTGCTTTTAGGTGTGAGGTGCCTCCGTCAGATCTGTGAGATCCTTCATGTGCCATCAGTTAAGCTGGTGCTTAAGAGCAGAATCATAAAAAATACCTGAGTGACTCAGGTGTGTGTCAGACCGAGCTGACAAAGCCTTGTAGGTGTTCAGGCACCTAAATCTCCTCAGCCTTACATGTGAGCTCAAGCATATCCTGTGCTTGGATGTGTGAGTGCACATGCAGTGCCCTGGCTGGCAGCAATGCAGGATTTGAGCCCCACCTGATCAGGAGCTCTTTGCTGGCACAGTGGCAGTGCTCAGGGACCTCTAAACCCAGCCCTGCACCGAGTTCCACGGGAAGGCTGTGCCAAGACCAGACTGCTCAGGGTGAATTTTTGGTATGTCCTCAGGGATTTGTCCCAATGTGGAGTGGGAATCCAGGCACTATTCAACATCCAGTCCCATTCCCTATGAGCTGGAATGATAACTGGGGAGTTTGGGGGCTGGGATTTGCAGCAGTAGTGCCTAAAGCACAGGGTCCCCCAAGCTCATTTCCTCCTCTCTTTCCCTGGTGCTGGCTCTGACCACTGAGCCACAGAGCCATGCTCATGTTTGCATTGTCTCTGGCTCTGTTCTTCTGCAGAATGCAGCCATTTCAGGAGGAACTGATGAAATTGTGACCCATTTCTCTTCATTTCCCAGCAGAGATGGAGAAGGATCTTATGTCCTCTCAGACAGAGGAAGACTTGAGCATAGATCACCATCTCTGTGGGGCTGGTTTAACACCTGAGGACTGATGGAAGGGCAGGGAGATGACACCTTCCAGGAGGGAAAAGACAGCAGGTCGGTCCTCTTTCTTCACCCAGCTCATTTTCTCTTTAAAAGACCTGCTGGGCAAGCACAGAAACATCATTTGTGAGGGGCTCAGAGAAAAAGCAGAAAACACCAAATTGTTCAGCTCTGCCAAGGGATAGAGAATGCTAGACATGCCCAAAGGCAAATTCTAGGCACTTGCCAGGCTTCAAGGAAAAAACTGCAGTGCCTACAAATTCTGGGTTTATTTTGTCCAGCAACTGCACAGGCATATTGAGAAGCCACATTTTGGACATGGGTGTGTCAGTGTCTCTGTACACTAGCATAAATTGCCTGTGAAAATTGGTTTTAGATGGCTCTGCAAATATTATCTTACTACTTTTTTGTTGAATGGGGACTGAAATAATTTTCTGATAGAAGGTGGGTGTTGAGGAGAGATTGACCTTCAATATGTAACTTAGATTTTAACTGAAGATGGCAGAAAATTTCCTGGAAGAAGAAATGTAGTAAGTTTTGGTTTAAAATTCGTGCATATATAGCAAAAACCAATTCATTTTTATAGAATGTAGGATCAATACTATATAGCTGTCCTCCTGGATACCAGTATTGCTAAAATACCATTCAAGTCACAGCAGGTCTTATTTAGGAGAGTGAGTTTTGCCATTGATTGTTTGGTTACATTGCACCTTGCATTCTCATCACTACCCAGTGGTTTTATTTTGTTCAGCTTTTAAATCCAGCAAGCCTTTTTTTTTTTTCCTTTTCCTCCAGGATTTTTGTCTCTATTAGAACCTTATGCCCTCCCTTTCCTATTGATTACACTCACAGACTCTTATCTTCAGCTTATAACTTATTTTATTAACTACTTTAGAAAGTGAAGATAAAACATGAAGGAGGAGAAAGGGGATTGTGTGGTTATCCCATGAACAGAGAGGTTTTATTTTTAGAGCATACCTAGGTGCTAACAAAATAGAAGAATTCTTTTTCTGTTTAATGGCATGACAAGTTCCAAACTATGATAAGGTTTTGGGCTAATTAAATAAGAAGTGAGGTCTGTTAATGTACAGTTTTTATGATAGATGTTAACATGTCGAGTCTTTCCTTCTTTTTGCTTCATATATTAAAGTTTCCTTTTATGTGTGTGAAAAATGAGTAAAAGTGTCAAGTCTTATCACACCTGACCTTGCTTTTTGGCTAGCCTCTTTCCCTTATCTATCGAACACATTACTCTCCCCATCATAACGTGGTAGTGCAAACATCGCAGCTGCCCAGCAAACATGACCAAAGCTACCTTTAAACTACCTCTAGACTCTTTAAACTCAACTAAAAGGCTGATTAGGTTCCACCTCTTTGGTCATTATCTCGTTCCGATAGCCACGCAATGAAAAAGCAATCTAGTAAAAAGCTCTCTCCTAGGAAAACTAGTTAAAGTGTGTGCTTGCTTAGGACGGTGTACTTAAAGAAAACAATTTATTCGTTCGTCAAAACCAACTGTGTAAACTAGTTTAGCTGTTTGCCGAGGCTTGGAATGAACAAACGTTGTTGTTTTCCTCCCACAGCTCCTCGGGGAGGGGGGCCGGGGCTTGGGGCGGGTCCGGCCCCGGCGCTCCCGCATCGCGGGGCGGGCAGGGCGCGGGTCCCGCGGGTCCTGCCAGGAGCAGCGCCGTCCCCTGCCCCGCACCCTGCCAAAGGATCCAGCCCTGCCCTGCCCCGCAGCCCACGGAAGGTGCAGCAGCCTTTTCCAGGGCAGGGAGAATGGGCATCCCGGCGAGAAAATCCATGGGAAGCGCCGGCCGCGCTCCATCTCCCGCCGGCTGATGCTCGCCCCGGGACTGCCTCGGAGGTGCATGACCCTCCCCGCGCTTTTGATCCGTTCTTCCTCCCCACCTTCCCAGGAATTATCTTCTTTTTTCTTTTTTTTTCCTTTTTCTTTTTTTTTTTTCTTTTTCTTTTTTGTTATCCTAAACAAATTTAGAAGGAAGAGATTAGCCAGGGGAGGGAGAGGCTGGCTGCGAGCCCGCAGCGGGCGGTGGAAGGGAACCACAAGCCTTTCTCGGGCGGTGTTTGCTCGGGTTCCTTTAGTAAGCTCGGCACAATGGCAACTATTCAGGAATCAGTCAATATGACCTGGCACTAACAAGCCCTAAAAACATATATGCTTCATTCTCACAGAGACTAGAAATCATGTTTTTAAGTGGGATTTACTTTACTTTGTCAACAGAACAGGTAATGCGGAAAGTCTCCGCAGTAGAGGGAAAGCGCTCCCCGTGCCCTGCTCCAAATGAGATATTTGGACCATAAATCCACCTTTCCTGAGGAGTTTTTCTCTTTTCCAGCACAAGTGGTCCTAAGTGACAGGATTTTCCCAGAGCAGAATTGAGGTGGGAGGGAAAAGTGCCCTGGGAAATCCACCGGCCTCCCCGGGGGGGTTTCCCGAGGGGTAAGCGGGACGAGCTCACATCGGTACCGGGAAAGTGGACAGAGAGAGGACTCCGGCCACGAAAGGGTTACGATCCCAGAGACTAGGGCTATTTGTCACCGGCACCCACCAGAGGGAAAAAAAATTAAATAAAAAAAAATTACTGATTAACGTGATCTGTCAATACGCCTCTGCCCCGCGGCGCTGCGGAGCTGGAGCCGATCCATTACCTGGCACCTCCTTTGCCATCTCCCTCACCTTGCCGAGCCCCTGCATCCCTGGCCTGGCCCTGAGTCATGGGCAAACACCGCCGGGTGCCAGGCTGCGCCCGGGGTACCCGCCCGGGCCGGGCGAGCTCCGGCCCGCACCCAGCGCGGGGTCAGGCCGGGTCCGGGGCCTCCTGCGGGGCAAGGCTGCAGCCTCCAGAGAGCAAAGGAGGGAGATCCCCGCTTCTCCAAGGGCTCAGACAAGCCAGAGCGGGGAAAAGTCCCTCACGAGCACGGAGAGACGGGTGGGGGGCAAATACCTGCCCCAGAGCGCACCCCAGACCCGGCTGGAGGAAAGGGTTAAAAATAGAAATAATTATTCTTTCTTTTAAAAAAATTAAAACCAGTTGGAAAACGCTGTTTTCCGTAGCAAAACGTGGCTGCACGCAGGATAAACATGAAAAAAATAAAGTAGTACCTTAATTAAACCTGCCCTAGATGCCCCGCAGCGGGGATGAGAAGGGCGGCAGCCCGGACCCGGACCCGCATCCCGCATCCCGCATCCCGCATCCCGCATCCCGCATTCCCCCGGGGATGCCCCGCTCCGGCCCCGCCGCCGCTCGGGCAGGGACCAGCAGCCCCGCTGCGGGGAGCAGCCGCCGGGATCCAGACCTCCCCTCGCAAATTAATTCATCACAGAACTTGTTAAACAATTTGCAGGGCGGGCATGATGTGGACTGGGGGAGTTGAGGGGTTTGGGTTTGTTTTTTTTTTTTGGGGGGGGGGGGAATTGGTGATAGATGTTTTGTTTTTTATCTCCTCTCTGGGGCCAAACAGCAGCTGGCAGCCAAAAGACTTTCTGAACTGCTTCATTTGAGGAAAGTGAGGAGAAAACTGACGTCTGACTCTCTCCGCATTTTAAATATGTTTGAATATAATTGACCGACTGCCGCTACGAAGGGTTTCACGTGCGCGATGGTGCTGTACCCGGGTGCTCCGAAAGTCCCAGGAAATGTTCATTTGCAGGAAGAACTTGTTAAAAATGAAGGGCTTGGATTAAATATAGAGGCTACAGGCTTTTGCGTGTGCCACCGCTCGCATCACGATTCTGCAAGCGCCCCTCCGCCTCTCCCCGCACATCAAATTTTTAGTTCAGAAAAGCCTGGTAGCTGTGCGGTACTAGCTCAGAGAAACTCCTCACTGTATTTCACGAAAACCTCCTCTGTGCTGTAGGACCTGCTGTGTTAAATTATGATCCAAAGGCTGTGGGGTGGGAACAATCAATCAGAATACCTGGGGTAGTGTGTAATGTGTGTGCTCTTGCCAGCGGGAGCAAGCGGCCCCTGAACACAGTCCCCCAGCAGGTTAAATAAATATGATACTATAGACAAACCGAGAGGATCACATGGCCGCATCAATCAGCTGTTGATAAAATACAATCTTCCTTTAATACACGCTGGGAAAGTTATTTAACACTTACAAAACCTGAATTCAGTGCTGTTTCTTTTAGTAAAAGGGGAGAAAAATATTCTTTGAAAGTGCAACTCTTCTTAAAAGGCACGGAGAGGTGACAGTTGCATTTTCCTGGGGGATATAATAGAAAGCTTTTAATGAAGCCACAGACACTGTACAAAGTACGTGAGCCACGATGCTGGAAAAATACAGAAGCTGTTAAAAGAACAAGTCAATGTAGAAGTGGCCGGAGTCGGTTCCTGGCTGCGCATTAGGGTTTATTTCCTTTTCATTCATGATTTCACAACCCGGGTGGCTAAAAGGCTCCCGAGAACTGTTTCTTCTTGGCATGCAATTAGGAACGAGCCGCTCCAAGGAGGAAGCGACCGGGGGTTCTTCCCTCCCAGCTCGGCATCTCTCGCAGCTGCCGGACAGTTGGAGCGGCTGGAGAAGCGGCAGAGAAACGGGTGCTTAGATTTTTTTTTTAGAATTTGTCAGATAAATACTGAAATACTAGAATTTCCCGAAAGAAATAAATTGTCCCCGGGTATTTGTTGAAATGAAAGTTTTTTGTAGGGGCTGACCACAGGTTTTTTGGTTCGACATGTTTTTTTTCCTAAACGTAGGAAGGAATGGGGCTCTCGGGGTGCAATGTGTTTCCCCCCGTCAGGTGACAAGTTTTGCCTTCTGAGATAAAACGAGCTGTCGGCCGAGTACGCTTTGGGATGATCGCCCATTTGTTAACTCCCCGCTTTCCACTCGCCGAAGTGTCCCTTTGGAATTCCCTTCCCGGTGCCTTGTCCCGGTTCCCCACCTCTTACCCCCTTCCCGACAGGCCCCGATCCCGCCTGATCTCCCTGCGGGCAGCAGAGCCCCCGGCCCGTTTGGGGGGCTCCAAGCCCCTCTCCGCGCACCTGAAACTCCCCAAGGCACGGGAAAAGTCAGCGCCGAGCCCCGGGGAGACACGGCATCAATCACTGGGCAGCCCAAAACTCCGTGGGGAAAAGCGGGAGGAAATTCGGACAAGGTTTCCCCTAACAAATGGAGATTAATGCCCTCTGGGGGAAAAAAAAAAAAAAAAAAAAAAAAAAGGAAGCGGTTGGAAGTGCTGTTTATACAAGAAAAAAATCCTGGAAACAGGGGAAAGACTGGAAAAGCCCCCAAAACCCGGGAGGCTGTCTGTCCGGGGCTGATGTCAGCCAAAAAAACGGGGCTCAGGAGCCAAGAAAGCGTTTGATTCCCGGGGCTCTCCTTCGCCCCTGTCCCTGTGGGCGTCGCGGGGATGCCCCGAACCTTGCGGGTGCCACCGGGACACCTCGGAGCCGGAGGAAATCGCCGGGAAATCACAGCTCCGGATGGGACAGGGGATGGGAGGCAGGCTCTGCCCCGAGCCGGGCTGGGGTGGCAGAGTCCCCCCAGCCAGCCCTGGCGGAGCTGCGGGCGCCTCCGCGCCTCGGAGCTGTTTGGAAAGTTGCGCTAAAGGGCTCTTTACCTGCACCAGCCACCCTTAAGCACTCTCCAGGGGCTTGTTGGGCGAGTGTAATGGCAAGGCCAGGGGGTCTTGTTTGGCTAGACGTGGGGACATTTGTCATGGCTGACCTGTGAACTTCAGCTTCTGAGCCCAGGACTGTAAGGAGAGGCTCGGGCTAATGTAATAAAGCGAGAGAGACAAGAGGAAAGGCCTATCTTGCCCCAGGGCCACCACATGTTCACTCCGTTTTACTGTCAGTGCTACATGGAAGCTGTGGCTTCATTTCATATTCTATTAATATTTACAGCGGCGATTGAATTTCCCATTACAAAGTTCACCATCCACGCACCGCTAATATGAAATATTAATAGTATTGTGCACATTATGAAAATTCTTATTATTAATATATATATATATATACCGGTCAATTTGCACGGGTAACTTCATTTACCGTGTCCACCTGGCGCAGAGGGGACCCGCAGCCCCCATCCCCGCGGGGGATGCGCGGGGCGGAGCGGGAGCAGCCCTGGAGCCAGGGTGGCACCGCGGGAAGCAGCGTGGCCCTCTCAGTGCCACCTCCACCCACGGGGCTGAGTCATTCGCTTGTGAAGGGTCACGTTTTCCATCTGCTCTGGGGCATCCCCAGGACAGGAGATGCCCAAAGCTGCTTTTCCCCGACGAGGGATGGGGCCGAGGAGAATCAGGTGGATCCGATGGTGACAGAGGGGTTTTAGGTTTTTTGACTGCTTCTCCCAGCTCGACTTTCCGAGACGGTTTGAAGTCCAAGCAAACCCCGAGTGTCTCAAAGATGAGTAATCAGGCATCACCTTACTTTGCAGACCGCAGCTGAGTCACTTTTCAGTTGCTGCTCAGGGCGGACAGAGAAATCCTATCTCCTGTGAAAGGAAAATTGGCCGCCGGAGTCCCAAAAGTGCCCCGAGGATCAACTGAAATGAAAGTAAACCGATAATTTCCAGATCGCGTGGAAAACTGAGGGATATCGAATTTAAGCACCGCAAGCTCAGCCCGGCAGGACCAGGCTGTCCCGGAGCACTTTATCTCACTCCCATTCCAGAGAGATGCCCAGGTCATTCTTCTCTTTTTTATTATTGCTATTTATCATTCTAAGCACAAGCAGCCCTTCATTTTGCTGCATTGCAAACCTGCACATTCGTGGCAAAATATCAATTTGCCATTTGTGTGTGAGGAAGAAAAGTCTGGGGGCTTTGGGGACCCCCGCGTGCAGCATCCACAGGTGTTTACAGGAAGAAAGTTGGCATAACTGAGTTTGTAGGTTTGTTTTTTTCCCCTCCCCCGAGACTACTCTTCCATTACTCTCATGCCTGTCTGGAACTCAGATTCCATTAAAAACAAACAAAAAAAACCCTAAAACCCAGCCTTATTTTCCATCAGGTGGGGATCTGTATTGATTTACCCGGGTATTTACTCTCTGCTGATTGCAGTGAGAAAAAACAGCTCTAGAGTCACTCACTTCACCTTGAATCCTTGGTGAAGGTTGTGTTTGAACTGTGAGTGTTCCCACATGCCTGCTCCCCCAGATTTAATACTTCCCCATAGCTCTGGGCCCTGGCTGAGGGGTGCCTGGGGGTTTTCTCTGGCTTATTTTGACCGTGGGATGTAATCAGATCCAGAAGGAGCTCCCTGGGCAGCTGTAGGTGCTGCAGATGTAGGTACAGAGATCTGTTAGCCAGCAGATCGTGGAGGCTCCTCTGTTCTCCCAAGGCTTCTCCCACGCACAAGGAGTAGATGCTATTTATGACTCCTAATAGATCTGGATTAAGGTAATTTAGGAATCCTTGGGTTCGTCTCTCAGCTCGGGAAGATGACAGGCTCTGGGAGGTATGGATGGGTGACATTTCCACCATGAGATCCGTCCTTCCCCCTCCCTGCTGCCCCCCCTTCGCGTCCCCCCCCCTTCCAGCCCTAAATGTGTCATGCTTTGTCACATCCTCTGCGTGTGTGTTTTTAGAGAACATTTGAATAAAAGGCTCGATGCCAGGTATTGGTGACACAGTGGGTGGAATTTGCAGCCTTTCCACAAAGAGTTGGAAGCCTCCATTTGCATAAGGTCAGGGTACAGCTTCTCACAGAACTTTAGCAGCATCTCTGTCTCTTAGCAACACTCTTGCACTCTTGGTCCCTGCATTAAATTGACTGGTCCTTTCCTTTTCTTCCTTTCATAGGGAGGCTTACAATAAAATGTCACCCTTCCAACCTGTGCCTGTCACCCAGTAGGTCATCTGTTTCTCTTACACCTCCTCCCCCCCACCACCACTTCATCTCCAATTAGAGGATGAGATTATTCATTTGGTGGATTCCCAAAACTGCTTCATTTTTTATTTTGTTAATTAATATTAATAACATTTCTCCCTTTGTATTAATAAAAAGGAGCCCTCATAAACAGTGAGGAGATAAGGAGCAAATTGCAGGCACCTGCAAAACAATGGGATTGGAGTGGGGTAATAAGGCGAGTGGAGATAGAGAGAGCAAGGTTTAGGTCATCCTCTCCACCCATTTAGTTGATGCAGGGTTGAACTCAGCATGGAAGCCTTCAATGTGCTCAGAATATTAGAGTCACCCCTCTTGGCTCCGGCATGGGAATTGGTGACAGAATACAGATGCTGATAGGTGGTGTTAATGGAGGGTCAGGCTTGGACAATAGTATCCATCACTTGCCTCATGGCTCTGCTGTCAGATGGAGTCATTTCTGACTGCTCTATCACCAAGATTTGGGAGAGATTCAATTATTACCTTAGGCTTGGCAGCGGTAGATACAAATCTATGCCCAAAGGACTGGAAAAATCACCCCAGTCTTCTTCTCTCCCAAAGTGTTTTTTCCCCTCACTAAATGAAATAAATAAAAATTTTAAGGATGGGGTGGGGGCTAGGAATTGAAAAAAAAAAAAAAAAAGAAAGAAAGAAAATCAATGTCCATGCCATTCGATTTGTCCCCCTGCTACGAATTCCTGGTGAAAAAATAATCAGCCAACACTTTGCTCGGCCTGAGAGTTCCTCACCAGTTCCATCGCACCCTCAAACTTTTGTAGGGAAGGTTATGGCAGAACCTCTGAACTTCGGAGTCTGTACCCAGAGTTTGTGCTTGTTCCCCCGAGATTCCGGGCTCTGAATTCCCGGCAGGGAACTAAATCCTGTCTCTGGGTGCCGGGGCATGAGCAGGACACACTGCAGGTCGCCTCTTCACCCAGGGCGGGCGGCGAGATTATTTATCAAGAGCCCTCGTTAACTTTAAGAACGGGGCTAAAGGACAAACTTTAAGCATGAAAAAAGCTCTCAATTTCACCCTTTCTAGTTTTTAAAGGTATTTAAGTGGTTATAGCCGTTTTAAATTCAGTCCGGATTTTATTCCCTGGCTCCCTGCGGCGACCTGATCCACTTCTGAGGAGGAGCGGCTTGTTTTCTCTTACACGTTATCCACCTCTTGAGTGGCGCAAATGCTAAGGTGAAACCTGGTGCTTTTCAGCGGTATTTCTTCAAAACTCTTATTCAAACGCCCCCCTCCCTCCTCGCTGCTCCTCCCGAAGCTTTCAGACACTGTAATTCCTGCAAGATAAATTCTCAGGTAATGGGTTCTGAGAAAAAGCAACAGAGGTTAGGAGTCAACTGCCTCCTCTTTAATAATTCACATGTCATATTTCTTCCACTTTGTCAAGTTGGCTAAAGAAGATGGGCAGGGCTGTCACAGGCAGACACTTGAGTTTATTATCTGAGGGCTGGGGGGACCCAGGGAAGGCGATGCCCCCTCTGCCTCTGGCAGGAGGAGAGGGGCAATTCCTGCCCGGCTCCAGGCTTGTGTCTGCTCGCCCATCCCTCAGACACTGAGCAGAGGAACTCTTGGTTTACAGCAGCCACACTTCTGCCTGGCTTTGCTCTTCCTTGTATCCCCCATTATCCTCTCCTATTTGCCTTTAAAGCAACCCATCCTTTCGATTCTTTTACCACTATAAATTATTTTGTTAAAGTGTACAACAGGTAAATTACAAATAAACCTCAGCAAGAGTCCGTCCTTTATTTTATTTAATTTTTATTTTAGCCACTGTGTTGTGATTTGTTTCCCTGGTTGCTAATACACTCTTGAATGGGATATTTTCTCTACTCAGGTCTGTAAAACTTTCAGGACTCTCTGCCTCAAATTAAAACAATTTTGGATAACCAAAGGAAGGCTGAAATTTAGCAGTGATGTGAGGAAGTTTGGTTTGGGCTTTCTTCCCCCAAAGCAGTAGTGCTACAAAACACCAAAAACTCGTCACTGAAGGGAAAGAAACAAATAGTTTACTCTTAGGAAATTAGTCACCCTTCCTTAAATGATAAAGGTCTCCAAAAAGAGTTCGAAATTTATAAGTTATAATCCCAGGAATTCCCACTAATTTGTCTTTTGAGACGACTTTTAGAAAAACTTCCAAGATTTTCTAAATTTGCACTTTCCTGCCTCATCCTTGACACATCCTTCCACCACATTCCCCAGCCCTATCTTCGAGTGTGAGTGCCGATAATGTCATGTACCTGTGAAGGTGTCAGCTGCATTTTGAAATAAAACAGAAGAAAAGGAGAAGAAAAGCACTTCCCTGAACCACACTGCCTCTCTGGAAAGCACACATACAGGTGAAAACACGAGTGACAGCGGAGTAGAAAATGTTTTTATTCTTCTGGGACCTTCCTCTTTCCCCTTCTTACTATATCATTATTTTCCTCATGCTATCGTTTAAAGTAAAAACAGGGTTTTTTCAACAGTCTTTCATTTCAATAGCAACACGTTTTAACTGATCATTTGCAGTGTGGTCTCTTATGTGTGGCCATAAGTCTTATCCAGAAACAGTAAATCTGTCTTATCTATCAGATTTTGGTAACCTTATACATGAAAGGGAAGAGCAAGCAACTTTGGTGGATTTAGAAAAAGGACTTATCAGTGTAAGCAAAGATGACAGCAAACCCCGAGGCCCATGGGAAGTTTGCCCTTGTGATACTGGCCGGGGTTTGTTACATTTTTGGTTAGAGGCTCCTGACTTTCACCCTTTCTGCAAGCATCATTTCCAGAAACAGGCAGCTCTGCTTTGCGGTGAAGATTGCTCTGGGATTTCGTTGGGGTTTGTTTTTCCTTCCGAGAAAACCCTTTGTGTTACTGGGACTTCAACACTTCAAAAATAAATATAAACCCGAAACAAGACCCATGAGCCAAAGAGAAATAACAAGCTGACAGTCGCCTGGCCGGCTGGAGAGGGCTGGGGGAGCATCCTTTGGGAAGGGATGCAGAAGTGCTTCGTGCTGTGATTCCTGCCTGAAGCCTTCCCGACGAAACCCTGTGTGCCTCGGGGCTTGCACGGGGGTGGCAGGCTGGCACAGAGGTCACCTTTGTGCTCTTAAAGCACACGGGTGTCCCCAAACTGTCTGCGATTGTCGCGTTTCTCCCTGCCCCGAGGAGGGTGAGGGGCTGCCCGGGCAGTGCTCACCTGCCATAAGGCACAACATTACCCGGGCTGAAACTCTTAAATTCACAGTCTGACACCTCAAAACTTTTTTTTTTTTTTTTAATTATTATTATTTATTTTCCAGACAACAGCACTCTTTTTTTTTTCCCCTCTTTTTTTCTTTTTTCTTTTTTTTTTTTTTTTCCCCTCCCCAGTTCCTGAGATGGGAGTTGATTTTCCCGGTGCCAAATCGCTCCCAGAGACACCCGGCAGGGCTCGAAGGGAGAGACAGAGCCATCCTCCATTGGCAACCAGCGATGAAACGCACTTGAAAAGCTGCCAGGGAGAATTAGGATGGTAGCCCTATCCTGCAAAATCAGATGGTTTGCAGTGTCCCTGAGCAGCTGTTAAGCTTGTTGAGGCTATTTTTTTTTATTAGTATTAGTAGTATTATTTCCCGGCATATTTTTTAACACCTGCGAAGTTTGTCTATGAGGATGCCACTAAAGACAGAAGTACTGAGTGCTTGACAGACTCCATAAAGTCCTTGGCATCCTCCTGGATACGTGACGGGTCCAAGGAGCGGGATGCGAGAGCCGGGGGTGAGCGGGCCCGGCGGAGCGCCGCTCCCTGCCCGCTCCGCCTGGCACCGCGGGCGCCGCCACCCCCTGCAGCCCGCAGAGATGCTCTCCTGGCCCCGAACAGGGGAGGGAGACAAGACTGGGGTGAGGAAGCCACCTGCAGCCTGTCCCTCCCGTCTCTGTCGCGCACAGCGCGACCTGCGCGGCGCAAAGGGGACAGAAGCTCTCTAGGCATGCAGAAAGCACCGATTTAATAAGGGGAAAAAAAAATAATAAAGGAAGTTTGGGGATCTCTGTTTCTTGTGAATGGATGAGGAGCTGCTGCTGGTAGTGGGGCTCTGTCGGGCAGCCCCCGACCCGCTCTGGGGAGCCCCTGCCCAGCGGAGGATGCGCTGCACTCCCGCAGGGAACGTCAGCATCACCTGCTCACACCTCCGGTACCATTCCTGCTCACATCCCTGGGATCAGCGCCCCTGCTCACACCTCCGGTACCATTCCTGCTCACATCCCTGGGATCAGAGCCCCTGCTCACATCCCTGACATCAGCGCCCCTGCTCACACCTCCGGTACCATTCCTGCTCACACCCCTGGGATCAGAGCCCCTGCTCACACCTCCGGTACCATTCCTGCTCACACCCCTGGGATCAGAGCCCCTGCTCACATCCCTGGGAACATCGCCCCTGCTCACACCTCCGGTACCATTCTTGCTCACATCCCTGGGAACAGAGCCCCTGCTCACATCCCTGACATCAGCGCCCCTGCTCACACCTCCTGTATCATTCCTGCTCTCAATCCTGGTACCAGCGCCCCTGCTCACATCCCTGGCATCAGCTGCCCTGCTCACACCTCCCGTCTGAACCCATTTTCCCTCTGCCCGCCAAACATCTGCAGCATTTCCCTCCTGCCCCTTGATTCCACTCGCTGTTTCTTCTTATTGAGTTCTCCAAATCTCTCTGCAAGTTGTCATAACCTGTAATAAAATGCCCTTTTCGTCTGGTGTTAAAGTCCAGAGGGCATCAGATCCATTTCCAGCTGACAGCGGAGAAGCCAGGTGGGACAGCGGCGGGAGGATCGTTTTTGTGCTTCCAGGGCTTTAACTATTTCACAGCGAGCACCCCGAGGGCAGCCGGGCCCCACCCAGTCCTCCGGGGAGCGCCTTGCAGCCTGGCCTGGGCACCCAGCACCACAATGGGACCAGGGCTGGGGGTCCTGGGCAGCCCCTGCCCTGGGAATCGCTGGCAGGTGGGCACTAAACACCGGAACATCCTCATGGCCCAGCCCAAATATGTGAATTATTCTTATTTATTTTCATTCTCATTGTCATTCTTTTTAATTCTTTCTCTTATTTTTACCCTTTATTTTTATTGCTAGTATCTCCAGAGTACAATGGAAGAAACATGACCATCTATATGATGACTCTATATATGATACAGATATATATACTATTATATATTATATAGAAGGCAACACCAGACACATGCAATGAATATTTGTTCCTTTTATGTCCACATGCCTGTGCATTGAGAATAATGCATGACCATAAATATGTACATCTTTAGGTGCTGTGTAAGTATTTATGTTTACATATGCTTACATATATATGTACATTAATAAACATGCACTGTACACATATGTTTGCACAGAGAGAGGTGTATCTACACAGAGACATAAAGACATATTTTCCTTGTGCTATACTGCACAAAAAAAAATGTTCACCCTGCCCAGCCTGCCCCCTCCTCTGCTTACAGAGTGTGTAGGACCGGAAAAGCATGTCAGAATATAAGGTGTGAGAGGCCAATAAGCCCTTAAGTGCTTACACGTGATTTATTTTCCCTTAAAGCCCAAGCAAACAAATCACAAAGAGGAGGTTGGTTAAAAAATACTCCCAGCAAGGTGCTCTGTAACCCCAGCATCGCCCAGCGTGTCCTGGCACGGGGTCAGGCTGTGGGGCTGCTGCTGGGGCTGTGCCTCTGATCAAGTATTTATGGCCCCTGCATCTTTGCATAACATTTACTTTGCTTTCTTTAATGGCTTTCTCCACTCCTTTCCCTGCTCCTGGCTGCAAACAGCCTCAGTCAGTCCCAGTGATGATATCAAGAAAGGTTTTTCTTTTTTTTTTATGGTCCAGCCAAAGCGAGGTCATTCTAATAATACCCAAGGTCACTGGTGGGAGCCACCGAGTCTCCCAGTCATTTTTCATTTGCTTGCAACAGTTAATGACAGTCACAGGGATGGAGCTGGGAGCTGATGGCCATGTGATGTCACCAGCACATGCTAGGGGATTATAAGGGCAGGTACAGGGCAGGGCAGTGGATTAAAAATGATGGAAAAAAAAAATCACTATTAACTGCTTCACTCCAGCAGCTTGGCAGAAAAAAAAAAAACACGGTACAGACAAAGAAGGGGGATTTCTTCCTCCCATCCCCCCCCTCCAAATCAGTCCTCTAAAATGCCAGCTCAACTGCTCGATTTTTTCCTGATTTAGTGACTCAGCTGGAAGAGATCTGTGGCGTGTGTGAGAGGAGATGCTACTTGCTGTACCAGCTGCTGGGCAAGAGGTTGCAGAAGAACCTTGCAATTATCTGGGGGTGTTTCTCTCCCTCCCACCCAAATCAGAGGCCTCTTCCCTTTTCTCCTTCTGTGATGCACTGGCATGAGTCAGACCTACACAAGTTTTTGGACCTGTGTAAGTGTGTTGGGACTGTTTCTTGGGGTTTTTTAAAGTCATATTTTCTTTTCTAGCTGTCCACTTAGGAAGAAAAGAACGAAAAGGAAGCAGATCCCCCTAGTTGGGCTGCAGTGCTGTGTGGCTGGAGGAGCCCTGGGGAGGTGGGTATTGATCTGATATTTGATATTGATATATGCTGCAAAGTGCCCCTCACAGGGCCATGGTCATCCTCAGAGTTGCCCCTCGCCTCCAGGGAGTCACCCCAGGGGTCCCATGTGTGGCCCAAGGCTTAAACCCATGGGCTGGAACATTTCACCCTGGAAAGCCAGGAGAGGCACCAGCCTGCAGGGACCAGGGGAAGAAGCTGCACAAGTCAGCTAGACACCAAGTTGCCTTATAATTTAATAAATATAATAATATTCTGGCCCAAAAGGAGCAGTAGTAAGAATTTTAAACCTGTAGGATAATTAATAGTTTGGACAAACTGCTCTTTCTCATTGAGAAACAAACCAAAATATAAATTGCATTTAGCCTCTTATCATTGAACTATTTTGTCTTAGTTATGCCATCTTATTGTATTTATTTATGAAACATGACCTTCTTATAGCCTTCGTTTGTGCATTTTTATTCTTTTCTGACATATTACCTGTATAGTGACCATCAGTTTCATGGTTTATTATTGTCAACACATATCTTTAAAAAAATAATTCCATGGAGGAAGTTGGACAACAGTTGAAATCTTCATCCAATTATTTTTATTAATTCAATGTACAACAGCAAAACACAGCAAACCAGAACAAAACAATTCCAACAGAAAACAAGTGACTGGTTTATATGAACACCTAATTTCTAAACCAGTTTCACAGCCTCCAGCCATTTATGAAACTCTCACTACTAAGGTCAGTGGACTTTGGATCGACTCCTATTTAAAGCAGGATGGATCAATGCAGTGAAGAGATGAGTTCAAACTGATGTAGTTGTCCAAAATACACTGAGATGCATAAACCCCACACTTTCTGTCTTCTGTGTTATCTTCTGGTAAAGCTCATCCCTGCAAAGCAAATAACTTTTCCTTCAAATCGTGTGCCTCATTTGGATGAGAATGGAGAAACAGATGCAGCTGGAGGCTGAATCTTTGAGCCAAACTGTGCTGCTCTGCACTGGCTGCAGTGAGCCCCTGTGAAGGATGCTGAGCTGTGGCAGTTTGATACCAGCTCTGAGACTTTTCTTAAGGATCTTCAGCTGTTACCTGGTGGTTACTGTCAGAATCAAAGGCTGATATATTTATTTCTTTTCCCTGGGAGGACACAAATCCATGTGCTGCTCCTCAGATGAGAAGAACGTGGCACATTCTTCTTGTCTGCCTGTTTTGCACAGAAATGCCTCACGTCCCGTTTACAATCAGGCCTGGCTTGATTTATCCTGCTTAATAGGATTAGAGCATCAGCCTTTCTGGGGGATATTGAAATGCAGGGGAAGAGTGGTACCAAGTTGCTGGTGTCTTTCTTCTCCTCCTGTGATGGGCAGAAGGACACACCTCCAAGCAGAGGGGATTTGTCTGATGGGAGCAGGCAGATTATCTGTGTCTAGTGAAACAAGGTGTGCATGGCAACCTTTGCCAAGGCTCAAAGCCAGAACCTACTCACTACAAAATAATTGTGTCACTACCTAACCAAGGCACTCTTCATGTTTTATTTATCCTTTGACTGTAATTGAATGGTTAAAAAAAAAAAAAAAAAAAAAAAAAAAAAAAGTAGACAAATTCCAGCTGTATTGAAATCTGTTTCTTTCTCTGCTACCATGGCCCATCATTAGATAGTTTCACTCTCTGTACAGAAGGTCAGAGAGTATAAATATAGATTGCATTTTGCATTACTTCTAGATGAGTGAAGCTGTCAAAGCAATAATATAAGCTTTCAGTCCCACATTCTACCACTTCTTTCCCATTTTTTGGCCAGGAGGTCATGTGCAAATTGAACGTGACAGCCCAGACGACATGTCCAACAGACTTATATTGTTAGACAGTTCTGCCATGGCACTCACCACAAATTAAACCCACGTCGGACTTGGAGCTCTTCAGAAGCTGCTAACAGTAGCTCAGGCTTCTTGCAAAAAAGTTTACATCCACATCAAGCCTATACAAGGATAACAGCAACTCTTTTGGAGGATCTTGTCAAAAAATGGAGAGCACAAGGGGAAAAAAACCTGTCAGGTAAACCTGAAAGAGCTGATCACTGTAATGCAGATTTTTAGTTGTTTGAAATGTGGGTATTTCTATGCTGTGTGTATGTGTGTACTCATCTCTTCTGTCAAAACTCTCTCCTCCAATCTATTATTAATAGGTAATATCCAGTATTTAGTGGATATTTTTGCTGTCGGCGTTCAAAAGAGGGGGAGAAAACTCCTAATTTTCCTCTTTTTATATAAGCAAAGTTAACTTACTTTGTGTTTGTTGATAAAACACTGTATACAGCAGTTAAGACATTGTTGATGATTTGGAAATAAATGTATATTTATAGCATTAAAATCTGCATGGGCAGCTTCCACTAACACCTGTTTGAATGATGTAGTCTAAATTAATTTGTGAAAATAGATGCTGCTGAATATTGTCTTTATATTAATTCAGAGCACAGTGTTCTACAGAGCACCAGAAGGATGAAATTGAGGTTGTTGTCTTCAGCTGGAGTCAAATCAGGTGTCAAAGTAGCTTTAGAAAGTTCTCTGTGCTGTGTACAATGTTTGAGAAAAGATAATGCTGAATGACAGTGAAACAAGATTGCTCTGGGGACAGAAAACCAGATTTCCAGCCCTTCACCTTTAGGTGTCTAACAATGCAGCACAGGTTCTGAACAACTGCAAATTCTTAGCAGCTGGCAGTGTCTGCTGGCCCGTGCTAAAGAGCTGGTGGTCTTGGTCCAAATCTTGTCAGAAAGGAGTTCACGTTATAAATGACATTATCTGGCAAATCTTTGCAGCAATCTGATCAGAGGGGCCAAGAACTCACTTGGCACAGAACCTCCTGCTTTCCCTCATGGCAGAAATGTTCTCCCTAGATAAGGGCTGACTATGGATCAAGAAAAGTCCCTGCTCTACCAGCTTCCCATGAATGAGCAAAGAACTTCATTTTCAAGGACTACCAGGGCTTTTTCTCTCTCTCTTTATTTCATTTTTTTGTAAGAAGGACTAAACTTAGAGTGAAGAGTTTGAGCCCCATCTGGTACAAATCGGTAGGGGCTTTGCAGGCTTCAGCAGAGCTACACTGATTTACACCAGATGATGCTATTAGAGGACTGAACTATCCAACAATAATTATAAAAAATGCCTTTGATTATGCATGTGCAACAACTATTTATGTTTACATTGCAGAGATTTGCATGTAGCACAGTGGGGAGTATTTTATCTCTTGAAAACATTGCACCAGCATAAATAATCCACTGACATTCAAATGAGCAAAGAAATACCCGTGTTTTACCACAAGATGGACCATAAAGGATGTTCTTCGTGTGTCTTTTTTGAGCAGATTTGTCAATAATCCTCAACTGCAAAGTTTATTCTGAAGAAAGAAAGATGGAAGAAAAGAAAAAGGTAAAAGTTATTCTGTTCCAGGTGGTTGCATCACAGATTGCTCTGAACTGTGGGTCTTGGAGCAACCAAGGTGATTCTGCACTTAGGAAAGAGGATGGGGGAACCAGGTGAAAGTAGGACATCAAAAATGCCCCACAAGACTCAGTACCATACCTCATCTGGCAGCATTCAAAGCAGATTTTCAAGGAATGTGAATCAGTTCAAATCCAGAGCAAACTGGACACAAACCTATCAAAGGCAGAGATGGAGATAATAATGTGAAAAGTGAGAGATTCTGCTGAAGTACCAGCCTGGCACAGCACAACAGAAATTACCATTGGGGTAATTACACTGACATTTAAGCTTTGAAAACAGAAAATGCTTAAAATATGCAATAATATGTTGTATCTTTGACTCACAAGAGGAAAGGGAGATGAAAGCATAGGTAATATTCCTTTGATGTTTGAACTACATACTCTGGTCTCCTGCCTTGACTTCTGGGGTTTTTTTATTTGCTAATTGTGCTTTGGTAGTGCTTCGAAGGCATTAAATTTGTCAAATTAAGGCATGCTGCCCTACTCCAGATATAGCTTTCCTCTTGAGAGCAGGTGAGAAGAGTGTTGCTGACATTTTGAGTTCAAATGCCCAGCAGAGAATTGGAAGATCCACAGACATCATTTTCATGGCCCTTTTTCACCTTTGCATCTTCCCAGTCAAGAAAACCAGGAGATTCTCCCTTTATACCTAGCAGAAGAAGATTTTGTTCCTCATCAAAAAAAACTGCAAAGCACATGAACTCACCTGGGTGGTTTGGCAAAGACTCCACTGTGTTGTCCTAAAAACACATTGCCTCAGTTTCTCTATCAAAGGAGTGAGGATGTGATAATGACCATCTGCCTCTTGGGAGCACTGTGAACAGCAATTTGCTGTTTTTATTAGTTCTTCCAAGATTAAATATGTCAGTTATTAAACTGGGCTTAATTGGCAAGGGCTTGAGAAGAATTTCTGTCATAAAAAGGTGTCCTTAAACAAGTGAAGGAGTTAGTGGACTTGGTCCTGGCACGAGGCTTCCCTTCTGTGTGGCAGAGCAGCACAGGCTCAGGAGGGGAGGAGGGAACCATCCCACCCATCCCACTGGGTCCTTAAATGACAGCCTAAGAGGAAAAGACAAGGTGTATGCTCAGGATCAGTGTGAGACAGAAATCCCAATAATTTCTGAAGTAAACAGCGTGAATGTGAGCTTCTGAAGAATCCTGGCTGCTCTAAACAATGTGAGAATATTAAAAACATTAAAAACCAGGCACAGGTTCTAGCAGAGGAAATGTGACAAGGGGAACACAAGCTTAGTTGGGAGCTTTGGAATACCAGTCAGATGGGATAAATCTACTTTTGTATCTTTGTGGATTTGATTTTCTCTAAAAGCAGAGCTCTGTTTTGATGGCTGGTTTGGAGGAAAACTAAGCCACTGTCATTAAAACCCAAATTGTAATCCTAGCAAATTAGCCAAACCTCGAGGCACTCTGCTCACCAGAATTTCCTTACCAGAGGAATCTGTCACTTTGTCACTACAAAATGAGGCCAAATTTTCAAAGATGTCTCTGCAATGAGACTCATAGGTCTGGTACTAAGCCATCAGGAGATTTGCATTCACAGTTTGGGTTTCCAACATGACAATAAGAAGTTTAACTCCAAACACAACTGTGTTGCACGAGTGCATTAAAAAAAAAACAAAGTGAGAAAAAGCCTCTTTTCATTTTCTGGGACAAGCATGAGTAAACTAAAGTGACAACTGTGCTTTTGCTTTTCATTCAGGCTTCCTTTGATTTTTCGTGAGAGCTTGGACACCCAGGAGCTGCGTTCATAGGAGCTAATCAGGAAAATAAAAGAAGTTTTAAAACTTCTCCTGTGTTGAAATCAATGAATGTTGAGCACTAAAGTCCCCTAATAGTTATGAATACCATTCTCCTGATTTTTTTTTTTTTTTTCTGTTGATTGCAAAACTGCCTCTAGATCCTTAGAGGGGATATAGATGTTCAAGGTATTAGGGAGTATAGTGATGAGTGGTAATGGTTTTAAACTGAAATAGGTTAGATTTAGAATAGATACTAGAAAGAAATTCTTCTCTGTGAGGGTGGTGAGGCCTTGGCACAAAGGAGCTGTGGCTGCCCCATCCCTGGAAGTGTCCAAGGCCAGGCTGGATGGGGCTTGGAGCACCTGGGCTGGTGAAAGGGGTCCCTGCCATGGCAGGGGGGTTGCAAAGAGCTGATATTTAGGGTCCATCCCAACCCAAGCCATTCTAGATTAAATGATTCTACAAAGATGAATCTGTTCTGAGAGTCTGAGTCCAGTCCTGTCTGTCAGCAAGAACAGCAGGGGAAGAGCTGGGTCACTGCTCACTGCTGCTCTAGTGGAGGTGGCTGAGACCCTGCAGGGCAACAATATTTTGTGTAAGTCTGAACAGAACTGGGCAGTTTTGATGTGGTTGTAGACATCTCTTCCTTAGTGGCACTAGCTCCTGCAGCCTGCCAGAAATATCAAGTGTGATTCTAAATCTGGTGTTTATTTTTCACTCCATTTTGCCCTCCATCATGATTTAACTAGCTGGGCACACAGTGCTTCTCTTTCCAATTTTATCACTAACAGGTTTGGCTATGGCTTTGTTTCTTCTGCATTTTATGTATTTTTTAAATTGGTAGCTGCTTTAATGATATTTGCAGTTAATATATCCCTCCCCTGAGCCACATCCACCACACTTGGAGCACTCCATCAAATACCTGTGCCAGGGCTGCAGTGTCACAGGGGTTCATCTTTTCACCCTGTCTAAAAGGCGAGTTTGGGGTTGGCCATCAGAGGGGCTGGTGTCACACTCTTCAGATCATTCATTTACATGTACTTCCCAGATTGTCACCTTAGTGCAGCCCCAAAGCAGGGTGTGGGAAGATGCAGTGACTGCTGTCCCAGTGTAAAGTGACACAGCTGGGCAGTCCAGCATGGTCTGAGATCAGTTTTTGCTTTCCAAAAGTGCACTGTGTGTGCACACCTACCTGTGTGTTTAAAGATATTTCATTATTTGTTTATGTATTAATTCATTGCTTGTATTTTCATGGTACATGATAAAATAAATTTAAGCCATTTGCAAATTTATCAATCCAGAAACTTTTTTATTCTCTCTTTTTTTCTCCTCCTCTTTACTGAATGACTAATAAATCAATGTTTAGGAAACCAGTTTATCATGCAGAGAAAACCTGTGTTCAAACCTTCTATTTATTTTTCTGTTTCACTCTGTGGATATCTTCACTGTGGGTCACTTTGTTTTTCTTCTGGGAGGATCTCTGCCTCAAAGGTTTTGGCCAGAATGTCATACCTAGATTGGAGAAGTCTTACAATTTAACAAAAAACCTTCAACCAATTCACAGTCACCACTTGCTTCCCATGTCACCTCCTCTAATACAAAATTTTATACTGTTGTTATTACAGGTCATGATTTTGGCACAATTTTTAAATTGTTTGTCTGTTTGTTTGTTGGGTTGGGTGTGGTTTTTTGGTTTTTTGTAGAATGAAGAGCTGCAATCCTTGGCACTATTTTCTGCAGCTCTAAGTGGAAAAACACACATCACTTTCTTACTCCAAAGCATGCACTTTGCAGATCCCTCTTGCCAGATCTCCTGTAATAGAGCAGTGTTATTCTTGGGAAGGTTGAGGGTCAGTGAAACATTTCATGCATGAAATAATCCCTGATGTACAGGTGAGCATGAGCAATACCTTTAACAACTCTTATTCATGCCCATTGCAGGAGCAACTCAAAACACCCCTCCAAATTTTAATTTGTGGGCAGAGGAAGTGCTGAGGAGCTGGGCTGAAGATGCTGATGATGAAGTATCTGCTCCTTTGCAGACCTTGTGTCCCTCTCCTGCCTTGTCACCCATCTCAAGCTGCTGCTCTGGTGATGCCTGGCAGAACCAAAGGTGGCCATGCTGAACATTCCCACCATGGTTCACATGCCCCAGGGGTTCAGGAGTCCCCCATGGTGCTGTGGCTCTGCAGCCCAGGCTGAGTGACAGCACTGCCCAGGGCTGGGCTCACCTGGCTCTGCAGGGCTCCCCCAGACAGGGGACACCAGGTGGTGCAAAGCCACTCTAGTGGATCCGGTGCCATCTGCCCCTCTGGCCACGAGCACAGAGGCTCTGGGATGTGCCAGGGAGTCCTGGCTGCCAGAGCAATCCCTGGTGCTGCTGACAGCTTGTAGGAGGGACAGGACTGTGTCCAGATGGCCCCAGATTTTGAGGAGCTGCACTGAGAGATGGAAGCTGAAGTCACCCCTCCCATGTCAGTGGTGGGGGCTGAGAGCTCTTTCTTCTCCCTGTTCCCCATTTCTGGTTCTGTCATCTGCCATCCCTGACAGTACCAGCACTGACAGTGCCACCCCATCACCATGCAGGCTGGCAGCCATCCCTGCCTCCCCCAACCTGTCACCTTCCCCACTCCCTTCTGAGGGCCAGCCTGGTCTGCTCTGTGCCCCTTTCTGCGTCTCCTCCCTCACCACAGCCTCCTGTCTGTCTGCCCATCCCAAAAAACAAGTGACAAATCCCTTTTCCCTGCATCCTGTGCTTATCCTCCAGACATCCTTCACACTGCTTCTTTCCCACCCTTCAGCAAGATCATACTTCTTCCCTCACTTCCCTGATGCCCATGTTCTTTCTTCTTTTACACATTTCATTCTTTCTTACTATATCTCGATTTCTTTTTCACCAGTGATGCCAGCTTGGATCATCTGTTTAGCCACAATTTGTGCAACTGCCTCTTTTCCTCCATTCCCCCAACCCTCCCACCGTGGCACTTCTCCATCAGAGTGGATAGGCCCACTTAAGAAATGGTGACAGCTTTTAAAAACATTGCCCAGACCATAATGGATAAGTCAAATGTAGAGGAAAAACTGTCTCTTAAGTTGTCCTTCAATTTTAAATGGACACTGGGAGTTTTTCTTAGTTAGAAATTTACCCTGTAAACACTTTTGGATTCAAGGAGCACTTGCAGTGATGTGTATGGACACCTTTAACAAGGCACATGTTTCCATACAAAACAACCTCACAAAAGCAAACAAAACCCTCACCCAATCTACTCAGATTTGCTTTTTTTTGGGATAGATTTACTGCTAGGACCAAGGAGATCCCTCTTCCCTCACTAGCAAATAAGCCATGGATTCCCAAGAGGACAAATGAAGCCCCACCTCTATAATGGTGCAATTCAGACCCATTTATGAAAAAAACTTTTGCTTTTTGCTGCAAAAACAGCCCTTCTCTCTCAGTAATCTCCTTACTCTGGAAAGTACTCTTTGTTTCTTCATGACTTTTCTGTTGTCTGCCCCAGGCATACTGTGAGCTCATCCTTATCACCTCCTTCCTCTTCTCACCAGTCATCTTGTCACCAGTGACCACTGACAATCACCCCAGGCAGCATCTTCAATGGTGTGACAAAGTTCTGAGGAGGCCTGGTGGGTTTTTTCTTCTAATTTATACTCCTGTTCTTTTACCTGGCAGAACCATGCAGTAGTTGACCATCAGTGTGCCTTGATGTTAAAATTACTTGAGCAGTGTGGGTTGGATCACAGAACTTTACCTGTTTTATTATTGGGAAAACCTTGACCAAAACATTGCTGCTGAACTGGGTGGGAAAGGAGTAATTACCTAAGGCAATGCTGAGGCCACAGCCCTTCTCTGAGTGTTGGTTTTGCAGCAGAATCTGCTCTGAAAAAGACAAAAAAGTGTAATGAAAAATTTCTAAAACCTGTAGAGGAAAGGGCTATCCCCCTTTTTCCAGGTTTGATTTCTAGAGAGGCACATAATTTCATTTTTCTGTGTACACACATGTCTGCACACACATACACACACACACCTGTGCCTGCGAGGAGCAATGTTCAGATTGCAAAGATTTAAAAAACAGACACAGTAATTTCTTACCAGGATTTAAAGGTCCAAGGCAGTACAAAAATCTCAGAATCAATCAAATGACTGCTGAAGAAAACTTAAAAGTTCTAGAGATAAGGGACACCCAAGAAAATGTTAACACTTTAATATTTAAACCAAGTCTTCTTATTGTATACAGTGTGCAGTCCTTCAATGTGGCAAAGGAATAATTTTTAAAAATTGAAACTGAGACTGCCAGGCAGAACAAAAATAAAACGTTGCTTGTGCCACATTGTTTGGTGTGTGTGAGCATCACACCAGGCCAGTGACCCTGAGAGAGGCTTGTTCTGCTCATTCACATTCCTCCAAGTAGCTGTTCTCAGCCCCTGGCCAGGGAAGACCTTGTGGTCCACGAGGCAACCTCCAAGTGACCTGGAGAGGCAGCACCAACTGGCAGGGCTGCAGACAGCAGGAAGAATGGCAGGGGCTGGAAAAGTGAAATGGGTTGAAAAATCCTGCTGTATGGGAAGAAATAAATTTAACTCTTTAGTTCTAGTTCCATTGTTAAGCCAGGATGAAGCTATGGCACAAGCTGTTAAAATTACACCCAATTCTTCCAGAGGTGTAAAAACACCCAGAGTGCAGTTTAAGTTTTACAGATGAGACATTCAGCTGGCAATCTACCTTTTATCACGTTAACTTTTAATGCAATCAGTGTGGCACACACAGCTTGTGTGCTGTTCTTTGTGGGGCCCTCAGGTGAAGATCAGTTTGTGGGTCAGGAGTGGCTGTTTCAACCCCTCCTCACTGGGAGCCTTGGGAGGATGAAGCCACTTGTCTGTGCTTGGATGTCCATGGGTGGAGCAAGGAGAAAACAGTCTGCAAAGGCACCTCCAAAGGTGGATTCCTTCTGCTCCATCCTCCTGGTCAGAAATGGAGTAGCAAATAAAAGCAGAACTGCTTTTATTGCTGCAGGCTGGTTGACTTGACAGTCCCTGATGAAACCATGCCCAGTATGGACCAGAGTGATACCAGGTGGGCTCTGCAAGGGACGTCATTTTTACAGAATAGATGAGAAAGGGATTAATCTCTGCCTTTGCTTCAATTTCCACTTCTTTCTTTTTGGATGCATCTATTAAAGGTGTCTGATGTGTGTAAGTAGGTGCTTGTCTGGCATAAACCATCACAGGATTTTTGAGAAACATGATAATCTCTAGGACCTGGCCATCAAGCTCTTTGTAAAGCATTGAAGGCAAAACCTCATACAAATCTTCTTTCTAATTTAATCCAGACTAGTTGAGACTGGGCTCCATTTAGAGCAGTGAAAATCTGGTTGAAAAGCCATCATCAAAGGCAAGCAACAAGGGGAGCAAATTACCAAATCAGTAAACTTGGGGCAGGTGTCCCCTGGAGAAAGGTTGGTGAGCTTCCCTTCCCTTTAAAGGCTTATTTTGTGCAGGGGAAGGCTCTCACCTCCCAGAGTACCAGTTCTGTCACAGATTAATAGTCTCTTTCCATAGCAACACCTGACCCTTTCCTCCCCTTGCCTTGATTATACATACATATATACATATATATACATACAGATATATTCCCTGTCTAGGGGAAGAATGGACAGCTGACAATTTTCTGTTGCATCAGCACAACTTAATGAAGGGGAGGCTTAAAAAAAAAAAAAAAAAAAAAAAAAAAAAAAAGCAAAAAAACAGAGAGAGCTGGAATGCTACTTCTAAAAAAAGAAATATGGGGAGTCACAGGATCTGCAGCCGTGTCAACAGCACAACAAGCTGTTATCAGAAGCTTCAGACAGGATCCTGAAGCTTCCTGAAGAGCCTCTACAACGTCAAGTATTGAATAAACGTGGGTGACAGCACTTTGGAAACTGGCCACTGCTGGGGCAGCTGCAAGGATGTCCAGAAAAAGGCAGATGCCTGCTTGGCCCCTCTCAGGCAGTGCTGTAAAACTTGGTCTGCAAGTGCCTGGCTAAAATCCCAGCTGAGCTTGCACCATCTCCAGCCACAGCCTTTCAGATGAAAAGCACACTTGGGGTGAGAGGCAGAGACATCTTTAATGGCTTCATTCAGCCCATGGTGTGCAAGATGGCTCGGGCAGAGCTTGGCCTCCTGCCACCTCCTGCAAGGAGGAAAGCACAAATGAAAGCAGAAGCCCTGCACCTAGCACACAGTACCAGGGAATAAAGTGAATAGCAGCTGGGGAGGAAATTCTTTCCAGGGAAAGCTCCATCAATAATATTGTGTTTACAGGAAAAATAATTTTGCACAATGAACTGAAGAGTTGGGTTTGCAAGAACTGAATCTGGGAACAAAACCAACAGAGGTCCAAAGGGGAAAAGGTGATCAGGTCCAGGGACATGCTGTAACACTATTCAGAGTCCACACAAAGCTGCTAATAAAAATCTCAAAGGGTTTTATCAATCCCTTGATAAAGCAGCCAGCACAGGAGAGTGTCCCCCAGCACTGAGCTACAGACCATTGCAGGGGGTGGGTGACACTGGGATGTTCTCAGGGTGAGAAAGAATTTGTGCCTCATGCCTGTTCACCACATTTAGAGGGTATGGAAACATTTGGAGGAAGTGAATCCTGCAGGATAAACTCGGGGTAAAAGCAGATCCCCTGACCACATTAACAGATAAACAAAATGCTTTTAGCTCTTGTAGAGCTACTGAATAAAAAATAAAAGCTTGCACAGGAAGAGGAGATCATGTTTAAGAAATCCAGTATGGAATGGATCCACATCCTAGAGAAGGGACCCTGCAGGTAAATTGGAGGCTGGCAGTGACCCAAAACTGCTAAAGAGCACAATGCAAAGCATCGAGTGCCTGCTACTGATACTCCAGTGATCTGATGTGAAGAAAAGATATTGCCCAGGGGGGAAAAAAATCATTCCTAGGGGCCAATAGATTAGGTAGTGTTTGTTCCAGCTGTGAGGAGCAGGAGGCAGCCTATCAACATACCAAAATATCTTTGCATCTCTCATTAGAGCTGATGAATTTTTCCTTTTTTTCCCCTCTGATGAAACAGATGTCCAATTCATCACATCTGAAACATTTTGTTTCATCCCCAAAGATCTGGGCTCCTCACCCTGGGGCAGTCCCCTGCTGAGGCTGTCCCTGTGAGCTGGGGGGCCTTGGGGCTGTGGGTCAGGAGGGATTCCTGGGTTCAAGGCCCTGCAGCAAAGCCAACAGGCGTGTTTCAGGGGAGGCTGAAACAAAGGGGGCTGAAATTCCCAATTTGTTAACCTTATGGACCCTCTGAGGCTGCTCACAGCCATAGGAGTTAAAAAGGATGGGGAGAGGTGAGGAAAAAAAAAAAAAGCCAGTGCTTTCCCTGCTTGATGTTATTATCCCAGGGCCAGCGTGGGCTGGGGACCACTGGGACAGAACAAAGAGTCACTGCAGACATCAGTGTGCTCAGATGGAGGGTCCCACTTGCTGAATGAGCCACAGATTACTGACTTTTTAATCCCAAACTCAGTCAGAAGGTTATTAGACCCATGACCACTGGGCCTAAACCAACAGCAGACCCCCGACTGATAATTTCTACAGATTATGTTGATAAAATACAGGATTTCTTTGAAGCCAGTGGAGGTTTCTGCTCTTGCCATACACAAATCATCCCAGAGAACCACGTGTGATGCATTCCACTGGCATTCATGTGCATTTCCAGTGAAATAAAGTCCACTAAACTCAAAGCTAAGCTATGCTCAGCTGTGTTGGAGAAATAAAAATACACTCACACAACGTGTAAAAAGTGCTTCCAAATAAACTAAAACTAAAGAAACTCACAGATAAAGGTAACTTCTATAAATCAGCTTGAAAGAGTTAAAACTAAGAAAGAAATTGTTAGCATCAAAATTTGATGGAGTAAGACTCTCAGCAGATTATCATTACTCTGTGCTTACACCAAGCTCTCAACCTTGCAGCTGAATTAAGGGTTATCTTCTACAAAGATATCCAAACCTGATGTTCAAGACTGAAGTGAAAAATAAACTCACAGGGTCCTTCAAAACAACACTTTGAAATATATTGTTCACCTTTAAAATCCTGATAATTATGACACTTTTAAGACTGGGAATCCAGGAGAACAAATTATAGTCCCGATGTTGAGCTGCAATTCCAATTCAGCATCTCCTCACTGCAAGTCTTCTCACAGACACACCTACTCAGTCTGTGCTGGCCAGATACTTTTCTGTTTTTTCTCCACAGAAAGGTGGAAATCAGTAAATGTAGGTGTAAATTAGGATAATCACCTTAAAAGGCTGAGTTGTTTTTTAATTTCTCTAAGGTTTTCTCTTTTTTATAGCATTTATTGTGCTGAAAACAGGAAAGATTTGCCCACCTGGCTGTCTGTAAACTTTCCCAGGGTCTGTGTCAAGCTGATTATTATTTATTCTCTCTTGGAGAAGACTCCTCTACAGGGAACAGTAAGTTCAGATTTACAGTAGGGAATATAAGAACTAAATTAGAGTTCTCATGTAAAATAAGGATAATCACAAGAATCGTCTTCAGCTCAGTAAAGCGAACAAAGTTTCAATCAGAAGGCGACTTTAATTTTGTCTGTCAGTCCCCACCACACCTATTAGTAGAGTTACCTCAGTCAGAGCCTGAGGAAGTGTTGTTTGGGAAGAGACCTCCCGGTGACAGCCCTGAGGGAAGTTGCTGCTCCCCGCGGCAATGCCAAAACCCCAAAATTGCGTGTTCCCTGTGCGGGCATCCCCCCGCGGGCTGCAGCCCCGAGCCAGGTCGGGTGCGAACAGGATAATGCGGTGTGAGGGGCGAGAGAGCCCCGAGCGCTGCGGGAAGGGTCCGGCGGCTGCGGGGACGGACGGACGGACAGACGGACGGGCAGAGGGAGGGATCGCTGCCCTCCCTCGCAGCCACAGCTCCGTCCTTCCCCGTCAAACCTACGGGCTCGGAGGGGATCGCGGCGTTCGGAGCAGTCCCGGGGGCGGGAGGGCGCGGGGAGGGCAGGGATGCAGCGGGGATGCAGCAGGGATGCGGGCAGGGATGCAGCAGGGATGCAGCAGGGATGCAGCAGGGATGCAGCAGGGATGCGGGCAGGGATGCAGCAGGGGTGCAGCAGGGATGCAGCAGGGATGCAGCAGGGATGCGGGCAGGGGTGTGGGCAGGGATGAGGGACCCCCAGCAGGGCGGTTGCGGCACGGCCTGAGAGTGCAATTAACATTATCTTGATGAATTTCTAGGCAGCGAGTCCTTGCTGTGCCTTTCAGAAGTCGCAGGGCACTCTGTCCCCATCTGTTCCTTTATGATTATTACTTTTTTTTTTTTTTTTTTTTTTAATAGTAATCGTTGACCTGATATAGATGACTGGGGGAAAGGGAGGTGATGTGGCTCCTACAGCGTCAATCAAAACTCTTTCTCCAACCCTCCCCACACGACCACTTTCTATCTCCCAGCTGTACTGGCAAGATGTTCTTAGCCAAATACATGATTCTATTAATGAGCACTTATATTTGCTAAGGAATGCAAATTCTTTCTCTCCGTGTATTATTAGCTGTATCAGAATGTTTGTCCTTTCAGTACTCTTTGAAGTTGAAGGAGGAAAGGCTGCTGTGTGGCACTGAGAAGGGAAAAAAAATGAGAGAGAGGAAAAAACACTTCTAACTCCTCCGGGTTTTTATTTGTTCTCTTGCCAAAACCGCCAAAGGTAGCAAAAGTTACAGAAATGATTTAAAATCTGTGGTCTTTTCCCTCCAAATTAGATAGATTTTTTCCCAACTGATCATTCCCTTTTCATAATAATGGGATCTAATGAACAGCCTGGTTTGAATTTGCTTTATAAAATCATCTCTCAGATGCTCTGGAGAATCTATTAGTCGTGGGATGTGAATAAATCCAACCGCCTCCCCAAACACGAGAGCGTCTGTTTTGGGCGCTTTGGGCCATGAACGAGCACCCTGTCCCCTGCTCTGCCAGCGTGCGGCTGACGGGGCGATCCGCGGGCAGCGCGGGCTGAGCGCCGTGCCCGCTCCAGCCGGGAATTCCCGCGGGATGCGGCCGGAGCGCCTCTCGCTGCGGGGGATCCGCGCCGCTCTGCGGGGCCAAGGTCCCCATCCACGAGTGGGGGCTCTCCGTAGTGGAGGTTTTATTCCAGATAAGCCGGGGGATGGAGGGGGGGAATAAAAGGGGGCCCCTGCTTCAGCTCAACTTTTGTCATGTATCACTTTTCCTCTTGAAAGGTGTTATAACAGCAATTCAATTACAATAAATAGTGTACATCATCCTCACAGCTGGAAAATTCTGTAACTAACTGTGACCAAAAGATGTAAAGGAATATAGCTTAACCAGAATTACCTTTTTTTTTTTTTTTTTTGGTTGCTGACCACAGGTTAATTAATTTCAAGGAGCTTAGTATATCTAAACAGAAACACACTGTGATGCTGGCAAGAAATCATAAAATATGAAACGTGGTATTAGGAAGATCATGTGAAATCTCCACAGCAGTGCTTGGTGCCTGGGAATAATTCTGGCCGTGTCCCTCGGTCGGCCCCCTCTGTTCCTGCTCCCCGAACCCACCGGAGGCACCGAGTCCTCTGCGAACACCTCAGGGCACAGACTGGCATCCCTCATGGGACACCCACCCGCGGCTGGGGCTGTGTGTGCCACCCACTGGCCCCGGACCCACCTTCAGCGAGCCCCGCGTCCGTGAGGAACGCGCGCGGGGCGTTCTATACATTGCAGGCCACACGTATAGACTTGGGTTAAACACTAAATACAGCCCGGCGTGAACCCCGTGCGGGAGGCAATGAGCCAAGGGCTGCAAGGTGCGCACAGACAGAGGGGTGCGAGAGAATCCCAAAATCCCCCGTGTCAAAAACCCCGAGTGCGAGTCCCCGCGAGCCGGGCGCAGCTCCACTGGCGGTGATACCCGCTGCCATCTCCAGCTGCAACTGGGAAGATTTAAGGAAGGTTTCATTGACTCGGGGGTGTAGGAAAAAGGTGCTGCGTGCCGTGGGAGGTGTTTACAGCCCGACACGTGGAAATGGGGTGGTTTCCACCTCACCCCGCCCGCAGCGGGCTGACCCCGAGGGGGGACACGCGTGGGGGGAACGAGCGGTACCCCCGGAGAGGAGCCGGGATGGGGCACGGGATGTCACAGCCAGAGCCAGGAGCTGGCAGGGACTTGATCTGAGCTTGCACTAAACTCGTCCTGCGTGGTCGTGGGGCAGCGGCAGGAGGAGGTTGGGTGGTGGAGGCGGGGCGGGCAGGAAGATGGGATGGGGCATCCCGGTTTGGGGAATTAAAACTAACACACCTCCCCCAAAATTACAAAGAGACGGGTGAGAGGCAGATGGTTTCCCTGAGAAAGGGAGACAGGATCGGGCCCGCTCGCCAGCTCCTGCCCCGATTTAGGGACGCTTTCACCAAGCGGGCTGGAGTCACCAGGAGAGTTCCCGTTAATTTCCACGATTCTTAGCGAGCTGTTGGCCACGCTTCAAAACAAAAAGAAAAACAGAAGAAAATAAAAAAAAAAAAAAACCCACACCGAAAAAAAGCCACCCGAAAAATGCACTCTCGGTCTGTGAAAACTTTATTGGGGGGAAAAAAGTCCATCCACGGATCGTCCTATTTTTCTTTAAAAATGGAGAAGACACAAATAGCCACCTCCAAATTGCAATCGGCAGCCCCAGAACAAAGGTCCGAACCCCTGCGTTTTGCAGTTGTCAGGACGATCTTGTCTATCTCTAGGGTGAATGGAATACAAATTCCCCCCCTCCTCTCCCTCAGCCCGCAGGAGGGGGCATCACCACTTCAATCCTGCACCCACCGCCCTCCCCGCAAGCCAGCTCGTTAATATTTCAGTTTTTCTACTCTTCCAAGTAAAAGTTTGAGAGTTAAACTCCATCCCCACGTCCTTGCCCAGAATGGCAACGATTCCCTCCTGCCAAGTTCGTTTGCTGCTTTTCCTCCCCTCCCTCCCCTCTGACCAGGTACGAACTCCCCGCAGCGGGACGGGACCTTTCCAGAGATTAAAAAATATCCACGCGATGTGAGCACAAACGTGCTGATTTACAGGACAGCTCGATGGCAAAGTTAGCCCTTCCATAATTTTTTCGGCTTTTTTTTCTCCGCGAATAGAGTTTGGTCAGCTAAAAGTGAGAAATTCGGCAGACGCTGGAATTTATGTGGAAAAATTCTCGGATATTTTTCCCCAAAAAGGGAAATAATTCTTTAAAATTTACTTATTTCTGTTTCTCCCCACTCTCCGTAGAATGTTTTTAATCTTGTGTCTTTCTAATTCTGTTTCTCCGATTTTCTGTCTTTATTTCCTTATTTCTAAAGTTGCACCTGAAAGTCTGGATTGCACACACGTCACCACCCAGGTACAGGCAGAGAGACACAAAACCCCGAATCCTCCTAATTCTAGTTTATCTTTTCTGGGGAGAAAAAACAAAATCACCCCCCAAAAGTTATTTCTAATAATCCTTTGAAGCAACCCATTTCTCCAAGTTCGAATTATTTTATTTTAAATTCTTTAGCTTTGTTTACTATCTTCAGGAAATTGCTTCCACTACCTCTTAGGTTTATTTGTATGACATAACTCTGAAATATTCCCAGCAGAGGAAAATACACACTAAACTCATCCCTCAAAAGTTGTTTTATTTTTCTTCACACCCTCAAGTTCGTTGTTAATTTTTCGTCTTAAAGTTCTCATCCTTCATTTAGAATAAGTGGAGTCCACGAAAAATGAGGGGGTTATTTGTTAATTAACTGGTTGCTTCAGATGGCAAGGTTTAAAAAAAAAAAAAAAAAAAAAAAAAAAAGTTTTGTTGTTTTGTTCATTATTGAGATGTCATTTGCCAGAGCTACCACTGTCACATTTGGGGAGTAGCGGGGGAACGGGAAACTTTGGCGGTTTCAAATACAGACTTTTTTATCATAATTTTAACAATGTATATCTCATCATTTTAGGCATTTCGCAGAGGCTATTTTCTGCTTCCCAGCGTGGCAAGAGCATTTATGTTTTATTTCTGAAGAGATTGTAAAACTTTGCTTATTCAGTGGTGTCCGAACTCTTTTCCATCCTTTCCAAGTAGAAAAAAAATTCATCTTTCTTGTTAATTTTTTTTTCTTTCATAAAGAAAAATAAATTACATATATATATATATATATATATATATATATATATGTAAATGATCAGTTAACAAAAGCATATTTTCCCTGCTTCCCTCTCCTCTCTCTACCTGAGTAAGCGCACACGGCACCACAGAAATTGATTTTAAAAGATCAATCCAACAAAAATCCATCAAGGATGTGCAGTACCGGACAATTTTTTGCTAATTCTTAGGACCCGGTTTGCAGAGCATGCAGGAGTAAATGGCAGAGAGGGAGATTTTCGGGAGGTTCGAGGTCCCAAGCACTCGCCTCGTAGCTAATTAGGAAAGAGCATCCCGGCGAGGTCCGGTTTCCAAACCCAGCTCGTTTCCTTTGGAAAGTTACCCGCATCATTTCTTTTAGAAACCACAATAATTAGACCTGAGCTAACTACTCTTCCTCCTGGTTAACAAATCAATAGCAATTAATTTGAAATAGCAGAGATGATAAAACACTTCCTATTGCACCTGACCTTGCCAAAAGAGTTATAAATAGAATGTACTGAATATATGTCTTTACACAATTCCCGTTGCTTTAATCCTTCCTTTGCTGTTCTTCGGCTCTCAAGACACTTCTAAATTTTGTATTTCCTTCCGGTTTTATTACTTATTTTTCAGACTTTACACATATTTGTTAGAACGATATAATGTTTTTGATAAAACAATGACGGTAGGAGATGTTTGTTGCTAAAATCATGTAGCTCCATTAAGTTCGAGCAAAAAATGCAATATATCTCATGGAAGAATATAGGATTAATGATACAGTATTAGACACGAATATACATGTAGCCAGTATTTTATCACTTGTGCACACTGTTTCAGAGGACCCGGATTAATCTAAAATTGAAATTGTAGAGAAGAAAAAGGTGATGGGGTGGGAGGACTGTAAAGGGAAGAGATCAGAAACGTTTAGGTGTGGAATATTAATTATGAAACACAGAACTCTCTTCACTTTTCTTTGCTCGGTAAGAAAGCCTCGTCTTCCCCCGCTCCCCCTCTTGCTCCTTCTCCTTCTCTTTTATTGGAAAGAGGATCCTAAATTCCTTTTGACTGATAGGAAGTTACAAGACAAGATGCTATTTTCCCTTTCTTTTCTGACAACTCTGTCATCCCCGGGATCATAGTCATGTCAGAGTGTCTGTCTAGGAGAAGAAGAAGAAGAAGGAAAAAAAAAAAAATCAGTGGAGCCTGTGGCCATCTTTGCATCAAAATTTTCCAGACCTCTATTTTTGATTGTGATCCCGCTGATCTGAGTTTGAAATGCGAACACAGCAAAGCCCCTAAGCCTTCAATCGTGTGAAATTTTCAAAAGATCTCTAGAAGCAATCTCAGGCTGTCTGACCCCTGACAGGCGGAGATCTCTTTATACCTCTCTCTGCCAGCACTTCATTTGTTGGAATATCTTTCAGATTTGCACCTCCAGATGACAACCTGAGTGTTTATTATGTGTATGAATCTGAAATCTTCACTGCAGTACAAAGAAGACGTCTTAAACATCATGTTTAATTTCAGATCATAATTACCTGCTCCTCTTTTGCTTCTAATTATCTATTCCTTCTTCCTCTATGTGGCATGTTGATATTTTGTTGATTCTCCCTTTTAATCAGCCTTTCTTGCTTACTTTTTTTTTTTTTTTTTTTTTTTTTTTTTTTTTTTTTTTTTAATCGTATTAGTTTAGTCCACGAGGGAATTAAACATGTCACTGTGGACACACATCATGCCTATGTGGAGAGATAAAATTCTGGCGATGAGTGTGTGCTCCCTATGGCTCTCAGTATACATGGATGTGCTCTGGAGAAATAATAACTATTCCTGCCATTATAATCCAGGTTGTTAGTATGCTTCATCTCCCATTAATCTTTATACATCAGTTTAAATTGGCAGCAGTGTTTATGTTTTGTCCCGTGACGTAGCAGCAATGTCATTTGATAGCAACCAAAGCAGCCGAAGCCCTTTAGCGTCCCTCCTTTCAGGAAAGCAGAAAGGGGAGGGGAGGGGGGGTGGAGGAGGAATGGGAAAAATGCAAATAATATATTTCAAAAAACACCCCAAAACATCCCAAACTTTCCCCATTTTATTTAAGGGAACATGTATGTCTCCTTCCCACCCTCCGTTCACCTGTTTAAAGAAACCCTCTGTTGTCCAGACTCATTGGAGAGGGAGATGGAGCTGGTGATGCCGATCCTGGATATTTTTATTACATGTTACATTGTTGGCGTTAATTTCTCAGGTGGAACAGCCGTCCATTGAGCTGCATGGTAGGTGTCATCCCAAGTGCCCAGCTCATTTTCACAGGCTTGCTAAGGTAGAGCCCCGCCTTGCTCTGCAGCTTAAAAAGTGGGGAAATAAATGACTCTTGCGGGATGGCAAATGCCCGCAGAGGTGGGAGGCTGGTGCGGGATCCCCGGCGTCCACCTCCTCCCAGGCGACCTCCCATCTCTTCCAAGGTGCTTAGGAGTTGAAGATAATTTTTTTTTCCTGTGGGGATTTCACATCATTTGGCCCTACCCCGATGTTGCAGACCCGTGGTGTTGCTCTGCTGAACTTATGAAAATATCTCCTCCTTGGTTTAGTTTGCCCCGAAAACGCTTTGCCTATGTGTTCAGCTGTTTCTGTGTTTATCCATTTTTCCCATAAAACTTGTATTAAAACAAAATGTTACTTTTCTTTCTCTCAGGAGCTGTGTATAGAGACCCTCCCTTTTTGAAATAGACCGCAGGGACTGTCATTAGATCAGATGGCAAGCCTTTATAGAAAGTGTTTTGCATAATTACATACCAAAGCCAGAATAGTCACCCTCACATTTTATGGGTCACAAACCATCAACAATTGGCACATTATTGTCCAAGAAACCCAGTCCATTCACTGATAGAGAAAACTAGACTGCCTAATCTAGAACTGAAGAAGATTGAAATTTCTTCTAACAAGAACCCAGAGAAGATTATTTTCAAACTGACAACGTGTTTACATATAGTTATAAAGTTCAGAGGACCGGTGGGGAGAGAGAAAGGGTATAAACCACTAAACATGATTAAGAATCGCACAGTGGCCTAATATAGATGGTTCATCAAAAAGGAACAGACTGAAAGCTCCCCCCCCTGCCCGCCCCCCCCACCCCCCCGCCCCCCCCGCCAGCCCCTCTCCTTTTCAGATCTGTTCCCTTTTCTACCGTTGTGATTCAGTAATTAAGATATTCTTATTTGGACAGACAGCTCCTCTGGTAACTGAATAATATTAGTTCCCTTTGATGTCAAACTTTTGACAGTTATCACACTAGCATTGGGCAATTTAGCACAAATGCCCTCTTTTTTTTTTTTTTTTTTTTTTTTTAAGGGGGAGGGAAAAAAAAAGTCTTTGAAGAAAAGTAATAAGTGTGATCGCTATCAGCAAATGATGTAAATCTCAGTGGACAGGCATCCCTGGGTATAAATTACATTTTGTTGTATATAATGAAGCGAGTTTTGTTTTTACCTCATTCCCTTATCAATGTCCAAAATTAAGGCAATAATCCCGCTTCCTTCACACCAATTCACCACAGTCCCTCTCCCCCCTGATTATTTTCTTTTCTTTCACAGGAAAATTGGACGGTTTTCCAAGCCCTCCCTCGCTCCCTCCCTACACCCCCCTGCCCCTCTTCCCACCCACCCGGCGCAGAGCGGAGCCACCGGCGCTGCGGTGCGGGGGAGCGGCGGCGGCTGCGGGCGGAGCGGGGCTGCGGCTCCTCAGCGCTACCTGAGCCCCTAAAGCCTCGCCCCGAAGCCCCTCCTTTTGCCACCGCCAAAATAAAACAACACACCAAAAAAACAACCCCAGCAACCCAAAACCCCATAACCCTTCTCTTGCGGCGCCTGGCAGCGCAGGGAGGAATAATAATAATAATAATAATAATAATAATAATAATAATAATAATAATAATAATAATAATAATAATAGCTTCCCCGAGCTGGATTTGCGAGGGGAGTGGAGCCCGGCTGGCTGGGAATACAACTGGGTCCTGGAAGGAGTGGTGACGTGGGGGGTGGATTGCAAACATTCCAGTTCGGGACTTTGGGAGAAGGGGATCTCTGGGGGCTGCTCTCCTCTTTCCAGCATCTCCTGTCCCCGAGCAGGAGATTTTCACTGCAGAATGAGGGATGAGCCCCCCCCCTACTCGTCCCCGTGCCGGGCATGAAGCCTCCCCGCTACCGGGTGGAGATGAGGTGGTGGAGACTGATTTATTCTGGTTTTTCCATCATAACTTTGGTGGAGGGAGGCGGGGATGGGGAGGAAACCAGCTCTCGCCAGGTTTGCCTTATCGCGAGATCTGGGCAAATAAAATAGTATGAAATTGGATTTAAAAAAAAATAATAAACTCAGCCATCAATCCTTAAGGAAGATGTATGGAGGGAGATGGGGAGGGGGAAGAGGATGCAGCTCCCTGGCTGCAATGTCCTCGCTAATCCCGCGGTCCCCGGGACAGCGGGGTGGCAGTAGCGCGTCCCCGTGTGCCGCCAGTCCCCATCCCCATCCTCCCCATCTCTCTGCTGCCGCACGCAGCGACCGCCGGCACCGGCAGCACAACGAGCCGCCCCTCCGGGGGCGAAGCAGCGACCCCCGGTCCCTCCCCAGCGCTCACCCCCGGGACGGGGGTGCCACCCGTGGGCTCCTCCCGGCGCGGCACAGGCGGCCCCGGCCAGCCCTCCCTTCCCTCCCCGCCTAATTAGCAGCCGTGGGGAGCGCCCTGATTAATTTAAATGCTTTTTGTAACACTGTAAGGGCGAGAGCCACGTCTGCGGCCGCAGACGGGTTATATTATTTTCGGGCTCAGGTTTCGGTGGCCCGGGAAGGGGGGAAGCGCGGCGGGATCGCTGAGGATGCGCTTGTGCTTCCCGGGAGATAACGTCGCCCCCAGCATCGTCCCTCGCCCCCAGGGAAGCGGCCAGGCTTTTCTGGACGCTTTGCTCCAAAAGGGTATCCTCGTGTTGTGTAACATTTTCCGAGGATTTTCATTACACGTTCAGCCAAAGGTAACACAATCAGAGAGGGGAAAGTTTCTTTCCGTGGCCTTTTTCCCGGTGCCTGCACCTCGGGGCTGGTCGGGCCGGGGACTCGCTCTCCCGAGGTGAGGCCATCTCCGGGCCGGTGGCCCGAGGGATGTCAGAGAAACTAGGCCCAGGTGGCCCCACAAACTCCTACCGTAAAAATAAATCTTCGCCTGCAGCTGCCTCCTCATCCTCCGTGCAAATAAACCTCGGAGAAAGCTCCCCGGAGCTCCTGGAAAATCCACGCAGGGTGTCGGGCGAGGGGAGCGCGTCCGAGGCAGGGCACGGCTGGTTTGGGCTGTGGGACAGGCAGGGGACACTGAGCCCCGAGCGGCCCGGGCTGGGCACCCACAAACCCCCCCTGCCCAGCGCGGAACTGCTCCCTCCAGACCCAGCATCCCCAGCCACAGCTGCTGCTCCAAACTGGGGGGACGGGGAGTCACTGGGGCAATCTGCACTTGCAACAGGTATAGAAGTAATTTACCTTCCTCCCGAGATCTTCTCTAAAGAGAGAAGCTATTTTTCCTTTCTTTTTTTTTTTTTTTTTTTTTTTTTTTTTTTTTCAGAGAGAAAGGGGTCCCCGCGGAAGATCTATTGTTTTTCTTACGGAAATTTAAAAAAAAATTAAAAAGGAAGGAAAATGTCTCTGCCTCTCCATATTTTTCAAGGATAAAAACTTGAGAAGTGCAATGCAAGAGACAGCGTCAGCGTCGGAGAGAATGTAGTCAGCCAAGGAACTTCAAATAAAGTCCTTGAGCAGTGAAAGAGAAAGTGCGGAAACTTTCCCAAAGGTCACCTTTAAAGCAGCAGAGAAACTTCTCTCTCAAGTTCTCTGCTCTGACATTTCTCGGGGGGGTGAGGGCGCCGAGACTTGCCTAAAAATCGATAACACTTTCTAGAAAGAAGCCCGAGTAACATCTCAGACACCCCCCACCCCCAATTCCCAGCCCCTGGCCCGCGCTTGTGGCCGCTGGTCCCGAGGTGGGGCCGCGGCCACCGCCCGCGGAGCGCGGAGCTCGGGCGCGCACCTCTGCCCCTCGCCACCTCGGGGGCAAAAAATAAAACGAGGAATAGAAAAAAAAAAAAAAATCAAGGACAGTTAGCAGTGCTGGGAAAGGAAGAGCAGCGCTTTGATTTACATTGTCTTCGGGGAAGGAAAAGGGGTGGAAAAAGGCAGTTAAAAAATCCATCCCGGCCCTGAATCCCAAGCAGGGTTCTCGTCGTTTGTTTTTCTATTTACAGTTAATTTTAAAATCTTCTTACAAACTAAAAAAAATTAAAAAAAATTTAAAAAAAAGAAAGGAGACGTTTATAACCCTCCGGAAGGTATTTGTATTTCCTAAGAGCAGAGGCAAAGCCTCCGCACCCCGTCCCGGGGCTGCAGCCCGGAGCGGGATTTGGGAAGGGCGCAAGGAGAGCCTGCGGGAGCAAACCCTCCGCGCATAAAACCAGTCACGGATTGATTCCTAATAATTCACTCGAAAGGAGCGTCAATTCCTTCCTTTGCAATACTTTTCGGGTTACACGCGAGGCCGGGAAGGGACGGGAGGAACTGGCGATATCCCCCTCACGCTCGCACTTGCTTTGCCCACGAAAATTGTCTTTTCCCCCCGAAAAAATCGACCTTTTCCTCTTCTGATATACATCTAGATTTCCTTTTTCATTTCTTTCCCTTTTTATTTTTTTCCCGCTGTGCCAACAAGCACGTAGGTTATAAACGAATCAGGTAAAGAGGAGGAAATGGCCTATATTTATTTTGAAAACCTTCCTGGGGGAGACTGTGGGTTCGGTACAAGGAACAGTTTGGCCTTAAATACCAGTAACGCGGCAAGACTTTTGCTCGAAAGGCCTCTAAAAAAACGAGGACGGGGGGGGGGGGGGGGGGGAAAGAAAGAAAGAAAGAAAAAAAAAAAAGAAAATAGCTGATGCCTCCCTTTCCCAGCTGGATGTTGGGGATCGTTTAAATACCCCTTTTTCCCTTCGAGGGTCCATAATAAAAGCGGTGAAAATGACACTGGTTTGCGCACAAGGAGGAATGTTTTGCTGCTTTAACATTGTTATTTTTGGCGGCGGGTGAGGCTCGGGAAGGCGGCAGCACCCAACGCCGCTGCGCTCCCGCAGCTCCTACTGCGACACTGTATTAACTCCTAGTTAAGCCAGCAAATAATATTGTTCATTCATCTTTTTCAAAGTTGATTTATAGCAATCGACAGGTTAAAGCGTCATCTGACTTCATTACTTTTAAAAGCTGTCTATTTCAGAACTGTCACTTTTCATCACTTAAACCGAATAAACGGTTGAAGAAATGAATTGAGAGAGACTTGGAGATCGTGTTTATAATTCTTTGTCTCGACGTTAACATTCCTAATGACCTGACCTGCATGGGGAACCGGCGTGCCTAACGCCGAGATTAAAAAACAATAATAAAAAGAAAATCAACATCATCCCATCAGCGTCCAAAAGTTACAGGGAAGGCGAGGAAGTGGGGACAGAGGAAGAGCAGGACCGAGATGCTGCACTCGCACGGAGCAAGCATCATGTATGATCACAAATGTGCCCACGCACGGAGATGTGGAAGTTTGCGCTGGGTTAGCAGTAAATAATTCTCTTGCACCCGTTTCTTCCTCACACTCCTTTGACGGCTGTTTAAAATTTAGGGGGGGGGAGTTGAGGGGGGAATAATAATAGTAATAATAATAATAATCATAATCATATTTTTAAAATCATGAAAGGAAAGGTATCTCGTATCCTTTTGGCTCCTTGAGTAATTTTCAAACACTATTAAGACTTTTTTTTTAAAGCGACAAGTGATCACCTCCGAGAAGGTTGCAGGTAATGTAGGGAAAGGGTAGACCCATAAAAGAATTTTTCCCCATATTTTTCAGAGATCTCAAAACAGTAAACAAAAATTTCTAAATCAGAGAAATGCACTCCTCAATGACAGCACGCGTCAAAGCTCTCAGGAGTTTCCCTGGCCACATAAAAACTGGCGGCTCCGTGTTTGCTCCCCATGCTGGGAATTCACCTTTGTGGGAGTTCTTCTCCCTGCGCGTCCAGGTTCCCGCAGCGTGTTTGGCTCTGTAAAACTATTGCCAATAACCTGCGTTTATTAATAAATCCGCACCAGAGATGCTTCCAGGGGGCAGAGCTGTGGGAGAGGGGGAATTATTTTAAACAAAGCAGACAGGTTGCTCCCTACCTTTGCCCTCTCTTAACCGCGCGAGCGCTAAAATAAGACTGACCACCCTAAAAACGGAGCAGGGGTGCTCCGCGGCCGCGCAGGAGGCGGGATGCCCGCGGGAGAGCGCGGGTGCGGAAGGTGCGTGTTGCAGAGCACTGCAAAGGGAATCGGGGCAGTCAGACCGCTGCGAGCCGCAGCGAGGCGAGCTGCGCTTTAATAAAAACGTGTATTCTCGCTTAGGAAGCTGTTTTTTGGGGGTTTTTTCCGGTGGGGTGACCCCGCTGCGCGCCCGCGGGGCTCCCGCGTCCCCCCGCGCCGCCTCCCGCCGCGCTCCCGAGCGCCACCTCGCTGCGCTGGGCGCTACTGCAGCCGCGCGGAGCCCGCGCACCTGCGGGAGGCGGAGCGGGGGCACAGCACCGCGCAACTCCCGGGCCAGCCAGGCCTCGGGACAGCGCAAAAACACCAGAACAACAGAAACAGCAACAGAAAGGGCTTCTCGCTTTCTCTGATTTTTTTTTTAATCCCTGACCTTGCAGGGAGATTGAGCTTCGGAAGTGTCCCGGAGCACAAACTGCTGCGGCAGGATTGGATATTCAGTTAAAAGGAGTAAAATCGAAGGAGCTTTCTCCCCCTGCCCGCTATGGCCCGGGAGCTCAGGCAGCAATTTCTGCACATTGAAAAAAAAAAAAGGAAAAAAATGAAAAGAAAAATTTTTAAAATGCATTAACTACTATCAACTACTTTGCTTGGATCGAAATGGTACTTAGAAGGCAGAATCATTTCCTTATGGAGAACATACAACTGCTAGTCCTCAAGATAATTTAACAATTTTTAATCTGTTTGTTTTCCCCAGGAAAAAAAAATTAAGTGGTAAAACCCCCAAACACCAGCATTAGCTGATATAGTTCGAAATTCCCACGTCGCTTAAGGGAATAATCATAATAATAATGGAATAGGGAGCACTGAATAATGCAATGTAAAGAAGATGATGAAAACGTAAAGTCTCGAAATAGTTCCAGAGCTTGGAGGACACATTTGGGAAATTATTTAAAAGAAAAAGAAAAGGAAAAAAAAAAAAAAAAAAAAGGAGGAAGGCCCCTGCAGGCTCACAATAGGGACAGTGTCACATGCGCGTTTCAAAGCACCCCGCGGATCTCTCCGCGGGCCGGCTCGCAGGCAGGTGGTGCATGGGGAGGCGGATTTGGGGGATCCCTTTTCGATCCTGCTGAGAAGGGAGCAGCGGGTCAGGCAGGGAGGAAAGGAAAGTCCCCATTTCCCAAGCTTTTGGTGGCTTTGGGTGACAACGGAGGCAGACATCCCCCGGATCCTCTTCGCCCTCCCGTTTACAGAGAACTCCTGCCCACCAGCACACATGGCAGTTGTTTAGCATGAAACGTGCTATTAAGTATTGATTAAGAGCATCCACATGTTATTCCGAGAATGTAAAGAGCTATTAAGAGCCATTTGACTTTACCAGAAAGTAGCGAATATTAGTTAATGAGTAATGGAGAAAATAGAGAGGTGCGGGGCGGCGGGCCCCCGGCCGGCCCCAGCACGATTGGATTCTTTCAAAGAAAGCAGAAAAGAAGAGGGAAAATCGCTCTATTTTTTAATTCCAGCGAGAATTTCACCCGGGAACAATATAACCCAACAGCTGCGACAGGTGGAAGAGAGATAATTGAGCAAAGGCTGCTTTTGACAATTAATATTGCGGGGAGATAATGTCCCCGGTCGGGGTTTGTTAAGAGCCCGGGGATGCGGAGGGGCAGTGTGGGGGATGCAGCGACACCAAGAAATTATGAAAAACACTCCGAATTATGGAAAAGGGGGGAAACCCAACAAAACAGGAGGGTGAAAAGATTGGGAAGAAATTACCCCTGTCCGGTGTGGACAGCGAGGATCCTCCAGGCTGACAAGTTGTCCATCCTAACACTTTTTTTTCCTTACTTTTATGGGGTTTTGTTTTTTGTTTTTTGTTTTTTTTTTTCCTCTGGCCAAGAAAAAGTGTTTCAGGTAGACAACTTAATGCCCGGAGTCTTTTTTTAAAAATGCTTTTATTGCTATTGCACTTCCTACCACAAGATGCAGAGCAAGTCAGCGGAGTTTGTATTACAACTATGTCATAATGTTTCACTGATGCAAAACATGTAGCCAGAGGGGGTTGCTAATGATTCCTGGATTAGAGAGAGGGAGAGCGAGAAGTGAGAAAAAGAAAACCTGGTTTCTTTTTTTCTTTTTTTTTTTTTTCTTTTTTCTTAAACTACGTAAAACCTGCCCATTAATAACCAACCCTTGCGACATCTCAGTATCTCTCACAGACACGCGGACCTGCCATGAGCCTTTTAAACACGGCAAACGTTTTGCATATTCCACCTATTAATTATGTTTGCAGCCTATTAATTTCAGGAGGTTCTTTTCAAGAGAAGACAACTTCCAACTTTGTATCCAAGTGGGGGGCGGGATGCTCCAAGGGCTGGGGATTTCCGCTCGGCATGAAGACCGCTTCAAAGTTACCCTACCACTGCCCCCAAAAATCTCTCCCCTCTACCCAGGGTACGCAAAACCTCTGTCCCGGCTGCTCCGGGTGCGGACCGGCTCCTCTCAGGGCGTGCAGGCTCCCCGGGGAGATGAAGAGAGAGGTGGGAAGGAGAGATGTCGGGATTAAGGAGCACCCTGCGGAGATGCCACCCGGCGCTGCGGGCTTTCCTCGCCCTCCTCCTGTGCTGGGCTCTAGGCCCGGTGGCAAAGGCTCTCCTGGGCAGGGTGGGAGGTTTGGGAGGAGGGATGTGCCCCTAGCAGGGCGCAGAGCCCACCTGCACGGTGAGCAAGGAGAGGAGGGGTTCGGCCGCCCGGAGCTGCCGAACCGCCGGGCTCGGGGTGCCCGTTCCCGCCCTCATGGTCCCTGTTCCCCGCAGCCTCTCCAGCAAGGCTGCAGCTGGAAAAGATTTTCCCCATTTGACAAGATAGATTTCTTTTTAATTTATATCCTTTTTTTTTTTTTTTTTCTTTTAAAAATTTTTTCTCCTGAGAATGAACCTCTGAAACCCGTGCAGGGAACGACGGGTATGTCGGGGAGCGGGGCAGTGATCAGACAGCCCAGGAACCTGGCGGGGGGACCGCTGCCACCTCCTCTGTCCCGGCCACCGCGGGCTGGAGCCGTCTCCATCCTCCCCGCAGGCTCGGGGTGCGATGCTGGCCGCTGTCCTACCCCTCCATCCCCCAGGGGCAGCCCCTCCGGCTCTGTCCCTCTCCTGTCCCCTGAGTGTCCCATCCCTGTCCCATCGGCCCAGCTTTGCGTCACCTCTGCAGCGAGGCCGGATCGCACTGGGGAGGGACATGCGGGGCCAGGTGGGACCAAAGAGCCCGAGACCTGCAGCATCCTCGGGAAAGGGCAGAGGCGAGGAAAGGGCTCGGGTAATGGTTACAGTTCCTGAGATCTGCAGGGCAGGCGCGAGCTTTGCCCCTAAATCCCGCCTAAGCAGGACCCACGGGCAGCTCCCAGCCTTGGAGCCCGACCCCGACCCCACGGCTGCCACCAGCCCCGGGCACCCCGCCAGGATGGGCAGCGGCAGGAGCTGTCCGGCCCCTTTATCTTCGGATTTCGCTCAGAAGAGATGAAAAATAAAAAGTTTCAAATGTGACCTACTTCCATCTCCCCCTCCCCCTTCCCTTCAGATATTCACGTCATCTATTAAGGGAGGGTGGGGGGGAGAAGGGAGAAGCTAAATTTACGAGGTCTGGTGGGTTCTGGAGTCTGGGTGCTGGGAAACAGGTGTTGGCAGTTCGCTAGAGTGTCAGTCAACTTTTGGAGATGAAGTCATTAGGGAGGTAGTCTCCTCGGAACAATCTGGTGGTTTCAGTCGGAGTTAATTTATACCGAAAAAAAAAAAAAAAACAGAGGGAGATGGGAAGAAAAAAAAAAAAAAAAAAAAAAAAAAAAAAAAAAAAAAAAAAAGGAAAGAAAGGAAAAAATAAAAGAGCCTGTAGAAATACCGAAGGGGACAAACATAACGAGAACAGATTCACACTCCCACAGATTATGCCACTTGGAAGTCACATCCTGAGAAAAATAGCCGGCTCTCACACAGCAGCGGCGCGGGGCGGGCGGGGGCTGCGCCGGGGGGCGCGCCGGGGCGGCGGGGCTGGGAGGGCACAGCCGGGGGGAGAAGAGGTCCTGTCCACTCCCCGGGCCGCCCCGCACCTCCACCGCCTCCGCTCCGGCTCCCAAGGCGACAACTGTCCGGGAGGCGACCGGCCAGGGTCACCTTCTGCCTGTGTCCCCCCCACCCCGCCGCCACCGGGGCTGGAAATTGCCGGTGACCCTGAACTGTTCCCGGCTGTCTGTGCAAAGGCCGGCGATCCGCGGGCCGAGACAAAAGGTTTCATGTGCACAAACACAATCTCCTTCAGGCCTGAGCACGGCGCTGCTCGGAGCCGGGGCTGCGGTCGCTCCGTGCCGGTGAGCCGGGGGCGGCGGGGGGCGGCGGGGAGGGGGGATCCGGCAGCGCCGGGGTGGGAGAGCCCGGCAAAGGCGTGGTGCGAGCTCTGCCTGCGAGGCATCATGGCATATCATGTGCTTCAAAAGATGGGGGGGGAGGAAAGGAAGGATGCTCAGATCCCATCGCCCACCCCCCTTTGCAGTTGGGTGACAAATCACCTCCGTTGTATCAACCACTTGTTTCTTTTAGTATCGCGGGGAAAGATTTCATTAATGCTCCTCCAGCTCCCCCTTTTCCCCCCTCCCCTCCCTCCAAATCTATTTTCTTGCTCAGAGTGTGTCTTCTAATCATAATTAAAATCGTCTCATATACATCGGCGTCTCTTGTGTGCATATTGAATTGCAGGTGACTGGGCGGAATGTTATTTCACTCGTGTCTCTCCTTTTTACATTTACACTCACACGAAAACCATAACAACAACAACAAAAAGGGGGGGGGGGGGGAAAGAAAGGAAAAATGTGAAAAGCCCACCACCCAGCGCCACCTTCCCGGCCGCAGATAAGGTGTATTGTGAACAGCGACAGAAAGGCGATAGTCACGATCGATGCTTTACCAGGCAGCCGCCACGCATCACGTTCAACCCCACGGCCAGCTCGCTACTTCACTTAATATAATTAAGATTAAAACTGAAGTGCTGGCAGAGGGAGCGGGTGTCGCTGGGTCGCAAGGACAGCAGCGGGATCTGCTGCCCCGGCTCAGGCACGCAGGGGTCACTTCTGTTCAGGGATTTCCACCTTATTTCCTGTATCCTGCTCTCTAGGTGCGGGCTGGGCATACGCGCGGCGGTGCGCAGAGGTTCCACTCTGGCACTGGGCAGAAAGCTCACCCAGATGACCTTTTTCCTTTTTTTTTTTTCCCCTTAAAAAGCAGAGAAAGATGATCTCTGCGCTGTTATTTACAGCCACGTAATTAAGTCAATATGATGGTTTCGAACCAGAATCCCAATCCCACTCGCGGTGGAGCGAGAGGCACTGGAGCCAAGTTTATTGTCTATCACTTCAAGGGATGGGGGGGTTAATTTAAGCGCTAGTATTATTATTTCTCTAAGTTCGAGGCCACAAGCAAAGCATAAAGCGGGGTGCTGGGTGTTTATTCCAGGCGATGTGACAGTCTGGATGCAAGGCAAGGAGGGAGTGTGGGAGAGTTCAGGCGAGGGCTGAACCAGCCCCGCAAGCAGGGTTGAAACCCGTGTCTTCTTTTTCTTCCAGGCTTACATGAGGATTTATCATTAGTTTCTTTTTCTTTACTGATTTTTTAATCTTTTTTATTATTATTAAATTTTTTTAAACCAAACAGACATGCTTTGCGCATTTTATTTCCCGACACCGTATTCAGCCTCTGCACCTTAAAGTCCTTTGGGCTGTAGGTCCGCTTTTATAGCTCCTCTGGAGCAAATGCAAAATACACTTCAGCTCAAGGGCTGGAGAAAAACCTTCTCCGCAAGCAGAAGCTCTGCTGAACAGCCTGGTGCTGCTGAATATATAGTGCAAGTTGAAATGATCTCAGCCGGTGGAATATTAATCAAATCAATCAGGGTTGACAAATGAGAAATATTTGAGGGAAGGTGGTAATTTACAACTTTGTTATTAGTTAAGAATCTCCCGCCTTGTAAGAGTAATTAATAACTCCTGGATGGGAACAATTTGGAGACGGCGAGAAGACAGCGTCTTGAAATAAAACAGGATAAAGAGAGGGGTTGAGAAGTGAACTGCGCCTCCGTGGAAGAGAAATTGCAAATGATTTTTTAAAATATGTCTACAGGGGCATTATATATATATTATGTACATAATGTATACACAAGTATAAATATGGCATAATCAGGCGAGCGAGCGAGGGAGACTGGACAGGAGATAAATACTGAAAAAATAAATCAAAGCATTGATTCTTGTGGTCACGTCTCCCATCCAAAGATTAGACAAAACGCTGGGTCTCAAAGAACTTCAAAGAAATGATCCCCAAAATGCAAAAGTGCAAGGGAGAAACCAAAGGAGTGAGTCCGGACTGATTTGAGAAATGTATTTTTCTCCCCTCTGTCTCGTTCATCCACACTCCCCCTCTTCAATGCCTGATAAATGTGAAGACCCCTTTTCTCCCCAACTCCCGCTCAGATGGGAAAACTCAATTGTCTGCAATGTTTATAGTGTTAACCCTACTTATCTACAGAACCCTCCCCTCCCCACCCCTCCCTTTTCACTTTCCATAGACACACATTGATTATTAGACTGTATGGACCCCCCTCCTTCTCCACAACCCCACCCTCAACAACTGACCAAAATAATGACTTGTTGGAAAACTATAAATCATTTTCGTGTTTCAATCCCTGAAGACTCTATTTAAGTAAATAGGCTTACTGTGAAACAATGCATAGATCCAAGTCCTTCTCCGGATTGCTTCCAAATGCTGCCATCTCCAAAACTTTTATTTACAAGAGAAGAGGAAGAAGAAGGAGGGGAAAAAAAAAAAAAAGGCAACCCAAACTTTGGCAAACTTTATCTCTTCTTTATTATAAGCTTCAGCCTCGCCTTGGTAAGCCCCAGTCTGTTCTACAAAAGGTGGCTAGAGATTGAGATTTATTGGTTTCCAAATGAAAAGATTCATTCGATATAAGAGGTTAACTCAAAGTTCCTTAAACCGTGACTAGCATTGGCAAGGAGCTTTGCCTAGTCAGCACAAAGGCAGTTCAAAGAAACCTTTAAAAATACACACAGATATACATACACACAAACACACTCTCACACTTTAGCCTCAACTGCAATTTTCTTTTCATTTTTGTTTCTTTCTGCCATTACAAAGCCCTGAGCCCCTTTGTAGGTAGCTGGAGGTTTTTTTTTTTTTTTTTTTTTTTTTTCTCCAAGCTGAACTTTGCCATTTTGGTGTTGACCAACCCCCTTTTCTTTTGCAACCAGTGAATGAAAAGACTCGATGAAAAAAAAAAAAAAAAAAAAAAAAAAAAAAAAAAAAAAAAAAAAGATTAAGAAGTAAACGGGGTGAGCAAAAAAAAAAAAAAAAAATCCTTCTAATTTATAACGAGCAGAACAACATTTAAAAAAAATAATAGAACCCAAAAAAAACCCCCCAAATCCGTACAAAGAGGGGGGGTCATGCAAGGTGACAGGAGAGGCAGCGAGCGCGCCCCACGCTGCCGGGGGTGCTGGGAGGTTTGGGGTGCTGTCACGACACATGTCCCCGTGTCCGTCTGTCCGGGTGTGTGTCCGTGAGCGCGCCCTGAGCCGCACACAGCGGCTGCGGGCTGGAGGGCTCCGTCCTGTGTGTGCAGCCTGGGCTATGGAAATGGTAATGAGGGAAAATTAACCCGGCCGTTTGTTACATTGCAGAGAGATCAATGCCTGACCCGGGGCTGAAGGATAGCTTACTGCTGAAGGAAAGATATGAGATAATCGCTCTGAAACACGCCGGTGGCGGGGACAAACAGGCACACATTTGAGTATCAGTAGTAATAATAATAATGATGATAATAATAATAATAATAATGATGGTATTAGTAATATCAACAACATTACGGTCTCGCCAGAGCGAGCGAGGAGACGGAGAGCGGAAGGTGCTGGGGCTGCGGCCGGGGCTGTCCCGGGGGAGGCTGCGGAGCCCCGGACCCCGCAGCCCGACCCGCCCGGAGCCCCGGGGCTGCCACATCCCCGGAACGGCACCGGAGCGGGAGCACGGACCAACCCCGGGGCTGCGGGAGGCTTGCGGGGACATTACAGCGGGGACAGGCTGACCTTTTGGGGATTTAATGTTTTGGTTGGTTTTTATTTTCAGTGAGACCTCGAAATAAAACATGAGAAGATGAAGGGGTTGGACAAATTCAGCTGGAGGAGAGAGACTGAGCTGCTGTCTAAAAAGCAGCCAGCGGAGGCTAATGAGACCTTTGGGGTAGCAAAAGTGTAGTTCTTTTTTTTTTTAGTAAGACATCAGTAAACCCACAAAATTGAAAATAGTGACAGCGCAAAATGAATCATCCTCCTATAAAGGGACTAGGAAATACAAAACACGACCGGGGAGGGGATGTCTATCAGGCATAGAACATAATAAAAATATTTTTTTTAAAGGCAGCTGAGGAAGGTGGCAGGGTTCTTCCCATGTTTCAGAAGACAATATGGGCAGTGTGATGTGCTCTGACCTGCCTCCTATTGTACAAGCTCGCCATTGGCTCCAGGGAGAGAAAGATCGAGTTTTATCTGAATAAAGTCCAGCAAACTTTGCTTGACGGCAGCCCTTCCTCTCACTCCTCCCTTGAGCCTCTTGCAGTGTCAATGCAAAAACTAGTTTGGATGTCAAATGTCTAATTTAAGTCTTTATCCTCAAGATATTTTGCATATTCCTCCGTCAGAGTTGTTTATTATTATTATTATTTTCATTGTTACTACTCTAGTGCGCTTAAATTTTTTTAGCTTCTTTTTAAGGCTAAATGAAACTGTCTGTCGAGAAGATGAAATTTGAGGTCACTTGTACAGTTAATTTCCAGCGGTCGTTCACTAATAACGATGCAGGAGTTAAGGCAGAAACTTGTTGGCTGAGATTAGATTCTGCAGGAAGGAAAACCTGCGAGTGGAATCCATTACATCTGCAGCGGGGGACGACTTTCTTGTCCAGAAAAATAAATGTTGCAAAAAATAGGGAGGGACAATGATCTCCGAGGAAGAAACGGAAGGCATTGGGATGATTTGGGGTGCCCGGAGCTGAGCCCCAGCAGCTGCGGCCCCAACGCCAGAGCCCCGCTCCCACCGCCAGCCTCAGCCACCAGAAATGTGGTCTGGAAAAGGCTCTGGGGCAAGGGGAAAAAAATAATTGGAGAAGGATGGAAAATCGCACTTAAGATGACTAAACAGTTTGTGATCAAGGGAAGAGAGCGGCTGGTGAAGCCGCTTTCAAAATTAGGATTATCTTTAAACCTGGGAATTAAGAGTGGCTGAATGGGGCTTCGCCTGCGGGGCGGTAGTTTGTGGGTAGCGAAGGATAAAGTTTTAACCCTAGTACCTGACAAATAGAAATAATCACGGGAATGGTTAAAAACACACTGGGAAGTATCAAACGGAAAAACAAACAAACAAACAAAAAACCCCAAATCGCGGAACTGCCCGGAAAGCTCGAAAGGGCACGAAAGAGGGGATTGGGGCGGGGGGGGGGGGGGGGGGGCGGGGGGGGGGGGGGGGGGCGGAAAAAAGGGAGAGAAAAATGATTCTGTAATGCCTGGATATTCTGACAGGAATAAATGAAAAATGAGAAATCGGAGAAGCGATTCTGTGCAGCTTCTCCAGTCTATATAACAGGGACTTAAAAATTACATCTGGAGCAGAGCCGTCCTTGGCAAGTTTGCCTTGCTCTTTGACATCATATATATATATTTTTATATATATACGTATTAGCAACAAGTATTGAAGGATCTAAACTAATTGATTCTGAAGTTACTTGGAATTTGTCCAAAGAGCAATATAGTTTTAATTGTACATTGCTTGAAACTCCATTTCTCGAACAGTGTGGAACAAGTCATAAAAGTCATAAAGCGTATCACTGTTTTTTCCCCACACATAAATACTCGTCCGACACCCTCAGTTCTCTCCTGATACTCCTAAGAGATGCAAAAATAATTTCGAAGACATGTAACTACATTATTACAGAAACCTGAAAATTTATAATCCATTTTAACTGATTCAGAAGGCACTTCTGATTTTAAGTTTTAGTGGAAAAGAGAAAAAAAAATTAAGGCACCTTCCCAACTATTTCTACTTACTCACGAGCAAGAAAGATTTTGATATCTAATTTTAAACCTGAGCACTAATGTTCCAGTTGGGCTAATGAGGTAGAACTGGGTTACTGTGCAAAGTATTGGGGTGGAGATAAAAAGGCCTGTAAAGTTTATATACATTTCTGTTTTGCTCATCCCGCCCTTGGAAACACAGCCAGCAGCATCCTCAGCTAATCAGCCAGAACCAACCCCAGCGAGCGAACTTTTTTTTTTCAATTAACAACACTATATTTTCAGCATTAGAGGCCATGGCTATAAATATCTGACTATTTCTCTTAAAAAAAAAAAAATTACGACAGAAGACTGACTCCCCCCTCCCCCCTTTTCCTGCACACCCACACTTTTCGTGTCTAAAATTAGCAGGAAAACTATGCACTGGAGAGAAAGTGCCATGTAGCTAAAGGCAGGGAGGCTTCATTAGTTCCTGCAAAGGCTTGGGTTGGAGCTGGGGCCGGAGCGCCAGCCATCAAAGGAAGCCAACTGCATCTTTGCAGATCATTTTGGCGCTTCAGAGAGCGATTCAGGCTGGAAATCTGTAAAATCCACGCAAACCTTTCTCCTCTCGCTACTAGGCACCCTTTGACACAGTTGTATTGAAGTTGGGGCTGGAAGGTCCTTGGAGGTCTCCGAGTGTGACAGTACTTAGAATAGCGGGTAGATGGCACAATTTTCTAACATTTAGAGAGAAGAACCCACGCTGGGAGCAATAAGTCCATTTAAAAGCCCTTTATTTAAAAGGAACAAAGATAACTGACAAACAAAGTACAGAGACATCTCAATGAAATTTCTGGAGAAGAATAAAAAACTCTCTGCAAAGCAAAACACAAGTTCTCGGATTTATTTATTGTTGCTTTAAGTACAATACCGAAATTAAATTAAATTAAAATGTAGATGTATCTAACAGGCTCCTAGAACTGAGGATGTTTAAATCAGGGATCCAGGATAGTAAGATACTAGCAGCTATTTGAAAGGAAGGAAATTCAGAAAATAGGGGTAATGTTTCAGAGTGAATACAGCTCTCACATGCCCGTTGTTTAAAGGGCTCCATCACATCAGCACATGCAATTTTTTTTCTCCAAGGCGAATCGGAGAAAGATGTGGTCAAGGGTGGGGGGGAGGGGGGCGGGGGGGGATAAAACCAGGGAAGAAGGGGGAGGGGGCAGAAATCTGAGGTTAGGAGCTACTTTCTAGGAAAGGGAAATAATCTTAAAGGCGCTATATGGCTGCATTTCAGTAATTTTTTTTTTTTTTTTTTTTTTTTTACAGTGCTTGAATCCAACAATGAATGGTGCCTCTTTCTGAGTTCATTCCTTTTATTCGCGTGCAGGCTGTGGGGTAGGGTTCAAAGCAAAGGCTAAGAAAGAGGAGAGGGAAATTTCAGCAGAGGTAGGCAGCATCTCTCTGCGAGGTGGTGTGGCTCCTGAGAGCCGCTCGCAAGCATTTATGAAGCGACACGCAGATAATTCAGGGACAATTTCCCCCTCTTTTATTATTCATCTTGCACTTCGAAACTCGACGGGTTTTGATACCGAATACACGTATCGTCGATATTTTGGGGCTAAAGGGAAAAGAATACGTGAAAATAGGGAGGAGAAGAGAGAGGGTGATGCCGAGAAATTAAGCATTGATCCGGGTTTGATCGAGTCTGGGAGCTTCCACCAGCAATAAGCAAGCAAACACTCCCAAAACAGAGACAGACACACTCTCCCAGCTCCACTGATTATGTTAAAAAGGAGGGGGAAAAAAGGAGGACGGGTGAAAAAAAGGGGAAAAAAAAAAAAAAAAAGAAAAAGCGAAGGGGAAAAAAGGCAATAAGCTGTATGTTCCTTCGAATCTGTGGTGCTGTAAAGAAATCAGTTTCTGTATAAATGATTGTATTTGGGTGGGTGCTTTTCCGACTTATTTGTTGAGTAAATCTCTCTCACCGCGCTGAAGGCGAATCCCTGTTGATAAATCCATCATTACCGTTTGGATACAGGGAGACAGCAGCGCCACTAAATTTATCTTACATTTGTAGCGCTTTAATAGACATTTATTAAATGCTTTCAGAGAGAGACATGGGGCGCCTGATTACATCCTAGTTATAGACAGAACATAAAGACACACGTTAACAGCAATTTACAAGAAGGAGGGGGGAAAAAGAATAAAGAAAAGAAAACAAAAGAAAAGGCAAAGTTTGGGAGTGAAGCTGCTGGGAACCAGGCAGCGTGCGCCTCTCCGTATGGCCGCTAAATACCAGCTTTTTTCGCCTGCATTTCTGGGAATATTAATCGTGGCCTATAGATGTGTGTGCATGTCTCCATATAGAGTATGAGCCATGCACTCGGACACGCAGATGAGCGCGTATGGATCAAACAAGGCGACGCAGATTTCTGTTCCATTCCCCAACACACAAGAATACAGGAGAGCATTTACAATAGATTCATCACCCTCTTCCACACTCGCCCTCCACCCCCTTACCCCTCTTACACCCCCCACACCTCCCCCCCGCCAGCTTTTAACTCTAATTTCAATCTTCTTCAACTGGAGAATCTCCAGGGACCTGGGCAAACTTGTGTAAAATAGTTAAACCAAGCGTGTTTCAAAGAGGATTGCTGAGTTCCTCTTCCTGCCTTAATAAACCGAAAGGCCCAGTTCAAAGAAAACACGCTGGAATCAAAATTCAAAATATCTCACGACTCGCACGGATGGAACAGGCTCCGAGCGATGGATACGGCTTCATGCGTTGGTGGTCATGTAGTGACAAACATTTCACCCTCATTTTTGTGTGTGCGGAAACCCTTCCTCTGGCTTTTTTTCCCTTTTTAAAATATATAGGTGTATTTTAAACCTTGCTGGTTTTTTTTTTTTTCCAAGCCCCTTCCTTCCATCGTCTCTCAGGTACATATTTAAAGCCACCCCTCGCTTTTATGAAGTTAACCCGCTCCTGCAGAGATCTGATCAAATTCGGGTTCACGCCGCTCACTGCCCTCCGCTCCACAGCGCGCCCGCACCGCGGAGCCTCTGCCTCAGGACTAATGATTTATACACACATCCATATATTTGTTTTTTTTTTCCAGGCGTCTTGCAAGGATCGCCTCCGCGTTACCTTCCCACCACCCGAGTCACTCTAAGGGCGGCATCGCCCGGATAACACATGTAGCTCGGAGCTTCTCCTCCTCTAACACCCCGTGGGTCGCCTTTCACCGGGGACAGGGACACACACACACACACAGACACATCCGCACAAGCACAGAGTTGATCCCTGCACCTCCAGGAAAATAAATAAATAAATAGCCACCACGCGAAACCTTCCCTCCACCTCTGCCCTTTTGCGAGAGCACTCCTTCTATCTAAAAGTTTCCGAAAGAAAATAAATACAAGTGACACAGTGGTGGGGGAAAGCTCATTAGTTCGTTGTCCAAGTCTAATAAAAGAACAGAAGTGCAAATTATAGAGTTCAGCTTCAACACACGCTCTGTCAACTAAAATCAACCGAGTGCAGCCTTGATTCAAATAGCTGCGAAGTTGGTCCGCAATTCAAAACCACCTTCCCCCTCCTCCCTTCCCCTTCCCACCTCCACCCTCCGCCCTGCCGCAGGGACATTTGGTTGGAAAAATATTGTTCCAAGGAAGGTAATGATAAAGCTTAACATTAGGAAGAGGAGTGCGCAAACTCATTTCCCCATCGGTAATCCCAATAAAAGGAGCGTGGTGCTTCGCAGGGAAGGGCTGGGACGGGGGCTGCGTGTGTGTGTGGATGAGGGGGGGGGAGGAGGGACAGGACTCCTGAAATAACATCTTCTTTCCAGCAAGGTAGAAGAAGAAACGGCCCCTTTGTTTTGATAATTAGCTAAGCCCAAACTAGGAAAGCAGATGTGTTTGCTTAGCTAATCATAAGACAAGTTTCTTTCAAAGAACTTCATTGAGCGATGGCAATTCTGAAGGAAGGAGAAGGATTTCATTTTCCTCTCTCCCTTGCCTCCCACCCCGCTCTATTTTTATTATTATTTTTTTTCCCCCTATACTTCTAATATGATAGAAACGCTTCCGATTACCTATATGGGAAGAAAGCAAACCCTCTTCATCATAACACCGGGCTCGCCCCCGGAGCAGCGCAGCCACCTCGGGCTCTCCCTGCTGCACGTTACCAGCCAGATCTGTTGACATTTTACTTGGGGGGGGATGGGTAGAGAGAGGGGGGGGGGAAAAAAGAGAAGTGGGAAAAATAAAGTTTTAATGACATGTATGACATATTAAATTAGGCAGTTTTACAATTGGGTTTGAATGCGATGCTAACTGATTACAACTGTGTTATCAAAAGGGTGATAAGATTTATAACTTCGCGAGCACAAGCCTCTCCTCTTAATGACAATAGATGTTCAATAGCAGAAATCTGGTTTCTATTTCCCAAGAAGAGACGCTGTGTGTCTCCGTTGCCCCTTTATTACCGCAGGATTCAAGATCCTCTCTAAAACAGCTCGGCACTTGGAAATCCACAGGCCAGGAATACCTTTATGGTCCCTATTAAGTACTGTGTTATTTACACTTTCGCTGGTGCTTCTCACTCAATACCCGTATCACATACGAGGGGATAACACAGCCTCTCTCTCCTTGCCTTTCGCTGGCTGTTTTGGGTTTATATTTTGCATTTCTTTGCTTTACAAAAGGGGGGTGGGGGGGAAAAGGGAAGAAGGGGGAAAGGGAAAAAACCAACCCCACAGCTCTGTCCCTTACACCCTTCTCCTCCCCAGCTCCCTAAACCAACACATTAAGCAAACTTTAAAAACTGGGTTCCTATTACAAAGCAGCGCCCAGGACTAACTGCTTTAAAATTACTGCATAATTAGATTTAGTTGAATTTCACCATTAATTAGGCAGCCGCACTGCGGGGAGCCTTTGAAATCTGAGAAAATGGGAAAAATCATCTGAAGCACGTTTTTTAAACCCAACTTCAATAAATCCTGACAAGGCCTGCATTTCTCCGTGTATCTCTTTCCATTCTACAAAGCAAAGCGAAGCGAGCGCGATCCCCAGGACCCACTAAAGTTTTAATAAAAAAAAAAAAAAAAAAAAAAAAAAAAGAGAAAGAAAGAAATAAAAATAAAAACCATATCCATTCCCACATCCCGCTCGTTATCAGCGGCGGTTACCGAGCGCCTCGAAACATCCTTGCCTTTTTCTCGCTATGCCTCTTTTTTTTCCTCCCCCTTTTCTTATTCTTAATTTTTTTTTTTTTTTTTGGTCTGCATGCCCCCATCCCTTGTCCGGCCGGTCCCGGGGATGCCGCGCTCCCCGCGGGCGCGCACCCCGCTATCCCAGCCGGGGTCGGTGTGACCCCGCCGCACCGCGCCGCGCTCGCAGGGGGGAGATGCTGCCACAGGTCATTGACATGCGGATGGGATGCGGGCTCGGCCCGGGCGCTGCGCGGGCGCGGACGGGCCCGCGGGGCGCCCCCGGCTGCGCGGGGCGAGCTCCGGCCGCGGGGCCGCCATGTTGGCTCCGCGCACTTTCCCACGCGTCTCGCCCGCGCCCGCGCAGCGCTCTGCGCACCCCCCCCACCTCCATCCCCGCCGCTGCTCAGCCGAACCTCCAAACCTCCAAAAACCTCCAAAAAAAAAAAAAAAAACAACCTCCGAAAAGCCTGCCAGCGGCCCGGCGCGGCCCCGGGCAGAGCCCCGCGCGCGGCTCCGCGGGCGCGGAGGGACGGGCGCGCACGGACACACGCGCGGCTGCACACACTTGCACACGCTCATTCACACACACGCTCGCTCGCTCACACCAGGGGCTGGCACCGCCCGCCCGGCGCCTCCTCCGGCCCCAGCCCCCGCTTTTGTCTGAACTTGGGGAGCCGCCTCCGCCCGCGCCCCCTCCGCGCCCCGCGGGGCCGCCGCCCCCCGGCGGGGCCGGGGGAGGTTTGGGAGAGCCGAGCGGGGAGGGGAGAGCGGAGCGCAGGAGGAGGAGGAGGAAGGGGAAGGGGGGGTGAAGAAGACCTTTCCCGAGCTGAGGGTTGCACCGCGGGCGGCTCCGCAGCTCTCGCTGTCGTTCCGGGTCGCCCTTGGGTCTTTCCCCGCCAGTCCCGGTGGCAGGGATGGGAGGGGGGGAAGGAATAGAGCGAGCTAAGATCGGATTAAAGCAGAAAATATAATAAAAGGAAGGGTTGGCAAGGGGGAATCGCAAGGAAAAAAAAAAAAATTAGACACTTAGAGGGAAAGAGTCGCCATGTTTAACAGCTTTTTTTTTTCCCCCCTTTTCTTAAAAAAAAAAAAAAAAAAAAAAAGGATCTCCTCAATTCAACATAGAACAAGCTTCTCGATCCCAACCCTCCTCTTTTGTCCAATTCAATCTTTGGATAGATCTTTTGTTCTAACTCAGCATGAAAAGAAAAACTTTCTTTAAATGCTATAAACTTAAAACTAACTGAAGTCCCTAAACAAATCCTCCTCTGAGCATTCCAAACATATATACACGGGGCTTGTGTGTGTGTGCGTGCGTGCGTGTGTGTGTGTTTTTATTTAACCCTGGTGCATTTTCTGTTTACTATTATTCTCTGTGAACCAAAGCTCGCTGCAAGAAACTTATAAATACAGAGATAGCTTACAGGCTTTAAAACATAAAAAGCAGAGAATGTTTTGGATTTGAAAATCATAAATTATAATTTAATGCCAATAACAATTTACAACAAATGGTTGTTTACAATAAACTAACACAAAACAAACAAGTCAAGATCCTGTGTTCTTAGTAAGCATAAAAACTTCACACACACACACTCACATGGATAGCACTTGCAATAGAAAAAGCTAAATCTAGAGGTCAGCAATTCCCCTGCAATAATAGTATATTTATATATTTATATATATTTATATATTTATAGAAAAGGAGCCATGATTCAGATGTAAAACTCTGCTCAAATTCACAGTCATACGCCCCTCAGCCCCCAGTACAGATGTGTCTAACTGGAACACACTAAAGATCAGGGTTTAATCGACTTTACAGAATGATCTCTCTCCCTCCCTCTCTCTCTTTTTGTGAAACCACAACATGGTGTAGTTACGTGTGGTAAAAAGGGAGAGGGGGAAGCCTCAGACAGGAACAAAATTGCAAGCTTTCACATACAAAGCATCTGCTATAGACCAAGGGGAGGGCGGGCGGGGGGAGAGAGAAAGAAAAGAAAAAAAAAAAATAATGACACTCACACACACGAAATAAAATATCAACCCCTTGCAAAAACCACATCATCTTGCCTTCCTTCATGTTTGGGTCGGGTTATTTAGTGGGTTTTTTTTGCCTGCTCGGGATAGCACTGCGTTCCCCAGCGGTGCGTCCGGCGCTGTGCCACCCGCCCAGGCAGGTCCCAGTCCCGGTGGGAGCTGTGCCCGTGCCAGGGCTGCAGGAGAGGGCCCTGTGCCTCCACGGGGGACAGCCAGGGACGCCCACGCGTGTCTGTGTGCCAGCATACACACAGACATATAGCCCATATGTAAAAGAGAGAGATGACCTGTGGTCATGCTTTCACAGTCTAAGGGAAAAAAAAAAAAAAAAAAAAAAAAATCCACTTGAGAGTATATATACATTAAAAACCGACTCCTCAGTGCTAGAAGCTAAAGCCACTCCATTTGAAGACCTCTCAATGACAACGATAGATGGCAACTACGGAGTATTATAAAAAATCACACATACTTAAAGAAAACTCATTGCAAACAACTGACCTATATTTACAATACTGCTATTACCTTGCTTGAATGATCTTGTGCGCGTATGTCAGACATTTACAAAAGATTTTTCGCCCCATTCTGATCATAAAATAGATACTGATCTCCAGATTTCTAATACTTTTTCACAACAATACCTTTCCTACGCAGGCACTTAAGTGTGACAAAAATAAGGGCCTTTTTTTTTTTTTTTTTTTTTCCCAGAAAATCCATTTTTAATTAACAGGAGGATTAGATGAGTGGGGGTTGATGGTTTACCATTTCAGCATAGTACTTCCTAAAACCAGAGATAAACCACGAACTTAAGTCCTCCACCCCCATCCCGGAATTAAACAGGTAAATACACTACAATACATCTGCTACAAACTTACTGTGACAAGTAAACAAATCAATCGCCTATGGACTTAAATGACTGCAAACTATAGAGAAGTAATGTGGTTTCTGAAAGACATTTATGACAGCCAAACAAGTTTCAGATATCAAATAATATTTTAATTTCTGAATACTTTCAATTTTCCTTGGAATATAACACACAAAGACTCGACCAAACAGTTCAGTTATTATAACTTTTACAGTATACAGAAATGTTGCACTTAAAAAAAAAAAAACCTTCAGTTTTTTAAACACAAAACTGTAAACTCTAAGATACTGAATCAATCACGTTATCTATAAGTGCCAACAGTGTTATTTTGTCATGCTGATTTCAATGGTATTTTTTAAAAAGGGAAAATATCAACAATTATTATAATACAAAGGGCTTGCAAATATACAAACAGATAGAGGAGTTTAATAACAATTCATGATGAACTATGTGGAACCCAATTCAAATTACAAAAGTTCACTTTGCTTGTTTGCTTGTTTGTTTTTTTGTTTTTTGTTTTTTTTTTTTAAATCAAAACCGCAGTGTGTCTTGGACACAAAATCCTTCTACCTATAATAAATCCCCACAGTTCATTTTCTGTCCGAAATATCAAAAAACCTAGATTTGGGGGGAGTTATATGACACGTGTGGTTCATTCGGGTCTATATAATTATAGCTCTCTCAGCTTCAAGCTAGATTTTGGGTCACCACCTTAAGTGCGCTTCCATCATTGTGTTGTTGAGGGTTTTTTTTTTTTTTTTCTCTTTTCCTTTCTTCCTATGATACTTTCGTGGACTCAGTTTTAATTCTTTCAGAACATATATTTTAAGGATACACAGTTTATTTTTTTTTTAAAGAAGCCAAGGTTATATCAAAAATTATTATAGAACCACAGAATAAACTGGTTTGAAACCAGAAAAATACAAAAAAGAACAGCTATAGGTACATAGACACATAGGACAATTAATAATTTGGAAAAAAAAGACTTACTTTCTTCCGTTCTGCTAATTTACTCCAAATTTCCTTTAAATGCACTTTAAGCGAGATTTTTTAAAAAGTTTACCCCAAAAAAAAAGAAAAAAAAAGAAGAAAAAAGAAAAAAAGAAAAAGCCCACCATCGTTTCTTTTCTTCTTCTTTCTTTTTTTCTTTCCCTCTTTTTAATTTTTTACAAAAAAAAATTATAAGTAGCAAGTTTTTTTTTCTGAACGACACGGGAGTTTTTAATGCATTCTGTAAAAGTTCATTTGACAGTCTCTTTTTTAATTCACAGTCCATTATTTTTTTCCTGTCTTCTCTTAGCAAACTTGTAACATCCTTTTACATCCTTTCTTAGCAGAAGGAAATTTAAGAAATAACCAGAACCCAAATGTCATTTGCTTTCCTTTCACTCTCATCTCCCTTCACAATTTCGAATTTTTTTTTTTTTTTAATTTTTGTCATTTTTTTTTTCCTCTCTCTCTCTCTCTCGAATGTTTTATTGAATGGACATGTAAGGCCAGTTAAAACTGCTGCCAGACAGTAACATATCCCTGATTAGGGTTTCTATGGGGGTTTTACCTACCAAACGGACGAAAAACAATTGCTCTATGACAGAAGAGGAGACAGTGCGAAGGGAGGGGAGACGTAGTAATAGCTTCCCGAATCGTGTTGGCTGGTTGGGATACTGGCTCCTAACATACTCTTCCAAAGCACACTGTGACTTCTCCTGTAAACTTTCAACATGGGCTACATCAGAGAGACCACAGGCATCTAGAAGAAAGTGTATTAAAAAAAAAAAAAAAAAAAAAAAAAAAAAAAAAAAAAAAAAAAAAAAAAGATAAATAATATTAAAAAAAATTTTTGGTGGTTTGTGTTTTTTAAAAATTTTTAATTTTAATTTTTTTTTTTTTTAATGGTTGGGTTTAAGAGTCGATCGTGCGCCATCACCTCGCCCCCCAGAGTTTAAGTGGGTTTTACCAAAAGGGACAATCTCTCTGTGCATGTGTGTGTGTGTTTGTATTTCTCTCTCTTCTAGAGGGTCTCCTTTAGGATTGAGCACAGCTCCCAGAGTCGAGATTTCTAATGGCACGACAGACCTGAGGGGTTGGCAAGGAGCTGCTGGCCAAGCCTAATTTCATATATCTGTATTTTTTGGGGGAAAGGCCAGGGGGGCAGGGAAGGCTTGAGTCAAAAGCGGGGAAAGGGAGCCACTATTTCTCCACACCCCCCCTCCTTGGAAAATAATTGGGGAGAGCCTAACCCTGCAATGAGAAGGAATACTACTCATAGTGATAGAAATCATAATAATAATAATAAAAAACTGGCCCAGCCAAAGATAATGGCGCCCCGGATCCAGCAACAGATTCTCCCCCAAAGAAGACAACGCGTTTTTCTTCAGTCTTTGAAACTGATTTAAGTGGCCCTTTAAAACTGATCTTGTCAGTTTAGCCTATTCAGAGGCAGCCATGCAAACTGTGATCTCTCTGTTCATTTGAGCTGTTTCTTTTCCCCCCTCTTTTCTTTTCTCTTTCTTTCTTCCCCCCCCTCCACTCCCCCCTCTTTTTTTTTTTCCTCTTCTTCTTCTTTTTAAACCTAAAGGCCCTTACAAGAAGAAAACTCCCTGATAGGGTCTGGACATTTTTTCTCTTTTTTTTTTTTTTTTTTTTTTTTTTTTTTTTTTCCTGATACGCTAAAATACAATAAGTTCCCTTTAAATCAGAGACGTCTGTGCTGAAAGAGCACAGGTTGTGACCTGACCTCCCTGTGGCTTTCCTAGGCACAGGGCTAACACATGCATATTCTGCGAGTCATTAGAACCCAGATTTTTCCCCCCTCCCTCTTAAAAGAGGCTGCAGCAAACATTATATGCATCTATGTGTGTCTGCTTTACATCAGGAAGGGTTATTGGGGTGCTGCAGAAGCTGCAAGCATCACCCTGTATTTTTTTGCATGTGGCTGTCTTCCCTAGAATCAGATAACAAGAAACGTTTATCTAGTTGGGAGGCAATTTACACGCCAGGCCTCCCATTTTGAAAATAGTCATAAATTAAACAGTTACGACAGGATCGGACGATTGTTTTCTCAGAAGGCTCAAAAAAAAAAAAAAAAAAAAAAAGTGATTTGGGAGAAAAGGCAGGATTGGAAATAAACTCCTTGGTGTGGGTGTGAGCTGGGCAGGGGCTGGGGAGGGATGGGAGCGTGTGTGGGATCCTCGCTGAGCGGCTGAGCGAGGGAGAGGAAAATGCATCCTAGAAAAACGATAGAAAAATAAAATAAGCACCCCATGGACACCCCTTCCCACTCGGGATCCCTGTCTCCCTGTGGCTAGAAGTGCCCTGCTCATTGATCACCTCAGGATTTAGCACGAGTAATTTGAGGGAGGGGTGGAGGGGAAAAAAAAAAAAAAAAAGTTTTTTATGTGTAAAGCAATAATATATAAAAGGAAGTTTAGGTCACGACCCAGAACCTGGACAAAGTCCAGAAAATGACTTCGTTCCCCAGACCCCCTTTAACACAACAAGGAATGGATTGTGAGCCCTTCTTTTCCCACATAAACTACATTTTTTTCCTGTTTCCTGATATCAGGCTTTAAAAAACTCTGATGAGTAATTATTTTGCAGGTCCTGCTTCCATTCATATGTTTATCGCGTGGCCACTTTCCCAAGCGTCCAAATGAGTTACAGGCGAAATATATGTATTTTTAAATTTAATCCCCAAACTTCCAGGGCTCCAGCACACTGGGTTGCTGGTGCAGCCTCAAAGTTAGTGATCTGAGATAACGTATTGCACAAATTAGCGAGCAGATTTTTTTTCCCCTCAGAAGAAAAAAAAAAAAAAATTTAGCCTCCAGAGTTAATATCAGGATTATTACTCACCCAGGTTAAACTCTAGTGCAAGCTAATTAGATTTCACAACGCACTCAATTATTGCTTTATAACTCATGCACTATTTCTAGGCAGCAAAAGTTGACACATATTTCCCCCCCCCCTCCCCCCCTCTTTGATTATCTAAGAAACACCTCGAGGTCTTTTCCTCGGGAGAGTCATGGTTGTGCCACCCCGGAATTACACTGCGGAGCGGCAGCTTCAGCCTCCTCTTACTTTTCGATACTATCCCTGTCTACTTATGGTAATGATCTTTTCGCACCCGCTACTCGCTTTGGACTATGCAGTTCCTGCTGGGTACAAATGCAAACTTTTCCCCTTAGCTTAAATGACACAGAACTGCTCACTGCCACATTCTGTTTAAATCAGAGACAGCTCTTTGCAAAGTTGATTTATTTTATTTTATGGGATGGCAGGGAACATATTTTAAACTCAGATTTGTGCATTTAACTTTTTTTTTTTTTTTTTTTAATTCAATTCTTAATCCTGCAGGGCTTTTTTCCCTTCCTGGCTGCCCATAAAATGATCCTCTTTTTAAAGTGATTTCACTGATAGGACGACTTGTATTTAACAACATCAAACAGATTTTGCTGCTGTTCGGATGCGTGTCATTAAATGCAACAACCCAGAGCTATACTGTTAAGTAAAATATTATTTTCAATGGGAAGAGCGCAGTCTCTCGTGGCGAATGGGTGCCTCTTCCCGGGCCCCTTCTTTCCCATTCCCCAGCATTATTCTGCTAGGGTTGGGGTGTATTTTGGCTGTTTTGGTTTTTTTTCCCCCCTTTAAAATAAAATAGTGTGTGCGTGTATTTTATTATTTTTTTTTTTTTTTTCTGATTTGCTCTCCCTGGAAGATGGGATGCTCGGATCCGAGGCCCTGAAGGGGAGAGCACAGGGCACCGCTTCCTAAAAGGAAAAGAGACCGCGCTGGTTCTCGGGGGGCAGGGAGCGGGGATGGGGTGCAGGCAATAACACTTTGCAAGAGCAAACAGTTCTCAAGGGGGGCCCGGGGAAGGAGAAAAAAAAAAAAAAAAAAAAGGAGCAAAGAAATGCCGCCTACCTGAGGTGAAGAGGACTATGGCCTTTAAACAGCTATATTCTGCAGAGTCGACATGCAATGCTTTCAGTTTTTCTACTTGCTCTTGGAAGATTCGTATGTGGTCCATAAAGGCGACCACTCGGTCAGCAGACATTGGCGAAGCGTGCAGGCCAGCAGCTGCCAGGAGCGGAGCTACGTGGAGGGGCATGGAGCACTGGGCAGCGTTGAGGACAAATAACTCGCTCCAGGTCAGCCTCAGGAGGGCCACCTGGTCTGTGATCTGGAGGTCTGGGAAGAAGGGGATATTCCTGGCCCACTCCACCGCGCTGAAGAGCATCCTAGCTGCCAGTTCACAAATGTTCTCGATGCCCATGATGTTGTTGGGTTGCATGCACTGACTGCCAAAGCGGGAGGTGGGGTAGGGCTCTGCTCTCAGAAGAAGGGAGATATATCCGGATAGGTAGGAATGGCAGTTGAGAGGGTCCCCATTTGTCAAGGCGAACTGACCATGAGTTGGCTGTGTGGGTGGCATTCTGCCCCTCTGGACCGCTGCAGTAAATAAAGAAGAAACTACAGCTATTAATATCTGAATTGCGACCATCGGTTCAAATACAGCCTGCTTTGTGTGCTTGTGCGTGCCTGTGTGACCCCGGACCCGGCCGGCTTCGGGGCAAACATGCATTTTCCCAGCCAGAGTTCGGCCCCAGCCCCGCTCTAAGGCTCCGCAGTTCTCGGGTCAAGTCAAAGCAACAATAAAAGCTGAGGGACGCTGCAGGCTCGGCCAGGGCTGCTGCGGGAGCCCGGCTCCTCACTTCCCAAAACACACCACAGTACACTTACCCCCCCTCCCCTCCACCGCCACCCCCTCCTTCAAGAGATGCAGGATATGTCTTTGTGTATTTTCTCCATTACACCTAAAACAGCTCATTGATCTGAGGCTGGGGGAGCGGGATGGGGAGGGAGGAGGGGAGAAGGAAGAAACACTTCAGTTCGAAATCCCCGGCTCTGGTCCCACACGCGTTTCTCGCCCACTGAATACATTGTTGCTGCTGGTATTATATATCACCCCCTCTCGTAAAAAATACCAAAGGAGGCAAAATCACCCCACAACATCCCCGGCAGGTCCCCTGGTGAGGCTGAGGGCATTATCCAAAGGCACCTTCCCCCGCTGCCCATGGAAAGTGGGCCTTTCATTTTGTTAATAAATTTACACGGTGACAGCGAGAGAAAAAGGAGAGAGAAAAAGGGCTCAGAGGCAGCGAGACGACAAGAAGGGAGAACGCCTAAAAATGTGCTTGATTTATATTTGTTATCGCCTGTATTCCAAGGTTAGTTACTCTTGCAGAAACACAAAGAGAGGAGCCCGGCGAGTCCCAAGCCCCCTCACCCTTAACCTACATAGCAGCGTCCAGACACAGAGCACGCACTGGAAAACTGCAGGCTCACATTTCCCGTCTAATTTTATATCACAAAGACTGCACTTGCAGAGATCCGAGCACCCCACACTTACTTCTGGACTGCTCTTTACACCCCCCACCCCATCCCTTCTACCCCCTCCTGCCTCTCCCGGAGGAACAAGAAAATAAGAGGAAGAAGAGAAAAGTGAGGTAATAACACCCAGAAAAGGCAGCCACACGGCAGTGTGTATATACACACACACTCGTGGACATGTGTGTGTGTGTACATATATTTTTAAAGAAGGAAAAATCCGGCTGGGAATCCACAGTGGAGTGCTGTAGAGCCTCGGTAGGGTGAGTCCCATTGTAATAGTAATTTGAACCGCCTGTGTAAAATTGCAGTCTAAGGCAGGGTGCTGGAGGTTATATATATACACACATATATATATATGCGTGCATGTGTGTGTGTGCATCTCGGGAGGCTCCGTGTGTGTGTGTACACACACGCACAGACACACACACACAGGGCTGCTCGGGGGACAGGGGCTAAGGCTGAGCATGCAGGAGGAAACACGAAGGAAAAGTAACCACACGTCAGAATCATCATCTCGCTCCTAAGCAGCGTGAAACTAAAAATCCACTTTCAATAAACCTCCATCAGTAAAATCAAAACAAACACAAATCAATTACGAGTGCAGGAGAAAGCATGCGAGAGCCCCTGCCTCCCTGCCCACCCTTCCCAACACCGCTTTCTTTCATTACGAGAAAGTTTCTGGCTGGTTTATTCGAGGGGGGTGGGTGGGGGGAAGGAAAGGTTCTGGTTGGGTTTGGGGTTTGGAGAGGAAGGTTAAAAATGCTAAGAGTAATTATATATATTATTTAAAAATAATAAAAAAAGGAAAACCAAACAAACCCCAAAACGCAGCGAGTGAAAAAAAAATTGCAAAACAAATGAAATCCCAATACCTTCCCGTCTCATGCCAACTTTGAGGCATTTTTTGAGGCGGCAGTACTGACACTGATTGCGGTGGTGCTGGTCAATGGGACAGTTCCTGTTGGCACGACAAGTGTAGCTGAGATTCCTCCTTACACTCCGCTTGAAGAAACTCTTGCAACCCTCGCAGGTAAACTGGCCATAATGTTTGCCACTAGACTTGTCCCCACAAACCACACATTCAATGTGCTGCTGCTGCTGCTGCTTGTCTCCTTGGTTCTGCTGGCTCGGCGGGTTGGTCTGGGCTGGCGTACTGGGAGGGCCCCCGGGCCCCGGGGTCTGTGGGGTGTGCGGGGCCCCGGCCGGGGGTCCCTGCACCGGCGGGGCTTGCGAAGGCTGCGTTCCCTGAGCTCCGGGCACATCGTCCTGGGGGTCTCGCCACGCACCGACTACCATTGCCATATCTATTGGACACCGTTGCCAAACTTCCTGTTCCCCCTTTATTTTCAAAGTTTGTTTGCTTTGCTTTTCAGATCAGCTTTGCAGCAGTCTTTTTATTTTTGTCCTCCCCTCTCTCTCTCTCTTTTTCCCTCTCTCTCTTTTGTTGTTTTGCCTTTTTTTTTTTTTTTTTTTTTTTTTTTTTTTTTCAGGAGGGTCGGGGTGGGGGGGATCTCCCGGTACCGGCGAAGGTGCAGAAGCACGGGGCGATGGAGGTGTGTGTGCGGGGGGGCGAGGTGCGAGTCGATTGTCTGGGCTCCAGGAGAGCAAAGTAAAGGGGTGGTGGGGGTGGGGGAGAGAGGGGGAGAGAGAGAGAGAGAGAGAGGAGAAAAAAAAAAAAAAATCTCTTCAAAGATCTCCCTCTCTCTCTCTTAGAGCTGATCTGCAGCAGAGTAGTTGAAGGAGGAGAGGCGGGTGTCTGGGGGCCAGGTCCAGGGAAGCTCGCAGTCAGCCATTCAGGAAAGCCATCAAAATAAGAATGAATAAAAGGTTAAAGATTACACACACAGCGGAAAAAAACACGCACAGCGGAGGAGACTCTTCTCGGCGCGGAGAGCGGTCGGTCTCGCCGTAGTTTTTGGAAGTCCAGCTTGCAGCAGCAACATCAACTGCGATCGCTTTGTTTTTGTGGGCTTTTTTTTTCCTCCTCCTCCTCTTTCCTCCTCTCTCTCTGCTCTGTCTCTCCTCCCTCCTTCGCTCGCTTTAATTCTTCCTCTCCGCCGCTCCGCCCGGCCGCTGCGCTCTTGCTCTCTCTCGCTCCCTCTTTTGGGCTCGGGGGTGTGGGGGGGCTGTTGGCTTTTTTTTTTTCTCCTCCTCTCTCTCTCGCTCTTTTTTTTTTTTTTTTTTTTTTTTTTGTTTTATAAAAAAATTCTTATTATCGTTACGGATTACGATTATTATGAATTATTATTATGATTGTTTATTTGTTCCTCCTCCTCTCCGGCGCCGCCGCTCTGCTCCGCTCTGCCCCGTTCCGCCGGTTCGCCGCTCCCGCCGCGCCGCGTCCCCGCCGCCGCTCCCGCTCCCGCCGCCGCTCGGGTGCTGCTGCCGCCGCTCCCGCCGCCGCCGCTCCCGCCGCCGCTGCCGCCGCCGCCGCGCTGCCTTATGCTGCTTCTGCCGCCTCGCAAGTGGGCTCTCGCCTCCGCGCCGCCGGTGCTCACGGCGCGGGCAGGGGGAGGGGGGCCGCGGGGCGGGGGGGAGGGAAGGAGTCAACTCGCCAGCGCAGCAGCGCCCAGCCAGCCAGGATGATAAAAGAGGGGAGCGGGAGGAGGAGGAGGAGGAGGAGGAGGAGGAGAGGAGGAGGAGGAGGAGGAGGAGGAGGAGGAGGAGGAGGAGGGAGAAAGAGAGAGAGAGAGGGAAGGATCATAACCCAGCGCGCAGCATCGCTCCTCAGCCGGGGAGGGAGGGAGGAGGGGAAAAAAATCACCACGGGGAGAGCGCGCCAGCGCTTCCCCCCCACCCCCCCGCCCCAAAATAAAAAGAAGCAGGGGCTCCCCCCGCTCCCCTCCCCTCGCGGCGGCGGGGAGGGGCGGCGCGGGGCGGGGCGGGCGGGCGGTGCGGGCGGCGTGTGGGCCGAGGAGCGGCGAGCGCGCTCCCCGCCGGCCGCTCGCCCCGCTGGCGGGAGAGTGAACTTTGACACGGCTGCTGCAACTCAGCGCGCGTCGCCATGGCGACCGCGCGCCTTATAAGGCAACCGGGCCGGCGCCTGAGTGGCCAGGAGCGCGCGCCCCGCCCCCCGGCCCTCATTGGCCCGCGCCGCCCTTGCGCTGCCCGCCATGGCGGCCGCCGCCGCCCGCGCGGTCCCAGCGCCGCCCGCCGCCCCGCGCCCGCCGCCCCGCGCCCTCCGCCCGCCGGGGCCAGGGGTTAGGGCGAGCCCGGCGTGCGGAGCGCGGCAGCGCCGCCGCCGCCGCCTCACCTGGGGCGGCCCTCCGGGGCACGGCCCCGGGGGTCGGAGGGGGCGGCGGGTGCGAAGCGGAAGGCAGGCGCTGAACCGAGGCGAAACTCCGTGGAATAAAGTAAAGCCGAGCCCCGGCGCTGCCGCTGCCGCCGCGGGGAAGGGGCGGCCGCGCGTTCCCCCGAAAGCGGTCGGGGAAGCGCAGGGCCCTCCGAGGGTCTCACGGCGGAGCTCCCCGGCCCCGCTCCGGGCACCTGCGCTCGCCCCGTGTCCCGCCGCCCGCCCGAGCCGAGCCGAGCCGAGCCGCGCCCGGCCAGGCTGCGCCGAGCTGAGCGTGCCCGCGCCCGGCGCTCCGGGAGCCCAGCCCGGCCCCGGCGCGGCGCGGGGGCTCCGCCGCTCCGCCCGAGCGCTCCTCGTTCCCGCTCGCCCCGGCGCGACGGCACCGCGGCTCCGCTCCAGACAGCAGCGAAGCCCGGCACGCCGCTCCGCAGAGCGTGACAGCCCTGCCTTTCGCACGGCATCGCCGCGCCGTGCCTCGGCTCAACCCCTTTAACTTTATTTCGGGGTTTTGCGGGCTCGGGAGTTTCATGACCACACGTACCCCGACACTGTAACACGAGCTCCGTGCTGTACCGCGAGCAGGTAACACAGCCAAACGCGGGGCCGTGTTTATTTCCCGCTGAATGGAGCTACCCGCCAGCGGAGCGGGGACTCGAGTCCGTCTCCCGGTGAAAATGGCCAAAAGATACTCGAACAAGCGAAGGGACGGAGAGATAAAATAGAAAACATGTTAACATAGACAGATAAATGCCCGGCCGGACCGTTGCTCCTCTGCGAACACACGCGACTATGAGCGCTCACATCCCAGCCGGTGACCAAGCACGGCCGCGGGGACACAGACCTGGGCACAGGTCTGTCAGGCAGTAATTGCCCCTCACCTCCTCACACACACTTTTTCATGTTGCCGCATGCCCACACACTTCTGCCGCAGAAAGAATACATGTGGCTAAAGCCGCAGGTGCGGAGATGATTGGAAAGTTGTAAAAAGCACCTCGACTTGAGAGTGTCCTGCCTGGAAACCTGGTGTGTTCAAACCCCACAGGCGAAGATGTTTTTGCGACTCAATTTCAAAGACAAGGCTGCAGCGATCCCATTGATCCTCACGGAGCAAAAAATAACCTTTACCCGTAACAGTGACCAGCAGGGACTGGGAAGATAGAAAGTGGGAAAGCAACCTTTCCTGGTTAAAATGTGGGGAACTGCCTTATGATTTCCAAACAACCCAGAGCTGAGGAGGTCACTTTTCGGGGAGGGTAGGGGAAAGTGGGGGTTCAAAATACAGAATAGTCACAGATTGTTGCTGATGTTGAATTTCCTGAGGAAAAAAAATAAAAGGCAAAACCCAAACCACAACCCAACACCAACCTTTCCTGTCTCGAATCTGACAAAGTAAACAGGATTAATTCACCATATGAAAAAACATAAACGCAGTCCCAACAAACGCAGAAATAAGAAGAGAAAGCGGTTTAAACAGGACGCACAATATTAATAGTTTGAACGTATGATCGTAAAAATGAAAAACCATTGATACACGTTTAAAAGCCGCCGTATACGCTGATTGCTCAAGCATTAATGAAGAATGCCCCAGATTAACTATTTGCTCTTCGAGGGATGCAGCGATATAACTATCTATTAGCACTATTAGATGCTTTGCTATTTATTTGAAAACACCCCTGCGAGTGGGTTGAGACAGAAGAGATGAATGTAAAAATGAACTGCAGCTAATTTCGCTAAATAATCCTCGAAACCTGAGCGCCTCACAAGGAAGGGGGAGATTCTCCACTGTCCTTCTCCGAGTCTAATGACAATAGAAATGCTCTGGTTTAAAAGTGAGACCGTGTTGGTTTTCCAAATAAACAAACGCATCCCTCCTGCCATTTTACTGCAGATGTAAATTTATTTTAATGAGAGGGAGTGGAAGGATTTATTTTGCTAAAATAGAGTTGGGGATAGAGCCGGTGTAAATCTTTAGGTTTCAAAAAGAGAAGAGGAAGGAGGGGGAAGCTGCTTTCCTGGCAGAAAGCTGCCTAACAGTCTTCTAATTCTTTCTAGATTAAATCGCAATATGAATACAGCATCGAACAAATACCGAGTTTCGCTCTGAACTCAGTGGAAAGCAGTTACGTCTAACAGAATTCAATGAATTCCTCTTCTCCCTCAATGTAGTATGTGTGTGTTTTTCTCTTCCACCACACTGAAGTTCCATGAATAGGGAAAGTGGCTCCTATTGTGTGCCTCTGAACTTCCAAGTCAATGCAATTTTTAACCACTGGCTTGTGGTACTTTGAAAATCACCAGGGGCTGTCAGAGTTGGGTCCTCTGAAAAATTTACAGTGCTAAATCAGAGCATATGCTGTGAGAGAGGAAAAAAAATTGCTTAAGATTGGAGCAAGTACAGTATCTGGCTGCCCCCTAGTGTAAGTCTCTTATCTGCCTAAAATTCAACTTTAAAAGAAAAGGATCTCTTAAAGGGAAACGACTTTTGGCTCACGTATGCATACGAGAATGAAACTTCTGTACATTTTAATCTGATTAATTCCTAAGGATTTAAAATTAATTGGCTTGAGCACTTCTAGACCGGACTATAAGATTTCTGCATCAGGATTTCTGCGAGAGCTGTGCCGAATAGGTATTTTTAAGGGATAGTGGTAAGGGATGGGGGGGGGGGGAGATCCTGTTTTGTGATTTTTTTTTTTTTAACGAGGATCCGTGCCTCGCTTGCTGTTGTCAGAGCAAAACACTTCTGCAGCTTAAAGTCAGATCTACGTCTTTTCCAATAATATTAAAAAAAAAAAAAAAAAAAAAAAAAGAAAGGATAAATAAATGCCTAAAGCCTCAGCCGAACTGCCAACCACACCTTCGGATGGTGAGTATATTCCAGCTTCTTTCCATTGTACTTGCTTAGCCAGGGAAGGGACCGGAGGGGGAGAGGGGATCTCGGCGCTCTACCTTCACCACCGACCTTTTTTTTTTTTTTTTTTCCCTCCTTCCCCCCCAAATAAACGCTGCCAGCTGCACACGGCGACGCGATCCCGGGCAGTTTAATACCTATCACTTAAGTTAAGAGCGGCGTGCTGCCCTCCCACCCTCCGGAGCAGGTCTGTCCGCGCTGCCCCCCGAGCAGCCCCGGCGCCGGGCAGGGGCGGCAGCGCCCGGGCGCTGCTCCTGGGGAAATGGCTTGGAGGCGCTTTGCCTCGGACCTGCGAGCCGGGTCCGCTCCTTGGGTTTGTTCGCTTGTTTGTTTGTTTGCTGCTTTGCTTTATTTAGCTAAAGGACGTGCTAACTGATGGTGCTGCAATTACACATACTTGGGTCTGCCCCCCTCCCCTCTTCCCCTCCTTAGAGCAACCCACGTAACCTTAGAAACGATCGTTTAAGACGCACGTTAGCTAACATTTGCTTTTTTGGATTTTTTGTTTTCCTTAAAAGAGAAACACAAGAATCACAACACATTGCCCGAAAAAAGTGTCAAAGAAGAAGAAAAAAAACTATAAGTAAACATACCAAAACCATATTTGCCTTGTTCAAGGTCCCAAATCGCTTGCATCTTCCTTTTTCTACCTCTCCTTTAGTTTGGCAGGTGAAACAAACAAATGAAAAAAAAATTCAGACCGCTGTTTGCCCCCCAGAAAGATGTGCGTTGGGTAATTAAAGAGAAGTCTCCTTCTTGGTGTTTATCTAAGCGATTGTGCAAACTGATTTAAAAAAAAAAAAAAAAAAAAAAAAAGAGAGAGAGAGAGAAAAAAAAAAGTAAAGTTACAGCCTTCAGGGGGGGGAAAAAAAGGAAGCAAGGTGAAGGGAATAGATTTCCCACAACCTAAAGGGAAGTGCTTTCGATGTATTATTAGCGATCAGCCTTGGGAGAGAGAGGAAAAAAAAAAACACCCTGAGCACACTCTAACTTTACACAGACAAGATTTCAGGGGGGCTTTGTACACAGCTGCTTAGGAATGTGCGCCTTGCCTTTAAGAAAAAATCCCCAAGCCCAAGGTAGGAGATGTCTTTGAGTGATCCTTGTCTCATTTCATTCCTTAGAAGGAAGAGCGTCTCGCTACACCTTGTTTGGAGCTGGAAAGGCGAGACTTTAAAAAAAAAAAAAAAAAAAAAAAGAAAAGGGAAAAATGGGGGAAAAATATTCACAACCCACCCTTCCAACTGGGGAGAAAAAAAAAAATAAGAGAGGGAAATCTCCTAAGTTAATGACTGTGGGGGTAGGATGGATGCGACGGATTTCAGCCCCCCCTCCCCCCCTTTCCCACCTCCCCCCTCCCCGGCAGGAAAAAAAAAAAAAAAAAAAAACAAACCGAAAAGGGAAAAAAAAGCCAACCGCAAACAACTACAGGCTGGACTATCAACACATGCACCGAAGGGGAAAAAATATATAGTGTCCTGTGTAGGGTCGGCAGGGAACGCAAGCACACGCTAAAGCAAGTTGGGAAAGAATCCGAGCTAATCAGCAATCTCTTTCTCTCTCTCTCCTTCTCTCCCTCTCCCCCTCTCTCTCTCTCTCACTGCCCCTGAGATCCCAGCTCGAAAGAGGTACTCCACATTTTTTCATTACCAAAAATCCGTTGCAATAATCATTTGTTGCTAATTGAAACCCTTGGAGACATTTTTCCCCACCCCCTTCACAAACATGGCAACTTTTAGTCATGGGAAGCACGTTTAGTTTTTATTTTATTAAAAAAAAATACGGTTAGGAAAAGGCTGAATCTTTCACCCACGAGAAATATCAGCGAGTCAGCCCCCTTCCCCGGGATGGGAGGGGGGGAGTGGGGGGAACGGGACCCCGGTACAGTGAGGGCTTGGGAAAATTTGGAATACATTATACCGCCTTTGGCAGGAGAATACCCTCCAACTAATGGATTCCTGCTCCTTTTTGTGTGTGTGTGTGTATCAGTGTGGGGGGTTTCTGGAAAGAGGGGTGGTGGTCGTGGTGGTGGGGAGCCGAGCTTTTATTTTAAGAAACTGTTAGGGTAGGGAGTGTGTCATACTTGACAAATGGAACAAACGCTCTTCCATTTCTTGCTTGTCCTTGCCTTAAAACAGGAATTAAGTTAACCACAGTGCTGCATGTTAATTGCATGTTTACTGGGCTAATGAAAATTACAAAAGGGTTTTGCCACCTCGATCGGTGATGAAAAAGTATGAAGGCGATTGTCATTGCAGCCTTCGGGGAGGGCCCGGGGGGTGGAGGGGAAGGACCGGGTACGAACAATATTGATCAGAAGAAGGATAAATCTTTTAACTGCTTGTTAATACCATAAATATGGTCTACACAAGTTTCCACTCTTGTTAAGTCTAATCAGTACATGGAAGATGGAGACATAGCCCACTTGAATGAATTTTTATTATTGCCAGAGGGGTACTTGCATCTGTGGGCTCCCTCCCCTCCTCAGCTTGAGCACCCCCCGCCCCCCCTTCCAAAATTCCCCCTTGCAGAGGAGGATCGTGAAGGTGTGCAGAAAGCACAGGAGACAAATCCAAGCTTTTTGTCCTTTCTTCATTTTTCCAAATGCTCCTTTATTTTGTAAAGCTGAACGGGTCATGGTGGGGAAAGCCTAAATGGGGGAGCCCCCTGCCCCCCCCATCCCCCCTTTTTTTTTTTTTTTTATTCTAGAGATCTCTGGATGAAAGGCTGACCCAGTAATTCAGTTTGATGATAACCATTTTCATGCTTGAAAACAATCTGCCAAATTAAACCTCAATGGAAAGAGCAGTGGGAAAGGTAGTGAGAGCAGGGCATTTTGAAATCCCCCCCACCTCTCCGAAAGGGATTGTTTGGCCAAAGGAGGAGGGAAAGGCAATTAAATAGACTAAAGATGATTTAAATCCCAACCAAAAATAATTCCAGGGAGAAGTTTGCCCCCTCCGGTGCTGCCCAGCCCTGGATTTGAAAACTTTGGCCCAACTTGTGGCAATAGCTACAACTTTGCTCCGCAGGGGTCAGAGGTGAGGGCTATTTTAACCCTAAAAGCCTGCGAGTGACCAAGGTTGCGGCTGGGCTCGCAGCACTAATAGCCATAATTACCTCCTCCCCTTCCAGGGACATTCCTCGCAGCAGCAGTGTTAGACGCCGAATTGAAGTAAATCCTGGAGTTGAACATATCTTCGGGGGTAAATAACAGCAATATGAAGGAATTTCAGAGCTCTCCCTTTTGCTTGGGGGGATTGAAGCTTTTTTCCTTTTCTTTTTTTTTTCTCCTCTTCTTTTTCCTTTTTCCTCCTTTTTTCCCCCCTCCCTTGCCAGCATTCCCAAGGCGCTGGGTCTTTGTCTTAGAAGGAATGGAGTGTCTGAATGGTGTGAAAGGGACAGAGAGGGTTGCTTCAAATCGATTTTACTTGTCCTCTCTGTCTTTTCGGATCAACGCCCTTCAATGGACACATAGGTGCTCTTTCAACCAAAAACTTGTGCAACATTTTCTGCCTGTATTGGTGCTAAATACAATAAATGCTGGGCAGATTTTTTTTCTTTCTTTCCAAAGCAGAAAGCACCCTAATTAAATTGTTTTATATGGACAGTCAAGACAGACCAATTAAGTATGCATTAGTATAAAGATATATTCGAGAGATAAGCGCTCTATAGGAGCCCTGTCTAGGCAAGGTGTGGAAAGTGTCCTCTGGAAGAGAGGCTGTGAGCAGGGTTTCATATGGATTTTTCCCCTCCATTGCCTCCTATACTCGAGTAACGGGCTGAATAAGTTCGAGAAAAGCCATTAGTGAAAGTGGTTTCTAAACAAAGTTAACAGGTGGATGTAGCTGGTTTTACATTTGAATAACAGTCGCACATCTGTAATACACAGCCCCTGGATTTATGCGGCGCCTGTGCAGGCAATGTCCATTTGCAGAGATAAACGCCTTCGACCTAGAGCTGAGGTGCAAACGCACACGCAAGGGAATAAAATAAATATCTGGGCACCTCTGTGGGCTGCAGGACACGAAGTGAGTGAGCACACACAGACGATGCAGATATAACTGTGTAGCCATTGTGTGGAGGCACCCAGCCTGCATCAGCCAGGCACCCACACACCAGGCACTGCTGTCTCGGACGTCTCTCCGGGCACAGCACACTCCTGGGGTAATTGCAAGGGGAGGCATTGGCTTTCCCAGGGCTGAAATAGCAGATCAGGATAAAACACACACACACACCCGAACTTCTCTTGCTGCCCATTTTATCACTCTGGGAAAGCTCTCGTTATGGTTAACCACAGGAAACGGGCTTTAAGCTCTTCTCCATTTCCATTATTTTTATTTTTATTATATTCTTTACTACAGATTTTCCATGTCGTTCAAAAAACCCCCCCCAAACAAAAACCCAGCCAAATAAACAAAAAACCACTGAGCCCCTAGCCCTGCCTCAGCCTGGTCCTGGCCGCGGGATGCGGTGAGGAGGAGGCGGAAGGTGGGTTGGGAGTTGCTGGGGCACCCTCCATCCCCGGGCACATCGTTCCCACCCGCTGAGGCTGAGCTGTGCCCCGTGCCCGAAGATGCTGCGGGGTGCGAGCGGGGAATCGCCCTTTTGCCGTGGCATTGCACGGCAGAGAGCGGTCGGGGTTTCACTGGAGGGGTCGGGAAGAGGGGATCGAGGGGTTCGGGGATGCAGAGCAGCGGTGCGGGGGCCGCCCGCTTTGATCCCCGTTTTCCAGCAGTGCCCTGCGTGTGTCAGCCCATCCCAGGGATATGGGAGACGGGGATGAATTAAGGCATTCCTTGCTTAGGTGCTTTAATGGCACGGTAAACAGGTTAGAAACAGACGTCTCTAAAGACTCAGTTTTTCTTTATTGGTCACTTTCGAGGATAAATCATAACAGACAGTATGGGGGGCAAAGAATTCATCTAAAGGAGATCTCAGCAAGTCACTACCCGGACAATAGTCCACCTCCTGTTGGGTTGCGTATTGATCAGGAGAGGAGCTGAGGATGTCGCCACACTAAATATTTACTGATCACACACAAATAGCCGCGACTTGAACGATTTTCTCCTGTGAGGAGAGCAGAGAGAGAAGGGTAAATCATTTTATTAGTGTGTATAAAGCAAAGAGCACACTCTGGCTTGGAGTGTTTTAAAATGTGTCTTCAGCTGGATGAAAAGAGTTAGGGAAATCGATATGGAGTGATTAGACGAACCAGTCGTGTCAAAGAGAGAGGCTGTGAATTTCATGGATTTGGTTATACCGGGAGGGGGAAAATATACCGAGAGATTAAAGGGAGGAACCCATTGTAGCAGAGCCAATGAAAAAATAATATCTAATCAGAGCCGGCAAAGGTAGGGACGGGATAAGACCCACATTTCTAAAGAATCACATCAGCTGGAGAGGGATCAGGGACACAGATGAAAGAGGCAAACGGGGGGAGAGCTGGAGAGTGGGAGCCTAGAAATGCTACAGAGCAAATCCAGGAGAGGCAGAGAAAAGTCGCCTCTGTGGAGCAAAGCTGAGATACCACGAAAATGGGGACAAAAGGCTCAGGAGCGAGTGAGAGGGCTGGAGTAATCGGGCGTCTGCCTTGGAGGTGAAGTTGAGGGGTGGCCAGCCCGTGTACCCACCAGGCAGAGAGGGCTCTGACAGCAGAAGCGAGGGCACATCCAGCTCCCATCCGAGGGTTTAAATCCTTCTCCTACAAGTTTGTTCTCCCCTCTCCTTCCCGCCCCCCTCCCTCCCCACAAGCAAATGTGGTGAGTAAAATGGATTTTAGCGTTTAACCACCTCATTTTATCCACGTAATGACAAGGCTCGTAATATGTAATCTACAGATTACTACCATTCGAGGGTGACCACAAGTGGCATAAAAAAAATTAAAAAAAAAAAAAGTAGCATTTCTGCAAATGACAAAATGGCTAAAACCAGCCCTTGCTCTAAGTATTGAAGCTGGGGAGTTGCTGCTGCAGGATTTTGTCGGTTGTAGGGAGCAATTTAGCCGTGGCTCAGGTACAGCCCTGGAGTGTCTCGGCGGATTAAAGAAAACTTTGCTGGAGACAAGCAAATATCTGAGTGCCAAAGGGCAGAAAGCTGGGAGTAGGGCAGGGCTCTGCCATGCTACGTTAAAATACGTTCTCTGGGGATGCTCAGGATTATTATTATCATTATTATTATTTTTGCCTCTAAACCGTGTTGTATGGCCCGTGTTCACGTTACCTTCTCTCCGCGTATTTTTCTTTAGCAGAAAATAGGATGCGACTGCAGAGAACTAAGTCAAAGCAGCGAGAGAAAGTTTGAACCGCACTTTAAATGATGCTGATTGCTGGGAGGGAGAAAAGGCATCTCAAGCTAGGAACCGAGGAGTAAAACTGATGTGAAAACAGCTTTTCACTTCTCCTCCAAGTGCTAATTTTGCTACTGTAAACAAACACCGAAGTTAGAAACAGCTGCAAATAGCCTGCTGGGCACCCAGAGCTCAGGGACCGGAGGGGGTTGACTCTTGTTCATCTCTCGGGCTGCATTTTCCCCCAGCTTTGCTTTTATTTTTTACCCCGAAACCGCGGGCTGGTGGTGATTTCAGTTGTGGAGAAGGGACAAAAAGTATAGGCATACTGAGAGCGTTTCATGTGAGCCTATGGAGTGCAGGCAGCTCGGCTGGATCACTAATGCAACAGGAAACCTCGGGACAGACTCAGCCTAATTAACAGTTTTCCATAGCTGAAGCGATTTTTAAGAATCCCAGTGGATTAGCCCAATATGTTCAGGTGTGAGGCTACGAGGGCCTATAACTCCTTTCACTATAATCTTATAACCTCCTTACCTAATTCCTTAGATTGCAGATAGGAAGAGTCTGACCCTGGAGGTCGTAAAGAGCTGGGTTTCATTAACCCTTCCCTCCCCGGCGCCGCTCCAAGGTTAACTGCGCCGGGCTGTGTGCTCGGGGGAGCGAGGGAGGGCGGCCGGGAGAAAGGGATTTGCAAGAGGGGTCGATCCGACTGGAGGGCAAAGCTTAAAATGATTTCTGCTCCCTTCATTCCCTCCCTTCAGCCTAAGGAAATATGGAAATAGGGAACTTTTCTTTTTTTTTTCCCCAAGCATCCGGAGGTGCATAAATGTACGGATATTTGTGAGGCAATTCATCCCCTTTACACCATTTCATTATTGTTTATTATTTTTAATTTTTTTTTCTCCCCAAACATAGAGGAAATGAAACGTTCTAGAACCATCAGCAAAAGGCAAAGCAATCTCCATATTTAGGACCAGCACCAATCTCTTGAGCTTCTTGTCCACAGAGCTGTAATCTTTAAAGAGAGAAAAAAAAAATCTAGAAAAGCTTCTCAGACTGTATTTGCCTGGGAACACACCTGGTTTATATTTTAATAGGTAGTTACATTGTATTGATTCAGGGTACACCATTGATGTTGAAAGTTAATAACTCTCAAATTATATCTATCTGCCTACATACATAATTGCATACACAGTATAATACTGAAGGAATTTGCATTTTGCAGCACATTCTTTGTTCTTAAATCTTTTAACACACTGAGTTGTTCCTTTGAAGAAAATGTTATTGAACCACATGTTTAAGGAAAAGATGCTTCTAAACTATATGTTTAAGCAATGAAATTGTTGAGTGAAATACAGATTTCTTTGTATCTCACACAAACCTTACCATACGCCAATCTTAACCTGCACATCGAACTGCCTTTTTTTCTTTTTCTTTTTTTTTTTTTTTTTTTTTTTTTTTTTTTTTTTTTTTTTTTTTTTTTTTTTTTTTTTCCCTCCCAGTTAGAAGGCAGAAATATTTGAACTGCTGAAAGAGGTGGGTACTTTTTGGTAAGTATGTTTAGATATGATCTTCAGATACATTTATTGTACTTTCAAATTCTTGGGATACTAATTGAGCTAGCAAACAATATCCCAGCTGAATGTCTCAGCTTCTTCCCTATTTAACAGGCTTTAATGTAGAAGTATATTGTAGCCATCCTTCCACTAAACAATGTAGCTGAGGAGTCAGCAAAAAATGAAAAAAACATGTTAAAACCAAATTATAATTGCTGCCTTATATCTGACTCTTCTTCCTTTCCGCAGTCCTAATGAACTCTTTAAAGTTTTATTTATTTATTTCTTTATTTCTGAGTGACAGATCAAAAATAATTAGCAGAATCAGAAGCAGCCGGGAAGCTTGAAATAATGTGTCTAAATATTTCATATTGCTACTTATAATACCAGCCCTTCAGTTGTAAAAAGGAACCATTCCCTATTTATTCTGTGGTGGTTTATAAATACAGAAGGGTAGATTCTTTTTTTTTTTTTTTTTTTTTTTTTCCCAGGGCCTGCCTCAGCGATGCCATAAATAGAGATTGAACTATCAGGAGGGGAAAAAAAAGAGAGAAAGAATAAAATAAAAGCAAAACCCTGGACAGGAATAGAGACAGACAGATAAATGTATAACTGCATCTGAACAATGTTATGTTGCACATTAGGAGTTGGTAAAAAAAATTAAATCTATCGCATATTTATAACCTCATAATTAAAATACATTCTTATCTCTCTCCTCTGAAAGGTTGCAGCTTTCTTGGAAGTATTTTGAGTGCATATTTTAAACTCCATGTCTTGAATTGAATTAAGATGAGCTGTTTTGCCCAAGAGTAAAACCCTTGTTTACAATTTAATATTTAACTTTCAGCTGCCTACCCATCGCCATATCATTTTCATTAGATTCCACCTCCTTACATTTGCAGGCTTTATTTAAAATGATGTTAGCTTATATCAAATCCTAATTTCATATTATAAGAAATGAGTCAACATAATCCAAAACAGTCCCCTTGGTCTGATCGAGGTAAATTGAATGAGAATATTTCACATTCAAAGAGTTAAAGCTAAACTGAAAACTTTAAAGCAAAGAGATACCAGCAAGCAGTGAAAAATGTACATCTGCTCTCTCTTGACAAGCTTGCATTATATCACATGTAAGGAAGCCCAAATTTTTGAATCTGAGACCAGTTTTAGTTTTTAATAGGAAATAATTACATGGAACTTTATTTCCAGAGAGAATGTCCCTTCCAGCTACAGTGTTTTGCTTTGATCTAAGTATTAACTGGTAATAAAATAACCATATTTTGGATCCTAAGCATATTGATGCTTAGAGGAATGTTATGCTTTCAATCAAATTTTAACTTTAGATTATCCGAAGGTATTCATCCTTCTTTTGTCAGAAACCAATTTGCTCTCTTACTCCTACAGCTACTCACATGTGGTTTGGTATACTTTGTTATTTTATAGTGGAATTTGCACTATTGAGGTGGAAAACTTTTAGATGGAATGAGATCATGTTCCAGCCTGGCAGTTTGGGCTGTTTCTCATACAGGTCCCCAGTCCAGCCCTTTACACTTGTGCACCATCACCACCTTTGCTCACCTCCGAGGCGACCGCCACCTCAGGATTTTGTTTTAAATATTCAGATTTTTTAATTTAATTTTTTTTTTTTTTTTAAACCTGGAGAATCAATCATTTGGACCCATCCTGAACAATTAACCTCCCCTTTATATCACAGCCCCAAGTGAAGCACTTCATAAAGACATGAAAAGGACATCCCAGTCAGCAGGACCCGAGCCCAGGCTTGTCACAGAGTATAAAAGGAGAGAGAAGGGGAGTTTTTTATCTCTTTGCCCCGCCAATTCTTAATAGTTCTAAGTTTCAGTGTGACAATAAAACAGTTTTGATAACATAGCTCATGGGTTTCTCTGCCACATAAAGTTTTCTTAATAATAAAAAAGAAGAAACTTTATCCCGGCTAAATTAAAATAGGGCAGATGTTGGATATGGTTCATATTAGCCAGCCTTTCACCCCTTTGCCCCTGGCACTAAAGTTCTGACTTTTTCTTTCTACTATGTCTGTTTCTAACTGAAAGGTATTATTCCTGCCCTGGCTCTCTTCTTCTATTTATTTTTTCAGTGTCTAAAATTAAACCTATTCATTTAGTAATATACATTCTATTTCACATTGCTAAACCTGGCCAGAGAGGGGAAATGTTTTCCAAAAAAGTGATGCACCACTGACCTTAAAAGAAAACATGAAGCAGGGAAAGCTGTTCTTAAAAGGTTTATTTCTTGAGAATTTTGTAGCTCTGTTGACATTATAGGGATAATGGCTGTATTGCAATGGACTTTCAAGGCCCAAGAGGTTTATGTTTTCTTCTGACCATAAGTCTAATAAAATTTTAAAGGTGCACAAAGTCTCATCACTTTAGATATTTAAAACGAGTTTGAAAAATCTCTTGGGAAACATACATTATGGTAGATAGCTCCACTGAGAAAGCAGGGGATAGACAAAAAAAAAAACAAAACCCTGAGTCCAAACCCAAATAAACCCCCCCAGATTTTTCATGCTAGTTCTATGAAAGTCCTGGCTATTAAACTCCCAAGGATAGCACAGCTCTTTTCTCCAGGGCTGTGCAGATAGAATTTATTGTCCATTTGGAATGATCAAGTTTAGGCTAATAAAAGGTTCTCTGTAAGCAGAAATGCCCAAGTTGATGTTTGGCAGAGTTTTCAATGGTGGAGTTTATACAGGATGGGGGCTCTGCACTATTTGAAATAATTCCTATCCCAGCAGCTGAAGATGATCTGACACACAAGTGAACGTTAGCAGGCAGTGACTGAAGGTTAATCAGCTCTGCTTTCTGAGCTGGGTGCTTGAAAGCAGGAAAAAGTGAAAGCTGCTTTCTCTAGCCCTTCCCTATGCTAAGGTGCTGCTAACTTTTATGATTTTCCCCCCCTTTCCTCTTTTACTATCTGTCTTTGTGCCTGAGGGCCAGTGAAAGAACACTGCAGATTCTAGATTGCTTTCAGAGTTTCCCTTTGCTGATGATGGATTACCATGTCAATTTAAACGGCATAGGATTAATTTGTTTCAATGATTTCTCTTTAGGCTGAATGCCAGTCTTTTTTTCTATCTCTCTCCTAGCTCTTCAGAAAAAATAATAACAATAATAATAATAATAAATCCTTAAACCCCCCAAACATTTTTGATATCCCATGTTAAAAAGACAATAATAGAAATAGACAAGTTAGGTGTAATGTTGCAACACAGTTGTAGGTTTGAGTGTTTTTATCTGGTTCTGAGGGGCTGCAGCATACAGTCAGTCACATTAAAATGAAATTGGATCCAACGTTTATTCAATAAATACTTGTCTTGTAGGTAATCCAGAACAGAGTGCTTTTGACACATAAGGACTTAATTTGTCTTGGATAACAAGTTATTAATATGGCACATTTAAACTTGCCACCTACAATAAGGTCATTTAGATCTATAATACGACTCACGAGAGAACTTCATAAAGGCAGAAACAAAGTTTGAAACTGCCTCTGAGGCGCGGAGCAGACGCACGGCTCACGGTTTGCTCTTTTCAGAAGAAAGTTCAGAGCAAGTAGGAGCCACCCAAACCCAAATGGTGTGCATCTGCTCCTCTTTGAAAGGCAAACGTAAATGGAGTAAGGAGGGGAGGGAAAAAAAAAAAAAAAAAAAAAAAAAAAGGAACCCAAACACACATTTTTGAATGAGTAAGCTTTAAAGCTGTGCTGCGTCTGCTCGCAAACTCATCGCAGCTTTGAAAGTGAAAAAACAACATTTGGTTCAGAGTGGAAATTCGCCTGCATTTGCACCCTACCTCTTCCATGTGCTTCGCAATTTACTGGCTTTTAATAATAAGTGAGGAAGTTGGAACATAATCCAGCCATAAATGTTATTGCTGTAATTTGACTGCTCTGTGTTTGTTCATGCATTAGCTGTATATGCAAAGCAGAGTGGGGATGGATGGTGGGGATCCCCGTGCAGCACGAACAAACAGAGGTGTTTGGGTTTTCAACACCCAAACATCCTGCAATTGTTTGCACTTTTGAGGTGTTTAGTTTCAGACCTATCCTAACCCAGTGCTGCCTGCAAGAGGTGCATCAGGAGGGGAATATTGTGGGAATGTTGCAATTCCATCTCCACACTGTGTCCCTGAGCTTTGCTATTCTGCTTTTCTGTACTAAGCTCTTGGTTGTTCTTGCCCTGGCAGATTCTGTCTCTTTAAGTAACTAAATCTCATTTTTAAGCTATTCCTGGGAAAAGGATGTTACACATGAGTAGAAAAATGCAGGCAAGAAAGGCTAATTGAATGAAAAGAGAGAATTAGGTTAAAAATAGAGTACAATCTAGTATCACATTTTCACTAGTGTAACCTGAAATGAAGGTGTCTCCAAGTCCCCAGTGATGCCAGAGTGTTTAGATGTTGGGCACAGATGGAGACACCTATTGAAATGTGTCTGAAGAAGATTAATAGGACTTGTCAGTGTTGGGAAAGCACTGCTTTGCTGTAAATTTCTACTAGCACAAGATGAATTACCGATGAATGCTCAGTTATCAACCCCATCACTATCATTGGACACTAAATCAAATTGAGCAGTTATCTGCAATCAGAAAATTTCTTTTAAAAGTAGGCATACACCTTTAGGCTTAAACTCTTTAATAAGACAATATCCTCAATGGTATGTGTGTGTTCATGAAGGGATATGATTTAAAGTTTCTGTACAAAAAGGTTCTGCTCAGAAATGAACTCCAAGTTTAGTGTGAAATCAGGGTTGTCAAACAATAGAAGATACTCAGAAAATGCTGGTTATATAATACAGAGTTCTGGTGGGGGCCTGATCCAAAGTGGATTTTCATGGATGTCATTAGATTTTGAATCCGTCCCTATTTATGAGAGGTTTTTTTCAATCTCTGCTCTCCCCTTATTTATGGTGATGATAACACCCCCCCCCCCTCTACCTTAAAGACTGAGCATCCAAATCATACATTAATGCAAAATAGCCATCATGATTCAGGATATATGTATAATAATAATACCACTCCCAACATATTTAGGAAATTACAGCTTAATATAATGAACTATGCGATGAAAGAGTAAATGAATAATATTTTAACTGAGAATATTCCTTTCTCTCCTTCATGAAAGGGGAAACTGTCACAACCAAAACTACCACAAGCATTTACCAGCCCTCTCCTGAAGACTATTACCTGCATTTACCTTCTGATGCTGCTGATGACAATGATATTAAATAAGCATTACACACTTTCAGTCTCTAGGATTTCTTTCCCTCTCACCCAGGCACTGCATACTTTATCCAAGGGGATTTATCGTGGCGTGTTTTCCAAAGTCAATTTTTCCCTTTTGCTGGAGACAAGGGCAGTCATTTGTGTTTAGGGAGGGAGACAGGTACAGAGCTTTTATCTGATCCTCGTCCCCAGCCACCACCACCTTCTTAATCGACGGCAGATTCCCACTCTGGAGGATCTGGCCCTCTCCGGGTTACTTCCTAGCCAAGGAATGTATCCTTCCCTTCATCTCCACATATCTCACCTGTGATGCATGCTGCTTTTTGAGAAGGGAATAATATGCTCTTTACCACACAGCACAGTTTCAAAGCCTTTGTGCGTTTCTCATCGCCAGCCAAAGCTTATTATTCACCACCCTAAAAATTTACCAGGATAGCAGAAGTTATTTTCTTCATTTTTGCACCCCAATTTTCATGAAGCAAGTGCGCTGCATTAGGACCAGGTTCTACTCAGATGGAAGTTATTAACTTTCAGCAGAACGGGGCTGATTTCAGCCAGCCACAGCCTGTGCCCTTCGAACGCAGTCGCTTTGCAGCATCCCCGTGTTTATTTTTTTCCTTTGGAGAGCATGATTCTTTAAACATATTTGTTTTGCACAGAGCAGCAGTTGAATCCTAACTTTTTTTTTCCGCCCACAAACACGTAAAGAGAATATTAATAGGGAATATTAACAGAGGTGAGTGCGGCATGAAGCTAGTTAGGTTGTAGTAGCTGAGAAATATGAACTAGTGAACATAATCCATAAACTCCATTTGGTTACTATAATACTCCAATCTGTATTTATTACAACCTCACTCTGATGCTTATACAACTGCAATTGCTAGATTTATACACTCTAATGGTTTCACAATAGGAAAAACCTGTGTCTTTATCTTTCTTTTCCTGTCCAAAATAACCCCTTCCACATATACTTCAGGCTTCTCTGGACCTTGTCTGGGTTTAATCACAGGCTTTGGGACAAAATGTGCATTATTAAGAAGTATAAATATTTTCAGAAGCAATCAAAGGGTTGAAAGATTGATTCGGCATGTAGATTGGATTTAATTCGAAGCAGCTTTGTTCTAATGAGGACTACTGGGATACAAAGACAGCAGCCGCTTATGGCCACCAGTTGGGAACTCCGACTCGCTGCAACAACCTGTCAAGAATTCCAAGAAACTGCCAGGTATTGAACAGAGAAGTGGTGGGGAACACGATGGGCTGTTGTTTGCAGCCTCCTTTTGAGGCTGGGTTAAGATTTCATGAGTCAAATTTGCCAAAGTCCTGTTTTACCAAAATGACAATTCAGCTTCTTGCTGCCCACAGGGCCAGATCCTGCAGTCCCTCACATGGGAAAACCCCTATGGACTTTGTGGGTGGATTTGCCTTGAGAGAAAGGTGGCAAAGCTTGGCTGAGCCTCAATTCCAGCCAGTTTGGGAGCTGTGTAGGAATTTGTCCTGCTCCCAGACCTGGTTGCTTTCTCAGTGACTTGATTCAGTTTTGCTATCTGCATGTCTAGATGTGATGGGAAAGTGTTTATCCCAGGCGAGAATTGCAGATCTGTGAGGGCATGGAAGCTCCTGTCCTTGTTGGGTGACCCCAACAAGGGGTGACCCCATCCTGCTTCCTCCTGCAATGTCCAACAAAACATTCTTGGGAGGATGCTGAGCCAAAGGGAACTCTTGGCTGCTGTCCCCTCAGACTCAGAAAACCCCAACAGTAAAATGTGAGTGTGGGCCGTGGGGGGGTGTCACGTCACAGGTACTTGGTTTCCTAAATGCTGAGCATACAGTCAGAATCACAGGATATACAGGATCAAACACGGACCAGCTTCTCTCTCCCCTTAGCCCCCCCTTGCCTACTTTTGTCCATAAAAGCAATAGAAAGAGAGAAAGCTTGAATTTTCTGAACTGTTTCACCCATCCACAGCTGGAATTCCAAAGCGAAATGAAAATGCCTTTAAAATCAACCCTACATGGGAGCCTGAGAGAACAAGTTTTCCTTTGTTGTAGGGTATAGTATTATTTGCTGTAGGTTTTTGATATACATTCTAAATTAGGCCTGCAAAGGAATGCTTCATCTTTAATTCATCACTCTCAGCTGAAAGAGATTAGCAATGTCTAGCACGCACCCTTCGTATGGTGCTGACCTCATCAAGTATGGCCTGAAATTAATTAGCCTCATTCATTCCAAATGGAAAAGGATAATGGAGCTGCATTTTAGAGATGACCATCACAAATTGTATGCAGCATATTTAAAATCTTTTCCCCCTTGCTCCCCTCCCCATTAAAAAAAAAAAAAATCTATGTAGATTAAAATTCTTTCCAGAACTTGCAATATGTCGGAGTTATCGAGGCATTAGGAGCAGAAACCATTCCGTTTTTATTTGTGGAACTGGGTGCCACATTTTGTATGTGTGGCTGTAAAAGCAGCAAGCCTGTCTTAATGGCAGAACACCTGGAATTAATTTGATATTTCCAGGTGCTCTGGCAAACTGGGACATCAAGCACTTGATGTTTAAACATTCTTCCACTGGCTTGCTTAAATCAATATGAAAGTGGTGTCCCTTTGTCATTCATACATGCAAAGTGCTAGCACAAACTCCAGCTTGGCTTCAGAGTCCTACATCACTCATAATCTAATTAGAAATCAGAGCAGAGCTGAAGCAGCATTCTTTGTGGATTCTTGGGCAGCAAATAGGGATACTTGTCTTTTGTTTCCCTCCTCGATTGCATCGTTCACAAGCTTTCACACCACATCTCTAAAGGTGGTTAGGTGCCTCAAGATGTTGACAGGCATGAAGGACAAGATTATTTAGGTGCCTAACCCGGGTGATTTCAAATGGAATTAAGCAACTGGATGTTACTAGGCTGGGAGGGGGGATGGTGGTGGTGTGGGGGAAAAAAAAAGCGGCCAGTGCATATTAAAAGCTCTAATTTGTTGTCCTAAACTCTAGCAACGTGGGTGATGTTTTTCCAGGATAAAGTTGCCTGCAGGGTCGATTTGCTGAAGCCTGTTAATTTCTCCTGAGGTCAGTGGGTACGGGGTGCTGGGCAGTGCAGCCTCTCCTGGCCGGGCACGGTGGCCGCGTGTGCTCCTGCTGCTTCCCAAGAGACAGGGACAGTAATGAACAACGTGGGGTTTCCCACAGGAATTTGGAAGACGCCCATGTCTAAGACACTGGTGAGGATTGGGCCAAAATCCAGATCCAGCCTTGATTCCTTCATCCAAGTGAGCCTGTGTTGAGCCACGACTGCTGATGGAGCGCAGCGTCCTCTCTCCTCACTGCCCTGCATCACATCACCAGGAGCACCTGAGAGTACTGTGAGTAAGGAGATATGCTTTTTTCTCACACCAAACAATTCATTGCAAAACTTCAAATTTGGAAATGACAAGGTCAAAATGGCTCATATCTGCAATGCTGGGGCTTGGGGAGCGTTCCTGCAGTTCTTATACCCAGGGCTGGAAACACAGGGAAAACATTTTGCGATATGTACTATAATCACCTCATACACAGAAAAATGGAGAATTAATTATTTCTCTTTTAACACAAACAAACATTTGTCTTCCAAAGACTCCATTCATTAAGAACTGCCATTGAATCCAAGATTGAACCTATTGTTATTAATCCTAAATGAATTCAAGTTTGTCTACCATGAACAAAGCTGCTCGCCATCTGATAATCCAAATTTGCTCAGGAAAAAAGAATGAGCAAATGTTAGAAGCAGCAGGTGAAATCATACCACAGTTATTAAGCCTTCTTTCAGGGGAAGCACAGGATAGATTAAATTGTTATGTTAGGCCATGTTGTGAGTCCACATCAATTTTGTCTGAGATCTTATCTCAGCTCAGAACTGTTTCCTCCTAAATTAAACTAAATGTTGAAGACATGAGAAGCGTATTGACCCAAAGATTCAAAACTTTGGATTCAGCAGACTTCTGATCTTTTGTCCACAGAATATCAAGTTGGAATATTAAATAATCATGATTATCTTCAACTTGCCCAAGTTCATTTGCCATGCTGGGACACTGGCACAGATTTTCCTCACTCTTTTTTTTTTTTTTTTTCAGAACCTGGCATTGATTTTGCTTTCTAGCTGGTATCATTTGCCACTGACCTTGTAGATTGTGGTCCTATCCTAGTATTAAGTCTATGCACCAACTGTGGGCTGTAATTCTGTCTCTAGTGCTCTTAACCTCTCTTTTGCAAACACCATTGTTCAATAAAGCAGCTAACAAAAATCTTACAATCAAAACAACTGAATTATGCTGGTACTTCGATCAGCTGTTATCAGGCACAGGCAGTTCTTGAGATTCAGAAATGCAGTGTAATTCACCCAGGATAAGAAATCAAATTTAAAAATGAGCTGAACAGACATTTTTAGGAATAAGTAAATTTCTAAATAAACCAGCTTTTTAATTCCCCCTTTTCTATATTAGGACAAATCAATATTGTCTGCACTTGGAGAGGAGTTTCAACTGTCATAATTAAATATCATCCTGCTTCTTGCAGCACAACCAAACAAGGACTTTTACTCCTGACACAAGATTTTCCTCAAGTAGGGACAACTTACTAGCTTATTACAGTAATGATTTAAGATCCACATGGTTCCATCATATTTTAGAAAACAAATCTCTACCAAAACACACAGCACAATTCATCCCTGAAGTCACAGCACTGAAGAGATGGAGTAATAAAAGAAATAATATATTTTAAATGCTTTTTAAATACAAACATAATGATGATACATTAAATAATGTAATCTACCCAGCCGGACTTCTAATTATCTACATGCAAGCCTCATGTTCATTCATCACTTCATTCTCTTCAGCTGTGATGTTGGTTTTTGGTAGACACTAACACTGAGCCATAAGTTTGAATGGAAAGGGAAACAAGGACAGTGCAAGGCTGTATATTAGCTTAGACAAGTAGGATTTCATTGCCAGCCTGAATTTGTTGATGACACCAGACATTAAGCAAGTAAATCTTCAGGCACTGAAGCATGAGTTTGCTGACTTGAAGTAATGACACCCAGGAGGTGATGCAGTGGATTTACACCAGCAAGCACCTAAGGACTAATAACAGCCACTTAGACCTGACCACAAAATAGAGAGTCAAAATGGAGATTCACCTCTCCTCTGAAAAGAAAGATTTTGTTTTCCTTATTCTAGTCTCATTTCATGTTCAAGAATATGGATTTGATCTCCTCTGAGGAAGAGCTTTTGTCTCTGAAGAACTGAGCTCATGGGGTCAGTTCCCATTTGCACCCAGCAAAGACCATGGAGATGTTCAATGGTGTTATAAGGTATCAGCTCCCAGTCTGTGGGATGAGGCTTGTTTCCATTTGTACCAGATATTAGTGATCTATAGTGATTTCACCTAAATCCCTGGACATTGCAGGTCTACATGCCCATGGTGATTTCACGTGCTGAAAACAATGTGACCAGGAGCTATCATAGTTCTTTGTCCCAGCTAAACTATTTAGCTCCCCTTCTGAAATGTTTTCTTTCCATACATCCTAATTCTACCATCCCTTCCCCTAATAACAACATGAGTACTCTGCAGGTATAATTACTGTAATAGTTCTTGTACTGCAAATATTGGAAGCCTGTAACCTGTAATTCACTTTTTCTGATAGTCTCCTATTTTAACACTACACATGTTATTTTAAAATGTCTAGGACACGAAAGCTAAATTTATAGTGATAGATAATAGTAATGGAAACCAAGCATCCTCCTTAGTTCAGACTTTAGAGCTGTGCTGTATCTCTTGGCCAATTGTTGCCTTGTTCACCTAGAAATATCATACTCACCACTCCCACAGTGATTCAAATATCAGATTTAAACAAAAGGAAGCAAAATACATCTCAATTTGTTTATTTTAAGGTAGGAATTATGAAAACTCAAGACATACTAACATACAATGTCTTCTTTTAAATTATTCCATGGCAGAATCTGGGGCAATTATTGCTTCTCCACAGTGAATCTGCCATATTTCTGATAACATGAGCTTCCCTTCTTTTCTAGGGATGAGCCACCACAAGACTGTGATTGAAAAGTGTGGGGACCAAGCACTCAGGGAGATGCTGATGCAGCTGGTTCCCTGGCCCTGGGCTGTGGGTCAGCTTTTGCTCATGGCAGAAGCCACCAGAGGCCAGAGAAACATCATGGGGATTGTTTCAGTTTTGGCTACTCCTCATCAGTGCTTTGAGCTGCACGAAGCCCTGAGAACCAAGGCAACACGAGTGCACCCCCAGGGATTTGCTCCTGTCATGGTCTACACCTGAAGCACAGCACAAAGTTCCACCCTTTGCTTCTGCAGGTAGGAGCTCAATCTAATTTACAGATTTAGTTTTAGTTAGAAGCAAGGCAATAATCCTGAATTAACTCATGCAAATGGTCACCCACTTCTAGAGCTGATGTTGTTTCATCATTTTCTCTCCCTTTCCTGGATGAAGCAGGCAGCAAGAGGAGGGTATGCTGGCACATACCCCACTTGATAGCTGAAAAGAACAAACTGACAAATATTTTTAATATGCTTATCAACATCCCAGTGAATAAAGGGCAAATGAGATTTTCCACAGGTTAGTCATAGATCTACATGGAAATGCTGATAAATTGCCATTTAGTCCAGAGACTAAATATATCACCAGATAAAATACAATATTCCTAGTGAAATCCTTTATGGAATGTGTTCTTGCCCCAGACCCCTCCTGGAATAGGCACAGCAATGCTCCCTGAGACCTGGCAGCCCTTCTAAGTGAGCATATGGTCTGCTCAGCTCTCGCAGTGCTGGTGCATGCTGAGTAAACACGTCGCACTGTCACAGCAAACAGGGGGCTCTTTAATAGCAGGAGACTCTGTGCCTGCTTCAAACTCCATCACTACTCCAGAAATGGATTTCCCTTCTCTGCTGGAGCGTGCACTGTTTGCAGGAAGGGCAGGAAAAAAAAGTGAGAGAGTCTCCTCGGATGGTGTCTGTAACCATCTCCCATAAGCTGGTAATGCTGTGGAAGGGTCTTGGTGTCAGAAGTTTTCTGGTGATGCTACATCGCCTTCTCCATTCTTTTGAGATGTCCCCTGATGCATTGTAACTTGCTCAGTAATTGGAATAGAAAGAGGGACCTGAAGGTAAAATTCCCACTGTTAATCAAGGCTGGCAAAGGGCAGAACATTAGCTGCAGTAATTGTTTTTCTGAGGGAGTCAACAGAGCTGGGCTCGTCTGTGCTGGCAAACAGATCTGGTCCTGCCTCTGTGCTCCTCACACTGACAGAGCACTGCCCTGAAATCACTGGAGCAGGGATCGGGCCAGGAATGAGCAGCTAAGTTGCAAAGCAAATTAATTCCTGCCAAAAAAGTTCAGCTATGCTCAGAAGTATGTAAAGTGTCTGATTTGAGAAGTGTCAAGTAGCATTTGTGACCAATTATCCAAGATGAAGGGGGCAGAGCTATGTTTACATGTACTAATCTTCAGCCAAAGTTTGAAAACTCTAATTCATGGACACGCATCAAATTTCCTTTCCAGGCTTGGCATTTGCCTGTACGCACGCATGCACATTGCTCGGGGATGACAGGAAAACATGATTATGCCTCGCAAATAATACAAATAAAAAAAAAGAAAAGAGAGAGAATAGCTGCCATGCAGCAGCAGCCTGGTAATTAAACCTATACTGTGATATGCAAAAGGAATCATGGACCACTGTATGAGTAAAATAGCTTTATCAGCTATGCTGAAATATGACGTGTGGTGTGTCTGTATTGTTATTATTCCACAACCTGTGAAGCCCTGGGAAATGATCTACACAAAAGAACAAGAAGTAAAAGCTGCCTCTGCCATCTTCTGTTTAATTAACATAGGTATACCAATTTAATGCAATTAATCAAGATAGGAGGGATTAAACAGTAACTCAGCTGACAACGACAGTGTTAGCATTGCTGTGGCATGAGAAGGGCTGCAGAAGGAGAGCGGTGACTGGAACACTGTGAGGAAGAACAAGCTGGCTGCAGTTTTGGGAGGTTTATGCAGATGTATTGAAATTTAGGGGCAGCTGATTTTTCATGTGGCCAAGTGTTTATCTGCCCCTGCCCTTTCCTTTACCCTCTCAGACCTTCCAGGGTAATCCCCAGAGTGGCAACAACTTTTAAAGTGATTCCTCTTTCTTCTAACAGATTCCTGATGCTAAAGGTCTGACCTTAAAATGAGCAGTGCATAGGGCAAGAGTGGGTACTGCAGTGAGCTTCTGGCCTTCAACCCTTCCAAATACAGCTATTTTGGTAACCAGAACAGTATATTCATGATGGGTGAGGGAGCAGAGCCTTCCAGTGCAGGGCTTCTCAGCACATTAACTCTATCAGTGCTGGATTCTGGGTCCCTGTGCAAGTTGCCTGTGTTTATTTAAGACCATAAATGAAAGTTTGCAGAAGTCTGCAGCATTCTGTAACTTCATGGTTATGCTTTGGTGCCTGATGCACCTGGAAACTGGACTGAATCCTGTGGATTTCCACGTGGATCTGGGAAGGACTGTAATCACATGCAGCTGGGAGTAGCTCAGACTTGGAGTCCTTGTTGGCAGGAGAGGCACAGCCTGGTTTGCTACAATGCAACTGTCCTCATTAATGTTCTTCAAGCCCTGATGTACTGGGACCGCCATGGTTGGGTCAGAAGATGGCTGAGTTTTCCAGGCTCATTCTCTTGTCTTCAGAATGTTAAATTGGGTGATAATGAGTAGTAACTGTGTCCTTTTTTATGGTGAAGTTGACACTTGCCTTCTAGTAAACAGACACAGAGATGACCCTCCTCATTTCGCACAGGTCACCAAACAGCCCTGGAATGGTAGGGGTTATTGGCCATTTACCAAACTCTGTTTGACTTGGGTTCATGGGTGAGAGATGAAAGGCTCTATATTGCATTACCAATCCCTGGGGCCAGCCAGTCTCCCTAAAGAAGCATTTCATTTAGCAAGGCAACTGCTGGCCCATGGGAATCAGAGACTTGGGAAAAAGAGGACACAGTTTCAATTGCAAATGTGTCCTTAGGGCAGATGTCTTAAAGCCAGCAGAAACTCACTGCTTCAGTGTCACAATAGTGGCTCCAGGACACTGCAGATTTTCCCCTTTAATTAATCTCCCCTTTTTCCCAAGAAAACATCCTTTAGGTTACTTGTGGTGTTTCTGCCTCTGCTCTGTTCTGTCTCTCTCCTTGGGGCAAGACCGCTGCAGCAGCTGTGAACAGTTACCTTTTCCAAGGGCTTCAAAATTGAAACAGATGAAGCAAGGAGCCCTGGTATCACACTTAGAGGTGTTGGGCTCTTGGGAGAAGAAATCAGTACTTCTGAAGCATCTAAATATTTTCCTTACTCTGGAATAAAGATGCTGACTGATTTTCTTGGTTATAGTAGAGTGGTCATTGCTATTGGGGTAGTCCAAGTCCTTTTTACAGATAATAGATGAAGTGATTGTTGGCTACAGGAAGAATATTTGGTTCATACCAAGAATTCAATGCAGACTTGTTCTGAATTTCCTAGGACTTAAAAATGCAGTGTTGTTCCAAATTCATTATCACTGATTAAAATCCTCTTTCAGTTTCCTCCCTTTCTGTTTGTGATGTGAGTCATGAGACATTCAGAAGTTGCATTTTTTTTGTTAGATAGTTTTACATCATGTTTGTAATAGTTCTTCTGCCAAGTCAGCAGGTTTTTTTCTGTGTTTGTTTATTTATTTACCAGTCCATTTCCAGCAAGTTCTAGTTACCCAGTTCTCGCTGACAACAGGGGAAGAGGCACAAGCAAGCTCAGAAAATGAACCACTAGAAGGTAAGTGAAAAGAATAGTAAATGCAGGCCATTCATGTAACAGGATTCGATTCATTTTTATACCAGGGAGATTTTTTAAATGGGACTTCTCCCAGTGGAGAGCTCACACTGCTCAAGGCCTGTTCACTATAAAGACAATACATAATTATTCTGGGCTTATTATTATTTTTTATCACTCCTTTTCCAGTTGCAGGGAGTGAGGGCAGAGATGAGATCAGGGCCCAGTTTATGGCTGTGCAGACTGTGCAACACACAGGGCTGCAGGACCCTGTGGAGGCAGGAAAATGCACCCAGGATGGAGGTTCAGGTGGCAGGTCTGAGATGGGAGAATCCATCAACAGCAAAAATGGGGACTCAGCCTCCTGAGGGCCTCAGTCCTGCTGTTTGTTGCTTTCAGCATCTTTTCTTTTCACACTTATTTTGAACCACGGAAATGATGAATTGAAAAAATGCCATGTCATTTGAAGCACTCTTTCTTGTATTTACAGGAAACAGATTATTTGTTCACTCAGGATAGTGAAAACTGAGTATGATGAACTCATCTGGAGAAAATGTAGGTTGGGTGTGACAGAGAAACTTGTGTTTTATACTGCAGTGACATCTTAATTTCTGGTTTTGGTATGACAGACTCAGTGATACTGAACCATCCCAGCTCCTGCTTTCAGGCTGGAGTCACAAGCTGGACTTGGAAGAAACTTCCATGCAGATATGTGACTGCAGTGTGAATACTGTGCCAGGGTAAGAGAAATTTTGTTTAATTTGGGGTTTATACAATATGTAAAATCCATACAAAGTCTATTGTTCATCCCTGCCTAGTTAAACTGCATTTGATCACTACTTGTTCAACCCAGTAAAGTGTACCTGTGTACCACAGCAACACCTGCTCTATTTACATATTGAGATTATTTTGCCAGGTCAGGCCTTTAGGATTTAGCATTTCATTCATAAAAGATTCAACATGCCCAGTTGTTCTCTCTCTCTACTTCCTGATGATTTGGGTGATTTTCTCTCGCCAATTTATATTTTAATTATCTGTAACACTTCTTTACTTCCTAATTTGAACAACTAAGATTAAAAAAAAAAAAAAAAAAGCTAAAAAATAACTCTCAAAGTGTGAATGGCTACTCACTATAATTTTCTCTTCAGTACTTGCAGGTCCTAGGTTATCTTAGGTGACATTTTTATGTTGTTAGTTCTGCTCAGACAGAAGGTAGAGACAGTGGGCAATGTGCTATATGTTTCTTTACAGATGAAACCTACAGAGTGTCCTAAAGTCCAATACTCAATACCAGCCACTTCCACATCCCTCTGTGCTCCTACCATTGCTTTGAACCAGTTTATTTATTCATTTGGGCTTTTACTCAGATGCATTTCTTCTTGCTGCAGCAGCAGGGGTACAGGAAGGGGTGTTTGAAACCATGCAGTCATTTCCACCCTGGATTTCATGAGGAGTTATTCTTGTCTCACTGATGACGCATTCAAATATCCCTCTATGGATTCCAGGTGAGTTAGTCACATTTAGATGCTTCCAAGTAATACACAGAAAGGTGCTGAGAAAATGAGGAGTTTCTGCCTAGTCACACACACACACACAAAAAAAAAAAAAAAAAAAAAAAGCTCAGAAAAAGTAGTTCTGAGCAAATTTACATGTATGTACTAGCCCTCAAAGTATTCTAAAAAGACCTGGGGCCAAAGTGCTTTTACCTTAAAAACAGCAGGGCTGCACAGTATTTACTTTACTGACTGACCCATCAGCTGCTCTCTGTCCCCAGAAACAGTTCAGGAAATAACTGGAAGTATCTCAAGACATAAAAAGGATAATTAAGTTTCATTGTGGGAATAAGAGGGTAATCTGTCCAGACAAATCTAGGACCGAGTACTGAAAGCTGTAGTATCTGAATATAAAAAATGAGTAATTTTGGAAAAAGATGTCTATCAGGACTGTAAATTCAGAGAGTAAAAATGTAGCTTTGCTTAATAGACCATCTCTCTCTCCATCTCCCTCTAACTCATTTTCTTATTCTCTTTCTTCCTTTTGTGTTACTGCAAAAAAAAAAAAGTGTGCAAAATCTGATATTGAGAATGCTTTAGCTTCATTTCAATCCTCTATTCTCAAAATGTTTTGTTCCACTGGGAAGATTCCCCCTGGGAGATAACCTCAGCCAAGAGTGCACGAGGCTTGTGGGGTGAGTGATTTGCAGAGGAGCCACTGTATTTTGAGGTGGCTCTGAGGCAGCCAGGTCCCCACTCTTCTGAGGCTCTTAAAGATATTTGTGAGCTGCCATGAGAAACCACCTGGGACTCAGGGCAGGCCACAAGTGCTTAGGACAGTGTTTTCTCTGCACCTTTTTTTGCTGAGCAGAATTGCAGGACTATAAACAAATGTGAGTTTTGCCTCATTCTTAGGTCCTGTGAGTTATGAAGGCCCACTCCAGATGTAATGAATGTATAGATCATTTTGACCAGATCATAATCTATTAGTAAATAATGCTCTCTGAAAATGCATAGGTGAAATAAAGAACTCCTTGCTACTATTGCTGTATTGGTAGCAAGGATTACTGTGGAGGCCAACATGATCCTGAGGCTTTGTGCCACTGACATTTAAATACAATGCAGAATTGACTACAGGGTTTGGTTAGCAAATTCCCTTCTGGATTAGGATATTCAGGATTTACACTGCTGGAAACAGAACCCAAAACTATACAAGGCTTACCTGTGCCTTGGCTTCAGCTCACTGACCCCCTCACTCATATTTATAGAATTTTTTCATTAGATTCCTAATTTTAATGGTGATATTAATTAGCAAATCACACAATACTTTTCAGAATGAGTCATCTGACAGAGCAAACCCCTATAACACTTATAACTTTTCTTCACTATCCCTGGAGGAAGCCCAGGGGTACCAGACTAAGACCTAAGGCAAATTGTCAGCACAGTCTACAGGCCATGGGAAGGTTAGGTTTAAAGAAGATGTCACATTAGGGACATCTGTGTGACACATGCTGCAGTGTCCAGACATTGGAGACTATGTTTTTGCTCTAAATCTAGAGAGGAAGTCACTAGGAAAAAAAAGGGAAAGAAGCACAGGGGAATAAAAGTACTTTTGAAAGAGAAGAAATCTACATTTCAATGAAAATCCTTTCAAGGCATTTCAAATAAGAGTCTGAGAGAAATAATTACAAAGTTTGGAGAGAAAGAACGTTAGCTTTGATATCTTTTTCTTCTATGAAGCAATTAAAATAAGCAATTTTTCAAATACTAAGCAGAAAATTACTAATGGCTGAACCCAAAAGCTTTCATTTCCTTCTTGGGGCCTTTATTCTTCTAAAAAAAGACAAAAAAAATGTGAAGGTGGTTTTCCAGATAGATTAATGCATAAAGCAGTCGCTAGTTGGATGTCATAAAAACTACAGCAGCATAGAATAGCTGAGATTAAGAGCTAGATTTAAATCATGCAACAGTCCAGTTAATATCAATGTCTAATTAAGAAATGCATAAGAAGTCTGTAATGTTGATTTGATGGAGAAAAACTCTAATAGGGTTTCTTTTGGAATTTTCCATTTCAATTGCTGTGTGGACTTTTAATGGATGTCCTATCCAGTCTATGGTATTAGCAAGAATCATCCTCAAATTAAAACCAAGGCCTAAAAGGGAGCACAGGTAGACAAATTAGCTGGTCTGGGGAGCAGCCTGGGTAGAATGAATGTGAGCTGAAGCCGAAATTTTCATACAAATAAAAGAGAAAAAAACGTCTCAAATCTGGCGTGGAAACCCTCTCTGCTTCTCCTTTGAAACAATCTAAAGCCTGTAATTTGAAACAATGTGATGTTAACCCACTTCCCCACCTCCCTAAGCCTGCAGAATTCCCTGACAATTCATACTTAGACACCTAGACCACTAAGCACTATTAATTAGTCTTTTTTTATTTAAAAGACTTTCCATAGTTATGCATATTAGTAATGTGTAGAGGTGGGTTCTTTGCTTGTGATGGGATTTAGAGCACACAGGTCCCTGTCACCATCAACAAGCACTATTAATCTCCCACTCCTCTCTGGGTAACTAAATCTCTTAAACCCCTGGAGCAAAACTAAGCCTGTGGCATCTTCTGTGTCCCATGGATCATCCAAGATGTTTGGTCTCTAGATATGAAAGGGGAACTGTTTTTGAGCACTTGACTAATGCCCTGAAGTTGCTGAAAGAGGAGCAGTGTAACTCTTAGTATGAACAAGTGCACTTAGCAAAGAGGGAAAAGCACAGTGCTGAGTTAAAGCAGCACTGTATTTGTTATCACTGCTCTGTTCTTCCAGAGGGAATGATCTCAAGGATCCAGGAAGATGGCACAGTCAGAACAGCCCCTCTGACCAATTGTGCTGGGGACTAATTTTAAAGTTCATTAGGACACATTAAAATATAATACATTGTCCATGGCAAAGCAAGGCACGTGATTCCATCTGTGTACAAGTCTCTTTCCAGTACAAAATCCATCCAGACACCTTTCAGAATTATATCATTAAGTCTTGTCATGTCCACAGAGAGTGGAAAAGACTGTAGGTGAAAAGCAGAGTAACAGTGAAACTTTGGCACTTATATTTTTGGGTCATTGCCTGAAATGTCACGGTCCAAATTCATGCCCGACATTGTTCTGTTGATCCATGAGGGACAAATATGTCATATTAAAGTGACACCATGGCCCTGGGGGATGTCCCAAGGATTTTTCTCCTTGAAAGAGATGGGAACAAGGATGTTCCCAGTGAGGCATCTCCCTACTCAGTGGTACAGAAGGTCTAATGTGAGAACACTCAGCCCATCAGAGGTTCTGGGTTTTTTACCCTGCTCTTGGCTGTAAGGCTGGGAGGTGCCATGGGTTGGGATGATGCTAGAGGCTTGTTCAGGTGGAGTTCTAACAGGGTGCTTTGTCTGCAGCCTTTATTAGATTTATGCAATACTTAGGGAAAAAACAAGAGTATGAAGCAGGCTGTCTTTTGCAAACACGCAACGGAAAAAAAACCAAACCTTAACTTGTCCAACACACTTGAGAGCCACAAATTCTGTTACAGTTTTGCTAAATGAGAGGAATATTTCTCCCCTCCTCTATAAAACCATCCTTTTAGACATTACTGCAGTCATGACCTCACTGCAGTTCCTGGATTCCTTCTGAAAAGATTAAAATGAACTAATACACAAATGATCTCATCCCAGCATAAAGGACATCTTACACAGGGGGGAAAAACTAATCAGGAGAACTTCAGTGCTGCATTTGCAGTAGCAGTAGAAAAAGAACTGTAACACCACTGTGGAAAAACAAACTAAAGGTACAATGGCAGAGAGGCATTTTTCCATCTTATGAACCATTTGGATTTGTCCTACCTGATCCTGCCTGTCACACCTGTCATCCTCATAGCTGTCTCCACATCTATCATCTTTCCTTTTCTGCCTGCCTTTGTCTACAATTCCCCTTGTCTCTTCTGTGCCCTTCCCACCTGTATTAATATTCCTGGTAACTTTGAAATGTATACACTCCTATTCTCAGCTACATCCAAAATGCATTTTGCAGAGCACCTTACACAAAAGTATTCACACATACTTCATCTGTAGTTTATGTTATTCTGGGTTAAGAACACCTTTTCTATGTTTTCCTACAGTTCTCAGGCCAAGGGGTCATGGATGATGACAGCTCACATTGACTTTGGAGCTGTTTTATCTTTTAAGAGAAATCAGGAAGATGAGTTGGGAGAGATGCTTTACTTTCTTTGGTAGGAGAATCTATAAATTAACATTTATGTAAGTGAGACTCTCACCACATTTTTAATGTTGTATCACATTTTGAGGCTGGAAAACAGAATATCTTGGAACTAGGTGATCTTTAAGGTCCTTTTCAACCCAAGCTTTTCTATGATTCTGTGACCTTCAGAACAAGATGAATATGGTATTAATAATGCAGTCTTATCTCTCGTGCCCATAGGTGCTCCTCAGCTCTGCCTTGAGGTGACACCATTAAGCAAGAGGTGACAAACCGGTTTCCTTTCTCAGGCTGAATGTCACGAAACTGCCCAGTTTTGGGGGGGGTTGCACCCTGGCTTTTCAAGGAGAGATGTGCTGTGGCCCCTTCCCACCCTGGCAGGAGGAGCTGGAACTGCTCATTTACAGCTGTGACATTTCTCAGGCAGGAAGAAAAGCATCAGGCTGTAGGGAGGAATCAGAGCAGCCACCTTTAGACACCTCCAGAAAAAGAAACCTCCAGAGGAGATGAGCTCCCAGGGCTGGACCTGGTACAAAGGATGGTGGTACCTTTCTATCCACCAACAAGATTTGCTACTCCTAAATGGGGGAACAAATATATTCAACCCCAAATGCTCTGCAGCTGACATCCCTGCTTCAGTGGAGGAGCTCTGAGCAGTGATGGGTGTTGTAGGATAAAAGCTGCAGCATCAGGAAAGTCCAAAAAGCCCAAGGAGCAGTGCAGAGCATCTGTCACCAACAAGAAAACAGCATGTGAAAAGCTTGTAATTCATGTCCCCAGCAGCCTAACTGGAGGCACAGACTTCCCAAGGCAGAGAGGACTTGCAGAACTGGAGATCTTCAGTGAGATCTCTCCCCAAGCCCTGCAGATTTACCAGGTCAGCTCAGTCCAGGCCAAAGTTGCCGGGAAAGGTCCTGGGCTCTACTCCAAGTTCAGTGCTCTATTGATTGGAAGAGGTATTTATTGTAGATCAGGATCTTGAGCCAAGACAGCTGAAGCTGCAAGGACTAAATTGTCTATTCCCAACCCAGAGATAAAACAAATGGCCAGTTTTAGCCTAATCATCACTTCTGCCTGAGGAAAGAGAAACTCTTTGAGGTAAGTTCCCTTGGATATAATTCTTTCTTTCTAGGTTAGAGAAGGGCTGCAGCTAATACATATCCTGAGTCATAATGTGGATTTGCACCTTTCCTGTTAAATATAGCTGGTTTATGTCCAAAGAATCCCTTCTCTCCCTAATGCTCACTCATATTGTTACAACTTCTACATTAGTTGCAGGTGTGAAATGCCAACTGATCCACACTTCTGGTGCTGTCAGCAGGGGAGTAATGTGTGTCAAAGGCCTGGTTCTCAGAGAGGAGGTCACCCAGATCTCCATTTGCACATCTGCTTTGCTAAACACAAAACTCAGGAGGTTTGAAAAGCTCCAATGTGCACAAAAAAATGAGATATGATCACTGGGGGCCATACAGAAGGAACTGCTTGTGCCTGTCATTTAGAAGGCAGGACACAGAATTTTCCCTCTGTACAAAACTCTTCCTGCATTACAACAGGTGACTTTTTACTTGTAAGTTCTATATTAATAAGGAAAAAACCCCAACACTTCTCTGCATTCCATGAGAAGACAGGATACCACGAGGTGAAAAAAGAGCCTCACACATTAAGCAGCTACAGAAAGATGCTGATATTCAGCATGTCCCTGCTTGGAGTGTGCAGGCACAAAGATCAGGAAAGTGCTGATCAGAGCTGGAGGGACTGTGCTGCTGGAGCCTGCCTTACACACAGGCATCCTGGTTTGGTTCTGGGGCTTCCAGAGGAGCTTTCAAATCTTTCTATTTCCTGCTCTTAGTGGGGTTTTTTGTACCTTGGAATAAGTCTTCTGATGGCAATGTGTTTGCAGCTGATGCCTGGGTAATAGTTCCTGCTCAGGGGACCTCTAACACACAGTATTTTATGCTTTCTACATTTTATATGGGATCAGACTCATCCTACATATACATATATGCCTAATTCTTTCTTGATTCCTGCTAGAGTCTAGAATATCCCTCAGAATCAGCCTAGTTTCTGCCATAAAGATGCCCAACAGTAATCTCTATAGAATGTTTTTTGGTCTTAATTTATTTGGCCTTTTAATGTCACATGTCTATGATATCATGATTCTGATTACTCTGCACTAATAGGATATTTTAAACACATGCATCAAAGCATCATTCACCACAGATTTTTCCTCTCTCAGTTGACTATTTCCAAAATTTTTTGAGGGGATACTGAAACCAATATTTATCCATTTTTATCCAAAATGAGAAAACAGGGGCTTGGTCATCAGCTGCATTCTGATGTTACCTGAATGTAACATCATTTTACATGGAATTTAGATCTTGTATCCTCACTGTAACTTAGGTGGAATTAAAGAAAAGTGACTTCTAAAGTCCAAAGCAGACTGGGGAGAGCCAGGAGCTGAACACATAGCTCAGAGCACGTTTCATGAACACCTGAAATTCCAGCCACGAGCCTCTCCTGCTCATAATGGACATATCCTCAAGGAAGGTGTTGAAAATAATTTTCACAAGAATCAGAAGAGATTCACTTATAATACTGAGGAAGGAGAGCACTTGCATTTTAAAGAAAATTTTGGTTCTGGAAAAGACTCTCTGTTGGTAAATTTGAGGAGCTGTGGCCTTTCCCTTGAAATTTACACCAGAAATTCAGAAATTTCATCTTTGATTAGAACCTTCCAGAGTAATAATAGGAGTGACATTGGTTTCCCTGGGCTGTACATTATAGATATGATAGACCCATGAAAACAAATGGAGAAAGGGATATTGATTTTCTTGGAATGAAATACAGAAAATTTGGGCTTGGAAAGCATTTGAGTATAATATGCTGAAAGTTTAAAGAAACATTTTTAAAGAAACATTTTCCAAGAGCATGCCTGTTAGTTTTATCTTCATTTTTTGCCATGTATAATTATGAGAAACACAGACAACTCATAAGATTTTTTAGTTTCTGTTGAGAATTGCCTTTTCCAAGATAATTCTGTACACTATTACTTTAGCCCACTGGGTATCATGTAGGGAAGGTGTAAGATTATGCACATGAATATTTCTGTCTACCACTTATGCGTGCTGAGACAATATCAACTTATACTTTCTCCTGTCATTGGTCCTTATTCCATAGAGGATATTCTTAATTACCAGCAAGACAATTTGGTAATATCATGTAAAGTGTAACAGCATAATTTCTGTGATGATTTACACCTGCTAAGGATGTGAATACTGAATTTTAAAGCGTATTTTAAGTTCAGAGGAAAGAGTATTTTTTTCTACAAGACACTATTTCTATTTTTAATAGAAATACTCTGATTTATTTAATTTATTGGCACCGTTCTTCTAAATGAAATGAAGCTTTTGAACATGAATACACCATTTTACACATTTTCACTGCCCTGAAAAATTTAGAGCACACTTCTGTACTGGATTAAATCAACTCAAGTCTAAATGCCTAAACACTATTTTTGACAACTGTGCATGAGGGACGTGCCTGTACAGGGATTCTAAAGAATAAAAACCTAAAAATATCTCAGTTGCAAAGAAAATTCCCTGTATTCCTTCTTACACTTCGTCATAGTGGTTATATATATATCTTTTTTAACCCTCACAGGTTTATCCCTAATTCTGTTGGAAATGATTGGAATTATTCCATTGACTTTAAAAAACTCTGTTTCCTACTGGATTAAATGTGAAATTTGTGCATTGGATTTGCTGGTGATGTCCCACTAATGAAACAGGTAATTTTATAAACATGTCAGGGAGGGTAAGTGCCCAATAAAAAGATGTCAGATAGGGATCCACAAATTACAGTCTATATGCAATGGAAATAAAACCAGGAATTCTTACTATGAGTCATGAATTTCTTTATAATTGCTTCCACATTTGGGGCAACTTTTTCCTAGGTTGTCTGCAGAAACTCTGCAATTCTTGGGGCTTTTGATGGCACTTATGATCACAGCAACACATCTCATTTCTGATAAAAATTACTTACATTGGGAAAGATTGTTTTTTTCTCAAATTGCTTTTCTGAGTCTTTATCTACAACTATTTTCTTATCCTCCTCCTCATTTTCTATTTCTAATATAAAAACAGGAGTCCTTATCAATTTAGAACAGCAATAAAACTAAAGAAAATTAAGGAAGAACTGTAAAGCACAGTCAGTTTTAAAGTTCCAACTCAGATAATAAGATTCTGGTTTGTGCTGCACCCCACTCATGGACTCAGTTTTCCATAGTGCATTCAGTGTTGTAATAATGCAAATCAAATACAATTTTAATAACTCCTTCCATTAATGTTTTAAGACTGCAACACTTATGAGCATGATTCTAATTGCATGATTTTGCTACAGGCAAGTTTTATAGATCTGCCTGATCTTTGGATATTTGCACCGTTTGGATTATTTTAAATAATTAATTTTTGGAAGCATTTCAGCCTCAGTAACAACAGTTGGGTTTGATAGTGGTTGTCTTGTCAGTAATTGTATGTATCTGCTTCCATGCCAGGATAAACTAGATAAATTTAGAAATCTTTGGAAGGAGGTGGCTGAGGTTTATACCATGGCAAATGTTATGGAGAACGTTCTTAGGAGGAGAATATTTATAGACTATGTTAATAGGAGCAAAAGAGGTTTAAAGTGAATAACATTTTGTCATGCAGCACAATCAGTTAATTAAATTGCAGGACTTTCTGCCAAAAGAATACCAAAAATATAATCAACTTAGAATGCCATTAAACATTCTTGCTTTATGCAACTTCTATTGCCAGTCTCTAATGCACTGAGTGATAGGAACAAGGAAAATACCTCATGAGAAGAATTATTGACTTATGACATTTTTCTGTATATCTGCTGGGAGTTTCTGCCACAGGGGCCATAGAATCATGGAATCAGTAATGCTGGAAAAGACCTCTAAGATCATCAGTTCACCATTAACTCAACACTGCCAGGTCCATCACTAAATCGTGTCCTGAGCACCATACCCATACATTTTTTAAACACATCCAGCTATAGTGACTGCACTTCTTCTGTGGGCAGGCTGTTCCAATGCTTGATCACCCTCTCAGTGATTAAATTTCCCTAATATCCAACATAAATCTCCCCTGGTGCAACTCGAGTCTTCTTCCTCTTGTCCTGTCACTTGTAACCTGGGGGAAGGGACTGGCCCATCCTGGCTGCAGTCTCCTGTCAGGGAGTTGCACAGAGTGACAAGGTCCTCCCTGAGCCTCCTTTTCTCCAGGCTGAACACTCCAAATTCCCTCAGCTGCTCCTCAGGTGAGGGGTGAGGGGCTTGCAGGACCTCTGGTGTCACCCAACCACTGTTTTTAGCCAAGGAAAGTTGTTTGAAAGCTTGCTCCTCTCTCCAGAAACCTGTGTGAAACCTCAGGCTTTCCTGTCATTGTGCAAAACGGGGTGAGGAAAACGACAGGACGTGGGAAGAAGGTAAGTGAGGCAGCAAAAGTCACAAAGAAAGCATTTGCTGAGTGGCTGGTGAGGGCCCTTACCTTGACACTGTCCCCAGGGTTTCTCTCTAGTGGCAGGCTCTTGGCTCTCCTCCTTGAACGTGCTGTTCTTCCCCTCGAGCATCACTTGAGATCTGCAGCAGAAGGTTCCCTCCTTCAAGAACAGAAACACCAACACAGTCTTGCCCACTCTTGATTCTGCATTTCTTCAATAGAGAATTTACTCCAAATTTTGCTCTTGACAAATGCCTTCACAAGGCTTGGACAAACAAGCATTAAAAGTAGCAGTGGCAATTTTCTTTTGGGGGGTTAAAGAATAGCTATGAACAAAAATATGTTAACTGTACAGTGAGAGGTGATTTACTGCCTGCAAAAAATAGCATTTTCTTCAATGAATATGGCTTTGCCCATCCCAACAGTGCAGGTCTTCCTGTGGGTTTGGTGAAAAAGAACAAAAAAAGAACATCTCATCTGAAATACCCTGAGTACATTTTCATTGCAGGAAAAAGTTCCAACACTTTAGATAATGACAAAGAAATAGTGCACAGGTTGTACAAAACCTGTGATAAACTTTTACTCCAACAGAAGCACTTTTAGTCAATCCTGTTTGAGAGGAATGAAAGGGGCCATAGGCAAATAGACCTTTGAGAAATTGAAGTTTTCCATGAATGGATACTCAGAAGTATGGATAATTACAGCAGTATTTGAGAATTTCACTTCTGGATCAACCCAGCACAGACTTCTCAATTATTCTTTCCCAGAAGTCCTCCCAAAGAAGAGCAACCTGATGTACTGAATTAATGACAAGAGTGGATTATGTCTAGGTATTTCTATGAGAACTTTGTTCTGGAAAATGCCAAACAAGCAAAAAGGTTTGGATTGAATCATGCAGTTTTCATGAAGCTTCTCTGTTGAAAAAAAGATGTTAAAGACTTTTCAAAATTATTGCAAGTGTCCCGATACATATTGTTATAACTGAACATATATTTGCTTTGAAATATATTTTGATTTTAATTTTTAACTTATAAGTGAAAGTAAAAAAAAAATGAAATATTTTGAAACTACTGAAGCAAATGGCTCATTTAGATTTTTCACTTTTTAGCAGCTTATTGGTTAGCCACAGAATTAGCTGAAAAAAAATGAAATCTTGAAAACTCCCAAAGGACAGAAAAAAGCACTTCCCTGTCAGCTATAAAATGAATGAAAATTATAATGACATTTTCATTTAGAGCAGAGATTTACTAAAACACCCATATTTTCACAGAAGTTGCAAAGACTTGAACTCAGACACACTTTCTGTTTCTCCCCAGGTGTGATGCTTAATGAGAATGTTTTACTAGACCTGGTCACCCACACTCTCAGATAAAGAGCTGGAGGTATTCCAGTCTCTACAGGGGTAATAATCTCTGTTTCATATGCTAGCACAAGGAGGGCAGGAAGCATGAGCAGGAAATTTCACAGTTTTATTTCAAACTAATGTATTTAAACAGAAAATTATAAATATTAAATAATGTAGAAGCGAGCTATCCAAGGACAAAGAGCCCCAGATGCTCTGAAGGGTTAATCTACAGGGGAGAGAGGGAAGGCCTGTGTAGCTTCACTGTGCTAATGGTGTGGGGAAAGAACTTCTGAGATGCCTGCTCAATTTGTCAGGATTTTATCTTCTGAACTATTACCTCCAGCTTTCCCCAGAACACCCTCCCCAGCCCTTTTATCTGCCAGCTATCTTCAAGTTAACTGTCTGCCTATTGCCTTGGCTGAACCACACTAATAGTCAGCTAATTACACATGAACACTCTAATTTGCTTTGTCTTTCTCAAAAAACTCACGCGTGTGCAGGCATGCACTTCTGCTCCTGCCGTGAGACTGCACCAGCTGAACCAGGATAAAATTTGATGCATTTGTTTTCTGCCCCCTCTGATGCTTCCCCCCACCAGGCCACCACCAACGCTTGTCATTCCTGATTTGCAACATCACCTGTTGCTCCAACACCAGGCTCCTGTAGAGCAGAAACTGGAGCAAAGAAGAGAAATACGTGTTTGTCATTGAACTGAGCTGAGAAGAAGGAAGAGGAGAATGATAAGATCATAGCCTGCAGCACTTTGTTTATGAGAACATCCTTCCAGTGATATATGTCTGCACCAGGTGAAAGTATTGTGTCACCCCTAACATATTTTAAATGCCAGGGCTGTCATGCAAGAAGACAATGATGAACAAGTTTAAACAGAATATGGTTTTGTAGCCATGTACAGAGTTACCCTTTGAAGGCTTGCACTTGGTAGTGCTTCTCACCAAAATGTTTCCAAGCTCTGTTATATTCCCCTACAGAACCCTTCTCACACAGAATTTAAACTAAATGGAGACATTTCTATTGCAGGCAAACTGATGGGGTTGTACATAAAGCAGTGGATTTCCTCAGGCAGGGTTTTCAGGCCATTTCTCACGTCCTCCCTGCCATCCTATCCAAGTTTGTCATAACTCCTTGGATAGGAACCCTGTTCCTGTCAGCAAAGAGGCAAAGAAAGGTCTGAGGAGCAGGATCTGGCTTTACTGAAAGATTTACTCAGACTAGCCCTAGCATGCTCATGTGGACTGAATTCCCATTAACTGCTGCAGCTCCCAGACCACATCACCTGCTTGAACTCCACACTCAAGAATTCCCTTTGCGTGCTCCGAGGCTGCCTGCCCTGGTGGGATGGGGTAAGCAGGGTTATTTGGAGGATTCTCTTCCAAAGTGCACTCCTGGGCCAAGTGAAAGGCTGATGCAGAAGCCTTTCCTCAGCAGGCAGATATGCCCAGAGCTATCATCACATGGCAGTTTTCTTCCCAGATATTTATCTGGAGCTCAACTGCACGAACACCATCCCCACATTATAACACCATTGCACAACAGCACTCACTGACTGGCTCAGACTGACAGCTCAAATTGAGCCTTGGGAAAGCCAACATCCAACACATGATACTGAGAATGGGCATGACCATATCCACCTTGGATTCAGGTGAAAGAGCTTTGTCTGTGTGTGTCATGTGGGAATGAAGGCAACCGTGACACCGCAGAGTTGCACGTCTTTGAGGAAGACTAAGGTCAGAGCCACTCCATGACCCATCCAGGACAGCATCAATAACTCTACAAGAGACAGGAAAGGGAGCTTCTGATTGCCTGAAAAAAACCTTCGAGGAGGTAGGATTTCTTAAGTACTTATTAAGGTCCTGTGTGGGCTTGTGGTCTTTCAGCATCTGCCCCTCCGTTTTCCTTTCTCTAAAATGGACATACCTTGTTTTCCTCACAAGGTTATTAGGAGGATTTTCCAATTAAGGTTCGTCATAGATGCAAGTGACTTGCAAACAGTATTTAATCACCTGGATAAAAATGCTCTCCAACTTTGGGCAGAATGTGAGTTTTTGTAGGGACTAGTCACAGTGTCCAGCTTAACAGAAGGCTAAGGGATCACACTCTGCATCTTTAAGACAGAGTTTACTTCTGAATCAGTAAATGTACTAGACAAAGCAGCCATTATTTATGCATTCCTGCATACATGGCAAGGTGAAAATAATAGAATAAACATCATATACTTCATTATGATATCGGTTTACACTTCCAGGGTACACAAAAAGAGGCCATTTCATCAAGCTAATTGCCTGAAAGTAAAAGAGAGAGAACTTTAGCTATTAGTCTATTATGGGGCTTTTTTCTTAATCACAAATAGGGGCCGTGTGTCCCCAGGGGGATGTGTATTCTAATTTACAATTGAACTACAGATCAGAGCAATCAATCTTGTGCAGCACTTTTACAGTGTAATTGCTGCAACATAACAAATAAAAAAAAAAAAAAAAAAAAAGAAGAAAAAAAAAAAAAAAAACCAGCCTAAGTCGAGTTTCAGCTTGAGGTGGAGATATTTACCAGGCATTGGTTCGGGGGTGGGAGGGAGGCAGAGAGAGGAGAGAGGCGCCAAAGCCATGAATATGCAATGAGGGCTCATTAGTGCCCCAGTGTTGCCATGACGAATGGCATTATCCCCAGACTGGTGCAGCCTAAACATGAATTTTATAACGACCCATTTATCATGACTTGTCATGGGCTTCTTTACTGTACTTTCTACTGACTCTCACACCTTCCACCATTAGCACCTCAGAATCCCTTCCTTTTGTTCTTTTATCTGATTCCATCTTAGTTTTTGGTAAGGATTCTCAGTTGATAAGGAGAAGAGGGCTGCAATTCTGGTGTTCAAGAGTTCAGAGCTCCCCAAGATAAAGACCCACTGCCAAACTGTTGGTGGTCTTCACTCCACTCACCAGTGGGTGAGTGTCCTCATTGTCACAAATATCTGCAATCTTGTCAGTTGACTCAGCAGAAAGGACTTGGATTGACCGAGCATCCAGACTATCTTTCCACTCTGCCAGATGTGATGGATGAATCTGTTTTGTTGACCTAGGCCTGTCTCCTCCTCAGCCCACTCCAGCTATGTGCACAGTGTAACAATCCACCCCTCATCTTCGCGTTGAAAAAGGCACAACATCAGATAAATAAACAAAAAGTGCTTTCTCCCCAGTCAGTTTCACTTAAATGGAAAAAAAAAAGTACTAGGTGTAAAACCTAACTGATAGGGAAAGCATTTAGTTTATGGGAGGAAGCAATATTGGTCAATTCTACAGGAAAACAAAATCACTGTGAAGTAATTAGTGTCTGACTTTAGCTCATTTTTGGTCACTGCACGTTGTCTCTGTTTTACTGCTGTCCCTTTGGCCTACCAGATCCCACGTTTAATATACCACTGCTTATAAAGAAATCCCTGTGGCTCAGAAGGCTGAATTGCCACTGCTGGGCTAGGGCCTGCTCTCTAGAATACAGAGGCTTTCATTTCCCAAGTTATGAATCTGACGTCTCATGGCCAAATCCATGCCAGTTTATTTCTGAGAAGTCTGTCCTCATTATTTACCCCAAATAGTTTCACTGTCAGTCTGCCTTTTCTTTTTCCCCACTAGGAAGTAGCTGGAGTATCTGAAAGTATCAAGCCCCTCTTTGTTGTATTTTACACTTTTGCTATTACAAGAATTTGTCTTTAGGGATAGAAAAATCAAGCAACTTATTTCCAGCTATTACTTGGACAGGACTCCATGTTCTTAAACAAGTTGTGAGCTCCCATGATCTCTAAAACAACTCTCCTGAGGTCTTACATCAGGGTAGTCCTACAGTTCTTTCATTACTCTACTGGATGTTTGAAAATATTAAAAGGCATCTAACGTCCCAGGCCAGCAATTTATAGAGTCAAAGTCTGCTGCTGTAGCCCTCAAAACCTCTATTTCTTCCACAAAATCTGCACTTTGCTATTATTGTCACCAAGACAGCCACGTGTTTCACCAGGAGCACTTTGTCAAAGCAACAATCCATTATCCAAAGATTCATCACAGGTTCCCACTCTGGTACACGGGGATGAGAGGCTGGATGTCAGAAAGGCAGGACAAAGGACAAAGGAAAGCTTCCTCTCAGAAAGGTGCATTTGGGAAATTACACACCTTGGTTGATCAGGGCATAGCTGATTAGGCCAGCAAATGCTTGCCAGTTTGCTTTTTTTTTCTTTTTCAAACCCATCTGTGTTCCTTTGGAGAATATAGATATATATATAAATATATGTATGTGCAGCTTTTTTAAGCCCCAGAAGAACCTTCCACAAGTCTGTGACCTATGATGGAGAACTCCAGCTCCCACTACAATACAAACAATGTTCTGTTAATTATCAGGAGACAAAAGAAGAATAGAAATCACTCTTAAAGAAGCAAACCAGAAATGACATCTAATATTGCAGAAAATGTCCACTGTCCTCTCAAGGACTCAGAACAGCAAATATTATCATTATTCCTGGGAATAAATGTTTGCCCTGTGACCCAGGTGATCTGATCACCTATTGAGTGGAGAGAATGGAGAGCTGTCACAAACACTGTGGTTTAACTAAATTATTTTAATTTAGCTCCTATTAGGAGTACTAAAACTGACTGTGCTTAGTCTCTAAGATCAGATTGATACATCTGATCCATTATCTGCAGTTTATGTGATGGAATAAGCAGATTCCTGTTTGAGTTGGTTGCAGGAACTCACAGGTCCAGTCTGTGGAGGTTATTCCATTATTTTTATATCAATATTTGCAGCTCCCTTTGAGAAGCAGGCTCACCTTTCTTCCACTCACCTCATGGAGCAGGCAAACATGGAAACAAGGAATGTTAAGGGCCAGCCAATGCAGATGGCACCAAGCTCTGTGTCACTTTAGCACCCAGTACCACTGGAATCACAGAATCACAGCAGTTTTCTAGGTTGAGATCAACAACCATATGGAGGGCAGCTGTCCAGGAAAGGAAAATGTTCACTATTCCTCAGTCAACCCACAAATGGCAATCATTAAAATAAAATAATTGCAATCTTTAAAATATTAAGTCCTTGGTTCTAAACTGACAGGTCTCTAATGATAGGAAACACACAAATTTCAGGAGGAAAATGCTGTTTTCATTGTCATATGAATCCAGCTTCCAATAAAGTATCAAATTTGAGATTGTTTTATAGGGAGATTAAGAAATATAAGCAATATTTTCAGGTGGAAGAAAAATCTATAAAGTGGAACTAACTGTTTATCCTGAGTTTAGGGTAATTTTTGTGACCAAATGCTGTAGGATCAGAAATAGGCTGTCAACAGAGTCACTAATGAAAATTATTCATTAAAAATATATATTTGAATGTAATAAAATTCTGACCATATAGTAAAAATCTGCAAAATTATATATACAGTAGTTTTCTACATTTACAGATAGAATTCATAAACTTAGGGAAAAACAAAAGCTGAGAAAAACTTCAGGTGTGATCACTATTTAATGCTTTTCAATGTTCTTTCAACTGACATGTATGCAAGAAAATGAAAAAAAACCATAAACCCAGACTCTATTTCTCTGTGTAAAGTGATGCTCTTTTAAAGACATGATAAAATTCTAATCCTGAACACAAAACTCCTTCTGACTGAATACTGAAGTGTTTGAACACCTAGTCAGTGCCAGGGACACATCCTTATGTGCTAAATAAACCTGACCACCCTTTTTTGCTACTTTTGTGGAGAAATTCATCCTTCCCTTTTTAGTTCTGTTTCAAATAAGACCTAATATTTTTTTTCCTCTGTTCAAAGCTTGGCTTCAGTCCTCCTACTTCAGCTTTGTCTTTAAGGCTCCTCACCTTTCTCCAAGTGGAGCCAATGGCTTGCTGCTCCCCACCTTTAAACAAACAAACACAATGTCCTTCTTCCCCCTTCCTCCCCACTTTCTTTAATGACATCTTCAGTCATTAATGAGTTAATAAAAATCTCAAAGTCATCTGGGAATAGATAAGGGGGAAGAAAGAAGAGTATTGTACACATAATGACAGGCTCCCTGCTGGCCCTAAGATGTCATGGGTCAGCCATGTCAAGAATGTGTGTGCCCAATCATCTGCTGATTTTTATCAGCAAGGCCTGGAGCAGAATCTGACACGGCCAGTTTGGGAGTTGCAATGAATAAACAATGACTTCTTGGATTGTTGGGGGCTGTGTGATAGAGTGAGAGGGTTTATATATACTAAAACATGATGACATTAGCAATCAATATTCCAATTACTGGACAAGTTATTGGATGGAGAATGCACATGTCCTGAGCTTTGTGCACTTTGAACATGCTACCAGCAAAGGAGACCACAGAAATCATGTTAATTAACCCACTTCAAGCTTGATATGCTAATACCTGATGATGATTTGAAGTTTCTGAGAGCATGAGGTAGAACAAAACATTGGTCTGACACAGCACATTAAACATTTTAAATATAAGACACAAGCCTGACAAATTTATTTTTCCTTAGGACTTGTGGAAGAAAGGAATAATTTTTTTTTCAAGTGACAACTGAGATTCTAACAGACTTGAATTGTTCTCTATAAAATTTCACCTAAACATCCTCAGCATACTACACTAGTGTCATTACTGAGAATTTAGAACACATCTCTTACAGGCTGGTTAAGGAAATATCCCAACAACTCTCACATGCCTAGTCTTAAGAAAAGAAAGGAAGATAAAACTCTAACACACTTTCTTATTTCTGTGTGACTGGAAATGCATTTCTGCATCTGATCAGTCTCTTACATTCTTTAGTGTGCTCAAAATATTCAGTGTTTATGAGTTTGTCTCATAAAGTTTGTTTGGAAGTGATTGTGAAGATAAAGTGACAGTATTTTAATTGAAGCCAGAATAGAATGAGATTATATGTCACCTAATTCCAAGTACAATATGGAAAAAAAACCTAAACTGGAGATCAACACTGCAGGCAGATCTAGACTGGAGTTAAATGATATCAGCTCTCCATTAAGATGGGCAGGTCCATGATCTACTGGAAAGCTCATGGGTTTTGCCCTGAGATGCATTGTTAAAATGATGTTGGAAAGACAGGTTTTATGATGGTTCTCCATCCTTTTCTGTGTCATCTCTTAATGACAACTTTACTGCTGTCTGGAAACAGCAATGCCACAGACCCTTTGGCTTTTGCTCAGGTGGGGGCAAACAAGGCAGGGTGTAAATATAAAATTTAACTCTGCCTGCCAGGGCATCAACCAATGCAGTAGAAATTGTGCAGAAGTAGGGGGGAGAAGAGTCCAGAGATCAGAGTGGCCCTGTGTACTTGCTGTGTGTCAGGGGCTGAATAAAATCTGCAGACACATCTCTTCCAGACCACTTTTGTGATGTTACTCTAAATTCAGCCAAATCTGCTCCTACTCCTCAGAGCACTAAACCCTGCTCAGAGCTGTGTTGTCTGGTGATGGCAGAAGAACCAGCCTCAGACAAAGAGGAGAAATATCTGATTCCATCTGGTTTTAACTGCAGTGGTTGTGAAGAGTTCAGCTAGATTCTTCCAAATGGCTCTTCCCTTCCCATTGAGGAAGTTCTTGGAAAGTTTAAAAGTGATTTTGTCCAGCATGTGTGATATAAATAATGAAATGCTTTTAAATGTAAATGTTTCATAAAACAGCAGCATTACCATACATTGCAGTGAATACAGTTAAAAAAAGCCAACTCAATAATCCCTCCTCTGTAATTTACAATTAACTTTTTGCCTCAAGGTAACAGCTACATTCACAAAAATAATGGTAATAGATTGACCTTGTTATGAATGGATAACAAGCTGGAAACAATATAGTTTGTCACAGAGCATTAACTGTTACTGTTGAAATTGTAAATAATGTGTATAGAACTTACAGTGTAAATGGCTCCCCTTAAAAATATTAATTATGTCAATTAAACACTTGATGCATAATGGATTATTCTCAAACCTATTTAAGTTCAAGTCAGACTGAGTATACCATTTTCTGAGATCCCATTTCCAGACTACTGGAAAAATCTGTGGCTGTGCTTTGACTGGCCCAGGTGGACAAAGGAATATTGCCTTATATTAAAGATATATGACTGCCTCTTTTGTTTACATTTCTCACTGCTTTTTGTCATCAGAAGATGAGATTGTTTACAGACACAAGGCTCTGCTGAAGGCTTTAAGGCTGCTTTGGAAACTGTTGAAAAGCAAACCCTCATCCAGCAGTGCTGGGCAGTCACTGGAGGATGTCCATGGGATGCAGAGACATTTCTGGCTTTTATACCCTGCTGGCATCACTGGTGATGGGGCAGAGAAGGACAGATCAGTTTTACACCTGGCTGGTTTCTCTCACCTAAGTGATCTAACTCAGCATTCTCAAGCCAGTGAAAGCTGAGGGTGATGCTGTTCAAATCTCCTCCTTGTGTGTCCTTTGGAGCCCAGGCTGTGCTCACCCAGGAGAAGGAGGTTGCTATACTGCTTTATGGAGTATTCCAAGTTGATATGTAACACATGGCTTAGACAAAATTAGTTTTCTCCCAGTGTCTGATGACCACCAATTCATGAACATGACACTGAAATGTACTTTTTGTGCTTCCCAGACACAGCTCCTCAGCTGTAGCTCAAGACTGGACTTAACAGCACAATACTTCAGTGTTCTGGCCAATTACCACGTTGCCTTATAAAGGAAGGATTCCCACTAGATTATCCACATAGAGAAAGTGATACTAAAGTGACAAGCCACCAAGAGGTCAAATAACCAGTTGCCAGAAGTTAAAATAACTAGACTGTGGAGCAGCAATATCTGAGGAGCTGGCATGTGTCCCAGGACTGGTTGTCACACAAATGAAAGAAAAGACAGCTGGAATCTTTTTGGATTGACTGTTATTTTCTGTGAATATAATGTAAATCTACCACTCTGGTTTTTCAACCAGACTCCTGAACTGGGAGTTGAGAAACTGATTCAGTAAAATACAAGGTCTCTTTATATCTCATTTTTCCATGTGTGAGTTTCATCTACTTTGTTTAGCTTTATCCTTTGGGATCAAGGACTGTGCAGACTGTCTGAGCACAAAGAGTCTGATTACAGTTTGGGCTCTCCAGTAATCCAAGCAAATACATTACATCCTCCCTTGCCAAAAGGTGTGTTCTCCCATCAGGGCAACAGTGCCCCCACAAATGTGTAACTGAGCAGGCACCTCTACCCACCATGGAGTCAGAATCCAGCCAGGCTGGGTAAGCACAGTTGGATTTCCCTCCACCCAAGGATTTTCCCTGGGCAGCTCTTGTTTCACCTCAGCTAAAGTTTAGCTGTTTGCTATACATTCGGTGCCATCTCTTTAAAGATGTATATCTGAGTGGGCAAGAAAGTGAGGGATTAGCAATGGGCAGAGGTCAAGTCTGTCAAGACTTTAAGCATGTTGTTGGTTGTAAAAAAGATTACATTACTGGCAGCCCTTTGCCAGATCAGTACTTGGATGCCAAATGTTAATCCTTGCTGGGGACAGGATGGCTTGTAAATGTTATGGGAGAACACAGCTTTTCCTGTAGAAAACAGGCATTTATGGTTAAAACATGGATTGTTTTCTCATGCTTGTGTTTGCATTTCATGCCAAATCACTCTTGCTTGCTATGAGCTTCTCTTCAGTACTTACATTGAATCACTTAAAGTCTTTATTTGTATAGCTGAGGAGAGAATGGTTGAGTTCTTGAAGAACAGGGGAGTAGAAGAGCCAGAGCTCAGCCTCAAGCTTTACCAAAAGACTTGCACTGTGAAACTGGGCAAAAGCAATTTGCCCACTGAACTTCACTTTTCTCATCTGTACAATGGAGCTCCATGCAAAAAGGATCCTACAAAATTTTATTTGTGACTGTCAAAAGTTCAGTGTTTATTGGATCTATAAAGCAATCTACCTATTTTAGTGTGGCTAACCATATATCTGTAACTTGCTAAGTAATGTCCTTGCCTACAGTCACAGAAATACTGAATGATTTGGGTTGAAACCTTCAGGATCATCTTGTTACAACTCCTCTGCTGTGGGCAGGGAAGTTTCCACTACCCCAGGTTGCTCCAATCTTTGTCTGTCTTGGCACTGGGCACTGCCAGGGATGGGACATCCACAATTAGACACTATGGGAGAGCTTGTTTCCAGCTCAGGTGCTTACACATGGCCAGCCAAGGCATAAGCCAACACAAGACTTTAAAATCACAGAAGATTCAGATGCCCTGAAGTTTGTTCTGCTGTAGACCAGGAGCACAACTGGGTGTGAGCAGAAGCTGTTGTCAAATCTGTGCAGAACACTGCACATGGCTGAGCACAGCCAGGAAATTAATGTTGTACCAGCAGATCTCAGCAGCTGACTACTCACAGAGCATTGCACAAACTCTAGGGAGTCCTATGGCTGTGGAAGGAAAGCAAGCAGATCTGGGTGCAAACTACACTCACACCTGTTTTTGGCATCTTAAGATCCTCAGTGTCTCTGTGGCTCAGTTTTTCACCCTATTTTGGGAGGTAATGAAACTCTATGCTAAGGCAAAAATCAATAAAGCTTTGCTTTAAAGGGTTTGATGAGGTCAAGAAAACACCAGTGCCTGATGCACATGAGTTCAAGAGTAGAGGGGAGCATGTAAGTTCCCAGGTAGATTTGATAACAGAGTTCATAAAATAAGAAAAGCAAATTCAATCTGGGGAAACCTGAGCTTCTAGGTTCCATGCCATGTATATTTTGTAGCTATAAAATTAGAATACTCTGGTAGAAGGGTATTCAACATTTTTTCTGGCAAGAAGTAAAAAATGATATGCAGCATCCTAAGTATTAAATTCTGTTAGTTCAGTTTTGTTATGCAGATGGATTTTTTTCCTTCTCCTCTACTCTTTAAAATGTTTTGAATTAAAATAGCTTACTCAAGGTCACCGAAGGCATATGGTCCTGCTCAAAACTTTAAACAAAACATTAGTTTTTACAACCTTTTGTAATTTGGTATTGTATACAACATGGTTATAGACGGAGTTTCTGTAATCTTTGCAGTGGGTGACAGAAATATGAGAGCCAAATTTATAAGCCATTTAGTGAAGCATTTAATCAATTTCATGCATAGGAAATAACTCCGATTGCTTTGCTTTATCAATCTTGCTTTCTCAGAGACCTGCAGTCACCCCAACCTCAAAACACTTCAGTGCATGAGGGGGGAACCATATGCAAAAATCTAATGCTGTACACAGTGTCAGGGACTTCTGAGGGCTGTTTAAACTTGCCAGCATCAATAATCCCTCTTGAGGCTGTTAATATATTTCAGAAGGAAGGCAGAAAGCCTAATATTTATAGGAAGTTGCAAGGCCTCTTTTTACAGAGATTTTCCTTAACCATCCTTTGTGTCGAATGAGTCTTTGACACTGTGTAGAGTTATGCAGATTGAGCTTGCCTCTAATACTAGAGTGTTTCTGAATGTTGCCTTTAATCACTTACAAACACTTAAACACCCTCCCTGCACTGTGCCCCTGTTTCCATAAATGATGACTGGCATATCATTAGTCAAATTCAGAGGCACTGCTGGAGAGGACACTGCTCACTGAGGCCACAGCAAGAAAGAGAACACGAGGTCTGCTCTGTCTTGCAGGGCATGTCAGAGTTAAAAACCACATTTGACTGGGACTGGGGGATTTATGGGAGACTGAGCTGAATAATCACAAAAGTTCTTCTTCTGATCTTCAATCCGTGGCTCTGGATGGGCAACCTGACTTTTGGCAGTGGGCAAGAGGTTGGAAGCTCCACTCCTCACCCCTTCCATGGGACAACTGGAGAACTGGAAGTTCCTGAGCTCCATTCTGTCTCATACCTGCACTCACAAGGAGCTGGGAAAAGTCTGTTCTATTGGCTTGAGGTACTGCTATTTCTAGAGAAGAGAAAGGAAAACCTTGACCAAACCAACCTCATCCCCTTCTCCTGTATCTAAAATCCCTACCTGGAGTAAGAGATAAGGCTTAAAAGTCTATTTCAGAGCACACTTCCTTCTCATGTACTACACAGCTTGTACAATACCCTGAGCAGAGTACTATGCACTGATTTTTTTTCCTGAGTGAAAAATTCCTGAAGGAGCAAAAAGCCAATCTCTCTGATAATCATCAGCTGCTCAACTATATTAAATTTAGACAAGGCTACAATAGTGCCAGAGTTGTCCCCTGCCCTCTAAAATTAGAACTGAAAGAATGGTGGGCATAGTGCTAAATATATAACTCATTTAAAAATAATGTGCTCTCAGGCTTTCCTAATGCTTGGAAAACTGATCACCATAAATCCCTAAAGATCTGTTTGCACAGCCAGCCTGCCTCCATCAGCCCCAAACATGTTTCAGTAGGGTCTGTCCTTTCCTGAACATCCACATTTTCTCACAGTATGTAGGGGAAAAAAAGCAGGAAATGATTGCTGCTGTTAAATGATAGTTAAACAATAAACTTACTAGTTATCTACCCCGACAGAAGCTTCACCTGGCCATTGCTTTCTATTTGGAAGCAAAAAAGGAAAGAAAAAAGGGCTAATATTTACTGTCTCCCAGAAGCACTAGTCCTGGAAGAGTTGATTGGGACATTCCATCTGAAATGATCACAAGTGTGAGGTTTGGCTCTTCAAGCTGTAGAAAACCATAACAAACCTCTACAGAATAAAAAAAAAAGACCCACAACCAATCAAGAAACCTAATTATTCTCCTGTTTCTTGGCTCTAGCAAAACCCAGTGCTAACAATTTCAGAATCAATAAAATCAGCAGGATGGATTAAGAGCAGTTTTGCATAGAAACAGGGGCATGGAAAACCTGCATCTTTCCTTTCTTCAATGTCAGAAAAACTACTCAAAAGCAAACTTCTTCTTTCCTTCCCAATTCCCTTTTAAGAATGCACATAACCCCCCCAAAAGAAGAAGTTGCATTAAGGGAATTTATAGAGAGTTGGGCCCTGGATGTAAATTGGACTAAAGGAATTCTGGGTCCTTGCAGGACTTCAAAATCTCCATTATGAGACAAGAGGGGTCTTGGAAAATTCAGGCTTTTATTTGCCAACTGATTTTCTTTTTCTGTTATTTTGACTATCAGAAAATCTACGAGAGACATTTTTGAGGAGGGAGAAGTGAGGAGAGGGGAAATATTTATCTGGGAGGGTTTCATGGAAGTGCTAAGAGATCAGTCTGCTGTCAGGTGTGGTTCTTCCTTGGGGTCTATGAGAACCCAAAATTTCCTTAGCTGGAACAATTAGAGATGGAGTCTGTGTGAAGCTGAGGGTCATGGTTGAAAGAGGGGCTGCTGCTTCACCACAGAATTTGGTTAAAAAGGAGTGGTGTGGGATTTTTCCTTCTGCCTCAGCTGCTCTTCCCACCCCCCCGTGCTTGTGGGGTGCTGCAGAGGGCTCAGGTCTGTGCTCAGGGTCTCTTGAAGGGCTGTGAGAGGTGCCTGTGCCACAAGAAGTGGGTCTGGACTTGATCTGCTGCAAATAGAAATGCTTGTTAGGGAAGCAAACAGGTCATATTACACTATTCTTGTACCTTAAATAAATCAAGAAAGGTGTAAATGTGCTAGTCATGAACTTATTTCTCCCTTGGGCTACTTCCACGAGATGTTTCTTTCTCTTCCTTCCCCCTCCCCATTCTACCTTTGCTCTTTTGGATGCCATCAGCTGATTGGAGGGGTTTGCTGAAAATGGAAATATTAAAAAGGCATGTTTTCTGTTTGCTCATCTGGAGCATTCTGGGGAGGATTAACTCTGAATTCTTCCCCCCATAAATTTGGGGTTTCCGCTCTAGTTTTGCCTTGCAGAAATACTAAGGTAAGAGAAGTACCAGTAAAAGAAAGTGAAAAGTTTTTTCTACATAGATATACTTTTGCAACATTAGTGAGCAGGTGTTCTCTTTTCTTTTTTCCTTTTAAATAGTACCTAGGGTTAAAAAAAATCCATACTTTTCTGCTGGAGGAAGCCAGATCCTACCTAGAAAAGTTTATCACAATATGAATGCAGATTTTTGGGAGGGGAAAAATAGTGAGGGTCATAGTCCATAGTAAGGAAGTCAAGGCTAATTTTTTATTTTTGCTTTTAAAAGTGATACAGTGATAAACAAGCGTGTTGCAATGGGATGCTTCTGGTGAAACTGGTGTTCCCAATGACCTCACTCTAAAATGAACACTTTGCCACCCCTAGGAGCTGTTTGTTACGCTGCAGAATTCTCTGGACATAGTCTAGAGCAGCTCAATTTTTACTAATGAAAGTAAATGAGAATTAAAAAAAGTCCTGCTACCTGCTCACTTGCCAAATCTGGTTTTCTTGAAGCAGAATAGACACAATTAAAAAAACCTCAATCAAGTTTTTTACTCTTTGAAGAACACAGTATTTTATGGATGTAATTTATAAGCAGAAAAGAAGAGGGCCATTCCCAATATTATCTTTATCTTCTAGACATAAATAACAAACAACTCCAGTAATCAAAATTTACTGCAATTGTAATAGGTTTTGGCATCGTTTATGTATCACAGGGAATGTTAACATAATGTTGACTTTCAGGACTGAGGCCAATTTTTAAATTTTCTTTTTTTGGTCTGGATTAATTGTGTGTGTGTGTATATATATGTAGAACCTCCCTTCCCCCCAGTATATTTGTGACTTTTATGGCATTCGAGAGAATAATTCTCATAAATAACACTGTTTATATCTCCTAATCAGAAAGTTGAAATTATCTGTGACAATGTGAACAAGAAAAAGTTGTATACTATGAAAATATTTCAATAATTAATGTATGCACTATCTAGAGCAATTGACAGTGAGGTCATAAACATAATGGGCCATCTGTGTTTGATTTGTATCTGAAAATGCTTAAAGGGAAAGGCAGGTAATTCAGGCTTCTCTTACAAATGTAAACAGGCAAGATTTTCCACCTTCTCAGAAGGTTGCTGAACCATTTCATTACTCTAAAGAGGAAGGGAAAAAAGAGTTTCTCCAGGCTAGAGCCTTTTAACACACTTGCATTTTGCTCCTGTATTCTCTGACAAGTAGCACACACCAGTGGGGCTTTTAGTCTTCTTTTGGAGTACACAGAGGGTTGTCATTCTCCTTTATTTACTTTATATTGTTTGCTCTATAAAAAAATGCCACTTGAGGCTCCTGAGCAACCTCACCAGCTCACTTTGCATTCTGGGACCTGGGTTTAAATAGTTTCCTTTGGACCTTTCCAAGTTCAGATCTGCACTGTGCTGCTGAAAGACAGCAAAAGGTTTGTGCAGGGCTCTGGCTTGTTGTGCCTTTATGACCCTTCTCTGGATTTGCCCCAGCTTGTCTCCTGAACCTTTTCTCCCTTGTGAAAGTCGAGATTCAGGTTACCTGCATATCTGGGGTTGGATTTAATTTAGCACTTGATTTCTGTGCTGAGCTGGGGAGAAATGGTTTGTCCTGCTATCGTTGGGAATAACTCTTTATCTCTGGGCTTATATGCATTGGCATAAAGCCAATATCAAGCTGGAATGACTCAATAAATAAACAGCCATATACCCCTCTTGTTTTCACTGGCTGATCTGATGACAGTCGGGCTCCTGCTCTTGGCACCCACCGAGGCTCTGCTGAAGGAAATGCCATTATCTTTCCCGTGCCAGGCAGAGATTAATACATTCTTAGAAATTGAATCCAGACAGGACTTCTAAATGATTTCATGTGACCTCCTGTATATCAGGGCTATTAAACACTACAAATTACCTATGATAAGACCAGAGATTGCAACCTATTTAAAACTCTGTGCATTTTTTTCCCTCACTGCTCTGCCCTTTCTTGTTCCTCAGCTATTAAGTGTAGGCAGAGAATGGGTCAGAGCAAGGCAGTACTAAAGTCCAGAGAAACTGGCTGAAATATATCTGGATATTACTGCCCAGTAAGAATTCCCTCACTGTGCCTGATAATCTGCTCTGGGCTAGTTTCACTTAGATCTGAATCTGGTGATCAGTGCAGTCCTGAATATGACAAGAACAGACATCAGCTCCCACTTGGGCACCTCTCCATTGCCCCCCCAGACTCTGATCACCTCTAGAGCATTTCATGTCTAGCATTGCAAAATCTTGGATGTAGCCAAGGGAAAAACCACTGGCATAGAGCAAGACCAGAAGCTGAGTTATACACCAAGGTGTGAGAATTATTCTTGACACTGCAAGTACTGCTAATGCTTGGGACTCTAAAGCATAAATATTTTCCTAATGTTGGACCAGAAGGATAATAAAAGGGGACAAGGCAAAACCCCAGATTCACAGACTGGTATAAGAGAAAGACTCTGCTTTATGGATGATGAGGATTTACATTTCTCTCACTTGCATAAGAATTCTCCTCCTTTCCCCATATTCTCTCAAACAGGAGGGTGTATAAATTGGTGGATGTTCCAAGTCAGATGATGAAGAAGATAAATTCTACATTGTCCAAGCCCAATGATCTTGAAGTTTAGCAGTTTGCAGCACTGGGAAACTGCATCTTACTTCAAAGCTGAGTTTCTGTAACTCCTGTTTCCATTTTTGCATCTTGTCATGTTGTTGGCAGCAAGGTCAAATGCCCCATGTTATCCAATATTCTCTCTGTGCACAGGTCCCACTGCTTAGAAATCAAGTCCTCTTCCTCCTTTCTTGTTCAACTAAGGAATTAGAGTTTCTAAATTACACAGCAGTGCTTGTTTCTAATACCTAGATTAGTTTATTATTTATTAATTATTTATTTTATTGTTTGTTTGCTTATTATTTGTCCTATGGTCTTACTTCTCCCTTTTGAAAATAAAGTTGTCTAATAATTTGAATTACCAGTTTTTGTCAGAGCATATAATTTCCTTGTTTCTATTTAAATCTGTCTCTTTTTTTTTTTTTTTTTTGTTTTTTTTGTTTTTTTGTTTTTTGTTTTTTGTTTTGTTTTGTTTTGTTTTGTTTTAAATTCTGTCTCTGGACTCCTGAGAATTTTGGCCTCTTTATGCTGAATAGAGCTGGATATTAAATACTTCAGATTCAAATGTTTTGAGACAGTTTCTCACTCTTATAAAAGTGGCCTTGTTCCCTGATTTTTGCATTGTTTGGCTACACTGCAGTAAATACAGCATAATAGACTGCCCTGAATCAGAACCTCATCCTCTCCCATCACTTGCTAAAATAATAATTCTTCCTGTCATCTGCAGATTTTATTAGCACAATTTTATGTGCTATGTGAAAATTTCATAATAAAGTTCATGATACTATAAACTGCAGGTTGTGTCAGACCAAAGTAAAACCTGGTGCAACCATAGTCTGTGACAGATTAGGAAAAGATCATTGGAAGGAGAGCTCTGTACCTTCCTGATTTCAAAATCAGCAGTTGAAAGACATCCAAAGCTGATGTTTAATATTACTCAGTGAGGTTTTATGGTTTTCAAAATCCATATATACTTTTGTTCTCTCCGACTTCTTTGAAAATGAGTTCCATCATTGAATTCATGCTGAGGAGAAAAATACTTTCTTGTAGCAGGTGTCCTATATTGTATTATGAAAAAGAGTGAATAATCATTCCCTACTTACCTTCTCTATCCCAGATTTTATAGGCCAGATATTGTGTTCCCTTTTTCCTTTTCAGATATTCTTTACTTAAAAGAAGCAGGAAGGTGTTATAATTTTCTGCATCTATTTTGAGTCAGTGTGACCAGAACTACCATGGATTTATATGTGGCATGAGGATATTTTCTGCTTTTTCATTCTCCACTCATAATCTTGTATCTTATTTTCCCTTTTGTGGGGCACTGAATTGATGCTTTGCAGTGAATTATTCACAATCACTGAGATCTTTCTGGTACAGATGCATCTAGAGCCTCTGTGTGTGTCTGTACTGCCCTTTTATTACTCTCTACCCAGTGACACTGAATTTCTCCTGTTTTTCTAATACTCTGGCACTTAGTGAGATATTTCATTTTGGAGTGTTGGATAATTCTCTATCATTTATCCATATATGATCAGCATAGTTGGTGACAGACTATTGAGGGGCCCCTGTTCAGTAACTGCCCCCACTCTAAAAACTGGGTATTTATTCTTGTAACCATCACATCTTAGGAGAGCTCAGTTTAAAGCACTGAAAATTCTCAAAGCCTTTCTAAAAATCTGTGTGCCCTTGCTGGAGATGCATGTGAAGTTGCTGATTCCTTTGGCAAAACCTGATTAAAAGGACTTTGTGAAGAGCAAGGGATGGTTCTGACTATCACTTGGCATTAAAAGCCATGGTGCTTTTTCTTGGTTAAATTTAAAAAAATTTCAAAAGGAGAATGTGTTTTTCTACTTAAGGCTGTGATCTGGCATTTGGGATGTACAGGTTATATCCCTTCTCTGCCAAAAATCTGTCTTACTGAGCAAGTTGTTTCATCTTCCTGCAGTACAGTTGCTGAGAGGTGCAATAATTACTATTTCTTCCTCTCTTTAGTTTCTAAGCTTTCCAGGATAGGGGCAGCGTCTTTATATCTAGATTTTTCTTTAAACCATTTTGTATGGTAACTCTGGATGATGCCATAATCCAAGCTGATAATGCATTTGTTAAGGTCAAATAGCCTGATAAGGGCATTAAGTCACTGCTTTTAATCAAGCTCCATTTCACTCTTTCAGTTAATATATATATATTTATATATATATATATATATATATATATATTTATTTATTTTTAATTTCAGTGATACATTGTCTCAGTGAGAATATTTGTTTTGGCCACTAAATCAACCAGTATGCCAAAATAAAAAATTCTATTTTATTTCAAGAAAAATGAATATGCTTTTCCTGCTGTTTTAAAGAAACTGGTTGGACTCCAGCAGTGATAATATCAGTTAAGAAAAAGCCAAGGGCCTTTTTCATGAGATTTCATTAAGGTGTGGTAATTAAGAAATGGGAAGAGGACAAAGAATCACAGTGTCCCTGCACTGAAGATGTTGTTCCTTAAGATTCAAAGCAATAGCTGTTGGGTCAGTGATTATAAACCAGTCCTATAAATGCAGAATATAAGATCAGAGCAGGGCATTTCCTCACAGTGATTATGCCAGCAGCTAATGGTCACATCCAGTGGGTCACTCCTCCTTCCTCCCTCCCCTTTTAAACTGACACCATCCCTGTTTTCACTCTGTATCTGTCATAAAGACACATTGATTTCCTTCTGGAGGAAAACACATATTTCTTCCCTCCTGCTAAGAAGATAAATCTGACAGATTTTAATCAAATGTAGTTGTTCACAACTACAGAAATGGTTCTAGTGGCACAGATGAAAACCTTTTTTTTTTTTTTTTTTTTTTTTTTTTTTTTTTTTTTTTTTCAGGGGGTTTCTGGAAGTCAAGTTTATTTGGAGAGTGCACCTGTGCTAAAAATTTTACTGTATGCACCAGCAGTTAACATTTGGGAATGCCCTATGGGCAGGTTTAACTTTACTGCCCTCCAACATAATGCCTGTCTTGTAGTGGTAAGCATGAATACTGCCATAGTTAAGGGTCTGTCAGTGGTTCTGTCATAAACTCCCCTGTTTCCAGGGTTTTTATAACTCAGCCATAAAAACTCTCTCCAAGCTAAAGCTTAGCCTTACCAAGGCAGACCTGATTCTGATCTTGGAAAGGCAGCTGATGCATATCCCTCTGTCTCCCCTGAAATTAGCTGTGATCCCCCAGGAAGGGCTCTCACAAGCCATGGGTGCCATACATGTCCAGCAATATATGATAGATGAAGGGGGAATAGTGCCTTAGAAAGGCTTTCATCCTCTTCAAATGGCAAATAAATTGGCCTTTTTACTTTGAAGCAAGAGAAGTCAAACAACACAGTGCTTTCCAATTTAAATTGCATTTTTACTCTAGTCTTTTATTTCTTGAAGTAACTTTAGGAGTTCATTACTGCTTAGCCTGGGCCATAGGAAAATATCTGATAGCATTTAGAAATGTGGAAAATCATTCACTACTTAAGTATTACTCTGGATTTAAATCTGTGGGAATGAATGTGGAAATGGAAATCCTGAAGAGAAAGATCACTCAAATCTGAGTAGAGCCAGTGTTCAGCAACACAGAAACCATGGCTACAGTGACCTTGAAAGAAAGGGAGTGGTGTTTAAAATGTAAAATGGCAATTTAAATTTCTGCTAATTTGTCTGTAGACTTAATTCAGCTTGTAGGCAAGGCTGGCTGCAACGAGCTCCAGAGTAGAGCAAATATTGGTGTATAATCTTAATTTTCTATAATGGCTGCTAGTATAGATTTGAAAATATGTTATACATTCCTCAGTAAAATTAGAATGGGATATATGGATACTAGCTGAACTATGGTTTGGATGCTGTGTTAATACCCACTGATTGAAAAATAGTAAACTTTGGATGCTGGATATATTTGGGTTGTGGAGGTTTTTTCTTTTTTGGGAGCAGGAAGAATTGTTCAACTCTGTCAAGATATCCACATATTTTCCATCCTATGCTGGATTCTATGCTTTCCATTATCTCCTGATGGCTGAGGTGCTCCAGCCCTCCTTATTCCCTTTGTGTGTTCCCCAAAGCTGAATGCTCACCAAATATTTCTAATTTGAACCTGCAGGTACACATGAAAAACAATGAAAAGAAAATAAAGGAAATACTTTGAATGTGCTACAAGAGCTGACATCTTTACATTATTTGTCCTAGTGCTGGTTGTTATCTCCAGTATTTGGCATTTTTTTGATATTAAACTTTGGGCTCTAAGCAGTGACTCAAACTGTGACTCTCCTACAATGGTTTTATTTCTGGTGCCAAATGAGGCATGTGGTGTCTAGGAAGGAGGGAAGGTTTAGATCAGATATTAGGAAGAAATTCTTCCTTATGAGTGTGGTGAGGCAGTGGCACAGGCTCCTCATCCCTGGAAGTGTCCAAGACCAGGTTGGACAGGGCTCTGAGCAACCTGGGATAGTGGAATTTGTCCCTACCCATGGCAAAGTTTGGAATGAGGTGGGTTTTAAGGCCCCTTCCAACCCAAAACATTCCATGATTTGCTTTGCTCCATCTTCTGGTTGTCATTTTGGTGAAGTTTATTTGGCTTGGCCAGGGGAATAATGTGGGTTGTGACACAAGCTGGGAGAGAGGGAGAACAAATCATTCAAAGTGTGATTTGGTGCCTGTTCCTCCTCTCCTCTGCCCTTCTCCTGGAACAGTCAATCTGCTTCATGCTTCAACCCAGGGGGGAAAAGGAGAGGGGAGAACTGCCAATCCATCTCTTTCAAAGAGCATTTTATAAGTCTAAGGAAAAAGTATAAAAAATGAAAGCTAAGTAGGAAGGGAAAGAAACCCCACATTTATTTGCTATTTCTACACTGATAATGGAACATTAATTTTAAGGATTCTTTTTCAAAATCAGATAAGCCCTGATGAAAGCACTTCCTACTTTTAAACACTATTTCTGCTTCTGTGTTATGGGGAACTTTCATGGTTTGTGCTCTGAATCTGATAATTCAGGCCTTGCTCCTGTTTAGATGATGATCTTTTGGTGACCAAGGTTTCCTCTAACATTTCTGCCTTTATGAATCTTCTCTCTTCAAGGTATGAAGGGAGTTTCTCCTTTTAAGGAGTCTGGTCTCCCAGTAACCTTGGGGTGGATTTACACATTTAAGTCACATCAAATGCTAATAGGAATTCCTTGGTCAAATCCTCTGCCCTATCCCTCTTCATGCCTCACTGGGAGAAAAGAGCCATTAGTGTGTTTAAAAGTAAATTTCAAGGTTTCCTTTTTGTGCCTTCCAATGGCTGAGGTTTATTCCTCTCGTCCTTTCTATTTTATTGTGAGGCACCTTGAGTTATTTGCATGATAAGACACCCTGTAAATGGATTATATTGTAATGCATTGTGTAGGTTTAATGCTGACAACAGCTTGGTTTGGAAGTAAGATAGCAACTTAGATTTTTAGTTTCTGATGTGCCGTGCAGAGAAATGCCTTTTGAGAAGCATGAGGCGAAGCAGGAGGGATGAGGAGGAGGCAGCTGGAGTTAAGTTGTATGAATAACGTGAGGGGAGGCTGGCTTTCAGGATGAGCTGAATGCATTAACTTCTCAGCCCCCAAACTGGAGAGAACCAACAGCACAAATGCCACTGGCTCCCCCCTTCTCTGCTCTAACACTTAATCTGTTTTTCCCCTTCATTTTTTCCCAAGGATACCAAAAGGGTGGCAATGTTTTTTGGCAACAGCCTTTCACATGGGATGGGTGTACCTCTGCAGACACTGTGCCTAGAATATTATGTCATTGTATACTAGCTACTCAGAGGCTGAAGCTGGTCCTCTGGAGAGACCCTATATTTCAGAAAAAATGGTGAAATGAGCAAAAGGTCTGTTTTTTGGGGAAGTAGATTGCCCTTAACTCTCACTGGACCATGTAATGAGTGCTGGTGCAGGAGTTTGGCAGTCTGAGCATGGAAAACATGCACTTGTGTTTAAATCCTGGCAGAAAAAGCTTGGCTTTTCCTTCCTAGGTAAGTATGGAGTTTGCATTGAGTGGGAATTTTAGATAACACCACAAAAATATAAACTTGCTGTGGAGACTGAAGTGCGTTTCATCTCTGCTGCAGTTCTGCACAAGGCTGCACTTCATGTTACATGTCTGAGATGCTCTGTGGAAGTGGCAGAAATATTCCCCTTTCTCCCTTTCAGTTAAAATAATAAAACTCTCCAGTTTTTGAAACTTTGCTCTATATAACTCATAGCTTGAATAAAATGATAGTAATTAAATCAAAGGTGATGACTCTGTTGCACTTGTATCTTGTTGCCTTAATTCTTCATGGTACCTGGCTCCCTTGTGCTGGTTTAAGCTTCTTGGGAATTTTAAAGTTCTTGGTCATCTTTGCAGCTTTTGGCATGTACATGGCATTATTTCACACTAATAGAACTATTCGCATGTCCCACATATTTTAAATAACTCTTTATTATCTGCAGTGGTTGAATGGAAGAAGCTGAGCAGTCGTGCAAAATTTATGCATCACCTAAATTAAAATGAAATGCTGCTTGGAATCACTTTAGGTTTCATTTTTTAGCTTAAAGTAGTCATGAATAGCATTTTGAAAAGCACTTTGATCACTGCACTGTTAAAAAAAAAAACAACAGAGCAGAGAGGGGAGTATCTTTTGGGGGAGAAGCCTTTGAAATCATAAAGTGTAACTAAACTTAGTCAGCATACTGTGACCTGTCAGGAAAGAGCTGATCCTATTTAAGCTCCGCTGCATGCGGCCAAAATACTTTAAAGAGAATTCTGCAGATTTCTCTGTTTCCTGACGTCAGCGTGGCAAAAGAGGAAGATTGGCTGCTATTTTTTTTTTTTTTTTTAAAGAGAAAAAGAAATGCTTAGAAGCACCACTAAAGCATTCCTGACTTAGGTCACCGTGCTGGTGACGCTGCAGTTTCTAGGACATATTGTCACTTGATCCAGCTCTGAGTCTGTGACTGGAAAAAGGAGATTTTGTTTTGCCAATCCATTCTTTTCAATTAAAATACATAGAGAGTCTTGTCTTCCCTGCTGCTCCATGGTTATAAGGAAAGAATTGGGCACCAGCCATCCCTTACGGATGAGTGGCATGTAAATCTGGATTAATTCTGGCAATCTGAGGGAAGCAATACGAGGATCTGTCTCACTCCAGTGCATGGTCTTTATGCCATTGAATTCCTACACTGATAAAGAGATGCTGTACATCTGTACATCCAACACCACTCTCAGGGCAAGAAACCTTTAATAACAGTTTAAATTAAAACAATTGGTGCTTTTAAAGAGAGGAAGAGGTTCTTTGTGAAGTACAAATAAATTCTCCATCTCTCTCTGTGAAGACGTCACTAACAACTCATTTAAACTCTCCTTGTAAAAGGAGTGTTTGTGTTCTAACAAGAAGTTTTGTAATCTGGAAAAAAAAATGTTACTGGTTGGGGAATTTGGATCTCAGCTGCTCCTGAATGACTCCAGATTGAATTCTATTCATGACAGTGCTTTGATTCCAGACCTGCACAAGGCAAATAGAGTATACATTAGGGAAATCAGTGTTGCTGAATTATTATTTTATTAAAAAAAAAAAAGGAAGAACCTTCAGTTGTCACTAGAAGCAGTACTTGGATGGCTTTTTGCTGCTGAAAATGTCTGAAGCAGTTAAAAATAAAGCTGTTCAAATGGTATTGCTTTCCATAAAAATATCTGTCATGGGGTGTGTCCTTTCCTTTTGTGGGAACACCTGTTTGTGTGGTTTCTGCACTGTGGGGTGGGAGCATTGGTTCCAAGACACCCCGGGATGCAGCAGAATATTGCAAAATAAGTCAGCCTGCCTTTGAAACCTGAAAGAAAATTTGCTTTGTATACAGGGATGTAAAGTCTGATACAGCACTGCTGTTATCTGAAAGGAAAAAAGAGTGATCAAAATTGGCAATAATTCTTCCATTAACTGGGAGATAAAACTTTAATTAAGACAGCCCACTGGAAGCTCAGGATGCTTCAAGTGTGACTAATTCTGACTGGCAAAAATATTAATTTTAACAAACATTAATTAGCGAGTTTTTCCCTGCGTGAGAAGACAGTTGTTGCATGCGAGTGTCAGCACGGGGTGCATGGATGTGCACCTTGGGGTGTGTGACATTGCTGAGACTGCACAAGGGGTCTCACAAGTCCCCCAGGATTTAATACAAGGTGGTTTGGTGTCTGAGCAATGTGTCCAAAGATGGGGACACATTAATTTCTCATTGTGATGGACACACTCCACCACCAAACCCCAGTGGGCAACGTTGGCTGTTTGTACATGAGGCTTCACCAGCACCTTCCAGTGTGTCACCACTGATTTGGGATTTCTCCATTTTTGTGTGACAGGGTGAACTCTTGTGAGACTCCACCAGGAGCTCTGAGTGCCCCAGGACAAGAAGGATGGAGACCTGTTGGAGTGAGGCCACAAAGAGCATCCAAGAGCTGGAACACCTCAGCCAGGCTGAGAGAGCTGATTTTTCAGCCTGGGGAGGAGAAGGCTCTGGGAAGATCTCACAGCACCTTTCAGTGCCTAAAGGGGCTCCAAGAGAGACTTTTGACAAGAGCATGGAGTGACAGGATGAAGGGCAATGGCTTTAAACCAAAAGAGGACAGGGTTAGATTAGATATATGGAAGAAATTCTTTACTGTGAGGGTGGAACAAGTCCCTCAAAGCATTCAAGTCCAGGTTGGACAGGGCTTGGAGCAACCTGGTCTCATGGAAGGTGTCCCTGCCCATGGTAGAGGCTGAACCAATATGATCTTTAAGGGCCCTTCCAACCTAAACCATTCTGTGGCTCTCCAAAAACCTGGCCCCACTACTTCAGGCTCCTGGCAGCTGCAGGGAGAGTTTATAGCTCTGATTTTCCCCTTCAGCTGAGGCATCTGGGGCTGTTTTCCTCTTCCAGAGCCCTGGAGTTTCCCCAAGGCTCATAGCCTCCAGGGACTGCACAGCTGCTTGTCCTAGAGCCAGATCAGACTGAGGTCAATGGCATAACTCGCCCTCCTATTTTTGGGGACTAAGGTTACACTGCTGATGTTACAGGAGAAGTGCTAAATGGCAGAATCAGCTGGATGGAGTGGCTACTTTAGAGTATTTTAGCCTTGTGGCTTGAGCATTTGGGTTATATTTTAGCAAGTGAGATGACCATTCTTTACAGATATTAAGAATGCAGAGCCTTGTGAATAGCGGAAAATCTAACATTTCATGGATATCAAAACTCATGCTCCTTCTTCCACAATACTAGTGTGTTGTAATTCTTTTTTGCCCTCTATTATCCTTTTACACTGCCACAGAATGTACTTTCATCTTTTGGAAATGACCCTTTAATGCAGTGGTGAAAATTTAATTTAGGATCTTTTGTTTTAAAAAGTGTGTGCTTTGTTGCACAGGAATAATAATGGGGTTTCTCATAGGTTTTATTGTGACTGTTAGAGCAAAAATGCATTTTTGAAAGATATTTATGAGATTTTTTTCCTGACTGCTCAATCTGCAAACTCTGCCCAAGCTTGGAGAGCAGACAGTGTTTCTCCTGAGGTGTGAGCTCTTGTTACTGACACAAACTCTTCCAGTGATGGCTGTGTTGCTTCCTTCATGCTACAACAAGCAAAAAGTAATTAAAATTAATTTTCTTCATAAGATATGGAAAGAAACATGATTTTAAAGCACCTTGGACAATCCATTCAAGAACCAAATTGCTTTTTTGAAAAGAATTGTTTAATTTTCCCCATTGTAAAACAGCACTTTGAATGAATTTTGAATCTCTCTGTGGGCCCTAACATGAAAGTTGTTACCACTCTCAACTTTTAGCTGCTTTCAAATCATGTTTAACTGGAACATCAGACCCAGTCCCTTCAGCTGGTCAATAATTTTTGTTCCAAATATCTTCACGAAGAAATGCAAGAGCAGATGTTTGTATCTTTTTATTGTCTCAGTTCTTAATTTACTCAAATGCAGTAGTTACAGAGGACTCTATTACTATAACTTTTAAAAATTTTTCTCTGTGGTTATCTAAGTTTTCTTCCATTCCAGCTACTGATTTTATTGCCTAATGCTGGCAATACTCTGTTATCTTTATCTCATCTTGATCTATGCTTTTTATTTGAGTTGCAAAAGACCACAGCCACAATTCAGCCTAAGAAGATAAACTAAAGTAATTCAGGCCCAGTGAATGGTTTTATTCTCTTGTGTTCATACTTTCATAACTTACTACTCGTCTGATCCATTTTCAGCTGTAATGTACATATAATCAACCTTTTCAGACTCCTCACAAGAAAAGCTTTTGTTCACTGGGCAGTAATCAGTATTAAAGGCCTTTAAAATGGTGAAAGTCAATGACACTGGTGCATTGTCCAGATACATTGTTGTTGATGAAGAGAACTGATATTTCTGTGAAAGACCAATTTCATCTCAAAGTTTCTTCATCTACCATGATCACAGCGTTTTTCACATATTGTTCTTCACAATCACGTAAGCTGGTGTCCACCTCTGATATTTCATTCTAGCTCTGGTAATGTTTTCCCCCCAGAATAACTACAGAATGATTTGATGGCTTGGAATAAAGCATTGAATTGTCTCAGTCCATTAATGGAGCCTCTACAGACACCATTATATATGAGCTATATATATTATAGCATTTGAATCAGTGAAGAAAAAATCTTACAGCAAGAAGACACTCGATCACAAATATAGTCGTGTCACTTGAATGTTTTAAATGTAAAAGAGCATCACTTTAAAAAAGAATAAGAGGAGTGAAACCAAATCAATTTTTTTTTTTTTTTTTTTTTTCTGGGCAAGCTCTACACTACAGGTTTAATTATAAACCTAGCTGATTCCAGAGACTTCAAATCCTTTAACATTCAACTTGTGATTAGCAGCCTTGATATTTGCCACTGTTGAGGAGACACTCATGTATTCCTCTCCAAGTTTCCAAATGTTTGTTTTTGACTCATTACAAACCAGATTTCTCTGTGAGGTGTCAGGTGGAAACAAGATGCTCTAAGTTTTATGGTCTGCAGTTAAATGCTGTGGTCCCCACTGCTTTACAGCCTGTTAACTCCAGTGACATTTGGATCTAACACAAAGGTGGGGAACACCCTCACGTCACCCAGAGCTGTCCCATGGAGCAAGAAAACCCTGACTGGAGTTTCTGGCTCTGATTGCTTTCTGCTTTCTGTTTGCCTCAGGGTGTCCAGCTGCTGAAGTACAAGCCTTTGTGAGTTTTACAGCTCCATAAGCAGCTTTGAAGGTAGTTGATTTTGGGACACCTTGACTGGGCTACCAAGTGGAAGTGCTTACAAGAGCTGTCCTTCAACATTTATCCCTTGATACTGTCCTAAATCATGTTTAGATGGAAACACTGCAACTTTTTAAACTAAGTCAAAGGCTGTTAGGTGCAATGGTTTTTGTTTGATCCATTGTAATGCTGGGAAAGCAGCTATTGGGCACTGGAAGCCTTCATTATGTCTGAAACACTGCAGCAGACTTGGCTAAATACAGCTGAAAATAGTTGCCACATGTTCACTGTATGAGTCAATTACACAGTTGCTGACAGGGAAATGGTTGGCATCCACAAGAAAAGAAGAAAACAAAAGCTTCTTTACATATTTTCCCATTTCTTTTGTTTGAAACAAATATTAAACACCTATTTCCTAATTTTTCCTTCCCGCCCCCCTACCCCCCAAGAGAATAAGTAGTAGTTTGGCTTTTTTCCCTTATTTTTCTTTTTCCCTCCTTTTGCACTCCTCATCTTTCTTCTCCTTATTTTTCCTATTTTCAGACTAATTCTTACAAATTGTTAATTCTGGAGAACTTACAGAAGAAAGCGAAGGAAAACCGAAACTCTCTAAAGTGGTTAAAGGAGTTTCATTTTTCTTTCTGCTGTTACAGCTTTTCCAAACCAAACTAAAATTTTGGATATTACTCACTTATTCAACCGAAGTGACAAAAAGGAAAAATGAAAAGAAATGGACAAGAAACAAAAGTAACTCCAGTGCTTTGCAAAAAATATCATGTAAACAGTAGAAAAAATAATTGATACGTTTTGTACCTGGTCAAGGGGAAAACAATGGTGTTTTGAAATTTTTAATGAAAAACTTATTCCATTTTTCAGCTGTTCTGAGAAATCCGAAGACCTTAGATGTTTTCATCACTAGTGTTACTGCATTTCTACTTGTCTTGGATCTTGCTTTTACAAGATGCTATCACAGCTATGCTGTGCCTCTTCTGAATTAAATGAGCTTTTCAGCTGCATATTTTAAGTCTACATGAGTCAAACATTCATTGGACTCATCAGTCATCAGCCCCATATATCACTAATGCCAACTTTGATACTAAGATGACTCACGTCTTAATTATTTTGAATAACAAGTGTGCTCTTGTGGTAGGACAATATAATTTTTGCTTGCTACAAAATGGATCAGGAGAAAGTCGCCACATAATTCAGGTTAGCAAAGCCATCATGAAAATGCATGTTGGTACAAAATTGTTCATTCTTCATAATTTCATAATTTTCACAAACATGATTTTCCCCCCACCCGCTAATGAGTCCATTAAGCAACTCCTGGCTTTGGAGATAACAGGTAGTTAAAAGTTTAAACATGACAATAAAGAACATTATTTTAAGTTAATTTTATGCCACAAAATTATTTAACCTGTAGAGAAGTATGAAAAAAACCTTGGCAAATGATCCACCAGAGAGGCTCTGGCTATGTTAATTTTTGGTAATGATAATTTCCTTTCTGACTGTTTGACACCTGTAGTTCAGTAGAACACTGTCAGTGCTGCTTTGTGTGGCTGCTGGGCTGTGCTGGGCTGTAGATCACAGTGCCCTCAGTGGTGGCACATCCTGTTCAGACTTTGGCATAGGCCAATGAGTGGAATGAAATTTTTGGACTGCAACTCCCTTTCCTGTCCCAGATTTATGCAACACCTCAATGGTTCAACACCCCAAGAATTAGCCAAGAAATAGCTGGTGCTGGTATCAAATAGTCTCATACCAACACCTGAGCAAGCTGCTTTGGAGTGTCTCTGTGCTGCTCTTTGGCTCACTGAAGACCTTATCTCGACTTACATCAAACACAGCAAGCCATCTCTTATTTGCAATCTTGAGATATTATCAAAGTGCTGCTATGTTATAACGTCTTTCATGTCACCAGGAAGGCCATTGTGCAGTTGCTGTCCCCACCTCTATATCCTGTAGCTACACGTTATTGAGTGGAATTATTCAGCAGTTTTACAACTGCTTTTACCATCAGTTATATTACTACTTCAGTGAGCAAAGTTTCACTCCCAAGTTAGAGTCTTTGGAAGTTTTTATTTTCTTTTCTGAGATGTGAAGTTGTCCAGACTATTCATGTTGTAGGCTGGAAACAGCAAAATGCTTGGCAAAGTTATGTCCCAAATCTCCCTCAGAGAAAAATAAATTGTTTCTAAGATGAAGTTGCCTCTTTCAGTTCAGATGGAAAACTGGAGAAGGTAAAACATAGAGGAACATGTGGACCACACAAAAAGTAAACAGCCACCTGATCTTTGGCCTGATCCAAGCAAATGCTGTTGAAATAATTGAAAATATGCCAATTGACTTCTGTGGGATCTGCAGCAGGTTCTAAGCTGGCAACTACCCCTTCTAGCAAACAAATCTTGTCTACTTTTACATCTCAGGCTTATAGTTAATCAAGTTGCTGAGACAGAAATGTCTTTGGCAGGAACATATTTCTCTGTTTCTCTTCCCTGCAACTAATAATGTTTCCTCAGGAATGGCTTCCAAAAACTCAAAGGCCAGTATTTAGATAAGCAATATCAAAATGCTTCAGCCTTAAGCTGTGGTAAGTATTTCCTCCTGTTTGTTGTAAGAAAGAAGGTTTTACACAAGCCATGTAGTCTTAACTTTCACCAAGTTAAATAAAGGTTTAGTAAAAGGATTTTGTGCCCTTTTAACCCCCAATAACCAGAGTGCATCCTGTGTGACCATTCATTACATATGAAATGGCTGTAATTTATACCAAATGGGGTAGGTGAATTCAAACAGAAAGATACCATCGATGATAAAAAGATAACACTTCAGATGTAACAGATGCTTCATTTTATGATGGAAATGGGGAAGCTGAATGCTGCAGGTGCTGGGCTGACACTAGGCCTGTGGAGAATCATTAGAGCCTCCTCAGAGATCTAGGTTTACTCTGTGTTTAATCAGCCACAGTCAGAAGAAATGGCTTCATTTCAGCTTGATGAGAGCCAGATTACAAAAGGAAGATAGATGGCCAATAAGGTTCATCACTATAAGCATATTGTCTTAATTTGAAGAAACAAGCTGGCATTCTGTGCTGAGGAAAAGTGAAGTGCAATATGGCTAGTATCAAACCCTAGTTATTTCAAGTCTCTGTGCTCCCCACAATGAAAGTATTCTGGCTGCTCTTCCTTTGACTGAAATATTGAGAAAACATACTGCAAACACTGCAAATGACCACATTTACTCATGAGACAACACTGCTTTGGGTTCCAGAATGCTGAAACCTCTTGAAGTAGTTTTGCTCATCTTAACAATTCTCCAGCCACTTATTTATACATCCATATATCATAAACATAAATGTATTTGTGTGTCTCCACGAGTGAAAAGGTTCAGAATGACTATTGATCAAAAAAAAAAAGGTCTCTGAGCATAACATGAACACGCACCTCCTAAAAGGGTCGGGGTGCAACCATCTATCATGACTTCCCACGACAGCCTTGGGGACAATGAGGCTGTCAGCTGGGGCCTGATGGGGGATGGGGCTTTCAGAAAACATAGGGACCCAGCCCAGGGAACTTGCCCACACAAAAGATAAACAAAACTAGAGCTCCCTGCTTTCCCAATGAAACGGGTGATTCATTGCTATTGCTTAGCTTAGCCTTCGTGCTGGGCTTTTCCCCCTTGTGCACAGACAGACTTTTTGTATAATCTATTTTTTCAGTGCTCTCCAGAAGAAAGAGAGAGCCTGGGAGCTCTCAGATCAAGAGGATGGGAGCCTAACATTGTGATGGGAACAGCACAGATTTTACTGTGTGTTTTACAGTAGAATCCAGATGGTTTTATTAAAGTCAGAACCTTTTAGTACCAGGAAATCTACAAATATCTAAACTATGATTTTTTCAACTAATTTTGAATTGTGAGTCCATAGCATTTTTGTCTTCTATGGCAGATTTAAACACTAACAATCAGGTTTACATATATAAATTGTCTCCCGTGGATCTCTAAAATTATATTCTCTGCCTCAAGACTAAACAAAATATTTGTGCAGAATTTGAGCTCAGTCTTATAACTAAGGTAAATTTGGAATGGTAGAATATGAATCCCTGCCCCAAAATGAATTGTTAATTTGTGGAGTTTAAGAAATTTTGAGGCTGCAAATACTTGGGGGAGAAGTGTATAGTCAGACTTGATTTTTTGTGGACAAAAACAGCTGAGAAGAGTGTTATGGAGGATTTAACTTGTAAATGTCTTTGAATAAAAGAAGAATTTTGTGCCTTAATGCAGTGGATGAAGAGGAGATGGAAAATATGAAACAAAGGCATGATAAAGTGAGAGCTGGGCTTGAAAAAGGTCCTAAATAATATTTTAACCAAGTCCCAGAAGATATTATGCTTTGTGTGAGGCATGCATAGCCCAGAAGGGTCACCACAGCAGAGGAAATGGAACAAAGATGAGGCAGAGGACTTCTCAGAAGCCAGGATCTGAATAAATATTATGAAATAAAATTATGTTATACAGAATTGTAGTTTGTTTTTGTCTTTGTCCTTACTCCGAGAACATTGCTGCTTCTTCTGGTTTTCCTTAAACTCACTTTATAAAAAACAGCTTATTTATTTTTTTCCACCTTCCTTTGTTCTAACTTCATCCCTCTTTGCATGTTGAGATGAAAGTGAAGCAACTCCCACTGACTTTACAGGTCTAAAGGGAATTAGGAACTTCAACAAAATTATCCGTCCTCCCACGCTTTTCCCCCCTGAAACACTGCAGGAACACCCTCTCTTGTCCCTCACACATTTTCCTCATGTCTGCTTGGGCCCAAAGCAGAGAGCTCACAAGCAGGGAGCCACTTTTGACGAGCTCAGCCCCAGCACATCTGTGTTTCTGCAGGACCTGCTGCGCTGCCAGCCCCAGACAGCTCGAGCGGCCGCCTCGTTTTATGGCTGCACTGACACAATCCTGCAGTGAACCATGCGACCCCTCAAGTGTTTAGAAAGGTGCATTTGTGTAAGGGAGACTTTTTTCCCTCTGGAGTAAATCAGAGCCTCCAAGATAATCTGCACAAACACGTTATTGACTCGTCCCTTTCCCCGGGCGAGGAGAGCTGGGTTTTTCAGAACCCGCCAAAGCATTTGCAAAGTGGAGACTTAGGAAGCTTAACAATTGGTAGAAATATTATCATCAACTATCAGGGTAACATTATCCAGCCATTCCCACCCACAGATACACACACACGCTGGATTTCAGCTCGGCAAGCCCTGCAAATAACACGCTGTAGGTGTGTGGTCCTCAAAGTGTTTAAATGTTTGAAGATGAAGTGAGCAGGAACATCTTGTGTGCACCAGCTGAAAGAGGGTTGGGAGGAGTGGGGGGTGGATTTCCCTGGACAGATGATAATTCTCCATCCTTCTATGTGCTGCCAAACTACCTCAACTGGTGGGGGTTTATAAACTTTTTTCCTGGTCTCTGAAGAGCAGCTTTTCTAGTGTTTTTTGGAACACATCAAATGCAGTACAATTAAACAGGAGAAAAAAAAAATATTCCCAGGGCCCTTCATTCCCTTCCTTTTCCCTGTCAAGATATTACTTAATTTAAATGCTGCCAAAGTTAATAATGAAAGACGACATCCTCTGGTGTGTCAGAGCTCAGTGCCCAAGAAGAAAAGTAAGAGTGCCTTTCTGCACTCCTATTTTTGCTAAATTCAACCTGGAAAAAAAAACTAGAGCAGATTCAGGGATACTGTAATTAGCAGGATTTAAAATGCTCTGCAGGTCACTTTTCTTGGCCCAGAATTGTCCAGGAACTCGACACCTGAACCGAATACCTGAGGTGCCTGTGCCATCACATGGTGCCTGCAGTGTAAGGCTGGAGGTGCCACCAAGGCACTTAACCCTGGTGTGTGCCAGCCACAGGTACTCCAGGAAAACAAACTGCCTTGGAACAACAGCTTTCCTTCACAAAAATGATGGAAAGTGGGCAGAGAACAGTCCAGAAACTCATACCAGGAATTTGTGAGTAAAACCACAGGGCTTTTTGAGGGGGAGGAAGGAAGGGAGTTGGTGCTTGTTGAGGACCTGGGAGGTTTTGGGGTGAAGGAGGTGACAGGAGTGAAGGGACTCTTCACATTTTCTCCCTCCTCCATGTTCCCACAAACCTAATACACTGCTGAGGCACTGAGCTGAGCAGATGAGCAGTGCCAGACCTCACTTCATTGCTTTTTCCTAGGCCCCCCACCCCTGAAACCTTTTTCCCTTTACTAAAAATAACTTGTATGTGAATCAAAGGGGAAAAAGACAGGTAATGCACAAAGATACAGAGCAGCTTATTAATTAGTGTCAGGTGCTCTCAGTACTCCTGTATATATGGAAGGGCTAAAAAAGTAAAGTACTGAGGTGACATCTTAGCAGCTGCTGGGCCTGTTGGGTGTTACTGTGATGTGCAGAGCCCCCTCACCTGGGTAAATCACTCTCAGTGTCATCCCAGCTGGGATCTTACAGAAACAAATGAAAGTTGCACAAAAAGATTTGAGGAAGCTGGAGATTGGGATTTGTGCTAGATTTACATAGGAAGGAATATCCTCCCACAATTTCTTTATTGTGTACATGGGATATTTGGTGGGTTTGCACTCCCCTGTCCTCAGCAACAGCAGCCTGTCTCTAACACAGCAGAATTTGGAGGATGGCTGGTACAAAATGAGTATCTTTTAGGGAGGAGCTCCCCAAGGTGGCCCTGGTCTCCAGCAAGGCAGTCACAGCCCCTACTCCAGAGAGCAGTGCTGCAAACCATGGTATTCACCTGCTAAAGGTCAAGGTCAGAGCCTGCCTGGCTGCAGCCCAGCACACCTTAATCACAGCAGCCTAATGGAGCAGAACATCATGTGAGGTCTCTCACCAGCTTCCTGGTACCACCTACACCTCAGTCCTTCAAAGAAAAGCTTCTGCTCCTCTCTCTGGCCTGCAGGAAGATGCTGTAACCACCTTGACCTTGTGCCTCTGACACAAAATGCAGAGCAAGGGGAGCCCCTGGTACCCTAAATTGCAAGGAGGTGGGAACCCACTGAAGCACCCCCAAAAGGGAAATGCAACAGTGCTTCAGCCCAGTGACAGTTCTGCAGCAGATACTATTGGTGGGAAAAGCTTTTCCTCTCTTCCATCTCTGGCTGGAATATCTCTTCTTACACCTTTGGCTGTGTGAGCTTGCAGTTTAAAAGAAAAAGAGCAGAATAATAACTCAGTTCCTAAGTTGTTAATGAAATCAGCTGGGAGGCACCTCATATATGTCATGAAACAGAAAAGTTGCCTTTGTCTTGCACAGCAAGTGCCAAGAGCAGGTTAAATTTTTCTCCTCAATGCAATCAATGACGTTATACTGAGAATAGTTCAGCTTTTATCTGTCTGTAACCATTCTTCCCTAAATAACTACTGTTTAGCTACAAGTTTTAGGGAGTGCATGGCTGGTTGGTTTGATGAGAGATCAGGACCTGTATGATACCTAAAAGCACGAAAACAAAGGGAAAGTTATTACTAGTTTTGAATGATTTCTGAAACTATATATTTGCTTAAATATATTTATATTGTGCAAATCTTCTAGGGAACAGGGAAAGGCCAAGCCTGGATCCATCACCCATCCTGTTTTCCTCCTGTATGTCCACTTGTTTCCCTGCTAGGTAGTGGGTAGAAAAAAGGCTGGTAATTTATGACTCCTGTTAATACTGTAGGCTGGATATGTTGACAATATATCAATAATCATTTCTGGTGAGACCTGAACAGTGTAGTATAGGTCTCTGTAGGATGACTCATTTTACCAGAAGACAGATATGTGTGACCTGAGTTTTATGACAGATGTCAAATATATCGAAATGTGGTGTGAGGGCCATCATCTTATTGGCAAAATAATGAGAAGCCAGTCGGAAGATTAATGTAAAATCTGAATTGTGTGGTGCCTCCTTCACTCTGTGTTTTTGATAAGAGGTGCTGAGGCAGCAGGGAAGGGGTTATCCTCAGCCTTGTGTGGCCAAAAGTGGGAAAATTTGGAGGAACAACAGTATTAACCAACGTGATACCTTAACTTTCATGAGGAGATCAAAACCAAATGTCTTTTTGAAAGAGAAGGAATTGTTGGAGGGGAAGGGGGGGATTGGTAAATGTGGCAGAGTGAGGGGAACAACCAACTAACCAGACAGTGTGGCCTAAATTTTTCAAGGTGACTGCTGTCTTGACAACTTACATAGGTCTTATTTTCAGCAGGTGTTAAGCCTCCCACCTCCTGAAAATCAAGCCCTCGTGTTTCACACTGGCTGCCACTGAGCAGAGATCAGCTGCCACCTTGGGAAGGGGAGGCTCAGAAAGCCTCTGCTCCTGCAGAGCCAGCACAGGCAGGATTCCTTTGCTTTTTGCTGCTGGAAAGCAGTTCCCTGTCTCAGGGTCCCCCACCAGTGCATCTCCCTGTCATCTTTGGAGCCTGGGGTGGGGCAGCATGGTGCTAACAAAGCACTGGCCAGAAAATAGGCACCATCACACTGTTCTGCTGGTCAGCTCTCCATCCACATCTCTGGGCTCCTGCTGCTCCTCAAGGTAAAGGAATTCCAATGGAATGTCAAAGAAGAGTTCTGGGTGCCAGCCTTGCCCTGGATTTGCTGTTGCAAAGATCACTTCTTATACAGAGAAGTGCAAAGGATTAATAATCACAAAATCATCGAGTCAAATAATGGTTTGGATTGGAAGGTACCTTAAAGATCATCTTGTTCCACCCCCTGCCCTTGCAGAAATACCACCCACTATCCCAGGTTGCTCCAAACCCCATCCAGCCTGGCCTTTAGCCCTTCCAGGAATGGGGCATCCACAGCTTCTCTGGGCAACCTGTACCAGGACATCAGCACCCTCACAGGAAAGAATTTCTTCCTAATATCCAACCTAAACCTTCCCTTTTCCAGCCTAAAACTGTTACCCATTATTCTATCAAATTATTATCCCTCCATCCTTGCTCCTGTTTGAAAGATGGTAAAGAGCTGCCTCCTCTGGCAATAAGGAAGAAAGTCTGATTTGTAGAGGCAGGAAAAGTGTCTTGATCATATGTGGTTGTGCAAAAACACTGCTAACACCCCATGGGGAGAGAGATTTCTGTTACCCAAAACTGCAATATTATCCACAAAGCAAAATTTTTGGGAAAGCAGCAATATTATTCAAGGAGCAAGGTTTTGGGAAAATCCTGCATTGCTATACACAGATATTTTTTCTTGTTTGTGCAAGAAAGGCTCCTTTCGAGTGACACAGGTGCTTCAATGTAATAACAAGGTCAAGCTTGGAAAAAAGAAATTATATACTTTGAATAATTGAGCTGTATTTTTAGCCCTCATTTTGTGATCTGTGTCACATATATATATGTGTGTGTGGCTCATTTCCCTGTTCACCAGAGACACTTTTGCCATATTCAGGTTTGCTACCTAGAGGAGAGGCACATGGGCACTTGGTGAGTTAAAGGCACCTTTTGACTTCTTTCAGCACAAGAAGAGTTGCAGGATTTTTCTTGCTTTCTCTTTTTCTTGGAAAGGTTATGATTATAATTTCACCACAAATAGGACAATTTTCTTTCATTCAGCTCTAATAGTGGCACAAATTTAACTATATTGTGCTAGCAGGCACTGATATATTAATTAAAATATAGACTAATTATTTACCCTAGTTAGTTCATACAAATCTCAGTAGTGTAATCAGTGGACTCCCTTAAGGATTTTTGTCATATTCAGCAATTGAAATGGTTTCTCTTTTTCACTCTATTCAGGATCAGAGTTAGTTTGGAGTTTTTGCTTTCAGGTTAGTGGTTTAGTGGCCTCCACAACCCAGCTCTATGCAGAGGGATTGTGCAGCCACAGCCACACTGCCTGGTGCTAATAGGTGAAAAAAACCTACAAAAAAGTTATCCTAGTAACTGTGGCGAAGTGGCTCTTCCCAGCCTCAATTTGGAGGAAATTCCTGACCTCGTGCTGGTTCCTCTGCAGTGCATTTGGTCACACATAGCCAGAATGGTTTCTGGGAAGTGGTGCTCTGATGTTCTTCAGCATGAACAGATGTGGAACAATGTTTACATGGGGAAAATGTTCAGCCTGTTTTGTAAGGAGGGGAAAGGAATGCCTCCTGGCAGAACAGAGGCAGAGCACTAAGATGACGTGGATCTGAGCCTTTATTAAAAGGACAAGGGAATCTGACATCCAGAGCTGCAGCACAACTTGAGATGCCCAACTTGTGTATACTTAGGGCTTATTTGATGCCAGGTGTTTATTTTAAACACAGGTGGTGTGAAAGTTGCAGATGACCTAGTTGAAAGGGAAGAAAAAAGCTTTCAAAGCAAAGGGGTGAAGAAGAGGGAGGATGAGGTGACTCTGAGTAGGATGCAGACTGACCCAATCTGCAACTTGCAACCCTGGCAACCTCATAAACACCTTTTGTTCCTCCAGCATACAGCCATCAGTCCTCAAACCCTGTCTCCAGAGCATGGAAAATTGAAAAGAGCAGGTCAAGATTTCCTAATTTTTCTCCCTTTGTGCTTTTCTTTCAGTGCCAATCTCTACCTTCTCATCTTCCCTACCCTTTTCTCTTTTTCTCATCAAGAAGACTGAGCAGCATTGAAGAGAAGGAACTGCATCATCTGACTGCTGGAGGACACAGTGATGAAGCTCTGTGCAGCCCTTCATATGTAGTGTGATTAAAAGTTGTGTCTTGTGTCTTTCCCCCTACTGAAGAGAGGTGCTTGGCCAAAATAATTTGGGATATGGAATGCCAAACCCAAGCTGTTGGTACCAGCAGTGTGGGTGGCACCTGTGAATCAAATTCTCTATAACCATAGGAGTTACAGCCTTCCTTAAATATATACTTCCTGCAAACAAGCACTGAAAAGAACAAACAGAAATTAACACAGGCTGAGAATGAGACTTTCCCAGTGAGACAGAGCAAGACTATTTAAAAACCTGCCCTAAACAGCAGAGTCATCAGCGTTTCTGGTAATGCAGCTGTGTATCTTTGAAAATCAGGCACCCTTTAAGCACATTTTCATCATAATATAACCAATATACATTTTATTATATTTCCTTTCCCTGTTCTAGTTCTGGTTTAACCATGTGTGAACCAAGCTAACATGATTAGACACCTTGTTTTTCACCAGTCATTTCTGTTTGCAGTCTTCCATAAAGTGCTTCAAGTGAATTTTAATATGTTGATGGTACTTACTGGAGAGATTAATATTCATAATAAATACCCCTTAGAAATAATCTTCAGCAAATCCTTTTGACAGAGGAGTCAGGGCTGCTAACGACAATAACTACTATAAAATGCAATTTGGTCAATTACTTTAATTAAATTTCACTCTGTAATGTCTTCTCATTTATATAGTAAACTAATAGGGAAAAAGTACATCATCCTTATTTGCCTTCACTTAAATGCCCAAAACTGTTTCCTTATGTTTTGCTTTACCATTTGCAGCTCTCTCAGCTTCTCGGAACATTTGAGATAATTATGGGTTTTACACATAAAGCTTATTCTTCACCAAGAAAGGTTGAGACTTTCTTTTGAGTATGCTTTCCTAGAATAAAAACCTTGACTACACAGATCCTAATCTGATATTTACAGACTGACTGATTTTGGATGGTGCCAGCATTCCAGTGTAAATGGTAAAAGTGTCTACATTTCATCAAATGCTTTTTTAATTATATTGTTTGAAATTGGAGTAAAAAGGAACACAGCTGTCTGGAGATTTTGGTAGCATACAGGTTATAATGAACTCATGAGAAATAACATAGCAGTCTCTTTAATGCACTTTACTGCACTGAGCAAGGAATTTTACACTGTGGGCTACATTCTCAGCTGGGGTAAATTGCCATATCTCTGATTTCCTCACTGTACAACAGCCTGGTTCTGAGCCCCCTTGCTTAAAAAATGCAACTCTCATTTTCAGCAGTTCATAACAGGAGAGGATTTGGCCTGGGTTTATTATGGTGCAATTGTGTGTAAATATTAAGGTCATCTGTTATCTGGAAAAATGCATGAATTAAGTTAAAATCGGTAACTCTGAGCCCACTGTATCACTAAAATCAATAAAGCTGTTTCCATGAGCACTGTGAATATTCATGTCAGCAATCATAATAAGACATATGGGAATGTGTAGCATGCACGTATGACAATTTAGTGATAATTTTAGGGCAGGCATTGTTTTGGGGGAGCTGGTGCTGTAATTCCTTTGCTACAGCATTAGCAGCAAGTAAAGCTTCAAGAGGGAGAAACAATTCATTTTTATTATGGGGCGAACTGGGGAGGGGCTGCAGAGGGAACCCTTCTTACATGCTGAAGTAGAAACCACAATTTTTTCCCCCGTGGTTTCACAGAACTCCTGTAAACTGCAGCAGTTTCTTCAGCGGGCTTCCAATTTCTCTGCCAATGCTATAAATTTTGTTGGGAAGATGAAGTCCTACAGTGCAATTAACTCCAAAAGTGGTACAAAGCAATGACGTGCAGATACCGGGCTGCAGTACTTAGCACTTAACTCTGAAATTCTGATAAGCCCTATCAACTCAGGGTTGTGTTTAATGTTCACTCCTGCTTATATACCGAAGATACAACCTAGCGGTCACAGTGTTAACACTCCCCAATATCTATTACAATTAGTTTTTGATTAAGAAGCCTAGCATGGCTTTTGAAGCCTTTTATGTTGTGTCAAATGGCTAGTGATGGAGTGAGATGCACAGACACCTCCCAGTAACAAAGCATCTTGTAAAAGGTTTCAAGTGAACTATTTTATCATCCTAATGGAAACCAGATGACTCTAACTCCCCCTTTAATTTCAACTATTTACTGAAGAGTCCTTGTTTTGAATTACTTAAAGATTTATTCCAAACCACTATCTCATGCATTAAGAATCACTAATAACAAAGCCATTCTGAGCAGAGCAAAGCTTTTAAAGAATGTGACTATGCCATTGCATTTATTCTTAAGTTTAAACCACGTTTTTAATGGCTTTCACATTTTTATTTCTCAGTTTATTTTCTTGGTGTGTTTTTTATTTTTATTTTTTATTTTTTTCCCCTTGAAATCCCAAACACATTTTTCTACAGCCGTTTCCAGCTCACACTGCATTTTCCTGCCCTACTGATGGGCACCACAGGCTGGAGCTTGGATGGTGGAGCTGAAGTTGTGCGTGTGCTCCTTTCTCCCATCCTCCAGACAGCCTCTGTTTTGGATCTCCTCGGTGGGTTTAGCACAGGAAGGGCTGCCAAATTAGGGCCTTGGGGAAAATCATGTCCACCATGCACAGCTTTGTTATTTCTGCTGATCAGTTAAATTTTCAGGGGACGAAAGTGTCGCTTCGCGTTAGCTGCTGTGGCCTGATGGCCAGAGAGACCCTGGTTCTCCTTGGAAAAACGGGAGGACCAGGGGGAATCTCCTGCTTTGCCCTTGCCCACTATCTCTTTCAGGCTCATCCCTTCCTCCCAGGCACATCTCTGCCTGCACTGCTGCAGAGGGAGCCCTGAAATCACCGGGATTAGCGGGATTAGCGGTGCAGGGCGAGTCTCCTCTCTCTGCTGCAGTATCTGCTGCCTGGGACGCAGACCTCCCCATTTCTGTGGAGCCTTGCAGAGACACAGAAATGGCTCTTAATGAGCACAGCCATGAACTGGTTTTCATCCCAAAATGTGACACTGTTATTTACATCTGTCAGTATTTTACTGAGCTCCCCTGCTCCCTGTGGACACTATCTTCTAAGATGTTTCAGGCAATGCAGCTGCAATATTCTTTTGCCAAAATGCCCTTTTGACTCAGACAGTAAAGTTCTTCACATTTTAGTGGCATGAAAAGGATTAAAAAATGGCATAGTTAATTACAGATAGATTTTTAAAGGTAAATTTATGAGAAAAGGACATGTAAAGGAAGAAGGTGGAGAAATACGACTGTCCAAGAATAAGTTGTATATTAAAATGTAGTCATTAAATGTCTTTGAGAACCTTAGCTACATTGAATACGGATTTTGAACAAATAGAAGATGGTCTATTTCTAAAAACATTTTACAGAATTTTGTTGCAATGAACATCAATAACTATTGACCTTTTGCTATCATGAGTCTCCTGAGCCACAGAAACAAGCAAATCAAACACCCACACCAAATGGACAGATCTTCATCCCTCATAGAAATTTCTACCAAACCAGTCTCTGCTTCTGTGATACCAAACACTAAGCCAAAAGAGGAGGCATATTAAAAACATCAAAGGTAAAAACATCTACAGCTGCTGTCCTCTTATTCTGCTGTAACAAGAAACATTTAAAATTATTTTTAGTATCTTTTTTTATTTGGTGCATAAAACAGGTATTCATTAATAGCTCTCTATCATTAATTAGTTTTCAGAATCATGAGTTAGATTTCATTTGACAAGTGGGGAACAGGAACCACAAAATAAAATGGTCACATGTTCATGAGAAGATAGAAGTATTAATTCTCAGTTCTTCAGCCAAGTTATTAGTCTGAGTTGCATTTTTAGCATGAGGCTGCCTATAAACTACACAAAAACATAAATAGTTCTGCACATGTTGGCACACAGGGAGGGTGACTTCTGTATATCATTAAGGAAACTTTAATAAATTGCATTTTGGTAGAAGTTAGGGAGAAAGGCTCTTCTCCTGCCAGCATAGAATGAATTGTGTGTTACATCTGCAGGCCCACAGCAGACTCTTGGCTCTCCAAGTCCATAACCAGAAACCCTTTCAGCTGCACCACAAAATATTCCATTTACTTTTGTTTTGGTGTGCCTAAAATGCCCTCTGCTTTTTGACTGCATGTTTTAGATGATCTTGGATGCTTCTCCAATTTTATTCAATGTTCAGATAATATTGCTTTTGCTTAATATTAGAACCCAACATATTTTTAAACACTAAAAAAGGGTAATACTTATCCACAGAAACATTTCCCTACATTTTCCCATAGTGTGAGAACCATGATGATTACTGTTGAACAACTGGAAATTCCACTCCATTCTAACATAAAGTTCTAAATGTTTTGTGCAATTTTTAGATAAAATAATAATTAAAGGTAAAAGCCAACTGATTTGTGTCCATTGAAGTTTGCATGATGAAAACATGGCAGGACAAATGTAACTAGTCTCAGATCTGGCTGCCTTTATTTCCCAACCTGAACAACCAGGGACCTATTTAGAACCAAGTCAACTAGGACTAATTGTGGGGCTATGAGAAAGGCCTGGATTCATGGTGAGTTTGATATTCATCTGGAATAAACAGATAGGACTGCACAGGAAAACTACTGCTGAGCTGACAAGCCAAGAGGAATTGAGAAAAAAAAAATCAGTTTTTAGGATGTGGGGGAGACATGCTGAGAATTTATATTTCAGGAAAGAAAAAGGTGTTGGTAAAACTTTTACCATTGGCAATTTAAATTATAGTTAGAATATATTTAGAATTAATAAGCAGTTCTAGTAATTGCTAAAGGAATGTTAAATCCAAATGTTCATATATTTTAATATCTTTCTTTTAATGAACAAAGGGACTGGTGATATGTTTGGGGATGAAACCAATTCTTTAAATATTTTATATGCTGCAGAGTTGTCAACAGGACAGCATCAGTCTGAGAATCAATTGCAGAATGAACAGCTGTGCAGTACTTTTTCAGTTATTCAAATAAATTTGCTCTCCATGAATTAAAAAATAATTTGTTCGTAAGATGAGAGAGAGTAGAAAAAATGAGAAATGAATGTCTGAACATTCAGGCTCCTCTAGGTTTGATTTTTTTGATGCTTTTAAAATATTGGTCCTTGCCCTTTCTAAAGTTATTTCTATTAGCTATTTTCCTAAGCTTGCTATAAACTGCCAGTTTTCCTCTCTGTTAATTATTAATATGACCTGTTTATGTACCAGTTATCCAGCTAACCATTAATGTCTGTTTACTCATTGATGACCTTTGCAACTACATGCCAGGCACATGGCCAGTAAATGTCAACATTTTTTAATAACCTAAAAAATACTCTTCATAGCTTATCTACCTGAAGTTTTTCTGATGTGGAAAAAAATGTAAATACTACTTATAATTCACATACATCTGTATTAAGGGTTTTGCTGTCAAATGACACAGTGAAAGTAAAAGAAAAAATCTTTACTTAAATTCCTTACTTATGGTTTTGTTTTAAAATACATTACAACAGGAAAAAGTATAGGTCTGGCATGCAGGCATAATAAAATACTTCACTAAAAGAATTATTGTAGGTAAATCTTCATGTATTTTTCCTCATAATTTCAGTATTAATGTAAACACAAGTAAGATGTTCTACTATTAGCTAAATATGTGTTCTACTATTAGCTAAAGGCTACATAAGGGACACAGTTGGATTAAACATGAAAGTGGTGGCATTAATTTTTACCCAATATAGCAAACTCTATGTATATTTTTCCTCACTAAATGTGCCTAAATTAAGAAGACAAACAGTAGCCCAGGATGAAAAAGAATGCAAGGGCACTTCCCACCTAAAATGATGTAGGTGTAGGATGGCCTCATCCAATCTGCTACAGAGATAAGTGGAACAGGCACGTTTCTTTTTTCTTGGTCCACTAACATCCTTTCCTAAGAAAAGCCTTGAAATATTGTCTTTGTGATTACAATTTGCAGGTTGGAAATTGGCTTCCTATTGAAATATTTTCAAATATTAGCATCATCCCAGCCATAAGTAATGGTGATGGCATTTACAGAGATTGCAGCTTTGATATATACATAGGTATATGTTCACATTTTCTCGTTCATTGGAGTTCTAACTTCAGTAAAAATTAGGTTTATTTTTTTTTTTTTTTTTTAGTTACAGCCTTGAACACTTGCTGTGACTGTCACTTTATGTTGAATTTATCGTACAGCATGTGAGTTTGTAAGGCTGAGGAGCAATCTGTCATAAGGCATTGTATCAATAATCTCTGAAAGGGTTTGTTTTGGTCCTGGCTGGGAGGTAAGCTTTCTAGATTTGTACCCTCGGTTACAGGGACAATTTGGGCTCAATAGCATTGTTCCAAAGGGGTTTGTCTGTGCTGTAACACATTTACTTAAGCCCTGTGCTTCTGTACAGGGTGGTTATACAGTACTTCAAGCATATAAATGCCTTTCAGGTTTTCTGTACTGAATGATAACTCACCTTGTCTTTCTCGGTGAGGTAGGTAATAAATAGAAATCTGGACTGTAACTGAGACATTCTGACTTAGTTAGATCTTCTGGTGTCCTGAAAAAGACAAGTAGACTCAATTACCATGCCAGCAACTACATAAAGATTGTCAAATTAAATCCAAAAACCTATGTTTAATAACGGTATGACAAAACCAGAAAAAAGCAAGAATATCAAGCTCTTCTGACATTTTGACCTGGAGTTACAGAACTGTGGAAACAAAGAAAATATTCTTTAAAACATGCATTATTAGCGTGAAGGACCTGAGGGGCAGGACTTGGTCAAATCCATCTTAGCCCGAGGATAGGAAAAAAGTGGTGCTGCAGCCATTAATCCACCACTGTGCTCCTGCTTTCTGTTGTGATAACCACGTGGTTTATTTGTTAAATGTGTAAATGTATGACTAAAAGGGGGAAAAAAAGTATGCTGCACTTTCTCAAGACTGTTTTTAACCAGCACCCTAATTAAGTCACCAAAAGTGAGTTGGATGAGTGTTACACAGAGTTTCAGTCCCCCACTGCTGGCAGGGAGTTATCCCAGGTTCAAGCACAACAGCTGTCTAATGGTGCACAGTGACACTGCACACCAGGGTGGGAGCGAGGAAACATTCCACATCCGATTGGAACCACAGGGAGACCTGAGTGGGAATTTAATTATTTCTGCTGGAACTTCTTCAGAACATTGGCTTTGGCACCCCGGCCTCGCAAGGCGCGCCGTGGAAACTTTAATGAGCTGCAGTTGTGCAGGGGAGGATTTTCTTCTAGGCACCACTGAAAGGCAAGAGCTCAGCACACCTCAGCATTGTCAGGCCAGAAAAGGAATCCAGTGCTGGCTCAGAGGACAGGGCATGAGCTGGAATTCTCAGCACCATTCTTTGCAATAGCCAGGGCTTCCTTGGAGGTGTCTCATCTAAGACTGACCTAACTCGACACATGTGAGACAAGGGACGAGGCTCAAATATAATATTCCTGTGGGAAGGGGTGTTCTCTGTTAATCTGCTTTTCTGTGCAAAGCAATGACATATTTAATCAGGGTTTCCACCTTCCCCCCCTCCAATGCTTATTATGTATAGGGAGGTGTTTAAATTTTCCAGATAAATATGTATTCAGAGTCTTTCTGAACCATATAATGTGCTCTATAGATCAGAGCAGCTCCATTTAAAATTGTTTTTCAAAAACACAAGGTATAATTTGATAGACGGGAACAGCTCTATTGGTTTCATAGATAGCTGGGCATTTATTTTCCCCTGTAAAGATCATAATATTTACCCAATGGACCAGAACAGCTCTTTCTTACCCTTTACTCCCTGTATTATCACAATTATTTAAATACAGATTCTGCCTGCATTACTTATTTTGTACCCAAGTGGATGGGGATCACCTGGGTGAGTGAGTAAAAGGGGCAAGGGTTGTCTCATACAGCCCATCATCTTCTGAAAGTCTGGTTGCAGATCTGGAGATAATAGGGAGAGATTAAGAACAGACTGCTTCCATGACTATTTTTATTTATAATGTATTGCTCATTTCTCCCTCCAGTTCAGTGTGAGAGCAGGTTATTCATCCATGTGTTCTGTGCAGTGCAGGTGGGAGATATTTTAAATGCCTATATGCTGACAAGGTGAGTTAGGGCATGATTTGTTATATACATGTATAGATGTGTGTATATATAAAAGCGTGAGAATAATTCCATGTGATTATTACTTTCCTGCTTTATTTTTGTGTGGCCTCAGAAGGCAGGAGCATAAATCCTACTGCAGGGATAGGCATTACTTTGTTATTTATTTTTGGAGAGCCAGCAGATGCTTGATACCATAAGGACTGCAGCAGAGGAGATACATGTTCAGAAGCACTTACTAATGGTATAATTCCAAAGTACTTCCTAGTGATAAAAGGAGATGTTTCTGCTGCAGTGGTTTCCTCATGTGTGAGAATGCTCCCTTAGACTTTCAAAACGTTGGGATTGATTCATACAGCAAGGAATATTAACAATTTAAACTACCAGAGTAATCAGTGGCCATGGGCTTGAGGCTCCCTGATGCTAAATGATGGCATTTGCACACATTTTACATGCCCTTTTATATCTCTTATTACTATTCCCATTCCCATTTTAAAATAAACATTTTATTTGCATCTTATTCCTTTTTGATCAGGCATTTTCCTTTAATTCTTTTAATATTTTGCTTTACAATAAATTAATACAGAGATTCAAATGTAGTCACTTCAGAACTAAGAGCAAACATACCCAAAACACTTTTTCTTGTGCTGAAATATGATCCATCAGGGACCACCCTTCTCAAACTTATTTTTCCAGACTTTGTGTCTCCCTTAGCCAGTAAGTCAATATGCAACCATAGAAGCAGAGGTACCACTTTTGGTATATAGGATTTTCTTCATTTAAGAGGTTAACCAAAGAAGTTGCATGGCATGATTGTGTTTTTCACCTACACACAATGATAGCTGAACTGCATGACGACTAAACTGTTGAATTTCTTTTCTCCACATTGTGCATTTCATCCGGCTCTGTGACTCCTTTCTCTCACAGCCCCTTTCTTCAAAGAAACTGCCCTGTCAGCAAGTTCTCAGTCCCCTGTCATGTTCTGCTCATGCCTCCCCATAGTTAGCTGGTTCAGTTCCAGCTCCACTGCAGGCCTCTAAAAACACAAAATATTTTCTTTCTTCCAGAAACCTAATTCTGATTTATATCCCAGATGAGCAATTCAAAAAGCATTTGAATGGTGAAACGTAGTTTGGGTTTTGAAGTTATACTGAGTTACAAGAACTGAAATCTCCTGAAGTTCTGGAACTGTCTAGTGTGGGGTTTGAGCCAAAGGTATTCTCTGAACAAAACTACTTAAAGAAATTTTCTCCCTGAATGACAAAAGGAATGGATGAATATCAAATGTTTAAGCTGCAGAGGTGTGCAGATAGTTATAGGAGTGGTTGTATGGTCAATTTTGTCACAGGTTGCTGATAGAAGGCAGCTCTGGTCTTAGTTACACACTCTTGCAATTTAATCCACATCTACACTCAATATGTGGCCAGTTTGACCTGACTGAGAGCTGCTGTCTCTCTGAGCCCTCAATAAGGTTGGTTTTCAGACTGTTCAATGCCCTGACCCAGCTGGGTGTGCATTCACACATCTGCTATGCAATGGGCATGTCAGGGACATGCAGCCCATGGTGAAGATGAAAATGAGATTGGCAGCAGCTTGGGCACCAGCAAAACCCCTCTGTTGGGTCTGTTTTGACCAGGACAGCACTTCAGACATGGCTGTTAGGCCCATCCATTAATGTCTGTCTAAACAGGGTCATTGCAGGGTCTCTTGGAGGGATCTAATTAGAGGTCTGTTTTTTCTTTAAAAGTCCTTGCCTAGTGTTTCCCTTACTTTCCCAAATACCCCAAAGTAGACAATACATCACAATGAGGTCAAAGCAGAGGAAAGGGAAAAAAAAAAAAAGAAAGATGCCCAACAGCTTCAGAACAATGACAGTTTTCATTTATTATCTAGAAGTCATGTGAGTTTTAAAGTCACCAATCATCATCAAGAGAAGAATGAAGGTACATGGTTGACAAGGAAGATGCTGTCTGTGGCAGCATAATATTCAATTTACTGCCAAGGTTACTGACTTGTGGAGCAATAGGAGAATAAGTGAAATAATGGATTTCTTACCTCGAAGGTAATATGGCATAAGAATTACTCTAGCCATGTTCATTCTCTCTTTTAAAGCAACTTCCTGAAATCTGTATTATTCCTCTGTAAAAGTAGAAGTCCTTTAAAGCTGTCTTGGAGCCATACCATGAGAACACCTTCTTTCTTAATATACTAGGGGTGCAAAGGAAAATCTGAAATATGTACCTACCAAAACCCAGCATTTTTGTCTGCCTGAGATTGCAAACAGCCTGCAGAAAAACCCTTTGCCACTCTTTGCTGCCCCAAAAGAAACCTTTTTGTGGCAGCTTTGTGTGGAGGTCCTTGCAGAATGAGCAGAGGGCATTGGATTTCCTTAACATGACCCTGCCCCATTCCTATGCCTATATATTGTCTATTTAGGGAAACATTCCACTGTCCTTGCTCATGCTGAGCAGCCCTGTAGATATAAATCATCCTGCTGTGGAAGCAGGCACAATTCAGTGTGACTAACAGACCCTTCTGTGCTGATGAACATTAATGGATGTGGCATCGTCCATCCTCGTGGAGATAAAGCAGTGACTCTGCTCATGGAGTAAAGTGCTACTCACTGAGAGTAAATGCAGCAACACATCAGCTATGGATGAGTAAAATACCTGGAGTGGGAATCTGCCAAATGGCAGAAAAACACTTTACTGAGCTGGACGGTTTAATTAAGTCTCAACTTATATGTTTATATCAATATCAGTTAGATGGAGCTGTGAGAATAGTAAGCCACCAAAATACACAGGGGCAGGAGTATGGTCTTAGAGTGTGGGAAAGACTCTCTTGAAATAGTTGTCAAACTTGTTCAATAAGAGGTAGTTTTTAATGGTCAGGAAGGGGTCAAGTTCGACAAACTTAAATATTTTCCAAAACAATTTATATTTATTAATGGCTACTACAAAATCCATTTGCCCATAATCAAGTGAAACTTGAAGGTGCTGCCTTTCTTAAGTGCCGACAGTCAACAATATTAAAGTAAATAGTGGAGGACATTCCAAGATAGTATTAACACAATTGATTTATTGATGATTGCACAATGGGAGGTTATCTTTTGTTAATTGACTCTGTAAATAAGCTCATAGGCGTCTCAAGCGAAGGAAAAAAAAAAATCTATTGCTACTAAAATGTCAACAGGGTGAGCTGGCTATGCCACTCCATAAAGTGTCTGCTGTAAAACTTAAGGGGCTGGGTAATGGCTGAGGGGCATTTCTACCAACAGGTCTCATGCTTACATGGGAAGGGACACTCCAAATGTTGTTAGCTTGGATTATCCTCCATGGAAAAAGCAGGAGCCATACCTGGAACACACAGATACATTTAGATGGAGTCCATACAGAATAATTAGGTGGAGTCCCTAAAGCAGTCAGATCTGATCTTGTACTATTTGGTCTCTCCAGGTGATATATGGAAAGTTTGTTCCTTCATGGGACCCATCTCTATCCCCTCAGACCTAAGGCTAAATTATTGCTTGTTCATCCAAGCTTTGCTGGTAGGTACCTAACCATGAAATGTTTTACAGATGCTCAGACCTTATTATTGCTTCTCTTTGGAGTTTCTTATCTCCACCCTGTCCTTTTTTGATTTGGGAAGGGTATTGCCCAAGTTGTGTAAAACTTTTACCATGCCTTTTTCTTTTTATTTCTTGCATCAGGATATTTATGGTGACTAGCAGGGACACTATTCACCCAACAGATATAGGCTGTCTTGTCCTATAAAATCTGGTCTTCTTGCCTCAACAGCCCAGTGGAGACTTTTGGTAGAGACTTGGTAGCCAGATTTTTACACTTTCCATTTTCTTCCCAACATTAAGCCATTCGCTCCTTTTGATCCTTCTCTGTTCTTGTCACCTCCAGAAATCTCATTTTCATCCCACTCTGACCTGCCTTGATATTTGGAAAGAGCTATAATTACTCTAAATGTCCTACTTCACTTGGCATAAAATCTAAGAGGAAAAGTCCTTTGCTCCTAATTTAACAGCCCTGAAATGTGAGCAAACATGATTTTGGCAGACAACAGCAGATAGATGGGTAGAACAGGACCTTTGTGGCCACAGAACTACTGTGCAGGGACTACCTGGCAGAACATTTTTATTCTTGATCTGTAAAATGTCATGAGCTTCTGAAGAAGCTGGCTTAAAGTCTGAGATCCTTATGAATCACCTGCACTGAGTCATGCTCCTTTCCCTGTCCTATCAACAACCTCAACATACAAAAAATCAAACAACCTCTGCCACTTCTCCAGGAGAGCAGTCACATTGTCAGAACAAAAGCTCTGTTGTTTCCTAATCTCAAAAACAATTAAAATATCAGATTAATAAAATTTTTAAATGCTTTGGCGGATGCAGGTGGAATGCTGTCTGTTTGCAGGACTATAAAGTCTATCAGTTCCCTTGGCATTAAAAGGCACAAGAGAACATAAAGTATCAGAGCTGCTAACAAGACCAAGCATGAAGTCTTGCACTAAAGAAATTTTAAAAAATAGCATGTGTCAGTTGTTGTATGTCCTGTTTCTGAAGTTTCTAGATGCCTCCAAAGCCCAAAGCTTACCTGTGAGAGGACGGGGAATTCCCCTTTCCCTCATGAGATGTAGTTTCCTTTTTATCTCTTCCTTTTGTTCCTCAACACAAAATTGCATTCAGTGTTTCACTTAATGACTGTAATGCCCTTGGTTAATAGGATTTCACTGCAATTCCTACCCTGTAGCTTGACACAGGAGTGTGCATCTAGTGTTAGCTGGGTATTTTAAAGTGCTGTCTGCCTGGAAACAGCATGACAGTCGATTCTCCCAATATTCTGAGAAGTAATCCTTGGAATTACCCTGGATCAGGAAGAAGTGAAGATTTCATCTAGAGGACTCAGGTTTCTCTGCTGGGATCACAGCTCACACAAAGATTAAAGGCCATATCCACAAAGACATTTAGGCACTTCAGTAGGAGTGAGGTGCCTCAATACCTCTTGGGACTGGCCTTAGCCTCATTTAGCTCACCTGTCTGACAGCCAGGAGTCAGAGTTCTGACCTTCAGAACTGATGGAAATGCCCACTGCTTCCTGTTAGAACAGCTGCAGGATTTTTTGGGGATTCTAATATTCTGGAAACAAGTCCTGACTGAAAGAAAGCCTTTGGATCCTTCAGTTGAAAGCCAGAATGGTGAACTTTCTTTTTCCCCTGTTTTTACAGTTCAGGAGAAGGTGAATTTCATATTTTCCTTTTCAATCATTCGATCTGTTGTGACCCCTCCTGTGCACTTTGTGACACCAAAGTGCTTTTCCATTCTTTGTTGCATTGCTTTGGGATCTATAAAAAGAGCAACAGTGTTGAGGGATTTCTGTTTCATTCCTGTCACTGTCCCAGGAGGATTGAGTTGTGGAAGCTTAGAATTAGGCTCATACTTCCCTCTACCCAAATGCCTGGCTCAGAGATAATGGCCTTTGTTTAGGAGGCCTTAATATTCCTGAGGCAGCACTCAGCACGATGCGTTTCCCCATTTCCTCTCTCCTCTTGTTGGTACACCCGTCCCCGTACGGATTCAGTAACCCAAGCCATCCTCTGGAAGCATCAGTGCCTCCCATTTACGTCTTTGCCACCTTTTCTGAGAATGTGTTCATTTCATTGATCCCATGTTTCAGCACAGCAGTTGTCCCTGCCATTATCCTTGACCTAATGATAGCACTCGGGGATCCGCGTGTCGCCGCGGATGAGCGCATGGGCCCGCACAGCTTGCTTTAGATCCATGAGAGCGGCCTGCGAAATTCCTGCTAGGTCCAGTTTCTTCTGAGCAGCCAGGGCCAAGATAGTTGTACTTCATAATCTGCTGGAATGCTTCTTAGCTGGCTTGGCATAGAGGGGAGGGGGGGAGAGGATGTGCTGCAGCCCTAAGATCAGATGTCGGGCACAGGTGCTGGCAGCGGAGCAGCACCGCAGCTCCGGAATGAAATGGCAAGCTGGACCTTCTGAAAGCAGCCCAAGATTGTGTATCATGAGTTATGAGGGCAATATAAAACGGAAAGCTTGACTGCATCTGTTAGTTAAAAATTGCTGTGAGAGCTTGGGAGGTTGCGAGCTCAGTGTATTAGTGAAATCTCAAACAGGGTGGCTGTACTCTGCCTTCCTAATTAAACACTCTCTTAGTTTTTGTTACCCAGGTTAATTTTATTTTCTCTTTTATCTCACTGACATGGATTAGCACCGTTGATGGAGACATCTATTCACCATGTAAAGTCTGAATCTGGATTTGTATCTTACTCTCCCTTAACTGTTGTAATGTCCTTTGACATGGAGCCACCGTTTGTTGTCCCAGGGGTCACATGTCTGTGAAAGAAAAGAAATCTCCTCTCACAGTGAGCAAAGTTTTAGTTGACTGAAGACATATGTTGAAGGAAAGTTGATGTTTATTCTCAGATGCTCCAAGACCCTACATAAATACCGGTCCTGTGCATCCAATTTTGCACATTTGCAATTGAAGGAGCTTTGCACACAGACACAGAGCACATGCAATCTTTTGTACTTCCATTTTGATAGATGCATATGGAGGGTTTTTTTGTTGTTGGTTGTTTTTTTTTTTTTTTTTTTTTTTTTTTCTCAGGGTCTGTCTGGTCACAGAGGTTCTGCTGTGTGTTATTTTCTTGTCTTGTATCACAAGTGAAGTATCTGGGCCTGTTCCCAAGCAAATGAATGTTAGACATCTCCTTGGCTTTCAAAGGGCAATGTCAAACCTAAATGAGGGAGAGGTAAGATGGTGCTGGGATGAGGCACTCCTAAAAGCCTCTTGAGTGACCCAGGAAGGAGCACTTGTAAGTGCTCCTCTTCCCTCTAAGACACTAATGAGTCAGTCCTTAATCACAAACTGCCTATGCAGAGCACTGCCCTCCTGACATAAGGACAAGCTTCACCTCTGCAGATCTTTAAAATGAGCCCTCTAGGCTTTCCTTCTTTTACAGGAGATAGCTGACCCCGGTGACCTTGCTCCTCTCCAAATCATGAGCTCATCCTATGGATGTGCGGCTATATAGCATTCCTTCCACTTCCTGTCTCAAACTCTGGCCTCAGCCTCAGCACAGGCTGTCCTGGGGATGGCTGTGTGTCCCTTTCCTCTCCCAGCACTGGCCCTGCTCCTGTCATGGCTGAAATGATGCTTTTACATAGGTTCATGTAATTTTTTTGGGTTCGTGGAGAACAATGGGCGTTTTGACATAAAGGTGACCATATAAATGGAATTCCATATTATTGAATCAACAATAAAACACCAGAGTTGGCTCCTTGCTGTCAGACATTCTGATTTTCACCTTGGTTGCCACATTCACAGCATGGCCTGATTTTTTCATTTCCGTTGTATTCTTGATGGCCAAACATTCTTTCAAAAATGATTCTTTTAGAACTTTTATGTTGGACAAATGTTTTCAGCACAAGAGGGGCCTTGCAGAGTTGAAAAGGGAAACTTGCCTTCCTAATAACTCATGGCTGTTGTGGCTACTATGCAAATCTCTTTATCCAATCAATCAGACATGAAATAAAATACACTGACCTGATGCTTGGCTAGCATGTAAATTCCAAGTCACATGAGGCTTGGGGAGTTACAGTGCAGAAGAAGGAGTTTTCATTCCCCATTTGTAAGATGATATCTGCTGGGCTCATTAAATGAAAATATTTTGGGGCCTGTGTCTTGCAAGGTAAACTTGCTCCATTGTGCAGAAGAACATTCACTGAAATAGCTAACATGGATCATCTGATGACATTAGCTTTGTAAGTAATTTCCATGATGTCAAGGGTACACTGGAGATTAAAGGGGGATTAAGGCCTACTTGCACAGTCAAAGCATCACAGTAAATTGACTTGACTTGGCAGGCAGCACCTAAAGTTGGCAAGTTTTCACTGACTAATCATATAAAATCCAGGTTTGTGGTGTTAGTTGGACTACACTCTCAGAGAGGCCAGGAAACCTTAAGCTTTCAAGGTGGGAGGTTTCAGGAGGAAAAGGGAGGGGAGACTGACGAGGAGACTTTTGCAATGTCAAGGTGCCAAAGTAAAATAACGACCCAGTTTTACTGGAGAAGGCTCTGCCTTCCAAGAGCAAGCTGGTTGGATTTCTACCCAAAGGGCTTTTCCTCCAGCAAAGTTTATTTTTTCCCTCCCACTTGCTGTCACAAAATGCAATCCCCTCTTAAAGGATCAGACCCTGCACAGGAACTTCACTGAATAAAGATGAGTTTATATTTTAAAAAGGAAACAGCTGGATTGCAAAAGCAAGGGAGGTAGGCAGCTCTAGTTTCATTAGCTAAGGGAAACTCAGGGCCCCAGAGGAGAACAACTGGGAGAGCAGCCATGACAGAGAAAAAAAAAAAAAGGAAACAGAAGATCATAAAGAACTAATAATGAAAAATGGAAAGTGAGAATGAGCCAAGAAAAACATGCAATAAATAGATTTTAAAAAAAAGAAGTTGTGGAGGGAACAGAAATGTAAAGCAACGAAGCAGGAAAAGAGCAGGGCAGGGAGTATGGATTTTCTGGAAATAAAATAAATAATTCTGAGAACTCTCAAGAATCTGATGAAAAATTGGAAGTGTCTCATGGCTGATCTTTTGATCTCCAAACTGGTGGCCCTTTCAATACGAAAATGAAGGAGGAGCACTGTGTGTAATTGTCCAGCAATTTGTTTGCTGCTTCCTCTGGGAAAAACAGAGCGGATTTGGCCAGGCAAGAGAGTCCAGACTCCATCCATGCTGATGAATTAGGGCCCTGTAAGAGCAGCTTATAAAAAAAATGTATCTCATGATTGTTTAGAAGGATCCAGTCAACTGTTTATCTGTGCAGTAATCACTGGATGATGAGTTGGAGGTAACCTGGGTGTGGGACTGTGCACAGCAGGAGTCTCTGAATGGTTTCAGATGAAGAAAGAGTAGAGGTTGAAGGAGAGGGGGTAGGAAGAAAACAGATACTAGTCTGTCCTTCGTCTGAAATCTGTCATTGTGATAAAATATATAACATGGCCAGGACTCCTAGTCCAAGAGGAGAACAGATTTTTTTTCAGCTGCCCTTCAATTATGATATGTAATAGTCCTGCAGCTATATATGGCTTTACATGACGACACTCTTGCCCAACAGAAACTGGTGCTTTCTTTAAATTGTGCTTTGCTATTAGGTTTTTAATAGGAGCAGTTGTTTAAGGGGTGGGTGGGGGCAGGAGGGGGGAATGCACTTGGTGATGCATAGTGGAATGTACATTAATCTTGTTAATGACAACACAGTTAATGGCTGGCAAAACATTACTTTGATGATTACCTTTCTCTTGTGCAGGCTCTACTTGAGAAACAGAGCCAGGACACCGAAGATACAAGGAAAGTGCCTGAAGACAGGGATACAGGATTTCCTATGATTTTATGTTGTTCTTAATTAGGAAGCATATTGGCAGCAAATTCTAACAATGTGTGGGATGTTTTAGCTGTAGCCAATAAATGTTTTCTATTACAACTCTGCATACTTTGCCTAGCCAGAGCCCTGCTGTTCTGTTCATTGTCTTACAAAATCCCTTATAAGTCATTTTGGGGGCCAATTTCTGTTGGCTTATGCAGCAGAGTTACTTTTGAACATATGTATACTCAGACTCCAGAAGGGCCGTTGTCCCTCACTTTTTTATTTTTTATTTTTTTAATTCAATTTTTTTTTGAGTGATAAATGGGGAAGCCCTTCTTATGAAATGCTTCTGTAATTCAACTAAACAATTAGCCTATGCCTGAGCATGCTCATTTAAAGCAAAAATCCAGGGAATGGATTTAAGTGGTTTTCTCTGGTCACATGTTCACACATAGGCTGAATGAAAAATCCATAATGAATCGTTTATCTGATATTTAATCTCTTTCTCCGTTTATGAATGGTCTGCAAAAAATCTGCAGCTTTTTTTTTTTTTTTTTGTTCTGTTTATAATTTCAAATATTAGTTAAATAATTTCTGATCGGCTTGCAGGTTATTCAGAACACTTTGCTTTGAATGTTCACAGTTTATGACTCCTCTTACTTCATTGATGTAAACACAGAACTAGAGTCTGAACTTGAGTAGTGTATAGTCATTTTTGTGCAAGTGGAACTTAGGGTTTCATCTTTCCAGATGTACTGTTAATTTTACTTTAATTATTATTAATCTTATGATGATCTAGCCACATCTAGCAACCGAAATCTGATTCATGTGTCCCACCTCTGTGTTTGAGTCTTGTTTCAACTTCTAGTTGTGGTAGAAGCTTTCTGACACCCCTTTCTGTAGAGGGGGAAAGAAGGTTGCTCAGGACTGCCCATAAAATGCCATGTATGAAGACAATGAACAATGGAGCTAAAAATATCTCCCAACTTATAACTATAGCAGTTGTTCTGGGTTGCTGCAAATATAAATTTATGGCAAAAAAGAAGGAAGACAAGTTCCAGTATTTAATTACTTGTGAATGTGATTAGCTGCTTGAAAGTGTAAGAACCATATCCTATCAAACCCAGAGCATAAAAGCCCCCTTGCTCTTACATTTCATCTCAAATTGGATCCCATTAATCACTGTAAAAGTTTCAAAACCACTTGGCCGAGGAACTGGGATAACAGGAGGTTTTCAGGAGGTCATGCTCTCTGATTGCATCTCTGACCCTCTGCTGTCTCAGTTTTCTGATCTTCTGGCTTCACTCTGGCTGTGGTAACCTGGCTGTCCCCAGCTGGGCTGTGGTTACCAGTGTGAAATCCTCCCTGGGGCTCTTGTTCCAGGGGACTGGGCTGCTCAGGAGGGCACAGAAAGGAGAGAAATGGCACCAGTGGCTCAGCCCTGCCTTAGAGTTCAGCTTCAAAGAAAGGCAGGGCTGCAATGGGGTGGTTGTGAACCTGCAGAGATTATAACTACACCTTTGGAGTGCAGGCTGACATTTAAAGGCTTGAGGCCTGCTGTAGAGCAAAGAAATGTCAATCTTTAAAAGAGCGGACTGGGCTGGTTAGTAGGAAGGAATGTCAAAAGAGAGTTTATAGGAATCTCTTAAAATTGAAGCAAATGTATTTCATTCCTTTGAAACGAGCACGTTTCTTCTTGATTTACCTGTGAATGGATGTCACAAGGCTGGAGCTGGTTAACAGATGCTTGGAAAGACATGGGGGAAGCACAGAGACTGGGGAACTGGTTACATTTGACTGAGGGCACATAGCATGTAAGCCTGCCTTATATTGGAACTAAATCATCCCTTCTGATGTGCTGGGAGCTGGATCTACACACTCGTTCTCGTGGCTCACAGAACCCTTCAGTGGTTATTCACACCTAACCCTTTCTAGGATTATCCATTACTCTTATTAACAACAGCGAGCGCTACCAAGGAGAAGGAAAAAAATAATATTCTTTCCACAAAAAGGTAAAAACATAATAGTGAATTAAAGTTCTAAATGATAGGACTGTTAACATAATGCCTTTTGTCTAGAATGAACTATAAAACACACATATATACAGTGGAGAGAAAACCCTGTAAATGTGTAATGGACAAAAAAATATAATATATCTAAAAACTGTTGAAAGAATGCATTTTCTCAGCACCAAGGCTATCCATAAAATTTTTACAGTTTTCCACTATTATAACATTATCCTTCATAAAAAATGATATTTTAAAGCAAAAAGGTTGGCAAAAGAAACAATTGGTAGTTTAACGGAAGGACGGGATTACAGCACTGTGCCTTTGCTGTGAACGGTGGAATAGAAAATGAAAAACATTTGGGGCATTATATGAAGCCCAGCAGTCATGCTCCATAGGGTTTGAAGAGTTGAGCAATGCTTGACAAAGATTTTATGACTTCATTTTCTTAACATTGAATATTATTCCTTCAATCTAGTCCTCCCACCCCATTCCTTGCCTTAAATTTCTCCTGTTTTTCAGACAAAGAAATCTGTTTTATTAATATGTATCATTTATATTGAGTTTAATCACATCTGGTTTAATACACTGTTTTGTTACCTTTCTGAGGAATGCCCTGTAACAAGGTATTGGGACAAAATTGGGATAATTTGGTCCCCAGACCCTCCAATACAACTTCCCATATGACTTAGTTTTAGGATAAATAGCCAGAGTCCTCTGTATAAGAGGACAGGTTAATATTTGTGGATAATTGGCTTTGGAGCAAAGAACTTCCTGCCTCCCAAACCTGTGCTCAGACAGATCAAGTTGAAGTTTTATATCTCTTAGCCTACATCATGAATTTCAAAACCAATACTGCTCCCCTCAGTCATAAAATACATACAAAATTAATTAGTCATTCTTCCGTGTACAATCTACTGCTATGTGTGCTGCCAGCAGTGAAAGTCCACAGCCTTCCCCAGAAATGCCTATGGATTATCCTTATTTTGATTTGACATTTAAATGGTCAGGCACAGCTGGGGATTGGGCCAAGTTGTGCATTTGTAATCATAAAATGAGAATTCCTGCTGCAAAATGCACACCGTAAAAGAAAGGATGTTTGTTTCTTCCCTCCAAAAATACTTCAGAGGTTCATGGAGGTCTCAAGATTGGCAAAGAGTCTTCTGCATAGAAGACAAACAGCATGTTTGCAACTACTACAGGTGACCTACAACTGAAAAATTCAAATCTAGAACCAAACTTTTTGAAAGTCTGAGCGTTTGGATCTGCAGTCTTAGCTGGGATGAACTCTAAAAAAGGGATTACTGTTGCCATTTATTATATCAGTTCACATACTGTGCTACACAAAATAGATCTTTCCTGAAACATCACTTTTCATTTAATTTTTTTTACTTCACAGTGAAAGGCAGAATTCCTCTAACCCTTCTGCTGCCGGGGCTGAGTGCGTGCCCTCACATGTGGATCTCACATGCCGTGGTTATTTCAGATTGGCATGTTGTGAATTAGGTGGATAGAGTATCACTGGTGGTGTGTTTTATCCCATGGACTCAGCCCACTGGAGAGCACTCAGCTGGTTAATATTTCATATGGATTCTTTTCTCCTTTCTTTCCAACCATCTATGTAAACTTTAGGACAGCCGGTCTGGTTTTGGGAGGTGATTTCCTCGCTGTGGATTAAGGATCCATTTGTGAGTCACTCTTCAGGCACTTCAGAAGAGTAGATTTCAGACCTGAAAGAATGTATTGTAAACAGAATAATGTGCTTTCAAAATTAGCCCCTGTACCAAATTATGTATTTACTTAATACACCTTAATGGCTTTTGAAGAAGCCATTAGGCTCGATTGCGTAAATAGCACATATACCAAAATATGTATTTAACCTAGATAGGACTGTGCCCCGTGTTGGTTTTCCTTCCTTCTTTACAAAGTTTTATCTTCATGGCCTTTTGAAAGTCTGCTATTGCTGGAGAATTTATCCTCCAGGAGATTGTTTTGGATAGTGGCAGCTGAGGGGGCAGGGAGGAGAGGAGGTTCCTGAGTTTTAATGTGTAGGAAGGAGGAATAGCATTCAGAAGGGCTATGGGGCTCTTCATACTTTGGAGTGGGGAAGGGAGAAATTCAAATATTATTGAGCAAACCAATTCTCTCAAAGGGCAGAATCCTACAGGCCTCTGTGACCTGATTCCTAACTTAGGGAATAGGAGTGGGTTCATGCATCAGTCAGCTTTGTTTGTGCACTGGGCCTGGATGTGAACACTCCTACTAATCCATGAAAAAGATGAATAGAAAAGAAGAGCCTCCTCTTTACTCCCACCACTGAGCTGCAGGGCCTGCCCATGCTGGAGGCACTCTGCCATAGTGGGACTCTCATGGGACTCCTTGGGAAGCTCCTTGAGGACCCCCTCAGGTTCAGGACCACTGCCAGCCTGGCATTTCAAACAGGCCTTATATGTGGGAATTCACACAAAGAACTAAGCTTTCTATTTGGCTCTCCATCTGTATATAATATACAGAGGTAGGATAATGATCCTTGACAGTGGCTTTTTAAGGATAACTTAATGCAACAGAATTAATTTTGGGAATATTAAATGTGAGAGGGGCACTACAGCCTCTCACACCAGTTGGGACTGGTGGAAAATAAGTGGGGAAATAGTACAGAGGAGCTGAACCTGCTGTGTTTCTCTGTTTAACTGCTACCTCCTGTAACTGGCACAGCAAGGAAAACCATATATCTGCTAATGCTGCAGGTGTTACTCTCAGCTAGCTCATAATGGAAAAAAAATCTCTGTAAATAACTGCTCAGTTACAGCAAATGCCAAAAATTACAGTCCATGCTATCCACAGGTGACTCCACCAATCCCAGCCAGGCTCATCAGTTGGAAACAACAACAAACGTGAAAACTCCAGAAAAAGATGCTATCTTGGTCAGAAAATGCCATGAGAACGAGCAGTTAAGTGCTAAAAATAGAAGTGTTGTATGAGGCCCTGTAAGTTTGGCACAGAGTCACAAAGTGCAGAGTGAGAGAGGGTGTGGAAGGCACTGCCAGCCCTGGGCAAGAAGGAAATGTATGATGGGCACACAGGGATGGCCAGGATCAGGGGAGGAGGAAATTTCTCAAGTTTTAAGGACTTTACTATAGACTTATATGTTTTTGTGGGCTCTGGAAAGTTCCTGTCTATACTAATCAGGCTATTAAACAAACACTTTCTGCAAACAGTCTGTGCAAACTCCTTGGGTTGGTTCACCTGGGTCACCTGCAGGGTGGAAGGGACAAGAAGAGTTATTGGTCTTCTTAAGAAATTAGAATAAGTACAATTAACATTACAAAAATAAAAATTAATTCAGCCTGAGTCTCTGGAAGGAAATGGTCTCCTGCTGAAGTCTGTTTTTAATAATTTTCTTGCCTATGTGACTTCAGACAGGTATCTGCAGGCAAAGTAGATTTTGGATCCACTTGAAATGATCTAGCTTGATTTCTAAAGAACCAAAATAATCTGACTTTAAATTAGGAAAGATAGTAATAATAATAACAGTAATAATAATAATAATAATAATAATAGTAATAGTAATAGTAATAATAATAATAGTAATGATAGTAATAATGCAACTGGACTATTCCTGGTAGGCCTCTTAATGATGAAGTTTCCCATCATTAATTTGAATCTGAGTATGACCACAGAACTATGCCAGAAATAATTGTGTGCAAATATATTCAAGCAATGTTATCAACTGTAGGCCAAAAATGCACTTGGAGCTGTATTGTTCTTTTTCATTGACTTTTTGTTGACCACAGGAAAAACAGGTTTTAAGGTACAACACAGTAACAGAGTCTAAAGGATTGAAAAAACTTGTAGAGCCAGTTTGAGTTGTAAGGGTGTGCTAACTTGTGACCCAGACAGGATGGTGGTTTTAAAATAAAATTGAAACAAAGGAGTTCTGTTGTGCTTTTTCCACATCCCCTGCAGGAAATCATATTCCATCCCCTCCACTCTTTGTCCCACACACCTTCTTCCCATCTCATTTACTGCTTTCTCATAGCCAGGATCTTGCACTTTGTTGCTTCCCTGATCATCTTATCCCATCTGAAATGCCTCAGGCTGTCTATTTTTTTCCTGTTTTATTTATTCTTACTCTGTTTAATGAAACTGTATTTTTTTCCCTGCTTAATGATTTAACAAATATTTAGGAATTTTTTTTGGTGCCAAATTACATTTTTTTCCTTGGGGAAAGGATGCTTCCCTAGAGACATTGATTTTACACAGTTAAATTTTTTTTTCTGATTTATATGATTATCATCATGATAGATTTTTAGATACATTTATTGATGATAGAAGATGTCTAAGTAAGTTATTGAAAGGTATTTTTGGAAGTGACATTAAAAATATTTCCTGAAGTTCTTTGCAAAGTTTGACCAGAACTAAAAATATTGTTATGCCCCTTTTGTCCTCTGTGAAACAGTATTTTTATTTTCAGTGTTGGGAGAAGGAAAAGAAAACTGAGCTGCTACATGATTTAGATGAGACACCATCTATAGGGTAGAATTTTGGTACTTCATAAAGTTTCCATCATAATGGCACATTTATCTTTATTAATCTGTAGCTGCTCCCTTAAAACCAGGCCCTTTGCATTACTTTTCTTTTTTTCCTCAGGTACTGGGAAATTGTTCATTCCTGGTGTTCCATCAGGCATGTCAAAGACAAATATTTCTATGTGCATAGAATATGCACATAGAATATGTGCATAGAATATGCAGCTCAGCTTTTCATGCCAAAAGTCCTCTGCACTAAATTTCATGCTGCATTTTCTGTGGGTTACTTAAAGGTGCTGCTTTTCTTGTTTATATTAAAAAGCTCAAACTTAACTTTATTCTAAATCAAAAGCTTTTTTAAAAGAACCTGTGGGCTGCTCTAAGTTCATCATGTGGGAGTAGTGATGTTTTATTTTCACTAAATGATTGTGGTTTCAATAGTAAGAAATTTGCCTCCAGACCTTCTAGCCACTTATTGATTCCTAACTTGACATATATTTATATGTTTACAGAGGTCTACAAATTCTGCTCAGATAAAGTTAGAGGCACCACCAAAGACCTGTTTTCATACATGTTTAAAGGTATTAGATAGCTTTCAATTCTATACATGTGGATATGCACAATTTAAGGAAAAACTGAGTACTGCTCGGAATTATTGTTCCTCAAAATCATAAAGATGTCGTGAAATGCTTAGACCCTATAACTTTAATTGAAAGTATTTATCCAGCTCTGATTTCAACAGATGTCTGAACAACAGGGGAAAAATAACCCCCCACCCTGTAACAAAACATCATCTGCTTCCAGATTTCCCCATGCTAAAGTTTTATGGCGGTCAATGGTAACACACGTGCACTTTTCTCTCATGCTTTTATAAAAACTGCTTATCTCTTTTAAAAAGGCTTCTTTTTTCCCTTATGCAGGGATGTCCTCTGTGTATTGGCTGATTTTCACTTGAAGGTTGAGGACTTTTTCACACTGGGGACACCTGTTTTTGAACCCCCATGTTTAAGGGAACTGGGGGAAAAAAAATACAGTGAAACATTTGGATCCATCTGGTTAGATGTGGGAATGTTGTGATCATCTGAACATCTGGATAAGATGGCCACCAAACTGTTTGGAAAATAGTAGATTTCTCCCTTCTCAAGCCTTCTATGGATGTTCTGAGGGGTTTTTTTTTGCCTAATGATGTGCTTGGCATATTTCTATTCTTTATGCCCCCACTCTAACCACCAGTGGGGATATTCCTCTCCTCCAGCGACAGAAACAGCTCTACTGCTCTCCCACCCCTGTGCTCTCCTCAAGTAGCATTTTCCCACAGGGCATGCACAAATCCTGTTTGTTTTACATCATACTGTCACTGCAGCCACAGGCATGTGTCTGCACTTGTCCCCGAGGCAGAGAGGGGAGCGTGTTTCCTCGTGCCCGTGCGTGCACTGTGTGACCTGCTCTGCTCCCCAGCCTCTCCCAGCACAGCTCCAACCAGAGCTGCTCCTCCTCAGCTTTGGAGTTCAAGGGGTGCAGTGTAGTTGCCTCTGCATCCACAGTGAAGCTTCTTTGGGAGCAGAGCTCAGTGGAAAATACTCCCTGAGCAAAGGGACCGAGCCGTGTCTGTGGCGCTGGGCGTTTGGAAAATGCTGTGTATTATGTTTATAGCAAAAATATTGCCTCAGGCTCCTTTTTCCTAGTCAAAACTTATTTAATAGATAATTGAGAGCAGCCCATGGCAAAACCAAGGTCAGTGTGCTGTGCCCATGTCTGCTGGGCAATGGCTGGAAACTCCTCAATGCCACCGTGTCCCATTCGATGCTCCGCGCGCCCGTATCCGGCCGGGAGCACATGCTGAAATTCCTGAGCCTGTGCGGAAAGTTAAGTACTTAAATGCTTTGCTGAATAGAATTGACGAACATGTGCTTAAGTATCCTGCTGAATTGCAGCATTAATCATTTTTACAGCTGACAAAATCCACTGCCCCAGAAAAATATCTCCAATTAGAATGAGCGGGATTATTTCTTTCATTTGTGTGAAATAAGTGTGTTCCCAGTTGTACTGAACGTGTTCTGTTTTCTGTGATATTAGAAATCATTTTCCATAAGATTTCATATTGCTCAAGAGAAAACTTGAGAAACTTTGGAGTTGATCAGGTCCCTAGATTTAGATTTATATTAAGAAAACATTGTAAGAGAAGACATAATGGGCCAAGAATATGCACTTACTTTTTTTCATTGACTTCAACCTAAGGGCAAAACTTGGGCCACTGTGCTTGTTCCATTAATTCTCTCTTGTGGAAGCTACTTTTTTTCCATATGTGATTTTAATCTGTTTGTAGATACTGAATGTAGTTTTTCATATAGTAGAGTGCTGCTTTTTTCCCTTATTTCCTTCACTGTCTTTCCATAATAGAGTTTAAAATGAGAAAAAACAACAGCAAAACAAACCCAAATCAACAAACCAAATCCCTTTGTATGTGCAGCCAGTTAAGTAGATAATAATGGTAATTTTTCTGCTCTGCTAATGATGATAATATTGATATTTATCAATAACAAATAGCATGCAAGTGCCTGGGTGAATAGAGTATTTTGCACAGTGGGGTTTATATCTATATATGAAACAGGAGTGGGAGGAGGCTGCTAGAGGCAGGTGAGGGAAGCTGAGCAGAGAATTGCCTCACAGCAGAGAGCCTGAGAAACAGCAGAGGGGGAATTTAGTCCTAGCCAAGAGCAGAAATAATCCCTGCAGTAAAAAAGCTGCAGAATCTGTAATCTCAATATCCAGCCCAACAAAAACCATGGACCTTGGGGCTCAGCTAAGTGAGCTCTCACTGCAAACGATGTGGGGCTCACGTGGGGTAATTTGGGAGTGGGAAGGTCCAAGGAAAAACCTTCTGGATGGCAGAGCTAAACCCAGGCAGCCTGGATATTTCCAGCCTGCTCCTTAGAGTGCTCTGCAGTCCCTTTGGTGCTCAGTCTGTTTTATTTCATTTAGTCTGCAGAGGGGACTTTGAGAGGCATTATCTTCAGGAGATAAATTTACAGCCGCTTTCCTTCCTATATTATGTTTACATTTTGAACCTGTGAGTCTGAATATTACCTGTTGGTAAAGCTGACTCTGTAATTATTGATTTTGAGGCTTATGATTGTTCTCTAGACAAGGAGAAGGAGAGAGGGAAGGATGGTCACAAAGCAACCAGCTGTTCCAAGACCTTTGAAGGTGACTTGAGCAAAATCACGTAGCCCAAATAATCTGCTGGAGCAAAATATTTCATCTTCTTGTTGACTGGGCCAGTGTAGGGTGTGACCTTTGAGTTTTGTTGGGAGTGAATGACTTGAGGTATAGCTAGAATGTTTGTAAGGCGTATATGTTAGTTTTCAGAGACCCTGGCTGGAAGGGTTGTGGAGGGACTAAATATATTGGGTGCTAGATCTTGGCAGGAGGGCAACTGAAGAGAGCTCAGCTACTTGCTCTTGGAATTGCCTGTGGTTCTCACCCAGAGCAGCTCTGAATACAGGCAAGTTCAGGGTTGTCCCTCCCTGGATGCCACATATATCCACTTCCACTGCTCTGCTCACAGGATCACAGCCTGTTATGCTCATAGTCAGTACCAGATCCAAAGGAGACAAGATTACCTTTTTAAACAAAACAATAAAGCAATAAACAAACCATAAACCCGCCACTCCAGATGTCATTCCTATGTTAGATAACATAAAACCAGAGAACATCCGCAAACACACACATTTTTCTATTTATTGTTTTAGTATCAGCTAGAAAATGTTTCTATAGGAGTGTCCTCACAAGAAAAATCCCAACTGTCTGAATCACAACCATGTGGATGTTTTATTTTCCTAGGGCTGAACATATTTCCTAAATAACACAAAAAAAGTTTGAAGTTTGCATTACTTTCACTTGAATCTTCAGCAGCAGCAGCAACATGTGGCAATCCCCTCCCTGCTTGTTTCACTTGACATGTTTCATGTTACAGAATCTGTGTGAGAGACTTTGAGAGGTGTTATCTGTTGATAGAGGAATGTATGGCCATTTTCCTATCTACCGTATGTTTACATTTGGAACCTGTGTTGAACATTTGTTATACTCACTTGTTGTGTCTTGTCTTAAATTAAGATCATAAACATTTTGAGGCAGGGACCATGTCTTCCTGTGTGTTGCTGCTCTATTTAGGCCCTACTGTTAAGGATGTGGAACTGACTGGGAGTGGTTGTAATAATAAAAATAATTCTGCTAGGAATTCTTTTGTCCTGATAAAGAAATGTGCAACTCTTGTTATCAGAACATATCAGAGAGTAGGGTGCTTAAAAGTGCTTGTAGAGTAGTAATCACCCTTGCAAATTCTTTTAACCTTGGTGTTCAGAAAAGGGAAAGGACAAAAGTTATATTTTGATTTATAGAGAGTCCTGACAAAACCACTCTCAAAGTTGCCAATATCCAAATATTACCATAGGCTTGCACGTGCATCTAACAGAGATTTTGAACAATTAGCCCTAATTGCCCTTTTCTAATATTGTGGTTAACAGAAAAATCTTCATTATGAGAGCACAAGGCTTGTAAATGAAAGGATGAAAGCTCATGAAATGATGGAGGCAGACCATTACGTCATCCCACACCTAGGCACAACGGGATGCATTAAGGAAGCATTTATGGAGAGGCATTCCATCAAGGCAAGGTGTCAGAGGACATATGGTCTCTTTCACCATTAACTCTGTGAATTTCCATAGCTTCCCACTGGTCCATATTAACCTCACTTTGTGTGATGCTCAGATTGTTTGATATAATTTTGGTTTTGCTCTGAAAATGCCTAATTGCACATGTGAAATTCACTAAAAATCACCTATTAGAGCTTGCTTTTGCAAAAGAGGAATTAGAAAAAGAAATTTGTGTCAAACATTATTTTTTTCAGTAGTCATGACAAAAATTAATAATATAGGCATGAATATGCAATTTTATCTGCATGGATTTCTACTTGACCCTGTTTCCTGACTAGAAAATATTGTTAATATGCCTTTGAATATAGTGCAGCATATTGCTAGACCAATTTGTTTGATGGGTGGAGATCCATCTGAGTCCTTGGTTGTGATCCCAAAGATATCAGTGGGATGCTGGTAATTGCAAAGAAAATACAGATGTAGAGAGGCTTATGATGAATATCAAGGTGGGAATCATAGAGCCAGGTAAGAGTGACAAAATAAAATCTTACATTTAGTCCTTCTAAATCCAGAGCATCAGAGAATATCCTGACTTGAGAGGGACCCGCAAGAATCATCACACCCAGGTCTTAATCTGAGTCCAACAAGATGCACTTCCATCTTTTCACTCCTTGGATGGCTTTGGGGACCTGCTGCAGTATCTGGAGCAGTGGGGAGTCTTCCTCCTTTCTGGGGGTTTCTACACTCTCCTGTTCAGATCGATGTATAGAATTTCTAAATTTAGGTAGAGGAGTGTGTGCTAATCCTAAATGTAAAGCTAAATTTCCCTCTCTGTGGATCTGAGAAGATTTCACACAGACATCATCAAAAAGCAGTTGAAAAATAGTTCCCACATGCATGATCAACTAAGTAGAAGTTAGCATCATTATTATTTTTAAGATATACTTTTTATTTTTAGCATTCCTTCAGCTAAGCAATGATTGTAGCCCAAAATCTCTGTGCGGCAAATCTTGAATATAATGACATTGTGTTTTTCTTACAAATAATTGAAATAATACTAAAAATTCCAAGAAGCCCTAATGCTGGAGAGGGGGAGAGGGAAGGAATTTGTGAAAGTGCTAGGTGGAATAAGAAAGCTTTTAAGACAATCATTATAATAATACCATCATAATAATAGCTTTATCTTGAGGAAAAAAAAAAATCATCAACCAAGCAACCACCATTGAACCTGGGACTAAAATAATCTCTCTGAATTTTCAATTGGTCTTAAAGCACTGGTGTTTTCTAAGGTTAAAAAAAATATATAAAAAGAATACATGTCTTGGTTTTATCATATTATCACAACATCTTGTTTTTCATGCTACTTCTCTCCTGTCTTAGACCCTTTAACTTAAGCTCCCTGAAAAGTCTCACTTCTCTGTCAAAATGAGTTGAAGACACATTTGGGTTGAACAAAATATTGGTGTTGTTAGGAGTTTAAAAATCAAGGGTCTTTTCATTAATGTTCAGAAGCACTGATGTAGGAAGAACAGAGCACTCCCTGTGTACAACCTATTCCATTACATTCTCCCAGCAGAGAAAATGTTGGGATGTCATTCTGCTGTGTACTCACATGTAAACACTTCTGTGTTTAATACATGGAAAATCCCTAAAATGTTTGCACAAAGAATATTGTTATTCCCTGTACATTTTAGCTGATGCTTACTGGGAGGGAGAAAAAAAAACCAAAACAACCAGTGGACTGAAATTCGGAATGAAAAGTCAAACGATTTACATTTTTCACATAAGCCTAGATCCTAATGACACATTGTCCAGTGCTTTAGAATATGTGCATTCAGAGGATCAAGCTATTAGGGAAAAATTCTCATCCTGAAAAAGAGGCTTATCACTGAATCAGGAATTGCCAGTTAATGTCTCCTCTGGGATGCTTGTTTTTAAATTGCCTTTTGGGAGGCTTTATGACTGCATCACACATCAGCGCTGTGATGTCAGAGCAGTGATGCTGTTTTGAAGCACATCCCCCAGACTGTCCCATTTACTGTGCAGTAGTTCACTTCCCAGAGTGGTTTTGCAGCCCATAATCTGGATTCTGTTTGGAGAAAACTGACTGGAGGCTTTGATCCAGGCATGTGCCCAAATGTTCTCCAGTTCCTATTACAGGAATAAGAGGCCAAACCAATGACTAGACCTCCTGAAAGTTTGGACTCACACTCTGGGATATTTCAGTTTGGGGATTTGGGCTAAATCAAGTTTAAAGCAATCCTGTCTCTATCTCTCCCACAGTGCAGATAAAGAACCCTCAGCTCCAACTGCTCCATTCTATTGATCTGCTCCTGTGGCCACAGCTGCCTTGAGAAAGTAGATGTAGCCTATGACATCTTGAAAGTATTCCAAATTTTACAAATGTTTTCTGTGCTAGTTGTTTTTCACTTATCTTTCCTTGGATCTGGTGCAAATATTCCTAAATGAATTTTAAATGATCTGAGCCTGTGCCCATTTATTTTGTTGCAAAATTTAAGATTGACCTATTTCCCCCCCCAAAAGATCATGCTGCACTGTGAAACTATTTGGGCAATGTTTATCCCTCATTATCATTGAATTTACTGTTTATGGAGGTATTTAAAAAGATGACATACCTCCCTGCTCTCAAAAAGAATGAAAGGAAATTGTGAGAACTATAATAAGTTTATCACAACACTTTTGTCCTTGAGTTTTCAAAGCTGCCTAGTACTGCCTCACAACAAACAGTCAACTCCTAAGTCTACTTACACCAGTGGGCACCAAAGTTTATGGTAAGTATAAGCAAACTGTGATATTTCTATCTTTTGGTGGAACATGCTTGCATTGCAGGTTGTTTAAATTGTGATTTTTGATTTAGACATCCATCTCTCTTGTGTGTTTTTCCTTACATGCTCAGCCTCATTAACCCGTCCAGTTGACCTGCATCATTCTGGTGTTGACAAAGATAGGCATTATGAACCTTAGGATGTCATAAACACCTCTAAAATGTGACCCTGCTTGCATGCAGTGGGGAAGGTTTGACAGCATTACACCAGTCATCTGATAAGCTCGGGTCAAAGTCGCCAATTGCTTGCCTTTTGTTTGGGTGTCAAGGAGGCAAAAGCTTTTCATGTTTTTAATAAGCAAATTAATGAAATACTTACAGTACACTGCATACATTAACTCTTAGGTAGCTGGTTTTCCTCTGGGGCCATCTTCCCAAAGGTCAGAGGCCATAAATGGAGTTTCAGTTTCCAGGAAACAAAGAGGACAGTATATTTCAGTAATCTCTTCCTGCATGTAGTTAAGATTCCTCTTTTTTTCCCCTCCCTTTTTATTTTTTTTTCTTCACTTTGGCTTACTTTCTAGAGGCATAGTAACACTTGCAGCTAAGCCAGATGTAGCATTCAACCAAAAAAATGCACTGGATGCACGTTCCAAGTTTGCCAATGGCTATGCATGAGGCTGGAATGTCAGAGCAGGAGTGGTGGATTAGGAAGATTGTGTTCATGTTGCTCAAAGCAGGAGCCAGAAAATGTCTCTGCAAGTTCACTGCTTCAGCCACCTTTTCTTCTTGGATATAACATGTTTGGTAACATTTTCAGGCTCCTTATAATCACTCTCTATAGTGTTGCTTACATTTTCAGAATAATAACCAATTAGTTCTCATTTGTAAACTCCAAACTACTTTAGAAAGCCTGACTTTAATTTCTGTAATAAAGAGAAAAAAAAAAGGAAAGATACTTTTGCTTACCTAAAGAGACATTAAAACAATGGCAAACTATCTTGACGTTATCTCCTGTTAGCCTCTCTTCTCAGACAAATCTACATTTTCTTAATTTTTCTGAGCAAAATCCAATTTAATACACACCTGATATTAATGATACACCTGTGTCTGGGTTGACCACCTACTTTTCTGTTCAGATGACCAGATAACAACCCTGTGATGGAAGAAGTTAAACTCCATCTCAGTTTCTATGACTATGTGGTGGATTTCCTAACTTGTATTTTATACTTATTTAAGCTATTATGTAGTGTGTTACAGTTCCCATTTTCTGTTCTCAGCCTCAAGAGCAGGTGGGACAAGTGAGTGAGCAAACCCTTGTTGTTTTGTTTTTGCCTTCTGGTACTTTAAATCCAGAATCAGATTGTGGCATGCTATAAATGCAGTTCAAGATGTGCTTTGCTGAAACTCAATGGATGTTGTGAATTTCCAGGAGGAAAGTTGCTGGCCATCAAAGCTACTGAAACAATTGACTTCTCAGACATGTGGTTGGGAGAAAAATCAGGTCTTCTATTAAGCCTGATACTGACAAGAAAATAAAAAGGGCTAAGTGAATAGAATATTCAAGGAGAAAGGGGAAGATACTCTTCCTTTCATGTGACTGAAAGTCTGTAAGCATCTTTAAGTGATGCTCACCTTCTCATTCCATACAGGTTTCACTCTTGAAATCTAAACCAGACTGTTCCCTTGCAGATTTAAGTAACTAGTGTCTGGAACATTAAACATTCAGCAAAACCCTATAAAATGAGACAAGGAGCTGGCTAAAATAAGCTCTCCCTGCTGCAGGCCATGCAGTCCAGGCTAAACTGAGGCCTGCTTTTTGGGGAGCATCCTCCTTTAGCCCAGGTCAGCCTAAAGCACTTGACTCTCTCAGGTTCCACCTACGGCTCCATGCACAAATGTTCCACAATTTACTACTTAAGAGATACCTAAGTTATATAAAAGACATAAGAGATACAACCATGAGATGATTTTATCCCCTCTGCACTGGTTAGACTGCTTTCACTCTAAAATGAAATAAAAAATGCAGGGAAAACTGCCTTATTAACAAAAGCTATTAAAGTAATCTAAGCATCACATTAAGCTTTGCTTGCGCAGCAGTAGACACAATAAGAAAGACATATTATAGTCATTTAGATGCAAGATAATTTACTATTTTTTAAGATCTTATAGCATCCTTGCTCCAAAGTTTTATCTTTTACTCATTGCTGTATCTGAATATTTGGTCCCCTCCCCTTCCCTGATTGCTGGGAAGTGTAGCCACTTTCTAGTTGGAAAAATTTCCTCGCAGTATGTGTTGGTTCTTTGCTATCAAACTGGGTGGTCCTGTCGTTAGGGATCTTACAAGGCTTTATCCTAAGCTTGGCTTGTTCAATATTCACCAGCCCCTAGGACTGTGCAATAGAGCATGGCCTTGTCAAGTTTGCAGGTGGCACTGAGCTGCCAGAGTGTGAGTGCCTCTGGAGCAGGATTAGAATCCAGAATGATTCTATTAAATTTGAGAAGTGACCTGAAATTCAATAAAGATGTCCTGAAAGCACTGCAATAAAAAGTGGGAAATTCAGACATACTACTGGTGTTCTGCAGGAATTGGAAGGTCAGAGCTGGACCACAGATTGTAAGTCAATATAGGAGGCTACTCCATCCCAGGATGAAATAGGAGTGTGGCAATGTATTTCTGAGCCTCTGGTGAGATTTTGGCTCCAATTTTGAGTCTGGCATTAGGGATCCTCACTTCAAGGCACAGACAAATCTGAGAGAGTCCACAGGACAGCAACCAAAATGATGAGAGGTTTAGAAAAAGTGACCTATGAGGAAAGGTTGAAAGAACTTGGTTTGTTTAGTCTAGGAAAGAGAAGACTGAGGAGGTACATGATAACAGACTTCAAATATTTAAACGGTTGTTATAAAGAGGAAGGGGATCAATTATTCATGTCCACTAAGAATTGGACAAGAAATTAGGAATGTCTTTAATTTGCAAGAGGAGGATTCCAGTTCGAAAGCTTTCTGATGGCACTGGAGGACATTAGCAATTTACACAGCCTCCCTGGATATTAAAGGTTTATAAGAAGGACTTGAACAAACTTTGTGAGGGATGTTTCAGATCTGCTTCTGCTTCAAAGCACTGCTTAGGACAAACAACTTCTTAAAGCCTCTTCTGCCCTTATTCCTGTGGTGTGTAATATAGATTTGTAATGTACATATCCCTGTGTAATTTAAGTGCTAAATTAGTATCTGAAAACACACTCCTTCTTTGCTTACCTCTACAGGTATGTGATGCAGGGATAGTGGGGAAATATCTGGACTTTGTTGTTTGCCAAAGGAGAATTGTGCAAGAGTTTTAAAAAAACTATTGCTCAAAAAGCAGCAGTGGAAAATCAGAACTCATGCCTGACCTCATCTGACAGCTGCTACGGCCCTTATAAAGGGATTAACAACCTGGACATAAAACAAAGGTTATTGCCAGTCATTAAGGTGTGATATCCCTCAGCACAATTAGGACATGTCACAAGTCTGCACAGGGCTATGCCTGAGTGGAGAATTACAGAGAAAAATGGTGATTTACTGGCCTCTGTGAAGAAGGCCTGACACTGTGATAAAGGGAAGGCTAAGAATGGCTTGGAAATATCCTGAGAAAAGTTGGAGGCCATTGATGCTGTGCTACAAGACATTCACATGACACCGTGCTTCCTTGGATTTCTTACTATTTATATTACATACATACATCTGCTCATGGGATCCTTTATATCTACAAATTGTGTCTGTAGCATGCTGTGCAGCAATCAACAGGAGAAGCTGAGTCCTGATGCTGGCAGATTTTCTGGCTCTGAGCATTTCAGATGATGCCTCCCAACCCAGACAAAATCTGCTTCTCAGCTGAGTAAGGAGGCACTTTGATAGCTTGCTTCTCCAAATCTATATTTAGCAACTTCCACTCTTCAGAGACACACGTGAAGATGATTATACCCCATGAAGAAGTAAAGCTATTGAAATATTATTGGTTATTTTTCATAGCAATTTAGAGGTGAACTCTTGTGTTTCAATTACAAAAGAATGAGTTAGCTTATAATATGCTAAGTTCTTTTTATTAGTTGATTAATTTTTCACTTAAATTCTAAAAAAGTCATTATTTCTTCATGTTTAAGCTTTCACTTCTGCTACCTTCTTTTGTAGTGCTTTTCTTAATTACCTGCAGCAATTTGCATCAGCAAGGAGCTAAGAATGCTTTGCATCTCTTTAGTGGCTTCCCTCCTCCTTAGCTATTGATGTAGCTACACAGAGAGACTCAGCCCTGCAGCATCTGGCATCTTGAATCAGCATTATAAACATTAATTAAATAAACCTCTCAATGCTTCTGACAGGTGATGAGAGCTCCTGACCTCTGATGAGAGGCTGGGTGCCCATTTTACAGGTCTAGGAGCTGAGGGTGTATCTGAATTGTGAGATTTGATACTTCTCAGCATCCAGGTTCCAGGTGCATGCCCTGGCCACATCCCAAATTTGTTCTGGGGCAGCAGCCAGGCTCTCTCTCCCTGAGGACCTTGGTTTCTGTAGGAAGGAGCCCTGAGTGCTGGTGTGGGGAGTGCTGGCAAGCAGGGCTGGGTGTTGTCAGGCTGTGGGCTGCACTGCAAAACTGATCCCCACAGTCTAGACAAAACCAAGGCAGCATAATTGGGTTGAAGGAGGCTCATGGTGATTCTGCATTCAAGGTGGGAGTAGAGGAAAAAAAGATTTCTTGGCTTCCTCCTCACACAATTCCTCCCATTATTTAACTATCAAGATGACCACACTGGTTTTGCACATTTAACAAGTCCAATGCAAACAAGGTTCTTTCCCCCATTTTCATCAACTTCAAGATGTTTTATTTTCAGAGGTCTACAAAAGCAAATGTACAATTCAAATAAAACCACAGCAGTGACTGCACAGAATAATAACCTCACTTCATTTTGGAGCAGAGTTTGGAAAATCTGGATACAAGCTGAACTAGTAGAAAAGAGCAACACACTCTCTCCTTCCTCCTGGCAGCTTTAAGGAAAGGCCACAGGTAGCAGAGTCTTCTCAAGCCCATCTACTCTAGGAAAAGCTGGAAGATGGCTTGCTAAACACCAGCACCTCAATGTTGCCAGATGTATGTTCTTGCTTTACAATTTCCAGCATGTTTTAGCAATTAAATCCTGTTTTCCCTGGATTAAATATCGGTTTTTCAACCTGTGGGCAATTACAGTAGATAGTCATGGGGCACTGTACCAATTAATGCACTTTAGACATAATAAAAGGGGCTTTACCTTTCAAATTAAAAGTTACATTGCCAGTAAGAGCCATTCCTCCTTTGACAGCACACTTGCCTTTCCATACTCCTTTTTAATGTTTCTCCCCATTTTTCCAGTATCATATTTTAGCACTGGGCTATTGATTGAGTGGAGTGGTCAGGCAAGGTCCAGTGAAATCAGAGATCATCATTTCACTGGCCTCTTCAGAAGTGCTGGATTAGCCCTGCTGCCTAAGATTTAGGGATGGATCCCTATCCAGAAAAGCACTTTAACACGTGATAACAGTTAAGCGTGTGCTTAAGTGCTTTTCTGAATCAGGGCCCATATAAGGCAGCATGTCTACCAAACATTTCCAGCTAGTTCAAATAGTGTCCAGCTTTTACAGGAGTGAGATTTCCTTTAGAATGTATAAGCAGAATTCCTTCCAGTTTGAAAAGACTTACTGAATTCTTCCCTTCAAACGATTGTTTGGAGGTTTGCTCTGTTATTGATATAAAGATTAATTCAAGTTGCAAGGGAAAAAATGTGTTTATGCAAATATTAAGTGCCTGAAAACTACACCACAGCTGTTTAGTTTTGGATGAAAGTCTTGGCTTGTTGGATAAGATGCATCACCATCTATGAGATTTAGGAAACATCTTTTGTTACACGGTTATTTCAGTGGAAATACATTTTCCAAAACCTTATTTTCCAGAACAAATTCACATTTCTCCGCATTTAACATTGTAAAAATATGAAAAACTTCTTGGCATATGCATTCCTTGTCAAAATGATTCTAGAATGAGATAGTGACAATGAGGAACAGAAGTTTTGTGATAACTTATACCCTTAAAAATTTGCAGCAGGGATTTTTGTGTTCTAATTCCAGGAGAGCTGCAGCTACAGCAAGAGGGCTCAATATGCCCATAAGAGGTGGCCATTGAGTGCAACAAGTACAACAGGATGATTTAATTTCACATGTAAGCAATATCTGTAAGAAGGAGAATGCTGCTTTTTGTCTTTTGTTTCGTTAACTTCAGACCATGCATCATCTCTAATGAGCTTGATAAAGCATAGTAAGGAAAATGGGCCATAATTCATCATGATTTCCATTTCAAAAGTGACAGGCAGCTTCACAAAATAGTCCATTTTGCAACAAAAGAAAACCAACAAATGATAATGGAAACAATATCCTCAAATGAAAACTTAAAGTCCCCTCAGATCTGACATTCATTGTGGAAAGTTGGGATAGGTTTTGTCAACAGTATCCAGAGATCCTCTCTGGTTCATCTTGTAAATAAAATATTTGATTTTTTAAAATGTTGTCCACCTCAGAAGAGACATCATCCCAAAATTTTATTGAGTAATAAGAGCTGATATATGGAGAAAAGCAGGATCAGCATTTTAAATTGTTAGAAAATATAACATTAAATTTAATTCTTTCTCATAAAAAAGCTATGGCCCATGCTGCAATGCAAGGTATAAATAAACTGCATTCAATAACAATAAAGGAGCAATCTTTATGTTTTGGGGAGCTTCTGAGGAATTTTTACTTCTTTGTGCAAATATCCAAAGTATTTTAGCTTTTTTTTTTTTTCCCTGGCTACAATCCTCCTTTAGAAATCAGTCTATATTCTTTCTGATACCTCTGAGTGCTTTAGATATCACACCCTTTGCCTTTTAAAGCTTACCTTAAATCTTTAGACTTTCAAATAATTTAGTTTCATGGTGGGGGGAGGGGGTAAAGCTTGGTTTGGAAATGAAGATGGTAGTTTGGGAAAAGAGGGAAAGGAAAGGTGAAAGATGACAGAACAGGGCTCAGCACTGGAGCTCAGAACCCTGAAATCCTTCATTTCCCAAAACCTGGCCAGTGTCCTAAATGTTTGTCCAGTGGTGTCAGATCTACAGTATATTATGTTGATAGACCTTAAAGACTGTTTTTTCAGGATGTGTCATCTCCTTTCAGGGGTGTGATGGATGGAGAACATTCTCTTGCTGCTTGGAGGTGAATGATCCCTGCCAGAACAGGGTGTGCTGGTTTGAGGTTGTGCAGGAATATCCTTCACGGGGCAGAAGATTGGTTAACAGCCTGTCCAGGATGGTCTCCTGGGCTGAGCTCTTGTATCCCAAACTGGAAACAAAACTTGCCAAGGAACTGGGAGATGCTGCCCTTCAAAAAGGCAGGATTTCCCCTCTCCTAGGGCACCATCTGCCAGGTGCCTGAGAAGTCACATCCCACCTGAGTTGGGCTCACCGGTTGTGCTTCAGTTCCAGTGCATGAAGCAGATGAGAAAAAAAACTGGTCTCTGATGATATCTCTGCTGAAGACAGAGCAGGCATCCATTTTCTGTGAATGCTTTAAAATACTCAATTAAAATTAACTGTTTGGAAAACACCAGTTTTTTACTGGTTGATTGATGGACTGGGGTATCGTTACCGAAACAGAAGGAACAGCAACGACTGGCGTCAACGTGAATGCATGTGAACCTTCTAAGAAAAAATTATCCAAAAATTATACTTAGGATCATTCTTTTATAGTAGTTAATTAACATGTGGAACTCACTGCCACAAAATACAGTATCTTTGAGGCATGAGTTTAGCGGGATTAAAGGGATTTATTAAACACTTATATGGATAATGAGACCATCCGCAGCTACATTACACAGGATGAAACCATACATTAGGGATATAAACAATTATGCTTCAGGATAGAAGCCAACTACTGACTAATAGAGTTAAGGAGGAAATTCACTCCATAATTATCCAGGATTTTATGCACCTTTTCTAAAAGTTCTACTGTGGGCATGTTCATGAATGGGATACTGCCTTACAGGAAATGTTGGAACACAGGAAATACAGGAAAAATAATGGAATTATGATTTCTTTTATGTTTAAAGGTAACGTCTTATTTTTTTCCCGCCTTAATAGAAATTATTACAGTCTTCTCTAAAAAAAAATGGAGAATGAAAAATGAAAAATTAATCTAAGATTTATTGAAGCTTCTGAAGCAGACCCCTGCCTTTTTCAATATACAAACTGATTATAATCTGTTGTTCATATATTTTCTAGATGACTTTAACTGATGTAACACCCATTTGCATAAAGTAATTATATCATCAACACCAGATTATTAAGATTTTCTGTTGTTCCTTCTTCTCCAAGCCAAAGAGGAGGATCTTGTAGGATCATATAAAATAGAGCACACCCTACAGAAGTGGTAAGAATGCATTGAATGGGACTGAATTGCCCTTGACCTATTTCAGCACCAAAATATTTTCAGCATCAAATTGTCTTAGAACAGGAAAGCAAACAAAAAACCAATATTTGAAGGTTTTTTCTTTTTCCTATGCTAGCAGTTCCTTCACCAGGATCATATGCAATAATAAGTCCTCTGAATTCTCTGTGGAGCTCTGGATATGCCAGGGAATGTGTCATGTCTCTTCCTGAGCCTCCCTTTTAAGGTCTTGCTGGAAAAGGGAGAAGAACTCCACTTCCTTTTACATTTTTGTAATCTTTCTTTTTTTCTTTTTGGAAGCTGTAGTCTCTAGAAAAGCAGTTCTTTGCAGGTTTCTGCACACTGGCTGTCAGCAGACCTGAGCATGAGCATTAAATCCATTCAACAGGTCTCAGATTTGCTGAGCCCGACATGGCACCAACAGCACAACACTTGCATTGGCTGTGGCTGCCACTGCCAAATGCTGTAGAGCTGTGAAAGGGTTGAAAATCCTAAATAAACACCCCAGGCTCTCACATTTTGTGCAGCTCAAAGTTTTAAATGGAAAAGAAGGTATTTGTGGTGAAACCCAGCCTCAAAGTAACAGGTTGATATTTTTCAACAGCTTCCTTCTGCATCTTTTGTTCCTCAGGAAGAGGAGTCATGGGCCAGCCCTCCTTGTGTTACAGGAGAAACTGTGGTGTCTGAAATGGCATTTTGGTGCATACAGGCAGAGGGCTGTGCAAAGAATACTCAGCTTTTAAAAAAAGCCTGTGAACCTATATCTCTGGAACCAGCATCAAAATAACCAAAGTCAGTGGAAAGACTCCAGACAGCTCTTCTATCCACCAGAAAGCACAACTACGACTTGAATTAAAGATAAAAAAGCAATAATAAGTAGGGAAACAACGAGAGGAGCAGGTGTTCAGCATATTTGAAAGGCAGAAAAGGAAACTTTTATGTTCTAGCAGTGATGCTCTGCAATGAAACTGAAGTCTGTCAACATCCAGATATGTTTCACACTGCACGTTTGGCATCACAACAGGTGGTTACTGCCAGATCTACCAATGGAGAATATTCCAGATTTGTCAGCTACTGCACAAAGTCTTTCCACCAGATGAATTGGGTGTATTTGGCAGCAGTCAGTTAGTAAATAAAGAATGATCTGGAGTTCACGACTATTGTAGCTTTAAAAAGCCAGCTAAATAACATTGTTTTTCAACAGTGACATTCCTCACCCAGAATGGAAGTCCCAGAGAAAACAGAAAAGGAAGAAAGCCCTGACAGTCAATAAATCTAGGCAATGTTGAATGAAATAGTTAAAAAGGTAGGGGACTCATTATTAAAAATGTCCTTTAGCAGGCCCTTTACATTTAAAGAAGGAGACTGGGAAATGAGGTACAGCTTCTGTACAAAGATAAATCTGCTAAAAACGCCATGTTAATGTCCAGGGATGGTGTGTGTGTACTCTAGGGATTTTTTTTTTTTTTTTTTTGTATCCTGCTTGGTCTTTAACCTTCTGATTTTCCACTATGTTGCACAGTCCCAATGGAAAACTTCAGGCTGTTTTTACCTACAAGCACAGCTTTGGCTAAGAACAAGGTTTCAAATTGTAGTCTGCTGGGATTTTATTTTTAAAGAAAATTCCTTATTCACTAGAAATTTGCTGACTGTCTGAAAATGGAAACTGGCTAAGGAATGATCAGTTTGGATGATTTTCCCACTTCGATAAGAATCTGGGAAGAAAAAATTTGAAATTGCCAGCACATTCCTTTCTGCCATTTTCAAAAGAAAAGCAGCCCAGCGCTAGTACCTACACAAACAGTTCAAAATGGTCAAAACAGCTGTTTCAGTGGCTGGCTTCCTCTTAATCTCTTGTTACAAACCTATGCTTTACTTTTTGTGGTTTAGATTTGCAGTCCCATTTCCCTCCTAACAGCCTTACCTGTGTTTCAGAACCAAAATAAAAGCTTTGTGTTATGCAGCTTTAGGCTAATTTGCCTCATACTTTTGCCTTTGGATCAACTATTTTGTTGCTTTTGATAAAATGTTTAAATACACTCTGCTGAGCTAATTTGATGGAGGGTTTTTTACAAAGCTGTTATATTCCATTAAAAGTAACATCACACAATATCAATTGGTGCTGATGAATTCCCAGCTGTACAAACCCGAGGAAGAAGCAGCAGGGTGTTACATATGACACACATGTTTTTACCATTGTAAGGGCCACTTTTAAGGAAAACTGTGTTTTCCAAGACCACAGCTTCCCCCTTTGCTACAACTGATGGCATTGCACCATTGGAGCCTTATTGGTGTTTGTTTCAAGCATTAAGTAACCTTGGGGAGTCTTTTTCTTCCTTCTGCCGTCCTTTCGTCCGCTCACAAAGCAGGTCTCAGGTTTGGGCCTGCTGGTTGAGGGGAATGCTTAGCTTGCCTATTTAAAACACAACTGGATTTTGCTATTCAAATGTAGGAAACCTAATTACACATTGGTAAATTCTCTTCAGTCTACCAAACACAGAAAAAAAACAGTGACAGAAACTGAAAGGCCAAAAAAGAGAAAAGAGTCCCTAAGACCTAATGAATCCAAACTAAACACCTCTCCACAGAAATGTCAAACATTTCTCTTAGCACAAAACAAGGCTTAAAGAATTCCCTGCTTTTGTCTCTGGGCTAATTCCTTAAGCAGAGAGGGGGATTTTCTTCTGGGAGTGTTATTTCACAAAGAACTAAACAGCAAATAAACAAAAGACTCTCAAAGAGTGAGAGAGTATAAATAAAATTCATGACTCCTTAAAGAGTTTACACTGAAAGAATGTGGGGGATTATTTACAATTAAAGCGTAGTCTGTGGAATACAGTTATTATTACAAAAATGAATAAGAGGGTATTTCATTTAGCTCACAATAAGAGTGCACCTGGGTCTTCCCCATTTGTTAAAACTGGAGAAAACTCACTTGCCCTCAGAATCATCTATTTGGTCACTTTTAGCAAACTCTTTCTCAAGTCCCAGTCTGGGTAATCCAGCTGAAAAATCTTGTTTATGAAGTTGCAATTATCTATGTTATAGCTACAGAAGATGCAGAAGGAAAGGACAAAAACAGGGAGAGAAAAACAGGCAAGCTGAGAACCTCCCTCCTTTGAAAGAGGAAAAACTTCTCCAAAGTAAAAGTTTATTCTGCTTTTCTGTGAAAAATATTCTTCAAATCCCTACCTCTTCAGCCAATCCTACAGAAATGGAAAAATCCCTTGTCAATAAAAAGATTTTTACCTAACAAAACACAAGTTTTAGTAAAGTAAAATACAACAGGAAAGAAAGAAAAACTTGAGGCTACTCTCCCTTCTTCCTTGCCAAGCAGAATATGAAACAAAGGAGCAGGTTAATAATGGAGACAAGGTTGGCTGAGGGAACAAATACAAGATTTCACTTCCAATAAATTAGGCAGACACAAATGAATGGTTATTAAGATAAAAAAGCATAGGTTGAAGAAGTCACTTGATTATAAATTATAGAGCAATTAGTCCTCTTTCTCGTGCTTTTTTTTTTTTAGGCATTTTGTATTCTGCAGCAAATTTGTCATAAAACAATGCTGATAATGATATTGCAAGCCAAGGCAGAGTGACCAAATCCCATATATATATATATGTATATATATATGTTTATTATTAGGGTTGTGAGTGACATACAGGATGTGCACCCATACGTGTGTATGTATCTCTATGTGTGAACATTCTTTGAGTGTTCTTGGATGTATGACTACAGCATAAATATCACAAGGCACATCCATAATTCCTTATTGAGGTAATATATTAATACAAATTAAAAATGAAATCTATATGAGTGTCATGGACTGTACTAAATCTATCCATCTGACTATATTATGTTTCTCTGCCGTGTTAAAAAAAAGCCTTGTAAGAGAGGTTAGGCCATGGAGGCTTATTTCATGTGCCTGAGTGACAGAGACAGAATTCAAAGCTTTGCTGAATTTGCAGCAAAAGTTTTGATTGAGTCTTATCCTGCCATGCCTGTCTGCAAAGTATCCGAAACATTTGGCTGCACGCGATTAAATGAACAGTATTTATTTTTAGCATCTGCTGCCCCGACTCAAACTTTGCTACTAAGAAAATTCAGCTCTATGGAAAAGAATTTGAATTCCAGCTGGGCAGTTTTCAAAATAAGATGAAAAGTTAAGCAGGCAATTGGTGTGTATTTAGGGCTCAAAACACCTTGCCTCCTAAGAAGTCTTGAAGGAGTTAATCCCTTCTCAAGATAATCCACTAAAGAGCATCCTTCATTATGATGTTAAAAGCAAGGATCAGTGCTGGGGGAGTCTAACAATAGGACAGGGGTGCTTTTCAATCCCCATCACATTCTTCCCAGGTTAGAAACAGAAACTGCTGTTATTCCAGCTGAAAAACAGGACGGGTTTCTCTCTTGGTGTTAAATATTCAAATTTAAAAAGGGAGGGGAAGGAAAAGGGAAAAAAAAAAAAAAAAAGCAATGGTTAATCCACTGCATTAACCAAACTTCTCCCTTATTGGGTGTTTTTCTGCCAATCTTTCTAACTTTTATGACAAGGTGGTAAATGTGGAAGGGGCTGTGCCAACATAACTCACAACTCTCTTAAGCATCAAAAGAACTTTTGATAAGAGGCATGTAAATAATTTCCTGGTGGTAACATATGAGTGGAGAAAATGTCAAGCAAGTTGGTCAAACTTCATGGAAGGAAAGGACACTGCAACATCCCTTTTCTCTGGGCAGGATTCAGACTTCTAACAAAATATGGGGGTAAAAAGCATGTGTACCAAGATGCTTCATGCTACTTATGTGGCTAATACTCTTAAAGCCTGGTTTTTACTTTCTTTAATACAGAGTATCCTGTTTCTAATTAATGAATAGATAAGAGGAATGTAAAAATATAGGTTTTTTTGAGACCTTACAAACGTATTTTGGGATGACTTATTCATGTGCACACATATGCAGTCAATCACTCTGTACTATACAAATGATTAAATTTTGCTAATTTACCCAAGTAGAAAAAAAAAGGGGGGGGGGGGGGAAACATTCATAAAGTAAGAGACTTTATCTATATTTTAAGACAGTAAAGGAAAAAGATTCAACTTTTAAAAAGCCTAGTCAGAAATGAAAAGAAAAAAGCTATTACTTTGATAGCTGGCCATAGAGTTGATTTAGGATATGATCCAAGTCCTGTGGATCTCCAATAACCACAATTGGTGTTTGGATCATGTCCTTGGAGTACAATAACAAGTTTTTGCAGCATGCATAATTGATGGGTTTTAAGAAATCTCATGTAAAACATGTTTCATTGTGCCTTGGAAATGTCACCTTAAGGAATTCTAGCCCCACATCAGGGCCAAGAGAGACAACAATAATATTTCAGCCATGATAATTAAATGCTGTAAGCACCGTTATTTTCCTATTTGTTGTAATTCCAGCTAAGAAGGGCTCTGATTGAGACCTGGCAAGAAGTGGTTGAAAAATTGCTCTTCCAAAGGGGGAAGCTAAAAGAGCACATGACTCAGCTGCAGATAGCAATTTTGCTTCTTTTGTCCCATATAATCAGCGAGTGGATGGTAACTCCAATTCACTGCTGAAGTCTGCAGCAACAGCAGCTGAAGACTTCCAGACACAAGGCCTTGGCTTCTCCTTGCTGAAACAAAGCTCTTTGCAGGAGTAAGATCACATCTGGACAGGAGAAGAGCAAACCCTGCCTCTGGGTTGAGGTCTGTGCTCATTGCAGAGGGGTTGGACTGGACGACTTTGGAAGGTCCCTTCCATTCCAGGATTACAGGATTTCCATCTCCCCACAAAACTGGAGCACAGGGCAACTCTCTTCTTCTCATCAGCTACATGAAAGGAATTGAGTTGGCCCTATGCTTAGCTGGTTTGGAGGAGATGATGCTTAAGGGAAAGTGTGTTTGTAGCCATGGGATTTTTTATGGGGATTTCTTCTTGAGCCTGTGCCCTTGATCCAGACCTACCTGGAAGTGTGGGAAGCTGTACTGTGTGAAAAGGCAGAAAATATTAATGCTGCAGATGTCTGTTAACTCTTTAAGCCTTCTGGATATGGAATAGTGAAGTCCTGCCTATTTACAGAGCAGACAAACAAAGTTCTTGTGTTTCTACACTCATGATTTTGCTTGGAAAATGAGTCTGAAAGGGATTTCATGCCCATTTGCAAGCCCTCCAGAGAGGGAGCTGATGGTTGCCCTACTCCTTCCCTGCTGATCACAGGAAGAAGGCAAATGCTGCTATTTCCCCACTTGCTCAGTTTTGAGCTCTCTTCATAGGTAGGTGTTGACAAAGGAGATCAAGGCCAATGTTCTGCTGTCCACAGCCATATCTTTGCATTTATTAGGGGATGTTTCCTTCCATCACTTGAAGGACCCTTACCCAAATCAATGGCCCTGAGTGGCCTTGCTTACAAATCTTTAGAGGGGGGGATGAATCCTGCCTTTTACAAGTATCTTTTTTAAATTTGAACTGTCCCAAATAAGTCATGGTTATTAGAAAAGGATACAGCTCTTAAAAGTCCTGGGATATATAATTTATATACTTTATAAGTTATATTCTCTGGCTTTCTGAGCAAAGCAGATGATTTTGACACATTGAATATTTATAAAGATTTTTAAAGACCAAAGACTTTGACCAAGATGAGTTCTTTGGTTAAAACCAGGCACTAAATAAACAGAGGGAAGGACACAACCTGAGGCCTTACAGGAGCTTGCTTTTGAGGCAGAGTCCATTTCAGGATAATAGGAATGGCTGATCCAATTCCTGCCCGTCAACTGCTTTCAGTTTCTGGAATTAATTTATCAAGCTACGTTTAAGGATTAAAAGATGGCGCCTGACATTTTAGAACAAACCAGAAAACCCCAAAAACCCAAACAAAAAAAACTGTCACAATTCAGCAGAATTTGCAAAAGAAAGGAGGCTGTATGGGATAAAGGAAGCCAGCCCAAAGTCCTCTTAGGTTGATGATCTCTTCAGGTCACGGTTCAAGTTATCTTGATTTTCAATTGTACCCACCCAAGTCTGTACTCCTTCTCCCTAGCTATTTTTTTTTTTTTTTTTTAAGACTTTAAGTCGCTGCCTAAATGCTCTTCTCCTTAATGAGTATGAAACCGACTGGCTTTTATTAATGAATCCCATCTTTTGTGCATAGGTTTTAGTTTCTCTTTAACATCTTGAAAAGTCATTAATTTATTGCTAATTTAAAAGAAAAAGAGAGAGCGATCCTGTTGGTTCGAATGAATACTTTTCCTTTGGTTGAACCAATAATTCAAGCTCCTGATTATACCAATTAAAGACCAATTTGAGGAAAGGCCTCCAGCACTGAGCTGCAGCTGCCATTTAGCCACAAATTATGGGCCTTATATGTGGGTGGACATGAAACTCTTTCAGAGAGAAATAGATTGAGAAATAGGGAAACTATTGTAGGGATTTTAGCAGAAGGGGGACATTAATTGGATACATTGCTTGAAGTCAATCAGAAATTCAGCTACTCTGTGGGCCTTTTGACTTCAAGACCCTTCTCTTTTTGTTCATGTACCTTCAGCTAGATTAATCACAGTGGCTAAACAAGCAGAGATATTTTTCAAGGTCTTTTTTTTTGTTTTTTTTTTGTGTCTGTGCAGCTCTGAAGAAGGGGCAGCCTACTCTACAGTGCAACAAATGCTGCAGATGGTGAAAATAAATGTGATGGGTCCAATCTCAATTAATTCATTAGATGTTTTAAGAATACGTAAAAGTGATCCTAGAATGGAAGTTTTATTTGATAATTTGACATCAGAGGACAAATTTAAGTTATTAAATGTATTGATTAACAATGCAATGAAATTATAGGCTTTTGGTATATTTTTTCTCTAATGGGGAAAGAAAATGCACTCATGGAAATGTTTCTCAAACTTTGGACCTGCAGTAACCTAAAAGTGGAAAACATAAGAGCATCAATCATCAGAACACAGTAAGTAATTCATAAAATATATAGTGTCAATGCTCATAATGGAAATGTTTTTAAAGTACTGTGTAATAGTTGCCATTATCTGTATGACTGTATGTTACCTGAGTTTTATTGTTCTGGATTCCATTTTTCCAGCTCATAGAGAAAACTGGTGGCACTACTGGGATTAGACCTGCTCTGTACCCAGCCTCTAGTCCTGTGGTAGTTTTTAAAATTCTTTTGAAATGTTGGAAGTAGAGTGTGAATACATGAAATAGAAGTTTTGTTAAAGAAATGTAATAACAATACACATCTCTATGTTTGCATATATCTGTGTGTAAAAGTGTTTGCTTCCAAAGCTGCACCAAAGTTGTCTAAAAGAAAACTCACTGCTTGTGATTTCTTGCAATCAAGTGTAAGGTTTCACTACTGGAAACCCGGTAAAGTTTCTTGTAGTTCAGCTTGTGCCTAAACACTGACTGTGAATTCCATGATGTGATTTCCTGGATGTTCAGGAGCAGGATTTTCCATGATATGCACAACCATCATTTATGCTGTGCATTTATTTATTTTATTGTAATCTCATTTATAGGTCACCTTGATTAAATCAATTAAAATTTTCAAAGTAGTCACCTGATCAAGAAGATAGAATCCATTTCCTGGGAACTGCAACAAATTCCTCTCAACTGTTCTGTTGTTAAACTGAGATTTGCAACCTAAATTAATCAAGGGCATGATGTAGTGACTGCAAACAGGCACTGGAAAAGACCACTTGCTTCTCAACTTCTTCAGTTGCTTTTCACATAATTACAGTTTTGGACATTTGTTTTGAATAGAATTAAGAACTGAGCTGTGTTTCATATTTTAAGTAAATGAGAGTTCAAACAATCTTCAGTGCTTTCTATGGCTTAAAATTTAGTTAAAAAAAAATTAAAAGCCTTCTGTTCTAAATTTCCATATTTCATTCAAACTTGCTAATTTTATCCTGGTTAGGAAGTGGGATTTATAGAAGCTACTTTTGATCCACCCAGAGGAGGAAGTTGTGGAAATGCTGTAGGAGAGTTTTGTACTCTTAGAGGAAGAATTTGCTTTGTAAAAATATGCTGCTGCCCCAACTTCTTAGTCTTTAGAGACCTGTACAGCACAGATGTTACTGTGGTAATTTCACAGTTATTCTGGTGATTATTTACTTTGAAAGCAATCATGAGTTTTCATCTCCTCAAAAACCAAATTCTGTTTTGTTCATCCATCTAATATCTGTTCTTAGGTCCAGGTTCATATTGTGTAAGAGTTGCCTCCTAGCTTTTACATGAATATTGTCTCATAATTTTGGCTGATGAAACACCAGATATTAAAGATATTATGTGTTTGATTTTTTAAATATGTATTTTTTTTTTTGCCTTGTTGACTCACCAGAGTCCCCAGATGAGACAGAACTGGTAAAACTGGAAAGATCTTGAATTCAACAGGTGAGGGCTAAGACTGTCTGCTCTCCAAAGCACCAGCTCTCAGCCTTTGCCCTGAGATCAGCATCTTCTCCCCAGCAGGGAGAGGTGGTTTGGTGCTGGGCTGGTGCCCCTGACCCACCTGAGGTATGGGCAGCAAAGCAGGTTAACACACCTTGTTCCAGGTAGGCAATTTCCTGCTGCAATATCCACAGTAACCATTCAAAAGGAATGCCTCAAAAATTAGTATTTTCCCCAAGAAAGTGTAGTTTGCCCATGGTTCAGAGATGACATTTCAAGCATCTTATTCTATACTAATTAATCTCTAAGCTTTAACATTTATCTCTCCAGTACACAGCATACATATCACTGTGAGTTTCAGTTCTGAAGTCTGATAAAACTAATAAACCAAAACTGCCAGAGGTGGCACATTAAACTGGTAAAATGGTTTTCATCTTAATTGGATATGAGCAGTGTTATCTCTAATAACCCCAGGATACTTCTAATTGGAGTTTTCTTTTTCCTTTCTTCTCCTGCCCTTTCCTTTTCCTTCTTTCTGTTCCTTTCTTTTCTAACACTTGTATCATTGACCAGTGTTAATATTTGAGTACCCCCTCTTCCAAACCCCCTACTTTATGCTTTCTGAAGCAAGAGCCAGCCTGATTCCAGCAATTGTATTTGTATTCCATTAACAAAGGTGATTTCATGTGTGCTATCATTGGAGATTTTAATAAGATAGAGTTATTGATGTTAGCTAATAATGTTTTGAAAGTTGGTTGTCTTCACTGCCCTGAGATTCACCTCAGGCCAGCAACTTCTCCATTTTCAGATGTTATTGCAAGACAATGCCTGTCATTGTTTAGACTGAGATTGTCATTTTAGTGTGAATCTGTGCTCAGTTTTTTTAGGGTGGCAAAATCATTCTTATTGCTTCCTGCTCATTTTTTAGACTCCTGTGAGAAGAATGCATATTAATTGGCAACACTGAAATACCATGTAAAATTAAAAGGCAGAAAAGCTTTCTGCAGCAAGTATCCCTTTGTTTTATTTCACCAGGATTACCAAGAAATCCTGGTGTGGATGAGGAAATATTCACTGAAGTAAAACTAACATTTTATGGCAGAGGGCAGATACATGCATAAGCTGCAGGGGAAAATGCACAGGATCACTTGGAAAAAAACAAACTTGAGAAACTTTAGTCATGATTCTCTTTCTCTTTTTGCTCTTTTACACATGTAGCCCTAAATTAGCTATTTCACTACCTCAGTTTTACATTAAGTTTTTCTCACAGAAAATCAGCTTCAATTTCTCTTTTAGGTACACTTGCCTGAAACTACAGGGATGCTATTGGCTCCAAACTAAATAAGATGACAAAGAATTAAAAAGACTGAAAGGAGAGGAGGTCTAAGAGGAAGAATTGTGCCAATAGCATAAAGTACCTCATTTTTTCAACAGGGATTAAAAGTTTGAAGCCTGCATATGTTTTAAATGTGAAAAATTTTACTCTTGAGACATATTCAGGAAGATATAATTCATTTTCCTGCAGAACACACATGCATATATACACACAGAACACGAGATGAAGTCAATGCTGTTCCCTCCATCACGCGTCTTTCTGAGTAAATGTTTTCAAATTCACAATAGTTATTACTTTTTCTATATAGCTACAAGTATCTGTGCAGAGCTCATTAGAATAATATAGAAATGCTACAAGAACACTTCAGAGTGCAAAAAACATGTATTAAACAAACAACTGCAGTAAATAAAATTAACAGAAAGACACCTTCAGCAATTTATATTTACATTTTAGGCAATTAAATCAGCAATACCTGGCGTGTGGATTAGAAGGGGTCAAAGGCCTTTCACAAAAAGAACCTTTTATAGTATCAAAGGGCTTGTGACATCATGTTTGCCTTTTATGCTGAATTAGATAATTGCAAATAATTGTAACTCTGAAAGACATTAATTTTATGGGAGACTTTTTTCCCCTTCACAGGTCAGTGTGCAGCCCTTTGACCCGGCATTGTAGGACTAACACCTTTTTTAGAAAGACAAAGAATATTACTTTCTCAACCACCAGCATGCAAGATTACTTTTGTCAATAGACAGAGAGAGCAGAACAGAAATATCATGATACACCAACCTTTGGAATAAAATATTTTGGATTTTTTGTTGTGAGGAAAATAACCAGAGTGGGGGTTTTATTTGTTCTATCTATCTATCTATCTATCTATCTATCTATCTATCTATCTATCTATCTATCTATCTATCTATCTATCATCTATTTTCATGCTTAGTTTTTTATGGGATTTACCAGATCAAACAAGAATAAAATTTAGGATTAGAAATATATTAGACAAGACAACCTGCTTCTCAATTCTGTGCTTGAGTCTTTCTTCTTCAGCTTTAGATCCCCATATTGCATCTGAGTTCCTGGCAGCAGGTTAATCTAGGGGGTTTTGGAGAGTAAATAGGTTTGGTTCAAAACTTCAGTGTTAAGTGGAAAATTCAAAAATAAATTTTAGCAGTAAGCCTCTGCATCTCCCAGACCAAATCCTGGAGAGAGCAAGGTGTGACACACTCAGGCATGGTCTGACACCCTACCCTGCTCAACTTCAGGAGTTTCATTGCACAGGACATTTGGAGGGGTAAGGGTTAATTTAAGGGGCTGTTATATGACTCACTTCTAGAAAAAACAGGATCAACATGAATTAAATCTATTGCCATGAAATAAAAGTGAAAGAAAATATCTGGGCAGTGGACATTTAACCATCAGCCTTGTTGAGCCTGGAATTTCTGCCAAGGTACAGTGAAAAAAGGGCAATGAGGATGCCAGTGACCCTGATGAATACAAATTCTCTGTTGTTCACTGTGCTAATGGATTGCTCCTGAATTTCTCACTGTCAAAAGGCCTGATTATTTCACCTGTTCCAGTCAGCAGCTGATATTGCCTCTGTTTCCATGGGTGGAGATCTGGTGTGAGAGCTTTGGTGTCAGCCTGCAGGAGTGATGCCAGCCTGGGGGAAAGCTTGGACTGTCAGCCAGTGGCTGCATGGAAGCCAAACCTTTCCCCTGAGCATTATTAACATTACCCTGAAAAAAATGACCTGACAAAATGCATATAAAATTTGGTGTTTGCTGACAACAAGGAGAAAGAAGGAAGGGACAGAAATAAGGGAACAAAGCTGTGAGCAGAATCAGCTGATGGTAACCTCCCAAATAGTTGCTGTGCTTCAGTGCTGCCACAAGTTACAGCCTGCCAAGGGGGCAGGAGACCAAACCAAGATATATTTCTTAGATGGCTCAACTGTCTCAGGCTTGGAGGTTCATTAGGAAGTGAAATCATCCCAGGAATACCAAAACACCAGGAGGCAATAAAGATGATATAGGTAATGCATTCTGATTTCTTCTAGCATTAACTCATTTAAAAAGCAGTATTAGGTAGAAAAAGAGACTTTTATAAGGTTGTAAAACAGCAAATAAAAATACAGAAAGGCGTATCAATACTGAGTATTTTTTTGCCTACAAATAAATCCAAAGGGACAGTATTTTGTTTTGTTTGCTGCATGACTTTGGGTTAAGCAGGAATAGACATTTCAGTAGGAGTGTACTGGTCAGTGAGTGTGGACTGAACATGAGAAAGAACTGCATTAAATACTGCCCAGGTCAATGATTAATACATTCCCATAAACTTGGTAACCTCACAGCCTCCCCCTCCTCTGCATTTTTCTGTTTAATTGAAATTTATGTGCTAGTTTTAAGCAGCTATATAAACAGCCAGAATTATTATACATTTGACAGCAGATAACTAAAAAGATTGCATTAGCAGAACAAAAATGCAGTGCCTTTTTTAAAAAACAGAAGCTGCTTGCAGCAGAATGGCCTTGGAAGCTTTAATAACCCTGTGGCTACATCCTGCACCTCCCCAGGCAGGGGCTGCAGCTTGGTGCTTTGGATCTAGCTTAGAAACTGGACCAGCCTGGAGTGAGAGAGTTGGAGCCACACCACTCCAGAGATCCTTTATAAATGGAGTTATTCTAAGATTTTCTGTTGGAAATGAAACAAAACAGTCCTTTTGCAGTTGAGAGTTTGGGGATGGCCAGGCCAGTGCTCTTGGCACTCGCTGTGATTTCAGGAGAGAGAAATGAAATGCCACAGACACCTATCCAGCATGTAAAGATATAATTCCTCTGCTTGTACTCACTGTCTCTCCTTACAGCCCCAAAACTATCTTTACATGGCCATTATTCCTGACTGGAGCAATGCCACAGCATGAGGGGAGGCTGCTCAGACTGCCTGGGATGGGAAACTCAAAATACAGCTTTTTGTCTCTATCCACCTGCTGTGGTGTCTCATGACCATCAAAGGTGCTGCTATTTCAGAATCTTCCACTTCCATTGCACCTCCTGGGTGGTTTTGGTGATCATGGGATTCTCACTGGCCTCTTTAATTCTGGGTTTTCAAAATACCATCAGTGGATCTGTGTCTTATTTAATTATTTCTTTAGAAAACTTCTAATAAATGGGAAAAAGCTTTTTTTTTTTTTTGCAAATGCCATCACCACCATGGAAGCACAGGAAAGCAGGTCACAGGAGGATTTAAATTTCCATCAACTTAAAGAGCAGGTAGGCACCTAGGTAAGAATTAAGTTCCTAAATACTTTTATGGAGCTGCCACTTTCTGTTCAGGCAATGTCACTAAACCAGTCTCCCCTGGGCCTTACAGTCACATACATGAAATACACTGATTGGTTTTTCCCTTCTTCCTCACAAAAGAGTTTTGCATAATTTTTTTCTTTGGCATTAATATAATTTCTTTGGCCTTTGTCATCAGGAAGGTTTTATTGCATGCAGCTGTAGTCTGAAGACTGCAGAAAAACGATCTGTTTCATTTGGAGGATATTTATATTGCAATGCAAACACAGAAATGTTCAGAGCAACATTGCTGCTGCTGCTTCTGCACCAACTGCAAAGCTGGAGGCATCTATTTTCCATGCTGAAAGTCAGCACTGGTCTATTTACCATGATAACCTGCTTCTAATAATGTTCAGCTTTTCACTGGAACTTGTCAAGCTCTAAAATATTGTGATAATTTTCCAGTGTTATACCGTCGGGTGCAGTAGAATTTCTCCTGGGCTGCAATTAGCCAACAGCTTATGTTAATTTTAATTAATTAACTTAGGTGGATAGTAATGCCATATAATAAAACATTTTGCTCAGTGTGAAACTTGTCCATCACATTTGTTTGTGACCTAAGTTAGTAATTATGTGTGCTTAAGTCAGTGGTAAATGGAAATAAAATGATTCGTCAGAGGCAAAATGAGGTAATTTGTGTCAACTGAGTTGGTTGATAGTGTTATAAAGGTAAAAGACACAGGAGTGCTGGTTAGAAACTGGTCATTATTTTGTAATCCAAGGAATCTCTCATGATGCACATTCAGTACTAATCAAGACACCATTTTCTCCTGTGAAAAGTCTGTCTTGTAGCACAATAAATCTAACTAACATCCCAACTAATGTACAAGGTTCAGTAGGAAGGCTGACAGTTGAATTAAGATGAAATTGCTGTCGTCTGGTTCCTCCTCAGCCCTTGAAACTGAGCTGATCAGCAAAAGAGAACATCAAACTTGTGGCTAATTCTTGAATGATTGAAATAATTCCAACAAATATTGTTCAGAGAATTAATTTTTTAACCAATGTCCTCCAGTGCATTATGGAAACTGAAAACATACTTGTACAATATTTACAAATTTTGCTGGTTTTCCCATTCCAGGTGTGTTTTGGAATTCAGATTCTGCCTCCACTGCTATAGAATCTCACCCTGCTAATAAATTTGAAAATTGCTTTTTCCTCCAGAACTTGAATTTTTATTTAAGTGCTAATGTCCTGTCTGCTTTATTTCAATTGGCCACTCATGTTTTTCAGTGTTGCCTTTGGTTTCGGAATGAAAGAAATTTGCTGTCTATATTTTTGCAATTTAGACCAAAGCTAATTAATTAGTTAAGCATCCAACTATTCTGACTTGCCTTTGATGTCTAAGTTTCCAAGACATAAAAACCCCAACAACCTCAGCAAATGAAAACAAGAACACAGGATTAAAAATCCACCCTGTGGATTATCTGCGGGATTTTTTTTTGCCCCCCTCCTAAAAGGCTCAGCTTTATTTTTCTCTTGCTGGAAAAAAAAGTGCTCATTAAGGAGACTGATGATGTTACTGACAGTTCCTCTCTGGGCAGTGTGACAAGCCTAGCAGTGGAAGAGTGTAGGTAAATGAGTTTCTTCCACTGGAGCTTCTTGCAAAGTAAAATAACTCATTTTCTTATTCAAACTTGTATCTGAACTCTCAGACCCCCCCACCTGTTCTTGCTGAACAGACTTCAAGAGGTAAAAACATTTGATCAAAGACCAGTTCATTTCAATACAGTGAGTATTAATTCACTTCATGCTAGGAAAAAGTAAAAATCACATGGATTGCCATGGAAATTGTATATTTGGTCCTGACAAGAGTGTGGGATGCAAATAATAGAAACTAATGTAACTATCATCACCTTTATATGTTAGAATCACTGAAGGATGGATTTTTTTGGGGCTTTGTCAAGAGAAATGTTTGTTTTGAATCAATCCAAAAAATTTACCTTGACCTGAAACTATGTGGCTCTCTGAGCATTTGCATTATTTAGTATTTTCTGAGTAGAATTGAATTCCAAATGAAAAATACTATTTGGAAAAGAAATACTGCAACTTTTAATCTAGAAAATCATACTTGTTGTTTTTGCAATTTTTCCATGTTAAATATATTGTTTCCAAGAGTGTATATATTCCTATTAAATCTCCCTTCTTATAGTAAATTTATATTTCTTGAATTTTCTTCCTAAAAGGAAGAAAATTGACTATACGGGATTTACCTTGCAATAATTTCAGAAAATTGGCACATGATTTCAGACCATAGAAATAAAAAATATTCATCCAGGTCTTCCAACAAATGGAAAACCATCAATTTGGGGCTCTGTTAACCTTTCCCTTCCCCCAAGTATCCTTCTCTTTAAAAAACCCGCATTTCCTATTGGAAAATCACTCAGAAAACTCAGCTCGTGGCAGGTTGGGAAAAGTGCTCTGGGGAAATGGGAACCTGCAGCGTGGGATCCCTCCAGTAGGTTTTACCAGAAGAGCTGTGTCCGATTATTATGCTAATATTAACCAGCAGTTGTTAATGAACCTTTCATCCTGAAGGGTCCCCAGGAGGCTTCAGAGCCCGTGGGGGTCTGTGCCGCTCCAGCCGGGCTGTTCTGGCCGCTCTTTGTGGCCGGGGCTTGGCTGGGCAGCGGGACGAGGCTCAGGAGCGCCGGGAGCATCACCGGGCGCTGCCGCAGGGAGAAGAGCTCAGCATCTCCGAGCGACCCGAGTCTGGCTCCTTAGAGACACAGAGCCACTCCTGCAACTCACGCTGCCTCACCCCCAGGGCCGCTTCTTGAAGCAGCTCCAGGTTTTTCTTGGATGCTTTCCCGCTGGAAATGTGGCTGATGTGACCCTGCTCGCCTGGTAAAGGTGAAATTGGCCACGACCTGGCTTGGGGTTGGCCCCCAGGCTGCTGTTTGCAGAGGATTAAGCTTAAGTCAGGCATGTGTGCAAATGACACTTCTTAAAGTCAGACTTTAATTTCTGGAGATCAGTGGTGATTTTCTGTGCTGTTAAAAATTTGGGATTTGTCTCTCGTGCTGAAATGTCTGTGCCTTTTCATCTACAGAATATTTCAAATGCAGCTACGCTCATCCCATCCCAAATTACAGGTTGGAGGAAAAAAATGTCAAACCAACTGATAAAGATTCAATTTCTAATTGTCTGGATCAATAAAATATCAATTGTCTTGATTTCTAATTGTCTGGATCAATCAATCTGTAGATAATATTTCTTAGCAGGGTACATTCCCTCTAATTGATACTCACTTAAATTAACTTGTGCTTATTGTAAGTGTTCTTGCTGGATGAAATGTGCTTCCACTACAGCATCAGTGATGTTTTTAGTGATGGTAGGAAATGCTGCCTATTCAGTACTTTTATTTGGAGTTTGAAGTCCATTAAAGTGACTTCATAAATTCAAAAATAAATCCATTTATTTCTATGAATGCTTATAGTTAATGAGCATGTGGCATTTGATTTAGAATTAAAGAGGCATTATCACATTGTTTTAAAGGCCTTAAATTTAGGATTCATTAACAAAAAGATGGGGAAGAAGCATCTGCATTTTAAGCGGATCTCTGGAGTGTCTGGAGACTTTGAGGCAGTAACATAAGGTCAGGTGCACTCAGCAGCTGTAAAGCTGCTCTCTAGGTCTGAGCAGGACCAAACTTTGCTGATACAAAGGCTGTGGGGCTGAAGTGACCTGGAGGGATGGGCTGTGCTATCTTTGCTGGGCATTGATTTGGGAGAGAGCCTTAGCATCTGTTTAATTTTCACCAGAGGACGATATCTAGTAGACTATTTACACGTCTAAAGTTTATCACCTGGCAGATCTCGGGCTTTACAGGTTCCCCTTGGGAATTTGACCTGAGCAAGGACTTCAGCAGCAGGCTCCAGGATTTCAGTGCAGCCCTTGCTGGTGAGAAGCCCGCAGCCAAACAGGGGAGCTGTTAATGTTAAACATATTAATTCAAGAGGAAGCAGTGAGCAAAGCACCAGCAGCAGCCGGTGCCCTGCAAAGCAACTCATTTGGGAGGAGGAGATGGCAGAGGATCACAGGAGCGCTGCTGCCGCGGTGGGATGCTCGCAGATCCTTTCTCTCCGCCTGTTTGGGAAGCTGTGGGAGAGGGAGGCTGCCCCACAGGACCTCTGCGTGACCCCAGTCCCAACCAGCCGCCGGCAACTCTGTGTGTGCTTGCCTATGTCATGGCAGTGCACGGATGGCTTGACAGAGTTTACTGCTTTCTGGCTTATTTTAAGTACTCTTGGAATCTTCCGCATCCTCTAGCAAACTGGGGCACGCTGACCTCTAAGCCACATAATCTGAGCATAAGTTAAAAAAGAAGCCCAGAATTTTCCCGTTCCCGAATAGCACCGCTGCCGACGATCTCTGATCCAGCTTTAATGTTTAATTGGATGACCGGGTTTTAAACAGAGCATTCTTTAACCCGGCTGACTCTGCCTGCCCCCATCCCCCTGCCCAACAGCAGCCTCACTCCAGTTATCAAAGTGTCATTAGTAGAGACAGCTGCCTGTAAACAACAGGAATGTCAACACAACTGTCTCGGTCAACAGGAATTTAACTTTAATCTGTTCATTACTTAAAGATACATCATCCTCTTTCTGCGCTGTTATCTACATCGCTCGCAGACAAAGGCGGAGAACAAATTGACAGCGGGGAGGGAGGCTGGACCGCTCCTGCCTCAGCCAGGCTGGTTCTGTTCATCATTTCCAGCCCCCCCCCCCCCCAGCCCCTCGCAAGTTCCCCTCCTGTATATGTATATATATTTGCGGGATTGCGGGTGAGGGGGGTCAGGAGTTCCTTGTTTAGCTGGAAACAGATACTACATATTTATAAATGTAAACTTGGAGCGCTGCCAGGCTGCCTGCATTTAAGCGATTAACAAATGTTTCCCTTCAAGTGGACACCTCTCGTTCTAAATATATTTGACAAGAATGCGGAGAGTGGAGCGCTGGGGTGGGAAGGGGCTGGCAGCGGCGGGGCTGCGGTGGCCGGCGAGCGGCGAGTGCCAGCCCGGCTCGGGCGGGCAGGCTGCCAGCGCAGCCCGGCCTCCCCGCTGTTTAACGACAATGGATTTACTGCCTCTCTGCATATTGGTGCTGTTTTGTGTAAACAAGGTTAACACTCCTTTTAAATTAAATACACCACCTGGTGACTGAATGGCTGACCTTGGCAGGCGGCTTTCACCTGGTCTCCAAAAGGGGTGGGTGGGTACGCCCCGGCTGAATCACAATTCCGCCGGCTTTTAGTGCCTCGTCCTGTAAAAGTGTGTCAGGCTGAGCGGTGCAGAGAGGTTCTGGGGCTGCTCCCGCACCCAGATGCCCGGAATAGGGAGCTGTTACTTATGAGCAAGAGGGTTTTTCTCTCCTAACCTTGTGCGTTATTATTCTTGCCTACACTGGGTCTGCCACTCGCCTCCTGCTTTCCCCCAAATAGTTCTCTTGCTTAGTTAAAATGCTCCTGATCTTCCTGGGTTTTCTGGCTTGTTTGTGGACACAAGGAAAGTTTTTGACCCTGGTCCTCTCTTCTCCTTCAAGAAAAGATGAACAAACTTGGGAGTAATCTCTCTCTCCAATCTGAGCATGATCTCCCACTCCAATTTAAGAGCTATCTCCTTCTTCCCTTTCTGAATGATGCTGGGGAAAATAAACATTCTTACTTTTGCCTGAAGTATCTAAACTTCACTTCTAAAGCATTGTCTGTCATACCGGTTCACCTAGGATGTTTCCAGGGTAACTGATTGTGATACTTTTGATAACTCTGGAGGTTAAGGCTGATGTCATTGATGATGATGATGTGACAAAAATGAAGACAATTCTATTCTAGGTAAAGAAATCTGAATTTTGTGCATTGGAATTAAGTGTCTACAACTAAATAGTAGCTAATTGACTTATTGAAAGGCTAAGAGAATTAGGATTGTTCAGTCTGGAAAAGAGAAGGCTGTGGGATGACTTTGTTGAGGCCTTCCAGTACCTAAAGGAGATACAAGAAAGCTGGAAAGGGAATGTTTACAAGGTCATGTAGTGATAGGACGAGGGGGAATATCTTCAAACTGACAGGGGGACAGGGTTAGATTAGAAAGTAGGAAAGAATTCATCCCTGTAAAGGGTGGTGAGGCCCTGGCACAGGTTGCACAGAGAAGCTGTGGCTGCCCCTGGATCCCTGAAAGTGTCCAAGGCCAGGCTGGATGGGGCTTGGAGCAGCCTGGGACAGTGGCAGATGTCCCTGCCCACGGCAGAAGGTTGGGATTGGATGATTTTTAAGGTCCCTTCCAACTCAAATAATTCCATGATTCCATGATTGCAAACCTCTCAAAGACCTATATATATAGGTCTTTATATAGACTATATATAACCTAGCAGTCCTTCATTCTTCCCATGAATCCCTGAAGGATGCCCATTCCTACATGATATTTCTTTTAATTTGGACCTCAATGATATCCTTTGATGGCAAAATTACTAAAGTATTTGAAAAAAAAAAAGTATTTCTTTATGTTGCTAATATTACTTGTTCTGTCCTTGTTGTTGTGCTATGAGAAAGTGGAGTTAAGGCTTTTCTCCTTTTTCTCTGGAAACTTTACAGAGAAATATTGATAATTTTAAACAAACATTTGAAATACACAGATAACAGCACTCAGTTGGATAACAAAATAGAGATGATGGGAAGTAATCTGAGAGACTTTATTTAGACTAATAGTGATAAGACATTTTTTAAAAGAAAGTCCAGACAGATAGGTACCAAATATGTAAAATAATAAGCTATAAATACATGTGCTAAATACAGCGTTTCCTAAGCATTTTTGGAAAGGATCCCTTTATCTAGTGGCCAAATGCTAGAACATTTTCTAGTTTTACATGAAAAATGCTGCACATTTAGGGGTCAATGCTTTAAGTTTCAGTGCATGGATGTTGTCTGGATCATAGGCAGTCTGCCTGTTACTAGGCAAAAGGCTGTTCCAGTGCTGGGGAAAGTGATAGAGTTTTAAGTGAGGAACAAAAAGCTGAGTTTTTCAGAGAGCTGCCACATTTGTTGTACAGATAAGGCTCGTCTAATTAAACTATCATTGCAAAGTCCCCAGATTCCCCAGGCCCTTCTTTTGCTCTTAGCTGGAGTTTGGATTCGGTACTCCAAGAAATTCAGTCTCTTTGAACTCTTTCCTCTTTGTGTTTCAAGGATTGTTCTCATCTGAGCTATAAAGAGCCTCTGTTATCTGTAAAGGAGTGCAGGAGCATCTATCCTGACTGGACCACACAGTGACAGAGCTGGGAGCACTGAACAAGCCTCGTACCCATTTACTCCCTCCTGTCTGTTTTCTCTCATACAGAATTCCCTCTCTATAGCCTTGCAGAGCAGAATTGCTTTTAATGAGGTTTATGATAAGCTCCTGATGTCCTTTTCCTGCTCCCAGAAGCTGTTTGCTAAAGGGCTCACCTTTGGTTCCTTTAACTAAAAGCAGTTCTGCCATCACAAAGTGTCAGCGCTGTTGTAGGAACAGAAAAATGGGAAGATCACAGGAGACTCAGCCAGGTGCAATGACCAATACTTAAACCTTCAGAAAAATGGTCTGCAGGGGTCAGCTCTGAAATAACTTGCCTATATAAAAGTTCCTTTCTGTAGGTTTGTCCCTTTGCACTCAGTCTGCAGTAGGTGCACCTGAATGGATACACACATAAATTTAAGCATCATTTGTTTCTCTAGGTACAAAGCAGACATCAAACATCATATGAGCTAAATATCATTAGCAGGACAAGTACTGTTGAATTTGGGGTATAATTCTCCTTAGAAATACATCAGAGAAGTGAAGAAGTGAGAAAAAGGAGTTATTTAAATTAGTAAACAGTGCTGGCACACAAACAAATGGGATAAACTGGTGCTGAATAAATCTAAATTGGAAATTAGAGAAAGATTTCTAGTCAGACACTGACATTCTTGAAAAGCCTTCTAATAGGTGCAGTTAAGTCAAATAATGGAACTAGTTTTAACTTGGAGTTCAATGAATTTATAAATGGGATTACACAATGTAGATGCATAGCAGAGAGTTGGGTTAAGTGACCTTGGAAGTTCTCTCCACTCTTACATTACATTATTCCTTCTAATTATTGCTTAGCACTAACCTTCAGCATGACCTTTTTTCAGTTTTCTCTTCTAACTTACCCAAACTTCAAATATTTTTGTTGAAATTTTGCATTTCTAGCACGGAAATTAGCACTTTCTTCCCTCCTAAATTTTTTATAGTGAAATTATCTGTGCGTGTTACAGGAAAAATTTGTTGTTTTGCTCATGTATTGCAGACCAAATTAATGGAAAAATTTAGTGTTTCCATCTCTGAAGGGTGGGAATGAAACTTGGCAGGGTGATTCTCTGTGTGCAATTTGTTGCCCTATGGAAAATTTACCCCACTTTTTTTATACAGATTCTAAGATTCTGAGAAATAAAAAGAAAAATTAAAAAAAAAAAAGGCCAATTGACTCGTGGCCAGCAGAAACTGGCTGGAGGTTGGTAGCCAAGATTCCAGGTAGTGCATGCACTGAAAATATGCCAGCTTTTGTGTGCATAACCAGATTGCACCATGAGCAAGAAGAGCAGGAGACTTTTTGTGCCTGGGATAGGAGGGACTGAGCCTCACTTCTGCTGGAATTGAGCCCTCCTCTTTCCTGAGAGCTGCTGTGGTGCCAGGACTGAGAGCAGGGATCATTTTCTTGCTGCTTAATTCTTCCCATCTGGAGCTTGTGCTGTGTGGAGGACAATGACGAAAGGACATGTGTAATTTTGACATTTCCTAGTTTTTGCCATGGTAGAATGAGGAGTAAGCCAGGAAAGGACCTCAGGAGATTGTCTAGTCCTCTTCTGTACTAGGATGGGAACAAGAAACAGTCTGGACAATGTTCATCTCCCCTTTTTCTTGACAACCTCTAGTGCCACAGTACCTCCGTGGCCTATTCTAGCACTCATCTATATTCAATTTCTTTAAATGCTTCTTGATATTTCAAATGTTATTAGCTTGAATGGACATGTGAAATAGTTTATTTTGTTCACCTTTATTTCTAGTTCTGTATTTTTGCTGCCATTCCTTTCCTTCACTTATTGAGTTTTGAGCAAACCTAAGCTCTCAATATTTCCATGCTGGTAGAAAGGTGAATTTTTTAATTTGGTGGAAACCCTTCTGGCATTGTAATACCAAAGGTAGATCCCATCCCACAGTTGGTAGTTGGTGCTGGGAAGCATCAGATGATTGCACATCACTCCAATGGAGCATTTTCCTTTTTTCTCCTCTGATATCTTAACATTGCTCATTCAAGTTTAATCTGTCACTAATGGTATCTCCCTGATCATTTTTCTCAGAAATGCTCCCTGGCTTTCCTTCAGCATGCAGCAGTTTAAGTCAACCCCTCTTGAACCACTTGGTTTATTTAAACCCATTCCTCCAATTAACTAAAGTAACCAAGGCCACCTTGTATTTAATGCTACTTCCCAATCTGTCTGCCAATCCTCCTGATTTGGAATTCTCTACTAGTTGAACATTACCTATAACATTAAAAATCTTATTTTTTAAGTCTTGGGGATTTGACCAACTTCATGACCACAATACAAAAAACCTGAATGATTTGTTGAGATTTGAAAACAATTGAATAAATACCATGACTGATGTCTCTGGTTTTGGATATTTGTGAACTCTCAGTCATGCATACACACACATACACACAGTACTTGGCAAAAGGTTGGCAGGGCAACTTCTAAACAGAGAGTGCATGCTGGAATCAGGGCACTGCTGTTCTCATTCAGCTTTTCTTATCTTCTGTGCATCTCTGCAGTGGAGTAATGCCAGTTAGGCTTGGGAAAACAAGAAAATTTGAATAAAATGTAGTGGGTCTGTTGGGATTTCTCCACATGTATCGTGTTCCAGTTTCACTCCCTCTTCCTCTTCCCTTGCTTTTTCTTTCCTTCTATTACTTGTGTGTGTGTGTATCTGTATGTGTGTGTCCATGCCAGCTAGATGCCAGTAGAAACCAAATTAAAAAAGAAAAAGTTGATTTGATCATTCTTTCACTGCCTGTGTTCCTCTCTGAAGTTCCCATTGTTTCTGATAGTTCTCTTGCCATGGGGACTGGATTCTTGCCAGATGGGTGCCAAAAGCCAGTGAAAATAAATAGATACATACTAGGGATTACAGAGATTAAAATACCTACCATTCTGAATTACCCGGGGGTAATTTAGAAATACCATTTTGTTAAAGGTACCTGATCTGCTTTTATTATACAAAGGATTACTGATGATTGAACCAAAGGAGAGATAATTTTTTAAAATCCTTGATTAAGAGTTTATGTCTTTTTCGCCTCTATTTTTGAGAAGATGGATGTGATGAAAAACAAGATATTTCCCATGACTCACCAAAGAGAGAAAAAAAGTCAAAGGTAGCACAGTAAATACCTCTCTTCCTGCAAAATGGATGATTATGTTTGAAAAAAAAAGAAGCAAAAAAATAAAAAAAAAAGGCTTCAACTTTTCCCCTGAAGTTGGACTGCGCTGTACAAACTTATTAGCAGGTTGACCATATGTCTCAATGAGACCAATCTATCTTTGAATAAAGCACTTCTATCTCTTCCATATCCCTGGGCAAAACCAATGTTCTGGAGCTAAGATTTTGTACTTAACTATAAGATAGTTGAGTGGATTTTTCCTTAATAAGATTAAATAGAGCATGCATTTATCTGCTCCAGGTGATGTGGTAAGTGTAGAGATGGAAAAAAATAACACTAAAGGGAGAGGATAGGTTGAAGGTAAGGAATCAATAAGCAGATGCTGGAAGTTATTCTTTTAGTGATGTTGCTGTATATTCATCTGTTTCAAACATGCTGATTATTTGTGAAAAATTCATTCTGCAAATGCCAGCTTCCAAGGGCAATAAAATACAAAAAAAAAAATGTTGCTTAGAATCACAATGAAAGACTACAGTGCTACATCTATTGCTTCATTACAAGGCAAACTTTGTTTGTCTTGACAGCAATTACAGTAATCAAGTTTATGTAATTTGCCAGAGCTCCTGTCTTTCAGTAGCAATTTTAAAAAACCCCAAAAATCAGTAGATTAATGAAATTGCCCAGAATATTTTGCATGAGCTTTCAGAATAAGCAGGTATGTTGGACTAAAATGGAAATACATATTGACAACAGAGATTCTGGGAAAGAGGGTTATTCCCTGACTATCCATGAAGGAATGCTCCATTGCTAGTGTCACAGCACTACAAAATGAGGAATACAGCAGAACATGGGGCAGGACGTGGGCTTTGTGACTGAGTGGATTATAATTTCTTAATTTTATCACTCCTTTCTCTTTTCCCTATTAGCATGGTGCTTGCAAATATTTCCTTCAGAAGAAAAACCTCCAAGACAAACCAGCCTTGTGAAGAGTCATGGGAGCCCAATAATCCTTTTTTGGGTTTCTGGTTGCCAAGGATTATATGGCAGAAGGAGAAGAGCAGAACATTGGACAAGTTTGAGGTCAGATGCTTCCTCTATTTTTTCCAAAGGAAATATTTCCAGGAAACAGGCTGCTGCCCATGTTAGAGCTCTGTGGAAAGACCCTATTTACACTAAGGATGCTACAGGAGGTGCAGAAGCAGATCAATATGTGTCTAAGTGTTTTAGCCTTACTTTTATTATGTTTGACAGTGATGACAAGATGGTGTGTGTGTCACTTACAGGATGACTAATGTGTGTACATGTGTGAAGCCCCTGCACAAAAAGGTTTTCCCATAAACTGTTAGGGAAGAGCAAACTCCCTGTGAGCAGATCAGAGCATGGGTTGAATCTAAAAGCAAAATGAAGAATGAAACAAACCCCAAACTGATTTCAGGTCTTATGAGAAAATGTAATGGCATCAGTGTCTGGAAACAACTACCACAAGTGGTTTCAATCCTGTACGATTTCCAGGAAATCCTTGTCTTGAGTTGTGCTAGAAAATGTGTCATCAGGATGTTGTCTGTGTTCCTGACCCAAAGGAGGGCAAAATTTGAGGAAGTAAGAATATAAAACAATTTTTTTTTTTGGTGAGAATTGATGAATTTCTCTTGGGTGACGATTCCCTCCAACACACCAGAAGAGAACCAACCAACATGAGCCATTTTTCTGTAGAGAGATCAGTTTCTGTAGTAGGCCAGCAGCCAGATGAGGGGTTTTAAAGAAGAGTTATGGTAGTTATAAAGAGGGAAAAAATTTGCAAACACTGATAATAATACTCCTACACAGGAAGGTTTGAGCCAGTCACACTACTCCCCCCCTTTCCCAGTGAGATTCAGAGTTACATAGGAACAGGAGACTGTTTTGGCTGGGATTAGATAGCACAGATGGTACCAAAATGTGTAACACCTACCACAAGTTCTTTAGTTTCGTATCATCTGCACAACAGTTCTTCTCGGCCTTTTAACAGTTCGTTGAATGGAGGAAGAGGAGAAAAAGACATGGGACCATTGCTGGAAATGTGCAGCAAGCACTGTTATATTTTATCTGTGGGGAATCCATATTGGAGCACGTAGATAGGCTCATATAAAATCCTGCATATATCTTCTGTGAGATGGTGTGAAACTTCACTTGGCTCTTCTCTTTCAAGAATCCCCAAAACTTGGCAAGTAAACCTCACAACACATTTTAGAATTACATCAGTAATCATTTTGCAGATACATACAACGAGCTACAGGAATTTTAACCAGTTTTCCCAGAACCTCCAAAGGAGTTTGTAGCATGGGTGGCTCTTATCTCCAAGGAGCTTCACAGGAATCCCATAGACTTTGTTTTCTGCCCTGACATAAATAGCACCAGTCTTTAGGTTTTTTTTGTAAGACTTTGTAAGTCTTCTACGTGACATACAGTAAAACTTTGTCTTTCCTGTCCTAATTTTTCAAATAAATGCTGTTGTAGCAATTTGTCTACAGTTTGTGATCCCAGGAATATTTTACTGTCAATTCTAATATCATGCTTTTTCAATTCCTCTAGTTGTCACCTTTGTCTACAAAGGACACTTAATTTCTGTGCTTTTAATGGGTTTTCAGGGGTCCAGAAAAAGAGACTAGGGAATCTACTTCTTTCTCAGGGAGAAATACAAAAATTTCTGAATGGGTACTGGGATGCCATTGTGATGGACTTACTAGAAATAAGATTTTCAGTCTGTGATTTTCAAGGTTGCCTATTTGATTTGATTGCAGCAGGTACTCAACACTCCAAGATAGCTTTGAAATATTCATTGTAATGTTTTTAACAATTAAGCTGAAAGCATGGAGTGTTCCCTGGGAACTAACTAGGAAGGGCTGATGGCCTAAATCCTCTGTCTTTTGAATACTCAGCCCCACAATTTTAAAGCATTTGAGATTTTTTTTTTTCCTGTAAGTAATGAGAGACCTTTAGCTACAGAGAGTAAGGGAAGACACTGAGTCTCCACGTTAAATGAAGAACTATCTGTGTTAGGACTTTTCAGATGGTTAATGCCCAGGATTTTCCTCTAACTACATTTACAGTGAGCTCCCTGTAGATACACACAATGCACAACATGGATTTCATTGCATTGGCTTCAGCATCACTGTTGGAAGGACATTGGTTGCTGGCTCATTCTCATGCAGACTTCTGAAGAACTCACATTTAGGATAATGGCAAAAACTTTAGTCGGTGTAATAGGCCTGAAAATGTATCTGTGCAAAGCAAATACACAATTTTCCAAGTGTCAGGAACGAGAGGTGTAATTCAAAGTCATTATATATCACTTGCTGTAAATATTGTTTTCATAAAGCCAGACTAATCATATACTCAAATAACCCATCCTATTATTTTCGCAGCTCCAGGACTCCTGAATCACACCTACTTGAACCTGAGGGATTAGAGGTTTTGCTTTTTAAATAGCATAGGTGCTGGGCTGGCTGCAATTTTTCAGACCTCTTTGGAGAAGCAGAATTGATTCTTTTTTTCTTGTTTTTTTGAAACAAAAAAATCATTCAGGGCCAGAAAATAGACATAAGCGAGCCTCCTCCTTTTGTAATTGTGTTTTTGAAAATCAGACACGTAAAATCTTTTGTAGCTGTGGGCTCGAAACTCTCTTTTGTGGAAACACTGGTGCACTGTAATTGGTTGAGTGCTGCTATCCAGCCTGAGAGGGTGACCTTTCACACTCTGCCCTAAAAGAACACTATAGAAAGAGAGGTGGCGTAATCTGGGTTAAAGGCTTCTTACTAACATGTTGAGAGCTTGTTTCACACACACACAAACAGTTGCACGAAAGCCCCAGCCTGATGATAACTTAGCACTTTAGCATGGTGCTCTTGAGACAGCCCTCTTCTGAGAGAATAAAGAAGGGCCCCTTAGTTGAAATGCAGGACTGAAGCTCTTCATAACCACTGGGCAACTGTTACGAGGGAAAAAGAAAGTTAAAAGAGATGAGAACAAAAGGGGCTATCCTTGTTACAAGGCTCTGGTTCTAGACCTGAAAACCTCCTTTCCCCTAATCTTTTTTTTTTTATTATTTTTCTCTGTATAGCCCCAGGTTTTGACAGGGAGATCTCTGGTCTTTCTGGGCAAGCATATTCAGTCCATCTAAGAAATTCTGTGGACCTGCCTTTTTCATGATATCCTCCTAAGAAGAAAAAAGATGAGCATCTCTGCCAGTTTGGCTAAGAATTAGGAGAAAGGGATATTTCTAAGGCTGGGCAACTAGAGGCAAGTATGTCTTAAACAGCATAAAGATTGTGAACACTGTTCATATTTAGCCCATAAAGACAGGTGAAGATGTGCCTGCCTGGTCTGAGTGCAGCCTTGAGACTTTCACATTTGACTTCAGAGGGATTGAAATCACAGCCACTGTTCCCAAGCACCAGCATGGAAGGTCCTGGAGGCCATGGGTTTGATATGATCCCTTAGCTTTCAAGCCCTCTCCAGGTTCAGCTCTGTGCTGTTGGGTCATGGAAAAGGCTGCTTGCATCTCAGTAGCCCACTCACCTCTCTCATTTTTTAATGCTTACTTCAACATTGATTAATAGAGTACATCTGTCTCATGCAGCTTCTCACTTTACATTTCATTTTTCTTCCGTGTTATTTCTTTCCTAGGTTTTCTTTTCCATGTGTTTTCTTTCTTACCAATTCCCACATATTCAAGATTCTCTGCTATTTCAAGTTATGACTCTAATGTATAGTTAATGTTAATAAATTGTTACACACTGCCAGTCATTCTTGTTAGGAAAAAAAAAAGGATATTTAGAAAATGCACTAGTGGAGATTCCAAACTATTATATCTCATATGGTATGCACAAAACAAAATTAGATTATAAAATTCTGTATCTATCACAATATCTTCCATGAAGAAATTTTTTCCGGCCAACAGGTAATAGGACTGTTGAGTTCCAAAGTCAGTGCTGAATGTCTGGTTTGACTCTGAACTTTAGAGACTATGGCCATGATCCTTCACAATGTTGTGTGTCAGGCAGTGCAAAGTGTCTGAATTTTTACTTTCTTCAGTGTTTCTGTTAGCTAAATGTTCTGTATTTCCCTGTTCTCTGCAGCAGTTAGGCTTTGTTAGCTGTGTTTACTTTTCTGACTAATTTCCAGTCTTCTTAATTACACTTTTGCACCTTTTACATCAAAATCTTTCAGGGATAGCAGCTAAATTTACAAGCTTATGCTTCAGAAGGAAGGCCTGAAATTATTGAGAAAATTGCAAGCACCAGATGACTTTTCTCCCTCATGGAAAGCCCCAACAGTGGTCATCCAGGCTGGAGGACCAACAAGGACAAGTAACCACTCTGGAGTCGCAAAATCTGACTCTCAACAAAGAAAATTCAACCCCTGAAGTTCAGCTTCTCATGAGTTAAAGCCTGACATCACTGCCCTTGGAGGCTGAGGCTCAGGCTCCATTAATTTTCGGGGAAGAACACGTGTGATGAGCTCGCCAGAGCCCACGGTGGGGATATTTTGTGGCAGCACAAAATCTTCACACAATGCAGCATGATTGGCAGCTGCTTCCTGAGAGCAGCCCGTGGCTGTGCAGGAAAGGTTGCAGCTGCTGGGACAGAGAGCCACTGGCAGTCAGTGATGGGGACCTGCCCAGAGCATCCCTTTGAACCAAACAGAGCCCTGGGAGCCTTCCACATCCCTGTCTCTGGACCTCACCCAGTTCTTTGCCTAAAATTTGTGAAATAAATTGCTTTACCCCTGCTAGATAGGGTAGTTTACATACAGGCACGATTGGGTATCCAAAATGGATTTATAGAAAATGATTGCTGGAAGGCTGGACAGAGAAGTGCTATCATTACAGGAAAAAAAAAAAAAAAGGAAGGGAAACCGCAAATTTTTATTTCTAAGCCTTTCCACTAGGAAAGGTTGTGAAATTTAGGGAAATGAGCCACAGCTGACATGCCTGACAAATAACTCTCATGGAATCTATAAAGTGAGTTTATTTGTGCCATCTTTTACAGGAAGGGCTGTGCGTGAGTTCTGTAGCGTTGCCGCTGGGGTTGCTGAAACACCCGGCTGGTGATCAACATTTTGGATGCTCATGAATAACCGGAATATGAGCACCTTAAGCACAAATTCAACAAAGGTTTTTTCAAGTTCATCATCACATAGGAGATTGCATCATTCATAGTGGCATTTATAGCCATCAGTACTATACAACCCATGGTAACAGATGACATTGCATGCTGAAAGAGGCCGTGAAAGGTCTTTCATACTGTTTCCTGCTCCTAATGACAGCTTTTACTGCCAGTTAGGACAGAATCCAAACACATGAAGTCATGATGGCTGTAGGTGTTGATTTGGATATTAAATGTATAACCTAGCTTATGCAGCACCAATTAACAGAGACGAGTTTTCAGTGCACAGTGCAGAGAGGACTGGAGGTGTAGGGACAGAGAGAATGAGCCCAAGACAAAATTTTACCCTGTTAACAAACAATTTGATGTGAAGAAGAATTTTATATTAAAAATGTATTTGGATGCCCACATACATAATCATTTGGACATTGTGCCCTTAGAGTCTATTCCAATTTAGCATATTTGTGGGTTCATCTAGATGATTTCTCAGCTGCACGTGAGTGACATTTATACCTCCTTGTATACATGTTTTTTGCTTTTGTGTGTGTATATTCTGCACGTGTATTTTCATGTTCAGACAAAACTTCTACGCCTATATAAAGCTCATGAATATTTTATAGCTTTTGTTCATGAATCCATTAATGAGTTTTATAAATAGTGATAATTTGCAAAAATAATATGTCTGAAAGGCAATACCACTTTACCTATGAATGACCTCTTTTTCTCCCTCTTTTTATTTTCCCTAGCTTGGATATGTTTTCCCAAGCAGTCTGTGAAAGTGTTTACTGGTCTATCCACTCTTTTTAAACCTGGGGCATTAACAGTATGAGAGTGAACATACACGAACACCTACTCACTGTGCACAGTTCCATCTTTCCCAGCCTACAGCTAACAAGAGCCCTTTAATTGCACTGAAACCTGATCTCTGCCTGGCAAATCTGGTCAGGGCAGACCTCAGGCCACGCTGTGCTGGGTGGGTCGTGCCTTGCCTGCGGGTTTGCTGCTCCCCAGGCCCAGGCTGGCGTTGATAGCTCGTGGCTGGGCGGTCTGGCATTCCTTTTTGGAATATAATGTCTGTGTGTCCCCGCCTGCGCCTGTGTAATAAGCAATAAGGGTAATCCCTTTCCGATGACAGAAGCTTCAAGTGGTTACAAGTAGCAGACCTGTTTTTCAGATGCCTGAGGTGACTGTCTATAAGGTGCAAGGTAAAGGAATAATTAATTACAATCGCTGGTTAAAATGGGGGAAATGATATACGATCTCCAGCTTTTATTGCAAGTGCTTTGATTCGGCACGGGGAGGGGTTTTGGTGAAGTGTCAAGACACAGAGTGTTTTTCTGCAGTCAGAGGTTGAATTTAAGTAATCACCCAGTGCAATTTTACCCGTATCAGATGTTCACCACTACAATGCATGCGGGGGGAGGAAAAGAAGTGAAAGATGGAAACAGAGAGAAAAAACATCCCCTAAATTCTCAACATGCAGTCTTGCTGAGTAACCACATTCATAACCAAGTGGGAGTGATTTGTTCTGACAACACAAGACTACTAATTTTGCTGAATTAACAGCATGACTAGTAGTGGGTGGAGGGGAAGAGAGGAAAAAAAAATAAAGAAGAGAGATCTGTTATGGGCATTCCCAGCCTATTAATTGCCAGGTGATAGGAAAGTTACATGGTCTACAGGATCACAAAAAAGTTTGGTGTGTTGTTTAAGCAACTAAATATCTGGAGTAACACAAGTAAAAGATCAAGGTGTATATTTATATTTTAAAATTAAAGCAGGTTTACACTTAGTGGGGAAAAGGAAAAAGTAGAAGAACAGCTTGGATTCCTTTTTCCTTCTAAAGCAGAGGGCATTTCACTAAGAGTCCTTACATAAATACAAACTTTTTTTTATTCCTCACATTTGGAAAGACATGAATCTAAGATTAATCTCTATTGAAAAGATTAATATTTTCAATCCAAACTTTGAAATCCACTTGGACAGCCCAGAGCTTCCAGCTGTTGTTTATGCTATTAGTTAGAAAATCCAAGTGCCATGCTTTTAAAACAAAATTAACAAAAAACCCTCTATTGAGTTAATTTTGTAGAATTATGTTAATAAGCACAATTTGCACCATGCAGGTTTACTTTGTGGTTTGTGGTGAGTTTGTAGAGGTTTTGTGAGCAAACCCAAATGTGGTGACAGCAAAACCTTTCCAAAGCACAGACTTTCATGATCTAAGCACAGAATTTCCTTTTGTGGTCATGTGTGACGAGGCTTTTGGATAATAAATGTCTGTAATAAGGTTTCCTTAGGCTGGCTCATGGGGCCTGAGCCTCTGTTTTTAATGGCTGTCTTTGGAGGAGTTTTGGTTACATATATTTTCTTAGAATTTGAGCACTTCTTAGAGACAACATTTAATGACCTCGAGGCTGATCCAGGGACGCATTGCTCACTCACCACTTCAGACCACAGGTGCTGACAATTTTCTTCTGTATTACCTTGGCCACTCATTAGGGCATGATTCTGCCCAGCAGAAGCATCCAAAAGAAGGGAATAAACTTCAGGTGACCTGATGGTTCTTTGAATGTGCATTTAAAAGCAATTTTGTGCTTCTCTAATTTTTCTGGTCAATTCTAGGAGTACCTAAAAGGGCTGGAAGGAGCTGGCCCTGCTCTGCTGTACCAGGATATGAGATACCTGTCCCCAACTAGAAGCATGTGTACAACAAAAGTTTTCTGACTTCTTATTTCATAATTCCCTCCTCCTCAAATCTAAACTGATGTGCAAAGAAATATCCCCCTTGTGACAGCCTGGATCATCTAAACTGATCCTATTGTTGTGGTGGAAGGAAGGGCTCAGGAAGAAACCACATTTGCCATAGAAACTGGCTTCTACTGGTACACAATTAAGAAGCAGATGAAGCACTGATTTAAAAAAGAAAAAAAAAAAAAAAAGAAGCTGAAAGAGGAACCAACATGTTGCCAAACGCAAACCTACCGAAAAACCCCAACAAAAAGCCCAACCACCGAAAAAACACGCCTTTTGTAAGGCACTCTTTGTTGCAAATCAGTAAAAGTTGATTCCTGTAATGAATTAAAATATTCCAAAAGCTTAAAGCTTCTATCACAGTTGACCTTTAAGGCATGTAGCAGCAAAGAAGTTAATACACTTTGCACATGTTGCAGAGCAACAGGTGGTAGAAAAACCCATGCGGGCTCCTTGCATTCCTTACTTTTCAAACTGGTGGCCCCTGGTATTCTGGGATTTACACTACCTCCCCCAGGCTCTGACTGACAAGCTAATCGGTGTGCTGGGAAGCCCTGAGCTATTGATTCCACTGTAACAGAACACCTCCCCGTCAATGAAACTGCAATGAAATGCTTCAACAACGAAGAAAGGGAGGCATTAGGCTGTTGAGCAACTGGAAGAAATTTGCTTGTAGGTAGTGCGGCAGAAATGAAAAGGCTCTCGGGGGCACAAGCTTGAAAAGCCAGGTTATTAAAAAAGCCACAAAGCTGGAGTCTGGCTGAGTGGAGAAAAATAGTTATGGCTCAGTTAGGCGTATCTAAAAGGAGGAGGGAGGGGAACGCAGCTTTCAAAATTGCGTTAATCCCCCATGTACTTAATTTCTTTTCTTTTATGGCAGCTTGTAGTATAGCAACAAGTATTCAAGCAGTTAATAATTTTAAACAGTTTAGCTTTCCGTAGGCAATATATCTTTAGCCTTAATTAAAATTTTATTTTAGTAGGGGGAAAATATTAAAATGACATTCTGATCATCCTCTAAGATGGAAAATATATGATAATATGAATATTTTATTAGACAAACTATTATTAAACAGCTGGTGCAAAATCCTAGCCACTGGGTTTGTTGGAAATGCAGGTCACTATTTCTTAATAATGGCCCAACAGTCTTCCAATGGAAGTAACAACCACTGGGACAAAGGTCTTAATGTCTTATACTGGAATCCTAACATCCCAGAATGGGATTCCTGCAGTGCCAGTCTGGTGGATGATTCCCATTTTGGGGTAAAAAGAATGCCCATCTCACCACCTGGGCACAACTCTAAGGATTAAAATGTATTCTGTTTGCTTCAGGAGAGCTGCAGGGATGGGTATGGGGTGGTGAATCAGCTTGGCCATTTTAATTGGGATGGGAGTCAGAGGGGAGCTGTCAGAGAGGGACTTTGAGGATGGAATTTGCATCTGCCGTTAATTCAGGAGCCTGTTTGCTGACCTTCAGGCACCGTTCACGTCCTATCTATTTACTCAGTCTTTTCCCAAGTGAGCTGTCAGCTTTTCTTTTGGAAAGTTCTCTCCCCCCTGCGTGGGTCGTGGAGTACAACAAAAAATGTGTAGGCCCTGATTGCACACGAGGCAAAATGGCAACTCAGGCAGCTGGATTAATTTTTCAGTGACAATGAAATAGCTGACATTGTACGTAAGGTAAAACCGGCAAAAGTGGCTTTTTAGGAATTTTCCTATCCCATCAATTACTGCCTGTTGTAAATTCAAGAATTTTGCCTTGAACATAAAATGGAGATGGCTTTTCTGTATACTGGGTTTGTTGGGTTTTTTTTGGGGTTTTTTTTGTTGTTGTTTTTTTGTTTTTTTTTTTGTTGTTGTTGTTGATGGTGGTTGTACCACCTCTCTGATACTATAAATTTAAAGATATGTAGGAACTATTGTACTATATTGGAGTGCTCTGATACAGAGGGGCAGGATCAAATGTTTTTTGCATCTTAACCCATGTTTTAACTGTATATGTCCCAGGTCTGCTCCTTTGCCCCAGAAGCTGTGCTGGAGTGAATATCAAGCATCTGTGATGGACAGAGCTGGGGAGAAATGCCCGGCTGGCTCCACAGTCAGAGGGAAAATATTTAAAGAAAATAACCTTAAAAACTTCAAACCACAGAAACACAACTCCTACCCATACTGAAGCCAATCAGAATACTGACTTTGATTTCAGTTTGGCCAGAATGGGAAAAAAAATAATTACCTTTTGTTAAATATATTCTCACAGAAAAAGAGTGGCATGTGCACAAATAATGGATATTTCCTAAAGACCCATATATTTTTGCCTTAATTCCTTCCTTGTCTTTGGGTAAAATTCATCTGAGGTTGTTGAATATTCCCAGAAAAGTTGGATTTGTGTCAGCAATATTAATTAATCTGAATCCAGAAATATGCAGCCCAACACAGAAGAGTTCTGTTTTGCATTTGTGCAGTCTGGGCCAAACTCTCATGGACTTTACACTCATCAAAATGAAATGCTCCTGCCATGAAATGTATATGAGTGATACACAGCTCAGCTGAATAGCAGGCCAACAGCTGTAGACCTTGCTAATAAATTCCCTGAATACCATGTTATCAATGTTCACCATGTTCTTTTAAGCCCAGATATTCCTTCTACTATTTTTTTGGATTAATTCATTTTGGTTTGATAAATGCCTACATTTTAGGGACTTGAGTGGTTATCTGGCAGTATGAAAAAAACCACAGGAGTACACAGTGTGTCTATTTTTAATGCAAGAATTTTGCAAATTTTTACATAATTTTTATTATATAGTGGGAGTGTTGCTCTTATTTCACCAGTTAGACCCTGGTGTTTTACAAGTCACTTCCCATTTAAAAATTTTGGCCATGATTTCCTTTTAAGGGTCTGTAAACCATGTTTTTTCCTATTGTTCCAGAAACTGAAACATTAAAAGTTTTGTGTGTTTTTCCAATCTATAAAATATGTGCTGGTGTAGATTTTAGAACTGGACAGCACATATGTCTCAGATCTAGCTCATACCAGTTACTGACATGGAATTTATTTTCTTTCTGCCTTTTTGCATTATTATGAGTGTGTTTTACAGATTTTCGTGATGAGGATGGGTAGATTCTGGGGACTTGGAGATAGGGAGCATTTTTCTGCAAGTCACACAGAGAAATAAAAAAGAAAATAGTTTCTCAGGATGACTTAAGTCAGGAAACTTTAAAATAACCAAAAGTGACTGAAACATACTGGAGAAAATTATCAGATCTGTTAATTCTAGGTGATTGTTAATAACCCTGTAATTGTTGACTATTATTAGTGAAAATATAAAAGAAAATAATAGTTGGTTAAAAAAACCAGAAGGTAAAAATGTCTGATATTTAATGCAGATGGGGTTGATTCCTCTTCAATCAATGGGCTTTTAAGCTTCCTCCAGGCTTGAGATTTGCAGAGAAGGCAGCACTGGCATGGCTTAGAGCAGCTGTTAATGCAACACATGCCTGTCACTTGCTGTTGACAGGCATTAATAAAAACCTAATCTGAGGAAATTATGAAAAAGCTACATATTATGCAATCTGGTTTATGTTTTGGCATGTGGCAAGCATTGGTCTGATACAAAGGAAACCATCATGTATAAACTTCAGTGCCATTGTTCCCACTCTAAGGGCAATTGCCTTTTAAATTTTTATTATCGTTATTATCATTAATTTTTTTCCAGTGTTTAATTGTCCAATAGTCAGACAGGTTTGCTTTGTGGTACCATGGGTGTTGGTTTAAATCTTTCTTTTACAGAAGCAACAATTCTGAACATCATTTACTGACTAGGTCAGCAGCAGGGAAATTCAACTCTAATACATCCTTTCTGTCCTGACTGTGCTCCTCTTTCTCCCAGTCCTGGCTTCTCTGGTATGTTTTGAGATGAAATATTTTAAAAACCTCTCCTTTTTCTTTTTTTTTTTTTTTTTTTTCCCTCACAGCTATTCTCATTGGGGAACAGAGTCTTTACAACAACACAAACAAAAAGAACCTACCACTGCCATAGAATAAGCTTTGGCCCTCTCCTTTTTTTTTTTTGTGAGATTCTTCTTTAGTGTTGATGATGATAAAATATATTTGGTCATATGCAATTGCTCCTTCTCCTGAATTTATCTGGAGCTGCAGGGAATTCTCTGGATTTCCCTGTGTCCCTGCAGGCATGCTAAACCTTATTTACTAGTTTCATCCTATTCAACAGAAAACATGTGTTATCTCTTAAGACACCAGAAAATTCAGTTATACTTTTAATTTTGGGTGTGATAAATTCTTTCTTTCTCGCTTGTTTCTCTTTTTCCTTCCTTTCTCTGTGTCTTAGTGTTTTTTGGGGGGATGTGTGTTTGTGAACTCTCTGATAAAATTTTTAAAAAAATTTACAATTCTGATACATTTTTTTCATTGCCTGGTGTATGGTACTATTTGAACTCTTCAAAATATTGAAAAATATGAATCCATAAGGGAACTTAAAAAAAAAACAACACAAAGAGAAGAAAAAAAAAAAAGACACAAAGCACAATCAATAATATGAGGGTGAAAAAAGGGGTAAAACAATTCCACAGATATTCAGGCTGGAATGTGAGTGCTAAGAAAAGTCTTTGGACAAATTCAACACAGATTTGGCCTCCAGCTCTGAGCTGGCAATTCCAGTAGAAGACCAGACCTCTACCCTGTGGTACAGAGGTGCAGAATAATGCCTCTTTGAATTAGTTTCAAAACGCTGCTGTGATGCAGACGAATTGCTGCTCAATGCCCGAGTGCAGTGCACCCACATAATAGCATATTGTTAAGTCACACTGCCATTAAAGGATATAGTTATTAATCAAATTAAGTCAGAACACAAAGCAAGTACAAATTAGTATCAGATGACATGCCTCACTGTGAGCAGAGGAGAGGGAATGGAAGGGACCTGCCATTTTAAAAGAAAACAATCTTTCATAAAACTAAAACAGAAGGTGAGGGAATATCCCACTATGCAGTAACTGGCAGCTGGTATGTGCTGTCTGGACAGTATTTGTCTTTAAATTCACATGACAGTCCTAAAATTCTGCAGTGTAATCGCTGTCTTTCAGAAGCTTTGGCTAAGCTCTGAATAGTGTTTGTTCCTGGAGATGTGGAAAGTGTTCACCAAGAAAGATAAAAGTACTTGGAATTTAAGGCATTTAATATTTTATTATTTTGTTCCATTCTCCTACAAATTTTTCCAGTGTAATTTCTTAGCTTCAGAAGAAATGTAAATTCTCATTGAAAGGGGCTGGGGGGACTTAGTTTACTCTTTCCATTAATTTTGTAGAAATGTGTCATTTGTGGGTTATGAAACTGACTCAAATATTGTGATTTGTGCATGATCTAGATAGCCTTTCCCAAAAAGAAACAATGCTCTTAGTTTTGTGCAATTCTGATAACTAATTACACGTGAACACATCGATTTACCCATTGTTACAGGGACATGTGTGTTCCCAGGAACCACAATATGTTTCAGCTCCAAATTCTTCCAAATACAGTGAAAATTGGTGAGTAGCTTATTGAAAACAGTGATACTTACAGTGCCTAAAGGTAAGGTAACAGCATTCAGGAGTGTATAGGATTAGGATTCAACATTATGATGTTCATCCTTGCAGTAAATTTAGTTTCTTTATGGATCATCAGAAACACATATAAAAAGGAAACATAGCTTTCTGCACAGGAGGAAAAAGAGGCTTTTTCCTGCTCTTTTTAGAAGTTGTTGTGTCTGCTGGGGCATTATTTACTTGGCTATCACAGCATAAGATAACTTCAGAATTATTCTAAATTTTGCTTACACATAGGTTTGCATTTTTGCTCTCTGTTGGTTCAGTTTGGCACAGGACTGGTAGGTGGCTTTTTACCTGTCAGCACTGAAGTGTGTTTACTTCATTAGCAATCCCTGAGTGTGAAAGTTTGTTTCCCTTCTGCTCTTGCTTCCTGAGTCTATGGTTTCCTCATCATCCTGACATTGCCAAGCGTGGTGCTAACGTCCCTCTTCTGCACGAGAGAATGTCATCACAGGGGATTACAGCCTCAAACAAGAGTCACAGCAGTGAGGCACTCAATCTCAGGTGAATTGCTTAAACAGGGCATGTTTGTATTAGCTCAAATGTTAATATAGGCTGCTCTCTGCCATTATGTATTTGTTATGGGTGACAACACCTGGAGAATGTATCTTTCAGGAATGGGTGAAAAATAAACACAGGTTGGACTCAGTTCCATGCTAATAAATGCACTGAGATGCCACAGAGTTTGTAATTAGTCTGCTCACAAGGTAGATCCTGATAGATGAAAGGGGTCTGCAAAGAGGGACACAGCAGAAACTTCTGGAGGGATGTTTGTACATGGTGATAACTACTGCACTGAGCTGAGCAGACTTTGTTGAATCACTAATGAATAACAAGCCATCTCCTTCATGGCTTTGTGGTGATAACAAGTTAAAAGGGTGTATGTGTCATGATGAATGGAAAAAAAAAAAAGAACATGGTGTTTTAGGGAGATCTGAAATTTCGGAAAGGCACAATCCTAATAGGCTAAGATCTTTGACCACACTGCTTTATGTCCTGCAAAGGTCAGGACATAATTTCCTTATACTATGAATAAAATACAGTGTGTATTTTATTTGTAGTATAAGTAGTGTCCTTTCCAGTGTCCTGCAATGAGCAGGACTGCAAAGATGTTTCAAGGGTTTTAATTCTATAGCAAAGATTTAGAAATCTGAAGAAACAAAGGGGAGAAGGTTCCTACCAGACAGATGCAGATTTCAACACAGAGAGGCTGCAGTGCTGGTGGCTTTTAAACAGACTGAAACCCAACATGTGTACTTCAATCTTTGCTCAATAAAAATGGGCTTAAAAAAAAAACAACCCCTAAAATATTTTGATTGTTTGAATCTTGTATGGGAGAAAAATCCAGTAATTATTATAGGGTGTTAAAAACAAATCAGCCCTCACGTAACAGGGCACAACTCCCCTGAAGCAAGTAGAGCTGCACCTGTTTCAATCAGGGCTTCATCTGGTCTGTTGAAGGTGAGTTTGAGGGCCACCAACACCTTTCAGATGGATCTACCAGAAGTCAACAGCAGATGATAACAACCTTCAACCCCAGCAGCAACCAGCCCTCATTCCAGAGAGCCACGTGGGAATACTGGGAAATAAAGCTGTTTTGAGAGAGAATGGGCTTTCCACAAGTAGCTGTGATTAGTTCTGAATGTTCACACTGTCAGTGAGCACAGCAATGCAGCCATCTTTTTCCATTGTATCTATAGAGATATGGGGCAGATGCCAGAAGATTATACAAATTAAGGAGAATGAATGTATGGTCACATATTAAGGCGATAATAGATTCAAAGAGTGTTCCTGACTGTGTCTAGATGAAGCAATTCTGATGATGAACCTTAGTTAAAAACAGTTATCGAGATACAATCAGCTTTACACATTAAATATTCCAACCCCAAAAAGGAAACAAAACAGAATCAAAGCTTCTAATCAGTTTGTGATCCAGAGATTTTGCCAACCAAACTTATTGGAAGAAGTAATGTAAACAGAGAGATGCAAGCAAAGTCAGTTAAGTGGAATTTAAGCTGTCAAGCTACACTGTAGAACTCCATTACCATATCTCCTCGCTTTTTTTTAATAGTATTCTCTGAAAAGCACTAGATGTAATAAAGTCAATTTAAAATTTGTTCTACCAATCTTTTGCATCTGTAATTTTCCCATTAAATGTAAATGCCCATGAGGCATGCTATTTGCATTACATTGCATTTACAGTCTTTAAAACAAACTATAAATCCCCTCCTTGTTTCATGTGATTGATGCTGTGTGTATAAATACCACCATAAACCTCAAAGGGGGCTAACAGTGACAGTAAATTAAAGTTTTCAAGTCTGGCAGCATCTCAGCACTTCAGCCCTTGATCTTCAGCAGTGTTGTTAACCCCCACCTCATTGCCCTCCTGAACTCACCTTTTCCCTCCCCCTCTCCTTTTTTCCCACCCCTTTTTCCCTGTGCTGTCCTTACTCTGATTTCCTTGGGAAACACCTTTCCATCCATGCAGGCTGAACAGAATCAGGAATATGCTGTTAATTAAAAAGGGGCTGCAGCTGTTAGCCAGATAGAGCCAGGTCTGAACTTTGCTGTCTTGGTGTATCTGAGTTTGAGACTCTCAGGCCATCTTGGCTTTGTAAACAATAGTCAGCCACAACTCTCCTGATCATCCAGCACCATTCCAATAATTTACTGGCTTTCAGGATATTTATTATTTCTCTGATTCTGGGGGGATGGGGAGGGGTTAGTGCTTTTTTTCCCCTTTCTCATTTTTGCTTGCCTTTCTCTGATGTGCTTTCATATGCAGAAGAAATTAAGAATTGAGAGAAATCTTCACCAAGATGGAGGAATGCATCATGTCACCATTCATATCACTATTCCTTATCAATTTTGCAATAAAATTGACCTTGATTTGATCTTATTGAATCTTGTCTTTGAAAGATATCAGCTTTCTGATGGTATCTGCTACTGTCAAGTAGGAGACACAGTTTATGCCAAAATTATCTGAAAGACTTCATGGTGGATGAAGTCCATCCAACTTTATCATAGGTAAAATGTACTACAGGCTAATGCTCATTTTATGGGTCTAGCTCTCTTTTTTTCATATCAGATCAAACATTACCCCCTCAGCACTCCATTCAGTAGTAAGGGGAAAAAGAGAAAAAGATTGCTTTTTTTCTTATTAAAAATATTTATGAAAGGATACTGATGCTACCACAGAACATGTGCTCAAATCTCCAGGGCAGAGTGAAATCTTTCCCAACCAGTGGAATGTTTGTTGGTAAGATTTTTTAAAGATTATGGTCAAACTGGAAAGGGGAGTTGGGGGGGAACAGCTAAAATCTGAATGGCAGTGAGGCTACTTAATTATTTTAGTCTACTAATCTCCACAATAAGTCCTCTGAGCATCCAAGAGCAGGTAGAGTACTGCAGGTGGGTACTTTGTGGGATTTGTATAAATCTCAGGGGAAGGGCAGGCAGCTCTCCTATCACTTTCTTCTCCAACCCTTCACACTCAAGTGGCTCTTGTACTTAGGAGTGAGATTTCTGTCCTAGCCATGGCTTTGTGAGGTGCTCTCTTCTGTAAGCCTCTCTATGCTATAAGCTTTACAAGTCAGTGGTATTCAAAGCCCTAACAGGCTTTATGAATTGGAGAGAATTACAACCAAAATGCTTGTCCTGCAGTGTTTCTGAAGACCACCAAGATTTAGTAAAAATTAGGAATGTGGATAATCATTTGTATCACTAAAATGGCTGGGATATACATACAGATATAAAGGGAATAGATATTAACTGGAAGCTGTGTTGTCAAATTTGAGACCTGAAACAAAAGAGATGCATTTGAACTGAATTCCCAATAAAACAAATTTAACAACTACAGAGGGTTTGGCATTGGTATTTTTCCTGAGGAAAAGCATGGTATGCATGTCTTGAACATGGATAATAGTGTTCAACAGTCTGCTTCAAACTGTGATACAACAGGTGAAAGCTGATGGCAGTTCAACTTCCTATAACCTGCTTCCCCTTGGGTTTTATCCTGGAATTCAGTTATCCACGAGTTTGACAGCACCCAAAGGAAACCACAGTATTTCATGTCCTTGGATGTGAAAGAGGATTGGGGGTGTCCAGATCACATAACACAAATCCAAGGTTTATTCATGCTTTTGGCTGATATTAACATTTCACTAAACTGTGCCAATCTGGATTTATAATAAGCCACCAAGCCAAGCCTGGCTGCCACAGCTTGGTCTTGAGAGGAATATCTTCTCAATATTGTCTTGGGACTGTTTTCTTTGGGCTGATAATTATCAGACTGGGGTTTTCCATATTTTTGCTGTGAAGGAATTCCCTGTAGCAGTATCATGAGAGCAGGGGACTCTGCACAAGTCAGGGTATGTGTGTTACACCCTGGCAGAGGAGCTGCCCAGTAGCCTGACACTGGGAGGTGTCAGTCTGTGGATCATTTTATATAAACTTTTTAAAATTCCTGCTGATATGGAAGGGGTTTTTCTGTCTGAATCTCCTAGAAGTGTTAGAGTACCAGTCTGATATTACAAACTGTTTAAAATACCATGTTTCCATTCTGAAGCACCCCACTTTTAATCCTGTATGAGGGATCCCTGTGTCCCCTCTGCCTGTTTTGCCCTTCAAGTTACTTGGACACCCTGTTCTTTCAAAGTTATTACAGCAATTTGATTGCAGTCAGCTGTGTGATGCCTTCTGCAGTGGTCTGGGGACATGGTCCCTAATCTTATGAAGAAGTCACTGAATGGGTCTTTCAAACATCCCTTGATTTCCTTATTAGAGGGAGTTCACTCAAAGGCAGAAGCTCAATGTGTGTCTTGCAGGTCATAGAAATAACTCAGGACATTCCTTCACCTAGAAATGAATCTCTTGAGAGCTCAGTTTACTGCAATCAGATTCAGATTTACAAAGCAAAATGAATAAAGCCCGATTTTGATACTACTAATATATAAACGCTCACGCATCTATATATTTTAAATACACTTAAATTTCATTAGCAATGATTGTTTAGAGAAACATCATTACATTCCTGGGCTTGGGAGCCTTCTCCAGGGTTGTGAACAATCAAAGATTTATTTGAGCTTTCTGCACACTGGGAAATGAAGACACAGAATCTCATTATCATGTCTATTAAAAGGCAGAATCTGGGGTACATCTAAGAAAAGATGTATTACTTTTTAAACTGCACTGCAAACTGTGAAGTACTACAGGGACTTGAACTATTTAAAAATACTCTGGGCTTATGAGTAAGAAAAAATAGGGTCTCTTTCCCAAACAGTATAAAAATATCACACCATTAAATTCTGCTGTTATTACAGTCTTGGAAATATGATTGTATCTACTTTTGCTTGGAGCTGGTTGATCCCTGAGCTTGATGTTGGGGCTGAGGGACCGTGGAGGGCTACCAGAGTGAGTTACTTAGGGGACAAGGAACTGGGGGGTATGAACAATGACCAGTTAAATTCTAGTTAACCCCAATTATAAACCTTCACCTTTTTTAATTAGATTAATTCATCAGCAGCCACTATGCTTACAGTGTCTTGGAGGTGTGTGATCCAACATTTTCACCATTTAGTAAAAGTTAAAATCTTTCATGTCACCAGTCTGTTACACAAATGGTCACACAATATATTACTATAAAGGTAAAACTGGGTTAAGTTTACCTATAAATTAGAAGGTAACATTTATTCTAAGGATCCTTCTAAGAAGTGAAAAATTTGCCTTGCAAGCACTTTCTGTAGTTATTAAAGATCTCCAAGCTATGAATCTGAGAGCTTAATTAAAAGCAACAGAGACATGTCCAAGGAAGGAGAGAAAAGGCCTGAACAGCAGTACAGGCAATTCTCTTAGATTTTCAACATCTCAGCCTTTCCTTGATGAGTGTCCATAATTTTGCATGCATTGATGCAGCGCCTTAACACACTGACCCCTGGAGAGCTGAGTCCAGCCCAGGCCCCTCCCAAAGCCCCAGGGGATGGTGAATGGGTGGCCTTCCAGAGCTGAAACCTTGGATATATCTTTAGGTGCCCTGGTGGTCAAACCTCCATGTGGACTTCCCATCAGAGAAGCAAAGTTTATTTTACTGCAGGTGTGGAAAGCAAAGGGCAGCCTTGAACAGCACCTGTTTGGTCTGTGTTGGCTTGATAAATCTTTTTCACAAATGTGAGAATGACTGGCCATTTTTCACGCTAGCAAACACCACACAATTAGTTTGCATAAACAGAGACGAGTTTTGCTCTCAGTCCCACATGTGCAATAAATTTACACTGATCCTAGTAAATACAATGGGGGTAATTTCTAATTTATATTTGTGAGAGGGCTGCATTTTGTCCATGAAATACTTCCAACAGAATGGCTCCACTTCATTTGCAGCTCTTCATAAACTCTGTTACACCCCTATGGGGCAGAGATATACTGAATATATGTAGAGTGCTGCATATAGAAAATATATTTATTTCCAATATGCAGTGTGTAAACTGAGGCAGGAGAGCTCAGGTCTGACAATGTCATTGCTCTCATTTGAGTGAATATCTGTAGTGATAATATTCAAAAGAACACTCAAGAAAACTGTTTACCAAAATGAGAATGTTTTTTAACATTGATAAATGCTTAAGAACTGGCTGCAAAACAGCAAAAACTGGCACTGTAAATCATAAAAGTTCTTTGCACTCTCCAGCAATGTCCAGACACTTCTGTGTGTCTACAAAGCTGGAGCTTCTCTTAACCCTGGTTCTTTTCTAATTGTGTGTGTGAATGTTGGATGAAAGTTTGCATTTTGGGGGAAGATCTTTTCTTGGCTCACCACCTGGGTAAAAGAATAGAGAAATTGCCAAGATTTGCTCAAGGAGCTGCATTTTGTCTTTAAAAGAAGGCTTGAAATGTAAAATGTTTTGGTATATGTCTGTGAAAATGTGTATTTGCTTAAGAGATTGCTACAGCACATTTCTGGCACTTTATTTCTCTACATTTCAACAGCTACTTGGTTTGGGATGTCTGGACTAAATTGAAATTCAAGGAAATAATATCATCCTCACTTCACCTGAGAGGCAGGGAGCAGCTGTATTGGAATAAATGCAGGAAGAACATCTTAAAATTGTTACTCAAGATAAACAGGAAATGGGTTCAGTCTTAATTAAGAACTATGTGTTTGTAGCTGTTGCAATTGCTGTGTATCAAATATCCAGAACACTGCCCCCTTTTTTCATATTCTAAGTAGTGATATTGTTCTGCTACCCTCTCCTTGAAAACCAAAAGATCTTATGAGGCAAGCAAACAGAAATTCCAGATTATGGAAATTAATTAAAGCACACAATGCTGCCTTTCTCAACATTCAAGCTCAACTAATTAGGGATTAGATTATTCAAGAGCAGCAGATCAATTAGGATTGCTTTCTGTAAAAAAAAAAAAAAAAAAAAAAAGAAAAAGAAAAAACCCTCAGTGAAATATAGTTACCTGTTGAAAAGTGAAAGAAATTGTGCCCAAGCACAATGCAGGGATCAAGGCACAACACTGCACGTTGACAAAATAAATTATGAAAACAATAATCATGTTTATCCAATCTCTTTGTGCAAAACTGTTATTTTGATTCTAGTGCCAGCTGTCTGAAACTTTAATTTAAGTGCTTGCTTGAGGCAAGACATTTGGGATACTAGTTTAGAATGTTTTATAGCCTAAGCAATATGTTTTACTAACATCAAATCCTATGATGATGATTTTAATGGTAACTATAATATGTTCAAGGGGGTTCCAGAGTGATCTTTGATTTTACCAGAATGCTTGCATGCCTAATGAACCCCGATATTTTTTGGCTTCATTAGCTGCCAGCTCCCCAGGAGACTTCTCTGCAGGAGGTGAGTACTTTGTATTTTAAAGGAGACATACCAAGTAACACACTGCACTTTGCATTAGTGTCAAATGAATGTGTGTGCAATCTGGGGAAACGGTTAATGAAAGAATTCTCTCCACATCTCAGTAACACAAAAAGACTGATAAAAATAAATACTTTGTAATACTCTAAACTATCCATTTCAGTGGTTGGTGCCTGTTTATATGCTCAGGAAGAATACATTATCCCTTGACTTGTGGTCTGAGACTCTTCTCCAAAAATCTGGGCTTTTTTCCACTTGTTCCAGAGGCAGCAGGATTGCACTGCAAGGGAGAATCCTGCTGAACTCTATGGATAACCAGGATCCAATTTGTGCTGGAAGTATCTGGGAGAGGTCATTGCTCTGAAACTCTGGCTCTTGTACTGCCCCACACACCCACAGCCCTTGTGCCTCAGTTTCCAGCAGCACAGCAGGGCTGAGGACACTTGCAGGGGACCTGGCACCTCTGTAATCCTTGCCAGCACTGAGCACTCACCAAAAGATTTGGTGCAAACAAAGGTTTGGAATTGCTGCCCAGAGAAGCTGTGGCTGCCCTGGGAGTGTCCAAGGCCAGGTTGGACATTGGGACTTGGAGCAACTGGGAGTGGAAAGTGTCCCTGGCCATGGCAGGGCTGGAATGAGATGGGATTTAAGGTCCTTTCCAACCCAACTCAACCCATCACCATCTGTGATTCCAATATTTTATAATTCTTTGTATATTCAGAGAAATTGCTGAACCCACTGAAGTAGATGATGGAAATATTTTCAGTAGTTTTGTCTGCTCTCTACTAAAATCACTGATGTATCCTTTATAACTAAAGGGATTCCAATCTAAAGGGATTTCTAAATTTAAATATTAATTCAGTATAAAGGTAGTGTTCTGTGCTTTCTTTATTTTTCTCTCTTATTTTTTTTTCTTCTAAGTTTACTTGTTTTGAATGAAATATATCCTTTTCAATGAGTTTTTTTGGCACTTTCACACATAGCCTACCCCAGAAGTTAATGGTTTATAGAAATAACAGCTTTGAAAGGGACTCTTTCAAGGAAGGAAAAGGATTTAATTTGCTACATGCTAACACTGATTCATTCATGTTTTATCAGAACATAACAACTATTTGCACTAATGTATACATTATATATAATTATATTACATAGTATTATTTTTCCTCAAGTGTTCACATAATTTCGCTGATATTAATATAAAGAAAATATTCAGTCTTGTCTTTTTCTTTCTTTCTTTTTCTTTCTCTTTCTTTCTTTCTTTCTTTCTTTCTTTCTTTCTTTCTTTCTTTCTTTCTTTCTTTCTTTCTTTCTTTCTTTCTAGTTTGAAAAATTGTACTCTTAAATCATTTTAAATGCACAGCAATTCTGGGTAAGTCTTAATAAAAGGAAAGTTTGGGCTGAGATCTCCTGGGTCTAATGCATTACCTGCACGTGTAGCCTTCATGAAGCCATTAAGTTTTAAACTAATACTACATTCCTCAACCTACAGCCTCTGGGCCATTTGCAACACGGTGGGATGATTTTTCTGGCCTGTGACTTTCCTCTTCCTCTGTTTTTCCTGATGGCTCCTCACAGATCAGCTCACAGCTATGTGCATTGTTCAACAGAATTAGCAATCAGATCTCTGTTCCCAGCCAGGAGCCTTTTCTCTGTTTAACTGTTCCATTTTCTGACTAGATTTTTAGCAGTTTCTTTCTAGTATTACTTTTGAAACCCATTTTTCACTCTAAACATATTTGTCTTCCTCATCTTTCACATATACAATATTTGGTGGGTTATTTACTCTTTGCATATTCCTTTTGCTGGGGGACATCCTCTAGGAGAAATATTAAAACACAGACTTTACAATGCAGATTATGTGGCTACAACAGAATAACCCTAATTTGGAGTTAGTTCATGTAATTTATTTTCTTCTTTTTTTTTTTTTTTTTTTTGGTTGATTTATTTTCCCCTTTCTGATTTTGAGCAATTGACCTGAAACAGGATCACACGGTTGGATGATTTCATTTGGAGAAAGTCAGGAAAGTGGTTTCACACTGTTTTATTTATTTATTTTTACTGTTGGTGACAAAAATATAGAACTGAAAGAGAGGTTATTTCATTCAGCCAATTTGTTTTCTCTGATGGAATCTGAATGATTCTAAGTCATCCTGGACTCCACTAGGTTTGACATCCATTGGACAATGCAGGTCATTTTTATTCCATTAGTGTTTGTTTCCATTGCAAAGAATCCTTTTCCTGCTTAAATTTATGTCAGAGATAATAATCTATGTCTTGTCACTTTTCACTATGGAGGGGCTGAACCAGTTCTGATATTAGTAAACATTTGATGTTCTTGTGGTTACAATAAAGAAAGAGTTTATTCTATTTCCATCGAAGATTAGCAGAAGCCATGTGGTTTTGAATATTTACTTTAAATGGATTGACATGGCTTTTACACTGTGACTCCCAACTCATGATCTGTGATAAGGAGAAAATCTGTGAGGTCACCACAAAGTCACCACAGTCTAGATTTTTTTCCACATCTAAGGCAAGGATGCTACATACCAAGAAGAGACAATGGAGATGTGTTCACAGGGGATGTGGTTTAGTGGTGGGCTTGGCAGTGTCAGAATAATGTTTAACTCAGCAGTCTTAAAGTCTGGTCCAACCTAAATGATTCCATGATTCTCTGTTTTTTGGGAGAGAGCAAAGAAATTTGATGCAGCATAGAAAAGCTGTGCATGACAAGACCAGACAAAAGCTCTGGTTGGAGGTGATGCAGTGGAGTTTAGACCCTAAAGTACCAGCTCAGACCAGAAACACCTTTAGTTCTCTTGTGCAAGGGTGAATTTTCCCTCCATCTAGAAAAAAATAAGCAAAGAAGTTCCATCATAATGGAAATCAGGGTATGTGGAGAAAATAATCTGGAAAGATCCAGATTCAGTGTTGGAAGTCAGCAGCATTGTTTGGACAGTCATATTTGGCCTTAAAATTATGACTTCCATTGAAAGCACCAAAAGCAGCAAAAACCCCTGGAACACCATATTCATTAGTCAGAAAAACTCAATTTCTGAACCTCTTGGTGAGAACAAAAGGAAGTGCAGCAATTTTAGAAGACACCTCGCATTGAAATTTGATTTGATACATATGAGATCTGTGGGAGTAAATGACACAGCCAGAATTAATTGAGATTCTGCAATATACAGCAAGAAGAGAAATTCCATTGCACTTTTATCCAGCATTCACTATGTGCTGAGCAGGACTTTGAACACTGAGTGCTGGCTGGGAATGCCTTGCAGCACAGACATTATTAATAATGGTGAAATCCACTTGCAGTGTCTCCTATTGCTTCTCAATTACTGGGTTTAGTGAGCACCCAGCACACAGGAAAAGAAGAGCAATAATTTTGCAGGAAGCAAGGGGCAGATGTACCTGGAAATCCAAACAGTCCAATGCTGATATGATTTACAAGACCACTCATGAGCACTTGAGTACATATCCATCAGTACAGCACAGGTTCCTCATTACCCAATAAGAATTTTTCTTCTTGTTCCACTCCTGTAGATTCAGTAACTTTGCTTTTACAGTTTGCTTCACTGAACAACGACAACAAATGTGTTGATTGTTGCAAAAAACATATATCTTAATATGTATTTTATTCTTTTGCCTATATATTTCTGCTGAAAATCCATAACAGATCACAAAAAGCACTATTTAAATAAAAACACATCTTAAAGGCACCCTGTGAGTACAATTACAAGCATTTCCCATCATACAGCAAAGATAATGTATCCTAAATGCTCTTAATTTCATACATCTGTTATGCTCTGTCATGAAATTTTTTCCCCTCCCAAGACAATTTTTGAAGGTTTCTGCCAATTTAATTCAATTTAAAGCTTTTAATGTCAGCTCAGGAGGTCATGCCACTTTCTCCACATTGGTATTAGGCTTAGGGAAGTCAGAAATATGATGAACACTTTTCATCAGTACTGTATACTCATCACAAATAGCCATTGCATTTCCCCCCACTATTTGTTGAATCAATTTTGCAATTGTTAATTTTTTGTCTCTTTAATGTACACACATGTATAAATGTGCATGTACCCACATATGCAGTATCATTTTATCTGGTATTTTCTTAGGCCACAAGTCCTTTGTATTGTTTTCAACACTGCACAACACTGCTTTCCTAATTTCCCTTATTTCAAAATAGTTCAGCACCTATGTTTTGAATTTTTATTGAAGAATAACTGCACATTTATTTTCGACACTTGTAACTATGCTCAAAGGATCCGACTATTCATTTTTTTAGGAGTTATCAATTATGCTTACTGAATAATTTTCAAGTTCTGGAGCAGGTTAAATGGCTTAGAATTACATGTGTCAGAAATCCTTAATAACCTGGATATTATAATATTTTGTTCTGCTTCTCTTACAGTACTACTGTGAAATTTGAACTCATTCATTGTATGTGTGTCTGAGTGGTTACACTGTCACTAAATACCAGGAAAACACCCAAAATATTTCTTTTTTTACCTTTGTGTGGAAAGAGTGGAAGGATGGAGGGGGCATGCATATATGAGAAAAAATGTGCTGTTTGTAAATATGCGTATATATTACCATCACTCTGTCTTTAATTTGAGGGAAATTGTGTGAAGCTCAAGATCTCACTGGAAAAGAGAATTACCTGTCCTATGGGGTGATATATATTTAAAGAGACACTGCACTCTGATAGACCAGCTCCTGACCATATACAAGCTTGAAGAGTCCTTGGATATTCCAGGCCTGGAGAAAATGTTTATTCCAAGGAGGTGATGATGCAGGATTTCCTGATGATGAGAAGCCAGGTTTCCTCAGAGTGGTCACTATTGTCTGCTGAGACCAGAGAAATCCAGGAGTGCTCCACTGGAAACTCTTTGCAGCCTTTGCTGGCTGAAATTGCACAAACACAAGGAGCTTCCCTTTGCCTAGCCCCTGGTTTGGGATCACCACATAACTACAGTGAACATTCCCCACTATGCTCACTCACAGCACCAGAGCCAAACTGCTGTTATTCACAACAACAAATTCTCAATGTGGATAAATCACCATGCAGATAAATGTTCAGAGTCTGAATTATCAGTGATTCCTGTGTACTGTAACACACTGCCTCAGCTTTGCCTGAGGGCTGCATTCCAAAGAGCTTCCCAAAATAAGTCTCAAAGTTTCCTGCAAAGGCCAAGACTCGGCTTGTCTTCCATTAGACCAGGTTTACTGGGGGTAGGACCATCATAGACTCCTGAAAATAGCCTTATCCTATTTTTTTAACCTCAAGACTAGGTTCACAGGCCTCACCTGTCAGCCTCCTAGTTGTGTTTTTGTCTACTTGATTCTCAAAATGAATTTCCAGTTGCAGTTCTGAGGTTCTGTACCAGTTTCTGAGCTAACACAGGAACTGATTTATGGAGTCACAGTCAGCATCAAAACATTTGCCATCATCCCCAGCTGGGATGTGGTGTCCTTGTCTCCTCAATGGCAGTTTGAAAAGTTGTGGAGATATTTTGTTTGTGCATTGCCATTTGAAACAAAATATTTTTACTTTGTTGAAACAGAATTTCCAAGTTTGACTTTTCTGAGATCTGAATCTTTTCATTTTTGTGACAATAAAATCCTGCACTGCAGTAATCCTGGTGGTAAATAATCACCAGAATTTGTAAGTGAGGGATTTGAAGCTACATTTCTCCAAAAGGACCAAGAAACATGGCAGAAATAAATCTGCAGTGTTCCTGAGTTATGGGACATGCCTCAGTAGGAAGTTTATAGAGCATTAGTGCTACAGCTAAATTCAAATGACGAAATATCCTGATTGGGACAAGCAAGTTTTCAATGAGATATATTGAGGTTTATGTCTAAAAATATTCTGTGCTCCCCCTCCCCATCAGCACAACCTTTTACCCACGTGTTTTGATTTTATTGAGAAAAGAAAGTGATTTTCCAAAAGGGCATTCCAACACAGATTTTGCTATAAATTGTTTCACTGTCACCCTTCGTGGCATAAAGAAGCTAAAACACATCAAGATTTGCTAGCCAAACAGTGAATCTGTTTTCCCAAGGGAATTAGTGGCCAGGGAAATAAAATCAAGGGGAGATTTTTACATTCTCAAATACTGGGGAAAAAATGTCTCAGAAACAGTTAATTCCATTACAAGAGCCTGGCCTGGCAGTCTGGGGAGATGGTCCTGCACCTCATGACTGCACAGCAGCTCTAACACTGCTACAATTGATCAGGAAAGCAGATTTAAAATATCGGTCCAAGGCTTTTCTAATTATCTTAAAATAATCGTTTCACCGCTCAAAATGAATACAGCCACCAAGCAAACCTTCCAGGCTGCTCACCACACACTCACAGACACAGACTAATGACCCTAGAGAGCAGGCCAGCCCTTCTGATGCAGCATCCTGTGCTCTCAAAGACTAAAGTGACGTGTCCTCTGCTCTCCACGTGTTCCGGACCGGGAATGAAGCCACATCACTGTGACACCATCCCGAAAACGACACCTGCTCAGCACAGACACCACCGAGGGACCTGCACAGCCAGTCCCTTGCAGCTATGCAATCAAAGATCAGTTTTCAATGAAATATTACTTACTTGAATCAATGTTGTCTTGATTCTTCGTGAAGGGTGCAGCAGGCATAAAATGTGATATTGATTTCTGAGATGTAGCCTGGTCGTCTCTTCATGGCCATTTCAAAAAATGCAAAGTATTTCTTTTCTTTCACACCACAGATCACGTCATCTTTACAAACTGGAGATCAAGGCCCTTTTATGTTGCCTCATATTTATCTCTTGCCCTTTTTTTCCTGTCCTCCTCTCTTCATCTTGCAGTTTTTCTTTCTCCTCCTTGAGTTTTTATTGCCTCTTCGGCTCTCCTCTTAGCTCCTGTTCTAATTTCTGCCTTTTTCCCTGCTCTCCTGAGTGCTTTTAGATTCTGATCTAATTTCTCATGTCTTCTCCCAGTGCTGCTCTCTCTCCTTTCTATCTTCCTGACCCTCACCTGTTCTCCTTTCTGCATCTCTGACTCCAACTCCGCTGCTCCCCTTACGATGCTCCGGCTCTGGATTTTCCTGCTCGTCGTTCCCCACATCGCTCTTGGGCTGTTTTTAGCACTCATTTCAATATAGTTTTCCCTGCTGTATGCACAAATACAATGTCCCAGCCTCTCATAATAATACATCTTTTTTCTAGGTTGCCTCCCATTTCCACGATTAGCATGCATATCTTTTTAATGAAAGCTGCAGAAACGACCAGGAACAAGGCTCCCTAAATATGTAATCTGTTGCTGCCAGCCTCCCATAATAGACAAGGGTTACTTTTTTTTGCTTTCCAGAAGCCAATATGAATTTAAGCCTATCCCACTGCTTTGTTTTAATTAATTTTGGAGATAGAGAGGGGTCCAGACCAGAAATCATAAAGCTGAAACTGTCTCTCAGTGGTCTAGGGCACAAAAGAGGGAAGAATTAATATATTTTCCAGTTATATTTTTGGACCAGAAATTCTAGATAGAAAAACTACAATTTTCTGAATATAGTATTGGCTAGGTGACCGAAATTTATATTTTAGCTGTGGAAAGTGCCACAGAGGCTTGACCAACAGATAAGACAGGCTGTGCCTGAAACAGCCTCCAATGCCAGCACGTCCCTGGTGCTCTGCAAGGTCTCAGAGGAAGGCTCATCAAATCCTGGATATCCAAACCATGTTACTAAGCAGCTTGCCTGTTTTGCCAAGAATTGAAAACAATTCTTGCTTAGTTTTTGAGAGCTAAAAAGATTGCAGTACATAATGACTTGCCTACAAATATTCTGGCTGTTGATTGTCATCCCACATGCTCAGGGCTGATTGTGTATATGGCAATGATTTGATACCATAATTGGATGAACCCAAAGCTTAGACTTAGTTCTACACTACAAATAGTTGTGGTTGCAAGCCTGAAATTCTCTTTCAATTACTTCATGTGTTATTTACTTAAGACATACTTTCAAAATAGTTACCAGTAAATTAATTCACTAAGGTCAACTTAAGAAAGGGCTTATATGTCCTGTCAACATGGGTTTCTTTCATATTAAAAAATAAGTAAACATGAAAGCACAACATCTGATAGACTATTAAAAAAATATTTTAGTACATTTATTTACATACAGGGCCCTTAAAACTAATATTAACCAATCTTTCTGGCTTTCATGTTAAAGTTCAAAGATTTTATTTCCCATTGTAGGACACCAGTTCCATCCATCATGGTCCAAGGACTTCTGACATCTTCATTTTGTACTCTGATTTCTTCTTGGTTCTGAGAGCAGAAGCCTGTATTTTCTGTCAGGGTAGAGAAAAATAACACTGTTACCTTAGAGATACTCCAGACATGAGTGGACATGAGTCTTCTGTGCAGAGAACTGGTCCTCTGGCAGGCAGAAATCCAGGGTATCCCACTGGAGAATGTGATCCAAAGCCAATTAGAAATGCTACCTAGAGCCCGATTGCTCTCAGCTTGGCTTTGACCCAGGAGCATGCCCTTCTTCTGAACAGGAAATCAAGTTTTGGAAACAGTTTTAAAAGGATGACAAATGACTCTAGACTCTGCTAATTTACATTCCATACAAGTTCTATGGAAATCATTAGAGCTGCTCCTAATCTCAGCAGCAAAACTTCAAATCTCACACAGTTCTCCTGGAGTTATCTGTGTTTGGAGCAATGTGGCCTGACAATTTGGTTTAAGTTTTGTTTGACTAAGTCACAGAAGTATTTAGCCCAAATTAGTACATCCTGCAAGATGAAATGTGAAACCACAGCGCAGCACAGACACATTTCTCTTTCAAAGCTCTGTTTGGAGGAACTTAGGAACTTTGAACACTTTAAAGCTATTAAGTGGTCAGCTTTTGACTTAGATTTGCCTTAGTACTGACACTGATCTCACAGGAATGCAAGAGTCTTTACCACAAATCCTGTGCTAAGGCTTTCCCTCTGTTGTTCCATGATGTCCATGTCCAGTACATGATTTCATGTGATTGACTAGGTGACAACTCACCCAGCCCTGTGCCTCTAAACTGGAAGTTGTCTTCAGGAAGTTTTTGCTGAAAGAAATGTCACTTTTCAAAGAGGCTTCATTGGAAAATATTTTATTTCACTATAAATGCCTTGAAGGAAGAATTCAAATTCAGTAGAATCTAATACAACATGTCATTTTATATTCCAGCATTCCAGCAGGCAGAGGTAACATAGCCCAGTGAAAGCACACGTTCCTTCTGACATGCTGTTTAGATGAAATGGTGTGTATGTACATTTTATGTATTTTCTCTTTGGATTGATCTTTAAAAGATTCTTTTCAATTTAAAAATCTTTAATTTTTCATAAATGTAACCACTTTTGCTGAATGAAATTTACTGTGTTAGGATCAATCAGATTGCTCAGGAAAATATAGTTGGAGCTTTTGTGGTTTGGGCTAATTGGTAGTATTAGTGATTAATATCAGCTTGATAATAATGTGTATCTTAGACATCTGGAATTATTTCTACACTTTGGTAGCTAATGTGGGAGATTGGAACCTGATATGTACCTGCAGACACTGTGAATTTAAGATAATATTGAAAATTAATCCAGGTTTCAGATACAAAGATACCTGAATCAGATGGTTCCTATGTGTTTAGTCAAAATAAATCCTGTACTAACTAAAACTAAGAGAAATCTGAAGATAGGCCATGCATAAATACTTTATAGAGTGTTGTGTACACTAATTAATAAACACAATTTTCTAAGAGCTTTCTGAACCTTGAATAAACATTGCTTAAACAAATGGATGCAAATTATTAATAGAAACTGTAATCTCCCTCTTTAACTATTATTCCTACTGGGCCCTAACTACTTTGATACCAGAAGATTAGAAGAACAAAACCAAGTTGACTTTGCCAAACAGGAAAATAAAATATTCCAAAGCATGAAAGAAATAATCTTAAATCTGAGGCCCCGTACAAATCAAAGAATAATAAATCTTGCATTGCCCAAACCTTGTTGTTGAACTGCTAATGGTAACATCTGTGCCTTCCACTATTAGATATTTTTGCATGACTGCAGTGTTGTTTTATGTATGTGAGCCAACCTCGCAATATAAGGTGACAAACAAAAAAGATGGAAAAATATATAAAATGGTAAAAAAAAAAATTTAAAAAAAGGGTCTGCTTGCCACCTCAGGCTTTAAAACTCTTCTTACACACTTCAGCACGAAGTCTATTAAAGTGGAATATAGTGGAAATACAATATACAGCAATGAATGTCTCCAAACCAGCAATTTAGCGCTAAAGCTGAGGGCAGTTCTTATGCACCGACTTTTAATACCGAGACGATTTGTGGTCTCACAAAGTTCCTGCCTTGGGCAAGAATTGTGCTGTGCTCTAATAGGTCTAGTTTGTTGACTGTCAGAATAATGGAGAAATTGGTAGCAGAGGGCCTGAGCGCTGTAAACAGCTGAGATAATTAGAAGGTCTGTCAGGAGGAGAGGGAGGCTGAAGCAGTTTAGGTTCTGTCACAGTGAGGAAAGTATTCATTCAGAGGGCTGCTGGATAATGCAGGATATGCTGCCTTGTGTCCTAGTAAGCTTGTCTGGAGATGGGGGAAAAAAATGCTTCTTGTCGACTTAGTTGGCTTTCTCTACCTTCTTTCCTACTGCAGGCTTGCAAGAGTTTATATTTCTTATTAATAAAATAATACATCTTGCAAGCAAAATGCTGACTTGCTGTTTTTTAAGTCAAGCTGCTGGGTTAATAGGATACTCAGAGTCAGGCAGGGCAGTGCAGGGTGGGGGGAACTGTGGAAGCTGCAAGGGTTGAAAGAAAGTATTTGTGAAGAGCAGATGTGAAAAGAGCCCTCTCCACACCCCCCTACAAAAAAAAAAAAAAAAAAAGCAGCTGAGTGTATGGTTATGTCACCACCTTAAAGAGGATGCTCCTGTATAGACAGAGAAGTGTTCCATAAGTTGTTAACATGAGAATTCTGGTGCCTTAGCCAAGAAAGTAGACAGTGGGAAGTTTAGCAATCTAGAAATTGCTGTGACTAAGCCTTTTCTAGGCAACAACATGCCTAGGGATGGAGTAAGCCAAAGATTTCAGGGCTGGTTTGTGGTTTTGGTTCTTAGTTTAGGGCCTGACTTCTGGAAAGATGGAGGTTGGCTGTCATCCACATAAAAAATCTTAGAGTTCAGAAACTGGTTAGTTAAAAAGACAATAACTTGAAATTGATGATATTTCAAAAAACACAGAATTAGTATAGGAATATAATATAGTGCAGAGCATTCTGAAGTGAGTAGGGAATGAGGCTGCTAAGGTTAAGGAGTTAATGCTTAATAACAAGAAAATATTAAGTTTTGAGCTATAGTGAAACGGGGGGGAGAGTGGGACAGGCACATGGCCAAGAGACCTTTGTCCTTCTCCTCACTCTGCCTTTAACAAGTCACACATTAACTCTGCTCTCACATGTACCTGCACCTCACCAAAAAGCCTTGGGGATCCATAGGTGTCAGATGATTTCCAAGTTGCTGTTTATGGATGCTGCCATTGCTTCCATCTCACAGGCTAGAACTGGGAAAACAGATTCTTGCACGCTGTTTTAATTTAATGTGGATTTCTCCAAGGATTACCACATTTTCCTGGGTCTGTGGGAAAGAGAGAAGCTAAACAGAGGCTAGGAGTGTGTAATTTTTAAGCTTGGAGAGTCCCAAGCCACCACAGCAATAAATATAAGAGACCTGGATCCACTCAAATATTATAGTGACAGCATTCATGCAGCAGTACTTGGCATTGTTTCTCCTGCAACATCCACATCCCTCCTACTCCACTGCATTTTAGAGTAAGGGGCAGATAATTCTTTGCCATCAATTTCTGCCCCTGGTTCCCACAGTCCTCCCGAACACCTGAAGAGCTGCTGCTTTAATAATCCTGTTGTCTTTCTGACAGGACTGGAGGAGTCTTTTTTAAGCTTCTGCAGCACTGTGGAGCAGCAGGCAGCAGACAGTGCATGATTGCATTGGGACTTCAGAGCAAACTCCAGCTCGCTGTCAGTGGCTGTGTGCCAGACAGCTCCGCCTGCAGAGAGCAGAGCCTTCCAGAAGGCTGAGCATCCAAAAAGGAGACTGTCAACATCCCCCTGAACAGAGCGTGGGGGAATCGCCACGGAAAAAGGGAGCAAGCTGGAAAATTGAGGTGTATGGGGAGAAGTGGAGTAAAAGGGCTAATTATCTTCTATTCCCCTCGCACGCCTGTTAAAGACCACCAAAAATAGCATCCGCTAAAGGATGAGGATTTTTTTCCCGCCAGTTAAGTTAAATGGACATCCCACCTGTTGTTTGGTGAAGTGAGATCACTCAAGGAAGATGGAGTTGGCCAGAAGCCACCTCCTGACAGCGAGAGGCAGGTCTGAACAACAAAGTTTGGATCAAGATCTGAACTTCTCTCCCATCCAAATGTGCTTGGATCCGGAGGCTGGCTGACACCCATCTCTGCTCCATCTACTCTGTGATTATGTGTGAATGGCCCTAGTGCTTCTCACTACACCCCATGTAATCACTTGCATTTGGGCACCATTCTGCAAGAAAATCTGCTGTCATGATGGCAAACATGTGATGCTTTGCTGGATAGAGATTCACCCCTAGCCCTCACAAGACATCAGTTTTCACCTGGGAACATGCTAACTGAGCTTTACTGATGACAACTTCCATATTCACAGGTCTCATTATTAAGTCAGCTTGAACTCCAGGTTTAAATGGAGGATCCTTTCCCAAACTGACATCAAAACACTGCATGCTTGGCAGCCTGTGTGCGTGCAGTGGGCCTGATTCTGACTCTTCACATCTGCCTCCTGCCCATGGACTTCAGTGGGATTGCTCCTGAGCAGAATTTGATGAATACCATATTTTCCTAAGTATCACCCACAGATTATTTATAAAAACAGCGATTCCTCAGCAGTGTGGTTTACAGGCATATGTGAGTTATGTGAGGGGGAGTTTACTCTGGGGCCCCTCTCTTTCCCAGAGTCCCATTGCCTCTAATTCCTGCCCCATTTGCTTCCTTTACCCCCAAGTCCCACTGCTACAGATTCCTCCCTGCTTTGGGTTCTGCCCTGCCCTCTTCACCTATGATTCTGTGTGGTTTGTGAGAAGCCATCTGGGGATGCATTTTCAAATGTCAATGCTTTTTAAGGAATACTCAATATATGCAAAAGAGCAAGATAACTGATTTTTTCTTTTTCTTTTTTTTTTTTTCTTTTCCTGTTTGTTTTCTGGAAAATAGAAGGGAAAGAAATAGAAGACAAGTTTCGGTTTTCTGACCCAAATTGAATCAGGAAAAAACCCCATACATTACATGAAATATTTAATTTACTTGAAAGTTATTATTATTTTAAACTTCTAAAATGTAGGTTTGACTTTGTACTAAAAATACCCTTCTGAAACAAAACAAAACAAAAAAATTGTTTCAAGAACTTTAAACGAAAAATATTCTGACTTTTTATTTCTGTGGTCCTAATGAGTTATTTAGAGTTTAACACATATTCTAGGAACATGTTTCTCAGAAAAAAAAAAGAGCCGTAAAAATCTATTCTTGATTAACATGAGGGAAGAGGTGAATCAGAGCCCCTGCATTCAAGGAATCATTTACTCACCCTTAAGGTGGGAAAAATGAACAGAGGTGAAATCTGTAATAATTTTTGGCACAGTAGCTCTTTTTTCGTAAGTCACATACACAGCTGTGATGAACTGCTGGTAATACCATGTATCTCACCCAAAGTCATACAACAAATCTCTGCCAGAACCAGGAGCACAAATGCACTACTTGTGGTCCCTTGCTATCTGTAGCAACCACTCATAAATGCTTGTTTTATATATTTATGTACAGATAGGCTATAACAAAAGTATAATTTTCACTTTGTATTGGGTTCTTTCCAGATTTTTTTTTTTAATAGTGAGGACTGTATGTAGCAATCATGGTTGATGTCCTCTGTTGACCTTCAACCAAAGATGAGCTCTTGTTTCTTTGGAAAAGTATCCAATAACTTCTGACCTCATATACACTTCAGCTACTGTCAGAAGAAAAAGGCAATAAATAGTGCTATGCAAAGAAAACAAAATGATTATCCTACAACCTAATAAGCAATTACAAAGGGCAAATTACTTTTACCCTCAGTAATTTTCTGCCATTAGATAATTAACATCAGAAGTATTAATGATCATTTTAACAAATTACCATATAATTATAATGTGTTTCTTCATTTAGCTCCACATATTGTACAAATCCTTGTAAGATTTGTCTATTAATTGGAAATATATTATTTATTGGTTTAGCTGAGTAACAACCCACACTGGTAACCAAACCCATTAAAGAAATGCTGTATTGGTTGTTACTAGCTGTCACCCTGTGGTCACCAGAGCAATTCTTAGTGGATGCAAGTGTCACTGACCAGGCTCAAATTAAGGATCAAATGGAAAACTGTAATGGGTCACAATATTCACTGGGGTCACAGACCTAGAAATGTCATGTCTCTGACTCGTGTTAACTTCAGCTGGAATGAAGGCTGAGAGTGGAACAAATGCACTAAGGAGTTTACAGGGCCAGCACATGCTGGTGGCAATGCTGTTTCTTAGATTAATTAATTTCATAACATTTCCATAATACAGTTTTACTTAGTGTACTTTTCATAATCTAATTTTAGTTGAATTGCTTTGCACAATCTGCTCAAAATGTGTTTACGATTCAGAATTGTTAGAGTCCCCTTTTCATTTTTTGCTTTGCTGCCTTTGTAAAATCTGCCTAAATTGGTGAAATAAATTAGGGGAATGCTGCCAAAACTGGGTTTTGTACTATCCTAACATTCAAATCACATTCAAAATTCACTTGGGCCAGGTTTTTCAGCACTTCCCATGAATCCTCTCTTAGATGTACATGAACAGGAGCAGGAAAAGTGAGCTTCAGGAGTGTGACAGAGATTTTTCTGTGGGAAGAGGATTTTGGATGTGGGGGCGGGTTTGGGAAGCTGATTCCAAATCACCCATTTCCAATTTGGGAACAGATATGGCCCATGTGACCTAAGCATCTTGTCAAGACAGCTTGAATTTGAAATTGTGAATATGCATGTGGATGAGCTACAGACCCAAAAGGATTCACAGGATGATAAGGCATGTCTGTGTGAATAGCCTGGAATTCACCCTTGGGCAAAAGGCTGGGAGAAAGCTTGGAAAACTTGGCTCCTGTGGGATACAAGTCCTGCAGCTCTCCTATGACTTCCTTGGACAGTATCAGTGGTAAGTGCAACATATACATGGAAAAAAAATTCATGATCCCCTTCTGACAATTCCTGGAGAGGGAGATGATTTGGAATAAATTATTCATTACAGAACTACTCAGCTTTGGCAACAAATCTGCAGGTTAAGGAAGAAAGGGAGCTATTCTATCTGCAATGGTGTGTTACAGGCATTCTCAATTTTGGAAGCCTTAGCTTTGTGAACAGTTGATGATATCCTGCCTCTTTCTTCATTTCTGTGCCTTTTGGGAGCTCCTCCAAGATTCTTCCTCTTGAGAATCCTGTCCTTCACAGGACTCAGGATCCAGAGGGACAAAGCAGGGTTATTGCTACATAAAAAAAAAAAGAAAAGAAATTGTGTTTCCTAGGAAAGGCAGGTTCCAGCTCAGGTTTCCTCACACCTTGATAATCCTTGTACTAATACAGTTTTCTGCCCCAGGTCCCTCATTCCTGCAGTGTACTCTTCTGTGTGTAGGTAAAAGCAGAGAGAAATGAGCATCCAAGGACTTTGCAACAGCACCTCTTAAATAATAATAATAGTAATGACAGTAATAATAATAATAATATACATTTCGGGAGTGGTTTTCTTGCTTCTTGGGTAAAAGACTTGAGTACCTTCCATGCTTACAGTTAATAATATAGGGATACAAGGAATGAAACTCAAGGCTGAGCACATCAGCATGAAGATTGTGGAATGTAATCCTTGTCCAACTAAAATCTGTGGCTCAACTTCCACTCTCTAGGCACAGTCGATCAACACTCCAGATATCACTGCCCATTCATTTTCATGGATATCGAACTTTTCTTTTTTTTAATTAAAAAGACTGATTTTTTTTTCCTCCTCCTTCCATTTCCAGCTGCTTGAACAGCTATGATGACACCTTACAAAGTTGCCATTACATTAGTGATATTAGTATTAATCACACGTTGCTTGATACTGTAATTGAATAGTTTTTACACAGATGATATTAACTGATAAAATATGGCATCCTCATGAGAAAACATTACCTTGAAATATTAGTGTTATAATATGTTAATTTCTATGGAGGATACGAGTACAGATATATGAGGAGATGTAAATTTCCAGCACTTCTGCTGACAATTTCCATGTCAACATAATTCTTAGGAATTCACACTCACTATTTTGTGATGACTTATATGATGATGTATAACAACTTAAGGGGCTTTAAAATGCAGTATTGTGACTAATGCAGGTTGGTAAATAGCAGGCAGGGCTGTTTCTTCCTCATGATTCTGGGAAGGCTGATGCAAGCCCTTGGCATTGCCAGGAAGTCACCAACCTGAATGTTGAATCCCAGAGAGGGGGCTCAGGTGGCTCTGGGAACTTTGCAGCTGCATTTAGTAGTGAAAGTAAAGGTTTTTATATTAGAAATTATAGATATAGAATTATAATTAAAAAAAAAGAAAGGAGAAAATGGTTGGTGGTTAGTCCATCATACTTGGCAAAGCTGTCAGAAATTGGATTTTGGCTTGAAATCTGGCTGGTAAAACATAGTCCTGTAGTCCAGCTGTAGGCTCCTAATTCTGATCTATCTTATGTTTTTTGTATGCTTACCTCTAAGAAAAGTTGAACCTGACTGTGTGCTTATTAGGATAAACTGAAGTGAGCTGCTCCAGGGCCCTGAACTCCTGGACAGAAAACACAAGGCCCCCAGCACACTGCCTTGTTAGTAACTCTTATTTCTAGGGGATAGTTTACACCAAGACAGCTCCTCTTGCCTTGCTGGCTTCTCATTTAATACCCCTGCTCCCCATGAGTTCCTTGAGAAACAATCTGGAATAAAATGAGACAAGAGCCTAGAGTAGAGAGGGGCACCCCAAAGATGGGAGAGATAACAGCAACAGGGGTTCCTGCATCCATAAAGAGGCAGCTAACCTGGCTGCTTGCTCTCTCTTGGGCTAATCTGAATTAATTGGTGCTATTTGTGCCTTTGATACTCAAATGCAGAGCCTGGGGGTGGGAGTTCTCATGAAACAAGTGGCCACTTGGGAGAGCCGTCCCAGGTCCAATCATGTCATGGGCTCATTTGTCTCCCACAGTAATTCACTACTCACTTCAGTCACTTTAAATGTAAAACAGCTGCTGCTGCTTAGCCCTCTTTTAAGGTACCTAACCAGCAGCTTTAAACCAATCCTGAATGGGTCCCATCCCATAATAGTCTCCCACACAGTGGTCATTTGGAAACAATTAACCCTTGATTCAAGATCCTCTTAAAGAATCCTTTTCCAGGCTCTTCTCTGCTGTGGCCCATTGCATCCTTGCCTTGCCCTTTGCATGGGAACAGCTTTATCCTTTGGGATTGCTGTGGTTTGTGCAGCAATAGCCACCTCTGTGTACCTGCCAGGGGTGCTGTATGGATTTTTGGTCAACCCCATCTGCACTGATGAAAATTGAAGGTATCACATAAGACATACTAGTGCTTTATTAAAAAAAAAAAAAAAAAAAAAAAAAAGGAAAAAATGAGTTTCCTCTCTTTGTTATCTCCTCCCACAGTACCTGGGGGTCTTGTTCACTTCACACGTTTGGCACAGTTGCTGCCCCTCGTTTTGCTCAGTCTCTGGTGATGTGATGAACTGGAGATTAATCTGTTTTAAGGGGAAGCATCTGGCTTTGAGCTAATAAAATATCAATTTGTAACAGGGAGGAAAAGGCTCAACAAGAGGTCTGCATGCTTAGGGCTTTGAGACCCAATTTGATTCGGGAGTTTAATGCCACTTGTGAATTTTAGGCTGTGCTCTGAGCACTTCAAAACCTTTCTCCATGCAGTGGTCTCAACTTTCTCCAGAAGTGCCGTGCTTTCAGACCCGCAGCCTTTGCTGCTGTTGGGGTTTCTCCCAGCCCTGGATCCTGCAGGCTGCCCCCACCTTTCCCTTCTCCTCTGCAGCCAGATGTGGCGGCCCCTCGCTGCGATGTCAGACTGGCAACACCCTTGATCCAGGCAGACAGACACTCAATAGCCAACTTCTGGAGCGGCTCCCCCCGCCCTGGCCGGCTCTGACACAAACCAGCTGAAGACATTGCAATGCCAGAAAGTGTTACAGCTGGGCTGCCTGACAGATTGGCAGCACACAGGCTGATTTGGGGACTGTATTTGGGGGCCCAGGCAGTACTCACTGTCCAGGCACCGAGCCACTAATCACAGTTTACATTAGGCAATCAGATACTTTTCAACTACTGAATGATCTGCTCTTTCCCCCACTTTTTTCACCTTACAGGACCCTGTGTGTATATACAGTACCTCTGTGCTCCACATCTGCATCATGTTTTGAGCTGTATCTAATGCACAGCTACCAGCCTCAGCCCAAATCACTGCTGCTCTCCTTCCTCCTCCACTCCCCCAGCCTGACTTTTGCCTGTCTCTGTGCTGAATCACTTGATTAATTTAACCTGGGGGTTACTTAGTTATGGAAAAATCCTACAAGACTTCATACAAAGAGAAAGGCTTCATGTCATTCTATAGGATTCTGCCAGCATATAGAGTCCTACGAGTGGCTTTAGATACAGCTCCAAAGATCAGATCTTCCCTGAAAACAATAGATTTTAGAGTCATTTTTCTGGCACGCTGCTGGCTTAATCACTTTTATGTTAGAAGTGTTTCATTAGGAATGAATCTCTGTCAGCCCCATGTGCCAGCTACGATCCCTGCCTTGGCCCAGCCACGATGCTGGAGATATATGTTCCTGCAAGATAAGTGTGCCATGGCTGGATGTCTAATGAATATGGCCTCATTTACAATAAGAAGGACTTAGACCTGGCTACGACCCAGAGGTTCTATTCCAAAGAAATGCTGACATTTCGGAAAACCTGGGTCCCTGTCAGAATGAATAGCTGAAATTTTTATCTTTTCCAAGCCAAAAAAAAAAAAAAAAAAAAGGTGCTCTGAAAAATGTGCACGGTATTAAAACATTAAAAACCAGTTAGATGCCAATTTAATGAAAATATGTAAACACAGGACATGAAAATTCATATTTTAATATAAACATTCAAGAGAAATTTACAGAAATGTTTTGATGTTGCTGAAATGAGATATCATAACAACTTCTCACCAAGTTTTTTTTTGCCACAGCTGATCTATTCCTATGGAAATGTTTTGATTTGGATGAAACTGTATAGTTCCCACTGATAATTATTTTGTAAAAAGGAAGAAAACAAATTGCATCATGTGAGAGAGCCCCAGACTCTTCCTGCTGAAGAGGGATTTATCACCAATATCTAAATAAGCTCCCAACCCTCTCAAGTTTGCTTGTGGAGAGTCAGCTCTTGGGGTTCAAGAAAAGCAAGGAGGTGCTTTAATGGTTTAACAAATGCTAAACTGTGCTTTGTTGGGTTAATATTGCTCTCTTCACTCTTCCTTCACAGACATTGCAAGCAATCTTTTCCAATTATGGCTCAATTTCCCTATGTAAGAGGTGCAAACGCTGCTGCTTACCTTTCTGAAGATCTCTTACACAAAGCACCGGTAAGCACCAATTAACCTTATTGCCCAATTCCTGTGTGTAAACACACTGCTGATGTGAAGCTGGCACCCACCTTGTAGTGCAGGTGCATAAAAGTGAAAGAACAGGGTTTATTTTGGGCCCTGATTGTAGTTTTATAGTTCCAGAGTAGAGCTGAAGACTGTTTATTTCCATCCCTGGTGAATTTGGAATGCGACAATGGGCAAACATCCCTGATGACAAACTGGGAGGGGAAAAGGCCGTGGGTGAGGTAAACACAGTGTTTAACTGGGGAGGCACTGTGTGCAAGCACACACACTTAGAGTCTGAACTAGAGCAGAGTGGACCTGAGAGATGTTATTACGCATTCAGGCAACTTCCATGTGCCACTAATAAAATTAAGTGTTGGAACATAAATGTTTTAATTTTAGTGCGAATGCTCCAAGCAATACCCCCCTCCTGCACCCTTTTTCCCACCCCCAGCCTAGACTAATCCATTTAGAGACAAATTTACATTTTATTTCTCCAAACCCTATTAGCATTAATATAAAGGTCAGCACTGAAAAGGCAGCTTCAGAAGCTAATGTGCCAGTGTGCTGTGCTCTGTGACCAGATGAGGGCACGTGGGTCTCTCACCCACTGAGTCTGACAAGAATTTGTAATTTAAGAGGGTGGTGCTCCTCTCCCAGCATCCCCACAGCTCATGGAGATGATCAGGTCACCCTCTGCTAACCAAATGGGACTGCTTTTCCTGATATCAGAAGGGGCAAAGGGGAAGAAATCACTCTGTGAAAAGCCTTCCATGCCATGGGAAACGCCATATATTACATGTATTGACAATATTTAAGGCTTTTGGGGAAAACAACATTAATTTTGGAAAAAGATTCATCTTTGACAGCGACATGCTTTAGGTGTCCCTTATTGGGGATTTTATTAAGGGGTTATGTGGGGTACAAACAGAGTAGTGCTGGTTGGGATATTTGACCTCTCAGCCCATCTTTGCTTCTGAAGGAGTCCAAAATATCCATCAGGAGTATCCCTGCAGCTGAGTGGTGAGAGAAGCAGAGCCTTGAAGAGAAAATTATTCTGGCTTCAGAAATGCAAAATATCTGTACAAGAACTCTATGAGCTTGGTGTGGTTTGAGATTTGGTTCCAAGTGAGAACCCCGCCCTGGGAAAAAGCTGAATAACCCAGACTAATCCCATTGAATGTACTGGGCCTTCTTCTGTGTATAAAGTTACTTATGTGCTAATTTTTCAGAGGACCCGAGCCAAGGATATTGACCACGCATGCTGGACACCTAATTGACTCATGGCTTTGTGTCTAAATCATGTGAATTTCATCTCAAGTTTCAAACAGATGTTTGGTCTGAAATCCTGAGACTTAAACAGGAATGAAGTCAGCTTCATGTTCTGGATCAAGATCCTGTGAAATTCCTATTTTTGTATAATCACAAAGCAGATGCCAAGGTAAAACCAAGTGGTCCAAATTACCGTCATTCCTCCAGGCAAACTACATCATCCATTACATTTGTTTTTTCCCCCCTTACACTTGTGGGGTCTTCTTCCTCCTACTGCTACTACTATTACTACTAATCCTACATTAAAAGCTAAATATTTCTTTTAAAAAACCCCTAAAAATAATAAATCTCAAACCCCAAATAAGCTCTCAAGCCACTCTAGGCCAAGCTAATTCAAGGATAAACTGATAGAGCAGGTGGAGATGCCAAATGTCATTAAGTTTGCCAGAGCCCAGTGCTGAGGAACACAAAGGTGAGAAGTATATTCCACAACAAATGACCCCTGACCGGGAGCTCCCTGCTACCAGTCCCCCTGCTTTTAAATTAAACCAGTAAGCCTACTTGAGTGTCTAGCTTGTTTCATTTGATTCCACTCCAGGGGAAATGCAGCCTCTCAATTAAAGCTTTTAGAGTTTCACATGTGAAACCAAGGCATGGAGACTCCTGGAGCTCATGTGGAGGACTGAGGCAAGAGATTTTGAGTTCAATTTCTGCCCCTGCTACAAGGAATAGTCATATTGTTTCACCTCATGCCTCAGTTTTCTTTTCTTATAAGTGTGCACGCCCAAAAGGCACTTTAAAAAAATCCAGGTGGAAAAATGTGTAGCATGTCTTTTGCTTGTGCATTCTGATAGTGTTTCAGCATCTTCTTGAATTCTCAGGGTTGTATTAGTGATGTTCATTTAACTCACTTTTTAAACAAAAAGCCATAAATAAAGAATCAATAGAAAAGCCCAGATGTTTCTCCATAGGTGAGGGCTACAGGAATGCCATTGTTTTCATACCATCACACAGGCAGACATTTGGAAGATTAGGGGCTGCTGGATGCACCACTGGGGATCAGCACAAAGTTATTTGCAGTTGTTTCTGTAATCTTGTTGCTCAGGGAGAAAATTCACAGTATGCCTTGCTGCCTGCCCAGCTCCCAGCCATGCACCCTGGCACCCTGCTGGGGGGTGCTAATGCCCTGTGCCATGCTAGAAGACATGTAAATTAATTAAGTGACTAAACACTTGCTCTGTGTTTGTTTCCTTCCTGTTATGGTTTGGATTTTTTAATATCTTTTAAAAATAATTTTAATCTATTCGCAACTTTTTTGATTGGGCCACAAATAATTTTTGTGGATAGCAAATATAAAGCTGGGCATTTGTGGTCTCAATTTACATGAGTTGAGATGGAAAGATAAAATAGAGATTAGGGTCTCTAATTTATACATTCATATTAATTAACACAAAGATCCTGTTTTCAGGGGACAGAAGTGAACCCTTAGTAGCGTGCATTTAATCCCATAGTCTCCAGGAAGGAATGGTCCTGACCTTCCTTATCTAACTTCCAGGGTCAGGTGTATGATTTCTTCTCATTTTTGGTGGAGAAAAAAAAAAGGGACAGTACAACTTTCATGTTTAGCCTGGTTTCCTACAGGAGTGACTTTTACCTGATCTCTCATTGGCTACATGGCTGGATGGGCATTTCTGATTTTCTGCCTGCACATTCTTGGTAATTCTGAATCTGTCAGGAAATTTCAGACAGGTTTAAAAGAGAAAACTTTTTAAATCCTTAAAATTTGACAAAAACAGAGATGTGAGGCTCTGATAATGCACCCTTTGAGGGAACGACCCCAACTTGTGATCAGAACTGACCTACCAGAGATTCACATCAGAGAACCACTGCAATGCTCTGCTCACAGGCAAAGCTTCAGCTGGTGTTTCCAGCTTCTTGGATGCCTCCAAGGAGAGCCTTCCATGCCACAGGAAACCAAGTGTTTCTACTTCTGTTAGCTACTGGCCTATTTGTTGCTTAGATTAAGAGTTTCACTGAGCAAGAAAAAACGGAGGAAGCTGATTCCAACTAAAAAGTTGAACAGCAGAACACAGGAAAAGAACTACATGGGCTTCAGTGGTTGCTGATTCACTTTGCTATTTAGAACTCAATCATATCCCCCAATACATCATCATGTAGTGAAGGTTGGAGGATTTTACTACTTTTTAAGCCTTGTGTTTTAAATCTTTGCTGATGTTCCTGTCATAGCTGAAAGAGAAGTTTGTATTACTGATGGATAAATCTCCTAAAAGATCAGGTAGAATTTCTTAGTTTGATTAGGGAGATAGGACTTCCAGTGCAGTGCCAACACAATTGGAACTTCCTCAATTTTTAAAATGTTTAGAATTTTGGATGGCAAATTCAAGAAATCGGGATTTGCCTTGGAGATACCATTTAGTTGTTTTCCTTTTGGCAAGCCGTGGGAAACTACTTATCTTATAGATGTTTTTGTTTCTTTGTTTTTTCTAAAGTTAATTGAGCCCAAGCCCCCAGTAGTGAGGTACCTGACTGTTGGTTTTATGGACCACATCTGCTCAGTATGGGCAGAGCCTTCCAATCCTCTAGGCCTGCTCAGCTGTACAGAAGTCAACAGAGCCACAATAAACGTGGAAACTCTGCTGTGAATGTTTCCCCTAACTCCCACTACAGCTCTCAAAGTCTGGCCCAGCTTTACTGAGTGCAAAACTAGGAATGAGCACTTTTTTAGGCACTGGTTTATTAGCTGGCTGTTAAAAACCTGGTTGGGAATTTGGACAGAGGAATCTGGGGGTTCTTAGAGTGAGAATGTTCAGAGGTGTCCTGAGGATTTCTTTTGACAGAGGTTTGAATTGCTCTTCAGTATAATTGAAACACCTAGAAATGACTTTACATGTAATTTAGATCAGATGGGGAGGGTGCAAGGAGTAGCCCTCAGCAGTTCCAGACAAGGTGATTTTTGATTAAGTAAACCCAAACATGTATCCATTACATTCATAGTGACCTACACTTAGCAAACACATGGGTCCCCACAATGACATATGAACAGGGATAATGTGGCACTGGAGAAATAAAGAAAACCAGACACCCTGCAGTGAGGAAGACATCAAATTATAACTCTTTAAAGAAATGTCTCACTTCCTATTTGCTAAATCACTCATTTTGTAAATGTCTTTGCTGTTGGTGCTACCACATTTAATAATACCAATAGTCTTATTCTCTAGTGTTCCCCAATTGACTGGTTGAAGATGCCAGGTAGGAGAAAAAGGGGGTGGGATGTAGACTGAGGGGGCTGGGAGGAGGAAACTGTACTTGATCCTTATGGAAGTCAGTTAAAATTAATTGGAAAAAGCTTTTAAAGACCTAAGATGAAGACCAAATGTATCTCAGACCTGCGGCCTCATCCCCGACACTGAATGCGAAGGTCATTGCAAAGCTGTAGATTTATGCGGAAGGCTTGGGTGATGGAAAATGAGACAAAAGCATTTGGATTTTATTATTCCATTTACTCTGACCCTGGGCCATAAAGGGTTTGGAGAGCCTGTTTTATGTATTCAGCTGGTTGCCACACTGACAAGCATTTGGAGCCACTTAAATAAACCACCCCAACCCACAGCTGCAACAACACCATATCAAATACAGGTTAGAGTTGAAATGTAGAGCCAGCAGCACAGCGTCTCCAGCAGGTGCATGTGGAGTGTTTTTTAACCCCCTTGGTTTTGGAATAGTTGCCTTATTTATCTATCAGCTTTGATTTAAGGACCATTTAATCACCAGTATAACGCCAGGTTAGAGTGTGAACACACACACAGACACTGACACTTGCAAGATGCTTTCTGCTGATCCTCCTAATTCCTGGTTTTTCATGGGACTAACACAGAGTTTGAAAGCCTCGTGTTTTTGGCCCAAAGCAGGCAATTCTGTCCTAAGTGCCCCTTTCCCAGGTTGTTCTATACACACACTGAATCTCTCTGATTCCTGGCAGGCACCAACGCTTTGGAGAAACAAGAGACAGGAAAGAGTAATGTATGGAGAGGGGGAGAGGATTTTGCTTAGAAAGAGGGGAAAATAGAGCATGTGTTTGGATTGATGACAGCAAAACTAGGTATCCAGGCGTGCTGGGAAAAGGGAAAAAGGCAGACAGTCAACTGCACATCCAGTCACTCAGAAATCAGTGGGAAACCTAATATCGAGTTTCTTAATGTGTCTTGCATGCTGAATGTGTAACGTGTTGAAACTCTCCTGTGAGCTACAGGATGTCTTGTGCCTATGTGAAGGTGTAGAGTTAAGCTTAAGTAATCCACAGACATTCAGATTTTCTAAAGAATTCGTTTTCACCCTGCCTGCTCCTCTTTTGTTCCAATTTTCCATTAATTTTGTGTGATTGCTCATGCTCTGGCTCTCAAATGGCAATATTACCAGTGTGGATGCAAGTTCTTCTGAAAACTGCTACATTTGCTCACACAAGCCAAGTTGCTCATTTATTAGATTTAAGGAAAGCAATTCACCTTTAAATAGGGATCACAACTACTCAGGGCAAAACATTGAGTAGCCAAGAGAGTTTAAAAAAATGGCAAAGGAGTATGTCAAATACATTTGAGTAACAAAGCAATTCCAATCTCCTCTCAATAACCCACTAGCTGGAGAAAGAGGCTAATTTATGTGCTGTGAATTTTGCACTCAGCCTCTTCCTAGAGGCTATTCTTTCAGGAGAGAGTTGAAACACATGATGGCTGAGATGAAATGTTGGAAAAGACTGCACTGCTGTAGTGGGTGTTTTGTAATCTTGGCTAGATGAGCACAGGACAATGGTTTGTAGGACTTTTAATTCCTAAATTCACATTTTCTATAGTTTATTTTCCTCTGCAGCATGTTTCCATAGGGATCAAACTGAATTCTCCTAACCAACACCTCTAGCCATTTGTTACTAGGAATATTATGACAAAAGCTAGTGTAGCCAGGACACTCTTGCAGTCTTTTAATTTGTTCTTATTTTGTGTTATTCATATTTAATTTTGAGTCTCAGGCATTGCCTAATCTACATATCAATCTAGAATAAAATAGGAACTGATAATGTTTAACAAAATTCAAGGCCTCTTTTCAAATTAAGTGTCTCTCATGAGAGTGAAAGGACAATAATACCAATTCTCACTTCCATAAAGCAAGAGAATGCAGTCAGCCCCATCTTAACCTTGAAGATAATGTTGCACGACAGACAGCTCTCTTTTGTAGTAGCTGCAAACCCAAACTAGAAATCCCAACCTTTATTGCTCTCCTGCATCTGGAGGGAATGATAATTTGAAACTTGGCTTGGTTAAACCAACAGATCTTTAGTGGCCTGAGAGCTGCTCTGTTTTGCAGGGCTTGTGGTGTGACCAGGAAAGCTGAGGGTGTCCTTGCATGGCTCTGAGACACCTGGACACAACTGTCCCACCTGTGGGGTCACCCTTCAGTGGAAAGGAGCTCTGAGTGTCACCCTGACACAGGCAGAGCAGATGAGCTGAGCTCCAGAAATGCTCTTTTCTCTGGCTGCAGTGGGGTGTGAGCAATATGAGATCAGATGTAGGCATCTACCTTATAGACATGTAAAGCTCCAGGAGACAAATCCCAGGCGTGCTCACCTTTATCAGCTCTTTGCCACAGCAAGGGCTGGGCTGGCCTCTCCCTCCTGCTCTCTGCCTAGAGCAGGCAACAGTTCTGTCTCTTGATTTCTGAAATGTTCCCATTTAATTAATGTCACCGGGCTCAGTGCAGAAATATGTGAGTGAAATATAATTGTGTGGGCTAGAAAGAGAGTCGAAGGAGATGAACTGAAGGTCTGTCCTGGCCTTAGACTCAGAGCAATTGAACCTGAGCCAAACGTTGTGCAGAGCTGTTATCTGTAACATAATGTGAGTGAACTCCTGATCCAAACTGTTCAGGGGAGCCCAAACCCCAGGGCTCCACTTTTTATTCAGTAATTATTGATGCAGTCTCAATATCCAGTATTGGAGCAAACTAATTTGCAGGCCTAATCATCCTACGTCTGGAAATGGGAAATGAATTAAAAACAATTCCTATTTACTTATACATGATAGTTAATCTTACTGGATTAAGAAGCACTGATACTTTAAGTGCTTCAGTGAGGAGATTCCTCTGTGGTTTATGGACATTTAATGTCAGAACTGAATGGAATCTAGAGGTTTTCTCCATGTTAAAATTTTCCAAGTGTAAGTTGCAAAATGATCTGACAAACAAAAATTTGTAATCTTGAGCAAAAACCACTCCAAACGAAATCATTGTTGGATCTGAGGCTTTCTCACTGAAATATTGAAAACTTTCTATTTAAAGCTAATAGCTGCAGCATAAAAAAATGTGCAAATCCAGTCTTCAATCAGATGTCTATGTTTCCATGATGCTAGAAAGAGTTAGGACAAGTTGCCAAGGCTGATAACCTACAGTCAGACCTGTGATACTAGAGAAAGAGAGCTGGAAATGTTTCCCTTTTTCTTTGGTTACTAAAACTTGAAATCTTCCATAAGACACTTACATGCACCAAAGTAAAGAATGAAATGATAACCAAATCTGGATGGTTTCCAGCATCTAGAATTGGTTCCTTTCTGTCTAGCCTAATCCCATTTAGACTACACTGATAGGGAAAGTGCTGGTATATAACAAAGCTGGCAGCCCCAGCCATGTCCCTTCAGCCAAATATTGCACAGTTTCACTGTGGTATCTCTAATGGTCACAGAAGCAGGTGAGAAAGATGGAAGGAATGAGCTGAGTCCAGCAATTTCCATATTATTGTGTGGAAAACTGGGGTCATTTGGCTCACAGTCACTGCTGCTTGTCCAGGGTTACATGAGTCAGAAAGAACATAATATCAAACAATATATTGGCCTGCTTAATTCAAAAGAAAAAAAAAAATAATAGCCACATGTATAGAGATTCCTGCTGATCAGTAACTTTCACTGAAATTGGGACAGTTGCATTTTAATTGACTTTTTCCCTTACAGCATTGCATTGGGAAATCAGCTCTGATATACTCGTAGCAAGGTGGAAAACAGTTGAACTCTTGTCAGATTTCTGTAGAGATCAGATGGTATTTATTTGCTGTGGTGCTCTCTTGGGCTAGATTCAAACTCAGGTTCTGCAGATTACAAGGAAAATCTTTGGAGCCTCAGATGGATTTTATGCTGACTAAATTTAGAAATATTAGCAATTAAACCTGAAGCTGGGTTCCTTTTTCTTGGCATTCCTATGAAATGTTGCATTAAGGAGAGAACAGGGTGAAAATAAGAGCTGGTAGACTAAGGAGGAGGATAAAAGATTCATGAATATTTCTGCTAATAAAAAGTGCTGAGCTTGGCCTATTTGATTCATGGGGTCACATTATGCATTATTTTTGAGTATTCAGATGACCTCCAGGAATTTGTAAAGCTTTCATAAAAGTAGAGAATTTCTTGATATTTTAGCCTCAAGTATGCTTTTAAAGAGCACCAATCTCATACAGACACAACTTAATTCCAATTCTAGAGAAAATATTGCTGCTTCCAGTGTTAAAATCATAGGCTATATTAACAGAGCAGATAAATATTTTTTTTTACTCCCTTCCAGGAGAAAGCACAAACACTTAATTTTTTGGAGGATGTTTACTGTTTATTATCACAATTAATTAAAAAATTGGTTGTAGGCATTTAAGGAGAGGCAGAAGTGATCCATAGGAACTGGATCAGCAGTCACATTACTGACTTGATCAATAGCCACAGCCAAAATGATTTGGAACACCCCATCACCTGCATATCATTTCTGCTGAGTTTCCACGAATCTTTCAGAAAAACAAAAACATTTGTAGAAAATCAGAAGCTGTTTTGAACCTGATTTTCAGTGAAAATGAGCAAGGAAAAAATAGTCACGAATATTACTGTGTAAAAGGAAGGCAAGGAGGAGGAAATCCCAGTCTAGTTGCCTGTTATATAACTTTGTGAAGTACTTTTGCTGTTTTTAGGTCCCTCAGCCAAATGCAGACCCTGAACAAAACCCAGCCCTGTTGAGCAAACTGCTTCCTAGCTGCAAGCATGGTGACCATTCCTGCAAACAAAGAGAGAGGAAAATATGTAAATTTAAACAAATTCACAATTCTTTTTCCTCAAAAAAAAGAAAGCTTTCATGTTATTTGAAATAGCCAGACTGCTAGAGTAATGTTCTTACATATAAATGGAAATCCTTTTTGATATTTACACTACTGATTTCTGCACTTTCTTTAATCTCTGCTTTCAAATTAATAGACAATAACATCAGATTCCTTCCTTGGCTCACTCAGCACTTGTGCATATTTACCCAAGTGTCTAGAGTGGAGATTGTACACATATCTCTAATCCACCTGCCTATGTTAGTTAAAAGCCCAGATAAAATCAGCAGCACTTAAATCTTAACCTTTTAAGTCTGAAATGTTTTTAAAGTCTGGGCTCATGGCAACTCCACTGAAGGCGGGGTGGTGGGGGGAGAGGTGGAAGTTGAATGTAAAACATTTCACAGCTAAAACTATTGTTTCTTTGCAGTGAAAACGAAGCTCAGGAGTCCCACAAGAGTGTTACTCTGAGAACATTAGTAATGCTGACCAGCTCATAAAGTTTGCAGCAGTGTTGAGTGCTCCAAGCCTCCTACAGTCAACTTCATTTTCTGTCTCGTCAATGCACAGCTCCCGAAAACCTCAGCAAGCAAGAGAGAAACTCAAGGAGTGTGAGCTGTGATATCTGGCATTCTCCTTCCCCATCTTTGCCTTTTGTTTCAGTGTTTGGCTCCGGACCCTTCAGAGGCCACTGAGTGATTTAACACCTGGATGGCCCCGGGACAGCAGAGATACTCTAACAGCGTGTTGTGCTCCCTTCTTCCTTAAATAGTTTCAAGTCTCTTGTTGGCTTCCCTCAGGAGCTGGGCCTGAGCGAACAGATGCACCTATTCCTTAGGGAATGAATAGTTTGTTTATGTAGAAGAGATGAATGGGGCAGTAAGGGCGTCTAGGTCAGTTATTTAGCATGAAAAAAGCCATCAGGATCACCCTGCGGTATTGCCCTAGGAAGTTTGGAGCAGCTGAGTACAAAGGTGTACACACATCCTCCTCCAGCGCCCCTCGGGGAGCACTTTAATTAGGAAGGAGGGCAAATTACTTGGGATGCTGTGTGTGGAGGTATGGAGACAGGCTGTCCCAGCCCTGATCCCGGGGGGACAGAGCAGGGATGGCCCTGTGAGCTGTGGGTGTTCGCCAGGCATCCCTTCAATCCGTTCCACTTCTCCCCGTGTCACACATCTCTTACATCTGGGCCCAAGCATTAAGGACTTTTTTTTTTGTTTACCCCCAAGCTAACACTGGGGGAAAAGGCTAGCTGGGAACATGGATGGGGAAAGTATGTGTGCATCTTTCTTTTTGCCCATCTCTTTTTCTCTCAATCTACCCTCAACAAGGGTGCCTATAGAATATAGCATAATGCTGCATTGTTGGGTTAGGGATTTAATTTCACTCCATCACAAGCTACCATCGGAGCCCCTGTCATTGCAATTTGTCACACTTTTTTGTGTGCTATATCTCACTGAAGTCACATCTCCTCCTCAGCCCGTTGCATAATCTCCTAGTCTGGAACAAAGCTCTCCAACATAATGAAAGAGGTGAAATCAGGGAAGGGAAAGTCAATGGTTACTGTTATCACTATAGAACTCGCTCCCACTGGCTCTGCAGGTTCAGTCACACCATGCAAAACAGAGTAAGAAGGACATGCTGTGTGTGTATGTGTCTTTTTTTTTTTTTTTTTTTTTTTTTTTTTTTTTTTTTTTTTTTTTTTTTTTAAGCCTGTTTATTGAACCTACAGGCAGCTCCATTGGCTGCTGAGAGATGTAATCCCATTCCCTCCTGCAGACCACCAGCCATAAAGAGGCTGCAGGATGTCCCACTGGCCCACCAGGGAGCTGAAAGCCTCCAAAATAGATATCACAGGGAAAGAAGTGAAGAAATCAGTTTGCTTTAAAGGAGGGGATTGACTCACGTCTCAGGCTAAACCCACAATAACGTTGTACTTCAGGAAAAGACCCTAAAAAGCCAGAAAGAAGAGAGAATGGAGTGCTTGAAAGGGAAAAATGAACATCTGCCAAAATAAGCAGGATTTTGTTTTCCGTAGGAGGGTGGTCAAGGACTCTGTTATGTGTTGAAGGCTGAATTTTGAAATCTAGGCTGACTGCTTTAAGCTTGTGGGGAATGACACGGTGGTTCCTAAGGCTGGCCATGTGCTCAGGGCTGCACACCTTGCTGCACTGCTTCAACAAGGACCTCAGTGTCCTCCTGCATTGCTCCTGGGGGTCTCTAATGATGTCCTCATGTTCTCACCCAATTAAAATACTAGAAACTTGAATGAATTTAAGATTCACTTTCGGTGACCTCACCATAAATAGCACATTGATCCTGAAAAGGCAACTTGGGGAAAGGGGCTTCATGAAATCCTCTGTGCTATTGCTGTTGCTGTTCTGTGGAAGGGAAGGGAGCAGCCTGAGATAGATAACTGGTTCACAGAACAATATTCCTTTTGTTCTTCCTCACTGGTGTTGCCACCATGCCTGCTCAGAACTGGTGTAAAATCTGGTCACTCCAGACTCCCAGCTTTGCCAGGCTGGAGTTCACAGGCAAAAGCTAATGATTTGCAGTTGCAGCTTTCAAGACCTGGCAACAGAGTTATTTTGAAAATGTGTTTTGAGGGGTCCTTAAGAAATGTAAATAATGTCCTCTATGAGGAATTTAAATTTTTTCAAGAGGGTCAAAAGAAAAATCTGAAACATGAAATATTTATGGCCTTGGTTGGCCTTATATTCTAATTTCTGTTAAAGGTTGTTTTTTAATGGAAAAATTGCATTTGAGCTGAAACTTCGGCCCCAGTTTTTGATCAGTACTGAACACTGTCCTTTCACATTAAATAAAGTATAAAGTATTCGCAAGACATGTATCAATTTGACATCAGTGTAACATTTCTTAAGTGGCTCATTCAGGAGTGAAGCCCATGACTAACAGGCAAATGGCAGCGAGATACAAGGAGAGATGGTTTTACAAAGGAGAGCAATAAGAAAGGAAAATGTTACACTGTTTGCACCGTGTGTTTTATAAGGAAGATCAGGGTAACAATGAGTCACTATGGAAAGGATTTATTGGGCTACGGAGCTAAAAGTCTGTAAAGATTAAAATTCTGATGGGGTTTGGATGGGGAATTGTTTCTGAGGTTGGTTTTACCCCGCACACTGTCCGAGTTATTAATCCCCTTGTGCTCCCTAAGCTGGGGAACTGGTGTCGATATGCTCCCCGGGCCAATTTCAGGCACACAGGCCGGTGTAATATTTCTCCAGGCGAATCTCTGGGTGGTCTTGTCTTGTCTTGTGAAGAGTGAGAAGCAGATAGCAGGAGACTTTCAAGATCGCCGTCGCAGGCATCAGTCTTTGAGTGGAAAATAATCCACCTGGAAGGACAGTGCCCGGGCGAGGAGGGGCAGCTCCCTGCGATTGGGAGATAAGTTACACCGCAGTGTTTGAGGGAAGGTGCAATTTGTCAGGGGGAGGCCAGGCTGGCCGTGCAGCTCTCTGTTAGCATCTGCCACTCGCATCCACTCGCAGCTTCCCTGGAGTGCTGAGCCCTGGCAGGCTGCACACTTCAGAGCCCCGGCAGCAGGTGACTGGCGTCAGCCCCCGTGACAAACCCCAGGGATGTGATGACTAGCTGCAGAAGGTGTCTAGTGCCCAGCTTTCCTCAGGGATGGCCGTAGGATGCCTTGCAGCATAAAACACTAAGGGAGTGAAACTGGGGCAATCCCAAGTGAAAATAATGTAGACCAGGCAAAGCATGTTATAGTCCCATCTCCAGGGTTGATATTGACCACTCTCTCTTCATGTTGTGGATGCTGGGATGCTCTTGGAGCAGATATTTTAGTTGGGCAAAGTGCTGCCTCAGTGCTTTGCATGGGGCTGTGAAGAAGCCAGGGGAGCCCCTTTGTGCTAATCCCATGGTTTCTCTGAACTCCCAAGGAGACTGATCTTTGGTCTGGCCCCTAAAGACAGATGCTTCAAGTGAGATTCACCGTGGCTGGAAGTTTTTCCAAGGATGTTCCCCCCTGGTGCTTTGTAAACCAGGAGAGAATATCGTGTTTCATGGAGAAGAGCATGATATTATTACTAGGCATTAGTTTTAACGAAGAGGAATTTGGTGAATTTGTCACTCCCCTGCACAGCTCTTCTGTTTTCGCTTTTGTTATAGCAGTTTACATAGAGTAAGGAGATAGGATGGAACCAAAATCCCCTTTTTATTTTTGTTGTAGAAAACCTTTTTTACAAGGGAAGGGCTCAAGATGTTCATAGCTCAAGTTTGATTTGGATAAAGCAGCCCACTGTCTGAAGTTATCCAAATTACATCTGCTTCTGTAAGGACAATGAGTCAGAAGATTTATATCATGTCTATTTCTCATCCCAGCTGGAACTACCACTGGAAGATTTTTGTGTGTGGCTCTGGCATAGTCAGCTCTGATCCCATCTGGAGTGAGTGAGTGAGTAAAATGCACCTGAGTGAGAAACAAGTTTACTGAACTTTACAGAACACTGAACCACAACACCAGAGACTGAGACCTAAGGATTCTCAAGAACTATCTTGCATTTGCTCCAATAAAGACAGTCCTGGACTTCCAGGATTCAGGCACAGAGGAGACTTATTGACTACCCTAGAATTCAAAGGACAGAGAAAACTTTAATAAGTTTTGAATAGAATGAGGATGTACCTGAATACCTTTATTTTCTATCCTTAGGCAAGTGTAGCTTGAACAAAAATACATGGATCTTCCACAGAAAAGTTGCTTTTCTTAATTCTTGTTATGCATGTGCATTAACCTCAATTTACAGATCTAAATTAGGCAGTCTGACAAATGTGGTGCCATTAGCTACAGCCCTTCAAAGACTACTTGTAAATTGGAATATCATATGTTATTCTACCAAGATCATCTCCAATAATCCCATACTCTATTAAAATCCCTCCCTGGCAAGGATACTCCAGTAACTTCTTAAAGCCAAACACCAAACATCTTTTTATACTGCCTGAGTAGTATTCATTAATGAGAAGATAATGAAAAGGAAATTAAGAAACAAAATCTGGGCCTCTACTACAAAATGGTCTCTAACAATTTGAAAAATCATGTCAAAGAGAAGGTTTGAAGACTGATTTATCAGCATCTTGTAATGGATGTTGCATAACTTTGAAAACAAGTTGCTGTCTCTGTTTGACAGCATCATTTTGCTTTCTTCTGGATGGGCCAATGAAAATGGTTTGAGCTGAACTTTGTGTATGGGATTCACTTCAGAAACCAGGGAAAAAAAAAAGGATGGCAGAAAACTTTACTGCTGATCAGCAGATCTTCACAATGCCATAATCTGTTCCTGTTTATAGATGTTTTATGCAATAATAATGATGAGGATTTGTTTGATGTTTTGCTCAGGAGCTTGGACAGGTCCTAATGGCACTAAATTCCTATCAGAATTTTAGGACACTGATTCCTCCTCTTCAAAAACCAGCTGATATGACTTAGGCAAATCACATCTGATCAGTTTTTCAGTAGTTCTTCAGCAAGTTCTTATAAGTGCTTAAGCAGGTTAAGTGCCCAAATCCTATTAATTTAGTTTTGAAAAGCTGGCCTTTAGTCTCCCTAGCACATATTTTCATAGGTATTTATGATCCCAGCTACCTCTGAGGACTTGCCCCTCTGTGCCTTCAGGAAAAGATGGATAATAGCACAACCCTACCTACCAGGGATGTTGGCAGGACATGTACATTAAAGATGACACAGAAATAATTTAGGTTGGTTGATCTCACAGCTGTATTTACATGGCCTAATTCTCTTCCCATGAACTCTTTTGAAATAAATGGAAATGCAGTGGTCATAAAACTGGTGTCACCAGAGGATGAATCTTATGATGTGATATGATGATCAGAGGAGAAATGGGTGCAGATCCTGAGGGACTTTTTCAGAGAGGGTTTTTTCTGTTGGACAAGTGTTGAGGTACATTAGGGTGGAATCCCTTCTTCCTTGTCTTTTGCCATGACTTTGGAGACAAATGAAGGCTGGATTTTGCAGAAAGACTTCTGAAGCCACTATGTAAACCAGTTTAAATACCAAAGTGAATCTGGTATTGCTCTTCCCTCCCCCTCTAGACTCAAAATGAGCACAAGCACTTTGGTGTGAAAGGTGGGAACTTTCACTCCAGGAAATGGCTGAACATTAATGACATTCAGCCCATATGGAAGCATATATTTTATAGGAAACCACATTGGTTATGCTTGAGAAATCTTTCTAGGACAGCCATTGCCCTGAGACTTATGCATCTGCATAAAGTCTGCTACATGAGAAACTGAACAGAACGGCCCGTCTCTCCCACGGTCTTAAGTTAACACTTTTCCTTTTGTCTGGGGCACCCTTTTCTAAACTTGAAATCCAATTGGCCAACAATTAAAGCCAATTAGCACGTGAGGAAAATAAACCGCAGAGCCCACTTCTGTGTGTTTCCCGGGCTGTTAGAAAGCCCAGTTAGCTCAAGGCATTAGCATAGTTCAGGATCGGGCGAGGCACACAGCACAGAGTAGTTGGCTTAAAGTATTAGACGCCGGCGATAGCGCCCTGGCTGAGCAGCACTGTTATTCTGGGCTCACAGCTGCCAAACATTCTTGACAGGAGATGAGGCAGATGTCCAAGGACAATCAAAGAGAGAAGAAAGTTTAAGCCAACGTTTGCCTATCTCATATTCTCTACTTGATCCTCTCCTCAAAGACAAGGCACAGCTGTTGCACTTCAAGGTCTATCTGGCTGAACCCAGCAACTCCTCCCTTTCTCCCTCCTGGCCTGCCTGAGCTTTCTGTGTGCTGGACTTTGGCAACCTACCAGACCTCATTAACTCCTAACAGGACAATTCATGACATTAAATGGGTTTTATTTAATCTTTTTGTACGTCTGTGAGTATCGGAGAACAATTCTGCCGCATACTAATTGCATGAAAGCGCGGCGGATTATAGTGATGTGCACATTGCCCACCAGCCTGCACGGGATCACCCTGGGCCACCAGAACAAGCACTGTAACATTAACAAGGTGATTTGTTATAGCTGCGATGGCAAAGGTGATACAAAAACAGCAGACAAAGGTGTTTCGCAGACAAAGGCATCAAGAAGCTCGGTCATTTTGCTCTCACTGATGAATAAAAATACAAGGAGCGTTGTGATAATGAACACAGTGAATGATGGCAGGTGTATTAGTAAAAACAGAAGTGCCACATCTATTGCTCCCAGCCCATCACAACAATTTATCCCACTCAGACCCTGCTCTCTGCAGCCCTCATTTCTGCCTGGTATTTTGACTTGGGCAGAGAGCGAGTCGTTGGCCAGGTTTTGTGATGATCAGGTCAATTCCTACATTTGTTTCTTTTTTTTTATTTCCCCCCCCCGAGTCTCACAGCAGTTGTCACCTCACATGATGTGGGACACACATCTGCCATGTGGTCCTATCAGATGGGGATTCCTCCAGCTCAATTCCATAGTATCCATGCAACCAAGGATGTGTGAATAGCATTAAGATGCCCCCTTAGGGGAATATATGGCATTTTAGGACCCTCAAACTGGATCTCATTGGCCTACAGGAATAGACTGGGACATGGAAAACTAAAGCTCTGTCACTAGTTTACTCTGTAGCCTTCAGCAAATCATTTATTTCACGGTTTATTGTGAGCCAATACATGGGAATAATAACATCTAGATCCATTTCAAAAACACTGTGAGACTGTTAGAGGGAAGCAATTGGCTAACTTCAAAGCACTACTATTATTAAGTGAATACAGATCTGTGGAAAAGATGTTGCTGGCCAGTTTAATTCAAGTAGCCAGCTGAAGTTTCTGTTCCAGAAATATGGAGAGTTTGGTTTAGATTTTCCAAATGTTAGATTAAGTAACGCAAGTTTCTAAAAAATAAAACTTCATGTTTTCAGTTTTAAACAATTTTTTACATGTGGATTTCTTTTTGGTACAGGCAAAGTTACAATCATGAGTGAATAGAATCAAAGATTTTGCTCTCCAAAACAAAACTGGAGTGAGCTTGAAGGAGCAATCCTGCAATACATTTGTATGTCCATAGCGAAGTGGTTCTTCCTCAAATTTAGTGAAGAATCACAAGTCTGAGCATCCAGCAGTTGAAGAAAATGGGTTTTATACCTGGTATTCTTGCTACCCAGTACTATTACTGCCTTCTGCCCTTCACCCACCTTTGTTCATTCACCCTGCTGCTGCTGCTCTCAGCATGGTGAGCTGCACAACCAGGAGCCACAGCAGACACCGAGATCATCACATCCTTGAAATCTGATGGGAGAAATGTGTCCTTTCCATGAGAGACAGGCACATGGCTGAGAGGGATGGAAAGGACTCTGCTCCACCAGCCACCTCCCAGGGACTGAGCCACATCAAGCCCTGCATGTTCTTGAAGCACCACATCTTAGGAGTTGACACATTTGCTTAGACCATGACCATGGTTCCCATGCCCCATCTGGCAGGCAGCAACTGGTTAAATTGTGGCAAAGGGATCACTTTCAATTCTGTGACTATATCCATAACATAATCTGGGATTTCAAAGAAGCCTTGGGCAATCAGCATCTCCCACTGCTTTACTGTGGGCTTTTCATGTCTCCATCCCTTGGGGTCTCAGTTATAATTCCTAGAATAAAATAATGTCAAAAACTATTTTGAATGTCTCCTAAATGTAATAAAAATCTATCCCTGAAGAGTCATCAGTGACTGGTCTCTGTGTGCCAAATTTAATTTTCAGTGTAGGGAGGAGAGGAATGAAAACAAACAACCCCTTAAACAATGACATTGGGATCTGAATGTGCTGTGCCTCCCAAACCATCCAAAATCAAACACAAAAGGATGCAAAACATTCACAAATGCCTTCCCTTCTCTTCTCACAGCAACTCCAGTGGAGTAAAGCTTTGACTGAGAACAAACTTATGACCACAGCAGTGATTTGGCTGCTCTTTCTCCCTCCACCAGCCCTTCTCCATCTCCCTCCAGAGTCTGTTTGCAGCAGCTTGGATTTATTTTTTGGCTATTTCAAGTCCATCAGGAGCTTAAGGGATGAATGTGAGGAGGCCTGTGTGAAGAAGAACCTTGTTTGGCAGGGTTTTAGGGGCCAGGCTGTGGTTTGCACTGTGCTGCTGTGCTGTAGGATGTCAGACATCAGTGCCACCTTCCTCAGAGGCAGCTGGGGCTGTTGCATGCTCAGGATCCCAGTAAAAAAATAAAAAAAGCATCAGGAAGCCTCATGGAATAAGAGCAGCACTGCAATAAAACTGATGCATGTGCTACCAGCAGGCTGGGAGAATTAGGATGCAACATTTTTGCCTGACTTTCAGCTGGCTGAGGGAGGGCCAGCTTCACAGCTACTGCCACTCTTTGCTCAAGGCTAAGAGGAATTTGGCAGCTGAAGCCCCATCCTCTCACATTCATTAAAAACCCCATTTATTCTGTGTGATTTAGTGCTATGAGACACATTAGGAAGCAGAATCTAACTAGTACTTGAAAAGTTGCTTAGGTCTATGCTGCTAAAGATATTTAGGCACCTAAGCTGCTTCAGAAAGATTTTTCAAAAATGCCAGAATGATTCATTTCTATTAATTTCAATAAGAGGCAGTTAAATGGTGCATTTATTTGTCACTGCCTAACTGCTTAAAAATTGGATGGTGCTGACTCTGAAGATTTAGGAGCCCTGGCTCTTCACCAGAGCCAAAATCCCATGAAGCAACCATCATTTTCTCTGTCCACAACTCCCTGTATTTTTGGGGCCATTTGCTGTGTCTGTCCAGGTCTACAATCTTTTACTGCTGTTTCCACTTTAGAGGTGGCTGTATTTTAGTGCCTGGGGAAGGATTTGCTGTATACACATGGCCAGACCACGCTTAAGGCTTTTTAAATATTAAAGAAATGGAGAAGCTGAAGTTGCCCTGCGGCTTCATGTCCACCATCCCTCAGCCCAGGTGTGAGTCCCCACGAGTCCCCACAGTAAGGGTGGCCTGATGAAGTGCTGATTTTGCTGACATATGTTTGAAGAAGTAAAATTTAAATACTGGCACTTTTTATGCTCAGACATAATTCTGGGTTTGCCTGACATATTTTCTTGTGGTTTTTTGGGCTGGGTTTTCAAGGTGTGAGCAAGTGCCTAGAATGCAGAGATGGCTCTGGAAAGGGCAGAGCTCCCCGCACACTGTAGTAAACTGGAAGGGATCAGGAGGAATCTCAGCTGCTGACTTGGCTGGGAAACACTCGTTGAGGACTGCAATTCTGTCCCTAGATAGAGTCCCAGGGCTGGGAGCCAGCAGCCTGGGGTGGGGAGCTGCTAAGTTGTGTCACTCTTGTCCTGTGAGGGCACGACATGAAATTGATGCTTTCTGCGCCCCAGAGGAGGAAAACACAGTGGCAGTCACTGTGGGAGGGCACACATCCCAGTCCACTGGCAGAGAGGCTGTCTCAGGTGTCTCTCCTCTCTGCAGAGACAGCAGGGAAGGCAGCCAGGGCAGCTCACATCTACATTTGCCTGCACAGAGTCGGTCAAGCAGAGCAAAACACAAGGAAAATCATTCTCCAGGTCCCCAGCTGGGTTTGCCCTGACACTACCCCACCTTGTTTGAGGAAGGCAAGAGTCTGGTTACTACGAGCACTTTTTGTTCATTAAACCTGAGCTGCAAGAACTAATTTGCCTTTTGGGCAAGGTTGCTGCATACAAAGCTGTGCCTTGTCCCGCTCGCGCGCCGTGCCGGCGCTCGCCGGCGCATCAGGCGCTGCAGCACTCCCAGCACCTCGGAGGTGCCAAAGGCCTTGCCTTGACTGCTCTGCAGAGCAAGATCCTGACTTTCCTGGCCCTCTGTCAGAGCTTTTGTTTGGCACACAGCTGCACTTCACGTTTGCTCCCTCGCCTGAGTTTTGCTGGTGCCAAGGCAGGTGCCAATGAAGCACAGAGTGTTTAGTCATGACGGTCCTGCTGCTCCTTTCAGTGTGCAAACCCTGAGATGCCCCTTCCCAAGGAAACAAAGCAGCCCACACTGCTGCCTCCATAAGGGCTGGCACCGACCAAGGGGGTCAGACCCTGGCAGTCAAAGCCACTTTTGCTGGGGATGCAGCTCTAGGGCAGACCCAGACTTTCAAACCCAGATGGCAGCAACTTTGGGACTGAAATCTCTTGCTGCCCCACAAAGAAGGAGCAAAGGGAAGTTTACAAAAGGCCCATATGTGTCTGAGTCATTTTAAGCAGCTCAGGTACCGGCACACCTCTTCCTTATCCAGAAACCTCCTCAGGGAAAGAAGGAGAGACATATGTTTGGCCTCTGCAGCAAGCTCTTATCTTGGCAGGAGAAAGCTATTGATGTTCATGTTTCACATTTCTGGCGCCCAAAACAGGTTCTGATGTTTAAAATGAGGCAGCGGTGGAACCTGTTTTAAATATGTAACAGTCTCAGAAAGGAGCAGTCTAATCACTTCATTATCCAACACAGCAGAAAATGGTTTCAAACCCAAACTTGGGAGAGGGGGGCTTAGAGAAACCTTCCCCAACAAGACATTGCCAGCATTAACCCTGGTATTTATTGCTCATTTTAACTATGGTGCACAGCAAGCATTTTCTCAGCCTCGCATTGCAAGAATATATAATTCATATGCTTAATATTTAGTCTCAGCTCTCCTTGCATATGTTACAGAGCTGGAGACTGTTTGTGTGTTTGCTATATATCAGTTGACACCTCTGTAAAATCTTTATATTGAATGCCTTTGGCAACTATATGCCAAATAATAGCATTACCATTTGTAATTTTCTTAGCTGCAGCTTTCCTGTAAGCTTTGCTCTATGCATGACAAGTAGGAAGGATTTAAAGAGCTTTATTGGTTCTCAAGTCTTCCTAATGACCTTTCCACGCTTTTGTAAGTCAAAATAACTTTTTTTTTTTTTCCTTGTCTCCTTGTGCATTTTCAAGTAAAATGGCAAGAGCTCTAAAGTAAATAAGTAAGAAAAGCAGGTAACCAGTGTCTCTGCCCCAGCTTTAACTCTCTGCTCCTCCTCTCTTACTTCACAATCAGAATCCCCATGTGTCACTCACAGATTCTGTTGACTCTTGTCTTGCAGATGCTTTTCTTCCCTCACTCTCGTCTTCAGATCTGCTCATTATATTAAGTATGCTGGAAGAAGAAATAGAAAAGACCCTGTGAAAGATGGGGGCCCAGTGGTGCTAAGCACTGTACAAATAACACAAAGGCTGTCCTTGCCTCGGGACTCGCCGTGCAGGATTTAGACAATATGCCACCAGGGAATAAATCAATAAATGGAAAGGAGAGGAGATATGTTTATACCTGTTAATGATTATGTGGAGTTTCAAGAGCTGTATTATTTTCTTCTTTTATAAATTCTGCTTGTTTTCACCGAAAATATCTCAGTGCTTCCCTGAATTGTTGGCTTTTGTTGTGTCTTCTGCATTATGGGCTGTGAACTTCTCAGACCTGGGACTGTGTGCTGTTCTTGTTTAGTTAGCACCAGGTACATTTACAGGGTTGTGTATTTGCTTAATAAAAATAAATAGCCAGCAGAAGTTCCAAGCTCAGAATTACTCCAGACACAGCATTTTCCTTATTGCTTTGTCTTGTGGAAAACAAAGTACATTTTATCCTACGTTTATCATGTAGCTTATGTGGTAGTTTTCATTTTGATGTATGGCACACTTTCTAATGTGTCTCCCCTCATGTCTCTTTATTACTAAAGTGTTTCAGTGGAAAAGTATATTACAAACAAATAAATAACTTTCAACTACTGTCACTAGTCTAGCGAGAGAGCCACAGGCACAGGCTAGTTGGGTCCATTCATTACAAAGCCTTATTCATGACTTTATGGATATCTTTTTGTTTTTATTTTAATGAATGCCCCTCACAGCTTTGTCCTAGCAAATATTCCTTTCCAGCTCATATTTTCATCTATCCTTCCAAATATTCAACCCAGTTCAAGACACCTCAGAAACAAAAGCAAAATCCAGGCTAGTTTCCCCACAAATATAATGTTGGGTGCTGTTGAGGGTAGGGGAAAGGAGGAGTAGAGATGCAATGAATGGGAACTGGGCTGATGGTTTGAATCTCTTGCTGTTTTTTCAGGAAAGGATGGGACACAGTGGCTGCTGCTGTTGCAGTGACCCCTTTTTATCCTCATGATACTTTCCACCCTGGACAGCAACTGCTGCTATGTCACATCATCAGTGATCCTTGTTTCTAGGGCTCTGAGGGCACACCACCCATCAGCCATGGTGCAGGCTGGCTCCTCAGCCTGGGCTCAGCCTGTACTAAGGTTACAGAAAGCAAGACTCAGCCTCAGTTTTGAAACAAGCTGAGAACCAAGAAATCAAGAAATTGTGGACTATGGTTTGTTGGGATGAGCAACTAGATTGACAATCTTCACTGGTGTTACTTGCAGTCTGGTTGGGGCATGACAATGAGCTGGCCATTGGTAGCCAGGGCCTAAACCTAATGAAAATGAGTTTAAATGCATGAAATTCTCTTTGCCCAGTTAGCAATGAAAGACAAAACCACGGCTCAAAGGTAGCACCTGCAAACCTTCATTAGTAGCACAAACCTGTTCTTGGTAACACAATAAAGGGGCAGGGGCAGGAGGGTGCAGGTTGCACACACAAGCAAGCTCTGTACTCAGCAGGGACAGGATCCCACCCCACCCCTGCTCCCCACCATCACCTTCCTGCTCTGAAGCCACAAATGTGCCTGAGGTTGTTTTACATGGGCCAGGTTGTACATGCAAAACTCCACGACAAGCCTATTAAAAGTGTGTTAAATTTCAATGCTCCTGTTTAGACTCCTTCACCAAGATGTGGGCACTAATTTATGGCAGCTGCTGGATCACAGTCCTATGGATGAATTGAAGAAGAGAAGGAGCTAGGCAAAGGAAAATAGAGACTATGGCATGGCAATTCCATTGGACAGGTTTGAAGTCTAGGAATATCTGTTTGTTTGGTTTTGAGCACTTTCTATGGAAATACAGTTAGAAATTATTGTTTTAGCTCCATCCTCTCTGCTCCCTGCCCCAGCCCAATTGTGTGAAAAAGCAGCTTTACCATAAACAGATTTTACTATATCAGAGTCAAATTTTACTGCATCATTATAGGAGTGTTCCACTGGGTAATATGACTGGCCTCCCTATCAGAAGACCAGTGCTAATGCCATAGTGAAAACATGCCATCACACTTCCCCAATAAAAACTTTTATTGTATCCCAGCGCACATTAAAAACAACACTAACTGCATTAATACATTGTAATTTACTTTTGTATTATGGAGCAAATGACAAACCTGGTGCTAATGAGGTCATATTTTCCATTACCCCAATGCAAACTCTTGGTTAATCCAGTCCTTGGAGATTTCCACGTGGAACTTGGGAACACTGGTGTGTGCACGAGTATGCACAGACATACACAGTGTGCACGTGCTGGTAAGGGATGCTTCCATTGTCAAATGGGGTGGCAGAATATGGTTTTATTTTAAACTACTGCTTCTGAAACAAACACTTAATTTTAATTGCTCTGACATTTGCATTTTGTTCACAAGGCAGTCTTTAAGAAAAAAAAATAAATACAACGATCCCATCACCGATGGTGCCTTTTACTTGTAAAGCCTCTTTCACACTGTGGTGAACAGAAATGCAATTCTTCTGTGCTGCAGAAGATGAGGCTGAATGGATTCTTTAGGGATTGCTTATATTTCAAGTGCAATTATTTAGGAAGCTGTAAGCTTTCCGTTTTATTTTGTCATGAGCGGAATGTTAGAAGAAAACTCATTTCTCAGGAGATATGGATGATTCTTTATTTCTAAACTTCCTGTGGTGTTTTCTTAATGATGCTATTAAATGATTAAGCTTTTCTTTTATAAATTAAATCACCAAAATGAAATCATTAAGGCTCTCTCAGTTTTATTAAGCATAGTTATTTGCCATCATGTGTAAATTCACTTAAGTAATCATCTACACTATCTGCTTTAAAATTGTGTTGGCAGCACCACGGGGAAAGTCAGTTCAGCATGGTGGATGGAGATATCCAGCTCTCCTCATTTCAGAGGGCTCAAAATACACTGATGAGAGAGAAGAATGTGTTTATATGAGGAAGGCAAAGCAATGCCAAGGGTTTAGTGAATGACAGATCCCAATTCCTGGCACTGCAGCCAGTCTCTGGTAGGCACTTACTCTGCCTCTGGGGCTTATGCTATGCAAATAGCAATGTGGGGCTGCACACAGGTGTAGCCTCCTCCCTTCCAGGGCACACAGAATTGGGGGCACCATCGAGTCACATTAGTTAGCAAATTACTTTGTCTTCATTTTCCCTCCCGTATCTTCTCTTCCCTCCTCTCTGTTTCTCTTCTCCGCTCTCTGCTATTTGTTCTTGCCACGTCTTAGTCTCTGCTGATGAATTAGTCTGTTGCTCAGGGAGAAAATTGATCTTCACTCTTACAGAAGTTGCAAGACAAGTTATGCTTAGTTCAGGCTGTGGTATTTTGCTAGCCTGTGCTAGGATGAGAAATAGTTGGTACTGAGTATATAGGCTTGAACTGCAGCTGCAGAAACTGAAACAGAGACTCTCGCTGGTATTTACTTTTAAATCCTTCCCTTTAGCTCTTAAAACCACTATCCATTTTTAGTGATGTTTTACCAGGGTCGTCTTCTCTCTGGAAAGATTAAAAGGAGAAAGGATGGGAGATACTTTCACAGGAGAGGGGAAAACTGTATTTTTGTTACCTTGCACTGTGCATGTTGTCAGGACAGAAGTGATGAGGCAAACTCATGAGCTAACACCAGCATCCCAAGTACTCTTCCATGTGCCTGGGACAGGTAGGAATTATCCAGAGTGAAGCAGCTGAGGGAGGTGCATTTTCTCTGCTGCAATGGGACAATAGTCCCATTGATAGTCTTCTCCTGAAGCTGCCAAAGGCCAGACCCTGCCCTGGCTTCCAAAGGAGCAGGTTTTGCTTTTGGCTGTCCCTCCTTTTCTCACTGGAGAGGGTGGAGATAACAGGGAGGCTCAAACTCGAGCCTGGCACATGCTCAGAGGTCACAGTGACAGGGACAGTGTCCCTCCAGAGCAATCACATCTCTTCCAACCATGGCAAAGGTTGCAGATTTAATTTTTTTTTTTTAACCTACTGAAATTGTGAAATATAAAAATAGGGAGTAATGATTTCCCTCCTCACGTTACTTTCAGACTTCATTAGCAAGTATGCCCAAAATCCATTTCACATGTGGTCACTTTATCAGCTTCCTAATAAATAAATAAGTAAATATTTTCTATTTACTTAAAATATTTTTAGAGAACTACATGTAAGTGATTCCATGGAAGCATTCCTGAGATAATTATATCAATTTACCTACATTTTCAATTGCAGAAGCTGATAAAAATAAAGGAATTTTAGAATAAAAAAAAAATCTCTGAACAAAAACTAGGTGTTTAAAATGTATTGAGTGTAACTTTTTGTGTCCTCAGATTAATTTTTCTGTGGTTCTTTCTTCTCTTGATCATTAGTTTGATAAACCTGAGAGACATTTTCAGAATAATTTTATATGGAGAAACTTGATTATTTTTTGTTCTTACTGTTGACTTATTTTGTTACTTCTGATGAGGAATTTTTAGGTCTCATATGCCTCATCAACTTAAGATTCTTTACCTGAATTTTGCCTTATTTCCTTCAAAATGTTGCTTATTTACTCAGATTTCTCAGGAAGCCAAACATTCAGAAGTAAATAAATAATTCTCAATTGATGGTAATGTTAATAAATAAAACCTAATTTACATTATAAATTTATTTATATATCTGTAGAAATATTTACATACTTATAAATAAATACTTATGTTGTTAACACATATCTGTTAGAACTTTAAAATCCTCTGAAATATATGAAGTGCTTTTAAATTTGATGTGGAAACATACTAAAACAAATGAAAGACAGTAGTAAATCAGGGACAACATTATTGTAAACCTGATGCAGATATCTCTGTTTTTTGCAGAGAAGCCTTTCTGTCAGAGTAGTTTTGGCTGAATTTTCAATGAAAGAATTTAAACTACAGGAACAGTAAATTTTCTGACTTGACAGAAAACATTGTTATATAGACAAATAACTGGCATGCCAGTAAATAAATGGAGCACATTTTCCAAACATCAATAGATGCCTGGGCAAAAGCTATTTTAACAGGAGCAGATTTTTTTGTGTGTGTGCAGTGGCTCCTGTATAGTGTTTGGAAAATGTACCCATATGTCTACTCACAAATAATGTTCACCTGTAAGGAAATGCACACCAGGTTTATGGATGCTATTGAGTATTCCCAGTCCTACCACTATGAATAATGATGCTTACATGCCCTCAAACATGAAAAATGCTCATCTGAATGCACTGAAATAGCCTGACATACAGATTGTTGACATCATTTTTTAAAGAAGTATTCACTTGTGGAGTTGATGGCATTATCCCAGCCATGTGCCAGTGGAAGGAAGAGTTTTGGGGACTTAGCAGAAAACCAGTTGTCAAGGTTGGCTAAACCTGGGAGTCTGCTCCAAAGCACCCAGGGGAGAGCAGCAAGGCTGAAGATTTGGATTCCCCAGGGTGGCAATTGCTCACTGCCTGCAAGACAGGCTGCAGGGCCTTAGGCAAATAACTTTGCTGCCTGTTGCCTCTTTTACCCCGTTTGTAAGAGCTGACTGCGTATAATTATGTATCTGTTGCTTTAGAAGATAAATTAGTTCATATTTGCAAAGCAGGTGGAGGGAGGGAAAAAAAAATTGAGCGAGTTACCTCTGGTCTTTTCACTCCTCTTTTTACCAATTGCCCCTTGAAATTGCTTTCCTTTGCTAGGAGGAGATTAAGGAATGCAAGCCAGTGTTCCCTCCTGACACACAGTGTTCCTCTGAGCATTAAAATGCACTGGCCTTTCCAGCAAGGTTGGCTGGTGTAAGCCAGAGACACGCAGGGCAGGCAGTGGGAAAGTTCTGCACTTGCTACAACAGGTAGCAATTTGGCTTGCTGTGCCTGCATCCAAATTTTGTCTGTGGACTGGAGCCCTGGATGGCGTGTTGCTAGGCGGATACTATTTTCAAACGTTTAAGGAAAGCTTTTGAGTGTAATGTGCACTTCTCTCCTTCAACATTTAAAGGCTGCAGCAGTGGGAGAGGCATGAGGCATATCTGTAAAAGCCTGAAAGCTGATGAAATCTCAGTTAGATCTGTTATCTCCCAATGCTTTAAAGGTCTTCAGCTGGGAGATTAAAGAACAAGGTTACTGTGACAATTTGTTTACACGCAGGGAGAGATTAAGATCTCGTTGAAAAGGAATAAAAATAACATCATCTTGAGCTGTCACAGCATGAAACCCATTGTAATCAACACTGGTCTGATTTCAGGGATAATTTAAGACCAATTTATTATCTTAATTAAAAATAAGAAGAAGGGAGAATTCAGTGTTTCAGAAGCCAGTTGGACTGCTAAACCAGACGCCTCTGGAGTGTCTACATTTTACACAGTCAGAAACTTTAAAGGTGTTCTGAAAGGGAAGCCAAAACCAGATAATACAAGCATTTCAGCCTATCTTAATAAACATTGGATTAATCATGCAGTTAACCACAGAAAAACAAGCCCAAAATTCCCGAGCACACTAAAAAAATGAAGACAGAAGGCATCTCTTTGCAAAGTCTGTTCTGATCCTGTGTGAAGCAGGTGAAAATGAACACATACATAGAACCCCCTTTGATTCTGTTTCATGCATATATATTTTAGCAGCTTTGTTACAATAATAAGATCCTGCTGAATATTCCTCATAATTGCTGTTCTTGAAATTTAAAATCCATGAGTTCCTGGTATACAAATAAATACCCAAGCAATTCAGAGTTCAGAGAAGGGCTTGCTGTGTTTCACAAGCATTTGATATCAACAACTACTCGAAAAAGAAAAAATGCTATTTCTACTTTCTAATTTGTGTAAAGTAGAAAAATCCTTAGCTATCTAAATAAAATGGAGGGGAGAGAAAAAAAAAAGACTAAATAGATTTGCTTGGACTGTTTTTGTGATGCTTTTGCACTTGTTTTTAGCAAACATTCATATGGTTATTTCTATCTTGCATGCTCACAAAAAGCAACTTTAAATTTGTTTTTCATGATCATTCGCCCTTGGAAGCTGATGATACAAGTTGCTATGTGCTCACCCAGCTGGTGGAAGAAGATCAGGTGACTCAAATAGCAGAGCTCCTGGCACAAATAACAAATTTTAAAGGCAACTAGGGAAAAGGAAATTTCCTTTACACCACAAGTGTATCTCTTACATGGAATTTGAACCAAATCTGACAAACAGTGTTTGCAAATATCTCCCTCAGATAAAAGGTGGGATGGGCCAGATAAATTAATCACTGCAGTTTTCCCAGATCTCCTGACCCTCAGGTCTAACCTGAGGACAATCCTTGGACATTTTGTGAAGCGCTGCAAGACCTTGAAACAGACTCAGACTCGGGTCAAGTAGAAAGCTGAATCCCCACAGCCAGAAAAAGGAGCATGCTTGTGAATTCTTACCTCAATACTAAATAAGAGCTGAGGTGGTTTTGATGGGAATCTTTGGATCTCAGTGCACCAGGGCTGGCAGGCTGTCCTGTCTGCTCCCTAAGAGGAGCAGAGCCAACTGCTGCTCCATAGCTAAATTTTTACCTAGGAAACGATCAGATGCCAAAATAGGGATTTCCACTGCCATCCAAAATCTTTCTTCACCAAATCTAGAGCTTGAGATGAGTCTCAATGGGAAAAAGCCTCCCACAGGTCCCTTAGTATATTTTCCAGCCTGCCTTGGATGTTCTTGGGTCCCTAAACTGACAGTAAATATTTATATGCAGGCACCTGAGTATTCCCCCTCACCTGAATCTTTCTTGCTGCACTTCACTTTCTAGCCTAACCAGTAGGGCTCTGGAGGGCAGGTTTTTTTTCCATTTTTCATCTTAAAATTTCTGAACACCCTCAGTTAAAACAACTGTGTTCATTTGGTCTCTTTCCACAGGCCAGAGCTCTGCTCTCCCTCTAAACCTGGAGGTCACCCAGGAGTCTGGCAGGCAGAACTCCCACCTAAATGTGCTAAAGTCACTTTTGCTTCATAACAGTGTTTCCTTCTCCTTACCTTAGGATCTGCTCAGCTCCTCACAAACGTTAATGAGGAATCACCACTTTCCTTGGCTCACTCTGGATTCATGTACCTTGTTCCTGCTCAGACCTGGACTCTGAAATTGCACATAGGGACTGTTCCACCCACCTCACTCCACCCAGTTTATCAATAACTCTTCGAATTTCTCTCCTTCTTTCCAGTGAGCTTGCTGCCCTCCCCAGCCCCATGTGCTCTGAACAATTAATACACAAATTCTTTATTTCACCAACTTTAACGAACAGGGTCCGAGGACAGGGGATCCTGCTCAGTATCACTTTTCATTTTGACCCCTGATACATTACCTCTGCAATCCTCATGCTTCAGATATGCTTTTCTACATGGTCCTTTCATCCATTTGCCCCTCTTGGAGAGTAATTTTCCTGGAGATTTGGGGTGTGGTAGAAAGGCACAGATTTCAAAGCCACAGGTCACTTTACCCCAGCAGAGGATCTGGCTGTTTATTTCCCCTCTCCCATTGAATTCCTTTGTGCTGGTGCCCCGTGTATAAAGGCAATATGAATAACCCTGGGCCGTGTGGAGGGGGAGGTTTCTGTGACTCACACTACCATGCTTTTTTCTTCCCCCTTTGGTGCTGTATTTCCTAGTGCATGTCCTCACTCCTGGCTCTCACCACAAAAGGCAGCAACAATCAACCAAACCTCCGAGTGAGTAATCTGCTCACAAAGAGCCCTTTGAGCTCACAAAGTAGTTGCAGGAGGAAACGTCCCACTGGGGAACCAGGTGGACAGCAAACATTCGCTTTCCATTACAAATGAGTTCAAGGGAAATGGAGTCACCCCAGCATGGGATGCCAAATCCGTATCCAAAGTTACTTCCCACCATCCACGCTAAACATTCTTCCCTTTCTCTCGCTCCCCATCTCCCCTCCTTGTTTACAAACACGTTTACAAGTACTTGATAGGTGACCTTATTTACTTAGTAACCTGTGGATTCATTTATCTTGAAATTAGCAGGTAATGAACTGGAAACCCTCAACAACCCTCCCACTAATTAACATGATAATAAGATTGTTTTGCTACAGAGGTACAATTAGCATGTATGAGCTAGAGGGGGAGAAAGATCAATAAAATGTCTGAAGGGTACTAGGAACCAGTCTCAAGAAGAGAACAAAAGGAAAGAGCTTTATGGGGTTGCAAAGACTTACAGACCTGGTGCTTTAAAGATGTCAAGAGCAGTGGTCCTCTCGCCACTAGATTCCCAAGCAGGCTGGGAGGAGCTACCTGTATCCCATCCTGCTTACTATTCAGAAGAGATTAGGGATGTATCAAGAGTATTCCAGTCAAAAGATTAAAACTTGTGGAGGGGAAAAAAAAAATAAGGTTTGGGAAAAGTCCAAAACATACATATGGCACATGTGCGTAAAACAACACAGGTGTTATGTGGTGAAAGGGAATGATGTAGAGTCATTTAGTGCCCATAATCATGAAAAAGGGCTCCAGCAGGCTGTGTTGAGAAACCTCTCTTTGCCACTCAATTGACTTTAAGGAGATTACTTGGGTAAGTAATGCTTAAACATAAGTCTTTGCTGGATCATGCCTTTGCACAGGGAACTGAATGGGAAATAGTGAAAAAAATTGCAAAACAGTTTTAATGGGCTCTCTTGCCTAAGACAGATCAGTTTGAGTGAAGGGAGTTAGGGAGAACTCATGTGAGAGGGTGATGTGCAGTTAGAGAGCCAACTTTGACAGTCAGGGATGTCTGGCTCCTAAAATCCCAGGTTAGGGGAGAGAAAGGTGCTCCAAAGCAGGGCTGTTCCTTCCCAGAGCAAGGAATAGGAAGGAAATTGAAGGATTTTTTTGTTTCCTACATTCATAGTTGCTTGTCTGCTAATGCATTTCCAACTACATGGACTGGATCCATGGCTGTGTTGAGGAGAGAGATGCACATCTGAGATGTAGGATAAGGACAGAGGCAAATATGGCACAGGATTTAATGGTCTAATGGGGAAGAAAGAACATAAGGCTACAGTCCTGTTAGTCTGTCTATATCCTGTGAGTAAATCTGTGTGTGAGTAAACCCATACCTAAATATTGAAAATAAAGTGCAAACCAAGGGCTCCAGCACTTGGTGCACTGTCTGATACCAAGCTGACGAGCCAGCAACCTGTACTACTGTTGTTTTATCCAGATATTGCTGGATAAACAAAGAACTTGCTGGATAAACAAAGAACTTTCAGCTTAAAGGAGCTGGGTTTAAAGCTCTTCAGCTCTTCAGGTTAAGATAATTTTTTTTATAAGTTCCCATAGATATTGGCTCCTCTACACAAAGCCATATTTTGCCCCAGATGACTTGGGAAATGAGATCATTCACAGTTGCTTGACGTAAATGGGAGGTGCTGAAGGCTCAAATCTGCCCCCAAGCGCTTTCCCTCACATCTGGCTTAACCCCACATCTGTCCTCCCCATCTGTACTGACGCCTTCTGTCACCTCCCAAACCTTACATTGCACAGCACATTTCAGCACAGAAACTGCAGAGGAATTTGGGATAGCCGTGTGTCTGGAATACAAGTCTTCAGGTACCACTGACAACTCCTGTGAATATTTTACCATGCGTGTGATTTTTGAGTGAATGTTACTCATCAGTCATTTGAGCTCACAGAATATTGTCTCATGGCATTCTTTGGAGTGCAAAAGAGGAAGGAAAACTATTAATTACTTTTGATTGACATTTTCCATTTGTGTGTGTGTGTGTAGGGGGGGGGTTGTTGTGCATTTTTTTCATAGAACCTCAGGTTTGAATTGGGTAAACTGACACCTTGCAATCTGATCTGACAGCCCTGCTTTGTGTGGGAGTTTGTACGACTCCAAAATTTCAGCTGTGAGACTTTCTGCGTGAGCAGTCATTTTATTAGAAGTTTTGACACCTCTCCTAGCAGGGATCAGTGCCCGCTGTGTGAACGGAAACACCAAAAAGAGCATTGTGTGATGCAGAGTGGGAAGGGAATAAAAGAGGTTCTGTACCCAACAGCTGAAATTAGCTCAGATAAAGATCTTTGAAGACCTTCAAAGTAATAATAGCCAGACATTGAGGCCATCCCACTGTAATTATTATCATGGATTTCTATTATAGTTTAAAAATCACAGATGCCCACACAGTTTTGTTAGATTTTGTTTCTCTCTTTAAGTCTGCCCGTTTTCTGTGATTTTGGGTTTAACTGGGGTTTTTTTTTTTTTTTTTTCCTTGTAAGGGGACAACAACATCTTTGGTTTGTCCCAACTTTTGTGGATTGAAATTTGCAACTGATTTGTTGGTGCCCAGCTCTGAAACTCTTGTCTGTACCTGAATGGGGTACAGCAGCTGCCTCAAGTGGCCCAGAGCTCCCTGGTTCTATGGATTGTGTCCACTTCTGTTGCAACTGATAGGACAGATGAAAGAAAACTGAAAGGACTCTGTTGACGACAGGATTTTGCATTTCTGAAATAAAGGAACAGCTTCACAAGTGTCTTGCATCCATGTGGGGTGCAGCTGGGTAAAGAGAGTTGCTCAAGTGAAAAACACATCAGTCAGAGACTGATTGAAGTAAACAATGTGAAATGCAGGGATGTGATCAGGAGAAGTGCAAAAGGGCTGCACCTCAAGATACAGCCCTGGGAGTAATGCACAGACAGCCCCTGCAAACCCTCTCTGCTGTTTTTACTTTGTCCTCCTCAGCTAAAAGGTTGTTTTAGTGTTTGCCTGAACATGATCTTGTGTGGGAATGTCATGAGAATTAGTTACATCTGAAATTTCCTGTCTTTCTATCGTATCCCTGCCATACCCTTCCCATTAACTGGGGGCTTTTTGGACAAAATTTGAACAGGGGAAATGCAAAACAAACCATGATTCATTGTGGAAACTAGGCTGAGGGTTTTGTGGGGAGAAAGCAGGCTGATTTTTTTCCTGCTCCCACTCACCTGCCCTCAGCTAGGTTCAGAAATACCTGTGAAGCATTTGCTAGAAAAGTTCCTAGGAGTTCATTGTAATGAGCAATCCTTCTGGCCTAGATTTGTATCTTCCTTGAGAATAGGTGTAATTTTAGATCTGCTTTGCAAGCTCTTTTTTTCTTTTCCCCCTTTTCTTTCCAATACTCCTCAGTACAATAGGAATCTTGTCCCATGGTGTGAAGCCCCTGCAGAGTTATAAAATTGTGTCACCTTCCCTGCCTCCCTTATAAGTTACTCTAAGTGACACTATTAAAAAGAAAAACCACAGGATCTCCTGGGATCAAAACAATGTCCTGTTGTTATCTTAACACAACTCCGTTTGGCTTTTTTGGCTTTTACCTTTCATTTCCTACAGCTCTGTGCAAGCAGAGCTTGCCTTGCATTGTGCTCCATTCCATGCATGCATTTTCTCAGAGAAGATGCTTTTATTTCTGAAGGATATGCTGGGTGGCCAGAGGTTTCAGATTTCTTCAGCAGGGATTCATCTCTTCCAGGAAGGGGGAGGATGGAGTGAACAGGCCAGCAGAGAAACTTTCATCTCTGTGCAAGAAGGGAAGAGAGACTTAGATGCTCATCACTTCCTCAGACAAAGATTTAAACTCAAGTATTAACTAATAAACTCCCTATCCCATAGGAGCTGAGACAGGGGGTGTGTGGGGGAGGGAATGGATTGAACACGTGTGAGTTTCCCACTTTGAGCAGGAGTTTTGGTGGCCTGGAAAATGTAATGTGCTTTCCCTTGCAGATGCTCTGGAGTGTGACTCACAAGCCTTTGCAGCTCGGACAACTTTGCAGAATGAGCTACCAGCAACCTCTTTGTCCTTCAGGTTACATCATTGAATAAGCTCAAGGTAACTCATTCCTCAGAGCAACCAGCCATTGTCAGTGAGTTGCTGCAATTGGTGTTTTCACACTTGTTTCCCATCTGTTAACAACAGAAGTTACCTATGCACCATCAGGTGTAAAACCCCAGCTCCAGAAAACATCTACATGTTACACACCCCGAAGTCTATTTGCATGTGTGATGTGTCAAGTCACATTTTCTATGTTACACATTCCTGCAATCTGATTTTATTTGTAACTCAAAGATCCTGCTATTATATATTATTATAACTTGGAGATGAAACTCTCCCTAATACTACCTTGCACTTATTGTTTTTGACCCAAAAGCCCACAAAGTGCCTGACAAATGCTAAATGGTTTTACCAGAGACCCTGGAGGTCATTAATTATAGTTATATTCATTTTGCACACATTCTAAGTGAGGGTTTCAGTAGTTTGTACTAGAGCATGTGGTGACTTGCTGGAGTCAAGTGGAGTGAAGTAGAGATAAACCTCAAAGTTTTCTGTTAATCTACAAAATTTCCCTGTGAATGTGAGCCATTCACCTCATGTACTTGGGGATTGGCCATGGAGCAAAGAACTAATTTTCTTGGGAAAAGAAATTTTATTTTTTTCCCAATTTTTTAATGAGACCTGCAATTACACCAGGGTCTGTCAGCACCCTGGAGCTGTACTATCCTGTGGCACAAAGCTGCCCAGCATTCCCACCATGGCCCTTGATCCCACCCTTCAGTGCATGTCCAGCACTGATCTTTTTGTGAGGAGTGCACTGAGCTGTGAGCAGGAGCAGCTGCAAAATTTAGGTGCTAAAGGGTCTTTGAAGAAGGAGGAAGCAAGCTCAGCATTATTTGCACTTTGGGTGTTGAGTTGTGGTTTTTAGACCTGGGGGGGAGAGGAGCTGTAGCATCCCCAATTTTCATCGAATAACAGACTGAGTTTGGTTTGGAAGGGACTTGAAAGATCATGTGTCCAACCTGTCTGCCAGGGATGGTGCATCCACAGCTTCTCTGGGCAACCTCTTCCAGTGTCTCACCACTCTCTGAGTACACAACTTCCTAACATCTAATCTAAATCTGTCTTCTTTTAGCTCAAAACCATTCCCCTTGTCCTATCACAGTTTGTCTGTGTAAAATATCACTCTTTCTCTCTTTTTTTTAACTTTGTTTTAAGAACTGGAAGGGCACAGCAATATCAACCCAGAGCCTTCTCATCTCCATACTGAGCAACTCCAGCTTTTTGTCTGATGTTCTGTCCAGACACTGGAAAAGGCAGCAACCTGGAGAAGCAGTTTGCTGCAGGCAATTTCATCTTTTTTTTTTGCTGCAGTTTTATCCCCTTAATTTCCAGTGGTCACTGGAAATCCTTGCTGTCCTGTGCAGTTCCTGGCTCTGGCTGGACACCACCACATCAGCTCAGCCTGTGCAGCAGCCAAGGCAGAGGTGAGCACAGTCTGGCCCCCTGTTTCCACACAAAGGCTTATTTTGCTATGTGTATCTCTCATTGTCCCTTTTACCTTTCTGTGACATTTCTGAATGTTTTAAGATTGCTTTTTTGTTTATTATTTTTTTATTGTTTATATTAATTAAACATGACTAAACAATGATTCTCTGAGTGGGAATCATTCTTCCTAATAACCACAGTGTGCATGCTAAGTATACTAAAAATAAATCTTGTCTCTGACTAGTTAAAAATTGCAGTGATTTGTTGATGCTTTTTACCTGTCACTAGTAAGATATAAATATAAATAAGTAGAATTACATTTAAAATATCCATCACTTCACATATGGAGAGTGGCAATGAGTGGGCTGTAATAATAAAATATACTTTATAAGTGTCATAATCATTCAGACACCAGGAACTCATAAGCCACAGATCTGACGTTCAGATGATGAATTGTGATTTTGTTTTAAAAGCCAGACATGTCAACTCCATGTGCATATTGGGAATTGTAGTTCAAGTGACCTCTGCTAAAACGCTGACCTTAACAATGACTTTGTTTTACATTTCCCAGAAACTTTTTAAGTAGGTGTGATACTTTCCAAATGCGGTTGTTGCACTAATGCTTATATAAAGTAATTTAAAATATATTTGACACCTTTGTTGTGCTCATATATTATATGGCACAGAAAATGAGATTCAGTGAATGGCTTAAAATTAATTCTATTTTGGGGTTTTGGTAACATAGTAAACCCCTTGAGGTTCACCTGTGTGACATATGATATCACTGATAAGATGATATTCTTGTAAAACTCTACAGCTCATCCATTCTTGCATGCAATAAATAAATACATTAGATATACATACGGATGAGTGTTTGTATTGGTGCATTTGAAAGTGGATTAGAAAACACTCAAGGGAGGCTCCACGGACTGCAGGGATCTTAAAGCTGATGGAGGAAGGTTGATTCAGTGGACTTCAGAGACCTGGATTCTGCTCCCCTCTCTGCTGCAAGATCCTCCTGTGTGACCTTGGGCATGATGTTTAAACCCAAATCCTAAAAGTATTTAGTCTCCTGATTCCTGATGAGATGCCTGATTCATGCTGATTTTAGCAGGAATTTAAGATCTGAAAAGGAACTGAGCACTAAAATCCTTTGAAAGATCAGGGTTAAGTTTCTTGGGGGCTTAACCAAGATGGAGATCCTGTTATTTCACAGGAATATTGCTTGGGTGGGAGCATAAAGGATCATAAGGCTGCACGGTCCTGGTAGTTGTACAAATGTGTGAAGTGCTGTTTCTGATTCCCTGTGAATAGCTGCATGCACTATATAGATGTAATTATAGTCATATCAAATGAAAACACAATTAAGTTCCAGAATTGGAGCTGATTGGCATAACAAAGCTGAGATTTACTGCTTCCTTCACCAGAACAGCGCAGGTTCTAACACAAATCATGCCTCTTAGCCTTCAATTTGATAAACTTTCAGCTATTTTGACATGTAGAGCCAACTGCAGCCTACTCCATCCTGACAAAAAGAGCCTAACAAATGGATTTTCAGTCACCCACTGAACAGAGCTAGATGACAGATCTACATGAAATCCTTTTTGGAGAGAAGGCAGCCTTTTAACTTGATTGATGAAATTATATCTAAATCTAGTAGATTTGGGACTTCAAAGGCATTTTTGCCTACTTAGGGCATCCCAGATGAAGGGAGTATGCTATTTGTACCAAACTCCCATGCTCAAGTGGTTTGCAAATTGACCCCTTTGTAATAGGTTAAAGGTTCCGCGCAAGATAACGGTGGTTCATTTTGATTAATTATGTCAGGGAATTAATGTATGATTACTAACTTTTAGCAGACCCTGCTCTTTCTGACCTCGAGCTGCTTGTTTGTGTGGCTGGTTGTAATTTTCGACCAATGGGTTACGAGAGGTCACTGTGTGGTCAGCATATTTTAAACAAAGAAAAGGGAGGTGGGGAAGGGGGAGCAGAGAAACAGCAATCTCAGATCAGAGTGGGTGGACTAGAGTTTACTGGCCTGACAGGGGAGATTTGTTGAGTGTTTTAACAGTAGATTTTTATACATTTACCCTTTCCAATAAAATATTCTTCTGAAGAGCTAAGAGAGTGGCCTGGAAAGATGTTGGGAGGATAATTTAACAGTTGAATGTTAAGCCCATAATTGCACTTCATACTGGTTTCAATAGTAGAGAACCTTGTTAAAAAATAAATTGCTCAGTGTTGTGTTTAGCACTTGGATTGGCTGGGAGTGAGGCTGAAAGCTTCTGATTAAGCCAATGCCTGGGAAATGCTGCTTACAAATTTCTTAACCAATCACTGAGGAGATAGCAAAGGTTGATAAAACAAGGGTTTGGGGGGATTTAGCTACATTTCATATTTTAAACCCTTGGCTGAGTATGTGAAGCCATCTGAGAGCTTTTAAAGACTAGAAAGGAAATATGTGAGAACCAATCCTGTACAAATCTAAGCCTGCTGAATCAACTGTGTTCACTGTGTTCAGTATGGTATTGAATGGAATTGCTCAGGCTGAAAGAGAAGACTCTGCCTAGGTCTTCACATTAGCTGTACTATGGAAATCATGGAAAGATGAAGGGTGGAGGAGCCTTAAATTCCTCCAGCCCTTGCACAAAAGTGTGCCCTGATTCTGGCAGAGATCTGCAGGCAGCAGGATATAAGCAGGTACTTTTAAAGCAACTAAAACAGGACTTGAGTTTGAGAGTGGCTGCATGCTAAGAGCCATTGAAACCTGGGATGTTTATCATTTGTGAAAATCGAATAATACTGCAGGGCCTAAACATACATAGAACTAAATAACCAACAGCAAATGTTAAAATAAAATTGCTATTATCTTACCTGGGCCTCACTCCTCTGTTAAAAATGGGTCTAAAATGCATGTATTGTTTATAGGAACACCGAGAGGCTTTTCATTCATGTTGGCACTGTGCTTTATGGTCCTTAGATGAAAGGCACTACTGATGCTTAAAGAATGATTATTATTGTAATACTTATTCTAAGAACAATAGGCACATTTGTTTTATTTTCCACCAAGCCCCTTCAAACACCAGGGTGTCCAATTAAGAACAAGGGTTGGGACTTTGATGAAACTTTTCCAGTTTGTTTTGGAAACTCCAGTTTTGCTGTACTCTTGGTTGTACCTCTCTGCCTACATGTGGTTTTGTATTTGGCTTTGGATCTCCTTAATTTTGTTATTCCCTGCAAAAACGTGCTCTTGCCAAACTATCTTTTGCATTTTAAGTGAGAACACTATAAACAAGTTTTGTAAGAGGGGAAACAGATATTATCTGAATAAAAGTGCGTGGTGTTAGTTGGGCCAGGAAAGTAAACTTAGAGCGAAAAAGATGTGAAATTTTCAGGAGGGAAGAATTTGATGGAAAAAAAGAGATGGAAAAGGTAAGAACAGTGAATATGATGATAAGACTGTGTACAGACTTAGAGATAGGAGTGGTGTCAAGGGAAGAGAAAAGCTAGAGGACAGAGAAAAAGAAACAATTGAAGTTTTTATATATTTGCAGATACACCTGTGTACCTGTGTGTCATGGTATGCTAAAATTGCCTGTTTTCTTAAAATCACCCCATACAAAAAGGAAGACAAGTAATAAGACTCAAGATTTGTTTTTACAGGCAGTGGGAAAACAAATCTGAGACAGGACTTGAAGGCTGAGCTGTTGTAATCAGTTGGCAGAGATCATTGCTGATTGCCCTGCAGCTTTTTCCAGCCAGCCCACGCTAAGCATAATTCAAACTGGTGTCTTTTGCCACTTAGCAAAGAAAGGAAAGGCTTATGCCAGGCTGACAATTCCTTAATCCAGTGCCCTGTTCACAGAGGGAGCAAGGAACTGATATTTCAGGCATCCTGACCCTATTTCATGAGTGACAACCAGAAACTCAGTTTCCTGGTGCCTGCTTTGACTATTAGTTGCAATTGCCTCTTGAGCTCTTAATTTAATGGAAAGTCTCACAGCTGCTGTCAGAGCATGGATGTCACTATTATTTACTTATTTAGTCATTTTACAGTAGTGAGGCAGGGCATTGTACACACATTTAATAAATGACAATCCTGCCTAAAATTATTTACAGTCAAAACTGTGGATTCAGGGAAGTACTTGTACATATATGCTCTTCCTGGAATCACAAAAACACATGTCAATTTGCTGTCATACATAGATGAAAACTTCCTTCAGTGCTCTGTGTCCAGAATTAGGTCCTGAGTTGAAAACATAACAAGATTTGGGAAAAAAAAACTAGCAGAATTAAGGATTTTGGAGTGTTGGAACACTTTCAGCTGGGTTTTGTAAAAAAAATGAGATTTATGCAATCGTGTTTTCTGTCAATCTACCAATAATAACACTTAAACTTGGACAACGTTAGGCACCCTTGGCAGGAGGATGGGCAGTTCTGGATTAAACATAGATCTGTGGCAGAAGCACAAAGCCTGCAGTTTATCCAGTTCCCAAAATTCCTGCAGTGCTGGAGCTTCCGTGGTGCCCAGCTGCTCAGGGTGGAGCACTGGGGTAAAACAACACAGGCACAGCCATGCTTTCAGCCACATGAGCACCTACCCTGCAGAAAGGTCAGATATCAGGTTTTAGAAAATTCACTTCCTAGGGAACCACTGGCATATTTGTTCCTGAGGGAAAAGATTTCTCTTCTTCTTTGAAAGTGAAGGGAATTTGGTGCTGCTTCCTATGGAACTGCTACACAGTCTGTAGTGACAGAAAATATTTGTATCCTTTGCTAATAGGGGAAAATAAAGCAAATTGGAAGCAACAATCTTTGGGTCTGGCAGAGAAAACGCCATGTATTAGTTGCTTTTTAGTGTTTGTCCAGCAGAGATTTGCACTTTCCTGCTTCTGTGTGTGCCCAGGGTTTTGGTGCTTGTACATGCTCTGATTAAAGAGCAATTCTGAACAATGCTCTTTAATTTAATGATCTTACTAAACACATGGGGGGATTGTCTTTACTGTATAGACACAATACTACATGCTTCAACATGAAACATAATTAGGGTGTGCAGTAAAATAACGGGGTGAGGGGGAAGGGGACATTTTTTAAAAAATGAGCACAGAGGTGACTTCCAACAAAACTTCAAAACCAGCTTGGCTAACAATGAACATAGCCCCATTCTTTTTAATCATCAACAAAATCTATCACACATGTTCTTTCAAGTAAAGTTTATTAGAAAGAAATTGCTACTAGAGAACCACATGTGAGCTCTGACTTGGCAAGGTCAGGCCAGGGCAATAAACCCTTGAACTTTACAAATATGCAAAGCTGACATAAATAACAAATTAAACCCAGCCAGGTGTAGAGCTGCAGTGAGCTGCTTGCCAGAGATTCAAACTCTGGCCAGCATGACCTCTGTCAGCTTGTGTGGAAAGCAGGGGCTTATCTCCTCGGCTTGTTGTCCATTAGGGTTCATACCTGTGGGCTCAGGTCACCTTCTTCTCATTAGCTTAGAAAAATTATATCACTTCATTAGAGGTGTTTGTTCAGCTTCTGAGTGTCCCCAGGCATTTGGATGTGTTGCTGGGTGAGTGCTGATTTTGTCAGAGCTGCAGACTCTGGGTGTTTTGAGTCCTCTTTTAGGGGTAAGTCCAGGATCAACTAGCAAGAGGGAGTGTGGAGATTTCCCTGCTGCAGGATTTGGTGTGGTAGGATAGGGAGGAGAGGGCTAGGGTCTTTGTTCACTACACAGGGTGAAAAATGCCTGGTTAGAAGAAGTCTGAGCAATAATGACATAAATGAAGCACAAGCTGGCTGGCTGGCCCTGTGAGCCCTCTGAGAGTGGCTGCTCGTGTGGCTCACAGAATCACACATCACCCGAGAGCTATTTTGGATCCAGCTCTAAGTGGTGCTTCAGAAAAAGGAGCCGAACCTTGCACCAATTTTAGACATATCTGTTGCAAATTCCCTGTGTAATCAGGACTTCATTAGAGGTGTAATTGTCACTGCAATCAATCACTGTATCATTCTGAGCATCACTGACAGATTTCCAGAGGCGTTCAGCTGCAGATACACCAAATCAGTGGGATTTTCAAATGTCTCTTAAGAGCATTAAGCAACTAACTCCCACTGAATGCTCAAGGGGTTTTTAAAGTCCCACTATGTGTCTCTCTATATCTTGCCCTTAAACAAGTGCTTAATTTTAAGTGCAGGTAGTTTCACTGATGTGTGCAGAGCCACTTGTGTGGTTAAACATGTGCTTAAATGTGCAGTTAAACCATGGCCATAATGGGTGGGGAGGAATTTGGTGAAAACATACATTGCTTTAAATATAAATGTTTCACTATCACACCTTAATTTTTCGATACTGGTTTGAGGCAGAAGCAGTGAAAGAAAGTCTCTTTAGACTCAAAAATTGAGGAAATTTGTTCTGAGAATCACAAAAAGGGAATAATATGGCACACTGGGGCATGATGTTCTACAGAATCCCTTTAAAAGTATAACCAGACTTTACAATCTTTGCCGTGAGAATTGCTTTGAATTTTTTTTTTTCAAATGCAAAGGCAGACCTCTTACAAAAACACTCACCCTGAGAGGGGATACTCTGTAGTGACTACTGAGCTGTCGTGTCCTTTGAGCAACACATTTCACCTCTCTGTGCTTCTCTCTTCCCTCCCACTGTCTTGACTATTTATATTATAAGAACTCTGGGGCAGGGACAGTCTCTGTGTTTGCATAGCTCTCTCCATAATGGTGTTGTCTCTCTGCTGGGATCACCCAGTGCTGTCGTTAGTAAAATCTAGTGACTACCTTGCACAATAAAAAAAAAACCAACCCTGTAGGAACAGGAAATTGGAAAAAAGCCCCGAGTCTTGCTCTTAGTTGTTCAGGTTTTAGTTTTGTCTCTGAGTCACAGGTTATGGCTCTTCAACATGTGAGGTTTATATAGACTTGCTAAAGAGATCTGTCCTGATAAATGGGTCGGATGCTTTTTATAGAGTTCTCCACTGGGTCCACTCCATCATAATGAAGCTTCAACACAGGCCTCCACAGAGCTCCAGGAGAGAAATCTGGGAAGGAGAAAGTGAAGGGAGATTGGGTGAGTTTACACTATGTGTTAAGTGGAAGAGCTGCAAAGAGGTTGGGAGACTTGTCATGACATGCAATTAAAGGCTCCTCTGGGAGTGTCTGTATAAACTCTACATGCAGCAGAAAGAAAACAGACAGCTGACAGTTGTACTGTGAAGCCTTAGAAGAATATACAGTGTTCACTGCTGACACTCAAAGGCAATTTTGCTGAGTTCTGTGAAGTCTAAACACTTTTACTTAAAGAGTTAGGGACAATTCCTGTCAAAGAGCTGGCATTTCTGCCCTAGCTGCTATGAGTTAGCTTCCAGGAACCTCTCTTGAACTGAACCTGACACACAGTTTGTTTGTTTTAGTTATGCTTCCATTTGATGAAGGCTCTTGCTGGTGCTCTTTTGCCTTTGGTATTGATTGTAGCTGGAGCATGTGACAGGTATCCCAATCACCTGGGTGCCTGCTTGGAGCAGTCCTGGGATCTTTGGGACAGGCCTTTTGTTGTGTGTCTCCTGGATTTTCTAGCAGGGGTGTGTGTGTGCATGTGTGACACATCCAGAAGTGCAAATGGGGAGATACAGGGAAAGGACAAGTTCTGCAGGGATCTGAGCACTGAGGAACAAATAAATCTGGGAAGGACCCTGCCTTTGTGTGCCTTGAGAAATGTGTGAAGGGTTGAGGCTGCTGCTACCAACTCCTTTAACCCCCTTTTTCTTCATAGTGCTGAGAAGCCTGAATGGGGATCTACAATGGTTTGAGGCTGTGACTACTTGATATATATATTTAGAAGGAAATCACTACAGGAAATCTCTGCAGTGAAACTTGTGGTCAAAATGGGAACCAGCTTGGCTCAGCCATGGAAGCAGAGCCCCAAATCTCCATCAGGCTCACTCAAAGCATGAGATTTATGCTTCTCTTAGTGACCTGGGTGAGGTCCCCCAGCAACAGGCTGTTGACTGATTTGGTCAAGCTCTACCTTTCCCATAACACCTCACTGCGTGATTTCTATTTACTCCATGAATATCTCCATTCTCTGTTGGGGAACCTGTTGTTTCTCTTATTCCTGTTGTTACCACAACAGAAGGGAGGAAGTCTGGGTGACATCACCCTTTCTTTATTTTCTTTTAGCATTCCATGTTCAGGTCCCTAATTAAAAAGAAGGACTCAAGCATCATTAAAATAATCAGAGACATTACCACAAACTATTATGGCTATTTATTTTAGGGATGGGAAATTTCCACTTTACAAAAAATTCTGAAATCTTATAGTAGGAACTCAAGTCGATTTTATTTCTTTCTAGATGTAAGGGAATGGCAAATGAGAAGCAAACAACTTGAAATTCACCAGAGAATTTGGAGTGCAAATTTAATTTATATGGGAAGGCTGTGGTGATGGGAAATATAGAAAACTCCAAGTTTTGATGGCTGGATCAGGCTCAGAGCCTAAAGGCATATATCACTGAAGGGTATTAAATATTTAAAAGAAGGTTTATTTAGAGCCCTCAAAACTGACAGGATCTTAAATACAAGATCATATGGCAAGAAAGCTCAACATCATTCTTGTCAGGGTGAATTAACTGTTGTGTATAGCCCCACATAAATAAGCAGCCATGGAAACTCCCAGCTTCATTTAAAATCCTGAAAAACCAAATTATCAGAAGAAAAAAAGAATAAGACCAGGGTAGGAGGAAAGAGGACAAGCCCAAGCTTTCTAATGAATTTTCTCAGCACTTATTTCTCAGGTAACTCCTCAATTTTAAAAGAATACAGAAAAAAACCCCGTGTTTCCAGGGTCCATTGTTTATTGCCCAGTACAACTGGTATTGGTTGGAACAAATTACACTTATAGTGCATTTCATGATACAATCTTTCAGTTAAATCTTTCCCTTCTAGGTGTTTCTTCAAGCTTTTGGGGAAGTTCATCTCCTCAGGGGAGAAAGTTGCTATTATTCTTGTAAGGAGATTCAGCCAGGCTGTACCTGAGAGACTCATTGAGAGTATTCATCTGTGTCTCTGTATAATCCCTCTCACTACTGCAGCCCCTCTTGCCTCAAAAAAATATCTCCCCTTGTGCAGATTGCTGAAATTTGTGATCTGGCAAAAAATAGTTTGGCCCAGTAAATGATAATGAATTCCAGTGTGTTGGTCATGCTGATGGGAAGGACGTGGGACTCCCCCACAGAAATGGAAAGGAGCTTTGGCCAAGAGCTTGTTACAGTTTTTGCACCTCCTTCTAGCTTATTTGTGCACCAAAACATGCCTTGGGAGCATTTTAAGGATCCCCACCATGCCAGAATTTCTCCTTCCTAAGCTGTAGCAGAGAGCTGCCAACGTGGTTTTTGTACTGCTGTGGGAGCCTTTCTGCAGAAGGGGAGTGTAATCAGTTTAGAACTGAATGCTGTAACTTACTTGAATGAAAGATTTTTTTTCTAAAGGTGACATTAAGATGAAATATTTAAGATAAACCAGAAGATTTGAGTGGAAATTCACAATGTCCCTCTGAAACAGTCCATGCTGATTTACTGATCTTCCACTTTCAATTTATGAGCTGAGACCAGAGTATACCACTGGAGGACGAGAATAGAGTAGTCATATTAGAGCCAGCTCATATATCCTACGGACAGACTTTGGAAGAATTAGAAAGTATAATAAAGTGCTTGTCCCTTTAAGACATTGCTTGGATCCTTGCCAATTTAGATCCCAGAGCATTAGATATTTTAAAAGCCCTTAAAACTGTCTCTTTTCTTTTTCCTTGGTTTTTTTTTTTTTTTCCTTTTCCTTGTTGTCTGAGGTTTTCACCTTTTAACAATGCAGAAACAATGGTAGGAGCATCCTTTGCTTTACAGCTTTCTCCCCCTACAGCTTATTGAGAGTGGAATTCTGTTCTCCATCACATTATTTTAAACACAAAATAACTCTTTAGGAGGCAGAGCATGTATGTGACATGTACAAGGGAGAGAAAACATACCTTGCTTTAAAAAGGCAAATCCTTGGTTTTACATAGGAGCAGTAACACTGGGATACACAAGGGCATCCAGGTACTTTTCAAGCATATAAATACTGCCAGGGCACTGCAGTGACCTTTGGTCTCTGACATTTTCAGCTAATGGTCACCGTATGTGGCAAAAAAAGCTGACCCTGTGATTGCTGGGGGACCTGCCTGGAGGTTTGGATGTTTCCTTGGAGAGCAGCCACCTTATCAGTGAGCTCAGCAGCCCGTGGGTCAAACAAAAAAAAATCCCAGTTTGGGCTCTGCTGCAGTGCCCAGTGCAGCCACTCCTTCCAGGGAGAACAAGGGGGATTCAAAGGGACACAATCATCCTGCAAGGATTTCTAGAGTGAATTTTGTTCAAAAATAACCACTCTGCTGATGGTTAGAGGGCCTAAATAAGAATTTTGTTTGAAGATACTGTCTCAAGCAGGCTTTTGGGGAGTTCTCTTTGGGCTGGGCTCTGAAATATAGTTTGATGTAAGACAAAAGGAATTTGAGTAAAGAGCAAAGGTGATCTGGGACAAGAATAAACAAAATGCGTCCATTTTCTGAACAATACAGGTTAGAGGAAAGACCCAGGGATCTTTGTACCATAGGACATGAATGAAAAAGTGTGATTCATTCCCCTGTTTGCTATTCCTTCAGATCTGATTTTCTTTTTCTGGAGGGACCCAGACAAAGATTCCCTCTAGTTTTAGGCAGCAATTTCATCTCATGCAGTGATGAGACTAAGCCTGCTGAAAGACCTCTTTAAAGGAGGATTCAATATTCCCTTCTCTCTTCATGGAGATTATAAGATAATGCATCTGGAACAACATTAGCTCATCCAGGTCTGTGGTTTTTTTCTTGATAGTCAAATCCCAGAAATCTCATTCTCCATCTGCCTGAACATATTTTTGGGTAGGGGGTAGGCTTCAGCTACCACACATGGCTGTGGTCAGATATTGTGAGATCTCCTAAACATGAACAGAAAATTTCCGTCCTCTAAGCCATATCTAAACATTCCTCTTTCTCTTGTGCTGTATTTTCTTTCTGCAGCTGAGAGAGTTATGGTAGTTCAGGCCAAGAGAACATGTTTATTTCTCCTTTGGTAGTGTTTACTCAGCAGACTCCCAAACTTGGGTTCAGGCTGCATTTGCTTTCAAATGAGAATTATTTTGATGGCCTCAACCTTATTCTATATAGTGCAGTTGTGTTAAGAGCTAGCATTAAGTCACTGTCTGTCTGGATTAAGTTTTAAGGGTACAATGAAGAGTCTGTGGATGTCTTGTTAGGACACAGCTGGCCAAATGGACATAGACTTCCTTCTGAGTCTCAGCAACATCTGCATTCTTAAACAACAAGAGTATTTCTTACAAAACCAAGTGGGTTTCCTGTTAAGTTTAGCCTAGAAGTGAGATAATTATAGGAAAAAAAAAAGGCTGAAACACATCTTAGGAGCTTTTAGGAGCTTATGACACTTTGTTTGGCCTTTTGAGACAGCTATTAGTCATTTATCCTCTTTCAATTGCAGAACACTGGAGTGCAACATCTGTGCTCTTCTTCACCTTCCTCAGGACCATTCAGCAGAGATGGAGCAGATCTTCCCACCAGCATCAATCTCCTGTCTCAAGAATCTGACTCTGTCTCACAAAGTTTTGCATTTTGCCAATGAGGACATTAATTTTTTAGTGACTTGTGCAAAAGCAGTTTTCTTACAACGTTAATTGTAACATTATAAAAACACATTATACATGAATTCTAGTCTTACGACTTCTCTAATTATTAATCATACATCTAATAAACAAATCCATAAAGGGCACTAGTTTCAATTACACTGATATTAATTATGAAGAGACATAAGATTTGTGCTGTGTTGTGGATCAGTGATGATGTTTTGATTTTCAACCTTATCTGAAACTCTGCCAATATCATTTCTGTAAAGCAGGTGATGTTAACCTAAGAACCCTTCCAGATCAGTCAATCCTGCAGAAGAAATTCTCAATGCAGCTTTCATGTTGTCCAAACAGCCACAAACATATTTATTCTTGAAAGAATTCTAAGGGAGAAAAAAATAATTCTCTTTTTTTTTTTTTTTTTTTTTGTTTATTTCTTCTTGTAAAAAGACTGAATTTTATTCATGTTTGAGAATTATAATGTAAACAATAGTGGTCTTCTCAGTAAATAATCAAAATTTCAAAGTTTTATTTTTATCTTTATGAAGTATTTATTTTATCATTTCGTATTTTGCTCGAATAATTATTTAACAAATTGATCTCCAGAAGTTGCCTGGATTCACTCTGGTGTTAGAAAAAATTCAACTTCTTCTTTTGTCCAACTTTTTTTTCCATGAAAGTTGCACATATCCATGAGCTGATGATAAGCAGACTGGGGAGGCATCTGAAGAAATTGCCCTGCATTTTAGCCCTCAATTATAAAAGGTGATCTTAAGAAAACAAGAAGTCAAGTCCTGGAAGGTCTCTGAATGGCAATGGAAAATAATTCATGCCAGATTGTTCCTTGTTAGTAGTAAAGAGAGACTGTGATAAATTGATTAACAATGGATCGTCTTCACAACTAAAGAGTAATTTCTTTCGTTATAGAAACAAATAAAAACAAGTGAGTTAGAAGCCTAAATAACAGTGAAAGTCAATGAAGAATAAAATACTTGGGTCATGAAGCATTTGAAAATGCCCTGGTGGGGCAGTGAATCCTGACTTTGTAGCATCAACCAAGCAAATAAAAGGTCTTCAAAGCTGTGAGGCCTGTTATCTTTCAAAGGGTGAGATGAGAGAAATCAAAATGGCTTCATGGCAATTCATCTGATGGTCTAAATAACAGCTTTATAAACTGCAGCAAGATGTGTGTCAGGGCCTTTGCCACCTCAGAGCCATAGAGCATGGAATGATGCCACACTAAGTCATCATATTAATATTTTTCATTCATAAAGATTTCCAGCAAATCTACAGATATAACAAAGAGAAAAATAGAAGGTGTCTGGTCAGACCTATCTACCTTTGCAAATAAAGTCTAGCAGTGAAATTATTTTATTTAAAAGCAGCTACCACTTTAGTTTAGATTTCTATCACAAATTGAAGAAGTTACTTCTGCCCTTGGTAAAAGCACATGGTTGGTGTTTGGGAGGCTGTACCAGTTCAGACACCTGCAAAACTGAGTCATTTTGCAAACTGGTGCATATTCATAGCAGCAGAAATAGTTTAAAATGGAATCTGGAAATGCTTTTTTCTTCATCACTGATTTCTTCCCACAAGTCATCATACAGTCTGTACTGCTTCAGGCAGTTCTGGTCTAACACCATCACCCTGCACCTCAGGTGGCTCCCTCATATTCAGGTAGTGACCAGAATAAATCTCCAAATATTCCTTGAGAGAAGCATTTACAAGCAGCTGTTGGCTGCCAATTGATCATATAGACTGTTGGCAAATATTTGTGGTTAACAAAGGCATGGACAGGATGCAGGATTGATTCACAAATGCTTTTTGGCACAGAAAAAATTACCCAAATACACAGTGAGTCATATTTGAATGGATTAATTAGAACAGTTCTTAGGCAGTCTGAAAAACACTTCTTCTCAATCAAAGTGTCCTTGGAAAGAGCTAAGGTGTTCAGCTTTACCTACACAAACACAACCCCAAAAGGTGAAAAATTCCTAAAGAATAATTTAATGTTCCTAATTTAATTAATTCCTAATTATTTAATTAATTCCTAATTTAATATTCCTAATTTAATTAATAAACCTAATTTTACGTTGGAAGAGACCTTAAAGCTCATCTAGTTTCAGCTCCCCTGCTTTGGGCAGAAACACCTTCCACTGGACCAGGGTATTCCAAGCCCCATCCAGCCTGGCCTTGGATACTTCCAGGGATAAAATTTAAATGATTCAAGCAGGCCAGGTGAATTCAAATTTGATCAAAATGAGGCCTGCACAGTATTTCACTAGAGGTTCTCAAGTAGGGCACAAGATCCTGAAGAATGGGGACTTTCTCTTTTCCTCTCTTGTTTGTTGAGGTTACTCCTTTTTCCCACTGCTCGTGTTCTGCCAGTTCATTCCTGCCTCAGGAGAAGGACAATATTTAATAAATCTAGTTTGGGTTTTAAATAGGAGGTTTTGCATTGAAATAGATATCTGAGCCAATCCAGCAGAATTTGTGAGATGTGACAGGAGCAGAGTGGCAGTGGTAGACCAGAATGGCTGCTCTCAAAAAACAGGAGATAAATATTACAGCTGAAAGGAAACCTCATTCCCTGCATTTGTGTGTTTTAATATGTAGCATTCATGTATTATAACTACTTGGTGATGGACTCTAAACCCCTGCCAACTTGGGGATTCTGTTCACTATTTTAATCATAATTTAGGTGTGAGGGTTAGGATTAACAGCAGGCAAACATTTTTTTTTTTAGCCATTAACCATGGCTGCTGGACCCTAGTGAACCTACCAAAAGTGGGGAGTGGGTTGGCTGAGAGAGTAGTCTTTGGGGAAAAATAAAACTGAGATATATTAAAAATGTAAAAAGAAAATTGCAAACAGCACAGGGAAGGAAGTTGATTGGACAAAAGACGGAACCTTTGTTGCTCTTGGTAGAAAAGGTGAAATTCAGTGAAAAAAGCAATAGCAAGAAGGAATAGGAGACAACCAAAAAATAATGATATGTCAAAAGGATGCTTATGCTCCACACAGAGGGTTCTGAACTCATGAAGGAGGGAAAGAATTCATATCACCCTCTCTCTTTTGGCTTTGGTGATTTGCACTGTGGCAGAGGAGTAAAACTCAGAGATACACAGGAAGGTTATAAGGTTGTGTGGGTTTGTCCAGGAGATGTCTAAGCAGGGTGAACAGGGGGAATGTAAGGAGGCTGTGTGTTATTTGTTAGAGAAAAGGAGTTATTGCTGCTTTGCCAGGTGGGTTGAGGCAGAAATCTCATACCTCTGAAAGTAATACCAGATCCCAAGGGCTGGCTACATGGAAATCTCCTCTATCCACAGTGTTCATTAGGCCATTTGCCTCTATAAAGATCAGACAAATTTATGTTGAGCTAGGTCACATGAGGCCAAAACCTCACCTGCTTCAGGCTTTCAGGACTGTACTTTAATGACAATTTAGGATCTAATGGAAGGACAGGAAAAGGGTCATTTTATATCTGGAATATACTAGTATCTAACGCCAAAATGATGTAATATATCTGATTGCACATTATGTATAAATCAGGACAGCTCTTTAGCAGAAGGACCATATGTTTTCCACACCAATGGAGATTTACACAGATTCCTGGGGCTACCTGCCCAGGTTAAGGCAGTGTGACTCTCCTTGACTCTTCCCAAAAAGCTTGGCCACAGCACTGCACCCAAGCTGGCCTTTAAAATAACTAGCCACAATAGCAAGAAGGACAAAAACCAAGCCCCAAAGCCAGCAAGTGTGTCCAGTGAGGCTTTGCTGCCATAAAGCCCAGTGCTGGCATTCTTTGGGAGCGTGGGGCGGGGGGAGCTGCTGCATTCCCTGGAATGTGGTGAATGGCTTGTAAATTAGAGTCCCTAATGAAACCGCGCTGGTGTCCAACTGCAGCAATCATCTGGTTAAAATCAGGCAGTAATTCCACTAATTTTACTGCCCTTCTCCCAGCCCTCAACGCCTCATTTAGGAAAAAATGTTTATGTTCCCCTCAAAACACCTGCATTTTAACTTGGGTCCCCAAAGCAATTATTTTTATTTTATTTTATTTTTAAGACTTTCTGCTGTGAAATGCAGCATCCCTCCCTTTTCTGAGCCGAAGCACATGAACGCCCTGGGATTCCCAATCTTCAGGCATGTTTAACTAGCACTATTTTTCTTGCACACTTCACAAGCTTTGCCATCCTATATATTTTCCACCCACAGCTGCTGTCCAGAAGTGTTTAGGATATATTTTTTCCCCCCGTCTCAGTAAATGATGAAATAAAACTACGTAGAGCTGTTTGCATTGTGACTAAGGAAGTTAAGGTTGATGGAGGTGATAGTGACTGACACTTATCCAATTTCAGGCTTTCCAAAACGTCTGTGGTTCTTATCATGATTTAGTCTCTACTAGACCTTGTAGACATTAAACAACAAGAATGAGCACTATTCTCACTCAGGAAAAGAAACATTATATAGTGGATGCTGGAACACTACCACAATGTGCTGTGAGATCTTACCATCTGCTATTCCATTAGGGTGAGTTATTCATTTTGTCTCCTTGGTTTCGTGTTCATTTAAAGCTTTGATAGATTATGACTAAAGATCTCCTTCAAAAGTTGTAAGCAGATATCCCCAGCCCGTGATGATGCCATTTCTTGAAGCACAGACATCCCAGACAAGGGAAATAGACTTCCTATAAACAGCCAAATATCTTCCTTTCTCTCCAGTCCACACAATCCTGAAATACCTATCCTGTCAGCAAATTCTTTGAGAAAACAGATAAATTTCCCATTCACCAGTCACCTGCAAATGTCTCCATCCTGTTTGCTGCATTCCTGCAGTTCTTTCCATCAGGGCAAAGCCTCAGCCAGGCCAAGATGTGCCAGTGCTGGGGATCCTGGTAGATCAGATAGGCAAAACTAGGTGCAGCATCAAACTCCCTCCCCATTTCACCTCAGAAAACAAAGAACCAGGGCTATGTAAAATATTGTGGATATCCATATGACTGTTGCTTCCGCAGTTATAATTAAGTGGAATGGGAATTTTCCATGCTAAGCCAATTCTATGGGGAACACTCATTTGTTGAAGCTGAAAATTAAGCTTTCTCTAGCTATCAAGGAAAATGCTGGCCATGATTTCTGAAGAAGCAGATCTGGGAAAGCTGTAGCTTCAAGATTTCAACTCAAGAGTGAGGAGGCACCTCTGAATTCCTACTTACTTTCCCTCACACCAGTGTAACATACCCACTGTTAGTGAACATGGAGTCAAGCATGCCTAAAGAAGGGAAAGAGTGGTTTGTTTTGGTTCCTGCATCACATGGAAAATGGAAGAATCTTTGCTGCTCTCACAGTAGAGAAAACAGAAATCTTTGCATTTAAGTGGGAAGACAGTGTGCTGATTGCAGTTAAGGGCTGATGGACATCCAGCATCTGGGTGGCTCTGCCATCTCTTGGGATTTCTGTCTGAGCCCAAGGGTAAGAACAGAGGCTGCTCATGTCCACAGAGGGCTGAAGCCCACAGTGAGATGAGGGAAAAGGAGCAAACTCAACTTCTGGACACACCTAGTCCCAAGAGGAGATCAAGGAAAAAGAAAGACCTGTTGACAGCACCCAGAAACACTGTGGGGGGAGGCAGTAGCTCAGGCAAAGCAGCAAAACCAGGCCTATGCTTAATCTCAAACTTCAAAGAAGAAAATTCCTCAGAGCTAATAGGTCCCAAACCAAAATATGGTCAGGTATGGAACATGTGGTCACCATAGCATGCTGGAGGTGAGGGTTTACAAAAGCAACTGGGAATCTCCCTTTTTTTTTTTTTTCTTCCCTTTCTTTTTTTTAATATCTCCTTCCCCCAATATTTTCTGCTTGCCTGCCTGCTTTAAGCCTTTGTTTTGTGATAACTGCATCTGAACTCCCTTGGATTTGATGGTGCAGGCCTACAACAAAGCAGAATACACAAATGTAATCCCAATAATGAACAGGAATGAGGGAAATATCTTATTGAGCACTGAATCACATCCAGTTTTAATTAAAAGTATCATGAGCAGATTTATGTCCAGCATAACTTCTCCTGCTGTTTCCAGGTTGTATTTATCTTCTAATTTAATTGTTTTTTGGTGTCGTTTATGAAAGCTGCCTCCCAACCAGAGATAACACAGCATTCTAACACTTGATCTGAATTTACTTTCAAGGATTTTTCTTCTTTTTGAATTTTCACTCAATTTGGCATCTTTCTGAGAGCAGAAGCAATGTGTAGCTTGATGCTTTAAAATGTGCAATTGTTGGAAGGTAGGGAAGGAGCCTTTCTTCAGCTGACTCTTATTATGAACTCACTGCTGGGACTGAGACTCCAAATCAGCAAATAACATCCCATTAAGGTCAAAGAGCCTGCTGAAGAGTGTGAGGCTGTATGAGAAAAAGAGAAAGTAGACCTTCTCCTCTAAGGTGTTGCAGAAAACCTACTTGAAAGACTAATATTTGAATTTGATTGGGAATACAGCTATTTTTAAAATTTGGATGAACTTTAAGCTTCAAACTTCCAGCATGACTTCCAATGTTTAGCCAAAATACACCAGAAGTGATAATGGTTTCCTTTTACCACTGAGAGATCACTAATTTCTGTGTTTTCCTTTCTTTCTGTCTTCAGGGATCTCTGGAAGCTAAATAAGAAAAAAGGTATTTTACTGTGAGCTTTCCTGCCGTTTGACAGGTGGGAAGTAGGGAAAGAAACTGCTTTTCATAAGAAAACAGCAGAGCTAAAATTAAAAGTAGGACTTGGTTTTAACAACTCTAAATTACTAGACAATTTGAAACCCACATTTCACTTCTTGACTTTTCACTTGGAGAAGTCAAACCAGAACCCCAAACACATCCATTCTCAAACCTTGGGAGATTTCACATCCTGATCTGAGCTTTCCAACATGCTCCCAATTCTGATTAATGCATACCAAACCTACTCTGTTATAAAGTCAAATCAATGCCAAATGTGGTGGTGATTTTTTGATAGGGAATAAGTGACATCCACCAATATATTTAACACAGGTCAATAGACAGCCTACAGTCATGACAGTCTTGAACTAGTGACCTAGAAAAGAAAGACTCCTTAATCCCTTTACCAAATCCTAAACCACTCAATTCCTGCCCCACCTCAGCAGCCAAGGTCTTTTATAGATGTGCTGGAGGGTAATATGTAAACCAGCAGAGTGTAAATTAAAGAGGGGAAAAAAATGCTCTACTTGCAATAACATCGTAATTGTGGAATTTGAGAAAATAAGGGACTCAGGAGAGGTCTTCAGTCAGCTTGTCTCAAATTCAGTGCAAATTTATTCTGAGAATATTTTGGCACCTGCAAGCAGCCCAAAACTTTTATAAGCATCATAGCAAGGGAAAAGTGATGCAAGTGAAAGACTGCAGATAGACTCAGAAAAAGGTCTTGATTGTTCATCTGACCTGTTGGCTTCCTCTGCTGCTTCATGAGCTTACTCTTATGACTAACTCCACTGATTCCCATGATGACATTAGGAAGTCTCAGTGGCAGACAACTGGAGGGTTTAATCTACAGGGATGAGACTCATGCCTTAGAAAAGAAGAACAGAAGCCACAGACATCCATCTCATAAATCCTGTGTTGTTTCATCTGGTTTCTTCATCTTCATCTTGGGATTGTCATAGGAAGAGGTTCTCTCTTGTGTTTTCTTACTCCTTCTCACAGGTCCTGACAAGAGGAACCATGAGAAAAGTATTCATTTCGGAAGCTGTTTCCAGTAACATAACAGAAACCTAGAAAAGAAGTGGGTTTGAATTCTAATTGAATTCAAAGCTACACAGCACAGAGCAACAACAGCAAACTCTGTGCCTGTACAGTTGGAATTTTGCTGCCAAATGTGGTTAAACAGTTTTTCACTTTTCCCCAAAACATGAACATTGTCTAAGTAGAAAAGTATTTCCATTTGTAGAAGGGACTTTTTTTCATTTTGTACATCTGCAGGCATAAAAGGACCATAATAGACCACAAATTAGATCCGGGAACTGAAATAAGCTCAGCTTGTAACTGAGACCACAGGTCTGTAAAAAAAACTATAGCATCATTTTTGGGTGAGCTCTTTTTTTTTTCTTGTTTGTTTGTGTTATTTTTTTTTTTTTTTTATGGCAAAGCAAATGAAAACTCATTTTATATTCAAATATGACACCATCTGTTCCCTGAGTTAGAAAAACTGGGTGAACTGATCCAATATACATTGCACTAGAAGGAGGGGAACAAATGCAGAAATATCTCTCTCTCTCATCTCCTGTTTTGTGTCCCACTGTTCCATGACTTGACCACAAAGGACTTGCAGATGGCACACGAGGGATTTTTTTTTCCTCTGTTTGATCTGGTCCCCCTATTCTTCTGGGTTAGAATTTTCCCTTTCTCAGTGTGATCTGCTGTCTGTCTCCTCTTCCCTCTGAAACAGCCTCTGTTATTGCTCTTCCCCTGAGGTGATGGAGAGCAGATCACGTAGGATCTCTTGCCATAGTCCTGGGGCAGAGTTAGTCTGACAGAGGTGATGCTGCTGGGCTTGCAGGAGAGGTGGTTTATCATAGGAGACACATCTCACTGCTATTTGTGTCCACCTCTCCCACTCATATGATCCTGTGTAATGTAGGAGCTACCTCCAGGAATGGCTTGGACCAGCACAGTCACCAGATGCCGAAATACCCCCCATGTCTTATAGATCAGCCCTATGAAAACCCTTTTTATATTTAACTCTTTATTTGTAACAATGAAGAGAATAAAGCAGACCCCTTGCAATCACCTGAAGCACTGGACAGCAGCAGGTGGTAACTGAATAAAAGGAGGAAAGGGACAAGTAAAAAACTGCCATGTGTGGAAATCCCCGGGAAAGTGGAAAATACTCTATATAGCTTTAAAGCTCATCAGTTGAAACAACATGAGGAAAAGTTCCTGCAAAAACCTCTACCCCCTACTCCCCTCTAGAATGAGCCAGCAAAAGAAGAGTCCCTAAGCTAACCTGAGCCTGACAATGGCTGCTTGTGAGGCATATGTTAAACAATTTTGGGTTAACATGGGCAAAGGAAATCAGCTATGAAGCTGTATTAAGGAAACATGAGACCACTGTAATCTGCATAAAAATAAATTTGGGTGTATTCCCAACACACAATCACACTGTGGAATTACAGGAAGTGGGCTAATGGGAGGGAAACTTTGCTTTCCCTAAAGAAAACCTGCTCAGGATTAATTTTTTTTCTTCTGTGGAAATACAACTACTTTCATATTCCTCTCATATTGCAGTCCTGTGTTTGGAATTGAGTGAATAGTTTGGATTAAATAACTTCCTTCATGAAATGAACCTTCTATTATTATTGCTCAAAGACTGTTGATAACATGCTGGGGTTTCCTGTGCTTACTCTTCATTTCTAATTGTTCAACAGCTTGAAATTATATATGTGTATTCCTCCAAGGATTGATCAGGGAGGTTGAGTGTTTGATACCCTCATGGCATTGGAGCTCTATCAGTTATTGTGACATGCTCCTTCACTTTTCACCTTTTCCACAGCTCCTTCTGGAAGAGGTGTGCCACTGGAGAGCCCAGAAACAGAACAAATCCAATACTTGCTGTTGGGGTGGGCTCTGGAGAAGGTGATGCAAGGAGAAAAGGATGTGTGAGCGTTCTCCTTTGCTCACTGGAGTGGGGAACAACACCTCTGAGCAGGGACCATCACCCAAGGGGACCTTTTGTCCCTCTCCTGGGCTGTCCCCAGGCTGGAAGGCAGCAGGCTGCTACAACACAGGCTTCCCAGTTTGCAGGAAGCAGGTTTGGTTTTTGTTATCCTTTTGGCTTTAGTCCCATCTGAACAGCAACCAGTGTTTTTTTAAACTTGGAGCAAAGAAAGGCCTCTTGTGTTTCCTCCCAGGAAATCCTTGGGGCTGATGGGGTGATCATACTGGGTGCCACCATGGCTGGCCAGGCTCTGGCAGCATGGGACACTGCCATGGGACACTGTGGAGACCACCTGAGCACTTGGGATCTTTACCTGGGCCACCCCTTGCTCCAGCCATGTAGTTCAGACATCCTGGCTGTCTGGCTAATTCTTCATCGTCTTTGCCCTGACAAAATTCCCATTAGGAAAAAAGGAGGTCTGTAGGTTCAATGGCTTGGTGGCACATCAGATGCTCAAGAAAATTGAGATTTTGCTAGTTTTGCTGCTAAAATCAAATTTGTTTGAGCAGTTCCAGTGTTCTTTTAGGTTTGCCTCTGGTCCCACCTACTAAGGCCTCAGGCAGGGCTCCTTTGGTATCCTACTTTGAAGAAGGGAACTCATCTCAAAAAATATATTCCCACTGCTGCTGTGCAAAAGCAGACATGAGCCCATGTCCCTGTCACCCTTCTGTAAGCAGTTATTTCACAAAGGGAAAAAAAGGGAGCAGAGGCAAATAATCATTTCAGCAAGAAATGTCTCTAATACTTTTCCTCTGTGAGTCACTGAGGCTGCCAGCTGGGTGTTTGCTGAAGGAAGAGAGCAACAAAATACAGAGCAGGACAAGGAAGGACAAAACTTACTTGGCTAACATCAAATCCAAACTTTTCATGTTGTAAATTTGGAGGAAGGAATGCAGTCCCCTCCTTCCTTCCCCACCACTCGCACACACAAAACAACCTGAAGCTTGTAGTTAAGAAAATAAACTGCAGAGAAAGCCCCTGAAGGGCCTTGGCAGCAAACTGTTCCCACTAAATTGGGAATCTGCACACTCATAGTCTGAAATAAATTAAGATGCTGGGGGGTGGAGAGGAGGAAGAAAGGAAGGGAGGGGGAGAAGACAGGGGAAAATCAACAGCTCTGGGGTGAAACACAGGTTGATGCTGCCTCATCATTTTTAAACCTAAAATAAAACAAGCAAATTTTCTTTAACTGCAGGTCAAAATAAAAGGGGAAAAAAAAAATCTTCCCTCATCTGTTCACGGTAATTACTAACAGAACTCAGCCCCTGCCAGCTGCAGAGTTCATGGATAAATGGAGGGACACATTATTCTCTCTCTCTGGGATCAAAAAACTCAAACTTTGTATCTCAATTTGCCTGTGGTATGTCTTTCATATACTCCTGCAAAGTCATTTCACTGGGCTGTTCAGTCGGGACTTTTTCATCAGACAAAAATTGTGATGTTTGCAGGCTTTCAAGTTTATTTTAAATTTGCTTCTGAATGAGAAACACGACTCCTGCAATTTCCCAAACTTTTATTATGTCATTATAGAGTATTTATTATTGGATCTATCCACTTTCCTTGTTAGCAGCCAGTCCCAGCAGGGTGGATTCATGCTCTAACCCACAAACACTGGCTCTGGATGCAACAGGGTGTGGAAGTCCTCTGGAGGTACCAAACCAGGTGAATATTTGGAAAGAGTGAGATGATATTCACCAGAACACCTGAGCTATTTACTCTGTGATCCCAATGCAAATTAATAATTGATTTTTCTGTGTATGTCACTTGTCCCATGGTGTGGCACTCTCTGGTTCATGAGCTGTTGAAGTGACAGTGATGCTGAGCACAGTGTACATGGATGAAGGAGGAAGGAATCAAATCCTATTCCTGATATTTGCCCTCGGCTATTTCTCGAGGCAGCTTAGCACAGACAAGTAGAACAGCCTTGAGGCTTCTTGAAGTTGTCACAAATAAATTAATTGGGTGAAATTAAGCCTGCTTGAAAGCTGCTGTGACTCAACAAGTTGACTGCACCAAAAAATTCACACCATCATACTGCTGAACATCTCCATGGATCAAGAAGTCCTTCCCTCACAGATAGCAAAAGGTAATTAAGAGTCACAAACTGTGCATGTCTGTGTTTGCATGCACTGTTTCAGGAAAAGCAACGGTGGGGTGTGTATTCATGCTGTTTGTGAAGTTAAAGGATCACCCATGTTCTTTGCAGACTGTTTAGCAAGACCAGAGACACGTGATTTCATCATGATTTTGTGGTAAAACAGATTATTTGCAGTACTTTTTGAACCTCTCTTACGTGTGAGCATGGAGAGCTTTTCTGCTGTAAAAATAGTGGAGAGTGATTAATGAGAATTATGAGAATTTTTAAGAAAACCATTGCAGCATTTTTCAGAGTAAGAAAAAGGAGTAAGCACAGGAGCAGAGATCAGATCTAACTATTATCTGTCTCACACTTGCTACGTGCCCTTGGTCAGGGCCCCATGTGTTGGTTTCCCTACCATAAACCAGACAGGGTTATCTTCTTTCACTACCTTTCAGGACACTGGGAGGTTTAATTCATGCCTCCTTGCAAAACACTTTGACATCCTGGGGCTGAAATGCAAAGGCTTTTTATGATTCAGGGTTTTATTCATTTCAGTGCAGAGGTTTTTTTGTGACATGTGCTGAAGACATGGCACCGTGGCTGGAAAGTGAACTCTCTCAGTCCCAGGAAGTCAGTCTGATGGACTGCAGCATTTCATTGATGCATTTTAATGTATACCTTTTATACCTTCACCACTCTGAAGTGGAAAACTGACATTATCTGGTCTGATCTCCTGCTTTCTTACTGGCTGATTACACAACAGAAGAGGCTAGGCCTGGGGCAGATCTATTTTCTACACCTATTATGCTGTTGCACAGTTGAAGTTCAGTTGTTAGCTGCTTTTAAAAACGACAAATGTGCTTTAATTTTAGAGCATCATAGCAATCATTGTTTTTATTTCAGTAGAGAGGAAAAGTGGAGGTAAAAAACAGCTTGGGACTTAATAAACACCTTAGCCTGCAGCCTTCGACTTTATTCATGAGGTTTTTTATCTTCTCTTCCACTCTCCATGCACTCACTGCATCTTCTTTACTGCACAGTCTTAAATTACCATTGCAAAGGTTATATGTTTATTTACAAAGAGCTGGCTATGAATGGTGATCCTAAAGGCGAGGAGGGTGTCTCGTGGCAATAAACATCTCTTGCTCTCTTAAACACCAAGGCCAAATGAATAAGGTGATGTTTAGTGCCTCAGACATATTATGGTTTATGGCTTCATTAACTACCTGACCTGTATTGTGTGCAAATTTCATCAAAGTGAGATGCATATTTATTCCCTGAGGTGGGCTGGCTGATAATTTTCTTATTCTTAAAGGAACAGCACAAGTAATTACTTACAATTAGTGTTGTGAATGTAAGGGAGTTTTGTGAGGCGAGGCAATTTCACATACCTGAAATTTCACTCAACAGAAAGAAGACAGAGCAATGAATATTTATACTTGGGTGAAATTGAAAATATATGTATATGGCTTTTCTTGACTCTCAGCATAAGGGATAATTTTAGCCATTTAAGCAATTAAAAAAAAAAACAAACTCTTTTTGGACAAATTGTTTTTGGGTGCATGTAGTTCCCTTTGCCAGAGCTGAGTCAGGTCATTATGATCAACTGAATGTGAAACCTAAAGTGTTCAAATTTCTTGTCCCATCTCCTACTCTCTCCTTTGCTTTTTGTTCCGTACAGTCTTAGTTTGTCCTAGGAGCTGTATTTAATTTCCCTACAGGCTGCTGGGGATACTATTATCATTGTGGGCTTTTAAAATTATAATTGTACACACAGATCCTCACCAGTGGTTACACTGAAAACCTGAATTTCAGCCTACCATCTGACTGGAGGCCAGTTTTCCTGGAGCACAGTGTGTCTTGGGGTGGTTTCATACAGACATGCTGAGTTGAGGGTTTCCCTGTTATGAGAGAGAAATACAACCCATGAAACAACTGCAGCCAATGCAAAGGGGTCTGTGTGGCTCAGAAGTGAGTGCACTGCCTTCTCTGCACATGTGGGAGATACTCCATGGCCACAGCAGTGCTTGTTTGTAGGGTTAATAAAACACAGCTTTATATTCATCTATCTTTACTGTCATGGAGATGTTTCCAAAATCCTTGAAGGATGTTTCTGGTGTTTGCAATGACCAGCTTTAACTTTGCTGGGGGGTCAGAGGTAGCTGAAATATATGTGGCCCTTTGGCAGCCTAACTGTATGTGGCCTTTCCACTCCAGGATCAGTCAAAACAACATGTGCTGTCTGTCCAGTAACATGATCACAGCTCTCAGCCCTTACATTTCCATCAGGCTCCAGCCTACTCCTCTCCTTATTCCAGGTACTTACATTTCTAATTCTATCAGACCAGGGAAAAAAGACACTGGAAACAACCATGCTGAGAGGACAAGCTGGTTGACTGCAGGAGAGCTCCATGGACTTCTGCTGAAAAGACTTCTTGAGAGCTGCATTTAAAGTTTAACCATAAGTATATGATGTATTTTGCCACGTGCACTGACTTAACCAGAGAATGTCATAGAGCTAATTCTGAGCAATTGGATGTCTGTGGTCTAACCACCAGCAATAGCTGAACCCATGATGAATGGTCTATGGTCAAAGTACATATCCTGAGCATGGGGAAGCACAGCTTAAGCTGTTCCTCTGTGGTAATGTTGTTCTGTGGCACAAGGAAGTTTCCTTGTGCTGTGAATGTTTGCTTTCCAGCTACTGTAAAAATAAAACTTTAGCAATTAATTTGAGGGGTGAAAAGAAATGATCTTTCTCAAGTGCACTGAGATTTCCCAGATGGCAGCTTGTGCTTCAGCCTAGGACAGGACAGTGATCCCTACAATCCATAAGGCCCTCTCAGAAAAGCTCATCCACCTTTCAGATGGAAGGGACCCACCTCTCCTGCAACAAAGTCAGAACTGGCTTTTTAGCAAAGCAGGATGAAAATTCCTGTGGGCATTCACTGCAAGAGAGCTGAGGCTGCAGTGACTGTTTGTTGGATGCTTGGCATTCTTCGTATTTGACGTTCCCTGACAGTTTTCCAGGGGTCAAGCACAGAGTGTGCTTGGCCTCCTGTCCATTTGTCTCTTGCTAGTTTCTTCTTGGGAATAAGCTCTGGATCTCACATGGGAGATTTTTGATTTGGTCATTAGCTCTAAACACCATTTGCTTCTGGTAGCAATGGCCAGACTGTCTCCATTCCTCACAGGAGTTGGAATGTGAGTGCTGGGCAATGAGCATGCCTTAGGGAAACCAAAATAAAAGAGGGAGGCTGCACATGGAAATTTTCCTTGGATATCTTAAAATCAACTTCAACCCACCTTGCCTCAGTATCTATCTGTCTTCAGTCACTACTGCTTCACTATTCCCTTCTTTCTGGCAAAGGGCTTCAACAGATAATTATTCTGGTCATGGCAGAAAAAATACTTGCCCCAATCCTACTGATACATATGGAACCAGCTTTTCACAATTTTATCATGCATCTGGGAAACTTTCTCTATTTTTGCGGCTGCTACCTTAACTTTATCTGAACCCAGGTATTTTTTGCACAATTACCTAAAATTGAATAAAAAAAGCCCTAAAAAATTAACTAGGTCAGATGCAGTATCTGTAACAGATATAGAAATAATTCAGAATGTTATCTATTTCTTATAGGTGGAATTAACTTTTTCCCTATTTTATGAAGAAATAAAAAGAAATACAACAACAAAAACAGAGCCATATAGAGAACAAAAGCCATCCTTGTTTAGACAGAAGGTTACAGTATTTTCTCACAATTAACATCCAAACTGGGAAAATTTCTTTATTTTTTCTACTGCCATCAGATTAAAAAACTAAATTATGAAGCAAAGGGAGATTTTTTTCAAGGACTCAGATTTTAAAATTCAGTGTGATCTGCCTTAGTGTAGCTTCTCCCAGTACAGGTGAACAGTGGCACCAGTATTGCAGATGCTAAATAAGCCCCCATACTTACTCTTTTACCATTCACACATATATAAAAGACAAAAGCAAAAAGAGGAGAAAAAACCCAACTCCCCAAAAAAGCAAACAAAGCAAAAAAAAAAAGGTAGGACAAACAGCAAAGTAAGGAATGAGAAGAGTGATATGCCTCAATAAAAGATAAAGGTTTACAAGAGCAAGGACAAAATTAGACAGAGGGTGTAGAAAGCCAATGAAAGAAAAAACATGTGATCATCAGAACTGTAATGTCAGCATTGACCTGGCCAAGTGAGTAAAGAACAACAGCTTGTGAGTGTTTGAGGAGTCCCAAACCTGTTAAACTTCTTCCTTGAAAAGTGCACTTTCTGACTTTCAAGTTATTCAACCTTTCACCTGTTAGGCTTCTGCCCTCAACCTTGACTCCTGCTATTTGTGTAGTGTGTTAGTAACTGAGGCTAGAAATCTAAAAGAGGGTAAGTAAACGTTGAGGATGAAAATTCCAGAAGTCTGCAAAAATTTGGAAACTTGAATTACGTGCAGCTTTTATTTTCCCATAAGTGTTATTTAATCAGTAAGAAAAAAAAGTTTCTCATTCCTTAGCAGCTTTGTTCAATCTAATTTAATGGTTTTTCAGTTAATAAAAATGGTCTAGGCATGAGATTTGGGCAAAATAAATAAATCAGACCTTGGGGACTGTGTTGCAAAAAGTAACAGAGAAAAAGCAGGAAACACGTTTGAAACCATGCTATGGTAAGAAATTCCACTGATGGGAAGATTCTGATTTCCAAAGCCTGACTTTTGATGTGGGGAGAGCCCACAGGATCTGGATCTCAGCTGTTTCAATTCATTCCATGGAGGGGATCTGTTGCACTGACTTGGGGACAATCCCCAAACTTGTGCCTTGCACCTCGACCTTGTCTGAAGGAGCAGGTCTGTAGAATCAGGCTGTGCTCACAAATGACATTTCCTCCCCAATTTACTGTCAGTCTGCCTTGTGTCATGGCACAGGGGGTCACCCAGGACAAATGTGCCTGTTTTTCATGAGTTCCCCACAGGCTCATACCTATTCAGAGATGTGCACGCAGCAGCAAACTTAATTAGAAGTATTTCTGAACCTAAATAATGTATCTGTGGTGGAGGTAAGCAGGGTTTGTCATCAGAGGAGGTTTCTCATCATGTCCTCTCCCAAAGAACAGTGCTCCTTCCCTGAGATGCCAAATTGTTCAAGAAAAGGCTTGATGAAGCTGGTAGACTGCTCTACTTCAATACCTTCTAAAACTTCTTCCACTGCCTGGAACAAACTCTGTTGTTATGTTTCAATGTAAGTTAAGTTAAGGAAAATTCATATGAAAAAATACAGAATTAGAAGAGAAATTAAATCCTTAGTGAATGCGTGGAATTTTGGTGTCTAAAAATATTGGCTATTTAACCTTTAGTCTTGACTTGAGAGAGGAAAGCTTTTTTAAAATGTCATATTTACACATGGAATGGAAAAAACATTTCCTGTCTTGATCTAAATTGTGAGTTATGTGTATGGAAAGGTTGTGGGTACTTTTGTGGATTCTCTCTCCATTAGGGCTTGTATGCAATTTTGAAATTACATCATGGGTTGGACCCGGCACAGACTAAACCAGCCCAGGAAAACAAATGCTACTGGACCATCTGAAGATTTTACAAAGAGATAAAATGCCCCAGAGGGATAATGAGTCTTGAGAAAATTCATTTCTACTAAGATTTCAAAGTCAGACTACCAGAAAATAACCTCCAGTCCACTGAACTCTCAGATTTTCATTCTCTTTCTGATGTTTATGCACACAAATTATTTTTGACCATGCTGGGACCAAATATTCTAGTCTAGTTACTGTATTCCCCTACATGCTTATTTTATTTCTTTATTTACAATAAATGGTGAAGATTTGGAGTATAAATCATTTGCTGATCTAGTACATGATGATGGGATTCTTATTAGATTGTTTACAGATAGTGTAGGCACCTATCTGGACAAAATAGGGTCATCTCAAGGATAACCATCAGGGCTTGTATATCAACAGAGTCCAGGTAAAGATAAGTGTGCCTGTGGAGACAGCCACAGTAAAGGTAACCTTTGTGGCAGAGAAATTTGTTGCTGAATTTTGTGCTAGTTCAAAAGTGGTGCAGAAAACAGATTTTTCTGTGTCCCAAGTAGGAATAATGACAGTAACTGAGCTGCTGGTTCATGCAGATGTGCTTTTTATTGCAAGGCCACTTCAGGATAGACCAAAAGGCTGGATATTGCTGAGGGAAAGCACTGAGGATGACCAGCAGCCCAGGAGGTCAGAACTGGGGCTTGCAGCCATCTCCCTGTAACCAGGAGATTGCATGAAAAGCTTTTGAATAAAAGCTCTCCTTCCTGCCAGAGTCTTACTTAGACTTTGCCTTGACTAGGGTCTGAAGGCATTGTTTGAACATGCTAGCTCACACTTTTTGATTAAAAGCTTTGAGGTGAAGCCTTAGTTCCATTTAAAGTGAGTGGCAAAATTCTCACTGACTTTTCTGGAAGCAGGATGCAGTGCCTTTGCGTGAACAAACCCATGTTTCTTACTTGTCCTCACTAGATAGACTATTAAACCAAAAATATGATTTATAAAATGCTTCACCCAGCTATATTGATGTGTATTTTGAAATTTTAAACTCCTTTCTTTTTCTAAGGCATATAGGTCATATTCATCCCCGCACCACCTACACTAATACACATGTACATAAATTTAAAAAAAAAGCTTAAAAATCAATAAAACAGATAAACCCTCTGTCACATGTATGAAGTCTTGCTCTTTTGTCCTCAAATGATTGGGGATAGATATATAATAACTGATGGCTTGTTGTTATCACATCCCATATTGCCATTGATATCCAGTAAACCATTAAAACCAGTTGAGGGAGTGGGGTAAATGACAGATTTTACCCTGAAGAATTGGGAAAATGTAATGACATGCACCTAAACAAGAGCACCAAAGAAAAACAGAGGATTTTACTTCAGAAAATACCATCCAAAATGAGACCATATTCATAATTAAGTCAGGAGGAATCAAACGTGGTGAAGGTTTGAAATTTGTTGACACACATACATCCAGCCGAAATTCTGCAGGGAAGTGACCTGGATAATGGTCTGTGCGATATTTTAACATTCCTAAACTATGAGAGTGGTCACCTCACACACAAAAAAAGTACTTCTAAAAGAACAGCTGCAGACAAAATAATGTATTAAATATTAAGGTGAAAAGTAGAAAATGAGGCTGAGCAAAATCCTAAGCTGCACTGGGAGTGGGGAGATTCTTCTTCCCTCTCTTTGGGCTAGGACCCAGTTTTGACAAAGGGAAGCTAATAGTTTATTTTTGGTGCTAAAAAAAGAAGACCTATGTTATTTAATGTGATGTTACCATCAAATTATTGAGTGGAAGTGAGCAAAAGGCCAGCTGGGATGGCAGCCACCACCAGGATGCTGTAGAAACACAGTCCTGTCTGCCCAAGGTAAAAGTCATCCCCTGCAGTTACTGTTTAACAGTGGCCGAGTGGGAATGTGAACCACACAGGGAAATCCCCACTTCAAATCAAAGCCTGGTGTGAGGCCAAAAATGTCTCTGGGATTTTATGAAGGTGAAGGGAATGAAACAAAAATAAACACTATCTCAGGAGCATTTTGCATCCTCTGCCTGCGGTCTGCAGATGCTCCTGGGCCTCAGTCACACATGCCAAGGTGGAAAACCCGAGCAGCCCCTCAGTGGAAGGTGTCTGGGTTTGGTTTTTGTGATTCCTGCAGCTCATTTGGAATGAGAGTCCCTCTGAGGTAGGCAGCGTGACACAGTCCAGAGCTGGTTTTTGCACAGATGAGCTCTGCAGGTCTGCAGTGCATCATCTGGCAGGAAGGGAGGGTGGATGTTACAGGCGAAAAATTGAACCCCACATGGGGCTTGGGAGGAAGGAGAAGGGGCAGTCCCCTGAGTACTGAGAAACACTGACAGCTCCCACAAAGCTGCCCTGTCTGACAGGGTCTGGCCTGTCTGGTGCAGCTCGCTGAAACTTTCCTTGGAAACCCCCTTTTCCTTCCTCCCACTTTTTCCTGTTTAACAGGAGCATTTTTTGAAATGAAGGATGCTCATGTTAGCATCCCCCTTCAGACAAAGGGAGACCCCTTTCCTGCCATCAGGACCAGGCTCTGCATTTCCTGGGGCTGTCCAGAGAGCCCCTCTCAGCCCCTCCACCCCTTCCCCCTTCACTTTTTGTTGCCATGCCCAGAAAGGAAAGTGAATTTTTGAGAGTGTCAGAATAGTGTAAATGCTGATATATAGGCCACAGTTGTTTGAGGGCCTTTTGAGAGACAAACTCCTCCCCTCTCCTCTGTTCCCTTCAAGTTGGGAATGATTCATCAGCTGGCCTTTGGCAAGAAAAGAGCCCTGCCCTGGGTCTCGGGCCTTTGACCCGGGTGAAGAGAGGGGTCAGGCTGCGAGCAACTGTGCAAGCGCCGCTCGGCAGCCCCGGCTCTGGGAGACACAAGGGACAGGGCAGGGAAAGAATGGAGTGGGACGGTGGGAAAAAGTGGGAATTTATAAAAGTTAAGAGTATATTTCTAAGAGTCTCAGCGGATCAGCTGACAACTGGGGTCAGGGGTCGTATTTATGCTTGATTCCCTGGGCATGTTACAGTAACATCTGCTTGTTAAGGGTCTGTGGGGACCAAATGCTCCTGACCTTTGCCTACAGAAGGGGACAAACCAGAAGATTAGGGGTGTTCATATTAATGTTTGTGTTTGACTTGAAGGTTTCCCCTTATCTGAGCCTGGTTTGTCAGTTTTGCCAAAATTCTTGGACGCCCTACCCAAATAAACAGGTCAACCATGCCAATGGTTTGGCCAGGGTTTGGAGTCACGAGGTGTTTGACGTCACTTGGATCCTAAAAAGGAGAGTAGGAAGGGTGGAAACCCTTGCTCTGGGAGGTGAGGCTTCGTCCACCCTCTGGTCTGGGCACACTTGCCAATCATAAACATCTGGAACAACCCTTGGTCCCTGCCTGCATGTATATTTAGTAATGAAAAAGCAAATGCCTAGATGTAACAAAAAGGATACGACCTCTAACTTCTGTGGTAGATTTTGTCACTAAAAAACCCCATGTATGGCAATTTCTCATTGTATACAGGAAGAATTAATGCCCCCTCACAGCTGTATTTGAATTTCTCTTTTGGGAATCAGTAACCAGAAATGACATCACTTTATGAACTATAATCCCAGAATTGGAAAGATCTTCCTCCGACTGTTTGGAACCAGAGAAAGGTGTTCTACAGGCCTTTTACTTGCAAAAGACTCCTCTTTTTTTCACCCCCCACTAACTAAAAGAGGTTGATTTTTAGGCAGCAGGACACACTGTTGCTGAAATAAGGATAAATAAGCAGTTGAAGATATTTTTCCCAGAGCTTTGGGGAGGCAGATGAAGGATTTTATTCTTATGTTTATGTCATTGAGCAAGGGACAAAAAATACTATTCCATTTAAGGGGAACACAAAAGCACCTGACTGCTAACAATGGGCATTGGACATTTTCAGTGCATTAAGAAGTTCCTTTTAGTACCTGGCTTTATCCCAGTCATTTCTGAGGTTCAGTGCATGCCTGTGAGTATCTATGAACATACAGCATGTTGCTGCATTTCTGGACCTGGGAAAATAGCACCGTTGATTTTTAGCTTGTTTACGGACACTGTTTGGGACATTTGTGGTATTCCACTTCTGTCCAAAGTTAGTCTTAGCTCAGACCCCAGAGACCATGTGAAGTTTAATTTCAGCTATAAAAAGCCTCAACCCTGGAAACTTTTTGTTTGTAGGAGTATATTTTGGCTATTTTTATCCAGTGGCAGCTACGAGTTATCTCATATCGTGCTGTCACTTGTGTTGTCCTATCCTTGAGTCCAAAGTCAGCAACAGTTAATTCTGTATTGTGCAACCAGTTTTATATGCATAAAAGAGAAAGAAACCCAAGAAAACACAAAAGGGACTGGTTCAAAACAGAAAATCTGGCTGAGGCCCAAGAGCTGGAGGACAGCTGAAGCAAACTGGATCTAGGTGATCTGTGGTAGTTTAAAGATGGGGCCATGGAGTGAAGTAAGGCTGATGAAGGAGAGGAATGTAGACCATTCAAATCCACCTTTGTGATTATAAATAATAAAAAATTTCATTCGGAAGTGCATTCTGCCAAACTTCACAATAAACCTCCTAGCAGGTCATTGAAATTCTCTTAATCAGGGTCAGAACCCACAAGCTGAGGTCTGCCCTGTGAGTTCAGTGGGAAAAATATTCTTCTTTCCAAATAGTCTTTTTTTCCTCTTTCCTTTTCTCTTTCAGTTGGAAGGGACCTCCACATAAACATGCAGAGCAATTTTCCAGTACATTAACCCGGGAGGGGGGAATCCTTACTAGCAATGCAATGGGTAGCCTAAAAAAAAAATAAAAATGGAGCAACCGGGTGAGCGGAAGATGGATGAGCCTGGGATATAAGACAGGGTAGTTTTTCCACTGTCCTGCCCTATACACCTAGGACAAAGACTTCATTGAGTGAGATGCTTGACATCAGCCTCATAAACTAGTAGTTGGTCACAAAAGGTCTGACACTTGAAAGTACCAGTCCCTGCCCTCTTTGCATTGCAGCTGCACAGAGGGGTTGGGTCTAACAGTTGTGTCCCTTTGTCGTCCCCTAGGACAAGAGGTGAAGATAAATAGTGTTGACTTTAATGCAGTCACACAATTTTCCCTTTTCCCAAAAGACAACATTTCCTCCCAGGCCTTACTTTATTACCTCAAGCAGCTAGAACCACCTTCCTTACCCTGGGGGTGGGACAGGCTAGAGGTAGTAGAGGGCAAAGGGAGGAGAGATGAAACCCAAACCCTGGTACTTCTTCCCCAGCAACGAGGTGGGCTGTAATTTTTCCTGCTTTGTTGTGATGGCTTTCTTCCCTTTCTCATGGGATAGCTGGAAATGGCCTGAAAAGCTTGGAAAGAAACTAAAAAATATATTAATTAAAACCCTACCACCTCTTAAAAAATTAAATACTCCCACAAGATCTACACCAGGAAGAAGGCTTGAATTTTCTGTGGCAATTTCCTGGAGAAAACTTGTGAGAATGTGTCTGCAAGCAATTGCCTTGCAAAATGGTCATTCATTAGCTCCTTTGTTGTCTTGTAACCAGAACCATAAGTATGGCACCTGGAAATGTAGATAGAATCAAAATGTATGTTGGAGGCAGTTTTTAAATAATAGCATCTTTACCACTGCAGACAGCAAGGGAGGAAATTTAGGGGTGGGGAGACTTCTGTTCATATTTGAACTTGGTAGGCCATAGCCAAGTTCAACAGTTTAGGATATTCTCTGTCTGGTATTATGCTCACTGGCCATGGAATGCCCTTTTGGATGTGTCTGTGTCCTCCTGTACAGTGACTCACTCCTTCAACAATGAGCAGAACATCCCAAGCCATTTGTATTTGCCCAGTTTGACCCTTCCCTTTCCTTCTCTGCAGTGGACTGGTGGTAACGACACCACAGAGGATGAATGAGCTAATTAAAAATGTATTAAGGGGAATTCTACACTTGGAAGAAAAATAAATGTTAGACCTGGGACGTGAGGGCTGTGGAGAAACAAAATAATCTGGCCTATGATCTATGCTAGATTGCTCTCGGTATTTAAGTCAGACTGGCTCAATCTGAACCAGGCATCTCCCCAGTGCAAAAAGTCAAAAGCTAGGAGCACCTGTAGCTGCTTTTTGTACAGAAGTACATGGAAATAAAGCCTCAAGAAAAGGTCCCCACTGACTATGATTGCTTCAATTTTCTGAGGTAACAGTATTTTTAGTTTTTCAGGCCTTGTTGCCTAGTTGAGTTTGTTTCTTGGCTTTTTGTTGACCTGTGATCTTGGACTGACTTGAAAGGCTGCCTTGTCTGCTTAAAGAGTGGGGTTTGTGTCTGTTTAATAAGTTGTCGGCAAATCTAAGAAAATAAAGACTGGCAAGTTCTCTTGGGCTGTTTTGAGTTCTATCAGCCCTTAGGACTTGGAAACTAAACAGGAGATGAGAAATCTTGTATTTGAAAAATAAATTCAGTTCTGTAAGGTATGAGGGTTAGGCAGGAAAAGAGGCTTTTTTGGCTTCAGCTTTTTCCTCTGCAAATGTTATAACTGAGCACCCCATCACTGTGTTATGCATTTCAATAGAAAGAAAAAAGAAATCCCAGTGGATTTGACAAATGTCTGGAAGCAAAAACAGTCTTGGATAAAACTGCTAACCCCAAGGAGCCAATGACAAAGTCCAATTGACTCTGATGGGACAGAACCTGTCCCCTGGGAATAGTCCTGGCCAATTTGGCCAGAGACTAACTTCTTGCTTTCCCAAGTCACCCCAGCAGACACTACCCACTTCTTTCTGTGCCTGCATTTTTTAGTGATCCTTCTGAGCACTGAGTGACCTAATTTCTGGGGCACTGAGCATCATCTGAAGTCAAAGGCTGCTGAGGGTGTTCTTTGCTCACTCACACTTCCAGAAATCAATTGAGATTTATTTCACAGTCAGCAAAATCAACTCAGGCTACTAAAGTCCAATTTTCAAAGCTGTTTGAAGTCAGCTGAAATTAGGGGCTAAAGCAGCTTAGAAAACCAGCTGGCACCTATGTTAGTATCTTTAAAAATCTGACTCCATCTCCTTATACTTAGCATTTCATTTTTTTTTTCCCAGGGTGCCCATAGTTCCATGACCTCACTGAAAGGAAAGGCACTAAAATTATACAGCAGGTCTTCTAACATACATAGACACGTTGCAGTGTATGTAAATGTGTGTCTGAGGTCTGGAAAGAGGTTGAGCCTTTCACTGGGCTGAGGGCCAAGTAGGTGCTGGAATTAGAGCAGCATAAAGATTATGTCTGTGAGGTGGGGGAGGCATTGAATCACTTTTGGGCCTCAATGCACCTCTTCAGTCAGGCTGGGGGAGTTTGCAGAGGTCCCTGGCTCAGTGGGTGCACATTTCCCCCTTACCACTGGAGCCAGCCTCTTGGAAGGGGCAATCCTTTAGCATCTGACAGGATTATCTGATCTGCACAGAGGCATGTACAGAAAGTTGGTGATATGATCTTCCTTTCATCCTCACCTAACTTGTCTCTACACCCCCTGTGGGGATGTGCTGCCTAATGTGCAGAGAGATCCTGAGCTCTAAATCATAGCCAGGATAAGAAGGGTTTACTTGCTTTCCCCCTTCTTCTCTCCCTGCTCTCCAAATGCTATTGTTGTGATATTTTTCAACAGTTTAAGAAATTTTCAGTAGCAAAATTGAAGAACTTGGGCAGACTGCTCCTTCAAACAGAGCAAAATGGTCCCAAGCAGCCAAAACAAGAGTCCACTCTCACAGAAGTGTCTTTGTGCAATATAAAACTAGCAGAGCTGGGTCTGTGCCACCTTTTCCTTGCCCTGTGAAAAGTGGAGGGCTGAGAGCATGGCTGAAAAAGGCTCAGGACATTCTCACAGTCGGGGCTGGCAGGACTTGTTGTAAGACTGTTCCAGCTGGCTGGGATCAGAGCATCCCTAGGGGTGTGACAGATTCCCCCAAGAATGAACAAGCAGACTGAAGAACATGAAGATGTGTCTCCTTTCTCCCACTCCCTGCTGGGATCCCAAACCCAGGTCAAAACCAGCCCAAAAAATAGCCTTTTGATATCCCTTCCAGAGCCAGTCTTTGTATAGGAGCTATTTAAAACATTGCAAGTTTCTCCTATCAAGATTTTCCTTCTGTTTGCCTGGGGAAAATTACTGATACTGAGCTTAAATAGGCATCCTCCTCCATACAATTCTTTTTTCTAAACAAATTAGCATACGTTGGAAAACTGTCTTGGAAAGGAGACAAATAATGACTCGATCAGAACTGTTTATGTTGGCTGAACATTATGACACTGGGAAAGTCCAGCACTGGTCAATACATTTTTTTCTTGGGAATTGACAGTAATAGCTTACTCAGAAGAAATGCAGCATCTTGCATATTACCAATACCAAGCCTGGAACTGCTGGCAGAGCCTTCTGTTATTTTAAGGATGTTTTACTGTAATTTTTCATTTTAAGGAGTTGCTTGATTGCATTATTTCCAGTATATGCTTTATTCCAAAGAAGCAGCTAGGATTCTTCCCAGTACACAGCTGTCTTGGCACTGTGAACTCTTTCCCTGAATTGTTGCCTTGTAAAAAGTCTCATTGATTTTGAAGTTTTCTGACTTACATTTAAGTCTTAACTGTCTGAGGTCCAGCATACCTAACCAATTTTCTTTTACTTCATATTATATGCTCAGCTATCAAGTGGAATTGACTATGGTGGTTGTAACACCATGACATATGGGGAGAGTGGCCCAACGCCTTGTGCAGAGGGCTGGGAGTGTCCTGTCCTTCACTGCAGCCAGATCCCCACCACATGTGGGCTCTCCCAGAGCTGACATCTGCAGCACACAGATGAGGAACAGAAAATGTTTGGGGGATAAAGAAAAAAAAAAAAGTAAAAAAAGTAAATTACTTCTGATGGGGATTTTGAATGGTGCAATATTATGACTTCCTCATAAACTGACTGCAAAGGGAAAGACAAAAATAGCTAATGGGAATTTCACAATTTTATTTTTTTAAATTCACTTTACCTATAAAAAGATAGTTTTGAAGGCTTTATGTGGATTTTTTTTAAAATTTGCACAGTTCAGGGCATTTCACTGAAAAGTGATAACATTTGAATCCCTTTTTTTTACAGATGGTGAGACAAAAATATTCCTCATATTTGCCCTATACAATAGTCTCTGTCATCTAATAAAACCTGACCACTGGCTGCTTGGTCTGGGAAGAGAAGCCACAGAAGCTGTTAGGGAATTCTGGATTTTAGTTTATTCTCCAGAGTGATGGAAGGGAGTTGGAAACATCTTCTGGAGTCAACTAAGTTGAGTTAGTAGCATGTATTGACAATACACATTTAAATATGTTTCTAACTTTAAGAGCAGAGTAGTTTTCCTGAAATAATCCAAGACTGCTCTGTGTTTAAAGTTAGATGCTTATTTAAATGGGGAGCTAAATCAAGATATTATTAACTTCCTGTATCAAGACAGGCAAAACTCTAAAAGAAGCATCTTCAACTTGAAATGAGAAGGGTTGTGGGTTTTTTTTTTTTTTTGTATTTTAAGAAGTACTACACAGAGAATAATGTTCTGTTAAAACTAGCTTTCCTGTTCAAGCTGCAAAGAAAAACATCCTAATTTTATGGGCCTGTGAAAAAATAAAATATTGCTCATTTGAAACTGGATTTTTTTCTAAGTAGATAAAAAATAACAGCCATCTTTAAAGAAAACTTATTGGATCAAAAAGACTAAAAAAAAAAAGAAGAAAGAATAAAATGTCTGGAGTCATATTGATCCTTAAGAAAAACTTGGATTAGACCATAGCTCAATTTAAAAGCTGCCAACACCTGAAGAAAATACATTTTCATCCTGAAAGCTTGTGTGCTTCATTTCTAACCCATTTGTTAGTCCAATAAAAGGTTGCACTTTAACTATCTTGACTCACTTGAGAATAATTGGCATTTCTTTCATTTTATGGCATCATTTAAGTTTAAGAATGGATTATTTGCTTGCATATTCCTGCCTTTTGCTGCTGCTGATGGATGAATTCCTACTCAGCAGGAACTCTCCAATTTCTCTTTTTGAGCTATATACTGTGCAGCTACTGTGAAATCTTCTATTAGGCTGAAACCCAGCCCAGTGCAACGGGCTGGAAAAAGGGCCTTGCCATGACTCCTGCCCTGCAGCAAGGTGCTCAAGGGGGCTGAAATGTTGGGTTACAGGTCAAGCACAAGGTTGTGTTCTCCAGGGAATTAAAATAAGCCAAAACTGGGAAGCAAGCACGATGATGCGGGGAGAAAGATGTTGCAGCAACACCAAAAAAAAAAAAAAAAAGAAAAAAGAAAAAAGAAAAAGTTCTCTGTATATGTGTGCATTCTGAACCCCAGATAGCAATGGATTAATCCCTGCAGGATTTGGCTACCCTCTGGATTAGCCTTGTGGAGCATTTCTCACTGCTCCTGCTGTCAGTACTCCAGGGGAGTAGCTGTGAACTGGCTGCCTCAGAGCCCTGTGCATCCACTGGCTGAGGGATATAAATTCCATCTTCCTTTTACAGAGTCCAGGCTTGGTTTTTATGTGAAAAAGTAGGGAACTTGCCCTTAGAATTCTTGCTTGCTGCACACAAAATGTCCTGTGTGAGGGAATTCTCTTTATCAAAGGAGAGCCATTTTCATCCTGATTTGTGTCTGAAACATGAAAACAACATAACAGCTGCATGCTGCATTGAATAAAGAACATACACATGCATTTAAATCACTTATATCTTACTTTTTTATGATGCAATTGTGAATTATGTTCTTTTTGCATCTGTAATTAGAGGGCAGAACAGATGGTGAAGGCTCCGTTTAAAGTGATGTGTCCATTAAAATAACCTATGCTGCCAAATGATTGCTCACTATAACAGGGTGCTCATCCACCAGAGCAGCCTTTTTGCTCTGTGGAAATACATTGGGAAGGCCTCTGGACTTGGAAAAGTCCTTTTTAATTTTAGGGTTTCCCTATAAAAAGATTGACTGTACAGGGTTAGCACTAAACCCCCAAAGCATATGTTTGCCTGTATCTTTGTAATTTTAGGATGACCTTGTTTGTAGTGAAAGGATGGCTGTAAATAAAAGATAAAGGGAAAGTAAAATGGAAAGAAAACCAGCATGCCTTAATTTTCTTTAAGGCATAACTATTCTGTGGCTTTTAACTAATTTCCAGGGTTATTCTAGCCAATCTGGAGCAGGGAGTGACCTGAACTCAGTTTAGAAGTGATTAAGGCCCATGGTGAAAGTGCTGTAGAAATATTTACACTGATCAGAGCAGTCACACATGATGGTTACATGAAAAGAAGTACTCTGAGTGATAGTGAGGGTAAACATTGAATCTGTCCCTTTCTCTTCCTATCCTCCTCTTGGGAAATTGTTTCACATAAAGAGATGGGAAAATAAAAGATCCACTTTTAATCAGTTTTTCTCTTGGCATGAGAACAGGTGAACAGTTTTTAACACTGTTAAAAACCAACATCTTAAGGAATAAAATCTTGTAGCATTGGAGTGGAGCCAACTTTGGCCAGTTGTGATTGCAGTGTACTGCCAAAGTCAGCTGGGGAGCCTGTGAAAGCCTGGTCATCAGTCTTAATCCAAGTTCTTAGTCCAGATGTATTTTAATAATATAATTTGGTTTTATGAGTGCATGTGTGTGTTCTCAACAGGGAGGTCAATGACTGAGTGGAAAATGAGACTTTTTTTTCTTTTAACAGATATTCCCCCAATTCAACATAATGCTATAACAAGATAATAACAACAGCAAAGTTTCTGCAACACTGCTAATTTCAGCTCTGAGATGGAGAAGGTTTGTCAGGATTGTCCTGCAGCCCACCTGATGAACCCTGGAACATGTCCATGGTGTAAGTATACAACATAAAGCCACACATGCTTTTACTCATCTAAACAATATTAATTGATATATGGACCAGATAGCTTAAGCTGGTTTAGAATAACTTATTGTGGAGATAGCAAAGTCTTTGGTGCTTCAAATGAATAAAAAAATCTGAGATGTAAAGAAGGCCATTTCCATTCAACATGTGAAGACAGCTGAATGCTTTGCATGCTGACACGTGATTTTGATTTGTGGGCAACAGTCAAGTGATTCACATGTTAAACTGCATTGTGAAGCAGCAAAACTTTGTTGGGCAGAGGAGCAAGAACTTGTAAAGTTGCCTGGCTTGGGTAATTCCTGGGAAGCACAAGGCTCAGACACACATTGATTGCTGGGATGATGCATAGGTCCCCAATGTAGGGAACAGCTAACAGCTGAACAGATTACATCACAGCCTGAGAAGGAAACAAATTGTGGTGGCTAAAGAATCTTTTTAATTTACGTTTGCATGATGGTCTGTATAAATATATTTTTGAGGGGAGGGGATTCTGTCAGCACTGAGCAGTTTCACATGCTGCTGTTTGTGCTCTCTGGGCTGCACAGCAGCTCTGCAGTGATCAGTAGATCTCAGAGTGGACCTATTCTGAGCAGGATTTGGATAAACTCTTTCTTTTTTTCAGCCTACCCAAGACTGTTGTGTTTCCATACCTGCCATTGATCATCCTTTCCCAATTATTGTAACATGAGAAGCACACATGGTTTCCAGACTGCACTTCTGATCTCCTCTAGTCCACAGCTGTTTGCTTAATGAATGCTTGTGGCTTGTTTCCCTTTCTCTGGAATTATAGGGAAAAAAAAAAAAAAAGAATAAAGAGGAAGAGGGGAGGGAGGGCAGAGATCAGAAAAGAATTTCCTAATTTAAATGTTGATTATGAAATAAGTGGAGTCCAAGATACTGTCCAGGTGACACTCCAATAACATCAAAAGTAGCTTTATGGGCCTGGTCACCCCAGAACTGGAATGAGTTTGTGCATGGGAGATGAGACCATCAGCACTTAAATACGTGCACGAGGAGGTGATGAGTGACATGCTTTCATGGAAGACAGTTTTTAGGATAAACCCCCCCTTTTTGGAATAAGCACACTCCAGAAAATTAAAACAGGACAAAGAAGCATCAGTGCAAAACTGCCAGCAGCCTGAGATGTTCTGCCAGGGTAGAAAACAAATGATGGGCACAAACTATGTAAGGCTCCGTGTTAGAATAGCAATAATCCTTAATGGCAATTGTAAAATGATGCATTGCATTTGGCAACAGAAAGGAAAATGCAAATTTATTCTTTTTGTTTACATTTAAGTGCTTATCAAAGTCTGTAGGTAGACCTACAGTTATGCTCATCTGTGAGACCAAAGGAATCTAGTTTACTCTCATAAATGTAAAAGAATTTCCTTTGTCTTTTTTTTTTTTTTTTTTTTTTTCAGTGTGTGTGTGCTTTTGTCAAACACCCCCACCCCTGGTCCCCTTTTGCTCCCTCCTTTTCATTTCCAATCCAGACAGTGTTTTTAAGTCTGGTCTCTTCATATTCCCCTGTTGACACACCTCTGAGCCAAGCTGATGGACAAAATGAGCTGAAGCCTTTCAGAAATGATACACAGGATTTAGTGCTGATATGCACAGAAGGGGAGCTCTACTTTTGTTTCTTCAATGGCTGGGGAAACTGATCCAGGACAAACTTTGGAAATCTATTACAGCCATCTGATGCAAAGTGATTTTTAGCTTTCTATCACCTTTGACACTTGAACACTGGCATAACTTTTGTACTACTGTGGTCCTAGCCAAGGGCAGTTCATCAGATAGCAGGGATTAGGGACAAGTGAGCTAGTTCAGCTGGAATTCCTGCCCAGCTCCCCTTTCACCTCTGTGGCCTATTCTGTGATATGTACTAAATCTGAACCATATACATTACATTCTACTATCACCATCCTGTGTAACTCCTCTTTAATCTCTTGCTGCCATTGAATAGTGTGGAGCCAGAGCTTCTAAATTTCATGACGCCGTTGAATTCCATGGGGGAAATCTGGGCTGTATTGAAGTCAACAGCAAACCTCTCATGGGTGGTCAGGTTTTCATTCAGAGCCTCCACTTCCACTTTTCTCAAAAGGAGAAAAGCTGATTTCAAGCCAGCTAGAAATTTTGTTGAATTCTTTTGGAGGGTCAAAATGCATCTTTTAAGACAAACACTTATTTTAGAGCAAAATGTCCTTTCTAATGACATTTGATTTAGTAAAAAATGCAATGAAGTATTTCAGTAATGTTGAAATATCATGTGTCTATACTGAAGCATGGATTTTTTTTTCATTTCAAGTGACTTTTATGACAGGAAATTTAGTATTTATTGTGCAATTCTCTCAAGTTTAAAATATCATCATGGAATGAATACTCTGATGTTATGCAGATGAAATATTTTGTTTTGTCTCATAATAAAAGTTTATTTTGAAATCTCAGTTCATGTTAAAAACGCTTTGAAATAGGAAAATAAACATGAAATAGCACTCCTTCCTAAGTATGGGAAATCTTCCTCCTCAAAGTATTTTTTATGCTTTTATTCACAAATTTATGTTATGCATTCTAATGGGCTTCTCCTTCAATTTGGGAACACCATAGGAAAACAGTAACCACTGTGGAGATTATTTCTTTACAGATTTAACTTTGATCATAACGTTGGTGAAATATCTCCAATATTTCAAGTTCACATATTTTCTTGTTTCTCTCGCTGAGCTCTTGCTGTTTTCTGAGTGCTGCCTTCCATTGAAATGTATCCTTAAGAAGTGATCCATGTACCTGCTGACAATGAGGAAGATAAACATGGATTCATAAGCTGCTATGTAGGGACAAAATTGTCAATTTGCCGATATAAAAAAAAAAAATCAGATAAAAGGCACTCAAGCATAACATGACCAGCAAAGTACATAAATTGACTTCTGCAAAATATGCCACTCATTAGCAGAACTGAGGAATACAAAGTGTTGCTTGTAATAGGAAATGGGTATCTTTAATCAAAAGTTAATTGATCTGTATACCATATTTTTTCTTATATCCTTCTGCTCTTTCTTTAACTTCAGACAAGGATGTATCAATTTTTCAACATGTCATGTTGGTTCTTGGGACTGATCCTCATCAGAGATTCATTGGTTTAAATTTGAAGCTACTCCATTTACTTCTAGAGGGAATTTAGCCTGTTGCATCTGGCTCACATCTTTCCCTTTCATTCAATTAGTGTTTGGCACAAACATACAGCTACTTAAAAGCTTTCGATCTGGTTGGGAAAAATCCTTATGGCAAAAGACAACAGAAAGAGCAATCCAGTGACCTGCAAGCTTAGGTGACTGAAGCCAGATGTGTTCAGCTGCTTAGTGGTCTTAAAGCCACTTGTTAGCCAAGGCAGGGGCAGCACAGCATCTAACATTGCAGGAACCTTTCATGTTGCTTTGATGGATACACTTCAGTGTGGGTCTTAAATCTAAATTTTTCTAATGTCCCCAGGAGGAATGACCTGGGACAGTCAGACAATTATGGTACAGCATTTGTTATATCTGTTAAAAAGATGATGCAGCAGAAAAGGTTCTTATAAATGTTGCTGTTAAAAATGGAAGGATTTTAGACAAGAGCTGGTTTGGCTTGAGGATAAAATATTAAGTGAAGAAAAATTTTCACTGGGATAAATTTGGGGAGAGTTCAATGTCCTGGTCACTGTCACAGCAAGGAGTTAATAGGAAATTGATGGGAATTGGATAAAGATCAGGATGGGGAAAAAATTTGTGATAATTTCTGCAATTCCAGACAGACATTCATAGATACTAAACAGAACAGAAAAATTTTCACTGGGATAAATTTGGGGAGAGTTCAATGTCCTGGTCACTGTCACAGCAAGGAGTTAATAGGAAATTGATGGGAATTGGATAAAGATCAGGATGGGGAAAAAATTTGTGATAATTTCTGCAATTCCAGACAGACATTCATAGATACTAAACAGAACAGGGCATGTACTATTGAGCACATCCAACACGTTTGCCAATGTGTCACAAACCTGACCAGAAGACTGTATTTATGGCACAGCCTTTCTATCTTTCTGCTGAAATTACCATAAAATCAGCATTTTAGGAGCAGTTTTTCAGTCTGTGTATGCTTTCAAAATTAGCAACATTATTTTGCCTAAGCTTGCTGTTAATTTAAACTGGATTCAGATCTGTGACCAAGTGTTAAAGAGCTTTATAGCTCATATATAGTTATTCAATTCACACAGCCCTGATTAGAATATGGTGCACTCTAAGGAGAAATGGTGGTTTTATCATTAATGCTGGTTGGGATGGAAAAGGGTGATGCAATCTGTAACAGGCTTTCTTTTCACAGTGCACGTGCCAAACAAAAACAAAAATACAAAACTCAGCACATTATAAATGACATAGGAAATGAAAACTCCCGACCACTGTTCAAGGGAAATAGAGAAAAGAGAGAGATAAGCAATCATTACAGTGCATTCTTTTTCTGCTCAATAATATTAAGTTCAGGCAAAACTGGAAGGGTTCACATCCTCAGACAAGGAAAAATGTTTTTCATTCCCTTTAAATTCAATCTTTCATTCTTGTCTTCTTATTTATTTGACTTCTGAGACATTATATTCATTCAGGTGCTAAGCTCCCATTGGGCTTGAAGTGGAATTAGCTCGGGATGTGGGAAGCAGGAAACTGTGAGCAGCACAAGCCTTTGCACCAATCCCTATGAAACTAAATTAAGTAGTTGGCTCATCTCTTTCTCACAGTGTCTTCCTTTGCAATAGAACAAAGGGGCAAATTTAACCCTAATGTGAGAGGTCAAAACAGTTAAGAATTAAACCAATAGGAAAATTTCTCTTTATTTGGCTAACAAGGGAAAGCCTTCTGTATAAACAGGCATCCTCCTCCTCTTCCTAATCTCTTAAACATCCGGCCAGGATTAGGGTCCTGTTGCACTAACTGCTATATAAACTCAGAACACAGAGCAGTTCTTCTGCAAAGGCTCTTTATTTTAAAGGCACACAAGGAAAAGGATGGAGAGAAAGGGATACTGTGCTTAAAAAAGAATTAAGTTGGTGAGAAATCCTCCCAGATCCCAACTTTGGAGAGTCAAAAATAAGGGCATTTCTGGGCAAGGTACTGCAGCTGTGTCCAAACCCACTAACCTTAACTGCTCTAGATGCTGTAGAGAGAAATAAATGAAGTTAAGGAGCACCTTTGCTTCACAACTCTACTTTTTGTTACAGGTCAAACTTTATCAATACAGATGGCTGCTAATCCTAGCCTGGCAAGATGTGGATGCAACTGTTTTATTAAGGGATTGTTTCACAGCATTAATGTGATTGCCAAATTTGAGAGCAATCTCAAATCTCTTTGGAGGTTTATCATCCTCTTGCTTGTTGATGTATGCATAGTTTATTAGGGTCCCTTGTTATCAATTTCTTGTGGCTTCAGGATACCAGCCAGCAGAGATTTCAGAGCTTCCAATCTTTTATTTTGTGTCTTCGGTGACTTTCTCCGGCAGCAAGGCATTAGATCAACTCTGTCGTCAGCTTAGGGGAAATCCATCAGTTAGCATCAGCAGAGGAATGAAGAATGACATGGCAAGGAGCAAAGTAACCTCAAACTTGAGCCAAGAACTTGTCAGAGAGCATAACTGCATCACCCAGTTTTCTCTGGGTGATGAAAGAAAAAACATGGAGAGTGACTGCCATGGTGATCAGGATCCACACCCTCTCTGCAAACAAACACCACCTTCAATAAGTGCCTTTTTAATGTGCATTGAGTCTTTGTGTAGGAAAAGGATGTGCAGTTGGCAAGTACAGAGCTGTAAGGGGATAGTTTGAACATGCTGATAAAACGTCTAGCTTTACTCCAGAGTTGACTTTATCATTTACCCAGGGATATTGTTAGTAGAAGATGATAGCCATGCTCCGACAAGAGACAGACAGTGAAATGTATATGAACAAAACAGCCATTGTGGTAAATTCTATCCTGTTTGTGTGGTGACTTCTCTATCCATAATCACACAACTTTACAGGCAGAGATAAAACACAAAGCAGGCGGGGAGAGGGGTGGGGATAAAGAAAGGGAAAAGAGAGCACACTGAGATCAAGGGGCTGTGGCAAGAAAGACAGACACTATCCCTCCTAAAGTGTCACCACTAAGAAAAGAGAAAAAAGAGAAAAGAGAAAGAATTCTTCTGTGTCTGTGTCCTTAGGCAGAGGGACAGGGGCTGGAGTGAAGGGATGAGTTGTGCACTTTGGAAAATGAGGTTAGCTGGTTCACTTCTGCCAGATGGTCTGCAGGACTGGCTGCAGCATGGAGGCAGCAAAAAGTCAATGCCATGAATGGAAAGAATGGCTTTCCTGCCCTCAGAAGAAGCTGTGGGGATTACTGAAATTAGAGATGGACTCATGCTGCAAACACTTTTCCCTGAGCGTTCGCTTGCAGTGGAAGGAAAACAAATTTACACCCATGTGTAACACGCCTCTTTTGTACTTGCCTTCCACCCACTTGTCTCTCCACCCACCGAGTTCTATTTGTCTAATGAAGGCTTGAGGGCTGTGAATTTTAAGCTGCCATGTCTAACAATTCCTGGCTGAAGTGGTATAATTCAATGCATTTATTATTTCTGTAGGTTTAAGTCACTATAAAAAGTCCTATTCGAGAAATCTCAACAGGATTTTAATTGCAAATGATGGACATCCCATGACTGAAATTTAGCCTAAGGAAATAATGCTGGTTGGATTGTTACTGCCTTCAGCAGAGTGATATCACCAAGAATGTGGTGAGCCAGAGGATGATCTTGGCACCACCTTTGCTGATAGGACCTAATTTGCACACCAGTGGTTAACACTTGATGAAATCACTTGCCAGGAAGGGTTTTTTTGGTACATAGCATAGGGTAGGGACACCCTGCCAGATAGGCAACCAAGAAGATCCATTGATAATGGATAATCACTTTACCATCAGAAATATTGGTTCTAACTACTGGAGTGACATAGGGGAATGATGGAATTCACCATTGCTAAATCCACCAGAGCAATCTGGCTCAAAGCTCTAAAAGTGAACAGGTCCATGCAGTTATTTTGAGTAGGTGTGGAAAGTAAAAAAATCTCTTAAACTCTCTAGGTAGAGAAAAATAACAGCAGGGATGGTTTTATTCTGCTAAACACTTGCCAGTAGAACCACAGAGATAAAAAGTTGATATCCCAGAATTTGGCAATATAATTTATCACCTGTTTAATCCTGAAAGTGAACTAAGGCTGACAACACCCTCTGATGTCCCCCCTGGTCCTGGTGCCATGGAGCCCCATTGAAAGCAAAAGCTGAGCTTCCCCAGACTTTGCCAGTTTGGAAGGAGAACCAATTTCTCCTCTATTAGTCAGAGAATTACAGTGCATTTAAGACTGGTTATGACTCTTTACCTGTATATTATTAAAGGGACTCTGGCTGCTTTTAGTTAGGTACTATAATGTGCTTGGAAGACATTTTTATTATGAGTTTATACTCTCAGACATGTTTTAAGTGAATGAGTTGCTTTACTCCAGCCAAGGATTTGGCTCAATTTTCGGGGCTGTCTGTAAGAAGTTGTTCACATGCTCTGAACATCTCTCCATCTGCATGATCACTGCTCATTCAAGGACAATCAAAGAGCCAGCAGATATTGACAAATTTATTTTCAACTGATAAAGGCCAGACTGGAACCACAGATTCAGTAGTTACAGTTTGCTACCAGGTTTTGGATGGATTTACCACTCTGTGCCACTTCATGCCGAGTTCTGAGTTCAGACCTTACATTTTTTGCAACTTTTTTTGGTTCTGTTATTCCTGCTTGGACCTTGTTAATATGAAAATGTCTGAACATTGAGGTGTGGGTGGAATCACATCTCCAGGGAACAGCGTGACCTTGTTGTTGAATCTTTGAAAAGTCAGACTGACCAAAATGTGGTGCAGGAAAATAGTATTACATTAGCAGGGAAATAGAGTACTTTTGTGACCTAATAGGTGTTCTCCAATACTAACTGCTATAGATCCACAGTAAGAAAATATTGATTTAATGAACTAAAATAAAAAGGGAATTTCTCGGAGAAGAGATGAATTTTATGATGATTCACTCCTTTTTAATTTTTTTTAATCATGAAGACAATTTGTAACCTGCATTTTGCAGGCAAACCCAGAAGCTATCATTTGTCAGCAAATAATAATGCATGGGGTGCATCCTTTTTCTTTATGAAAACAGCATAAATCTGAAATTCCTCCTCACTGGAAAGAAATTTAATATTTAAAGGTAATTTGACCTGTACATGTGTGTGCCATGAATCTTTTATGTGACCTACAGCAAATGTATTTATATAGTATTATTCTGAGGATAGTTATCTCTTATTCATTTTCTGGGATATTATTTTTCTTTCTTTGCCTAATGTACATTTGGCCTTCTCATTTCCCCACCCAGCCAGAACTGTGTTAACGTTCCTATTTATGTCTTTTTTCCTCTTTTTCAGGGTCTGGTAGCTAACACTGGACCACAGTGGCTGATACTGTGATAGAATTGAGGGTTCTTTGCAAAAAATGTAAGATATGGGTTTTTCCCCCAACTCCTTATTTCTATTGTTGTTATTATTACATAATTGAGTCAAGAGTGATGTGTCTAGTGAAGGGGAAAGCAGTGAGAGAGTGGGAAAGAGCTACTTTTATTGTCTTGCTTTAATTGCTGCCCCTTTGCAGAAAACCTCTGAGGGATGTTCAGATCTGAGCAGATCTCCCCAGTAAAGGACAAGCCCCTTAGACTGAAACTCTGAAAGGGGTCAGCACAATGGATAAATACCCTTTGCATCCCACTTAGCCATATTTGAAGGAAGTCTGCAGGATTTTGGAGGCCTTGTCATATCTCTCGACATCAGTGAGTTTCAAATTCTGAAATCCTGTGCTTTAGGTCTGTTTACAAAGGCTTTGATTGACAAAATGACTTTTCTTGGGATGTCTGATGAGGCTACTGCCTCCAGCCGTGCCTCTTCTGCAAGGATATTTATACTGCTTGTCAGTCAGGCCCTGACACACCATCATTTACAGCACAGGATTTTATGGTAAATCATCACCCATTTCAGCTGGTTTTCCAACAGTGTGTGCTAAACTTCAGTGGTTTAGGAGCTGATTGGCTCCAGAGCTCACAAATCTGTGGAAGGAGGAGTAGGATGGACATCTGGGACAGTAAACTCATCAGATGTCCCAAATGGAGCTATCTCTTCTCATTAGCCAAAACCTTCCATTGCAGCTTTGAGTTCAATTGATCTGACCTCTAATTGCTTTTAATCATGTGGGTTGGCCTCTTAGATTTATTACACTAGACCAAAACATAAAGAAATGATCACTGCTGGCTTCTCTGGTCCTCTGTGTGTTTGTGAACTGTCCTGAGAAAAAAGCATCAAGGAAGGAGCCACAGGCTGGATGCACAGTCCTGGAGAAGAGCAGGAGGAACCACAGATGGAATTTTTCTCGTCGGTTGTCAGTAACAGTTGTGATTCAGTTTCTGTGTTTCAGGATATGTTAAAAATTTGAGCTTGGGAAAGAGGATTTTTCCATAGGTCATTATTATTTTTTTCCCGATGTCATGAAAATATAAATAGTTGTTATTAAATCCTGTTACTTAATACAAAACACAAGTTTTGGGAATAAACTCTTTGGCAGCATTCTTCAAATATAGCACTGGCAGAAGCACAGAGAAGAAATTCATATCTATGGGTTGTCTGTATTGCTTGACATATTTTTGCTGGGAAAGCCAGCTTGGTTCAGACATGGTGTAATCATACCAGACCATTTGCCCTTTCTTTAGTCTCCCATTGACCTTCATACTCCAGTGAATCTTAATTTTTAAGCTTAGGGAGATATAGCCTGTTGCGTCAGGATGTTGCTTCAGGCCCCTAGCAGCACTAAATGTATTGTTTAAAATCTCTTAACACTGTAAATCACATTGTGTTTCCTATATAATTGAAGCTGAAGTTCTTAGTGGGCTGAGGAGGAAAGAATGCAGCTGGGGAAAATGGTAAGTAAGCATAAAAAATACCCCAAGAAAATGCTGGAGAGCAAAATACAGAAGTGCATGTCTGTGTATAGACACATGTGCATGGCTGTATGTCATGTGCCCACACACACATACACAGGGTATTCCCACACACACATTCCTCAGGGTCTAATAGTCATTGAAAAGTAAAGCCACTCAAACACAAATATTCCATTTTATTAGCGTGATGAAAATTTGCAAACAGGATTTACAACTGACACGTTTTTTTTTTTTGTCTGAATGATGCACTTTGGATTTATGTCTGGCAACATGTAAGTAACTCTTCCCATGTGTTATGTACAGAGTTTTTCTTCATCTGTGTGGTTTTTTTTCCCATTTTCACATGCAAAGATCTGAGTATGGGTGTAAAAGGATGTATTTGAGATAAGCTGGTAGACATTCAAATTGTAAACCTTATCTGGTGCATGTCTGGGTGAATGTTCTGCAGATCAGACAATCATAATCATAGAATGATTTGGGTTGGAAGGAACCTTAAAGACCATTAAGTTGCAACCCCAATCCAAAATAATTTTGAAAAACTCACAGGACCTGGACATCTCTTGCAATATTTCAAATGGAATAATTTTCTTGGACTGGAAAAAATTAGGTACATGAGAAAATATAAAGACAGGAAATAAAAAAAAAGACCACTTGAACTTCCCAAAGGTTTAGACCTGATTTCAGACCAAGTAGTCATATAACATGTTGGCTGAATTTCTAGGATCTTAGCATTTAAGCTGGCAGTACTATACAGAAGTGTTTTGTACTGAAGGCCCCCAGGAAATTCAGCCTGTGGCTTTGTAATACATCTTCCTTAGCTGGACAGAAAAAGAAAAAAAGTCTTTGATCTGATCTGTGCTATCAATGCTCAGCAAATCCTTAATTTTTTTTCTACATGGCATGAGAAAAAGAGGGAAAAACTTTAGAGTAACTTCTGCATGGTAGAGATTCTGTTGCAGAATATTAACTCTAGATAAAAAGCAGCCTTGATTTGTGCTAGCCCAGGTAGATATTATCCTCCATGTGAAACACTGTAAGCACACTTAGAAGTGACTTAATGAAAAAACCCAATTTCTTTGCCTTATTTCTTTGGAGCACTTTATGCTAAGAGGGCAGCAGGACCAGGTTATAACCTCACAACCCAGAACTTCCTCTGGATTCCTTCAATACTTCCATGGTGTTGTGTTTCTCTTGTGGTCTTCCAGCTCAAGATATTTCTCACCCACTTCCCACTTCCTCAGAAAAGAGATCCATAGCCTAAAAGACTGATGTTAGGACTTTAATTTCCTTAGGGAAGTAGCATAAGACACCACCCAGAATTAAATTTTCCCACATGTAAATGATGAACCTTCTAATTTATGGAAAAAAATTACCAAAACTGTGATTTTTTTGAGTTAACAGTAGGCAGTAGTAACTCACCCTTTGGGTATTTTGTTGTACAGGGACAGACATCCCTATCTTGTCTCCACTGTAGGTATAAATAGTATCAGAAATTTAATTAATCAGGAGCTACAGTGGGGACAGCTCTCTCCAGTCTGGTGTTGCTTTCAGAATCTCGGGAAGAACAGACATTGTGGGTGGGTCAATGCACCAGTCAAGAGCATCTGGTGATGCTTCTTCTTCCCAGAACATAATAATTTTGAGAGATATCATGACAAGGAAAATAAATACGTCAGAACTGGTCTTTGACATGTGGACATGGGAAAATCAGCATTGCTTCAATAGATCATAGATCTCTTAGGAGCAGTCAATAAATACCTCAAAGCACTCCATTCTGACTTGTGAAGGATTCCCCAGGCTCCAACTGAGTCTCTAGAAAATGGGTTCAACAAGTACCTGTTAATACTCCTTCATTAGCTGAAACTGAGAAATGGAGAGAGCACAATGTGTAGCAGAGACACAACCTCTCCTGCCCAGATGACTCACAACAAATTGTCTCTTCTAAGGAACACTGGGGAGATCTGAATCTGTTTACAGTGTGTGCTCAGATATCAAAAATCATGTTCCTCTGAAGACAGCAGAATGATGTGCAGGTAGCACTGCAATCACTGCTCCAAAACAAAATATTCCCATTGATTTTACCAGACCCTGTCAAGTTAGGAAAAAGGAAGGATAGGGAAAATGTAAGAACTTTTTGTTTTTGCTCTGCCTCACAAGTGTCTTCTTTTTATTTCTTATTTTTCAGTCAACCTGACTGTAACAGAGTAAGCAGACTTGATCTCCCCATGCCTCGGCTGTCCTGGGGATTGAAATTTCACTGAGCCCAGCATAGATGTGCATGGAAATTGCACATTTTAAACTGATGGCTGCACAAGAGCAGAAGCTGTGGCAATGCTGACACTTTTGGTCTGGAACTTGGCAGGGCTCTGAAAAAAAAAAAGTGGAGCTGCTGTTGCAAATGGCTCATTTTCTGACTTGGAGGGAAAGGACTTTTAGTTTCAGATGTAGCATTTCTGCAGATCACTGACAAGGAGAAGACTTTGGTATCAGGCCACTGGCTTATCTCTAGCAAGCTGAGGGAAGTTAATATAAAGCATTGTAATCTCTTTCACAGCCTCCAGGACTCATAAGAAACTATAAGAAGTTTCTCAAGTTTAAAGTGTTCTACAGGATACTAAATCTTAAGTCTCCTGGAGGCCACTGGGGAAATGAAAAGGTGTAGTTGTCACATTTTGTCAAAGTATAACATCTATATAATAAGGCAGTTAGCTCCCTTTCTCCAGATCCAGCCCAGCTTGAGCTACTAAGGCCATGTTCTTTGTTTTTCCACTTTTATTGATGTGTATCTTTTATCAAAGCATATTAAAGCAACCTTGGGGCAGATCTTCAGGTGCTTAAAATTGGTGTTGAGACACTTTTGGCGATGAGACAGATTTATTTCAGAGGGGATTCTGCCTCATATTTTCATTCTTCGTTCCCTTCTTTTTAGCCCTTTAGTTTGGATTTCTGCCTTTTTAAAATTATATAAAAAATTACAAAAATGTTATGTTATTTTCCTCAAATTTTAGCAAATGTGCTTCAGTTATAAATTGAAGAAGCAAAGGGATGATGGAGGAGGTTTGTTTGTAAATCTGATCTTGGATTCCAGAGGCAGGAAAGAAATTCTGCATAAGATGGGAGCTCTGAGGAAGAGATAAACCCAAGAAAATGTGTGCTCATAGCAAGCCAAAATAAATCTACTGCAACAAGAAATGAGCAGAAGAAGTGAACATGCAAAATAAGGAGACATCTGATCATAATGATTTCAGGTCATTTTCGGTAGAGTTATGAGAGAGAATGAGTGGTGATAGGGAGGAGCTATAGAAAGCACCAAACCTAAGGAAGAAAGAGAAAGGTGTTATGACAGAGTAAGAAATAAAGCTCTTAAGAGGAGATGGATGCTTGAACTTGCTCATTAGCCCTTGGTTTGTATTCCTTCCCTCAGAATTGTCACTATCTTTTCACCTTTGGTTATTAACTGCAATCACAGAAAACTGATGATCACCAGTCTTGCTTCAAAATATTCACTGGGTAGTGCCTGAGATCATAACTGTTTTCTCAATTTGACCACTAAAAATCAAATAAAAGAAAAAGTCATGATTCCATGAGTATATGTCTTTCAACAATTAGAGTTTCTGTATAAGAAGGTTAACTGCTGGATGCCTTAACACTCACACATGCCTGATATGTTTAGTATCTCAGACACAATTTTCTTTTCCCCACTCTCTTTCTTTTTTTATCCTGTGGAAGCTAAAACTTTATTATAAAACTGAAGATAAGTATATCAGTTTGCTGGATGCTGGCAGAGCAGAACACAAGCAATGAGAAGATAAGGGAATTTGGTCAAATACAAAAAATACCATGGAACCTAAACCAAATGACATCAGATAAGACCTCCACTGACTTTCTATTAAAAATGTAATAAATAAGGATCAAAGAAAAAAAAAAATCTTATTTTTTTCCTGGCACTATTTTTTGTTGTGGTTGTTATTGTCTCTAGTTCTTCACAAGTATATCTGCACTAGTGCTGTTTTCCCATTTGTAATAAATAAATACAGATCATCTGGTATTCAAGGTCTGCCAGGTTCAGATTAAAGATGAGATTTCTTATATATATATATATATATATATATATATATATATATATATGTTTATTTATTTATTTATTTCTATTTATATATATTTTATATATATATGTTTATATATGCACACACATGTATGCATATATATATATATATGTGTATGATTTAGAGACTGGTCCTGAAATCATGACCAGCAGTTCTGAGAGCAGGATGATAAAGGCTGGTGGCTGATGAATTGGATAGAAAATGAGCTAGAACCAGTGTAAGTGTTCCTGTGGTCAGCAGTGGCAGTGTTTGGGGTTGGGGCATTATTCAGCTTCCCAGATGTTCAGAGCTGGGCTCTGGGATAACAGGGATTGGTTTGGTTTGTGGTACAGAGTGCAGCCCTGTTCAAGCAGCTCAGCTGCACAAACCCATGTTATTCTTGGCTGGTGGAGAGGTCTCTGCCACTTCAGCTGCTGCTTCATCAAGTGGGAAGAGAGGAATTGCTAAGAAACAGAGGAAAAGGTGTCTGTTATTCTAAAATCTCTTCTGTTTGGTGACTTCCAATAACACAGTTTGTCTGCAATGCCTGTAGGATGTCAGCAGTGAAGGACAAGCACAGAGAACTTTACTGTTGGGCTTTCCTCACCTTCTTGGTTTTTCCTGTGCAGATGTAATTATCCCTCACTGGCAATTTTTGTGGACTTAGTAATACAGAGACCATGAATTGCTAACAGCACATATTTAATTGGAAGGTTGGCCTGGATTTTAATGTGTCTAGAGGTTGGCATTACCTTGCTAGGAGCTCAGGTAAGCTTTACATCACTGCATAGAACTATAAAAATGATAAAACATGTCCTGATTCATGGCACAGCCTGTTGTGGAGAGGCAGGGGAATTGTGGCTGCTCTTAACAGCAGTCCTCTGCTCATTGCATTTCCTGTGGTGCCTACAAACAGAAAATGGTCACAGCTTCAGTCCCAGCACCAGGTTAGAAATAAAGCACAGAATGGATAATTTTGGCCTTGAAAGCACTGTGGAGTTGTTTTACTTCTGAGGAGATTTCACAGATTGCTTCCTCCCAGGAATATTTTAGCCTTTCCAAGAAAGGGAAACCAGTGTGGTTCAATCCAGGCTGTCTCTGGGCTTTGGCACTGATAAACTTTGAATGACAGGGAAAATCCATGTTACAGGCTGGGAAAGGGAGAGTGTTTTTGATGGGAGAGGAATCCCCTTGGGGCTTGGGGTTTGTCTGTGGCCTTAGGTGAGGTTTGCTTAGTGGTGTCTGCCCAGTCTCCAGTGGACAATAGTCTGTGCCATAAAAAGATTCCATGCATAATGTGCTGTATTTGTTGGCCTTTGCCTTGAAGAAACCCAGATGAGAGCTGTTTATATCCATCAAGGGACAATCTCCAGTAGGGAAGGATAGTTCTCTTTGGCTACAGGATATCTATGCCATTTCATTTTATTCCACCTTTCAGGCTTATGGATCTTTTTCTTCTGGCTTTTTTTTTCTTCCTCTCACTCTCTCTTTATATTTAACTTAAATGTGGGGAGTTTTAAGTATCTGTAACTTCCTGGAAAAACAATAGGACTGAAAATGATCAGCATCCATCATGCACTTTAATTAAATTTAATTAAAGAATGTTCAAAACAATACCTAAAAATATATAAACAGTATCTATATAATTCTTTCTCTTTCATGCTTTTAAATTCTCTGTTCATAGGCAGAATCAGGTTATAAAAAGTTAAGAGTCAGCTGTAAAAATTGTATCTCTCAGAGAAAACATGTAGGAAGAGAAAAAAGAGACAACAAACCCACAAAAAAAAAGAAAAAAGAAGAAAAAATCAAACAACCCCAACACATTCCTGCTGTCTAATCTCTTCCCTTAGGACCCAGCATGTTGTAAGTTTACACCAGGGTGTTTCCCCACTGCCAGGCTCAGTTTGGGGTGCACAAATGTGCACACACACACATGTGCACCCAGACATGCATCCCCTGGCAGATGAGAGTCAGCAAGAGAGAGAAAGTGTGTGTCACACCCTCTAAATTCAGGTGGCCTCAAGCAGTGCCATATAATCCCAGCCTCAATTAAACTTTCCAAGGTCAGTGGTGTTCTACCAGGTCAGACATAAATAAGTCAGGTGAGAGTCCTAGGGCACTGAAAAGCCATATTTATTCTTTATCCACAGTTCATAGCTATCAAATGAAGCCTAACAGAGAGAGAGAGAGAGAGAGAGTGAGAGTCTGGCTCTCAGAGCTGCTTCTGTTGTAAGTAATTCTTTTAAAAGAAAAAATATAGCTCTGGCTCACCCCTACCTCAGAATTACCTAAAACTTCACTGTGACTGTGGAAGTTTTGGAAAGACAAAAAGGAAGAGATTTTAATTCAGCAACAATTACAATTAATTTATTCAAGTGAAAGTACCTCAGTCGTGCTGAAGATCTTTTTTCTTTAAGAGGGAATTATTCCTGTAAAATTTGAGAACAGATGCCACCATAAACCCCTCCTGAATTGAGATATACAGATTTCATGTCCTGATTCAGCCAGTAATTAAAATGGGCCAATATTGAACAGTCTATTGGGTTTGTAAACAGAATATTTAATTTTTCTCTTGTCTTGGGAGGGCAGAGGAAAGGATAGGGAGAATACATCTTAGTTCAAAAGTGTTAAAGACTGTGGACTTTGGCTTCTCTGTGTGTCAGACCCATTGAGAAGAGTTATCACATTCCAAGAAAGTAATTAAGGACAGTTGAGGTCCACTGATTTCTGTACTGTCTGAAGAACTAAGTGAATTTTCTAGCCCTTTATGACTAATAACCAAATTAATATATATGTTTTAATAAACCAACATACCACAAGTCTGCCCTGCTGTACTGCTTAGTATTTTAGAGGTAGAGTTTTGACTTGAGGCATTTGACCTTTCTCATATTATTGTTCAAGAGGAAAAAAAAAATTGAGAGCTATTTTAGAGAGAATTACTAAAAACAAAAACAAATAATTCTCCAAACTCTCACTTGTATAGCTAAAAAAAAAAAAAAAAGTGCAAGTACTGTTGTATTTTAAGACCCATAAGCAGAAAGTGTAGGTGCTTTTTTTAGGAGGGTATGGAGGTCTGGAGCTGCTTTTTTTCTGTTGACCTAACTTGATTTACACCAGTTTACACAGTTGAGAAACTGATACATTAATGCTGCTGGAAAAGTCATCTCACACCTTTGGTTTGTTTTTCCTTATTTAATCTTTTTTCATTATTAAGATATGGTGATCTATTAAGCATGATAAGGTATATATATCTTTTTTTAATGGCTTTCACTCTTCTGTTGAGAAATAATTTTGAGAGTGCAATTAAGTAATAACAAAAATAAATTTCCAGATATCTTTGTGAATATTACTGCTAGCTTTTATTTAGTATATATAAGGAGATCACATCATTAATTATTACAAATATTCAGACAGTGGATACTTATACACATGGTTTTGAATCACTGAATATATACAAGAGTAACTTTTAATCTGTGAAATATTCAAACACATGTATAGTCACACATTTATCTTCTTACAATAACTTGCACACTTGCAATCAGAGAATGGAAAAAATAGTAGGTGATTAGCATGTCCAGACACATAATGACGAGTGTTGATTTGTTAAAGTGAGCACTTTCTAAACAAAGAAAAGTATTTGTCAAAACTGTTTTACAATTTGGGATATATTTGCCATATTCATTGTCAGGCAGCTGTATTAGCGATTCTGATTCTTAGAATTTGAAGATAAAGTTAAAAAATCACAGGCATTAGAGAGAGTTTATGGTGGACAAAGTGCCACAGAAATGTGTTTATAGAAATATCAGTTTTATTTTATAGGCATTAATATTAGAAATCATTTCAGTGCTCGGCACCCATTAGCATATGTGTTGAATTCTCTGCTTCTGGTTTTAACATCTGTAAGTAAAAGGGAAAATCTTGACAAATGTTTCTGAAGGTTTTATGTTCTCTTTATCCCACCACTGGATTGTGTTGTGCCTGCTGCAATAACAGGAGAATTGGGATCAGATAACCAGCTCCACAGATTAGATGTGAAGAAAGGGTGTTACAACAACATACCTACTTCCTCTTAGGTTTTAGCCATACTCTGTGTTTCAGTGACAGGACAAGGGGGAAGGGGAAAGGAAAATTTATCTTTTTGCTATATCTACTTCTATCAGGTTCCCCAGCCCTCAAATGTGTGTCTTAGTAGTGAATATGTTACACGACTCATTCTTGAAGGAAGGAATTAAAGCAAACCTCAAGCAATCAATGCCCTAAGAAATTTCACTAAGAGCTGGACTAAAAGGTGATTAAATGAAGCTGAATCCAAGAACACATTTTCCTTGCAAGGAAAGGATAAAATGTCCCTTTAAGGCTAAGTTGATATAAATGTATATAGAATTTTTAAATATAACTCCCACCTCACCGAAGAACTCAATCTTAAGTACTGGCACGTAGGAAGGCCATGGAAACTCCTTCAGCTGGAGGGTCTTTTTAAAAACTTAAAATTCTGAAAAGACTTAGCAGACTTTTTGATAATTTACAGCCATCTCTACCAAGCTAGACATACTAATTAAGGGTTATGTGCCAAGTGCTTTTCCAGGTCCAAGTTAGATTAGTTACAACATCCAGAGTTATTAATTGGAAAGAAAAGAGGAGGACATTAAAGAGGGCATTCTAAAGCTCAACATTTTGTATTGCACCTGTGTGTTCTGTTCTCCATTTATTCAGAATAAGTACTTGAAGTCAGTGGCTGAAAAGAAAGTAAATGATCATAAAGTTTTCTTGTGAGGAGATTCTCAGCCTGAGGAAGCAGCATTGTAGTAGGGCAATTGAACAGCTCTTGATCTTTCATGGATATGGATAAAGTCACTTTAAGGGAAAGGATAAAATGAGGAAACGTGTGTAGTCTTGACTGTCGTGTGAAAAGTGGCAGGAACAGATTTTGGTCCTCAGAAAAGGGATCTTAGACTTTTATAGCTGAATTCATTGTGCTCCTACCATGTTTCATGTCTTGTTTTCCCCATTTAGCAAAGCTGGATAATGATTTACTTCTGGTACAGCCTGGAGTGAGAAAGAAATTGGTAATGAATTGCCTTTTTTTACACTCCAGAGTGTTTCAGTGTCTAAAAAGTCCCAGAGGTTCCCCCAGAAGTTTGTGTAGGCATTGTTCTACTGGCCAAAACTTTGGCTCTGGGTCACTCTTTCCTCAGGATGCATCCACGGTCAGGATGCAGGGATTGCTCTATACATCATTCAGGCTGTCCAGCACAACTTTTTTGAGGATATTGCACTGGAACCAGATGTGTGTGGAAAAGAGGATACTGTCTCTAATCTGTTTCAAAATGTCCTCACACACAGGGACAAAAAGTGAAAAATATTCATTATTATTTTTGGTTTTCTATAGATTTTTACACATCTCATGTTATATGATTGATCAAAGCCAATGACAATTAAGTTATAGAAATGTTTAGTAGGTCTAAAAGATTCATGACTTTCTGTACAGCAGCAATGTTCTTGATGTTTTTGCACTGTCTGGAGCTAATGTTCTGATTAATGCTTATTTTGCTTCCTGATTTAAGAAATAGCTTATGGCTGAAAATCCTTAGATGCTCTCTGACTTATTGCATCTTCTTTTCTATTTCCCCCCTTTTCTTTCCAGCTTCTTACTCCTATATATATGTATAATATAAATATATGTATTTGGAAATCTGTCAGCTTTAGAGATATCCCTGATGCAATACTATTATGAGATGCCTCTCAAGACTGGTATTTGTGCAGAAAAATGAGTTTTTGCTAGACAACATTTGTGAACATATCATCTGGTGGGGGTGCTCTAGTCAGAGTGTGTTTGTCAAAACAAAAACAAGCAAATGTGGTCACATCATTTACAGACTTGTGGGGGGCAGGAGGGAGGCTGCTTCTGCTGTTAAAACAGCACAAAAAGTCAGGGTGATCTGTCACAACCACAGCACCAAGTGTCACCTGCAGCCCCAGTTTCCCAGGCAGTGTTTGGGAAGGCAGGGGGTGTGATGGGGGCACTCCTTGGACCAAGGAACCAAAGGCTCTGCAGGGCACACCCTCTTGAAACATGAGCTAACTCAGTCCTCTGCTCCAGCTCTGAGCCCCAGAACCAGCAACAGAAGGCTGGGTTGGGTTCTCTCCTTGGCTTTTCAGAGAGGTGGTGGGGTAGGGGACAGGCTGGGGAACTGTTAGCCAGAAATACAAAATATAGTTTTGTTGTATACACCCTCTCCTTGGGCAGCAGTGCCAATGGAAACTGTTGTGCTTCTTCAGGGCAGTCAGTGTTTGATTTTTCTTTCAATTTCCTCATGCACTGAGACCCAAGTGCTTGTGGTGAGGTCCACACTGACTTGAGTTTTAACTCAGAAAGTAATACAGTAAAAAATGTTTTTTCCCCAAAAAAAATTTGCTCAAAAAGACTCTGTTAAAGGTCAAACCAAACATATTTCATCTGTTACAAGGATTATGCGCAGATACAATACATTTTATATTTTTGAGGTCTATTTACCAGAACTGGACTGTTGGCTGGTCATGCCTCTTGTCCCTTAGCCTGAACTTGCTGGAGGAATGGTGTGCAAAAGAAAGTGCCCACTTTGTTTTTATCTGCCAAGTTGTAAACCACCTGCTTGTGTCCTTTTGTGTCTTTTGTGAAGCCTGTTAATAGCTGTTACTGCTAATTGCTGTGCTTAGTTTGCTGTGTTCATCTCTGGGCAGGAACCAGGGAGATCAAAGAGCAGGATACTCCATAAAGTCTTGCAGTGTTCATCCTGCAGCTCTAATTCACCTGCACATGGCCAAGGTACTGCACAGGGCTGGCACAAAACATCCAAAAACAGATGGAGGGAGGAAATTCTGCAGAATAGAGAATATATATATATATTTGATCCTTAAATTACTTTAGGTTGGGAATATCAGGAATATCAGCCATGCTTCCAGCTTTGACACAACTTTAGACTTCAATAAGCCTTAAGGGTTACAACTGTTTTGTTAAATTTTGTAAGAAAGTCTTCACTTAATGTTTTCTTTGCGAAATACATTAAGAATTCAAGTTTGTTTCTTCGTGGTGGTCTCTCTTGTTTAATAGCATTCAGCAGATCTCTGGTATGTTATTATGGATTTCCTGCTCATGTTAGCTGTAGATTTTTGTCTCTGCTCTGATGGATTGTTGATATAAAATTACCAGCTGATGTTTATCCACAGACATAGGAATAACAGTATTATTAACTGTTCCTATATATATTTTGTGTCATTATGACTGTAAGGGCTTGTCTGAATAATAAAGATTCCCTTGAGTGGGACTCACTAGGGTAAATGACTGTTTAATAAAGACAGATAATGTAGATGAATCATTTTGACTACTTAGAGGAGCAATTGTGCTAAAACTCCCAACTTACACAAAGTCCTTCTGAACACATTAGGGGTCAAATCCTGCCCCTTGAGATCACTGTAACATTGCTGCTGAGTAGAAAAGGATTGAAGTCTCACTTTAGGAGCAGAGGCAAAATTTTTGCAGTGGGAACTTGACTTCTCTACGTGGATGAAACACTCAAATGCTCCCATTATTTAAACACTAAGACTGTAAGTGGTATAAAAACATACCTACATAAATGTCCATATTCTGTCTTCATATGTTGAAATATGTGTTTAAAATAGATTTCTCCTAAATTATATGGCTTAGTTTTCTCTCTTCTCCATGATGTGATACTTCATGGTACACTGAAAGAATAAGAATATGAGTTTATTAAGTTTACTCAGAAAACTATTCAGTCATCTGTATGAGCTCTTGGAGCTATGTCAACATTTTCTTGAAAGATATCTGAGATTATTTGATGTTTACTTTTTTAAGTACAGTATTTGTGAGTAAAAGTGCACAAGAACATTTTATTACATTTTAAATGTAATTCCTGATCCCAGGGTGCTGTCTATATAAATCTGAACAAACCTACGAAATCACTATCTATATTAGATCAGCAAATCCTCTCAGTCCCAGAACTGGTCAATGTGTTAAGAATAAGAGGCAAAAGTGAAATTCCTTGGTAATAAAACTTCTGAGCCTTGACAACTGTGAAGTAATGCTATTTCTTGCAGCATTGCCTAGACCTTTCAAAGTGCACTACTCTTTATTATATGCCTTTCCTCTGCCCCTAAACCTTCACTTCTAAAGTGCACATCTCACAGGTAACTAGTATATAATGTACTTTTCAATCAACCTCCTAATTCACTCAATGTAGCATGAGTTTTAGATAAACCAGGAAGATGTGAAATACAGAATAAAAGGTTTAGGCTGTATGATGCCACTCACCTGTTTTAAATCTTTTGCTATCTGTGAAAAAATACGGAAAGAGTTCTCCTTCAGGATAATTCAGTGTGGCCCAGCTCTTCTCCCAGGCAGCAATGACAGCAGCTCCCAACATTTCTGCCAGATCCTGATGCTGATCTTCTGGGAGATTTACACCTTCTTTCAGCTTGTTCCCTCCCAGGCTTATGTAGGTAACAAAATGATTCCTCCCTTGGATCCACCAGCTCTGTGGGGACAATTTTGCCCTTCAAGTCCCAGTCCCTGTGCTGGCATTGCTCTGTCCTCACTCTTGTTTCTGTTTCAACCAAGAGTGGAAGTGAGCAGCACTAGAAGGGCTGAGATGGTTTTGCTTTTGTGCAGCCTCTTTGGTTTCATGGAGTAAAAATTACCTAAAGGTCAAACACAGGGTGAACCAGATTTCATCTGTAGAGTGGAATGAGATTCATAAGGTGCAGGTCTCCTAATTGCCAGATTTTCCATAACTTATGTAAACTTATATGTAAATCCCCTGAAGTGAAGAACCTAAATACAACATTAAAATTTGTGTTGTGGTTTGAAAGCAGATCCAAGGTTTTGCAGGGCAATTGGCTGCTGCTCTTATTGTTTATGCTTGCACACACAGGCTGTGGTGGGCTTGTCTCTGCTGGCAGTGTGGATAGGTTTAATTTTACTCTAATCAAGGCAAAATACCTTGCTGAGAGGCTCAGGTTCACATGCTAATAAACTATGTGGCTCTTGGACAAGAGATGCTTTCCATCTGGCAAGTCTAGAGCATGGGTTTGAGCAGGATTTAATTTGTGTGCAGAAATCCCTGTGGATGTGACCATAAGTGTCTGAGGGGCCTAATATATGAGATAAATATATGACAAAAACATAGACCCATCTAAAAAACACATGATCCAGAATTAACAACCACAGAGTTCATGGACTTACTTTAAGGTAAGTGCTAGTGATTATTTACACAGATTTGTATTTTGGCTTTTTTTGCTGGCCTTGAATCAGGCTAATCTTTACTGCACAAGGTAGAGCATGACAAATATGGAAACATCTGTGTTATGCAAATTCCTCTGAAAAGGTTGAATGACAGGTAGCTGACTGTATTTTGGAGCTGTTCCAGGTAGAGTGAATCAACAGTTTCCAGTAAGTCAATCCAGCAAAAATCTGCAGGGTTCCTTTTGATACATACAGAGCTGTGAGCTTCTGTGTTGACTGCTTTCAGCTGAAACCAGAAATATTTTTAAAAATAAAAAAATATTTAGATCTTAGAGGTACTCAGATATCTAAAGGACAGACTGAAGATTTCTGCTCCAAATTTCCAGCAAGCTTGCCTGTGATGAGCTTTCCTCCCTCTCTCTTGTGGCATCCCTAGGGAGACATATGAGCGTGTCCTGGAGCATTTTGATCCTCTCCATGGGCAGGGCAGGGGAGGGAGCTCCCCATGAGAGCCCAGGGCAGCACCGACCTCTCACTGTGTGAGTGGGGATGTGAGGGAAACTGAGGGAGAAGATTCCAGCCTTGGACATCAGAAACTTCCCAACCTGTGCTCTGTGAGAATGAGGATGAAGATTTGTGAGAATCCTTGGCACTGGGTGCTGCAGGACCCTACACCACCAGTCCAACCCTTAAAATACCAGCTCTGCATTGCTATGGACAACAGATGGGGAGGTCTGAGGAAGAAATCCTGCCAAAGAGTTTTCCTGTATTGAGAAGTTGTAGTGCTTCCCTTCTGGATGGACTTGCTGCTAGCTGGCACCAGAGCCATGGGATTAACATTTCATACCCGCAACATTGAAAGATATAGGAAATATGACTTTGGAACAGTTATACAAAGAGTAGCATGATGATCTTTTTAAATGTAAGCTTGGCCCAATCAAGAATCCTTATAATTTAATTTCCACTGTCAGAGACATGTGATCCTTTTCTGCTAAATATTTTACATTTCTTAGATCTGATTAATTGTAAGCATGCTGAAATGCTCTCTGCTACTGCTGCTGCCTCTGATTCATTGGTGACTTGTAGAAAGAGGCAACACATGCTTATTGTTAAAAAAATGAAAAAGAACAGAAGGATCATCTATTGCTCAGATGAAAGACAGAGACAAAATAACCAATCTGTAATGCAGATTTATTAATAGTCATTCACTGGTTTTCACTGAAATACTCTTCACGTAACCTTGACTTTATTAAGTAGTCCTTAAGGTGCATTTTGAAGACAGATAATGAGTTTGGGGAATAGTCTTATCTACATCAAGCTAATCTTTAACAGCTTGGAAGGGAACTCGCAGAAACTTTTCCACTTTAAGTGACATAGCCATGTTCAAATCAAGCCTTTTAAAATGTCATTTTAATAGAAGAGTTTACAGGCATTTTTAATCGCTACACTTCATAGAGGAATATTGCCTAAATGAAGAAGACAGAAAAAGTTATTGAGTTTTTAATAGTATTAATGGGACTGGAGGCAAGTGAGTGGTGTTGGGGCAGCAGGAATGCTACTGTGGTGGAGTGGCACTTAGAGTCTTGATTAACAAAGACAAAGAAACACTTGATTGAAAAAATTGTTTCTTTCACAGTGGCTGTTGCTTTAAAAGGCAGAGCCAGGGCAAAGGCAGGGGTTTTGAGTGATATTTGGGTGCTAAACCTGCACATGTAACCTTGTCCAGCTTCCACAAGTTCTCAAGAGCCTCCTGACCCTTTGCTGGCACAGAGTTGTGTGTGAGTGAGACAGGGACAAAAAAGAGAAACTAAAAGGAAAATGAGCAGACTCACTGTTTTAAAAACAACTCAGATTTCCAGCATCTATACTTTCCCTTCAGTTTCCAACATGCCCTGGGAAATAGCTTCACTTCCTGCATTGTGTAAAGCCCCAGAGGTGGTTGTCTCCAAAGGCACACACCAGCCTTTCCTCCAGCTCATGGATGGAGCTGGTCACACCTCGGGCTGGATTTTAATCTGCTTTTACAGGCAGAGGAGTTACACGGACCCTCTTCTGCTGATTCCAGTTGGCTTAGCTCATTTTGTTTAGCTTCCTTTATTGTTTGGGCATTAAATGTCCCAAGCTCTCCCAAGTGCACACACATTTGGTTTCTGACGAACGGCAGCCTCCGTCAGAGACAGCGTTTGCCATTTAGAATCCAGCATGACTTGGAGTCAGGTTGTGACTCAGATACCACAAACTGTACACAGAATAGACCACAAATTCCTCCAGTAAGACTGAACAAGGCTTTCCGAGAAGCCACTTCCTCCTCTGGTTATATCCTAACCCTGACTGACAGGTAGCAAATAACCATTGGGGTTTTGAGTGGCAGGTTTTTCTCCTACTTTTAGTTAAAATTTCTGTGTGCTGAACTCACAGCTGTTGAAAATCCTATCTTTTTATGCACTCACAGAGCAGCACTTCTAGATGTGGCTGTAGAAATCTTGGTTGGTTACATTTTTTTTCTGGAAATATAGGCATCCACTGACTGAACTCTGAGGCTGGGAATTCTGAGAGGACACTGAGGGCAAAACTCAGCCTGACCCATCTGGGTTCCCCTGAGCCACAGCTGCAGCTCTCTTGTGCTTTGTCCACAAACCCATAAATCGGCTGGGTTTGCTCAAAAGGTTCCTGAACTTTGGCAAAACCTTTTGATGAACCTGCTGGGGGCTGGGGAGGGGGGAGGCAAGGGATGGGACCAGGGCTGCCAGTGTGGGGAGGTTTGCAAGGAAACCTGAAACCAGGTGAGATTCCCAAACTGTTTCCTCGGGCTCAGGAAATTCTCATTTGAAAACAGAACTGGAGTTAACAAATCTGCTAACAAGCCTCACACGCTTGCTGACCAGCAGTAAATCCCAGCTCGATTTATTACTGAACACAGCACTTTGGCCTAAGTCCTCAGTGTCATTTTGCAAGTGGACAGGGAACAAGTAGCATTCTTAAATTCTAGTGAGAAAACTGGTTGAGAGAATCAGATGGGCAGCAGGCCTTTGATTTAACTTCTCTTTTACTTCCTCTTTTTTTTTTTTTTTTTAATTTCGTTTAATGAAACAAGAGAATTCATCTGCCAACACGCTATTCTGTGCTCTTTTGTCAATAGAAAAGTTGTTTTTTTAATGGTTATCTGTCTGCAAGTCCTTGACCTGCTTGTAAACACATTTCTGCAGGAAAACCCCAGGCCATGGCCTCGAGCATTTACGTCAACAAGAAGAGATAAAGTGACCAAAACTTAACCTGATCTGGCCTGGAGTGCCCTCTACTGCCCCTTGACCAAATACTTCCCTAATCTGTGTCCTTCTGAAAGGAACAGATTGTTGTGTAAGAAGTATTACCTGGAATGAAATCAATTTTGGGAGCCTGACTTCTTCCTCCTTTTCCCCAGCGCATAGCCAGAGCCTGTGGAATTGCTGGAGGTTAAGGAATGAAGCCTGGGCTGGTTTTGGTAGCAGGGCAGGAGTTTTCCCTGGGATCAGCCCTTTGTCCCCAGCTCAGCCACCCGGCTGTGTTCTGTCATGCCACGTTAAACACGCCACCCTCGAGCCGCGCGACAAACGCGCAAAAACCCAACTGGCTGATCAAGTCGCTTTTAAAAACCATTTGCTGATCCCCAGGGATTTGTTCTGGATTCACAGGGCACGAAACAAGGCTGTGATTCAGCCAGGGTTGGCAGAGTCACTAAAATGGGAGAGAGGTCCCAAATTTTGGTGTGGTGATGGCACGAGCATCCCAGTTTGGCCACTGCATCCACTCCTGGAGGCTGGGGTGAAAATTGGCAGCAGCCAAGGCAGTGCTGGGGGAGAACTGACACCCAATTTTCCTGAGAAGGAAGGAATACATCTATATGCTTTTTCTTGGTAAGAGCTGGTCTCGTTGAGGTGCTTCCCAAAGAAGTATAGGCTATGGAAAAGTTGTGTTGATAACACAAATGAGAAAATTATTGTTACGCAGTTCAAAGCAAAATAGTTTTATTTAATGATGAAAATCCATGCTTGATTTTGGATGCTTCATAAACCAAAACCAAATTACCTAGGAATGGGTAATGAGGTGCTACCATTGCTGATGCACATCATTATGCTCATTCTCCAGTTGTTCAGGATGAACTGGGCTGCAAATCAGTCTTTACTTATTCTGTCCTGATATCTGTAGTTGATCACTGTGTTCGAAACTGTACACGACAGACCAAAAACTCTGTCAAGTGTGTGAATCTGAGGCAGAAGGGGAAAGCAAAGCTTAAGGAAAAGGCTCAGATGAAATTATATCGCTGCATTTTGGTGCTGAGGGACTCTTGGATGCTGAGAGGTTTGCAGGGCTTGCCAGGCATGGTGGATGGAGGTATCCACCCCCAGACAATGCTCAGGCCATGAAGCTGAAATCTGTGCTCCAAAGACTCTCCCACTTCTCTTGAAGGCAGATTTTGGCCTTTATCTACTCAATTTGTGGGTAGGTGCAATCTGAGGAGGGCTTCCTGCAGGTATCTCCCAGACTTCCACCAAGTGTAGGGAGGAGAAAATCAAATCCTTTAGGTTTAGTTCCAGCTGGGTTATTTCCTTAGGATACAGCTTAGTCTTTTATGCATTTAACCTTGTTCAACCAATGCAAGGAAGTTATAGTTCCTGCTTTGCATGGTGGGATTAATTCACAAGCTTGAATCTTTCAATGTTATCTAACAGAAAGTATCATTTCAGCTATTCTGACAGAAAATCAAATTATGGGGAACAAAGTAGATTTTCTTTTCTTTTTCTATAGAAAGCATCTATTTAAGGAAAAGTGATTTTATTTTTCCAGTAGGAAATATTTTGAAGAGAAAATATTTCATCTCCTAAATTGAAAATGTAAATTTTAACCTTTCTTAATAATTCAAAATAATTACTTTTTTTTAAAAAAAATTATTTTCTTACAACATTTCTTTATTTCTCAGCTTCCAAAATCCAGCAGGACTTAGAAGATTAACACAGCTTTGACAGGCTTCTTTTCAGATTGAAAAGATTGTTTTTATGGTGAAGAAAATTTTTCCTCAAAAAGTACAGAGCTGTGTAATCAAAGAAAGGTGAAGGGCTGGCTGAATCTATTCAATATTCTCAGTTACTTCCCAAACCAAACTTCTGAATGCATGTTAGTCATTCAGATTAAGTCATACTCCCAAACTCCCTCCAGGTTCTGCTCTGGAGATGATATTTATACAGCACTAATAGAGAAAACTTGGTGTGTTTCAAAAAATAATTCCCAAGTAAACCAAAGCTGAACTCAGCAGATGTATCAGGGGAAGTTTCAGGGAAGGTTGACTATCTTCTGTTGCTACAAAGGCCAGCTTCAATTTAATTCTCAGCCCCTCAATATTGCAAGGGAGGAAGCTTTAAAAGCATTAAGTGACCCATATCAATGTTTCTGCTCCTAATGAAAATATGCATACTCTTTTTGTTACGAAATTTGCCAGAATTAATTGATGCTGAAGTTTAAAACTGATGTTTGGTAATGGAGCATTTATCCATTTTAAATTTGTGAAACTCTTCCTGACTTGAGGGTTTCCTTTCAGTCTAGAGCTATGGAACTTACAGAAATTTCAAACCATTTATTGGATGGGACACATCAGGCTCCAGTGACTTTAGGGAAAATAAAAATGAAGTGAGTTCTTGCTACAGCTTAGAACATTAGTAACAGCAGTGCCCAGATTCTTCAGTTGAAATCAGCATGTCTGTAGTCTAAAATGTGTTTCATATTTAGAATCAGATGGGAGAAAGGACACCCTTTTCTCTGCATGTCTCTGTCCTTTTTTACAGTGATCAGTCTATCATTTATCCATAAACTTTCTAGCACAGTGATTTGGTAACCTATTAGAAATAATAACCCTGTAAGCATTAAACTGTATCTGGGTCTTTTTCATACAGGCTCATGCACTCATATATATCTGTGTGTCAATATATACTGGCTGACATAACAAATATTTTTGTTTTTAGAAATAAGAGGATTTTCCTCGGGGACTGTAAGTCGATTCAGAGGATATTCTCAGGTATCTGACTGTATTTCACTGTAATATTCATGTTGTCAATAGTGGGACCTTTCTGTGGAAAATCGGGCTTTTCCTGTGAACATAATAATATTTCTGGATGGTGAAATATACAGTAAATGTTAAACAAGAAAAGAACTAAATTGCAGACTATTCCCTGGTCAGCAAAACTCACCCATTATTTTTCAGTTTGCTGAATCTGTAGTTTTTACAATTTTTTTAAAACTGTGACTTTTCAGATTCATGAGGGTAGCATAGGTAATCTTCATATTTATAAGGACACACTGTCAACTTGCTTTTCATAATTTATAAACTCTTTTTTTTTTTTATTATTCCTTTTCCCTGTTGGAAGCCTGAAACTGGCATGTTTCCTTAATAGAGCTGGGAAGAAACTCTGCATTTTTGCTCAGGGAGATGAGTTCTCAGAAATAAGCTATCTGTGCTTCATGCAAAGGAGCAGTATCCGAGCTGGCTGAGTAGAGCTGGAATTATGGCTGTAGGGTATATTTTGCAAGTGTGTGCATGCTTCAGATTTTCAAGTTGCAACTTGCATTTTGGCTTGGTGAGGGATTTGTCAATACATTACAGCTTTGTATGTCTTTGTTGATGGGAGCTGGATGAATGCTCATTGCCTTGTTAGGCTGGACTCTTGTTTTTAACCAGCCCAACTGAACTCTTCTCCCCATTGCTTTCTTCACAGCATCTCTCACATTCCCACCTCCTGCTGTGTGCTCCTGGCACGGTGAGAACAGATATTTTTCTTCTGCCCCTGCATTGATGGACTGGCAAGGACATGCATCCCTTATTCCAAGGTGAAATGAAAGTGGTTTGATAGCCATTTCCTCTCTCCCTTTGGAATTTCACTGAATTACTTTTCCATGGGGCTTATAAAAGTAAATATTTCAGGCATTTAGGTTAACCTTGCTCCTGGGCTGTTGCAAGTGGATAGAAACATTTCTGTGTTTTTAGAATTGATCCCAGAATTTGCAGGAGGCGAAGTTTGCTTTCAGAAATAATTCACGGTGTTGATGCTGATTTATAAAACACTATGAAATTTAGTGAATGGGTACTTTAAATACCATCTCTGGGCATGCTAGTCACTATTATGGCAGATAAAATCTGTTTGGAATTACTTTTAATGGCTGTTTGAATTTAAAAAGCTGGTAAGGATTGATTCAAATTGAAGGTCATGAACTCCTTTACCCATTTCCCCTTATTGGCTCAACAAGGGTCCTATTTCATGATCTGTTGGCCATGATGCAACTCATCTGTTTAGCTGAGAAGGTGCTGATATGAGCAATTAAGCTAAAGTGGCATTGGGGAAGAACCTGTTAATATCTGGTAACGTATCGTTGATTCTGCCCATCCATCTGCCAGTCTCTCCCCTGTAAGTTTCCAACTTGCTGGTTAGTTTCAGCAGAATTTGGCACAGGAGAGGAGATATTTATTACCATTATGATGCTAAATGTTTTTGGAGAACTTACAGCTGGTGAAGGGGAGAGTTCTCATGCTGGAAGGAAGGACAGCTCAGGCAGTGCAGATGAACAGATTGGATTGTTTAGAGGTGGATTACTGTGTCACGGTGATTTAGGAAAAGTCTAGGGCGTGCTTGAAGAAACTTGGGATCATTAGTACCACTGCTCACAGAGCATCTTTTTATTTCTATCTTGCAAAACCTTTACCACTGAAGAGGGCCTGGACCACTTATGTGCCACTTAAGGCCTTTTACAAGGCTGGATTTCCTTCAGTAATATTCCAAGGAAATAGCATGTTTGTGAAGACTAACACTGTTGATATTCCCTTTGGATGCTCTGCCCTGGGAGTATCTGTGAAACTTGAGGGCACATCACTTCAGGAAAAAAGGTCTGTCTGAGAGGTAACCTAAACATTTTTTTTTCCTTCTTGATATGCTTAGGCTCCATCCTGAACTCTCCTGCAGGATTACAGCAGATCCTGACCCTGTTGACCTGGTATCAATCCTTTTCTGTAAGCTGGGCACAGCAGAAGAGGAGGAGGAGGACAGATACTGCGAGTGGCTTAGGGGCTTAGATGCAGTAGGCTCTGAGCATCAGCACCAGTTGAAAGGATCAAAGGGGGTCTGTGACTCTCTAACCATGCTAATTAATGGAAGAAGTGGTATTTGGTCTTCATTATGGACTTTAAGATAGAAAAAAAGAGAAGTCAAGTGTTTTGTCCTGTGGTGAAAGTAACAGAGCCATCCCCATTCGGTTTTCAGCAGCATTTCAAGAGGATGGAGCCACTTATGGAGTCATGCTTAGGCAGCACTTTCTTAAAAGCTAAATGTCTGATAAATGCTGATTCTGCCTGCTCTGAATTCCTAATATGCTTCCAGCCAGAACAGGGCCTTCCTAAGTTTTTCAGTGCTCATGGGATGGAAGAACCTTTTAGTAAAGTACTCCCTGGATTTCTACTGTACATCTGCTCTGGACATGGGCTTGAGCCCAGAGGAGGTAATTCTGTCTCTCACCAGCTCAGGCATCACCCCATGCCTTCCACTGAAATATCTCTGGGGTGCTACAGAGGTAAATAGGAGCCCAGTGACCAGGATTCACATTGGCAGCAGCCTGGGGACCAGAGCACTGATGAACAGAGGCAGCAATAATTGCATTTTAGGGACATTTCTGCATTAGATGCTTTATTAGCTCTCAAAATATTCTCTTCTGAATCCTGGACAACCCTTCCTAATCTCTGACCCTTTGGATCATTTAACTCATTTGGATACATCTTAAATTTGAAAGGAAATCACAGGTTACAGGAGGTTTTACCTTGGACGTGGGGCCTTGTTCTGACAGTGGGCTCACCTGCTTATTGTCTTTCTATATCTACATGGTGTGCATATCTCTACCTATCCACATGATATGTACAAGTATATGTGTCGAGGCCATCAAGACTGCAGTGCAGTAATTCCAGTTCTTATTTATTTAACCATGCTTTTCTACTAGCAGTTTGCATGAATTTGGAATTTGTGTAAATGTAAGTTTATGTACATCTGAGGATGATCAGCTTTCAACTAAACAAACAAACGAAAAATAATGGAAAAATATACTTTCTTTGGAAATACCTGGTTTTCCTTGAAAACAGAGAATATTTTTTAATTTGCTTTATGTGACTTCCTGTGCATTTTGCTAATGTGAGCTGTTTGAGAGAGAAAAATCTGATATTGACTTTAATTTAGAAATATTTTCTTTCACAAATTTCCAATGAATGTGACTTCATACCTGGAAGTGTCTGTGATGACTCTGTGAGTGCTGCTTGATGTGCTTATGCTATGGTGTGCTTATGCTTGTTTTAAACTACAATGGTGGTATGGACCAAAACTGCTAATGGCATGATTTTTATAGTGGTTTCACCACAGAACATGACAGCATGTGTGATCATTGGGCATTCAAACAGTGAAATGTGTAAAGCTATTTTTCCATAATTGGTCCCAGGGCAAGGGGTTGATCTCATGTATAAAAGCCTCCAGATATGCTCTTGGAATGGCTTCTAATTAGGGAACCAGTAAAGAACTGAACTTTGGAAACTGTGAGGAGTCCATTCCTTTAAAAAAAAAGGAAATAATCACTTTGACCTTGAACTCCAAAAGGCCCTGAAATCAACTGATTTTACTCTTTAAGCTCCTTAACAAGCATGGGGATTAGAGACGAGCTGTGTAGAACGGTTCATATTAGATATAAACGATAATGGACAATAGAAATTCATCTGTGAGCTCAGCACAGGCATTCTGTGCAAATTCCATTTCCCCAAGATGTGGTGATACCATGTTACAGTGTTATATACACCACTGATAACAATATGACTTCATCAGGTGAGAAGAGACAGAAGCCAACTCAATAGCAGCAGGGAGATGCAACTTTAAAAGATGTCCAAACCTGTTCTAATCCAAGTCTGTTTTAATAACCACAACCAGGTGTACAAAAGGTCGAATATAATCACCTTTCTACCCTGTGTGGTGAATAAATCATCTGTTTAGCTGTTTATTTCAAGTATGATGTCAGGGATGATGCCCTCCCTGACAAAGAAATAAAACGTATGAGAGGAATAAACCTGCTATAGACTGAAACTGCAAATTTCAGGGGCTTTCCATCTGTCCACAGCTAAACAAGGAAGGGATGCTGCTCTAGCTCCAAAAAAACTCAAACTTCTTTGGTGATTTCATTGTGGCAAGTTTTTTTTTGTTTCCTTTCTTTTTCTCTCTCTTCCAAGAACAGCTGAAGAAACCCACATTGCTCTGAAAAAGAGGATCTCATCTTGAAATGGAAAAGTGCATCACATTTTCAAGGAGAAAAGGAAGGAAGTGTGAAAAACACCTGGGTGAAGAGAGGAGCTGATGTAACTGAAATAATTGGTGGATTTTATTTGATAAATGTAACCCACTCAACAGTTGTCATCACCCCAAGAATATACTGATTGCCTATGCAGATCTTTTAAACAATTTCCCTTATGAAAATCATACCTGCTGAAAAAAGTTATTGTGTCTTTTAAAAGGCACTTCTTAGTCTTATTGTTGATATAAAGGGGTGAATGATATGGTTAGACAGGCTACTGCCTGCCATGAAAACTAGTAAGAAATGATGTTGCACAATCCTTTCCCTCATCTGTTCCTCAAAATTTGTTATTTTATTTCACTTTTCCCCATTTCAGTCTGTGTGGCCTGGCAGACCTACTGGAACCAAGCCTGCAATAATATTGTCTCAGTGAGCTGATAGGTGTGAGGGCACCTGCAGGCAGATAAAATGTGTTTCTGTTTGTATCAGAGTTTGCTATCGAGAACTCTAAATTGTCATGATTTCAGGACAATCTGCAGTTTTCATCTGAATAACTTAGAAAGCAGGGAAGCAAAATTAAAAAGAAAATCAGCTCCATGCTTTTTCATTAGTTCTGGCAGCTTCCCCTAGAAACACACCCATACTCAGCAGTATCATTCTTTATTTAGCTCTGAACAGACTGGAGGACCTTAGTGAATTCTTTCTCCCTCCTCCTTTGCAGATAATAGCAATGATGCTGCCACATATTTTGCAAAGTGCTCTTTTCTGGAGCTGAGATTGAGTTACATCCAATGTGATAGACCCCACTGGCAGCCGCGTGTTCTTAGCGGAGACATTCCATTACCATGCCAAGTTATTTTTAATTCTATCTGGTTTTTTAAATTTTTTTTTTTTTTTAAGCCAGTGCATAAAAGAAAGCTATTGAGTTGCTCAGTCAATGTTAGTTTATTATTGCTTACCCAAGTGTTTAATAAACCTATCCCAAGCCTGGACGTAGCTTTAAATACTTCATTGACTGTAACAAAGCAGATTTTTCCTATCAGACCAAAGTGGCTCTATAAACTATAATTAAGCACTAATTATGAGCTCTAGTGGTCAGATAACAGAAGGCAAGGTCCATTGTGCTACTGGCAAAACCAGCAATTAAAGGAGATTATTGTTGTCAGAAATGGAATAAAACAAACAAAGGAAAAATTTGGGAGGAGGGGAAGATTTGCAATTGACCCGAGTGAACTTTATCTTGTCTGTGGCTTTGGGAGACATCATGAACATGAAGAACCCAATATATGATGACATAGAACAGATGTAATAGTAAGTTCCTCTGGAAAATCCACAGTTTTTTTGGATGACAGGTTGTACAGTCAGGTTCTGCTTGGCTCCGCTCCCTACATTGAAAGCCAATCCCTTCCAGTCCAAACCAGAAGTTGTATGTTTAGAACAAAAATATTTTCAAGGAAAATATTGTCTCAGTACTATTTTTCACTTGTTCTTATAAAGCACTCAAAGCCAGAGTGTGCCACATTGCTCATGGGCTTAAGAAGAAGAAAATGGACTTGAAGTTGAATGAAGACTAGATTGACTCCCTGGAAGGGGGGCAGAGACCCTCTACAACAGGTGAAAAGGAAGTGCGGTTTTATAAATTTGTTCCATTTCAACGTGACTGGCTTCTTTTGCTTACTCCATTTTTACACTGGCTTAACTTGATTGGCTCCAGTGGAGTTTTCAATTATGCCGGATCCCACTGAAGTGTTATTAGCAGACTGCTTGGAATTTCTCTTGAAAGTCTGAAAGTGTTTCTGAGTTAACAATATACTCTTCCCCTTTCCCCCTTCGAAATAAAATGTTAACTCTGCAGAAAACCTTGATGTCCTGTTGAAACAGAATGCTCAAACACCAAAATGAATTGACTTTTCACATACAAATTTAAAATTTCCATGGAAAATAGAGTTTCCAGTTACCTCTAGTGATTGGTATGCTAGTCACAGTTCATGTATTCCTAGACCTGATACAGACATTCAAGGGAGCCAAAAGTCCTTTATACACACACACACAAGCACATTACAGCTTCCTGGAACACTGTTTAGGCTTTCAGGTGATGGCTGGGAATGTGGCCAATATCAGAAGGTAAAGGGCAAAAGAAAGCCATGAAAATGACAATATTTCTTAGGAGCAGGCAGGTCCCTTTACCCCTGACTCATGGTTGTGCCTAAAACTCGCAGCACTGCTCTCTCCTCTCTGTTGGTTTTTTTTTTTTTCCTTTTTGAGAGCTGTTTGCATCTTTGGGGAAAAAAAAAAAAAAAGGATTAATAAATTTCAAATGTTCCTGGTGCTTCTGTGCCAACTGGCACTGGAGGGGGCCTGTAACCTTGCCCAACTGCACTATATATAATTATTAATTAGAAAGCAACCTGGGAAGCAATGATCCTCTCTCCCAGCACAAACCAGCGGAACTTTACTGAATTCACTGTAGGAAAGAAAATTGGTTTTCCTAGGTCACACTTGGGAGCAAACTTTATTTTGCTTTGACTAGTGGTTCGCTTTCCAGAGTGGAATTATGGGAATTAATTGGAATAACTTGGGTGCTCATTTTATAAATCAGCTGGCAGAACTCCTGCTGTAATTAATGGGTCCGACTGGCAGATTTCCACAAACACACACCCATTTTCCCAGTGATTTCCACTGTGAATACATGCATTTTGAAGGAGCTCAACTTGCAAAGGGACATATTTAAGAGTGTATAACTGTCCCAATGACAGCAAGTTCTAATTTAAAACTCCTGTGTAATACTTGTTAGGAAGTTTTAATATCAAAAGGGCAGCCAAGGTCTTCCATGAGAAATTTCTAGACAGTGAAAGAAACTAATCCTTTTTAGTGATGTTTGGCTTCTTCTCTGCAGTAGCTGATCTCTGATTTCATATTTTATATCCATGGTTTGTTAATGAAATTTTCTCCTTTAAAGAGTAACCAGGCGGATAAGAAAAAAATAGCTGATACTTTGCAGTAAGCGTTTGAAGTGAAATTCAAGTAGCAGCCTGAGGCTCACAGTATGTAAAACCAACTACCAAAGTTTTAGAGGGGTGGTTAATCTATTTTTCCTTCTCAGGGGACCTCTGCTGTATTAAATTCTTTGGTTGAAGAGAAGCAGTCAGATTGGCATTAGAACTGACTTAGCAATTTACATCATTTGAAAAGGGATTAGTAAATTTAACATGTTCTTGGTGTGCCTGTGCCAGTTGGCACTGACAGGGGTCTGTTACATCACCCATTTCCACCACCACGTGCCACAGGGCTACCTGAAAGCTGTCATTAGTCCTACTTCAAAGAGAACAGGAAATTAGGGAGCAGAAAAATGCTAATGTCTGCAGGTGGTGGCATCACTGCTGTTTATGGTGCACACAGGGAATGCAGGTTTGCTCCAAGCCCATCCCTGGATGGGTTGTTCAGGCTGTTCTACCTGGCACTCAGGTTGATGAAGATTTAATGTTACTTTGAAATGCCCTCATGTGTGTGAGGCCACATCCCTACAGCAACTCCAGAGTGGAAATGTGAGCTGGATCTCACTGGAGACTCAGAGCCACAAAGGTGGGATTCTCCTCTGAATTTTATCCTAAGTTAGTCTTCTGGTTCAGCCATTAGCATTTTTGGTGTCTCTCTCTGTAGACCATGGAGAGGAAAACGCCATTTGACTGGGCAATTAATTACATCTGTTGTAGGATGCATTTACCTCCACTTCTCCAGTGACCAGGGAACCAGACTGCTGTTGTCACTGGAAAAATACATGTTCTGATAGCTTATAGGCAAGAATTGTGCTGTGAAAGGGGCAACTTTTGCCTGTAGTCTACTGAAAGAACCCAAACAATTTGCTTAGCTTGGGTGGCTGTGTAGGTGGCCAAATTAAAGTCTGCTAGAAATCATTGCCAGAGCCCAAAATCATCCAGTGAGAAATATGAGACATACAGATTCTACATGGGTAGGATCTGGAAGTCCAAAGGTTTCTTGGAGTGGAGGACAATGCCAATTTTCAGTTTCTTCAAGGCCAAGTTTCTTCAGCTTGACCTCTAAGAAATTTTTTTAGGAAGCCACATTAAGTTTTTTGCATATGTTTTTATAATGTTGAAGATACTCCCATAAAGTCAGATGATTTTCAGTAATGATCAAATTTCAGTCTTCTGTTTTGTGTGCCTTGTTCTCCATTTCTCTTAGCTATATAAAAGGTGTAGAAGAGGAGGAAAGATGTTTCCCTTATACCTTCTTAACTGGAATCTCAGTGCAAAGCAGTCTGGGCTTAGGAATGCCAGTCAATAAATCTGTCTTGATATTGAGGATGCCCAATTCCTATATCAAAAAGATGAGGGTGCAGCACTGCCACTGTTGCAGTGATGCAGGAGACAAGGCAATAGATCATCAGACAGTCATATCTAAAATCAGGTTCAGGACCTCTACCATGTCCAGCAAGATGGGAAACCCAGGAGAGAACAATCCCTTCTCAGTACCACATGGAGAAATAACAGTCCAATTTCAAGTAACAGGCACTAGACTGGGAGCTTATGCTGTAAAGGAAAATTTAATGAGTGCTTGTTTTCCCCCTCCCCATGTAAGTTTTACATTTCCTATGTACATCATCTGCTATTATGTGTTATAAAGCTGAGGTATTTTTGTTTTTAATATGAGTCCACCTGTTTGCTTTACTTTTAATACTTTTGTAATATTTGAAACCCTATAAAACTTTGTGAGTACTTCTGTTGGAATAAATATGATGGGCCAAATCCAGTCCATGTTGCTCACACCAGATTTCTTATTTGAGCTGGGACTGTGATAATGTGTGCACAGTAAATGAAGGTAGGATGTCAAATAATTGGAGCAGGTTTTTTTTTTTTCTATGTCTCCACCAAGTTTCCCTGTTTGATTTGACCAGGCTGATGCTGTTGTAGGTGTGTGAGGGAGGCAGCAGATGTAAGGAAAGCACTTTCTGCAAGTTAGTCACAAAAGCCCCCTCTGTCTTCCTTTCTGGAGTAAAAAAATGTGCAAAGGAAGCAATGAGACACCAACATGTCTCAGTGCCACAGAAGAAGGGAGTGGCCAGAACTTCACAGTGATCAAACCATATATTTGTATGGATACAAACTACTTATAACTATCACTAGAACATGCACATGACATGTGTGCACATGTACAGAGAGGGAAGTAGCAGCTTCCTTTCCTCTCCATACCTGTCTACTCCCTCTGAACTGAGGGAGAAGAAAGATTCCAATTAAACACCCAAAATTACTTGAAAGTATCCTGAGTTATTAGGAAGGCAAAGCAACAACCCAGCGGGGAGTGAAAAACGTAATAATGACAAGTTTTGTGCCTAAAGGGAAGGCAGGAATGAAATCAGAAAGATGCAGTGGGGTCAGGTGAGTAAAGAGTCAGCCAAGCACAGGAGTGAGAGATACCCGGAGGCAGTGCAGTGTGCTGGCAAGGAGCCACAGTGCTGGGGAGAGAGGAGTGTGAGACACAGAGCAGAGGGAGGGAGAGAGGGAGGGATAGAACACCTCTGTGAGCACTTGTGAGCTCCTCTGGCAGCACCAGCCCTGCCTGCTGGCAGTGCTGTGGGTGCAGGAGGAGGCTCCCTGTTGCAGAGCTCCAAGGAGGCAGGAGCCAAATCTCCTCTGCCTCTCCACCAGGTCTCTACTCAGACACCTGGGTGGGAGCAGACAGCAGGATGCAAGCACTGGGATACTGAAAATACCAATCCCCTGTGATCTGTGGGAAGCTGGAGTGAGCTTGGCTGGGGATCAGGCTCTGATGCCGACCGTGGTGATGTCGTTTCCATCAGCCCGTGAAAGACAACTTCAGAAACAAGGTTTATATTTGCCACTGGCTGTTTAATAGGGGATTAGTTAAAGGGTATAAACTGGCAGTAGGTTGAGATGGATGTGACCACAGGGACAAAGGCTTAACATGATGTGCTTGAAAATGACATTTGGCTGTTGCCAAGCAGATGTGTCCCACTTGCACCTGTTGCTTTGGGGTCGTGGGCAAGGAGCACAGAGGGAGGGGGACCCTGGTGAGCCCATGGTGGTCACATTTCCACCACACCCACTGAACTGTGATTAAACTGTGTGGAAAGAAGGTTTTTTTGAGGAGTACTATTAGCAGGAGACACACCAGCATTTCTAGGTTTCCAGAGGTATGTACATAACTCCAAAAGTCTCCTAACTTGGCAGAGGATGTGGAGACACAGACACTTTGACTATAAAAACCTGACTGCTTTCATACCCTGACACTGTCAGCTTGTTCCCTGCTCCTCCCGATATTTTCCTCCCTCCTCCAGCACCTCAGCTTTGGAAGATATTGCTGTGGCTATTTCTCCTTGTGTCAGTCTGTCCCTGATGAGCTGGGAGTTGCACAAAGGGAACAAGAGAACTCTTCAGCCTCTTTCCAAAGCTCTGGCTAGTGGGGGAGTGATTCCTCTCACTTTTAGCCAAGTGATTTTTCTTTTTGGCAGGCAACAGGAATGCCACTCAAGAAGAATGAGGCAGGGCAGTGCAAGTACTTGCTGAAGGCAGCCTTAGCCAGGCAGACAAGCTGGACTGGCTTGAAAAAGAGGGCAGGGAAGTAGGGCTGGGAGGGATTCACTGGTTTTGGGGAGTGATGTTGCTGCCTTGGATGCTGTTTTAGGCACAAGCAAAGCTACTTCTTGGCCTTGATAGCATCTGGTGTCTCTGATCACAGCTAGCTACAGGATCTGCAGAGCAGGTTGATTGAAGGCCTTAGGACATGTCAAGGGGAACAAGCACAGGACAGAGTGCCAGCTCACTGGGCAGGCAGCAGGAAGCCTGCCTTTATCAGGATGCTGCAGGCAGGAAATGATTTGAAGTACACTGCCTTCTCTTGTAAAGTGATTGAGGGAAGAGAGCAAGAACAGAGCAGCTGTGGCTGTATTTCAGAGTTGGTTTCCATCTTCTTTTTGCATTTGTGCTCTTTCTTTCCCCAGAAACAAACAAACAAATACCCACAAAAAAAAAAAAAAAAAAACCAAAAAAACCCCCAAAAAAACCCCAAAACCTAAAAAACCAAAATCCCCATTCCAAATCCAAAATAAAACAAAATCCCAAACAAATAAAAGAATTACTTCTTCCCTCCAAAGCCCCTACATGTTTCTGCTTCCTTTCCTTCCTCTTCCCTTTTTCAGGGATGAGTGCCCCAGACTGGTGGTGTCACAGGTACATGGAGAGAGTTGATTTGAGTCCAAGCACAGCTCCCTTACTGTTTATTGCAGGCTGCCTTGGGCTGATTGTGGAGTGAATTTCAACTGTTTAAAGGGTACTTTGAATGCCAGAGTGCTTGAGTAGGGACCCTGAGATGACCAAGGATCAAAACAAGGCCAGACTCCTGGTAGGAAAATCCCTGAAGGAAGGAGTCTGGCAGACACAGCCAGGCTTCCCTTCCATGGCATCACCCCCAAGCAGGGGGAATGGCCCTGCACTCTGTAGCTGCAAAATGCAGCTGCCTCAGGAGACAGGAGGAACCCAAACCCTTGCAGAAGAGGTGATTGTGGCATTCACACTTGAAAGCTGTGCTCCCATTTCTACCCAGAGGGGCCAGCTGAAAATCTGGATTGGTTTGATTCAACTGCAGACATGCACTCCAGGGCAGAGAGGATAAACCATCAGCCTTCTTCATTTCACTCTTCAGCTTCTCCTCTGCTTGCCTTCCTTCTGTAATAGTGTGAGACATTTTTCTTGGCTGTCCTCTTCCCCCTTGGAGATCAAACACAGGCCCTGCTGCTGAGGTCCTGGATTTATGACAAGGACCAGCTTCTTCTAGCCTCAGTTTCCATTAACATCCACCTCACAGGAGCTGCATTCAGACCATTTGTTTTGTCTTTTGGCACCAGCTATTTTATGAATGAGAAACACAGCGAAGGGCAAACAATCAGAAAACTGGTTTCACTGCTCTCTACCTGGTGAGAAGTCTTTATAGCCCTTAGGTCTGGCATAAAAACTTACAAACTCTACACTTGTAAGTGCTGTGTAAAAAACTGTTATTGCCCTTAAAACTAGTCATTGGAGTTGAAAGATAAATATTATTCCAAATCTTATTGAATAAAATATATTATATCACAGGTGATGGAGACAGATTGTCTCAATAAATTCTGATACTGTATTCGGTGGAAAAGTGGCAATAAAAATGCTGATGACTTGACACGGGGAGAATATTGAATGTCATTAACATGTTATTTCCTCTGTTCTGATATCACTGTCATGTTCTTCCCACTGCTGTAATCTCTATCAGTTGTGAGCATTTTTTTTCCTTGCTTTGCTTGTTTGAATGAGAAAAATGACATTTTTTCAGTCCTTTAAATTAGCTACTATTTGAGAAATGCTTAGAGATAGGAGGTGACATCCTCAAATATAGAAATTAAAACATGGTTTGATATTTAACCATATGCTAAGTATGGGCTGAAGAGGAATCCTTGAGACTGTCACTATCATCTGATAGTTGATTACGACAGTTGTGGCCATCTGCACAGTGATAAGAGCAGTATCTTCCCTTTATAAAATGCTTGGAAAGCACTTAATGAAGGTAGTTGGTGCTGTTCTTTTGCAGATGGGGAAAGTGAGGGATGAGGAAGTTAAGTGAGTCACAGGAGGTCGTTTCCTAGTCCAGTGGCAGAGCCAGATTCCTGTGATGTGTCTAAGCTTTATCCTACATTTGCTGTGAATCTTGATTAGCTGCACATTGAGGCCAGTTTTCCCAACCCATGCTAAACTGGAGCCACAGCCCAGCCACTTTCCATTTGTTCTTACCAGAGATACTTCTGGTTTTATTTTCTGCTGCTGTGTAGATACAGATTGTCTCTCTCACTATATATACCCCACTACGAGGGCTGCAGAGCTGAGAATGTATTTGTGTGCAGTTATGAAATGAGCCATCTAGGAAAAGTAACAGCAATCCCTGTCTTCATCCCTTTTCCCCAAACCAGAATAAACACAGTGCTTTTCAGAAAGCCTGAATCTGCCCAGGCATTCCCATTCTGTCACTCTGTGCCAGAGAGCCTGTTGTGATAGCCCTACGGGCAACTCGGATCAGCTTGTACCAAAGAGCATTTGGATCACGTGGGTTGTTTGGCATCCTCATGAGAGAATATGCTGCTGGTCTTGAATGATAGCAATTAAAGGTGCAAAGAAGTCATCTGTCTATTTGCTAGGGCCAGTATCTAGTCTGGTCTCCTACTGTAGTCTTGTGCTTTATCCACAGCTAATTCTAAATGACTCCAGGAATAGCCACCACTTCCATTACAGGACCATTTCATGCACTGTTATAGTTTATTGTCAGATGGTTTTCAGCAATTAAATTCTAAATTGATTTCACAGTTGCACATGCTGTTTCTGTTATTTATTTTGGTCCTCACCTGTCTGAGGAAACAGGGTGCCTCCATCTCTTCGTATGCTGAGTGGAATAGTTTAAGTGCCTGCAAAAATAGACTTTTACATAGAAATAGTGTGCAAGGCAGGTATAACAGAGTTTAATTCTCACAAAGCCTCAGTGATAGTATTGATGGATTTTTTAAAGGGAAAAATACTGTAGATATTTTGTTAAGTGTCACAGTGTCTACATTTTTCTATTTGTTCTGATGTCCTGTAGGAAGGTGTGTCATTTCTCAACATAGAACAGAAGATGGAATTAGCTACCTGGTAGCATTACTGCTCTGCTATTCACTTCCTGACTTCAGCTCAAGTGCCTACAGGTCCTATCCTGCTAAGTTAATGGGTTCTTTTCTGATAAAACAGATATGGGGCCAATAAACCATAACAACTTTATGCCTTGATTTACCCAGGTGTAAAATGGGAATAAAATTCCTCGTGTTTTGTAACACACTATTGAAGAAGCAAGAGGAGATGGCTGTAGAGTTAAAGCTGCAGAGTAAAATACTATTAATACTTTAACCCTCAAATCTCACCTATTTTGAACAGGCACTTTCTGAGTACAAATCAGAATGCTAATAAACTTCTGCACTCAGCATCTCCCCTTTTGCCTAATGTTCATGCTGGGATACTTGAAAACCTTTTTTTTCCTTCCATTTTTAGTTCTTATTTTTTTAACATATGCTGAGATTTTTTGGAAATCATTCTGGTTTTAGTGAGAGCATATGCCCTTTTTCCTGTAGAAAGTGTTCTCCAGGCCAAGATGGGCTTCAGGGCAGCTACTTTAGTGACAGCAAGAAAAGAGATATTGGCACCAACTTGGCACAACGTCATTATTATCATGCAAGCAGTTCCCCTTTATTATCAACATAGAAAGAGAACAATTAAATTTTGCAAGGCAGGACTTCTAATCTCCAGGATCAGATTCTTCACGGCAAGGAGGGGGTGTAAAAGTTTCTCTCTTGCTCTGTCTCTTCATGGCGCATGGTCCCAGCTGTATGAATCTGTTCATGAATATGCATGAAATCAGATATGACATTCCCCTGCTCCCATTAATAATCTTGTCATCTGACTTGTGCAGCATTAAGCTTCAGCCCGTGGCTCCTCGTAGCGAAAGCAGCCTGAAGGAAAGGGAGGGAGGGGAGGAGAAAAAAAAAAAAAAAGAAGGGCATGCCTTTTTTTATTGGGATTAAGTGCTTGAAAATTTTGGCAGGGGGTTGCCAGGAGAGTAAGGGGAGGGGGAGAAAGAGAGAGAGACACACACAGGGACAGAGAGACGAGAAATCCTCCATGAATGCGTTGGCTTGTTAGAAGCCCAAAGCGGTGGGTGTAATGGTATGCGAGCTGACCTTGAATATAGCCACTGTGGGTTGCCCCAGCTTTTTTGTAAAAGAAGCATTTGCAGCAGAGGTTTGGATTTCAGGCTTTGCAGTCATCAATCATCTCAGCCTATTCTCCTCTTTGACAGCTCTGTACAAGGCCTGACATTTGACACTCAGGACCCCAGGACTTACACAGAGGCACAAGCTGAGGCCCTGGGGACGAGATAGGGAGCAGGGGGAGAAAAAAAATCACAACAGGAGAAATTTTTTTCCTTTTTGTTTTTAATTTTATTTTAAAAGAGACTACAAAACATATTATTAACTGTAATAGGAATTGATTTAGCAGAAGAACATTGCACTGAGTTCCGTTCTCTGCATTGTGCAGTTTCTGTTGACAAGGTTGATCCAAAGAGGTGGGAGAGGAAAGGGAAGCAGGACAAGGCTCTTACCCTTTTTCTACACACCCTGGTATTACCAGCCTACCAAAGTTTTACTCCATTTTAATGAAGTTCCTGAGTTCCCTGAGAAACATGGACTTGTTGGAGGCCAGGTCCTAAACCAGGTGGCCTAGGCTAAATTTCAGCAAAGCTAGTTGTGAATTTGAGTATTTGGGCTGCAATTCTAGGGACCCTGGGAGTCTAAATGGTGTTTAAAAAAAGAAGATATGACCTGTTAAAATACGTAAATGTTTTGGGCTAAACCTCTTTGTCCAAGTCAGTGTTTACTTGAGCTGACATGTTTTGAAGGTTACAATCTTATTAAGTTTTTTATGTCTTTTATAATACAAACATAACACCAGTCATTCTTAACCTAACTTTTTTTGTGAGCCCACCCTTTGTTCTTACATCCTTCCCTATCCACACAGACTCTTGTTCTTCACATCCACTTCTAGTTCAGAACAAGAAAGACAAATTTAATACAACCTTTATGTGCTGTTAAACTAGATATGACACCAATTTCTTGTGAAAGCCATCCATGTTTCTGTGCTACCTCCTCAGTCATAAAAAGGAAGGGAATTGGAGGTTTGTAGAAGGATTCTGTTGCAGATAACTTTTGGCACAAGGAAATTTGACACAAGAAGTGGGGCAATGAAATATGTGAGTGTAAGTGGACAGGAAAGGACACAGGAAAGTATTTCTCCTCAATGTTTAACTCAGCAGTGGCACATGGCATATTTAAGTTGATCTAGAAACAGGTGACAAGGACTCTCTGCTTTATGCTAACTTTGGATTCAGCCCAGAAGTATGTATCCAGGCTGTGAATTTTGCTGACACAGGAAGTCAGGTTAAATACTATGGATGATTTTCCAGGAATGTGAGGCTGTCCCTCAAGGAGACTTTGGGTCACAGGATGGTTTATTTGAAAAAGTAATTCTCCGTGTTTTCCTCTATTTAAAAAAGCAGTAATTCTTCAGGAATTCACCATTTTTATCTGTTGTGCATTTTGTTATCTCTCGCTTTGAGTATTTTCCATTTGCCAGCCATGATCCCACCCCTTGGGTCACACAGAGATAAATGAACAGTTGGAGTGCATCATTTCTGAAACAAACCTTCAGAGAAGCACTTCCAGAGTAGTTAGCAAACTTTTGCTTTCCATAAACAAAACTGCTTGCTCCAATGAACCTTCCTGGAAAAGGGTCACAAATGATGTCAAAGTGAATTAGCGGCTTTTTATGTGAATGAATGTTTGCAAACAGTGTTCGGCTGTCCTGGTTCAAACTCGTAATTACAGTTGCAGCTCTGCATGGGGAAAACCCAAGCTCACTCTATAGGACACACATTTACTGCCTGCAGGGGTTAGGACGAATATTTTTCCCAAGCTAAGTACTCTGTGGATTTCAAGGGTTGCCTTCCTCTGAAGGATCAGGGTTTAGCCACTGCTGGAGGCAATGATACCAAACTTGATGGACCAATAGGCTGATTCAATATGGCAATTCCTCTGCTGCTTGTGTTTTCCAAACTGGCTTCTGTGTGCACATGCCCGAGCAATGATTTTTCGCCTGCTCTGGGAGACCCTCTTGTGTGGAAATGGGCAGGATCAAGCACATTGGCTGAGTTTGTGTGTGGCTGTGCATATGTGTCCAGAGAGAGACAGACATCAAACAGCTGATTGCTACTGTTTGCTTTCTCTTCTCTGGATTTAACCCAGTGCAGGATTCTCCTCCTTTGACCCTCATTCCAACATTGCATTCAATGTTACTTAAAATTTCCAGGCTTTCGATTTTTCCAGTTTGTGTTCAGGGTAAAGGAAAGATTTAGAGGATAAGTGTTTGTGCTTTAAGTGATTATGTCCCTCACTAATTTTCAGGTCCAAAAAAAACCCCACCAACCCTTTTCCAGACTCCAAACCTGACACTTGAGTCTCTTCTTTTCTAGTTCTGCACTCAAATTGAGAAATTTGCAATATTAGAAAGGAAAAGTCTTAATCTGTTGGGAAATCCTCTGATCCATAAAGTAAGAAGATTGTGTTTTATTTTTTTTTCTCTTCTGTAAGTTTTTGAATAAGATTTGGCTTAGCTAAGCTGAAAAGACTTAAAAAATAAGTTTGTAAATGTCATCCTGGGTGCAAATGTTTTTTTATAAAGTAATGAGTGAAGTACCTACACTACAACCTGTTGCTCTCAATCTATTTTTGTGGCAAAGCTTCAAACTCCTCCTTTAGAGAGCTAAGAGCAGACCAGAGCACATCCTTTGGCCACGTCAGGATTGTTCTCCAGGCTCTTCCATCTCTGGTTCACTTGTGAATAGACACTCCTTGTTAATCCAGTATCCTTCTGATATGAATCCAGTATCTTCACCTGATTCCTGTATTATCTGTATGATTATTAGGCTGCTATATTTGTTTATGTAGTCATTAGTTGAGTTATTTTTAAAATCTGGTGTACTGTTAATGAATTCAATTTGTAGATCCCTAGCTGAATATCCATTGGAAAGTTATAAAGAGGAGGAGACTGTCATTGTCCATGAGATTATTTTGTGGTTCTATATCCAGGTCATTAAATACCTGGTGGATTTTCTTTCAGTTTTTATATTTGTTCTGGATTCAGAATTCCAGCTGTAGATGTACAGGACATGAAAAAGAGTGGAAGAGAAGCAGTCCATGGGCTGTAACATGCATCAGATGCACGACACAAAAAGCATAGGTGAAAATAATGTATGCAGTGCAAATAAATTAAGGGAAAGTGAAAAAGACTATTATGGATTGCAGTGTGCCTGGTTATGAAGAGACTAATTAAAAAATGTTAATAAAGAGTAGTAAGAATCATCTAGTGTTTAAATTCCTAAATTGAGACACAAGAGCTCAGGCAAAACATAAATCAAAGTATAAGTTTTTCCTTCAGCAGAATATAGTGAGAACCAATATGTTATTATGTAGTCCATCATAAGTATCTAGGAATAAACACTGGAGACCAAAAGAAGAAAAGATGGATCATTTTTATTTTATCTCTTCTTTTGTTGCCTTTTTTACTCTTTCAGTTACATTTTGCTGTATAAAAATAATTATTATTCTCCTCATATGGCGGCTATCGATGTGAAATTATGGCATAAATGAAGAGTACAGGATCCATTTCAGCAGCCAGGCAGCCCTGTTTGAGGTGCTATAGAGACTGGTGAATCAAGAGTCCTCGCACTGGTGATGAGCACTGAAACAAGTATTTGTGAAACCAGATTGACAATTCATCTGCAAACAGACCAATGTGACTTTCCCTCTCATGCCCCCACGATGTAATAACTGCAGCTGCGTTCAGCTTCATTCAGAACGCTGCATCCTCTTCCCTCGCGCATGGGTGGGCAGTTCAGGATGCTAAATAGGACATTTTGACTGCTCATATCTGTACCTTGGGGCCTACCAGATCTGAGGGCAGCAGAGTGCCTGCTCATTTAACTTGCACAGCTGCAAAGCTTCCAGCACAAATGCTCCTCGAACGCTTCTGCGGGGGCTGGATGTGACGGCGCATCGCTCGGCTGGAGAGGCAAAATAGAGACAACACACTCCCCAGCCTAGTGGAGAGCACCCTCCCCAAGCCTGTGAGATTAAAGCAATAGATTTTCAAGTAGCCCTTCAGAGTGACTAATTTATATGGATATCAAGGATTCAGTTGGAAAATTTAAAAAAAAGTAACTAGGGGAAAATATGGTGCTCTCTAAGTCCCAGTGGTATGCCACATTCATTTTACTAGAGAGTTTATTCTTTAGTACTTTCATGGATTGACATGAGGGAGGAATTCACATGTCAGGACAGATAAAATCTCCCTCCTGCCAAAGGAGTCTATTCAGACATGCATGTTAGTAGGTTGATAACTTATTCTGTATTGCAGAGGACTCAAAGATAGACATTTCTCCTTTTATCTCCATCTCTGCGCTCCCTGCATACTAAAGATACGGGGAAACAGCAAGATACATCTTAACTAGCCCTCTCAGAGAGCAGTGACTTCTCCTAGCCTGAGCCAAAAGATGCAAACTTAAAGGAATAAGGTGTCACACAGACTTATACCAAACACATTAGCAATGCTTATGCGCATAATTTGAGCCCTGTGTGAATATTGTTAAAAAAAAATAAAAACCCTGGACTTTGTGGTTAATTTTTTTTTTTTTTTGCCAAGAAAAATGCACAGTATTGCAATGCTCTTGTTTCATGTTGCTCTGTTAGAGGCATGGTAAACAGGTTTAGAAAGATGGGGGACCAGGACAAGTAAAACACGTTGAAGAATCCATCTTTGACACGCTTTCCAAATACTAATGAAACCTTTGTGGTTTTTTGGGAGCTAGGCCCACTCTCCTTCTAAAGACCGGGGAATTGAATCAAACAGCTTTATCCCTTGACCAGAGCAGTAGAAGTATGTCTGCTCTTCAAAATGGAATTAAAATTCAGGAGTGTTTAGTCTTATGCTTAAGCTGATCATCTCTATTTCATATACTTTTGATTTTTCTGGGGCTATCAAATGGCATAATTTTAGGGAAACTTGTTATTTAAGACTGTTAAATTATGTGTCATTCCTAAGGAACCATGTTTAAAAAATAGGGGATAAAGCTCCTCCAGAGTGCAGCTCACAGCATCTCTGAAATGCTCGTTGGTAGAAGGACTTTTCTCTTTCTCCTTCTTCTTCAAGTGATGGTGCTGGGAGAGCAGCCTCCATTGTGGAGCTAAATATGTGGATCAGAAATAAAACAGCTTCTCTGATCTTTCTCTCATCCTCCCAACTCAGTTCTCAAAAGCAGATTCTTCTTATTTTTTTAGCAGCTCATATACGTAGATTGAGATTAAAGTGGTTTAGAAAGTGTTTTATATAGATTTGTATACATACCTAAAATATTTGCCTGGATGTATCTTATCTAAGCTGCTGCACAGATCTGGATTTCCCAGGCTTGAACCACGCTTTGTGTAAATTGGTGTTGTCTCACTGTCTTTGAGGGAGCTTATTTACGTCAGCTCTGGAATTAGTTCCCTGTATTCCAGCCAGCACTTAGCTGCAAGAGTCAAAATAACATGGATATGTACTGTTTTCCTGTTATCTCTTAGCTTCTCTATAAACAGAAGCTATTAGAAATATTGTGAGAAAGCTATCTTGTGAGGTTTGCTCCCCTCTCAAGAGTTTTTAGACAGATATCTGACAAGAATGCACAGTTACACCAATCCTCAAACTTCAGCATTGTTTTCTTTGCCTTAGTAGCAATTTGATTTGCATTCCCCAGCTTTGAGTTCTTGTAGTTTCAGAGATCTTCAAACTACACATTGCTTATTTTTCCTTTGCCTCACCATTTTCATACATACAAGATGCTTGAATGGAGAAATATAACATAAGAGAAAGAAAAATACACGAAAATTCCATCCTCTCCTATTTTTTTCCCTCTGGGAAATGTTGTCTATAGTGTGGTTCTTTCTAGAGAATGTTTGTATTCTACCTAAGGTCTGAGGCTTCATTTTGGAAATAATAAGCTTTTCCCAGACAAGACTTAGTGAAGTAATGACTCAGAGGCACAGACAGACAAGTGGACTGTTTGTTTCATCTTAATTATTTATGTGGTGTTATCCTAACAAAAATATATTATGACATCTCCCAATGATTTCTCCTCTATCTGTGTATCACTTAATGGGAGAGTGAGACTATGAGATATGTCAACATGGATAATTATGCAGAAAAAGTTAAGAAACAGTAATATAGCCAACTAATTTAAATTCAGTCCTACACAATATAAATTCTGTAGTTGTTTCTTTGTTAAAGGTTTCTTTTTCTGTTGCTATTGACCAACATTTGATATTTTAAGAGCATTTTAGAGATTTCTGTGAGGTGAGCTCAAAACTGTGATTTCAGCTTTGAGTTGTTCTTTTCTATTGATCATCCTGTGATTTACAACCATTTCCCATCAGAAAGTTCTCTCCTGCTTTATGTCGACCAAATTTGAGGCACAGTTTCATCCTTATAGAGAGCACCTGCTTTGTGTCCCTTGTGAAGGGAGATTAGTCTCTTGGTTTGAGAATTTGTTTCCCCTTGGCTCTCCTCACCATAAAACCAACCAAAAAAGTTCTGCATGTTTCTAAGTAGAATTGTTTGGAGATTTGTAAAATTATTTTGATCTTGGACCTGAGCCTGTCATTAAAGTTCTTGACTTGCCTTGACCACTGTAATTTTAGAAAGCTGACCCTTCTCCTTTGCAATTTACACAGTGTTTTTAGCCTAATGCAGAATTTCCCTCTTCTGCAGCTGGGAAGAAAATATCCATCAGTTCCAGATGTGGACATATGATCCAGGAGGCAATTGAAGGGATTTTGGAATCATATGGTTTGGCTTATGGATTTGGATTGGTCAAGAGAGATTTGCCTGAAATCCTTGAGAGACCGTGGCACCTCTCTGACTCGGAGGCATTTTAAAATAAAACCCAAAGTTAAATGCATTTTATAGAGAGGCTTAAAGCTTCTAAAATATAAATCTCAAATATTTATATGTGGGCTGCAATGGAACAGAAGTTACGACCTCATATGTGAATGTCTAGGATTTGTTTTTTTCCTTCCACCAGCCCACCTGGAATGACTTTAGCTTTCAGCCTTACCTCAGGCTGTACCCAGGTTAGCTCCTAGTGACTTATGACTCCATCAATCTGCACAGATATGTGCTGTACTCCTTCAAGGGAAGTAGTTCGTCTTCTATATGACTGCATCCCCACCTCTTCCAAAGTTCAAAGAACCCAGGACAATTGCTTACTCAAACAGCCTCCCAGTTAGGATTGAGGATGCTCTGACTGCCTCCCCATGTGAATCAGAACTTTCTGAACTTTGACAGAAACTTCCAGCGTAATCCATCCCCTCTTGTACTAGAAAGACATGGGATGATGGTGATGAAATATCAGGTGAGATTGCTCAGTGTGTTTTAAGGAGCTTTGAACTGGAAATGGATCAATTTAGAGCTCTTTTCTGAAGTCAGAGTGGCACATTTTTTACGATCCATTTCCCATGAACTAACAACTGTTCCCTATCCAGCAGACAGTTTACTTGTAGCTATTTTGACTTGCATTATTCCACTTAATGAAGATAAACATAAGTCAGACACAGGAAAGCCACAGAATGAGTATGAACGGGAAGTGTTCCAAGTATTCAGCATTTACTAGGCAAAATTGGCCAGTAATTCCTTTTGCTTTTCACTGAGGATAAAAATCCCTGAAAGATAATCATCATCATTGTTTGAACTAATATAGCACTTTTATCCATTGATCTGAGAACACTTCCCAAAAATTAGCTGGACTGAGAACAGCCTTGAGATTAGATTCATATTATTTAAAATACACATTTTATGGACAGACAAACTCATGGGTCACCTAGAGGTACCATGACTTTTCTCAAGTCACAGAGTCATAAGAGTACAGAAGATTTCTGGCTGCCATTTCTATGATTTCAGTGACATTGCAAAGGATGCTTAATGTTGCTTATTCAAGTTGCTTAAGCTATTCATATTACAGTGAGTATAGGGATGAATATTTTTTCTGTTTACTTGCAGATTTAAAATAAAAGTTATTCTTTTTAAGTGATGTGCATACATACAAATGTATGATTGTGCAGCGGCACATTAAATCCTATAAAATGTTCATTTATTTAATGCTCAGGATTGTTATTTGGCAGATAATTAGCAACTTAGATCTCATGTCTTGATTTGAATTAGTATAATATATTTTTAACCAAAGAAAAAGCATCAAATATTCAATACATGCAACACTACCTTTGTGGGAATATAACTATTTCCCTGGTCAAAATATCTATCTCCCAAACCTTTATCTGCATAAAAAGGATGTTTTCTAATGTTTCCATAAAGCAAATAATGGGATGGTGTGAACATGAGTAAAACAAATGTTCTGAATCCAGATGGGAGCTCATGGATGTTGTAGTTCACCCAGATCCTGTGACTTTACAATTAATAAGTGATGGTGAATGGGCTGAAGTAGAGTAATACACTGGAAACAAATCAATGCACTCACAGCTCCTCATGCTTTTTCTATATGCTTCAGTCATCAGACATCTTAGGGGAATTTTGTTTCCTTATTTATTGGTACATGGTTCAAAAAGTTTTCTAGTCTTCTCCTGCTCATGTTTCACTAATGACAGTAAGTAGACAGTGATGTGCATACTGAAATTGTTTGCCCAGCCAGGCTAAATGCGTGATGCCCTTTTTTGAGACTTCAATCTATACCCTACAAACAGCACCATATGGTTAATTTTTAAGCCAACTGATCAAGTGTTTAATAAAGCAGAGGCTGGGGGATGAGGAGGAGAAATGCCTTCCAAAACACCATTGTTCTGGTGGGCTGCATCTCTTAACCCTTTGCAGCATGGAACAAATGGAACAAATCCATGGAATGGAGCTTTGACTCATAGGACAGGAATGGCAGAGAAAGATGCGCATCAGCTGGTGGGCCAGATCACCAAAAATGTTATTTATGTGTTATACTGGGATAATTTCTGATTTATAGATCTGGTGAGAAAAACACTGATCTGGGGATTAGGATCTCTAGGCTTTAATCCTGATTGTGTCATATGTATCTGTCTGACCTTGAACACTTAACTTTCCCTTTCTATTTTATCCACACATTTTCAGGCCAAGGTTCCTGCAGAGCATAACCCTGTTGCTCAGGGCATCTCCTTCTGAAAATGTATGTAGAGATTCTGCCTCCAAAATTTTTACAAACCTTGGCCTGAATTGGAACAATTATGTTCTTTGAATTACAGCAGCACAATGTTGACATAGAATCACTTAGTGGAGCAGGTCTCAGTGTTTTAATTAGGTAGCTCACAACTACCTCTTGATTTTTTCACATTAAGTCAGATCTGAAGCAGATGATCAAAATTTATTTATGCATGCATTCAAAGAAGACAGCATTGTAACTGAGAAAGTTTAAAGTCTTGTGTTTAAAGAAACAAAAAACAACTCTATTTGGGAGATGAAGTCATCTGCAGAAAAAATTACCCACACAAAAACAAAACAGCATTTCAACTCCTGTGTTTTTAGATTGTAGCATGCCATCTTTAGTATTTATTTCCCTAAGAGCTTGCCTTTTTTTAACAGATGTATACTCCCTTCATTGGTGTTTATTTAAAACCCTGCCAATATATCTGAAACCAGCACATACTGAATGTTGATGCACCACCTTGCCTAATTGACTTAGCTGGAAAATAAACAGTGAAAGGCTATTTCAGCAGCAAACTGGTTGATACAGCTACTCTTTCCCTACCTTTATCTATGTACCACACAAGCAGACAAGCACCTGATATTACAGACACAAGGTTGTTGCACGTTTTCTGCAGTCTTTAGGATTTTAGGGACAAACTTGGTATCGGTGTCACTGCCACCCCTTGAATCAAAAAATGACATTTTCATCTCTGCTGCTCTAAAAACCTTGACAAAATCCAGAAGATGCCATCATACCTCTGAGAACTTATTAAAACTTATTTTAAAAACAATGGGCTCCTGCATATTCGTAGTAAATGAGGATTATAAGGCAATTCACGCAATGTGAATAATTTGCTGCTAATAATATTGACACTCAATCTGTCTGCAAAATGTCTCTGTTAGCAGGAAACAATCACGCTGGGAGGTGTTAGGAAGACTTTGCAGTGGAGTGGTAGAATGAAGTCATTAAAAACTGACTGGAAAATGTATTGAAAATTCTATTTTTCTGTGTTTTTAATATGAATTATATGAAAATAAATAATAATAATGTATAATTTATAGAGAAAAATAGTTTCCTGATAGTTTTGCTTTTAAAAAAGCATTTAGTTGGTTTAGAAAAGAGATCCAGCTTGGAATATATTCGTGAAAAAAAGGCAGAGATGAAAAATAGTCCAACAGGGAAAAAAAATAAAAGGAAATTTTTGATAATGTTGGTACTGATCACTGAACTGGGACATGACAAAATTGGATGAAGTGTTTTAGGAAGAATTGAAAAAGAAAGGCTTTAGCAGAAAGGTATAAAGAACTTCTATGGAAATTCGTGTTTGAGTTTCATGTAGGATATGCTCTTTTCACACAAATTTTACTTCATACATTATCTTTTGTTCAGCTTTTCACCAAATACGATGACTATTCCTGGGAAAATATTTAGCAGATAAAAATTACCATTTTCTGTGCAGTTGGGTTAGGAACTCGTACATCTCTTTGAAGGAATGCTTTGGGGGGTTTTGGGGTTTTGCATTAAAGATTTTCTATCACATATTTCAGAAGTTAATATTTATTTTCATTAATTTAATAAAAAGGTTGCTCCTATGAAGTTTTTTTTAAGCCCTTATCCATCATATCCAGGTATTAAATGGCTACAGATTTTTCCACTGATATAAAAGTGTCTTAGTGTATTTATGCTATATATGTCCTTTATTAGAATTGGATTTTTATAACATATCATTAAAAAAGAATATAAAAATAATAAAATGACAAAAGATTGATTTTCCATATGTCTTTGGTCAGGAGGAATTTTTAACTTTAAAATAATAAATCAAAAATAGAACACAGTAAAGAAGAGCCTTTGAGTTAGACTTGATATGAAAGAAGTTGGGTTTTTTAGAAGTTTTAATTTATTTAAAAGGAAAAAATAGTTTTCTGGCTATTACTGAAAAGTGACCCAGATTTTTTTTTTCCAATAATTTTCTTGTACATTTTTTTTATTATTTTTATTTTTGCATTATTTTTATTAACTTTCCTTGATAAAATCTTTCATTATCAAAATGAGATAATTTAGTTTGGTGGGTTTTTTTGGTTTGTTTTTATTTTGTTTGTTTGTTTGTTTGGTTTTTTTTAAGATTCTCCTGTTTGGCATACCCAGTTACTCACTGACACTATTCCTCTTATTATAGTGAATTAGGAGATTTTTAATGGCTGTTCTTGGTAGATACTGAGACATCAGTATCCACACAAAGTGAAATTCATGCCCTAGAATGTCATTTCTAAGTCATTAATGTTGGACTTACTGTGTGCATTGCATACATGATAAATAAAAGAACATAATCAGATGAAAAGGAAGAATTTTTTAATCTCAATACCAGTTTCCTAGAGCTTAGAACTGAGAACAGAACCCAGAAAAGCTTCCAAATTGTAAGCTAAAAGCCAGGAATCTCTTGGGTTCAACTGAGAGGAATAGAAAGCTTTGCTGAACAGAATGACACTCCTGGAAAATTTAAATTTGTGTGGATCATCATGTGATTAGCTGAAAAGGCTCAGGGCTGGTGGCTTCAGACCCACCTCCTCTGAGCTGAATGGCTGCTCTGAAGCCAAACCTGTATTTGAAACTTGTTTTGAGCACATGGGCATGTTGCTGCCAGATAGGAGAAAATTGGATCCCATCAGGAAATGACCAGTGCGAGAGAAGGTTATGAGTTTATTAACCTGATGAATAAAAAAGTAAATATTTGGTGTAAAACCTGTCAGAGATTACACTTGTAAAACTTCTAATTCAGCTATTTCCTCTTAGAGCTGTCAAAATATGTCTTGGATAAGTTAATATAACATTACACATTGCAGAAGCTTTTGCTCTAACCTGAAGTTCAATCATTTCTTAGAGCAAATTTTTTTTCTTTCCTCACTGACTTGTCTTATCAACAGCCTACCTTTGTGTCTGCAGGCTGCCTCCTCAACTCTTTATTTCCATGGCTCTAACCTTTGCACTGTGTTTTCAAAATGTTTTCAAAATGCTTAAAACCAGCTCTTAAAACAATAGCAACCTGATGGGTAATTACCAATGGACTTGAGGAATGAGTTTTTCTCACAGACTGGAATCTCACTGGTGTCTCTGCAGCCTGTCTCCCCTTTTTAATGGCATTTCTGGAGAAGTCTAGAGAGGGAATCATGGCCCTGACACAAATTTAAACTGAAGGAAGCAATAGGTGGAAAAGGAACAGTCACCTCCCACCTTTGCTACCCTCATGTTGTCAAATGACAACATTTTGCTATGAAAATTGGAGATATTGGACTTTTGCCTGCAAAATTTTCAGCATTGAGAAAAGAAAATAAAAAACAGTTGGAGAAGGTGGGTTTTTTTAAAATTTAAAACCAAATAGACCATATTAAAGCCTTTTCCTTTCTCTCACTTCGCCCTCTAGACGAAGAAGGATTTATCTCATACATTTCAAAAAAAGTCACCTCTCTGTAACCTACAGTTCATTCAATCAAGGCTTAGTGTAAATAATCAGTATGGAAAACACCAATCAGCTTTGAAGAGCCCCTGGATTTAGGAGGAACTCAGTGCTCATGTCTGTGCAGCTCCTCTGGGAGACAGAGGAAGGAGAATGTGTCTTGATTTACACTGCCCTATTTCTCAGCTCTGCCAGCCTCTCTGCTCTGTCCACTTCACTACTGTCAGATGCTGGGAGCAAGCATATGGTGTTTACTTCTCTGACTGACATCTCTCTGGTTTTCCTCACTCCTCGAGAGAATCCTCTCTTGCCAAGTCAGTTTGCAAGGGCTTGGATGTAGCCATGGCCCTCTGGTCAGGTTCCAAGCTATTCCTCATTTTCCCTTGGCAAATGTTAGTAGAGGACAACCTCCCTCCTCCTTACAAAATCAGTGTTTCATGGAGGGAAACTCAAATCCAGAGAGCAGCCTGACCCTGTGTGTCCCATTTGTGGGGGGCTGTACAAAGGTGTCACCCAGAGGCTGTGGGTCCTTGTGCTGTGCCTGGGGGCTGGAGGGGATCAGAGCACTCGAGTCCCAGGTGAGGGACTGCCAGGAAATCCTTGCCAAGGGGCTGTGGACAGCCACTGGCACTGCTGCTGCAGCTGATGAAGACTGAAATGAAGCAGAGGTGCCAAGCAAAGCATTTGCATTTGCTGTAGGTTGTGAAGCTTCAATGGAGTTTGGCTTGGGAGTGGTTTTGGTACTCCAGGGAGTCCTGCTCCCCACTTGGAGACATAAACTGGACATGTTTTGGGATGAAAATTTAAAAAACAAACACAAAACCTCCAGTGTCTTTTAAGATCAACTTGTGCTTTATTCCATTTATTTTTGTCCTTCTGTCTCCTCCCTCCCTCTTTTCCTCCCTCTCTCCCTCCACCACTTTGATCTGGTGGTAAGGGCATCTTTATCACTCTTATCAGGTCCCCAGTTCTTGGCTGGCCTTTTGAAGTGTGACTTCCTGCACCCAGTGTTCAAGAAAGGATACTGGGCACTGCAGGTTTCCTGTTGCTTTTCCTCTCTATCTGCAAGTTTGCTTCACTTTCCTTCCTGTTTTTCTGTTTCATTTGTTTGTGCTTCCCTTCACTGATCAAACCTGCCTCTCTCCCTCTGACAAGTTCTCCCTCACTTGTAGATCATTATCACTCATCTATTTTTCTTTTCCAGTCTCTCAGTGTGATCATTCTCTTTTCTGTGCCTCATCCTTTCTATCCTTTCTTCCTTCCTTCCTTCCTTCTTTCATCTGTTTGTTGAGATTTTTTCCCAACTGATTAGTTTTGACACATGTTTTCAGTTCTTTCTAAGATGTTCCTTAGACTTGTTTTAGACCCTTGACTGAACTGGAGAAAAGCCTAAAAATGAACCAGAAGATCCTTTGGGATTTTGCCCAAAGAATACTGGAGTTAGAAGCAACACTAATTGACTCAAGGGGATTTAGGGTGAGCTCTCTGTTCTTTTTTTCAGCAAATCTCCTGAACATTTGCTAGTCCTTCCAGATCTCTGCTGATGGTAGTTTGCAATCTTTGACATGTTATTAGTTTGAAGGAAAATCTTCATAGAAAGTTTTATTTTTTTCCTTATTTTTTACTGAGAAAAAGAAGGCTCTGAAGAGATATTTAGCCTTCACAATGAGTAAATGTAATTCTATATTTCACTACAGGCTCTAAATCTGTGTTGGGAATTTCCAGATCTATGATGTATGAAATAATTCAGATGGTAAAACATTATTCAGGGGCTTTCCAATTAGTCCCACAATACCTGTTTGGGGGACTGAATAGTGCTGAGGCTGTTTTCTCTGCTTTTAAGCAGGTTTTTGCCTTCCATGGGGAGGTGATGGTTCAGTTAAGAAACCCCACAGCCATGAGTTTAGGCTTTCTCATGCACCAGCACTATGTGAGTGCATCCAGGCACAGGAGGAGCGAGGGAAACTTAATTTCAGCCACAATGCTGATCTTTGGCAAACGAGTGGTTTTACGGTGCTTCATGCAGCTCTGTTATTTATTTATTTATTCTTACAGATCCAGCACAGTGCCTTAATGGGTGAGCTGGGCTATAGCATTAACTCCTCCATCCAGCTGGGCACAGATTTGCATCCTGCTGCCACTGGGCAGGGTAGGATCTGAGTTTGCTTGCTGGGTATGGTGTAGCTCTCACACCCAGCAGAGCTGGAGCTTACCAGGGGATACTTCCCCTCTTGGAGGTACAAATGGCAGCTGCTTTAGGCAATAGGAGATGGCCTTGGCATATCCCTGCTCTGTCAGGGAACATACTGTACTTTGCTCTCACCAGATGCTCATGGTGTGTTATCATCCTGTTTTCACTCTAAGAATCATTGTCTGGAAAAGCACTGGGAAGGCTGAGGGAAAGTGAATACATATTCTGTAACATAAGTTTATTGTAGTATTTACAGCCTGACCTGAACCAAACTCCTCCTAATCCTAAAATTACTTTCTTCCAAACTTTCCTGTGTTATTTCATTCCTATAAACTGACATGCTTAATACTATGAAAATACCAAGTTTTTGCCTCTCCCTTATCTTTGGAAAGAAAAATTAGGTGAGTGAATCATTCCAGAAAGTTTTTAAAAATTTCATTTAATAATCATTAAACTATACGAATATAAGTTCGAGAATGGGAAGGGAAAATAAGGGGGAAGGAAGAAAAAATGAATGAATAAAATGGGATCAAAACTTCAAATTTCAACTCAGATCTCTCCCCTCCTCTGATAGTTCACAGAGGCCAGGAGGAACTGTTCTGTAAGATAGCATAATCAGCATGGAGGGAGGCTGAAAGGCTCTGGGTTATGGATGGGAAGGTGGATTGCTGCCTTTGCACAGGCTTTTCTGTTGTTGTTTTAGCTGTGTGGCAGCACAAGACAAAAGGGGACACTGCAGCTTTCCAGCTTTCAGGACTGGGGGCTGAGGAGGAAAGGAGAGAAGAGCATGATTGATGGAGTTCTGGTTGGCTTATAAAGGGCAGCCGGGAGTGCAGGGAAATAATCAGGGAAAAGGGCGTCCCGTACTGGCGCTCTCAGAGGGGAGAAATGAATCCTGCACCTCTGCATTATTAAGTTGTCAGGCGGGCTGATGATGAAAATCTGAAGGTCAGGCATAACAAGAAGCACCTTATGGGGGGATCATGACCTTTCTGGAAGTGCTACACTCATGTTTATCTGCACCTAACCCTTATCCACAATTCTTCATTTGATAAGAACATTGGGAGAAGGGATGAGGAAGGGGGGAAGGGAGAGGGAAGTCCTCATCATATGTATAAGCAGTGTGTGAAATTAGGCTTCCTGTGAAACTGATTGTGGATGCTCAATTCACAGTGAAAGATAATAAACCAAAAGGACACACGAGGGATGCAGGCAGAAATTGTTCACTACAGTGGAACTCAATAAAGGGAACAAGAGCTTTCCTAAATGACAAATTTGGTACTGTGGTGCTAAAATCAGGATTCTCCCTAGCACCACTGCAGCAATTTGCTCTCAGCTCTACCACTTTTTATTTACTTTGGAAGTCCTAATAATGTTAGAGATCGGCTTTTTCATCTATTTATTTATTTATTTCTCCCCAGCAATGTTTATTCTTTAACTGCTTACTTTAAAGCAAAGAGTCAAGGTGAAGGACAATGAAACGTTAGATTCCAATTGATTTTTTCCCTCTTTAGTTTCCATATCAGAAATGAGTATAAATATAAATATATTCCAGGGTTAGATGCCTGTCCTGTGCTTGCCTTATTGACTGCTTTAATAAATGTCATGACCCCTCCTGCACGTGTGTGCACACACGGGCTCACACATGCTCGCAATCAAAGAGATGGAGGCACTGCCCGGGTGTAAGTGCAGTAATGATGGCAGTCACACAGAAAATATTCCAAACCTAAATCTGCCCTAAGAACCTGCTAATAAGCTTTTTATTTCACCCCAATTTACGGCATCTTGATTGTGCTTTTCAAATCCGTGAAGTATTTAAAGCATGACAAAGTACGCTTGTGGAAAAGTGAAGTCAAACAAGACTTCATAATTATTGCAATATATTCACTTTTCATGCATAATCCTTTAAATTAGCAGTACAATATATCACCTCTACTGCCACTAGAGGCTAATGCACCTCTATTGAAAGCTGTGTTAAGGAAAATTATGTCCTATCTGGAAAAGTCACATAAGCTTCCAAAATATTTAATGTCAGTAGGTTCCCATCCTGTAATTTTTGCATACTCAAGTAGCCTCATTAGCCTTGAATCTCTTACATCAATGGACAATAACCTATTAATTTTAAATGGATTTACTAATGCACGTTGATGTGATATCAGAATCAGTACCTTTGGGACATCCTATTTAAGGATTACCAGAACAGCAGGAAAAGAGATATAATATACAAACTAATGAATAGTTTTATTAGATGAATTGTGTGATACTGGAACCCATCAAGTGCCTTTAAAATGACTCTTTAATGAACAGATGACACTGAAAAATACTATATTGTCGATACAGCACATAATGAACCTTCTGTATCACATAAAAATGAAAGAAAGGTTTTCTATTTCTACTGCTTAAGTGATCCAATTTATCTATTTTTACTCTTCTGCTCTCCCATGTGCTTCCTATTGCTGAGGTTTACAGACCACTTTTCATATTCTATTTAAAAACCCAACTAATAACACCTGGGCTTTGTGCAGTGACTTCCATCTTCAGATCTAGTATTGGTCCATGGTGGAGATTTATTCAACTTACTGCTGAGGAAATGAGGGCAAGAGAAATGAAGTTCAGAGCCACTGAAAAGACTAGTGACAGCCTCTAGGTCATCTGGTGAATTTGATGGCTTCACTGTTTTGAACTTTTTTCTGTGGGTAAAGCAGTATTATTATAAAAGGGTGGTGTTGAACCATGGTTTGGGCTTCTCTCTAGGCTTTGGGATGGATTTGGTGGAGTACAGTCATGTGCCCTCAGCAAAAATCCTCATGGAGCACATCATTATAGCACGAACAAGGGCTGCAGAAGGCAGGTTGAATCTTAGCTCCATTGCAAATCCCTTTTGACTACCAATAATTGAAGGAGTTTTTGAATCTGAGAGCCCATGGGAGTGTAAAAATATACTTTGAAGGTCATTGTGTGGGGAGATTTGGCTCCAAGCAACACAACCCATGAACCACTGCAATTTTTCTACACAACGGTGAGTCTCACGTTTCAAGGGGTGTGGGAATTGATAGCAGATTGGGCTTTCTAAACCATTTGGCCATTCCCAAAACTTTGCCTTCATCAGCAAGCCTCTACATCCACTGTGATGTGATCATCATGGCAAAACAAATTTGTCTCAGCTCATGTGTATTTGCTCAATATTGTACTTGGTTGTTCTGTATAATGTGAGCCTCCCAAAACGCTGCTTGGAACAAAAGCCAAATGCAAGGAACTGTACAGAATTTTCACAGCTTTGTCCTTTGCACACATAGATTACTTCACCCTTTTCTGTGGTGGGGGCTCCAATTCAAGTCCTTTTCTGCTAACCAACCCTCATTTCTGTGAACTTCAGCATCTGTGAGACTTGTGAGAGATTTTATTATCTTTTGAGACTTTTTCCCTCCTCCTCCTGTCATCAAAATTGAAACTGGCTGATAAATGAGACGGAGAAGCATGATCTCATAACATGGTTTGTTAGAAATAGAAGCTAACAGATAATCTGTGTAAAAGCTGGTGGCCAAATCAGATTTTCTTACAGATTTCAGAATTGTGTTCTTTTATATGTTTATATGACATATTCTTGTTATTGCTTACCTTAAAATATCATGCTAGATATTACTACAAGTCAGATGCTGCAGGTTTTTTTTCCCCCTTTTTTTTCTTCTGTATTACACTGTAATGTTGATATGACTTAGGAAGGGGTTGGCTGTCATGTATCCACACTGGCAGCATCTTATGAAAAAATGTGGAGCCAATAAAGCAGAGTAAGATACTAATGTTAGAAAAACCTACAACCAACCCATCCCCAAACACAAGGACCCTGATTTTATGCAGTGCAGAGGACAAAAGTAATGAAAAAGGAAGGCTACTTAATAGTTGCTAGTTAGATGTGGTAAATGTTATACTAGATCTTAAACCTAATGAGTCTGAGGTAAGGGATAAAGAAGCCCTTTTCTTCACAGCATCCAAAAGAATGAGTGATGATTTCAAGTTGAACTCCTCTAAAATCAAATCTGGCCAGAACTCAGTGGGCAAATCTGCCTCACATAATAGATTATTTTTAGGCCAAATGCAGTTTTCATTGAAGCCAATGGAAATATTTTCATTGGCTTTAACAGACCCTGATTCCAGGGTCTCTATCTAGTAAGCTATATAAGGGTCTGGACAATCAAGGAAAGGGCATTTAGGTGGTTCTTTGTAGTGGCTTTGAAATCCTTTAAGGATCACAAAAATCAGCTCTATTTTTTTTGATCACACCTGAGGTTTTAGAGCTTATTAGTCAATAACATGAACTGAAACTCTTTATAGTGTAAAAAAAAAAAAAAAAAAAAAAAAAAAAGCTAAATGCATTTAAAAATAGCTCCTGAAAAAGGCGTGCCACCAGGCATTTCCACTGTTGTTTTTCAGCTGTACAAAGCATGACTATATTGCTTTAGTGATGACTATTTTTACTCTTTGTTTACAAAGCCTGCATTTTAAACTATGATAATCCCCTAAACTTGATGCAAGCCTCAGAGGGCTGGAAGCTGGCATGGGAGATGCCAACCCAGGTGTGGTGCTCTCTTTCAAAGCATGACGGAAGCCAGGGCTGTGTTACAGGGTGGCAGATGCACACACATTGCTTGGCCAAGCTGCTGCTAAAAATGGCTTTAATATCAAAACATGACAGTTTACAAGCAGCCAGTTAATCCTCCACATGGGCCAAGTGCCTGTTGTGAGTGAGGAGGGGAAATTCTGATGGAGGAGACTTTTATTTTTCCACCCATCTCTGTCACAAAAATAAAGAAAAATCCTATCTGTTCCTTGTTCTCTATTCTTGTGTCTTAAATCTCTTCATCTTCAGCCTTCCTGCTACTCTTGCCAGTCCATTTCTCATCTTCCATAATGTCTATCCTTGTTGATGGTGTTTCCACCCATGTGGCTGCTCCTAGTTCAACTTCTCAAGGAGAAAGAAACTGCTGTTTGTGTTTTTGTGTTATGCTGCTCATCACAGAGGTGCCTTATACACTGTGGTCTCAGTCTTGGAAACCTGTGGCCTTGATTTTTATTTTTCTGGGTTTTTTTTGTTTGTTTGTTTGGTTGGTTGGTTTGTTTTCTGCTTATTGTTGCTGTTTTTCCTCAGTCAACCAACCTGTATAAATCCATTTAAATTGAAAATACTTTCACTGTTTGTACATAGGGTTAAATTCTTTATGCAAAATACAGGAAATTCAACATCAAAAAAGGGCAAGAATATTTAAGGGAAAAATACTGAAGACTGTGCTGTCCTTTGGGTTTCCATGATACATATTGTGTACAATTTCTGTCTGTATGAAGGAAGTTTTCTGTCATGGTTTGTGTATTGGATAAATGTGTATAAGTGAGGGTGACCACAGGCTGTAAATTAATACAAGGTATGTAGTTAATCTGGTCAGTCATCTGTATGTTGGGTCAATGGGCAGCATTTTTCTTCAGGGAGTAACTGCTCACCTTGGAAAATGGTTTGGTTGTTTCCTCATGGAAACGTTTCCAGCGTGTGTAATAACCACAACTCTGGTGAGCAAAACAAACAGGAAGTTTTCTACTGGAGACAACTTTCATTTATGTTACAAGAATCTTGGAAAACTTAATGCATTTCAGGAGATAGTTTGGGTCTTGGTGTGGAAATGGCTTTTGGGCTTCAGGAATCCAGCATTGTTTCTGTGGAAATGTATTTTAAATCGGAAGCTCCTGGCATAGGGACCAATCCTGAGATTTTGGGAAGGCACACATCAGACAGCATTAGAGCATTATGTTGAAAAATATTCTAACAAAAAAGATTGATTTTAAATCCATGATGTGCAGCCTTTACCTGGATTTGCCAATCCATTTGGCTATGGGAAACAGAAATCTTGTGCCATTTTTCTATATAACTGTAACTTCCATCACTTATTTCCTAAATAGGCTACAATATTAACTGTGTCTTTTTTCCCTCATGTGACTTCCAAGACGAGAACCACGGCTCCAGTCAGTGGCAGTGCCAGGATTAAAATTTGATGCCATGTCACAGAGATTGACATAAATATCAAAGAGAGGAAACCTGGATTAGATATAAGCAAATGTAAACAGAGACTAAAGCAAAAACTACTCCAAAATCACACTGACTCCTTCAGAGTCTATTCATCAGAAACCTGTCTGACTTAAGCTTCTATATTAGAAATGAACTGGACTTTTTACAATATCGTCTCATGGAAGAAAATCAGTTTCTGGCCATTCTTAGAGGAGAAGAACAGTTTAAACAGTGTTTTCATTATAGTGCTTTTACTGGGCATTATTTTTACTATGGAAAGTCCTTTAGAATTAATGGGAATTGATTTCACTGGCCTTTGACATATTACTGAAAATAATACAGCAAAATACAACCTTTTCCCTCTTACCGCCACGCAAAGGCTTTAACTGGGAAAGCAGTTTACAATGGTGCCCCCATGTAAGGCTTTATTCAAAAGATTTTACGCTTGATAACATCTGAGCCATAGGAGCTGTATATGGGGTTTAGCATCTTAGCAGCTGCAATTCTTAATCCTGATTCCCTTGCCTCCATATTAAAAGCTCCATGGTCACAGGAGAGCAGCTTTGGCCGTTCCACATTGTCATTCATCCCTGTCCTCCCCACACGCGTGCCTGACCATATAGGAAAATGAGTTTACAACCCACTACGCCTATGGGACTCCCGGGGGGACACAATGCCACAGCCTTTGCTAGTGGTGGAAGCACCCTCAAAAGGTTTGAAAGTTTGGTAAGTACATCCTTAACCAAACTCTTTTGACCTTTATTCAGGTTTGTTTTCGGAGAAGGGCAAAGGGTTGGGCCAATTCTTGTTTCACCCAACTGGCTTGTCCATCTGAGGGCTATAATTAATCACTGAATCGCAGCCATACTTTGTTTTGGAGGCTGGGTCCCAATCCAGCAGGGCACTAAACTTTAAGCACATGACTAATTCTTTAAAGTCAAAAGGATTACTCATGTGCTGAAGGTCAGCTGCATATTGAAGTACTTTTCCAGATCAGGCCTTGAGGAGTTAGGGAACATTTATATTTGTTGTACAGCACCACCAAGTTCCTTAATTTCCCTTTGCATCACTTTGGTCCTCGTTGGGAATTTGCTTTACAGCAGTGGTGCAAAGAGGCATATTGGGTATAATTTGGAGCAGAACTTCATCCACTCCCAAAGTGTGGGATTGAGAAATTAGTGTTCAGTTTTGTAGACTTATGAAAAAAAAGGTAGATTCAAAATCTAGCCACCTTCACATTTAGGGAAGTTTCGTATTTGTGTTCTGTATCATCTGATCTTCACACACAAGTATTTTGTGTTGTCATGTTTTTACTTCTTGATGTGAAGTTGCTTTGTCATATCCAAAAATAGACAGACATATGAAAATCAGTATCCAAAAAAATGAAGAGAAATCACTTGTTTGGATCTTTTGTAGTAAGTGATTATACTATTTTAAATTTAATTCTCAGCTTGCCCAAACAGGTTAGCAACAGCAGTTTTACACCACTCAAGGATTTGTCTCCTTAGGAACAAATAGGCCTCACAAATATGCTTTTTATATTGTAAAATGCAGAGGGAAGTGAACTGAACTACATCCCACAGGCTAAAACCTGCCAAGAAAATGTGTACTACTAATTTTAAAAAATAATAAATAAAAAATTCTGTCTTTTTTGATGAAACTGAGATTTTCTGAGGGTATGTCAAGGGTTTTATTACTGGTTCTACATAATAAAGTAATTGTGTAATTAGTAATACATTTGTCACTCCTTTACTGAGGAAAAAGTAAAACATGTACTGCTTTTGTGTAAATCCTGACAGTGGTGATTTTTTTCCTGAGAATTATACCATTATATCATAAAAGTGTCAAGGCATGAGTTTACTGTTCCTACTAATATTCTAAAATATTCTGTTAGGCTGACATCTCTGTCAATTAAAATTAAACAAAATTGCATTCTGCCATATACACTTCAAATAGGAAGCTTTCAAGTTTATGGCTGTTCTTTGAATTGATTTTTAAGATGGCATCTGTAAAACTTGGCTAGTACAAGATGAGGTAGGATGTAGTTAAGGTTCAGTCAATTTTAAAAATGTTTTAAAGATCGTAAATTGACAACTGAAATAGACTGAACATCCCTGGGATTTTTGGGCTGTCAAATATAAATCCATTTTTTTTTTTTTTAACAGAGCTCTTGCAAACTGAAAATTTTATGAAAACATGTTCTTTCCTCTCCCCCTTCTCCTCCCCCCTGCTCCTTTGATATTTTTGCAATAAGTTACACAAACAAGAGGGCTTCTGGTGTTGTTTCCAGTTGCTCGGTCTCGCGGGATTTGGAATTCTTCTTCTCCTGGTGTTTCCCACAGAAATAGAGTGAGAACGTGCTTTCTCACGGGACTGTATTTCTCATGGAAAATAATAGGGTTGCCGGCAGCAAACGTTTTCTGCAGTGATGCCCTGCCAATAAAGTCTTCAGGGAAATTATTGCCCTCAATAAGATGAAGACTAGTAAATTGGAACCCCCATCCCTACTCCACAAAGATATGTCTTTAGGAAGCTTTCTCCTTCTATTATTCCCTGGAAACCCTGACCTCAAGAAAATGTTGTAGACAGTAATGCTTGGTTTACACTTAATTTTGTTTCCCAGAATAAAGATGTCAGTTAGTGTGTAAAAATAAAAAAAAAAAAAAGAACAATCTTCCCTCCTGGACACCTCGACTAAGACATTTATATCAGCACAAGCCCTGGTGTAGACAGTTATGTTGAGAAAAGTTGTTTTACAGGATAGCTTTATTTTAGTAAGGAACTACTTCAGCTATAACAAATGAACATTTTTGCTCTCAAAACCAGCATTCTCTAAGGGCGAGGTTTCTGACACAGCAAATCCTTGTACATATAATCTCGTCTAAGGTGTGTTGAATACATTCTATTATTACTATTATTATTTTTTTTCTGGCTTTAATATGTGCCCAATTCTATCATGACCCATAATACCAAAAATTAAAAGATGGACTGTGTTCATTTAAAGCACATATTTTTGGAAAGTAATCTGTATAGGAATTCAAATTCAGGCAGTGTGCTTTCCACTGTTAGAAATGCAACAGGTCTCTGTAGAGTGGCGAGGGAAATCTGCTCATTCTTAGAGAAAAAGTTTCTGGGGAGGGAAAAAAATGAAGAAAAAAACAAGCCTTCCTCCATGGAAATGTGCTCTGAAAGAAATGCAGGTGTTGCCATGCAGGAGTTCATGTCAAGAGAAATATTTCCCCAGGGTCCCATGAGAGGAAAGGGGAAAGGGGGGGGACTCTGGGGTGCGTGACCCAAGAGTAGGGAAAAAAAGCAGAGGCTGGTGACAGAAAGACCTTAATTCATGCACCATGTGCTTGAGTGATGTGTTTACTTTCAACCTTCAAGTCAAATTCAAGCAGCAGCCAAAACCCACAGATCAACACATTTTTAGTGCAAAGTTAAAGTAGGGTCATTGGCACCCTTGGTCCCCCACCAATTTCTGAAACAACATTAAATCCATATTAATACCCACTTTTAGTTAGCCATGTCAAAGGAGATGGTAATTACGGGTAAGTATGAAGGTTAGGATGAAACCAAATAGGTGCTGCTGGAGGAGGTGACATAAGCACAATTAGTTGGAAGGATTATTTTTAGTCTTGCAGGAGAGTTTAAATCTAGTTCTGTTCTGGTTTAAGTTAGATCTTTAAGGGCCCTTCTAAATCAGCCCATTCTATGATTCTATGACTCTAAGAGGGAAATTTATTTTTTAAGCTGCTCTTATCCTAATTATGCCTTCTGGCAGTGTTTTAGGTGCTGTAAATCAACCACACTGAAGTTCAGTGGAGTTCACGCGGGCTTACCCTGGCTGAGCACATGGTTCAGCTGAGGTAGAGATGGCCTGAGGTTTTCTAGACAAAAAGTGAAGGAAGCAGTTCTATTCCAAGAAGGTAATGGTGTTTTTAGCAGAATTTGGCCCTCATTATTAGTCTGTTCCTCCGGGATGGGAACGTGCTACATACAGAAGTGAACTCAAAGCCAAAATTTTGGGGTGAAGCAGGGGGCATCAGAGAAGACTGTTTTCCCATGGCCTGTGAATCAGTGGAGTGCTTTCTCTAGCCCTGCTGCCTTGCTGATTTGGGGTCCTTGGGGCATCTCACTGATTTCCCTTACAGAGAGGGTAGAAATGCTGACAGCTTCTCAGCTGGGAGCAGCTCAGGGTACTCTTATGGGTTTGGGGCAAGAGGGATCTCTCAAGTCTGATTTTCTCCATGGGCTGTAAAAGTCTGCTTGGTTTCCAAGGCAAACACTGAACCTGGAAGCTGTCAACAAAACAAGCAGCCAATATTACCTGCAGAGGAGGGTAACTGTGTCCCCATTCTGGGACATGCTGTGGTTTCAGTCAGTAATTGACCACAATGAATTAGAGGACCATGTTTGTGTCACACACTGGCTGACACCCATCGCAGGAAATTGTGTCCTTTTTTTTTTTTAATAAAGACAGTAAATTAATTTTATTAGAACAGTAATCTGACAAATATTTTCTGAGTAACTCCAGTAAAAAGGGACAAATGCTTAAAGAAAACAGCTATGCAAAAGTCTTTTTTTTTTGGTCTCACCTTCATGGATTTGTGTGAAGATCTTATTTTTGTTTTATTTCTGTTGGCTCAGACATCTGTGCATTTTATTGCCTGTTCTCAGGAACTTTGCAATATTTTTGGGAAGAGCAGTAGGAAAGCACTGAGGAAAAAAATTGAGTAGATATAAAGCCTTAGAAAAGTGGCACATCAGGCAATTTCTCCATTTGCTCCTACAGATATTGAGCTGAGCTGGGGAAATTACTTTAAGTACATAAGGTGACACAATTACTACAGTTGGGTCTTTGTTTAATTTTCAAAAAGACAATCCTGGACACTGAATTCAAAGGTGATTGGTTATGGGCTCTTCAGCCCTTCACCTCTAGGTCACTGAGTTCAATACCATCCCAGGTTGTAGCTCTGCACTCTACCCTTTGTGAACAATTCATCTGAGAAATTTATACCTTTATTTTGCTCGTGACTTATGTAATGACAAATTTTGTGTTTTTGCAAATATGTGCACAACTCAAAAAGATTTGGTGTGTGGGTTATGGGGGCCGATTTCAGCTTGTGGACTAATCACAGACTATTCACCATGACTGTTGCTTTGAGTATTTCCTATTCACAAGGCCTGATTAAGATGCATAGCTCTGTTTCATTTGGCTTCATTGGATGACACCCGTATTGCAAAGAGCTTTCCACTGACCTTCTAACCCTTTTGGTGAAAATATATGTGCACGAGTGCCCACAAGGCTCTCCTGCAGGTTTTTTTTGTGGACAAAATTTCATGCAGACAAGTATTGGTGAAAAGTGCCTGATGAACAACAGAAACAATACCAGAAGAGATGTATGAAATTTATTCACACTGGTGTTCTGAATGTTAATTTTGAACTCTTTCCCTAGACCTAGAAGTGAGAAAAAACTTGTGTGAAAAACTCCAAATGAGTTGTTGTCCTCTATTTCTCAGTGAAGATTGCAAATAGAGTCACAGCATCCAGCAACAGCTGAATAACTTTGAAGCAGTCTCCACAGTAAAGTCACAGGATGCTTGGAATTCAGTGGTGCCCTGGCCATAGTACTCCTGGGTGTAGTACAGACATAACTAGCTAGTAATATATTAAGTCTCCTGCACTGTCATTTCAGGTGGAGTACTTTACTAAGGGTGTCAATCTCTACATCTATTAACCTTTAACCAATTAATTTCAATTTAATTTTTTTTCAATTAAAAAAAAAAAAAAAAAAAGACAAAACCAAAATCAGTATGGCGCAGAAATAAGAAATGACCAAATCTCATGTTGGAGTTCTAATGCCAAAGAGAGAACAGGGCTACAGTCCAGGCCAAAAAATTGGCTCATTTAATTACACCTGCACAGTATTTCAATAGTATGCCTTGGTGAGAGGGGCTTTTAAGAGTAAAGTGCTTTGAAATAAAGCTATTAAATGCATACAGAGACATTGATCGATACACCCGAGTTATGGGGAGGGGAGAAGGAGGGAGGGGGAAGAAAAAGACTTTTTTTCTTCTCTGTAAGAGTGGATTTGGAATCTTCAAGTGCATAAGGATGGTAAACGATTGCTAAAAGTCCAAATTAAGAGGTATTAGTCTATTGTGTGGCAGTCAGTCACATCATATTCGCATTGCTGTTTTCTTGTCGGAGGTTTTGCCTTGATCTACCCTGGACCACATTGACAAGTCACAATTGAAGCATTCTAAATAATCCACAGTGAAATAAGGCATAGGGTGTCACTCTCTAGGCTACAGAAAGCCCGAGTGCAGTGAAGTTAGAAAGGGTAGCAAAGCCCTTTTCAGTCGCGTTTCTCAGCCGATTAAACTCATTCAGGGCCAGGCTGCTGGAACGAAAACAGAAAGATCACCTCCTGTTCTCCAGTGTTTTGTTGGCAACAGCAGACAGATGTAGAAAAGTAGAAACATTTTTACTATAGCAACAAAGGGGAAAGGGGTGGGAGGCAAATTAAAAAAAAAAAAAAGTTGGAATTTGTGGTCTCGTTAATGTACCAGGTACTTTGGGATGGTACTCCAGGTTAAGAGACTCTGTCAGCACAGACTGGAATTCAAAAGAACCATGTGAAATGACTGTGCAGTGCAAACCTGCATTCTCTTTTCTCCCCAAACTCCTCCACTGGTACAGTAATTAACCATAAGAAGAGATTGACACATGGAGATCCAGTTCATTAACATTTTTTTGTTTGGTTGGTTTCTTGGCTTTTCAGAAAAAACCCACTTAAAGACTGATGCCTTCTTTAAGAGTAACCCATCCACCCATGCAGCCACACTGATGTGACATATTGTGACACAAGATGCCACAGAGAACTAAGCTGAGCCCTCATCTGAAGGCTTGATTTAGCCATACATTCTCCACAAGTCACCGATTAAATTAACTGTTGTGGATTCAAGGTAGGAAAACGATAATTCATCCACTGTGAGTAGTTGTGCAGAAATGGTTTGCTGCTGCAGGAAAAATAATCTTCAAAATACATCTTTAAAATATGGTACTTTTCAATGCATTAAGGTAAATAAATTCAGTTGCAAGAAATGCAGCACATTTTTAAGAGGTCGCTGAAAAGATTTTTTAACTGCTGTGCATGATGCATTTATGCACACATGAAATGCAGTCTCAGAAAATGTAGATTTGTATATGCAAATGGGCATACAGATGTTCAGATAAATATAATCAAAAAGTTTTTGCTAACTTTTGGTTTAGAAATCCCTGTGCATCGTTAGGAATAAGTGAAAATTATTTCATGTCTCTGCAATGAAAAACCCTCAACTAAAACAAGTACAGGGATGACTCTGTAGCTGTGTAATTAGGTCAGTTAAAGTGGGGGATCCCTGTCCCAGCCTCTCCTCTAAAAAAAACATTGTGTATAAAATAACAGTTATGAAGGCAATACTGACTTTTTTCCCTACCAAGACCTGTGGTCAGGGCAGTCATTTCAGATGTGCCACAGGCTTCACTTCTGTAAAAAAATTGGGATGAAAAGGATTTATACTGAAGTGTTTCTACCTCCTAACTAAATATGCTGCTGATGAACAGATTAAATCCAAAAGTTAGCTCTCAGAAAGCCAAACATTGTCACTGCCTTAGAGTCTTTAGAAAATTTATCCATTAACCTTTGGATTTACGTCAGTGCTGAGCCCTTTTGAAGACCAGATCTTTGGAGATGATTGCATAGTTTAATGTTTCTGGAAGAAAGAAAAACAACCTTAAATTCCTATTTCTGTTAAATATCTAAGATCTACTCCTTTTCACTTGGGTGCTTTTGGAAAATCAAACCCAAACCCAATTTCCCTCTGTCTCAAAGCAGGTGATAAGTGCAAGGAAGACTTAGCAGGGCCTATGGAGGGGGCAGAGGGATGCAGGGGGGGTTTGTTCCAACTTGACACCATTGGGATAACGAGTTCTGACCCCTTGGAAATCAGAGGCAATTCCCCTGAGGACATGGAGAGCAATGTCAAGCACTTTAGCAAGCAGGGTCCTCCACAGATGAAGCACTTGAGCTTTTATGCACAATGACCTGCCCAGAGGTTTTTTTTTAATCTCTTGTGGTTCTGGGCTTAGATCCGTACTCTGATCTAACAGTTCACATGTCCCAGCATTATAGACCTCCTTTTCCAGTCCTCATTTCCCAAAACCTCTGAGTCTGTGCTCCACATTTGCAAGGGCTGATCTAAAATATTGTGCTCATTTATCACTGTGTCGTGATCTTACCATGCTTTAGAAATTTGTGCAATATATATCAGGTGTCTATGGATTTTGGCATGGTGTTGGGTCAGCTCAGAGATTTGGCATTGTTTAGACTACAAAATAGCACACAGGGTCAAGAGCAGTCAATATTGGGCCTATAAATTTCTGGCTGGGCTCTCATAAATTGTCCTCTAATTTGTGGCTTGAAAAAGGGAAAAAAGTATATCAGAAGTCAAATCTTTTTGCCTCTACAACTGCACTTGGTTTTTCAGAGAAAAAGGAAAAAGAGCTGTCCTTCCCAGCAGTCTGCTAAGGTATTTGCTTCTATTGTCCACATTGGACCAAAGTACCAGGAACCAGCTTGACTTGATGTTGTGCTCCTGCAGGGAAATGCAAAACTAAATCCCCAGGCAGAATTTCAGACAAACAGTCGTTTTATTTACTTATATTCATCTCTTCTGGAAAAAGGGGAAAAAAAGAGGAGAGAAAATAGCCTGCTTAATCCCAGTACTAACACAATATTGATTCACATTCATGTTCAGTATTTATTGACGTGCATTGCATACGATGGAGGCTATCAATTAGGCTACTCTGCTGAAGGGAAGGGGCAATCATATTAGAAAACAGATGAAGCTCATAGTTTATATAGTCCTAATTTTATGTAATGTAAACCTTTCAAACCCTGGGCACATGAGAGTGAAAATGCATGTCCTGATGAAAAAAAAAAATGCAGAAAACAAATGGATTTACTCTTCTGCTAATTACAGTGGGTGACTGTCCTCAGAGTCACATCGTTTCTTGAAGTTCTGTAATGAAATGAAACTTAGTACAAACTGAATTTCTGTGTATTTTATTATCCAGCATTAAATAGTTTTGTACAACAGCTTAGCATAAGGTTTTGTTTTGTGAGTGGATCAGATATTTTGGAGGAGGTGCATAATCTTATCATGTTCCTTCTGTACATTGAAGCTGAGCCCCCATTAAACATCAATGTCAAGGAGAGCACAGTGGCATATGGGCAGTATTCAGGAGACCAAGTTGCTGCATACAGAAATCAAATATAAAACATTCCTTTTTTTTGCCCCTTGGAGATTTTATTGCATGGTTGCAGCTGGATTTACACTGTATTTAATAAAACATTAGTAGCCATCAGGGATTGAAATATGTAACGTAATTCTCTTTCAGTAAAATAATTCCATAAATCCAAATATGAAGCTATTTGTTTTTTTGCAAGTACTGTATGCCCACAATTAAATTAAACCCTATATATATATATATAGGGGTTTTTTTTTCACCATGGAATTTAATGGAAGCAAAATCCATCTGCAAAGTTGATTTTGGATACATATTGACATTTTTTGGAGCTGAAGTAGATCTGGTGGCTAATAAGTTTTGGGGAGAAAGAGGGCTGCTGGCTCTCCATCCTCCCTGAGCTACTTATACAAACCTGTGGAATAATAAAGGTCAGTGTTGCATCTCAGAGGCAGGTGAAGGTATTCCTGATTGTGCACCAAAAAGAAGTGCAGAATTGGTGTAATTTTTGCCAAAACCTCTGGTCCCTACCTGCATCTGGACCATTAAGAAAATGACCACAATGCAGCAAGACTGCCTTGGCCAGGTAGCTTTTACCTTGTGCACTGACCAAGGTGATCTAACCACATTGCATCACATTTTTCAGCCCCCAGATGCTTTTTATAAGGTGATAATAGAAAAGAAAAAAAGAGGAGAAAAAAAAAAAAAAAAGAGAGAGAGAAAAAAAAGGGAGAAAAAAGAAAAAAAAAAGAAAAAAAATGCATCCATATCTTAATAATGCTTTGGAGACATCTTGGGTTTTTCTGGCAAAAGACACAGTTGGTCATATCTTCAGTGGGATGAAACAACTGCATTGAGGTTTGCACCAGCTACATATGATTTTCTTGTAGGCATTGTGCTAATCATCATGAAAAAACAGGCAAAGGGAAAAGAAACAGAAAGACTGTGCAGGGAAATAAAACAAAGGTATTAGAAAATGAAGCTTGATGAGATATCTTGAGAGCTCTCCATGCAGTTTGCAGAAACAAAAAGTTTGAGTAGGGAAAACCAGCTATTTTGTTATTTTTTAAATGAAAATGAAGATAAGGAAAAGAGAGTGGATGCTCCCAAGGACACATTCTTGGCTGTTACAACAGGGAGCCATTTTCCAAGTAGAATGAAGTTTCTGTTTTGTCACAGCAACTGTGGCTAACTGCACTAGGAAGGGAAGATTACTCCAACTGGAATTTGACTAGATCCATAAAATTGCCACTATTGTACTTCTTTGTGAAACATGATCTTTGAAATTGCAAATCAACAGTCTCTGATGTCAATACTTTCCTGTAAACAACAATTTTGGCAGCAAACTACTGATGCTGGGGGGGAGACATTCAATGTCTTAGAGGAGCTGTGCATAATTTTGTGAAATGCCAGAGGTTTTATTCAATTCTCCTCTTAGGGATCCAGTGGAGCTAAATGAGGGATCCAGTCTGGCACATGTGGCTGATGTTGCATGGACTAATGATGGCACAGCATGAAGCAGAACAGGCAACAGCAGCTGTAGCATTTGAGCTCTGTGAGGATTTTGGGCAGAGATGCAAGAACATCTGAAATGTGAATTCTTAATCCATATTTCATACAAATCCTTCAGCTTTCCTACACAAAAAGCTGAAGTAAAGGACTATCATCTCCCATCCTAAGCTGTCTCTGACTAAAGCAACAGTTTTTCCTCTTCTTCAGCTCAGGTGCCTTTTGTGTTGAATAACTGCACCTCACTGAAGATCAGAGAACTCTATTTTAAAGAGAGAATTATGTTTTAAATTGTAAAAGCCCCACAACATTGAAATTGTGCAGTTGGTATTTTTAGAACAGAATAAATGCTCTCACTTTTTTCAACTTTTGCTTCACTTTCTTCTATTTACACTTAATGCTTTCAATAGTTAATTTTCACATTGTCTCTGGGAAAAAAAAAAAAAGAAAAAGAAATATTAAAGGTGTTGCAAGTGTTTAAATGTGCAGCTTATAATCATTCCACTTTTCACTTTTAGCATTTCACATTAAGCAAGTGTGAAACTTCTGGAAATAAAAAAAAATTTGAGACATTTGTGATCTGGGGCTAATTATTGTTTTCAGTAAAAACCACGGACCACATTCCTTTTTTTCCTCTCTTAAATTTAATGCAAGGTTTTATGTTAGATCAGGTAGGAGACTTATTTGTATTTATTCTTCTGTTTTCTGTCAGTTGTAGCTGAAGATTGAAAAATCGGACTTGTTGAGATGTTCAGGACACTAATCCAGGTGAACTTTGAAACATTGGGATGTGAACCAAGCGTGCATTCAGATAAATTCTTTTCACCATCCAAGTGGACTGAAAGGACAAAAGTCCTCAAACATGGGGCAGAAACAGATTTCACTGTTGCTGTATTCTGATTTTCTTTTTGTTTTCTTCTGTCCTGGCAACTCAAGAATAAGTCAAGAATTACTAAAAAGTCAGGATTTTCTTCTAGCTGCTGGTAAATACTTATCGAATCTTTCTTTGGGGTCAGTGACTTTTCATATGTCTTAGTACACAATGGAATTATTTAATTACTTTTGCTAGCAAGTTTACAGACAAGTATATCCCCATCATACTGCATATCCTCAAATAAGATTATTTACAATCCAATCTAAGGAGTGCTGACTGGTGTCATTGGAAGCTAAAGCTGCATCAGCATTTAAATTTCTACTTTTCTGGGCAAAAACCCAACTGGCTGATTCAATTAAACTCTTTATGTTATATATTATCCAGAAGTTCACAATCTGAAGTGATTCTCAGAGTCTGAAGCCATGCCTTTATGATTGCAATTTGGTAGCAAGACAATTTCCAAGGACTGTTTTACTTGAACTGCAATGAAAATGTCAGGACATAACACACTTTCTGATGTGGGTTTTATGAAAGGCACTCCAAAATCAACCATTATTTCAAGCACAAGCAATAAATAACCTTCATTATTCATTAGAGTGCATATATGCATTTGTGTTTGCAAATACAGTGGTTTCCTGAGCAAAGAACCCTTTAATCAAAAGACCCTTCACTCATTTAAGGAGGTAACAAATGGGTAGGCAGGAGGCAGGGGAAAAGACACTCTCTTTAATCGGTAATGGAGATAATCTATAGAGTTCCTGCAATGCAAGTAGTCCATCTTCCAGGCATAAACTTTAGATAAGGTGTGGGATGTGGAAAGATTCATGCAATATTGTGGAGCTACTTTTCATAACAGTCATTTGGATGAATTTTGTTTATGGTCTATATTGAACAAAGAGAATAGACCTTTCCCATAGCCCGTAAATCAGGGCCCTCCTGAAGGGTGTCTGCAGTGCTGCTCCACTATTACTATTCACAAGAACATTAACACCACTGAAATAGTCTCTGTGAATTTACTGCTATTTACCTGCTCAGATTAGGAGCTGATGCTCCTCTGCAAGCAGCTGACACGGTGTGCCAGACCTGCAGCAGCCCCTTCCATCTTCAAACACTATGTTAGAATGCCAGCAAGCAGCCTCCCCACGTATATTTCATTTGCATGAGGGTATTTTTTTGTCTTATTTTAAGAAATCTTTTAAAAATTAGTTTGTGAAGAAAATGGTAAATTTGAACAAATTTTTTTTGGCAATTCAAAAGCCTAAATTATGGTTTCTAAAACTGGCATTGTTTTGACAAATTCAAAACTATTTGCAATTTTAAGTTATTTTATTTTGGGGCTTAAAAATTAAATTGGAAAAGATCTTGAATGAAAACAAGATCACTGTTCACTGTAAACGAGACTGAGATGCTGTTTCTTGGGCTTTCATACAGAAGGGTATTTGTATAATGAAATCTCTGGGTTTGGGAAGAGGTGAAATTGAGAATAACTCTGCCAGGAATGGATTTTTTATAGTTATTTAAGAAAATGGAAAAAAAAGAGATATCAAACTGTAATGACCAACAATTTCAAACAGAGGCTTTGGGATGATGCAGGAGGATCAGATCAAACCAATTAAAGCACTGGGGAAGGATGCTGGCTCCCAGCCCCTACATAACAGCTCAGAGAGAAGGGGAGGAGGAGGACTCCTCTCTCTTTCCCTTTCCTGCCTCTTTCTTTTTCCCACTCCTGTTTTTCATAGTGGGGGCACTAATGAACTTTTCAAGTCCCATGAAGACAACCCTTGTGTTCTGATTAGTTGCCTTACTTTTAATGAATTGTTTTAATCAAGTTTCAAAGCAGGCACTCTATGCTTCATTGCAGCAGCCCAATGACAATGAGCTGAATGTTACCAAGACAGTGCATCTGATGGACTTTAATGGATTTTATGTGACAGTGTCTAGTGGCCTCATATTAGACATAGCTTTACAACAGAGAACCCATGGGGTTGCACTATGCATTTAATCTATACAAACTGTAAGGATAAGGGAGAGGGAAGCTGTGGAGGGGGAGAGACTCTGAACCCTGAAGACCTTCAAAAGACATGCATTTCATACTAATAAGAAACAGTCTTTGGTAATTTTCTTTTTTTTCTTTTTTTTTTTTTTTTTTTCTTTTTTCTCTTTTTGCAATAGTGAAGTCCTGCTGTGTTTTCTTAAGGAATATCATGAGTATAATATCTCCAGGGTTTTTTTGCAATAACATTCTCGAAACATGAAGTTATCTGGAAAAATTAAGCTCTCAAGGAAATCTTGGCAGGGCTGTAACATTTCCTGGATTTCAGGTAGCGATTCTGAGTTGTGATCTCTTAAGTCCGTAACAATTTGCTATTTCTAATTTATTGCTTCATTTGTGACTGCTGCTACAGCGAGGTAAATTTATTCTGATTTGCACAACCTAAGTCTTAGCTCTGACAGTGACTAATTATTACCTGAGTTAAAATAATGAAAGTGTCGGAAAGTGTCCGAATGCAATTTGTTAGGAAAACATGTGGCATGCTGTGTTACCCAAGCCCAGAAAAGCCTAAGTGATCAGAAACCATGGAGAATTAAGAATTTTTCCCCCAAAGGTTACAAATCAATGTGGAAATTTTTCAGGGAATTGGACTGCTGAGGGGTTCCATTCACTGAAATATAAAATGCAGACCATACCTTTCTAATTTTCTTCTTAAGAAGGAAAAGTTAGCTTTTCAGAAGAATCTAAAAGAATATTTTAATAGCAACCTTGCCTAGAGAGCTTGCATCAATTATAGATTATTGTTTGATATTATTTAAATTATACACTAGATGAAAATTATGTTGCAGCCATTCTTTCTCAGAAAAGACCCAAACAAATCCACAATAACCCATTAAAAAAAAATAAAAATCTGCTGCAAGAAACTCCTGAAGTATAAGTACCTTTAACTGATGTAACACTTTTTTTTTTCAGGCTCAGAGTTGGTCCTGTGTTCTGTCAGTTATAAGCATGTCTTATTCACAGAACAGCTCAACTCCAGCTGTGTAAAATGAATCCTGAAATGAAATGGTCAAATGATGTTAATGACTCTGTCTGCTTGCGAAAGTTTCTGAGGAATGTTAGCAGCTCTGGGTTAGAATTAGAAAGCAGCTGACAGCTCTGTAGTTCTGGTTGTTCAAATAGCTCCATGCAAGCAGAAGGGATACCAGCAAATTAAAATAATAATGCAAAAAATAATAAACAGCTATCTGGCTGGAAAAGTAAGGCAGTACAAATAATTTGGGTTTGCTTCATTCTGAGTATTCATCACTCTTGTGAGCTGTTTAAGCCACACTTGGAATTAAATTTATCTTGAGCAGGATTTAATTTAGATTTAATAAGGCAATTGTTTTATTGTTAAGCACCAATTGGGTGTCAACACATAATGTTTACTAGAGTGATGATTCTACTGTACTCTGAAAAGATGCAGGGACTACATGAAGGCTAACAATTTCATGGGCCATAATGATGTACCTATGCTTAATATTGCTTAATATATCTGCATTTACTGTCTGCATTTCAGGCTCTCCTACCACACCAATGTCCTGTTGTATTAAAAAGCTACACAATATGTATCTGTGTCTGTGTCTAACACACCTGCTAGACCTCTTGAGAGATATGATTATATTAATTACAATATATTGATTGATTTCTACTTTACACGGACTGCCTGTATTTAATTTAAATATACAATGAAGCATATTGAGGACACAATTTGGATTGTTGCTGTGATAAATAATTGCTAATTGTGGCATGATAGATCACCTACTTTAAGGCAATGTTTCTCTTATGATAATAGCAACTGCATATATGGAATACACTGAGAATCTGTTTCAACTATTCATATTTGTTCCTGGACTGTACTTTTCTATTCAGGTCTGGAAGGAATAATACATATTTTGGCACTTCAAAACAAATGCTGGCATAATTTTCAGGAATGCATTTATGCCTTTTCACATAGAGTCCATGCATGCTGTTATGTTGATTACATGAAAATGTAAATTCTAGTATGCAATTCTGGTGTCTATTTTGCTAATTCTAGTATGTATATAGCATATATATATAAAGATCAGTCTGCTAAGCTGCTACCAATATTTATAGTAATTATTGCTATTAAAGCCTATCAGTAGTACCATATTAGTGTCAGTGGTTTTGCTATTGCCCAAATGTATTAGATTTGATTTGTCATTTTATATGGAAACAATAACATTATTTTTGAACCTTCCCTACACCTACAAAGGCCTAACAACTAATTTTCCAAGAATTTGCATTCAAGGGAGAAAAACCCAAGAGAGAAAAGTGCCTTCACTCCCATTTTGTGTCTGCTTTCTACAAATCAAACCGAACTTAAACAAGTCAGTTTGCCAAGTGAAGTTTCCATGAAAACAGCAATTTAAAAGAAGCCTGGAGAGTATTTGCAAATTGTGAATTTGTAAATACAACATTTATTATTAAAAACTTGGTTCTAAGAGTCTCACTCAGTTAATCAAGGAACAGAAACAACTCTGTGTGATTCACACACCCAATAAAAAATAATCGGAAGAGACCCCAGACATATAATTTCTAATCTATGACTACACTGAAAAACCAGCAGCTGTTCAAAGAAAATTCATGTACTGAGAGAGAGGATGGGGTTTGGATTTGAAAAGCATCTCAGAAAGACAGATCCTTTTGTTACTGAGTTCCCTTGGAAATTTCTGCCCGGGCTGGGGCAGGGAGGGTGCAATGACCCCTCCTTGTGGAGGGCACTGCTGCTGTTTTGCTGCTTTTGGGACCTTCCTGGAGGGGCTCTGGCTGGGTGCTGTTCCACAGCCATTTCCAGTGGCACCAAGCTCAGCTGAGGAAGTTTCTGCTCTTTTCCCAGCTCTGCATTGTTCCCATCCTGGCAGTGCATCCCAGCCCTGCAGCTGGATATCCCTTTGGACAATTCTTTGTGTGGCATCTCTGTGCCCTTCACTATGGCAAGTGGAGGAGGTGGGAACACACTTTTCCTTCCTGCTGTTTTTGGAGGGAGTCACCAGCAGCAGATTTCATGCTGTTAGGTCTAAGACAAGAGCCTGGTATGAAGCTAGAGGCCAAGGCTGCTATGAAAGCTGCATGAGGTGAACATAAAGCACTGAGCACCCCATTCAACCCCATCCAATATGTTCTAAAAAATCTGCACACTCAAGCCCCCCAGCATTGCCTTTCACAGTTGCAGAGAGTGTTTTCCACCCAGTCCTGCAGTGAGGTGGCTCCCAGCTCAGAAGGGACAGTGTGCACCTATAGGAGCACACTATAGGAGCACACCTATAGTCCCCTGGCATCCCCTGGACCCGTGGCTCCAGCTCACAGGGTGGGATGCCCTGAGCAGTCCCATACCCAGCACTGAGAGGGAGCACAGCCAGGAAGGCTGCAAGCAATCTGGGCCAGTAATGAGCAGCCAATTAATTGATTACAGAAAGTATAACTGAATCCTATGCCTGGGAGAAATCTAAAATATAGTAACTGCTTACTTTATTGACAGCATTCATGCCATATTTAGTAGCTGGTATGTAAGAAGTAGCTGGACAATTTTGTTACACTTAATATGTTTCAGAACACAGCATAAAACATGTTTTAACACTATAACAACTATTGAGCAGTACCTCTGGGAACAGGCTTTATTATTAGATTACATTATACAAGATTAGACTAGTCAATAAGGGATTTCTTTCACACAGCATGCCATCTGAAATACCTGTTTTCTTTCCTTTTTTTTTTTTTTTTTTTTTTTTTTTTTTTTTTAAATTACTTCAAGACCTTCTTTGTAGGATCTTAGGTACAATATACCCATGAATCATAAAACTGACAAGCCCCAGGGCTGAATGGTCTCTGTACAGGAGATAGGAGGCCTAGAGATAAAGGTGCACTACAGGTATACAGTGACAGGGGTGGATTATAGATAAACAAAAGGCACAGTTATTAGATGTGAAATGCCAGGCAGGATTGTACATGGAGAATGCAAATGGTAGGGACTGAATCTCAGAGACCCCACTCTGCTTGGGCTGCCAGGCAGGAGGAAAACAAAGACAATGCATCAGTCTGGGTGCCATCCTGGGGTTTTTAGATCTGCTTTAGCTGCTGGTTGCTGAGGGTTTCAGCCAGGTTTTGGCACTTGGGTAAAGCCCTGGGGAAATTTGGGGCCCTCAGGAGGTTAATTCAAAACTCTCCTGATCAAATAATTTGCTGATTAGTTAAATAATAATTAGAAAGGCAAAGAATAGGTGTATTGTGAGATAACCTGGGTCAGGGCAGCAAACAGATGCCTCGATCCTCCCAGGATCCAGTGCCCCCCAGTCCTGTTCCTGTTGCATTAATCTTTTCTGCCTTTGTTCAGAGCAGTGCAGCAACCAGAAGAGAGACTGGGCATTGTGATCCCCCCTGGCTGAGGGTGAGGCTCGACAGAGCCCTGGGGGATTTTCGGGACAACTCAATCCTAATTCAGACAGGGATTCCCAGCTTGTGAGTTTGGGTTTCAGCCTCTGGTGCTTGCAGAGTGCTGAGGAACTATTTTGGTACCCAGTCCGTCTATGAGCATATGTGTGCTGAATTACACTGCTGAAATAGAGTGAGAATCAAACACACTATTTGCTTTTTTTCCCAAATGATATCCGGTGCTATTCACACGTTTTCCCCCCTTTAAATTCCGTGTTGCACGCTGCATTGCATCTGGTGCTGGCAATTTCTCTCTTAGTCCTAAATTAAAAACCTCCACTGAACTACGCAGTTGCTGACTACATCCATGAGAGCAACTACTACTCAAAATTCCTAGATGGAGAAGACTTGTGGCCTGCTTTGCTGAAAATGAATATGAATTGAAGAGACTATATTTAAGAGCAGTTTCCCTTTTTTTTTTTTTTTTTTTTTTTTTTTTTTTTTTTTTTTTTTTTTTTTTTGCCTTGTGAGGATCTTTCTTCTTTTATATAACCAAATTTCCCCACAAGGCTGACATTTCAGAAAAGGGGCAGAGGCAGACAGGTGACTACAGATCAAATTGGATTTCTGAGACCTTCCATTGTAAAGGTCAGCCCTCCACAGTGGTTTTCAGCCAGTTTTTCCTCTCTTGGTTTCCAACACAGGTGAAATACCTTGTGTGCCCAGGTATCTCTTAATATTTTATTTTGGTCTTTTCTTTCTTAAATGCTCAATGGTGAAAAAGGTTAATTAGGCTCTTGGCTTTGCTGCAGAGCAGTGTTGTCTGACCAGGCGTGGTGGGAGAAGGACTGGAGAACAACCCTTTCCTACCCCTGGCATGCTGAACCAACTCAGATCAGAGAGAAAAATTCCTGGAAGTAATGACCTGTTGCAACATTTGAGGGGCATGGAGGATCTTTAAAACAGACACACGAGCAGTCAAAAAACTTCCCAACTGGAGGGCAAAATTGCTTACTTTGAGCAGGACTTGGCAGCAACTGGTGAAGAAACTGGAGAAATAACTCCAGTAATTACCTTTTCCCCATGTTGGCCAGTAGGTTGCCATGGACACTCTGTTCTGACCAAAATATGGGCTCTGCTGCCTTGTGAGCAAGCTGTCAAATAACCAATTGGGTGTCAGAAATTTATAGCCAGTAATTAACTGATAGATTTATAATTAAGCAGAGATGCCCCTGAACAGCAATGCTTGGATCTGAATTCAAATTCTGACTTTTTCCAAAATTCAGGGGCAAAAGAGAGTGGCAATTTGGGTACAGTGCCATCTTTATAATTAAACAATGATTTTTGACAGGAGGGGAATCTCCAGCAGTTAATGACTGACTGCAGGAGTTGAGGGCCTGAGGCAAAGCTGAGGGCTTTTAATCCAGGTGGTCATTAACTGCCTGGGAATGCCTGACCCTGAGGTTAATTGTTTCTATTTTAAATCACGAAAATAATATACACATATACAGACCCCCCTTTCCTTCTTTTCTGCTATACACATGTGTTACAAATACACTGCTTTTTATGCACTGGAAAATATGAGAGCCGAGCTGTTGGGATGTTCTTGATGTGTTTGCTAAAGAGTTCAGGTACCTCAGAGATTCTCTTGGCACTTTCCACCCACAAGATCTGAACCAGAGCCCAGCCAGAAGGAACTGGCCTGGAAAGGCTCTGACTTGGGGCATAGAAGGAGCAGGAGTTCCCAGTGGGGTTTTTAAAAGTGCTTCAGCTGCCTCTGAGTCTCTAATTCCAAAATCTTGGGAGATGAGTTAATTTTTTGTTAGTTTGCTGTTTTAACAGACAGAACCTCTCTCTGTGATTCTGCATGTCCAGGGAGTAAGGCACAAAACTACTTTTAGAAGCTGTTTGTGCACCTAATCCAAATATTTCCTGTCTATAAGCACTGGCTGCTCCACACAGAGCAGGACCAGGCCCTCAAAACCCACTAACACTGCTTTCAGTGATACCTCCAACTTCTGCAAGAGAAACCCCCAAGACTTAAGCACAGCCTGAAAAGCCATAAACTCTGAGTAGGTGACACAGTGAAGGGAGCAAACCTGAGCCAGGTGAAGGAAGCAGACCCAAGAGCCAGCAGATACCCCACCTGAAACAGAAACAATTGTACAGTGGTTCATTCAGATGCCTTTTCTTCCCTGAATCCTTTTCTCTCTACCCCCACTTCGCTTTACTTGTTTTTAAAGAGACATATGTCATCATTGCCAGTTCAGTTTCCTGTGTTTAACCCTTGCTATATCTAGCCTGATTACTCCTAATAAAGCTTGACAGTTGGAGGGTTAATCCAGCCCTTGGTCTCATGGTTTCTCCTCTGGAAACAATCTGTCCCTGAGAGCTTTCTGGCCTGTTGCAAGGTTATATCCCCCTGGGGTGCCATCAGCGCCAGCCAGGGCTCCTTTCCCATTGTCTGCCAAATGGCCACCAATTAAGTCAACTGTTCCCCAATTAGAATTTTGAGGAATTTATCTTGTTCCTCCTGTGTTCAAACTCCCAAGCAGGGGCAGTTCTTGGAGTCGGTTTCAAGGGCTTTTTTTTTTTCCCTCTTCCATGGTGAGCAGGGGACGAAATTAAATAAATAAAGAGCAGCTCTTTCCTGTAATTGGATACTCCTGGGTTTTTCCTGTTGCCCATTCACACAGCTTAATCCTGGGGTATGTGATGAGAACATGGTAATATTTAAGGGAGGATGTTTTGTTATTGTTCCAGTCACCTGAATTATCGTGGCTGAATTTTTTTAATCGATGCTGCTCTCAGTAAAAGTGTTCACTGTGACATCAACTATAAATATATCACAATTTCCTGAGATAAAGGAAGAAAACAATAATTTCATTTTGAACTGATATAATAATCAAATATGCAGACTTGTTGGTTTTTCTCTCTCTATTTTTTTGTTGTTTTGTGTTTTTTTTTCATTCCTCCTCTTCCCTGAGAATTACTTTACTGGTTGTTTACATCTTTTTTTATGGGTGAGTTAAATTCTGAGCCCTGGGTCCTATTTAATATGGGAAATGCAAAGTCTGGCAAAGTTATCAGGGTAATATCTTTAACCTAGATGTACAAACCTCTGATTGATCTATTCTAGGCAAACAGGACCTTTGGCTTTTTTCCTGAGACAGCACGTGAAGGTCTTCAGCAAACTCTTTGCATGAAACCTCAACTGCCCTTACCATGGTGGATTAAAAGCTCCTAATGCTGCAGGGAGACTGTGCCAGGGCAGCTAATCAACCCACATACCTGAAAATATCTTTCAAAAGAAAACATTTTTTTTCCTACAAGTTGAAGTGCATTTTGTTAAAACTGCCAAGAGAAAGGTAAGAATTAAAATGTGACAGTGGAGATGGAAATATCTCATGCCTATTATTTGCACTTTTTAGAAGTTGATGCCCAATAAAGCATTTTTCCTTTTTGATTTTATTACAGTAGGACCTCCCTTTCTGGAGCCTGCAGTTGAATAAATCTAAGGTTTCAGAGCAAACTTGGGGGTTAATAATGAAAACCTACTTTCCCACAAGGCATTCACTGTGGTGTTAAGCAAGTTCACTGAAATATGGTCCTGGGTCTTCAAATATTTTGGTAATGGGACCACCTTACACACTTTTCTGCTGATCTTTTGCTGTGCTTGTCTTCATAGTTTCTGACTCTGTCCTGGTGCTGCATTAAGTGATGTGACTAAAATTGTAGCCAACATCTGTCGTGTATCTCTCTATTTTTATTTTTTTTTCCAGAAAGAGTCAAGTGGTTTATTTTGGGATTGCTTAGGGAAGAATTTTAGTTCTCTTTTTCACACATTTCCTTCGTATTACTGCAAATAAAGCCAATTCACTCCACTCACATCTGCTTCTAAGTGTCACCAATTTCCTACAAGTTCAAAAACATGAGGCAAGATGGAGATAAAGACCACATACAAAATTTAGCTGCCAATCCAGTTTTATTTAGGGTTTATGTATGATTTTATCTGAAGTTGTATGTCTGGCCATCCAGATTTGTTTTCATTACAGAAAAATGGTAGGTCTGATCCTTCATGGGAGAAATTGCAGAAATTGTTCCAGATGTACACAAATAAGACTGAGACCTTTAGCACCCTTCTTAAGTCCTGTACTTTTCTCCTATTTGACTGAAGGCAAATTGCAGTGAATTGTATGGAAAACTGACACTTCCTAAGCTTTGCAAGTTGTTAAGGTTATATTCTTACTTTTTTAGAATTTCATTTGTCCAAGATACACAGCTGTTCCAGCAAGAAGGGGTCCCACACACAGAATAACTAGAAAACAGAAATATATAGACAAGCTACCCTTGAGGGCAGGAGGTGGAGGAAGTTAGTGAAAAAATATAGCACAGTAATAATATCAAAAGAACAGGACAGCAAATTATAGCTGTCCCTGGTCAGATTTAATTGGGTTTTCCTCAATATAGTGAAGAGTGGTTGAGGAATTTCTTTGCTTGCCATAAAGCTCCCAGCAGACCCCCCAGCCTGTACTCAGCTCCAGTCCCATGGAAGCAAGAACATAATCTTTACCCACACATCAATACCCAGCTCCCACATCAACAAGAAGGAAGCATGCCCCATTAAAGAGGTTAATTCCCATGTGTCAAAACAGGCTGTATTTGAGGAAGTGCAAGTAAGCATTTTAATAGAAAATTTTAAACCCATTGGGCCTGATTGTCCTTACATTGCTTTAATATCAGGGCTGCTCGGTTTAGTTAAACCTTTGTTTAATTCTGGAGCAAGCAAAAGGATGATGCAAGTAATTCTCCCCTTTCTTAAGTAAATAAATGATTTTGCTACAACTTTTATCAACCTGGTCTACTTAAACTCAGTGAAACTCCCAAATATTTCACTTATTTCCTGCTTATCTTGCACTTCATGCCCATCCTTGCAGTGGCTCTGTGCACAGAGTAATGAATGTGCAACTTGCACGTGGTTGTTTTGCCTGCCCATGCAACCCTCAGGTGAAAAAGCAGAGCACATTTTTACAGATGCAGGTTTTATTTTCCTGTAGCCATGCTCCGGGCAAGTTCTTTGGTATTTTCCATCTCTCCCTTATGGAAAAATAGAGCAAGGAGAGAGGCAGGGGACCCAAAGTGCAGACATGATGAACACACAGTACTGCAAATGCATCCCAATTGCTGCACTACATGTATGTGAAGGATCTACTGCTGGGAAATTCTGTCAATACTCTGCCCATATCAGGAAGATTAAAGGCCAAGATTTTTTTATTCTTTCTTAGTTTGGGTGTTTGCTTTTATATCTTCTCTCTCTTACATTTTTTTTTCTTTTGGAAAAGGCTTACCCACCATGCTTCACTTCAGATAAAGGAATCTCCTCATGTTAGCCTATGTTGGATGCCCTAATTGCTAAATAATGAGTATTAATGACCTCTTGTAGCTTTTGATGTAACTGCTCCACCAAAATGTGTTCCTTAGACGAGGGAATCCCAAAGTTCTCTTCTTGGGGCATCATAGAATCATCAAATCATAGAATAGTTTGAGTTGGAAGGTCCTTTAAAGGTTGTCTAGTCCAATATCCTGCCATGAGCAGGGATATCTTCCACTAGACCAGGTTGCTGAGAGCCCCTCAAGCTGGCCTTGAATGATTTTGGGGATGAGGCATCCACCACTTCTCTGGGCAGCCTGTGCCAGTATTTTACTACTCTCACTATAAAAAAAAAATCATGGGACTTCCATATGGGAACCAGCCAAGGGGTGCCCTGAGGCATTGAGTCCTCTTGATTTCCCATTCCTGGCTTATTGTGGGCACTGTGAGGAAGGGGCCCAGCAAGCCATCTCCTTTGATGCAGGCCCTGCAGGGACTCTTGCTAGGGCAGGGAGATGGAGATGTGTCTGCACCCCAGCGGGGCCACACCGCGCCCGGAGGAACGGCCACAACTGCCGCAGAATCAGCGATGAGCTGCTGTGCTGAGAAGGGCTCCAGATAAACAGAGCCTTTGTGGCTCCTGCACAAAGGTTGCCCTTCAGGAGCTCTGCCTGCAGGTGCTCTGCCCCTTGGCAGGGCGCTGGAGCAGCGAGGGGGGCACAGATGTTCACAGATGTTTGCAGGAGGAGCAGCCCGGTGCCAGCGGTGACACAGCCCTGCCACGGGTGATAGCTCAGCAGCCCCAAGGAGGGCTCTCTCAGCCCTGCCAGCATCGTTAGCACAGACAAACAGGAAATTGTTCCCCAGCCAGCGGCTTAAGCAGGTTTACAAGAAGTGATTTATTTCTGTGCCGTCGGTTGTAGCCCCCAAAGCCTTATATGTATCTATATATGTATATTAAAAAAATTAAATCTTGGAATTGAACTCATTTGCTGTGAGAAACAAAAAGTCTTTCCCAGCCACTTTGGCACAAAGTAGGTTTTAACAGGCCTGCTATGGTCAAGAGCTGTGCTTCTCCTGCACATCAAAAGTGATATTGAATTCTCTGGGGAAGGTGCTGAGGATGTTTTTGGGTGGGTGAGAGGCTGGGGTGATGCTGATCCCAGCACACCTCCTCCTGGCTGTGGGGAGAAGTGGTGTCAGTGGCATCCTCTGATGGAGTCAGATCGTGCTGCCAGTCTGATAATGCAACAGGTGCCCAGTGCACGCCCAGGATGTTTGATAATTCACATCAGCAAAAGGAAAACAAGATCCTGAAATGACGGATTGAAGAAAACTCAAAAACATGGCTGCAATTTTCTGCATTGTTTGTTACCTCTCACAAGAACTTCAACACCTTCCAGGTCAAATTGTTTTTTCCCTTTATTTCTCTATTCTGATTTGCAATTTTCTTTTTCCAAGGATAAAACGTGATTTTTATTTGTTTGTCTTTTAGAGCCCTGGCAAAGCCAGGTAATATTTCTCACAGGGTTTTTTTTTTCTTTTTTAACTTGAAAAATCCAAACAGAAGTCCCCACTAACTCAGAATAATTCAAATAATTGACCAAACACACAGAACAAAGCATCTGAATGGACACATTTAATTGGAGTTTTTTATCATTTCCAATTAGATTCTGGGTTTTTCAGGACATGGAGTCAAATTCTGTTTGTAGAGTTCCTATTATAATATGGCCCACTTTCATTTGCCCCTTTGCCACTGTAATACTAATCATGAAAAAATAAACAAATGTCAATTTTAGACCAATTTTCCTTTCTGTTCTCTGAAAATATATTGAAAGACCTCACATTTTCTCTGGTGTTTGGTAACCCAAAAAGAAACTTGATACAATACAATTGCAGCCAAAGTACTATCACTCTGTGACATTCAGTTTATAAGGAAATGTGGGAATGTGCAATCCATTCACAGTAATTTAAATGGATGTTTTGATTTGATTATGTAAGTATATTTGTGTTTGCATGTGTATGCATATATGCCATAAATTGTCAAAAGAGGTCACTCCATAAAAGTGAATTTAAACTTAATTTTAGATTCTTGGTAAAAGTTCAAAGGCTAAATTCAGTTTAACCTTGGCTCAGAAGAGCTTTTCCTTCTGATTTTTCAGTGTGATATGAAAATTGCTTGTGAAATAAGGACAAACATAGGTTTGCCTGAGAAGGCATTAATAATCCGATCCTTACATGTTTGTATAGAAGACAGGTACAATCCAGTGTTGATTGCTTCTTAGCTTCTCTTTGCTTTTGCAGGAAATCCTGGGAGATAATACCAGGTCATCACAACTGAGCACTGTGCACCCACAAACAAACATTGGCAACTCTGAAGAGCACAGCTCTCGATGGATTAAATGAGAGACTGATAGATCCAGATATTCTCAAGGAATCATCATTGCAATATATTGCTCACTTCATTTCACAACCCACATTTGACCGTTTTCCCAAGCCAGTAAATTAATGTGTACATTTGTAGTGGTTTCGGTTATTTCGTTGCATTTAACATTTTTTTGTTTTAAAAAAACTTTTTACATAGAGACTAAAAGATTATTTTATGAGATAAACTTAGCAGTGAGTTTTCCAGCCTATGTAAATAAGAATCCCATGGGAACTGAGAATATTGGGATACATTCAAACAAACACTGTAAAGTTTTGAGAAATGCTAGGTTCTTGGGAGATCAGTGTGTGTGTGTGTGTGTGTACTACGTGTTTGTATAGTCAACAATCTCCGAGCAATATGGTATGCCAGTTATTAATTCTGCTCATTGCAGATGGCTTCATTATGTGTATTTAATTTCAGTACTTAAGCAAACACACAAAAGTAGGGCTTACAAACTGCTTTAGGATACGACAGTTATGTACAGTCAAATGAAACGGAAACAAAACGGAAACAACTGATACTCCTTGGGCTGGAGGTAAATCTATATTGATGGGATTAAGCCATTCAGAAGCATCCCTCGACTTGAATAGCCCTAAAACCACCAATTGCTTTGTTTGTGGTGTCGAGAAGGTACTGATCACTAGAGCCTTAATTTGCCGCAGCAGTTAAGTGCTCCAATTCCTCAGCGCAGTAATTGCCACATGTTGAGTGTGCAGATGTCTAAACACGTGGGAGCACTTCCCTTTCCTAAAGACAAATGAAGATTTTCATTTTGTTTTGTAAACGTGTCAGGATTTATCACTTAGTCATGTGTCATGCATTAGGGTGTTTATACAATACGGCTTTCCGCACCCTGGTTCTGGACTTCTATGATTTCAACAACAAGGCCGTGGAGTAAAGAGGGTTTGCTAGACCTTCCCCCATTATCCCAAGCCTTTGGCTGGACTAAAGGGAAGCTTTAGTGGAAAGCTAAGCTCAGAGCTCAGAGTGGAAATGATAAACAGGGTTTTTTTCCAAGAGTGATACAACTGGGATTCACCTATATCCGAACACTGCTTGACAAAAAAAGACATCATCAGCAAGGCAGGTGGATATTTAAAACGAACCAAAAAGATAAAAATAAAATTGAAATAATGATGGCCACCAGCAATAATTATGTGAATCTGTCCCTATTACTCTGTGTTAAATTGGATTTATAGATTTATTCATCATATCAGAGACAGGGCGACTGACAGTAGTAATATCTCTGAAATAACTGCTCTGTAGTGGAAACAGGAATGGGCATATGTTGTGAAGTTGGGAAGTGGCTTGGGCACCAAGCCTGAAGTTTGATTCATCTCTGTTTGGAGTTTGAGGCTGATGCTGATGCTGCAAATATGGAGCATCTCCTGGTAAGGCTGAGGAACAGCTCTGAAATTCATACATAGCAATGAATGTGTGATATAGTGATCTCTCAGAAAGGTTCTACTAGCAAAGGCACAATTAGATAGCAAGATGCCAAAACAGTTAACTGATGTTTTTAATGAACATTTGAATTTTTTTTTAAATCTGAAAATAAAGATTAAAAGCATTCAAGAAGGTAAAAATCTGTGTCTCTGCTCTATTACCATTTTGGAGGCTGATACTATTTTGTTTGCAGAAGCCAGGAAAAAACCCCAAACCAAAAGTTATTTATCTGTTACCAGACAAAGACTGTAAAGAAATCCAAGAAGAGTATCCCAGCACAAAAGCCTGAACTCTTTGACCTCTCAGGCCTTGGGCCTGGACAATTGGCCAAGCTGGGCTTTTTCCTGAGAACTGCCTGAGGGGAAAGGCTGAGAAAAGATGCACATTGTTCATGGCACCATCCATTAAAGGCAAGGGCTGAAAGGCAAAAGGATCTTTCCAGGTTATAGCAGTGCTGAGAATGCAGCCTGACACTCATTTTCAAGGTAATGTAATAAAGGGAGAAAAGTGAGTTGTAGAGATCTTAATTCTTTAAAATTTAAAAGCTAATTTTGTGTCTTTTAGTCAATTTCCTATGCAGGAAGGAAGAATTTATTAACTGACTTCTGATGTTAAATGGAGTGCTAATGGGCAAGTACAACAATTCAACAGGTGCCAAGGAGAAATATAGAGACATTATATCAATATTAATCTTAGGGACTCAAAAAAGCCTTGGTAGGGGGTTTTATTAGTCAGGTTGTGATGGGAACACTCCTGCCACCTGCAAAGCGAAAAGGGCATTGGGTTCCCCTGTTGCAAGCATTTGAATGTTCACATTGCAAGGTGTTTTAATGGAAGATTATGAATTTTGTGCCACTGGAAATTTCTGTTTGTTGACAGATGTTGTCCTGAGCTGGAATTCCTCTTGGCAGAGATGGTTTGTTGCTGCTGCTCTCTGGCCAGGGCAGGCAAGGCAGAGCTGCTGAAGAGCAAAAGTATTTCCAGCATTGAACACTCAGCTGGAAACCTGAACACCCATTATTAGTCTGGATAGAAGTCAAAAGAATGGTTGAACCTGTTAAAAATCTACGCAGCCGCTATTTTACAGACTGATCTTCTGCCAGTAAACAAATGCTGACTCTAATGTACTTCTGATTTTGACCCCTGGGTTGAAAATTTTCTGTATAAACACCAGCTGATGAACAGGTCGCTTTGTTTTCAAGACAAGACTCTCACACTCGCCCCCCACACAGCAGGTCCCTGATCCAGATAAAAGACTTCAAAATGTCCAGCAATAATTTTCACTGAACAATTTTTTCTTTGTTCCAAGCTGTCAAATTATTAGTGGGAAAGGATTAGCAGGGAAAGGAAAGTGTTTTTGTCTAAACATCTTATTCGGGTGCAAAAGAAAAAAAAATCTATGTTCTCAGGTAGAAAATTTCCACATTTTATAGACAAAAGGGTTTGAAAGTTTTGCAGTGTAAATAAAATATAACTTTAAAATGATAAAGCAAAATGCAAAGAAAATATTTTGATGTTTCATTTTTTTTTTCATCCAGCTGCACATATTTTCATTCTGAAAGTGTATTTTTTGTAGACAAATAGCTTTTTCATTCCATTCCAAAACCAGATAAAAAGGAAGACACAGAAATTCCCTGGAATTTGAGAACTATTCATCTGTGGCTCTGCTCCTCTTCACAACAAATAATAGGGGTATCTGGGAACACTGAAATAATAATCAAATTTTCAGTGTAAAGAGAGGTATTCAGTTATTCAGTTAACTGGGAACCTGCTTCTCAGTGTTTTGACTCCTGAGAAATTTACCACTAACCACCTTATTTGCCTGACTCTATTCTTTAATGGTGATTTTTTAGCAACAGAAATGACCTTTGGCAAAAGTGCCCCTCAGTTTGCAGGCTGGGGAGGAATTCAGATAGGTGCAGTGATAACACATCACCCACAGCCCCTTTTCTGAGCAAGGTTTTGCTGGGTGACAGCCACTGGGAACACCTGAGCCTGTTGCTGTTTGTAGCCAGGGAATAAACGTCTCCTCTCCCAACATTTCATACTTGGCTTAATTGGAACCACTGCTCAGAGGAGGATGCTCTGAGCATTGTCAGTTTTTGGCCAGCCCATCCCTTTCCAGAGCAGTGAACCCAGCCCTTTCCAGAGGATGTTGCACAACCCGGCTGCATCGTGTTCTTGCTCTGTCATGTCCCTTCCCCAGCAGTGTCATAAACAGCATCTTATTCACTGCAGTGGCATGTGCAGAGGAGAAACATCACACGGTGATCCTGGGAGCTGGGGCCAGAAAAGGGAATAAAAACTGCACAGTGTGAATGACACCAACTCTGGGGCTGCTTGACAGCAGGGGTTGGGGTTTTTTTTGGGATGTGTGTGAAAATCGTAACAGGCTTTATCTCACATGAAGAATTAGTTTCCTGTTCTAATAATAGTAATCACAACAATAATCATAACAAAATTCCCCTCAAATGAAATTAGTATTTTCTGGGTTCCAGCATCATATAAGTACTCCCCCTCCCCCCCCAGCCCCTTAACTCTATAAATCAAAATTAGCCCCAAAGAAATCAGCTCAGTTTTATACATGTGAAAATATGCTGAGTGGGACTGGCAGCATCTCCCATTGCAAATCAAAAAAGGGATTTTAAAAAACCCAAGGCAACAAAAACCCCAAAATCTGGGAACACCACTGATGGAGTGTGAGGAAATAACGTGGTGGGGAGAGGTTTGATCATTCAGTGTTAGTGTTTAGCAAAACTTTATGTAAGAAAAATAATGATGTCATTTTCTGTAGCTGCTAGATATGTTCAATAATTTTTTATTCAAATATAAATATTTAAGATACTGAAAATCTGCTTTCTCTACTCCCTTCAAAATTCCAAACTGTACGACCAGTTCCCATAAATGACTAATCTTATTTTAAATTAAGCTAATTTTTGGCTAGGTCTTGAGAAGAAAAAATATTGGAACTGCAACAAAATCCATATTTTTCCCCCCACACTGTATCTTAAAACTGTATCCAGACTAACAGCTTGTTTCCAGATGATATTAGATGCTCCTTTAGGTTTCCAAAATCGGGTTTTTGTATCTGGTTGTGTGACACAGAGATCGGATACAGGTTGTAGGTTTGTCTTTTGCTCCCTCCACTTTGTGAAGTTCTGGCTGGGGGGTCTTCACAAGCTGCTGGGGTAAAAAAAAAAAAAAAAAAAAAATCTGTGGATTTAAAGTGGAAGAGCACAGTCCTTCCCCCCTATGGCGGGTGGATTTATTGGGTGTCATGATGACACAATGTGTCTATTTGCAGGCGAAGAAAGCCCCCTACTTAACCTTCATCTTTTTGTGTGTGCACGTACCAGAAGGCACCACACTGTTGCTGGAAAGCAAATAATTAGTGACATGTTCTGTAACACCATTGCTATTTAAAGCTAAATCAGTGGGTTAATGCTTCTCGAAATGTGACATCCATGAGGGATTCTCACTCCAGCACTGTTAGTCACTTGGTGGTCTCTGGAGTGACAGGATCAATGCCCTGAGTTTTAAAAGTCTGGGTTGCAGTAGGAAACAAGTGATTACTGGAGATGGTTTTTTTTTTTTTTTTTTTTTTTTTTTTTTTTTTTTTTTTTTTTTGTGGGAAGGGGCTGGATCTTGCAGGCTTTGACTCTTTCTGCCCAAAGAGATGCTGGTCCTCACCCCAGCACACAGCAGCTCCTCTCCTGTGGGGCAAGGGCGAGCAGGAAAAGCGCGTGGGATCAACCTCTGCATTCCAAAACCCCTGAAGGCAGAGCCCAGGGCTCCCCAGGGCATCTGCACAGCACTGAACACCCTGACAGAATGAACCCCAGGAGTTTATAACTGCTCACCAGTGATAGAGAGACTCTGGGGCTGATTTTGCTCAGGAACTGAAGCAATTCTTCACCAGGGCAAATGACCTGAACAAAACGCTTTGCATGGGTGAGAATAAAATCCAAAAGCATTGAGGGAAGGAGGAAAAAAAAAAAAAAGAAGAAAAAGGAAGAAATAAAACAGTCAAATCACATTTTACTTCTTCTTACCCAGGAGACTGACACAGTAGCTTTTTTTTTCTCCTTCCCATTTTCCATTAAGCTGGTTCTTTAAAACACATCTGAACTTTTCCCATCCTGACGATTCCCACGGACAATTGGCAGAGAATCTAGGACAACTTGCAATACTGGGATTTTTTCCAGGCATGAGTAACTTGTTAAAAAGCCACTATTTCCCTAATACTAACAGTAAACAGAGTTCACATCCACATGAAATCCTCTGTGACCCATCGGGGAAAGTTTTTTGTATATTTATACAGGGAGATATATGAAATCATTTAATTCCTTTATCCATCAAGCACTTGGAACTCAGCATGTCCGTTTATATTTCACTTACAAAAATAAATATACACATGCATGCCAGGCTAGATTTAAAGGTATCCTTTTCCCCCAGTTGACAGCTCCATGCCTGTAGTTTTATAAGGGAAAGCTTTAGAAAGAACAGTATTTAAAATAAAGTCAGTGAGCCATGTTTTATGTCACACTGATGAAATATAACTCCATCACACCTGCTGCTCCTACTACTTTGGGTGGTGGACAACTCTATTGAGCAGCAATTTCCCAATTTTCTGAGCATTTAGGAAACTGTAAGCTTAGGAAAGCAGAAATTGTGGACAGACATCTTCTGTGTAGATGTATTAAGTGTACAATGATTTCAAAACAACCCCAGATGATCACTACTTTTTGGGACTTATTGATGTATCTAATTAAGCTAAATCTATTTTGGAGAAGGAAATACAAATTGCAGTAACATTTGAAGTCCCTCTCACACCATGTCCCACAACAGAAATGGGTTCTGCCTGCTCAAAGAAGTTGAAACAATCTAAAAATAGATTATAGCCTATTTTTTATTTTCAGATTATTTAATAGTGTAAAAGTACCAAGAAGCCCTTGTAAAGTGCAGGAAAAAGGACTAACTGAGGTCTGCTTGTGGCTGAATTTTGGGTGCCATAGGGGATGGAGCACATTGGTGCCATCAGACTGAGCATCAGTGCCTGGTTTCTAGACTCCCTTTTCAAAGGCAGTGTGGATATTTCCAGTAGGATCATACTCCCTGTTGTAACCCTGATTTTTGAGAACTGAACAGAAACTGGGAGCCCTGCGCTCTATTCACAACAGTGAAGCCCTCCCACTCAAATCTGTTCTCCTGGCTATGCCTCAGTTTCCCTACAAGAAAAAAACCACAATGCAACAGAATGAGCAAAATACTTTGTAAAACACTTTGAAGTTTGTTTTATCCTAATTATAAGAATGTAATGCTAAATCATGCAAAGACTTTTCCGCATTTCTGACTTTTTCCCATCCAAAAAGGGTGTGAAAAGACAAAGCTGTGATTTCTTTCTAGTAGGGATTTCCAGAAAACACTGGGTTTTGGAAGAATCAAAAGAAAACACATTGGCTTTGGGCTGCTTTCCTCTTGGAAGGTTTTGTCAACCTCCCATTCCCAACAAGTGAAATTAGGTGTGTTTGTGTAGTATTTTATGTGCAGCCTTTTAGTCTGCCCACAAAACATAATTCTCATTAACAAAGCCATTAACAACCCCCTTCCATTAGGCTGGATTTCCTCAGTGGATCATGATTTCTTTGTTGGCAAAGTGGACACTTTTCTTGGGAAAATCTCTCTCAAAAAAAAAAAAAAAAAAAGGAAATTATTTGATTGGAAGAATTTTTTGACTTAAACATTCCCAACTGAGTTTGCCATTCAATGTAGGCTTAGGTAGGGAGGGTGGGCAAGGTTTAACACGGACAGTGCCACAGACCTGAATAATTCCCAGCCAGTCCATAAATTCCAGCTTTCCTGACCACCTCTGGAGCCATGGACCACAACGTCCAGGGCAAAAGTGAAGCATTCACAGAGGAGAAAAGAGGATGTGGCCATCACCATCCAGGACCTGAAGGCTTCTCCACCTCCTGCAGAGGGAAGGAAAAACAGGGTTTGTGTGCATACTCCACATATTCAGCTTTTGCATCCCCAGGTATCAAAGCAATGTCCCTTGTCTGGTAAGGGGAAACTATTTTTGGTTGTGGTTTTTTTTGTTTAGTTGAGCCCTGTATTCAGACTCACAGGATATTCTGGAAGGCTTTGAGGGTCTCATAGCACATTTCAGCCAAGTGCTTTTGTGCTTTCCTTCAATGTCCACATGGGAAAATGACTTTATGTTAGTGTAATTTTCACTTCTCCATTTCAGGGGCACCCTTTGGAATTGATTCGAGAAGCATATCAGCAAAAACACACAAGGGAATGTCCCCCATAATTTTTCCCAGTATGTACCTGATAAGAATCAGTAAATTGATCATCATCTCTGCATCTGAAAATTATCATTAAAGTCATAGCCAAGCTTCTACACAGGGGGAGTTATTTGGGGGTCTTTTTGGCATTGTGGCCCTAATTGCTGTCTGGTGAGAAATCCTGAAAAATCTGGATCTTGGAACAACTGAGAGATCTCCTATTATAGCAGTGATCCAGCAATAAAACAAACCAATACCAGAAAGAATTGGTTCCATCTCTGAGGGCTTACACTGAAACATTTGCTAAAGTTTTATTAGTTCTGGCATAATGGAAAGTATTTTGAATTTAAATAAAATACAAGTATGGTAGTTACAGCAACAGGCTGTATTTTTGCTGTTTGGATGAAACGTTTCAGTCTTGCTGGGAATGAGCAGATTGCTTTTCCCAGCTCCTCAGGAAGTCAGTGCCAGTCTCGTAAACTCTTTTAGATTTTCTCAAAGTACAGATGAGCCCAGAACTATATTTTTTTTTTTTTTTTTTTTTTTACTAAGCAGTTGCATTGCTAACTTCCCCCATCTAATGGATATTCCTTTGACTCAGGAGTTCAGGACCAGGCACTGAGAGTGTTTTACCTAAACTCCCCCTGCCTTTGGGAGTAAATCTGCAGGGGGGTTTGAACCCCTCCTTTCAGAATCAACAAAGTTCTCAATCTTCCACAAGGTCACTCTTGAGGACTTCCCTGAGAAGGAGCAGGGAGCTGTTCTGTGGGAGCTCCTTGTACTTCATTCTCATGGAGCTCGAGTCATTTAAAAGGATGAGAAAGTTAGTGTAATGTTTTTCTCTTTATTTGTGGTGCCTCAAATTATTTTTATGAAGTTATTTGTACACATTTCAGCGCTTCCTGTTTGGAGCAGACGTGGTGGCTGAAATACCATGAGAAAAACTTCTTATCCTGATGGCAATTTGGATCTGGCTAAGAGCAGGAGAATGCATTTAAAATCCTCACAGAACTCTTGCTTTTTTATCCAATGTCTGTCTCCCCTGATTTATGACAAAAGATGCATTCTGACTGATGAAACAGATATTTTCTAATTCTGAGACCACACAAATGTTGAAAGTTTGGCTCTTAACTGGACTTTGAGGTTTGTAGTTTCACTAGATCATATCGAACAAGTAGAATGTCAGTGTGAGATTAGGTGACTCTTGTACCAGTTAGATTTTAGGCTGCTCTAATCTGAAAGTAAATCTTGCTTTATTTTTTAGAAGTGGTATATTTCCCTGCTATGTCCCACCAACTTATCTACAATTTGTATTCTATATGCTGCAGATACTGTCAAAAATCTTATTTTTTTCAATAGTTTCTTTTGTCACAGACCAGAACTAGGTTGGGTTTTTTTGTTGCTGTTGGCTCAGGGCAAATGAAAGAATGAAACATCAACAGATGCACCACCAAACAACCCAGTTCTGTCTGACTTGGTCCTTGGCATCTGTGTGCTATTTCTGTCAAACTCAATCAAACTGAGTGTTAATTTTTGAAGCAAAACCCCTGTGATTATTTCACTTGTGATGTAAGCCAGATCTAACCTCAAGACTGTCAAAGGCCAGAAGTCAATGACCCAATTTTTCATGCCATGCAGCCCTCTATCAGTAGCCAGGGCTTTTCCTGGTGCTCATTCCCACTCATGTAGATTATTCATTCTTTGTGAAATTAGTTATAGGTGCCAAATACAGTATTTATATAAAATTCAGCCCAGTTGCAACTTTGAGAAGCTTTGCCTACAGCACACTGTGGCAAATAGATCCCAGAGTGCATGTCAAGTATGAAACCTCATCCAGACAGGAATCTCACTTTGCACAGGGAAATACTTCTCAGAGCAATCACAATTGAATGCTAAGAGTCCCCAGTGAAAAGTTTTAGTGAGAAATTTGTGTTTGGTTATTGCAATTATGGATTTTACTCTAATTGCTCACTCACTTGGAGTATAAAATGGAGTGATCTTGGCATTTTAGGGCCTTTCTACTCTGATTATACAGTAGAGTCCAGTGGGACAAGACTTTGACCTGGATTTCTGCTTTCACCTGAGCTGACCTTGGGTTTTGATAGTTCACCAGTGTTGGTGTTCTTTGATATTTTTACTTTTTTTTTGCTCCTGGGGCCAGGAATGCAAAACCTTAGCAGCACAAATTTAGCTTGTGCTCTTGCAAAACTGGTGAATAGTAACCCAGGTCAATGAGAGAATTTCAGCAAACTGGAAAAGTGCCATGTTTAATAAAAAAAAGGGGAGGGAAAAGGGCAGAGTGGCTTCATACATTGATAATATCTCTCCAGCTTTCTTTTGATCAGCAGGAGCACTGTGTAATGAGGCAGGGAATGTCTTCTCTCTGGGAATGCAGTTATTCAGAGTTGGTGACAGCATGAAAATTCTGCATATTTGGTCTCCCAATTCCACAACTTATTCTGCCTTTTGCAGACTTCATCTTTGCCATGCAAAGACTGATTTTGGGGGACTCTTTCTTCCTAGGACAGCATGAAATTCACAGGCAACCCTGAACCCTATCTTGAGTGGAAAAGGGGTAGAGAAAAGCAACTGAGGCACAAACAAAAATAGATAAGTACATAATTATAGTACATAAACCAAAAAACCTGAAGAATATTATAAAATTATATATAAAGCAGTCATTGGCTGAATTTAAGTTGGCTAAAGAATGGCAAGCTAACAGAATTTCATACTGAGATTCTCTCTAAGGGTCAGGTCCATTGAAACTACTGGAAGAATTCAGGTACATTGTTAATGCATAAACTAGTTAGCAGAAGGAGATGGAAAAGTGAGACTAGGAAATAACTAATTTTTCCATGTTTTTCTTTTTTGCCCAGCCCTATTTTCTGACAAAATTTAATATAGCACTGCATTTTCACAGATTAAACGACAGTAATTATCAGACATTGCCAGTCTTATATACCTTCCTTTTGTTGTTATTGCATATTCAGAACCTATAGAAGTAGAAGATATTTTCTATAGCTGGCTTGCACACAGAGCCTACAGTATGTCAAAAATTAAAAGGAGTCAGGCTGTGTGATATGGATGGTTGCTGTTCTCTGAACACAATTCCAAATACACAAACCTGTATTTAGACACTACATTCCTTTTTCTTTTTCTTTTTCTTTTTCTTTTTCTTTTTCTTTTTCTTTTTCTTTTTCTTTTTCTTTTTCTTTTTCTTTTTCTTTTTCTTTTTCTTTTTCTTTTTCTTTTTCTTTTTCTTTTTCTTTTTCTTTTTCTTTTTCTTTTTCTTTTTTTTTTTTCACCCTAACCTTCATGAAAAGGCTGTGATATATATCCCAGCAACTCAGGCCTGAAAAAGAAAAAAAAAACTATTAGCAGTGAGACAGTAATCCTGCTGTCAAATGTGCAAATATTTGCTAATAACTGTTGCTGTCCTGCATGGCTGGAGGAGTGCTCCATCTCATTCTTCTGGCTTGCTGTTTGACAGAGGGCTTCCCTTAAATCTGTCCTCCACTCTCACTGCTCCTGGATTCCTCCCCATCCCACTGGTGCTCTGCTCTGCTGCTGGTTTTTATCCTGGGAGTTCAGCTGGAGCTCCAGGAAGGAATGTGAAAGATGTGTGGGCTCCCACGTTTGCTTTTCCTGGCATGGTGCTTGTTGTGCTTGCTTATCATAACCAAATAAATGTGGTGGATGCTCAGGACTCCTGCAAACCCTCTGTATTCCCTGGGAGAGGGGGGCTGTGGCAGGAGACCACCAGGAACTGTCTTGCCTAGACCTAAAGGGAATATCTATGAAATTAATTGGTGCTTTCAAATAAAAGGCATTTAATGTAAAACTGATAAATCCATTAAATGCGTATTACGGCTGCCGTGGCTTTATTCAGGGAAGAGATTTATTCATGGAACAGTTTGCTATTGCCTGTGCAGTTATCAGTGAATAATGATCTGGTGGTTTCAGGCCTGAATTCCAGGTAGATAATAACAACAAAACAAAACAAAAGGATTTATGCTATTTATTTATTTATTTCCGGCCCCTTTCTGTGTGTGTGACTCTCTGCAGAGCTGCAGGCAAGCAAGAGCAGAGAAATTGGTCTGATGCTGTAACTCTTGTGTGACTGGGTGTGTTTGCAAAGCTGTTGTGTCACTGTAAATGCACAGAAATTGTGTGGACACACCAAATCCACCAGCCTGAGCTCAAAGCACACACAGTCTCCCCATAAGTTCACTAAAATCCAGTCTCCAGCTGAAACTCCCCAATATCCCACGAGTCCCCCTCAATGCTTTGTTTCTCATTTTGGGTCCCAAATATTCATCTCCACAAAAAAACCCCATGTACTGCCCGTGTGTGTAAACCCTCAAAAATGTCTGGTTTTATCTACAAGTCAGGGTAGCAGCTGGGAGACATTGTGGTTTTCTTCCTTTTTTTCCCTCCCTCTTTTTTTTTTTTTTTTTTTTTTCCTTTGTTTGCTGCCCCATCTCTGACTTAGAGGGTCAAATCCATGGCAAGTTCATTTCTGGGCCAACTCTGCCAAATTATATGATGTGAATTAATGTCTACTAGAGCTTAGAACAGCAAACTCTGATTTAAGCTCTTAGGTTGAACTTGTCTACAATTGTTGAGGTGAAAGGCCAGTTCATACCCATTAATTAACCTAATCCATCTCAATCTACTTTATTTTATACCTTTTAGGGTTTGTGACTCTAAGAAATATATTTAGATAAAGCAATGCTGTTAAAACCCGAGAACATTGCTAAAGACACTCACCACCAACCATTGGTTTATATTAGAGATCACTTCAAGCATTTTTTAAATGCTGGGAATTAAATTTAATCATATATTTGTTAGTTAGTTCCAACACATGGAGCAGTTTCCTATCCAATTGGTTCAAATAAGCAGTCCATTAATGTCAGGGTTATTTTTGATTTTGACTTTTAGTCCATTTGTAGTAATTTCATTAATAGGCAAGCATTACTGTTGGACTCCCCCCTGATTTTTCCTTCCACCTCCTCCTTCATTGTGGTTTTAGTGCTAAAACACATGAAAATGAGGGAGAGCAATTACCTTGTGAAATCTGAACCTAAACACAACCCCTAAGTACAGCTTTTAGGGGCTCTTGTGTACATAGCAGCAGGCAGAGAATATTCAGAAAGATTAGCAAGGTTCAAGCTTTATCTAAAAGCATATGGGAATTTCTTAAGAGGATCTAATCTAAAAATAGGATTAAGACATATTACCAGATGTCTATCCCCTAAATATTCATTTTTAAACTGAAGATATTTAATGACTGAGTAATATTTAATAAGTTATTAGTTGACCGTAGAGGCTTCTGAAATTGAAATTCCTTGGAAATGTCTATCACGATAATAATTAATAAGGATTTTAAAACAGCATCTTCATTGCAATGGTTTTTTGCCATATTACAGAAACTCATCTTTATAAAGTAAGGGCTGATTGAGATTTGGTTTGGGTTCTTTTGTGGGTTTTGGGATTTTTTAATAGTATATGGAGAACAGAAAATCCTGTATTCTGCAGCATTGAAATTCCTAAGGTAAAAATGAGCAGAAAGCAGACATGAATGGTTTCAGATAAAGATCTATGTATTTTTCCCATTTTTATTTGAATGCTTTTATTCTGGAAAACTGTCCAGAACGACAGGCAGGAGGCACTTAGTGTGGTTTGTGTGGCTGTGCCTTGCATGTGGCCCCTGTGTTGTAGGATGCAGTCAGACAGCTCATTTAAAGGACAGCAGGCCTTATTGATCTCAGCATCCACAAAAACCTGGACCTACATCTTAAAAAAAAGCATTTCTCAGAGATTTAAGTTTTCTACCATCAGACAGATGAAGAAAAGCTGAAATACTCCAGTGCAGAATTTTCAGCATAGTCAGAAATGTGGGAACATGAAAATAAGCCCTGGTCCACTTTCACATTTGGATTTCTGTCTCAAATTTTCTAATTTTTATCCATGCTTGCATCTCAGGCTGTGTTTATTTTCTGGTAAATGTTGTGGTAAATCCAAAGGCTGGGCTCAGACAGAGGTTACTTGCTCAGAGTCACAAGGTAAGATAAAGTCAGAGTTCTGAGAAATCTCATCTTTTACTCTCCTATGGCCACAATGCCCTAAGTCAAGACTATTAAGAATTAAAGTACATTGGATATTCAAGCATTGAAGTACATTTCTTGTGATCATTGAACACGTTTCACAGAGGAGAGGAAGGATTATTGTTCTTTCTCTTATCTCCCGTTAAATTTTTTAAAATCATGGACTATTAAAATACAAACAACAAAAAACCTGAACTACTTTTATAAATCTTAGACTTTTTCCTGAAATGGAAGGCTGTAGATACCTTCCATAGATTGTGGTTGCACCAGTTCCCTCACCTGGAGAAATCTGATGTCCTCCAACAGGAAAAAAAAAACTGCTGTCAGTGAGAAAGTGCAGAGCATCCTGATGGAGTGACAAAAGAAAAAAAAACATTGGATTTATGGAAAATCATGAAGCTGTCAGTCATTTCCAGGGTTTCATCCACTGCTGTAGTTAAGGAGCAGCTCTGGAAGATGAGAGGAAGGAATGGTGTTGGGAAACTGGAGGAGCTGCAGCAAGCAGCCTTGTGGTATCACTTGGAAACTGTGCTCCCTCTTCCCTCCCTGCCAGTCCCACATAAAACCCAGGGCACAGCTGTGCCTAAGGGGGAAATTTCCCTGCTGTGTTTTACAGTTGTTCTGAGTCATGGATAAGGGAATAGTTTGTTTGAAGTGTGTGTGTGTGCTCCATCCTGAGCAGGATGGGAATTATTGGTTCATGCATCAATCAGATAATCAAGGTGGAGAATAACTGGCAAGAGTGGTGTTGATGCTTTGGCTGAGTGATGAAGAGGATCATTTCTTCTTCCTCTTCATACACTAAACTTTTGGCTCCTAGCAAGCTTGGGAATCCAATGCACACCCAGGATTTTATTGTGCTTTGTTGTGTTATATTTTATTTTTTGTCCAGCTAGAATAATTAATTATAGGAAAGAAAATATAGTGAAGCAAACATTCCTGGAGAGTTCTTTCCATTATTTTTATTTTTTTCCCTTCATCTCTTGCCAACCATGGGCTCTGCACTTGGCTTCTCAATCAGGAAGAGAAAAGATAAAGAGGCAAAAAACTTTCACAAAGAAGAGGCAGCAGCTTATGCTTGAAATATTTTTTGCTTTCACTAGTGAGAGGTAAAAAACATTAACCCAGGGCTGGACTGTACTCTGTGGGTCTCAGCAATATTACTCCACAACCAGCTAACTACAAAAATGAAGACTAGTCCAGCAATTAGCCTGCTAGTCTGACCTTGATAAATGTGAATTCAAATACTTGTTCTTTTTAATAAAATCATAAAATGGTTTGTTTTGTAAGGGATCTTAAAGATCATCTTGTTCCAACCCCCTTGCCATGGACAGGGACACCTTCCACTAGGACTGATTACACCTAGTCCTATCAAAATTTGTTAATTCTTGTTTGTATATTGCACCAAAAAGCTTACTGTTTGAGACCAGAAGCACAAAGATATTTATGATCCCAGACATACACTGAAAATACAAATAGGACATGTTTTTTAAGAATGGAATGTGAGTGCCTGATTTTCAGTCTGGACTTGGCCTCTAGTCTCTTGTTACTTATCTGAGTTCAAATAGCTCTTTTCCATACTACAGCAGTTTAAAGTTTAAAACTCAAGTTTTAAAGAAAAATAAATTAAAGATCACACAAGTATTGGAGTAAAAGAGGCAGAAGTTCAGCATTTCTGAGTGACGGGTCACACATTGGAAAGACATCCTCTTGTGACCCAAAACTTCATACCTATGCATACTTACGAAATTTGTAGCAGATTATTTATCTAGGCTACCCTTGTCAAGGAGCTGCAATGTGCCTATTTGAATTGTGTTTCAACTTTTTCAGTCACCTGGAGAGGCAGAGAAGTTTGGTGAAGTGCATAACCTGCCATGAGAGAATGGCAGTGGCAATGACCACACACACTGCAGAGTTTGGGAAGGAAAATAAAAGGATGAAATCCTCCCATTTAATGAATACTAGAATATTTGAGTTTTCTGGTGGGAGGGGGGAGTTTCTCAGGTAGGGAAGTGCTCTTAGTGTAAAGTGGGAAGGGGTGGTGGATCATGACACATAAACAATCCCCCTCCTCAAGGTTAGCTGTGTACATACATCTTCAAGGTGACATAATTTTGTCATGGCTAAGATGATGTTCTGGTGTGGGAAATAAAAACATAGAATAAAACAGTTTTTTTTTTTTTTTTTTTTTCTCACCCCAAAATCCATACAATTTTGCCTTATATGCATTCTTTACTCTGGGCCCTCTTCTTTCCATCAGTTGCCAAACTAAAGTTTTGTGCTGGGCCATTAAATAAAAAGTGAAAACAAAACTTTTATTGACATGAACACTTTTCTTTTTATTTCTCTCTCTTTGCCATTGGGGCCTCAGCTAAAGTGACCTGAGGCTAAATAGGCTCTCAAAGAAAGCTTTCTTGCCAAAGAAATGTCATTGCTGTTAAACAGTACTAATGAATGCATAGATTTAGAACCTTATTTACATTGAAATTTGTTTAGTAAGCCAAGTTAGGTCTGAAAATTGGGACAAACTGTTTCCTCAATAATTTAATAACTCCAAAGACCTCGTCCATTTGAAAAAGGCTGAGCCTCAACATCCACTTACAAATGCAATGTCACGTTTCCCAAAATTGAATAAAATGCTAATAATACAGCAGATCCCCAGATCAGCAAGTAAAGTGGCTTTTAGCTCTGAGTTCAGCTGGAGACAGAGTGAATAACAACAGTCAGCTTACTCTGTCCTAAGCAAAATGGTTTTATTACATCAATTGCCTGTGTTTCAAGTGTTTTGAAGGGTTCACATTTATTTTCATAACCTCACTGAATTTGGCACCCTTGCCAGTAGTGCTGGAAATTTCATATTGGGAGCTTTTCATTAAAATAGGCCAATTAACTCACTCAGGTCACATTCCCAATATGAACTGCTTTTAATAGTCAGCCTTACCACTCGTTTTGTGACAAACAAATATCTGCAAAGAAAAACAAATTCAGTAATTCATTTTGGTGAGTCCTTCTCAGAGGAAAGTATATATCAGCTGGTTAATCAAAGAAGGGACACTTGGACAAATAAATTAAATATGTGTTCATCATACTCCTTCCTGAATGAACATCACAGTGATGCTCTGCTTTGCTGTGAGAGACAGAGCTGTGTTTTCTAGAATGAAGACAACAGTTGCCATTTAATGCCTATGTTGGAGGTAGTATTGATTTGATAATTTATCCTTGAATGAAAGTTAAATGCTCAATATATTATGAAACGTGCAGTGCCCTGTGAAAGAGGTACTAATGAACACCCCATATTCCACTGTAATAAAGCAGATAGAAGAAACCCTACCACAGAGACAGATGCCACAGAGACCAGACTTTGATGCCAAAACTTGAACAGTCCCCATTACTTCTGGGCTTATGATATTTTCACTGGACTGCAGTTATTGTACTGAATTCCAGTCCCAAAATTTGTTCACTGTTTCCCACTGGTATCATTTTAAATAGTGTTTTAAATGGAAATAAACAAATGCAATCAGACCATTATGACTCTTGTCCTAAAACTGGAGTAATGAGCAAATAAGAGAGACACCAGTAATGTCTAAATATTTTAAATATGTCTGAGAAATGATGTGCTGTTCCCACACAGCAAACAATTTGTGGAACACGGCAGATCTCAGTCAAACTAAGAGCTCCCAAACAAATGTACCTTTCTTCACTACAAACTGTTAGGAAATACATTTTTGAAGCTGAGCCTCTATCAGAATATGATATTACATGACACTGTAACCTTTTTCCCTCCAGAAAACCACCCTTTATGAATAAAACATAGGTGACCTTTAAAAACTTAGCAGTTGTACTAGGTGATTGCATATTAACAAGCTTTTTGAGGAACTAGGACAGGCACTGTACGTTTCAGTTAAGGACAGATAATAGAACTATTCAAATAATTTATTATTTTATACAATATGGGGAAATGTAAGAAAACTACCTCAACAAGAGTCTACTTAAATTTTTGTGCGTATAATTTTATGTGGCTTGCTCCATTCATCTAAATTATACAGTCACTGCTAAATGAAAGACTTCCTTTTAAAGGACAACTCTGATTCTCCTTTGCTTGAAGTTTATGATCAGCTTTGGTTTGATGCCACTTGATTGGACAAGTTGCAGTGACTACAAGGCATTTTTCATAGGTGATCAAAGGTATCTGAGGCCTTCTGTCCTTCCTTTGCCAGGATGAAAGGTTTGGAGACAAAGACTGAGCTGATTTAAATCAGTAGAAATGGGGAGACATCACGGCATATGCAGCAATGTATGAGGGTAAAGAGGACTCAGTCCTTTGGCTGACTTTCTCTAGGAAAGGCTCTTGACTTTATTTGATCATCTTTATTAAAGCCAAATGAAGAAAAGAGAGACTAGTTTGACACTAAAGAGAACATTTCTACCAAAGGGATAACTCTGGAAATTCATAACATTTATAAGTTTGAATAATTACACTAAATCTCATCTTCTTTCTTCTTCATTCATTCTCTCCCTAGTTCTAAAGTCTGGTTATATGAAGGAGAAATTTAGGGTGATATTCTGATGTCCTCCAGGTCTTGAATGGTCCATCATGTTGCCATCTCTCCTTACTTACACATTCAGTACTTGGGATCTGACAAATGAGAAGAAATAAATTGCTCAGCACTTTTTCTCTTTTTTTTTTTTCCTGCACCAAAACCAATCCTGTGGCATGTAAGCAGAATTCTGTCTTTCACTGAAAAAAACCTAGTGCTCATAAACCTTATGCCATGAAAACAGTCAATCCCCAGTTTAGTAAAGATGAAACAGTAATAGTTACAAAGTAGATTAATCATTACAGAAGTCCAAATTATTATTTTAAAACCTGATACTCATTGCATCTGAATGCATCATCCTGGAAGGCTGATAAACCATGACCTGCTTCTTGTTTTCTATGCACTATCTCAGGTATAATTGCCTGAAGGTGACTTGATTTTTACTTCAACCTTTTGCTACATAAGCAGCTCCCTCTGAGTATTTGAGCTATATCCAGGCACAGAAGAGAAAAAAAACCAAAAAAACACACCAATATTCATCATTTTATCATTTAATGTTCTTAGGCTGGATGAAAAGTCTCCAGGTGGGAGTTTTGGGGTGCTGGGTGTGTGTACCTTTCCCTCGTGCAGGCAGAGCACATGGTGGTTTATCCTTTGAGCACTGGGAGAGAAAGAAAAAATGTTCCACCAGACCAACCTGGTTGGTTTTTCTCCAATGTGTCATTACTGTGGTTCAGAGCATCTGTGTTGCTGCTGTATGAACTGGATAGGAACACAAAGTAATCAATTTCACTTGAGAGCACTAATTTATCACCTTGCCATCTTTTGTGCAAGGTAGAGGATATCTCTCTCTCTGTGTTTCTCTTCTACTTTTTAAATGCAAAATCAGGACAATAAAGAGACAACCCCCCCTTTCCCTCCCTCTCTTCCCTCTCCCTATTTGTTTATAAGCCCTTGTAATTAAAATAAATGCTCTGAGAAGCAGAAATGTACATTATCATGCTCCATCATTGCCTGTTAAAGGGCAAGAGTCATGCTGGTTCTAAGTGGAAAGTGTACAGGAAAACTCCAAATTTTAGCCTCTTCTGGATTGCTAAGAACCTCCTCTTAATGCACAGCTATCCACCAAACCACAGCAGATACAGAAATCAGGTATCCTTTAATCCTCTCTTATGAAAATGGAAAAAACACTATTTTGTTGTCCTTGCATAAATATTCTCTCTCAAAACTAGAAAAAAATGTCAATATGGTGGATTTAGACTTTGCAATCTCACAGCCATGAGAGATCCTGAAAGAGACCATTAAAGCAGAACCTTCCCTAATCATGTGTCTATAAGTTCTTTTGGAGGCAAACATGAGCTTGGAATTTAAAGTCCATTACTTTGTTGTTTTTGATTTCTTTTGGCATTATTCCAAAAAGTGAATTTCCCAAATCCCCACTTATTTCAAATACAGCTTTCAAATAATATTTCCAACATTCTCAAGAGTTTTCTAGCCTTCATTGAAGGTGGGCTGCTTATTTAAAGCCAAGAATGTTTTGGGTCCATAAAGATGCAATTGATGAACTTTCAGGAGTACTAGAGATAAATTTACTCACTAAATGTTTGGGCCAACCTGAACATAGTGGAACACCCTATCCAAGGTACTAGGTATTGTCCTTGCTTTTTTATTCACATTGTCTTTAAATCCTTTTTACCTGAAATACTACTAACTAACAAGTTCTGTTTGCATTCACACACTTTTTACTTTCTTTGATATTCTTTCAGTCTTTGAACCTTTACTGTTGATGTTAAATTCTTTCATCATCATTTTCCTTAGGAAAAATCACCCCAGTTTATGCACACACATGAACATGGATATATTCTTTGGAACCTGACATTCCTCTGCTGTTCCCAGTACATCTTTCTAGGCCCCAATTTCCCAACCAAAAGCCCATTACAGATCTGATTCTTTCCACAGCCTAGCAGCACATCAATAAACTAAAGATTATTGTGCTTTGTCAGGTTTTATTTTGTAACATTATGGGAAATTCTCTGCTGCTTTGGATGAGTGCATAAACTCTTATTGCCTGACAATTAACAGAGCTAGTAATAGAAAATGCAATGTAATTTACCTTAGTACAAGGGATTTTGGTTAACAAAAATTAAACTATTGAACTCTCCTCTCGTAAGGGAAGGACATTCTCTCATTATGTGTGCAATTTTTTTTTTTTAGGCGGTTAAATAAATAAAAAGCCTGTACACAACAGCAACTGGGTGCTGGGCCTTGGGTGGATTTATTATGAAGTCTATGTGGAATTCTTCTAATGTGCTTGCTTTGGAACTAAACAACATGATCCCTTTGCAAAATAAGCATGCTGTAGCCTTTTCTGGGATACAGAGAGAGTTCACCAAATAAATAATGTTGAAGGGGGAGTTCCTTTATGTGCTGTGTAATTCCACTGTGCTGGAGATGACTTCTTACCTCTGTTGCTGAATTAGGAAGGTCAGAATTCAATTCTCTCCCTCAGCTACTACTTACCATAAATGTCGAGGGGCCACCACATTACTCTGAGGACCAGTCAATCTTTTCAGTTTGACCTCCAAAGAGGTGGCTTGTGTATTTTTGATCCCCCTGGCCTAGAAAGGTCATGTTTCTTTTCCTTTTTTCTTTCTCCTTTCCATTTCCTTCTCCTTTTTATTTTTTTTTTCCCCACTCAGGGAAAGAAAGTAAGCTAAATCATAGTACAATTAATTTAAATAAATATTTCCTCCACCATCTGGAAATTTTAATCTGTTTGAAAGGAAACAGCACATAAATGAAACAGTGAGATAAACAAAATTGAGGAATTGGGGTGACGAGCTGGCATTGGGGTTCAAAGCATGGCTTTGAATTCCATGTGAACCTGAACAAATCCATGCAGAATTTGCTTTGTGTAGACTACACAAATAAGGAGTTTTACAGTCACTTTCTTCAGCACACCTAAAAAAGAACTGCAGTAAGAAAATATACCTTGGCACTGCAAATTTAACTATGCCACTTGAATAAAACTAATTTTTTATATTATAAAAGGTCCACATTGATCCATTGCTAATTTCAGGCCAAAGAAATGATCTAATAAAACGTAAGGCCATAATGATGAATTCTTTATAACCTCATTTGGCATAGTTTCTTTATAGTGAGACTTATATCTGATTTTTAAATGAGTGAGTGTCTGTGCCTACCTTTCTGTTTATCCATCCCTTAAGGCTTCCAACTGGTCACAACCAACATTCTTCATTAGCACCAAATCAAAATTTTGATGAGGGTGAGGTTTGGTCTTTAAAAATTTGTACAAGAATACTTAGTTTAGATGTTGCATGTCTATTTCCTGTGATGCCTCTGTGGGTTTTATGTTCTCAGTTTTGGAGGCCATTTAGATAATCCCAACCTAAAGTAGGAGTGCTTTCCTTTCCTATAACCATGAGTGTGCCCCATGAGTGAGAAAGTCAGGATGGTTTCAATGGCACAGTCCAGCTGAGCATGACTTTTTTTGGAGAATTGGGTGTATTTGAACAGTGGGCTTTGTGAGGAAGGCAGTAGTAGCCTCACATAGACAGATAATGATGGATGTTATGGAACTGAGAATTGGGGTTTAAAATTGTGCCCTCTTGCCCTCAAACCTCCTTGCACACACAAGCAAAACAAAGCAGAGTTTGAGATGGAAGAATCAGACTGGATTGGTTGAAAAGCTTCCCTTTTACTGGAGGGGGTAAGCCTTATCAGAGTGTTGAAATCACCTACTTGACCCTTGTCTAACCCTCAATCCAGAACGTACAAAGTGGGACAGAGCTAATCCCAGCAAGTAGGTTTAAGCAAACACACTAACAATTTACCACCACTCAGACAATGTCACTTTCTGAACTTTCAGCTCACATGATTTTGGAAGCAAGAGCCATTTAAAGAAGAGATGCATTACAGGGAGAATATGAAGGTCCACTTCAAATCCAGGGAAAGCTCCTCGCTCTTCACAGCTGCTGAAGAAGACATCTCTTGTCATTATGGTGAGCATGGAGGAACATGAACAATATGTGACTTCCAGACTACAATTTAGTGCCTCTGCAGCAGGTTTTCCCACTCTTGCAATTTCCCTGAAAGCTCTCAGGTCACCCATCCAGCCATGTGCCATGACACTCAGCATCCTCAATAATACAAATAAAAGCAGTTACAGAAAATATGAGTATGGGGAGTTATCGATATTTATCAAGATTTTCCTTTTATAAAACTGCTTATGAGGAGGTATTTCAGGCTGGGAACCTCTAGACTCTTCCTATATCACCTCAAAACACAAAAGACTGGGAAAAAGGAAATGTGAAAATTCTTCAGATTTATCCTGCCAGCTGGGGAAGTTTGTTTAGTTTTGCCAAGGGCAGGCTGTGCTGGTGCTGGCTAGGTTGATCTGTCCCTTACATCCTGGTTAGGTCTGAAAATTTAAATGTTTTTATCAGGAAAGTTACAGTGGAAATAAAACAAAAAAGTACAATTCAAATTGGTCAAAACCACAGGATCATGCTCATTATGGAATGGACACTAACTCTCTAATAGAGAGCTACATATCACACAGAGTCAGCTCATGCTGATTTTCTAAAATGGATTTTTTTGTAATTTCAGTGGAACAAGCGAGATTCTCTTTCTCACTCCTGTCTGAACAGAAAATTTGTGTGGTTTTTAACATAAATTGTAACTTTGTGGCTATACTCAACAATTGAGCTCTGTAGCTCCCAACACCAAAGTCCTCTCATATTTTAGGGGAGTTTGGATCTGATCCCACACCAGGACATTATAGTTTAGATTAAGTTTTGATGTTCCTTACTTCCAATAAGAGAATATGATGGCAGAGGTTCAGAAAAATGTGGATAGACACTGACACAAACAAATTATAATGTCAGCGTTGTTTGAGGGGTTTTAATGTATTATGAAGCATGTATCATACTCCTTATTTTTCCTTAAGGTTTCTGACTTAATTCACCTTACAAAAATGAAATAGAATGTTTTTGAAACATTTACTAAGAACAGAAAAAATTTTGATTAGGAAATAAAATGCATTAAAAATGAGAAAGAAGTGCAAAACTACCAAGTGCTACCATAAATTACTGACAAAACCCAAAGAATGTAATTCTTTGTTTGTCTGCTTTTTAATCTTTTTTTGTTGTTGTTGTTTGTTCCAGTATGAGAGTCTCCTTTTAAAGATAGATCTAGCCTGGAGCAGGAAAATACAACCAGTCTGGAGCAGTAAGAAAGAGACTGTGAATGCTTCCCACTGAAATATACAGTGAGCTCATTAAAAATACAGTCAATTTTTTTAATAGCAAAATCATTTTAAGTTTGCTTATATGGTGCAAATAAATCCAAAGGCCTGAATTATTGAGTGTTATTAAGCCTAATGCCTTCAAACCTTCACTATTGCTCCCTCTGCACCTCCAAATGCAGAACTTGATACCCACAGTCCCCAGAAATATTTTCCTTTTCAAATGTGTGCTGAAGCCAACAAGACCCTTCCTGAATCTCTCGTTCTTTTCTCTGTCCTTTCCTGAGCTTTCCAAGGTAATGGACCTAAATTCCCAGATTTTGGAGATGAAGTCAGATTAGGAAGATGCTCCCAGGGAAAAGACAGGAGGAAAGTCAGTCCTGTAAAAAGAATGAGTGGAGTGTGGAAAGAGTTTGGATCTCCTCTTATCTGACTTCTCCCACTCTGCATCATGCTGAATCTGCTGTCTTATCTGTTTCTCATATTTGCTATGTGATTTTGTTGGCACTGGCAGGGATTCTTTTCTCCTCTCATTCTGGAAGACATGCCAAAGAATGCAATGAGAGCTCGTATGACAATCTTTTAATGGTGTATGTGAAAACATGAGGAATTTAAAAGGAAGAAGGAACATACTTGCAATTAAAATCACATGCTCCATACTGTAAATAGACTTCACTGAAAGAGTCACATCTCAGGCACATGCTGCAGCAGTTCCTGCACATGGCTTTCACTGTCATGGAGCTACTTGCTGGAGAAATATTTACATTTCCACAGGCTTATGCAGAGGACACCTTCTCCTAAGCAAATGCAGGGGAGGGAGCTCACTGGACACTAATTCCTCTCTGTCATTTCAGTTCTCTCTAGTAAATGCATGCCAAAACAACCCTAACATGTTTTTTCAGTTGCCAGATTAGTTTAGTAGCTTCATGTTTCTGAATTTGTGATGCAGCCTTTCCTGCTCACACTTGCACAGAGATCTGCCCACATGCACTGTTACACTTCTTCATTTCCTTTCCCAATCCTGCTGGTTCTGGACCAAATCTGGAGCTGAGGGCTGGCCCTGGCACACATACCCAGTTTGTTTTTTTCTGTGCAGCTCATTTTAGCTGAAGGAAAAAGCTGGAGACATTGCAATCAGGTAAGCAAGCAGCTTACAAGCAGCACCAGTCCTATAGTCTTGCACAGCCCCAAACTTTCCACCCTTTCTGTTCCAGGAATAAGAAAATGCCATTCTACTGATGTTTTTTGGTTTGTAATTTGTATTTATTTCCTTAAAAATGTGAGTTCCTTCTTCTTGTAGCTCTGAAAGGCATTTGTCATTCCTCCAGACAGCACAGGAAGGATGAGTGTATTCCTGAAAGGCTGAGTGAACATGTGGACTTGCATGTCTAGGACTTATAGTGACTAAACCACTTTGCAAAATTGGGTTTGTTTTAGCCATAGTTTCACTGGGTTTTGCTGGCATAAAAAATTCTCCAAGATATAATGATGAAGAAATGCTAAATTCTGTTTGAAAAATTCAGTCAACTGCATGTAAGGTACCATAACTCTATTGAGTTTGTAAAGACTATTGCCAAACTGTAGAATGATTTGTGGTTGTCCTTAAACAGGAAATATTTTGAAGTTTTACAATGTCAGTATAAAAGAATAAGGTTAAAAATTATATTTTCTCACCCATTTTATAAAGTATAGTATGTTAGCTGAGATAAGGTTTAGCATTAGGATTAAAGACATTACAGTCACATGTTGTAGAGAGCATCAGAAATACACTTCATACATCTTTTTTCACAATTAATTTTTATCTTCTGTACCTTAGACACTTTGCCAAAATTTTCAAGTGTCTGTCCTTCATGGAGAACTTTATCAGTTGGAAAAGTACACCAGTTTTGAATTGTTCATGTTAAGCACATTTCCACAAGAAAGTATTGCTTTAACAAGGGTGGAAAACGCTCTCCTTAGAAGAGAAATTATCATTAAAGATTCATTATCAAAAGAGTAGTTACCTAAAGCAGAAAAGTATGAACAGTGCCACTGATTCATTCCCCTGACAAAGGGTGACAGGAATCCCAAGATGAATATATTTCAAGGACTAGTACAAATTTGGTCTGTCTGTCTCTGGGTGTGATACGGCTGCTGCTGTTTGACCAGATTGAGCACATCCTTAACGGATGCCAACAGGCAGATACCTTTAACAATGATAAGTGTTTCACACTGTCTGAGGACCTGTTCATATATTTTGAAGCACTGGCTGGATTTTCTCTTTGGTTTTTCAATACCAGGTCATCTTCTCAGAAGGATTAACTCTCTTCTTCAGCATCTTGGAACTCAAAGTGAGGCTTCACCTTCACACCAGAGGCTCATGTGCTTTCAAACCATTTGAGATTCCACTTTTGCTCATCTGTAGGCACGTGTGGCACAAACTGGGATCTGCCTGTGTCTTTATCATGAATCATTTACATTCCTCTGCACTGTATAAAGCACTCAAGCTAGAGATGCCCCATACTTGCTTTGTGTATGATAAGGATTTATTCACTGCCTGGCTCAGACTTTGGGAAAAGGAATTTTTCATAATTGGTTTACTCCAGAGCAGATTTGGGAGAACCTAGACATTAGGATTTACAGAGTTCTTTGAGATTTTTAATATAAGATAAAATAGAGATGTGTATCTTTTAGGGTATATATTTGTATACACACATTAGACTCTAATTACATATAGACTTATGGGTATCTGCTTTAAATAATAGATTTGGCTGATTTTAGTAGGAATTGAAACCAGCAGATTGGATATTTTTTAGTATTATCTTATTAAGTCGCAATGTACCTTTTAATGTGAAAATAATAACAGAAAGAAATTTGCTTTGCCAAGGAAAACAATACAATGACAGTAACAAGAGTTGCCTCTTTCTCATGTCAGAGTTGGGCAGGAATGCCAGACCAAATTATAAAGTCCTTCCCCAGGCACAAAACTCTCAACAAAATCAATGGGAGTTTGTTTAAATACAGATTTAATTAAATCCAGAGTAGATGGCCAGTTATTGGCCACTTTGGTCAGGATGAGAATCTTAAGGAGACAGTTGAACCTTTCCCATCTCTGCCATTATATAAATGTTATTTTTGCTAGGATATCTTCCTTTACCTCCACCCCCCAAGCAGTTCAGAGACAATAAAACACCAGGAATCCCTGAAGAGTGGTAAAATGCTGACATGATTTAAGGAGGAAGACTCTGATAAGAAGATAAAAATCTAATAAACAGAGTCTGGAGGACCTTGGCAAGTCTCAGCTGCTTGCCAGTGTAAGCAAAGCCCCTCCCAAGGAAAACAAAGGGAACCTTAATCTCAAGGACATTCCACTCACAAACCATCTGAAGGAGAAAGTCAAGGCCATGACCTCTGCAGTCTGAAGTTATGAGCATACTGACAAGAAAATATTTGACTTGGTTCAAGAAGCAAAATCAGTCACTGGATTTTTTAATATATTTTTTTCTTCCATAAGAGATAAAATAATGCAATGCTGTGTTCATGTAAATGTGTGCATATGCACACACCTCACTATTAAATGGAAAGGATATTCAGATGCCTGAGATGCATGTATATTATTATTATAATCATTCATAGCATATCCATCACTTCCAGTATCTGCACCCCAAAACTCCAAAAATAAATAAGTGAACTGTATAGGACTGCTGTTTCTTTTGACCAGAAAATACACAATATCAGCAGATTAAAATGCTGTCTTTTTGTCTTTCTTTATGTAACTTTAAGCCACTTAAAAGCTTCTAAAAGGCTGCAATTAGTTACAAGGAGTCTAAATCGGTTCAGGTATATCAAATGGAAACACAAAATGATATCTAACAGCCAAAGTTTTCTCAGGATGTAAGGATTCCCTTTGGTAACCATCTACTTACCTCTCATACTCACTCTCCTGCCTTTCTGTGGATGCTTCATACGTTTTTCATATTGGAAATTAAGTCATCAGCAACATTTGGAAAGCAGGGTCCTCAGAATGCCCCACAGCTCTTTTTCAAAATTTCTGCCCAGGTTGGGTAGGCTGGTAGGGTTTAGGCACTGAAGGTACATAAGGAGATCTTCGCTCTTGTTAGTGGTTGAGTCTTGACAGCAAAGCCCAAATTTAAGAAATGCAGGTGACTTTTTCTGAATCCAGCTCTTTAAGCTAACACAACACCATAAAAATTCTTTCCTTTTCTACCTATTGCTGTTTATTGCTAGGGATCTGTAAACTCTCCTTATCTTGGGGGAAATTGTCTCCTGGTGGAGGGGATTAGGTCCTGGTGTGTCAACCTCCACTCACTTATGGGGAGATCTCCAGCCAAATATTTCATACAGATTTTTAATGCCCCATTTGTTTCCAGATGCTGGTAACTTTATTAAGGTTAATTGTAGTGCCCTGAAACATGGCTGTGAAGCACATTATTCGCACACATTGCTGCAGCTCACTAATCCTGTGGGTTTCTCAACCAATGCCTAACACTTTGATTTCATCACTGGAAGTTGTAATCCTAGACCAGCAGAAATGTCTTGAGGTGCAGACCACTAAGACATAATGCCAGATATTAGTAACCCTCTGCATATTCAGAGAGGATCCAGCCTGAACCCAGTTTTTCTTACAAAAATAATTAATGCAATCCCTGCATAAGAATGATCATTACTTTTGTCAGTGCTGCACCAGTAGATGGGAATTTGGATTTTTGAGCTGTGGGGGAGGAAGTAGTACAAGATAAAGAGAAGCAAGGATGATCTGTTAGAGAGATAAGCCTGACAAGCAGAATTTGGGTTCGGTCTGGAGCTAGGCTGGCATCCGTCAGAAGTCTGAACTAATCTGAACTGAACCCTGCCCCTCCAATAACCTGCCTTGTTGTTGTGGCACCTGATGACATTTTCTGCCGTGTTGTGTAATGACTTAAGGGCTGTAATGGGTTGCATGCTGCTAAATGTCATCAAATGCCATGAATCATAAACAATCCTGGCTTCTAAACCAGAGATTAGGGATATTTATGAAGTTTAGTCTCAGTTTGGGTTTTCCAGACTCTTGAAGTTCAGAGGGTTCCTTTTAGTCTTCCTTTTTTCCTTTTTTTTCCCCTTTTTATTGCTCAGGCTGCTTCCTGCTGCTGTGATTGACCCTGCTGCTAATATACCCAAACTGCAGAGCTTGATGTTAATCCAAAGAAGCTGAATGCCTGAACTGATTGCCTGCTGACAGCCAGTGTAAAACCCAAAAGCATGACTGTAGATATTGAGATTAGATATTGGAAGATGGAAAAAAAAAATAGAAGAAAGAAAAAGGGATGCAACTGTGCAGAAGCATCAGGAAACAACCCCTATTATCCCACTCCTCAAGTGCAATTTCTGGTTTCCAAAACTTTGCAAAGTGACAAACCTTTTATTGATCCTATAAGAAGGAAAACAGATACAACACAGAAGCTGTAAAGCACAAAGATAAAAGAGGAATAAAAGGACAAGGCACTTACTGTTGTTTGTTACAGTCTTAAAAGGAATTAAATGTAGAAAAAAAGGAGAATTAAAAAAATACAAGCAACATAAAAACTAGTGAGGGAGTGCAAAATCCTGGTTTGGACATAGGTTGTGATTCACATTGCCATGTACATACAGGATGATGCTTCATGGGATAGATCTCAAGATTCTTGCTTTTGTTTTACTTTATATGAATCTCCTGAAGAAAGGGCTGAATATTATTTTATATTCAGAGTGATATTTCTGTTCTCCTAAGGCTTTACTGGAGGACACCAGGGAAAATCGCCCCCACACATCTGCACAAATGCTCCCCAATGCCATGGACGACTCCTCTGATCATGCTGGGCTACAGTGCTTGATACTCACACATGTACCCTACTGATCACATTGGATTTGTTCTCACCACCCTTATTAACAGTCATTAAAGATTTTCTATTTGACAAAGAGTTCATGTTGTCCATCAGGTCATCTGATGCTGTTCAAGATAAATGTCCATAAGTCTTTTTTAAAGCAGTTTTGAGCCAAATGGAAGCACTTTGGTGAAACCCCTAAGAAAAAGAAAGACTTAACTGCCCTGTAAAAGGCCTGATTCTTCCTCAGCCTATTTTTTTCAGCTGCAGAATTAACCTTCTTATACATGTATTACAGCAAGAAGCACTGACACTGAGCAAATGTAAATATTCATTAATAATGACAAATCATTCCAAATGCTGCACACAACACAACCAATAAATGCAGGGGTTCCTGCATAAATAAACAAGCAGATGTGTCTGAAGGTTTAAGGCTTTACTGTGATATTTCCAAAGCACTTAAATAATGGAACTCCTTCAGACACAATTGGAAATTCTGTATTTGGGCAAGCTGCAAGCACCTGAAAGCATCTGCTTCAAACCCAGGGCTAAAAGCAAACTGTTTGTGTTTATACACTACTGCTGAGCCAAGCTCTTGGAAGTGTAGGCAACCATCCATCCCTCTTCAACTCTCCCTCCCCAGCACTCTCTTAACTTGTAGTAGGAGTTGAGGGAGAAGTCAGAGGTGGTTATTGTGCACAAATCATCTGCTGGCTGAAGTTTTTGGTGGCAGCCCAGAGAGAAGAAGGAAAAAAAATTAGAAAAATTTCAATTTCAGGACCATTATTATTTTCATTAATCATAAGAGGCGCTGTCACCCCTGTCCTTATTCTTTAGAGGGAGATCTATTATACGGTCCATTTAGTCCAAGCCATATTACCTCATATGTTTTCCTGGCTGACCAAATAAGACTTAAGAGATAAAACAATTTACTGTTCATTATGATCCGTGTCACTGGAATCAATCTATTAACCTACATTAACTGGATATGTGACGATAGCTCACATACACGCTTCTCCAATTTAAAAAAAAAAAAGAAAGAGAGGATGAGGGAGGGGCTGGAGGGAGGGGGGTGGGGAGGGAGAGGGAGAGAGAGGGAAAAGGAAATCAAGGCCCATAAAGTGCAGCAGACGTATAATTTGCCAAGCGAATACAACTTCATTTTCCAGCGGCCACTGCTGCGCCCTCCACATCTTCACGCAGCCCCTGACCTGTGAAGAATTCTAACAAATTGGCTTCTATTGTGAAGCCAAAAGGTGCCATCAATGAAGGGACGGTTCGCTGGTCCTAAAGTATGATGGGAAATCACAGGCTGGAATAAAGAGCTGCAGTTTTATGAAGTTAACCCGTTGAGGTTAAATCCAAGCAGGGAGGCTGGAACAGGCTCTTGCCCCTTCCGATGACTTAATAGGGAGGAGAGGAGTTATTCAGATGTACTGCCCAAATGCAGGGAAAACTCCCTCACTGAGCATGGCAGAGAGTTTCTCTCTCCTCAGCAACTTCTGCTGTGCCACAGTGAGGATTCATTCCCTGTGTTTTGCTCTCCATGCTTGATAGACTATAAATGTCCAGAGGGAAGAAAGCGAATCGATAGGTGGCCTTCCCAGTGCTCGTTTGCTCAGCAAAAGAACTTCTGAGTAAACAGCCAATGAGTTAAGGCAGTGCCACCTCTACACAGCTCCATCAGTCTATTTACTCTGGATTTGCACTTGCTTATTAAGAGCTCATCTGGGTGCAAGTCCTATTTTTGTTATCCCCTTTCCAGCATGCTGGGGCCTTGCTGACAGCTGAAAACTGGGAGATATTTTATTTGTGCTGATTGCCTCAATGATTCCCATCCCAGATGTTCTTGCACCCAATCTCTGGCAGGGATCTGTCCTGATCTCAGTCATCATGTTTGAGCCCAAACTCCACATTCACATGCTAGCAAGAGCTGGGAATGATATTGGTACCATTTCCAAAATGGTTTTAATCTGCTTTTTGCAAGTATTAATACAGCAAGGGTTAAAGTTCATATTGTTACTACAGCTGCTCTAATTGGATACTGCAGGTATATAACCCAGTCCATATCCACTGATTCTGTTAGGAATTGTATCAAATTGGACTCTTTTTCCCCTCTTGAGATAGATGGAATTTAATAGCAGGGACAAGTGGGGTCATATTCACCTCCATGTAACATACACCTGCCTTAAGTGTTCCTTCCAGCCCATAAAATTACATATACATGCCTACAAAGCCTGTGAACAGTCCAAGATTTGTTTTCTCCGTTTTCTCTTAAAAAAGATAAAATTAAGGAAGGCCTGCTGCAAGGGCACTCACAGTGAATGTAATGAATAGTAGAATAAAAATAATATTATGGTTGTGCCTCATAGTTTTTGCTCTGTGCAGTAAGCCATCATGCTAGGAGCTGGACTAACATTTTCAGAGACTGTCACTGCCCCACTGTGCCTTCAGGCAAGAATAGAGACTGCAAATTAACAGTCTGAGGGAGAAAAAAGACAAAAAGACTTGCCAGAGGCCATCCTAGAAACTCAGTGGTAGAGCCAAGGATAGAATCAAAGCTACCTGCTTTGCCCATTTGACCACATATTCCTTAATCTTTATAATGATCCCAGTCATTCCAAAATACATATCTATATATAAATATTTAAATAAAATCTCATAACTTCAGGGGGTTAAGGGAAAGCGGTGAACTTTGTCCTTAACCAGGTCTCAGACTGAGTCTTTGGGCTCATCCTTGCCATGTTGGGTCAGACACTGCTCCATGAATCTGGCTTCTGCTCACTCATGTTCCCTGCTCAGCCATGCAGCCTCCAGCACTTCAGATCTTCATATCTCAGATTTCCCACTCGCAACATGAGGCTAAAAATAATTGTCTCAAGTCAACGGAACAGGCTGAGGTGCTCTGGAAAACTGCAGGGCATGAAGTTCATTGGGGTCAAAAAAATCACTCACTAACACTGGCTAGATTCAGAGTTTTCTAAGAATAAAGAAGGATTATAGGGGTTACAGAAACCAGTTCCTTATCCTCAAAAGCACAATCTTCAGAAAAGTGAAAAAAACAAAAACCTGCATTGGAAAACATGATTTATTCTTAAGAGACTTTTGCAAAATCTGTATGAGTCCCTGTGGTGGAACAAATAACAAAATAAATTTTCCAAGATTCTTAATCCAGGACTGGATTCTTCAATTAAAAAAGAACCAAACCAAACAACAGAAGACTAAAGCGATACAGCAAACCAACCTGCTTGCTTTCCTATACCCAGAAATCTGTAAGGGCAGAACTTACTAACAGCCAATTAAAGGAATTCAATGTTTATCTCACTGCAGGTAAATATTCAGTGATAAGTGAGTTAGGCAGAGAAGAGGAGTTGTAAAGACATACATATCCCTCCTTGTGAGGCTGGAGGCTTAAGAAAAACAGGGAAATTAATGTACTGGAGGTCTAGTCACAGCTGGAGGAGGAAATAAAAGTGGGGAGTGTATTAACGTCATGGTCCCAGACTTTATTCCCTCTCCAGAGCACAAACCATTGCGACCTCAAAATCTGAAAATTAAACTGAAAGGAAATGTTTGTTCTCAGAAAATAGCAATTCATTACTGGGAATGGAGATATTTAACCAATAAATGATTGCTTAATGGCCCATAGGACCTTTTCTGCAGTTACAAAAACACTGTATGTTGTTAAACAACCAAGGATACCTCTTGAAAATGCCATGCTTACAAATAACATGAGGGTTTATTTGCTGCTTGATGAATGTCCATAAACAGATCCTCCCCAGGTGCCCTGACATTAAAGAACACCAGGGATCAAGGTGGGGTCATAGAGAGGAAACAAGGAGAAGGAAGAAATTGTGCCTGTCTCTCATTACACACCTCTGCAATGACTTACAGCTTGTCCATCTGTCTGTCTTACTGATGGGAACCTTACTGATTCTTATCTTATGATGGGCATCCCAGTGTTGAATGAAGGGGAACAAAACCTATTATTTTCTCCAGAACACAGAAGAGGATCTCCCGGAAGAGGAATGTTGCTATGAGACTGTTCTCAGGCAACTGTAGAAATTATCTGATTGAATATTTTATGGCTGCTGTAAAGTTTTTCTGTGTTTCTCATGAGAAGTCCAAGTCTAGCAGAGACCACAATAACCTCAAACTTTCCTGCTGAGCAAAAGAGTAAGTGCTGGACATTGATCTGGAGTCTGTCTGTCTGAAACAACTCCAAGCTTCAGTTGTGACTGAGCAGATTACAAGATCTGCTGCTTGGTACAGCATTACAAGATTCAGCACTTCCACTGGTCCCAGTCATCTCTGCTTAACCCTGGGCAATTCCAGCATGACAACTGCAGGAGGAATTAACTTAACCCCTAATGCCACATGAACATGGAAACACAGAGCCTGGAGCAGTGATGGCACATGTAACTCATCAGAGTCATTAACAGTGATATAAATGACTTGTGGCATTTGGAAATCAAGTGTGTGTGTGTGTGTGTGTGTATCCACATGTGTGCGTGCATAAACAAAGCATCTGAACTCAGGGCTTCCAGGGAGACAATTTTCACTCCTTGTTCATCCCAGGACACTGTTAGAGGTTCCTAATTAGAAACATTCTCCTTCATTAGGATTCTCTTCCTCAGCCAATGCTGGCATAGACAAATATACTGAGATATTTCAGTTTGTCACTTAGGCAGATGATTTTTGTGATTCTCCCCATTCAAGAATCTCAGCTTCATATGAACACAGCCAAGAAATGAACCTGCAGGGAGTGAAGATCCTGATTTCTTCCTCAGCAGCTCAGTAACATGGGGGGGTCTTCAAGGGCCATGTTCTTCACTTGACTGCAGCCACAGAAACACCCCTGAGGCTGTTGGTACATGGTAAAGGAACAGTTAAGATCCCAGTTTGATGCTTCTGTGAAGGTCCAGTCATTTTATAGAAAGCAATGGATTTATCCTGGATGGCATTATTTCTGTCATATCTACCTACGTATTAATACATTTGAATAATGCAAACAGATTTGACTATTACCAATTGAGTTGCTGATTATTTAATTACCATTTCGTTCCATACAAACAGAATTGATTACTTTGACGAAAAAAGGACCAGCAAAATTGCACCCAGCAATGTCATTCCACTGCACAAATATCCTTCCTTGGGGAGAGGATAGGAGAGCAAAGAGGTACCTGGTCACTGATAGTCCTGTTGGTAACTAGAAATTGTTCAGATGAAATGATGGAAAAGACAGTATAGGGACATAAACAGAAAAAAAATAATCAGAACCCAGTGGAGACTTATTATTTTTGTCCTGATAAAAGATACAAAAAGGTGACAACAAGGCCAGAAAAAGAAGCAGTGGGGTTATCATGGGGACAGCAGAGATGGCAGTCAAAGTCAGCTGGAATTCAGATTATGTACAGCTAAAGAGTGGGGAAAGAATTTATTCTGCCATAACACAAACCAACTTTTTGTTCTGTGGACATAAGTAGAAGAGGTTTACCCTGTGGTTAGGTCACAGCACTGCCTCTTTAGTGCCTCATTCCTTTGGACCAGCACTACAGCACGGAGAATGTGTTGTTGTCCTGTCTGTGGCAGCTGATGTGTGGTGATGGCACTGCTGTAACAGACCAGAAATTTTATCACTGAAATTTCTTCCCTTTCCCCTCAGCAGTCCTATTCAACTTCTAGCAGAGAAAAAACACTCAAAGGAAAGAAAAGGCTGTCTATTGGAAACTCCTCCAAGCAGCCCCATAGGAGACATTTGAAGCTCTGATGAGGCATCAGATTCTCAATTACCAAGGCACACCTTTTAACATGCCCAGAAACTGACTAGCTGACATGCTCTGAAGAGTATGTGAGTTGCCAAGGTCTGCTGGCATCAAGCCTAAATGTTTCTCCTTTTTCTGCTCAGGTCTTCCATTTGGCATCAGAAGATGTCGTGATGCCAATGTCAGTCCACCTGGACTGCAAACAATGCTTCCATTCACTTCCCAGCATTTAATCAGTAACTAGTATCACTGGTATTTTCATTCAGGAGTGTTTCCTTTAGCTCTGGCTCCAGGTGCCCTGGAACAACCACTGATAATGAGGGAGCAGTCAATTTACCTGCTGTAAGGACACACCATGGGATATTCTCAGCTGCAGCACAAGGCAGGGGGTTTGTAAGGCAACTCCAACATGTTGTACCTGCCAGTGAGTGAAGCAGACCTGGCCAATTACAGAGTCACCCAACTGCTGGCTGGACCTACATTCTGTGCCCCTTGCTTGCTACTGCAGTCAAAACTCTTACTAATATCCTGACTTAAAAGCCTTGGAAATACTCTATGTGGAGTGCCCTACCCGGTGAACTCCATCCAAGAGGAAAACCCACATATTCTCTTTGTGCTTGGTTGTATTTCAGTATTATTCAACTCAAACTCATTGCTTATATAAGGGCAAAGCTCTGATGCATCAATAATCAAGAAGGCTTTATGCTGGGCTATAACTTTAAATTGGCATCAAAGATGACTTAACATGTCAAACCTTCTGACGACTCCTCAGGAAGGTCAGGAGGAAACAAAGAACGAGATTTGTCCTTAGCATACTTTCCTCCTTTTAATAGAGTTATGCCAGGGCCTGAAATGTCCATCAGAAAGGAGGGTTAAGTTGTCTCCAGCTAACGAAGATGAAAAGAATAATTTAGTGGAGGTGGGAGCCAGAATGCAGTGTAGGGATGAAAGGACGAGCAGTAACTGAGACTGAATTTAAACAACTCTGGAGAATAAAACGATCCTTTAAAAAAAAAAAAAAAGATAATTATGTCTTACAACAATTACCCTGGCTATGAAGCAAAATTAGCATAGTCCTTTCTAATTTAAATGTGTTGAAAGTGCCTGAGCATGACAGCAGAAAATTACAAGGTTTACGACACGGGCTTTGGTTAAAGTGATGGCAATCGGATTATTGTAGCTTTTTGTCTGTTGATAGTAAGGATTGCAAAGTTACCTATAAATATTAACTATTTAGTACTGGGAGACTTTTGGTTTAGATGGCTAAGATATACCTCTTCTAGTCACTCCAAGAAATAAAGTTGTCACACAGAAACCACTTTCCTTTTTAATCAGAGATGGTTCTTTCTGATTCATCAGTCTGCTTTTCTAATATAATTTCATGAACAGCAAGATCCTAATTTATGATTTAAATCTTTCTTTAAAATGATAAAAATTGCAATCGCCATTTAATAACTATTTCCTACTTTATCTTCATCTTTCCCATGTAATATGGTAGTTAGGGGGTAATTAGAGCCTGGATCAAAAATATTTTTATTTATGGATTGAAAGAACCAAGCTTGACTTTGTGTAGATGTTTCTCCTGAGTTTCCAAAGAGCTTTTTCAAGGCATATCCTTAATTCACAATATCAAGGCCTGCAGTTAAACAAGAGAGTTATAAAAAAAAATTAAAAAATTAGTAGAAAATAATGATCTGCACTCACACTGTAGCACCACTCTGGTAGTGGTGAATCAAAATGCAAATAAATTCACCTGGGTTTTGTCCTGGCTTGAGCAAAGACACATTAAATGCCTGTATTGCCCACATTTTCTTTACATGGGTTTTATCTCAGTTACAGTGATGGTCATCCCTTTTTACTTTGAGATCTCAAGTTCTTAACAGTTTTATAACCAGGTTGGTCATACAAAATGCATTTTTCTTCTCTTTGGATATAACAGGCAAAACAACATTGGGCAAGACTTGTGGACTCATGTGAGTTGGACTAGAAGTAAATCTTGGCCAAGAAAGGATGCTCAGTACAGGGTGGGACAGAGTCCAGTTGCATGTTGTACCCCAAAGTTCATCCTACACTTTTGTAAATAATCTGTGGTGGAGTCTGTTCCTGCTCCATGTGAATTCAAACACTGTGATTTATATTTGTACTAAGAAGGTCAGTTGCTCAAATACTTTCATTTATTAAATTAGCTCTGCAGTAAATTAATACGATTTTCTTAAACAACTTTACAACTTGGGAGGTTTGGGAAACAGAATTGAGCTCAGCTGTTTCCTATGGAATCCTGTTTTCATAACCTCACTGAATCTTCTCTGCTTGACTTGAGATATATCTATATGTCTATATATAGATAGATATAAATTTTTGTGCACATGAAGAAAAAGAATGTGTAGATTAGAATTTAGGTTCAAGTATTAGTCTACTTGATTCATGAATAAACTGATTTGTTCCTTGCATTTTTGGGTCTCACATTCAGATTAATGTAGATTCTTCCCAAGTTTACTAAAAGCTTTCTCCTTTTTTTTTTTTTTTTCTTGGCAGAATTCTGGAAAAAAACCCCATGCTATTGAAAGAGTGGTTTATTGAATTAATACAATTACATAAAGAAGCTGTGTCATATTTTAAGTAGATCTCTGATAAGATGCCTTGCTCTGAATACTAAAAGGAATTTGGACTCCCTGTACGCCTGATTCAAATTATTATCAAAGACATTTATTTTTTGTATGTGACATGTTGTTAAATATGTTAATTTCCAAGAAGCACAGTGTATGAAGTGCAAGAGCAGCTGTGTAGGAAAGTGAGCTTCAAAATAACAAGGCTGAGGTCTTCTTGGGAATTAGTGTGGTCCAATGGGTAGGCAAGTAGCCGACAATTCCAGACACCTGGGTTCTGCTCCAAAATCTCTCACTGACCTACTATTTTCCTCTGGGCAAATCATTTCACCCTTTGCTTCTTTTTCTATCCACAAAATGATCAAGAATATATTTTTTTACCTTAGAAAGAGTTTTGTGTCACTATAGTACACTAGAGTTTGATAGGTGGAAATTCCTGAGAAGTAAAAGCTTGGCATTGTTCACAGATAATTGATGCCTCTTAGAGCCCTTGTATTTAAGGAAGAAGTAGGAAGCTCAATTGCATCTAGATACAAACTCACGGCAGAGCTCAAAGGCTTGGCACAGAGAGCAACAGTGGACACGTAATTTAAATGAATAAAGGGCTTCAATTTGAATAGTAGTTCCATTTAATTTGTCGTGATGATGGGCAGGGCTATTTAATTGCCATAGTAATTGATTTGGATGATATTACCTGCTTGAGTGAAGGTTATATGCTGCAAAGGGAGCCACTGTGCTGAGGCAGGCAGAGAACCAATGATACCCATAGGCCAAAAAGGAATAGAACAGGGAAATCAGAACTTGGTTCTATTGCTAAACTGCTTGGCAATTTTGGTTTATTCACTTCAGTCCTTCAAATTAATACCGAAATAATATTCCTTTTAGAAGTGAGGATGGGTGAGTGCAACCTCATGCACATTAAGGGGAAAAAATTTAAACCACTAGTGTTGTATTCCTCCTGAAGAGCTCCTTTTTGCTCCACGAGGTACTGGGGATGAAGGTCCATCATGGCTCGTGCTCACAGTAGGTATTTGTGCCTGTATCTGGACTGACATTCTGAACAGCTTATGAGGAAGGTAACTCGAGATGGGTTTGTGTCCATCAACATGATTTAACCCACAACAATTACTGAGATCTTACCTGTGCTTTTATTGTCTCTGAAGAGCACACGATTAGACTGCAGTTTGCCTGAGACTTCCCTGCATTTGTCCAGCTTTTCTGAACCAGGACTCTTATTTCATTATTTTAATGTTTAAGGTTCTAGTTTCAACTAGACCTTGTTCCAGGCCAGAGGAACAAGGATGCTCCTAGGAACAACAGAAGGAAAAGACTTGTTAAACCACTATTCAGTTGTTTCTGTGTGTCTTGCAGGTCCTTCTGCAATTCTATTACTGATGTCTTAAATATGAGGATTTTTCCAACTTCTCTTTGAATGTTAGCCCATATTCTGTTCATCATAGAAAGGCTTGGGTTGGAGGGAACCTTTAAGATTCTCTAGTTCCAACTCTCCATCCTGTTTTAAGATCTGCTTGGTGCCCAGAATTCCATGTCATTTCTCCAGAATTCTTTCAGTGGTGGTAATCATTTCTGCTCTAGGAGGAAATGTTCCTTTTATCCCAGAGTTGGATCACTTCCCTTGAAAAAAATCACACCAGAGCATCACCAGGGATCAGGACTCAGCTCTCCCTAGGGCGATTATTATAAAGCCCAACACTTCACTTTCACACTGACACCTTTTTACAGAGTCCTAAAAATAGAAAGGAAAAATAAAGGTGATGTCAATGCTTTGGAAAGGCTCTTTTGTACTGTCAGATTTTCAGTGTAAGCAAAACACTAGCCAATAAAATTTTCAGATAGTTTGGCCCTTGCCATTTATGTCTACAACCCACAGCAGAAATCCAGAAACAAAATTAACAAGAGACTGAAAAGATCTCCCTCTTAATCAGAATAATTAAGGCATGAAAGAACTTTCTAGGGATCTGAAGTTAAATTATTGGGAACTATGTTCTGAGCATTTTTTCTTTTTTTTAGTTTCTGTTCATTTTATGCCTGAGTTTTATGTTTGCACTTATTTAAGCTGTCTGGGAAAAGAGGCTGTACATAAAAGACGTTTAGTTTTTAAAGCACTCCAGGGTTGGATTGAGGGAGAATTCTTTGTTTTGTTTTGTTTTAACTTGTTGGTGGGATTGTTGGGGTTTCTTTTCACACTTTAGATAGAAGACATAAACTGTAGCTCTTAAATAGATGTATGCTGAGAATAAAATTACCAAAGGTTTTTTTCTAGAAAGGAAATAAAATCAAGGAGAGAACAAGTAAAAATAATCTGTGTCCTGTAGTAGTCATGAAATGATGCTGAAATACTGGGCCAAATTCTCAATGGATAGAAATCAATATAGCAGTGAAGTCCATTAAACAACATCACTTTGCACAATCTGGGGGTCTGATAGCTACATATATATTTTATCTATCTGTCTGCAGCATTAGAGGGGGAAAAAAGGGAAAGAAAAGGAAGGATAAAAGAGCTCTTGAAAGTGAATGAAGTTGATTCTCAAAAAAAAAAAAAAAGAGTTTTAGATGTTGAATATTTAATTCACCGATAAAAGGACCTTGATTTCCTGCATGCAGCCAACACAAATAAAAAATGAAAAAAAAAAAAAAAAAAGGAAAAAAAAATAAAGAAAAGAAAGGCACATCTTAAAAGGGAAGCAATGAGCAGAAACTGACCTTTCTGTGAGCAAGCAGATGAGAGAAGGTATTTGGTTAATCCCATCTGTCGCTGATTGGTCAGACAGAACCGTGTTGAAAATGTCTCCATCTGGGCTAATCTGCTCTCAGTTGGATGAGCTGAGGCCTTCAGAGTTAACCTGACATTTAACAATAATTACCCTTTCGGGTGACCCCGGCCCAATCTCCTGCTCTCTTAGAAATCTCTCTTTTTTTGTGTGTGCTCCCAAACCCCTTGACTCCCATGTTAGAGATAGCTGAGGAGTGATGATACGATAATGAGATATGCTGTACAAACACACACACAAACACACACTTGTGCCTGCCCACACCCAGAGATGCCCCTGTCCCCAACACTCCTGCACCATTTATCACATTCCTGTGGCATATAGGAGGGGAGATATATTAAGAATCAAGGCGGGGATAATTTCCCAAATTAAAGAGTAGTCATGCTCGCTTGCTAACCTTGAGTGAAAGCTCTGAGTTTCTTTTTGGCAGTTGGAAGTCTCTTATCTGTGGTGAGGAGAAATGGTGCATGGAAATAGGTTCAGATAGAAAAGCAGAGTTCAGAGGTCACAAAGGCTAACTGTAGATGAAATGTGGCTATTTCTTTTTACCTGAGGCTGGCTTCATCTTTCCTCTGAAAGGTCATTGTGATAAAACAAAAACACATCTCAGGAGAGGAATCATTTATCTCTGGTCAGGTTCTCCCTTCCATTCTGGTACTTTATTTATTTTTCACATCTTTTGAACACATTTCTTCCAAAGTCACCTCCTTCCAAACATCCTCCTTCCACTGAAGTCTAGTGCTGATTTTTGAGTGTTGGTAGAAGTTTGGCTGTATTACACTTATTGTCTCTGCTTTTACTTGGAAATCACGTCCAGAGACTTGGATGATTCCCCAAATCACTTTAATCTGTTGGTGATGAGCTGAAAAGTTTGAGAAAATAGCTATACTAATGGAAAAAGAACAAGGACAAGTCTATATGATAGGAAGCTCATTTCCAGGATCTGATTTATTTAATATCTCCGCTCTGACCATACATAAATCTTGTCTCTACCTCAGTTGCTTTATTTGTCCAACTAAAATTATAATAGTAATTTCACAAAAGTGCTATGAGATTAAATTTAAATCACCTTGAAATTCTTAAATAGAAGACAATTAAGAAGAACTATATATTTATACACGGTATATCCTCTTACATCTTGGGTTGGATCCAATAACCAGTCTTAATTACAGTAATTATGTCTCTGGTCACAGCCAGAAGCTAAGAGTGAAGAAATCAGGAAAAAAATGTTTAATCAATGCCCTAAGAAAAACTTCTTTGTAAAAGTCTTGTTTTCTCAATTTCTAAACAGTTCTCAGCTGGAAATTCAGCTCCAAGTTTATGTCTTGATTTTGGACCAAAAAACAGCAAGGATTTTTCCAGTTATTCACTGTATAGTTCTTTGCTTAAAGTCCATATCTTATGAGGCTGGATCCCTCAGTATTTATGGGCAAAGTTCCTTTGCCTGCAGAACTGCTGGGAATTACCTGACCTGGATTTGTAGTCCAAATCTGAATATTTTCATGATCCAAGAAAACAGTCCATTTCACTGAACAATATTCAAACAGTCATCACTTGGCAAAATCTTTGCTTTTGCTTTTGCCAACCAAGAAAACTGTGGCTGTTTCCTTGCCTCACACCCTATGGTGACTAAGGTGACATATGGAGGAGCTCAAGTTCAATCTGAGATTTTAGCAATTTATACATGTGATAGTTTCAGTACTTTTCTGCAGTCTCCAGACTAATTTAGATGTGACATCATCTTTGTTTTTTTTTTTTTTTTAACTTTGTTGCAGCCTGTTGGCTTTCCACAGGTATTCAAAAGGATATGCAGAGTCAAATTCTTCCCTTGTAACTCATTACAAATAGCAACTTCTGTTCTGTTTGTCCCCCTTCATTTCAAAATAAAGAGTGAGTCCTGGGCTGTTGTTCCCTGAACTTGGGTAGCTTTTCTCTTCATATGTGATAAAATAATTCCTTTGGTGGAGTTCCGATTACTCTTTCAGCCCTTCATATATTTATTTAGATCGAAATGTGTTTAAATTCTTGGAGAAAAGATAAAAATATGCCATATCAAAAGAATCTCTAAAATAAAAATAAAATAAAAGAGAAGAGATAGTGTTTGAGGTGGGAGGTAGGAAACAAGCTGACATGTGAGCATCCACTCACCTGTGTATGTGATGATTTGCTCTGCAAAATAGTTCAAATAACACCTGACTAATTTTTTCTACTCTCATCCTCAGGACCAATGTCCAATTAATTCTGGGTTGGATGATCATAAAAGCTAAAATGCTGAGCTCTTGGTTATCTGCAGAAGTATTTGAGAAGTTTAATTTGTTTTGCCTAGGCTGAAAAAATGACTAAGCAATTCATTATTGCTGAATTTGATATTCATATTGATTATAGGATCACTAACAGATGACAAAGTTTGTCCTCAGTGATGTGAAAGTGTGCAATCTAATTTTCTCCTAGATACTATTCATCTGTGAAGAAAAGCAGTCCATAGTGTTCTTGAGCTATAGTAAATTGTTGTGAAATGGCCTCATCCATATCTGATCCACCCTCTCTTCCCCTTATAGGCAAAAGCAAATATTCTTCATTAATAAGTGTTTGGCGAGACCAGTCTCAGCTCCACCAGATCCTATTTAAGGTATATCCATTTGGATTTATACAGCTTATATACCTGCCCTTTAAGCTCATTAATTATTTCACAGCAAAAAATACACACCCAGAGGCCCATAAACACTGAATACTCAAGTAGATTCCCTTCCATATCCATATTAGCCAATGTTTTATGTCCTGAATAAACTAATGAAGGGGATGATGTGAGTAAGTTTTGCTGCATCTAAGAAACAAGAACACAATTTTGCCCTTTGAACTTCAAGGATAAAATTGTCTGTCTTATTCTCAGTGAGTGACACAGTTTGGAAGGTACCCTCAGCTGGACAGAGGAGCTGCTAACCCAGCAAGGGTGCTGAGGTGTTATCCAGACCAAACATGTAATACTCATTCCTTACAGCAACAGAAGCTCATCAGGGTTTATTTTAGTTAGGTCATGTCAGTGCTGGCTTTTATTGATTCACATGATTCTCACATCTGAAATAGAACTATAATATCAGTGATACGTACGGGTGGATTAAGTGTTTACCTCTTTGTTGTACAGGAGCTATATCCCCTGACAGTGTAATTGAACCAATGTCTTGCTTCAGCTGATTTCCATCCACAAACTGTTTTGGAGTTCAGAGAAGAGATCACCTTAAACCATTGAATTCTCCATTTTCACAGTCAATTAGTGATGGTTGCCAATATGGAGGAGGGCAAGGGATATGGGCTGCCCTTGAGAAAATGTCATACTATGCTGATGTCATAAAATAATAATACTACATACTAGGAGTCATTACTTTTGCTAGTACATAAAGGCAGCCAAGCACCAGAGCTACTTGGCTGTACTCTTTACACAGCCTGGGTCAGGTAAAACTGTGCTGCTGGAAATGCAAGTGGAACAGCCTGTGCCATTTGGGCAGAGTGAAATTTAATACCACAAGGTTAGAGTTTACAGCACCAGTCTTCCTATTATCCAGTCCTGATTGTCACCCTGTGTAAATTGGCCCAACTGCTTTGAAACCAAGAGCTGTGTGGGTACATGGTGTTTTCTCATTTTCTGCCCTGGGAGAATTTGGCCAGCCATTCCTCTGTATGTCACTGAAACATGGCTATATATACACCTATTAATGGCCTATTGAGTTACTCTGAGCCTCTGTATTTACAGGCCCTTAGGAAAATCTGCCTGATGATCATGCAGGCAATAATTAGGCCCAGCAATACTCAGGCAGACAGAACCATGAACATAAAATTCTCCATACAGACTTTTCTAGGTAGGATAAAACACATGAACTAAAGGTCGGCCTTTGCTTCTGTTCTATTTTTTTTTCTGTAACATGATCAAACCAATTAGCTTGATCACACTCTGACACCTATCAAACTGCAAAGGGGAAATATATATTTTTGGTAAAGGCAAAGAACTGTCTGTACCCAGACAGATGGTAAACGTGTATCAGTTTCTTTCCTCTCCTCTTTAGTTAGGTTTTTTTTTTTTTCCCCTTTTGGTTTAAGTCACCCAGACCTTGTCTCTTCAGTAATGTCATAATCAGCAAGCTGAAGGCAAGGCTGCTGATAATTGTTCTTTATGTTACTCTCTGTTTAGTATCTGATTCAATACATCTGCGTGGACACCATTCCATCACCTTCTTAGTAACAGAGGTGAAAAAAATCAATGGCAATCAGATTACCTTTTTAACAGAAAGGCTAAAGGGCCAGTGTGTTAAGTTCACAGTGCATCACCTTTCATTTAAAACATCTCACTTCTGGGGGTTCTGTTTTATTTTTTTATTATTTACCCTTTATTATTATTTATAGCACCGAGGGTTCCTCAGTATCCCTTGATATAATTGCATTGGTCTCCCCTCAGTCAGACTGCATAACTGTGACACCTTTTCTGCAGGGTGCAGTGTTAGTTCTGATAAGAAAACTCTGTCCCCAGGTCCTTGTTTCACATGTGGTCCCAGCAAAATCCAGGAAAGTCTGCATCTCTTATATAATTGTGTGCTGGGATTTTCACCCTCTCCTTTCCCCCTCATCCTCTGGGACACACTCAAAGGAACACTGTGACTTACAAGGTGTGCTGTGTAGAATGACAGCAGCACCACCTGATTTGAAAGAAATTTAGGGATTTTTAGCAATCACGAGGAGCAAAAGAAATTGATAACAATTTCAGGATGTGGTGTTAATAACCTGTGATTCCCTGAGCACCCTAATTGTGAAAATCTGAATTAATGAATCACTCTCTTTGTAGTTCATAAACATGCTATGTCCCTTTTAAATTACTTAGAAGATTTATTAGAACCTTCTTCTGACCAGATATAGCTTGCATGATTACCCCATGGTTTTCCTATATTTCCACTCAATTATGTCTCCCCCTGCACCTCCAAGTCCTTTTTTATGGTTCCACTAAATATGGGTGAGTTCTGTATGTGAATCAGTCATGTCTCTGCCATGGGTGAAACAATTCCCACACATTTGCTGGATAAAATTGCTGGAACCCTTTCTGAGAGAAATACTGCACACAAACTTTACTAGTCAGGCTGGGATATCACAATTTGCTATCATAAATATGAATGAGCAGGGAGTGTCTCTCACAGAGAGCTTGTCATCTTTATAACTGTTACATGAGCCATTCTCATCAGCCAAGGAACAGTTCAGAGTGGGTTGGAGACAGGATTTTTAGTGATACTGACTTCTCTGTAGTTTGAATAACAAAACAAGTGGTTTGTATACATTATTTCATCTTTCTTCCAAAGCCAAAGTTGTGCTTAGGCAGGTACTTTGTGAATATCAGCTGACAAAGAGTTATGTCCAGCAAATCCCCAAGGGAAAACAACAGGCAGGATAAAAATAAGGGGATGACTGATTAAATTCAACAGGGTTTTTATTTTTCATTCCTTGGAAAATGTTTGAGAATCTTTTAGCTCGAATTGCAGGTAACTCTTCATCACACATCCCTACAGCTACAATAATTTCAATTCATTAAGTGTTGGAGAAGTTAATAATGATTTTTAGTAGAATAAAATTACTTTAAGTAATGATAAATTCTTTGTGTTTTCTCCTCCCTTCATGTGGGTTATGGCTATCAAAAGCATGATTTTGACAATTAGTTAAAGCCAACCTTATATCTAACAGGTTGCAGTCAAAATCCAGCTGTTTGTTTTTAAGAAAAGATGCAAAGTAAAAGTAATTCAGAACTAAGTGGGAACGAAATGTTTTTTTCTGCCAGTTTTCTAAGTTGTGTAAGTCTGCAAACTACATAGACGACCTTTCAGCAAATTAACATACATCAAAAATAGTAGGGGAAATATGGATTAATCAGACATCCAGAAGTGATGAGTGACTTGAAACTGAGTGCAGGCAAACATCTCCTCTCTGTGATCTTAAGGCAGCAGTGTTTATTGGGGCCCAGCTCCAATTTCCCTCGTATTTTTCCAGTTGAGAATTTTGAAAGCCTGAGATATGTTCCCTACCAGAGGCAAACATGCTGCATCAAGGTCATGAGGAGGAACAACTTTAACCTGGCAAAGAACTTGCACCCAAGCAGCTTCAGCACTCAACTCCTCAAGTAGACAGCAGAGAATTTACAGCCTCAGCCTGCTCCAACCTCTCCATAATTATATATGCAACCCTACACCTCTGATAATTACCAGGCAGGCAAGAAGTTACCCTCTGGCCCCACATAAGGTGGTCTATTCTGTACCTTGAATTTTCCAGTGGGAACATCCCCTTAGTGGGATTTCAGGTTGTGCTGCTGCATAAGGCCCACGTCTGGTTTGAGTGTAGCACAAGGAAAGCAGGAATGGAAGGACAATAAGAGGGAATACAGGTAAAAAGAAGGAAAAGCTGTGATCCTGCAAAGCAGGATTCATGCGGCTACACAGAGCTTCTGGTGCTGGAAAGGGTCAGGATGTCAGCTCAGGTGAATGGGAGGAGCAGTGATCATCTGCAGTGTAAACCATAGTAACTCCTCACGAAATTCTCAGCACATTGCATGGTACTTTTGCATCTGGTAAAGAATTTCACACCTGGGGTATGCATTATCCACCATCAAAAGACAAGAGCAAGGTGCTTTAGACAAATCTGTAGAGACTGCAATATCAAACCTTGCACATTTTCTTTGCCCAGTTCATAGAAGAAGCTGCTTTGTGAAGCACTGGTCAGTTTTGGGAACCTGTGGAGAAGCACAGAATGAACAAAGTGTGCCCTTTACCCTTCCACAACATAATCTTTAAGGAACAGATTTGGTTTCTCTATCAATGAAGCTTTGAAACAAACTCAGGATTTATAAAGTGCAGTGATGGAGAAAGCAGCACTGTCCATAGCAGTCTGAGCTTCTGGCTCAGGGAACCAGACCCTCCAGAGGCCCTACACTCCTTGTGCCAAAAGTCTGGAACAAAAGGACACGTTTCTGTGTGAAATCTGTCTCTTCCCACGCTTCACACTTGATAAGATGCAGCCTTACCATGGAGAAGTGAAAAAGTATTTTACTAATTACATAAACTACACCAACCTGGGGAATTTGCAGGTGTGGGAAACTCAGATGAGATGTACTGATGGCTGAAGAAATGTGGTAGATTTTTCTCCCCCTCACTTGCTTTTATAGTGTTGCTGTCCAGGGAGCTAGAAGCAAAGAATGTTACAGTCAAAGGAAGATAGAAGAGTTTCTGCAGGAGCACAATTAGGGCTGGATGAGGATTAGCTCAATAAGTTTGTGTTTTCTCTAGAAAATCATCTCTTGTAGATGGAGAATTTGTCTGTGGGACCTGTGTCTCCAAGCAGGGTGCAACCTGAGCTACAGGGATATCTTCAGAGTGGGGCTGCTCAGAGAGGAAGGAGGGGGCTTGGTGCTTTCCATGAAGATATGTGTGCCAATACCACATGGAAATTATATCTTTTGCAGGCTGAGTTGGATCTGTACATGCTCAGGAGGTGGTTCTTGGTGCTCCTGGGGTGGGGAGGGCTGATGGAGGGGAGGATTGCAGCTCAGTCCTGAGTCCTGCAGCTGCAGGAGCAGAAGGGCTGGTGCCCCTGTCACTGCCTCCAGCCTTGCTGCCCAGCTGAGTTCTGTCCTCACTTACCCAACAGCAAGTTGGAGCTTTGACCAAAGATTTAATTTATTAATAGGGACATATGTTTCTCGTAACTATGGTTTCTGTCAGAACCCACGAGCATTAGGGGCTTTTTGTTGAGAATAATGGAAAATTCCCATTGAGCAAAGTTCCCCTATGCTGTGCCATTAATTTAGCTCCATATATCTTCAAGGGTGTGGAGAGGGAGGGTTTTAAATATTTTGAAACAATTAATTTAAAAAGCTTTTTCTTCCCTTAACTTTTCTCATTACAACTTGATATTAAGTTAAATAGCTTCATGAAACATTCTTTGTCAAATTAAAATTAATGTGTTTCCATTTTTATAACTAAGCAACAAATCTTTATATTTTTGGAGCTGAGAATATGCCAAAATCTATTTACTTAAAAAAGCCCCTGCAAGCCAAAGTTAAAAACAGAAATGAGTTGGGGTAGTTTATATCTGAACTGTAAGCCAAATTCAAGGATCTTTCAGGCTAAAGTGTAAGGATTGCTGCCTCTGATTCAACCAGGGAGCTCTGCCAGGATGAAAGAGGAAGAAAAGTAAAGTTAAACTCTTACTCCAGTAAAAACTGATTTTTCTGTGGCATTTTAGTAGTCAATGATGATGTGCAAGGCACAAAAACTCCAGTTATTTCCTTTACAGATTTGATGCAATAAACAGCCAACTAGGAGAAGAGTAGATGAATTATGGTCAAAAAAGAGCATGGAAGCTTACTTTTCTGAAAGCTTGCTTACTTTTCTGGAAGCTTAATTACTTTTCTGATCTCAGGGGTACTTCAATAACTGTTTTAAACCTTGTTTCATATGCTAACCTGGGTACTAGATAATTCAAACTGGGCTAGTAAGTCACTAAATGTAATGAGGACTTCATGGTGTGATGTGAGCCAGGGTCCCACAGAAGCCTAATGACACCAGATTTAATTGGAAGGTGTAGTTGGTGAACCAGTAAAATCCCCAAAACCAAAAGCAGCAATAGGGGGCTGAGTTTCTGCCCACAAGATGTTGCTCAGTGGTGTAAAGCATTGCAGAGAAAAGCCAAAGTCATATTTTTGCTATTAGAGCACAGAGAAATCAGTTCACTTGCTTCCTTGTTTTGATATTCTATGCATTTAGAAGATTAGATTAATAACAGTCTAAGATGATTCTGTGGTGACTGGGCTAATCTTTAAATATGTTATGGCAGAGTAGGCCTGCATCTTAATGTGGGTTATGCCTTACTTGATGGAAATATTCACAAAGTCTGGAAAGCCACAAAACCAGCACTGGGATTTATTCAGTGTCAATAATATGATGCTTCCCAGTCTGCTTATAATGGTTACATTACACTTGTATTTTTGATTACAGTACATTTCAACAGGTACCTTTGCTGCAGATAGAGATAGAGGGGATCCACTGAGTTTGACAAAAATGTGATTCTCCAATGTTGTGCCTCAGCCATGCTTGGCTTGCCACTCTGTCAGACACCAGGTGCCCTGGGATATGTGCTATCCTTATCAAAAAGAATGCCTTCTTTGGGATGGGGGATTATCTGCACACACCTTCTGCCTGACACAGAGCCAAGCACACAGACTTGTCTGGCTGGAGACCAAAAAACAGTTTTAGGGGAGATCCATGTCAAACTTTTCTGGCTATTGCTCATGCTCTGTGTGCATTTCTGTTTGTAAAGTACTTGTAAAAAACACCACTTCTGCATTTGTGCCATTTTTTGTTTCTGGATACTGAAATTTTTTGCTTCTTCTTCAAATAATTTCTGGGGGGAAAAACCCTAAATCATATTAAAAGGTTATCCTAACAGAATGTACTGTGGGAAGTGCTTTGATATAATGCAATGAAAGACCTCATAAAGTGCATGTCTTTGACGAAATATTTAGCTTACCCATTGTCTTGCTGCTGCCAAGATTTTTGGTGGAAACATTTTTCAATGGTAGGGGATGATGCTTTTAGTCAGAGCAGATGTTTAAAATAAAAATTATTTTAATCAAAAATTAGATTGTCTCAACCCTGAATTTTTCTATCTTCATACAGTATATATGGGCACATTGCTACTTTCTCTGAGGAAGAAAAACATATTTATGAGAGCATCTCAAGGTGTCAGCTTCTTCATGTATCGATGACAAGGCAGAAGATTTCAGCCTGATGGCAACAGCTGAAAAAAATCTGTGTAGGTTATGAAGATGAACACTTTAGGCTGGCACAAGTGTCCATCTCTCAACCCAGCAGGGTTCCTGACAGCAGCCAGAGAGGCTCCAAGACAGTGCCTGCTCCCTGGGCTCAAGAGCTCTCTCAAAGGCTCAGCGCTGGGCTGAGCAGCTCAATATGTGACAAGAATGATATTTCAGCACTGAAAACCCAACTGTTATATTTGTTTATACTTTGGGTTATTTGTAAGTTCCCTAACTACCCCTGGGTGTGTGACTCTGAGGCCACCACTCTGTACAGGGTTTTACCGTGGTGGGTCAGATGAGAGCTGCATTCCCAACCCTATTCCAGCAGGAGAGCTGGCATGGAGAAAAGATGACTGAATTAGTGGCCAATTGGGACATTTTCTGACCTACTCTTTAGGAACCAAGTCCTCTGAACTTTCCCATTATCCTTCGGCTTCATCCTTTTAATAGGGACCAAATCTCCATTAACAATTGAACACCGACAATAAGTGCCATCAGGAAAAGGAAATTCAATTTTAGTGGGGGATGACAGCCTTACCTTTTCGCGCTTAATTGGCCGTATTGTCTCCAAAAGTTAATTGGTTACTTAGTCCAGGTAGTTAGTAAAATGTTTAGCTGCGTCAAAAAGCCCAGGCTCCTACTGTTAATGGGGCATGAAATGGAATGTTTGATACTGCAAATAAAATCAGTGATATTCAAGGATGTTATGGTAGGTAATGCGTTGAAACTGCCATTTAATGGGTCCTGGAAGATTAGGGTAGTGTCAGCTGGAACCGCCCGGTCTCTTTTCTGACATTGTTAGTTGCCTCTTCATTTACTTAACGGCTGTCTGCACTGATTACATAGGCATAAAACTCCCTACAAAAAAACAACAGAGACACGCTCTATTAGCAGTCCAATTAGAACTATTTGCATATTACAGTTCATTTCTGCTTAAGTGAATCCCTAATACAACTTTAGGAAAAAAAAAAAAATTCTATTGTCATTTGAAAAAAACAAAAAACAAAAAAAAATAAGGAAAAGAAAGGAAAAGCCTAAAAGGTGATCTCTATCTCTTCTTTCTCCCTGGGTAAATTTAGTAAAGGTCCATAAAAAATAGGAGGTGGTGGAGCACTCTAAAGGTAAGAGATTTCTATTGCAGCTGTATATGATGACGACTTTTTAAAATATCAGGAAAATCATACCAACTTTTTTATATGGCCATTGTGGAGTTTTTTCCTAGATTGCTTTCCAAAATTTTTTTGTTTTGTTTTGTTTTGTTTTTTGCTCAGTTTTCTTTAAGATATTCAAAGGTAAATGTTAGATCAACCTTCACCTTGGGTTCCTTGAGCTAAATAGCTAATGTGTCTGAGAATGGATCTCAGGAGGAGCACACTTGACGCTGTGCAGTTCACCTACCCTATTAGCAAAAGGTGGAAAATGATTCCTCCCCTTCTCCCAGGCCTCTCCCACACCCTTAGAGGCTGGAGCTAATAGGGAGGGAATACAGCTCTCTGCTCCTCTTGAAAATACTTTTGTCTAAATTTAAACCCATTGTCAAATGGCATGGAATAGATGCCTTGGGACTGAACTGGAGCAGGTGAGAAAAAATGCATCCAAATTATCAGAACTTGAGAGGAGCCATCTCCTGCAGCAAGTGTAGAAGACTGGGGATGACCTAATTGTGACCTTTGAGTACCTGAAGGGAGCCTCCAGGTATAGAGAGATTTTATAAAGGCATGTAGTGACAGGACAAGGGGGAATAGATTTAAACTGGCAGAGAGGAGGTTTAGATTAGATATTGGGAAAAAATTCTTTACTTTGACGGTGCTGAGGCGCTGGCACAGGCTGCCCAGAGAAGCTGTGAGTGCCCCATCCCTGGAAGAGTTCAAGGCCAGATTGGATGGGGCTTGGAGCAACCTGGGTTAGTGGTGTCCCTGCCCACAGCAGGGTGTTGGAAAGAGACAAACTTTAAGGTCCCATCCATTCTATGCCTCTGTGAAATAAGAGAAGCTGGAACTGCTGGTGGATGTTTGCTGGAGGCCTCTCTTTGCCCATCTGTAGAATGGGAACAAAAATATCCCTATGGCCAAGTCACTGTGGGACTTTTGTTTAAGTGAGAGCAGGGCTTTGAGCTCTGCATCTGCAATGGCAGCAGCTGTGCCCATACAAACAGAGAGAGCAGAGGGACATAGAGCACTGCAGGACTCTGAGGTGAAGGCTTCTTTAAAACAATAGCAGGATTGCTAGTAATAACCAAAGGAAATAATTCCTACTCTTCCTTTTAATTTCTACTTTCCTGTAGTCTGCTGAGCCTGTTGTATTTAAAGGCTTTTTTTCAAGATGGTAATTGCAATTTGTGCACATGCTTGCTCACGAGGTGGGTAGGCTGTTTCTCCCGTGAAATAAAGATGCTGATTTTTTTTCCCCCCCATCTCTTTTGTTAGCATGTTTCCTGGGGCCCCACTCTGATGGAAACCTGGGGGCTGACAAGCAGCAAGAAGCTTCTCACCTGCCTCTTGGTTGGCTGGGATATATCTCCAAGCTGGGCTGGCTGGGTGGAAAAGTTGAGCTGGTTGATTGGTACTTGGATTAGAGGCACCTACAGGAGCCCAGGGGAGATCTTTGATGTTCAAATGCTAGTGTAAATACCGACAGAGTTATTTCCAAAGCTCGCACAGTTCAATTCCTTTTTACATGCAGACCTAATTTCACAGGTCAGCCAACCCACCTCCGCTATTATCGGGATTTAGCGATTAATAGAGGATTTCAGTAGTTGACTGTGACAAATAGTGACTAGGGAAGGAAGGGGGGGGGGGAATGTTCTAAAACAAGGAAGGTTTTTAACAGGTCGTTCTCCCCAAATCCATTATTTTTACTCTTACACACAAACAATTGCAAACAAGCCCAGAACCAAGAAAATCCCCCAATGCAAAGAGTGCAATTCTCTGTTTCTCTCTCTTCCACCCCTGCCTTGTCCATCAGAGGAGTCACAGTGTGCAATATGTATTGTTTTTATGCCCTGTTGGGTCCTTTGTGTCCGGCCTCCTGCTTTATATCTAACACTCATTCACACTTACCAGAGATGAGTATTGTCAGACAAAACTCTGGAAACTCCTGCTGCCTGCCAGGACTGCCCAGCCCCAGAGGGCACAGCCACGGGGGGACAGGACCTGTGCCCCCACAAACACTCCTGCCAAGAAAATGGCTTTCTGGAAAAGGACTGCCTGCTAATAAAATCAGCAAGCAGTGGTTAAGGATTGGGCAGTGCTTTCTGCTGTTGTTACTTGAATAATTTTTTTTTTTTTTCTCAGCATTAAAAAAAAAAAAAAAAAACCACACAAAAAGCTCCAAGTTATTTTAGGGACTAGTTTCTTGCACATTGGATGAATGAAAGAGAAAAGCAATACTCAGAAAATATTCATTTTCTTCCTTATATATATATATATAAAAAAAGGAATGGTAACCAGAATTGCCTTTTTAAATAAAACATCAGCCCAGGAATACAAACTCTACTCTGTTTATATTCAACATCTACTCTGTCTTTTTTTCCCTGGTTCAATGTCATGCCTAGTGGAATAGCAATTCACAGAAAATATGGGATAAATCATTAGTTCCAGTTTACTCTACTTTTATTTACAGCAAGAATTTCTTTACCACTGAACAAAATTGATTGCTGGTGAGGGACTATTTGATTATTAGTGTGGGACTACTTGGGCACTGTGGTAGTCACTGAGGGAAGGTGGCTTTTTTGGGTGCAGAGGGATTGTGTAAAGGCTTGATCCATGGTGTAGGAACATGTGCCTCTTTCTAAGGGTTATTCTGCAGAGAACTCCAGATTCTGGAAACCGTTTTGCCTTTTATTCCCATTAATTCATGTGAACTAACAAAGGATTTGTTGATTTAAAAAACAAAAAAGGGTAGATTATTAGGTACAGCAAATAAAATTTGCTCACTTATTTGTTAATCTTAGTGGTGATTTTATTTTGCTTCTCTGTGAGTGAGAGGGGGGAGTCAGGTTGCCACTTGCACTTTGCATTTATGATTAGATTTCCTTGCTGATCCTCCTGGGATTTCCACGACTGAAACAGGAGAAATTTATTTACTTTTATTTGCATTTTGGTTTTTTGTTCATTTTTTTTTCCCCAACAGCCTTACTCTAAAAAAAAAAAAAAAAAAAAAAAATCCAAGTTTTACCCTCAAAAAATTTGCCAGAGGCTTTCAAACTAAAAAGCTACTTTTTGTTACCACTTGAAAATTTGCATCTCAAACTCTGGTGAACTTTAGCTGCACGCTGATGACCCGTGTGCCTGCGAGCCAAGAAACTTGCCTCGTAAAGGGAACACATGGGCTGAGAAGCTCCAGGGTCAGCTGGAGCCAGGAAATGCAGTGTCACAAGGAAAACAATTTGCATGAGTCCTGCAAAAATAAATGGGCATATTGACATCTCTGGGCCCAAGTCAAACGCTGAGGGTGGGTCGTTCTATTCTGGTTCTGTGCCCATCTTTTAGGGAAAATCAGAGCTGTTTTGTTATTTTGTTTGTGTAACCAAGAGTCATCTTTCTCCAGTCTTGGTTTGCCTGTGGGGTCTGGGCTCCAGCTCTGGAGCCCTGGCTCTGAGCACCCTTGTCCTGACCTGGCGTTCAGCAGCAGGATCACATTACTAATGAGGGCATGTTTGAGCTCAATTAAAATAAATACATTTTACAAAACTCAGCCTAGTTTCAAATATTCAGGCAGCTGTCTCTGCCAGTCACCTGCCAGTTTACTGCTTCAAGTCTTTTCCTCTAACTTAAAATCCTCTTAGCCTCTGCTCAGGGACAAATGACTTTTGTTGTTCCTTTTTGTTTACTGCTTTGGCTGTACACACAACCCTTCTTGGAAATTGCTTTTTTCCCAAGTATGGTACTTTGGCACATGAAATAATTTGGCTTTAAAAAACCCAACCAGTCACAACATTTCCAGTATTTCTGTCCCACTGGAAGGGGGGGGAAAAAAAAAAAAAGCCAAAACAAGAGGACTGTGGATTCCTCACTTGTTGAAGAGCTGGCAGAACAAATCTGTTCATTAAAGAAAGCACAGACTTAAGGAAAACATGGTATTTCTGACTTTTTAATATCAGGGTATATCTTTCAAGATGTTTTGCAGTATTTTTGGGGGGGAGAAGGAGGCTAAACCATATTTTATTTCTTTTTCCCTTTGCTCTTCCTTCTGTTAAGTGATGGAAGTTCCCATATTGGCAACACTTCTTTACATCCAGCCTCACGACTCAGCACATTCCCTACTTCCACAGCACTTCTCTACTTTAGTAACTCCAGTCCCATTTCTGCTGAACAAGTCCCTCTAATGTATGTATGTGTGTCTACTCATATAAATAAATACATTCCCTGCCCTCTTTAATTCCATCAGTAGCTTCCAAACTTGTTGAAACACAGGCTCATTGTTAGCTTCCTGAATTGGCTGTGGGCAACTGTGTTTTCATGAGCCATCCTAAATCTTTAAAATCAAACTGGTGGTGGAGACAATGCTGCCATTGACCACACTGAGCACTCACTGAAATTTGCAGACCAGATGAGTACATCTTCCAGCCATCTTTCTCTGGTTTTGCCTTTTAAAGTCACAACAAACACTTGTACTTTCTTCAGATTTATGAAACTCCTTCATGTTCTGTCATTTTATTTTTTTCTAACTCTTCCCTGGCTCCACCCACGTTTCCCTGCTAATTCAGTGTCCAGTACAGAACACTTGTAGCAGAGTTTTGGCACACAGAGATTTTAAAGCCAGTGGCAATTTCATGCATACGTATCCAAAGGTGTTGTCTGACCCTCAAGGAATCTTGAGGTTAGACATGGACAGTAAGCATTTGATTACTTGTGTGCACCTTTAATTATAGCAAGGTGTGTGTAATTAAAAATGAAGTGCCTGATTCCCTGCTCTGTTACTCCATTTCATGCTGGAATAATTGAAATGAATTTCAGCAGGATTGTGCCCTACTGAAAGTGCTGTAGAAGGGTGTAAATGTGTTCTCTGGCAAGTTTTGGTAGAGTTTTTGGGGGAATTTGGGAAGGTTATCTCTCTCTGTGGATGTCCCATCCCTGGCAGTGTCCAAGGCCAGGTTGGATGGGTTCTGAGGAACCTGTTCTAGTGGAAGGTGTCCCTGCCCATGGCAGGGAGTGGAATGAGATGATTTTTAAGGTCCCTTCCAAACCAAACCATTCTATGATTCTACATTCCTGTATATTTAACAAATCCATAGAGTGAAAACACGCCAACTCATGCTATGTTTTCATCATTGATCAACCAGTTTATGACCTTTTCAGTATGAGAAATAATTGGCAGTTTTAACTAACAATAAATTGGTCCCATTATTCAGTATAGAATATTTCACCAATTTCAAACAGGATGCTTATTGAAGAGGCCAGCTACTTTCTATCAGTGTCATGCACACATAAATCAGCAGGGCTGTTATGTGGCATCTATGACAATGGCAGGACAAGTCATGAAAACAAACATTCACACACAGCCAGGTCTCCAAAGCTCCTGTTTGCCAATTACAGTAATGCTGATGACATATCTAGTTTAATGCACGCAGCATTAAAATAGTCCCCCCTTTTCTAGGAAAATCTAATTACACCAAGCCCAAGCACTCAATCAAACCTGTTATTCTGTGGCTAAACAGCCCAGTGTTAATGCAATTTGAGGAGATCCAGGCCGTGACTGGGAACGTCATGTATTAACAATATCTAATGGGAGCTCCCGTAGGTAAATGAATATGCTAACAAGCAAGGTCGCTGCTAAATCTAATATCTTTAAGCTGTTTAATTCCAAACAGTCCCTTAATAAATCAATTGACCGGGAGAGCTGATGCCCCTATCAATTATTCAAGAGGGCAAATAAATATTTCAGATGATTTGATAGGAAGGCTAGTGTTGGCCTTATAGAAAGCTTTGCATTTCATTAGCCTCTTGCTAAAAGTTTTATAATGTGCAGAACAGTGGTTTTCCCTAATCTCAAAACCCCAAGTGTGGGGAAGAGGAGGCTGAGGTATCCTGCTTCAACCACCTCATCTGCCAGGGACTTGATGACAGCTGAGATGGGAAGAGGTGGGAATAGTTTCAGTCTTCCTAGTGACAGCTTCTCCACCCCAACAAATGATGAGAGGAAAATCAGAACACACTTTCATTTCTGGGGAATCCAAAAGAAAAGTAACCTTAGGAAGCTCGGATTAGTGGTTAATGCCACGTGCCATGCTGCCTTTTTTAAATGAGGGAACTCATTTGTGTTTGCATTGGATTATTTGTGTGTTTATGTTAACACTAAGCTGTGATTCAGGTTTGCCAAATGCAATTCCCTTGAAGGAAAAGCAGAGTTATTAAAAGAGGTGCTGCCTGTAATTGATCTGCATTAAGTAAGTGAAGCTTGCAAAGTGCTTGAGATACTTGAATGGAAGAAGCCAGGAGTGCAAAATATTATTCTATAAGAGCAAAAGTATTATCATTGTGTCTAAAAAATTGCTGATCATTGAAACATGTGGTTTATCATAAAATCAATAAAGACAAAGTTACAAGAGAAAGGCAGAGAAAATGTACCTGATGCTGGAGAACAAAGAAGAGGAAAGTCCCTGAGGAAGCTTCTTATTTAAGCATGTGTAAATTTGCTTGCCTCTGTCCAATCCATTTATGCCACTAATACAGATTAAAAGTCAATGATTACTTACATAAGCATTTCAGTTTATGAAGAGAAACCTGTGCCATAAAACCATGATATATTGTTCTGCAATGGATCTGAGTCTCCCTGTGCTAAGTCAGGGTCTCATTCCTGCCACAGCTCTCCCACCCATGTCTCTCCTCCACAGAGACTCCCTGCAGCAGAAGGCTGAAGAAACAGGCTTAGGGTGTAAGTGTGTTGGCACCAAAGTCATCAACACTGAGCCTGAAGCCTCCCACTGAGCCTCATCACTATGGAGAACATAAAAAAATGAGATTTCTTGCAACAACAAGAAGCAAGGAGGTCTCTGCCTGGCACGGTGCTCACAAGGGAGCTCAACTCCCCAGTAGTGCTCTCCATGTAGCCTGGGTTCATGCTCTGATGAGACAGGGGACTCAAATCCTGCTCCCTCCAGAGTCACAGACTCCATGAAACTCTCCAAAGGGTGATTTGCAGAGATTTCCTCCCCACTGATGAAGCAAAAGGGATTTTCTACAGTATGACAGTGAAGAGTTCCAGCTACAAAAGTCCTTTTCGTGGGAAGATTGTTTAAAAATTAGATGTAAGGGAAGTTTTTAAATAATTTTGGACACAAGAAAGCACTACACTTTCAGAACTTGGCTAGAAAAGCTTCTGACACTCCAGACTGGGTCCTCAGCAGAAATAGTCTGATTTACGCCTCCTCTAGAGCAGGCTCTTGGTTCTTTCTGCTTCTTCTCCCTAAATAGCAAGATCCATATAAAAATCACTGAATGAGGATCTTCTATGGCAGCAGTTTTACATTGCAAATTACTCAATGAGGTATGAAAGAAACATCTCAGCTGCGCAAAATCATAATTTAAATGTTAGGTTTGGTTTATTTTCAGCTTCATGACTCAATGGAGTAGATCCTCTCTATGGTACTGAAAGTAAAATCTGGCCAGATTTAAAACCCAGTGCAGGGATTCCAATTCAGTCATTAAGTAACCTTTTTCTTTAGCTCAAAATGCCATGTTGCCATGTGTGTGCTGAAGCTGAGCCTGGGTGCCACAGAACATTGCATGGCAAAGTGGGAATAGGAATCACTCTGTGGAAAATGCAAAAGTAGTAGAAGGATATTAAGGGATAGTGCAATAGTTTACTGAACATAAAATTTGAATCCTAAACTACTTTTATTTGTTTCTTTCAAGTTCAGTTTCTACTCATTAAAAAAAAAAACAAAAACCTTTCAGGAATGAAATCTTTACTTGCAGAGAATGGATGACTCCCATAAACACTTGTAAGAGTAAGTCCTTGTTTCTATTTACCAGAGGGAAGACTTTTTCAATCTCTTGAAAAAGCTATTTCTATTAGAGGGGACACAATCCACAGGAATTTCTTAGAAAAATAAAGGTAAATTTATATGGGAAATTGGTGTAAAGGTTTGGGGTTTTTTGGGTTTTTTTGGGTTTTTTTTCCCCATTAAAATAGAAATTCTCAAAACATTTTCTTTAGATTCAGTCCATGACAGGTCTCTTTCAGATTCAGCTTGGGGACATCAAGGACAGTGTTGGTGAGGATTTTATGAAAATATTGATGCAGAAAATCCCATTAAGTTTTTTTAATATATTGAATTTTGGGGTTCTGGATAAGGAATTGTGGAGTAAGTACATGACAATCAGGTTAGTATTTATTGAAGCTTTCACATTTCTTTTACACCCATAATTTCAGATTTCCATGTAGGTCTGTCCTAGTGGGATTCTAGCTATGGAGTAAATATATACAACTGCTCTGATTTGTCAGCAAAGCTGCTGCTATTAGCAAGAGTTGTTTTAAAAATGTGGCCCCTCACAGAAGTACATGGAGATGCTGTTGACGTCACTTCTGTCCTTTTGTTCCTTTTCTTAAAAAAAAAAAAAAAAAAAAAAAAGAAAGAAAGAAAAGGAAAAAAAGAAATATAAAAAGAATAGTAATGAGAAAGTGTTCATCTAACTCATTCACAAGGTTCTACCTGCCATCCCTTATGCTCAATGAGGATGTGAGGGCACTGTTAGGCATATGTGCATGTAAATTACCTCTAACTGCACATCTCTATTATAGGCAATTACACTAATGTGCTAGAATGATACATTTAGTGTCTTCAGAAGATAGAAGCTGGGTGGAGGGCAGACTGATTTGAAGATCAATCTGGATGAAACAAAGAATGGTATTTATTTGGCAGACCACTGGGGAGAGCTGGCTAAAACTGCAGAATGAGATAACATTAGCCATTTGATAAGTGAGGGTTGCAATTTAGGAGTCTTATTTGCTTTTAATTTAAAAAAAAAAGTCTGTGGATTTCTAGGCTAAGATCGGGAGCTACTTTTCTCTGTTTAATAGGCATCTCTAGCAATATGAATTGGCAACCAGGAAACGTGCCAGGTGTTTTGAGTTTGGCCTGTCAGAATTTAGGTGTCAGAATATGGGTTCTTATGCTCATATATGCAAGGCAGATCCCCTGTGGTCACCCCCCTGTGAGCAAGAAAAAGTGATGCCAGCTTTATCTGTGAGGTTTCCAGCAAAGTTAGGAAGTGTTTCTTTATGGAGAAAGGGAATTCAATGTGCTTGCCTGACTGTGCCCTCAACACTTCACTCCTGAAGTCCTCTTTGCTGGACAACTTCTGTTGACTAAAAAAAAAAAAATCTGAATTCATACCAGCAATAACTTTGGAGGCATTTGTTCCATCCTGGCTGTTTTACAGCTTTGTGCAGAATTTAAGTGACTTTATATTAGTGTCTGAGTCTCAAATGCTTTACTTAGAAGTTACAGGAGGAAAGTTCTTGCTGCTACAGCCTTGAGGGTGGAGGAAGAAATGTGTGGAATAAAGCTGTTCCCATGATTTCCCCATTCACATGGCTATGGGCTGCTTCTGCTACTTGTTCCTGTCCTAGCCTTGCTCTTGCTTTCATTTGGGAAGAAACAGAGGAAAGCTGCATGAGATTACCTGTGAGGGCTGAATGATAGCTCAGGTGGCACCACTACCCAATGTTGGTATCACAACCTGAGTTTTCTATTTCTGTCATTGTTTTGCATTTGGCAATCCCTATGGGAAACTTAAGACAGAGACTTTTCACACTATGACAAATGCATTGACTTAAGCTATAATGACATATTAAAGATTATTATCTGATATCTTTTTGTATGCACCTGTACAAGCTGGGGGCTGACCTGTTGGTTCTGGTGGGCAACAGAGTGTCCATAAGCCAGCAGAGTATCCTTGTGGCCAAGCAGGCCAGTGGTACCCTGGGATGGACTAGAAAGATCAGTGCCAGAGGTCAAGGGAGGTGATCCTGCCCTGGTGAGGCACATCTGCAGTGCTGACTCCAGTTCTGGGCTCCTCACTACAAGGGAGACACAGAGCTCTGGGTCCAGGAAAGTCACTAAATTGTTCAGGAGTCTGGAAAACCACTGCTGTGAGGAAAGGCTGGGGGGGGCTGGACAATAAGAGGAGAATGAGAGGGGACCTCATTGTAAAACTGTTTGCTAATCCTGGCTGCTTGCAGGTGACAAAATGAGCACATTTCCCTTCAGAAGGACACTGGCTAGGTTGATGTTAGAGGAACAGAGTGCACAAGGCACAAAATCAAATGGTGGGACAAAATTATGTGCATTTGTGGGATGTGGGGAAAACAAGAAAGAGTGGATGAAAGGAAAAGAAATAAAAGAGAGGCAATTCTGTTCCATATGTGAACAAGAGGCTAAATATCTTTATATGCTATCTGAAGAACTTGGCAAATTTTACACCAAGGACCTGCTTTTTACAGGGATTATCTTTGCATGCTACAGGCTGCTTTGAAGAGTTTTCTGGTTTTGCATTTGGCTGCACCAGGAGGAGATTACTTCCTGATGCTTAACAAATGCAGAAAAAAGATTTGTAGGGCCAGGCATTTGCACACACGCACGCATGCAACTGAGATGCCCAGCAGATAAGTGCAGTATTTTTGTTTACAAGGAGATATTACACTGGAAATCCTATTAGCAATCAGACAGTCTGCTGGCTGGATTTAATAAACTTCAACCAAAGGAGTTATCCCAGCTGGCATATTAACCCTCTAAAGGCTTAGATTTACATTTTAGATGCTCCCCTAACTTGTGGAGGGCTGAACGCACTGTAGGCACAAGAGAAGTTTTGCCAATTAAAGTGTTTAAGATCAAAAAGGAAATTCATGGGGACTCCAAGTGAGGTGATCTTATTGCACTTAACATCTGCAACACAAGGATGCTGATGCCTCTGAAATCATGCCTTGTCATCACAAAATCTTCCCCCAACTTTAGTCTTAGTCCCATGGAGTTCTTGGCACTGTGAGAAGAATGGAGGGGCACATCCCTTTTCCAGGGAGCAAGGCTGTGATTTGGAAAGGGGATATAAGCAGTCAGTCTCCAGCCCCTCAGCATCAGCCTGTGTGAAACTTGCTGCACCATCCTAGCTTAAAAAGACAACAAGCAGATGGAGAGCAGGGAAATAGGATGGAACATACACAAATTAAAAAGTCGCAGATGTGGCAGACGCATATCCTATTAGTTTTGTCTGGAGCTGGTTGGAAAATGCTAGGGATAAAAGTTGAAATTGTTGCTAAAAAAAAACCAAAAACCCAAATGTGTTGAGATATGTAAAGATTTTAACCTCCTTCTAGCTTCACCATGTGCCATTTCACTCACCTTGGGGCTGGGGATGTGCACAAGTGGGAGAGAGACCGGAGGAAGAAAACAGTGTTAAAAGAACCAGTGTGGTTCAATGTATGAACCTCCAATGTCTGATTTTTTTTATGTTTACACTCTAAAACTTGTTGACTACTTGTGACCTCAGGTACCATCTTTGAAGATCCTGAAATCTGTAATCAGATTTTAATTTTTTTTTTTATTATTATCTTCGAGGACTCATTAGGTGAAAAGATAATTTGGGCCCTGGTTCAGAAAAAGAAAATTCAGATCTGAATTTTTCTTTGGTAAAGTGTTAACACAGGATCAGAGACTCCTGAAATTACTCTTTTCAGCTGTTATTTGTCATGCATTTTGAGCTATTAGCAGTGATTACACTCACAGTTTATGACTCTTTCTCAGCTTATTTAAACTCAGCCCTCCCTGTCTGCATTTCTAACTGGATATCTTTTCCTGAAGATGAATCATTCAGCACCACTGCTTGGATTTACACTCTCCTTTACTCTCTGTGAACTGAGCATGTTTGACAAATTCTGATCCTTTCTGAAAAGGCCTGGCTTAGTTTTACAGTATTATTTATTTTTATAGCCCAAAGCCCAGCAGGTGAAGAAAAAAATGAAGACAATTTGGTAAATAATGAACACAGGGATGACATATTGTTTTCCTGCAATGAGGAATAAATGCACTTTATTAAGTGACCTTTACTCTAGTGGCTGCCAAGAAATTGGAGATAATAAAGCTCTTACTTGAGGAGAATTTTAGTTGAGAGGGGATATTCCTTTAAAAAAAAAAAAAAGGGGGGGGGAACCATTTTTTTATTAAAACGTTGTTGTAGCAACATTGGTGTTGGCTAAAGTGTGTTATTGAGACCATTTGTGTTGTTTGGTCCTTCTTTTAATTAATTTATTCTTGCAAGTCCTCTGATTGAACTACTGTAGCAAATGAAAGTTTAATTCCCCAATTTGATACTTTTCTGGCTTGCAAATCTTCATCCTGGGCTTTACTTTACTGTTCCACATCTTTTCCAGGAGGCAGAGTGTGTTTGCTGGGGATGGCACCAGGGCTGGTGAGTGCCACCTGCCTGTGTTTAGCCATTGTTTCCTTGTATGATCATAAGCAACTTAATCAGCTTTGCATCTAAAGGGATTACCATGACCAGGGGCCAACAGGAATCTTTCCACTGGTTTCAGTGTATTGCTGGTCTAATCCTAAGTGTCAGGGAAGAGAGAGGACAAGGCACTCTGTGCATGTTGGTGTGCAGGATAATGTTCACTGTGCCTGAGATGCTGAAGTTTTGGTGTGGGTTGTGTCTAGGAGGGAATCAGCCCTCCTATAGGTGTGCCCAGAGTGAACCATTCACATGCTCCTATACACACCCTGTGTTTGTGGGGTTTAAAACTTTCACATGGCAGGCAGGAGATTTAGCTCCAGAACAAGGTATAGTTTCTTTATGTATAGTTACATTATCAAATAGCATCACAGAATGCTTTGGCTTGGATGGAACCATAAAGTTCATCCCATTCCATCCCCCTGGCATGGGCAGGGACACCTTCCACTAGACCAGGCTGCTCAAAGCCTTGTTAACCTGCCCTTGGATGCTTCCAAGGATGGGGCATCCACAACTTCTCAGCACAACTTGTTCCAGTGCTTCAGCACCCTCACAGGGAAGAATTTCTTTCTAAAATGTAATTGAAATCATCTCTCAATTTGAAGCTGTTCTTCTTTGTCTTATAGCTCCCTGGCTTCTTAGTAGGTCCTTTTCAGACACTGGAAGGTGGCTATAAGGTCTCCATGCAATCTTTCTTCTCCAGGCTAAACAGCCCCAACTTTCTCCTCCCTGGATAGACAGAAATATTGACACAGAAACTCCACAGTCACTCTTGATTTTGAAAGAATGGATTTTGTTTGTGTACCCTTTGTTTCTTTCATACTTTTAAATTTAGGGCTAACTTCCAGTGGTGTTTCTGTCCATGAAACCAACACTTAGGACTCACAAACACCAGTCACCAAGAGCTAGACAGCTCTTCTCACAGGGCTAAATATGTTCCTTAATGTTCAGTTAGGGTTGAGCTAGACCCCATAACATGCTCATCATCCATCAGACAATTGGGCCAAAGCCCAAGTGGAAGATCTGGTCCACAAGCCCCACAGCCAATGCCACCATGTTCAACTGAACAAGGACTAGGGACATATCCTGCACTAGAACCTGTGGTTTAAACTCAGGTACTGACTGTGGGGTATAGGTGTGTGTTAAAGGATGTCATATCCCACCTTAAATATGTATGAGTGAAAATGAGGTTAGCTACTGGTGAGGGAGGCTGACAGAGGATTCAGAACATGAGCCCACAAATCCTTTTTAGAGATCATCCCCCCCAAGTTACTAAAAGCATCAAGGAAGAGAAAAGGAAGCAGAGATATAAAATGCAAGTAGCACTTTTTAATAGATTTTTCTTCCTTTTCCCCAAAGGGTTCAGCTGCAGAGAAAGAGTGGAACATAATAATCCTTAGCATTTATATAGCACTTTACATTTCCAAAGCTCTGTACAAACATTAACTGATCAATCTTCACAACACCCCTGTGAGTTAGGGATGTATGATTAACCCCATTTTACATTGGGGGAAACCATAACATTCCAGAGGCTGGCTGCCCCTCTCCCCAGGAGCTGCCTGGCTCTTGCAGGTCCCAGTATTTAAGCAGGAGTCATCCCTGACACCTGTGAGCACCTCAGGACTACACAGCCACTCTGTGCCTGCTGCTCCAAAGCTCTGCCTGCCCTCCCTGCCCAGCTGTTGGACACCTCTGCACACCTCTGCCTTGCCATTTCCTCCCTGGAGCAATACCAGTGACTGGAATTGCAAGAAGCAAAACCTTACCTGGTTGATGTGCCCTGCCCTTATCTTGACCCAAGAGCCTTTTGTTATATTTTTTCTCCCCTTCCCCAGCTGAGTAGCTTTTTTGGTGGGCACCTGGTATATAGCTAGGGTCAACCCACCACAAAATGCTTTTTTTTTTCCTTTTTTTTTTTTTTCCTTTTCTTTTCCAGTCTCTGGAATGATTTAAGCTGAAATAGAATCCTGTATTGAGTGAAAGCACACAAATGCAATGATATACCTGCTACTTGATGCCTTTCTCCCCCATTCTTTTATCAACCTTTTCTTGATAATTTACTGTGTTTTAGAGAAAATGGCAGGTAGAATAGGGGATTAATGCAAAAATGCAACTATCTTACAGTTTTTTTTCCTCGTGCAGAAATAAATAGATGTCTTTAACATGAAATCTTGCTGTAAATTCTTGAATTGTGTTAACTTTTTCATGCTTACTGAGTTTCCATCCCCTGAGTGTGTGCTGCCTCCTCAAGCAGAGCTCTGCTTTTCCAGGAGATAGAACTCTGTGACTTTGGGTTCCTGAGCCACAAGTGCTTCCATATTAACTCATCCTGGGTGCCCATCAGGAGAAAACCAATACATTCACTCAGAGAGGTGCCCAGCTGTGGCTGGAAGAGATTTTTCCCAAAATCATGTTCTATAGGAAGGGATGGCTCAGTCTGACATGCATCAGGATCATGACCAGAGTTCTGCCCCAGCTGGTCTGGGCTGACCTTGGCAAAGGTCATGCAGAGAATACAAATAACAGCTACAAACACTGAAAGGAGCTGCTGGATGTCCCAGTATGGCACATTTCCCCTCCATGGTGTGGTGTCAGTATTTCAGAGCTCATGGGAGTCACTGCCACTTCACCATCAATATTCACTCCTGTGGGTCTCCTAATATTCTTGAAGAATGTTGTATCTAGTTAGGAAATGGATTTCTTGGAGTTCTTCATCTAAAATAGGTCTTAAGAAGGAGGACAAAAGCTCTAAATAAGACTGATGGAGAAGAGGGATTAAATAATTTAAAGAATTTCCTCAGGTGCCATTGCTTTGAGTATTTTGTGTATTTATTAATTTATTCACCTAGGAAATATGGCATTTGCTGCAGCAACAGAAGGCACAGGTCTGGACTGATACTCCATTTATGGAAGAAAACTCATTCTTCTGCACTGGGATGTGACCTGTAGTCTATTGCTTTTTATCTGTATTACTCCATCTTCTGTTTTGGGAGCTGCTCAAAACAGCTTTTAATTCTGAATGCTAATCAAAAGAGTGTGTTAATTAAATATACTTCTGATGAAACTAGTTTGAAATGAGACACACAGACTGGAGTCTGCCCTTTCTGAAGTTAATGAGAGATATTGAGGGGCCAGGATTTTTTTAAATGGGGGAGCTGCCCACTAATATAGAGATGAGCATTATTGTAATGAAGACTTGTAAAATAAGATCATCCACTGATCTCTCTTATACCTGAGACTGGTGGGGTCCCTCCAGATTTGTACTGGTGAAAGAGAAGCTCTGAATTTGGTCCCCTACTACTTAAAAATATGTAGTTGCCCTTTAAGATGTAAATCTATTGAAATCCAACCTTAGACATTGCCAGGGTCACTCTGCTTATTACTTTATGACATTTCCAGATTAAAGGTGCAGTGGGGGCTCACATTAATTTGCTTTATGTTTGACTAGAAATGCTTCCCATCACTATTAGAGCACACTTGGAGCTCTCTTCATTTCAGAACGCTTGTCAGTCATTCGAGAATGATATGCCCTACGTCTGGGATGAATAAGCACATCATATATTAGTCAGAGGCTTTTCCTCTGGAGAGGCTCAAGAGAGCTGACAACTCCTTCCAAGGAAGGTGAAAAACATTCCCATTCCAGCAGCTGAATGAAGGAGGAGAGGGGAAATATTCTACTAAAACATTATCTGCTGAGGTGACTAAAAGCATTTAGGCAGTGGTCCTGTGGTGGCAGATTTTAGGACTCATCTGTGGGAAATGAAGACCAAAACTTCCAGATGCAATGCTGTTCTGTAGGGATGAAATCTTCCATGGGAAATTTTACATGTCTGTGTAATCCCCCAGGTCCCAGGCAACAGAGAGACTTTCCTCTTCTATTTCCTTTTTCTGAGTGCAAAACAAATTCTGTCATTTATTCCACTAATTTCCAGCTTGAAATCTTTCTTAGGTTTGCTACCAGCTTTGGAGCTGTCTGCCTGCTTCAAAAAGTGATGTTTGTATTATGAGGGTGGAAGTGATGGAGTACCTTTTGTTTACAGGTGTTAATGTGTTTCTGGGCAATACTGGAGCACCCCAGAATGGAAAATATTTGTTTCTGCTCTACCAACACATAGAACATCAGGCTGGAGATTTGCTAATGTTTCACAGTGAGAAGATTTTTGCTGAATGTCACAGCAAAATCCCCTTTATGGGTCTTCAGTGAAGTGTCCCCCTTTCCAGCACTGTGGGTCACAAATCCTGCAAAAGCCGGGGGTGAAAAAGCAAAGTAACAGACATTTTAGCATTTGCTTTTGAACTTCTAGGATTGCTTGAACTTGAAGCACAAAGCCAGTTGTGAAAATACTCTTCTCTAAAAGTACAAGGCTGGTTGTGAAAGAGATGTCTGAAAATTGCCTTCCCCAGAGCTACCAAATTTTGGGTATTGACACAACAAAAGAGGCATAAACATCTTTATTTTTATACCAAGGCCAGTGTACTTGATGTGTGTGAGTTTAAATGCCTGGAGTCCCTGGTCAAGGAGTTTAGGAGGATCAGGTCCTTCAGTCCCAAGTGTTGAATTTCAGTCAGTCTTAAATGTTGTTTTATTTTCTGTACTTTCATAGAGAATTTTTAAAAAATATGGATTGGACTAATTATTTATTTTTCTGCCATCAGAATTAGTTTCCTGAATGCAGTATCTTAAAGGAATGTGATGACACTGTGGCTAAAATACCATCAAAAATATGACAGTTCTGTGGAGGCAAATTAGAACTGCAGTGAACAGCACAGAGGTTCTCAAATGCACAATTAACTGTGTGCTAATGTGGCACCTTGAAAAGGAAGACTGTGAATTTCTGACTGACCTGTGTGTCCATCCATCATTAGCTGTGACTGACCCCTACCTCTACCTATTCCTGCTCAGCCCCTCTCAGAGGTATGTCCTGCTGCTGCAGATCTGCTCACCCAGCAGCTTTGTCTGGTCTCACTGCTCTTTTCCCTGGGAAACCTGTATATCCTGTTCCATATGATACCCTAAAACACTTTACAGAGCAGCATTAACTGGTAAAAACTCACATTTTCACAAACAGTGCAAAAACTGCAGCAATCATTTGACTTATGCATACCCACAGTTAGATCTTAAGTGCTCCATCCTCTCTCTCCAGCCTCTGTTTAATGTCCTTCCCTCAGTTATCCACAAAATCATAAAGCTTAATATATAGCTTAATCCATTTGTGGGATTTTATCTTTTCTTATATTAACTTATCTATAGATGCTCTTGCAGGGATGGCATATGTTGGAGACAGTCATTTTTAAAACCATATGCAGCTGGTTCTTGTGTGAATGCAGCACCCTGCAACTCATGATTCCTCTTCACTACTAATTATTTCCTATGGCTTTTAATACTGCTCTGAGTCTTAGAATAGCTCTGAATGATGATAGACATATATTATTATTACAGGTTGTATTAAGCAGTCGTAGCTCAAGTTCTAATTACATTACCCTTCAGCCACGGCAGCAGTAACACTTGGTTTGGTTCTTGAGTTTCTAGGAATAATCTTGCCGGTAGTTCATCAGGCTGCAAGGTCAGGGAGAAAGGAAATTCTCCTGCCCTCCTTTTCACGCAGGAGCTGAGAGGATGTATTGTGGAAAGGGACAAAGCTGGTCATGGAGGGGGGATTAAAAGAGAGGTTCCATGCATTCCATGTTGACAGGGAGTGTGGCAGCATCATGGCTCTGCTCCAGGCAGGGTGGGCACCTGGGAACTGAGCCCTGGGGATGTGCACGTGGTGCACTTTGGGGTGCTGCAGTTATGAGGTTGGGCTTCTGCACCCCACGGACATAACAGTGAAGATTTGCAAATCCATTCAGTATGGAAGTGTTTAGGTTAGGGAAAAAAAACTCTAAAATGGGTGAGAACCCAGAACTGGTAAGTCCAGACACAAGAAATACAAAATACTCCATTTCCCTACAGCATTCCCAACACCAGTGACCCTTTCCATAAGCTTATGATTTTAAAGTGGTTGAAGAAAATCCTATAGAGTGGGATCAAGGATGTGTATGTACCTCACTCTAGTTTATCTGACTAAAGAAAAGCACAAATGAGGAAAGGATGACATTTGAACCAGGGAATCACGGAATCCCAGAACCGTGGAAAGGCTTGGCTTGGAAGGGGACCTTAGACACCATCTAGTTCCAGCCCTGTGCACAGGCAAGGATGCAACCCACCAGCTCAGGCTGCTCATCCAACCTGGCCTTGAACATTTTCCAGGATGGGACAAAACATCACAAAGCCTGGAGTCAGTTAAAAAATATTTCCACTTTATTATTCTAAGTCAGTGGGTGGGCAGGGTCATCATCCATGAATGCCTGTTAATAGCAATCCTGATTTAGGCCTGTAGCATGTTTATTAGTATTCAGTAGTTGTTTATAAATATTAAGGGAAATATTTTTATGATTTAAAAATGGAATAGAAATATGACAGACATTTAAAAAAAAATTGAAAAAATTCCTGTGGTATTGAAACAACATGTGCTGAACATAAGGACATAATTTTACTTTTTTTTTTTTAATGTTTGGTTATCCAAATGCCCAAGTAAATAAATGGAGTAAATAACAAAGGGACTATTTCTTTGTTCTCAAATTCCTTTATCTGATAATCTCAGGCAGTATAAATAACTAAGGATGGGTTTTATTATGTCACACTCTGCAGCAATAGAGTATTGCTGGTTCTTTGGGACAGCAAGTCCCTCCACAGTCCCCAGAACATTTTGGCTACCCCTATAAACTTGTTACAATGTATTTCTCTATTGTGGAGTTTTCTTACAGTGCCTATAAAATCCAAGCACCTGATACTAGAATATCTCATTTCTACAGCAATATCCATCCCTCAGCACATGAATTTTTGCATGCACATCTGCATGCACCCAGGTAGTTTATATTTGTCATGTATGTATCCCTGAAAATCAATATGAATGTTTTTATCAATTAATGGCTTGTGATTAAAGAATCTAAAAATAGAATAATGATCACTTTTAGGGTTTTAAAAGAAAAAGGACCAGTTTTATCAGCTTGTAAATGAATGGTGTTTCCTCACTATGCTAATTAATTGCAGTTGACAAAAGTAGGATCCTTCACTCCTCCTTTCATGTTGCTAATTCCATCCCTCCCTCCCTCCCTCTCGCTCTCTCCCCTCAATTAAACCTATGAGAGTATACCCTCCCCTTTTAGAAAGAAGCTTTTAGATTAATCATATTATCTTAAGGTTCCAAATCTCAATGCCTGCGTGACCTTTCTTCCGTTAGAATCCATTATCTTAAACTATCACAATAATCCTGGCTTTAGGGAGGGAGAGCGGGAAGCAGGAATCAAACCTAATAGATGGCAAATAAGATTAATCTATGATCTAAGTGCCGATTACACTTGGCCCTGCCCTTGAACACCCAGGTGTAACCTTGAAATTCACATCCGCTAAGACACTGCAATTGGATTGTGGGTCCCCGAAGGGCTGCAGGGGCAGCTGGCCAAACTTTACCCCTTATTCCCCAGAGAGACCAGAGCTGCCTCAGCCTGCAGCTCTCTCACTTGTGGAATTTGGCAGCAAAGCAGCCTAATGTTTGTTTTGGGATGTTTAGTTTTTTTTTTTTTTTTTTTTTTTTTTTTTTCAGATAAAACAGTTATTTTCAGGTCCTTAATTTTTTGTTTGTCAGAAGCAAGCAGCCAGGGAATGGGTGAACTTTTACCTGGACCTCACAAGAGGAGAAAGCTCTCTTTTCAAAATCTGATAACTCTGCAGAAGAAAACAGAGATATTTTCTTTCTTTATAGGCTGACCTATGGACTCTGCCAAAAAAAATGTTCCATGTGAACTTGAGTTTGCAAGGCCCTTGTTTTCAGTCCCAAATACTCTGCGTTCTGAGAAGGGACATCTGTGATAAGATGGAAATTGGCACTGGTAACTCATGTACTGTGGGTGAAGCACACTCCAAAGAGGCAGACCCAGAGGTAATTTTTCATCAAAGAACTTTTTAAAGCCATTATTAAAACTAGCATAAATTTCCCCTGTTTCTGGCACCTTCAAGAGGCAGGACAGGATTGATTTTGATACAGCAGCTCAGTAGTTTTTTCTATTTATATGTAAGGCCAGATTCTCTGCTGGAGTAAAATGAAGAGTTTGCTGACTTATTTGAACATTGACAGAGAGAGGTTGGCTAGAGGTGACTGTAATGTTCAACTGGAACTATCTACCCTCCATCAGCTCCATTTGGGACCAACAGCTGAACCCCACAGCAAAGGGGCAATTTTTTTTTTTTTTTTTTTTTTTTTTTTTTTTTTTTTTTTTTTGCATCTGTGTGCACACACCAATTCATTTGTGCAAGAGAGAAGGAGATTAGCAGGAATGTGTGCTGGAGGAGAAGTCTAGAGGGTGTTTTCCTGCCCATGGTGAGGGTATTGGAACGACATGATCTTTAAAATCCCTTCCAGCCCAACCCATTCTATGGTTCTGTGTCAATGTGAGGCACATCTGGAAAGAGGCTGACTCTGAAGTGGCCCTTCAGCAATCTCAGAATTAGAGGAGAGGAGGAGGAGAAACAGAGAGGGGCAAAATAACTTAGATAACAGGTACCAGACTTGCAAGGTCAGAAGTTGTCTGAGGGGTGAAATTGCTGCAACCTACATCATCAAACCCTCCAGAGGGCTGGGTGCAACCTGCCTGGCTCTGCCCACCTCTGGGAGACATATTTTGGGAGGTATCCACAGGATGGGACTCCCTGCCTGGGATGCCATGGACAGAGGGCTGTTGTTTCACTGTCTCTTCCCTTTCTTTGTCAGCCCATGAGTGTTGGCTCCCACAGCTGCTTTAAAAGCTTTGCTCAGCTCCTTGTGCTGCAGGGACAGTATATAAACAGCATAAAAGAGAGTTTGTCACCAGCTCCCTTGCCTGGACGCTGGCCTGCTGGGACCTGTGGATTCTATGTAGGTATGTAAATAAAACAGGAGATAACCTGACCCCATTTTTACTTAATTTAAAGAGAAATCAATGAGGAGAGGGAAGTTACAAAACGGACTGGTCAAGTGGGCTTTGATCAAAAAGTAAATCTGCTCACACAAGTATTGATCAGCAACATCACTTCTTTCTCAATTCTCTTTGTGAGTACATGAATGCAGCATTAAAGGTGCTTGTGGTCCCAGAATTGTGATATTTTAGAAGTTTTTTAGTGTTATGGAATGCTGGAATATTAGCCTAGCCAGTTCAATGGTCATTATAAATATGAATCTGTTATCATATTTCTACAAATTATATTAAATTCTTCATAGGGATTTTAATTTTATGGGCATGTCTCTTAATGATCCTCTAGGATCAGCTCCCAGCTTCAACCTGTGCTCCCCCAAACCAGGAGACAATGAAGAGCTGGATACCCATCAGCTGACACATTGGATACTCTGGGACATGGGGTGCAAGGCAGAACCTGGAGGCACATTTGGGGGTGGTGATAGGGATCCAGGGGGATGCTCAGGCAATGTGGTGACACCAAGAGCCAACCAGAGCACACAAACCCTGTGTCTTCCATCCAGAGAGGGTTAACTCTCACTTGCAGCAGGCAGCCTCATGCCATTAAGTCAGGGAGAGTAATGAAATTTCATTTAATTTGTCAGGAAGAAAGTGCTAATGTTAAAAGGCATTTAATAAAAAGGGGGAGATTCTTTGAAAGGAAGCCTTTAAGTAATTACTTCAAGTGTCTTAGGCCTACTCACCAGAATATTTACATTAGTGTCTCCCAGCGCCAAAGTGTAATTAAATTAGTGCAGCATTTACATTCCATCCTGGGTTTTTTTTTTCAGAAGTGTGATTTTATTAACAATTCTCAAAAAAGAAAAGCAAACCTTGATCTAATCAAATCAGGTGTTAGTATTTTTTTAATGTTCTCACTGAGAAAACTACTTAGTAAACTGGCTTGGACAAGGCAGGGAGAGGGGAGAAAGGAAACTTGAGTGTTTGCCTTGGGACTGATGTGGAAACTGGAAAACACTTTAGAGACTGCAGAGATCTCCTGGTAGAGCTTATAGGGGGAGTCTGGCTGCCAGCACCAACCACAGAGGTGCCCATGGGATAAGAGGAGGGGGTGGAGAGGCAGTGGAGATGGCATTGGAGGGAAGAAACAAGACAGATCTGCAGAGATTTCAACATCTGACAACAGCAAAGTGCTGCAAAATGCTAAAAAAAAATGTTTTCCATATTTTCTACTAAAAAGTTGTCTTTTCTGAAAAATATGCATATAATCATCTTCTGGAGGAGGACTTTTCTACCTCAAACAAAAGGGAATGCATTCTGTTTTCCTTAGCTTCATTATAGATGTTTCATTTTAGAAGCAAATTTAAAGAAAGACAACAGAAATTCCTTGCAGACATATCTGGGAAAAATTTTGCTGGACAGGAATGGTTCAGATTGTTTTAAAGTCACAAAATTGCCACTACCAGCACCAGAGCACACAGGGACTGCATACCAAGAAAGGACTATGGATCTTTTTTCAAATGAAACTAAACTAAACAGGGAACATATAATTTTGCAAATATTGAAATATTTTGGTGAAAGATACATAATTGCACTTAAAAATTCCCTCAGGAGGTAGCTCACCATTACATGTCACCTTGGTCAAAATGAGAAAAAAGCATTTCCATCATAAAGGAATGAATGCCTTCTTGTTAACTTCAAGGATGATATGGGGACACAAATCCAAAAAAGAAACTAAGCAGAACAGCTTTAGACATGACTCTATTATCTAGAGAGAGGAATCTTGGCTAGTTTTATTGCATGTGAAACTTTTCTAGCTAGAAATGTATTTTGAGTGACTTTGAGAACAAATAAACAGGAATATTTTGCAGAGTTGCATTGAAACACTGCCTATGGCTATATAAAACTGAAACCACTGCAACTGCTGCTCAGCTTTCACCTGGGACCTAGGAACTCCAGGTTCAGATTTCTGCTATTATTTAGCAATAGGAATTTCATCCAGTATCTCTATGAAAATATATAAAATAAATACCTAAAAAAGGCACAGTTTTGTATCTTTTGCTTGTATTCACATAGTTTTGTATCTTACAAATGCTCTGGGTGGATGCTCTGGCAGTTAATTTGCTTGGTGAAATATCATTTTTAAAAGAATTGGAGTGTGAATGGTCACACTATCCTTGAGTAGCTCTTGATTTTCACCATGCTCAGCTTGTCTGTGAGTGACTCAGAGATGTTCTAGCCTGAGCACAGTAACATGAACAGTGGAGATAAACTGTGACCACCCTGTGTTTAAAGATTTCTGAACACAGGAAAGAACACCTTTGTGGCTGAAAAAAAAATCTCCTGCTTTTGCCACTACCTTTCTAAGCATCTACAGTGGAGGTTGCCTGGGATTTGGTGCTAAATCAAAGGATTTTGCAGGGCAGCAATAGCTGAACCATCACTAGGGGAAGAGCACACATGTGTAACTCCATCCCAGGCACAATGATTTCCTCTTCCCGTGGTGCAGTGGATACAAAGGCAAGCTAAACACTCAGAGATCCTAGAAAAACATCTGAGCTAGGGGAAACTGTCCAGCATGTCAATGAAATGTTGACGGGCTGACACTTTCAGAAGGAAAAGAGGAAAGAACTGTAAAAGCAATGCACTCTGCTTCTTCCTGCCAGGGTTGTGATGTTATTTACAACTTTCTAAATTCTCTTGTATGCATCTGCCTGACTCAAAGTGGCTTTTTTATTTTTTCCTGTGCTCCACAGACTTCACACTCTTTGAAGGATGACTGACTGAAGGCTGTGTTTGAAGTTGCTGTTTGAGTCACGACAAATGTTTCAGCTTCCCAAAGAGACCCTGGTAGGGGCAAAGTCCAGTTGGGACAGGCTGGATGGTGCTGCCATGCCATGGATCTGGATGGGTTCAACTGACTGTCTGATCAAGAGCCAAGATGTTTAATTGAGGAAGGAAAGGAATTGAAATGCCTGTGTGCATAAAGAGGGCCTTGCTCATGGAGATGTGGAATCTCTAAGGCTCCTTCATGTGTCCCAGTGGGTCTCTTCTAATTTAGTTTATGGGTAATCAAACCCCCCCCAAACCAGTGCTATTGTTCTTATCTGAAAGAACACCAATTCCACTCCCATCTCTCACAACTATTTCCCAAATAATTTAGAGCTTGGCAGTACATGCTTTATTTTACTGTAGGTTTGGCTTCTTGGGTATTGAGGTTTCGAGTATGGAGTTTTATTTGTAGAAGAGCAAACAAAAAATTCAATAAACCATGTTGGGATTGCCATCACCAACTCATGGTGTGCCTGCACTGATCATCAGACCTGGTGCCATCACAAAGGGTACTGAATCTTGTGTCTGTTTATTTCAAACCAAGCACCCAAAGCTTTTGGAAGGTACAAGAACCTCATGCTGCAACCATTCCCAACACACATTTGTAAGAGAGATGATGTTCAGGAGGAACAGCACTCTGTTCCTGATTAGGGCAACAATAAATCAATCCTTCAAAAGGGCTTTATGATCTGGACAAAATAGAACTTGCTGAATGCTGAGAACTTTTGAAAAGCTGCACTTTTCCTCTAGTGCCTGAGCAGGAGCTAATCTCTTTCAGAGATCTGGTCCTGCCTCTTAAAAACACATTTTTTTATGGTAGAACAGCTGTTGTTGCTTCTGTTGTGATGATCTGGGTGAAAAGTTTGGTAACAGAGAAGGAGGCTTTAAAAAAAGCAAAAGATTTAAAAACTTCAAAAAAATTTCTCCCCAAACTCACCCACTTAAAAGAAGAAACCCCTTCTGCTCTGGCCTTTTAGAGACATTAAGCATCTAGAGCTTTTTAATGCAATTAAAACAAATGCTGATGTTATTTATAGTTAAATTACTGGCAAGAAAAACAACTAATGAACATACCCCACGTTTATACCATTAAAAAAAGAAAAAAAGAAAAAAGAAAGAAAATCCTAAAGGGAATGATTTGTAAGGATGTGGTTAAACCTATTTATACCCTGGGTTCTATTTGTTTTACAGCCAGCGGTGCACGAACAACATGAAAGGTTATCTTTGACAAGGTTTTAGCTATTATTTTCTTCCAGTGAAATGGTATTTCTTGAGAAAAAAAGGTCTTCAGAACAAAATAACAATAAATCCTGATTTAGATACATAAAGCTGCCATCGATATCACATAATATCAGTGTTCTTTCTCACTCGATACAGGCGTTTTTAAGATAAATGGTAAAACTGAACTGGAAATCCATCTGGCCAGCTGCCTGATCTAATGAATAACCCCACTTTGGCTCCTGCAATGTAAGCAGAAAGAGTTCTCTCCCGGCCGCTTTCGTCTGTCATGAATCTACAAGACAGCCGACATAATATCTGGGCGACAACAGCGTGCTAACAGTGCAGTGACTTCCATTTTCTTTGCTTTCTATTGATTTTCACTTAATAACTGGCGAAATACTAAACGTCCGCCCTGAGTACCTAATAAATCCTGCCTGAGCTTTTTATTGAGGAGAATTTAATAAAAACAACCATTGCAGCTGAGGGATTTTTCTTCTGGACAGAGCATGGTGAGGGGTGGGTGGTGTTTGTGGGGATGGGGGAGAGACATTTGAATTTTCTAATTTTTTTTTTGGTTTTAAAATATCCCCCCTCCTTCTCCTCAGTGCCCTCTTGAGGATCCAGCATTATTTGTTCCAAGAGGACCCAGTTACTTTGCCTCATGTTTGTGTTCTCCTTGACCAGAAATGGCCACTGCATGCACGTTGTGCCGTTAGGTGGGGAAAGAAGGACATTTGCAGAAGGAAGGAACTTCCATCATGTCCATCCTACACACCCACACTTACTTCTTCAATCTGATTTCAATTCTGTTAATTGTTATGAAGGCTCCCTAATTGCCAAGTGCGGGGGCTGTCAGAATCCTACAGTAACACGCTTTTTATTGTCCCATTTTACAGCTATTTTATGTTTGACACTTGACACGCAGGCGTGAAGATCCCCTGTCGGATTGGTTTGCTACTGTAACAAAATAGCATTTTTAAGTTATACGAAGTGTTAAATCTGCATCCAGTTAGAAACAAAACAAAACAAAACCCGGTGGTTTATAAGTTGACAATTAATCCTAATTGTTAGCTTGGGAAAAAAAAAAGTCCACTGGAAAAACAAAGTAAAAGGCCAAACCCCTTCTTTCTCCAGCTGTCCAGCAAGTGTGTGTGTGTATTTATATAGTAATACATATGTTATGTACAGTTTTCCTCACTGAAGATGAATCAGGCAAGAATAGGACACCATTCCTAGGCACAGTGTATTATTTTACTCTGCATAACCTCATGGAATGGCTCTCTTTCTTTGCCAATAAACTCAACACAGTTCCTATTATACAAAGCTGCTCTTTTAGAGCATTTGACAGTTTTTATTTTAATTGACACAGAGGCAGTTTCAAAGTCATTGGGTTTAATGAACAATCATCTTAGCATTTGCCTGCTCAAATCCTCTTATTCCCAGCAGTTCACAATAAAGTTTATTCTAACGGTTGAAATTAAAAAAGGAGAGAGAGGCAAGTAGAAATGTTGAGGAGCTTCTATAAAAATCTGCGAATCTCAAGTTTTGTGCAGTGCTGTTATGAAAACTACTCAGCCATGCAAAGCAATAAGAGGTTTAATTACTCATTGGTAGTCCCTCTGCTGCTCCTGATGTGGCGTGTGGTGTTGCAGAGGCCTGGGAGAGATAATTGAGGCATATGGGTGGAGTACAGCACTGCTCTGGCAGCTCATCTGCTTTTTTCTCTCATTTTTGTGTGCCTCATTTCTCCTGAGGCAGAAGGCTCAACAGTTCAGCATGGAGAAGGATCCACTAGATGACCATGATCTAAAGCACATGAGGACCTCACAAGGGAAGAAGAAAATCTCCTGGTGGTCTGGCAAATCCATGCTGACTCAATCCAAGAGTCAGCGTGAGAAACCTCTGAACCACTGAAAAAAAATGATCTATTTTCAGGTTTTGTTAATTTTTCCAATCTAGGCATTACTGGGCTCATGTGGCCGAGGATTTAATGGCTTGTAATAGGCATAACATCAGTGACAGCCATGGCCTCTGCCTTCTGCAGGGAATTACAAGGTAAAGGGAAGGGCAGGATTACTGAACCTGAACACAACCTGGACCCTTGAAAACACATGGAGGGAATATCCATACCCGAAATTATTAAATATATTTATTGTTTAAGGGCTGATTAATTTGTCCATTTTAGGGCAGTCTAATTCATGAAACACCTCTGTTGTACAACTCCATGTAGCAACTATGTGAGAATAAGCACTAAAAGTTTCTCCTCTGGTTTATTAATATATGTTAATGGCATTTAGCAGCTGGAAGTAAAATCGATGTTCCAGCAGGGTGTGATCAAATTGCTCTTCATAGCTGACCAGCCAGTAATTCGTGTATTACCTGTCATTGCAGCTTGGAACCCTCTTTCCTAAACCAAAATCTTTTTACAGTTTTCACCAAATGGATAAGACAAGGGGAAATTTTATCACTATCTAAATGGAGTAATAGAGTGACAGGACATATTTGCATTCTGAATAGATTAGCTGGTCTTTTAAATATTTATTTGTGTCTATTTTCAAAGTCCCTGATCCTCCGAAATTTTTCCAAACACTTCTGATTTGACAGACTGGGAAATCTGTCTGCAGCTCCAATTATACTTGAAAAGATACATATAAATGATTTGACAAGCTAAAAATTAGCAGCAAATTCTATACCTAGCACGATTTGGTGAGCAGCAGTTCATAATTCATGATACTTCACTGTAAAGTTCATGTAAATGCTGTATGTGTGGGATCCTTTAATTGGTAAGCATAAAGGTGTATTGCCATTCACCTAATGTATTCTATTGCTCAACAAAAGGTTGTTGTAGTGAGCCCTGATTGTGACAAATGATTTACTATTAGGAACATTCTGTAATTATTGTTCGGTGGTACCACAGACCGATACATCATTAACATGATAGACGACCTTTTATATCAGCAAAAATAACTAAATTAATAAAAATGGCTTCATTCCAAACCCTGTCAGAAAGCCAATACTCGAAACAATCAAGAATCAGTGATACCTGAAAAGACCAGAGTTATATTTTTGTTAAGCAAATCTTATTGTTTGTGTAATAACATTGACGTGCTGTAGAATAGAGGGTCGGATTTTCAGCTGCTGTGAATCAATGATCTAATTAATTCTATTTATGTGGAGACACACCACTCCACATCTGTCAAGGGTATGATATGTAGGATTTTGTTGTACTGCTAAAAGCATGACTGTAAATGAAGTAACTGAAAACTTTTATTTTTCCTCCTCAAGAATTCTGGGAAAAAAATGCAAGGGTGCTCTGACAAAGTGGTTCTTCAGATGCTGCTCAATTCCATCCACAGAAAGCCAGTGTGACTCTCCTCAATGAAATGCTTCGTCCAAATTTACATCGCTGTCATTTGAGTTTGGAAAGGCCAAAATCCCATTTTTTAACCTTTAAAGTTAAGGATGTGGAAAACTACCTAAATAATAGTTTTCTGCCCAAAATAATGAATTCTTTTTTATCTACTATCCATATTCAGTTTTGGTTTTTTTGGTTTTTTTTCCCCCCCCCAAAATTTTTGTAAGACATATTTGGGGAAAAAGTTTCTGATTGAAAATATTGAGGCACATGTTCTGGAGACATTTTTGCTTTGCAGAATACACATAACTTGGGGTGATGCTGTTTGCTATCTCCACTTTAATTCCTATCAATCACAGATAATTTTAATGAGGAAGATAAGTATCTTTTGGGAAATAGCGTGGATCCCCCAGTCTATCTCCCTGAGCCCATGAAGAGCCAGAAGGAGGTAACAAACTAGGGTGCTGCAGCTTGGGGAAAGGCTGGAGAGAGTGGTTACACAGCAGTTCCACTCAGGAGTTTCCTTCATGTCTCAGTTTCTGACTTCTCTCATTCCCTTTCTTCTTTCAAGATGGGCCAGCCTCCATTTTAGAAAGGAGGAAAAGCCACGGTGAGATTTAGGCTGGAGAAATCCCTGTGGAAAACCATCTCCACTGCTGAATGTACCACTCTGGAATATTCTTCTATGGTATTTTTGTTTTATTTGGACCCCTCCTATACTCACCCTCTAATTTCATCCCCTCTTCCTCCTTTTGTCATTCCACCAAGTTTTTAATTCCCAAGGTAACCACACAAAAAAAAAAAAAAAAAAAAAAAAAAAAAAGATATATAATGAACTTGGTTACTCTTTTTTCCCTGATTATGGCTCAAGTTCCTTCATCAGAGACTGCTCTGTGTACACATGTAGCTTTCTCAGTTGTCCATGCAGACACTACAATGATAAACAGGGCAAAGAAATGCAATAGTTGGACCCAAAAATGTTGCAGGATACCTGACTTGGTTTGCTTCATCCTAATTAAGTGTCCGGGCTTTATTCCAGTGACACATTCTGAAAGAAGAACGAAAAACCAATTAATGCACAGGACATTGTCTTCTAATAGGCAAGGAACATGATTTTGGGCCTTCACTCCTTCAGCAGCTGTGTTGCAACTCACTGTGTAACCTTCAGCAAATCCCTTTATTGCGTCTCTGTAAAATATTGGTAATGAATTTACGTTTTGTAAAGTGCTGGGAGATCCGCAGATGAAAAGCACTATATAAGCTAAGTGTTATTAATGTGATTCACTCAGTGAAATGAAATCTCTGTTGAGCAAAATACTGTTCCGTAAAATTTGTATTTAAAGTTACATATTTTACAGCACCAAGAGAATGAAGGTTGTGTCACTTTTTCCAACATATAAACTATATTTAGCAATTTATTCCTTGGCTTCTCTCTAAGTAAAAGAAAACAGCTTGATGTTTAAAAATAACATTTTGTAGGCTTGACGTTCATAATTTGGACTGGAATACTTTTTAAACAATTATTTTAAAAGAATGAAAAATCTCTTTCTGCTCACATAGAATAAATTTTAATTCTTGCATGGGCCCTATATATGAAGGTTAGTCATTTATCTTGAATACTTATTTCAATTCCATATGAACATTGCTACAGAAAAATGTTTCTAATGTCAACTTTTTTTGTATTCTTTTAAAGCAGAACTTGCCTGTTACTCTTGCAGCCTGTTAAAGAGTGGGGCAGTGTTTGGCTGCTGGACAGTTCAGTTTGGTAGAAAAACCTCTTTTACTGCTGAGATGGGCTAAGGTGCAAAAGGTTATACAAATCACATAAATGTAAGAAAGTATATTTGACTCTTAAAACCCTTTTGATTTTATTAACTGATATTTCATAAAACATCTTCAAGGAAATTGTTTCAAACATCTGAGTTTTAACCCAATATTCTTTTTTTAAAAGAAAGAGAGCAGTAATTCCTGATCTTTTCCCGTAATTCATTTTTAAACATCTTTTTGTATAAAAAGGTTTTGGTTCACAGTGACTTCTGCCAGGAATACAACTCAGATTTTTTATCTTAAATCAATTAATCAATTATCACTATTACTGGAGTCTAGGGAAGGAAGGAAAACCTTTTACAGAGCTTTACCAGAGGATGTAGCTACTCAAGAAGAGATGAATCTGGATTCCATCTTAAGTGAAATGTTGTTATGATTCTGACAAAACCCCCAAAATTTCTGTGTAAGGGCAGTGCAAAACACTATTCCCATTTGTTTCTTTGATTCCAACTTGTCATCACCATACTGAGATGCCAGGGTTAGACTCAAAAGTATCCTTTTATAAGCAGGTCAGGCTAAATGGACACTTTTTCTAGTTCTGGCATCTGAATTGCAACTCTTCAATCCTATCACCTAAGTTTTTTGTGAAAATTTCCTTCATTAGATATGAGTTATTATCTATAGAAACCTGTTTGACCCACTATCATATTCAACCCTCTTCTGAGGAGCTTGAGGAAGCATTTACCCAGCTATTTTCTTAATTTATTATATGACACCCAGATCTTGATGCAAATGATACCCTAACTTACTGTGAATATCTAGCCACCAGACATTAGCTTCTAAAAAAATCTGGTTAACCTGGAAAAGCCCAGGAATTGAACTGGGAATAGAACCTCCAGAGAAATGTAAATGTAAATCCAGCTGATTGAGGAGGTAATGCAGTGTTTTGTAAAGAAAAGCACACAATAGCTTCTGGAGCCATGGTCCCATTTATAGTAAAGAAGTGAAGATGCTACCTTGAACTTTTTTATAGCAAGGTCTGTAGCTGATTATAATTCTGATGCAATATAATATACTAAAATATAAGGGAATTAGGCAGGTATCTGATTGTTTCTAATCTCCAGCAAGCACAAGAAAGGGCAAGCCTTGTTACTCGTGCATTCCCTTGGAATGCTACATGGAGATACTAAATAAATCTAATGAATGGGTTTCATTGTTTGAGTAGGTCCTAGTTTTCCAGACTTTAGGCTCAAAGAGATATTCTTTGTCCAGTTCTTCTAGATCAAGGCTAGACTTCTTCCTAGCAGTCATCAGTGACTCTTTGAAATTGTTTTCAAAGCTAAATGTTGGCTGGAACTATTTTAGGCCCTGCCTTTTCTACCTTGGGTCTATCTGAAAGGAAGAAGTTTGCCCTTGAAGGAGAGTTAAACTGCTGTGATTCACCGACTTGGAAGAATTGCAGGATGCTGATGCCTGAAGTGGTGCCTCCCACTGGACCAGTGCAAGTTTCCTTCCTTCTTGTCTGACCAAGCCATTAAGAAGTTAGTTAATCCCCTGATGGTTTCTTCCAAGGAATATCCAAAAAGGAAATACCCAGCCCTGGAAAGGTAATTTACCTAGACAGGATTTGCAATGCAAGGTTCTCAGCTGAGGGAGAAAGTCCTATATCCCATCTGGCTGTGGGAATACTGCTTCACTAACTTTTCATCCCTTGAGCTAATAACTGCAGACGTTCCACTGGGAGGTGTCCTACAAAATCCAAAATACTTGGAGATCCTTATACTATCACATCCAGCCTGTTGGAGCCAGAAATGTGGCCCACTGTTGTTCTCAGAGAAACAGTGGCAGAGCAACATCCTCTATTAGAGAACAGTTTGAATCTTCATCTGTGTGTGATGCCTCCCAAACCGAAGCTATTTTTGGCTTGGTGGAGGCACAAGTGGGAGGAAATGCCAGCTCTCCGTCCTTGGGGACTCGCTGTAATTTGTTTCCTTTGTTCTTAAGGAGCACATCCCCAGCTGGTGTGGAATGGTGTTTCAGATGAGTTACACTTGTGAGAAAATAGTCCCAGTGCCTGATGCACTGGTGGGGCTAAGGAAACCACCCTCTGGGCCAAAATATTTTGTTCTCTGCCCAAACACAGCAATGCCATTTGAAATCCAAGGGGCTGGTAGGCTCAGGGAAAGCTCACATTATATCTCTTTTGGGGTGAGAAATACCCTTTGAAGGACCTCTAGCTGGTTAAAATGTTTATCAGAGACTTTAATATTAATTCCTTCTATGTTTTCAAAGTCCAGTTTACTCCCAAGGAGAATGCGCTGGAAGAAAATTGTAAGAAGCTGGAGCAACTGCATGGAAACAGGTAAAAGTGACTTGGAAATTCTGGATCAGTTTCTTAGAAGCAGGAACAGCCCCACTCATGTGTTTCTTGGCCTTCTTGGCATTTTTGAGAATACGAGCTAAAGGAAGAAACAGCACTTGGAGTAGCAGACTGGCCTGAGAGTACTAACACCTTCTGCAAATTAAAAGGATATCAGTAGATAACAACACACTTTTGTTCCTAAACCAAATGTGTTTTGGCCTGTGGGAAGACAGCATTTTAAAATAATTTCCTCTTCCCACCACTTCTCTCCTTCCTCATCTTCTCTGCACTCAGTCCATCAAAAATTCTGAAGGTATCTTCACTGAAAAAAAAACCAAAACACCACAAACAAACAAAAAAAAATCCCACCCCTCAGTGTCTCCAGTGTATCAAAAAACCCTGACAACTGTGTGAACATATTTTCAACACCTGTTCAGTCCTCAGCCAGATGCCTCTTTATTTTGAGGTTTGTGAATACCTACCTGCTAAATATATTTAAATGTGCAAAAAGATGCAGCAGAAAGAATTAGTGAAAGGTCCTTGCCTCCATCCTGCTTTTGAACCCTGAGAGTGAAACTTGGGGATCTGATGTACAATTTTTTTCATTTTCTTTCTTGCTTGCATGCCTCTCTCCAAGTGTCTGCCTCAGTTTACCCTTTATACAGAGTGATTTTTGCTTAGAGTTAAGCTTTACAGTGACCTGTTGATGCAGAATTGTGCTTTATCCTACACTACAGTTTCCAAGTGAAGAATTTCCCTTCTCCATCATGGCCATGCTGGGCAATATCTGCATATTTGGGGAGAAAGTTCAACTTTTTTCCATTCTGTCCACTGAAATGTCATCCTTTACACCATTCTCCTGACTCAAATCTATTTTGCACATAAAGGTTTAAAGGACTGTTCCTTCCTCAATGGATATATAAATGCATCAAAATTTTTTTAAGCCTGAAACATCCTTTTCTCAGAACTTTAATTTTTGATGTTAAAGATACATCTATCTCTCAGAGTGCAACAGGCCTCAGCCTTTCACAGCTCCAAGACATAGATGTCTGATTACTTAAGCTCCATTTGAAATTAAATTCCAGCCTCAGGGGCATTTTGATAATAAATTCATTTAGGGAAGAAGTTTCTTTCACAGACACAAACATCCTCGGCAGCCATGCTCTGTGCCAATATATCCACCAAGAAAATTTCAGGGTACTTTCCCCACATTTCTGCTTCCTGTATTCTTGCCTGTGGTTTACTACCAGATTCACCACTTCTTTTGGCAGGAATTACTGTCCTGCACTTGACTCAGCTTTATTGCACTGCCAAGATTTCTTCAAGCTAACATGTCTGCATCACCACTCTGCCTTTAAAGATGCCACCAGCCTGCCAACACATCTGAGCTTCCTTTCCCCTCTTACTCCTGCCTTGGATTCCTAGCAGAGTCACCTTGATGACTGTTTGGATGTTCTCCTCAGCTTCACTTATGTTTTGGGGGAATGGAGAGAGGAATTAAATATCAGGCTGGAAGAGGGCTCACAGAGCTGATGCTGGTTGAGTCCCCACAGCATCACCCAAACAGGCTCTGGGCATGCTGAGCACTCAGGGAAGGGGACCAGGAGCGTGAGCCCTGACCCCAGGCTGGTACTTGGTATGTGTGGAACGAGTGGGAATTTCCCAAACCATAGTGGTTTTGCTCCCTTGCAAGGGGAAAGGTAAATAGAATTTTAAAAAATTAGGCTGAGAGAAGTGAACAGCTTTCTGCTGGCTTTGGTTTTCCCCTGGGAATAATTTCTCATACTGTATCTTTGTCTCTAAGAAATTTAGACCATATTTTCCTGTTGCTGAATTTCAGCCTTCATTTGATACCAGACTACAGTGGGTTATAACAGTGATCAAAATGAATGTTGAATTCCCAAGGACTTTACTGAGGTTGCTGTATCCAACAGTTAGAAAAGCACTTTGAAGAGGGGACTAAGGATTATTATTCCCAGTTTATGGATACAGTGTCATATTATCACAGACATCAGGGCGAAGGATTGTCTTGCACGTACTTCTTGTCCATAGTAAACCAAGGAGGGAGTTGGAAATCTCAAGATAAAGAATATTCCAGCAAGTTTGCAGACTGCTTCTAGCAAAAGGATAAGCCCTTCATCTTCTGTGGTTTGCCTCACCCTGATTTCTATCATTTTTTCTCAGACTAACCCCAAACTGGGAGAATGAAGAGAGAACGCTGAAGAAGGCCTTGCAGGAGTTTTGCTTGTAGACAAATTCTGCTATTGACCCCTACCCTGGAAATCTTGTTTACAGGGACTGGATTTTAGGATCACATTTGCATTCAATGATAATGATTTTCTTTTAGTCCAGCTGGGATAACTGCAAAGATAGTGCCCAACTGCAACTCTGTTGAAGAGTGAGTGAAAAATAAATTACACTTCTTAGATGAGTGGAGCAGTGGGAAGGCAAAATGCTCAAGAAAAATCCACCCTGTAAGAGCCACAACAAGGACTCTTGATTATCCAGGTTAAAATAACTCCTTGGCTTTGCCTTGTATCCAGTGTTACTATCACTGCCGAGTGAGGCACACCATTAAAAAAAAAAAAAAATAGTGAGCTTTTAAAAAAATAGCCTGGATCTTTAGATAGAATTGAATGTTCTGTGACTTTAAATGAAAGCTCCAGTGTTGTTGGGCAAATAAATTTAAACCACTTAACATGGCAGAGAAGGTCAGGCAAGCTTATTATAGTGATCATAGCGTTACAGCTATTGCGATTGACCGCTGCTCTTTGGAATCACCAATAATCAGAGGCCGCAAGCTGTGTTTGCAGAGAAAGGTCATCATTCATTTTTTTCGAAGCATTAATATCTTTTGTTTGTTTGGCTCAACATGAAACAGGAATCGATAGAGGTAATTCACAGAGCAATTAGCCCCTCATCTGTCAAACGGTGTCTGGGTGTATTTAACAAAAAGACCTTTGGAAAGGTTTAAAAAGGAGGAAAGTGCCTGTACAATCAACAATTTATATTTTCTACATGACACGTTGTGTATGTATCTGTGAAGAGAAGGGACCTTGGGACTAAAAAAATATACATAAAACATGCTGTAAATCTGTACTCAGACTTTAAAAACCTGCAGTGAGACAAACTGTTAACTGACTTGGAGAAGTTTTCCATGCTGTTCTCAGTGAAGATAAAAATTTTCTACCCGAGGCTCGGGGAAAAAGTTAGACAGCTGTTCAAAAACTTGTCAGATTAATTACATGAGGGGGAATGGAGCAGCATATAAAACATAAGAGGGCAGAGACAGAGGCAAAAGGTCTCTTGCTGCCCTGCTCCTACAGTTCAGGGCACTGAGAGTCCCTCTTCCACCCAAGAGGATTTTCTTTATGGGGACACTGAGGGGAGTTAAGGAAAATGGAGAAAAAGTGCAGAAATCAGAACATAAGTTATTGCTCTGCTACACTTACGAAATCTGGTGAACTTTCACATTTGAGAGACTGAACTGGGAGAGTAAAGCTACAGTAGATCAAGGGCACTTTATTTCTGAATAAGAGTGTCTACCAGGGGATTTCACATACATTAAGAGTTGGCTGCATAGTGTCTGTATTTGGAGGTAAAAGACTGGCAAGGAGCATATGGACTGTTAAAAAAGGGTGTATTTTAGACATATCATAAAAGGTTTGGAGGTCGTCCCAGAAGTTCAGATGCTTATTGCAGATAAAATTTGGTTATCTCAGCTGCTTAAGAATAGGGCTCTGAATTTTATTAGATGAGTAATTGTAGGTTAAGCTTTCTTCTTTTTTTTTTTTTTTTTTTTTTGTCTCTGTGCTGAAATTCTGTATCATATTAGAAAGTTTAGGGTTGGTAAAAATTAAAATCTCTTTCAAAGTCCAGGATTGTGAGCTCCAGTTAAAATAAATTTGAAAGATCTCCCAGAAAGCTTTCTGTGCTTTCAAATTCTTTTTTTTTTTTTTTCTTTTTTACCTTATTTTGTGATGTCCATAGTATTTATTTATTTATTTACCTTCAGGACTCACAAGGTGTTATGGATCTCACCCATTGATAACACTGGGAATCTTGCTTAATTGGAGCCTGTGGAAGTTTGGATCTTGGGTGCTGTAGACCTGAGCAGATTCAGAGGATGCTCTCAGAACTTTCTTCAGATCCTCAGACCCATGGTCAAAAGCACCTGATGAAAATACACTGTCAATACTTTAAAGATGCCTCTGGATTCTGTCTGTCTTCCTAGATCTAAGACTGACTCTTTCTTCTTTAAGCTTTCAATGACTTTGTTTGGGACTTTTTCTCTTAAACAGAAACACTGAAAGTATTTGAATCTTTCATTTAATTTGCAGTAAACTGCGAAAATTTTCTTCATTACCTCAGCTCATCAGTGATTAGCAAGACTTTCATCGTATACTCGAAATTAATATTAAAAATTCAAATGTTTATGTGCTAGAAGAAATGTGCTTCTTCAATCTGAAGAAAATTTAGAACTTTTTTTACAAGATATTAGTTACTTAATCTTCAAAATTTAACAAATATAGTGAATGAAATATAACTATGACTGAATTTGATTTTCGTATCCTGAACAGTTTCCTAACAAGTTGTTCTGCATGTCATGTCTCTAGCACTGTAGCATTAATTCACAAGTATTTGGATAGTTTTTCTTGTTTTTTTAATTTTTCTTTTAGATATTGCTAAAAACTCCCACTGTCATGGGGGTTGTGCTGAGAAAAGATATAAAGAAGAATTTTCCTTACTATATACATGTTTTAAAGTTAAGGAAAAAAAAAAGAATTCTAAAAATTAAACAGTCAATGAGACTTTTTTATTCTTATTTTACTAATTCTTAACATTTTTAATTTAGGGTGCTGTGAAGATAATTTGAGAAACTTCATAAAAAACACCTTTCAGATTCTAGTCTGAGGGCAATCAGTGGTCTCAGGTTCTGGCAGGTTGTCTTCAAGGTCTTATTATCCTTGTGGTCAAAGTTCTATAATCTTTTCAGTGTTTTTTCAATTAAACATTTGATTAATTGTGCTTGGTGGTTCATGACGAATTTGGAGTGCTGACAATGCTCTGTTTGCCCCCAAAGTGTGAGAACCAGTGCTCTAGAAGAGGATTATATTCTTTTCTCTTTTGATAATGGTGAGTTAAACCCTTGCAGGCTCTTCTGTGAATTTTCTCCGATTTTATGAATCTATTCTTAGATTTTAGCTAGATGGATATGCTGCTGGGGACTTTGCTACTCTGTTATTGTCACTGAGGTAGGATAGTCCATCAGCAAAACACCTCTTAAATATCAGTCCTGGCTACCATCCAAAGAAAACCAAGACATGCTATTGAACAACACTTAGGACCAAATCTTTCTTCCTCCTCTGCCACCACTAAGCAAATTCGTTAAAGGTCTTGGCCTGTATTTAAAATAACATGGGCTTAAAGAACGTGCTAGTGTTTCATCTTAGGAGACATTAAGTGTTGAAGGAAAGGCCAAAAAAAATGTTGGCAGGCTCCTCATCGGAGGAGTTCAAAGATGGTGTTGATACCTACATGTCCAATCCATCCTCACACATCTGCTTGCCAGGCAACTTGTCTGAGGAGCTGGGCAGGATTTCCAAAGCAGCAAATGGCAGAGAGATGCCTGACTACCATTTGTGCCTTTGAAAAATCTACCTTCTTGTCTGGAGTGACATTTCCCCGAAAATTTACCGTCAGTGGTAAGAATAAATGGTTCTGACAGCCCCTCAACAACTGCTAGCAATTAGAACCATCTAGATCTGCCCTGACTCTACATGCCACAGCATTTAAAATCCTGGCAGTCAGTTTGTTAGCACTCCCACTGCTGAGCACAATCTCTGTCTGTATCTGTGAAACATTTCCAGGTAAGTCAGTTATGTATAATTGCCATTCCAAACAAAGTTTAGAAAAAAAGAGGTGGAGACCTTTGTATCTTGCACAATAAAGGGAAAACATTGCATAGAAAGTCATCAAAAGCCAGAGAACCCCTAGAGAAAAAGACAAAGCTTATTTAGTAGATTTACAGTAGTATTTTTACACATTGCAGCAAGTCAGAACTGGAAATAAATGAGTTTAAGGCATGCTGTCATTCAAAAAAGGAACAAAGCACTAATTGCTGTTTGGCATCACATTTTTGTTTATATTTATGACTGCCTTTCTTAAAAGCCTGACTTCCTATTCATGTGCAGGTTTCCTTAAACAGTTTTAAACTAAACAATTAAACTTTCATTCATGGATATAATCTAATAGGAAGGAATTCTTCTGTCACTTTTTTTTTCCTCTTGAAGAAGAAAATATTTCAAATTAGCTTTATAAATTTTCCAGGGAAATAAAATCCCATAGGACAAAACCCTCAAGATTAACCCACAATATGTCCCTGGATGGGACAAGGCAGCAGTTCCTTTTTGTGGTGACTTTGGCAGCTGCATTTTCTTAGCTGAGAGCAACCTTTCTTGGAAATGATATTTATCTCTGTTTTGCAAAGGGCCGGGCTACACCTGCTCTTTATCTCAAGGACCCATCCAAGAGTAACTTGAAGACTTGCCTGGCTTTCCAGACTATTGGCAAATATTCAAGCTTAGCCTCAGGAAAAATCAGGATTGCTCTTTAGAGAGAGTATATGTCCTTTCATACCAAGCAAGCACTGCAGCTGTAAATCAGTTTTCAGCCATGTGCTGGGCCACAGAGCATCCTACAGAAGTGCATTCTGTAATGACTCAGAATATCCAAAACTTAAAAAATGTGAATGCATTGTCTTTGAGAATAGTAAATTTTGGAGGAATGAAGTGATGAAGTATAGATATAGTAAAGGGGTTTGGCCTGGGTGGCCCTGAAAACCCATAGTGGAAGTAAAAATAATCCAAATTCCAAGACAGAGACATTTGCCACACTCCTCTTAGAAGTCTTGTAAATAAAGTCTGTGTTGAAGCTGAAATATTTCCACAAGTCACTTTTAGCTTAGAACTAGCATATTTTACTGAAACATTTCATTAACATTGGATGTTAGCATTGTTGTTGACATCAGGCCAAGTCCTGAAATCCCTTTTTCAGGTAGAAAGAGCAACAAAGTATGAAATAGCTTCTACAGTGAGCCCAGTAGGCATCAGATGGAGAGATGTACCTGGAACAAAGCTCAGGTCTGATTCAGGAAAAAGTCATGCTTCCTTAATGGTGCCATGTCACATATGGAAATGCTTATGCAGATTGCTCTCAGAGCTTCCATAGCTCTTTACAGAGGATAGGCCTCTTATTTATCCAGATCCAACCTGGAGCTGGGTATTGATGAATTTTTAAGGGCCCTCATCTAATGAGCTTTGGGCCACAGTGAAATCTGTGCAATAGAGAAGACATTTTCAGAAAAAGGCCTGTAAGCCTGTTTGGGTTGGATTTTAAAAGTACCTAGAGAAACCACATTTTTTTCACATTTTTGTGAGTGCCCTTAGCAATCCCATTTGTGGAAATTTGGATTTCAGAAAACATTAGGTTGACATGAAGAATAAAGTTTTTTATTATAATAATTGCAAAAAGAGGGACTGTCCATTCTTTTTTTTTTCATTTATTTTTGCTTTTTGCTTTTTTTTTGAAGAGAAGACCTGCTAGAAGAAATCTGTTCATTCACCTACAGTTAACAGAGCTGTGCTTGAGAATCTGTCACTCTGCTGTCACTCTTCTCATCTATATTATTAACTCCCTGTATGTCATGGATGGGTTCTGGTTATGTCATTTCAGTTAATTCATCTTCTCAGGTAACCTCATAGGATTCTAGGGCTCAAATTTTACCAAAGAATGGCCTGAATGTCACATTTGTGAGCAGAACTGCATTTTCAGTTCTCCCAAAACTGTCATTAAATTTTTTTTTGGCTCCATCTCAATGTCTGTCAGACTCTTGGTTGCACATGGACTTGTTTATGACTGCTGGAATCTACACAGAAATGTCTTTTGACACTCCTCCGTGTACACAAGCTTTCAAAACCTTCCCAAACCTGCTCCTTCTCCTATAGATATATCATATTTACTTTGATATTTGATCCATGCATTCCCAGTAGGAATCTTGTGGCAAATTGTTCTTTCTCAGCATTGACAAATGCCTCAAAGTGAAAACATACTTTGGGTGGGGGAAGAAAGCTACTCCTATGTTCAACTAAAGCAAAATTAGGGACCTGTTAATAAAATTAGATTTTCTCGACACTTTTAGTCAATGCAAAAATAATTGTGGGAATATAAAAGGGTTTTTATGGTCAATTATTCTTGTCTTAGTAAGTATCTATAATCATAACCACCTCTGAATAGGTAATAATCCTCAGCAGGGAGAAGGGAAACTTCCCTGCAGGACCATAAGGAAGGTATAACGTTATCACATGCATGCATAAAATATATTAATATTGAGATGGTGCCAGTGCTAAGGTCAGATGGTTAGACATCCTTTCTTTCCCAGAAAATATACTGTTCCACCTTATTTGACTCCTGGCATCCAATTGATCTGCATTTTTGCTCTTTGGCAACTGTACGTGCACCTACATTTTTCAGATTATAGATATTACAGCATGAGATAAAAACTTCCTTGAAGTCCCAAGCAATATCAAAGATGTATAAACTGTAGAATAGGCAAGATGAAGATGACACTGAAAAGCTTTGAATGAGATTCAATTTTGTATTTAGAAAGACACCTGAAAAAGTTAAGACCAAAAGGGAAAATGGTATCCCCTCAGTTTTTCAGCAAATGCCCTTAAAGGCTTACAACCAACCTCTAAGCAGAAATGAGTTTTGCTTGGGATTCAAACTCTGTTTGTTATCTGGGAAAGAGATGATGATGAAAAAGCAACAGAAAATTCTGGTGAATTATGCAGATTTGAAGGTAAAATGCTCCCCATCAGCAGTGCAGTGAGAACACACTCTACATGTCAGCTGGACATTTGTGTTCTTCACAGGGTCCTTCACCGGGTGAGGACTATGAAGAACTTTTCTAGGGAAAATCCTGCTAGAATCTCAGTTGAGTGACATCACTATCCCACACATCATGCCTGGGAAATCCAGATTACTCCTCGTAATGAAAGGGGAAAGGGAAGCGTGTTCTGTAAATAGGGAGCTTGAACCCAGATTCTCTGGCTGCCACCCAGATGTCTCTCAGTACAAATGGGCTCATCTGATCTTTCCAGTCAATTTTATTCTGGAAAGTAGCCAGTGGGCCTAGTTCATGACCCAGTGATGTCATTATAATTCATTTTCGCTCACCACCAAGCCTTCTGAACTTTCCATTTTACAATGGGTCTTTTTAATAAAGAAGACAGTCATGAATAGAATTCATAAGCACTCCTAATGATTTATCATCTCTCTTTTTTTTATCTTTAAAATGGACAACCCTGCCTTTTCTGTCAAAACTGCTTAGGAAGGTTTATTTCCTCTGTCATAAAACACAGTATAGATTTTATAGGTAAAACGAATGCTATTGCCACCTATTTTAAAAGGGGAGCTCTTGCGAATATAAAAAGACCTCTTCTGTTTCAGCAGCATAAAGTTACTGCAATAAAGAGGTAGTTAGTGTATTGATGGGTCTCTGCTTGTGGCAAATGTGTGGAGGCTTTCCTTGGATGGTGGAGCCTTTCCCCATCCCGTTGGGGAGGCACTGCTGTTCTCGTGGCACACTCTGTGTGCTCTGGAGAGGACCTGAGCAGCTGTGGCATGTACGACCTGCAGCCTGTACCTGAACAAACAAGGCACTGCTGAACTTGGCTCCAGCGCCCTCCCCAAGCCTTGCCTCATTGAACTTGTTTAACCCCTCCCAGCTAAAATAAACTTTCCTGAGATTACTTCACTTATCCTCGGCATGGATCTTTTCACCCCTGGGTTGTAGGAGCTGAGTGGATGATCAATGCATTTGCAGCCTGCACTGTAATTTAACTTGCTGTGTCTGACAGGAGATGTGGAATTGCTAAAGAGAGGCTTTACTTGTAATCTTCTTATCATCTTATCCTGGAGTGTTTGTGAAGGGGGAGGCCCTTCCAGCAGAGCCTCGGAGTTGAGGGTTAATGCTGAGAAAGAGAAATTGCCCTGTGGTGCGTCTGAGTCAGTGACCTGATAAAACATGCTCAGGACAGCTCATGAACTCTAGCCTCCAACTGCACACTGGCTCAGGCTTTCCTGCTCTCACATCACTCCCCTTCCCTTCCTAAGCTCATTAGGAAAAGTCACTGGCTGTAAATATGATGGTGGGAAAAAAGCAAATCTTTCCTCCCCTCGTCTCTTTCTTGTTCTCTTTCGTTGCTGAGGCTATTTCAGATCTTCTAGGCTGAACAATAATTACCACAAGTCTGATGTGATTAATGGAAATGAGATGAATGGCTCAGTGGTACTAAGAACTGGAAGGAGGCAAGGATCAGTGACACAAGGGGAAAAGGTGCAGGAAGGCAGGAGCAAGAAAATCCTGGAAAGACTATTGGGTTAGGAAATGGAAGGAATGGAAACAGGAACTAAAGAGAACAGAGGAAGTGAAAAGAGGAGCAGGAGTTGAGAGGAACATGGAGATGCTGAAAGAAGAGAAATACTCATGGGGAACTGAAAAATGTGAAAACAATCAGGCATCTGAGTAAAAGTTAGGAGTTTTTTGCTTCTAACTGGTGTTGTGCAATGGATTTGTTGCATGGGATTAGCTAAATGGCTTCTTTGAGGAGTAAGGAAAATGAAGGGAATGATCCTGCCAAACTCCCATTACCATCTGTGAAAATCTTTCTGCTTCCTTTCCGAGGGGCTAGATGAAGCTCTAGGAGAAGGAATGTAAGGGGCCAAAAGGAGAAACTGCAGAGATGGCTAGTTAAAGCAGAAAAGCAAGGAGGAGAGGGATTTTAAGATTAATCAAGAAGCTAATGGGGAGCAGTGACAAGCCATGAAAACCAGTTTTTTTTAACATAACATCCTGCAGACATAAGTGAAATGTCTTAAAGCTTTCACATGCAGTTGTACTGTAAAGTTGATAATCCTACAGAAGCACATGGAATTAATTAAAACTCCTTTAAAGGGCTATTAAGGGGAATTCCAACTTCTTTACTGTCTGAATGCTGTTTCACACAGTTGTTATTGATTAGACTTGAGTTGTAAAGTGGTTTGTAAGAATTAGGGAAGGGCAAATGGTTTAGAAATATACACGGTGGGTGTTCAGACTGGAGCAGCCCAAACTCAAATAGTTATGGCTACTGTATTGTTAGATACTTCTCTCATTTGAGAAGGAATGAAGAGGAAATCTTCCCTAGGGTGAGGAGCTTTCCTGTAAGTCTTTTCCCACATCTGAGAATTTTTTGTTAGGAGAGGGTAGTCAGATCTCAGTTCTGGAGAGCTGTGCTGGCACTGAGCTACATTCAATGTATGTGGCCCATCAAACCATAGGTGCCTGTGATAGGAAATGTGCTGCTAGGTGAGCCCACTTCTGATCCCAGTCTTAGTCTACTTTTATTAGTCCCAGATTTGATGCAGCCTTCACTCACAGTCCTTACTGTGATGAGCTCTTCAAGAAGGGGTTGCTACATCCAAGTCTGAGAGAATCAAATTTGAGAGAATCAAACTCCAAGATGAATATGTACCTGCTTCTACTTGTATGTTTATATAAAATCAAATACAATAATATAAATAAAATTAAAATAAATAAAATATTAATAAGCAAAAGACTTTTGAAATGTCTCCACTGCCCTCAACTTACCTTGTACAGATCCAGCCATTGTCATCCTGTGCTTCTGCCTCAAGCTGGGATGCTGAAATACCTTCTCCAAGTCCAAAGAAAGCAGTTGTGACTAACGAGTATCATCACTTTCCTAACATAAATAAATTAACTGATTGTACTAGATACTTTTTTCCCTCTTTTCTACACCAGCAGCATGTGATTGTACAAGGGATATTTTGGGTCAAGTCCAACTCACAGTCACTACAGACAACATTCATGAATAATAAAAAATCCATGGAGTTACCAGGTTTGGGTTTGTTGGTTTTTTTGGGTTTTTTTTTTTGTAACTGCTTTAGTAGTTTTCTTCTTTACTCCCTTACTGGAAATCTGTTCCAAGAAATTTCCTTTAATTTCCAATCTAAGGGTAGACAAGGTTACTCTACAGGCTTTTGTTACTGGGTCAGTGTTGTCTCTTTGGTTATAGAACTCTGTGCTCACATCAGTTTCTTCTTGGTGCCTTTTGCTGGATCAAACAACCCATATTCCCTTTGCCCTCCTGGAAGATGGTTTCTCCAGCAGGATTTGAGGTAAATAAAAAGAGATGTCCCTACACAACATAAGTCCCTTGCAGTGGGTGTAAGTGTGCTTGAGGAAGCAGCCAGTCTGCTTTCCAGCCTCCAAAAATACAGAACAGACACAGGTTGTTTCATGGAGAGAGATTTTGTAATCAAGCTTGGGTGGAGCCCAGCTTTGAACTTCATCTTTAACTCTGGTACAGCGAGTTATACACAAATATAAAGTCAGAGGCAGAGGAATGGGGAAGCTGACCTGCTTATGACTTTAGGGAAGAAGTAAATTTGGAGTAGTGGGAAACACTGCGATCTGTCAGTCTGATTGCAGCCCACACTTCTCTGTGCATTTCAGTCATTGCTATCAGCTCCAATCCATCTTGTACCATGACCCCAACCCTGTTATCTCTCAAGGTCTTGAGTCTCGGGGTGCTCAGAGAACTTTTCTCTTTCTGGCTTCCCATGACAAGAGCTGTTCTTTTCTTCCCCCTCATCCATCATATTTCACAGAAGATCCTTAAATACATCTAGAGTTTGCAAAGCTACCAGTTTTTTTTTTTTCCCTTTACAAGTATTTATGTTGCAAACAAAAAAACCTGATGCTAAAATCTCACCATTCCTGTTGGCGAAAACTGAAATAATTGCTCAGAGGAAGAAACTGTGAATTTTCACAGTTTTATTCTGGGACTGAATTTTGGCCATTTTTGCAGGATGTATGTTTTTTATGTGTGTGCCTGCATTCAGAAGGCCTAGAGGAAGCACACCTTTTATTTAGCAGAAGGTCATGGAAAAGATTTGGACAAACCAATCAAAATCACTTTCGTTTTCATAAATCTGATTATTTTGACCTCTGCTGCCTGGTTAGGAAAAGCATGAAAGTTGAAAGTTTGACTTTCTGGACTCTGGGTATGGCAGTTGTTAGAATTTATTCATTGTCTTTGATATCACCACCAGCAGAATTCTCTGTTTATCAAATACATTCACAGTCTATTTCCTTGTAAGAGTTATCCATTACTATCTGTCCTACTCTTGGCAAAATGTTTTGATAGCCTTGACAGAAAAGCACTGAGTGGAAGCTGATTTTTATGCCAGGCCCTTCTCCTTCCCTTATAACCATCCCATGCCATTCAATTGAAAGGATTTTACCATGGCCTTCAAAAGTGGACACCAAGATGTCCTTCATGAGCAATCAATTCCCACTTCCTCACTTCCCCAAAGCTTTAAGCCTCTGGGCTGAGGGACTTTTTAAGTTTTTGGGGGTTTTTGTTTTTGTTTTTTACTTTGTAGCTGGGATTATGAAAGTGACTTTAAAGGCATAACAGAATTAAAAATCTTTTTTTTCTGCAACAATTTTGGTTACTCCTTATTTGAGAGGAAAATAGAAACTCCCCCTTTCAGAAGAACAGTCTGGTAACATTCTCAGAGCACAGTGGCATTCCAAAGACAAAATCACCCAAAGAAGGAACCACAAAATTAATTGAATCTGGTGCATTAAGGAGCACTTGCTTGACATTTGCTGCTCCTGTCAGGCATAATAGAGAGATTTTTACCTGTATTTGCCTATTCAACATATCAGTCCCTCAGCCAATTTTGGAAATTATTTCTGATTTATGGCTCTCATTCTGGCGAGTGTCGCCTCAACCTGTCAATTATCCCTCAAAGCAAATGCTAAGTGAATACTGGCTGGGCAAAATTAATAAAGGAAACCTTTACTTTAAAAAACCTGAAGACACAGCCTTATGAAAGGGATAATTCAGCCTAGGTTTAACTCAATTGCTGCTCTTTATATTTTCCAAAGACATGGAGAACATGCTAGAGAAAAATGATGCAATGGATAGAATCAGGTGGGGCACAATAGTTTTTTAACTCTTCCTGTGTAGAGCTGGTCAAGTTGTCTTCTTTCCCCTTATCCCAAGCTTTTGTTGACCCTGTATAATGCCTTTAATGTATAATTTTCACCTGAAAATGCACAAACCTTCTTATTTGATTGCAACTCCATCCAAAACACTCAGTGCAGAGTAAAGAGCTGTGGACAGTTTTCATGGTGTGCTTTGTGTTGTGCTTCCATCCCACAGAATAAGTGTAGATGAGCCTTAGAGAGAAGCACGGGCAGATTCTTGTCTCTTCCCTTGTGACTCTTTACATTGCCGGAATTACATTAATGATTTTAGGGAACCATAGAGATCAGACAGTACATAGCACATCAGGAGACACTGTGGTGGATTCCTGACTATTCATCATTAACACCTTGTTGCAGCAGGTGCCATCTGTCTGGGAAAGCTCTTCTGAAGATCTGCCATACTGACCACAGGAGATGGTACCTGGACCTTTTCTGGCTGTACAGCTCTTAGGTTTTGTATCTAAAGGGTTTAGAGACCCTTAGAGGGAAATTCTAGTAGGGAATTTCTTTATCATCGTTTGGATAATATCAAAAAGTTTTAGCCATTCTTTCAAACGATGGTTCCATTTAACAGATAATTTTCCTACTGAGTTTGTGTTTGCAGGACTATTTTGAAAAAGCCTTCCTGATCTCATGGGAAATACTGAATCAGCTCCAAGGGAGATCCAGGGCCTTCTCTTGGTTGCAAAAATTTAATTCATCTAATTGATTAGTGGTAATAGTGACATGTGAAGAAATCCTGGAAACTGAATACTAGGTGTTCAGTCTTGACATTCAATTGGATTAAATACTTACCTACTCTGGTGCTTAGAATTCTTTTGATTCTAATTCTCCCTAAGATCCTTTCAGATAATTTAGTTCAATGTGATATAACACCATAGCAGAAAATATTGCAGTGAATGCACAGTGCAACAATGTACAGCTGATTCCTTCTTTGTCTTTCCATAAGAATGGCATGGTCCTTTATATTATGGATCTGAATACAAGCAGACTCAAACAGCTTATCTCTTTTTCTAGATCTTTTTGAATCAGAAAACTGTTGTGAAATTGTGCCTGAAAAAGTTGATGTTCTACTGCATATAATTTTATAAACTTCATTGCAAATGTAATGTCAGTGAAATGACATTTTTACCAGCAGAATAGAAGTGAAGTATTAACATTTAAGGACTTTTTCTTTATTTCTGCATTTCTTCTCCAAGAGCTGGTATCTTGAATCAAAAAAGAAGAAGATTTAAAAAATATAATATATATAACTATATATATATGTACGAGTGCATTTCCTACATGTTCACTTCATAGTTTCACACAGCTCATTTCTTAACTGTAATTTCTGCTTTTTCACTGCTATGTGAAATAGATTACTGAAGGTGTCAGCCTCTGGACCAGGCAAACTCCAATGATCTTCATGATTTTTCAGGGTTGAATCTGACTTTGTGACCTGCAGATGTGAGTGTTAGATCTATAATATCAGACTTTTTTGACCTTAGGGGAGCCTGGATCACACATGTGAAGGAATCCAGATGTCCTGAGAGTCAGAGGTGTTAAAAAGCTGCAACACAAACGGAATTTTCATAGGAATCAGGACAGTTAAGCATTTGTCATTTTCAGATTGAAGATTTCCTTGGTCTATGTGAAGCTAGATTGTGTTTCTTTATATTTGACCTGTTCATCATGTCAGATTACCTCTTCATAATAAAGAACATTCCAGTTCCTTCACTTTAGGATAAGAAATACCTCATATTCAGACACCACTGGGTAAGAACTCACATGAACCAGTAAAAAAAATTTGAAAACCTGCTCTAGTTTCATTTCTCACCAGGGAAAGCTCTGACTATTCAATTGGTCCATCTGCCTGGGAGAAAACTTCACATAGCTATCCCTGCATGACAGAATCCTTATGTTGCTCCTTTTGGATCAATAATTTCTCATCTGGGGGCAAGCAAAGCCCTCTGAAAAGTGTGGTTCAAATCAACCAGGTCCTGCTGCAATACTGAGTGTCTCTGCATCTGAATGTTTATACTGTGTCCATCTGGGTTAGGAATTTCTTATTTGAAGCCTGGCTATGTCACAATTGCGTCATCTCCCTTGAAGGGAGGAGGAAAAAAAAGAGAAGCCTGGTTGGGTGTCAGAAACCTATATAATTAAAAGGCAAGAGTTCAATGACACAATGGTGAAATGCCCTGTTTTTCTACAGCCTCGGGCTATTGAACCACAAATAAATCCCATTTTAATGAAAGAAATCTTATTTTGTCTACAAAAATCTGAAAGTCCAGGAAAATAATGAGTGTACAGAGAAAGCTCACATCATCCTGGCTGTGCAGGGGTTTGCCTGCACACCCTCATATAATTATATACAGACCACATATGCACCTTTATCACAGGCAGCTGGAGAGAAACGAGCAACAGTTCCACAGTCAAAGAGAGTCAAGAACCACAGGCTGTACATTTTTATGTGACTGTTACTCTGAACAACCTCCTTTAATTTTCCATTCTTTCATTTTAACAAAAGCTTGAACACTTCTCCATTGATTTGCCTATTCCACAGAGAGACAGACAGACAGAGGGAGGGGAGGCAGTAAGTGAGGGGTGGGGGTTGATTTCCAATATTATGTAAAACATTTGGTTTCATGAAGCAAGCTGGAAAAGGGGATGAAAAAAAAAACCCTTTAGGAAAATAGTTTTCCATTGAAATCAGTGTATAAAGTAGGTCCCATTGGGAATATGTTTTCTCAAAGCTAAATTTTTAAACTCTTTCTACACTTCCCATGCCACTTGTCAGCAGAGAAATGAAAGGGAAAAAAATAACCCTTGGGGTTTCACAGCTTTGCACATTGAAGAAATGAGGGATCACTCAATGGTTATCAGAATTCAGCATTTCTTGTAGAGGAAGAATCTGGCATCCCTCAGACTGTTTCACACTTGTGGACATAATGAGTGCAAAGATTAATATGTGGAGGAATTAATTCTGCAGTTTTGTGTTGGGGTTTTTTTCTACATTGTTATTGGAAGTCAGTGAAGGAAACCCTCCTACATACCATGTGTGTGTGGTGTTGCACATATCAAATTCATACAGTTAATGACCTGCAGTGTAACAGATTGATCCCAACTGGACCAAAGTGGAGGACTCTGGCCACTAAGACAGTGGTAGCAATAGAAAGCCATTTACTCAGACTACTAGATTGGCACAGGCCAGCCCCACCAAATATAATGGATTTGGGCCTGAGCCACACTAAAATAGAGAAAAAGCTCCAGGGAAGATGGGAAACAATGCCTGCAATGCTGCTTGAGCATCACACATCTCCTCAGAAGGAGAAGTTTACAGTTCTCATTGTTAAACTTAACAGACATCTTCTCCAAAGCCAAAAATTTAATACAATGCTAATAGACTCTAAGTAGAAGGCTCCTCCCTAGCATAAAAATACCCCAGTGTTCTTACTTTCACCTTTGCAAACATGTCTACTGCTGTGCAAGAATGGTTGCATAAAACCAGATAGTCATTCCATGCAGAAGTATCCCTCCCTCCTAGTAAATTACCCCTGAGACATCAAGAAGAGAGCAGGTGGGCACCCACTGCACCTATAAGGAGATTTTTATTTATATGAATCTATGAAGAATCCTTTTTAATCAGGTTTTTTGGTTTTGAGGAAATCTTCCAGCATTCAGGCCAGCCACGAGTTTTGCACAATTCCTCTCAAAGCTATAAATTAGGCAAGGGCTTTCTCACAACTCGACCCAGATTTGTGGACAGGCTTGCCCAATGCATTTTGTGAATTCTTCCCCCAAATGTGTTTGTACATGGATTGAAGTGCATGGATAGAAAACCAAAATGAACAGATAAGATCTGTCATTAGCAGATATGCTAAGAAATTTGTATTATTCTATTGAATATTGTGGTGAAACCAATGCTTCTTTCTCTATTTTCCCTCAGGTAATTTTTTTTCCATTTCGTAAATTTCTTTTTATTTCAAAGATGTTTGCTTCTCTATATTTGTGTGTAAAAATAGAAAATTTAAGTTTTAAGATTTTAAAATAAAATAAGAAACCCAAAGAAATTTACCTCTGGGATACAACTATGACTTTTTTTCTATATGAACAAAAATGAAAGAACCTCAAGCAACAACTACCAATTACCAAACATTATATTGGCACCTAGTTAGAGATTTTAGAACTTTTCCCATTTCTGGGCAATTCTGAAGAATGCTGCAAGAAATGTGACAAACAAATAGATGCTTCTGACATATCAACATGACACAGAAGTAAATTTGTCAATAGTGAAAGAAAAAAAATACTGCATTATTGACCGATCTCAATTGTTGCCCCAAAAGTGTGAAAGCCATTCAGCTCAAGCATGGGGAAAAATTCCATCCCTTTACCTGCAGCAGCTAGCCTTGAACAGATGGTCAATAAGGCCAGTTTCATATGGTCCCATTTCCTCTGAGGTTTCAGGGATGGCGATGATGAAGGGAAAATCCAGTTTATGCTGGGAGCACAGCCTGTGCCCTTGATTTGCCAGTAAGTGCAAGGTGATGTCAAAGTGCCACCAGTGACTGGCAGTGCTTCTGTGTCTGCCTTTGGAATTGATGCTTTATAAATGAATGAGTACACCAGCCTGGAGCTACATTTTATGTGCCTAGTCATACATATTCCCTGGGAATATATATACATATTTCTCCTGTGCAGCCAGGACCAAACTTGGGGCTAAAAGCTTCCTTGAGTTTCTTGCATGCAATTCCCTGAGAAACTAAGACAGACTTGTGTCCCTGAAAAACTCGGGCTTTTAATATGCATCATTGAATTCTGTAAAGCTCCACTTAGAGTGGAAGAACACAAGCAGACCACATTTCAGCTCGAAACGGTGTGAAAATAGCAATTCCTTTTACGTGGGATGCCTGCCTTGAGTGACACTCGCTGGTGAGGAAAGCTATGGGCCATACTGTACGGAGATTCTGCTCTCCAAAACCAAAGTTAGTTCAGAAACTTTTCCTGTTTTCCCTCCAAAATGTGTGCAAAAAAAGAATTGGAGGTTTCCTGCCTGCTCTGAGCCAGGAGGAATGGAGAGCAGGTATTTATTCACATGTTACTCGGCTGCCCGTTTGCGAATAGGGGGGGCCGTGTTTTCATAGACCATGTTTCATAGGCAGCATGTGTTCAATAAAAACCTTTGTACACTTGCCAGAAATCAGGCTGCCAGAGTGATTTTCATGGATTGTGTCAGCAAATGTTATTAGCAAATTGTGTAGTTAACCTGGTGTAAGACTTTTATTACTGCTGGGTATACTTACATATCAAAAAGCTTCTGATCCCCGCCCACTCTAAGCCTTCGGCAAAGAGAATCTGTAGTTTTTTTAAGAGACCATGTTTACAGCTAACTGGTATTGTTCCTAATCCTGTAAAGTCTATGTGGGAGAGAACCCCATCAGTTTCAGTCTTAATTAGTTTTGGCAATTAGTTCTCCTGGAAAGGACCATGAACGAGGTCCAGGAGGCTTCTCAGCGCATTATTCCTCTTCAGAAATGAGCCTTCCCCTGGCTGTGTGAACTTTTGCAGGCATGAAAACAAAAAATAAGCAGCGTAAGTCACTACAGATATTGCCAGCCTGACTGAACAAGAAGTTGTGCTGCGGGAAGGCATGGTGAGAAAGCTGTTAGGGTACAAAGGAGTAATCTGTGGCTATTTTATCTATAGGGAATTAGAACAAAAAAGCCGTGCGCTACATCAAAGGCTCCATGACTGGAGACTAAGTCTTTTCTTATTTAGCATTATGTTAGTAATTACTGATTTAGAGAAAAAGAGAAGGAAAATGTATAGGACTTTCTCTCAGGATATGTCATTACATCATCATCAGTACTCCAGATTCTGTTAGATTATCAGATTTTATAGAATTTGATTAATTAAGAAAAGGTTTGTTCTTCTGCTGCATTGTAAATTATTTAAATCCCAAAGTAGCTTAACTTTCCTAGCTTTCTATTAGGCAGTTATCTTGGCCAGGGAAGACAGGAGGACAGATGACTTTTCCTGAATTAGAAATGTAGGTACTGAACTCATGACCCGAGCTTGTAGCACATCCTTAGCAGAAGCTGCTCTGCCTTCTCTCCACATCTGTTAAAAAGTGCTGGACATGAGGTTTCCCCCTTTCCCTCTTTAACTGTCTCCATTAAAGACTGTGAAGAGGCATCTCCTTACACAATGACATCACAACACATTTCTGCATATGGCTAAAACCTCTCAGAAAAACAAAAAGTATTCTGTGTGTTTGGAACAACAAGTGCATGATGTGGGGTTGAAAGGAGTTGAAATCATTATTTCCTTTTGTCTTAATGCTGACCTCTGTATTTAACTGGATGATGCTGTGCACCTGGAATGTTCTGTTCTGAAGCACTGGAGACACTTTGTTCCAGTCTGTCTGGTACAAATATGTTGACAAATCCACCTGTGCTTTTTTGTGTTTGTTTTAACCAGCCTGCAGAATATACTGGGGAAATGGAGCAACATCAATTTGTTCAGCTTTTTTGTCTCTTGTGCTTGATTGATTTTATTTCTCCATGCCCTGGTTGCAGGGGCCTTTAGTGTAGGTCACTGAAATGACAAAAAAGAATTTCTTACAGTGTCTCACCTGTTGGCTGGTGTGATGGGGTATATAAACTGCTCTCATTTTAAAAATCGTGATGTTGGGAGGTTTGTACAGTTTATTTTTGATAATACTGTGAAGCTGTGTTATTGGGATCTTGGCAACACCCATTGAAACCAAGATGGACTGCAGAGGATCTTGGTCTTGGTGTGTAGAGGCCACTGATTCCAGTGCATCAGACACTAGGATTTCTTAATAATTTCTTATTAAAAAAATTCTTAAAGTTAGCAGATGTATTAGCATAGTTGCACGTGGGAATCACATTTATGTTTCTTACAAAACATGTCACAACACAGAAATGTCTCTTGTTTTGGGTGCTAAATGTCATTCAGTTATTTTGGCCATGAAACAGATCAGAAAGGAGCAATTGCACAGTCTGGCCATGGGAGATATGGTAACTTTCTAAAGAAGGAGCACTCCCACTTGTGTTATGTGCGTGAAGAAAAGAGTCCCTGACATGGTGCACATCAGACTGGGGGTTGTGTCAAGGTCATTACTTTGTTGGTTGTATTTCAAAATAGATGGTAGGAAAAAACTTTTCTCTCACAGGTCAAATAATGACCAAAGAGCTGGAGGTAAAATACAAAGAGGAGATGGGGAAAGAATATTTAGAAATTATTCCCAGTTTTTGCTCCATAATGATGCCCCAGGGTGTCTCACAAGTTTTCCTGTTGGAAAACACTTGGATTTTCTATCAGGCCTGAATAGGAAATGGTTAATGCCACCAGCACCAAGAATTGCAGTGTTTATGGAATAAAAGGCACTCTGCCGATCAGCCACCAAGTACATGTTCTGTGTTAGACATTTAATCATATTACTGCTCCCAAAGCCATCAGAGCCAATTTAATCAAATTGTATCATGGACGTGGTGTTATTGTTTTTAATGCCTATTAGGAAAATAAAAGTTAGCACTTATTAAATGAGGATCCTCTTGCATGTTGATTGCTTTGCTAATTTCTTGCTGATAAACCCTTGTTTTATCTTCAGAGAGAATGGTGGATTTTTATCAAGTTTCTCAGTGAAGGCTGGCATGCTTCAGGGTCTCAGACATCAGCTGCACATAGGAAATGAAAAATAAAAATAGAACCTTGTCCTTTTCTTGGCTCATACCAATACCAAGTCAGAACAAGTACAATAAAGTCAATGGAGTTATTTCAGTGTAAAATGAATGGATGTCAGTGTGAATGAGAGAGGAAGAGGGATGTCCATCCATTTTTTATCTGGCAATAACTATATTATCACTCTGTTGCAAGAAGGTGCACAGAACATAGCAGTGAGACAGGCAAACAAACAAAATGTGGCAGAGTTGAATTTTGAAGGTGGTGCATTTATCTGCTAAAAAATCACCCAGTGGCTTTCAGCAGAGAAAATGGATTTTGACAAGATGGTGATATTGGAAGGGTGGTGGGTGGGTGATATTGGGTACTGATCTGATCTGAGAAAAAAGGTGTTGCATTTGGTTTGAGACAGAGGTGACAGGAGCCAATTTTAGTTATTCCTCCATGATGATGTGTGATGGATCTCTGAAGGGTTATGATATATTTGAGTTGAATTAATAAATTTTATTTGTTGGGTTCCCAATGCCCTCATAGTAATATAACCCCACTTTTTAAGCCATGTTTAATGATAACAGAAAGATGAACCAAACATTAATTAATGATAACCAGAAATCACTATCAGAATTAGAGGATCACAGAAAGATGAAGTACTTTCCTTTTCAGCATCAATTGAAGAAATGAACGAGGCAGATCCTGTGGGGGTTTTTTGGAAGCATCAGTTCAGAGACCAATGCTGAGACAGGGAAGCTGTTTTGATGAGCCATTGCTTTGTTCCATAAAGGCACAGCCTTTGGCAACAGCATGAACAAGATACACCACACATTGAGGAGTTGCCATTACAGGAGTACCAATTGCAGTGATACTTGAAGAAATTGTATTTTTCTTCCTGAATCTAATTTAAGTTGAAAGAAGTTTTCTGGAATGGTAACAGTGCAACAGTAACCACTGGTTCTATTCAGCTTACACTCAAATAAAATGGTTCATTTCAGCTAAGTACAATATCATGCAATGCTGGTTAGTTTAAATGCTTTGTTTAGAAGGTTGTTTTTTGCTCAAAAAAATTATGCAGATACTGCTGAATGAGCAGTTAGGAAACACATGTTTCCGAACTGCAGCTACAAGTATTGTAAAATATGATTGATACCATATGCTTTCATTCTTTTCTTTTTCTGCTTTTTAAAATGCAAATTAAATTTTGGGAAAAGGGTTTATGCTATTTTTATATTTCAAAATTAATAATAATAATAATTTTAAAACGGCCTGAGACATGTGGTATGAGAGGTTATTGCTCTCTTCTGCCACTAAAGAATCCCAGCTTTGATTCTGGGTGGAACATTTGACTCCCTGGGGCTGGAGGCTGCTGTATCAGCCAGCTGGTGGCCAAGTACTTGAGCCAGCTCCACCAATTAGTTGAGTCCTCCCATCCGGTGGCTGGACTCGTTCAGGGTATGTCTTGCACATTTTTTGCAGCTGAGATGGGAATCAGGACTCTCCTAATATACTTGTGGCAGTTCTGCAAAGCTTACCAAAGGACCTGTGGAAAACAATGTTTTGTAAATGCACCATGCAGGCACAAAAAAAAATTGTGTGGTCAAACCCCTTAACACAGTGAAGTAAGGGAGATGTTACTTTTGGAAAGTGTCTCTGGCAGTCAAAAAAATCAATGGGGTTTCATAGATGCTGTAAAACAGAGATCAGCAGATATGTGGAAGTTTTATTTTCTGAGAAGACTGGTAGAATTAGTGAAAACATTCAATGAGGGCCATATATGGTCAGCATTTTAAGAGCTTTGCTATACAAGCTGCTTGGGTATGTCCTCAGTAAGAGTTGCACCCAGGTGTAAGAAATCCTTGCATGGATCCCATGAGTTCCAAACCTCATTTAAGAGCTCTGGTGACACTGAAGCAAACACAAAGAAGATGCAGAGCTCACAGCTCAGGGGTAAAAAAAGTCTACAGCTGCATTTCAGTGATAGTCCAGCATTAAGACCTCCAGTACCATGTGAAAAGCTGTATGACTATATAATATTAAATACTCCTCTTAATAAATTTTTCCCTTACTGACTTAAATTTGTTAAAAAAAGGTGTCACAGCTTAACTCTGTTCTGCCAGGCTTTCTGCCAGCACAGATATTATCTGTTCATGCCAATCTTACCTTTAAGCCAGATCAGATATTGTCTGTCTAGACACATCCAGTGTAAATCTGGCATAAACTCCACGTTGAGCAGCCTGGTTTGTTCAACAGAGATGGAGCTGTGTGTGTATCTGCCCAATCTGAATTAAGCTGTTACTGCTGAACTATCACTTAGCTCAGAAACATGCTGCTAATGACAGCAGGATGATGGTCAGCACTTGAAATGCACAGAAACTTGGCCTACCCTCCCCTCTGTCAAAATCCAATATTAATAGGGGAAACTCTCTTAAAAGCCAATGGTATAAGTACAAATGCAAATCTTATCTTTGTCTTGTTATTTTAATATTTCATTTCCTTCTTTCCATATGAATTCAGCAACTCTATTATTGCCAACTGTCAGAGATATGTGGGAAAGAGGAGGTGGTGGGAATAAAATAGTTTTATTTATTAGAACAGTGGGAACCATGGAAATGGACCCTTTTCTGCAGTTTCCCTGGAGTACCACTGTATCCTGCTGCATTGCATTTTGTACATGGATGTCAGCAAGGCAATCCCACAACAAGGTACTCAAAAACAAGGGGAAATACAAATGTAAAATTTTAAGAGTGAACACTTCAAAAGCTTTTCATGTGTATTGTATTTCACCTGTAGTTCCCTGTCATTATTACCACTATTTTCTACTTCAAAGGAAATGGTATGGAGTAAATAAACACAATCCTTTTGATACATGTCTCTGGCCTAGATGCTTTTGTAGCTCAGCACTGCAGTGAATTAAGTTGTGACAAATGTTACTTATACCCTGTTTCATTGTGGTATCTTCGTAGTTGGGCTGCACTCACTGGGAGTCGTTGTCTTTGCCCCATGTGTTCCTGAAGTGCTGTCTTGTTCTGAGAGCCTAATACTGCCAGAGCAATAACCACAACCCAAATATACGATGCTGGGAAAAGCATCCAGGAGCATTCCAGGGGCACTGTGGTCCAGCAGCAGGTTTTTGTTATTAAGGAGAGGTGTGGATGGGGTCCACACACCAGGCTGTGCACAGGAATGTTCTCATTCTTGTGGGCAGCGAAAGGAAGAGCTGGGTCTCACTGGAAACCTTGTCTCATCCTCTCTCCACCTCATTCCTCCACCCCCTCATTTCTCTCCATGAGCTTTGTTTATGTTTAAGTGACAAGACACAAACCAGAAGTGGGAGCGGGAGTGAGCTGGGCTGAGTGTGCAGGGCTGTGCTGAAGCAGCGGGCTGTGATTCCAACACATGCATTTGGCATTTTGCAATATACTGCCTCTTCATCCTATGCTCTGTGTGGATTCCAGGGGGATGATTCATCCTGACAAGGGAGCCCATGGCTTCTTTAATGCCAAGCATTTACTCTGCAAAACGTGAGAGACAAGGGGAGAGGTCTAATTCTTTCTGTGTTTCCTGAATTATTCCCTCCTCCTTCTCACCCCCTGCCCCGTCCTGCATAGTTGAGACAGAGACTTTCCTATGAGAAACTTTGTGTTTATGACATAATTCCATGGTTTTCAACCCAACTTCTTCTGCAATTTTCCCCCCTCCCTCTCTTCTCACAATTCACAAGCTGTATGAGATTGCCAGTACAATTAAAGCCACGGGAAGAGGAAAAAACTGGGTATAAGGCCTTGATAACCCTTTCAGGGTCATTTGCCAATAGGGAATGAGGGTCAGACACAAATTCCAATTTTAGTGTCAGTGACAAGCAGTAATAATCAAAGGAACACAGGAAAACAGATACGTGATCTGAAATCATCTATAACCAGAAGTGTTTATCTAGAAATGCTACTCTCTGGCAAGATGTCTATCTTCTCTTTTTTTACATATATTTCTCTTTTGGAGAATAGTCCTTATCTAACATCAAACTCCTTTTGCAGTCCTAGTTTGGAAAGGTCTCACTGGTCACACGTACCTTTGCCTAGAAAGGAAGGCAGCTGATTACATATTTTTCTTAACTGGCGAGCGACTTGCAGAGAACAATGCAAGATATAATTATAGAGTTGCTTTCAAAGATGAAGATAAATGAAGCTGTTGCAGCCATGGGGGTAAATGTGGAAAGGTTCATTGCCCACTGAGTGCAGAAAGAAACCATTTTGTGACCAAAGGAAAACCCAACAGAAAGCTCCTAGGGATAGGCCTTATGTGCATTTCCTCCAAAGCAGGGCTGGGGTTTGGAAGGGCTGTCTGAAGAACACCTCTAGTTTTGGTCAAATCCAACTTTGAGAAGATCTGAAGTCAGATTTTGAGAGATTTGGGAGCTACAATGAAGGTGTAGCCCAATTGTTTCTGTTAGGGCTGTTTTTTTGTTTTCTTTCTCATTTTTTGATGCAGTTTTGCTTTTTGAAGCAATGACAATTCTTCCTAGAAATCTTTTGCTTTCAAGAAATCAGACTGGAACTGCAAGCTGATCCAAGCTCCCTATAGGTGATGTGATTTTCTCTGTTGATGATACCCCAACACAGAACATTTCTGGATCTGTTTTCTGGCCAGAAGTAACACCAGACTGAGACAGCAGCTGGGGAAAAATAGCTCTGAGGGTTGGCTTGTAGAAAAACATGGAGACTGCTAACTTTCAGTGAAAGCTTCTGTGGATTTTCCCTAAGTGGGGTTGATCCTGAGTTTTGGGGCTCTACAGTATTTCATTTCTAGGATTATTTTAAAATCTGGGCTTTCCATTCTGGTCTACATATAATCTAGATGCTTGACAAGTAGTTGAAAACATGAAAACAGAGATTCTAATGAACTGTGGGTCTTTATTTTGATTAATTTGTGCTGAAAATATAGTGAAATTAATTGCATTTTCTTCCCCTGCCTGTATGGAATTTCCCCTTACTGTCTGTGGCCATCATTAGGAAGTGCACATCCATGCAATAATTTACAACCAGCAAGAAAACAAAAATAGGCATAGGAAAAAAACACCTTCTAATATTTTCCAGAAGATTTGGTCTTTTCCTCTAACCCATCCACTGTGTTTAATTTATAACAGTTCTTAATTTAAGGTGAGCCAATTTTCTTACCTGTCCTCAGCTTCCCCATCATTAAAAGAGTAATGATAAATACTGACGTGTGAGGTGCATTGATGTATTGAATAAAGCTTCACTACTGTTCACTACACAGAATCCTGGAGATAAATGCAGGAAGGAGACAATTTGTTTTTTAAAGTCTTGTTTACTTCTGGTCAGGATGAGTGAGAAGAAATCAGGATGAGCACACCCAGCTCATCATTGACTCGGAGACACGCAGTAGCATGGCGTATTGGGTTGTGGAAAATAAACAGTTGGAGTACCATGAAGTCCTGGACCTGAGCAATCCACCTGGCTGAGTCAACTGTGTCTGTCTGCAGGTGGAAAGCAGTGCCATTTTAACATTTGACTTTTGTTATATTCTGTATTTCTGGTGATGGGTTGGCTCACCCCTTCCCTAGAGGTTAATGAAGCTGTGAACCAGAAGAGCAGAGGGACAGCCAGCTAGCCAAAAGTCACAGTGCTGGGCCAAGTGAATTGCTCTCGAGAAGGCTGAGACCCCAAGGTGAATCACAGCCCTGCCTCAGCACTGTGTGAAGGGGATGTGTCAATAAAATTTGTTTTATAGGAGAGAGAAACCATGGTCAGCACAGAATCAAACCATTTCCTTGTGCACAGCTCTGGGAAAAATATTCAGGCACACGAAGGAATATTTACAGATATTTGGACAATAGACAGAAACTGCCACAAACAGGGGGTCAGTCAAAGCCCTTGCCATAGGGCATTCAGGGCATTCTGGTGGTTATGGTGTCTGACTTGTGAAAACACCACAGGACTTTCCAAAGTTGTTAAGAACTTAGTGAAACCCAGATGGCAAGATGGGGGGTTTTTTCTGTCTCTTTGTCAGATCTCTACAGGGGTGTGAAAAGTTATCTGACCCTTAGCTTTACTTCACATAATCCCACCATAACTCATTTCTGTGTGGCTCTGACATAGGATGACATGCTATGCTCAAAGCCAGCCTGGAGAAGCATGCCTGAGTTTGGAAGACTATCAAAGTATATCCAGATTTCCAGGGTCTGAGGACAGGTCTGCAGTTCTCACAGATGGCAATGTTTATCACTCTGCCTTTGGCACCTGGAAAAGCAGCACAGCAGGTACCATTTGGGTTTCTTCATAAACTGGTTGCTTTACCATGTATTTTAAACATCTACCATATTTGTAATGTATCTAAGGTCCATTAATGACAGCATGCTTTATGAAACCACTTCCATCACAACATAACATTTGTGTTTTCTGTTTCATGGAAAGCAATATATTTGTGGTTTTTCACAGTCTTTTGGCCAGGGTCTCAGCTGGTAACGATTGGCATCATTTCATGGACTTCAGCTTTGATGACTTACAGAGAATCTGGCCTCTTGTATGTGGATGCAACTGTAGTGATAAATGCCTAATCCCATTTCTTGGGAGTTAACAAGTTTATTTATACCCAGAACAAGAAAGACAACAGCCAGCAGAGAGCAAATTTCTTTGCTGTCAATATTTCTCAGGGTTCTCCCGTATTGCTGGACACAGAGGCATCCCCCCATGATTGAAGTCAGCTGGATGAGAGCCATTCTAGTCAGAAAAGCAAACACAGATCTAAAGTGAGCAAGTGAAAAGCCCAGGGCATTAGCTGGAGCACAGAACCACGTGTGCCATTTTGAAAAGTCATGACCGATTCATGCTGAGGTTAATGTGCCACTCATTATAATTAAGGAATTCCTATTTATGCTTCTTACTTTGATGCTGACTTTCAGTCATTAGCACTGTGGGTGAGAGAAGCTCACTGTGGTCTCAGCGCCTTCAGCTGCTGAATCTCCACTGAAGGAGAAGGTGAAGAGCTTTTTGGATGGGATGGTTGTCACTCAATATTGCTGGGGATAGTCTGACACTGCTTTTGTAGCACATGTTAAAACAGTGCAGGAAGGCAAGGCTCAGGATTAAGTCAGGTTGGGTAAATCTGTGTAAACTTTCTCTATATTTTATGTGTTTTGGAAAATGTCCAGCCAGCAAAGGACCTCCTATTTGCCTTTCAGTTAGAAAGGGTGAAAGAAGGAAATTCAGTCATGACTTTCCTTCAGCTTCTTGCCTTTAAAGCAAGGAAAAAAAAAAAAAAATCTGTGTCTGATACACTGTGAAAGACACCCTGTAGGCTGAAACACTCTCCAAAGAGCAAAGTCCTGTTTTAAGAGCTGTTGAGCACCTATCTGTGATATCCATAGCCATTCAGCAGCTCTGAAAATCTGTTTTTGAGATGCTTGGGTTGATCTTTATCCAGGAAATGAAAACCACTTTGTTATCTGGGTCTTTGGTCCCTTCTGTCCATGCTTCATCTGTAACCTACTGAAGGAAATCATGGGAGAAAAATTAATTGAAAGGCTATTTTCTACTTTATCAGTAGGAAATATCACCACAATAGAAAAACCACAGAATCAGAGAATGATTGAGGTGATTCTGTGATTTTCCCATTGTGGTGATTCTCACCTCTAGTCTGTCTGAGTACAAAGTTTGAACATTCAGACCCACACAAACCTCTTATGCTTTTTCTTCAGTGAGTGCTGTCCAGCCCAGTCTGTAACCACTTTTCCTTTCAGCTGCCATGCAGAGTGTTCCTACCCAGCCACTGTCTGCTTTTATTTGAGGAGTTCATGTCTGTGTTGAGAGATGTCCTTGGAAATCAGCAGGATTCTAAAGATAGCCAGTATCATGTAAATCAAACATAAAGCAAATGTTCTTGCAAACGAGAAGATGATCCTCTGAGAAGACAGATCACCTTGCCCTCCTTCCTCTCTGAATTGAGAGGCTACAGCAGCCATTTGTACACCAGAAGGATGGAGATGGCAGGCTGCACACTGACAGTGTTTAAAGACAGCAGTTTCACTATTTGACATGTTTGTCCACGGTAAAATTCATATCTTCATCATTGGGAATCTGAACCAAGTGCAGCCGAATCCTTCTTCTTCTGAAGTTTTCTTTTCCAGGAAGAGTCTGAACATGAGAGCTGGGGACAGGGGGGATTCAAGAGAAAACAGCTGATTAGGACATTCAGGTGACATGTCCCTCACAGCCAAGAAGTGGCTAATGTGACTAAAAAACTGCTGCTGCATTGCAGAAGGCCTACATGCATGTGCACAGCTGAGAAGCAGAGAAAGATTTAAAGTCTCTGTCTTACCCATGATAAAAAATATTGGTAAGTCAGGTTAGCTTTCAACTTTGAGACACCTGCAGTCCTGATACTTGTGCCAGGACTAAATAGTTTGGCATACACCACTAGATGGTTTTCATGTAGGTGAAATGTGTCCACTCCAAGCCCATGTTTTTTCCCTCTTTTGAGCATCAGGTTCATCAGATAATTATGGAAAGAGGTGTGAGCAACTGTGGCCTCGTCCATTTCAGTCTGATAATCTATGTGCACTAAAGCTTGATTCCTTTATCCAGAGACAAACTAAAACAGCACAAAATTATAGTTAAGGGCTTAGAGAGATTTCATTTTTCTCCAGAAAAGTGTGAAAGAGGAATTCAGCCACTGCAAACACCTATGGACTGCTCAAAATCTAAAGTCTGGCCACAAAGTGGATGGCAGTTTTTGCACAATGTAGTTCCCTGAAGATGGTGACAGACACCTCAGACCTGTTCTACCTCAGCTTCTCCCTAAGTAGAAGCTAGAGAATAAAACTCATCTATTGGTGTAATTGTTTCAAAGTATTTGGACAAATAGGAATAAACTGTACTGAACAGCTTTTGGTAATTAACACTGAGCTGAACTGTGTGGATGTTGTGGATGTGTTTATGTGTCCAAGTCTGGTCAAATTCATGGAAGGATCTTAATAAATGCTCAGAAATCATGAGTTATGGGTGGGTGGTATGAGATGCTTGACCTGTTTTTATACTTTTGGCTAAGAAACTGCTTTTGCCATGGATGGAGAAAGGATCCTGGTCTGGATTGAATTTTCTTTTGCTTCGGTGTGGCCATCTTTCTATCAGGACATGGACATTTGGTCTTTGTAAATGCAGCACAGGGACAAATGATTCCTTTCTATTCATGCAGGATGGTGAGCTTGTTCTTGTTCCAGCACACAAGGAAGGGCAAGCTCTTCCTTACCCATCCCTTGCTCCCACAGCTGCTTCTGTGGGTGGGAGAGGCAAACCACAGCTCCCTCTGGAAAAAAAAGATCTGGAAACTCCCTGAATTGAAACTTTGCTTTCTTTCCCTGGCAACAAATTACTCATGTACAGCCAAATCCCACACTCACCATTATAAGGATTTGGTTTTTCATGAGGGAAAAAGGGCTCTTTCAAATGTTGCATCAGAACGACCCCTAGATGTGAGTTTGACAGTTTTGGTTATGTTTATAAAAATTGTGAAAAATAAAAAGGATAAGAATATTACTGTCTTCATTTTATTTTATTTTTAATCCCAAATTCACCTCAAAGAATCTGCTCTGTGATGTCGTTGTGCTACCCCAGCAGCCAGCTGTGATATTACACAACACATGGGTTTCAGGCTTCAGTTAGGGAATTCATAAGCAAGATGACTTGTGCCACCTGGGCATAGAAAGATGAAGAACAAACCCATTTTTTCTGCAAAAATCCTTAATGCAACACCAAAGCAAAGAGTGTGGTTGTGTAAATTGTGTCCTTGAGGTGTATATATATATATATTTTTTTTTTTTTGTAAGGATGCTTTGTCATCAGACACCAAGAGCTGTTTCAGGGATGTTCAGTAGGGAAAAGCTGAAGGTCCAAGAGTTTCAAGGGATTCTGAGTTACTTTTTTTACAGAATAATTCAGTTCTTTGCACAGCCATGCACAGTCAGTGAAATACTGGATATTACACTGTTATTTCCTTCTCTTCTTTTAGGTGCCCAGTAATCAGTACTTCAGACATAAATATAGTAATTTCAATGAAAATAGAAATGCATGAGAAAACAAATGACATTTAAAGTTTAAATATTCAGCCATGGAATCATTAAAAGGACACAAATGTTGAAAAAAGGAAGTTTATAAACTCCATGTCTAACAGAATCTGGCTGGAAAAGAGTTTAGCTGTCCTTCTAGAAAACAAAAATTAATTTGCTTTGGCCAAATTAAAATTAATTAAAATTATGCAATGTTGCCCTTGTGTTAATTTTAACGGTGAGGTTGTTGTGATTTAAGGCTACAATTAGTTCTAGTGTTTGAAAGAGAAGCACTGTAATCGAGACAGGACATTTTAATAATCCTGGTTATAAACATTTAATACATCATCTTTAGGGACTCACAAACACATTGTAATTAACTTTTACAACTGAAATAAATCAGATTGCATTAGCATATTGCAAAGGAAAAAATCATTTGCATGATTGAAAACAGCTTCGGAAAATTATGTATAACAGGCTTCATGTAAACATCAATGCAAGCTAGTCTCAAACTTTTACCAAGATCTTTTTAGGCTATTTTTAGAACAGTTAAAAAACCACTCACATTTCTTTTTCCCCTGTTAAATCTCTCCCTGCATCAGGAATGTCACTCACTCTACCTTGTACCTTTTCATACCAGTAATAAACGTGTACATGACCAAGGTCAACGAATAGCATAAAACACAAGATTAAGGTCCTGATCCTGCAAGCTCTTAAGTCATGTGAGGAACTTTGCTCATGTAAAAGCTCTGTTGCCTGTATTGAGCCTGCTGATATGAATAAAGTTATGTTCAACTATCTTCAGGGTTATGGTATTCATCCTTCATCTCTACTCTTCACCAAAGAAAGCATAAACAAAATACACTGTGGTGGTACCCTAAAAAAAAAAAAAAAAAAAAAAAAGACAAACAGAATTTGAGGGTTCAAATTCTGCAACTTGACCAAGGGAAAAGGAGAAATTATGAAAACAACCAAAGGCCAAGAAGGAAACTGGTTTCAGTTTATGTCATTTATTGCAGATACAAAGGAAATGAGTGACCTTTTGTCCAGACATGCAGATCCACCTGCTTGCAGGGAGTTTTAATGCAGATTTGGACAGTAAACATGTGAAAATTCATACTTATTGTCATCTTTCTATCACTGAGTGTTAATCTGGACAATTTTTTTTTCCTCTGAGCTGAGAAATTCCAATAGTAACATTAAAATTTTGGGGAGAGTTTTATACAGGATTTTCTGACTTAAGATCTTTATTAGATAATAAGGGAGCAAAGTAGCTTTTTAAGAAACCAAGCAAACAGTAAGAACAAAAATGGAAATATCTATTTTACATAAATAAGGTCAATAAAGTAGATCTCCACTGGATGAATCTGACTTTCCCTTCTTGGGAGTATTCTGTAATTTGACCTAAGCCTGTGTTGATTGATTGAGATACATTTAAGATAGTCAGATCTGAACTTAAAAATTCATTTAAACATATATTATATATTTTTAAACACATATTATACTTTTTTGAAAGTATAGCCAACTCTGTGATAGTGGTGTAAAAGTGGGTGTAGATCATTCTAACTCTTGCCTATAAAGCAAAGACTAGATGCAGAGAAATGAAGAAAGTGGCAATGAGTAACTTCAGTGGGAAAGAAGTCCCTACAGGATGAACATTATTTTAATTTGTCTTTGGGAAGGGTCTGGATTTGATTTCTATTGGTTGAAGTACCTGGGTTTCTCTTAACACTTTCTCACTGTCCATTTAAATTTTTTTCTCTCACTTAAATTGGGAAGTTGTAGTTTCAGAAATAAAAAGAGTAACGGAGATGAGCAAAACTTTTCTCTTTTTTTTTTTTTTTTTTTTTGCCCCAAAGACCAGGGGGAGAAAGCTTTTCCTCCCGAGGCCGCAGTGTATTGATTCAAAGGAGCAGTAAGTTAATTAACACGAGTAGTGAAGCCTCCTGCATAATTAACAAGACATTTACCTAAAATCAATAATCTAATTGCCACACCTACCGTACATGGGGGACAGTGTTTATCCTGTTGAGAAAGACTCATTTATATCTGCATGTTAACATGGTGATTCGTGGTTTGTTTAAGAGCCTAACCTGATCTGTAAAGTGATAATTTATTGAACGATCAATTAAACTTTTTAACCTTGCAAATATAAACAGGTAATGAATAGCCACAAACCTATTTCCATATGAAAGTTCACACATCACAGAGATTTTCATGAAGTTCAGATTATATTTCATCAGTCCACTTTGAGACCTGGTGGTGAAGAATGAGAGAGGAATAATTTCTCTTTGAGAGGCATCATTTCATCAATGTCCCTGGCTTTTGGGCCTATGTTTATATTCCTTAATATCAAGTTGTTCTTGAATTACTCTGCCACCTTTCTAGTCCTTGGTGGTTGAAAAGAAGGAACTGGGGAACATGGAGTGTCAACAACAAATTGTGTCATCAACAGAAGGTGACAACCAAAAGACTGAGAGCTGGGCAGAGATATGACAACACAAAGCACCATTAAATTTCTCTTATTGAACTCAAGGACTGCCCATTGTAGATCCACCTTCATGTGTTGTTAGTCTCAGCACCCTGTGATAAGGAGAAGGAAGGGCGGCAAGTGAGAGTAGGTGGACAGGGAGTTTACACTACCAGAGAATCGCCTTGCATCGAGGCTGACAGCTGGCATCCCTATCTGAAAGGTTAGGTCCACTGAAAGCTGCCAAAATCTGGAGCCTGAAATTGTTTAGACTCCTTTAAACAGTCCTGTCTTTCATCTTGCAAGCGCAAAATAGCAATTGAAGATATCCCAAGAAGTAATTTTCTTGTTCATTTTCAAGTATATGTCCCAGCTTGTGCTAAAATGGCATGGGGCCCAGCACGGAGGTGTCAGATTGTTTTAAATTGTATTTTTCATTTTGGCATGTTGATGTTTTCTAGTCTTACCCAGATTTTGATGGTGTGGAGAAACAGGAGACAAAATAACAAATGAACGTAATGGTTTTCAAACCTTATCTCCAGAAAGCTAGGACTCACAGCAATACTGCTTTTCCAGAGAGATGTTTTGGTTTGGTTGGAGGCTTTTTTATTTTTTTTTACACTGTTTTGCAAGACCCAAATCAGCACTTTGGTCCTCACCAGGAAACCACTGGGATTATTCAACTCACCAGTAACATAAATGATTGATAATGCACAGCACCAAATAATACTTGCTAAAATGTTTCTAAGAGTGTATAAATCAAACAATATATTTATCTTTGAATTCTTGGGGCCTTTTTCAGTTTTACAGGCATTATTGTGAAAGAGAGATTTGAGCCTGTCAGTCACCATCCTTAGTAGCACCTTAAAGCCATGGGCTGTGGCTTAGCAGAAGTCTTGGAGGCACCAACTCTCAAAATCCAAGGTCATGTGTGCAAAAAAAAAGAAAGAATAAACCCAGATAAACTAAAAGGCTTTTAATTTCTCTTCCAGTAGCTATGGTTTGGTAATGAAATTTTTTACTTCAATACATTTTAATAAAATTGGGACTAACACAGTCAATGAAATTTGTCACAGGAGTGAAAAGAGCAACTTGAATGTACGTGCAGGAGAGAGGGACCACAATGCTGGGAGAATTTCAGTCCCACCACGATGCCTTACTGGAGTGTAGTATTGTGTGTGTGCTAATTAAAACATTTGGGGATTAGGTGAGGAAAAAACTGAAAAGGAGGGCTGGGTGATTTAGATACATATAAAAATATTTTCAGTTTTATTAAGCTTTCTACCTTAACTGAGATAACAATGAAGTGTGAAATATAATGTTCTTAAAATTGATTTTTCAGTAAGATGGTCTCTGTCTTAAAAGGCCTGGTTTTTTAAAGTGTAATTCTTTAACAATTTTTACATTTCTCATTTCTTCACTTTTATTTCTTTTAAGTCCTTCAACTTTAGTTTCATCCATTGAGGAATTTAAGAATTTGGAATAGCACCCTGTCTTTTTCCCCTTCTTGCTTATGTAACTCTCTTTACTGCTACCTAGGATCTTGTTATTTTGTCTGGTGTGCCTGCTGTACACTAAACAGGAAGTTCCCCTCCTCTGGATCTCATCTGCTCTCTCATCTCTTTGACAAAAAGTGAATTTTTGTAATATCAGTAGAATTAAAGTATGTCAAAAGACAGAACAATAGGTGAGAGTCCTAGTGGCTGAAAAATGAGACCAAAGTCCAAAATATTTTTGTGACAGCTCAGCCTCAGGACTTTTGTGATTTCAGTCTCCTTTTCAGCCATATTTTCTGAACTCTATGAATTTTTAATTCTTGTTTGACCCAGTTCCACCAAAAAAAAAAAAAAAAAACCAAACCACAAACGCAAAAATAAAAGCAAAGCAAAAAAAACAATACCCAAGTATGAATGAGGCAGAATGCTTGTTATTATCTTCTCTGATCCTGAAGTAGCTCAGTTTCTCCACCTGTATGCAGGGAGTTGGGGCTGTTCCTCTGTTGTGTGCAGCATACAACAATCTCTTATGGATGAAAACTTCAGAAGGGCTGTGAGAAAACTTCTGCCACTGGAAAAAGGGCATTTTGTTAGGTCAAGCCTTTCTTCTCAGGAACTGGAGAACTTTTTTTTGGGTTTCTTATCTGCATGCCACCAAGACATTCTAATTGTGAGGCTGGACAGGCAGGGCTGTGATTAACCACTTTATCTGACAGCAATTTTTCTGGGTTGCACCAGGGCTGGGATCCACCTCTATCTTTCATCAAAAGTTTTACCCGAGTTTGTTGAAGTAATGTGAGAGATGCAGCACTGCAAAGCCTCAAAAATGGCTTGATGTTGCCACAATGTCAATGCTGCTGTGTTGACTGCAAGGAAAGGACCCAAGGAAAAATCTTATTTTCTTTTCTGAGGAGCTGGGAGGGGCTCCTGAACAAGTGTCATGTAATTATATGTAATTATATCCCCCTTGTATTATCAATGATATATGCTCTGCCTAATGATCTACGGATTATCAGCGTTTCCTCTAAGCCCCCTCCTATGTTTTCCCCATGTTTTATCTTTAACCCCTTGCAGATTCCTCTCCCTTTCCTGCCTCACCATCTTCACCCCACTGACCCTCATGACAAGATCAGGGCTGCGTTAGTCGAACTTTGTACGTGCACCAAAAAGAGAAAAAGAGATCCCAGCTAATGTTTTCAAATTAGCACAGCTCCAACTCTGGAGATTCTCATTAGTTGTTGGCTGAGATTTATCAGCTCTCATTTGCCTAATATGGAGCCTAACTTTAGGCGCCTGGCCCTTTCGGTGGGGGGTAAGAGAGAATAGGAAGGGGTCTTTTGTCATTGCCATGTGGGCTCACTAATTTGCTCTGCCTAATAAAATTACAAATGAACACAGCTTTGCTCATGTTGCCTTTATAGGTTATAATAACCTTGGTACCCCATAACCTCCCGCTAGCTGAATTAATCAGATCATATTAATATTTCTTCTTACTTTCTTTTAACTGGTTCTTCTCTTAATTAAAGGGGCCAAAGATGTAAACAGGGTAGGTGACTAGAAACATGGCGTCAGGTTATAAACAAGGCTCATTAAAAAGATGGATGTGCCAGCAGACTGCGAAAATTGCTTACTCCGCAAGTGTACATTTTGTAATTTCCTGACGACTAAAAGGACTAATACCAGATCCTGCTTTGCTTCCCTAGCCCCCACCCTTTTCTTTTTAAAGCATGTATAAAAGATGATAATTTTTGTAAGCTGGGGGAACACAGAGGAGTTCATTCATCAGCTGGCATAAAGGCCATTTGTATTAAAACTCTTTTTGCCCCTCCGACAGATTGAGATACAAAATGGGATGTTGTTATAACAACAATAAGTGAAAGAAATCAATCTGAAACCTGAAGATTTTGGAAAGGATGGGGAAGACTAGACATAAAACAGGTTTATGACGCATATGAAATAATTTTTTTATTATAATTATCATTCAAACTTTATTCAGCCGTAGTTGCATTTCCATAGCTGGAATCACAAGTATTTTTGTGCACAGTTTAGAGCTCTCAGGGTCTGTGCTAAGAGAGACAAGAAGGGTGTGCTGTGCCTGCAACACTCTCCTCAAGCACACAGATGCTTCTGCTCTATCCAGGCAGAAAGCTGTCTGTCCTACCTGCTCAAGTTGGTAGGAGAACCCACCAATTCACATTTCTAAAGTTATGTGTGAACCTCATATGGAAAGATGATCTAGTAATCTTACATAAATAATTTATGTTTTCACTCGTTAGTAACTTCAGTCCCCTTAATATTGAAACTTGGTCTTGTAATATGCAATAATAAATTCAGCTCCAGTACAATAACCACTGAATAAAGCAGTGCACAGTTTTCTCTCTTCTAGTGATTATTAGTAGGAAAGACCAAACCCCTGATTTTTCTATCTCCCTTTATCCCTTCTCAAGAAGAAGGAAAGTCATTCTGACAGGATGATGCACAGCATGACCAGAAAAGACCTCTCTCCTTCATGAATAAATTAGAGATGAAAGTTTCACTGATCCCCTTGCATTTTTATGGAGGGACCTCATCCTAATTTACCTAAATGCTTTGAACAAAACGAAAGAAAAATGTAAGCGGCGAAGGTGAAAAGGTTAAAATCTATGTTTAAATGGAAGGGCATTTTAACAAGAAGGCTATGTGGGCTACCTGCATGTGATTGGGGGATCTTATTTTTAAATTTAAACATTTTAATGGATAAATCACAACACAGAGTGATTTCTTTTTGCCCCTCATTAAGTTTTTGCATTATAGAGCCAGAGTATTTTCATTCTGCATCTATGACTGCCTAAACTGAATTTGATTGCTGTCAATAAATGTTTCATAGTATTAGTAAAGAAATTATTATTAATAATGATAATAAATAATAATAACATTTGGAAGAGTCTGTGATTCATTAACTTTATGTGAATTATGGAGCAATAGATTTCAGCCTTTAGGGTGTTTCCTCAGTTATTTAAAATTCCTTTCAGTTTAGAAGGAAGGAATTGCCTTTTCTGTAGGTAATTTTGAACTCTATGAAATAGCCTACATTATTTTAATCCAAAGTGGAAAATTCTACAAGTTGCTTAAACATTCATCCCCTGAAGTTGTTCAGGTGTACTTCTAGAAAAGTACTTTAAAATCCTGTGGAAGCAAGCAGTTTCATCCCTATTATATTCTCCAGCAGTTTCCTTATAAGCTAATATATTTTTATGAGTATCACTTAGGAATAATTAAAATACAAAAAAAAAAGACACTCTCATTTTCACATCAGTTATTATAGTATTATTCAGAAGTTTAATGACTTTGGAAGATGTTCTTCCAAGCCCAGGTGTACTTTTTTCAGTTTAGTGTCTTCTTTGCTGGTGAGGCTTTAAGCTGGGTCCAAATTCCACAGAGCAGAGCAAGTTGGACATTTGTCTGAGAATGACAGGCTTTTTTTGTTTTGATGTGACTCAAAGCCTTCTGGATGCTTATTAAAAAAAATAAAATAGTCACTAGGTATTTTATAAGAGCTCCAAATACACTTTGTCTATCCTGTGGGTGAGAAAAACACCTGCACTGAGATTCAGGGCACAAGTGGAGAATGTATTATCCAAAACACCCCAGGATTTAATAGATAACACAGCATTGGACCAGTTGTTGAAGATGTAAAAATCTGTCAATTTAAATGGATCTATTTCTTTGTTAGTTTTGATGTTTTATCTCTTTAAATACAGCGCTCAACAAAAAATTCTATTTGAGTGAAGGTTTCTAGACAGTGCAGGCAAAATACATCACTTCAGTGACTGCAGAGAGGAATCCTGATATGGTGGAAGGGGGTCAGAGCCACACCCAGGCTGATGTGGGGATGGATGATGAGTCTGTGATTGTTGTCCAGCTGTCCTGCTTGCTCCAAACTAAACGCCTAACATATAGACAGCTGCACCTGGGCCACAGGAGTTCTGATCTACAAGTTGGTGTAATTTATCCTGTCACTAAAGCCAGCCCTGGTGAAGCCCTATGTTTTCAACATCCATCACCATTTCAGAATTCCAAAACCACATTGGAGTAGGTTCAGCTTCAGATTTCTAAGCCACCCTATGTCTTTAAAACTGGAAGTCAGCATTTCAGATCACCTAAAAAGCCTGTTCTGTTCCCTCAAAATCGTTAAAAGGTTTATGCCTAGATCAAATTTTACTTTGAACCAAAATGATGAATACAGTGTTTAAGAGGAATCCATGACACATATGCAAATATTTTTGGAAAGAAAAGGTATGCATTGTGCAAAATTATGGTTATGTCTGTGGTTGTGTCATTGCACTCTGCATTAGGATGCAATTTTCCTCCTAGTTTGAACTACCAAATGTGCATTAAAACTTATAAAAGCCCATTAACCCTTTGTGTGCCTTAGTTTTTCTTCCTACAGACTCATGAAAATGCTGAATATGTGTCTTTGTGTTATATTTGGACATTTGTTTATGACAATGCCCGATTACATATGGTGAAGCACACTTGTCTCTTTACTCCTCAGAGAAATGCAACTTGGTTTTGATGCTGCCGGCCTGACACCAAACATTGCCAAAATAATATAAGTGGAGTGGGCAAGAAAAGTTGGGGATTTTTTTTATTAAAAGGACTGAGAAGTTACAAAAGCTTCAACCCTTCAGGTGCTTTGTTTGGTTGTTGTTTTTTTTTTTAATTTGGGGTCACTATTGATACAACAATGCAGAAAAGGCACCCGGGTAAACACGTTGCTCAAGCTGAGCTGTCATAGCACACCCATCCATGTCCATCCATTAAATGTTGGTGTCTTTTGTGGAAGAAAAATGCCCCTTTCCAAGGACACTGGCCAGGCCACGTGCGTGTGCCTTGTGTGTGTGTTTTTTGAAGGCTGACAAGGCACCTCTGCCATTTCCTCGCCTGGAGCTCTACCCACAGGCGGCCGCACCGGCCCCCCTCTCCCAAATGTTATTATTCTGTCATGAGCCCTTCTTCGGTCAGGATGTTACTTCATTTCCACCTTTTGTCTCAGGTTGAATGTGAATGATGCTCTTTCAGCAATATACGGTCGCTCGAGCTCCCCGCTGCAGCCTTACATAAATATACAACACCCGTCTCGGCCTATAACTCACTTCAGGCCTGGAAAAATAGTGACTTCCTTTATTGGCCAGATTCTTTCGCAATTCCCAACAGCTGTATGTTTTCACCTCTGAGGATCCTTATCTTCAAGTTTCCATTTGTCTCAGCACTATTCCAGTGGATTGCCAATAAAAATGATTCCCTTTTTTATAACCCCTGAGAACATGGGGAGCGGGCTTTCCAGAAAAACCTATTTTTTAGCAGGGGGAAAAAAAAAAGGGGAAAAAAATAAGGAGGGGAAAAAAAAAAAATTAAAAAAAAAAAGAAAAAAAGCAGCTCCCCACAACTTAGCAGAAGGCAGGATTCAGCCTTCACACAAATATTTGAAAGTGTGAAACTTCCCGAGCAATCATCACAACTCCGCCGAGATGGGAACGGAGACTTCCAGCAATCTCTGAAGCCGCTCAATCAAGGACTCTTAATTTTCCATTTGAGCAAGAGGAACGGCTGCAAACGGAACATTTATTAACACATGCGCCTCACACGCACAAAGAGAGCTATATTTACAAAGAATTAAACTTGAGAGCATGAAATAGCCTTGTAACCATATGACAAAGATACACTTAAAGAGATGTAAACACTAGGTGCAGGGAAATTTGCCAGGTTAGAGTCAGCTGTATCACTCTGTTTTATTACTATACAACTGTTTACTGAGAAAAGACAGATGATGGCTGATATACTCTGTGTGTTATCATAAGGGCTTGCTTGGGAGCTCTTTGTGACTGACAATTGCTACAGCCCTATGCAAAAAACCTGGCCTGGGGAGTTGTTTTTCTTTTAATTCTTCTCTGTCCATCATTCCAAAGCATTAACAATTCTTTTAGAAAAGCAAACTGGCAAAGCATCCTGAGCATTTTGTATCACTCCCATGAGACAGTCACTAAAGAAGTTTTAATCATTCTTTCTTCTCCTTACAGGGTTATTGGGTTTGGTTCTTCCAAGGAAAAATTTTTTACAGCTTCTCCCCTGTCTGGGCTATGTAAATCCCAGATTCTTATGGCCCTTCCCTGCCCAAGTCCTGGAGAAAACACTGTGAAATACTTTTATAATAGTTCTCAGCTCCAATTCTGCTGCTAACAGCTCCTAGAGTGACTTCTAAGAGGAGGTGGTGTTCCTGTGTCTCTCCCTGGAGATGTGCAAAGTTGCCATCAGGTTCTTCTGAAATGGATTTGAAGGAACCCAGAAGAAGAGTCAATGCAGCACATGTGCCTCTCACATCTGATTCTTTTCCATGACTATAAAAAGGATTTCTGGGTATCTGAGAGAGATGGTTTAGAGCATATTGGACTTGTTTTATTCTCACTGAGGTCCCAGCACTAAGACTGCAACACAAGACAGCTTCAGTAGTGTTCCTTGCTGCTTCCCAGAGTGGGTCCCTCAGGTGGGGCTGGAGGGGAAAGGAGGGGAAGAGTGGAGAGCTGTGGAGGCAGGTGTTACCTTCTCCCCATCTCTACCTTCACAGACATTTACACAGCAGGGCATTCAAGGCCCAGGTCATCCTGCTTCACTTCAGGTGCCTGGAGCACTGAAGTTATGAACCAAATCCCTCTGTTCTTCCTCTGCAGTCAATGGAGAGAATGAGAGGGATGTTCAGAAGGGACGAATCCCTCAGGATCCCTTCCAGCTGGGGTGAACCCAGGCCCTGCTATCTGCTGTCACTGAACCAGAAACTCACCATCACCTCCCTGTCTTCACTATTTCTTTTCCCTAGCTGTGACAAAAATTTTGGCCTCCTCTTAGGTTCAAGTATTTTGCTCTGTCTTGCCTGAGGAGAAAAGGCAAAGGGTTCTTTCCTTATGGGTTCCTGATCTAAATGAATTATTGCAAGGCTTTTTTTTTAAAGCCTTGGAAAGGGGATTTGAAGCTATTGTATTTATCTGACCATTATGAGCACTGTAAAACATGCTGTTTCACATTGTAACATAAGCTCTTTTTTAAAGTATGCCCAGAGTATTTGTAATTGTTATCAGGCCCAGATGTATCCGAGTGTCAGCATGAAGCACTGAGAGTTGGCTCAGATGTACAGAATGTAATTAGCTCAAAGCCCTGTGCGCTTAGTTTGTAGTGGAAGCACAGACTGATAATAAAACCAAAAAAAATGAAAGTGGCAAAGGTTAAAATCTATTGTTCACAGTGCTAAAGCTGTTCTGGGGGAAGCCAGTGCTGGCTGCTGCAGTGCTGGAGTGCTCAGACTCCAAACGAGATCAGAAGCGAGCCGGTGACAAAGGTTAGTTCAAAATAGGTGATGATAGACTAACATTAAATCGACATTATTCTCACAATAGTGGCCCAGACATTTGGTCTATCTGCTCTGGTATCCTGCCTCTGACTTGTGCCAATTCCCTCATGTGTCCGGAGGAAGAATAGCATATGATCCACACACCCACTTCCCACTGAGCTTCCAGTGACTTGTGAAATCCCAGATGTGGTGGGAGTGTGGGGATGGTACAAACGGTTCCTGAGCTGCATGGGAACCATCTATTCACTCATGTACTCATCTGCATGCCTGCCAGCTTGCTTAGCTCGGGGGGTTTTGTCTGTTGTTTTTTGTCATATCCAGGAAAAATCTGATTTTTCTGATAGACGCTTGCTGGGAACACAAGAACATCCCCCATCTCCACCTACTGCTGCCCTCTGCTGAGTGGGAACACAAGCCTGTGTCCAGGTTTCTGGAGCTCAGCACTGCCCAAATTAAAGAGTCTCCTCTTGCTTGAGTGACTTTGAAGCATGTGGATTTGATCTCCATCCCTACAGCCACTATGACATTTCCAGAGGCTTTTGTGTGCACTGTGGTGACAAGCATGACTTCCCAAGGTGGCTATCGGCTCGTTAAAGTACAGACACTTTCTGGGCTGATTGTTGTTAAGGAGACAAATCTTAGCACTTGCAAAAAGCTCTGATAGTTACAGTGTTCTGCACTGATATAATGCATAGGGATGTGGGTGTATTTAAATTTAGATGTGTGCACTTGCATCACATTCACAAATGCAATAAACAATATCTAATAACATTAATAAGGCACAGGCACATAGCAGTTCACAACAGGAAATTCAAATCTGAGGGTGACATGCTGATCTCAACTCCCTCTGTTTAGAAAAAATAAGTCAGAACAGCTTGAGTGAAGGACAGAGTGTCACAGCCTTAACTTGAACATTTCCTGGCTTTTGTTGGTTTGTTTCACAGCCTTCACATTCCTTAAACATAGGTTTGTTTGATTTTAATTTCCTTTTCTCTGTTAAAAGAATGAAGAAACATGTTTGAGGGGAGCCCTGAGCATGATTTCTTTTCACAGCCACAGCTGAAATTTCCGATGTTTGTTTTTTCTTTTACAATGTTTAGTGTTAAAGAGAACTTCTGGGGAGGTGATGCAGCCAGCGACAGGACACATGTTTCTGACAAGAAAGACAGTCTCAGGCTGTGCTGGTCATCCAGCACGTGGTGGACCTTGGTTCAAGTCCTTCATCAGCAGCCACAGACTTTGTGAGAGGCCTTAGGACAAAGTGCATGTTTGGATCTGCAGGGGGATTGTGATGCTCCAGTGTCTAATTCTGTGGTATTTGCTTTGCAGGTGTGTAAAAGAAATACAAGAAAAAAACCATAAACCCCATGTGTTTGGGCCATGTGAGACACTTAGTGTGAAAGCATGTCCAGTTACTTGTGTTTCTTTTACAATTTTCACACTCAAGTGCACAAGTGCTGCTGTCTTAATTCCATCTTCTCTGACAGTCTTAGACCTTGCTTCACAGTTCAGATCCACAGCCTTTTCCTGTATCATATGATCATACCATATAAATAAAAAGTTATATTAAGTGAGATCCTTCTTTTCACTTTCAAATTGCTGTTAGCACCCCTGTTTATCCCTTTTATTCACTTTTTTTTTTTTTTTTTTTTTGTCTGAAAGGATTCCTGTAGAGGAATAAGAGGTTTGGCCATGGTCCTGTTCATATTTTCCCATGTAGAGCCACATCTTGCAATTGTATTTCAAGAATTGACCTTATCTACAGGATGCTATTTTTATTGTGACTCTTCTAACCCAATGACAGAGGGATCATTCATGTACTTTCTATTTTTCTGTATTATAAAAAAGAGACCCAAACAGTTAGGAAAGGATTGCAGAATCATCAAGAAATGTGCATGATATGCAGGAGGGAGAGAAGTGAAGGGGAGGGAAATTCCCAGTGCCATTGGCTCCTTTCATTGGTGCTCATGAAGGGAATAGTTTCTGATAGACTCTTAATCCAGAGCCTGGATACAAAGCCCAGCAAAGGTTATAAAACCACATTAGTGGGTGCAGTAAAATAGGTCTACAGGATGCTCCAAATGGGATGTCTGCAATAGTGAAATAGCACAAGGGCAGAGATGAGGGGAAAATGGCAGCTTTGAAATTACTTCAAGAGCTTCTCAGAAAGAGAATTTGCCCCACCCACTCTTTTCCCTCTCTCCTGGGATTTTTGTAGGCTCACACACCTCCAATTACTCATTAATTTTTTCCCCTCTAGCCTCAGTTCTGCAAAGTCAACACGGCTTATGAAAATCAAGTTGTATTCTGTATACTTAATACATCATCTCTAAGAATAATCATTTTGGAATCTGAACTTGTTTCTGTTATCTGGCTCAGCTTGACAATGATTTATGAAGCAGAAAACAAGACAGCTTCATTTTCATAAGGCAGCCTGAACCTTCTGGACAAGGAAGAGCTCTGAAAGTTGTTTTGACTAGTAAACTGAAACAAACATGACACAAAAGTCAATACAACTGCAACATCAGCCTCTCATTTTACAGAGTAACTTTCCTCGGCTAGAGCAATCTGACAGTCAAAATGTTGTGATATTCGATAGCATTCTGCATCTTCACTAATTACAACTGCGGGGTGCTCGCCGTGATGGGCATTTTCGATGCAAACGAAATACATGGCAGCCATTCACAAAGCATGCCTGGTTAGCAGCTAAAAGGACACTGTCATTGCATTTGGCTTGTGTTTAATTCCCGTGGATAGAGATATTACACTTCATATTTGAGCATTAATCTGGATTTATATTAACGCTCGGAAAATGTGAGCTGGGTTATGTGAGTCAGCCCGCGTTGATTTGGCGATGAGCGTGTTGAAATATGTTTGATTGATTCTTTGGAGTTTCATTCTATATTCGCTGCCATTATGCAGCTCTGAGGAAGTGGAAGATGCAATTCCCATGAAGATCTTAGAAAAAGTCTCAACAATTTCAGTTGAAGTAGACTCCTCACCCATTGCTAGTAATATGAAACATATGGCATATGCCAGAGACAATGTAGCTGTGTATATATCCACTGTTTAGCTTATTGCACCTCCTTTTAGTGTGCAATAAGTAATCTAGATAGTAGAAATCCTTCCATATGAGATTAATTTACTTTGAGCCTTTCCTTAATGATTTATAAAACACACCAGCAAAACAAATGTGGCAGAAAGCACCACGAAATGAGGCAAACTGAAAATTTTTTAATGTCCAAAATGTCAGGAGAAAAGTTTGATTTTGTACTCTGTATAACAGACACACAGAAAGTGAAGTTAGTTTCTCCATTATGCCAAGCTAGTTGAAATATTTCAAACCATATTTTGAAGAATTTTTACTATTAGAATGTTATAAAATATAAATATTAAAATAAATATACAAAATTATAATATTGACTTTCTAGATTTTATCATTTCTACAGGTAATGTTTAAATATTTGTATTACAGGTTTTTTTTGGAAGTATCCATTAAAAGTTTGCCTTTCATCTAGGTGAATTTAGTGCTAACTTTGTCTAGATTTTGAAATGATGCATTCATAAAACAGAACCTTTATTGCTAAGGAAAATCTTTATTAAGGAATCTTGGTCATTGTGAAAGCAAGTCCAGTTACCTGTGTTTCTTTTACAATTTTCACACTCGAGATAACGTTATTTACACATTTTCTGAAATCAACTCTTGATGGATCCCTAAACAGAGCCTAGAAATACAGCTGCATATTGCAGAGCTTAATATAACCATAGAATCATGGAATATCCCGAGTTGGACGAGACCCATAAGGATCATTTAATTCCAGCTGCTGGTCCTGGACAGGGATGCTCCAACAATCCCACTCTGTGCCAGAGAGAATTGTCCAAATTCTCAAGTAGGAATACAATGACAAGGAGTTTCTTATGGATTCATTTACTTCCTTTATAATAAGAATTTCTTCCAAGGAGGCCAAGCTGGGATGTACAGTGCTTTTCCTCTGTTTTCCCTAAAGCAATCAGGAGCAGCTCAACTTTAAATCCATATGGCTGCACGGACAGAAGCTCACCCAGAGTTGCTCTTTGCCTGTCCCTCTGTCCCCCTAGAGCACTGATTATTCCTATTCTCAAGCTACAAGCTTGCTCGTAGCTCTGCTGATCTTCACAACATGTGGTTCATGGTGTGGGCATCCCCACATGTGAGGGTGACCCTCCACTACGGGGTCAGTGTCCCCAGCAGCACCTGACAGGTGCTGACCAGGGATATTCCAGTGACCCCATGGTGAGTAATCCAGGCTATAATATACCTTCACTTCCATTCTTCCCTCCCAGAATTTTTCCTGTCCCTTCATTCTTCAGATCAGCAAAGCCAAGAGCACACAATGCTTGGAGAATATCTGATTTTTGAAGCTTTACACTAAAGTCAGTCAAATATGGGTGAAAAAACCCTGATGTTTTAGTCCCAGCGTCAGTACGGAAGTAGATTGTGTACTTGACTTTAACAATCTTCCAAGATATAAAGCCATTTGACTGAGGTCATACTTAAGATAATAAAACTCCCTTTGATGAGGTTCATTTACATATTTGTTTTCTTTGCTTGAGCCCATTTTTTTGTATAGATTTAGTGCAGTTGTTTACAATGCTGGAATTTTTATGATTAAGGTCATACATGAGAATATTTACAACGTCAGGAATAAACACAACTCCTATTTAAGAAGCATATCCTGTTCCCAAATGAGATCCAAGCCCTGCTTATAATGTCACGCATTTGTAGAGCACTTAATAAATGTTTATTTTCAAATGCAATTATAAACAATTCTTGCATTGTTGCGGTAGGACGTGGACTTCACAGCTCTTGACATTAGCACAGGAGATATCCATTAGGCAAGATATGACTCTCTGAGAGGTAGCCTGACCTCCAGCCCTGACTGCAGAGGGCAACCCCTTCCTTTGTGACACCCTGGACTGCAAATAATGCTTTAACTCATATCTTGATGGGTTCAAGGAAACACTCCAAATAAATAAATGCGCACAGGCGTGTCTTGGATATTTAAAAGAAATGAAAGTTAGCATACAAGCTTCAGGCCACCATTACCTGCTGAGAATGATGAATTTTGGGGTGATGGAGCATACAGTGTCTTGAAACAGCAGTGATATTACAAATATTTTCAGAAAAGTGACCAAGAGCTTGGGTTTGGTTTGTTTTTCTTTCCTGCTCGTGGCCCCTTCCCCTTTGTATCAAATCCACAGACGTTCTGGCAACAGACCTCTCCTTTCGGAGGGACAGAGAAGAAAAAAAAGAATACTAGAAAAAAACAATGGGGATATGTAACACGTGCATTGTAATTAGATGAGGAAGCCATTAATTATGTTGTTTGCAATATCCTCTAAAAGGGTTGCCCACCCCTAACTACATATTTATACATATTTACTTGTTAATCAATAAAGGAAAATGGCTACATTATTTTGATTAAAACGTCAACCAAATGTGTGGCAATAAAATCAAATTTCAGGGGGAAGGTGAAAAAAAGAAAGAGGGGGAGAATGAGAGAGATAGCTATGTATGCCTTCCTCCAGACCATGATATATGATATTTTCAGGCTGCTAGGAGAGCAGACACATTAAGAAAATAGTGCTAATGATATTAAAGTACTTTACAAGGCTTGTTACTAAGCGCTGACAAACCTGTCAAGTGTATAATGTAGGAGGCTATTGTAGCGTTCTCAGAAAACCATACCTCTGCCCCATTTCAGTGCAATCTCCTAATAATGGAGCTGCTATAAATTCTAGCCAGCAATGGGACAGACTCCTGGCTTCTCACCCCAATGTGAAGACATGATAAATATAAAAGAAAATGGCTGTCAGTTTTGGCGCCCGAACCTTATTACAAAGTCTTAATCTTACTGGCCTCAGCACCTTTTATCACCGCCTTGTTATGAGCTGATGGCTTTTTTATTTGCTGGGAGATGGAGGATGTGTCATTTGATGTCCTTTTATGTAGCCACTGTTCTGTCCTCTCATGGAAAAAAAATCTTTTTTTATATGTTTATTACAGTAACCGATTAAATGCAAGGCTCATGCTGTGTTTGGTGCAAGCACCCTCCTGGCTGATTTTTGCAGAAGCCTGGATTTAGATCATGGTCAGATGCAGAGTTATTAAGAATGTGGGCACAATGGAGTGTTATTTTTATTTTCCGGCTCCTGGAGCGTTGGCATCGCTGTTGGCGTTATTATTTATTATTATTTATTGTTTTCCTTTCCGTATGGATTTTTCCCTCTTGCCAAGGTCAGAAAGAAACCGTAAGTCCTGGCTCATTCTCTTTCACTCTTCCCTCCCCATCGCCTCTCTCTTTCTCTCTCTCTTCCTCTTTGCAAGTGTCAGCCACAAAGATGATGGGCCTGTAAACAAAGTTTGACTCAAAACTCAGCTCAGGTTCAATCAGTTTGAACTTTAAGATGAGATATCTCACAATTATCTAAATATTATTCCTAAACCTCACAGCTGACTTCCTGTCTTCTTCGTTTATGGCAAACAAAAGACTGAACTCCACTTGAAACAATGACCCTGTCAGAGCCCTTATCCCCCCAAGAACTGCAGCAAAGTGCCAGCATCAGGTACTTAACTCAAGATGACATTGATGGGTTGCTTTCAAGCTGTGGCCAGAGACTCCATCACTAGTTCTTATCCTCAATTTGAAGTCGGGGCAGCCTACTTTGTTTCTGCAGAGGAGTTCCCTCCCTCTGATTTTTGTCTGCCAGATGGTGACCAGGCTCTGAGCAGGGCTGGACCCATTAGCCGAGCTCCCCATCTAGTGGCTGCCAGCGTGGGGGGGAGCAGGCAGGAGCTCCAGCAGGACCTGTCGCCCTCCAAAGGCTAGAGCTGAGACAAGGAAGAGGGCAAAAACAGAAAAAAAAAAAAAAGTTTACAAAAAAATTTAAAAAGATAAAAAGAGTAGGTGTTCCAACGCTTTTCTGTCTTGTGCATTGACCTTCCCAAGACCCTGGCACCACAGCTCATGAGGACTGGGGGTACATCTGCACATGAGTACATTCAAACTGCTGTGGCTCTGTAACACAGGAATGCCCAACAGAAATATGCACCCAGTCTTCCATATTAATGCAAGCCACCACACTCATCTTCATATCTACTCATCTTCATCAGAAAAGCTCCAGTAGGAATGGCAGTATTTAACTGGTCATCATGCAGTCACATGTTCAAGGAATCTCCTTACAAAATTCCATTTACAATCTAAAAGGATTTAGGAGACAATGCATTAGAACAACAATCATGAGATAAAGTTTGAGGTATCTCTAACTTGCCTCAGCAGATCAGTGTTAGGAATAAAATATTTATGAGTTTGGGACTCACCTGAGCCAACTGGCTGTTCTCTGTCTATGTATATTAGAATTGTCATGTAGGTACTGATATATATGATGTGAAGTTTATTTTTAGGCTAAAACTCATGAGAAATTAGGTACCTAGAAGTTTCAGGGAGCTGAGCAGTTGGGTAAAGGATGGTGATCCTATAGATCCTGACCCTGAGAATAGATTAAGCCTGAGCTCATTCATTATAAGACATCAGAAGATGTGAGGGGATCAAGTGCTTCTCATCCCCTTTGCTCAGTGCTGCCCTGGCTCTGGAAGGAATTTCAGTATGACTTGGAGATCACAAGCAATCATCAAAAATAAGTTTGGTCAGTTCTTCTGCACAATGAGCTGTCCTAAAGCCCAGGCATGGATGCAGCTGAGGGATGAGAAGCAGATCCTGCAGAGAAAGGACCTTTCCCTTGCCAGTTTCTGGGCATTTGCTGTGTTGGTGTTTCTAAAGGGTAACAGCTTCTCAAACTGGTTTCCATGATGATATATCTGGTGATTGACATATTAAGAACTGAGAAAGATGAAAATGGTCTGACCAGGGATATGCACAAAGTTTTTTACACTTGTGTCTCTCAAACATAACACCATTCTGACTCTTATATCTTCATATCCCTAACTATCTACTATCATCCTGTAGCTAAAATAAAACAAAATAGCCCTTAATGTGTCGTGGGACATTAGCCTGTTGCATATCTTTGGAAGTGTGTTTGCACTTTAAAAGCAACCTTGAGGGTGAGAGAGCACAGGACCCATATGGTAGTTACTGTAATAAGGCACTTGTGGTTTGCTAAAGCACAAGGGGAAGAAAAACAATTGATGAAAAACTCAATAGGATGGGAAAGGCAAATTGCTTGGCTGGAGATTTAATTAAAAAGGAAACAGCCCTCCCCATTTAAAGGTCGGTTTGTACCCCTTAAATTACAAAAAGAACTCGGGGCTGAAATCAACACACAGTGCATATTAATAAGAGAGAGCAGCAGACTGTGTGACTGGTCCAGCTCTTCTCAGGCAGGGCCAGCAGGCTGCAAGACATGGCCAGTGCCTGCCAGCTATTTCTGGGACCTGACTTCAGGATCTACCTCCAGCAGAAGTGATGCTCACTTGGATCTTGTAAAACATGCAGAATGAAATGTAATGTGGCTTAAGTCTCTGTTTGCCATTTCCCTCCTCCTATCTCCCACCACTCCTCAACAGCCCTTTTTATATTACTCTTGGCTTTGTGCAGCACTTTCACAGCCATGAATGCCTCTCTCCCATGGGAGAACTCGATGAAGGTTATCCATTGTCACCCAGTGTTATACTGGGACGTCAGGACACCCTGAATAAACGGTTTACATGAGATGCTGCCTCTAAGTGCATCCTCGGAAAAACTGCCATTGCCCTTTGCTGAGAAAGTTAACATCATAAAGTGAAGGCTGCCTCCGACCAAATGGGAATGACATTGCAGATTAAGGGCTCTTTAAATTATGCATTTAGTTCAGACTCCTGGGGAGACAGTATATGAGATAAAGCTAGCAGACTTACTCTGCAGCCTGGCTCTGGAACCAAAGACATTTTTGAAACATTTTGCCAAAGAAACTTCTGTAGAGGTAAAAAAAAACCCCTACCCATAACTAACAAATGCAAAACAACAAAAATATCCACTTAGTCATGTCTTTAAGGGCAACATGTTGCTCAAACGAGAAAAAAAGTAAGAAGTGAAGAAAAGAGAAAGAACATTTTCCAGGGATTTAGAAGGATGGTGACTATCCAAGTTTTAATAATAAGATTTTTATTTATGTCAAAATTCCGGTTAGCAGAACTAGGATTATGTTTTCCAAACATTTATTAGATTAGGAATGCTCTTATTTGCTTTCCAGTCTGATCACCCCCACAGACATAATGTCCCTGGCAACACTGAAGTATTCAGAACATCCTCACAGCTTGTACCTGCTGAGACAGATTTGAGAAAAAAACTCTCTTGGTTCCCGTTTGCATGCAGCTCTGTAACCTGTAACTTCCTGCCTTCATTTAGCAGAGTTTAAATTGCAAATTCATGTTTCTTAAAAATGCTGTAACATCATAAGTGGGACAGTTTTATGACAGCTCTGAATTACCAGACAATACTGACACATGCCGCGTGCACTTACTTTGCCTACCAGTTATGGCTGTATTTATCTGCCCATATGTCACTCTGTGTCTAACGCATCTATTTACCACGTTGAGATAGATATTCCACAATTGAGGGCTCTTAGTGCATCCTTTAGAATGTTAGAAGAAAGAAAAAAAAAAAAAAAGAAAAGGGAAAAATCTCGTTTCTCAGATAATTTATTTTATAGGTGATAGTTCTGCCTTTTTTTAGGGATTTTACAGGCATCTTTCTGCAGTTCCTTTATTTCCAGATGACACTGACTTGGAAGTCTTCCCTGACAGGCAAAATGGGCTGGGCCTTCATTTTATTGATGGTAAAACACAGAAAAGGCACTCACAGGCATCTGTAGGTAAGTCTGAGTTGGATTATGCAGAAGATAAACTCCCCTGGCTGAGGGATCAACAGAAGAATTCAAAACCAACATTCACTGAAGACTTGACAGTCTTCTTCACCCTCTTTCCATCCTCCACAAACTCACACACACCTCCCTGTAATGCTGTGTGCCTCCCTGCCCTGCTTTCATGCAGGACACATGCACCAACCAGCACAGGTCTGGTGAAAAGGGACAAATTCCCAGCACAGTCACTGGTGACCAGTAGGAACAGGCAGCTGGGGGAGAGATGTTCCATCTACAGTTCCACATAACCACTGCAGCCAATGCAGTTTTAATAAGCTCTGGCATTCCTTCTGAATATTTTGCCCAAGCTGGAAAATTGGCAATTGGCTGATAGCTCCCCCTTCCCTGAGTGACAAATCTTGGGTGCAATGAGGTGTTTTCGTCTTTTACTTTCTGATGAGATTTTCATGTGTTTTGTAGCTTTAGCTGTATTTCTAAATATCAGGCAGAAAAAGATCCAAAACTTATGAGGTTGTCAAATCTATGGAACATAAATATATATGTACACATGCACACATATGTGGAGAGAGAAAAAGAAATAAAAGCATGGAAGAGGAAGAGGGAGAAGCATATGTATATTTAGATGCATGCATATTACACATACATATAACTGTGTGTTTTTTCAGGACCTTTACCAAGATGTGTGATCTGCTTTGACCAGTGCTCACCAACATACTTTGCAATTTTGCTCTCAATTATTTTAGACAGAATTCAGTGATCTTTATTCATCCAAAAGAAAGCATAATGTTCTGTCCAAATACACCAACAGATGCAGCTCCCTATGATTCAAATCCTCATGAGTTTTGCCTGAGCTGGAGTTGCCTCTACTCCAAAGGAATCATCTCTGCCATCACTGAAATGTTACCATTTTGAGGTGAAATACAGCAACTGAGTGATTAAGGACAGAAACACTTCACAATAAGCCAGGCCAGGTCTGAAATGTGGTGTGTCTGATGGCGATCAGCAAGGAGAATTTTGGTCAGTGAATAGGTTTTTTCCTCCAGGTCTTTATCTTGCAAAAAGTTCCCCAGGTCGTTAGCACCTACAAGCTGGTTTACCTCATGGTCAAAAGTTATCTGCTCCTAGCACACAAATCCATTAAAATTGCACTTTAGGAGCAATTCAGTGATTCTAAGGACTGTCACTCCTTCAATCTGCTACCACTTGCTTGCAGCATTTGAAGCTTGAACATCTGCATCGCACTGGAGAAGGGATGGAAGCCAGGTATTGACCAGACCTGCCTGCTCACGAGAGCTCAGAGACAGATGAGACAACCTCCTTCTTCCACAGATAAGGAGAAATCTGGCTTTTTTTACTCCACTTACTAGACAGACAGGAAAATTACTCCTTCAAGGTAGAGCAAGAGCAATTGCACTATCCCCTTAATCAGTACTTGCAGCATATCAAGCTCATCATCTTGATGGTAATAGCTGTTTGACAAGTCAGGATAAAAGTGATAGTCTTCTGAAAATGAGATAACAATCTAGCTTTAAAAAGGAACCAAAAGAAAAGAAAGGAAGAAAAGAAAAGAAAAGGAAAAAGAAAGAAATGACCCGGTGTGAGGTGTCTTTTAATTTAATTTCATCTAAGGATAACAGTTTACCCAAAAATGTCTTCAGTGAGTCACGTAAAGTATTTCAATCTGTCATCTTGTATTGACCTGTCTAACATGGAAATATACTGCACTGAGCTTTTGTCAGGCTTACCAGTTTGGTCTAAAATCTGATGATTTCTTTTTTAGATCATAACTGTGCTGAGCTATCTCCTTCCACTTTCTTCTCTCACACGCAGAGAGCTCAAAATGGAAAATTCATCCAAATGCAAAAAGAAACAGCATGATCTGGCTCACAGCTCCTCAGAAGTACAGGCAAAATTGAATTTTACTGTTTTCCTAAAAATGAAGGCCCAGAGTCAAGCCAATGCTATCAAGGAAAACGGAAATGGCTGCAGTAGAACAGGAATGGCAAGAGCCAGGCAGAGCAGCAACATGAAAATGTGCTTTTCCTGCTGTTATAACAACTCTAATACTGCTTTATTTTAGCAACAATTACTTTAAAAAGTTATTTACAAACTTTCAAAAGAGTCAACTGCAAGAAATGGCTTGTTGCATACACTGATAGTTTCCAAAATAATTATTATAATAAATATTAATTTAATAGCTATGGCATTAAAAATTTAAAATATACTATTATTCTGTAGCTGAATCAATAGCAGAAATTAGTTCAGCCTTGCATTGGTTAATTCTGAGAAAAGGTAGCAGTTAGTCAGGTTGGTGCTCCTTAACTGCTGAAGTATCTCTGAGAATTTAGTTTCCAATTCAAATATTTATTATGTCAGAATTAGTTTTCTGGGAACCTTCTCTTTTCTTTAAGGTAACTAAAAGAATAAAGTAAAATTCCCATGCTGGTGTATGAGTATTCCTGACAGTGAACTTGATTCCTGGAAGAAGAAGGGGAGAAAATACATTTAAAGCAAATGTATTTAAAACTGAATAAATCTTCACAGGGCTTTGCTTGAACATTTTGTCTCTGGTATTTGCTCTGCTCTGGTTGATGCTTCTCCTGCTCCAGTGATCAATCTCTCTATACTGTTAAAGCTGTGGCACCAGGAAACTGTCATAAACCACAGCAAATTCTGAGAAACCCACTGTTCATGGAGCCCAGCAGTGGCACCAGAGATTTCTTACTGAACCTCTTCTCCTCAAAAAGAAAACCAGCAGAAACCAGAAAGCCCAAACCTACCCAGAGCAGTGGTCTGCTTTTCAGCTGGAAAAGGAGTATTTTGTGGAAGCCACGCTATGCAATCTGCAATCTCAGAAGTTGTGCCAAATGGCCACAAGAACAGGAAGAGGAGAATGGCCAGGCGTGCGTTCTTACAGGGAGTTCAGCAGATTAAAGGCTTACCTGAGACTGATCACAAAAGCAATCCCGAAAAAATGAAGCTGGGATTTTCACAAGCATGACCTTCCTTGCAAGATTTGCAGAAAGTTGTCCCTGCGCATGCAGTGGGGTTGGAGCTACGTGATCTTTAAGGTCCATTCCAACCTAAAACATTCTATGATCCTATAATTTCCTGCGTTTTCAAAACCCACAGGGAATTGAGTCCTTTTAAGCCTCTTTTTGAAATCTGTGGTGTCAAGAAGGTAGTTTGCACCTTTTATTTTCCCACACATTTTCTTAAACTGGTAATGCCCTTTACCTCCAGCTCTTTGCACTGGTAGGACCTTCAGATCCCAGCCAAAGTCCTACAAACACGCAGCACTCCATTTACTGTTGAGAAGACCTTGCAATCTAAACAGATCAGACAAGGTAAGAAGAGAAATGGAATCACATTAAGGGATAATGATTTGCCCATGCTCTTAAAGAACTCCTTGGCACCAAAGTAAGCCCAGCTCCCTGCCTGAGGCCTTACTGTCAGCTCGCCAAACAGATATGGAAGGACTAATAAAAGTCAGTCAATATTGAGATGGTGCCACAGTAGCTTATTATTTAATGAAACTGAGTAGGAAAGTAGGAAAGTAGACGCAATGCATCTAAAGATCTGTATTTCAGCAGAATCCTTCCTTTATGAAGATGGATAGGGAAGCACTGGGACAAGGAGCATTTCTTTCACTGCCTGATAACGCTGAAGACAAAGTATTTTGAACAACGATAATTGTGCCTCAGATTTCTACGCTGCTTTATGACAGAGAAAATATTGCCCCAGATACTTAATTTCTTCCTGGAAGAATGTTTTATACCAACCACTTGTTGATACCCATTTCTATTTTATTTTTCTGTCCTCTGGTATGTTCCTGCTTTCAGCAGCATGCTGCAAATTCTTTATCCTGATCTATAATCCTGATGAGTTTTTAGCAGTGTGACAGTCTGTCTCTCCTCTGCACAGCACAGCCCCTTAGCAGGATCTCTGCTCAGCATAAAGAGGTTATCTCTGAATACAGATAAGTGGCTGCCGAAGGCCAGTTAGAAGATTTTTGGAAAGTGCTGGTCACAGCCAGGCGAGGTCTCTAACCCACATTCTACCCCAGTAACAGGAGAAACTCCGTAGTTTATATCATCCTGAGTAATGCTCTCCATCACACGCAATTCACCTTCCTTTCTTTTTTTCCCCCCTTTTCAGCTGGCTTTGTTGTTTGCGTGGTGTCAGTAGGAATGTGCTTGGAGCAGAGTTATATGGCATCATTTGGAGAAACATTGCGTTAATAACCAGAGTTCAAGGGCAAAGGATATAAACGGAGCAAATTACAAGTCTGAGCAGATATATGGCTTTTGCTAAAAGGGACACAGGCTGCTACTTTTATTTACTGGGTGCTGGAGCGCTTGCAAAAAGGTGCAAGAAAACATGAATATATTTTTAAATGATACTTGGTAGTTTAGAAAAGCAATGCAAATTTTTAATCTGGAAAGAAAGACTGTTTGAGGGTAATAATAAATTTAAAATTGCCTATCCTTGTAGTGACTTTGTCTTTTTTTAACCCTACACTCCTCAAATGCTAGCATCATTCAGATGTCAGTGACCCAACTTTGCCCTGACTGAAATTTGGAGGTATTAAAGCAGACATTAACAATAAAACAATGGCAGGTTCAGAGCAACCATTCATCTAACTTCTGCTGTAATTAAGTTTCAGCTTTGAACGTCTCGGTCCACTCCCTTGATCCTCCGGGTTCAGGCACCACCTCTCCCTCATCTCTGGATTAGGTGTCGGATCTCCTGCCTCCGTGAGTCAGCACAAACCCCAAACCCCAGTCCCTGGAGGGATCAAAGTCTGCTAAAAGGCTGAGGAGTTTCAGGCAAATTCTGTCAAGCTTGTCACAGGGTGGGATTATTTCATTTCACAGCCTGTAATACAATTTCATGTACTGCTATTGACTGTGGCAATAACTAACTGGAACATTTTGTTTATCTGATTTTCTGAGGCTGCAGATTCATCACTAGTTTTATTTCATTTTTTCTTAAGTGTTTCATAATTTATTTTTTCTGAACTACAAGATACTACTTAAATTAATTTTTCTGCTAGACATACATTACTGCTGATTACCAAGCAAGATATATAATGTAGCCTATAAATATTAATCTTATCTGGTGAAAGGATATCCAAAATAAAATCTTTCCTATTTCAAATTCTTTGAATCTCTATTTTTTTTAAAAATCAGCTCATTCTTCAAGTATTGTTTTTACAGCTTGTTCTACAAGTGTGCAAAGACAAAAAAAAAAACCAAAAAAAACCAAAAAAAAACCCCCAAAAAACCCAACACACCGAAACCCAAAGAGTTTAAAAAATGAATTTTCTGAAAACATCTGGTCTCCCTCCTTTGTCACAGTGCCACAGAAAATATTTCATCTAGCAAATTGCAGGTGATTTTTAAACACACAGAAGTAAGGAAAATATTAAGGAAGATTTACTCCCATCTAAGAAATGCTTTATGATGCAAAAATGAGTACAAAAATTAGTATGTAGGCAAAGGATAGGAAAATTATTTTTGTGGGGAAGAAGAATGCTAGGGGAATGTTTAATTTTATATTATTCACCAAAACCCCTGAACTTTTCTTATTTTTGCTGTTTGCCGTTTAAAGGACACTTCCTCGCTTTGTGACATTTTTACACAAAATAAAAAGCTAACTATGATTTTAATGCCATACGATATAACAACAGCTGTGCACATCGGAGTAAGATATAAGTAAGAAAAACAGAAACTGGCTATTTAAGTAGGCGATTGAATCCTGAAGGGTTTATTTATTTTTTTGTTTAATACGCTGTGCGCCGCTCGCAGCAGCAATCGCGGTTTAACTCGCAGATCGGCAGAGTTACATTTTATAACCAGTGGAAGCACCTGGGCTTTTTTTGGGATCTGAGAGGGAACTGCAGTGGCGGGTTCTCTCCCCGCTCTGCACCATGAAGCCTATCCAGTTTCCCATACCGCATATTCTTTTCTCCCACCGGGACATAATAGAAACTAATCTTCGACATCTAAACATTGGGAGTCGAGTCCTTTTGTTAAGTCTTTTTATTCCTTCCCAGCCGGTGCCGGTGCAGCGCCGAGCCCACGTGTATTTACATACTCGAAGACCCCCGCTGCTGCCAGCTCTCCGCTCGGCAGACAGGGCAATTAATCACGGCCAAAGGCTCCCGCCGTGCGCCCGGCGCTCCGGCAGCAGCAGCCCCGAGCAGCCGGGCAGGTGGGGCTCGGCAGCCCTGCACCCTGACCCGCCACCGGGGCGCTCGCTGCCTCTGCCCCTCTCGCTGCTGAGTGAGAATAACACCGTTAGCGGTGTCCTTGTCATCAGCTGAACGTGTTAAAGTCAGCAACGGACAGGTAAAGCTTTTGTGGTTTTGGGGAGGTCCAGGTTTCTCTGGCTCTGCTATTGTTTCTGAGGTGGGAGTGTGGAAATCCAGCCCCTGTTGTAGAAAAAAAAAAAAAAAAAATGTAAGAGTTTTCTATTTGAAAACTGAATTTGCCTTGTGTTACCTTTTGTAAACCAAAACCATCCCAGAGCCGGTGAGATGTTTTTGTGACAAAATAATTACCCAGGACTGACCTGGTTAATTGTACCTAACAGCTAAAATGGTGTGACTGGCAGCTATGTGAGAACCTTCCCTCCTGCCGTAGGCACATGGCCATTAAAACACTCACTACCTCTGTCCCCTTGATTTCTTGCCCTCCCTAATACCTGCCTCCTTCCCTGCCATCCCTGCTGCACTTTCATATTTGTATCTCCCTTTTTCTCAATCTCTGGACTTAAATTCCTGTCACACATGAATGCTGCCACTTGCTTTCAGTGTCTGTGCATTTAGCCCACGTGTGGCAGGACACCATCCCTGACAAGGTGCTTGTCCCTGTGACATCCACATCTGTGGTCTGGGAGACAGGGAAGCCAGTGGGAAGACACCCATCGACACAATGAGCTCAGAGTTAAGCCCATAAATTTGTTACCAAAGGTGTCTTGCTCCTCTCTGTAAATTACAGGGACCATTGAAAATAGCTCAATAGAGGCAGCAAAAATAAATTGTTTATGATATCTGGAATATTAATTCTTCAGAAAGGCAACTTCTTGGTCAGGCTTTCCTAAGAGTCTCTTTTTTTCCTTCTACACATGACAGTTATTATTTTTTTTTTCTTTTTTTTTTTTTTAAGTTGCTATTTCCAGCTCCTGGTGAGGCTTGCCCTTCAGCTGCATTGTACTAAGAGCATCTGTGATTTTGTCATTAAATGTTATGCAGATTAGGATATGCCAGGACAGGACATAGTTCTGTTTTGAGCTGAATTAAAGTTTTGAACAATCTTAACTGGTTTTAATTAATACAGTGGCAAAATGTGCTGTTTTGTTCATATGCAAATTGCAAATGATTTATTTTTTTTAAAAAAATTAATTATGATACTAGAGATGTATTTGTTACAAGGTATATTGCAATTGTTCATGGCATTTTGAAGCAAAAAAGTCAGTGACTGTGATATATGCTGTCAGTTGACTAATAATTAGTTTCCAACGAAACTTGAAATGTACATACCTTTAATATTCATATACTGAATAATTTAATAGTTTAAAAACCTGTCCAAGTCTTTTGCAGAAAAAAATATAGAAGATCTTGAAGTGCAACAGAGATTTCTAGCTCCACTGCTGTTGTATGTTTTGGGACAAAAATAGTCCAAAACCAAGAAAACATCTTGGAGATAGGAGAAAAGTATGTCTTAAGTACAGATAAACCACATTGTTCTGCACCTTCCTTTCCAGGAAAGACAGCTGACTGTATTCCTTATCTCTAATCATAACCAAGAAATGGCTGATCTCTCAGGCAGAAATTGGGCAGTGTACAGAAAACTTGACAAAAACAGGTTTTTGAGGAGGGGTAGATGGGGAAAAGCTGGAATGATTCCTTGTCTGCATAAAATGATGACATTTGTGTCCCTGCAGAGGACCTGCCCCTTTTGGTGAGCACCAGCTTACCTAAGCTACCCTATTGATTTTAAATCAATAATAGTTTCAAGGTCAAAGGAGGTCTAGGCACTGCTCTCCAGGAATGGGATGTGCATCCACTCTGGCCCAAAATAATTACTGATGTAAATCCAGGGAGTTGGGCCCATCAACCCTCTGTCACCTGCTCCCTGGAAAATGCAAAAGGGAAACAGCCCCAACAAGCAACAGAGCTCTTGCTAATGATTTTCTTTCCCCTTGCCCCATAGCACTGACAGTCGGCTCCTAAGGAAAAAAAAAAAGAAAAAAAAAAAAAAGAAAAAAAAAAAGGCAGCCCTTTTTTGGCATGGAAATTGCTTATCTCTAGAGTGCAAATCATAAATCATTCACAAAGATAGTAGTGACTCCAGCCTTTGAGTGTTACTTTGTTAACAGCACAAACTGGTACAAACCAAAAGGAAGAGAAATTAACATTTGAACCATATTGTTTCTGAAGGGCTGGGAGAGCCCTTGCGAGCCTTGGCTGTGCCTTTGTGATGTCACTCCTGGCACAGGATGAGGTTCTGGTGAACTCTGGTCCCCAGTTCAGTCTCAGAGCCTTGCTTGGAGGATGATACTATGCAATCTGTCTGCTTTTCAAACAAAATTTGGAATGAGGAACATTCCTCTGACTCTCTCAGTGCTTCTTTCAATTAGCATTTTTTTCCTTCTTTAGCATGGATCCCTTGAGTTTAGCATCCCTGCATTCCACATTTTTGATTGCATAGGCATTTCTTTATTGAAAAAGGGAATGAGCTATCTATGCTAGCCTTCTACTAATTATCACTTGTTTTCCAGATAAATAAATATTTGATCAATTGCTTTAGTGGTCTGATTATGAATTGTCTTTCAGGCTTTACCTTGGAATACTAGAATATTATTTAATAGTAATTTCTAACATTGCCAGCCTGAAATAGGGCATTTTTTAATACATTAAAAGCACTGTACATAAAACACCAAATCATAAAGTCTTATTCAAAAATTTACATTTTAATTACCCTATTAAGAAAAAAAAAAGTGCTATGGTGGTTTTGTAGGTTTTTTCCTTTAATTTCCCTATGCTGAGGAATGAATCCCAGAGAAGTAGGGGAAAGTGGAACTAAGTTGTAACAGAGTAGATCGAGCAGTCCAAAACTCGAGGGAACAAAACTTCAAAATACAGTGCAAAATACACTTTTCCTCCTAATTTCCTTGAGTTACAATAACTTTACTTACATTTTAATAAGATTTATATAAAATCAATCTAATTTTTAAGTTGACATGCCTTAAAATCTATGCATATGGCGAAAGAGAGAGAGAAAATTTAAAGTTTTCATCATGGCACGGAGACAGCATTTAGGTTTTGATCCTTCTGCCAATGAAATCAGTTGCAAAAGTGCTGCCAGATTCCCACGAGGGAATCAATTCCTTTAGAAGTAACAGCAGCAACAAGGCTCATCACATTCTGCACCCACCACAACCCTGCCAGACCACCAACCTTCCCCAAGGTGCGGCTCCTGGGGTGGGGTTGGGGGCAGGGGTGGTGAGTTTTTGGCTCTTTGTGCTTTTTTTTCCCTGCTCTGCTCCTGGCTGAGACAGGCTGGCCTTTCACAGGCATTGATCCCCCATCTCGAGGCCAGCCAAGGTGGACACCTTTGCTTCTGAAATGATGCCCTGCCGCAGGCACCAGAGGAGAATTCAATTTCCAGCTCCAAGCACATGCGACGGCAGAACTCCTCCACAATTAGGATGATGGTTGTTATTATTCTACTTTTATTAAGCAAGCTCCAGCCTCTGCTTTCCAGTCTTAGCTTTTACTTACAGTAATCAATTTTTCAGTATAACTGGCTGTAATTGTTAGCCAGATATTGAGCCTTCATGGTGCTTAGACAGTGCATGTTACTGTGAAGCATCTTCCCCATACTTCTCAGACAGATGGATAATAATACTATACATTAATACCTCCACATCGGTTTATGTGTGTTTGACCACAGTGCTGGCATAATTATTTTTCCTCAGTAAAAGCTATTAGAGATCTATTTGGTAGGTTTTACGATCAATAGCTCCTGTGATATTTGTGTAGCAGGCCCAGAATAATCAATTGAAGGTCATATAAAGTAAATTACCATCCTCCTATAATGATTCTTTTTTCTAGATGAGAATGGGTTTTATTATTTCATCAGAAGAGCCCTCTCAATGTGTGCTTCTTTTTTTTTTCTTTCTTGAGAGAGAGGGAAATAAATGTTGTGGGTGTATTTTGAAACGTGGTATTAATGTCTATTATCTAAATTTATATTACTAGATTATTGAATTAGTGGATGCCAACATGTGGAATAATTTTATATGCTTGGTGACACGATAAATAGTCAGTTGTGAGGGTATCCTGGCCAGTATGTTGTTGCAGGTGACTTAGCTAAAGCCATTTCTCAGTAGATTTAACACTGGCCAGGCACTGCTCTGGATACAGGGGGTCACTGCTTGGTCACAGAGCCACAGTCCTGAGTCCTGGAGGGGAAATTTCCCCCCATGCTGCTCTGCCAAGGTGTTTTCTCTGTTTCTCCCCAATGCCCATAAAAAACACAGCCCAGCCCCAGCTCTTCTCTCAGTCCTGTGCCTCCTCATTTCAGTTTCAAAGTGAAGTGGGGAGGTATTTTCAGCAATGTGGGAGATCCCTGAGAGCCCCCATCTCCTTTCCCACTGCCCAGAAGGAGATGCCTGTGGATACTCCTGACCTTGGCCGCCCAACAAGGCTTGGGCTGTTTTGGAGATGGAAACACAATTGCACAAACATACTTTTCCTTTCCAATGGACTATGTGTGTGGTCACAGTCAGTTGGATGAATTTTAATTTCCAACTGACTCTCATCACACATGAGATAAGCTTGAGCTCATAAATGTAGTATTCATACAGTTTATCTTCTTATTTAGTATTAAAAGGTGGCTATGGGACTCTGTCCCCTCTTGTCTGAAAAATCTTTGCAGCCCTAAATTTAGGAAGGCTGCTGCCTTCCCCAGGAACAAAACTAGTCTTAATATTTTTAGGAAGGCACCAACTTCATCGAAATAGAGCTACCTACCCTCATGTCACCACCATACTTGAGTAACTCATTGAGATTAATTAACTCACTTCTAAAAAAACCCATGAAGTATAGTAGCATTGCATGAGTGCTCCAAAGAGGTGGAAAAGGATGTTTAAATGAACAGTTTCCACTGAGGAATGTTGTTTCATCAAAACTATTTATTAAAAAAGGCAATCATGAACAATTAGGGCTGGGGAAACTGAGGCACAAGGGAATTAAAATAAATTTCTTGATTTTATATGGAATGGTTTGTGGTTGAAACAGTTACTGAACAGAAACTTTTACAGCCTCCAGCTGGGTATTTCATTCACTGGACCAGCCCTCCTTTCCAGGAAAAGGAAGTCACATTTCAAAGTAATTATAGTGAAAAGACCCCAAGTCCCTCACTGTTGCAAAAGGCTGCCCAGAAGCTATTTAACATGAATCATTTAAATCTCTTTTTTTTTTTTTTTTTTTTTTTTTTTTTATCTTGGCTGGAAATGATTGTTAAATGTTAACACAGAAAGAATCACAACTGGACATTTAGAGACAATAAAGTGAGACAGTGGGGAAAAGGACAGAGCTCCAGGAATAGATGCCAGGCTGAGCAGGTTTGAATATCTACTCATCTGCTCTACCATCCCCTTGCAGGATGCAGTAGTCCCTGCATTCTGTGTCCTTTCCCCTCACATGCCAGCAAACATCCCACAATCTCTGTCCTTCAATATTGAATTCTCCTACCCAGGGTGATTGTTTCAGCAGGGCTTTGCAAGGTTATAATGATGGGGGGAAAGGGACATTTATTCCCAATTACCTGAATGAAATAGTTATCCTTTTGGCTGAAGCATAGAGATTTTTTGAGACTGCTTTACCATAGGCTGAGGGTGGGTGCTGCTGTGTGTGGCATCTGGGCAGTGGGGTGCATTGCTTTGCAGTAGGAGGGATTTTTGTGCTGAGCCACAGCTGTGATCAAAATGGCTGAGAGAACTTTGCAGAGAGGAGGATTGCTCAGCTGGATGGCACTGTAGGAAAGTAATAAGGCAAAAGTGTGGAAATACAGCGTCTGTTCCTCAGCCAGGAAGAAACAAGTGGGGCAGCCTCACACCTACCTATAACACTTAATAGAATAGAGGTTAAGAGAAGGGATGAGAAGCTTGCAGCTCCTAGTCCTGCTGCACATGTTCTCACTGACCAGGACACCAGTCAGTGCCTCAGTTTCCCCAGATGCAGAAGGAGTATAAAAAAACACCCTGGAGAAAGAAAATGCCTTCAAGGACTGCAGTGTCAGCATCCATGTGGCTCCATTTGGAAACACAGCTTCTCAGAAAGAACAATGGAAATCCCGAGCAGCTGAGCTCCGGGGTCCTCCAGTTGCACAGCAGAACTCATTACAATATCCCTGTATTTATTTCCAGCTGCATGGCCAAGTGGACCCAAGGGCAACCTAACAGAGAGGAAAAAGGCCTAACATAACATCAAAGCAGCTCAAAACCCGGGTGGATTGCCATTTCACCAGTGCTGTGTGACATCACTTTCCACATGACATCAGTCAATGACCCTCTTCCCCTCCACCCCCGCCTCCAATTTCTTTTTAAAAATATGATGAAGCTGCTTGAAGTTCAGCAGAAGTTTGGGGGGGGGGGGGGGGGGGGGGGAAGAAAAACAGACTCTGTATCCCTTCAGCTGAATATAACCCAATGTGCTACACAAACAATATTAACCAAAACAAAGCTAGCAGGAAACGTTTGCACACAGCATCTGTTATGATCACATAACCACCAGACAGATGTTTAATCCCAACTGCTAACATAAGATCATTTGTATGTTTGAAGAGGGAGAGATCCCATTTGGGTTCTTTCCCTTTTATTTATTTCTTTCCTAAAGGGGAAAAAAAATAATAAAGGGAGGGTGATTTTCTCAGCTGTGGGAAGCAATTTTGTTTTGTTATTGTTCTCTTTCTCCCCACTTTCACCATCAGCTGCAGAAAGGGAAGGAGCTGTTGCAGCATCTCGCAAAGAAGGGAGCCTGAAAATTGTGTGGCCTGGTAGCAGAGCTCCACACGATCCTTTTCCATCTTAAGGGACCAGAGCTGGGCTTCTCAGAGGGCTCATTAAATAATTCTGGTCCAATGAGGCAAAAAGGGAGGCCACACATGAAACAAGTATGGTGGTCTCAGCCAAGTTCCCGGGGAGCCGCGCCGCGGTTTCCCAGCACCACCCCGGATTCCCTCCGCCCCTGGAAATTTCATCTACAAAAGTGAAAACAAACTCATTAGCTCTACGTAGCTCTGCAAGGGTCACAAAAAGATGTCAGCGTTTTGTGTGGCCTTTTTTTTTTTTTTTTTTTTTTCATTTAGCAAACAGCCAGACACCTACAAAGGGAAAAGAAGGTTTGAGCTCTTCAGCTGTGCTGAGGGATTATTTTACTTTTAATGATACCGGGAGGATTCAATGGAGATTTATGCAGATAGGAGAGATTATTAATAACACATTGCACTTCTATAGCACCTTCCATTCAGGGTTTCTCAAAGAACTTTCCAATCTGGAATGAATTGGTCTTTACACGCCCCTGGTGAGTGGAGTAACTGTCATTAGATTAGGAGGTAACTACTGCCATAACGAAAAATCAACCAGGGTGTAAAATGTAAGTGGGACACCAGGCAGTGCTGGTCTCAGGACCTTGCTCTTCCACAGATAACCTATGACCATAGGGAAACCACTAAATTTCTCATTGTTTTAGTCCCCAGACAGCAAAACTGTTATTATTCACAAAAAAGGATCATGGTTTTGTTTTCTTTTGGGGTGATACAACATGACCATTTTACTAGATAGCCCTTACAGGGGGGATAGAAGGAAATTGAGGCACAAATGTGAGTGATGAACTATCTCTATTTCCAGTCACTACTGAATCAGGAAAGAAAAATTTCAATTCTGACTCCCGGTCCTTTTTTAGGCACAAACCCCACTTTCTCCCACCTTGCAAATGTAAAAGACCTGTGAATGTTAAAAAGGAAAGTAAATCTCTTCCAGTACCTTTATATTCTCCTGCTGTCACTGGCTTTCAGTTACAGGATTATGAGAGAAAAATAAAAGTCAAAGTTTCCTAAGGTTGGG